>NW_026535785.1:405000-6102500 GCF_028551555.1 Melozone crissalis
CCAAAGGAGCTGCTCTTCCATCTCAGTCCACCTGCCCCACAAAATCCTGGGCAGAGTCTTTGGTTCCTTCATGAATAAATCATTTTAGAGAGCAGTATTTCCTTTTAATTTAAAATTAAACCATTCACTAAGCGGGGGGGCGGGGGGGAGGAGGGGGAAGAGCAAGAGAAGAGTCTGGAAAATCACAAGTATCTGACTTGTGCAGAGGTCAGGGAACCTGTGACTCAGTCACACACCCAAACGTACCCACGCTGCACAGGATCACAGCACTGGGGTCTGTCCCCTCCCAGACCCAGCAAGTTTGGGAGCTGGGGAAGTCGGCAAATGCCGACGGGATCCAGACCAGCTTGAACAGCTCGACCTCTCACCTCCTCTTCTCCCAGCCAGGTTTTCCTTAACAAACCCAGATCTCTTATCCGAGGGGATAAAGGGCATTTCTGGGGTGGCGAAAGCGCAGGCATGGGAAAGAGCGTGCGCTGCCTCTCCACCCTCCGGCAGGCTGAGAGCTGAGAAACATTAGCTGTCATGAACCACAATCAAATCAGGTTTGAAATATTTAGCAGTGGCTTGGAAAATGTGGCGGTGCAGCTCTGACAGGCGAGATGTGCAGACACCCATTTTCCATTATAATGGAAATATCAAGCCTGTTCTGAATATGTATAACCTAGAAAAATGTATTGATTTTTCATTCGGCATTAAAAAAATGAAATACCCTGCAGCTGTCAAAAGCCTTTTGTTAAAAGCTCATCTTTCCTGGAATGAGGTTTACCAGAAACAAGTTTTAATTGTACACAGGGTCTCTCCTTTGGAACAAAAAGAATCTGTGATGAGCCCTTTTTCAGGATAAGTAGCCAAAAAAGCCCACAGAAAGACAGAGGCCTGAGCCCTGGCTGCCGGCAGCACACCACGGCTGTCGGGGAGGTGAGGGCTGGCTGAGCCAGGCTCAGCACCACCCGACCCACAGCTATAAACCTGACCCACAGCTATAAACCTGACCCACAGCTTTAAACCTGACCCACAGCCCAAGTGCTGTCACTGGTTAAACCTGACCCACAGCCCTACTGGTGTCACTGGATAAACCTGACCCACAGCCCAAGTGCTGTCAGTGGTGTCAACCCCGGCCCTGTGTAGAGAGGTTCGGGTCCATGTGCAGGAGGAGGAGGAAGAGGAGGAGGAGGAGGAGGGAGGTCCACAGTGGATCGATGCCCTCCTGCATCCTGGAAGCACAGGATGAGCTCAGCTGCCCCGAGCTGTGCCAGGGTCACCGTGCAGGGCCTGGTGCAGCTGGCTCAGGGAGGGTCACCAGGAGGCACAGGGAGGCTCAGGGAGGGTCACCAGGAGGCTCAGGGAGGCTCAGGGAGGGTCACCAGGAGGCACAGGGAGGGTCAGGAAGGGTCACCAGGAGGCACAGGGAGGGTCAGGAAGGGTCACCAGGAGGCTCAGGGAGGCTCAGGGAGGGTCACCAGGAGGCTCAGGGAGGGTCAGGAAGGGTCACCAGGAGGCACAGGGAGGGTCAGGAAGGGTCACCAGGAGGCACAGGGAGGGCAGTCCCAGCTCACAGCACGCCCTGGGCCCAGCACACTCTGCTGTGCTCACAGAGCAGAGATGGAGCCCAGATGGGGGCTGACCTCAGCTCCCACTCAGGATGCATGCATGGGCTGCAACTCCATCTGTGCCAGCTCCTAACGGGATTGCTCTGCATCAGCTTGTTCATTCCTACTGCTTCCTGAGAGGAAAGGCAGGACTCCCAGCAGCGCAAAGGCAGCACCGAGGAAGGTCACCAGAGGAATGCCACAGAGCTCCATCCGGGATGCAAAGCTGGTGGATGAGTCCCACCTGACAAAGGGCTGCAGGAAGACAATAAAATACTACGTGAACCTTGGTTTAATGAACTTATTTCCCAGACAAGTCAGTCCAGAGCATGGACAGAGCATCTCTGCTGCTCTCACTGACAAACACTAACTGCTGACTGTGGCGTGCTCAGCTGACACGGACATCAGAGAGTCACAGAATTATTTTGGCTTGGGAGGGACCTTCCAGACCATCTTGTTCCAAACCCCTGACATAAGCAGGGACACCTTCCACCTGACCAGGCTACTCCAAGCCCATCAAGCCTGGCCTTGAACACACCAGGGATGGAGCGTGCAGAGCCAAGAACCCTTCCCTGGGAGAACATCCCCATTCCGCGCTCCCTGGCCACAAGGCCGTCCATGTTTTTTGCAAACTGGGCTACATTTTAAGCCAGTGAAACCCAACAGGGACTTACCCCCTTTAATTTCAGTAGGACTAGAAAGCTTGCTGTTATTTTCACACATGAAACATAAAAAAAAGGCAAATTCCTTGAGCATGTTTGTAGTGGAGCGTGATGTGATTGTGTTGTCATTTATGGGAAATAATCGCAAGCCCATCTCTCCCTTTCCCCCCATTTTCCAGTCCAAATAACCATGAAAAATTACACTTCAATGTCAGGAGGACAACAAAGGAGGGGCTTTCTCCTGCGGCTTGACGGCTTTTCAGCCTCCCCTTTCTTGGACAAAAACTACCTTCAATTCTGTTTCATTTTAAATGTGATCTAACAAATGCATCTTGACAAGTTCCTTTCTCTTTTTCTTTTAAACAGTATTTTGCACAGTTTAACCTAGCTCCAAACTGGAATCAGCTGGAAAGGAGATGCATGCAAAAACACAAACACAGATCAAACAGCAAAACAAAAGAGGCCATCTCCAGCTCCAGGTCTGCAGGGAGAGGACAGAGCAGTCCCCACACAGAGGCCTGCAGGACAATGGGACCCGCAGGAGGAAGAGGATGGAGGAGCTGGATGGCAGAGGTGACAAGGCAGGAGCACAGGAAAGGAGCCTGGGGGACGGGTGCCCAGCCCCACTTGGTGATGGAAGGCAACCCAGCCTTCTGCTAAACACACCTGGGGGAGCTACTCGAGCAGACAAGGGCAGCCTTTGTAGAACCGTGGAACCGTTTGGGTTGGAAAAGCCCTCCAAGATCCCTGAGTCCCACTGCTCCTCCAGCACTGTCAGGCTTCCACTGACCCACATCCCCAGCTACCCATCCACATGGTTTTAAATCCTGCCAGAGATGGCAACTCGACCGCTGCCCTGGACAGACTGTGCCAGGGCTGGACAGCCCTCTCCAAGAAGGAATGTTCCCAACACACGACCTAAACCTCCCCTGGCACAACTTGAGGCCATCTCCCCTTATCCTTCACATGTTCCCTGGGAGAAGAGCACTGCAGGCCCTCGCCAGACTGTGCCAGAAGAGCAAGATGTGCTTTCTGCTCACTGGAAATACAGGCTCACTTCAGAAAAGCTGTGGAGATCCACCAACAAACCGGTGCTGATGCCAAGCTGAAGTTAATAGCCAACTTTAGCAACTTTGCAGCAAGGTACATCTTGAGAACACTGTAACTATAACAAAAATGAGCTATAATTAATTCATGCTTAGCCTTAGGGGCTGAATATGCACAGGAGAGCTCCCAACAACCTTAACCCATCATCCTCACAAACCACACTTAAATGAAACACTAAAATGTCCTCTTTCTGTTTAGTTTTTTTTTTTTTTTGAAATATACAACTCCTACTCTGTTCTCCCTCTCCATGGTATTGCTCCAAGGAAAAGTTAATTAATGTCTTGCTGACCCTCTTTCTCCCCCTCCCCAACTGTTTCCCAATCTCAGCATGTCTGGAGCTCTTTTAAGCAGAACTGCAGGGGCTGGGAGCAGCCAGGGAGCCCAGCACAGCCCTGCCGACCCTGGACTCCTTTTCCTTTTACTTCAAACCAACAGATGGGTTTCTTTTCAAGGAAACTATACCTTCATTCTTATTTCTTCTGCATCATCACAAAACCCCTTCCCCTGTAATGCCCATGTCTCCTGACACACACTGGGGAAGGATCTTCCACCCGTCATCAGATCTCAGCTAGCAATGGAGAATGGCGGCTCCAGCTCCCAAGTGAAACAGAGGATCAAGAAAAAGGGAAGAGCACAGAGCAGCTCCCAATGAGACACGTGATGGTACCAATGGCTCTCAAGCTGCCAGCCTGTGGCCAAGCAGCGAGGCAGCTCCAGGTGGGCCATGCCAGGGAGGACAGAACCTTTGAGTTCTGGGATGGTGCCTGGGCTCTGCAGTGCCTGGGCCTGCCCTGGGATGGTGCCTGGGCTCTGCAGTGCCCGAGCCTGGCCTAGGATGTGCCTGGGCTCTGCAGTGCCCGAGCCTGGCCTAGGATGTGCCTGGGCTCTGCAGTGCCCGGGCCTGGCCTGGGATGGTGCCTGGGCTCTGCAGTGACCGAGCCTGGCCTGGGATGGTGCCTGGGCTCTGCAGTGCCCGGGCCTGCCCTGGGATGGTGCCTGGGCTCTGCAGTGCCCGAGCCTGGCCTAGGATGTGCCTGGGCTCTGCAGTCCCTGGGCCTGCCCTAGGATGTGCCTGGGCTCTGCAGTGCCCGAGCCTGGCCTGGGATGGTGCCTGGGCTCTGCAGTGCCCGAGCCTGGCCTGGGATGGTGCCTGGGCTCTGCAGTCCCTGGGCCTGCCCTAGGATGTGCCTGGGCTCTGCAGTGCCCGAGCCTGGCCTAGGATGTGCCTGGGCTCTGCAGTCCCTGGGCCTGCCCTAGGATGTGCCTGGGCTCTGCAGTGCCCGGGCCTGGCCTAGGATGTGCCTGGGCTCTGCAGTCCCTGGGCCTGCCCTAGGATGTGCCTGGGCTCTGCAGTGCCCGGGCCTGGCCTAGGATGTGCCTGGGCTCTGCAGTCCCTGGGCCTGCCCTAGGATGTGCCTGGGCTCTGCAGTGCCCGAGCCTGGCCTAGGATGTGCCTGGGCTCTGCAGTCCCTGGGCCTGCCCTAGGATGTGCCTGGGCTCTGCAGTGCCCGAGCCTGGCCTAGGATGTGCCTGGGCTCTGCAGTCCCTGGGCCTGGCCTGGGATGGTGCCTGGGCTCTGCAGTGCCCGGGCCTGGCCTAGGATGTGCCTGGGCTCTGCAGTCCCTGGGCCTGGCCTGGGATGTGCCTGGGCTCTGCAGTGCCCGAGCTGGCTCCTTCCCGCTAACAAGGGCACGTCAGGCGCTCTGGGGACTGGATGCACTCCTGGAAGCTGGAGCAGGGCGCATGCACAGGTGGTGGCTCCAGCAGAGGCCTGTGATAGGAATTTATTTCCCTCAATTACGGGCGTCTGTCCCCGGCCCAGTTCATCAGCGCGGCAGAGGCAGTCAATGAAAGCCCTAACAGGCTAATCAGATGCACAGCGACTTCCTGCAGCCGCCGGCTGCTCCCAGAATCGCTGACAGCTCCAGCATGGGGCTTTCCATCCAGTGCTGCCCCTCCCTGCCCCTGTGCTCTGTCCATGGCCAGGCCTGAGGTGGTTCCCTGCTGGTCTGAGGCGCTGCCCTGGGCTGCACACGTGTGTGGAGGGGCAGGCAATGGAGCACCTCTCCAAATGTTTCATCTCCATGCCCACAGGAATCCCTCCTTGCTCCCAAGGATGAGTTACAGATCCTCAGATTAAGTTTTTAGGGTTTTTTTTGAGTTTGATATAAAATATTTGTTCCCTTCAGCTCAAAACCGTTCTGAAATAACCAGTGAATGCCCTGAGCAGAGAGAGAAGGGTCTAAATACCACCCTCACACAGCAAATATAAAACAAAAATGCCAGAGAAAAATCACTGCTGAGTTCCCTTCGGGTGTCCTCAGAAAAGCAGCACCTCTGCTTTTGGAAACCTCTGTTCAAAGTGCCAGGCTGCACGGGGCAGGTGCCCAGGACAGGGCGATGTTCCTGCTCTCCGGGATGCCTCTGGGCTGTGGCCATTTGGCTTTCCATAAGCAAACACCCCCTCCCGTCCCTGCCCGTGCAGAGGGAGCCCCAGGAGGGGCTGTGCACTCCGTGCTGAGCCCCCAGCCCGGCACACACCAGCCCTGCCCAGCAGCCCCCGGAGCCGCGGGAAGGCACAGGGACCCTCCCTGCAGCCTGCCCAGAGAGCATCGATCCAACACGCACTTGGTGCCTTCAAAGTTGTTTATGATCAATATGCAAATTGCCCACGGCATTGATCTGGTATTAATTTTCAATTAGGGAATCCACAAGGGGTCTCCCAGGGTCAATATCCAACAATCCAAGGTAACTCCACTGTGGAGCCTGTGGGACTGATGCTGCCCAGGGCCTGGGGCTGCTCCTGCACCTCCTGTCCCGATGCCACAGCGGCAGCGGTGCTGGCACTCGGGGCAAGCCCCAGGCAAGTGGATTTAGGCAGCAGCCTTCAACCCACACGCTGTGTTACCTGTGTCAGCATGGTTACAGTACTGGCGGTGTGGGAGAGCCCAGTGCAGGGCTGTGCCCAGCAGCATCTGCGGTCAGGGACGGGTCGAGGGGCTCCAGCAGCTTCCCAGGGACACAGCAAGAACCCAAATGCCGCCTTACACCACGGAACACAAGTTACAGAAACCTGTGCATCTCTAAAAACGTATAAGAAGCATGAAAGGTGCCCATGTGTTGCACAAAGGTTACAAAAAGTGAAAGTAATAACTGAAAGTGCCTTGAAAATCTAAAGAAGCATGCCCCTTCCCAGCTCTGAGACCTGTCCCACCAGCCACCCTCCCAGCTCCCTCGCCCTGGGAGGCCCAGAGTGAGCTGGCTGCTGCTCCAAGGCCCATGCTGGCCCTGGGAAGGGACGTCCCCTCCACAGCAGAGAGATGATGTCCCCTTTGTGCAGGGGAGGTGATGGTGATGTCCCCTCCACAGCAGAGGTGATGATGTCCCCTTGTGCAGGGGAGGCGATGTCCCCTGTGCACCAGCCGGCCTGTGCCACCCACGGCTCCACCACTCACTGTGCTAACCAGCACATTAGCTACCCAGGCTAATTGGTTTATGGATAACATTAATTACCATGTTGCTCATTAATGGATGAAATCTTTATTGGTTCCATTGATCAGCGGGACTTGTTAGCCGGCCTCCTAACCAATGGCGGATGTAACAAGCTCTCTTATTGGCATATCAATTAATGCAATCAATTTCTGGCCAGCGGCTGCCATTCGCTTCCCTGCTTGTTAGACTGGGGGAGACAGAGTCATGTCAAGTAAGCATTTATTTAAAGGGTTTCTAATTCCTCTTGAGCTGACTTCCCAGCAGGCTTTCTGCCACACAAGGGTTTTCTGCCTCCAGAGACCTTCCCCTTTCCTCCCCTGCAGAATCAGATCTATGACAGTCCCTGCAAACTGAATCATTTCTGTGAAAATATTTATCCAGTCTGGCGAGTAGGAACAGCCGCAGCCAGAGGTATGGGACTGACGAGTCAGACTGTGCAACTATCCCAATTTAACGCACTGGGGAGATTGGCAGGAGCACAAACCTGCTCCCCAAGACAGATGGGCTCACCAGCCATGCTGCAAAGCCTTCCTGCACATGGACTGATGCTAATTCCAGGGTCAGTTTCCCGAATTAGCATAACTTTGTTAGGGAACAACAAGCCCTGGATCCTTCTGCCCTATCCCACGTCCCAGAGCAAACGCAGACCGTGTCACATGAGGCTGCAGCCACATCCCAGGCGGTGCTTGCAGCCACTTCCCCTGCTCAGCCGGAAAAGGAGAGCAGGATCACACTGCTCATGGGAGGAATTAGCTGCAAAACCCCAGGAGAAATGCCACGGACCTCTGTGAGCCTGGCAGCCTTGGCAGAGCAGCGCTGCCTTGCCGAGCAGGGTGGCACAGACAGCACGGAGCTGGTCGTGGTGTGACAGACCCAGAGACCCCAGCCATTCCCCCACGAGCAACACGGGGCTTGCAGGCACAGTTTGCTCACAAAGAGCTCCGATCCCATCCTGCTGGCAGGAGGCCCCACGCACCCACAGCAATCCCTCCTGGCCTGATCCCCACTCCGCATCTTCACCCAGGTCACCGTGAGGGAAGGATCTTCCCCACCAAACACAATAATAAATCAAACTTTATCAGAGCAGAACTGTGAATCTGTGAAGACTCCAATAATTTCTAGCCATGGGAATAACACCACAAAAGTACTTTTTAAACTAATTACTCAGATTCTGAAGTGCTGCCCTAATGAGCCTTCCTTCTGCCCAGAACTTGCTAAGAGAAAAAAAAATCTACCTTCAGTACAGTAATTACTGCTTTCCCCTTCAAACTTCTAACTGGAGATCAATGCTGCATTTTAAGACTCATTGATTTACAATTAGCCTGGCTTTCCTGCTAAAGTGTTTTTAAAGCAGAGTTTACTTTTATTTTATTTTGAAATCTCAAAGATCTGGTTCTTAGATTTTACATCCTCATGAGAGGTGTGCTGGGAGCTCATAGGTAGGCAGGCACACATCGGAACAAGAAAAGAAAACAGGCTTTGTTATGCTGAGATTAGAAATAAGAGACTGAAATATTTAAGGGATAAACATGAAAAAAGAAGAAGGAGGAAAAGAAACAAAGCTAGAGGAAGGGAAGAAAAAGCGGAAAAATAAGAAATGTAATTGCAAGGAGACACAAAAATAAAGTGCAGGCTAAGGGAGAGCCACTGCTCGGTGGCTGGGAGCTCTTGGTGCTCTGCTCTCAGCAGCATCCTCAGGAAGGCAGCCGCAGCAGAAGAGCAGCAGCAGCAGCAGCAGCAGCAGCAGAGCAGCAGCAGCCGCAGCAGCAGAGCAGCAGCAGCAGCAGCAGCAGCAGCAGCAGCAGCAGAGCAGCAGCAGCAGCAGAGCAGCAGCAGCAGCAGCAGCAGAGCAGCAGCAGAGCAGCAGCAGCAGCAGAGCAGCAGCAGCCGCAGCAGCAGCAGCAGTGCAGCAGCAGCAGCAGTGCAGCAGCAGCAGCAGCAGCAGCAGAGCAGCAGCAGCAGCAGCAGCAGCAGCAGCAGAGCAGCAGCAGAGCAGCAGAGCAGCAGCAGCAGCAGCAGAGCAGCAGCAGCAGCAGCAGCAGAGCAGCAGAGCAGCAGCAGCCGCAGCAGCAGCAGCAGTGCAGCAGCAGCAGCAGCAGCAGCAGCAGCAGCAGCAGCAGCAGCAGCAGAGCAGCAGAGCAGCAGCAGCAGCAGTGCAGCAGCAGAGCAGCAGCAGCAGCAGCAGCAGCAGCAGTGCAGCAGCAGCAGCAGAGCAGCAGAGCAGCAGCAGCAGCAGCAGCAGCAGCAGCAGCAGCAGAGCAGCAGCAGCAGCAGAGCAGCAGCAGCAGCAGCAGCAGTGCAGCAGCAGAGCAGCAGCAGCAGCAGCAGCAGCAGTGCAGCAGCAGCAGCAGCAGCAGCAGCACAGCTCTGTGCGCTGTGCACAACAAAGCCCTGGCTGCAGCGGTGCGTGCGCAGCCGGCTGCGAGCACCCTGTCCCGAGAGGAGAGCAGAGCTCAGCAAGCCAGGCCATGAACGACTCCTTGCTGACTGCTCCAAACACTTCTCTCCACGCCATAGAGATAACAGCCTCACACACACATCTGCCTGCTCTCCCCTGCCGCCCCAGCATCACCTGTCCGGCACCCCCTGCCCTGCGCTGCCGGCGTGGAGCAGCTGGACGCTGGCACCCACAGAGGCTGCGGGGTCTCCACACCTTGGAGATGCTGCAGACCCAGCAGAGACAGCTCTGGCCGGCCTGTCTCTGAGCAGGGCCTGGGCCCAGAGGCCTCCAGAGGCTCTGCCAAGCTCAGCTGCTCCAGGAGGCTATGACCATTCCCAGAGTTTGTATCGCTGCTTGGTTCTCACTCATTTTTGTGTCATTTCTGCTGGAAATGAGCTGCATTGGACAAGCCAGTTCAGCCTTTGCCTCCTGCTTCTCCCTTAGGAGAGAACTTAGGAAAGTCTTCCAGGATTAGCCAGAGTAGAGACCCAAGTGGAGACAGCCAGAGGAAGCAAAGGGCACCACTGGCCAGGCTTTCAGTTGTGGGGCCACCACAGCCTGCCCTTCGCCTGTGCTCTCACAGGTTTTAGTCTTTATCACTGCGGGGTCCCTGGTGCCAGTGGCAGATGATGATCCTGGAGTGATGAAAGCAAAGCAAGAAAAGAGGGAAGCATCTCTCCTTTTTGTGTTGCATTTTAGAGAAAGCTGCTTAGCCCCATTTCAAAGACTAATATGAAAAAAGTGCAATTAAATCCTTGAAAAACTGACAGATCAGCAAAACAAAACCACCCGGAGGAGAGCACGATTGAGCCTCATTAAGGAAGAGTTCAGTCTGTTTTTAAAACCTTTCTTAACATTTAGCTGGTACCACTCAGCAGCCGCCACTCCCAACGCGCCTGGTGCAATTAGTGTCAGAACGGAAAGGAAAAAATCAGCCTAGGAAACAGGAATTAAAGCACCAGATCCAGGCAAGGAAAAAGGTTTGGCTGTAGTGAAGCCACCCAAATCTGGCCCCCTCCTCGGGCTCTGTGGCGGCTCCATGAGCTCTCACACACACA
The DNA here is from genome assembly GCF_028551555.1 of Melozone crissalis. Taxonomy (NCBI): domain Eukaryota; kingdom Metazoa; phylum Chordata; class Aves; order Passeriformes; family Passerellidae; genus Melozone; species Melozone crissalis. Next base: position 415,352 of record NW_026535785.1, read on the forward strand.
CACACAGAGAGCAGAGCAGGCGCTGGGGCACACCCTGCTGTCCCTGTGCCCCCCCTGCCTGTCCCCAAATGCTGCATGGCAGCCACAGCCCCGCGAGGGCAGCTTTGCAACGCACGGACAGTAAATGACACCGACCCAACAGCGATCACAGCCCCTGCCCTGGACAACGAGGAAAGGGAGGCACGGGCACCAATGCTGGACAATGCGGAAAGGGAGGCACGGGCACCAATGCTGGACAACGAGGAAAGGGAGGCACGGGCACCAATGCTGGACAATGCGGAAAGGGAGGCACGGGCACCAATGCTGGACAACGAGGAAAGGGAGGCACGGGCACCAATGCTGGACAATGCGGAAAGGGAGGCACGGGCACCAATGCTGGACAACGAGGAAAGGGAGGCACGGGCACCAATGCTGGACAACGAGGAAAGGGAGGCACGGGCACCAATGCTGCGCCGTGCTGGGCAGAGCCGGGCAGGCGGAGCGCATGGTGCCCGCTGACCCCACACTGCATCCCAAACTGCATCTCAAACTGCACCCCACACAGCAGCCCCACACTGCACCCACACTGCATCCCAAACTGCACCCCACACAGCAGCCCCACACTGCAGCCACACTGCAGCCCCACACTGCACCCACACTGCTCCCCACACAGCAGCCCCACACTGCACCCACACTGCTCCCCACACAGCAGCCCCACACTGCAGCCACACTGCAGCCCCAAGCTGCACCCCACACACGCCAGAGCTGCTCTCCTGCAGGGGGGTGGGGATGAAGCACATGGGAGATAGCAAAGATGGCAGAGAGATGAAGCCATTTTATTAAATCAGGCAAATTCTAATTTATTCTGGGGAGATGGAGGAGAGAAAATGGATTCATTCTCAGCATGCACACTCCGTATCATCTGATCCAATCCTCACTGCCTCGCCAGAGGGGGAGGGGGCCTCGGCCGGCTGCAGTGCTCCCACAGTCACAGAAACACATTCAAAAACAGGATGATTCTCCTTTTGGATTGTACAGCAGTCACGGGGAAAAGGCTTTCCCTGGGGTGTGAGGTGCCATGCCCTGCTGTCAGCCGTGCCCGGGTTTGGGGGTTTGCCCCTGGGGATGGGGCAGCACGAGCTCCAGGGCCAGCACAGCACGTGCACCGTGCAGGCAAAGGAGGCAGACATACATGTGGGAGGAACATCCTGCAGGGATCCTGCACACTGCCATTTCTGTGTTCTCCCCAGCGTGCACCCTCACAGCCGGCAGGGTAAGCACCAGCACTCTTCAGCAGTAAGAGATGCTGGAATTGAAGCGCCGTGTTGGCAGCACTGAGGAGGTTGGTGGGACCTCAGGTACCCCCAGGCACCAGTGCAGAGCACCACCACAACAGCACTGGTGCACGTGAGCACGGGCACCTCGGGCTGCCCATGGCACAGGCAGCACAGGGCTCCCACAGGTGCCAGCAGCACGCAGGGGCTGAGCTCCTCTGTGGCTCCAGACAGTGCTTGGGAGCCACAGAGGAGGCTGGCTGCATCTGAGAAGCCCAGCAGATGCAGCCAGGCTGGACACCAGGAGTGAGGGCAGCCCTTGTGGTGGCATGGCTCAGGTTATCTGAAATGCCACGGGCTGCCAGGTTAGGACAGGCAGGTGGGGACACCCTGTGCAGAGATGTTTGCAAGGGGAGTTGATTTCCAAGCTCTGTGCTTGCTGGCTAAGTGTGATGGGCACAGCTGCCTGACATGCAGAAGCCAAAGAAACTCCTGCTCTAGAAAAGAAATGTCACTGAACAGCACTGCACAGTTTTGGAACAGGGGCCGAGTGAAAATGCAGAGGTTTGATTAAACAGCACTGAAGAACAGCAGCAGGGCTCCTGCTGAGAGGACAGCCGTCTCTGGGATGATGGGCCAGCCATCCCACCCGAGGAACAGACACCTGCAGCCCCTCGCTGCCCACACAGGGCACAAGGGCACTCTGGGATGGACGTGGGCAATGCCGGGGCCCCCGGACACAGGCCAAGGAGAGAAGCTGCTGCAAAAGCTCCATGGGCACCAAGGTACTGCCCACTTCAGAATTAACTAGAGGAAAATGACAACACCACAGAATTAATCACCACTGGCCCAATAAGTCCAGAAAAACAAACAAGACCTTGGGTGAATAAGAAGAATGCCAACCCTGGCCAGGGCAGAATGCCTTGGGCCTCACTGTCCTGCACAGCAATCATCCTAGTCATGCTTGCAATGATTAAATGAACTTTTTCTACAACATCCTTCTGAAAATACTCCCCTGCAGGAGCCCCCCTCCCTAAAACCATCAGCACTCATCCCAGCTCAGACTGGGGCCTGGGGGGAACAGCTTTGCAGGAGGGAGAAGGCCAAGAGCCTGGGGAGAGGGGCCAAGGTGCAGCACCTGGAGCACAAATTACAAACATGAGAAATTCCTGTTTTGCATCCAACTCCAGCAGGGGCAGTGAAGCTGATTTTATGACTTATTTATTTATTTCGTCTTTGATGAACAGAAGGTTAATATAAGAACAACTCCTTGGCAAACCTTTAAGGGTAATTCAAGCGACACTGATGTGAATCAATGTTCCCTTTGTGAATGCATTACTTGGCAGAAACTGGCTTTTTGTAACCCCCTTAAACCTAGCTGGCAAAACAAAAAGAGAAAAAAAAACGTCCTTCAAACAAAAGGATGAGGTGAAAATAAAGAGAGAGTCGACTGCACTTTATTCTCTTTCACAGAAGCAAATGGATTTGGTGCTTTTTATACATTAATCAATCAATATCACTGACTGTACATCAGCGGCGCAGCCAAGTTATGAATGACCTTTCTGGCAAAGAGGACACTTTTAATGCTCATAAGACTGCTCATAGCTTAGCAACTTTCCGAATTTATGCCTGCATGATTGCCCCTGGCAGAAAGGCGCCCGTGAGCTGCCTGTGACAGGGCTCGTCCTTGCCAGGTGGTGCTGCAGGAAGGGAAGGGGCTGCAGGAAGGGAAGGGGCTGCTGCAGGATGGGAAGGGGCTGCAGGAAGGGAAGGGGCTGCAGGAAGGGAAGGGGCTGCAGGATGGGAAGGGGCTGCAGGCCGGGCTGCTGCAGGATGGGAAGGGGCTGCAGGATGGGAAGGGGCTGCAGGAAGGGAAGGGGCTGCAGGATGGGAAGGGGCTGCAGGCCGGGCTGCTGCAGGAAGGGAAGGGGCTGCAGGATGGGAAGGGGCTGCAGGCCAGGGCTGCTGCAGGAAGGGAAGGGGCTGCAGGATGGGAAGGGGCTGCAGGCCAGGGCTGCTGCCCTCCACGGCACCTCCTGGCAGGTCCCTTGGAGCAGCAGGAGACCAGCAGGCCCTGACCCAGCACAAACACAGCACGAGGGCCCCTCCACGCCACACACCCACACAGGAGCCAGCAGTGGGTGCTGGGGAAGGCAGACGTGGCTGCCCAAGTGAGTGCAACGGCCGGCGCTGAGCAGGGCTGGCAAAGGCCAAATTAATCCCATTGTTTGGCCACAAAGGAGGCAGCAAAGTAGCAGTGGAGGCCAAGGAACAATCCCAAATGCTCAGCCCTAATTCAACCTTCATCACCATGCAGAGGGGATGGAAAAGGCCAGAATGCTCCAGCTTAACTGGTAACCAGAGAAGGTGCAGCAGCGCAGAGATGGGCAGCCACATCAGCTGTGCCCCTGGTGCCCCAACCCTAAACCCTGGGGAGGGATGGGGCACGCAGGGCCCCACACACACCATCCAGAGCAACACTGAGATGGAGGGGTTTGGGCCCCAGGCTGGGGCACACAGTGGGGATGTCTGGGGTGCAGACATCCCCGTGGGGAGAGGGCAGCACGTCCCTGCAGACCAGCACAAACCTGCCCCTGACACACTGACAGGGGACAACACCTGTGCAGGACAGAACCAAAACCCCAAACCACTGCTATCTATTTAATGAAGCGACCACACACGAATGAAAAGCCTGAAAAGGGGTAGGAGGAAGTACAGAGAAGGAGGGGGCTCAGGCTCTTGGAGCTGAAGGTGGCCTTCACAGGAGCATCCAAGCGAAGGTTCAGCAGAGTCAGACCAACACTGCTTCTCTCACTCACCACTCTCAGAAGGACTGACACAGAAAAGGTAGAAAAATGCAAATTGGAAGCAAATATGGATAATAATTTCTCATACAGCTCCCAATTAACCTTTGGAACTTGTGGCCTCAAGAAATCACTGAGGTCAAAACAAAATAAGTGGCAAAGGCATTGAGATGTGCAACTCAGAAAAGCAAACTGAGTACTGGGACAAGAGAGAAACCCTCTTGCTTAAGGGCATGAACTGAATTTTAGTAGGAACAAGGATGAGACCTCAGTTTGGGTAGGTTACTATTTGTTTATGGGCCCCCAGATTTCCCTCTGAGGCAGTCAGAGCAGGCAGGACACTGGTGCTGACAGGCACGTTATTAGCCAATCTTAGAGTTTTAGTGGAAAAATAAATGCATGTGGTGGCTCCCTCCCAGGCAGCTCTGAGGACGTTAATGTCATCAGCAGAGGATCAATAGGCCGTGCAGGAGGGACAGGAGCAAGTGCATTTCAGAAGCACAGGCAGACACAAGACAGAGCAGGGACACAGCAGAGCGGCCCAAGGTGCACACACAGCAGCGGCAATGCTGGCGTGGGCCAGGCCAGGGGGCACTGCCAGCCTGAGCCAGCTGCTGCAGACCCTTGTTTCACAACCACCCCACTGAAAATGTATGGAATCTCATTCTGCCTATGGCTCGTACAGAAAAAAAGGAATCCAATTCAGAACCCAAGCTGTATATCTCTTGCAATTGAATCCACAACCTACAGATTAGAGGTGGAGGAGAGCACTCCCTATTCTCACAATGCCCCCTCTGAATAGAGATCTCAACTTTCTCATTTTGGGCAGTGTGTTGGCTTTGCATGGTGAGGTTTGGGTAGCAGACCATCAGACATGTGCTCCTGCAGCAGAGTGAACTATGGCAGAGCCACGGCAGGGACAAGGCAGAACAGCCAGGAAAGGAGTGATGCCCTGCACGGACATTCCCTGGAGAGGAGAGGTGCAAGGACATCTCTCACTTGTTACAGGGCTGAGCATGACCCTGCAGGCTTGTATCAGCTGTGATAAACAAATGATCTTTCACTCAGGACAGCGAAGCCTGCAGCTCCAAATGGGCATGTTTGGTGGCAGCAGGCTTCCAGCCCACCTTCCAAACAGGCACACCAGCGTGCTGCTCCAGGCTGCCCTGCTCCACTGCTCACCAACCAGTCAAACACCCCTGCTGCCCCTCAACACAGAGCCTGTGCCCAGCTCAACCCGAGTGACCTGTCCTGTCTGCCCCCGTCCCCGCCAGGGGGGCACTGGGCACCCAGCAGGGAACGAGGCCCTGAGGGACCACAGGGCTCTGCGCTGAACCTCCAGCCCCTCCCAGCGCAGTCAGCAGTGGGACGGGAGGAGAGACTCCGCACTAATGCACCAACAGCAGCACAGCAGCCAGGCAGCTCTATCAGCTCATTAACCTGCCAACGCAGGAGGAGGCATGCTTGCTCCAGACAGATTTAATCTGAAGCCCAGCACCACAGCAAGGGAGAAAACAGAAGCACAGCAATGGCTACAAGAGTCAGACCTGTGGGAAGGTGCTGGATAGGAGCTGCTGCAAGAGTCTGAGAGAGAAACATCATAAATCAGGGCTAAAAGTGGAGGAACAGTTGCTGGAGAACATGTCTAAGGTCTCGGAGGGTTTCTTTCTCTTCGTGGCACCAGCAGAAGATCAAAGCAGGGGTTTGGTCACACACAGCCCCTGAGCAGGGGCGAGGAGTCTGGGACAGAAGCAGCACAGCCACACTGATGGGACCTTCACCAGGAGGCCAGCCTGCCACCAGTGTGAGTCCCATGTCACTCACATGGACATTCACCTGCTCCAACACACCTGGGCACCATGCTGCAGTACCTGCAAGGTCTTCAAAGCTTTACTGGTTCACCCCTCACAGGGAGAGACCTTCAGTCCTTAACCCACACCAGGGAACAGCCCCCTCCGAGTCCTCAGGAGAACAGTTCCTATTCTAAATTGCACAGGAGAAAGGGGAAAAGAGAAACAGGGAAGAGAAGCAGAAGGTGCAGCGGGCTCCATGCCCTGGGCACTGGCAGCAGAGCTTCAGGGACAGAGTTCCAAGAGACTGGGATGCCACTCTTGAGCCCCAAGGGAAACACAGCTCAGGGAGACTCTTGAGAGCTGGGCTTCAACACAGAGAAAAAAGCAGAGAGGAGGGACTGGGAGCCTCACAGTGTTGTACTGCAGCATCTGGTGATGCTTCCTCCTTTACTTGTCCTAAGTGGAAAGCGCTTTAAGATGCAGTCGAACAAGAAAAACATCCTAGAACAAGTCAGCTGTCAGAGCTTCCTCTCTTTCTGCCTAATGAAAGCCATGAGCAGCCCAGGACAAGTGGAGGAGGAGCAGGATGGAGTCTGTGGGATTCCTGCCACGGCCGGGTGCTGCTGCCCTGTCATTCCCCAGATGCTGCAGCCCTTGGGCAGCTGCTGCTACAGCCCCCCTCGACCAGGGGCACAGGAAAAGAGGCACAACCAACTTTAATAAAAACAAAGTTAAAATGATTAAACCTTCATATCCTTTCGAGATTATCTCTGCTGCTGCTTGGTCAGAGCAGAGCTAAGGCACAAATGCTCTTGACTTTAAACTCAAAACCAACCCTAAAAATTAAAAAAAAAAAAAACAAAACCAAAGGAAATCTCCTTCTGCCAGATATTAAAGAGAACCAACTTTATCCCTGCACTCTGTGGACCCAGACCCCAACCCAACTGGAAAAGGACAGAGAGATGCTGCTGGGATGGGAATGGGGCTCTCCAAAATGTAGGTGGGAGAAAGGATGCAAGGAGGGAACAGATAGAAATGATGTTACAGGACAATGCCAGGAAAGACCCCTAAAGGTTCCTCAAACTGCTGGACTCTCCTCATGTCCTCAGGCATTCTGAAGGAGCCAACCTGACCCACGGCTGCTGGAAACACTTTTGCTGGGTTTCAATGACCATTAAAGCAAACTGAAACTAAAGCAGAACCAAAAGCTTCCCCTGTCTCTCTGCCTGACCATGGAGGAGAGGCTCTGTCATCTGCCCAGACTTGGGATGGCCCTCAGTGGAGAGACCTTGCCAGAAATACTGCGACTCTGTTAGGAACTTCCTGAAAGGTAAAAGGTCCTGAAGCCATTCAATCCATTAAAAAATGAAAAAAATTCCAAGGTTCAGCAGAACAACAAAGGGGAAGGCAACAAACTGTGCTCTAAGTGAACACGTGCGACACAAGGTCTTGGAAAACAAGAGATAATCCTGCATGTGGGGGCAGCTGGTGGGGTTGGCAGGGAGGAAAGGGAACTGCGAGTTCAGTCAGCCCAAGACACTCATGGCCCGGGGCTGTGTGCCCCTGCTGCTGGGCCACGTGCGCTCCTGCCCAGGTGAACCTGTCCCAAAGCAGGACAGCCCTCCTCTGGCTCCCTGAGCCTCAGGGGGTGACGGGAAGGGATTTCCCCCGGACAAGCTGCTGCCCGGCCCCAGCACCCCCGAACCGCGGCTGCTCCCCAGCTCCGGCCCTGCACGCACCATGGCCGGCTGCATTTACACTCTGGAAACAGAGCTGAGCAGGGGCTACGGACCCCTGCCCTCGGGGCTTACAGAGCACACCCTGGGAAAAGGCAGCACCAAGGTTTGGAGAGGGAGAGGCAAAAAGCCCAGGAGCTACAGATGAAGCTGGGCAGCACTTGGTGCTTGCACACAGAGCTCAGGCTGCAACCTGGGCTGGCAGATTATTCAATGTGTCAAACAAGGACAAGCCTGGAAGTCACTTCCCCAGCCCTCTGCACAGATTTCAGCCGTGTAACTGTGGCATCATGAGCAGGGCCAGAGCTGCAGAGTGGTTTTGACTGGCAGATGCTGCAGCATGGGCTCCGTGTGCTCTTCTCCTGCAGGCACCATACAGGTTATCTGCTTGGTAAGTTTTTAATTGCTCTGTGAAATCAAGTCCCATGAAAAACTGGAGAGAGACTACAAAGCAAACTGGTGATTTCTTTCCAAAACCCTCCATTACCTCCATCAGAAGTTGGAGACCGACAGGTGTCATTAAGAATGACCACACTGTCTCTAATGGAGACCACGTGGAGGACATCAGATCCCACTAAATTTATTTTAAGCAGGGAGAAATGTGATTTATCACTACCAACTTTCACTTCACAAGTTCTACTGGAAGTAGAGAGTCTGCTGTCATGAAAAATCCACCCCAAAGGCACATCTCACACCCCTGCTGTAACAAACTCCACGAGTAATTGCTCCATGCTTGACGATGATGAAGGAATCCGTGACTCAGTGCACGGAGGTGCAGCTGTCTGCAGGTGACACAGGCAGAGTCAGGCTGCTGTGATCTGAGGTTGGGAACCACCGGTTTTAAACCACGTGGGGTTTTCTCATCTGAATACTGCTTTGGCTATCCTGTGGCTCTGTTTACACACTTGGTTTCATTAAAGATTCACATCCCGACTGCAGCCTGCAGCTCCCAGCCCTGCCAAAGGCCGAACACCGGCACTCGAGGGAGGTGTGGGCACACAGGGCAGCTCTGCCCGTGGGGCAGAGGCAGGGGGAGCAGGGCTCTGAGCGTGCCCCCTCCCCAGGAGCCAGCAGCTTTCCGGGGCGCTCAGAGCAGAGCTTGGCAGTGAAGGTGCTCCCCAAAATAGCCGTAACCCCGTCCGGAGCAGACGGCCCTGGGCACACCCTGGGCACGCTGCCCGAGCTGCAGAGAGGGGCGTGCTGCTCCGTGCCTTCTGGGATGAAGGAAACACTTCCAAAGTCAGAACGAAAATTCGATGCAGGTTGTTTCACATTTGTTCCTGTCATTATCTAATGAGCTGTAAGTGCATTCATCCAACATCTTGAGAACATTTTGGTTTTTATTATGGCCACTCTTTCTTTACTTTTTTCTTCTCTAAACCCCCATCATTAAAAATCAATTAGCTTATGGGTAACATTACACAGATGCTGCTGCAGCAAGGGGCTGACATCTGCAGTGGCAGCAGCTCAGACACCACAGCCAGAGATGTTCAAAAATGCCCGGAGAGGACAAAACCCCCTTCCCTGAAGCTGTGCTCTCTCTGATCAACAAGCCGGCTGAACTTCCAGCGCTCCCCCATCTCCTGCGTAATGAGCACACTTCTCAAAGCACAAAGAAAAGTTTAATTGTCTTTAATTACCCAGTTCAGGGAGGACTGGGTTTCCTGCCTGATGTCCGTATAATTTCCCTGCCAACAACTTCATCATCCCTTTAGTGGCAGCGGAGCGCAGATCCCAATGCTCTTCCCCAAAAGCCACCCGGTTTTTGGAGAGGGCCGAGGGGTGGCACAGGCAGGGACAAAGGTCCCCGTGTCCCTGGAGCGCTGCTCAGGCTGCCTGGCTGCTGCAGGGTGGGAGGGAGCGAGCTGCAACTAATGTGCAATCAAGAACCATCACAATTACAAATGTAAATGAACAGGCAATTGGCACTGACCTTTGCAGATTGTTAGAGGACTAATTAAGGTGTGATCAGAGCTCTTCCAACAGATTGAGATGCATCTACACAAGCAAATATCTACTCACTATCTCCAGACAGCACTGCTCTCTCCTACATGCTGCAGGCAGCAGCGAGTAGGTACACACAGAGTAGGTGCACACAGAGTAGGTGCATACAGAGTAGTACAGACAGAGCAGTACACACAGAGCAACACACACAGAGCAGGCACACACAGAGCAGCACACACAGAGAACAGCATACACAGAGTAGGCACACACAGAGCACATACACACAGAGCAGCACACACAGAGCAGCACACACAGAGAACAGCACACACAGAGTAGTTACACACAGAGCAGCACACACAGAGCAGCACACACAGAGAACAGCACACACAGAGCAGCACACACAGAGCAGCACACACAGAGAACAGCACACACAGAGCAGGCACACACAGAACAGCACACACAGAGTAGATACACACAGAGCAGCACACACAGAGCAGCACACACAGAGCAGCACACACAGAGAACAGCACACACAGAGCAGCACACACAGAGCAGCACACACAGAGAACAGCACACACAGAGCAACACACACAGAGCAGCACACACAGAGCAGCACACACAGAGCAGCACACACAGAGTAGATACACACAGAGCAGCACACACAGAGCAGCACACACAGAGCAGCACACACAGAGTAGTTACACACAGAGCAACACACACAGAGAACAGCACACACAGAGCAGGCACACACAGAGCAGCACACACAGAGCAGCACACACAGAGAACAGCACACACAGAGCAGGCACACACAGAACAGCACACACAGAGTAGATACACACAGAGCAGCACACACAGAGCAGCACACACAGAGAACAGCACACACAGAGTAGTTACACACAGAGCAGCACACACAGAGCAGCACACACAGAGAACAGCACACACAGAGTAGTTACACACAGAGCAGCACACACAGAGTAGATACACACAGAGCAGCACATACAGAGTAGATACACACAGAGCAGCACACACAGAGCAGCACACACAGAGAACAGCACACACAGAGTAGTTACACACAGAGCAGCACACACAGAGCAGCACAGACAGAGAACAGCACACACAGAGTAGTTACACACAGAGCAGCACACACAGAGCAGCACACACAGAGCAGCACACACAGAGCAGGCACACACAGAGCAGCACACACAGAGCAGCACACACAGAGAACAGCACACACAGAGTAGATACACACAGAGCAACACACACAGAGCAGCACACACAGAGCAGCACACACAGAGCAGCACACACAGAGTAGTTACACACAGAGCAGCACACACAGAGAACAGCACACACAGAGCAGCACACACAGAGTAGATACACACAGAGCAGCACACACAGAGCAGCACACACAGAGAACAGCACACACAGAGTAGTTACACACAGAGCAGCACACACAGAGCAGCACACACAGAGAACAGCACACACAGAGTAGTTACACACAGAGCAGCACACACAGAGCAGCACACACAGAGAACAGCACACACAGAGTAGTTACACACAGAGCAGCACACACAGAGTAGATACACACAGAGCAGCACATACAGAGTAGATACACACAGAGCAGCACACACAGAGCAGCACACACAGAGAACAGCACACACAGAGTAGTTACACACAGAGCAGCACACACAGAGAACAGCACACACAGAGAACAGCACACACAGAGTAGTTACACACAGAGCAGCACACACAGAGTAGTTACACACAGAGCAGCACACACAGAGCAGCACACACAGCGTTCAGCCCCAGCAGCAGCACTCAGCACAGCAATGGGACGGAGCAGGAGGGCAATGGGCAATGAGGTGACTCCACTGCAGCACATGAGGCCACACCTGGACAGAACACACCTCTGCACCTGGACTGCAGCACAGCAACAACAGCCACTGTCCCCTCGTGCCCCAGCAGAGACTGGCACAGACCAGCACAGCACCACGGACAAGTACCTGTATCCAACACCACAGAGACGCCCTGCCAAAAGGCAGTGGGAAAAGTCCAGCCAGAGGTCAGGAAACAGCAATGAACACCTTGGTGGGGACTGATGGGGACACAGGAGAGACCCTGCCAGAGAGCAGGAGGAGACACGGGGCACAGACTGACACACCTGGGGGATGCAATGGGATCACAGTGAGTGCAGATGGGAGCACCCCTTCTTTCCCTTGGGGTTACAGCAGCTTCTCATCCACACCTGACCCCCATCCCTGCAGGGATGCCTGGCCCAGCACACCACTGAGGCGCCCCGCTTCAACCAGCTGAACCATGGGCTCCAGGAGTGCTTGAAATTAAGTACCTCAGCTTAAAGTGACTTGCAAAACAGACCCAAGATACCCCCTTTGCCTTCTGCAGCCTTATTCTTGCTTGTATTCATAACCTTTGAAATACAATATGATCAAGAAATTGTGTCTTGTTTGCTGTCAGTTTTTGTTGAAGAACCAACAAGCTTAAAGGAAATCAAAATATTTGTAAATCGAGCTTTCCTTTCAGTGACTTGTCAGGACTTTTACTTCAAAAATAATAGCTTTTTTAAAATGGTCACCAAAGGTTTTCCGTCCCAGCCAGTCAGCTCCTGCCCTCCCAGTACCTGCCATGTCCTAATCTGGGCGGCCGGACAGCAAAGATAAGGTTTGTACAGTAAAAGACAAGGCAAACAGAAATTTCTAGAGTAAACAAGGTTTTCAAGGTTGTTCTGTCTATCACAAAGGGCACGGATGGTTTCCCCTCTCTGCTCATTTTGCATCTCAGCGGCTCAGAACGCAGAGCCATGCCCAAAGAGCCCTTTGGAGCTGGGGATGCTTTCCCGGGCACGGGCGGCTGTCCCCGCTGTCCCCCGGGCTGGTGGCAGTGCCACGCTCCTGCTGTCACCGTGACCTTTGGGGAGCGTGCTCCCTGCTCTCACTCTGCCGGGCCACCAGGGTCACAGACTGGGCACCTGCTTCCCCAAGACTGAATTTAACTCTTGATGAAACATCTCCTGTCACACTCTTGGGGTGTTCTGGGTTTATTTCAGATCCTCATTACTCACAGACATAACGGCAATGAGACCCAGATGGGAATTCAAGGGACATTCTGAAAACCCACATGCTCTCCCTCAGCTGCTGTCCCTTCTCAAGCCTCTCAGCCAAGATCACCCTCTGTGTCTCCATGAGCATTCACTGCAGAATGCCAGTTCCCCAGAGTGGCTGTTTGTAGGATTTACCCATTTTCACAGCAGCCATAAAGCAATGTCCTGCTTGGAGCTATGAGGCTTGTGAAGGGTTTTGCTCCAGCACCACTGTGCCTTGACAGCACACAAACCAGCTGACCCAGGATGATTCTCCTCCTCCCTCCAAGAGGGCTTCAGGAGACCTGGGTTTTTCAGAACATTAAAAACGTCTCAATCCATTACATGACTAAACAGAGTACAATCTCTACTCCATCCAGCCTAGCTGCTCCTTTTGGGCACACTAACTCCTGCTGGATTCGCAGCTGCAATCCCAGCCCTATGATCTGTGTGAGCAAATGTTTCACACAAGCCCTTCACTGTAGAGGGGACATGGAAAGCAGACGTGGCAAACTCACATGTCCTGCCCACCCCTTTTGGCCAGCTCCTCCTCCCAGTCCAGAGCGGCTGCAGTACCAGAAATCAGTGCCAAGCTGGCACAGCTTATGCTGGTGCTCAGGGCATCACTTGACTCATTGCAAAACATCTACTGGTGCGCCGTTTGCGGAGTTGTCAGATATGACAGTATCTTTAGATACTCATACAGTATTCCAGGGTTTAAGACACCGACCTGAACCAACACACACACTTCAACCTCGCAAACCCCACCTCAGGCAGGGGGGATTCCTGGAATGTGTTACTGACAATGACTGTTATGATAATTACTGATAAGCTGTCAGCCCCCAGCAGGGAGCAGAGGCAGGACCATGGCCCCGTTTGTCCCCGAGCAGCACAGAGGGTCAGAGCCCCTCGCCCAGCAGCAAAGCAGCAGCACTCACCAGCCTCGGCAGCCGGGCACTTGCGGATGGTGAAGATCTGCCCCAGGTCCTCCTCCTCCTCAGGAAGGCCCTTCTGGAGGCGCTGCAGCTTCCGCAGGCTTTCGCTGCGCTGGTGCTTCATGGAGCGCACGTGCTGGATCAGGTTCAGCTTGGCCTTGGTGGAGTAGTTACAGAGCACACAGTGGTAGTAGCAGCTTTCCCCTTCCACCCCGCTCTCATGGTGCTGCAGATGCTGTGGAGAGCAGAGAGAGGGATGTCAGTGACCTTCATCACCCCCAGCCTCCTGGGTTAGCCCACTGTAAATCGCTAAAAGCCACCTGGGAATTAGTTAAGGAACCACATTTTGACACAGAACCACTGGGACAACGCCTGTTTGTTCCAAGGTATTACACCATCTCCTGCTGAAGAGCATGAAAACCAAAATGCACGGAAATGGGCACAAAGCACAGATGGACACAGCCAACACCATCTCCCTCAGCGAGGGAAAGCACCAGACCCAGCAGTACCAGCTGCTCACAACCCACTCAGGGCTCATTCCTTCACACTCACACCTTGTCCTGGGAGGACATCCAACTGCAGAACAAACTCAACATTAAATTTGGTAAATTCTCATGGAAAACTAGGAAGAGTAAAACCAAAGCAACACTATCCACTAGATAAAGAGGTCCTGGACACAGTGTTTGGAAGCAGGGTGCCGAGCCACCCTGTCCATCGTCCAACTCTCTGCTCTCTGGCATCCAGGATTTACTCCCTCGGATGGGGAAAGAAGCAGCAGCTTGGCCTGTAAAATGGCTGTGATCTTGGCTGAAAAGCCAATGGTGAGCCCACAGCCAGGTACCACCCGGAAAAACCCTGTCCCCTCCCTGGCTGTGCGGTCACAGCCAGCACAGCCCATGCTGGATTATCATACCACAATTATCTGGCAACAGCCATCAATCCCCTGGTACACAGGTCCATGCCTCTGGGGAAGCAAGCAGCCATTTCCTGCCATGGATCCCACAGACCCATGGACATTCTTTCTTGGAAGCAGAGGGTAGAATTCACCCTGCACAGCCACACTGGCTGAGAAAAAAATGAATACCAAGGTGAAACAACACGAGATCCCTCCATGAAGGCCTTTGGTGTTTCCACAGCTGAACTGTTAGGTGTGTTATTGCACACCTAACAGTTCAGCTGTGCAATACTGCCTGCTAGCTCCCTCCATCCAGCCCCAAGACCTCCCTAAGTCTTTGTGTCATCTCATGGAGCTCTTTCCTCAGCACACACTTGGCCCGAGGCACAAGTACAGCGATTTGGACAGGATCTTGAGGTTTGTCAATCAAGAATATTGCCTACGTGCAGGCAGGACCTTCTGGTAAAAAATTCTGATGCTTATTATCTCAGTTACAGCTGAGATAAGATTAAAGACACATATTACCCAGCGCTGCGTGCCGTGCTCACATGGAGGAAGGAGAGCCCTCTGAGTCTAGGAATGATTAAAAATAGGATATGAGCTGATGCTGAGGCTTCTCATTGGAAGAGCAAGGAAAGAGAATAAATGTATTCTAGATCTGGCTAATTAGACGAGCCTCTTTTGGGATCACGATGTATTTAATTAAATTCACTGTAATATTTGAAGAATCCACGAGGGCACTAATCCCACTGGTGCCCTCAAAAGATTTTTTGCTCTTTTCCCTTATAAGAACTTCTTCCTCATCTCATTTCTATTGTTTGCATGCGTTACCCTCTTCCTGAGCCAGAAGAAGACGAATGGCTTAAGGCACGAAAGGTCAGCGAGCCTGCCACGGGAGCGGCGTGCCCGCCGCAGGCAGCGCAGCCTCGCCAACCTGGCTGTGCTGTGCCCACTGCCACAGCCTCCTGCTCATCCTGCTGCCAGCCTGGCTGTGCTGTGCCCACTGCCACAGCCTCCTGCTCATCCTGCTGCCAGCCTGGCTGTGCTGTGCCCACTGCCACAGCCTCCTGCTCATCCTGCTGCCAGCCTGGCTGTGCTGTGCCCACTGCCACAGCCTCCTGCTCATCCTGCTGCCAGCCTGGCTGTGCTGTGCCCACTGCCACAGCCTCCTGCTCATCCTGCTGCCAGCCTGGCTGTGCTGTGCCCACTGCCACAGCCTCCTGCTCATCCTGCTGCCAGCCTGGCTGTGCTGTGCCCACTGCCACAGCCTCCTGCTCATCCTGCTGCCAGCCTGGCTGTGCTGTGCCCACTGCCACAGCCTCCTGCTCATCCTGCTGCCAGCCTGGCTGTGCTGTGCCCACTGCCACAGCCTCCTGCTCATCCTGCTGCCAGCCTGGCTGTGCTGTGCCCACTGCCACAGCCTCCTGCTCATCCAGCTGCCAGCCTGGCTGTGCTGTGCCCACTGCCACAGCCTCCTGCTCATCCAGCTGCCAGCCTGGCTGTGCTGTGCCCACTGCCACAGCCTCCTGCTCATCCTGCTGCCAGCCTGGCTGTGCTGTGCCCACTGCCACAGCCTCCTGCTCATCCTGCTGCCAGCCTGGCTCTGCTGTGCCCACTGCCACAGCCTCCTGCTCATCCTGCTGCCAGCCTGGCTGTGCTGTGCCCACCACAGCCTTCCCCTGCCCCGAGCCTACAGCCTACCCCTGCCACAGCCTCCTGACCCCATCCTGCTGCCAGCCTGGCTCTGGCTCCAGGAGCCACACCAGCCCCGTCCATCCCCAGGAGCCACCCCAGCCCCGTCCAGCCTCAGGAGCCACCCCAGCCCCGTCCATCCCCAGGAGCCACACCAGCCCCAGCCTCCCATCCCACAAACCCCGTGCTGAGCTCGGGAAGTGCCCACGGGCTCAGCAGCAGCTTCTGCGCCGAGCCAGAGAAAACCCCCAGTGAGCAATTAGAGAAAAATCCGGTCACGGGTTCAAGGAAATATTAAGGACATGGTCTCTGTGGAACCAGAGGCACAGTCTGCACTGCTCTCATTTAAACGGGGGCTTTAGGAAAACATTTGTTTTAAACAGTTTAGTAAGTGTGTCTTGTTTCATGCTCCTGTCTTGCTTTCTCTCAAGCACCTCTTGTGCTGGCTCAGCCTCACCTGCGCGTGGTGCAGGAGGAGCCACAGGCTGAGGGTGCCCCAAGCCCAGCCTGGGCACATGCACCTGGTTCAACCCACCCTGCCGGGGAGGAAAGGAGCAGCCCAGAGAAAGCAGACACGAGGGCCGAGCCAGTCCGAGCCACGAGCTGCTGAGGCCATGAAATGCTGTCCAAGTACGTGTAGTTATTGCCCATCACACTGTTAAACTTCCCCCTTGTGAGAATTTATCCGTATCACAGGAAACAAATTCAAAATACTAAACCAGAACCTTGTTAGAAGACAAATCAACTCGAAAATCAAAAGAATATATTGTTCCAAGGAAAACCAACCAACTTCTGTCAGAAAACATCGATTTCTGTGAGTCTGAGGGGGTGTTCCCCCCTCCCTCTCCACAATAGGAAACTTCCAACATCTGGTTCTTCACGCATGGCATGCAAAATATTGATCAGGGTGAGTCAAAGCTACACTTTAAATCAGAAACAGAGAGAGGAACGCTCTGATGGAAACCATACGGCTCAGGAGTGCAGCTCCCGGGGGACAGGGGCGTTCCTGTCCTGCACCGAGGATGGCCCCAGCACCTGTCCCCAAACACACACACACCCCCCAAACCAGCCCGTGCTCCCAGGCTCAGCACAGCCCGGGCCGGCCCAGGGGCCTCATCTCCCTGCTCTGCCCCAGCTCGGTGCCAGCCGCCCCTCGGTGTGCCCCTGCCCTGCCCTGGCCCCGCGGCGTGGCAGGGGTGGCACTGCCCCGGTGCCAGTGCCCTGGTGGCACTGCCCCACTGGCACTGCCCCGGTGCCACTGCTCTGATGGCACTGTTCCACTGGCACTGCTCCACTGGCACTGCCCCGGTGCCACTGCTCTGATGGCACTGCTCTGATGGCACTGCCCACTGGCACTGCTCCACTGGCACTGCCCCGGTGCCACTGCTCTGATGGCACTGCCCACTGGCACTGCCCCGGTGCCACTGCCCTGGTGGCACTGCCCACTGGCACTGCCCCGGTGCCACTGCTCTGATGGCACTGCTCTGATGGCACTGCCCACTGGCACTGCCCCGGTGCCACTGCCCTGGTGGCACTGCTCTGATGGCACTGCCCACTGGCACTGCCCCGGTGCCACTGCTCTGATGGCACTGCCCTGGTGGCACTGCCCACTGGCACTGCCCCGGTGCCACTGCCCTGGTGGCACTGCCCTGGTGGCACTGCCCACTGGCACTGCCCCGGTGCCACTGCTCTGATGGCACTGCCCACTGGCACTGCTCCACTGGCACTGCCCCGGTGCCACTGCTCTGATGGCACTGCCCACTGGCACTGCTCCACTGGCACTGCCCCGGTGCCAGGCCAGCCGGTCTCGCCACACCGACTGTCCAGCCATTGCTGTCCAGTGTCTGCCTCAGAACTGCTTTTTTCTGCTAAGCAGAAAATGCTCACAGGGTACAACTCACAGGGTCACTGACAGTCTGCAGAAACCTCCTCCACAGCACTTGCCAGCACTCCCACTTCACAGCATACCCTGCCATGAATACAAAGCCCACTCCACTAACCGGAGCTTCTTGAAAAAGACGTTGTCAGACTTCAACACTGGCAGAGATTTTCTCCACATGTAACACTTTTCGTACCTCTGAACTCAGCACTCAGCTCTGTTAGGATGGGTAAAGCAGTGATTTCAAAGAATTGACAGCTGCAGCTGGGGAAGAAGGAGCCAAAAATCTGCTGGAAGGTCACAAAAGCCACAGAAAGAAGCAGCACCACAGAGGTGCCCTGTGCTGGCTTCCTCCTACAAGCACTGATGCTGAGCAGCCCCAGCGACCAGAACCAGCACACGAAGCAGGCAGAGCCTCAGCGCTCACTCGCAGAGGCTGACCCAAGCTCAGGAGCTGCTGGAACCACTTCAGCCCTGCCAGCAGATCCGCAGCACAGGAGAAAACCCAGAGACCGACTCCTGCTCGGAGTGAGGTCAGACAGGGGTAATCAGTCACAGGCGTGGTAGGAAACCCCTCAGTGCCGTGAGGACTGTGCGGCCCTGGGGAGGGACACGAGGTGACCCCTACAGCGGAGCTGGAGCGGGGCTGTGGGTCACCACGGAAAGGGACCCGACCCCGCTGCAGACCTCAGGGGCCTCGTGAGCATCTCCCGGCCCCCGTGTGCCTCTGATGTGCTGCACAAGATAAATCACACAGCCCTGCAAGAGAAGAATCTGAATTTTTAATGAAAGTCATGTGGATGCAGCTGTCTGATGCTGGTCTGTTCCAAGTACTCCAAAAAAGTCAGGGCTGGCCAATCCATCTTGCTCTCCTTTCACACCTGCAGCCCCAGCTGGAATTTCCTGAGCCGGGGGCGGCAGTGCCAGCAGCCTCCCCTCCTGCAAGGGGGAAATCACCCCTGCATCCAGCAGCATCTTCAAAAGCTCAACTTCTGCTCTTTCATATCCAACCAACACGCTCAATTGTTTGCTGTTTCCAGAGGAGCAGCGTTACAAACCCTGCCCTGCTCCTGCCTCCGAGCTGCAGTGCCAGTGCTGCGGCTCAGGCTCGTTTGTCCCTGAGCTTGTGGTAACTGCTTATCTTATCCTTATCTTTCTTACCTAGAGGCGGGAAATGTGGCACTCCCTTGTGCCACAGAGCCTGAGGTACCAGGCCAAGCTCCCAAGAGCAGACACAACTGTCCCCATTAACAGCCCATCCCTACACCCCAGCACATCTGTATTTCCTGAGCCCTCCGGCCCTGCCCGCAATAACTGAACACCACTCGCTCTCCTTGTTAGCCATGTAGCCGTGCTGCAAGGTTTTGGGATCCCCCACAAACCCAAAAGCGACCCAGCAAATGGGGCTTGCTCCACCAGCCCTTGAAGTCTCATTAAAAGCCAAATATTGCTCAGCCCAAGGATGGAGAGCTCAGCATGGATTTTACTGAACGTTAAATCAACCAGCAAGCATAGCCAGCAAACTCTGTGGCACTTTAACTTTAAATAATGCAATAATTATTGAATTTCCTTTTTATAACTGAAGTGCTGGAATGTAAACAATGGGGCTGTAATTGCAGGAAGGGGGGATCAATAGAGGCAATCGTTTTCAGCCATGTTAATTGTAAATACAATTGCTCCAAGATGTCAGCCTCGTTCTTCTCGCTCCCAGAATCATCCTAACGGATGACAGAGTCCAACTTTCCCATTACAGCTGTTCGTTCCTTTAAGAGGTTCTCAATCAGGTCTGATCAATCTGTCAAGATAATGCATAGAGTAAGTAAGACTCTTCCAAACACAAGCTCCCAATCAATAGCCCGGACCTGCTTAATGAGGAGGGGCTAAAGCCCAGGGGGAGGCACAGTCCCAGCTACTGCTCGGCTTCAGCAGCCAACTTCTTCCCAGGGTCTTGGAGCAGCTCCTAACAAGGACATTGTTTATGCTGCCCGTGATGAGCAGCATCCCTGCACACCCACAGTCCCATGGCTCTGTGCACAGAGAGCAACAGAGGTTAACAGAAGGCAAGTGCCAAGAAAGGCTGAACTTGTAATCACAGCCCCCACGCCTTTTTAATTGTGCAACAGACCTGCAAGCACTAATTAATCGTTCCTTGGAAGAGACGCCCGAAGGCGCAAACCTATGTGGGGACAGCTGACAGCCAAGAGCTTCACCAAGGCTCCTCCTGTGGCAGACTTCCTTCCCGCGTCTCGAGGAAGGACAAGGTGCATGGGGAGCCAGCACTGGCCCAGCTGTGCTGGCCAAGCCTCCCAGTGCAGGCGAAACAGAGTGGGATGCTGGCTGAGGAGCTCCCGAGGAGGGAGGAGATGCCAAGGGGGCGAGGCGAGGGAGCAGCCAGAGATGCTGTGTCCAGCTGCAGAACCCGACCCCGGCAGCACAGGCATCCCCTGCACACCTGGGTCGCCGTGCAGCAGCCCAGAGAGCGGGGCAGGAACAGCTCCGACTGCACCTGGGCACTCTCCTAACAGCATCCGACTCCCCCTTCTCCCAGCACAGGAAATCCACCCTTGGGCAACTACAACTGAACTGCAGAGAATCTTCCAGCTCCCCGAAATCTCCGCTGGGAGAACAAGCGCTGCTGCACACGGAGATGCACACAGAGCGTGAGTATCGATCCTGCTAATTATAGTGCTGAAGCCACAGCACCATGAGAGCACATTTCCTATCTGCTGGCCTGGAAAGTGCTGCCCTCCACCCTGCACGGCCCTGCCCGGCTGTGGCTCCAGCACGGGGCCCAGCACAGCCCTGCAAGGGCACCTCTGGCCAACAGGAGCCAACAGACTCCACACAAAGTGACCTCTTCCCTCCTGTGACAGCCAGAGTGTCACCCAGAGCCAGCCTCACCCAGCAGCTCCTGTGGGCAGCACAGACTTGGGAATGGCTGAACTCTCGCAACTGAACCAAAGCCTGGATTTGGGACATTCTGATCCTCAGGAAAGCATACGGTTTTGTCACTTCATACTTCCATGGATGCTGCCATCCCTGCAGGAACACGGAGGAAAAGCTGCACTTTTGCCAGAAAAGCACTGTATGGACAACCATAGGATGGAGTGATGAAAAAAGAAAAGAATATTTGTGCCAGAACGCAGCAACATCACCCAGGAAGAGGCTCAGGGCTTCCAGCCCACTCCTATCTCAGTAGTGGGATAGGCAGGAGCTGAGGAATTCAGGCAGCCCTGTCTTTTCCAGGGTCAGGAAAACAAATGGGTAAAAAACAACTGAAGACAGTAACCATAAACAGGCCTCACAATGCCACTGCCCAGACATTTATAACACATTTTGTACATCTACTTGAAAATAATCAGTTCAGTGTGAGCTGCTAAGCTGTGAACACTCAGGTGAACTAGAGCAGCCTGGGAATATGGAAAAACACTGGATAAAAGGTAAATTATGTAATCAAAAGTCTGGGGGGAACCTGGAAAGACGGCAGGATCGAAATCTGTTGTCCATATTGTAGCTGTGTAGCTGCGGAGAGATTGCAGAGGGCTTTCTGTAACACAGAGCCAGGCTGGGACTCTCCCTGCCAGGGATGTTGGGATTCCTCTGGCAGCCCGGGCAAGGATCCCTGCGTGACACAGGAGGGCTCTCCGAGGGGCCCTGATGCAGCACGCTCCTTGGGCCTGTGCTGATAGCACAGCTCAGAAAATGCAGCTCACTTAGCCACCCAAACCCCTCTCTACGTGTGGAGCCTGCTTCAGGCATTTAAATTACAATGCTCTTTGCCCCCACATTAAGTCTTTTGGAGAGGAACCACTGGTCTCAGAAGGAAAAGCCTGAGGACTGTGTGACACCCCTGCGTCCCAAAGTGCAGGGGCAGCCAGGGACTGCTGTAATAATGCCCCATGGAACCGTGTGGGACCCTGCACCAGCCATGAAACCCAGCCTGAGCTCACACTGTTTAATAAAACACTACGGACACAGATCAACTCCCCTCGTCTGGGATTTATTGCTTCATCCATCTCCAGGGAAACTGGGATGGGCTGAAGCTTTCCTGGTTTTCACACTGCTTCCTTCTAACTTCTTACAGCACTGTACCCCTCAACTCCCAGCAGATAACCAAAACCAGTAACAACAACACACAAGACAATTGCTCAATCCTCTCCATAAATCACAGGGCATCACTATCAAAGACATGGAGGACACGATCTCCCTGTGCAGAAGCCAACAGAGATCCTTGGAAAAACAAAAGACTCAGCCCACCCTTTGCCCACAGTCCACAACAAGGATTTTTCAAGAACAGGTGATAAGGGAGGAAGGAAAACTAAAGGATGCCATGATGGACTAATATGACAGAATGGGAGCAGAAAGAGGAAATATATAATGCTCCCTTCTCCAGGGGCACAGGCTGCAGGGCTGGGCAGCAGAGCACCAGCCGAGACACGTGTTGGCATCAGCCTACCCTGCACAAGATCTGAAGCTGATTTCAGACCACGCTGCCAAGGTAAGTTCTTTGAGTGTCTGTGAAACACAAACAGAACACAAGCACCACGGAAATGCCCATGAGAAAATAAATAATTCTTCATTCAGTGAAAGCTTTGGATTGTATTAGACAAAGCCTGGGGCAATGTAATGCAAGAGGAAGATAAAAAGAAATGGAATAATTACTCACAGAATGAGGCAAGAATCCTGCTGGAAAAATATGTATGGAACTACTTATAATTAAGAACCAAAATAATGTCTGCACACAAAGGGCTGAATTAAGGCAACCTGCTACTTGCTATGTTCTACAGGGTTGTGAGGCTCCATGACTCAATGGACACTAATGTGTCCTAAGAGCTGTCTACAGAAATTCATGCAATTGCTCCTTGCCCCACACCCCTGAGCAGCGCTCTGTAAGGAAAGCCACCAGGCTCTCGGGGAGGAGAAGCCCTCAAACACAGCCTGCTCCAAATTCAGCTGGGAGATCCCTCCAGTCCTGGGGCATGGGACAGCCCCCAGCCCACCTGGGCTCCATCAGTGACCCACACAACCCACAGCACACAGCTGCCTGCCTGGATTCCACACTGCCACCGAGCAGCTCGCAGCCTGTGAACAGCTGGGTTTGCTGCTCTCTGTTTCCTGTGCATAGATGGAATCCCATTCAGCTGTAGTATAATTCTGCAGAGGGATCTACCAGAGAACAGAAGGGCTCTGAGCAGTAGTTACAGCTACTCCCTCCAAGACAGACTACAGCAATGGAAAACACGGAGAGTGCAGAAGCACACTGAGGCAAACAGAGCAAACCTGAGATGATAAATGTCTCTGCTCTTTGGTGCTCTCTTTGTTCCCTCCTTTGTGTATCTGCATCCACTGGCATTTGCCTTCACAGGCACAGAAACCCCTGGGAAAAACGAGGCCCACCACCACTGGTTTTAGCTGTTGTGGCTCTGCAATCCCAGTGGGCAGTCTGCAGAGACACACACGGGCTAAATGACAAACACTCAGCATTAGGAGGGTGGACTCACCACTGCAATTCAAAAATAAAACAGAAGCAACAAAACGTTTTTTTGGGAGCAGCATCACTCACAGAAAGGTGTGAGGAGATAATAGCTTTCTAAACTCTGTTTATGAAATGGCAGGTGTAACTCCAGTTACTCCAGCTGCCCCAAAATTCTCATTTCTGTGACCACTTATCTGCAAAAATACCTGCTCATGGTTACCATATGCTAGCAGGAGGTCAGTCTGCAGGTTTCATGTCTGGATAACCCCCCTGCACAGCCCAGAGTCAGACACTTTGACAGGCCTAGGTGGGCATGCACTGGAAAATCCAGGTAAGTCAGAGCCAAGGAGTGTGAAAATGATAAAAGCAAAGGTGCTGCTTTGTGGGACCACGAAAAACACAGACAGGCAGCCAGAGGTGTCTGTAACACAGACCCCATGACATGAAAACATCATCTGCAGGTCTCCAAAGCCTTTGAACCTCTCCCACCCATGGTCACAGCATGCTTGGAAACCTGCTCTGGGACAGCAAGTCCCTTGCTGGAGGGACTGCCAGCCCCTGGTCCCTTTCCAGCACTGCTGCCAGGGGTGAACAGCCAAGGCCAGGCACTGTCCTCGCTCTGTGCCCCTCCCAGGGGCACTCCTGGGCTCAGCAGCAGGTGCCACAGCACGTGCACCCTGCACACACCTGAGAGTGCAAATGTGGCCCTAACACGGCACACCTGCACCAACCCCAGAGCTACACAGGGGCGAAGTGAAGGGAATCAATTCTCAAACTCACACCCTCTGGCTTTGTGCTGGGGAGGAAGGAGGTGAGTCTCACCTGAGGGCAGAAGGGGTCACCCCAGGAGAGCTCCCTGCTCTTCTGCTGGCCCTGCCTAAAGCCCCTCCATGTCAATACTACAACGAGTCCCAGGGCCAGTTTTCAAAGAACGTAACAGAAGGCCGACCCAAGTGCCCAGGATGTGCTGAATGAGGAGTTTCTGTGCAGCACACACTGGGGGCTGGATGGGGACAGGGATGTGACAGCAGGAACCAGACCAGGGGTCAGACGCAGCTGGCTGGAGGAGCTGGCCAGCAATGGGCACAGGAGAAGCCCCACTCGACACGGGCAGCGCTCCCCCCACACAGGGCAGGGAGCACCACACCAGGCACAGAGGGAGCCGGGGGATGCACAGGGTGCCAGGCTGTGGGTCCCTCAGCCCCGTGAGCCCAGGGCGCTCCAGCAGCCGTGCATGTGTGAGCCGTGCCAGGCACCAGAGTGAGCGCCGCTCTCCTTCCCCACCAAAACCCCCGAGGCCTCCGCGTGCGCGCTAACCACAGCCCTTTGAGAGGCTCGTGTATTTACAAACTAAGGCATGCTGAAATCAAAGGGGATACCATATGACATAATTCACATTAAAATGTCAACAGGCTGACAATTTATAGAGTCAATCCACCGGAGGTGGGGAGAACTAAGACGCGGTAATTGTTTAATTCCCCCTTAAACCAACAGCAGCTTCACCTTCAAAGCAGCGCCGCGTGCACGGCCCCTGGCTGCTGCCAGCCCTGGTGCCAGCCTGGACCTCAGCCAGCACACAGGCAGCGGCCTCAGCCATCCGCTGGCACCAGGGCTGGGCACGGGGATGCCACTCCGAGGAGTGCAGCTCCAGCCACCTCACGGCAAAAATTCACCACCAGCACAAGGATAACCGGTTCCTCAGGAAGGCAGAGTCACACGGGTCAATGGTGTCCATTTCCACACCTGCTCTGGAGGGGACACAGCAGGCAGGTGCTCCGAGGGCACGGCTCAAGGAACCGACTCACCCAGTGCCTGGCTCTGCACGGCCCTGACAACACCACAGCAGCGCAACAATGAAAGCACGGAGCGCCCCAGCCATAAATAAACCCCCTCGGGGCACAGGAGAACCTTTTACCCCAGGTAGATGGCAGCAGCTTTGCCCACATCAAACGTGTTGGGGTGCTTTGTGATACCCAACACCAGCCCCTCAGGCGGCTGACATCCCTGCCTGTGAACAGGCTGCTGGCAACACGTCTTGCAGCTTGCAATAAAGCATAAGGTAGGCAGGAGAGAGAAATGTGCACCACTGGGAGAAATTTTACCTGGATAAACCGCAGCCAATAAATTTTCTATAAATGCCAGCTAATGCTGTCCCTTGGAGAGCACTGGGCAGGGACTGCCGGGCTCCAGAGCCCTCGGCACAGCCTCGCTGTCTGTACATAAACAGTAACACCTCATTCTCTCTTCTACCTCATTAACTGAAACGCATTAAAACAAGTGTGCACTGGGAGCAGCAAATGAGACTGTTAAACCAAGCTGATATAATCCTCATCAGCTGTGGGAAATGAGCACACATCCATTACGCTGAATCAAGCCGCCAACTGCGACTCGTCGCGGATGCTGAGACCCCAGGAAGATGCTCTTCCCCCGCAGCTGTACCAGGCAGCTCAACCACTGCCTCCAGCACTCTCTCACGGGGCGTTTCGGAGTGCTGGGGCTGCCTTTCCCTTCCAGCAGCTCCCCCACAGCACGCGGCTGGGGGCCCTGGTCCCAGGCTGCAGCCACGAGCCCGCCGTGTCCAGAAGGAATCCGCTCAGCGAGATGCAGGGAACCGTCTGACTCCCCTGGCATCCAAGCAGAACAAAAGGCCAGGGCAGCACACACAGAACACGGGACGTTTCCCAAGCCCAGCTTTCCACGGGGACGTGCCCAGGCAGCGTGACAGCAGCTGGCCACAGCAGGGCTGGCCTGGGCCGAGGGACACACGGCAGCAGCCTGCAGAGCCACGCCACGGGGGAAGCACCACAACATCCCTGCACCGACAGCACCGTGCGCCGCGGCCGTGCCCGCTGCCCGGCTGGCAGCCAGGTGTGACGGGGCAGCCTCAGGGAGCTGGCAGGAGCTGGCCCACAGCGACTCCCAGCACACAGCACCAGCTCACACCAGCATATGGG
Source organism: Melozone crissalis (assembly GCF_028551555.1). NCBI lineage: Eukaryota > Metazoa > Chordata > Aves > Passeriformes > Passerellidae > Melozone > Melozone crissalis. The sequence goes on from NW_026535785.1 coordinate 441,807, forward strand.
GCTGCTCCCCTCTTCTGCACGGCTACTGCGCCGCGGTCTGCCCTCACGAGCAGAGCCTCACTTCAAACGTTGAAGAAATGTTCATTTTGCCTCTCTCCTGAGGAGGCAGAGCAGGGAGCCCTCCCAGTGCTGCAGGAACTGGACAGACCACATTCACCTCAGACAGACAGACAAGACAGCACTCTGTGCCCTCCACCGCCTGGGGTGTGAAGTGCTGACCTCACCAGAGCTCAGTTTCCAAACTCTCCTCCTCATGCCAAGCAGAGCTGATGGGGCAGGACGGGGTCCCCTCTGCCTCAGCCCGGTACTCGCAGCAAGAACGTAAACAATCCCCTGGATCCTCACAGCTGCTGTGGCAGTTTTAACTCAGCAGGGCCATTGCACGGCATTTCCCCCGCGCGCAGTCTGTGCACAGTGCAGCCAGGACAGAGCAGGCTGCCTGGGACTCTGCTCCCCGGGGAACAGGACACCCTGGGGTCTCCCTGGCAGCTCCCAGCAGCCTGCACAGGCATTTTGAACGGGGTCCATGAAGTCTGTTTAACCAGCATGATGTGTGCAACAGAATCACAAAGAAACAGGCATTTAAAGTGACATCTGTTGGATTAATTAGCTGTGTAATTAGCCTCCCCTCTGTGGAGACAGGCTTTGTTACTGCTGCCTGAAACTTCCCCAGGTGATTCTCTTTGTATCCATCCTTCCCTGAGCACAGGGAGGAGCAGAGTGGGTGAGATGGGGCTGTGCTGCTCAAATGAGGGGCACCGGGCAGAACAGAGGCCGCAGCTGGGTCAGAGAGCCCCAACGGCAGCATCTGTGTGCTGGAACCCAATGGGGAATGTCCATCAGCCTGAGCACATTCTGCAGGTCTGTTCAGAGATGACAGGCAGGGATCCAAGCCAGGCGTTTGTATCCTCCTCAGCTAAATCAGAACATCCCTGTCTGCTGCAACCAGCTCCCCACCTCGCTGTGAGCCCAGAGCTGACACGGGGGCCACAGCAGCTCAGACAGCTGGGGGACACAGCAGCCACTGCACCCCAGCCACGGACAGCTCAGCAGAGCAGAAAAACCCCGAGGTGATCTCCAGGATTGAGAGGAAAGCGGGACTGTGGGACAGCTGCACTGATGGCTCCATGGCCAGCTGCAGGGATCCCCCTGCTCCAAAGCACAACAGGAGGGATGCTGGGGGCAGCTGTGCTGGGCTCTGCCCTGCACCCTGGGCTGCAGCACCCAGCACTGCAGCACGCAGCCCTGCAGCACCCAGCACTGCAGCACCCAGCACTGCAGGCACCCAGCACTGCAGGCACCCAGCACTGCAGCACGCAGCCCTGCAGCACCCAGCACTGCAGGCACCCAGCCCTGCAGCACCCAGCCCTGCAGCACGCAGCCCTGCAGCACCCTGGGCTCTGCCCTGCACCCAGCCCTGCAGCACCCAGCACTGCAGGCACCCAGCACTGCAGCACCCTGGGCTGCAGCACCCAGCCCTGCAGCACCCTGGGCTGCAGCACGCAGCCCTGCAGCACCCAGCACTGCAGGCACCCAGCACTGCAGCACCCAGCACTGCAGCACGCAGCCCTGCAGCACCCAGCACTGCAGGCACCCAGCCCTGCAGCACCCAGCACTGCAGCACGCAGCCCTGCAGCACCCAGCACTGCAGGCACCCAGCCCTGCAGCACCCAGCACTGCAGCACCCAGCACTGCAGGCACCCAGCCCTGCAGCACCCTGGGCTGCAGCACCCAGCCCTGCAGCACCCAGCACTGCAGGCACCCAGCACTGCAGCACCCTGGGCTGCAGCACCCAGCCCTGCAGCACTCTGGGCTGCAGCACCCAGCACTGCAGGCACCCAGCCCTGCAGCACCCAGCCCTGCAGCACCCAGCCCTGCAGCACGCAGCCCTGCAGCACCCTGGGCTCTGCCCTGCACCCAGCACTGCAGCACCCAGCCGTGCCTCTCTGCCGAAGCCACCTGCACCCCAGGATCCCCCAGCAGCTGAGCAGCCTCACCAGAGCCGCCCAGCCGTACCCCAAGGCTCAGCTTCCAGAGAACCTGTTGCACAAGTGCAACTTTATTGCCTAATTTGACTTGCAGAACTTGGCTGCCCACGTCACAGTGCAGAAGCAGGATTTTTACAACTGGCAAGAAGGGGAAAAAGCCCATTATGGTATTAAGTTATGTACCATGCATACATTATTTATTGTAATTTAATGAATTCCCTATGAGATGGCAAACACAGAACCTCCCATGCTGCTTCCATAGCAATACGGGGACTTTGCTGCAACAGTTTCTTCAGGAACAGCTCAGTTAAAGCCAGAGAAGGACAACACAGCGTCCCGCAGCCCCGTGCACGGACACAGCCACACAGAAACCAGCACTCCACGCCAGCTCACACACAACAGGTTGGGGAAAGCACCTTGGGGGCCCCTTCCCTCAAAGCAGCCCCTGCCAGAGATGGATGCTAATGAGTGCCCATCCATAATTTAACGAGGTCGTCGCCAGCGAGCCTGCAGCTCAGAACTGGTGCTTGGCCAGGGCTGGTACCCAAGGCCTGAACACCTGACCCTGCCCGAGCAGAAGAGGAAGCAGAGCATTCTGAGGCCCTCGAGGTGCATCACCTGCGCTGAGGAATCCGTGCAGAGCAGGCAGCTGGACTCAAGACAGGCTGAAATGCCAGCTGAGCTCTGGGCTCCAGCCCAGGACAGGAGGCTGTGAGCTGCCAGCCTTTGGCATAACGAAGGGCACAGACACGGGTGACACCAGCCAGGTGAACAGACACTGGGAGACACAGCAGGAACCGGGAATTGCCAAGCTCTCGGATAACAAAGGAGATGGGAGTCCAGGAACACAGCAAGGTGGATGGGCAGGAAGAGAGGGGCAGGAACTGAGACCTGGAGAGCTGTGCATGGGCAGAGTGTGAGGATATAAAAGCCCAGGTGCTCTTTTGTCGGGGGTCCCTCCTCAGAGACAGCAGGCCTGTTTCTCTGTTGCTACACCAGGAATAAATGGCTTTATGGAACGAGACATCTGAGGCTGTGCCACGGGAAACCTGGTGTGACTGGGTGAGGGGGTGTGGGAGCCACACAGGAGCCTTCGGGTCACTGGAGCCACACTCGAGGGGCTGCGGTCCCAGCAGGGAGAGTCTGTGGCCTCGGGAGGGTGACTGCTCGGCAGCCTGGGGCATGCTCTGACTGGGGAGATTCCTGAACAACCTCTGCAAGGAGAAACACGACGGCCAGAGGGAGCGTGGGATCCCCAGGGATCTGCAGGAGCACAGAGGGAGCATTGGATCCCCAGGGATCCCCAGGGATCTGCAGGAGCACAGACGGATCTGCAGGAGCACAGAAGGATCTGCAGGAGCATAGAGGGAGCATTGGATCCCCAGGGATCTGCAGGAGCACAGACGGATCTGCAGGAGGACAGAAGGATCTGCAGGAGCACAGAGGGAGTGTGGGATCCCCAGGGATCTGCAGGAGCACAGAGGGAGCATTGGATCCCCAGGGATCCCCAGGGATCTGCAGGAGCACAGAGGGAGCGTGGGATCCCCAGGGATCCCCAGGGATCTGCAGGAGCACAGAGGGAGCATTGGATCCCCAGGCATCTGCAGGAGCACAGACGGATCTGCAGGAGGACAGAAGGATCTGCAGGAGCACAGAGGGAGCGTGGGATCCCCAGGGATCCCCAGGGATCTGCAGGAGCACAGACGGATCTGCAGGAGGACAGAAGGATCTGCAGGAGCACAGAGGGAGCGTGGGATCCCCAGGGATCCCCAGGGATCTGCAGGAGCACAGCCCTTGGCACAGCTCCGTGCCCTGCCTCCAGTGCCACCTGCCTGCCGCAGCCTCACACCAAGCTGCTCCCAGCTGCCCTCCTTGCTCCAGCACTCCCGACCTGTGCTGGGTGTCTGCAGGGCGGGGGAAAGACCCTGACAGACCTGCTGTGAAGAGGATCCTGACAAACCATACCGGGACAATACCCCAGACCAGTTGGACAGTGCCACAACAAACAGGCCCATCACTGTCCTGGACAAGCACCTGCTCAGGTCTCCTGCCTGGAGCTCCCCATGGCAGAGCTGAAGCTGCAGCAGGACAGCAAGGGGATGCCTACCGCTGCTGACAGTGGCTGAGCACCCAGAGGGCAGTGCCAGGTCCTGATCTGGACCCTGGAGCATCCCTCCCTCCCACAGCAGCACGGGAGGGACAGGGCCTCACTGGCAGCTGGGTCTGCCACAGCCACCCTGCACCACAGCTGTGCCAGAACCACTCCGTGCTCTCCCTGAGCATCACAACAACAACCATCACCTCACACGGCAAAATTCCCGCTTGGAAATTTAAATACTCATCCCCGTGTTCCAAAGTTACCAGGATAAAAGAATGAACCATAAACACAGACAGAACTGGCGTCACGCACAGAAAGGGTCAGATGCACACTGATGCTCCATCCAACATGATGACACCTTGTTTTGAGATGACACCTGAGGCTGAGAACAGCTTTGTGAGACCCTCCCTGCCAATTCACAGCCGTGCATGCATAGGGAGAACCAAGACCCACTCCTGCTGCTCTGCCCACAGCCTGCTACAGAAGCCAGAAAAACTGAGCTTATATAGATTAGGATAAAGCTTGACAAGGTGGTTTTCTGGTTTTTTTTTTTTTTTTCTTGTGTTTGGTTTGTTTAGTTGGGTTTTGTAGCCCATTCTTACAAATATTTTAACTTCCAAACCCATTTTGACCAAGGGTTTTTAGCTCCATGTTCTGGTGAGCTCCTGGTTCCTGCTGTTGACCAGGGCTCCTGCTCCAGTTCACTCTCACTCCTTTGTTATTTACATTGCTTTTACAGGGTGGTTTCTTTACTAAGCTGCTGGCTGCATATGGCTCAGCACTTACTGGAAAACTTGAAAGAAAAACCTAAGTGACAGAGGCCCATAAATAAAACATAGAGCATGCAACGCTGTGTGCTCTCAGCAGTTCTGATTCCAATCCCTTGAAAAAGCAGTGCAGAGAAAGGAAAAGTTCTGTGATCCTGTACTAACAGACTCTGGTATTCAATACCTAAAGGAAGGCAAAGACATCTTTTAGTGCCAGGGAGAAATCTGTCACTCAGAGGAACATGCAGCCCCCCATGGAGGACGGGCCTCAAAGGGTTAAACTGATACGGAGCGCGTTTTGTATCAAATACCTGTCAATCCCAACAGGACCCAAGGTCTGGATCTAAGGGTCCTTTTCTATTACAGTTTCTATCCATTTGCTGACTCAACGCTTGGCAGTTTCTGGCCCCACTATTGCCAGGAGCCTCTGCCCCTCCTGGGGGCTCCTCCAGGACCCCAGAGCAGCAGAGTCCTGCTCAGCCAGTGACTTTCCCTTCATGAGACGTTTTCCTTCTCCTCCAGCTGAGACCACCCTTCAGGATTTATCCTCCATGCAGAGGTACCTTTCAATTCTGCCTTCAAACACATGAGAAGAATGCTCTCCTCCTTGCCCTCCCTGTACCATGGGCCTTCTTCCCTTGCCCAGCCTCCACATGAAACACTTTCCTGTTTGATCCCATTGGGCTTTCTGTGGACTTTGGCCAGGCTCCCCCTGCTCTGTTTTCTCAGGGTTGTTACGTTTAACACAAGCACCTGAGGTGCTTTTGGTAACTCCACACACATCACACCCTTCACAGTATCCAACAGCAGCTCACCCATTTTCACACAATTCTAACTTCAAAGTTAGCTACTATTACAGAAGGTACTCTTTGCCTTGTTCTGTTATGGAAGGACATTGAATTTGAATACATCATCATTATCATCATTCTGTAGCTACATCTCATACAATATTCCATGCATCCTCTGGGTTTAATACGTTTTGGGGATTTTCCAACAAGTTTCTTTGAGAATCGTGTGGCCAGCAAAGGAGACAGAAGCACCTGTGGGAGAGGCACGATGGGACAATGCTGCTCCATGGTGGAACTGAGGCCTTGTGCTGGGTGTACAGCTGCACGCCCTCCTTCCCTTCCCTTCCCTTCCCTTCCCATAGGTCAGCTCTGCCTCTGTCAGAGTCAGCACACATCCACGGTTTCATCACCACTACCACCACAGATATTAAAGAGTCATTTTCCTGCACACTCTGCATCTCCAGCTAACAAAGAGCCTCTATGCATGGCACCACGTAACCCAAACCCTCTGCTCCAGGCTCCCTATTCCCTAAAAAAGTGAACTCAGCACTTGGAAACACTGAAAAGGAAGACACTGAATGAACTCATTGAAGGCACTTGCTGGCAGTCTGGCCAGCAGCATGTTTCTTCAGTAGTTCTTTGTTTAAACTTCTTCTGAGCCGCACATTCTCAACTAGAGGTTGTCAGGAAGTTGTAGGAAATGTCCAAACCTGGCTCTCTCTCAAGCAGATTAATTCCTTCTGCAAACTCCACCTGTGCAGGAGATGCTGGGAGCTGGTGCCCACCCTCTTCCAGATGTGAGGGAGGCTCTGCTGTGCTGCAGGCCCAGCCGTGGCTCTGCCCAGGGAGCTGCCCTTGCCTCTGCCCACAGCCCCCTGTGAGCCAGGCCCCAGCACGGCCCCGGAGGGAGGCAGGGTGCCCAAGGCCATCACCTGCCTCAGCCAGAGCGCCCATCCCAAAATGTAACACCAGGCACTGGCAATGGTGCCCTCCCTTGCCCTGCCAGGGAGGAGGCCTGGCAGAAGCTGTTGCAGTGTGCAGGATGAAGATGGCAGCAGAAGACCAGACCTTCTCCCCTGGCACCGGCAGTGCTGCAGGAGAAGCCTGAAAGGTTCACCCGGCTAGGGACTGACAGTGTCTCCAGATCACATTTTCTGGCAGCAAGCAACACTGACAGAAGTGGCACTTGGGCAATGCAAGCAGCCAATAACATGTGATTTAGGAAAAAAATGGCAAAAGCAGCAGAATAAGGAGGATTGTGTGTGATAAGCCCAGTGTGCGCTCTCACCCAGCAGCATCTGGAGAGGATTTTCTCCAGCAGGCAGGGAAGAACTCGATTACATCCAGTTAACTGTGCTCTAAACTGATTATGCATGTGCCAGGCTAATGGATTACATTAGCAAGAGGAAAAATAACATCCAATCAATCTCAATTTACTGCAGACCACACCAAGGCCTGAGAGAAGAGAAGCCATTCTGTGAACTCCCCCCAGCGCTGCTGCATCCCTTCAGTTATCAGCAGACATGGCATTGCAGCTGCTCCAAGGCCCGAGAGCCCTGCTGTAGATGTCTGATCCATGCCTCACGCACAGAGGCTTCTCCATCAAATCAATCCCTGATTCCAGCCTTGCTGCAGCAAGACTGGTGAATGCAGCCATGCACCAACCTCTGCTCCCAGCTTTATCCAGCCACACCTGAAGGCCAACACATGGAGCATTCCACAGGAATCCGTGACTCTGAACCGTGCTATCCCTCAGCTGCTGTTTCACTGCTTTGTGTCAGAGGCAACACGGGCTGCAGCAGCACTGGGACTGCCCAGGCCTCTCTCAGACCTCAAAACTGACAGCTCCTCTGTGCCTGCCCAAGGAAAACATCCTAGCAATCTTCATTACAAGAACCTATGCCTATTCTCCAATGCTGGTGGGATTTTGTTTCCATTTTTTCTTTTTTCCCCTTTTCCTTCCCCTCAGTGAGAGAATTCTAGCGCCTCAATTGTTTTTCCCCACTGGAACCCACTGTAGATGAAGGGCCTGGATAAAGAAAACTTTAACCTTTGCAATGTATGCTTAAAAGAACAACATTATGTGTAAAAAAATCATAATACAGCTTTCAAACAACTCTCTTGTACCCCAAACTGACCTCCGCAGAGGAGATTCAGTTCCCTCAGCTGGGTTCCTGCAGTCTCACGGGGACTGTGCTGCCCCCAGTTTCCAAGGTGTGTCACTCTCCCAGCCTCCTGCATGCCAGGGAGCAGAGGCGCACGTGCACACCCGATCATTTCCAGAGCCACACTCTGAGGGGTGAGGCTGGATCCCAGCTCAGGATGGAACAATCGCTGTCACAGCAATGAGCTCAGAGAAACACAGCCCTGCTCTGAGCAGCTGCCCACCAATGCCAGGTAGGTCCAACAACCACAGCTCAAGGTAAACCTTACATGATGCTCCCGGTTACAACCTTCCTCCCTGAATGGGCTGGAACTGTTAATGCCTAGGAAAAATCCACATTTTGAAAATGTGTCTACACTGTGAAGTGGGTGGGTACGATAGAGCTCAGTGTCAGCTCTTAAATTCCCATTACATAAAGAAAAGTTTCTAAAGAAGCAATTAAAAAGTGCAAGGTACACTCTGTGTGTATATAAAGAAACCTCAGCACATCTGGGGGAAAGCAGGAAGAAAAGGATGAGACAATACAAAAATCCTGTGAGGAATGAGCAGACAATGAGGGGAGAGCACGTGTGAATGGAGGGGATGCGGCTGCTGAGATTTATGGCAATTCGTACCTGATTGTTCATACTAAAGCTATTATGGGATGATTAGAGAAAAAGGTGAAGCTTTAAGTCCAGTGAAAATCAATAGAAACGTCTGGAGCAATTCTGCTGCACGAGTGAAAGGACTATTTACTGTATCCGGAGCTCCTCTTGGGTTACAGCCCACAGGGCTGGCCAGCGAGGGAGGGGGCTGGGGACCAGGCCGGTGAGACAGGAAGAGAAGATGGTTATAATGGGTATAAAGGCAACACAGAACCAGGGGCTGGGAGGAACAGGCAACAGGATGGGAGTGACAGCCCAAACAGTGCTGTGGATGGAACAGGCAATGCCTGCGAGGTGCTCACGGCTCCTCTCCAGCAGCGCTTTGGTCACAGACAGAGCCAGCACTGAGTGCACAGAGCACAGCAGCTCTGCAGCCACAGCCCTGCTGCCCGCCCGCGGCCAGGAGCAGCACGCTGACCGCTCTGGGAGCCTTCCCGCGACACAAAGGGACAAACCCCAGGGGAAAGGGCCAACAAAACACAGGCAAACATCACCGTGCACAACCTTTCTAACAGGGATTGCTCCATTTCTGTGCACGGTATCACCGTCGCAGTGCCACAAGACACACAAGCCCCCTCTAAAGCACCGTGAACATCTAGTGCCCTAAAGCCTGGACCACCACAGCCACCAACAGAACACAGGCTGACTGGGGGCCAATGGAGAGCTCTCAGCAGCTCATCTACAAAGGGTCACAGTGCACTGCGGTTCAACTTAGATTTTCCTTGGGAAATGAAAGAAGATGAAGCAAAGCCAAGCCCTACCTTATAGAGCTTCAGGCTGGCCTCGTGCCTCGAGTTCACGGTGTGCAGGCGCAGCTTCTCCAGGCTGTTGGTGTAGTAGTCGCAGGCGTTGCATTTCAGATGGACTGGGTTCCCAATGGCCACGCACTTGAGCCTCCACTCGTTGGCTTTGCCCCCCTCCTTGATGTGTGCCACCAGCTGGTACTTCTGCACGTGCTTGTCGGTCTTGCAGTGCAGCTGGAAGTTGGCCTTGAGCTGCGTGTTGTAGCGGCACAGCTTGCACTGGTACGAGTCCCCCATCACCGCCTTCCACTCGTCCTCGGGGAGGCTCCGCTCCACGTTCATGTGCAGGCCCAGCATGTCCAGGTTATCTGTGCTGAACTTGTTGCACACGGCGCACTGGAAGAGCTTCAGCGACGGGTCATTGGTCTGCGTGAAGCTCTCACCCAGGTTCATGAGCTCCTCAGACACCAGCTGTCCTCCACCCAGCCGCATGTCCAGCGGGATCTCGCCACCCACTGCACCAAGAAAGAAGGGGAAGGAGAGGTCAGAAAGGCTGAATTCCAGAAGATAAACACAGAGCAGAACACGAGCTGCTCCCAAGTGCCACCTGTGTCCCCACAAGCACAGTGAGACCACACGCAGCTGCGTCTCCCTTCGCCCACTCCTCTGTTTGCTGGTCTGCACAAGAACAAAGTTACTGCAGCCAGCACAGAAGGCTGGGAACAGACTACTGCCACCCTCGCTACCCTCTTGCTCAAGGATCATCCAGCCCTCAGCCCATCAAAGATGACAAGAAAAACCCTACAGACTTTGAGAGGATGAAGAATTCCACAGCACCACACTGAAATTTTCTGTGGCTATTTCAAGAACAGCATTCTGTTTTTTTCTTATTCTGCTTTTTGTTGCCTCCCTGGAGAAGCAAATCCTACCTCATGCAGTAGCTAAGCACAGTCCTACCACACAAAACAAAGGCCAGCAGTCACAAGCCCAGGGGATGACCATGTCACAGGGAGGTCACCTCACTGCTGTCACAAGCTGGCAACAGTGTAGGACATGGCACAGACAGAAACAACCTGAGAAGTGCCACTCCTGCACTGTTATAGCTCATCTCTTGTCCAAGAGTTCAAAATGGTGAGGAATCTTCTAAACACAGTTTTGCCAAGGAAAAGACAACAACCAATAAAGAGGGTGTGAGAGCAGGTCACAGAGAGCCAGGAGGACCCCACCTTTGTCAGGCTGACTCCTCAAAGCAGAGCTCAGCTCTGCTCACTCACAGCTACTGAGCACAACAGGCTCCTGCTCACACCAGAGCACCTGAGAGATGCAGAGAAACCCTGAACGAGCACAGAGACAAACCAGGACTCCTGTGCCACTCTGCTCTCCTTTTCCCCGTTTAAGACATTTATGCTCCTTCTACAGCTTGTTGGTATTTTACCTTGATTTGATGTCACAGCTCACCTTCCTATGAAAGGAACCAGGTCAACAATTCCTCGGTTAATCAAAACGATATTATTTTAACTTAACTTTTCATTTCCTATGTCGCAACTTATTTGCTGAGAAGCAAGCGCTCCTAAAGACGCTCTCTCCTGAACTCACCATGCAGGAAGAACCCAAAAGCAGACTCTTCTGAATTATTAATGCTCTGCTCAGTTCTGGACTAAAGTGTAAGGATGGGAAAGATCTGCCTCACTTCTCACAAAGCTCATAGCATGTGTATCTGAGCCAAAAGGGCCAACTTGGTGTCAAGTGTTAATAAAACACAGGCAGGGCCTCCCTCTGCAACCCTCGGTGCGAGACTTGCAACCATCAAGTGCACAGCTCACAAACTGCTCTCCAGGCAGCTCATGGACATCCAAGGCCCTGTCATTTACTTGAGGAGCTTCAGTTAAAACACCCACATCTTACTACAACTGCCCTGTGCTTCAGCAGTGAGGGGCTCTGAGCTTCAAAAGCCTCCAATCCCATCTGTCACCGGCAGCAGAGGAACACCACCCCTTCCACCCCTCTCAAACCTGCTCACCTTGTCTTCTCAAGGCAACACAGCGCGGAACAAACCAACCCCGAACAAACACACCTGCCTTTGGGAGTGTCAGCAGGTGACTGCACCTTCTCTCAAGGCTATCCACCAAACTGCTCCCACCCCCCACCCAACCCAGGAGAAGTTCTCAGGAAACACTGTACTTAGGATGCTTTCCACAACGAGGAAGAGCATTCAGCACCACGGCATCCGTAACCCGTGTCTGCTGATCCATTAACTCCCTAGAAAAACTCTTGGAGAAAATGTACTAGAAATGCCACAAGATGAGGAAATACTGCTCTGGGTGAACACAGATGAGAAATCTGCACTGTGTGGCCTCCATGCTTGACCACCACACAAAGGGAGCTCATGGGCTGCCTTTGCTGGGTCTCTCACATGAACGTGGTGGAAACCCCTTCAGCCTCACCTAGAGATGGAGCCATCGTTGCCATGGGGTTGGTGGGATCAAGCTGGAAGCCCCCCATCATGAACTGCGCATCTGAGGAAGCGCTGTCCATCTTCAGGTTGGGCAGGTTCATGTTCTGTGCCAGGTAGTACTGGTAGAGCTCGGCCTCGGCGGGGGACGGCAGGCTGCCGAGGCCCAGGTGCCGGTTATGCTGGATCTGGGACATGTTCTGCTGAAGCAGCATCATATTGTGCATGTGCTTCTCACTGGTCATGTGGATGCGAAGGTTTCTAGCTACGTTGGTCTCGTAGTCGCACACCTCGCACCGCCACGTGGGTTTGGTTTTTGGTTTGGTGGGGGAGGGAGCCCCACAGGTGCTACCGATGTTGGCGGCGGCGGCGGCCGCGGCAGCAGCTGCAGCCGCCGCCGCCCCCGCCGTGTGGCTGAACACTTGCTCTCCCCCTCCGTTCTGCAGGTTCTGCATGTTGTTGAGATGCTTGTCAGACTGCATATGAATACTGAGGTTGCCTTTGGTAGTTGTGGAGTAGTTACAGACCTCGCAGCGGAAGGGCTTGTAACCACAGGTGTAGCTCTCGCCCCGCGCCAGCCGCGGGTGCGGCTGCCCGCTCTTGCAGTAGACGCAGGAGCCGCCCGGCTCGGGATGTTTCTCCTTCATGTGCGCCTCAAGCGTCTGCTGGTACTTGTAGTGCCAATTGCACTTGGGACACTTGAGTGTCTTACACGAGTTGCGAGAATGCATCATGGTCATGTGGCCACCCAGCGACCGCGAGGAGCCCAGGACCGTGTCGCACTTTGGGCACTCCACGCCGCTCCCCGAGGGGCACTCCCCACCCCCGAGTTCACAGAGGGGGCCGGCGTGCTGGTGATGGGAGATGTAGCTCCCGTCCTCGCCCTCCGCGCTCTCATTTGGTTCTGGTGCTGTGGCATTGTCTTTATTGGCACTTTCATCGATGAAGTCCAGCCTCCTGCTGCCCTCGGCCACACTGGCTCCGCCGCCCTCATTGTTAAAGCTTAAGTGATTCCTCCTGTTTGCACCATCAAAGACAAAGGAAGAAGCAGAATTAGAACTAGCAGAAGCTGTGCCCCGTGACAAGGTCTGGAGCACGTTAGGCATTAAGGGAGAGTTAGAAATGCTTTGGTTTGAGAGAGCAAGGTCCTTTTTGCTGCTGCCACTGCCTGCCACAGCCCCAACATCCTCCTGGGGCCGGTCCTCCAGTTCATCCTCCAACTCGTTTGGAAATAGTCCTTTGCAACCCTCATCGTCCTCATCTTCTTCCTCTTCCTCCTCTTCCTCTTCCTCCTCCTCCTCTTCCACATCCTCCTCCTCCTCCTCTTCCACCTCCTCGGCCGGCTCCACCTTTTCCGAGAGGCTGTCCTGGTCGTCCCCCTCTTGTTTCTCCCCCCCTGCCACCCCAGGGTCCTTCCCCTCTGAGGATTTGGTGGGACTGGAAGCCAGCGGGCCCAGGGGGACTGAGGTAATGGGAGTCTTCAGAGCCGAGCTGGTCAGCCCACCCAGGTTGAGGAGTGCACTGGGGGCCAGGACACCCGCTGCCGGCGGCGGCTCGGCCCCACCGGCCGCCCCGGCCTGGAGGGCCTGCTCACCTTCCATGCAAATGCCACTGAATTTACCATAAAAACTGTGTCCAGGGCCTATGAGGTTAGCTGCGGAAACGAGAGGGTGCTGAAAGGTTTTGTTTTTTGGTTCCAGAAAGCTGACAAGGGGTTCCTTGTCTTTGCCTATCCCTTGGATGATAGCGGAGATGTTCTTATTGCTAAGAATTTTCCGCTCCTCCTCACTCAGAGTCATTCGGTGGTCGTGCACGGCATGGGTCACGAACGAGCGGACATACCCAAAGGAGAGCTTGCACAAGAAACACATCAGGATGGGCTTCCTCTTCCCATAGAGCACAAAGCCATCGAATTTGGACAGGTCCACATTGTTGGGAACATCTTTGGATACGCAGGAGCTTTTGGCAGAACCGTCGCTGTTCAGGTAATCCTTGTTGCTTTTGTGTCGCACATCGAAGACGCGGAAGCTGTGCAGGACGGGGCTGATGCCCGCCAGGGCTGAGGTATTCGGGAAGGTCTGGTCTGAGCCCTCAAACCACTTCCCGAAGGATGAGGCTATGTGGAAAGTGTTGATGATCTGCGGGTAGACGGGAGCGGCAGCAGAGGGATCTCCCTGCTTGGGCAGAGAGTTCGGGAGCAGCGAGGGGAGAGTCCCGCTGCCGCCGGCGGCCCCGCTCTGCACCAGCTGGCTGAGGCTCTCCACGATGTAGGCCGAGCCGTCGGGCTGGTAGACGATCTCGCCGGCCAGGTTCTCCACGTCGCTCTCCTCCTCGCCGTCCTCGCTGGTGTCGCTGGCGCTGTCGGGGCGCGGCGCCGGGGCCGGGCGGGCGCCGGCACAGCGGTGCTCCATGTAGCTCTGCAGGCCGGCGAAGGAGGCCGCGCACTGCCCGCAGCTCACCTCCTTGGCCGCGGGCTCGGCGCCGGGGCCCGCCGCGCTGCTCTCGGCGCCGCGCTCGGGGAACGGCACCCTCAGGCCGTCCAGGGGGCCGCAGCTCTCCGCCGCGGGGGGCTCCACGCTGCCGGCCGGCTCGGGGAGGTGCGCGCTGCTGAGATCAGTCCATTGCTGGTGCTGAGGAATGCCGCACCCATTGTCCTTCCCGGGGATGACGGGCGAGTCACAGCCTTCCATGGCAGGGCCGGCACGGAGCGCTCATTGCACCCGCTACGGCTCCGACCTGCGGATGGGACAGAGGAGAGAGGCAGGTGAGTCTGGCTGCTCCCAAAGGACCCCACCACCGCCATCACAAGGGCTGCTGAGCCCGCTGCTCAGCACCAGAGTGGGGACAGGCAGCCCAGCCTTGGGCACTGCTGGCAAGGAGCAGTGGAAACACGCTGACAGCAGCAACGCCAGAGGAAAACTGAAGGGGCCTGGAAGGCGGCAATAAACCTGCTTAACGCCTCTCCTAAAGGGAGCCAGCAGGAAGACTGTAGGAGCTCCACTGTGACCCCCAAGGCCTTGGGTCTTCAGAAAACAAAACATCATGGGAAAGCTTGTGACAGGAACAAGAGATGACAACAGAACAGTTCTGTGGCTGTACAGCTCTGGTATTCCCTGGCTCCCCCTAAGGCAGATGCTGTTTTTCTGGGTGTCACCCTTCTGCTAACGGCTTGGGAAACGCGGACCCATTGCTAGCACACATGCACCTCAACGGGAGACCTGTGAGCCGGAACAACTCACAGCGATTTTGGAGTTACAGAGCTCAGTGAGCACAGGACACGTAACTGCTGTGGTCTGGACAGAGCTTAAACAGAGAGATGTCAGGAGAGAAACCAAACAGGAAATTCCAGACCTGACAAGGGAGCATCCTGGGGACTGCAGAGCGGTCAGGCCGCCGTGCTCCAGGAGCCTCCCAGAGCTCCTGCAGGGCACAGCCTCTGGGCACACGTTGCTTCCTCTCACCCTGCAGACAAACGGCGCGAGCAGGTCCTGCAGGAGGAGGACACCCTTCCCACCACCTCCATCCCACCCAGTCAGCGTGACTGGAGCATTCCCGGGCTACTGAGCACGGCCAGCACCCAGGGACCCCTGTCATCGTGACCCTTTCTGCTGCACCTGGCCAACAACTCCAGTACTGCAATCCTAATGGAGCCCTCTTCAGCTCACACAAAGTGTGAAGAACTGGAAACCTGCCAGAGGTTTGGCCACCTGCAAAGCCAGTGATGTGCCACAGCAGCCCTACCTGAATTAGTTCAAGCAAAAGAAAACAGAGTGACAATCAGCTTTCTTTTTTCTGGTTTCACTATCTCCCAGTTTATTTTCCTTTGCTACACAAAGCCATCCACATTTCCCCTGATTCCTCTAACGTGTCAGTACTTTCTCTCTACATTTGACTTCCAGTGAAGCTCCAAGAAAAAGCATTTACAACTACCACTGATGGCAAAGTCATGCTCTCAAAGCCCATGTACAAGGATGCCTGCAGAAGGACACGCGGGTGGCATTGGGTGGAGATCACAATGTGATCACACACAACATTACTCCACAGCACCTCCAGTCTCACCTTCCCTGGATTCTCTGCCATACACAGCTGTCTCTAGAGTTGCACTGGGAATAATCAGGGATTTGCTCTGCAGCAACAGTAATCTGGTGCACTGAGCAGAACAAGAAGGAAAAGCAGTATCCTGCTGCCAAAAGGCTCTGGGTTTAGTCAGCCAGTTTGTTCTCCTAGCCTAAAATATGCTCCAGCCATGTAACAGCTCCTACTGCACCACTCCCTCCCTAGATCACTGATCCCAGGTCGTTCTGTGTTGAGGCTGCACATTCACCTTCCCACAACACGCCTACCCTCTCCCTTTTCACTGCTACTTCTGCACTGGCAACTGCAATACAAATTAAACCAAAACAGATTTATTCAGGGGAAATGAGGAAAAAGAAACTCTATAAGCCTTGTACCCTTGCCAAGTGAAGTTTTAGGAGTATCTATGCAAACTTCAAGGCACAACGTGGAGTGAGCACACCCTCCCAATTCTTTCAGACCTGGATCGCTGTGTGGGCCAGCACAGCCCGCTGCTGGGACGCACAGCCAGGTGAGGCACAGCCAGGTGAGGCACAGCCAGGCCTGGGGCCACAGCAGTTCTGCCACCAGGAGCTCCTGACTGGCAGGAGGTGCCTGACTGACAGCCGGGCCAGAAGGGTTAGCAGGGCTGGAGGGGCGGGAGGGTTAACAGCCTGATTGGAAAATCAATGTAATAAATGCTTGGTAAGTTACAGGAACATGCGGGAAGAGGAGGCTGCGATTGATAAAGGACTGCAGCTTTGATGCTGCACTGGGGACTTGTTTATTGACAGGAAAGCCAATCTCTCTGCCGGCCCGGCCCGGCCAGGCAGGCCCGCACGCTCCAATTAATTGGAGGGCTTTTCTGCCTTGGCTTGCTTTAACAGCTCTCCCCCACTCACTCCAAGTTAACCAGCTCAAGATGTGCTATGCCAAAGGAATCTTCTCTCTTCTCCCTTTCCTCAACACAGAGGAGCCCTTACAGGGCATGTGGAAAAACCCAGAACCAAAATGGCCAGCCCCAGCCCTGGACACAGGCTGAGCCCCTGCACAAGACCAAGCTCTTCTGATGGTTCCGTTATCATCAGAGCTGCTCATAAAGCATTAAAATATTTGTTTCTATTCATGCAGAAGGTGCAGGAATCATCTGTTCAAAATGAAAACAGCAATTTCCTTACTATAGCAAACCAGGTTCTAAGCAGGAGCTCGATGCAGTTATTAGTCCACTACTGGACCCCGTGTCTTCCACCACCCCAGAGTGCCCCTAGGCCACCTGTGTGGGGACAGACACAGTGTGAGAGCTCAGATGGACCGACAGTGGTGAGCTCCACACCTCCCATTCGCTCCCCCTGTCGCCCTCTCTGCTCTGTTTATCAGCCAGTCAATAAGAAAAGGTAGTTCTTACTTAAGGAGGCAGAAGTCAACTCGTCAGGTCGATCAGCACTCTGTCTGTAAACATGGTTTCCCGTAAAATCAATGAACTCCAGTTACAGGGAGAACAGCCTGAGTGCCAGAGACTCTGTGCTCTCACATTGCCCCAGTGGCAAAGAAGGGCTCTCCTGCTCCCTTCTGCAGCCTCCCATCCCAGCACTGCCATGCCCACCCTGTCCCTGGCCCCTGTCCCCCACAGCACCGCCTCTCAGTCCCTTGGAGCACCCGTGGCACTAGGTGGCCCAGAGCGGAGCTTGTGTGGCAGCTGCAGGTGACAGCACAACGCTGTGTGCCCCCACCAGGCCTGGCAGCTGGCAGCCACGCCACGCACAACACGCGTGCAGTGACTCCCTGTGCCACCCCGCCAGCTCCTCCGAGGGACACACACCCCGCTTCCAGCAGGGCTCCCACCAGGGAGGGCTGGTCCCAAAGCGACACCCCGGGCTCCTGGCGGGCGGGGGCTCCCGGCACCCCCAGCCCGCGGCACCAGGCTGCTGCCTCCCTGGGGACACGGCAGGCAGGGAGGAGGGGGCTCCCGCTGCTGCCCCGGCTTCCCGAGAATTAAATATCAACAGCCGTGCTGTGTAATTTTAAATTGTTAATTAGCACAGGGTTAATTAGGCGGCCCTTTCACAAGAGGCTGTTTGGCAGTAAACCAAGACTAGAAGCAATGAGGAAGGAGGAAAACAAAAGGAGAAAGCGACAGTGAGAAACTGTTCCCTCAGCTAATGACCCACATGGCACCGTGGAAAACAGGGCGCCGAGGACAGGGAGAAGGCACAGGCAGATGCATTACAGCCACAGCCACGGCCTGGCTGGCAGTCCTGCAGGCTGCCCTCCCCTGCCCAGCTGCAGGGAGGCACTCCGGCCCTCAGTCAGCTCCAGGGCGCCCGTGCCTCAGGAAAGCCAAAAGGACACAGGTGGGGGAGCACAAGGACAGCACAGGACTAAGGGTGCACTCAGCCTGGCCCTCTGCAGCGTCCTCACTGGCATTGGTGATGCCGTCCAGGCTGGCCAAGAAGCTCCTGTCCCAGCAATGGCACTTGGTGGCCCTTGGGGTGGACGCAGCACGGGTGAGCAGCCAACTCAAGTTCACGGTCACAGAAACACAGAACAGCTTGGGCAGTCCCTGGGAACAGGAACGCTCAAAGCTCCCCAGAGCAGGAGCCCAGGCAGGGTGTGAGGAGCCGCCGGGACCCTCTCAAGTGCCCACACAAGGAATCTGCAGCAGCAAAGCCTCTGTGCTGCCTCCTGGCACCTGGCGCGCCGCACAGCACTCGGGTAACACTTAGGAAATTGCAAATGGGAAGACATGATAAAAATAATTGCCTAGGATCAAGAATTCAAAAATTAAGGAAGAACAAAATGTATGTTGCCAAAGCAACTTTAATTTTGTTCCTTTATGCATATGAATTATGATACTGCCTGCAATTAGGTGAGCACACGCTGCCTTGCTTGGCAAGCAGGACGGTCACAGAAGAGGGTAAAACAAGGTGGCAGGAGCATGTTGTCACTTTATGTGATTTCTACAGCAGCTGCTATCACACAAATATGTTCCTAGAATAGAAAGATCTTTTCAAATTTCCTCAGCAACGCTGGCTGGAGATTCGAGTGGCAATACCCAGTTCCGTAAAATGCTTCTACCTTTTAAGTTAAACAGAAGACAGGGATCCCAGCTCTCTCACATTCATTAAGGTGCCAGAAAGCAGCAAGATACCTGCCAGCCTAAGGGAAGTGCTGAAAACTCTGCAACAAGGCTTGAGATTTTACGATAAAATGGTACTTATGTGCCAAAACCTGAGCAGAACAGGGAACACGGATGCACAGTGTGAAGAATGATTTCTAGCTGGGGTTTTCCCACCAGCATTTTACAACATAGTGCCTTGGGATTTCTCTCATGCAATTCCTAAAACAAAAAAACCAACCTGAAAATACTGATATTTATTTGCCAAGTTCAACATTTTAATGAAGCAATTACAAACTAATTTTTCCTTTTCACATAGCAAGTCATATTTTGCTCCTCCCCAGGTGAGACCAAGCTCTGTTTTAGCACACACCCTGATCACAGTGGAGTTGTTTCACTGGCAAACACGGTCTGATGAGAAAGATACCAGTCTTGCCAAATCCTGAACACCCTACATCTCTCTTCCTCTTTTGCAGTGAGGCTCCACCAACCAAAAGCCCTAGCTCAGTTCTGAGTTCCTCCAGCATTCTGCTCTGCACCAGACTGTTTCCACCTGGACACACAGCCACATCCAACACCTCTGCAGTGGGAGCAGAATGAACAAGCCACCCTGCCTGCTGATGGAAGAAACATCCAAACAACATTGACCCACGAGTTCCAAAGAGTTGGGGCTGCAAGTCCTCACAAACGGGGTGGTTATCCCAACAAAGCCAAGAATTCATAGAATTGAAGAATCATTTGGGTTGGAAAAGACTCTTAAGATCATCATCTAACCATTAACCCAGCACTGCCAAGGCCACCACTAACCCATGTCCCCAAATACCACACTACAGGCCTTTAAATCCCTCCCTGGGATGGTGACTACACTACTGCCCTAGCAGCTTGTGCTAGAGCCTGAGCACCTTCTCAGTGAGAGCATTTTGCCTCTGTGGCAGTCCCTGTGAACACTGCGAGCCTTCCCCTCGGAGCGACTCCAGCCATGGACCCTGAAGGGCCCCAGGTCCCAGAAGGGGATGATGAGGGCAGAGCCAGGGGGCACCTCAAAGACAGGACAGTGCTGCTCCAGCAGGGAGCCGGCCGTGTGCAGGGGCGGCTCCAGCCGAGAGTGCCGGCGCTGCGCACGGCCAGGGTGCGCGGTGACACCGGCGAGGTGACACGGCATGGGGTGACACGGGCTCCATCCACGGCACAGGGTGACACCGCCAGGTGACACGGGCGGGGTGACACGGCGCGGGGTGACACCACCAGGTGACATGGGCTCCATCCTTGGCGTGGGGTGACACAGGCTCCATCCACAGCACGAGGTGACATGGATGAGGAGACGCGGGCTCCATCCATGGCATGGGGTGACACAAGCTCCATCCACGGCACGAGGTGACACAAGCTCCATCCACGGCAACGGCACGAGGTGACACGGCTCCATGCACGGCTCCATACACGGCTCCATGCACGGCACAGCCGGCCCCTCAGATCCTCCCGGCATCATTAGCATAAACAGCTTTTCAACCAGCAGGAAGCAAGGGGAACGCTGAACAAAACAGGGCTGGAAGCTGCAGGGCTCAAGCACTCGGCATGAAAGTGACAGAAAGGGGCTCCTTGAAAAGGTGAACCTTGCACATTATCCACGTTTTCCCTCTGCCCTTCACACCAGCTAAAGCTGAGCCAATGGGAGTAACACGAGTCAGGCAGCTTTTCAGAAGGCACTTTGTTATGAACTATTATTCCAAGTTTACTGATCCCTTTGAGCCAGCTACTGCACTACACACAAAAATACTTATCTAATCTTCAGCCCACTGCCATTGAGAGTGGAGTGATCCCATGGAGGGCCAGAAGGCTTTCTGTGAGCAGCTGGGGACAAGAGCGCTTATTCCTTCAGGAGATTCTTAGCACTAAGAATATTTTGCAGCAGAGGTAAACTGGCTTCAGTCACATTTCTCTCTGCACAGCAAACTGAAGCACTTGCTTAGCTCATACATGACAGGGCATTCACACGCTCCCAGGGCACAGAGCTTGTTCTCCGGTTCTGCAGGATCCTCTCGAGTAGGACACCACAGAAGTCCCAGGTTTTGTTTCAAAACGTCACACATCTCACGATTCTGCCGTCGTGCAACTCACCCCTTTGCTCCAAACCCCCAATCTTTCTTGTTAAATGGTGTTCTCAGCCTATGCTGCTGCATAAATAACTACATTTGCATCTGGTTTGCATTTTCAGTGCACTGTTGTTGATCCAACTCCAAAACTAATCAAAGAGCTGCTGAGGACAAATTGCTTTGCTCTGTCACAGAGACCCCAGAGTCGCTCAGGTTGTCCCAAGCCCCAGAGCCCCGGTAAGCGAGCTGTGCTCATGCCCCCATTGTGCCGTGCTGCAGCTTATCCCGTGTGCCCAGTGCCCGTGGCTCGCGCCAGTCCCAGCTGCCGCAGCTGCGAGTGGGCCCCGTGTCCCTCACAGACCCTGCGCTGGGCAAGCGCTGCCCGCACCGAGCCCCAGGCGTGCCTGTGAACACAGCAGCCCTGAAGGGCTCGGTCTGCAGCCCTGCCACGTGGCTCTGGGAGCAGACACAGCCCAAGGGCCGCTGCTGTGCTGCCAGGCTGTGCTCACAGGGCTCACCAGCACGCCCTGCCAGGCTGTGCTCACAGGGATCACCAGCACGCCCTGCCAGGCTGTGCTGACAGCGAGCACAGGGATCACCAGCACGCCCTGCCAGGCTGTGCTCACAGGGCTCACCAGCACGCCCTGCCAGGCTGTGCTCACAGGGATCACCAGCACGCCCTGCCAGGCTGTGCTCACAGGGATCACCAGCACGCCCTGCCAGGCTGTGCTCACAGCGAGCACAGGGACTCACCAGCACGCCCTGCCAGGCTGTGCTCACAGCGAGCACAGGGCTCACCAGCACGCCCTGCCAGGCTGTGCTCACAGGGCTCACCAGCACGCCCTGCCAGGCTGTGCTCACAGGGCTCACCAGCACGCCCTGCCAGGCTGTGCTCACAGGACTCACCAGCACGCCCTGCCAGGCTGTGCTCACAGCGAGCACAGGGCTCACCAGCACGCCCTGCCAGGCTGTGCTCACAGCGAGCACAGGGATCACCAGCACGCCCTGCCAGGCTGTGCTCACAGCGAGCACAGGGCTCACCAGCACGCCCTGCCAGGCTGTGCTCACAGGGATCACCAGCACGCCCTGCCAGGCTGTGCTCACAGCGAGCACAGGGCTCACCAGCACGCCCTGCCAGGCTGTGCTCACAGGGATCACCAGCACGCCCTGCCAGGCTGTGCTCACAGCGAGCACAGGGCTCACCAGCACGCCCTGCCAGGCTGTGCTCACAGGGATCACCAGCACGCCCTGCCAGGCCGTGCTCACAGCGAGCACAGGGATCACCAGCACGCCCTGCCAGGCTGTGCTCACAGCGAGCACAGGGCTCACCAGCACGCCCTGCCAGGCTGTGCTCACAGGGATCACCAGCACGCCCTGCCAGGCTGTGCTCACAGCGAGCACAGGGCTCACCAGCACGCCCTGCCAGGCTGTGCTCACAGCGAGCACAGGGCTCACCAGCACGCCCTGCCAGGCTGTGCTCACAGGGATCACCAGCACGCCCTGCCAGGCTGTGCTCACAGCAAGCACAGGGATCACCAGCACGCCCTGCCAGGCTGTGCTCACAGCGAGCACAGGGATCACCAGCACGCCCTGCCAGGCTGTGCTGACAGCAAGCACAGGGATCACCAGCACGCCCTGCCAGGCTGTGCTCACAGCGAGCACAGGGCTCACCAGCACGCCCTGCCAGGCTGTGCTCACAGGGATCACCAGCACGCCCTGCCAGGCTGTGCTCACAGCGAGCACAGGGATCACCAGCACGCCCTGCCAGGCCGTGCTCACAGGGATCACCAGCACGCCCTGCCAGGCTGTGCTCACAGCGAGCACAGGGCTCACCAGCACGCCCTGCCAGGCTGTGCTCACAGCGAGCACAGGGATCACCAGCACGCCCTGCCAGGCTGTGCTCACAGGGATCACCAGCATGCCCTGCCAGGCTGTGCTCACAGCGAGCACAGGGCTCACCAGCACGCCCTGCCAGGCTGTGCTCACAGCGAGCACAGGGCTCACCAGCACGCCCTGCCAGGCCGTGCTCACAGCGAGCACAGGGATCACCAGCACGCCCTGCCAGGCTGTGCTCACAGCGAGCACAGGGCTCACCAGCACGCCCTGCCAGGCTGTGCTCACAGGGATCACCAGCACGCCCTGCCAGGCTGTGCTCACAGGGATCACCAGCACGCCCTGCCAGGCTGTGCTCACAGCGAGCACAGGGATCACCAGCACGCCCTGCCAGGCTGTGCTCACAGCGAGCACAGGGATCACCAGCACGCCCTGCCAGGCTGTGCTCACAGCGAGCACAGGGATCACCAGCACGCCCTGCCAGGCTGTGCTCACAGCAAGCACAGGGCTCACCAGCACGCCCTGCCAGGCCGTGCTCACAGCGAGCACAGGGATCACCAGCACGCCCTGCCAGGCTGTGCTCACAGGGCTCACCAGCACGCCCTGCCAGGCTGTGCTCACAGGGCTCACCAGCACGCCCTGCCAGGCTGTGCTCACAGGGATCACCAGCACGCCCTGCCAGGCTGTGCTCACAGCAAGCACAGGGCTCACCAGCACGCCCTGCCAGGCTGTGCTCACAGGGCTCACCAGCACGCCCTGCCAGGCTGTGCTCACAGGGATCACCAGCACGCCCTGCCAGGCTGTGCTCACAGCGAGCACAGGGCTCACCAGCACGCCCTGCCAGGCTGTGCTCACAGCGAGCACAGGGATCACCAGCACGCCCTGCCAGGCTGTGCTCACAGCGAGCACAGGGATCACCAGCACGCCCTGCCAGGCTGTGCTCACAGGGCTCACCAGCACGCCCTGCCAGGCTGTGCTCACAGGGATCACCAGCACGCCCTGCCAGGGCTCCTGCCTCCTGCAGGCTCACCCAAACAACATGTGCGCTCCAGACTGGTGTCAAGGGCCAAGCCAAGGCTAAGAGGCAGACTCATAAGTCATGCACATCTCCTCTGCCAGGGCTCGGATCCAGTCCTTGTTAGGAAGCAGACTCACTGCGACACTGGGCTCGGTTGCTCTTTCCCACCCTTTGGGAAAGCCGATGCTTTGGAGCGGGAGAGCAGGCTTAGAGGCATGAGGTCATTCTGTAACCATTCCACTGGCTGCTCACACAAACACCACGGCTCATACGTCAGCTCTGAACCACACGCTGGCCTTGCACAGTCCCATCACAAAGGTCACCAGGATGTCTGCTCACACCAGCCATTCATGTTTCAGTACAAACACCACTTACAGCCATATTGCTGGAAGATAATCCAAAAAACCCCTAAAACAGGTAAAGAAACTTGCTGGTATAGCTGGGAAACCACCACATTTAGACCAACCTTTAGGCCAACTTTTAGCAGATCCAAGTGGTTCCATACTCCTGTTAACAGCATTCACATTTGTTCCTTCCAAAACTACACCCTGCTCCAGACTTCATACACAGCCTAAGCATGTTCCTTATCTGGCCAAAATAAATTCTCCTGATTGCAGCAACCATCAGGAGTCAACACCTCTGGACCACTTGACTGCTCAAAGTCTCAAGTTCATGCTCTCCACGTGCACAGCATGCAGTCTCTCCATCAGCTGCTGCTACATCCCTGGTGCACCTCAGAGCCATCACCTCCGAAACACTGAACCACCTCAGCTGGGGAGAGCTGACACAGACCCAGGTAAATGGGGACGCCAAAGATGTGCCCGATGCATCTGCAGGCATGCCAAGGCCAGCGAGCACGACACAGCAGCACGCCGCGAGGCACGCAGGGGATGAGGGAGGATGTTGTTAAGCACACATCTCCAGACCTCCAGGACTGAAAGTGTTACTCAGCTGCCTGGCCTCTTGCTAATTGTGGGTTTTATTTTTATTTCCTATTACCCTCTTGCACGCCTGATGAGATTATCTTACCGGAACTGACACAGCTGGAGGCTGCAGCCATACATGGAGCCTCTCAGGAGGCAATGCAATTTTATTTTCATTGATCAGGAATCAGCAGGGCAGTAAATGATGGGAAATTCCATTAGGAGAAATACTGGGCCACAAGACCCAACCACCCAGGTACAACCAAATCCCAGAAAGTCCCATCGTTCCTCAAAGCCCCGTTGGGATGCGGACAGCAAATCATCGTTCCTCCTCCCAAAATGGAGCCAGCGACTAACCTGATATTGCTAATTGCCGCCTGCGCTGCCAGGAGCGGAGGCAATGCTGGCAGAGCACCCCCGAGGGCTCGCTTAGCCGACAGAGCGCCTTGGGCAGAGCCAGCAGCCCTGCTGCCCGCTCAGCCCAGCGGCTGCCGCAGGGCCAGGCTGTGTCCCAGCAGGTGCCCGTGCCAGCGGCTCTGCTCTCGGCCAGGCAGGTGTGAGTGGTGCCGGTGCCAGGCCCCAGCCAGTGCCAGCAGAGCCGGGCCACGCCAGGGGATGCCCAGCTCCCACTGGGAGCCCGAGGCGCAGGAAAGCACGACAGTGTCACTGCAGAGAACAGCCCTCCTCGTCCAAGGGCCGCTGTCTCGGGGCACACAGCACTCTGGCGTCTCTGGGACCCCCATGTGACAGAGCACCACACCCCACACAACTCTCTTACAAGCCCAAACTCCTCTGAGCCCAAAGTGGGAACCAGGTCAAGCCTTCTATTTTAACCCCCCCCCCCCCACAGGATCTGCACTCAATCCTTCGCTCCTGGATCAAATCCCACCATCAGGCCCCGATGCAAAGCCTGCCCCACGCTGCGGTCCCTTGCTGCACACACCTGGTGGCAGGTGAGCCCAGGCCCCGCAGGATGGCCGAGCCACCGAGAGCGCAGGGGTTAACGGGAGCTGAGCGTGGCACGGCTCTAAGGGTGATCAATACCAGCCAGATACTAAAGCAGCATAAGCCACATTATTGACCGTCAAGCAGATGATAAAACTGTTTATTATGATAATTGTGGGGTGCCTACAAGGTGCTCCTAGGGCTGTCTTGAGCTTTTTACCAAAATAAGAATTGCCAAAGCATCACCTGTCTGCAGCCCCCCGCCCCAGTGAGACCCTTCACACGCCACTGCGCCCACACGCTGACCCCAGGGCACCTCCACAGCCCAGCTACCATCACCAGACACAGTCCCTGAACTGTTTATCTTACACACACCCATAGCAGGGTGCTCCTACAGTCCCTGTACACCTTCTGGAGCATCCATTCCAGAGAAAACAGAGCTCAAACACCAAAACCTGTAACTTCAGCTCTGGATGCTGCTCCTGATCAGCTGAAAATTAATCTTCATTTCCCACTCTAAAGCACTTCCTTCAGTATTTCAATTACTTTTACCTCTACTCTGGACTTGGTACAGTTTCCTACATCCTTTTAACAAGATTTAACGGAATTTATCCGTTCAGGACCGAAATTCTTGTGCAATGCATTAGGAATCCTTTTTGAGGAGACTGAACCGTGGTGAATACACTCGGTGTGGAAGATCCCGCAGGTGCACGCGCATGCAGGCATTACCTCAGGACAGGTGACACACTGCAGCCTGTCCCCTGCCACCGTGTGTCTGCAGGGCCAGCAGCCGAGCTGCCGGCACACAGCACGGCAGCCTTTGGATTCTGAAGTCGTTTCAAATATCAAAATAGTTTCTCTTGGATTAAACTCAGTAACACGGATGCCCCAGCCTCCAGAAGTGATGCCAAAGTGCCTGGTGGGATATGCTCTGGCAAAAGCATCTACTGCTCCTCCACCCGCGGGAACAGCGGCTCCAACACACTGGGCCCCACTGCCACCACGGCCAAGTGACAGCTGAAAATGACTTTAACAAGGGCTGAAGCTCCAGGGTTCTGTCAGCAGCTCCATGGGCAGTAATTAAGGAGCATGGGTCCCATTACCTCCCAGCACAGACAAGGCTCTGACAGCTCCATCTCCGTGTTAACCCCAAGGACCATTTGCTATGGGCTGCAGGCAACACCCGGTGCCACCTCCGCTGCCTTGCCTGGCTGCTCCTGGGCAGCTGAATGGCCTTCTCTGACTAATCACTGGTGACATCTGCAAAATCAACTTTACACCAGCAGCCTTACTGCGTGTGGACTGGCCTCAACCTGGACAAGAGCACAGGCAGTGCCTCTGGTCAATGCTGTGGCCCTTCCTCCTGCCCCTAATGCCTTCCCTCGTCAGGACCAGAATAACACACCCTGTTGTCTCCCCCTCATCCCCTGCTCCTTGGTGCCTCCCACCCCTCTAAAAGATGCCACTTCTCCCACAAGCACAGTCGGCCAAAGACTCTCGAGCCAAGTTTTTCAGGGTGAACGACAGAACCTTATGCCTCCATAAGTGTTTCACCCTTCAATGCTGAACCAATCCCTTCCTTCTCAGCTGCTCTTTCCCCTGCACATCTGTACTGCAGGACATGGCGAGGATGGTGCCACAGCTCTCCAGCTTACTTGCAGAGCAATGAGACGGGCAATGCTGGAATTGACAGCACAACTGCACCCAGCAGCCCAAGGAGCCAGCACACCATGGCACACAGCCGCTGCCTTACAGGCTGGAGATTTGGACATGAGCCTCTACACTTTGTCCACTCTGACCCAAACATGGGCGATGGGCTGCAGAGCCCTATGACATTTATCCCAGAGGTCTTGGAGAGCTGGGGCTGTTCTTCCACATGCTCATCAGTATATCAGTTATAAACAAGATTAAAACAATCCCTTCTTACTAAAATCTAGACAAGGGAGAAGATCTCCCTCCCTGTCACCCTTCTAATGAGCCATCTTCCATCAGGGTTGCCCCCTCCTGTACGAGAACAACACTCTAGAAAACAATTGAGTGTCTTAGACAATTCTGTTCTGCTCCTCCATGCCAGTGCTGCCCGTCTCCTGCCCTGTGCAGCGGGAGGGAGCAGTGCTCTGGGCCGGGAGCAGGGCTGGGTGCAGCTCTGTGCCCATCCCGAGCCATCCCCGGCTGGCACTGCAGCAGGGCCTGCCTGGCATCTGGGCCCTTCCACAGCCCCTGGACCTGCAGCTCTGAACACACAACTCGCTCTCCTCCTGCAGAGAAGGCAGGGACAGCAGACTGGGGCCCCAGCAGCACTTACTTTTCTTGAAAACATCTGTTTTCATTATCACTATTACTTTTAATTAGCACTTTACAGCAGCCCTGAGCCCTCCCAGCTGGAGGAGAGCTCTGCTCCTAAATGAACAATTAGAAAGTGCACTAAGGGAATTTTTTTCTCATCTTCAGAACCCAGTTTTTCAGCAGAGCTCAAAGACAAGCCATCTGGTTAAAGGAGCTCCCTTGAAGAGGTCTCCTCAGGCACGGCTCAAAGCCTGCAGGTCACCTGGGGATCCCTACGGCGTGAACGGCCACTGAACTCAGGAACCTGAAACACTGAACTGATTACTGGTGTCAGGGTCTTAACACCTGTACGCTTAGTGCTCACTGCACGGCCTCCTCTTCCTCACCCAGCCACAGTAATTGCCCTGCAGAAAATCAAAGGCTTTAATGCCCATCTCACTCGTGCAAGGCCCTTGCCCAAGAGTTCAGGCCAAACTGAAAGACAGAGCCCTATTAAATGCATAAGGAAATAGGTCCCTATGAAGCATAATTACTAGAAACATGGACTCCTGATCAAGGGCTCCTCTGAAACCCAGCAACGAAAAACATCCGCACGAAAGCCCCCAGAGACAGCCTCAGCCATTGCAAAGAAAGCAGAAGGACAGAGGGGTGAAGTGTCAGGATCAAAGGGCTGTCCCAGGGCCACCACTGCCATCTCAGCAGCCCTGCCAGTACAGCACCCACAGACTCCAGCCTTTAATTAGGAACGAGCCACGACGCTCCAAAACCCTTCAGTCAACGCTGATGAAAACCTCATCTCTTGTACCCCTGGCTGTTCCCTCAGTGCTGCCGCTGCTCCCGACACCAGGAGACTCTGCTGCCCTTGGGGAGCCCCCAGCCCCAGCACCCCTCTGCCCCAGCAGGGCAAACACAGAAAGGTGACCAAGGAGCCTCCCCCTCAGCATCCCCAAATCCTCCCATCCCACAGACTCCCACTGCAGCCACGCAGCATCGCTGCGTTTCCCACCCCCCAAGTCTGGACTTGGAATATGAGCCTTGTGTTCAATGAGCGTAACAGAACAATTCTAGAAACCCTAAAGTTGGATGAATGGCATGGCTTACAGTAACACCATATTATAAATTCCACTCCAATTTGGAATCCTTTAAGTCACCCAGGCTCCCCTACACCCCATCACATTTTCCTTCCTCCTCACCAGCACTGAGTTAAATTCCATGGGAGTGAATTTCATATAAATGTCAAATAAAGGTTACTTAATTATTTACCCTCTGATTACACCTCCTGCCATGGGAAGTTTACTTAAGCTACTCAGGTGGGACATGGCTTGCAGTGTGCAGCCTGTGGTGATGGACAGGAACAGCAGCAGAGGATCCCGTGGCTGGCCCTGGAGCCCAGAGAGCCCGGCCACCAGCCCCGTGCCCTGGGCACACCCACAGTGCTGTCCTGGGCACACACACAGTGCTGCCAGGGCCACCAGCCCCGTGCCCTGGGCACACCCACAGTGCTGTCCTGGGCACACACACAGTGCTGTCCTGGGCACACACACAGTGCTGCCAGGGCCACCAGCCCCGTGCCCTGGGCACACACACAGTGCTGCCAGTGCCACCAGCCCCGTGCCCTGGGCACACACACAGTGCTGCCAGGGCCACCAGCCCCGTGCCCTGGGCACACACACAGTGCTGCCAGCGCCACCAGCCCCGTGCCCTGGGCACACACACAGTGCTGTCCTGGGCACACACACAGTGCTGCCAGGGCCACCAGCCCCGTGCCCTGGGCACACACACAGTGCTGTCCTGGGCACACACACAGTGCTGCCAGGGCCACCAGCCCCGTGCCCTGGGCACACCCACAGTGCTGTCCTGGGCACACACACAGTGCTGCCAGTGCCACCAGCCCCGTGCCCTGGGCACACCCACAGTGCTGTCCTGGGCACACACACAGTGCTGCCAGTGCCACCAGCCCCGTGCCCTGGGCACACCCACAGTGCTGTCCTGGGCACACACACAGTGCTGCCAGGGCCACCAGCCCCGTGCCCTGGGCACACCCACAGTGCTGTCCTGGGCACACACACAGTGCTGCCAGCGCCACCAGCCCCGTGCCCTGGGCACACCCACAGTGCTGTCCTGGGCACACACACAGTGCTGCCAGCGCCACCAGCCCCGTGCCCTGGGCACACCCACAGTGCTGTCCTGGGCACACACACAGTGCTGTCCTGGGCACACACACAGTGCTGCCAGGGCCACCAGCCCCGTGCCCTGGGCACACCCACAGTGCTGTCCTGGGCACACACACAGTGCTGCCAGCGCCACCAGCCCCGTGCCCTGGGCACACCCACAGTGCTGTCCTGGGCACACACACAGTGCTGCCAGCGCCACCAGCCCCGTGCCCTGGGCACACCCACAGTGCTGTCCTGGGCACACACACAGTGCTGCCAGTGCCACCAGCCCCGTGCCCTGGGCACACCCACAGTGCTGTCCTGGGCACACACACAGTGCTGTCCTGGGCACACACACAGTGCTGCCAGGGCCACCAGCCCCGTGCCCTGGGTACACCCACAGTGCTGTCCTGGGCACACACACAGTGCTGTCCTGGGCACACACACAGTGCTGCCAGGGCCACCAGCCCCGTGCCCTGGGCACACACACAGCGCTGTCCTGGGCACACACACAGTGCTGCCAGGGCCACCAGCCCCGTGCCCTGGGCACACCCACAGTGCTGTCCTGGGCACACCCACAGTGCTGTCCTGGGCACACGCAGAGCCTCCCGGGGCCAGCCCTGCCCTGCCACCCGCACCCTGGGCACCCACACCTGCCAGCAGCATCTCCTGTGCCCAGCACCTGCGAGGCAGCAAGGACTGGGAGCTCTGCTCAGCTCTCCAGCAGCCGTCTCCGCACGAGGGGAAGCAAATGCCTCCAGTGCCCAATGGGCCCAGATACTGATCAGACCGCAACACAACACAGGGGGAAAACGACACAAAACAATTAATTCTTGGCTCCTTGCTTTAGCTCTGGGCGAGGGAAGGTGCACAACAGAGCGAGAGGAGACTGGAACAGACAGAGGCTGGGATGTGCTCCAAGAGCCCCAGGGGCAGCAGCGCTGGCTCCCAAGCCCACAAACACAGGGCTGCTCTCCAACAGGTGAGGGCTCCGGCAGCCTCCTGGGCACAGGCAATGGGGAAAGCCTCTACAGCAAGACTGAGTCACACTGTGCCATGCCAAACCCCTTAGAGACAGAACAGGGCTGAGCCATATCTGATAAATCCACCTTCTGTGACCAGGTCTGCATGGAGGTAGGAAAGGATTCAACAACTGATTCCCCAGCTCAACCGATGTGCACCCTGGAGTCGGCAATGGCAGGCCAAGAAGAGAACAACACGAGAAACTGCCACTTCTACAGCACAGCCATCTGAAAAGGAGGCTTGAAATCCAGCCTTCATTCCCAAAGGCAGCTTTCTGCCTCCATCCAAGTTCCCAACAGCCAAGGTGAGCGACACTCTTGCCTCAGTCACACTCGGCTGCTGGCCGTGCCTGTGTGCTCCAGGGACAGCACGATGTGACTGCGTACGTACGGTGACCAGCACTCCTGACAGTGGCACAAGTCACACAGGTCACCTGTACCAAATGGGCAAAAATAAAAATCTCTCAGTCACAAAATAGTCTGGAACAACGTGAAGCTTTTCCAAGACCTGCAACTTCATTACTGCAGGCCCATGAAGATGCATTTACTCTCTAACAGTTTCCTCAGGAAAACTGAGGACTCACTGGTCCAATTTAACCATGTCCTGCCCATGCTGAGAGCAGAATTAATGCTGTATCAGAGTGTGCAGGCTTCGCTTTATTTTAAAAAAATTTAAAAGGGGCAATATACAGGGCAACAGGAACAGAGGTTTAAGAGAAAATTCAATATGGTAAATACCAAGTGACTTAAAAAGAAATAGAACAGAAATAAAATGGGAAAGTTGTTCCTTATTTTTCTTTCAAATTCAAACCTCCAAATGCAAAGTGATTTTTCTTTCAAAAGCAAAACCCCAGTTGGGAAAAACTTAATTATGAAGGCCTTCTTCAGAGGTTTGTGGCATAGGACACATGAAAAGACGAGGGAAAAGAGAGTTTGAGCTGCAGAAAGACACAGCTCTGCATGGTGACAACCCACCTGCAGCCTGTGCCCATGCAGGGCTGTGGGGCTGACACTGCACCCCACCATCCACAACAGTGCATGTCTGAGGCTCCTCCTGTCCCCTGCTCCCCTGTGCCCCGCAGAAAGAATGAACTCATTCACACACCAAGTGTCTGACAGAACAACTCCTTCCCCCATCCCTGCCCCGGGCAGCAGCACCCGTGCAGCATGCGCTGACACGGCTCTAATTACCTGGTGAAGGAGGATCAGGAGAGATCCCCAGGCCTACAGCAATCATTACTCATCCAGCCCAGCCTCTGGAGCATCAAAAGCTGAGTGACTGACTCTCCAGCAGCTGATCCAAGAGCATCAGTCTGGAAAGGAGGCTGAGAAGTAGCCCTGAATGCCCTGTTTATCAATAAAAGTAGTAAGCACATGAATTTCAAGTCATAGGTTTTACAGGCATGTCCCAGAGCTTTCTGAGCTTCGGGATCCTCCTCGAGGTCCTTCCCCTCATCCAGAGCTGAATTCAGGCCCTTCCTTCTCAGTGACACAGTGAGCCAAACTGGACAGGAGGAGTTGGAGCCCAGCCAGCTGTCATGTGAGCTCCAGGCTCCATGGGGACATAAAATCAGCCATCAGACCTTGAAAACCTGCCCAGCCCATAACAGTGTTTGGTGGACCACACAGCCATAAATGATGCCAGATCCGATCCCTTTTCTGGGCTCCCTCAAATCTGCCTCTCTGAATGCATCCACACACCATCTCCTCAGAGCTCAGCCTGATCTGCTCCTTGCCCCCAGCTCTTCAAGGGATGTGATAAGCTGAAGACATTTTATAAAATAATATTTCCCTGACTCTGTTGCCTAACCCATTTCCTGATGTGAACCACCCACTGACAGAGATGATCCTATGAATGACTCTCCGTCCTACTTAAAATATCTCTCGGTGCCATGGTAAATGCCAGCATTAAAGATACAGCTGTGAACAAGCCACTCAATTAAAATAATAAAATGATTTTTTAAAAATTTGAAATTTTAACACATCACCACCAGCGGGAACAAGATGGAGGAGAAAACTAACCCTCCGTGGCTACGTTTTCCCCAAGGGACACAGGTGTGGGAAACACACGAGCTTGTGCCTTGCACAGAGATGGGCACTGTCTGTGAGACGCACGGACACCTGACGGGGAGCACCAGCCGCTCCCTCAGGGACAGCAGGGCTGCAGGAGGGTGCATGGCTGGGCAGAGGGGGAAGCCAGGAGCCCCAGGCGCGGAGCTCTGCAGCCAGGGCACGCTGCCCGGGCAGTGCCCACTGGGACACAGCTCCCACGGCCCAGCTCCAAACCAGCTCCCTCTTCTGAAGGGGAGGATGAGCTCTGCAGCAGCCACTGTCTGGCACGAGAACCGCGAGGCCGAAGGCCACGGCAGGCACTC
Organism: Melozone crissalis; assembly: GCF_028551555.1. NCBI lineage: Eukaryota > Metazoa > Chordata > Aves > Passeriformes > Passerellidae > Melozone > Melozone crissalis. The sequence continues at coordinate 475,264 of NW_026535785.1, forward strand.
CGACCCTGCCTGAAAGCCAACGTGAATGCCCCAGCTTCATGAGGACAGAGGGGAATTTCCAGGGTGTGAGCACGCAGCAGCAGCTGGAGTCCAACCTCGGCTCTGCTGAAGCCGCACGTGGAGGAGGCCCTGAAGATCCAACAAAAATCTGGAATGAGAAGATCCCCTGGGTCTCCCAGCTGCATCTGCAGGCAGTGAAATGGTGCGGCTGGCTGTGCTAGTCATGAAATGCGATGAGCTTTCTGGTATCAGCCAGAGTCAGAGGACAACCCTTGGGGCAGTCCTGAGTCTAAGATCCTCTGATGAGGAAGAAGCTGATGCATCGTGGACTGTCAGATCACCGGTGCTGGGCTCCAAGATGACAGTGACTGATTTTCTTTATAATCATAAGCTGCAGTTGCCAGAATGACCCGTCAGAGCCACGGCTCAGCCTGCAGATCAAGCAGCTGGAGCTGCTGCAGCAGGCAGAGCTGGCACACAGGGGCAGAGCAGCTTCCACGGGCACAGAAGCTGCACAAGAACCCCCTCAGAAGGGTGCACGGCAGAAGGCACCAGAACACACAGTGGGACAAACATCCCTGACCCCGTGCACTGGAAATCACAGACGGCAAATTCCACCAAGTTCTAGTCCGGCAGTAGTAAAATGAAACAAGGGAAGAGCAGGACAAACTGCCGGGGCAGAGCCAGCAGTGCCAAGGAGCTCCCCAGCCGCCCCTAGTGCTCATGCCCTGCACAGCACAGCTGGCACTGAACGCGCCAGAGCTGGGGTGTAACGTGGGCTCTCTTTGGTCCCGACCCACTGCTGCCTCCAGCCACCCCCAGCACGGGGCTGGGACAGCCCTGCAGAGAATGCCTGCTGTGGGATGATCTGCACTCTTCAAAGGTTTCAGCAGTGATCGTCTATTTCATTTCAGCTTCCACTATTCTTTATAGGAATTTATTTCTTGTTTAAAGACTCAAATTCGAGTATAGAGAAAAGGCCAATCATTACTGTCCCTCTGAACCCCAGGGCACAGCAGCATGGCACTGTCCTCTTCCCACTTCACACCTGGCTGTCATTGCAGTGGCATCTGTGAGCACTGTGAAGCACCACAGATGACTTCACATTCAACTGCTCTCTCAGACCTGTCAGCCAAGAATGAGCCTTCCCAAACCTGAACCAGCCAGGTCCAGAATGCCCCCAGGTCTCTTGGGGGAGACTGAATGGAAACTGGGAGTGCAGCAGCACAAGGACAGACCTGCTGCTGCTCCAAAGCAGAGAGGGATGGAGGAGCCACCCCAAAAGCAGCAGCACCCAGGGCCAGGGAGATCAGAACCCAGCAGCACACACACGACCGCTCCAGCCCCACGGGACCATTCACCTCAGCCTCCAAGACACCTTCCCTGCCTCTGCATTTGCTTTTAATGTTTCATGATTTGAGCTAAAAATAGCAGCTGTCATGGAATCACAGACTGGGCTGGAAGGGTCCTTAAAGCTCAGCTCACTCCACCCTCTGCCATGGGCAGGGACACCTTCCACCAGACCAGATCGCTCCATGCCCTGTCCAGCCCAGCCTTGGACACTTCCAGGGATGGGCACACACAGATTCTCTGGGCAGCCTGTGCCAGGGCCTTGTATCTAATCTAAATCCACACAATCTAAAACAATTACCCAAGTACATTTTCACCAGGTTCAGCAGAGCATATTTGTAACCATCCCTCGGCTCAGGAACTGTGCTGGGTACAGACGGCCAATACCTGAGCTCAAGCAGGGCTGGGGAGGGAGACACTGCTGTGGGGTTTATTTCTGTCCTCACAGACAGAGCTGCAAGTACTCTGAAGGCAAGAAGAACAAAAGAGAGAGCAATAAAGGAAGACCAGATCTAACATAAGGTGCATTTATCAAACACACACTGAAAACTAACCCTGTGTCTCCCTTTACTGAAAGAACTGCCCCTTCTCCCACACTGCACCGGGGAGCTGTGCTGGAGAGGACGGGCAATAGCTGTGATCTAAAAAAGGCAGAAAACTAGGCCAAGAGCAGCTGACACCAAAATGATGGAAAGAAAATACTGCCCTGGATAAAGGGTTCCCCTCTTGAAAGGCCTTGGGAGCCTTTGCACTAACATGTCTGTTGGCCTTGCTGCCAATCAGCAGAGACCACCCATCCTCGATGAAATTAAATTGAGAAGCACATCCAACACACTGGAAGACCAGGCTGTCACACAGGAAAAAAACTAGGATTTGAAGACTAGAATAACAAGAAAGCAACTAAATCCAAGGTTATTACAGGAAAACTGAGTTTCTGCAGTAAATTCAGGGTTTACCAAGTGGGAATTACACAGCAGGAGACAGACTAATACACTGGTCAGGATGAACCAAAGGATGCAGCTGGACAAGTGGCAAACACGGTCTCCAGGATGTTGCTCAGATTGTTTATGGAGACAAGGAAGTAATAAAGGGCACATAATAGCACGGCAGGGTCTCAGCTGGAATGACATGTATGGCTGTGAGCACCTGAGCTGGGGGCAGAGGGGAGCTGCAGGTGGAGCACACGTGGGGCAGAGGCTCCCCAGCCAAAGCCAGGCCTCAAGCCCCAGCCCTGTGTGTCAGGAGCTGGCACGTGCCACCCCACTTTGCCACCCCAAAGCAGGCAGCATTCTCCTTTCCTCCCAGCTCAGCTGTGGGACACAAACTCTGCAGCCCTCACACGAGCCCCAGGCCTCACTAATGCCACTGCAGGAGAGGCTTACTGCTTTGTAAGCCAACTTTCCTACTTTTCCCTGTTTCCTTCTTATGGAGGAAGATAAGAGCAGGCCACAGTGACCGTGCCATGTACTATGCAAGTGTTTGTCAGTTAATATTTTGTTCCAGCAAGGCAAGGATCCAATAAGTGATGCCGTGGAGCTGCTCTCCCTTGCTGGGAATGCAGTGAGGAGCTGCTGGGTCCTTGGAGCAGGTCATGACCCAGCCGCGACACTACAAAACTCTGCTGGGCTGCCCCAGCCTCACCTCCCTGCACAGCTGCTCACTGCTCACACTGATGCCTGCCACCGCGCGCTCCTGTGCAGCTACAGAGCAGCATGTGCGAGCACAAGCCTTCTAAATTCAGCCCTGCTCCTTCCTGCTCCCACCTCTCCTTCCATAGCACAGCAATAATGGTGGCAATCTCTTCTGGCAGCATGCAGAACTAAAAGGATTAATCTGCTACATCTCTGTAAAAGTACTCCAGTAATTAAGAGGAGCAACTGCTGAACAAGATTAGCAACAGACTAGAACAAAACAGAATAAGCAACATGGACCTTTACAAAAGCACGTGCCGAGGTGTCACACCTGCCGTCGCAGCATCCCAACAGCAGTGCTGCTGCTGCACCCTCGCTGGGGCTCAGCAGGCGCTGCACGCACACCCGTCCTGCTCCCTCTGCTGCCCTGCGCTCACCAAATCTACCTCTGCGTTGCTTTTTGCCACCGTCTTTGAAGTGTCTGAAGAAGACCAGCGTTGCCCAAACATGGAGTGGTTGGGTCCCCAGAGCCCCTGGGTGGGCTCCCAGCCACGCCAAGCGCCAGCTCTGGTTACAGAGCAGCGAGCTCTGGCTCTGGGGACAAAGGGGAACACCTGTGCTGGGACAAGAGCCTGGCCAGGCAGGGGGACAGGCCCATGGTGCCCAGAGCAGCCCGGCCTGCCCCACAAGGGCCATTCCCAGCCTGGCAGGCTGGCACCTGCAGCTGCCACCAAGGCCACCCGCCCCGCCAAGGGCCACCTGTGCCACCAAGGGCCACCTGTGCCACAGAGCCTGCAGACACTGTGACACTCTCCTCAGAGAGCTGCAGCACAGCCCAGCACCCCTGCTTTAGGCTGGCTCCCTCCTCTCCCCACGCCCTGCAGAGCCCTGACACTACACACTGGCCACAGCAACCTGCCAGCAACACAGGTATGGGAAACACGACCTGAAACGTGACCTAAATTCTGCTGTAAAACCAAGAGGTACTCCAAGCACCTCCCTCACGCAGCACAGCTGCTTGCTTTCCTTTTAGATTTAGGACACAGGTTTTCTACCCCTCCCAGGTGGTTCAGGCACATAAGGGAACTGTGAAGGGAACGGTGACCAAAACGCAGCACCACAGCTAACAGAGAATGTGTAAAATTGTTTGCCAGGCAATGAAGCAAAGCAGGAAGAGCTGCACTTAAAAACCAGGAGAGTTTTACTGCGCCAGCACCCTGGGGCTGACAAGACCATCCACTCGAGCCTACAGCTCCTCAGGCCTCCTGCAGCCCTCCAGCACCAGCACCTGATGCTCCTTGCTGGGCACATCACTGGGACACAGGTTCCCCAAGTTCTGCTTCCCACCTCCAGCCATCCCATTCCAGTACTCCAGCTCCGTTCTCATCCTGTCCTCACTCCTTCATGGCTTAGTTCCCGTTTTAGGGGGTTCAGCCTCAAAGAAATATCCTGGATGTTATTCCTCTTGAAAGTATTTGGCAGCAGATGATCTCAAGTTTTTCTTAAAAGGTGTGTGTGTATGCCAGAAAGTCCATCAGGCTTAGCTGTGCTTGTCCCAGGAAAACAGACAGACGGGACAGAAGGAATCCAGCTGCTGCAGCCCACGGGTCCCAGGCACTCTGGGCACCCACATTTCCAGTTCTTCACTGCACACCTGAATGAAGCTCATCCCACGTGAGACCAGCTCTCTGGAGCGCAGGGTGCCCACCTGCCCGTCCCACCCGAGCCGCAGGGGCAGCTGCAGCCGCCGAGGTGCCTCTGGAGAGCCTCAGCACGGCCACACCTGCAGCTCCAGGCCGGGCAGGGCGCAGGTGTGAGCGGAGCCCGGCAGCGCCCGAGCAGGAGCCGCACCTCTGGGACTGCATTCGGTGTCAAGTGTCAGCACGTAAATTGCTATTGGCTTCTCAATAAGCAGCAGCAGTGAGCTAAGTGTTTCCCTGTGTCGTGCAGGCTCTCTCTGACTCAATACAGCAGTATTGACAGCACAATCACAGGGTAATCCAGGCCCCACTAACATCTCAGCACCTCCTCATTGAAAATACACTTTCTACTTGGACAACAGCCCATTAGCACAGGCTCCATCAGCAGCGTCCCCCCAGCCCACCAGGACACGCAGCAGCACGGCCTCCCGACACTTCCTGGGGCACAGCCTAGGGCACCACAGAAAAGGGCTCTTTGCCATGAGAAATCACCAATGGAAAAAGGATGAAAGCTAATCAGAAAGTCTTTATGGCTCAAGTCTCTGTAGATTCTGGAAAAAATTGCTATTTCCTTGCTAGACAAGAGAAGTTCATTCAGGGAATTAACTCTGTTCTTGCCCCTGACCCTCTGCCTGTCATCCGTCCTCACTATTGTATCTCTAAACCTCGCCCACACCTTCCTCCAGGCAGCAGTTTATCCTTTCATCCATGGAAAACAAGAGACCTGCACCTGCACAGCATGAAAACCAACACTGTACTCCCTACTGCAGGGCAGTAGGGACCTAAATTCTACTTCTTCTACTGCAGGGCATGGATGCTCTGGAGGATCCTTAATACTCCTCTGGCTCTTGGAGAAGAGAGCTTTGCTCATTTGCAGGTACCTCGTGTTACCACCACTTGAAGGCAAGATCAGAAAGCGAAAAATGTTAAAAGCTGAAGGGGCCTGGGGGGTCCCTCGGGCTGGGCTGAGCAGCTGGTGACTCCCCAGGCTGTCCCTGAGGGGTGGCCTGGCTGGGGCAGCCCCAGCCCCATCCCAGCACGCGGCTCCACGCTGCCCACGTCCACCAGCTGCACTCATCTGGAGAGCTGCTGCCCCCAGCACACAAACGGGCCGGTCCACTCTTCCAGCTTTACCCTACTCTGGTAACACTCCCAGCAGACCCAGGAGCACAGACACCTCCAGGAGGGCAGCACACACCGTGCCCAAGGCCTCCTCCTGCCCCACACCGCCTCCTGAAGACCATCCACAGTGACTTCACCGCCACTGCTGCCATGAAACATGGTTAATCTAAGGAAAACCAGGAAACTAAGGATACCTTTTACAAGCACAGCCCAACATGCCTGGCACGGTGCCAGCTCTTTCACCAACACAGCTCTACCACATCCCGCACTGACACGGAGCAGTCTCCCCTCACCAGGGCCGAAACAGCATCGGGTCACTGGAGAAGAGCAGATAAACGAGATGGGCAGCACCTCCAGCAGCAGTGCCTGCTGCCCCCGTGCCCAGGGGCCCAGGGCCGTGCTCTCCCACTGGACAGGCATGCTGCACAGAGCTGAGCACAAACGTTTGAAAGAGAACCCTGTGCCATGGCCACGCCAGTGTGCCACTGCTGGAACCTCACAGGCAGGGTCAGGAGCTTCTGGGGAGACAGGGAAGATGATTTGGTCTGGAGGCAGATGAGGAGCAGACCCCTAGTTAGGAAGAGGTTAACACTGCTCCTGCCTGCAATCTGATAAATGCTCTGCAGAAAGCAGGTTCTCTCACTTTGAGATATGATGTCACTAACCTTTATTGATCCACAATCAGAGAACTTTGCTTATCTCTCTCCTGTGATATGCCCTCCTGTACTCAACTGGTGTTTAATACACTGCTGGGCACCTGGCACTCACTGCAGCTCCCACCACACCTGCTGGCCCAGCAGGGACAGTGTCTGACAGGCTGTGTCTGTCAGGTATGGCCCAGCCAGCTCCAGGGGCAAAGGCAGGGGTGCACCCCTGCCAGCCCCAGGAACCCGTGTTCCAGAGGGTATCGCACCCCTGCTGCACCCCTGTGCCACCCCTGCCAGCCCCCCGTGCTCCAGAGGGTATCGCACACCTGCACTGGAACACTGGGGAGAAGAGGGGCCAGCAGCAGCCCATGGCCCAACACAGTGTGACAGCCTGGTGCACGAACACCTCTCTGTGCCCCAGGTGAGCACGTGCCCTCTGGAGTTACTCCTGTGGGACTGTCTATCTTAACACAACTTTTACTATTTTACAGAAACAACACTTCACTTTTAGCCTCAACTTCCTTTCTCATATTTGAGGTGAAACATGAAGTTGGGTGACTAATACAGGAACTATCAATGAGCCACAGGCTCTGACATGGCAGCCAAGTGCTATAAACTGAATGGCCCAAATCCAGTGAGGTCTGTTTCCCATACACCAGTGACACCTGAAAACACTCAACAGCCAGGTAGCAAAATCTGTACTGTAAACCATTACATCAGTCACATGCAGAGATGCTCCTCTCCAGTCACTGGAGAGGAGCTTCACGTGCTGGTTTTCTGCTAGATAACACACGAAGGAGCTGCCTGTGAGCCTGCCTTGCACCACCACAACCACAGCAATACTCTGTGCTCACACTGCAGGGCAGCTCTCACTCACCTCTGAAACCAGGAGCTCACAGGCTCGGCCAGACTGGAGGTACTGGAGAGGTGGAGTGCAACACCTCAGCGTTCAATGCTTTGAAGGTTATGTGAGAATTTGTCTTGTAAAGCTTTGGAAAAGACAGAGTAGTACATTTTCCAACATATATAAAATAGCTGTGACCTATTTTACTCACTAATCACCCAAAAAACCACATTCCTGTATCACTGCAGGCCAAGTTTTAGGGTAGGAGATAATTTTTCCCCTCTCTTAGCTACAGGTGATGAAGCACGGGCACCGGGTCCCTAATCCCCAAAGCAAGATCCCAAGGAGAACCACCATGGTCTCAGTAACGTCCCCCTTGGTACAGTGAGAGCCCCCTTTGAGTCTGTGCTCCTGTAGCTGTAAATACACTGCTCTGCACACAGGTCAGAGGAGAAAATTAACAAGAATTTGTCCACTTTGCAAAGGTCAAATTACTACACGTTACTGTTCTGATCCAGTCTAGTGATTCTTACCATTTCAGACATGTGCCAAACTTTCTTTTTTTAATTAAAGGTCTATTGAAACATGTGCTTGTCAAAATAGTAAATCACAGCCTTCCCCAGTTTGTGAAAATAAATTAGGGAACACTGTCTGAATGCCAGCCTTGGTAGAGAGCATGAAGATCCCAAACTTAGATTTCCTGCAAGTTGAGGGACATTTGAATTAGAGGTTTTAGACTGTAAGCCATTAATATTCCTGCTCATTCGTTAAGTTCACATACAGAACACTAAATATTTCAGGATGCAAAGGAGAAATGCATGGGCCAGTGGCCGAGTCAGCTCTGTCTCTGACAGCTGAGAGAAATCATCACTGAGCCACCAAAAAGAGCTCTGGCTGGTCCCAATGCAAAAGGCAAACCTGGGCAGGCAGGGAGGTGCTGCTGATGGATGGGTTCCACCCTGCGGAGTGCAGGGCAGTATTTATCACAGAGCTCACCCCGGGTGACACCCTGCTCCACAGAGAGCCGTGGGCAGCAGCTCCAGCCCTGGCCAGCAGAAATGGGTGCAAAAACAAGCTGAACCCCTGACACATCGCATTCTGCAGCTAAAAGGAGTGAGGAATTATCTGCCATCCAAAGTTCCACAAACCCTTTATCCAGCCTTGGACTGTGGGACTCCGAGCTGCGGCCGGGAGGGCACGAAAGGCCCCAAGGAAACCCTGAAAACTAATCTGGAAACAGTAGAAAATATCTGGTAGCCAGTAGAAAAGTCTTGTTCCAACCTGCCCTTGCCTCGGGCATCAGCAGGCGTGAACAGGAGTCAAGTATCCCACTAGAGCAAGGACTGAGTCACTTGTTAACAGCATCATTCCGAGGATCTGGTCCGCAGGATTTCCCTCAGCTCTCGCAGCCAGGCAGGCAACCTGCACAGCTGCTCCCCTTTGGCTGCCAGGGCTGCGCCAGGAGCTACCAGAAATCTAAAGACATCATTCGGGCTGCTCAGCTGCTCAGACATTTCCTCCGTGAAAAAGCTTTCAGTGTAAATATATCCTGCTGCAGCTCAGCATCTCCACTCCATTACAGATCACGAGACTCAGCAATTCCCTGCCAAAACAGCAGACTTGGAATAGTTACAATTTTTAATGCACAGTCTATACGATAACTTCACAACATCAGGGAAAACGCAGCTCAGTGCAGCCAGCAAGAAGTGGCCAGAGAAAGAACTTCGTTGCTGGAGGATGCAGCCTTTAGATATAAGCATGTTCCAGGGCAGTCTGGAAGAGCAGTCTCAGACCAGTCCCAGATACAGATTCCTACCAGGTATTTCTGGAAAGTGGATCTGCCTCGTAGCAGGCACTGCTGGATGCTGGGCAGAACAGACATCAGAGTGCTCTGCACAAGCTTAGGATAGAAAAATGATAACACTATAGACCCATCTTCTACCTAGTAGCAGTTTTATATGACAAGAACCTTCACTTCACAGGATTTAATGAAATTAATGGGTTTTTAAATCCCTTCACCACAGCACTGCTGTCATCACCTCCAAGACCTGGGTCCTCTGCTCTAGCTACAGACCACTCTGGATGGGAATTCCCAAAACATCCCTACTGCCAGCCCTGTAAATCCAGACAGGTGCACAGTTTTCTCCCAGTAAAAGCCTGGACCCAAGGGGCCAACAGAAACCCCCCAGCTGAGCACCCCTGTCCACACAGGGACCCCCAAACCTTGCATCTCACCATGCTCAGGAGGCCTGGGCTGGGACCCAAGGGGCAGAGGAGAAAGGGAGGGTGGCTGCTGCTTCTCTTTATTTAAAAGGTGCTGCTGGAGGTAGAAACACATGAAAGTCCATGTAGGACAAGGGAAGGAATTATCCCTCCCATTGATTTTCGCTCTGGGGTATTAGAAAGAACACAGCATTTATCTGGAGATTTCTTCCCAAAGCTAGCTATGGACTTTCAAACGTAAATGAGACTTGAAAGGGGCTTATCTGGCAAGAATCCACTGAAACTTCACAGGGGAGGGGGTGTGGGGGGGAAATGGGGGGGCCACGTGAGCCTGGCGGGGGCTCTCTGATCCACGGCCTCAACCCGGCAGCCAAGGGGCAGAGCCCAGGGCAGGCAGCGGGGTCCCTGCACCCCCGTTTCCAGCAAGCATCCCTTCCTCAGAGTCCCTTCTGCAGGAGCACAGCCCCATGGCATCGAGCACCCCACGCCAGGGAGGGCAGAGGGCTGGGGCAGCTCCCTGGCTGGACACAGCCCAGGGACCCAGGCTCACTGCCCCTCGGGGCTGGCTCCATGCTCCAGAGCCAGGCTGTGCCCAGGAGCTGCAGGGGGCTCAGCCCCGACCTGAGCAATCCCTCTGCAGCATCCCCAAGGGTACCCACCTCGGTGCCACCCCCAGGGCACAGCCCCTGCCCCACGCAGGCCCTGCCTGCCCCACGGCCCCACTCGCTGGGAAAAGCCTCGGCAGGCTCATCTCCCGAGCCCGGCTTTCCCAGGTAGCTGGGAGGGTGTAATTGGTGAGGCAGGAGATTAGAAATATCGGCAGCCTCTAAGTAAGACTTTAATTTACTGGCAGATCAATAGCGCTAGGGTTATATTGGCAAAGTGTCTACAACTCTATTGACTCACGCAATTCCTCTTATCAATTTATCAGAAATCTGGAAGCCAGAAGATATTGTTTGAAGAAAAAAGGCAGCAGGAGTTTGAACACTTAGCATGGGCTGCCCAATCAGGCACTCAGCACTAAGCGTTTTACAGCAGATGTATCAGCCGCAAAGGAGGCCAATATGATATGATTAAGAGCTAACTTGCTTCCTCACATGCCACACAGCCTTTTTAAGCTGCTTCTCACCTCAGACCTTTGCACTGAGACAGTCACTGTAACAGACGCGTCCCACCAGCCCAAAATGGAACTACAAAAATTCCTATTTCACTCTGCAAGAGCCTAAATTCAACCCCCTCCTGCCTGGACCCTACCCAGGCTCACCTGGGTTTCCTATAAAGTCTCAGCTTTATGGAATTAAAAAAACCCGCTACAGCATCAGGAAATGTGTTCAGAAGGATAGAAGAAAAATCTCCATTTCTGTACTTCCTCAGAAAAATTCAGCATGGCAGCAGAAAAGGTCTGCAGTGCCGCATCCCTTTGCCTCGCAGGGTGTGAAATGGAAAAACAACAGTAAGGAAAAAAAACATCTCCCGGGTCTAAAAATCCAACGATGACAAACACTGCCAGGTATGAGAAGCCTTTCTTCACCTCAGAGGGGCGTTGGAACAGGAAACCAAAATAAAATACTCCAAACCCTCTCTCTTCCATTAGTCCTCAGATGACTGGAAAACACGCAGCAATCTGGGCTCTGGGAGCAGGAAATGCCTCTTGACCAGTGAGCTGCCGCTCCTGGGACCTTCCCTTGGTAGGATGGGGAGCTAATGGCACATCCTCTCCTCCAGCTGGATGCAGTGCTGCACAAGCTACCCCTCCACCGCACCTTCACCTCCTGCCACCGAGCACCAGGGCTCCAAAAGTGACTACCGTGACACAAGTATCAACCCAGGGGCAAGGAGCCTTTGGTTTCCAGGTGGAACTTGCCGGTCCCTGGCCTCAGGCTGGAGGCTGTCACCCCTGCTACTGAGAAGCCACAGCCCTGCCTTCCAGGGGGAACACAAAGGTTTAAAACTAAACAGAAGTTCTGATGCAATAACTGTGAAAAGCCTTGGCTGGAGGGCAGAAAGAGGCAGGGTGGGACAAGCACAACTGCCTGGGCCCCTGGCATGGCCGAGGGGAAGGCCTGAAGCCACAGCCCGGGCACCAGCACAGCCCCCTGGACCAGCAGGGGTGCCCAGGGTGTCCTTGCTGCCCACCCCACCTGCCCCACGGCACCGCAGGCAATCCCTCCAGCCTTGGTTGGGCAGCCCTGGCAGAACCAAACACTTGTGGGGACCACAGAAAATCAGATGGAATGAAAGATTAAAATGAGTAAAATCCTTGAGCCCAATCAAGGACACAAAGATACCGTTCTTGGGAGGGGAAGAAATGCCTGCCTTCCCCTCTATCAAAGCAAAAAAACAACATCCAGCTGGTGTTGAAGGCCAGCAATTGCCACTCCATCGCTGCCACGTTCAGATCACCAGAGCCACACTTGGAGCCCTCTGGCCCAGTAGGAATCATCCATCCCACGGCATTTAAGGTGCTCAATCCCAACACTAGACAGCAAACACTTGGCATGTCCAGGACAAACGGAGCTGGCTTGGTTCTGCTCATCCACAGAGCAACTACCAGCCCCAGGGAACAAACATCCATCTGGACACCCAGAGCATCCAGCTACAGCAACCACCTCAACCCCTCAGACACCTTTGTCCTGACGCCCACCAGGGTCTGCAGCCAATTCATGGAACGGGGCCTGAACTCCCCCAAGGACAGCTGGCACAGCTGAGACCACCGAAATGGGGAGAATAAAGACCTTTTGCTTAAGCCCCAGGAAGCAAAGAGAAAAAACACTAATTAACTCAGCAGCGAGTTGTTAGTATTTGCATACAAATGCAGCCACAAATCAGGACAAACAAGGCAGGACAAGGCAGGCCCGTTAGTACACAGGGATCCAGCCCAGCTCCGTGGGTCAGCGGCTGCTCTGGGGGCTCAGGGAGCCAGCCCTCATCTCCACCAACACTCCTACAACCAGCAGCAACAGAAGCCACGGGGATAAGGTTTCCTCCCACATAAAACAAAGGACTGGGATGAATTCTTTAATCGCAGTTGAGAAAAGGAAGAGCTGCTGGAGAAAAGCCGAAATGGAAGCTCCTCGCTGGGACAGCTGTGCTGCTCCTCACCCTAGATGAGGGCAGAGCAGGCTTCCCACCAGGGCAGCCGTGCAGGGACAGACAGGCCCACATCACAAAGAACAAATCACACCTGATGGAGCAAAAGAATGTGCCCAAAAGCCTACAACAAGTGACCTGAGCAGAACAAAATCCAGCTACTGCAGCAGTTCAGCAAGTTTAGCCTTCCAAACGCCACTGGAGCAGTCGGCTTCATCACACGTTTCACCTGATCGTGCCTCCTTGCTCTGGAGATGTCTCCTCCTGGCCCGGCAGAGGCTGCAGGTGTGCTTGGCAGCGAGCCTCCCAGCTCGGGCCCTCCCTGGGCACTGAGGGACCCAGAGCTCCCTTCGTGTGCACACTCTGCATTTGCCTAACGAGTCACTTATTACTGCTGAGGGCTCAGTATTACACAAAATTCACTATTTTTCCTCTCCCATAAAGACAAAACCTGCAATTCCACTGTTTGGGGTTTTGTTTAATTATGTGCTCCACCCTCCCAGTCCCCTCAGCTGGGATCTCAGGATTTAAAAGTAAACTCCAGCAACTACCAGTTCACATCAAGGCGCAACAAAAAGAAATCTGATTTCTAATTTTAAATAGGAAACTCTCACTGGCAAGATCCCAAGAACCCTTCCACGGTGACTTTTATCAATGGCAGGTTTGTCATGACTGCAGCTCCGAGCACAGACCGTGGGCCCAGGCAGAGAGCAAAGCAGCACAGCCTGGGGCTGCCATGGGGCACGGGGAGCCCGGTGGGCCCGTGGGGGGCACGGGGGCCCGTGGGGGGCACGGCGCCCAGCAGCACTGGCAGCAGCAGCTCTGTTCCTGCAGCCAGCAGACACAGCCAGGACCCGGTGCACCCCCAGCGTGACACATCCAACAGCAGCCAGGCCCCACTGGCAGGCAGGACCCACCACAACACACAGCTGAACCCGAACTGAAATGAAGGAGCATTGCAGTACAAGTATTCTACACTAGATCTTTTTACTCCTAAATGCAAAGTTTCAGAACAGACATTATTGAAGAAATCACAGCAGCTCTAACAGCTATTCCCATGCTCAGGTCCTGCAGCATCCAATTTAGAAACCATCCTTCTGGCTTTTGAGTGTGTTTGCAGGAGAAATCATTTCTGCTTGTCCTCACCTGGGAACCAGTTAAGATCACATTTTTACTCTGGGGTATGGTATTTTGCTTTACTAATGACTTTACAGAGAATAAACCATTAAGAAATTATCAGTCTATGGAAACAATCAGAATCTGGAGGTGTTGCACAGGAATCTGGAGGTGTTGCACAGGAAAAGGGGCACCACTGTGCTGGTGCTGGAATGTGGACGGGCACACCAACCTCAGCGTAGTCTAAACACACCTGACGTACAAGCTCGTAGAGCACACTACACATATCCAGCTGAGACCCAGGAGCACATCCAGACCAGCACAGCCCACACCAGGGCAGGGCACAGCGTGTGCCCAGCCACCCTCCCCTCTGCCAGTGCAGCCCTGGCCACCAGCTACATCCCAGAACTCTGCAAAGCAGGAAAGACACAAAAGAGACTCCTGGGACGTGAGACTGGGCATTGCTTAAATAAAACCAAAATCTGTTTCAAAAATTGCAGCAAATATTTGCTTTGGAGCGACAAAGAGCATTGGACAGTGGAGGAGGGAGCTACCCTGGGAGGAGAAGGAGCTACCTGGGGCAGGTATGGACCCTCAGAGAACAGGCTCCAGACCCTTCAGACAAACACTGGGCAGTGCTGCTGCAGAGGCACCGGGTGGGGGGGAGCAGATTGTTTGTTTATTGAAGCAGGTGAAACTCCAAACAGAAGCCGTGCAAGCTGCCAGCTCCAGGTGCTGGCTGTGCAGAACACAGGAACGCAGCGGGGCGCGGAGCCCGCGGCTGGAGCGGGGCCAGGGCAGAGCCAGGGCAGAGCCAGGGCAGAGCCAGGCACCAGGCCCCGGCTGCAGCAGGGCCAGGGCAGAGCCAGGGCAGAGCCAGGGCAGAGCCAGGGCAGAGCCAGGCACCAGGCCCCGGCTGCAGCAGGGCCAGGGCAGAGCCAGGGCAGAGCCAGGGCAGAGCCCGGGCAGAGCCCGGGCAGAGCCAGGGCAGAGCCAGGGCAGAGCCAGGGCAGAGCCAGGGCAGAGCCAGGCACCAGGCCCCGGCTGCAGCAGGGCCAGGGCAGAGCCAGGGCAGAGCCAGGGCAGAGCCAGGGCAGAGCCAGGGCAGAGCCCGGCACCAGGCCCCGGCTGCAGCAGGGCCAGGGCAGAGCCAGGGCAGAGCCAGGGCAGAGCCAGGGCAGAGCCAGGGCAGAGCCAGGCACCAGGCCCCGGCTGCAGCAGGGCCAGGGCAGAGCCAGGGCAGAGCCAGGGCAGAGCCAGGGCAGAGCCAGGGCAGAGCCAGGCACCAGGCCCCGGCTGCATCAGGGCCAGGGCAGAGCCAGGGCAGAGCCAGGGCAGAGCCAGGGCAGAGCCAGGGCAGAGCCAGGCACCAGGCCCCGGCTGCAGCAGGGCCAGGGCAGAGCCAGGGCAGAGCCAGGGCAGAGCCAGGCACCAGGCCCCGGCTGCAGCAGGGCCAGGGCAGAGCCAGGGCAGAGCCAGGGCAGAGCCAGGGCAGAGCCAGGCACCAGGCCCCGGCTGCAGCAGGGCCAGGGCAGAGCCAGGGCAGAGCCAGGGCAGAGCCAGGGCAGAGCCAGGCACCAGGCCCCGGCTGCAGCAGGGCCAGGGCAGAGCCAGGGCAGAGCCAGGGCAGAGCCAGGCACCAGGCCCCGGCTGCAGCAGGGCCAGGGCAGAGCCAGGGCAGAGCCAGGCACCAGGCCCCGGCTGCAGCAGGGCCAGGGCAGAGCCCAGCACCAGGCCCTGGCTGACAGCAGGGCCAGCTGCTCACCCACAGCAATTTCCATCCAGTTCCCCATGCCAGAGCTCCCAAAATGAGAAGGATGCTCAGAAGGAGCCAGGGCCCGTTGGGGACCAGCTCGTCCTGCCATGGCAGAAGGAGCTCATCCTTCAGCTAAGCCTAAGCCTCAGCCACAGCTCAGTTTCCTTAGGTCAAAGGGCTGCACAGGGATCCTTTAAGTTTAACCATACTGCACTCCTGAAAGGGTAAAATAGTAATACAGAAAAGATGACTAAAAGCAGTGCCTTCCTCCCAAGGACCCTACACCAAATGCACACTTAGGTCCCAGAGCCCCACACAGGGTCCAAGCTTTCGGCTGGGGCAGCAGCAGAGTGAGCCCTCCTCTGGGAACAGTCCTCAGTCCTGCCTGCCTGTTCCCCTCTGTTCCAGCAAAGCCACTTCAACCTGTATCACACAATTATTTCAAATTAAAGGGAAGCTGGCGAAAAAATAACCAAAAATAAAAATATTTTGAGGAAGCTTTTTTCCCTCCATCCTTTAGCAGTTTTTCTAACCCAGGTCCCTTCCCTAAAATACTTCCCCGTGCCACTGCCCCAAAGCTCTGTGTCAGCAAAAAGAAAAAGCATCCAGGGCAAGGCTGGCTTGGCAGCAGCATCAGTGTCACACACAGATGGGACACCAGCCCCTGCAGCCTCTCCAGGTCCTGCCTCAGCACCACTGAGCCCTCGCTGCGATTTACTTGCCAAGAGTCCCTACACACAGGTAAACAAGGGGAATTCAGTGCAGGCTGCAAACATCGCAGTGTGAACCTGCTCGTGTGAACAGGACGTTCCTGTTTTGGTTTGAAATCCAAGTTGCTTTGGTACAGCTCATAACTGTTTCCAATTCAATTAAGCCAAACTAAAATAAACCCTCCTTGAACTGAAAATAATGTCCACGGGGCATTCTAATGTGCAAGTAAATCCTTTGAAAAAATAATAATAAATCAATGCAAACTTTTCTAAGCAGGAAGAGTGCTGGTAAGCAGAAGGTATTTGTTCTGAAAACCTCTGAAAGAGTGAGAATGAGGAGCCAAGCACAGTTTTCACCAGGCACTTCTCAGAGCCCAACTGCACTGTTTATCTAAGACAGTTAAAAGGGGATCAGCAGCGTGAAATGCAGTCAGCTTCAAAGTCACAGTCTCGAGTCCTAAACATGCCACAGCAACCTCATTTTAGGCAAACACAGGCTCTATTTTTGTTAAGTGTTTCTCTTCCTCTGCTGTGCAAGAGGCTCATACAAGGAAGAAGGAACTTTAAAATATAAAACCAACCAAACAAAAAACTTTCACACTCAAGACACCATGAGAACATTAAAGAACAACTCCTCTGTCCTTTCTCCCACAGTACTCACTGTAGCTATTTCTACTGAAAGAAGCTTTATTTTACCATTTTCTTCCCCTTTTGTAAAAGATCTGCACACTAAGACTCTCAGACCTTTTATTTCCAGTCACCAGAGAGTCAGGAGCCATCTCTGGGGCTCAGAACTGCCCTGGCCTCCTCATAGTGACCTGCACCATGGGGCTGACTTCAGCTCCCCATCCCCTCTGTGCTGGCCACGGGCATCACTTGGGACTGTTCAACAACCAGGTAATGCCATTAATGGAAACAGCTGAGTCTTAACACAAGTAAATTCAAGCAGCAGCTGAGAAATCACCCAGTCCTACTCCACAGTCCAGCAACAAGAAACAGACACAGCTTTTAATACCCCAAAATCTGCACAGGGGAAAACTGTGACCAAAATACTCCTCCCCTCCACCTCCTGGCAGGCTATGCTTCAATGGCAGCTGGAGTTTTCTTGGTTTCTCCACTTTTTTTTTTCATTTTTTCATTTTTTTTCATTTTAAAATGCAGAAGACTCACTGAGCACCACCAGCAGTAAAATACCCATGTCTGTGCCCGACACCTCCCCAGTAATTTCTCCAGCGGTATGGAACTTCAGCTCTCCAGAGGAAAGTCAGTGCTTCTCGAGGAATCTCACCAAACACATCTCACTGACCACTGCTACTTCACGGGCTTCATACCCAGAAGCAAGAAGGGCCTGAGAAAAAGATTGCTGGGGGTATAAAAACCAGAATCCTGACATCCAGTTCCTGCCTAAAGTAAGCAGACATCCACACAGCCAGTGGCTACTCGGACTCAAGGAAGGAAACCTCCAGTCCCAAGAGAGCATCCCATCATCCCAGAGACACAAAAGGATGCTTAGAGGAGGAACACGGCTAGAGAGGTGGCTGGTTGGACACCTCCAGTTACACTGCTAAGGGGGACCATGGAGGGGGCTTCTGGCAAGTAGGTGTGCAGCCCCAGGCACAGCTGGGAGGTTTCAAGAGAAGAGCAATCAGTCATGCTGCTCCTGCTGTGAGGCTGACCCCAGCCGCTGCTGTGCAGGACAGAGCTCAACCCTCCTCCTGCTCCTGCACGGGCTCCAAGCGATCCCCCAGGCACTCCCGGAGCTTGGCTCCGTTGTTCACACATCTGCAGTTCCAGGTGAAACTGCTGCAAGCCTGCCATGAAGGCAGCTTTTCACGCAGGGCTGCGCTGGCACCAGACCCACCACCTGGGTGATTTCCAGCATCTCATGCAAACCTCCGGGACTTCCACGTCACCCAAAATAAAGAGGAAACAATGGAGAGGTTGGTTAAAATAAAGCAAGCAAGGAAATAAAAACACCTGTGGCAGCTCCTTCAGACAGGCACTGCTATTCACCAAGTAACTGCTCTGTGAAATAGCAGAGGGGCACGTGGTGCTGAGCAGCCTCCCCAGGGCTGGCATCCCACCGCAGCACACAGCTCAGGACAGGCTCCGTGGGCAGCAAAGGGCACAGGCTGGCAGCAGTGCCCAGCTCACCACCTGCTCTGCCCTCTGCCAGCCACGAGGGACTGCCACAACCCACCCTGCCGGCCCTCCTGCAGCACTGCTGTGGGCACTGTGTGCCTCTTGCCCACCATCCCCACTGCTTGCCCAGTAACACACCAACCCAGCGCCGCCTCCTCCAGCCGTGCTGCAGGCCCAGCACCGTGCCCACAGGAGCTCAGAACGTGCACCTGCCTACACCTTCACAGCTGCCTCTACTTGGACTCTCTAGAATTACAAACCCCAGCCAACACGACCAGCCCTCCACCCCGGTGCTCTGTGCCCCAGAAAGCAGCAACACCAGGAGGGCTGAGATGGTGTCTCAAAACAAGGACCAACCAGCTCCATTTCTCCAGTACCACAGCACAGGTCTCCAGCACGACGCCCTGCTGGCGGGTGCTGAGGTGCTCTGGACAATCCCTCTGCTCCATACCAGCACAGCAGGTGCTCCCATTTAAAATTTAAGGATGCAACAATGCTCTGGGGATTTAAAACATGTTGTGATTTTTCACAATTAACCTCCACTTACAGTCCCTGCATGTGAACTACGCATCATCCCATTTCATCCTCCAGCTGAGGCAAACACTTGGTGTCTTGCCCAAAGTCAGCGTCAGAGCTGAAACGGATCTTTTGACTTCCAAACAAGCTCACGGTGTTAAGCTGCTTTTAACTGTCTCTATGGAAGATGAAAAACAGCAAGAAGAAAGGAACTGGGGAAGGAAGTATGTAAGACTAAAAGAGACAAAATTAACAGGAGAAAATTAAAGAGGAGAAATTTAGGCTTTGACATCTGAAGCAGCTGTGTAGGAGCACATGTCTGGGTGCTGCAGACCCAGCTTCCAGAAGAAAGGCCACAGCACCCACTCTCAAAATCAGATGCAAAGGCACTGCCTGCAGCACCCTGGGGACACGGTGAGCCCTGCCAGCCCCTGGGTCCCACTGGGCGCCTTCATCTCCAGTGCCTGGGCCCAACGCTGCCCTGGGCACCTGCAGTGCCCCAGCCCAGCAGCACCAGGAGGGACGCCCTGCTGCCGGCCCTGCTGCCGGCCCTGCCACTGACCCTGGCGCCAGCCCTGCCGCTGCACGCAGCCCGGTGTGAGTGACACGGGCCCGCACCGCGCTGGCGGCCGGGGTGCCTCACTCCGACACCAACAAAGCACAAGGTTAATTTGAACCTCACAGCCCTGCTGCTGCGCGCTTGTGCCTCCTCCTCGCCCTCCCTCCCCGCTCTCCTTTCTGTGCAAAGCCTGACATCTACAGTTCTGTCTGGCACAGTCAGGGGCTGCAGTGGGAACCGTGCAAGGACGTGGGGACATGGTGGCCGGCTGCCCTGCGCTCCCCGGCCTCAGCTCACCCGCACGGCACGGCACAAAGCAGCCTCGGCCCCATCCGGGGACACCAGGAGCCAAGACCGCCCAGCAGCACCGCTCCAGCAGCCAGGAGCACACTGCTACAGCTCACCCGAGAGCAGCTCCTGCGCCGGCACTGACACCCAGCCCCGTCCAACACGGCACAGCCCAGGAACCACAGCCTGGCAGCATCGCCTCCGCAGCCATCGTGCGGGAGCCTCCTGCACCCCAGCATGGCAGAGCCCCTGCTCTGCTTTCCAGGTGTCCAAGGGGCTGGGCGCCAGCCTCTGCAACACCAGAGGTACGGCGGAAATGCACAAGCCGCTGTGCACAGCCTGAATCCAGAATACCTTCACACTGCAGGAGCAGGGCTGGTTTGCAGACTCTGCAGCTCTCATATACCGAGTAGCTCCGAGCACTTCCCTTGCTCTGTCTCCTGAACCAACCTTCAGGCCTGCCGACATGTTTTTTCACCACGTGGTACCTCAGCAAACACACCTTGGGCAGGAAGCCCCAGATTCTGCATCATCTCAAACAACATGCACCTGACTGCGCTCGTGAGCCCAAACGACCTGCACCTGATGGCAGTCATCCAGCTGTGCCTCTTCACCTCCCCCTTTCTCACTCAACTCCACCATAACAAGAAGACCCAAACCCTCTGAGCCCAGCACCAGACGTCACAGTCGCTCAGGAGGCCCGGCCCGGCCCAGCAGGATCAAGCACGCCATCGCCATGTCACCATCAGCCATGTTGTTTGTGCGCCGAGCCCGCATCGAGCGCCGCTCTGTTTGCACAAGGCAGCGCGGAAGGAGGGTTAAACCCCCTGCCACCCAACCAACCCAACCAGCCATCTCAGAGCCAGGCTGCCACCAGCCAGGAAAGCGCAGCTGGAAGCCCAGGGCGAGCCCAAGGCAGAACGCAGGGACCTGAGGGCTTGGGAATAGCTCGGCGGGTGGAGGACAGGAGAAAACCTTTTACCAGAGCTGCCAAGCACATTGTCTGCTCTAGCATTACTGCCAAGCCAAGGAACCTGCACAGCTCGGCCCTCACCAGATTTAATACCTGAAAGCCTGGCTACCACAAGGCCAGCATCCTCATGTTCAACAGTAAATTCAGAACACTGTGAAATGTTTGTTTTCCAAGGGGGAAAAAAGAAAAATACTGCTGGTCCTCTTTTCCTTTTCATAGCGAGAGGCATGTTTGGCACTTGTGACATAATGAAATTACAATCAACAGCCAAGCGTCTCTCCCAGCAGCAAACTCAAGGGCAAAGCCGGGTGGCCGCAGTCTGCCAGCAGCACCCGCTATCCTCCCACTGTCCCTGCACCTCAGCAGTGCCTGGAACACGGTGGCAGCCACCACCAGCTGCGGCCTGCGTTGAGCTCCCTTCCTGACATCCCCAACCAAAAAGTAATTTTGTGTGGGATCGAAGTAGGACTGTGCTCACAGCCACCTCTGGCACACGCACGATGCACACCTGGCGCTTGCAGCCCCGCACACAGCCAGCGTTGCTGCGGCGACGAGCACCCACCTCCCGCACCGACAGATGGACACGTCTGTCCGGCACAGCCAACAAGGAAGCGCTGGAAGCTCTGGCTTCTTGCCGGCACAGCGAGACCTCAGCAAGACCCGTAGCATCTCCGAGGGGAATGAGGACGGCAGGGGCGGCCGGGGCTGGTGGGATCTCCAGCCCAGCAGCAGGACCACTGCCGGCAGCGAGGGAAGCCCGACTCATCCACCCTGTTTTGGTTTTTTTGTTTTTGTTTTTTTTTAAACTAGCTAGAATTTATCTATTTCTCCAATCCCTGCCTACACACAAACCCAACCTCGGGAGCAAAGAAGAATGCCTGAATCGTAGATCAGAGACAAAGCAGAAGGCGAGCGGGCGGCCTGCTCCCGCTGCCCTCACCTCACCCCTCGGCGCGAGGCGGTTATATTTAGGTACCGCCACGGTCTGCGGTGCCGCGGCCCCCTCGGGCACGGCGCAGAATGCAGATTTTCCAGACAACAGACCACAACAGCTCCGTCAAAACCATTAGAGGCTGCGGCGCCCAGGCCTGCGCACAGATGTTTTGATTCCCACTCTCCTGCCACGACAGCCCTCGACAGCCCCATCACTGCCGCCATGCGCTGGACACCCAGCCCGAATTTTGGCTGTCGAGCAGGGAGGGAGGAGAGAAGGGCAGCCCTGCTCCCCAGAGAGGAGCTCCTCTCTCTAGTCTCCCCCTGCACCTCCCCAGGGGCGGACAGCCTCCTCCAGGGCTCCCAGTCGGCGTGGGGAATGACCCACCCTTAAGGAACAGGAGCAGCACAGCGGGGACAGCCCCCACAGGCACCTGCCGGGCCCGGGGGGCCTCTCCCAGGCTGAAGCCCCCACAGCCGTCAGTCGCAGGAGCCTGCAAGCAGCACAGGGGTCCAGCACGTGCTGGGCCAGAGGGACCCGTGGTGACCCAGCTTTGTTCACAGCCCACCTCTCCTGCCAGCCGGACGCACCCACGGCTGCGCGGCCCCCAAAGCAAAGCCACACAAAGGCCAAACCTTGGCCACGCTCTGATGAAGGGATGCGGGAGCTCTGAAATGCTCAGCCTCTCCCAAGCCTGTCCCTCCAGAATCGATCTCTGCAGCGCAAACACACCTCCAGCCCCGGCAGGGCCGGCGCCAGCACCCACAGAAGATGGTTGCCGAAAATTCTCCCACCGCAGACGAGAAAGCAGCGCTGGCAGGGAAATGCTCCCACAGGGGATTGAGCCCCCGCAGAACAAAACATGGCATGTGAATAAAGTTGATGTAAAAGCCCACTAGTCCTTTTTCTGCTTCTCCATGTAACATATTTTTTCTTATTATTACCGCTATTACTGTTATTTTGGAAAGCGGAAGGAGGTGTTAACAGGGAGGCTGACGCAGCCAGCTGCGCGTCCATCGGCTTGGGATTCAGCGATTCCTGCTGAAGCCTTTCAACCACTGGCCAGGCCCAAAGCAAATCTGCCGCTCCTGGCCTCTGGCGCGACACCGACAGCACCCGGGGCGGGGGTCAACGCAGAGACGTGAAAGAGGGACACACGCCTCTGCTTTTGTCAGAGCAGCCACCAGAGCTGGGCCCGGTGTGACAGCGACCGCGACAGGGCCGAGCGACGGTGCCAGGCACGCGGGGCCGCCCGCACCGCCCTGGCCTGCCAAGCGGCACCTTGGCCGCGTCCTGCGGGAACAAAAGGCAGCGGCAGGGTGGGAGGGAGGGTCTGGAGGCTCTGCAGCCGAGGACCAGAGCTGCTGCGGCCGGCACCGCGGCGCGGGAGAGGGGCTGGAGCCAACTTCCTGCTGCCCTCTGTTCACAAAATGACCGCGCTAAAAAGAAAAGACGAGGAGGAAAATACAAATACAGCAAAGCAACTTCTGGGGCCAGATGCAGAGTTTCGCTCCCCTCTAACGTGCCTTTTCCTTGCTTTTGTTCCAGTGGAAGACAGCCTGTGGAGCGGGACCGGGCAGGAGGCAGCTCAGGCAGCCGCACAGGGGAAAGGGGAAAGAAGCCCGGCGAGCCCTGGGCCTGGCCGCAGGGCCGGCGCTCCATGGTGGTGGGGAGCCCAACGTGAGCCTCTGTCGGGGCCCTGGGACACCCCCTGTCCCCCCTCCCGGCCGCTCCCCGGCCTCCGCCGCTGCGGCAGCCGAAAAGCCACGCTCCGTCTTCGCTCGGTGCCGGACCAGACAGTGCTCCCTAATGAGGGAGCATTACAATCAGCTTGTAATGCTGAATTTTTAATGCTGCCGAGGGCTCTGTTACATAATAAAGGGGGAACCGGGAGCAGAGGGCGGCCGGTGGGGCGGCCCGATCCCCCTGGCCACGCAGGTGGTGGCCCCGGCCCAGCGGGCACCCCTCGCACCCCCTGACCCGCCGCTTACCGCCAGCGCCGCAGGACGGGGCGCGCTCGACGCCCATCGGAGCTCCTGCCCTGCCGCCGGGGTTGCACAAACTTTCCTCAAGTGCGTGGAGGGGTGATGCCAAAACGCTGGCTCCGCACTCTGCCGCGGCTCGGCCGGGAAATGATTTAAAAGCAAAGTTCACGAGCATGTTAACGGCATGCTCTCGTATGTCCCCGCACACACGGGCTGCGCCGCGCCGCTCAGTAATACCCTAAGACTGTAAATCTATAACCACTGCAATGATTTAGTGATTAAAAACATGATAACATATTGTGTAACTGCAAACCACAGAATCCCTGCCAACTCTCCTCCGAGATACAGGAACAAAAATACAGAAAATGTGTTGCTCGCAGCGGTCTTCCTAAACTCGATGGAAAGATTTTAATAATAATGCAAAAAACCCCAAAAAAACAAACCCCAAAAACAAAAACCCAACCCAGACATTAGAAAAGGCTGGATATAAAGCAAGGGTAGAAAAAAAAAATATTTAAAAGATGGAATTTTAAATACGGATCTTGCTCTAACAAATTACAATCTAAACATGCCTCGCTTTTTTCTCTTTTTAAGTTTGTCGTAACTGGAATAACTGGTCTTGTGTGATGTCTTGCATATTCAAAGTGCTTTGTAATAGGATACGGAGACCAAACCTTATTTGCCTAAACTCAATGGGTTTTATTTTTTCCCCTCTCTCCCCCCCCATTTCTTTTCCTTTTATTTTCCCTCCTCCCCCCCCCTCTCCCTTAACAGGGGGAGGGTGCAAGGGGGGGGAGGCAAAAGGAAGCGAGGGCTTTAAGCTGTAAGGAAAATACCTGAAAGGGGAAGCTACAATCCGTAATACAGCGAGGAAAGCCAAATATTATACATATATTTTTAAAGGCAGCTATGGGAGTTTTGGCCTCTAAGCAGCCAACTTGACCCCATTTTCTCTATTCTCTTATTTCCTCCGTCGGAGGATTCCTGCACCTTCAGTTGTATTCGAACTCAATGTGACCCTAAGGAGGGAGTCACCGAGTCTCCAGAAAATTGCTCCATATTAAACAGGAGCAAGAAGAGGAGAAAGACAGCCGGCGCAGAGGGGACACGGCTGCGTTAGAGTCCAGGACATACCGAGAACAGCCCCAAGCACAGCGGGAGAAAGAAACAGACCTTGCTCGGAATCAATTTTTGTTTGTTTGTTTTAAAAAGAGGGGGCGGGGGGGGGGGGGGGGGGGAGGGCGAGAGGAACTGAATAATTAAAAAAAAAAAAAAAGAGGACAAAGACACAAACGCAACACAAATTATAAATAATTCACAGTCCGAATCCCGCGTGTGCGTGGCACCCACGCACGCCGTGCACAGCCAGGGCAATACATACACACACACACGCTCCCCTCGGAGGGTGCGAGCGGCAGCGGGGACCCGAGCGCGGCGGGTCCCGGCGGGGACCGACAGCGACCCGCGTTTCACGTAGCGCGACAAGCGCCGGGCGATGCAGCCCCGAGTCATTAACCCCGGCCCCGAGCGGGCTCGGCCTGCGGTGCCGCCCGCCCCCGCCGCGCTCCCGCACCGAGCCGCCCGCGGGGAACAAGAATCGCCGCGGCCGTGCGCGGCCAGGCCGTGCGGGCCGCGGGGCTCCGCGGGGCCGGGCCCGCCGCCGCCGGGGCAGTTTTCGGCACTTTCTTCGCCCCTTTGTTTTCCGGCGCGTCCCCGGCGCGGAGCGGTCGCGGCCCGGCGCGGTCCCGGGGGGCGCGGGCTCCGCGCGAGGCCGGGCCCCCGCCGCCGGCCCCGCGGCGCACAAAGCGGCCGGGCGGGCGCCGCGCTCGCTGCGCGCCCCGCGGCCATGGCCGGCGGGCGGGGCGGGGGGGTCCGCGGGCGCGTAGCGGCCCCCGCGGCGCCGGCACCTGCGCGTCCCCGGCGGCGGCGGCGGGGCTCCGGGACGGCGAGCGGCACAAAGTTTGCTGGGGGATCCGGGGCGGTGGGTGGGAGCGGACGGGAGGGGGGGCCGGACCAGCCCCATGCAAAGCAGCCCGGGCGCCCCGAGCAGGAGGAGCCCGAGCGGGGGACAGGGCAGAAAAGTTGCCACTTACGCGGTCGCTGCTCCGGCGGCGGCGGCGCTTTTAATCCCGGGCGGCGGCGCGGGGGCTACAGATCCCATGCAGGCTGCGGCGGCTGCGGCGGCAGGAGCGCGGGGCTCCGCGGAGGGGCCCGGGGCAGCAGCAGCGGGAGCCGGGGGCAGCAGCCGGAGCCGAGCGGGAGCCGCCGCCGCCGCCGCCGCTGCCCAGCAGCAGCATCGTTGTCGGGGAGTTTGCAGCCCCCCGGAGAGAGGGGGCCGCGGGCGGCGGCAGCAGCAGCAGCGGCGGCGGCGGGTCGGGGCGGAGCGGCGGGCGCGGAGCGGAGCGGGCGGCGGGCGCGGAGCGGGCGGCGGGGCTGGCGGTCGCCGGAGCAGGAAGCGCCCGGACTCAGATCTGATGATTGGGAAGAAAAAAAACTCTTTGGATCTTTATTCTGCTAATTAGTTTCCTGCAAAAAATGGCTGATTAGTGCAGTGCGCATGTGCCTCATTACCCAGGCACGACGGGAAGGGCTAATTAGCCACCTTCTGGATCAATAAGATTCAGCCCAGGCGGCGGGGGAGGGAGCGAGCGCGCAGGAGCGGGCGGGGGGAGCGCGGCGGCGGCGGCGCCGCACCGAAACTTGGGGCAAGCGGCCGGCCCCCAGCCCGCGGCGGGGGGGCCCGGCCCGGCCCCGCTCCGCGCCCCGCCGCGCTGCCCCGCGCAGCGCCCTGCCCGCGCCGAGCCGCGCCGCGCCGTGCCGTGCCGCCCGGGGCAGGGGGCGCGGGCCGGCCGGCGGCTCCGCACCGCTCCGCTCCGGCTGCCGGGACCTCCGCGGGGCCACCTGCCCCCGCGCCCCGGGCGGGGCCGCGCCGCCCCGCGCAGGGCACAGCCGGGGCGGGCCGCCCCCCGCCGCCGCCGAAGTTTCCCCGGGAGGCGCCGGGAAAGTTGCGTCCGGCAGCGATGGCAACTTTGCGCGCCGGCCCCGCCGCCGCCGCCCGCAGCATCCCCGCGGCATCCCCGCGGCGCGGCGCGGCCCCGTTCAAACTTGGCGGCCGCCGCTCCGAGCGGGCCGGCGGATCAATGCGGCCGCGGCCGGCCGCGCTGGGAGCCGGGCTACAGGTTTCACCAGCCATCGCTGGCAACAGCTTTGTCATTTTCTAAAAATAAGAAGCTAAAAGTTATTGTAGAAGAAGGGGCTTTTTTTGTCCCCCGCACAATGTGCCTTTTGTGAGTTTAATGCCATTCTGGGGCTCTCTATGGCCCCGGACAATGGGGAACTCCAGGAGGCGGCTGTGCCTCTGCCTTTTTTCTTTCTTGCTTTCTCTTTTCTTCCCCCCACCCCCCTCCTCTTTTTTTCCCCCTTTTTTCTTTTTCTTTTTTTTCTTTTTTCTTTTTTTTTTTTTTTTTTTTTTTTTTTAGGAGAGGATACAACATTCCTCCAGTCCCACCAGAACCTCTGCTTTGATTAAATAAATATTTCTCTAGCCTAACGGTAACGTTTTTCACTTTCTGCTCGGGTCCATGTCTGATTATTATTTAAAATTTTTATTTCCAGGAGCTTGTCCCTCCCCATTCCAGCCCTAGCGAGAAATGTAGATGATCGCTGGGAACGTGGGATTTGAATTTTAGGAGGAGGTGAACCAGTAAAGAACCTCTATCCAGGCTTCAGGAATATGGTTTTTTTCATGTTTCTGTAAGAGGCTATTTTTATTATTAGCAGAAATGCATCTAAATTAAATTATGTCTTGAAAATCTAAAGAAGCTCTTTTTTTTTCTTTTCCTTCTTGCTTGTTTTTAACCTTTTTTTTTCTTTTTTTTTTTTTTATTTTCATAATAACTCAAATAATTATCTTCACGGTTTGTTTCATAGCTCTGAACGAGGAATGCAGTTGCGGTCAGTTTTTCCATTTGGGAGAACATTAATGTAGATGTATTTTATACTGCAAGGTAATAAACTGCATGTTTGTTAGTACCTATTATAATGAAATGTCTTGAGCTTTCCCTGTTTCTTAACGTGGGGGTTGCCATTTGGAATTTTGACAAGTCCCTTTAAGTGGGATGGGGGTGAAGGAAGAGGACGGGTGATGAGGAATTTGCCTGTGCTGTTGCTGCATTGCTGGAGGTGTCTGGCGCTTGGGAGAAAGCCGCAGGTTTTGGGACTCGGGGTTCGGTAGGTGCCACGTTCTGGGGGTGTTGTACCTGCAGCCCTGGTGTGCCCAGTGACCCAGGCGTGCTGTGCGTGAGTCCTGGTGCTCCAATTGACTCCAGAGGGAGACCAGTTTGCGTTTAAAGGCTGCCCTTAAAAATCTGTCACTCCCTGCTTGATACACGTCTGGTTTTATGAAAGAATAATTGTTAATATACTCATCTTTCAAAAAAAATAAACCAAACCAAAAAATAAGACATCTCCCCAAAAAACCCCACCAAAACAAAACCAACCCCCCCTAAGAAACCCTAAAAAAAGAAAAAAAAACACAAACCACAACCCCTAACAAAAAAAAAAAAAAACCCAAACAAAAACCAACCAAGCCCCAAAGCATGGAGTCCTGTGGGAATCAGAATTTTTTGGGGCTGCTTGGTACGCTGCCTGGGAAAGTGCATGTAATTTGTAGCTGTTCTTGCTGAACGTGAACCAAACGTGGGTTGAGGAAGAAGTTGAGGTGAGAGTAAAGTAACCCTTGTCTTTGGCACTTGGGATAACTTAGAAAAGTGCCTCTTTTCCCCTGAGGCGGTGGATCTGGTGGCCCAGGCTGCGGGTGCTGCCTGTGGCCACGCTTTTTGCAAAGCAAAGCAAGAGGAAATGTGCGGGGAAGTTGGGGAGCAAAGGAGTGCCCGTGGATGCTCCAGAAATAGGCACCTCCGCAGGGACGTGTGCGAGCGCGGGCTGGAGCCACGGATGTCGTCTCTGCGCTCGCATCGTGAATTCGAGCCGTGTGCCGCTGTCCTCTAATTTCCCATGACAACATATGGATCCCATAAAGGCAAACATGCCGAAGCGCATCTGTCTGGGCAGTTAACACAAACCAAACATCCCCCGCTCGAGATCCCGCCGCTGCTCCGCGCACCCTCCTGCCCCAGCCCCTCCGTCCTTCGCCGCCGCTCCCGGGCAGCCCGAGCGGGGCAGCGGCGCCGGCCCGAGGAGCGCAGGGGTTAAGCGGGGAGAGGGGCGTGCGCCCCCGGCCCCCCACCCTCCCGGGAGCTGCTCCAGCCCGAGCCGGCTCTGCCCCGGGGTCAAGTCCTAGGACATCCTTCCCTCCCCTCCTGGCAAGGCGGCAGCTCGGGCTGGGAAGGGAAACGGCAGATGAGCAGAGGGCAGAGGTTTGCCCCTCGTCCTGGGCGCGGACGTCTGGAGGCTGGGGAAACAGAGAGTTCCCGGTTTTCCAGGTTGCAAAAAGAGGTGATGAGGGGAGGCTGTGTGTGAAAAGAAGGGAAGGAACAAGTGACGGCTGCGGGACCAGCGGATAAACCACTACGCAAACACCGAAACGCAGCCAAGGAATTAAGGGATAATTCGTACAGAAATCGTTAGGTATGATTACATGTATGTGCACGTGTGTCTCCTCTAAAAAATTTACTTTCCATAAGACTTCTTTGTTCTAGACAAAAAGACAATCCTGGTTGCTAAAATATAAAAAGGGGCTTCCCTTACTTTAATTAGAAATTTTGATACAGCCTCATCTGCAATTGTGTGGGTGCCTCTTGTTTCTATATGTGTATCTCTGCATACGCATAGATGGGATTTTGGGTTCAAATAGCTTTTAATGTGCTTAGCGGAAAGAAGCTCTTAGTATCAGATCTGCAGGGAAAATAAGACTGATTTTTCCCATAGGAAACTTGCTAAAGACACAGCTGAATTATTAGATTAACCCGTTTTTTTGTCTCATGGCATATCTGATGTATTTGCGCAAAGATTTGTATAATTTCATTTCTATGTTATTTTGAACAGACGGAACAAATAGCGGCGCTTTCAAGGGAAGTTATTATTTGCAGAAATGTATACAAATTGAGAGGAACAACTTTGAAGCAAAATGTTTTTCCAAGGCAGTGAATATGGCTTTTTGGACAGGACTCTCAGCAAGAATAGCTGTTATCTTTAACATGTAAAATGGGGGCGAGCAGCTCTGGTTCCCTGGATTCTGCAGCGAGATCAGGTCTTCCCCTGGAGACATGACCTGGCTGCCAGGGGCTCAGGAGGCAGGGGTGGGCCAGATTTGCATAGGTCTGTGGTGAAACTCGGGACTCAGCTGAATTTGTAGGGATCCCTGAGCATATCCCACTGCCCGCCGCCCAGCACGGGGGACTGGGCCAAGGCTCTGCGGTGCTGGAGGCTCACGGGGCACAAGGGGCTGATGTATGGGGAGAGCTAAAAAAAAGTTCCAGGCTATCTTTTAAAATTCAAGCTTTAAAAATTATTGTTGGGAGGGGGGAGATTCAGCTTAGAAAAAGTCTCCATAATATCATCCACTTCCATAGCTGTGTGCTTCTTGGAAATGTGTCTGAAGAATCAGAACAAAGCATGGAAGGCCAGAGTCCTTGAAGGAGCTCCAAATGATAAAGTCTGCCATTCATTTTAAACACTGCGTGCATTGTGGAAACACAGGTCAATTTGAAGGCATTTGTCAGATTTCCAGTTCCCTCTGCTCCTTTGCAATGGAAATTTGCAATCAAATCCCTGTGCTGGAGTTAGGATGTCTGCCTTGATCAGTTTGTATGACTCTACGCCCAAAGCACTGGCCAGGTAAGCTAGCTTTTCCTTTGGAAAGTTTGCTTGTGAGGAGTTGAGCAGGAGAAGGGGGAAGGTTGAGGGGAATCGAGCTGGGGCAGATGTGTTTGGTCTGGGTTTGGAAGGGGAAAGGGCGGGCAGTCGGCAGCGATGGATTGCACGGGGCTTGCTGAGCCGCAGAGGCGAGCCGATACCATTTAGAGACGCCCAGCAAGAAGCATGGAAAGGGATATTCCAGCAGCAGCACAGTCATTGTTGGGATGCAAAAATGCAGCACGGCTGGAGAGCCACACTGCTGAGCAATTTCAGCCAGATAGCAGGGATTTCTTCTGGAGTCATGTTTGCCTCAGTTACTGGGGGGGCTGCCGCCCTTATTCCTGAGACATGGGGTGCTGGAGGGGAGAGACTATTCCTCTAGAAGAAATGCTGTAGGATTTGGGGAGGTTTGGGCTGAGGGGGATGTTCAAGGGAACATTTATTCTTTTGTCTCCAATCTATTTCTGGGGCTTCACCTGATTATTAAAACACATCGTGCTCTAGGCAGTGGGAGTGACAGGACCTCTGTGGGCTATTCCAGCTGTCCCCAAACCTGGCAAGGCTGCTGCAGGCAGGCTGAGTAAACACCCCTCAGTCAGACAGCAGGTTTGTAACGTGCATTTGCTTGTTTTGCAGGCCCTAACACGAGTGGATGTGTTTGCCATGGAAATAAACACTTGGAATACATCTATATGTTTCTTGGCTTTTTGAGAGAAATGAAGAAAAAAGTCTTGGCATTTAATTAGAAGTCACTAACCTGATAAATATTGAACATCATTTCTTTGTGAGCGGCTCCATGTGCTCAGAGTACTCTATGGATGTATTCCACAATTGCACTTATTTAATGCTTGTATCACCTCGTGCCTATTGTATTTATGTTGTCATCAATGTCAGATTTTAATTAAACAATTAAATCACTGTCACAGTAATTTCTCTAGAAAACTATTTTAAATGAAAAATCCCACAATAAATGTTTGGGAACCATCTTAAAGGGATAAAAGAGGAAAATAAGTTACAGAATAAAATTACAGTTTCCCCAGAATTAGGGAAAAAAGCCCCATGTTTTCAGCATTGAGAAGAATTCTGGACTACAGGGTGGTTTCCACGGAATTCAGAGTCTGTCAGCAGGGAGACCAAGACACCTTGGCTTGTCTGGGGGCTGGTGTGGGTCTGTCAGGTGCAGTGGCTGCACAGGGACCCCGGCCCAGGGCTGGCAGCTCCTGTGCTCACCCCCCCGCTGGGGCAGGAGCAGTGACAGCAATGCAACCCTCTCATCTCTGTGCCAGCCAGGTACCCAATGCTCCTCGCAAAATAGTCCATCAGCCTCCTTTCCCTCCGACTTATTTCAGAATTAAGCTGGAGATTTGCAGGAAAGTCTGCATTGAATTATTCACCAAGTTAAGCACCAGCACCAGCTGCACTTACTATATAGTAACCACGTCCTCCACCCCTGCGTTGTAAGCAGTGAGAAATCGGATCTGACATAGCATCTTTGCCGCACTTAATCAAACAGTTCATCGTTATCTCTTTGTAAATATCTGCTCTTATTCCTCTAAAACCTGTACTTCTTTGCTCAGAAAAATCACAAACACGAGATGCAAAATTCATCAGACAAGATATCTGCAGGAATCACGCTCCCAGCCGCACGCCACGATATTACCTGTATTTAACATAAGCGCATCTGACATTTGCGGCACGTGAGCGGCGCACATTGAAATTGGGGCCCGGGCTGTGACCGCAGCGCCGCGTCCCCCGCAGCCATCCCCGGCCAACAATGCTTCCGTTTGTGCCCCGGGAGGGCCCTGCCGAGCCAGCGGGGCTGGGGGCCTCGCCGCGCCCCCTCCCCAGCGCCCGGCCTGGGGGAGCCCTCCCAGCCCAGCGCCCGTCCTGCCACGGCAATCCTGGACAGCGTTTCTTTTAGGTCCACGCTGCGCTTTTGTTGGAATGCAGCTTTGCAGATTGGGTTATGGCTGGGCTGCGTGTGGTTTCTGTCAGCCCTGAAGTGTTTTACAGCTGGAGATGATTTTGGGGGGGTGGGGAGGGGACACATGCAGCCTGTCCACAGCCAGGTCTGATGTTCATCTGCCGCTGTCTCTCTAATTTTTTTCTCCATGTCTCCATCAAAAGGTAAAGTTGGCACTGGAGGGGGTGATGACGACAATGGCAACACCAGGTCCATCCCTTCCCGCTCCTCGTTTTTTAGCTTAGTTCTCCCCAAAGCAAGCAGAGCCCCGGATTTTCCAGCAGATCCCTTTTGCTCCTGTGGCCACAACAAGCCCCGGTACCTGGTGTGCTGTGCCCGGGCTGGGCAGCCCGAGGCCTGGGCACAGGCTGGCTGCAGGCAGTGCCCTGGGGGGACTCCTGCCCCGGCCAGCTCCACTTGTGAGTTCAGGGCACAGAACCTTTAGCCTAAATTCAACCAGCAAACCCCAAAGCACTCCCTCCATCAGCCGTGGCAGTCTCCACAGTCCCCTTGGCTGGGCAGGCCCTTGCCTGGACCCATCCAGGGCCACCCGCACGGTGCCCAGAGCCTCGGCCACCCGAAGGGCCTTGGCAGAGCATTTGCAACCAGAAATACATTTTTTATATACGGGAAAGGGGAAAATGGATGAGGTTGCACAGAACCCTCCTCCAAGCAGGAGAGGCTGTGCTGGAGGAAAGTATTGCTCATAATGACACTTAAGCCCAGACACTTGAATGCTAAAGGTTAAACTTACATTCTTCAAGAAAGGGCTCCTTGCCAGCATGAACTGTGTTGTGTGTTCACTATTGCCTCCTCCTCCTCTTCATCCACAGTCAATCCACTTTTGGTATGTTTTGAAATAACTGAGGTTTTGGGGTGGATTTGTTTCCTCCCCTAATGTCTGTTCTCTGTACCAGTTCTCGGCCCTATGTCTGTCACAGAGTTAAAAAAAATTTAGAAGTCAGTTTAATGCCTGTACAAAAGTGTTTTTTTCTTAGCTGCAAACTACTGTAGCTTCAATCCATCAAAGACCAGCCTCAGCATATGTTCTGTCCTCCAGTGACACACAGTTCACAGAACACCATCCTCCACCTCCTGTCCTCAGCTGAATAACCAGAACGAAGATGTGACAATCAGGCTAAAACTGGAATTAAAACACACATTGAAAAACTAATATACAGGAACAATAGGGTGGCAAAATCAGTTTGGGGACAATCCCCACCAGGGCCAGAGACGAAACTGATGGCAATGCTTCCAAATGCTCAAGCTAAGGAAGAAGAAACAGGAAAATGCCCACCCAGGAGTCGCACTTTAAGATGAATTTCAGCATAGTATGAAGAAACAGACATGCAGTTTGGATGCTACATTTAGACCTTACTGATCAAAGAGCACCTTCTCCATATACTTTCATGCTTCTCCCCAGAGATATTTCCCATAAAAAAAGAATAGAAATAATATTACATTGTGCATGCCTTCTAAAGCAGCCTCTTTACACAGCCTCATGCAGGCTTTTCGTAGAGAATCAGTCAGGTGAAAGCACAGAACACGGATCCCTACATCTCAGCAGCAGCAGCAGGTAGAGGAGACCCAGACAGAAGGCTGGATCAAAGGCTTTGAGGAGGAGCATGGAAAAGAGCCAGAGTGAGCTTCAGAAGTCAAACGCAATTTTTATTTGGGTTCAGAGATGATAAAAGGCCAGCGATGTTCATTTTCCTACTTCCTGCAGCAAGGGAACGGGGGGCTGCAGGGCTCCGCAGCTCGCTGCAGTGTATTTCTTGGCACAGCCCTAATTGTATCTCCTGGTCCCAGTGGAAGTTCACGCTTTTTAATATCTCTTATTGCTTCTGCAATTGCTGCCACCAGTCAGCAATCACAAACAGGAAGCCGTGAGTCAGCAGAGCCATAACCCGTGGGCTGCCAGCGGCCGGAGGAGAGGGACGCTCCTGGAAAACACGGCGAGGGCCGAGCCGGCCGGGAGCCAGCCAGCCCCAGGAGCTGCACCGACCCTGGCTGCCAAACCGGCCCTTCAGCCGACACCAGAACCTGGGACAAGGGCCCCAAACCGGCCCTTCAGCCGACACCAGAACCTGGGACAAAAGCCCCAAACCGGCCCTTCAGCCGACACCAGAACCTGGGATAAAGGCCCCAAACCGGCCCTTCAGCCGACACCAGAACCTGGGATAAAGGCCCCTTCAGCCAACACCAGAACCTGGGACAAGGGCCCCAAACTGGCCCTTCAGCCGACACCAGAACCTGGGATAAAGGCCCCAAACCGGCCCTTCAGCCGACACCAGAACCTGGGATAAAGGCCCCAAACCGGCCCTTCAGCCGACACCAGAACCTGGGACAAGGGCCCCAAACCAGCCCTTCAGCCGACACCAGAACCCGGGACAAAGGCCCCAAACCGGCCCTTCAGCCGACACCAGAACCTGGGATAAAGGCCCCTTCAGCCGACACCAGAACCTGGGACAAAAGCCCCAAACCGGCCCTTCAGCCGACACCAGAACCCGGGACAAAGGCCCTGCTGCCCTGGGCGCCTTCGCAGAGGTTTCCCTGGGCTGGTCCCCAGGGCTCAGGGCAGTCATGGCAGGGTGAGAGCAGACAAGGACACTGGGTCCCGTTGCCTCTCTGTTCCCCCATTAGGGAGAGGCACGGCAGAGGAGGCAGCAGTGACCCCTCAGCTGGGATAGTCAGCGTGACCCCGTTTTCACACCGGCGGCACCCAGGGCCTGGCCACACCACGGCTCACGTAGCGCGGGGAAGCAGATGATCTATTCCCAGCCTGGTTTCGTCTGCTTCCTAACTGTATTTAGCACCGAGTTTACTCCAGACTGAGCCTGCGTGAGTAAGTGTGTATGTAAGGGCTGAGGATTGGCTGCAGCAGGCAGAGGGCTTGCTGAAAGGCTTGTTAAGGAAGCACTACTGACCATGCAATCCAATTACATAATGCTTCAAAAAATAACCATGCTGGGAGTTGGGTCTGGGCAGTGCATTTTGGCAGCAGAAAGAGGTATCAAATGTTCATCTTCCAAACCAAAGGCTGACAGTGTATTCGTGCCACAATGTGACACTGCACCTCGGCAGTAAACTGCTCGAAAGAGGAAACTTGCTTCCAGGGGAAATGCCTGCTGTTCCCTTTCAAGGCAGTGCTGCACCCTGCAGACCGACGTTATTTGAGTCCTTGTAAAATTACCACTAATCTCTGCACTCAGGATGCCTCGTGTTTTATGGGCACTCGTATGACGGCAGCTTTGTTTTCTGGGGGGAAAGCAGAGCGCCGAGCAGGGAGAAGCAGGCACCTGGCCGTCAGCAGAGCCTCTCGGGGGGTTTTCCTCAGCTCTCTATCTTGCAGTTCCTCTCTGCCACTCTGGACAGGACAGACAGGACAGATGATGCACAGTATTTACTGGACAATGTCTGGAAAAAATACCCAGTCCTGCCTGAGGAAGATCCAGACCGAGTCCCACTCCAGGCAGAGCCTGCGTGGAGCTGTGCACCCTTTCTGCCGAGATGGATGCTGGCGGAGGGGACCGAAGGCTCAAGCTCCAGGACGGCTCCATCCACGCGTTGTCCGGGATTTAGAAACCCCGTCTCCAAACAGCACTGGCAGTTTTTATCGTAGTTACTAATTTAACTGCTGGGCTGCTCCGAAGGCGTCACAGAGAAGGCGCATTTCTGGTGAATGAGGCAACAGCAAACTAAGGATATTGTGAGCCGCTGCGCAGCTGCCAGTACCTGAGCCGTGGGGCTGGGCTGCCGGGGATGCTGCATGCGGCTCTGGCCCCTGGCCCTGCCTGGGCACTGGGGATCCCAGGGCCGGGATCGCCCCGGGCGCTGCCCAGGCCGGGAGCCCCCGGAGACACGGGCGAGCGCCGCGCTGCTGCCGGGCCCGAAGGGGTTACGGGCGGCTCGTCCGGCCCGGCCCGCCCCGCCGCCTGCCCCGGCGGTTCCCGGCTGTTGCCGGCTGTTCCCGGCTGTTTACCTGGCAGCGCCGGCCGGAGGCCGCGCTGACATCACCGCCGCGCCCCCTCCGTCCCTCCCTCTGTCCGTCCGTCCGTCCGTCCGTCCGTCCCGCCGCGGGGCCGCCGCCGCCGGGGCAGCGCTCGGCGAGCCCGAACGGCGCGGTCACCCCGCACGGCCGCCCCCCCTTCCCCGTGCCCCCGGCCCAGCCCGGCCCGGCCCGGCCCAGCCCGGCCCGGGCACACGCGGGGCCCGGCGCTGCCCACCCACCTGGCTGCCACGTCGCAGCCGCGTGCTGGCCCGGGGCCACCATGCTGCCGCTGCTCGCCGCCGGCACCGGGGGCTGCGCCTCGCCGGCAGGCCCGGGGCCCGGGACACCAAGGCCGGCGGCGCAGGTGCTCGCCCCTGCGGGGGCTGCTCCGCCAGCCCGTGGCCGAGCTGCTCTGTGGATGCTTTCTTGGTGCATTTGGGCAGGGAGCCAAAGTATGCAGCTTAAAGGAAATGTTTAATAAAGACACAGGAGCCTCAAACTGTTTATTTTTCCTTGCAGAAAGGTGGAGAGACGATGTCCCTGGAAAGGCTGCCGGGCCAGGCGCGGGCCGGAGCCCAGCCGGGGCTGGCGCTGCCTCTCACCTCTCCCTCCCCTGACAGCCCCGGCCGCGGGGTCATAAACCGTGGGGGGAAAAGGCAGCCTATTAGTAACTCTATTAAGTCTCCATTAGTTAGGTGTGAACTCATTACTCTAATATACCTGGAGGTGGGATCCCACTTGCAGGACATTAGCGCTGCAATAAGCACGTTTACCACCCGAGCTGGACCGAGCGAGGAGAGGATGGAGCGAAGGACAGGAGCCTCTCACACCTGGGGCAGCTGAACTCTCCCACACGGGTCTCCTCCCTGTCCCCACGGCCGCTGCCCCATGAGCAGTCCCTAAAGCAGCCCTGCAGTAGCGACGGGGCAGCCACAGACACACAGCCTGCTCATCTGCTGCACCATGGGAAGCTGCTCTCCCACCCTGTTGTAGGAGCAGTCATTTGGGTTGGAAACGTTCCCCAGCACTGCCAAGGACACCAGTGACCCGTGTGCCCCGGTGCTGCACCACACAGCCTGTAAATCCCCTCCAGGGCTGATGACTCTGCCGCTGACCTGGGCACCCTGTGCAAGGCCTGCACAGCACTTTCAGAGAAGAAATTTTTCCTGATTGCTAAATCATAGATATCCTGAGCTAGAAGGAAACTACAAGGAACATTGAGTGCAATTACAGTACAGGACAGACCCAAGAATCCCACCACATGCCTGAGAGCTCGTCCAGCCCTTCCTGAATGTCCAGTCTCAACCTCCCCTTTGCCTGGCCTGGCCTTTTCGATGTGTTGGTGTTTTGTGACAGGAGCTGTTCTGCTGTCTGCAGCTGAGCACCCTGTGAGGAACTCAGGCAAACTAAATAATGAGCTTATAGGAAATCAATTAATTAATAACAGATAGGATGCAGGAGCAGGGCTTAAAGGGGTTTGCTGAGTTAGCACAATGAAAAATATGACTGTGTGTAGAAATCTGGAGGCGTAGAACTTTTTCTCCACCTTTTCAGTAGTTTGAACGTGCCAACATGAGACGCCTGAGCCCCAGTGCCCTCTGCCAAAGCCCCTCACAGACAGGTACTGTTAGCCCTGCAGAACACCAAGACTGTGCACCATCTCCCCCCCGTCCTTGCTGGCACTTCAAGGCTGCACAAAAGCACAGCCCATGCACAACTCTTCCCAAGACCAATTTTTAAGCCCATTTGTTCCTAAATAGCGCTAAACTGTACACGATCCCTGAAAAAAAGCTGTCCAAGACCATACAAGTAGGATTTTAAAAATTATTTCAGGAGGAAGCATGATCTTGCTTCTAAGATCCTTGGCCAAAAAGAGTATAAAATTAATGGTATTAAGTTCCTAAAAATACTCTTGAGGATCTGGGAGTTGGAACAAGGGCTTGGATTCTATTCCTAGCTCTGCCACAGACTCACTGTCTGCAATGAAGGACCAGCTCAGATGGGACACGGGGTATGCTGCAAGTGCCCAGAAATGCACTTCAGAGCTCACTCCCCCCACCTTTTGCCCCATTTCCCATTTTGTGCAATGGGTACAAATGTGACTCTGATGGAGCAGAGCACATGAGAGGGGATGTTGGTGTAATTCCTCCTGGTTTGTTTCCAGAGCACCATGAAACCATGTCCTCTCATGGTGCCTCAATGATCGAGCTCACCTGCCCTTTTCTTTCTCCCTTCTCTATTTCTCTGGAATCAACTCTTAAAATTCAGAACACCAGCAGGTACAAACAATTGTGATTAAAAAAGAAACTACCTGCTAGAAAAGTGCTTTTTCCCTCCCAGCAAGCACACTTCCTTGCACTGTCCTCCTGGTCAGTGGCAGTTTGTCTACTGTAACGGTGCTCAAGTCCAGTGCCCTGCAAAATTCAGCATTAAGTCTGTCTCTTTACTGCCCTGAACAGGAGAGACAGGCATCCTTAAAATGCAGCACTTGTTTTTACCCCTGGAAAATCATGAAATATTCACCTTTTAATATGTTATGTTATATCTAGGAAAATTGTTTCATTATGTAAAAATGATTTTATGGGTCTTTCTCAACCTGTTTTACTGTTACTCTGTTAACTAAGGTACCTGTTTTTGCATGGAATCCCATACAAAAATGGATTAAAATAATTGTGAAAGTTTCTAAAATCTGAACAAGTTTTGTGGCAGGATGCCCAATGACAAAACAACAGTCCATCAGCAAAGCCTGAGCTGAACTCACTGGTGGCTTCTCTAATTACAAAAAAGGGACATCCCAATGGTACTTTGACAGAATCTCAAATCCCTTTAATTCCCTGTGTGTCTCAGCTATGAAACCACTTTTGGCACAGTAATTTAAACTGCTAGATAGAAGATTCAAAATAGCACATTTCAGTGATAAATAGTAAAGTTTTTGCCCCAGAGTTGCTTTTACACCAGCATGAGGCACTGAGATGGGACAGAATCCTGAGATTGAGTCCTGTATGGATCCCAGACCCTGCCAGGTTCTGCCATCAGTGAAAGTATTCCAAGAGAAATGAAAACCCAGGCAGTGAAAACCTCTGCTCACCCCACTAAAGGGAGGAAAAGAGACC
The DNA here is from genome assembly GCF_028551555.1 of Melozone crissalis. Classification (NCBI taxonomy): domain Eukaryota; kingdom Metazoa; phylum Chordata; class Aves; order Passeriformes; family Passerellidae; genus Melozone; species Melozone crissalis. The sequence continues at coordinate 514,736 of NW_026535785.1, forward strand.
GACATTTCCATGGGTGATTCTGTCTGATGAAATCAAGTATTTAAATGCCTTCTATTTACACGGGATTTTGAGAAATAATGCTAATTTGCAGAATTGGCATCTGGGGTATGAGTATATATACCCAGGGAGAGCACTTAGGGAGCCTTTGTGAAGCTAAGTAATAAATGCTTTGTCTTCACCACACTATTTATGGGTTGCTTGGGGGCATCCTGCTCTCCTCCTGCCCCTACCTGGGCATAAAATTATTGCCCAACTAGGTTTTAATCAGAGCAACAGTAAATCTGAATGACCACACATGCACAGCCATTCCTGCTCCCTGATCTCCAGCATTAATTATAAAGCGAGACTGTTTACACAGTACATACCACTTTCCTGACTTCTTTCTTGTTTATGTCTAAACCTTTATGGACATAAAACTTTGGAATTTGCTTTTGGAATAAAACTGCAATTTAAGTGGCAATAACTGTGTTGGAAAACAACTCGGCTCTGGCTCCCCCGGTGCCGCGGTCACGGCAGGTTTGCACTGGAGCCTCTCCCACTGCAGCCTGTTGGTTCAGGTCATCTCCTCGCTGTCCCAGAAACTGCAGCTGGAGACTGCTCCCAGCAAACACTCCAGCTTTCCCTGCCCAGTCCCTTCCTGCACTTCTGCCCACGTCTGGCTGCCCTGCGCGTGTCCCTGCACACCCGCTCCGGGGTTTGTGCTGCTCGCCCTGTGCCGGCCTGGGCTCAGGTGCTCAGCCGTCCCCTCCCAGGGCACTGACCGGGCAGCCTCTTTGCTCCTCCACACAGAGCCCTGTCCCATGCGCTAAGACACCCCCCTAGTCAGATTTCCCCTGAAAGGGAAATTTTTCTTGTACGGTAAGTCCTTACAAACAAAAGAGACGTCCATCAGATGCCATACACAAGTGAGGGCACCAGGAGTAAAGTTACTGATGCTCCACAAGCACTAAATTATTCCTCGTCACACTGGCCTGGCTGCTCATTTTGTCAGGCTGTCACACAATAAATTAATATGTTGGCTGTTTGGGGCTGAGAACTCTTCTATTTGTTCAGTAAAACAGATACTGCACACCCCAGGCACCATATAAAAATAATAAATTACCATAGCACACAGGCAAAGTATTACTTGTCTCTCTCCTTGCCTTTACTTTATCCCCTCCATCCTCTGCCTTTCCTCTGATCAATTCATCTCCCATTTACTTTCTATTTCTGTCTGTAGGTTTCACTCTAATACACGCTGCTCCGATATTCCAACCGTGCCACCTGCTCCACAAGTACAACTACAGAGGCTCCACGGATGTGGAGAAGAGGAAATCAACAAAAGTTCAAGGGGAGGAGAAGAAAGAATGTCTATACTGCATTCTGCAAGAATATTAGGAAAAAGGAATCAAGCCTGTACCTGGTGCTGTCTCTTACGCTGACTTGGACGCCTCCTGATTCCTGCCAGACTCCCTTTACTCTTCACATCCAACTCAGAAATGTGGAGACTTGGTAGCCAGAGGAATTGAACAGCCTTCTCTATGTAGGCAGGTTGGGAAGTCTTTGACCCAATCTCCCTTGTAGATTAAAATGTCCTTTAATTCTGGTGGGCTGTGCTGAGATGGGAATGAATAAACTCTCTCTTCATTTTAGCGTCCAGCTCGTGGAAGCTGCACAGGCTGGATGTTAAGTCTGTCCAAATTCCTTTCCTCTTTGGCAAGGTTATCCTACCTACAAAAATAAGAATTAAAATTAGGGTTTTGTTTGGCTTCTTACAAGTTCAGATCCTGCCCCACATTTTCCAGGACACAGTTCCAACCCAAGTTTTAGCACACGGGCTCCCCAAGAGCACCCGCAAAGTCACGGGAAGTCATCAAGTTATTGCAATACTAAGTGCATTATGTTTCCAAAGCATCACATAATCTTAACTTAATAAAAAACCCAACAGAATTTACTGTTTGTTCTTTAAAAAAAAAATAAATAAGCAAAGAAGCAAAATTTAAATATTTATTGAAAAGCTAAATATTGTAGCCTTGTGCAGTTATTGGCAGGAGATGCTGTGCAAACAGAGGCAGGCTGCTGCCTCCCACATCCCTGGGCGTTGGCCCGGGCCCCGCTCGCCCCGCACACCCCGCACGCCCCGCACCGGGCCCCGCACACCGCGCACCGGGCCCCGCACATAGCGCACACCCCGCTCGCCCCGCACCGGGCCCCGCACACCGCGCACCGGGCCCCGCACACCCCGCACCGGGCCCCGCACACCGCGCACACCCCGCTCGCCCCGCACCGGGCCCCGCACACCGCGCACCGGGCCCCGCACACCGCGCACACCCCGCTCGCCCCGCACCGGGCCCCGCACGCTCCCCGGGAAAGCGGCGCGGCTCTGCTCTGGCCCGTCTGCGGCTCCGGGCCGTGTCGGGCCCACCCCGCCTGCCCTGTCCGCCCACGGGAGGTGCGGGGTGCGAGCAGGAGCCCGCTCGCGGGGCAGGGCGGACACCGGGAGCGCCGGCAGGTGCCGGGGCCGGGGCAGGGGCAGGTCCGGGGGTGCTGGGGCAGCCCGGCAGGTGCCGGGGCAGGTGCCGGGGCCGGGGCAGGTGCCGAGGCCGGTACCGGTGCCAGGGCAGGTCCGGGGGTGCTGGGGCAGCCCGGCCCGGCCCGGCCCGGCGGAGCTCCAGGTGAGCCGGGCTGGCCCAGGGCAATGTTTGCTGCTTCTGGCATCTGATTCCCACCCCTCCTATCCCACGTGGCCGTGCATTAGTGATGGGCGCTGCTGGCAGATGGCAAAGTTCGAGCCGGGCTAATTAAACATACCGAGCTAATAACCTTCCATTTTGGGACTGGTATAATTCATAATTTAATGTATTGCTGCTGAGACATTAACCTTTCAATGACTGGCACGGTGCCCGCAGCAGCCTGAGTGCTGACCATCTTTCAGGAAAATGAGTATTATTGTTAAAACAGGTATAAATCATTCATGGCTTCAGCTTTTGTGTCAAGCTGCACATGAAAATAAGTAGTAGGCTGGGTAATTTATTTACCTTTTGGTGGTTATTCTTATGATTTCATGATCATATTCTCTGATTCATAAACACTGGCCAATTGCCATTCTGTTCTCATTTTACCATTTCAATATTGCAGCGGTTATTCCGATTTCCATCTTTTAACAAGTTCAAGACTGGTGCAGAGTTGCTTGATCCAGGCACAAACATAATCTCATTTCAAGGAGGAAAAACTTTTTTTAAACTAATTCCACAGTATTCAATGCAATAATTAAAGCTACCGACTTGTTACAATTTAGCACTTTGCTAAAGGAAGTGTTTCTTTGGAAACTGGTGCATAAACACACAGATTAAAAACTTTTCAAAATTCTCCTTCAGAGGCAGCTGGAAGGAAGCTCACACGTTACTAAAGAGTTTAGTAAAGATCATGTCCTATCTCTTCCAATCAAATGGTGAACGAAAATGGCCAATGCTCAGTCAAAAGGGCAAACTATCTCTGTCTTTGAAGGCACATTAAAGATGAGTCTAAAAAAAATCCTAAGTGGATACTGAAGAACTAATCCATTTGCAAAATTGCTATTTTTGAAGAAAGAAATTAACTAAGGAATCACCAAGAAGCTGTTTGTGGACGTCTGTCACACTTTGTGCCTAGGATAATGCCAAGCCCAGGACATTTTGGAGGCATAAGAGAACAAGGAGCAATATCAGCATTGCTGATTTTAGGCTTCTCCTCAGGACTTCATATGGTCACTCTCAGGACTGTATGAGCACCACCAGAAGATAAAGCATTTGTACCTGTTCACGGGGACAATGCTCAGAGCCCCTTGGAACAGGAATTATTTGAGAGGTTGAGGTTGCTCCGAGTACCTTCTCATACTGGGAACATACAATGTTAGACCCAAGAACATCTCTTTTTTCTATTGATAATGATGCAGGATAGAACCCCTCACTCCTACAAGTGATCACCTGCCTCTCTTAACCCGTATCTGTGTCACCTGTGCCCAGGTGTACCTGTACCCTCCCTTTGGGTTCTGAGACGTGTCATGGAACCAGAAGCACCTGGATCAAAGCCTGGCAGCTCCTTTTGCCATGGACACTACAGTGTCCCTGCATTTCACTCCCTCTGCTGGCTCCAGTTATACATCAAACTAAGGTTTTGAAATTTGAAATTTCTTTAAGGCTGGGACATCTAAAATTCAGCAGGATCTCCAGGCTCTGCTGTCCTTACAGGCAGCTGGCAGGGATGCCACCCTTGCTCCTCCCAGGCACAGCACCCTGGGCTTGGGACAGGACCAGCACTGCCAGCACTCCCCGTGGTCAGCCTGGGTGGGGAGTGTGTCCATTCCACACTGGATGCTCCCCTGAACGAGGGCAGGGCCTCTTTCAGCTCAGGGGCTGTACCTGCTGGGTGCAAGAGCCCTGTGTGGCTGCAGGTGGCTGCTGTCCCTGCCCTGAGTGTGACTGCAGTCCCTGCCCTGTGCCTGCTGCTGCCTGCTGTGCCGAGGGAACCCAGGGAACCAGAGCCTGGCCTTCCAACATCTGGCAGCTCAGCAGGAAAGATCAGAGTAAGGCTTTTGAGGAACACGCTCCAAGGCTGAAGGAGCAGGGGTATCCCAGCTGTGGGTGTGTGCTGCTGCTGGCGCAGCTCCTTGGCAAGCCAAGGGCCCCCAGCCCTGGTGGAGCACGGGCCCTCCTGGCCGAGCTCCCGACCCAGCCGTACTATGCAGATGGGCTCTTGTGCAATTCTCTGCTTTCCAGTAGCCACGTGATTCTCTATGGCAAGAATTACTCAATGTGCAGTTCCTGTCTGAAGTGGCCTATCCAAAGTATTCAAAACAAGTTCTGAGCAAACCCGCATCTCGAGGGCTGCTGTTGCCTTTAGGCAGATATTGTTGTTATTTCACAAGTGGGAAAACTGAGGTAATTTTTTTCTTTAAAGGGGGCAGATGCTGCACATGTACAGGCACTGAACACCCTTGGTGCTTGTCTAAAGCTGAGAGGAAGCATTGAAAAGACCTAAATGGGATAGAGAGGCTGCAAATTTGGGCATGAATCCCCTGGAACTATTTTGCTTTTTGCCACACACACATTTACTTTCTGTAGAAATGGACCTTGTACCTCATTGTTCAAATACTTGTCTGCAGTTATTCTGTATTTCAGGTTTTTGGTATTTCAGGTTTTTGGTATTTCCCCCTTGTTCACATGCCAGGTGGCAAACCCCAAACTGGAGCAGAAGTCATTTCCTACTCTGTGGTTATAAGAGAGTTAAAGTTCAGATTTCTAATTGCTCTCTCGAGGCCTTATTACTTGTTGATTAGGGTCTTTTGGGAACTGCATCAAACCTATAATAATAAACACTCATTTCACTGGAAGTTTGTAGCTGCCGTGGCAGCCCTGCAGCCCTTCTGTAATGGCACACGTACAACCCAGCCAGGAAAGGCCTCTCTAACTTCTTCAGAGGCTTTCCAGGCTGCACAGGTCTGAGCCATGGACTTTACCTGCCAGACTGGAGCTGGGGCTGCCCCTGTGCCCTCTCCCAGCCCTCAGAGCAGTGCTGTGAGTGCTGTCTGGGCAGGAGCTGGTGGGGAGCACATCTGTGCAGGGACAGCTGCTGGGGCTCCTTCAGAACAGTGGCTGCTTCCCTAAATGCTGCTACATTTGGGGCCAGCAGCACGTAAGGAGAAGTAGGACTGCCAGCACACTGCTGGTGGCCAGTCAGTGTTCACAGTCCATTGTCTCCTGCTCTGTCATGGCATCTGACCAGAACAGGGATCCTCAAGGTGCCATCCTGAAACCCAGGAGCTCTCTGCTTCAGGAAGAGCCTCTGCTGTGCGAGGGTGTTGCTGGAGGCCACGTTTGCTGTATGAGCTGGCACAATAAACCTCCCTCCTCCCACAGGCACCCCTGGCCTGACCAGCCCCGTGGAGTCTCTGGGCCGATGCCCCGTGCCAGCCAGGCCAGGGATGCTGCATCCTGCTGGAACACACGGGGCACATGGGGACACCGCCCCCAGATCCCCGCTGGGACACAAGAGGGTCCTCCTGTGAGGAGCAGTGGTGGGACAGTTGCAGATGCTCTGTGTCTCATCAGTGCACATGGTCCTAATTGCAAAACCTCTGAGTTCTCCTAACTTGAGCAGTCCAAGGTGTCATTCCCAGACTAGGTGCTTTGGAAGTGCTTGTAGGGCATTGTTTTTACAGGCTGGATGTCCAAAGGGATGGGATGGGATGGGATGGGATGGGATGGGATGGGACAGGTGGGATGGGATGGGATGGGATGGGGTGGGGTGGGATGGGTGGGATGGGATGGATGGGAGCACAGTGTGGTCATGGATTGTCCCAGGCAGGAGGGAAGTTGCTGCAAGTGTGCTCTTGGCGAGTCTCCAGAGAAGGGCAAGGGGTCTCCTTGACTCCCCCCAGAATGAATGGGCCTGCAGTAAAAGCAGGTGCTCAGCTGCAGCTGCTCCTCAGACGGGCAGTACCTGTTGGAAGGGTGGATCGATGGGCCCAGGCAGCCATGCGTGAGCTGCTCCACAGTGGCTCTATTGATCAGAGCTAACGTGCCGATAGCAACGCCGAGCGCCTGACAGGCCGAGGAGAGGCGAGGAGGAAACAGCCTTCGCTGGTGGCAGACGCACACAAGAAAGCCGATAAAAAGTCAATTCCACTTAACTGAATGGCTGCTAACTAAATATTTTTGGGGCCAGAGCCTTCCCAGATAGCAGCTGGAATGTCTCTGCTCCAGAACTGAGACATCAAGTGCGCGTGGCATCGACGGCTGAGATAAGAGACGCTGGCGGAGCAGGAGAACCTGAGGAGCCAGCCCCGCCTGCCCTGCACAGCCACGCACCGCAGGGGGACACTGGCATCCAGAACTGCTTTCCCCAGGTCCAATACTAGCATTGTGGACAACGTTTCAGGCCAACTTTTAGTGGACTGGATCAGTGCTTAAGGCACCGAATATAAAGTAATTCTCCAGCAGTTTGATTAATAGTGTCATAGTCATAGCTTCAGTTCAGGTTCAACCTTTTTAACGTTTTATTATTTTACAGCGTAATAAATCAGGGCAGCAGGAAAAGACAGATGCAGGAATGTCCCTGTCTCCCGTCTGCTGGTGCAGACAATGGGTCACGGGATAACGGCTCGCAGGCTGAGGCAGCTGATAGAAAATCTCCTGGAGAGGAGCCTGTAACAGAGCCAGCAGGGCTCTGAGGAAGGAAGAGGCAGCTGGAAGCCAGTCAGCATGTCCTGACCAAGGAGGGAGCTCCCAGGGGCTCCCAGGGGGCTCACTGGGATGAGATGTGCCCTTGCTGACTGCAGAGGAAAGGCAGCGGTGCCACAGCACCAACTGGCCCTGGGCACAGTGGGATGCAGCCCTGCAGCCCTGCAGCCCTTCCTCACGGAGCAAACCAGCCCCTTCCTGCCCTCCGGCACCAGCAGCGACCAAACCAAGCTGACAATCACACTGGTCCTTACTGGGCCTGCTGGGGCAGGGATGGACACAGCTCCGGGGCTGCAGCTGAGGGAAAGGAAGGCTGAGCCCTGCAGGGCCGGCGCAGGCTCAGAGAGGAGAAAGCAGAGGCTTTGCAGCTCACTTGGTTTTGGTGGACAGCAATGTAGATCATAGAAGGGAAAGAAAGAAGGGAGATGTTTTTGTGAGATCAAAAGAATAAGAGAAGTACATGTAGAGGTTCATCTCTGATGGAGCTGATGGAGACTGTGGGAACATGAACCTAAAACACACAGAGGAAGGGCCGGAGGTGGTGAGCAAACTTGACTTGTTAGGAAGGAGGGATGAAGGAAGAACAAGGGATCTGAAGGGATAAAAAAGACAACTCAAATACGAAGAAAGCTCCTAAGGTGTACTTTTTATGGACTCAAATGTGTGTGCAGCAGCAAAAAGAAGTAGCTGTGGCAATCAAAGGAAGCAATGACAGAGCCTTGTAAAAGAGTTTTTGTCATTAGAATGGAGAGTGGAGAATGATCCAATCATTCAGAAATTGTGAAGGGTAAGGGAAAAACTGGGTCACAGTAAGAAAACTCAATGAAAAAGTAACAAAAACCTAATAAATGTACTTTGCTTCTCATATCATCTTGTTTGTTTTGTTCAATGCAAACCTCAGGACAACACATAGAGATGCAAATAAATTCATGTGTAACATGGTGAGGACAAGTGAGACTAATGCTTGAAATTTCTGCCCTGTATTTATAGGCTGCTGCTTATATTGCAGAGCAAAGCAAGCTGTATATTGAACAAACGTTGCACTGTTTTCCATCTTCCTTTAACAGGAATTAATTTTATTTTTAAATTTTAATTCGTTTCATGCAGGGGCCTGGCAGTCCCAAGGCAGAGGCACCACAACTTGGGTTATTTGTCACCACAACTCTGGGACTGCGAAAAGAGGTACAAGTTACAGGCCAGGGAGCGGATGATAAAACACTGTCAGCAGCTGGACTGGGCACTCAGTTACTTGTGTTTGCACGGGCTGATGTTCAGGGTTTGCAGAACAAGGTCCCCAGTGCTGCCAGGGCCTGCCCGACACTGACACCCGGGTTTGTTGCCAGGTAGGTGGCTGCAGGCTGGGCCACCCAGGGCATCGACACAGACAGACACACGGACACCCACAAATCCCACAGCTCTTATCTACAGGCTTTTAAAGAGAATGCTTTGAAACCGTGTACCTGCTTCTAGACTAATTGAAATCAAGGCTAACTGTGAGATTGAAGCCACTTTCTGACAGTGAACCTTCAACTACACAGCGAAGGCATTGGCACAGCTAGAAATCTCCCTCGGCCCACGTGTCCCGCTGCTGGACAGCCAGTGGGTTAAGGGAAGAAATCAGTTCAATATTCCAATATATTTTCTGCTAAATTCTGTGCAATTCCAAGCTAGACTGAAATCCAGCCTCTTTCACTCTGCTTTCCTACCAGGCTACCTCCCTCCATTCTGTTATGCTGGAATGTTTTAAAGCTGACATGGCACAGGAAAAAATAATGAAATCTATTAGACTTCCAGTACAAAAGAGAAGAGATTTCGAAGAAATACTGCACAAAAAAGGGGCAGATTTAAAAAATTGAGGCAGCAGTGAACAACAACTATGTGCCACAAAAAGATAAACACAAAAAGCTCTGCTCTCTTATAAGACACCCACAGTCTCCATCTGTCATCCCAATCCTTCCTCTCCCAACTGTTCTTAAATTAAATGAATGCTTCTAATGGGCAATTTTCTCATGAAAGCATATGAGAATTCATCCAAAGACAAATTAAAACAATGCTGTGGAATCAAGCAATTCACCTCTCTCACAGGCTGCCTGGCTTCAGTGGTTGCATTTACAATAGAAAAAAACAACAATAAAACACCCAAATAAAGAAAAACTGGCAAAAGAACAAACCTGGCACTGACCATAGCCAATGCAAGCACAGGTTGCTCTCTGCAATCGTTCTCACAGTCCTACAGCTGAGACTAAAGGTTATTTTCCTCTGTATAAGAGGCTCCTGTACACATCAGATTTACTGGTTCTGTCCTTTGTGGGTCCTGCAGACCAAATACCTCCCATGGGATCAGCAGTGTTAAACAATATATTATGTTTTTCTTCATGTAAATACACCTAGCTTGGCTACTGTGTCTGAAGTGGCTTTAAAATGATATTTTCCTACCCATCACGTACCATTTGAGTTCCTTTTAGCATCCTACACAGCATCCCATCCATGCTGGAGATGAATAACATGATCAGATTTTCCATTCTCACTTTGGTTTCTGGTCACCTGAATTTTGAGGTTACTGCTTAGTAACAGAATTCTTCTGTATTTGGGTTGAATGCATTTAATTTCTGTCACTTGAAGCCTCAATGGACATATTAGCAAAATTGCAATGAAACGATTCTATTAAACTCAGGTCTGAAGGAGAACACTTGAAAAGGAACCAGATGTTAAATTCAGACCCCATCAGCTGCCAGTGCCTCCTTCGTAAGAGGTCTTGGCTGCCTCTGTATTTCGCTGTGTGCTCTTCACCCCAGGCAGTCTGATACCAAATGGTTTTGGTATTTTCGTTTTCTTAGCTAAGAGTCCCACTAAATTTAGATCTAGCAGCAGAAGGGAACTGGGAGGAGACGAGCCACGCCTGGGGCCCCAGAGAAGTTCCCAGAGCCAGAAGAGGCTGAGGCTGGAAGCACCTGGGATGGGGGATGTGTGTTTGGGCACTGCTCCTCCAGGGCTGCGGTGCCCAGGGCTGTGGTGCCCATGGCTGATGGTGCCCAGGGCTGTGGTGCCCATGGCTGATGGTGCCCAGGGCTGTGGTGCCCAGGGCTGTGGTGTCCATGACTGTGGTGTCCATGACTGTGGTACCCATGGCTGTGGTGCCCATGGCTGTGGTGCCCATGGCCGTGGTACCCATGGCTGTGGTGCCCATGGCTGTGGTGCCCATGGCTGATGGTGCCCATGGCTGATGGTGCCCATGGCCGTGGTGTCCATGGCCGTGGTACCCATGGCTGTGGTGCCCATGGCTGTGGTGTCCATGACTGTGGTACCCATGGCTGTGGTGCCCATGGCTGATGGTGCCCCTGGCTGATGGTGCCCATGACTGTGGTGCCCATGGCTGTGGTGCCCATGGCTGTGGTGCCCATGGCTGATGGTGTCCAGGGCTGTGGTACCCATGGCTGTGGTGCCCATGGCTGTGGTGTCAGCAGGTCCTGGGCCAGGGCTGTGCTCAGGAGTGCCCATGCTGCCACCACAGGGATGCTGCAATGCTGCCTGGACAAACCAGGGGTCCCATCATCAGCCCCCTCTGTCTGGTCCATGCTGCTGCTGCTGCTGCTGCTGCAGGGGCTTCGTTCCTCTCTCTGGGTCTCGGCACTACACCGCAGCGCACTCACTGCCAGTCCCCTTGGATTTCCTTCTCTCTCTGCTTTAACCTTTTGTGCTCCCTCCCTGCTCTCTCGCCGTCTTTGCATGATTCCTACCCTCGCCCTCTTCATTACCAAAGGCACGGGGACTGCTGGAGCTCGCAGCAGAAGGTAGCTGACCCTCCCCAGACCCCCCGCTCTCCGTGACTCCTGCATGTGCTCTTTCACAGTTCCTCTTGCTCAAGTCCCTCACTGTTGTACTTAACCACCGTGAGTGACAGAAATCCAATGCTGACCACTTCATTATGTGCCGACCTTGTCCCCTGGCCTCCTGCCCCTCCATCTCTCTTGGGCAGTTTGCCCTGTGTCGTGAGTCCTTGTTAAAGGTCAGGACCCCAAACCATCAGCACCGGTCGTGTTGTTTTACTGTATCACCAGAGAAATCAGGGCTGTCGGATCTCATTAGAGCCCCATTTGCGGGGGAGCGCCGCTCCTGGCGCGGGATGAGCCGCTGCCTTTGAAACACAGCCTTCCCCAGATCGACCAGCAGCACACTGGGATTATATTCCAGCACTCAATCTCTCATAATCGCTCCCACCCTTATTGGCAGGGCTACTGCAGGCCCTGCATGAGAAAGGAAATCCTCTTAAACAAATACTCCCTGCAGGAGTAAGACTCTGCTTCCCGATGAAGGGGCACAGGCCGTGGGCACAGGGAGGGCAGAGCAGGTGGACACAGGGAGGGCAGGTGGGCACAGGGAAGGCAGATGGGCACAGGCAGGGCAGGGCAGGTGGCACAGGCAGGGCAGGGCAGGTGCCCATGCAGGCTGGCCTGCAGCAGCCAGGTGAGCAAGCCCCGAGTGCTGCCTGGCTCTGCAGGGCCGCAGAGCAGAGCAGGGCAGAGCAGGGCAGGGCAGGGCAGGGCAGGGCAGAGCAGGGCAGGGCAGGGCAGGGCAGGGCAGGGCAGGGCAGAGCAGAGCAGGCAGGGCAGGGTAGGGCAGGGCAGGCAGGGCAGGGCAGAGCAGGGCAGGGCAGGGCAGGGCAGGGCAGAGCAGAGCAGGGCAGAGCAGAGCAGGCAGGGCAGAGCAGGGCAGGGCAGAGCAGAGCAGGGTAGAGCAGGGCAGGGCAGGGCAGGGCAGAGCAGAGCAGGGCAGGGCAGGCAGGGCAGGGCAGGGCAGGGCAGGGCAGGGCAGAGCAGGGCAGAGCAGAGCAGGGCAGGGCAGGGCAGGGCAGGGCAGAGCAGGGCAGGGCAGAGCAGGGCAGGGCAGGGCAGAGCAGAGCAGAGCAGGGCAGGGCAGGCAGGGCAGAGCAGGCAGGGCAGGGCAGGGCAGGGCAGGCAGGGCAGGGCAGAGCAGGCAGGGCAGAGCAGGGCAGAGCAGGGCAGGGCAGGGCAGGCAGGCTGAGGCAGAAGCGGGGCTCATCCTCTCCGTGTGCCCCAGAGCAGCCCGAGCTGTCACCGCTGCCACAGCGGGCAAGTGACGCCGCTTCCCGCCTGGGACACCGCAAACCGGGCTGCACTGGAGGTTAATTACTCACGGCCTTAGGAAAACTTCTTTAAATTGCAACTCTTACCAGCTTCTTCTCTGACATGAGTACTAAAACAGAGCGACCCTTTCCCTCTCGGATTACACCACAGTTTTCAGTCACAGCCCTGACAGTGCACTGAGGGATTTCCAGAGGATGCTGTCAGGTGGGTTGGGTGGTAAATAACATCGTGCTCCACATGGGACTGAGCTTTTAAAAGAAAGTTTCAGCGTGGCTGTTTCAGTGTGGCAGTGTGCCGAATTGATAATTTCCCCAGTGCACAATGCAGAAAATGATGCAAACCCATTACACGAATTCTGAAGACAAAGAGAAAATCTCAGCTGCCTAAATGAGAATAAATCAAAAGGTAAACACAGAGGCTAACAAGAACCATAGGAATAACCTTGAGAGCCAAACCCCATCTAGGACAATTCCCTGTACAACATGGCAGGACAGAGGAGGCAGTATGTTAAGCTCGCAAAATACAGATATTTCACTTAAATGAGAGTTTTGTAACAATTGCCTTTTGGGCCATATGAGCTCCAAGTTGTGCACTACAGGGTGACGCCTCATGATTTTTCTAGAAGCATTTATAGTATTTCAGCATTCCTCGACTGAAAAATTCCACCTTATCAGACGATGCTGTTCCTCCTCAGGATAAGTCAAGCTGATGTGCAGGGAGGTGCTGCTAAAGCCAGCAGCCCATGGATGGAAAGGGAGCAACTGTGAGGAAAGAGGGGCTAAAGAAACCATAAGGGCAACCAAGGCTGGAGGCAAGGTTTGGATGAGTTTTTATACCACCTTCTTGGGGTTTTGTTATTAAATTTAATGCCTAGAAAGAGGATGAAGTTAGATGTTGTACAGTGAGAGGATTATCTTTGTATGGCAGACTGGGAAAGGCACGACTCACATGCAGTTGCACAGCAGAATTTTGAAAAATCCTTCTTCAAAAAAACTATAAAATAGGAAAAACTATGAAATCCTCAACTAGATGGAAAAAAGAGAAGATCTTAGCAAGTCTAACAGACAGCCCTAAAACCAAAGCATGTAGACTTGATAGAACTTATTAGAGTGGCAGGAGAAGGCAGTATCTGCACAGGAACAGCAGTTATACAAGAGGAGGATTTACCAGGAGCTCAAAAACCTGAGAATATAGTCCAGATTAAAGAGAACTCGACATCTGCTTTGCCCAGTCCTGAGCCAGGCAGGTGCAGCTGCATTTTTAAGAGAGCGTGTTAAAGAGGACTCTGGCACACACGAGAGGTGTGACAGGGAAGAGCCTTAACCAAAATCAGCGACATTTTACTCCAGATTCTCAGGCAACTGGGAATGAGAGGATAAGGTTACCACACGTGTTGTAAAGCCAGATCTGCTTTCTTCTAGGTCACTAATTCTGATATTTTTGCATCCATTTGGGTCAGCAGGGTCATAAAAGATGACCTTTCCATTTTGCAAAGTTTCTTCTAAATCGTTCTCTAAGAGCTCCTTTAATGTGTTCTTACCCAGAGCAGTGGGACTGGCTCAGCTGGGCTCCTTTTCCATTCCATGCGCAGTTACAGACATTTATTGCAAGGGCCTGTGATGTTCAGTCGGGGAGGAAGAGCTAAATTAGGCTAACGTGTATTTTAATTTAATACAATTTTAGCTAATACTGAAAATAGACATATATGTGACATTGTTTAACATTGAGTATTTGCTTAATTAGCAGTTCCCTATGAGAACAAGTCACTCTTGGTGAGGTGAGTGTTCCCTGGGGGCTTCAGAAGGGGTCTCTGCCCTCCGTGGGTGTTTCCCAGAGCTCCTGCTCTGTGTGGCGGCTCTGAATTTGCTGCTTGGCTTCAGCACTGGAACTATCTGTCAAGTCCAAAGCAGAAACAGAGTTTGAAAGGCAAACATGATCTGTGATCAATATCCTAACAAATCCAATGGAAGCCCCAGCTCCCAAAGGGTTAATCCAGAGAAGAAAAGGCATCCGCATCTTTAGCGAGCTAATGTGTTTATTGACTGGGAGGCCTTTAAGTCTTCAGCAGGGAAAAGCTCTGATAAGTGACTGGAAGTTCGAGTCAGACAACCCGGTTTGGGTGGAACTCAGGTGCAACAGGGTCACCTTTTCCAGCCGATTGGCTTTTTAACTTCTGGGGGGTCATTCCTGGGGTGTCCTGCGGCAGGGGCTCTGCACCTGCCCCGAGTGAAGCCCACCGTGGAACGGGGGTGTTCCCACAGCAGGCAGAGTCCAGGCTGGCTGCTGGGGACACAGCACAGGCACCTTGTCCCACAGCACAGGGACAGGCCAGCGTCCCTGCAGCGTCTGCAGCGCTGCTCAGCATGTCTGAGCCTGGACTGGGGTGTGCTGTGACCCTCCCAAAATCCTGCACCCAGGATTGCCACTGGGGCCTTCCAGAGTGTGACACCACTGCCTCCCCTTCCCACCCTGCAGCTGGCTCCCCGCTTCCACAGCAGCATCCAGCCTGGCCAGCGGGGAGCTGCCCCCACAGGTACCGCGGTGGGGACTGCACAGTGCAATGAGAGGAAATTCCTCATGGAATTCTGCTGAACTGGAGAAAGGTTGTAACCAAACCATATACATATACCATATACAAAGTGTAATGAGAACATATTCCTTATGGATTGCTGCTGAATTGGAGAAGGGTTGTAACCAAACCATATACATCCCATTCCCGCATTAGTTAAGCGATTATAAGAAGATGAATTAAATTAAAGGTCCATCTAGCCAATGTCCTCTCATCAACAGGGACCAGCAACAGTCCTGCAGGCAGGAGTACGGAATTAGTGAGCACACAGTGCTGCTATCACCAACAACTTCAGATTAAAGGACTTTCTGAACCACAAGGATGTCCCACTTTTCAGCAGTCCTCAGTGGATTTTTCTCCCAGGAAGCTGTTCAGTTGTCCTGCACACCGAGACCATCAAGAGATGCCAGTGTCCCAAGTGTCCACTCAGGAAACAAAGAAATGTCCTGGAATATTGTTCCCTCTAGGTCTGGCAGTCTGGTTGGCAATATCTGAAGAGGCAGGTGAGGAGCAGCAGCAGCACAGCCCCAGAGAGGAGAACGGGCAAAATGCATTCTGGCCCTGCTGCCAGTGAAAGGCCTGAGTTAGAGATCAGAGATGAGGGTGGGTGCTGCCCAGCACACATCCCACATCCCACGGGAACATTCTCCTCCTGCAGAGTCCCAGCCTGGGGCAGGGCAGACACAGCCTGGGCAGGGGGATCTGCAGCAGGGCCTGAGCCAGGCTTGGAGCCGCGGGGGCTCCGGAACCTTCCGGAACCTTCCTGGGTCGGGATGTTTGGCTGACCGGACCTTCAAAGCAGCCACAGTGCTCCAGCTCTCGGGCCTCTCCTCACCTTCATTTGCATGTTCAAAGATTGCCCATGTCTGGCTGTCAGAGATGGTGACAGTTGGGGGGGTTTTTTAGCTTTATCAAGGGGGATTATTTTTAACCCAAATTATTTTGCATTGTAAATGTTTAAATCCACATCAAATCCAGATTACTGCATAAAATAGTCCAACAGGGTATTTACTGGGGGAAAAAAATAACAATAAACCAAATTATTATGGCTAGCTTCCATCTGAAGTGTTTTAAAAAGGGGAAAGTCTGAAATTTCAGCTAAAATATCCCTTCAAGGAGAAGATTGAAATAAACCTCTCTGCAAAACGGCGCAAGTTTACATACAAACTGGAACCCTCAGTACTTTTTCACAACATGACTGGAATTAATAATGCAGATAAATCCTAAATAAATCAGGATTAGTGTTAACTACGTCTTGAGGTTTAATACGCTGTAGGAAAATGAAAGGGGGCCGGCGGGGGAGGCAGGAGCTGCGCCGAGGAGCCGAGGAGCGGCAGCCCCGGCCGAGCCGGGCCATCGGAGCGGGGGCTCGCAGGGGCCTGCCCGGGGTCACGGGGCAGAAATAAATAAATGAGTGCGGGACACCAGGGGGAGGGGTGTCGCGGAGTTCTGGACAGCCCGGCTCTTTGGATCTGGTTTCAGGAGGTCAGCCGGATTGCAGTATTTTAGCGTCTTATCAGCGAAAAGATTAAATTTCCCTTCGTGGTTAAAGAGCTCAGCTCCACTCTGAAGGAAAATATAAATAAAACTGCCAACACAATCGCCCGAGAGAAACGTGTGGCAGCGCGTCGGGGCTGGGGAGCAGCTTCCCCGAGGCCTGGGTGTCCCAGCCGTGTCCAGCCATGTCCCAGCCATGTCCCATCCATGTCCCATCCATGTCCCAGCCATATCCCAGCCATGTCCAGCCATGTCCCATCCATGTCCCAGCCATGTCCCAGCTGTGTCCCATCCCTGTCCCAGCCGTGTCCCATCCATGTCCCATCCATGTCCCAGCCGTGTCCCATCCATGTCCCATCCATGTCCCAGTCATGTCCCAGCTGTGTCCCATCCATGTCCCAGTCGTGTCCCATCCATGTCCCATCCATGTCCCAGCCATGTCCCATCCATGTCCCAGCCATGTCCCAGCTGTGTCCCATCCATGTCCCAGCCATGTCCCAGCCATGTCCCATCCATGTCCCAGCCATGTCCCAGCCGTGTCCCATCCATGTCCCATCCATGTCCCAGCGTGTCCCATCCATGTCCCAGCCGTGTCCCATCCATGTCCCATCCATGTCCCAGCCGTGTCCCAGCTGTGTCCCAGTCATGTCCCATCCATGTCCCAGTCGTGTCCCATCCATGTCCCAGCCGTGTCCCATCCATGTCCCATCCATGTCCCAGCGTGTCCCATCCATGTCCCAGGGTTTGCCCTGCCATCTCAGACCGTCTCGTCCCACCCAAGCTCCTCCTCCCCACGCCACACGGAGCCGAGGCTGATGAACCCCTGAACCCCTTGCTCTCTGATACAAAAGAAGAGGATTAAAATATTTACATTTGTTTTGAAAACCCCAGAGGAGTAGAAAAATGCTTGTTGTGTTCACTTTGTTACCCAGAATCTACTGTCTGCTCTGTTCTGCACCCCCGCGTAGGGACAGCAGCTCAGGGCTGCCCTGCCTCTCCCAGGTGTGGGACTGGGCTGGAAACTCTCACAAATCTGCAGCATTCTAAGAAATCTCATCTCCCATCTGTTTCCTGTTCCTCTTTCAGCACTTCCCCAGTGCTCCCAGCAGCTCTGGGGCTCAGATGAGCTGCCCTGTGCCACAGCTCGTCACCAGCAGCTGTGCCAACGGCAGTAAATCCAACACAGCTCCAGTCCCACAGCACACGTGCCTCTTCTGCCGTCTCGGGTCCCTTTGCCCGTACATGTATGTCACAAATCTGAACGCAGTCCCAGCTCTTTGCCTAAAGCAGCCAGTTTGCTAGACTTTAATGATAACCTGTTGTTTTTAGGTGGAATATTTACCTATGATTAAACATTGACCACTAAGCAAACAGAGGAGGTTTTCAATAATTTTTCAGTATTTAAGAGCTGGAAATGACCCTGTTTTATATCACACAAAGCTAAGTGTCAGCAGTCAATGGTGCTGGAGCTGATGTTAGTGGTTGGGGTTCTGAAACAACACCTCCTGTAAGAGTGAGTCTGTGTCTCTGGTCTGTACAAGAACAGCCCTGTAGGGCTGTGTCCTGTGAGAGACCTGAAATGATCCTGGTGACACCCCTGGCAGCTCCCCTGCAGGAGTCAGCACATTCTCCTCAGTGCCATTGGAAACTTCAAAAATAGAAAATAGACCCCAAGTCCGCCTTTTCATTAAGGGAACTTCAGCACAGGTCTGAGGAGATAAAGATGAGATGCACGAGTGTAAGAAGTCCTGAGATACGTCAGATTGCTCCATCTCTCACAGAGGTGACACTGACATCACACAGGAAATCAGAGCACGGCGCCACCCATGGGTTCTGCTCTTCCAGGAACAGCCACGAGCCACACACGAGTTCCAGGGGACCTTCAGGTTGGTTCAGGTGGACCAAACGCAAAGGATGCAGCCCAGCAGCTGCAGCAGCACGGCCCCACGGCAGGACAGGCCCTGGGCTGGGCTCACAGGGCTCAGGCTGCCCATCAGTGGGGGCACGTGGTACCAGGTGTAATGCTGAGACCTCCAGTTCCACCCTGCACCACCCATCTGTGCCGCCAAAATCCCTTCTTTGGCCTGGCATCAGCACTTCAGCCAACAGCCACAGGCACGGGGCTGTGCTGGAGCACCAAACCAACTCCTCCTTGCCCAGCTCCAACAACACTCCTGTCAGAGCAGCGGGACCTGGGCCCTGGCCCTGCTGCTCTGAGCCAGGCATGTGCCACCCCTGCCCTGTCCAGCCTGGCCACCAGCAAATCCTCCCCAGAGGCTCAGAACGCTTCCCCAGCCCGCCTCTGCCAGCTGCAGGGAAGCGTTTCTGGAGGTTTGACCAGGATTCTCCATGTCAATGTCCAGAAACCACTGGGTATTCATAGAGCACAGCAGCCGGCCTTATACTGTCATGTTTAAATGTTTGGGGTTTGCTTTCAGCCATTTCCAGTAGAAGAAAAAGGAAAAAATAGTCCCAAAGGGACAGGGTGGAAGGTCAGTGAGGAATGATGTGACTTGTGCTGGGTCCACTGCCATAGTGGGGCCATGCAGCTTTGGCCCCTCATCCTACCGAGCAAACCCTGAGTGGATTAAATGCACAAAGAGACACGACTGGTTATATTCCTTAAAAAATAATAGCACACAGTGCTATTCCCATGTGCTTGAAGGGAGTAAATCTCCCAACCCTAAAGACACCTGTGTGGAACAGAGCAAATAACCTGAAAACTCCCTGTGAAAACCAGCCAAGATCTAAGGACGATTCATTTGGTGCCCCAAAAGCTGCAAATTTCTCTTCACAGGGAAGTTTATACATCTCTTCTAAAAGAGGATATGAAAGCAGCTATAAAAAACAGGAATCAAAGTACAACAAATTAAACAAGGAAACATCTGTGACGATCAGTATGAGCCAAAGCTGATGGGTGTGAACAACTTATAAGAAGAGCCAGCTGTGTCAAGCACTACCCACAGAACCCTCACAAACAATAAACCTGGGAGTTCTGAAGTTCACCTTTGATACGATAAATTCAAATAATTGATTATTGTGTGCAATAATTAACCGTTACTAAACACAGAAGGGAAAAATGTCAATAACTGTGGAGTAAAACATTCCTGGTGCACATTTGTAATCAAAGTGGTTGATGTAAATATATAATTAAGGTCATGTAACAGTAAAGGTGTAGGTTAAGTAGCATCTGTTAAATATAAAGATTTTTAAATCACCAACTCTGAACACTTGTATCTAATAATTTTAAAAGAATCGTTTGGAAACTTCAAAAGCTTCTGGCTAATCCTAAGTATGTCTTTGAGAAATGGGAAAGTCTCTGCAAAGCTTGGGAGGAACTTTGGTTGCAGGTCTTTTAGAAGTCTTTTAGTAGTCAGGACTAACCTGCGTGTGCAATGGAAGGTCACGCTGGCCACGTGCCAGCCAAGAGATGAAGGATGGAGACACGCTTCACGGGATGGTACTGCACTGGGAGTAACTGCTGCTTTTCATTTTCTCAGCAGCTCTCATTGTGGGCTCTCAGATCCCCAAAGCTCACTTATGGCAATGTTGTGAATGTGTGACAAGCCCCAATTTCCCAAAGGAAAGCTATGAGAAAAGCTTCCAGCCCTCCACTCAGAACTGGAAAACCAAACGCTTCATGGGATGGTCTTTGCCTGCGATACGTGAGGCAAGTGGAGGTCTGGCAGAAAATGTCCGGGCAAAGCAGAGTGACTCACTCGGGTCTGACCAGCACTGAGGGCTGCAGCCCTGGCAGGAGCCTCGCAAGGGGCTCGCCCACTCGGTGATGCCCCTCGGTGCGTGCCCAAGAGCTCGCTGTCTCTCGCGAATGAAGGACTGCAGAGCTCCCCTGCAGGTGCCAGTGTCCACCTGGGTCTGAGGCACAGCACTTTGAGCCACCAGGGAACACCAACGGCCTGAAAATCCGGTCCCTTTGCAGCATTCAATGCTGGACACACAAAATTGGGAATAGCTTTGGTCTGCTGACCAAAAGATCAGTTTCTAAACAAAGAAGTACAAGATGTTATATCAGATGGCAGAATTCAGGAACTGAAATGACAGCAAAGCTGCTGACATACAGAGAATTGGGAAAAGAAAAAAGTGTTCAATAAATTCATGTGCAAATAACAACTGACTCTACAGCCGCCTTTCATAGGAGAGGAGGGACATGTAAAGGAACATGGGAAGTTTGTTTTCCTATGGCATTTGCAATGCAGTATTATTTGAAATGATCCTTTCCTGTGCACACTGATCATGAGGATGTGATCTTCCTCTTCGTCATCTCCTTATGTCTGGGTTTTTCTATCATCAGTTTTATTTGGCCTTAAACTAGACAGTTTTATTTATGGAATGAATGTCGAATTTTCTCATGAGCCTAGTGGCAAGCACCATGACAACCATGTGCTGGTGTAGATGCTATTGACATTAAAGTAGGATGTAGTTGTAGTAATCATAATAATAATAATGATGATGATGTTGAGGCCCTGAAGTGAGGTCTCTGTCATTGCAAACCATAACTTGCAAGTGCACACCAATGTTACACCACTGCAAAGCATAGTGTTCATCCTGAGGTTGGACAATTAAAACCAATCGTGTGGTCAGTCCCAGGAAAAACATCACTGACAATCACAAGCAATCTATTATTATCATCCAGTATATCCCTAACATGTCTCTGTATGCAGACATGTACATATCCTTGCATTTCACAGGGAGTGCATGGAGAAAGTCAGGGCAATGCTTGGTGTTCCCTTCTTCCAAAGCGGTTAAACCAACGCTGATGTTCTTGGTACCGGCTGATTAATCGGAGCAATTTTAATAAAAGAAACACCACCAGATGAAATAAAGAGTAAAGAATCCTTTCCCTCTGCCTCACATCATGTGGCTGCGCCCTCCATATGGCCAGAAGGAAAAGCCATCTCCCATTTGCCCACCAAACCACATATTTAATCCATGTGCTTATGTCAAACTTAATTACAGCACATTTGGCATAAAATAACAATCCACATCCTTGGAGAGGGGAACTTAAGTAGTTAATATGTGTGATTGAATGAAAGTGCTTTGCTGAATGTTTATGAGAAACCCAAGACAGCCAAATGTGGTGATAGTTTAACCATTTAAACACCAGCTCTGCTGCCCTGCCCCGGAGCCCCTGGTGCCCCTGTGGCACCTGCCCAGCTGCCCCACAGCAGAGAAGGGCCCTGCACACACACCTGGCCCAGCCTTGCCCAGCAAACTCACCAGCCCCTAATAACCCATGTGTTGCTCTGACTGACAATTTTCCCGCCCGTCTTCCTGCCCTTTTCTCTCACTATGTGCATTAAAAAGATCTGGGTGCTTCTTTTTCATTTTCATGCCAGTTTGTAGAACTCACAGGTCTCCAATATGCAAATTTTCTCTCTCTGTATCCTCCAGGACCTCTAAGGAATCAGCCCTAAAACCTGGCTAGTGGTTCTGGATTTGTGCCCATTCAGAGATTTACTGGGGAGATAAGGACAGAAGAAAAAGGACAGAATGCAGAGGTGCTGCAGGTCCCACAGGGGAATCAGGAAAGGTGGCCAGGGAGCACTCTGAGACAGAGCCAGACAACTCCTGGCCCTTGGGCTGTGTGACACTCTAAGCTCGGGAATGCTGCTCAGGAGGACCCGTGGGGCACAGGACAAGGTGTCTGCTGGCTCCAGCTGACTCCATGGCCCAGGATGCTCAGAGCACACTTCAGGAGCACAGGGCATCACAGACTGCCTGGGAAACACGCTGGGCAGCAGTGGCACAAGGGCACGGAGGCAGGTCCTGCTGGGGTGTGCAGTCAGGGGTGACACACAAACAAATCTTCAATGAAATCAGTCAAAAAGTGCTACAGGGGCCCAGAGAGGCTGCTGAGGTTTTAACGCCCGGCTGGAGAGGGTCCTCAGCAGCTTGATTTCTGCTGGCCTTGCTTTCAGCGGGGTTTGGACAGGGTGACCTGCAAAGGTCCCCTCTCACTCAAATTACACCCCAATAAGCAGGAAGGACAGAAAGAGGGGGTCACTGCAGTCAGCGCCCGAGATCACAGAGCGCGAGTAAAGTTCCCGTGTGAGGAGCGGTGTCTGTGGAGAGAGCAGGGGAAGAATGAAAAGTGTTCAGCGGTGACCTTGCTACGAGGAGCAGGAACAAAGAGGAAACAGCTGAATGTGGTGCGGGGGTGAGAGCCCTGGTAATGGCCTGCTCCTGCTCCCAGACAATGCGCATGGAAAATCTCCCATTAACTTCGGTGACACAGCACCAGGCTCTAAAAGAGCAGGCACTAAAGTGGATGACAGTGTCAGAAAAGAGAGGAGGAAAGAAGGAAAATTTAAGTTTCACTTTCATCATGCTGAGGATGAGTTCACTGCTGAAATTCTGCCGTTCCCTCTTTCAAAAATGAACATAAATATTTTGCACCAAACTCAGAGGAGTGGCTGGAATGAACTGACTTGGTGTCCTTAAAATGATGGCATGGCCTTCTTCTTGCCAGAGATTAATTCTTGATGATTTATCAGTGTGGGTCGTTCACCCTGCCCTGGATATAAAAACAGTGGTAATAGCCTAAAAATCATCACATTGCATGCAAAATCCTACAGAATGCCTGCTGTACACTGATGTAACTGAGCATGACACTGGCTTTTACATCACCACCACTACCCTGCCTCTGCTAGCACAAAATAAAGTTAGTTTGCACACTGACTGAGAATATTTACATGTAGAAGATACATATACAGAGGACAAACAGGTGATGGAGCCTTTGGTAAGTATATGTATATAATACAACCATATATTCCTATGTCAAGAAAAAAGGGCATGTTGAAGAAACTGCAGTTTCTAAAAACCTGTGCTTTTAGTCAGGGTGGCCAAAACACTGCCCAGACTAATATATAAATTGTATTTTCTGATATGGGGAAGCTTATGAGAAGAAATTAGTGAAATTCATCAAACACCTTTGGGGCAGAGCTGCTCTGTAGCCTGGAGCTGCTGCTCACTGCTGCCACTTGTTCTGTTTGCTGTGGCATTCTCGGTGGTTGGCACCTCATGAAGAAGTAGTGGACTTTTGTTTGGATGCAGAGGACAGAGTCCCTCCTGCCAACACCAATCAAATACCCAGGAGCTGGGATGCAGCAGAGCCTGAGCGCTGTGAAGCGAGGGCAGCCCTGACCCCAGCCCGTCCCTCGCTGCCGGAGCAGCCGCTCTGAGGCACGGGATCCAGGCACGGGACCCAGGCACGGGACCCAGGCACGGGACCCAGGCACGGGACCCAGGCACGGGATCCAGGCACGGGATCCAGGCACTCTGAGGCACGGGATCCAGGCACGGGATCCAGGCATGGGATCCAGGCACGGGATCCAGGCACGGGATCCAGGCACTCTGAGGCACGGGATCCAGGCATGGGACCCAGGCACGGGAACCAGACACTCTGAGGCACGGGACGCAGGCACGGGAACCAGACACTCTGAGGCACGGGACGCAGGCACGGCACCCAGGCACTCTGAGGCACGGGATCCAGGCACGGGATCCAGGCACGGGATCCAGGCACGGCACCCAGGCACGGGACCCAGGCACTCTGAGGCACGGGATCCAGGCACGGGATCCAGGCACTCTGAGGCACGGGACGCAGGTACGGGATCCAGGCACGGGATCCAGGCACGGGACCCAGGCACTCTGAGGCACGGGATCCAGGCACGGGATCCAGGCACGGGATCCAGGCACGGGACCCAGGCACGGGATCCAGGCACGGGATCCAGGCACGGCACCCAGGTACGGGATCCAGGCACTCTGAGGCACGGGATCCAGGCACGGGATCCAGGCACGGGACCCAGGCACGGGATCCAGGCACGGGATCCAGGCACGGGACCCAGGCACGGGATCCAGGCACGGGACCCAGGCACTCTGAGGCACGGGATCCAGGCACGGGATCCAGGCACGGCACCCAGGCACGGGATCCAGGCACGGGACCCAGGCACGGGATCCAGGCACGGGATCCAGGCACGGGACCCAGGCACGGGATCCAGGCACTCTGAGGCACGGGACCCAGGCACGGGATCCAGGCACGGCACCCAGGCACTCTGAGGCACGGGATCCAGGCACGGCACCCAGGCACTCTGAGGCACGGGATCCAGGCACGGCACCCAGGCACGGCACCCAGGCACTCTGAGGCACGGGACGCAGGCACTCTGAGGCACGGCACCCAGGCACGGGATCCAGGCACGACCCAAACTCGCTGCCAGTGTGCTCCCCATGGCACAGAGGCCAGCGGCTGCCCCGGGCCCTGCAGAAGGCGTGTTCTGTGCGTGTCCTGCTCCGTCATTGACTGCAGACGGCACACAGCCGTCCTGGCAGCGCCCGGCCCGCTCGGTGCCGGCCCGGCTCCTGCCAAGCGCGGTGCCCTCTGCCCCTGGGCTGCGCTGAGTTCCCCTTCCCACGTCTGCTTGACAGCCCTGTCTGCTCGGAGGGACCCAGGATTCCAGGCAGAGCTTTCCCATGCCATCGTCCCTGAGAATAGCTCTGCTCCCTGTATTTTTAGCAAGGCTCAAATGGGCCAATATGTTTGATTTTCCACTGTTTCCACCCAGCTCCAGTCCTGTCCGTGGCAGCCTCCCTGTGCTTCTACTGGCGTGTCTGGCCAGTGGTGTGGGGCCAGGAGGAGCTGGGAGATGGTAGCTCGGGCAGCAAGAACTGCTTTGCATACTTGGAGTTGTACAAAGCTGATTTTCTGAGAGAGAGAGAAAGACGGAGAAAGGGGTTTCTGTAAGTAGCGGAGACAATGAGAACAAGGCAGGCACTATGCCAAGCACGGGAGGACTGCCAAAACACATATCATTAGCTTGGGCCAGCTATAAGCAAGGAAATGAGAAACATATGTTGGAGAGCAAGGTTAGGAGCGAGGGACTATGGGTCAGTGACAGTCGTCCGAAAACTTTTCCCTTGTTCTTCAGCTGTGGCCCGCCGGTGTCAGATGTCACTCTGACAGCCTTCATTTCTCATGACGGCCAGGCTTATTTTGGCCTGCATGTTTTGTGTTGTGTTTTTTTCTTTCCCTCCCCTAATGGGAGTTATTGAGAGGAAGAAGAGAACAGACAAGAAATACTTTGCCACTTTTTTCCCACAGTTATGGGAAAATAACCTTGTTTTCTGTGATGTTCTCTGAAATCCTCACCGTCTATAAAATAACGGTGTCTTAGGATTGGGATTCTGCCTAGCCTCGGTGAAAAGAAAAGGGTGGGTAGTGTATTCTTAAGCAGTTCTTGATGTTCTTTCTTAAATATGATTAGATGCACCTCATTACCTCAAACTAAAGGCCTTTTGTACTTCTTCAGGGCTGTGCTTCCCGAAAGCCAAAGCATGCCACGGCTTGCAGCACCCACTCTTATTTTATTTTATTTCAAGTGTATTTTTAACTTTTTTTCCCTTTATCCAGGCTGTTTGCAGATTATTTCATTTTTCCACACAGGCTACACCCAGATGATATGTTCCTCACTGACATTTAAGGAAGAGTTTGAAGTTCCCGTTCCCTGTCCCAGCATCATTATGTCTGTTTTCCCTTTGATGGAGCTTACACCAGAGGGTGTCTCAAGGAGCATTGCTGCTTCCCTCTCTAGGCTGAAATATTCCCAGATAGAGAAGATCCTAATAGGAATCTTAGAGACCATCCCAAGAGACTTCTGTTTGACTCCTGTTCCAGCAGACTGGCCCCGACGGGCCCCTCTGCTCTACCAGCACCATGCTGGGCTGAGCACCTTGTAAAACCTCAGGGGGCCTCGGGATGGAAATGTACAGGAGGTTCCTTTGCTTTGGGGCTTGGAACGGCGTACAGAGCAGAAAGGAAGGCAAGGATGCAAGGAGAAATTCATCCACCAAAAGCCAAATGCCATTCCTCATGGATGACCCTTGCCCTGACAGGAGATGCAGGATCATGGGTGGACACGATGGGGTTGAGTCTCCACTGCACAATGGCATCTTTTATGCCTAAAAGTTTGCAAGAAATAATTTAATTCTAGTGTCTTTAATTGCTTTCCATGCACTAAATCCTGCTCTGGGAGCCAGGCAGTCCTGGCACAGTCACTGAGGGAAGCAGGTGAGGTCCAAGATGACATCTGAAAGGAAAAGGGAGATGAAGCAAAGGTTGTGCAGGGACTCGGTGCAGGCAGAGACCGAGGTGGGTGAGCAGTGCTTAGACAGGCCCAGGCTGGGGACAGCACTAACTCTTGCTCCAGCCTGGGCTGTGACAGACCTGTCATTTCCAAGCACTTCATCTCCCCAACTTTGAGGAAGGGCTGGCACAGCACACAGCCACTGACACCTGTTTTCTCTCAGGCACTAAGTTAAAATGCTTGGAAATAATATTCCTCCCTGCCTGTTTCTGGAGCAGCAACAACAGCAACAGTCCTTACAGAGTCCTTCCTGCCCAGCTCTGCTCTGAAACACGCCTGCAGCAGAATGCTGAAGAATTTGCCATATTAACATACTCTGTACATTTGATATCTTTAATATTTAATACGCCATTAAAAAGATTTGCTGGTAAATTTATTATTTTTTTATAATAAAAGAGAGGAAGCCATGCTGGCTGTCACCTTTCAAACACCTGCTTTTCACATGGCCTTGACTTATAATACAAGATGATCCAAGATGAAATGCAAGGTTTAAACCAAAATTGATAACCCAGGGTGCTTCAACTCACAGTGCCCAACCACCCTCACCAGCACAGACCCTGGTCACTCCCAGTCATCGTGGCCCAGAAGAAATCGCTCCTTTATAATTACATGCAATGTTCTAGGGGCCTAAAGGCAATACACACTATAGTTGTGATACCCAAGATCATTGGGAAGATGTGTCCTCGTACAACTGTGGGCATCCAGACATGACTGGATGGCCCCTGTGCTCTGGAAAAGCTTCCTCAGAGATCCAGCTGTTCCCGAGCTGCTGGCCACTGGCTCCTGGGTGGGAGGTCGGTGCAAATGTCTTTTGTCCCTCAGCTGTAGAGATGCAGTCCCTCGCCCTTGGGAGGGACCTGCCACTGGCCTGTCACCCTGCTTGCCCAAAGGGCCACCAAGAGCCAGAGGGTGACCCTGGCTGGGAAAACCAGCCAGGAGCCAGCCAGGGAAGGAGGCACAAACCAGAGAACTCCTGTCTGCCTTCAAGTGCCCGGATTACCATGATGTCAGTGCAAGACAATACCTCAAAAAAGATACAGCTTGATTAAAATGATAGACTCCAGGTAGAACACATCTGAGCAGAACCAGGAATGTGGACTAAGGAGACCAAGAGAAAGTGTGTGGCATTAATTACAGTTAATTGCTGGTTTTACTCTGCTTTGAGAAGGGGTTACACAGAATTCCAGCCGCCTCAGGAAGTGCAGATGGATGCACAGGGACTTCCAGGTTTCTTTGGACTTCTCCACAGAGCTGGGACCATCCAAAAAAGATAATTTCTTTTCACTTGCATTTTTAGGTTCATTTTACAGTCACATGCAGTTAATTCTGTAATTAATGGGGGGAGGGTTTAATATATCTTATGAGTATTTTTATCTGTTTAATTAGCTTCCCCGAGGCAGACTCGAGGTGACAGTAAAGATGTTTTACTTGGTGCTTGCCATCAGCAGAAAAAGTTTCTTACTATTGTCCATCTCAGACAGCAGAGAAGCAGAGAAAGACAGGAGGGGGTTTGTGTTAAATCTGTTTGCACTGAGCAGAAACTCAACTGGACAAGTCCTTGAGCAACTCGATCTATTTGTAATTGCCTTGAGCAGGGGCCTGGCCCAGATGATCCCCGGAGGGCTCTTCCAGCCTAAATTATTCTATGATTCCCTGGGTTTCATTTTCTGCCCGCACAGCACATGCTCCCTCAGCAGCTCAGAGCAGTCTGAAATGGCTCGTGCTCAGGGGATGTGAGTCCCTGCAGAGCTGGGGCTGCACACACTCACTGCCCTCTTGGATGGCGTTGTTTGGACCACACACTGAACCCACTGTGAATAATATGATAAGGTTTTTTCTCCAAATTTATCAAGTTTATAATAAGGGCGTGGAAACGTGAATAAACCCATATCATTCCTAGCACAGTGATTTTTTTATTTCTGTTCAGAGGTCGTCACACTTCAAAAACATTTTCATCTAAATGCTTTGTTCCCCCTGTTCTGAGCCTGAGAATTGGGACCAGGCTGGTAGCTCCAAGAACGTATGGATACTTCTGAAAGTAGAAACTATTTTCGTGCATATAAGTAATTCTGTGGGAGTGAATGTATTTGCAGCTTCCAGGCCAGGCAGGATGACCTTTCCAGAACTTGTAAAATCCAATCAAATAAAAATAGATTCAGACTTCCTTAAAATGAAACTGCTCAAAAAAGAAGCCCATGGGTTGAAATGCTGGAAGAAAACAGAACGTGTACTCACAAATATACTTAAAAATGAAATTTTAAACTTAGAATGACAGTATTTGTACCTCTGCCCCTCTCTGTTTCTTCACTCCCTGCATTTCTATCTCGTTCTTATCAGAGCTCTGTCAGCCCCTAAAGTGACATTTTCCCATCCCGATCATTCCCAGGATAGAGGAGACAGAATTTTTTTCAGTTGGCTGATGCAAACAGCAGATCATCCTACAGAGAAACGTCAAGGACAGTTCCGAGTCCTAATCCCTGACCTGCCTGCCCTTTCCTAACTCACTATTGACATTGAACTTAGAAAGCTGCAATGCTGAGATGAGATAATGAATTCTGTTTGCTCGGGGTGTGCAAGAGGAACAGGGCAGACAGGGAGGAGGAAGGGCTCTGGCTGGAAGGGCTCTGCTGGGGCTCCAGGCCAGCTCACATCTCCTCATGCCTGACACCTGGCTGAGGAAAACACCCACACAAATAACCACTGCTGTCCCCTTGTGCCTTTAATGCTCATGGGCACATCCAGGGAAGATGGGAATCACTCATCAGCCAAGACTCCAAAGTCTTCTCTGTTCCTAGGACCAAGTCTAAGGTGCTGCAGCTCAGAATGATGTAGTTCACACTTTTAAACAATTACTTGTTGGTTTGGGAAATTTCAGGAGACAATACTTATAATTCCAAGAGTGGTTTATCTCCACAGATGCTGCTGCCCCAGTATCACTCACACCAAACTCTGTTAGAGCCTAAAGTGGGAATTGATTAAATTTTGCCATTGTGATATCAGGAATACTCGACTTTGAACACTGCCATCCACAGCTTTAGCAGGTTGAATCAGAAAACCTGTAAATCCTAATGGAAGTCACAAGGCTTGTAATTTTTAAATAGCATTTGTTTCTTGTCCTTATACTGTACATTGATATTTTTACTAAGCTTTCGATTAAGGACTCATTAATCACAACCTGAGGATAATGAGTCTGGCTTCTGGAAGCTTATCTTGTTTGTTACTTTGTATTTTTAGCACTAACTATTCACCTGTACTGGAGTTATCCTAAGATGCTGAGAGAAAACAACACAATTACTGCTTGTGAAATACGAAAAAAATAATATTTCTAAATCAGTGTTTAAATTCTGAGAATGCTGTGAAGATACAGCTCTTCCTGAGAAAAATAATGCCTGTTGTGGAATGACTCATTAAGAAGAGCCAATAGTGGCACCAAATGATGTCACCTTGTGTGAATTTGTCTACTTTCTTCCAAAGCACATAGGCTATTGAGTAGGAAAAAAATCACACTAAAGGCACTAGCTCTTCCTGCATATTTAAGCCCTTTTGATGAGTAGGTACTACTGGAAAGGAAAAGGAAATAAAAAATAAAAGAGAGAGTTGGAGAAACCAAATTACTTTTGGCTGTACTTCTAGAAGGATTACTTCACTGGTTTTTAAAAATTATGACCACTATTAAGTATCAATAGAGACAACTTTTAGCTACTTCTACTAATTTGCACCACAGGAAGCCAGGCATCATCTCACCTTACTCTGAGCCACGTTCATACAGAGTCTGCAACTGGGTATGACATGGCAGCTCTTACAAAGTCAACAGGACTTGACTGCATGTTAAAATTAATCACAAAAGTTTAAATTCTTGCTTCTGCTAACTCTGCCTGTGTAGGAATCCAGATCAGGTAAGCATCAGCTTCCTGTACAGAGGGATTGACTATAATTATCTATGAGTCTACAAATGCACAAACCATCTGAAAACTTGACACAAATTTTGAGATACAGCATTTTATCTGTCCTGCAACTGACCCTCACAATGAGGAAAACTCAAAGTTAAGCTCACAAGTGGTTTGAAATGATTATTTGTCCACTTTTGTCACTGGTGGCTTTGCAAAACAGAGCAAATGAAACCAAACTCCAGCTGCTGGAACAGAGCTTTCCCTCCCATCTCTTCCCAGCCACACTAATCAACATAATTCATGGTAAGAAGGAAGGAAAATGAGCGTCCTCGCATGGATATTTCATCAAGATTCTGGAGAGCTTCATAAAGCAGCCTCTTTAAGGAACCATAAAATGAAACAAGACATATTTCTAGGGTTGTCAGCAGGTAGATCCACTGGTTTTGTGGTAAGTAATCTCTTTGGGAGGAAGTCTTTGCTCTGATGTCTGCGTTGGATGTTCTGTGGCTCCCCGCAGCCGCCCCAGCGCAGGTCTGTTCACTGGAAGAGGAGGCGGTGATGATATTGCTTCTAACAACCAGACTGAAGTATAGCCCCAGGCCATCTTCCAAAGCCCCCTCCAAACAGCCTCTAATTAATTTTAATCCTGCCACTCCAATGAGTCCCAAGAGTGCAGCAACCAAAACAAAAAAAACCTTCATCAAGTCATTCAGAGGAGCTCTGACGGCATCACGTCACGATTTTAGGGCTTCAAGCAGAAAGCACTATAGAAAGCTTTTAAATGCCATTTTCCTTTGGTTTCTTTATTTTCTGTCCTCAAAACCATAAAGAGCCTGTTTCTGATGAAAATGCAGTTCTCATGTCTCAGCAGGCCCCTCCAGCTCACCCGAGAGGTGGGTGGCAGGGCTCGGGAGACCCAGGGCCATCTCCAGGGGATGGCTCTCCCCGTGCCCAGAGCTGCTCCTGCAGCCTCAGCCTCCCCAGAACCAGCCCACCGTGCCCAGCCAGCACCCCTGGACACTCAGCACTGGAAGCAGCACCTCTGGAGCCGCCGTTGGCTTCAGCACCCACCAACCATCTGCCTGGAGCAGGAGCAGCAGCATGCTCCCTAAGCTGATAATTCTGTCATATCATTTGGTTTGAAAATAGAAACGCTCCCTCTATTTTTGCCTAGCTGATCTATTGCTCTAACAGACTCGTGAATATGAAATTTTGGGGATGCTCTCAAATTGAGCAGCAAAAGTGCTTTGCAAGGTACGATTCTCTGCATTTAACTTTCCACCAAGTTTTATTATTATTACTAGATTTTACTAGAAGAAACATTCACGGAAAACAAGTCTCTAAATTGTTATAGAAGACCTCCCAGTCTGAATTTTATATTTGTGTGTGGGTAAGAATATTAGTAATGGTAGATGTGTATAAATAGAACAGAGGTGCTCATGGAAAGGGAAGCTCAGGAAGACATGAGCAATTACACTGTAATGCAAAAAGGTGGTGAATATTTCCTTGTGAATCACCTTAGCAAAGAATGTTGTTTATCCTTTTGGTTTATTCCTTTTAAAATGTGCATGAAGGAATTAAGTTTTAAGAGTTTCTTGGGAAAAGGACTCTAGCTGGAGAAGTGTGAGGAGACTGAGACACCTCAAATGGGCTGTTAATGCCAGATCAGAGAAAGACGAAAAGAACTGGATTAGAAATGCAGACACCCCCTTCCTCATGATATAGGTTATAAATTGGGGGCCACATTATTTTTTCCCCCACATTTTCACAGTTGCATTATATAAGGCAGACACACATTTTCCCCCCATTGCTCAATGCATGGCTCCCTTTATTTACTTTATACAATTCAAATGCTGCTCTGATGTCCAAGTTATTAAATTCCTTGTAAGCTTTTCCTCAAATCCCTTGTGATCCAAGGTGCTATTATTACCTCTATTGCACTGACTGCGGAGCTGAGATCTATAGTGATTAAAGGAAATGTATCTTCTAACTGTGGATGTCTAATTAAGAGAGATCTACAAACTGTTTTCTCAGATCACTCCTTATGTGTCCAAAATGGTCTTCAGCAGCAGTTGAGTACAAATTCAGAGCCCTGCATCTCAAATGAACCATGAAGAAACTGAAGAATACCCAATTAGTAACAGTCTGTGAAAAGTTAGGTTGAAGTGAATTAACCAGCGTCACAAAAGAGAAAAGGTGGCAAAGGAAGGGAAAACAATCAGTTTTCCAAGGCAGCATTCAATCATCTTAACCATTAAATAATCCTTTCTTCTCCTTTTCTTAGGCTGATTTGCTACTTCCAAATCGTGAAGCAGACAAAAGAAGGGTCCTGCAGCCAGCAACGTCCTGCACCTCCAGCCCCGGTCCTTCCTCCTCCTCCCTCGTGCTGGCCCCAGCAGGGGTCACTCAGAGCCCAGGAACCACGGACTGCCCAGCACCGCTGTGGCGAGGGTGGCAGCGCCATGGAGTGCCACCAGCAGTGCCACCAGCAGTGCCACCAGCACTGGCCGTTGCGGCTGTCCCTGCAGGTGCCATGTCACCGTGGTGCCCCGCACGTGCCTGGCCCGCACGGAGCCTGGCTGGGGCAGCACCAGCCTCCTCCTCCTCCTCCTGCTGCTGCTGCTGCTGCTGCCCTGGAGGCAGATGGTCCGGTGGGGCTCCTCCTGCTCCCGCCAGCCCTGATCCTGGGGACAGGCACTGCTACCACCTGGTCCAGCTCCTTTCATGCGCACTCAGACACGCTGATCTCACCTCGTCCCCTCCCCAGCAAAGTGCCAGACCAGAACAGACCCCAGCGCTGCCACGGAGCCCGGGTTATATGGACGCTGGAGGCTCTTCCTCCCCACAGAGAAGTGCCAAAGCCAGTGCTGCTCTGTAGCTTCCATCATGGAGCAAAGATGCCAAACAGGAACCACCTAACCCACAGAAATGCTCAGGAGCACTGCACACCCTTCCACAGGCACCTCAGTGAGGTACAGCAGGCACCAGCTCTGACCTGAAACCCAGGGACAGCCTCAACATGTGGCTGAAGTGTGCCCACCATGAATGGAGTCTCCTGGACGGCTGTTTGATCTAATCCCACCCTCCTGCACACCTGAGAAATGCGGGATTTGGATCATTCTTTAAAGGTTACAGTGTGGGTAAACCAAACATTAATCCCTAATGCAAAATCCATCCTCTGCCAAAGATCACATTTGAAATCTGGAGATTTCTGGGGAAAAATTTGGTAGAATTCCTTAACGTAAACAAGCGATTGTATCTCTAACTCTCTTGCTTTTTCTTTTTCTTTTTGGTTTTTTTTTTTTTCTTTAAAGGAATCAACAATTTGATTGGTGGAAAAAAAATAAAAAGACACAGACCATCATAAAGGCACTTACAGCAGACATGGAGAATTTCCAGTTGAAGTGGTTTATGCCAGACAAAGGTAAGCAGCATTTCAGAATGGGAAGCGTAATTGCCAGGTGTTGGCGCTGTGGAATGCTGGCATTGAAGGTCTCGGGTTCTGTTGCCAGGACAGGAACACTGCTCAGACTTCACTGGAGTTCACAGTGGCAGCAAATGGCTTGTCAGGGTGATGGGGAAAGGCAGGTGAGCTCTGCATCCCAGCTGAAATCCCCAGCCCCAGGGCAGGAGAGGTTCCTCAGGGAGTGTCCTGGAAACACGGGGTGTGTCTGACAGCACGGGAAGGCTGAAGAGCTGCACCCCTCCCTGGCATATAAACCTTTCCTCTGAGTTTTTGTGGTGAATGCACTGTGGAACATTCTAGATTTACACCAGTAGGACGCTCATGTGTAAAGAAATGCTTCTGCTTCCAAGATCTACCTATTCTGCTCTATTAAATTCCTTGATATCTCCTTAGTGTTTACATGCTCCCTCCTTGCAAACAGTGCTGCAGTATCTGGAATGCTCCCAAGTGTCCATGCTAAACACAGTGATTCATTGCACTGTGTTAATAATGGACAAGAAAAGAGGCTTTTGAGTTCTGTAACCCATAACAACTTTGAAAAGAACAAAGGGCCCTCTCCAAAGTCACTGGAGTTAATGGGCTCTTTTCACTCCAACCCAACCTGGGCCTGCTGAATATCTGAACCGGGAGCTGCTGCCATCTCACTCAGACAGCTCTGGCTGCAGCGAGAGCCACTGTTCATTTCCCGCTACCCCCTAATGAAACAGAATCATGGAAGGTTAAAGAAAGGCACAGATGGTCTGTGGAGGTGATTGGAACCAATGACTTGGAACCAGCACCCTCCCAGCCATCCGCACTGCCCAGCGCAGCCGGCGGCACGCCCGCACTCCCTGCAGGATTTTTCAACCCCGTGCCTGCTTACCCGGCGAGCATTAATCCTTATCAGGGAGATCATTTGTGCACATTAAGGGAACCATTTTCTCTCCTCCTTTCCCAAGGACTGTATTTCTCTGGCTGCCTCTGGCAGAGGCTCCTCCAGAACCCACTTTTCCAGGCAGCAGGCAGAAAACATAGGCAAAAATATCCAGAGAAAATCTGTGCAGGACCATTATCCAACCTGGCTTCTGGTCCCCTGGGATCAAAGAGCAGCTCGGTGTCTCTTAAACCTGATTCCTTTCACAGATCTACAGAGAGGATAACAGGCGGATTAGCCAGAAAGGCTGAAGTGGGGGAGACTTTCCCTTCACACAAAATGCTGGTTTATCTTTTAGAAGATATATTTAATTTAGTGGTATTTCAGTCATTCATTTTGTTTAAATACATTTTAATTACCTTACATATCCAAGTGGGGAAAAAACTCATCAACTTTAAGAATTCATTTGAGAAAAGTTCATAGTTTATGGATTCCAGCAAAAGACTCTCATGGCAACATCCAGCCTGGGAAAATTATTTCAGTTCAACTGGAGCCTTTTGGAGCCAACTACTCTTTTTGAACCTGATTATCTAAGGACTTAGCCAGGAAGCAAGATTGCCTGCGTGGCAATTCCCACCTCATGCCCAACTTGGCTAATTCCAGCCAGAATGAAAGAAGAGGAAGAGCCTTAGAGACGTTCTGTGTGCCTGTGGACGTTGCTGCGTGGAGGAAGCAGAGTGGGCGCGGTGACCCCATTGAGGAATGCTGGCTGCTTGGGGAGAGCCCAGCCGTGCCACAGCCCATTGCCCAGCGCAGCTCTGGGCTGCACCAGCCCCAACACAGGTCCCAACATTCCAGAGGGATGGAAGGAGCTGGGGGATATTGCCATGGAGTGGAGGGCATGGCCCTCAGGGAAAACCAAACCTTGTGGATTCACTTGCCTACAGAGCAATTCATATTACTGTAGGAAATTGTATATCAGAAATGTGCTGTCTTCAGCTAAGAAGGACCTCCCTAGATAAAATTCCAGGCTGACATAAACCCATGCCCTTGAGCACCCTGGGGAGGCACCACGGAGTGCTGGTTTCCAGGGAAAACGCTCTGCTGGTGTTTCCCAGCTTGCCCATACAAGATAACTGGATGGGTAGATGTGAGGATTACTGGGAATTAGAAAGAGGCTTAAAGAACACTTGGCACGAGCTGACACGAGTGCCTAGGCCACGGAGGCAGAGGAGCCACGTGCAGCTTCCCTGGAGGAGCGAGTGCCTGCCCAGATCCCTGCAGCACGGGGAGGGGACGCGGGATCGGGAGGAAGCACCCGCACCTCCGCACTGCTCTTTTGTATTTCAATTTTCTCTGGCCAGTGGGGATGATTTTATAGCATCACAGCAGAACATTATCTTTTATACTTTGACAAAATGAAACTGAGTCCTTGGGATTTTTTCACCCACTGCTCTCTTGGCTACTTCACTGCAGTACTATTTCATTACTTATTGATTTTTCAACGTGCTGTCTGCATCGCGGTAATTTACACAAGTTCTGATAGCCCTCAGCGATTCCTAACACCTCAGGGTGAGATCATGGAGCTCACTTGAGATACCAAAGGTAGGCAACAAGTTCTTCAGAAAAGATGACAAATTGACAAACTTGATAGTCAAGGAGGAAATTTGAGCAGCTGCAGGGGTACCATATCAAGATGTTTTTCTTAGCCAAATTGAATTAGAGCAAATTTGTACCCCCAAAATTAGTCTCACATACAGCTAATAAGGGATTGTGAAGTGTATGGCTAAACCCCAAGAAATTAATAATGCATGTCCCACAAAGGGCAGCTGAACTAATGCTATTTTGGTTGTAACTGGAGATAACCACTGGTCTGCGGGCTGGCAGGTGGTAAGAGAAGGCAGCCTCGTGGTGAGCAAGGACAGGGAACTACAAAGAGCTCCTCTTACACTGAGGTGAGTGAATGCTGCTTCCTCAAGGCCTCCTCCACAGCTCTGCCATTCTGAGCAGCTCAGAGCAGTCACAGGTGGCAGCTCTGTGTTCACCCTGACCAGAGCAGCCTGATGTCCCTGACACGATGTCGCATCCTAAGGTTTGTCCAGCTCCCTGGAGCTCCCACATGGGATGCTTCTGCAGGAAAAGGGCCAGTGCTCAGTGAAATGAGCTCTAATCCTGCTTTGAGTTTCTCGCAATACTGTTTGCAGAGTCAAAATACAAATTTAGATCACTTGCTATGAGAATCTGGCTATCCTATGGTTACAGATTTCTGCTACACCTCTACTTGTGTGGTGAAATCCCTTTACCCCTCAGTAAAGGGGCACCCTCTCCCTTGAGCTTCCCTGGGGACAGCCAGCAGCAGACTGGTGGGAGACCAGCCCCAAACAGGCAAACCTGAGCAGAGACTGAAACAACACAGACTTTTAGGCTGTATCCTCTGCATGTGTTCAGATTTAAAAGAAAATACTTCTGCTGTCACTGTTTTCCAAATCAAGAAATTATCTTGAGAGGGTCTTTTCTTCCAAAAGTAAGACAAAAGACAGGTGCTCCCACAAGGCCAAGTTTTTGTGGCCAGTGAACTGACCACAGGACAACCGGAAACAAGATGGTCAGTAAAATTAGAGGAACTAATTATCAGTGAAGCTTTGTTAGCTCTTCCATAGCATATTCCATCTTATTTCCCACTGCAGACCTGGATTAATTGGGCTACTCAACAAGGGCAGCAGTCAGAGCACAGCTTGGTGCTCCTGCCTGGTTGGGACTTAGAAATCAAGTGGTTTAGAAAGTACAAAATGGAATTTTCATGCATTCAGAAAGTTTATAATGCTCGTGTGCTGTCCTCGCTTTTACTGCCATGAAGTGATCTGGGCCTTCTCTTGCCTTTCCCTCTCGGCAGCGCGACGTGCACGGGCCCAAGCTGGGCTGAGCATGGCCGTGCAGTCCCCCAGAGATTTTCCAGCGCTGCATTTTCTCATGAGATTTGTCAGCCATGAAATGCTTCATGGGAACGTGTTGGTTTAAGCCCATCTTGTGAGGAGCCCCAGCAGTTTTTTGACAGACACCTCTGCACCCTTGCACATTCCTGCAGGGTCTCAGCAGTTCCCACCCCTAACACCCTGTACGGACAACTCACGTGTCAGGTACTGATATTGAGAGAGCCCATCAGTTTAGTTCATTATGAAGGGAAAGACAAATGCATCCAAAACTGATGAAATATTCCAGACAGTAAAATTTTTAGAAGTACTGTGTGTTTATTTTAATAGTTTATGAATTTGAAGTGGCTGATCTCTCCCTATTTTTACTATCATAAACCGTTCAGACAACAACTGTTCCACATATTTCCTTAACACTGGTCTAACTTCAGCTCATTTCACAGTTTTATTTCATACTCCTGAACGATCATATTTCAAAATTTACAATCTTGCACCTAAGGTCACATATGGCCATGTCTAAGTCCTCTAAGATCTGTGATTCCGAAACGCTAAGCTGATGTTGGTTTAATTGATTCTGTGGAAGCAGCGATGCCTGTAACTCCTGAGAATTAGGGCTTTCCACAAACTGGCAAACTTTCAGTGGGTAAAATAAATATCCTCATATCCATGTGATAGAGCATATATGCACAGCATGCAGCTATATCAACACACCTCTCTAATGATGCACTTTAGATTAAATAGTGTGTCCGAAAGAGCCAAAGGATCACAGTTTGTGGAGCACAAGCCCAAACAAACGCCAGTAACACGTCCCAGCCGTTCCCTTTCTTGGGTGCAGCTGCACCAAAGTCTGAAGATTCCAGCAGGAGGGTTAAAGGAGCTGGGGTGACCCCTGCTGCACCTACAAGCACCCAAACAAGCCCATCTGCCAGCACAGGGTCCCTGGAGTGCCCCTAGCCTCCCCCATCCCAGGCCAAGCCCTTACATGATTCCACAGAGCACTGGACACACCTGCTATGGGATTTCTGAGCTTGGCCTGTACACTTCTCAGAACAGATGCAATAAAACTAATTTATTGCCCCTTTCCCCCAACAGGATTATAGAAACATAAACAAAGAAATGTTGAGTTCTTCAAGGAAAAGCCCCTTGAACTCATGGATGTGACTGGGAGATTTAAGACCACTCTTCTCAAAGTCAGGCTCAGAGTACAACTTTCCTCATCCTATTTCTGCTGAGTTCTGGAGGAAGTACAGCGGTTTGGGTTTGAAGACTGTTTCTCTTTGAGACACCTGCAGCTGCAGGACTGGGGTCCCCTGCCAGCATCCCCCACACCAGTAGGGAGTTTGGGGGCTGCCCAGGAGCATGGGCTCAGAAAGCTCAGACCATGCTGCAGACAGATATGAAATTATGGACAGGAACCTCAGAAAGGGCTAGAGAGCAAATCAGCAACACTGGCCGATGACAGCACGAACGTGATGGAGGAAGATGAACACTGTCAGAACCTCTGTCAGAGACGCCCCATCTCCCTCAGCCCTGTTCCCTGTGCTGGCTCTGCAGGATGGATCCTGCTCCCACCTCGCAGCAAGCCCGGAGCTGCAGCACAGCCCAGCCCTGAGCCCGTGGAAGGGCAGGCAGGGCCCAGGGCCGGGGCCGCTCCCGGCTCCTTCCCCGTGGCGATGGGAGCAGGGCACCCACAGCACTGCTTTCCCAGCAGCTTTTCCCTGAGTTTTGCTGATAATAACATTACGGCTTTCCCTGCGCTGGCAGTCGGATGAGAGGAGCCCGCAGCCTTTGGAGGGATCGATCCGATCGATCCCAGAGGCTCCATGTCATTTCCAGGGGATTTGCTAAAGAAGCTACTTATGTCCCTTTTTCATTTTCACCAACTCATTACCAGCTGCTGCTGCTCCCTGCACTTCAGCAGCACCTGCAGGAATGAATCCCGCTCTCCCAGCCCCGTCCTGCTGCAGGGCCTCTCCCACGGGTGTGCGGGCCGGGCCCAGCGCTGAGGGCCCGGGTGACGCAGCAGGGCCGCTGCCGTCTCCCCCTCTGTGCAGGCACGCACACACACTCTCCTTTCTCTTCTCCTTTCTTAAAGGGCAGCCCAGCAGCAGACTAAGCAACTGATCCCCCGGCTTAACTTTTAAATTAAGACCATTGTAAATTTGGGAACTTGAGAAGAGATGGAGAGGACACCCATAATCCTTTGCAAATGTCAAGTGGCTCTCGATATTGGTTACTTTTCAAAGGTAGCTAGGCTACAGCGTGCGCAGTAATGAAAAACCCTGCCAGGCCCACTCCATAGGGCTTCAGTCAATATACATAATATTATTGGGCTTTGAAAGGATTAAAGATTGTTTCTTTTGCTTCCTTCTAATATGGAGATCTATTGCACTTAGAGCTCCGAGCGCGCCCTGTCCCGCGGGGAGGAGGCCGCAGCCCCGGAGGCTCCAGCGCCGCTCCCTGCCCGTCCTGGCACCTCGGCACCCACGCGTCCATTCACCCTTTCCAATCAGCCACTCCTGCCACGGGCACCTCAGCGCTCTCCCACGCGGAAGAGGAATCAACAAACTTTTACAGTAAAACTTAAACAACACTGAAAGTCTTCAGTTATCAACAGGGCCAGAGGGCAGATTGAAAGGATTGAAACATCTGGAAAAATACCATTTTCCCCTACATCCTACTCAAAAAAGTTCATAGATCTGTGTTTTGACTGCAAGAGCTCAGTTCCTCACAAACACCCATTAAGTACAAGAAATCTGAACAATTAGC
This sequence comes from Melozone crissalis, assembly GCF_028551555.1. NCBI lineage: Eukaryota > Metazoa > Chordata > Aves > Passeriformes > Passerellidae > Melozone > Melozone crissalis. The sequence continues at coordinate 555,171 of NW_026535785.1, forward strand.
AGTGATTTGAAGCTCCCAGGGCTCCTCAGAGCCGTCACGGAAGCTCTGGCAGAGGAGGATGAGGCCCCAAAGCAACGACTCCTGATGCAGGTCCCCTCATTGAGTCTGGGGCTTCTGAAGCACCATCTGCAAAAGGCCCATGCAAACTGGGATTTGAGGGGTCTCAGACAGAGCGCCTTATGGCTGAAATACCATCAAACCCATATTCTTTATCTTTTTACAACTGTATTTTCTTGTCCTGATGTTTAATTAACATTACTTCATTGAATATGGGGAATTTTTCTTCCAACCAACATTGCGAATACGATTATGGCAGGATTCCCTCGAACACTCCTTTTATGAAGCCAAATGTGCAATGCTGGCAAGGCTCTGCTCTCAGTTATACTCAAGAGAAAGGCAGCACTTGAGATTCCTGAGTAGGAGAGAGCAGGATTTAGCATCCTGGATGCCAGCAGGGCCCTGCAGTCCCTCAGCTTCCTCTGCTCTGGAGTGAAGCTCCTGTGACTTAATGGCAAAGAGCCACTGATCCCTACCCACTGGATCTTTGCTGAAGTCACACTAATTCTGAAAAAGGTAGTTGAGAAATGTCGTTTTTCTCTTACTATCCTTATGATATCATGATCTTCAACAGGTGAGCTAGAGACCAGAACCTGCAAAGTTCCCATTTCAGCAGAAGACAGGAAATAGGGGAAGAGGAATTAAAGGAAATGTTGTAAGATTTTTAACAGTATCTTAAAAACCTTAATCAGGATGATTTTCAGCTGAAACTCTAACAATAGTGCTGCTGCAGGTTTCAAGCATCCCTGCTTTAGGGCTGACTCAACTTTGCTTGAATTCAAGAGAAATGGTGCTGCCAGAGGATAAAGCCTTTGATTTCAGACTGATTTAGAAAAGAAAAATATTCCATATTAAACCAGCAATAAATAACAATAATGTTTAGAGACTGGATGACACATTGGTTCAGGTGCTGGCAATAGCTGTCCTGAGGTGGGGTGAGTGACTGCCCCGAGGTCCAGCTGCACAGCCCGGCCAGCTGGTCGGACAGGCTTGTCAGGGTCCCGAGCTGGCTGCCACTGGCCACTTGTTTACGGTGACCATACAACTCCATCTAAAGAATTTTGGTAATTCTGTGTGTCACCAGAACTAATCTTACAAAAATGGGTAGGTTTGCTTTATTATAATGTAAATTTCTTTTAGAAGTTCTAGATGAAAGAATTAGTAACATATAAGGATCCAAATGAGTTCTTAATCGTTTACATTAACTTTCCAGGGCAACACGTACCCAAAATGGATTAACCAAAAGCTAACACCGTCTCTGGTTTGTCTGCTTCTTGGGACAAACACAGAGGCAGTGATTATAGAACACTTTAGCTGCTGATACCCTTTATGAGATATTGAGAGATTCCAGAAACTCTCCTAATATCTTGTAAATATTTTCTAAATGTTACAAAAATTCCCCCCTGTCTTCAAAGAGTCTGTAAAACTCTACAGAGATCTGCAGGTGAGGAATCCCACGTGAATTGAGGGAGAAAGGAGAAAGAGCACCAAGAGAGTAGAAAAGGCCCAATCCAGAGGGTAGAAACACAGACATTACACCAAGATAATGGGGGAAAAGGGAATAAGAACCGAAAAGGAATCCATGTAATGACCAGATGATCCTTGCTCAAATAAACTCTCTTTATAGGCATCACACTGTCGCTTTCATCTTCTGTGATCACAGAAATCCCAGACTTGTTTGGTGCTTCTTGTCTGGTGAGGGAGAGAAACAAGACCTACCCCTGCACTGCCTGCAGGTGTTGTACCCACCTTTGCCAGCAAACGGGTCTCCAACCTGTTTTTAAAGGCTCCAGCACAAATAGCCCAAGTCCATTAAAACAAAGGAATTAAAAAAAAATAACATCAAAAGATTCTAGCCTGGCAGGGTGAGGAATCAGAGGTTAAATACCCAACACTTGTTCAGGTATCGCTTGGGGAATTCAGTTTTCCTTTTCATGGTAATTTTAAGTTGAATTTTTAGGCCAACAGTTGTATTTCTTGAGAAATCTATACCATTCTCCTAGCAGTTTCCTTGAAATAACTGATGGATCTTCACCAACTAAATTCCAATTTAAAAGATTTGTCAGTAAGAAAATCCCAATCTCAATAAAATGTAAGTGCAGCCGGAGCTCTCCGAGCCAGGCTGAAGGCAATAAAAGAGCAGGGAGTTTCTATTAGCTCGAGTAAGTTAACAGATTCCAGGTAATCCTTGCTATTACCACCAAAAACCTGCATACAGATGCCACATCCTAAGTGAGGATGGCTTTTTAATTTCTGGAAACGTAAAATCCTGGGCACACCTTGTGCTGGGAAGGCAATGGAGGAGGGAGGGATGGGGCAAGACCTTTGCTGAGAAGAGGCTTCCCCTGCAAAGTCCAAGGGATGCTGTAGAATGGTAAAGTCATTCATCACATGTATTTAAAGTTGAATTTGCTGATATTTTATGTTATTGGATTTTATTTCTATTAACATTTTATGCTGAAATTACAGAATGATTCGTGAGTACTGAATTTTTGATTGCTTTTATACTTGCTGGGACACTATTAACGTTGATTTACGTTAATAGCACTGTAAGAAGATATTAACAATGAAATTTCCAAAAGCACTTAGCATCCCATAATTGGAGTTAAATGACAAAAAAAATGAGGGGATAATAAAGTAGAGAGAGAGACAGAATTTTTGACAATACTCCCTCTAAACTGTATTTTTCAGGAAGAATTGGAGCAGGACAATTTTATTAAAGAATAAAGTCACCCATCAGGAAGAGAACACTTGCACTGGCCGAGAGGGTGGATGGAGCTGCAGGTGCAGCACACCTTCCCGTGGCGTGCCCCTGCACACGGCCAGGGCTGGCAGCTCCAGTGCGCCCAGCAGAGGCAGGGGAGCCCTGCAGCAATGAGCCCGGTTCCACCTGCTGAGGCTGAGGACGAGGTTTCCCAAGGGAAGCACTGAAATGGGACTCCAGTCAAGGTGCTGCAGGATCCCAGAGGTGACTGCACACCCGCTATGACTTCCTCTGATGCCAAACCCGCTAAACCAAACTTAATTTACTTCTTTAAAGCAGAATTTCCACAAATTCTTCTTTGACATCACTTGGATACTGTTTTTAAAATTCTCTTTCCATTAAAAAAGCATCAAAGTGCTTTTTTGTTAGAAAGTGCTTCACTGATCTCACCATCAGAAGTTAAACAGCTCCATCAGGTAACACACAGGGCAATGTGACAAATCTTATGAAAACTTGGGAAAAAAAGTAAACTTGAAACAAAAATCTTAAACCAGACAACATAAAGAAACAAAACACCTTGACTAGCTCTGAGTAGCTCTGGGAAAAATGCCAAGAATGTTTATAGGGAGGTGTTTTATCAGTTTTGTTTAAATGACATTTTTGTGAGGGTCAGAAGGGAAATTTGACAAAACATTTTCAAGCAGTTTTAATCAAGAAAGTAACTACAAAAATATAATGTTGCAAGAAGATTGTTTTGTCATTTCACTCAGACCAGGAGAGAAGCCCATGTCAGACTTTTGTTAAAAGCAAATAATTTCAGTGGCATTTTATGGCCCACTAGAATGTGGAAGAAAGTCTTTGTAGAAGTCGAACTACAGAGTAGTAAATGAAAATTCCTGGCTGTACTCAGGAAAACAAACGTGTAGCAACAACAAGTCTCACCAAAGCAATGACACATGAGGTGTGGGATGCAAAAATGAGCAAAGCAAAGGAAATCTCAGACAGGATCAAAACCTCAGCTCTGTCTGAAATCCACTGACTTGACTGATCAGAGAGAACACTGGGATCTCACAGCCTGGTGATCCCATCCCCAAATTCAGACATGAAGCTATTGTTACAGCTTTTAAAATACATACATACATACACACACACACATATATATATATAAAAAGCATAAATGAGCAACCTGGTCTAGTGCAAAGTATTCCTGCCCATGGCAGGGGTTGGAACTGGATGAACTTTTAAGATCCCTTCCAACCCAAACCATTGTGGGATTGTATGATAAATACTAATATACAAACTCAGCTGAGCAGGGATCTGTGAGATGGGTAAGTGGCTCATGACCTGTCTCTTCCCACGCCAACCCACCTCAGGTCTGGAGTTGTCCAGCTGCAGATTGTGGCAGAGATCAGCTGGGGAATGAGTTCTTTTGTGTGACCACAAACAATGATTGTGCTGGTCAGGAAACGCAGGATTTGTTATTATACAGAAGCAAAAAGATTTCTTGTTTTGAAAGATCAGCCAATATTTCCCTTCGATGGGAGAATGACCGTTCCACAGTCATGGCTGTATTTTGGACACTGTTAAAAACAAACAAATAAACCCCAACCCAACCCCTTTTATCAGCAGGAACCACATTTGCTTACACAGAAGATCTGTCAGCAGCCCAGAGTAAATAGATCAAATGGAGCTGACATGCTACTAAATTTAATACGCATCCTCGTGTCTTTAAAATTTCCATCTCCCCACACATTTCAAAGGTAAGTTTGTGGATTTCTTAAGTAATTATATTTCAATAACAAGCAAGAGAGAAACGCCTGGAAACTTAACAAAACCACTGACTGCTACATAAATTAAAACCTGATTGATGGATGGAGAACTTAGATGAATTGTTAAATTGGCACATGATTGGGTAAACAGATGCAAGGCTCGTGCAGGCCCAGCTCAGCAGGCTGTGACAGACACGTACCCACAGGAACAGCCACGCAGACATGGCAAGGGGCAAGCGCCCACTGGGTACCCAAAGGCAGAGTCAGCTGCTGGATGGGCACCGGCGTGGAGGAGAAACAGAGCTGCAGAGCCAGGCACTGGCACACAGCTGTGAGGACACAACTGTCCCCAGCCCAGTCACCCTGCTGGGTGTTCTCCCACAGCCTGTTTCCAACCTGCTCCCACCGCTGCAGCAAATCCCACCTCTGCGGGGCTGACACCACAGCCAGAGGGCCTGGGGGCAGCAGGGCTGACACAGGGGAGCCAGGAAATGGCTATTTCGGGAGCAGAAGAATCAGAGAAAGGCAGATTGTATGCAGAGGAGAGAGAAGGTGGCCGTGCCCCTGAGAGCAGCACCAATCCCTGCAATGCCAAATCCTCCCAAGGGCCCAGCCCGCACTTGCCTCTCCAAGCTGCGCCACTAGCCAGCGCCTGCAACATCTCAAGTGGGAAAATGTAATTTTATTAAGGCTCCTGGAGCTTCACTCTCAGCATCTGCACTGCAGCAGAGAATACAAAGGGAGGTTATGAGGAATTTCTCATTATGGCCACAGGCGCAGACTCATAACATCCCCCGGCCAGCCTCAGTTAATAAAGCTCCTGCTCAGCCCACCTGCCCCCAGCCCCTCGCCCACAGGTGCCCCCGCCCTGGGCCACCCTGTGCATGCTCCCTCGGCCCTCACGGACAGGAAACTCCTGCTTTGTCTTCCCTAACTCTTATTGCATGGGCACCTTCATTTGCAAACCTGCTCTTGGAGGCCCAGAGCTGTAATTAATCCATGTCACAGGAAAGATGTAGTGTCGGGAGAATTTATGACTGGCTCTGAGCTGCCGTGATGAGCAGGGGCACCTCAGCCCCTTGTGATATAAATGCCTCTGCTAATTGGATTGCAGGAGCTAATCAGGAGCTGGAGAGAGAATGAAGGCGCTCAGCCTCCTCGCTGCTGGTGTGGGCTGATAAAGCTGGCAGCCACGGGAATTGCATCTGTGGGAATTGCATCCTGGCCCGAGATGGCTATCGGGGTACCCAGGGCCACTGGCGTGGGGTGGCCATGCAGCACAGCAGGGAGGGTGGCTGCCCATGGGGCTGTGTATGGGGCTGTGCTCACACCCACGGGGCTGTGCTCTAACCCACGGGGCTGTGCCCACACCCGTGGGGCTGGGTACGGGGCTGTGCTCACACCCGTGGGGCTGGGTATGGGGCTGTACTCATACTCACAGGGCTGTGCTCACACCCGTGGGGCTGGGTATGGGGCTGTACTCATACTCACAGGGCTGTGCTCACACCCGTGGGGCTGGGTACGGGGCTGTGCTCACACCCACAGGGCTGTGCTCACACCCATGGGGCTGGGTACGGGGCTGTGCCCACACCCGTGGGGCTGGGTACGGGGCTGTGCTCACACCCACAGGGCTGTGTACAGGGCTGTGCTCACACCCACGGGGCTGTGCTCTAACCCACGGGGCTGTGCTCACACCCGTGGGGCTGGGTACGGGGCTGTGCTCACACCCGTGGGGCTGGGTACGGGGCTGTGCTCACACCCACAGGGCTGTGCTCACACCTGTGGGGCTGGGTACGGGGCTGTGCCCACTCCCGTGGGGCTGGGTACGGGGCTGTGCCCACACCCGTGGGGCTGGGTACGGGGCTGTGCTCACACCCATGGGGCTGTGCTCACACCCGTGGGGCTGGGTACGGGGCTGTGCCCACACCCGTGGTGGGGCTGTGTGCGTGGCGCCAGGGGCACAGGGGCCGCACGTGGCCAGGAGCTGTCCACGGACACCGTGCTGGCTGCCCTGGCCAGCAGCACCTCGGGCAGCCCTGGGCCGGGGTATGACCGTGGCATTGCACGGCCGCCTGGTCTGGCTGGTGCTGCAGACACCCCACGGCCCCCCTCAGCAGTCCTTGGGGTCTCCGTTGCTGACCTCAAGTATTAGAAACGAGCTGAATACTCAATGATCCCGATACCGTGTCTATTGACACCTTCAGTACGTGCCTTTCCCCAGGAAGACAGAAAACCAGAGAGATGAGGTGGAAGGACAACCGCAACAAGTGAGGTTGGCCATGCCAAGAGCAAACTGGGCGAATCTCACTGGCTACACATGTGCTCCACACACCACACAGGCCGTCAGATGAAGGATGGGCAGGCGGGAGGTGGCTCCTGAGGACAGGCTCAGGATGCTCTTAAGATGGTCTGACTCCAACCTTCACAGAGTCTTAAAGCACCATGATCATCCCTAGCTCCTGACCAGGGCAGACCTGTCCACAGGGAGATGGGAAGAGTCCTGGATGGAGAGGTCTGATATGGCTCTCCACCCACAGGAACCAAACACACGCAGGTCCCCACTGGACAATGGGGGGTTTTTTTGCAATCCAAGGCTCTTCTACATTCAAATAGCTTTTCTGTCTTCTCCATGTCCTTCTTCTTGCCCTTTATTTTCATCTCTGGCTCCCTTTCTTACAAACACATGGATTAGAAAGTAAATCCTGAAAATGATGACTAAACCCAGCCATCTCTCCTTATGGAAACACTTTCCCACCTTCTTAAAGCTTTTTGGAGGCACGAGGGAAAATAACCCTTGTATTTATGCAAATTTCAAAGTGGCGTGTGATGATGGAAACAAAACAGTGCTGGAGCGCAGCCAAGGCATGGCACCGATGGGGCCTCTCAGCTGCTCGCCTCCCGATTCTTCGGGGGAAGCAGCTGTAGAGAAATGAAAATACAGAAGCCCCCGCACACACCCGCCGCCGCCCGCGCGCATTCCAGCACCCGTCACCTCGGAGGCGGCAGGATGGGGCTCTGGCCAGGCACTGCCTGCAGCCCGGAGCACCCTGTCGTCCCCCACAAGCCTCCCTGTCCCGCTGTTCCCGATTCCCCTTTCAGGAATTTACAAACATTTTCCGCAGATCAATATCTGTATTGATTATTCATTGTGAGCGAGTCGTGTGTCTTTGGTGATCCAACCTGGCAGAGTGAGCATCCAAAGGCTGCAGCAGATACAGAGGGGGGAAAAAAAGGAGAAAAAAGCCCTACAGAAGGCGAGAGAGACCCAGATCTGGCTGGGTTTGCTGCTGCCGCAATGGAGACGGATGGAGAGGAAGGAAGGAAGAAAATGGGAATGGCATGAAAAGGAATGAAGAGACAGAGAGCCGTGGAGAAACAGCAAGAGCAGGAAAAACAAAGTCACTGCTGGAGAACTGGTGCTGGGGCACGCCGGCAGCCTGGAGAGATTCCAGCCTTGTGCTCACCCTTCTGCACAGGGATGCGATGGACTTATTGCTTTGGGAGTGAAAAGTGACTCACGGTTTTGGTATCTGCTACGTAAGAGCTTTGGGGGGATTCCTTGGCTGGCTGACAGAAAGGGAAGAAAGCAGCAGCATTGAGGTAAAACGCGATCCCTTCCTCCTGCCTTCCTGGGAATACGCGTCGCCCGGGCTGGCTGGAGCAGCTCGCTGCTCGCTTATGATATGCAAAAGGAGAATAATTAAAAGCGCCAGCATCACTTGCAAAGTGAGTAAACACAAAGCCTTTCAAAACATGCTCTTCAGCTAATGAGAAGCTGTAATTTCTTATACTTAAAGGCAAAAAAGACCCTGATGAGGCTCGGTGGAGTGTGCGCGCGCGCCTGCGTGTGTGTGCGTGTGTTTGTAGATATGAGAGAATCAGTTAATTGTTGATGATGTTTAGAAAAGGGATTATGAGAAAAGACACTGAAATGATGACAGGGAACATCTTGGATCAGAGCCAGAGAAATAAAATAATCAAGGACAATCAAGCCTGCAGCTCCGGAGAAAGCGCCGACTGTTCTGCCAGGGACTTGGAAGGAATTTCCCCGTGCTGCCGAGTTGCAGCTGGAATACGTGCTTGGCACCAGGAGAGAGAACTGCAAGGAGCAGTTTGCTTGGAGCATGAGACCACAGAAGAGAGAACTATGGAGCTCTGCTATAATTCAGAGGGTAAACAGCTTTGTCTGCTTATGTGTCAGGTGGAGACTTGATTTTGTCCACATCTGACCTGCCCTGAAAACGCAACTTCTGAAATCCCCTGGCTGAAGCTGGAGCTGAGGATTCTCCAGAACTACTGTGACGTTATGAAAACAAAGGAAAGGGAGCTAGAGGAATTAAGTTCTCCTGTGGCTGCAGGACCTGATGGACATGACCATGGAAACTGTCTCTGGAATGGATTCCTTCCTTAATTTTGGAAATCAGAACTCCCTTGCTCCAGCTGGGGATTGCAGCTCACAAGCACACAGGAAAGGTGGTGGTCATTGGGAATACCAGGAGCAAGCTTTCCTTCCAACCTGGGCATCTGGCTGCTGTCCTGAACGCGTGGATTTGAATAAATGTTGGCTTTCTCTTGGGCTGAGGTTGGGTGGGGAGAGAGAATAAAGGGAAATTTAAACCATCCTGTGACTGCTGTGTTGTCAGTGAGCTACAGAAATGCCGTCCCTTTGTTTTGGATGCTAAACTCCGTCTGACTTCATTGTTGCTGGATTTTGGCACGTTACACTCTGGGCTTCTCCAACAGCAGAAACACATGGTCTATTAAAGTGGGAATCTTTGGGGACGCGGAGGCAGAGGAACGAGCCAATCATACGTGGCTGCTGCACATTCCGCGTTCGGCAGCCGTGCGGAGAGCGTTCGGACGGTGCGGATGGTAGGTACGGCACGGTGTGCCCAGGAGGGCAGCGGGGCGGAGGGGCCGGGGCGCGGAGCGGCCGGCATGTGCCAGCAGACACCCTTCCTTCCTTCCTTCCCTTCCTTCCCTTCCCTGCCGGCTGCCGAGCCTGTCAGAGCTGAGCGGAATGCTAAGCGGCCGGGAGCAGATTAGCATATTAACCAGCGCTGCCCGGGCGGGGGCAGCCCCGCAGCCGCGGCCATGCGGGGCACAGCCTGTCACAGCTCACCCGGCTCCTTTGTCACAGCCCTTTTCATCTTGCTCTTTGCCTTTTGTTTCCCAATCAGACCCTAGAAATTCATTAACAGCAATGAAAGACGGGGATGCAAAAACCTATAATGAAAACAAATGATCTATTTAAACGGCGCTGGGGCTGAAAGGAGGGGGTTCGTGGCGCCGGGAGCAGAGGAGAAGGAAATCCTGCCACCTGGAAAATGCCTGGACATGCGTGTCCTTCCCCGTGCCAAGGCTCCAAGGAGACGGTTCCTACAGAGCCGTGCTGTGTGTAAAGATGTTGTAGCATTGTCTTTACAGAGCCTCCAACAAACACCAGCGGCTGGTCAGAAGGAGAGGTCGGTGCTCATTGTCCCTGCTCCGGCTGCCGGTAATGCCGGAATTCCTCTCTGGTACTCGATGGGCTTTAATTAGAACAGCTCGCAATGCCCGTAACGATTTGAAATCACTCGACTTTTACAGTGACCCGAGTTGGTTCTGCCGGGCGCTGTGCCGTGGCCCAGCAGGGTCCTGCAGCAGCAGCCCTGACTGTGTGGGAAGGTGTGGTGGCCTCAGGGGACGCACGGACCCGGCACTGGCACTGCCACTGTCCCGCACCTGGCCCAGGGTGCTGCACCTGACACCAGGCTCTCCGGGTGCCTTCCTCTCCTGGGTCATTTCTTATACAGATTATTTCACCAATGTTACTGTCCCCTAAAGTGTCACATGGTTGTGAGAATAAAAAGATTTTATCCAAGCATGGCCTTTCTATCGGAATTGATCAAATAAGAGAAAAACTGAAATAATCTACGTTGTATGATTTCTATTTGTAAATGGCATGGGGGGGGGGGGGCTTTAAATATCACAGAGGCACAACTTATGCATTTGTCAAAAGGACTTTTAGGCAAATCTCAATGTCCTCTTCCCCGGAGCTCCATGCCCAGGCTGAGTGTGCCCATCTGTGGGGTCAGATGTGCAGCTGGGGACACCCTTCCCTGCCCCTGCCATGGCATCCCCGAAAATGTGTCACTGGCACAGTTCTCTGAGCTCCAAGAGTCTGTAACTTGTACCTCTGGGAAGCCAAAATGTTAGCAGGGAAAAGGGAAATGGGCTTCAGCCCCTTTGTCACTCTGTACCCAGCTGGGTCCATGGGCGAAGGCTGCAGGGCTCTGTCTGTGTCCAGTGAGGTATCCCACTAATTCCAGCTGATTTCATCAGCTAAGAATCGAAGACAGACAACACAAAGATTTTATCTGTTGCAGGAATTGAAGAAAATCTCTCAACACCTGCCACACGTCCACATTTTTCAGTGAGGAAAACAATGACAACAAACTCTTGTCTGAGGAAACCTCTCTAATTTGTACCTGGTAAAGACATGCTGGATAATCTTACTCTAATGGACTTTAATCTATTTCCACAAACTAAATCTCCTAAGAACTTTCAAAATTTATCCTAAACTACCATCAGTCCTTATCATTAAAGTTTTAATTGTAAACACAGCAAATAATGGTGAAACCACAGAATTATAGAATGGTTGGGTTGGAAGGGACCTCAAAGCTCACCCAGTGCCAGCCCAGGTCCTGTGGGCAGGGACACCTCCCACTGTCCCAGGGCGCTCCAAGCCCCAGGGTCCAGCCTGGGATCCAGGGGCAGCCCCAGCTGCTCTGGGCACCTGTGCCAAATGTTTGCTGTGGGCTCAGGTACGGCTGCACTGTTGATGTGGGGCCAATGGGTTTTGGAGCCACTGAAATAAAACCACATTTTCACAGCAGCTTCTGAAAGAGCCTTGTGCTAGTTAAAAAGTATTTTGGAAAATCACACGAGAACTGTCTCTCATATGCCAGCATATCACCCAGGTGATGGGCAGCAGACACATTCCCACGCATTTTTCTTGGTATTGAAATAAAATAGAGGAGAGTTACTAAAAACATGTTACATTCTTGCACCCTGAAATACAGCCTTGGTCCCATGTTCTCCCCTTCCTCTGCACTTATGGAAGAGCAATTAGCCACTAAACAGGTAATTAAAATAATACCCCATAATTACATCTATGAAACTATCACAGAGTATGAGCCTTTTCCTCACCAGGTTGAAATCAAAGCCTTCATTTAATGACCAAGCCTATTCTAGGTCCAAAAGAACCATTCTAACCAGCACAGAGAAGAAGGTTGATTTTACAGGGGAAGTGAACAGAGTGTGTTCTACTGACACAGAACCAAAATTGCTGATTTTTCTCCCTCAGCTGGTTAAGGCCTGGAGTCTCTTCTGAAAGCACATGATCCTCACCATATCCTGCCCTTTGGCAAAATGGAATTGTACCTACTTGTACCAGCTGTGCAGATTTAAAAGTTACAATTCTGCTAAGCAAAAGCCAATTTTCCCATGGACATTAGAAGAGTAATTCTCCTCTGGACCCTTTCTCCTTGTCTTCTTTCCACTTGTGTGAGGTATCCTTCCATACTCACACTTGCTTTTCATCACCTGTACGTGTCCCTTCAACACAATTCATCCTGCAGTTTTAATTAACTGAGATGCTCAAAGCAATCACCCCAGAGCTCCCCGAGGCATTCACCACCCACCTCTTCTCTGTCACCCCAGTACCAGGTTTCCTTTGAGGTTTGTGTCACCTCCCAGCCCCATTGTCCCACTCAGTCTGATGAAGCTCTGAGGGTGGGCTGGAGTCCCACAGCATAATCCCACTGTCATTAATGGAAACAGCACTCAGACTGGTCCCAAATGGAGTTTTTTTACAGGTGCCGCACATTTTTAAAGAAAACTTGCAATCTCCAATACAACAAAATCAGTGAGGACATAATAGTGTGAGAAAGTCACAACTGGCCACAAGTGCTGCCTCTCCAAGTGTCCCCATGCAATCCCCTTCCACTCGCTCCTGTCCCACCGTGCCTTTCCCTCAGTGCTTTTCTGTCCTTTCCGTGCTCCATCCATCGCTGCCCCCTCTCATTCTCATATCAAAATCAAGAGCACTGACCCCAGGGAAGGTGGGATTTCAGCATTGCCATTCCTCCACAGAATCTCTGGATTCAGTTTATGACACCTGAAGAACACTATTCATCCCCTCAAAGAACACCAAGTCCTGGAACATTTCCTAACTAAATTGAAAAAGGAGATGCTTTCCACAGGATCCTCTGAGATGTTGAGAGCACAAAGCAAATGAGAGTTTGCCTATCACACAATTTCCCAAGGTTTCCATTAAATTTATAAGTCTGATGATTCTCAAGAACTTGAAGTGTGCACTCGTGTTGTAAACAAAATACTTCAGATAAAAATGTAAGAAGAAAAGAGGAAAGAAACCTTCTTTAAAGGATAAAACCCCTCCAAAAAATAAATACATGGAAAAAATCCAACTCCAAATTTTGCATTTTTCTGTTTTCCATAAAGATAGAGAACTCTGATGAGTATTTTTTGAAACCTGCCATTAATCTTTCCATTGCTACCAGTATCACGCAAGGTTAGTTTGGTAATACCAAGTATTCCAGAGATTATAAATGACCTCATAATGACTAAGTAAATACAAATATATTAAAAGCAGGTACTTCACAGTGACTCATTGAAGTCCATTTACATACAAAATAATTTTTAATAATGAAATTACTACTCTTGGACCACAGGTATTTTTCCAGTGGCAAATCTCACGGTGGGGATAGTGGGAGGAAAGAAAGGGATATTTGTCCCATGTTCAGGAAGGTATGTTTTCTGCCAGCACAACATTTACCATCATTTTGGGAAACTCATGTTTACTAATTGCAACCGACCATCCAACTATGATTTACTTTCACCAATTCATATAGAAAATGAACCAGATCAGGAGTCTCGCCCTTTCCTCATCCCCCCTTATGGCTGTTTGATTAGGACAGACCTTCAAGGGACAGTTTTCCTGCTAAGAAGATTAAGCCAAGGGCACTAATCACTTGGCCTGTTCTTTAATGACACAAACTAACAGTTAAGGACAACATAAATAATTAAAAAACAGAGCCCTGATGGTTCTTCATCAGCCCAGACAGAGCTGCAGCCTGGCAAGGCTTTGTAGACATGTAGGAAAAATACAATCTATGGATGGTCTTGCTCAAAAAACCATTTTCATTGAAAGTAAGAGGAGCCAACACTACTGGCCAGCGAGTGAGGTGCTCAGAAACACCTCAGGCAGGTGGCATTAAACACCATGAGGAGCAGGAGAGAGCAAACTCTGCAGCTCAGGGAGCACAAAGAACCCTCAACTCTGCCTGAGAACATCTCTGTTACATGTAATCACATCTCTCCTAATCCAGGTGATTTACATTACACATCCCAGGAGGGCGACCAACACAAAAATCACTTCTACAAGGCTTATGAAAATTAGGTCTTCCTACCTCACTGAGGGAGCGCGGAGATGTCGCAGGATCTGGTGCTGATGAGTGGAGCAGGGGAATGCTTCCTATTCAGACCAGAAAAAGTCAGTACAAACTCTCCAGGTCAGAGCCTGCCAACAAAAGAATGGGAAGAATAGAAAATATTTAGAAGGATTTGGAATAATGCACCAAAAGAAGCAGAAGTTTGGGTACAGCATGGAGCCGTTGATATTTTTTGTGTTCAGTTCAAACTCAACCAACATTCCCAGCCCTTCCATGTCTTCTGTCCCTGAGGGCTGACCTGCAGCACCTTTGTGACAGGGACACTCTGCCTGCTAGTGCAAAGCTGCACCTCCCAGCCTCCTGCTCCATAGGGAAACACTCCATCAGCCACCTGGAGGTGCTTCTGGATTCCATGAACACCGTGGGACACAAGCATGTGTGAGACACACCAGGGGAAAGGCCAAACCACCACACATTCAAAGCTTGGTTTAAACCAACGGAAAAAGGAAGTTATCTGAAATAAAAAAAGGTACTTTCAGGAAAATGGAAGTTGTTTCCAAACAATAAAAATAGAAAAGGATATAAACCCAGCACACTTAAGTGCAAACCCACAATAAGGCAAGGCAAAACAGGGTCTGGAGAACAATCATCAGAGTTCGTAGAGCTAATAAAAGCTTCTCCAACACAAAAGCAGGAAGCCTGTCTGTCACCCAGAGCTGCTGATAGATGGGCAAGGAGTAAAGGGGGGAATTAAGAAAGATAAGGGCACAGCAGCAAAATTAAATTAATTCCTTGCACTGCCGTTCACTATGCAGGGGTCAGCAGGGTTCATATGCCAGAGCAACAAATCACCAGAGGCCCACAGTGCTTCCTCAAGGAGCCCAAATATGAAATTGCTGAACTTTCTTCCTTTGCATCTGAGGATTGGAAGGTGACAAATTTTTACAAAAGACTTTGGGAGTGACCCTGGGAATGACAGGGCACAAAGTCTGATTTCCAGAACAGGCAAAAGAGTACAAAACTGTGGGACTGATCAGAATTAGCAGCAATGAATAAACACGTCTGGGGCAGAGCCTGAAAGACAAGAGCAGAGTTTATATGTACAGATCCGAGCCATCTGATGAGGAACCAGCCCTGCTAATACAGGAGATTTGGGCTGATACAGTGCAATCTGATTTTCTAAAAGCTTTTCTAGAACATCCCTCACTAAAGGTTCTTAAAGAAACTAAACTGTCATGGAGTAAGAGGGATTAATCTTCCCGTGAATTCCTGATAAAAAGACAGGAAAAAAGGGCACAAATACAACATTAGCAAGGGATGGAGCAGAAATTCTGCACTACTTCAGCTTAGTCATTAATAACTTGCAAGAGGAGAAAGCAAAGTGACACACAGGTAATGAGGGTCACATGCAGAGTTTTTCAGGAAAGTCAAGTTTCAGAGAGAAGAGTTCCTGCCAAACCCCCAGAGCTCAGACTGGGGCCCCGGTGCCAGCGCCCATCTGTGGGATGGGGCATTTCATGGGATCCGTGACTTGGACTTTGGGAGGTGTTGTGAGCTGGATTCCTCCAGCCTCTGAGGTGGCACTGCAGATGTGACAGCCATCCTCTGGCTGCTACCAGGCTGGTTCCTGGTGAATACCTGACTCCATCCCCTGACTGACTGATGAGGGAAGGAAAGCTTTGCCATGGCTGTGAGAAATCTCCCTGCAAACACCTCCCACCTCAGAGGATCATTCTCCAAATGCAACTGCAAGCGGGATGAAATCCCTTTCATTGTTGTGGGATGGGTGCAGTGGGCAGGGGCTGCTGAAGCTGCTCTCGAATGCCCGGGAATGTGCCTGCAGATGGCTCACTGCCCTGTCCCAGTGCCACCTTGGGGCACAGGCCATGTCCCCTGCATGGGGCGGATGGAGAGAAATGGCTCCGAAGCTGTCACAAAAGGACTGCTTTCTGGAAAGGGTACTGTGCTGGAAGGAAGCTCTGCCTGGCCCTGCCAGCTCCTCTCCTGGACTCCAGAATGACATGGGAATCCCTCCTGCCTGGCTGAAGTGAGCAGGGAGCTTTCCCTGCATGGCAGGAGCTTCCCCAGCATGGCAGGAGCTTTCCCTGCATGGCAGGAGCTTTCCCAGCATGGCAGGAGCTTTCCCTCCATGGCAGGAGCTTCCCCAGCATGGCAGGAGCTTTCCCTCCATGGCAGGAGCTTTCCCTGCATGGCAGGAGCTTCCCCAGCATGGCAGGAGCTTTCCCTCCATGGCAGGAGCTTTCCCTCCATGGCAGGAGCTTTCCCTCCATGGCAGGAGCTTCCCCAGCATGGCAGGAGCTTTCCCTGCATGGCAGGAGCTTCCCCAGCATGGCAGGAGCTTTCCTGGCATGGCAGGAGCTTTCCCTGCATGGCAGGAGCTTCCCCAGCATGGCAGGAGCTTTCCTGGCATGGCAGGAGCTTCCCCTGCATGGCAGGAGCTTCCCCAGCATGGCAGGAGCTTCCCCAGCATGGCAGGAGCTTTCCCTCCATGGCAGGAGCTTTCCCTCCATGGCAGGAGCTTTCCCTGCATGGCAGGAGCTTTCCTGGCATGGCAGGAGCTTTCCCTGCACGGCAGGAGCTTCCCCAGCATGGCAGGAGCTTCCCCAGCATGGCAGGAGCTTTCCCTCCATGGCAGGAGCTTTCCTGGCATGGCAGGAGCTTCCCCAGCATGGCAGGAGCTTTCCCTCCATGGCAGGAGCTTCCCCGGCATGGCAGGAGCTTTCCCTCCATGGCAGGAGCTTCCCCAGCATGGCAGGAGCTTTCCCTCCATGGCAGGAGCTTTCCTGGCATGGCAGGAGCTTCCCCTGCATGGCAGGAGCTTTCCCTGCATGGCAGGAGCTTCCCCAGCATGGCAGGAGCTTTCCCTCCATGGCAGGAGCTTCCCCAGCATGGCAGGAGCTTTCCCGGCAAGGCAGGAGCTTCCCCTGCAAGGCAGGAGCTTTCCCTGCATGGCAGGAGCTTCCCCAGCATGGCAGGAGCTTCCCCTGCAAGGCAGGAGCTTTCCCTCCATGGCAGGAGCTTTCCCTGCACGGCAGGAGCTTCCCCAGCATGGCAGGAGCTTCCCCTGCAAGGCAGGAGCTTTCCCTCCATGGCAGGAGCTTTCCCTGCATGGCAGGAGCTTCCCCTGCAAGGCAGGAGCTTCCCCTGCAAGGCAGGAGCTTTCCCTCCATGGCAGGAGCTTTCCCGGCAAGGCAGGAGCTTCCCCAGCATGGCAGGACCTTGCCCTGCATGGCAGGAGCTTTCCCTGCATGGCAGGAGCTTTCCTGGCATGGCAGGAGCTTCCCCAGCATGGCAGGAGCTTTCCCTGCATGGCAGGAGCTTTCCCTCCATGGCAGGAGCTTTCCCTCCATGGCAGGAGCTTCCCCTCCATGGCAGGAGCTTTCCCTGCATGGCAGGAGCTTTCCCTCCATGGCAGGAGCTTTCCCTGCATGGCAGGAGCTTCCCCAGCATGGCAGGAGCTTTCCCTGCATGGCAGGAGCTTCCCCAGCATGGCAGGAGCTTTCCCTCCATGGCAGGAGCTTTCCCTGCATGGCAGGAGCTTTCCCTGCATGGCAGGAGCTTTCCTGGCATGGCAGGAGCTTTCCCTCCATGGCAGGAGCTTCCCCTCCATGGCAGGAGCTTTCCCGGCAAGGCAGGAGCTTTCCCTCCATGGCAGGAGCTTCCCCAGCATGGCAGGAGCTTTCCCAGCATGGCAGGACCTTGCCCTGCATGGCAGGAGCTTTCCCTGCATGGCAGGAGCTTCCCCAGCACGGCAGGAGCTTCCCCAGCAGCAGCTGCCCTGACTGTGCCCCAGCCGAGTTCCTGTACGGCACAGAACGAGCATCCGACAAAGGCCACACTAAATGAAGCCGAGTCCTGCTCGGCAGCACGGAGCCAAGGGGGGGTTCCAGGCCTGCCCCGGGCCAACAGCACCTGCCCCTGGCGGGCCGGGGGTCCCTTTGTCCCACCACGCGCCCACATACTGAGGCCACTTGTTCCCGTCTGATCGCAATTAGCACCGTGCCAAATTCCTCGTGCCCCGCGCTAATTCGAGAGGATGGGCATGTCACACCCTGCCAAGAATTACAGCCACTGCCAGCCGGGGCAGCCCGACCCTTTCATTAGGCCTTTGTTTCAGGAGCGAGGGCTCGGGGACTCTTCCTTTGTCAGAAATACCCGTGGAGGCGCTGGAGGAGGCAGGAGCCGCAGGATGGCCCCGAGGATGCCGAGTGAGTGAGCCGGGCGAGGGGCTCTGCCACACTCCCTGCTCCGGCACAGGTACCCACACATTTACAGAAACCCACTGGGTCCAGGGCTGACAGCCCAAGGCTGCATCGCTGCTGTGGAGCTGTGGAACGCAGCACAGAGCACGTCCCTCCCTCGCAGCCGCTGCCCAGAGCCAGCAGCCAGGACACAGCTGTGCCCTCCCTGGGCACAGGAACCACATTGGGAATGGCTGAGATGAGCGTGGGGACAGTCCTGCTGCCCTGTGCCAGCCCTGCTGCCCTGTGCCAGCCCTGATGCCCTGATGCCCTGTGCCAGCCCTGACACCCTGTGCCAGCCCTGATGCCCCGTGCCAGCCCCTGATGCCCTGATGCCCTGATGCCCTGTGCCAGCCCTGACACCCTGTGCCAACCCTGCTGCCCTGATGCCCTGTGCCAGCCTCTGATGCCCTGTGCCAGCCCCGATGCCCTGATGCCCTGTGCCAGCCCCTCCGCTGCCCAGCAGCCACAGCCAGACCTGGGCAGCTCCCAGAGCCAGCAGGGACAGCTCTCCAGCAACCAGGGCCAGCCCCAGCCCCAGGGTGATGAAAACATGCTCTTTGCTGCTTCTTGTCTCCTGTTGTCATTTGAACATCACTCCTGACAGCATCTGGGGGTACCATGATGATGGCCAAAACATCCATGGATTCTGCTTGCTAAGCTGGTGATGTTCCTGACATCTCTGGGTGGTGATTCCCTTCAGAAGCATCACAGAGTCCTTTGGGCTGGAAAAGTCCCATAGCTCATCGAGTCCAGCCATTCCCCGCAGTGCCACGGCCAGCACTGCCCCATGTGCCCAGGTACCCCATCCACACGGTCTTTAAATCCCCCCAGAGAAGGGGACTGTGCCAGGGCTGGACAGCCCTTTCCAGGAAGGAATTTCTCCCAGTACCCAACCTTACACAGACCCAGCAGTTTGGCTTTTGAAGGACACTCTGCTTTTCTGAAACCAGCCCGTCTGCAGCACCCAAGGCTGTTGTAACCTGTATGTACACGCTGTTGTAAAACCTTGGTAATTCCAACTGATTTCAAGGAGGATGCTGTGAATTACCGAATTTGTCAGGTTAGCAGCATGAGAGCAAACTGTTCAGACAGAACAATGCTTCACAAAATGCAATTTAACTTATTTTCTTAATTGTGGGCTGATTCTGATTTATGCTAATTCATAACAGATTATGAACTCTATTATGTAATTGGAAAAATGACCATAAAACTTTCACAATGCTAGAGAGGTTTTTGGTTATTTGGTTTTTACACTCCATTGCTCACGAGGGCTGGCACACACGTGGCTGGGCCTGTGTCCCCATGTCCCCCCAGCACAGACCCACCATCGATTGCAGAGCACAGCCCTGCTCCACACAGCAAATGAAGCCATTTATTGAGCACTGGGGCTGCTCTGTGGGGGCTGAGGAAGGGACACAGATCCTCCATGGAGAGGCTGAGGCACACTGGGATTTGGGCAGGTATCGCCCCAGCCCTGCAACTGTGCAAGGCCAGGCTGGACAGGACTTGGAGCACCCTGGGACAGTGGAAGGTCCCTGCCCATGGCAGGGGGTGGGACAGGATGAGCTCTGAGGTCCCTTCCAGCCCAAACCATTGTGGGATTGTACAGCAAGCAGCTGCTCTGGCTGCTGGGGCTGACTGGGGCCCTCTCTGGGTCAGGTCCTGCTTGGGCTCCTGGCCTGGGAGAGGATGGAGGGGAGAGCGACATCCCCAGGGCCTCCAGGAGGAAATCCCCCAGAGAGCAGTGCAGCGGGACATGGAACTGGTACATTTGAAATCCTGGTTGTAAGGTTTTTACCCTGAGTGTGCACCTGAGGGGCCTGAGCGGGACGAGGGGCTGGGTGAGCAGCCACGGCCCAGAGCTGGCTGCTGGAGCTGTAATTGCTTTTCAATGATTGTATCTTTGCCTGTGTTACTGCTGCACATGGCTGGCTTCTGTACCATACTGAAAATCAATAAAAATGCATGAAAAAATGTTCTCCCACCACCCCCCCCCCCGTCCCCCGCCGAAAAGTTAAATAATCTTGTTAGGATTCTGGCACTGCTATTTTAAATCAGTCAGTCTTTGTTTTTCATGCCAAGCCTGAGAGTCACTGGGTTCCCCAGGACCCTGCTGAGGAGCCAGTGCTGTGTTTCGTCTGAGCTGCTGGGCAGCAGAGCCCTGCCCTGCCACACACGGGACACAAGGGATGGCACCTGTGTCACAGCCTGAGCTGATGGGCAGCAGAGCCCTGCCCTGCCACACACGGGACACAAGGGATGGCACCTGTGTCACAGCCTGAGCTGATGGGCAGCAGAGCCCTGCCCTGCCACACACGGGACACAAGGGATGGCACCTGTGTCACAGCCTGAGCTGATGGGCAGCAGAGCCCTGCCCTGCCACACACGGGACACAAGGGATGGCACCTGTGTCACAGCCTGAGCTGATGGGCAGCAGAGCCCTGCCCTGCCACACACGGGACACAAGGGATGGCACCTGTGTCACAGCCTGAGCTGATGGGCAGCAGAGCCCTGCCCTGCCACACACGGGACACAAGGGATGGCACCTGTGTCACAGCCTGAGCTGATGGGCAGCAGAGCCCTGCCCTGCCACACACGGGACACAAGGGATGGCACCTGTGTCACAGCCTGAGCTGATGGGCAGCAGAGCCCTGCCCTGCCACACACGGGACACAAGGGATGGCACCTGTGTCACAGCCTGAGCTGATGGGCAGCAGAGCCCTGCCCTGCCACACTCAGCACACAAGGGATGGCACCTGTGTCACAGCCTGAGCTGATGGGCAGCAGAGCCCTGCCCTGCCACACACGGGACACAAGGGATGGCACCTGTGTCACAGCCTGAGCTGATGGGCAGCAGAGCCCTGCCCTGCCACACACGGGACACAAGGGATGGCACCTGTGTCACAGCCTGAGCTGATGGGCAGCAGAGCCCTGCCCTGCCACACTCAGCACACAAGGGATGGCACCTGTGTCACAGCCTGAGCTGATGGGCAGCAGAGCCCTGCCCTGCCACACTCAGCACACAAGGGATGGCACCTGTGTCACAGCCTGAGCTGATGGGCAGCAGAGCCCTGCCCTGCCACACACGGGACACAAGGGATGGCACCTGTGTCACAGCCTGAGCTGATGGGCAGCAGAGCCCTGCCCTGCCACACTCAGCACACAAGGGATGGCACCTGTGTCACAGCCTGAGCTGATGGGCAGCAGAGCCCTGCCCTGCCACACACGGGACACAAGGGATGGCACCTGTGTCACAGCCTGAGCTGATGGGCAGCAGAGCCCTGCCCTGCCACACTCAGCACACAAGGGATGGCACCTGTGTCACAGCCTGAGCTGATGGGCAGCAGAGCCCTGCCCTGCCACACACGGGACACAAGGGATGGCACCTGTGTCACAGCCTGAGCTGATGGGCAGCAGAGCCCTGCCCTGCCACACACGGGACACAAGGGATGGCACCTGTGTCACAGCCTGAGCTGATGGGCAGCAGAGCCCTGCCCTGCCACACTCAGCACACAAGGGATGGCACCTGTGTCACAGCCTGAGCTGATGGGCAGCAGAGCCCTGCCCTGCCACACACGGGACACAAGGGATGGCACCTGTGTCACAGCCTGAGCTGATGGGCAGCAGAGCCCTGCCCTGCCACACTCAGCACACAAGGGATGGCACCTGTGTCACAGCCTGAGCTGATGGGCAGCAGAGCCCTGCCCTGCCACACTCAGCACACAAGGGATGGCACCTCCGGCCCCTCACACCCTGGCTTACAGGGAGGGGCAGGAGCAGGAGGCAGACTGATTCTACCCCCAGTTATGGGAAGGCTGTGGCAGGAGGAGCCAGTCTCCTCACACAGCTCTGGTGTCCCTCTGCTTGGCTCCTCAGGACCAGCATAAGCAAATGTGCTCCCAAACTCACACCGTGTCACCAAAATCACTGGGGTTTCCTGACACATGCAACCAACCATGAAAACACACAGCTCTTTGGGTGGGAAGGGACCTTACGGCCCATGTCATGCCACCCCCTGTCACGGCCGAGACACCTCCCACTGTCCCAGGCCCTCCGAGCCCTGTCCAGCCTGGCCTTGGATGCTTCCCAGGTGGACCCTGTGCCAGGGCCTCACCACCCTCCCTGGGAAGGATTCCGTCTTAATATCCCATCTGTCCCTGCTCTCTGATAGTGGGAAGCCGTTTTCCCTTGTCCTGTCACGCCTGTCCTTTAATTTTATAAGAATATTTAGCTTGACACAGGCAAAACTTTTCATTTGGACTGTGGGGTTTTTAAAAAAGTTCTGTTTCAAAAGAAAACCTTGCTAACAAAATGCAGTGATTTTGTTTTCTTCTAATTTTGCTAAAATATCTTCACTTTTATTCAATATCTTCCATTTAACAGAGATTTGAAAACTTTTAAAAACTGTTTTTTTGAAAATAAATTATTTCCCTCTATGTCTGGGTCCCCGCAGGAGCCTTTGCTCTGCAATGAACACACACATGTCTCTGAGTTCAGTATTTTGTCACATTAGCCTGGCCCCACAGTCTGGAATTCCTCAGGAATTAAAGCCTTACATAAACACAGCATTTAACTCCATTACAATATAATAATGATTTTTAAACAACGTTGTAATAGGTTCTATAATTTTTTTTCAAGTGCACATTATTGTACTGCCACGGTTTCCTTCACTCCCTAACAGCCCAGTCAAAGCAACAGATACAAAGGTAAACACAACTGGGAAGGTACTGAGCACTGCGTGGCCCCTTTCCCAGGTTTAGAACTTGCTTTTCCCAGCTTCCAGCTGCTCCACAGACAGCCCATACTAAATGTGGGACAATTTGTGTATTCTTAAAATAAAATATTTTTCAGTTAAAGCAAGCATAAATTATTTATTCATTTGTATTTGCATTTAAATACTTGAAAAATGTCCAAATTAACTGCTTTGAAAATTGTTCCAAAATTTCCCCCTAGGCTGTGACCTTGTGGCCAAGTCTAATCCCAAAGCAAATTGAAAGAAGGGCTCACAGTGAACACATGCAGCAGCTCTGGATGTGCTTGGCCCAGAGAAGCAATGCAGCCATTTGCAAGCTCAGCCAAGCGCTGGGTTTGGGCTCCAGACAGGGTTTTCCCCTGCCTAGAGCTGCTGACCCAAGATTTTGTTGGGAAGATTTTGTTAATCCAACTTGAAGCTCCTGTTCACAGCCCAGCCTTCTGTGAAAAATCCTTCCCAATGTTTGTGGTTGTGGTGGAAAGCACCGAGTTTCAGAAACCAGAATTCCAAGGAAGATAAGAACTACATCAGTTTTAATACGCTATACATATTTGTGTCAAACCTGCACTTCAGGGAGCCCAGCTCATAGCCGTGACGGGGGTTTTATTTCCCATCCCCTCTTAACCCTGCATGTACCCACACCCAGCTCTCATGGTGGCACCTCGGGGCCCTGGGCTCACATCCCAGCCTGGCCACGGAGCTCCAAACCCAAACACCCAACCCAACACCATGGCAGGCTCAGCTGCAGGCTTGTCCTTCCTTTGTCATAAATCTGGTTTCTGCAAAGAGCAGAATTACAGCAGATTAATTCCTTACACCATCCCTCGCAAGGAGAACTGCTGAGAGGGAAGAGAGGAAGCCCAGGCACTGCTCTAAGATCTCAGCCAGATGCAAAATGTCATGAACCAGCAAGAGAGGTACTTTCCTGACAACATGTGTCCTGATTCCAGTTTCCCCAGATGAGGGGGAGCTCATGCTCATGACTGTTCTGCTTTCAGGAACAGAATGAAGAAAACAGATATACAAGGGAATTCTTACATGCGCAGAAGAGAACAATAGTCAAGAGTTTATCTGTCAAGCCTTTGGTGGAACTGACATGTAACTTAAGAAGTATCTGAGAGGTCTGTTTTACTTAATATTTAAAATTTATAATAAAATTCATTCTAAATCAAGAGAGCAGGATGGACCTCAGTTTGGAGTTCCTAACCTAGAAACCAGCTCAGCACCTCACCTGAGTGGCTCTCAGAGTCTGCAGACTTCCAAGATGGGAGTACCTCAGGATTTCACCAGTTTGACTCTAGGTTTGGGTCACGGCATGCTCTGAAAAACCAGACACATCCTTGCTGGATCCCCGGGCAGGGAGGTGACCCAGCGAGCCCTGGGCGTGCGGCTGTGCTGTCAGTGCCAAAGACACGAACCACGTTGCAATGATCACCCAACGTGTTCCTGAAATGGCTGGAAAGGAGCTGGTCATGCTGTGCATGGTGTAGTTGCTGCTTCTTTTATGCCATTTTATAACAGTGTGTGATTTTTCAATAAAACATTAAAGGAAATGTCTCCCATAGTCTTCCCCCTCCCCAAATACTTATGTGTCAATTTATATAAAGCAAAACCATTTACGAAGAAAAGGAAAAATATTAAAACAGCAATATAAACAACAAAGGAGGCATTCCAGCTCCCTGTAAATAAGTTTAAAACTTGAAGGTAGAAAAAATTATTAAATTCTCATCCTGAACAAATGGATTGGCTGGTAATCTCTCTGGCACAGCTTGCTTGCTTCCCACCAGCCTTCTGAGGTACTGGACAATGCCGAAGGACATTTGCCCAGGGAAGCTGTGGCTGCCCCACCCCTAGAAGTGTCCAAGGCCGGGCTGGATGGGGCTTGGAGCGAATGGAAGGTGTCCCTGCCCATGGCAGGGGTGGAACGAGATGAGCCCTTCCCACCCAAACCAGTCTGGGATTCTGTGATTCCAGGACGAGGAGACTACCAAAGCTTCCACGGCTACTTCAACCCCTTCTTACTGCAGGTTCTCTGGGTCAGAGCCCTCTGAGACCCACAAGCTCAGCTCCGATTTCTGCTGCTGGCTTAGGGGCAGCCTGTGCTCAAACACAGAAAATTACGAGTTCTTGTCAGGGAACAGCTCCATGTTGGGAGAGCGTTGGGGTGCCAGAGGGGAGCAGCAGCCCTGCCCTGCCCACATCAGTGGCAAGTTCCCACCCTCACTCCTTCCCGGAGCAGCACTAAGCAGCCCCTGGGTCCCTGGCCCTTTCCCCTCCTAGGGTCATTTCTTGGTCTGTTTTTAACTCTGTGACGCGTGTGTGCGTGGCTGCAGCTCCTGCCCAGCAGCGAGGCCCAGCAGGAGCAGCAGGAGCGCTGTCCCACACAAACACCAGGGCCAAGGCGATGCTCCGGTGCCTCGCTGCTCCGGCAGCACGGCTCTGTCTCCTGTAAATAACCCTGGGCTTTCACATGGATTATTTAGGCTTTCTGATGAAACTGCAGAAATGCCACTGCGGCGGCCGCGCGCCCAATCAGGCGGCGGCTCCCTGACCCCGGCCTCTCCGCGGCACCGCTGCTACGAGCTTCAAGGGGAAAAACCCTCCTTGTCTCTCGTTAGCCCTTTTTTTATGATCTAGGATTCTGTTAATAATGACTCCGTGTTACATAAAACAGATACATTAATGTCACCAAGTCCCAAAAGTACTGAATCAAGCTGACTCCTTCAGAAAGGAAGAAAGTAATAGATATGAGCCTTAATAAGAGCGCGGATCCGAAGGATGGCAAGGGCTCCACCAAATCGCTTTCTCCTTCCTATTTGAAATGGGGGATTTAAAGGGCCATGCAGCTGGAGAAGATCAGAGTCGTGGCAAGATAACTGTGAACATGCCATCAAAGGGGCAAATCAAACGTGATTTTAGGTGGTGTTGCAAAGGCACGCTCAGCCTGCTCCACCTGCCCGCTCCGCTCCCAGTTGCTAATGGGGAAAGGAGATGGAGAGGCTCGGCAGCCCCACAGCCTGGCACTCACCTTTCATCTCTGCAATAAAAGTGCTGGCTTACACCAGCAGCTTTGGAGAAATAAGTTGCCTGGACTCAGTTTAGAGAAGAAGTGGCCAAGTCTTTGACCTATGCACACGGCTGAGACTATTTCTACTCCTCTACAGCTGGAGCAGATGTTACAATTAAAAGCAACACCCAGTGACCATTAGTGCTTGACAAATATTAAAACAGAACAAAACCTCCAATCAGAGGAATGAAAATACTTAAGTGGCAAAACTAGTCATGTCTGAAAGCTTCAGAAAAGAAAAGGCAGGACAGTCTGACCAAGTAGTCTGCAACGGAACGTGACACAGAAGAGAGGTGTGATCAGAATCAAACATTGGTGGTCTCACACAGATACAGGGTGCACACCTGGGCAGCAAAGTCCCTGTGAATTGTGCCCAGAGAACGTGAAAATTGATTAATAAATTTGTAAGCAGTTGCAAGTAGTTTAAGGAAAGAAATATGATATGAAAACCAAAGTTATGTTTGCTGAATCTTGCTTAGCTGATCATCCACCAGCCAGAGACAGGGAAGGTGTTTGGATTCCCACCTTGGTGAATTTGTGAAAAGGTAAAATCCTAAGGCCAAGATGAGGCTATAAACAGACACAGCACATTTTGTGGATTTGGCAAATTGAAAACACAAGGAGGAAACATGAGGCCTGATGGGGCCCCGGGGTCGTGCTCCAGAAAGACGGATACAAGGCAGGAAAGTGCCACCTCCAACAGAGAATGCAATATCCAGAACAACTCAGGATTTACCTCATGTAGATATGTAACAAAGAGGGGAAAATCTAAATGAATGGCAGAGGTCTGAGTGACGGACCGGCTTCCTCCCTCCCATGGCCTGCTGAGGCTGGAAGCCGCAGGAGCAGGGGGAGGTCACGGACAGCAGCTGTGGCCAAAGCAGTGAGTGACCACTGAGCAAAGCCAGCAGCACACAGACCGTGCGAGTGGGGACTGTGAGAGCGGGGAAAGCAGGGAGCAGAAGGTGATTCCAGCACAGCTCCTGCTCCTGGTTTGCTCCAGGACCACCTCTCCCAGCACAGCCTGGGAGCAGCTCTGTACCAGCACTCCGGTGCCATTCAGACTCATCTGTACAAACAAATCCAAATTCAACTCCCCTGGCAGAGATCCTCCCGGGGATTAGGTCTATTAAAATTTGTATTTTGCAATTACTTCAGTTTGCTTTGCTTCTTTTCAGGGTTTTATGCTAAATTACATGGATGGAGGGTCAAGCTTTGTTTAGATCTGGGTTGTGATCTTTTCTGGGTTGTGCCACTGTTGGAACAAATTTTAAATCATGTGACACAATCACCTTTTTGATTGATAGGGTCGCTTTGAACCAGCCTATCTGTGTTTAATAGAGCAAAATCTGGCTTAATCTAGTAATTTTTAATTTAACATAAATAAAGAGCACGACAGATCAGCCACTTTTCCTAATGTCCCACTTACTATAAAATGCTCAGACAGGGATGAGTTTTGTGTTTATGCAGCTCACCATGACACAGCAGGCACCACCACTTTTGGGGAGAAAAAGCTCCCTCTCTGTGTGTTCACCCCGAGTTCACAGAGCAGCTGTACCAGTTCTGATCTCAGAGTGGTACGAGAATTAATTTGTGAACAACCAAAAGCATAATGTAAGTGTAGGTGCAATTATTTCAAGCCCTATCTCATGACGATGGCAGACAGGAGTTAGACAGCAATGAGACCAAAACTGTGGTTATTTCATTATTGCATAGACAATGCCAGCCCTCAAAGCATGCCAGGCATTTTCCAGATCAGAGGAAAGTGTGATCCCTGCTCTGAGAGTGCCTAATCTGAAAAGTCAAAGATGAAAAGAGGGAAGGGAACTCTGGATACAAAGGAATCTATGTAGTGACAGGTCCCAGCTTGTTATTTTAATTAAAAATATGCTAAATCCTTCCTTTTGCCTCTTTCAGCCCTCTCATCCTGGCTCTAAGCTTCAATTCCAGTGTCCACATAGCCTCCCTAATCATCCACTGCTCCCTCCGCATAAAGGAGCTCTTTGCAGCTGTGTCAGTCTGGGAACAGGGTATGTGGCAGAGGGTGAAACTGGGCACCATGACACATCGCAAAGACTGGAAATCCAACAGATCCAGCCCAAATGTGCTTCCAGGGAGCCTGCACGTCCTGCTGACGGGGGCCTGCAATTCAGAGGTTTCTTGTGACTTACAGGGAGTAAATGAAGAAAAGTCCCCAGCAGTGGCTCCCTTGTATGTGCATCTGGGCACAGCTTGCAAAGGGCATCCATTGCCCTAAACCTGCCTCCAAGGACCATCAAATCCCCTGAGCCCAACACATGAAAAGCTACTTATCAATGATTACAGAGTGAGCCAGCAGTGTCGAGCTAGTTTAAATCTTGTCCAAGAGCTTTACTGGGGCTCAGGGGTCCCACTGCCACCTTCCTGCTGGCACATCTCCAACCTGAAGCAAACATCCCTGGCCCCGCTGCCTGTGCCCCACTCCCTGGCTGCCCCTGGAGCCCACTGGATATTCCTTCAGATGTCTAACAAGCATTGAACACAACTGAGGTTTAGAGAGAGGCAGAAATCAATACAGCAGCTTCCAGCAGGCACGCTGAGGGATTAGCTGTCCCAGGGAACAGCGCCGGCGGCTCAGGGGGAGAGTCATGACTCCGAATAGTGCACGAGGTTTATGAGCCTGGGGAGCAGCTCTGGCCTGATAACCTCCAGCTGGCCAGAGGAAAAGCCAGCTGTGGAAATAAGCACCTCAATATCCCTGGTGCAGCAGCAGCAGCAAAGCCAGCTATGGGAACGAGCACCTCGACATCCCTGCTCCAGCAGCAGCAAAGCCAGCTGTTGGAATTCCGAAAGCTGAAAGATGTGAGTTTGTCTCTAACTGTCAAAAATTGTGAGAAAACAGGGACTCCAGAGGAGAGCAAGGGGGAACCAATGTCCAGAAGGCCTGCAGGAATTAATGAGGTTTTGCTACTATATTTGTATAGTTTGAGAGGTCTTTAATGACCTCTGAGGTTTCCAACATTTCTGCTTTACCGCCCTGCAGGTTTCTGAGAACCCTCAGTGAATAAAGGCTCAGCACCTCCCTCCTGGAGCCTACACGGCCAGGAACCTTCTCATTGCTCCAGAATCCAGGAACCTTCTCATTTCCCCAGAATCCGTGGTGGAAGCTGCGCTGTCTGGGGCTGCCCAGCAGTGCCCCCGAGCCTGGTGTGCCCCCTGAGCCCTGCCATCTCGCAGCTCGGGCTCCTGGGCAGTGTCCCCGCACAGTGTCCCCGCACAGTGTCCCCGCACAGTGTCCCCGCAGGGCTCGGGCACCGCTCTCCCCGCCCGGAGCAGCCCCGGCTCCCGCACCGCGCTCTGACCCCGCCGCGCTCAGCGCCGTAAATCTGCTGCACCTGATGGGAGATGGGCTTTTTAGGATCTCTGCGGGTGCTTTGAGGTAGCGCTTCCATGAACTCCGTGCCACAATAAATAACGCTACCTGCAATATGTCTTAGGGAACGTGGCAGCAGCCGCTGTCCTGCCATGAATTTTTATTCTTTTGCCGTCTGGAAGATAGATTCCAGATACAGCATTTCCCCGCACTTAGTGTCAAATCTCTTTACCCCTTTGCCCCGACAGAATGACAGGGACCACAAATAAAATAAAAGAATAAAAAAGAAGCATAGGAAAAATGGCCTGAGAGCAGAGGGAAAGCACTAAACTCCCCTCCCTCTGCAGCTGAGCAGCTTCAGATCTGACAGCAGGGACTAAGGCAGGGGCAGTTGGAATGGGAAAAGGCAATTTTTGCATGCTGCCAATGAGGTTTCTGCAGGAGGATTCCACAGAAAGGAGCGGAGAGATGAAATTTCTCTGAAGAATATAATGTATGCAACAGTGGAGAACACAGGAAAATGGGTTTGTGTGCTGGCCCAAACTGCCGTGCCAGGGATGGGGAAATGAAGTACTGACCCAACAAAGGGATTTTTAAAGATAAAACCTTGTTCATTATAAAGAAAAGGGTCACATGCAATGACTAACAAAATGCTCTAAATATTTGCAAACCTTGATCTAGAGATCTGATGCCAAGGCCAGAGTGCAAAGCAGGAATGCTGTAACAATTACCAACAAGAATACCAGGAAAAAATGCATGGAACGGGCAGGAGAATGCTGCCAGGGGCATGGGGACTGGCCCAGCTCTGACAGACACGGGCGTTCAGGCTGGACGGGGCAGCAGCCAGAGGTGCCTTCCAGCCTCAGGACCAGGCTCTGCTTTCTGGCTGCCACATTTAACCACCCACAGGACGTGCTTAAAAAATCCCAAACGCAGGCAGGTAGAATATTATTATTTGTACAATTCCTCTGGGACTATGAGAAATATCTGCTCAAACAACAGGATAACAGCTGGAAAAACTCCAGAAAAGGTAAACAGCTCCAACTAGCCAGGAGTTAATAGTGCACAGGGCTTTTTTGCTCTCAGTTTCCCTCTTCCAGTTCAATGCCTTATAGCAAACCAACATCATGGCTCTTTTCCACTTTGAATATCTGGGCTGCAATGCAATCTTGTCTGAATTTGAAGATATTATTTTACTTCCTTCCTTTACTCTGATGAAATTACCAAATTTCATGTCCCTGACATCTAAAAGATACTAGGGTCATCACTCCAGTACCCTCCCATTAATACACACATCCAGTTACAACACATAGTATGGCAAAGACCTCATTGTTCTGCCACCAAGTCACCATGGCCCAGTCTTCAGGTGAAGCTAGAATCCATGCATGTCCCATGAAATGTCCCCCTCAGGTGTGAGCCCAGTTCACATCAAAAATGAGGGTCCAGTGGTTGAGACACAGCTACACAGCTGCTTTAACATCTATCCTCTTCCTATTTCCACTTCTGAAACTGAACTTTAAACACTGGAACTAAGACTTTGCAAACATATATTTTACTGAGCAAGAGCTGCACAAAACGAGGCCCCTGAAGATGTCAAATGACACTTTTGCCATACAGCAGAGAAGTGAGGAGATTTACAAGGTCATTGACAAATGCAAGTATTGATTGAGTATTAAAGTGTCTTGTGATTAATACAGCCTTCGAAGTAATTAGTGCAGAAGATCTCTTATATCTCCCCGTGTTTAAATAATGTATCTGCGAACATGCAGACCCCCCTGTCAATCACTCTGGCTGAGGCCAAACACCATCTCACCTGATAACTCATTTGGAAACGGGGCTTCCTGCCTGTTCAGTCTTTCAAAACCAGCAGCTCTTCCCTAATTGCCTGGGGTGACCTGTATTTAGAGCCTTGCAGTCCACTGGGGGGATAGAGGGGGAGGAGAGAGCAAGGAAAAATGCTAAAGCACCTTATTCCTACAATGGCACAGCACCCAGGAGAAATTCAGAGGCACTGAATGGAAATGACCTCCTAGGGAAGGTTCTGGCTCTGTGAGGGGCTCCACACTCTGGATTTAAACAAACTCTCCCAGCCCCTCTTGGTTACTCCTGGGAGTAACTTCTGCAGAGGGACAAAGCCCAGCTGGTGCCAAGGGCTCCCCAGCTGCAGCTGGCAGTCCTGGTGTCCCTGTCCCAGCCCTTGGTGCCCACCAGAACATCCTAAATCCCACCTGACGAGGTCACTAACAGGAGGAGCAGGCTGCCAGCAGGTCCTACAGCTCTGTCTGAGTGTTCCTAGAGCAAGCTGGCACTTACTGCTCCCCTGGACCCAGGATGGAAACATTCTGCTTGAAATGCCACTTTAGGAAAAGATCAGCTTGACACCTGCTGGGGTTTCTGGAGCTCACCAAGCACCAGGTACTATCTAATGTCTTCTAAATCCCTTTTCTACCAGTGTCTAAGCAAATGCAATCACTTGGTTTCTCTGGAGCACACTTTGAGGTCATTAAACATTTAGTGCTTATTGGGTAAATAAGGCTCCAGAAACAGTTTCCTTCCAACTCACCCATTTCTGCGTTGCTGTTTGATTCCAGGTTGGAAAAAGCCAAGAGCTGAACTGTGACCCCACCAGCACCTCACTCCTACACTTTCTACTAACAGAGACCAAGGACAGGTGTAGAATCTACAAACACTCCGGAACGCTGCTGACACTGCACACCCTTCCTTCCTGCCAGTGCCAGGGGGTGCAGAGCCACAGCCACTCCTGGTTTGAGGAGAGCTGGGAGCCCAGCGTGGGTGGATGTCTGGAGAACACACAGCCCTCACCTTTCACGGCCTGTTGCACTTTCTGAGGCTAAAACGTGCAACAAATGGGAGTTAATCACCCTCAGACCTGAACAAATCAGAGCAGCTCCTAATCTAATTCAGAGGGAGCAAAAAGAAGGAAAATATTCCTTCTTCTCTGGAAGACAGTGAAAGAAAGCCAAACCTGTGACTTCACAGAGTCCCAGACTGGTTTGGATTGGAAGGAACCTCAAAGTTCACCACATCCCACCCCTGCCAAGGCAGGGACACCTCCCACTGTCCCAGGTGCTCCCAGCCCTGCCCAGCCTGGCCTGGGCACTGCCAGGGATCCAGGGCAGCCCCAGCTGCTCTGGGCACCCTGTGCCAGGGCCTGCCCACCCTGCCAGGGAACAATTCCTCATTCCCAATATCCCATCCAGCCCTGCCCTCTGGCAGTGGGCAGCCATTAAAGCTGGGCCTTTTGTCCTTCTCTTTAGGTGAAGCACTAGAAAGAGTCTCCTGCCTTTAGTGCTGATCTCACTTTCTTTTTTCTCACACCTGCTACTGTCCCATAACTCATGAGCCCCTCTTCCTTCTCCTCTTTCAAATTTATTTATTATGACTATTTAACCAGCTATTGGTTCTACACACTCTGCTCAAGTATTCATCATTTGGTTCTCTGGGTAAACCGTATTTAATCAGCACAGCACAGAAAACAGTATAATTATAGATGCCGGATGCCATTACACTCAGAAGAAATTAAATCCCATCTTAAGCTGTCCAGTGGTGCCCTGAGGAAAACAGGCTGCGTGGTGGGAAGGTGACCCAGAGGTTAGTGCCAGATGTGCTTTTAGGTCCTCCAGACTCAAGAAATACAAAGGGTGGGGAGGCACAGAGGGAGAAGGAGAGAAACCTTTATGGACAAAAACCCAGAACTTTTCATGAGGAAGTCAGTAAATGCATCTCTTTTTCTGAGAATATGGCAGTGCCTGTTCCGCTTTATGCCAATTACAGCACTTCTAACAAGGTTTTTTTAAGGTAAATAATTCTATTTTAGTAGTACTAATGGAAAATGCCTTTACTGATCGATAAAGTCCAAAAAGTTATTACAGCAACAATGGTGCAAGAAGATGCTCAGAGGAAGCAGAGGGACAGACTCCTCCAGCTGGCACAGAACCACTTAAAACTCACCATGACCCTAAAAAGCAGCCCAGGTTAGCCAGGCTGTGCAGGAAGTGCCAGAGGAGACCCTTCCCCTGCAGACCCAGTCCATCACCTGCCAGCAGCCACGGCCCCAGATCAGCCCAGCAATGCCCACAGAGTCCCAGAGGGGGAGGGGAGCTATTGTTTTATTTTTTTTTTTTTTGCTAATAATACATCTGAGGTTCAGATAAGTAACTAAGAGGAAGGAGAGCTCCTTCTAGTCCATCCTGCTGCTGACAATTAAGAAACCTCAAAGTAATTTTTGAAAATGTCAGCGTCTCATTTAGCAAAGGGATAAATAATGAATGAAGCATAATCACTGTCCTGCGCTGGTGGTACAGCTTCGCGGTGTCATTAGTAAACTAACGGTATAATATCTTCGTGTCACAGTTTAATTATATCTTGTAATTAGTTTCAGCAATGGATTGCACAGAGTCAGGCCCCCTGAGCTAAACAAAAGGTAATAGAACTTTCAGAGTCCTCGCATAAATCAATTATGAAAGTGTCCTGTGTTATTTGAGGCTTGTTTGCTGTAATTTTATGCACAAAGAAGAGATGATCCCTGCTGCCTACGGAGGGCGATTCACCTCACCAATTGCCTGCCTAAATGAGTGTGAGTGCTGAGGGGCAGCGGGGCGGGCTCTGTGTGCCAACAGCCGGCCTGGCTGCCAGCGCCACCAGCGCTGGAGCCCCACGGGCAGGACGGGGTAACGGGAGGAAATCCCTCCCTGTGAGAACGGTGATGCCCTGGCACAGGTGCCCAGAGGCTGCTCCCGGAGCCCTGGCAGTGCCCAAGGCCAGGCTGGACAAGGCTTGGAGCACCCTGGCATTGTGGAAGGTGTCCCTGCCCGTGGCACGGGGTGGAATGGGATGAAGTTCAAGGTCCCTTCCCAGCCCACCACTCTGGGATTTGATGACACACAGACACAGTAGGATGGCACCATGATCCTCCTGCTGCTGGTGCTGATGTGCTCCAGGCCAGCACTGGGGATGAGCACACCTGTCCTGGGCCCAAAGCTGCACATTACTGCATTTGTTCACTATCCCAAGCACCATCCAAACAGCACCTCCACCTGCCTGTTCCTGTTCTTCACCATGAGCAAAACTGCCCTGTGTGTTCAGATCCGATCTCCAGTTTGCATCAGCGCATCAAGACAGATTGGACAGTAACAAAATAGTTTTCCCTTCCAACCTTTATGATTTGGTGAAGACCAGTCACCAGCAGCAGCTCCTGGCCCAAGGACTCTTCAACCTATTGGGGGTTGTTCTTTCTCCTGCTTCATTCCTGATCTTACTAATCCGCTGCCACAGGAGAGAATCACACAGGAGGGCCGTGCTAGAACTGGATCCAAGCAGGCTGAGGGGTCCCTTGAGGTTACCCAGTTGTACTTGCAGTGGATCAGAACCTGCTGCCGTCCCACGTGCTGCTACTTGAGCTCTGGAAATTCTACAGGAGACGCCCTTTTCCTAAGAGCTCTTTATGCCACACCAGGACTGTGGATAGAACAATCCATACCTGGGAAGGGGCTGGGAATGATCCCCACCATCCCAGCCTCTAAGTTCTCATGTAGTTTCCAGGGGAGAAAAAGAAGTTGAATTACTGGAATTTAATGTATAAAACAATAGGCTGAATAGCTGTATTTTATTTGCATGTTTTTCCCTCAGCCTTCTGCAGAGTCCTGCACTGTATTCCGTCAGCGTCCTGCGCGTAGGGATGCGCACGCCAGGCTCTCGCTGCTCTCATGTCTGAGTGCCTGAATCATTTATCTTTTCATGTTGCTCCTCTGCCCCCACTGCTTGGTGTTGGAAGCTGCCTATGTGACGTGGGATGGAGAAGGTGGAAAAAACCCCTAAATAAAATGAAACCTCTCAGTGTGTCTAATTCTGGCCTACTGCTATCTCCAAAAGCAAAAAAGGCTCACAGCAGCAGCAAAGGGCTGTCCGGGGGTCACCCAATCCACAGCTGAGCGTCTGGGACCCCACTGCGGGCAGCAGAGGGGAGTGTGGAGAGGAGTCTGAAAGGTGCCAAGACGTGTAATTGTCTCAGTCCTGATCAAGCTGCAGAACACACCGGGGTCCTGCTTCAAAGCCCTCCTCAAGTCTGCCTTGAAAGCGAATCCCGTGGCACGCTGGCCTTGCTGTTTATACAACAACTTCCAGGTTTAAATGAAAAGCTGCTTCCCAAAGCAGCCTGAATCCTCCCATTGTGAGCCCTTCAGCAGACTTAACAAAAGGAAAAGCACCGAGTAGGAAAAAAAAGGGGGGGGGGGGGGGGGAAGGAAAAAAAAAGTCCAGTCCTGCGAGCGGTGCTGCAATCCAGCCGGTTGCCATGGCGACGTGATGACTTGTTCACATGGCAACATACCTTCGGTCCACTATTAAAATGATGAGAGCACGCTGGGCTGCACGAGGCACAGCATCCTGAGCCTGCAGCAGCCTCGGCGCGAGCCAGCGCGGGAGGAGGGACCCACAACAAAGGTGGAGAGGGCACTTGTGGGGCAGGCCAAAACGAGGGGGACACACTCACTGCCACATGTGTATCAGAGATGAGCAACAGCTACTGAGATGATAAACTACATTTTGCCTGGGTACAAAATCTGCCTTTAGAAGCCAAAGGATGTTTTCTGTACGTGGCGTCATCCAGAGGGCACTGAACTTCTTTAGGATGTGACCTCAAGGAGCCATGGCAAAAAAAAGGAATTGGGAAAGGATGGGAATCACTGGAGACCCCATCAACACAAAACCAATTGTGGTAAAGATAAAGCTTAAGAAATAGCTGCTGCAGCAGTGAACTGCAATCATGTAGTTTGTAATTTACATTAAAATCCCAAACAACTAGCAAGTGGGAAATTGTGCAACATCTATTTAGTCACAATGAATACCCAAGATTATCAAGAAGATATCCCTGTTGCCATGTTATTGGTGTGTTTTTCTTTTAATTTTAACAGATTTACACCTCTTCCTGATAGCACAGAAAATTGTGATACCGCTGGGGAGCTCATCATCCACTTGTCCCTCATTTACATGAAGGACAGTATGAATCTCTTTGGTTTATGAAGCATGTGCATCATACAACACACATGAGAAAGTCTCTTAAAATATAAAACATGGGGGGAAATACCCTAATCCAGATTCTGTTTTAATTTAATTTGCAGAATGACGATGCAGTGAGGCTCACCATGGGTGAGGAGGTGGCTTTGGAGTCACCCATGTGAGGCCCCGGATTTTAGCGGA
This sequence comes from Melozone crissalis, assembly GCF_028551555.1. Classification (NCBI taxonomy): domain Eukaryota; kingdom Metazoa; phylum Chordata; class Aves; order Passeriformes; family Passerellidae; genus Melozone; species Melozone crissalis. The sequence goes on from NW_026535785.1 coordinate 591,811, forward strand.
TGTGGGAGCAGAGGAGAATTCATTTAATCTCTGTCAGTGATGAAACAACAGCATTGTCCCACTCCCCAAAACATAGTGAGCAATAATGACATCTTAAGGATGGTAAACTGCATGTGGAAGGGAAGAAAAGCAACCTTCTGCTGTCCATCAAACCACCACAACAGCCACACTCACCTTCCCTCCTGAGAACCAAAACAGCCACAAAGTGCCTGAAATCATTAGGCAGATGAAAATGCCAGAGGTGGCTTGGGCCAAACCTCACGATTTCCCAACCACAAGGCATCAAAGACCAATCCCTCACCATTCACTTGCTGTTTCCTTTTTCTGTGCACACACCTGTACCTGTGAAGTCTGTCTGTGCTTGAGAAGCCCAGAGAATGCTACACCCTTCCCACCCAGAGGTTCCCTGTCAGGAGAGAGGATGGCAGCAGCTGGCAAGGACATGTGGGCACAAAAGGCCTTTGGGGTGCAGCTGTACATGTGCACAGCCACAGCTCCACGTTCGGCTTGTAGGAGCTTTCAAACAACAAAGGGATTCTGGGGATCTAAGGTAAATATCATATTTTGCATGAGTCAATATGACAGTGCTGGCAGGAGCACAGAGGTAAGGGCTGGTCTGGAAGCAGTCTGGGAATCTAACTTCATATATTGGAAGGCCTCATTTTTATTGATAACACTTTAGTCGATAAACTCAACAGTTTAAATGAACTTGGAATCTTTCAGTGTGACTCAATGCTTCAATGTCCAGTACAGGAAGTTGTAGAGCAGAAATCAAGGCTATAACTGACCAGAAAAATCTAAAAGCAACAAACAGGCTTCACAGTTCCATTTTGTAAGGACTGATACCGAGCTGGAGGAAATATACCCTCAGCATTTATTTCAATTGCTCTAATTCAGACTTTCCAAGTGGGCACAGGAAGTCTTTTGCAGTGCTTTTCTCTCTCATCTCTTACTGCTCCACCCTGGCATATTCAGAAATGTTTTGCTACTTTCCACATCCCATTGGCACCACATACAGCTGCCCAATCCCTCCTTAAAACAGCTGCTCTACAAATTGCAATAATCTTACTTTTAAAAAAGGAATAACAATTCCTATAAAGAGCAGAGAAATGGAATCAAGTTCACCTCTCCTAAACTTTTGAGGATAAACCTAATTTTAGAAATGAGATTTATCTGAGGACCAAATCAGGAAGAATTTTCAGCCACTTGCAGGAACTTCATTAAGGAAACAGGAGCCCACAGGTTCATCAGAGAGCCAACAGGTGTTTAAACAATTCCTACTACCTACGCTCTCACGTCGACTTTATTTTCAAGTTTCACTCAATGATGGAGTTGTTCCTCAGCTCCTTGTGTGCTTAGCCATTTAATTAAAGCAATCCATATTGAATTCATGTCCAGATGCCTTGACCAGCAGAGCCAGATCCTCATTGGCATGCCAGCTGCTCAAAGAAGAGCACAGCCCCTCGCATACTAATCAGAGGGGAAGGCAGTGATTCATCAGCCCGCGATACTGCTTCAGCATCTACAAGCACTTATGACATGTAATTGCTGGTGCATAAGCAAGCCAGGCCACATTAAAAAGCCCACAGATAGTCAGAGATAAAAATTAATGACTTTTGCTTTGTGTAATCCTGCCTGTGTTGGGGGGAGGGGAGGGAGACTGGGATTAATGGACAAATGTAAGGAGGCACAAAGGAACAAAGAGTTTCTTGGCCTTGTTTACATATTGAACAATAATAATAAAAGAAAAGTGACAAGTTATGGGAAAGGCAAGTGTGAATTTTCGGCACGAGTGAGTTGGAAGACTGCTTGCAGTTCATTATGGATGCAGAATTTCCATACTCATTATTCTGAAACAAACCTCCTCGCAAGGCCCTTCTGGGACCAATGGCAGCAGTTGTTATTATTCAGCTTTGGCTGGTGCTGAGGGTGTCATTAGAGGGGCTGCAGGGCACGCGGGCAGAGGGGATCGCTGTCTGGGGAGGAGCAGCTCCTCCCCACCAGGGTCACCGTGGGCCACGCCTGGAGAACCAGGCAAGGACACCGGGGTAAACCAGGGACAGCAGACAAAGGCATGATCTAATGCACCCACAACAGAAGCTTCTGCAGATCAAGTGCTCATCGAAATATTCATGCATCAGCACTGCTGTTTGACTCTCCCTCTGCCTGCCCCAAGTTCCCTTTCTTCCCCAATGATGGATACAACCTTTGGAACACTTTTGACAGAAAATGCCATTTTTCTGTCTTATATTTCTTTAACATTTGCTTTCTGAAGCTTTGATGAGATGTGAATCTGAAGTTACGTGAGCTGGCTTTGCGCTTGGAGGGAACAAAGATGATGTGTGTGATCTCACACGTAATCAGACCTAGTCTCTCCCAAAGCCCAGCTCCAACCCAGCAGGCAATATATGCCACCTCAGCAGTTTCCAGGGCTCTACAGAGCTCAGTAGAAACCTGCCCAGGTACAGTTAGCAGAGATCTGGGAGCAGTTTCCTGGCATGAAAACTTCCACTTACATATGCAGCTCCAGGCCAGCACCTCCAGTTCACTCCTAAATGCTGGCTCCAGTCTGGACTCTGATTTCCAGTCCACTTCAGCCATGACCCTCATCCAAGAAAGCCAATTTACTACCTGTTGAATGGAAATTTCTTCTCTATAGCTGGGAAGAGTTATTTTAGGAACCATGGAGTTATCCTAATTGCATGTATCTCAGCACTATGGAAAACTGCCACTGCCATGACAATAATGCCAAAAAAAGGATGAAAAAAGTATTCCCTAGTCAAGCAGGTTGATCATTTCAATATGCAAATAAAGCTTTCCCACAGAGGTCAGCACCACTGTGGGACCTGGAGGTGACAACTCAGGGGTCTGGCATCCAGCGTGGACACGGCGGGATGGGCCCTACACAAGGGCCGTGCTTTACACAGCACAAAGCAATTCACCTCCCATTTGACCCCAACTCCCAGCTGGTAACATTTGTACAGCCAGTCTGGAGGACTCCTGTGCCTTCCCAATCTTGCAGAGCCCTGAGGAGCGGAGGGCGAAGCAGCAGGTCTCAGGAAAACAGAAAATCATTGCTATCGGCAGGCGGCTGAGCAGCCACTCAGAGCCATCACTTGTGTTTAAGCTCTGCTGCCTCCAGCCCTCCCCTCTGCACACCTCACTCCTTGTGCTTCAGGTTTACCACCTAATTTCATCTGTTCTGCAGAAATATTTACCGGGTGCAGGTGAGGAAGCAGCAGCTGCATCCGCATCACCATAGGATTTATTTACAACTGGGGCTTTGTGGTGCAGCCAGATAAAAGAGGATTAAATTACGCTCTGTAGATTAAGAGTCTGAACACTATAAACTCCTAAGCCTTTGTATGCTAAGCAAGAACTTTGGCTCCCACGGGAGCTGCAACAGAGATTCTGCATACACAGAGAGGACTTGGATATTTTTTTTCTATCTCAGGGTATCTTTCCCAAACAGAGATATCATCAAACTGATTTGGAAGCACTTTGTCAGCACCAAAAAAGTTCAACTGAATAATGATGTCCAGTGCATTCTCATCTCAACTCCTCCACATGCTTGTTCAAACAGGTTTTCCCATTGCTTATGGTGTTCTCCCCAGTTATGCAGTGTCCATACACCCATCCTGCTGGTCCCTGCCCATGGAAGACCACTCTTAAGGATCTTTACTTACTGACAAAATGTATAACACACCACTCACCCCAACCCCTTTCCTGCCCCTCTCCTCCTTCCTTTCTTTTCTCAGACATAACTTAAAAAATGCACACAAAAAATTCTCATTCAAACTAGTTATTTCTTCCTCAGCCTTATTTTCCATTTTCCCCTTCATACTTTTGGAGAAAAGCAAGAAAACATTTCTGTTTCATGTCCTCATACAGTATCTTCTGCACTAGAAGACAGAGTAAGATGATAACCTGCTCTGCCAGAGATGTTTCAGTTTAATCACTGTAAGAGTCCACTAACAGCTGTTCCTGGAGTTAAAAACACAAAGTGGAAGTTTACCCATTCAAAACTGTTCAAGATTGCTGGGATTTTCTGTATACATTATGGGTTGAGCACTTCAAGGTAAGTCTTGTGTTATCACCCATTATTTTGTTTACTCGCAGAGTGCTGAGGCCCTGGCACAGGGCCCTGGATCCCTGGCAGTGCCCAAGGCCAGGCTGGACAGGGCTCGGAGCACCCAGGGATGGTGTGAGGTGTCCCTGCCCATGGGTGAGCTTCCAGGCCCCTTCAAAGGCAGGGCAGACTGGGATTCTGTGACGAGGCTGCTGCTGGAGAAGGGCTGGAAGAACAGAGCCCCTGATGCAGGCCAGCCCAAGGGCACTGTGGCACAGTGACAGCCTGGCAGCAGTGGGGAGGGGATGCTAACAGCAGTCACAGGTAACTGCCTCAGACAGACAGGAAGAGAGGGGTAAAAAACCTGAAGCGCTATCTTTAAAGAGAACAAGCAGATCTGAGTAATCCAATTTAGGGCAGATAAGAGTCTGCTGGCAGCACTGTCCTTTACTGGACAAACGCCTTCGTTCAAGTGTCAAGCCCAATCCTGGCGAGGTCAGGCGCGGGGCCCGCAGCCTAATGGACTCCTGCATTGCCTGAGTGCATTCCCAGCAAACACGCTGCTGGCCCAACAGAATTGATTTGCAGGCAGAGCAGGGTCCCTAACGCAATTACCCTGCAGCGAGGCCGCCCGGCCGGGCAGCGCCACGAGGCACAGCTCTCTCCTAATTGTTTAAACAGCTCTGGAATTCCTTTTGCTCTTTCTCAACAGAGAATAATTATACCCCTGCTTAAAGAGGTCTGGAGGGACCTCAGAAGAAACTTTCCCTTCCAGCTTTGTGTGTTAATGAAAAAAATCAAGTCTTAGCTCTCTAATAGGAGAATTCAATTTATGACAAGCAAATACAATCATCTCGACACCAGCACTGCAACAACGCCCGCCCAGCTGCTGCTGCACATGGTTCCTACAGATCTTCTGACACAGGACAGCCAAATTTCTCCTTGCTACAGTAACATCAGATCTGTGCACCAACCGGATGGAGCGAGATCAGATTTACAGTGTTTCCTCTAATTTGTTTTTTTCTCAGGGAACCTTTGGACTTACTCTGAGATCCAGGAGGTGACCCTGGAAGGGTTGGGGTTCTCAGAGCTGCACAAAAAGCCCCAAAGCCCAGAAGGTACCTGCCTGGGACTTCCCAGTGCTGCTGTCCCGTGCCCTGACAATGCAGGGCTCCAAACACCCCAGGCTGGGGACTGAGAACCACCACGCTGGGTCCAGCTGAAAGCCAGGTCCTGTCTCCAGCCACGGCCAGAGAACTTGGGCACATGGGCACGTGCTCAGGGACTCCCCAGCTGGTGTTTCATCCAGCTCCTGTGTTCAGTACCCACCAATGAACCTCTTCCCCACAAATTTCATCTGTCTTGAACTCATTTATTCCTCTGTCCTCCACAATATCATGTGCAATAAATTCCATGAGTTAATTCTGTGCTCTAAGAAAAGGGACCAATTTGTCTTTGGTTTAACTTTTTCTGTTTGGTGAATACCTCACTTCTTCTAATTGTTCCTCAACCATGTTTCCTGTGCCACTCACAGTTTACAAGCTGCTACTGCATTTCTTCATCCCATTTACTATCACGGATTATGAATTCCAAACTTTTTAGTTCCTCTGCTGGCAGGAGATGCCTCATATCCATGAACAGTCTGACTGCCTGATAAGTGGGGTGCCCACCTGGACACTCCCAGCTAAGGCCCAGCATCCTGATCATCCTTCCGAGGCTGCAGCACTTCTGAACACAGAGCACTGCCCGCATCTACACTCTGGGGTGCCAAAGGATGTTCTATCCCTCAGCTTTTCAAAAAGCCAGCTTCAATCCATGGTGCTAAAAATTTCCAGGCAAACTGAAGCTGCAGCCATGCAAAGCTGCCTGACTCATTTTGTATTGATGGAAGTAGTGCAGTTGCAACTAGGCCAAAGCTGTGCCTGAGCAGCCAGAACCATTCCTTGACAGAACATCTACCTGGATGATGGATTCACTGCAAGCCAGTCCTGTGCTGGCTCCATCCACGCTCCTCAGCCAGTCGGACGCTGCTCCAAGCACACTGCGCTCTCCTGCTGCTGCTGCACAAAGCCATCTGTCAGGTTCTCAGCCTGATTTCCCTTTTCCTGTCTTCCACCAAAGTAGGAGCAAACGGGGCCAGATTCCAGCTGTATTTTTCATCCTCCAATTAGCAGGCTCCAATTCATCACTCTGAGTATCTCCTGGCATCAGTGCTGAGATTCCCTCCTCATGCCTGGTAAATCGGTCTTCATTTAAAACCCTCTCTCTTAGCCCTAAATGGAAATCAATTCTGCAAGTTTAGCAAATAGTTAATTACTCCACAAAGAGGATTGATTGGCCTTTGATCACCAGAAAGCTCTGTAGTGCTATTAGTCTCTTTCATCTGTGATTAAACCACAGAGAAAAAGAAACAAAAACTAAATTAGGCTTCTCCTGTTATCCTACAAATATTTAATGATGGGATAATCTCCTAAAGGTGTGATCAGGGGATATACATTCTGCCAGGAAATGTCTCCAGCTCAACCTTGAACCCAAAATCTCTCCCTGCAAGGAGTCTGGCAATGAACTTTACAGAGGCGTGGAGCTGAGCTCAAAGGGATGCTTTGTAGTACACCCTCTTCTTGGCCTTTTCTTCTTTCCTCTTCTTATGTACGTTTTAATGCAGATAAAGATTTTCCCAACGGAGCCCCAACATGAATAATAATAATAAAAATAATAACAATAATAAAGGCTTCCTTTAAATTCAGTTTTGGCTCTACTGACTTTCTCAGCAGGACAAGCCTGTGTCCCGTTGATTTGCAGCATTGTACAGAGCTGTTTCTCCAAATGATGGGATCCTCCCACTTCAGACAAATTTCAAGTATCGCAGTCCCCCACTGCTAACCCATTCTAGAATTCAGTCCCAGGGAAGCACAAAGCCACAGAGCTGCACCACGACAGATGCTGTGATAGGAAGGTCATAGGATGGAGGGTTAGGATCAAGCTGCATTTCTCACGTTCCAGGCAATTTTAAGGTCTGGGAATCTTTCTCTCTGACACTAATGCAAAGTTCATTAGGGATGGCCTCTCCAGAGCCCTGGGCAGCCAACAACACTCTATCAACACATATCTGGGAATTGCTTCTTCCCCACCACCACCAGAATTTTAGGAGAACCATGGAAACATCCCTGCTCTTCTCCAGCAAATTCTTCTCAGCTGCAAATGGTGCTGCTCCCAGCACACATTCCCAGATGCACCAACGAGGGTTGAATCCAGCACCAGGCACAGACAGTGCCCCAGATTTCTGCAGCCTTTGTCTCCCTGGCTGGCGAGGGTAACACCTATGGCATTTGGCTCCTGGTCATCTGGGGAAGCCAGTCCCAAAAGTCAGTGATGCTTCCACAGCCAATGGTACCAACAGCAAATTTGAAAGGATCATTTGTGCCATTGGAAGGCAAAGACCCTGTTCTGCAGGCCAACAGGGAAGCACAGGGCGCAGGCATGGATCCAGGAGGTCAGATTTCAGGTGTGTCTGGCCAGGTGACCTGGTTAAGACACAAGATGGGAAGGGAAAGGATGCAGCTGGTAATGCTGAACTTTAAGAAGTTTCCCAAGTTGCTCTGAAAACTCAGAAAGTGATCATAACTTTTTTTAGCACCAAAATGTCATCATATTCTTCATGCAAGAGAAAAGAAGAGCCTCCTGACATGTTTTCAAGTCTCGAATGGCAAGGAGTCCTTGAGGGGCCGTGCCACGCATCAGGCAACAGCAGGCGTTAATTAGCGCAGATTTCCTGCGGAATTGTTGTGTGCGGGTGTGCGGGTGCGCCGGTGTTTTCCTTTCCCTGGGTGTCTCATTTGCAGAATGTTCAATCATCCCTCTCTCCCCACTCCGCCGCCGCGCGCTCCTGTGCGCCTGTGACACCTGTCACACAGTGCCACCGCAAATTGGACGTGTCAGCCCCAGCGTGCTGGTGCCAAGGTGTGAATTAGATGGAGGCTCTCAGAGCCGCTCTCCTGACCTCTCCACTCCATTACCAGGACCATCCCGAGCCCCGGGGTATCAAAAACCAAAACACAAGGAAAAGAACCCTACACGCCCATTGCAACCATCGGTGACGCTTTCCTCTCCAAATGAGGGGAAGATTTCAATAACCAGAATTTGTTGAACGCTGATTTCATTTGCAGAATGCTTTGCTTTTTTGTTTGTGCCATACCAGGAGGCTCTAGAGGCCAGAAAGAAAAGGGAAAGTGAATAGTTAGTGGAGCTTTCAGATGAAAAGACTCCCAAGTCACTCTGCACAAAGGAAAACAAGCGTTTGTGTCGTGCCTGTCGATGCGGATGTGGTCACCGGCAAACTGCGCCAGCAACCCCCAAACAATGCTCGTGGCTGAGGTCACCCCTATTCCCGGCCCTTACCTTGCGTGGGGGGCTGTGTGTTGTTCTGTTTTTTAAAACAATGGCTCCCAGAACAAAAGGCTGATTTGTGCAGCAGGCAGAGCTGGGGACCACCTAGAGCACGGGGCTGCAGCCCCATATGGTGCCACACAATAACAAATAAGAACAACAATAAGGAAAGCTGCACCCACTTTGCTCGGTACGGTGTTCTCAAAGTTACACAGTACGAAGCAATTATCCCAAAGTGGCAATTTTATTTGAAAATAACATTTAAATTAAAATGGGCATTTCAGGGCCTCCTGCTGAAGAGTGACATGGGCTGTTCAGGGGCCCACTGTCACTTTGTCAGCTGTCACATGCTGCCTCCTGCTAAATGGGCGCAGTTTGCCTTTACCCTTTATCCAGACTCTTAAAAATGCCGCACGCATTTTATGAAGACCAACTAAGTGGGATTGCATCTCTGACAGCTGTTCCAGCCTGGACTCAGTGAAAGCGCTTTGCATGCATCTATCTTTGCTGCTAACAATTTGGATAGATAACAAAGCTCAGGGAGAGGGGTGTGCCAGGGGAGAGCGCAGGATAAAGGCCTGCCACACCCCAGTCACCTGCAAACACCCACCCCAGGATAACACCAATCAAGGGGATGTTTCATGAGAACTCAGCTTTGGTTCAATCACTTTTACATCTCCTGCCTCCTTGCAGCAGGTAGCAAGCCTGCACAGCCTGCAAGCCCCAGCACAGCCAGCTGTCCCTGTGGAGCTGGGCAAAGAGGCAAGGTTGTCCTGGGCTGGGTCACTCAGAACTAGGGACAGCAGTGCAAAGCTGACAGCACAGGAGGGACTCAGGATTCTCTGGATTCCTTTACACCTAGTAAATTCTGAACTGCTCCTTAAAATGTCACAATTTTCCTGATTCTCTCTCCTCCTCTGTTTACTACCACATTTAACTATTAAAACTTGCCGTGTCACAAACACTGTCCTTCAACCAGGACATTGCCAGGCTGAACCTTTATGCTGTGAGCTACCACCTGCACACTCTCACCACAGCCTTCCCTTGAGGCCAGTGCTGCCCAAAGCTGAAGCACATTTCAAGTCTCAGATATGCCTGAGTGGTGCTATGGACACAGCCACACGTTCCCCAGCACATGCAGACGCATCCAACAGCAGCCCCAGATTGTCTCTCGTGTTCCTCTACACCTGTACCAGAATCCCAGAGTCACTGTGGCTGGAGAAGCCCTCCCAGAGCAGAGTCCAACCTGTGGCCCACCCACACCCACTCACCAGACCAGAGCACGCTTGGGTATTGCTGCAGTGCTGCTGGACCTCCTGTCTAGCAGGAGGCAATCCCTCAAACTAACCTAGCTCTTCTGAAGGCCTCTTCTCTCCAGGACCACACCCCATGGATGAGGAAAACTGTCCTGATGAAAGCAGCAATTCCTATTGGCAAGGTGGAAGCAAGGCATCCATTCACAGTAAGGTCAATACTGTCTGAATTGGTTCTCTAGAATCACTAGATACACATACTCAGGATTTTGTATTTATAAAGAGTTAAATCACAAAACATATAAACATAAAAATAGTTTTGAAACAAAACCTTCCTCATGAAAAAGCTCCTATACAATGGAGCTGAAGTGGTGATCATGGCTCCTTCTGTTTCTGGGCTCAAGAAGAAAGTTTTCTACCAGGAAAGCCAATACCTTGGGTCAGTGTTTCCCCAGTAAGAAGGCCAATCTTGGGTCAAAAGTTTTCCAGTTCTGTGAGACTCTCTGTGCCTCAGTTTCCTTCCACAACAAGGTGATGTTTTCATGCTGGATTATGTTACAAAGATTTTCAGAGCTGAGATTTTCACATCTATGGTAATGAGGACCCCTTACAGTAGGTGGAACATGTACAGGAGATTCACTGATGGGAAGCAAATTCTAATTTCTTCCTGCTTTTATTGCTGATTAAAGTGAAGAAATGTCTGTACTTTGCTCCATTCTGTGTTATGAGATCTCACATAATCACTGACAATAGTTTAAGGTATTATCTGATCTATAGAAGTGCATGTATTTTAAAAGAGGTAAAAGTCTTAAACCCAACATATTAAACATGAAAGGGGTGTCTGGTTTACTTGTTCAAAGTAAGGGATTTGCTCCCAGGAGTGACACATCTATTACTAATTAAACAATTAATTTATTATGCAGTACTTGCAGAAAACAACATATTTGAAGTCTGAAAACATCTGCTAAAGAATGGAAAATAATTTGGATACAAATAATTATCTTCAGGATTTTTCTTTACACTGGAAGGTGCTAAACACAATTCAAGTTGTTTTCTCTGAGGTAAATAACAGTCATGGTGTCACCAGCAATGCCGAGGCAAAGTGGAGCAGGAGCAGGGAGTCATTTTCCTAACCATGCCCATTTCTGGGTCACTTCAGCACATGTGCACAGAGACAGAAGGTTCCTTACAGCCTCAGGCTGTGCAGGATCCCCAAACACAAGGGATTCTCTGCCCAGGTCCCACAAGGAGCTGCCCCTTGGCTCCCCAGAGCCTTGGCACTGGGCAGGAGTTCAGCTTCTCCTCCCCTCTCCCGGTGACCAAACATAACAGCAGTCAGTTTTCTGTCCTACATGACCTAAAATTCCTGGCATGCAAACCCAGAGCACATCCCATATAGCTGTGCATATACACCCACATACATGTGTTATGGAACAGGAGGGGAGGGATGCTCTCACACAAACACAGATGCAGCTGCCTCGGTGAGGATTCAGAGGTCTATCCCTTCATCTGAAGGTATAATTCAAAATCTTGTCCATCACATCAAGCATCCCATTCAGCTGGAGCAGAGGTCCTAATCTGCCCTGCAGAGCCTTTTTCACTCCCAGCTTTCTCAAATAGTTCCTTCAGTGTTAAGGTATCTCAGCCATCAGCTTTCACTTCAGCTTTTCTCTGCCATCACTCTCAGATTTTTGTCTCCTGTTGACTTACTTTCTCCCTAACACCCCTAAAAATCTTCTACTTAACATCTTTATTGCTTAAATACTTGCCTAGACACACACTGCTTGTCACACACAGAATGGAAACATCCTTTCTCCACTCTTACAGCTTCTTATTCCTCCACAAGCCAGGGCAAAAAAAATCTTCAAAGTTTAGCACAGTGGCATTGCAACCATCTACAGGTGCTTCGTTTTTAGTGCATATATTATCTCCCTCCTTTATGGCCCCTTATGATCCATTCTTTACCTTTTCTCCTTCAGTATCCAGCGCCTAATTCCATCCTTGTACTTTTCTTTCCATCAGCCTCCATCACAATTCTTTTCTGTATTCATGCTCTCTCCTGTGCTGCTCTTTTAACTGGGCCTTCTCTAAGACCCATAAAACAAACCCACTATTTTTGAATTGTTTACTAAAGCTCTCATTTTCTGTGCTGGCTGCAGTTAGGCCAAGTGTGTCTGGAGCTCGCCGCTGATCACACCACCCCATATCCCCACAGTTTTTGTGTCACCTCTTGATTTCAGTAACACTTGTCACTCATCTCAGACAAGAAAAACCCTTCGGTTTACAAGAAAACCCCTTAGGCAGAGATTGGTTTTATCCCAACAAATGCATTGAAACTACTTGCCCTCTGAACCACAGCCTCTTTCTCCTGCAGCACATCTGGGCTGAGAAGCAGCAAATGCACAAGGGCTGGAGAGGCACCAGCAGGGCACGGGGCGGGCAGGACACAGAGCTGTGCCCGTGCCCAGAACGGCTCCAGAGCTGGCACTGCTGGTGCCAGGGGGCCTGGCAAGGGTGGGCTGTGGCACCTGCCTGGCCTCACGCAGCTCCATCCTCACTGCTGAGCTGCTGCAGCGCAGCTCTCACAGGAGGAGCTTCCGCCCTCTGAATGCGATCAGAGAACAGACTGCAAAATGGGATCCTCATGTTCATTATGAGAAAAGTAGTGCTTGAAATAAAGTCCCAAATATGTTTTGTAGTTGCCTTAGATATCACCATTATTAGTGGCCTTAAGAGGTGCGAGAAATTTCTATAACTAAAAACGTAACAAAGGACCAGAGTACTTGGGGAGAACAGTAGAAAAATCAGGATTCTTTTTTTTTTTTTTTTAATAGATTTTAAAGGTATACAGTTCTTGCGATTTAAATTTACCACCAAACCTCCCAGCTTCTCCCCCAGTGTACCAATTCAGGGCTACTTAGAAGGAAAAAAAGGAGAGAAAAAGGAAAATCATTAAACAACCCCCCAAAAAGAGGGCTCAATGAGGTCTCATTTCGTCGTAATGAGCTCCAATTTAACATGATCATTATTTCTGACATTAAAGGCCTGTGAATAGTGTCACATGCCCAGAAGCTATTTTTTTTTTACCCTCTAATGCCAGAAATAACAAGCTGCAGTTAAGGGACAGTGAATCAGGGTCTGTAAAATTACATTAAAATAGGAATTTCACTACTGATAGAATGACTCTTATCTAGGCAGCCCGTTCTGAAGGAGGTTTCTGGAGCCTGTGGCTCCTGGAGATGGGGCTGGTACCCGCCAGCCGTGCACAGTGCCCACATCTGCACCAAGAGGAGCCAGCAGCAGGCACAGGCTGGGCTCACGGCAACAGGGACCAGCTCCCTGCCAAGAGCCCCTTCAGCAGCACCAGCTCTGCCTTCCCCACGCAGGGAGCTGTGGGTGGGCCAGGAAAGGCCTTGCAGGGACAGCCCAGGGTCAGAGACAGCCCAGGTCAGCCTGGGAGCGAGGGATGGGGCAGCAGGGCAGCCCAAGGAGCCCTCCCTCAAAGGAGAGGCACTGGCCTGGGGAACACGGCCTGCCTGAGTGCAGCAATAAATTGTTTCACACAGGGCACGAGGGCATGAGACACGCTGGTGGCACAGAAGCACTTGGAGCACATTTCCCTCAAACGTGATTCCTTGACAGAGCCCTACGCAGCTCAGAGCCCTTTCTTTTGGCTTTTTGCTCCAAGGACGTCACTGGTTCCCTGCAGGTCACCTCCCACCTCCGCCACCTGAAGCTGTCCCAGGTGATTGCACAGCCTCACAAGGGTGCCAGGGGTCGATCAGCTGAGGTGTGCAAAGGAGCTGCAGTGCCAGAGGTGGCCAGTGCAGGGTAAAGGGAAGCTCATCTACACTTTGGGAAAATTTGATCAATTTTACTTCCTTATATTAAATATGCATCATGCCATATTTCCACTCACAAAGTATAGATCCAACACCAGGGCATGGCTCCAGAGCTGGACAAAGACTCCAGATGGTCCCAGCTGTCACCTCACACTCCATGTGAAATAGTGTTACAAGAAGACAGAGACACATCTGCAGCCTCAGAAAACAAACTTGCCTGCGTGCAGCACACACAAACCAGCTATGTCCAGTGGTATTATGCCCATTTTATGGTACATTAAAGCCTCACTGATGTAAACTGGGGATGAACAGATGATTTTGGGGGTATTTTTGTCTGAAACACATGCAGGTAAGGTCACTTCCATCCAAAGGAAACAATGAAATTCTCCAGTGAATGAATGACCCCAGGTCTCTTTCCTGGGCTCATGTGAGAGCCCATGCACACGAGCACATGCATGTGGACACTGGCTTTGCACAGATCCATGCACATGAGCACATGCATGTGGACACTGACTGGCTTTGCACAGATCAATAGCAGGTCTGGATGTGAGGTACAAACCGTGGGCAACTGGGAATGGGCAATTCAACACCTGCAAGGGAGAAGGGGCAGAAAGAAATGCAAGTTGATGTGTACCTGTGAAATGTGGGTAAGGGCAAAGCTGGAGGAGCTTTCAAGGAAAAAGGCCCCAGTTTGTGTCTTCATTGATAATTGGTTTGTTTGTGTGGAGCAAGCAGGCGGAAAAGGCAGCGGAAAAAAGTGATGGAGTGAAACAGCATGGGCTGTGCTTCCCTGCCTGCCGAGGGGGAGAGGAATCGTGAGCAACTGAGGGAGGTCCCCGAGGGGTTCATTAAGTGACTGGCCCTTCACAGTGCCCTGCCAGAGCTGACCTGGAAACATTACCATGAGGCCAGAGTCAGAGCACAGGGCAGGGGAGGGCAGTGCACAGCACACACACCGTGCCTGGGCACCGCACCCAGCCTGGGCTGGCAAACCCGACCCTGCCGCTGCTGGGGGAGCCGTCCTGGCACCCAGAGAGCGCTGTGCAACTGGGACACAGCACCAGGGAGGGCAGCGCACAGCAGGGAGGACAGAACAGCACCTGCTCTCGGGGATGACAAACGCCTACCAGGAAATGAGGCAGCTGCAGGGATCAAGATGGGCAGCTAGAGGAGGAATAGGAAAACCAAAAGAAAGCTTAGGGAATTATCCCATTTGTCATTTACAATTTGAGGATTTAAAAAACGTGGAATATGGAGTTTAGAAATAGAGTTGAAAGGTTTCACATCACCCATCTAACAGAGCAATCCCAAAGAAACCTGTTCCAGTCTGCACCGAGGGCCCAAGCAGCAGAGATCAGCACTTGCACTGCCACTGGGACAAGTGAGAGTGGGAGCCGAGCATCAGGGGATCCAACAGACCTGCCACAAACCCCTGTCACATCACACTTGAGAAGAGCACAAAGGTGTCCCCAGAGCCCTCAGTTTAACCTGCACTAACAGAATAATTCCCACTTATGACCAAGTCACCGCTCCAAAATCATGTTCATGCCACTCTCACAAATGTGGCCACCTCAGACCTAACACAGGAGTCTTCTCTGTTCCTTCCTGTGCCTCCACTGGAATATAATCACAGGATTTTAGGCCCTACCAATCAATCAAAAAGTATTTTAAAAGGCTTAACAGAAACTTTAAAAGAAAAAGTAAAAATAAACCAAAACAACTCACCTAAGAGAGAAAGGAGACAATGCCTTTCTTGTTACAAAGCAGAATAGAATCAACCACATTAAAAAATGAACTGAAATAAGGTCCAAACATGGCATGAAGGAAATGTCTCCTTCTCCAAGAGCACTTATCTGTTTGCTAACAACATCACAGTCATATGGGGGGATTTTGACTGCAGCAGGATCTTCCACATGTATTTAGGTTCTTTGAGTGATGAAACCCCCCAAAAAACAAAGAAAACCTTCCCATGCATTAGATTTGTCCACAAGGCCATAGATGAAAGGCCTGAGGCTGCCCAGCCTGGAGCTAGGACAGGTGACAATGACCCCAGGGCTCAGGTGTGGCTGCAAACACCACGGGCCTGGCCACAAACACCTGGGCACTGGGAGCCAAACACTCCCTTGGGCAGAGCATCTGCTCTGCTCCCAGACAGGAGCCCTCCAATTAAAGCGTGTGCCAGGTCTAATATTATTGTACTGCATTAACTTGCTTTACCATGGCAGAAGTGCAATCCCAGCAAACCCTGCTGCAGGAAAAGGCTCAGAGCAAACAGCTTTGCCTGTTCCTGGGACCTGCCTCCCTCTCTGAGCTCCCTGAGCACCATCACCAGCTGACAATGCACTGCAACACACGGATCAGGAGAAGCAGGACTTGGTAATCATATATTGGTATTTTTTAAAATAAAAACTGACTCCAAGTTTTTTAGTCAATTAAACGCATCCGGCACATCATGTATGTGATGTAATGACAGCTTGAGACTCGAAATGCTTTTGATGCATTATTAACCATAAAAAAGGCATTAAATACTGAGCTTGAATGCCATAGGGATGCATATTTCAATAGAAATTATTTTTCAATATATGCTTAAAGTTTATTTTGGTAAACAGATGACTGGGGGCTGTCAGGACTACAGACAGATTTATGTTTAGTTGGAGTCTTTTGGAAATGAAGGGAAATAGCTGGACTACTTGAGCACATGGAAGCGATATAATTCTTTCTGCCAGCTCAGAGGAGGGTGAGCAGTAGCTTGGAAGCTTCCCCAGTTGGGAATATTAATTTTAGAGTGACGGTTGGGAATTTTGCCAGGTAAATACAATCTTGGGGGAAAAAAAGAATAGGAGAAACATGACATTTTACTACCTGATTGAGAGGTGTCACATTCATTTTCTGCACCTGCAAACAGAAGTCACAGTTCCAAGTACCAACATCAAATAATCCCTGGCAGAAACTTGGGTTTTCATCCAGTGTTACATTACCACCATAAAGCCACTCTTGCCATGTATTAAAAACAAACAAATCCAAACCCAAAGCATCCCTTGCCCCCCTCACTCCCCAAAGACACCCTAAGGGGAAGCCTGGCAGCACACTTCTGCTCCCTGCAGACCCTGAGCTCCTGTGTGCAGACTCGGAGCAGTAAAGAAAGCAGAACCCAGTGGAGGAGCCCATGCAGACCCTCCACTGCCAGGATCACTCTTCCCTCACTGCCAAGCCACCTCTGCAGATTAAATGTCCGGGCTGAAGTATTTGGCACCTTCCATTTTGGGAGAAATCTAAAATTTCAGCATATCGGTCCTGCAAATTTCTTGTTGCTATTCACACTACTTCACCAGCATCCCTACATAAGTAGGTTTATTTTCATAACCAAGTTTGGGTTGGTACTGGGCTTCAGGCGTGCAAAAGGAACACCCAATGCCCACTGATTCTGCAGGGGCATTACGGAAGTGAGGTGCGCAGGATCAACCCCCTTCACATTTAGATCCTCAAACATCTGTACACCGTTATCCAGCTGCCTTGTACTTCTCTCTCTGCCAGGCTACACATAGTCAGCTCCTTTAATCTTCCCCCGGAGATCAATCCCTCAGCCCCTTAATCCTTTTTGTTGCTCTTCTCTAATCTCCTCGTGCCTTGCCGATAGCTCTCAGCCTCGGTGCCCCAACAGATTCTCCATGCACGGGGACCCCCACCAGCAGAGAAGCTTCCAGAACACCTTCTTGCACTGGGAGCAATTTTCTCCAAACACCCCGACTTGGTTGCTTTGTCACCATGGTACACATGAGGTATTTCTCACCACACCCCAAGAAGGTGTTTCTGCTTTCATTTCTCAGCAGTGGAAGTGGCAGAATATGGGCAGCCCCTCCAAACCAGTGATTTTTTAATGCAAGACCTGAGAGTTTGGTGTATTCAGGTGCAAAGGGTCCCTGAGCTGTCCTGTGATGGAGCCAAAGCTGCCCAGCCCTGCGGGACACCCACGCCCCACATGCAAACCCCTGAGCACCACAAAGCAGCGTTGGGGCCATCAGAGAGGGAGCCCTGAGCACACCCCAGCAATTCCCTTAGCCCTGCAAGGCCTTTCCCCAGGACACACAGTCAAACAGCAGCTCTGGGCTGCCAGGTGGGAACGGCCGGGGGTTTTCCCTGCTCACACCACCCCCTTGTCTGATCTGAAATGCAGCTCCACCATTTCACTGCCACAGAAAACTGCAGAAAAACAAAAAGAAAAGCACAGGTTAAGTTGACTTTTATCTCTAATTCCTGTACAAGAAGGGATTGCACGTGGTAAAGGATAAAGGCAGATCCGAAGTCAGCGGGTTATGCAGACTGCGCCAGACCTTCGCTTTCAGAGAGACACAGCCTGGGGAATTACACAAATGGCCTTGCATTGCCCTCTTCGGTTCTTTTTATGGCAAAATGCTTTGCTTTTATCAATTCCTCCCCCTCTCCAAGTCCCAGAGGCTCCGGCCAAACAAAAGGCTGATGCGCAAAGTGCACCCTTCTCCCCGAACGGAGCGGGAGCCGCGCTCCGCAGGGAAGCCACGGCCGGGTGGAAAATGCTCTCGAAAAGCAAAAGCCGGTAAGAGTGGCCCATCTTTCTGCCTGGGTGAAGGAATTTGGCCTCAGCCAAAAAATAAAGAAGGGGGGAGAAAGGGGGGAGCTGCTCTTTTCAAGCCCCCGTAGGCGCCGCAGCACTGAACTGTGTCAGGCTGGAACCGACAGAGGAGGAACGCGAGTCTATTGTTGGAGATACCATCAAAAACACAGGCACAGAGAAAACGATCCTGAGCAAGAATCTCGCAGGGAGAGGACCCCGAACAAGCAATGACTTCAGCCATGGAAACCTGAGGTTCTCAGGGTTCAGAGCAGGACCCTGAAGGCCAGGGAGCACCCACGGTCCCAACAACGACAACACAGCCACTCCCAGAGAAGGGGCCAGGGACCCCAGCCCAGAGACCCCAGGGCAGAGTCACACGCACCAGACCAGTTTCAGGTGAAGTTCTTTTACAATCAAACAAAATCTAGCTGCTGTAAATGAAATTAAGATTGATTTCAGGACTGCCCACTTTAGACTGCTGATGCTCTTACTCCTGTGATTTTTGATGGCAGACAATGAAGAATCTGTAATAGGCAGAGAAAGACATACAAACTGATGAGGAATCAACCACCATTTTCCTGCCACCTTTCAATCTTAATATGTCACTGACTCACATATAAAGACCTGAATAAAGATTAAATCTGTAATAATTTACTCAAAATCAGATGCTTGCACAGTAGGACTGAAGTACTACCTACATGCTGATTCAGCTTGAAACAACTAAACCCACAGCACTGGCTCTTGGTAACAACTGATGAGTTGTGTTTGCTGCCAGGAGGAATGTTTAGCCACTGGATTAAATCTGTACACAAACCCTGAAGCCTCACTGGTACAAGTTCATACTCAACACATCAATCTATTGGGTAGACTCAGTCTAAATGGGAAATCTCCTCCACTGCCATTATTGTGCTGGATCATCACTCCTTGGAAGCACCAGGAAGTGCTGCTGCCAATCTTCAACAACAGCCCTGGCTGCCATCTCCAAGGATCTATCTCCTACCTGAAGCAGTTGGCATCTCACTGCAGCCTGCCTCAGCTGAAGGAATTTGCTAAACTCCAGGATATGTACATTTTAAGTTTTGGCTTCTGCATTTCACAAACATAAGCCATTGTCTCAGGTCAGCACACAACCTCCACATCAACATCTGTTTGAATGGACCGAGGCCAGAGTATAACTCACAGAGGTGTCTGGTGCAAGGTGTCCTGTGGCTGAGGGTTGGAATTAGGTGAGCTTTAAGGTGCCTTCCAACACAAACCTCTCTGGGATTCTGTCATTGCTCATCTGAGTGCAGCCTTTTGCACAGCTCCACCATCCTTCCTCATTGCCCATCTGCCTGTGAGCATCATCCCAACACACACTGCACAGCAAAGCCTTGAGAGCCAGCCAGCACGCCTCCCCCCACTAACTGAGCTGAAGAAACAGCAATGCAAACATTTTTCGATGCAAAATGTACCTGTGGTACCAGTGCAAGACAGAATGGGGCATGGAGCAGATCCCACCCAGCGTGCAGGGGCAGAGTATGCTTGGCACTGGGAAACGTCCCTGTGGGAAGCATCCCTCTGGCACACCATGACCTGCTCCTGAAATCAGCTTTGTAAAGAAAATCCATATTTTTCTATGCTTTATCTTAAAAGAGATTCTAAACTGCCACTTGTATTTACAAACATGAGATATTGAAAGTTTGCAGATGTGTGTACGATTAATAAAACATCAGGTGCTGCCTCTCGCTTTAAACGTTTGCGTGTCTGGAAGCTGGAGAGCAGCTCATTTAAACAATGTATGTATTCTGGATATCATTTCCCTGCAAATGTTCCCTCTTTCACTATGATACCCTTTAAAAAGTGTAAAACATTCCATGCTAATAAGAATCAACAGGGGAAAAAAAAATTCTTAGCACAAGTGCTTAAATAAATTATCATCTTTGTAACTCTGCCATAAATCCCCTGGTTGGGATATGATGATTTAGCACTTGCTGCTCTGGCATAAATCCAAATCCTTGGGTTTCTTATTGGATAAAATACTGCTGTTTCACCTTTGTGACCTCCCTTCAGCTTCAGTCTGAGGTGACACGAGTCTCCCGGTGTCCCCGCAGTCCTTGGTGGAGCGTGGCACACAGGACACCGGGGCCTTTCTGCAGGGCTGCGGGCAGGGGCTGCCCGGGCAGGGGGCAGGTGCCCCCACAGCAAACACCTGCCTTCATTCTCTCTCCTAGGCTGAAAGACTTTGGCTCCCAAAACAGGCACAGAAAATATGCCAACAAATCCCCTGGAACACAGAAGGAGAAACCCCTAAATCCACAATGAAGAAAAACTGAATTTCCCCCCCCAAAAAAGCCACCAAATGCCTGAGCAGGAGGGGTCACATAAGAGCTAAGGCTGATGTTTTCCTGTGGGAAAGAAGCATTTGCTGCTTGCTTCAGTGCTCCCAGCCATGGTGAACATCACACAGGTTACTCTCATCCAAAATGCAATTATTTGCTTTATTCAGTCTGGGTTATCACCACAAGGAAGAGGAGAAGCAGAGAGAGCAGCTCTGAGCCTCAGCAGAGGAACATGAGCAGTGTGGCCTCCTTGGTGACACTTCTGAGGTAGAAAACCCCCTCCAGCCCTGGGCACTGGTTTTGTTGTGAGAGTCTCCTGCAGCCATTGGACACAGACCGCACTGATCAGCTCATGCTGCCCTGCAGGAGTTTCCCAAGCTGCTTTACAGCTACATGAACACCTTGGCCATCCCAGTCACTGCTTTTTCTTCACTACTTGAACGTCGCCTGCCTTTTCAAAAGGTGATCCCAAGGCCCTTTAATGAAGTCAAGTCCTCAGCTAAACAATTTCTATTAGAACATTCAAGGGGTGCATCCTGTAAGCACATGTGTTTATCTGGTTTTTCAAGCTTCCAGGGACTCAGGAAAATCTCAGAGGTTTGGTTGACTTCTCTCCCAGCTAAAATGACAAGTCTCAATGACTTTACAAACTGCACTACTAACTCCAGACCCTTTCACCAGGCAGCATCCTGGTTTCACTTCCCAACAGAACTGGGAACATCAAATTAAGGAAACCTGCTCCATTGTTCCTGGGCATAATGTTAGGTGCCAAACAAACATGCTAGAAGCTTGTGGGTACATAGCATGCCAAAAAACCTGTTGAGGAATACATGTTCTGAAGAAAACATGTTAATTCACCGGGACAGAAATTAGCACAGCACCTTCCAGCTCAGCACCACAATCCTGAGCAGACAAACTCCTCAACTGTGACGCACAAGGCAATTGGAGCAGCACCAAGGGGGACTCAAATGCAACTACCAGAGACCCTTGTGTACTCACTTCCAGTCCACCACAGCTCCACCCACAATAATAAGTCCTTGCTCAGCTCTCCCTTACCACAGATACCCTTAATTCTGCCTGAACATTGACCTACAGCTGAGCACAGTGTCCAAAAACCTACAACCACACACGGATTCATGGCAGAGGTCACTGTGACCACACAGATGTTTTGGGTTTGCTTGCCCTTGGTCCCCCTGTCATTTCTGCACGGTGCCCTGCAGACACTCTGATCTTGCTGGTGGCAACATGGGAGCCCTGCTCTCCTCTGGTCTTGGCTCTGCTGATGCGCCCAAGGGTGCAGGTAACCCAGACTGACAGCAGTAAGAGTCAACCCCGAGGCTGCGCTTCCTGCAAAGGAAGTTGTTCACTAGAACACAAAAGCAGTTAAACTGTGGGTGGGAAAGGCTGGTCAGGCTACAGCAGGCGAAGGACCCCATGTGTGGTGGTGCAGAGCTGGGCAGGGGTGCAGGGGACACGGCCAGTGCTCCATGCATCCCTCAGGGACAGGCTTTGTGTCCCACTGCCCCTGCCAGCACTGCCCTGGGGTCGGAGGCTCACACGCCGGCCTTGAACTCTCCGGCTGTCTCTCTGCTGTCTCCCTGCCATATTAATTACCATTTCCCCTGCCAGGGCCAGAAAACAACCTTCACTGCATTAGTGCTAATTAAGAAGAGTGACTTTCCTATCCTGGCTGCTTAAATCACCCTCCTCTCCTCATCCAGAGCAGAAAGCAGTGCTGACAGTCTTGCTAAAAACAGAAGGCAACACCTCAGTCACACTCGGAGCTGGCAAACGGGGCCAGCCAGCTGTGTCCTTCTGTGGGGACAGTGAGGCTGCATGGGGCAGGAGGGGAGAGAGAGAGAAATGACACATGCTCTGGGACTGGGAGATCTGTCCCTCAGGGAGAGGTAGGGACAGCATGCTGCTTTGGAAACATCTCCTACCTGAAAGCAGGACAGCCAGAACGAGCATATTTACACACAGCCCTGTGGGCAGAGTGGGGATGTGCCTCTCCACCAGAACACAGATCCTGAGCAGCCTGGGAGGACAGCTTTATGGAGCCACCAGTATTTGCAAAGTACCAATTCTGAGTCTCTCAGTATCAGATCCTTACTGCAGCTGCATTCACAGACTTCCTACCTCCTGGAGTGACCATCCCCTGGACCTGCTGGCTGCACAGACAGCCCGGGGTGTCCTGCTGGTGTCCCATCATGCTGACTCCAGCAGCAGCATGGCCATGGCTCCAGCAGATCTGGAGAGCAGACTGTGACACCCACCATGGCTCCTACTTCACAGTGAGCCACAGTTGCTGCAAGACATGCCATGTCCCTACCTCAAGTACTCGTTATATGTGACTGGAAAAGCCTGAAGCCACCAGGAGCTTCAGCAGTGTCTGAGCCTTTGGCCTCTGGTTTACCGTCCTCTGGGAACAGCAAACGTGTGCCGAGTGTGTGCTGGTATTTTAGTTTTTGTTGCTGACCAACTTTCAGAATCAATAGAAGGCAAAAGTCCTGCTCCACACGGGAGGCAGGTTCAGAGACCTTAAGTGGTGGGAAGCCTCCAGGGCCCAGAGCCAGTGCCCAGCACTGGATGAGGTGGATTTCTCCTAAATCATATTAAGTCATCCACAGAAACATTAAAGAGTTTCCTGACATTACAATTCTGTGCAAGCAGTTAGAGCCGTTGCCATAGGAACACTAACAAATACAGGGATGGGTATAATTGTGAATAAAAGGGATGGGGGGGTAAGGAAGAAAATGGCCTATGCAAGGACAAAGTCTGGACTCTGTGCTGCTCATCTGAGTGCTGGGAGCTGCAGAGACCTGGGCAGGCGCAGTGTGGGGAGTGGGCTGGGGGCCTCTCACAGCCCTGCACCAGCTCTGCCCCGGGCAGGGGTCTGCAGAGCGGCCCCAGGCCCCATGCCAGCGTCCTCACCCTGTGCTGCAGGCTCTGCTCCCTCTGGGGACAAGCAGGCGGTGGCTCAGCCCCGGCCCTCCTTCCCCTCCTTCCCCCTGCTTTACAAAAATAGCAAGAACACATGTTCCCATTAGTCACTTGCTAGAGGGAAGCTGGGGGGTATGTGCTGACAGCCACAAAGCTGAGCTCTAATTTGAATACTATTTGCATATTCCAGGTAGACAAAGCGCAGCCATATTAAAAACGCGCGTGAGGACGCACAAAGCGAGGCGGCAGCGATGACATTTGCCAGAGATCCAGCCTTTTCCCCAGCATGTTCCCTACCACAGGTGCCAGGGCCCCTCTCGGCTACTCAGGCCCGGCCTGGCTGGTCTCAGGGAGGCTCTTAATTAAACCCTGCTTGCCAAGAACGCTTTGTATTTGCAGGAGTGAGGACACAGCCGCCCTCGTGGGAACACCACACAGAGGGCTTTTCCCTTTGGATAATGCCATTTGCCAGCCCCAACAAGCAGAAGCCATCCCAAGGCAATCTGAACACAATAAGTGTCTTTCACTGCTGTTGACTAAGCTGAAATTCGTTATTTTCAGGCGTTCAGCGAGGACTAATGAGTGTCTGAGGCTCATCGCACCGTCCCTCCTCACTGACATCCTCTTGATCTCTAAAAGCTCGGTGATCTTTGGCTCGAGCATAGCCCCGGGGAGTTCAGAGGTTAACTTTTGGGGATGCAAGCAGTGTCTGAGCCAGGCAGGATGGAGCTGCACCAAGGTCATGGCAAAACACTGCTGGGAGAGAAGAAACCTCGACTCCTACAGGTGTCTGTTATTTATCTGCCCACCAGCTCCCAGACGCCACACCAAGAGCAGGATGTCTCACCAGTGCCTCACAAAGCCTCTGCCAACTCCAGCAAGGCCAAAGGTCAATGGATGCCAGCTCTCTTTATTCAGGGAAATACTGTAGATTTTTAATCAGCATTCTGGTTACCTGTTGGTCCACTATGAATCTGCAACACAACATACCAGAAAACAATCCTGTCATCAACACTGGGGCATAAATAATGCACAGAGGGACACTCACCTGACTGGAAAACCTCCTGACCTGGAAATATCCACTTGGAATTACCTTACAACTGAAAATGTCTTTAGCAGAATCTATTAAAAACCATGTCTCTGCAAGCCACAATGGCTTTAGCTCTACTTATTATTATTATTATTATTATTACTATTACTATTACAATTATTATTATTATTAAGCAGTTTTCCAACCATGACAAAGCCAGAAAAGGATGTAACCACCAGCATGCAAAAATCCAGTGGTGGGTAAGAAGCAGAACAGTTGGAAGATCCTTCAAGGATTCAGACAGGTATATCTTTGTCACTCTGTAACAGCCCTCAGTGCTCTGAGATAAAGCTATGAACTTCTGGTGTGGAATCAGCCAGAAATCAATTCATCTCTGAGGAATAGGAAAGGGGCATTTGCACTGGAAAAGCAGCTGATTCATTGTAATCAAGGTAAGGGGAATGGGCCAGATGGACATGGGACCTGGCAGGGCTGGAGCCTTCTCCTGTTCTCCCAGTAAGGAGGAGCTTGCTCCCTTTGTGGCTTTGTTCTACATCCATCATCGAAGACACTATTTGACATTTTCCCCTTGCTAAGGATTTTTTCCTGCATGGGTATGACTGAACACCACCTTCCCCTCCTGCCCAGTGACTGACTGGGAGCTCTGAGCAGAGCCAGCACCGAGGTTTGGGCAGGCAGAGTTCCCAGTGTACTGATTACAACATATATAAAATAATACTTTGTACAAGTTCAGAGGGAATAATTAAACATTGCTCTCAGCTCTTGGCAGTGACTTTTACAACACTGGGTAATGAGTTATCACATTTTGACCTTTATGTCTAACTCACCTTGGCAACTTGCTGAAAAAACTTTGGCCACTATATAATCAAAAACAAGAGAAAAAGGAAAAGGCAGGCACGGGCGCTGCTCCAGCAGGTAAAGATCACAAACACCAGGTATCCATCCAGGAAACCACTGAACTACTTCCTAGTGTTGCATTTAATAGCAAATTACCAAAGAGACACTCCACATTACTACAATCTGCACATCAAACCAGGCAGAAAGCAACCCACAATTATACAATTAGATTGATACACAAGCTTCCCGCTCGTGTTTATTCCTGCTGCCAATCACGCTGCTTACTGGAAAACAAGGGCTTGGAGCTCCCAGCCTGCCCCACTTCCCCTCTGTGCTTGTGCCTTTCGAGGGCCTTAACCCATCACAGCTCGTTCTTTCAACACCCTTAAGATCACACCTTGCCCAGGTACCTTTGGGCTGTACTGAGATCCTCCTCTATACATGGGGCACAATTAACCCAGCAGCAACTCACTGTGTGGAATGGGAGAGTAGAAAAGAAGAGACAAATAAGTGTTTACTATTAGCTGATGAAGGCAGTTGATTGAACCCTAACAAAAGCCTTAATTTCAAATGAAAATAATGAAATGAAAATCATTTCACTATGTGGTGGCCTGATAGCAACCATGAAAGGGGAATGCAGCCAGGAGAAGCCTTTGTGTTTGAGCTTGGTCTGCTCATAACACAGTGCCTCTCGATGCCTGAACATTGAGAACATCTCAGGTACTTCAGAAACATCTGCCTGGTCCAGTTCCAGTGCACTGGTGACCCCTCAGGTCCCTGTGATAATTCATATTTTCCCACCCTGTCTTCAGCCACTCCTGTTCCAACAGTTCCACTTTGCGTCCCTCGAGCACCATCCCCTCACACGTACCCATTCCAGCTGGAGCTCTGCTCCTTTGGGGAGAGCTGTGCACCACCAGGGCCGTGCTGAGGTGCTGCTCACCCAGCACAGCAAGGCAGAGCCCACAGGGATGCTGACCTCTCCCAAAGAGCTGTGGGATCAGATCACGCTGAGGCTGGAGCAGGCGGAGGGTTTCTCATCCAGGCAGCCTGTGGGAACGGGCGTGGGAGTGAATCAGGGCACCCAGCATGTTGGAAGCTCAAGGCAGAGGATGCAGAAGGTCCCAGCAGAGCTGGCTGGGCACAGCCTGTGCCTGGCAGGGGCTGGTCCCCAGCTGTCACAGCCCTCGGTCCCATGGCTCTGACACACACACACCACAGTGAATGTTTTACACATTCTGTACATACATGCAAATAATCCATCTCATAATAATTATCTTCACAAATTACTTTGCTTAGGTGTTTGAGTTTCATTTCACTTTCCTGTCACACTTCCCACAAAAGAGACCTCCATTTCCCAATAAATGGTGAGATTGTCTCCAGGACCTCTGAGCACTTCACAGCTCAGCTCTCAGTGACTCACACGTCTTCTGGAGCCCACATCTCACACCAGCAGGAAATTATTCAGGTGTGGAGGCCCAACAGCTCAGAGACACCGAATGGCATCTGCAAGAACTCAGGAACTGACAGGACACATGAAAGCACGAGGTACAAACTCTGCGATCCCCAGCTCGCCATGGCTGTGGATTCAGCCTGCCCTGGTCCCCTGCTCTCCAGCCCACGGGATCAGAGCTGTAACCCTTCTCACCTCACTGGGCTGCAGGATCCCAGCTGCTCATCCACACACCTCTCCCATGAGCAAATGGGGAACGTCCTCTGCTCCCGTCCCTCCAAGGGAGTTCCTGAATCTCAGCAGAAATTCTTTCATAAAGCCACAGCAACATTTGGATTGACAAAGGCAGTGACACTACAGCCCAGCCTGGGATTCAAAGGAAGCCTTTCCCCTCAGGGTCAGGGAGCCAGCAAGACCTCCAGCTACATTTTCAAAACTACATGGGGATTCACGTGCCTTTTGGTTGTCAAAACAAATACAGGATTAAACCCAAGCGCAGGGTCCTGCAAACACTCGTGGGGCTGAGATAACCCAGCTCAGGTCACAGCCAGCCCACAGCTCCTGCCTTCCCAACCCTGCAGCTGCTATTGCACCTCCTCACGGGGCAAAGAGAATCTGCTGTGTGTAAGAGGCATTTAGCAGCTGCAGACAACTGGATCAAATTGTGCTCTTCCATTTTTTAACATCATCTAAGGAGAAAGCACTTCTTATCAGCACACAGGGTTCAGCCATGCTGGGGAGGAACAGCACAGCACTAAGAGCAAAGGTAGAAAATGGAGGATGCAGATTATAAAATTCAGTCACATTTTAAAATTTTCTGCTACAATAATTCACTTTATGTAGAATTAATGTGGCTGATTGAACGTTTGTGCTGTAATTTACTTATAATTAACATTTTATGGTGAACAGATTTCACCATCTCCTTCATGCTGTGAACTCCAAGCCATAGGTCAAAAATAGAGATGAAACAGATAAGCACAAAATATTCTCACTGAAATATTAATGAGATTTTAATTTACTACTTTAAAAATACATCTTTCATCAATGCCTGTATATCAAATCATTATTTTAATTTTTTTTCCACATTGTATTAAAAATATAATGAACTTTCCTAACTGGTTGAAAGACCCTGAAATATCTTTTGTGAAGAGACAGCTCAGGGGAACAAAAAGGTCCAAACACACAGTTATCAGAAATCTCACATGGGGGCTGGATGAGAGTCAGCTCCAGCTGAACACACCACCTTCACCCTCAGCCAGCCAAAACGGGGGCTCTCCACTCTCCAACCCTGTGGTCCAGCACAGAGGGCCTGCTCTTCCCACCAAGATCTTATTGAAAAGCATAGGGTCAATCGAGAAAAATAATTCAACGGGCAGAAACTGCTCCCTGTGTTGCACCAAGAGCTGTGGCATTCACTGCTGAGGTGGAACACAGACAAGGTGCTGCTTTATCAGCCATTCCCATCTTTTCAGCCCCTTCCGAAACCTCCAGGACCAGGCTCTGCTGTTAAGGAAGACACCACAAGTCACAGGAAAAATGGGAAGGAAGTCGGAAGGAAACTTGTCTAAAATCTCCCACCCACTCTCCACGTGCGCTTGAAGCCTGCCCAGAGATGACAGACCACATCTGAATAAATTATTGAGTCATCTGCAATTCATCCCATTTCCTATATTCCAAAGCGCTATCAGACAGGCAGCAGAGGACATTCCCGGAACGCTCTGATGACAGAGAATGAAGATATGGGATGACAATGAAAAAGTCAGCAGAAAATCATAAGTCAATGGGACTATTTTATGCTCTTTACTTCCTAGCCTGCACCAGACCATTCAAACAGCTCATTGGAATTTCAAATGAAAAGCTGAATAATACAGGATTATAAATCTGTTACAAACAAACCTAAAACGCATCAAGAGAAATATACATGGAATTTTCCTTCTGAAACTGCTCAGGTTTTTCCTACAGGTTTGTTTGCTGGGAATTAGCAACTATTTGTTTTGAGGGTAAAGCTGCCTTTTCTTTTTAATTTTCTTTTTTTGTTTAGATTGAAGGCCAGTGCCAGGCAGCCCCTTGATCCCTCCAGAGCTTGAAGAATGGAATCCAGACCCTTTCAGCTTTCTCTATGCAGCCATGGGTTTGCTCTCTTTTCTCTTTCAAGGTATTATGAGTTTAAAAAAAAAAAAAAAAATTACCTGTGGGAGAAATTTCAAGAGAAACTAGACACCGAGCAGCATCCCAGCACAGAATGACTCCAAACAGGAAGTTAAATTCTCAGCTGCAGAAAGCAGGACCCAGTGGAACAGCAACAGGATTTCAGACAGGTCTGGAGCCCCCACCCTCCTGTGACATGGGGGAAGCATGTCGGGTTCTTTCCAAAATTGTTCTGGGAGATCTGGGGGCTGTTCATACACATATCTCTGCTCATGATTAGAACTACTCATTAGAAGTTCTTTAAAAAGAAAAGAAAGCCTCAATGCTTCCTTTGAAGTAAACAATTCAGAGTACTTTTAACAAACAAACTACCAGCAGAATCTGAGAGGGATGAAAGTACTGCTTCTGGAAAAGGCAAGGAAAAATCCCAAGTTACAAGAAAATACATATTACTACATTAATTTTCATTGGGTTTTTGTTTTTAAAACATTTTTCACTGTCATAATGAGAAAAAAAGCCAAACCAAATAAATCCTGAACAACAGGGCAGGGAAAAGCCCCAAAACGCAGCAGCCGAATACTGAACCAACACTTCCCAAATAAAAGACATAATATGATATTGCAGCAGAACATCCACAGAAATGTCAGAGAGACTGCAGGAGTTCTCAGGCACTGCCAGGCAGCAGCACCACGAGCACGGAGCCAGGACAGGGCGCTGTGCTTTGGGGAGCCACAGCCAGGGAGGAAGAGGAAGAGGAAGAGGAGCCGACGGCTGAGGGCTCCCAGGGCAGAGCAGGACAGCCCAGCTGCCCCAGGGCTGGACAGGGAGCTGCCAAAGCCAGGGGTTGCCTAAACAATAAAAACAAAAAGCTGCAATGAGGTCAAAGTCTTCAGCCTTTCGATCCTCTCCCTGGTGCTGATAGGCTGCCAAGCTATATGGACTCATCTTTAAATGTTTAAAGCATTAATGATGAGAAGCTACTCTGACAGACGGTATCTCTGCATTTTCTCATTACCAGGACCTCTGGTATCATCTCCCAGCACACAAAATTTATTTTGGAACTTCAACTAGGCTTCTCCTCCAACATTGGGCCAAACCTTGAGAAAGCAGCTCCCAGGCATCTGCTTGAAGATTTTAGTGCAAAATCTGAACGAGAATCTTCAATTCTAAGCACCTCGGAAGTCACAACCGACGTCTCAGAAGCATTATTTACGGAGGCGCAGGCTGAGCTGGAGCAGACACTGATCCTGGCAGGGCTGGGGCTCCCGGCCAGAGGAGCAGCAGTGCCACAGCAGGGCCTGCCCGGAGAGCGGGCACGGCGTCCCACGGAGGGATTAAAGCAGCTTGCTGAGTCTTAAGGAAACAGAAATGAAATAAATACACAAATTAACAAACACTTCAAAGATAACACGGAAATCTCACCAGTTGCAGCACATGTCCACTCAGTTTCTTTTTTTTTTCCTGAGTGCCTTTTCCTTAGTAAAAGCCATCAAAGATCATTGTGAATTAGTAATAATTTTTTTTTAGCAGCATCAAAGAATTAAAGCAAGAGAGAAAGGGAAGGCATGCAAGGGAGAAAAGGAGGGAGAGAAAGAGAGAGGTTAAGCTCAAAGGCAGAGAGAGCGAAATGGACCAGATTATACAAAATTAAAAAGCAAATACGCACAGACAATTTGTGCCGAGTGATTGCAAGCAATTACAGTCCGGCTTTTCTGGAGGGAAAATTGGGGAGGGGGGGGGGAGGTTATTTCAGCTTAAAAGGAGACTTTATTCATTCCTGATCAGCTTCTCCTACTATTCTCTCTTTTATTCTCGGATATCAATTTTAAAAAAAATCACCCTTCAGATGTTACATGTCTAACCCTGGGAATCCCACCCCTGGGCAGAGAGGGAGGATTTCAGCTTCCAATCGGTTCTTTCTATAGCCCTGAAAAAGCAATTTGCTCATAAAGGATAAAAAAAAAAAGGGAAGGGGGGGAGACAGAAAGAAAGAAAAGGAGGGCAAAAAAGGGAAACCACAACAAGGGCACACGTTCCTCTTGGAGGAGAGCTTCAATTTTACTGTAATTGTCTGAAGAAGAGCTGCTTTGATCTGCAGAATTATTATTATGCTGCAAATGCCGGGCTGCTGATGTCCCAGCTGGGCTGGACACGGGCACTCCGAGGGGCCCGAGTCCCTGTGCAGGCTCTGGAGCTGATCCCACGGCCATGGGGGCCCAGCAGGGATTAACCCGGGCTGGGGCAGCACAGGGCTCCCAGCAATCTGCCCTGGTGCCTCAGCCCCCTCCAAGCCCTCAGCCAGCCCTGCAATGAGGCTCCTGGGCCTGTACTGGCATTCCTGTCTCACAGCACCACCTCATTTGTTGGGAATGCCTTCATTTCTGAATGCCAGCTGAATCAGCCCCTGTTGGAAACAGCCCCCTGCCCCGCGCCACGCCAGGCTGGCTCGGGGGAGCTGAGAAGGACCCGCAGCACGAGGCCACAGCGTGGCTACCAGCAGCCGAAAAGGAACGTCAGTGCCTCAGAAATGCAGGATTTCCTCTCATCAACTCCTGCTAGCTGACATGCATCAGGATGCTTTCCATGCCCCGCATCACGTCCTGAGTGCCCGGGGCTGCCATCAGAGGGGCTGGGTGCAGGTGCTCGTGTGTGGACACAGCACTCTTTGCACCCTCACCCTCCTCCATCCCTTTCCCTCCAAACATCCCTAACTTGTGCTGAAACTTCATCTGCAAAGCCCAGTTTGAGGTGAGGCACACAACAGCATCCAGGCATGGTGACAAGATATTGGCCACCAATACTATTGCAGCTCACTAAGAACAGAATAAAGATGTTGATGTTTTATCAAATGAGGAAAGCACTTTACACCTAGGAAGTCGGAGATATGTTTGATCTTAAAATCTTCCCATTATTATATATATAAAGATCATACTTTCTATAAGTAAAGGTTTCTAAAATCTTATTTGTACAACTTGATACTGGTAACTGCCAGTCTGCCTTCACATGGAGAAGTCTATGAAAAATGGTACAAATCATTTATTGAAGTCTCTAACATCTTTCTGAAACAGTTTGCCTGTAAAATATGCAGCACACCCAAAATACACCGAGATGTGGCGTGACACAAACGATTTATTGGCATTAGTCTGGGCTGAGCCCCGTAAGTCACGCAGGGCCCCCCTCCTTGTGAGCATTGCCCTCATCCCACAGTCATCAATTACACCTTGACTCCACCACAGCCCAGCAGGAACCGTGTATCTATCTCAACTATAAACATACACGATTTTTCAGTCAAAGAGTAATAGGCAAATAGCTGGATTTCACTCATTTTGTGTTCTCCAGGTAGTAAAATAGACACATATTTAATGTACATACCCAAAAGTGCAGTGCCAATAAGTAGGGAGAGTCATATATCCCAGTTAGTTTATGGATGGCTGTATTTTATGGTTCTACTGCTAAAGCTGTATTTGCATGCATCTAAATATAGATAAATATCTGCAAAGCCAGAATTCTGCAGACGTGAAATAGAGAACTGGATAAATGCAAGGCAAGACACATGATAAAAATAGTCCTTATTTCTAGATACAATTATGAGCTCTTGACTAAAATTACTACTTGGGTATAGGATACTGAGGCTATGCAGTGTCTTCTCGTGCTGATCCTGGAGCTTGCTGTTGGAGCTATCGCTCTTTTGTTTCATAATTTTGCTAATTGGTCATTAAGAAGTCTCTAATTCTAATTCTGCCTTTGCCAGCAACACACTGTGGGTCAGCAAGGAAATTAATCTGCCTCTATACCTCAGTTTCTCCAACTGCAATACAGGGAAACACAGATCCATCACCAGGTCCTGCAGGAGTTAATCTGTTAATGTTTGTATCAATCAAATTGTCAAGTGCTATTTAAGTGCTTATTATTACTCATACAATAATTCTCTCCTTCTGGGCTCTGTAGGTTTGTAAAAACCTCTTCCATCACACGTGAGGTTCTTTTGGGGCAAGGGAGATGATTTGGGCCCGGGGCTGGCCGAAGAGGGCTCTGTGGGTGGATTCCTCACACCAGGCACCCCTGAGCACGGCTCACCGCGCGTTCCTGACGCTTGCTCCTCTGCTGGGGGACTCCTGGCCCTTCTGTGCCCACAGCGCCTCTGCCAGCTGCCCTGTGCCCGGGCTCAGGGGGCTGGAGGAGCCTGAGGACACGTTTGTCTCCTGTGTCCCAGCAGCACTGCAGACATCACCTTGCAGGAGGAGCATCGTTCCCAGGAGACAGCCCTGGGCAAGGCCTTCACCTCCTTCAGCCTGTTCCTTCTCCTCCCACGCCCTCTCCTTTGGCCTGGAGGCACAAACTGAGGAGCTGCTCTGTTCACCCAGAGCATCCTTTGCTCCTACTGCTCCAGGGAGAAATGCCCTTTGCTCAGGATGCCTGGCTCTGAAGCACCTCGCTGTGAGCTCCCGCTCTGGGGCCATGTGCTTTGGCCAGCTGCTGCACATGGGCAGGAGGAAGGACACACCTTTATTCTATGGAATCCGTGCTCTTTGGAGCATTTGCCAGCACCAAAGGCGTGCGGCATTCCAGGCACACGCCAGCTGGGATTGCTGGAGCCTGCCTGTGCTGGGAGCTTCTTTAAAAATATAGCAGCTTCTTTCTCATCTAGTCTGCTCCCAAAATGAATTCTCTCTACTGGCACCAGTGAAGCTAAATACAACTTATAAAATATTGAGCAGATCTTCATATGGAATGCAACTAAAAAAAAGTGACACTTTAATTATTATCTTTATGCTCCAGAAATATCCCATCAATATGAGGAGCAGATAATTCACAGCCACTGTTCCAAGCACTCTGCAGCACCAGGAGCTGCTCGTGCCTCATCCATACCGAACCTCAAACATCAGTGTATCCGTGCACGCAGCCTGTAGTTATTTATCAATTGTTTATGCAGCACTTAGTTATGAATGCATTTAATTTATAAACATTTATATTGTAGAGCACAAGATGATAAATTCAGAAGAAAAGAGCACGATCCCCCTGCCTCGTTCAGCCGAGAGCTCTGTCCCCTGTGCAGGTGCCCCGACCTGGCCCTTCTGCCAGCAATCCCAAAGGCTCAGCCTTGGGAAGGGCAGTTCTCAGCAAACCTCTTCCATGTGATGTTTTCCACAGCAGTCCTGAGCATACCAGCTCCGGCAGCCTCTGGAGCTCAGCTTGCCCAGTCCTCCTCCCTGGGGACTCTGTGAGACCCTGGGGCCCTCTACATGTTAGCAAATTACAGCTTCCAAATTATTTCTGTGTTTTCAAAATAAGCTGTTCTATGTGCAAAACTGCAAACCCTTCAGTCAATCCACACAATAAATAAATAAATGTCTGTCCATAGCTTACTGGTTAAAGAGCTAATTTCCCCATTGCTCCAGCATTGCCAGCTGCTTAAACCCAAAGTCCACCACTTTTGAAGGAAGACCTTTATCAGGAGGATATTTTACCCCCAATTTCTTTTCCTGCCCACTCTTTAGAGTACTTATCCAGAAGAGTTTAAATAAAACTGGTTTTTGTTTAAACATATATATTTTTATGTTTTCTCAATGTGCTGGAACTTGACAGCACAGACTAAGCCATGGATGAGCCAACTTCTGTCATGTATACTTATCTTTCCTTAAAACTAAATACGCATTTTAAATAGCATCTTGATTTAAAATCACCGTTTCTAATAATTTTTATCTCTTTTTCATTCTCTTAAATAGTTAGACCCAAATCATCCCTTAGTTTGAGTCTGAGCTTTCTGCCCCCAAAGTTCTAAAATTATTTGAGGTATTTCTTCTCTTCTAGCAGCTCTGCCAGCTCCGTGTTTGCTCTTCACTTTCAAGGATATTTTATTTATTTTCTTCACTTTCAGCTATTGAAGATGGCAAGAACAAATTTATATAATGAGCCTTAATAACAGTTTCCTCCCATAAAGTTCCCTATTTATCTCCTATTGTAGTGGTTTAGAAAGCACAAAAATGATGGAAAAATACAGGTGTAGTGATAAATCTCTGGGATTGATGGTGAATAATTTAAAACAGCCTTTATCCACGGGGTGATGCTTGGAACTCTCCCACTCTGTGCGAACCTTCCCCAGTCACTTCAACTCCTCCTTCCATAACACTCACAGTAGTATCCCACTCACAGGACTTGTCACCTATACACACTCAAATGAAACCCTGTTTGTTCCAAATCTCTCTCATCTCTTGGCCTGAGAGTCATCACGTTTCTCCCAATGTTTGTGATGTCCTGAGTCAGTCTGGATCAGCTGCTTGGGGGGCACACACGTGGCACGTGCTGTCAGCACGCTCGGGACAGCTCGAGTACCCCACAGGGAAAGGTTTCAAAGTTATCAACAAAGGTTCTTCCTGGGCATTCCTCTCCTAAACACTGCTGAGGCAAACCAGAGCCCCTGGGCAGCACGAATGACACTGCAGGACCTCCCCAGCCCTGCCAGCAGCGTGGGCAGCAGCAGATCCGCAGCAGGCACAGCTGGGCACTCACAGGGCTCCGGACCCTCCCAGGCTCTGGGCAAGCAGCTGCGCTCCGAGTTTGTGCTTGGTGCAGCACCAGGTACGCTCCACACCAACTAAAGCCACGTCAGCATTTTGTTCTTCATTATTTACCCATTTTTAGTGGTGGTAAGAAATGACTCTAACAAGTGCTGCCTTTGCTTGGAAGGCCCCGGTGCAGAGAAGATGGAGCCCACAATTTATTCCGTTTTCTTATTTACAGACCTATCCACGGGCAGGTCAGAGTCCAGTGGAGCCCTGGCTCTATCCCCCTTTCCCTCCAGCACTAATTAGCAATGCAATCCCACAAAGAGTGAAGTTGCCCGAAACCTCCCCTCACTCACAATGATTTATGTTCAATTTGTACAAATGGAGAAAATGAGATTTCAAATTTCAATGCCATTTCTGCAATGAGGTGATTAAAAGAGAGAGAGGTATTGCATTCTACTGTATAGAATATTGATCCCAGTGCTATTTTCCTTAGCAATAACCATTAGCTCAGTATTATTTGCAAACCTCTAATGCGAACCTGGAGATGTAATTTACATTTGTGCTTTACTTATTTGCTTTAACAAAACAACACAAAAGCTTTGGGTCTTTCAATCTATCCTTATTGTCAATAAAATTAGCAGTTCATAAAAAAATTAATGTATATGCAAAACCATCGCTTCCTTGTAAACTGCACCAAGACTGTGAACGCTGCCCAGAACAAAAGAGAGATAAACTATTAAAAGGCTCCGGCCATTAACAAATTGAATCCCGACCAAATTAAGAGGAGCTCTCCTTTGTGCCCTCCCTTAATTTCCGGGCCCCTGGGAGCGCGGGGAAGTTTTGGCATGGCGGGGCGCGTCCCCAAGGAGCGGGGCGGTGACAGGACGGGGACGGCTCGGGCCGGGCACGCGCACGGGCACGCGCAGGGCGCGCAGCGGGGCCGGGGACGCGCGGGGACAGCGCGGGGACAGCGGGGAGCGGCCATTGTCACCCAGCCCCGGCCGGGCACGGGCACAGCCCCGGCTGCTGCTGCTGCTCCCTCGCAGCCTTCAGCTGCTGCTGCTGCTGCCCGGCAGAGTTCGGAAGATGAGAACAAGGAAAGAAGAGGGAGAAAGGGGAGAAAAAAGAAAAAGCTAATGACCCATAATTGCCATGATAGTGGAATAGGGCCCGGGCAGCTGTTTTACATTCCCGGTATGTATAGTATGCAAATATCTACAAAGGGCCGACACAGTTTCTCTATTGTGGATCCTGAGGGTAACCAAATTAGCCTTTGGCAACCATGGTAATTGGGAGGTGCTGTTCCCATTAGGAGTCCTGCAAATTATGAAGAAAAATGGACCAAAGGCTTTGTCACAAATAATAATGCTGAGAAGAAAAGAGCAGGCGGCCGGCTTTGCTTGCTTGCTTTTTTTTTTTTTATTCCTACATTGTGTTGTTAATATGTCGCTGTTTAGTAATAAGAAAACAGTCCTCAGTGCCCTGCTGGACCCTCCTGGGCTTTCCATGGCAGTTCTGAGTTCTGGAGCACTAAACACGGGACAGCAGCCGCAGCCGAGAGCTGCCCGAGCAGAAGCGCCCGTGCTCAGGCAGGGCAGGGTGAGGCTGATGCTGCTCCATCAGCTGAGCCCCCAGAGCCACCATTGCCATGAAATCCCTGGAGCTGCTCCTCTCCTCCGCACAGGCCGGGAGCACCAGCCCCTCTCCTCCCTCCCCATCTCACACGCACGCAGCTAAACACAGATTTGTTCTCTGAACCACCCAACTTAGCTGCACAAGAGGCTCCATTTCCCACTAATTATTTGAATTTGTCTTTCACTCTTCCCGCCTTCTTTGATCATTCCATAGTTCTCAATCCCAGCATGCAGAATCCTGTTTGATTGTTATGATCTACTAAAAAATTCACAACTGCCAACTTTTTGAGTGGAGCTCTAAGCTGTGACACCACGAGTCAATGCCAAAACCACAAAATGCTGCTGTCTCTAGCACTGCCAGAGCAGAGCTCGCTGTTGTTGCCAGACCCTCGTGTCTGAGGTCCTGCTGAATTCCCCACACCGAGACACAGCCATGAGATCAGCCCACACGTGCCATCAGCCAGGGTCACCTAAAGCTTCAGCCTCTCTTCTGCCCTGCACATCTCGAGAGTTTTGGAAAACATCCCACTTACAATGAAAATCAGGAAATGGTCTCACTTGCTTTTGTACTTCTTCCCTAAGTCAATGTTTTGCCTAACTGGCAGCATGAACAATCCTTTTTCAAGGAACAGGAGAGCATTCAGGCCTTTTAATATCAAGGAGATTCAGAATGATCTCAGGAATCCACACTGACTTTAAAACCCAAATTGCTGAGTTTTATAAAAAATATTTACAAAACAAGTCTCACAAAGAGCAATTGTGTTTTCATTTTTCATGCCAGGACAAACTCTTCACCTTACAACCGTTGCAGCACAAGCCTTAAGTCCATATCTTTATTTTTTCATGGTTTCCCCTCAGGGCCTCTTTAAAGAGCCGGCAGAAGAGTCACTTCCCCGCTGGTGCAGTTGGCACGACTGCAAGTGTACTTAAAGTTTGCGTCTGATCAGGTTATGTGTATTGGATCTGAAACCAGTTAGTCAATTCTTGCCGGTCCCTAAGTGGCGATTTGTGGTAATGTCTACATCAATACTCACAGAGCTGCGAGCTGCTTTACGTAAAGCAAATGTCTGCAGGATGGAGGGGCTGCTCTGCTCCGAGGGCTGTGGCTTAATGGAGCTGCGGCTGAGCAGGAGCAGGAGCCTCAGAGGCAGCTCCAGTGCCGCCCTGCAAGGCCCAGCCATCCTTCACCCACCTGTGCCAGGGCAGCCTCGCTCTGTGCCCACCCGCCCCTCGGGTTGGCACCTGCCAGGCCCAGCTCTGGTTCATCCCAAATATTCCTTCTCCCTTTCCAGCACCAGTCCTGATACCCCCTCCTGCATTTCCTCACCCCCTGGGCTCCAGAGGGTGGATACAGGGCACAAATTAGAAACAGCAGAAGGCCAAGAAAACAAACCAACCAACAACTCCACACCAAAGCAAAGTGCAACAGAAAATTAGAGAAGGATAAAAGATGTTATAGCATGAGAAAATTATGATTAATGAAAAAGCAGGAGGTGGCTACTGTTCAAACTACAAACAACAGAGAACAACTCTGAGCAATAAACAATATTGAATTAGGCTTTTTCAATAACAGTTTTTTCTTTAGTACTTTTCCCTTTGGTGGCAAACAGAACACAAACCCTTGAGGGCAAGGATTGTCTTTGTTTGAGAAATGCACAGCAACAGAAGTGACCTCTGCGAGCCTCGGGCACGAGTGACCTGCACACGCCCACAGGTGTGTTGTGTTGTGTTGTGTTCTGGGACAGCTTCCCTGCAGGGCCAGGGCTCTGGGAGATGCCCACGGACGTGGGGAGAACACGAGCCAGCTCCTGTCACACCCCACCTCTCCTGCACATTGCTGCTTCTGCTTGGAATGGAGTAAAAAGGCCATGACTTCCACAGCAGCTACACAACAATTTACACCTTGTAAGTAATTTAAATACACTGCCTGAAGTGTAAAATCTGGGAACTGTCAGCAAACCTCAACTTGGCAAAAATCATTGCTATTTATTACAGTAAAGTGCTTTCTGTATGGCAAGAGCTGGCTCTGATACATCACATCTCAAACAAAAATATAGAATAAATGATCTCCCAAGATTGCTTCCAATCTGTTTCCCAAGGCTTTACAAAGAAGAACAGCAGAGCACAAACCCTGTGGAGCAGCCCTGCCAGTCCACCCCTTTGGAGCACACAAATTCCTACTCTGCACCAACATGCAACAAGCTCCTGTGCTCCAAGCCGCCCCAGTAAGGAAGAGTCTACTTCAGACCCTCAGTCACACCATCTAAGACTTAATTTCAAACAAACAACAAAATCACCAGAAAAAAAATAAACCTCATTTGCCAAACTACAGCAAAGAAAATATTCCCAAATCCACCAAATCTCTGCACCCTCAGTTCTTCCACACAGGCAAAGAGGGTTTGAGCAGTGTCATTCAGGGGGGTTGCAAACTACACCTGCACTTCCTCTTTCTAACGAGGAGACAGTTATTTTGGGAGGAAAGGGAAGGCTAGAAATACTGTTTATTTACACAAACAATTTTCCTTAGAAAGGAACAATTACTGACCCTCTTTCTTTGTAAGTTGCCATTGATCTCAGTGGGAGAGCAGGTCAGGCTGAGCAGGACCAGCCCCTGTGGAAGGCTCCAAGAAGAGCAAGGGGAGAGAAGCAGAGATGCTTGTCCAGGAGCAGGTACTCACAGTGTTTGTTTATGGCAGAGACATTTTAAACTGATCTGACTGTCGCAGGTCTGGAGCCAGCAGTGCTTTGTTACTGCTTTTGGGGTTCACTTCAGTTTTATACTCAATTTTGTTCTTCTTTCTAGATCAAACAGAAAATGATTGGCAGGAATCCTGTAAATCTGAAAGGATGCTTGTTTATTTGCCACATTTTTCTCCTACATTTTCAGAGATTAGTGCATGTAATATTTTAATGCTATGGCATAAATTTGCATGGGAGGGAGAGCTCTTACATTTACACACTTAGAGTGTGTGTGATCACAATATCCACGTGATTAGATACAAGGACATGTGGTGAAATGCACTTAACACAAGCCTGTTTGGGGCTCAGGGCCAGCTCTACCCAGTGAGATGCAACAGCCAAGTCTGGATTTTTTGCCAGAAAAGAGAGAAAGTCTGTACTTCTAACGGATCTGGTATCTTCCTTCTGTTCCTCAGAAATAAATTTGAAGGTCCTTATTCCCTGAGAAGTAAGTTTAAGATTTGGGGTGTTTTAGGATCAAAAAACATTAAGTCGTTTTAAAGACTTTTTAAACAAAAAAAATTCAATTTCTAACTTTTTTATCCAAGTTACATTATGGCAGGTTATGTAGTAGATTTATGGGACAGAAAGGGACTTTATAAAATGCTTAAATACATATTAAAAGAAGAAAAATCATTAAACTATAATAGTCAAAATAAGGTTAAATCAAATCTAAAGCCCATCTCAGTAATTTTCTTCATGAAGCCTATGCAGGCATCAGTACTTCTGCTAATGACACAGAAAGGAAAAAGACAGAAGAAAAAGTGGGATATATGGAATATTCTGGAACAAAGAAAATAGAGATATAGTTACTACAAAGGTTACTGTATATTTATTCAGTCAAGGCTGGAGTCCATCACTAGGAAGCCTCGAACGTGTGGGGTCCTCACCCATGCTGGACTCCAACAGCCCACACTGCCCTTCCTCTTCTTTCCCCCTTGGGAAGGACAGAGCAGTTTTCCTAATTCAGGCCTCCTCTCTGCTCAAAAAAAATCATGGGCAGGATTTATTCCAGAAGATTAAATGACCAAAGATTGTCCTGCAGAAGAACCATAAAACAGGCTGCACACAAAAGGTAAAGGTTACCCAGAAAAACGGTTGAGCACTTCAGAAACATGAGAGAGGACCAACACTTGGTTTGCTCGGTTTTGGTTTAATGTGTAGAATCCCAGATTGTTAAGGTGGGAAAGAACCTTTAGGATCATGAAGTTCAAACCCAGCAGGACCACCATGTTCACTATCAAACCCTCAGCTACAAGCAGCTGAATGACTTTGGGCCATTTCTGACTGAAATCGTTGGGTTTTGCCATTGCTGGGTTCCCACCTGCTCATAGCTTGGCCATGGTCCCACACTCCCTGAGAAGGGATGGACACCCTTTGGGAAAAGGCCGGAATGTTTGTCCCACAGCAGTCTCTGTCTGGGACCAAGGAGTTTGGCAAATCACTGGCTCAGATCGGGACTGATGGGATGAACTTCAGTTCCTTCCCAATTTTAGCCCTTCCAGCCATCACGCAACACCTGGGCAAGAACCAAGTCACAACATCTAATGGGCTTTGACCATCATCAGAGAGTGAGAGCAGAGGGAGAGCCCTGCCAAGACCCTGGCAGGCTTGCTCAGTCCTTATGCCCATAGAAATGGTGTTGGAGGCAACAAAAAGCCCCACAAGCTCATTCCTTTCACTGAGTGGGAAAGGAAAATGTCCCTCATTTACTCACCCAGAGGTCACAGTCATTCTGTTTCCCAAATACCATATTAGAAAAGAGAAAACAAGCAAACAAAATAACTATTCTTTTATTAAATTCAAGGACGGGTTATAATTGATGTAAAAAT
This sequence comes from Melozone crissalis, assembly GCF_028551555.1. Classification (NCBI taxonomy): domain Eukaryota; kingdom Metazoa; phylum Chordata; class Aves; order Passeriformes; family Passerellidae; genus Melozone; species Melozone crissalis. Next base: position 633,419 of record NW_026535785.1, read on the forward strand.
AAGAGAAAGGACTTTGGTTATGGAAATTTCAAGTGTCTCCCTCCTCATGTCCTTTCTGTCTCTGGAATAACAACTCCTATCCCTGCTGGCAACGTTCCTCTCTTTTCACCAGAGATGTGACACGGGACAGCTGGGAAGAGGAGAGCAGCAGCCTGACCTGCACCAGGTCACTCCCCTCTGGTCACTGGGCAATTCAACAAAGTATTTGAGCAGGAAAATGCTCTTTTCCCCCCTTTTTTAAATAGTATGACTAAATCCATCTGGGAGGTCATCTCCTTCGGCAAAACCAACCCAAGAGCGACAGTATTCACTGTGAAAAAAGACTGCAATGGTTTAAAAACAACCAACCAACCAAACCAAAGCAACTTTAAAAAATCAAGCTGAAAGAGCAAAACAAAATAGCTAAGGGGGACCTGGGCCGAGCTAAGACAAAGCAATGACTGGACCCACCTGGAGAGCAAGGCTGGGTGCTTTGTGGCGGGAGGAAGGTCCGCTCGGGCGCATGTGGCTGGAGAGCGTCTGCGGCCGCGCCGGAGCCGCGCCGAGCGCTCCACGTCTGCCCACGGCCCCGGCACGCCGTGGAGATTGGCTGCCGAGCCTGCCGGGAGGGGGGACCCACTGCGAGCTGCTGGGGGGATCTGCCTGCCTGGGGACAGGGGCTTCCGATTTTGAATTTTATTTCTTTATTTTATAAGCTACATACATGGAATGCAAAACCTCCATTTATTCCTTCTGGGTCATATGAGGGAGCCACTGGCGAAGATAATAATATATGAAGCAAGAGAACGAGAGGGAGAAAGAGGGAGGGAGGGGAGGGAAGGAGGGAGGAAGAGAGAGAGAAGCAAAAGGCTTTCTATTATTCGGGACACTGGTGATGCACACTGAGGCAGTTGGAAGATTAAATTAAGTATTATATCTGCTGACCCCATTGCCATGGTTACCGGACAGCGGAAAATATTAATCAAGCCAAGCCTTTTCAGCTGAACATACCAGAAAAAAATGCTAAATATAAATATATATGTACATATTTGCTGCTCTGCCATGCTAATGTGGGCTGCCAGCAACCAAACCACCTGATATCACATAGATAAACAAATTTAAAATATCCTTGCCGCACAAGAAGGCTGACGTCAGCGTGGCGAGCGCAGCGCAAGGACGGGGCTGCAGCGCTCGCTCGCCCTTCAGCCGATTAGAGAGGGAATTTCAATAAGGAATGGCGACATCTTGCTGGGTGCCTCAGCTGAGGAGGCTTTCAGGGTTCTCATCCCAGTGGGAAGAGAGGGACAGAGGACCGGCCACGAGCCGCTTCTGCCGTGCAGAGCCCTGGTGCCACATCCAGACCGCACACCTCCCATGGGGAATTAAAGCAATTCCCACCAACTTGGTGTTCACCTTCAAACCACAGTGGTGCTCAGAGGAGCCGCTGCTGCAGAGGGATTGGCCCTCGGGAGGGACGCTGTGCGAGCAGGTGACCTGCAGGTCGCTGCCCTCCCGCAGGTGGGACAGACACGGGACCCCCACAGTGACACAGAGGCACCTGAGGGGACGCACAGCCAATGTGGCCGGGCTCAGAGAGCACAGGCAGGGTCTCAGAGGGTGTCATGGCACTGCTGAAGCCCCAAGCCAGGCTGCACCTACAGCCACGGCCCTCCCAGGGTGGGAGCAGGTCCCTTTGCAAGGAATCTCTTCAGGTTTTGCAAAGGGCAAGGTGTAGTCAAACCAGACCCAGGTGAATAACAATTTTGATACTGAACTACTACCATTTTTGAACTCTAATCTTAAACACAGAAATGGGAACAACAAGACAAAATAATCTGTCCTTTTTTCATACAGTAAATCATTGGCATAACTAAAAAGGAAACAAACTCCTCATTCTCTGCTCTAACCACACACTAAAAAAGCATGGCCATACAAAGACAGTATTTCCTCCCAGTCACCATCTTCATTTTTGCCTTGTTGCTTGTTTTTGTCTGTATTTTACAGGAACGTTTCATGTGGCTGCTGCTGACTTGCGTAATTTTCCCTGAGGTATTCAAGCCAGCAGAACACTGAGGTGACAACACATCCTTTGTTGTGTCCTACCCACACATGGAGGTGGTAGAGATGAGAAACAGGAAAAAATTTTAAAATAAAGGAATAATAAGCCACTAGACCCTATGAGAAGACCAGGCATTTTAAAGGAGTCCGAGATGGAAGCAAACAATATTTGTCAAGGGAAGCTGTGGCTGCCCCTGGATCCCTGGCAGTGCCCAAGGCCAGGCTGGATGGGGCTTGGAACAACCTGGGATGGTGGAAGGTGTCCCTGCCATGGCAGGGGTGGGATGAGACGAATTTTAACTTCCCTTCCCACCCAAACCATTCTGGTATTCTGTGAATACGTTAATAGATGTACTTTATACCAGTTCTGCAGGGCTGGATATATACCAGCCTTCTCAAAATCTAGCAGCCTGAGCTCACCAATACAAATACACATATAAAATACTGTATAGATTATACAAAACAAATGTTCTGGTTCATTTACAGTTCTGTAAAAGCAGAGCCAAATCTACTGAAGGCATAAACAAGGACATCTATTTCATTTTTAAAATGTTAATGAAGAATGAGATTGTTATTTGTTCTCAGTTTATTTTGTGATTTGAGCCAATAGTTCTAGTGATAATTATCAACTGTTTATATTTAGATAAAAGCAGCCCATATGGCAACAGCAGAACAATCTGATGTTTAGATCCTCAGCTACATGTTTTCTATAAATAATATGATTGAATAACTGTAACAAATTATTTCATCAGTCTAAAAGCAGATACCAATATATAACAACTAAGAAAGCCATTTACTCATTATCGGCAAATAATAAATACCTTCCCAAGTACATTTAACACTTAGGAAAAGACAAAAATATAACAATACAGATATTAACCCATAAATGCTTACATCAATGCATCTTAACGTTTACATCTTCATTTCCTTGGACACAGAGACAGTATTATGTGGGTTCTTATGGTAATTAAAGGGTCTGCCTAATTTTGCACACAAATGAGCATGATTACGTGATGTGTTTGTACTCAAATCTTACCAAATCCCAAGCCCATTGAAGCTGCCCTGCCCATTTCTCACATTGCACACCTTAGGAACGCCCTGCTGAAGGGAGCTCGACGCTGGAGCCCTGCCGAGGTTGGAAGCGCCGCGCTCCCGCCATTGCCAACGCTACGGCGACGGCCGCGGCACAGCCTGCCCGGATTGCTGGGCTCAGACCCCGGGCAGGGCTCCAGGCTGCAGAGCCTTCTCCTGCTCGCACAAAGGAGCTCCCAGGCCGGGGCAGCCGCGCGGGGCCTGCCCAGCCAGCGCTTCCCGGAGGGAAAATGATTGCGGCACAATGGCCGGCACGGCCGGCTTAGGGCAGCTGTGTCATATAAATTGTCAGCAATGACCATAAGCACTCAGAGAAACAATTTAATTCCTCACTCCCGCCATCATGGGCTGATATATTCTTTCAAGGTCATTACCCAAGGCTAGGAGGGTCGCGTGATTAACGAGTGACACGTCCAACGAGGGCGGCTGTGCCTGAGCAGGCCTTATATTAATTAGACAGAAGTGCTGAAAAATAAATGGTGCCTGGCAAGGAGGGGCCAGACCCACACCTCCATGGTTGTGCACCTCCCCAGACTCCCTGCCACCATCCTGCTCCTTCAACCTGCCACCACATCCCAGCAATTCACGAGCAGGACACACAAAAGATGCTTCTTTCCTCATTTAAATTACTTGGGCTCTCACCCCAACTTTTTGAGCCTTTGGTTTATGCTTTTCTACCTTCTTGCCATAAGTTACTGACTTATACTGCACGGAAGCACAAGAGACTGCTGTTCACAATTAACTTTGCATCTTCAGAGCAAATCTAAAATTAAAAAAAATCCCAAGGCTGGCAAGTTTGTGCCAGGCACTTGGAGAGACCCAGAGCAGCGCCAGAACACACACTGGCTTACCATCAGCAATAACTGGGCTCCAGAACCCCTGAGCAGGCCAGGCTTTCCAAAGCAGTAAGGCACCCTCTGATAACCCTCTCTCCAGGGCTCTGGGACAGCTGTGCCACCCCAGCTCATGCGATGCTATGGAACCAGGACAGATGGCTCTCAGCAGAGATACAGCTCAGGACTAGCTACACTTGTTATTCAGAGAAAATGTCTTTGGACACACTCCGATGTCCCCCCCAAAAACCTGGAAACCAGCCTGATCACTCGAGCCCACAGCACACTGAACTGGGCTCGGTGTAGCTGTTCCAACAGAAAGAGGGAACCCACTTCATTTTCACCATGTTGGAGGTGCTGCCAACAGCTCTGTCTGAGGTTTATGAGTCAATAGAAAAGCACCTTTCAACAAAGAGAGAGTACTCCAGATCTGCCTGAGCAAGATGGACCCAATCCTCCAAGATTCTCAGCACTCACAGCTTCAACGGCCCTAAATGAAGCCACCTCAACAGCTCTGCAAAATTACTGTCAAGCATTGTGGATATTCAGCTGTTCCCCACAACACTGCAACACCTTCCAGCTGCCCAGTGCTGGAAACCAGGACTCCTTCTGGTGTTTTACCTTACAATGGTTACATCTCCTCAGCCCCAGCCAAGATTTGGGTGACACAAATCACTCACCCCTGGCAGCAGCAGCGCCTGGCCTGCAGTCAGCTCCGAGAATCTGACATCCCCCCGTGTGCTCCAGGCTGGGATCCTCCAGGCCCCTCAATGAACCTCGCCCCAGCAGCCCCTCGCGGCGTTCCTGAGGCAGAGGAACCCCCGTGGCTCCATTCCTGTAACACGTTCCTGTTCCCAGCCCTTCCTCGGTGGCTCTGCCCAGAGCGGGGAGCAGCCAGACCAGTGCCCACCCCCCACAGGTGTCCCTGCTCTCTGCTAATCACCATCACTTAATTCCCTAACTCACCACACCTGTGTTTTGCAGAGCCTGCATTTTCTATGTCCAATACACTATGACAAAAAGAAATCATAAAGCACAAGTTAAATGTGAGCAGCAGTTTTTTAGGGTGTCACTGGCCTAATGACACCCAGTGGCTTTCCCTGTTCTCACTACACAGACACAAAAAGCAGCAGGAAAGAAAAGCAAAACTCTGCCCTAACCACTAACTTTTGATCATCACCTGCTTCTTATAATCCACCATCAAGGATTCCAAGACATTTCCCTGGGAATGTCTGTTGGAAAGGAGCCAACACCTGAGAAAGGGAACTGAGACAAAAAGCCAAACACTTGTGGCTAGGTTGTTAATTAGACTCAAAAAATAATTTATTTTTTAATCCAAAGTTCCACCTTATTTTCCAGCAGCATTCAGATTGATGTCTTTCCTCCTCCTGAAAAAAATGATTAACAAGAAATCCCCCCCCCCCCAATTTACACTTCAGCCCAGCTGCCCCACCTGTGTCAGCAGCAGAGGCACAGGTGGGTCAGCAGCTCTGGGACCACTGCTGGGTGTGGGGCCAGCAGGTGCTCGGCTCTTGGGGCACCTCCACAACAAAGACCAGCCAATGTTAGTGCAGATGAAATCCAGCAAACAAATAATTACATAGAATGTGTATCAGGAATGAATAATAACTATCAATTAACCTGGTTACTACAGAAATAAAAACTGAACACTCCCCAGGACCCCAGGCTGCTGCTCACCACCTGAGGCAAAGGTTCTCTCCTTCCCTCTCTGCCTTTGAGGCTCCCAAGCTCAGGGCAGTCCTGAGCAGCCACAGGTCACCTGTCACAGGTGGAGCTTCCACGGTGTCCCCAACCCTGCAGCTCGGGAAAGGATGGCAAGAGCAGGAGTGCTGCGTGTGCAGGGAAGGTGCATGCATGGGTACACAGGTAACACACATGTACACACACAGGTAACACACACGTACACAGGTAACACACATGTACACACACAGGTAACACACATGTACACACACATGTAACACACATGTACACACACAGGTAACACACATGTACACACACGTAACACACATGTACACACACAGGTAACACACACGTACACAGGTAACACACATGTACACACACAGGTAACACACATGTACACAGGTAACACACACGTACACAGGTAACACACATGTACACACACATGTAACACACATGTACACACACAGGTAACACACATGTACACACACAGGTAACACACACGTACACAGGTAACACACACGTACACACACAGGTAACACACACGTACACACACAGGTAACACACATGTACACAGGTAACACACGTACACACACAGGTAACACACATGTACACACACATGTAACACACATGTACACACACACAGGTAACACACACGTACACAGGTAACACACATGTACACACACAGGTAACACACACGTACACAGGTAACACACACGTACACAGGTAACACACATGTACACAGTAACACACAAGGAGTGCCCGTGGGTTTGGCAGGTACAAAAGCACTCTCCAGGCTTTCACAATGGCCTTTTCCACCTCCCCAGGAGTGACCACTAGGAATTTGATTTGAATTTTTTTTTTTTTTTGGCATTTCTGTAATTTAATTTTGGATTACCTAGAAACAAGAAAACTGAAAAGAAAGAAAATGTGAAAAGGCTATATTACCCCTAGAACCTTTTTATGACATGGGGTTATGACTTGGAGCTGGTTACCCTCTTTGATACTTCCCTAAATTGCTGCATTTTTGGCCCTTCCTCATAAGACTTGTCTTCATGTCCATAAATTGCACCGCCTTGGAAATCTGGTGGGAAGAACCGAGGTTAAATCCCACTCTCTCCTCAATTTCTGTCCTCCATCGCCGACATCAGGTTGGATGCAGGATGAGTTATGGCGGAGGCAGAGCAGCTTGCAGGATTTCCAGGAGCTGCACACCCCGAGCGGTGAGTGCACCGTGTGTGGGGTACAGATGTGACCCCCAGATGTGCTGCAGCTCCCACCAGTCCCAGCCTGCAAGCCCAGCTCACGCACACAGAGCCACTCCACGCGCTCACACATGATCCTGCAGCATCCCAACACATCAGCACGGGGTTGGATTCACTTCCCAGGCGCCTGATGCTGAAGCTCTGCAGACACATTCCCTGCAAAGCTCAGGACAGCCATTTGAGCAGTGGTTTTTCAGCACCAGCACCATCACCACGAGCAACGTTCCCCGGCCTTACGCCGCACAAAGGCCAACATTAATTACAGAGGCCAGGAAAGAAAGATTCCTCCCTTTCCGTTCCAGTCCTTCCCTCCCGGTAACACCCCATTTTCCTGCACATCTGGGAAATGGGAACAGCACTGGGCACCGCAAGGTGGGCAGTTCAGGTGGAAAGCTGACTCTCGGGCTATTTTTAATGTCTTCCCTGTGTATCCATTTACGTTCCATCTATTTAAGTGCGTGTGAGTTTACGTGTTAATGCCTGCTCGCATCCAGGAGAAAAATACACAGCACGGTTAGGCAAATACATGGAAATACAGACAGAATCCGATTGCTCTGGCAGACCACACAAAGGCTAAGAAATGAAAAATGCACTCACGCCCTCTGACACCCTGGCCGAGTGCACCGCGAGAGCTCTCGTGGTGGGGACTGAAGGCTGGCTGCTGGCTCCCTCTCTCTCCCTCTCCCTTTTCTGCTAAGGAGACACTTTGAGCGCCGGGATTGCTCACAATCTGGCTCTGTGATCCACATGCAGGACTGGTAATATGCCTGCTATTTCCCTCTCTCTCCCCCATCAAACCTCCCCCCCATCGCTCTTGTTCTCATGTTCGGTGGTTATTTTAGCTTAATGCGGTGACATCACAGCTCGCTCAGTGAGTAAAGCCCCGGCTGTGAATGCAGAGCGCGGCTCCACTGATCACTCCCAGCGATGGGATTTAGCCAGCTTTGGTATTTAGTGCTCGTCCCCAAGCAGAGGATGCTCCGTCCTGGCGCAGCTCCGCGTGGGTTCCGCGGTGGTTGGCACGGCCCTGCCGCAGCCGGGGGACGGTGACGTGTCTCACACCCGGACCGGGACCGAAACCTGGAGAGACACTTGCCATGGGCTCCCTCGTGTTTGCCTAGCACAGGAGAGCAGCTGGACACCTGGCTGTGTGCATCTGGGGGAGGGGGTGCATGCACAGGCTGGCAGGAGGTGGTTCTTAGGTGGGGGAGAGATGGAGCGCTGCAAGGCATCTCATTTCTCAGCATCACTGAGGACTCAAACCCCCACCTTGCATTAAAATGAAAATACTCTGTGAATTTTTAAAGCTGAACCCCACTACAACTCTCCATCTCCCCGTAATTCCTCCGCCCCATTATATCAGATCTGCAATAGTCTCAACGGCTCTCATGATTTTGTTCCATGTTCTTCTAAAATAGGAAACAAAGAAATAGCACATGATATTAGAAAACTTCACAGCAGAACAGATAAGATGCAGGAGGAGAATAATGCAGTCAAATAAGCTTTCCATTATTAACAACTGTGCCCCGAGGTCTACGGACATAGTCCCAAAACCTAAATTATCTTAAATCATGAGGGTACCAATAAAGACAGTTCGGGACAGCAGAAGGGGTCTGTGATTTCAGGGGGTTTGCAGACCACATATATATGATTAACATTTCTGTGCTACGGTTTATTACTTCATTATAATATTTTCCATCACAAATGAATAGGTAAAACACCTGGCTATTAAATATAAACCTATCCCTCAGGATGATCAGATTATCACTTGAATTTAAAATCTTTCTGAATTTTTAATAATGCATAACAAATAAGATTATTTATGCACTTTCTTGGCTTTGCTTGCAGGGCCCATGGTGACGTGCAGCCGTCTCTCCTGAAATCCAGGTCTGGGGGGAAGATGCACTCCCTGCTCCCCCTCTCCCCTCCTTTGCCCAGCTGTGCCCCAAATCCCCGCGCTCTGGGGGGATGAGGGGCCGGGGGAGCCTGCGGCACGGCCCGGCACGGCTCGGCACGGCCCGGCACGGCTCGGCATGGCACGGCCCGGCTCGGCACGGCACAGCCCGGCTCGGCTCGGCTCGGCACGGCACGGCCCGGCCGTTCCGGAGCGCAGCACGGAGCCCCAGGCGCGGAGCCGCCAGGCGCGGCCGTGCGCAGGCAGCAGCCGAGGAATCGGGCGGGCTGATGGAAAGTCAAGTGGAGGCCTGGCTGTGTGCAAGCCCTTCAATAGATCTGTAGTCTGGACTTGAACCCTGCCCTCTCACCCCGCGCTCCCGCATTTCTCCCCCACCCCCGCGCCCGCGAGGGGCCGCGGGTGACCCCGGCCCTGCCGCCGGCGAGGGAGGGGAGCGGCGAGGGGGGAGCGGGGTCCCCGACTTCCCCGCAGGTAATTAAGGGACTGTTTTCAAGGTTGCATGGGCAAAAGACAATTGGGCCTAATGAAGCATCGATCGGCCGGCGCGGGCAGCCAGGCGCTGACATGCACTGCGCTCCTGCCCGGGAGGGAGCATCCCCATCCCGCATCCCCATCCCGCATCCCCATCCCGCATCCCCATCCCGCATCCCCATCCCATATCCCATATCCCGCATCCTGCATCGGCCCGAGCCACCTGCGGGGCCAGCCCGGCCCGCGCCGAGCGGGACAGCCACGCTCATTACAGAGCAGAGGGGCTTTGTGGCGGGGTTGGTTTATTTGTTTGTTTGTTGCTCTTTGGGATGAACCTTGCTCGTCGTTCCCATTCTAACCTCGCCAATCAGCGCCGCCGGGGCTGGATGCACGAGGTCAGTTATGGAGATGCAGGAAATTACTGGGGATTGGCATGGCTGGTTTTGTCAATTTGTAAGCAAAACCCTGCGTTATTGCCGGGTTTTCATCTTTTCATCACCGTCAGCCTGTGCTGGCACATGAGAACTAAAAGCAAAATTGTCTCAAAGGCTGCTGGAAAATTATTGGTGGGGGATTAAAAATATTTTTGTGTGAAATAAAAATAGGAAGCGGGTACTTACATTAAAAAAATAAAGCCAATTAAGCCCCCTGGAAGTGCTGACACATCCAGCTCGCCGCTCGCCCTAGCCAGGCATCTGCTCCCGGCTCCGAAGCCGAGCAGCTCGGCAGCATCGCGTTCCTGGGCTCCCCAACCTGCCCTCGCCTCACCCAGCCCCTTTCTTCTGGCCCAAATGTTTGCATTTGTAGGACATCTGAATGGTAATAAAAGGGCCAGGAAATGATAGTTGTGCCAAGTAAATTGGGGTGAATGCTGGGGGAGGGGAAGCCGGATCGATTGTGAAACAACTTGTGCATTATCCGGGAAGGATTTGCTCACGGTCCTGCGCTGCTCCGCGTACGAGAGGCCCCGCACTCAACAATAGCGTGTCCCCTTAGAGCAGGAAACACAAAGGGAATTTGCTCTGATTCAATCCACACAGTGAGGCCCCTCTGGGGCTAAAGAGGGTCACTTTTACCCTGGCTAAAAATAAAGAAAAAAGATTTTTTTTCCCCTCTAACACACACACGCGCACACACGCACACACACACACACACACACACACACACACGATCCAGCAGAGGAAAGCAGCCCACCTCCACTCAACCAGATACTTAAAAATCATGAACTGCCTCTCATTTTTCCATTTAGACTTTAGAATTTATCAGAATTTACTTAAAAAAAATTAAACCAGTAGAATGTGATCAAAGAGCAGCAAAACGGCCTCTTCCTTTTATTCCATTTCCTTGTCTAACAAGTGCTTTACCCAGGGACTGCTGCAGCACCAGCCCCTAATAACAAAGGAGGTGACACTGTGAGGGCACAGAACTGTAAACTGAATTTTGAAAGCCACGCGAGAGCCCAGATATCAAGGTTGTGCTGTATCCAGATATATTTGTTTTCTAATACTTGGCCTTTCTTGTTCTACTTCTAATCCCAAATTCCTCCATCAAGCACAGGTCAGTAACGACGCAGCAATTGTGTACAACACCTGCTGAAATTATACACAACAACAAGTTTTCCCTAAAATTTGCTAAAATGCAGCTCAGCAGATTCTATCTGCATTCATTTGGCAGAACAACAAGATATTGGTGAGGACAAACTCCACATAAAGCAGCCGTGAGCCCCCTGAGTTGGTGGAGCTCAGCCCAAACAATGGCCGCTTCCCATTCACCTTTCCCCGGCTTTTCAAAAGAACATCCCAGAAACACAAAGCAGCAGCGGGAAATGGCAATTTTATGAATCCTAATCAATCAAAGGGCTTATTAACTCAATGTGAAGCCAGATTAAAATCTTTAATTATAAATCGTGCTAAAAGGAAAAACAAAATGTACTTATGGTACATTGAAAATTCCGGATATTAACATAGTTGCCATTATCTCTCGCAATATTAAATTTCCCCTCCCTGCCCTGCAACATGCTCACCTTTTTCTGTTCCTAAAGAACAGAACTGCGGAGCAAACTCATTTTTCTCCTTCCCAGTCTTATTAAAATGTATTCCTGCTCCCCGCAGCCGGGGCTTTGAGGCGGCGGGGCTGCGGGGAGCCCCATGCTGGAGGGAGCGGCTGTTTGGGGGGTTTGGGGTGGGATCCCGGCTGGGTTTTGGGGCCGCAGTCCGCTGTGAGGCGTGTGCCGGGCTGGCAGGGCAGGGCTGGGGAGAGGCCTCGGCCGCTTCCCTGCAGGCAGCGCTGGGAAACGACCGCGGCAAATGCGGCCGCGGCTGGACGGGAGGGGGAGGCCGGCAGGGAGCAGCCGCATGTTTTATTTATTTGTTCCAAGTCACGGCCATCCATCCCATTGTGTCCCTGTCCGAGCGGTGCCGCTCGGGGGGCGCAGCCGCGGTCCCCAGCGCACGGATGGGCAGGGCAAGGGGCTCTGTCCCCGAGTGCCAGCACTGCCTTGTGCCCGCAGGGATGGGCAGGGCAAGGGGCTCTGTCCCTGAGTGCCAGCACTGCCAGCACTGCCAGCCCGCAGGGATGGGCAGGGCAAGGGGCTCTGTCCCCGAGTGCCAGCACTGCCTTGTGCCTGCAGGGATGGGCAGGGCAAGGGGCTCTGTCCCCGAGTGCCAGCCCTGCCAGCCCGCACGGATGGGCAGGGCAAGGGGCTCTGTCCCTGAGTGCCAGCATTGCCAGCCCGCAGGGATGGGCAGGGCAAGGGGCTCTGTCCCCGAGTGCCAGCCCTGCCAGCCCACACAGATGGGCAGGGCAAGGGGCTCTGTCCCCGAGTGCCAGCACTGCCTTGTGCCCGCAGGGATGGGCAGGGCAAGGGGCTCCTGTCCCTGAGTGCCAGCACTGCCAGCCCGCACGGATGGGCAGGGCAAGGGGCTCCTGTTCCAGCCCTGCCAGCCCCTGCCTTGTGCCTGAGCACCGTGCTCCCTCCCTGTGCTCCCTTTCCAGCACGTTCCCTCGCACCCCGGCCTCATGCCTGTCCTCTCCATGGCATTGCATTTGGAATTAAGGATTTTTCCCCTCCACAAAATTAGTTTTTCAAAGGAGAGTGGTATTTCTTTTAGAAAAACGTCCTACAGGACCCACTCAGATTGTAATTCTAGGTCATGTTTTACACAGAATTCCTATCTTCCTTTCTCTTGATGCACTCCTTCCCTGGGATTTATTCCAGAAGCACTCCCCAAAGGAAAAGCACCTTAGCTGAATTGAGATTTTTCAAATTTGCTGTCACTTTTGGAACGATAATTGAAATCCCAAATCGTGTTTCCCTTCTGTAGAACTTCAGAAAACACAGCTGGTGAATTTGAAATACAGTTTTAGCTTGAAAAAAATGGGAACTTAATTTTGCATTTCACAAATGACTGGTTGTCTCCAAAACGTTCACAAAAGGGGATTTCACATCTCAGGGAAGGGAATCACTGTCTGTGCCCTGTAGTTGCTGCCTGACAGTTCTGCACCCTGTCCCGAATTTCCTCTGCCGCCCCAGTGCCACAATTCCCTGTCCAGCTATTCTCAAACCCACCCAGGCAGGGTCGTGTCCCACCACGCTCCTCGGGCAGGTAAATCATTCCTCCTGCTGCTTTCCAAATCTCTCTGCAAATCCTGCCCAGCAACACAAGTGCAAGAGTCTGAGGACGTGGGAAAGACAATTTTAAGTATAAAATCCCTCTGGGAGTGAACCTTTCTGTGCTCAGCCGGCCCTGCTGTGACCTGGGGTGTTCCCCCTTGCTCACACGCTTGGCACACGTGTTCCTGCACGGAGCCTTTCTGCTGTGGCCCGTGCCCAGAGCAAGGGGCTCACCACGGGTTTAGCAGGACTGACCCAGGCTGGCTGCCAGGGCTGGGGTGCCCAACACCCCCAGGCCCTGCCTGGCACCCCAGGCCCTGCCTGGCACCCCAGGCTCACAGCCTGCCCTCTCCAGCCCTGCCTTTCAGGAAATTCAGAAAAGATCCTTTGTGCCCAACTCGGGTTTCATTTCATTGCTTTTAAATTTGTTCAGCTTGACTTTTGACACTTCAGAGGCTTAAGCCTTCTTTAAGTACAACAATATAATAAATATTTGTGTTGCCAAAGGAAAAGTGGATCCGTTGTTAGTGTTAGGGAAAGCAGGATCTCTTTCTCATTCGTTTGGTATAAATAATTCACACAACTATGTGCATTTTATAAACATCATCTTTAGGAAACTGATACTATCAAACATTTTCAAGACAACACTCAGCAGCATATAAATATGCGCAAAGTATTTACTACAGTGGATCTGAAACTAAACAAAAAAATTGTTAATGAAAGCAGAAAAATAACGATATTTTATGTAAATAATTATGTTAATACAAAGTGTTTTCAGACTTATTTATACAAATTAGTCATCTGAATGACAAAAAGCTTTGACAAACTACAAACACCTATCAAAAATCGTATTATTTGGCTCATTTTCCTCACAATTTCCATCTTTAGCTTGCGTTGGAAAAGCAGATTTAGAGCCTCCCCTGCTCTCTGTCAGTACAGCAGGAAAAAGCCCAGTCAAAGGCATTTTCTTTACTTAGATATTAAAAAGAAATGGTTTTGTGGGTTTTTTTCCTTCAAAATATTTTAAGAAATTGTGCTCTTTTAAAAAAGAAAAAATTAAACAATAGAAATCTATTTTAATACAAAAATATTTCCCAAAAAATATTAATGTATGTTTGGTTCAATTAGGAAAAAAACCAAAACATATTTTCAGGTAACAATTTGATATGCAGAAAGCATCTTTCTCTTTTCCAACAGAAAGCACTTTAAAATCATCCAGGAAAGAAACGATATATTTAAGATGAATCCAAAAAACCCTGTGCACAAACTACCCAAAGCTCCACAACTGCATTTTTTGCACTTTTTGTTAGCAATCTAATTTTGGGATTTAAGTATTCCCGGCTTGTGGATGGAATGAGATTTTCTTGCATTGTTAGGAATTACAGTTTGGAATAAAACTTAGCAATGAATTCACAGGCGGCAGTTGCCCCCCCAGCTGCGCTCGGCGGTGCCGCTGCCGTTCCCGAATTGCCGCGGAATTCCCGCGGAATTGCGGAGCGCAGCCGCCCGCTGTGCCCGGGACGCTCGGCAGGCAGGGCCGGCCGGGGCGCGGCGGCGGCGCTGCCGGTTCCGAAGCATTCGCGGAGCATTAATGGGGCCCGGGCCGGGCAGGGCCGCTCCGGCCGCGGCATCGATCGGCGCCTCCCGCCCGGGGCCGCGCTCGGGGCAGCTCCCGCCGGAGCCCGCGGCCGGGGAGCCTCTATTGAGCCGTGATCCGGGCGGCTGCTCATTGAGGGAAACGGCTATTGGCGTCCCCATCGGCCCCAGACACCCCGCGTGCGCTTAAACAAGTCCGCTCGCTTAATGGCAGGGCCCCAGGGACACGCTCAGCCCCTCCGCTGACCATTAGAGCCCTTGATGGAGTGGACAATAAACCTGACAGGACAGGCCGGACACTGCTCTCGAGCGCGTCTGCGCCGGCGGCACGGGGGGACCGGGCTGTTCTCTGCTGCTGCCCACGGACAGACGGTGGGCCACCGGCACTGCCTGCCCTCGGTCCCTGTTCCACTGCCTGCCCTCTGTCCCTGTTCCACTGCCTGCCCTCTGTCCCTGCTCCACTGCCTGCCCTCGGTCCCTGTTCCACTGCCTGCCCTCTGTCCCTGCTCCACTGCCTGCCCTCGGTCCCTGCTCCACTCCCTGCCCTCTGTCCCTGCTCCACTGCCTGCCCTCGGTCCCTGCTCCACTCCCTGCCCTCGGTCCCTGCTCCACTGCCTGCCCTCGGTCCCTGTTCCACTGCCTGCCCTCTGTCCCTGCTCCACTGCCTGCCCTCGGTCCCTGTTCCACTGCCTGCCCTCGGTCCCTGCTCCACTGCCTGCCCTCGGTCCCTGTTCCACTGCCTGCCCTCTGTCCCTGATCCATTCCCTGCCCTCGGTCCCTGCTCCACTCCCTGCCCTCTGTCCCTGCTCCACTGCCTGCCCTCGGTCCCTGCTCCACTCCCTGCCCTCTGTCCCTGATCCATTCCCTGCCCTCGGTCCCTGCTCCACTGCCTGCCCTCTGTCCCTGCTCCACTGCCTGCCCTCGGTCCCTGATCCACTGCCTGCCCTCGGTCCCTGCTCCACTCCCTGCCCTCTGTCCCTGATCCATTCCCTGCCCTCGGTCCCTGCACTCCACTGCCTGCCCTCGGTCCTTGATCCATTCCCTGCCCTCGGTCCCTGTTCCACTGCCTGCCCTCGGTCCCTGCACTCCACTGCCTGCCCTCGGTCCTTGATCCATTCCCTGCCCTCGGTCCCTGTTCCACTGCCTGCCCTCTGTCCCTGCTCCACTCCCTGCCCTCTGTCCCTGCTCCACTGCCTGCCCTCGGTCCCTGCTCCACTGCCTGCCCTCGGTCCCTGCTCCACTCCCTGCCCTCTGTCCCTGATCCATTCCCTGCCCTCGGTCCCTGTTCCACTGCCTGCCCTCTGTCCCTGATCCATTCACTGCCCTCGGTCCCTGCACTCCACTGCCTGCCCTCTGTCCCTGCTCCACTGCCTGCCCTC
The DNA here is from genome assembly GCF_028551555.1 of Melozone crissalis. Taxonomy (NCBI): domain Eukaryota; kingdom Metazoa; phylum Chordata; class Aves; order Passeriformes; family Passerellidae; genus Melozone; species Melozone crissalis. The sequence continues at coordinate 649,318 of NW_026535785.1, forward strand.
GGTCCCTGCTCCACTCCCCGCTCCATCCCTGCCCTCGCTGCCGCTCCAGAGCCCAGCAGGAGCAGCCCCTGCTGTCCCTGTCACGGCAGGCACTGCCCACACCTACAGCAGGTACAGGGGGACACCAGAGCCTTCCGGCCACCACCAGTGCAAAGGCCACTGGGAAACGTCCCCTAAAAACACCACAGCCAACATGCCAGGGTGGGTTATTTCACACCACGTTCTTAGGAAAGAAAATAATCAAAAGGGGAAAATAACAAAATACACCACTTTTCCTGATCCACAGAACAATTCTTGGGAGAAGAAATCAAGTTTCAAAGTATTGATTCTGTATTCATCAGCCAAAACAAAAAAAAAATACCAGAAAAGTCAACCTTAGCTGTTTTCTGATTAAGTATTGATAATGGCATTTATATTATTTAAAGAAATTATATCTAATTTTTGTTGTTGCTGCATATGATCTTATTAGTATTTACTTGCTTAAGTTTCTGCCAGTAAAAAGGGGCCTGGGTTTGACAGCAAATTTTCTAGTATTTGGAAGCTTTTATCCCAATTTTAACACCTTATCTCTTTTTCTCTAGAGAATTAAATGATACTGCATTAAACCAGAAAATTATATAGAATTTTAAACAGTCCACACAAGTGGGGAACTGACAGGTCATTAAACAGCTCTACTGGAAAGAAACTTCCTCCTAAAAATTTAGGGGTTTACATATAATACAGGAGTGCATCTACATTTACACACATATATGAGCATACATATGCAGCAATTTTAGAATAGCTAAATAATTTGTCTAAAATTAATTTAAATAAAACCTACTACTTAAATACTTTATCAATAACAAACATCAAGCACAGAGATTTTCTTTTAACCTAACAGTCAACAAAAAACAACACAGCCAAAGAGTACGTAAGTATAATCCAGATTATTCCGATCTGATTTGTATTTTCAGTTCAACCTTAAAAGCTTTTAACAAAAGAAACATCCTTTTTGGCATAATGCATTGTCGAAGCTGCAGAACATGCTCAGATTTCAAGACATATTTATAAAAAGCCATTGAAAAAGCCTCAACAATTTTGTGACACGTTTCTGACTAACTCAGTTAATGCTGCGTTCGGATGAATCCAACAACAAGCGAGTACTTTCCTACCCCCAAGTAATGGCTTTTGCTCAATGAGTTGGAATTTTTTTTTTATATTTATGTATTTTTATATAGTTTATCATTTTTCATTGAGATTAAAATAATACATAAAAATTAAGAAGAATGCCAACTTTTATTTTTCCCTGAAGGACCTGTTACTTTAAAATATTAGGAATAGTCCGGAATTCTCCGGCAGTGCATGCTCCCGGGGCCCGAGGGCACGTGGGCTCTAGATAAGGAATAATTTAGTTCATCAGAAGGTGAAAAGAAAAAGCGGAGAAGGGGGAACAGAAGCCCTGTTTTTGCAGAGAGCCTTCTCCCCAGTGAAGGCGAGGGTTGCTGCCGGTGCCGGCCGGGGCCGCGGGCTCCGGGCAGGGCCCGCTGTCTGAGGGGAGCGGCCCCGCTGTCTGAGGGGAGCGGCCCCGCTGTCTGAGGGGAGCGGCCCCGCGGCCTCACCCGCGGCTGCTCTTTGTGCCGGCCTCCCTCACATCTCCCCCGCCGCATTTCCATTTCAAGCAGCTGCACGGGGATCGCTGCACGGATCAATTTCCACATCGAATATTTAGGAATACAACCGATGTATATTTTATATAAATATTTTCATTTAGGAGGAACAGAGCAGGCCGTTTGAAACGAGGGACAGAGAAGCTCTTCACTGACACCCCCGGCACTTTCCACTTTGGATCGCCAGAGGTTTTGTGGAAATTCCCGACTCTGCCTCATTCCCTCAGCTCACTGCCCTCCTCATGAAGCCTGTCCTGCCCTGGCAGTGGCCTGCGGGCACCGAGGGGTGTCACGGTGCCCGAAGGGTGGCTTGTGGCAGGTGCCACCTCTCGCAGGGCCCTCTCTGTGCCCCGGTCCAGCCCCGTGGGTGCTGCCCCTGCAGAGCTGACCCGGCGCACAGAGCACCTGAGCCATGGAAAAGCAGCAGGAAAGGGTCTGAGCCCAGTGCTGCTGCCAGCCACCCACCACTGTCATCATTTGTGGGATGAGGAGGATGTCAGGGGCAGAGCAGGGACCGTGGCCACGCTGAGGCCTTTGCAGAAGTGAGCGGTGTTCCTGCTGCCTGTCCGGCACAGCAGGGCCCGGCTCAGAGCAGGGCTCATTCCCACTGTGCAGTGCAGCCCCGAGTGCAGCATTTGCGCACTCCCAGAGCTCGGAGCCCACGGACACTGGCCAGGGACGGGCTGGAACACCAAAGCAGGGTTGTGTGTGCACAAAGCCCTGCCCTGCCCGGGCTCTGTCACACTGGCCACAGGGGGAGGAGCAGAAAACTCCAAACTTCACCAGACAGAACGGACCTTTGACCCCCGAACCTACACAGCAATTACATTCCAACAATCACTGAGATCTCCCCGTGACAGTCAGTGTATATACTATAAAACAGCTACAACCTTGGGAAAAGATACTGTGAAAACAGAAGGATTTAAAAAATATTTCAAGCCACTTCATTTAGTAGGAGCACAAAGGAAAAATGGTTCTAAGTACATAATAAAACCCCAAAGGTTGCATCCACACGATCTCAATTTCCATGATCACCTGAGTGTTAAGCCCGTCCCTGCACAGCACAGCTCAGCCCTGAGAAACACTCTCCAGCCAGTTCTGCTCCCTGCACATGCCCCACACACGTTACCTGTGTGGTGCACCTGGTGGGAATCTCCACCCTGTCCATGCTTCAAAGGATTCTTTTTCCCCCCTTTCCTATCTTTTCATGTGATGTCTAAAATCCTATGTGACCGCTCCATTGTTTTTAATTGCAGATTTCCTTAAACACCGTAAACCTGCTTGTTCCTTTCCCATTTTATCTTTTGCAAATCACCTGCACGTTCCTCTGGTCTCATTTTTGCCAGACACTTCTGTGCTAACCAGCAAGGTCACTGCAGAACTTGTATTGATTTTCCTCCCAAATATCCAGGTGTACAAATACCAATTTTACCAAGGGTTCAGAAGTTGTCCCCGAGAGCCAATGCAAACACCACCCAATACAGAGCAGAGCCCTCAGAACATGGAGTCAGAAACAGACTTGTGCAGGTTCCCTTGGAATAAAAAGGGCTGCCCTTTTTTGGGGTGAGTGGGGGCTGTGGCTGAGACCGGGCCCTGGGCACTGGGGCACAGACTGGGAGTGCCACCGTGGCACCACCGTGCCATTTATCCCACCCGTGTGTTCAAACACAAAATGTTTTGCTTGGTTGATTGATCGTAACATTCAAACACACCTTCCACTATTTCAACCCAGAGAGATTCCCTGTTCTTACTTTGAAATATATCCAGTGTAAATTTTCCAAACTTATCAGCCCAAATTGGAATATTTTCCACACCACAATAAATATCTGCAATCTCCCTCCATTGCTGGGAGCCCACGGGGCTGAGCCTGGCCTGACCCCACTTCTGTTCCCCACAGAGTTTAAACACCAGGCCTGGAGCTCACCAGAAAAATGCCCGACTTGGGCAGGAATTTAATATTGGCAACTTCTTTTATTTCTTCCTGAGAACCACTGAGTCCTCCAAAGGCCAAGTAAGGACCAGCTGTCCCTCTGAGACCACAAGTGACATAAATTCACAGGTAAAACCAGCTTTTCTTTTTTTCTTGGTCACCACTAGCTACTGAAACATTTAAATCAGGATTACTGGGGAAAACCCAAACAACCAGCATGGATGGCAAGAAAAAGGGATCAATGTGGGACCGTGCCTCAGACACACATTTATAAGAAGCCAACTTTGCATTGTTGTATCAGATGCAGTCCCAGGGAAAAATGTATGCAGGCAACAGGGAGTTAAGTAAATAATTTTTTTCTTTTCTTTGTCGATGTGTTTAGTTCTCTTCCTGCCAAGACTCATTTCACTCTGCTATCTAGTGAGAGACACATATGGTGCAGTGAAATTGCCATCCAAGAAAGCATGTCCCAGCCTGTTGAGACATCATCAAATAAGATTAAAGCAAAGTAAAAATAAAAAGATAGAACGATTTTTTTTTTCTTTTTCTTGTACAGAGAACATCTGATGAAAGTCACCGAGGTACTTGAATGCTTCTAAAGGTTTTGCACCCATTTCTTTACTTTGCCTGGTTAAGAAAAAGGCAGAAATAACAAGCCAGTATCTCCTTTTTCTTCTTTAAGTTAGTGAAAAAATGTGTTTCATAATCAACCTGATGTATGTGAATAAAATACAATGTTGCCTTCTCTGCTTCTGAGAAAACAGCACTTGAATGCACAGAAATACCCCAGACCTTCTGCATTGATGGCCTCTCCACCAGCATCTCTTGAGTCCAGTATGCAAGAATTGGGCCAGGACAAAATAATCTGGCTCCTAATCTCCCAGCTGGTCCTTGGGCATTCCCTCCAACCCAGAATATTCTATGTTCTACAACTACAGTCCACAGAAAGCCAGAGTTACCTCCCAGCCAGCACATTCAGGTGTCACTGCCTAACAGCTGCTACATTACATTAAATTCATCTGAAACCCAAACTGCAGGATTTAAATACGTGTCAGACTGCTGCCTGGTTTCCTTACACAGGGACACTGCACGAAGGTAACTTCACAGGTTCTTTCCCTATAAGATCCTTTCAGTTCCCACATGAACAAACAAGGACTGGGTACAGAAACCCCAGCGCATCACCACCTGCTCTTGCACGTGGTACTTGCTGACAACCTGTAGGACCAGGGTGGAACTGCTGTAGCAACAAGAACCACTGAGAAGCAACTTGGCAGCTCCTCTCTACCACTCTGAATTCAGGCTCTAGAAATATTCCGCTTCCCACCAGGAAAGCATCAGCAAACACAACACATACAGTATGTTCTGTACTCTAAGTAAATAAGCAGGAGTCTGCTCAAAGCCAAAAAAATTTCCCATGAGAGAGGAGGAAGCCCAAATCAAATTTCCATTGTTGATCATGAGAGAAGTTCAGGGGAGCTTCTTAACCACACAGAATAATCTGCAAAATGGGTCCAGCTTCAGAAATAAGACATATTTTGGTATTTCTCTGCCAATCTCACCAGTTAGAACTGCATTTCCAGTCTTGTTTCCAAGCTGTCACTGGACTGCAGGAAAGCAACAATGCATCAGTAGCAGAGATTATCCCTGGCCTTAATAAGCTGTTGTTGGCTTTCATAACAACTGCAGCCTAGGCCGAGTCACACCGAGCTCAAAGACAATCTTACCAATAGCCTGGAGCAAGGATTATAGAAACAAGAATCCAAGGGGGGGTGGGAGGGAGCAAAAATCCCAAGAAACAGGGGCTAATGTAAAATCGTTTACATATTAACCTTCTTCCCTTCTGACAGTGGTCAAGTTCTGATTCAAAATACAAATTATCTCCAATTACTTCAAAAGAGGCAGTCACAGAGCTGTCACTTAACCTTCACCATCTGTTTGGCTCAAAAGCAAGCTGTACTGCCTGCCACTTTGACCTCATCTTTCTCTTTCCACACTGGACAGGCACCAAAAGAAGAGAAGATGGTTTATTGTTCTCCCGAGAAAACCCGGGGGCTCAGGGAGCCGGAGGGAAGGGCAGCGCTCGGGAGGTGACTTTATTTAACTCTTCAGGGGAATTTGTTTGGGGAGGATGAGTTTGCAAACCTTCCTCGCTCCTCCTGCCAACTCTCTCCAGAGATGGGGTTTGTTTAAGCGTGGAGCCTCTCTGTGAAGAGCAGCGGCTGTGAAATAACCAAGTGAGGGAAAGGCACACGCTGACTCACGATGGATTCTGGCTTAGGGACTTCTCTGAATCCAGTAGCCAGATGTACGCAGAAAAGTAACAGCTATTTAGGATGTCAAAGGAGAAATAAATCCTGGACATGAAACAGCTTTCTAGGAAAGATAGTAGGACAAAATATTAGGGGAAAAAAACCCCAAACAAACAAACAGAACCCCAAAGAGAAAAACAAAAGATGGTGCATGCTCTGGGAAAGCACAGCTTAAAAGTCTTAAATATGTCCTCACTGTAAGATAAATCAGAGTTACCACGACTCTCAGCTGCACAGATCCAACCAAGGCTTCTCCCAAGCTGCTCATTAACCACTGCATATTCCAGCCCCTCTCCTGGCTCTGGGGGAAGGCAGGAGCAGAGCTCAAACTCACCCTGGAGCAGTGGCAGTGTGAAGGACCCAGGACAATCCCCCCGTGGGGCATCAGGAGCTCGAGGCGCAGAAGCACAACCTACAGCACAGAGGTGTTGGGAATACAACAAATCTGTTGGAGAAAAGAGATTCCAGAGGGGCTGGAGGGCACAATAATAGGGTGCAAATTTCTGAATGCCTCATGCTTTATGGGCACCTTCTAATGCTTCTGCCGAGAAACATTACAGCATTTCCACTGGCTCTGATCTTTATTTTTAGTTTTATTACCCACTGCATAACAGGTTTCTTCTCGAGAGAAAGAAAGAAAGCAGATCCCTCTGTAAACAGGAGCAACTCCTGAACACTTCACATCACAGAGGTTTAGCATGAGGATAATTCCACATGGGAACGCAGCTCTGAGAACAAACATCTCTGTTCCTGTGCAGTGCCTGACACTCCTGGCATCACTGGGCATGGAGAGGGAAGCCCCTTTCTTGTCACACTGTATTTAACCCAAGAAACACACACCACAATGCACACGAGCTGCAAAGTTCCCACTTCAGAGCAGATGGTAACAAGTCAATTAAAGCCGCAGCGCTCGGGTACCACTGATAGCGGCACCAAGCCCGGAGCATTCCGGTCGGTGGCAGAAAGAAAAGGGCTGCAAAAGGTGCTGCAGCAACTAATGATCTCAGACAAACAGCCCTGGCTTCCGAGAATCCAAATTCCTTTGCTACCTTTTTCAAGAAGGCAGACACAATATTGAGCTTGATTTGCAACTCAGAGGAGGCAGGAACCTCCCCATACCCCCGTGCTGGAACCGCCTGACACCCACCGCAGCCACACTGAAATGTTTAATTTTACTTAAAACATTCTCTCAGGCCTATGTATTATTTGAAGTATAATGTACAGAATTATCTAATGAATTCTCAAATCAAGTACTCTCATTTTGCTGCAGGCCATTTCCCGACAACATACTAAAGGCACAGAGGCTGCTCTGTGTGCCTGACTGCTGAATTTAAACAGATGTCCAGTGGACATCAGCCTCGCTCACATTACCTCTCCCATTCACTCGCCTCTATCTCGGCCAGTGCAAACGCCCTTAAATTAAAAACAAACAGAGACTCCAGATAGCAAAAAATACAGTGAGACTTCCCGGCAGAGCCAGGCCCGTGGTGAGCGCGGCCGTTCCCTGGCTGCGGTGAGGGCCTGGTGACAGTGAGAAAGTCGCTGGGGAGCAGCATCTGGCTCTGATTAGGTAACAAGCTGGAGCATCTGCAAACTTGTCAGTCCCTGGCCCACAACAAAGCCCAGCCAGCAGATCTGTGTTTAAAAAGGGAACTGGCTGTTGGGTTTTATAAGACAAACATTATCTGTTCCATTGCAGGGTGCCGTTTTATTAAACGCCGCCTGGAAGGGGAGAAATTAAATGTGCTTGTTACATTTTACTTTTCATCTCAAGGAAAAAACCCATTTGGTTTTGTCTGTCAGAAACCTTTTTCCTTGTCTTTCCTCTGTGAAGGGCGGTGAGATACCAGCAGAGCTTTCACAGCCCACAGTAAGCAGCCGCTGTGACCCTGGGGTGCTCTTACAGCATTTCTGTTTTCTCTAAACAAGAAAGATAAAATAAAATAAAACAAAACTTCCATGCAGTGAACCCAGAAGCGATGAGGATCGAACTCACTACAGCTGAATTAAAATTTACTCATCTCCATGTTTTCACTTAGACACTTCAGCAGTGTATTTGACTGTGAAAGCTTTTACATTTCAACATTTTTTCTTCTACTTTTTTCTGGGTATGTTGAGATGGCCTTTTTCTCTGCTCTGCCTTACTGAATGACAGCTACGGTTCTCAGCGCCTCTTCTGTACCCTGAAATGTATTTATACTACTCTTTTGAAAAATGAGAAGAGAATACTCTGTGCCCCACATAAGACCGAAGTTCAACGTAACTGAGGAAGAACTGAAGAATATTAAACCTGAAAAGTCAAATTTCTGTCCAACCTCACAGTTATTTTTGAACATCTAAGGGAAACCACCTATGAGCATCTCCACAAAACAGGGACCTGTAAAACTAAGCATTAGTCAAATCGGTAGTAGAGACTTAGTGCAGATCCTTCTGCGTGGTTCTGGGAATCAGTCAGAAATGAATGGAATTCAAGAATTCCTCAGTCTGAGCAGTTTGCTTCTGAAAGCACTGCCCGTGGTGCCCTGGTCCCTCTGGGCCCTGCTCCAGACCTGCCTCCAGTGCCTCGCACAGCAGGCACAGAAACAGCCAGACAGCAGCAGCGACACCAGGCAGGCACAGACCCACCAGACCCACCACAGAATCCCAGCAGAGCAGGAAAATGCTGTGCTCCCCACGCCCAAGATACCACAGAACTCCAAAACCAAGACTCTGAGGGAAAAATGCACGTGTAATGAGAACTTGGGTGCAGAGCCTTTGGTTAGCTTTTTTCAAAACCTTGCTAAGAGATATGGCCTATTTATGAGTTGTGAAATACAAACCACATTATCAACCATCTTAAGGAAATGGATTGATGTTAAGTGATACTTGAGAATCCACCCCGTAGCAAAGCTCCCACATCAGCACAGACAGATAAGCAGAAAATCCTTCCTGCAAACACCATGGCTGTCCTGATACAACATAAACCTGGAGGTCTGAAACCACTGTCATGACTTACCAGCCTGGAACACTTTGCTACATGTGGAACTGATGAGAGAAGAACAATTTCTAATTCAGGCAATTACCCCAAATGCTGTTACATAAGCTGCAGCTCCAACTTTTTTTGCTAATAATCCAAATGAACCGTCAGGTTGCCTGAGCCAGAGGATAAATGGAACAAAATCCCTTACTTGTAAAATAAGGAATTTGCTGCTTCTGAAAAATGGCACGTGATAGAGAATGTAATAGATATGTTTGGTGTTGCAGCAATCCTTGCTGCTGTGGGATCACTGAAACAGCACAGTGAGAACTGGAATGTGCTGGAGAAACCCCTGGGAACAGGTCTGATAGGAGCCAAGGAGCAGGCACAGCTTCCCATCCCCACTGCCCACAGCGAGCACTGCCTCCCACAGAGAGCCCTCTTCTCTCTGCACAAGGAACCTCAGCTCTGCATTTGCTCTCTTCTTTCTGATTTCAGAGCGTTCGGGATGCTGACAAGCCTTGGGTCAGCCAGCCCAGTGTGTCACAGAGCCATTCCTCCCGCACATCTCCCCTGGTGCCTCCTGCAGTTCCACAGGGACCTGGTGGTACAGCTCAGGTAATTTCCTTTCCCTCTTCCCTGCTTCTCTATTCAAAACAAAACAGGGGCTCTTGAATGCTTCAGTTCTCCCAGCATCACAGCTTTTTTCCCCCAGCTGCTGTGATTGCCATTACGGAGCTGACGGAGCTGGCGTTCCCCGACAGCATCTGAAGTGCTCGGCAGAAGGCCGTGCATTCCAACAGCAACATGCTTTGTCCATTATTATGATTTATTATATTTTGCAATACAGCGGTAGCCAAGGCCCTGCCAGGGTTCCTGTGCTGGGCACATACAGAACACACAACAAGTGGATCAGAAAAATTCAGCCTGCAGAGTCCCAGATACCTCTCTCTAGGCATTGCCTCGCTCAATGCATTCATCGTTTTTATCATCCTAATAACAATTAGAATTCTTTTTCACAGAACTAAAGATTTAGAAGTTTCCCAATACATCTACTTCCACTTCCAGATACAATCCTATAATTAACACAGCAACAGGCTCCATGATCACCTCTGAAATCTTAACAGCCAGGATTCAAAAAGTCCTTCGGATCCAAGGACATGCAAGGTACTTGTAAGCATGAAGATGATACAACCTGGCCTGCACTGAAGAAATAATCAGGGAAAAATAACATGATTTGACATGATTCTCTTTCCTTTAGCTGAAAAAGAAAGCCCAAAGCAGCTCCTCTAAATGAGAAAAAATATTCGGCGCCACAGTAAACAAAAAGAGCAATACGGCCATGGATGCACAATGTTGTATGGAAACAAAGGAAAGGTGAGGAGACGGCATCCATCACCCTGGAAGGCAGGCGTGGAAAAGTCTCTCCTATCTCTACAAGCAGCTGGGGATGATTCGCAGTGGATTTTTCTGTAATAAAATTCCCTCACGTTTCCTAACTTGGAAAACTCAGTTTATAGGTCAGTTAACAAGTATTAAAACCACAAGAGAACATGAAACGCACCACCTTTTCCTTTTGATCCTTTTCCCTTTTGGATGAAAGTTTTGAAGTTGGGAATATAAAATCCCTGAATTTTTGTTATGTTTTATGCCTCCACGAAGGCATTAAAATGGCAGTTTGTGGGCTGAAGAAATATCCCCTAAGTGGCAGGGAATTAAAGCAAGCTGTCCCGAGCGCAGCCCTGCTCGCCAGGTGTGCTGCTGCTCAAATGGAACACCTCATTTACAAAACAAATCTGCCTCCAAAATTACCTGCCCCTCTTGATTGCTGCAAATGGTTTTCATCAGGCTGCGCCGCTGTCCCCGGGTTTTCACCCGGCCCTGGAGCAGCAGCAGCAGCAGCGCCGTGGCCCGGCCCGCACAAAGCCGGAGCCCGCGAGCGGCGGCCCTGGCGTCCCTTCGTTAGGGCTGTGTCCTGCTGGGCACGGACAGAACCCACCACCCAGCACGGAACTGCCTCGCCTTAAAGGTTCTAAAGGCCCCGTGCTCTCGCAGGATGCTTCGGTTTTGAAATCTATCAAAGGAATCTCAAAACAAATTACATGGTAAATTATTATCTGTGTTCTGGCCTCCTCTGCACACCCCACTGTTCGGCATGAATGGCGGTGGGAGAGCCCTTGTGAAAGGCGGCCAGATAAGCAGATTACAGGATGGCAGGTGCCTCGGGCTGCTCCGGCCCAACTTCCCGCACCGGCCGCTCATCTCCCCAACGTGGGTCACAGGCTATTTCAATTAATGCACCTCGAATGACCAACGTTTGTTCCTTAATGGGAAAGGAATAAATGCAGAACGCACAGAACGGCCTCAGAGAGCAAAACGCTCTCCCCTCGCTCTCCCCAGCCTCGCCGCGTTTGGCTTCTCCAACCAACTCGCAGAGAGGAGAAATGGGCTTGTGAGGAATAGAGAATTTCTATCAGAAAGAAACCTTTTATGTAGCTTTCCTATCATTACCCACGCATTTCTGGCAGCTCTCAGTGTCCTCTAGATCCCAGCGCGCTGCCTAACAAGACCTGCTATGAAAACAGAATGCAGAAAACAAATTAGCATTTTGGAAATAAAAAGCCTGGCTTTTAATCCTATTAAGATCATGCCTTTTCTTTTTTTTTTAAGTTCTCTGAAAGATATACTGATGTTCCATTACCATAACTGCTGAAATCAGCATTTCCTTTGAAAGAAGTTGTTAATATTTGGAAATGGTCGGATTTCCGATCCTGGATTCGATTGTTATTCTGTGCTACCCCGCGAGTGCCAAGGTCACGGGGAGATTCACCTGCACACCGAGCGAAATGAATGCGCTCGGCCACAATACATGTATAATTTAACATTCTCCTCTCCATGCATTCCGAAAAATATTTTATTACAATAACAAATTGGTTTCAAAATCATGCATTATGTATCCTGAAATTAGGTCTGCCAATGAAACCTGGATGTACAAACACAGCAGCAGCCATGCAGGGCAGCATGAACACAGAAATTATGGGTTCTAGAGGGGCTGAAAGAACAACTAATTCTTCCCCTAACTCCAAAAAGTCCTTCTTTATTACTTTAATCTGCATAGTTAAAAAGAACAAAACAATCAATTGCTGCAAAATGCATTTAGGAATCCAATGGCATGTCTTTTTCTAGATGTCTTTATAGAAAGGAAATGTTTAAGTGCAAAGTGCCCAGTATATCAAAACATCCATTGGGGACTTCAGTTCTCAAGGGCAGGGCAGGGGAAAAGAATACAAAGCTGCTCAAATATTTAAAAGTGTTAGTTATATTTCAAAACTTTACCATTATAACATTTTATTTTTTTTTCCTTAAGATCAAGCTCCTCCAAATATTTCAGATCGATTTATCAAAATATTTCTGCTAAATTCTTGATAAATAAAAGGGGTCATTTGCCATTTCCTTTTTAGTTAGAGTTAAAAATTTCATAATATTGCTGAATTTTCAGCAGCAAATGCTGTAAGGTTAATGCACTTTCATGATAAATGGTTGGTTCTGATTTGCAGGTTTCATTTTAAGTTAAATCTACATTGATAAATCCTCCTCTTACAGCCCAAATATCCTTTTTTCTCATGCAAAATAAGCATGTTTCTTGGTCAACTGACATTTTGTTCAAATGGACTTGAGGTAGCTATTTATGAATAATTAAGATTAAAATGTTTCTGTGATTCCCTCAATGCTTTTTTATTTTAAAACATTTATATCATGTCAAAATGGACTTATTCTTCCAAAGGTAACTTTCCATTAAAATAATGGAGAAAATGACATTTCTAATTTTGATAATAGCCCTGAGTTCAGAACGAAAGTCAGAGCCTCCTGCTGCAGAGCACGAGGGGTTTTAGGATTGAAACCATGATGTGAATTCTCTGTAATGGTGTTAAAATCCTGGATTCAAAGTATTTACAACAGGACAAATAAAATCAACGACATTTCCATTTTAAAACAGCAGCCCTGACTAAACCTTTATTCTGGACTCTGTTTCACTCAGTTAAAATGATTTGCTTTTCTGTTCTTTATGGTTAAAGAGTCTGGCAGATATTGCTATTAATTAGAATTGGTTCAATTTTAAACTTTAGGAACTATTTTCATGAATAGCTTACAAGCAGCTATTCAACCTGGACATTTGTTATTTCATTTTTATTCCAAGTAGCAAAAATGAAGAATACTCTAAACACAGTGTTTTGCCACAGGAAAGGCAGAAAATATCGAAGCCTTTACATTTCCAAGATATTTTAATTCAGTAAATATTGCATAAAATGAGAACCTTGACACTTCCCTGTTTGAATCCAAGTGCAACCGTTGCCCTCAGCCGCTGTTTGTCTGTAATTTCGTTGAGCTGCTCTGATCTGACCAGACACAGCTCGCTCGGGAGCAAAATCAGGAGAAATAATTTAATCTAATCAGGATATCTGAGAACGGGAAATGTTAGCGGCTTAATTTGGGATCTCTTAAAAAGCCTTTTGTAGCGCTATTTACTGACACACTGAAGCTTCTCTTTTAAAGCAATAATTAACAAATTGTTGACAGAAATTAAATGTCCCTATTTTAACAATTTCACTGTTCTTCTCCCTTTCTTTCCCGAGGGTGAGCCTGACAAGCAGGGAAATCAACCCCACCATTAGCAGGGGAACGCCACTTTCCGGGGTGGTTTTTGCAGTAAAGAGCCGTGATTCATATGAGTAATAAGCAAAGCCCACACTCTGGATTTTCAAACGTCCTGGCTCGTAATGCCGAGGTTAAATGATTAAACCCATCCCTGCCTGCTCGCTCCGGCTGCAGATACGTTGCCTTGAATTTAGCTGTGGGCAATTCAGAGCTGAATGGGAAGTGCTCCTTTATTTGTTATTAAAGTCCCTTGCTATCTTTCAAAACTGTTTGTTACACAGATCTGAGCACATACATGTATTAGGAAAATACACTGAATAAAGACAAGGTTATAAAAACTGGATGAAAATCATTCAGCGTTCATTTTTCATGGCAATTTGCTTAACAAAAATTATCAGTGGCAATACCTTAAATCAGTAAATACCACCAGTATCTGCCTTGTACAAATATAAGTACAAAACAAAACAATTTTCCAAAGCCTGCGTGTAATCCTGAGGGAAAAGGGCATTGAGAGGCAGCGCCTGGGGGCCTGGGCTCCGGACAGGAGCGCTGGCACTGCTGCCTCGGAGGGGCTTCTGTGAATCCACTGGTAGGGTAAAGGCAGAGCACAGCAGCCGCCTGCAGAGCCTCTGCACAGCTCTGCCTGGCAAGAAGCACGTCTGAAAGCTGAAATGGAAGCAGGTTCCTGCATACTTTTCCCACTCAGGATGCTGTGCCTGGCTGGCGAGCAGGATGACACTGGAGACACGGGCAGGCTCCTGACAGCGCTCCAGAGAGGGAGCGAAGCCAGCCCCAAAGCACGGCGGCGCTTTCCAGCACGGTTGGGCTTGTTCACAAAATAACCCTGACAAGATTTAGTGCGCAGAGCACAAAGAGCCGGAGTGCAGCTGCTGGGGGCTCCTGGGTGGCAGCAGCCCCTGCCCCTGTCCTGCTGTGACGCCCTGTGACACGGCCCCACAGCTCCCACCCCGATGTGCACGTCAGGCTCTAGTGTGGACACTGTCCCGGGGCTGCAGCCATTCCTCAGCTTCTCCTCCAAAAGAGCTTTCTGTTAAATGCAGCTACATCAATTAATGGCTCCTTCGGGCTCTTGGAAGCCAACTGATCAATATTTGGGAATTTGTTGGAAATGTTATGAACCCCAAGAACTCTATTTTACCATCATTATCAGAAATTTAGTCCTATGGAAGTTTTTACTGGGAAGAAACTCCCTAGGTTGTTTTATTTCACTCAAATATTTCCTTAGGAAATCCTGAAATGCAGGCTGGCTACATTATTCTGCTACACAATGCCATGGGCAGTGAAGGAAAGCTGTCCTTCCTGCCCTTGGGATCCCAAACCCACTCCCCCAAAGCCGCCCCACAGTAACGCCCACGGAGGAGCTGCCGGGTCATTCCCAGTGAGCATCAGTGTTCAGAGCTCCTGCACACACACACACTTCTCCAGGAAAGCACCCAAAATCCACCCAAAGACAATCAGATGCAAGGAAGAATGCCCAGTATATAAGCAGACCAAGAGTAATTTATGGGTTTGCATTTTACGAGGAGCAGGAAGGTGCAGTTCTATCCACAAGGCTCACTACCCCTCAGACATCACCAGGAATTATATTATGCAGCACTTTTGTATGCAGAGTTCTAAAATAAAATTTAAAAACCTAAATCTGTTCATATGATATCCACCTACATTTTGTAGCAGCACGTGAAAATAAATAAAAAAGTATTTAAAGCATATTCTCAAGACACACTAAAGGACAGTGGGACAATTTGCTGCCCTGAGAACTTCTAGGAAGATGGCGGCCACAAAAAGAATGCCTGAGCCCACATTCAAAACAGGTTTTAATTTCCTTGAAAAGTAAATAAATTTTTTTCCATCTGCCTCTCATTGCTGCTTTGCTTTTCCCCTCCTCTACCATTAGAAGACAACTTCGTTTGACTTCACTGTATCAGTCCTCACTTCATCTAGACCTTAATTTTTACTCACAGCTTCCATGATTTTTGTAAGAGTTTTTGTTACACAGATGTAGTTCTTCCAGCAAGCAGAACCAGAGTGAGATTTATTGTTTGTTTACCGAGTCATGGGCATGTGGGAAGGTTTCCTGCCATTTTGACACTGAGGCTACGCAATGACACTTAGGCAGAACTGTCAGTGTCATTGTGTGCCCCCTGTCCCCGCGGTGCCCCATGGGCATGGGGACACTGCCCCTGCTCCCACAGCCTCCCTGGCAGCAGCAAATACAAAGTGCAGCAGTTCAGGAAATGTTCACCTCCACTTTAAGCAGCAATTCCAAGCAGGGCCCACCCCAAATCAGTTTGGTTTTCCTGGTTCTGTGTTTATTGGGGCTGATCCATCACATCACAGAGTCTCAAGGAATGAGCCATTTTTCAGTGTAATAGGTTTGCAGTAAAATGAGATTATGGCTTTCTAAAGCCCTTGGACAAACCCAAAGATCCCCTATGTGCAGAAAGGGACATATTGCCCCCAGAGTCCTTCTTTAAGGAGTAGCTGCTGTGCATCTCCCCCTTCTCAAACAGTTGAAGAGCTTTGCTCTGTCCACTACTGATATGTGACTGTCTCTCCGTCTCCCTTTATTCTCCTCGGGGCATTTACTGAGTCCATGAGATCCCTTCCTCTTCTGAAGAGGAAGGCCTAAGAGACTGGATAGATGTTCCTGCAATTGTCCAGGAGAGTCCAGGGGCCAGCAGCAGATGCTCCTGCCAGTTGTGACCTGGGTCACCTGTGAGCCCAGCACCCAGATGTCCCCTTGCCTATGAGCAGGGTGCAGGACAGCAGAGCTGGAGGAGAAGGGAAGCACAGATCAAGCCTGAAAAGATTATTTTTAGACTGAATGAAATATACCACCCACAAAGACAGGGAGAGCAAGACCTTGGGAAACCATGGGACTTCTTTCTTTCTCTGATTTAAAGGAAAACACTGTTTCCTCTCGGCGTTGTTAAAAAACAATTCCCATTTAAGCAGTGACAGGCAGGACTCTGTAATCTGTACATACAATTTAATCCTTTCAAGAATCAGCAGAACTCACATCAATCAAGCCTTCATCAACTTGTAAAAACAATATTTTGATTCAATCAGATTCAAAGCCCCGAAATTCCCAACTAATTAATGCAGGGTCACTCGGAGCCGCTGAGGCAATGGCGAGCAGAGTGGTCAAATATTTACCCCTCACCACAGTAGACATAAGGACAACCAAAGGACCTGGAGAGTGGGCAAGAATAGATAATGTGACTGTCACTGCAGCAGGTTTCATTCACTGTGAGTATTTGGATAAAGAATTATTACAAAGGAGAGGGAAAAAGGCAAGTGAAGCCTCTGCCGTAAGCAGCATTCTCACATCCTGCTCAGGGGCTGTGAAATGGGCAGTGACCCAGGCAACATCCTTCCCGTTTTGGGATTTTTAACATGCATGTCTCCAGACAGTTGAGCTGCTTTGATTCTAGTCCTCCCTTATAACATTCACAATAAATTACATTATAAGAACATAGGCAGCAAAAAATTACTGAATAGTCCAAAGCACTGAGACCTTTTGCCCTGCCTGTATTCCTAGAAACGAGACTGGAATTCAGCTTTTTCCTTTAAATATCCTTAAAACGTATGCCCAGCATGCAGGATATTCTCTGCAGGGAGGGTATTTTCCCAGCGTGGAGGGTGCCTGTGTGTGCTGCAGACACGGCTGCCTCGTGTCTCCACACGGTTCTGTGCCGTTCATTTATGCAGCTTTGCCTTGGGAGGATGTATTTAGTGCGTGCTCCCCTCCAATACCAAAACCCCAGTGATCCTTTGAAAAGGCAGTGAGCAAGGCAGTGAGGGCTGGTTAGTGCAGGGTCTGGAGCCCCACTCGTGTGTGCCTCAGGCCACGGGCTCTGGGTGCGGCTGAGGGCGTTCTCTGACCTCCTGTGCGTGGCACAGGTGCCCAGAGCAGCCCTGGGAGGGTCCAAGGCAGGTGGGATGGGGCTCGGAGCAGCCTGGGACAGTGGAGGGGATGAGCTCCAAGGCCCCTTCCAGCCCAAGCCAGGCTGAGATTCCGTGGTGCTCTGGATACACTTTAGATTAACAGTGATGTAATTTATACATGCTCTTCCTTCTGCAACAAAGTCTCCAAAAAGTTCAACAGCAACCGTTTAAGAATTCCCAATTTTTATGTTGCCTGTAGTCTAAGACAACTTGAAAATTAATTATACACCCATAGGATTTTTTAAAAAGGCATTTTGTAGAGCCTGTGCTGATGATACTTCAGTGTAACAACAGTGAGAGCAAGGCTGCACCAGAGTGGGTTTCAGGAGGATTCCCTGGCCCAGGCTGTAAGGGAGCAGCAGCAATAACAGTGATATAGTGAAGAAGATAATGGCACCTGGAAAAATACATTTCAAGGAACCATCATGAGTCTTTTCCCTATCTTACCACCATGTGCATGGGACACCCCAACAACAACCTGGGGCTGCAGGAGCAGGTCACTATTTCCAGAGGAATGTCTCACCCACAAAACGGCAGGAGTAAAAACCTGGACTGAAGGTGCCTTGGTCAGTTTTGGGACTGTTTCCCATTCCTACTCCAAGTGCTGGTACAGTCCTGAAGTGTGGGGGATCCTAAAGTAATTCCAGCTTTAAAATCACAAGCACAAAGGTAATAGTGGCACTGGGTGGACCTTTTCAGCAGCTGAGTAGTTCTGGCTCACAAAAGGGAGCAGCAGCAGAGGCACCTGCTCCAGACTAGGCACTGCTGGCGTTGCTGAAATTCTGTGCAAGGGAACTCCTGCTGCAAAAGTGCTCTGCCCAGCCTCCCTCCACACTCCAGCTGCTACAGATGGGGGAGTTCTGGCATGGGAACAGGATCCCTTCTGGTTTTTAAGAAAGAACAAGCATCCTGTGGAATGCCTCCAGGTCCCAGCCCCTGCTCTGAGGGGCTCCCCAGGCTGGGGGTCCCTCAGCAGCCCCCACACAGGGCAAAGCTTCTACTCCTGTCCCTGAGGAGATGCCACAACTCCAAACTCAGCGGCTGAGAGGCAAGAATGGGACCCTAATTTACATCCCACAGCTTTCCATCCAGGCAGGCACACAACACCCAGTGATAGTAGCAAATTTTCATGTTGAAATTACAGCTCTTTTTGAGTGTCACTGTTTCAGTTTCACATTGGATATTAATTCAGCATCTAATCCATAACTGTTTGTAAATATGCACATTTGGGATTTAGTCTAAGACACATCCAAAGTTCTTTCATCCCCTTGCTATCATTCCTTCAGTGATTCTGCAAACCAGCCTGAATGCTCCCTGAGGAAGAGCAATGGGATGAGTCTATTTTTAAGTTTTAAAATATAACAGAAAGACAAATTTTAACAATAAATCACAGATCAATGCACTAAGTGCCCTGGATATTAATAGAAATATCGCCTTTCACAAAGAAGTTCTAACATTTTTGCTATGGACATTTCAACGTAGAAGGAACAGAAATTAAGGAAGTCTGAAGCCTCGACTGGTAATGGATACTCCCAGGAAGAAAGGCTTTTACATCATACTTCAATGCAAAGTGTGCTCCTAATGAGAAATGCTCCCCACAGCTTCTCCCAAAGAGCAGGATGGCTGGTACGGCACCAGAACAGTCTCTCACAATGCTTCTCTTGGCTCCTGATCCTGCTGTGCCCGTGTCCCACCTCAGCCACACAACTGTCCCTGCCCATCTCCTGCCTGTGGATCCTGCAAGCTCCCAAATGCATCCCCCAGCCTGCATTCGGCCGTGAAGGCATTCCCCTGGCAGTGCCCTGCTTCCCCAAGTCAGGAGAGGTGCCACCTGCCACTGTTACCTTTCCACCTTGTGCCACTGCCAGCACAGGCCCCACCCTGCCCCCCGAGCCTGCCCTGTGCGCCTCCACAGCAGCTCTCACCTCACCTCACCTCACCTCACCTCACCTCACCTCACCTGCCTCCCTTCTCTTCACTCCCCTGACATCCATCCAGGCTTAGGACCAGAAATTCCTCTGGAAATTACTTTTTGTCTCACTGTCTAAAATAACTGATTTTTTTGTTTTCCCCACCAGAATTAAGGAGCTTAAATAGCAGCAAGATGGGCACATGCCAAGAGCAGGCAACTGTCACTGCTCCATGGACTGCTTCATTTTTCTCTCCATAATTCTCACTATATATCTCAAACCCGCGCATAAGCTCTTGGAAGTAGGGCTTGGCTTTTCTATATGCTCTGTTAAAACAAACTATGTAATAAAAATAACTGATGTTTGAAATGTAATTGGTCACCAGAATTTGCAAATCAGTAAGATAAAAGTAGAACAGCTCTGTAAATCACGGGGTGATGAATTGCCCCAGACTGGAATGAGCTGAGCAGCCCCTGTCAACGTGTCACCCCTGGTGTATTTACAGTCAGGAGGCACGTGCCTTCACAGGAGAATTTGCAATTCCTGATTCTAATCTCCAAAAGCAACAGACTCCACATGGCAACACATGGATCATCAGCACAGGGTGTGCAGGCAGCACCCACACCCTGCTTGGTGGTCACCATTTGATTTCTTTGGGGAGCAGAATCCCAGAACGATTTGGGTTGGAAGGGACCTCAACACAACCTGCTCTAAGGGACGATAGCCCCTGTCCATGGGGTGGGACTGGATGGGTTTGAAGTCCCCTCCCACCAAAACCATCCTGGAATTTTGTGATTGTGTGACCACTAACAACAACCTCTGTCCAACTCCAGGCCACCAGAACCCAACAGCAGCGTGAAGATGAACCTGGCACTGCCCCAGCCACAGGGCACAGCCAGGTTTTCCAGAACCTTCAGCCGTGTGGGTTCCTGTGTGCTGGGACTGCGCTCCACCAACACAGACAGAAAGGCAGCTGCAGTGGGGCAACCTCCTGGCACTGCTGGGACCGTGCAGCCCAAAGGCTTCCACGGAGCTAAACAGAAACTGCTTTCTCCCTTTGCATCTCATCTGTTTGTACAAAGTGAGCGAGAAATCTAGAAAGGATTAATTAAGACAAAATGTGTTAAATAAAACACGTTCTTCCACAGCTGAGGATCATGTGCCAGCATTTTGTCAGTCTGAGGAGGGGCAGATTTCTAGTGGGGAGGGGGAGAATGGGGGCAGAGGCAGCGCTGAGGCACTTTGGCCACCCAGCTCGGAGTGGCGTCGCGGGGCTGGCACCAGCAGCAGCGCTCTCCCTCTCCTCTGCTGCAGGCAGGCGCCAGCATGGAGGAAAAGCTGCATTTTCCCCAGCCCTGATCCCAGCTGCAGCCCTGCCTGCTGTGCCAGGAGCAGCCGCTTATTTACCTAATAGACTCTAAAAGGTATCAAGGGAGTCATTCCCTTCAATTGGGTCATTCTGACATATGTAAATATGTATTTAAATTTGGTAAATATGTACAGTATTTAGAGTATGCGGAGAATGACACTTCTGTGGAATGGGGCACCTCTTTCCAAAGGGCTTGTGCTACTCCAGGTAAATTAAGCTCCTTTCCACACCAATCATGAGAGCTGGAATCTGCTGGAGAAGAGAGCTCTCCTTTGTGAGCTGGTGTGAGTAAACCCTGCAGAGCCTGGCAGCACTGTGACTGCAGTTAGTAATTAAATAATTAAATGTAGTGCAATAACCTAGTGGGCTTCATCCAAACAATTCCAGTACTTGAGGACTATATACACATTTATATGTACATATATGTCCATATGTGTGTATTTATATGACACCTGGGGATATGGTTTAGGGGTGATTATGGTGGCCCTGGGCTGAGATTTGGACTCAAGGATCTCAAAGGTCTTTTCCCACCTCAAGGATTCTGTGCGTTTGCCTACACGCATGAACCCCAGCCATTGAAAAAGCCTTGCCTACATGTGTATTTATTTCTCTTCTCCACACTTAAAATGCAAACATTTCCCAAAAATGAAACTCTCAGTAACATTTTTCTCTTCATTCATTACAATGAATAACAACCAAACAAACCCTTGGTCTCTTCTGCTTCTAGCCAGAATCCCTCTCAAGAGAATAAATGTGTGGATACTACATCACTCCTCCCACAGCTCTACAACCCCGGATTTCTTGGGCCACTGATCTGAGCAGCCCTGTGTTACAGAAATAGTTTATGAAGGAGCTCTCCAAGTAAAACCACAGCCCCTGGGTTAGAGCTCTAACAGTCCTGAAATAACTCTGGTTTTGAGGTACTTATGGCAGGACTCATTTTTGTAGGAGAGGCTCATCCACTATCCAATGGCTTGTTAAGGAATACTGGTGGGTGGGAGAGGGACACAGGAAATCAGAGTGCTCCAATGCTTAGACTGAAGAGCTTTGGAGCCGTGGCAAAAGCTCCCAAGGTTTTGTTTCACGGAAAATTCCTCCCTAGTCCAAGCTCACACCTCACACTGCCGGTATCAAATGAGAAACACATTAGACTGCACTTATTTCCATTACAGCCTGAAGAGCAAGTGTAAATAATTTAGGATTTCTACAGCTTGAAGGGGAAAATAAACCAAACCAGTTCCCAGTATGAAATGGTAAGTCCCTTTTTGGAGTTTCTGGATGCAGCACTTCACACTGAGTATTTATATGAGTGTGTAGTGTATGTACAGAGTGTAGCTATGCACACTCATTGATTAAAGGAGGTATAAAACCATGCAAAACCCCAGTAACATGTTTATATTTAATAAATGTAAACAGTGCTGACACATTTCTAAATATAGCCTTAATTTCTATCTTCCAAAAGGCTTGTGAAAACTAATATAGCCTGGATTTCCATATGCCCCAAGCAAACAACTACAACCCTGTCATGTTCAGGTATCTCACAGGTGCCAAAGAGAAACACAGGGAAGATGAGATGGTCCACAGGAATTACACGATTGACCTAACAACCAAAACTGTCCAAAAGTAGGAATAATTTTCATAATTCTAATAAAATGAGCCTTTGCAATCTTCAGCTGACTGTTGTTTGCCATTTGAGTCTTCCCTTAGATCAAGTTATACAATGAAATTCAGCTCTCTGCCACCTCCATTTTCAACAGATTATAATGAACATCATCTCAGGTGTGCATAATACCTTTAGTAATGTGTCAGAAGAGAAGAAAGGGCTCTTTCCAACACAAGCTGGGTTAGGGTAAGAGACACAGAGAAATCATGCAAAAAAAAAAATCATACGAACTAGTATTGAATTTCAACATTCTACTTGCTTATCATATAGTATAAATAATTCACACTTGAAAATCTTCTTTTCAGAAATGTTTACTGACACAGCAAAAATGCATGCGAGGGGTTACTGACATGGCATGTAAATGCACACCTGAAGAGACTGGAGTGATCACCAAAAGGAGAAAAGAATTAATCTAAGGAAAATGTCAGCCAAGAAAATACATCGTCCTGAGTAAACCAGGTAATTAACAGCTCAGGTCCCTGAGTCTCCTTCCCTTCAGATCTGTCCAATGTTAGATGTGCTCCAGAACACCATCTCATACTACAGACTTCTTCTGCTACCGCCTCAGTCTTTGATCTGGTTTATATTTTGATTTGAAAGATACGCAGAGAAAATTACTAGGAAAAAACTACCACGATAGGGAAACGAAATTTGGCTCAGATGTTTTTCCTTGATGCTGTTGAGATGAGCTTTGTGGGTCAGCACCTGTTAAATAATGCAGTTTGCAGGAGGGACCGGGTCGAGTGGGCTTTGGCGCTGGCAGCAGGAGCAGGAGCTGGCTCACCTGCTGTCACCTGCCGAGCCAGGGCAGGGACTCGTGCTGGAGTACCCATCCCACGTGGAAAGGCACAGAGAGGACAGGAGGAGCTGAGCTGGAAGAGCCCAGAGCAGGGTGATGTCCCAGGGCCTGTACCCACAGCACTGCCCAGAGCTGCGGGACAGCCTGGGGACAGCAGATGGGCAGGGATGGCACAGGGATGGACAGGGATGGCACAGGGATGGCACAGGGATGGCCAGGCCCAGCTGAGGCGTTGCCTGGCCCTGGCTGGGCATCCTGGGCTCTCCTTCATGCCCACCGCACCCACCCTCAGTGACCATCACACCTTTCGTAGGGAAAAAAGCACTGAGGGAAAGAAAAATTGCTACTTCACACAAAATAATGGTTCAGGGAAAGGCAGAAAAGCTCATGAAATTGTAACTGCAATTATCTTAGATTAGAATTTTTGGCTTGAAAGATCTGGAGGGTATTGTTTTTGATAAGGCAGAGCCACTTGACAAGGCCTGTCACCACTCCAGGTCTCTCTGTTGTCAACTCAAGATGAAAGGACATCACAAAGAATTAACTTCAGCTTTTAAACATTTTGAAAATGTCAAAGAGGTCATAGCTGATCTATTTCCTTATACAGCATATTCACTTGATGAAATTTGTGGTAACAATGTGTTTTTACTTTTCATTCAAATTGGTCTCAAATCCCGGTAATTGATCCCAGCCTAATGAGAGCTGACAGGGCCCCGGCGCGATTGGCTGAGCTTTGTATCAATCACAGCTGCTGCCGGGCCACGCTGGGCACATTAGACTTTGTAATGGCACTAATTGGGGACTACAGACAGCCCTGCCCCAGCTCCTCCTGGAGTTTCCAGCACCATTTATTTGGTTTCCAGTTACACTAAAGCCAATTTAAGCCCTTTTATAACCAACACCTTCCTGCATGTAGGACCTATTGTTCCTGCCTTCCCACAAGCCGTCTAAAGAGTCCTTAAAATATTCTCCGAGATGACTCTAAATTAAAAACGGGTCCAACCTGTGAAACAGCACAAGTAAAAGTAGAAGCTAAATATTTGTATTGACCTTTGGGAGCATTATCCCAGTCAGTAAAATATCTTAAAGGCATTTTGTTATGCACAGAGAGGTGAAATTTTTAAATCTCATTTAAATGAACACGTGACCACATCTGCTAAAAAGGATTTTCTATTTCCAGAAGACATTAGGGTGTGTAAATATGGAAGTTAGCAGTTAGAACAGGTTGAAATGCGGTTGGATGGTGCTGATTCTGCCCCTGCCCCCACACGGCTTGGAGGGAAAGGTCAGGGCCGCTGCCACGTCCCTCCCAGGGATGCTCAGAGCGCACCGAGCACGAGAGGCTGCGGAGCCCAAGGACCCCGACATTTCCTGCAGCCACTGCGTTCAGCACAACCCTCCATCTTGAGCTAAAGCAAGAGAGAGACACACACGTGTTTGCTACAGAGACACAGAGAGCACCTCAAACAGGAACAGAAAGGACAGAACGTGGCACTGAAATATTTTGTATTCAAGCCATAATCAAAGGGGGAAAATAAACAAAAACAAAAACACACCAACAAAAAAACCCCAAGACAGAAACAGAGGTAAAGTTTACAACAAGCAAGCACAAAGGTTGTTTGTTCTCCAACCTGAGATAAAAATAATCCTTAACATATTAACAGGACTCTTCAGTGATACTTCAGATATTCCTCCCAGCAAATCGCTTGGTGGAAGTATTTTAGGAAAAACAGCTCCCACCCAGGTTTCCTTGTACATTTAAGATGGAGGGGACATGGAGAAAAATGTGTTTTAATCAACTTCCATCTGAATTTACAATTATATGCTAAAATAAGGAAACCATTTACTGTACAATTATTTAAATATATTTCTTTACAATATTTGGCAGACAGCATGAGGTCACATCTTCTGTACAAGCACAGATAGCTGAAGCTTTAATAAGTGACCTGTCCTAGGAAGGTGAGCCAGGTTCTGAATGGAAACAGGAACAAGTCCCAGCAGGATGCACAGACGTCAGCCAAGGTGACTGCTCCATTCAGAACTGTCTCACTTGTATTTTGAGAAGTGTTTCACTTACGTGAGCCACTGCTCCACCCCGGGCAGGCCTGATCCCAATTCAATTAGTCACTGGCAGCAGCAGCACTGCAGTATGTAATTACCCTAAGTGTCATCTCCCCTTTCCCAGAATGTAATTAGGATCGCCTCCCCTCTCCCAAACAGGGACATCCAGCCACATTTCAGCACGGGGCTCTCCCTGCTCACCAACAAGCTGACCCCCTTGAACAACAGGCTGTCCAAAACACAGAGAACGCATAAAGGAAGTGCTGATCTTAAGGACAGCCAGGTTTTACTGACAGTTCCCACAGAAAAGCCTGACTTGGCCCGTTTCCATGTTCTGAGAGCTCAGCTGGACAGGCAGCTCCTGTCCCAGGTGCTGGAGTGCCAAAACAAGACACAAGGTGGGAAGGCTCCCACCTTTCCTCTCTCAGCAGGTTTTGTAGGAGGCACGGGGGCTCTGCTGGTCCTTTCCTCCTTAGAGCGGGCTTGGGCTGTGAGCTGTGCACAGAGCACACGATCCTCAGGGACAGGAAAAGCCTGGAGCTGCTCCAGCCCAGCCCTCAGCCCTGCAGGGCACACACGGGGAAAGCAGCACAGCAGGGCAGAGGGAAGGAGCTCTTCACCCGCAGTCCCACAGAGCGCTGAGGAACTGCTCAGAAACGCTTTTACACAATCCTTCCAACGTTTCTACCAGGCCCTCAAAAAAAGTGTAAAGCCCTTTTAAAATCCAGCGCATAGCAAAAAACCCCAAGGAAGCAGCAAGGTCCCCTGTGCTTCCTCACCTTCTTTTCAGGCCAAAACACATTGCACTGACATTGGATTTTGGCACGGCAACATCTAAAAAAGTCCTTGACGAATATAAATTCCTCATCAAATTATATTTGATGGCAATAATAGGCATCTTCTATTTTCAGTCCTAGGAAAAAAAATCAGCAAACCAACATAAAGGCATTTAACATCCCCTGAACTCTGTGGCCCCCACTTTCTTATTGAGAGGGTTTGAGGTTAATCAGTTTAAAATTGCATTGATTTATATAATCATTTTGATTTGGTGAGGGAATAAATTGAAATGAATTAGGAGGTACATCTTAAGTATGTGCTCCATTTTGCTGCTTGCTCAAGATTTGGATATAATACAAGGGATAGTAACACTTATCTCACAGAATTCTTACGGATCTATAGCAGTCCCAGTGCCAAAGATGCAAAGCAAAGTCTCCGAAATAATATTTAAGACTGAGGGAAGATGTCAAAGAAAAACTAAATTTATCAGCAGTTTATAAAGAGAATTAAAAAGATTAAAAATTAATACAATTCCTCTTAGTCCTGTTGTGTTCAGTAGTGGAAGTGAATTATCCTGGCACTACTATCATCCTCCTCCCACAAACTTGTACTCTGAGATCCCCTCTCTCCCTTTCAGAGCAGAAGTTATTCTGGAGAGTCTAACTAAAGTCCCACTTAAAAGCTGATTTTAATCAGCAGCTTTGCTAAATGGAGAGGAATTTGATTAAAGCTTTTTTAAGCTACTCTGTGGTAGTACCTTCATAATCTCTTCAGAGGGTGGGACTGGCTGGGCTTTAAGGTCCCTTCCCACCCAAACCATCCCAGGATCCTGTGAACTCTGGCTGCAAAAGCTTCTGTTTCAAAAAGCAGAATATTTTTGGTGTGCTTACACAAACATTACTGCAGCATAGTAAATCCAGAAACATTCATTTCTTTGAAATTAACACTAATGGCAGTTGAAGACAAAGACTTTAAAGATTTTAAAAAGGCCACAAGTGACCCTCACTCCCAGCATGCCGGAACTGCTTGAAAAAGCCTAAATTATTTTCCATATGCCTCGTGGCTGTATTTTCTCATGCAATTGGAAGAGCTTTGAATTTCATTGAATATAGATCCCAGTCTGATTTTTTTTCCCATCTGCTTTTATTTTGGCATCAGACTGGATTCCTGAACAGACACAAACACGGCACAATCTGGTCATTTCCCCAAGCCAAGGCGTACCAGGGCAGGGAAGCTGAAGTCCCTCCTGGTGAACACTTTACACTGACAAACCAGAACCTCCTCTGCCCTCCTAACTGGCTTTGGTCTCTAAAAAAGAGCCAGCACACACTGAAAGGTTGCAGAAACAGATTATATTTTTAAAGTGCAACATATTTTTTCCTCTGATTCAAAACAGCAAATGTTAAACTTAAAGACTCTTCCTAGTGCATGTTAGTGACAGGCAAGGCTCCCAGAGGGGTGACTGCCTTCAAAGACAGGTAAATGAGGGCCCATATAAAACAGCCAAGTATTGATGTTGTAGTAAAATTCAAGAAAAACACATTGGCAGACAAGTAAATTTGTCACTAATAATTTAATGTAATTTCCCTAAAATGGAGGTAATAGGTACTCAGGGAATACACCTCCAGGGTTTACATCAAATGTGCCGGTGGAAAATTGTGAAATAATATTTTTTTTAAATGTAGATGCTTTGGCTGACATGTTGGTTTATGATGAAAATCACTCTCCTGAAATGATAAAGGGGAGGGGAAAATAGCAGCTCCCAAACATCCAACCTGTATCTCCCCAGAAGAGCCCTGGGAGCAGGCAGGACCTGATCCTTAATTTCAGCAAATGCAGAAAGCAGAGGTGGAAAAGATAAGGTGGGACACACCTTGGTGTTTGTAGGAAGGGAAGAATTAGGCTACGGATTGCTCAGACTGGTTTTTTCCCAGTTTTACGGTGAAATGACTGAAGAGGGATCAAATTCTGGAATAAAATCTGTGAATATAATTGGAAAGAACAGATTTATAGTCCCACAAAGTGATAAAAAAGCCAAGCAAGCCCCCGCCCCAGTTCCCTCCAAGCCCACAAACGGCAGCTTCCTCTCAGCATCACAGCGGGCACAAAGGGCCCCGGATGATCCCCGGGCTGAGGCAGCTGTGGGCAGTGGGGATCCCACTGAAGGGGAGCAGGGCTGGGGCTGTCCTGGCCAAGCTCAGCAGGGCTGGGGCTGATTCCAGGCAGCACACACAGCACGGGGAGCAACCACAGCCCTGAGACTCAATGGGAATGGAAATCTTCCTCTCCCATTCACTGCCACTGACTATGCTGCTCTGTTTGAGCACAGAGGATAACTCCAGCACCTCTCAAACACAAAATACCCACTAATTCCTGAACAGACAGAAAAAACGATATTTTTTCTCTTCTCTGTTGCTATTTCACTTTGGAGTACTGAAACAACAAACAATACAGAGAAAATTCCCAGCTGCTTTGGTGAGAGCAGGGAAACCAGACATCCAGATTCAAGAATTTTTCTTCTTCTGTGAAAAAACGTCTCTTTAAAATTGCATTACTGGCATTTATGATTCATTCTGCAAATAGTGAGACTTCCCTGTATAAATCCGAAATTCACTTCAGATATTTTGAGTTTAATAAGAATGAAGGCACCCCATTTTTCACAGCAATAAAGAAAGATGCACCTGCCAGGAGCCTGAGCAGGAACGGACTGGGAAGATATTCGGTAAAGTTAAAACCAGAAAAAAAATATGTATTGATACAAAAAAGAGAGCTCATCTATCATTTTATACCAAAAGATGCATGTCATATGATGAATTGAAAACAATAAAAAGCTGTTGTTTTTGCTTCTCCAACTTGGGAGAATCAGTGGAGCAGCAACAGAGAAGGGATTTTGTAAGCTGTGATAGGCAACGAGGGGCAGCTCAGGTGTGAGTGGGCCCTGCCAAGGCTCTTGGCCAACAACCTTTATCTAACCAGAAACTGAAGTGTTTTGTAAGAGTTCATAAAATATTTAATTACATTTTTGCAGCAACAGATTAATTAGTCTGAAATGTGACTTGCCCTTTGTGTCTTTCACCTGCTGATTTTCTCTCCTATTTCCCTGCTCTCCTGAACAGTCTCTCTGTCAGTAACTCCCTGGAGCACATCACGGGCACCCACATCCTTCCCAAACCCGCAGTCCCTTCTGCCCTCCCCCTGCACCACCAGGGCCATGGGAGCACTCTACATTCAGCATAAATCAGAGTGTGGCCTCCTCTGCCAGGAGGCTGAGGGGAGCACGCCATCATGATACAACTCCTCAATACTCAAAGGCAAAGCAAAGAGAGAAGAGATTATAAACTCTTATTATTATAAATTTAAGTAACCCACAAGTGACGAGCCTTTTGCTTACAGCACTTCAGTTTCTAAATTTTGTTGCTTACTCAACAAAACATTGAGGCAATTCAGGTTAATATGAACCTTTGCCGAGTATTTAATTTCTCCTCTGACTGTTCTCTAGTTTTCCATAGTATTTTGTGTATGAATCCTTCCCAGAGATGAAGATCGTGCAACAGCAGCCTTTGAAACACAGAGCTACCAGCCAGGAAATTGGAAGTCCAGGCTGAGCCTCGTCCTTCATTTACACCACAGCTGAGAGGGGAAAGCAGAGACACCGAGCTACAGACAGGGAACAGCTTAACTTTTAATTTCCTGGATGTTATCATTTTAAATAGGAGCCTTGCTGTTATTTAAATGTCAGAGAGCGGAAAAGGGAGCTAAGAAAAAAGAAATAATATGATTTCTTTAAGCAACAGGAGTTGGATAGTCCAAGTCATTTGCTCCAGAAGAAAAAGCAACCTGCAAGCCAACAAGGCACAGCGGCCAGCCCCAAGGGGCACCGAGGCCAGGGGGTGCCAGGCAGCAGCTGCCAGCCCCGAGGGAAGCTGAGTGCCAGGTGGCACTGCAGGGACACCCGGGACCTCCTTGGCCAAGGGCCTGCTCAGACTGCTGACAGCCCCGACTGAGCCAGCAGCACGTGCGACACCTCTGCTCGACGTTCTGAACAGCACACAAGCCAAATTCTGAGCAAACAAACACCCCAGACAGGAGCCAGCCTTGGGAACCCCAGCGTGCTGCCCTCCCCCAGTGGATCCTCACGTTGTCACAGGAAAATCTCCACTAACGCTGATGTCTGCTCAGCAGCTGCCCCCAGCTGAGGTGCCCGGGTGTGTGGGCAGACTGAGTGACCACCAGAGTCATTTCTGCCCAGCTCGTGGTGGTCTGGCCTGAGCAGAGCTGAAGGCTCTCCCATGAAAACAGCCCATGTGTGTTTGAAACTCTGAGCAGTTGTTACTCATCAAGGGTTTCAACACCCCACGCTCACAAGAGAATGAAGGATGTTCATTTGCAAACTAAACAGTTACAGAAATTGGCTCAGAAAAAAGTGCAAGAGATTTTAAAGGGAAACTTTTACACTTGACCACTGCATTTCCAAAGTGAAATAGGAAAAGCAGGAAAAAGGAGAAGGAAGCCTGACCAGCCTTTCATGGACCTCACAGTAGCTGCAGCAGGTGAAATGGGACATTGGAGCACCAGCACAGGGAGATAGTTCGGGCATGGCTCTGATTTATTTCCTTCTCCTGCACAGAAGTGCTGACATACATCTCAGAGCACATTTGACATATGAATGTACACTAGACCATTTACTCCACAGGTAATTGTACAATTTCCACTGAAGACAATCCTCGGGACTTGGTGAAAGGACACTTTTAGTAATGGATGACACCTGAATAATTAATTATTCCTCCCCATTCTACCTGTCTCAGATCCAGGAGTCAGTTTCTCCTCTAAACACTGCCTGGTATTTTTCAGAGCTCATCTTTGTTTTTAAATTGATTTTCTGGATCCTATTGTATAAACATTGTATCTTTCAAAGGGTAGGAATGTTTCATGTCCTGAATCATGAGAACATGGAACAGTCTGTACTTCTGTCCAATAAAATGGACATGGAGAATGGCAGAATCTGATGGCAATAAAAGCTCATCAGTGTAGCTCTGATCTGGCTCCTCCACATCAGTCAAATGAGAAGTTTATCAAGAAGACTTATATCAAGAAAATGTAACAAAAATCATCATCCCACTTCGCTATGTGGCCTTTGATACTGCATTTTATTCTTTATTTATCAGCAGCAATGGGCGCACAGAAAGCTTGACAGTGGAAAGAAATACAGCATGTTATGTTCAGAAAACTAGTTACACCATCGTGGTGTCACCATTGCTGAAAAAATGCACAAGCAGATATAGGAAAAATGTCCTTCCTTGCTCTGCACGTAGAGAGGAGAGGCAGGGACAGCAGGGATGCCAAGAGATAACAGGCAGGTACGGGGGAGCATCTGACATCACACACTGACAGAGCACTGAGCACTTGAGGACTCCAGCCAGTTCAGATCTGCAACATCCATGCTGCAAAGCAAAGCTCCCAGACATCTCCCACCACTCTCTTCCTGAACACAGCAAAAATGTTTCCTTTTCATCTCCAAGCAAGGTGATGCCATCAAACCCTTCTGTGCCCCTTTTCCAAACCACCCTGGTGCTACTGGGTCCTCAGTAGAGTGAATTGGTGTGAAAGGAAACACCTCAAGTGCCACTTCTGGGAAGTGACATCTCTGAGGACAACGTGTGCTGGAGAAAAGTGACCCAGGGCAGAGCCCAAGGCCAGGGCAGTGGGAGGGGTGAGCTGGAGCAGCTCACTGCATCACTGCATGGCAGGTAACACGGGGAATGACCCCATGAGAGAGGGGGTGTGTGCTGTGCCCTGACCCGCCCCTGCTGTCCCCAGCTCTCCCCAGGGCTGCCCACCATCCCAGGACACCCACGTGAGCTGTCACCAAGCTGCACTCATGACCTAAAGCAAGTCAAACAGCAGCAGGATTTCTGAATGAGCAGGATGACGACGATGGGAACATTTGTCCCTAACAGAAGGCAAACTCCCCCACACACCCAGCAAGGTTTATTTCTACCAAGGCAGCTTTAACTGGCACTTCAGGCAGCACAGCCATATTTAGCTCCTGGCTTTGCACTAAGAAACACTGTCCAAAGGAATTGGCATTGGAGAGCAAAGACAAACCATGGAGCATGCTTGGAAAACCTCAACATCTGGTTATAGTAATAACCTCATCAACAGAGAATTTCAATGAGCCATTTCCTTCCGTCATTCCAAACACGGAGAGCAGAGAGATAGATGTCACCAAGCCTTTTTAGGTCCTTGAACACCAAGGACAAACGGATCAATGAGGCACGAGGTCCATGTCCTCGGCTGCTCCCTGGGAACGGGGGGCACAGCATGGGCAAAGGGCTTTGTTGGCCTCCACCAGGGACTTCTGAAACAGAAATGACAACTTGTCCTGATCATCTGCAGCATTCAGCCTCACTGGGACAGTGACATGGACAAGGACGAGCAGGAGGAGAGCAGAGCCAAAGCTCCTTCCCAAGGACACACAGCCCCAGCTGCAGCAGCCACAGCTGCCACCACAGACACTCCTGTACAGACTTTCTTTCTTAAATACATAGAAAAGGATTTCTAAACACACCTGAGATTTGCAACACTGGGGTTCCCACCTGTGGCAAAACATAAGAGATATCAACAATTCAGAGAAATTTTCCAGCAATAAGGAAAACTGCGTGCTCAGCTCTTGTCATAGCACTGCAGCACCCCTGAGGCTGGGATTTTAGCAACTTCTTAGCATTTTAAATGTTAGTGATGGCATTCCCAAGAAAAACAGCCCTTTACTTGAGAGCAGAGGCCAGAGACTTCACAGCCTGAGCGCTCAGGAGAATCCCAGGGTACACAGCCATGGGGAGAAGGTTTCTCTTTTCAGGCACAGAACAATTAAGTCAGTGGTTTTTATTTTTAAATAAGTCCTGTATATTTTTCAGTACCAATTTTACAATAAACACCTATGCATAATTTGCAAAGGGGGATTCTGTGCAGTTACTAGGAAGCCCAACTGCTGTTAGCAACATCCCTAGAAATTTGCTTTTTTGTATTTTGATGCTTTCCACCTCCACTAACCCTGTGTTCACCAGCAGCATTTCCCTGGTTTCTGCTTTCACTTTGAAAGACTTAAGAAATTGAAGAATGCTGGTACCTAGGAAAAGAGTCAGCCCTTTTAATATTGTCTGTCTTCCACAGAACCGTGAACAAAGGAGCCCATGCAATAATCTCTGCACCAAATCCACATTTCTGCTTTAGCTGTTCCAGTGACACAGGAAAAACCTTAAAAATATCCAGCTTGAAATTCCAGGCATCCAGTGACAGGGATCACAGGATCTCTAGAGATGCTGTTTTAGCAGACAAGGACACGTGCTGCAAAAAACACACATCTTTTATTTATTTACATTATACACAGACCAGGCTCCTACTCTTTTTCTATTTTCACGGCTTACAGTTCTTTATTTTTTTTAAATGTGGGCATAACTTTGGATTCTCAAGTATTAAAATGTACATTAATGATAAAAGATGACCTTAAAAATTATTTGGGTTTGTCACTAAAATGGACCTGGGCCCACCATTACTTTACAATAGATTTTTTTATTATCTGCAGGTTTGCACAACTCTTTCATACCTTTATGATTAATGAGTTGACTCTTATGTGATTCCAACTAGACCACAACAGATCTAAGTTATGGGCTTTTTTCTTTAATGTTTTCTATGTTCTCTGTGAATTTTTAAAACAAAGAATTAGTTCCAAAATTAAAACGAAGAATTTAAAATTTACTGAGAAAAGGAAAGCAATCTCAGTTGGAGAATGATGAAATAAAGAAAATGTCATATGGTAAAATTCTGATCCAATCAAAATCAATGGCAAAACTTTGCTCCATTAAGGTGACAGAACCACCCCACAATTCCTTCCCTCCATGTCCCTGGAAGAGTCCAAAGGCAGGACAGGCACTCAAAGGCTTCACTGAGATCTGCTCACACTTAGCCCTGACAGTTACAGTGACTTTTCATTCTTTAATTTAAATATTTCCTTTTTTTTCTACCGATATCAACCAAATAATTTACGTCTCCCTCAGGACTCTGTACAAGCCAAGTGGGAAAGTTCAGCTTTTTCTGTCTGCATCGGTCCTTTAAACTGATTTTTTATATTTTAATGAAAAACTCCCTCCCCAAGTTAATTTCTGGATGAGGGTTTGGCTCTCACATGAAAGGAGCAGCTCGGTGCACCCAATAAGGGTCCGTGTCATCCTCACAGAGAAATTTTGGACAAGGAACAGAAAATCTTTCTGATGCACCATGAATCTTCAAAAGCAGATCACAAAGGAAATTCTTTTGAAACTGTAAATTCCCAGGTATCACAAAAGAACAATGTGCATTTTCTCAGCTTGTCTGTGGGCAAAATAAAAGCTTTTTATGAAACAATAAATTCTCAAGACAATTCTTGCATACCGGTTTGCAGCACAGAAAATACCAGAATGTGAGAATATGCACATCCTCGGTACTGGGCACTGAGAGATTCTCAAGAGACTCCACCAGGTTTTCCAGCAATGATAAATAAATGGGATTTTTTATATGTTTCTCTATGTATGTGTATCAAGAGCACACCCACCCACAAGTGCTCTCTCCGCGCAGAAAAGCAGGACTGCTTCAAAAAAAAAAAGAAAAAAAAAAAAGCTGTTTTTTCTTTCTGACAAACGGGCATGAAATAAGAGGCCGACATCTGCCTCTGCAGGTCACTGCAGTCAGGCTGCTGCGTGTCACAATTCCAACTGCTCCATCCATCAATGGCAGCCCCAAAATGAACGCAGCCTGGAAACTCTGCAGCAAGACAGTAACGGCCCAATTGAAAGGCTGACCTTCGCAGAGCGCCGGGCTAAGATGGAAAAATTATTTCATGCCCTGTACCAAAGCCAGCACCACAGTTCACAGGGATTTGCAGTTAATTTTTTTAGTTAGAAAATCTGGTTTGCTGGTGAACGGCAGGGAAACTGCAATACCAGATAAGGAAACTGTTAGAAAGGCTTTTAATTTCAAAGGCATTATCAATTACATCCACAGAGATGCACTTCCGTGCCGTTCAGGATTTTAATTTCTCTGAATTACTGATTAATATATTTTTTTAAAACATAACCTACTCAGTGTTATAAACAACACTATTTTCTCAGTGATTGATTGGGTAAAAACTATAGTTGATTAGCCTGAAGAATTTGATTGAAACAGGCTGCAATTTTTGCCCAATACACACTTTCAGGTCCAATTAAACCAACGAGACAATCTGTTTTAAAATAAATCCTCCAAGTTGCTGTACTGAGCTCTTTTACCCAGGAGTCAATCACAGAAGTTATTTAATAACCAGAGACAAACAGGTCAGCCCTGGGCCTTTACCCTCCCAGGCTCTACCCCACACCACGGCAGGGATTAATCCTCTGTTAAATCACCTGCTAACACCCTGTTAATTGCTCCATAAGCTAATTGAACTGGAAGCTTAATAACACACAAATAGCAGAAATACCATATAGCTTAAAACTTCAAGTAGTTCAATAAAATTGAACCAATTAAAAAGAAAATTCAAATAATCCAATAAAATTGCCAGATCACATTTTAAAGTGCATCCCAAACTTTAGAAAGTAATTTATTTTTCCCAGGCCTTTCTCTGGAGATCACTGAAATAGCTTACTGAGCGTTTTCTTCCCTTGTAGAGTTTTTCTAATGTTACAAAATATTTTCCTTCTTACATAGGTAGGTAGTTCTGCAACAGCATCAAAGACACCGAGAAATCGGGATGATGTCATTAAATACTAGGACAGAACAGAGAGCCTCAGTGTCCGAGTTTGTCAAAACAATGACATATGTATATTTTGTTTTATACAAAACAGAAACAAGTACTATCCTGTTCAGACTGAAATATATTTAATGGCAAACAAAGCCCCCAGAGTAGTCACAGAGCTAATTTCTTTCACCATGGTACAATGATACAGAAGAGTTCCAAGATTTTGAACGACAACAAGCACCCAGATTTTAGCTCTGATGAGATGACAATTTTGGTTGACGGTGTTGGGAAGGACAGAATGCAAACTGCTCTCGTACTTTTTAGTACAATAAAAGATTTCATTAAGCCATTTGCACAGTAATGTGCAGAGGCAGAAAGGATGCAGAGCTGTGGCCAGAGCAGCTGGGGCTGCCCCTGGTCCCTGGCAGTGCCCAGGCCAGGCTGGGCAGGGCTGGGAGCCCCTGGCACAGGGGAAGGGTCCCTGCCATGGGATGGGATTTAGGGTCCCGCCCACCCAACCCACTCTGGGGTCCTGTGACAACGAGCTCATTGACAAATCTAACATGTCCTGGCCTGGGACGTGGAACAAACTCCAGCACAAAGATTTCCTCTGCAAAGTCTGAGTGGTGAGGGGAGAAGAGCTTCTCCTCCTGGAAACAGCACAGCATGGGCTATTTAAACACAGAGTAAAGGCTCATACAGAATCAACAGGGCTCATTTTAATGGCACACACGAGCCAGGATGTCAGGTTAGATGGTTTCACACTCCTTCCAATCTATAATCAATGAAAGAATCCATCAGCTGCACTTCAGAGCTCCTCTCGTGTCCTTGTGAAGGAGCTGGTGGCCAGAGCTTCACTCCCAGAGTGCTGCTCCCTGTTCCTGAGCAGGAACCGAGTTCCCCCAGAGAGCAGAGGGGGCTGCTGAGCTCACTGCACTGAGTTCATCACCAAACATCAGCAGAGCTGCTGCACACTCTGAGAAACTGCAGAGTTCAAGTTACTCCAGGCCATCTGATTAGCAATTACTTTCCACATTCTCTCTTCAGCTGAAAATTATTGGTTTAAGCATTAAAATAAAAAAAACTAAAAAATTAAAAATCAGTTGTTTTATGCAAGAGTTTTAACGGTTTTCAGTGACTATGCAGACCTGAGAAAACCTTCTACTTTAATAATTACGATTGTTTACAGTGTAACAACCATATGGTGTTCCTTATAGTACTCTAGAATATTATTCTTCAAATAAACTGTGAAATTATAACACACTGGAAAAACTCTGCCATTATCTCATTTCCATTAGACTAATGGAAATTATTTACTCTTTTTTTTTTGTTTCCCACAGAATTCATGCACATGATGAACTATTTTTAACTAGTCTTGAGACTTAATAATTTACACTCAGTTCCCAGATTTCTTGCCAATGAATTTGACTTCATGAATTCCAGCAAATTTTAATTTTAACAATCATTACACCAAGGGAAGGTATGTGGAACATCCCCTGTTTCTTTTGAAGTGACAAAAGCTGCAGCCAGTGTCCTTTAAAGGACACTCTCCAGACTTTAATGTAACTGAGTAGGACTGCTCTAAAGCAAGGTTTCCCACCTTGTCATACCTGAGGGACCCTTCCCATGGGCCATGGGAGGAGCGTGTGTGGCTGGGGAAGCCCCCCCAGGAGCAGGAACAGCCTCACATCTGCTCTGCAGCAGGGCAGTCACCCAGGGCACAGGCAGGAGGAGTGGCTCAGGGACCTGCAGGAGAGGTTCTTGTGTTGTACTGCACGTTATGGCAGACACAAACAGGAGTGCATTCATTCCAGGGAGAGCAGCAGAGCCCCGACTGGCTCTCCCTCCCGTCACACAGACACTAACCTAAGTTTATATGCACCTTCAGTAATAATTACAGCTACGTACACTGAATGTTAGCAGTATTGTGACTAGAAACAGGGTTACAGACTATTGTTCTTTTAATTGGAAGTTTGGAAATTGGGTGGGGGAACAAGGGAGGCTGGTTTGCACTCAGTATCAGATGGGAGAATTCCTGGGCTGCATTATGGTGAAAAGCAGTGACAGCTCCAAGTGCAGCAGAGACAGAAAGGACAGAAAAGTGCAAAGGCCCAGAGGAACAGACAGGGAAACACAGGAGAGCTGCCTTGGCACAGCTCCTCCATGGCTGGGTGCTGGCTGCCCCTCAGCCATGGCCCTGGCTCAGCACCACAGCTGGGTGCCAAAGGCACCAGGGCAGCAAGACAGAGCTCCTGGGCTGTGCCAGGGCCAGAGCAGGGCCCTGCCATCCAGCTGGGTGGGTGGGAGGTGCCCATGGCCAGAGCAGGGCCCTGCTGCCCAGCTGGGTGGGTGGGCAGTGCCCATGGCCAGAGCAGGGCCCTGCCATCCAGCTGGGTGGGTGGGCACTGCCCATGGCCAGAGCAGGGCCCTGCTGCCCTGGGGGTGGGCAGTGCCCATGAGCAGAGCAGGGCCCTGCTGCCCTGGGGGTGGGCAGTGCCCATGGCCAGAGCAGGGCCCTGCTGCCCTGGGTGGGCAGTGCCCATGGCCAGAGCAGGGCCCTGCTGCCCTGGGTGGGCAGTGCCCATGAGCAGAGCAGGGCCCTGCTGCCCTGGGTGGGCAGTGCCCATGAGCAGAGCAGGGCCCTGCTGCCCTGGGTGGGCAGTGCCCATGGCCAGAGCAGGGGCCTGCTGCCCAGCTGGGTGGGTGGGCAGTGCCCATGGCCAGAGCAGGGCCCTGCTGCCCTGGGTGGGCAGTGCCCATGGCCAGAGCAGGGGCCTGCTGCCCAGCTGGGTGGGTGGGCACTGCCCATGGCCAGAGCAGGGCCCTGCTGCCCTGGGTGGGCAGTGCCCATGAGCAGAGCAGGGCCCTGCTGCCCTGGGGGTGGGCAGTGCCCATGGCCAGAGCAGGGCCCTGCTGCCCTGGGTGGGCAGTGCCCATGAGCAGAGCAGGGCCCTGCTGCCCTGGGTGGGCAGTGCCCATGGCCAGAGCAGGGCCCTGCTGCCCTGGGTGGGCAGTGCCCATGAGCAGAGCAGGGCCCTGCTGCCCTGGGGGTGGGCAGTGCCCATGGCCAGAGCAGGGCCCTGCTGCCCTGGGTGGGCAGTGCCCATGAGCAGAGCAGGGCCCTGCTGCCCTGGGTGGGCAGTGCCCATGGCCAGAGCAGGGCCCTGCTGCCCTGGGTGGGCAGTGCCCATGGCCAGAGCAGGGCCCTGCTGCCCTGGGGGTGGGCAGTGCCCATGGCCAGAGCAGGGCCCTGCTGCCCTGGGTGGGCAGTGCCCATGAGCAGAGCAGGGCCCTGCTGCCCTGGGTGGGCAGTGCCCATGGCCAGAGCAGGGCCCTGCTGCCCTGGGGGTGGGCACTGCCCAGGCAGCCCCAGCGTGGCCGTGGGGCTGTGCCAGCAGCCAGGCCGTGGTGCCACCTGCAAACCCACCCTGTGCACTCTGAAACATTGCAGTGTTTGATTGTTCCCCTTGACAGAGAGCAGGGCTCCACTGAAAGCTCATTTAATAAAAATAATGCAATGCAAATGAACCTGAATCAGAAAAATTAGATTGATGGAAGTAGCTCGGTCGCTGTAATTACACAAGGTGTATTATTTCTTAAATTCTCTTTGCATTAAACATATACCATACATTTATCAAACATAATTAGCAGTTTAGGTGACAAGGATTTGATTTTTCTCCTGCAACAAAAAATCCTTCTACGTGGGTATATACTTCTGAAACAGAATACGAACACTTCCACAGTATCATCGTTTGCTCCTCAAAGAACATAAAATCAAAGAATCAGAGGGCAAACACTGTGTGGACTTACAAAGCAGAGGATGAGGAAGATGGCCAGGTCAGCTTTCTGTAGATTTCATGAGCATAAAACAAAACTAAATCAGTCCCAGCTTTTAAGGCTGTTAGTCAAATAAATCATATTTGAAATCAAAATAATTGATGACACCCCGGATTTCCCTTCTAATCAACCTTTACTTTTTTCAATCATCTAAATAAATTGATGACAAAACAGCAAGATAAACAGAAGCTGCAAAAGAAAGTTGACAAAGTTGAATTTCCAACACAACTAAGATAATCCAGTTTTTCCCTCTCTCAGTGTTTCTTGCTGGTTTTGGACTAATGGGGAGCTTTGTTCAGGTTTTGGGTAGTCTGGGGTATTTTTTAAACAGCTTCACAGAAAATAACTGTATCAAAATAATGGCAGAAAACACTTTCATTTTTTCTCTTCAAATCCCCATGGACTACGTGGGGACCTCAAGTCAAAAACCTTCACTTTAGAACAATAAATAAATAAACCTGCTAAACCCTTCCCAAGGCTGGTCAACTGTAGCATAAGTAATGCAAGAGGCTGAGAGATGCCAGATAAATTTGATTACTATAAAAGATGGGAATATGTTTCTTTCCTCAGAGAATTCACAAAAAGGGGTCAAAAACAAAGCAGCACTGAAAGCCAACAACTTCATTTCTCCAGCAACTCAAGGCGAAAATACAATACAATTCCACGGGAACGTTTTATCACATCGGTGCAGACACCTCCTAATCTTCTATTTCTGAAAAAGGGAAACAGCAAAGATAGAGTCCAGGCAAAATGGGGCTCTTCTTTCTTTTCTGGAAAAGGCACTCTGATTAGTATATCAATTTAGCAAAGAGTTCAAGAACTGTTTTCCTCTTTCACCTGCTACCAGTGTCATAGAGGCTCTAACACATTTCAGTTGGAAAAAAAAAAGTAATCTTACACTTCTTGTTATTCTTCCAATTCGTCAGATTCCCAAATCATTTATCTCAAATGCATTCAGGAGCACCATCAGGAGAAATGACCCATCGTCCTTTCCTTGTTACAGGAAAACAAAGTCCTGCCTCAGTGTTAATTGTTCCAGCCCTGAGTAATGGTGAGATCCAGAGATCCCCCTGCCCTGTTCCCCGACTAGGAGACAGTCCTGATTTCACATTTTTCCTCTGGAAATAGATGAGCTGCTGTTAGCACGGCACCAGTATTTTGCAAACCTCTCTGGAATTACTTTTTCCTTCGTGGGTCTGAGAGTGGCACTTGATTTTTTCCCATTGTGTTGGTGGCACAGCCGTACCTCAGCCGGCTCCTGGCCCCTCCTCCCAGAAACAACTACCTTTCCAGCCGGCAGAAAAGCCATTCTTACTTGATTCTATTCAATTTCACCTTATTTTCATCACTTTCTCAAAGTCATCCAGTTCTTCCTATTTAACATCCCAAACTCTTGCTCCATTAACAGCATTTCCTAGCACTGGTTCTTCAGCCCAGTTCCAGTAAACCACAGGTAACTTATACAGAACAGTTACAAATAATATGTAGAAAAGAAGGTTGATCTTTGAAGAACAAGTAACTTCCAGACAGCCTGATAAATTCACTTTTGTCACACAAACTTCTTGCACAACATATCTTACAAGCAATCTCCTGCAAAAAGCATTTTCCGCAGGCTGACAGCACCAGTTGCCCTGCAGGACTCCAGAAAGAACAGCTTGCAGCACTTTTTTGTGGGTATATTTTTCAGAGACTAAGATCCACACCCAAATTTGGTAAAACCTGTTCAGATTCAGTATTAAATGCTTTGCGGTAATCAGAATCCTTTACTGTGTCGAACAATTTCAGTTGAAAAAAAAATTACTATCTGGTTTATTCATGCTATGGCTTCTTATTTTATCATGGTCTACTACATAATTGCTCTGCAAACATCATGTAACTCCTTGTTTCCTTTTTCCATGATGCATGCGATCCAAACCCCTCCATTTCAAGTAAAGCAAAGTCTAATTAATATTTGTAATAACACATACAAAAGTACTACCTACAGTAAACGATCATAAAGGTAACACCTTCATTTTCAGCTTCACGGCCAGAAGATGCCCATGGCCAGGAAGGAGGAGCCGTTTGCTCAGAAGAACCAACCAAACACCTCAGCAAAGATCCCCAACGCAGAGGCCTCCCCCAAGCCCCCCGGCAGGACCCCAGACAGGCTGGAGCAGCCAGGGCCAACAATGGGCTGGGCTCCTGGGGACACCTGGGGACAGGGAGGAGCTGTGAGGGCACACCTGGGCACACCTGGGCACACCTGGGCACACCTGGGCACACCTGGGCACAGGGAGGAGCTGTGAGGGCACACCTGGGCACACCTGGGCACACCTGGGCACAGGGAGGAGCTGGGGCGCTGTCAGAGCACACCTGGGCACACCTGGGGACAGGGAGGAGCTGTGAGGGCATACCTGGGCACACCTGGGCACACCTGGGGACAGGGAGGAGCTGTCAGAGCACACCTGGGCACACCTGGGCACACCTGGGGACAGGGAGGAGCTGTGAGAGCACACCTGGGCACACCTGGGGACAGGGAGGAGCTGGGGCGCTGTCAGAGCACACCTGGGCACACCTGGGGACAGGGAGGAGCTGTCAGAGCACACCTGGGCACACCTGGGCACACCTGGGGACAGGGAGGAGCTGTCAGAGCACACCTGGGCACACCTGGGGACAGGGAGGAGCTGTGAGAGCACACCTGGGCACACCTGGGCACAGGGAGGAGCTGGGGCGCTGTCAGAGCACACCTGGGCACACCTGGGGACAGGGAGGAGCTGTCAGAGCACACCTGGGCACACCTGGGCACACCTGGGCACACCTGGGGACAGGGAGGAGCTGGGGCGCTGTCAGAGCACACCTGGGCACACCTGGGCACACCTGGGGACAGGGAGGAGCTATCAGAGCACACCTGGGCACAGGGAGGAGCTGGGGAGCTGTCAGAGCACACCTGGGCACACCTGGGCACAGGGAGGAGCTGGGGCGCTGTCAGAGCGCACCTGGGCACACCTGGGCACAGGGAGGAGCTGGGGAGCTGTCAGAGCACACCTGGGCACAGGGAGGAGCTGGGGCGCTGTCAGAGCACACCTGGGCACACCTGGGCACAGGGAGGAGCTGGGGCGCTGTCAGAGCACACCTGGGCACACCTGGGCACAGGGAGGAGCTGGGGAGCTGTCAGAGCACACCTGGGCACACCTGGGCACAGGGAGGAGCTGGGGACTGTCAGAGCACAGCCAGCACCAGGAATTCAGGGCTTTCTTCCCCACTTCCCTGCCTCTGCACTTCTGCTCTGACAGGACAGTTCACCAGCAGGGAAATTCAGCTGCAGGATCAGTCAGGCAATTCAGAAGCCCCAGATACTGAATGAAGGAAACAATACTGAGGAGCTAAGAAAAGGGCAACTCTGGCTATCACGGCAACAAACAGATCAGCTGCTGGCTTTAAAAGCCATCTATATACTGCTCTCTTATCCTTTTTCTTTCTGACCACTCAAAAGCTTGCTTGCATCAGCACAGCACAACAGCAGAGTGGAAGGAAGTCTGTGCTTTTAGAGAGCAGAAACACAACGTGAATGTGACAAAAAAACCCAAACCAAAAACAAACAAACAAACAAACAACAGAGAGAGAAAAAAGCACCAAAGCAGGATTTATGAAAGTGTTCTCAATTTCTTCAGACACTGTGTTGTCCTTTCTAAAGAACCTGATGGCATAATATCAAAACTATTTCTCTTCCACTATTGTTTTCAATAAAAACATTAAAAATCCTGACCATCGGCAATTTAAAAACACAACAAAATCCTCTGATAAGAGACTTAAATATGCAAAGACTACACAGAAAGGGTGCTGAAAGGGCACTTCTAGAACACCTACAAAACTAAAATGCAAAAGTATATGCAGTCACCTGTGCACACATTCCTTAAACTCTCACAACTCCACTTGCAGCCTGGCACAGATGTATCAAACGCCATTGCCAGGAAATGCAGATGTGTGACTAACCAGGATGATGCTGCTCTGGATCCCCGTGTGTCTGTTAGAACTGAAATCACCTTCATTCTCCCTACAGGAGCCACATCACGAGATGCAGGAGGACAGTTTGGGTGACTGAGCTGGAACCAGAGACTGTTCTGTCTCATTGCTGCCCTGCAGCTCCTGCTGGCTCTCAGCCACACAAACCCATCCTTCCCCAAACCCTGCACTCCTGGCCTTTCAGCTCTGACTCCACTCCAGCTCCTAAACCCACTCTACCTCTCAAACAAACCACTGGGCTCCTGATCTTCAATCCCATCCTTCAAGTTTTAAAATTCTCACTTTAGGACAGTTCAAAGCATCCTCACCAGCACCCTCACACCCACGTGGCATTCTGTAAAGTAGTGCTGCTCAGGCTCAGAAACCCACACAAACCTAGGAAACTGCCTCAGGATATGTATTGATGCACCATCTTGAAAGTTTTTTCTAATGAATTTTATTGCTGTGAAAGACT
The DNA here is from genome assembly GCF_028551555.1 of Melozone crissalis. Lineage (NCBI taxonomy): Eukaryota > Metazoa > Chordata > Aves > Passeriformes > Passerellidae > Melozone > Melozone crissalis. The sequence continues at coordinate 693,404 of NW_026535785.1, forward strand.
TCTGCCTTTCAACAGTAGAAGAGTTTTATTAAAAAAATTAAAAGTTGGCATTTCTGAAATACTATTAGAAAAACTTGAACAACTTGGCCTAGGGGAAGGTGTTCCCATGGCAGGGGGTGGAACAAGATGATTTTTGAGGTTCCTCCCAAGCCAAAGCACCCTGTGAGTCTCTGAAATAGGCTCTGCAGCAGCGATTTCACAGACATCAATGGCTCTGCTCGCCCTGTGCATCAGACAGGAATTTTTCATTTCATACATCATTTAAAACTCACTGCAGTGATTCCACAAACCTGTCTACAAGCACCTTCTTCTCTCCCAGCCCCCTCCAATTCAGGGCATTTTGGCCAAAAGTGAACACACAAGCAGACTGCCATAACTCTGACAACAGAGACGCAAAGCAGCACTTAGCACCAGATAACGAAGAGAAAGATCTCGTTCTCTCAAATAATACTGCATCTTCTATGAATACATCAAAATAAAATTACACTGGCTACGCCATCAGCAAACTTACCCCAAACATCCCCCAGCGAGCAACTAGCATTAGCACACAGGCATTTCAGTATTTTTAAACACAGATTTGCATTTATATCACATTTTCAGAAATCCCTCTCCCAGGACACTGTAAGAGTGTGGACAAAACCTTCTCTTCCCAAAACCACTTGTTCAGACCTCTGTGTTCTGGAGCCATTCACACAGACAGATCATTGACTGCTGCAGCTGCCCAGATAAAATAATAAGATCACAATTACTGCTACATTTATTTGTTCTGGAATAGGCCTTCAATGCTCAAATATAGAGATAAGTTCTGAAAATACAGAATGCCATAATCTACATGCAAAGACTTCAACTCACACTGCGGCCACAATTCACAAATCTCCAGACTAAGAGCTGAAAATCAGACAGCTTTCACCTAAAACTCAGTGTGGAAATCCAGAGAGAGATGGTTACTCACCATTTCTGAAGGACTTCTGGACTGTAGCATCTATCACAGGACACTCACTGCCTGGGTGCTAGTTCAGTAATTCCTCTTCTTGTTCAGGATAAATCCAGAAAGTAGCTGGCACAAAGAAATACAAAACACACATTTAGCTGCAGTTGGATGTGAACAAACAGAATTTTGTCTTGTCCACATGACTAACAAAAAATCTTCCATAACATCCTTCTTTTCAGTCAAAACCAAAACATTTCTGTAAGCACCGGGAAAAAAACTTTAAATCAAAGTAAATTAAAAGACAAGGTACATTGATTACCTGAATATTCCTAATACTTTTAACATGCTGGAACACATGCGAGTTTCAAAACGTGGTAAGTCCTAGCACTCAAATGTTCTTGAGCCAGGAGAATGTTTGTGCGTAGCACAGCATGGGAACACAAGGAATGTTATAGAATCTAAGACCGCTCAATGACAGTTTCTGGAAAGCTTCCCAAATTACTTGTCCCCACTAACCACCCACACAATGAGAGATTCTACTAACCAGGAATAACCACAACGGGTTCTCTAGCTGCATTTGTGCAGGCAGCGCGTGAGGGTGCCAGGGTGGTGCGGGAACGTGCGAGGGCAGCGCGGGAAGCTGCAGGGCAGGAAGGTGCAGGGCAGTGCGGGAAGGTGCCAGGGCAGTGCGGGAAGCTGCAGGGCAGGAAGCTGCAGGGCAGGAAGCTGCAGGGCAGGAAGGTGCAGGGCAGTGCGGGAAGGTGCCAGGGCAGTGCGGGAAGCTGCAGGGCAGGAAGCTGCAGGGCAGGAAGCTGCAGGGCAGTGCGGGAAGGTGCCAGGGCAGTGCGGGAAGCTGCAGGGCAGGAAGCTGCAGGGCGGTGTGCGAAGGTGCCAGGGCAGTGCGGGAAGCTGCAGGGCAGTGCGGGAAGGTGCCAGGGCAGTGCGGGAAGCTGCAGGGCAGTGCGGGAAGGTGCCAGGGCAGTGCGGGAAGGTGCCAGGGCAGTGCGGGAAGGTGCCAGGGCAGTGCGGGAAGCTGCAGGGCAGGAAGCTGCAGGGCAGTGCGGGAAGGTGCCAGGGCAGTGCGGGAAGGTGCCAGGGCAGTGAGGGAAGCTGCAGGGCAGGAAGCTGCAGGGCGGTGTGCGAAGGTGCCAGGGCAGTGCGGGAAGGTGCAGGGCAGGAAGCTGCAGGGCAGTGCGGGAAGGTGCAGGGCAGGAAGCTGCAGGGCAGTGCGGGAAGGTGCAGGGCAGGAAGCTGCAGGGCAGTGCGGGAAGCTGCAGGGCAGGAAGCTGCAGGGCAGTGCGGGAAGGTGCAGGGCAGGAAGCTGCAGGGCAGTGCGGGAAGGTGCCAGGGCAGTGCGGGAAGGTGCCAGGGCAGTGAGGGAAGCTGCAGGGCAGGAAGCTGCAGGGCGGTGTGCGAAGGTGCCAGGGCAGTGCGGGAAGGTGCAGGGCAGGAAGCTGCAGGGCAGTGCGGGAAGGTGCAGGGCAGGAAGCTGCAGGGCAGTGCGGGAAGGTGCAGGGCAGGAAGCTGCAGGGCAGTGCGGGAAGCTGCAGGGCAGGAAGCTGCAGGGCAGTGCGGGAAGGTGCAGGGCAGGAAGCTGCAGGGCAGTGCGGGAAGGTGCCAGGGCAGTGCGGGAAGCTGCAGGGCAGGAAGCTGCAGGGCAGGAAGCTGCAGGGCGGTGTGCGAAGGTGCCAGGGCAGTGCGGGAAGGTGCAGGGCAGGAAGCTGCAGGGCGGTGTGCGAAGGTGCCAGGGCGGTGTGCGAAGGTGCCAGGGCAGCGTGCGAAGGCGCCAGCCTGTGTTCCCAGCTCAGGACCTGCAGAGGCAGAGCCAGGCCAGGGCAGAGCCCCAGGGGCACCTCCAGCCCTGCTGAGGCAGAACAGGGAACAGCCTCTGCTGCACAACCCCTGCACAGCTCCCTCAGCCGCAGGCTCCCCACCCCTTACACACCACAAAGTAAAGATCCATAGCTCTAAACTGTTCCACTTCATCATGAACTTCTCAACTCACCAATCAATACAGTATTGAGCAATAAACAACAAGCCAGAAATATTCTTGAACAGAAAAACCGAGCCCACCCTTTTTCAGAATTGTGAATTGTGCAGCTCACACGTTTTCCAACATAAGTTCAGGAAATAAAAATCTCATTAAAGCTTTAGCCAAAATTTCTAATTCATCAAAGGACCATGTTTTGAATACCAATGAATTTCATGAAAAAGAAGCGCTTTTTTGTCTTGTCTGCCTGTCTGTAAAATCTCTCTCAGGTTACAAAACCAAATCTGATGACACTGAAAAGTCTTTCAGGAACAAAGACAGACGAGTAAAACAACCACCAGATCTCTTTAATTCCATGCAAAAGTGTCAACAGCAAAATCACTGCATCTCTGCCATAGCAGAATATTAAATAGTTCATTAATATCCATTTTCTCTTCTTCTCTTTTCAGAGGCTACTAAAATTGTTTCTGTTTGATTTTACATGAGTGAAACTCCTCCCAAATGAAACAGGTACAAGGATCTTGAAAGAACACTCAAGTGCACATCACTCAAGCCCTTGGCAGGCCCTATCTCTGCGAAACAACAATAGCATCCCACTAATAACAATGACTTGCTTAACTATTCATTTTGGTAAATAATGGAACTGAAAATTATCTAGTGATGGATTTACACTTTTACAATGCATCTCGGGGATGAAAATGAATAGGGACAGAGAAATTACGTGTGTTACAATGGCTGACACCACAACTTGAGATCCAGCCTTGCTCCACAGAACAACACCAGCTGAAAATGTGGCACTGCCGTTTGGAGCATTTTACCTTTGTCTAGTTCTACTGTGAGACATCCTATCTATATTATTTGTATTACAGAAGCACTTACAGATGCCAATTAAAACCCAACACAGCTGTAGTAGGCAGAAATAGTATGAAAACTACAATAGGTGTCATAGCCATTTTAATTCCAACCACAATAAATCGCCCATTGCTCAGATATTCCTTCTTTTATCAGTTACCACAGAATTTAACACACTATATGTTATGAGGGAGCACTAACAGAATGGCCTAGGCAGCCTTTTTTGTTTAAAAATCATACTAATACTTCCAGTGGAGGCCCAGAGGGAGAAAGCCTGGTGACACAAGGCTCACTCTCCATCACCTCCTCGAGAAGCACATGGAACTCCAAGACCATGTGGACCATCAGGTGCAAAATCAGAATATTTGGAGGCAGGAAGCTGACAAAGGCAACAACTCTTCTGGAAGCATTTCTAAATTAGCAACGCTAAGTTTCTCTTATAAAAGTTAGAGATTACTTTGTGTTTAAGTTAACAAATGGCAAGTGTTTACCTGTGACTATTAGTTCTCTCCTAGGGAGTTTATTATAAACAGTATTTCAAACACAGGACTTTAAGAGACAATGTATAAATATTTTAAATGGTAAAATATAGGTGCCGGCTTTTTTTTGTACTATGTCCAGAAAATTTGCACAAACACATCAAATTCTCCACCTAGGGAATTTACTTTATTGTTAAGTTTGCATTTAAAACAAATGTACATGACCTATTTTGGGGCTAATATAACTAAAAGGAGCCTATTTGTTGTTTATTATTTATAGAAGATTCACTTCAGATTAGGCCTCTTGCAGACGTGTGTATCTGTGTGGCATCACAAAGCATCTGCAGATCTCCCCAGCACTAAAACACACGAGGAAATGACAAGTTAGGATGTATCCAGTACACAGAGTGTTTTATAAAAGCCAAGATTAAAAGCTGGTTTTTCCCTCCTCAGAAAGGCCACATGAAAGAGCTGCTACCCTGGGTAATGCATTGACCTTCGGGGGCTGATAATGACAAGTTCAAGTTCCTGGAGTTGGGCAAGATGTGGAACTAAAGTAAGTGCACTCAAGCAACGAGTCCATCTGCTCTGTTAGAATCCCACTCACAAACCAGCCAGTGCAAAGGAAGAGGAAAACAGTTTAATTTCTTTTATTTATATAACCCAGGAGTTTTTCTACACCATCAGCATGGCTCAAAACTGCTTTCTTAGAGGCTTCAATCTAAAGCACTGATTGTTTCTATCCATTTTAATAGAAAACTTGAAATTATTTCATATAAAAGGTGTCAAATTTATGAAAATAGAGATGCAAAATTGCCCCTCATGTCTAAAATTTTGCATTTTCAGTTTTTTCTTGTAAACAGAAAAAGAGTAAAACACAGTAAAATCATATCTATTCTGTAAGAGATAAAACACCTCTTTTAAAACTTCTAGAAAATCAGAAATGCATTTTTATACAACAGCTAATAAAACCAGAGCTGACCCAAAGCCCCTGCTCTGGCAGTCATTGGTGCTGTAGTTTTGTGGGTCCCAGTGCCTGGAGCTCTGGGGGGCAGAGTGAAACTGAAACTCCCCCACGACGCTGCAGGCAGGACTGAGGCACGGAACAGCAGCTCCAGAGCTGCAGCCCCTCCACACCGGCACTGCTAAGGGCGCACTACAGCACGTGCTGCTGCTACCCGCCGCAACTCACCGCGTGGTAGCACATTCTGCATTTTCAAATATTTATATTCCAAATTACACAGAGATATTACAACCTTTACATCTTTGTTTAAGTTATTTAAGACAAAAAAATAAAGGCTAAAACAAATGCTATGACTCCAGTTGGTGTAAATCAACATGTACATCATCAGGTTTTAATCATCAGCTCATGCCAAATGGTTTACATTGAAAGATTCCTGCCAGGACAGGCTGTGAGCGCAAAGGGAATAAAATCGTTCCAAAATAAATTCCCTTTTAAATTTTGCTCTAAAACAGTATTTCTAATTTCTTTCTCCTCACCCCCAATTCAATCTCATCTGAGAAACATTAATTTATTTAGAAAGAGAAATTAATCACAGGCATCTCTAAAGTCCTGGGTGATTCCAGTCCAGTCAATTTTTGCAGATTTTTGCCTCTCCTTAGAAAACACGGTGATATTAAACACAAAACCCCACACATTGAAAGAACACTAACACTTCTGGAACAAGATCTCGAGCTGAAGTTAAGAAATTGCTATAATTAAACTTGTCCAGGAAGACAGATTAAGGTCAAATATGTCTATTAATTTTGGGTATCCAGTCTAAGCCACCTTAGACTTGATGTTTTTCCTTTGAAGCAGAGCGTTTCCCAGCATTTAACTGGTTGCTGACTGGTTTCCCCGGGGTGCTTTCCAGCCCCAGGCGGCGGAGCGGGCCCGGGCAGGAGCGCTGCGGTCCCTGGGGCGCTCCGGGCACTGCTGTCCCCGGGCACTGCTGTCCCCGGGCACTGCTGTCCCCGGGCACTGCTGTCCCCGGGCACTGCTGTCCCCGGGCACTGCTGTCCCCGGGCGCAGCCCCGGCCCGGCTGCCCGCGGCATTCGCTCCTTGCTCCTTCTGCAGCCCTCGCTCCCTGCTCCTTCCACAGCCCTCACTCCCTGCTCCTCCTGCAGCCCTCGCTCCCTGCTCCATCCCGCAGCATTCGCTCCCTGCTCCTCCCGCAGCATTCACTCCCTGCTCCATCCCGCAGCATTCGCTCCCTGCTCCTCCTGCAGCATTCACTCCCTGCTCCATCCCGCAGCATTCGCTCCCTGCTCCTCCTGCAGCCCTCGCTCCCTGCTCCTCCCGCAGCCCTCGCTCCCTGCTCCATCCCGCAGCAGCCCCTGCTCCTCCCGCAGCCCTCGCTGCTCCCTCCCGCAGCCCCAGCACGCCGTGGCTCTCTCCCTGGCCGGGAACTCAATGTCCCCCCTCACGGAGCCCTCGCGGGGCTCTGAGAGCGCCGGGCCCCGACAGCGGCACCGGAACGGCCTCGGCTGGCGGCGACAGCCAAGGGAGTCAAAATTCAGTCGCAGGCAATGGTTTGGGTGGGCCTCAAAGCACATTCCATCCCATCCCATGCCATGGCAGGGACACCTTGCACTGCCCCAGGCTGCTCCAGCCCCAGCGTCCAGCCTGGCCTTGGGCACTGCCAGGGATGCTCTGGGCACCTCTACCAGGGCCTGCCCACCCTGCCAGGGAAGGATCCCTTCCCTCTCTCCCATCCATCCCTCTCCTCCGGCAGCGAGAGCCATCCCTGCAGGCCCCGCGAGCAGGGACACGAGGCTGCGGAGCCACGAACGCTGAAGGGAGAGCGGCGGCTCCCGGCGGAGGGGCCCGGCCCGGGCCGCCCTCAGCGCTGAGCCGGGGAACGACCCCGCACACCGCGGTGTCCCTGAGAGGGCAGTGACCCCTGTGCCAGGCAGGGACCCCGCACACCGCGGTGTCCCCGGGGCCGGGCAGGGACCCCTGTGCGGGCAGTGTCCCCGTGCCGCTCTGTCCCGGGGCCGGGCAGTGTCCCCGTGCCGGGCAGTGTCCCCGTGCCGCTCTGTCCCGGGGCCGGGCAGTGTCCCCGTGCCGCTCTGTCCCGCACCGGGGACGCGCTCGGGGCCGCGGGGACGCCCCGCGCTCCTCTGGCTCTCATCGCGACCTTCTCGCTTTGAACAAAGGCGCCGCTCCCGCATCCCGCGCCCCACACAAAGGAGCCAAACGCGGCACCGCCACCGAGGGCAGCCAGGGGTTAAAAACCGAGCTCGCAAACAAATGTTTCCATAATCAACACTTACCGCAAGCAATGCTCACAAAACTACAAGAAAAAGAATAATTTTCTGCAAATAGCAGAAAAAACGTTTTCTTCTTCAGGGTAAAATATCCCTTTTTTCAAGTATGTCTTAACCTTTTCTATTTCAGGTTAGCTTGGAAAACAGAAAGGGCTACCTTGAGTTTTATTTTTAATCTGACGCGTTAAAATATGAAATACCCCTCTGAAAATCCTAGAGCCTGTGGCATAACTTCTTCATTTAGATAAATTCTAAAGTAGCTGTTATTTACCCAGAAACCAAAGAACAATCTGTGTTATTAAGATTTTTTTCTAATACATAACATTATTTGTTAACATTCCTAAATGTTCATTATAGGAACACACGGCCTTTAAAAAGCTGATTGTTTTTTCATTAAATTTGGATACTTGGGAGGATTCTGTGCACCAGTTAAATAAACAGATATCTGGCTAATTTTCAAGTGAATGTTTCAAATACAAATAGGATCCATCAGGACAAAGGCAGGTGCTCCCTGTCTCAGCCCCTCGGGGAGCCCATGCTTCCCCTCCCAGCCCTGCTGGACCTGCAGGCAGCTCCTGAGTTCTCAGCAACTCTCTCAGAGGGAAACCAAAAGAATTTTGCTGGTTCAGAATCTTTCCTTCTTTTGAAGTTCCATATCCGGTTTTTTTAAGTCACACCCTCCTGCCCCCATCTTTCTGTGACATGGAAAATGTCACACTTTGTCCAGACACAATTTCAACAATTTCATTGATATCAGAGGGTGCTTATTAGCACATTTATTTCAATCAGATACTTATCTGCATTCAAAGTTACTGCAAAAAAATTAAGTACCAGAAGATTAATACAGTGCCTTAATCTGAGCATAGTAAACTAGTAAACTCCAGGAGCTGATCTTGAAACTCATGCTCTGAGTTTACGTGTTGACTTTCTACAACCATACACAAAAATCAAGTAATTGCAAAAAAAAAAAAGAAAGGATATATTTACAGCCTGAGCCAGACTGTTCCTACCATTTGTAGGAACAACTGCTAAGTTCACACAAGAAAATAGTATTTAAAAACAATGTCTGAGCCTACATCCCTTCCTTAAAATAATTTTTAATGCAAATGAGTCCTTCCTAAGCTAGATGTGGTTTAAGCCAAGCCAGAGCTGCTGGCCACCGTGCAAGCCAGTCCAGCAGAGTTTCACTGCCAGAGGAGATCGGGTCAGAGATGGCTCCTGGTGTCAGATCAGTCACCGACTGCCTCAATTACCTTTGGCAAACCATTTAACCTTTCTGTATTAATGGTTTCCTGCCAGTAGAATAGTTCTTCATCATGGTCAGGAGGAGTTTAGTCCATTAATGAATAACAATAACTATAAAAATACCCTTTTTTAAAATCCAGGAGCTATCTGTTCTCAGAATAATACTGAAACTCCAAACTCCTTTGCACATTAGGCAGAAATGAGCTATTTGTAGGTAAGTGGGTGCTATTTCAGAGCAGATTTTCAGCATCCACACTCTAATGGCTTCACAAATTATGAAGAACAAGGCTCAGGGTTTTCTTGCAGCTCGTGACTAACAACAACAAAAACAAACAGCAGTTTGTCCTGAACTAACAACTTGCATGGTTTAGAGCACTTCCCTGAGTTTTAATGAGCTTAAAAGGTATCTGTTGTGAAAATGGCCTTGATCTGAAAGCTTCCCTGCCTTGTTTCAGTCCAAACAAACTTTGGTGCCTGGAGAACACCCCTGGCAGGGAAACGGGGACAGCTCCACTGCAGCATCCTGCCGGGGACCGCTGCAATACAGTCTACTCCAGAATCATTTTTCTTTTTATTATTTCATTAAGTTGTATCTCACTAAAGTTCCTCCTAGGATCTCTCTACAGCACCAAATTTTTCATTGAGAAAACTATAAATCATAGGCCTAAATTACAATTTAATTATAAACGCCTTCCCTTCTAATGCTGCCTGGGACCTTTTACCCTCCTACATAATTCTAAAAAATGACCCCTGTCATAATTTCCTTCACTAGAATAATATGCAGAGATCTAATCCTGAATCCTGCTGTCTTATAATTTAATATAAGAGGTAATTATTATTCAAAAGATAATGTTGCAGATATTGAAAATATTCTGAAGTTTAAGTCTAAAAAAAACCTTCCCTTGGTATGTAAAATCCTCTTATTTGACTCTTGCAAGAAAGAAAATAAATAAAAAGGTTTTAAGACTATGCAAAATGTTAGGAATATTATTTGTAGCTGAGATTTGTCAACTATAATTTCTATAACCCTTGAACTACAGAGAAAACACTCACATGCAGCAAAAGCAGGAAGGCACCAGACCATTTATTATTGATCTCTGCTTTTTGCCATAGGTTAGACAGACAGCTCTGGACTGCTGATATCCAGCTGAAAAATACAGCTCAGGTGGCTCCACATTTTGGAACACAAGGAAATCTAAGATGAGCCAAAGTCAAAAGAAACCCAAATCAAACAAACAAAACCCACCATCATAAAACCACCTTCTTATAGCTCAATTTTTTTTTCAAATTGATCACATCAAAGGCACAGTTACATTTATCCAAAACACTCCTATGAAGAAATTAAATTATAATAAAACCTTAAGGAATTCATTTTCCTGGTACATTTTAGTAGTAGGAATTAGTACATTTTCCCTAAGTCAGAAAAGCAAGGAGTAACACCATTATGTCAGTTCATCTTGCACAAGAGACGTGGATTTAATCTCAGCCCAGGAACACGGCTGTTACTGCCTGGCTGTTCCCTCTACATAGGAAGGCTTTGACCTTAAAGCCCTTTTTTCTAAAACTGGGATTCATCAATAAAAATGTGTTTTCTTTCAAGTTAACTCTTAGGGTATGCAGGAATATCTACCACAGAGGGGAACTGAGTGCAGCTGGAGCAGGAAAAGGTGAGGACAAACATAAGGAGAGAAAATTAACAGAAATAATCCAAGTATAGTAGAGTAAAATTCACAAAACTGGAATGTTTTCCCTGTTTCAAATTCAGGGAGCAAGCCCCATTTTTTCAGGTAAATGAGATATCAAATGAGCTTTATTGCTTCTAACCATATCCAGCTCCATCAGTGAGAACAAATAAAATCCCCTAACTGACAGATTCAACATCCTGAAGAGGGAGAGGCCAGGGAGGTTATCAGAAAATGGGGTTCACAAGAGGTAATTATAGCCTGTGCTCACCCCGCTTAGGTGAGGCAGAACATCACGATACAGCTCCATAAAAATCAAACTATATAATGCAGAGGCGCCAGTTTACTGCTCTCTTTGCTTTTGCTTTGGGAGCAGTTCATTTAAGACATAATAAATTGAAGGTTTTTTCTTCCTGTCCCTCCATAAATCCAGGGACAGTGCAAATGAGGAGGTGCTCATTATGGACAAAGGAAAGGGGCTCCCCAGACAGTGACACGAGCTGGAAGCACTGAAGCTCTCATTAAAGGGAGCCCTGTGCTTTTTTGTAATAAGGAATATTACTTAACAACACTCCAAGCATGGTTCACTTCATAGTGCTGAAGTGAGCTTTTGGGGGGCAGTGAAGGGGAAAAGAGGGAGCATCCACAGTGCCACAAACATAAAAACAGAGATGGAGTTTTGCCTGTAACAAATTAATAATAAGTAAGGAAGTGTCACTGACTGCCTGTAACTGAATGGCTTCATGCAACACACGGATTCAAGGATCCTAGGGGGATTCATGGAAGGTGTTGGACTTTACTCCTAAATAAACAAACAAAACCAGGCTGGAGGGACGCAGGTAGAAAATTTCAGTTCTCAAAGCACAAGGATTACAAAAGGTTTGAAGCCACCACCAGGGCAATTGGCCAATAAACCACTACTATTAACACATTACATTCTTTGTGCACATGACCAACTTTCCCTAAGAAGATCCTGTGGTTGTCCCTGCAGAATTTAATTCTGGTTTTGCCAAACCATCACTCCCACCTGTCAGATTACTTTCAGTTGTGCAGCTATCATTGAATGCAGTCACTAGCTCGGCTTTCTGTTGTCTGAAAGCTCAGTAAATATATTTCCTACTCTGTGATTCAGCTCATTAAAGCAAACACTGCTGTGACCCAGGGTCAGGGCAGACCCCAGCCAAAACTCAGTGTATACCTCCTTACATTCTGACAGTCATAAGTTTGCTCTAAAAATGATTCTTCAACCTGTTTTACACCACTCATCTTAACCAAATTTCCTGAGCTTGCTAATAAATAAAGTTGTGTGAGGAGTGTCAAAAACCCCCCTGAACTGGAGATCTACAACAGCAAGTGCTCCTTCCCTGCCCACACCTGTTACTTTGCTATAGAAGTTATTGTGTTGCTCAGACAATATTTTTTCTGTCAAGTCTGTGTTTGTTATTCATTCCCTTGTCATCTTCCAAGTGCTCACAAATAGTTTGGTTGCTTTTCCCAGAGTTTCAGGAGGAACTGGAGGTTACCTGACTGGTCTGTAACTCCTGTCTAAAGTCAGGACACTGAGCTGTCTTCCAGCATTTCACCTTCCCTGCACAAGTCTTCAAAACAAGCCACTTCTAGTTCTGAGTTTATTTTGGCTCTACATATTCTTTTAATGAGTTTTGAAACCAACAGTTCTGACAACAGCTCTCTTGGACGCTTCAAGCTGTTTCTTCTCTCTCCAGGACTCAGATCTCACCCCTTTGGCAAGGGCATTAATTATGGTAACTGCTGTCCCATGGGCAGCTTCAAAAGAGATGATACAGAAACTTTTGGCTGTCTCAAAACTCTCTTTGCTCTCCACTGAATGATGATCATACACTTCTCTTTATTTTCCCATTCCTCATGCTCTTAGCAGCCTTATTCTTACTATTTTGACCCATCTTGCATTTTATTTGATGATTTGGCCTCTCTGGTTTTATCACTATGTGCTCTGCACATAAGTATTTTTATACTTATGCCAGTCTGCAAGGTGGTTCCTTACACCTGGCATCCATCCTCTGCACTAGAATAGTTTGCATTTGATAAAAAGGTCCCATTTATGTAATTATTCAGATTTGGGGTCTGAATAATTCCCAATAATTGCCACATTAGGTGTCCAACACTGTCACTGGTTATTCTTAGCTTTAATTGCCTGCTAAACTCAAAACTTGCTGCCCTTTTGCCTGTGATGGCCCAAGCACTTTTGGCTTGGCCTTCTGCCTTCCTTTGGCACACCCGCTCTACGTTCCAGCAAGTGTTTAAGTTTTTTACTCTACTGGTATATGGGGGACTAACAATATTGTCACTTTTTCCCGGTCTGTAACTGGAGGCCACGACAAAGAGAAAAATCAAGCCCAAGCTTGCAGTCATTGCTGCTGGCAGCACTCACTCACGGTCCAAGAACATGCATCCCTGCAAGTTTGCAGCAGTACTTTTGCAAATGGAAGGCAGCCCCAGCACATTGTCTCTCCCTTTAATAGGCTGCCCTAAGAGCACGTTGCTCAGTCCCCATCAAACACGGGTAATTGACAGCTCTCCACCCCCAGCATCCCCATCCGAGAGGGCCTTTCCCCAGGAGCCGCCTCAGCCAACCTCAAACACTTTATTACTGCTCAATTTGGGTCTGCTGCCCACTCTAAGTGGCAGTGCTGAGGGTCTCTAACTCTCTCTTGTCTGGCTAATCAATATAAGCAGTCACTTCCACGGCGTTTCCCTGCTACTCAGCAAGAAGGACGAGAGAGTGCCACGGGTTGTAAATAGTGGAACAGCCTCAGTGCTACATCACAAAGTTAAACTTCAGAAACAGGAGCCTGCTTTTATTTTGGACTTTTGGGCTTCTTTTGGGATTTTCTCTGTTTTGATTTTCCAGGCAGAGCAAAGCACTGCACTTGGTTTTATGCCATTCCCACTAAGAGCCTCCTCGGTGGGGAGGGTCACAGTTACCCTCCCAGGAACAAAACTTCTCTGGAAGCAGCACGTGGCTGGACACAGCACCAAGAAATTCCATAAAGTGCCAACCGCAGCTTTACAGTCACCGTGTTATGGGTATGAGAAAGTCAGGATTAAACAATTATTGCCTGGAACTAAGGCAGTAAAATTTGTTTACGAGGTAAATCTTAACAAGAAACAAACAGTTAGTGTTGTTTATAAGCAAACTCAAGCTGTAAAATGCAGGGAATGCTTTGTAAATGCCCGTCCATGGGCCAGGTGAGGTCCTGGAGGGAAGCTCCCTGCTGCTTGCAGCTGGCTCTCACACACACAGTGTGACCAGCTCCAGGTGACATCAGAGCCAGTGGCTGTGCCCAAGGATGGCAGGGACAAAACCTCCACTTGCTGCTGAAGGTGTTTCTTCTCACAGGTCTTCCCTTCCACTGCACGGAACGAGCTCCCTGTCCTGTCCATTCCCAAAACAGCCACAATGACTGTTCACAGTATTCTGGTGTTGTTTAGGTTGGAGAAGGCTTCTAAGCTGCTCAGGTCCAACCATTAATGCACCGCTGCCAAGGCCACTGCTAAACCATGACCTTGCCAAGAGATGGAAGGGCAGTCTGTGACCCAGCAGCAAGCAAGCCAAGCAGAGTCTGCTCGAGGTCCCTCTGGCATAGAGCAGAGTGCTTGGATCCAGTCCTAAATTCAGTACACTCTGGTTTCCCACTGCCACCTTGGTTAAGAGTTATTGCCCAAATTTTTACTGAGCACTGCAATGTAGTCTGTTTTAATGAAATTATTTCCTCAGGCTGAGCCCCAGGAGGACTCAGGGTTCCCCTGCAGTGCAGCCTGACCACAGCAGTAACACCAGCACTACAACGAGGAGCAGCCTCCCCAAGCTGACTCCAGCAGCAGGGCAGCAGAGATGGAGCATCCACACTTCCACAGGCCAGCACAGCCTGGCCCAGGGATGCTGCAGATGTGAAAAGTAAAGACGAGCCCCTGAGAAGGCAGAGCCAAAGGCTGCTGGGGAACAGCAGGGACACAGATGTAGGGCCAGAGCAGTCCCTGCACCTGGCTCCACAGCACAGCCACCCTTGCACCTCCACGGCCACCCAGTGAGCACACGCTGCCTGGGCACTACACAGGAATGCTACTACTTTCATTAAAACCCTCTTGGCATACTTTGAGGAAGGAAGTCCACCTTTGCTGATCCCACTTTACTCTTCCACAACAAGAAAGAAATAAAAAACCAGGGCGGGGGGGGGGGATGTAACATTATTCTTTTTACTGCACGCACACACGAAAAGAATCTTTTAAAGTGAGTATCTGCCTACTGCAAAGTATTGAGGTGAAAAGGGAGGTGTTATCATCCCCGTTCCCCCAGGATCTCTTAGAATGTGTGTGTTTCTGTGGTGGTTGGCTTGTGGTTTCGTTGTTCACTACAGTTTCCCAGAGCCCTATATTTTACTGAAACATAAGTACAGGCCCACCAATTTGCTGACAAGCTGATCTATTGGCTCTAGGACACTGAGGGGAATTATGCTCCTGCTGCCCTGATGCTCTCCTTTGTTTAGAAAAAGAAGAGAGAAAGAGAGAGAGTGAAAAAAAAATCCTCAATCGTTTAGTACAAGTCATTTTACATGCTGGGATAATGAAGTATAAAAATGCCTTCAAAGGACTGATTTCCTACTTTTAACTCACTACCAGCCGAGCTCTTTGTGAGGCCCTCTGGAACATGCATTCCCAGCCCCACTCAAACAAAAGAGCTGCGAATTCATTAAACTATTTAATTATGCCTTTTTATTTTTCTCCATTAGCAAGCCCTGCCAGTACAAAGTAAATAAAGCCACCATGGTCTTTCCCCAGCAGACACACTGACTGTTTTTATTCTTTATTCAGTTTACAATATAAAGGGCTATTTTTCCCCCCCTCCTCCTATTCTTGGCGAGTTTCCTAATACAAGCCCTACAAACAGAAGCATCCAACTGTACATGCGACGCATGGAAGCCGGGAGCAGCACTCAGCATTGCGAGCACATACCCCAGACAGCTTTCAAAGTACCAGCAGCCAACGGCAGCCTAGCAGCACTTTGCAGCCAACGCGGAAAAGATATTAGCTTTTTTTTTATACTCTAGTAAATTTGCTTTTTACATCTATTTCTTTTCAGAAGGGCTTGTTATTGAGCTTACTGTCCACAAATTCCATTGATCTCAGGCTGTGACTCAATCCATATGCTCACGCTTTGACACCAGCACAGCAAGCAAGCGATACAAATCCTGTTCAGGCTACAAACTTATTGATTTTATAGATTTCCCCCAAAGTTGTGATAATGATATATCATTGTTAAATTTGGTAGAACAAACTGCTTTCCCAATCTGTCAATGTGAGCATGAAAACCAATTCACAGCCTTGTTTAGAAGGCTTTCCCTTCAGAAGAATAACTACTGCTGGCGGAGGCAGATCACCAACACCCCGCCGCTGGCAGCGGGGTGATGGATGTCACCTTTCCAGTTGCCCTTTCCTGACCCACAGCCCGCTGCGTTCCCAGACTTGCCTCCTGGTTATGAGAACCACCCTTATTTTTCAGAAGCCTTTCTCAAATTCATTATTTAAAACTTGCAGTAGATGTAAACCGTAATAATAGCTTTTAAACATATTTCCTTTAAATATTTTAGATGCATTAAGATGACATGAGAATTATTGATTTTAGCAAATCACTTTTGCTTGTTCTGTTCCTGGGCTCAGATAAATGGCAAAGCCGTGCTTTTCCCTTCCATGAGAGGGAGACAGAACACTGGCTTAAAGAGGAGTGGCCTCACTCCCTGCTCCACCATAATTCCTCAACCTCCCAACAGTGGGAACAACGGAACGTGTTCCTTCACAGACTGCCCTGCCAAACCCACTCGGGCGTTTTCCTCATGGCATCCCACTGCCAAAGCAGAAACCTGATCTGCCACATCTCCCAACCAGCAAGCACGGGGCCGTGCCAGAGGCATTAGGAAGACGAAACTCAAGCTGTTTCTCAGGTTCTGAGAACGCGACATGAGAAGCTCATCAGTCCTTCTGTGCTTATCACAGGACAGAAAGGCTCCCACCAGCACCACGTCTGCAGGGTGCAGGAGATGGACACAAACTGTAAACAGCTGTTGTGTTTTTAACAAACCATGAAATAGCTCCAACAAAACCGTTTGCTGGAATGACAATGTCAGCTTTCATTCCCACATTCTCCTCCACCTCTGAAGCAACTATTAGGCCTCCGGAAGGACATCTAGAAATCATGAACAAAACACTTGCCAAAGAAACTGAAATTAATAAAAAGGCAAGACTTAATAATTTTAAAAAATAAATTTAGGAAATCCATGCAAATAAATAGTTTCTCTTGAAAACCTTCTCTTTTCCATCCCAACCTTTCCATCTGTTATTTATCCATCTTCACTCAACATCCATCTCTTAGCACTGGAAAAGCAGCTTAACTCCTCCGACATGATGTCACAGTTCGACATGCCCCACACCGTGAGAGCCTCACTGTGCTCTCCCCAGCCCTGCTGGTGACACATACCCACATCTGGCAACACAGCCCCGAGCGTTTCACCGTGTTCCTGGGACAACAGCTCGGAGACGCATTTGGAAGGGCTGAACATCTCCCACCAGTGCCTATCCGTTCACTTCTGATTTAATTCAAGGTGATAGGTGCTGAACTCTTTTACCTACCATGGCTTTTTCTGAACTTGCTGAATGCCCTTTCCAAATATGTCTTTGCAAAAAGTCTTTCTGAACTTCGGGGCACTTGAAATTCAAGCACCTGCCTGCGGTTTCTCTTCTTTGTCTTCCAACTCTGATAAGAAACAACAACTCTGAAATACTTCTTATTAATCTGTGGTATTTTTACTGTTTCTTCACTGAAACAGCAATGTCAGGCTAAGAGAAAGATGACAGAACAGCACAAATTCAGATATTTTATTGTCATGTCACTGAAGAGCTGTGTTTCATGCTTCTCTTTCAGAGCACAAAGGGTCTCACAAGAACAGACTGTCTATTTGCTGGGCAGAGGAGCTTCTATCAGTAACAGAATCAGCATTCAGCTATTGCTGTTGGAAGAAATGAAGACCTTAACCCAGGAAGTGTCATCATGAACTTACTTGTGTGATGGGAGAACTGAGACTTGGTGAAACTGTAGGGCTTCCCAAAGGCCTCACAGGAAACCTGTGGTAAGGTGGTGCCCAGGGATGAAGACCCTCACCCATTGTATATTACACCTGTTCTGGATCATGTCAGCTCATGTCTTCTTCAAGAAAAGAGACTCACAAAGGGAATGTTCTCTCATATTCCTCATTATTCCTTGTTTACTGGACAAATAATGACTTTACTCCAGCCAGTCCCTGCAGTAGTACAGTCATCACAGGCTCCTCCTACATGGTTCCCGATGACCCTCCATACCACTTGATATTGAATTTATATGACCCCCACAATAGGAGAAACCTGTTCTTGGTGTTCCCACTCAGGGTAACAGAACATGGGGGAGGATTAACATTGTGGTTCCAGATGACGACAGAAGGGAACTGCTGTCTCAGAAAAAATGAAGTCTGAATGTGTAACAGGAATCTAAAGACATCCAAAGAGTACAAGTACTTCCAAAATTATCTTAATTCCTTCCTTGCTCTGTGCCAAAGCAATCTGTTTGGACAAGCCACAGAATCTCTGCCTTCAATTTACACTTCTGGAAAAATAAGTCTTTCCTTTCTCGCATCCCACTCTTTCTCACTTTCCACCCCCCCCAAAAAAAAGGGAGAGAAAAGGGAAAAAAAAGCCCTTCCTGATAATTGCACTGGTCCAAATGTGCAGGGCTTTCATACAGAATGATGGCTTCCCTTGTCTCCTGCATTTGTTCATCTCCTTTGGGAGGAGCAATTTACAGAAAGCATTATCGATTTTTGCCATAATAGGTACAGAGATGCCTCACTGTCCCCGCTCAGCCAGCTCACTCTCTGCATCACAACTGTCAGGCCAGTTTGTGAAGACCGTCATTATTTTTTTTCAAGTAAATCCATCACAGGAGTGGGGGAAAAGTGATGAAAATAAAATTATTTTCACCTTGCCATAAAAAAGAATGGCCGTGTTCCCTAACAGAAATAAGTGCAAATGCTGTCAACTAAGAGAGCGGAAGGGAAATTCAAAGCAAATAAAAGTGGGCTGGGGGGAGGACGGGAAGGGGGGTGCGAGGAGCCATGGCAGGAGCTAATTTACTTTGAACACATTCTGGAATTTTCCTGTTAAAGCCGCTATTTACAACTCTTCCAGTTGTTCTTCATGTTCCCATTTCTCAGGAAGTGCTGAAATCTATACTTTGTACAGATATTTACTTTGGCTTTTAGTGCGTAGAGGAGATTGCGGGTTTGGGGATGCAGTTATTAAATATTACTGGTCTGGGGGATGAAATGTGCCGTGAAAGCTCCCTGTGAATGCAGACCACCCACCCGCCCCGGGATTACCACTGCTCTCGCTCCTTTGTGCGGGGCTGGGGGCTTCTCCCACTCCCCATTCTCTGGGGCAGGCTGAGGCCACCAAACTCATTCTGTGCCTGATCAGCATGTGAATGTTGTGGGACACTTACTTCAAATATTTCTGAAGCTAAAAAAGCCTTTTAGAAATCACACCTAAAAACAAACAATTCCCCCCTGCCCCTCGCCTGCATTACTGACTCTCCGACAAGCCCTTTGGTATTCATCCCTCCTCCTTGATTAGTTTTTGCTGTACCCTTCATGTTGGTCACTTATCTCACATCTTGAAGGTCACACTCTGTACTCCCCTATTCCACCAGCCCTGGCTTGCTTTTTATTCCTGAAGACAGCCTTGTTTTGGGCTCAGAAGGTTTAATCCAAGAATTGGCTCTGGATCTAATTCCCAGATCCTCAGTTCATTAGCCATGAAAAGTGATAGCTGCTTAAGATTTTTATGAGCCATTGTTCCAAAGCGGGCCACAGAAACGGCACAATTACCCAGTGCAGTGCACAAAGCCCTGGCTGCCTCTGGCACTGACACGAGGAGCTCGATAGCAATCAAACAGCTTAATGAAAAGCAGCAAGTTTGCTCTTGGTAAGGAGTGAGGGATCTGTGAAGTTTGTTTCCACGTGGTGCTTTCTGTAAGGACACTTGTTAGGACAAAATTTAAATCACCCTACCCATCCTTCAGGAGCATTGGTGCTAAAGGAGACACAACTTGGCTTTTTGACCCTTCCACAGAAGCACTTGTGAACATCACAGAATCCTTTGGGTTGAGAAAGGATTTAAAATCATTAAGCCCAGCTGTTTCCCCGGCACTGCCAGGGCCACCACTAACCCATGTCCCCAAGTGCCACATCCACACAGCTGTTAAATCCCTCCAGAAATGGGGACTCCACCACTGGCAGCCTCTGTCAATGCCTGCTCATCCTTTTCATAAAGAAACTCTGCCAGATGTCCAACCTGAACCTCCCCAGCACAGCTTAAGGCTGATTCTTCTTGTCCTGTCTCTTATTCCCTGGGAGCAGGGAGGAAACCCAGAGAACAACTAGACTTCCTATTACCTCCAGCATTTAAAGCTTATCTGTCCTGTCCCTCTGGAGTCTGAAGCAGATTTACACATTAATATTGAAACTTGAATTCATTGCAAAGGGATGTCCCTGTGCCTGCATCTGCCCCACCCGTTCCCCTAGGACAGCCCCTGGGTCTCCAGCACATCCCACCAGGCTGCAAACCGAGCCAGCTGCCCCGGCAGAGGGAAGGTCCCTGCCCTGACAGTGCCCACCCAGAGACCCAGCACCGGGCCAGCTGAAATCCACACCTCAGCTTAGTCCAGAGCAACTTCCCCATGTGAGCCCTTCAGGACTGAGGGCAAGCAGCAGAGCCTTGGCACCTTGTGTCCTTGGACCCACAGCCATCACAGCAACAGCTTTGTGCTGCGCAGATATTTCTGGTCCATTTCTCACTAGACATGTTTATATAAAAACCCCCTATATATTAAGAAAATGAAACATAAAGCAATAGCTGGGTCATCCTAGCTACACATGTATGACCATGAGATGATGCTGCTGCTCTCAGTAAACAGCCAGCACCTTTCATGGTGGAGCTGGGCTGCAATGATCCTTGTGGGCCCCTTCCAGCTCAAAATACTCCATGAATCTGTGATTTCATGGGAAGAAAGGGAGAGCTGGCAGAGCAGCAGTGATGGGGACAGCAGGCACAGACAGGCTGGCAGTGCTGCACTCTCACTTTGGAGCTCCACCACCTCCAGACCCCACAGTGACACCCCACCCACGGGCTTTGTATCTGCCTCAGGTATCTATGGGAATTAAAATCCTGACTGGTCACCAGAAAGCAAAAAATAAACTTTGTCATACAGATCTAACATATCAGGACAATTCTGCTAGTTTATTAATTGTATCTCACACTCTCTGCTGTGCAAACAACAGGGCAATCCTGTCAATGAATTCCCATCCTAGGGGAAACATTAGTTGAAATTAGTTTAGTTTGTTCCTTTGCTCTAAAGAGTGCATGTGAGATTGCAATTGTTTCTAACTCTCTGCTCACTCTGCCCACACTGAGGGCCGTGTCAGGGCAGGTGGCCACCTCCTAGCTCTGTCATTTAGCCAATATTGAGCTGCACTTCATTCCTACATATGTTGAGACACAGCCATCCCCACCCGGAACAGATGTACCCACACATACACACATATGTGGCTGCTGGTTAATGCAACAAGCACAGTAAAAACAGGAGGACTGGGAAAATTTGGAAAACAGCCTGCAGAAAAACAGCTTTCATTTAACTTTTTAATTTTAAACTATATTAAATTAACCATGATCACAGGAGGAGTAAGTGCTAAAACCAGACGAGTTCAAGGGTTTGACGCCAATGTTTACATTTGGGAAAAAATGGGATTTCACTGCGGACATGGAACACGCGCAGGCCCACCCCTCTTCCTTCCAGCTGGAGCATTAAGTGTGGCTTTGCCTTGAAAAATCACAAGAGACATGGCAACTTCATACTCAAAGATTCCCTCCCCATGTGTAAACATGGTCAAGCCCATTGACTTTAGTGACAAAACAGCTATTTGCCAAATTTTTGTGATCCCACGTCATTGCAGATAGTAATAAATGTATAGCAGTACTCATGTCAAATTCTCCATGTTCACTGAGCTCTCATCAGTTCTAACTGAAGGGGCAAAGGGAGGGACAATGTCCAATTCCAAAGACACACTCACATGAGTGGCTGACATGGATCTTACCAGAGGTGATCCACCTGCACCAGTGCTTGCTTTGGCCAGACAGTATTGGCTGGCATCTCCCAAGGCTTTTCTTTTTCCTTTTTTTTGTTAGGAGACAGAGAAATTAACTTCCCACATGTCCCTCTACACTCCCTGGGTTTGTCACTGCTGGCAATCCAACTGTTGTCAAACCTGTATTTTAACAACTTTGTTTCTTTTCATGTTTTGTTAAGTCTGGCAGTGTCATGTCAGACAGTTCTCACCTACACTTCAAGCACACTGTTACCATTAAACAAATAAAATATAAAGAGAAATTAGCAGAACTGCTCATCTTAGACATAAATAGAACTGAGTATCTAATTTGAATGGATATTTAAGTGAGCAAATAGGGTGAGTGATGTGCTCTCCTTGCAGATAAAAACACATGCATCAAATTTCCATGGGTTTGGTGGTCCACGGAGTAGAAGTTGGAAGGAAGAAAGAAATATCTCTGGTTTTTGGGTGGAATTAAACTAGGAAGGGAGTACATAAGAAAGTGGGTTATTTGCGGAAAAACACTAGGGCAGAAATTGAGTCTGCTGTGCTGCTTTGTGCTCAGCCTCTGGCTGTCCAGCTGGTAACCAGATCATGTGGAACACAGGCCTCCGAAAGGTGGAAAAAGATCTGAAATATGAAGCACTGCTGTTTTACTGCTAATTCAATAGGGAAAAAACCCTATAAAATATTAAAGAAAGTATTTAAAAATATATTAAACACAATTTGTACCATAATAGCTTAACCTGACATCAAAACACAGCTTACAGCTTGTTTGTGCCGAGTTCCAGAGTGCGGCTAACGGAATCACAGGCGGAATGTTCCACACAGCCTCCAGCGCTCGGCAAAATAGGATTTGGGCTTCGTTAAAACAAATTCCAGGTGGAAAATTGGGCATGCTGATAAAAGCAGTGCAGGAAAGAGTGTTAGCTCTGATAGGGTAGGATGGGTATTGAATTCACTCTTAACATTACAAGACTTAATTAAAGAGGTTGACCTGAGGACCCCAAGCGGCGCCGAGCTAAGAAAGCCATTCCTGCTCCAGTGTGGTGCTACCAAAGTTAATTCTTGTTAATATGACTCCAACTGGAACGTGTAGAGAAACACCCTAGTCCAGGGGTGAAGGCTGCATCACTGCTCACCAACAGATATAAAGAACACAAAAATGCAGATAATGCTTCAACAGCAATGTATTCAAATGCAGTTATCATCCAGGGAAGACTAATTTTTATTTCTGGATCAGAATGTTACATAATTTCCCACGGACATAGACAGCATTTTCTTTCAAATGACCCTTCTTATTCCAAAGGGGACCAAAAGGATAGCATGAGGGCTCAGGAACACCCTTGGTCTTGGAAGCTGTGGCTCGCTGGGCTGTGGTTCAGTGATGCTGACTCTCAGCAGCAGCCAAACTGGCTGCCACAGCATTAACATTATTCTTAAAGAAAAGTCTAAATTAATGGGCATTTTTAAGACAAATTCTTCTGTGATGAATTTTTTTTTTTGCTGAATGTCAGCCATGCCAACAGCAACGCCTGTGCTGGACATTGGCACCTGCTGTCCCTCACCTCCTTCCACTCGCTGTCACCCATCGCTGTGCTCAGGGAAACCACCAAGAAACCACAAAGATTCTTCAGTAAGACAAGGAGAGCAAGAGACTTTTGAGAGGGGCGAAAATCTTGGGTGACAGGAAGGCATCCCTGCCTTCATGCCAAGGGAAGATGAACTGTTAAAATTCTGTGTTTGAAGGCCACCAGCGTCAGACCGCACTGGGTTCCTAACGCACTTCCAAAGAGGTTGTTTTGCCCTTGGTTGTGCCTGGTGTTGGGACAGGAGGAGATGGGATCAGAACACACCCATGGCCCCTTTCTCACAGGGATGGACCTAGAGCTAGAGATGACATTTTCTGCCAGGGAGAAAATTTTCAGCTGAGAACATTCAGCTTGTCACCCATCACCTCTGCAGACCCAGGATATTTTATTTCACCAAACTAAAGCAAAGATGTGCTGAAAATGTTGGAAACCATAGAACTCACAACATCTGCAGAAGTTAAGGTGCAACAAAAAAAAATTATTTCCTCCTTTGAGAACTTCCTCATGCACCAAACCAGGCCCCCATCAAAATCTACAAAAAGAATTTCTGAACAAAACCACAGTGAGGCTAAACAACATCTGGCCAATCAAATTTACAACAATAGAAAAAGCACAATAAAAGTTTACTTCTTTTGAAGAAGAAAGACTTATTTTTAAAAGCTTTATATACAACCCTGAAATTAAGGTTTCTAAACCAAGCCTCTCTTCAGCTGCAGGACTGGACAAAGACAAGGAGCAAATGAGAATCAGCCTCTAACTGTGCTCTGCCCTCAACATTAAAACCTTCCTCTGCTAATCCTTGGAAAGACCAAGATGAAGAACACTGCCAGCAAATTGAAGGCCATTTCTTGTCACGTGCCAATCCACAGTGATGCTCTGAGAGCCTCCTGGATGGCCACCACCACCACTGTGATGGGCCACCTGGGGCTGGGGCTAGAGCCCAAGGAGCTGTGAGCGTGAGAGCGTGATCAGATCTCTGCTGTGATCGCTCCAATTCACCACACAAACAGCACTGAGCTGCAGCTTTGCTCTCCAAAACTACTGCAGGGAGGAGAGAACACCAACAGCTGCCCTGGGTCCCTCCAAATGTCCACTTAGACCCATGTCCAGCATCCAAGAGCCTTCAAAGATGAGTATTTACACTCCTGGAGGAGCGTAAATAGAGCGGGCAGGTGATGGGAGAGCATGGGCTCCCCTCAGCAGGCTGTGAGCCATTCCCAAGGGAGCTGCCGTGCCTCTGGGCACTCACGATGCTTTTCTCACCCTTTAGTGACAGCATGGGAGAAGGTGCAAAACACTCATCAGAAAAACGAGTAATTGAAAAGGATGTGGAGGGTGGGCCCCCACCTCGAACCACATAGGAGAA
Source organism: Melozone crissalis (assembly GCF_028551555.1). Lineage (NCBI taxonomy): Eukaryota > Metazoa > Chordata > Aves > Passeriformes > Passerellidae > Melozone > Melozone crissalis. Next base: position 718,037 of record NW_026535785.1, read on the forward strand.
CTGAGCCCTGGCAAAAGCACGAGGGGATTGAAAAAAAGACAGAGCTCTGCTGGGTGCAGCGGAGCCAAGGATGGGCTTAGCCAGGGCTGTGACACCGCCTGGCCGAGCGGATCTGCAGCGGATCCCAGAGCCGGGGCCAGGAGCTGGAGCGGGCGATGGCTGCCCGCGATGGGGCTGGGCTCCAGGAGCGGGGACAGTGCCCAGCCCTGACACAAAGCACAGCCTGTGGCTGCTGGGCCACACTTACAGCCACACTTCCCATAGCACCTGGGGGTGTCTCGAGAGCAGAAACAGCCACGCAACGTGAACAGTGCGTGAAGCACCATTTGGCACAAAATTACCACCTCTGCTTTACGAGAACATCTCCTCTCCCCACCCCTTGTACCAATCACCTGGCAGTTTCCATTTGTCCCTGCATCCAAGCAGACAGGAATTTTCTGCCCACAGTCCTTGATCCCTATGTTATCTGTAGAAACACAGCTGTTAACCGCACACTTTAACCAAGGCACCAGATCACACGTTTTTCATATAGATTTGGACCTTCTTTTGTGGCTTGGAAGCACACACAGGTATTGGGAGCAAGTTTACTCCAGAAAAAATTCACTAGCAGCTTAATTCTGAAAGATGACTCCCACTAAAAAGATGTTAAATCTTGTACCTTAAGTTCAGTTGGTTTTACAGAAGGTCCAACACCATAAATTTTCTAATCCCCAGTTTTGGTGTCTTCTTTCAATCCTCTCTCCTGCTACTGACTGCCCATCCAGGATTTTCCAATCAATCATCCTTCACTCAAGCCTTTGCAAAGTCTGGAGAGCCCAGACTCCAGCATGGACCCTGCAGGACACACTGTGCACCAGCCCCCTCCTTGAGACAGCCTGAGCTGCTGCCTGAGGCTGTTGGAGCTTCCCCGATCTGCTCTGAGCTGGGCACAAAGCACACATCCTTCCCTCTTTAAGTGAACCAGCTGCCGCAGAGACAAGGGTTGGTCCAACCCCCGTGACTGCTGGTTCACCTCGTGCCTAGCTTCACTCCTGCACTTCAGCAGAGGGGATGAGGTTAAGAACCAGCTGTTTCCTGGCTCTTGCCTCTCTGATGCTCACAACTCCCTGACATTCAAGGGTATAAACTTCCATTTAATGCTACTTTAAAACAATTCCTTTTTCAGAAATGCTGCCACTACCCCAGCAGCACCAACCTCCCACAGGCAAGGAGCAGCCAGCACACCCCATGGACACAGATATTTACACAATTGCTTCAGAAAACAAGCAGGAAAATATTGAACATCTTGGGCTTTTCAGCCTTGGGTACAACAAGTCAGAAGGAACTTCCATTTTCCCAAAGAGCCTAGTGCAGGTCAGGCTGCCACGAGGCCATAAAATGGTTTGGCTTAGGAGGGACCTTAAACCTGATCCTGTTCCACCCCTGCCTTGGGCAGGAACACCTCCCACTGTCCCAGGCTGCTCCAAGCCCTGTCCAGCCTGGCCTTGGACGCTCCGAGGGATGGGGAGCCCACAAACTCTTCGCAACCCAAGGGAGAGCAGCTCACCGTGGGAACACTGGATTGTCTTTCCTCTCCAAAAGAAACCCAAGCCGCACACCAAGGGCCCAGGGAGCAGCATGAGCAGGTGCCACCTGTGAGCCAACCTGTGCCACCCTGGGCTCAGCACAAAGCACCTCTCGCTATAGGTGTCGCTGTGGACCCATCCAGCACCTGGAACGCATCCGTGTGCGAGGGGAGACGAATGAATACTTGAAAATTAATGATGTCAGCCTGTCTTCATATATCAAGCTAATTTGAAAGGGCTTTAATTTTCTTAAAGGATAAAAAAAGGTTTCTTTGCTAGATTAAACTTGCAATTGTCATTCATATATTGTTTATAAGGTACTCATCTCCTCACTCGCTATTTTTTTGTTTTTGATTTTGTATACTAGTTAGCAGTGAAGACTTGTCTGCGTGTATCAGAAGGAATAAAGAGAGAAATGTCCTTAACTGTCAGTTTTAATAAGAGGAGTCAACATGCCTCTATTCAGGTTAAATATTGCCCTGTCACATTTCAATAGAGTCAACAGATTTTTTTAAAGAAAAGTCAAAAGCACTGTGTTTGCAAAAAATAATAATAAAAAACCCTACCCCCCACCTCCTTGTCATAGAGTGTCAAAGCCCTTCTTTATTTGGGGGGGCGTGGAGGCAGGACAGAAAATTCTTTTGTAAAATGTGAAAAATTACTACTCATAATTGGCACTGACATGAAAAAGGTTGGGGTTTTTTTGTTCAAAAAACAAAGAAAATCTCTAATTTAATAATCACCTGCAAAGTGTTATTGTGATGGGAACAAAAAACACACAATCAAAGTCATCTCTTTTAAGTAACTATAGTGTTTTTAAGCAATCACTGTGCTTTACTGCAGCTCACACACATAAACCGATGATGTGCAAAGTATAACACGACACTCCAAATTCCTCAAGTAAAGTTTCTCAAATAACAAGTGACAACCTACACAGAGGAAGAGCAAGAAAGGATCTGTCAGGTAAAAGGCAATCACCAAAAGGATGTAAAAGGAGGAGATTCCACAGCGATTGATTCCATAAGAAAACGTGCAAGAGTTGACTCAATCCCCTGAGCAGAGCCTGCCCGTGCCTGCAGCCTGGTCAGGAGGGTCCTCGTGACCTTCAGATGCAAACTCATGTGGGCTCATCCTGCCCAGTCAAGACTGGTCTAACCCTGTGGAGGAAGATGGGACACAAAGCAGATGTCTCATAGAATAAAATACAATTTCAGAGTTCCTAATATACTTTGAGTGACAGTGTTTGAAGCTCAAGACCATTATTTGGAGTTACTTGTCTTTACTTCCTTTGTGGATGAGAAACATTGTTTTAGAGCCAGCTCTTGGTCTCTGCTGCCTCGATTGTTCACAATCACTACCTAACGACATTTCGTAAGTCAGCAGAGCACACAGACCTAGGGAACTCACAGAGCCCCAGAACTGCACCAGCAGGGATGAGCACAGAACCACTCCCCAGGAGAGGAGTGTGAACTAACTCACAAGTCACCATCTGTCCTTGTGGTCACCCAGGTCCAGGGGCTGTGCAGGGATGGACGGCTGATCCCCACTCCCCTCCCATCGGACCCCCACAGTCTCAACCAAGGCAGCTGCTCAGATGAGCTGTGAGAGCCCCATAAATCCTCAGGCTGCATGTGAGCCTTCTTTTTCACGGGGCAATCGCCAGGGCGACACCACGTCCTGCATTTGGGGAACAATCTGGACATCTGTAAAACTGGTTTCACGTGAAGTTTCCAAAGCAAAGCTCACGCAGGGCAGCGACACCAGAAAACCTCCTCTCGGTTCAGGTAACCCACACCCCTAAAATCCAGGTGGTTCCCAAGATTTTGTTTTACAAGCCATCTACCAGATGCTTACATTTCATTTTGCAGGCTGTCTAATTTTCGTGCAATGGCCCCAAGATTTATTCAGTGAAACCGAACCCTGCTGTGCGCGGAGCCGGGCAAGGCTGAGCACAAAAGCAGAGCTCGGCTGCTCCGTGTGCTCCTGCACGGGCACAGGCACGGGACCTGCTCGGGATGGCTTTTCCATCCTGCCTGCTCCCATGTTTACCAACCCCATAAGCTGCACCTTCCCCTCTGACTCCTGCCAAGAGAAACCCTGCAGGGGCCCAGCAGCCTCCTGCAGCTGGAACTGGGGACAAAGGCTCAGCCCAAACCGTCCCACCCCTCCTGTGGGACACCAGCCTCACACAGCTTTGGGCACAGGGGGACAACGGTCCCATGGCACGCTGCGCCCCAGGAGCACAGAGCACTTGGAAATACCCATCCCAGCTGCCAAGAGCCAAACTGGGACAAACAGGAGTTTCAAGAAAAACCCAAATAATAGTCAAAAGAAGCGTTTCATTAAAAAGAAATAAACTAAAAAAATGAGTGGAAATTGATACATCAATGTCACACACAGATCATCAGTGAAAAATCCTCCATCAGTACAATTGTCTTCCCATGAAAATAACTTTTTTTTGAACTATCCCCAAGTTTATGGAAACATGCACTAAAAAAGTATTGGAATTTCCAGTGAAAACAGCTGTTTACCTGAAACCAGTAAACAGTTCAAGTAAAGCCACCAGAAAGTCAAAAGATGGATCTATCAACACCAAGATGGGGTGAGGTTGGTGGCTCTGGTGTTCAAAGAGTTCTTCATTAGAACACTCACTGTAATTAGATTTTCTTGCTTTACAGCAACTTGTGGGGAAATAAAAACCAACTGCTTATCATGGAATCATAAAATGGTTTGGCTTGGAAGGGACCTTAAAACTCATCCAGTTCCACCCCTCTACTGTGCCCTCTTCCACTAGACCAAGCTGCTTCAAGCCCCATCCAACCTGGCCTGGAAGACCTCCAAGGATGGGGCAACCACAACTTTCAGGTTTTACTGGTTTTTTACATATTCTACTTGCTGCCAAGCTTCTCCTATACACTGTTTTCAGCTTTGTATTTCCTGCACATGAAGTAAATCTGGTGGAACTGGCAAGGGTATCATCCTCCTGCTCGTTATCTAACGTCTCCCAGCAGCAGAGGATGTTTCACGTCAGAACGTTTCCCATTCCTGCAGGATGCTCTGTCATTCCTGAAATCATGACCTGATGTCACAGGAAGTTAATTTTTCTTGGCGTTTCATGTTTAAATTCAGCCACTTGCACACACTGTGCTGAAGCGGACAGTGCCAGTGTGACTTCATAGAAACAGACAACAAATATTTCATAAATTAATCTTTGCAAGACAGGATTCATTAATCTGTAAAAGACTCTGGTTGTGTGTGAACCCAAAGGGCATAACACTGGAATTCTGTGATGCCTTCTGACGTACAAAAGTAGTTCCAAATTTGCAGTCATTATCCAAATAAGCCTCTTGATAAGTCACAGAAATCAGACACTTGGTTAGGGAAAAAAAACACAAAGAAATTCCACTAAATCTTTATCTTCACAGGTAAAACACATTTAATTGTACAGCCTCACAAAGTGGTGTTTAATCACCATTTGGATTTTTGCTCAATGTACATGGGCATTCCAACATCTCTGGCAAAGCCCACAGTGAAACTGCAGGACCTAAAAATATTGAGTATCTGGTCCTGAAACTCTTCCAGAGCTACATCCTCAGCAATTAAAAGATGACACAAAGGATATCCGAGTCCTTCCACTTGTTTTCTCAGAATTAAAATGAAAAATGGCAGAAAACAGCCCAAAATTTAGCTGAACATCAATTAAATCCCTTACTTGCAGATGTGCCCAGTTGGCTTGCCCATGGCCCACATTTGCCAGCCACAGGATGTGTGCCAGTAGTTTCCTCTGTGGTCACTGCCTGGGGATGCCAGTGAGCCCAAATGTTCTCTGTGTGGGTGCTCTTAAGAACTCCCATGAAAATCTGGACCTACACATCTAAAACTGCCCCATCTCACAAAGCCTGGAGCCTCTTCCTTCCCATGCCAGCACTGTTTCTCTGAACATCACCATTTTCCCCTTTTTTCTCCCCACACATATCTATTTCTAAGTTTGGAGCAGTACTTTCGACTCTTGCAGGAACCTAAAATGCTTTAGCAGGAACAAAACTCTTCAGTGATTACTGCCCACCCCGGATTAAATCCCACAATCAGGAACTCAATTTGCATTCTCAAAGTGAAATCCATTGTTATAACCACAGCCACAGTTGACACAGTAGAATAAGCCATTGTTGAAGTAATTCCTGCAAAAGGTCAGACACTTAAAGCCTTCAATTTTACTTGACAACCTCTCAGAAAAGAACAGCACAGCTGCTCTGGGTCCAAATAAGCCACGCTGACCACCCTGTTTACTTGAGCTTGGACTGTTCTCACTCATCACATGCTTTCCTGGCTGTAAAACATGCTTTGGGACATTTGGGAGACCTCAGCATCCACAATCCTGAGAATATTTCACTCTCTTGAGGACCAGCACACAGCAGTTCTGCCTCTGCAGCTCTGAGGGTGCCATGCAGAAGGGATGCAGAGCTCCCAGCTCTGTGCTAGAGCATCACCATGGCTGGACAGCATGACCTAAAGGCCCTTTCCAACCCAGATCATTCTCCTATCTGCTCAGTGCAACGAGAGTGTGTCTTGTCCAAACCAGGACTTTTGCCAGGCTGGTTACCCACCCTAACCTGTATTTTCCTTACGTGGGCTGTCTCTGCTTTGGGTGGGGAGGCCCTGGCACAGATTGCCCAGTGAAGCAGTGGCTGCCCCAGCCCTAACTCCTGTCTCAGTAAAAAGGCTTTTATTTTTTTAACATTTTTAAACCATCTATACTGCATTTTACACCCCTTTTAAATCACCACTTCTGATTGCTTGGTTGGGTTTGGCTGATGGGTTCATACAAAATTCTATTTGGTAGCAAATGCGATGTGTTTGTGGGTATTGTTGTGATTAATACAATTAACCTTTTTATTTAGCATAGCTGCTTTAGTCAGTAAAGTAGAGGAGAATTTCATAGAATATCTTCAGTGCTGCTACCATGAGTAAATAATGTTGTCAATAGCTTGGAACTTAAAGCATTTTTGCGAAATTAATATTCCCTCTCTCCAGAAAATCTGACTGACCTTGCCAATGCTGCTCCTTAGTGCAGAACTATTGGGTTTAGGGCCACACCTGCTGGTGTTAGTCCCAAAGTGCTTTAAAGCACCCTCGTGTATCCCCACTCACCCTGGGCTGGCTTCACCCCTGAGTGGGGAATCTGAAGGATTTCTGTTCCCACTCAGGTCTCACCAATCACAGAACCCATCTCACACTCGTGTACAAGTCAGAAACCAGAGAGGCTCAGGAACAAACCACAGCCAAACCTGACTGGAATGAGCCAGTTTGTAACAGTTAAATTTGGGGATCGGGCAGTCACAAGAGACAAAACTCCCTAAAGACTCAAGCAAATTATAATCCATCCAACTAACACAACTTATCATTATATCAATAAGCAGAGAGAGAACCAGACTAGTTTTTGGGATAGGATCTAATGTATGCATAATTTTTGTGCTATTTCTCCCCTGCTTTTAAAGAACATCCAGAAATTATCAGTATGAGCAAATCCTTGAGGTAGAATTTTAATAATGTAGCAACACCATATAATATTTAATGTGTCTTTCCTCAATGAGGAAAACAGTGGTCAAGCATTGGGCATTTCTTCAAAACAATTTCCCACTTGCAGAAAATTGCCCCACTTGGATGAAACATGCTTTTAGGTATAAACTTCCCAAAATGCTTGAATTAAATAGGATAACTTTTTTTAAGTCCAAAGAAATCCACAAATGGAATGCAATTAAAACATATATAATGTAACTAATAGGTCTGAGTAAGGTGTGTAATTATAAACAAACTCGAATTAATTTCCTACCACATCTTGCCTATTATCCCTGTTTCACATGAACCCATTTATGTTCATTTGCAAATGAGGAAGGGAAAATAGCTGATGCTCTCTAAGGTGTTTGTTTTGTTGTCTCGTGGCTCTGCCCCCACACAGACTCAGCTCCACCATTCCTGCTGCCTCCCAGGGACCTTCAGGGAGTGAAGGCACCAATATTTGGTACCAAAATCTATGTTCTCTGTCAAAATGAAAATAGTAAGCCAACCAAAGAGCAGCCCAGCTCCCTCAGCCACAGACTTTCCCACTGGGGCTTGCTCTGAGTCTTCCTAAAATTCAACACAAACTTGGAGAGAGTGAGAGAGATGCTCCTCACCCTCCTAAGAAAAATACAGGTCCAAACACTGGAGCAGCCACACTATGACCAGCCCTATGGCCCCTGCCAGTTTTTTGAATGCTCTCACTTTTATTTATTATGCTGAAATCAGATTTTTTTTTCGTAAAGCTTCAATGGATGAGAACACAGAATTTATTTTCATTTATCTTCTCAAGTGATCAAAAAGTAACAGATTATTCAGTCAGTGCACATGGGGAATATATTTACTAGTGGATTAAATGAAACCATAAAATTTATTAACCATTCTTCCTTAGCTGCCACATGTCCCAGGCAGTGGAAGCAAAGGGCACAGGAGGAGAGGAGAGCTGCCCCAGGCCTGGAGCCACGGCCCTGAGCTCCCTTCCCTCAGCACTTCCCAGAGCTCTCCCAGGGGATCCATCTCCTGCCCTGCCTCCCTCTCCCTGGCACACCTTGGACAGGAGCACACACCAGCACACCCACACAGGGAAAACCATTGACACTGTGATTGCAAGGGGATGGTTTGATTGAAACCCATGACAGGCTCTTTTCTGATTCATTCCTTTGGGCTGAACATAGTTTTTGTACCTGAAATAGATATTTCTTATTTCTCTGGGCTCCTAATCGCAAAGTGAGCTTCTGACCCACTGGCATTCCCTACTTCTGATTTTGAGGCCAATCTCAATTATCCCTGTTTGATTTTTTTTTTACTAGAATCATGAACAGTTTGAGTTGGGAGGGACCTTAGAACTCCTCTGGTTCCACCCCCCTGCACTTCCACTGGACCAGGATGCTGCAAGCCCTGTTGGGGTTATCAGCCTGGTAGCTCCAAAGGCAGAGCACAAGTTTTCCTTTGGTGTCCCTTTGTTTTAGCCATTTACCAAGAACTTTCACCAATGGACCCAGCTGCTGTGAGTCCCAGACAAGCTGTGAACTCTTTTTTTCATCCCTGATAACTCTGAATAGGAAAACAAAAACCAGGATGGAACAGTTTGTCTCCAATATTAACAACATGAATGTTTATCAGGTATTTACATTTTAGCTTATTCCATTTCCATGCCACACCAGGAACCCCCAAACCCAGATGTTTCCCAGCACTGCTGGGTCCTGCTGCACCTGCAGCATCTCCACGGCTGCTCCTGCTCCTGCTCCATGGGAGCTGGGTGGATTTACCTCAGGATGTACAAACTGATCCCATTTCTCAGCTCATGAAAATCAGATCCTCTGCCTCCAAACAAAATAAATAATTGTACTGTAAGCAGCACGAACATTCCTGTGCAACCAGGAGGTTTAAGATAAAAGCACTCAACTTAAAATAAAGAAAAAAAAGAGCAGGAAATAAAAAGGCATCACTCCCAAGGACACCCGAACCCAGCCCCACATCTTCGGGGGGAAAATAAAAATCTATAAGTACAACTGAGGCTTCTTTATTGCTGTCAAGTGGCAGGAAGGAGGCTTTTTGGATTGGAATATCATCAAGATAAAGAGCAGCCTAGAACAAAAGCTTTCTGCAGCAAAGGGCAGTGTTTACTCTCCTGTCTGAGTGCTGTCTGAGCCGATCTCCCCTCGCACATCACCACTCCTCTGCACCCCACAAAGGTGTTTTTAAGGACACTGATGCCCAGCTGCCTTTTCTCCACTCTGCTGGACCCTTGGGCAGCACTGGGTGGGGCAGGAGGGGCCGAGAGGCAGGATAAGGTTTGATGCCTGGTGCCCGTGTTCAGCCCGTCCTTTCCACCCAGGAAAAGGCAGCAATGCTGTTCAGCACCCCAATGCTGTTCAGCACCCCCCCAATGCTGTTCAGCACCCCCCAATGCTGTTCAGCACCCCGGTGCCCGTGTTCAGCCTGTCCTTTCCACCCAGGAAAAGGCAGCAATGCTGTGCAGCACCCCCAATGCTGTGCAGCACCCCCAATGCTGTGCAGCCCGGTGCCCAGGTTCAGCCCGTCCTTTCCACCCAGGAAAAGGTAGCAATGCTGTGCAGCAACCCCAATGCTGTGCAGCACCCCCAATGCTGTGCAGCCCGGTGCCCAGGTTCAGCCCGTCCTTTCCATCCAGGAAAAGGCAGCAATGCTGTTCAGCACCCCCCCAATGCTCTGCAGCACCCCCCCAATGCTCTGCAGCACCCCCCCAATGCTCTGCAGCCCGGTGCCCAGGTTCAGCCCGTCCTTTCCATCCAGGAAAAGGCAGCAATGCTGTGCAGCAACCCCAGCTCCAGGTGCTGTTGGCACAGCAGGGCCATTCCCAGCCGGGCTGGGACCCTCGGGAGGGATGTGCTGATCTGGGCTCACCAGAGCTGCTGTCCCTGCCTCGGCTACCTGGGCTGGGGCTGCACTAAGCCCCCATTGTGTTCGGGCAGCAGAGGAGAAAAATAGGGATATTAACCTCTAACACTGATGAAAATAATAGCCACAATAAAACCAGATGAAAGCCACAGTGGCAGTAATTATTCTGCTCTCATTTACCCAGGAGCAAGCAGAGCCTGTAGGAATTCCTGGTCCTTCTGGTCGTGCACAGGGCACAGCAGGGCTGGGGGACCCTGCCCTGCCACCCACGGGGTCAGTGCCTCCAGCTGCTCTGTCTGGCAGAGCCCACTGTGGAAAACCTCCTGGGCTGGATGTGGGAAACCCAACAGCAACGGGCTGAGTGTGCTGAATTCTTGCTTTTGAGTCCTGCTTTTAAATTCCTACAGACCTGACTTAGCAGACAAGGGGGGGCCATAAAAGCCAGCCCGTGAAAGCAAAACAGACCTTTCAGGTTTTCCCACGTGCACACGGCAGGGAAACCAAAACTCCTTTTCTTTGTTCACTCCACACCCCTTGGTGCTCCTGGTGCACCCGCATCCGGATCATGGATAAGGGTGTAGAACCAAACACCAAAGACAATTCCCAAGGATGGTGTGCAACACAGGCTTTTGTGGGGACAGCTATAAGCATTGCTATTTAAAAAAGCAACTGTTTCTTCTCTTCTTTGCCATACACACTTTTTTTTTTAGATTTTCCATGTCTGTAATTAATTTTTGACATAAATAGCACAATTCCTTTCCATGAGTGATCTTAGTTATTCTCAGGTTTAAATGTCACTCTTTCTGTAAAATCTTCTCATTCAATAATCAAGTTGCAGCTAATAAAAAATTCAAAGGTGCATCTAATAACAATGAAATAATAGCAGCAAAAAACATGCACCTGTATTTATGCCAAAGAACAAGGGATAGAAGAGACAAAAATGTAGGGAAAAAAGAAATTAGAGGGAAAATCATGATATTGCTCAAGTGCTGCTCTCACACTAAGACCAGGGGGATTGGGATAAGGCTAAAGTTAATTGCATTTCCAGATGACAAACCTCTCACCTCTGAACTGAATGGCTCTTTATAAAAGCTATCAGTAATAAACTGTAAATCTCAGCTATGATTGCAAATAAAGGTCATCCCTTTCATGCTGCCACTTTCCTGGGCCTTATTATATTCCTGTCTGAACCTTTCTTACTTCTTAAGGTGTGCTAGCTGCCCATATAAGCAATCAGGGAGGCTTTTTGATTTTATTTTGAAAGACACAAGGCAATGGGATTTACATTCTGGCACCGCACTGATCCAAAATGGAAAATCACTGAATTCTGACAAGCAGACAGAATCCTGCTAGTAGAATTAATCTTCATCTTATATTAATGCAAAGAAAGGCAATCCCTTCCCCTCCTTCCCTCCACTCCTGAAATCTGTATTTCCTCCTTCACCAGTACCAACGGGCGTCTCCAATTTTCCCTTAGCCAAATGTGAAGATGACTGTGGTAATACCCAGGGGCTGAGGCCACCCTGCTCCCCATCCCCAGCAGCTCCTGCTGTCACTCAGCCCATGCAGGTGCTCCTGGACTTGCCTCTCCAGACTCTGCAGGGATGTGTGGGATGCTGGGCCCTGACTGCCTATTCAGAAAGAAAATTCTCCATCAGAGATAAAATTTACCTCAGCACAAACTCTCCTGAGTAATTTTTCTCTGCAGAATACTCCATATTTGCGAGCACTAAGATTTCTGATACAAAAGAATCCACCCCTCAAACCTGCTACTGTGAGAACACAGCCTGTTCATTACAGAGGCTTCAATCCAAGCAAGAGGAATATTAAATAAAGAGTGTGATGAATCTGGGAACATCATTTCCACTCTGTACCATCAGGTCACCACAACAGCTCACTCCTCACAAGTCCTTTTTGGATGGCTTGGTGCTGGCAAGTCCAAACAGCAGCAATGTCAGGGAGGGAGGGCAGCCCAGGGGACAGTGCAGATCTGGCTCTTGTTCCAGTGCCCCGAACTCCCGGGTCAGAATGCAGGAGCCAGTCCAGGCACTGTGATCTCAGACCCACAGGGGATGTTTGCACGACCCTAAAACACGAGGATGGTCCTCTGGGCCCCAGAGATGAGACAAAGCCAATGCCCCTCTCCTCCTGCCCATCCCACTGAGCTACACCACAGCCAGACTGAGCAGCATCTGCCTCATCAGCCTGACCACGCTTAGGGGACACTTGCTGCATCTGTCAAGCAGGATGGGAGCCCAGAGATAGCCAGGGACCAGCACAGCACATTTATCTGCAGATCTGTGAGGGGAATGGGCACATGGGGAATCCAGGCAAACTTAGCTTTACCAAATGTTTATGCTTGCAGCATACACAAATAGGGAATCTATTTGAGCAGCAGCCTGGAGCATCTATTGGACCCTTTAAATAAGGAGGAAAAAAAAAAAGGAGATACTCAAATTGCACAGCAACTGGTGTAAGGAACAAATAGACTTGTCTATGGGATGGGATAATTGTCTTCCACATCTTCAGGCTCTTGGAAAATGTGACAATGGCATCTCTGAGTGAGGCTTCTGACAAGTCCCAGATGCAGCCAGGTTTCATTTAGTTTTGCTTTTAATTTCAGCTGCTCATTTGAAAGTGATACAAATGAGCATAGCTCTAGTCAGAGGCAGGAAGGATGCACTTTGGTACAGCACCTCAGCAGCATTCCTACTCTTAAATTACACCAGCCCCAAAGCACCATCCCTCCAGCCCTGCATGGTCCTGCCAAGGTACCACACTCCTCATCCTTTCCACCCCTGAACACCAGTCTTGGAAAGAGGAAAGAGAGACCTGTGATCAAAGGACTGCTGCAGCATACACCCATTTCCTATGTGCTTTGTTTGCTTGGCCATTTTTACATGCACTGGGTAATTTGTGCAGAGAGAAGCAGCTCCTGGTGAACACCTGGCCCCAGCTGTGGCCCAGGGTGGGCACAGCCCCCCCAGCTCCTGGGGCACAAGCTGGAGACAGCCACGCTGCTGCTGGGGAGTCAGTGCTATTTATTGTTTCCATTTTTCTTTGATCTTTAAGACAAAGCCCTGGGTTTTCCCAGCAGATGGTGAGTGGGGAACCCTGAAGTGGCACTGTGTGGAAACAGCAGCCTCATGCAGCCAGAGGCAAATGCCTTCCCCCATCTCTGCAGACCCCAAGCACCATCCTCCACGTTTCACCTCCTGTGTCTTCTCACAGTCAGGAAGTCACGTCTTGTTCCGCACTTCCCACTCAACCTTATGTTTAGATGCCCAGAAAAATCAAGCAAACCTTGTGCAAATAATGCAAGGCATTAACACTCTGTAGCACATGATAATTACCAGCCTTCCTCGTGTGGGAACGTCCCTACTCTGGGTGTGCTCTCCAGCTGTAACCCTGAGGAAGAGCTGGGTTGTACAGAACACATTCAGTAGCAATTCTTTCACAATACGGCTGCTTGCAGGAGATCTCCTTCAGCACCCATGCAGATGCTTACTCGTCCCAGAAAAAACAAGAGGAATGTGGTTGGGAATTGCCACTAGACTAAGGATGTAGGATTACAGTTACACCAAGTTTTCAGGGGGAACTGGAGAGTTAAAGGAGCACATTGTCATCTCCTGAGCACATTGTGCCCACGCCAACCGACCCTGCCCCAGATTCCTGCTGGGAGCACCCCTGGGCAGAGGCTCAGGCAGGGATCAGGCCTGGGAGCGGGCCAGGGCTCATTCCTGCTCAGCACAGACTCGCCTGAGGTCCTTCCACTGAGGACAACGGGACGAGCACCTGGGCAAACAGGCTTTGAAACCTGACTTGGCAATGAGATGTGACTGTCTCTGCTGTGTCTAAGGCCAAATACTCTTGACATGGAGGAGAATTAATTTGAGGTCTTGCTGCAAGAGCCACAGCCTGAGAGGCTTCTCCTGGCAAGCCCTGTCTTTCTGCACGTTTGCATCCTGAGGATTAGAACAGCTCCCAGGCACCACATCAGCTGCAGGACCTCCGTGGTGAGCTGGGCTGGGTGAGGATCACCACACCTTGCCCAGAGCCTGGCACAGCTGTGGGAGCAACCCACACATTTCACCCCGGGCTGCACCAACAGCACCCAGGGCAAAGAGGAATCATTGCACATGACAAGATCAACTTTGACTCCAGCAAAAAAGCCTCGAGAAGGGTCCTGCCTGCCAGGTCCACCTTCCTCCCTCTCCTTGGGATGAGGCCCACAGAGGCAGGAGGAGCTCCCTGTCCCCACGGCACCGATGGGGCTGACAAACCCTGCAGGGAGAGGGCACTGGGCAGCCCTGGGACGCTCCCTGAGCAGGAGCAGGGGGCTGCAGGGACCCAAGGGACCTGGCACCTCTGGTCAGTCCCCAGGACCAAAGGGCACCTCTGCTTCGACACTGGCTGGGCACATCATCCAACACATGTGCAGCTGTGTTTACTGCTATTATTAAAATAACTACAGCACACAGCAACCATGTAAAACTGAATTAATTGCTTGAAATAGAATAAAAATTCCATTGTGTGGATAATGCACACACGTTACCAAACCTTCTGAATTCATGGGATCCCAAAGAATTATTTTAAAATTGCTGGTATAACAAGTATATATCAAGGCAGCAGCATCCAACTCAAATGCTGAAACATAATCAGTCAGCAGAATATTTTTTTAAGGTTAAAAATACTCCCTTTCTTGAAAACGGACACTGAACCCCTAGGCAATGTAAGCACCACGGTTTTACTATAAAACACATTTCAAAAGAATGGCTGAAAGACTTAGGAGCACAAGAGATGAAAAAGAAGAAGTAAACAAGCCTTATTCCACCATTAAATGATAAATTAAAAGCAGTATTTTGCTGTTCTGCCTCATTTTTAAATTTTTTCACAGGGCTCTAGCTATGGTGGTGTGAGGTCTCATCAAAAAGCACCTTTTACTGAAGGCTTACAATTTGACATAGCCATCATCTCTCCCAGACAACACACAGCCAGGTAAAAACCTCATTCCAAACCTAAATTTTCATTAAATTTTCAGAAAAAGCACCACAGGCTTGACATTACAGGCAGAGCCACAAATGCCCCTCACACATGCCCTTTAAAAATTTGAGTAATTTCAGAATGCAGGCTTTCAGAATTTTAAGAATAATAGAGGAGATACTGGATGTGCTGTTGCTGCTATCAGATAAAAAGCTAAATCTTAATCCTCCCTGCTATCTTGCCTCGGTGCAGATTATGCCGCAGCCTATCTCGGCAAAATGCTGGAACAAACACCAGCCAGCCACTTGCCTGGAAAATGGAGATTTACAGAGTGAGAGGCAAATGGGGCTGGCTTTACAGTCTCTTGCTCATTAATTTTTTTACTAATTAATACACAATTTGGTTTTGGCCCTACTGTAAATCTGTAAGAGAAGTACCAATGAAAACATCTGGAGCTGTAAATGCATTCCTACATTTTTATAGGCAGACATGATGTGGGTGACACCCAAAGGCACTCCCAGCCCCCAGCAGCTGAGAGGACCTGAGAGTTTCCTGCCCATCGCAGCCACTCTGTGGCTCTCCATGGCTCATCTGCTTCCTTCTGGGAACAGCCACACCTGCAGGGAGCACTGGGAGCGCTGCTGGGAGCGCCAAGGTTACAATGGGAATCAGTTAGAGCCAACACCCTGCCCATGGCAAAGTGTTGGAACGGCATAATCTTTAAGGTCCCTTCCAAACCAATCCACAATTCTATGACATTTTGTTCACAAAGTATCCTTTTGCCTTTACTTCCCCCAGAATAAATCATGGAAATACAGACTGGTTTGGGTTGGAAGGGCTCTCAAAGCCCATCCTGTTCCACCCCCTGCCAGGAGCAGGGACACCTTCCACTAGCCCAGCTTGCTCCAAGCCCCGTCCAACTTGGCCTTGAACATTTCAGTGATGGGGCAGCCACAGCTTCTCTGGAAAAATCAGCAACATTAAATCACCAGAACAATGAGAGGTGAAAAAGAAAAAGACAACTGTGGACAAAATAAAAGGTAAAGTTCTATTAACACTAGACACACTTTCCCTTTTGGGTTTACACTCCTGCGCCTGTAACTCATTCCAGATGGTTCAGCAGCTGTCTGAGCAGCAAGCTGGGAACAGCCTGCACCTCCTCAGCACCAAGGGGCAGAACCCTGCACAGAAACATGATTTATGGATTTGATAAGCTCAAAACAAAGGTAAAGACACACTGAGATGAGCAGGAAGCAAAATTTAAAATGCATTCAGAAAATAAGCCTCTGGCAGCTGAAGAGTTAAGCACAACCTTCTCCCTTTTAACACAGCCTTCTGTAGTAGCTAATGAAGGTAATGAAATATGACATGTAGTTTGGCCCCTGACCACAGCGAGCACCTCCCTCCCCTCTGCCGGCGAACAAAGCCAGACCAGATGGAGCTGCTGCGGCCAGGCCGGGCCAATGGCTGTGCCACGGAGCCGGGCAGCGGGCACGGCACGGGCAGCGCTGCCCACAGCCAGAGCCGGCCCGCAGTGCCAGCGACGCCTGCACTGCCCGCCAGCCTCCTCCACACCCAATTCCCTAACACCCTGCTCCTTCTGTGCAAGTAATCAACGTGCAATTCTAGTGGAGGGTGTCCCTACCCTGGCTGGGGGTGGAACAAGAGGGGCTTTTAAGGTCCTCTCCAACCCAAATCAATCTGTGATTCCATGAATATGGGTTTTATGAGCCCAAGTAGTTCATCTACTGCTAGTCTAAGTAAAAATTAGCAAAATAGCACTACCAGTAAAAAAGAGAAGACAGGGTATTGCCTGTGCAGGGACAGGCTCCACCTCCCAAATTATCACCCTCCTACCACAGGGAAGTGACCCACCACAAACATGGCACTCAGCATTTCATTAGCACAGAGCCAGGGATAGAAAAGGCATTTTTAAACACTTTTTAAAGAAGTTATAAATTCACAAAGTTCTTTCCAAAGGTCCTCACACTGGCTATCAGGCAACAGATTTAACCCTGCCATACTCTGGGCTGATGCAGCTGCCAGGAAATAACTTTGAGCAGGTACCAGGTAAAAATGTGTGCCAAGAGGTACCACACAGACACCTCATCTTCTAAAGATTGGGAAGCTCAATCACAGCTGCTGGTTAATAACAGATACACGGATAATGATCCCTGCTGGACCAGTGACATCAGCTCCTTCTCTCCCTTGGCTAAGCAACAGCTGCACCAGGGATGTGTCGCTCTTCAGGGTTGAGGTCACCCATCCATCCATCTCCCTGAGCACCCAGCAGGGTTTGGGGGCACAGAGGGGTGCAGGCAGGGTGGGCTGCTGTCCCCACTGGGACACCCAGCTCCTTGGGAAGTCTGATTTCAGCAGCTCCTGCTCCCTGCTCGGTCACAGGAGGGGACCATGTGGCACAGGATGGCCAAGGCCACAGACAAACAGCTCCTTGGGGAGGGACAGGCAGTGCCCTGACCCATCCGAGCCGCTCCCTGAGAGGGCTCATCTGTGCCCACACGGAGCCCTGAGCGCTGCTCAAACAGCTGCACCCAGCTCCACTGGCAACACACACCACCCAGGTGGCACCTGCGCCCTGCCACCACCCCTCTGCCAAAGGACAGGCACCCCAACTGCTCAAACTGCCAGAGACCTGAGACGGCAAAACTCCAAACACAGAGTCAGCCTAGGAAACAAAAGTGTCTGGGGATCATGAAACCTATGGACACAGCAGATGAACAGAAAGTGTTCTCCAGCCCCACAGCTGATGGGCCAAGCCAGCTGAATCAGGCACCTTCCCAGTGTCCACACTGGGACATCATCCATGGTAACCACTGGCTTTTAAGGCTGCCCCCTCCAAGAACTATGCATAGTGTTTATGTTAAAAAAAAACCACCCCACAAAACTATATATAAAACCTTTAAGTTGCAAAAAACAAGAAAATACCATCATTAAATTTACCTATTCACCCTTAATTTGTCCCTGTGTTACATATGCATTATTACATGTGCCTGAATTGTATGCTAATTTGCTATTATTGGCCAGGAGCCTGACCCCATTTAATGAGCACAGCAGGGTGTGCTATGGGGTGCTGCTGAATCACCAACCAAGTTCTCTGTTGGTTGCAGACATGCAGCCTTGTTCCAACCAAATTCAGGTACAGAACTCCTGCACAGGGCCTTAACCATGGCAACTCTGCTGCCTGTGTGCAAAAAGGGCTTAAAAGCAGTTTATTTTGGCTTTATACAATATGATAACAGTATTTCACAAGGAAGTGTTGAGGGTATTTTCCCAACTAAGTCCAATGCCACTCAGCAGGTGATGAATTGAGAAGGAAAGAATAAATTTTGGAGCCTGTGTGTTGTTCAGCTTGTCTACATGAATAACAGAGGCAGGAGCAGGGGGGAAGGAGAAGGTGGGATGTTCCCACCATCAGCACCTGTGTTCCCTGTGCCCACATCAGCCAAGGCCTCCCCAGGAGGAGCCCCACAAACCAATGGCATTTCAGGCTGGGTCAGACACATCCACTCAGGGAGGGCGAGTCAGGGTTTTGTGCAAAGTTGAGCACTTGCAAAAATTTTCACTTCATCGCTTGATTCTGAAACCTTATTGACTTATGGGCACATAAAGCTTTGAACAGTAACGTGTGAAATCAGCCCTCCAAAGGAGCTTCCTGGGCCAAGGGTGGTGCCACTGCCAGGCTCCGCTCACACGGCAGCTGCCCCTGGTCCAAGGCAGGAGCCAGCAGAGCCAAAAGCAGGGCCAGGCTGGGAGCCAGGAGGGATCTGCTCCCTCCCAGGCCCAGGGCTCGGCAGCAAGGGGAGGCAGGGCCCTGGGAAATTGATAGCCTGTTCCAGGCATTATTTATCATTCCCAGCACAGACACTGACATGTGCCTTTTGAAAGGGGATACTGTACCTTTAACCTTGACTCTGAGTGTGTTGGTAATTTGGGATGCGAGCCCAGGTTCAAGCAGGGTGACCTTTTGGGGGGGGGGAGGGGAGAGACTGCATTTATTTATGAGGCAGTTGGAAATTTTTGACATCACATGCTACTCCCATTATTCACATGTTACATGACACGAGATTGGCCCTTTTAATGCAACAACATCACATCAAAAAATTTGATTTTCTGCTCTGACAGCAGGCTTGTCCTCTGCAGCTCCCCAAAATGTAATCTGTAAGGGCTAAAGGCCACAGGAAAGTGATTTAAAAATCGCACAGAACGTGGAAGAACAGGTCCTGGACCCTGAGCGAGAGCAGGGATGCTCAGGGGCTGGAAAGAAAGTCTGGTAAGTGCAGAAGCCCAGCTGTACCCGAGTGAGGGGAGGCCCCTGGTGTGACCCTGGGATGTGGTACCTGGGGGCCTCAGCCCAGCCTGGGGGGTCCCAGCATCACTCCAGCCCCCAAGGCTGCCCTGTGGGGAAATCCCACCTTTCCTGACTCCATCTCCCCTTTCCAGAAATCCAGCCTGGGCAGTATTGTGGATACACACACAACACAGCCACCCTCCCAAGCAGCAGGAAAAGCCTTTGCGGCACAGAACACCATGAACACATTTAGAAGAAAAAAATGGGGTTCCCGTCATTAAAAAAAACCCACAAACAAAAACCAACAAACATCTATTAGGTTATGTTTTAATTTTTTAGGTTTATTACACTGATAATTTAATTTGGTAATAATTGTGTTTTCTATGCACAAACTTCAAAACTTCCCTTCCAGGGCTGTGCTATATATACACTGAAGTGTATATATAACTCCAACTCTGGAAGAACATGCCCACACTGTGCAAAAAGCTCAAGCTCAAAACTACACTCCCATTTTCATAGAATTTAAAGTATCAGCTAATGCACTTAAAGCTAATGAAATATATTTCACAATAATGCATCACAAAGCACATATATTAAATTACTCATCAGCTAATTCCACAGAGAGAAGAAAAGAGTTTATATGCTTAATTTTTCTAAATATCCTTGGTTGAGGGCAGGCAAAGAAGGGATCTTGATTTATATCTGGAAAAGCTTTGCTAAGATTGCTGTAATTTCTTTTCAGAAATATCACATGATGGTGATGATGAGGCTTATACTAAAATAACATGTAAATAAAACAGGCTAATTTTATCAATATTTTTATCAATTTAAACACAGTGTTTTCTACTGTGTTCGTGCAATGAGAGCAACAAAACCCAAAAACACCCAGGTTGGATGGATGGGGTTTGGAGCACCCTGGGATCGTGGAAGGTGTCCTCAGCCATGGCAGGAGGTGGAACAAGATGAGCTGTAAGGTCCCTTCCAAAACCATTCCATGATTCTGAGATATTAAGAACAAATACCTGTCTCTTACAGACCCAAAGTTCGTTCTACTCTTGCAGCAGAATTTCAGGTGCATTATTCACTTCAAAGGAATCAAATCAAGGGCAGGACTGGCCATCCCCAGCTGAGCCAACAGGAGGGGAAGGTGAAGTGGGCCAGAGCAGGCAGACCTATGAGCCAAAGCTCAAACACCTCCAGGAAAACCCTCCTCCAGGAGCGGGAGGAAGAGGCTCCTAAGGCAGAATTACATTTTTACAGATTTATACGGGTTTCAAAGCCAAGTCCCAGGACTGGCAGAACACAGAGGGGGAATTATTTTCTTCTTATTAAAAGAATGAAAAGATCCACCATTGATTTTGTCCTTCATGACCACACAAAAACCTTCCCAAGCACAGCGAGGATGACGGTCTGGATTATCACAACGCCGTAAATCAAAGTGAATGTATTTATTAGGTCGCCTCTCTTTGTTGCACATGTGTGTGCTGTTTGTTGGCCCATACTGTTATTATTTTAATTTATGGTTTGCTTTTTCCACTCTTTCCTCTCCCTTACAAGACTGGAGCCTGTCTACAAGTTCTCCTCATGCCAGTTAAAATCAGCATAATGAAATGTCACGGCCAGATCCCATCGCTGTGCAAGGACGGCCCAGGGACGCGGCCCTGAGTCCGGCGAGCTCCGCCGGCTAACGAAGCCCACAGCCCTCCCCAGCTGCTCGGCAGGTCTGCCTGTAATTAACTGCGCTAAGTTTAAGCAATTTGCAAATCCCACCTCATCTCTCCTCCTGTGACAAGCCCGATCTCTCTCTGAGTGAGCCGTGGTGCCAGGGAGCTGTGCCGGGCAAGGGGAGCTGGGCTCAGCGCCACCTGCCACCCCCAGCAGGGGCGGCCAGGACAGCCCCACTGCTGGGATTCACCGGGCACACAGACACTTCCAGGCATGCAAACTCACATCCGGGTGCCTGGAAAGCATGGGATTCCCCCCAAAAACACCCACTTCAGGATTCTCATCTAAACTTCTGGGGTGATTTGTTTTAATCCTTTCCTGCAAACCATGAAATTTTAGGCTCTTTTCCAAGAGTCTCTGGAGAACTGCAGGAGTGGACAGAGCAGAGACCAAGTCAACTTCCAGCTGTTGGAGCCATGGCAGCACAGCTCAAGGGCTGGATGGGAAGAAGACCCTGTTCCTTCCCACTTAAGAGACCTAAAGACTCTGGAAGTATAATATCCAGAGGAGTCAGAGGATCATAAAATCGTTAAGGTTAGAAAATACCTCTGAGATAATCAAGTTCAACCCTCAGCCCAGCAGCACCACCACCATGTTTAGCACCAACCCATATCGCAAGTGCCACATCTACACAGTTTTTGAACACTTGCAGGGATGGGGACTCCAGCACTGCCAGGGTTGGACAGCCCTTTCCATGAAGAAATTTTCTCCAGTACCAAACCTAAACCTCCCCTAGTGTAACCTGAGACTGTTTCCTCTTACCCTGTCACTCGCAACCTGGGCAATCCACAGAGCTGTGAGAACAGAGTGCAGGAGTTCCTGTCTGCCAAGGCTTCACTCAACCTTTTTAATTAGAAGATGGAGATTGTACCAATGTGACCTTAGGGTGTCAGTCCATGTGAGCTGAAGGACTTGATCCATCCCAGCCCTCCACCCACACTGAGGACAAGCTGAGAGTAAGAACCGACCGGGTGTGAATAAAAAGCATCTTTGAGGAGGAGAGAATTTTCAAGACATCCAAGTGAACACCAAACTGAAAGAGCAGCACAAAGCAGCGCAGGCAGCTTCATCCCCAGTATTACTGAAGTTACTCTGTAGGTGGTTGTGCCTTTGGTGTTCTGTGGGCTTGTCTCAGGGCTGGAGCTCCTCCCCTGCCCTCCCGCCCCAGGCTCGCTCCCAGAGCCGCTAATCCACTCGGATGCTCCACGGCAGAGCCTCGAGTTTTCACGGATTTATGCCCTGCACTGCTCCCAGCTCCATCTGTTTCACGGTTATTGTTCTCACCGACTCTACTTCATCATTTAAATTATTAACAGCAGAATTACACCAACTGAGAGCTGGAATGGGCAGCTTTAACATACGAAGGCTTGTGTGTAACATGTCAGTACACATCCGGGGAACAGAGAAACTGGGGGAAATTCAGATATAGGGGTCATTGCTTCATTTCACTGCTGATCAGGGGGAAGTTAGGATGAGAATACCAGTGAAAAAAGCTGGAAAAGCTGCTTTAGGTGGTCACCCACAGATTGACACTCATGTACCTTCACTCAGTGAGTGGCCTGGAGCTGCCCAACAGAGGACACATCACCTTCATTACTGCCCAGACCCTCCAGGGCTGGGCAGGTGGCCCCAACACCTTGGAACAGCACAAACCTCAGACTGAGAGGAGCACGGCTTCCTCCACCAACTATGACAATGCTTGCAAAGCACACACCTTGTACAACCACAAGCAGCAAAGATGTAAATTACACACTGGTGTAAATCAAACCCCCAGAGAGAAAACCACAGTGACTCCAGAAAGTGAGAGGAGAAAAGCAGGACAGGAGCAGCAAGAACTCTGTGGGTTCCAGCTCACTGAGTCTTCTCCTTAGGAAGACAAAATAACTTCCTACCTGTTACACCCCTACTGCTGTCACTAACTATTCAAAAAAGAAAAATCTAGTGTCATAACTGTATGAAGTCTCAGTAAAGCACAAAATCCCAAGCAAAATCACTTCTCTCCTTTAACTGCATTTTTCCAAACACAGCACATGGGAAAGGGTGATGGTGAAAAGCCACTTCTGTTCCAAACCCTCCAAGCCCCACCTGCTGCCCCTCAACTACCTCAAGCAGTTCCTCCTGGCCACCAGACACTGCATTCAGGGGCAACTCCACATTGATCCCAGACTTAACAATATCCATTAATAACAGACCAGACAGTGCCCACGTTCAGCCTGGCCATATGGTTTGAATCCAGGGAATTTGCTTTTCCCATGCACTGCATTACATATTTATACCAAAATAAGAGCTTTTCCCCCCCTTCCCACTTCTGGGTAATTGGCAGATGGATCTGATTCCAAAAAGGGTAATCAATGCACTCAAAGAGCCTCAACCCATGCTGCTCTGCCCCAGCTTCAAATGCTTTATTACACAAGGGTCTGTGGACATTTTTTTAAAATTAAAGTTCCTGCAGCTTTTCATGGGAGATTTTCTTCTAAAAAACTCCAGCCTGCTGTAGCAAGTCTCCCTGCAATCAAGTCAAAAACCCAACACAGCTTTCACAGTATTAATAATGAAAGTCTTATGTGCACAAATAAGTTCCTTTCAAGTAAAAACCACGTATATTTTTGTTACATCATATACCCAAGCCTACAATATTCCACTGGACACCCCAGCAAGAGCTGCAGCTGCACACAGTTCAAGGTGGTTTCACAGCCACCAGGTAAGTGACACCTGAGCACACAGCCTACATTTCAGACAGTGACAGTGAAAACAATACCAGGAAAAAATCATAACTGCATGGGGAAGGAGACAAAGCAGGAGCTTGAGGGGGACTTAGTATCAAGATCTGCCAGGATGTGCTCTCTCACTAGAACAAGGCTCAAGAAATCTTAAGTCCCAGCTGCCGTCAGCCCCACCACACAGGTTTCCCAATGCCTCCTCAACACAGGGACCACAAAGCAGCACTTCAGCACTCCAAACACAATGGACAGGCTGGCTGAGAACAGCAAACTCCAGCAGAACCTTCCCTTCTCGGGTTACTTACATTGCACAAGGTCATTTCATCAGAGACACTTGGAATTAAAGTTATCCTGTGATTCCTACAAGTGCAAAGAAGCTCAACCAGCAAACCAGAGCAGGAGAACTCAATGTACCTCAACTCCTCTCAGAGCAGCTCCTTCTCTCCATCTCCCAGGACTCCTCAGAGCTCTCACCTGCTCTACCCTTACATATATCCTCTCCCTCCTGCCCACAGGACACCTGTGCTCCCACTCCTGAGCAGGACTGGGTAACGATGCCACCAACGAGCTGCAGCTGATGCTCGTATGGTCACACACAGGGACCAGGTGTAGCCCATTACCCTCACTCTTGAAGCAGCCCTTTGCAATTAAAAAAACCCTAAAAGAATCAGCAATAAACCCAGAGGAATCCTTACAGCCCTGAGTCCAAAATAAGCTCCTTTATGAATAGGCTCCCACAGCAGAAGTGCACCAGAGAAGCCTTAAACAGGACTCTTTCAGAAAAGAAGACTTCCCTTTCCTCATTTTTCATAATTAGACACCTGACCCCAATGACCAACCCTCCCCACTCAGATCTAGCAGAGATGGGCTCTGGCTGCGTCATGAAGCTGCAGCTGGGCACAGCATTCTTCCTCCTAAGGCAGAACAGGTCCTGATGACATTTCCCCTTGGGAAGAGCTGGCTCTGCTTCTTGGAATAAATCAACCCCCAGACATGATGCTGCAAAAAGGGGACTACAGGGTCACAGAGCCAAGGTTAGAAGTCATGTCTGCAGATCACACAGTCCAACCCACCTGCTCCAGCAAGGCCACACAGAGCAGGAGTCCAGGACCATGTCCGGATGAAAATCTCCAAGGATGGAGACTACACAATCACTGTGGGCAGCCTGTGCCAGAGTCTGACTGCCCTCACAGTGAAAAAGGCTTCTCTGGTGTTGAAATGGAGCTTCCTGGGTTTCAGCCTGTGCCCCTGCTCCCCATTTGAGGGCTCACCAAGAAGACAGGACAGGTGTAGCAGCAGATCTCCCCTCCATGGCCTGAGCTCTCCCTTAGCAGCAGCTCCCAGGCTGGGTTACATTTAGTACTACCTGGGGAGAGCTGAAGCTGAACAATTCATTTGTGTCAGCCAGACCTGCTAAGGGCTGCAGAAGCTGTTTGGTACAGGCAGGATTTTATTCAAACAAGCATCGCCACACAACCCTTCCCCAGGCAGGCGGTTATTGTATGGAAAATGTGCTGGAGATGTTGGTAGGCAGCCCCACAAGCACTGGCTGGGTGTGAGGGCTACACACATGGCAAGAATTCACCATGAGAAGCATTTTGAAGTTTATCTGTGTATTGTTCCCTTTTAGATCAATTTTTTCCCAACAACACCTATAACCAGAGGGGTGATAAGCAGTCAAGACACATTAATCCAGCTAATGTTCCCTATACTCCCCATGACTGTGAGTTCACAACAAAAACTGTGCCTGAATTGCAGAGGGGAGGTGACCTCAGCCATGCCCCTTCTGCCACGGCCATGTTGCCCAGCCATGTCCCCCTGCCCCATTTCCCAGCCACATTGCCACGCTGCCACGGGGGCCCTGCTGCCACGGGGGCCCTGCTGCCACAGGGGCCCTGCTGCCACGGCCACCTCCCTCCTGCCTCACGGGCTCTCCCAGCCCAGGATCACCACAGAAAGCATTAGACATGCTCTGCAAACCCTTTGCCCAGCTGCTCATTAGGACTGCATTAGTCTGTAAACTCGAGCGCAGAACGCCTAGTTCAAGTTGCTCTTTCTTGATGTACTTGAAAGGTCCTGGGAATTTATGGCAGGATAATGCGGAGCACAGCACCTATTTATGAGTTGATCATTTGTACAAAACCCCTCTCAAAGCACCGAAGGTTACCATTCGACCAAGAGCTGCACTTAGCTGCTCAGAGGGCAAGAAAGCCAAGTATATGAAAGTTAAAAGCATTAATAAAAGTGTGACTTATAAATTACTTCATCTTTGTCACCCTTTTTGAAATGGGGTGAGAGAGGCCAGGGTAAATTTATTTTTTAAGTGCTTTCTGAGACCTGCAAGGGTCAGCCCTGAAATGCTGTACTCTATAAATCATTCCATGTGTATCTGAGAGATGCGAGTGCATCATAACATTAACAAATATTGATTTATTTATCATTTGCAACTGTTTATCGCTAAACAGCCGCCTTTATACTCTTGGTAGAGAGAAGAAACTTTAATCCCTGAGCATGCAGAAGAGAAGCTGCCTTGGCTGCAGGAGGAAAGAGCAGCCCCCATTACCCTGTCACCCGACTGCTGGCTCAGTGGACGTGTTACCGTGGGATTATGAAACCAGTCATTTCACAAAATGACTGAAATTTCCAGGCGTTCCAGGGAACCGCTCGTGTCGCTGCTGAGAGCCAAGCGAAACCTCGCATTAGGGGCTAGGCTGAGTCACAGCACAGAGAGGCAAAGCAGAGCCAAGGACGGACAGGTCAAGGATGGACAGGCCAAGGACAGACAGGACAAGGATGGGCAGAGCCAAGGATGGACAGGGCCAAGGATGGACAGAGCCAAGGATGGACAGGGCCATGGATGGACGGAGCCAAGGATGGACAGGGCCAAGGATGGGCAGAGCCAAGGATGGACAGGGCCAAGGATGGACAGGGCCAAGGACGGACAGGCCAAGGATGGGCAGAGCCAAGGATGGACAGGGCCAAGGATGGACAAGGCCAAGGATGGACAGAGCCAAGGATGGACAGGGCCAAGGATGGACAAGGCCATGGATGGACGGAGCCAAGGATGGACAGGCCAAGGATGGGCAGAGCCAAGGATGGACAGAGCCAAGGATGGGCAGAGCCAAGGATGGACAGGGCCAAGGACGGACAGGGCCAAGGATGGACAAGGCCATGGATGGACAGAGCCAAGGATGGACAGGGCCAAGGATGGACAGGGCCAAGGATGGACAAGGCCATGGATGGACAGGGCCAAGGATGGACAGGGCCAAGGATGGACAAGGCCATGGATGGACGGAGCCAAGGATGGACAGGGCCAAGGATGGACAGGGCCAAGGATGGACAGGGCCAAGGATGGACGGAGCCAAGGATGGGCAGAGCCAAGGATGGACAGGCCAAGGATGGGCAGAGCCAAGGATGGACAGGGCCAAGGATGGACAAGGCCATGGATGGACAGAGCCAAGGATGGACAGGGCCAAGGATGGACAGGGCCAAGGATGGACAAGGCCATGGATGGACGGAGCCAAGGATGGACAGGGCCAAGGATGGACAGGGCCAAGGATGGACAGGGCCAAGGACAGCCGTTCCTCCCTGCTGGAGTAGCCTCCTCTCCTGGCACAGCTCCAGCCAGCTGTGCCATGCCATGCAGCCCTCCCCACTGCCACCAGCACCCCTGGCCCCAGGCTTCAATGACACAGGAGTGAGAATCGGCCCCTGGAGCCCTCCAGGCTGCCCAGCAGGCACTGAGCACCATCACTGTCACTGGTGTCCAGCCACTGCTCCACAGAAGGAGGCTGGAATTAGATGATCTTTAAGGTCTCCTCCAACCCAAACCATTCTGTGACTCTGTGACTCTATGAACTGACCTCACATCATCAACCCTGCCTGGTTCTAGACCTGACAAAACATGGGAGCATCAGCTGGTCTGTGTTCTCCTTCATTTAATATTATACAGTAGGTTTTAAATGCAAGGAAGATACCTGGAGCAACAGGAGAAGGTTGGGGAAAATTTCAATAAAAATCTCATTACCCTAATGAGGGAGACAAACTATCTGGCAAACCTCTTCCCAATGCTCTACATCATTACGTATTAGGTACAAACCAAACCTTTTTATTAAGCAACTACAATAAAAATAGGTTGTTTTCTCTTCCCTCCTTCTTTTCAACTCTCTGATTTTCTTTATTTTTGGAACTAGGCTCAATAACTGATTTCTCCACAGAGCCACCCACCAACAAACTTCACTAAGTGGAAACTTGCTGTGTCCACACACCCTCACTCACCAAAGCTTCAGGGAGCTCCAAATGAAGTATTTGGTGATCTCCCTGAGAGAGGGTTGTTCTTTATTTGCATTTCTCCCTGTCTGTAATTGAACAGTGGTAAATTTGCAAATCCAGATGTTTTATAAGTCTGTTCTTTCTCTTCAGGCTTAGTTCCCAAACCATTCTTGTAATAAAGCAGCAAAATCAAGCGCTTTGGAACACAGAGCAAAATCTGGAGGTGCCACAAAGCACAAGGGCATCAATTCCCCACCTGGCTGATGTCTCCTGAGAGAGCATCCAGGGGCTTCTGAGCAGCAGAATTAAGACCTGGGTTAGATCTGAACAGCAACTCTAGATCATCTAGAGATGGTTTCCTCAAGTTCTGTCTCGCTCTGCTTGAGGAAACGGCAGCACGAAGCGAGGGCTCCATGTCTGAGCAGGACCCCCAGCAAAGCTGGAATTGCCATTTTCCTCGGAGGCCAGGGACTGTTGCCGGCACAGCAGGTGCTGGGAAGGGCTGTGGAGCTGGCCCCTGGGCTGGCAGAGCCCTGCTGGGCCGGGCAGGGTTTGGCACAGCCCCGGGGCTGTGCTCCGAGCATCGCTGCGGCACGAGAGGAAACTCAGCAAGCCCCACTCTTACCAATTACAGGGCGTCAATATTGACTATCTGAGGGATTTCCATGCTCAGGAAGCAAATTAGAAACTCAATACCTGAACTATTCCTAAATGCAGTTATCAACTTCAGAGTTTTATCTCATAAAACCAATTCAGCTTAGAGTTTAATTCTATTAAATTAGGGCTTAGAAATAAGATTTGCTCGGAGAATGAATGCATCATTAGTTTTAAAATGCAATATAGTGAAACCCAAAATGTGCGGCATTACAGTTTGAAGAATAAATGAGTAGAGGTGGCACCCAAATGTACTTCTCCCAAATATATTTACCAGAAAAACCCACGCGCTCATTAGGACAGTGTTTTGGTGTGGGGAACATCCACATTCCTTTGGGAATCATAATCCTCTCGTGTCTACCCTTGGCACAAGTTTTTTTCTTTGTTCTTAAAACCTTCTTATTTCAGCAGCTGACAGAGAAAAAAGAATCAGCATCCTCTTTCTTAATAAAAATGCCACAATGAGACCCTGTCGGGCCTGTGCCAGGCGTGTCAAAGGAGCAGGGACTAATACAGGAAACCTCAAGAACTCCCCGTTTTGTGCAAGTTACAGTACAGGGAAGAGTCACGTAGGGCTGGGTTTTAAATCAGGTTTCCAATAGATGAAAAGCACCCTTCCATGGGGTGCATGTAATCTCTGAATAGGGCCCTTAGTTTCCTGTGGTATTGTATTAGAAGGGATGTTTGATGCAATAACGCGGGGATAGAATATGCTCAAAGAGGGGGCGGGGGCCCGGCCCCGCGTTCCGAAGCCGGCGGCTCTTTGATGGCCGAGCCAGCCCGGCCATACCTGCAGCAGCAGCAGCAGCCTGGGGCTGGGGAAAGGCCACAGAAAGGCAAAGGCACGGCGAGGCACGCCAGGGCCTGAGCAGAACGGAGCCCTTCGGCTGAGCCGCGTTTGCCGCCGTTCCTGCTCGGGATGTGGGGTTCTGACGCTCCGATGAGAACAGCAGGTGCCTCTGCGCTGCACACTCAGCATCTTGAAAGGCTCCTTTTGCAAAAGCAAGCTACACTGTCCCCAAACAGGATTGCAGAGACACTCACGAACTGTGAGGTGCTGCCACAGCATCGCACAGTAATTGGCAGCCCATCGTCTCTCACACTGATAGGCTGGGTTAAAGCTTTAAAGATGTATTTTAATGTGTGTTAATTTCCTACTTTTACTTAAGTAGACTATAAGTGTTTTGTTCTTATTAGAAGTACAAAATTAAAACAAATTGAAAGGATCTAATTATAGTTTTTGGGAGCAGAAGAGTCATATGGAACAACCCAATTGACTCTATCAAGCCTAAAATACTCCCCAGTATGCATTTTAATGTGCCAATTCCCTTGAAAATGCATGCAGAGCTGTGGGAGAGCAAAGACTGGAATGATAAATGTGAGATATGTCCATGTCATTGTTGTGCAGCAGCTCTGGGGGTGCTGCCCACACCCTCACCCCATCTTCAGTCAGAGCTTGATTTTACAGTCATTGAATTCTCATATTCAAAAGTGAGCCAGAGAAGCACAACATGGTCAGATGCTTGTGGTTTGCCATATGATCTTCCTCTTCCTTAATTTTTTATTCTATTTAGGTCAAAACAGTTCTTGTATTTTTCATGAATGCAAGCCTCAAACTTTCCCTTTTCTATTCCACCCTCAAAAGCAGAGAGGCCACCGCCCTGTGTGCCAGGCCACAACTACAAAATGTTGTAGTTTTGCTACAATTCACGTTTGCTTTTGGTTTTCATTGAGTAAAATGACTTTATCTGTTCCAAACGGTAAAGCAGAGCAGCTCAGCCAAGATGCTACAGGGCTGCTGACATTTGGAATGCTATTTTCAGTCCTATTTTACATATGCTTTCAAAATGTATCCTATGAAAAATAAAAGTCAGATACAAGAGGGGCTGATTGGTGTCTCTGGCAAAGCAGATGACCTACTTCAGCCACAAAGGTGGGGAAAACTCATGGATATTGGCAGGGAAGGGGAGGGAGGAGTCAGTATCAAAACCTGTCTAAATGTCCAAGGAAGAAAAATCCAGCCTGGAATGGGGCACTGGAGGGAGGTGGTGCCAGCATGAGGCCATGGACACTATGGGCACAGCAAACTCCCTTCTTCCTGATCCTGGCAACAGACAAAAATCAGCTGGGAAACAAAATGGTTTGCTAAGTGTAACCCAAGAGGGAACATTACCTTGCACACCTTTTAACACTGAGCTTCCCAAAAATTCAGCATGCTCCCTCAGAAGGGGGAACAGAACCGCAACATTCTTCGAAATGGAAACAAATTTTTTGCAAAGAAAACCAGAATGAATCAAGGCACCACCTGAGAAAGCAGATTAAAGGGAAAAATAAAATAAAAAGTTGTTAAAGTTATTAAAAATACCTCTATTTGAGGCCAAAGCAGCACCTCTCAACTCCTCCCTGATACTTCCCATTCCATGTGGCTCTTTCTGCCTATAAACAAATTGTAAAAGATGGCAACAGCTAATTTAAAAAATAAAATGCAAAGTGTTGCAGCAGAGTCTAAATTGAGTCTGACAACCAAGGTCACATAACTTTTCACTTTTATTTAAAGGCATTGCCTTGATTACTGAAAAATATTGCAAGATATATAAACACAAATCTGGGGGGAGGCCAGCCCGCCTCCGAGGACTACAGCCACGGCTCCTTATTCTTTGCTTGAAAAGGAACAACAGGAATCATTTTCTAAATTGCCAAATGTTGTGTAATTATCAAATTGTAGAAAATTGTCAGAAATCATCGATATAATTTTTGGAATTATGTTTTCAATGTAAGCAGTATGTCCTAACCTGTCCTGTTATACCCAAATAAATTTCAGTTATTTCTGGAAATTTTAAGAAATGTTTGCTGCTTTAATTCCTGTAAATGCAAAAGCTTTCATTATACCTTTGATTTCTTTTAATTGCATTTGTAGCGTTCTGGGCCGTTTCCTGTGAGCTCTGAGCAGACTCTGGTGAGCAGAATCTGGTTCTGAGTCTGAGGAGGAGCAGGGAGGCTGCAGCACCCGGGGCTGGCTCTGAGGGACCCCAGCTCCCCTGGCAGCCCCCACTGCCCTGGGCCCAGCAGAGCCTTTGCAGGGGATCGCACTCACAGCTCCGTTTGAGAGAAAATGCCCATGGATTCTGAGGAGAACCAGAGCTTGTTTGATGTTCTGCCTCTGGTGTCTCCAGGCAGATCTGAATGAAAGCTTGGAATTAAACTGTCTTTGAATGTAATTTTCATTGCAAGTGATCTAAAATAAAACAACCTGGTTTCCACACCCAGGTTTCCAGAGCCAGCTGCCACATTCCCCTTCATTCATACACAGGAATTCCTTAGTTATATTATTTTAAAATTAGAATATAACTTTGTCACAGATTTTTTATTATTATTAATTAAAGGCAATAATCAGCCATTTTCTTTTCCTTTGTAAAAATTCCTTTCCAGGACCCAGAGGTTTCCCTGTCACTCCCCCACTGCAGTGCCCAAGCACCCCCATTCACTCCTGCCCTGGTCTGTGAGAAATTCCTGATGAAGTAATTTATACAGCCTTTAACTAGGAAACTAATGTAAGGTCACTGATATCAAGTGATTAGAAGCACACAGGTGGACTGCACCAGTTCCTCACTGGAGCCCCAGAAGTAAGGACCCAGACCCCTTGGAGTGAGTTCAGAGGAGGCCACGGAGCTGCTGCAGGGCTGGAGCCCCTCTGGAGCCAGGCTGGGACACCTGGGGGTGCTCACCTGGGGAAGGGAAGGCTCCAGGGAGAGCTCAGAGCCCCTGAAGGGCTCCAGGAGAGCTGGGGAGGGACTGGGGACAAGGATGGAGGGACAGGACACAGGGAATGGCTCCCACTGCCAGAGGGCAGGGCTGGATGGGAGATTGGGAATGGATTCCTGGCTGTTCACGCTGCAGGAGGCTGTGGCTCCAAAACAGGGGAGACTGGGAGTGTGGGGGGAAAGGGCAGAAGAACCGGCCCTTTCTTCATCCTTTATGGTCTAGCTGGAATTTAGTTCACTGTAAATTTTATTTCAAAGACAAAAAACCTTGTGCCAAACTCACCTTGGCTAAATATCATTAACTGATTTCTAACAAAGATCTGATCCACTTTCACTTGCAAAACACTTTGTCACTGGTTTATATGCACCACTTCCAAAGAAAGGAGAGAGAAAGGAGAGATTTTTAGGTCAAATGATTAAGGAGAAAAGGGATTTAAACCAACAATTTTTTTTTAAGTTCTAATTGTTTGCTTATTGACACCAATTTACATGGAGCCACTTAGTGAATAAAGGTTTTCACAGTACATGGCACTTCTTTATGTCAGTTTTTAGCCATCATGTCACAGCCTGGCTTGAAAAGAAGAAATGCTGAAAACTCGTAGGCCAGAAATGAACAGCCTATTAAGATCTGAAAAGCTGTCATCCCCGCTGAAAAGACTTGCGTCAGCCACTGAGGATATATTTTAAACCGCCTGTCCGCAAGAAAACTTTAATAATGCAGCCTTGCTCTAATGTCTTGTGAGAGGAGAGGCAATTTTACTTCTTCTATTAACCCAACGTGATTACAATGGCTTATTTCATGGAATATTAAGTTCAAATTCTGCTCCCTAGGAGGACAATAAAAAAAAAGAGTGTGCTTATGACATTGCCCGAAATAGCCACAAGGACCGCAACTCCTTGGTGCTTTTAATGCATCCAAGCCATAATCCACCTTAATTTGCTAATGGTTAAGTAAATTAGCAACAAAATAATAAACCACAAAAAGGTATCGACACAGGAGCAAAATGCTTTCCTCTCAAAAATATTAAAATAACAAACTAATGTTTTCCTAAGGATTGTCGTGGCCTTTCAGTCCTCTCCCTCCCCCTCCAGCCAGCTCAGAGAAAGCAGACTCCTTGTGTCGGGGGGCTTTGGCCATGGGGTGATCAGGAGGGAAGGGGTTTGTGCCCACACCACAGCTGGGGTGGCTTTGTGCAAACAGAGCCATCAACAACCTGCCCCAAGATCCCTGCACAAACACCCCAGAAATGGGGTCCCCGAGAGCGGGGTGCTCGGCTGGGGGCACAGTGCTGCTGCCATCCACTGCCTCCAGCTGGCCAGAACTTGGGCATGCCTGTGCCGTGGGGCACCCCTGGGCCATGGGGCACCCCGTGCCACCCAGCAGCACCCCTGTGCCATGGGGCACCTCTGGGCCATGGGGCACCCCGTGCCACCCAGCAGCACCCCTGTGCCATGGGGTATCCCTGGGCCATGGGGCACCCCGTGCCACCCAGCAGCACCCCTGTGCCATGGGGTATCCCTGGGCCATGGGGCACCCCGTGCCACCCAGCAGCACCCCTGGGCCATGGGGCACCCCTGGGCCATGGGGCACCCCGTGCCACCCAGCAGCACCCCTGTGCCATGGGGTATCCCTGGGCCATGGGGCACCCCGTGCCACCCAGCAGCACCCCTGTGCCATGGGGTATCCCTGGGCCATGGGGCACCCCTGTGCCATGGGGTATCCCTGGGCCATGGGGCACCCCGTGCCACCCAGCAGCACCCCTGTGCCACGGGGTATCCCTGGGCCATGGGGCACCCCGTGCCACCCAGCAGCACCCCTGTGCCACGGGGTATCCCTGGGCCATGGGGCACCCCGTGCCACCCAGCAGCACCCCTGTGCCACAGGGTATCCCTGCACCACAGGGCCTGCAGATGTCAGAGCACTGTCAGCATCCATCACCACCTCCAGGAGGCTACTCTGAAAGTGCTGGCTTTAAACACCATTTGCAGGCTGCCCCCTTTTTGAGCACTTGTTTAGGCCTCATCCTGACCATAAAAACCAGCATTAGAAAGGTGAATTAAAGCTGCAAATGGCATTGCCACTGTCGGTAATGCCAGTCCTGGGGGTGCAGAGACTGAGACCAGCACAGCCCTGGCTGTGGCTCTGCCAGCCCTGGCACTGACTTGCAGTCCCATAGCTCAGGAGCTCTGCACTTGGCACTGGGGCTTGTTCCCTGGGAGAAGGAAGGGGAGAAACAGCCCAAAACCCCAGCAGGAGAAACCTCAAATACCACATTTTGGTTTCAAACAGATGTTGGATGCAGAAAAGGCCTCCCCATTCCCCCTTTCTGACATGGCCTTCCTACACCTTTTTTCCTTTTTCATTTTTCCAATGTGGAAAAAAAAAGGAAATAAATTTTTCTTTTAAAAAATTAATGCATGCAAATATCCAGTGAAATTATAAATAGCCACCATTAATTTCTTTTCCCTAGTTCCACAATTCCAAAGCAAAAAGGGAAAAACTTAAATAAATACATGTAAATCTCCTGCTGTGTAATAGTAAAGAGACTCCATAAAACCAGAACAATATTTATTTTTCCTTTTCAGAGCAGCTCCCTGGTTTATTAGGCCCGTGCTCCCAGCGATCTGATAAGCAGGAGCGAGGCTAAATGGCAAATGGCAAACATCCCAAATCCCAACCTGATGTATTTCCACAGCCCTGACCTTCAGATAAAAATCACACAGAAATCTGCAAACCCACCAAATATGCAGCACCACACGCTTGTGCTCAGACACAACAGTCGGGCAAAAAAAAGGAACAGGCAGAAGGGCGTTGCTATTTCCAGCCCAGAGCCTTCCCCTCCCTTCAGATCTCAGGGTCCTGCTCAGATCCCTGAGTTCGAGGGGACGGGGACACACCCCACCAAACCCAAGGGTTCCTCACGCCACCGAGGGCTCGGAACCGCCTGGCTGTGACCGTCAGGGAAACACCAGAGAGAACAAATAATCCCACTCCCACATTCTGTGCATATTTAGGAAAATACTTCAAACAGAAAAAAAAAAAAAAATTTGCAGTGTGAAATTAGCTACAATTATGACAACTGCAAGAAAAAAATTATACGGGCAAAATTTGGGGCTGCTGGAAGAATTCTTTGATGTCTGGATTCCAATTTAACCCCGACTGAGTTCTGAGAATCAAATGAACAAAGTCTATCACACACCCCAAGTCTGCTTGTCGGTGCAAGGCATCATTCCCGCTCCATTCTTCCCAGGCACACGTATTTCCAAGCCCCTTGCCGACATCTCCTCCCTCCGCACTGCAGACCGCCACTTGCCCGACACATTGGAGCCACAGCCCAACGGTGTATTTCTTTATCCATTAAAACACAGGCATTAGTAGCAATAAATATGGATAACAGCATTTCCCCCTGTCCCTGCACAGGCCGGGGCTCGGGCTGGGGCTGTGTGGGGAGCACAGAGAAATAGACCATATTGCATGGAAGTATTTTTAGGCAAAAGACTGTCACAAGCACTGTCCCTGTACCTTTACATCGTGGCTGGAGAGAGCAGGAGTTTATTAAATAAGACTATAGGTGCATAATAAGGCCCTGATAAATGCCCATGAATATTTGGCGTAGCAGAGCAGGGAGGTGCTGCCGTCGCTGGCTCCGGGAACGTCACCTCTATTTTATACCGGGGCGTCAGCGCGGAGCCTCCGCGAGCCACACGGATCCCAGGCTGAATAAATAACATAATCCCCACCATTGGGGTGCTTTGCATATATAAAAATCACTTTTTCTTCAGGTACTGAACCACTGTATCCTCTAAACCTGAACCGAGCTGCCGGATTTTTGAAGCAGTTGTAAAACATTAATAATATATCTGGGTTGTTTAAAGAATATTTCCAAATAACATGAAATATTTAGTCCATTCCCCCCCTCACCCCACCCTCAGTGCTACCACCACCATAAAAAGATAAGATTTATCATGAAATGTTTGAGGGGTAATCAGCCATTTTTGGCCAATATATTTTAATATTTATATACCTGACATAGCTGAATATAAATGATACATCATGATTTTCCATAGTGCATGGAATTTATACAATTAACGGAGGGATCCAATGGCTTTAGGGCACACAAGGTGCAAACAGTGTTACAGTCGGTTGCTGATTATTGTTATAAATCTCACAAACCATAAAGACGTTAAGGTGCATTTTGTTTACCCCATTTGTTTTCAAATATTATGTACAACAATATTATTTATCATTAAAAGAGTTACACTTTCCCAGTGCATTTATTTCACGAGATACATTTATAGAACTATTTTAAAAATACAGCTGGCAAAATGCATGGCTGAAACAGGCAGGGAAACGGCATCATTTTCAATTTTTTCCCAAAGATGATGGTTTTTCATTCTAAAATCGAGAAGACATTTAAGCAGTAGCTGTATCTGCAATGTCTCGTTGGAAAAGCCGCTCAGACGAGGACCCTCCCGCGCGGCCCCGCAGCGGCGCTGCCGCAGCTCCGCCGTCCCCCCCGGAGCCGCCGGCGCCTCGCGCCCCGAGCCGCGGCACCCAGAGCGGGCGCTGGGCAGCTCCATCTGCCCCTTCCCAGGGAAAAACACTGCCAAACACGCAGCCCTGGGTCCTCCTGCGGGTGTCAGGACTTCTCCTGGCAAGAGCTACCTCCCTGCTCCGTGTAGATGCAGCAGAACTGAGCGAATATACTCACAAATACAAATTCCCCCAAATGTTCCCAAGTGGGTACAATGTCCCGGGATTGTTTCAATTATTCCCCTTTGGGCTGGCCGGGTTTGAAGCGCCGGTTTGAGCCCCCGAATGTGAAACGTGAGCCGGGAGCGGGGCAGAGCCCCGGCAGCGCCGGGGTGTCCCCGGCAGCGCAGGGACCCGAGCGCTGCAGCTGCTCATCAAATCAGGTTTATGTTCCTGAAATGAGTTCCTGCTGCTGAGCCTGAATTCACAGACAGTCGGGGGAAAAAAGAGATGGATACGGCCCCAAACAACCCCCCTGGAAGCGCGTCCAGGGGACGGCTCTTTGTGCCCCAATGGAGGCAGCTGGGGGGATTTGTTTTATACCGACGGAAACACGACGTCCCAGCTCTATGTGTGTATCCTGTATAGAAAATCCCCCAAAAATACACGTTAGAAAGGCATTGCTGGCATTTTATTTGCTTTGCCAGAAGTAGATGAGTCCTTTCCCTTTCTCTTGCCTTCCTGCAGCACTGGCGAGGAGGTTTCTCAGCGATATTTTGCCATCCAGGAGGTGCAGCATCATTTACTGAACATGATCCCATTTTTTCTTACATTTATATTATTTCAGGTAAACCAATTGGAGAAATAAAAAAAGTCAAATTTTACCATTTGCTGCCCTTTTTCCAGCACAAACAAAACCCCAGCCCAGGGAGTTACCCAGAATTTGCCTTTCTCTTTAGGCCTGCTCAAAGGTTGCTTTCTAATGTACATAAAATACAGAAACAGGGAGGAAATGTGGGAATGTACCGAACTGGCTGTTGACTTCAGGCACGGGAAGTGTTTTGTTGAGAATTCGCAGGTGCTAAAACCTCATCAATGAGTGGGAAATGGTGCTAAATACGAGCTCTGCGAACTTTATTTTTAATGATGACTTTAAAACCCGGGGATCAGCGAGGTGAATGTAAAAACTGTTAATCTTAAATTTCTACAAACCCGAGTGTCAGGGCAAGCATGTCTGGTGCATCAAGCATAACAAGATGAAAACGAGGAGGTGTGGGTGAGGAGGGGGTCCGAGACACTTGCTTTTCTTGAATCCCTCTGAATACATTTCACAATTCATCAGTTTTTGTCTTCCCTGCCACGAGTGAGGACAATCAGACCAGACACCCATTAGATTTTTCATGCAATTTTTTTTTTTCTTGTTCATGACATGTTGGCAGGGAGGATGGCAATTCTGAAATCTTACCAAATGAGAAAAATGTCAGAAACTGAACTGACAGCTGGTGGTTACTATGGTGATAGGTGATATTGAAAAAAAAATAAAATAAGACTCAGTTAATTCAAAAGGAATCAAGTTCAGTATTTTTAAGCCAGTTGATAGAGATGAAAACTTAATCCCGATACTGGGGTGTTTTCCTGTTTTAGTTAAGAGCCAAAGAAACCATTTGCTTGATTAGACAGTTAACTAGATAGAGCTAAATATCCAATGAAAATTATAGTGAAACCAAAAATAATAATAAAAAATAATAACATGGTTTTTAAAAAGGAAACAGCCATATTAGGAAAAAAAATTAACAGACTGGGGGAAATCTTGTGTGTGTGAGCAATCCAGGATTGTCCTCTCCATAATCACAATTACCGACACGGGTCTGGTTTTCTGCCATCGGTTTGAGGGAGAAAGAGTAGTGACAAAGACAAATCAGCTGGAAGGGAGGGAAAGCTGCTGACTGATGGCTTCAATCGAGGGAAGGCTGCGCAGGCAACTTCGGCAGGAACCTGGATATCTCCATATTTGTGTTTATGTATTTTATGGGCTTTTTAAAAATTCCCAAGGGAGCTATTTCTGGGGCCCGAATACCGCGAGATCTGGTGTTCTCCTGGCATTTCCATCGAGAAAGTGAAATACTAAAATACCATGAGAACATCAGATCTCCTGTTATTTCGGCTGCATTAATGGTTCCCTCAGGTATTAACAAAGCCCCTGAAAAACAAACACAAATATTTGAGGCAGAAACAGAAGTGCTGGAATATCCACCCCCCAGCCCCCCAGCAACCCAATGCACCCACACAAAAACCACCTCATTTTTGTGATCTCACACTTCGAGGAACAAATTTTACAACCATACACATATAAAATTAATATTATATGGAAATTATTTGGCCACCACCTCTGTCTTTGTGGCAGGAATTGAGTTTGTTCCCCAACAGCCCAGAGGAGGATGATCTCCATATAAATGCAGGTGGGGTTTAGGGATATTGTTATAGAACACAACGTTTGAATGGAAAAGTCTCCAAACAATTTGAGTTGTGCCTGTGCTCCCTTGGGCGGGGATGGCAGAGATGAAGTGGGATGGGGATGGGATGGGATGGGATGGGATGGGATGGGATGGGAATGGGATGGGATGGGATGGGATGGGATGCGATGGGATGGGATGCGATGGGATGGGGTGGGGTAGGATGGGATGGGATGGGATGGGATGGGATGGGATGCGATGGGATGGGGTGGGATGGGATGGGGTGGGATGGGATGGGATGGGATGGGATGGGATGGGGTGGGATGGGATGGGATGGGATGGGATGGGATGGGATGGGATGCGATGGGATGCGATGGGGTGGGATGGGATGGGATGGGATGGGATGGGATGGGATGCGATGCGATGGGATGCGATGGGGTGGGGTAGGATGGGATGGGATGGGATGGGGTGGGATGGGATGGGATGGGATGGGGTGGGATGGGATGGGATGCGATGCGATGGGATGCGATGGGGTGGGGTAGGATGGGATGGGATGGGATGGGGTGGGATGGGATGGGATGGGATGGGGTGGGATGGGATGCGATGCGATGGGATGCGATGGGGTGGGGTAGGATGGGATGGGATGGGATGGGATGGGATGGGGTGGGATGGGATGGGATGCGATGCGATGGGATGCGATGCGATGGGTGCGGTGGGAGCCCAAGGGCCCGAGGCGGCCCCGCAGTGCCGGCCCCGCGAGTCGGACCCTCGGGAAGGCTCCGGGCGCTCCCGCCCCGCGCGGCCCCGCCGGGAGCTGCTGGGGGGGCGAGGCGGCGGCGCTGCGCGGGCGGCACCGCCCCCTGCCGGGCGCGGCGGGAACGGCGGGGAATGCCCGAGAGCGGGAATCGCCCGGCCCTGGCACCGGGACCGCAACGCCGGGAATCGCCCGGCCCTGGCACCGGGACCGCAACGCCGGGAATCGCCCGGCCCCGCCATGTGCTCCATGCTCTCTGAGGGCTTTTCCAACCGAAAAAAATCCCAATTTTGGTAACAATGCGGGAAAACCATCCATCGTTATTTCAGAGAGGGGGACGCAGCTTCTCACAGCTCCCGGACCCAGCAGGCAGGGCCTGTCCCTGCTCTGTGCAGCCAGGAGGCTGCAAGGACACAGACAATGAGCTAAGAGTCACTCAGAACCAGGAACACCACTGCCACCATCCATGGCCTTGGCCACCTCACCTCCCACGCCTGCTGCTGCCCACCTCCTGCGGGAGCTCATCCCTGAGGCCAGGGCGGGAGAGCAGGAGGCAGGTCAGGCAGGAGAGGACACACGAAGAGCTCCTCAGTGGGCTCATGGTGCTGGAAGTGGGGTGGGATGGGATGGGATGGGATGGGATGGGATGGGATGGGGTGGGATGGGGTGGGATGGGACGGGATGGGATGCGATGGGATGCGATGCGATGGGATGGGATGGGATGGGATGCGATGGGATGGGATGCGATGCGATGGGATGCGATGCGATGGGATGGGATGGGATGGGATGCGATGGGATGGGATGGGATGCGATGGGATGGGATGGGATGGGATGCGATGGGATGGGATGCGATGGGACAGGATGGGATGCGATGGGATGCGCGTGGGTTCCCTGGGCTGCAGCTGGGCTCTCTGGGCTGCTCCATCCCTGGGCAGTGCTGAGGGTCCCGTGCTCATGGCAGGCAGACACAGCTCATGCGGCTGCAGGAGGCTCTCCGGGCAGGGGAGGTGATGAGCAAGGCCAGGATGAACAGAAGTGGCTCTGCTGCCCTTGTCTCACACGGTTCCATGCATTATCCCGGAGTGAGAACGCGGCCCCGTTGTACCCAGAGCAGCCCACACTCAGTGATTATGTCCCTAGTGCAGCAAACCTGCTTTCTGCTCAAAAACACAGGACAATGTCCAGAAAAACAGTGGCCTATAAACAGAAATTGCTTCTGGAACAGTTTAAGCCCAGATCCATGACAGCAAATTTCACTGCTCCTTACAGGAACGGAGACAGTGCCTGCTTGTCTGAATTCCAAGCATGGGAACAGACAATTTGGGAATCTTCCCCGTTTGACCGCACGTATTGCAGTACTGAACTGCTCTGGGGACAGCAACAAAACAAGTTCCTCAATACTCGCAAGAAAAAAAACCTCTTGTCTAAACAACACGATTATATTAAAAGTAAAAAAATACCATTTTAAATAAATACAATTGCAAAAAAGGCTCTGGGTGATAAGGGAATGATGAGGTAAATAAAGCAAAACCAAAAGACTCAGCAAACCTCATTTCAAGATAAAAACCAGTATAAATAACTGGCTTGGACTGTTTAAAATATTGTTATAAATTACACCTTCATTATATATGAAAAGTAGAGACAGTTTAAAATCAAAGCCTATTGAAACAGTGCAAAATTGCTTCACTATATATATAATGCATAACTTAGAATATGTTAAATTCAGTGAAATATTGAATTTCACAGGGTTTAAAAGAAGTTTGTCTTCCAGCCACCACACCAGAAAATCTGTAAAATGACCATATGTAAATACCCACAGATCCTGAATCTATTTTTATATGTATTTCTACAAAAATCAAGTTTCTTTTTTTAAAAATGTGGTTTACAGTGTCCTTTGTACTGGGCACGGAGGTGGGGATAGCAGACAGCTGATGTTAACTAATAATACAGACAACTAAGAATAACACCCTTCATTCTTGACCCCTTTTGCCTTTTAAAAAACGTTGATAGAGAATTAAATTGTGATAAAATTTCCAGCGGTTAATGGGATGATTGTTTGTCCCCGATATTTTCAGTCAGAAGCCTCCCGGTGCGTTTTTGCTGCAGCGCAGAGCAGAGCTGGGGCTGTGGAGAACAGGAGCGGGCTCAGTCTGCGGCTCTGCGCGTCCCCCGGGACGTCCCGCGGTCCCTGCAGCTCCCCTCAGAAACAGGGCGGGTTCTCAGGCGGGTCTCAGCACTCACATGCCCTCGCTCCGAGAGGAACGAGCCCTGCCCGGGCTGTCCCTGCCCCTCAGCGCGGCGGTGCCCGGGCTGCGGAGCGGGGAGCGCTCGGTCTGTCGCACGGCCGTGGAAACTCCGCAAGTTCGCCTCGGCCGGCCGAGCGGCTCGGCCGGGCCGCCGGTGCGCCCCCGGGACTGCCGGGGCACAGAGGGGCTTTCTCCCCGGTTCGTGTTCCGGACAGAGGCGGCCCTGGGCGATCCCCAGCGGGCGGAGCTGCCGCCGCCGCCCCGGCTGTGCCGCCCCGCAGCCGCGTTCCGGAGCTGCCGGCCCCGCTCGGGGCTCCGGCTCCGGGTCAGGCTCAGGCCCGTGTCGGGGACACTGCTGGGCCGGCTTTGGTCACACTGCAGCCCGGGCAAGGCCCAGCCCGGCTGTGCTCGGTGCCCTTTGGCCGCCAGCCCCTGCACGGGGGCTGCAGGGAACACACAGCGCTGCTGTCCCTGTCCCCGAGCGCTGCAGAAGTGCTTCAAACAAAACCGCCTGAAACACCCAGCTGTAAAAGTTCTACAGAAACACCGTCGCTGGACTTCACATTTAGGAAGAATTAAGCTTTTAAAGAATTTTTTCCACTGAAAAAAAGCCTTTAATGGGAGTTATCCAGGTGGCCCCTGGATTTATTGTTGGATTTCTCTTTGACTGCTCTGGGGTTCCCAAGGGGACTATTACGTCAACAATTTCTAAGGCAACATTTTATTCCAGGTGAAATTCCTTAGAAGATGAGAGCTTTGGCTTGGAGATTCTGGGATCCCATTTGAAATCACTCACACTGACTACAGAAGAATTTTTAAAATAAATTACTGCATTGCCTCCTGCTTTCAGATGCATCTATCATCTCTCTCTATACATATGTATAAACATTCTTTATAGAACAATTTCAAATGTAATTCTCCTGAAGCTATTTAAACTCCCTATTTAATTGCATTCATAAAAAAAGTTGTCTGGAATACAGTCAAAACTGACCACTTAATTCAAGGTGTATTCTATATTAACATACTTTCCCATTCTGAAAAATTAGTGATAGGGGCTGTTCTGTGCATGGAACTCCCATCAGAGTCAGTCAAGAGCCTTTATTTATAAAGTCAGGGGGCTTCTGAAGTCTTTAATGACTATTTTTGGTCAAACTTGAAAGAAAGAGACAAGACACAAAGATCTCCCAGTTTCCAGTGTAAAAAGAATCTATGACCAGTAGGAAAAGCTGAGTAGGGCCTTCAATCCAGACTAAACAAATTTCAGCATCAAATGATAAATGAATCGAGGAACTTGCACTCTCAGATCCTAAATTATATTAAGTCACCAATTTTATGAAGCCAGAAAAAGGTCATCACACGATACTTATGAACTATGGTAAATAACTAAAATTTATGCAGTAGGATGATTTTAATCATTGGTATCCTTAAAACCTTAGAAATAGATACAAATTGTAACAAATCAGAAAAGTTAAAGGGAAACTATAATTGTTCCTTTTAAGACCTATTATGTGTAATATCCATTGGCCATATTTGTTCCACAGGTCAGGTACAAAAATAAGTTTACTGTATTTCTTGCATTTGATTAACAGAAAGAGCTTAATGATACGTGTCCACATTCCTGTCTCTGTGCTAGTGTCTATTGGGGCTTTCTTGCCTAAA
This sequence comes from Melozone crissalis, assembly GCF_028551555.1. Taxonomy (NCBI): domain Eukaryota; kingdom Metazoa; phylum Chordata; class Aves; order Passeriformes; family Passerellidae; genus Melozone; species Melozone crissalis. The sequence goes on from NW_026535785.1 coordinate 762,048, forward strand.
CTGAAAACCATCTGTCATAAATACAATAATGGCTTTTAAATCCGCCCCACCTAGTCCTCCTGCTCCCCAAAAAGGGGCACATCAAGCATGGGCTGCTCCTGAAATATTCCTTCCAAGTTGCTAAGTGGATATAAAAGAACACAGACCTAAAATAATCTGCAAATAACTGTAACATAAGCCCTGAAAAATGCTTTTGGAGCCAGCGCGAGGAGGGAGAGACAGCGTCCACTGAGCCGAGGCCAATGCAGGGTCCGGGCAACCCGGGCAGGGACACGGTGTTGGTCACTGGAATACTTTGTAATTGTGAAAGATTATTACAGCTCTTATTTAAATCAGGTTTCCTTTTGAGTATTTTCATCTAATTGGACAAGTGTTGAGCTTGCCGGGCTGTCACAGCTGTTACAGGACATGAACCACGCTTACAGTAACAGCTTTCGTTCCACATTTTTGTGGAGCAGTTTCCATAGCACTCAGATCAGGGCTTGCATATTTTTATACCACTTGCATATTGAAAATAAACTCTGATGTTTAGCTTGCTTTCTCCAAGTGCATGTGGTACTCAAATTCCCTGAAAAACAAGCTGGCAACTCTGATTGAAGCCCAAGCAGGCAGGGTGTGACACCTTGGTAACTTTTATAAAGTTATTTTCAGCCTTCCTTTTCCCTAAACTTCATAGAAAATGGGATGAAAGAGCTGGGAAGCTGGCATTTATCTAAACTGCCATTCCTGAATTTAACATTGGGGCAAACTTTTCCATTGACAACAATATCCAAGACAAGCAGATACTCTGCCTGTGAGGATGTGCCGAGGAATTGCCCGTGCCTCGATGAAACGTTTGCCCCGTTCGGAGCAGATAAAAGGAGAAGAGCTCAGGAGCTGGAGGGACACAAGCTGCAGGGGCCAGGTGGCCCTGAGGCCCCTGGTCCCACACCAGGGGCGAGGCTTTCAGGCACCCCGGAGCCCCGGGCAGGCAGAGCACGTGCCTGTTGGGAAGTTTATTCTTGGTAAAAGAGTCACTTTCTAATGAGAAGAACAAACAGGATGTTACAATGCGGGATTGCAAAGTGCAGCCGGTCCGAGCCCTCTCTGGCAGCGGGGCTGGGGCTGTGCCTGTGCCTGCTGTCCCTCCGGGCCGTGGCACTGGCCTCTTGTCCCACCGAGCCTGCCGTGTCCCCGCAGCCCCTCACCTCCTAGCCCCCTTCCCAATTAGCAGATTGAAAATTAGCAAAATACAGCCCCTGCTTTGCACTTTAAATTTTAATAAGAAACAGAGACATCTCTCTCTTTCTTCTGCTGTTCCTCCCTCTCCTCCAAGAACAGAAGGCTGCTGGTGAAAGGAATGAAAATCTGGAAAGAATTTGGGGTGGACTGGCCAACCCCCTTTCATTTCCTTCAGATGTTTACAATCTAGCACCTTTCTGAAGACAAAGATGGGAAAAAGCTATTTTTCCTTTTGACTGAAGGGTGAGACAGGGGGGTATTAAAAACTGATCAATGTAATTTTTTTCACAGAAGTATTTGCACATCTGTGAAATAATGTAATTTATGAAAAAAATCTTTTTATATGACATCCATGATTATAGCCTGATCTGGAGAATTATTCAAATATAAAATTAAATACTCAAAAACTCGCTGCGCTGTGGATGACTGAGCTTTTACCAGCTGTGCATCACACTTCTCTAATTCTATTAAAAGTATAGAAGTGAGGCTTCCCAAGGATGTCTGAATCCCTTGTAAAAGGAATGTTATATTTCTAAATGCTTTATGATCAGCTGCTTTTTGTTTTTTCTTGCTTATCATCCCAGTTGTTGGATGTTTTATCTGACTGTACCAAAAAAAAGAAGAGAGGAGGAATGCATACCCGTGGAGAGTGCTCTATAAATTATATTGTATTTTATTATCGCAGGGCTTAAGGAAAAATTGGCTCTTAAGAAAGGTTAAAAACCTTTAAAGTGAATTCTTCTGTTTGGTTAAAAGTACTTTTGATTTAATATGATCCATCTGCAATCTGGGCCTGGCCTCCTCCCCCCGGGGAACGGGGCGATGCCCACGGGACCAGGACAGGGCAGCGATTTCTGCCCGAACAGGACGAGTTTGGGTCACCCCGTGCCAGCTTCCCTCCCAGCAGGGGACCAGCTCACTGCCTCCTCAGACAGCAATTCCCAGATTTTTAAACAATTCATCCAGGGGAAAATGAGCGGGCACGGCTGCTCCTGGGGGTAGTTTCACAGCCCAGCGTTGCTCCGCAGGCGCAGCCTTCTGAAGGGAAAGCTCAATCCTATTTTCCAAGCTTAAATGGAAGCTTTGGTACAGATCCTGCACCGCTTGGACATTATCCACAGGTTACAGACGGAATCACCGCGAATTCGCCGCGCCTCCCCATGCCACAAGCCAACACTAAACTCGAAGGGAAAATACAATTCCCCAAACCAACAGAAACACCACGGTACAAACCAGCCACCGAAAGAGCCCCAAAACAGGTCACATTAGTAAAAGCACGTTGGAGTTTAGCAAAGAGGGAGACAAAATAAGGGCTAAGCCATTGTTTCTGCTGCCGAAGACAGACGGACTTTAATAACACTTAACAGAATGATGCACATTAACGATCTCAGAAAGCACTTCTTATGCCTCATCCATCATGCGGAGGAGAAAATGAAGCCTTCGACAGCATTAGGAATTATTCTAGATCTTGTCAGTAATTCGCAGCTTCTCGGTAGTATCGTAACACAAATTTGTGTGGATGAGACACTGACCATTAATCTAAGGGGGTTTTTTGCGCTCGCTGCAGCGTGGGGAGAATGTATCAATTGTTTCATGGAGAAATTTCACAGCTGAAACCTTACTAAATAAAACAGGGGTGAGGAAAGAGATATAGACAGAAACATAAACAACTGCAACATGGAGACAAATCATTATCTTTAAAACAAAACCTACCATAAAATCACCATATGTGTGTTTTGTGAATGGGCAGTGAGCAGCCTCCTGCTCTGAAAATCCTCAGAACATGCTGATTATAAAGTTATGTTCATACATACAAACACACTTAGATTTCATTTTCTGGGAGGCTTTTTTCCTTTTTTTTTTTTTTTTCTGGAGTACAGGCAAAAAAGCCTGATTTCTCCTCCCAAGAGAGCCTTCTATTTTTTGCAAATAGTAGCAAAACAAATTTCAAGACAAAATGCCACGCAACTAAATAAACAACAGCTTTTGGCAACCTCTTCCCTAAGTCGCAAGCTGCTGTTCGTCGTGTGATAGCTGTTGCCACTGGAATCTCTACTACAAAGGAAAAGGTCCATAAATATTTGTACAGCAAACTCCACAGAAAAAAAAAGCCTCCCCGAGTGAGCTCAGAATTCATTTCTATACGTGCGATGTAAAGATGAAAGCTAATGAGTTCTGTGGAGTTTATGATAAATTAAAAGTGCGGGGCTCCCCGCCCCAGCCGCGTGTTTACACGGATCTGATCCGCTGCTCCCCAACAAAACACTTGTCAGACAGAATGAGGCGAATTCGCCTCCGGATGTGGAGGAGCTGGATTGTCTCAGGGACAAAAAACCAGATAGGATTTGATCAAATACTAATCAGGCAGCAATAATGTGGTATCCGAAAACACACCCTACTTTATCTCCAATGAAATAGTGACATCTATCCAAAAGTCCTCAAAGAAACTTGGGTTTAGGTAATATATTGTGATTGCAGCAGATAGGCAGGATTAAAATCAGGCTTGATCTTCAAAGAGAATAAGAATGTATAGTTCTGTTTACTGCACACATATTTGTATATAAAAGATATGACAAATATTTCGAGTTCTTTAGAAACCTGTATTTCTGTATTTTGAATTTTCACAGACCCAGTGCTGAGAATGGGATTTGACAGTCCCAGGTAATAGAGGCAAATTAGAGATTAAACTCATTAGAAATTATAAACACTCATATAGTCTGTTAAACCCCCTGACAAAACCTGGAAATTAGAAATCCAGTAACACAGCATCAATAGGGTCTTTAACGGCTGGACAGATGTTTAAACTGCGCGATGCTCGTGTGAGGAGTGAGATGGAACAGTCGGAATCAAGGTTTGCATTAAATAACACGGCATTGATGTCGGATCAAAACATTCACGTGAACTGGTTTGTTCTCTTTTTTTGCCATTAATTTCCATTCTCCTGTTATGGTCTAAATTCATTATTAATTTTGCATAGTATAAAACATTTTTCTTATTTGTAAATATGCAGATGAGGGAGGCAGCTCCGGAAGGCACCACACAGAGCAGGGCTGTGTCCAAGGGGCCACTAACCCCTGGGGCTGTCCTCCACATAAAAACAGTTCGAAAATAAAATATTATCCACAAGCTTTAAATTTTTGGCCTAAATAATTAAATCACAGAGGGAAATACTGTGAAAACAATCATCTCACTAAGCACAACTCAATAAATCCCAAGGAATGGGCACTGGGATAGCAAAAGCAAAATTGTTTGCGTTCCTAATGTTGGGTCCGACCTGAAAAGGATAACAAAAGAATCTGGCATGAATATGTATTTTTATAGGGAGCGCTGCTGGTAAACAGAGCGAATAAAAGCGAGGGGATTATTTGAAAATAGTTTCTCCTAAACTCTCAATATGTTTAATCTGATGATATGAAAAACCATCCATAAAGCAGAAACACATTCAGCCCCTACAAAATTCTGTACAGAGAAGTGAAAAGGGTTTCAGCAGAAGAAAACAAACAAACAGCAGCAATCCTGCAAAGCTGCGGCATCTCCCCACGCCCGCCTGCTCTCCAGCGCCGAGATAAAGACCCAATCTGCTCATCAAACACCTCCGGGCTCGGCCATCTAATAGGAACAAATTGGCAATGACTGCCCAAGCAAGTAACACAGGCCCACTGATTTGTAGATTGATACTGATGCCTAATGATCCCCTTGGGCAGATCAATAGCAACAATCCTCATCCCTGCCTTTCTTCTTTATTGGCACGGCGGAGCGAGCGCGGGGAATGGCGTGTGCGCGCACGGCTGCAGGTGCCGGCCGAGGGCCGGGCACCCAAAGGGCCCCTGAGCCCACGCTGCCCTGCCCTGGCCTCGGGGTTGGCCTGCCCACGCTGCCCCTCGGCAGCCACACGGTGCCCTTGGCACTGGGCTGCGCCAGGTGAACCCCAGAGCGCGGTGCAGCCGGGACGGGCCTGCGCCACAGCGAGGGAAAGCACAGAGACCGGGATAATGAGAGAAAACCTTCTGAGAGCTGAAGGCCAGTGTGGCATTTGGGTGGCAGAGCCATGCGGGACGCTGGGCGCGCTTTGGAGAGCAGGGCACGCAGGCAGGTGGTCTGTCCTGCTCGAACTGCGTTACACGTCTCTCCTGCTCCATCTCTCGCCTTTTCCCTCTTCTCCCCTCAGATGACTCCTTGTCTCTTAGTGCACTACACTATGATCAATCAGGCACTATCAGCACAGGGGTTTTATTCAGTTACCCTGGAGTCACTTCCATCTGCTGCCTCCAGCCCCACATCTCGAAAGAATTAGGGATTTTCTATTTATTTATCAATCTAGTGAATACGGTTATCCCATTAGTAGATCCTTTTAAAGTCCCTGGTAGAACCTAAGAAAAACTAATGGAGTTGATTTGCATTTGGTTTTTTTCCCAGTGAATTAATGCCAGTGATGTTCTGCAGAACCACACATGGTCACTGCCACCTCGGGGTGCTGGCAGACATCACCAGCAGCACTCCACTCCCCTGAAAATCACTCTCTGCGTGGAATAACCACAAAGAAACCTAAGACGTGATCAGGCGTACCCAAATCACCAGGTCGGCAAACAGAGGGGAAGGAAAAATGTCCCACAAAGTTTGTGCCTCCTGCACATGAAATATTAATTTTGCATTAAGTGTGTGTCGTCACCGCAGTGTCCCCCAGCCCGGGAGCACAGCTGGGGGTGCCACCCGTGGCCTTGCCAGGCGCAGGGAGCGCAGGCACCGATTTTAAATCCTATTCAGACTCGAGATCTGCTTTGTTCAGCAATCACCTGGCTACTCTTATTCTTCGTGGCTTTTTTATTAAAATGTGGATAAAGCAAAAGGCAAAGGATAAAATTAAATTCCATTGACTGTAAATTTCTAAATCATCCCTCCAATAAAGGATTTTCCTTTAATAACAAAAGCGCCTTTCCCATCCTTTTGCCGATCTCGGCATATACTCGCAATAAAACAGGGCTGCGTGAAAACCTTTGTAACTCGACCCTTCCAGTGCATAAATTAATCATTTTCCAAATCCTGTATTTTCTTTCCTTAAGTTCCCGGGCGCGGGGGTCGTGCCCCCGCCCAGCCTTGACCATCGCAAAATTCAAATTCCCACTAATGATGAGTGTAATCATCGCAATCACCATCACCATCATCATCGCCAGGAAAGCCGGATCCTGTTGGCCCCTGACATCAATCAGCGACGGGGGGGAGCCAGCCCCTCCCCCCCCCCAGCGCCCCCCGGCAGCGATCGCGTCCGTTCCCCGCGTGTCGGAGTCACCCCCGCTCCATCCCGGCCTCGCACCTCCGCCGCTGCCAGGGCGGGACGGGACGAGCGAGACGGGACGGGACGGGACGGGACGGGACGGGACGGGACGGGGCCGGTGCCCCCCATGTCCCCACGTCCCCCCCGAGCCCCGGGTGGGAAAGGAGCGAGCGAGGGAGGGGAGCGAGGGGAGGGGGAGCAGCCGCACGTGTGACGCGCCCGGCCGCCCATTTGCATATTCACATCAGCGCCGCGCCCACTTAAGCAGCGCGAGGCGAAGGTGTCTCCTCCACCCACCACCCACCCAGCACCACCCAGCTCCCACCTCCACCTTCCCTCCCGCTCCCCGCGAGCCGCGCTCCCAGCCCAAAAGCGAGGGCGCGGGGGGCCGGCAGGAGGGTGGGCGCGGGCTGCCTTACCTCCGCTCCCGCGCTACCAGGGATTCCCCGTGCTTCCGCCAGCAATTTTGGAGAGCCATCCTTCAAGGGGTTTTAGTTCTGTCTTTCTCTCTCTTCCTCCTCCTCCTCCTCCTCTTCCCGTGTTGTGACTGGGTTTATAAAAAAAATAAAAAAAGACAACTCCATGTAAGCTCGCAGCCAGGGCACGGCGAAGTCTGGGGCTCCGGGGGGAGGGAGCAGCGGAGGGAGGGTCACAGCTCCATGCCTTACAAAAGGCAACCTAAAGCCTGGATATTTTTTTAATATCGTACACAAAACGCTGCCGCACATATACACGTAACACAGGCCCCAGACCTGGCGCTAATTAGGTTTTTGCCAAAAACTGTCGAGGTTCAGCCTATGACACGAACGAACGCAGGGGGCTGGGACTTAGGAGCCCTCACCTGGCCCGAGCCCCCCGGTGCTCAGCCCTCACCTGCCCGAGCCCCCCGGAGCGGGTGCCCAGGAGGGCGAGCGTTTATGGGGCGCGTCGAGAGCTCCCGCGGCGGCGGGGACCCAGGTCAGCCGTAACCACGCGGCACCGACCTGGACTATTTCAACCCGAGTGCTGTTCCAGGGGTATTTTTGCACAAATTAATTTTACTATTTCACAGCTCCGCTCACAGTGGGGAAAAGGAAAAAAAAAATAATAATGAGGGTTGTGTATCCCCTTGCAAACGTCACAGAAGCAGCATCGCGTGTGCCGGGATGGGTCTCCAGGAGCACAGGCCTATTGTTCTAAGGACACGGCTTTTGTGAGCGGGGCAGCACAGCCAGGCTGGAGCAGGAGGAGGAGGAGGAAGAGGGGAGGGAAGCCCTTGCACAGGCACACCGTGCACCGCAGCACTGTTTCACACCCTCGCAGTGGATGTTTGCTGAAAATACACGGTGCACACGTGTGGCACTTTTTCCAAACATGTCATTACCGGGAATGATTAAGGGCTTCGTTGCTTCCCAGTGCAGGGTCTCGGCTTGGATTGCTGACTGATGACTGAATTCCCCGGTACACCTGGCAACATGATTTTAGTGTGAGGACGGGGGAAAAAAATGCACTTTCTTGACTGTTTTTTTGTACGTGGAGTATTTAGGAAAGAGTCGATTTTATATTTGCAATTGGCAGAAGCAAGTGTGATCCTAAGCTGAAGCCTCGAAGTCATGTTTCACCCCAGAGTACATTTTACGGAGAAGTTCCAGGGCCCTGAAATAGGCGTGTGTGTCAGAAAGGCTGGGATGCTCAGCCCGGGCTGGGGTGTCCGTGCCCCAACTCCGTGTGCGAGGGGAGCCGGGGCCGAGGCAGACAATGGGAGCTGGAGGGGGTCTGCCCGTGCCCCCCCGGCCAGGAAAGCAGGTCACTCCTTATCAACTGGGTAAGCAAACGCCAAAACAAAGCGTGGGGCTGGATTTTGACGAGCCAGACACGTTTTCTTACAAAAAATAATTTCCCTGCCTTTGTTTCTCCTCTTCTCCTTCAAAGCAAGGGGAAGAGCAGGCTGCTGTGTTCACACTGGCTTTCCAGGAGAAATAAAGATGATTTTTAAGAATCTGTCCGCCAAGCATGAGTTACTCGTTCTCCCCCCTCCAAAAAGAAATAAGAAAAAAAAATCCTCAACAAGACTCAAAGGATTCCTGAAATAAAGAAGAAAGAAAAACATCCAAAACATTAGACACAGAAACATTATATTTCAATATTATCATATGAATTAAATGTAATCCTTGAAGCGACTCGTCCCAGGGGTCACATATTACGCCATTTTTTTCTTTTTTTTTTTTTATTTAATAGAGGTCACCCAGGCTGAAAAGCAGAACCCAAATGAAAAGCATCTTCAATGTGGTTATAACATGAGCTGGACGAGGTCAGGCAGTGTCTTGTATGGCCTCATAAAAAATACATAACCAGACAGCCTAATAGTATTTCTTTGCATTCATTTTTGGATGGGAGCTGGCGGGTGGGGGAGGGGGCCGGGAGAGGGCCACAACCGCCTGTGCATTTCCATAATGGGCAGCTTCTCCTACGTTCCAGTCAGGGAAAAAATGAACATTCCTTTTAACACATCCCTGGGTTAGCTCACTTTAAAGAACCATCCTACAGACAATTGCTGTGGCCTCGAGAAAGTGAGAGGAGTGAGGCATCGCCCATCTCTCTGCCTCTCTCTCTCTCTCACACACACACACACACACATACATACACACACATACACACACGTGTTCACTGCAGACATGCTACCGTCATGCTTAATTGGGAGCGCAACCACCTTGGGCTTGCTTTCATCAACACTGGCTTACGGATGTTGTTATTTGTCCATACACACGCCCAGGCTGATCAATTTGAATTATTTCTCTTCTGAAGAGAAGCAGAGGAGCCCCCCATTCCAAGGAGTCCCTCTATCCACACTCACCGGGGAGGGGTTTGCCCACCGCCAGGATTTACACAGGTTTTGGGTGGGAAAGGGGGTGAGAGGAAGGCAAGGAGTAAAAGGGGAAGGCGCGGGGGGGGTGGGGGAAGGGTGTGTAAATAAAAATAACCAGTGCTAAAAATGCCGGGTGAGAAGAGAATCTGTAAATCTCGCCTCCCTTCCCCCTCCCCAAATGCCGCCTGGAGCCGGGTGACCCTGCGGGGAGCGGAGCCGCAGAGGTGACCCGATGCTAACCAGCCTGTTAGAACTAATAAGGTGTGCGCCTAAGCCAGGGGCTGACACTGGGGCATTGTGGAAATAACTCTCCTTGTTATTGCCCATCCTCAGCTTGAAATTTACTGCTCCTTTGCATTATTAAAGAGACAGCTTGCGTGCGCGATGGGGGAGAGGCCGGGCAGGAGGAAGAACCGCGCACGCTTTTTTAATGGTATGTTTGTGCTCTCTCTAGTCTTTAGATTCAGATTCGGAGCATTAAAGCATGCTGGGTTAATGGGTTGTTATTTATTATTTGAATGAAATCTGGTTTAGAAAAATAAAAAAAGACTATTTTTTCCCCCACTATGGGCAAACGGTCAGAAAAAAGGAAAGGTGTGAAACAGTTAAGATCAGGCTGAGGCCTTGTGGGACAAACTCTGCCCCAAACGTTTCCAGTAGCACTGCTCCACAGTTAAATCAGATGTGAGCAGAGCTGAAAACACCCAACATGGTGGATAACAGGCACTGCATGATGGAAACACAAAAGGACCTGCTGCATTGTGGGACCATCCCCAGCAGGGCCACGTGAAAGGGTGTCAGAACACCTGAAATCATCGCAGGATTCTGCGTTCTGTAAATACAGAGACATTGGCTACCTTGGGGTAAAGATGAACACAGTGGAAAAATTTACTTTGTCTCGATCCCTGCTCCCACTGCTCCTGCAGCACACCCTCCACCCTCTGAGCTGATTCCCACAACATTCCCAGGATAACAGGGTCCCCGCCAGGTCCCGCTGGGCAGACACACACCATACCCATGATGTATATTAGCACCTGAGAGATCACATTTTACAGAAACTGAGCTGAGCTGCTCTTGCAGATGCGTTTGCCTTCTCTGAGTCAGTTTTTACGGACAGGCATTTTCACCTTGACTTCTGAGGGTCTGCAGAGCCCATCTGGCACCAGCAGGGCACAGGCAGAGCCTGCAGCTGCAGCTGCCAGGGGAGCCCCTACTAGAACTAGGACTCAAGTATTACTAATTTTCTTCAGCAAAGCAGCTGAATGCACATGGGAGACATTGCTGAGAACGAGGATCAATGATAAATAACATCCTCAAGGTAAACACAGAACAGGATTGAGCCGTTCATGGCAATTGGCCGAGCCAAGGGTGGCTTCCACGGAGCTCAGCTGAGGGGGTGGGTGGTTTACGGTCAGGGATTCACAAAATCAGCTACTGGAGGGATTTGAGAGAATTCTTAAGAGCACATGAGAGCCACAGCAATTCTTGAGCTGTCCAAGGCAACTGGGCTTTCCTGCACATTCAGAGACATTCTTGCTAAAGGTTAATGTGAGCAGCTGTTGGTAAGGCAGTGGGAATCAGTGAAGGAAATTTCATGAGATGCATGTAACTGCCATTACACACTGAAACAATGTAAATTATATACATATAGTGCTGAACTCATGGATCAGAGGTGAGGCTTGAAACGAGACCCTCAGAACACACCAAGCTCTCTCTTGGACAGCCAGCATGTCCCACAGCACCTTGAACAGGTCCCACTGTGAACATGTCCATTGCTTCTGTCCCACACCATCCTGTCCCCATCACAACCAGCCAGAGTCGGTGACATCAGTGCACAGGGAAGGCTGAAATACTTACTAAGCGTGGTGGGGGAACAAATCACAAACAAAAAGCTTCAGAGCAAGGGGCTACTGTCAGCTAAGGCAAGGAAATTAAATCTAGGCGTTTGAAAGCACCAAATATAAACAAGGAATTAAAGCTGACACCTGGCAAAGAGGTAGAAACAAACCAGAAGCCTTGCTGCCCCTCCCAGTTATTCCCTTTCTGGCATCCTGATTTTGTGAATCATCTGAAGTAGCCAAACATGTCCTATCAGCATCTGAACATACAGACATTTCCAACTCCTCCGTCCCCAAAGGGTGAAGTAACTTTTATCAGTACATTATTACGTGGCTGAACTTGCCTACACTGTACTTGATCATTTTTGCATACACATGTTTTTAATCCTATCCCTCCTATAAGTAGTAATAACAGCAAAAAGCATGATGCTCCACATTTCAGTTGGAATATCCAAATGTTTTAGGGTTAAATCAAAGGTGTGGAGACTCAGAGGACTGTGTTAAGCAGCTCTTGTGCTCAGCCTTCAGGTGGTAAATCTTAAGTAACAAGAGTATTCGAACCGTGACAACACTCTACTGGATTTAAAAATACAATTTTCAGAACTGATTGCCAAACTCTGATCTCATGTCCATTTTTTCAGTTCTATCAGCTGATCCCATATAAAGTACTATTTCTCCTTAGGAGCCCAGGCAAAGCCAGGCTGCCAGAGAGGAGAGGGTGGATTGGAGGGTTTCTAATCCCCTGCAGCTCTCATAGCAATGTCCTCCTGAATGGACATCAAAACCACACAGAAACAAAAGCCCAAATTATTCCCTGCATACAGTTCCCCCATAAGGCCCCTCTGGTGTTTACCTGCCTCACTTCTTGAAACTCTTCAAGGATTCTCTTGCCATTTTGGATTCTCTGGATTATAATGGAATCACAGAATCACAGATAGTTCTGGGGTGAAAGGGCCTTAAAGCCCATTCCATCTCACCCTCTACCATGGGCAGGGACACCTTCCACTATCCCAGGGAGCTCCAAGCCCTATCCAGCTTGGTCTGGGACACTGCCAGGGATCCAGGGGCAGCCACAGCTGCTCTGGGCACCTGTGCCAGGGCCTGCCCACCCTCACAGGGAGGAATTTTTTTCCAGCATCTAATGTAAATCTACTCTCCTGCAGCTGAAAGACATTTTATTCATTTGCTATTAATCTAAAATCTGCTTCTCCTGCCTTTGTGGTGTCTAACACACTTGGAATTGTTGGCTGTGAGACCACATTGTCGCTATGGTTTTGCACTGGGCAGAGAGCAGGTGGAAGGTGCTGGGTGTCACCTGCCACTGAATTCTGCTCCAGTTATCAGTACATCCTGAATAAGCACGTTCTCATTCCTAAATCTGTAATTCCATGATGTGCCCATCCACAGAGTCCCAACAGGCAGGACCACAACAGGTAGGAGGCACTGAGCCAACAGCCCCGTTCTGCCCCGGACTCCCTCAGCCTTCTGCCTGAACTCTGGTTCTGCCCTCCCCTGCTCCCAAATATCCCAGCAACCCACAGCCACCTAAAACAGCTGCAAAATGCCAGAAAATTCTGCAACTAATCCTGGAACTTTATTATATCCATAACAAATATACAGGTGCATTTTAAGGCATTCTTTTGGGAAACAGAAAAAAACCCAACTGTTTTGTACAGAAGACTCACCTGCTCAATTTTCTAAGCTGTATCATTCTCAGTTACTGAAAAGCAGCTTGCAAAGCTTTTAGCACCCAAAACCTAATACTTAAATATATTAAGCCCCTGCATGTGTCCTCTGAAAAGTTCTGAAGGGGTTTGGGTTTTTTGTTCATTCTGGTTTTACTGCAGAACTGGGACAGAAGGCCAAGGTTTCTGTGCTGAAGGTGTGGTTCAGGCCCTGGACACCCCACCTGCTGCATTCTGGGCTGTGGATGGTTCCTCAGTGCTCCTGCAGCATGAGGACAGCAATTTTCCCCAAGTCCCATCTGTTGTAGCTATTTAAACTAAAACTCCACAAGACAGGGAGTGAAATTTTAGCTCCTCACAGCCCAGTGAGTTTGGCTCACTCCTTATAAACACACACGGTCGGTTAAGCAAGTTCAGGTGTCTGTGTAGTGAAACCCTGATCTGGGCTGTGGTGTCTCAGTGCTTTTAGAGTGCTAAGAATAAGAATGTGATGGCCTATCCAGGACTACACTGCAGCCACAGAAATGCAGGGTCTCCGTTTTCAGTCATCTGAACGCTGCCAAAACCATCTACGCAGAAAAACACCCAGGCAGCAATCCAGGGCGGGTGATCAGGGAAATGCTTCCTCCTCTCCACTTACAGCCAGCAGTGCTGCATCCGTGTGGAAAACAGAGCAGGAAAGCAGAGATCACAACTGGGATTTCAACCCCGCAGAGAACCGCATTAGGAGTGAGAGCTGCAGAGAGCAGTCTTTCAAATGAGGCTGTTCCAGGGGGAAACTGTGCCATGGGACTCGAGGAGGTGAGAACAGAGAAGCCTCGGGGTGTTTCAGTGTCTGCACCACCTGGTTCAGGACAATCCTCTGCCTCACAAGAGGCTCCTCCATGAGCAGCTGGCAGTTCTGCATGGAATAGAGAAGGTCCTGGAGAAGACCATGATTCCCACAAAAGGACGCAAAAGGAAGCCTATGAATCATTAAATAAATCCCCACACCTGACTACAACTGAGAGTGATATGGAGGAAGATGCTGAATTTGTCTCAGTGATGAAACTTGCTCCCTTTTAGGCTGATTCTGGGAAGATATTTCAGTGCCTAAAAGACTTTGTTGTTAGGGGAAAATTAAAAATATTCAGCTTTTTTGTTAAGGATCATGCTACAACTCCAAGCTGTCATAAGCACAAAAATCTAGTTTCTGAACATCAGAAAAATAGAAACTCATCCCTCCTCAATGGTCAGTTGATGCAGAATAATGGCATTACTTTTTTATTGCTGTTGCATAAGAACTTCAGAATCATATAGTCAATATCGCAATTTAACTATTAAGAAATTGAATGAGTGTGCCTATCTTTCAAAATTAAGATCTAAAATATTCTACATCATCTTAATATTTGTGTCATTCTCATTTCTTAAAGGGTGTGGCTCTGCACTGTAAGAGGTGCAGAGTAATTCTGATTGGATTTCCTTAATGAGTTGGGGCCCATGTTAATAAAAACCAAGGCATGAACTTTAAACATACTCAGTTGTAACTCCCCAGATGCCCTTAACTTGGAATAAGGACATCTTTATTTTATTCCATTTAATGGTTCTTAAATTTGGGACCAAGAAACCACTGCCATTAGTGGAATTCCTTCGAGTCACCTTGCACAACCACACAGAGCTGACTCATTCATAAATTTTACTGCTTAATGGAATTCTAGAGACTACAGTTAAAGAACCAGTGGTTTGGAGAAGTTAAACTAAGCCAAAAAAGCCAACTATTCTGGATGGAATGATCATGAGTAGAAGTATACTGGCACAGGAGGTGTAACCTTCCTGCATCAACAGGGCCTGAACAGCTCAACTCCTCCTGAAGTTCAACAGCCTTTGTGCTCCTAAACCAGACATTTTTGAAGAGATATGCATCCATTTGAAAAATAACAAAATAAAAGTGAAAGAAATAAAAAATTGTAAAATTATCTGGGTGAAAATTCGGAGTATGAAGCCATGAAACTGAACCTACATGCTTCTGTCTCAAGCTTGCTCCCCACCTCCCTCTGCCAGGGACTAGATATATATGACATAGGGAATAAACAAAATCTCTTCCAGAGGGATCAAGAAAGGCATTGTAAGAACACACAGTCAATTAAATATTATCTGCAATTCTTGTGCCACATCTTTAAACAAGAAAGCACAAAGCCCATTCCCTTTACCAGCAGCTTACTCATGTAAGTGCCAGCTGACAAGTCTCATGCACAATGAAATAGATATTCCTACTAACTCCCTGATTATTCCTGGAATTGTAAATACAGGGGGTGTTGGCACTGGGACTTTAACAAAAACCACAAACTATACACGCAGCACAGACGTTCTGCTGCACAGTTTAGATTTAATCTCCAAAGTCGTGGCATATGGCGCAGGCAGTTTTTATACAAAGACACAGAAATGTACACAAAGAAAATGTACTCCAAAATAAGGCAGTGCAGGCCCAGCCCTACCCAGGGCACGTTTGTGTTCATTAATTGAGAGAGAATGAGCCCAGCCCAGCTGCCCCTCGGTGACTCCCATCCATGGAACGCAGATCTGGGGCCAGCTCCAGCGGGGCTCCTGCGCCTCGGCCCCGGGACCGTGACTGAGACCTCTGCATCCAAAGCCATCAACTCGCTTTGGAAGGGGTCATCTTGGAGGAACAGTGCAACAATAAACTACAACAGAACAGCTCAACTGGCCACAGCTAATTATAACTTAATTAGGCTTAAGAGAAGTTTTTCCTTCAGAAGAATTAAAAACCTCGGCTGGTTTTCAGCAGAACTGTGGATTTTGCCAGGTGAGCTAAGCTCATCCCTCACTCAGTCAATCAAAAACTCTGCTTGTGATTCCAATCCCACCTCACCACTGCCTTTGCTCTCTGCAATGCCTCTGGGAAGGAATTATCCCAAATGTCACCATTGCTCTACTTGATATCATCAGCTCAATCTCGCAGCAGGAGGCAAAAACAGCTGGACTCTCAAATAAGATTTTGTATTAACAAAATTTAATTATTTGAATTAAAATCAGTCTCTTCACATTTTTCTACTCTGCATTTCATTGTTAAATTCAGATCTGAAATTACAGTTTCCTTTGCTAGTTTTATACCCTTCTTTCTACCCTAAATTTCGGATAAGCTATTCAGAAAGGAGAATGAGGTTTTAAAGAAGGCACACAGAATAAAGGACACATGGTTTAGCACCAAATAATTCCCATCTGGAAGTCTAAAACCAGGGCTTCAGGAACTTTCACCTTTTATTTAACCTGCTTATGCCGATCACAGTTCCAATGTACGTGGACATGGTATTTCCTAAAGCTAAAAAAAGCACTGAAAACTGATCATAAAGAAGGATTTAGGGGGGAAACAACCCAAACCACAAAAGAAACATATTAAATGTCTAAAAAGACAACTGGACAATGAAGAAAGGTGACAACTTCAGCTGAAAGGAGTCTCGGTTTATCCGTGGTATAAAGTCAGCAATTAAAATAGAAAACCCAGATGACAAATGGAAACAAGGGCAATAGGTAATGAGTAAAATGAACCAGAAGCTGTGAGCAGCAGCACGTGAGTGGGGGAGGCTGAAGAGAGCAGGAAAATGGTTACAAAGTTGGGATACTCAGCTTTTAATTCTAGAAAAACACACAGAAGTCATAGTTCTGATATAAAACCACAATGAGATGATGATGGCAAAATGGAAAATATTAAGTAGAAAATGTAGAAATCTTCACAGTTCTTACTTCACAGAATGGATTTTGAGAAAGTTACCAAAGAACCATGAAGCACTTAAAAGGTTCGTAGTCCTGAGCTCTGGTGAAATTAAATAAGGCTTTAGCAACTGGCAGGAGAATATTGGTCAGTTCTGGGCAGAGCAGATGTTCTCCAACACCCACAGCTGGCTGAGGGTCAGGAGGCTCTGGAGGGTCCACCTGGGAGCAGTGACTGGTGGGCAAAGAACTGATCCCTCCATGAACAGCACAGACCAGCGTCTGCAGGACTGTGCCAGGCACAGCCTGTGGCAAGAGTTTAAGAATCCTAATAATAATAATAATAACAATAATAACATTATTGATGGTTAAGATTACATAGAAATCACAGAATCAGAGAACCACAGAAGGGCTTGGAAGGGACCTTAGAGCTCTTCTCATTCCACCCCCTGCCCTGGACTTGGACACTTCCAGGGATCCAGGGACAGCCCCAGCTGCTCTGGGCAATCTGTGCCAGGGCCTGCCCACCCTCACAGAGAAGGATTTCTTCCCAACCCTGCCCTCTGGCAGTGGGAAGCCATTCCCTTTGTCCTGTTCCACCAGGTCCTTGCCCCTCTATGTCTTGTACTTTACTGTAGGAAAAACAAAGATCTGGTGATGAAGTTAGAAGACAACTCAAAGGAGAATCAGAGGATGCAATTCTCACCACAACTGTAATTAATTTCTGCAAAATGTTTGGGTAGGAGGGCCTGATTCTCCATGGGACAATTCTAACCCTAAATTCAGTGCCATTCTTGAGCAGAAGCCTAGTAAATGTCTAGCTTTGGACTAGAAAAATCAGTAATTAAGAAAAACTCAATTTCTAGAGAGGTCGTGCAGCCCAAGACTTCTGCGGCTTTACATTCTAAGGTGGAAAGAAAAGGAAAAGGGAAAAAAACCCAACCCAAAACCACAACAACAACAACAAAAATGCCCTCAGAGTACCCTTATCAAGTCAAACCCAACCATTCTAGTGTCAGCACTCTCTTGCACTCGGGGTACTTCTCTGCCCTTGTTCTTGGCAGTAAAGTGGAGCTGGCCACAAGCGCAGGGTCTGGAGCATTTCTGCTCTTTCATCTGAAGGATGAAATGAGACTTTTAACATGTTTGTTTTGAAGCACAATTTACAGCAAGGATTTGGGCTAAAACCACATCCCTGTGCTGGAGAGGGGATGAAAGGCCCAGCAGGGAATAAAGCAATAGAAATATCATTACAATACCCCAAAGTCCAACATGGGCAGTGCAGGGCAGGGGCACACAGGGCTCACGGGGCATGGCAGGAGCACCACACATGGCACAGACACGTCCCATGTGTTCTGCCTTCTCCAAAGCACCAGCTCAGCCTGGCTGCTGTCCTTGCCCCTGTCCCCAGTGGTGCCCTGTGTCATCCCAAGGCCATGGTGCCCATTGCCATCTCCAGCAATCCCAAGGCCGTGCACACAGGTCCCATGGGACAGGACAGCCCCTTGCCCAGTGACCCCCTGCCACCAGGCAGCTTTTCCATCTCTGCCCCTTGGAAGAGAGTGCAGGGAGTGAGAGCGCACAGATTTGAATTCATTTTCATCCTTATCAGCTCTGAAAGATGCAGAAAAAAGAGAATTTCTGGGGAGCTTTGTGCTTGCAGCCACCTCGCGGGTTGGGTGAGGACACGCTGGTAAACGTCTGCTGGAATATCTCTTTTTAAATTAGGAAAAAAGGTGGGGGGCTTGGAAAACAGGTTTTAGTGTCCCAATGAAAGCACAACAGCAACAATTTATAATTTTCTGCTGTCCAGTTCCCTCCATATTTCTCCCTGGCTGCGCACCCCTCCTCTCCGCTCCCCCCACATCCATCCTCCATTTCCCGCTGACTCCTCGGCACACGCTCCAGCCTCCTGTGAAATGGTGGCGTGCAGAGGCAAGGCAGGAAGAGAGGGAATAAGAAAGGGGCTACGGTGGGGAGGGCAGGGGAAAGAGATTGAGAGAGACAGAGAGAATGTCAAAGCTCAAATCTGGCATTTGCCTATTTAAATTCAATCACGCAGCCCTCGCCGAGCTGGAAATGGATGGCCTGCGTTATGAATTTCTGATCAGACGGCTGATAGGTTATGAGCGGGGACGTAATCCCATTGAGGAAGGCTTTTTCCCAAGCAAGGGCAAGCAATAACTGCCCTTCCGAGATGGCTCTTTGCTTTGCCCTTTTAAATTTTTTTTTCCTTTCCTTAAAAAAAAAAAGTCCAAATAAGCATTTTTATGATGATAAATGTGTAATAATGATTCACTGTGCCTGCGTCTGAAATGGGAGATGCCTTGGTGAAGCAGACATGTGCTCAAAATAAACTGCCATATTTTTTCTTTTTTAAACCTAATTAGAATTCTTGCCTTCGCTCGGCTCATTTTGTACCAACAGTAGTGATCTAAAAAGAAAGTGAAAGGAATGAACACGTGCATTGAGACCGGTATTTTTAATACCCTGCAGGGTTTTTAATGTTTTATAGTTTGCCTTTTTTAACACGATGTGTTTACATAAAAGGATACAAAAAAATTTTTCTTCAACTGGCAAGAACTGCTGGCACACAGTGAGGCAAGCCAGAAATCAGCTCAGAAGATGTTTTCTTACATCTACCCACGTGATGTGGTCATGTTGTACTGAACTAATTGAAATAGCTGAAGACACTGGCAGATTTGCAGTAGCCAAATTCACCAGGCAGGGAGAGAGCAGCAACCAAGGTGGTGTGCCGCCCCAGGGCCTCCACCATCTCACACACAACTTTCGTACTATCAAAAGCAGAAAACAGGGAGTTTCCTACTTAAAATTCAAGATCTATGGGCTGAAACAACACCCATCCCAGTGTGCAGGGACTGGAACCAGTCCTGGGGAGAAGGACATAGGGTCAAGACTGCACTGACAGGGCTGGAGCTTCTGAAAACAATCTACAGAGAAAAAACACCTTCTACGGGCACAGGGGAGGAAGGGAAACATTTCAGGGTTAGTGCTAAGCAGGAACTTGCTCTTGGAGTTGCATCTCTAAACATGTTTCAAAGTGCAAGGAATGTGGGGTCACAGAACCCCAGAATGTTTTGGGTTGGGGGGACCTTGGAGCTCATCCATTCCACCCCCACCATGGGCAGGGACACCTTCCCCGATCCCAGGTTGCTCCAAGCCCCCTCCAGCCTGGCCTTGGGCACTGCCAGGGATCCAGGGGCAGCCACAGCAGCTCCAGGCAGAAAGAGTCCCCTGGGACCTGGGATTTAGCAGCCACCTCCCATCAGTCAGGAGCCAAGTTTAGGCTCACAAATGCAGCTCGTTCAGAAGATCACAGCTACCAAAGTACAGACTGTGCATGGTTTTCCTCATTTTGCTGAAATCATCATCTAAAAAAGCAGAGTGTTGTGGGGAGTGTCCCAGGCGTGCTGGGCCAAAGCACCACATCCTGCCATAGTGCAGCCCCTCAGGTGACCAACATCCCACCCGTGCCACCAGCACGGCCAGCATGGGCCCGTGGGGGAGAGGCTGGGACAGCCTCTGACACAATAGCCTAATTTTGTCTTTTAGGACATTACTTTGGGATGAATTTGCCTGTGATTAATTGTCAAAGCTCTATGCATAAAGTGAAAATTGTTAAGCAGATACATTCAAGTGATTTTTTTTTTACTCTTCTGATGACATCATAACTGCAGAATTTCTGAATTTACACATACCAGAAAGGAGGGTCCCAGGAAACCCTGGCACTGTAAGGGGCTGTTTTTCCTGAGGGACATAAAAAGCTGATGATCCAAGTGGTTTCCAGCTTTCACATACCTCAAATGGTTAATTTTGCTCAGTATCCACCACAAATGGGCCAGAAACCTGCAGCTGATAATTATGAAATACAATGGCCACAAGGGAGTTTCCTCTCCAGCACCATTGGTTAGGGATCATCATATGTCCTGGAGCTGTCAAATTTTGATTATTTAATTGAAATTACATATATTAGCATGGGTGTTCTCATTAGCCATAAAATAAAACATCTAATATTTTCCATCTTGTTGCATCAACATCTGGTGGTGATGAACTCTGAGAGCTGGAAGCCCAGAATGTGAAAACATCAGTTTTTAAATTTGTCACCTTTTAGTGTCACTGGCTTCTTGCATAAGAAAAAGAAAAAGGAAAGGGAAGGAGTGGGAAGGAAGAATTGCATAATATTAGCCTTCTTTATTTCCTTTTATATCATAAGCAGAACAAAAAATTTGCTCTAACTGAGGTGGAATTGTCAGTTATCCAGCATATCACAGAATTTATTTGCAATTACAGTTTCTAACTATCTTCCATTACTAGATCTTAAACCCAAGTGTTGATATTCTTCTTCAGTTCACAGGACTGATCAGTTCCCAGCAACCAAGTGAAACTCCAGAAAGATTGTTTTTTTATTATCTGTGTTCTAATCAAATACAGGAATTCCTAAGCTGGTGATTACAGCAGTGCCACTCGTATTTGCAATCTCTGCTTTACATGTTTATTTAGTAAATCAAAAATAGATCACAGATAAAGAAGCAGCCTAAAATAATAAAGCATCTTCATGCAAAAAGCTTTGAGTGGTTTCTCTAACTTATCATTAAATTTAAACTCATTTTTCCCGGTTTCCACTTCTGCAGTTAATAACTTTCATACAGCCATCCTATAATTACATTAACAAAAAAGTAAATTTCCCCCATTTCTCACTACATTACCGGTATTACAGCGTTAATGGCAAATTAACCAGTAAACCTGCAAATTAAGTCAACTCATCTTCCACTGATAGGGCAGGAATCTGTAATTTAGGCAGGCTGGAAGTTTTCAGTGGGTTTTTAACTATTGTCGAGCTTCTGCTTTTCCCAGTGTACCAGTAAAAGGCACCCAGGGGCCATCGCTTTGTTCTAATCACCACTCAGGCCTGTTCAGCTGTCTCCTGAAGCAAGGCCAGCACGGAGGTGTGGGGGGAGAGCGAGCCGCGGCATTCCGGCCTGGCACACGCCAGGGGAGGTGGGGACACGCGCGGTGCCAGCAGTGCCCAGAGGCAGCGACACCCCAGGGCCGTCCCACAGAGACCTGCTGAGTGCTGCCCTGCACTGTCCCTGCGCAGGCAGGGCACACCCTGGAGTGCCAGTCGGGTCCCTGCCGTGGGAGCACCTCCTCCCCAGCACGTGCGGCCCGGAGCAGCAATGACAAAGCCCTCAGTGCAGCACAGCTTGTGGAACACCTACTGCAAGGAATCCTGGAACGAGCTGGCTTGGAAGGGACCTTAAAGCTCTTCTCATTCCATCTCCACCACGGGCAGGGACACCTTCCTTTGTCCCAGGGTGCTCCAAGCCCCCTCCAACCTGGCCTTGGACACTTCCAGGGATGGGGCGGCCACAGCTTCTCTGGGCACACCAGAGCCTGACAGGGAAGGATCCCTTCCCAATATCCCACCTATCCCTTCCCTCTGATAGTGGAAGCCATTTCCCCTTGTCCTGGCACTCCAGGCCCTTGGTACATGTCTTGTATTTCAGCTCCAGCTATGGTGTGTTGGGATCCTCGGCCAACCTTCCCTGCTCCTGAGCCAAGAAGGAGAGGGACAACACAAACTTGGCATAAAATGAACAGAATTTCAATAACACCAAAGATACGTCTTTGGAATATTAGATTTATGCAGTGGAAAGGAACCATCAAAACTGTTCCATTTCAGAAATATAAAGGCTTCCTGAGCTAGTGAAGCACAACAGAAACACTCAGTGATAAAGGACATCACAGCTCTTTATAAACTGAACCGGTGGTTTCCCAAATTTAATATGCATGAACACTGCATGTGAGTCCTCTTAAATCCAAGTACCAAACCCTGCCTGTTTAATAAATCTCACCAGTCCTCCACTATTAGACAGGGGATTAAAACTAATCTATCAATCCCAAAACCAAGCACAGAGTGGATTAAAATGCAAAACACATGAGAGTATGAAGATGCTTAATGCTAAATAACAAACATTTCAATCACAGAAATCATTTTTATCTTCTTGTTTATGCTAAGTAGATACTATTAGGCTTAATATCTGTATTAGCACAAGTGGGGGAAGAAACAGTTTTAAGGAGACCTAAATACTTGAATGCTACTGGATTGCTGTGAGCAGAAGCTGTCGTGGTAGAAGTGAGCACACCCCAGCGTTTGAAATCATGTTTACTCTCTCAGGCCAGCTCAGTGGTGCTTGACCTTTTTCCTATGTTTTTAACCCAAAGCAGAACACCCAGAGGATCCTGACAAAGCCAGAACTTAAACCTGTTATTTGCATCAGACATCTGAATATCCCTTTACCCCCATTCCACTGTTGCCACAACACCGGCCTCACACCCAGATGCTCAGGGCTCGTTGTCACCCCTCTGTGCTTTGGGTGTGGGTTTTTGGGGTTTTTTTAGGAGTATGTGAAAAAAGCTCATCCTACCACAAGAAAAATTTAATAAAAGATGGAGCTGTGTGTGCCTGTATCACACAGGGAATGACCACATGTGAGTCACACAACTCCCAGTTCACCCAATAATTCACTTTGTCATTGTATCTCTGAATTCTCTTTGTCATTGAATCCCTGCAACAGGATGATCCCCCTTTCTGGCAGGAAGTTATCCATCTACATCTGCACTTGTCTATCTGCCTGGCAGAGATAAGGATTTGGGAACACTGCACCCAGCTGTGGCAGGAGAAAGCACTCAGCGTTTCCCTCATGATTTTAACTGCTGGGAAATGCACAATGTTTGCTTGGATTCACATGAGAGCATCCCAAAACTGCAGAGCTGGACCCTCTTCTTGGTATCCAAGCAAAAACGATGCACTGAATCAGAGGAATCGTAAGATTTGACATGAAATAATGTCCACCAGAGATCTGTGTGAGGCCATCATCACCCACATCTCGCTCACCAGCACATGGGGTTGGGGGGGATGTCACACCACCAGACATGAAGCTGCTGCATTAAGCCCTGCATTGTCCCAGCAGAATGGTTAATGAGGACGGGGGGCTGTCTGGCCCAGCACAGATGTGCAGTGGCACAGCACAGATGTGCAGTGGCACAGCACAGAGCACCAATGCCTCGCTTCACAAAGGAAGGCATGTCCAGGCAGCACTTCTCCGTGTCCCTCTGCCCTAGGGAGGCTCAGGAGCTGAGTGTAGAGGCACGGCAATGTGCCAGGTCCTCTCTGTCCCCTGCGGACAACACAAGCCTTTCCTCTGCCTCTCTTCCCATTCATGGTCAGTGTCATCACTCCCCAAAGGCCCAGAGTGGTTCAATTCTGGTCTTTCCTGGCATTTCCACTTTCCCTACTTAATCTAACACTCACCACCCAAAATGTCAAGGAGGAGGTGAGAAGTCAGGATCATCACACTTTAACAGCTCACAGGTGTTAGCAAAAGCTGTGCAAAATAAATAAATTACTTTATTGTCAGTAATTGTGGAAGCACTCATTAAAATGCCATTTAGAAAAAGGAAATGCCTTGGACAAAGACAAAATACCTGGGGAAAAAATTAGTCTGTTGCAGGGTGGGACTCAAAGAAACATGTGGGCAGGACAGGAAGGAAAATGGTACAGAAACTATCTGAACTCAGGGAGCAGCTTTGTAGCAATGGGAAGCATCTAAAGACCCATCCAGCTTCTCCCAGTCTGGAGGAAAAGCACATGTGTCTGGGGAACAGTCATGTTCCCCTCTCAGTCTCCAACTCCCATCTTTCTGTTCCTGCATGTGGCGGGGGGCCCAGCTGCCCCACCGGTGTGCTTTGGGTACCACTGTCAGGAAAGCACATCACCACTCAGAAATCACCCACGGCCTTCCCAGGACCCGGATCAGCCCTCCCTGCACTGGGCTGCCCTGGAACAAAGAGGGGCAGCCGGGCCCCCGCACCGCTGTTTGGCGGATCAGAGCCCTGCAAGTGTGGAGAGGTTTATAAGATTAATTCTTATCTCTCTGGGCAGTGGGTCAAGTCAGAACCGTCATTCAACGAACTCTGCGGATAATCTCCCTTTATTACTTTCAATCAAACTAAGTGTCTGCAATCTGCAGCATGGTTACTAATTTAGTGAAAGAAATTACCTGTAGAGCTCGATTATATAAGAGATGAAATATAAAATAGTCCGGGTAAGCAGCCATTCAGTTTGTACATCCCTCAGTGCAGAGCAAAGCTGCTCCAGCCTGGCTGCATCCACACGGGCACCTGCTCCACGGGGGAAAACACCCAGAAAGGAGTGGACAGTGCGTTTGTCCCCTGCCTAATTAAACTAAGAGAAAAGGAAACTTAGGGCTTACGGCTACACTTGGCATCAAATCTAAAAATTTGCTGCTTGCGAATATTTAACAAATGCGTTTTGTGAGAAATCAGATTTCCAGCGTATTCCAGTTAATGGAATTCTGCTGCAGCCTCTGGACAAAACAATGTAAAGCTGCCTGGCTTGTGGAAATCATTCTCCTCCAGTGATGGATAATATAGCATGAGGTTTGCCTTGGTTTGATTAATTTCAGAATATTGCAGAGAAGCTGCATAATCCCTAAGATAGCAGAGAGAAGGAGCAAGACACGATGGAGCAGGATAAAAGCGCGCAGTAACGAGCACAGGCAGTTTCATACATATATTATATAGATATTAGAGCAAGGCTCATGAACTCAGGGGTCTGGGCAAGTGGTGACCACAATAAGGGGCAACACTAAAAGCAAAAACCACTAAACATTTCTCTGGCTATGACCAGAGACAGAACACAAACAAGAAAATTCCCATTTCCTTTTTCCATTCACAACAGCCATTATTTATACAAGCCCTGAATATGAAAAAGGCTCTAACAAATTTACTGTGGGGTTTGGATGGATGAGGATGACGAATGATGGATGAGGGAGGTAGAGGATTCCCTTATTAAAGCATCAAATCTTTCCCTAAATATCAAACAGACATCTCAGCCTCAACCACTCAGCTCAAACCAAAAATTATGCAAACCAAAGAAGCAAAATATTGCTTCTTGATAAAAACTGAGAATTTGTCTTCCATGTTACAAAATTTTCACTACGTAACTTTGCAATTTTTATGCTGGGTTTTTGAAAGATTAATTAAAAAAAAAAGACAGACAAATGTGACAACACAAAACCCCAAAACATCAATGAATTTCAGTACAAATCAGGCAATTGGCATGATTACAAAATTGCCCTGTTTGGCAATCCAAGGAAACAGCTCCAACACCCCGTCCCCAGCAGCCTTTCCCAGTGTCACCAGCAGAGCCACCACGACGGGAGCGTCTGGTGGGAACCTGCTGGGATCCTGCTGGGCACTGGGCAGGCAGAGCCACAGGCAGGGCCTGAGCCTGCAGCCCCATCCCATCCACACATAATGGAAATTTATTAACTTCCACCTATCTCCGTGTTGTCTGAAAACCCAGCCCTTCCCTTTCCCTTCTCCTTTCCCTTTCCTTTTCCATCTGCGCACATGAAGACACAAAAAAAGAGCTGCAGTAACAACAAAGGAACACAGTGGTGGAGCCAGGGCTGCCCAAAGTTCTCCAGAGAAATCGGCACTGGCACCAGACTTCCCCTGTCACCATCACAGATGCTGGTGGCCACATAGCCCTGGAGCAGTGCAAATCGGGAGCAAGATGGAGAAAGAGCATTGCCTCAAATGCTCCCCTCTGCTGTGCCCAGCCCGTGGGTGAGCATGGCTGCTCTGACTGTCCAGCGTGTTGCTGCTGCGCACACGGCAGGCGCAGCCACCCCCGCTGTTCCAGGAGACAGAATGGAGAAAGGAGAAGCAGCCCGAGTCCTTGAGTGAGAAGAAGCTTCCAGCACTGCACAGCAGCAAACCCAAGGTTCACAAGGGAGAGAGAGGAAACAGTGCAGGAAGACGACCAGTAATACAGGAATGAAACATGTAACACATGGAAATGCAATATTTTTAGCTGCAATGTACAGTAGTGACCATCCTACTTCCAAAATCATATTGCACAATTAGAGATGATTCCCAGCAAACTGCCAGGGATGATCAGGGATATGGAAAATCTCTTGTACAGACAGAGTGAAAGATTTTTTTTTCCTAATCCTAACTAGGCAATAAATAAGAAGAGACATAACAACAGTGATAAGATAATGAACAACCTACAGGGGGTAGATCAGCGGCTTCTGGGCCATCTCATAACACAAGTACCTGGGCATCCTCCATGAAATTAAAAGGTGGTGCATTTGAAACCAATCAGGGGAATTTCTTTCCACAAATGCAAGTCAAACCTGGGGACTCCCTGACACTGAACATGCCAAGCAGAGGAGCACAGACAGATGCAAAAATGGAGTGGACAGTTCTGGTAATGCTAAAATAATATTTTAAAAATCCAGAATTGTAGTTGTTAATGACAACAATTTTAAAAACCCAGCTATCTCGTACAATTCACTTTCTAATTATAGGGAATCAAGATGAAAAACACCTCCTTCATCTCTGCAGTCCCACAGCTCCCCAGGAAGTCTCACACTGCACCCACCAAGCTGGTTGTAGATGTTATTCTTTAAAATGCCCCAGTGTTTCTCTCTTCACTACAGAGTAAATGCATTGGATGAAAACCCAGACAGCTCAGGTCCTAGGCTCAGCATCCCAGGAAATGGAATCCACATGAGAAAACATCCCCTTAACTGCCTTTTGATTAAAGCTTGTCACAAAGTGCATTCTCCCATTTTCATGTGGGAAATAAACCCACCCCAGTCCATTTCCACAAAGAATTGTTTGACTCAGTTTAATCAAAAAGAAAAACTTTTTAAAAAAATCTGCTTTCAAAAATTAGTTGTTTTTCATGTTAAAGGTCCAAGATTTTCAATCAAGACAGATATTTAGGTGAAAAATTCCATTTCCTTACTACATCATTTTTAGCTGTGAAAAAAGGGCGAGTGTAGCTTTTTTCAAACATCTCTTGTTCCTCAGCATAATCAGAGAATCCCAGAACAGTCTGGATTGCAAGAGACCTGAAAGCTCATCCTGTTCCACCCCCTGCCATGGGCAGGGACCCCTTCCACTATCCCAGGCCCTATTCAAGCCCTGTCCAGCCTGGCCTGAGACACTTCCAGGGATGAGGCAGCCACCCTTCTTGGGACAATTAATTAGCTTTATGTTCTTTGTCCCCAGGGTTCAGCATGGGACAACAGCGGCCTCCTGACCCCCACACCACAGTCACTACTTGGGAACTCACTGTGAGAAGGGGTGCCACAAGCATCCGTAAGGATGGGACACTTGGACAAGTGTCTTTGCACTAGAATTTGGTCAGAGCTTTACTGAGAAATACACAAGAAAAGCCAGGCAAGAGCTAAAACCTACTCTCACCAGTTGCATGATGGTCTGTAGTCCCATTTTTGCATCAGCTGCTAGAATTCCATGCAGTGTGTGTTTTTTCCCAGTGAATGCAATTTTTTAGCCCCAAAAAAGCAATAAATAAATAAATAGCTGGGTAAAGCTGCATTTACATTTAAAGGAGAAGAGGATCAAAGTGAGGCAGCACCAGAGAAGGCAACAGCCACAACCAGATTAGGCTGCAAACACCTTTAACTCTTTCTTTATTACTGCACCTGTTGGATCAATTTTGAATGATTTTTAACCTTGTAATTTTATATTTTAAGTCTCTAATAAATCACATTTCCCTGCCTTGGGTGAGGCGTTTTGATATCGGGTTATTTATTCACTTCGGAGCCTGAGTGGCTGTGTGGCAAGGGAGGTGCCACTGGGGGCACCAGCACTAACACAGGAGAGCTGGCAGCACCAAACAGGAGCCCAGAGTCTCCTGGGCACTGAATCCTGTTTTCTTTCTGGAAGTGGTAGGGGCTCAGTTGATGCCTCCGAGTCCCTTCCAACCACTGCATGTGATTCCCACTATCTCCTAAAGCTGAGGAGTTTTAGTCCTCATTCAAACAGGTCCACGTGACCACAGAGCAAAAATGACGGGCTAATATTATGTTTAGGGTTTGGAGGAAAAACCTTACAGCCCTGAAAACAGGACACATGTCAGCACAAGCTCTTCAGGACAGCAAACCCTCAGCTGCAGCTCCAGGTTTTATTCTGGATGTGCTCCAAGGACACAGCAAACCGATCCAGCACAAGTATCACAGCTTTTCAACACACAACACATCCAAAAAGGCTCCTAAATGCAGGAAAACAAGTCTATAATTGCATAATTGAGCAGATGCACTGCAAGTTTTCTTTTTTGTTACTCTTTAGATTTTTCAAAGGCAACAGGACAGCACTGTGCTAAAAAGCAATAAAGCACGGGTAATTTAATACGAAATTACATCCATATTGAAAAGTTTACATGAAGTTGAGAGCAGGCAGAGGTCAGGTTTGCAGCGGGACTGTCTTTAATTGTGGCCATCAGGTTTAGCAATCCAGATCTCTGGATCAAAGACAAATAGAAGGCGTTTCCTCACCACTGACTAGTGAAAGCCGACAGTGAGCACAGCACTGTCTTGCACCAAAAGGTCATAAAAATGATTATCTGAGGGGGAACATGTCTCACTGTTCAACACACACCTTCACAAAGGCACTGTGGATTTTTCTAGCAGGTTTTTCAGCAATTAGGAGCTTAAATTAAAATTTTACTATCAGTTTTCAGATGTAAAGGGGTTTTCTTGCCCTCCAAAAAATGTTTCATCTTTGTGTCGGTCTTTTTTAATATTTTTCAGTTGCTTTCAATCATCCTCTCAGCCCGGTGAAACAATTCCTCCCTCCTTAGGGAAGAGATGTGAGCTGAGACACTGTTTCCTTTCTAAGGTGGGGGGAAAAGAAAAGGAAAAAAAATCAAATGAGGAGTAAATTATCAGCAAATCAGATAGAAACAAGCTCCCCAGATCTGCAGATCCATTGTACAAATGAAGCAATTTCATCTCAGCTCGCTCTGGGGGTGGGATTTTAAGTGGCCAAGGGGGACTGGAGCGGGATGCTGGCAGCCGAAGCATCACAACATTTGCATGCACAGACCACTCAAATCTGCACCAGGAGACTACTTGTGAGAATCCATCTTTTTTCACTTAACAAGATACAAAATATAAAACACATTTGCCTCTTATTAAGCCTCTCTTGTAAGTGGTTCCAGGTCCACCATTTTTAAAGAGGGGGAGAGGGGAGCCTGGATGCTCTCTTGGGAATTTCACAGGAGTGACTGGAGATGAGGTACAGGCTGGAAGCCTTTATTACTCTTTCTTTTTTTTTTTTTCTTTTTTTTTCCTTGTCTCTAAAAGCACAGAAGGAATAACATTTTAAATCATTAGCATTTACTTTAAGTAGCACTTTCTTCAACTCAGCTTCCCTTCCTGGCCCTCACCCTGCTCGCACGGAGGAGCTGCCCCAATGGAATTGCCTTCTGGTTTTGGAAGGCAGAAGGTGCTTTTTTTAAAACTCTGGCCTCCAAACTGAGGCAGCTGTGAAAGAAACCCTAATCTTGTTTTTCTTTAAAGTGTATTGAGAACAGAGTTCTTGTGTTTATTAGCACCCAGACCTGTGAAGCATTTTGCCTCTTAGATTTCCTTTCGTGTTCTTGGAGTGGTTTCTGTTTTGGTTTAAAAACAAACCAACACAAAAGCAACAGCAACCTCTGCAAAAAACAAGGATTTTTAGCAGCCTCAACCCAATTCACAGTCCTATGTCACACATACCATAGCATTTTCATCGTTCCTATGCTTGTTAAATATTAGATGTAATATTAAAATATTGAAGAGAAAAAAGAAGGCTGATGGCAACAGCTTGAATTTATAACCCAGACAAAGCAATCGGCACGGTGAGCTATGAAAGGAGTTGTGGATCCTGCAGGTTTGATCACATTACAGAACAGAGTTATGAAATATCCCTCATTCAGAGTTCAGAAAGAAAGAAAAAACAAGTGGCTCCTTTACCTAGAAATTAGGTCTTAATGAGAGCTCTTCAGAGGTAAAAATGGTCTAATTTTCACTGCAAAACAGACTGTGTGTTCTCCCTTACCATTTATCTGCAAGGAAACCTGGGCACAGGTGCTTTGTCTTGAAAACTCAAGATTTCTAAGAAAATGGCCTGTTTTTCAGGAACAGGGCGAGAATTTCCACATATAGGAGGAGGCAGAACTTCTGCTGGAAAACAGCAAAAGGGATGGAAAACAGAGAATCTATTGGAAGAGGAAAAAACACTCAAACCCTCGTTTGTATTGCGTTTGGAATCGAAACCCTTTGGGTATCTCCAACATGTCTTTCCCAAGTCCAGCAGTTGCCACGTTTCCCCTAAATCTCCCGGATTTGCTACTAAAGCACGTATTGAAGAAGCCCTTGCGTGGTGAAAAGTTCAGTCAGCAAGTTCAGTCCCTGGAGCAGCTGTGCAGGCAGTTGAACGCTGGGCCCAGCCGTGGTTTGGGGCAGCCCAGAATGTGAGAGAGTCTCCAGTTGGATGCACAGCTCACAGCAAGGGATGCCTTGGCACCACAAGGTCCTTGGGGTGAGGGGCCTGGTGGGGCTCGCAGGTCCCAGCTGAGCCCTTCAGCAGAGTGGTGGCACCCCCAGCACAGCCCCAGAGATGCAGAGGCAGACAACAAAGGCTGCGAGCAAAGCACAACCTCTGTCAATGTGACAGCAGGAGAGGGCACACAGGTGACTTGTCTCTCACCACTTCAGCACACACATTCATCACCCAACACTTGGCCACCTTGGCTGCCCTGCAGCCAGAGAGGACACCCACTTTTGGACTCCAAGCCTCTCAAACACACTCCCCAGCATCTCCTATCACCACCACCAACCCTCTTCCAACCACTGTCCCTGGGCTGACACTGCGGTAGGACGGGAGGCAAGCCCAGCTCTGACCTTCCCAGCAACAGCCACAGCTCAAAAGGCCCCTGCTGAAAGGTGGTATCCACACCTTCTGCTCAGTGAAGGGACCTCCCAGGCACTCCCAGGGAAGGGCTGGTTTCCTTAATGGTTACACCAGGTCTCAAGATTTAAGAGACAGGAAGCCTGTTACTAATCACTAATTCTGGTGGGACATTTCATCTCCTGTTTGTAGGTTCTGTGGTCTCTGTTCAGGAAAGTCCCCAGTCAGACCATTCCCAAGACTCCTGAGCAGTCACACTCCCAAGGCCAGAGATTTTCACTGCTGGGACCGAAGCCTCTCCACAGTGGTGGCTCCAGTGACCCGATGGGTTCTGCTTGACCTTGATGAAGGTGGTAACTAATGGATAAAGGAACAGACTCCAAACAGCTCGGCTGCCCAACAACTGTCTCCCGTGTGTCATCCTCAGAAGTGCCCAGGACCTCCTCTTGTGATGTCACTGAATTATCAAGGCTGGAAGAGACCAGCCTGAGGGATAAGATGGTCCCTCAAGACCATCCAGCCCTCCATTTTTGGCATGCTGGCACATCTACGGATGTCCAAGGTTTTCAGACAGGAGGACCCTGACCTGGGTGGAAGATACAGGGCTGAGGATTTAATCTCTTTGTACCTCAGTCACCTAATCCATAAAACAGGTACAATAATGCTTGCTAATCTCAGAAGGCTTTGATTATTTGTTATGATCATCAAGAACTTAGAAGGAAGGCTTTAATGACCTGCAAAGTCTATTAATTATTTTATCATCATTGCTGACAAATTGTATGATTTTCCTCCTTTCCTCTTTCCTCCACTGAGTCCTTTAGCTTGGGAAGGTTCAAGGTGAACCCCTAGGCCACAACACAGCTGAAGTCCTGGGGTATTATTACAACAGATAAGCAGAGCTTTATGGGTAAATTCTTCAGCCCAAGGTTTCTGTCCTTCTGTTTATCTCAGCGTTATGGAGAAACAATGAAAACAACCTGGCAGAACCCAATGCTGTGGTTAAGGATGAGGAGTGAGGAGGCGCTGCACTAAAACAGGTACAGCGAGGAGAGTGCAAAGTCAAGCAGTGGAGATCCAACCACGTCCCCAAGTGAATCCTAATGAGGCATTGTCATAAAAACCTATGGCTGTTTATCACTGCTAATACCATGGCAACTGCATGTTTAATAATGTAATATATGGAATCATATTCAAACATGTGTTTGTCTACACATGAGTTCACTGATATTTTCTTTAATTCATTTGACCCAAACATCACTGTAACCCACTGTAATAATGCTCATTCTTTATGCTCAAAGTCTTGCTAAAGCACTCCTCAGGCAAGTTTGGGTGGTAAGTTTCTCACCCTGTCCAAGATATAGACAGTCTGGGACAAGGAGTTCACCAGCTTTTTTGGGAATTTCTTCCAGTGGCTAACTGGTATTAACACATCTGTGTCATATTCCCTGTTGGAGTTTGGCGATTAGAAGCTGAGCCCACTCCACAAAAAGGACTGACTTCTCTAATGTGCTTTAGGTGGTTCCTTGCATTCCTATTTTTTGCATTTTTTAGACGGAGAATGAGTAAATGTTGCTTGTCAGCAAAGCCAACCCCGGGCAGGACTACTCTGATGCTCTAGAGTAAAGATTTTTTATAGAATCACAGAATCCCAGAATAGTTTAGGAGGAAAGGGACCTTAAAGTCCATTTCATCCCACTCCTGCCATGGGCAGGGACACCTGTCACCATCCAAGGTTGCTCCAAGCCCCAGCCAACCCAGCCTTGGATGCTTCCAGGGATGGGGCAGCCACAGCTGCCCTGGGCACCTGTGCCAGGAACTCACCACCCTCACAAGGAAGGATTTTGCATGATTTTGGCAGTATTTGGTCAGACCTGAAAGATTAAACTGTCTAATATCAGTAAGGAGAGATATTTCATGGCTGGTGTATTAGGAGGAAGAACATCCTGAATTACCTTAATTCACATTTCATCTTTTTCCCTCACAGGTCCCAACTTCTCAGAGCAATGAACATACAGCCAACTGAAAAGGTGCCAGAGCACAAAGGGAGCACACTGGGACTGGGACCAGCAGTCTGCATGCACACAGATAACCGTGAGCATGGATAACCATGGAAGGCTGTGGGCAGGGAGGGGAAGAGTTCCTTTTGTTATGGCCTCAGGACACTGAGCTAGAATCAGTCTAACAGGAAGGTGAAAGTTATTGAGCCACAAGCTTTCTCTCAGATGGTTTTCTCTTCAGAAGTTTACTTTACCTTCCAAATTAAATTTTTAGGTAATATTCAATGCCTTAAAAAAAAAACATTAGGTTGTAGAAATGTGTCCACAGTTATTTATTACCTGCCTCATGGTCTGAACAAATATGATTTTGTTATTCTATGTTGTCAATAGAAAAAGCACATATGGTTTTGGTTGACAAAATTATGATAAAATTCACTGTATCCTAAAAAATGATTGAAAAGTTTGCAGATGGTTTCTGGGCATTCTAGGGAGGGGGGAGGATTGAATTTCAACAAAAGACGTGCCAAATTTTTTTCTCTTCTTACTGTTCACCCTGTTTCCACATCCCAGTTTTCTCCTTATTAGATATGAGGGTAAAGCAGGTATCCAGCCCAGAACTCATGTGTTTCTCTTTAGCTTTTGGCATTCCATCACACTTGGTCATGTTCACATGATGTTATACCCAGGTCCCTTCACAGATAAACATGAAATGACATCATAAGTCTCAAGTCCCAAACAGCAAAACCCAATTACAATAATCTAAAGAATTTTGCACACCAAAAATTTCATGTTTGATGAATATTCCTGATCTGAAGGTTTTCAGTTAATCTGAATCTTGTGATCTGCTTTTTTTTTTTTTTTAACTAAGTTCTGATCTTCTCAGTTCTTTTACTCCCCAGGGGACAAAAAATTGGGGAGAGGGCCAGAACTACCAACCCAGATTGGCAACTATCTTGTTTGGTTTGAACTGATAACCCCTTTTCCTCAGCATTGTTCACACAGGCAGGGCAAGCCCTTCAGTGGCTTCGCTACAGCTGCTTGCAGAGCTTTTGCACGTTCTGTAAAACAAAAGACCCGTGTGAGTTCCACTTTGTGCACTCCATCTCCAAAGTATCTGTAAAAAGAGACTTCACCCATCATTGCAGAAACACATCTTCCTTCTACTTCATCTTTCTGGGAAAAATACTAACTTAACTTTCTGCTTGTCCCTAGAGTGACAGGAGTCCTGTGCTAGCTGGGTGGGCTGGCAGTGGGACAGACCCCTAGGGTGCTGAAGGGAGGAGGGCCTGGCAAGCACAGGCTGGAGGTCTTGAATTAACCCCCACATACTGGGACCAACCTGCTCTGCGAAAACAACTGGTGGGGAGCGCCTCTCACCTTCTCATGCTTTCCAGTAATTTGGGAACAGACTTCAACCTGTCATGGCAATTTTTCTCTCCATGATGCTCATGGTAGTTGATGATCTGCTACATCAACACCTCTAACAGCTGTTACCATGGTGTGCACACTCCACATGGTGATCAGCAGGGACTGGAAGAACACAACCTGGGCAGGAGAGTCCGCTTTCCCCAGCAGAGGGTGAAGGGATGGTGTCCTCACTGTGTCTGAACAAGAGGCGAGTTCCAAACTCCATCCCTGCTCTTTCTTTTGAGCCACATTAGTGATGGATAACCCAGAATACTCGAAATTTATTCAACTTGCCAGAATATTTCCACCTCTGCCAAACCTGTCAGTGGCCTTCAGCGGCTGTCATCCCGCCTGCCCGGGATGTCCGGGGAGTAGCAGGCCAGCCTGGAGCAGATGGATAATTATTGAAGGGAGAACATCTGGAAAGTGTCACCGGAGTGTTAGTAGCTCTCCCTGTCTATGAGCTATGCCCAAACATGTCGATAAGTTTCCCAACATGGAATTCATTTTTTCTAACAGGATACATGTGGAAGTTCATGTTTCAGCAGTGGCCAGAAGTGGCTTTCTTCCTCTTCAAAAAGATTTGTGACCTCTTCTTCAGGCTACTGTAATGTGATTTATTCAGGTCTCCTCTCAGAGAGCACTCAGGGGGCCCAGTGGAACAGAAGGCAGGAGCACAGGCTCCCAGCTCTGAGTTACAGGGAGCTGCGCTCCCTGACTGCACCCCTGCCCACGGGCCACGAACACACTGACACCGCACAGGGGGTGCTCCATGCCAGGGGCCGTGCGTCCGGAGCCACCAGGATATGCAGGGCAGGCCAAGCTGGGTAAGGACAGCAAGACTCCGGTGCACAGCCAGTGTGGGACTGCAGGACACAACAGAGGGATGTTTCCCATCCCACACCTGCACCCAGCAGCTGCAGCCAGCTTTGGGCACTCTCTGTGCTCTATAAACATCTGCGACATGAGGGAAAACAGGACATGTGCCTGGTACAGCATCAACCACAGAGACACAGGTGTACAACAGTGCCTGTGCCTCCTTCCTAAAGCTGCTTTGATGCTGGAGGGGATCCCTGGGACATGGAAGGTTCCAGCCCAGCACCCAGAAATGTCCACGCCCACTCAACTGTACCTGTTCAGTCCAAGGTCCCTGTCCTACAGCGCTGACACATCTTCTCCATGGGCAATAACTGCATTGTGCAAAGGAAAGATTTTGCAAAGCCTTGAGCAGTGACCAAAGAGGGAGATGCTCCCCATGCCCACACCTGCTTCCAGCTGAGAACCAAATCTTATCTAAAACTATTTTCTCAATCATGATGTCTCCAAGCACATATTAAAATAATCAGTTTAATGATCACAATGACCCCAGACAAACACAGCAGCTGGAAGATCCATAGCAACAACTCAAACAACACCCTTGCAGAACACAGCACATCACGTGGCTCTCCCAACACCACACCTCTGAAAGTACTTTCTCAAAGCAACCATGGGAACAGCTTGGACAGAGAGCAGCACACTTTTATGCCTTGTCTGAGCTGCCATTCTCTGCCCAAGGCCCTAAGAGGCAGGCTCAGCACTCTGCATCACTGCAAGTCCTTGGTGTGATGCTTAAACCTCTAACCCACCAGTTCAGAGGGAAGAATTCTACCCAATAAACCTTCCTGACATGCAGTAAAGTAACACATTTATTTACTTGCTTGAACCCACCAATATGCTGTTCATTTCAGTGATTGATAGAATTGGGTTATAATAAGCATACTTTATTATTGAAAAATTTAATTTAAGGTTTAAACATAAAACAAATGGTATTTTCAAATCTATTTTAATGGAGACTATCAAAACCATTCCATTGCCATAAGGGAAAAATTCTGTCTCCATATCTGTTATGTATATATGCATAAAATCTTCAGCCTACAAGTCAAAGTCGCCTGTCCTTCTATCAATCCATCATTTTGAAAATAGAATACAGAAAGCCTTATTTTTTCACTTAATTTTCATTAGATTCTTGAGGGAATTAAAATAACACAATAATGGGCAAATGCTGCCACCACAAATCCAAAT
Source organism: Melozone crissalis (assembly GCF_028551555.1). NCBI lineage: Eukaryota > Metazoa > Chordata > Aves > Passeriformes > Passerellidae > Melozone > Melozone crissalis. The sequence goes on from NW_026535785.1 coordinate 798,902, forward strand.
GACAGCAATGAATCTACTTACGGACAGAATTCGGCCAAAACTCCAGCTTAGAGTGCCAAGTACAGAGCAGCCACCCATAAAAGTACCCTTAGAGCTCGACTGTGTCAGGTAGGTAAATAATCTACTTCAAATCCAGACAGGAATACACATTCCTTCAATTCCAGGCTGGTGTTGCCTGGTGCTCACAGCGACGGACTCGCCACGTCCGTCCTCATCCTGGCTTTCCCTGCCCAGGTGTCAGCTGGGCAATCCTCACAAGCACCGTGTCAAAGGACCCAGTCCAGAAACCTGCCAGGACACCTCTGGCCCTTCAGCAGGACTGGAGAGGCACCAGGTGTGTGGGGTGACTCTCCCTTTCTTTGTGCATCTTGTGCCATTGACCTCTCCCCACAGATACACTTGGAAAGATATTTGACAATGTATTGAGAGAAGACCTTCATAAAGCTTTTCCCTGGCACTTTCCAGAGACCTCTCCATAGCCAGTGAAACCTCAACATGTCCCATCTTTAAAAGAAAAAATTGCAAAAAGATATTGTCACGGCAGCAGCAAATCCTGAGCCCCTTCCTTCTCCTTCCCCTCTCCATCTTTCCCCATGGCTGCAGGTGCCTGCTGTGTGACAAGTTTCCAGCATGGTCTTTCAGCTCCGTCCTCTCAGCTGCCAGGCTGGAAGGTATCTCTGCCCAGCTGGTGGCCTCTGAAAGGCTCCCCTGCAGCCCCAGCCAGGCTCATAACCTGAGCTAAAAGCACTCAGGGCACCATAGCTCAGCAAAGCACCATCCTGGGCTGGGGAAAAACAGATGCCCACTGCTGACTATGGCGGCGCCACTCTCCTCAAACCCTGCTCTCTTCCTGTTGTTTATTTGTGGACACAGGCATCATGTGTTTTAAATTTGAATACATTTAAATAAAGTGCCATGTGGCTGCCAGCTTGTTGTTGACCAGCAAGCTCAGCTTCAGCCACGTGCTGAAGCTCAGGTGGAATGTTCTCACTCATGTTTTCCTTGCATTTTCTTAAAACACCTCAAACCACAGGACCACATGAAAAGGCACAAGGTGTTGGCTGGATTCTTTTTTGATAATTTTTAAATTACCTAAATGATGGTCTATATTCTAATGGGGTTTGCCCACTGCCCTAGTAAGTCCACAGCTTCACCTCTTCAACAAGTCAGACCTTTGATACATTTTGCCTTGCTGCAGGAAAGAAATTTATCTTTTGCAATGACTTATTGTTTCCCTGGATGTTCCTTTGATGCAGGTCTATTGTTTCAGGGGAAAACAAATTTATTCCTTTAGCAGGTTTGTGCCTTCAGTGGAATTTGTCTAAGGAGGTTCCACTGCACAAACACAAAAAGCCCTAATAGATGCAGGTTGGGGCTGCCGCACGCAGGCACATGTCAGGTTTGACGACTGATGGTACTTATACAGATTTACACAACAAAAAGTACATTAAAAGGACGTTAAGATTGTGAACCAATGTCACAAAAGCGTGGAAATTCACATTTCAGGATTTAAACTTCCAATATTGACATGGAATGCTAAATATTAAAACGGGCTCCCATTAGAGTGAAGGCACTGAATAATTTTTAATCTAGACTATTAATTTCCTGAAATTTGTTGTTCTCTCTGCCTCTTAAGGCTTTCACATTTTTAATTAACTTTTTGTTGTGTCCTTGTCTTGTAATTTCTGAGTTGCTCCTCCAGTATAATTACATAATATATGCGGCACATGTGATAGCTTAATTGGAAATATTAACCACAATATGCAAGGAAATCATAAAAAGCTTCACAAAACTTTGAGAGTAAATGTTTCTACAGCTTTAGTGAGTTCATAAATGGTTGCTTCCAGTATTATTCTCTAATAAAAACAATTACACCTAATGCCAGCCCAACCTGCAGTAGAATTAGGAATAAGGAGAAGAATAATTAGTACCTACAGAATCCCTATCACCACAGTGTTATTGCTTTCAGGTGGAAAAACAGATTTAAGCACAGACAGCCAACATTAACATCCCCCCCTTTTGATCCCCTGACCCCCTCCCCCTGGGTCTGGCATTATTCCTACAAACCCCTTTTGGATCCAAAGCTTTCAGATGTTGAATTGCTCTTAGGAGATGGGGAGCACTAAAATAAATAGGAACCGAAGGTGCTTAGAAACGTGTGCAGCCTGAAGGATGCGAAGCTAAAAACAGGAAAGTAAATTGCATTTTGGTATTTTTTTGTAGCATTCAAAAAGATTATTCCCAACTTCATGCCAGGTCTTATCCTGCTGTCAACTCTCTCAGGCTATTTTACAAGACTTCCGAGGAAAAGCGCGAGCAAACCCAACATGCTGTAACTTTAACTCGCAGCCCTGCTGCAGAAATATGAAAGTTAAACCAGTGGATAAAAAACTCCCCCCATAATGACTACTTGCTCTGCTCTGGAAAGGGGCTGGGACAGAGGGAGAGAGAGGAGGACAGGGAGAAAAGCAGCGTGCAGTGAGATAAAGCAGAAACTGCTATTTTGAATACAATTTATGTTTGCTAATTCCATTTCTATCCCTCCAGAAGTGAGGCTCCATCTTAAAGCACGCTGCAGCCATTTTACCTTCACCAAGAAGGAACAGAAAATAGGATTCTTCCTCCAGTAACCCAGAATACTGGTTCATGGGCTGATGGGACCTTAGCAATGGCTAATGAATAATTAAGGCGGGAAAGATTTAAAACGAGGAATTTTCTTAGTATCTCAAGGCAACTCTGTAAAACTCCAAGGCCAAAAGAGCTGCCTGAAGTCCTGTCTCCAGAAGTGCCCCCACATTTTGGTGTTAAACCTGAATTGCAATTCATCAGCCCTTAGACCCATTATTTCAAAATACAATAGTTTATTGGGTTCCATATTTGTTGAATGTGGTTTCCTGCCTGCAGCAGCTTCAGTTCAGATGAGCACAGTGTCTCCATTCCCTTTCAAAGGCAGTGCCTGGGAGCCTGCCATCCTGTCAGGGCACCGAGCGGCAACACCAAACACGGACCCCAGCACAGGACAGAGAACAGGGAGGCAACACATGGAAGACAGTACAGCCCAGGGGAAATGAATGCCTCAGTGGTCAACAGCAGAGAGGCAGAGGTGGGACAGCATGTAGAATATGAAACATGTCTTGCAGAGAAATGTGTCTGTAATGCAGGACATTCCAGAGGCTCTTCAAGGTGCCGGTGAAAGAACCTGCACCAGGCACGTGCTGTCCCCACAGAGACGGACATCGCTGGCACAGCCCCTCCTGACATTGGCCGGAGTGTGGCAAGGCATTTTCCAGAGCCTGAGTAAAAGCATGTATACTCATTTATCTGTGCCCTGAGTGGATAATGAATGTCCAGGTCTGATGTACTCTGGAAAGAATCTCAGGTTCTGACAGTGGCTGGGAGCGCATCACAGATAAGGCTGCTGGTAAAACAATGGACTTTTCTGGCCATATTTCATGTCCCTGGATCAAAGTCCACTATTCTTTTTCAAGCCTTCCTAAAAGTGGGGGCTTGAGAATCAGGAGAAGATCATTTCTACTGAAGGGAGTTGTATAAGGCGTATCTCAGGTGGTTGAGCATTTTTTTCCCATCAGAAAGTAAAATGGGATTATTAGAAGGAATTGTTTTCCCCCTCGTAGACAAAACTACACACACTGAAATTTGGACACAAGATAATCCAAGATGTGACAGAAAAGAGACAAACACTCCAACTAGACTGTCTCATCACCATATGGCCCTGTTTCCTTGGAAGCAACCTGCCAATCCTGACCTGAGCAGCGCCCAGAGCTGAAGCCTTTAAGGGGTTGAAATTTGGGGTTATCCTAAGAAACAGATTTCAGCCTCCACTCTGACTAAAGCCAGCGTTACCAGAACAGTGGCAAGTGCTCGTCATAGTGAGTTTCAGCAGAAGACTACTATCAGTAATGCTAAAAGCCATGCTGTATAAGACAAATTGTCATGGCAGAGTGCAATGGCATCTCCCAAGAGTCCCCACACTGTCCAGCCCTGCGTTTGGCTCCTTTCCCACACCGCCTCCGTGTCCCAGCCGGCAGACACCAAGTCGTCCTCCCCTGCAAGGCTGAGAAGGGCACTTTATTCTTTCCAGGTGTCCTGCCCTGGTTTATTTATGGGCTCACTTTCTTCCCTAGTGTGAGAAACCAGCTGGGAAGGATTGGCAAGGCACATTTGGAAGGGGAAAAAATTAGCAACGCTTTTTTCTCTCCAACTTTTGTTCACCTTATCAGTGGGGAATTTTTCAGAGCCTCAGCATCTGCCCCATGAGCAACAATGCACGAAGGCGTTGCATGCTGAAACATGGTCACATCTGATAAACCTGGGCTTTTGGTTAGGATAAACCTCCCATGAGGAACACAAAGGAAGCCAGACTGGTATTTCTGTTCTCCAGGGCTTTGGTAAAATCACAGCAAGCCCTACACAGCCCAGGAGCCATCACACCTCTTTCAGGCCTGATAAAGTCACCTTCTCCTGTTCCCAAGTCAGTGTGGTGGGGACAGAAAGGAGAGATCCCCTTGCAGTACCACATCAACCCAAAATAACATCCAGCAGCTCCCAACAGCCCAGGAGCCTAGTAACCCTCCAGCTGGATGAATCTCATTTTTCAAATCGAAATGGCACAACAAAAAGAACCAGTTGTGCATCACCAATGGCTCCTCCAGCTGTAAATTCACACCAGCAGCAGGGAGTCTTTTTTTTTGCTGGGAAAGGGACACAGAGAACATGTTGCAGCAGCTTCATGAAGCCCAGAATCCCTGTGGGACTAAACAAAAGTGAAGTTCAGCTGTGTTGGACAGAGCCCCCAGGCCCTGTCCTCATCACTGAGCTCCTGCCCTTGGGTTCTTGGTCATCAGAAAGGTGATGTGGGAAACGTGCCAGGAGCTCAGTTTTGAAACACAGAAGCATGAAGACCCTGGAGAAGTTGTTTCTTGAAAGGAAATTAATCTGGGGTTTATCAAAATGAAGTGTCAGATACCTTTATGCTGATGCGAGAAAGATCCTACCCTGCTTGGTTAATGGCAGGTTATTCTTTTTTCTATGCTGTCAACTATTGTTACTGATTGTTAATAGCATTAATATTTCCATCACTTAATTTATTTCATTAATCCCGTTCAAGTTTACCATTCCTAGCATATGAACTGTAAATAGCAATAATAATGCCATCAAGGTTAATATCAGTGATGCTGAAGGGTATTATGTAAAACACAGGCTGTGAGAGGCAGCAAGACAGGCGCCTATAAAACCTGCCCGCGCTAGCGGGGGGTGGGTTAAACAAAGGTCTCGCGCAGATTTACGGAATTGCGTTATCTTCTGGAAGAGGTGAAGATTTAATACCCAAAGCCTCCCTTAAATTTCCTATAATGTTCCTTTCTATCCCTTGACTGTAAAAATACAGCCAGAGACATCCATAAGGAATGGCATTTTTAGCTTAAATTATTAAAAGTCTAATAGTGGTTTCAGTTTGCTTCTAAAAGCAAAGGCAATGGCAACAGACAGTCTGTCCCCTTTTAAATCCTGACGTGCAGGTGTTGGGGTGACTCCAAGCAGTGCAAGGAAAAGGTCTGTAACAGAGCACAAACAAAATTATGGATGTCCCCTGAAAGCCAAATGCCAGGTGGGAAGGGGGAGGCAGCAACCAGGGGACCCTGACAAGCAAGGCACCCACTGTGCTGGCCATGGGGGGCCGGTTGCTGGACACTGTTCCCAGACAATTCCATGACACAACAAAGCCAGGGTCGCCCTGAGCACAGCACATGGTTGACTGAGAGAAGCAGCGATCCCATCAGCACTACCATACCTGCGGTATTTATTACCTCAAAAATGAAAATACCTCTGCTACCTAAAGGCTTATGAGCAATTGAAAGGCTAGAATACTTCTACAAGAACAAGCGTTCTCACAACTGGAAGGCTCGCGGCCCCAAGGGGACACGGGTCCTACGTGTTCATCACCGTCATATCCAGGTAACCCAGCATGTCAGTGCCCCTTTTCCCATGGGAGCCAAGGCAGGAAGCAGAGGGGGACCCCCCAGGGATATCCCTGTTACAGAGCCAGCAACCTCAGGAAATATTTGCTAATGCTGCTTTGGAAAAAAAAAAGGAGTAAAAAAGATTCAAGAATGAGAATTTAAATCCTACAAAAATTTTGGGAGAATAAGGGAGCTGCTGGTAAAGAGACCACTGAAAACAGGGGCTGAGGGGAAAGTGGGGAAAGGGCTCTTTTTGCCCCTCTAGGCAAATCCATCCTCTGGGATGGATTTCTGGAGATAATGAACACATTGGCTTCCTGCGCCCGGCCAGTAGGATTGAGTATTCGCACCAGTGGATTTGGGAGGAATTTGTAAAAGAGCTGGAGCTATGAAATACCTTTCTGCTCCTTTTTCATGGGTGCTGCTGCTGAGGGTGCAGGAGTCTGCCAGGGCAGGGAATGGAAAAGGATGTTTGCCATGGAGGACGGCTTCGTCCTGTGCTGGGAAGTGGCCCATCCACACAGACCCTCCTTTCTTTGTTACATCTGCCATGCCTCGAAGAATTAAATTAGATATACAAGGGGGAAAGAGAGAGGGAGAGAGGGAGAGAGGGAGGGCAAGGGAGGGAGGGAGGGAGGGAGGGTGAGAGGAGAAAAAAGGCTCAGGCAGGAATATATTTCCTATGTCTGGATAAGGGGAAGGATTCGAGGTAATTGCTTGCTTTTCTCATTGTTCTCAGCTGCCAAGCAGAGATTCATAGAGTGTCTGCAAAGATCTCTCTCTTTTTTCTTTTCCTTCTAATTCTTCACCCCCCCGAACCCCCATCTGTCCCGATCCCTATCCCTCCCCTTCCTGCTGCTTATTCCACCCTAGGAGGAAAAAAAAAAAGTAATTTGTCTGTTTTATTTATGATGCAATGAAGGTATGCTGAACGCATCGGGATAACCTGACACTGGTCAAACTATCTGTCAGCAAAGAAGAACTGCCTTCATACTCCAGCGAGTGCATAATTTAACCATTTCTCTCCCAGAGGCCAATGCCAGCCCATCCATTCCCAACACGAGGGTTTGTCACTGCTCCCTCCACGATCAAACCCGGGGTTGTTGGCAAAAACCAGCATTTGACATGTTTTCAATCAACCCTTTATCTTCTCATTTTCGCTAGTCATATACAGATTGTCTGCATGTAATAAAACTTCTCCTTGGAAAAACAGAAAATTATTTAAGATATTCAGATCAAAGCCAGGTCCCAAAACAAGATGGAACACACAAATCTGCCAGCTAGGAAACCAATTCAGGATGGATTTAGGACCCAGATAGAGCCAGACAATTGGATGCTGAGTATGGGGAAGAAACAGTAATGCCTCAGGTCTGAGAGAAGTACAGCTAATCCTTTCCTCCTGATGCACGGGGAGCAACGGCTTCAGCTCCAGGAGAAAATGCAACCCATCCAGTGAGCAGGGTGAGAGGGAAACGGGAGATAAAGGAGGGACAAAGCCAGAGGGAAAAGCAGAAAATATTAGTAAATAATATTTTGGAAGATTAGAATGCAAGCCCAGAATAAAAAATTAAAAATAAATAAAATTAACTGCATATGGTTTTGTTGGGTTTTTTTAAATTTTAAAAATTCCAACCAAACAAAAATAATTCACACATGCCCTGTTGAAATGGGATGAAGCAAAGAGGGGAAGGGAATTACTACTTTCATCCCACCATTATAAATTAGTCCCAATATCTTTCCATGACTCCCAGTACGGCGATGTGTGAGCACGCTGGCTGAGCCAGTGCCAAAGGGGCCATTTTCCATCACAGACTGTGCCGGTGGTTCCCATCCCCACCAAAGGGATGGGGCACTCCCAGGCAGCTCCCTGTAACCCCTCTGCTTTGCCAGGAGTGAGGGCAGCTCCTGGTATGAGACAGGAAAGGACTGGGTGAGTTTGAACAGATTTTTATATCACCATAACCACGGCCCTCAGGATTCAGCCCTGGCCGCGTGCTCCCACAGCAGGAAGCGCTGCCAGGAGGCACTGCCTGAGCCCGGGGCTGAGCACACCCGCAGCATTCTGATGTTTAATAAACGACAGAAGAAAGTATAAAATAAATAAGAAGAGATTTTGCCCTCTAATGCGATGCATGCAAGAGGGATCAGGGTAGAACTCCAGGAAATGAGGGCTTTGACGAATAGCTGCTGCTCGGGATCTTATTTATTCCTGATACACCCCAGCCCTCGCCGCCACAATCAGGAAAAGATTTTATGAATGGGAATATCTGTACAAGAGGGAATGTAACATGGAAAGGAGATAATAGGAAGGGTCAGGTGAAAGCCAAGAGGCGGCTCCTAGGCTGGGCAGTGACACTGCAGGACACACCAGGGCCACTGTCCAGGGCCACTGTCTGAGGCCAGCGCTTCCTCCAGTGGCCAGGCTGCTCACACGAATCTATTCAGGAAGGAGGGATTGCAGATTTCAATTCGGGGTTTATTCTGCATCCCTGAGAAAACAGCAACTGGAATTCGCATATATATTCCTTTGTGAGATTATTTAGGAGTCAGTCCTTACAGCTATTTGTGCACTTACCTATCAATATACAAGTATGAAACACACATTAAGATAAAAACAAATATATTTGGCAAAACATACAAACAGACACTTAATTTGTTTATGGGGAGGCAATTTATAAAGGATGAGATTCTGTAGCAGATCTATCAAAATCAGGCACATGGTGCTGTTTCTCCTGTCATTCAGGAAATCCCACATCCACAGAAAAATGATGAACAATCACATTTTTCACACAAAAATTGCTCCCTAGTAATTAGTATATTTGGGGATAGAAAGGAAGTCCTTTTTACTTTCTTGTTCACCTGTATTATTTCACTAGGGAACGAAGAAATACCATGAAATTACAGGCAGTCACACTCCTTTTCATTCACGACAATTTTAAATATTAAAATACAAGTGGAGGTCAAGCCAGCAGGCACAGATTTTATTGTCAAATCACAACTAAAACCAAAATTAGTTAAAACAATTTAATTTTGTTCAGAAAAGGTACAATGAGACTGAAATACTCTGTGCCAATACAGAATATTTCTTAAGGCTGAGTCCTAAACCTGTGAACAGGATACCCATATCTAGCACAGTCACATTAATGTAAAGGCAGGAGCCCCAATAACATTATCCTAATTCCAAACAGGTTGAGTCACCTCCTTAAGTCCGCAGGTAAAACCTAGAAATAAAATTCTGAGTCTTTTCGACTGACAAGGAACTGCACCATTCTGAACACTGATTTCTGTTTGGGATTTGGAAGTGTTCGGAATTTGTGTTTGCCAGACCAGCCGGGTTATTCCAGTGGGGAGATGAGATCTGCCCGAGGTTCCTACAGAAATCTGACAACCCTCCTCCACGAGCCCCTCATTCAGGAACCACTCCACCATCTGGGGTTGCTTCTTCACCTGACTTGGCTCCACAGAATTCAAACCATGCATTTAAAAAATTGATTGGAACATCCCGAAACAAAATTTGTTATTAACACTAATTCTCCCATCCGTCCTCCCCATAACACTGAGCACAGATACACCGATAGGAGAAAATTTACTTAAAGCAGTAATACTTTAACCAGTAACTTAGAGCAAATAAAAATCATACTTTGTAAATTATGTTTGTTAAAAAATGTTTTGTAAAAAATCATCCTTGGTAAAATAGAAGAACTCTCATTCCATTTCAAAATGATCAATTTTTTTAAAAGAAAAGTAGAAAATATTTGCAGAGAAAAAAAAAAAACTAACAAAAAAGACTAAAACAGGTAGCGAAAAGAAACTTTAAAAATAAATTCACAATTCTCATCAGCAATGTAAAAATTCTCTGGAAGATGGATTTCTACGACATCCAGACCTACATTTGCAGAGCTGGCTCTGAGGATATTTTTGTTTACGTGCTCCTTTGCTGTAATAAAAGCAAATAATAAAATGCTAGAGCTATTTACTGGAACACATCCATGGGGGTTTTTCCACCTCAGATGAGTGATGGCATAGACAGTGCCAGACCATTTCTACCCGGGTTTAAAATAACCCTAAACAATTTCTATAATCTGTTTTCAAGGGCAGCTTGTTGGTAATATGAGATTTTTTCCACAAACTCCAGAATGCTTAATTCCTAAACTGTTTTATCGTTTGGCTGCTGAGTATTTCTTTCTCAGAGATGTACTTCAGAGCCTCGCACGGAGAGATCCCAATACTTCCCTGGCTGAGCTCTTTGTAAATCTGTTCCTTTCCCATACAGAAGCATGGAAGAAGCATACGGAATAAAGGCTGCTTCCCAGCGCTGTGACAGCCCACGCTTGGGGCTGCAAACCAAAAATAATTCCCTGTATTTGCCCCACTCTGTTGGCTTTTTCCTTTCTGGGATGTTGCCTTAATTAAGGTTTTTTCCGCTCTCATCTCCATTGCTATTAAATTTTAACCCAGACACGCAGCTTTTCCTTTTTCCACCCCTTTTATGATTCCCGTTACTGCAGCCCCTGGCCCCCCACGTCCCTCCAGCCTCTCGCTCCCCACATTGTATTTTTTCCTCCTTAAATCTCAGGCTCTTCCCGCTGGCCTTGTGCACTACCAGGGAATCATTTGCTTTCATAATTTACATTTTTTTCTCTCCATCTCTCAGGGTTTGGCAGGGGATGCAGCCTCGCTGCGGGTGCTGTTCGTGGATGGCGAGTGCCCTCTGCAGGAAAACACCCCCAACCAGGAAAAACCCTTGGAAATCAGGGCAAACAGGAGCAAAGAACTCCTGCTTGATTATGATTTTTACTCATTTCATTCTTACACATACCATCAGCACTGCTGGTCCCTAAGATGAACTGCCCCAAGCAGCTCCATCCCTCCCAGTCCCACAGCCCCATCCCAGCCCATTCCATTTGGAACCAGATCCAAGAAGGGTTTTCCTTTCTCAGGTAATGTTTTCTGGCAAGCTCTAAAATCTCTGTCATATTATTTCAGAGCACAGACATTCCTGCTTTTGCTGCAGCAAAGCTGTGCAGGATGGATTCTTTATTAGTTTTTCCCCAAAAATAAGCTCCTTAGGAAATTCCAAATCAAATTCTGCTCAGACCCTGTCCAGAATGACAGCCTCTGCTGTGGGTGCCCTGCCCGCTCTCCTTCTTAAACAGCAAATTCTGATTAGGTTTTATATATATATTGATAAAATCAATGCAAAACATTGGCTGGGAGAGAGCTCAAGTGGCAGATTAAAATCAAATACAAAATAAAATAACAGTTTTAAAAACACAAGAAAGAGAACACTTTTAAAGCAAGTCTCTAACGAGGGCCTCCTGAAAGCCTTTTAATCAAAGGCCAGGTCCCACACAGGGACCCCACTGCCATGGCCATCCCCAGCCATGACTCCATCGCCAGCCATGACCCCAAGCCGTGTATCTTGTGGCAGAGGGTGGGATTAAGAAAAAAGCCCTTTTCTAAAGGAAAAGCATTTTGAAAGACCTCGTCCTTTCCAAGAGCTAATAATGCCTGTGCAGCACAATAGGCATTGCTCACCGTGCCACGGGCAGACTCCCAGGCTCCTTTCTCTGTCTCCCCCTTTTTTAAGGATATCACTTATGCAAACCTCACCCGGCCTCTGCCTCGAGATTGTATATCAGAGCAGCAGGGGGGCTGATGAAGTGCTCATTTTTTTACATCAGTCTTATAAATTGCTCTCCCCATTAATTGTTTCCATGGAAACAATGCATTTGGCTTGGATGGGGATCCTGAAAAATTTTTAATGGGATTCTTAAAAATGTGCAGGAAGCAGGTGGGGGGTAGAGGAGGTGCTCTCAAACACCCTCAAAATAGATCCAGCCTAAGTTCTACTAACATGTGCTGCTAATTGCTTGTGGCCCAAAGCTGCCGAGCCTGGAGTCAGTTGAGGATCTGAAAACATTATTCAAATGACCAGGAAAAAAAGCACCAAAAGGGCAAGTACAGATTACGTGACAGCAGAGATGAGAATTTCCAAACACCTCCTGGCAAAACACAGCCATGAGACCATGACCAAATAACAATTCTTTAATGTCACAGCCTTAACTAATAATTTAAGCATGAGCAGTCCTTGATAACCCATCAGATCCTCCAGCGAATGCGGTGCTGCACGCGGAACCGCCGCACTGACAGGGACAGCAGTAGTGACATGGCCGTGCACACCCACCTTCCCCTTCCCCACTCTTCCTACGCCTGAGAGGATTTTTCTTTTAATTTTTTTTTTCCCCAGCAGGGAAAGTATTTGTATTACAGGGTATGAAACTAGTCCAACATGCAAGCTTATTTAATTTGGAAAATGTGTGGCTAAATGCCACTTGTTATGGGATTAGTTAACAGCTGCAAGTCTGCTACTGTGGAAAGAATTTTTTTCAAGGAAAAAAAAAGGAGAAAGAAAAGGATTTAACTGAAAGCTGCTATGTGCTGTCTCCCAGCGTTCTGTTTGGATTTTTGAGTTCCATCGGGTGTCTCAGCTCTCGGTGGGGTTGTCCTCACTCCACTGTCAGCTGAAGCCATCTACACTTACACTAGCTCCTCCCAAGTAGCTCCAAGTGTTAGCAGCGAGCCTGGAACCCAACACCAGAGCTGCCCAGCATGTTCAGAGGAGCCAGCCCAGCCCCACGGCGTGATCAGCAGCAGCTCTGGCCTCACTCCGGCTCGGCCCAGCCACCCTCTGCCTGCAGTCACAGACACCCACAAGCATCAGGTTACTGGCAGCTCTCAAATTATACCTCCAGCTAATCCCGCAGTGCAGACAGGCTCTAAATTACTTGTTAAAATCCTGTCCTCGCCCTGAGTGTCCTCTGGTGTCCTCCATCAGAGTGCTGCTAATGAAGGAGCAGATCATCTTTAGCACATCAGTCACACAAGCCAAACCCACCAGTCACTTTATTTCCCATGACCTCCCTGCATGACCAGAACAGATATTTCTATGCAGATGCCAAGAAGCAAGTTCCTAAATCATAACTTGCTCTTCCCAGTCCCAGAGGGCTTCTCATTAGTATCCCATTGCTGTCCTCTTTCCTACTCAGGAATACCCTATCTTAGAGTCATGGAATGGTTTGGGTGGGAAGGGACCTTAAAGCTCATTCAGTCCCACCCCCTGCCCTGTGCAGGAACACCTTCCACTATCCCAGGCTTCAACCTGGCCTGGGACACTTCCAGGGATCCACGGGCAGCCACAGCTTCTCCAGAGCTGAGGCCCTTTGTCAGCCCCAATTGTTGAGTATTAACCACCAATCTGGGGCTTGGTTCCAGGCTCAAGGAAGGACACGGAGCCACTCCAGGAGCTGAGAGGAACAGCCACCTCCCAGGGAAGAAGCCACCACAAATCCTCGCCTTGGAGAGGCGTGAGGAGGAGGATGGCTGGGAGGGGAGGAAACGCACTGCTGAGCACAGCAGAGGCTGCTCAGACAGTGTCGCTTCCCATTCCAGGCTCTGCATCTCACTGCCGTTCAACTTACAGCGCAACAGTCCAAAAGGACTTCATGGCAAAAGCCGCAACAAAGGAAATAAATCCGTTTGTCACCTCCTATGACAGATGTGACCCAAATTATCTTTGTAGAAGATGTATTCTAGTGGATCTACTGCTCGGGAGGCAGGAGGACTTTGTGCTTCTGGGCACAAAATGCTCAAGGCATCTGAGTAAGCCACAGCAGGGAGGGGGACAAAGGGGTTGGCATCAAACCCCTGAAAAATTGCCTGTGCTCGCAGCTGTCTCAGATCAGTCATCTCTGAGCAGAAGGCAATGTGTGCTTTTCCCAAGGCTTTGGGGGGCTCTTTCCAGCCCTCAGACCTCTGGAAGTCCATCTCTCCACCTTAGAGCTTCTAATAGAAATGTCAAATGTGGGTTTCTTCATGAATAACTTGAAGAAGGTGCTTTGCAGCCTGTCCTTGCAGCAGAGGAGAGCCTGTACAAGGCCTGAGCTCACCAAACCCCATGTATTAGCTCCAGCCAGTCTCTGCAGAATTGGTGCTACATATCCTAGCTGAAATTGTTTCAATCCTGTATTTATTCCCATAATGTTGAAACAACACAAAGATATTCACATCACACGGCAGGAAAATTCCTCTTTGGCTGTTTCTTTTGGATACCATAACCCAATTACTTTCATGTCACATGCACACAAATGATCACACTGTGCTGATACACACCCTGCAATTATGTGGACACAGATGGATGTCACGTGGCATTTTTCTGCTGGAAGTGATACCCTGAAAGGGGGAGGACAGAGGTAACTGGACCATTTCTTAAAATCACATTTCTCTTATACCAGTACCAATTCCTTGGCCACAGCCTGAGCCAGTGTGCATCTGCTCAGCATAACCAAGAGCAGACTGTGCAGGAAAAGCTTTTTACTTGCTGAAGATCACCGAACCTGAGGTCACAGCCAGGCTCCCCGGTGGCTGCACACCCCTGAAAGGGAGGGAGTGCAGGACGAGGGGTGTGGTGGCTGCCCTGGCAGCATGTGCAGGCAGAGGCTGTGCCTGCAGCTTTGTGCTCAGCAGCCCCAGCGGACTTGTAATACTGATGAGCACGTTGTGCTGAGACAAGGTACCAGCAGAGGGGCTGGGAAAGGCTTTTGAAAGATCTTTAGAAAGCACTGGAGATAAAAGCTACACACACACTTTTTAAGTGTATCAATATCTCACTCACAGTCATGAGCAGCAAACTAGCCCAGGGTTCCTGGTACTTTACAGGGCTGCATAAGCTGGATTTGCCATTTCAGTTAACAAATGTAATCCCCCCTAATAAAATTTTAAATAAGTGGGGTATTATGACTCTTCACAAGCAAGGCTCCCAAAGTTATGTGTGAGTGTTCACGCAAGCAGCCCCAGCCCTGTGCTCCTGGCTACGTCACGGCACAGCACAGACAGGGAGAGTCTCTGTCCTGGAAAGAGCATCAGCAAATCAAAACTTCAGGCACATCCCCAGCTCCACTGGGACCTGCATGCTGCAGATGCTACAAGTGGAAAGCAGCATGCAGAAGAAGACTGTTATTTCCTTCATTTCCTTTATCTTAAAAGGGCCCAGACTTGGTAAATTCTGTTTCTCATAACTGTACAGCAAAATTTTAGTTTTCTGTGATTCCTTTTTAAAAATGACAGAACAAAAATCCTTTTTTTCCAAATCTGGAAGCTTGCAGCCTCCCTTCCCCAGGGGGGGCTAGTGAAGTTTTTTTTCCATTTGTCCACATTTAAAGCTGGGTCTACTTTAAGAGAAACAAGTGAGCATTGGGTTGTATCATTTCAAAAATGAAAGGTATTTACCCTCAAGACAGTAAAAGATCTTTTAAACTTTGCCGATGCAGGGGAGGAAATGGGAAGTTTACAAATGTAAAGCTCCAGCCCTGCGCAACGAGCCCCGCTCCTGTTCGGGTGTGGAGTTCACTGAAACTGATAAAATTTCTCACCAGCACAGTCACACATCAGAGTTCCATATCTGCATCTTTTATCAATGCAAAAGCTGCTTTCAAGAAGAAAACATTCTTCACAGTAAATTCAAAGTTTGCCCAGTTTAAAAACTATTTAATAGAATGATGGAATGGTTTGGGTGGGAAAGGACCTCACAGCTCACCTCATTTCACCCTCTGTCCTGGGCAGGGACACCTTCCCCCATCCCAGGGTGCTCCAATCTGAGCCCTGTTCAACCTGACCTTGGACACTTCCAAGGACGGGGCAGCCACCGCTGCTTTGGGCACTGTGTGCCAGGGCCTCCTCACCTCACATGGAAGAATTGTTTCCCAATATCCCATTTAGCCCTGCCCTCTGGCAGGGGGAAGCCATTCCCTGTGTCCTGTCCCTCCATCCCTTGTCCAAAGTCCCTCTCCTGGAGCCCCTTCAGACACTGGAATGGACTCTAGGGTCTCGCTGAAGCCTTCTCTTCTCCAAGCTGAACAATCACAATTCTCTCAGCCCTTCCTTAGAGGGAAGGTGTTCCATCCCTCTAAATATCATGGTGACCCTCTTTTCTCCCACCTCCTGAAGTCACACGAAGCAAATCCCAATGGCTCCCCAGAAAAAAACAAGAGGTATTTGCTAAAGCCCTGATAATGTTGAAAAATATATAGTCAAACATCATGCTAAGTGGAGGTCTGATAAACGAAAGTCCATCTCTTACACTAACCTTCAAGGTAAAATTAATAATTAATTAGTAAAGCCAGGACATGGAATGATTGCTATCAATATTTTAATGCTTTTACTGCTAATTTCATTCTCCCTCCATATTCTGCTGCTGGAGAAGCAGAAGAGCTGTGTGTGCGCTTTCAGTGTGGTCCCTGCCTTAGGGCCAGTGCTGGAGGAGCAGTGTCACCCACAGGGGTGCCCCCAGACGTCCCTTCTGCCAGAACCCAAACCCAGTGTCCATGCTTTGTTACATGTGTCCGGCACCAGCCTTCCACAGTATCAGCTCCAAGCCAGGGCCCACTCCCATGCAGCCAGCAGGCAAAACTAGCGGGGGTTTAATGAAGATAAGCACAATTCAACTGCAATCTTCCCCACGCATTAGGAATATCTATTCTCTTTCCAACAACACAGCAAGGAAAACTCTGGCCCAAGAGGAAAACTGCTGGGAAAGTTGTGAGGAGGTGACTCCAGGCGGGTGCCAGGGCCCTGGAGCCAAAGGAAGGGAAATGAGTGCTGCCCTCACTACTGGAAGGCAAAGTGTGTCCTGCCTGCTTTATTTACTCTTTATTAGTCTAATGAGGCTGTTTCCTGGGAGTTTAATTACCATAATAGAGACAATTCCTTTCTTAACCCTCTTTACAGCCTGGAAGAGAAAGAGCCTGTGACAGAGGAATGTGGAACACAAGCAATGCTGTGTTTGCACCAGCCCGAGCAGAGCCCCCAGAGCCCCGGCAGCTCAGGCACGTGGCCACAGACCTGCCCCCGTGGGGGGGTCCCTGCCACGGGGGGGTCCCAGCCAGGCTCCAGTGCCCACCCTCACCCAGCACACCATGAATGGCCGAGCTGCAAGGCAGCACTGCAGAGCTCTGCTGCAGAAAAATTAAGAGCACATGATTAATGCTACATAAAATGTGTGGGTTCCCAGCCCTTTGAAATCATACCTCTTCATCATTTCCATTTATAGTTTACTAATGAAATTAGATATGGTAAAGGGTTCCTTTCTTTCTTTTTTCCCTTAAATTGACTGTACATTTTTTTAGAGTTAAATCAACATATTTTCCATTCCATATTCAGCAAGAAATTAGACAATTAAATGTGAGGTTTTTTAATGCTGCTGCTAAGAGATATTTCCATGGTGTTGCCATAATACATACACCAATTTACTGTATTAGACTTACATGTCTGTTACTCTGCACAACAGATACAACAGATCAGATTAGAAAAAGGTAAAGAGGCAGCAAGGATGAAAAGCACCAGACCTAAGAGAAGAAAACACACAGGCTCTGAAAAGCCACAGCAGAGCTGTGCTCACCCAACAACAAGGCTCTCCCAGCCCACTTCATGCACAGTTACACAGTCCAGACAACACACTGTAAAAGCAATTGCTAAACCCAGAATAAACCTGTGCCAGAGTCCAAAATCCAAACAGAAAGCCTTTGCCAAATTTTCTTCTAATCCAGCCTCACAGAAGGGATGAGGCATGAAGTCCTGATTCCTGGGCAACACGGTGTTGATGACAGGAAGCCATTAAAGCATCACTGCGAGGTCACAATCAAATTAAATGAGGCGGGAGACAAGGGTCATGCTGGTGTGACACGTGCACAGTGTCCAGGAGAGTTATACACGTGCTGTACCCAGGCGTGTTACACACGTGCACTGTGCCCAGGTGAGCAACACGCTGTGCCCGTGTGTGCTACACATGCCATGGCCACTGCAGCCCCAGCTGAATCCCTCCCAGCACAGCTCTCTGGCATTGCTGGCCCCTGGGACCACTCACTGAGCACTGTCCAGCAACCGTCGGCAGGGAATTCTCAGATTCTACTCTTCAAAAGCATGGGGGGAACGGGTGTTTACACAGCTGTTACCTTAACTAACACTGGAACTGTAAAATGCAGGTGAAATGAAATAACTAAAGGCATTTCCCCTGAAATCCTCATTGCAGAGTTGGCCTGAGAGCAACAGGATTTGGGAGCCCCGCATTCTGATGCCACATGTTTAGATGAACGCTATCTTTTCTGCAGTGCAGTTTGAAGGTTTGGGCTTGGCAGTAAGAAACTGCACTCTCACTAAAATTCATCCATGGATATCCCCTTTGAACGCTTCTTGGATGGTTATTTTCACTAACATTGTGTTTATTAGCAGAACAGAGGGAGGACTGTAAAGCAGGATCACGGGAGAGTTTGATTTCCAGGCAGTGATGAATGGCGGGGGAGGCCAGGTCACCCGGCTGCAACATCAAAGGGGCGACTGAACCAGCAGCACACTTGAAGTTAGTTAAAATGCCATCACCATTTTCTGAGTTTTGCTTTTTTCTTACATTTAAAGAAATTATATTCCCTAGTGCTGGCCTCAGCCATTATTTCCAGGTCTCTGATGATACCCAGGACTCTATAACGGCATTACCTGCTGGTGTGCCAAGGAGGATTTGCCACATGGTTTAATTGTGATACAATGCACTCCTGTCCTCGCCATGTCATTTAAAGAGCTTCAACAATGTGCTTTATGCACCTTCCCGTGGGCCTGCCCCATCCTAAAGCACCAGGATTAAACTGCCAAGCAATTTGTGTGGGTCTGGCTCCTTTTGGGCTAAAACTGCTCAGATTCTTTCAGAGCTCTGCCCTTCTCTGTTCCTCTGAGTGAGGAACCAGGTGTTCTTGGGGTAGCACATAGCAAGAAAGGCAAGTCCTAAGCCTTGGAGCTGAACCAGACACAGGCTAAGGAAATACAGTTGTCTACTGTATACACATTTACAGCTAGCAATCTGACTACTAATCACAAGATATGCCGGACTGCTTTGGGTTGGAAGGGACCTTAAAGCTCATCCAGTCCCATTCCCTGCCCTGTCCCTGGGCAGGGACACCTTCCACTACCCCAGGGTGCTCCAAGCCCCATTCAACCTGGCCCTGGACACTTCCAGGGATGAGGCAGCCACAGCATCTCTGGGCAACCGGTGCCAGGGCCTCAGCACCTTCACAGGGAAGAATTGCTTCCTACTACCCCGACTAACCCTGCTCCCTAAAGATATGCATTCAATATTCCTAAATAATTAATATGTGTATTGAATGAACCAAATCTTCAGTCAAGTCTTACTAAAGGTGGGTGGAACACAGAAAAGACCTGTGATAGATCACACACACCTGCTGGGGCCTCTCCTGAGGACGGCCCTTTCACTGGCTCCTCCGTCTGCCGACGCTCAGCGGGGCTCTGGCTTTCCCTGGCGGGTCCTTCCTGCAGAAGTTCTCCTTCCCTGGAGAAACGGACCCGTCCTTAACGTGTCCATCTTTTTCCATCATTACATTTAAACAGTAAACGTCGGTGATATTTGTAATTAAGCGGCTCTTTGCGCCACGTTCCCACCGCACCGAGCCCGCTCCAGCGCCGACCGCTTTGGGGCGGCTCGGAGCGCAGCGCGTGCCCCCTCACGGAGCGCAGCGCATGCCCCCCAGAGAGCGCAGCGCGTGCCCCCTCACGGAGCGCAGCGCATGCCCCCCAGAGAGCGCAGCGCGTGCCCCCTCACGGAGCGCAGCGCATGCCCCCCAGAGAACGCAGCGCGTGCCCCATCATCGAGAGCAGCGCGTGCCCCATCATCGAGAGCAGCGCATGCCCCCCAGAGAACGCAGCGCGTGCCCCATCATCGAGAGCAGCGCGTGCCCCATCATCGAGAGCAGCGCGTGCCCCCTCACGGAGCGCAGCGCGTGCCCCATCATCGAGAGCAGCGCGTGCCCCCTCACGGAGCGCAGCGCATGCCCCCCAGAGAACGCAGCGCGTGCCCCCTCATGGAGCCCAGCGCGTGCCCCCTCACGGAGCCCAGCGCGTGCCCCATCATCGAGAGCAGCGCGTGCCCCCTCATGGAGCGCAGCGCGTGCCCCATCACCGAGAGCAGCACCACACACACACACGCACACGCACACACGCACACACACACACACACATAGTGGCACACACACACGCACCCACCCACTCACCCAGCGCTGCGCGTACCCGCGCTGTGCGCTGGCGCGGGGGCACCAGGGGGCAACCTCGGCCCGGGAACCGGCGCGGCCGGGCCGGGCCAAAGGCGGGTGAGACAAGCCAGGCTGAATAAACACGCAGTAAACACACGGGCCCCGCGGCGGGAGGCCGGGAACGCCCCGGGTGAACCTTGCGCACGGGCACGGCTGCGCCCGGGCGGACCGAGCGGAGCGCTCCTGGCCGGAGGCTGCGGGGACCAGTGCGGCATACGTGGGATGCTTCAGGGAACGAGGGCAGCGGGATCTCGAGAAGGGGGAGAACGCTCGGCTCCCTCCTTAATAAATTTTACCTACTATTAATACATCGACAATATTAGGAAGGAAAAAAACCACAAGTTTTTAAAACCCCAACCTCCACTAAAAAGGCTTTGAGAGTCCCAGAATCCCAGAATGGTTTGAGTTGAAACCCAACCATTATAGTTAGGTTAGATTTCTTCTCATTCTACCCCCTGCCATGGCAGGGACACCCTCCACCATCCCAGGGTGCTCCAAGCCCCCTCTAGCCTGGCCTTGGTCACTGCCAGGGATCCAGGGGCAGCCACAGCTGCTCTGGGCACCCTGTGCCAGGATTTCACCTCCCTCACAGGGAACAATTCCTTTCCAATATCCCATCCAACCCTGCCTGGAAGTGGGAAGTCATTCCCTGTGTCCTGGCACTCCAGGCCCTTGTCCCAAGTCTCTCTCCAGCTCTCTTGGAGCTCCCTTAGGCACTGGAAGAGGCTCTGAGGTCTCCCTAGAACCTTCTGCTCTCCAGGTCATTGCAGAACCCACCCAGAAACAGGCTGGGTTTGCCCGGAGTGCTCTGCTTCACAGCGGGTACATCATAGGGATGCTGAGTCCTGTTGGATCACTAGCTTTCACGGATCACAGGGGAAACACAAAGTCTAGAAGACGTGCCCAGGCCGTGATGTAATGCTGGACATTCCTGTGAGTCAGGCTTTCCTAAATTATCTCCTGGGTAAACAACCTAAAACCAGCCTCTGTGCTCTGACGTACACCGCCTTGTTTCCCTGGGCATTTTGCCTCGGCGAAGAACCCGGGCCTTTGTCCCAGATTTTTATCTGAAGAATTGCATATATTTATCCAGGCTGGTCCAACCTGACCCGGACTGCAAGGACCCAGCCCTGCCCCTGCAGCCAGATCTTCCCCCCTTCTCCTCCCTCTCTGCAGTGACAACAAATTCATCGCCACCGTGTTCACCCAGCATTGTCTTATCAAACAGAGAGGGGGGATAATATCGATCCTTTCCTCCAATTTTAAAAAGAGGGTGAAGGGGAAAAAAAAGAAAAAGCCCAAGAAGGGGAAAGCAGACAAAGAGAGGTGAAATCAAACCCATGAGCAACAAAGGAAGAAAACCAGGTGGAAGACGGGAATTGTTTTCTGAAGGCCAGCTAAGTGGAGAATTGAAACGAGGGAGGCTCCGCGAGAGGACTGGGGGATGAAAGGGAGCGAGGGTAAGAAACACAAGGGCTATATAAGTCTGAAAATGGCTAGAAAGAACAAGGGAGAGAGGAGACAAGAATGAAAACCTCTGATGTTGGCAGGAAATGTTGTGATTCTAAAGATGAAACAACTTGTGGGGAAAGAAATTGGGAAAAAATACCCCTGTGTATTTCCTAGGGTGAACTCAAGCAGCAAATGAAGCGCGGCAGAGGCAGCTGCCGGACAGCGCTCTCCTCTGAAGGAGAATTCGGGCTTAGGAAATTACATCTCTTCACAGGGCCAGGGGTTTGCGAAGCCTGCTCCAGCTGCAGCTGCAGATGTGGCTTAAAAGCCCGAGAAGGAGGCCCGTCCCCTGTGGCAGGACTATTTATTCCATGGCCACAAGATTATGGCCATGAGGGGAATAAGGAGAGACGGGGCTGGAGAGATCCTTAAAACTGCCAGACTCATCTGAGACGAGTAATATGGGACATACGTGGAGTCCAGGAAGAGAAACCCGAGGGCTTTCTTACTTATCTAGGAAATGATTACAGAAAAGTTTATCGTGCGTATTTTCACTGTCCCCTGCATGTTGGGGGCTCTAATTCCATTGGACGGGCGCCAGTGTGTTAGGAAAAAAATGCTGGGGAGAGGGAAGGAATAGATTTACAAGAAAAAAACTGCATTCCTTCCAACCTTTCTGCAGCTTCTTAAAAACATACAAAAAGCCTCCTTCAAGCTGCTCAGTGCCATACCAATTTCCTGTGTAGACCTGGATATTAGTATATGTTTTTCTGTGTCTCCGAAGTTTCCCAAGTTACCTAATGCACGCTCAGCATGGAGCATTTTTAAATGAGTTAGTCTTTATTGAATTATGATTTCCAGCAGTCACTAATAACAAAATTCAAATTGCTCCAGCAGACGAGGATTTGAAGAATGCTGAGAAGAAACTGAGTTTTTAAGAGACTCTAGAAGAGCCACCCACTGCTTGTGTATAGTAACCGTGAGCCTCTCAACGGAATACTTCAAATAGTTAATTAGATTTGCTAAAAAAATAATAAAAAATCAGTCATTAGGCGTTCCCACTCTGGAGACGCTGAATAAAGGCTGTTACTGGCACACCTACGGCTCTGGCAAAAAATGAAGCTAAAAATAGGGGGGGTTTTAAATAAAGTTTCAGGTTTTCCTCACAGTGTCCCTGCAGTGGGCATGATGCAATTAGCAACACATCTAAAGGAGAAAGAGGAACTTTTGTTCCATTAG
The DNA here is from genome assembly GCF_028551555.1 of Melozone crissalis. Lineage (NCBI taxonomy): Eukaryota > Metazoa > Chordata > Aves > Passeriformes > Passerellidae > Melozone > Melozone crissalis. The sequence goes on from NW_026535785.1 coordinate 821,718, forward strand.
GACTTCTTTTTTACCTCGGGAATTTCTTCAGGCTGCTAAAGAGGCATTTTTCAAGCAAGGAATAATAGAGAAGCTCGGAGCCCATCCACAGCACGCGGGGCTGGGAACTGCAGCTCACCTGCAAACTGAATTTGCTCTATTTTGTTAACCATTTATTTTGTCTTTACTGGCTGTTCAAAGGGAAGTGTGATAATCCCACTGTTCCTCACTTGCTCAGCGGGGAGTTTAATCTAATAAAGCTATTACAGCCGAATGGATTAAAGCAACGTGAAGCATTAGTAATTTGAGGAGCAGTTAAAGAATGTTAACGCTGAGCCTCTGCGCGGATTCTTCTCCAAACACGATCCCAGAGATGAAAGCAGAGCTGCTACTCAATATGTCATTTTTCAGGCACAAAATTTAATTCTTTCAGCCTCCTCATCCAGATGTTTATAGTGAGGAGCAAGAGCCTGCCCATTACTGAACAACTGCTGAAACCAGAGGCTGACCAGAATGGGAAGGCTTTCAGTCAACCCAGTTTTCATTAATCCTTCTGTTACAATAATACCTTTTTTAGGAAGACAGATACATGACCAAAGTCATCTGATATGATGTATTAGGATGAGCTGCAGTATTAAAAGCTGAGGGACTTAATAATGTTCCCTGTGTCACCCCCTTGGTGCAGCAGACGTGGAGCATCACTGCCAGGAGGGCTGAGAGCCATGGCATGGCCAGGCAGGGATGGGATGGAGGGAGGGAGGGAGGATGGATGGATGGATGGATAAATGAATGGATCTGGAAATGGAAATTAATACATTCAAAATTCCTCTTCTGGTCTTCTTTACTGTATTTCCCATGAAAAAACCCAGCTCCATGATGACATATGCATCAATACATAGCAGCAAGATAATTTCTAGGAAATTCAGAGGGAAACTTGGAAACTGGACTTGAAACATGAAAGTAGCTAGCAGCTCAACTATGAAAAAATCTATTGTCTCTATGTGATGCAAGTTCCACTTAATTCAGTCACTGGTTAATTTGTTTCTTTGTTTAATATGATAGAAACCCCAGGGATCGAATAATTCATAATAAAATTATATTAGTACTTTATTTTTTGTCATTTCTGATTGCTCTGAGCAAGCATTATTGAATAGTTTGATCGTGGGATACAGAAAGTTACCATTTAATTAATATGAAAGGTGCCTAAATTTTGAATAATATTGAAGAAAAAAAGCCTTAGGACGTGGCAGGAGACTCAGTGTGTTATTAACTCTCTTGCTTTCTGTGCCATGTTGGCTGTCAGCTTTGGGTGCACTTCGAGTCAGGGATTTAATCTCCAATGCCTGGAGTTGCTCAGGACGCTGTGGTCAGCACCCAGCAGCTGGAATGACACGATGGATCAGACAATGGGTGTGAGTGTGGGTGGGTGCCAGGGGCCCCTCCTGCCCCTCGGCGTCCTTGGGTTTAGGGGTCACTCATCAGTGATAACCGGCTACCAACTGAGTGAGCTCAGCAACCATCGACTTGTTCCTGAGACTGGCAATAACCACCAAGGCTGGGGACACATGGTCACACAGAAAGTCACACAAAAAATTGGGGTTTTTTAAAATTGAAATCAGCAAACTCCACTTGCCTGGTGCTACCATAAGGCAAAAAGAAATTTCAGGACTTAAAGGGGCTCTGGAAGCTCCCTAAGCAAAAAAAACCAAAAAAATCCCCAAATTTGTATGAAAGAAGGAACAAGTAAAACCTGGTCTATGGAACATTTAGCCAGGAGGTTCCACATCATTCCTAAATCTGTGCCCACCTTTTAACACTCATATAGTGGGAGGCTTTGTGGGACACCCTGGCCAAGTCGCCCTTGGCACACAGTAAATTTATGCTCTTTAATATGGTTGGTAGAAAAGGTAACAGTTAATTAGCACAGGAGAGAATAGTGAGGGAAAAGGGGAATCACCAACACAGCTGGCAATGAAAATCGATGTTAATAAGCAGAAGGAAATGTATACTAGAGGCAAAACTAATGTATTTATAGACTCAACAATATCCCAGATCAACAGGGTCAAAACAAAACATGTTTCTGTAACACAGCCTGTTGGAGTATCCCAAAGGAAGTCACTGAAGACACCAACACAGCCAGGTTAAATCAACAAGATTTCCTAATTAACTCTAAAAAGGTTAGAATGATATTTTAGAGTAGTACCCCAGGGTTTCTGTCAGTCTTTTACTACTGGAGCAAATAAGTGACACATTTTGGGGCGAGACTGTGGGGCACCAGTGTCCTCTGAGATTCTTGGGTTTTCCCCTAGAAGATGCAAGAACCCTTACAGCCAGGGATGAGGATGAACCAACAGCACAAAACAGACTCTGCTTTCCCTCAGCACAAAGTCACATTAGTTTGAAATCCCAGAGTCTCTGATTCAATTTGGGAGCTGCACTGGCGTCCCCTACAACGCAGCTCATCCATCTTACACTGTTTATGCTGCTGAGCCTCTTTGTGGTTGGTGAACCACCCAGCTCAGCTCTGCAGCCTTCTTCTCGCTGTGCATGCTGCCCAGGATTACACCACACAGGAATTTTTAAGGACACTTTCTACTCATGTCTTTAAAAATGAGGCTTTCTATGCACACATCCAGATATTGTGATTTGACATTCCCACAGAAAATTCAATTTTCTCCCCACAGGAACAGGCCACTGAAGGTATTTATAAAGACATCAGAGCTCATTCTGCTGCCTTCTGTAAAGACTGCACATATTCCTTAGTAATGTTTAGTATAATAATTTCAAATGCAAATTATTGGGTCTTTGTTGATATGACCACAGACTGGGAGCTGGGATGGAGCCTGAGAAGTTTGCACAAGTTTCTTTCTGTCATCACTATTTCCAACATGCAAAGGCTTTTTTGTTGCTGGGAGTAATTGAATAAATGTTCAGGTTATATCTAATCAACCCAATCTCCATTTTCAGTTCTTAAGCAGCTCGCCACTGCATTGCCAACAAACACAGGATGTTGCCATTCTCCACCTCTCCTACCAGATACAGAAATGCTGCTTGTTATCAATCAGCTCCCTGAAGAGAGGGTTACAACTTTAATACTTTTCATTTCCAAATCCAGCTGAAGCATTTTGGAAAGTTCCTGGTGCTCATTACCCATCACTGCCCAAAGGCCATGGATGCCTGCTCTTCCCAGTCCCTCTTTAACCCTGACCTGCACGCAGAAGGTACTGGAATGGCACCATGAGAAGACCCAGGACAAGCTGGTTAGTTCAATATTTCTCTTGGGACAGTTTATCCAGTAGTCCCAGTGGATTAAACAGGAGCACCACTAAGGGGAGTTCCCGTTTGGCTGCAGGAGGCTGAGCTCCTTGGCTGATCCCAACATTCCTACAGCCTCCCTGCAGCCAAACATGAACCGGCCACACCAGCGCCGGGTACCTTACCAAGGCACATCTTCTGTCAGCTCCTAGCACCTGAGAGCTGGGACACCTCCTGAAAGGTGAGATTTGGATGCCCTGGGATGTGTATTTAATGCGTTTGGGAGCATTTCAGTTATTCCTCCCAACATCTCCACTTTCTTGCTTTGCTGAAATGTTTGGCTCCAAAGGCCCTCAGGACACATTGTCTCTGGACAGAGGGAAGGTGAGAAAAGAGCCGGGGCCGGTTCTCTTTCCCCCTCCTCCCGGCCCTGCTGTTCCTCCGAGACCTCCAGCACCATCCAGCAGAGTGTGGAGTCAGCCATGTGCTAATTCTGCACTTACTGCTGGCTAATTTAATCGCTCCATTTCCAGCCCTGTAGCCAGCAGAAAGTGTTTCTCTCCGCTAGAATAACCTTCCTGCTCGGCTGGGTGCGGCGCCAGCTCCGGCGGCACTTGCTGGGCTGTCCCGGCAGAAGGGCAGCCACCGGCGAGGGCAGCAGGGACAGGGAGGGAGCCCGGGAAGGTGTGTGCTGCCCAGGGAGCGGGATGGAGCCCGGGAAGGTGTGTGCTGCCCAGGGTGACTGCAGGGACAGGGATGGAGCCCGGGAAGGTGTGTGCTGCCCAGGGTGACTGCAGGGACAGGGATGGAGCCCGGGAAGGTGTGTGCTGCCCAGGGAGCGGGATGGAGCCCGGGAAGGTGTGTGCTGCCCAGGGTGACTGCAGGGACAGGGATGGAGCCCGGGAAGGTGTGTGCTGCCCAGGGAGCGGGATGGAGCCCGGGAAGGTGTGTGCTGCCCAGGGAGCGGGATGGAGCCCGGGAAGGTGTGTGCTGCCCAGGGTGACTGCAGGGACAGGGAGGGAGCCCGGGAAGGTGTGTGCTGCCCAGGGTGACTGCAGGGACAGGGAGGGAGCCCGGGAAGGTGTGTGCTGCCCAGGGAGCGGGATGGAGCCCGGGAAGGTGTGTGCTGCCCAGGGTGACTGCAGGGACAGGGAGGGAGCCCGGGAAGGTGTGTGCTGCCCAGGGTGACTGCAGGGACAGGGAGGGAGCCCGGGAAGGTGTGTGCTGCCCAGGGTGACTGCAGGGACAGGGAGGGAGCCCGGGAAGGTGTGTGCTGCCCAGGGTGACTGCAGGGAGCGGGATGGAGCCCGGGAAGGTGTGTGCTGCCCAGGGTGACTGCAGGGACAGGGATGGAGCCCGGGAAGGTGTGTGCTGCCCAGGGTGACTGCAGGGACAGGGATGGAGCCCGGGAAGGTGTGTGCTGCCCAGGGAGCGGGATGGAGCCCGGGAAGGTGTGTGCTGCCCAGGGAGCGGGATGGAGCCCGGGAAGGTGTGTGCTGCCCAGGGTGACTGCAGGGACAGGGATGGAGCCCGGGAAGGTGTGTGCTGCCCAGGGAGCGGGATGGAGCCCGGGAAGGTGTGTGCTGCCCAGGGTGACTGCAGGGACAGGGATGGAGCCCCGGAAGGTGTGTGCTGCCCAGGGTGACTGCAGGGAGCGGGATGGAGCCCGGGAAGGTGTGTGCTGCCCAGGGTGACTGCAGGGAGCGGGATGGAGCCCGGGAAGGTGTGTGCTGCCCAGGGTGACTGCAGGGACAGGGATGGAGCCCGGGAAGGTGTGTGCTGCCCAGGGTGACTGCAGGGAGCGGGATGGAGCCCGGGAAGGTGTGTGCTGCCCAGGGTGACTGCAGGGAGCGGGATGGAGCCCGGGAAGGTGTGTGCTGCCCAGGGTGACTGCAGGGACAGGGAGGGAGCCCGGGAAGGTGTGTGCTGCCCAGGGTGACTGCAGGGACAGGGAGGGAGCCCGGGAAGGTGTGTGCTGCCCAGGGAGCGGGAGGGAGCCCGGGGAGCCCGCAGGTCCCAGAGCAGCAAAGCCTTGGCAGGCATTAAAAACACATTATTAAAACATTTTAATAATGGGTGGCCAGCCGAGAGCGGACACGGCGCAGGGCCCGTCCCAGCGTGTTCAGCATCCCAGCTCTGGCTCCTCTGGCTCTCCCTGGGCCTGGGGCAGAACAGCTCGGCCTTCCAGCTCCTGCTGTAGCAGAACTTCGGCTTTGATGTGTGCTCTGTAGGGTGATCTAATACAGATCATCTATCTAATATAGGACCGTGGGAAGAACCCACTTCACTGCAGAACAGGCACCGAGAATAAACCCGCCGAGTGATCCCTTTCCGCTTTGTCCTGCTCCAGCGTTACCTAGACCCCCCCCCCGGGAGCAAATGCCTTGATCTTATCTAAACATTTCTTTTGTCTCTTTCACCACCTTCTGTAGCCGTGCATTACTTGTTTGGCAAGTGACCATTGCAGCTTGAACAAGTGCAAAGCCAAAACCAGGCAAGCACCTGCTGGGAAAATAAACAGAAACTGACTGTGTTTGTAAAATTTTTCCTCTTTGTTTTGCCAGATATTCACAACAGGGGATATAACTGTCCTCCTTGCAGGCCCAGCGTAAACAGTTCTTTTTGTCAAAATTAAAATAATCAGTGTTTTTAATGCCTGTCAAGGCTTTGCAAGCACAAAATGCTGGAGGCTACAGAGGACAAAAAATAAGTCTACAGCTGAAAACATATATTATAACTGGTCCCTTAAACCCTGGTGTGGGATCCTTTCATCATTCCTTCATTCCAAGGTTAGTAGGTTATTAACCTGTATCCTGAGGGAGAAAAGATGCACATCAATTATATCAATTGAATAGACAAATGAAAATCAAATTAAAAATTTAACACGTGCCACCATAATTACAGTACAGACCTACTACGAGGAATTTCAGCTGAGGAATGAAACAGAGAAATGCTTCCCAAATGCAATTTACAGGAGCAGGAAAAGTAGCCAGAGACGAGAATTCTACTGAAACTAAAGCCCAAACAGGAGGAAAATTCTTTTCTAAATCTGCCACCCACTGAGAACTTTTGATTGCAATTTTAGGCTAGGATGCAAAAAAACTTTAGTTCATTTAAGCAATTAACTGTGCTTATATTGTATAATTATATGTATTGACATTGGCATATTGAAACAATTACATAAACAATCTCAACACTTCAGCCTTTCCTGGTATTTACACAACCCAACAAGTTGCAGCCCCGTGAAGCTTCCAGCCGGCAAAGTCCTTGTGGGAGCACGGGATGCACGAGGGGTCCCTGGCCACAGCCAGGCTGTCACCTCCTACGGCTGCAGGGGCAGCTGGTGGGGAACAGGCAAAGGGAAAGGATCCATCCAGGGTCCCCAGGGGATGGCACGGGGCAGAGAGGAGGCTGGACAGAGCAAAGCACCTGGAGGAGGACAGGCAGGGGTGGGAGGTACCAGCGGTGAGGCAGAGCCTGTGTCTGATGTGTCTGTAACACACTCAAAGGCAGCCTTTGGCCACATCCCAGGGGCCTTTGCCCATCCCAGGGGCCTTTGCCCATCCCAGGGGCCTTTGCCCAACATCGCAGGGCCCAAGGATAACAGAGGATACAGGTTCAACAGCTGCTTTAAAATGCTACAGGAGCCATTCAGAGGTTGTGGAAAATCTCTGCCCAGGTTGCAGCAGTAAAGCTCTCCAGGCCTCCCTTGGAAGCCAGAGCCTTCCCTTTGGGGACAGCCTTGGCCAAGGCCCTGTGTGCCCAGCCCTGCCTGCTCCTTGCTGTGCCGTCAGCCAGAAACACCTTCCTGCAGCAGCTCCCAAACACCAGAGCTGGGGGAGGCTGCCCGTGGCTCTGCACATCTGCCTGTACCTCCAGCACTCCATCACTTGTGGCTGAGGCCAATTCCTCGGAATCAAACCGGGAACAAAGGCGGCGCCGCAACGCAGCGCTGCCATTTTAATGCTATTTCTGTCTGTAGAAAATCTTCTGTAATTTGTTTACGACTACCACATTCAACAATAGTGTGCAAATGCAAACCCACTTATGTTAATGTCCTCTCTCGCTCTCTTCCTCAGATCAGATTCTGAATAAAAATTAGGTAAATACTCTGTTTGAAAATATATAAGATGAGAACTGGTTGGGGAGGGAGCAAGAGAACCTCCAAATGCACCGTCCTATCAGCCACATTATTTTTTTTTACTTAATAACTTAAGTGTACTGTTAGTGAAATTACAACCTGCTTGTGACACAATAAATTTACAACAAAACTCATTCCATAAATTATTCAATTCGCTGACTCCAACGATGCTGGGAAATATCACCATGAGCAGATGATTAGCATGTGAAAGGAAAGCCATCTCCAGCCTGAAACAATCACTGTCACACCTCCATTTGAAGATGCCTGGTGGAGTTTTGTAAAATTACCATTAGGAATACACATTTAAGGCTTTGTAGTTTCTATAAAAGCATTAAGTATTTGATTTACATTAGATTCATTTGTTCTTTCTTCAACTGTCTCTTTTTCCTACAAACCCACAACCATTTGGATAAATGCTGGCTCAATCAAGTGTGCATTAAAACAAAAGAATTTAGGTTCAATAAAAGTGATGAATCAGAACTAGAAGCCAACCTTTCCCTTCCCTTCTCTTCCCAGGCCACAAGATTGCTCCAGCAGGAGAAATGGGCAGGTTTGGGAGCCTGGAGAGCAAAATATTCTTGTCCCACATGGACATATGTTCCTGGAGAAATAACCCAGGCCCTGCACCTTTGGTGTGGAGTTGTTGGATCAAATGCCAAGTCCTGCTCAGTGGTGGGAAGGAGAGAAGGTTGGGGATGAAGAAACATTCCTATGCAGGCAAACAGTGGTGAGCTCAGTGGACAATGTTGGTATTTCCCAGCCTAACCTCAACCACAGCTTTTTGGGGAGCCACCAAATGAAACTTTTAGCCAAAATTCAGCAGTGATGTCAGCGCATTCCCAACTACAGGGAATGAGACTATTCAGTGTAACTGGTGCCCAAGCATCAGCAGCAGCTGCCACAAGCATGAGCAAAACCACTGGAAATGTTCTTCTGCAGCCATCCCTTAAAACTGCTCTGATGGAGCAAGGAGAAGATGTAACCCTTCCTCTGTGCTCTGCTTTTAGCCTAATTGTCTGAACAATGGTCTTTATTCCTTCTGTGGCTCTGCAGACACGTGTGACCACTGATGAACAACCCACACCCAGGCACGGCCACGCTCCACCAGGGAGAGCAGGCTGAGGGGGGAACTTGCAGCGCAGTTTTCTCAGGTGGCATAGATGAGTTACCAAAATTCCTCCACACGAAAGACCCTTTGGATCCAGGCCTGTGTAATGTAAACATCTTACCCATTAGAGGTGTTGAAAAGGCTTCCAGCATCTTCTGCCTGCTGGATTTCCCAGGCAGAGAAATTCAAGGGGCATAGGTAAAGAATTTCTTTCCCTGGAAAGGAGGAGGAAGGAGTCTTCTTCTTCTGGGAATCAAAATGTTAAATTTTCATAAAATACTTTAAAAAAGAAGTCCAACAGCAGCAACTACGTGATTCAAGAGTCAGTGCCATGAGAAAATCCTCTTCCACAGACCAGAGTATTTGGAAATAAGAGCTGCTGGTTTTAAGCTGCATAATGACACCACTGTGTCAACTTCCTCACCAGCCCTGCCCCTTGTATTACACAAATCAAAGATTGTTCTAGAATCAACGACTGCAAGAAAAGGAATTTTTGCTCCTTTACCAAGAAACTTTGTTGGCTGTATGTGTGGCTGCCCTGCCCCATGCAGTGACAAACTGCTGGTTCCGAGTTCATTACCAGCACTCAGACTCATTCCCTAACTCCTTCCCCAAGCCTCTCCCATCTGAAAGCAGGAGCTTACATTATTCATAAGGATAATCAGAAATATGCAGGGAGCTGTAGCCATGTAATGGAGAGGTTGGCTTGTATCCCATCCAAATTCCACGCGCTTCATGGAGCTTATGACTTTCCCATAAATTTTTGCAGCATGGGACTTACCTCCATTCTCAGCCACTCCAGCAGTCCCAAAGCAGGGACAGCTTTGGGAAAAGTTCTCATGCTCCCCCATGGAGTTTTATTACTTCTGAAGGAAGGAAATCAAGTGGAAATCTTGTGCCACCTCCCTGTGGGTTCTCCAGGGGATGTGTTTGCCTACACACACTGACTGCACAGACAGAAGGCACAAACAGTGCTCTGCTCTGAAACAGCATTCTGGAAATTCTGTGGAAATAAATATTTTCAAGACCACAAGAACAGCAAAATCGAGTTACTGCTGTTTGCACTGCCTCCATGAAAAGGCAGGGAAGGGCAGTGCCTGCTCAGCAGGGCAGCTGGCAGCCAACGGGAGGGCAGGTGCTCAGGCAGCTTCTGAGGGATGGTGACGTGGAGGCATTTCTGTCTCATCTGCCTGCAAGAAGCACCTGAGGCAGCCGCAGTCCTGTGGCAGTGGCTGTGTGGGGAAGAAGGGAGGAGTCAAAGTCCAGTCAGCCTCGAAGAAGAAAAGAATTAGATATGTCTAACTCTGGGAGTTGGAATGATGTTTGCAGGTGAGATTATGAAATGAGGACAGATGGGAAAGGTGTGGGACCCTCATAGCAGTGCTATTGGAAATATCCCTACTCCTTTTAGACAAGATTATTAAATATCAGTAATAAAGTAGTAGATTAAGAAAATGGAGGTACTTCTAAATCCCTCAAATCTAAGACCAAAAAAAGATTCTTTCCCTTAAGCCTCAAACCCATCCTGAGCAGATCCATGTCATCGGAGGCAGTCCAGTGAGGAAGCAAGAGACAAGGCATTCACAGCCACACTAACAGTAATAACTGTAACTTCAGCAGAAGACAGAATTATGGAGACATTAATAAGTGATGAGATCACAAAACATCTGGAGAAACGTGAGCTGATACAAAAAGTTGCCAGCAGAGTCTTATAAAGGGCAAATCTTGTTTGACAAATCTGCTGGAATTTTTTTAAGAGGTAACGCAGACTCCAGACAGGAAGAAAACATGGGACATAATCTGTTTGGATTTTAAAAGGTTATTTGACACATCACAGCCCGCAGGCCAGTGTATTAAAGTACATCAATCACAAAATGCACCAAGTTGGAATGGAGGAATGAAATGAAGGAGTTCACAGCCTGGTGGAACCATCAGCACAGACCAGAGGGAGCAAAGTGGAGCCAGCTTTGTTATGGGCATGGAAGGTGGAGAAGAAAACATCATAACACAAGCATCCCTCCAGCTGGATCACATCTGCCCACGACATGGAGGACATCAATTGACACACTGTAATGGCCATGGTGTTGATTTTAACTGGGAAATGGGGATTTTTCATATTAGAAGCCTTATATAATGGTGCCTTTGGAAGGAACTGGGAGAACCTTGAGGAGTAGCTGCAGAAGGTTTCATGATGGGCAGGAGGCTGACAAGACTGATGGAGCCACACACAACAGGGAAAACTGAGCCCTGCATGGACAATGCTGTGGAGAAAGAGCAGCCCCCACTCCTGCATGGATGGCCAAGGCAAGGACTGACCCAAGAGACAGCCCTGATGTGGGTCCTTCTCAGGGAGCTCCCTGGCAGGGAGGGAGACCTCCAGCCTCTCTGGAAGCTGCAAATCAGCTGCAAGCCAAGCACTGACCGGCCAGCAGCAAGGAGATGTCCTCTTCAGCAACAGGTTCCATTCACCTCTGACAGAGGGGAGCCATTCCCCCTTGTCCTGGCACTCCAGGCCCTGTCCAAAGTCCCTCTCCAGCTCTTTTGGAGCCTCCTTGAGGGGTGACCAGACTGGTCCAGAAGTGCCATAAGACACAGCGCAAAGTAGGAGGAAAGCATGACAATGGGAATGTGCACCCTGGAAGGGGAGGCAGGACCTTATTGTCAAGTATTAAATGTTTTCTAACTGCAATACGGAGACTTAAAGTAATTTCTACATAGGCTTTCTGGGTAAAAAGCACAGTCAGGGAAAAGTTACACTAATTTAAACAAAATTAATAAAGAAATGTTCTGCTTCTTTTTATCATCTTTCTACCTCTCATCATTTATCATGCAAATTAAATTGCAGTAATAGAAAATGTAAAGAAAACAAACTCTGCAGTATATTGAAACCTCTATCCAGCAAGAGATAAGGTTGAGTATTAGAAGGAAAGGTGCAGAAAATTAGCTGTCCAGACAATAACTGGGAGGGAAACTGGTTTATTTAGCCTGGAGGGAATTTTGTTGCAAACTGACTAAATTAAAATCCAGACTATTATACCCAGTATCACACCAGAAAACGCCTTTTCCTTGCACTTTTAGATAAATTTTCATTGATCTCATTTTATGCATGATTACATTTTTAATGAGATGTACAGTATTTCGAAGCTAATTTTAAATGCCTTCTCCCTCTCCTTCCTCTGCTCCCCTCCCTCCTCCCACCACATACACACTTATGCTTGTTGGATTAACATTTCTGATAAATTGCTCGGCCAGAAAGGAACATTACCGAGAGGAAATAAATTACTTCCATCTTTCGCAGCTCCGGCATAGCAAAGTAACCTTTAAAATGGCCACTGTCTCATTCTGCCACCTTGCAGTTCCTTCCAAAAGCGATCATTCTATTCCATGGGATGTTGTATTTGTTGTTGGTCACACCGAACAACACATGGAGCGAGGGAAGAAGTCACTTCCCTCCACTGGCAGTTCTGGCCAGAGGAACCAGCAATGCCTTGAAACTCAAAACTCTCCTGAAATAAAGAATTTTATTGTCGGGGTCTTTGACTCTTGTGAATAAAGTACAAAGCAGGTGGAGGTGGGTGAACTGGCCTCGTGCCAGAGCATGGGGGTCTCGCCTTGAAAATACTGGGCAATAATTGATTTTCAGCATGGAAAACTTGGCTTGCTCCAAGAAGTTTTCAATTTTATTTTCTTCCTTTGACTATTTTTGGTAAAGTCACACCCTGTAAAACAAAGGGGGAAATTGCAGGGACAAAGTATGAAATAAAATGCTGCCTCCAGCCCATCATTAAGGACCCAGCAGCTTATTTCCCTCTTTGATTTCAGGCTGCTTTTTGTGAAGAGGGGCCTGACAGTCCTGCCAGTTTCTCTCCATGCTCAGGAAGGGAAAATAAAGGAATGAATAAATATGGAGGCTTGGGTGTTTCCTAAATGAATTTGAGCTCAATTTGCAGACGATTTGCAAACCCTCCGGGGTTGTTTGGAATTGCTGCCTTGCCCTCTGCAAGCCCCAGCATTGCTGCATCTCTCCCACATTGGGAGGCAGCAGGATGCAAACACCAAACCTGCAAACACCAAACGCCATCTGCCTTTACCAGAGTGCCCTTTTGTGCCTGCCCTTGTGCCCGAGCCTCAGCAGGGGCCAGGAGCATCCCTGGCACTGCACCTGAGGCTCTGCACCTGCAGCCGGAGCCGTCTGGTGGTGGGGAGGAATTGGGGCTGCAAGGTGGGACAGCCCAATAAAGCAGCAGTGGAGAGCAGGAGAAAACTGGAGAGGATTGCAGGGGAAGGGAACGGGGCTGAGACACAGCCTGGGCTCTGAAAAGCACGGAAATGAAGGAGCAACGGAGCAGTATCAGCTCCAGCTGGAGCATCAGGAGAGGGGATTAGGAGTTTAGACTTGGGGCAGTGGAAATGAAGCTGAGTAAAATGTCCCACAGACAATGGGAGCAGGAAAGAATCTTAAATGCAAATCCACGTTTCACAAAGGATTTCTCATTATCCAGCAGTGCTTTGAGAATTAAGTGTTTCCATCAGAATTCTTGTCCCAGCGCACTGACACGACGGACGGCGTGAGCCTTTCCAGATGTGGCAGTGCAGATGGGCTCACAGCCACAGAGCACAATCTGCACAATCTGCCCCCTCTCCCCACATGGATGAATGGGGCTGCTGCACAGCCTGGGAGGAATTATCACTGCTGAGAAAACAGCGCTACAGGAACAGACAGCGGGATCCCCCGAGCAGAATCCACGTGTGAAAACACACAAAACAGGTCCAGAAAGGCAAACAGCTGAAGGGAGGAAATATAGATCACTGAGCAAAACACAGCCCTCGGGCTGCACCCCCAGCTTTTATTATCAGAGAGCCAGAGAATCCCAGTCACTCTGGCTTGGAAAGGACCTCAAAGCCCATCCTGTCCCACCCCTGCCACGGCAGGGACACCTTCCACTGTGCCAGGCTGCTCCAAGCCCCATCCAGCCTGGCCTTGGGCACTGCCAGGGATCCACAGCTGCTCTGGGCACCTGTGCCAGGGCCTGCCCACCCCCCAGGGTGGGTAAATTGTGTAATTATTAATTTGTAGGTGAGAGGGTTAAACAGCATCAGAATTTTCCATGAATAAATGACAGGTGTCTGTGATGGAATCAAAAATGTAACATTTCCACAGCTAAATGGCAGCAAAGAACTGTTACTCCAGGTCAGTGGGTACCTCAGGGGAGCACAAACCCTCCCCACAGAGAAATAGCATTTTAGTGTTTCTCCCACCAAAAGGCTTTTCTGGCCCCAGCTGCGTCCAGAGCCAGCATTTTACCCCACGGCAGGGTGGATCTCAGACTGGGGCTGCTTTCAACAGAGCGTGTTTTCCAAATACTCCCAGACGTTTGACAGGGAAACTGCCAAAGCTGCTTGGAGGCTGGATGTAGCTTTTAACACTTTTAACACACAAGGCAATTCCTGCCTTGGTTTCTCTGGCTGTCCAGAAGGATCCCCTGGCAGTGGGAGAGCCTGCACCACCCCAGCATTCAGGAATGTGAACTCCCGGGCAGGGCTGGATGGAAGGCTCAGCCCTGGGCTCCCCTGCACCGAGGGCAGCCCCTGGCTGGGGACAAGGCAAATGTCACACACAGAAACTCCTTCTTGGGACCAGGCACAACCAACTCCCCCCTGGAATTGCTGCTACTGCTTTATTAAAATGCATAAAGCAGCCAGAAGCAAAGACACCAATAAATTCTTCTGTAAAAGCAGAAATGTTTTTTTCAAATGGCTCCCCTAACACTAATAATCACAGCTCTCTTATGTGTACTTGACTCTGGTTAACCTTTTTCTGGCACTTTTTAAGTTCTCCAAGTCAGGTACTAATATGGAACTAATGTGGGGTTTATTTTCCCTGTAGGAATAGCAGAAAGAGCAGTGCACATTAGCGTAATCACGCCGGCTCCTTGCAGAAACTGCAGGACTTTACATCAAAGCAGCCGCATTATGGCACAGGAAAAGAATTTAATAACAATTGGGGGACTAAGCATTTTTTTAATGTTAAGGGGGTTTTATTGAATATTAATCCTATAAAATGCTCCTGAAAGTTGGCAGAAGGAAAACTGATGTCCCAAATAGTTATCGTGGCCTTCCACAGCGCTGGCCTGCAACTGCAGTGTAATCAGAATTCATCATGCCATTAGCAGAAGGACAACAGGAAAGGAGACACTTCCTCCTGCATGCTGGGGCTTGAGCAGCCAGAGCTATGAGAGCAGGCTCAGCATTGACAGCCAAGCCCTCAAAGTTTGCATGGTTTTGGGTTCAGAGCTTGCAGTTTCTTTCAATATAACTTGATATTTGCACTCTCGACTTTTTTCTTCTGCTAAAGATTTCCATTATATTTTCCTCTCTGAGAGGGTCAGAGGTGCTGGAAACAGGTCTGTAGTGGAAAGGAACAAGAAGCACCCAGAGTATTTTTCCCCCTATTTGTAAGTGTTAGATACTTTCCTTTCTGTTTTCCTTTATTTTTTTCCAGGAGGAGGTCACTCCACTGCCCGGCATGGCCGCAGCCATGCTCCAGCCACATTAATCCCTGCCCTGCTGAGCTGCTGGAGAAACAGGAATTCATCTGGCACCAGCAGGGGAAAGACAGAAGGAAAAATGAAGGGGGAAAATGAATAAATAAATAATTCAGGCAGAGGATGAATACTTGAACAAAGCAGGGCCTGTGTGCAGGGGAATGCCTGGCTGCTCTGGAGCAGAGAAGAGCACAGCACACAAAGGTGCACGTTTACCCAGCAGAATCAGTGCTCCTGAGCAGAGCTGTCCCCACACACACCGTGCCCAGGGTGGGACCTGCCCCACCTTGGAGCTGAGGGCCTGGCACAGACCCTGCTGTGGGCACACGCCCAGGTTGGTGCCAGCCAGGCCAGCTGCCCCTGCACAGACACTCAGCACAGCTCCTTTCCTAAGTGTCTCATGGCCCCCATTCAGGCCTTGGGATTTCAGAGTAACTTCTGAGGGCTGGGCAAAGGACCCACGTGTGGAAAAGTACCTGTGCTTTAACCTCCATCTCAAATACCCCTTTTCTCTCTTCTTCTCAAGCCAGGTTCTGGGGGGATGGTATTTTCCCACTGCACATGCCAAAGCAAGGTCAGGGACACAGAAAGCACTTGTGCAGAGCCTGGTGCTGGAGGCCAGGGCAGCCCAGAGCCCACAGGGCCCCCCACACTCGCTCAGTGCCCTAAGACACACTTGGTGTTCGTTCCCTGCTCTGGGATGCCTCCAGCTTCTCCTTCACCCGGAAAGGAAACTCGTTCATTATGCATCACAAGAGTGTGTTAACAGCTCAGGGCCTGACGTGCAGCAGGTGCAGAAAACACTTTCATCACCGTTTGTGTCTCCATCTCGTCAGCTGGGAGTTCCCTGGCACTCGGGGAGGCGTTTTCCCATCCGTTCACCAAACAGATACCCTCAACAAAGAGAGGAAGAGTGGCTGACCAGGTACAGAGCAGGGGATGAGAGTTCCCCCAGTCCCACAGCCATGGTCAGTGCCATGAGCCCTGCTTTAGCCATGAGCCGCTGCTTTAGCCATGAGCCCTGCTGTCACCATGAGCCCTGCTGTCACCATGAGCCCTGCTCACTATGAGCTCTGCTGTCACCACAAGCCCTGCTCTCACCATGAGCCCTGCTCTCACCATGAGCTCTGCTGTCACCACAAGCCCTGCTCTCACCATGAGCCCTGCTGTCACCACAAGCCCTGCTCTCACCATGAGCCCTGCTCTCACCATGAGCCCTGCTCTCACCATGAGCTCTGCTGTCACCACAAGCCCTGCTCTCACCATGAACCCTGCTGTCACCATGACCCCTGCTCTCACCATGAGCTCTGCTGTCACCACAAGCCCTGCTCTCACCATGAACCCTGCCGTGGTCCCTTTGAGCAGCCCTGGCCCCGTGGTGCTGACTGACCTGTTGGGAGCATCGAGGCCAGGGCGCAGCAAAGAACACATTAATAAATCTTGGTATCAGTGTTTTATCTATGTGGTCTTGTAAGTTTACGAGCATTTGGCTTTGTTTTACACCAGACAGCTCCTCGCTGCTCCGGAGCAGGCTGCCAGATGTGCAGCATTTCCCTCTGCAGCCTCATTGCTTGTGACAGGCCGAGTCCAGCAGGAGCCTCCTGGCTGCTCCCCCTGCCCCACAGCTCCTCTGGGCCCTGCTCTCCCCACAGGCTGACCACACTTGGCACCTCTGGGCATTACTGAGCAGACAAGGGGCTGCTGCCACTCAGCACCTGGGCCTGGGATGCAAAATTGTGCTGGAAACATCTGAAAGCCCAAGGAGGAGGGTGCTGCAGGGGGGAGTGAAGGTGTGAACTCCATGGGGATCCCGGGAGCTGCAGAGCCATTTCCATTCCTATCCACGTGCAGGTTTCTCAAGATAAAAAAGTGAATCTTGCACCCATGCAATATCGAAAAAATCTGTGTGCTGTCAGGTGCCCACAGGAATCTCTGCACATTTGGCATTTGGGGCAGTTGGGAACACCAAATGGGTATGGACATCTCAGCAGCATCCAGCAACCCAAAGGCAGGCATGTTGTTGTGGTGGGGAAAAAGTCATCCACAGGGTGATTGCCATCTTGGCAATCTGTTACAAAACCCAGCCCAAGGGAGAGTTCCTGCCCAAGTCCCTGTTTCATGTGCCGCACAGCCCAGCTGAGTTACAGAAACAACACACCTCGAAAGCTGCCGACAGCTGAGTAGTTTAAAGTTGCTGTAAGGCATTTTTTTGGCAAGTGGTCATATAATTGTTTGCTCTGGACATCTGCATTGACTGCAGGAGCAGTGAACACAAAACTGTAGGAGTTTTGCTTAAATGTGGAACACAAGGCAGTGAATGGCCTCTGTTCCCTAGCAGTCTGTCCCAGCTTGGGCTCAACCACAAGAAATCTCTATTTTCAGAAATAAACTTCAGCCTTACAGCAGGTGGCTTAAGGCAAAAGCAGGTGCTGACTATTGCCCTTTATGTAAGGCCTCCAGAGATGCCCAATGCCAGGCTACTGAAAACCTCAAGGAGAGGAGGGGGCTCTTGGATTGGCACATCCGGTGAGCAGAGCCTGGGTACGGGCAGGGAAAAGCCTCCATGGATATCTGCATCCGTGGAATGCCAGCATCTCCAAACTGCCCTTTCCAATGACTGCTTTGTAACTTTTGTTACAAGGTACACCTTCAGTTATACCTCCTTATGTTACAAGGAGAGAAAAGAAACAGGACTTTAATAGAGTTGTGGATGTTTGAGGTGTCAGTCAGACAGAAGAAGGCAGGTATCAAAGTCTCAGCTGCCCAGACTTTGTGCGGCAAGGAGTGTATTCGATGTACTAGGACCAAAAGAAATTCCAAGAACTGGTTTATTGTTGGATGGATATGATTATATTATTAATAAAGAAGCAGAGACAGGGCAGAAGTGGTCAATAAACATTTTGTTAGGAAACTCAGCCAGTGCACTCAAATCAGATGAAGACCACGAACCCATCAGAGGATTTCTAGGCACAGGGAGCATTAAACAGTCTGAAATCAAACAGCCTCTGGTGCCTTGTGCTCCCACACTGTAAGAGAATTGCCAGGAGAGATCCCTAATCTGTCAATAGGAATGGAGAAAAGTTACCAGAGCAGGAAAATCGTGGAATTCTGGAAATGCTGTAGATTGTATCCACACTCAACCACAGCAAGCAGGACTTGTAACTACAGGTTACTTAACCTGACATCAATCTCAGCAGAAAGTCGGGGAAGTTAATATAGAATTTGATCAATAAAATATTAGAGGATGGGAATAAAATTAACTCAAGTCACAAATGTTTTGTACAGAGCCTTGTTGAGCAAACATTGATTTCTTTTTTTAGGTTTCATAGTGTTGTTTCAATTGACTGACTCAGAGTCAGAGCCTTTGGGCAAACAGGGCAGCTCCACGCAGCAAACTCCTCCCAGGATGTTCCCTGCCCTGGCCCCAGGTGACAGCAGGTGACTGAGAGCAGGGTCTGCAGGTCCCCAGAGCAGGGGCTGAGATGTGGCCACCAGACAGCACAGATCTGGGTTGTGGCTGGGTTTTCCTAAATTTAAGATCATTTTCTGATGCTGCAGGGTTATACAGCCACTTAAGCCACAGCACTTTCACTGCACCCATTATTGCCAGTCTATCTGTAAATTATTTAATAATAAAAAATAAAAACTCCTCTGCAATCTCCATCCCTTCATTCATCCCCTTCACCACCAGCCTGACACAAGACACCCACTCCCAAACAGGCACAAACCCCCACAAAACGAGATCCAGCAATTGTAGGATTCAACTTCAAAGGCATTAAGAGACATAACATTTTATTTTCCTTCTGCTTTTTAACTTTTGGGGTCCACTCAGGTAATGCTTTTGAATTTTTAATTAAAAATAAAAGCAAGGCTGCTTCTGCTGTCATTTCACTTTGAAGTTGGACATTTAAATATAAAATCTGTTACCTGAAGACTCTGCTAAAGCTATGAGTTTAGGAAAACTGCCCAAAACATATGTCTCAGCAGATCTGGACACTTATTATGGTTTGAGCTGGTTTTATTTTGCCTAAAACTCTTCCTGTTCATTCTTTCAGCAATTTTAAAGTGATTTTGATTTCCATGCAGTTTTTCTTTTTGCATTTTAAATTTCAATCAGAATCATAGCATCACAGAATGGTTTTGGTTGGGAAGGTAAAGCCCATTCCATGTCCATGGGCAGGGACACCTTTCGCTATCCCAGGGTGCTCCAAGCCCTGTCCAACCTGGCCTTGGATGCTTCCAGGGATGGGGCAGCCACGGCTGCTCTGGGCACCCTGTGCCACAGGGAGGGATTTCATTACATTTAGAGCATGAATTTGGTGTCATGGGGATGATTTGCCTCCATTTCCATCCCGTGCCAAACCCCTCCTTGCTCAGCCCCTTCCCGCTGTCACTGTGACAGCTCACATGTCCAGGTGGATCACTAAGGAGACCCCAGGTGGATCACTGAGGGGACCCCAGGTGGATCACTGAGGAGACCCCAGCTCTCTAAGGGGACTCCAGGTGGATCACTAAGGGGACCCCAGGTGGATCACTAAGGGGATTCCAGATGGATCACTAAGGAGACCCCAGGTGGATCACTAAGGGGACTCCAGATGGATCACTAAGGAGACCCCAGGTGGATCACTAAGGGGACCCCAGGTGGATCACTAAGGAGACCCCAGGTGGATCACTAAGGGGATTCCAGATGGATCACTAAGGAGACCCCAGGTGGATCACTAAGGAGACTCCAGGTGGATCACTGAGGAGACTCCAGGTGGATCACTGAGGAGACCCCAGCTCTCTAAGGGGACTCCAGGTGGATCACTAAGGAGACCCCAGGTGGATCACTAAGGGGACCCCAGGTGGATCACTGAGGAGACTCCAGGTGGATCACTGAGGAGACCCCAGCTCTCTAAGGGGACTCCAGGTGGATCACTAAGGGGACTCCAGGTGGATCACTGAGGAGACTCCAGGTGGATCACTGAGGAGACCCCAGCTCTCTAAGGGGACTCCAGGTGGATCACTAAGGGGACTCCAGGTGGATCACTGAGGAGACTCCAGGTGGATCACTGAGGAGACCCCAGCTCTCTAAGGGGACTCCAGGTGGATCACTAAGGAGACAGTTCCATTCACACCTGGGAGAGGAGCAGGCCCTGGGGCTGTGCTTTCCCCACACCCTGGCAGCCAGGTGGGATCGGTGCCCACCCTGACAGAGCCCTGCCCAGGCCAGCAGGGCTGCAGCTGTGGCTGTGGGAGCGAGCACAAGCCCCCAGTGTTCCTGCTGCCTCCCGAGCACGGCAGCACCGTGCTGTAATGGGATCCAGCAGCAAAACCCTCATTCTGCTGCAGCACTGCTGTGTCTCATTGCTGAAAGAACTCAGAACTTCTGAAGCCTCTCCTTAATTTTCAGTGAAAAGCATTTGGTTGCAGGGTGACAGACGAGGCTCTTAAGAGCTGTTACCACCTGAGGTAATTATAAAATGACGGAAGGGAAAGGGAGAAAAGCAGGCGAGTGCCAGATTAACACTCGGTGTGTTTGTGCAGGGCTACAAAGGCACTTGCACGGCTGCCTGCGAGAGCTGGACCACAACAGCTTCCAGTTGGAAAGAAAATTGAAGGAGGGTGGAAGTGGGGAAAGAAAAAATTGCAATTAAAAACTGAAATGAATTCCAAAATAACATATGGACTGGAACGCTACAAAATACTTTCAAAATAAAAAAAAAAAAAAGGAAAAAGGAGACTTTTATAGCAAACTGAAACCAGCCCAGATTGGAGAGAAGAGTCAAAAAAACTCTTGTGCAAGCCTGGGGCTGGCTCAGGCCCCAGGAGCTGGAGGAGGGCTGTCCTCTCCCTGGGAAGCAGGTAAATCTCAGCAAATTGGAATTTCACTTTGACACCTCACTTAATATACTCTATGTATAACTAGGGGAAAAAAAATTAAAGCGAGACAAAACCAGGCAAACAGGCTGAGCAAAGCCCTGTGAAATGAAATGGTTCCAGCAGTAATAATTAGTTATTTAACTACAGAATCCCTGAATGGTTTAGGTTGGAAGGGACCTTAAAACCCATCCTGTCCCACCCCTGCCATGGCAGGGACACCTTCCACCATCCCAGGCTGCTCCAAGCCCTCCAGCCTGGCCCTGGGCACTGCCAGGGATGGGGCAATGTGCTGAAACCCAGTGAAGTAAGAACACACAAACCATACAAAGAACATCATGTAGAGGCACAATCCTTTGGAGAGAGATAAAACACAGCAGCTCTCAGTGGGGAGAGGTGAGCCCGAGGTGGGACCATGCACTGAGTGACTGAACAGGGCACAAGCAGCAGACAAGGGGCATCACCAAGTTCAGTAGCCTTCAACTTTGGATACCCTGCCCCTAAATCTAAGTTAAACCAGAATAAAATGCAAGGTTACTAGCCTACAGGTCCACATAATAAATTCCTCCTGAGTTCTGCCTCCTGCCAGCAGTGTGTGTAGCAGTGCACGTGGAAAGTTTGGAGGTTCCGTGTTGTGAATGGCCTCGCCCTGTGCCAACCCCAATGCCCACGGGCACCAGCTGTGCCCACCCGTGCCAGCCCAGAGCGGTGCACAGGGGCTGATGGCAAAGAAAGCGCCTTTAATAAACCAGCAGCATAATCCAGGACTGTCCTCTTTATTTTTTAATAGAAGCCTTTCACTATATGGAACTAATTATCGCCATCTGCCGTCCCCGGTCTTATATTTCCTCTCTCACAGCTCATTCTTCAAAAACTCAGTAGCTTCCTCCCCTTACATTTGTAAATGCTGTTGACTATGGATAAAATCCATGTTTACTTTGTATTCAGGGCCCATAGGAAAGCTTGTTTTAATCATCAACAGATGTTACATTCTGCTCTGCTGTGCTTGGCACATAACTTCAGAGGGAAATAAAAGAAAAATCTTTATTTTAAATTTAAATTGTAGATTGTTACAGACTAAATAAAATGCCAAATTGTTATTGGAAACAACATGGCCACTGTAATAACTGTAACTGACATTTACTTTTTACAATTAGGGTTTTTTTTCTGGTGCTGTATAACACAAGATGGTTTCCACATTTTGCAAAGGACTTTCTTTCCCTTTGCTCTGAAATGATTTGCAATCAAGCCACAGACATTTGTAATTTATTTTTATTTAATACTTTCCTACGAGCTTATGAAATACCGGGATTATTATGCTATATACAGTAGATAGTTTTTGAATACGCACTCTCCCTCCGGACTCATATTTCAATACACATTATCCCCTTGAACTCATTTATAAACACCCATTATTCCCCCAGACCCCGCTATAAACATGGGATATCTCCACGGACTGTTCCAGCCTTATGGTCCTTTTTATCTCTGGCTTCTTTCCTATTTCTGTTCACCTTTGATGTGTGCTCTGCGCTCCCCTGGGGGACGCGGTGCCCTCCGGAGCCACGGGCAGGGGGACCCTGGGTTTGGTCACTGCTGCTGCTCCCTCTGGTTCCTGCCCCAGCCCTGGCCTGGGCACCTGCTGCCCGCCTGGGGATTGGCATTGCTGCCCCTGGCATCCTCTGCTGCTGTCCCATCCCTGTGTGAGCAGGGGCAATGGGATCCTGCAGCCTCCAGGCCTGAGCGTTCACTCCTCACCCAGTCACCAAACTGTGCTTTCTTTCACTGTTAACTTCTCGTTTCAGTTTCATTTCCACACCACTAATTATGAGGTTATTTAGGGGTTTGGTATTGCTCAGAAGCAAAATGGAGTCAAATGTTTGAACAGGAAAAACTGAAATATTAGGCAGGATAGTTCTTCATTGTACCTTACTATGACAGTGATTGCAGGGGGACATCTTCCACTAGACCAGGTCACTCCAAGTCCTGTCCAAATTGGCCTTGGACACTTCCGAGGACAGAGAAGATGGATTTCATGCTAAAAGATGTTTTAAATGCAAGCTTTGTGCATCCAGGAGCTTATCCATCAGAGTGTCCAGGAGATTTTAGAGCAAGTCTGTGAGAGAGCAGAAGGAGCTGTGCTAGAGCTGGAGGACATGGTGGCACTACTAGGGCTCTGAAGGATCAGACCCGGGGGCTTAGATGTAAGAGAATTCATTTACAAAAACACAACGATGCACACCAAGGGCAGATGTTGTACATATTTGGGAAAATCTTAAGCACAAACAAGTTTTTAAAATTTTCCTCGTGAAACCTTGTGATCTAACAAATAAATCTCAGGAGGAAATAAATCCTTTTCTTTTAGAAATTGCAAACTCCAGCACAATGCAAACCAGCTTGGAAAGCAGCAGACGGCTATTTTACATCGCTGGTGAATACTGTTATGAATTAACAGCTCATTAAGAAAAAAACCTTTGCAAACCATGAATCTCAAAAGAAAGTCTAAGAAACTGTCATCTGCAATCTCCAGTGTGTGAATAAATCTAAAATCCATCAAGGGACGGAGCTCTTCCGAGAGCCAAACAAACAGGTGTCCCCTGGCCTCCCGACCCCAGCATCCACAGCGCAATAAAACTCTTCCCAGCCCAGGAGCAGAGCATTTGGTACCAGTACTTGGGATAATACCTGCTCCTTGAAACACGGAAACACGGATAACAAATGCCTCCAAAGCCCCAGAAGAAACAGAGACCTGCACTGTGAAGTATCCCCCCAGGAATCCTGTAAATCATACCCAAATTTCACTTGTCCTGGAACAGGTTTGGAAATCTGTTTGTGGTTTCTCCTACATATTTTGAGCTGTATCTGGTCAGTTCAGAAATGAAAGAGTCCTTCAAACTCCAGTGGAAAGATCTCTGTACGTGTTATTTTAAAATAGCCTTAAACTGCAGACAAATTTGTTCTGCAAACTCAATTATTTTTATGGTTTTAAAAAATTTACTCTTTTTTATCACATTTGATTGATCTGTACAGTCAAGTGCCATTACTTCCTCCATTCATCCCT
Organism: Melozone crissalis; assembly: GCF_028551555.1. Lineage (NCBI taxonomy): Eukaryota > Metazoa > Chordata > Aves > Passeriformes > Passerellidae > Melozone > Melozone crissalis. The sequence goes on from NW_026535785.1 coordinate 845,663, forward strand.
CTGTGCAGATTTGTTCCTGTTGGCACCCAAAGCGCAGTGCTAGCATGGTCCTGGGTTATTTTCTGCCCTTGAGCTCCAGCATTCCCAGCACAGCTCAGATCATCTTCAGGCAGCTGAAAGCACCATGAGCTTCTCCCGTTGGCTTCCATGGGCCTGGTCCCATCTCAGCACCAGGGGGATGAAAACCTCTGCTAATGCGGATGGTGACCCACATTCATTCCTGTGACTGCCTTTCCACCCATCCATTGATTTCTCTGCCCTTGAGATGTAACACCAGCTTGGAGAGCTCTCCCAGGATAACCTTCAGTGCCATTCCAAAGGGCCCCTCTGGCTGAGGGTGGGAGCTCAGCCCCTCTCTGGGGTCTCATTTTGTAACTCTGGGTTCCCTTGGCACTGCAGCACAGCTCAGCCACAGGAGGATTCGCACCAGCACAAGTCTACCTGCACTTTATTAACATTAACCCTTTCTCTCCACTGTCATTCTCCCAGCTCCTCGTGCTACATCCCATGGCTACCCTAACACAACGTTCTCACACAGGTGTGGTGAACACCAAATGATGAAACACACAAGCCAGTGTTGTGGCATGCACAGAAGGCAGCAGAATGAGAGCTGGGAGTGTCACTCCAGCCCTGTATCACACCATGTGTGACACGGGGTGCCACCAACACATGAACCATGAGAGATTCAAGAGAAAAACAGATAGGCACATGCAAAAAGGCAGAAACATCAAGGATTTTTTTCATTATGTTTTCCTGACAGCTCCTCCCATTTATTTTCTTTGTTTCACCACTGAAGAAATCCCTGTTCAGACAATTCACAACGATGGACTAAAACATCATGAAAAACTCAAGCTGGTAGGACTGAGGTGTTCAAGAAAAAGGAAATTATTAGAGGTGGTGTTTATTGAGAAAAAAAAGTGCCTTGTTAATCCACCATACTCAAGGTAATGTGATTATTTGATCCAATACTTTGCATATTACAGGCCACTGGAATTTTCTGTATTACTTCCAGTTTAAAGCTCAATAGTTGCACTTGAACTACAGATTTAGAAAATCATCTGCTCTTGATGCTAAAATATCCACCATAACACCATCAAGTTGTTCCAGTGATTAATCACCTTCCCTGATTAACATGTACATTATTTCTAGTCAAATTTTTGTCTACCTTTAATTCCATTCACTAAATCTCTATATTTTTTTCTTCTACTCTTAAGAGCTATTTGCTAATTCTTTTTGCCCGTGCAGGCTCTTATTGACCAAGTTCAACCACCTCTTTAGTACCTTTCTGATAGCAGAAAGGTACTGTTTGAGATTATTTTTTTAATCTGTCACCATAAGATTAATTTTTCACTTATTTAATTCCCTTTGTGCATTCACTTTGAAAATCCACTTTGTGGATTTTCAGTGCATCTGTTCCAGTGCCTTTTTCCAAGTGTCAGTCCAAGAAATGGACAACAGCACATGAAGGCACCAGAGGAGCTGCAGGGACTCCCAAGATTAACTAAAGGGAAATTATCAGCCTACAAAAGCTTTACAGCAATTATTTTTAATTTTTCAAAAGAGCCATGTACTTTTAAAGTGCATTTCAAGAAAAGGCAGTGTCGTTTGTTTTATATAAACCGACAACTTTGAAATGCATTCTCTTTAAAAATTATACCACTTCTTCACATCTTAATTAATGCCAAAACTTGATTTTCTTTCTTAGCAGTGTATTAGAAAACTGCTATTAATGTAATTTAATTTTTGTAAGGAGCAGCATTTGTTTTCTATTTAAAAAAAAATAGGTGGTTCTGAAATGTTGGTCTGTCAACATCACTTAGAACATTCCCATTCCATGCCTCTATGTAATAAATTAAATCAGAGTTTTAATTGTGCCCATGCTTTGTGGTTCCTGGCAGTACAAAAAGATCTTCTGTGAATTCACGTCCCAAAAAGTCCTACTGAGTGATTAATTACTGGTCTGGAAGATATAAATATGCTTTTCAGGGAAGTCAGTACGGACTGCTGGAAGCTTTGCTCTTATATACGTCTGTAGGTGTCTCTCACCAGCAGACATCCCCCTAATTCAAACAAGATTCCAGTTCCAATATTTACTGGCAGTACAAACCCCTTGCCCTGTTTAATTAACACAAGATCTGTAGATCTGAGAGCGAGGAACACGAGGTGTGTTTATTCCCATTTTAGATTTCCCTGAGTTCTTCTCTGCCTCCAGCACGGTGTCCTCAGCCCTGCATGTCAGGACAGTGAAGCTCCCAGAGCACTGTTCTATCAGCATGGCAGCCCAGCCCAGCTGCTGGTCCCAGCCCTTGGGTCACTCTCCTCCCCATGCCTCAGGGCTGTCACAGACGGTGGCTTTGCTCTCTCAAACTCTCTGTGAGCTCCAATTGTGGCTTTGCTCTCTCCTGACACTCTCTGAGTGCTCCAACTGTGGCCTTGCTCTCTCCTCACACTCTCTGTGTGCTCCAACTGTGGCCTTGCTCTCTCCTTACACTCTCTGAGTGCTCCAAGTCATGGCTTTGCTCTCCTCACACTCTCTGTGAGCTCCAATTGTGGCTTTGCTCTCTCCTCACACTCTCTGTGAGCTCCAATTGTGGCTTTGCTCTCTCCTCACACTCTCTGTGAGCTCCAATTGTGGCTTTGCTCTCTCCTCATGCTCTCTGTGTGCTCCAAGTCAGTTTTTGGGGCAGCCCAGGGTGTTTGCAGTCTGCTCCCAGAGTGCCATACAACAAGCACACAAGGAGAGGAGCTTTATTTTCCTTCCCAGCAGAGCACCATCAATATTAGAACCAGAACCATCCCACCTGCACATCTGGAGCGAGTCAGTGCCACCTCAGCCAAACCAAGGGGTCCAGCTGGAGCTTCCATCACCCGTGGGGAACGTCTCCCAGCAGGTGAGGAGCAGCAGGCAGGACATCACTCAGCAAAGGGAAAACTGATCAAAACCAGCAGAGATTTGAAAGGACCTGGAACCTCTAATGCGACACTGAACTCCTCACAGTCGGGCCACCACCACAAGCCCGAGCAGCCTGAGAGGAGATTACTGCCTAATGGCCTGGCAGAGGCAGCTGAGGGATCACAGCCCAGCTCCTTGCTGCAAGGAACTCCATTTATGTCACTACAAGCAAGAACACGACAAACAAAGACAAACAAAGACTGACTCCATCCTTCCTCTTTGAAAAGGTCTGTCCATAGTCAAGGAACAGAGTGAAATATGAGACAGAAATGTGTTCCTGTTTGGGGGATAGAAGACAAGAGCTTTGCAATCCTCTGAGCACCAAAATTCACTGAAATCACCAGGGCCATTGTGATTGCTCATTAACAATACACATCTTCCAGCTGACATTTTCCATTTGGACCTTGTGAAAACCACAAATCAAACATACATAAGAAGGTAGCTAACTTCAACGGAGGAAAGGTCTTTAAAAAACAAGAAAGAAAATAAACCTTTGATAAAATAATTGCTTCTACTGTTATTTTTTTGCTATTGCTTCAAAAACAATTTCTCTTTCTTTCTTGTTCATCTGTCTGGTGTCCTGCTGGTGTGCAGATGAAAGGTCCAGTCTCTTTAAAATTTCATGCAGGGCTCTTCAGAACATCTCAGTTTTAAATGCCCATGGCAAAGACAACAAAATGTACCAGTAAATGGAAGCAGATGAAACCCCTGTTTGTACACTCGGTAAAGGTAGCGTGTGTGACAGGGGCTGTTTTCACACCCACGCACACTGCCAAGAGCCAGCCACAAAATCACTAAACCACATCCCTACACTCACCAGTACTGACCACAGCTCAGCTTCCCAAAAACTACCTGGCACTCAGCAAGCCCAGGTGGGTACAATTCCATCACCTGGTAAGGAAAGCTTTTTCTCTTTCTGCCCTTCCAGTACCTGACAGAGATGTTTACAAGGAGTGACAGGACAGGGGAGAATGACTTCCCTCTGCCAGAGGGCAGGGTTGGGTGGGATATTGGGAAGGAATTCCTGGCTGTGAGGGTGGGCAGGCCCTGGCACAGGTGCCCAGAGCAGCTGGGGCTGCCCCTGGATCCCTGGCAGTGCCCAAGGCCGGGCTGGACAGGGCTTGGAGCACCCTGGGATGGTGGAAGCTGTCCCTGCTGGTGGGACTGGGTGAGCTTTAGGGTCCCCTCCCATTCCAAACCATTCTGGGATTCTGTGGTATAAATGACATTTCCTTCCAGTGATTTTGCCACTCATTAAGAACGTGTTCTGACCAAATTCAAGACAACAGATTCTCACAACGTACTTCAAGTTCCTATGGCTCGTGAGCCAGCATGGTAACCCCCACAATTTAAGGCTGCAGCGTTCAAGTCTGACAGGTTTGTGTGGGTTTGTAGCACCTTTTTCCATCTAATAAGTCTAAAGTATTTTGCCAGAGCAGTCACTGAATTTCCAGCCGGAAGCCACAGCATCTGTTTCCCATATCTCTGCTGTTGCTGCTCTCATTTACAGTGTTCACAACTCCGAGCACTCATGAGGAGACATTTCTCAGCTCACTGTGGAGCTGAAGCAGATGATTCACATCTGTGGTGCTGAGGCAGCTTGGGAGAGACCAGTGGACTCCCTGCCCAAAAGTGGGAATATGTATAATAAAAAAAAAAACAGAATAAAACACAAAAAACCCATCAGAGGAACCAGCTGTCAAACACTGAGACACTTGAGGAAGAGCAGAAATTTATTGACTATTTTTCAGAGAACTGTTCCAACACCTCATGGCAATCTAGATTCCCCTTAGGAATAGGGTAGTTTTAGGTGCATAAACTCGTTATGAGTGGAGTTATGTTTTGTACACTAACAATGAAAAAAACAAAAACCGTATCAGAGTAGGGTGAGATGGAAGGTTTGGACTCCCAGCATCCTGACACAGCAAATGTTACCCTGCAGGAGTCACTTGTTAATCAAAGCACTCTGGTGTGACCTGCACGTTGAGAACAAAACCCAACCACTCCGTGGGCCCAGTGTGTGATGGGGATGGCTCAAGGTGGGGATGATTCAGCCACAACCCATCTCTGCTGCAGTCTGGAGGTTCAGTGGAGAGCCCTGTGCATCACCCACAGGAAACTTCCCAGCATCTCCAGAGCTGCTGTCAGCAGGCTCATCCTGGATTCCCCTGTGCCGGGGATGCCAAGGACACAAATCCAAACCGTCAGAGGCTCAGCCCTGTGGATGGAGGGCAGTGTCAGTGACACACAGTGAGTCACTGCAGCAGTGAGTCATGGCTCAGCGAACGGGCTGGCTCTGGCCACATCCCTTTGTCACCACTGCTAATGAGACCAAACCCCCTGACTGCATCAGCCTCGCAGAGGAAATGACAAAACTCCTTCAGCCAAGCCTGAGCTGCTGTCCAGAACAACACCACCCCAGGGGACTGTGCAGCCAAGGGCTGTGAGGGATGAACAGGGATGGGAAGCACAGACCACTTTCTGGACTGCCAAGTAACAATGAAGGTGAAAAAGAAGAGCCCCAACTGGGAATGATCACATTGTGATTGCTCCACAGGGTTTAATACACACAGGTCCTGCAGAACATTCTCAGGAGGCTCTGCCCCAGCCGGGGTCACACACTTCACTCTGGGCTTTTAAGGCTGAAAATAGCACAGGTGATTTGACATGATAATCAGAGAACTGGCGCAATATTTCCACCCAAATGGCATCTGTAGGACCACAATGGAAGATGTAAGTGAAAGGAAATCTCTGTTACTCATCCCAGAATTTAATCAAATCAGGATAAACTGTGTTTTCTTTGACAATCATGTCTATGGTACATGACCTGCTGTCACACCAGAACAACCTTAATACACAATGAAGAACTCAAAGCTATTTTCTGTAAGTAGAGATGTAACTTGGAGTTATCATTTTAGCTTATTCATGCCTTATGGACTTAATAGCTCAGTGTTGGTTCTTCATATGTTACTATTAATTAGACAGGGTGGAGGCAGAGGCAGAAAGCAATCAGAAGCAGCAGCAAAGATCCAGAGTCAATGTGTCCCCTCCACAGGGCCCTGCTCATTCCCAGCTGGACCCTCAGTGCCTCTGGCTGCCCAAAGGAACACCTCTGGGCATGAAATCAGTACAAAACCTCTGCTACCTGGGCAGCCTTGGGCCAGGAGCTCACTGCCTGCAAAGCTGCTGCTCTCTCTCTCTATAAGGGAGCCATGCCAGCAGCTGTGCCTCCAAAGTCCCACACCTGCAGTTCTGAGCGGCACATCCCAGCCAAAAAAGGCTTCTCTGTCCCCACTGCAGCACAGCAGCATCCCAGAGGGGTGTGAGCCCCAGCAGGGCCCTGGTTTTGGTATTAAGGGTGGGCCCAGGTCTGCAGCCCATCATTCCCCAGGGCAGAGGGACAATCCCCAGCCTCAGGACACCACAGGTGCTGCTGGTACCAGAAGGGACCATGGTAAAATTAATTAATATGTATTAAAATACCACAAACTCCATCCCGTGACCTTGAGCTGCTCCATTGTTCCTAGTCAGACTGTGGCACCAAGGACCAGGCCAACTCTGTGCCAGTTCCTGTGCCAATCTCTGTGCCAATCCCTATGCCAATCTCTATGCCAACCCCTGTGCCAATCCCTGTGCCAATCCTCATGCCAGTCCCTGTGCCCAGTCCCCGTGCCCAGTCCCTGTGCCAATCCCTGTCCCAGTCCCTGTGCCAGTCCCTGTGCCAATCCCAAGCCCCAGCCCAGGGCTGGCAGGAAGGCAGCAATCCAGCCCACCTGGGCACAGCCACCTAAGCCAGCAGCATCCTCATTAGAATCCTCATTAGCTGCTCTGTGTAATTAGCTCCAGGTAGTTGAAAGCACATTTTTGCTTGGCCTTCCTACATCTGTGTTCTCCCCAAAGATTTAACTACCTGGTTTAATGCTCAAACACTAAAACTCAGCTCTCCTTCCATAAAGTATTTTAATCTAAAAATAATTTGAACCATGCTTATTTTTAAGAACTTTTACCCTCCCAAAAATAATGTTTAAAAGAAAGCAACTTTAACCATGAATACAGAGTAAATAATTGCTGTTGCTTTCCTTACAAATAAATCACTTTTACTCTGATTTTTTTTTTAAAAAAAGATCAAAAGTAACATTAATCATGCTGGCCAGGGAGCAAAAGGACATTCCCAGACATTAACTGCCTTCCAAATATGAAAAACATATTAAATATCTCTCTAAAACAAGATGTTTTCCTCATGTTTCCTTTGAGGGAAGGCTGCTGGGCACATTCCTGCTGGGTTGGCTGGGGGCACCTGCAGTGTGGCACCCTGAGCACACCTGCCCACAGGCCTGGCATCAGGATGGAGGTGCCCTGGTGGCATCAGGCCTCCTTGCCTTTGTACAGGAATTCTGCACTGACCGCTGTCCTCACTGTGCAAATTGATTTTTTCCCAAACTTCTGCAAGACAGCGCACACATGGAAACTCCCCCTCATGCGGCTGCCACCATGGCACACGTGGATCAAACAGATTGTGCATTTGCTGAATCATGAACTGTGATTTTCTGCTGCGCTGGATGGGAGGCGCGAGGGAGAGAGGCCCGCCTGGGCAGGGTAGGGGAACACACTTGGTGTCGGTCCCAAAAAGCACCAGGAGAGCTGTTTTCCCTCAGCCTGGCTGGCCCACAGTCCCAGCACAGCCCCAGCAACCCCGAGCCAGCAGGAAGGGGCTGGCTGAGCCCACAGTTCCTGCAGGAACCCTTAACCCCAGAGCCTGGGTTTGTCACTGGACAAAGGAAGGGGTGACACCCAGGGCTGGGCATTGCCCATGAAGGGCACTCCTTCTACAGACGGGTTTTATCCTTCCCCTTCCACCTCCAGAGGCTGTTTAATGCTTTAAAGGCACATTTAGAAAACAGGGATGCTTTATTCCCTGAACAGGAGCTGAGTGTCCAGTGCAGCCCCAGGCTGGGACACAGCAGGTGCTGGCCACAGGCACTGCCCACGGGAGATGCCACAGGCTGGCACACTGCCAGTGCCACTCCAAACCTCAATGCCCAGTTCCTGGAACAGCCCCTTGCCCTGATCCTTGGAGCAGACGCGCGTTAGACCTGCCAGGCTGCCACCCCACACCTCCTGTTCCTGCCCCAAAACAGAGCTCTGCCCAAAAGGACAGGGATGAGCTTGGTGCCCCAGCAATAAAGGCCTCTCAGCGCCATCAGTAACTCCTCTTGCCCTCATTTCCCTGCTCCCCCCCACAGCAGGAGGGACACACAGACAGGGAGGCTGTGGAACAACAGCCAAATCTCTCGCTGGATTTGCTGTCTGTGTTTCTTTGTTACTGAAGTCCCCCTAATTACTTTGAAAGTCTGTGGATTCTGGTCGCAGCAATGAGGGGTTTCTGTCAAAGCAATTTTCCAGAAGAAGCTGTTTCTCTGGAATAAGCTTCTCATCTGCTAATCCACCAGTGCCGCAGCTGCTGGCTGGCCCAAAACAAAGGAATAAGGTTTTCCTCCCAGATACCCTAAGGAAGAATTTTATTAGCAGCGTATATGTATGATTAGAATAACAGAAATAAGAGTTTGTTTGTGAAAGAACTGATATCAAACCCATACCCAAGTCCTCTGAGGACGGGGCAGATGCCTTTGTGCAAGAAGCTTTTAAAAGACTACCAAAAAGCACACAGGTCCCTCACTTTTTCCACTGAGTTTCTTCTCTGTGTCTTACTAGTATCCTTGTCTTTTAAAGCAATAGTATTTGAACTTGTACCAACTCCTAAAAAGTAGGATTTTACACGTTTATCATCTGTCATAGGAAGAAATTCCCACATATCCAAGTGGCGAGCAGCACACAACTCAAAACTTGGCAGGAAGTTCATAACTGAATCTTTAAAATGTTCCACGTGAAAGAGGTGATAATGCAAAAGCAAAGGCAGTGAGTGAGCACGCCAGGATTGGTGAATGGAAGCTGTTCAGTACCTGATACCCAGCGTCCCAGGTGCTGCTGGAGCAGGTGTGGCTGTCCTGACTCACCTGCTGTCCCTCACTCACCTGCTGTCCAGGCAGGCTCTGCTGTCCCTGTGCCAGGCAGCGCGGGTGGCACCGGGCAGCGCGGGTGGCACCGGGCAGCGAGGGTGGCACCGGGCAGTGAAGGTGGCACCGGGCAGTGAGGGTGGCACCGGGCAGCGAGGGTGGCACCGGGCAGTGAGGGCGGCGCCGGGGCTGCTGCAGCTCTCACAGCCTCGGGGCTCCCTCTGCACCCCCTGTTCCCGCTGCTCCTGGTGGCACCAGTGGACCTTGGGAGGTGTTTGGGATCTCAGCAGCACAGCCTGGCAGTGCCCGTCCTTGGCTGGGTGAGAGCCCAGTCCCCAGGGTCCAGCCCAGTGCCCGGGCTGCTGAACTGGAGCACCAAAAAAGGAGCCTACAGAAATTACTGTTTTCTGATTCACTCCCAGACTAACACTCAAAGATATACAATCTCAAGCTGTTTTCTAAACTTCAGGAGTAGAAAAAACAAATATTTAATAAATTGATTAAACTTTGGTTGAGCAAAAATACTTCAGAGCGTACCCTGAGCTGTGGGTGTGTCTGTGCCACCCCCAACACTGCCAACAGACCTGGTGCAGAATTGGTACAGAAAAAAAAAAAAAATATATATATATATATAAATACATGAGGCTTCTCCTGAACCTGTTTTCCTTTCCTATGAAGGAGACAGTTATCCCTGCTCCAGGAGGACAGAGATAAGCACACACAGAATGCCCACAGGCTACAGTTTTTCATTTTCCTCTTGGCCGATCTACAACTAAGCTGCCAAAATAAACAAACTTCGCCTTCCAGTCAGGCTCAAAATGAACCAAACTGAATTTTTATATCATAAAAGGAAGCAAAAAAATAAGCAGGAACAGTAAAAATGCTTAAAATATCAACACTTTTTTTCCAGAAGGGAAAATAAATTTCTGAAGACAAGCTATTAAGCACTGATTTCAGACACTAATTACGCTGTCCCCAACACATCCAACGCAGTAGCTCAGTCACAGCTGCCTTCCTAAAGTCAATGAAGGGAGAAAGTTTGGCCTAATGACATCAGGGACCAAACCCAGACTCTTTAGGTCAGAAGAGGACCGAGCACATATTTTGACAGCTACCTCATCTAAATTTGTTCTTTGCAGAGCAACAGCCTCATTAAATGACAAGGTTTTTTAAGTGACATTTTTGTGGCCCAGTGAAAGCTCCAAAAAGAACTTGGAGAGAAATCCAAAGTTTAGAGCAGCGGGGATGCCCCAGAGTCACCTGAGCAGCCAAGAGCCAGCTCAGAGTGCTGGTATTAATTTTTTCTGGAGACACTGAAATTTTTTCTGGAGGATCCAGAATACTTTCAATTTTAGACCTAATATGAGCTTTAAATGATTGAATGTTTCATTGCGTACTGAAGACCTGAAGGATGAGCTTTTCTAAAATGCCGAAAGCAGAATGAGCACCATGAAGAGACAGACTCAGAGACGACCCACAGGTGTGCCATGGTGCCACCAGGGCATTTCCCAGGGCTCTGACCCAGCTCTGCCTCAGGGTCACATACCTGTGCTGGCCACTCCAGCAGGACCTGAGGCACAGACACACCAATCCACCACAATGCTCCATTAAACAGTGCAAAAATACCTGTTTTAAAGAAAAGCCCATTTTGTGAGCCACGTAGACAAAAGTACAAACCCCAAGTACCTGCTGCGTCAAGCAAAATACATAAAGCACAATTAGGAAAAAAACCACTGAAAAATGTGAATGCCACTCAAAGCAGTCTGGAAGAGTAACTTAAAATGACTGATGGGCTGCTTGTCATTTTTTGTATGTGTTCTTAACCTTCTTCCATTCACCACACTCATTTCCCTTTTTTTAAAACCTATTCCCCTTATACAGTGTCTTTGATCCTTTCAGAGCATGATACAACACTAATAACAGAGGTAGACAAACATCCAGACCAAAACAGAGCACGTCATCTATCACACTTGGTTCCTCACAAAAGTACAAGCTTTACCTGGAATTTGTGTGGCCAGCAAGACTGAATTATCAAATTAATTCACATTTTGCAATTATTTTTCCTTGTTATTGTAATAGGAAAAAAAAAAAAAAAAAAGAGAGCAATTATTTCGCAACAAATATGTTGTGACAACTGCAGATCCAGACCAGCAGCGTGCCAGGAGGTTGGGGAGCACCAGCCTGAGAGAGCAGCCCCACACATGCAGCAGTGGAACCATCTGAAGAGCAGCCTCCCTCCTTTTGGAAACCAGAGTGGAAGGAGCAGGTGCACAGCACTGGGAGCTGTGCCAGGAGGGACCACGGTGGCTCCTCAGGGGTACCAAAAGCTTGGAGTCACAGTCAGGATTATTTCCTATTTAATCTCATGGACATTCCAACTGACCCCTGCTCCTGACATTGCCATAATTAGAAGCATTTGACATCACACTTTAGCAACATCCTTCTTAGTTGGCATTTTTGTGGGCAATTAATAACCTTGACTAAAAATAAAATGTATGTATTTATACGCTGCGCTATGGAACCCACAATATTTTAAGACGGTGTTTCATCTGAATGCCTTCTTGAGGTCATGTGGAGCATCCATCTCTTTATATGGATAACTGAAGCAAAGAGGAATCTGTCGTGATAACATGCAAATAAGTACGGTGCATTCATACGAGACCAAACGCCAGAGTAATAAAAAGGAAGGAAAACTACACAGCAGGACAGATATTTCCAGCATTAATGTAGCATTTTCACCTGCTGTGCAGACACAAATTCTGTGTACATGAATTAACACTTGTTCTTATTTGTTTTCTCACCTTCTTTATAGACTAGAAGCCCTATGTGCATCCTTACTTTCAACTACTATTAAGAAGCATCCATGGCTGCAAAGATTATTTCCATTTATTCATGTGAAAAATGGGGCTGTTGTGTACACTTCCTGAAGAAAAAATTAAAGAGTTATGCCAAAAACTAAGACAAAAAGTCTGTTAGGGTCTCATCATTTATCACCGAGATGCCTTTAAAAAATGACTCTTACATCCAAGCAATGGTCACTCTGTTGCCAATAATAAGGGCTAAATCAATTTAATCACAGAGCTTCCGTACTTGCTCGTTGAGCAAAGCTCAGCAGGAGCTCCTGGGCTTCATGGAGGCAGAGACTGTCCTCTGATTTCTTATCTTAATGTTTTACATTAACATTCTTTTAATATTAACAGGAGCCTGCAAACTGTGTGTGCAGCTGGATCATGTGCTTGTTTCCATCAGCGTTCCTCTCCCAACCAGCTCCTTGTAGATAAGATTGCTAAAATAATTAATACTTCCATGGAGCCAGCTGTGTTTTAGTGTCAGACACATACAAGGAGATGGCTCTGAGAAAAAAAGAGTCATCACCTGAACAGGTAATTTTTACTGAATTGCTGAGGGGCTCCAGCACACGGAATTCCCTCGGCTGTGCTGCATGTTTGCTATCAGAACACACACACCTCACTCAGCTTGGCTCATAAAATCCGAGTGTGTTGAATCTCTGGTGATAGAACAGTCCTGATTGCCTTTGTTCTGCTAATTAGCAGGGAGAAAACCCCTTTGAACAAGTTCTTCCCAGTGAGTGCATTAGGGCACACACGGTGCAGCAATAGCACCACAAGAAACTTGTGTAACAGAGAATTCTGGCTTCCTGCTTTCTTAAGCCTGACACAAAGCTGGAATAATTAGGGTGATAAAGTCGAAGCAGCCCGAGTAAATTCAGCTAAATCTGGTATCACCACAGTTGGGACACTTATTTGCATGTTTAAATTACTCAAGTGACTAATTTCATAATTTCCTTTTCAATTGCTGAATGCCTTACGTCTCAAACGAGTCCCCTGGGAGGCAGAGGCACAGCGCTCGGTGTGTTAAACTTGCAAACTTGTTATACTGTGCCAGATTAGCATAACATTGCATACGTTATTCCTTATTTAATAAAAATTTAATTGTGCATATAATTTGATAATTCAATACCAATAATTTGTTATACAAATCTGGAATGCACTCATTTGGTTTCTTCCTTGGAAAAAAGTTACCTGTGAGTTCTCTGTGGCTAAACATTCTCACTACAGCTCCCAATTTTGCCATATTTTACCTGCAGGCTTCCTAAACAGGACACAGCTCAGAGCCAGGGAAATCAAAGCCTTTTGCTGGCACTCAAATGTCCTTAAATCCAGCCCTGGGCTTTGTTTGTGTGGAGGATGCAGAACAGTGAGGCTGTTCGGTTTTCCATGTCCTGGAGGGACACGGTGATCTTGGGAACCTCCTGATGAGAGTCAAACTCACTCAACAGGATCACAGCAATGACAAATTCATTCTCTTCTGTGGAAATTAGCAGAAAATGCCTGTCTCGGGTGTTCTGCTAACGTGTTATTCCTTCCCTGTTTTCCAGCTTGGCGCTCTGGAGCTCATGCCAAGCTGCTGGCACCAAAAGGAGGGCAGGCAGAGCTCTCCAAGCCCAGGGCAGCCCTGGGCATTGAACACCCATCCAGCCACCCTCTCTTGGGTGCCAACACCGAGTGCCAGCAATGCATTTTAATTGAGAGCAGTCACTCCGCTAACAGGGGAATGCCAGAGAATGCATTCCTCCATTAAAGAAAAGTCCTAATAAACAACACCTCCTCACAGGTGTTAAACCCATCAACCCCACAGCTGAGAGAGGAAAGGATTCTTTCTCTGACAGGAAAGCAAACCTTTGGAGAAGGCACTTTTCTTTTGTCAGAGCTGCATTACCATCCTCCCACAAGGGTCAGTGCAGCTGAGCCCGGCGCCGGCTGAGGAACCCTTCACATCTGCCAAGCCTGCGTGCAATCTCAGTGCAACACACAGGTCACCTTCCCAGGCTCCTCTACCTTCTCTGCTACTAAATTATTTGTATCATTTATTGAAATTTCCAGCTTGCTGTGGAGTGTTAGCATATTGAAATTAACTTTGCTGGCTGTAATCACTTTAACTTATAAAACAACATACTAAGGCAAATTTGATAAAATTACAGTACTTCCTTGTGGTGTTACCTTTGTGCCCCAATATAGCACCTTTTAAAATTATGTTTTAAAAAGTCCTTTTTTATCGAGCTCAGTGGAGAACTAATTAGCCTTTTCTAGAATGTAACAGGAGCAAAGGGAATTACAGGGACTATCACTGGAATCCAAGGGTGGATGAGCTAGAACACCACACTTCCATGAGCCAAGGGAGTAATATTTACTAAAACCGACTCATTTTTACATCAACAAATGCAGCTTATGACACTTTCATATGAAAACATCACTTGGGCAATTGTCTCCCTGATGTAAAATCAGTAAAGAATGATTTCCAATTAAAAACCACCAAAATCACAGCCAGAACACTTAAGCCCAATCAGCTTACCAGTTAAGAAGTCATTTGGGAGTTCACCAGTAATTACACCCCAAGGAAACACCCCCCAAACTGTCCACACAAACCTCAGGGGTGTCTCCTTATAGATCCTGAATATCCTGTACCACTGCACTGCTGCTTCCAGCTCTATAAAATCTCATGTGGGACAGCTTCAGCGCCCAGGAGTCCAGAACCTGAAAACACGGGAATGTGGGAGCATCCAAGAGGCTGCCAGTGGAATTCCACAGGCAGGAATTCCACTGGGACAGCCTGGGCACAACTCACAGCTGTTTTAACCCATCACCCACCAAGCACAGCCACAACCTTCCAGCACTAAATGTTCCTGTCTCCTGTTCATGACAAATGGAGCTCTGCAGACACAACCTTCCCAATATTTGGCTGCAGCCTAAGAATGGAAAGGAGAGCAAGTCTGGCAGAAATGCACCTGAGGAGATTTTATTCAGGGAAGGGAGGACCTCCTGCTTCACACACACAGAGGCCATGAAGAATTTTACAACCAAATCATACAGAGCGTGTTCCTTCTCCCTTCCAGCAGCCCTGATAAAGGAGCCTGGCTCCAGGCTGGATGTGTTTCCTTCTGCTCCAGGACTCAACTCTGCCTTTCTTTTTCTTACAGCCTTTCTGAAATTCTGGAAAGCCATTGTTGTTAAACAGCAGTAAGTGTTACTCTCCCAGCAGCACACACTCACAATAATTCAGCCCTGTGTCAGGGGAGGCTGTGGGTTCCTAGCTGAATTTATTTGAAAAATAAAGTTTGTTCTTTTTCTCCAAGATCTTTCCTTAAGCCAGCATGGAACTCTTGTAAAAGAAAAGTGCCTCTAAGTACCAACTACCCAAGGAACAGCCTTTTTATTTTATTTTTTTATTCCTTGCTCACCATGACAACATAATAAATGAGCCCTGAGAGACTTGCAGTGCTTAACTATTTAAAATTGTGTATTTTATCTTTCACTGTAGGCTTCCAGACATAACATCCATGATCTATTTTCAAACCCTCTTCAGTGTCTCTGAGTGAAATGCGCCAATTTCCACCTGCAATAGGCAATGATCAGAAGGACACCTTGAGCGGGGACTCTGGTAACACTCTACAGAGCTACTCTTACAGTATTTTTGTGATCTATTAATAATTACTCGCTCCCGTAAAGAAAGGCAACACGGCAATAGTTTCACCATCTGCTTTTTCCATTTCTGTTTGGAATTCTGCTGGATGGCTCTGTATTCTTTCATACATGACTAATAGGAAAGATACAAGACTAATAGGAAACACAACTGCAACTTCGCTTAGGGTTGGTTTCAGTTAACAGATGGGCTTTAAACTATCCAACATAAAAGCATTCATTTCAGAAAAACTGACCCCAAAACTGCTTCATAAAATGAAGTATTTCCATTTTTTTTTCCCCTCAAAGCTTTAGGATCTTTCATGACACTACAGTATAAGAGGCCCCTGGGTTAAAAAAAAAAATAGCACACACACACACAATTTCTGACCTTAAATATCAGAGACTAAAGGTTTTGCAATAAAAGCATCAGCAGTAACATACCCGGCTCTACAAAAAGCCTTCAAGACCACAGCTTTCCTTGCTAAATTTCAAGTGCCAACACAAACTTACAGGAAAGAGATCTCCAAAATCCCTCTTTTCTGTCAAGTGAAGCTCTTGTTTTCCACCAACCATAGAGCAGCTGTGGTGGGGCTTGGTGCTGTTGCAGCAGCACTTCCCTGTGGATGGATGAGTGACTCCTGCGAGGCAGCCATGGATGGACAGGGATGGACATGGATGGATGGATGGATGATGGATGGACATGGATGGATGGATGGATGGATGTACACAGATGGATGGTGGATGGATGGATGATGGATGGACATGGATGGATGGATGGATGTACACAGATGGATGGTGGATGGATGGATGATGGATGGACATGGATGGATGGATGGATGGATGGATGGATGGATGGATGGACACAGATGAATGATGGATGGATGATGGATGGATGGATGGATGGATGGATGGATGGATGGATGGACACAGATGGATGATGGATGGATGATGGATGGATGGATGGATGGATGGATGGATGGATGGATGGATGATGGATGGATGGATGGATGATGGATGGATGGATGATGGATGGATAGATGGATGGATGGATGATGGATGGATGATGGATGGATGGATGGATGGATGGATGGATGGATGGATGATGGATGGATGGATGGATGGATGGATGATGGATGGATGATGGATGGATGGATGGATGGATGGATGGATGGATGGATGATGGATGGATGGATGGATGGATGGATGGACACAGATGGACGGACACACGTACTGGGGCAGCAGAACCAGTCCTGCTTCCAAAGCCCTGGATGTAGAGCCTGGCTCGTGGAAAACTGCTGGTCCCACACACTCCAGACTGTTGGAGAGCCTTTACCCAGCATTAACAAAGAGGTTTGTCAGGACCCCTGGACATGCCCGAGGCCAGGCTGGAAGGGGCTTGGAGCGACCTTGGAGCCCAGTGTGGTGCCAGCTCCAATCCCAATCTGGAGCTTTCAACACCGGAGCTTTCCCAGCTCCAATCCCAACCTGGAGCTTTCAACACCGGAGCTTTCCCAGCCTCCTCTTCCTCAGGCTCTGGCTCCAGCCCAAGCCACAGCACAGCACTGACAGCAGCTTCACACGGGTTTACGCTCACAATTAAAGATATTCAGAATTGTACTCTACAGTATTTTCTGCAACTCGGTTCTCCTGTTTTCTGCCCAAAGGAGCCAGCACAGCCCCCCGGACTGCTGCAGCTCCCCTGACCTTCCGGGCAGAGCCCGCAAGTGGCGGCATTTTCCATTTTCCATTTTCGTGTGGAAAAACCAGAATTCCCTTTTGTACAGCCACTGCACAGGCAGATTCTGGGCCCGTCGGGGACAGGCAGAGATTGTCCCCATCAGCTCCTGTCCCCATCGGGCTGGGCAGGGCCCACAACAGCAGCAGCATTTCCCTCTGGACAGAAGCCCAGCTTCTCTCTCCCCTGGTTTGAGGAGCAGCATCCCAGGAGTCACCAAGGCACACGTTTGGAAGCACAGGAAGCAAGTGAAGCTTTCCAAATCTCACCGTACCCCATGAGCATGGCTCCTCATTTTGAATACTTTTGTTACTTCCTAACCAGAATTCTCTGAGCAGAGAGGTATAGAATCACTCAAAAAAAATAATAAATAAAAAGAACTCACCAAACAAAACTCCCCAAACCCTGTAGTTAAAAAAAGGCTGTTAAAATTTCATACAAGAATTAACAATGGGGAAAAGTTAGCAAATAGGACAAAGTAGAAAGTAAGTTCCTGTGTTTCCGGCAGTGGCTTTGCCAGATGCATCATCACATCTGCATGTGAGCAACTTTTTGTTATTTATAAATGCATAACAGGAGCACGGCCAAGCTACAAACCAAGGAGTCCAACACACGTTTAAAAAAAAAAAAAAAAGAAAAAGAAAAAACTACCAGGGAATGTGTCTTGGTTATAGAACAAAAGAATTCATTTTATCACTTGGCTTTAGCGCTGCAGAAAATGGCTCCTGGTGCGCTGAACCCCGTGATGAATGTGCCCCCTCCAGATCTTTATTGCCCCTGTAAATCACCGCACTGACAGCACTTAATAAGAAAGCTTTGGACTGGGTTTGAAGTTTTGCTTTGTACAAATAAAATCTCATATTAAAGAATTTGCTAGTCCTCAAGGTGTGGAAAAATAAGTATGACTAGAACCTGTTGTGCTTGCTTTTTTTAACTGTTTACACTACTTTTTTTTTAATAATTTTGTAGCAAAGGGACCAGGAAAGCAGTCTGTATTAAAATGAAAATTAGAGTCAGGACTTAGTTATTAAAACCCGGTATTTCTGATTTTTCTATATCCTGTGATGTCTGGACAGGGCAACAAAATCAGAGGCATAAAATAAAAAACATTAAATATCATCCATGGTGTGATATGACATGTTGACAATTCTCCTGGTTTTTTAACTAAAGAAAGTGAGGATTTGATGTCCACAGTCATCGGTCAAAATTGCACTCTTTGAGAGAGGGCAGGATTATCTGAGTCACCTGCTGCCCCCCAGGCGGGAACAAAAGGGTTTCAATCCCTTGGCAGCAACTGCAACAATTTTCACAGATGTGGTCAGTAACGACTTCTACATTTATATATATATATATATATATATATATATATATATATATATATATATATATATATAATTTCATATATTCATACATACACACAGCTTTGGTCAAGCACCCTGTGGGGATACAGAGAAATAAATTACTACAACACGAATATTTAAAGTTCACATCAGAAAGTGAATAGACTAATCTATAATTAGAGATGGCATTGTTTGCTTTAGAGATGACATTCTAGAACAGGTATTTGAGGGGGGAAGATGCCTATTTGGAGGTGTTGAGAAGCACAATGCAGCTTGGCCCTGGCCCTCATGCACTGATAGACAGTGTCAGCACATCACTGAATTACACTTTAACCAAAATAAATCACAATTCATGTGGTGGTGGTGGCTTTCTGTTCTGCCTCCATGACTTGTGTTATCCTTGCTCAGTTCCAGGCAGCATCATTCCCTCTAAACCAGTTCATGGCTCACCCTGGTTGAGGAAATCTTAACAGGAAACTACAGTTATTTGGACAAAGCTAAATGTATTTATAGGGAAATAAATGTATTTCCTGTTCAAACTGGGAGCACAAAGGTATTATGTGACAGACTATCAGCAGGTCTGGAGGAAGTCCAGCTTCTCCTGACAGGTAAAGCACATTTGGGGAGGTACCTCAAGGAAAATACACATAGTGGCCACAGTCTGTAAGTGCAGGAAAAATAAAGGAAGGTTTTTCCCTAAAAACAAACCCAACCAGTATTAAAGCAGCACATCAGTAAGAGTCCTTTAGGATTGGGATGCAAAGTATCAGGGGAAAGGGAAGGTTTGGGAAAGGAAAGAGGGAAGGGAAGGGAAGGGAAGGGAAGGGAAGGGAAGGGAAGGGAAGGGAAGGGAAGGGAAGGGAAGGGAAGGGAAGGGAAGGGAAGGGAAGGGAAGGGAAGGGAAGGGAAGGGAAGGGAAGGGAAGGGAAGGGAAGGGAAGGGAAGGGAAGGGAAGGGAAGGGCTGCAGTCCCTGGGAGCCGGCTCCATGTACTCCTGCGTACACAACACCGGCACCCCAAACTCCCAGATAATCCAGAGAATGCAACCCCAAACGTGCCAAGTTCCAGAGTAATTTCAATAAAAAGCCACAATAGGTCGTTCCAGTACCCCTTAATTGTGCCTGCACGGCTCTCCGAGCTGCCCCTGCCCCCCTGGCCCCTCGGGGGTTTTGGGGCTGCTCGGGGGGCTCCGGGACAGCCCTTGGCCCCGTGCCTCCCGTCCATCTCCCCCTGTCCCCCGGCACTGCCCGACATGATTTAATAACTCTAATCCCTTATTTAACGATGTCAAAGGTTTTTAGGAAATTGACTGTATTTCACCAACGATATATTTCTTCTCGATGACAGAGTGGTTAAAATGATTTTTAAACCAAGACAGCAAAATAAAACAGTAATAAAATCAATAAAAGGTGCTTAAAACATTCCTTCTATTAGGTAATGGCATTTAAAATATCCGTAGCTTGTAACGGCACTTAGGATATGCCCGAAAATCAATGAGCTAAATTACTTATTGAACTAGTTAATTTGAACATTGAGTTTTATATGTATATTGATAAAACAAGTGACAAGAACCCTGGCTGTGTTCGAATTCCACGGTCACATATCTCCCTCTGCCGGGAAAAAAATCTCAGGAAACTCCACTAGAGACCTTTTTTTTCTTTTTTTTTTTTTCTTTTTTTTTTTTTAGCAGGAACACTAAAGGCTGTAACAACTGAAAACTCCACGAGAGGTCTCAGACTCTGCAGGTTTTGCAGGGTTTGTAAATTATTGTTGTTTTTGCCAAAATCTCTGAAGTTTTATGATGCTGAATAGCAACACAAAACCTTCAATTGCACTCAAAATACCATTTGGTATTTTGAAATACCAAAATATTACCACTATGTACAGAAATATACAAAAAACCATGTGGGAACAGTGAAAAAAGCAAGGGGATATAATAGGGCTTTAAAAACTGTGAGATCACCCTCAGCAACTTTGATATTTCATGTTAGTAACTCCTTCGTGTAGACTCTGAAGTAACAGCCTCATGTTCCTTTTTTCACTTTTTATTTTTTGGGGTTTGTTTTGCTAGAAATAAAGGGTGAAAGACAAAGTTCCGTGCCAGCTGCTGCCCCTGAGGTGCAAAAATGGGGAGGGGGAAAAGGCGTTTAAAAAAGCGAGGAAAAAGGAGTTAAAAAAGGGAGGGGAGAAAGAGCAGAGAGGAGTGAAAAAGAGAGGAAGGGGGTGAAAAAGAGGGGGAAAGGGGAGGATAAAATGAAAGAAAGGGGGAAAGAGGAGGGAAAAAGGAAAGAAGGTGGGGAAAGGGGGAAAAGGGGGGAGGATAAAAGTAAAAGGGGGGAAAGAAAGGGAAAGGGGGGAAATAAAGAGAAAAGGGGGAAAACGGAGGGAAGGGGCGGGGCCGCTGCTGAGGGCCGCCCCCTTCCCGCCCTGTCCCCGCCTCAGGGCGGAGCAAGGCCGCGGCCCAAGATGGCGGCGGCGCCCTCCCAAGATGGCGGCGGCACCGTGACACGATGGCGGCGTTACCTCCTCAAGATGGCGCCTGCCGCGTCCCACCGTGGCCAATCAATCCCCTCCGAGCATGGCGAGCGCGCCGTCCCAAGATGGCGGCGGCCCCGCCCCGCCGGCGCGGCCCCGCCCCGCGCGCTGCACGCCGGGCTCGGGGCGGGCTGAGGCGCGGCGCCGGTCGGGCCTGCTGCGGGCGCGGGCGGTAGGAGCGAGCGGGGCCGGGCCGGGCCGGGCCGCGCAGGGCGGGCGCCATGCCGGAGCTGGCCGTGGACAGGGTGGTCGTGCACCCGCTGGTGCTGCTCAGCGTCGTCGATCACTTCAACAGGTGCGGGCGGGCGGGAGCGGCGGCGCGGCGCTGAGTCACGGCCGGGCCGGGAGCGGGGCCGGGCCGGGAGCGGCGCCCTGGAGGAGCCCGGGGCCGGGAGGGGACCCGGCGGAGCGGGAGAGTCCCGGGGCCGGGAGGGGACCCGCTCCCTCCGGCACCCCGGGTGACTGTGGCCTCATCCCGCTCCCTGCCGCCGATGCCGGGCGGTTTTAGGGCCAAAAATAAATCCCGGATCCCCGGAGGCGGCCGAGCCCGCGGTGGGTGACACTGGGTCGGTCGCTGTCCCCGTGAGTGAGGTCGGCCCGTCCCTGGGGACACGCTTTGGTTCCGAGGGCACGGAACGCCCTTCTGTGGCTGTAAACACAAGCAGCGATAGCACAATCATAAATAACTCCCCTCTTCCATTCCACCCCCGCTGTGTCACCTCCGACACGGGCTGCGGGCCCCTGCTCACTCCTCCCCGTTTGTCCAGGACTGACAGTCGTCTTTCCTTTTAGGATAGGAAAAGTGGGAAATCAGAAGCGAGTGGTTGGAGTGCTGCTGGGCTCCTGGCAGAAGAAGATCCTGGATGTGTCCAACAGTTTTGCAGGTGAGTTCGGGTGTCCTGCCCTGCTCCAAAGCCACTGAATTATTTAGTGGATGGACTGTGTTGTGGGTTTGGAAGAAACCCTTGATCCATCCATGTACAAATCACCTCATATCCACCAATAAATGCAAACTGCTGTCAACACCCCTAAGTAAACCTCACTCACCTTTAGCAGCCAAAAATACCCAGATCCAGAGCATTTCAATAAACATTTTAATTCAGGAAGTTGGATTCTTAAACGCTGGTGTTTTGTTTTACTCCCAGTACCCTTTGATGAGGATGACAAGGATGATACCGTGTGGTTCCTGGACCATGACTACCTGGAGAACATGTATGGAATGTTTAAGAAGGTCAATGGTGAGTTGAGATCTTCTGATAGTCAGGGATACGCTCCTAAAAACTTTCAGGGCTGTGGAAAAGGGAATTCCTATAAACCACAGAATCCTTAAGGCTGCAAAATACCTATAAGATCATCAAGTCCAGCCATCAGCCAGCACCGTGTTCTCCACTAACTGTGTCCCACATCCACATGGTTCTGAACACTTCCAGGATGGGACTTGCACGTCGAGATGTCAGATGTGCAGGCTGTCAGACCCTGAGAGCCACACAATTAACAGAAGCTGTTAATTGCCAGGAGAAAAGCTGTGGGTCAGTGACAGTGATGAGTGAGTGCAGTCACTGCTCAAGCCATGGCCTTGAAATCCACTTCCCTCTCCCCCACACAGATCAGGCTCTCCCCCTCCATCAGCCCACCCAGTCTCTGCCCAGGTGTCTCTGCTGGGGCCTCCCCCAGTTCTGATTCCCAATCCTTTCTGCTTTTGCTCAGCCAGAGAAAGAATCGTGGGGTGGTACCACACGGGCCCCAAGCTGCACAAGAACGACATCGCCATCAACGAGCTGATGAAGAGATACTGCCCCAACTCTGTAAGTGGAGCCACCTTTGGCCTGTGGGGTTGTTCCTGCCTCTCTTTCCCTAAAAAGGGCATCTGGGAAACCTTGTCCCTCACCTTTTTTGCTGGTGACACAGTTGTGAAGTGATTGAGGAACTGGGATCAGGAGTTTTTTGAATCATTGTCTCAGTGCCTGAGGTTACGCCTCTGAGCCTTGTGCTGGTGCTGAGGAGGCAAGAGCTGGCTTGGGTATTTTTTTCCTACTCCTCGACTGAAATCCAGTTCTCTGCATGTTTTCTTTCTCCCCGAGGTGCTGGTGATCATTGATGTGAAGCCAAAGGACCTGGGGCTGCCCACAGAAGCCTACATCTCCGTGGAGGAGGTCCATGATGTGAGTGTTCACTCTGTGAATGTCACAGTCACAGCTGGGAGCTCCTGGAGGCTGCCCCTCGTGGGTGGCACTGGCTGCAGGTGCTCCCAGGTGTGCCCAGTCACTGTGGGCCTGCCCTGAGCAGCTCACACAGACAAACAACACCCAGCAGTGACTCACTGTAATTGTGGCATTTAAATTATTCTGGATGCGTATAAAATATTGCATCTTTTTGCGTTTTTGAGGCCTTCACTGCAGAGCAGGAGCTGCTCTCCCAAAGTACAAGGAGGTTGGATCAGGGAAGAGAGAAATAACTGTGATATTTAGATTTTCCATTGCTCCTCCCCTGGGCACAGATCAGCAAAATGCAGAAATGGGAAGTCAGCCAGAGCAAGATTGCTGGGGCAGTCAGTGACACTGATTAAATCAGGGAGATCCCAGCTCCAGCTGTTCCTCTCAGCTCCTTGTGTAGGGCTGCTTTTCTGGTTTCCTCGGTGCAATCCCTCATCCCCTGGCTGAAATCCCCCATTTGTGTGTCCCTTTAGGACGGCACCCCGACCTCCAAGACCTTTGAGCACGTGACGAGCGAGATTGGTGCTGAGGAGGCCGAGGAGGTGGGAGTGGAGCACCTGCTGAGGTGAGGGCACAGCTGTCCCGGGCCCTGCCACGCTCCCAGCGGCGTTCCCACTGCCCGAGGAGCACATCAAACACATGGCACAAATCCTGGGAGCCTGGGGGCCATCGGCCCTGCTCACACGGCTGGAAAGGCCCAAGGGCTGAGGTTCTAATCCCCATTCTCTCTGGGTTTCAGGGACATCAAGGACACCACGGTGGGCACGCTGTCCCAGCGGATCACAAACCAGGTCCATGGCTTGAAGGGACTGAACTCCAAACTTCTGGACATCAGGAGCTACCTAGAGAAAGTAGCCCTGGGCAAACTCCCCATCAACCACCAGATCATCTACCACCTCCAGGACGTCTTCAACCTGCTCCCAGACGTGAACCTGCAGGAGTTTGTCAAGGCCTTTTACCTGAAGACCAATGACCAGATGGTGGTGGTGTACCTGGCCTCGCTCATCCGCTCCGTTGTGGCCCTGCACAACCTCATCAACAACAAGATTGCCAACAGGGATGCGGAGAAGAAGGAAGGACAGGAAAAAGAAGAAAGTAAAAAGGAGAGGAAAGATGAGAAGGAGAAGGACAAGGAGAAGAGTGATGGCAAGAAAGAGGAGAAAAAGGAGAAGAAATAAAAGGTGTAGCTTTTTTATTTGTAAATTAAAAATCTTGTAAACTAAATCCCTGGTGCTGGGGTCTTGTATGATGTGCTCAGCACTCTGCTCCTCCTCACCCGGGCAGGGTTGGGGGGAGCCATGTGCAGGTTTTTGATGTGATTATGCTGTTAGACAGCACTTCTCCTTCCGCCAGTGTGTCTTTGGGGGTGTTGAGGCCTCAGCTCACGCACACTCTGCTCTCACTGAGCATATCCCCATGTTCAGGGCTAATCCTTTGCCATCAGCCAGTTTTGTGCACCACAGCCATCCCCATGTTTAACTGGCTCTGTGCCCCGGCCCCTCAGGGTGTGGCTCAGCTGGGATGTTGTCACGGCTGTCACACCTCTGCGCCTCCCTGGGGACGGCGGTGGTGGCCCTGTCACCCCTGGCCAGCTCTAGGGGCTGCAGGAGGCTGTGAGCCTGGGGAGGCACTGGGTGCCTGACACAGAGCAGGCAGGGACAAAATCCATGGGATTTGTGATCCCAGTGCTGAGCTATGGATGCCATTATGGCCCTGGGGCCCCAGCCCTGCACAGACCCCACCCTGGGAGACACACACTGACCCAGGATGTGCTGACCTGGGATATAAGGGACCCGGGGCACACACAGGGACCCAGCACACAGGCACACCTCGGCAGCTGCTTTGTCGTTTATTGCACACGAAGCCGCGCGGGGCCGTGCGGGACCGGCCGTTCCCAGCCCGGAGCCGTTGCAGGTCCCGTCCCCACAGCCCCCGGACACACGGACACAGCCACGCCGGGTCTGTCGCCCGCACACACGGGGAGGGACACAAGTGACAGCCAGGTGATCCTGCCCTCCTCGCTGCAGAGGGGACACAGGAGCGTGGGCAGAACCCAGGATCTGAGCAAAGGCCGGCAGGGCCCCAGCAGTGCCCGGAGCCCCCGGGGCCGCTGTGGAGCACCAGCTCGGCTCGGAGCAGAAACCACATCATTTACATACAACTGCCCAGGGGCCACGGGCTGCACATGGGGACGCGCCAGGGACATGCTCAGCCAGGCTCTGGCTCCAGAGGCTGCGGATCTGGCCTAGCAAGGGGCTGTCCTGGTGCTCAGATGGAGCACAAGAGCCCCTCAGAAGCATCGTCTTGGGGGTCCCTGTCACTGTTGCTGAATGCTGGCTGCAGGATGGGGCCCAGAAGTCAATCTGAGTGTCATTTCCCCCTCACCTGCCACTACCAAAATGCCATGAAAAGGCAGAAAACACGAGGGGGAAGAGGAGCATCTACCAAACACGTAACTGTGTCTGTGGAGAGGGCTGGGGAGCCCCGGTGCCCCCTGTGCTGCCCCCCAGCCCCTCTGCGCCAGCCCGTGCAAGCCAAGCCCTCGTGTCCTCCTCTCCATCACAGCTCAGATTTCCTTAGGGAGGGAAACACAGCCCCGTTCCCCCGGGGCCGTATCAGTGCAGAGCTCGCCCAGGAGCAGAAGCCACAGTGTCCATGGGGAGCACACCCCGGGCAGGGCTGGGCCCTGGGCACCAGCCGGCAGCGCTCCGGGAACGCCCCACAGCTCCATCACTCCTGTCCAAAGCCTTCCGTCTCCTCGATGGCGTAAAGCAGCTTCTCCTTCAGCTGTTCATAGCTCTTGTAGGGAGGGAGATCCAGGCGGTTGAAGCTGGGGAGAGAGCCGAGGCTGGGCAGGCCAGGAGCAGCAGTCCCACCCCATGGGATGGAGCCCCGAGCAGCCCCGCAGAGTCCCCCCTGTCCCCACACTCCTGCCAGGCCCAGGGGCAGTCACTTACCACGTGTGACTCCGTGGCAGCCACGTCTCTTTGCCAACTTTATCGATGCAGAATTTCTGGGGCCCGTTGCTGCCTGTTAATGAAGAACGCAGCAAAGCTCTTTACATGACCAGGAGCTGAAAAAGAAACCCCTCCCACTCACACTGAGATCTACCTCATGGCCCTACAATCCCAGGGTCACACAGGGCATAAATCCCTGGCAGCAACCCCTGCCTGTTTGCAGAGAGGATGTTCAAAAAACAGAGGAGAAAGCAAAAACCAGCACAGAGGGGCAAGAGCACCACCTCTGAACATGATGGTTCCATACCAAGTGCTAAAACTCATTCATCTGTAAGCCCTGAGGATTGTGCGAGTCCATCCAAGAGTTTTAAAGGACCTGGCACAGCAAATCTGAGTCACTGAGGTGGCTTTTTAACACAGTGGGAATGCTGGAGAGATTCCAGGGGGTGGAAAAAGCTAATATGCCAGCAAGAACAACTCAGTGGGTTAAGCAAGCTGGTTGGCTTAACACAGATGCCAAGAAAGTCAGGGAAAGGCTGGTATAGGCCCCAAAAAGCAGTAAATTAAAGGAGTGGAACCACACTGTGGTTTTCTGAAAAAGAGGCTTTGTCGCACAAGAATGAAAATTGAATCAGAAATCAAATCTCATTCAGACTGAGATCACAAACCAGCCCAACAAAGTTAACCCTGGTGGGACCCTTTGGTCGCGGCCAAGGAACGTCTGTGGAAATGGCACAAGACCAGAGCACTGTGCTCAGACCTCACAGCTGCTCCGTGCTGCTGTGAGCTCTGTGTGGGGACAGGGACAGGGACAGGGAGGTGCCACCCCCCCAGGACACACCGATGAGCTCAGCAAAGCCCCCGACGGGCAGGCGGCAGGTCCCCGTCACGAACTGCAGCAGCCGGATCCTCTTCTCGTTGTCCATCTCCTTAACCACCTGCAGCAGGAACGCAGCAGCTGAGTGGGATCCTGCTCCCACCCTGCAGGATGGCTCCTGCCGGGGCACCCCACGCCCTCAGCTGGGCTCACACTGACCTGCCAGAACCACTGGATCTGTTTGCTGTTCTTGGTGTAGTGCCTGTAGATGGTATTTTTCTGCCAGTCGTTCATGTCGATCTCCTGCATCCCGCACAGCATCAGCTGGGGACAGGGGACACTCAGCAGGGGACAGACAGAGCCCTGCACCTGTGCTCTGAACGCCAAGCCCTCTGGTGCCAGCCTTCACCTGGCCCAGGTGCCAGCACTGAGGTGTCTGGCACTAATTCCTCCCATCCAACGGGATGTTCTCTTGCCAAGGACACAGCGAGCCACCCCCAGACCCAACACCCGGGGCTGACATCAGCTGATGGGCACAGAGCATGAGCAGGGTCACCACGTGCCACCTCCCACCCACACCCCCAGCCCAGGTGCCAGCTCACCTCCAGCTCCTTCTCGTCGAAGTAGCGCAGCCACTCCAGCGGCACCACCTCGTTGAAGCCGTCCAGGAACGCCTTGGTCTGCTCCTCCACGCCCCGAGTGAACCTCCAGTCCGTCAGCAGCCTGGGGAGGCAGAGGGCTCGGCACAGAGCCAGCACCGCTGGCCCGGCCTGGGGAAGCCCAGGATCCCTCCCACCAGCAGGGAGGGCCCCGGGAGTGTGGGGAATGGGAGAGGGGCTCCCTCAGAGCACCAGGGCTCCCCTCAATCCCCACTGCTGGGTTTCTGTCTCTGCCCCCAAACCCGTGAGCAGCGTTCAGCCCCGAGAGCAGACTTAGGAGCTCCTGGGGTGCAAACCACATCCCCTGGCTGGAGCTGAGCTGGCCCTGGCAGCCCCCAGGCAAGCAGGGGGAACAGCCATGGGATGGGAAAGCAGCCTCAGCCTCTCCCCTCTCCTTTTTCCTGAAAGTACTGGCAACTGCCCAGCCCTCAGCAATCCAGACCGCAGCAGAGCTCGGCCAGCCGCGCCAGCCCGGGCCCGTCACAGCCACGTAGCCCAGGGAAGCGGCCACGTCCCAAGGCCCACGGTCCCACCCCTGCAGCCACTGGGGGCGGGTGCCTGACAGGACCCTGGGGACAGCCACTCACATGATGTACTCCTCCTTGTTCTCCTCCGTCACACGGATGCTCTCACCGCCCTCCTTCAGCTCGTGGGTGGTCACCTTGCCCAGGATCTCCATGTCCTGGATGAAGTACAGCTCCAGGCCGCACTCCTCCAGGCTGTTCTCCCTGGGGGAACACCGGGATGAGATTTGTGCTGGAGGCACCCAGCAGCAGGGAGGGGCTGTGGGGAGAGCTCTGCAGGAGGGAGGGCAGGGCACTCACTTGGTCCACACGATGGAGTTGTAGAACTCGGGGTCGATGGACTCCAGGTCCTTGAGCGTCGGGCGCTTGTTCAGCATCCGTTTGTAGAAGGGCAGCGTGAAGCCGGTATCGATGAACTTCCCGTGGTACAGAGCCTGGGCAGGGAGGGGACACCAGGTCACGGGGAGCTCTGGGACACAGCCCTGGGGCAGACAATGCTCCACCCCGGGCAGCCATGGGGCAGAAGGGACTCACGTAGGGGTTCCTGACCTATGGCACTCGCTCCTGGCTGGCACACATGAAGGGCAAGGGTGGGCTGCCCCCACAGCACTTCCCAGGCCGGGTGGGCTGCAGCCCCTCTCCCTCGCCACGGCAAATTCCACTGCATCTCCCTCTCCCCTCACAGCTCTATTAAGAGCACTTGTTTAAACAGAGCTGTGCTGTGGCTTCCCTGAATCCCTGGCTTCCAGGAGCCCCGAGGCAAAGGCAGCCAAAAATAATGCAGACGCTTGTCTAGAACGGCCCAGCGGTGAGTAATAGTCTGGGGTTTTATTGGTATCCTGCGAGGCGGGGCAGGGCAGGGCAGGACAGCGGGGCCGGGGCCGCCCCCACACACACCCTGCCCGTGGGGCTGCGGGCCAGGGACCCTGCCCGGCCTGGGGGAGCCCAGCAGCCCCCCTGCCAGCCCGGGCACACTGGCCTTGAGCAATCCCACACAAACGGGAGGAGCTGCTCTGGAGCTCGGGCAGCTGGAAAATCTCACACTGCTGGGACTAAAAATAGTCCCTGGAGCTGCAGACCCGACAGCACCTGGGGTGACAGCCAAAGACCTGGAGCCATCCATCCCCGCCACAATCCTGGGAAACCAGGCCTCCTCTGGCCCCACAGCCTTTCAGTGGATTTAAAATGCATCACCCCACAGCACCCCCTTAAAGGCTCATCTCCCACTGCTCCACACGTGGGCAGGACGGGGCTCAGGGAGGGCAGCAGTGCCGGGCCCAGCACAGCCACGGCACACAGAGCTGCCCCACGCCCTGCTCACCACCCTGTCCCCTGCTCTGCAGGGGGACACAAACCCCTGGTGCCATACCCTGACAAACCCCTGGTGCCATCACCTGACACATCCCTGGTGCCATCACCTGACAAACCCCTGGTGCCATCACCTGACAAACCCCTGGTGCCATTCCCCTACAAACCCCTGGTGCCACCCCCTGACAAACCCCTGGTGCCACCCCCGGCTCTCACCATGGCGATGAAGCGGCCGATGAAGCGGAAGTAGGTGAGGTGGTCGGGGTTGATGGAGGAGGCAGGGTTGATCTGCAGGCAGTAGTTGTTCTTGCCTGCATACTCAAAGAGGCAGTACATGGGGTTGAGCACCTCGTGGGACAGGAGGAAGAACCACTCCCTGGAAGGAGACAAGGGAACACGGTGACAAGGAGCTCAGGGAGGGGTCAGTGCATGTCCCTGCACCAGTGGGTGCCCGCCTCAGGCAGGTGCCGGGCACTGGTGTGACTGGGCGAGGCTGTTCCCCTCCCCGGGGTGCTGTGTGGGGTTTGTGAAGGGTTTCTGGAGATGCCAGCTTGCCGCAGGCCCCACTCAGAGCATCGGGAACCTCGGCAAGTGCCCCACACAGTCCCAGCTGGGCTGTCCCACACACACACACACCCTGAGTGCACCCAGTCCCTCCACACGCACTGCCCCGGGAGCCCCACGCCAAGCTCGGGCCAGCACCATCCTGGCTTGGCTCCCCCGGCCGTGCAGGCAGACAGGAATCCTCAGACGTGGAGGCAGCCCCGGCATCCTGTCCGTGGTTCTACCCTGTGGTAGAACAGCATGACGTAACCTACCATAGGGTAAAACCACTGGCAGGACACGGAGAGAGGTGGAGCAGGAGCAGCAGCCGGGGTAGCAGCCCCATGAGGGGCAGCAGGTGAGCGTGGGCTGGCAGCGGGCAGGGACACGCCAACCCAGCTCCAAGGAGATGTCCCAGGTGAGCCAGAGGGGGTTCACAGGGACACAGGATCCCCTCTAGCCAAGCCACAGCCCATGCCCTGTGATAACATCATCCCAGGGCAGCAGCAGGGCTGCAGAAACCACATCGCACCCTGTCTGCCCTGGCACACACTGACTGTCTGGGAACACCAGGGCCTGTTTGCTGCAGGGAGACAAGGCCACTCAGCCCATCACATCCACAAGTGGGGACACCAGGGGAGCCCCAGCTCCTGCCAGGGACAGGCTGGGGTGATGCTTTCAGAAATGTTCTACCACTCCGAAAAGCCAGTGCCCACTGGAATCCCCCTGGACTCCTCTGCTCCAGGGCTGGGAGCCCTGAGTGCAGCTGCCTTATGTGTGCACTGCCCACAGGACATGGGGCACAGCCAGGGCATGGCCCTGTGGCCCAGCAGGCCACACTCACCTGGCGATGCCACCGTAGTCCAGGCCCTCCTCCCCTCTCATGATGATGTACAGCCGGCGCCGCAGGTCATACGGCTTCATGTTCATGATCTGGGGACGAGCAGGGCAGTGTCACCATGGCTGGGGCCAGCGCCAGTCCTGCAGGCCAGCTCCATTCCTGCAGGCCAGCTCCATTCCTGCAGGCCAGCTGCACTCCTGCCCGGCTCCACAGCCCCAGCACCTCCCTACCTGCTGGAAGGAGTCCTCGAAGAGCGTCTGCCGAGACACGCTGATCTTCACGTGGCTGGGCAGCGCGTTTGACTGCAGGCAGGGCAAAGGGCAAAGGGCTGTGTGAGGCTGGCACGGTTCTCCTCACCCACACCTGCCCACAGGGCTCAGGGCACCCACACAGCTGCCCACAGCAGCTCTACTCACGTGGCAGAGGAAGCGGAACTGGTGGTACTTCCAGCGAAAGCTCCGGTCGTAGGCGCCCGGGGAGCCGCCGTGCTTGCTCCTGCCAAAGCAGCAGGGCCCCGGTCACACCCCATGCTGCCCTGTCCCGAGCAGCCCCCGTCAGGAGCCGGGTGGGATGAGGGTCACTGGGGCACAGCTCTCCTCGGTCAGGGCCCACAGGAGCCCCAGAGGTGCTGCTCAGGGCTTACCCCGACTCGAAGCCCGGGCGCGGGTCCTTGAAGGTGGTGGTGCGGGTGTTGTGGTCCACGAAGTAGCGCACGCTCTCGTTCGTGTACTTCATCTCCCAGCCCGGCGGCAGCGGCGGCTCCTGGATCATCCTGCTGGCAAGGGAGGGCTCACCAGACAGGCCTTTGGGGCCCCCCTCAACTACAGCTCTGTGCCAGGCACAAGGAAGGATTCATGGCATGGGACTGGCGAGCGACTGTCCACACCCCAGGAGAGGAGTCCTGCCTGGGCAGCACTGCGGCCACGGCACTGTCAGAGCTTCCCCCTCCATCTGTGGGACACATGGCCTCAGCGCAGGCCAGGTCCCTGCACCTTCCCAAACCCTGCTTCCCCCACAGCCACCTACCCCTGCGTGCGAGGGTCCTCCCACTGCGTGGTCCGGGTGTTGTGGTTCACGTAATACACTCGCCCATTGTCCTGTCTCTTCTCTAGG
Source organism: Melozone crissalis (assembly GCF_028551555.1). Taxonomy (NCBI): domain Eukaryota; kingdom Metazoa; phylum Chordata; class Aves; order Passeriformes; family Passerellidae; genus Melozone; species Melozone crissalis. Next base: position 877,697 of record NW_026535785.1, read on the forward strand.
AGAAAAGGGAGAGAAAGCATTAGCTGGAGTCTGGGAACAGCCCTCCCCTTCCCAGATCACAGGAAATTTGTCAGCTCCCCCATTCCACCTCCTTGGCTCATTTGGAAAAGGCAGGATAAACCCCATGTTCCTTCCGTGTGCCCGAGCTGCCTCAGCCCGGCAGTGCCAGCGTGCAGGAGGTGCCAGGGCAGAGGCCAGCGCTGCCACCGTGCTGCCAGGCCAGGCCAGGGGCTGTGCTCAGCCACAAACCCTCATGGCACACACACAGCCCCTCCTGGGACACCAGCAGATCCACAGGTGCTTTCCCAAACTGCCTGCATGGCCCTGCTCCAGTGCACACGTGCGTGAACACATACACACACACACACACACTCCCTCCTTGTGTGCACACAGGCACAAAACAGCTCCAGCACACACCCAGCCACCCCTGCACACACCCCCTGCCTCCCTGGCACTGTGTGTGCCCCACACCTCCTCCTCCATGTGCTGCGTCATCCCCCCACGCTCAGCCTGCACCATGCAGGCAGGGACACCTTGTCACCTCCCTGTCACCCTCCTGGCCAGTGCCAGCCCCTCGCTCCATCTCACTCCTGGACTGTGGGCAGCAGCCCCCAGATGATGGCCAGGACGGCATCCACCCCAGGGATCCCATCCATCCTGGGAGCCCCCACCCCACGGTGCTGTGCCTGCCCAGCTGGCACTGGGGAGGGGTCCTTTCTCCTGCTGATGGAGAGGGGACACCCAGCAGGGGCTCCACCACCACCCCCATAAAGACACTGCCCCTGCAGACTGCCTGAGCAGCCTTGGCCCCTCTGTCCTGCTCCTAGCTCCCACAATTTTAACCCTTCTCCTGCTCTCCCTGGCTCAGCACAGCCCAGCTGCATCCCCAAGCATCCCAGCCTGCCCTCTCCAGGGATGCTTTCACCATGGAGGGGTTCTCTCTGTCCTGGGGGTGGCACAGGGACTTTTCAAGATGTCCCAGCACACAATGCCTGGGCCATTTGGGGACGACCAGCTCTGCTCCTGCCAGCTCCCAACCCTGCTCCAGAGCCAGGCAGAGCATCCCGGGAGGCAGCACAGCAGAGAACAGATCCCTGTTCATCAGAGGTGGGGTCCAGGGACAAGCAAGGACTTCCACCCGCAACTTGGGGATCTTCCCCAATCCAAAGAACAAATCACAAGCACTTCTGCATTCAGCAGCTGAGAGAGGCTGGGAACTCCTCCAGGAAAAGGGGAAGGCAGGGGAAGAAAAGCTGAATTTCACATAAGAGATCATGCTAGTCACAGGCAGAGTCAGCCCCACGTGCAGCCCAGCACAGGAGTGCTGGCTCCATGGCCCCCCTTCACCCTTCCCAGTACCGCCAGGCACGGAGTGAGGGAGCTGCTGGCATCCCGTGGGACGGGCAGGGTCCTGCTGCGGGTGACAGGAGTGTCCCCGGGGGCCATGCAGGGCCAGGTGAGGCAGTGCAGTACTTACCCCAGCCGGGAGGAAGGGGCCCCAGAGGATCATTGTCGGACGGGGCTCCGGAGGACTAGAGAGAGCAAAAACACGGAGTAAACCCCAGAGCCGGGATGGCTGGAGGAGCGGAGCACGGAGGTGAACCGGCCGGCCCCGCTTCCACTCGCCTCTCCTTGGCCCACTGCTCCCAGGGAACTAAAAAAAAAAACTTGCACACTCAAGGGGGGTTAAAAAAAGAAACAAAAAAAAGCAAAAGCAAATAAAAAAATAAATTCGGAAAAAAAAAAGCCCAGAAGCTCAGCCTAAGCAGGGGCTGGGCAGCCAAGGGGCAGCGGGGCAGGGGCAGGGGCTGCGCCGGCCGAGGGCAGCGGGACGGCCCGGAGGGCTCCGAACGTGCGCGGCTGCTCGGCGTCCCCTGCACATACACCTCCAGCCTCCTCCAAGAACCACACACAAGAGGGGAAAAAATATCGCAGGCCTTTCCAATGAAATCATTCCCACAAGCGCTGTCCACGCCCCGCGCTTCCTGGCGGGCCGGCGGCCCCCTCCTCCGCGGGCCGGGCCGGTGCGGGATGCGCCCTCCGAGCCCCCGCCCGGCCCCACAAAGCGCCTTTCTGGGGCACCGGGACTGCCCCCGGCCCCACAAAGCGCCTTTCTGCGGGCACAGGCCCCGGGGCTGCACACCCGGCCCCAGCCCTGCTGGGGATGGAGGGTCCCCGGGGCCCGGGGCAGGAGGGGGCTGGAAGTGTTTTTAATGGTTAAATGAGAAACGCATCGTTACCCAAAAGGTAAAAACCCATCTGCTGGAGAGGGGCTGTGTCCCAGCTTGCCTCACAGGGATGGATCAGAGTCACCTGGGCACAAGGCATGCACACACAGCCAGACCCAGCCCTGCTGCCTGCAGCCCTCGGGGTGCCAGGGCCCCCCACTCCCAGAAAGGCACCAAAGCCTGGGTGGGTACATCTCGGGGCAGCCAGCACCCCGAGGATGGCCTGGCACAGTTTGTGCCCCTCTCTGAGCTCTGTCTCTTGTACCAACCCCATGTGCCAGGACTGGCGTGGCCAGCACAGCTCAGACTGGGGCAGTGTCTGTTCCCTCCCTGCCAGGACAGGCTGCCCACACAGACAGCTGAGTGTGCCCAGGGGTACCACCTGACTGGCACATCAAAACAGCTAATGAAAGCTACCAGGGCAGAGCTCCTGCTGCTCCCCACAGCCCCTGGGAACTACCCGCCTCTGTGCCAGAGACCCTTTGTGCAAAGGATGTGGCATCTGCCGGGAGAGCAGTCCCTGGCTGCACCCCAGCCCCCCAAATTGTGCCTTTCCCAGGCTCTTCCCCACTGCTCATCACCCCCATACCATGCCCTCCAGCAAGGGCAGAGGGATGCTGGAGGCAGGAGCAAGTCAAGCAGAAAGCCCCTGTGGGGCAGGAGGCAGAGCAGGAACCATCACTGCTGGCAGGAGAGCTCGAAACAAAAAGTACAATCGTTTCATCAGGCTAAATTTGGAGTCTGAGTCCCTCCCTCGGCGGAGCGTGGCCAGGGCGAGTCACAGAGCCTGGAGCAGCTCCAGGCTGGGCTGGCAGGGAGGAGGGACAGCCCTGAACCCACTGGGCATGGTGGGAGCCCTCCCAGGCTGCCCCTGGTGCAGGCAGGGCCAGCACAGCACTGGGGTTCAGCTCTGCCTGTGAGGCTTGGAAGGGTTGGAGAGACATCCAGGGGGGGACAGGCAGGGGAGGAGGGGGCTGAGCTGGCGCTGGCTGTGTCCCGCACTGACAGCACTTTGCACTACACCCCTCCCCGAGAGCAGCTGAGCTCTGGATGGAGCCCACTCCAGTGCCAGCTGGGACTCCTGGCTTTCTCTGGGGAGGTAAAAGTCAGTGAGAAGTTGGTCCCTGTACACTGTCCACCTTCCCTCACAGCTGTTCAGCTGCCTCTGGCACGAGTGCAGGTTCACCCTGCATGGGGCTGGATCACTGCTCCAGGAGGCAGAGCTGCTCCAGCCTGGCTCTGTCCCAGGCACTGCTCTCCCTGCAGCCCACAGACACCAGCACCACACCACATCCATGGCGAACGTATGGCCAGGACAGGTGTGGTCCCTGCCCAGGAAAAGAATGGCTGAGACCATTCCCTGAGCAAGGAAACGCAAATACTCAGCCCAAACCAGGAATGGGGGAAGCAGCAAAGGAAGCAGGAGGATGCTGGCAAGTCCAGCTCGTTCCCTGCACTCTTTGGTCCCTGGCTCCTGCAGCCCTCTCCACTTGTACCCCGGGCCTGCAGCTCTGGGACCCAGCCAGGCCGTCCTCAGCCCAACAGAGACCTGGGGAGGGATGAGCTCAGGCCCCAGAGCCTCCTGTCCTGCCACACACCAGGCTCCCTCAGCTCCAACAGCAGGTTCTGCAGCCCCACAGGTCAGCAGCAAGGCTTGTCTGATGGGAGCCACAGCAGATCGTGTGGCTGGCCACACTGGCACTGGAGAAACCTTGGGGACAGGCTGCTGAGGACAGCTCCCACCACCCTTCAGGGCCATGCAAGCTGGTTTATAAAAAGCAGCAAGTCACTCCCCCGAGGCCTCTGCAGGCAGCTCGGAGCCTGTGAGCTCCCACCCAGGCACTGCTCTGAGCTCACACAGACCCCACAGAGCCCAGCGAGCGCCTTCCCCGCCCCGTGGCTCCCAGGCAGGTGAGACCCTGGCCCTCACCTGGTACAGGAACCTCTGGCTGAAGTGCTGCATGGCCCCTTGCAGCTGGTTGCGCTGCGACTGCCACTGCTCGTAGTTGCGGACGTACTCGGCCGTGGGGCGCTGCCACGTGGTGGTGCGGGTGTTGTGGTCCACGTAGTAGTACCTGCCCCGAGGATCCACGCGCTTCTCCCACCTGGAAGCACCAAGGAATTGTCACTGTGGGGCTCACGCCGCTCGGTCCTGCCACCCTCCGACACGAGGGCTCCGTGCCCAGCTCCACAACCACTGCTCTCGCACCTAAAGGGGCTCTTCTGGACCAGGACCCACCAAAAGGAAACACACAGCACGAGTAACTGCTCCAGTGGCTGCTGCAAGGGCACACGAAGCCTGACAAGATGCTGGGACACAGCGGAGCTCCCACCAGGATGCCACGAACGCCTCTCTGAGACAGTGGCCGAGCCAAGGCCTGGAGCCCCCAGCCCCTTACCCTGGAGGAAGGGGTCTCTCCCACGTCGTGGTCTTGTTGTTGTGGTCTACATAGTAGACTCTCCCATTCGGCAGCTCCCGCTGCTCCCACCTGCAAGGAGAACAAACTCATGAGGCAGGGGGTACTGCTGGCATCAAGAACATCCAACAGCTGCCCCTGCTGGGTCAGGGAGCCCAGCTCCACACACCCTTGGCACTCCAGCCTTTATCTGACAGCTCTGCGTGGCACATTCTCCTGGATGGAGACTCTGGGAGAGGGGCTGCAGCACTCTGCTTCCTCAACAGGCACAACTGGAGCATAAATTCCTAATTTCCCCCAAAAAGGTCAGCACAGCATTTCACAGAGGGTCAGTTTCATGCCCTGTGTCTCTGATGTTTTTGTTTGGTTTCTCCTAATACATCTTCAAAGGGAGTGTTTGAGCTGGGGCTGGGATCCCTCCCTGCAGCCCTGGGCTTGCTGCTGACAGCCACAGCTTAAACACACGTGTGGCCACGGGCTGGGGTGGCCCTGAGGACAGCCCAGGTGACAGCAAGCCTGGCTTCACAGGGCCACGCTGCAGCCATTCTTTGTGTGAATTCATTCATGAACTCACCCTGGCAAAGGTGAATGCTCTGTGCAGCCCGTGCTTTCTTGTCAGCTTTTATCCTGCAGCAGAGGAGGCGAGCCAGCAGCTGCTGACAGATAAAGTGTTCTCCTGCCACACTTGTGCTCCCACAGGCTCTCTCCCATTCAATCATCTGTCTCAATTAATCACCACAAAAAGCTCGAGGAAATTAATACACCAGCTTCTGTGTGGCAGCAGGGGAGCCAGCACAGGCTGGCAGGCAGGAGGCAGCCCTGGGGATGGAGCTGCTCTGAGTGCTGGTGCCCCACAGCCTGGGCTCATCCCAGCTCAGCCCCACAGCTCCAGGGACAGCAATGCCATCACCACAGACAGGGACAGCAGTGCCATCACCACAGACAGGGACAGCAATGCCATCACCACAGCTCCAGGGACAGCAATGCCATCACCACAGACAGGACAGCAGTGCCATCACCACAGACAGGACAGCAATGCCATCACCACAGCTCCAGGGACAGCAATGCCATCACCACAGACAGGGACAGCAATGCCATCACCACAGCCAGGGACAGCAATGCCATCACCACAGACAGGGACAGCAATGCCATCACCACAGCCAGGGACAGCAGTGCCATCACCACAGACAGGACAGCAGTGCCATCACCACAGCCAGGGACAGCAATGCCATCACCACAGCCAGGGACAGCAATGCCATCACCACAGCTCCAGGGACAGCAATGCCATCACCACAGCCAGGGACAGCAATGCCATCACCACAAGAGTGAAATCTCTAAAGGGAAAATCAGCACAGCTGGGGTGCCCTAAGACATGAGCAGGTCTGCCCCATGAGATGGATGGCAGAAGGTGTCCAGGCACTCTTAGGGCAGTGGAACTGCCCTGGACAGCCCCTCCAGTCTCATTAACAACAGATGCTCTGATCCATACAGCTCTGAGGACTTGGAAGGTACCATTCCTGCAGCTGTAGAGACCAGAATTCCCATGATGGGAATTCCTCCAGGTTTCTGGATCCCTCTGGGTACACTCACGACTGCAAAGAGCCACGTGGGACTGGGGAGAGCTGCTGGGGGTGGCAGCTACTGCCTGATGCGCCCTGTCCCCACCTCACCCCCTGTAAAAACACTGATGAGCTGACAAAGTGCTCACCAGCAGCTCCTGGGTGATGTGAGGAGTGAATCTGCTGAGGGCTGGCTCACCCTGTGGTTATTGCTGCCACACAGAGATGGGGACACTGGGGACCATCCTTGCTCAGACCACCTTGCCCAGCTCCACACAGCCCCCAGCATGGGAGATCCATGGTTTTGGGAGTGCTGGACGGTGGGAGCTCTCCCCACAAGCAGCACCAAGCACCCAACACTGCCAGCTCTCCTGCAGCTGCCACAGGCTCTCGGTGGCCATGGATGCGAGGAGGCACAGGCAGTGGAAGAGGCAGAGCTGAGGCAGCCCTGCAGTCCAAACAAAACGCCCTCCTTACGTAAGAAACCACAGCCCTGGGCTGTGCCAGCAGCATAAAGCGCCTCTTTGTGCCTCACACCCGCTGCCTGTCCCACACGGATCGTCCCTGACAGGACCCACAGCCAGCAGCCCCCTCCCCTCCCTCGGTGCCAGTCCGGCCTGGCAGCCCAGCAGGAGGGCTGGGAGCCCAGCTGGGACCCCCAAAGCCTCGGGCACCACACACTGCTGGCTCCACAGGAACACTGCCCAGAGGAGGTGAGGGTGCCTTTGGGCACTGGAATCACTCAGAACTCCTGCCAGCCCTCTCCAGCCCCTAGGACAGACTCCCAGTTGTGTGAGGGATGCCTTTGACTGCCACACCTGGGGCAGATGTTGAGACACAGAGACCTGAGCACAGCTAATCGCTCGGGATCCCCACATGAACCCAAGCGTCTGTCAGAGCCCAGAACGAGCAGGGAGGCTGGGGCCACCCCCCAGAGTGCTCCCCACGCTCCCAGGGAAGGAAGGAGACACTCAGAGCAGGGCAGGGCTCTGGGTAGGGAGGGACGTGCCTGGCAGTTCTGCAGGGACTTTGCTCCTAGAGCAGGAGCCACCCCCATGGGCCCTGCAGTGCTCTCACAGCCAGCCCAGCAAGGGGCTCTCCTGCAGCCCCATCTCCCAAGCTGGGCCCCAAACCACCAGTCAGAATAATTCCGTGGTGAGGGGAGCCCGCCAAAAACCAGCCTCCCTGGATCAGGGCTCAGGAGAACTCCAGCAGCTCATTTACACCACCCCAGGGACACAGGGCTGTGCAATCCAGTTCAGCAAATCCCCGTTAGCCCAGCACCTGCTCTGGCCCTCCCTGGAAGGGCTCACACCGTGGAGACCTCACTGCATTCAACTCCCTGCTGTCCTTCACCTGGGAAGCCCCTGATCTCTGCTGTCCCCTGCCCAGACCAGCACAGCTCAAGCACAGCTCGTGCTGCCCTCTTTGCCTCTACAGATCCCACAGCCAGCACAGAAGGTGCTAATCAAAGGTGTCTCCAGAGACCCAGGAGCTCAGCCTGGAGAATCCTCAGTACCCCTTCAATGTTCCTCTCCATCCAGCTCCCAAAGCTTTATCCTCCTCCCTGCTCTGACACACCCATTCTCTGGTGTGAGCTCCACAGGAGATGGGCAAGGAGGACAGGGCCACCTTTCCATGTGGTGGTCAGGTAAACCCAGCCTGGTGTGTCTCAGAAAGCAGTGCCCACAGCCCCCAGAACCCAGAGCTATCTGCAGGCTTCCCCGCACCACAAAGAAACAACAGCCTGTTTCCAACCCCAGGTGGGGAGAAGGAGACCTTCAGTCTACCTGGTAGGAGCAGAAAGGGCCCTAAGCTCTGGCTGGAATAAAGGCCTTTTTGAGAGCACTGGACTTTTCCAGCTGCCTGGAAACAGGAAGCGCCCAGGCCAGGAGAACAGAACCCCTCACACTGGTGCATAAAGGCACAGTGAGCCGTTAACCCTAATTACCTGTGACTGACACGCGAGCGGGGCCTGACCTTCCAGGCATCGCCCCAGCCAAAGCAAAACAAACAGCTCCCTTCATGCCCAACACAGCCCGTTCCACCCCCCCAGAATGCTCTGACACACGGGGAGAACGGTGCAGCTGCAGCACCGGGGGGCTGAGCCCAGACCCCAACTGCTGCCCCCACCCCCAGCCAGCAGCTCCCACTCCCCTCCAGCCCCTCCCCGATGTTCCCGGGAGGAGGAGGAGGATGAGTAGCATCTGCACCAGGAAGAATGAGCACCACAACTCGAGGGTCCTGTCCCCAGCAGTGGCCAATGCCTCTGTGGTGTCCCCAGAGCATGTCTGTGCTCTCCTGCTCAGTGGGAGCTCCCTCAAAACCCACACTCAGTCTCCTGTGCGTTTCCCTCTGACTGATCCCCTGAGGGCTCTGCTGCTCCACGGGCAGAGATGTCACCCCAAACTGTTCAGTGCCCCAAACACCCAGTGGGCACAGGCCAGACTCCAGCCCAGAGTCCTGGGCACCAGGCAGGACAGGCAGCACCGGCTGTGCCAGGCATGGGGCACAGGATCCCCAGCACCTGCCCCAGGCCCTCCCTGTTCCGCTGGGCACCAGCATCTCCAGCAGCTCCTGGGGCATCTCCTTCCCTCCCTCAAACAGCCCCTGCTCCCAGCACACAGCAGTGCCCCAGCTGGTTCCTGCCCCCTCTCCCCACAGGCTGAGCTTACCCGGGGGGCAGAGCTTACCCGGGGGGCAGAGCATCCAGGGCGAGCACGGCTGCCCGGGCCGGGGGGGCACTGGAGCCCGAGGCCGCCTCCTCTGCCTCCCTGGAGCCGCTGAGGGCAGGAGGGGCAGGAGCAGAGGAGCCCTCGGCCGTGCCGGGCGCCGCCGGGCTGGGAACGCTGGGCCCTGCTGCCGGCCTGTCCTCGTCCATGTCCACGGCAGCCACGGCGTCCCCGTTCACTGCGGAGACACAGGGAGCAGGTCAGCACGGGGAGGGCACCAGGGCACCAGGGCTGGCTGAGCTTCCCAGCAAGCAGAGCACGTGGTGGGTGACAAGCCAAGCACAGCACTCTCAGCGCTGCCAGCCTGCAGCAAAGGCAGCACCTGCTTCACCCAGACCCCACTGCCATCGCCTCCATCCTGAGATGGTGCTTTGCATTTGTGCCCAGGGTCTCTTCTGCCACTGGAAACATGCTGCATCCCAGATGGGAAATTGGGGAATGAGCAGGAGCTCCAAAACAGTGGGTACAGCATCTCCCTTGAGGCAGAGTGAAACCCAAGCTCCACAAGTCAGCAGCACTGCAAAGAGCTAAACATTGCTGGATTCCACCGAACCTTTGGAAAAGGGAAGAGACAGAGCAAAGGAAAACTACAAAGAAAACTGTTGAGGAGGAAAATGCAGAGCAAAAAATTGAAAGGGAATTTTTTAGAGGAATATTTACTGGATACCAAAACCCTGAGGCCTGGCAGCCCAGCTGAGGAGGACCTTTGGTACAAGATATCCTAGCTGGAGTGGTAAAACAAAAGTTTTATAAAAATCCACGAGCAAGGAACAAAGGAGTGAGGGATGCAGACATATTTCCAGGAGCTAGAGCTAAGAAACGTAAAAAACTGTAAGGGAAGGCCAAACATTTAGAAGCATTGTAGGAAAAAGCAGTATAAACCCTCATGGAAGGAAGAGCAACAGATGCTCTGTAGAAGAGACAGAATGAGACCCACCAATGCACGGGGACAAAATTCCTGGGCACTACAAGATGCATTACGAATCTCAGCACTCATTTTCCCCCCAGTGAATATCCCTGAGCTCTGCTCCCACCTCCCATGGTCACCTGTGCCGTTGGCCATGCCGGTGGTCGTGCCGTTGGCCGTGCCGTTGGCCACGCCATTGGCCGTGCTGGTGGCCACACCGTTGGCCACGCCGTTGGCCATGCTGGTGGCCGTGCCGTTGGCCATGCTGGTGGCTGTGCTGGTGTGCTGCGAGCTCTTGGCCTGCTGCCGGTGCCGGCTCCTGGCGCTGGGACTTTGCTCCCCGCTGCTCGCGTTTCCCCGCGCTGCTCCGGCCGCATGTCGGTGTGTCCTGCAAGGGAGGAGCGCAGCAGGTCAGAGACATCACATGGGGAACACCACTGCTGCCTTTTCACCTGGGCTCTTGCTGCTTCCACCCAGCACAGCCACCCGTGTCCCCTGGGAAGGCCAGGATATGGTTCTGTGCCTGTGCTCATGCTGCCTGCTCAGACCTGCCCACAGTCCTGGCACACACCTGCTGGCAGCAGAGAGCCATGCAGGGGTCACCTGGGTGACACCACCTTGCTTTGTTCACAGGTGGGCGCTCCACATGCCAAGGAGTGACCCTGGATGCTCACAGCCAGACAGCTGCTCACCAGAGAGGATCCCAGCTTGCTCCATCCCAGGAGATCCCACAGCAGCCCCGGTCCTGCACCATGGTGGGGACACTCCCCAGTGCCTCGTGCCTGGCTCCAAGCCTCGCCCAGAGGCAGGTGAGGAAGCTGTCCCAGGACAGCTGTGGCCTCCAGAAAAGGAGGGAACCAGCAGTCAGGAAAGGTGAGAGCTGAAATCACAGCACGAGTTGTGACCAGCTCAGGTGCAGCTGCTCCATCTCCAGGGGTCATTGCCACCCTGGAGCTCACCTGCCACCATTCTCCATGGCCAGGGCAGCCCAACCTTCCCTGGCAGAGCACCTGCAGCTCCCCCAAGCAAACTCACTGCCTTGGACCATCCAGGGCCCCCAGAGCAGCACAAAGGCATTCCTGAAAAAGCTGGGCTTCACCTTAAGAATTCATTCCTGTGAGCAAGGAGGGAGACAGGGCAGGAGGGAAGGTGCTGCCATCCCAAATCTGGGGGGCCTGAGCAGCAGAGGCAGAGCCCAGGCACCTCCAGCCAGGCTGGCAGCCCAGGCAGCAACCACGGAGGGTAGAGACTGCAGGGAAAAGGACATCAGTTTCTCCCAGCCAAAATCTACCTTAAAAGGGCAAAACCCACACACTGTCCCCAAGTCTCAGGGCTGGTGCTGGGAGGGGACAGCAGCTTGGCAGCTACAGGGCACAGATCAGTCATGCCACTCTCAGCAGCTCCAGCAACTGGAGCCCTCCCACTCGCTCCAAAGCTCTCTCCTTGGGGAGCAGCTCATGGCAGGGCTGGGACTGGGAGGAGACATGGGAAAGCAGGAGAATTGTTGAAAATAGATTACATGAGGGCCACGGGCAGAGCAGGAGCTGCTGTGACTACTTAAATGAGGCACAGACCCCCAGCCAGGGGCTCCTGGAGGGGCTCCTCAGACAGAAAATTCCCTGAAAGCCCAGCTGGCCCCCAGACACAGCTCCGTGCTGGGGTTTGCTTTGGCCACCAGCACCCAGCACCATGGGGCATCTGTGGGGAGAGAAGAGGCTCCTCTGCCCCATCAGGAGGTGAAGGGGGCCCCTCACTGCCCCTGGTACCACCCACCTCCCTCCCAAAAGCTGGCTGGGACCTCTCCCCACATTTCCCCCCATGGGGAGGCCGAAGGCAGCACAGCCCCCAGACCCCTGGCCAGAGGGGAGCAGGCAGGTGCCACCAGCCTGTCCCACTGGGAGCAACCTTTCTAGCATGGGATGGGCTGGTCCCTGCCCTCCTCAGCACAGATGAGCTCAGAAGTGCCCAGAGAGTTTTTAGAAACCAAAACAGGATGTTTCCAGGCTGCCAGCCGGCGGCACAGGGTTACCGGCCTGAATTAGCCAGCCCAGCCCTCCTACGAGTGCTCCCATCTGGGCATTGTCTTTTAATAGACACTGGAAACAAACCCAGAGAGGCCACAGAGCACGGCGGGACGGGAGCGTGTGCTAAAACAGGAGCAAGGAAAAAACCAGGCAGAGCACGGATGGAACACAGGGTGGGATGGACAGGGGTGTGTGGATGGCAGCCCCTCTCCCACACTGGGGACAAGACCCTGCTGTCCCCCATCGACTCTGGGACCTTGGCTGGCTGCCCCACTGCCCCTCCTGGGCTGGGGCAGATGATGCCAAAGAGTTAAGTGGCATCAGCCAGGTGCCATCGATCCTTCCTCTTCCCCTTCTGCCAAGGCGGAGTCCCCTCGCCATGGTGGCCAACACGGACCCCAGCCAAGAAGCCCGGGAATGGCCAGTTCCTGCAGCTGGGATGGCCAGAGGGTCCCTCAGGAGATGCAGCAGAGGTGGCAGCCTGTCTCAGCCTCACTCAGCACATCAGAGGCCAAGCTGTGGCCGAGGAGGAGGAGGGCAGAGCACAGGCTGGAGCAGCACTGGCTCTGGGGAGCAGGGCACCAGCTCTGGGATACAACCAGGAAAGCCTCAGTGCCATGCAGGCAGCGAGAGCACAGCCCCCAAAACACAGAGCTGAGAAATTCCCCCTGTCCCTGCCAAAGGGGGGAGGCAGGCACATCCCCCAGCACCCAAATGAGACAAGCATGGAATAGTTTGGGTGCCAAGGGACCTGAAATCTCATTCTCGTTCCAGCTCCTGCCATGGACAGGGACACCTTCCACTATCCCAGGGTGCTCCAAACTCTGTCCAACCTGGCCTTGGGCACTGCCAGGGATGGGGCAGCCACAGCTGCTCTGGGCACCGTGTGCCAGGGCCTCCATAAACAGGGGCTGTGGCACCCATGGCCGAGCTCTCAGCCAGAGCTCCCTCTCTCCCTGCACAGACGGCTGTGGAATTTCACACCCAATCACCAAGATTAGCAGCAAATCCCAAGATGACATTTGTTCAGGAGAAGAAAGAGAAGCCCTGATCAAGCAATTTCCCTTGCAGGGACAGTGTGGAAATAGCTGAGGAGCAAAGAATGCCCCTTTTCTTCCCATCCTGCCACTGAGCGACTTTGCCAGCATCCATCACCAAGCCCAAGAAAATAAACACGGCTCTGTGTATAAACACAGCAACCATCAAACAACATTCCCAAGGATTGCAAGGGACCCACATTCCACCCTGGAGCGTGCAGCTGCCTCCTCTGTGGGTACAGAGAGCAGTGCTCTGCCCCACGGAGCAGCACCACATCAAACTGAGCAGGTATGTCCAGAGCAACCCCAAATTCAGGTAGTACTGCATGGACTGAGAGCTCGCTCAGAGCTTTGCACAGCAGGGCTGCCAGGGGATATGGCTGATGGCAGGCACACCCGGCAGGTGTCCCAAGGTGCCCTGCACAATCCTGGCCAGACCTCACCACTCTCAAGGTGACAGCTGAGGCACAAACTCCTCAGAGCCGATGGGCAGGCAGTGGGGAATGGGCAACAAGCAGTGCCCAGGCTCATCCTCCCAAACCAGAATTTTCTTTGCAGGTTTTCTGGCACCTCCTGAGAGCTGCTAAGGGCCTGCCAAGCCCAGCTCAGCCGGGTCACTGAGCACTTCCCATCCCTGGGGAGGCTCCAACACCTGGACAGCAGGAATCAACAGGAGCAGCCACCACAAAAGGGTGTTCACAAACTGTGTGTTCACAAACTGCTCCCAATTCCCATCCCTCTCCCTCCTGGGGTGGGAGATGAACACACAGCATGGAAAGACAAGGTCACTTTTTGAGCCAAAAACATCAACTCTGGTGTGTGCCCAGCAGATAAAGAAGGAGCAGAAGAGCTCGAGGTGTGAAGCTGGTAGCTGAGAGTGCTCCTGAGCCTGGGCCACGCAGAACCTCCCAGGGACAAGCTGCAGACGCCCTCTCCACAGCCACACTCCTACCCAGAACATCTGCACAGGCTGCTGGGCCACTGCCATGCTCTGGAAATATAAATAGGTGTTAAATTCAACTGCATGTTGACAGTGTGACACGTCTCTCAGTAACCACAGCTCCAAAAGGAGCAGCCTGAGCCACTCCAGCCCGGCAAGGAGGCAGGGCAGGGCAGGGCACGGAGCCAGCTGAGGATGGCCTGCTGCCCAGGCAGCTCACTTCCTTTGGAAGCAGCTGTTATTTCCCTGCAGCTCTGCTCCTCCTGCTCTCCCTGGACCTTTGTTAGCATCTCCCTCTGGCCACTGCCTGGAGGGGCATTGTGCTTCCCAGCCTGGCCAGGGCTGTGCTCAAGTGCTGGGGCTCCTGGGATCCCTATTTAAGGGACTTCGCTTTGCCGGTTTGCCTCATCACAGCCTGCCCCATTCTCAGACAGATCATTTTTTCAGCTGCCAGTGGAGGAACTGGTGGAAACTCTCTGAGCCATCACAGACTTGCTATTCCTTGAGACACCACACTTTAGGAGAGGCTCAGGCCAACCCCAGCCCAGCTGCACAGTCACTCTCTGCACTCCCAGCTCTGCTGTCCCCAGCACAGCCCTGCCGTGTGCTGTGTGACAGGGGCTCACTGGGAGATGTGGAGTGGGGTGCACAGCACAAGGACAATCCAGACACAGCCACAGCAACCCCCAGCAATGGACACACAGCATGGGACCCTCACCTGGGTCTGCTGCCAAAGCAGTTGGTGCTGGGAGGTTGGTGCCGGCCCTCCGTGCCCACGGCTGTGCTGCTGGGGTCCCGTCCAGGCGCCTGGGACCCTGCATGGGGGAAGAAGAAGGGGTGAAGAAAGGACTGAACCACCTACCCTCCTTCCTTCCCTCCCTCCCTCCCTCCTTCCAGAAAGGAGCCCCAAAAGCACAACAGCCCCATCCCCTGCAGGACAGACCCCCAGCACCCAAGGACGCCCTGCCTCACACCACACAGCCCAGCACCCCCGGCAGGACACAGGACTCTGCAGAGCTGGCAGTGCCAGCACAGCCTTGCATCCACAGCTCCCAGATTTCACAAGTTTTGTTTTCCAGAGACAAAGAGAAGGAGCCAAGGGAAAGCAATGCACCAATCCCTGTTCTGTACAAGCTTTGCTCTCCTGGCAACCCTGAGAGATCAGCCACCAGCCCATGATCCCACAGATGCCCTGGCACGGGGAGCGCTCGTGAGTGGATCAGCAGGCACTGACACCATTTCCCCAGCCCTCCCAGCCAGGGAAGGGGCTGATGGGTGTGGAAGGCTGGAGGAGGGCTGCAGAAGGGCTGCTCCTCCCCGGCTGCAGGGGAGGCTGCTGGGAGCCCGTGGCCGCTCCCGTTGCACTCCTGCACCGGCGGGAGCCCACGGGGCTGGCCCGGGCTGGGGAGGGCCTCGGGGGCAGAGGTGGGTGCTGGCCTGGGGCACCGGAGCTCACCCTGCTCCCCGTGCTCACACTCACACCCACACTCACCCTCAGAGCCCGCACTGCCGTCGGGAACAACGGGAACGCTGCCCAGAGCAACAGCCGGCCCGTCCAGGAACACCGTCAGCTCTCCGCCCGAAACAACGCTGCCTTTGTTCTCCGTCTGCAGGTCCAGGGTCAGCTGCCTGTTCTCCACTGCCACAGACGGACATGGAGAGAGAGAGACCCCCATCACCATCAGGGTACCGGCCTGGCAGGGGTGGCTCCTCTGCCTCTGCCCCAGCCCTGTGCCAGCCTCCCAGTCACCACCGGGGTACCGGCCCTGGCGGGGGTGGCTCCTCTGCCCCAGCCCCGTGCCAGCCTCCCAGGCCTCCCCATCCCAAGGGACAATGTGCCCACGCCCTCAGGGCCCCCAGTGCTGGCCCCACACATACACACACCTACCGCCCTGCCAGAGGACCCCGGCCAGTCCCACCACCCGCTCCTGAGGAAGATCCCTCTGCACCATCCCTCAGGATCCCTTCACCCCTTTCGTGGGGCTGCAGCTGCCCCAGGGGCCCTGGCTGTGACACCCAGAGCCCCATTGCTCACAGAGCCAGGAGCTGGGGCTGCAGGGCAGATCCCGGCAGGAAAGCCAAGGGATTTCACAGAACCACCAGGCTGGGAGAGACCTTCAGGATCATGAAGTCCAGCCCATACCCTAACACCTCAACTAAACCATGGCACCAAGTGCCACATCCAATCTTTTTTTAAACACACCCAGGGATGGTGACTCCACCACCTCCCTGGGCAGGCCATTCCAGAACTTTATCACTCTTTCCATAAAAAACTCTTTCCTAATATTCAACCTAAATTTCCCTTGGCATAGCTTGAGACTGTGTCCTCTGGTTCTGTCAGTGCTGCCTGGAGAAAGAGCCCAACCCCACCTGAGCACAGGCACCTTTCAGGAGCTGCAGAGAGTGATGAGGTCAGCTCTGAGCCTCCTTTTCTCCAGGCTGAGCACCCCCAGCTCCTTCAGAGGTTCCTCACAGGGTTTGTGTTCCCAGCCCCTCTCCAGCCTCATTGCCTCCTCCGAACGCACTCGAACGTCTCAAAGTCCTTCCCAAACTGAGGGGCTCCTTTAAGATGACACAAGGGGCAAGAGGTCCTGCATGGTGGTGAGCATCCCTCCATCCACATCCCTGTGCATCGACTCCACTGAACAAAACCAGCACAGAGGGCTGTCCCCAACCAGGAACACTCTGCTGCAACACTGGACAGCATTCACAGAAGATTCTGGAGAGGGTGCCACGGGCTGGGAGGCTCCTGGAGACAGCTGCCAGCTCCACTCCCTCCTGTGTGAGCCAGTCTGGCTTCACCACCTCGGCTCTGCTGGTCCCTGGGGACAATGGGGGCACAGCACAGCCCTCAGCACCCACCCCACCACAGCAATGCCTGCCAGTGCCAGCCAGACTGAAACACCGTCACAGAAGGCCAGAAAAACTTGGCTGCACCAGCCTGGGACACTAGCCCAGACGCTTCCTGACTCATTTGCTCAAATAATATTTTTATTATACACGGATTGCTCATGACACAATGGCACCATTTTTTAGCAACCTGCTTTGTCCCGGTGTGACGCGGGGATGGGGTGCGGCTCGGGCAGCAGGAGCAGGATGGGAGCACACCCCCACAGAGCCCTTGTCCCACCTCTAGCTGCGAGCTGTCCCACACTGGGACTTGAACTTCCTTCTCCAAGGCCCCCCAAAGGGTCTGCAGCAAACACGGGGCTGTGGGACAGGCAGTACTTGTGGTTCCAAGGGAAGTTTCCATTTTTTAGTGCCAAGAAGGCAGGTGTCACCTGCACAACAGGGGCACACGCTGACAGGGGCACAGCTCTGTCACTGATCCCCATCATCCAACAAGGGATCCTGCTGAGCCTGGTCTTCCCCTCTGCCTCACGGAGCTGCACTCCGCTTGCTTCCATAGGAAACCGACCTCACAGACAGTTTTAAGAGCCGGAGACAGAAGATGCTACTGAGCACAGCCAAAAACCAGAACAAATCCAGACCCTGTTTCCCCCCTGGCTCCTCCAAGCCGTAGGAATCCACATTTTCTCCAGGGTGCCTCCATCCCCCTCTGCGCGTGCCGCGCTCCGGGGCCGCACAAGCGCTCATTGTGCGGGCGCCCGGCTGGGGCGCAAAGACAAGGTGTCTCCAAGTGGAGGATGTGAACATGAACCTCCCAGCCGGCTTCCTTCTCCCCCCTCCGCCCCCTCCAGCTTTTTTAAAGAAAATAAACACTGGCAGAACCTTCCCCTCCCTGTCCCCGTGCAGCGTGCGGGACGCACAAAGGGACATTGCTGCTGCTCCGACGGCGGGTCCCCCGGAGGGCCCGGCACAAAGGCTGCCTCTGTCCCAGAACGGCAGAGGGATTATTATTATTTTGGGAGGGGGTCGGGGGGTGATTTGGTCCTGAATAAGGTCTCAGTTCAGCTACTTCCAGCGCCCTGCACGCAGCATCAGAGCTCCCATTTAGCAGAGGTGAGCTGGAATTCCCACCCAGCCCATTAAGGGGATTTACGGTTCCACGAAACGAGGCCGGAGCAGCCGGCGTGATAACGGCCCCGGGCTGAGCCCCAGCCCTGGGAGCCCCAGGAACCACACGTGTCTGACCCCAGGGAGCTGCCACACGGGATGGGCAGCTCCTCTGGAACACCCTGTGTGAGGTGGCTCCATCTCCACAGCTGCATCCCAGAAGATTTTCAGACAAACAGCCAAAATGAGCTTCCCAGTGTCTCAGCTTCCCAAACCTCGTGCCAAGCTCTTTGCCCAGTCCCACTGGATGCAAAGGCCAGTCCCCTTTCCAGCAGCTCCATGTGATCATCCAGGTTTTGTCTGGGATGAATCAAAGCTCCCTGGTGCCGAGCAGGTGAAGACTGGCTCAGCCTTTGTGCATTCCCGTCCATGCCGTGGGTACAGTCCCTCCAGGAACAAGCACGGGGCAAGTTACACCTTCTACAAACATTCCCAAACCAAGAAGGAACACAGAGTTTAGGGGAAGGGATCATCTTTAGTGTCCCATGAAAGTCTCCCCAGGGAAGCTCTGCCTTTGCTCTGATCCAACCTCAACCACCAGCGGCTTGGAGACAACAGTGTCCCACTCCATTTATCTGCCAGGGATAACAAGGAGGGCTCAGGTTTCTGTATCTTTATTATCTGCATCACCTTTCTTTCCTCTAAAAGGTGACGTGGGGTGGGCCCTCTCCAACGCCCCTAGTGACCTACTGGCTGCATGGCCAGTTTTGTGGGATTACATCCTGGCCATGCAGAGCCAGCTGACGGAGCTGCAGGGACATGCAGCACAGCACAGCTCCTTGGCATCACAGCCACAATGGGGTGGAGCTGCAGTTTTCCAGAGGCTGGGAATTGCTGCAGGTGTCCTGGAGGACCCCAGGAGGCCACAGTTCCAGCCACTCTGCCTGGGGCACCGCAGCAGGGATCCCTGAAGCCCCGGCACGTGGTGCCACTCGACCAGCACAACCAGCAGGCCCGGCAGGGGCTCCCCACAGGCCGGGATGCGGGGCTGGCCGGGGCCGGCAGCTCCCGGAGCCCGGGAACAAAGAGCAGCCTCTGTTCAGGGCCGGGGGCGTGCCACGGCAAACGAGCTGTTTTATGGGAGCCCTGGGAGCAGCTCGGCTCCTGCAAGGCTCCAGCCCGTGCTGGGGCCTGAGCCGGCCCTGACCCACCTCCCCACGTCCCCGCCAATCCCCGGCAAGGCGGGAGGGGCTGCGGGCCAGCGCAGGGGCCGCAGGAAGCGCGGCCGAGCCCCGGCTGTCCTGCACAGCCAGGCTGCCCCTCCAGAGCCTCTCACGGCAGCTCAGGCCCCATTGCTGAGCTCTTTTCCCATGCTCCAGCCCTCAGAGCTGGGACCTTTCCCCCTGCAGTGAGGCACGCCTGGCAGGAGGGCTGACAGCAGCAGCCGGGCACACACTGCCACAGGTGTCACAGCAGTGAGGACACTGTCCTGCCCACCGAGGAGAGCCACAGGAACCCAACCCAGGGCCACAGCTACGCTCACAGATCAGCACCTTTCGTAAAGCCTCACCATAACAAGCCCAGCTAAGAGGGGCTGCTGCCTGGCAGAAGCTCACTCTTGGCACAGCACCTCTCAGGATGGGAGAGGAGGGCCAGGCCCCTCCAGTGGCAGGGGCACACGTATTTCACTGCCCTTCACTTCAAATGCTGACTCAGGATGGCCTGAAATCCCAGATGCCTTGTGCCTGACCCAGCCCCTTCCTCAGGCTGGCAGGCAGAGGGAACACACTCCCCTATTCCCAGGAGGACAGCAGCCCCTGAGGAAAGGATGTCCCAGGCTCCCATGGGATCCCCCAGCAGCCTCTGGCCCTCAGACCTGCAGCAAAGCCTGAAGGCTCAACATGAGCCTGCAGAGAAGAGTAGGGAGCAGATGCCTGCCCAGACAAGGAGGGCAGACAGGAGCAGAGGGGCAGCACCTTCCCGGGCAGGGAGGGCAGGCTCTGCAGCTTTAAGAGTGCTTCCTCCCTCCCAGCCCGCAGTGTCAAGGAAAAATCTGACACGTTTTTCTGGGGGATGTTAACAGACAAGCTAGAACAGCCAGTTGCCTTTTCCATTCATTTTCCACACAGCCTCCCGGGATGGCTGGGAATGAAAGAGCCAATTGTGCCCCCGTGGCGGCGCAGGTAGGGCAGGAACCGCGGCGGCTGCGGGAGCCCAGCACGGCCCCTGCACACCTCGGGAAATGATGGCTGCAGGGGAGGCTGCCCAGGGCTCCCACAGCTGTGGGGCTGCCTGGCTGCTACACCCCAACAGAGCCAGCCCCAGGCACTCGTCCAGGTCCCCACAGGCCTCGTGAGAAGACAGCAGTGGCAGCACAGCTCCCATGTGTCCCTCGCTGCCACAGCAGCCGGTGCCACGGTGGCACGGCACGGACACCGGTGTGGCTGCAGAGCTGGCGGCACCAGGGGAAGCAGCTCAGCCCAGCCCCCAGCACTGGGGAGGGTCTGAAGCAGCCCTGAGTCCCTCGGGGCACAGGAGGCCCCTCTCCCGCTCAATACCAGGTCTGTGTCTCAGCAGCTTTGCTTGGAAGAGACAGAGGCAGCCTTCTCCACCCCGCGCCGCCCCGGCCCTGAATGGCCGCCTTTATGTGGGAGCTGCTGTCACGAGCCCCGCTCTGGCGACCGCAAACGGCGGCGAAAGCAGAGGGGTTTGTGTTCCCGGCCCGCCGCGGTGCCCGCTGACGCAGGTACGGCTGCGGCACGCCCGGCCGTGGCGCACAACGGCACCTTGTTCCCTGCCGGGGGCAGTGACCGGCACGGACAGCACGGACACCGCTGCCCCGGGCCCTGCTCCGTGCCCTGCCCCAGGCCTTGCTCTGTCCCCTGCCCCAGGCCCTGCCCCGAGCCTTGCCCCTGCCCATACTCACGCTTGCCGCCGCCCTTGAGCAGGCTGCCGAGGCTGACCGAGGCGGCGCCCAGCAGCTCGTTCCTCAGCGTGTGGCAGATCCACACCTTCAGCTCCAAGTGGCTCTGAGCCGTGACATTCCTGCACAGAGGGAAAGGGGCTGTCAGCACGGTCTGCTCCGTGCTTGGGGAGCCAGCAGTGCCACAGGCAAGGAGCAAAGGGAGGTGGGCAAAGACATGGGGCAGTGGGAGACCTCCCTCCCACCACCCTGCCAGCCTGGCTGTCTCTGGCAGTGTCCCCTGCAAGGGAAAAAGCCCTGTGACACCTGAGTGTCCCCAGCGTGCGGCACAGCAGGGCACACGGGGCCGGCCCCACAGCAGGGCTCACACACACTCACAGGGTGAGGATCTCGTTCCACAGCAGCTCTGAGACACCCATCTGCTTCCCCGTCTTCTTGGTCTCGCTGGGCAGCCCGTCACCGGCCACCTCCACGTAGCAGTTCATGCGTGCCGGGCGGCTCTGGGCCTTGGGCTTCACAGACACAACTGGGCAGGGACAGGCACAAGGTCAGGCCTGCGAGACACCCTGTCCCCTGCCCGTCCCCTGCCCACCCGTGCCAGCTCGGGGTGCCACGACTCACAGCAGAGTGCTGGGAGAGGGGCAGCAGGGAGCAACGCTCCTGGTGGCAGCGATGGCTGCACCAAGCCCTGACCAGGACTGTCGCTGTCCCCAGGGACACCTCCCTGCCCCAGGGCACGGGGCAGGACGGAGGGGGCAGCCCCAGGCCGGCAGTGCCCGCGGAGGGGCAGAGCGGGACGCGGCTCCGAGGGACGGGCGCCGGGCGCCGGGAGCCATCTCGCGGCCACGGGAGCACCAGCGCGGCCCCGCAGCCACGTCCGCACGGCACGGGCCCAGCCCGGGGCACACAGGGCCAGGGCCAGCCCCGGCCGTGCTGTGCGTGCCGGCCCGGGCTGCAGGCAGAGCACACAGATCCCTGGGTGCAGGCAGAGCACACAGATCCCCGGCAGGGCAGGCAGAGCACACAGATCCCCGGCAGGGCAGGCAGAGCACACAGATCCCCGGGTGCAGGCAGAGCACACAGATCCCCGGGTGCAGGCAGAGCACACAGATCCCCGGGCTGCAGGCAGAGCACACAGATCCCCGGGGTGCAGGCAGAACACACAGATCCCCGGGCTGCAGGCAGAGCACACAGATCCCCGGGTGCAGGCAGAGCACACAGATCCCCGGCAGGGCAGGCAGAGCACACAGATCCCCGGGTGCAGGCAGAGCACACAGATCCCCGGCAGGGCAGGCAGAGCACACAGATCCCCGGCAGGGCAGGCAGAGCACACAGATCCCCGGGTGCAGGCAGAGCACACAGATCCCCGGGTGCAGGCAGAGCACACAGATCCCTGGGCTGCAGGCAGAGCACACAGATCTCTGGGTGCAGGCAGAGCACACAGATCCCCGGGTGCAGGCAGAGCACACAGATCCCCAGGTGCATGCAGAACACACAGATCCCCGGCAGGGCAGGCAGAGCACACAGATCCCCGGGTGCAGGCAGAGCACACAGATCCCCGGGTGCAGGCAGAGCACACAGATCCCCAGGTGCAGTCCCAGCACACAGATCCCCGGGCTGCAGGCAGAGCACACAGATCCCCGGGTGCAGGCAGAGCACACAGATCCCCGGGCTGCAGGCAGAGCACACAGATCCCCGGGGTGCAGGCAGAGCACACAGATCCCCGGGCTGCAGGCAGAGCACACAGATCCCCGGGCTGCAGGCAGAGCACACAGATCCCCGGGTGCAGGCAGAGCACACAGATCCCCGGCTGCAGGCAGAGCACACAGATCCCTGGGTGCAGGCAGAGCACACAGATCCCCGGGTGCAGGCAGAGCACACAGATCCCCGGCAGGGCAGTCCCAGCGCGGCAGCAGCACCCACCTTTCACGGACAGCGGAGACTTCTCGCAGGGCAGCCCGGCCCTGGCCCTGCTGGAGCTGGCAGCGGCCATGGCATCACCCCCAGCTGCAAGCAGAGACAGGAGACAGCTCAGCCCCGCTGCCAGGGACCCGGGGAGCCCGGACACAGCCCCGTGTCCCTGCCAGGGCTGGGTGAGCCCCACGGGCTGGGCTCCCTCTCCTGATGAACCCCCTGCACCAAAGGCAGCGCTGTGACGCTGGGAGAGCAACCCCTGCACGGCAGCACCATGGGCTGAGCTGGGCACTGCCACCTCCTCTTTGGGCGCCTGAGCCCCTGACCCACAGACCAGGGCTGCTGGGGGACGGGGCAGCCACCAAAGCCTTGCCCTGGGGGACACAGGCTCACCACACATCAAGGACATGGCAGTGGCACCGGCTGGACACAGGGAGCTGGTCACAGCATGGGGACCACAAGCCTCTAGGGCAGCCCTGGTTTCACTATGGTACCAGATCCCATGGGATCGCTGAGGCTGGGAAAGGCCTCCAAGACCATTGTGTCACTCCCTGGACAAGAAGGACACTCTGTGACACCAGGGAGGGTGGCAGGACACATGGCCAGGGCTGGTGCCCAAAGCAGCAGCCGCAGAGCAGAGGGACGAGATGACACATCCCACAGGAGCACGAGACACCCTGGGCCTGCCCCAGCCTCCTCCTGCCGTTCCCAGGAGCTGCAGGGCACGGGGGCCAAGCTCACAGCCCGGCCCAGAACTGCCTGGCCAGGGCACTGCCAGCCCCCCTCCCCAACCAGGGGAAGCACAAAAACAGAGCAGCAGCCCCAGGCCCTGTCCCTGTGCAGGAGCCTCCCCTCTGCCCTCTCCCACATCCTCCCTGCACTGTACCGAGCTCCAGCCCATGGCACATTCCCTGTGGAATCCTCTCTGCCAGGGTCTCTGCTCTCCGTGCCAGCCCAGCAAACCTGCCTGGCACCCAGGGCCTGCCTGTGCCCCCACAGCCCCAGCTCTGCCTGCTGGGCACTGCCCGAGCACCGTCCCGGCTCCATCCAGCAGCAGCCAGGGCTCTCGGGCACAGGCCAGGCTGCTGCCCTCACCCTGAGGGCTGGCTCGGTGTCACACTCACTGTCACACTCACTGTGACACACTCACTGTCACACTCACTGTCACATGCTTGCTATCACCCCACTATCCCGGCCCACGGGTCACCCCCGCCTCCCCGAGGCCATCGGGTACCCCTGCTCCTCACATCCCACCCCACACGGATTCCACCGGGGCCGTGCTCCTCCTGTGCCAGTCCGTGCCCAGCCCCGGCCGGGCTGTTTCCATCCTTCCTCCTTCACATCCCGACTCTCTTCCTTCCCCGTTCCCTCTTTTCCCGACTCCACACCATTTCTCTGTCACTCGCCTGACACCCCCGGTCACGCCACCAAACGCCTCTGACCCCGGAACCTCTCGGTTCCCGGTGCCGCTGCCCGGGCACAGCTTCACCGCCCGCACACCCACAGCCCACAGCCCAGCGGGGCCGTGACCCCCTTGGCCAGGCCGACTCCTCCCTTCCTCCCCCGCTTTCCGTTTCCGACAGCCCGGCCCGGCCTCCCGGAACACCGGCGGGGCCGCCGCCCCGGCAGCGAGCACCGAACCCGCCCCGGGCCCGGCCGGTCCGGCCCCGCAGCCCCGCACAGACCCGGCCCGGCCCGCTGCGGGCACCGCGCACAGGAGGCGGCGGCCAAGGGCCCCCCCCGGCCCCGCCGTCCCGGGCCGCTACCGGCACCGGCTGAGCGGCTCCGGCGGCCGGAGCGCCCCACCAGGCCGTGTCCGGCGGGCGGACGGGAGCGCCCGGGCTGGGCCAGGAAACGACGCCGAGCCGAGCCGAGCCGAGCCGAGCCCAGCCCAGCCGAGCCGAGCCCAGCCCAGCCCAGCCCAGCCCAGCCCAGCCCAGCCCGTCCCGTCCCGTCCCGTCCCGTTACCGGCGGCCGCTCCGCTCCCGCTCCCCGGCTCCAGCTCCCACCGTCATGTGACCCCGGTCCGTCACGTGATCGCGCCGGCCGGAAGCGCTCCCGGGGCACGGCGCCGCTCCCGGCGTGCCCCGGCTGAACTGCAACTCCCGGCGTGCCCCGCGCCCGGACCACAACTCCCGGTGTGCTTCCCGAGGCGCTTCGACGGCGGCCGGGGTGGGCCATGGGGCACGCAGACATGGCGCGTGTTCCGCACGTCGTGGCCGACACGGGCGCGTTCCTGAGCGCGGCCCCGCTGCAGGTACCGGGGGAACACCGGGGAAACACCGGAGGGATGGGGGGGGTGGGTCAGGGCTTACGGCCCGGTGTGACGGCGCTGCCCACAGGACATCGCAGACGCGCTGTACACCGTGCCCGAGGTGCTGGCCGAAATCCGGGACCGGCCGGCGCGCCGCCGCCTCGCCGCGCTGCCCTGCGAGCTGCGGGTCCGCCGCCCGCGCCCCGAGCTGCTGCGCCTCGGTGAGTGCCGGGCCGGCCCCGCCACCGGCTCCTTCCCCCGCCGGAGCGGCCCCGCCCGGCTCGGCTCGGCCCGGCCCGGCCCGACCGCGCCGCTGCTCCCCCGCAGTGACCGAGTTCTCCAAGAAGACCGGGGACTACCCGAGCCTCTCGGCCGCCGACCTGCAGGTGCTCGCCCTCACGTGCCAGCTCCAGGCTGAGATCGACGGCCCCGGCTGCGTCCGCTGGGAGCCGCAGGACAAGGTAGGATGGGCGCGGGCACGGGGCCCGGTTCCAGCGGCCCGGACACGGGCCCCGGTTCCAGCGGCTCGGACACGGGCCCCGGTTCCAGCGGCCCGGACACGGGGCCTGGTTCCAGCGCCCCGCCGACGGCCCGTGCTGCCCCCCAGGTGCGGCTCAGCACCACCCCGCGGCACCCCGAGGCCCCCCTGCACCTCGCCGGCTTCCACCTGCCCGCCAAGGTAAGGCACGGCGGGAGGGAGGGGTGCCCGTGCCCATGCCCGTGCCGTGCCC
Organism: Melozone crissalis; assembly: GCF_028551555.1. Taxonomy (NCBI): domain Eukaryota; kingdom Metazoa; phylum Chordata; class Aves; order Passeriformes; family Passerellidae; genus Melozone; species Melozone crissalis. Next base: position 903,320 of record NW_026535785.1, read on the forward strand.
CGGCTGAGGGTGCCCGTGCCGTGCCCCCAGCACAAGCCCGCGGGGAAGGGCTCACACCAGCCCAGTCCCAGCCCGGCCCCGGCGGAGAGCGATGAGTTCGGATCCTTCCTGTACTGGCGGCCGCCCCTGCCCAGCATCGAGGAGGAGCTGCGGGAGCTGCTGGTGAGAATCCCCTGGAGGCTCCTCCCTGCCCTCACTCTGCCGGTCCCGACCCCTCGGTGCCTGATCCTCTCCTGCCCCCCGGCCCAGGCCATCACCAGCAGCCCCGAGCAGCACCGGAGCTCTGCAGACGGGGCCAGCGCCGGCGAGGAGGAGGAGGATGAGGAGAGCGATGATGATGAAGGCTGGATAACTCCCAGCAACCTGAAGGAGGCCCAGCAGGACATGGGGCACTTTGACACTGCTCCCGTGGGTGTCCAGGTGGGCTGTGTCACCACGGACTTTGCCATGCAGGTGGGTGCTGGGCTGCAGCCGGGCTCAGGCTCTGGGACAGCTCCCTGTGTCAGAGCAGCAGGGTCTCAGTCCCAGAGGCCTCCCAAAGCCTGTGGGGCTCTGAGTGCCCCGGCTGGCAGGTCCCAGCTGCCAGGGTGTATCCCTGCTCTTGCAGAACGTGCTGCTGCAGATGGGTCTCCACGTGCTGGCTGTGAACGGGATGCTGATCCGCCGGGCCCGCAGCTACATCCTGCGCTGCCACGGCTGCTTCAGGTGCTGGGGCTGGGGCTGAGCCCGGGCTGAGCCCATGTTCCACGGCCCCAGGAGCTCTGAACCCCCGTCCCACCCTCGCAGGACCACCTCGGACATGACCAAGGTGTTCTGCCCCCACTGTGGTAACAAGACCCTCAAGAAGGTGGCAGTGAGTGTCAGCGAGGACGGGAGTCTCCACATGCATTTCTCCCGCAACCCCAAGGTGCTGAACCCCCGGGGGCTCAGGGTGAGTACCTGGACAGAATCCCAGACCCACTGAGGTGGGAAAAGACCATCAAGGTCATCGAGTCCAACCTGTGAGCGATCCTCACCTTGTTAGCCAGCCCAGAGCACTGAGTGCCATGTCCAGTCAATTCCTTGCACACCTCCCAGGATGGGGACTCCACCATCTCCCTGGGCAGCCCCTTCCCACCTTTAACAAACCCTTCTGCGAAGAAACGCTTCCATTGGGATCCCAGGGATGGGAGCCCAGCCTGTGGCTGGCAGGTTGGAGGGAATTAAGGCAAACTGAGAACATCCTCCAGATACTGTTGCACTTGCTCAGCTCTCCAGGGGGCTGTGCTCACCGGGGGTCCCTGGGAGCCGGGGCTGGTCCCTTCTCCCCGCAGTTCCTGATCCCTTCTCCCGGCATTACCCAATCTCTTCTCCCGCAGTACCGATCCCTTCTCCCGCAGTACCGATCCCTTCTCCCAGCATTACCCAATCTCTTCTCCCGCAGTACCGATCCCTTCTCCCGCAGTACCGATCCCTTCTCCCAGCATTACCCAGTCTCTTCTCCTGCAGTACCGATCCCTTCTCCCGGCATTACCCAATCCCTTCTCCCAGCATTACCCAGTCTCTTCTCCTGCAGTACCGATCCCTTCTCCCAGCATTACCCAATCTCTTCTCCTGCAGTACCGATCCCTTCTCCTGCAGTACCGATCCCTTCTCCCAGCATTACCCAATCTCTTCTCCTGCAGTACCGATCCCTTCTCCTGCAGTACCGATCCCTTCTCCCAGCATTACCCAATCTCTTCTCCTGCAGTACCGATCCCTTCTCCCGGCATTACCCAATCCCTTCTCCCGGCATTACCCAATCTCTTCTCCCGCAGTACCCGCTGCCGGCGCCGCAGGGCGGCAAGCACGCCAACAACCCGCACCTGGTGGAGGACCAGCGCTTCCCGCAGCAGCGCCTGTCGCGCAAGGCCCGGCAGAAAACCAACGTGTTCGACCCCGACTACCTGGCCGGGGCGTCCCCGTTCGCCGAGAACGACGTGCACAGCCGGGCCGCGCACCTGCAGCTGCGCGACGCCGCGCTGGGCGCCGGCCGCCGCCGCCTCAACCCCAACGCCGTCACCAAGAAGTTCGTCAAGAGGAGGTGAGGGCGGGACGGGCCCCGCCCGCAGGACCCACCTGCCCAGGTGTGCTGGGGGCTCTGCTGGGGCAAGGCCTCTGCCAGCACCTGGGCACGGGCCGGGCCATCCTGTCCCCAGAGGTGCCAGGCATCCTGTCCCCACTGCGCGGCGCCCGGAGAGCCGCCGTGGCTGCGGCGATGGTGACGGGGTTTGGGGAGGCCTCAGGATAAGGGAGGGTGGGTTGGCTTCTCTGGGCACCCTGGGCAGGGGCTGTGTCACCCAATAAACACCAAACCCCGAAGCCCCGTGACTCAGTCCCAGTTCTGTGGCTGCCTGTGCCAGGGGGAGCCTTTCCCTGAGCCTCGAGGAACGAGGAGGCTGGGGCAGAGGGAGGGAGGATTTCTTGGATCATTTGTCCCATGGGATAATGAGCTCCAGAAGGACAAAAGCCCAGGGCAGGGGGTTGTGTCCCACCCTGGCATTGGGGTGAAGGGGGCGACTCTGGGGTAAAGCTTTGTGGATAAATCCGCTGAAATCTTTCACAGCTGACTCTTGGGCCCAGCTCCTGCTGCAATTTCCCCTTAACCGTGGTGAAATTGTTCAAAGTAAGGAAACACCTGATAGCAGCTGTGGCCCCTGGTGCTGGGGAGGTCACAGGCTGCAGAGTGGGAGCAGCAAGGGGGAACACACCTGGGCCTCCCCAGCCCCAGGGCACTCTGAGTGTGCCAAAGCTGCAGATAAAGGGCATTGGGTAAGGCACTCACACATCCTGCTGAGGCCATGGTAACTTCCAGCATCTTGGCTTTGGACTCCTGGGACAGCCTCTGCCTCTCCCCCAGGGTTACTGGGGTCCCACACCACCGAGTCAGTGTGATTCTTCCCCAGGACCTCTTCCTGCAGCACCCTCTGGACATGCCCTTGGTAAAACCACCACAAGACTTTACAGTGTAAAATGAAAACTTTTCATTGTTTATTCTCGACTGCAGCTGTTTACAGAAATATAGTTGCGAGTATACAAATGTCCCAATAGAAGCAAAATATTTTTTTTTTTTTTAATATTCAACAAGTTATCACAGGAGAGCTAAAAACATAGATGCAAATAAAATATCCCCTCATAGACAAACTGAAAACACCGGGAATCAGTGCTTGGAAACCCACCTACGAAAGCCATATACACAGACTGCACGAAGGATATCTGGTGCTACTTTCACACTGCAGGACACAGAAGAGGCAGCTCAGCGGTCGAGGGTGCCCCCAGAACATCTGGCAGGCAGGGCAGAGCCCACCCGAGGTGCAGGGACAGAGACAGAAGCTCTGCTCTGAAGGGGTTGGAGCTTAACTCAGCATCAGCTCAGGTGGAAATAATTCAAATTGCCTCCTTTTACCCAGAATAAAAAAGCTCCAGGAATGCTACAGGCTGTTAAGGGTACTGGAATGGGATCCCAGCTCTGCAAGACCCAGAGAGCCACTTCCCAACAGGAACCTCCCCCTGGACACCTTATCCCAAGGGGCAGCTCCAGGGCCAAAACAAAGCCAAGGCCATGTCCCTGTCAGGGAACACAGGAGCCCTCCCTCATGCCAGGCCTGGAGCTGCAGTGTCACAGAGGGCTGCTGGCACCTGAACAGGGCTCAGCGAGCAGGGAATCCCTGGGTTCCCTGCCCTGGCCCTACACAGTCAATGTCACCGGGCAATTTAGTGACGTGTAACAGCAAAAATGACACATCCCTGCAAAAAGCAGAGTTCAGCTCTGCAAACTCCAGGAGAACAAAGGAGGACACTGGCTCTCAGTGTGGTGGGGGTGATTTAAGAGGCCTGTACCAGGATAACACTGATCCACTCAGGACAAATTCCAGTGGAACACGGATTTGGAATTGAAAGCCACGTTGGACACAATACACGTTATTGAATGCATGACCTGATTTAAAGGCTGGAGCTGTGCCAGGGCAGGTTTAGGTTGGATTTCAGGGAAAGGTTCCTTCCCCAGAGGGTGCCGGCACTGCCCAGGGAATGGGCACAGCCCCGAGGCTGCCAGAGCTCCAGGAGAGTTTGGACAATGCTGCCAGGGATGCCCAGGGTGGGATTATTCAGGTGTCTGTGCAGGGACAGGGGCTGGACTGATGATCCCTGTGGGTCCTTTCCAGCTCAGGATATTCTATGATTCTTAGGGTTTAATTCCTCACACAAACTGCAAGAAAGAAATCAGCACGAGTGGTGGCAGGTTCCTCACAGACAGAATTCAAGGGGAGCTTCACTGGCTTTCAAGGAGCTCTCTAGATTTTGATTGTTGCACTAATGAATCAGGTAAAAAAATCAGTTTACAGACTGCTGCCCTCATGGGAATAAAGAGAAATGGCAGAGGAGCTTCCCCTCCTACCCAGCAGAAGCAGGGACCTTCTGCTAACAACAACATCCCACACAGCCCAGCACCACCAACCCCTGTCTGCAGCAGCTGCTGCCACCCCGGGCATGGAAACGGCTCTGAGGGGAAGCCCAGGGATGCTCAGGGCTGCAGGAGGCCCAGCCTCAGCCTGGGTGTCAGCTCTATCCCAAACCACATCTGCAAGTATGAACTAAAATATTTAAACCCCAAAAGTGGCCACAGCTGCTTGCAAGGCACAGATCCCAGCGAGGTTCCCAAGCAGGACAAGTTCTGGATCCATGTCACCAACAGGACACACGGCCAGGACTGACAGGTGGGACAGCTACTCATGAGTTACTACAAAAACCTCCCACCGAGGAAAAGGAGTATTGTTTCATGTTTATAAAAATGCAAATATAACAGTATTCTAATGCTGTGTCTACTATTTATATATAATAATCTGACTCCTCTATATACATATATATAATCCTAGAATATACAGGCAGTGCATATTTACATCCCTATACAGACTGGGAGAGGAAAAGCCTCTCCTCCTGTGGGACCTCCCAATTTCCCAATTTCCCTTCGGCAGGAGTTCACCCCCTGCTGCATTTCTCCTTGTTCCTAACACATTTAACCCATTCCCAACGCTGACCCTCGGTGCTGTGGCACCACAGCTGGCACAGCTGGCCTGAGCAGGAACACCAAGTGCTCACAGGCTGCCCCAACAGACTAAACCAGCCCAGATTAAAGCAAAGCCCCTGAACAAACACAGCATCCCACTGCTGTCTGCGTTTAGCTGCTATAGAACGGAGCTGCCCCGAGCCCCCTGAACACAAACCCCCCCAAAACCATAAAATTCCATTTTGCACTAATGAGCAGTGACCAGAATTCCCTGTTCTTGCCTTCCACCTGCAGCTCGGAGCAGGCCAAGCAATTCCCTCTGCTCTCTCCTGCTCCCCTCACTCAGATCCACGTCTGTGCTCCCTCTGCTCTCCCACAATGGCCCTGCGAAAGGAACCCAACCGTCTGCCAAGCAGAGGCACAACAAAACAGGAATTAAAATCCATTCAGATGTATTTTCCTTTCAGAAATGAGATTCTAAATCAAAATATCAATGGAAACTTTAAAAAATAAAGTTCAGCTTATGCAAGTGAGGGGAATGTCCACTGACACAGCTGCCCAGTAAAAACCTGCCAAGGTTTTGTTTAACTGCTCGTGCCTTGTTTTATCTCAAAACTACATGGAAGCAGCCACCCTGTCAGAAGATCAGAAGAAATCATCACTGATCAGAGAGGGGACACCCACTTCAGAACAGCCAGCCTGGAATTATTTCTTGAACTAGATTTGTGTTAAAATAAGAGCAAAGCATTTGGCTTGCAGCAAGACCGGGCAGTGAGGAGGCAATTAATACCAAAGCTACTGTTAATTAAGCACAAAGCACCAGTGACTCCGCCAGAGGAGATGTTCAGCTCAAACTGCACCGAGTGTGGCTCTGTGGTGTCTGGGTGGGCTCTGGGCACACTCGGGGTAAAAGCTGAGGGGACGTGGGGGGGGTTGGCAGCTCCATCTCCCTCAACCCTCACCTGTGCCCACAAATGGGTGCTCTGGGACCCCAGGGATGCTGGACTGACACAGCCTGGCACCTCAGGGTCCCCTCCGTCACACAAAGGGCCCGATGGGACACGATGGGACACAGAGAAGCTCTGCTGCCCAACCTCAATGCTCAGAATTGAATGTTCAGGGCCCTGGGCAGCCCCAGCCGTGGCTCAGGCTGCGCTCCCTGCCCTGACACCCTGCAGCCCGTCCTGAGCTGCTCTGGGGCTGCTCCAACCCCTCCGCCCCAGAGCCACCGCTGAGCGACCTCTTCAGTCACACAAATACTTCTTGGAACCAAATCACATGTTCAAAGTGTTGTACATTTAAACATTGACCTAAAATGAACAGGAAAATTTAACACGAGGAAAGGAAGGTGTTTCCAGAAGGGAAAACTGGGATAGCACAGCCCTTGGTTGGTTTTTTGTGTATGTTTTTTTCCCTCTTCTCTTCACGAGTGACCTCAAACACGCCCACAATTCAAACATACCCTTCCCTGGAGCTGTGGCAGGCTTGGGATGAGGTTCTCTTCTGGGCACTCATCCTGTTCCACGGAGAATTGGTCCCTGGTGACTTGGCACTGACCCACAAAAGGATGGAGCCCTTGGGAACAAGGAGCAAACCGAAGCAGCGCGCGAGCGGATCCGTCGTTCCTGTCACTCCTTCCGTGTCCCAACAGCTCACCCTGGGACACACATCCTGCAAACACCACCAGTTCCTTTCCCAGCGAGTGCCTATGGACTTCCACGGCCCTCTGGACGTTGTTGGGTCCATTGTTCTCAGCCTGAGCAGCCCCACGCAGCAGCTGGGCACTGCTGGGGGCTGCTGCTTTCGTCTTGCGAACCGTTACAAGATGTTGGTAATGTTTTGTCTTAGCAGGGGAAAAAAAAAATTAAATACAGAAAGAAGAAGTCTGGGTCGGGGTTAAAGCAGCTCTGGACATGATGCAGCGGGGAATTCTTTCTGTCCTGATTAAAATTTCCAACGTTTGAGCATAATCATAAATTAGGAGTTAAAACACAGAGGCGCTAATAATAAAATATTAAATAGGCAACGAGAGTGGAGAAAAGCTGAATGGCTCATTCTGAGGGAAACCCCAATATTTCATGTTTTATATAATCCTAAATGCCTCTGGGTTTCCTGGCTAGGCTGTGAGTGAGGGACACACCAAACACAGAGCGAAGCTTCTCGTGGCCAGCTGGACCAACACTGCCTGATGGAATGGCGAGAGATGAACACGTTATTTATGTTGCAAAAAGTACTTAAATACTCAATAAAGACATAACAAACCCCACCCCACCCCACTGTTATCAGACGCCACGTTGTGGTAGAACATCAGACAAACTCACAAATTTACCACAAAAATGTGTGGCAAAAAGAATATTTTATATATATGTATATATATAAATTTTTATATTTATGCCAATGTACTCACTCAGTACAAATAGCAAAATAGTTATACCATTTCCTAAATACAAAATATAGCTTTCCAAAAAAATGAAACACACATTAGATATAAACCATCCAAAACTTGAACGATTGAAAACTGTATTCAAAATTAAATGACCCAGAGCAGGTCTCTTTCTGAAAAGTTCCCTTCATATCGGCAAGAAGCCTTACTACTGAAAACGTAATTCAATGCCTCTCAATGAGAGAGAGAAAGAGAGAGACAGAAAGAGAAAGTGAACGTGGGACAGACCAACAAACGGGGAGATCCAGGAAAACCAAGGAGAACTCTACACGGCTCAACTACGCACACGAGTTAAGGGGAAAACACACAGTAAACAGACTCGAGGAACTTAAAAAAAAACCCATTTACAGACTGTTCCTTTGTTATTTCAAATAACAAAAATGAAGAATGACGTGATACCAGCTACACTCCACCGAGGCGGAACGGGCGCCGCGGGAGCGGGAGAACACGGATCTCACGAGGCCGCAGTGAGAGATCACACACTGTCTGGAGAGTTGAAGCACCCAAAAAATCCACAAGCCTCACAATACACCTGCACGGTCTGGAGTGGGTTGTTTTTACATTCGGTAACATCAGTCGATGATTTACTCCTTAATTAAACATGACAATCTAGAAACCAGACTTGGGGCTCGGTGGTAGAAAAAGGAAAAATCACTTCAGAACTGCGATGAGCTCCATGTGCTACAAGGATGCAACAGCTCGGGATGAAGTGACCTTTTAAGAAGGCTTAAAAATGATACAATTTGCCCCCTACTTGGAGTAAAGCCAAGCTGAAGATTTCCATCAGTCACAGCTGGAAGTGGCGGGTTAAGGGGGATTCCTGCAATTACAAGGTGGTGGAGAAATTGCTTCCTCTCTCCTTACTCCTTGATTATTTGTCAAAGCTTCTACTGACTAAGCAATTTACTGCCAAGGATTCCTAAAAGCTGTTTCTTTAGCTTTAAAGCCAGTAGGATATTTATGTCTTTTTTAAAAAAAAACAAAATACAAAACTGAGGGAGAGAAGGAAAACCATGGAAAGAATAAAAGGGAGAAGGCTGGTTTGGGAACAGCTCATGAGGCTTCACAGAGCTCCAAGCCATCAGTCAGAAGGAGAGACACAGAGGAGTCCCTTCCTCAGCCACACAGAATGTTCTTTTCAAGCTGAAGGTGTTTTAGAGAAGATTTTAAGATCAGCTGGAAGTTCCCCTTCATTTCTTCAATTTTGTAGAGCCACCAAACCCTTGCTCTACGTACAGCTCCACGTAACTCCAGCTTCCACAGATGTGGAAAACCGTTTAATCCCATTCCCAGATGGGAACTGGTTATTTACAGCAGCAATTCTCTGCTTGGTTATTACAGTTAGCAATACTTCCAATTGATGAAGGGTGGGCCTGGCTCTCCCACTCCGTGTCAATGGAGAGATCCCTTCACTGGCTGACAGCTGAGTCAGGCTCGGGGCACAGGCAGCTGCTGCTCCTGCTGCACGAGCTTCCCGAGGGAAAAAGGGATGGGGGGAAGGAACAGCAGGGAAAAAGTAAACGTGGTAACACGGATTACCTTCCAACAACAATAATAACTGACCAGATATGCTTTAAATTCCAAGAGCCCCCACTGTAATGAGGTTCATGAACCTGGTAACAGCCCAACCCCACGCCCCAGTAACACAAAGCATAACTCCTCAGCATTATTGGCACTGTGGAGCCCACACTCCATGGTCATGGCCTCAGGTCTGCCACTGGCCACGCTGTGCTCTTAAAGAGGCCACTTTTCCACAGAAGCAATTGGTTCCACGCAGCCTAATCCAGAGTTGGAAGGTCTGAGAGGATCTGGGAAATCGCCGCTTTTTTTTCTCCACGGAATTTCTGCGTGAGAGAACAAGCAGAGAAGTCAGGCATAGCTAACCACAGTCCCCTCCTCCTTCTGTGCACCGGCTTCATCCTCAGGTGCTCCTCATGAGCAGGCACTGAACTGGGGGCGAGGAGCAAGAGCAGCTCTGGAGAGACTCCAAACTCCACAAACAAACCCCTTTAGCCCAGGGAATGACGTGCATCACTTCAGTGAACACTCGGGGGGGGATTTGGGACAAGACCACCCCAAGTTACCACAACCAGCACTGGACTCCAGAGTCCTCCTGCCTCTTGGTGCTCATTTGTAGTCAAAGGCTCTTCCCCCCTCTGAAAAAGGCACCTTCTAAAAGCAGACTGTCTCCTAGCAACAGCTGATGCTGTTTCTAACACAGCCTCAGCATGTGGCACACTCAGGAGCTGCCACATTCCACCAAAACTTGTTTTCACACTACATTATTGTAACCCAGGGGAAGAGTTCAGAACAGTTCAAAAACAGTTCAAACTTGAGGTGTCATTTACTCAGAAAGTCTCAAGTTTTTTAACCACAGTCATGTTTCATAAGGTTTTGATCTGCCAAGCTGCCAGTGGTCCACTCTCCTCCCTCACAAAGAACCCGACTCTCACGGCAGATGACAAAACGTAGGAAAAACGAACAAGACACAGCCTCAACTGTTCCATACAACTTCTGACCTCTGACTGGTTTTAACAACTTCATTCTGGTATTGTAGTCTTAATTCAGCCTCACTGGTGCTTTAGCTGACCTCTTAAAGCACGGTCCCACACTGCAAGGCGTAAATGCACCGAACAAAGCCCCTGCACAGAACCCAGAGACCCAAACTCACCACTTGCCTCGTTAGAAGGAGCCGGCCATGTTGTTGCCCTGGTTCTGCAAGGACACGAGCAGGTCGTCGATCTTCTCCATGTTCTGGTTGGTGGCCATGGCCGGGGGCAGCGGGGGGGTCTCGGGCAGGGGCTGGGGCAGGAGGGCGGGCACGGGGGGCTGCGCCTCGCCCTGCGCCTGCCCCGGCTGCCCCATGGCCATCAGCTCCTCCGGCAGCGCCGCCGGCCCGGGGGGCAGCAGCTGCCCGCAGTCTGGGGACACAGGGACAGCTCAGGGTCCTGGCACGGGCCACAGTGCCCGCAGCAAAGCCACAGCCCACCGCCACCAGCTGGGCACCCACCCTGGGAGAGCTGCTACAGCCTGGTGTGAGCAACACCTGCACCCCTCACTGCTGGGACAGCTGCTACAGCCTGGTGTAACCAACACCTGCACCCCTCACTGCTGGGACAGCTGCTACAGCCTGGTGTGAGCAACACCTGCACCCCTCACTGCTGGGACAGCTGCTACAGCCTGGTGTGAGCAACACCTGCACCCCTCACTGCTGGGACAGCTGCTACAGCCTGGTGTAACCAACACCTGCACCCCTCACTGCTGGGACAGCTGCTACAGCCTGGTGTGAGCAACACCTGCACCCCTCACTGCTGGGACAGCTGCTACAGCCTGGTGTGAGCAACACCTGCACCTCTCACTGCTGGGACAGCTGCTACAGCCTGGTGTGAGCAACACCTGCACCCCTCACTGCTGGGACAGCTGCTACAGCCTGGTGTGAGCAACACCTGCACCCCTCACTGCTGGGACAGCTGCTACAGCCTGGTGTGAGCAACACCTGCACCCCTCACTGCTGGGACAGCTGCTACAGCCTGGTGTAACCAACACCTGCACCCCTCACTGCTGGGACAGCTGCTACAGCCTGGTGTGAGCAACACCTGCACCGCTCACTGCTGGGGCTCACAGGCACCCACAGAGCTCTGCACACAGACAAAGGCTCTGCAGCCCACATAACTGGCCATGGAGCCTGGGTCCAGAGAGGAGACAAGGCAAAGTACAGGTTTGTACAGCTAAGGACACTTTAACAGACACTTCTCTGGGCTCTACACCTTCTAAAATTCTCGCTTTCCTTCAGCAATGTGAAGAGAGGCAACACATATATTGTGGAAATCAAAAACAGCCACAGAAATGCTCTCTTAGGAGAGGCACAATCATTCCTAGATTAGATATTACTGAGAGACTCTTCCCTGCGAGGTGGGCAGGCCCTGGCACAGGTGCCCAGAGCAGCTGTGGCTGCCCCTGGATCCCGGGCAGTGCCCAAGGCCAGGACAGGGCTGGGAGCAGCCTGGGGCAGTGGGAGGTGTCCCTGCCATGGCAGGGGTGGGATGGAACGGGCTTTGAGGTCCCTTCCCACCCAAGCCATCCCCTGTTTCTATGGCAGCTCTCCCATGCAAGCTCAGCGCGGGGCACTGTCACTTACTGTTCTGGATGCCGAACAGGAATATCCCCGAGGTCTGCTGGGACGGGGCAGGGGAGCTCTGCAGCTGGTTGATGGCCCCTCCTGCCGTGTTGTGGAACAGAGGAGCCTGCTGCTGGGGAGGAGAAGCAGTGCCTGGCATTCCTGCCATGCTGTTCTGGGAGGAGTACATGGGGGACTGCTGCAGCTCCGGCTGGCTCATGCTGTTCTGCAGGGCAGACATGGAAGCTGAGGAGATGAACAGGGTGACTTGCTGCTCTTGAGAACTTGGGGACCCTTGGACCAGCTGAATCTGGGGCGAGTTATGGAAGATGGCTGGCTGCTGTGCTTCAGCCTGGCTGGAGCCAGGATTCTGGAGAGAAGACACTGTGCTCTGACTCTGGAATTGCATGGGCTGCTGCTCCTGATTCATCGAGGCCATGTTGGACTGTGGATGAAAGATGGACTGGCCTTGTTGCTCCTGATTGGTGACTGGGTTTGGGTTCGGATTGAAAATCATGTTCTGCTTTTGGGGGGCCATTGTACTCATTGCATTTTGACTGCTGAACATCATGTTCTGCTGCTGCTGCTGCTGCTGCTCCTGAGAGGGAGGGCTGCTCTGGATGGCAACAATCGAATGCTGAGGCTGGAAGATGGCTCCTTGTTGGTTCTGAGGGATGGAGCTGGACTGGATGGAGCCCAACGACACCTGGGACTGAAACAAACCCTGCTGAGCTGGCTGAGTCTGGGGCTGCTCCTGGGGAAGCATGGAGCTCTGGATATGAGAGATCTGCGTCTGCTGCTGGAAAGAAGTCTGCTGTTCAGTGTTTGTTGCTGTCTGAAGAGGAGAAATGGGGTTTGGGCTTGTGAAGAATGACATCTGCTCTTCCTGAGTGGCAGGGTTGCTCATGGAACTCTGGGAAAGGAACATGTTGGCAGACTGCTGGTCTTGAGGCACCGAGGAGCTCTGCAAGACACCCATGGCATTCTGTGAGTGGAACATGGGGGGCTGCAGTTGGTCAGAGGAATTAGTGTTGGTCTGGTTGTGGACAATGGAATTTGAGCTATGAAAAAGGGATCCTTGCGTTTCCTGGGATATATTCTGAGCATCACCAATAGGGTTCTGAGAGTGGAAAAGCTGAGCTTGTGAGTGTGGGGACTGTTGGATGAAGCTTCCCGACTGAATGGACATCATTTCTCCACCTTGCTGGAACAGAGCCCCGCCCTGCTGCTGAGTCCCACTGGCCTGGACACTCATCATGGTCTTGGTGGATGAGAAGAGATTGACCTGGGACTGACTTTCCCCGCTGTGCTGCATCTGGACCATGGTCTGAAACACAGAGCTCTGCATCTGTTTGCCCTGGCCCGAGGCCTCCTCTCCCTCTGCAGAGCTGCCGGGCTGGAACATGGCAGCGCCGCTGCTGGACACGGGCTGCTGCGCGGGGGCGGCCGCCTCGCCGCCGGCCACGCCCGGGGACGAGGAGAACAGCTCGCACTGCATCTGCATGTCCTCGCTGCCGGACAGGCCGCCCATCATGTGCGACGCCTGCTGGTACACCGGGGACTGCTGCAGGGCCCCGTTCCCCGCCGTGCTGGACGAGAACAGCTCCGACTGCATCTGCGAGGCCGCCTGGCACATGTTCTGCTGCATGTCCATCACCATGGCCGCCGAGGTCTCCATGGCCTGCTGCTGCTGCTGCTGCTGCTGCTGGCCAGACAGGGCACCCTCGGGCTGCGGGTGGACGCTCTCAGCTCGGCCGGGCAAAAGGTTCTCTGCTCTGGAACGGACAGCTGCGTCTGAGGAGGAAAACATCCCGGGGTTCACGCTGCTCTGTATCTGGCTGACCTGCTGAAAGATGTCTGCGTTCAGCTGATCCTGGACATCCTCGCCGCTGTCTGAGCCCGAGAACAGAACGGAAGATAGCTGCTGCTGAGCTTCCAGAACCTGCTGCACCAAGTCGACGTTCCTGCTGCTGCCCGTGGCGGTGTTGGTGGGGAAGTTCCCAGCCTGGAGCTGCTGGATGGTGTTCTGGAGCTGACTGACGCCGCTGGCCGACGAGAAGATGCTCGAGGAGATCTGCTGCTGCAGGGCCTGGGCCGGCTCCGGGAGCGGGGGCTGCGGCTGCTGCTGCGAGGCCTCGGCCAGCTGGGACAGAGCCACCACGGCGCCGTCCGACTGCAGCACCTCGCGGGGCTGCGACTCCCTGCCCGGGAACGGGGCCGCCTGCTGCAGCAGGGCATCGCTGCTCTGCAGAATGCTGCCGGGCTGGGAGATGTCCTGCGGCTGGATGGTGCTCAGGGGCTCCGCGTTGAACACCTTGGGCTGCAGCTGCTGCTGGCTTTCGCCTTCAGAAGGTAAATGGGAAGCAGAAGTTGATATGCCGGACATGCTGTTTTCCAATGTTTGCTGAGTTGGTCCGACCACATTCGAAGCCTGAAAAGAGCAAGAGATTCGGTAATTTATAAACTTACTGGGGTTATGGAAATACAATTTCCCCAAATCCCCCATGTCCAGGGAAGATCAGAGGGAGACGTGAGATGTGAAACCCAGACACACCCAAACCAGCAAACAAATGATCAGCAGCGCAAATGCTACTTCAAGGATGGAATCGCAGCTTAATGAAAGCAATGCTAAGAACTGATTAAAAGAATATTCTTACAGTAATTTACCAGCTCTGTGTCACAGGACAAAAATCCCCATCACAGGGTCACTAACCCATCAATCTGTCTGGGGGCAGGAACCAGGTGAGTTATTAAAGGAAATTGTGTGTTTTACTCATGCTCTGTAACTGTGTTTTGCCCAGACTGATCCTGCACATGGCACTTTCCCTGTCTATTCCTCTTCTCCACTGCTAAAGCACAGACCAAGGAGCAGATGTACCTCAGAGTCTGCAAGCTGGGGTGCTCAGCTCCCCCAAACTCACCTGGAACACAAGGGGAGAGCATTTCTGTGCACTTACTTCCATTGGAGCCACATCTTCATTCTTGATCATACTGCTTGGCATGAGTGGAGTTATCAAGGCACTAGGAAGAATGTTCACCTTCTCCAGGTTACAGCCCGTGGCCTTCACTGCTGCAGCCACAAACAAAACCACAACAAGAGGGGCAATGGTAAAACCATTCCAGAACTCCCTTTAAGTAAATTACAGAATTACTCTTCAACGTAAAGCAACAGATCTCCACACCCTGAGCAAATTTAAACCTTTCAGTAAGGTGGCAGTAAAATTTCTGCACACGTGTACAGAATGAGGAAGGACAGAACACACCAAGTGCATACAGCAAACAAAATTCTCTGACCTCTGGTTCAGAGTCAGCCTGGAGTAGAACAGGTACAGGAATGAGGCATCAATGAGGAGCTGACACAGAAACCCCCATGAGAGGGTAAATTCAGATTTACTGCATAAATTAACTGAGGACATGAAGGAACAGCAACAGCACGTTGTGTTCCAAGGAGCAGCAGCTGTTCTGGAGCAGTTGGGACCTTCCCTCAGTTAAGCTCCACACTAAATCAGATGGATGTCAGGCTTACCCTGTGTATTAGTTTATATATTTGCTTAAATTAACACTACAGAGTTTCTAATTCTTTTTGATATCTGCAATCCTAGGCTTTTTTTTTATTCTTCATTTGCAAACAGACTAAAAAAAGATTAGACTGCAGAGCCTGATGTATGATTTCTTTTTAATTAGTCTTATTTTTTGCCTTTTTTTTGTTATTAGCTTGTACTAAAATATACTGATAGGAATTTTGTTATAAAGTAAAAGTTTCAGAGTCAGAAAACAAACCTCCCTGTAAGAACAGGGCCAGATTTTATAAGCACAGACTTATCACAGGATGTCTGATTCATTTCACCAAATCTGGGTAGGAATTCATAGTTAAATTATTAAGAACACTGATAAGAATCAATTTAGTACCTTTTATAGCCTCTTCAAAAGAACAATGTTGGGCTGGGCTGGAGATTTCCTTCTTCACATTAACATTCAGAGTCCCAGCTGCCGAGACAAAACACATTGAGAACTTCCTTACGTTAAATCAGCAAACAAGCCAAAAAAACACAAAGCACACCAAAACAATTCCTTATAGCTTAAAGAAATTCAGTTCTTTGAAACCCACACAAACCTTTGCACTGTCTATTGTGATACAGATAAATAAATAAACTGAAATACATGAAGTGGGCAAATTGCAGCTTTCCTCAGGATAAAGCCTGCTGGGATTTCTTGGTTATTTGGTGCATTGTATGGGATATGTTGATTTTTTTATCCTGCTCAGCTTCATTTTGATCCTTTAACTAGAAATGGATGCTGCTATACAAGAGCTGTCACAAGGCAGCTGGAATTTGAAGTATTTGGCACATAAATGAGAAAAGCAACGTGTTTAGGTTTTATTATGGACAGAGCACCACTGTCCAGCAGGGGGGTTTGGGAAGGTGCACGTTGCTGAGCAGGTGAGCAGGCCCTGCCCCCCCAGGGCTCCCCACACACCTGGCTCTGGAGTGTAGGTGAAGGGCTGCACGTCGTGAGATCTGCCAGCGTTGGTCACCACGTAAATTCCCACCGAGACAGCTGAGGTGATTTGCTGGTCGTGATATGGTGGCACCTTCACAATAAGGTGATTCTGCAAGGCAAAAGGACCACATTTCCTTACTACTGATCTTAATTCTCCTTACTTACACCAAAAGACAGAAATAGGCTGATAAAACACCATAAACAAAAGCCCAGGGCACTGGGGGCAATGCACATGTGGGATGCTGCCCTTGATGGCACTTTCCTGACAGCCTTTGCAGCCACAGAATCCATAAAGACACTTATTGTGTCAAAAAGATTAAATATTCCATAAAACATTCCAAAGTGGAACAAAACTCAGCCAGTTATAAAGACTATGCTGTACACACAATCTCCTTACATGGAAAACTGAATTAGGCCTTTTAATTCCATTGCATGTAAGGGCAAAGACCTGCTCAGCAAACCCACTGTGGGATCCAAGCTCTCACTTAGACACTGAACAATTTCACTGGTGTAAAACCCAGATTATATTCCACCAGACTCACAGCAGACCTTACGTGAAAAAAATTAGTTTTATTTCTAGAAATGCACAGAAAGAGGGAAAGGGTTGATTATTTTTTCTTTGGAAACAGTCAGTGTATTTTTTAAATTAAAAATATAACGGTAATAGTAATAGTAGTAGTAGCAGTAGTAGTGACAATAGTAGTAATAATAAAAGCAATAGAGTAAAATAATACCTGATGAAATAATTCCATGTCAATTTCAGCTTCTGCCTTCCAAGAATTCTCATCTAAATGAAAATTAAAAAGCCTGGGTTAGTGCACATCCTAAAATTGCACAGAGCAATTTGTTTCAGTGCCTCTGCTCCTCAGTTTGCTGTCCCTGACTGAGCTTTACCCAGCAGTGAATCCCAACCCCAGGCTCTGCTCAGCACCCCAAGCCAGCCCTGCTTTCACACTAACCGGAAACATTCTCTTGGAAAATCACTTTTGTTCCCTTTAGGAAGTTCTTGCCAATCAGAAAAACTTCCTCTTCACCCTTCACTGAACAGCTGTGGAGACTTTTCTTTAGGATCTCTGGGACTCCTGCTGGCTGAGCTGCAAGGGAAAAAACAGAGTCTGGAATCAAGGGAACATCAACATCCAAACCAAACCACTTTTACTTACAGGGTTATGAAGGAACAACTGAAACTCCTGAGCTTCTTTCCTTATCATGCATTTCATGACAAACTCTTCAGAACATAACCATTCCTATTATTTCCTCACCAAATGTAATGAGCTCACAGAAAGCACAATAATCACTTGTTCTGCTCTGGAAAAGAGCAGAAGGAGCAATTCTCCTATTACCTGGGGGGCTTTGCACAGATTTTTTTACATGCCACAGTTTTCTGTCAGGTGCAAGAACTAACCCAGGGCTTGGAGCAACCTGGTGTCCCCTGGCAGGGGTGGAATGGGATGAGCTTCAAGGTCCCCTCCACACCCTTGCAAGACTCACATCTCTGGAGCTGGGAATTTTAGCAACTTGAATCAAATAAACAAGCCAAGGGGATGTGATTTTACAGATATACATGCCTGGATGCCCCTGTGCCAGAGGTCCAGATGATGATTTATACCATTCTTATCATAAACTGCCACTGCTGCAAACCATTCCTACTCTTCTTAAACCTTAAATAAATAGGACCACGTGTGCTAAACACAAATGAGCTTAATGCAAATCTGCTAAATGACAGACAATTTAAACAGAGATACATTTTAAAATAATGTGTTTTGACACGTTCAATATAAAATAATTCTGGTTTCTAACAAAGGTTCCTCAACCACCTTTTCTCCTCACACACCTGCCCAGGGCACACACCCAGACTCGTGTTTCTGCACTTGCCTGGCCCACTTTGAGTGTTTAATAACAATATTCTCTGGGCTTACTACACAGCAGAACATACATCCTGTACCACTCCAAATTATTTAATGACCTTTCAGAAAGGATTTTTCTACAACTCTGGCTGCAGGTTCCCAGGCAACCGTTACGCAACGACTGAATATGCTCAAGGCACATGAAAAGAGTAACTGGATTTAGGTTTGCTAACAAGTTAACAAAGCCTATTTAAAACACAGCCCTCAAATAAAGAGCCTGCAGCTCCTTAATGCCTTCTCTAAGGTTTCAGGAACATTATAAAACACAGTGTGAACAGGCTCTGATGAGTGTAAATGCACACCTTGCTGCTAAGGTACATTACATACCTGTAGTAAGGTTTATGTAGCAAACTAACCCAGTGTAATGTGCCTGAGGAGATGATTTATATTCAATAAACAACACATTTCATGCCATTTTGATCAGCCAGTAGCCATGTGCCAGCACTATTTGCTTGCCCAATGTCTGCTGCAAGTCCCTGCAGCTCTGGCATGAGTTAAGACAGAAGCAGAGTCCTGGAAGGAGCCTCAGGAATTCCCCTCCCAACCTTCACACCATGATCAGTTTATTCACATACTCCCCAAAGACACAGTTCTGACCAGAGCATTTTGTTTCTGTGATCTAAGACTTCCAGCAGAGGAGACACTGTAGAATTCCTGGGCAATCTCTTAGCAACTTACACAATTGAGAATATTTTCTTAGCAAGTGACCAAACCCCAGCCTGCCAAAAACCAAACCAATTTACTCTTTGCATCAAATGCAGCTTTTTTTAGCTCAACAGCCTATTTTAAAATCAGTGTCTAAATGCTTCATCTCAGACTCTCAGCTTCCACTCACAATAGCAAGTTTTGGACTGTTAAAGAAAACATCAGGTGGCTTTCAGTCCCTTTTCTTCTATGGGTAAAATAATTTTATCTTTAACCAGAAAGTTACAAACAAAAGACATACAGGAATGCTTTTGAGATTTTATAGAAAATGGTTTTATCTTAAATCTGAAAATTAGTATCAGATACTCCATTATTGTGAAATACCACCGCAGTCTACTGACTGGAATGGAGCTGTGAAGATGACTGTACTTCTAAAAAATAACCCCAAAAAATCCTTTTTATACCATGGAAAGAGCACAATACGAGTGCCCAGGAGCTTCTCTACTCTCTCCATGCAAAGACAAAGCTCTCCATCTCACTCATTGAGATAAGAGGTGGAACAAGATGAGCTTTAAGGGCCCTTCCAGCCCAAACCATTCCATGATTCCACAATCCCCTTTTCCCTGTTGGTCAGAGGAAGCTCCCCAGCCAAGGCAGCCATCTGTGCTCGTGCTAAACAGAGCAGTTTAATAAAGAGCTATAAAAAGTTTTGTTCCTGCACTGAACCAGAACAGATTCAGCCTCTGGCCCACGCAAGGACCGCAGCTGGGAGAGCTAGGCCTGCTGACTTACTGCAAGTCCTGGCCAGCACTGAAAGCTGAGGCACGAATGTGACAATACAGAAGAAACTCAAAGTACTAACCATTGTTTTTCAAAGCAATCACAACAAAACAGTGAAATTTTAGGAGGCAAAAATTCATTGAACTGAGGATCAGGAACTGTATCACTATTTTTCAATACTGGACAATAATTTTAACAATTACCCCACCATAAATAAAAACCAATCCACTTGATTTCAGCTACAGCAATTCTGAGATTATGACAGATTAACACAGGGCTGGTTTTCTACTCCCCAAGGTATTTTGACAGCATCACAGCATCATTTAGGTAGGAGACCATGCAGCACAAGCTGTGCCTGACCCCAGCCCAGAGCACTCAGTGCCACCTCCAGCCCTCCTTGGGCACCTCCAGGGCTGGGGACTCCAGACCTCCCGGGGCAGCCCCTTCCATGCTGAGATCACACCAAAGCCCAGAGCCCCTGCTCTCAGCCCCGTGGTGTGACACTCACTGCACAGGATTGGGGAGGAAGGCGTCTGCAGGGTCAGCGTGGAGCCGTCCTTGCGCGTGATGTTGACGCGAAAGACGAGCCGAGCGCGGGTGCTCTTCTTCTTGGAGCCCGCAATCCCTATCCTGGCTTCCACATCAGCATTCCTCAGCTTCAGGATTCCCACACAATCCACCCTAACAACACAAAACACAGCACAATTCCATCGTTTAGTAAGTTCAGCAGCTTTAACAGTCTCTCGAGTAGTTTCATGAGCCAAAGTCAAAAGCCTTGAGGTAATTATGGAAACGTTATTAGATTTCTTTTTATTTACATGAAATCTATGACCTTTTTCAAGGTTTCATTCAACCCTGCCTAATTTGGATGATGAATCATGGCAGAAAGGCATATGAAAGCATGAATAAAACAGAAAGTGCAATATAATTCTGGTAAGCATTCAATTTAGAATCACAGCTCTTCATTCTTCCATCCCCAGGGCGAGATCTGTGTTTGCAGGATTATTGCTTCAAAATATTCTGCATTCACTTAAAGAAAGCAGGAGTACAAGAAAACTTACTGTAGTCATATTATTTATGTTCAGTGGGACTTGGAAGTGACAGATAAGTCCTCCCTTAAGTGTGGTCCTAGGGGAGATGTACAGGGCCAGGTGAGTGATGCAGTGGTGGCTTTCAGACAGGCTCCATGCAAAATGATTTAAAGCAAAAAACAGCCAAAAAAACCAAGAACAGCAGCAGCAAACACAGCCTGATGTGTTAAAAAGAAGAATACTGCAATTGACCCAGGATTTTGGGTTCTGTGTCCCAAAAGCAGAGGGACCACCTGCTGTCTGCTGTGGGTACACTGAATTACAAGCAAGAGCCCAGGAGCAGAGGGAGGAGAGCGCCGAGATGTTCAGACTTGAACTGTAGCCCATCCAGCAGAGGAAATCGGTTCCCAAACCCCAGCTGGTGAAGGCAAACGCTCCTGCAGGAGCTACTCACGCCAGTGTCATGTTGTTGCTCGGGTCCAGCCCCACCTCGATGACGGTGGTGCCCTCGATGTCCACCTCCTTGCAGGGCGTGGTGTTCCTGCCCGTCACCCGGCACGCCTGGTAGAACCCGTGCGGCTTCACGCGCCCCGAGTCATTGCCCACGAACACCTGCAGCACCACGGGCTCGTTGTGGCCTTCCAGCTGCAACACCCAGGGGGAAAATCAGCACGGGAACCTCTGCTTTAATTGTTATCATCCATAGCTGGCTTCTAAAGCAGCCTCAGTGCTGCCTGCCTTCAGACAGAATCATCCCAACTGTGACTATTCCCCCTTCCCCCCAGCATCTACACCCACCAGCCAGCCAAGAAAGAGAACATTTCCTGGGGCTGATTCCAGAGGTGAAGAGGTTTTGCTGCTCAATATGTGCATTCCAGGACCCCACCTTCATGCCAGACACATTCTGAAATCCTCGTGAAACCAGATTAGAATTTTCCAATAGCTGCAAAACCCCTGAAGGAGTCAGAACGGGATGAAAGGGAAGCAGAGGGAGAAATGGGTGATTGAATGGTGCAACCGTCCAACTGCATAAGCCCAGCTTTCCTTCAGACATCAAAATAAAAATTAAAAATGGTAACCTGACATCTCCTATTTAAAAGGTAACAATGTCAGGATTCACTGGAATGCTTCATAAATAAGAGCAGGTCAGACATTTTAACATCCTCCTGCAACCTCATGTGCAAGCCAAAATTATCCCAGAACTTGTCAGCAAAAAATACATTCATTTCTGTAACTTCAACATCCTGGCATGAAATGGTTTGTGGCCTCTTAATGTTTTTTTATTAGTGGGATCCCACTGGTGCCACAGACTAAAAATACTCTGAGGTAAAAGAAGTCCTGAAGGAAACTTGGACATTGCATTACAAAGGAAATTCTTCTTTTTAGGAAATAGTTAACAAAAATACTTCAAGTGAAAAAACCGTAAGATTGTTGCCAAATTCGCAGGCCAGAGATGGAAATTCCTTGCCAGAGCATTCTAGGAGATAAAATGAGTATTTTAGTGTTTTCCCTGAGACACATTTGTTGCTCAAGGCCTGGAAGCTCAGGCAGCACCTTTAGAAAGAAGCTCCAGGTTCAGTAGTGAGAGCAGAATCCTCTGCAGAATCTCTTGGGGAATTATTCCTTGACACACTAAAAAATGTAATTCTGAAGTTTGTAGTAAGTTTGAATAAAGAAAAAAATAAATAAACCAGCAAATACTGGTAAGATCATTGTGTGCTCATGTCCAAGAGGAGCAAATAGCAAATGTGACTGTCACAGATGAGCAGAGCCCCAGGATCTCTGGAGTTGGCCCAGCACAGGCATCCACATGGGAACCAAGGGCACAGCTCACAACAAAGGGCTCAACCCTTGATTAAGGCTTGGTTATACAATTTTAATGTTGCACACTGAGTGTTCTAAGTCACCAGGATCAGTTTTATTTAAATGGCCACTGAACCTGCTTCCCTCCTCGGCCTGTGTCAGGGCCACGCGCCGCAGCCGCTCCCAAGCCTGATCTCTGCTGAGCACCAACATCTTTACACTGCTCCTCCCCACCTTGAAACCCCACAAACTAAACAAAATCTCCCTTGTCTGTAACGTATTTTTTTCCCACCAGCTCAGATTTCCTGAAGATTCACTGACTCATTTGTCTGTGCAGCCCTGGCAGAGTTTTATCTGCAGGGTATGAACTCCTCTGCCTACTGGTAAAGCAAACTGGAACTTCCAGGAATTCAGTAACATGAGACTCTTTGGAAGAGAATTTTCACTGATGGGTGCTAGAGGGAACTGGGAAAGGAGTTAAAAGGAAATTCAGATGAACAAAGGCCCATTAAGAAAATCCACATAAATGAGCACTAAATCCCCATAGCAACAGGCCGATATGAATGGATTCTTTTCTTATGAAACTTTACTGGAGTTCTGCATTACTCAGGAGGACTGAGTGAAGGGCTGCTGGTGTTCCTAACACTGCTGAACAGGACTTTGAAGATAAGCCTACTTCTGTATTCTGTCAGCAGCAGTCAGCACAAATTTTAGGGCTGTGTCACAAACATCTCCTTGTGGACCTGGTTAGCTTGGGTTGAGAACTGCTCTGCTGCTTTCTCAAAGTGACATAACTAAGAAAAAATATTAAAATGTCTTTCACCCTCCTTATCTATATGATAATAAACCTATCTGTCTACTCTCTCAACCTGCTCACCACACTCCTCCCAGTATGCCCAGTGTGCCATTTGCCATGGTGCCAGTATGGTGCTGGCGTGGTGACTCTCAAAATCACTTGTGGGAGGATATTTAACATCAGTTCTTCTGTTTGCCACCCTAAGCCTTGCTCCTGGTAAGCCTCTCTACCATTTCCATCAGGAAACCTTCCCAAGCCCTCAAGTTCTCCAACTGCTTTCTCCAGGCTACACGGGAAAGAAACAAGACTTAGAAATTCCCACTCTGTGCATTCATGTGCAGTGCCTGGAGGGACAGCCGCAGTCCTTCCTGGGCAGAAATGTCAAAGATCTCCTGGTAACCTCCTTGTGCTTCTCCTCAGAGCAAGAGGCCTCCAGCACCTGAATTTTAAGCATCAAAGTCCATAGAGTAAACAGGCTGCAACTGTCAAGGGTGCACATAAATGCTGCCTCATTCCTTGCCCCCATTCTGCAGTTCTAATCCACATCTACCTCCACCTGTACCACGCTAAACACACTGGGCAGTACGGACTGTAAAACACACCTCAGTGAGATCTCCATGACTCACCTGAAAGTCACTGTACACAGCAACTCAGATACTGCTGAATTAACAACAAGAGCAAAAAACACGAAGCAATTGAAAAAAAAAATTACAACAAAACCAAAACATCCCCTTTACAATTTATTTTTTAAATGAAAACGGGTTTTATGTCTTTACTACCACTGGACAATGATGGCCCACTGTCACCAGCCATCCAACAGCCAGAGCATTTCACTATCTCACTTTTGTAGGCATGGAATGTCTCTGCATTCACACAGCCCATGGAACTGCCGCCTAGCAGGACGTGCACCCCAGATTTTAAACCCCTGCCTCGACATGCAGCTTCCCTCCTGCTGTAACTCTGTGACGCCAGCAGGACTCGTGAGCTGCAAGAGAGATCCCGTGCAGCCCCTGCAGCCAAGCCTGCCCCTGAGCACTGCAGGGCCTGCCCTGGGCAGGCAGTGCCCCTGGCCAGCCTACCTTGACGGTGGGAAAGCCCTGCTGCGTGCGGTCCTTGACGGAGCCCCGGCTGCCCTCGGTCAGGTACCGAGCCCTGTGCTGGGTCTCCGGCTGCACCATGATCTTCAGCTCCTTCCCCTCACTCTTGGTCGGGTACTGACCACACAACATGGGGGTCTTCTTCCCTCCAGCTCCCTTCTGGTTCTCTGATGCTCTGAGAAGTCAAAACACACCATCAAGAAGATGTGAGAAGCAGCTCCCCGGTAAAAACACTCCAAATCACAGCAAAGCTACAAAGGCAAAGAGTGCATATTAACTGCTGGAAGATTTGTAGTTGGGAGCAAACTTTGGAATTCTCTTTCTGCCAGAGGAGACCTGCAGGAGGAAGAGGAACGGTGCCTCCCTGCCTCCTCCATCCAGAGCACATGGGAACTGCTTTTCAGAGAGCAAACATAAAGGAAGGGAAAAGCAATTAGCATTAAACGATGTTAACGAACAGAAGGCGGTTCATAACCTGCTTTTTCAGAGTCTATGACACAGCCTGAGCAAGCTGCTTCGCTGCTGTGACAAACACACACGTACACACACACTGGATGGATTTAAGGTTAAATGACACTTCTTTAAACAGGAAAATAGCCTCATGCCTGTCTCCACCTCAACCTGTACATCCATGCAAACTCCAGCTCCGATTGCTGTCTAAACAGAGTGACCAGCTCATGCCAAAACCCAATTAGTTATTGTTAAAGCTCTGGCATAATTGCACCAATGTCAAATCAGTGTATGCACAAGGCCTTTCTTTCCAGGTGGGTTCCATAGGATGTAGTGGCTTGTTCTCAGTTCCATAATTAAAACCAGGATGAAGGAGCCCTCCCAAGTCTAGCAGCACATGTTGTGTTTCCTTTAGAGCACAATGGGAAATAACCCTTGATCCTGCTCAGACCAGGATTTGGTAATGAACCTGAAGACCATGAAACTCCTTTCCCACTAGGAAATGTGAATGTGCCACAGTACATGATGCAGGCAGGGAAAGGGCTCCATGATTCATGCAAATGTCATATTCTTTCCTCCTAGAAAAACACGGTTTCTAACAGCTAATGCCTGGGAAGAAAGCAGTTTTAAATAACAAGTGTGGATTGCTTAAAAAACAAATCCCGTTTCAACGTGCAAGTTACTGAAGTAATCTATCCAGGATTTTTTTCCTTCTCAAAAAGGGTGAAAACGTTTTTTTCAAAATTGTTCCCTGGGAGCTCTGCCACTGCATGAGGCTCTCCCTGACCTTCTCACCTACCAGCTGACAAACACGATGCAGCCCCTTCCTGGAGCTCTGGCTGTGCACAGAGCAGCCCCTGGGCACAGCAGCAGCCCCTCACTCCAGCCCTGCCCCTTTTCCTGCCCAAGAAAGCTCAGGCACTTTGCCCCCACAGTCCTAAAGCCATGGAATCATCACACGGTGTGGGTTGGGAGAGACCTTCAGAGCTCATCCAGTGCCACCCCTGCCATGGCAGGGACACCTCCCACTGCCCCAGGCTGCTCCCAGCCCTGTCCAGCCTGGCCTTGGTGCTCTGGGCACCTGTGCCAGGGCCTCCCATCCTCCTTGTAAAAAACTTCCTCCTTTGACCTACACTAAATCAACCCTCTTTTAGTCTAAAACCATCACTCTCTGCCTAATGCAACACATCCTATTTGTCACACTCCTATTCTCATTGAGCCTTCCAAAACCTTTCACCACACATAAAAAAGGGTTAAAACAGAGAGAGTTGGTGCTTTGGATGACTCCCATTCCCATTTTCTGTCCATGAAGGTCAAGCACTTCACTGTGGACAGCGCAGCCACAGCCCTGGCTGCCTCCAATACTTATCCTCAACCAGTACCCAGCAGAGGCAGGAACTAGATAAACACTAGCATAAAACTCTGCAAAATAACATTAATACCATCTTACAGTAAACCTATCTTCCTGCCAAGCAGTCCTGATTACTCTGCTCAGTGTAGTCACTGGGCAGACTGGGATATAGGTGAATTTTGAAGGGAGATGTTGGAGAGCTGGCCATCAAAATGAAATTCACCTTTACCACTCCCGGTGCCACATTTCAGCAGTGACATTAACACTGACCTGTCCAGAACTATATCCTTAAATCCCAACTACCTTAGGTGTCAGCATATTCATATTTTATCATTATCGTATTCATGCAGAGAGATGCTCCTCACAATTATTTTGGTCTTTTCTCTAGAAACTTAATCATTATTTTCAGACAACTAGCCAAACCTGGAGGCAATTTAAACCCTTCACCAGAACTTCTAAGTGGTCTTTCTCCTCAAAATACAGGATGAATCACTTAATACATCCTTTCAATTAATGAATTCATTTTAATTCAGTTTATTCATACAGCAAGTATTCACACTTGTACATTTCATATGCACACATAGTTACCAGACAAAATGTCATCTAATCTAGCACTTCTATCTGTTAAAAGGAATAAATGTAAGTGGCAAATGCTATGAATCGACTCAAACAGATCTCCTGAGGAGTTTGGCCTGGTCCTGTTCTCAGGGCAGACCTGAAAGTGAAAGTGAGACCACGGAAACCTGAGTCTGCCCTGAATCACCACCAATTCATCCCCTTCTAAAAAGGCTTTCACAAATTCCAAGTTTCCACAGGAATATATTCTTTCTCTTCCTGGCTTTTGACAACAACTGTCTCTTTAGGGGCAAATGCCATTTCCATTCACCACAGAGCAGAGGAGTTTTCCTTGCTCTTTTCTTTAAGCCAAAAGTAAATGAACTCCCTTGGCTGAGCTCCACCAGGCTGGGAAGCTTTAAAAACTCCAGTCACTACGGTGACCCAGATTTGTACGGCCAAGTCTCCATATTCCAACAGCAAAATTAAGTTTTCTAAGACCTTGGCCACTTCTTATCCCACAGGTTTATTTCCAAGGACGGTTCTGTTACTTGGGAGTTTTCCTGCAGCTCAGTTTGGCCTGAGACACATAAGGAAAACTATTCCACCTTCTTCCCCTGTGCACTCACAGACCCCACAGATTTCCCTGGTCAGCCCAGTGGTTTTAGGGGATCTTGTTCTGTTTTCAGACCGAGATCTCACATATTCTTCCAGAGTTTACAAAACCTCCCTGAGATCACGCTTACAGTGGCACAGCTCTTGTCTTTCCTTCTGTAAGGACCAGCCTGGTCCCTCGGAGCTGGGGGAGGCACCTTCCTCATCCCAAGCTGCCCAGGGCCCACCAGGTACTAATATTTCACTTCATGACCATTGATTTTGGCTGGTGAAAACCCCGAGGCCAGAGGCCACCATGCCCAGGAAGCAGCAGCACACTCAGGACATGTTCTCAGAACTGCTTTTCACAGTGAAATTTTAAGTATGGAACTGCACTGACCCTGGGAATACAGACTCCAGGCTCTTTCCCTTTGGGATATGAGAAGTTCATCATCTTTGCCATCAGTCAAATTTTAATATTCACCGTTGCTGTGATGAACGTCAGAACGTACTGCAAGCACAGACATAAAAGTGAAACCAAAATGCACTCCTGCCCCCAAAAATGCCCAAATTAAAAGAGCCAAATCTATCCATTTGACCCCTTTGAAGGTACTAAAGAAGCAGCAAGTTAAAAAAATAGAATAAAAAAAGAAATGCATCAACACACTCTTGCAAACTGATGGAACTGTCCTCTTTGAGCAGCTACTGGAATGCATTTAGTGAACAGTGTGAAGTGGGAGATGAGGGGCCACCACCCAGGCGTGCCCAGGCAGACACACGCACACGACCCAGAAGCACAGAGAGAAACGGCATTAGAGATTTATTTCTGAAAAAATCAAATACAGAAGTGAATTCACATGGAAAAACCAAAAACTGGTTCACCATATTGTCTTAACATTTCATAAAAAAGTAAAGCAAGTGATAATTTAAATGATGAGAAATCCTAATGAGACATTAACCATTACCTTCTACTCCCATCCCTATCTCTATTTGACAAATAGAGCAGCAGGTGAAGTGTACAGACTGAAATCCTCACATAAAATCCTGCAAAAAAACATTCAGGGTGCACCAACTCCACTCTGCCTTTCTTTTTAAATACATTTTCATTGCCATTTTATAAATGGAATTATGTGGCCTTTAGGGAATTTCACTTAAAGAACAGATGAGCTCATCAGCGCTGCATTTAATTGCTGCAGGAGAGTTTAGCTTTATCTTCTAAATAAAGGTTAACAAGTCTAATGAGAACTTATCACAGAATCATGGAGTGGTTTGTGTTGAAAGGGACCTTCAAGAGATCCAGTTCCACCTTCTGCCATGGGCAGGGACAATTTCCACTATCCCAGGTTGCTCCAAGCCCTACTGTCCAACCTGGCCTTGGACACATCCAGGGATCCAGGGACAGCCACAATTCCTGGGGGCAGGAAGAACTTATTCTGGGCAAGGACATGACAGGGACAGCAGAGAATGGAGGGGTTTATGTGAGAACCTAAGCAGAACATTTGCCGGGGCACGGGGGCACTTTTATTAGTTTCGGTTTACATATGGAGATAGAATGTTTTTTCTTTAAAAAAAAAATTTAAAAAAAAAAAAAAAAGCAGATACCAACCCATTTCCTGCTTTTGAGTTGCTTTTGCTGTCCGTGCTGAGCTGAGAAAGGACATAGTGAGGCGCTTTGGCACTGTCGGCATCAAAGATATCCATGTTGGACTCTTCGCAATCTCGGCGTTTGATCCCTGGCCTCTGCTTTGGGTTGCGCTTGCGCGATTTACGTGGCACCTCAGTGTTATCATTGTAGGAACTGGTACTCATGTTACTGAAGTTGGAGGGTGAATCCTCCATCCACATACTGCAGCTCTGCTCTGACTCCAATCCACAGCCCTCATCCTGGCAGGACATCCGGCTGTTGTCCAGCAAGTCCTCGGGAGGTGGCGAGATGTAGAGGACAGTGTGGCGCTTCGGCGTGGCCGCCGGCGGCGGGGCTGCGGTACCGGGAAGCTGCTGCTCACTTACCCCTCGGCTACTTACCCCCACGGCCGCGGAGCAGCTCTCCACTTGCATAGCCTTGCTGTCGGTGACTGAGGTAGAGTAAATGGTAGGGCTGGAAGAGGTGGTAAAGGAGCTGCAAGCACCGCCCATGGAGGAAGAGGAGGGAGCTGAAGAAGCATCTGCGGTGTACAATTCACAAGTAAATACAGGACCCGTGGCGCGGCGTGCGCTGGCTATAGCAGTCCCAGTGAGATCAAGGTGATTTAGGAACCG
Organism: Melozone crissalis; assembly: GCF_028551555.1. Lineage (NCBI taxonomy): Eukaryota > Metazoa > Chordata > Aves > Passeriformes > Passerellidae > Melozone > Melozone crissalis. Next base: position 932,671 of record NW_026535785.1, read on the forward strand.
ATTGCTTTCCCCCAAGAAATGTTTGGAATTTGGTTCAGTTTTGGAATGGAAGTGCTTAAAGCAACACAGCCTGGCCAATGCTTTGGAAATGTCCAAACGAGTCTTAGCACGATCCACTGGAATCGAATTTTTTCTTTACGACTTAACGTTAATTCGTACAAATGGCTGCGAGTAAACAGAGCTTTCATTGCCTCAGCTGGACTAATTATTGGTGTAGAAGCCATTTCGTCTAAAATAGCCCCAAAGCAAAGTGCTTATAATCCACATTCAACGCCAATTAAACAATTTATTGTTGGAAATTTTTAATTTTTTGTTTTTGAAAAAGATGGGACTGTGCTTAGCCACAAAATATTAAAATAAGTTTCTAACCTATGAAGCAGAGAACTACAGGTCATTTTTAATGCAGACACTCCCTGCTTCAGAGGCAAATCCTGGAATAAAAATATGAGAAAATAAATGAGAAAAAGAGCTGCTGATTATTCCATCATAAATGAGAAATAAAATATAAAATCAACTGAGTTGGTAGGCAAAATGGAACTGGTATCAGTCACTATGAGCGAGCTGTTGATTTCGAAGGTTCAGAACAGGGATGAAATATCTGTGTTGGAGACACGCTGGTCCAAGGACTGGGAATTTCTGTAATTTGACTTCTTCAGTCACTGGGACCAATTTCTCTCAGACTTTATTGGTCCCTTCCACAGAGATGGCTTGGGACAGACCTCTGAAAAAATCACATTAAACACTGTGACTACAAGTTCTGCAGAGGTCCCAGAGCTCAATTTGGTTTAGAAACATGAAAATTATTACACCAAACCCCTGAAGATTTCTGGAGAACACCACTGAAGAATTTTAAAGGAACAAATCAATGGCATACATAAGGTAAATATCCCAGAGGAAGCAGGCCATTCAAACATTTGTATTTATTTCAATCAGCTGTAGCTCACTGAGGAATAATTGAATTTTATAGTCAGATTTTAGCTTTCTGTGAGGAGATCCTGTTTTCTGTATTTCTGCACTGCCACCCACACCTGATAAACCAGAAGCACTGAAATAACCTAATTTTGGAAACAAATTGTGCATTAAATATATACATAATAATCCAATATGTTTGTTCAGCAACTTACTGCTGTCATACAGGTAATCTCTGTTATAAGAGGAACACGATGTTTTCCTTTTTGCTTCCTGGGATTTTTTTAAAATCCAAAATATTACAACAGTCTCTCAAGTCTAATTAAAAGATTTATAGACTACTGGACTGTTAGTCTATACTGTATAGTCTATACTGTTTTAGTTATTTAAAAGTAACAGAATGAAGCATATTCAGTCATGATACATACATTTAATTAACAGTAAAACTCAACCAACTTGCCTATACTGGGAATTACTGGGAGTATCAATGACTGATAATAAAGAGTTTTTCAACCACTGCTGCTTCCTACAGCTTTCCTGTACTAAATGAATGTAAAAGCAAACTTACACCACTTCAGACTGTCAAATTTAGAGGTCATTAGTTTAACAATACACTACTCTGCCTTCCCTGAGCCTCCCAGTGAACCAGGAGCAGCTGAATGATACCAGTTCCATTTTCCAGCTTGTTCTTTGGCAAATACAGTGGCTGAAATTGGAGAATTCAGTCACTTTGCATTCCAATTTAAAGGCAAATTTCTCCTTTCTATATCATGCATTAATTCAATGCTTCTTTCAAAAACATTTATAGGATTGGCAAGAACTATCAAATCTAGGTATTCATTTCAGTGACAATATTTAGAGCTGATTTGCAGCCACTTTGAGTTGAGACAGCCCGTCGCTGTTTGGGATGTTTGCTTTGGCAAAGGGATTGGTTTCCATCCACCATTGATACCTCAGAGAAGCAGAAGTGAGTGTGCCCAGGGACCCCTGGAGCACAGGAGCTGCAGGGCTGGGGCTGCAAAGGCAGAAATGAGCCCGGGGCAGAGCCCGGGGCAGGGGCAGGGACTCGGCCATGGAATCTCTGATGGAACACACATGGAACAGGCAGCAGGGCTCCGGCTGCAGGATCCTCCTCCAACAGATTAAAGGCACATTTACACAACCACACCAATCCTGGGAGTGCAAGGAAACCTTGGACACTCCGGGCTCAGCTCTGCGTGGGCCACGGACACCAAGCACTGCGCTCAGCTGGGGCTTCAGTGCATCTCCTGGCCAGGAATGCAAAACCTGCACTTTTCCCTCACTTTCCTAGGGAAAAAAATAAATATATCACTGAACCAAATGCTTTTCAGCACAAAGCTAAAAGAGCTGGTGATGGTAGTGCTGTTTTAGGGTGCAGCATTGTGAAATATTATCATTGTGGCAATATCATCATTATTGCTCTCCAAAACAATTTCTCCTTTCCTTTAAGTTAAAAAGCACTTGTATGTACAAATACGTGTATGTGGGCTTTTACACTTTTAAAAAGTAAATAAACATTGTCCATTATCAATTGGTTACACTCTCCTCCATTTACCAGAGATACCCCTGTGCAATGGTAAGATTAGATTTTGGAATAAACCCAAATTCAACAGTAATGGCAAGAAAACCTCTCTTTAGCCTTATATAATAAATCAATGCCATTACTATCCATACATAAAGTATGATAAATATTACAGCAAATTGAATAAACTGGCTGTACTGGAACAGTCAAATACACAGATTTAAAAACTCTTGGAGGCATAAATTAGAAAAATTAGTAATTGCTTCAGTTACATTTTAAGTTATGAAAATAGTAAGAAACAGTGAAATCTGTGTTTTCTCAGAGTATGCAGGCCTTGAGCCAACTCATCTTCCTTTGAACTAATAAATAAACTGGGTCAATCAAATAAGAATTCACCACGTTACTGCAATGAATAAACAGTGCTTTACATGGCTCCCATTTGGGTCCATCATTTTATTGCAAAGCCAGTGACATTTCTATCTGACACCAACAGAGATTTCTTGGATGAACATGCTGCATTTTGGAAAACAAGTAATTCGGTAATTTTAACTTGTGTAGCTTTACAAGGTGAGAGCACACACACCTTCCCAGCTTTGAGCACTCCTTTTATTTTACTTTCTTTAGACACAGGTTAATGGGCACGGGCACAGGTGGCTCATGGTTTGCAATTTATACTTTGCAATTTAACAGTCATTTAGCAATGACAAATACATAGATGTATTTTTAAGTGAGTAGGTACATTTTGAAATAGAAGACTGAATATATTTCATTTAACACAGTCTCAAAATCAAACTTGCTTTCAGAGCAATGACACTGAACAGAAGCCAAGAGCTCATCATGGCAAGTGTGCAGCCTCAGGAATAGAAATGAAATGTGCATCAGCATCACAAGGTGGGTTTTTTTCTCATTTTTTAAATAAAAAACAAGAGAAAAGAATATTCCACATTAGAGCAACTGTGATCACTGTTGAAACTAAACCTCCTGAAGCTCTTCACTGCCATCACTGTAACATCAAAGGGAAATGGAAGAAGTAATTCAGATTTTGTTGCCTGTGATACAAGTTTTTCTCCCCTAAAAGAGGCAGAATTGTATCAGTCAGTCCAGCACAAGGACTAAAAGTAAGGGAGCACATAGAAAAGAGTGTCCCTGTGAGCAAACCAGGGCAGGCTTTTTCTTTTCAGTACCAAAAAACCAAAGAAAATTTATTACCTCCTGCATTAGCAACCAAGGCAATGACATATTTTCTATATCCTATTCTCCTGTGAAGTCAAACAAGGCATTCAAGCCTCTAAAAAAAAGGTTTGGAAAGGCAGGAGAGAGAAAAAAAAAAATCACTGCTTGGCATTAAGGGAGTCTTTTTAGGTAACACCTCTGTGGAGCCAATCCTGAAATCCTTGTTCACTCTTTTCAAATACCCTTAAACACAACAAGGATTACCGAGTCCTCAAACAGAAACAGTGTCCTGATGACTTTGCTTTTTAATTGCAAAAGCAAGTCATTTCCCAGACTGGAAATCTTCAGATTATATAAACAAATAAACTGCAGATATTTTTGGTTTCACAAGTTTTCCAGTCACCTGTGCATGGACAGCCAGGACAAGCAAAAAGCCATTAAAGAACTAATTTCTTTCTTCTGAACTTCCCCTGCATTCCAGGGTATCCTCTACATTCTGTGCAGAAAACAAGTGTCAAAAATGAAAACTCACCCACAGAGTGAGCATTAAGTGGTGTATAAGCTTAATATGTGAAGCATAACTTTGATTAAATGTGTTGATTTATCTAACATGTCATGTGCTTGGTAAGATTTTTTTATGTTAATTGGTTTATTTGAACCCCTGGACACAGAAGAACAATTTCAGGACCGACCCAGAAGGAAACTGCAGAATTTCCACCATCAACCTTTGTGTTGTCAAAGGTTTCAAAGGTAAAACCCAGAACTTACAAAGTGGCTGCAAACCTGCTTTCAACACCTCACATGCCAAACTTGGGGTTCTACTTTTCTTCTTCTTGTATTACTGATGTCATGTCAAAAACTTTTCCAAAAAGTTTAGTTTCAAATCAGTATCAATCCACTATTCAGAAATAAACAAAAAAAATTAAAAAAAAAAATTAAAAAAAAAAAAAAAGAAAGAAAGAAAAGAGACTTATGAAGAAGTCTGAAAACAAGACCGACCTATACCCTGGGTGAGATTGGATGGGTTAAGTGTCTCTGGCACTATTTGTCTTCACTATTGACAGACACTGTCACACAACCCACCACTCGATGCCTGTCTCTGAATGGCGAAGCTAGAATGCAAGTTAAGTGTATTAATAGAGAAAAAAACTAGCATCCCAGCAAATATCATAAAGCAATCCAATTCACCAGTTATTAAACACACTCAGATTCAAGATAGGTAGGTTAATTTAATTTACATTAAGCCCAACAGTGCAAATTCCCCTTTACATTCCCATGCTGACCCAAGCAGTGTATTATTATACTTTGGGTAAATACACCAATCAATGGATTTGTTATGACTCCCATTATTCAATTAACACTCAAGTTTAGGTATCTAAGGAGGACTTTTGTTAGTTAGTGGCTCACACACACCAATTCCATGGATCTCAGATCCTTCCCACTCAGCGTAAGGGCTGATTCCAAGCCAGCAGAACTCTGGGACCCACAGCTGCTCTCTCCAAGCCCTGCCTGCCCTCAGCACCTGCCCAGCTCCCTGCAGGAGCTGCTGGATCAGTGGGTTTGGCCAAGAACACCTCCATTCAACAAACAGACTGTTTGATCTTTTAGATACAGGGGTGGGTTTTCCCTAAGAAGTCAAGAACTGCTCTTGGCCCTCACGATGCTGCTACAGGAGGAGGTGCCCAAGCAGTGGCACAATAGGACTCATCTTGCCCCTCACAACCTCGGTTTTCCATTATTCCTGATGGAACAGGGAATTCTCCTGCCACAAAGTAGTTCTCAAGTCTTTCTGATCTAATAACAGCAGCCATTTAATGCAAGAAATTGCTGTAAGAAAAAATCCTCACGGAATGATGAAACAGTTTCTGTTTGATTGAGCAGTTCCAGAAAATTTGGTGTACTGACTGCATGAAATCCATGAAGACTGAAAATAAATTTAGAAAAAAGATGGGAACTAGATGTGAAATTCATGAAGACTGAAAGCATACAATCTAGGAAAAAGATATGACCTAGACATGAACACCATTACAAATGTGGAATTCTAAGGAAGCTCACGGATCAGGAAGGCCCTCAACACGCATGACTCCGTAAAACTGGAATATTCCAACTCAATTTAGAGAGAACACACCAGAAATGCTTCCATAAAATGGAAACAGTAAGAAAAACCTTTATCTCTGGCATTTCCCAGCAATGCTGTCTCACCAGAAGACCCTCTGGAATGATGAAGGAACCTCTCCAAGCTGAGCTGACCCTCACCAAGCCTGGCCTGTCCAGCCTGGGCTCCAGCACGGCTCCTTTGGGCCATGAACTTCCAGAACAAACACTAAACCCATGCAGGGCAGCAGGAGGGTGAGCTCTGAACGAGCCTCAGGGTCTGCCTGGAGCTCAGGGTGTAACACAGGAGTATTTGGTGACCGCAGCAGGCAGGCTGCAGACAGAAATCCCCGGAAGATCCTCCTGGAAATGACAGGAAGGCACTTCCAGCTGCGAGGGCGGTGGGAAGAGGAAGGGAAAAGCCTACAAAGAAATGGAAGTTTTTATACAGGCATCGGGGACCAACTACAAAGAAGAATCTTTTTTTCTGCTCATTTGTTTACAATCGTAAGCCCGGGATAAGAGAACTGGGGACAGCACTGAGATCCCCTTTGAAATGGCTGGTAATTATTTCTGTATCAACAGGAAAAACTGACTAATGACACCAGGAAGGATGATAACTGGACAAAATATTTTCAGTAAAAATAAAAATGAAGAAGCCTGAGAAGCCACTCAGGGAAAACCAAACCAAAACAAATTCAACTCCATTTTGAGGCTTCATCAGAACCTTCCATTGGAGAAGGATGAAAAAGCCTTATTTTGGCAGCAGAAAACATGACCCCTTAGCACCAATCTCTACCCTACAGGCAGTGCAGGTATCTTTATCCGTATCTCTAAAGCAGCAATTCCAAATCAAAGACTGTATTTTCATAATTAAAATAACCAAAGATGCTTATGGCAACTCTTCAGTTACAATTCCAAACAAAAAAAGCCAATTACATCTGTTTGAGCAAGTAGATTGTCCCTTTAATTAAAAATAAGTATAAAAAGAAGCATAAAATTGATCACAAAAAGATAAAGTTCCATCATTTACCTACTATTTTCCTAGCATGTAATCACAGGTGCTTGGGAGCCAGCAGACTTCACTACATCACAGATTTACAGCATCCCAGTATGGAGAATGCAAAAGAGGAGATCAGTAAATACATTTCAGTAGCACAAAACCTGTTCCCCTTCTGCTGCAGCAAGAACACCACTCTGGAGAATTCCACTGGGGAGTAAGAACTGGAAACCAGACAGCAATGCAAAAAATATGGAAATATATATATATATTTGCCTCTGTGGGAAATGGAAAGCAGCTTGAGAGATCATCAAGGAGATGAAGCCTCTCATTCCAAGCTCTGCTGCAGGAAGAACAAGGGATGGTGAGAAGGGAAGTGAGTTGCTGTAACAGTTCACTGGGGTTCAGAAGGGTCGAGCATTCCTGGCACTGGAGATAAAAGATGAAAAAGCAACACTCATTTAAAGGATATGGCTGAAAATACTCCTGATCATTCTCCAAGGACAGGAACCATGTGCTACCCACAAGCTGGAAAGACTCCTTTGAGAAAGGACTCAAATTGGCAGAGTGAATTCGAAGCATTTTCAGGTGCAAGGTGCCTTGATCAACACCAAAAAATTGTTCAGGCTTTTAGAACCAAGTGAGGAGGGACTCAAGCATTGCTCCTCACAAGTGGAGCTCACAAGCACTGGCAGGAGCACTGGGAAAGCTCCAGGCTCATTTATTTCATGTAAAATCTCCAGGCAGAGCACACAATGACATTTCTCAGCATGACACCCTCATGCATTTCCAGAGTCTGGAGATGATTCATATTTAATGTCTTTATGGTGCTGCACCAGGCAAAATCCTCCTTTTCCTGTCCCCTGAACAAAGACACTGGAATTCAAGTAGCAAGCACAGAGAATGGTTTCCAGGGGTAAAAACAGATCTGTTCCCTCCCTTCTGTTTCCCAGAACTACAGAATTAGAAGCTTGAGATAGCAGCTCAAAATCCCAGAGTTCTATGAAATCACACTTGTCTGATATTCAGAGTGGGTAATGCCTCATATGTCTGGATTAACGAATAGGAGATACACATTTATTAACAAATTAATGAAAATCCAATCAGCAACATTCCATTTTCATACTCTTACAACTGTTCTGTAAATCATGAAATAAATTTCCAAATGGAAGAAGAACTAGAAGTCTGTCACTGTGAGGTCATCACTGCTAAAACCAGCCTATCCTGCTCCTCCAAAAAAACCAGGAGTTAACTGCAGCAGTATTTCCAGCCTACAATATCATTTATATGGGACAAAACCCCACAGCAAGGTGACAAAAAACTCTTGAGTAAGCTGAATTTCAGCCAGATATTGCCTTACTTTGTGTTTCAGGAAGCAGAGAACAAGCTGTGTGAACTACTAGAGGAGTAGGGAAAAGCTCTGAACACTTTGGATCAATCCCTGTCACGGAATCCTCTCATTATCCAGAGTAATCAGATCTGCAGGGGAATTCTACATGTTGTGGCTAACTGTTCAAATTAGCCCTTCCTTTTAAAAACAAGAGTAAATGAGATTACATACAGCCTTATGCAGACTGAACTATCATTTCCCTCTCATTCCTAAAAAAGGAGGTTTTAAGGCAAGTAAGACCAGACCCAAAAAAAAAAAAAAAATAGAAAGACTGACACAAAAAAGGGAAAAATTTCAGATACTGAACAAGAGGTTGCCAGTCCTTCCTCCTTACCCTGCTCCTGTACGGCATCAGCTCCCCAAAAATCTGCCTGTAGTCTGCTATTAAACATTTGATGCATGCAAATGATAGTCAGTCTTAATCTTCTGAAATGTAAGTATAAAATGTATGTGTGGTTCCCTGTATAAGCACCTGGTTTGCACAAAGCCCAGGATAATTTTCCTGCAGAGAAAGCCCAGCCAGACCTCTCATTAATACTCAATGCAGGGTAAGAGACTGAAAGTGTGGTGGAATTCTCAAAAACGCTGCAGGAATCCCAAAACAATTAAAGAAAATAGTAAACCACCCTTTTCTCTACCAAGGGGGCACAGCTACAGAAAGAACACAGAACGTGCCATGTTCAAACCAGCAATGGAAACAAAATGGGTCTTTGCTCCTCTAGGAGCAAATGTCTTGTTGGGTGGGGCAGTTCAAACAGAATTTTTAACAACTGTCCCTCCAGGCCCTTGTCCCAAGCTCCTCTCCAGGTCTCCTGGAGCCCCTTTGGGCACTGGAAGAGCTCTAAGGTCACCCTGGACCCTTCCCTTCTCCACAGCGAACAATCCCAGCTCTCAACTTGCTATCAGCTGAGTCTTTGTGACCTCTGTGGTCTCTGACATTGAACAGTGTTGATATGTGAATGATCAGGTCTTAACAAGAAGCCTCAATATTCATTTTTTAAAACTTTTCATTCCAGAAACTTGTGCTGCAGTTTAACCCAAACACACCCAATGAATGCATCTCAGTTTTTTTTAAGGATCTGGACTGGCTGTTGGCAGATGCCAAATACCTGGAGGCAACAGACTTTTAGTTCCATTCAAGTTTAAGTCTTTTCTGTTAGGTACAGAATTAATTAGCAGTTCAGGCCTGTCTGTGGATTTAGAGTGTAGCAGGGTTTGTGGGCTGGTTTTGTTCAGTTGTTTTGAGGATACAAGTTTCTACAAGATTTGGTCGCTGCTGTCTATGAACCAAACCCATTATTCAGCACCTTGACTTTAGAAACAGATGCCCAAATTATTTTTTTAGTAAGTGATATAAAGACATCAAATCCTTTTGATTTAATAAAAGCATCAAATTCTTTCAATGACCAAGTTCCACTGTGCACAGTTAAATCCACAGGTTCTCAGGAGAGGTCTGGCAAAACATGAATGGTGAGCAGTGCTGTAAAGTTTCTCTGACAAACCTACAACCACTTCAGGTTCTGATCAGGATTCCAGGACCATGCAAATCTGGAAACGTTCTCACACAAACATTTAATGCATATGAACTTGGAGAGAGAGAAACAGGAATAATGCAGCTACCTGAATCCTCACCCTATAGCCATTTTTTTCTAAAACAAAAATTTAACGCCAATTAGGAAAGTGGAACATGACCTTGTAAAAAATATAGGGATCAAATTGTGAAAAAAAAACCTTATCCACTGAAGGGAGACACATCTATAATGGGCAAAATTATCTTTTTTCCCCATTGCACAGATATGCACTAATATATACAAGTTACTGACAAAAATCCCAGATGAAAGCCAGCACTGAGGCTTATCTCCCAAATCAAAGCTTTGCCCCTAGATCCTCACTTTTTAATGTTTAATGAAGATCAGTGATAGTCTTTAAAGTCTAGAACATGGCTGGGAATAAGAAAAGGATGCAGATTAAAAGATCATGCCTCTTTTTTATACGTTGTCAAGTGAAAAAATAACTACACTGGTCATTTAGAGTTCCAGCTGATATACATTATATCCTCATGCATCTGAGGATCTTTTACCACTCCACACCAGAGATGTGTGTGAAAGGAGTTTAAATTCTACACTTCCTCAGGGCCCAATGGAAAACATGACCTTTTCTTCCTCCTCACATTTTGGTAAAAGCTTCATGGCCCAAAATGTCATCTCCCATTCCATTTTTATCCCAACTAGGATCCACTGGCTTAGTCAGTCAGCATTCTGCCTTAGCTCCAAACAGGGATTTTATTCCCTTGGAAGACAGAGTGCATTCTAGGAGTTAATTGCCTGTGTGGCATAACAGAACAGAGGAACAGCTAATTTATTGCTTATGGAGATGCATGTATGAAAAACAGCAACTCAACATAAAATACCTGACGCTTTTGATCGCCCAGCTGAACTACACCACCTACGTTCTCCTAGAATGAACTCTGCTACTTCTCCACAAGCTCTTTTTCACACTCAGAACTTTGCCAGCACTGTTCATGTTGGCCAGAACGTGACAAACCTTAAGAAAACAGCAGAATAAAGGAGAGTCCTTACCAGCAGCAACTACAGCTGGAGGCGGCGAACCGGCCTCACCACCGCTCGTTTGGCTCATGGATGCTATGGATGTTTCTCTGGAAGGTGGTAACTGCAGCTCCTTTGGGAGAAGGTCATAGACAGATTCTGTGGAACACAAAGAACTTGATCAAAATGTCACCCGTGCCCTACACAAGGAAAGAAATAATGTTTTTGCCCAAAAGATATGAACTATAACCCAACCCTTTCAGAACCGTTGGGCAAAGTCACAGTAAGTGCTTGGAAATAACAGCATGGACTAAAGTTATTTCAGAAAACAAACAAACATTAAGATGCACATTCTGAAGACTGAAACAAAGGACACAAACTTGTTCAAACAAAGAAATAATTCATAAACTTCCAGAGAAACTGTTCTCATCCAGAACGAAGGGCCGAGGGCAGCACATCACGTGAGAATCTGAGACAAACCTGTTTTCAGAATTCCAACTGTGCAGCTGATTTCCTAAGGAAAAAAAGCTTCATTTGGCACCATCACCCTAACAACATCCCATGGAGCCTTAGAATCACAGAGTGGATTTGGGGGGGAAGGGACCTTAAAGCCCATCCAGTGCCACCCCTGCCATGGCAGGGACCCCTTCTGCTGTCCCAGGTGCTCCCAGCCCTGTCCCTGGGATCCAGGGCATCCACAGCTCCTCTGGGCACCCTGTGCCAGGGCCTCAGCACTCTCACAGCCAGGAATTCCTAATTCCCAATAAACATCTAGCCCTGATCTGTGGCAGTGGGAGCCATTCCCTGTGTCCTGTCCCTCCATGCCTTGTCCCAGTCCCTCCCCAGCTCTCCTGGAGCCCCTTTAGGTGCTGGAAGGGCCTCCAAGATCTCCCCTGGAGCCTTTTCCTCTCCAGGTGAGCTCCCCCAGCTGTCCCAGCCTGGCTCCAGAGCCAAGGGGCTCCAGCCCTGGGATCAGTGACCTCCTCAGGGCCTGCTCCAGCAGCTCCAGGTCATCCCTGTGCTGTATTAACCCCGTGGGTTTGATCTCTCTTCCTCCTTGTGTGTCACCCAGGAGACCTCCTAAGGCTCCCTCCTAAGAGCTTGCTCCATCCTCACCTATTTCCAGCTCTCAAGTTAACTCCAGCCTGCTGAACACCTGCAGCCTTAGGTGTGCTCACCAGGGGCTTCAGGACAGAGGCTGGGTGTTGTATTTTAGACCACATTTCAAGTACCTTGGTCTTCATCAATGAAGCATGAAATTAAAGATTTGCTCTTAATGGTCTTGTGATATTTGGGAATGTGCTTCAATTCTAATGCTGCCTTTTCCTTCCCTCCCTCTTTATCATATTGTTGGAATTACTCACAAAGATTAGAATTGTGCTGCTTGTGGATTACTGCAAAAATCATGTGCTCCCTGAGAAAAAATTATCCTGTGGGAGTCTGAGATGTAAGCATAACTCTAAAGCAAACGGCTTCACAGAATCTTCGCCACATTGGAGTCAAAAATAAATTTCTTAAACAAAAAAATCCCCAAGAATCAGCCCAAGGAGACAAGCTCTCGATTACCCAAGAACTTGGGGTTTGGAAAGGAGCTTTTGTAGTCAACTCTGAATATACTGTGAGTCATGACAGATGACGATGACAATTCACTCCTCTCAGAGGATTTCTTGAGGAGAAAGGAATGGAGGTGTGTGTATACACCCAACTTACACATGAAATAGAAGGTCTCTGTAGTTACCTGCACACACACTGTTGCAGCCCCTCATTTTGGAGCCCCTCACTGAACATTTTGAGCAGCAGCAGCCCTGCATTTTCCCAGCCTGTGATTCTCCTGTCCTGCTACAGGTAGAAGTGCCAGTGCCAGCTGGAGTAAAGGCTGGTGCTCACTTACAAGGGCTTGTACAAACTGCTGCACTCATCTCTGAGGAAAAGCAAATGCAGCAAATGCTCCTTGTAGTACAACAGGAGCAGAAGTGAGAACAAGTGTTACCTTCCAATCCCTTCCAAACCATCCTGTGAATCCATGAACTCATGGCACAAGGTGATGGACCAATCCAAGCTTTCAGAAGGAAAACAACTCTCCTGGCTTTTCTTGCACCAGATGCAGCTTCACAGTCTAAAACACAGCATTACTGAACTGCAGCTCAACACTGTCCAGAGGAACCCCAAGTGCCTGGGTACCTTTAAGAACCCTTGCTGCCACAAACCTACTCCACACACATCAGACTTCAAATGAAACTTTGTGTTTTCACCTAAACACAGGCCAATGTTTATATATGCTGAACTATAAATAGCATTAAAGCAAAAACTGACAAATTCCAGAAACATGAGAGTTGTTGCAAGGAAACCCATTCTTCCCCAGAGGATACAGCTCCCCCTCACTGTCCCAAGAGCTGAAGCTTCTGCCCAGCCCCTCTCCATCACCAGTTTTACACCTGTGTGCACTCACCAGCACTGAGAACATCACATTTCCTGCTAGAATTTTACGTTGATTCATGCAGAAAACACCCACTGAAGGGAAAGGCTGCTGCAGAAATGCAGTATTACATTTGGAGGCTAAAATAGCATTTCAGCATCATTACGTGTTTCTACATAATTAGCGAGAAAAAATGTGTAGACAGAATTCCTGCTTCCAGCAGCCAGCACTGAATCAGGGAGGAAGTTTAAGCTGTCTGACAGCACTAAGTGTCCTGCAATTTATTGCTGATTTCAATTCCTTTGATGAATACACTGGTTGATCCCAAGTTTCTAGGGTTTTTTTCCTGGAAGTAGCTCCATTTGTACCCAACATTTAAACACATTTTCTCTCTCCCTACAGGAAGCAAGGAACACGTGTTTCAGGATTAGTGTTATTATGAAATATAAACAAGATAACACACAAACCAGATAACCAAACACTAGTGAACAGCCAGAAGTCCCACACGCTCATTTCCCGACACAAATCTTCACCTGTTAATCAGTTATTAGACATTATCTACAGTAAACTTCCAAATCTCTTATCTTGCCTCAAAATATCTCGCCTAGACAAGCCCAGCTTCCCAAATTCTCCTCCCAAGACCAAGGACACACAGGGACAGGCAGATTTACAAAAAGTATTTTAAGTGTCAAATTTCTTCAACTGCCCTTTATCCGATTATCCTGCCTTTATAATCTCTCATCTGAGATCAGCTGCTTGGAACTTTGATCTTCCTGCCAGTTGTACTGAGAGTCCAGAAAATTCTATTTCACATGGTTATATGGACCAGAACCACAGCAAACATGGGATCAGGATCCAACAACGCAGCACTTGGAATCGGGAAAGAGAAGATTTTTGTTGTGTGCTACTTGAACCTGCACACAACATTCTGAATTTATATATCAATAAAAAATAATAAAAAAATTTAGGAAGGAATTTTTCACTGGCAGGGTGGGCAGGCCCTGGCACAGGTGCCCAGAGCAGCTGCGGCTGCCCCTGGATCCTGGCAATGCCCAAGGCGAGGCTGGACAGGGCTTGGAGCTCCCTGGGACAGTGGAAGGTGTCCCTGCCATGGCAGGGGTGGCACTGGATGGGTTTAAGGTCCCTTTCAACCAAAAGCATTCCAGGATTCTCTGGAATTGGGTCATTTCGAGTTAAAACAACTGCACAAAAGGTGTCTGTGCAGGGCCAAACACATGACCACCAGTCCACACAAAATACATCCCTGGGTCAACACAGACCTGGATCAGCCCCAGCAGCTGCTGACAGCATCCCTGTCTTCGAAGGGGAGAGGAAAGAGGAAAGATTCAGGAAAAATAATGCTGAGAAGGTACAAAAAGCAGCATGTGAAACTGATGTGGTGATGCTGCTGCAGGAGTGCAAAAGGCTGGTGGTTTGTGATGGCAAACCAAATTCTACAAAGTCCTTCATTTCCTGTTTTACTCACTTCCCCTCAGTGCACACACACAGCTGTCCTTTTCTAGGAATGATTTTGGATTTCTGCACACAACCTAACCAGGCTGAGTTACAGACCTGGGCAACAGCAAAGTCTGAGTGCTGGGCCATCCCTGCCAGCAGCAAATCCCTCTGGAATTCCCAGCCCATCCTCATCGTCACAGCACCAAGGGACCTTTCAGAAACACAGCACACCTTGTGACCTGCAACATCACAGTCCTCCTCACTCACCAGCATGCTGTGACTCCATTTAAACTTTATTCTTTTATTTAATTAAGCAATTAAGCTTACAGGAGCAAAGGGAACACAACACAACTGCTTCCTGTGGGGGAATGCTGAGACAACTCCAAGATTCCCTGAGGAGCTTGGACATGTCCCATGCAAAGCCCTGCTTTTCCCAAAGAGTAGCTATTCCCTTCTTTTGGGCCATGAATCCTCCATGACTTTCTGGCTGCACCTACACAGACACTTCAGCTGCACAGAATAAAAACTGTGATTTCCAGAAATTTAGTGCCCTGTTATCTTGTGCTGTCCTATTACTGGCTCAGGGTGTCACAGAACCTCTCTGCCCTCAAACTTCTGTGACACAAATTGAACTGAGATCCCTCTGGCTGGCTGACCAAATTGTGCTACCTGTAACTCAGCACCTGGTGATGCTGGGAGCATAGAGGCAAGGAAAAGAGCAGAGAATACCCAATTCCAATGTTTCAAACAACAGCAGCTCATTCACGAGGAATGCAGACATCCTCACTTTGCCAGGACCCCCAAACGCTTTAAACATTATGGAACTTTCTCTACATATTGAAAAGATACCCCTAAGCTTTGCTGCTCCATGTCAAAAGCTAAGCCATGTTACCTGGAACTGCCACAGCTGGGAGCCAAGCCACAAACCTGACAGAGGAGTTTGCTCATAACTAAAGCAGAGGGCCCTGGCTGCAGCTCCAGCTCCACCATCACTCCTCCAGGCCGTTCCCAGGCCCAGCCTCAAGCAGGCTGCTGGAATTCTCCTGCAGAGAGAGATCTGTCCCACACTGACACCTGCTCCTGGGAGATCTGTCCCGCACTGACACCTGCTCCTGGGAGATCTGTCCCACACTGACACCTGCTCCTGGGAGATCTGTCCCGCACTGTCTGTCCCACACTGACACCTGCTCCTGGGAGATCTGTCCCACACTGTCTGTCCCACACTGACACCTGCTCCTGGGAGATCTGTCCCACACTGACACCTGCTCCTGGGAGATCTGTCCCACACTGACACCTGCTCCTGGGAGATCTGTCCCGCACTGACACCTGCTCCTGGGAGATCTGTCCCGCACTGTCTGTCCCACACTGACTCCTGCTCCTGGGACTTCACCCTCTGTAATACCAGGGGCTCCTGTAGCAGCATCCCTTCGATCCCCACCCCTGGACTAACAGGTAATGGCAGGTTTCCTGCTCCACAGAAACCATGTGGAGAGCAAGATCAATACATGGGAGAAGATGAGAACCACCCCAATTATCAGCACTAGCAGCACAGATGGGCATTTTCCACTTGCTGCTGACATTTTTTGCCCTTAAGGAAAGGTACATCCTGGAAATCCCTCACCACTTCCATGACCTCATGAACAGCAGCCAAGTTAATCCTTGTCTTTAATAAGCTCCCTGCACCGAGTGGCTGCCCATTTGATCCCCACGGATACTCCTCTCCTCCACATGGTTTAATACCCACACAGATTTGGCTGCTCCTTCCAAAGCCATTTCCTTGCTGCAGCACATGACAGTCACACCAGAGATTAGACAAAACCTTGGTGTCCTCCTCTAATCAGTGGTGGCATCAGAGCAGAAATCTCTTCTAATGATGGTCACTAAGCTGATCAAAAAAAACAAGCAAGCAAACAGGCCAAGAGAGTTGTTTATATGGAACTGAGATTAAAAAACAATTAGAAATCATGAAGTAGCAAGCAGCCCTTCCTACACTAGGGATGTCAATGAAGTGAAGTGAGCACTACTCAGCAAACTAACAATAAAGGAAAAATAACAGTATTCATATTCCACCTCACCCCCCACTAGGGATGCAAATTCAGCTTCAGAGCAGCTGCACACATATAAAGGTCCTGTGATGCTAATCTAAGACACAGTTTGGGGCTAAACCTGTATTACCAAGGCTCCAAATGTCACATTGTCACTCCTCACTCCAAAGGCTGCTGCATTTTATGGAAACAATACGTGTGACTTAACATACTTCAGAAACTTTTGTGGGTAAGGGATGCCAAAACCAGAATCTACTCTAGGCCTAAAAAATGCAGAGCTCTGCCAGAAGACCTTGTGGTTGGTTTATCTGCTTATCCTGAAGTTCAGTTCTACTCAGAATTTCAGTGTCCATAACCACAGCTTAGTGGTTCAGCTCATTGAAGGCCACTGATTACACCACAATATCTTAGTTCACAGAGTTTTTAGAGAATGATGAGGGAATGGGGGCGTTCTAAATAGCCAAAATCTAATCAAAGCTTCACTTTGTTACAAGACATTCGTATCACATGGCCCTCAGGGATTTTTCTGTACACAAAAGAGTATGGCAAGACTTTGAAGCAGATTACTTAGCCCATCAGGAAGAGCCTGTAAGAGCCAGCTGAGGAACCCTCTGGCTCTTCACCCCAAGATAAACAGGTTTTCCTGCAGACCCCAGGAACAGCACTGACTAAGTTTGGTAATTACACAGAATTCAGAGAATGACAGAATCCTGGAATGGCTTGGGTGGGAAGAGATCTTAATGCACATCTCATTAAACCCCCAGCCACGGGCAGGGACCCCTTCTGCTGTCCCAGGTTGCTCCAAGCCCTGTCCAGCCTGGCCTGGGACACTGCCAGGGATCAGGGGCAGCCACAGCTGCCAGGGTCTCCCCAGCCTCACAGGGAAGCATTTCTCCCCAATAGCACAAGAGAATTCAGGACACATTTCAGAAGACTCGGGCCACCCCACCAGAGAGAGCTCACATCTCACAGCAGGGCTGCTCTCCCTCCATAAAGGCTAAATCAGGAGGAGCGACCTCAGGACCCACTGGAGTAACTCCTGCAGTGGAAATACAACACTTCAGCACCCTTCAGGATGTGAGTGAGCAGACAAAACTCCAGCTGCTCTGGGACAGCACACCCAGAACCCTGACAGGGATCTGTCCCAGCCCACGGGATGTTTCAGCAATGCTGAATTGAGACAGCAATGCTGATAACACGGCTGGCACAGGGACCCGGCACAGGGCACAGGGACAGCGTGGAGGGAAGCCAAGGAAGGATAACAAGGATCCAGTAAGAAGCTCAACAGAGGAAGCTCTGAGAGTCTGAGAAAGGAAACTAGGAGAGAGACAAAGCTCAGTGCATAAACCAGAAGAGAAACAGACTGAGACAGGCACAGCCCAGACAGATCAGCGACCACTAAAGCACTTCCTACTTCACTGCAGACGGTTTGTTGGTGTCGAGGTTTGGGCTTTTCCCTTTTTCTTTCTTTGGTTGCTTTTTCTGAGTACTCCTTAGGTGATCCAAACTCTCACTTGCAGAAGTGAGAATCACCCATGACAACTGCAGGCCGTGGCAGCTCTGCTTAAGGGACAGCAGAGATTTTTACATTATAAAGTTACAAGAAAAATTATTTGGAAGACAGAAAGAATACACAACAAAGAGTAAATCAGCTTTTGTACTGTATCTGTCAAAAGAGGATTTAGGACATACTACAGACTATCACACTCCTGCATTTCCCAACATCTTTGCAACTTCATTGATTTGACATCACAAGTTCGGCAGTAGGGAAAACAAGTCCTGGAAACAGGTTTAGGTTTCACACAGAGCAAAAAGGAAGGACCCTGCTTGAGCATACACAGAATAGATAAAATACAGCAACTGTTCAAACAATCACAGAATCACTAAGGTTGGGAAAGATTTTTAAGAACACCGAGACCAAGCGTTAACACAGCACTACCAAGTCCCAGTGAACCACAGAGATACAGATTTGGATGGGATATTGGGAAGAAATCCTTCCCTGTGAGGCTGGAGAGGCCCTGGCACAGGTGCCCAGAGCAGCTGTGGCTGCCCTGGATCCCTGGAAGTGTCCAGGGCCAGGCTGGACAGGGCTGGGGACAGCAGAAGGGGTCCCTGCCATGGCAGGGGGTGGAACAGGATGGGCTTTAAGGTCCCTTCCCACCCAAACCATCCTAGGATTCTGCGACACTTGTGACATTCTGTGACATAACTGCATGGCAAAAGCCAGAGAGCAAGAAGCAGCCCATAGGCAGTGAGGCTGAGCAGGAGGAGAACAGACACCCTGAAACATTTTAATCTAAATCACTCCTATTTTTGCAAGAGTTGAAGCTGAGCTGTAGTAAGATCTTAACTCACAAGACTCCCCATCCTATCTGCCTTACCCCAGTGCAAGTCCACCAGGTTACACGTACTAAAACATTGATTTTATTTCATATTTTTGAGTATGTCCCAATACAATTAAACAAAGGACTCAATAAAAATTTAGCATCCAACCTAAAATACATAAAGACTAATTAGCACGCTCTTCCTAATGGCCCAACGCTGCCCATGGATTTGCACACAGCTGTCAGATGTAGTCTGTCACCAGGCCTGCCATGCTGTCCTGACAGAGGAAACGAACAGCAGAGCACTGCTCCCTGTCTGTGCCACACCACCCTCGGTATCTGTGGTGGTGGAGCAGGGCAAGGCTGGAAGCAGGTCCTGCCGCCAGCACCCCTGTTATTGTCAGCCCTGGCAGGGCTAGATTGCTGCTACAGCAACAGTGGCAGCTTTTCAAAGAAACTGCAGTGTATACAAGGATGTTTTACACAGCCAAACAGAAAATCTTCCTTCCAGTTCCCCCTGGCTTCAGACAAAAGCAGCAAACCCTAAATCAACAGGCTTCGGGCGCGTGGAGGGAAAGGCAGAGGCCGTGGTGCTGCCTGTGCTAGAAATCTTCAGGACTAAAGAGCTGCTGCTGGTGCAGCTCCCCTCTGCACAATCCCCAGGGGATCCGAGTGCTGGTGACATAGCACTGGGCACTAAAATTCAAATCTTCAGGACTAAATTCAAAATTCAAACTTCAGGACTAAAGAGCTGCTGCTGGTGCAGCTCCCCTCTGCACAATCCCCAGGGGATCCGAGTGCTGATGATGCAGCACTGGGCACTAAAATTCAAATCTTGCCTGCAAATGCTGCTACTCCCTGAAATGCACATTCCAGTGTGTTAGTGACAGAAAGAGCAGTGTTCTGAAAAGCTGTTGTCTCAGAGAAAGATGACCAGTAATATATTATTAATGATGATCAGTAATATATTATTAATTATAAAGTCATTAACATTTGATCACAACTCTAGTATCACAGAATCCCAGGCTGGTTTGGGTGGGAAGTGACCTTAAAACCTGTCTCATTCCAACATCCTGCCATGGACATGGATATCCTCCACTAATCCACGTTGTTTCAAGTCCCATCCAACCCAGCCTTGAACATTTCCACAATATCATTATTTCTTGTACTTAAAAATAAAAATTTAAGCTAAAAGTGGTTTCCTGTATTTTTCTAAAGGACAAGTATTACTACCAAAACCAGCAGTATTAAATATGCAATTCTGCAGGCAATTCGTAACCAGCTCCTGCACTATATCCCACCAATCTTCAGAAAATTTGCTAATCTCAATATTCAGGATTCTGCACAGCAGGGTAGAGTTGAGAAATTAATCCTTTTAAAGTTGAATTTCAACAACTGACAAAGGCATGTGTTAGCTGAATTCTATTTATGGCATTCATCCAAATATCAAATAAAGCTTTCCTGGCTGCGTTTCAGTCATCCCCATTCACAGCTCAAAGAGGACTTTTATAAATGTAGACAGGCAGTATAAATCCTGGATCTTGTTTGCATCCAATTTTACACATCTCAGAATGAGAGAACAACATTATTTAGGAATTGTCACTTCAAGGAACAGACCAGTAATGACTTACTGAGACATCTATCCCATGCGGTTGTAAACTGCAGACAGAAACCAAAGAAGATAAAAATACTCCTAAAATACCACTGTGGACAAGGCAGAGCAGCAGGCAGGCTGACAGAGCAGCAGGTACACGAGCACAGAATCACAGAAGCCCAGACTGGCTGAACTTGGAAGGACCTCAAAGCTCACCCCACTGCACCCCTGCCATGGGCAGGGACACCTTCCACCAGCCCAGGCTGCTCCAAGCCCCGTCCAACCCGGCCTTGAAATGCTTAAAGAAACCCAAATACCAAGCGATCAAAGAACATCAGTAATAGCTATTTATCAACCCCTTTAAAGCACCTGTGTCGTTTCAAAAATCAAAGTTCACCAGAAACGGAGGTAATCAGGCACTTCCTCAGGAACAACGCACCACCTGAATTCAGGGACACACAGAATTCACCTGACCCACAGTTTACTGTTGTCTTACAACATTTCTCAGCCTGTACAGGTTTGCACCATTTCTTCTGATGGGGCTATTTTTGTCATCTCTTACAGTTGCTGTGAGCAAGAAAGGCAGCAGAGGCAATGAAAGGCACAAGATTCTTCCTTTTGAGGCTGCACCACAATATTTAGGGTGAAGCACAAAAGGCATTCTGACAGACTTCCAACACACTGTGGCCACCCCTCGGGTTCAGTATTTCATTACCAAGCTGGC
The DNA here is from genome assembly GCF_028551555.1 of Melozone crissalis. Lineage (NCBI taxonomy): Eukaryota > Metazoa > Chordata > Aves > Passeriformes > Passerellidae > Melozone > Melozone crissalis. The sequence continues at coordinate 953,887 of NW_026535785.1, forward strand.
TGTACAGGCTGTGCTCCTGGGACCTGGCCTGTCCTAGTAACTCTCTACAGGACACTGAGCATCTCCAGCCTCCCTGCCTTTGCTCCCATTAACAGGAGTGTCCTTCCATCACCACCAACACTGAGACATGGCTGTGCTTCCCACCATCCCTCCCCTTGCTTTCTACTGCCACTCAACTGTTTGGTGATAAACACGGCTCTTCAAAGCACAGGTGATGCTCAACACAGAGCTCTGCTGAGTCTGACACCTCTCGCACTCCGAAGGGACCGACTCATGCTCAGGAAACCTGCAACAACCACTGCCCCTACAGGGATTCCTCAGGGAAACAGAGATGGAGAAGGCTCGGGGGGATCGTATCCATGTGTGGAAATTCCTGACAGGAGGCCAGGGAGGCTCCTCTCACCGGCACCCCATGACAGGACAGGAGGCAATGGGCACCAATTAAAACATTAAATTGCATCTGAACTATCTTACCCACGAGGACAGCCAAGCCCTGGCTCAGGCTGCCCAGGGTGGCTGTGGAGCCTCTGTGAGGACAGTCAGACCCTGCTGGGCACGGTCCCAGCACTGACTCCATGAGCCCCAGAGCTCCCTGCCAGCCCCAAGGGCTGGGACTGAAAGCTGGCACTGCTTCCACAAGACTCACCCACATCCTCTCCCACCACCAGAACATCTGACTCTTTTCAGAACTTTAACCTAAATCAGATTCCTGGGCTCTGCATCATTTACTTGTGAGATAAAACCAAGACTATTAGAAACTGTAATTATAAATTCCTCAGTAAATCTCCTTTAATAGGGATACACATTCCAAGCAAAGCTGCCTTTTTTACTCCCTAAGAAACAAAGCATACTCAATTATTAGCAGACATCCTCATTCCTAAACTGAAAACAGAGTAAACTTTAAATTACATACAAGTCTTTCTCCACCACATATAGAACCAGACTGTGGGATTCCTTGCTGAGTCCAAAAATGAATGAAGAGTCAAAAAAAGAACTAAGGTAAACACCAGATACTCCTATTCTGCCCCAAATAGTAAGGATTTACACATCTCCACGCTACAGGATCCTCACTGCAAAGGCAGAAAACTGCCAGTTACCAGGAGCTGTGCACTCTGCAGCTGATTATTCCCAGTCACCCCATGGTGCCCCCATCCAAACTCACTGACTCCTGCTGAGGGAATCCACATGCACAAAAACCACCAGGCTCCACACAGGGAGGGACTGAAACAACGGATGTGGTGCCAGCTCTTCTGAACAGGAATGGAAACACCAGCATTTGGAAACCTTTTAGGACCATTCTTAAACCTCTCTCTTCCATATCTTCACCCTCCTGGGCACTGACAGGAGCCCTGTCCATCTTCCCTGCCTGCCAAACCTCCCTACCTTCACCACAACTCAGCCTGCTTTTATTAGGGTCAGAACCTTGTGTTTCTTCAGCACATCACTTCAGTTTCATACACTTTGTAAGGCGACCCCAAATTCTTTCTAGTTATTTACAAAGCAACCATAAAATCTTTCCAAATGCTGAAGGACGAGTAATGGAAGGGAACGAAGAACAACCACAGAGTGTATTTATGTAAACAGTGACAACATTCCTCAGTCTGGTTAAGTGATATTCACCTCACAGATGCCTCAGAGCTATACAATATAGTAAAATAATGTACCTGAAGCTGGACATTTACATTTTAAACGCTGCTAAAGCACTGCTTGCTTTGCAAACAGCAGTTACTGGAGATTTTAGGGCATGTTCATTAGCACTTGCTATTACTACATAGCTCAAAGCTGGATCTGAGAGTTTGTTCAAAGCTGGAGCTGAGAGTTTGCTTCAGTCAGTTCCTAAAACAATTGCTAATGACAAAGTAGCCTGGCTGCTCAGCCTCATCAGTTTACTCTCCACATACCCCCGAGATAACACACATGATAACTGCAGAGACATGACCACACACCTTCCTTCACCTGCACTTTGGCCACTCACCAACTCCTGCTGGTGTTCACCAGCACTTCTACACTTCAAAACTAGCTCAGGCCATTGCCTTTTTGTATAAAATAAAGTATTAGTTCTCCTTCACATTCACCATCCCTGGAAGTGTTCAAGGAGTGAGTGGATGTGGCAATGAGTGTTCTTGTCTGGTGAAAAAGGTGGAGATCACACAGAAGTTGAACTCAACCTTAGAGGTCTTTCCCAAACTAAATGATTCTGTGAAATACATTTCATATAAACCCGCATAATCTCTGTACCAGTGCAAAATTCAGATCAAGGCTCCAGGACATCAACCATTCTTAGTTACAGATACCAAAAGGTAACCGTGCTGTTAAAATTTATAAATAAAGGTCAGATGCTCCATAAAAAATGAAAATTTTTAACCGACAACCTCAGAAATGTATGATGAGAAAATTCTACTTCTTGAAAGCACTAATCTGCAATACAAAATCACAGAACCATGGAATGGACCTAAAGTTCATCTCAATCCACTCCCTGCCATGGGCAGGGACACCTTCCAATAGACCAGGCTGCTCCAAGCCTCATCCAACCTGCCCTTGGACACTGCCAGGGACAGAAGAATTGGGCAGTGTATGGGGATTCTCTAATAGAAAAAATGACAACTTTCAGAGAAGGACAAAGTACCCAAAACAAGTAAAGCTGACAACCAAAGACTGCAGCCAGCCTTAGAGCCAGAGCAGCACACATTCCTCCAGGGACAGGCTGCCCTGCCCGCCCAGCCTCGGCACAAGGGCTACAGAAGGCACAGCAAACACCACAAAGGCACAAGGCAAGGAGCATTTCTGTCCGTGGCAGAGCCAGCTCAGCAGTTTCAGCTCATCTGCTCCCACCTCCACCACCTGATCCCAGTGCCCCAGAGCCCCCTTTCCTGCCGGGTCACCACTCCTTGTGCAGCTGCACAGTAGCCAGACCAGGAAGCAGAACAATGTGAGAAAATCCCATCACAAGTACAATATCCCCATTCTAGATCGGTTTCCCAACCCCATTCATCTCCCAACCACAAACAACAATTGTGCTGGCAGGACTCGGAGCACAGTCCATGGGTGAGAACAGACGGCGAGGAAAAGGGGCTGTTCAGACAGCTCTGCCACCGGAATATTCAAATTACACCCTGCAAAGCTGCGAATTCAACGTCCTCCCCCTACCCCCAGCACCACACAATCATCGTGCAGCAACACATTCCAGAGTTTTGCTTTGAAAGCCAATGAAGGAGGAAGATTCCAAGGAGGAAAGGACATTTAAGGAAAGGCTGACGCACAAGTGAAAGAACTTTGGTTGAATCCATTTTGGTTAAGCCAGAATGTCCTGGGGGCAGCTGGCAGAGCTGCAAGGGGTGGATGGAGGGATCCATCCCTCACAGAACACTCAGCACGGCACAACCACCGGAGCACCTTCTACCAGCTACAAAAAGAAGATAAAAATTGCTACAAAAAGAAGCCAAGTCTGATTTCTATTCCTACAACCTGCTAGTACTAGTTCTAACGTTCTAGGTTATTTTTATAAAGCGTCTTTTCCAACCCTCTTTGATAATTTAGTCACTGTCCTACTATAGCTATCCCTGGGATCACAGAAGGAAAGAGTTCTGGTAGGGAAAAAGAAAAATCACCAAGCCCCACGTGTTGTATTCCAATTCCCAGCAAACGCAAGTGGATTACAGTCAGTTCACATTTACGCACGGAGAACGTTTGAGTTTTGGTTATATGACATTTTTAGGGCAAAAGAGCTATTTATCAGAATACTAACATTCTTCTTGTTGCTACCAAATTCCAGGAAGTCTCTCAGTTTTACAGCCACTCCATTGTGGAAAGCAAAATGCAGGACATTAATAAAAACTTCTAACTGCACTTGTGCTACAGTGCAAAAATGCCATTTTATTAGTACACACACATTATTGGGCAACTCAAAGTCAATGTATTAGCTAAATTAATCCCATGTTTAATCAGATTTAGTCCCTGACATCTGATGAACTGCTTTAATTACAGGTTTTCACCTCTGTCTGCTGCCAATGAAGAGCCAACGTTGCTCTATTTGAGTGCTGCAGATGATATTCAACCACAGGACAACCAGCCTCGAGGTTTTAGGTTTTATGCTCCAGTGATTTTTCTACTACATTACTAATCTGTATGCACATTTGGGTTGGTTTATTCCAAAAAGGACAGTGTGTTATGTAAAGATGGGAAGGAAACATACTACAGCCTAAATATTTTCAGCATGAAGTGATGCATATTTTTGTTTATATCTTTAACTTCTTAGCAGGAGATATCATCCTTCTGCAATGGTTACAAAGCATTTCTTAATGATTATACATTATTTAATATCGACTATACATTGAAAGACTGGTTTTAGTTCTTCACACAACTCTGAGGATGAGCTCCAGCAAAAAGCCCTGGAATCCACACTTCCCATTTCTTTCACTTTTTTGTAGCAGCTACAACCAATACATGAAACATTTAGAGATCCTGTTGCAGAGAACTGCAAGCTCAGTACAGTTTCACTATCATTTTAAGCCAATATAAGCTGCTGAAAGAAGCAGTCCCACCTTTCCCCAAGGCCAGTTTCCACATGTCCCTTCCTTGAGTCAGCACAAGCCATTCTCGGAGACCCACAGCAAACACAGGACACTCACCCCATTACAAACCAACACTTCTCCTCCCCTTTTCCTTCGGGAAAGAAAAAGGGAGAAGCTGAGTTAATTTTAACACGATCAGCTCCCCAGTCCAGCTCAGTGTGGCCACGTCAGAGCTGGCATGAGCAGAGCCACGAGGAAAAGAGGAGCACACAGCTGCCTGAAGGGTGCACATGGGACTTCACTGGGGCTGGAGCTGCTCTGGAAACACCGACAGGGGCAGAAACTGCAACAGAAAGCACTGAGATACTCAAAGAAAATACTCTGCATCCCAAGACAGGCATAAATGAAATTACTGGAATGAGTTATCAGAGCAGAGTTTACATTATGGACTCTCACTGCAGGGTGAGTTTATATTACCCACTCACACTCACCTGAGGTGTGGCGGCTTTCTGAGTTTTGTTTGACCTTTTTTTTTTTTTTACAAGAATGTGAAAACAGAATTCTTAACTGAGATGGTGGTGCAAGCCAAAACTTTTAACACATGGTGCGGGGACAGGCTGATGACATCAGTCAGTTTGTCCAGACTTCTCTGGAATACGGGAGAAAACCAGAAAAAAATCACACCGCTAAAAACTTCAGTCCTTGGGTTTCCAAACGTAATTTCGTTTTTTTCAATCAGCGCATGCAGACTGGGCCACTTTAACTCCACCAAACCAAATCTGCTCTGTCAGAAACCCCAGCAACTCCTCAGACCACCCCAAGCTGAGGCTCCCTCAGAGGCTCAGAGCTCCCATCAGGGAGGCTCCCAAGGCCGGGATCGCCAGCCACAAGCACTGGGAGTGCAGGAATGCCACTGAGAGGAGAGGGACTGCTCCAGCTCAACCTGGGGCTGGATCCCACTCAGACTGAGAGGAGAGGCACTGGTCCCAGTTAAACCTGGGGCTGGATCCCACTCAGACTGAGAGGAGAGGCACTGGTCCCAGTTAAACCTGGGGCTGGATTCCCCCCACGGGGCGGCTGCGCTGCTAAAAGCAGAGCAGTTAGAAGAAACTACTCGCTCTAACACACCCTCATCATAAATGCATATTTGTGGTTCTCTGACTCTGTTCAGACCTTTCCCTTTATCTCATCAGTTGTACTTGTACCCTGAGCCAGAGCACTTGTCCACGGGATAACTTATCTGTATCTATCTAGGGAAAAAAATAAAAGTACACTGGAGCGTGTTCTGATCACATGTTAACACCTTCTCCTACATTTCAGCTAAAATCGTACTCACAATCACTTTGCTATTCGTTCTCAAGAAGTATATTCATTGGTTCTAAAGTTTAGATTGCATTTCAACTTATCGTCTCCTCGATCTTTTGTTGTGACAAAACATGAAAAGCAAAACTTGCTTTAACCTTTAACCTCTTTATAACCCCTCTCTGTGTTCTGCAGCTCTGCCGTGGCATCTTGCTGGGATCACGCAGCTCTCTGCGACCACAACATCCTTCCCTCGACCTCTTCCAGCTCTGAACCCACATCTCCGCACCGGAAGAAAAATACACTCTGGATTAATCAGTCTGAGACTCTTTTCCAACCTGAAACACTCAACCATTCCATTAAATACAAATGAATAAAAGAGAATTCACAGTAAGGTTGGGCAGTTCGGAAGTTCTGCGCAGTTAACAAGTCCTTGAAGTAATTTTGTGACTTTCACAGAACATTTTTATTTTCAACATGTTACAAACTAACAGTGCACACTTTTCAAATTTCCAGTAGGATAAATCATAACCTCAATGGGGTTTATCACCTGTATTGATAATTGAATTACTCTGTTTCAAAATACTCTTCCTACTGCCGGCACAAGGACTGAAACCAACCAGAACACATTGTGCTGGGCAACCAGAGAGCCTTGAGCCCCTCCAGTAACATCCTAAAAAAAACTTATAAGCTACCAGCAATAATTTTAAAGAGAGAGACAATGACTCTGAGCAGTTTGAGAGCTTCCAATATGTACTTTAATTCATTAAAGTCTTTTTGTTTCTTATACCTTCATCTCCCACCAACACACAACTCAAAGTTAATGACCATATTACAGTCCTAAAAAAATTAAATCTTTACTGTTAACCATGTTAATGCTGTAACAACATTAAACTGGTTTAAACCTTCAAAGCAGGGTAATAAGAGACTTTTCCATTTATTTTGTCGTACAGCCCCAAAATTGCTCCTCTCACCAGCTGTACTGTGGGCAGGCGTGTGCAACAAACTACTAGTGAACTACTAACTGGTACTTCTGGTATCACAAACTAATAGTACTGGCTTTCAAGTCTCTTAAACACGAGAAAATGAGTTAAAAACTCTGCAGTATGTAACACTTGTCCTCATGGACTTACCCATGTTCACGAGCACTTGTCAGAGCTCAAATTCGGTGTTATGAAAACAGAAATTAATCTAATTTGCTTATAAACGCACTCCGTCCCCTCGGGGTCCAGTCCCCCAGACAATGCTGCTTCACCCCGGTGCTTTGGATAACGCCCGGAGATGCTCCGGGCACCGGGGCCCAGCACGCTCGGCTCGCCGGGCTCCGCTCCCGTTCTCACCCCGAACCAGGGCATCCCGAGCGCTCCCGTTCCCCCGAGCCGCGCTCCCGGGAGACTTTCCAGAGCAGCTCGGGGGGCCCCCGCCCGCCCGCGCTCCCCGTTAGCTGCCGCTCCAGGCCGGAGCGTGTCCGTGCCCGCGGCCGGGCAGAGCCGGGGCCGGCGGGGACCCCGGGCGGGCCGCAGCCCCCCGCCGCCGGCCCCGCCGCCGGAACCTGTCGGGACACATTCTTGCGGCGGCCGCGGCCGGGCCAGGAATGCGGCCGGGGGAGCCGGGGCGGCCCCGCGCGGCCCCGGGGCCCCTCCGGCCGCGCATCCCGGGGCGGGGGCGGCGGGCGGGCGATGCCCCGCGGGGCCCGGGCCGGCCCGGAGCGCGGGCCCGGCGGTACCGGCGGTACCCCCCCCGCCACAGCCCGCCGCGGTCACTCACCCTTGGAGTAGAGCGACTTGGGGGACTCGAGGTCGAGGTCGGCGCTGAGCAGAGAGATGAAGTCCGAGGGCATCGCAGCTCCGCGGCCCGGCGGGGGCGAGGGGGCGGCGGGAGGAGGGGGGGCCGGGCCGGGGGGGGCGCGGCTGCCTCCGCCGCGCGCGGAGCGGAGCGGAGCGGACACACGGGCCGGGGGAGCGCGCGGTGCGCACGGCGGGGCCGCGGTCGGCCGGGCGGGCGGGCGGTCGGGCCGGGGCTGCGGGAGCGGGCGGCGCTCGCAGGGCCGGTGTGCAGCGGAGCGCGCCCGACGCCGCTCCGAGCCCGCTGCGCCTGCGCGGGGCACGGGAGGGGCCGGCGGGGAACGGCGGCGGCGCGCCCGCTCTGCGCGTGCGTGAGGGAGGCCGGGGACCGGCGGGGGCGGAACGGGCGCGCGTGCGCACGCGGGGGGGCGCGGGGGAAGAGTCTGGAAGGGATGGGGGGGCGCGATGGAGCCTCACGGGAGAGCCCTGCCCTGAGGGGAGTCGGGGTGAGGGCAGCCCCTCAGGAGAGCCCCCGCGATCGCCGAGCTGGGAGGGCCCTTCAAGGGCAGCCCCAGAGTTGGCTCTGAGGGGAGCCCCCGCGGTGAGGGGTCGGGCTGGTCCCTCAGGGGAGCTCTTCTGGGGAGCGCCCCGGCGTGAGAGCAGCCGGCATGGACCCTCGAGGAGCCCCCGGTATGGAGCCCCGAGTGAGAGGGCGGCAGCAGCGCCTGCCCCCACATCCCACGGCTGGGGCTGTGCCTCAGGGGGCTGTGCCCGACCTTCCTCTCCCGGTGCTGGGGGTCGTGATGACACCCCGAGGGTCGGGGCCGGCTGTGGTGCCACCAGAGCTCCAGCCAGCCGCAGGGCTCTGCCATGGAAACCCACAAGGCAGAGCTGCCAAACCCACTGGCGGTTATTGTCCCAAAAAAACAGCTATTTCCAAAGAACGTGAAAATGCAAAAGTGGTGTCAACAGTGCGTTATCATTGACACGGATGGCAGCTGCCTGAAGACACAAGTGCCCCACATGTGGGGAGTCGGAGAACACGAGCACTGAGTCCTTGAGGGAGAGTTTGGGAGCCCCTTTCCCTGAAAGGTGTAAGAAGGGGGAGGAGGTGTGGAAAGGTGTCCCGCACAGACGTACGATTACTTTTCCAAAGTCTGCTTTGAAAGTGGGGAAAGGATGGGAAAATAAGACGGGTTGTGTGTGAGTGGATGGAGGTGCCAGGCGAGTGCTTAAGCTGTGAAAAATGGAGGCGGAAGGAGCTGTGAACAGCTGCCGCGTGCCTCCGGCGCCGCACAGGGTCCAGTTTCCCTGGGACACCAAAAGGTTGGCTCCCGTCCCTCCTGCTGCCAGCTCCTTGCCAGTCCGCGCTCGGATCCCAGCGAAATCTCCCTCTGAAAGCACTCAGTAGCTGCCATGCCCTCGGTGCAGCCTGAGAGCCAGTGGAGACCCCTTGAGCCCCATGCCCTGCTGCTCAGTCAGTCACTGTGGGATGGCCACACTGGTGTCCTCACCAAGCACTCGGCCACAGTCCCACGCTTGTGACACCACTGAGCTGGTCCTTGGAGCACTGGCGCTCTGTCCTGCCATGTCACCCTGTTCTGCCGTGTCCCCTGCCCACAGAGTGCCAGGCAGTGCCCATGGTGTCCCTGTCTCACGGCCCTGGCAGGGCAGGGGCAGCTGCACGGTGCGTGGTTGGTGGCATTTGAAGTCGGTTTCTCTTTCATCCCAGACAAGCTGCTTTAATTCCTGGAGCTGTCCTGGCTTTTCATCTCCTCCACCTGACTTCATTCATGGCGTGGCAGGAGGGCACAGGACTCCAGTACATCCGTGGATTTCATCCTGTCCATCAGCCATCACAGCTGGTGACCAGCCCCTGCCCAGGGTGTGCCATGGAAGTCTCCAGACCCTTCCCTGGGCAGTGACAGCCGGGATGCAGCCATCCTGGTCCCCAGGAACACTCGGTCATGGCACACTGCAGTTCTGCTGCTGTCTCAGGGTGCTGAGCACAGCTCACCCATGCATTGTTCAAGTCAGGCACGAGTGTCCTCCCTAGTTAAAAGTCTTCCAAAAGGGTTTGCTGTGATCACTGAGCCCCTCAGCAAAATGTCCAGGAATGGGACAGCCACGGCTTCCCTGGGCACCCTGTGCCATGGCCTCACCACCCCACATGGAAGAATTCCCTCCCAATAGCCCGTCTAACCCTGCCCTCTGGCAGTGGGAAGCCATTCCCCTGTCCTAGCACTCCAAGGTCCCTCTCCAGCTCTCTTGGAGCAGGCATACTCTGGAGAGCTGAAGGGAAAGGTTCCCCTTTGGCAATCTCAAGCCTGATGACTTCAGAAGGAAAGGGGGAATCACCTGTGCCAGGCAGGGATTGCCCTGCCTTGCAAGGGAGGGAGGAATGTCTGCCCATCAGAGGAGGACAGCTACTGCTGGCACTACAAAACTGAATTGTTTGGGAAGCATCCAGGGAAAACAATGTAAGACTGTGCTATACTCACCTCCTGTCTGAGTGTTGAGGAAAACAGAGGCTCCTGGAGAAGGTGCCACCACCAGACGGGCTGTGGTGGGGAAGGAAAACAGATCTGAGTCCTGAAAGGGAAGTGGCAGAGGGAGCACTCAGAGTGCTCAGGGATGGAGCGGCTCAGCATAGAGAAGGTGCCTTTGGGAGGCTCAGGCACCCATGGCCGGGCAGGGACAGGACAGCACTGAAAGCCCTGCTGGCCCAGCAGGAGCAGCTCCACGACAGCTGCTGGAGCGTGTTTGCCTGGGAAGGGCTTTGCAGAGTCCTGGGAAGGACAGAGCTGGGACACCACAAATAACAACACAGAACAGGGGTTAAAGATGAGAAAAAAGGAGTCCTGGTGCTCCATGGAGCGAGGCAGGAGCAGCCTGGCTGTGCAATTCCACCTGTGCTCACCCGGCCTGGGGGAACCTCCAAAGCTGGAAAGGAGAGAGGCCCTGCTGCTCCCAGCACTCCAAGACAGGGAGGCAACGGACAAAGGCCAAATTTGGAGAAAGAATTAATAATTTGTTTTTTGGGGAGGACCAAACAGTCCTGGACAATAAGAATTTAAAAGGACTAAATAAATGATGAGTCAGTCCATGTGCAGCACAGAGCAGCAGGACTGGGGGGAATAACCATGCTGAGGCAGGTCAGCAAAGCACATGTACCAGATTCCCTGGGATCCAGTCAGAGCCATAGAACTCCTCTTGTTTTGTGGGCCCAGAAGATGGAAAAGCCGTGGGAGCAGGCTGCAGCGGTTCTGTGTCATTGAGGTATTTTCTCTCTTTATTATAAAGTTCCTCTTCCTGCAGAAGCAGCCGGAGAGCAGCAGGTGTGAGGGGGAAGGAGCCTAAAGCGGGATCGTGGGGACAAATTAGCAGGTGCCTGCAGAATATCACTAACCCCGTCTGCGATTCCGGAGCCGACGTAGGTGTTTTATTTTCTAGCGGTGTTAGAAAGACTGTCAGAAAATAATTAGGCTCTGTCAACAGTTCCCCTATTCCCAGATTACTTACGACTTCCTGACTCATTAGAGCTGCCGAGGCTGGCAGGAAACCTGTGTTATAGTAATTTCTGTTAGTGGTGTCCCTGGAGGAGAGACAACACGGTGCGGGTGACACCAGCGTGTGACACCAGCGTGCGACACTGGCGTTGGCTTCGCACTCGTGATGGAGGCACCGGGGCTGTGCAGGGTGGTCACTGCTGGCAGGAGGCACCGTCCCTGTGTCCCCGTGCTGGTGACAGGGAACAGGACACTTGGCTGCGGGGCCGACGCTGGGCAAGGTCCAGCTGTAGGTGCACGGGACTTGCTGGTGTCCTGAAAGCATTCCTGGTTTGTGAGCGTTTTAAAACGTAATCCCGTAACGTAAATCCCGTTAACGGGGTCCTTCCATTTCATCCTGGAATAAAGCCACCACAGCCTCCCTGCGCCAGAGCGGGAGCTGCCATGTGCAAACACAACCTGGCTGTGTCAGGACTCTTCTGGGGCCCACTGGCCCCTGAATTTTACCAGCTCTGTCTCAGCTACCCTGCAAATCCTCCCCAGTGCTCGGAGGAGCAGGACCATGCGCAGTACTGACCCTGCAGCGCTTGAAAGCAGATTTAAAAATAGTTCTGAAATCTTGTTTATTTCTCTGATTTTTGGATCCAATTCCTCTAGATCAAAGATAAATAAAGTTTACAGTCAGACGGTGCCTGCCAAGAACACAAAGCCCAACGTTCCTCCCCAAAACTTGCACTTCCCACTCAGTTCATGCCCTTTTCCCCTCCATTATCTCAGCTGAAATCCAGGACCAAAGCAGATGTTCCCATTGATTTTCCATGCCCTTTTCCCCAGTCAGCACCTTGCTGACCTCCAGCTCCCTCCTGTGAGGCTCCAACCAGGTACTGCTGTCCTGAGGCTGCCTATGGTACCGTGAGATCCATAATTAGACAAATTTCAAGAGCCTGATTCTGCTGACAGCCATGGGGGTGGGATGTTACATCCTTTTATAAGCAGACATGCAAATAGAACACAGAATCTATGGTCTCCATGTCATCTTTCCATTGAAAACAGCCCTCCTACACTCTCTTCTCGTGGAGGTGTGAGTGGGGGAGCCCTGGGACAACAGGGCAGCGGTGCCACCGTCACACACCATGTGGGTTCTTCCAGAGAAAACCCCTGCCCATGGCTGCTCTGCCACCTGCTCATGGCCCTTCCAAAGGGGTGATTGGGATTATCAGGGTGATGCAGGGAGCTGCCCTGCTGCAGATTTTGAAACGCCCACTGTAATCACAGCATGGAATATTGTATGGACTCAGGAGCTGCCTGTGCAGAGCTTAGCCCCAAACTGCTGCTTCCCCAACACCCACAGGGACCATGGGTCACTCAGCCACACACGGTGCTATCATCCCTGGCACAGGCTCAGCACCAGCTTCTGCCAAGGAGAAGATTCTTCCTCTACCAACAGGAAGGCAAATCCCTCGTCTGCCACAGCTCACCAACACTGGATATTTGAGCCCTGCAACATGGGGGTTACACATTCCAGGGTAACAGGGATGGAGTAACTAAACATCCCACACCTGGGGGAAGACAAGGTCCTGTACCTGTTTGTTTATAATAATGAGTTTATTGAACACAGCAAACACACAGCCTGGCACCTCCTGCCAGGCAGACAATCTCCAGGTACAAGAAATGGCATTTAGTGGGTGCCTGCATCACGGAACATGCACCAGCTCCCCCCAGGAACACCCTCAGACCTCCCACCATCCTCCACAAACCGTCAGCCCAATTAACAGTTACATTCTGCCAGCCCAATTAGCAGTTCCATTCTGTGTCACCAAGGAACTCGGGGTGGTGCAGAGGCAGCAAGGGCCGCACTGCACTCCCAGGCAGCCCTAGCAGGCTCACATTAACCACAGGAGATGCCTGTGCTCGCATTTGCAGCTCCTCGCTGAAGCTCTCCTCCGCAGCACCTGAAGGGAGCGGAGCACAGCCCAGATTGAATTCCACCCACAGAGGTTCCTGCGGGGTGAAAGCTGAGACGGCTTTGTCCCGGCTTTGTGCCGGCATTGTGCGGAGACTGGCGGCAAACAGGGGCTGTGCGGGTTCAGCGTGGGGACAGAGCTGAGCTCCTCTGGAATCCTGACACAGAGTGAGGAAACAGGCTCTGCTCATGCCTCCCTCCTGCCCGAGCCCTTTCACACCTGTGGGAGCCATCCCTGAGGCAGGAAGGGAATGAGAAGAGGCAGCCAAACCACCACACCAGAGGACACCTGGAAGCACTGGGCTCTCTCCAGCCGCCTCCACCCCAGACATGCTGCCCCTTGTCATTAATGGAGAAGGGAGGAGACTTCCATGTGGCTTCTGCAAATGCATCTAAGCACCCCGAGCTCTGTGAGGAGCTGGCACATGTGCAGATAAAGGCTGCTTGGGGTCCCACAAGGCACTGGACAAGGATCTTACCAGCTCCAAGAAGCCTTGGAACAAGACTGAGAGTCTTCCCTGGGCAATTAATCCATTAAGAGGAAAAAAGGTTCCATAACATGTGGGAATGGACAGGCAATTTCCCCAACAGTGGAGCATCAAGAGCTCAGAGCAAGGGTCAATAATGGCAAGAAGTTCTTTAGAGCAACCAAAATGCAACTGAATGTAGACCACTGCCAGGAAAAGGGCATTAAAAAAAAGTCTAAATCCAGGTAAAAGTGTTGCCTATGGAGACAACAGGTGTGTTTCCAGCATCACACCTGCCCCGTTCCTCAGGCCAGCCTGGTGCTCCTGGATCCAAACCATCTGACCTTTGTGGAATCTTGCACTGCCCTGAACAACCTCCACTCAGCAGGTGATACTGTTGCCAACATGTGCCTTCCAGCTTCAAAACCTTTCCCTAATACAGAATCCACTCTAAACTTCCCCAAACTGAGTTCATGGTTCACAATTTTGTGTTAAATGTGAAGCCCCGGCAGTGCTCTTACTCCAAGGTCCCTGGCCTTCAGTTTTAAAAAGCAGAGTGTAGGTCTACATCCCAGAATTTCTTATACACAACCTTTGGAGGACGTGGTAGTTTTGTGGAAGAGAGAAGAATCCCCATAACCCATGGGAGGTTTTCACAGCAGGACCCCAGGGTATCACTGCCCTTTCTGCTGCAATCCCAGGGGTGATCAGCTGTGCTGGAGGTCTGGATTGGGAACCCCTGTGGGTGGCACAGCCCTGGGCACCAGGACACCACTTCCCTTTATTTAGCAGATCCCAAAGCCCAGATCAGTGTGCTGGAAGAGCTGGAAAGGTTCCTGCCTCAGCACAGGAAGCAAACTGTGCACTGTCTGCACTTCAAGGCCGACTGCACAACACACAAAAACAGGGCAAGAGGGAAATACTCTCCTCTATTCCCAGACAAAACCAGCATTATCCACAAATCCCAAATGCATTTCTTTTCCCTTTTCATTTTGGGAGAAGAGACCAGATTTAATTGTCGTCCCCATCTGGTGCACATTCACAGTACGTAAGAATGAGTTTGGTTTCCTGTACATGTGTCAGATCATGACCTCAGGGAGAAAGAAGAATCTGCATTTCCAGAAGCCACACGCCAGTTCCCACTGGCTCTGCCACGCACAGCACAAAACACCCAAACCAACCAGGATTCAGCATAAGTTGCTCACAGGATATACATTCCAAAGGGACAAGTACAAATATTACAAAATGAACGGAATCACTTTTAAAATCCATGTATTTGTTTAACCGTTAAAAACAGACAGGAACAGAAAGAGGAGGCCAACCCAACAACTCCCTGCAGCTCCAGCTGGTGCTGCCTGCACGCTCTGGGAACGTTCCTGCAGAACCAAACTCTGGACATCCTTGCTGGCAAGGGCTGGAGACACCTGGCAGATGGTTCCCGACTGTGTGAAGGGCTGAGGCAGAGCCACAGGCCCGGGGCAGCTCTTTCATGGTGTCTGGCTTAACGCAAAGGCATTGAGAGAAAAGGTTGTCTGGGGTAAAGTCAGAGAGCGAGAGAGAGCGAGAGAGAGCATGAGGGACACCACGCCAAGGGCAGGGAACAACAGGAGTTCCTCGTTCCCTGCCACGGCAAGAGGGAGGTACAACAGATCTGTGGGTCCCAGAGTTAGGACAGAGTTTGGAATTAGCTTGGTCCCATGGATATCAACATCACTTGACAGACTCAGAGCTAAAAGCAAGGCGGGAAGGCTAAGGGCAGCAGAACTCCACGTGTTGCACACACACACTCTGTCTCCCTCTTCTCAGGCTGTCTGAGGCCCCAGCAAGGCCAACTCAGGAGCTTTTCCCATCTGCCATGTAATAACGATACATTAAACCTAAAACCAGTGCTCCAAAGATGGGGATCAGCCATGTCGACCAGGAACTACAGGGAGAGAAAAAAAAACAACAAACTAAAACGTGCACACCACAGAAACCAGAAGAAAGCACCTAGTTAATAATCCATCCCCAATATTCATCCCTTGTTGCACATCCAGGGAATGCCTGGGAGCTGTACCCACAGGCTGGCCCCTAAGCATGGCCACAGCTGGGGCAGCCCCACTGTCCCCAGGCACAGGCTCTGCCAGCCCCCACAGGAGTGGCCTCGTGCCTTATAAAATAGCAGCTGGGTGGCTGCAGTTCCCAGCTTGGCACATCCAGAGACCAGTGGGGGGGGTTTGTTGTTGGTTTGGTTTTATTTTCCTTAAATAAGTCAGGCTGTAATTTGTGTTGTACAAACAACACTGTTGACTCAAGGATGGCAACGGCTACAGCTGTGCCCCAGTAAATCTGCCTTGCTCACACTCCAGAGGCTCACCCTCAGCAGCCTCCTGAACAAAACCTCCTGCACGAGCTGCATGAAACCAGGGCCCTGAGCTGGTTTTATGGATTTTCATCTAGACTGGGCTGATCATGGTAAAGTCCTCCAAAACCCCATCCATCCCTGTGTTGTGCCACCCCTGGGCCCACAGAGACCACCCAAACACCCCCTGTGGTTGCAGAGATGCAGCCAGTGCCAATGAACACCAGCACAGGGGGCAGAGAACTCCACACACTGGCACGCTGGCTCTGCCCAGCGCAGAGCTGGGCTCACATCCAGCAAGGGAGGTGCACGCTCTGGCACTTGCCCTGGAGGATCTGCTTGCCAGGACACTGCAGCACATCCCCAGGGACTTGCCTGCCCTTTGGAGTTAACGTGCAGCTCTACAAACAGGCTCCCATCCCCTCCATGTCTCACCCTTGTTTTCAGGAGATACTGTACCTGGTTTGGTCTGAGGATGTCCTACTTGAATTCTGGAGGAGGAAAGAGTGAGTTAGCAGGGGAACAAAGAAACATTAAGTGTGTGCTAATAAGACAAGCCTGAACGTGTGATTACAAATACAGAGGGAAAATCACCCTCCCCTCCCAAACACCCCCTGTCACCAGCGTGGCTGCTTTTGGGGATGTCTGCTGTCATCTTCATGTTCCTTCCATCAATCCAATCGGTCCCACCCAGTCACCAGCTTCATGCTGGAACTTGCACCCCTCTCAAAATAAAACCTTGCTTATTGCATCACACTTTTACAGTTTTGGGGTGGTTGTGCGCTTCCCCCTTATTTATTTGTACATTACTGAGTCTCTCTCTTGCTGCCATCTTTAAATTACACTGGAACCTCCTTCTAATACAGATTATGCACTCTGGAGAGAGCCCTCAGCTGTGCATAACCTGCTGGACTTATTGATCAGAAGAAAAAAAATACTTGAATAAAGTATTTAACCCAGATCCAAGAGAGCTACTCGGATCACCATTGATTTCTGTGCACATTTTCAGCATGTGTTTATGAATTGGAGTTGAATGAAACAATAAATTTTAAGGTGAATATGTACATAATCACACAGCTCCTTATCTAAGCATAGGCTTTACCCAGCCTCAGTTATCCTTGATTTCTCTGCAGACAGTTCCCTTCTGGATTCCTGCTGCTCTGTAAGTGGTCCTGCTCAGAGGAACATCTGCTGAAAGCCTTGCTGAAGGCAGAGCTGTGCCCTGTGCAGGCCTCCCAGCCCAGCCAGCTGCGAGGCACATGTTTACCTCCCAGCTGGGATTCTATTTATTGCTTGTCCCTCTCCCCATCCCTTCCAAAGGCATTTTTGCAACACTCTGCTCTAGTCCAGGAGTACCTGAGTGTTAAGCAACACCACTGATCCCTGAGGCAGTTAACAGAGAATTCCTGTTTGCCAGCCAGCCCCTGTTGCTGTCTCCTGGCTCGGAGGGAACAACAAGGAAACCAGTTCCGTGGTCAGGACACAGCCAGAAATGCGAAAAATGGTCTGTGGCTCAAGGTGTGGAAAAAACATCGCTGCTGCCAGCAGAGAAAGGGCACAAAAACTCACTCCCAATTCCACACTGAGGTGCCCACTGAGGTTCAGAACAAAAACAAAGGTAGAATTTGCTTGGGAAATTTATTCGTGTGTAGTTTGCGTAAACATAAAGCCACAAGCTCCACAGGAAAAAGAGGGGGGAAAAAGCCTCCAAAAGACTGACATTAAATAAAAGCAGAAAACTGAAATGCTAGAGCTTACCTTAGAACCTTGCTTTTCACGATCACTCTGTCAGGCGGAAAAAGAAGAAAGAGGTAAGTGCTGACTTCAAAGGGAGGCTGCAGCCTTTATGAGGGAATTGTTCTGTACAAAGGTAATTGCCTGGGCTCAGTTTTCAAACAAGTCCTTCCTTGGCACCCAAAGGCAGGCAGAAAGGTGTCTGTGCCCCTGGGAACTCTCACCCTCCTGAGCTCAGATTTACAAGGCAAAGGTGGATGATGCTTCCACCAGCTACAGAGGGAACCCATGGATTCAGCTCAAGTGCCCCGATTTAAATGAAGTGAGAAATCTGTTCTGAATGGTGGAAGGAGAAGACTAATTTAGTTCAGCTTCCCCAGCAGAAACCCTGAACAACACAGGGACTGCCTGAACCCCTCAAGTAGTGACTTATGTCCCAAGGCACAGCCTGTATCTTTGTCTGGGGGCTACACTCACCGGTGGGGGCACTCACCGGGTGCACCTCTCCGATGTAGTACTGCTTCAGCATCTCCCTGGCATCTGTGGAATGCCCCACGTCTTCAAAGCTCTCAGTGGCATCTCTGCCAGCTTGCTCAAGCAGCACCTCTTCTCCACCTGGGTGCTGGAAGAGAAGAGTCCAGGTGAGCACAGGGCTGGATGCAGAAAGGCAGCGAGGATGTCACCAGCCTTCCTCCCAGCCCCACTGCTGGATGCCTCAAGCAGCACCATCAGTAAAATCTGCCAGAGGTTCAATTGTCCAGGCTCTCCTCAGGAATTCACACACACCACTGCAGGAAAGGACATTCCACTTCTTCAGGTACTACAGAAATGATGTTTGGCTGACTCTGCACACGGGTGTGCAATACTGAACTTGGTCCCGTGCGCAACCACCAGTGACCTGGGGGAGGAAATCATGAAGTACCACAAAAATGACGCTGTTTAATATCACACACTGATGTCAGAGATGCAGAGCTACAACAGCCAAACCCCCAAAGCTGCACAGTGCCAGTGCCACTGCTGTGGGGGGCAGCAGTCAGGGCTGACTCTCAGGTGGGGTGAAGTGGCACAAACCCCGGGTGTGGCTCTGCTGGCTCTGTCCCCTGACAATGTCACAGTTCCAGGCACAGCCTGGCAATGGAACCACAGACCTGGCAAAGGCCAGTCCCTTTACAGGCTGAGTGTGCACCACCAGCTAATCCAGCTACACCAACAGTGGTCACACATCCCAGGGCACTCACAGGACGAACCCAGGGCTCTGGGCTGCAGGCAAGCAGCCCTGAGCTGGAGAAGAGACACTGGGCCGCATTTCAGATCAAAGGAACAACACACCTGCTTCTCTCTGCCACATCCCTCTCATCCCACAGACACAGAGCAGCTGCCACCCCCCTCTTCCTTCAGTTTGTCTGCTTTTGCTGCCAAAGCCTGAATATTCCCCCCAGGCCATCCCCCTCTACCAAACACAGGGGGGACACAAACCAGCCCCCCTGATGGCTCCAGTGGGCTGCTGCAGGCAATCCTGCAATGCTCCTGTCACAGCTCTTCATCTGAAATTGTCCCTTATTGTCCAGGTATGTCACCAAACCAACACAGAGCTTCCTCACAGCCACAAAGGGCAAAGTGGGGGATACAGTTTGTCACAGGCTGAGCTCCATGGCTCATCCCCTGTGTCCAGCCGCAGTTCCCCTGGCTGCCCCTTCTCCCACACCAGCCCTCAGCTCTCTGATCCCACAGGAGTCACAGCAGGGACTGCTGCATGTTACCTGCTCACACTGCTCAGAACAACTGCCCAGTTTCCAGCTAAGATCCACTGAAAAGCTGCCCATTTATCTGAGAGTTTTACAATAACTCCTTAGGGTTGCCTCACCAGCAGTCTCATATTTCAGACAGGAAAATACCTGCATTTTAAGCAGACAACCTTCTTTTCCTAATAATTCACCCTAGAAGGACAGACAAAACCCTGCAGCAACAGGGAACGTGCAGTGGAGCTTTCAGTGACATCCAGTCTCTCCACAGGCAAGAGACAAGAGGAAGGAGAAAATTCAAGAGAGAAGGAGAACAGTAAAGTTCACTCTTCCTTACATCTCTGCCTCTGAAGCCTCTCTCTGCACTTGCTAAATCCACAATTATTTAATTGTGCACATCTGCGTTTTGCTGCAATCTCCAAGCCTGAAAGAAAAAGACCTTCAAAATATTTTGGCATCTCCTATTTCTGAAGGGCTCTGTCCTCCAGACAGCAGCGCTGCAGCCAAACAATTCCCACCTTGTCCTGGCCCAGCAAACACAAACCCAGACTATTTGTGCAGGAAGTGACGGACTGTGCCACAAACCTGCCCAAAGCTGCAGGAAAACATGGAAACAGTGGGGCAAACTGGGGGGGGAGGAAGACTGCTTCAGGAGAAACAATGGCTGCAAAATGTCCCTTTGTGACAAGGAACTGCCAAAAGCAAACCAGAAGGAGAGAGGGGACAATAGAACTGGGTTCTCTGTGTCACTGGACCCTCAGCACACACAGTAACGGGGACTGGGAATGAGGGCACACAGCAAAGGCCTCTGAGAGCACATCCCCTGTTCGTCCCCTCCCCACAAACCCCAAAACCTGTCTGCAAATGTCTGGCTGGGAGCTGCTGGTCCAGACCTGCTGCAGACACAGAGGAGCTCAGCAGCCACACTAAGCTCCAGGACTAATTAGATCACTGTGCCAGGTGAGAGATAAGAACACCAGGCTGGGGAGGGCTGAAACTTTCATCCCCAGTGCTCAGAGTTAAAGAAATAAACTAGGAGGGAAGGGTTTTGCTGTGCAATAATCGTGTCCAGCACCATCCAAGCCAGACCCAAGGAGGAGCAGTCACCTGGAGGAATGCTCCACACATCCTGCACAGTGCTGGTGTAAGGCAGGGAAAAGGTTCTCCAAAAACACCTCTGCCAAGCTGGGGCCAGGCAGCAGGAGGAAACTCAGGTGCCTGGTGCTCCTCCTTCTCCTGAAGAACACTGAGCCTGGAACCAACCGAGCCATGTGGGTCAGGCTGTCACAGCCCAGGCTCCTGCCAGCTGGGAACTGGAAATGGATTCCTGCTCCACTTAGCAGGGGGATCAGGAGCAGCAGCATGTGCTGAGACACGGAGCTGTGGGGGCTGCTCTGGCCTGTGGGCTCAGATAACAGACACGAGAGCTTCCTGGAGAAACCTGCATCTCCACACTCGCTGGTCACATGAGAAAATGGACAGAAACTGTGTCCCTCCAGCAGGACCCTAAATAAACCTTTACAGATTATGCACAAGTCAAAAGCTCAGATTTTGATCCCCTGGTGGTGAAGTGTGAGCCTGACAGAGCCAGAGCTGCTGCAGGAGGTACAGCTGCCCCCCTCACCCCCCAAGCACACAGCCTGCTGCTCCAGCCACAGCCTGCAGGGGCTGACCTGCACCACTGCAATAACAGCTGTCCTGCCGGGGTCACCTACCCACATCTGGGACAAACACATCACCAAGAGGCTCCCTTAGACTGTAAATCAATCCCATTTCATTTCAGCCCCTCCCAGGCTCTCTGAAGCACAGGAGATTGCACCTCCCAGGAACTCCTGCAGCACTTCAGCTGCTGCCTCTGCACATCTCCTGCATTTGGTTCGTGCTCTTACCATTCAGTAAGTGTTGTTATGTGACAGATGTCCTGTCACTCCTCTTACCCCTAATGTGAACTGGGAACTTTAACTGGCCCACGCTTCCAGCAGCACACGGGTTCTGGGCTGGCTGACCTGCAGTGTGTAATCTGCAGGAACTGTGGAGCCAAATTCAGCCTTTCAGCGGTGACTTCCCCAGGATTGCACAACCCCCCCCATGGAACGTGCCAGCACCCTCAGCACTGCCAGCCAGATCTGTGAGCAAAGGCCAGGAGGGGCACCCACAGCTGCTGCTGCAGTGACCAACGGGGCAGGGAGAACACTGAGCTCTGCAGCTGCAGCTGCCCAGGGAACTGCAGCTCCAGGGCACACTGGCACTGCTGGGCAGCTCCAGGGCACACTGGCACTGATGGTGCCCAGGGAACTGCAGCTCCAGAGCACACTGGCACTGCTGGTTCCAGCACTCTGCAGCTCCAGAGCACACTGGCACTGCTGGTTCCAGCGCTCTGCAGCTCCAGACTGGCACTGCTGGTTCCAGAGGCTGCACAGCACTCCCCAGCACTCAGACGGTAACACACACACACACAAAGAGGATTTTTGCCAATAAATGAGGCCTTGATCCCCAGCCCCCCTGTGCCACTCCTGCCACAAGGGCTGTGCACAGCCCAGCTCTGTGTCAGCCACGCTGGCACGGCCCAACAGTGCCCTCATTCTTCTCCCTCTCCCTCGTCCAAGTGGGTCCTTTCATGTCAGGAAAACGCAAACGGGGAAAAGGGCCTGGAAAGGCCAGAGTGAAACACCATCCCAGGGTGAGACACCACCTCAAGGTGGCACCCAGGGCACTGCTAACCTGCCTGGGACTGAAGTGTTTGTCTGGGCTCACTTATAATTGCAGAGGTGCCCCAGGGAGCAGGTCCCAGGCTCCATCTTAGGGAGAACATGGAGGTGAGGACTCAACCTCCCTGCAGTGTCCCCACTCTGAATCACAGCAGAGACAAGTGTAAGACAGGATTCACAGCTCCTGCAGCTGCTCTTCCTAAGCCCTAACCCAGCATTTTCGTACTCAGAAACCAGCTGTGAATGGCTTTTCCAAGCTTTTGCCTGGTCTTCCCCCGCATCTGTTTGGCCTTTGAGCACCCACAACTCCCTCCCACCAAACTGTCCTGCCTCCACCTTGCACATCTCATCCCCCAAACTGCCCTGCCTGCAGAAAAGGAGGCCCAGGGGACCCTCTGCCTGTGCACAGCTCCCTGACAGGCTGACAACAGCAGGAATTCCTTCATGGAAAGGCCTGCCCATTGGCAGGGAGGGTTGGAGCCCCCATCCCTGGAGGTGTCCAAGGAACACCTGGAGGTGGCTCTCAGTGCTGGGGACAAGGTGGGCACTGGGCACAGCTTGGGCTCCATGGTCTGCGAGGGATTTTCCAGCCTGGACAATTCTGTGATTCAGTCATTTTCTGGACCCAAAGAAGAAACCAGATTGTGTCCAACTTCATCAATAAATGCTGAGAGCAAGGCACAGCCTGGAGCTGCCAGTGACCACCCTCCTGCCTGATGCACAGGGACCCTCTCCACAGCAGCTCTGTCACTGCACAGCACACAGCTTCAACCGCGTGGGCCTGAGGGAAACCAGAGCTGGGTTCAGTCCAGCAGAACCAACAAGCTGCAACAAGTGCATTTCAATGAAGTGTCTTCTTTGGAGCTGGCTCAGCCCAACCTTTGTACCCTGCCCTGCAAATGCCACGAAGTCTCTGCTGTTATTTTAAACTGGGACAGACCCCTTTGAGATTTTCATAGAACCACAGAATCACAGAATATTCTGAGCTGGAAGGGATCCACAGAAATCATCAAGTTCAACCCCGGCCCTGCACAGACATCCCAACAACCCCACCCTGGGCATCCCTGAGAGCATTGTCCAAAGACTCCTGGAGCTGTGGCAGCCTCGGGGCCGTGCCCATTCCCTGGGCAGCCTGGGCAGTGCCCAGCTCTCTCTGGGGGAAGAACCTTTCCTGATATTCACCCTAAATTCCCCCTAGCACAACTTCACGCCATTCCCTCGGGCATTACTGTTTTGTTATTTTATTTCCACTCCATTCCCAGCTCTCACCAGTTAGAACACCACTCTCAATCTTCAAAGTCAGAAGACACACGCAGTGAGTCTGGAGGGATTTTCTGTCCCCTCGGAGCAGAGGCGCGGCCACGAGGCCCGGAGAGCCCGCACGGCCCGGCCCGGCGCGGGGAGCTGCCCCCGGGGCACCGGCACGGCCCCGAACCCGGCCCGGGCCTGCTGGTCCCCGGCCCCGGCCCCTCTGTCCCCAGGGCAGCCCCGACCCTGCAGGGCCCTCCCGCCCCTCTGGGCCCCACAGAGCCCCGGCCGTCCCCGCTCCCCTCAGCGCCGGGCCGGCAGCCCCAGTGCAGGCCCACCTCGTCCAGGAACCGGGTGACATCGTACACGCGCCCGTGGATCACCAGCCAGGCCTCACGGCTGGAGTTGCGCTTCGCCACCTCCTCCAGGGTGAACACGGGCGCGGGCCCGTCCCCGGCCGCCGCCGCCGCGGCCTCTCCGCGCCGCCCGCCCTCCATGCTGCCCGGCGCGCCTTCGCGGAACGCGCGCCCTGACCCGCGCCGGCCGCCGTAGCGATGGCAACGCCCCGCGCGAGCTCCGTTGTGCTCGGGGACCAATGGGGAGCAAGCCAGAGGGGGGCGCTGCCGGCGCAGCCAATGGGAGAGCGCGGCGGTGAGCGTGGGCCAATGGGGAGCGGCCGGGGAGAAAGGCGGGAAACGGCGCGTGAGCGTCGCCTCTGAGGCGGCAGCGGGACCGGGACCGGGACCGGGACCGGGACCGGGATCTCGGCCTCGGGCCCGTCAGGCCCGGAACCTCCCTCAGCCCCGGGCCCGTCAGTCCCCGCTCCCCTCTCAGCCCCTGCTCCCCCCTCAGCCCCCGCTCCCTTCAGCCCCCGTTCCCCATTCCTGGCTCCGAGCCGCCCCGTTACCCCCGTGCCCGTCACCAACCCGCCCTCCGCTTTTCCCGTGTCCCTGGCAGTGCTCCCTGCATGTTTGTAAAGCAGGTGTGAGCCCACAGCCCGGAACGGCCGGTGCCGGTGCAGCGCATCCCCAGGCCTGGCTCTGCCCGGGTTCCCAAGCAAAGCTCACAGCCAGGCCTGAGCAGAAACGCTGGGGAATCCTCTCCTTCCTCCAGGGTCAGAGGCTGCTCAGAAGCTCAGGGACCCGAGCCACTCATGAAGCCCGTGGTGGTTTCCCTTTGTGAACGGGCATTTGTGGGTTGTGTTCCCTTGCACTTGCAGCACAGGTACGGGCTGGGCAGTGCATGTTTGTTTAACGAGGGCTGAGGAGGCAGAAGGGCCGTGCTGTCAGTGCTGAGCTGGGAGCAGCACTGGCTGAAGGCTGAAGCTGTGAGCAGGGAGAGCCCAGCTGGTCACACATCCCTCTGAAGGGAGGTCGGGGGAAGTTCTCCGTTTGGACAAGGCCATACATTCACCTACCCAGATACTGGGATGTAAAGGGCTCAGCCTGTTGTGAAACCTCTCCACACTCACCTAGTCAATATTAAATGTTAAATACTGAGCTGCTGCTCCTTTTGATCCTTTCTGCCTACCTTTTCCAGTCATCAGGGCTGTTTCCCTGGTTCTGTGTGGAACCCGGGATCCTCTGACACAGAAGTGTTTCCAGCTCCTTGTGCCAGGCAGCCCCACTCTTGGCACCTCTCCAAACCAACGTCTTTCCTTCTAGATCCTTCCCTTTCCTTCTAGACCCTTCCCTTTCCTTCTAGATCAGCCCAGTTCCAACAGGAGGAGTTACCTTTGCTCAGATTGGTTCAGAGTTTCTGTAATCTACTTCATGGGTTTCTTAGTAAGTGCCTTTGTGCTTCCTCCTCTCCATCCCTCATGCCTGGAGGGTTTCTCTGTGGTTTTCAAAGAAATCTCATGACCCTGCTCCACATTTCCCTTGTCCCCTGTTCCACTGCTCCCTGGTTTTCTGTGGCTCTCCACTGCTTTTCTAAGGCCAGAATGGTCCTGGAAGGGACCTTGGAGCTCCCCCAGGGCCCCCCAGCCCTGGCAGGGACCCTTCCCCTGTCCCAGGTGCTCCCAGCCCCAGTGTCCAGCCCGGCCTGGGGCAGCCCCAGCTGCTGTGGGAGCTGCTGTCCTGCCTGGTGCTGCAGCCCAGAGCCTGCTGAGCAGGGGCCTTGGTGCTTTTCCTGTTCTGTTTCCTGCTCCAACTCCTCCTGAAGGATGTGACAGGCACGAGACCACGGCCACATGCAGATCCTGTTCCCTGGAATATTTTCTTTCATCTGTAATCACTTCATCAAAAGCCATAAATCAGTGAGGGGAGGATCCAGTGCACAGGCACGGCTGCAGTTTGTGCCTTCCTGCCCAGTGCTTTGTTTGGCACAAGGAACCCCAAAGCTTTTCCTGGAAAACTGATGGTGACACCACAGGGGGACTCAGTGAAACTGCAAAGTGAGGCACTGCCACTCCTGCTCCTGCTTCCATCATCCCTGTTTCCTCTTTGTTTATTGGAGACGATTCAGGGAGCAAAGCAGTGGGTTCATTTTTGCATTTTCTCTGGAATTCAGTGTTCCAGCCCTGTTTTCCAGCCCTGGGTGCTGTTTGCACACTGCTGGCTAAGGCAGGCCCTGGAGTGGTGAGGGAGGGAAGCCTGGACTGGGTGCCAATGCTGTGCCCTCCCCACCCCAGAAACACGTCAGGAATTGTCACCTTCTCCAGCTCTGCTCTCATGACATCTGTCACGTCACCACCCCATCCAAACCCTGCAGAGACCTTGGGATCTCACGGGAAGCAGGTCTGCCTGTGGGTGTCACATCCTTCAGGGCATTCCCAGCTCCCACCCTGCTCCCCAGGGCAGCCCCCGCCCCGGGTGACCCCTCTGCCTCACACACATTATTATTTTTATCTTCCTTTGTTTGCCAATAAAAATCCCTCCCAGTTTTTCTGTTTTCCGTCTGACACACGGATTTTTCCCATGTGTGTTTCCTCCTGTCCTGGCCTGGGGCAGAGGGAAGGGAGGATCCCAGATCACCTCATGCCAGAGGAATTTTCACGTGCTTTTCCATCTCAGGTGAGAGAGCCTGCAGGCCAGAGTCGGGAATGTCCCCTGGGCCGAGGAGCCACCCCGTGACCCCGAGGATCAGCTCCCGGTGCCTTCCCCTCCGGGCCCCAGCTCAGCTCGGGATTTAGGGAGCTCGCTGGGAAAACAGGACTTGGAATTCATTACCCCAGGTCTGAGTGGCTGTGGGACAGCCCAGGCCCCAGAATCCTGCCCGGGGACCCGGTTTGCTGTTCCAGGCGAGGGGGACGGAGCGCAGAGCAAAGGAGAGCGGGGGTGTTCTGAATTCCAGAAAAAAGCAAAAACCCGGGCGTGCCCTGGCAGGGTGGCACTGCCAGCTGCGGGTGACACGAGTTTAACACAGCCAGGCCTGCTCAGGTGACACACTTGCTCAGGGGTCCCAACACTTACAGGTGGGCGTTTCACTGCTGTGGGTGCCGGGTGCGGGCAGCGGGCCGACCCCGAGCCCGCAGGGACCGGCCGTGCCCCCGCCTGTGCCCCCGGCTCTGCCCCCGCCTGTGCCCTCGTCTGTGCCCCCGGCTCCACCTCCGCCCGCGCCGCTCCCGCCGCCCTTCCCGCCGGGACCCGCCATTCCCCTCCCAGCCGCCAGACGGCGACAACGCTAACCGGCTGGTTTGGCGAGGTGCACGCCGGGAGTTGTAGGCGTGGAGGAGTTGGCGCGGTGCACGCCGGGAGATGTAGGCGTGGCTGAGTTGGCGCGATGCACGGCGGGAACTGTAGGCGTGGCAGAGTTGGCGCGATGCACGCCGGGAGATGTAGGCATGGCGGAGTTTGGGGGAACTGTAGGCGTGGCGGAGTTGGCGCGGTGCACGCCGGGAGTTGTAGGCGTGGCGGAGTTGGCGCGGTGCACGCCGGGAGATGTAGGCGTGGCTGAGTTGGCGCGATGCACGGCGGGAACTGTAGGCGTGGCAGAGTTGGCGCGATGCACGCCGGGAGATGTAGGCATGGCGGAGTTTGGGGGAACTGTAGGCGTGGCGGAGTTGGCGCGGTGCACGCCGGGAGTTGTAGGCGTGGCGGAGTTGGCGCGGTGCACGCCGGGAGATGTAGGCGTGGCTGAGTTGGCGCGATGCACGGCGGGAACTGTAGGCGTGGCAGAGTTGGCGCGATGCACGCCGGGAGATGTAGGCATGGCGGAGTTTGGGGGAACTGTAGGCGTGGCGGAGTTGGCGCGGTGCACGCCGGGAGTTGTAGGCGTGGCGGAGTTGGCGCGATGCACGCCGGGAGCTGTAGGCGTGGCAGAGTTGGCGCGATGCACGCCGGGAGCTGTAGGCGCGGCGGAGCTGGCGCGATGCACGCCGGGAGCTGTAGGCGAGGAAGCCGCTAGATAAGGCTGTGCGCCCAGGGTCCCGTGGTGCCGCGTTGGTGTCGTCACTTCCGGCGCGCTGGGGCCTGGCAGGATGGCGACGCGGCGGCCGGCGCGGCGGGAGCGGGACCCGGATACCGAGGGCGACCGCGATCCCGAGCCTGACCGGGCCGGGATGGCGGCGCTCCCTGAGAAGACCGTGAACCGCTGGGTCCTGCAGTTCTACTTCCACCGGGCCATCGAGGCCTACCGCTCCGGGCGCAACCGGGATTTCCGCCAGTTCCGCGACATCATGCAGGGTGCGCGCGACCGGGCGGGGAGCGGCGGGGCCGGGCCCGGGGGTGCCCGCGGCGCCCGGAGCGGGCCGCAGCCCTGACCAGCCGTTTGTCCCACAGCGCTGCTCGTGCGGCCGCTGGAGCGGGAGCCGGACATGGCGCAGATGCTCCGCATCATGCAGCTGCTGTCGCGGGTCGAGGAGGGCGAGAACCTCGGTAGGTGCCCGGCCCGTTCTGCGGCCCCGGTGCTCCGTGCAGCCCCGCTCCTGCTCCGTGCAGCCCCGCTCCTGCTCCGTGCAGCCCGCCCCTGCTCCGTGCAGCCCCGTTCCTACTCCGTGCAGCCCCGTTCCTACTCCGTGCAGCCCCGTTCCTACTCCGTGCCGCCCGCTCCTGCTCCGTGCAGCCTGCCCCTGCTCCCCCCGTTCCGTGTCCGTGTGCCCGCCGCTCCCGGAGCCGTCCCTGCACAGAGCCGGGCCCTGGGCTGGGTCCCTGCGGGCGAGGGGGGGCTCTCCTGTCTGTCTGTCTGTCTGTCTGGGGGACTGGGAGCAGCGACCGGGACTGGCAAACCCATCGGGCTGGCGACTCTGCTTCCAAAGTGCCGCCCTGCCTCTTCCAGATTGCACCTTCGACAAGGAGTCAGAGCTGACCCCCCTGGAGTCGGCCATGCTGGTCCTGGACTTCATCCGTGAGGAGTTCTCTGTGGCAGACAGGACGATGGAGGCTGTGCAGAAAATGGTGAAGGAAGCTGTAAGATCCTTTCCTTTCTCAGTAAATACGTGGTGCAGCTTTTGCCTCGTGTGGGTGCTGGTGGGAGCTGCCTCACGTGTGGGGTTCCCTCACTGTGTGCAAGCTCCTCCCTGCAGTGATGGGGAGTTCTGAGTGGAGCTGGCACCGAGCTGCTCCTGTGCCTGCTTCAGTCTGTCCTGTCCTTGTTCTCATCTGCAGGCTGTTGTTGTGTGTATCAGAAACAAGGAGTTTGAAAAGGCTTCTGACATCGTCAAGAAGCACATGGGGAAGGAGCCCAGGAACCAAGTGAGTCTGTGCTGGGATGAAGTGGGAGCTGCTGGTGTGTCCAGAGGGGTTCTGGGGTGACCCCCATGTGTCCTGGGAGGTTTGGGGTGAGGAGGCTAAAATGGAAACAATCCTGCTGGAGTGCTGGTCCCCCAGTGCTGCCTGTTTGGGTTGGCACCTTGGTTGTCACCCCTGTCACTCAGCTTTCCTCACAAGCCCTCCAAGCATCACCATTTATCCCTTGATGAGCCTCCAGCTCAGTTCCCAGCAGGTTCTGGGAGCAGCAGGAGTCCCCACTCCTGTTCCTGCAGGCAGTAGAGTGCTTGGGCACTGCAGGCAAGAAGAATTCCTGAAATAAGGTGGTTCTGCTGCTGCTGTCCTGTTCCCCTGGCCTTTTCCCAGCCTCATCTCGGTGTTAACTGGCTGTGCCTGGGGAATGCCCAGCAGGAGAGGCCCATCCCTGCCCACACCCTCGCTGTGGCTGGCACTGATTGCCCTGTCCCTGCCCAGTGTTCTCACCTGATCCTATGACTCCTTCTCCAGAAGAAGAGGAACGAGTGGCTGGCTGTGATCCGGGAGAAGAATCTCTCTCACCCAAAGGTCAAGAACTTCTCCTACGAGGAGTTCCAGCAGAGCATCTTTGAGTTCCTGAGGGGCTACATGGACGACTCTGAGCCGGCGCTGCTGACGGTGCGTGCCCTGCAGCCCTCTAAACCTGCAGCACTCTAAACCTGCAGCCCTCTAAATCCAGCCCTTCCAAGGGGTTCACATGGTCAGACAAGCTGTTCCATTCATGGAACACCCTTGGGAGGGGATGAAATGGAATGGGAGCACAAGGAATCGTGTCTGTAATGTGCTGTGCTCTCTCTGTTTTCAGTTACTGAAGAAGACTTTGGACTCTGAGCACGCCGGCAAAGCAAAATCCTCGCTGGGGACCCCTGAGCCTGCAGAGGGGCTGAAGGACCAGGCAGCAGCTCCAGAGGGCCCAGCCAGGGCAGAGGGCCCAACCAACTCTCCAGAGGCTTTGGGAAGGGCAGAGGGCTCAGCTAGAGCTCCAGAGCTTGCAGGAGCAGCTGAAGACCTGGAGGGAGCTGCCAGCCCTGCAAAAAGGGCAGCTGCTCCCACAGGAGCTCCAGAGATGATGGAAGAAGCCGGTGGCTCTGCAGCAGCTGTGGAACCTATGGAAGTAGCCACTGACCCAGCAGCAACACCTGAGCACTTACCAGCAGCGTATGAGATGCTGAAGGGCACTCCAGAGCCCATGGAAGTAGCTAAAGAACCAGCAGCAGCCCCTGATCCCCCCAGGGTGTCCACCAGGGAATCACCAAGGTGGGCACAGCACTCTGGCTCTGGGTTGTGGATGCAGTTGGCCTCGGGTTCTCTTCCCAGGGGTAATCCCCTGTGTCCAGGCAGCTCCTAATTCCCCAAATGCCTGTCCAGGCCAGCCCAGAGGTGGATCCTGGGAAGGTGTTGAGGTGGTTTGGGTCAGTTGCTGAAGGAAGTGCTGCAGTGACCAGGGAGGGGCAGTGGCTGCTCTCATGGAGCAGCACAGGGGAGGGCAGGAGGCAGTGGAGCAGGAAGGTGTGCTCCCCACACCTGGGATACTGTGCTGGAGGGAGCTGGAGGGTTGGGAATGCCCCCTTCCATGGATTTGCACTGCAGGGCCAGGAGTTGGGGATGCCAGTGGAGGGCAAGGCTGCATTCTGGGCAGCAGAGCTCCCTTGGCAGTTTCCCTACAAGCCTCCTGGTTGTGTTTATTTTATAGGCAGCCCCCTGGAGCTGTAACCTCGTATGGGATTTCTGTTCTGAGAGAAGCTTTCAAGATCCTGTCGGACTCCGGGGACTCGGACGCCCTTTTCACCAAACTGGACCAAACAGACTTGCCTTCCCCCAAGCAACTGTCTCCTTCTGTATCCCACAGAACCAAGAGATGCAGAGAAGTGGAGAATCAAGCTTCTGAGACCTCAGAGCCTCCTGAAATACCCCATAACATCAAAAACTTGTTCAGCATAAGCAATCTGATCGTGGAGTTGGACGGCTCGTCCAGCAAGTCGAGCGAGTGCCCCGACTCTTCCCAGGAGCACGTGGTCTCTTCTGCCTCCAAACCTGCTCCCAAAGTGCCTGAGGAGCCCTTGTCTGCCCAGAGTGAGAAGTATGAAGCCCCTCTCATGTGCTATTGTGTGCTCTGCCCCCAGACTTGTCTTGCTGGTGTTGGTGGCCTGAGCACCAAACCCTTGCCCTGTGTCCCCAGATGAGCGTTGACCTTGCCCTCCAGCCCACGTGGAACTGGGCACAGCAAACCCTCTCTTGCCCTTATGTTTGGCTTTATAATTAATTCTGGGTTAATGAAGAGGAGTAAATGTTCAGGTCCTGCTGCCCGTGAGGTGCTGCAGCTGGTCCTGGCAGGTGATTCCAGTACAAGGAACATGTTTTTCCACACTTCTCCCACTTTCAGCATCCCTGGCCAGTCTGTAGGACCATCCTACTCTTGCTTCCCACCTCTTAAGAAATAGTGTCCAGGGGCTGGCTCTGCTTGCTTGGTGGCCCTGCACCTGCTCCCCAAAGCACCTTCTGCTGAGCCAGTGGCCAAAGTAAACCCTCACCTGATTTCAGGTCCTTCCAAGGAAGGTGGAACAGCTCCTGTGGCACAGAGGAGAAGGACAGCTGGAGTGATGAGGAGGAGCTCTTTGCAAATGCAGGTATGAGAGTCCCCCTGGCAGGGACTACCTGTGCTAGTCCTGGCAGGGGGTCACTCACAGGGCTCCTGCTGCTGCCTGGGGGGCTGAATTTTGAAACCAGAAATCCTGTGGGAAGGCTGGGATCAAGGAATCGGGGTGTATTGCTGTCACGGGGTGCTCTGACTGCGCAGCTCAGCAGTGAAGCACAAGGCAGCCTCTCAGGGAGGTCTGCACTTCCCAGATCGTGGAATTGTAACTCTCTCCCTTGTTTTCCAGCATCACTTGAGAAAAACAAAGCCTCCAACAACTCTGGCTCCAAGAAACAGGTATGTGGAGCCTTGGGTGCTTGCAGCAGGCCCTGCAGTGGGGCAGTGTCCCTGCAGCCTCCATGATAAAAGAGGCTGGAGCTGGGCCTGTCCTGCCTGCAGGGCACTGGGAATGTGCCTCAGGTCCCTTTGGTTAAAGCAAGGTTTGCCAAGTTCCCTCATGCTGAGAGGTTGTTCAGCTGAGGGACACACATCTGGCAGCTGTTAGCCAGGAGCAGGTCCCACGTTGGTGCCACCAGGACCTCTCCTCGTAGCTGCTGCACATCTGCAGCGCTGGGGCGTTGTGTGAGCTGCCAGGACCTGTGTGCCCTCCCTGCTGCTCCTGGCACGGGTGATGAGGGCAGCAGGCTCTGCCACGCAGTGCTTCCTTGCTCTTTGCAGAAATGGACCATGGAGGAGAGCGAGTGGATCAAGGAAGGGGTGAAGAAGTACGGGGAAGGGAGGTGGAAAACCATCTGCCTCAAGTTCCCCTTCAGGAACCGCACCTCTGTGATGATCAAGGACCGCTGGCGGACCATGAAGAAACTGGGAATGCTCTGAGTTGGGAGCCACAGGACTTTCTTTTGGTTTTTGGACCTCAGTTTGTGTTTTGGAAGCTGGCCCAGAGTGCAGTCTGTGCCGGTGTGGGAGGTCCCTCTGACAGCAGAACCATGACAGAGAGGAACCAGGAGCCTTGTGCTCCAGCTGGATCTGCAGAGATCAGCGTGCTGCACATGGCAGGGGCTGTGCAGCCTCCCAGCATGAATCCAGATTGAGACTTTTGTCCAGCTGGCCACTGCAGCCTCTGGAATGAATCCCAGCTGTCCGCTCTGCTCAGGTGTGAGCAGAGGATGATCTCGTAGGTGACTATTTTTGTGTTTGTTGTCTGTTCACTGAATCACTTGTTTCACCTGTTTGCCATCACTCCCTTGTGGAACAGGCAGCACTGAGTCCCAGCACTTCTGTGGGGAAGAGATCCAGGCAAGAGGATCTACTTGTTGGGTTTTTTTTTCCCCATTAATGGGGGACTAATGTGTGAGGAGAAATTCCTCCCTTCCAGCTCTGAGGCTTAAAAAAGCTAAAATTACTTTGTGTTTCAGTACTTGGATCTATTTGTTGTTTCCATGCTGAAATTTTTAGTTTTGTCTGACTTTGGTCATGTTTTCTTTGTACTTTTCCTGGTAATACCCTTGCTGTGTGTGAGCTCCAAGGGTGCCACACGTTCCTGCCTTCAAGTGCCAAAGCTGGAACGGTCATTTGTAAAATAAAGCTCCTTTCTTGTTTAGTAGCCAATTTCTGCCCCGTGGGTGGAAATGCAGCAGAGGGTCACAGAATGTGGGGCTCTCCCTTCCCCTCTGGGAGTGCTGGGTGGGAGCAGCACTGCCCTGGAGCAGTGACATGCTGGTGCACATGGGAACCAGGAGTTTCTGGGTTAGGTCAGGTGTGATACAGGGGCACTTGCTAAATTCAGTTTCTAAGTTTCTCTTGGCTGCTGTTCAGCAAAGCCAGGGCTGGGAGAAGTCTTGTCTAGGACCAGCTGCTTCCCCCTCTGTCCTTCAGCTGCAGCTGCTGCACTGAGTGTCCCTTGTCCCCTGGCTGTGGCCATGCATTTTCCTCCCCTTCCATAAATCCCTTCCCTGGAGAGCCGTGGGCAGCAGGAGCACCAGTCAGAGATGTGGGCCAGTGAGGGGCAGTGCCAGTTGGTGGTGCCCCGTTGGCAGGAGCTGTGTCCTGTTCTCGCCCTGGCAGTGCAGGTGTCGGAGCTGCAGCTCTCACAGATCACCTTGGGCCACGGCGGCCGTGCTGTGGTTAATGATTACCCCGTGCCTCACACTGCCCTGCCCTGCGTGGGGAGGCAGTGCTGCACCCCGGGGAGCAGGAGGATGCTGCTGCTGCTGCTCCTGGCTCTGCTGGGCCCCACTGGCTGCCCCAGGACCGAGCCCCTGAGCGCTGGCTCCAGCCAGGAGCCGCTGTTCCGCGGCGCCGACCGCTACGACTTCGCCATCGTCGTCCCCGCCGGCACCGCCGAGTGCTTCTGGCAGTTCTCACACCAGGGAGGAAACTTCTTCTTCAGCTACGAGGTGGGTGCTGGGGACGTGGCCTGGGACATGGCTGACACAGCCAGGAGAAGGCTGGGCTGGATCCACCCCGTGCTGCTCCTGTGGCACCTCAGGGAGTCTGCCTTTCTCCAGGCAGTATCGTGGAACTGTTTGGGTTGGAGGGATCTTAAAGCTCATTTCTTTCTATCCCCTGCCATGGGCAGGGACACCTTCCATTTTTCCAGATTGCTCCAAGCCCTGTCCAACCTGAGGGTTGACAGTTGCAGGGATGGGACAGCCACAGCTGCTCTGAGCACCCTGTGCCAGAATCTCCCCACTCTCACTTCAAGAAAGAATATCTTCCTAATATAACCACCCTAATCCCTATCCCTTATCAATCTCATGCATTTTTTGAACTTCATGGTTTAAGCCCATGAAGAGGTGCTGGGAGCTCTGGCACTGTTGGAAGCTCTGCCCTTCACTGCCTGGCCAGAGGCTGTGGCACAGCGTGTCCCTGAGCTCTGTCCCCTTCCCACAGGGAAACTCCAGCCCTTTCATGTCCTGTTTACACTGGGCTGCCTGAAGGAGAGCCAGGGCATGGCTGTGCCTGGCACTGGCAGCTTTCCCCCAGCTCTGTGCAGCCCCACAGGAACACGTCCTCAGGGCTTGGCACAGCTCCATCCCCACACACCAGGACCCACAAATCCCCCTCGGGTGTCCCCTGACTCCAGGTCCAGCGGGCGACGGGGGTTGGCAACAGCAGGAGCATCCTGGTGACAGCGAGTGACCCCAATGGCTTCCAGCTCGGAGTGTCCCAGGACGTGCGAGGACAGATCAACTTCCTCACCAAGGACACGGGTGAGCCCCAACCCCTGCAGCAGCTCTGAGCCTGCCCAGCCAGGGATCCCCAGAGCACAGATTGCTCCTGCGGGGCTGAGCACTCGGGATGTGTCTGCCTGGGGCCCTTCCACCAGGGACCAACAACCCCCTTCCCTCTGCAGGTTTCTACCAGCTCTGCTTGGACAACCACCAGAACCACTTTGGCGTAATGCAGGTGTATCTCAACTTTGGTGTGTACTACGATGACTTCAACATGGAGCACAAGCAGCCAGCAGAGAGGAAGGAGCTGAACGACACCCTGGAGGCAATTGGGGTGAGGGTCAGGGTGTCCCAGCAGAGCAGGGCTGGGCATGTCCTGCCCAGGCCACTGAGCAGGGCCTTTGCACTGAGCGCCTGGGGCAGCTCTGAGCACGGCTCTGCCTCTCCTGCAGGCGAGCATCCAGAAGCTGCACATGCACACCTTCCACATGTGGCGCTTCTACAACTTTGCCCGGATGAGGAAATGGGCTGACTCCTTCCTCCTGGAGTCCAACTACAACTACATCAACTGGTGGTCCATGGCCCAGAGCTGTGTCATTGTCCTCTCCGGGGTGCTGCAGCTCTGCTTCCTCAAGCGCCTCTTCCATGCCCAAACCTCGGGCGGCCAGAGGTGCTAGAGCAGGGCAGGGATGCCCTGCAGAGCCAGCTCACCTGGCTGCCACTGTCCCACCACAGAGTAGGAGCAGAGGCTGGATTCTGCTTCCAGGAGGAGGCTGGAGAGTTCTCCCTGCTCCTGCCTCAGCTCTAGCCCTGGCATCACCCCGAGAAAAGTCAAAGGCCACGCTGTCACCTGAGTTCTGTGTGCTGTGTGGGTTTGTCACATCCCTACCCCTTGTTGGTGTCTCAAGGAGCTTTTTCTACCAGTCTCGCAATAAAGGAACCCCTGGCAGAGGCCAGGGAGTGACTACTGCCCGCTAAAGCCATCCAGCCTCTGTGAGACCAAAAGCTGCTGGTCCCTCCCTCCCTCCCTCCCTCCCCAGAAGCTCATCCTCACTCTAAGGCTCCCCCCAACCTCATCAATCCCCCCAAATACACCCCAGTGTGTCACATTCCCCATAGCAGGAGCAAGGACTGACTCCCCCTGGACCTCCACACCAGACAACAGGCACTGAAACAAGGATCAGGCTTTATGTGACAGGGCTGGGGCCAGGGCCCGTCCTCCTGCACTGGAGGCAGCCCCCTGAGGGCTCTGGGGCTCTGTGCTGGCAGCTCCCCACACTTCCCTCCCACTCTGGGTGGGCTTCCCACACCCACGGTGCAGGACACAGTCCGTGCCAGCCCAGAACACTCACAGACAAAGCACAAGGGTCCCTGGGGGTCCCCGAGGGTCCCTCATGTCAGCGTGTCCTCGTTCCGTACGTATTCCCCGACGTCAGCTTGGTGGAACACCACGATGGCCAGGGGGTCGACCTTGCGGCACTCCTGCGTGGACTTGGCAGCCACCCCGAAGCCCTGCGGGTGAAGGGGGACGTGAGGGAGGGTCCCCCATCCCCTATCCCCCCTCAGCCCCGGCGGGGCCCGGGCGCTCACCAGCGGGACGTCGGCCATGGAGTACACCACCACACCCTGGTACTGCGCCGTGCTCTCCGTGATGCGGCCCAGCCCCGACTTCAGCACGTGGTTCCCGTAGAGGAAGGACTGCTCGGAGCCTGGCTTCACCCACACCTTGTACTGCAGGAGAGGGGCAGGGCTGTGAGGGGCCGCAGGATGGGCAAGGGCCATGGGGCTGTGAGGGCCATGGGGCTGTGAGGGATGCTCGGGGCTGTGGGGTTGTGACGGGCGGTGAGGCTGTGAGGGCTGCTCGGGGCCATGGGGCTGTGAGGGCCATGGGGCTGTGAGGGATGCTCGGGGCTGTGGGGTTGTGACGGGCCGTGAGGCTGTGAGGGCTGCTCGGGGCCATGGGGCTGTGATGGCTGCTCGGGGCTGTGAGGGGCCGCAGGGTGGGCAGGGGCCATGGGACTGTGATGGCTGCTCGGGGCTGTGAGGACGGTGGGGCTGCTCAGGGCTGTGAGGGATGCTCGGGGCCATGGGGCTGTGAGGGGCCGTGGGGATGTGAGGGCCACTCGGGGCCGGGACCCACCTTGGCGTAGGGTGCGAGGTAGTCCAGGGCCGTGACGCTGAGCCGGAACTTCTGGGACTTGGTGAACTTCCCGAAGCAGGTGCCCGGGGCCACCAGGCTCTCCCGGGGCACGCTGGCCGCCAGCTTCAGCAGCTTCTCACTGCAGGAGCGGGGCAGTGCTGGGCTCGGCCGGGCCGCACCGGGAGCGGGGCAGTTCCAGGCTCGGCCGGACCGCACCGGGAGCGGGGCCGTGCTGGCCTCGGCCGGGCCGCACCGGGAGCGGGGCGGCGCTGGGCTCGGCCGGGCCGCACCGGGGCCGTCCCGCTCCCCGCCCTCCCGGCACTCACCTCAGGTAGTACACGCGGTCCCGGTGCAGGCGGAAGCAGTAGGTGCCATCGGGCCGGTCCACCAGCAGCTGGATGTTCTCCCCGATGCTGCAGGACAGACTCGTGAGCCCGGCCCGGCCCCTCGTGCCGCGCTACCGCCAGGGCCCGGCCCTCCCGGTCCCCCTTGGTCTCCCCGTTCCCGGGATCCAGCCGGCCCAGTCCTCCCGGTGCCCATCCTGTCCCTGTGTCCGAATCCCCGCATCCCGTCGGCCCAGCCCTCCCGATCCCCTCGGTGCCGGCCGCTCACTATTTCCCGAGCTTCTCAAACACCGCCCGCGTCTCCGCCTCCGTGAGCGGCCGCATCTCCCGCGCCGCGCCGCACACGCGGGGCCACCGCGGCCGGAAGTGACCGGACCGGAACCGGCGGTAGCGGAAGTGACGGACCGGGAACCGGCGGGCCCGGAGGTGACGCGGCGGCGGCGGCGATGGCGGCGGCGGCGGAGGAGGCGCGGCTGCTGGCCTGGCTGCGCGGCCCGGCGGCGCCCGGCGGCCCCGAGCTCGCCGCTTATGTGTCGGAGCTGGCGGCGCTGGGGCTGGCGGAGCTGGGCCGGGAGCCGGCGCGGTTGGCGACGGAGCGGGAGCGGGTCGGGGCCGAGACGCGCCGCCTCGCCTTCGAGCACTACCGAGCCTTCATCCGCTCCGCCGAGTGCACCGGCCGCGCCGGCCGCGGCTTCGGCGGCATCGAGAGCCGCCTCGGCAGCCTGCTGGAGCGGCTGCCCGCGCTGCAGGAGGCCTGCCGGTACGGGACGGGCACCGGGCACGGGGAGCGGCGGGCAAGGGCCGGGGATGGGATGGGATGGGCTGGGCTGGGCTGGGGAGCGAGAGGTGCGCAGCCCACTGAGGGTCGGGCCGGCTGGGAGCGGCCGGTGTGGATGGCAGGGTGCGCGGATCCACCCGCTGCAGGGCGGGCTCTCTGCTGATGCCATCCCGGCCCGCAGGACCTTCATGCGCGATGCCGAGGCCATCGCCTGCAGCCGGCGCATGAACAGCCTGACGCTGAACCGGCACACGGAGATCCTGGAGATCCTGGAGATCCCGCAGCTCATGGACACCTGTGTCCGGAACGGCTACTACGAGGAGGCGCTGGAGCTCACGGCCTACGTGCGCAGGCTGGAGAGGAAGCACAGCAGCATCCCCGTTATCCAGGTGAGCCTGGCACCGTCTGTGCCCCGTGACTGAACCCCGTGTTGTCCCGCCCTGTGATCCAGATGCCCCCCACGCTGCCCCGTGCCTGTACCTGCCTGAAGGCTCTGTGTTCCCCAGGGCATCGTGGACGAGGTGCGCCAGTCGGCGCAGCTGATGCTGAACCAGCTGATCCAGCAGCTGCGCACCAACATCGCGCTGCCTGCCTGCCTGCGCGTCATCGGCTTCCTGCGCCGCATGGACGTGCTCACCGAGGCCGAGCTGCGCGTCAAGTTCCTGCAGGCGCGGGACGCCTGGCTGCGCTCCACGCAGGCCTCCATCCCCGACCACGACCCCTACGTGCACATCACCAAGACCATCGAGGCGTGCCGCGTGCACCTGTTCGACATCGTCACCCAGTACCGCGCCATCTTCTCGGACGAGGAGCCGCTGGTGCCGGCCGAGGCGGCGGCACCGGGCGAGGGGGCCATCTTCCACAGCTGGGTGCTGCAGAAGGTCTCCGAGTTCCTGCGCGCCCTGCGGCGCGACCTGGAGCGCGGCGTGGGCGGCCGGCTGGACTCGCTGCTGGGGCAGTGCATGTACTTCGGGCTGTCCTTCAGCAGGGTGGGCGTGGATTTCCGCGGGCAGCTGGCCCCCCTCTTCCAGCGCGTGGCCGCCGACGCCTTCGGCAAGGCGGTGGAGGAGGCGGTGGAGAAATTCCGGGAGGAGATGAATTCCTACACGCTGATCTCAGCCCCGGCCGTGCTGGGCGGCGGGGCAGGAGTGCCGGTGCCCACGGCCCAGCCTGGGACGCTGCAGCCCCCCATGGTGCTGCTGGACTTCCCGCCCCTTGCCTGCTTCCTCAACGGGCTCCTCGTGGCCTTCAATGACCTGCGGCTGTGCTGCCCCATCGCCCTGGCACAGGACGTCACCGCCTGCCTGGACAGGGCCCTTGGTGAGGTGAGTCCGGGGATGGAGCTGGGACTTGTCCTGGGAGATCCGGGGCTGGGTTGGGAAAGCTCCGAGATCATCCAGTCCAACCAGTCCCCCTGCATGCCAAGTCCACCCCTAACCCATGTCCTCAAGTGCCGCATCCACACAGCTGCTAAATCTCCCCAGGGATGGGGATTCTACCACTGCCCTGTGCCAGGGCTGGACAGCTCTTCCCCTGAAGAAATTTTCCTCATATCCAGCTTAAACTTCCTGTGGCACAACTTGAGGCTATTTCTTCTTGTCCTGTCCCTTGTTCTTTGGGAGCAGAGCCCAGCCCCACCCCGGCTGCCCCTCCTGTCAGGGAGTAGTGGAGGATGAGAAGGTCCCTCTCAAGCCTCTTTTTCTCCATGGTAGCCCCCCCAACTGCTCCTTGTGCTTCAGCTCCTTTTCCAGCTCCATTCCCTTCCCTGGACACACTCCAGCCCCACAACATGTATCTTAGTGTCCCAGAACTGACCCCAGGATTCCAGGTGTGGCATCACCAGTGCCCAGCACAGGAAGATGGGCACTTCTCTGGGCCTGTGGCCTCGCTGCTGCTGGTACAAGCCAGGTGCCATCGGCCCCCTTACCCACCTGGGCACATGGCTGTCATTAGGTGACCCATCTGCCTCTCTCTCTCCCCAGGTGACCAAAACCATCCTGGCCTTCCACCGTGCTGAGGAGGCGGCTTTCAGCGGGCGGGAGCAGGAGCTCTTTACCCAGTTTTGCACAGCCTTCCTGGAGGACCTGCTGCCTTACCTGAACCGCTGCCTCCAGGTGCTTTTCCCTCCAGCACAGCTTGCACAGGCACTGGGTGAGAACTCAGGGTTTGGTTTTCCTTGCAGGGGAGCTCACCCATGGCTTCCCTCTGGCACTGAGCAGGCCCTGTCCTGCTCTTGCCCCCTCCGTGGGGTCTCTTTGCCCGCAGAGCCCCTGATCCCTCTCTCCCCATCCCCAAGGTGTCCCCCCCACGCATCTGCAGCGTTTCGGCCGCCTGGGCCGCATCGACGTGGCCGCTCTCAGGGAGCCGCTGGCTTTCCTCCTGCCGCCGGCACCGAGCGAGGAGGAGCCGCCCACGGAGACTGTCCCGGACCCGGAGGGGGAACACGCGGCCGTGCCCACCGTGCCTACCGAGCCCGCGGAGAGCCCCTCTGGGGAGGCTGCGCTGCCGGGTGTCCCGGAGCCCACGGGGTAGCGGGGCTGCGCTGCCGGGTGCCCGGTGCCCACGGGGTAGCGGGGCTGCGCTGCCGGGTGTCCCGGAGCCCACGGGGTAGCGGGGGTGCGCTGCCGGGTGCCCGGTGCCCACGGGGTAGCGGGGGTGCCGCGGCCCGCCCGTGTCCCCGCGGGAGCGGCCCGGGGCCGCCAGGGGGCGCTGCGGCGGCGCGGGTGCGCGCGCACGCGGTGCGCCATGGCGGCGGCGGCGGCGGCGGGACGGGCCCTGCCGGGACGGGCCCTGTCGGGACGGGCCCTGCCGGGGCTCCCGTTGCTCCCGGCCCGCGCCTGCGGACACGCGGCGGGCTGGGACCGGCGGGAGCGCTCCTACTGGCGGGCGCTGCGGCGCCGGGTGCTGGGCCCGCCCGTGCCGCCGTTCGCCGCCCCGGTGCAGGTGGGAGCCCCGGTGCTGCGCGGCGCCGCCGCCGCCGTGTCCCCGGAGCAGCTGGGCGGCCCCGAGCTGCGGCGGCTGGCGGCGGCGCTGGCGGCCGGGCTGCGGGGCCGGCCGTGCCTGGGGCTGAGCGCTCCGCAGCTCGGGGTGCCGCTCAGGGTGTTCGCCGCGGAGCTGCCGCCCGCCCGCTGCGCCCGGTACCCGCCCGCGCTGCGCCAGGCGCACCGCATCGAGCCCTTCCCGCTCCGCGTCCTCGTCAACCCCGCCATCCGCGTCCTCGACACCCGCCTCGTCACCGGCCCCGAGGGCTGCGCCAGCGTCCACGGCTTCTCCGCCTACGTCCCGCGGCACTGGGCCGTCCATGTCACCGGTACGGACCGACCCGCCCTGTCCCGGGTGGGACCCGCACCTGCCCCTCCCTCACACGGGTCCCTTAATTCTCTGATGGGTTCCCTGTTCTCTCACGGATCCCACCATACGCAGGTCTCCCACTCTCACAGTCACCCTGTTCTCTCACATCTCCCCCCACTCTCACACGGGTCCCCCCTTTTCCCCCTAATCACCCCCAACCCACCGCTACGGGCGCAGGCGTGGACGAGCTGGGGGTGCCGGTGAGCTGGGAGGCGTCGGGCTGGGCCGCCCGGATCATCCAGCACGAGATGGACCACCTGGATGGGATCCTCTACATCGACCGCATGGACCCCCGCACCTTCACCAACGTGGGCTGGATGGAGCTGCTGGACTGAGCCTGGGCAAGAACCAGCGCGGCTCTGGGGGCTCCCACTCTGCTTTATTGCAGCCAATACACACCTGTGGCCTCAGCCTGGCTCCGGCCCTTCCTGCCCCGGGTGGGCACGGGGAGGCAGCCGGGGTCCTGCCCACACTGCCCTGGGCACCGCGAATTCCTTGTGGGTCTAGGAACATCCTGCTGCCAAGGCTCTACGGGGAGGGGCAAACAGGGGATCCTTCCATCCTTCCCTCTGGGGCTTGTCTGGGGCTCGTGGTCACAGCGTGGGCACAGCACAGGGGGCACCGGGATGGGGCTGGGGGACAGGGAGGCTGAGGGGAGCCCAAGGGCTGCACAGCAG
Source organism: Melozone crissalis (assembly GCF_028551555.1). Lineage (NCBI taxonomy): Eukaryota > Metazoa > Chordata > Aves > Passeriformes > Passerellidae > Melozone > Melozone crissalis. The sequence continues at coordinate 995,939 of NW_026535785.1, forward strand.
GACATGGGCTGTGGGCAGGTGGGTGCCATCAGCTGGTGGCTGCTCCATCCAAGTAGCCCCCTGGAGGCACAAATCCCTGTCTGGGATGGCTGGAGTGCGAGGGACCCCCACCCCCTTGGGACAGAGAGAGGCTCAGGGTCATTGCATTTTGGGGAACAGGAGATGGGGCTGGGCTGAGCCCCCTGGTGTGGGCAGAGCTCTGGGGAGTGGCTGGGCACTGGCTGAAGCACTCAGATTGTTTTTATTTTCATATAAACAAGACAGAACCCAAAGCAGCATTAAGTTAAAAAATAAAAAAAGAGCAGGAAGAAGAGTGGAGCGCAGCCAGGGAGGGCCCCGGCTGCCCAGGCCATGCTCAGACCCACCCCCGTAGTGTGAGCCCCGGGCCGTGTCCCGCAGTGCAGTGGGGCAGGAGTGAGAGAACACCGGGCGGTTTGGCACCGGGGAGGGGGCACAGCGGGGCCTGAGCTGCCCCAGCCCCACAGCCCCCGTGCCCCCCCCCTCAACCTTCCTGTCCAAAGTCCTCCGTGAATTTCTTCACTTTGAGGAGATCCTCGGCATTGACGGTGGGGCGGGTGGTGGCCAGCGAGCGCAGCATGTCTGACTGCAACACAGGTGGGTGGGACATGGCTCAGACCGGGCGAGGGCACGGGACAGGGACCCCCATGGCAGTGAGGCACCTTTGCCCCATGGCAGCAGCACTGACCACAGGTGGGAGCTGCCTGGCAGACCCAAGGCCCTTTCCTGTCACCCAGCCCTCCTCCAGGGGGGTAGACTGGGAGTCTCCAAGCCCTCAGCCTGGAGGACGAGCAAGGAAGTGGCCAGGCCAAAGCCACGGAGGGGACACTTACCATGCAGACAACAGGCTCCATCAGCTTGTCACCGGGCACCTCCATCCAGGTCATCTCGTTGGCCCCAGGGTCCCCCGGCGAGCACGGCGTCAGGAGATCATCCACGATGGCACCGGGCGTGGTGCGGGAGGGACCACGGACCTGCACGGATCCAGCAGCAGGTGGCACAGAGCTGGGGTGGGGACAGCAGCCACGGTGCCCTCCCCTGCCCGGGACCACCCCCGCTCACCTTCTTGAAGTGCGTGGCCGACTGCACCTTGCGCACGGGCTGCATCAGGGCGTCCCTGACGATGATGCTGATGTCGGCCCCCGAGTAGCCGTCGGTCTTGCGGGCCAGCTCCTGGATGTTGGCGTCCGTCAGCGAGTGCGGGGTGTTCCCCAGGTGCAGCCGGAACATCTGCGCCCGCGCCGCCTCCTCGGGCAGGGGGATGTAGATCCTCTTCTCGAACCTGGGGGCGCGAGGGGTGAGCCCCGGTTCCAGCCCTGCTGGGGGGCTGCCACGGGGGCTGCGTGTGGGGCTCACCTTCTCCTGATGGCCGAGTCCAGCACCCAGGGGATGTTGGTGGCACCCAGCACCAGGATCCCGTCGCTGCTGTTCCCCACACCTGCAGGCACACGGCTCAGAACAATCTCCAGGGATTCTCTGAGTCCCCAGGTGCTGACTGCCTTGTCCTGCTCCCTCCCATCCCTGGCACAGGCACCCACCCTGCATCTGCACCAGGAACTCGGTCTTGATGCGCCGCGCTGCCTCGCTCTCGTTCTCGTTGCGGGAGCCGCACAGCGAGTCCACCTCATCGATGAAGATGATGGAGGGCTTGTGCTGCCTCGCCAGCTCAAACAGGTTCTTCACCAGCCTGGGAACAGAGCAGGGGATGGGGTCCCCGCTCAGAGACCCTCCTCAGCAGCACCAGGGCAGCCCCACGTTCCTCCCATTCTGAGAACCCCACGCTGGCAGCAAGGGAAGTGCCACATCAGGGGCTGTGCAGCCCTTCAAGGGACTGTGCTCCCCCCTGGGACCCTGCTGAGGATTAAAGTAAATCTAATTACAGGGTATCAGAAATTAATAATGTAGAGTTAACTTTAATTATTACTTGCTCACAGCTTGGCAGGGGTGGGCTCTGCTCAAAGCTTGCTGTAAGGGAGCTGTAAATGAATTCAGAGCATGGACAGATGGGAAACTTTCAGGTAAGAGCTGCAACTCTGGAGGGCCCCAAAGCTCCCCCAAGAAGGAGCATGAGAGCAGTTAATTAAGACAAAGAGACAGAATCCAGTTAAGTGTTAGAAGACCCCAGCTTAAAGTCACTGTTGGACTGAGAGGTCTGAAAAGATGAGGGGGCACAGGCTGTGAGGGAAGAGGCCCAGGGATTGCTTTGCTCAGACTCCCTCTCTGAAGGCACCAGCTCCCAATTCTTTAACAGCCCCGTTACTGGGGTTCCCTGAGCTGGTGGCCCCTTCTCTACCCTGGCTGTCGGAGCACCAGGAGCCAGGCTGCAGCCATGTCTCTGCTGCCAACTTACTTCTCACTCTCCCCCAGCCATTTCGATGTCAGGTCAGAGGAGGACACAGAGAAGAAGGTGGAGTTGTTGGCCTCGGTGGCCACGGCCTTGGCCAGGTAGGACTTGCCGGTGCCAGGCGGCCCAAAGAGCAGGATCCCGCGCCAGGGCGTGCGCTTCCCTGCGGCACAGAGCGGGGTCAGCCCCGTGCTGGGGTCATCCACAGAGGGGTCACCTCCTGCACGGCCCCTTCCCAGCACCACGGCCTCACCTGTGAACAGGTGTGGGAACTTGATGGGCAGGATCACGGCCTCCTTCAGGGCTTCCTTGGCTCCCTCCAGCCCGGCCACGTCGCTCCACCGCACGTTGGGCTTCTCCATCATGATGGCACCTGTGAGGGTGTGACTCTGCTGACATGGCCCCACCGAGATGGGCACAGAGAGAGCCAGAGTCCCACACCCCCAGTCCTGCCTTCCCTCAGCGCAGCAGCTTTTGGGGTGAGCAGCCCACAGGAATGCACCCCTGGGCCCCAGTTCCACAGCCTGTTCCCCTCCCCACAGCCACCCCAGACAGGGCTGTCAGTGAATCCCTCCTAACCCCAGAGTCAAACCCATCACAGCCTCTCTCACCCATCAGCTGCTCCTGCAACTTCTTCTTCTCAGGGTTCTCGCCCTCGCTGTCACTGTCACTCCTGGGGACAGGGGACAGGGTTCAGGAGCAGGACTGGCACTGGTGTGGCAAGGGGGGTCCTGCCAGCTCCGTGGCCAGACCGGGGATCCCTCGCCCCCCGTCCCGCACGCACCCCTTGTTGTCATTCTGTGCTTCCCTGACAGGCCTCTTGCCGTGCCGGTCCTTGCCCCGCAGGTACTCCTTCAGCTTCTCGGCGCGGTCCAGGTACTGCACGCACTTGGCTCGGATGCTCTCCTTGGCCTTGTCGCTGTGAGCCTCATCTGCGGGAAGCCGCGGGCGTTACCGGAGCCCCCCGAGCGGCGCAGCCCCCGCGCCCCCGCCGCCGCGCCTCACATTTGATGGCGTGCAGGAAGTACTCCACGGCGTGCTGGTACAGCCGCAGCGCCTCCTCGTAGTTCTTGGCCCTGTCCTCCTCGGTGGCTTTGGTGACCAGGTCGATGGCTTTCTGCGCGGGGGGAGCGCCGTGAGCACCGGGCCCGCCGGGGCCCTCCCCGCCGCCAGGGGCCGGGCCGGGCCCGCCCGCACCGCGGCTCTTCCGCCGCGCCCCCCTCCCTGCCCACCGCGTCGGCACCGGGGCTCAGCACGGCCGGGCGACCTCAGCGGGGCCCGGCACCGGGGCCGGGTGAGGCCTTTTCCCGGCCGGCACGGCGCCGGGCCCCGGTGAGGCCTGTCCGCTGGGCCGAGCGGAGCCCCGCGGGAAGGGGGCGCGGTGTCGGCGCGGCCGGAGCCCCAGCCCCGTCCCGGTGCCCGCGGTCGGTACCTGCAGGGTGGACGTTGTCATCGCATCGCCCGGTGCGGCCGCTCCGGCGGCCCCGGGACGGCGGCGGCGGCGGCGGCAGCGACTGCGGCTGCGCCCGGCAGCGCGCCCCCTGCTGGCGGCACCGCAACATGCAGCGACGGGCGCCCGGTGCGCGCGGGGAGCCACGCCCACTGAGGGGCGTGGTTTGATGAGACCGCGCCCAAAACTATTTATGTATTCGTGTGGGCGTGGTCTGACATGGGCACGCCCTCTATTGCCCCGCCCCGGGGACTCGGAGTGCGCGGGAAGTCCCCAAAAACACGTGAACAGCTGCGGGGGTGTGTGTGTTCGTTCGTGAGTGTTTACATGTGTGCTTGTGTGTGTTCATGACTGTTCATGTGTGTCTGTGTTCGTTCATGAGTGTTTATGTGGCTTTCTGTTCATGAGTGTTCACGTGTCTGTTTACATCTTCATGTGTGTATGCATGCCAGGTGCACACCCCTGTGTGCACGGTATTTGCACACACACTGTGCACATGTGTTTGGCATTTCCCTGTGCACATACACCCCCACACACCTGCAGGGACCTGTGCCCGCTGCTGTACCCACCTGTCCCACAGCTGAGCTGGCCCCGCTGCCCCTGCTGTAAAAGTTGCCCAGTCCCCTCAGAAATCCCCATAGACACCCCACCCCAGAGATCCCCCCATTCCTTCCAGAGACCCCCCATCCCCTCCATCATCCCCAGAGACCCCCCTACTCCTTCCTGAGACCCCCCCCATTCCTTCCAGAGACCCTCATTCCTCCCCCATCCCCACACCAGACTCAAAATGAGACCCGGAGCCCCTGGAAAAGGCAATCTGATATAAATAGCGATTTACAAAGAATACAAAAATAGAAGGAGGGGGCAGCACCCGAGCCAGCACCCAGAGGACCCCAGAGCCCCCCGAGGCAGAGACCCGTGCAGGAGTTTGCCCGGGGGCTGCGGGGGTCCCGGCAGGACAGGGGAGCCCTGGAGGTCCCACCCGAGCCCCCCAGCCCGCAGGGTGTGGGAGCTGCCCCAAGGGGAGGGAAAGTACAAAAAGCGAAAAGTGCATCAATCTACATGTCCTGCCCGGGGAGGGACAGCCCCGCAGGGTCCCCGCGGCCCCGGCACAGACACGGCGTTTGTTCAGCCTTTGGGAGATCCGGGGGCACTGCCGGGGGGCACGGGGGGAGGCCAAGCCCCAGGGACAAGACCAGGACCCCTCTGCCCCCCCTGAGTGCCCCCTGTAGGACAAATGTGTCCCCTCACCCTGAGCAGGGCGTGGGGACCCTGTCATGCAGCAATGGGCGGGTCCCACATCCCCAGCCCTGCCCCATATGGGGACAATGTGACCTCTTTGGGGGACGCCCCAAGGCAGGGGGACGCCGGTTCCCCTGGAGGTGAGCGGGGGGCACCAGGAGACCCCCGGGCGGGGGGGCCGGGCTGGCTCCGCTCCAAGGCACAGGCGGTGAGATCAGCGATGGCTTCAGCCCCGGGGGGATTAAAGCTGGTGTGAGTGACCCGAGCCCCCGGGCAGCACTGCCGTGGGGCAGGAGGGGCTCAGCCCCGCAGCCGTGGGGCAGGAGGGGCTCAGCCCCGCAGCCGTGGGGCAGGAGCGGCTCAGCCCCGCAGCCTCCTGCGCTCTCAGGGCAGCGATCCCAGTCCCAGCAAGGCACCGATGGGGCACGAGAGGTTGGGGGGCCCTCCGTGACCCCCAGCTGGTGGTGACAGGGCGAGGGGGCTGGGGCACCTATGCCAGCAGCCCCATGCGGGTGACTTTGGCCGACAGGAAGGTGTGCAGCACGAAGACGATGGGCTTGGGGCAGGAGTGCAGGTCCAGCGCCTGGGGAGAGATGGAGAGGGGTGTCAGCCCCCACATCCCACCGGGGACTGCAGGGCCGGGGGCTCCAGTCAGCCAAAGCCAGCGGGTGTGGGCAGCTGGGATGTGCAGGGATGGGGAAAGCAGGAGGAAGCAGCGGGTCCCCCAAACCAGGGGTCAGCCCTGCTGCCCCCTCCTCACCAGCTCGCCCTCAGGGCCCCCGAAATCCAGGTAGAGGGTCCTGATGCCGTCATCCGCAGACATCTTCAGGCGCTCGTAGGGGTAGCGGAAGAGCACGCAGGAGCCCGGCTCGTCCCGGGAGATGGTGAAGCCGCCCTCGTAGTGGATGGAGAGCTGCACCTCCTGCCCGCCCAGCGTGCAGCCTGCGGGCACAGCCGCTGCCGTCAGCCCCGGGGGGGCCTGGGGACAGTGGGGACAGCCGTGGGGGCCCAGCACCGCGGCACTCACCCACGGTCACCTCCTTGATGAGCTCGGCGGCGGCGTGGCAGCCCTGCACCAGGACGCGCGTCCAGGCCGACAGGTCGCGGTGCGTCTCCACGCGGAACACGTGCATCTCCACGCCCTGGCGCGAGCCCGTGCGCGTGGCGAACGTCAGCTCCGAGCCCAGCGCGGGCGAGCGGCGCCCGGAGCCGGAGTGCACCAGCCTGGAGGGGAGGGCACGGCCGGGGTGGGTCAGGGGCTGGCACCGCGTCACCCCACGGGCGTTCTGGCGCTGCGTCCCTGCCCCGAGGCGCAGGCACGGCCCCCAGCCCGGCTCACCTGGTGGCCACCAGCGGGTAGCTGTGGCAGGGCGAGGCCCAGGCGTCCCTGGTCCAGGGCATGCCATCGTAGAGCAGCAGGTCCTTCTCCGTCACCGCCATGAGCACCGGCCGCCACTGCTGCCGCCCGCCGTCCAGCCGCGCCTGCCGGGCACCGGGCACCGTGAGGGGGAACCACAGCCCCGGCACCCAGCCCTGAGCCCACGGGCAGATGGAGCCCAGAGCAGCGGTTGCTCATTGCCAGGCAGCATCCACAGCACCCACAGGGATGGGCACAGAGAGCAGTGAGAGCCAGAGTCCCGACCCACATCCCCAGTCCCACATCCCCCTGGTTTGCCATCCTGGAAACCAGGGGTCCTGCCCACCACACTGCCAGGCTGGCTGCAGCTCTCAGGCAGTGAATTCAGGGCATAGGGAGGGTGTGATGAGGGGTTCCATCTGTAAATTCCCAGCAGGAGAAGGGGCTGAGGGCACAGGAAATGCTGCCACCACCGGGGCACAGCTGGATGGGAGAGCAGCAGAGCCAGAGCCCCAGCCGGGCTCTCTGGCTGCACCCACAGCCCCGGTGGCATCCTTGGCACATCCCACTGGCACTGCTGTCCCTGGCAGCCCCCTGGCACATCCCTGGCACTGCTGTCCCTGGCAGCCCCCTGGCACACCCCATCAGCGGTACCTGCTCGGCCAGCCAGGCGATGTGCTTCACCTCCCGGCCCCCGGCCGTGGGGCTGCCGGAGCCCAGCGTGGCGTTGAGCTCGGCCAGCACCTGGGGCAGCAGCGCGGTGATGTTGGCGTGCAGGGCGCTGAACCAGGCGTGCGCCGTGGCTGTGTCCCGGCAGCGCAGCACCAGCGTGTTCCGGCTGTCCGGGGAGTGCAGCTCGATCAGCCTGCGGGGACAGGGACAGGCCCAGGGTGGGACAGGGACAGGGTGGGACAGGGACATGGCCCAGAGTGGGACGGGGACGGGGCCAGGGTGGGATGGGAACAGGGCCAGAGTGGGACAGGGACAGGGCCCAGGGTGCAATGGGGACAGGGCCCAGGGTGGGACAGCAGCACTGCCTGGGCCCTGCACTGCAAACTGGCTGCACTGGTGTGGGGCTTCTGCGTTTCCACCTGCCAGAGCTTTCAGCCCTCATTTTTTAAGGCAGAGGGGCTGCCAGGGGGCTGAGAGGGAACTTGGCATAGCCCTGGCCCCCCTAAACCATCTGGAGTGTTGTTCCACAGCTCAGGGGGCGAAGCAGGGCTCATGGCCTCAGCGAGGGGCAGCCCCAGCTGTGCCCAGGGTGCCCATGGGGTGCAGAGTCCCTCACACTGGCACTGAGCAGACCCAGTCCTGTCCTGGGGGTCTCTGGGGAGCAGGGTCCCCCCACCGGCAGCCCCTGCCCTCACCTGTTCTCCAGGTCAGGCATGCTGAGGTTCCGGGCAGCAAAGCACATCTTGAGGGGGATCACCTTGCGGTCACGGGGGCCCTGGTGCTGGGGGGACCCCGAGTCCTCGCTGCCACTCAGGCTGGGGGACTGCGGGGCCGCCCCCTCCCAGGGCAGGTCTGACACCAGCGACGGCTTCTTGATGTAGGGCGTCACCTCCCGCATGAACTTCACTGTGGGGAGGGGGCGCAGTCAGGCCCGGGAGGGTCCTGCACCCCACACCACGGCCCTGTGCCCCGGGGTCGGTCTGATATAGGACAATGTGACCCTCCCACAGCAAGGCTCGGGGGGTCCCACCCTGTCCGGGTCAGGGATGTCCCGAGTGAAGGACGGGGTGACAGCTCATCCATCCCGCCGCCGGCGCGGCTGTAGGAAGGGGAAGGCGCCACAGGACAATGGTGCCGGGCGGGAGGTCAGGCTGCAGCCCATCCTGGGCCATCCTGCCCAGCCAGGGCTGTGCCCGCCAAGTTTCCAGCGCTGCCGGCGATGCCGGGCCGGAGGAGCAGGGTGTGCAGCCAAGCCATCGCGGCTCCCCGCGCCTCTCCAGGCCGGGAAGGAAGGAAGGAGGCAGCAGCTCAGCCCCTGCTCCCCCCGGAGCGCCCCAGCCCAGCACCGCCCTGCTGACAGCAGCCCTGGGCCCCCGCCCGGCCCGGCTCTGCGCCGGGGACAGGGATGGGGCAGCGAGAGGGAAAACCAAACCCAACAGCAAATGGGCTGCTCAGCACCGGGAAACCAGGGCTGAAAGGATCCTGGAGCCGGCACAGTGCCACAGCCAGGCCCTCCGGAGGGGGAGCGACACCGCCGGTGGGGCCCAGGCTGCGCTGCTGCCAACGCTTCCCTGCGGGGCTGCGAGCAAGGCAGGGGCGGCAGGGATGGAACCGGGCAGGAGACACCGGCCCCCGCCTTCCACCGGCCCTGCTGAGCCGCGAGGAGCTTGCCCTTGCTGCGGGCAGCACAGGAGTTAATATTAGCTGCTGCCGGCGCGCTGATCCCGGGATTACCGCGTCCCACACCCCTAATCCCGCTGCGGCCGGGCGGGGAGCGCCGGGCAGCAGCGCAGCTCCCGCCGCGGGGCCGCTCGGCAGATGTTTGCCAGATGTGGGCAGCTGCCTGCAGCGCGGGGAGGGAGCTCAGCACGCGGGGCTGCAGCTCACGGCGACCCTGCGGGGCAGGCACCGACCCGGGGCAGGCAGGAGGGTGAGGCCGGGCTGGGCGGGCAGCAGCCCTGGAGCCTGAGAGCTGTGCCAGGGCGCTGCCAGAGGAGTGTGGGTGCCCCGTGGTGACCAGCGCTGTGTGTGCCCATGGTGGGGCAGCAGAACTGGCTCTGGTTTCAGTGGGACGCATCCAGGTGCAGGCAGGACACGGAGCACCTTGTGCCAGAGCTGGGGGCACCTGCAATCCCCCCTCCTGCTTGTGCTGAGGCTGCGACCAGCACAGAGCTGCCCTGGCAGGGCCAGCACCACCCCCGGCACAGGCGCTGCCGCCCCACCCACGCTCACCGCAGAGGAAGCCCAGCTGTGCCTGCACCCCTGGCCTGTCCCGCCGCAGGAAGGCGGCAGCTCCGGCTGCACCACGGCAGTGCCAGCTGCACACCGGGCTCACCGGGGCTCACCGGGGCTCACTGAGCTCCTGCAACCAGCAGGGAACACCGCCAGCTTTCCCAGGCTTGTGCCCCTGGCAGTGCCCGGGGTCTGCGCTGCACCCACAGCTCCATGCAGGGCGGAAGGGCTCCCTTCCCCCAGGGCCTGTGGTGCTTGGCGTGGGCCCCGAGGCCAGCCCAGCCCCCAGCATGGGTGACACAAACCCCACGGAGATGCCGTGCAGGGCTGATGGTTTCCCCTCCAGCACTGGCACGGAGCCCGGGAGAAGCTCTGGCACCTGCCAGGGTGGTCACAGCTCCAGGCTGTGAGGAGGGATGGGCTGGGTGGCACGGCCAGTGTCCCCCAGCAGCTTCTCTGCGGGCTCTGCTGAGAGCAGCTGGGCACGGGATGGTCCCACCAGAGCCACGGAGCAGCTGTGCCCAGGGAAAGGGAGGGAAAGGAAGGGAAAGGAAGGGAAAGGAGAAGAGAGAAAGGAAGGGAAAGGAAAGAGAGAAAGGAAGGGAAAGGAAGAGGTGTCAGCCACAGCACCCGTGCCTGTGGCGGAAGCGAGGGACAAACAGAGCACAGGGCTGGAGCTCCTGTGGGACAGGATCAAACGGCTGGGCAGCAGGAGGAAGGACGGGCTGAGCCGGGTGCAGGGTCCCGTGGGGACCCTCGCTGTGTCCAACAGCAGCCCCAAACACAGCACCAAGCCTGACCCTGCTGTGGCGCCCCAGCCGTGCCCAAGCACCTCGAGCCGGCTGTGCCCTCACCAGGAGCCAAGCCGTGTCCCCTCAGCCACTGCAGTGTGCCAGGGGCGTGTGGCAAGGCAGCAGCACCGTCCCTGTACCCAACGGGCACCGTGCCCACGGAGCAGCCCCACGCAGCGGGGGACAGACGGACGCGCCAGGACACCAGGACGGTGTGTGTGGCACCGCAGCACTGTGGCACAGCCCACCCCGACCCACGGCACCGGTGGCCTCGCGGTGCCCCCTGGCACGAGCCCCGTGCCGCCCCACCGGGCTGGGCAGGTCCTGCCCGAGCTTGTCGGGCTGCCGGGAACAGGTCGGGCAGGAGCCGGTGGCTCTGCCGGGCCAGCCCCGAGCCGGCTCCGGGCACAGGGCCCGGGGACACCGAGCCCGCGGGGGCTGAGCCGCAGGGACAGGGACAGGGACGGGGACAGAGCCTGACCAACGGCCCGGGTCACAGCCCTCCCTGGGGACACCCAGCCAGCCGGGCATTGTCACCGAGGACAGGGGACAACCTGTTCGGGGGGACACCACAGCCAGGGGACAACAAGTCCGTCCTGGGGGACCCCAGGTCTGTCTCTGAGGGACCCAAATCTGTCCTGGAGGAACACAACCAGTGATCACAACCCTGTCCTTGTCCCCAGCTGTGAGGGGTCCCCAGCCTGCCACAGAGGGAACAGCCCGAGCCGGGGGGACACCGCAGTGCCTGTCCCCATGCTGGGGGCCCCCGTGGCTTTGGGGGGATACAGAAATGCGCCAGCACTGGGCGGGGGAGTGGCGTCCCACACCCGGAAAAGGGACCCAAAGGCGGGCCGGGAGTCCGGGGACAGCGGCAGGGAGGTGTGGTGGGAGCCGGTAACGGCGGGGGAGCACCGGGACGGGGGACAGGAGAGCACCGGGGGCCCGTACCGGGGATTCGGGGGAGAGGAAGGGGTTGAGGCGTTACCTTCAAGGATGACCTCCCTCCCGGCTCTCTTCAGCGCCTGCACAGCTTGATCGTGGGTGGCATCGCGGAGATCGACGCCGTTAACAGCGAGGATGGCGTCGCCTAACCGGAGCGCTCCGCTCCTTTCCGCCGCCAATCCCGGGAAGATCCGTGAGATCAGCACCGGCATCCGATTCTCCCGACCTCCCTTAATGCTGATCCCGAGCCCTCCCGCCTCCGCTTTCACCACCCGCACCCTCCTCACGCCACCGGGTGCCGCCGCCTCCGCGTTGCCGTTCACCACGCCGTTCACCACCGACGGATCGCCGGTGCCCGGTTCCGCCGTTAAGCTTAGCGTTTCCCCGGTCAGTTCCGCGGACACGCGGACCCAGCGCTCCCGCAGGAGCAGCTCCAGCAGCCCCGTTTTACAAGCCCGGGTCCACACGGCCATGCCGCCGCCGCCGCCGCCGCCGCCGGTCACCGGGAAAGGGGCGGGGCCTGGCGGAGGGCGCGGTTTTCGGCCCCGCCCCCGCCCGCATGGCGCGCTGCGGTAGGCTCGGGGGCGCGGGAGGACGGGGTGGGGCGGCCCCGCCTCCACTGCCGCAGCCACCAATCAGAGAGGTGGCGGCTAAGCCGCCGCTGCTGTGATTGGTTGTGCTGGAAGGCGGGGCCTAAGAAGCCACGCCCCCGCACGCCATGTCTGGCGCTGAGATTTGTTTGGCGCGCTGCGATTTATTTCACGAGCTGCGCTTTAAATCTGCCGTGTTCTCCGGGGATCCCCGATTTCCCTCTCTCCATCCTCGGGGAATGACGCTTCCCTGCCCCACGCAACACCCCCAGACCCCCGTCCTTAGTGAATGAGGCTGCCTGGCCCCACGCAGCACCCACGGACCCACACGATCACCGGGGAGACAGAAGCCAACACTGGCATTAGACACTGTGAGCGAAAAGGGATGGAATTTGGAGTGCCACCTTGTCCCCGCACCCCAGGAAGGAGAACTGGAAGGATATGAAAATCATGATGACATGATGGTGGTGTGACAGCAGGAATGAGCCCTGAGCCTGGGCATGTACACAACAGTGAGGTTTTATTCCTAAAGCACCTTAAGAAAATTCTTACAGTGCCCCAGGAAGGCAGCACAGAGACAGTTCCCAAGGTTGGAGTGGCTTCTTCTGCTCTCAGGTGCCAAACTTCTTCTGTTGGACAGGCAGAGGCAGCTGGGTTTTGAAGTCCATGATGGGTCGCTCCACCACAACCAGGCAGTTCTTGTCCAGCAGATCCATGAAGAGCAGTGGCTGCAAGGCAGGAGATGGGAATCATGGAAGCAGGGAAGGGTTTGGGGTGGAAGGGACCTTAAAGGAATCTCGTTCCACCCCTTGCCATGGGCAGGGACACCTCCCACTGTCCCAGGTTGCTCCAAGTCCTGCCCAGCCTGGTCTTGGGCACTGCCAGGGATCAGGGGCAGCCACAGCTGCTCTGGGCACCCTGTGCCAGGGCCTGCCCACCCTGCCGGGGAACAATTCCATCCCACTATCCCATCTAACCCTCTGGCAGGGGGAAGCCATTCCCTGTGTCCTGTCCATACCCTTGTTCCCAGTCCTGTCCACACCCTTTTGTTCCCAGTCCCACTCCAGAGCTGAGCACCTCCCTGACCCCGCTCCCCAACACCATCACCCACCTGGAACTTCTTGCAGATCTTGAAGGCATGGAGCTGCCTCTTCCTGGCGGTCTCTGGGAGCTGTTTGAGGGTGCTCTGGTTCATCAGGAGGGCGCTGTCGTCGGGCAGGGGCTGCGGGAGGGCAGCGGGCACAGCGTAGGTCAGGCTCTGCAGGAGCACCGGGCACCCCGGCCCTCCCTCCCTCCCTTCCACCCGCTCACCAGGGACTTGTCGAGCACGCAGAGCAGGTAGGTGTCGTGGAGCAGGATGTGAGAGGGGTTCTTGGGGTTGAAGGTGATGTGGGTGATGGGCGAGTCCCGCTCCAGCCAGGCGCGGTGCAGCCCCCGGCTCTGCACGGCGCGGCTCCAGCTCGTGTACTGCTTCTCGGGGATGCTGAACTCAAACAGCTGCAGGAGCACAGCGGGGACACGCTCAGGGCTGTCTGCTCCTGCCAGCACCTCCAGGCAGTGCCCTGAGCTGAGCCTGACAGCCCTGACGGCAGGGACACAGGCACAGGGAAGGGAGCAGGGCACGAGAGCTCGGCTAGCAGAGCTCCTACCTGCTGGTCTGAGTAGGCAATGACGAGGTTGTTGGTGCTGGGGTGGATGGCGAGGGCAGATACGGCGCAGTCATAGTTGGGCACCACGCAGTGATGCTGCAGGAGGGGACAGTGCACTGATGTGACCCGCCAGGGCCAGGCTGACAGCTCTCCCACACACCCACCCTGACCAGAACCTCCAGGACTGCCTCTGACCCCCTTTCCCACACCACAGCCACCCCAGCCCTGCTCCAGGGATGCAGTGATGGCTCCCAGGGGGGCAGTGCCTGCTAAGTCCCCCATCCCGTGTCCCCTGAGGCTGGGGGGTCACTCCCAGGCCCACCTTGAAGCATTTCAGGTTGTAGATGTGGATGGCCCAGTCTCCACTGACGGCTGCCAGCCAGTGCCCGTCGGCGCTCGGTGCCAGCAGGTAAACGGCCTCGGAGCAGCCTGCAGAGAGCCTGGGGCTCAGAGGGGTGCTGTGAGCCCCAAACCCCAGAGACACCCAGCCCCACGTCCCCCTGACTGCCCAGTGCCAGGCACGAGGGCACAAACACCCCCAGGATGGACTCCCACGCCCCTGAGGGCAGGAAAGGGGGACACCCCTCTGCCCCCGCAGGGTTGGGGGATGCAGAGCCCATGAACATCCAGCCCCAGCCCAGCTCTCCCCAGCCCACCTGAGGGCGGCCGCAGGGTGTGCAGGTGTTTGCAGCCCCCCGGCTCCAGCAGCTGGAAGACGTGCACAGACCCTCGGGCGGAGGCCACGAAGAGGCTCTGGGAGTCGGCGGAGAACTGGAGCTGGTAGGCCGGGGGCAGCAGCTTGGGCACCTTGGGGACCTGGCAGCGGGGAGAACGCAGCTCTGGCAGCCAGCCCGCCGCCACCCACATGCCCACGAGTGACGGTGGCCAGGCCAGCCCCCCCAGCCCCCCATCCCCTGACCTTCCTGAGGCTGACGCCGTCCCCGTCGCAGCGCACGCGGTACAGCTGGAAGCGCGAGGCCGTGGAGTAGCCCAGCCAGGTGCCGCAGGGCGAGACGCAGCTGCAGTAGATGTGCTCCGGGCCCTGGGGACACCCAGAGGGGCTCAGGGGGGCCCGAGGAACCCCCAGAGCTCAGCACACACCCCTCAGCTGCCCCAGGGGCACCCCAGCCCGCTCAGCCCTACCTTGCTCTTGAGCTGCACCAGGTGCTCGGGCATCCGGCACAGGGGAAGGACCTCGCCGTCCTTTCCTGGGAATGGAACCACACGGACCACCAGTGAGAGTGGGGAAACCACACGGGGCTCTCTGAGCAGCTGGGGATCCTCAGGGAGTGCCCAGACCCTTCCCAAAATCCTGCTGGCAGCCCGAGCTCTGCCAGGGAGCTGACACCCGAGAGCTGCACCTGTGACTCACCGGTCTCCTCAGTGGAGCCAAGTCTCCAGAGCTCCAGGTACTGGGAGAACTGGAAGAGGAGCAGCCGGGCTTTCCTGGCGCAGGAGACGAGGCGGCGCTGCGTGGAAAAACAGGCAGGATGTCAGGGACACAGAGCCTGGCACAACGGGCTGGGGCACAGCCGGAATGCCCTGCGGTGCTGGTGACTCCGAGCGGGGGAGAGCAGGGAAATCAGGTCCGTGGGACGGGAGCCTGGAGATGGAGACCCAGCAGGACCAGCAAGACCAGCTTGACAACTTGCACTGCTCCTTGGCAGAGCCTCCAGATGCACCAGGAAAGGAGACACAACGGGGCAGACGAGGGAGCCAGGGGCAGAGGAGGGAGCCAGGCACAGGGAAGGAACCCTGGCAGGGCAACGAGGGCACCGGAGGGGCAGGGAGATCCAGCCCTGCCAGCCCCAGCAGCTCCAAAACACTACTCACGTGGGGGAAGGTGAATTTTCGGAGCACTGCATCGTAGTTTTTCTTCTGCACCTTCTCCATCAGCGGGCGGATCACCAGCTGGGCGTCCAGGCCTGCAAGGCAAGCACAGATCAGCCAGCCGGTACCGGGAGGGCAGAGCCTGCCCAGCCCCGGTGCCCCCGGCAGCCGTACCCCCGGAGATGAGGGCGGTGGGGCTGTGTGCCACGGCCCGCACGTCGTGGCTGTGGAACTGGAAGGGCTTGGTGCGCACCCAGCGCTTCTCCAGCCCGCCCAGCCTCACGGGCAGCAGCTGCAGGTGGTAGGTGGCCCCGGTGGAGGTGCCCACGATCATGCTGTCCTCCTTCTGCGGAGGGAAACGGGGCTGTGGGAGCAGGCTGGGAACAGCAAGAGGGCACTGCCAGGAGGCAGAGTGCAGCAGCTCCTGCTCCCTGTCAGCCAGGACAGGGTGGATCTGTGGGTGTCACCCACCTGTGACACGGCCAGGGGGACCTGGGGGGGTCACCCACCTGTGACACGGCCAGCGAGAGCACGGCCGATGTGCTGACGGTGTGGGACTCTGCCAGCGTGCCCTGCTCCCAGTCCCAGAACTGCACCCTCCCAAAGGAGTCGGCGCTGACCACGGTGCCGCTGGACAGGAGGGCGATGGCCCACACCACGCACTCGCGCTTGGCCTTCTCCACGTGGTGGTTCACCATGATCCTCTGCATCGTCTGGCCTGCAGTGGGGGAAGGATGGGGGAGGCCGGGGGATCCCCAGGGGCACGGTGGGTGCAAGTGGTCCCGAGGGATGGGATGGGATGGGATGGCATAGGGCTGCTGTGGGACAGGAGGTACCTGAAGCGACGTCAATCACACGGAAGAAGTCGATGGAGCCAGCCACGATGTGAGTGTCCAAGGGGTGCCAGGACAGGCACAGGACACGGCCTGGGGAGGAAGAGAAGCTCCGTGTGACAGCCCGTGGGTCACAGCCCCACGGTCACCGGGACACCCGGAGGGACACAGGGACGGTGCTGCAGCCAGGACCCACCTTTCCGCCTGTCCAGGTTCCGCTCGAACTGGATCCCGCCAGGAACCACTTGGAAGATCTTGACAGAGCCGTCCTCGCAGCCGATCTGCGGGGGCTGGGATCAGCGCGGGCCTCAGCGGGACCCCCTCCCCGCGGCCCCGGTGCCGCTCCCGGCGGGACTCACCGCCAGCTGGGTGCCGCTGCTGTTGGCCACCATGCTCCAGATGGGTCCCCCGCCGCCATCCAGGCCGCGGGCCGCGCTCAGCGCGGCCAGGTCGTACTCGGTGATGTCCCCGCCGAGCCCGGCCCCGAAGAGCCGGTCCCCGGCCGCCCAGCACAGCGACTCCACCGACCGCGCCTCGTGCCCGGGGATCACCTGCGCAGGGACCGGGTCACGCCGCGGCACCGGGACCGCCCGGTACCACCCGGTACGCATCGGCAGGGCCAGATAACGCCCGGTACAGCCCCGGTGGGGCTCGACACAGCCCCGGTACAGGCCCGGTGAGGCTCGACACAGGCCCGGTACAGCCTCGGTGCGGATCTCTAAAGCCTGGTCCCGGCTGGACACGGCCCGGCTGGGCTCGGTACAGGCCCAGCACAGGCTCGGTGCCGACCGAAGGACCAAGCAAGCCCCGTACGGGCTCGGTACGAGCCCGGTACAAGCTCGGTAAAGCCCGGTACGCCTCAGTACATCCCGGTACGGCCCGTACCGGCGGCCTCACCTTCTCCTGGAAGTAGTTGGCGGCGAAGTTGTACACCTCGACGGCGCCGTCGGTGCGGGCCAGGGCCAGGCGGGAGCCGCGCGGGTGGCAGGCGAGGCAGCGCACGCCCGCCGGCACCAGCCCGAAGAAGCGCACCCGGTGCACCTCGAACTCGCCCATGGCGCTCCGCCGGCCCCGGCTCCGCTCCCGCTCCGCTCCCGCTCCGCCCCACGTGCGCGCGGCGCGCCGGAACCGGAGCTGCCCCGGGGCCGCGCCGAACCGGAAGCGGAAGCGGCGGCGGCGCGGCGGGAGATTCGTGCGGGGCCGGCGGCGGGTGCGGGAGCGGGGCCGGGGCGGCGGGGCCGGGGCGCGGCGCGGGGCGAGCGCACCGTGCGGGCGGGAGGGACCCGGGCCCGGGAGACCCGGCCGGGCCGCCCGGGGCCGTGCCCGCCGCACCGGCGCCGCTGGAGGGCACCAGCGCCCCGCGGGACCGGGCGGCGGCAGGGGGGGGCACAGGGCCCCCGGGAGGGATCCGGGCCTAAGGGTCTGGGGGAGGCTGCAGGGCCCGCAGGGGGGTCTGGGCCTGGGGGGCGGTTTCTGGGGGTCTCGGGGACGGGAAGGGCCTGGGCGGCTCTGGGCTCTGGGCATGGCGAGTGCGGGTGCTGGGGCTGGATCTGGGGGTCTGAGGGGACCTTGGGGCCTGGAGGGCCTGGGAACATTCTATGGGGTCCGGGGGGGTGGATCTCAGGATCTGTGGGCCCAGAACGGGGACTGTGCATGGGGGATCTGTGGGCCCAGAACGGGGACTGTGCATGGGGGTTCTGTGGGCCCAGAATGGGACTGTGAATGGGGGATCTGTGGGGCCCGGGGGTGCAAGTTCATCCCCTCAGAGGGGCTCCTGCTCCCCTCCCCGCTGCCCTGTCCTGACCATGTCTCTGCAGGGTCCAGCATGGTGCAGATCGTCATCTCCAGGTGAGCCCCAAGGGTTCCCATGTCCCCTGGTCCCTGTGCCCGCTGGTGCCCAGGTAACTCTCCCCATGTCTCCCCAGCGCTGGCACCGGGGCCCTGGCACAGTGGGTGCTGCTGGAGCTGCAGGGCGAGGTGGAGCCCCGGCAGAGCGGGGACCTGGCCGGGAGCCTGCTGGGAGACCTGCACTACACCTGTGAGGTGAGGCTGGACACCGCCGGGACCTGCCGGGGATAGCCCAGCCCAGCCTCACCCTCCGCTCTCCCCAGGGCGTCCCTGTGCTCATCGTGGGGCACCACATCCTCTACGGGAAGGTGGTGCAGCTGGAGAAGCCGTTTGCTGTGCTGGTGAAGCAGGGAGGAGCCTCCCAGCCCAGCCCCGGGGAGCCCCATGGCCACTACACCGTTACTGCCCTCATCAAAACCAAACTGCTCTTCAAAACCCGCCCCAAGCCCATCATCACCCACGTGCCCAAGAAGGTCTGAGGGGAAGGATGGGGGCTACAAACTCTGATCTGCTGCTGGAAAAAGCAGCAGGGACTTGGGGAGATCCAGGACCTCATCCCTGTCCTGCACAGGGGACACTGGCACTGCTGGGTCCTGTGTCTGGGTCACTTGTCCCCCCCAAAGTGACTCTTTTCAGAGGGCACCCAAGCTCTTGGCCACAGACCCCATGGATCACCCCGGGGCCATGGCTCCTGGCAGGTAGGGACTTCCTGTGAGCTGGGCAGGGGTGTCCCACCCTGGGGCTGCCCACAGTGAGCAGAAGATCCCAGGGATCCATGGAGGTGCCAGAGTGGAGATGTCTCCTTCCACCCCCTCCCTGCAGCTGTGGGGACACCAGTGCCACGCAGGGACTCAGCACCAGCCTCCCTCAAGTCGGGCAGGGAGCTCAGGGACCCTCCCCAAAACACACCATGCGTCCTCAGTTCAAGTCTTTATTTCCACAACTCTGTCAGGATATAAAAACCAGCCTTTTCCACCCGAAATATGGAAAAAAATTCCCCTGGCAGGTTCAAAAATAAATAGATTTACAAACCATCTGCGACAATACCAAAGAGCTACAAAAGTCTTCTAAAAAACCTTGTATTAAATTAAACAAAAAACAGCTAAAAGCTCCGTCATAGAAAGGGTTTTTTATCCAAGTCCTGAAAAAAGGACCCACAGGTGAATTCCCTGGGGAGGGGACAGTTGGGAAGCACCTTGCCTAAATCCCCATCTCCCCACTGCTGGGAAGGTTTTGGGGTGGGAGTGACGGGGCCGTGGGGTGGCCAGAGCAGGACACGGCCCCAAAGGGTCTCCAGCAACGCCCCGGCCGGCACACAGCCCCCCAGATTTCCCAGTCTCCATGCCAGGATCCCCCCTTGGCTCTTTGGCAAAGCTGAAGGAACCTGCTGCCCTCCTGGAGCAGCCAGACCCCCGAGAGGCCTGGCGGCTGCCCGTGGGTACGCGCCCGCACGCAGCCGTGGGGCAGAGGCAGCGCGGCCAGCAGGGCTGGCACGCCGGGTGTCCTGGGGTGGGGAGTGCTCTAGCACCACGGAGGAGGGACTGGAATCCCTGTAAAAGCACCGAGGGGTGGAAGGTTCTGGAATGGGGCGTGGGAGCGCGGCCAGCAGCGCTCCACACCGGGATGCTCCATAGGGCACAGCTGGGATGTCGCTGGCAGCACCTGGCTGGGTGATGGGCAGCCCTGGCTCGGCTTCTCCGTGGCCAGCTTGGGATGGAAAAAGGAAAGTATAGGAAAAGTTTGCACCTTAATTAAGAATAAAAGCAAGATTTCAAGATCTGATGAGAAACGCCAAGGGTTGGGAGCGCTCAGCGCTGCCCAGCAGCTCCGGGATTGGGAAAAAGGGGTCTGGGGGTGTTCACTCCAGCACGTGGGATCACCCCAGCACCTGGTGGTTCCGGGATGGGCAAGAGGGGACGGCGGTGGCTACCCTGACACATTGGATGGCCGTGGCACCGGGGATCACCCCACGGTCAGACCTCAGTGAAGACCAGCCCACACTGCTCCTGCCTCTTGCCGCAGCGGCGGGCAACGATGGCCAGGTAGAGGGTGAGCAGGGCCACCCAGTAGCAGGCGTAGAGAATGGCACCCGAGACGAGGAAGGCCACCTCGGTCTCGCTGAAGAGGTCCTGGCTGTAGGCGGTGTAGGCCAGCCCGCCCAGCAGCACCGCCACCCACACCGACACCGGCAGCAGCCCCACGAAGTTCACCACGATGGTGCGGCGCCCCGAGGTGCCCCAGCCCGACTTGTTGATGGTGGCAATGGCGAAGATTTTGGCGGGCAGCAGGCTGGACATGTAGAGGAGGGCGTAGAGGGACATGAAGATCATCTCGGCGCTGCCGCGCAGGAAGCAGGCGTAGGTGGCCTTGATGACGCCCACCAGCTGCACCGTCAGCAGGAACAGGAGGATGTTCCAGACGCGGCCGCGGTAGAAGAGCTGGATGACGGTGGCGATGAGGAAGAAGGGGAAGAAGCCGGTGACCACCGACTCGTAGGTCATCCAGAGGTGGTGCTTGTGGAACCAGAGCGCGTTGTAGAGCCACTCGCGGAAGTAGGACTTGCTCCAGCGGGTCTGCTGGTTGAGCCAGCGCAGGTAGCGCGTGGGCGTCTCCGTCAGGCACTTGGAGCGAGCCGTGTACTTGGTGCGGTAGCCCAGGCTGAGCACGCGGTTGGTGAGGTGCCGGTCGTCGCCGAAGCTGCACTTGCTGCCCAGGAAGGTCTGGTGGTACCAGTCCTCGAGGAACTGCTGCAGCAGCGCGTTGCGGTACATGCCCAGGGGGCCGCTGATGCACTGCACGCACCCGAAGTACGACTGGCACGCGCGCTCCACGTTGAAGGCCATCCAGTACCGCACGCTGCTCAGGAAGGACAGCCACGAGTCGTACTTGTTCAGGATCTGGGGAGGGGACGGACGTGAGCCCCGGCAGCGCTGCAGCCCCTGGGCCCCAGCCCTGCCCTCCCTACGCCGGGGTACCTGGACATCGCCGCCGACGCCGCCGACGTGGGGGTCGGCCTCCAGGATGCGGAGCATCTCGGCGGTGCAGGCGGGGTCCAGCACGGTGTCTGAGTCACACACCTGGGGGCAGAGGGAACGTCGAGCCCCGCTCCCGCCGCCCACGCGCGCCCGGCAGACAGCCCAGCCCACAGCCAGGCAAGCCTGAGCCACGGACGGCGAGACCGGGCAGAGCCCCGCAGACCGGCAGGCGGTGGAGGGGAGCGGAGCAGCCAGCGGTACCGGGGCACCGCTGCCCAGGACACCCATCTCTGGCTGCTGGCACCGAGGGAAGACCCGTCCCTGCCACCACGTGTGGGGACCTTGCACCCCGTGCCACACTGTCCCACGGGATGACACCACAGCAGGCCATGTGCTGAGGAGGAGCTGATGGGACACCCACGGGCAGCAGTGTGGGCAGCAGTCAACACCTCAGCCACCCCAGAGCCAGCAGCCCCCAGCCTGGTGGCTCTAGGGCTGTGCATGGGGCCAGATCCAGCACTGGGGGTTCCCGGGGCCGCTCCCACTGCACCCACAGCCCCCGTGCCCAGGACGCCCACTGCCCACACCCCCCAGCCCATGCACGCACCTGGATATAGTCCACGGAGTCTCCGAGCGCCCGGAAGGCCGTGTACATCACCTCGCGCTTCCCGCCCCACTTCTGCAGGATGCAGGAGTAGGTGTTGCTGCGGACCAGCGCCTGAACTCGGGCCAGCCCTTCCCGCAGCCCGGCCTCCGTCTCCCCCTCGCCCCAGGCGTGGAAGTTGCTCCTCCAGATGTAGCTGCCGCAGCGCTCGGAGCCCATCACGTCGTGGAAGATGTCCAGCATGTAGGTGTCGTCGGGGCCGTTGCCGTCCACCACCATCACCACTTTGAGGTCGGGGAAGGCGATGCGCTTGACGGAGCGTAGGCACTTGGTCAGGTAGTCGGGGTCCTCCTGGAAGGCGGCGATGCACAGGGCCACGGAGCGCCCCGGCCGCACCGGCTGCCCCTCGCCCCGCATGCGCCGGTGCTCCAGGAAGGCGAAGAGGCTCTGGATGAAGAGGTGCAGCCCCAGGATGGCCCCGTAGAGGCCGAAGGAGAGGTAGTGCTTCTCCGTGTGGATGAACTGGTACCCTGTGACGTAGGCGGCCAGGATGCCCCCCAGCACCGCCACGGCGAAGAGGCTGGTCCCCACGACACGCAGGGCCGTGGAGAGGCTCCCTGGCATCTGGGGGGACACGGGGCGCCGTCAGGGCACGGGGACATCCTCCCCATCAGGTCACCCGGAACGCAAAAGCGGGGTGGCCCTGCTGCCCCACGGCCACCCTGTCCCTCATCAGTCGCTGTTTGGGGGTGACACCTTCGCGGTGCTTCCACGGGGCCAGAGGAGGTGCGGGGGTGCCCCACACCCCGCTGTGTGTGTGCCAGGGGAGGTGCAGGGGCCCAGGTGCCCCACCGAGCACGGTGCCAGCTCCCCCATTCACCCAGGCAGGAGCGCGGCCGCTCGCAGGCGATGGCTGGGCTGGAGGACAGGGAAGGGCACGGGGATGGCAGGGACCGGGTGTCCCCGGGAGAATCGCGGCCGCGCAGAGCCCTGCGCCCCCCGAGCGTGTGCAGGGACCCCCGGCTGCGGGGAGGCAGCGGCGAGACCCCGGCCCGCTGCGGGCCGGGACGGGCGGCGCGGGCAGGACGGGACTGCGGAGAGGCACCGGGAGCGGGCAGGGGGTGCGGGCGGCTCGGGGTGCCCGAGCACGTGCGGGGCGCGGAGCCAGCCCAGGGACCCCCGGCGGCACCTCCCGGGCAGCCCCTCCGGCTCCCCCCGGTCCCGCCGCCCCCGGCTCCCCCCGGTCCCGCCGCCCCCGGCGCTCCCGGCTCCCGTTACCCCCGGCCCCGCAGCCTCCGGTGCCGCCGGGCTCGCAGCGCCGCGGGGGATCCCGAGCCGGCAGCAGCGGCCCGGGAGGGAGGAGGAGGGAGCGGGACTCACCGTGGAGGTGCCGGTGGCGGTGCCGCCGCTCCCCACCCGCCGCCGCCGCTGTGCGCCCGGCCCGGCCCGTGCGGCCCCTTTATACCGCGGCGGGGCCGGCACCGCCCGCAGCCCGCGGGGGCTCCGCCCGGCACCGGCAGCACCGGCACCGGCACCGGCGGCACCGCCCCCGGCACCAGCACCGGCACCGGCTCCAGCTCCGCCCGCAGCCCCCGGGAACCCGCCCCGCACCGGCAGGACCTGGCACCGGCCCCAGCCCCGCACTGCGGGAGTGATGACCGGCACCGGCGGCGCCGGAGGCACCGGCGGCACCGGCATCAGCAGCGCCAGCGCTGCGCCGGCACTGGCACCATCACCGGCATCACGGCACAGCCGCTACATCGGCGGCACCGGCAGCGGCTCCGGTGCTGCACCGGAACCGGCATCCCCATCACCCGGCACCGGCAGCAGGCGCGGGCAGGGCACGGAGCCAGCCCCGGGTGCAGGCGGCACCGGGAAGGTGTCACCCTGTCACCCCCAAAGCAGTGACCGGTGAGGGACAGGGACAGCCACTGCATCTCCCCCCGCCCCGTTCTTGGGACACCCCCGTGTCCCCTTCCTGTGCCACCCGCGGCATAAGCCACCCGTGTCCCCCTGTCCCCGTGGCCGCTGGGTGCCAGGGCAGGACCAGGGGCATGCGGGGACAGCGGCACCTTGTCCCTGTGGTGGCCCGATGGCAGGGGACAGCCAGCTCCTGGAGGGGCCATTCCGAGTCTGTGGGAGGCACAGCCTCCACTCGGGGCTCAAATTCAGCACTTTTGGCTTTCTCAGCCCGGCCGTGCCCTGCTGTGCTGGGAGCTGGGTGTGAGGAAATGCCGGGGCTGGCTCGGAGACCCCGAGCACCAGGAGCTGGGAAAGGGGATCCCTGCAGCAGGAGCACCCCGGCTGGGAAAGGGGATCCCTGCAGCAGGAGCATCCTGGATGGGGACACGGCCAGGACTCCCAGCCTTGCAGAGAAGGGGGTGCTGGACACCCCACACTTGGCAGGACACAGGGCAGCTGGAAATGGGGCTGCTCACAGTGGGGCTGGGGAGCAAGGGGGGCACCAAGGGGTCCCTGAGGACTCTGCTGCCCCCACGCTGTGGGTGTGCAGGAATGGGGCCCTTGGGGCTGCAGCACTCACGGGGACTGCCCTGCCCAGAGGGAGGAGGTGACTCTGATGTTGGGGTACCCCCGAGCACACAGTGGTGAGTGGCGTTCCCAGCCAGGTGCCCTGCAGGGTCCCAGACCCTCCTGAGCATGGAGGGGCTCTTGGTGCCACACCAGAGGGGCCCATGCTCAGACCCTGCGGTGAGGGAGCCCCCGGACTCTTCAGCATTCTTGTGGTGTGAGTACAGTGCCAAGGAGGGCACAGAACTCCACTCTGGGGGTGCAGACAGCAGAGCCCCCCTCCCTCCTGACTCTCCTCGGGGACAGTCACACATTTGGTGCTGCCTAGCCAAAGGGAGCCTGAAGCACTGGCTCAGGCTGCTTGCCCAACTCAGGGCTCACCCCGGGGGTGTCACAGGCTCTGGGACGTGACCACGATGGCCCCCATGAGCTTTGCACGGCCCCACAGACACCACGGACACAGGGATCAGCACATCTCAGTTTAATCCCACACCTCATCCCAGCGAGGTTCCCTCCCCCCCCACCGACACCGCCAGCGGCATCCTGCAGGGCACAGCCCTGTGCCCAGAGAGGAGCAGTTCACGTCCAGGGCTCAGCCCCGCTACGGCAGCACCACGATCTTCTTCTCCAGGGTCTGCGGGGGGAACAGGACCCTCCTCACGGCGGCGTCCAGCTCCTCCAGCGCCAGCTGCGCGTGCAGCACGGCGGCGGCGTCGCGCTCGGCCGCGGCCACGTGCTTCAGCAGGCGGTACAGGTCCCGCAGCACGTCCCGCAGCACCTGGGCACGGCACGGGGCAGGGCCGGGTCAGCACCGCCCCTGGGCAGGCTGGCACTGCCCCTTCCCCGGGCACCCACCAGCCAGCCCCCCGTGACTCGGTTTCCCCGCAGCACACCGCGGTGATCCCGCAGCCCGGGGGCGCGGGGGCACGTCGGGATCCCGGCCGTGGGGATTCCCCCGGGGAACCGGCTGGTTCCCCCGCGGGAGCTGAGTCCCAACACGCTCCTTACTGGGAACTGCGGAGGGAGGCCGCGGCGTGGAAAAACCGGGCATTTCCAAGGCAAATCAGTATGAACAACTCCCACAGCTCCCCAGAGCTGGCACTGCCCCAGCATGGCGTGGCACTGTCCATGGCACAGCCCAGCAGCTCAGAGGGACACCCCACAAAGCCCACCCTTCCCCAGGATCTGCTGAGGGAACCCCTTACTGGGGGATGCCCAAACTGGGCATCTCAGTCCCTTGGGACTTTCCCTGGAAGCCGCTTGGGAATGAGCCCTGCAGCCCCTACAGAGCACGGGCCCTCCCCAAGGTGTGCCCAGGAGCCCCCTGGGGGCTGTCCCTGCCCCAGGGACCGGCAGGGCTGACCCACCTCAGTGACCTTCTCACTCAGCCCCCGCAGCAGCAGCACCACCACGTGCACGGCGGCTCTTCGCACTTCAGCCTCGGGGTCTGTGCGGGCTATGGCTGTCACACAGCAGGTGACCTGTGGGGACAGGGCAGGGGGCATCACCAGGGGCTGAGAGACGCAGGGGATCCCGTGGAGCAGCCACTGCCGTGCTGGCAATGCCCCAAGAACGAGGATGGGACCCTCGTGCCCTGCTGGGTGCGGGCTCCCAGCAGCTCCCCCAGGGCCAGGCAGCACATGGATGCTGTACAAGAGTCTGTATAAAAATCAGGCAGAGCCAAAGGAATCTAATTAAATCCCGGCAGTGACAGCCGGGAGAATTAGCAGAGCTCGCACCTTCCCGAAATAGCAGCGTGTGGCTCACTGGCACCGCATCAACTGCCGGGATCCACCGGTGCCGAGCGGGAACGGAGCAGCCCCGGTGCCAAAGCCACGGTGTCTCACTCCAGGAGCACCGGAGGGGGCGGGCTGTGAAGCTCCCGTGGGGCACAGACCCATGGCTCCAGGGCTGCTGGGCCCTGGGGGTCGCGCTCACCCCACTAGGATCTTCCAGCAGCTCCCAAAGCTGAATCTCACCCACAGCCTGCAGCCGGGGCGGGTGAGGGCCAGCTCCTGATACTGATGATAACCATCATGATAATTAAGATAACGGGAGAGTAACAAGGTGTCATTAAGCGGGAGGTGTCTCTGGCAGGCACCACTTGTGCCCCCAGGACTCCTCTGGCAATGGCTGCCATGGGTGGAGCAGGCACCAAAACCCAGGGCTAGAAGGCTGGAACCTCCCTAGTGTTTGCTTCAGGCCCCCGCAATATCAGCCATTATCACTCATGTCCTTAATGGAAATGTCCCGTTTCCATATGGAAAGGTCCCATTTCCACGTCCCCAGCAGCCCAACCATGTGCTAACACATGCAGCGTTAAGGAGCGGCCCGCCGCTCCCCAGGCAGGGTGAGGGTCAGGATGGGGCCGTACCTCGTGGATGATGGATCCCAGCTGGAAGCCCAGGTGCTGGCAGAGCTCGCCCAGGTTGGAGAGGCTGCTGGCCCTCAGGGCCCCGTCGGGATCGCGGGCCCCCCGCAGGAAGGCGCGGATCAGCGGCTCCCGGTGCCGGAACACCATGTCCCCTGCCAGAGAGCAGAGCCCGTGTCACCCTGCCTGCCAAAGCTCCTCCGGGAACAGAGGGGTGGGGCAGCTGCCTTGCAGCACCACTCAACAGCTGCATGCAACATCTGGAGTGCGGCTGTGCCCCCAGCACACACCCCGTGGCACAGAACCTGGGGCTCTTTGGCACATGCCAGTCCTCCCATGGGGTCACTCACGGTTCTGCAGACACACCGAGTGTGAATCTCAAATTCTGACATCACCCAGACCCAAGCCCCTGCCCCAATTAGCACACAGAGGTGCTGTGGAGGTGTGAGCTGCTAATGAGAGCTCACAGCCGTGCTCAGCATCCACAACCATCCCAGGAGTGTGGTCACCCCACAGCAGCTGTGAGCCCCACGGTGTGGACACACCTCCTTGGGCCTTGAGGGCTGGAAAGAAAGCTCCAGAAGGCCAGCTGGCCTGTAAATTCTATGTTTTTCCAGCTCTCTCAAGCGCTGGAAACTCCTTGGACAATGGTGTCCTGCAGCAGGTGGAGGCACTGGGGTGGATGCTTGGGATGCCCCAGGGTGTGGGGACAGGAATGATCCTTGGGGCAGTGGAAGCCCCCATCACCCTGCACGTGGGGGCTCAGGCTGGGGACTGGCACAGGGTGGGGGAGCACAGGGCAGCCCTGTGATGCCAAGGACTTGCTGGGGATGTCTCATGCTCTGTGCCTGCACCCCAGGACATGGAATTACAGCAGTGTGAGCAGTGCAGGGTGCTCTGAGTGGGATCCCCTCCACAGCCAGCAGTGCACCAGCCTCTGTGCCAGACGGCTACAGAGGGGGCATGCAACACTTCCCTTCCCCTCCTGGATAGGGAAAGCCACTCCAGTGGGACAGAACACAGGGCTGGGCACAGGGCAGGAGCGGGGCACGATGGTCCCTTGGCAGAGCAGGAGAGCTCAGAGCCACAGAGAGCTGTGGAGGGATCCTGGAAACATCCCTGCTCTCAGGTGCTGAAGCTCTGCAACAGGAACAACCTGGTGCAATTTGTTCTATAAATACGCCGGCGAGCCGGGACGCGCCGGAGCAGCTCCTGGGGCACCGCGGGGAGAGCCAGGGCAGGACATGCCACTGTCCCTGGGGCAGGACGTGCCACCATCCCCGGGGCAGGACGTGCCACCATCCCCGGGGCAGGATGTGCCACCATCCCCGGGGCAGCTGCCAGGGACAGCCTGCACCCAGCCAGACACTGGGACACTGCCTGGGGAGCTCTGGGACTGAGGGGCTCTGAGCTGGTCGCTGGAGCCCCACAGGACACAGTGGGATGTCCTGAACCAATCCCAGCAGCGAGGATGGATGGTGGCACAGCCTGGCACCGATGCCACAGCTGGCAGAGCCCAGGGATGCCACTGGTGCCAGGGAATGTGGCACAGGGGCATGCCCAGCCAAGGCACAGAGTGCCCACCCAGTGACCAGGGAGCTCTGCCCGGCTGCCCAGCACCATGGACACTGCTGCCACCTCCCTGGCCATGCACAGCTCCAGCTGTGTGCTCTGCTGGCCAGGCCTCCTCCACAGAGGCAGACGAGGCATTTTAGGACGTGTCCCAACAGCAGATGCCAGAAAGGCATCATCCAGCTTCCACCTCTGAGCCCGGCGTGTCCGGGCGCTTCCCGGCAGTCTCCAAGGCCGGTGCTGCCGACCGAGGGGATGGGGGGCTGCTGGCAGGACCCCTCACCCTGCCCCTGGTCTGACAGGACCCCTCACCCTGCCCCTGCTGCTGGCAGGATCCCTCACCCTGCTCCTGCTGCTGCCAAACCCCAGCCAGCTTCTCTTGGGCTTTCAAACCCTTCTCACCCTCTGACAACAAAAGTCCCCTGTGGGCTTTCCCCCCTGGTAATGGTGAGGCCGAGCAGTGCTGTGGCTGCTGGCAGCGGGCAGTGCCAGGGACTCACCCAGTGCCCGGGTGACACGCATCAGCACCTCGCCCAGCTTCATCCTGGTGACAGCAGCCATGGTGTCCTCCTTGCCCTGTGCTGGGCGCTCATACTGTGCCAGCAGGACGGGCAGAATCCGCTCTGGATACTCACTGGAGAGCAGGGCAACGCCTGCAGGGGAGAAAAGCTGCAAAATCAGTAAATTTAGCAGCTGGCAGCAGGTGTCCACTCCCTGCTGCTGGGTATGCCCTTTGACCAGTGAGGACTTGATGGGCACTGCAGCCAATGCTTGGCACAGGGTCTGGTCGCTGCTCCCAGCTCTTGGCCATCAGCACACGGTGCCAGCGTGTCTCTGTCCCTGCTGGATTTACCTGGCCCAGACTGGGAGCAGGAGGCAGTGTGTGCTGCAAGCCCGCTGCATCTCCCTGGGGCTGATGAGAGACCAGATCCCAGATGCAGGGATCCATCCACTCTCCAGCTCCAATGCCCTCCCCTGAACACACCCCAGCCCCTCAATGACTGTCTCATCATGAGGGGCCCAAAACTGACCCCAGGATTGCAGGTGTGATGTCCAGCACATCAGGAATACACCACTGAATACACCAGCAGTGCCACAACCCCTGGCTCATGCCCAGCCCTGCTGCTGTGCCAGGGAGCAAGTGGGACATGGGGACCCATCTGGCACAGCCCCCAGGCCTGTGCTTGGCACGGCACGGCTCGGCAGGGCACAGGTGCTGGTGAGTCAGTGCTGCAGGAACCCACCAGGGTTAATCAGGGCAGCTGCAGCGTGTTAATCACTGCACGTTAATCACTGCACTATGTTAATCACTGCACGTTACAGCCTTTGTGCTGCAGCTCCCGGCAAGGACAGGCCCGGCCCTCTCAAGACCGTACAGGCAGGGGAAGCACGGCATGAGCTCCTTTCCCAGCTGCTGCCAAAGGTTACCAACCCCACGGCAGCGGTGCCAGCGTGGCTGCGGGCCCGGGGCATGGCACACATCCCCTGCACGGAGCCCAGGGCACTGTGACCATGCAGTGTCACACAGGGCACACACAGTCACCGCTGCAGGAACACCTGCCTGCAATCCCACGGGCAGCCAGAGCTGTGGGGCTGTGCCGAGCGTGCTGGGGCAAGCACTGACCCGAGGGTTTCCTAGGAAGGGCTGTGAGTACTCAGCAGCTGCCACCTTGGCAGAGCCCTGAGGAAGCACCAGTGGGTGCGCCCCACGTCCTGGTCCTGTGCCAGCCTCAGCTGAACAGACCCCTCTGTGAGTGCTGGGGCTGTGCCCACGCTGCACTGGAACTGCAGCCCCAGCCTGCGGCACAGACCTGGCACAGGGATGGTGACCAGCTCCAGGGAGTAAGAATAACTGGGAGATGGAGTCTCCAGCGTCAGGAGCTCGGCATAGAGCCCACGTGTGGCCCCAGGCTTGATGGAACAGCACAAAGCCACAACCTGGGAGGGCAGGGGATGCCGAGCCCTCAGCCTGGCCATGGCTCTGCTGCTCTCCACTCCCAGGGCACAGCACAAACCCTCCCTGACAAAGGGCTGGCACTCGCCCCGACAGGCACTGCTCACCTTGGATGGCTGAGAGGTACACAAAGGCGTCCTCGTGCTGCACATTCTCCAGGAACACCTGGAAGGAAGGAAGCAAAGTGCCACCAGCAGTGACCCAGCAAGGCCAGAGGGCTCCAGTAATGGTGACCATCTCCAGCCTGATGGCCTGTCCAGCTCTGCTGGTGGGGACAGGGACCTGAGCAGGAGCCCGGTACCTGCAGCAGCTTCTCCTGCAGCCGAAGTGCCTCTGGATCCCTCTGGGTGACCAGGCTGGCGAGGTGGCGCAGGGCAGCAGCCCGGGCGGGGGGCTGGGGGTCGCAGGCTGACTCCAGCAGCTCCTGCAGCCCACCCGGGGCCGGGCCGTGGGCTCGGGGGGCTGCAGAGGCACCGGGCTCACAGGCCCTGCTCTGCCCCGTGCTGCTGCCGTCCCTGTGAGCAGGGGGGCTGGGGGCTCCGCCCGCAGGGCTCCGTGCCGCCGTGCCAGGCTGCGTGCCCAGCAGCCCGTGGGCAGCGGTGCCCAGCGAGCCGGCCGAGCAGGCGCCGTGGGTGAGGATGGCGATGCGCAGGTCCGAGGCCAGCTCCTGGGTCAGGGGCTCGGGGTAGCTGCGGGACAGCTCCTCCAGCAGCGGCACCAGGCGCTTCAGCACCGCGAAATCGCCGGATTTCAGCTGGCAGGGAGAGGGGCAGCGCTGGCTGTTAGCCATGGAACGAGGGGCCACTCCCTGGCATGCTGCCTGGAGGGTGGGCACGGGGCATGGGGGTGAGGAGCCCCAGAGCCCCATCCCCAGGTCGGGAACTGGGCTCTGGGCACCACGAGCTCCTCTCAGCCCAGTGCCAATCCCAGCCCTGGCAGCAGCCACGGGACAAGGCGGGAAGCATGTGAACCTGAAGAACAGCAGGGTCTGGGTATGGGGACCAAGCCAGGGACATCCCTCCCACCAGCTCTCCAGCACAGTTCCACACAAAGCAGCCTCCCTGTCCCGTGCAGCTCCCCAGCACAATTCCACACAAATTCAGTGCCACACTTGCCATAAATCCTGCCTGGAAGGACGCTCCCAGCACAGCAGCCATGAGCTGTCCTGAGCTGGAGCAGCTCTTGCCCTAACCTGGATTTAACTGCTAAAATCTGGGATGTGAGGCCTGGAAAAGGGTGCTTCAGCAGAGATTTTGGATGATTGCATAAAACCCCTTGCCTGCTGAAACCCAAACAGCTCTGCAGCTCCTTCCAAAACCTTTCACATTCCGTTTTCCAAATTATGTCACTCCCATTAACGCAAAAGTGGGAGCAGGAACTCAGCTGGGAGGGGCCCACTGCAGCCACAAGACTCTGGCTTTAACTTCCCTTCAACTACAGTTCTTTTCCCAGTATTAGAAATTTAGCAATAAGAGCCAATAAATAATCTTTTTCTGTTAACAGCTGGATCTTCCTTAGGGCAAATCCAGGGATGAAACAACACCAGCAGCTCTGTGATGGCAGCACGTTAATGGAAGTGCCATTGCTCCCCATGGCAGCTCACTGACTGACACAGAGCTCATATATATATATAGGCATTACAAGGTAACTGAGAGATATAAATAACAATATAAATATGTATAAAATGTAAATATAAAAGTATAAGGGGATTTTCAAGGGTACAGCCCACACGGGAAGTTCACAACACTCTGCAGCCAGAGTCTGTGACCCTGTGGGGATGCAGAGGGTGCAGGGCTGGTTTTTAAAGATGCTCTATGTGACTGCACTGTTCTGACAGTGCCTTTTTAGGAGAGATTATCAATTAGTTAATTGGGCTCTTGCGGGGTGCCGTGCTCTGACTGAATCCTTGGTCAGCACCCTGGCACCGCCCCAAGGAAAAAAATTGTATATCTTTATCTCTAGATGTATTTACAGGCTGTGACCGAGCAGGGACCCCGAGCCAGGGCATCCAGCTGTGCCACTGCACCCTTGGCTGGCCATGGCAGTGCCAGCCCCACACCCCACACCCCAAACCCCACACCCCTCACCTGGACGGCCCCGCCGAGCACGGCGGCCACGAGCCCCATGGCCATGGCGAGGGTCTGCGCCTCGGCCGCCGCGCCGGGGCCCCGAGCAGGGTGGGCACAGGCCCGCTGCAGCACGGCTGCCAGGAACTGCTGCACCTGCAAGGGAATGGCATCAGCAGCAGGGACAGCCCAGGGCAGCCCCTGCAGCTCCTGCTGCCTCTGAGCCCAGCCGAGGGTCCCTGTCACACACAGCCCCCAGCACAACCCCACACAAACAGCACAGTCCCACACAGAGTACCCCCATTCCACACAGCTCCCCAGCACAACCCCACACAAACAGCACAATCCCACACAGCTCCCCAGCACAAGCCCACACAAATTCAAGGAGTGCTCAGACCCTGCTCTCAGGGATGCACAGGGTTGCATTACTGGGGTGTCTGTTCAGGGCCAGGAGTTGGACTCAGTGATCCCGGTGGGTCCCTTCTAATTCAGAATATTCTGTGATTCTGTAATTCTGTGAAACCCTTCCCATTTTCCTCCTGTTGCTGCTCAGCCAAGTCATGTCCACAACTGGGACACGGTGATGGTCAATCCGGGGGGGACTCTCAGCTGCAGAAGCCCCCCTGGGGCTGGAGGAACAGGGGGATCCCAGCTCCATCCCTGCCTCCTGCCTGGCTCCACCATGGGATGGAAGCTGGGATAGTCCCAAAGGGGAGCTCAGGGTGGGTGTGTATGGAACTGCCCTAGGCAAAGGCTTGGAAATCCCAGAGCCAGGGAGCTCCAGCCCCTATCTGCAATTCTCCCACCAGCCTCCCCCTTATCCTGCACAGCTGACACCCCAGCTGAGCCATTTCCTGTGTTCTCACCTACTTTGGGATCTTTCCCACAATATTTTTATTCCACATGTAACGATCCTGCCTGGTTGGCATTGGCCTTCTCCACACTTGGCACCAACACCTCTGATCCCACAGGCGTCCTGCCTTCCTAACAGATCCTGAAATGAGGGAGTTGATGTTCTCCACGCCTTATCTTCTCCCAGACAAGCCTGGGAAGGGTTTGGATCAGGGTCACTCCTACCTAACAGGTGTGTTGCAACAGAGGAGGAACTACTGTGTTCCTCTTTCAGAAAACAAAGCATGAGGGCGACAAGGTCCTCTTGCACCAAATTCCAAACTTCCACCCCCAGGGCACTGGGTGCAGGCAGGATTTCCTCCTCAGCTGCCAGACTCCTTAAGCAAGGAGGGAGGCTGTGGGAAAAGGCTGCATAAAAGGCTGCATAAAGGGCTCAGGTACCTGCTGGGATAATTACTCCAGAGAAGAAATTCCATCAAATAGCAAGCAAGTAAAAAAAATTGGAATATTTGCTCTCACAACACAGTGACACACGAGCTGGAGGTGTTGAAGTTATATTTAATATTAAAAAAAAGGAAAATTGTGAATAAATTAACAGTAGATTGCAACTGCAAAAAATTTAAACTTAAAAAATAATCTAGAAAAAAAAATTTTAAAGTGGGAGGGAAAAAAAGAAAAATAAAACACTGGGGCACGGCTATATCTCAGGCAGGAGGAGAGAATCCTTGGTGCAGTGAGGAAATCAAGCTGACCTTGGTTATGGAGGAGAATACATAAATAAAATAAATGTGCAGCTGGGGGGGCACAGCAGCTGCTGCTCCTGGGCTCCAGCTTTGGGAGGATGCACCCCACTTGTTCCCAGCCCATTAGGGCCCCCCAAACACCCCAGGGAACCCCCGAGTGCAGAACCTGCTCAAAGCCTGTCCCTGCCCAGCCCGGGGCCTCGCTGAAACACAACCCAGGCAGGAGGATAATGGATTTCTTGTCTGCATTTCTCTGGTGGTGGGTTTGCATCCCAGACTCCTGGCTGGACCCTGGCAAAGCCCTTCCCCATTTCCCAGCGCCTCTGGGCCCGGCGGGTGGGTGTGATGGAGGCAGGTGGGGACAAAGCTGGGCTGGCCGTGTCCCCTCTGCTGCTGCCGAGCACACAAAGGCTCCTTTGTCCCGCAGGAAACGTGAGGAAACCTGCCTGAGCCATGAACAGCCCTGCCCACGGCAGCACGGGGAGCTGGCATGGCCAGGGCACTGGGGAAACAGCAATAAACCCCAGCAGGAGGGAGCTGAAAGGCACAGGATCTGCAGGGATCTGCAGGGATCCAGAGGGGAGTGCCAGGCTGCCCTCGGTGCCAGCTGCCTTCCAGATGACCCCATCCAGGACACGCTCAGGGGGAAAGATTGTAAATATCCTTTTTGGGGCCAAGGGGCACCAGTGGCCTTTGAAATTACAATATTTAATAAATTTGGCACTGCCCACTCATGAATGTAGGAGCACAGTTGTGCCAACCAGGTTGCTCCCATCCAACCTGGCCTTGGGTACCTCCAGGCATTGCACAGCCACAGCTTCTTTGGGCAACCTGTGCCAGGGCCTCAGCACCCTCACAGGGAGCAATTTCTTCACTGTTCCCCTTCTAACCCTGCCCTCTGTCAGGGGGAAGCCATTCCCCTTTGTCCTGTCACCCCCTTGTACAACAAGGTCCCTGTCCAGCTCTCTGGGAGCTCCTGTAAGGACTGGAAGTTTCTCTGAAGGTCACTCTGGGCCCTCCTCTTCCCCAGGCTGAGCAATCCCAGCTCGTTCAGCCTTTGCTCCTGGCAATGTTCAGCCCTTGCCCCTGGCAGAGCTCAGTTGATGCCCCCAGGCTCTGCCCACCAACCTGCTCGATGTCAGTGAACACGGTGTCCGAGACGCCCTGGCACAGCGCGGCCACCAGCTGCAGGACCAGCAGCTTCCTCCCCTGCCTGGCCTGGCGCTGCTCCAGCTCCAGCAAACTCCCCCCAGGCTCCACAGCTGGGTTTGGAGCCTCCTCATCCTCCGCAGCCACCTGAGTCAGCTCCTGCCGGGAAGGGAGGGCAGGCACGGGTTAAACATCGGGTTAAACATCGGGCCAGCAATGCCAGGTGAGTCCTCACACCACCACCACCCTGCAGCTGCTGGATGAAGGGTTCTGAGAGCTGCCCACAGCTCCTGGCTGTCCCATCCCTATCCCCTCCTGGGACTATGGGCTGGGGAACAGAATCCCAGTCCAACCCAGGCCTGGGGGGAAGCGTGGGGGCTCCAAGTGAGATCAAAGGAAGCAGGTATGGATGGGGCCCCTCTTCTGGAGCCAAGGAAGCAACAGGGATTATTCCCAGCCTCCAACACACTTCAGACATGCTCCTGTAGTTAAAACAGCCCAGGGGGAGGATGAGGGTTAACCCCTTCAGGGACAGAGCTGCTCCCACTCCTTGGCTCCCACCCAGCACACAGGGCTGCTCCAGCACACGCTATGCCCCAGGACACACAGGGGAAGATCCCCTTTTGCCTTCTGCTTGTCCAGGGAACCCCTTCCCACAGGCATGCCCCAACCAGGGCCTGGCTGCACTCACCTTCAGGCAGTGGATGAAGAAGTCTCCAGCCAGACCACTCTTCTGGCAGTGGGACAGGAGCTCCACCAAGCTCTCCACATGGCACTGCTCCAAGGAGATCTTCTGGTACAGGGCCTCATCTTCATCGCTGGAACAGGGTCAGGTTGTGCTGCATCACCAGCACAAACACCCCCAGAACCCCCTGGCACCCAGCCTGCAGGGCATGGTGAAATCCCAGGCTGCATTTCCCTGGAAGCCTTCCTTCCCAGCACTTCCCAGCACAGCCTGGAGGCAGCTGAGCCAAACACTGCCCAGGTCATTTGGGCTCTGCTTATTAACTAACCTGCACTCATTAACACAAACCATGAGCCCAAAACATACATTTCATCCAGCCCATAAACACCATGATTAGTGCTGGGTAAGTCAGGCAGAGCTGTGGCAGCAGGGGCATGGGCAGAGCCAGTATGGAACACGTTTAAAGTAGTCCCAGTTTAAGCAAGGCAGGGCTGCTTCTAATTCTGGCCCTGCAGTACCTAAAGTTTGTAAAAAGGCTGGAGAGGGACTTTGAGCAAGGGCATGGAGTGACAGGAAAGCGGGAATGGCTTCCCACCGACCAAAGGTGGGTTAGATGGGATAATGGGAAGGAATCCTTCCCTGTGAGGGTGGGGAGGCCCTGGCAGGGGCTGCCCAGAGCAGCTGTGGCTGTCTTATCCCTGAGTGCCCAAGGCCAGGTTGGACAGGGCTTGGAGCACCCTGGGATAGTGGAAGGTGTCCCTGTCCATGGCGTGGGCAGAACAAGATGAGCTTTAAGGTCTTTTCCAACCCAAACCAGTCTGTAATTCTAACTCAGGCCAGGAAAAGCTTGAAAAGAAGCCAAACCAAACGTATTTGTGGGGATTTTGCTGCAGGAGCCCCCGTCTCCCAGCACACCCCTGGCACAGCTGTGCCCCTGCCTGCCCCCAGTGCTGCCCTGGCAGCTCACAGCCCCTCTGTTCAAAGCCAGCCTCCTGCTGCTGGGCATCCCAGCCTGCGTGGCTGGAGACTAAAGGCTGCAGTTAACTCCCAGCACGGGCAGCTCTGCCTCCACTCAGAGGCCATCTGCCCACACCAGAGGAGCTCCGTGACGCTGGCACTGCCACCGTCTGTGCTGTGACCGTGCCACCTGTGCCCGGGGGACTCTGCTCATGGTGTCACCACACAGGCTGGGGCTGGGGGCTGGAATCTGGGGGGTGTTGAGATTGGAAAGGCACATCCCCTTCCCAGACACTGCACAGCAGGCAGGAGTGCACGGCAACGCTCAGGTGGAGCGTGATGCTTTGTGCGGCTGCAAGTCCGAGCTCTGCACCATGCCCAGGGAACCTGGGGGCTGTGCTGGCTCTGTGGAAGTGCCACCTGCCTGAGCCTGAAGGGATGAGACCCTGTGGGATGGCTCTGGCAGCCCCTGCTTTGCCCAGGCTCTCTGCCAGGCAAGCCCTGGGTGCCCAGTGACTCGGGCACTGCCCCACAGCACTCACCTGATGGTTTCCTGCAGGACGACGGCAGCGCCGCCCTCGCTGCCCACCTGGAGCTGGCACCGTGGGTGCAGGGTGGGCACGTGGCCGCTCAGCCCAGCCAGGCCCCCCAGCACAGCCAGGGCCTGCTCCCGCTCTGCCTTCTCCAGGAACCACAGCAGGATGTCCTGGCACGGGGAGCTGCCAAGGGGAAAGGAGCCAGTGGTGACACTGCTGTGCCCACTGCACCCTCCCTGCACAGCTTTGGGATGAAGGACATGGCTGGAGTGCCCTGGAGCAGCCCTCCCTGGGATGCTCCAGCTCCTGGCTCTGGCAGCTGAAGCATTTGTGCCTGTTCTAAGGGAATCAGCAGCACATCCTGCCCTTCTGGCGCTCCCAGATGGAAGGATTTGGGCTCCTCCACACTTCAGGCTGGCAAGGAAGCGCTGTGAACACCCTTGGCACGCCCTGCCTGCGCCTCACGCCGAGGTGACAAGGGCTGGTGGCAGTGCCAAGGGAGAGGAGGAAGGAGATGGGAGCACTGAGGTGGCACGGGGAGCCCTGCCAAGGGAAGAAGCAGGTTAATGAGCTGGAGCAGCCGCACCGGGCCGTGCCAGGGGTCTGGAAACCCGAGCACTTCCAGGCAGCTGTGGGTTCAGCCATCCCTGCCAAATTCCTGAGCAGAGGAAGCAGTGACTGCTGGCCCAGCAGCAGCAGCTTGAGCCTGGCGTGTCCCACAGCTTGTCACGGCACTCGCTGCTCTTCGGGGTGATTAACGAGGCCTTTAATATTAAACAGCACAGGCTGTGTGTGCACACACCTTTTAGGGAAAGCCTGCACACGCCAGCATCACCAGAGCACTGTGTAATCCCACCAGGAATGCTTTCACCAGGCTGGTCCTAACTCCTGGGAAAGCCTGGGGGACCAAGGAGAGAGGACAGCCAGCACCGGTCACCCCTGTCCCTGCCACGGCTGGCACACGTGGTGCCTCCCACTGTACTCCAGTCACAAGGAGCTGGGCACAGTGTGGGCATCAGCTGCCAGGATTGTACCAGAACAGTGATCCCAGATTGGAGAATGATCCTGTACTTCCAAGAGGCAGTGCTTACACTGTTTTCCCAGTTTTTATGCCATTTGTAGACCCCTCCATCCAGTTTCCAGCATCACTCCCTCCATCCATGGACAACCACAATCCCTGCTCCAGGCAGAGCCACCCTGTGCTCTGAGGGCACGCTCAGTTCTACACAGAACACCCTGGCTCCAGGGAAGACAAAAACTAACGTGAGAACGGGCTGCCAGTGAGGCTGTGTGCCTGCCTGGGGCTGCTGCCTGCTTGGAACAGAGTGCTCTGGGGTGAGGAGGAGGATCTGTGCTCCTGCCTGTACCCCGTGGCTGCTGGAGGAGGGAGAGCCCAGCAGATGAAACCCCAGCAGAGCACAGAGGCTCCCTTACCGTAAGTATGACACATTGTGCCTGGCGAAGGAATAGAGGGAAAACACCACTCCCAGGACTGGCTGCAGGGATCCCAGCAGCAGGCTCGAGCTGTCATTGCCAACCACAAACACCTACAGAGGGAGACAGGGGCACGGGGAGGGGAGTCAAACACCTGCAGGGCAGAGGGGAGCCCAGGAACACGTCTGAGCACAGGGCAGCTGCCAGGGAGGGTGGTGGAGGGCTCTCAGCCTCTTCCC
Source organism: Melozone crissalis (assembly GCF_028551555.1). Lineage (NCBI taxonomy): Eukaryota > Metazoa > Chordata > Aves > Passeriformes > Passerellidae > Melozone > Melozone crissalis. Next base: position 1,034,403 of record NW_026535785.1, read on the forward strand.
TCAGTCTGGAGGCTGCCTTCCCTGATTGTGCCACATTCCCTATTAAAACCTGCCTTCAGCACCACCTTTCTCTAGGAATTTGCTTAACCACAGCAGGGCTCCAAGCTACAGGAAGGCTGCAGGCAGTTTTTGGGAAGTCTGCTGCTCAGGAGTCCCCTGGCAGGAGCAAAACTTCACTGACTGACTGCAAATCTCAAACACAGAGATCAGTCACCAGCAGGGCAGCTGGGCTGGTGGGTGCTGAGCTCAGGCTCTGGGCTGCTCAGGCTCTGGGAATGTTGTTGGTGCTCAGGGGAGCATTACAGGGGCTCTGGGGACGCTGTGGAGGCTCTTGGGGGGTTGTAGAGGCTCTTGGGGGGGCTAGAGGGGCTCAGGGGTGACTGCAGAGCCCTGCTCCTCCCCTGCACCTCACCCAGCAGCCTCCCCAGAGGCTGAGAAATGGTCCCCAAGGGCCCTGCCCTGCTGCAGTGCTGCACACAGAGTTGTTTTCATGTGCTAATCCCCACGGAGCCATTCCTCCTCCCCAGACCCTTGTGTACACAAAGGCTCCCGATGAAGCCCCAAGGATGGTTTCTCACTAAGCATCAAATGACACTTGTTAGGCAAGGAACCCCCCCTCAAACCTGGGGTCCCCTCACTAATCTGGCTGCTGTCAGGCCCCCAGTGCTCTGCCATTAAGGAGGGACCCACCCCAACCCCCCCAGCACTGCTCTGGGAGGGAGCAGCCCTCCAGACCGGTCTCTGCCTGCCAGCCAGTTACAACAGATCATTACTGGGAAAATACACAACAATTCCAGCATTTAAGAGCTTAGCCTGCCCCGGGGCATGCCAGGAAGCAAGTCACCAGCTCCTGAAATCTGAATTCCTGGAGTGGAGATGTCCTTGTGGGCTGGAACGGCGCAGCAGGAAGCTGCTGGAGCCTGCAGGGTGGCACTGGGGTTACTGGGGGGATGGCAGGAAATGAGTTATGAGGGGAGCTGTCACAGGAGACACCTCCACAAAGCCCTCACCCTTCACAGGAAGCACAAGGATGGACCTCAATGCCAAGATCTGTGCTCTAAGGAAAGCTCAGAGCTCCTCACAGGGCCTAAGGGGGCTCCAAGGGGCTGGAGAGGGACCTTGGACAGGGGATAGAGTGACAGGACAGGGAACAATGACTTCCAACTGCTAGAGGATGGGCTGAATGGGATACTGGAAGGAATCTTTCCTGTGAGGCTGGGGTAGTCCTGCAGATGAAGACCAGACAACTGAGCATGACTGCAGGAGACACTGACTGGGTTTGTGTGGCCCAGCACACACTGAACTGCTCACCAGGTCTCAAAGCAGCCTTTTCTCACCCAAAGCAGACATGGTACCTTGAGCACATCTTCCACACAGCTGCCCAGCTCTGCCTCTGGCACCAGCACAGCCCCTGCTGTCAAATCCTGCAGTGCCAGCTCTGAAAGCAAAGGGCACACACATGAGCCCCCCAAAACAGCCCAGAACTGCACTCCCTGCACCCCAAAGCACTCCCACAGCTCCCTTCCCTCCCCATGGGAACAGAGCAGCCCTCAGAGTTAGCCATCCTAATTGTGCTGAAGTGTCATAAACCCCCAAGGAGACAGGGAAATAACACAGACCACAACTCCATTATGGATGATTCCCCAGAGAGCTGCTGGCCAGTGTGGGGAACCAGAACAAGGATGTCAGACTGGGAGAGGCTCCCAAGGAGCACGGGGCAGAGCCAAACTGCTCAGCTGCCACGCTGCAGCGACTGCACTCAAACAGGGGCAAACACGGGGTACCCAGACAAACTGACAGGGTCAGCACAGGGAGCTGGGCTGCCACACTGCCCAGCCTGGCCTGAGAAAACTCGGAGGGAGCGACAAAAACCAGTGAGGAGCAGAACCAAAGGCTTGCCCAGCCCAAGCAGGTACCTGTGGCCTCGGAGCAGCGGCGCAGCGGCGCCAGCAGGGGCTGCAGCAGGAGCCTCTCTGCCAGCTGGGGCTGCTCCCTGGCCATGCTCAGCACCGTGCTGGTGGCCACACGCTGGAACTGCCGCGCTGCCACCTTGTCCTGCACGCGCAGCAAGTCCAGAACCTGCAAGGAAAGGGAAACAGGGATCAGCAGCCCCTCGGAGGGGACAGCCTGGCGCCTCCTGGCAGCCGAGGAGCCAGCCATGTGCTGCTTTGCTGGCAGCTGGCATGACATTCCGTGTGTGGAAGAGCCAGGGCCCTTCCCACACACGCAGGGCACCTCTCTGGGTCAGAGCAGGAGCCTGCACCACTCCCAGAGCCAAAGAGCTACACACAGAGCTCTGTGTAGCACAGTGACAAGTCCCTCGTGCGATCAGACATCATCACCCAGCATTTCAATAAAACATGGAAAATTCAAGAGTGGAAACGTCCTACTGCCAGGAAACCATCTCCACGTTGTGCTGGCTTGAGCCAGGCCACACTAGAGCAAAAGGAAGAGCCCTGGCACCCTCCAAGCTGAGAGCTGGCTCTGCATTCCCCAGCAGAGGGGACGAGGGACTTACCTGGGGGCACACCTGTCTGTAGTAGTCCTCGAGGGACAGGCACTGCTGGGGGCAGGCAGCCAGGATCTTCCCAACTGCATCACATTTCCTCCAGTCCAGAGCTGCTGCTTCAGCACCAGCACCACCTACAGCAGCAGCAGAAATCCTGGGTCAGCTCAACCCACGGCCAGCTCTGGCTGAAGCCAGGTGCTCCTAGCCAAAAATTGGATTTTGAGCTTTTATTGCTCTTTCAGAAGACATCTGAACTCAAGGATAGAAAGGGGAAAATTGCTGTGCAAGAGCCCTGATAATGGAAAGCAACTCCTACAGCCAGGTGGGTGAGCCAAAAGGTGGAGAGAGGTTGTGCTTGGGCGGTTGGAGTTGGCCAGATGAGATTTTGGCACAAAAAACCGTGGGATTCAGCTTGTGGAGAGCAACAGCTTCCTTCCCTGGCAGGACAGGGAGAGCAGGGGATGGGATGGGTCTCACTGTCCCTACAGCTCTCATAGCCCAGTGCCCAGCACAGCTCCCACCACACTGGCACTGGGACAGGGCACTCCCCAGGACTGATCTGGACACACACACTGTGTGACCCCATCGAGGCACAAACAGGCTTGGAGCCTTCCAGCGTGGCCCTCTAACACATGTGTATCCCAAATCAGAGCAGTCTGGGAGCTCGGCACAGTCAGGCAGTCTGTGTGTCACCACGTCACCTCAGCCTGGCACAAGCCAGCCCCTACACCCAGCTCTGTGGCTCTGCTCTTCTGGGGTGAACTGTCTCTAGACACCTCTGAATCTGTGATGCTGGGGCCCAGAGCCCCCCACTCACCGTCTGTGCCCTCCAGGACACCCCGAACCACGGCCTGCACCCCGCTGGGCCTCAGCAGCCTCTCGGAGAGCAGGTGCCCGCAGAGCCGCCGCAGCCAGCCCGGAGCCGCCCCCGGGCACCTCTGCAAGGCAGCAAAGGAGCAGGTGAGGAGCCTGCCTGCACACACCTGTGCCCAGCCCACCCTGGGCACAGCCCATGCTCTGACAGACAGCACAGCACACAGGCTTTGAATTGCTGCTTCATGCAGCGGCACAAAGCAAATCAGGAATTAACGAGAGGTCAGCCCTCAGGTGCTTAGCATGCTGTTCCATCTCTGCAAGTGTCCCAGGCCAGGCTGGATGCGGCTTGGAGCAACCTGGGATGGTGGAAATTGTCCCTGCCCATGATAGAGAGTGGAATGAGATGAACTTTGAGTTCTCTTCCAGGCCAAGCCATTCTGGGATTCTATGATTCTATTACAGGCATTTTCCCACGGGGACTTTCCTAAAACAACACTTAAGAGATTCCCCATCTCCTCCTCCCCAGGATGCTTTGGAACAGCCGCAGAGAGCAGCAGGTGCCCTGTGTCATCCCCCGAGCGGGAAGGGCGAGGTTTGGAGGAGCAGAGGCTGTGCTTGGCCGGGCACGGTGGATGTGCGTGCCAAGCCAAGGCGGCACGTGCGGCGATGACAGTCCCTGACACACCCGCACTCCGCTCCTGCCACACATCCAGCAGCCTCGCCAGCGCTCGGGGACTGGTTTTTAAGGTGTAAGAACATTTGCAGCGGAGCAGCATCCTCGGCGCGCGGTAACCACGGGGGTACGGACCGTGACAGCCCGGTGTCGGGGATGGCCCCGGGTACCTGCTTGGGCTGTCCCTGCAGGACGAGCAGCTCCTGCACGGCCAGCGGCTGGTAAACACGGTCCAGGATATCCCCCAGGGCTTCCCGGCACTGCGCTCGCTCCGCGTCCGAAACGCCCTGGAACAAAACACACCGGGGCTCTGATAAAACAGCTCGGTCCGGGCGGTGTGCCGGTGCCCCGCGGGCTCCCGTCGGCGGGCTCCGTGCCTCCCTTCTCTGACACGGGGCAGGACACGGGAGGCACCGCCGGAGGAGCGGGCTGGGACACGCACGGCACCCCCGGGGAGCGGGGCACGGGCTGCGAGTGCGGCACGGACCTGGCAGAGGGCGGCGGGGCCGTGTCCCAGCGCGCAGAGCCCGCACAGCAGCAGCCGGAGGTGCCGGGCGAGCAGCGGGGCGCCCAGCGCGGGCAGCCGGGCCAGCTCCACCAGCGCGGCCACGGCGGCGAACAGCCGGGCCCCGCGGCTGCCGGGCGGCGGCCCCAGCGCCGGCCCCGGCCCGAGCCCCGGCGGCAGGTGCGGCAGCAGCCCCAGCCCCACGGCGGCCCGCAGCGCCCGCCGCAGCGCCCGCTCCTGCCCCACGCTCAGCGTGTCGGCGCCGGGCGGCGGCGGCGCCCCGGGAGCGGCGGGGGCGGCGGGGGCGGCGGCGAGCGCGGCCAGGCGCTCCTTGAGGCACAGCAGCAGCGCCAGCAGCCCGCAGGCCGCCGCCCAGCCCGGCTCCGGGCCCGCCAGCCCGGCCGCCAGCGCGGGCGCCCGGGACAGCACGGCCGTCCGGAGCTGGCGCAGCGCGGCCCAGCCCGCTGCCCCGGACAGCCGCTCCTCCAGCGCCGCCGCATTCCTGCGCAATGTCTCCGGGCACAGGGCGCGCTCCTTGCCGGGCTCGGCGGCGCTGTCGCCATCAGCGGGCGGCCCCAACAGCAGCTCCAGCGCCTCCAACACACGGGCCGGCTCCGGGCCCGGCTGCGCGCCGCCCGCCATGTCCGGAGCGCTGTCGGTGAGCGCCGCCATGCTGCGGAGGGCAGGCAAGGGGCGGGGCCACCGCCGGCCGCCATGTTGGGGAGGGCGCGGGGGGCGGGGCCGCGCCGCTGCCGCCATCTTGGGGAGGTCGGGACGGGAGGAGGGCGCGGCCGGAGAGCGGGGCGGGACCGGGACCAGGACGAGGGACGGGAAATGGCTGCCAGTGCCGCCGTACGGGCTAGGTACGCTACTGGGGAGGAACCCTTCTCACTTGAGAGTGCTGAGGCCCTGGCACAGGTGCCTGGAGCAGCCTGGGACAGGGGAAGGTGTCCCTGCCCATGGCGGATGGAGTTCCATGATCCATAAGGTCTCTTCAAACTCCAACCCTTCCGTGGTTCTGCTTTCCCTATGGAAGGGGCCATGGCCACACCTGTACAGCAGGTAAAGCCTTTGAGCACCGGCAGAGCCTCACACACAGAAAAGTGGTTTGGTTTTCTTAAAACAATTTATTTCAATTTTATATAAAAACCATACAATCAAGCACTTGGCCACTGCTGGTTTCCCAGCTCTCATCAGACCCTTTTCCCATGATAAAAAATACAAACCGTGACGATAGCTAAACACAGAGGTCAGGATTTTGGGAAAGCCCTTTGATTTTGGAAAGCACCTTTCAATGACTAATTACACCTGGCATGACAGAGGAGGAAATCAATCCATAATCTGGGGTACAGAAAAATAGAAATCTGCCTGTACATAGTGGTATTAAATACAATTGACAGTCATGAAGCATTCTTTGGTCTGTGCTGATCGAGTGCCTCATTGCACTCTCCATCACTAGGTTCGTGATCTGAGCCTGTGTGGGGCTGGCAGCATGAGGTATTATGGAGACCGCCAGTGAAACCCTTTTTCCCTTCACGGAAAAGGGAAGAAGGACCCAATCCTGCCCCCCACAGCTGGGAGCACCTCAGTTCCAGGATAGGGAATGGGCTAAACTGTTCCATGCCCTGGAGCCAAGGGGGCCAGGAGAGACCCAGACTACCCCAAAACCCCCATCCCCACTGAGCCTGAGCTGGGGACGCTCACTCGCTTAGTGAGGGAGACACGGGCACAGGGTTCAGGAGGGGTTTGGCCACCCCGGACAGAGACCGACGTGTGTCCAGAGGGGTGAAATGAGGCGGCAGCAGCGGGCTGGGGGTCCTTACTCGTCCTCCTCGCCGCCGCCGTAGAGCTCGGCCAGCTTGCGGAAGCGGCCGCCCCAGTCGTTGAGGTAGTCGTAGTCCTGGTCGCCGTCGGAGGCGGAGGAGTTGAGGGAGCTGAGCGAGGTGGCCTCCGAGCCGCTGCCCTCGTAGTCGAACACCAGCAGCGAGTCGTAGGGGGGGGCCGTGGGGTCCGTGTCGGCCGCCTTCAGGTTCTGGGGGGGCACAGGGGTCAGCGCCCGCGTCCCCTGTGCCGTTGTGGCAGGGACGCGTGGCGGGGACGCGTGGCGGGGACATGTCACCCCCGGGCTCTCAGCACTCACCTCGTCGATGAAGTTGCCGATCTCGTCGGGGTTGGCGGGCCGGGGCCGGTATTGGGGGGCCGCCATCAATGGGGGGGCCACGTCATTGCGGATCACCTCGGGCCGTGCATCCAGCCCCCGGTGCAGCTGGCTCAGGTCGTAGTCCTGCGGGGACAGGAGGAGTCAGGGCTCGAGGGACAGCCATGGGCACCGCCACCACCCCTCCAGCCAGCGCAGCCATCCCACCTGGTCCTCCTCGCCACCGCCCTCCTCGTCATAGTGGTACACGTTGTCCCTCATGTCATCCTCGGGTGGCAGCAGCGGTTCCTTCTCCACCTTCCTCCTCCTCACGAAGAGCAGCAGCAGCAGCAGGAGGACTGCAGGCACAGGGAGGGGTGTCAGGGCAGCAGGGAGGGGGTGACCCGCACTCTGCCCCTCCCATCCCTGTCCCGGGTACTCACTGAGCAGCGCCAGGATGCCCCCCAGGATGCCCAGGATGGCGGGCACGCCCATGCCACCGGAGATGTAGGCTCGGCGCTCGCAGTTCTTGGCTGGCCCCTCGCAGCTGCACACCTGGGCTCGCACAGCTGTGATCTGATCCTTGCCCTGTGCGTCCAGCAGCTTCAGGAAGATGCTGTACTCGCCCGGCTCCAGCTCCTTCTTCATGCTCAGCTTCACCTCGTCTTGGTGAACCACAGAAGCATTTGGGTTGGAAAAGGTCTCCAAGATTATTGAGTCCGGCCATCCCCCAGCACTGCCGAGGCCACCACTGACTCATCTCCGCAAGTGCCATATTTACAGCTCTCAAATCCCTCTAGGGACGGGGACTCCACCCTGGGCAGTCTCTTCCAATGCCTGAGCACCTTTACCATGAGTGAATTTTCCCCAATATCCAACCTAAATCTCTCCTGGCACATCTCGAAGTTGTTTCCCCTTGTCCTGTATCTTAGGAGCAGATCCTGACCCTCACCTGGCTGCACCCTCCTGCCACTAAATTGTGGAGAGTGAGAAGGTTCCTCCTGAGCCTCCCCAGCTCCCTCAGCCACTGCTGGTGCTCCAGCCCCTTTCCCAGTTCTGCTCTGGGAACACCCTTGGCACTGGCACAGGATTTTGCCCCATGGCACGTCCCCAGCCTAGCGCTCATTGCAAGGCCCAGCACCAGAGCAGGTGGCACCCACCTGGTTGCACCACGCTGGCAGTCCAGTTGCTGCCAGAGCCGTGCATCAGCTCTGCCTTGAAGGGGTGGGTGTTGGGGGGCAGGTCCTTGTCGATGATCTTCAGGATCTGCTCCTCGGGCTGCCGGTTGCAGATGTCGAAGCTCCGGGGCTCCGGCACGGGCCCGTTGTCATTCACATCCCCAAGCACGAGGAGCAGCGTCCCCGTGCCGGTGGCATAGTTTGGTGACCCTGTGGGACTAAGAGTCAGCGAGGCACCTCCATGGGGGGACACGGAGGTGGGCACGGGGGCAGCAGCTGGGCACCCTCACCGTTGTCCACGGCCAGGATGATGGCCTTGTAGGTGCTGTTGATGGCATGTGCCGACTCCCGGTCCAGGGCCTGGGCTGCCGTGATGATGCCGTTCTCAGGGTCAATTTCCAGCCACCCTGCGGGGTCACTGCCCATGCGATACCTGGGGGCAGCCAGGGGTCAGCAGGGGGAGAGGAAGGGGCACACGGTGCAGCACGGCTCCTCAGACATCCCAGCAAAGCCCCCGCCACCATCACCCTCCACTCACGTGATTTTCTGCCTCTGGTCCTTGTCGGGGTCCTGCGCTGTGTAGGAGGTGATCTGGTACCCCACTGGCACATCCTCGCTCACCTCCACCTGCTTGACTGGGGGTATGAAGATCGGGGCTTCATTCACGTCCCTGACCACCACCAGGACATTGGCTGTGGCAGGATTCAGGTCCACGGTGAAGGGGACCTGGTTCTCCACTGACACCACGAGCTTGTACCGGTTCTGGGACTCATAATCCAGGCCCTGCGGGTGGGAGAGAAGCGGGGTAGTGCCAGCAGGGAGCCAGCTGGCGCTGAGGCAGCCGTGAGGCAGCAGGACCCACCTTGGCAGTTTTCAGGAGCCCGTCGTTGGTTTTGGGGTCGGTGGTGATCTCGAAGTCGCCCTGCGGGTCCCCGCTGCGGATGCGGTAGACGGCGTTCCAGGCCGGGGAGCCGGGCAGGTCCTGGTCTGTCACATGCAGCCGGGCCACCATCACCCCCACCTCGTTCTCGTTCACTGACGACTCATACTGCAGGATGGGACAGGGACAGTCACCTGTGCGGCCCCAGGCACCCCAGGTAGAGCTGGGGCCACGATGCCCGGGGAGGGCAGCGGCTGGGGCTGCGCGGTACCGTGGCGGGGTCGAACACGGGAGGGTTGTCGTTGGCATCGGTGACTTTGATGATGGCAGTGGCAGTGTTGGTCAGGCCAAAGCCTTCCTGGTCTGCAGCCTGGATGATCAGCGTGTAGTTGGGAGTGGTCTACAGAGCAAAATCATCCCAGTTAGGGCTGGGGTGGGGACTGGGGTGTTCCTCTCCTCCAGGCATCACCTGCCTGCTCCTCCACCCTTCTCCAGCCTCGCTGTTTCCTGCTGGCACACAGGCAGCTGATGTCCCAGCTGCCCGCCCAAGGGGCTGGCACTGTACTCACTCCAGGGCTCAGCAAGGCTGGGGGCTCCTGGAGGGTCCCCAGCATAGCTCCTGTAGACACCCCTACAGCCAGGGACAGTGACCCAGGGGTGGCATGTCCCAAGACCAGATGGACCCCAGGGCTGCAGTATCCCTTTCTCCCCACGGCACATCCCGCTGTGGGGCAGCCCAGGTTCCCTTGGGCTGTGACAAGGTGCCCACCTCCCGGTCCAGTCCCGTGCCAATGACACTGATGATGCCATTGGCGGCGTTGATGGTGAACATGTCCTGTGCACCCTTGGGCTCCTCGCTGAGGATGGAGTAGCCGATGATGCCGTTGTTCACATTGATCGCATCATCTGCATCCGTAGCGTTCACGGTCATCACAGATGTGCCTGGACATGGGGACAAGCCAGGGGGATGTTACTGATGGGACAGAATCCACGGGCCACCCTGGCACTGCTCACGCTCAGGGCTCTGCGTGGGCCCAGCTCAGAGTCCCCCACGTACCCGGCTTTGCGTTCTCCTCAATGTAGCCAACAAAGACCTGCTGGGTGAAGACGGGCCGGTTGTCGTTCTGGTCAGTGACGGTGATGATGATCTCCATGGGGTCTTCCACGGGCTGCCCGTTGGCCGACACGGCGTGGGAGAAGAGCTGCAAGGGCACAGTCAGTGTGTGCGCAGTGCCCACCACTGTCCCTGTCCCGCCACACATGTCCCCTCACTCACCTGGTATTTGTCCTTCTCCTCGCGGTCCAGGGGTTTTGTCACCTCCAGCCACCCCGTCTCCCGCTCGATGATGAACACACCCACGGGGATGGTGTCCGCCCCCTGCCCCGTGATGCTGTAGAAAACCTTGGTCTCCTTGTCCTTGTTGGATTTGATCTGGCAGCGAGGCAGGAGGAGGAGGGTGAGCCGTGTCCCAGTGCCCCAGGGATCCCTGCGGGCCCTGCCCGGTCCCCACGGGCACACCCACCTGCACCAGCTTCTTGGGGAAGGGCCCCCGCTCGTTCTCAGGGCAGTTGATGGGGGGGATGACCCAGTCTCTCTTCTGCCGCCGGGGGCCGTGTCCATGCTCCGGGAATATCAGCACGTCTGGCACTGTGCCCTGTTGGGACAGTGGCTCTGCTCAAGGCCAGCCCCTTGCTGAGCCCTCTGCCCCAGGGGCAGGGGCTGCTGTGACCCCAGGGAGCGGGTCTGTGCTTCACCTGCTGCATCCGCTCGTGGTGTCGGTGCTGGTGCCGCCGGGGGCGCAGCGTCACCTTGGCTGAATGCCTCTTGCCCACGGTGTCCCAGGTGTGCACAGCAAAGGTGATGTCCCGCTGCTGGAGCTGCAGGGGCCGGGTGGCAGTGACGATGCCATCCCTGCTCACCTTGAAGCGCGTATCATCCGGGAGGAAGGCGGCACGGCGCGACTCGCCACAGTCCACAAAGCTCACTGGGGACAGGGGACAGAGTGGCAGAGGGTTCTGGGGACATGGGCACACACAGCACAGCCCTGCCCCAGCAGCCTGGGCTGTGGGGTCACAGCAGTGGTGGGGATGCTCCACACACAGTGACACACGCCCTGTCAGGATTCCATCCTGGGCACAACACCCGGTGCATCCCTCCCTGGCTTTGGTCCAGCATGGGACATGGCAGGACCTCCCGTGCCACAGGATCCCAGCCGGACAGTGACAATGGGGCAAGTGGCAGCTGGCACAGCATGTTCCAGTCCCCAGCACCATGTATGGCGTGGCACCAGGCACGGCACATCCCCACATGGGTGTATCCCTGTGGCACAGCACGTCCCCAAGCATGGCATGCCACCACCACTGTGCCCATGCTGCCCCAGCAGTTTTTCCAATAAAAACAAGGGCAGCAGACGTCCACCTGCACTGGCACCCAGTGCCCTGGCAGCCAGGCCCCTCAACCTGCCCAGGTACCTCCGGGACCCCAGCCCCGGGGACAGGCGGGGGCCCGGTGCCGCTGGCTGGGCACAGCAGAGCTGGGCCGCCACGAGGCAGCGGTCAGCGGGCATCACATGAGCCGTGCCGTGCTCCCGAACAAACACCCTTTGTTTGGGAGAGTTATTGGAGCCAGCGGCGCCCGGGCTCCGAGCGCTGCCTCCACCGCCCCGCCGTGACCCGTGCCGGGGTGGGCGGCGGCGCCGAACGGATCGGATCGGAACGGAACGGGGCCCGTGGGTTACGTCAGCCCACGAGCAGCCCAGGAATCCGGGCTGGCTGTGGGACGGAGGGGGAGCGATCGCTGCCCCCTGCCCACCGCGGTGCCCCCGAGTCGGCCCAGGAGCAGCCGCCGGCGCGGTGCCAGCCCCGCTGAGCCCCACGGCGGGACCCCCGGCCGGGGCAGGCCGAGCCGGTGGGGCCGGCTGGGCAGGAACGTGCCGGGGCAGGCGGGGAACGAGAGGCAGCCGCGGGCGCAGCCGCCGTGCTCGGCCCTGGCCCCAGGCCCGGGGGTGCAGCGGGGGGCGGCACGGAGCCCCCAGCCCCACGCTGGGTGCAATGAGCGCTCAGCGCTCAGCCCGCACTGGGTTCGAGGAGAATGCTCTGAACCCGCTCTCCCCCTTTCCAACTCCCCCCCTTCCCACCTGGCTGTGCACAACCTGTTTTTCCAGCTTGGCTGAAGGAGGGCTGGCCCCAGCGCTCCTCTCCCCGGGGCTGGGAGCTGGGGGGGTGGAGGGGGGCCCTCTCCTGGGAATGATGGGGGTGGGAGAAAAGGAGAGCTCAGGGAGCCCTACAAGGGGATCCCTGACCCCACTTCGGTCCCCCACCACCGCCTGCAGGACACTGGGGCCACCAGACTGGTACGACCAGACTGCCAAGCAGGGTGTGGGGCTGAGACCCCGCACAGGGGATCAGGGCAGCCCCCCAAAGCCACCTGCTGTCCTGTGGGGGCTCGGTGGGGCCGGGCACAGGCGGAGCAGGGTGTCCCCATCGCTGCAGTGCCCCCACCCCGTGTGTTACACACGCAGCTGTGCCAGGGCAGGGGGCTCACCCCGGGTGAAGGTGCTGCGGGTGACACATCCCACTGACGTCACCCCAGTTTCGCTGTGACTTCAGACTCTCGAGGTTTCTCCACCCAGGGCTGACGGGCGCTGTGCCAGCCCCCACCATGTCCCCAGCACCCCCTGAGCCCCCCGAGCCCCCGAGCCCCGGAGCAGAGCCCTGGCGGTGCCGCAGCCCCGCGCCGGTGCTGTTGTTCCCCGCTGCTGTTCGCCGCCCCGGCGCCGCGCGGGGCCTGCCTGGGCCTGTCGCAGGGAAAACATCGCGCTCAACTCATCGAGCTAATTACAGGCCGGCTCGTCAGCCCTGCCACAAGCTGTGGGGTGCTCTGCGGCCCAGCATGGCCTGGCATCCACCAGGCTCGGCCACCCCACGGCTGGCATTGCCCTGGCACGGCTGTGAGTCACTGGGTGCCACACAGGCCTCAAGGGCAGATGGTCCTTTCCTTCCTCCCACGCCCTGGCTGTGCCCGCAACCCAAGCTGAAAGTGCTGGTGCCAAGACAGAGGATTTCCAGCAGGTCTCAGTGCTGCGGGGAAGTCAGCAGGGCTGCCGTCACCCTGGTATCAGGCCCAGCCCTGATGGACATCGGTTTGTGCTCATTAATGATCAACCACAAGGCAAACAAACATGATTCCTGGGATAGGGGCAGGGTCCAATTCCTGCCTCTCCCAGGCGAAGCCGTTACAGAGCTGAGGATGTTTGGGAGGCTTGGTGCATTACTGGGTGCTCGGTACCCCTCGGCCCTGTGCCCCCCAGCCACCCTGGCACACACACTGCGGTGCCAGCACCACTCTCTGCCATGAACTGGTGCAGATGGTGACAGCCACTGCACACAGCCCCAGAGCCCACAGTCCCTTTTGGGAGCCCAGAGTGGCAGCAGGTCCCCAGCACCCCCGTGCCACACCAGAGCAAGGCTTTAGTGCCAACACAGTGAGTGGGACACCAACATCCCCAAAAGCCCAGGAGCCCATCCTGGTGCCCGTCCCCATGGCAAGAGCTGCCCTGGGGGCGCACACAGTGGGTCCAAGGGGGTTCACCCTGGTGAACCCAGGGTGCCAGGTGAGGCACGGGGCAGGGAGGCGCCTGCGTGCCCCACACCCCGGCCTGCCGGCCCCGACAGGTCCGCGGTGCCTGAGTCAGCGCCGCCCGCGCCGGCGCGCCCCGGGGAGCGGCTGCCGCTGCCCCCGCGCCCGTTCCGCCGTGCCAGGAGCCCGTTCCGCCGTGCCAGCGCCGGCACTGCCCCCGGTGCGCCGGGTGGACACGCCGGGCTCTGCCCTCCACGCCACTGCCACCCCACCGCCACAGTGCCATCCCCGCCGCCACAGCACTGTGGCCACGCCCGTGGCCGTGCCAGCGCCCCTCGGGCACGGAGCCACGGCTTTTCTCGCCCACCCCCGTCCCACCCACCCCCCTGTACCCACAGTCCCGTGCCCATCCTCACAGCCCCTGTCCCCCACCGCCGGTTGTCCCGGTGTCCTTACCCCGGCCCAGGGCCCGTCCCGCCGCCACGCTGTCCCGCGGCACCGTCAGGGAGAAGGTCTCGGCGGCGAAGCCGGGCTGGCACGACGCTGCCCGCTGGCACAGCCGCTGCCCGCACTGCCCGGAGAGAGACGTTAGCACCGGGCGGGGTCCCGAGCGAGGTCCCGCGGCCCCGGCAGGGTCTCGGCGGGGTCCTGCCGCCCGTTCCGTGCCTCACCTGGAGCAGGAGCAAGAGGAGGCAGAGCGGAACCGAGCAGCCCGCCCGCCGCCCCATGGCCGGAGCCGCAGCCGCAGCCGGTGCCGGTGCCGGTTGGTGCCGGAAGGATCGGGCGCTCTCCCCGCGGAGTCGCAGGTGCGTCCGGTCCCCTCCCGATCCCTCCTCGCAGGTGTCGAGCCCGCGGAGAACCGCCCCGTCCCGTCCCGCCCCGACGGGAGGCGGTCCCGCCCCGCCCGCGCCCGGATCGCCGGTATTCCCGGTACCTCCGCCGCCCGCTGTCCCGGAACCCCCTCGGTACCGGTGTGGTACTTCTCGCACGGTGCCCGGTGCCGTGGTACCCCCGGTACCCCAACACCCCCGGCGCTCTGCCCGTCCCGGGCACCCCGGCTCCCCGTGCCTCTGATACCCCCAGCCCCAGGCACAGCCCTCGAGCTTTCCGTGCCTCCCCGTCCAGGGCAGGGCGAGCAGGGGGTGTTGGGGGTGACAGGAGCCAGGGGCACCCCAGGGTGCCCCCACAGCACGGCCCCAGATCCCAGCTCTGCAGCAGGGGACAATCATCGTACCCAGGGACCCCTCGGGATGCTGCAGTGCCCTGTGCCCCTCTGTCCCAAAGCACAGCACTGGGGGTGACCCTAGGGGAGGGGACCCCCAGTACCATCCGCTGTCCCCACCCCATGTTTCAGGAGCTGATCCTGGAGCCAGCGGGAGACCCCCAGAGCTTGGGGTCCTGCCAGGGCCAGAGGCTGCTCTGCCCACCCATGCCAGCACCCATGGGCATCTCAGAGGGTTGGGGTGGCAGCAGGGCTCTGGCTCTCCCAGGACAGGAGAGATTTAGCACCAGGAATGCCCAATGCCACCAGTGTCACTCCCATGAAGGACAGACTTTTGGTCAGTGCCCTGCCCGTGCCCATCAGCACCCTTTGGGGGGCATGGGCAGTGCCCCTGCATGGGTGACACTGCAGCTGTGCCACAGGTTCCACACTGCAGTGGGCAAGGGGGGACAGGGCTGGAGAGGGATCACTGCAGGGCTGGGGGCAGCGCCAATCTCCAGGGCACAAAGTGACACAGAGCCTGCAACGTCTAAAAAAACCAAATCCTTTATTAAAACTGACCCAGCTCCCATCCCCTTGTCCGCAGCATCACACGCCATCATTCCATACCTTAAAAAATAGATAATAACCACAAAAACGCAGGCGAGGAGGTGAGGGGGCTGTGCTGGGGTGGGGGGCACGGCAGGGGGAACCCCCAAGGCACAAAAGCAGCAATAAGGCAGGGACAGCAGCGGGCTGGGGGTCCCTACTCGTCCTCCTCGCCGCCGCCGTAGAGCTCGGCCAGCTTGCGGAAGCGGCCGCCCCAGTCGTTGAGGTAGTCGTAGTCCTGGTCGCCGTCGGAGGCGGAGGAGTTGAGGGAGCTGAGCGAGGTGGCCTCCGAGCCGCTGCCCTCGTAGTCGAACACCAGCAGCGAGTCGTAGGGGGGGGCCGTGGGGTCCGTGTCGGCCGCCTTCAGGTTCTGGGGGGGCACAGGGGTCAGCGCCCGCGTCCCCTGAGCCCCTGGGTGGCAGGGACGTGTGGCGGGGACGTGTCACCCCCGGGCTCACCAGGTCAGCACTCACCTCGTCGATGAAGGTGCCGATGTCGTCGGGGTTGGCGGGCCGGGGCCGGTACTGGGGGGCCGGCAGGAGGGTGGGGGCCACGTCATTGCGGATCACCTCGGGCCGCGCGTCCAGCCCCCGGTGCAGCTGCCGCAGGTCGTAATTCTGGGGACACACACACACATGGAGAGGGGCAGAGTGAGACAGCCCACGCTGCCACCAGGCCCCTGACCCCCACACCCACCTGGTCCTCCTCGCCGCCACCCTCCTCCCCGTAGTAGAAGATGTTGTCCCTTGTGTCATCTTCGGGCAGCAGCAGCGGCTCCTTCGTCACCTTCCTCCTCCTCACGAAGAGCAGCAGCAGCAGCAGGATGACTGGGGGGAAGAGTGCCATCAGCAGGGACGTGTGTGCCCCGCTGTGCCCAGAGCTGGGCTGTCCCCACAGCCCCAGGAGCCCCACTCACGCAGCAGGGCCAGCAGCGCGCCCAGGGCGGCGAGGATGAAGGGCAGGGCGGTGACAGGCTGGGACCTCTGGGGACAGCCCTGAGCCTGCCCCTCGCAGGCGCAGACCCGTGCGGTGACAATGGTCACTTGGGCTCTGCCCGGCTGGTCCAGCAGCCGCAGGTACACGCTGTAGGTGTCGGGCTCCAGCGGTGCCACCAGCTGCAGCGTCACCGTGTCACCTACGTGAGATCGGGGGCTCAGGGATGATGCACCAGCAATGCAGCCGTGGCACGAGGAGCCCCCACGTGACGTTCAGCCCCCTGCAGTACCTGTGTCCCCCACCTCCACAGCCCAGCTGTCCCCCGAGCCGTGGGTGAGCTCGGCGCGGAAGGGGCCGGTGTTGGGGGGCAGGTCCCGGTCGGTGACGGTGAGGAGCTGGGGCTGGGGGCTGCGCTGGCACACGGTGATGTCCTGTGGCTCGGCCTCGGGGCTGTTGTCGTTCACATCCAGCAGGGTGAGGAGCAGCGTGCCCGTGCCCGTGGCCGGCGGTGAGCCTGGGGGGAACAGTTCTGGAGGGAGGACCCCAAACCCAGGACCCTCATGGGGACATGGGTGATTGAGCAGGATGGGGACAGAGGGAGCTTCAAAGTCAAGACTTTCCCAGGGACAGAGACTCTCTGGGCAAGGGTGGAAGTGATGCTGGAGGGGGCAATCCCAAACCCATGATCCTCAGGGGGCTGGGGGTGCCGCGGGCAGGGGTGGGGCCATACAGCCCAGCAGCGCTCCATGCTGGAGCTGGTGATGGCAGCACGTGCCCCTCACGCGGGAGGGGGAACAAGGGCCCTTTCATGTCCCTCACCATCATCCACGGCCAGCAGCACGGCCATGTAGGTGCTGTTCTTGACGAAGGGGGACTCGCGGTCCAGCTGGTCCCGCGCAGTCACCAGGCCGTTCTCGGGGTGCACGGCCAGCCAGCCCGCCGGGTCGTGCCCCACCAGGTACCTGGGGGTACAGGGGAGCTGGAGCTGCGGCAAGGGGCGGCAGAGACCCCCCCAAAGCTCCACTCCAACCCTGTCCCCGCTCACTTGATCCTCTGGCCCTGCGCCTTGTCGGGG
Source organism: Melozone crissalis (assembly GCF_028551555.1). Taxonomy (NCBI): domain Eukaryota; kingdom Metazoa; phylum Chordata; class Aves; order Passeriformes; family Passerellidae; genus Melozone; species Melozone crissalis. The sequence continues at coordinate 1,051,501 of NW_026535785.1, forward strand.
TCCTGGGCCGTGCAGGCTGTGAGGGTCTGCCCTGGGGGCACATCCTCTGACACCGTGGCCAGCCGCACCGGCGGCACGAACACCGGGGCCTCATTGACATCCTCCACAGTGACTGTCACCGTGGCAGTGGCCATGGGCAGCTTCACGACGAAGGGGACCTCGTTGGCCACTGCCACGTGGAGCACGAACTGCTGCTTGGCCTCATAGTCCAGACCCTGCGAGAGGGGGAGACACGGGCAGTGAGAGCGGGACGGGCAGGGCTCCACCTGGCAGCACCGGGGTGGCAGGGGTGACACAGACCTGGGCGGTGCGCAGGACGCCCTCGTTGGTGGCGGGGTCGGTGCCGATGGCAAAGGCTCCGCCGTCGTTGCCGCGCAGGATGGAGTAGACGGCTCGCCAGGCCGGCGTGCCGGGCTCGTCCAGGTCGGTGACAGCCAGCCTGGCCACCTCCCGCCCGGCCGCGTTCTCCGGCACGGCCGCCTCGTACTGCGGGTCAGGGCACCGTCAGCGCCGCGGCCCGGCGGGCACCGGGGCTCACAGCCGGCGGGGGGCCCACGTTACCATTCTGGGGTCGAACTCGGGGGCGTTGTCATTGACATCGGCGATCTCGATGACGGCCAGCGCTGTGGTGGTCAGTCCCTCCCCATCCAGGTCGGCCGCCTGCACGGTCAGCGTGTACTCCCGCACGCGCTGTGGTGGACAGACAGACAGACAGACACCGTGTCAGCCCTGCCCGGGCTGGGACCCTGCCCCCGGTGCTGCAGAGCCCACCTCCCGGTCCAGGCCGCTGGCAATGACGCTGAGGGTGCCCGTGGCCCGGTTGACAGTGAACATTTGGGGATGGGGCTCCCGCGGCTCCTGGCTGAGGATGGAGTAGGCGATGACACCATTGTAGGTCTCCACTGCGTCGTCCGCATCCGTGGCTGTCACCTGCATGATGGAGGTGCCTGCGGGTGTGGACGTGCAGGTGAGGGGGATGCTGGGGGGCACAGTGCCGGGGCTGTGCCCCAGGAGCAGGGCTGGTGGGATGGAGAGCTTCCCCAAGGCACAGGGTCCTACCTGGCAGAGCTCCCTCTGGCACAGAGCCCCTGAACACCTCCTGTGTGAACTGGGGCTTGTTGTCATTCTGGTCTGTCACCGTCACGATGATCTCCATCGGCTCCTCCACTGGCTTCCCGTTCTCGGACACGGCGTGGGAGAAGAGCTGCGAGGTGGGGTGTGAGTGGGGGGCTTGGAAGAGCACCTCAACATCCCCCTGGTGTGAGTGGGGGCCCTGGCAGAGCACCCCAACATCCCCCTGGTGTGAGTGGGGGCCTGGCAGAGCACCCCAACATCCCCCTGGTGTCCCCAGGCAGGGACCTACGTGGTACTTGTCGATGCGCTCGCGGTCCAGCGGCTGCGTCACCTTCATCCAGCCCGACTCCTTCTCAATGGTGAAGATGCCCTCAGGGGGAGCATCTGCTCCCTGCCCTGTGATGCTGTAGAAGATCTTGGTGTCTCTGTCCCGGTTGGATTTGATCTGGGAGGAGGCACAGAGCAAGGGATGGGCTCAGCATCCCCCAGCACCCAGCTCCCCTGCCCAGACCGACCAGTGCCGTACCTGAACCAGCTTTTTGGGGAAGGGGCCCCTCTCATTCTCAGGAACCTTGATGGGGGGGATCACCCAGTCCCTCTTCTGCCTCCTGAGAGCAGCTGGAGCCCCGGGCAGCTCCTGCGGGGCGGGGGTGAGTGAGGGCACGGCCGGCGGGGGCAGCAGGGGTGGGGGACAGGCGGTGCAGGGTTACCTGGGGGGAGCGCCCGCTCTCTGCGGGAACCGGGGCAGGCTCTGGCTGGCCAGCGGCATCCCGGGGGGGCACGGCGAGCGCCCTGCCCACCCCCGGCAGCCGCACGGGGCCCCCGTCCTCTCGCTCCCCGACATCGGGCTCCTCCGTGCCGTTCGGCCCCGCGCAGCCTCCGGAGCGCCCTGCGAGGGTGAGGGGTCAGGGGGATGGGGGGGACCTGTCCCCGACACCCCCGAGCCGCAACCACAGCGCCAGGAGCCCGCAATCCCCCGCAGACCCGGGGCGGAGCGGGGCAGGGGGCGGTGGAAGGGGCGGAGAGGGCAGCGGGAGCGGGGCAGGAACGCCGAGCGCCGAACGGGAGCGCGGTGGAAGTTTCGGTGGAAGTTTCGGCTTTGTTTCACAGATGATGGGAAATTCCTGGGCGGGCAGAGCCCTGCCCCAGCCCCCTCCCGGTGTGTCACCCCCTCGGGGCTCCCAACCCCCCGTGGCCACTGAATGTCCCTCCCCGCCTCCCACGCTGCGTCCCTCGTGCCGGACGCGGCCCCGGCTCCGCATCCCCCGGGCACGGATTAGGGGATTAGCGGGGCTGAGCCAGCTCCGGGCGGGGCCGGGGGGGCTGCGGGAGGCGTGGGATGGGGCAGAACGGGGGAGCGGCGCCCCACGGCTGCTCCACACCGGAGGGACCGAGCCCGGGGGCGCCGGTGGGGCCGTGCGGGGAGCAGCAACCGTGCCCCGAGGGCAGCACCGGGGCCCCTCCCGGTCGCGATGGCCGCGATAAGGGACTTTAATGGGGCCGGAGGGGCATCGGTCGCCGGCAAACGGGACACGGGGAGCCCGGGGAAGCCCCCAGCCCCCGTCAGGGGAGCCCCCAGCCCCGCTCTCCAGCTGTGGCCGGGTTGCTGTGCCCTCCGAAGGGCCGGGCGGCACAGGGGGTGCCCCAGCCTGTCCTCGGGGGTCCCTCAGGGCACCGAGCCCGCTGGGCGCCGAGGCGGAGCCGCACGGTCGCTGCCGGGGCCGTGAGCTGCCCACCGAGGGGGGATCGCAGTGGCGTGGGCAGACCCCCGCCCGTGCCCACAGCAGGGGCCTGGCAGCGCCCACCGCCAGGCTGAGCTGATGGAAAAGGGATGCGAAACGGGATGTGGTGTCCGCAGCAGACAGAGGCCGAGGCCCCTCCCTGGCACTTACCGCCAAGGAGAGCTTTTAGCGCTCCCGCGGCCATTAGACGAGCGCTGGCTCCGGCCGCGTTCCCGGGCAGCTCCAATCCCCCGGGAGCCGCCGAGCGAGGAGGGCACCGGGCCCGGGCCCAGCCCTGGCACCGAGTCAAGCGCTGGCAGCAGCGAGACCCTGCCCGGCCTCGGGCCGGCCACAGCCCGCACCCCGCGGCCGGAGAAGGGGGGCCCTGGAGCTCCCAGCCCCATTGCCAGCCCGGCGCCGGCCGCCCACCCTGCGGGGACCCAGCCCTGCTCGCAGCGGGTGCCCACGGCTGGGCCAAGGGCGCTGGCATCAGCCGCCTCCAGCCCAGGGAGAGCAGACAGGCACCGCCAGCCCCGCGGGGCACAGCCAGCCCCACGGCCGAGCCCCACAGCCGGGGCAAGCACAGCCGAGCCCCACAGCCGGGAAAGCACAGCCCTAGAGCACAGGGGCACAGCCAGCCCCATGGCCGAGCCCCACAGCCGGGGAAGCACAGCCAGCCCCATGGCGCAGCCCCCCACCTGGGGACCCCCGCCAGCCCCACAGCACCCGAGGTCCTCCCGAAAAGCAGCGGCCCCACCGCCGGAGGCAAAGCGATCCTGATCCCGGCTGTGAGGGAGGCCCTGCCGCCCCCCGGTGTTCGGAGCCCCGATCCCGGTGCCGATGGCGGCCCCAGCCGGTCCCCGCGGTGTTCCGGGGGTCCCGGTGCCCGCGCCCCGACGGTGCGAGTTACCTGCGGCGGGGAGCGGCCCGCGGCGCAGCCCCGGGAGGGCGCACGGGGGGGCCGGGGACAGGGCGGCCGCGGGCAGGAGCGGGGAGAGGAGGAGGATGAAGATGGAGAGCGGGCAGAACCCGGAGCGCGGCCCCCGCATGGCCCGTCCGTTGCCGCCGCCGCCGCCGCCGCTCCGGTCGCCGCCCGCCGCGTCCCGCCCCGTCCCGCCCCGCAACGCCCCAGGTGAGGCGGCAGCCGCGCAGGTACCGCCCCGCCCCGGAGAGCGGCCCCAGCGCGCCCCAGGCATCCCCCGGCAATGGCCCGGACCCCTCCGTCACCCCGGGACCCTCCTACCGGGGGCTCACCCCCTACAACACCCCGGCAATCCCCGTTACACCGCGGCGCTCCTCTGGAAAGCTCCGGCAGCCCCCGACACAACAGCCCGATCCCACCGGGCACCCCCGGTATTGCCCTGCAGCCCCACGGCAATCCCACGTTACCTCCCGGTAAAAATCCAGGCACAGCCCGGTACCCCTCGGGCGCCGACCGGTGCTGGAACCTTCCATACCCTCCGGGCACACCGGCACCCCTCTGAAATCCTCCTGGCAATCCGCAATCCCTCCCGGGCGCCCTGGGGCACCGCCTGGCAGCCTCTTGGCACGCCCTGGCAACTCTCGGCAATTCGCGATACCTCCCCGGTCACCCCGTTACCCTGCGGGCACCTCCCGGTCTGCACCCATCGGCATCGCCTTGGAGCCCCCTGGCACTCCCCGGTAGGGCCCGGCAATGCTCGGGCACCGCCCGCTCCCCGCCGGGCCCCCCCCGCTCTCTCGGTGCCGCCCCCCGGTGCCCCCCAGGGCAGCCCGGTGGGCACGCTCGGGCATCCCGGTATCCCCAGGCACCCTCGTGGTGCCGCCATCCGTCCCTCCCGGTGTTCCCGTGGCACCTCCCAGCACCGCCCCGCAGGAACAGCCCCCTCCCCGTTCCCCCGTGCCACCCCCGGGTGCCTCCTCCCCGTTTGCCGCCCATGGGTGCGCCCCATGGGGGGCCCGTGTGTGCCCCCAGCCCCACTGCACTGGGGGTTCCCACCGAGGGACAGCCCGGGGGGCTCCTGGACCCCATCGTCCCACAGCCGGAGCAGCATCTGCTGTGCTGGGTCCCCCGCAGGGCGCCCCCAGACCCCCCCGGGCTGGCAGCTCCGCAGAGCCGGTTCAGCTCTCCTGGCCAAGGTCACTGGCGCAACAGGGAGGGCTCCCAGCAGGCACCTGGGGGAGCCGCCAGTGCAGCTGCAGCCATGGCACCCGGCAGCTTCAGCCTCCTCCTCCTCCTGCTGGTGGGACCCTCGCGGTGGGGCCGGGGGCGCTGCATGGCCGTGCCCCGGCGGGTTCGGGGCAGAGCCGTGTCACCGAGCCGTGTCACCGAGCCCTGCAGCGCCTCTGTCCATCCCACAGGACGTGCTGACCTTCCCCGGGCACGGACACGGCCTCCAGCGGCACAAGAGGGACTGGATCATCCCCCCCGCCTACTGCCCTGAGAACGAGCGGGGGCCCTTCCCCAAGAAGCTGGTGCAGGTGGGTGTGCCCGTGGGGACCGGGCAGGGCCTGCAGGGATCCCTGGGGCACTGGGACACGGCTCACCCTCCTCCTCCTGCCTCGCTGCCAGATCAAATCCAACAAGGACAAGGAGACCAAGGTTTTCTACAGCATCACGGGGCAGGGGGCGGACACCATCCCCGTGGGTGTGTTCATCATCGAGCGGGAGACGGGGTGGCTGGAGGTGACAAAACCCCTGGACCGCGAGGAGAAGGACAAATACCAGGTGAGTGAGGGGACATGTGTGGCGGGACAGGGACAGTGGTGGGCACTGCGCACACACTGACTGTGCCCTTGCAGCTCTTCTCCCACGCCGTGTCGGCCAACGGGCAGCCCGTGGAAGACCCCATGGAGATCATCATCACCGTCACTGACCAGAACGACAACCGGCCCGTCTTCACCCAGGCAGTTTTCCACGGTTCTGTGCAGGAGGGAGCTGAGCCAGGTGGGAGCAGTGCCAGCCCCTGGCAGGCAGCACTGGAGGGGAGTGTGACAGGTCAGCAATAACCACCTGCTCCAGGCACATCGGTGCTGAGGGTGCTGGCCACCGACGCAGACGACGCCGTGAACTCCAACAATGGCGTTGTGCGCTACTCCATCCTGAGCCAGGTGCCGGACAAGCCCCAGCCCGGGATGTTCACCATCAACAGCCACTCTGGGCTGCTCTCTGTGGCCGTGCCGGGGCTGGTGGCAGAGGTGAGCCCTGGACTCGGCCCCCACCCTTGGCAGCTCACCCCCCACTCGTGGGTGACGCAGCCTCTTGGCACAGGTGGTCCCTGAATACACCCTGGAGATCCAGGCTGCTGACCAGGAGGGATTCGGGCTGCGAGCCACGGCCACTGCCCACGTCAGGGTGCAGGTGAGAGGCTGGGCCTGGCCCCGGTGCCCTGGTGGTGCAGAGGGCAGGGCCAGGCTGGGCCGAGGCCGGTGCTGGCTCCTGACAGCCCCACGTGCCCGGCTGCGGCAGCAGCGATGCGCTCCAGGTGCTTTCCACGGTGGGAGGTGAGACTGGGATGGCAGCTGGGCTGTGGCTCCTCCCGGCCCGGTGCCCCAGCCTCCCACCAGGCTCTGGGCCGCTCGCCCCAGGGCCGCAGCCTGCCGGAGCGTGGGTGCCAGCGGCGCTCCTGGGAAGCCGCCCGTGCCGGCTCAGCCCGGGCGGGGAGGAGCACCCGGTTCTGCGGGAGCCCCGTGCCAGGATAGCGGCATCCAGCCACGCCAGCTCCACCGGGAGAGGCCGTGGCGCCAGGAAGGGAGGCCGGGGATGGCGTTTTGTGTGGGGGCACCGGCCACAGGTCCCTGGCCCATGAGGGGGACGCAGGAGAGCCAGGTAAGCTCGCCAGGGCACCTCTGCAGCACCCCCTCGTCAGCCGGTGCTGGGCTGGCAGGGGGAGCCGGTCCGGCTCCAGGGAGGCTGCCTGGCCCTGCCGGCTGCTGGGACACAACCCCAAACCGTGCTCCCACCCCAGCCTGGGAGCTGCAGGGGGAGAAGGGGCCTGGCTGCCCTCAGCAGTGCTGACCTTGGCACCGGGCAGCTCCAGAGAGCTGGGCAGGGTCAGTGTCCGCCCGCACGTGACACCGTGGGCAGGGATGGGGCTGCTGGGACAGGGTCCAGGCTGGCTGCTGTGCTGTGCTGAGCCCCACCAGGACAGGCAGGTGAGCAGGGGGCACGGTGCTGCAGTGAGCCCAGAGCCCTGCATCCTGGTGGGAACCAGCTGGCACCCACACGGTGCCTGGGGCTGAGCACCCTGGCGTGGGAAGGACGTGGGACTCCATATCCCAGCTCCGGGCAAGAGTGAAGTGCAGGGGCTTGGCTGCAGCACGAGAAGGCAGATGGTACTGCCAGGACAGGTCCCGGCCCTGCTCTCCCCTCTCTGCCACAGGCTGACGGCATGTCCGAGGTGGGAAAGGGCACCCTGAGCACCCACGTGCTGAACACGGCCACGGGGCTGCCGGCAGCCGGCCTTGGCGTCCGCCTGGCCCAGCTGCAGGAGCCAGGGCTGCAGTGGATGGAGCTGGCACACAGGTACGAGGGCTGCTGGCACCTGCGGGGCAGGGACGCTGCTGCCACGCTCTGCGAGCTTGGCCAAAGGCTCCTGGCACAAATGGCTGCCCAGCCTTCACCTGGGGTTTGTTTGCTGGTGGCAGGGCTGGTGCCTGGGGGTATGGCCAGGTTCTGGGGTGGGGCAGGGCTGTGTTTTGGGGTACAGCAGGACTGCCTTGGTCTGGTTTCAGGCACACGGATGCAGATGGGCGCTGCCAGCCCCTCCTGGCACAGGGACAGGCCAAGGCTGGCACCTACAAGCTGCACTTTGAGACAGCTGAGTACTGGCAGGGACTGGGGCACACCAGCTTCTACCCCTTCGTGGAGGTACGGAGAGTGGGGAGACTGGGACAGGTGACACAGCATGTCTGAGGGCTGGGCCAGGCCCAAGGGGCTGCACTCCCCTGGGCCTCACTCTGGGAGGGGGATTCCCACTGCTGTCTCCTCACTCTCCCTCCCTCAGGTCGTTTTCATCATCACTGACCCGGCACAGAAGCTCCACGTCCCGCTGCTGATCAGCCCCTACTCCTACACAACCTACAGGGGCAGCTAGAGGGGCACAGCCTTCCCCTGGGGACGCAGGAATGATGCCACAAGGCCATTAAAAACTCCAAACAGCACCGTTTGTCTCAAAACATCACCTTCCACTTTTGTGGGAACAGAATTAGCCCCAGGGGCAGCATGGTGGGGTGGGTGGGATGCCTGCAGCCCTCCAGCTGTGGTCCCCCTTGCAGGAGAGGTTCCTGAAGGTGCTCACTGGGGTCTGTTTAAAGACACGCAGCAGGAAAAGGGCACAGCCCCACTGCCAGTGTGCCAGTGGGACCCTCAGTGCTGCCAGCATCAGGTGGGCACTGAAACGAGTCCAGCAGGGCCCTTCCCCAGTTCCTGCCCCGGGAGGGGGAAGGACAGTGGCTGGAAACCCAGGTTGTCCAGGGGGATGCCAAAGGCTGTCAGCTTTGCCTCGAAGGTCTGCAGCATGTCGTTGTGTGCCTGCGAGGAAAGGGTCCCTGTCAGCCCCTCTGCCAGCAGAGCAGAGCTCCCTGCAGCCCCAGCCTCATTGCCAACCCCCAAGCCAAAGCCATGGAATCACAGAATCGTTTGGGTTGGAAATGCCTCTAAGATCACCGAGTCCAACTGCTCCCCCCGCAGTGCCCAGGCCAGCACTAACCCCCATCCCCAAGTGCCCCATGCACAGGGCTCTTACACCTCCCCAGGACTCCTCCCTGCCCTTACCTTGCAGACTCTGGCCAGCTGGATCTGCAGGTCCTGGATGGTGGCATTCTTGGAATTGAGCACGTCCTGCAAGGAAGGGAGGTTGGGCTGAGGCTGCTCTGCCCAGCCCTGGGGACGCTCTGGCCGTGCCCTGGTGGCCGTGGCGTGGCAGAGCACACGAGGCTGCCCGGCCTGGCAGCTGGCCACCACCCTGCCCCCTCTGAGTGGCACTGCCAGGGACAGCCAGCCCCGGGCAGGGACAGCGGCTCTGGATGAGCACCACAGCCATCCCTGTCACGGGGAGTGCTGGCAGCACCTGCTCCGCTCCAGCAGCACCTCCCTGCTGCCGCGGCGGCACCACGGGAATTACAGGGAGCCAGGCTGCCCCGGGCAGCTGAGAGGAGGAATTCAGGGACCCCGGCAGCTGCAGGAGAGCCCGACGCCAGTGATGCCATCCCAGGAATGTGCTTTGTCCCACATGCTGGGAGGTGACACATCCCTGCCTGTGCCATAGGCCTGGTATGCATCCCAGAGCATCCCAGAGCCTCCCCGGCTCCCCCTGCCGCGGGGACCTGGCTGGGGACACGCAGGAGGGCACCAGGTGGTGGAGCCCTCGTTCCCTGTGTCTGCCCGGCCCGCACGGCGCCGCTGCCGGCTCCAGCTGCGGCAGGCTGCAGGAATGTGGGTCTCGGGCTCTCTGCAGAGGTATTTTTAGCACGGCAGGCACCGCAGAGCCCCAGGATCCCGTCTGCACCGTCTCCATGGCCAGGCGAGGCTCAGCAGGTGCAGCCCCCCCTGCACGGAGCCCCTGGGTGCCACCGGACCCGCTGGCAGTGGGCTGGCTGTGTGGCGGCACCGGGTGCCAGCGGTGCCATGGAGCCTGCGGCCACGCTCCTCCAGACAGGCCCCAGCTGAGGGACAGAGCAGTGCCAAACTCCACCACCCACACGCTCCGCTCTCGAGGCAGAGCCCAGTGCCCCGGGCACCACACGTGGCCTGGGAGTGCTGGCAGTGAGTGACAAGTGACGTGCCACCTACAGCCATGCATGATGGGCACTGGTGCTTTCCAGGGGCAGCAGGCACCCCACGGTGGGCTCTGCCCCCCAAATCCAGCCCTCGCCGGGCCCCAGTACCTCCAGCTTGTGCGAGACCAAGGAGAGAGCGCTGGGGTCGAGGTCGGCGGCTGCGAGGACCTCGCTGAGCTCCACCTCCTTCTGCTCCAGGAGGGAGAGGAGGCTGTGCAGCTTGTGCTCCAGGAGCAGGTTCTTGTAGCCTGTTTTTTGCTGCACCTCGTTAATGGCTCTGGTGAAGTTCTGGTAGAGGTCATCCCGCTCCGACTGGACCTGCTCCGGGGGGCAGCACAGTGTCACAGCACCCTCCCAGCACAGTGTCACAGAACCCTCAGGACACTGGGAGACAGCAGCACAGTGTCACAGCACCCTCCCAGCACAGTGTCACAGCTCCCTCAGAACCCCGGGGGACACAGGGGCCTGCACGAGGCTGGCTGGGGTCTGCACAATGGTGTGGAGCACAAACACAGCAGGAAACTGGTCCAGCAGCTCAGCCCAGCCATTCCCCAGGGCACCTGCAGCCCACAGGGAAGGCAGGTGCTGCAGCACAGCCTCCCCCCCTCCCCTCTTCCCTCCCTCTCTCCCTCCCTCCGTGGTGCAGCACCTGCGCTTCTCCCTCCTCCTCCTCCTCCTCCCCTCCAGGCACGGAATGCCCCAGCGGGCTCCCTGCAGCACTCATTCAGACCCCAGCCAGGGCCCCCGGCACACGGGGGTCTCTCCTCTCATCCCCACAGCTGGCAGCAGTCCCTGGCTCACAGCTAGTTAATAAGTGTCCTAATTAGGACACAGCCTCTCCTCCAAAGCCTATTTCTGAACGCTCTGAATCTGGCGCTGTCTTAATGATGGATTGTTAATGAGGCCTCGGATCAATGTTCATATTCCTGGGGATTTCTACGAATTGCAAATGAGCTCTCTCCTGCCTCCTAAGATTTATCTGGGTTAGTGGGGGGGAGCACTCGCTCTGCAGGGCTGCTCCCCAGCACCCCAGAACGGGAGGGAACAATCCTGGAACCCCGGCAGGAGGAGGGGCCCGTGGCAATGCCCCCATCCAGCTCTGCCCCACGCAGCCCAGCAGCCTGGGGCCCTGCTGGAGCGTGCGTGACTGCTCAGCAAAGGACAAGGCCAGGCCTGTCTGCTGACCGTGGGAGAGGCTGGAGCTGGGAGCAGCTTTGCTGGGAGCAGCGGTTATCACCCGACTCGGGATTAGCTTTGCAAAGCCCTGGGCTAAGCACAGCCTCTGCTGAGCCCCACGCCCTCAAATCCTCAGCTGAGGGTTTGCACAAGGTTTGGGGAGGGGAGGGGATGCCCAGCCCTGCCTGCACATCTCACCTGACTGAACCGCTGCTCCAGCACCTCGTGTTCCCACTGAAGGTCCTTCAGCTCCTTCTGAGCCACTTTCAGATGGGCTTTGGAGTTCTGTGAATGGGAAAGGAGGATTAAAGAGCACAGGATTATCTGAGAAGTGTTGGAAATGTGTTCTGGGAAGGGAGGAGAGTGAACAGCAGAGAGAAAACCAGGCAGCAGCCAGCACCCACACCAATCCCTGCAGCGGGGCTGCTCTCCCTCCCAGTCTCTCTTTGGATCCCCATCTGAGATCCCACAAATACACAGCAAGCAGAACAGGACTTGCTTTGCCCAGCAATCACAGCACACCAAGTGGCAGAGCTCAGTGTTTTCCCTCCAGGAACGAGCCCATGGAAGGACAGGGCTGGGCACTCACCACCAGGGCCTCCTTGTCCCTGTAATAGTTAACCAGCTTCCTCTGCAGCTCAGCCACCTGCTCCTGGGCCTCGTGCAGCGGCTCTGCCAGCCCCTTGTTCTCACGGAGCACATCTGCCTTCTCCTTTTCCAGCACAGCCTGCTTCTTCTTCAGCTCTTCCACCTGCTCCTGTTCTTGGGAACACAAGTGCTGGCTCTGGGGACTGCCCAGCCCCTCAGAGTGCCCCACACCCTCAGGACACCCTCCCCACTCATGTACAGGTCACCAACAGCACCCACAGTGACACCTGGGAAGTGCCAGATGCAGCTGACACCCTGGCAGGGGCAGTCCCTGGGTGCAGGGGTGGCACAGGGACAGGGAATACCTTCAGGAGGTTGATGAGGGTCAGGTTTTTGGGCAATACCTTCAGGAGGTTGATGAGGGTCAGGTTTTTGGCGGTGATGTCGTTGTAGTAGTTCTTGATGGCACCAAAAGCCCCCTCGTGGTTCCCTATCAGCTCGCTGATCTGGGTGTTCTTTCTCTCCTCCAGCTCATGGATCTCTGTCTTCCTCCGCAGGTCCAGCTCGTCCCGCAGCGCCTGCATCCTCCTCGTGTACTTGGCCTCCATCTCTGGGGGGAAATTGTCAGAGCTGGGGAAAAACTGGCTGAAACTGGGGAGGAAAAGTGACCAGAATGGGGAAGGGAGAAAAAACAGCCAAAACTGTGTGGGTTGGGACCAGCTGGAATTAAAAGGGAAAAACCAGCCAGAACTGGAGGACAAACCAGACTGATCTGGGGAGGAAAACCAGCTGGGACTTATGGGGAAAACTGGCCAGAACCTGGGTGGAGGAGATCAGCCAGAACTGGGGCGGGAAGCTGACCAGAACTGGGAGGAAAAATGGCCAGAAGAGGGAAGGGGAAAATGGCCAGAACTGGGGAGAACCTGCCCCCATGTGCTCAAGGTGCTGCCTGGGAACCAGGAGCAGCTCTCCCTGTCATGCTCCTGGGGGATGTGCTCATGGCCTCACCTTTGGTCTGCAGCTCGAAGTCGCTGCGCAGCCGGGACATCTCCTCCTCGTGTTTCTGTGAGGAACAAACTCCATGTTGGAAGAAACGACCACATCCCAAGCCAGCCCATCCCCTGGGACTCCCTCCTGCTCTTTGGGACAGGATTCTGATCCCATGTTGATGCAAACAGTGGCTTGTAGTTTCTCCAGCTGCTCAGACAGCTTCCCACTGTGGGAGAGGGGTCACCCAGGAATCCCTTCTCCCCATTCCTGCACCAGAAATCCCATCCCACCCCACAGAGAGCCAGGGAGGTAAGATCCCACTCCTGCTCCCATGCTGGGGATGAGGCACCTCACAGGACATACCAGGCAGAGCTTTGAGATGGCTGCCTCATTGGCCAGCTCCTGCTCCTTCAGCCTTGCGTTCAAGTTGTGCTTCTCCTTCCACATCTCCTCCTCCTGCTCCCAGTGATCCTTCTGGGCCTTCCTCAGGGACAGGACTCCCTCTGCCTTCAGCTCCGTCAGGTTCTCCTGCTGCTCGTGCAAAAGGTGCTTCACCTTCTGCTTGTACACCTAAGGACAGGCCAGGGACAGGTGAGGGGCTCAGCAGGACACACCTGGACCTGGGATGCTGGTGAGACATCGCTGTATCGCATCCTGCCCAGCTCCTCCTCCTCTGGTCCAAGGAGGAGGAGGAGGAGGAGCATCCCCTGCCCCAGGCTCACCTGGAGCCCCGCAGCCCCACCTTGATCTCCAGCTGGTGCCGCTCCTGCGCCTCCTCCATCTCGCGGTCCCGGGTGCGCAGCTCCGCCTTCCTCTCCTCCAGCTCGCGGCGGGTGATCTCCCAGTAGCCCTGGATCCGGTTGCACTCCAGCTGGAAGGAGTTCCGCTCCTGCCGCTCGCGGTCCAGCTCCTGCCGCATCCGCAGCATGTGCTGCAGCAGCTGCACAAACAGGGGAGCACAGAGGTGAGGGGCAGGCACAGGTGAGGGGCGGGCACAGGTGAGGGGCGGGCACAGGTGAGGGGCAGGCAGGCCTGGCACAGGTGCCTTTGCCGAGTCCCTGTCCCAAACCCGCAGGATGTGCCGGCTGTCGCCGTGTGGGGCTGTGGAGGTCCTGACTAACCCAGCAGCTTCTGGAAAAGGAGTCACAAAACCTCACTGCCCGGGATGGGGCTCTGGCTGGCAGTGCCCAGTGACACCAGTGACACCAGTAACAGTGACACCAATGACACCAGTTAACACCAGTAACAATAACACCAGTGACACCAGTAACAGTGACACCAGTAACAGTGACACCGGTAACAGTGACACCGGTAACAGCATTCCCAGGTATCAGAATAAAACAAGCAAGGCTCCATTTCCTTCATGCAGGAAAGGCCCAGTGTTTACTCATGTAACTCATTTTATACAGTTTTCACAGACTTGTGTGCAGCATCTGCTGGCTGGCAGTTTTTTACCGCTTTGTTTATTGTCAGAAGGTGATTTGTGTGTACATGCTGAGGTGCAGGTTGTTTGCATTTTTCTTTTGTGGGTTCTCATGGAACAGAGCTAATGTTTATGCAGGTCCCCTTATTTCTCACGCAAGAACAGGTTGTTATGTTGGCACACTATTCATTCCAGGTTAGTTTGTGCATGGGAACTTGCAAAGTACCAGCTGCACTCAGAAGAAGTGGCAGGCTAACAATCAGTTTCACAGAGCAGGTCTGGTTTATGAGGCCTTTCTTTTCTAATTCTTCTACCGGTCACAACACTCATGTGCTTAGATACTTCTGGTTCATGGAACTGTTTGGGTTGGAAAAGCCTCTAAAATCAAGTTTAACTGTTCCTTCAGCAGTGGCAATGCCAGCCCTAACCCCTGTCCCCAAGTGCCACATCCACATGAGTCCTAAATCCCTCCAGGGATGGGACTACACCTCTGCCCTGGGCAGCCTGGGCCAGGGCTGGACAGCCATTTACAGGGAGAAATGCTCCCAATATCCAACTTCAACCTGTCCTGGCCCAGTCTGAGGCCGTTCCCTCTGCTCCTGTCCCTGTTCCCTGGAGCAGAGCCTGTCCCCTCCTGTCAGGGGCTGTGCAGAGCCACAAGGTGCCCCCTGAGCCTCCTTTGCTCCAGGCTGAGCCCCTTCCCAGCTCCCTCAGCCTCTCCCTGTGCTCCGGACCCTTCCCATCTCCATTCCCTTCCCTGCCATGCTCCAGCCCCTCTCTTGTCCCGAGGGCCCCCAGGATTCGCAGCAGTGCCGGAACCCGGGGCTGTGAGCAGAGGGAGGGCTGAGGCAGCAGGAGCAGCCCCAGGCAGGCGCCAGTGACACCGGCCCGGCTGCTGGGCCCCGTCACCCCGTGCAGCTGCTGTTCCCGGCGCCAGGCACGGTCCCCGAGCTGTCCCCGAGCTGTCCCCGGGCTGTCCCCTCCCGTTCTCCCCCGGTGCCGCTCACCTGCTCCTTGGTCATTTCCTCCGGGTCCAGGCCATCCACCACCGCCAGGCCCTTGCCCCTTTTCCCTCTCCTTTTGGGTCCCTGGGGACAGAGAGCCAAGCACAGCAGGTGAACGGGTGAGGAGGACACGGCGCTGCTCGGGGCCCCGGTGCCGGTCCCGGAGCATCCCCGCTCTCACGGCAGGGACCGACCGGGACAGCGGCGGCACCGAGCCGGGAGCAGACCCATGGGCGGCCACTGCCGGCCCGGCTCCGCGGGGAACCCCGAGGCACCTGTACCCGACATAACGCCCGAGAAGCGTCCCCGCAGTGCTGGGCACGGGGCCGGGGGCTCCGAACCCTCCCCGGGAGCGGACCGGGACAGGACTGGGTTCGCAGACACCGGAGCGCGGGGCTCCACCGCCCTCCCCTGCCCGCAGACCCCGGCTGCAAGACACCCGTCAGCAGCCGGTGCGGTTCTCCCCCGGTTCTGCTGTTCCCGGTGCCGGTCCCGGCCCGGTCCCGCTCTCACCATGGCGGCGGCACCAGCGTCTCCGAGCAACGGACGGCAGGTCCCGCGAGAGGACGGCGAGATCTCGCGAGAGCGGCACTGCGTGAGACACGCCCCCTAGCAACGCCACGCTCCGCCCTGGCAACGGAGGCGGGGCCAGCGGGAGCGGCGGGGCCGGGGTGGGGGGGGCCGGGAGGGGACACCGGGGAGAACCGGGGGACACCGCGGGCACCGGGCGGGGAGGGGGCGCCGGGGGCCGTGTGAGGGAACCTGGGGACCGGGGGAACCGAGGAGTTCGGGCAGGACGGGGGGGACAAACCCGGGGAGTCCCGCCGTGTCCGGCCCAGGCTCCCCGACCCCCGCGCCCACCGCTGTACCGGGGCTGTCCCCACAGCTGCGGCACAGCCCCGGCTCTGCTCCCCGAGCCCCCCCGCTCCTCCCGGTCCCCTCCGCGCCCTCTCTTGTCCCGCCGGTGCTCCCGCCCCTCGTCCCCGCCCATCCCGGTGTCCCCGCCCCCGGTGTCCCCGCCCCCGCCGCGGCGGGCAGGACCGTGCGGGCTGCGGGCTGGCACCGGGCCCGCCCAGCACCGGACCGGCACCGGCACCGTCCCCGGCATCAGCCCCGAGCCCGGCGCATGGCGGCCCCGGCAGCGGCCGGCACCGGAGGTGAGGGCGGGGGCAGAGCGGGGAGGCTCGGTGGGACCGGCACGCCCATCGCCGTGGAACCGGGCCGGGCCCCGCGGGGCGCACACGGAGATGTAGGGCGGGGGTGCGGCGGAAGGGGCTGCGGGGGCTGCACTGGGGGGCAAAGGAGGCAAAGGGGCCGGGCTGGGGGGCTCCGCTGCACGGGAGGGATTGGGGGGCGGGGACCGAGAACCGGGAACCGGGGGGGTCCGTGCCGGGAGAGCCGGGGACGGAGGGACAGAGCAGTGGGGCACCCAGAGAATGTGGGGGGACACGGGTGTTCGGGGCGCTGAGGGAGCCCTGGGGTGCCCCGGGGGTTTGGGGGGCAGGGGGTGCTCGCAGGAGGGGGTGCAGGGCGGTGACAAGGGGAGGCAGCGGGGTGGCCGGGCGGTCACACGGAGCTGGGGAGAGCACCGGGCACCTGGGCTTGCAGCGGGTGCCCCGGGAATGTGGGGGGACGCTGGGGTGCCCGGGGTGCACAGGGGCGGTGGGGGCTCACGGGACATGCGGGAGCTCTGGGGTGCCCAGGGGAGCAGGGGGTACCTGCAGCCACCCCGCACGGCTGTGGCAGTGCCGGTGTGCGGGGGGCTCGGGGACAGGGAGGTGCCGGTGCCGGTGCTGGTGCAGCCCAGGGGGCCGCAGTTCTGGGGGGCTGCACCTGGCGGCAGAGGCGGTGCCGGGGCTGCCCTGCCCGCCCGTCCCTCCCGGTGTGGCCCGCACGGGACCGGGCCGTACAACCCGCACGGGGCAGCCCCGGCCGTGGCACCGGGGCAGCGGCGGGACACCGGCCCGGGGGGGGGCGGTGCCCCCGGGGCGGGCTGCGGGTGCCGCGGGGTGCCCGGTGCCGCGGGGTGCCGGTACCGGCGGCCGCCCGGCTCTGCGGTTGCCGTGAGTCAGCAGCGCACGGCGGGCGGGAGGGAGCGATCCCTGACCCGGCCCCGCTCCCGCCAGGCAGCCGGTGAGCCCCGGTGACACTGCCGGTGACACTGCCGGTGGCACGGCCGGTGGCACGGCGGGACCATGCAGGCGGAGGCCAGAGGGGAGTTCTGCAGCCGGGAGCAGCGCCCCGGTGGGTGCGGGCGCGGTGCGGGCAGGGGGCTGCGCTCCTTACGGTGACACGGCACGGTGACACGGCACGGTGTCACCCACCGGGCTGGGCAGGCGGCGGGAGCGGGCGGGAGCGCGGGGGGATCCGCTCTGCCCTGCCCTGCTCTGGAGCGGGATGAGGAGCGATTTCCCGGGGTGAGGAGCGATTTCCCGGGGTGAGGAGCCCATTTCCCGGCCCGAGGGGACGCACTGCCAGCGCGGGGTGCCCGATGTCCCCTGCGGGGTCAGGATGTGGCAGAGCCACTGTCGGGGCAGAGGGCTGCTGTCCCATGCTGTCCCATGCTGTCCCACTGCTGTCTCATGCTGTCCCATTGCTGTCCCACTGCTGTCTCATGCTGTCCCATGCTGTCCCATTGCTGTCCCATTGCTGTCCCATGCTGTCCCACTGCTGTCCCATGCTGTCCCATGCTGTCCCACTGCTGTCCCATGCTGTCCCCATGCTGTCCCATGCTGTCCCACTGCTGTCCCATGCTGTCCCATGCTGTCCCGTGCTGTCCTGCCCATGTCCTGCAGCTCCACGTGCCAGCAGCAGGAATTCCCCTTCCCCCGTGGGTTGGAGGTCTCTGTCCCTGTCCCGCTGTCACCGTCTGGGTGGGAGGGAGGCGATGCCATCCCCGAGCCGTGCCACCCGGTAACTCAGTGCTGGCACGGTTCGGTGGTGGCACGGGGTGCACCGACCACGGGGACAGGGCGCAGTTCCCCCCCTGGGCACACAGAGCCTCCCCGGTGCCCCCTCAGCCCCGAGGCACGGCCGTGCCCCCGCCGTGTGCCACGGCCGCGGGCCGCACCGGCACCGTGTGCCCGGGCTGGGCCGTGCCGCGGCCGCCGCGTCCCTGCGCTCCCCGCGGGGACGGCCCCAGCACAACCCGCCCTCGTCCGGGCCCGGCACAGCCGCGCTTTGTCTCCCGACACAAAGGGGCTGCGGGCGGGGGCTGGGGGCTGCCAGCCCCGACACGGGGGCTCGGGCAGCGCTGCCCGTGCCCGGTCCTCCCGGGGGTCCTGCTGCGCCCTGCCCTGAGCTGGGCACCCCGAGGGGAGCTGCCCTCGCTGAGGCGGAGGGTGCTGATGTGGCAGAGCTCGGCAAGGAGCCGCTGGTCCCGGAGCGCCCCGCAGGGACCCCCACGCACGGCCCGGCCCAGGAGCCCCCCCGAGTGCCCGCGGAGGAGCAGGGGGGCATCCCCATCCCCAGCGCCGGCCTGCTGCAGGTCACCGAGCGCCGACGTGAGTGAGGCCCTGAGCCGCGCTCCCTGCCCGTCCCTGTGGTCCCCTGCTTTGTCCCTGCCATGTCTGCCGCCCACAGCGTCACCTGCCTGTCCCCAGCACCTCCGGTCGGCTCCAGGGTTTCCTGCTTGTCCCCAAGAGTCCTCTGCCAGCCCTCGGGGTGTCCCGATTGTCCCCAGTGTTCTGCCATCCCCTGGGGTCTCCTTCCTGTCCCTGGAACCCCTAGGGTCCCCAGCCCCTCACGCCCCCAGCTCCCTGGGCCCCAAGCAGCGGCCCCCGGCTCCCCGGTGGGCAGGGCGGCGCGTGCCCAGCCGTGCCCGGTGCCCGCAGAGCCGCTGAGCAGCGTGTCCTCGCTGGAGGTGCACTTCGACCTGCTGGACCTGACCGAGCTGACCGACATGTCGGACCAGGAGCTGGCCGAGGTCTTCGCCGACTCCGACGAGGAGAACGCGGCCGCAGAGACGCCCGGCGGTGAGCGGGGCTCCGGGGCCGCCGCTCCCGGCGCGTCCGCCCGCCCCGGGGCGCCGCTGACCGCGGCCCCGGCCGTGCGTCCCGCAGGGCTGCAGCCGCCGCCGCGGGCCGGGTACCTGCGCTCGCCCTCCTGGAGCCGCGCGCGGGAGCAGGGCCGGGACAAGAAGCACCTGAGTGACCCCGAGCTGCCGCCGGGACCGCCGGGACCCCCGGACGCCTTCCTGCCCGCCGAGCGCCCGCGGGAGCCGTAGGGACAGACCCGCCGGGGACACCGGGACGCGCCGCTGCCGGTCCCGTCGGCACCGATGGAGCCCGGCCCCGGGCGCAGGACTCCCGTTAGCCCGCCCGGAGGGCACGGGCGGCCCCGGCCCCGCGGCGGGGACGTACCGGGCTGCCCTCGGCCGGTGGCCCCGGGGGGAAACCGGGCCGGTCCCGCCGGCCCCCGGGAGCGGCACGGCCTTGGTCACCGGGAGCGGCGGATGGGGCGGCACGGGACGGGTCGCACGGCTCAGCGCGGCCCGACGGAGCGCGGCCGGTGCCGGTGCCCGCCCGGTTCTGATGTAGCAGTGCTGTGATCCGGTAAAACCGACCGACCGACCGACCCACCGCCGGCCTCTGCCCGTCTGCGCCGCCGCTGGGGGAGCGGGAGGAGCTGGGGGCACGGAACAGCGCGGGAGCAGCGGGGAGGGAGTGCCCGGCCCTACCGGGTACCGGGGCAGCGGGGCCGCGGCCACTTCCGGTGGGCGGGAGACCGGCGGTGGCTGCGGCACATCCCGAGCAGCGCAATTCCACCCCGCGGGCAGGCCCGGGACCGGTGCTCGCCCCCGGCAGCCCCAGACAGACCGGCGGGAGCTCCCGGGCTGCCACCCCCGGGCGCTGGCACCTCATGCCCGTGCCCCCGGTGCCCCCTCGCCGCCCGAAGCAGGGACACGAGTGCCGGGTTGCGCAAAGAGGCTCCTTAATGCTACAGAAACACCGGGAGAAGGGGAGGCGGCGGCTCCGCACCGCGCCCGGTCCAGCCCGGGGAAGATCCCGCAGCATCCCCCCGGGGCTCGGCGGTGCCGTGGGCTGCGGAGGGACCAGACTCCGGTGTTGTGTGGGAGGGACTCGGTCCCGCCCCGGTGCCAGGGCTGAGCCCTCCTGCCAGCGCCTGTCCCTGCAGGACAGCACAGCAGCCCCAGCCCTGCCCGCAGCCGTCCCTGCCCCTGCCCGCAGACCGGTCCCAGGCAGGAGCCGCTGCGGGGCCTTTACCGGATCCCGGTTAACCCCATCCTGCCCCTCCGGTGAGGCTCTCGGTGCTCCCGGGAAGGGCTGGGCTCCAGCAGTGATTCCGTCCCGGCGGCGCTGCCACGTCCATGAGCACGGGATCGCAGAGCCAGCCCCACCCCAGTCCCCAAACCACCGCTGGGCTGATCGTGTCCATCCCAGGGCCCTGTGCTGGGTGGGGTGGGGGCAGCCTCGGGCCTGAGACCCCACAGTGGGGCCAGACCCCCTCAGGGCTCCCCCTCCGTGCCGGAGTCCTGGAACAGGGATTGCTTCCGCAGGCTCAGCCGGGCGCAGCGGGGACACGTGGTGGAGTTGTCGTAGTAGCAGTCCCTGCAGAGGGGGGGGACAGTGCTGGGTCACCCCTGCCACCCCCAGGGCCCCCAGCCCGCCCCAGAGTGCCACGGTACCTGTGGAAGACGGCGGAGCAGTCGGCGCACACCGAGGTGTGGCTGTCGAAGGGGAAGAGCACGTCGCCCTCGCGGCACAGCTCGCAGACAAAGCCCTTGGCCTGGCACCGCTGGGGAACGGGGGACAGTGTGACCAGCAGGTGACAGTGGGGACCCTGCCAGCCCTGCCCCGGCCCCACGGGGGTGTCCCCACGGCCCTGCCCCCCCAGCACGGGCTCACCTCGCAGTCCAGCTTGATGTGCTTGGCAAAGAGCGTGTGGATCTCGGTGAGGGAGCAGCCCAGGCGCCCGGCCTCGATGTCGATCAGGTCCTGCAGCGAGTACATCTCGTCGTTCTCCACAAAGTGCTGCCGGTCCTGCAGCTGGGGGGGAAAGGGGCGCTGTGACCGCCACCAAGGTGTGACCGTCACTGTCGTGTGACCGCCACCAAGGTGTGACCGCCACCAAGGTGTGACTGCAATCACTGTGTGACCACAATCAGTGTGTGACCATCACTGCTGTGTGACCGTCCCCAAGGTGTGACTGTCACCACCACGCCTGGCCCAGGCCCCTGCCTGACCTGCAGCAGCAGCCGTGCCTCCATGGCCTCCTTGCAGGTGATGAAGTAAGGCTTCATCAGCAGGATGTCCTGGCGCAGCTTCTGCAGGGGACACGATGGGAGGGGTGGCAATAGGGACAGGAATGGGATGGGATGGAAATACAGGAATAGGGACAGGAATGGGAAAAGGAATGGGGATAGAGGTGGTGACAGGAATAGGACCATAGGGAAGGGTAGGGGCAAGATGAGGATGAGGATGAGGATGGGGACAGGGTTGTTAATGGGATGGAGACAGGAGCATGACAAGAAGCCCAGACTGGGGCAAGTTCATCCCTGTTACAGTCTGGGCACCCTCTGCCCCAAACCCCCCACCCCACCTTGCTTCCTCTCTGTGGGACCCAGTGGGTGCCCCTGGGGTCCCCCCACCTCCTGCTCGCTGCACAGGCCCCTGTGGTGTCCCCTGCCCTTGGGGTGCCCTCCCCAGCCCCAGCACTCACCCGGATCTCCACCAGCTCCTCCACGTAGTTGAAGAGCAGCGGGTTGATCTCCCTCAGCTTCAGCACCGGCCGTGACACCATCAGTGCCAGGTACCTCATGCTGCACCGTGACACCTGCCAGCGCCGCCAGGGCCACCTCAGCACCTGCCAGCCCTGTGCCACCACCCAAGGACCCCCTGCCCCCATGACCGGGGCTGCGGTCCCCCAGGTGACATCTGCACAATGCCATGATCCCCAGAGACGTGCGAGGTCAGGGATGGGATCCCCCAAGTGACCTCTACCATGGGAGTCCCTTCCCGGGGGGACACCTCTGACAAAGGACACAGCTCCCAAGCCACCTCTACCCACGGATGCACCTCCCAGGGACCCCCACAAACAAGCACATGCCCCCCGGTGGCCTCCACTCAGGGGTTCTGTCCCAGGGGTCTCTGTGCCACCCAGGTGCCCCCAGCCCACCTTGCGGGGCTCAAAGTCCCAGTTGTGGATGGCCCGGGCGGGCACCACGGCCAGGTCGTTCCAGTGGCAGCTGGAGCAGTAGTAGAGGCCGGTGTAGTCGCACTGCCGGGCCTCGCTGGGCACCCCCCCTGCGGTGGCACAGGGCTGGCACGGGGCTGGCACCGCCACCGCCCTGCCCTCTGCGCCCCCCACACCCTGTGCGTGCCCCCAGCAAGCCCCGGGGACACGGCAGGGCCCCGGTGTCACCTTCCCCACATCCCCATCACCCCCAGAGCCCACAGTCAGCTCCCGCCAGCCCCACACACCCCCCAGCCCACAGCCCCTCACTCTGGGCTCCCCCAGCCCCACAGAGCCCCCCCAGCCCCCTCATCCTCACAACCCTCAGTCCCACAGAGCTTCATGAACCCCCCAGCCCTACAGCCCCAACCCCACAGAGCTCTCAGCTCATCCCAGCCCCACTGAGCCCCCAGGCAACACAACTCCCCAGCTCCCCCAGCCCTGCTTTCCTCAAGCCCCACAGAGCCCCACTACCCACAGCCCTCCCAGCCCCAGCTCCCCCAGCCCTCCCCAGCCCCCCCAGCTCCCTCCAGCTCCCCCAACTCCCCCCAGCCCCTCCAGATCCCCCCACCCACCCCCAGCTCCCCCAGCCCTCCCAGTTCCCACCATCTCTCCCATCTCCCCCAGTCCCCCCAGCTCCCCCAGATCCTCCCAGTCCCAGCTCCCCCATCTCCCCCAGCCCCCCCAGCTCCCCCATTTCCCCACAGTTCTCCCCATCTCCCCCAGCCCCCCATCTCCCCCAGTTCCCCCATCTCCCCCATTTCCCCACAGTTCTCCCCATCTCCCCCAGCCCCCCATCTCCCCCAGCCCCCCCAGTTCCCCCATCTCCCCCAGTGCCCCCATCCCCCGGGCAGCAGGGGCTCACGGAGGGAGATGGGGGCCCGGCACTCGGCACAGCGGTAGTCCTGGCTGTCCAGGCCGCTCTCGGGGCAGATGCTGAGCTGGTACTCCGCCTGGTGGCTGACCTGGGCCCGCACGCACGGCCGGCTCACCAGCGGCAGGCACTTGCTGTGGCAGCGGTAGTAGCAGCCTGCGGGCACGGGCGGCTGTCAGCGCGGGCGGGGGCCAGCGGGGACGGGCAGGGTGTCCCGGACGCACCTGTGCAGGTGTACCAGGTCTGGATGAGCCCCCAGATGATGGTGCTGCACTTGTCGCACATCTGCTTGACGCTCTTGCTCTTCTCCTTGTAGAAGCGGTGCTCCAGGACCACGCGGATGTTGGGCTCATCCTCACCGGGGTCCTGCAGGGGGGAATGGGGCTCAGAGAGCTAAAGAATCACGGAATGGCTTGGGCTGGACCTTAAGGGTCACCCCTTCCACCCTCCCTTCCCTGCCATGGACGGGGACACCTCCCACCACCGCAGGATGCTCCGAGGCGTGTCCAGCCCTCCAGGGATGGGTGCGAGCACGGAGCCCCAGCACAGAGCCCCTGTGTGCGCGGCCCCGGCCCCACCTTGAGCTCCTGCAGCTTGAGGCGGAGGTGGATGAGGCGCACCACGGCGTCCTTCTGGCGCTCCGAGTGCTCGGGCAGCGCCAGGATCACCCGCTTGCACTCCTCGATGGCGCGGCGCAGCTGCGGCACGTCCGACGCCAGGATCAGCCCCTGCCGGCACCCGAGGGGCGAGAGGAGGGTCAGCCGAGCCCCCCGCGCGCCCCCCGCCCCACAGCGCCCGCCGCACTCACCACGGGCCGCGAGAAGTGGTCCTCGGCCAGCCCCAGGTCCAGGGCGCCCTCGGGGTCCCCCGGGGGGGGGTCCGCCTGCTGGGCTGCAAAGGGGGGCCGTCGTGGGGGGCTGAACCCACCCCCGAGCGGGGGCTGGGCCCGGCTGCGCCCCCCGTGCGGGACAGGGAGGGGCGGGGGGGAAGCGGCACCCACCTGGGGCGGGGGGCTCCCCCTCGGGCCGCTCCGGCTGCTCGGGGCTCTTGTTGAACGGGTTCAGGTGCGCCTGGCGGAACCGGGCCAGCCGCTCGTCCGACGCCATCGCCGCCGTCCTGCTGCCGGGGGACACGGCCTCAGTCAGCCCGGTTCGGGCAGCGGCACCGGCACGGGCACCCTGGCACCCACAGCCCAGCGCCGGCACCCTGGCATCCACAGCCCGGCACTGGCACTGACACCAGCACCCCAAATGCCATCAGCACCCCGAATACCATCACCACCACCCCGTGACAGGCACTTGCACGGCATCACCAGCACCCACACCCTGGCACCAGCACAGTCACCCCATGCCAGGCACCAATAGCACCTCAGCAGCACCGGCACTGTCACCAACACCCTGTCACGGCACTGCCACCTCAGCACCGGCACTTCCCCACCGGCAGCAACACCCCGGTACACCCACCGGGGGTACCAGCCCTGGCACCGGCACCCCAACAGCAGCGCTGAAACCCCGTCACGGGCACCGGCACTGGTACCGACATCTCCTCACTGCCACCGACACCCCGGTACGGCCACAGAAACCCCAGCACTGCCACAAACACCGACACACCGGCACCGGCACTGACACCGACACACCGGAACTGACACACGGGCACCGGCACCGACACACCACCTGCCACCGACACACCGCACCGGCGTTCTGTCACAAGCACCGCCACCCCAGCACCGTCCCCGTCCCCGACTCCTCGGTGCTGGCACCATACCCCGTCTCCTCTCCCGTCCCTGTCCCCGTGGACAGACGCGTCTCTCCGCCTCCCACGCCCGTGCCCCCGCCCTGCCCCGCCGGCACCGCCCGCTTCGGCCCGCGGTCACCACGTACCGGCACCGTCCACGCATCGCGGCCCCCCGAGGGCCCCGCTGTGCCCCGGCTGTACCCCGCTGTCCCCCGCTGTCCCCCGCTGTCCCCCGTTGTCCCCTCCCGTCCCCTCCCGTCCCCGCCAGGGGGCAGCGCCCCCGCCCCGCTCACCGCGCGCGCCGCCGCGCCCGACAGGCCCCGCCCCCTTACGGGGCCCCGCCTCCTGTGAGGCCCCGCCCCGGCAGGCTCCGCCCCTCGAGTCCTGCGTGCTGTCGCCGCCTGCCGGCCGGCAGACCGCACTGCACCCGCCGCGCCCGGGCGGGGCCGCTCCGCGACAGCCGCACTGTCCCCAGCGCGACATCTGCACCCTCCCCACCGCGACAGCCGCACTGTCCCCATCCCGACAGCCCCACTGCTGCCATCCCCACGGCGACAGCCCCACTGCTGCCATCCCCACCGCGACAGCCCCACTGTCCCCGTCCCGACAGCACCACTGCTGCCATCCCCACCGCGACAGCCCCACTGTCCCCATCTCGACAGCACCACTGCTGCCATCCCCACCGCGACGGCCAGCCCCACTGTCCCCACCGCTACAGCCTCACTGTCCCCACCGCCCCAGCCCCACTGCTGCCACCTGCACTGTCCCCACCCCGACAGCCCCAGAACCCCCAGCCCTACCATTCCTTTTCCCTACAGCCCCCGTCCCCACAACCCACAACCTCCATCCCCACTGTCTCCATCCCTACAGACCCCACCCCTGCAGCCTCCATTCCCACTGTCACCATCCTCACAGCCCCCAGCCCCACTGTCCCCATCCCCACAGCCCCTGTTCCTACAGCCCACAGCCCTACTGGCCAATGGCCTCCAAAGGCAGGGGCTCAGAGCCAGGAGTGTCCTGAGTCCTCCACAACTGAGCACACACTGAGCTCTGGGGAAACACCCTGGGGTCCCCGGGGTCTGTGCTACCACCTCAGATTGGGGAACAAAGGGCCAACTGTGTCCTGGCACAGGGCCACACCCCCCCAGCATGGAGAAGGATGACAGTGGGGACAAAGGCACAGCCCGCCTGGGGCAGCTGGATCTGAGGGGCAGAAGGGTGGGGGGCACTGCATGGGGGCTTCCCAAACACCTGCTCTGCCTGGGAATGGCTGGGGGGGCTGAACCGTGTGGGTGTCCCCTGTCCCCCTACCCAGCAGGCACACACAGGTACTACCTGGACAGCAATAAATTTATTAAGTATTCAAAAAAAATAATAAGACACAAACCAGTAAAAAACGAAAAGGGGGGAGGTAGGAAGGGGGGCGAGGGGCCGAGCCGGCTCAGGGGGGACCGGGGTCAGGAGACACTGAGGGGATGGCGGGGAGCAGCACCGGGGGCTGCAGCAGCACGAAGCCGGGGGGCCGCGGGCAGTGCCGGGGGCGGCGGGCGTCACTTGGCGCCCTGCGCCTCCGACTCCTCCTCGTCGTCCTCGTACATCTCGCCCTCCTCCTCGGCCGTGGCGTCCTGGTACTGCTGGTACTCGGACACCAGGTCGTTCATGTTGCTCTCGGCCTCGGTGAACTCCATCTCGTCCATGCCCTCGCCCGTGTACCAGTGCAGGAAGGCCTTGCGGCGGAACATGGCCGTGAACTGCTCCGAGATGCGCTTGAAGAGCTCCTGGATGGCCGTGCTGTTGCCGATGAAGGTGGAGGACATCTTCAGCCCCCGCGGCGGGATGTCGCACACGGCCACCTTGACATTGTTGGGGATCCACTCCACGAAGTAGGAGCTGTTCTTGCTCTGGATGGCCAGCATCTGTTCATCCACCTCCTTCATGGACATGCGGCCACGGAAGACGGTGGCCACGGTGAGGTAGCGGCCGTGGCGGGGGTCGCACGCCGCCATCATGTTCTTGGCGTCGAACATCTGCTGGGTGAGCTCGGGCACGGTGAGGGCGCGGTACTGCTGGCTGCCCCGGGCCGTCAGCGGGGCGAAGCCGGGCATGAAGAAGTGCAGCCGCGGGAAGGGCACCATGTTGACGGCCAGCTTGCGCAGGTCGGCGTTGAGCTGCCCGGGGAAGCGCAGGGAGGTGGTGACGCCGCTCATGGTGGCCGACACCAGGTGGTTGAGGTCGCCGTAGGTGGGGGTGGCCAGCTTGAGGGTGCGGAAGCAGATGTCGTAGAGCGCCTCGTTGTCGATGCAGTAGGTCTCGTCCGTGTTCTCCACCAGCTGGTGGATGGACAGCGTGGCGTTGTAGGGCTCCACCACCGTGTCCGACACCTTGGGCGACGGCACCACGCTGAAGGTGTTCATGATGCGGTCGGGATACTCCTCGCGCACCTTGGAGATGAGCAGCGTGCCCATGCCCGAGCCGGTGCCCCCGCCCAGCGAGTGGGTCAGCTGGAAGCCCTGCAGGCAGTCGCAGTTCTCGCACTCCTTGCGCACCACGTCCAGCACCGAGTCCACCAGCTCGGCGCCCTCCGTGTAGTGCCCCTTGGCCCAGTTGTTGCCGGCACCGCTCTGCCCTGGGAAGAGAACAGAGGCTCCGATGGCCGCCGGCCCCCCACGCCCACGGCCCGAGGGCACCGGCAGAGGATCGGGGCCGGCCCAGCCGCTGCCGCCGGCAGCACCGGCAGATCTGACGCCGGGGCGGGGTGGGAAGCAGGAACTGCAGAGGTTTGGCGGCGAGCCGGAGGTGCCGGCCCCGCGGCGCGGGAGGGGTGTGCCCGCCCAGGGCCCCGGGGACGGCGACCGGCCGGGCGGGTCCGAGGGCGCTGGGGCTCGGGGGAACATCGGGGGACCCCTCCCTCCCCGGGGACCTACCAAAGATGAAGTTGTCGGGGCGGAAGAGGTGGCCGAAGGCACCCGAGCGCACGCTGTCCATCGTCCCCGGCTCCAGGTCCACCAGGATGGCGCGAGGCACGTACTTGTGAGCTGAGAGAGACCCCGTGATGGGAGCGGACCTGCAGCTGTCCCCCATCCCGCCCCAGAGGTGTTCCCAGCACCCTGCAGGTTCTACGGGGCTGGTGCACAGGTCATGTCCCCCCAAATCCCAGGGGCTCCTGGTGTGGTGCGTGTCTCGTTACCCCCAAACAATGGGGGTCACATGGGGTGGGTGCAATGTCTGCCCCCATTCCCCGTGGGCTGGGGGATGTTGGTGGTTTGTCCCTCCCTCACCACAGGATCCTACAGGGGGAGCACAGGTGTCCCTCTGTCCACAAACCCCAGGGTCCCGCGGGGTGGGTGTATGTGTGTCCCCCTCCCACACCACAGTGTCCCACTGGGGAGATACATGTGTCATGCCCCCACCCAAACTACAGGATCCCATGAATTTGGGGGCACAGGTGCCCCTGTCCCCCCACAGGACGGGGTCTGAGGGGTGGGTGCACATGTCTGCCCTCCCGGGGTCCAACAGGGCTGGGTGCAGGTGTTGTGTGTGACCCCTCCCAAACCGCAGGGTCCCGTGGAACTGGGTGTGCACCGACCATTTCCCCCTGCCCCAAACGAAACGGTCCCACGGGGTGGGTGCACCTGCCTGCCCACCCCACACCTCCAAGGGTGGGTCTGTCTGTCTGTCTGCCCCCCTGCCCCCCCACGCAGCCCCAGCTCCTCCTGCACTGTGGGGTCACACCGGGGCCCCTCCCAGCTCAGAGTGGGGGTGCCGGGCTGCCCTGCCGGGGGGGTTCTGAGGGGGGGGTCGCTTACAAGAGGCCTCATTGTAGTAGACGCTGATGCGCTCAAGCTGCAGGTCCGAGTCCCCCACGTAGTTGCCGCTGGGGTCGATGCCGTGCTCGTCGCTGATCACCTCCCAGAACTGGGGAGGACGGGGAGCTCAGAGGGGCGGGAGGCACTGGAACACCCCCAGCCCCTGGGCGAGGCACGGGCACCGGGATCCTCCCATCCCTCGGCAGGGCTGGGTGGGGCAGGAGGCACCGGGACTCCCCAAACACTGAAATCCTCGGGCGGGGACAGGCGGGGGGCACCGGGACACCCCAAACACTGAAATCCCCGGGCGGGGACAGGCGGGGGGCACCGGGACTCCCCAAACCGCTGGGCAGGTTCCGGCGGGGCGGCGGGCACCGGGATCCCCAAACACCCAAAATCCCGAGCAGGGAGGGGGTATCGGGACTCCTCAAAGCCCGGGACGAGGCTCGGCGGAGCGGGGACACGGGGATCCCCCGAACACCCAAAATTCCGAGCAGGGCGGGGAGCACGGCAAAAGCCGAGCGAGTCTCAGCAGGGCGGGGGGCACCGGGACCCCCAAACGCCGAGCGGGGCTGGGCAGGGCGGGGGGCACCGGGACCCCGGGCGGGGCTCGGCGGGCGCTGTCCGCGGTTCTGACGGACAAAGGCGGGGGCGGGGGGCGCGGGGGGGGCGGGGCGCTTTGTCCTCCCGGTGCGGCGGCGGTGGGGGAGGGGAGCGGCTCTGCCTTTGTCCGCCGCCCGGCTCCGCCGCGGCGGGCGGGGCGGGGCGGCGCCGCCGTTACCTTGGCGCCGATCTGGTTGCCGCATTGCCCCGCCTGGATGTGGACGATCTCCCTCATGGTGCGGCCTGGCCGGAGCGGAGCGGGACGGGACGGGAGCGGGCTGGGGCCGGGAGCGGAGCGGCACCGGAGCGGAGCGGCACCGGGAGCGCGGGGGGCGGCGCGGCCAACGCCGCATCCTTTATAGGCTCCCGCCGCCGCACCGGGCCGGCCGCTGACGTCACCGCCCGCCGCAGCCAATCAGCGGCCGCCGCCGCAGCGCCGCAACAGCCCTGCGGCACCGGCACCGCCCGCCACGCCCCGCCCGGCCCCGCCCACGGCCACGCCCCGCCGCGGCGGAACCGGGACCCGGCACGGGCGGGGGGCACGGCCCGGGGGGCGCCCCCGGCACCCGCGGGGAGCGGGGACACCCCGGGACCCTTGCGGGCAGCCTGGGACCGCCCGGCGGCGGCGGCGGGAGCATCCCGGGGCGGCGGCGGCGGCGGGGCGGGGGGACACGCAGGGGACACCCCTCCTAACAGTGTCCCGGAACGGGAGGGGTAGGGACGGGGTACGGGAGGGCCACCCTGGGGGTCCCGGTCGGCGGTCGACCCCGCGGGAACGGGCGCGGTGCCGGTGCCGGTGACGAGGTGGGCGGCGGCGGGCGCGGCCCGAGAACAAAGGCGACGGTGATGGGCCCTTTGTCCGGGGGCGGCCGGGACCACCCCCCGCCTAGGGTCGGCCTCCCGCCGCCCAGTCGGTCCTTCCCGCTTCCCGCCGGGACCAAGTGACCCGTGACCGACCGGCGGGACCGGGAGGGACCTCTCCCCTCGGGGCTCCCCGGGGCCGCCCGATGCCAGCCACAGCGTCACTGCAAAGAGCCTTTATTGGGAACCGCGAGTCCCTCGCCCGGACCGGGCGCCCCGCGGCTCGTCCCGTCCGTCCGTGAGTCCATCCGTCTGTCCGTTTCAGGGCGGGGGTGGCCGTGCCGGTACCGTGTCCCGCTGCCTACCAGGAGCACGTCACCACCTCCCGCAGCGTCCGCCGGAGCTCCTGGCTCCGGAAGGCGTAGATGAGGGGGTCAATCACCGAGTTACAGATGATGAGGATGAGGAAGAGGTTGAAGTAGCTGAAGAAGCAGGTGCAGAAGGGGTTGGTGGGACAGGTGACGATGAGGATGAGGTGGAAGAAGAAGGGCCCCCAGCAGATGAAGAAGACGCCCAGGAGGATGGTGAGGGTGACGGCGCCCTTCAGGCTGCCGCCACGATGAGCGGTGGGCGGCTTCTGCTGGCTGGAGATGCTGTGCAGGTGGTGGCGGGCCAGGGCGAACATGTGGATGTAGAGCACCAGCATGAGGACCAGCATGAAGAGGAAGAAGCCGATGAGGCAGAGGAGGACGGTGTTGCTGCGGTAGTAGGCGATCAGGACGGCGCTGGACACGGTGCTGGCCAGCCAGACGCTGGCCATGGTGACCACGGCGCGCTGCAGGGTCATGATGCTGTGGTAGCGCAGGGCGTAGAAGATGGTGATGTAGCGGTCCACGGCGATGACCCCCAGGAAGGAGAGGGACGAGACCACGGAGCTGCAGATGAGCGTGTCGATGACGCTGTCCATGTGGCGGACGACGCTGGGGCGCATCACCAGCAGCCCGTGCTCCAGCAGCAGCATGAAGAGCATCTCCGCCAGGTTGCTGATGCTCACCAGCATGTCCGACACCGCCAGGCAGCAGATGAAGTAGTAGGTGGGCGAGTGCAGGTTCCTGTTCTTCAGGATGGCGGCCACCACCAGCAGGTTCTCCACCAGGCTCACCAGCCCCAGCGCCAGGAACAGCTCGCTGGGGATGTCCAGCCCCTGGCACCAGCCGCCGCCGGCCCCGACCGTGGCGTTGCTGTGGTTGCCCTCGCTGGCATTCGAGGGCTCGCGCAGCAGACGCAGGGGGGCCAGCGTCGACATGAGCCCCTCCTCAGCCCCGGGGCCCCCCGCGGCACCCGCACAGCCCCCGAGCCCCCGTCGTGCCCCGCCAGTTCTCCCGCGGCGCCCGGCGGCGAGGCCCAGGGGATGCCGAGGAATTGGGGCCGGGAGGCCCGGGCCGTGCCGGGGGTGCCGTGCGCCCGCCGGGACCCTCGGGCGCGGCTCTCTGTGCCAGCGCTGCCCGGCGTCCCACGCCGCCGGCCCAGGGTGCAGGGGAAGAAAGGGCCCTTTCTCTGCCCCACTTTAAAGCGGCTCCCGCAGCTCCTCCTCCGAGGAGGGTGGGCACCTGCGTGAGGGAGGCACCCTGGCAGCGAGGGGGCCGCTGCCGAGGCCAGGGCTGAGAGACCCCCAGGGTGGCCCTGGGGACCTCGATTGCTCGGGATCACCGTGTGCCCAGGGGTCTCAAAGGCCCTGGGGTGCTCCATGTACCCCTGGGGTCATGCACCTTGGGGTGCTGCCATCGGGGTCCTCTGTGCCCTGGGGGACTGTGCACCTTAGGGTCCCCATGTGTCCTGAGGCCCTGTGTCTGCTGGGGGGGACTCCTGAACCCTGGGGGTCTGCATATCTTGAGGGGTCCCCAAGGCCTGTGTGTCCTACGGGGGTCAATGTGCCTCGTGGGACTCGCGTCTTGGGGGGCCCCACCTGCTGTGGGGGTCACCCACACCCCCTGAGCTATCCATGCGCCTCGGGGACCCCTGCAGGACCCTCTGCACGGCCCGATGCAGGCTGTCCCACGCACCGGCACTGGGAGGGTCCCATTCCCACGGCCCCAGGGGAGATGCTGTACAGCGGGGCGGGCACGGGACGCGATAGGGATCGAGCAGGGCACGGTTAAATGGGACACGGCAGGCGCGGCGCCGCGGGGAGGCTGCGGGGACAGGGCCCAGCTGACCATCATGTGCCTTGGGTCCGTGTTGATGCCTGGAGCCGCGGGCTGCCAAAGAGCCATTCACAGCTCCGCGGGCAGGCCGCTCCCACGGGTGCCCGCTTCCGCTGGGGAGCCCTTCCCTCCGGCAGGGATGGGAACGGCTCAGCTGCCACACCGGGCATGGGGGCCCAGGGATGGAAATGGCTCAGTTGCCATGCTGGGCATGGGGGGCCAGTGCACACACCGGGCATGGGGGCCCAGGGATGGAAATGGCTCAGTTGCCATGCTGGGCATGGGGGGCCAGTGCACACACCGGGCATGGGGGCCCAGGGATGGAAATGGCTCAGTTGCCATGCTGGGCATGGGGGGCCAGTGCACACACCGGGCATGGGGGCCCAGGGATGGACACGGCTCAGCTGCCACACCGGGCATGGGGGCCAGGCTGCCCCAGTGCCAAATTACGGAGCTGGGATCCCATGGGATTTGGATGTACCGGTGGGGAATGGAGCCAGGCTGGGCTGGCTTGAGACTCAGGGTCTGCACACCCAGCCCAGCTACATCCCCCAGGGAGGTAATACAGCAGGAACAGGGATTTATTCCATGTATTCACCATTACTCAGCAAAAAAGGGAAAAAAGCTTTACGGGAACAAGGATGACTTAAGGTTTGACTGTGGCTCGCCTCGCTCCGTGCTCTAGGTGAAGGAATAAAGGAGAGACAAACAAAGAAGGGGGGAAAGATTTCTTCTCCAAACATAAATAAAAGGCTGAAAAAGCTGCTCCTTGCACAATTCTAGTGGCACACGGGAATCTCAGACCTTTGGAAGGTTCAGTGTAGTGAGGGTACAGAGTATTTTGTGGAGGGAAGGAAGCTCCAGGCTACGGGAAGCACAAAGAAGCAGAAGAGGGTAGTAAAAGCCCTCTGGGAATTAAGGACAAGAGGCAGGAGAACAGGGAGGGGAATAGGATGGAAATTGTGTGTAGAGGAGGCCAGAAGGGGACTAAGCTGCCATGGGGACAAGGGACAGCTGCTGTTGATTAGCTCGGACATGCTCAGACCGCCCTTGTCCCCTGTTGAGAGAGGAGCCCTGGACAAGGCCCACGGCTGTCAGCCCCCCCCCCCCGGATGGAAGCCACGCCATGGGTGCAGCCCCCTCCCCAGAAGAGCCCATTGCCACGGCCAGTCCGTTTGTGTGACTTTATTGGAGTGCGACACAAAGGGGTGACAGAGAGGCCCTGGGCAGGCAGGGACAGCCCGGCTCAGTCCCAGTCGCCGTCGCCCTCGGGATTGTCCTCGCGGGGCGGCTCCTGGAACTGGATGTTGGCCAGCATGTCCCTCATGGCCGCCATCAGCCGGTTCACCCCCTGGTTGAGGTCCTGCGCCGCCCCGGCCTCGTCGTCCCCGTCGTGCCGCACGTCCCCCTGCGAGAGCAGCGCGGTGGTGGCAGGGACAGGGACAGGGATGGCGCAGGGCCAAAGCGGCAGCAGGCTGCTGCCAGCAGTGGCTCCTGGAGCAGGAGCACCATGGGGGAACGCTGCACCCAAATCCCAGCCTGCACTCACCTGCAAATTAAAATTTGGCAACAGCGAGCGGAAGAAGAGGGATAAAGTGCTTTCGTTGGAGGGATGGCTCGTCCTGGAAGACACAAGTGGCACCATGGTGAAGGTACAGCCCAGTTTGTGAGTCCTCACTGGGATGTGGGTGGTGCTGGGAGAACCATGGTGCAGCTGGAACCAGCCCTGAGGGAGGGAACTGGGGAGTTCCAATGGGACTCTGAATCCAGGCAACTCTGAGAAGCAACTCTGAGCAAACCAGTCACCAAGAGCACAACCAAGGCCAGGTTGGAAGGGCCTTGGAGCAGCCTGGTCTACTGGAAAGTGTCCCTGCCCATAGCAGGGGGTAGAATGAGATGAGCTTTAAGGTCTTTTGAACCCAAACCATTCCAGGAGTCCATGATCCTACCAGCTCTGCTCTGAGTGAATTGGTGTGGAACACACACATGGCCCCACCCCAACACCAGGACTGGCTGCATTTAAATTTCCATTTACTCCAAACCCTCCCAGTCAGCCACGACCTGGGTTTTCCCTGGCTTTTGCCCTATGGCTGGCAATGGCCACTGGTGACCACCATGGGAAGCAGCAGGACCAGTCCAGCCTGTAGCTGTGCCTGCCTGGAGCACCACAGCCCTTCCTCTGCCATGGAGGAGATGCCAGCCCCGAGTGCCCAGCCTGGCCTGGGGCTGAGGGCATGCAGGGAACACGGCTGGATGTGCCAGAGCAGGAGCTGGTACCTTTCTGGGCGGGTGTAGGAAACAATGGAATCCAGAGGAGGGAGGGGGTCAAACCCCATCACTGGCTGGGAGGTCACCTCCTGCAGGGAGAGGAGAAAGGAGGGATGAAGGAGAAATGAAGGAATGAAGGCTGCATCCAGCAGCAGCAAACATGGGCACCCACAGAAGCCGTGAGTGACAGGGGTTAGGATGGGCCCAGCAGGGACACAGGTGCCACCACAGCCCCTGTGGCCCATCAGGCCCTCACCAGGGGCAGGGCTGCCGTGGCCTCCTTCATCTCCGAGAGGATGATGTGCCGGTAGATGTTCCTGGGAGCGCTCTGGTACCGGATCTTCCTCCTGAGACAGGGAGGGGACAGAGCAGTGAGCCTGAGCAGGCACATTCCCATTTCTGCTGCTCCAGGCGCAGCGTCAGCAGCTTCCCTGGCTCTGGGGGACAAGGCCATATTGGATGGAGCTGGCTTAGAGGGTGCCAAAGGGGGTGGGAGCTGCTGAGCTCTGGAGAAAGAGCAGAGAGCTCAGGAATGAGCAGGTTGACCTTGGTTTAGGACACCTGACAGCCCTCTCCTGTTTCTCAGCACTGTTCCTAAGCTCTCACCTGCCCTGTGTGGCCATCCCTGCCCTTCCAGGCCACCCCTCCACCCTCTCCAGGATGTTTGGAGGGTACAGGTGACAGCAAAGCCTGGGGAAGGCAGTGCAGGACATGCAGCACAGGTTCAGCTCTACATTCCCATTTGTGAAAAGCACGGAAGAGCCACTGCCTTCCTGGTGCCATGCTGTGACCTTGGCATCAGAGCAGCAGCTGTGGGGCTCTGAGCCTGTCCCAGACACTGGAACTGCTGCTGCCCAGCCAGACCCTCTGTCCCCCTCTGTCCCTGGCACAGGAACCCGGCACCCTCTGTGCTCACTTGTGCTCGGCCTCCTGCACCAGCGCGTTCCGGGCGTCCACCATGCGCAGAACCTCGTGGACGTGGGGCTCCAGCCAGGCCATGACAGCCGGGTCCTTCCACAGGGCGTGTGTCCTGCCCACGTACAGGGACGTCAGCTGGTTCAGGGCGGGCGACTGGCTGTGGGACAGGGCTGTTACTCACGGCACCCTCCTCCTCCTCCTGCTCCTCACGGGACGGCCAGGGCCCAGCTCTGCGCTGCCCTTTGGCGTGGGAACATCAGAGGCAGGCTCCCGCCTGGACACTGCCATCCACCTCCACCAGAACTTCTGCCTCCATCTATTTTTAGGCTAAGCAGAGCCATGAAATGAGGGAACGCTGCCCTGGCCTGAGGGAGAGCCTTCGCACGCTGAGGAAGACCACGTGTCCGGGAAGGCAGACTGGTTGGAGACAGCCTGCCCTGGGAGGACACACGCGTGTCACCTCCCTCCCTGCACACACCAACAGGCTTGGGCTGAACTCCTGACCCGTCCACCTTGAGCTGAGGTGGGTCTGTCAGCCCCATCCAGAGGCCATTATGGAAATCCATTATCAAAAGGATTATCAAATGAGGCATTACCAAATGAGCCTGCTCAGGGAACCCAAACAAGCTCTGCATTAGCTGTCTGAGCATGCAAGATCCCCGCCGCCGGCAAAATCGATCCCTTCCCCTCGCTGAGAACATCTCCAGGCCTTACCTGATCTGGGCATTCAGCCCAAAGAAGGGGTGGGAGGCGACCCTGGCATCGGGCTGCACGCTGCAGTGATCCAACAGCGGCATCAGAACTGCAACACAAAGGCAGAGAACTCGTCTGGCAAGGGGCAGTGTGGGGTGGGGTCACCCTCTGGGGCACCAACAAGGACACAAGGAGGGGTGAGGACACTGCTGGTCCCTGTGCTCTCAAGGGCATTATTTCAGTCACCCCAACAAACAGCCTAAAAGATGTTTCCAGCCCCCACAAACTGAATCTCTGTTGGAGAGCTGGTTCTTCCTGCTGCACACACCCTCCCGTGGGCCTGAGGGCTGTGTGCTCCTTTCATGGACAGCAGCACCCACAGGATGAAAGGGAGAGTGATGGGCACCCATGGGGAGAGCACATCCCAAACAGAGCTGTGCCTCGGAGGGAGAGCCAAGGAGACTGGCTTGTCCTTGCTCCGGGCAGCCCCGGGGAGGTGAGACATCTCCCTGCTCCAACATTCCAGCTCTCACCCTCCCCCAGCCTGCTCACCCCGACCACTCTGCTGGAGGAGCGTCAGCTGCTCTGGGGAGGGTGGGCAGAATCATGGAACCATAGAACTGAGAGGCTGGAAAAACCTCCAAGATCACTGATCCCAACTATTCCCACAGCACTGCCAAGACCACCCCAAATCCACGTCCTGAGGTGCCATGTCCATAGTCCCTGCAGGACTGGGGACTCCACCACTGCCCTGGGCAGCTGTGCCAGGGCTGGGTAACACTTCTGCGGAAGGAATTGTTCCAAATACCAAACTGAGGCTGTTCCCTCTTTTTCTGTCCCTGTTCCCTGGGAGCAGAGCCTGACCCCTCTGGCTGCCCTCTCCTGTCAGGGAGTTGTGCAGGGCCAGAGGGACCCCCTGAGCCTCCTTTTCTCCAGGCTGAGCCCTCCAGCAGTCTCAGCAGCTCCTGATACTCCAGCCCCTTCTGCAGCTCTGTTCCCTTTCCCAGACAGGCTCCAGCCCCTCGGTGTCTGTGCTGGGCTGAGGAGCCCAGAGCTGCTCTCTCCCCACCGCACTGGGCACAGGCACTGCCGTTCTGCCCGATGCTTCTGCTCTGATTCAGGGCTGCCTCCCCAAAGGCCCCTGGCAAATTCCTGCCGGGAATGCAGCCCTGCCTGCCGGGAACGCGGCTGTCCCAGGAGGACAGTGACAAAGCCCTCGCCCAGGATGGCCTCACCAGAGGGGACAGACTCACCGCTTGGGAACATGATGAGCGCGAGCTGGATGAGCCGGGCCGCTCGCTCCCGGGCCTGGCCCCGCTCCAGCTCCGGGCGCTCTTCCTGCTGGCTCAGGAGGAAATAGGCCAGTGGCACCGAGAAGGCAAAATTGGGCAGCTGGAACAGATTCCGGTGACTCTGCAGGATCAGGGACACAGAGGGACCGAGAAGTGATGCTGACAGCAGAGCTGGCTGTGCGGGGCTGGGGCTCTGCCTGCTGGGGCTAAGTGAGCTCCCAGCCGCTGGCTCTGTGCCCCCACAGCTGAGTGAGCAATTCTGAGCTCTCACAACTATCTGCAGGACACAAGGATGACAGGAACCAGCAGCCCAGCCTTTATGGATCATTCCAATGCTGCTGGGCTGTGAGATCCCCTGCAAAGGGCTCACCTGGTGGGGAGCAGCCCAGGCAGCCAGGCCCTCACCTGCTGGCCACTCACCTCCCACTCCTGGAAAAGGCGGGTCAGGAAGGAGTATTCCCGGGCCCGCAGGGACAGGAAGTCGATCAGCAGCAGCACACAGAGAGGGTCATCCTCAGGATCAAGGCTTGGGAGCAGGGGGAGAGAACAAGCTCAGTGTCACAACAGCTGAGAGAGCTGCCCTGATTTCTGAGCCAAACAGCCTCTCCCAGTGACATCCAGTGACTCAGCAAGTGGAGAGAACAGGAACACATCCTGCATGGCCAGCAGGATGACAGAGTGGTGCTCTGTGTCCCTATGGAGGGGACAGTCCCCTGCCACCACCCAGGAGGACAATCAGTGGCCACAAACTGAGTGGGCTGAAGGCACTGCCACACTTCGCTGTGCTGAGCCTCCAAACTCAGTCTGGCAGTCACAGGAGAGCCAGGGCCCCTCCTCACCCATCACCTCTCCACGGGCACCAGCACATCCCAGCACAGATCCATGCAGCTCTAAGGGGGGGAATGAGCCCATACCAAGCCCAGGAGCAGCAGAACCTGTCTGGGGCGACTGTCCCCCCCAAACCCAGACACTCCACCCTCAGTGGAGGCACCCACCTCAGGATGAGCTTGCAGAACTCCAGGGCTGTGCGGGGACAGCCCCTCTTCTCCAGGAACATCAGGTGCTTGAAGAGAGCCAGGAAGAAAGCCCTGCATGGGGAACAGCAGCAGGACTTAGAGGCCAGATGTGGAAAGAAGTAGTTTGTGCCACTCAAAATAGGGGACACAGTCACCAAGAGCTCCACACCCCCAAGCATCACATTGTAGTGTGGCATGGAGTGCCACGGACCCCCCCATGCTCCCATCTGTTGTTTTTGTTATCTTTTTTGTGCAAGAATGGGGACAGAAAACTCACAACGGGCTCTGGAGACTGGGACCAAGACAAGCAAATCCCCCAAGTCCACATCCTGTCTTGTCCCAGGGGTGTGGGGACAGGGACACAGAGTGGGGAAGCCCAACACCTGAACACAGGTCACTGATGGCACAAAGTGTGTCAGCCAGAGGGGCAGAAATGTGAGCACCCTCCAGGTACAGCAGTTTGGGAGAGATGGCTTGGGTCAGCTGACTGGAAAATTCCCAGAATAAAGTCACCTTTCCCAGCAGCTGCAGAGCTGGAGTTACATAAAGATCCAGGCTGGGAGGAGTGTGAGTGCTGGGGGTGATGGCTGGAAGCACACAGCAAGGATTTCTGTGACCATTTTGGGCCGAGGGGTACTAATGGCATGAGGAGGATATGACAGGGAGGGACAGTTCCTACTGCAGGAGGGAATCCCTTGGGAAAAGGGACGCTTTGTGCACGTCCAGAAGCTTCCATGCACCAGCTGCCTGTGCTCCAGCACCATCCCAGGAGCCCCCAGCAGACAGGGACACTCAGGGGTGTCCCTGGGTGAGCAGCAGTGTGGATCAGGGTGGCTGTGGCCAAAGGGGCTCCAGCTGAGCCCCCTGGTGCCCAGCCAGCCCCGCTCACCTGTTCTCTGGGCGCCGGTAGTCCAGCCTGCAGGTGCCGCTGGTGAGGCTGAACACGGGGTGGAAGGCGCACTCCAGGCTGTACAGTGCCCGCTCTGGGGACAGCAAGGGCAGTGTCAGGGACAGGACAGGGACACCAGCCCAGCTCAGCACTGCTCAGCACTCCCTTCAGCCCCAAAGAGAGGAAACCAGCTCGTTCCCAGCCCAGCCGGGCACAAAGACACTTCACACAACGTGGTGGCAACAGGTACCAGGGCAGTGAGCACCTCCACGTGGGATCACACTCTGGGTGGGACAAGGAACCATTCTGGGATTGAGGTTGGTCCAGGAAAAGCCAAGCTCCTGCCCTCTGTGCCCCTGCCAGGGAAGGACTGACAGCAGCACTTCTGCTCCTCACCTGACGCTTACCTATGAGATCCCGGGCCATCTCCTGGTCCTCCTGCATGCGGCACACGTCGCTGAGCTGCAGCAGGGAGTCCACGTGGTAGGGGTTCATCTGGAGCAGCAGCTGCACAAGAGCACGGCAAACACTCTGTGTCACTAGCAGGGATTTGGTCACTGACCCAGGGACCTGCCAGCAGCCAGCTGTGTGACACACAGTGCCAAGAGCTCCCTAACCCCACCCTGCCACATCCACCCGAGCTGGAAGGGCACAGGGAGCTCTGTCCCCGCCACGTGCAGGATGGGAGCCCTCAAAGGCAGCCTCCCCTGGGCAGCTCCCTCCCAGCTTCTCCAGCAGAGCCCATGCCAGGCCTTTGCTCATCTTCTCTGTCCTCCTCCAGATGTCTCCCAGCTCCTCCACTTCCTTGGAAAGGAGACAACGAGATGCAGGCACTGTTACAGGTTTGGGGCTTTTCATCTATCCCTCAACAGTTCTGAGCATTTGATCAGGTTTTGCATTCTCTGGAAATTGAGAGGACATTTGGACACATCTATTACAAATCCAGGAATCAGCAGTAGTAATGGATAATAATAATAATAAATAAATATCTACTTCCAGGCTTCAGAAGAGAAGTTTAATCTAAAAACTCTCTCAATTCACTAATTATATTATAAATAAGCTTTTCTCAAGTACCTAAAACCTCAGTTCAGTAAAAAATACTGAAGCTACAAATCTTCTCACAGTTTAGTTTGGGGATTTTTTTTTTCTCCTAAAACTGAAAAAATAAAGGTTCCAAAGCTCCAAAAGTTTCCATCTGCAGGGTGGGGACCAGTGGGACCACCAACAGCACAAAGACTGGATGTTCCAGGCTGGCCCAGCCCAGCCTGGAGCCACTTGCCTGATGCTTAACCTCTTCCTTAAGGGGCAAAACTCTTAAGCTCCTTCCCAGTCCACTTTTGGGGGGACATGGAGCTCTGTGATGGGAAAAAGCCAAGAAAACCTACCAGCAAGTGTAGAAAAATCACTCACTGAACAAGAGGCTCCCCAAAAGTGATGTTTTATGTGCTGCAACGACAGCAGCAAGGCAGAGCTGGGCTCCAGCAATGCCAGGACTGTGGTGACCATGGACAAACTGTCTGGAACTGCCAAACCCATCTGTTAGATCTTACCCTTGGCAGAAAAGAGGAAGACTTCAAGCTGTACAAATGTCCTCAAATATAGCCCGACCCCCTAAGAGGGTCAGAGCATCCAGATTAAAACACCATGGAAAGCCTCTCCTGTGTGAGGGACTGAGCTTGAGCTGTCCTTGGGACACTCACTGCTGCACAGGAATTACTCTGGCTCACTTAATCCAAATCCCTCAATCCAGGCAGAACTGCTGAGCTGGAGAGAGCCCCACGGCCCTGAGCCGAGGGTGGGAAAGCAGAAGGAAGTTAACTTTATTTAGCAGACAATGGGCTCTTTAAAGAACATCTCCAGGGCATGTATCCCAGCTCATGTGGCCAGACCTTTCAGAGAAACATCCCTCAGTTATGGTTTAGTTGGGTGCAGAGCAATTTTGCTGTTGCTTATCACTCCAAACTATAAATGTTACCATACAGCTTAATGAGCTCGGACACGCATGAAGGACTCCCCACACAAAAGGCTGTTTTGCTGAAATACCAAGAAAAGACACATTTTTCATCCTTGCAGGAGTTTATAAATAGCACAGCTGTTAGTTTGGATTGCCAGCTCACCAAGGGTTTATACAATATTCCTCCTTTCCCAGCTAGGAGCTGAGACAAGGGGGCTTTGTTCCCCCCCTTGCAGCCAAAGGGACAGTTCCTGTGGGCTCCTCTCTCAGAAGGTGACCTGGCACGTGCTTGGCACAGCCACCAAGGCTCAGCCACCAGACCTCCTCTGCACCAGGGAGGTCACTGCTTAACCAGGTGACAGCCCAGCTCAGCACTCAGTGCTGCCTCACCCCACACAGAGGGACACGGGGATCTGCTCTCCAAACAAGTCCTAACAGCCCAAACAAGCCTGGAAATAAATAATCCAAGGCTCTGCAGAGGGACCTGGACAGGATGGATCAAGGGGATGAGGCCAGAGGGATGAAGGACAACATGGTGGCATGCTGGGTCCTGCTTGTGGGTCACACCAACCCCGTGAATGAAACAGGCTGGGGGAGAAGTGGCTGGGAAAGGACATGGGGTGCAAGAGACAGGGGATGGACAGGATCCCAGGTGGGCACATGGCCTGTGTCAGCCAGGTGTGGCCACAGCACCAGGGCACTGCCCATCCCCTGTGCTGGCACTGCTGGGGCACTTCCAGCCCTGGGGTCAGTTCTGGGCCCCTCACCCCAACACAAACATCAGGGGGATGGAGCATGTCCAGGGAAGGGCAATGGAGCTGGAAAAGGGTCTGGAGCAGAAGAAACAGCAGAGGGAGCTGGGAAAGGGGCTCAGCCTGGAGAAAAGGAGGCTCAGGGGAACCTTCTGGCTCCGCACAACTCCTGACAGGAGGGGACAGCCAGTGGGGTGGGCTCTGCTCCCAGGGAACAGGGACAGGACAAGAGGGAACAGCTTCAAGCTGTGGCAGAGGACATTCAGGTTGAACATTTGGAACAATTCCCTCCCCAGAAGTGTTGTCCAGCCCTGGCCCCAGTCTGCCCAGAGCAGGGGTGAATTCCCCATCCTTGGAGGGGTTTAAAAGCTGTGTAGATGTGGCACCTGGGGACATGGGGTGGCCTTGGCAGTGCTGGGGGAACAGCTGGCTCAGAGCCTTTCCAACCCAAAGGATCCCACTGGAATGCAGCAGCCCAGCCTCCCAGGGAAAGGGGCTGCAGGAGCCCAGGAGGGAAGAGCAGGACCAAGGCAACGTACCACGATGTTGTTGGGGTCCATGGACTCCACAGCGTCCAGGAACTTGAACTGCACCTGCTGGTACTCACGGTGGTGCTCGAAGGTGAAGTGCTGCACCCCCCTCCGCGTGTCCAGCA
This sequence comes from Melozone crissalis, assembly GCF_028551555.1. Classification (NCBI taxonomy): domain Eukaryota; kingdom Metazoa; phylum Chordata; class Aves; order Passeriformes; family Passerellidae; genus Melozone; species Melozone crissalis. The sequence goes on from NW_026535785.1 coordinate 1,093,889, forward strand.
GCTGCATGCTGATACCTGCAGGGAGCAGGGGACACCTGGCTACCCCAGAGACCCTCCTCTGCTCTCCCACACCATCACTGGGCCCACAGACACACGTGGTTTTGGAAACTCCCAGAGAATTTCACTCTTTCCCCCACCCGTGAGTCCAAGTCAAACCCACCCAAAAAGCCCAGGCTGCTCATTCTCCCCAGGGATACTTCTCATTATCCACCAATTCTGCTGCTAAGATGGGAGCACCCACGCCCTGCTACCTCCAAAAGAAGGGGAAACAAACCCAAATCTTGAGGTACAATTCCACAGAGCTCTCTGCTGAGGCAGGAGGTGTATTCCACCAGCTGAGGAGCAGGTCCCTCTTAGATTGCACGCCTTGAGCAGCACCCATGTCACATGGGCAGGGGCTAAGGGGGCAGCAGGCAGCCCCAAAGAGGGCAGCAGGCAGCCCCAAGGCCTCACCTGTCTTGCTGTAGCGTGGCCAGGTGTTCTTGGGAGCTGTGAGCCACATGCTGCGCACGTACTGCCGCTGCCGCTGCCTGGGCCTGGGGAGGGAACACACAGCTCACAGCCTCTCTGCACTCACAGCAGGAGAGTGAAACCATGTTAAAGGGAAAAATGAGGTCCTATTTCGTCCCCACAGAGAGTTACACAGAGCTGTGCCCAGAGCTCAACGTTTGCCTCCAAGACACAGCACACACCTGTGCTCAGGCTCTGCCTGGTGTGCACCATCCAGGCCAGCCAGTGCCTGCAGCAGCTCCACTTCCAGAGCTCCTCTCCCTGTTCTTATCCCTGCCAAACCCTCAGCTGCCTCTGTGCAGCTCCCCAGGTCCAATGAGGAGAGCCCCACATCCCTCTGACTCGTTTCTCTTCCCAGCAGGGCCTTCAAATATCCACTGGATTAGTTTAAGCTGTACTCAAAAATGCAGAATTTATTGGCTGAGGAGCAATTCTGGATCAAGGCTACTCCGAGGGAGGCACACCTCCTCAGAAAGGGATCACAGACCATCCTGAGGTGGAAAGACCCACACAGATTATTAAATCCAACTCCTGGCCCTGCACAGGACAATCCCAAGGAAGTGCAGTTTCCTCCTCAAGCACCAAATGCTCCTCCACAGAGTCTCTCCCTCCTTCAGCTCAGACCATTCTTGGTTTTCCAAGCAGCTCATGGAAGTGGGGATTTTGTGGATGACAGTGAGCACAGTGCAGTGGATAAATGCAGAGACATCACACCCAGAGAGCAACAGGCTCCCTGGTCCCCTGGACACAAGGGGCATGAGATGCTGAAAGTGTTCAGGGTTCACTTTCTGCCCAGAGGCTCTGGAACTGCACCAAGGAATGAATGGTGGAGAAACACACAAAATCTATGTGCCTGCACTCTGTGAACTTGAGTGAAAGGACTTTCAAGGTGGTTTGGAAAAAAATTAGGGGAAAGGAGCAAAAGAAAAAGCAAATGCCAGTAAAAGCCTGGAGAAGTCTTTCCCCACCTTGTACATATCACTGAAAATATTTCTCTGCCCCAATAAGCAACTATTAAATGAGTAACACACCCTGAGCCTGGGATTACCTGCCCAGGTGTGGCACTGGGGACTCCATGAGCCCTGCCAAGGGCAGGATAGACACACCTCCTCAGATTTGGAAAGGGTTAACACCAAATTCTGGACTAACCTCTGGTCCCCGAGCACAGCACGAGCCCCAAAGTATCTCTTCAACTCATTCTCTGGATTCAAGTTTCTGAGAAGGTGGAAAGAAGAAAGAAAAGCTCCATCAGTTTAACAGTGCCACACTCAAGTCTCTCCATCAGCACCCAGCATCCCAAAGTGTCTCTGGAAAGCCCCCAAACTGTCCCACACTCCCCACTGATCAGACACAGTGTGGAGAAAGGAGACTGAAACTGCCAGCACTGGAAGGGAAAGCCCTGCTCCAGGACAGGTTTCCTTCCTGCCCTGCTGCAGAGCTGGGGAGTTCTGCTGCTGCCCTCTCCAGGGCAGCTGGAGCCTTGGCTGGGATGTTCCTGGGAACAGCCAGGGCTCGGGAGCACAAATGAATCCCATGGCAAGCTCCACACACCAGGGCTACTGGCACCTCTGCAGAGGTTCTGAGGCTGGAAGGTCCCTCTGGAGACTAACTTGGTCCTGCCACCACTGCAAGCAGGCCTGGCATCAGGGAATCCCCATCAGAACCAAACACAGCTCCCAGAGGAGCAGAGACGTGCACAACCATCCCAACCCTTTCAATCACGGTGTGGAGCTCCTGGCCTGGTCACACTGGGAGGGTCCCAGCTCTGTTCCTCAGGGAGCAGCTGTCCCTCAGACCAGGCAGGGCTGGGAGGGAGGGAGGCAGCAGTCCCTGTGCCCCACAGCTGTCCCTCAGAGCAGGAGGGAGGCAGCAGTACCTGTGCCCCACAGCTGTCCCATAGAGCAGTCCCTGTGCCCCACAGCTGTCCCTCAGAGCAGTCCCTGTGCCCCACAGCTGTCCCTCAGAGCAGGAGGGAGGCAGCAGTACCTGTGCTCCACGTAGAGCAGGGGCCGGCTGTCGGTGCTGACCCCGCCCGGGCTCTGCGGGGCCAGCCGGGGGTCCTCGATCCTCTCCAGAAGGCTCTCGATGTCCTCCAGGTCGTTGTCCTCCTTCAGAAAGGCAAAGCCAAGGCCTCTGTCACAGGCTGAGTCACAGCAGCCTGCAGGTCACCCAGCACAGATCACACCCAGCTGCCTCCCTGGGTCAGGGGCTGGGGCTCCTCAGAGAATCCCAGAGAGGTTTAGGTTGGAAGGGACCCTAAAGCTCATCTCATTCTTGTTCCATGGCAGGGACACCTTCAACTGTCCCAGGCTGCTCCCAGCCCTGTCCAGCCTGGCCTTGGGCACTGCCAGGGATCCAGGGGCAGCCACAGCTGCTCTGGGCACCTGTGCCAGGGCATCACCATTCTCCTCACAGGGAAGAATTTCCTCCCAGCATCCCATCTAACCCTGCCCTCTGATAGTGGGAAGACATTTCCCCTTGTCCGGGCACTCCAGGCCCTTGTCCAAAGACATTTAAACATTTAAATAACCAGCCTTCACCCTCTACTGTCCACAGAAACACCAAGTTACTGCTATGAGCCCCATGACAAGGTCTCAAACACCCAGATGACTTTATTCCAAGTCTCCCATTCCCCATTTTTCAACCACCCCAGGAATCCATCCAGGTGCTCACATCCAACAGTTATACAACACTTGAACCCTGATTTCCCTCCATTTTCCCCCAACAAACAACAAGTGACACATTTCTTACGTGCCTGTTGCACATCCTCCTCATGATGTCCATGGGTGGAACACAGAATTCCATTCAGGACACGCAAGCAGCACTGCCAGGCTGCCTTTTCAAGCTAAATTTAGCCCCTGTGTGTGGAGTGTACACAGGAAAGGGATAATGTGCTCTGCATGGAAGCGCTGAACAGAGGCTGTATTTATTATCCCTCACTGGTCTGGGTGTCCCCCCAGCCTCCAGCTGGCACATGTCCCCTGCTGCTCAGTATTGCTGGATTGGGAAAGGAAACAGCTCTCCAAGAGGGTTCTCCACCTCAGAAACTCACCCTGAGTGGCATTCCCAGGGAGGAGGGATCAGCATCCCTGCTGTCATGGCTTAGCCCTTCACTCCAGAGTCCAGTGGCTCAGGATGCTGACCAAAGACTCTCCCTGGAGTGAACAGGGAGGTTGGACTCCACCATCTGGGAGCTCTTTTCCAACCTTAAGGATTCTGTAATTCTGTGCACAGTTCAGACCCAAACCTCAGCAGGAAACCAGCTCCCACCTGACCCTCACTCCTACTGAATGAAGGAGATCAATGACTTTAATCCATCTGCTATTTCCAGCTCTGGGGTCCCCAACACTGGTCTCCCTACCCATGGAGGGGGATGGAATGAGATGAGCTCTAAGGTCCCTTCCAATCTAAAGCATTCCAGGATTCCACGATCCTAAAGAGGCCTCTTTAACTTTAAATTTTGAAACTGCTTTTTTTGCCTTGACTCTCTCCTACAGTCCCCTCAGAATTCCCACTTTGCCAGCCCCACTGGAGGAACCAGCCTGGCCCCTGACTCAGAGCGCACACACAGACATACCACAGTCTCTCCTGTTGAATTTTTCTTGGTTTTCTTTTTCTTTTTTTTCTTCCGTGGCTTGTTACTCGCTGCCAGCTGCAAAGACAAAGGGAAGAGCTGTCAGCATTCCCAGGGGTCCCAGCTTCAGGGGAAGAAGAGCATTTCCCACAGGGATCAGCACACTGAGGGTCCTTAAATGAAACCAAAATTCACCCTTTAGTGTTTGTTAGCGGGTGGAAATAAAGACACATGGAGAAAATGGAGGAAAGCACCAAAGATTCACAAAGGGTCAAACCTCAGCTGACTTTCACATCAATATCTGAGGCTATGAAATCAGGAGAGAAACAAGTTTAGCTGTGCCAGGTGTGGAGGAAATGCTTCAGCCTCTCTCAGTGCCCAGGATAAGCTGCATTTCTGCTTTTCCAGGGTGCAGGACAGTTCCCAATTTCAGTCCCACTTCCACAGAAACCAACACCTCACAAAGGTCCCAGTGCCAGAGTTCCTCTCCCCACAGATGCGGCTGCTCCAGCTCAGGGTGCTGGGGGCACTCCCTAACCTGCCTGGCACAGCTGGCAAGCACATTTCCAGGGTCTGGCAGGTAACTCAGCAAGGGACCACAGCATCATGGAATGGTTTGGGGTGGAAGTGACCTCAAAGTTTACCCAGTTCCTACCCCCTGAGGAAGCAGGGATACCTTCCACTAGACCAGGCTGCTCCCAGCCCTGTCCTGGCTCTACCCAGGAGCAGCAGCTGCCTGCCCAGGGCTGCCATGTCCTACCTGGAGCTCTGGGAGCAGCCACAGGTGTGTCCTGCAGTGCTGGCACAGCCAACTCACCAGGTCAGGACCCCTGGAGCCACTGCTCACACAGGGACACAGTGCCCAGAGCACCCACAGCCCCTGGGCTGGCAGAGGCACAGCTGGACTGCACACAGAGAGTGGACTTTGCTCCCCTGCCACCCAAACCAGGGACACAACCCCCAAATGCACAGCAAACAAGTGAGACCAGGGGCCAAGCCCCTTTGCTCCCCCAACCCTCTTCTCTGGTGAGATCTGGGCAGGCCTTGCCATGGGAAATTGTTAATTAAATGCCTCTTTCCTTACAGAATCCTGCAAGGAGACACTTCTGGGCTGGTACAGACCACGGGAGGAATCCTGACATCCAATGACAACAAATCACTACGGGCAAGAAGAGGTTCAGTATCCAGCTGACACTGCCTGAATTCCCCACATCCCCTGCTCCAAAACAAATACCTCCTGAGACCACTCCTCCCTGGCTGCCCTCAGTGCTCACGTGGACACAGCACAAGGTGGACACAGCACAACCTTCCTGGGGTGCCTCCTCTCTCTCTGCAGCGGGAGAACCCCTCTGGGTCCCCACACAAACCCAGCCCCAGCACCAGCGTGCCCACCCTCCCCAGATGTCAGTTCCCAGGTTGCAGTGCCTGTCCCTGGCAGCAGTTACCGTTCTGTCTGGCTGCTCAGCCTCCTGGCCCTCTCTCTGTCCATCCCCGTGTGTCTCTGAAGGTGTCACAGCCCCGTCCTGGCTCCTGTCCCTGCTGCCCTGGGGGCTCCCTCCTGCCGGCTCCTGCTCGCTCAGCCGCTCCTCTCCGGCCGCCGCCTCATCCTCCGACTCCTCAGCTGGGATCTGCAAACACAGGGACGAGCTGCAGGGACAGAGCTCCCCAGGGATCTGTTCCAGCCCTCCTCCTGCACACAGATGGAGGTCTGGACACCCCTCATGTCCAGCGTGTCACCCAGGGGCTGCCCGGACAGTGCCACGCACGTGGAGAGGGGCACAGGACCCCCATGGTGTGTCTGTCCCCTCACACAACGGACTCTGCTCTGCCCTGGGAGAGCTTCCACACCCAGCCTGGCCCATGCTCACACAGCCAGGCCTCGGGGAGGGACAGGGAATGGCTGGGGCTGGAGGAGGTGTCTGGAGAGCAGGATGGGGCTCTGTCACCCCAAGGACCCAGCAGGGCCCATCTGACATCCAGCACTGGGAGCCTGCAGTGCTGGGAAGGTGGCAGGGATGTTCCTAAAAACATTTTCACCAGTGCAGCTCTGACAGCATCCAAACCCAGCCCTCCCAGGCCTCTCTCCCATCTCCTCCCAGTTCAGCCCCAGTTGCTGCCCCCCACCCTTTCCACCCACCACCCAGACCCATCGCTGCCACCCCAACCACTGACCCCAAACCACTGTCACCCCTGCCACACACACTGCCACCCCTGCCACCTCCACTGTGAGCCCCCCTCAGCCACTGCCCCCCTGTTCCCCCCAGTGACCCCCAAAGCCCATCAGCCTCTGCCCCCAGGTTAGTGTCACTCCAGCCACCCCCAGTGACTGTCACCTCAGCTGTCCCCAGGTAAGTGTCCCCAGCAATGTCCCCGACTGCGCACCCAGCTGTCACCCCCAGTCACTGTCCCCCGAGTCCCCGCCATCCCGGTCCCCGCCATCCCGGTCCCTGTCTCCGCAGCTGTCCCCACCCGCTGCACCCCGGGCTCCCGGGCTTTGCCCTCCCTCACCAGCTCGAAGCGGTTGCTGACGGCGGCGCGGGGCGGCCCGCGGGGCCGGTTCCCGGGGGCTGGCGGCGGTCCCCCTTCCCGGGCGCGCTCCGGGCCGGGGTCGGTGTCGAGGCCGAGCTCGCCCAGCCCCGGCCCCTCCTGGCCCCGCTGCTCCCCCCGCAGCCGCCTCAGGGCCCGGCGCGACATCGCCCCCGCCCGCTGCGCGCCTGCGCCCGCACCGCGCCTGCGCGCCCGCCCCGCGCCGGGCCCGCCCACTCACACCGGGCGCAGCCATTGGCTGATGCTAAGCAGGCCACGCCCCCTGTGCGCCGCGATGTCCGTGGCGCTCCGGGCGTGAAATGTGTCCCGGGGCGGGGAACCGGGAACCGGAACACAGGAACCGGGGCACGGGTGGGTACCGGCGCACAGGCTGGGCTGGGCCCGCGGCTAGGAGTGCTCGGGAGTGGGGAGCGCGGTGTTCCCACGGTGCCGTGCGGGGTCACGGGTGGGCACAGCTCGAGGGGAGGAGGGATGGCGGTGGGAGATGCGCACGCTGAAACGGAGCGCCCCGATCCCCCCACGGCCCGCAGCATCCTTACCCCGCTCCCCCGCGCACTCAGGAGCAGCCACGCGGCCCCAGGGCAGCCCAGCGGGTTTATTATGGAGGGGACGTACAGAACAGCCATGCCAGCCCAGGGCACCGGGCACCCCGGCACAGCCAGGGCTTGGCACAGAAGCGGGGGAGGAACGCGGGGGCTGCGGGTGTCCCACGGCAGGATCCATCCTCCCGGGGGCTGCGGGTGTCCCACGGCAGGATCCGTCCTCCCGGGGGCTGCGGGTGTCCCACGGCAGGATCCGTCCTCCCGGGGGCTGCGGGTGTCCCACGGCAGGATCCGTCCTCCCGGGGGCTGCGGGTGTCCCACGGCAGGATCCGTCCCCTCGGGGCTGGCGGCGGGGACACGAGGGCATGGCAGGGACAGCGGGAGCGGCTCCTTAGGCCCCTTGGTCCATAACGTATATAAATATAGAAGCTGTGTGTATCCATCCTATGTATATATGTACATCGGGGGGCTCTGCCGGCCGGGGTGACCGGCACCCCCGCGGCCACCGTCACCGGGGCTCCCGGCCCTCGCTCCCTTCACGGGAGCCACGCGTCGCTGTAGAGGGAGCGCGCCTTGGCGTGGCGCCGGTTCGCGGCGCTGGCGTGGAGCACGGCCACGCTGCGGCGGCTGGAGCTCACCACGTCCGTCACGAAGCCGGCGCAGTCCGAGCAGACGTCGCGCAGGACCGAGCCCTGGGCGTAGATGTGCGGGAATTCCTCCTCCACCCGGCGCCAGCACGGCCCCGAGAGCGAGCTGCGGCACAGGGCGCCCGTCAGCCCCCGCAGGAGGAGCAGGACGAGGAGGAGAAAGAGGAGGGATGGGGAGGAAGGCTCGGGGACTCACTGGAAGGGCTCCCTCCGGCGCAGCGGCGGCGCCTTGGGCAGCAGCGAGCCCGGCAGGCTCTCGAAGCCCAGCGCGTAGACGGGGATGTGAGCCAGCTTCTTGGAAGGCATCTTCATCTGCGGGACGCGGGAGTCAGGGCGGGGCGGGACAGCGACAGGGACAGGGACAGGGATGGGACAGTACAGGGTTGGGATAGGAATAGGGCACACAGGGATGGCTCAGAGATAGGTACAGTGACAAGGCGGGACAGGAGTGGAGTGGGATGGGGCAGGAACGGGCAGAGAATGAGGCAGGAGAGGGACACAGTGGCACTGCCCAGAGCCCGTCCCTTACCTTTAGACTGCAGGAGCTACAGACAGACCTGGGGACACAGAGAGAGGTGGGTGAGAGGGCGCATTGTGGGGACCCTGCTGCTGCCCTCCCAGCCCCGTGACACGGCACAGCATGGCACAGTTTGGCACAGCATGGCACAGTTCAGCGCTCACCGCTTGCAGAAGAAACACGATGTGGGCCAGGAGAAGAGAGGAAACTTGGCCCTGCAGCAGCAGCAGACCTGTGGGCAGGGCAGGGTGAGCTGGGGGTGGGTGGGCCCCCAGTCTCTCCAGCCCCCGTCCCCATTCCCACCTTCCCCTTCCGCAGGCTGCTGTACAGCTCCTTGCTCTGCAGGAACTTCTCCATCTCAGCCTTGACCAGCACCCTGCGCACGTTGATCATCTCCTCCACAGTCAGGGCCAGGCTCTCCACAGGGTGGCTGAACTCCTGTGGGATGGGGGATGTCACACTGCACTGTGGCACAGGGCACGGTCCAGAGCACTCCCGTCCCTGGGCAGAGCATCCCTGGCACAGGCAGAGTATCTCTGGCACAAGGACCCCCCAGCCACCATGTGTCCTCGTGCCAGGCTGCCCTGTGCCCACGGTCATGCCTGCCTGGTGTCCCCAGCCCCAGTGCTGCCTGCTGGTGTCCCCAGAACCCACCAGCCAAAGGTGCTTGGAGCTGCTGGCAGGGGCAGCGCTGGATCCATCCTCTGGCCTCTCCTCCACAGCTCCAAGGGCAGCCCGGGGCCGGGCTGGGCCGTCTGGCAGCGAGTGGCAGCTGGCAGGGACGGAGCCTGCAGGAGGGACAGCGAGGCCATGGCAAGGATGTGTTGCCCGGTGCCACCACCGCTGCCAGGCATGGCACCGACCCCTGGAGATTCCCGGTGCCACCACCGCTGCCAGGCATGGCACAGCCCCCTGGAGACAGGGACACGGGGACCCCCGGCAGTACCTGAGCGGGGCCGGGGCTCGGGCTGCAGCGGCTCTGGGTCCCGGGGCACAGCCTGGTCCCCCCCCAGCTGGCTCTGCAGCTGTGCCAGGTCCTGCTCCGAGAAGGAGCGATCCCGCTTCAGCGGCACCTCCGTGGCTGGAGAGTCCTCGTCCTGCAGGACCGTGGGCACCGTGTCACCCAGGGCACCCCGGCACCCCCCGTGTGTGCCCACCTCTGCAGCTCTCCCTTGCCTCTGAGAGGTTCATCTCCTCCATCTCGGCCAGGGTGGGCGCCTTGAGCAGGACGCGCGGGCGCGGGCGCGCGGGGACGGCGCTGGCCGGGCACAGGGACAGCTCGAGGCAGGAGCTGGAGCTCAGGCGGCCGGCGCAGGCGTGGGGGATGCAGGGCAGGGAGCTGTACCCTGCGGAGAGATGGGCTCAGAGCCGTGGGGATGGCACACAGGTGGCACAGCACAGCGGGCAGGGGACACCGGTACCTTTCTGCTCCACGGGCCGCAGCTTCCGCTCCTGCCTGATCTCCTCCAGGATCTTCTCATGGAGCGTCCTCTGCTTCTGGGGCAGCGGCCGCAGCCGCCGCTCTGAGGCCTGTGGGGCGCACAGATGGGACCTCAGGGATGGCACCCATGGGACCCACCAACACTGGCATGCCAGGGAGGTGGCCCGGCGCTGGCACTCGCCTGCTTCAGGGGGGGGCGGGAGCGGATGAAGTCCAGGATGAGCTCGTGGGCATCTTTCTTCACGCGGGGGGGGATGTCTCCGTCCACCTGGGGAGGGCAGGGGGTCAGTGCCGGGCTGGAGAGGGGCAGGATGGAGGGTGAGGGGCTGGCACGGTGGCCACGCTCACCATGACCTTGCGGAGTTTGTAGTTGCGGGCACGGATGTCCTGCATGAGCATCTCGAAGGGCGTGAGCTGGTACTCGGTGGGCAGAGGGTTGAACTGCTTCTCCTGCACCTTCTTCAGCTTCACACCGTGCCGCAGCTCCCGCATCAGCTGCACCCACAGCCGGGCCTGGGACACACGGACACAGGGTCAGGACACACGGACACGGGGTCAGCACCCCCCGGGACACACGGACAGGGGGTGAGCACCCCCCAGGACACACGGACAGGGGGTCAGCACCCCCCATGCCCAGCACCCCCCATGCCCAGTCATGCTGCCATACCCAGTCTGTGTTGCGCAGGTTGCCCAGCTCTGCCGCCGGCCGCTCCTCCTCCTCCTCATCCTCCTTCAGCTTCTGCAGCAGCTGTTGAGGCACAAGACGCTGTCACCTTGTGCTGGTGGCGCTGAAGGTCCAGCCAGGGCTGTGCCATGGGCTGCAGCACTGAGGTGCACCCCGATTCCCGATTGCAGCCAGCACGGCAGGCCGGGAGAGGCTGCACGGCCGAACACCGGCACCGGCAGCCCTGGCCGGATGGGCAGAGGGGGCACTGCAGCCTCGCCAGCCCCTCGCACTGCAGGCGGTTTCCTGGGCAGGGCCGCGGTGCCAGCGGGCACCAGGCTCACCTCCTTGGCGTCGCGGATCTTGGCGAGGAAGGCCATGAGCTCCACGGTCTCGGCGAAGAGGGCTCGGCACACGGCCTGGTAATGCGCCGGGGCGCCCGCGGGGTCGGCCAGGCGGGCGGCGCAGCAGCGCATGGCCTGCCCGAAGGTGCGCACGGAGCGCGGCTGCCCCTCGGCGCCCTCCTCCTCCTCCTCCTGCCCCCCATAGCCCTCGTCGGCCGTGGCGCAGCCGCTGTCCTCGGAGTCGCTGTTGGTCATCAGGTCGATGAGCTGCTCCAGGCGCGGGCTCAGCTCCCGCTCCTCGTTCTCGTCCAGCCCCCAGTCCAGCGCCCGGTACACGGCAAAGCCCAGCGACTGCACCATCTGCGGGGACAGCACCGGCGGGGACAGCGGGCGCGCTGGCACAGCTGTCCCGGCCCCTCCTCGGTGCCGGGTCCCGCCCCGGAGCTGCGAGCCCCGGGCGGGGGGACCGGGCCGTGCCCAGCTCACCCCGGGCCGGGATGGCACACGGGGCGGATCACCGGCCCCCACGTACCTGGGCTTCGGCAGAGGGCGTCAGCAGCGCGGGCAGGTCTGGGGAGGAGGGCAGAGTCACAGCTGGTACCCACGGCCCCGTGCTGAGCATCCCACCCCGCACCACCCCGGGATGTGGTACCCACCCACCCCATCCTGAGCTGCTCACACCCTGAGCTGCTCACACCCCCCTGCTCCTCCCTCCTTCCCCGGCTCATCCTGTGCCCTCCTGGTCCCAGGGCATGGCTCCAAGGGACAGTGGGCACTGCACACTGAGCCCTGCTATCAGTCAGTGCTGGCACAGCCTCCCAAAGGGCACATTGAGGGGGCACAAGCTCCCATGTACCCCTCACAGCGAGGACTGGAGGGAGCTGAGAGCTCTGTGTGCGTGAGGAGATACCCCCTGCACCCTGTGGGATGTGGGCACTGGCAGTGTGGGCAGCAGGAGTGTGGGCACCAGCAGCACAGGCATGGCAGCGTGGGGACTGGCAGGCGCAGCTGGAGCATGGCACATGCAGGGAGCCCAGGACACGATGTGGGCAGCTTGAGCCCTCCTGGCAGCCGCAGGGAAAGGAGCACAAGTGGCCTCTGCAGCGTCCCCAGGGCTCCCGGCTCTGCCTCCCTCATCATTGGCTCTGCATCGAGCTGATCAATGCGGCAGCCACCAGGATGTGCCAGTCGTGTGCCAGCCGGGTGCAAGCCAGGAATGGACAGGAAAGGCAGCACGAGTGGTGCCTTGCAATGGTACCACAAACAAACCCATCCAAACACCATGTCCTGGACTGTGCCCGGCTCCCACTGCAGTACCAGGCCCTGGCATGCCACCCAGTGAGTCCCAGCAGCTCCTGCCCGTCACTGGGGCACAGCTGAGGGGGGATTCCCATAGGATGGGGGGCTGGAGCAGTTCCAGGGGGTGCTGCCGGCTCACCCAGCCCGGATCCAGCCCTGTGCCCTGGCAGAGCCGCAAAGCCACGTGCCAGGCTGGTGCCATGCCTGCAGGGGCACCCAGGGGCACCCGGAGCCCTCCCAGCCTCAGGCTTCACTGTGAAAGCTTCACTGCTTCATCCCTGGGGAGGTGGCTCAGGTTGGCACAGGAGCACAAAGTGGCACAGCGGCACTGGCAGGTGGCACTGGCAGGTGGCACTGGCAGGTGACACCGTCTCCAGCCCTGCGGTGGCTCAGGGCAGGGCGTGGGCCATCCCCATGCAGGACCAGTGCAGCCGGTGTGGCCACGCCGTGCCACGGGCACGTGCCCTGCCCGTGCGTGTCCCTGTCCTGGGCACGGCGCCACCTGATGCACCCGGGTGTCTGCCCAGCCCCCGGCACCGAGGGCACACGGTGCCCCCGCAGCGTCCCTGCCCGGTGTGGCCCCACGGCACCGGGATCATCCCCGCTGGCCCCGCCGTGGGGTGCAGGCGCTGGCCGCGCTCCCGGTGCTCCCGTGGCCACCCGCTGTCACTGCTGGCAGCCGGCCCGGTGCCACCCGGAACCGCCACAGCCACACCTGGCAGCGCAGCCACCTGCGGGAGGGCAAAGGGCGGCATGGGGCTGTCCCTGTGCCACTCCCGGGGCCCGGGATGGGGACAAGGTCCCTGCGGTGCCCGTGGATGTGCCGTGTGGGTGTCCATGTGTCCGTCCATCTGTCCTTGCCGTGTGTCCTGCAGCCCCACGGTGGGTGCCAGGGCCACGCCAACACCCACACCTGGCTCCAGCCTCCCTGGGTCACCCGGTGCCAGTGCCCTTGTTGGTGCCAGTGCCGGGGCAGTGCCACACCAGTCTGATAGCAGTGCCCACCCCCTCCCCGGGGCACTCCTGCACCGGTACCGGCAGTGCTGCTGTCAGTCCCCTTGCCGGGACCGGGGCTCGGGGCTCACCCCTATCCCGGCACCGGCCCTTTTCCCTTTTCCCGGTATTCACAGCCTCTCCGGTGCCCCCCTGCGCTGCTCCCTGCTGCCGGTGCCTCGATGCCTGCCCCCTCTCCGGTGCCACTCCTGCCCACCCGCCGCTCCGGTACCGGCTCTTCCCCGTCGGGGCCTCTGCGGGTGCCCCCCCGCTGCCGGTACCCCCGGTCCCTCCGCGTCCCCGGCGCCGGTGCAGCACCCCCTGCCGGTGCCGGTAAATCCCGGTGCCGGTAAGTCCCCGGTCCCCGCTCTTTGTGCTGGTAAGTCCCGGTGCCCCGAGTCCCGGTGCCGAGAAATCCCGGTGCCGGTAAGCACCGTAGGCTGCTCCCGGTGCCAGCAAGCCCCGGTGCGGGTAAATCCCAGCGCCTCGCTCCTTGCAGCAGCGAGCCCCGGGGCCGGTAAGTGCCGATATCCCGGACCCCGGTGCTGCTTAGCCCTGGTGCCGGTAAGCCCTGGTGCCCCCGTGCCGGTAAATCCCCGTTCCCCGTTCCTTGTGCTGCTAAGCTCCGGAGCAGGAAAGCCCCGGTGCCGGATCCCAGTGCCGGTAATCTCCGGTGCCCCGCTCCCGGTGCCTCGCTTTCGGTGCCGGTAAGCTCCGGTGCCCCGCTCCCAGTGTCGGTAAGCTCCGATAAACCCCAGTGCCAGTAGGTCCCGGTGTCCCGGGTGTCGATGCCGGTAAGCCCCGCTAAACCTTGGTAAACCCCGGCGCCCCGCTCCCGCGGTGCCGATAATTCCCAGTGCCGCCAAATCCCGGTGCCCCGCTCCCGCTGCCCGTAAGCCCCGGTGCCCCCGGTAAGCCCCAGCAAGTCCCGGCGCCCGTAAGCCCCGGTAAACCCCGGTAAGCCCCGCTCGGCGGTGCCGTCCCGTCCCCCCCCGCGCGGGCGCCGCCCGCTCCCGCCCCCCCCGGCGGCGGCCCTCACCGTGCGGCGGGGCGGGCAGGCGGAGGGAGCCGTCGGCGCGGAGGCGGATGTCGGCGGTGCGGAGCGGCGCGGGGGCCACGGGGGCGGCGGCGGCGGCGCGGCAGCCCTGGAAGCAGAGCGCCCAGGCCTGCTCCTCGTTCAGCGGCTGCTCGTAGCACTTCAGCACCTCCTCCAGGGACAGCTCCCGCGGCGGCCCCGCGCCCGCCCGCGCCATCGCCCCATCCCGCACCGCCGAGCGCGGGCGGGGCGCGCCGGGCGGGGGAGACGGGGCGGGGCCACGCTGGGCCACGCCCACCCGGCCACGCCCACCATGGATCACCATCCGCACAGCGGGCGCGGCGGGGGCGGGGCCACCGAGAGAGGGGCGGGGCGGTGAGAGAGGCCACGCCCCCCGCACCGGCACCGACACCGGCACCGGGCCCGCCGCAGGCGCCCGCCGGGAGGGGCTGCGGCAGCGCCGGGGGCACCGGGCGGTTCGGGATGGTCCGTACAGTAACGGTGCGGTACGGCGGGGCACGGCACGGCACGGCGCGGTGAGCTCGGTACGGTGTGGCATGGCACGGTGTGGCGCGGAACGTTACAGCACGGCTCGGTACGGTGTGACATGGCTCGGTATTGTTTGGCATAGCTTGGCACAGAATGGCATGGGCAGCAGAGTGTGGCATGGTACGGTGTGGTATGGCTCAGAATGGCGCCGCTCAGCTCGGCATGGCTCGGCAGGGCACATCAGAGCTCAGTGCCATGGCACAGCTCGGCACAGCATAGCTCAGAATAGTACAGGACAGCTCGGGACCGATGGCATGGCCTGGCATGACATGGCACGGTGCAGCACAGCCCAGCACGGTGTGGCACGGCCCAGCACGGTGTGGCACAGCCCAGCACGGTGTGGCACGGCCCAGCACAGCTCGGCCCGCCCAGGCTGCAGGCTGGGAGCAGGGCAGGGTTGCACCGGGTTAGCCGGGTGCACAGGGCAGGGTTCAGGGCACACAGCTGGGCACAGGGCACAGCCGTGCATTGCGGGTGTGTGACAGGGGCAGTGCCAGCGTGGGCACAGAGCAGTGCTGGGTGACACCCAAGGGATATGAGACCCCCCAGAGGAGCAGGGTGGCCCTGGTGCGTGGCTCAGCCCCAGCCTGGCTCCTGCCCCACGGAGCCCATGTGCCACGTGTGGGGCAGCACACGCAGGGACACGATGGCACCAGGGTCACCTGGGGACACTCGAGCAGGAATCAGTGCAGGAGCACAGGCTGGCACAGGATGGCACAGGGTGGCACAGGATGGCACAGGTTGGCACAGAATGCCAGTGCCCACGGGCACTCCTTCCATGAGGTCCCTGCCTTGTGGGGTGCTGGGCACGGCTGGGATGAAGAGCTGGCACAGGGAAAGGGTCAGGCTGGGACAGGAACACTTCCTGGAGGGAAGGAGCAGAGCTCCAGATGCCAGAGCGTGGTTTGGGCATGGCCAGGAGCAGCAGGAGCTCGGTGAGGGTGCCAGGATGAGCTGGAGTCTCTAGGGAGACAATATCCCACGGGAATATGGTGTGGGGTGGCATCCCACAGCCACTGGGAAGGTCTGACGTGGGAGCAGGATCACCTTTGGGCACACGGGCAGGGCAGGATGGTCCTGACAGGGCAGAAAGGACAACCAGTGCTTGGGAAAGGTCAGAGGGAGCAAACGAACACTCTCCTCATGATGAGCCTCCCATTTCCATGATGGAAGGAGAATGAAGCCCTGGCTCAGCTCCATTAACCGATGAGCATAAACTGGGATCAATCCCAGAGCCGTGCTGGCAGGGCTGGGACAGGGACAGAGCTGGCACACGGCTGCTCTCCTGTCCCACACGGCCAAAGAGCTGCTCCAGGGCTGGAGATGCCTGTCAGAGAGCCTGGGATGGAGCGGAACAGCCCTTCCCAGGGAACATGGACAGTGCCAGCTCCATCTGTGGGGCAGAAACTGGGGTAATGGAGCTGGGATAGTGGGAAACACAGCCCTGCGTGGGTTTGAGAGAGGGGAGAAGGGGTTTAGGTGATCCAAGGTGCCCGTGCCTCTCTGGGAGTGCTCAAATGCACCATGGGCAGGTGGGATGTGCTGCAGGAGTTGGGAGCGTGGTGCCAGTGGCATCTCCAGCTGGATCCATGTGGGATCCTGCCCAGCTGCAGCCCCTGGCCGTGGCACTGACATCTGGCTCTGGACTGAATCCCAGAATCACACAATCACAGAATCACAGAATCACAGAATCTCAGGATCACAGAATGATGAGGTTGGAAGAGACCTCTAAGATCATCAAGCCCAACCTATGGCCTCACTCCTCAACTAGACCATAGCACCAAGTGCCATGTCCAGTCTTTCTTTAAACACACCCAGACATGGTGATTCCACCACCTCCTTGGGAAGAGCATTCCAGTACTTTATTGTTCTTTCGGTGAAAAATTTCTTCCTGGTATCCAACCTATCCCTTCCCCAACGTAGCTTGAGACTGTGTCCTCTGGTTCTATCAGAGACCAACCCCACCTGTCTGCAACCTACACCAAGGTGTAGAGAGCAATAAGGTCACCCCTGAGAGAGCAATAAGGTCACCCCTGAGCCTCCTTTTCTCCAGGCTGAGCACCCCCAGCTCCCTCAGTGCTTCCTCACAGGGTTTGTGTTCCCAGCCCCTCTCTCGTTATCCCCTCTGGATGTGCTGAAGCAACTCCACATCCTTCCCAAACTGAGGGCCAGAACTGGACACAGTGAGAGGTTTGGATGCCCGGTTTACCCGGAATCGGCCCTTTGGAGCCGAGAACAAAGCCGTGCCGAGCCGTGCCAGCTTTCCAGCGCCTCCGGGCACAGCCGGGGCGGCACCGTCGGGGACGGGAGCGGGAGGACGTGCGGCGTTTGAAGGAAAAGCCGCCCTGCAGGATTCATGGGAGGTCATTTGCATGATAAAGCACGGAGCCCTTTGCTTTGGGTAAATCTGTAATTAATACTGAATCGCTGTGTAATTAAAAGCTACCGGCATGGAAAACGCAAACAGAAGCCAAGCGTGTGTGTGTGGATGAGGGAAACAGAATTAAAAGCCAAAAGAAATAGGGGGAAAGGAAAGATGAAGTGTTTGGGGAATGGTGTCAGAGCGCTATGGAAGGGTTGGAATTTCTGGCTCTGCAGTGTGGAAGGAGGGTAGGGTGGGGAGCTGGGGTGGAGAGCAGACAGAGCCCTTCCCCTGCCGCCTGCAGCGGGGCTGTGCCCCTGTTTGTCGTGGGTAATCCATTCCTCAGCTCTCATATGCACAAAAATTCCTCACAAAGCCACAGGAACCTGGAGTGAGCGTGCAGAGCACCTGTGGGGTGGATGTGCCTCTCCTGCTTTCCCTCCTGCTGCAATAAACTGGGAACATGGAAGGAGGGAGCATTGCACTGGGCACTTTGCTCCTGGTGGATGCTGGCCTCGGATACGGTCAGAGGTTGAGGGGGACACTGAGAGAGACCTTGGGGACATTTGTGACCACTCTAAAGGCTTTTTAAACACCTTTGGGGACCTCGGGGACACCATGAGGACCTTGGGGACACCATGAGGACCTTAGGGACACCATGAGGACCTTAAGGTCACCCTTGGAGACTCCCTGAAGACCTTGAAGGCATTGCAAGGACCTTGGGGACGCTGGGAATAAACTCTGGGAGCACTCTGGAATGCCAAGCTCCCACTCGGATTCCTGCTGGGCCAGTCATGATGGGGGATTCCAAAACCTGGGGCTGCCACAAGCTTGCAGATGGCACTGGGGGTTAGGGTGGCTCAGGAATGTGGCCTGGCCAGGGTTCCCCAGACTCGGTGGCATCCCATGGCACTGTCCATGCTGGATCCCTGCTGGATCTGCTGGCATTGCTGGGAAGTTCTCCCTGCTCTGGCATCATGTGCTGCTGATTCACACCCAGCCCTGCAATAAACCATCCCCGGCCAGCCCAGCAGGAGCTGCTTCCTGGTGCTGGACACACCCCGGGCACTTCATCTTTCCATCGGGAATCACCCCTGCTGCTCCCGGTGGCCAACAGCAGCGGCTCATCGTCAGGAGGGATCAGATCAGAGGGGAAAATCCCTCTGGGAATTCTGCTCTGCTCCCTGTGACACTTTGTGGCCATCCAGGACCTAAATAGATCTGAGGAAAAAGAGGGAGAGGGGTTTTGGACAAGGCATGGAGTGCCAGGACAAGGGGAATGGCTTCCACTGCCAGAGGGCGGGGCTGGATGGATATTGGGGAGGAATTCCTGACTGTGAAGGTGGGCACGCCCTGGCACAGGTGCCCAGAGCAGCTGTGGCTGCCCTGGATCCCTGGCAGTGCCCAAGGCCAGGTTGGACAGGGCTTGGAGCAATCTGGGATAGCAGAAGGGCTCTCTGCCATGGCAGGGTGGCACTGGATGGGCTCTAAGGTCCTTTCCAGCACAAACCATTCCCTTCAATCCAAACCATTCCGCAATTCCATGATTTATTCTCCCAGCAACGCCGGTGATTCATCTCTTGGGGAATTCCAGTCGCTCCTGTCCCCTTCCCTGGCTGGGATCAAGGTCAGCAGCATCCTCACGGCTCAGAACCGGCAGGATCGGAGCTCCCCACCGTGTCCCACACACTCCGAGCTCACAGCCGGTGCGGAGCGAGTCCCGTCACGGTGCCCGTGCCCCGTGTTTCCCCCGCCCTCCGTGCCCCGCTCCCGCCGCCGCCACCGCCCTTCCCAACATGGCCGCGCCCACCTCAGCCACCACAGAGCGGGCGGCAGGGGGCGGGACCACGCCGCGTTTCCAGCCAATAGGCAGAGGCGGCAGGGTGGGCGCGGCACGGCCTCTGCTCCTTTCCAGCCAATGGGAAGAGGCGGCAGGGTGGGCGCGGCACAGCCTCTGCTCCTTTCCAGCCAATAGGCAGAGGCGGCAGGGTGGGCGCGGCACGGCCTCTGCTCCCTTCCAGCCAATGGGCTCGGCGGGCTCGGCCAGCGGCAGCCAATGGCGGCGCGGGCTGGCGTGGCGGGAAGCGGCGGCAGCGATGGCGGGCGCGGGCGGGAGGAGCTGGCGGGACCTGCTCGGTACGTGAGGGCCGGGGCGGGCCCGGGGCGAGCTCCGAGCCGGGCGCTCCCCGCGGGGACAGCGGAGGGGACGGGGGCGGTGAATGTCCCCCCTCTGCCTTCTTACACCCCTTCTATACCTGCACACACCCCTCCCGCTGCCCACGTGTCCCGCTCCATGCACCCCGCTCTGCCTTTCTCAAAGCCGCCGTGCCCGGGGACACAACACCTTGTACATCCCCCAGTGCCTGCCCTCATGGACCCCATGCCTCGAGACACAACATCTGCCCTCGTACACCCCAATTCCTGCCCTCATGGCCCCCATACCCCGGGACACATCTGCCCTCGTACATCCTCTCTCCCTGCCTGTGTTTCCCTCGCACCCCCCTGTGCCCCCATCCCCAGCAGCAGGAGCAGGAGGTGGTTTTGGGGTGCTCTGGGCACACGCTGCTCAATAAACCCGAACTCCTCAGCAGGGAGAGCCAGGAAGAGGAGAAGCCCCTTTGGGAGCACAGCAGAGCTCCAGAGAGCGGCACTGCAGCTGCTGGATCAGCACCAGAACCTGGCTGAGCTGCTCCTGGAGGTAGGAATGGTGGATCAGCACCAGAACCTGGCTGAGCTGCTCCTGCAGGTAGGAATGGTGGATCAGCACCAGAACCTGGCTGAGCTGCTCCTGCAGGTAGGAATGGTGGATCAGCACCAGAACCTGGCTGAGCTGCTCCTGGAGGTAGGAACGGGACATGGCCCAGCTGGGGCAGTGAGAGAGCCCAGCTGCAGGTGGGCTGTGGAGTCCCTGTCCCAGGAACACAGTGCTCCATGGTACCTGGAGAGAAAAACCTGCAGTGGAGGGGTAAGAGGAGGCTGAAAGCTCAGTGTCACAGAAATGGGATTGTTAGCCCTTCTCCATCAATGTTTCACAGGCTAAAAATGGTTAAGCGTGGTGTGGGACAAAGGGAAATCCAACACATTTTCCTTCAAGTCAGAGCTTCTTGTGAATCTAGGGAAGACAATTCAGAAGAGACTTGGTTTTTCTCTGAATTACCAAGCACACCTGGCTGACATGGCTGTCCTCATGACAGCCTTATCTTGAGCCACTGTTGTGATTCAGCTGCGTTCTCCCTCTCCTCACACACTGATTTTACACTTACAGCAGATAATGCAAATATCCCCCACAGTTCAGGATCTGCCTTTCTCTAGAGAATATTTCCCTTTATCAAAAGAAAAAGGGGATTTAACTAGAAAATGATCCAGCATTTGGACATGTTTCATCAAATATTTATGGCCACATGGCTTCACAGAAAGATAAGGATTATAGAAATTCTGCTCCTGGTGCTGCTGCTGAGCTGTTTGGTCCCTGGGGATGAGGAACTTTGTCCTGTATCTCCTTTTTTATGAATAAACTGTCAATAACTAAACACACATCTCCGGTAAGGTGGAATCTGATCTGTGCTTTTCCACGTGGGAGCTCTGTGTTAATTTCACTTCAGTTGCTCCAGCAGTGCAGGGATGGGTTTGTAAATGTGTGTGACACACACACAAGAGTTTTATTTGGTTTCCAGGTGGGAGATTCAGCCAAGCCAGGTGTGCAGGATGGGGCAGAGCACCGGGGAGTGTCACCAGAGTCATTTATAGGTGAGCACCCACCAGGCCAGATGTGGGCTGGAACCCTTCCTCAATATTCAATTTTTGCCTTTATGTGCAACCCCAGTTCTGCTTTCTTTTCATTGTTTTGGTCCTGTTTCTTGCTTGCCTGATGATGACAGCCTTGTGCCTTGCTGTTTAGTCTCTGTTCTGCAGGAGCAGGCCTCAAAGCTGGGTGTGCCCACGGCGACCTTGGCAGCCAAAAATGCCATTGCCAACGTGGAGCAGATCTGCCAGGATCCTGCCAGCCCCTCCAGAGTCCCACTGCTGAACTCCGACCAGAGAGTAAGGGGAGAGCTTTATCTTTAATTTAGCAACAGAGCAGCACTGCTAGGTTTCACTTTAGGCCCAGTTTACCTGCTCTGATTCAGCCCCAAACACGAGTGGACACTCATTCACTGAGGTGCTCGATTTGCTTGCAGAAATACAAGACAAATAAGAAGTGAAGTTTAGGCCTTTTCCCTGTATTCCCTCCATCATTTGACCCTTTAAAGAGCAGCAAACAGGACAAACCAACAAATTGCTTTTTTGATAGTGTGTTATTCACAAAGGGAATTATTTCTGCTTCATTTCCGGGGCGATGCCAGAAGAGGTTGAGCTGCCTGCTTCAGACTGTGAAGGATCTGCTGGCAAACAACATGTTCTGTCGCTCCCTCTTCTGCCAGGACATGTGGAAAATGAAGGTGAGAGCTCATGGAGGAGCACTGTGGTGTTACACACCATGAGGATTCACCCATGGGATGTGGCACCTCTGAATTCCTGGGAATCCTGACCTTCCAAAAGCATGAGCTGAGTTACACATGGTGGGGTTTTTTCAGTTGTTCTGTTTATTTTAGAGCAACTTCAGTGGGAACTTCCTTGTGTCTGCAGTGGGATTTGCTTTTTCAGCTCTGTGGAGGTTTGGAATGGTTTGAATTATTGGAAACTGCCACAAAAGGTCACTGACAGCACTGTGGTGATCAGGTGCTGCTTTTGGGGTCCTGTGCAGAACCTCCCAGCTGCCAGTGGGGTGACACAGTCCCAGAGCCTTCATGTGCTCTGCCAGCAATATTCCCAGTGCCTTTGGCATCCTGGCTCTCTGCTTTGTTTACCTGGCAATGGTGATAAGGCAAAGTGAGGGCACAGAGAAAGAAACCAGATAGCAGATAACAGCTTGTGCTGCCTCACAGATGGGATGTCTTGATTTCATTTGGTGTATTTTGTGGAGACAAGAGGTGCTGTGAGTGGAGTCAAGGGCTTTTTATGAGTGGGAGGGCTCTGATTCCTCCCTGCTCCCATGGGAAAGGAGGAAAGGCTGATCTGCCCAGATAAAGGGCTGTGCCCTGGTCTCAGATATCCTCTGCTGAGCTGAAAATAGAACTGTGTGTTTCACAGGCTGATTAGCATCTCCTGCTCCTGGGGCAGACATGGGATAAGGCAGAGATAGCTGTAGCTGAGGGTGTTACAGTGAGAATTAGGTTGTGAAGACAAAGAATGTGTGTGAGTTTGGGGTCAGGGTGTGAGGCAGCTGCTGGTCATGGCACAGAGCTCCTGGGGCTTCTCCCTGTGCCCAAGGCTCCCAAATGTCTCTTCCTTCTCAGGGTGGGGAGGTTTTGTGGAGGCATTGGTTGTGCCTGCAATGATCAGAAGCTGCTGCTGCTGCACTTTCCCCTGCCAGGTGCTCCCTGCAGGGCTGCTTTGCTGGCTCAGGGCTCCCCTGGATGTGGGCAGGAGCTGGGAGGGATTTACAGGGCAGCAAGTGCATCCCCACAGGAGCAATGCCTGGTGCCTGGTGCAGATTTTTGTTCATTTTCCCTTTGTGTCCATCAGCCTTTCCACCTGCATGATTGCAGAGTCTCTCCCTGTGGCCCCCTGCAATCCCAGCTCTGTTGGGATATGGACTTGAGAGTGGCAACCTTGTTCCACAGGGACTAATCAACAGTTGATAGACTAAAAGGCAATTCTCTAATCTGGATCTGGATCTGCATTAGCAAAACCTGAACCTGAGTCATGTTACCTGTTTCCTGGGGTATCCCTGCTCCTTTAAATCTGCAGGATCAGCGTTATTCCAGAGGGGAAAGATGAATATATTCATTACTTGTCCACGAAAATTTAAAATGATGATGTATCTACAACCCTAAACCTCCCAAAACTTCTAGAAAATGCAATCTCTCATCACCAGGCATTTGCTGTGCTGTCAGCTTTAGTGCTGGGTGGTTGGAATAAGCAGAATTGAGCTTTATTTCTCGTGTGCCATGTGCAATAACCAAATGCTGAGTGCCCAGAGCAGGCTGTGACCTGCTGCTTTCCTGTCCTCAGGAGCCCCTGGTGCTGGAGGCCGTGTGGCACCTGCACAGCTGGGACATCGTGGGCCTGCCAGAGCTGCTGGACAGGTGAGCAGGGCCCTGGGGGCTGCAGATCCCCCAAAGCCTCTTGGGGCATAATCTGGGATTAGTCATGAGTATTCTGGAGGGATGATATCGTCAGGTGCTGCCCAGGGATCAGATTAGCAGGATTTAGGAGCTGCTCTGGGCTTGGGGGGTTACTCTGGGGTGATGAGCCCAGTTCAGGGCAGGGGTTCCTTGCTGGCCACCAACTGGATTTGAGAAAGTCTTGCTCTGCAGAAGGTGGGTGATTCCATCTTCACCAAATCTTACACTTTTTTGGTCTGGCAGAGTTAATCTCCAGAGAATTGTTAGTCTTAGAATTTTGTTGTTTTTTTTGTTTTTTCCACCCAACAAATGCCCAAGACCAAGTTGGGCAGGGCTTGGAGCAACCTGCTCTGGTGAAAGGTGTCCCTGCCCAAGCAGGGGGTGAAGCAAGATGAGCATTGAGGTCCCTTTGAAGCCAAACCATTCCATGATCCATGATTTGTGGAGTTCAGGTTGTCTCCTTATTGTGTCCCAGTGATTTTCTAGGTTCTGATATTGGTTCACTTGTCTGTTCACAATGAAAGCAATTTAAGGGAATCAAAGGCATAGATTAAGAATTTAATTTATTTTTTGAAGCATTTATATCTTCTGAGTGTCTTAGAAATTGGAACTGAAATTCTTCCAGCAGAGGTTTTCCCAATGGAAACTTTCATGATGTCAGGGATGGGGAAATATTGGATGCACAATTTCACCCACATTTTTCCTTTGCATGTGTGTGTTGTGGGACCTTTTTACAAAGCAAATAATATAAAAAAGCAACTGTAAAGCAAATGTGCTGGTCCAAATTAAATAAAGGAAGTGGCAGATTTAGGGCAGAGGGCACAGGTGGAGACAGCCCAGCCTTACAGAGGGCTGGAGGGGTTGAACTGAAGGTGCTTTTGTGTTGCAGGAGCCCAGCAGGCCCAGCAGCAGTGGAGTGGCTCTGCAGCAGCCTCTGTGGCCTCTGTGAGCAGGCTGGGGACACCTCCCGTGGGGACACAGAGCTGGCACAGAGAATTCTCTCAGGCAAGGCCCTGGGCTGGGAGCAGGGCAGGACCTCAGAGGTGGAACAGCACAGGCCTCACTTAGTGTTTCCTTACCTCATTCCTCTGGGGAATGTATTTTTTATATGTTTAGCAAATTTAACAAATTTTCTCCCTTCAAAAAATTATTGGTTTGAATTTTTTAATCCCTTAGAGTTAGGGTAACTCAAGAAAGTGTAATTGTGAGGGGTGTGGTTCAGGGATGATGCACTGGCACTGTGACACTCAGCAAAGCCCAAGAGAGATTCTGGGCCAGAAATATTTCAGAGTTCCATTTCCCCCCTGTCCATTTCTATTATTTATTTTCTTAGTTTAGTTAGGAAAAAACATCCCTGCAGTGTCTGAGTGTGGACCAGTGCAGCTGGTCAAGTACAGTTCTGCAGAGGCCGTGCAGCACAACTGCAAATTCTTTAGGCTTTAAAATCCTTGAAGTTCTGGATTCTTTCTCCTGGGAACGATTTGACTCCAGGACAGTAAATGATTGCTGTTAGTGGGGACTGTTGGGACAGGAGGGAGGGGAAGGAGGAGGTGACCTGTGTGCAGAGGGGATGCTGGAACACCAATTTTTGTCTTGGTTTGCAGACTTTGCCATCGTGTTTGTTCAGCATGGCTTTGAGCAGCCCTCAGAGCTGGGAAGGAAGGTGGAGTTCCAGAAGGTTGCCTACGTAAGGACAAATGAACCTGGCTGCAAATGGTGCTTTAATAAAGCAATGCCATTGATCTCTGGCTCTTGCTGAGTACAAGCAATTCAGGGCTTGGAGCTGCAAGGGGAGGGTGCTGGTACAGGTGCAGGAGTGGGGGAAATGGTGAAACCAGAATTTTTCTATGGAGAATTGCTCCAAGGTGGCACATCAAGGGGTTTTTAGCTCCCTTTCACCTGGATTGTTTGGGTGTTCCATTAGAATATGAGACATGGAATGCTGTAAGGTTGTAAAGTGCTGCCCTTCTGTCCATTTTATCTGTTCTGTTGCACAGCCTAAGGTCAAAGTGAAGCTTTCAGAGGGGCAAAACTCTCAGAGTCAATTTACTTTTTCTGCATTGAACTGCAGCCCTTTGAAACTCTAAATCCATTAATTTGTCAATTTTGAACAGATCTGCCGTGCTGTCTTACAGAGGATGCTGGCATGTGAGTATTGCTGTGGTCCCAGCTCTGAGCAGCCACTGCTGCCTCCAAGACTTCCGTTCCTTGCTCACTGCTGAATCCCTAAGGAGAAATCCTTTGCCTGGCTGCTTTGTCTGTGCTGTTGTGCATAATATTTATGTCACTGATTTTATTTGCCTCTGCTTTCCCTGTCGTTCTCCTGAAGTGTCTCCAGACACTGCAGATAATTTCTTGCCTTTTATGCTACTTTGTTTTTCTGCTCCCAATTGTAACATGATATAGATACCTGACCTGATTTCCTGATTTTTAACAGGTTTGCTTGGAAGCAGGTGGAGCACAGAGGTTAGGCCAGGATCAGCTTTGCTGCTTGGATTTATTTTTTTTTTTTCTGCCTAGTAAATTAGACTTTGAGTTGCCTTTTGCTGACTCACCGTTTGGATTTGCAGACCAATGTTTTCTGAAACCTCTATTTTTGTGCTGAGCCAAGACATGTGGTGTAGGTGTGGATTCCTTAAACACCAGTGTTCATGAACTGCAACGTGCCTGCCCTGGCCTGAGCTGCCCTGGTGCCTCTGCTGAGGGCTCAGCCTGGCAGCAGCTCCTGATTTACCAGCAAATCCTGGTGCAGG
The DNA here is from genome assembly GCF_028551555.1 of Melozone crissalis. Lineage (NCBI taxonomy): Eukaryota > Metazoa > Chordata > Aves > Passeriformes > Passerellidae > Melozone > Melozone crissalis. The sequence goes on from NW_026535785.1 coordinate 1,119,834, forward strand.
AAGGCTGAACTCACTCACAGGGGGTTATTTTTGTCCTGTGTCACAGCTGATCCTCACGGGGAGATGCTGTAGCTGCTGCTGTCCTGTTCCTTACACACCCCTGGCTGGTGTCACCTGCCCGTGCAGCTGCTGTCACTGCTGACTCCTTAGTGACAGTGCTCCCTGCTTTCCCTGCTGCCTCCTTGCCTGCTCGTGCTGCTGTCTCTGCTGTGAGGTGACCCCATCCAGGCCAGGACACCTCCCTCCACCCCCGTGGGTACTGCCAGCCCCGTCCCCTGCCCCAGGTGTCACAGGGAGCACTGTCTGAACACTGAGGTGCTCACAGACCTTGTGAGTTCTTCTAAAAAGCTGCAAGAGAGAAGTGCTTCCTTATTTAATATGCATGAATCCCGTCTCAGGTGGCCCTTTAAGAGTTGAAAACCAGCCCTTGTGAGCAGAGGAGTAGTGATTTTGGAGGAGGAGGAGGAGGAGGAGGAGCAGGCGGCTGTTGGCAGGCAGACAGGAGTCTGCATCCTGCTCTTCATTTGCCCTTCCCGTTTGCGCAGCCTGCCTGCCTGCAAGATGCATTCCAGCAGGTTTATGTAAGATATTTTATTAGTCCATACTTTGGGGTCACCTCTGAGGGGTCCCACTTCATTAATCTCTGGAGAGCATTAGGATTTTTAATGTAAAAGGATTCCCTATTAGTGAAGACCTTCCCAGGAGGAGAAGGACAGGCTGGCAGTAGCGAGGGAGCAGTGTGCTCGCTGCAGTGATCTGGCAGGGCTGAGCTGCTGTGCCTGAAGATAAGCTGAGTTTATCTCCTTTGCTTTATTCTCCCCTACTTAACCTTAGAGTATTCCTCAGCAGGAGAGGAGAGTGTTACATCCTAAAGCCCTGGTGGCATGTGAGGGACGTCTGCTTCGCTGCCCCTGCTCAGGAAATTTCCTTTTCAGGGTTTTTTTTCCTGACAAAATTATTTGAATACACAAACCAAGCTCCTTTAGCAGTTGAAAGAGGAGGGTTTCCGAGGCGGGGTGGCACAAAGCAGAAGTGCTGCTGCAGCAGGCTGCAAAGCAAAGGCTTTCCCAGGCTGTGGGCTGGCAGAGGTGTGGGCTGAGCATCGCCAAGACAACCAAGCTGCCAACCTGTCTGATCTCCGCCCGTCCTTTTGGGGCAGATGGAGCTTTTAAAGAATTCCTGCCATGCAAATGGCACATTTCAAACGCGTGGCCCTCCCCCAGCCTGCCCTTTGTCTGGACCGGGCTTTGCAGGGTGCTTAATGCAGCTTGTGCAAATCCCAGACGTGCTGCGCGGTGCTCACACTCGCTGGGGCTGGGTTTGGGAATGAAACCCTGATTTACATGCGTTTTTAGATGGCTTCATTATTAGCATGTTCTTTGGAAAGGTTTTAAATTGGTTCAAGGGCAGTGGTAATAGTTTCTGAGTCCCTGTGTCACGTTGGAGAAAATCTGGGAAGAATTCAGCCCTGCTGAGTGGCTTCTGCACATTTCCCTCCGGAGTCACCTTTGCAAAGGGGCACAAATTGCTGATTCCTGTTCATTCCCATGTGGGGTTTACACGGTTCTTTTTGTCACAGTTCTTTTCTCATTGGGTTTTTGTGTGTTTTGGGGTCCAGGGGTGCTTGATGCTGTTGGTAAAGAGAAGCAGGAAGATGTTTCCATGGTGCAAGCTGTGAGGTTCTGGTAAGAAACGTTCCAAACCGTGTCAGGAGGAGTTTTTTTATCCACTGTTGCGCTTCTTACTGAAATAGGAGCAATGCTGTGGGGTGTTTTTTACTTATTTACACACACCCCCACCTCTCCCAGTGCTATTTGTGCTCGGTGTTCTCCTCTAATGAAATATGTGCAGACAAAAGTGCTTGTAAAAAAGATAAGGGGCAGGAAGGAAAGTGGATTCTGGCAGTGCTGGAGCCAACCCTGGACCTCCCTCTTGTCATGCCAGAAATTCCCCATCAGGTTTCCTCACTGCTTCTGAGCAGGAACACCTGGAAGGTGAAATCATCTCCAATTCCTGCTTCCAAACTTGCTTTATTTAACTATACATGTCACCTTCAGCCCCATGCAGGGATACCCCTCAGACTCACATCTAATCTGATGGCTACAGAGTGCTGAGTAACCATTCATTGTTTGGGGTTTTTTTAATACATACCAAAAAGGATATATGCGTGGCAATTTGAGAAGATGGATGTAGAATAAAAATCAGTAATTCCCCCTCAGCTGCAGCTGGCTGTTCCTATTTCATCAGCAGCTGGTGGATCACATATTATCAGTACCTGGCTGATCAGTATGAATCAGTTCCTGGCTGATCACCTGGCTGACACTGTTTCTGGTATCTCCTTGTCCTTGCAGGCTCAATGTGTTCCACGTGCCCCTCTATGGAAGTGTGGCTCACCCGGATTCCTTGAGGCAATTCTTCAGACACACCCTGACCGAGGTTCTCACCTACAACCCCGTGCTGAAAGGTGGGAATGGCAGGGACAGGGCTCTCCAGGTGTCCCCAGCTGTGTCCAGAGCTCTGTCCCACACTGAGTGGAGGATCCAGACCCAGAGCAGCCTCCAGGCTTCTCAGCTCCTTCTTGGGGTCTGTATAAGCAGAGTGCCAAATCAGGCAAAATACGTCACCTGAGGGTCATAATTCAGGAGAAAATTTTGGGCAGGAAGGTTCTAATCCTGGATCAGTGATTGTGGAGCTTGATGTTTTTGGGGAGAAATCTGTTTGAGCTGTGAAATCTGCTATGCAGTCCCCAGGAGCTGTGATCTGGAGCTGCTCGTCTGTTGTGTGGGAGAGCTGTGTCATTGCTGGCTCCCAGATGAGAGAGGTTAATGAGGGAAAAGCTGATTCCCTGCTGGTTCTGGGTGCATGTGCCATGTCAGCCCACGCAGGTGGGATCACAAAACAGCTCTGGGGTGACGGAGCCATGAGGGAATGGCCCAGTCCTTGTGCCACAGACTGATGGGAGACAGAATTCCACTGGGCAGTGTTTAAAGGGAAACCTGTGTGTTTTGGGCGTGTTGTAAAACCTTCTTTCTGTGGGTGCAGTGTCTGATGCCATCCAGATGCAGAAGGAGTGGAGCTTTACCAGGACCTCTCCCCTGCTCACGGCTCTGTATCGCAAGGTACCTCTGCCTGGTGTCACCCAGAGAACTGTGTTGTGCTGGGTTTGTTTCCACTGGAAAGCCTGACATCGGGTTATTGGGAATTAGTGCAGCACTGTCCAGTTGCAGCATCCAAACCAATCACCAGAAGCTCTGGGGGGACGAAGCATGAAGGAAAAGAGCAACAGTGGTTTTTGCTAGTGCAAAGCAATTAATGAGAACAAAGATGCTGATTGGAGATGTGAATTGTCACTGGTACAGTGAGTGTGGAGATGTGAATTGTCACTGCTGCAGTGAATGTGGAGATGTGAATTTTCACTGGAACAGTGAATGGAGAGATGTGAATTTTCACTGGTACAGAGTAAGACACGAGCTCTGAGAGAATGGGAATTTTACTGTTTATTGTAGCTGGTGCTGGTTCCAGTCCAGGCTGATACTTGGGCCTGGGAAGCTGATCCAAAAGCTGCAGGACAGCTGGATAAAGTCAGAGAAAAGCCTGTCAATCCTGTGTGTATTCCCCTGTTTCTTGTGGCTGTGTGTCCCAGCTAACAGGAATTTCCCTCCCTGCAGCTGCTGGTGGCATTCAGTGTGAAGGAATCCATGTGCCAGCTGCAGGAGGTGCTGGAGACCCACGAGGTGAACTGGCAGCACGTGCTGTCCTGTGTGTCCACGCTGGTGGTGTGCCAGGCTGAGGCTGGGCAGCTCTTCAAGGGTAGGTGGGCACTGCCAGCCTGGGTGTGCCCCTGCTGCTGGGGGGAGCTGGGGGGCAGCACAGGGCTCCTGCATGGCAAAGAGCAGCAGCACAGCACATCTGCTTTTCCATCAGACTCCCCATGTCTGTGGGGATGGCAATGCCAGGCCTCGTGCCTGCCACTTCTCTAGCTCTGTGTACAGCCCAGGGTGGTGGTTTGATAATTACCTTCATCATTAATTGGCATGGTGGTTACAGAACCTTAGTTCTAGCTCACCTTTGCTAGCAGAGCTTGTTTGTGAGAATTCCTTACTAATTATCCCAGTGCTGGACTCCCTGCAGGGAATCCAAGTGTGTTTGACACTTGAAAGGGCATAAAAAAATAAAATCAGACCCCAGAGGTTCTCCAGGCTGCAGTACATGTCCTGCCTCGTGTTTTATCTCAGATATTTGTCTTCATTTGCTGCAGAATACACAGCACTGATGTCAGGAGCAAAGTGTGAGGTTATTGTTTGATGTTCCTAGATCTCCTGAGCCATCTCCTGCTCAAGGCCTTTGGGAATTATGACATGGAAAATATGATCACTGCCTTCCTGATCGCCCGCCAGGCTGCTCTGGAGGGCCCTGCTGTCTTCATGCCTTACTCTGAGTGGTTCAAGGTGAGACTCAGGGAGGCCTGGCCTGGCTGGGAGCTTTGTTTTAATTGTGTCAGGCAACCTGTTCATGAGGAATGCTCTGCTGTGTGGAGAGAGCCTTGTCCCAGACAGGATAGCCAGGAATGAGAAAGGGGAAGAGGAATAAAAAAGCAAAGTACAAGGGATTGTACTGGTATTAGGAATGATTGAGTATTTATTACTGCCTTTGTGTCTGCAAAGAATAAATTTATTGGGTTTTCCCCAGTTTTCCCTCCTTTCATCTTTTAGGTCCACCTGGCCTGTTGTAGTTATTTGCTAGGAATGCAGACGTGTAATTGCTGTTATTATCATCCCTTGGATGGATGGCAGTGTCTTGATAAGCAGCACTGTTGTCATTGCACAAGCTGGGGGTTTTGGCAGAGGAAGCATTGCTGTTTCCTGGAGGTTTGCATGCAGCTGTAATTGCTGTGTTTGACCTTACAGATAATTGCTTGTTGCTTTTAACTAAACCAGGGTGGGTGTTTTAGGGATGCAAATCCCCACGCAAATTCAACCTGGAAATTCCTTTGTGTGAGCTTCCAAATGTAAGCTCAGCTTTGGCTGATAGAGTGTGCAGGAGGTACCAGGAGGTAAACTGGTTGTGTTCCTGTAGTCCCAGACTGGTTGTTTTCCTCAGAATGCCCAGATAAACCTGTGTAGAAACCTGCAGATTTGTGCTTCCCTCATGAATATCAATCTTCTGGTGCATCTCAAAGGTGCCTTGTGTGAGTGTTCTCATGGCAGCAAACTTCCTCAGAGACTTCTGTAAATCACCATGATCCAGGGGAGCCCCTCTGCCCTGGAGCCAGGCTGGGAGAGCTGGGGGGGCTCACCTGGACAGGAGAAGCTCCAGGGAGAGCTCAGAGCCCCTGAAGGGCTCCAGGAGAGCTGGGGAGGGACTGGGGACAAGGGATGGAGGGACAGGACACAGGGAATGGCTCCCACTGCCAGAGGGCAGGGCTGGATGGGATATTGGGAAGGAATTCCTGGCTGGGAGGGTGTGAGGCCCTGGCAAAGGTGCCCAGAGCAGCTGTGGCTGCCCCTGGATCCCTGGCAGTGCCCAAGGCCATGCTGGACAGGGCTTGGAGCAGCCTGGGATGGTGGAGGGTGTGGCAGGGGATTGGATCTAGGTGGTCTTTAAGGTCCCTTCCACCCAAACCATTCCACGATTCTGTGAACTTTCTCTGGAGACTTCTCTCCAGAGAGGTTCTCCTGACAGAAATGGGATGTTTGGGATAGGTGTGCTGGGTTATGGCACTGCTTGGATGAGGTTTCTCTCCACACTGAAAGGCTGCCTTGCCATGTTCCCCTGATCCAGGCCTCCTTTGGGAATGCTGGTGGCCATCATGGGAGCAGTAAGAAATCTCTGGTCTTCCTCTTGGAGTTCCTGTCAGAGCTGGTGCCCTTTGAAGCTGCCCCGTACCTGAAGGTGAGCAGGTGCTGACAGAGATGGGTTTAGGTCCAGAACTGCCCCAGAGTCACTGCCCTTGTGCCTGTCAGCAGGTTCAGCTCATTAGAAATGTTGTCACAGCAATTGCATTACTTCTGTTCATTATTCAAACCCTTTTCTTCCTGCAATAAGGAAGGACAAGATGATTTTATTGATGGGGAGAATTCCTTTCATGGAATTAAGTTTGAGCACTTAGCTGATTTTGTTTGTTTGTAGTTGGGAAGAACTATGTCAGTTGCCATGAAAATGATGTATCCTTAACCAAGCAATGACACCTTTGGGGGGTGTTTGAGGTGCCCATCAGTGAGAATGAGCTGCAATTTCCCTGGCACTGGCAGAGCTGGCTATTACAGCGACCTGAGTGGGTCGCTGGGGTGGTGAGAGAAGGATGAGAATCTTGTTTCTTGATCAGAAGGCTGGATTTATTGATATATGATATATAATACATTATAACTATACTAATAAGAATAAAGAGAGAAGTTGCAGAGGCTGCTAAGCTAAGAATAGCAAGAAAGAATCTATAACAAAGTTCTGTGTCCAGGGACTCTGTCCCCAGCTTGCTCCTGTGATTGGCCCTTAATTATAAACATGGGAACATGAACCAATCACAGGTGCATCCTATTGCACTCCACAGCAGCTGATAATCATTGTTTACATTCTTCTTCTGGGGCCCTCAACTTCTCAGAAGATGGACAATCCCAAAGAAAGGATTTCTGTGAAAAAATGTCTGCGACAGCTGGCTGTGTCTGTCCCCTTGCAGGTGCACATCATGTTCCCCCCGTGCGTGCCCGGCAAGCACCGCGCGCTGCTCCTGGAGTACATCACCCTGGCCAGGACCCGCCTGGCCGACCTGCAGGTCAGCACAGCCCAGGGAGGGGCTCCTCTGGCTCTGTCCCACCTGCAGGCTGTGACCTCTGCCCTCTGCAGGTGGCCATCGAGGACATGGGGCTCTATGAGGACCTCTCTGCCCCCGAGGAGGCCGTGCAGGTACTGCTGCTCTGTCTCAGATTCCTCACCGCTCATCCCTTTCCCTCTGGAAAAGCACTGGGGCTATCAACCCTGCTGCCACTCCAAGGCTGAGTGTGCTGCCAGGCCTCCAGAGGTTTTGGTGGCCATCAATACAGGATCTCCCCAGTTTTCATGGAGTCACATTTTATAGGCATCTTGATTATTTTCGGTGGAGCACTCCATCTCTGTGGTGTGGGACCAAAGGGTGGGTATTCAGAGGAGATTTGGGGGTGGATTCTACACTCTGTGGTTCATGATGAATTTTGGGTAGCAGCAATAATTTATAAGGAAGTGTTTGGCTTTATTATTCCTTCCTACATTTGGATCAGAGGAAGAGGCCTCACTCTCATGATTACGTGAAATACAGGCTGGAGGCAGGGTAGCTGAATATAATACAAGAAACCCAGTCCTGTGATGAACTCAGAGGCATAAGTGAGGATTTAATTTAATTTTTCCAAGTCTGGTCTGGTTGTCAGCTGAGAAACTTGTTGCAGCTTGAGGTGTGTTACAACTCAAAGCAGAGGAACCCGGGGTGTCGGTGCCTCTGCCTGCAGGCACAGGCTGCAAGTGGGGATGCTGTGTCCTGATCCCACATGTACAACTGAAATAGAATCACCATACAGCACACTGAGAGCAGAAAGGGTAAGTTCATCATCACCCTTGGTTCCTCACATCCTTCTCCCCTGTGAGGCAGCCCCAGGCCCAGGCTCTCCGTGATGTGGAAAAGGCCCTTCAGATATTTGAGAGCAGCAGGAAGATCCCAACCTCTGTGATAGAAGCCAGGTACTGTGTGCTTCTCACCTCCCCCTGGGCTTAGCTGGAACAGTAATAATTATAACAACAGTAATTGTGGAAGCCAAGTCTGAATCAGAATAAGGAAACAAGAAAAATTGAGGATGTGAGCAAGGGAGGTTTGGGGAAGTTCTTCCCACATCCTGAGGAGTCATCTCAATGGAGGATATTTGTGGGGAGAGTGAAAAGGCACATTTCCCTGTGCAAAAGGAGTCCAAAATGATTACAATAAAAAGCAAAATGAAAGAAATTAAAAACCACTGGCTAATCTGAACCTGGTTTGTCTGTGGTTATGCACATAAGCATGCTGTATTTGCAGGAGCCAAATTAACTCCTGAGGAGTGGAGATGGCACTTTGGACCCTTGGCGTGGTTAACACTTTGCTCTGTTTATTTCCCAGCATTTTCAGACGACCATATTACACTTCCTGGTTCCTCCCAGCTCTGCTCAGGCCCCGTGTGGTCAGTATTTGGCTTTTTCCTCTCCCCTCCCACCAGCTCTGTGTTTGTGCACAGATCATTTGCCCCTGCCCTGCCTTTTCCTCTCTTGCAGCTCCCCAAAACCCCAGATGGACGAATGGCTTTTATAGACTCCCTGAAGAGGTATTCAGAGCTCCCAGTGTTGTTTTCTGTGCTGCTGGGCTTTGTTTTTGGGACATTTGATATCAGATTATCAGAGGACAAGGCATTATCAGAGGCTTTGACACCTTGGTTACAACCACCCTCTTGGCAGGGCTTGGTGCTTGCAGGCTGTGCATGGAGGAGTTTATCTGTGCAGTCTTCAGGTGTGTAATCCGTCCTCTGGCCACTGTGAAATCATTATTTAGGAGTCCCTCTGGCTCCAGGTACATTTTTATGCAAATCTTGAAGGACACAGCTGAATGTAAAATTTCCCCAGGAATTCTCCCTCTGTGAAAGGCTCTTTGGGAGGGGATAAGGGGGCAGTGAAAGATGAGACTGAAATGTCTGCTGATGCTCCCGGGGCACCAGAGTGATGTCCCAGGAGGACACAGCCCCTCTCAGGACTCCAGCTTGCCCTGCCTGCATGGTTCAAAGTGCTTTTCTGCACTGCAGGGGCAGCTCTAGTTTACACCCAGTAGTTCCCCTGTAACCTCTCATGAAGGAGGAATGTTTGCAGCACTGCCTGCAAATGAGGTGCTGGGCCCTGCCTTGTCATTCCAGTCTGGCTCTGAAATTAAAGGCTGCATCATTTAGTGAAATTAAAGTGGTGAGGGAAGCAGCTGAGTTCTGGGGAGCCTCCTGGGACCTGCTCTCAGTGCTGCCCTGCAGAGGGGAGGTCACACCTTGGTCTCAGCATGTTCATGTTTTACATCTGTGAGTGCTGCATCCCACAGCCCACACTCTTGTGGCATCTTAGACATCAACTGGACATGAAACAGGCATGAAAAGATTAATTAATAACACATACGGTACTGGGTTTGTGTGTGCTACACGTGTGCTGTGCTTGCTGTGAAAGCTCTGGGTAGAAATCTCTGCCCCTCATGTCAGATGATTAAAAATGCTTCAGATGCTCTTTATGCTTCAGAGTCCCTCTAATTACATTTCACAGAAGGGCTGTTGTTTGTGCTTATTTAATAAAGGCAGTTGGTGGTTATGCAGGGTAATAAATCTCCTCTTTTTCACAGAGCTGACAAAATACCCTCAAACTTGTACTCCACATACCTGCAAGCCTGTCATGCCATGAAAGAGAAGGTGTTACAAGGTAAAAAATGCAACATTTACTTATGGATCAATGTGAAGTGTTAATTTTTCCACTGCTGCCCTCCTGAATTGAGCATTTTCAAAGATTTATGGCTGAATAGGTATTTAATCCATATAAATAGGTGTTAATGCTGTATTGAGCTGTTCAATTCTCACTCCTGCAATGGCTTTTTCTGCCAGCCCTGCTGGGTGGGATTTTTGCATTGCCTGGGAGCCCTGTGCTGTACTGAGGCTGCAGATGCTGCCTGAGCCTGAGCTGGCTGAATTCCACCCCCAGGACCTTTCCATGAATCAGCACTGCAGCCTGGGCTGGGGATGGCTGTGCTGGGAGCTGCTGTGCTGATCCCCTGTGCAGGGACTCCTGTGCTGCCCTGGCATCCTCCTCTGAGAGGGGATTAGGGAGATCTGAGGGGCAGGGAAAGGATTCAGCTCCTGCTTTGCACATGTTTGGGTGGGAGCTGAGCCCGGGCCCCATCCCTGCAGCTTTACTGGGCAGGGCTGTGGATGTTTAATGAAGATGTTTAATGAGGATATTTAATGAGGATATTTAATGAGGATATTTAATGAGCTGTGCTGTTCCTGTCAGCAAGTGGGTGCTTCAAACACACCTTCCAAGGGTTTGCACGCAATGCAAAGGTCAGGCTGGGTGCAGGGATGGTCCCCACTGTCAATGTCAGCCTTGGTCACTTGCTGCTCTTGCTGCTGGGGGATTCACTCCTGGCCCCTGTACAAGGAGCTGTTCCTGCCTAACAAACCCTGGGGGGTTTTGGGGCTGGGGCAGTCACTGCTGGCATCTCTCTCTAGTGGGAAAAGGAATTTCCTTTTATTCCTTCTCTTGAACAAGAAGCCAGAGTAGCATGGGACATCTGGAGAAGCTGATGCTGTACCCATGCTGCAATGTCTGTGTGCATTCTGACCCCAGCCTTGAGGACAGAAAATGTTTCTGTGAGGGGCAGAGCTAAAGGAAGTGGGAAGAAAACTCTGAAAGCAAAACTTTTTTGCCTCTCGCCTTTAAAAACCTAATTCCTTTTTGCAACTAGGCATAAGCCCATAAATGATTAATTAAATAGCACATCCTGAGTGTAAAAACAAAGCTCTGTGTGTGGCAGACTGACAGTTTGGGGTTTTGTTAGAACTTCAGGAAAAGTAAATTGTGCTCCTGCAGAGAGTGCAGGCAGAGATTGCTGAGTGCATTTCCTCTCCTCCCTGTCCAGATGCCTCCAAAGCAGAGCCCAGCCATCCCAAGGAGCCTTTGGAGCAGCTGGAGGCTGAGCTGGCTGAGCTCAGGACCCTGGTGGTGCAGCAGGCTCAGTGGGAAGGTATGAGGGAGTGATTCCCATTGTCTGTCCCAAACCTGCCTGAATAAAGTGTGGCTGGTGCTGGCAAAGGCACAGCAGGAGCTGCTGACACCTGGTAATCCCTCAGAGCTGGTAATCCTTCCAGCTGTGAATGTGTACATGTTAATGTGTGGTGTACTCCTGCCTCATCTGGGGCTTATCTTTGTGATAACCACACCAATCTCTGCTGCCACACTCCCGGGGCTCACCTGGGCCCCCTTTGGAAAGCAATTTCCCCTCTGGTGTGAAAACTGCTCCTGGGGTGTGTTAGTAGTTGTATAGGTTAAAAAATAATGCTGAGGATGCTGGTCCATCATTGTCCCAGCCAGCATTTTTGCTTATTAAAGCTTTTCCTAACATCCTTTTGACTCTGATTGATAAAGTTTACATTTTGCTCGTTCTTGCTGCTGTGGGGGGTTGTGAACGTTTCACACCTGCTCTCCTGTGCCCCTGTCCCCACAGAGGTGGCAGCTCAGCTGGCCGTGGTTTCAGACAGGCTCCGCGGTGCCCTGGGGGACAGCAGCGAGGACAACGAGCCTGCTCCTTGCAGTTCCCGGGTCAGGGTGGCCGTGCCTGCCCCCGGGCTGTCACCCTGCCCCCAGAGGGTGAGTTCCAGCTGCTGGGTGGGGCTGGGCAGGGAAATGCATCTGCATGGCAGGTGGGAGAGGCTGCTTTGTCTGCAGGAAATGCATTTCTCTTGTCTCCCTCATCCTACCCTGCACAGACCGTTCCTGTGTTTTAACCACCTGGAAGTTGCTGGATGATGGGATCTGGGGATATTCTCTAAAAGGCTTTCCTCAGCAGCCTTGCCTGGGTGTTTGTTGTGTGCTGGGCTCATTCCTGGGCTGTTATGGGCTTCATTTTCCATCCTTAGTGGCAGTGGATCTGTGTCACAGACATCTTTTCATGTGAAATCCTTTCCTTAGGATTTTTTCCTCCTGAGAAGCTGAGAGGCCTCAGGAACAAAATGCAAACATTGATTATCTGCTCCTGTGGAATGCAACAGGTGCATCTGTGATTGGTCTCATGTGCATGTTTGGAATTAATGGCCAATCACAATCACAAACCTTTGTTATTCATTCCTTTCTATTCTTAGCTTAGCCAGCCTTCTGAGGAGAACTTTTTCTTCTATTCTTTTAGTATAGTTTAATGTAATATATATCATAAAATAATAAATCAAGCCTTCTGAAACATGGAGTCAGATCCTCGTCCCTTCCCTCAACCTGAGACCCCTGTGAACACCGTCACAGATCTGTACAGATTGGAGTGAATCTCATTGACCAGTTTGTTTCCTTGTTTTCATGTCAGGAAATGTAATACCCACAAAGCAGAAATCTGGGCTCAGGCATGCAGCCTGGCAAGCAGGAATCAGCAGTGTGGGTTTCACTCCAGCTTTATTCCTGGTGCTTTTGATTTCAGGTTGTTGATCTCCTGCTGACATCATTCTGCCAAACCCTGCTAGCTGCTTCCTCTTTCAACCCTCCTGACAGGTAAGTCCAAGAGCAGAGAACCCAAAGTGGGTGATAACAGAACTCCAGCCCTTGTGCAGGGCTGAGGAGGGACCCTGGCTCTTCCCAGTGGCAGGCTGGCAGTGCAGCTGAAGTGTCTGCACTCCCAGAACCAGGGCACTCTGAGGCACAGCAGTGAATAAAGCAAGTTTCTCTGATGTCACAGGTCCCTTCAGCAGCGTGGCCTTTGTCTCTCTGTGCTCTGTGCCAGGGGTTGAACACCCCCAAACAGAGCTGGGTGCTCTGGCTGGGGGATGGCAGTGGAGCCAATGCCTTTGGTGCTGGAATTCCTCCCCTGGCAGGGGCTGGGGGGCTCTGGGTGGGCTCTGGGGGGGCTGAGGAGCAGAGGCAGCAGTGCCTGCCCTGGAGCTGCAGCTCCTCCTCCTCCTCCTCCTCCTCCTCCTGGAGCAGAGCCTGCAAACATCATGGGCAGCGTGTCAGTGCAAAATCACTTTGTTGGGCAACAAGGGCGTGCTGAGGAGCTGGCTGTGCTCCCAGCTGCCCTCCCTGTGCCTGGGCAGCCAGGGCATCCTTCCCTCTCTGGCACTGCTCTGCCCTGGAGGGGATGAATCACTGCTAAAAACCCGGCTGAGAACTCCCTGTGACAAACAGAGTCCCGGGAAATGGTGTGTGAGCACAGCTCCCCCCTGGCCTGCTCTGAGGGTGGGCTTTTCTTATCAGGGCCTTGTCACAGCAATTCCTTCCTGCTTTGTGTTGTGATCCCATTTATTGCTGAGCCCCAGGCAGCTCCTCCTGTCCTTGTTGTCCCCTCAGAGGCCACTTTGGCCATGGGAGATGCCAGCTGGGTTTGAGATGCCCACAATGCCATCCTTGTGTGAGCAGGGCACTGCAGGGTTCTGTGCCCAGGTACCCCAAAGTGCCCTTGCTGTGAGCCCTGTGTAGAATGATAATTGTGCTGTGTTTACAGGCCTGGAGCAGCTCCAGGCTGTTTGAGAGTCTTTAATTAGCTGTTGCTGTGCTGGGGATGGGTTTAATGAGCTTGTGGTTTCCCGTGCTGCAGGCAGGGCCCGTGCCTCTCCCTGCTGGTGAAGATGATGTGTGGACACAGGAATCTCCTGCCTGCACTCCTGGCCAGGCTCTGCCAGCTCCTTTATCACCAGGTCAGCTCTGCAGCCAGCAATCCTGCACAATTCCATCCTGCTCCATTTCCTGACCTGGGGGCATGGACCTGTCTGGGCTGTGCTGTGGGGGGAGACTTAACTGCCCTCCAAAAAAAAATATCCCTCCAAAAAAATACCACTCAAAAAAAAAATACTCCTCAAAAAAAAAAAAATACCCTTCCAAAAAATATCCCTCAAAAAAAAATACCCCTCCAAAAAATACCCCTCAAAAAAAACCCTCAAAAAAATACCCCTCCAAAAAATGCCTGTCAAAAAATACCCCTCCAAAAAAAAACCCCTCCAAAAATACCCCTCCAAAAAAATCTCCAAAAAATACCCCTCCAAAAAATACCCCTAAAAAAAGCCTCCAAAAATACCCCCCCAAAAAAATACCCCATCCAAAAAAACCCCTCAAAAAAATACCCCTCCAAAAAATGCCTGTCAAAAAATACCCCTCCAAAAAAAAACCCCTCCAAAAATACCCCTCCAAAAAAAAACTCCAAAAAATACCCCTCAAAAAAATACCCTTAAAAAAAATACCCTTCCAAAAAATACCCCTCCAATAAATACCCCTCAAAAAAAAATACCCCTCAAAAAAAAAATCCAAAACATACTCCTCAAAAAATACCCCTACAAAAAACCCCTCCAATAAAATAATACCCTTCCAAAACAATAAAACCCCTCCAAAAAATACCCCTCAAAAATACCCCTGAAAAAAGACCCCAAAAAACCCACAAACCCTGAAAAAAAAAAATAAAAATACCCCTCCAGAAAAAATACCTCCAAAAAATAAATACCTTCAAAAAACCCCTCTTTTGGTCAGGGGGTGTGAAGCTGCCCTCAGGAACACGAGGAGAATCTTTCCCTACAGAAACATTATTTGTGGAAGGTTAATGCATTCTGAGACATTTGAACAGAAGCTAAAATAGGCAAGTTTAGGGAAGAGACAAAAGAAAAATGGTAGAATGCTTCACTCCTGAGCTTCCACGTTGAATAATTCAGTTGTAAAAGTTTAAAAATAAAACTCAGATACCCCTGTCTGGGCTGCAGCAGTGCATGGGTTTGTTATTAAAGAAATGCTTGGTTTATTTCCTTTGCCCTGTGATATTGCAAGGGTGAAAATAACAGGCTGATAGATGAAATTAGCTGTCAGAGAGGCTAAAAAAGCCTTGAGAATCCCCAAACCTGAATTTACAGTGAATTCTTTCAGGTTGCTGTATTACAGAAACCTCCAGTTCTGCTGTGGGTTGTCTCTTATTAACCCTGCTCAGTTTTTGCTGCACTGCTGGAGATCAGAAACAATGCTCTGCTCCTTCACTAAGTCTGAGTATTTTCTGAAGGGTGTTTTGGTACAAAAGAAGGTTTTTTAGAAAGGTGGTTTGGTACACAAAAAGGTTTTTCAGAAAAGTGTTTTGGTACAAAATGTTACAAGTGAAGTAATTACAGTAATTACAAAATAATACAAGTGAAGTATTACAGTGTCAAATACAAAAATTTAAATGTTACAATGAGGCAAAAGGTGAGAATTTTACCAATGAAATGTTACAAAGTTACCAAAAATATCTTTCCTGCTCTTCACGTGTTTTGCCTCGCAGGGTCCTTCCCTTGGTGCCGCTCACATTTTGGGGCTGGCAGCTTTTGTGATCCACTTGAGTGAATGCAGAGCCCTAATTCCTGCAGTGGAGGCTGATTTTGGGCCCTCTCAGGCTGCTCCTGGCAAGGCCCTTTCTGTCTCAGAGTACTGGAGCTCCTTGCTGGTGTGCAGGACAGAGGAATCCTTTGTCTTCTGCTTGAGGTGAGTGGGGCATCCCCTCCATCCCTGCTCCCCCAGGTGTTTGGGATGTTCCCCTGGAGCATTTCCAGAGCTTTTGGAGGTGTTTGAACCCACCAGACAATGGAATTCTTTCCTTTTCCCTCCCAGGTTCTGCACTGCAGCAGCAGCTTACCTGATGTGCAAGTTTTCATCCTGCTCCCGTGAAGAGTTTTGTGCCTTGGTCCCTCCTGGCCTGATTAAAAAGGTGAAAGGGGAAAAAGTTCTGCTGTAACTTGTGAGAAAGTTCAGTCTCAGCCCAGGTCCCTGTGCAAGTGTCACTCTCACCAAGAAAACAGTGTAGAAATAAATCTGTGAATCTGTGTGCCCTCTCCTCTTAGCCCTGGGTGCCTCTGCTCCCTGGGCAGCTGCACACAAGCAGAGCTGGCTCTGGGGATGGCTCTGGGGCAGACACTGTGCTTTTATTCCAGCTGCAGTCCTTCCTGGTTTTATTCCAGCTGCAGGATTTGCTGGTTTTATTCCAGCTGCAGTCCTTCCTGGTTTTATTCCAGGTGCAGGATGTGCTGGTTTTATTCCAGCTGCAGTCCTTCCTGCAGGATTTGCTGGTTTTATTCCAGCTGCAGCCCCTCCTGGTTTTATTCCAGCTGCAGCCTCTCCTGGTTTTATTCCAGCTGCAGGATTTGCTGGTTTTATTCCAGCTGCAGCCCCTCCTGGTTCTGTTTTTATTCCAGCTGCAGGATTTTTGCTGTTTCTGTTTTATTCCAGCTGCAGTTCCTGGTGCCACGGCTGAGCTCGGAGGCTCGGGCAGTGCTGTGTGAGGAGGCCCAAAGTGCCCTGAGCTGGAGCTCCCTGTCCTGCCCCTCTCTGAGCTACAGGAGAGCCAGCCTGTGCCTGTGGAGGCAAGCAGCCTTCCAGGAGCTCTTGAAGGAAAAGGCATTCCAGGTATGAATCTTTTCTGTCACCCACATTCACCCTCTAATTCTCTCACTGTTTTAGATCTGCCCTTTGCAAGTTTCCTTATTGGTGATCAAAAGCTTCTTGTAAGAACTGGGTGCCTGATAGTGAGAACTGAATACCTGAAAAGTTGTCTGGCAGCTGAGTCATGAGGGCTGGCTGCTGTTTGATGGGGATGATAAGGTGGAGAGAGGAAACCAGAGGTAAAACTTTTGTGTCCTACTTCTTGGAAAGGCTTGGCAAGCCAGGAATGCAGAGCAAAGGCCTGTCCATCACCCTGCTCCTTCTCTGCTCTCCCAGGAGTGGTGGAGAGGCAAACAACTGGAAATCCTTGCTTTTCTGGTGCTTTGTGTGTAATGGCAATACTCCCTGAGCCAGCCTGGCTCAAACCATCCCAGCTTTTCCCTTTGTACCACCCTTGCAAGGTCTCTGATTTGACAGAGTCTCTTTTTTATAACCTACTTCCTCCAGAACCAGTCTGTCTTTGTGCAGAGGGCTTGGGGTGTTCCTGGAATGGCTCCTGGTGCCTGGCTCAGTGTCCAGGGCTGGCACACCCTGGGTTCCATCCTCCCTTTGGTGCCCACCCAGTCTGACTGAGGGGCTTGGCTCATTTTGCCTTCATTTCTAATAACACACAAGTTCGTCCTGGTGCCTGGGCCTGGAGGTGCTGAGTGTGTTTGGAGATGTCGGAGGTGAGGGTGTGAGACAGCCTTTATGGGATCCCATGGAGTTTTGAGGGCCAGCAGGGTTTTTTAATTTTTTTTTTTTAAATAAGAGAAACAGCACAGGAACTTCCTTGGGTCGATGTCTCTTGTTTCACGTCTCTCAATCCACATGGGGCTGTGTCTGGAGATGAAGTGGAGTGGGTTCTGTGCTGGTGCCTGCTCTGCACGAGTCTTTTCCCTTGCTGTGCCTCCCTGCTCCTGAATCCTGGCTTTCCCAGCTGTCTTTCAGAGAGTGGCTGCTGCTGGAGCTGGAGGTGTGCCCTGACAAGGACATTCTCTCTGCTGCAGAGAGGTGAGGCCCAGGGGCTCTGCTGGGGAGGGAATGGCACAGGAGTGTCCCATCAAAATTAGGGAAAAGCTCTGAGGATCAGGGAGTAAATGAGCAGGTGCTGCAGGGTACAAATGCCTTTGCCTGCTGTGGTTTGTGCTGAGCTCAGGCCCTGCTGGGATGAGGGGTGTGTGTGTTTTCACTTGAGCAAGCCTGGCCTGCTGGAAGGTGTCCCTGCCATGGCAGGGTGGGACTGGGTGGGCTTGGGGTCATTTCCAACCCAAACCATGCCATGGTTCTGTGGGCTCACCCTGCACGTGCAGCCCTTCCAAGCCACTTGTCCCAAACCCCCCCTGACCCTGGGGGAGCTGGGTGGGGTCTGCTGGAGGACTCCTGATGTCTCACCTGGAGCTTTAATCTGAGCTCACATCACCACTCTTGCTGTGTGAGCTTCCCTCTGCATCAAGGGAAGGGCAGCATTCCAACATTTTCTGCTTTTCCCCACTGCAGACAGGATTTCCATCGCTGGGCCATCTATCAGCGGTACCTCCCTGCACCTTCTGCTGCTGGTGGCTGTGATGGAGACCTGGAGAAGGCCTGTGGAGTCATCCTCAACGCCATCCTGGACTCCTCACGCAGGTATTCAGGGCCATGCCTGCCCGTGCTGGTTCCTGCCCTGGGAGCTGTCCCTTCCTGGGGCTGGGGACACCATTCCCTGCTGCTCTGCTCTGCTGGAAGGGGCCCTGGGAGGTGGCCCTGGGTGACTCCCAGGCCCTGCTGAGGGTGGCAGAGCTCTGGGGCTGCAGCCTCAGAGGGGCCCTGTCTGGCTGTGTGTTTAAAGCTGACTTTGTGCTCAGCTCTGTGTGGCCAGACAGGCAGCAGTGCCCCCAGGGAGTGGCTGAAGCTGCAGAGCCAGCAGGGAGCTCAGAGCTCAGAGCTCAGTCCCAGCCACAGCTGATTTATGGCACAGTGTTTGAGCTCTGTGTCCATGTGAAGCACCTGGCTGTGCTGAGCTGTGCTTCCCCCTGGGCCAGCAGGGGCAGTGCCCCATGTGTCCCCAGCTGTCCCCAATTTCAGGCTGGAGCTGGGGGGCCGTGCCCACTCGAGGACGTCGCTGAGCCCCGAGATCCTCTGCAGGCTGCAGGTGATGATTCCACACCCTGGGGTGGCTGTTTGGTCCTGGAACCTGACCAAAGTACCCCCTCATGCTCACTGTGAGCTGTGAGCTGAGCTGTGGGGACTGAGAGGGGTTTTTCTGGTTGCTCCAGAGGAACAGAGGGGGTTTGGGAGCAGCCTGGTGCAGTGTGGCCCTCACTGTTCCCCATCCCCTGTTCAGGAGCTGGTGCTGGAGCTGAGGTGCAGGCCAAAGCTGCTCCCTGGCTGCTCAGCTGCCCAGAGACCCGTGGTGCTGGAGCTGCTGCAGGGGAGGCTGGCAGGCACAGAGCCAGAGCAGGGATCTGCCCTGGGCCAGCAGCTCTGGAGGCAGCAGGAGCTGCTGCTGCACAGCAGGTGAGAGCAGCACTGGGCACTGGGGAGGCCTCCAGGGCAGGCTGGGCTGTGCAGGGCCCTCCCCTCTGCTGCCACAGCAGGGGACAGTGACACTGCATGTCTGGGGACAGCCTTGCAAGGGGCACTCATTCCCTGGCACCCACTGGATTAGCTGTGTGCTTATTCCATGTGCCATCCTGGGCTGCCCTGGGTGTCCCACTCCCTCCTGGGGGCTGATTGTCCCCCTGACAGTAACCCCAGCTCTCATCCTTCCCTGCCCAAGGGTTCTGCTGGGGCTCCCTGCATCCACCCTGGTCACCCTGTGCTGGAGAGGGAACAGAGCAGTGCTGGACTGTGACAGCTTCTTCTGCTTTGTGAACTCTGAGCTGGTAGGTGCTGTGAGCCAAATGGCGATTGCTCCTTGCTAAATGTGCTCCAGATAAAGATTAAATTTGAATTTAGGGAAGGAGGTCACATCCAGACTGCCCAGAGAAGTGTGGCTGCCCCAGCCCTGCAAGTGTTCAGGACCAGGCTGGAGCAGCCTGGTCTGTGGGAGGTGTTCCTGCCCATGGTCCCTTCCAACCCAAATCACTCCATGATTCTGTGACTTCATTTGGAATTGTGGTGCCATTTGACACTATCGAGAGCAAATCCTTGGGAGCCCCTTTGTTTGGTGAAGTGGGTTATAGAAAGTCTTACAGTGCTTCTTGGAGGCCTGGGAGGGGCTGAGCACGAGCCCCTCTCCCATCCCTCCCTCATGCCAGGGCCTTGAACTGTTTTGCTGTAGAGTGAGATCCTCCCCATCCTCCTGAGAAGCACCAGGGACATCCCTGCAGTTCTCTGGGAGGTTGTTTGGCTTGCAGGTCCCTCAGGAGCCTGCTCTGTGCTCCATGGAGAGCTGATTTCTATTTATCCATCCTGGCTGCCCCTTCAGGCCCTCCTGAACAGCCAGAAGCCTCTGTTCCCCCAGGACTGGATCCATCTGCTGCTGCACCCTGGGGCAGGGGCTGCCAGCCCAGCACACAAACCACCTCCCACCAGCTCAGCTGATGCTCCCCAGTCCCAGGGGGTTCCTCTGTGCTGGCTGAGCCCCGAAATGCTCTCAGGAAATCCTGTTCCAAGGGGAGGGAGTGATGGTTTTGCTGATTTTGTTTCCCTGCCCTTGTGTTCCTGCAGAAGAACGTCAGCTCCAGGGGCTACGCGCTGTCCTTCGACATCACCGCTCACTTCTTCAGGGTAAGTAATGTGCTCCTGTCCTCGGCCTGCTGGGCCTGACAGAGCTCTCCTTTGCTGCTCCTGTCCCATGCTCCTGGCCCTGTCACAGCTCTCCTCCTTTGCTGCTCCTGTCCTCAGCCTGCTGGCCCTGTCACAGCTCCCCTCCTGGCACACGGGGTGCAGAGGAGCTCTCCTCCTTGGCACCCTCCTTTTGAGAACTCCTGATAAATTCCCAGAGGAGCAGGAACCGGGGAAGCGAGGGGGAGCAGCGGGAGGAGGCGGTGCTGGAGCAGAATTTCAACACAACGCAGCAAAGCCGTGCGGGGAGGAGCTGCTGTTGATGTCGCTTTTGCTGGGCCGTGCTGACCCCTACAGTTGTCTCTGATTAGTTCCCACAGCTCAGCGATGCATTGGAGCAGCACACAGGGATGTGTGGAGCCATCGTGTCCCTTGTCCTCCTGCAGGGCCTGCTGAGTGCCAGCCTGGACTGTGAGGATGCAGCAGAAGGGGTCAATGAGGCTCTGGCCACGTGTCAAACCGAGTGTCCCGTGGTGCTCCTCTCTGCAGCGGTGACTGATCTCATTGTGGGGCTCTGAGCTGGGGGAAATCCTGCTCCAGCTCTGGGAGCTGGTGTGAAACAATATCCACCCGTGTAACATTCAACAGCAACCCTCAAAGCCTTTGGAAATTGTGTTTCCAGGGTGTTTTTGAGCCCTGGGTACCTCTGATCCCAGCCCTGGGCTCCTGGGTGCTGCCAGGGGCTGTGTCAGAGTGGAGCTGGGAGGTTTGTCCTGGTCTCTGGTGCACTGTGTGGGGTGTTTGTTACATCCAAGCAACCAAACTGCCCCAAACCCCAGGTTTTACTCCCTGTCCTGTGTGTAATAACTCCCTGTGTGCAGTTTTCCACAGGGGTTCATGCTTTGGTGCATGTGTTGAGCTTGGCCATCACCCTGTGGAGCAGCTCTGATTCTGGCTGTTCCTGCAGAGCAGTCCCAGGGCACTGTGGTGTGACCATGGTCACAACTGACCCTCTGCATTTCTAGGGTGTGAAATTTCTCCCATTTCTGATGTGTGCATGCACAGCTTGGGCTTTTTCACTGGGGAGAGGGGAAGATCCCCTTTCCCTGAGTGCCTGGCTGTACCTGACTGTGAGCACTGAGCCCCCCACTCTAATGCTGCTGTTCCCATCTCTGTCCCCAGCTCTGGTGGCCGAGGCTGGAGCCAGCGCTTTGCTGCCAGTGGAAGAGGCTCTTTGGGGGTCCCCTTGCAGGAGAACTGGCCAGGCTGAGGGGCTGGCACAGCTCGGGCACCAGGTGGGTGTGAGGGATGGGGCAGGAGCTGCTCTGTGGGCTGAGGCTGCCAGGACAGACAGACAGACAGACAGACTCCTCTCACTCCAAATGGGTGAGGATGGTTCGTTCTGGCCCTGTGTGTGGTGTGGGTCACAGTGCTCCCCATAAGCACAAGGGAATCTCTGAAGGCAGAGCCCTGGTCGGGCAGAGCCTCGGCACGGTCTGGAGCCATTCCAGGAGCTGCCTCACCCTTTGCTGCCTGGATTTGGGGATCTGGGCTCCTGAAGCTGCTCCCTGGCTGCTTCCTCCTGTGCCTCTCCCTACACTGTCAGTGCCCTGCAGCTTTTCTGCAGAATTGGGAATTTGTGTGAGGATCTCCTGGCAGGTTGTGGCAGGTGATGATCACATGCTGCTGTAGTGTGGAGTCACTGCTGATGAAAGGGATTGGAGAATGCTTCTGTCTGCTTCTAGGCCTTGGCTTTTTTACAGCTGTCTCCATGTAGCATCATTCTCCAGAATGAAGGGAATGATTTATTTTCTTGTCCAGTCACAGTTTTCACCTTTACCCAAGTCCCCGATTTCCTCCTCATTCCCAGCAGGACTTTTCCCCATTTTTCCCTGCAATCCCGTGCCATGTTTGTTCTGTTTGCAGGTTCCTCTGCTCAGGAGCAGCTTTCCCTGCCTCTGACCCGCCCTGGCTCTCAGCTGCCTTCCTGCACGGGGCCCTGCTGCAGCACTCACCACGAGGGACACAGGCCCTGCACAGGCTGGGCACTGGGGCAGAGCAGGCAAGGCTGGGGGCACCCCGTCCATCCCTCTGCTCTCATTTCATCCCTCTGCACCTGAAAGCCACAAACAGGAGGTCTCTGGCTCAGAGGAGCTGTCCTGAGATGGTGCTGCACCCCTGGTAACCCCTGCTGGGAAATCTTGCTGCTGGATAGTTGATAAAAGTGCCTGTAAATTGCCAGGTGCTAAATTCTTATCCTCGAGGCAAAGTTGTTCCAAGCTTCAACTTTTACCTCAGACTCTGATTCCTGGGAAGGCTGTGAAGGCTGTTCAACAGCTGCTTTGAAAACTGGAGCTGGACAGAGCCCTGCAGAGAGGGAGAGCTCAGTCCATGGTGCCAGGACTGCCTCTCCCTCCAACAGGAGCAGTCCTCGTGGATTTTAGCTCTTGGCTGGGAAGTTGAGGAGGTGCAGAAGTTTGTGAGACAGCAGTGCAGGCATTTTAGGGCTCTGGGAAGTTGTGCTGGGATTCCCAGAGAGATTTCCTGAGGGTTTGCCCAGGTGTGGGGCAGGAGGTGGCTCAGGCTGTCACCTCAGTGCAGGGAATTCTCTGGAGGGCTCTGCTGAGGAGGAAGCTGGGCTGCTGCCCTGCTGATTTCCAGGGAAGAGCCAGGGTCAGAGCTCAGCCTGGGGGTGTCCCTGTGCCAGAGGGACACAGGTGACAGTGCTGAAGCAGAACCTCAGGCTTGCTCTGGAGGTTTCCTTGCTGCAGGCAGCAGCTCCCCTCCCTGTGGGATTGTGCTGGGCTGGAGCCAGAAGGTGCCAGCCAGGAGCTGGTGTCACTGAGAGCACACAGGGAATATCTGCAGCTCCCAGAATCCCTGCAGGGTGAATGGAGTTCCTGCCAGGGGCAGTGAGAGCCGTGGGAGGGCTGGGGGTACCTGGGGTCTGTGGTCCATCAGTTCCAGGCTGGGAAGGCACCTGGAAGGTGAAATGTTTCAATTCCCTGATGGAAAGGCCGAGTTCCAAGTCACCATCACAACTCACAGGCAGCCTCTTTTCCTTGCAGCTCCTGGTTGCCCTGCTGTTCTTCTCACTGCTGGATCTCATCTCAGCCAGAATAGCACCAAAGGTGAGCTCAGCCCCAGGGAACTCTGCTGGCACTGGATGTGTCTCATCAGCTTGGTTTGCTGCCCAAAAATGCTTTGTGGGGAGGCTGGGAGCCGGTTCTGCCAGGAGGAAGGGATCAGCAGCACCCCAGACAAGGCTGCTGAAAGCCCTTCTGTTCCCATCAGATTAATCCTGCCTTTTCCTCTCTCCCTGACGTTATCTCCCCTTTCACTGCTTTTATTCCTGCTCCTGGATGATTTATTATTTCCAGTTTGCTGCTCAGACTTTTCACCTCCCAGGTAGAGCAGGAGCCTGGTGTCTCACTCAGCCTCTGTGCAGATCTCACATCTGTCAGATGAGGTTTTTCCTCAGGCTGGAGTGTGGTACTGCATGGCAGCAGGGCTGCCCAGGAAGGAGGAACAGCAGTTTCCAAATGGTTTCATGCTGTTTGTGAAGGAGCGGAGATGACAGGCTGCTTCCAGAGCTGCCTGTGGGGGCTTGGTTCTGTCCCTGTGTGTCACCTCAGCTGTGCAGTGCAGCCATTTGGGGACTCCCCTCCCAGATGGGCTCAGGGAGCAGATTCAGGCACAAGGAACCACCTGGTCTCTGTCTGCCCTTGGGAGAGTCTGGGGAAAGGGCCAGGGAGGAGAGAAACGCCCTGGGCAGGCAGAGCTGGGGTTAATGCACTGAAATGAGTAATGAAAACAAACCCCACAATAACCCCAGAACATGTCACCAGAGAGGTCAGGGGGGACAGGGCTGCTCCATGGGGTGGGTGCAGGATGTGCAGGGGCCTCTTGGCTAATCCAGCTTGGATGGGGCTTGGAGCAGCCTGGGCTGGTGGAAGGTGGCCCTGCCCATGGCAGAGGGGTGGCATTGGATCTTTAAGGTCCCTTCCGACCCAAACCACTCCATGGTGCAGCTTTGCCCTCTCTCAGCCCTTGGTGAGGAGGGCACTGCCTTGCTCGGGTGCCCAATTCCCCTGGGGGAACCCAGGCTGCAGGTGAGGGAAGGATTTGGGGTGAATTCCCGGGGTCCTTTGGCAGAGCCCTTCACGTGCAGCCCCTTGTGGGGGCTCCTCCCTGCTCTGATGCAAGCACAGCCCAGGAGCAAGGAGAGCTCTCCTGTCTGACCCCCAGGAAGGAGTGGATGTCCAGACCTCCTTGGAACGGTCCCTGCAGATCCTGCAGTGCCTGCGAGGCAGGGGCACAGCCTGGCCCCTGCTCTTCCAGCCAGCAGAGGGAGGTGAGTCCTGTCCCCAGGGTGACCCATCCCTGGTTGGGGTGTCCCTGGGAGAAGGGGCTGCTGGGCCCTTGGAAGCTGCACAAAAACCACTTGTGTGAAAGCTGAGAGCATCCTGCTCCCGTCCCAGAGTATGGCAGTCCCAGCTGATGGTCAGGAGTGCCTGAACTCAGCCTTGTCAGGCAGAGAAAGCCCGAGGGGACAACTTCCTTCTCTTGCTGTCACCACCCCTGAGCACCACCTGCATTTATTGGAAGGAAGCTGTGCAGCCCCTGTGCTGCTGCAGGGGCAGGAGGGGTGAGGTGGGGCTCTCTGAAGGTCTCAGTGTCCCTGCTGTCCCCTCAGTGCTCCTCCTGTCCCTGCAGCCCCTGGGATGTTCCATGTCCTGCACAGAGCAGCCTCACAGCAGCACACCCGGCTCCTGCCCCTGGCCTTCTACAGGTACTGACCTGCCGGGCTGGGAGGGGCATGGGGGCATGGCTGGCACCCACAGCAGCTGGCACAGGGGTACCAGCACTGCTGGCCTGTGGGGGAGCACAGTTACCCCTTCCCTGAGGCACAGAGAGCCTCACCAGGCTCGGTGCTGTTTGAGGAGCCCTGTTCCTTTTGCCAAAGAGCTGTGCCAGAGGTGTCCCTTCAGGCCTGTGCTCCAAACACGAGGTTTGGGAGCTGGCTCTGCCTCCTGGGATGCCATGGCACTCAATCAGACAGGGAGAGCAGCAGCTGTGTGTGCCTGGTGCCTGTGTGTGTGCCACGGCCCCAGAGCTGACAGAGCCCATGTGTGACCCCTCCAGCCTCACCCCCAGCTTCCAGCAGGAGCTGCTGCAGCAGGAGCCCACCTTCCTCAGCGTGGCTCTCCAGATGTACATCCAGCTGCTGCAGCTCTTTGTGGAAGGGCAAGTCCTGCCACAGTCTGATCAACAGCCCGCTGAGCACGTAAGCAAAGCCTGGACTCTCTTTTCTCCTGTCATACACTCCCAGAATGGTTTGGGCTGGAAATTATCTTAAACCTCAGCCTGTTCCACCCCCTGCTCTGGGCAGGGACACCTTCCACTGTCCCAGGCTGCTCCAAGCCCTGTCCAGCCTGGCCTTGGGCACTGCCAGGGATCCAGGGGCAGCCACAGCTGCTCTGGGCACCTGGGTCAGAGCCTCTCACAGAAAAATTTCTTCCTAATATCCAGTCTAAATCTACCCCTCTCCAGCTCAAAACCTCTTGTAACTGATCCTGTTCTTCAGCTCTTCCCTGCAGCAGCACTTGCAGCATCTCTCTCGTTCCCACCTTCCTGTGCTCCTGCAGGTTCCTCATCCCCTGGGACAGACAGAACTGCCAGGGCTGCTCCCACACCCCAAACACCCCCTGCCCTCTGAGCTGTGACAGCCTCGGCTGTGGGATTGTGGCTTCTGCTTCTCTTCTGGAGCAGGGGCTGGGCTGGGGGTGATGTTCTGCCCCCATTGTCTCTCCCTTGTCTGCAGGATCCCCTGGAGCTGATCTCTGCAGCCCGGCAGTTCCTGCTGAGAGCCATCCCCCGCTGCCCTGCCCGGAGCCTTGGCGACATCCAGCCGGTAGGAGCAGCGTTCCCCCTTATCCAGCCGGTAGGAGCAGTGCCCTCTCCCCCTTATCCAGCCGGTAGGAGCAGTGCCCTCTCCCCCTTATCCAGCCGGTAGGAGCAGTGCTCCCCTTATCCAGCCGGGAGGAGCAGTGCTCCCCTTATCCAGCCGGGAGGAGCAGTGCTCCCCTTATCCAGCCGGGAGGAGCAGTGCTCCCCTTATCCAGCCGGTAGGAGCAGTGCTCCCCTCATCCAGCCGGGAGGAGCAGTGCTCCCCTTATCCAGCCGGGAGGAGCAGTGCCCTCTCTCCCTCATCCAGCCGGGAGGAGCAGTGCTCCCCTTATCCAGCCGGTAGGAGCAGTGCTCCCCTCATCCAGCCGGGAGGAGCAGTGCTCCCCTTATCCAGCCGGGAGGAGCAGTGCTCCCCTTATCCAGCCGGTAGGAGCAGTGCTCCCCTCATCCAGCCGGGAGGAGCAGTGCTCCCCTTATCCAGCCGGGAGGAGCAGTGCTCCCCTTTCCTGCCCGTGTGGGCTGGGAGTGCTGCTGCAGCTCCCCCGGGCACTGATCCCCGACCTGTGCCGAGCCTGTGCTGCTCTGACCCACCTGGGGATGCTCTGTGCCCCCCTGACACACCTAGGGGTGCCCGTGCTCCCCTGACACACCTGGGGATGCTCAGTGATGCTCTGACCCACCTGGGGATGCTCTGTCTCACCTGGGGGTGCCCGTGCTGCTCTGTCTCACCCGGGAGCAGGGGCACACCCCGTGCCCAGCCGTGCCATGGCCTCCTCCTCCACATCCTCCACCGTTCCCAGCACATCCAGCCCTGCCCTCGTGTGGCCGTTCCCGCTCGGTCCGAGGGAATTGTCAGGCACGGCCACGAGTGGAGTTTCCCCCTCCTCTGCCTGTGCTTGGCTGAGAAGGCAGCAAAAGGCCCCGGTGCTGCTGGAACTGGCCTTGGGGAAGCTGGAGCAGCTCTAACCTGGCTCCCTGCCCTTCCCCAGCTCCTCAGCACCTGTGAAGAACTGGACCCCGAGCTGGCAGCCACCCTTCGGCACTTCTGCCGGCCTGCTGTGGACGTGGAGCTGGAGGAGGAGCTGGAACTGTTCTGAGGAATGGACTCAGCACCTCACCTACACCTGACACAAGGAGCCACCTTTCTCACCTGGGCCATTTTTTTTTCAAATTACTTTGTAAATAATTTATTACAAGCATAACCATGAAGCTCTTGTTACAATAAAAAGTAGGTTACAAATTTTCAGTTTAGACTTGCTTTGGGACTCATAATTATGATGTTGGTTTGTTGTTTTTTTTTTTTCCTTCTTCTTTTCCACAACAAAATGTCTCCTTGAAGTTGTCCCACTGTCCTCTGTCCCCCTGGAGCCCCCAGGGGCACCTCTGTGCAGGCAGGGGGCAGTTGTGGCCAACTCGGTTTGCACAAGGTGTGCGTGGGGCTGGGGACACGGCGGTGCTGCCAGCGTCCCTCCCCGGGGTTAGACACTCTGAGTACAACACTGCTGAGTCAGACGTGAGCACGGCAATCACTGCATGAGAACAAGCCTTTCTGAGCAAGCTGAAGCTAATTCCACCGAGTTCTTTGGGAGACTAAAACGTAGATTAAAAATCTCCGGTGCCGGATCGGCTCCTACGGGGCCGGGCCGGGGTGGCCCGGGCCGGGGTGGCTCCCGTCCCCTCAGGTGGGCTCGGGCTCCGCAGTCACTTCTGGCTTCACCGCCTGGCCCTGCGCAGTCCCTGCGGCAGTGAGGAGCACCAGGGGCTCTGGCTCCAGCGCCTTGCCCTTGTCCTGGGCCTGGGTCAGGGGGTGCACCATGGACATGTGCACGTTGAGGTTGTGCGCCTTCTCGAAGCGCTTCCCGCACTGGTCACACGCGAACTCCAGCTCGGCCTCGGCTTTGTGCTTGGTCATGTGGTACTTGAGGGAGGCGCGCTGGCGGCACTGGAACCCGCAGATCTCACACCTGGGGGGCACAGGGGCTCAGCACAGCCTGCTGCCCCCCTCAGCCAGGAGAGCTGGGGCTGGGAATGGACACCGAGGCTGCTGCTGCTCCCCTCAGCCAGCAGGGCTGGGGCTGGGAATGGAGCTGGGAATGGACACTGAGGCTGCTGCTGCCCCCCTCAGCCAGCAGGGCTGGGAATGGACACTGAGGCTGCTGCTGCCTCCCTCAGCCAGGAGAGCTGGGGCTGGGAATGGACACTGAGGCTGCTGCTGCCTCCCTCAGCCAGGAGAGGGGCTGGGAATGGACACTGAGGCTGCTGCTGCCTCCCTCAGCCAGGAGAGGGGCTGGGAATGGACACTGAGGCTGCTGCTGCCTCCCTCAGCCAGCAGGGCTGGGGCTGGAGCAGGTGCTGGGAACAGACATTTCATTGAATCACTGAATCCTGGGGTGGTTTGGGTGGGAAGGGATCTTAAAGCACATCCCATCCCACTCCCTGCCACTGTCCACATCCCCCACACCTTCCACTATCCCAGGCTGCTCCAAACCTCGTCCAGCCTGGTCTTGAACACTTCCAGGGATGGGGAGTCCACAGCCTGTGCCAGGGCCTCACCATCCTCACAGGAAAGAGCATCTTTCCAATATCCCATTTAACCCTGCCCTTTGGCAGTGGGAAGCATTTCCCCCTTGTCCTGTTACTCCAGGACTTTGTCCCAAATCCCTCTCCAGCTCTCCTGGAGCCCCTTTAGGCCCTGCAAGGGGCTCTGAGCTCTCCCTGGAATCTTCTGCAGCCTGAACACACCCAGCACTCTGAGCCTTTCCTCACAGCACAGGTGCTCCATGACCCTGCCCTCATTCATTCCATTTAAAGTGATCCAGGCAGGCTGCTGCCAGCTCCAGGCAGGGTTTGCACCCCAGGATTCCCGTGCCAGGGTCAGTGACTGTCCCCTCTATCCTCCCTGGAATCACCACTTACTGCAGGGGCTTCGCTCCCGAGTGCCGCATCTGATGGACCGAGAGGTGTTTGCGTTGCTTGAAGGTCTGCCCACACTCATCACAGATATAGTTCCGTACCTCTGCCACACAAACAGGGAGTCACGGCTCTGCTGAGCTCTGGGATGGCACCGTACCCCGGCACGTGCCCTGCACATCAGCTGCCACGCTCCCTGTGCCAGTCTGAGCCCCTCCCCTGCACAACAGCTTGTTCCACGTTCACAGGCACACAGGGAGCCCCGTGCCCCTTCCCCCAGAGCCTCAGCACCCCCCGACAGGGCACCAGGGGGTGTGTGTGCCCTGGCAGCCGTGGGACCCACCTGTGTGGATGAGCTTGACGTGCCGCTGCAGGTATCGGTCGATCATGAACACCTTGTTGCAGCCAGGGTGAGGGCAGGGCCGCTCCCGCACCTCCTCGTGGTGCTCCTTGATGTGTTTCTGCAAAGCAAGGACAGAGCTTCTGACAGGGAACAACTGGATCCCCAAACAACACCGAGACCACCACGTGCAAACCCAGGATTTGCATCCCAACCCTGCCCCGGCAGCAGGGGCTGCAGCTGGACACAGCGCAGCCTGTTCCTGCTGTGAGCCGGGGGCAGGCTCCAGGACAGGAGAAACAGGAGAGCCAGAGCCTGGAAAAGGCTCCAGGACAGGAGAAACAGGAGAGCCAGAGCCTGGAAAAGGCTCCAGGACAGGAGAAACAGGAGAGCCAGAGCCTGGAAAAGGCTCCAGGACAGGAGAAACAGGAGAGCCAGAGCCTGGAAAAGGCCAGGACTCCCAGCAGGCTGTTTTTAGTGCCTCCTGCAGAGCAGGGTGGGGAATTAAACCCATCAGGGATCCTCTGCTCAATGCAAGTGGCTGCAGAGTGCTGGGAATCACCAGTGTGGGGCAGGAGCAGAGCTGAGCTCACCTTCATGCCATCAGCCCCTCTGTAGACAGCAGTGCAGCCCTGGTAAGGACACTTGTAGATGGTGGGCAGCTCCTCCCTGCAAGCAGAGCTGTGTGAGGTGTTGTGGCTGTGGGGCTGCAGCCCAGCCCAGTCCTGAGGGACCCTCCTTACCGTTCACATTTGATTTTTTTTTTCCAGCCTGGCTTAGGACCCGGCTTTTTCCTTATTTTGGGCTCTTCCGCCTTCTTTGCTTCTTTACTGTCGCTTTTCTTGCCAGAAACCCTCCAAGAAAGAACCAGGACAGTGGTTTAAGACTTGATCTTGGTTTTAGACCCACCCAAGTGCCCCCAGCTGTTACACCTGCTGTGGCCTGGCAGAGCAGGAGCACACACAGCCCCAGGCACACGAGCCAGGCTGTGGCTGTGCCAGGCTGGGGACGAGGGCCCGGCCAGTTTAACCCAGTGGGGAGCTTGGGGGCATCTCTGTGACCCCCAGGCAGGAACAGAGCCCTAAGGAAAGGCATGTCAGCCCCACAGGGGTGGGCACCAGCCCCCCACCCACCCTGAGAGCCCCTTACTTCTTCTCAGGGTAAGGCTCGAAGGAGTCGTCTGAGGATTGCACGTTTCTCTTCTCGCTTTCGTCGTCGCTCAAGAAGTCCCTGAGAGGGAGAAGCTGCCCTTTACCAAGGTGACCTCGGGCTGACCCTCAGCACCAGCACTTCCCCATTCCCAGCACATCCATCTCCCCCAGGGCACGTGTTCTCCTCCCCGTCCTCTCCCCAGCACCGGTGAACGCAGCAAGGACCCAAACCAGGTCCTGTTAGGGCTAAATCTCTGCAAGAATAATCAAACCACTGTCAGGAGAACAAAAAAACGGCTGTTACTGAAAGGATCTATTCATGGGTGAGGGATGTGGCTGCTGCTTCCTCTACTGGGAAAAGGAATTTTGTGGAGCAAGAATGTCACATAATTGTCTGGCGCAGGTTAATGAAGCTGCGGGTCATTCTGCATTCCCTCAAATGGAACAGCCACATTTGGACTTTCCTTTTCCCTCCTTTTAGGCCTTAAGCCATACAAGAAGCAATTAATTCCTGAAGACAGGAAATAGGCAAGAAATCCTTGCGGCCCTTTTGATGTGACAGCTGACAGGCTCAGCTGACTCTGGAGTCACTCTGCACTTGGGCCTTTAGACTGGCAATGCCTGGATTCCTGTATTTACAGCCCCATTCCAAACCCCTGTGTTGGACTGAGCCAAATCCTCGCTCACAACGGACTGCAGAGCTGCCAGGTCCCTCCCTCTCCCATTTCCCAGTTAAAGCAAACAAGGTGGTTTCTCCACGTGCCACCCCGTGCCTGCATTCCCGCTCCCACTGCTCTCCCGGCTCCTTCCCCAGCAGAGAGGGGACAAGCAGGGCCAGGATTGCTGGGAGCAGCCCACAAACACGGAGCACACGTGTGTGCAAACCCCCCAGAGCACAGGAGGGAGCTCAGAGCCCCAGTGCCATGAGCTCTGTGGTGGCAGAGCCACGGCTCCGAGCCCCTGGTGCTGGTGGAGGAAGAGCTCTCGGGGCTGGGGGTTCCCACTGGCAAAGAAGACATTTAGGCTGTGTTAAACCCACTCTTCTCTCACCCCTCAGAAAGGTCACTGAACTCGTCTTTTACCCGCTCATCCGACGTTGCAGACAGAACCTGCTTCCCACTCAACTGGCCTAGGGAAGGAAGGAAGGAGAACACGGTGGGTTACAAGGAAAAGCAGCAGAGCCACTGAGGAGGAGCCGACTGCTCTGGCTGCACTCGCGTGGTCACACCGTGGGGAACACGTGCTCCGTGGCAATCAGTGATTGCTTGAACCAAACTGTCCCCTCTGCCCAGAAACGGCTCTCCCTGAGCTCCACCCTGACCCTGCAGCTCCCAGGAGCAGCTCTTGGTTCCTCCTGTGACACCTGTAACTGAGAGAATTGTCCCCCAGCTGCCATTCTCGTGTCCAGCAGCCGACATCTCCTGTGAGGGCTGGAGCTAAACACGGCCCCGCTTCTGGAACTCAAAATGGGTGTTAATTCCTCACTTCTGTTAGTGGTGTTTGGGGCAGTGCACCCAGCCCAAACCCACTCAGCAGTTTTCCTTTAGGGGCAGAAGGGCCTCCTGGGATTCAGCATCAGCTGCTGCACAGCAGGGAGACCCAGCTTCAGGGTCAAGCCAAAAGAAACATCTGGCAAACACGGTGCTGAGAGGAACCAGTGACCATTCCACATCCCCAGGAAGAGCCTGGCAGCAGGGTCTCCCCTCTATCAGAATGGGAACAGCACACAGGGCCACGAATATGACCTTGTATTCCCCTGTCCCTTCTGCATGGCTCAGCATCCTCCTCCTCAATTGGAGGCCAATCTCTGAGCCCTTCCCAGAAGGATCTGCGCTCTCCTTGAGGAACAGCAGTCTCCAAGGAGAGGGCCCAGCCCCTTGTCACTCCCTGGGCCGCCTCTCCAGCTCCCTGTCCTTCCCCTGAGGCTGGGACAGATCTCAGGAAGCAAATCCCTTACCTGTGGCAGTGCTCAGAGGAGACACGGGCTGCGGCAGGGCCCGCTCCCGGACGGAGGCGGCGCCGTCCAGCCGCGAGGGAGACGGATCCCTGTCCTGCGTGGGCTCCTTCTCCGCGCACCCCGTGCTCCCCGTGCTGGGGGGCCGCTGGCCAGGAGCCGTCCTTGCTGCGGCCTGCTGGGCTCTGGGGGCAGCAACAGCCTCGGCCCCGTTGTCAGTCAGGCGCTGCTGCGCCGGGCCCTTGCCCCAGTCACACCTGAGGGCCGCGGCGGTGTCGAGCAGCGCGGGGCCGCGGTCCGAGCCCGTGTCCATGACGTAGTCGTGGCCGTCGGCGCAGCCCCAGGAGGCGCGGAGCACGCCGCAGTACTCGGAGGAGAGCACGCTGCGCAGCGCCGGCACCGAGGCGCAGCCCCCGGCGTGAGCGTGCGCCCAGCGCACCAGGCTGTGCAGGCACTGCGGGCTGGACGTGATCAGCT
The DNA here is from genome assembly GCF_028551555.1 of Melozone crissalis. Taxonomy (NCBI): domain Eukaryota; kingdom Metazoa; phylum Chordata; class Aves; order Passeriformes; family Passerellidae; genus Melozone; species Melozone crissalis. The sequence goes on from NW_026535785.1 coordinate 1,152,415, forward strand.
CCACTGCCGGGGAGAGGAGGGGAGAGGAGGGGCAGCGCAGTCAGGCCTGGGCACACGGGCATGTGGAGCTGCTCCCCCTGCCAGGGGTGCCCCACAAGGCAGGTGGGAACCACCCCGTTTCCCTTCCCGAAATTTCATTTCATTCACCGGGGCAGTGCCAACACCCGCTCCTGTTTCCTCACAGAACCACTGAGGATGGAAACAACCCCTGAGATCACCGAGTCCAACCCATGACCAAACACCACCCCGTCCACCAGAGGACTGAGTCTTTCCTTAAACACCTCCATCCAGTTTTTCCCTAAACACCTCCAGGGACAGTGGCTGCACCACCTCCCTCCATCACCCACAGCTGAAAGGGTATTTCATATTTCCAATTGTCCCCGGTGTCCAACACCAGCTAGGACAGGACTGGCACTGCCACCCAAATCTGCTCTGCCTGCTCTTGGCACCCCCAGGTGAGCCTCTGCCTGTCTGGCCCAGCTCAGGGAGGTGAAGATACCCCTGAGCAGCCAAAGGGAGGAAGGAGAACCGTAACCAGCTGTGTCAAAGGACACCAGAACCCTCTCAGACATGGTCATTTCCCACCACCCATCATCCCAGCCCTCTGCTGGTGCTGGGGCAGAAAGAAAAAGAGGGTGGGCACTCACCCAGGCAGGAGGCACCTCCTTCCACACCCGGCTGTGCCTGGACCCCGCTGCTCCTGCAAAAACCAGAGGGGCACAGTGGGGTTTGGGGGTCATGGAGGGACCATGGGGCAGCACGGGAGAACAGGGGGCAGCACGGGGCAGAATGGGGGAACACGGAGGAACACGGGGCAGCACGGGAGGCGGGGAAGGCCACGTACTTTCCTTTGGCCTTGGCGTAGCCCGTGGGCGAGGCGTTCACCCTCTGGATGAAGGTGCGGAGCACGCTGCGGCACTTGTAGAACTGGGCATGGCATTTCTTGCAGACGAACTGGGGCAGCGCGGGGTCCTGGCGCACCGCCACGCCCACCAGGCGCTGGAAGTCGGCGAAGAACACCTGGTCCACGCGGCGCTGCTTCTCCGAGCTCTCGCCCAGCACGGGCACCTTGCCGAAGGCATGGCGCAGGCTCCGCGAGGAGAACTTGCCGTGGCACAGGCGGCAGTAGCCGGTGCTCAGCGCTCGGCCGATTCCTGCCCGGGAGGAGCAAACGCGGCTGCTGAGGGGTGGCACCGAGGTGTTCCCTTCCCCTCCACCCCAGCTGCCGCCCTAGCCCTGCCTTCAGCAAAGCACGGGAAATCCAGGCAGGAAAAGAACAGCAGCTGATCCAAAATCAGCCCTTCTGGCCCCACTGGGCCGGTGGCAGAGCCTGCTCTGTGCTGTGGGGTTCCCAGGACTCTGCCAATGCCATGCCTTGGTTCCAGCAGCTCTTCCCGGGTGTTCGTCTCCCAAGGATTTACAGCTGGCATTGTGTCCCTTGGCTGCTCCAACACTGGCTGTCCCACTCCTCAGCTCCCCAGTAGTGTCACCCAGCAGTGTCACCTGTGCCATCCCCACTCTGGGATGATCTCCATCCCTCTGCTGCATCCCAGGTGTGATGGGAATCCCGAGCACGGCCCCCTCTCGGCCCTGATCCAACCCAGCCGTGCTCCGAACCCTGGGGTGGGAGCGGGCTGCCAGGACAGCTGGGACAGGGTGGTGGGACAGGGCAGCACCTCCCGGGGAAGTGTCTTGGGGGGCTGAACCCCCCGTTAGAACGTGCCCCGCGTGCCAGCCGCGGTCCCGGTGCAACGCCGGTGTCCCAGCACCCACCGGAGCCGTTGGAGATCTCGCTTATCTCCTGCCCCAGCTGCAGCACACCCGGGTATCGGCCACCCCAAACCCCGAACCGGGATGGCGGGAGGGTCCCAGGCACCCCCAAACCGGGATGGCGGGAGGGTCCCGGTCACCGCCAAACCGGAGGAGGCAGCGGCAGAGCACCCCGAGCTGGCGGGAGGAGCCCCCGCTCTCCCTGCCCGTGTGCCGAATTGCTCCTTACCCTGCCGTTACCGGCACCGGGATGTTCCGTGTTTCAGGGGGCAGAAACTCCACACAAACGGGCAAATTCTGACCTGCCGCCCGCTCGGTACCGAGCCCCGGGACGGGGGCTCAGACCCGGCCGTGCGGAGGGAGCCCCGCCACACCGAGCCTCGCCCGTACCCGGTGCTCGCGGCCCGTGCCGCTGGCGGTCGGTCTCGCCGGTGCCCCCGCGGCGGCTCCGGCCCCGGGGAAACGGCTCCGGCCGTGCCCCCGCTCCCCCCGCCCCGGTCCCCGCGCTCGGGCCTCACCTGCCTCCGGTGCGCAGGCGGCGGCCGCGGGGGGCTCGGCGGGCTCGGAGCCGCGGGCGGCCGTGCCGGGGGTCCGGCGGGGCGCGGGGGGGGCCCGGGGGCCGCCCGGGGCCGCCAGGAACCGCCCGCGCCGATCGCGCTTCATCGTCCCCGCCGGGCCCGGCGGCTCCGCCCGCCCGCAGCGCCCCCGCCGGCCGGGGGGACCCGCCGCGCCCGGTCCGTCCCGCCGCGCTCCGGGCGGGCCCGCGGCCCCAGCGCGCCGTTCCGGGCGGCCCCGCGGCCATGGCCGCGCCGGGGGGCGCCGAGGGGCCCGCGCCGGGCCGGGGGGGCCGCGGCCTGCAGGGAGCCATGAGGGCGGCGAGCGGCGCCCTGGGCATGGACAGCGCCGGCCGGACCAGGGTGAGCGCGGGCACGGCCGGGGAGGGACCCCCGGGTTCGGCCGCAGCGCCGGGACTGCACCCCCGGGGCTCCCCCCGCATCCCCGGGCTCAACCCCCATCCCCGGGGCTGCATCTGCGGGTTCTCCTGCATCCCGGGGCTCCTCCTGCATCCTCGGCTTCTCCTGCATCCCTGGGCTTCCTCCGCATCCCTGGGCTCCCTCCGCATCCCTCGGCTTCGTCCCCGGCCTCACCCCCATTCCCGGCGCAGCATCCCCGGTCTCATCCGGCACCCCGGGGCTCCCCCTGCGGCCCCGGACTCACGCCCCGCTGCCGGGGCCGCATCCCCGGGCTGCCCCCGCATCCCCGGGCTGCCCTGCATCCCGCTGGGAGCCGGAGCTTCGGTCCCCCGAGGCCGGGGGGGCTCCCGAGCTCCCCTGCCCGGGTCCCTGCTCAGCCCCCGCCTTGGCAGGAGGCGTACGTGGAGTACCTGAAGAGCATCACGCTGATCGCCCAGGCCCTGCAGGAGGAGGCGGCAGGGACAGGTAGGGCAGGACCCCCTGTGCCCCCCGAGGAGCCGGGGCGGCGGGTGCAGGCCCTGCAGTGCCCTCAGCACGCCCTCCCCACAGAGAACAGCGAGGGGGTCACCCCTGACACCCCCAAACTGCTGAAGCTGGCGGAGCAGTGCCTGGAGAGGGTGAAATCCATCGCGGCGGCGCTGGGTGAGTGAGGGGTGCGGGTCCCGTTTTGGGGAGCCGGGTGTCCCCGCAGGGCCAGGCTGGTGGTGGGGCACAGCCCGCCTGTCCTGCCCCCTCCCCAGGGAAAGCCCAGGTGAAAGCGGCCGCGCAGGAGCGGGGCGGGGGCCCGGCGCCCCTCCCCAGGCACCGCCGCGTCTGCTCGGACGAGGGGGGGAAGCTTTCGCCGTTCCTGCCCCCGGAGATCTTCCAGAAGCTGCAGATCGCCGAGGCACAGAGCGCTCGGAAGTACGGGGGGCTCGGAGCTGGCAGATGGGACACGGGGCTGGGACACAGAGTGGTGAAGCATGGGGGCTGATGTGGGCTGGGATACAAAGCCTGGGATGTGGGAGGCTCAAACACAGCGGGTAGGACATGGGGGGTTCAAACACGAGGGGTTTGGGACACGGGGTCTGGCAAGAACTGCCACACAAGGACTGGCGTTGGCCCCATGCCTGCCTGCGGGGTCACGAGCAGGATGTGGTCCTGGCACGTGTCCTGTGCCCTGTGGCGAGTGCTGAGGCCGTTCCTACAGGGAGCTGACCCCGCTGGAGGAGGCCTCCCTGCAGAACCAGAAGCTGAAGGCGGCCTACGAGGCGCGGGTGGCGCGGCTGAACCCAAACCAGGCTGTGCAGAAAACATCTCTGGCAAGTGGGGGCTGGGGAGGAGCTGGGAGCCAGGCAGGGAGAGGGTCCCTGGGGGATCCCCACTGGTGTCCATGAGGTGTGGGTGCATGTTCCCAACTGCCCTCCTGCTCCGCAGACGCTGTCCCTGCAGCGGCAGATGATGGAGAACCTGGTGATCGCCAAGGCCCGGGAGGAGACTGTATCCTTCCCTGTGGGATTGCTCCCAGAGCCCCTGCCCTGTCCTGGCTGTCACCCACCCCACGCAGGCCTCTGGGGTCCCAGCTGGGGGATGGAGGAGGGAGAAGGGCAGTGGGTGAGCACGCTGGTGGCTCTGGGCCCTTAACTGTGCCTGGCCCAGCTGCAGCGCAAGATGGAAGAGCGGCGGCTGCGGCTGCAGGAGGCGGCCAACCGGTGAGTGGGGATGTCACTGCGGGACCCTGAGCTCTGGGGACACCCAGCAGTGCCCTCACTGGCCCGGGCCGTCCCCAGGAGGTTCTCCAGCAGCGTGGCACTCACCCCCGAGGAGCAGGAGCAGCGAGCACTCTACGCTGCCATCCTTGAGTATGAGCAGGACCACGTGAGTGTGTGCCAGGGGCTGCTGGCAGGGCTGGAGGCTGTGCCACGGGGCTGGAGGCTGTGCCACGGGGCTGGAGGCTGTGCCATGGGGCAGGGTGCTGCACCATCCCCCTGACCAGCCCTGGACACTCCCCAGGACTGGCCAAGGCAGTGGAAGGCGCAGCTGAAGCGGAGCCCGGCGGATCTCTCCGTGGTGTCAGGGCTCTTCTCCTGCCTCCTGAGGTACTGCAGGGGTGGGCACGGCCCTGCCAGAGCGAGGGGGCTGCAGGTGCTGCCCGTGCCCCCTGCCCATCCCCTCCCTGTGCCCGCAGCTGCCCCGAGCACCCCATCTCGCAGCTGCTGCGGCGGCTGCAGTGCGCGGTGTACGCCCGCCTCTACCCCGCCGTCAGCCGCGGCCCCGCCGACGCCTCCCCCGGCTCCCCCTCGGCCCTGTCCTTCCTGTCGCTGGACGCCGGGGGCTCCTCGCTGCCCGCCGAGCCCGGGGGCCGCCGGCTCCGAGCGTCCCGCAGCCTGCACTGCATGTTCTCGGTGCCCGAGCACGGCCCGGCCGCGCTGCGGCACAGCCACTCCAGCACGCCCCTCGCCGACAGCGGCGCCCCGGGGCCCGCCGAGCCCCCCCGGGAAAGCTCCTTCGAGGACCTGGAGCGGTTCCTGGCGTCCCCCGAGGGCTGGGCCCCCGCAGAGCCCCCGGCCAGCTCCGGGCAGGACGCGGCGCTGCCGGAGCTGCTGAAGGGCATCGTGAGGGACATCCACAACGCCATCGGTGAGGGACAGCCGAGGGAGCGGGAGCAGGATGGGGGTCCCAGTGTGGGTAGGACGGGGGTCCCAGCGTGCTGCGTGTCTCACCCTTCCCAGACAGGCTGCTGGCTCTCACTCTGCTGGCCTTCGAGGGGCTCGGCACCGCCGCCGGCAAGGACCAGTGCCTGGCTTGCCTGGAGGAGGCTTTCTTCCCCCCGCTGTGGGCCCCGCTCCTGGCCCTCTACAGGTACCACGACCCTCATTGGGGGATCCATGACCCACTGACCCCTTCCTGGCCCCCTCCCCGTCACCTCCGTGCCCGCAGGACCGTGCAGCAGCCCCGCGAGGCGGCCCTGGCGCGCAGCATGGAGCGGCACCGGCACGCCGGCCCCGCCGACCTGGGGCTGGCCTCGCGCCTCTTCCCGCCCGGGCCCGGCCGCCCCGCGTACGCCTCGGCCGTGCAGGACCTGCGGCTGATGGCGCTGGAGAGCTGTCCCCGCAGGAAGCTCGAGTGCATCGGTGAGCGGCGCTGGGGGCGCGGGGCAGGGGCCCAGGGTGGCGATGGTGGCCCTGACGCCCGCCCTGTGCCGCAGTGCGGGCCCTGCGTGGCATCTGCGAGTGTGCCGAGGAGTACTGCGGCTCCCGGGACGGCCGGAGCCTCGCCACGGCCGCCATGTGAGTGCAGGAACCACGGGGAGTGAGGGACGGGTGTGGGGCCTGTGCCCAGCGCGGTGTTGGGGTGCCAGTCCCTGTGGCCAGCACGGCTGACAGCCCCTGTTGTCACAGCGGGGCAGATGACCTGCTGCCCATCCTGTCCTACGTGGTGCTGCAGACCGGGCTGCCCCAGCTGCTCTCCGAGTGTGCGGCCCTGGAGGAGTTCATCCATGAGGGGTACGTGCCAGGGTGCTGGGCATGCAGGCACCTCCGGGCTCAGGACACCAGCACCCTCCTGGGACGGGGCTGTGAGGGTGGGGAGTGGGTTAGAATAGCAGCAGGGCTGAGGGGCGGTGGGTGTGATGGTGTTGTGGTCATGGCGGTGCCCCAGCCGTGATGCTGCGGTGCCCGTGGCGGTGTCCCGGTGGTGACAGTGCGATGGCTGTGGCACAGGTACCTGATCGGGGAGGAGGGGTACTGCCTGACGTCCCTGCAGAGCGCCCTGTCCTACGTGGAGTCGCTGCAGTGAGGAGGGGGCGGCGCGGGACCCCCAGACCCCGGGCAGGTGCTGCGGCCGCGCCGCGGGTCCTCCCGCCCGGCAGGGGGAGCTGTGGCGCGGGCGCGGCCCCGCCCCGGGGCGGAGCTACGGGCGGCACGTGCGTTCCGGCCCGGTGCTCGCGGAAGGGGAGCTGGGCGGGAGCGGGAGCGGCAGGTGCGGGGGAACCGGGACCGGGGCGGAACCGGGGCCGGCTGGGAACACCGGCAGCCCTCGATGGGGGGTGGAACCAGGGCCGGGGAGTGGCACCGGGGGCACTGGGACCAGGGAGGTGCCCGGGAGGCCTCGGGGGAGCGGAGTTCCGCATCCGAGGCTTTGGCGGGGGATCCTCACAGCATCGGGAGGGGGACCCGGGGTACCGGGGAGGGGTCTCACGCTGCTGTGCCCGCAGGATGTGTGCAGGCTCGGCGCTGCGGCAGGAGCAGCGGCAGGACTTCGGGCAGGAATTGCGGCAGGAGTTCCACCGGGAGTACCGCCGCTCTCTGCAGCGGGAGCTCGGCCCCGCCGGGACCTGCCCCGGCCCCGCCGTGGCGGAGCGGCTGCGGCAGCGGCTGCAGCAGGAGCCGGCGCTGCTGGAGGCGCTGCAGGAGGACGCCCTGGCACTGCTGGCCCGGGGGCTGCGGGACCACCCCGACCCCGGGCTGGCGCTGCGAGGCCTGGCCGGCGCCTTCCGGCTGCTGGAGCTGGCGGCCGTCAACCTCTACCTCTTCCCGTGGCGCCGGGAGTTCGGCAGCATCCCGGTGAGGCCCCGAGGTGGCGAGGGGATGGTGTGGGGGTACCCAGGCACCTCCAGCCACGCTCCCCGCTCTCCTTGCAGACCTTCTCCGGCGCCTACGTGCACCTGCTGCGCCCGGCGCTCCCCGAAGCCGACCTGCTGCGGAGTTTGGGCCGGCTGGGCTACGAGCGGCGGGAGCGGCACCGCCTGGCCGTGAGCCGGCTGCCCCCGGGGCCCGCGCTGATCGCCGCCGCCGTCGGCTTCCTGGCCTGCCGCCTGGAGTGCGAGATCCTGGCAGAGCTGGCGCTGCAGCTGCGGCAGCCCCGCGCCGAGGAGCTGCTGGAGGCACGGCACCGGGCCGGGGGTGCCAAGGGATGGCTGGAGATGCTGCAGGACCTGGGGACACAGCGCAGGGCAGCTCCCGACTGTGGTGACAGCGTGGATCTCTACCAGGAGAGGCCAGACAGCCCTGAGGACATGGGCAGCAAGGACACGGCCCCCCGAGCGCTGTGGAGGGACCCTCAGGACGTGCCCGCGAGGGACTGGGGCCGCTGCGACAGCACGCTGGGGCCAGAGCCTGTGGGCAGCACCGATCCGGACACCTCCTCTCACCTGTTCCCGCAGCCTGAGCTGGTGGGGACCAGCACAAGTCCCCAGGTGGTGGGGGAGCCCCGGGATTCCCCCCAGGCCACGCCAGAGCTGCCCTGCTACCAGCTGCACTCGTGCCTGCAGCGGGGCATGCTGCCCTCGTACTGCTGCAGCACCTGCCGGCAGCTGCACGGGGGCGGCTGCGCCCTGGGCCGCGCCTGCCGCAGCCAGCACCGCGGGCAGGAGCTGCACGGGGAGCGGCAGCAGCGCCTGTGGCTGCAGCGCACCGAGCTGGACATGCTGCTGGCCCGGGGCTCTGCCCCCAGCTCCTGACACAGTGCTGAGAGCTGGACATGCTGCTGGCCCGGGGCTCTGCCCCCAGCTCCTGACAGGGCCCTGCTGCTTGGCACAAGGACCTGGACTCATCAGCCCCTGAGACAGCGGTGCCAGGCCCTGCTCCAGCCCGGGCACTGCTGCTGTAAATTATTCTGTGCATCAGTAAAGTGGCTGCCTCAGCATGGGGTGTTCTGTCCTGGTGAGGGGGGGCAAGGTGCCCGGTGCAGGGGTGCAGGGATACCTGACAGCACAGTGCCCTGCAGGAGCAGCTCCTGGCTCCCTGAGAGTGGGGACCAGGACCCTCTTAAAGGGGGACAGAACCTGAGCTGTCATGGAGATATGCCTGTCCCCACAGCTTCTCCCACTCCTGCTGCTGGCACCAAAGATTGAAGTCGCTCAACGCAATGTTGCCACTGCCAGATGCTTTTATTGATGGCAGAATCGGGGTTCCCCCCACAGACAGCACAAACCAGGACCCACCTGGGACAGGACTGAGCCTGCCAAGCCTGGGCATCCCCGGGCCCCATCTCTCCTCTCTCCTGGCTCTGGGGCCCTGCTCACCCGGCCGCAGATCGGAGCCTGCCCTGTCCTGCACGGGCAGGTGGATGGAGGAGCCGTCCCCATGGCGCTGGGACTGCTGGGCTGAGGGAATCCTCCTCAGCCAGGACACGTCAGGCTGTTCCAGGGCACAGCTCAGGGCTTGCTGCGCTTGGCCTGGCTCTCCAGGGCCGTGCTGGCCGCCCGCTTGTTCCGGTGGTGTGGGAAGGTGGGCATCAGCTCGGGCTCACAGGCTGTGGGGCACAGACAGGGGTCAGTCAGCAGGGCCAAAGCCCCCCAGCCCTGCCCCGCCCCAGCACGGCGAGTACTCACGCAAGGGCTTCTCCTTGAAGTAGGAGCTCTCCAGGCAGTCCTTGGCCGTGGCCCTGCGGGGACAAGGACAAGTGGCAGGGACCACCCCAGGCTGGGGGACAGCGTGGGACAGGTCCCTGCCCTGCCCACCCCACATCCTGCCTGGCTTTACCTTTTCTTGGGGTCATACATGAAGAGGAAGTTGAGCAGTCGCAGCCCAGCCTCCGAGAGCCAGGGGAACCTGTGCTTGAGGTTGTTGTAGGGCTGCTTGCGCAGGGTGTACTGCGTGGCCAGGGGCAGCTTGGAGAAGCCCTGGGGGAACAGGGTGTGAGGAGGGGCCAGGGCAGCTCCAGGGAGAAGGGACAGGGGGAGAACGGGCAGGGAGCTCTCACCGGCCAGATGTTCTCGTTGGGTGTCCCCAGGAGCTGCACAATCAGGTCGATCTGGTGGATCTCAGAGGTGCCTGGCAGCAGTGGTTTGTGTGCCAGCAGCTCGGCCAGGATGCAGCCAGCAGCCCTGCGGAGCACAGGAGCCCCCCCAGTGACCCCCCTGCAGTGTGCAGCCCTCCCCAGTGACCCCCCTGCAGCCCCCAGCCCCCCTTACCACATGTCAATGCTGGTGGTTTGGGTGGTCATGCCCAGCAGCAGCTCTGGTGCACGGTACCTGCAGAGGGGACACTCAGTGTCAGAGCTGGCACCACCTATCCCAGTGGGACACCCACCCTGGCACTGCCACTCACCACAGGGTCACCACTTTGGGGGTCATGGGCTTAGGGGGCATCCCGTAGGTGCGTGCCAGGCCAAAATCAGCTGCAAGAGAGAGTGGCAGTCAGGAGGGAGCCCAGCTCTGAGCTGTGCTCGTGGCACAGGGCAGCCAGGGCCCAGTGCAGGTGCCAGCACTCACCTATCTTCACACAGCCCTTGTCAGTCATCAGCAGGTTGGAGACCTTCAGGTCCCTGTGGGAAACAGCAGCTGGAGCTGAGAGAGCGCACAGAAATTCCAATCCCATCGTTCCATGGCCTGCCTGCCCTGCCGGTGCTCCCAGGACGTGGGAGGTGTCCCCAGACCCCCCTCTGTCCCCCAGCCCCATCCTGCCGCTCCCACCTGTGGATGATGTAGTTCTCATGGAGGTACTGCAGGCCCCTGAGCACCTGCAGGATGATGCACTTCACCTGGGGACAGAGGACAGGAGCTGTCACCTCTGTGGGAGCAGCGCTGACGGCACAAAGCCACACTGCCCAAACCCCCTGGGGTGTCCTGCAGTCCCTCCATCCCTGTGTCCTCCCAGGGGTTCTGGGTGGGCATTTTCCCCCAGCTCTGTTTCCCTGACAGTTTGCTCCAGCCCCAAACCCAGCCTGCAAAGTCCCTGAAGGCTTCCCTGAGAGTCAGCAAAGCCCAGCTCCATCAGAATCCCTGGAATCCCCCAGCTCAAGGTCTAGGGAGCCCTTCACAGTGCCCTCATGGAATGGCAGCACCCTCTCAATGGTGCTGGACCCAAATCCTGCCCCAGCCTGTACCTGAGCCTCCGAGAAGGGCGTTTGCATGTTCTCCAGGAGACTGGCCAGGTCCTGCTCGCAGTACCCCATCACCAGGAAAATGCTGTGGGACACAAGGCAAGGTCAGAGCCTCCCCCAGCACAGCTCTGGCTGCTGGGGCAGCCCAGGGCTCCAGGGAAGGTTTGGGAGGCACAGGGAGGACACACAGGGGACTCTCACCTCTCCAGGTGGTTTCCCACAACCACGTCCTTCAGCTCCACAATGTTGGGGTGCTGGAGCTGCAGGAGCAGGGTGATCTCCCGCAGGCTGCTGATGGGCATTCCTGGGGGAGAGAGGGAGGGAGGGACACAGTGCTGCAGAACGGCCTGGAGGCAGTGCCAGGACAGAGCCAGCCCTGCTCCCCTCCTCCATTACCATCCTTCTCGTTGTCCATCCGCACCTTCTTCAGGGCCACCGTCTCGTTGGTCAGCGTGTCCCGGGCACGGTCTGGGGACAGCACAGGCCGCCTTGGCACCAGGACACACACCTGGCATTGCCCCCACCTCACCTCAGCCCCCCTGCCCAGCCACAGGGGGAACTGTGGGGGCTACAGGCGCCTCCCGCCCCAAACCGTGCTGGGATTCCACACGGGGAATGGCTTCCCGAGGGCAGGGAGGGACGGGATGTCCGTAAGAAACCGCCCTGGCACAGGCACCCAGAGAAGCTGGGCTGCCCCCGGATCCCTGGCAGTGCCCAAGGCCAGCCTGGACCGAGCACTGTGATCTGGTGGAGGGCAGCCAGTGGAAGCGCCATCCCTACCCGGGCAGGGAGCGGAATTAACCCCGAGGGCCCTGCCCGGTCCGCACGGCCACCCCCAGGGACGCCCAGCCCGCACTCACAAACGATGCCGTACGTGCCCTCTCCGATCCGGTTCAGCTTCTCAAACTCCTTCACGCTGCGGCACCGTCCCAGCTGAAACCAAAACCGGCGCTCAGCCCCGAGGGCTCCTCACGGGAAGGAACCCCCCGGCTCCCACACCCCGGGACCCGCCGCACTCACCCGATCGGCCGCCGGGACCTCGAAGAAGCCGTCTCCGCGCAGCCGCCGCAGCCGCAGGGGCTCCAGCTCAGGCTCGGCCGGTCCCGGTGCCGGTTCTGGTCCCGCCTCAGCCGCTGCCATGTCCGCGACGCCGAGTTCCGCTCTGCGCACGCGCGCTATTATCCCGCCTCAGGCCCCGCCCACACTCAGGCCCCGCCCACACGCATTAAGCCTCTGGAAACCGTTGTTAGAGAGGGACCAATAGCAACCCCGCCCCGGGATAGCCCCGCCCCATTTAGCCACGCCTCTCGTTGCCCCGCCCTCAGTCCCGCCCCGCACCGGATTTTTGGCTCCGCCCCCTCCGTCCTACACCCCAATGCTTCCCGCTGCCCACGTGACATTCCCCCAACCCCGCTCTCGCGAGACTCAGCGCGCGCACCCCGGAAGCGGCGGCGGCGTCACCCGGAAGCGGCGGCAGAACCCGGAAGCGGCGGCGGGCAGGATGGACGGTACCGGGGGTTGGGCGGTACCGGCGCCTCCCGGCGGGGCCGGGGCGGGGCGGGAGGGGTGGGGCTGGGGGTGAGGGTCGGAGCCGGGACTGGCGGCCGGGAAGCGTGGGCGGGGTCGCCGGTCACCCGCTGCCGGTACCGGCCCCGTCGCTGAGTCTGTGCTCTCCTTCCTTTCCAGACACGCTCTTCCAGCTGAAGGTGAGAGCAGCGGAGGCCCTTCCCCTCCTTTCCATCCCGTACCGCCGGTCCCGGGGGAGTCCCGGGCCCGGTTCCGCCCGCTGGCTCGACCTGACCGGGGCTGGTCCTGCGGCGGGACCGGGACCCGGCCCGAGGGGGTGGCCGGAGGTGCCGCGGGCAGGGGGTCGGGCAGCGTGGCCAGTGAGGGGTGGCAGGGGTGGGACAGGTGGGCAGTGGCACGGTGGCACAAAGGGGAGCAGCTGTCCAGTGCCAGAGGGTGGGATGGGAAGGGAAGGGAAGGGAAGGGAAGGGAAGGGAAAGGAAGGGAAGGGAAGGGAAGGGATGGGATGGGACATGGGGCAGGGATTCCTGGCTGAGAGGGTGGGCAGGGGCTGGCACAGGTGCCCAGAGCAGCTGGGGCTGCCCTGGATCCCTGGCAGTGCCCAAGGCCAGGCTGGACAGGGCTTGGAGCAGCCTGGGAGGTGTCCCTGCCATGGCAGGGTGGGGCTGGATGGGCTCTGGTTGTCCCTCACTGTCCCTCACTGTCCCTCACTGTCCCTGCAGTTCACTGCCAAGCAGCTGGAGAAGCTCTCCAAGAAAGCTGAGAAGGACTCCAAGGCCGAGCAGGCCAAAGTCAAAAAGGTGTGTGGGGCCCATCCTGGCACTGGAACCCCCCCTGCCCCAGTGTGGGGCCCATCCTGGCACTGCCATCCCCTCCTGCCCGCTGTGGGACCAGGGCAGGGCAGACCCCGCTGGGAAGGACTCTCTGTGCATGGCACAGCCCAGGGCTCTCTCTGTGCATGGCAGCCCCAGGGGCTCTCTCTGAGCTCTCTCTCCCTGCCCTGGCAGGCCCTGCAGCAGAAGAACGTGGAGTGTGCCCGTGTCTATGCCGAGAACGCCATCCGCAAGCGCAACGAGGGGCTGAACTGGCTGCGCATGGCGTCGCGCGTGGACGCCGTGGCCTCCAAGGTGCAGACGGCCGTCACCATGAAGGGGGTAAGGGAGAGCTCTGGGCTGCCCCAGCCCTGGGGGTGCTCACAGGGGCCTGGGAACAGGGCAGAGACCGGAGCTGACTCTTATGTTGGAATTAAATACAATACAGCCGATGGGATGGGCCTGTGACCGTGTTCACAGGGGTCTGAGGATGAGGGAAGAGATGAGGATCTGACTCCACGGTTCACAAGGCTGATTGATTATTTTATGGTATATATTACATTAAAACTATACTAAAAGAATAGAAGAAAGGATTTCATTAGAAGGCTGGCTAAGAATAGAATAGAAAAGAATGATAACAAATGTTCTGTCTCGGACTCTCTGTCTGAGCCAGATGGGCTGTGATTGGCCATTAATTAGAAACATCCAACATAGACCAATCAAAGGTCCACGTGTTGCATTCACAGCAGCAGATAATCATTGTTTGCATTTTGTTCCTGAGGCCTCTCAGCTTCTCAGGAGGAAAAATCCTAAGGAAAGAATTTTTCATAAAGATGTCTGCGACACGTGCCTGGGCTCGTCCGGCCCTTTACTGCCTGACCAAAGGTGGCAGCTGTGGTGGTTTCACCCAGAGACACCTTTGGCTGGCTGGGTGTGTGGTGGTTTCACCCAGAGACACCTTCTCAGGAGAAAAATCCTGGCAAAGGGATTGTTCAAAAAATATCACAGCTACACATCCCCTTGTGGAGCTTCCCCTCTCTCTGCCCCCAGTCACCCCCTGTAGGACACAAAACAACGTGAGTGCACACACACACTGCTGCTCTCAAGGTGGAAAAAGGGAGGTTTATTTTCTGACTCTAACATTTATAGGCCTCCAAGAGTGACAGTGGATTGGAGGGAGAAAGTTCCACCTCTCCAGTGACACTGGGCAAACCAACAGTCCATCAAATTCCTCCTCCTCCATAAGAGAATGCAAAACAATAAGTTATTTACAGGAAGCGTGTGAGAAAGTTTGCTATAAAAATGTAAACATCACGAAACTTAAAAAATCTTAAAAAATCAGGGTGACAACCCCCGGCACCCCCGTGTCCCCAGCTGACCCCAGCAGGGCTCCTGGTGGTGGTGTCAGACCCCTCAGACAGGTTCATCCTACCTGGGATGGGTCAGGACAGTGCTTGGGTTTGTCTGCAGCCCTCAGAGCATCCCTGAGGCAATCTCCTCTTGCAGGTGACGAAGAACATGGCCCAGGTGACCAAGGCCCTGGACAAGGCCCTGAGCTCCATGGACCTGCAGAAGGTGTCGGCGGTGATGGACAAATTCGAGCAGCAAGTGCAGAACCTGGATGTGCACACGTCGGTGAGTGCTGGGCGGGCAGGGTGAGACCCCTGGCGGGGCTGTGTCCGGGCAGGGGGACAGGGCTGTGTCTGTGCCAGGTCATGGAGGACTCCATGAGCTCGGCCACCACGCTGAGCACGCCGCAGGAGCAGGTGGACAGCCTGATCGTGCAGATCGCCGAGGAGAACGGGCTGGAGATCATGGACCAGCTGAGCCAGCTGCCCGAGGGCGCCTCGGCCCTGGGGGAGAGCTCTGTGCGCTCCCAGGAGGACCAGCTGTCCCGCAGGTTGGTGCTGTCCCTGTCCCTGTGCTCCCAGGGTCCCTCCCTGGCCTCAAGGGGAGGAGCTGCCCATCCCTGGGGGCTCTCAGGGGCTCCCTGGCCCTCCCTGGGGCTGCTCCTGCTGCCCTGACCCTGCTCTCCCTGTGCTGCTCTCCCTGCAGGCTGGCTGCCCTGAGGAACTGAGCTCTCCCTGGGGCTGTGGATGGCACTGCTGGAGCAGGACCCCCTCCTGCAGCCCCCCTGCCTCTGGACTGTTCTGGGGGGTGACAGCCCTTCCCTGAGCCTGCTGTGATCCCGGTGGGGATGTGGGAATGCTGTGCTGGATTCTGGGGGGCTTTGTCTGGGGGTGCTGCTGCTGGCAGGGCCCCACGCCCTGTCTGAGGGGAGCACTGAGGGGATTGATTGATCTCCCTGCTTAGGGATGCTGCTCCCCAACCCCTCTGGCGTTCCCTGCCCAGGGCTGAGCGGGGGGCTGAGCTCCTCAGGGGCTGCTCGGGAGGAGCAGGAGAGCCTGCAGGGGTCCCCAAACCCGGCCGGGGCTGGGCAGCTCGGTGCCTTGCAGGAAGGGCGGTGCCAGCGGGTGTCCCCTCCCTCGCTGTCCCCAGCCGGGTGTCCCCTCCCTCGCTGTCCCCTGCCCTGTGCTGCTCCGTGCCCCCCGGCCACAGCCCAGCCCGTACCACGAAGTGCCCTTTGGAGCGCCCTCCCTGCCCAGCCCCGTGCGTGTCGATGCCCACATTCCCCGGGCACTGCCAGCTGGAAATGGTTATCCCGGCCCTGCCTGCACGGTGAGGAGCCATGGCCAGCGCTGGGGGCTGTGGGGGCCGCAGACACGTCCCCAAATGTGCCCCTGCTGGGTGGGTGTGACAGGGAGCGCAGAACCATCCCGGGACAGCTCTGCTCCATCCTTGTGCCTCGTCCCTCTGTCCCCTCGCTGCTGGCACCGGGCTGGGGCTGCTCTCTCTCCGTGTCCCCTCCCGCTGCTCACCCCTGTCCCTTGTCCCCTCCCCGCGCTGCCGGAGCCGTTTGTGCCCCTCCCACGGCCCTGCCGGATGGCTGGAAGCTCTCCAGGAAGGAAGCTCCGTTTCCTTTGGGTGTCCCAGCAGGAACTGTCACCTCTGGGGGGTGTCGTGGGGCCCCCTGCCCGGCACAAACACTTCCTGCTGCGCTGGTTGTTTTTCCCGAGTTCAGTGGCCTTGGAGCGTGTGGCTGGGGACGCAGAGCCTTCCTCTCCACCGAGGAGGAGGAGGAGGAGGCAGCTTTGGGCTGCAGCAGAGCACTGGATCTTGTCCCACCTCCCGAGGGGCCGGCTGGGAAGCTGGGGGACCCTGGAGGTTTGTGCCTGGCTCCCTGCACGGTGTCCCTGCAGCCCTGGGGCTCCAGACCTGCCCCTGTCCCTCTCCTGGGCTGTCTCTCTGTGGTTTCATTGGTGGTTTTTTTTTTAAGCTTGTCTTATTTGCCTTCTTTTTGCCCAAACCGTGTCCACGCCCTTCTGTGGGTTTAAATAAACAATCTCTGAAGAGCCCAGTGTGTGTTGGGGGGGGTGGATGCACCCGGGGTCTGTGGTCCCCCTGTCTGATCCCCTGTCCCGGGACAGGACCTGGTGCCAGGGGCTGCCCTGGAGCTGAGGGGGAGCAGGGAGGGACTGCTCTTGTTCCCAGAGCCTCTGCCCATCCAGGAGCAGGGAAGTGCCTCGGGGTGCCCACTCTGGGGATTCTGGAGGGTGAGGACAACCCCCTTCCCTCACTGCAGGGACCTGACCCTTTTGTGTGGCCAAACAGGGGCACCAGGGTGAGCAGGAGCAGCTGCAGCCCAGCTCCCTTCCCCTTCAGGCTGGGCCAGCCCAGCTCCCTGCACCGTTCCCAGCCCTTCTGGGGACAATCTGGGACGCCGAGGGGAGACCCCGGGCTTGTCACCGCACCGAGGTGGCACCATAGCCATGCTGCCATCAGCACCTGCCCACAGCAGCCTCGATGGCAGGAGCGGGGCTGAGGGTGCAGCCTTCCCTTCCCTGCTTCCATCCCTCCCCTGCTGTTCCTGTCCCTTCCCTTCCCTGCTTCCATCCCTCCCCTGCTGTTCCTGTCCCTTCCCCGTCCCTTTCCATGCCCATCCCTCCCTGCCCCGTGCCCGGCTGGCAGGCGGGCGCTGTGCCTCAGCCAAATCCCGAATGCCACAGGAAGACGATGGCTCCCCTTCTCCTCCTGCCTGTTCCGCCGCCTCCGCTCCCCAGACAGGCTGTTCCTGAATGCCAGAGGAAATTGCTAAGGAGATAATTAAGTACCCAATTAATTAGCTAATGATTAATGGAAGCATCCTGCGGAGGCAGCTCCGCAGCCGCCCTGGCCAGGTGCTGCGGGGATGTGTCACTCCCGGTGCCGGTACAGCTTCCCGGTGTGCGGGGCGGGACCCCGCGGCTCTGCCCGGCCGGTGACACGCGGGGTGAGCGGTGACACTGCCGGGGGCACGCCGGGGAGAGCGGTGACATGCCAGGGTGTCCCAGCACCCCCATGCAGGACCCGGTGGCTGTGCCGCAGCGCCGCACACGGACGGACGCTCGCTCGCTCGCTCGCTGCGGGCGCTGCTCGAGTCACGGATTTATTTTGCCGGTCGGGAGGAGCGCAGGATCCGCCCCGGCCGGCGGCCCCGGGCACGGTGCCAGGCCCGCGGTGCCAGGCGGGCGCTAGGAGAGCAGGGCCAGGAGCAGCGCCAGGGCCAGCGGCGGTGCCAGGGCTGCGGGCGGGGCCCGGGCGGTGCCCGCGCCGCTGGAGTAGCCGTAGCTGGTTCTGCACGACCTCTCCAGCTCCTCGAAGGCGATGGGGGTCTCGAGGGGAGCCGTGCCCTGCAGGCTCCTCTTCACCTGCCGTGGGCACAGCGTGGGCTCCCAGTGAGAGGGGCACGGAGCCCCTGCCACCCCGCACGTCCCTGTGCCACCATCCCACACACGTCCCTGTGCCCCGTGTGTCCCCGTGCCTCCCTGTGTACCCACAAATTCCTGAGTGCCACATGCCCCGATGTTCCACCTGTGGCTGCTGCCCCAAGTGTCCCCGTGTCCCATACATCCCCATTCCAATGCTCCCAGTGCCACTCGTGTCCCCACAGGTCCCCTTGCCCCGTCCCTCCCTGTGCCCCGTGCTCCCCATGCCCCGCTCACCTCCTCCACCTTGCTGAAGACCCGGAGCAGGTTCTCAGCCAGGGCTCCCCTCACCTCCTGCTCCGTCCAGTTCCTCGCCAGCAGCTCGGCCACCAGCATGGGGTACTTGGAGACGTCCTCCAGGCCGGTGGGGACCCTGTGCCACCCCACAGCTCACAGCTGGGCCACCCCCAGCACCCCCAGCTGCCCACACAGGGTGCAGAGGGGACACCCCTGCCCCTCAGGATGTCCCCATGGTGGGGACGCTGTCCCATCCCATCCCACCCCATCCCATCCCATCCATCACCCCCTTTACCCCGAGACCCCGTCGTAGTCCCCCCCGAAGCCGACAGCCTGGACACCGGCCACCTTCTTCACATAGTCCATGTGGTCTGTGGGGGGACACGGGGGTGAGCAGGGCAGGGGGGGACACTGGCACCCCCAGCCACCTGGGCACCCCCTCACCTGCCACGTCCGACAGCTGCGCCTTGTCACTGCAGGTCACGTAGGCGTTGTAGAAGTTGACCATCACCAAACTGCCCGTGGAGGCCTGGGGAGGAGCAGCCCTGAGCCCCCAGAGCCCCCCAGAGCCCCCCATGTCTCTGGCTGTGCCCCCGGAGCCCCCCAATGTCCCTGTCTGTGCCCCCAGAGTCCCCCATGTCCCTGGCTGTGCCCCCGGTGCCCCTGGCTGTGCCCCACGCTCACCACCAGCCGCAGCACGTCGTCGGGCACGTTGCGGCGGTGCCGGCAGAGGCTGTAGGCAGAGGAGTGGCTGAAGATGACGGGGGCCTTGGAGATGTTCAGCACCATCTTCATGGTGTCCACTGAGACGTGGGCCAGGTCCACCATCATGCCCAGGCGGTTCATCTCCTCCACCACCATCTGCAGGGACAGGGGACAGGGCTGGGGACTGAGGGGGACATGGGAGGGGTCCCCTCTGGGCATGTCTGGGACTGCTTGGGTGGCTTTGGCTGGGGGAACAGGGGGATGGACGGACAGACGGATGGAACACTGCGCCCAGCATGGTGCCAGTGGGTGCCAGTACCACATTCCTCCAATGCCACTGCTCCTGGGCACCTCTGATGTTATTCCTCACCTTCCCAAAGGGTGAGAGGCCGTGGTGCACAGGTTCCTCATCGTTGGTGTCCACCAGCCAGTTGTCAGCCCTGCAGAGCAGGGAGAGCATCAGAGCGGACACCCCTCTGACCACATCCCCCCATGGCAGCGCTGCCACCCTCCGTGCCCCCGGGGGCCCTACCAGGGGGTGTTGCAGCTGTGGGTGAGGGTCATGTAGCGGGCACCCAGGCGGTACAGGGTGCGCAGGACGCCCAGGCTGCTGTCGATGGAGTGGCCGCCCTCCACCCCGATCAGGCTGGCCACCTTCCCGGTCCGGAACGCCTCCCGGATGCCTGCGGGAGGGCGGGGACATCAGCGGGGCGGGCGGGACCCTCGGCAGCCCCGTTGTGCCCGTCCCCGCGGTGCCCGTCCCCGTGCCCGCTCACCGCTGCTGTCGGTGACACAGAGGAAGGTCTCTGGGTACAGGTCACACATGCGCTGCACCACGTCCATCTGCTCCAGCGTGCGCCTCACCGCGTCCT
Source organism: Melozone crissalis (assembly GCF_028551555.1). NCBI lineage: Eukaryota > Metazoa > Chordata > Aves > Passeriformes > Passerellidae > Melozone > Melozone crissalis. The sequence continues at coordinate 1,171,923 of NW_026535785.1, forward strand.
TGTTCTGCGTCTCGCAGGGCACGTACACCGACCAGAACTGCCCGGCACCCGTCAGTGTGGGCACCCCATCAGTGCGGGCACCCCATCAATACGGGCACCCCATCAGTGCGGGCACCCCGTCAGCGTGGGCACCCTGTCAGCACGGGCACTGCTCACCCCACTGCCCACCCTGCTGCCCCCCCCCCACATCTCTGCCAGTTCTGGTGCTGCCCCAAGACCCCCAGTGCTCACCCTGGTGCCCCTGCCCTCCCCAGTGCCCTCCCACCCACCCTGGTGCCCTCCCTGGTACCCTCCCTGGTACCCTCCCTGGTACCCCTGCCCTCCCAAGTGCCCTCCCACCCACTCTGGTGCCCTCCCTGGTGCCCCTGCCCTCCCCAGTGCCCGCCCCGGTGCTCCCACCTGCCCGCCCACGTGGCCCTGGCGCAGTTTGGGGATGTTGGTGTGGGTGTCGTTCAGCAGGGTCAGGTTGGCTGCTGGCAGCCTTAGCTGGTTGTAGAACTTGTGGAGGAGCTGCCAGGGCAGGTCGTTGTGCCTGGGCAGGGACAGGGTGGGCACTGAGGAGGGGCCTGGCCCTCGGCCCACTCGTCCGCAGGCTGCCCACCCTGCTGGCTGGCCACACACACAGTGCCCTCATCTGACTGTCATTCCATCCATCTGTCCATGCATCCCTCCATCCATCTATCCATCCATCCATCCATCCATCCATCCATCCATCCATCCATCCATCATCCATCCGTCCATCCATCATCCATCCATCCATCCATCCATCCATCCATCCATCCATCCATCATCCATCCATCCATCCATCAGTCCATCCATCCATCCATCCATCATCCATCCATCCATCCATCATCCATCCATCATCCATCCATTCCCTCCCCAGTCTGTCTGTCTCCCCAGCTGTCCCCTCAGCCACAAGCCCCCCAAGCAGCTCCAGCCCGGAACTGGAGACAGGTCCCTCCCAGGGGACAGGGCCTTGTGGGACCCCCCCTGAGGATGCTCCCCTGCACCTTTCCAACCTCACACCCAGGGGAGCCAGCCCAACACCCCCTCGGCAGGGATGTCACCGCAGGGACATCCTGGCACACCCATCCCACACCCAGCAGTGCCCCTGGGGACGTGGCAGGGTCTGGGCTGGTGCCACTTCCTGCTCCTGTCACGGTCCCACATCCCCGCTCCCCTGCCCTGCTCCACCAGGGAGAGCTGCAGGGCCCGGCGCCTCCTGAGGCTCCCGAGAAGGGAGCAGGGACACCGTCAGCACTGAGCGGGAACTTCCCCCGGGGCAGCCCAGCCCCGGCTTCCCGTACCCTGCCCGCTCCCGCCGGGCTGCGGCGCCGGGGATCCCCTCGGTGCACGGACCGTGCCACGGGATCCGCGGGAAATCTGTTCCTTGTCCCCACACAGCCCCGGGGTGCCTGGCATGGGGATCCCCTCGGAAAGCCGTCCTCTATTCCTGCACAGCCTTGGGCTGCCTGGCACGGGGATCCCCTGGGAAATCTGTTCCTTGTCCCCACAGAGCCCCGGGATGTTGGCACGGGGATCCCCTGGGAGAGCTGTCCCCTGTTCCCGAGGTCCCTAGCACGGGGATCCCCTGGAAATCTGTTCCTTGTCCCCGCACAGCCCAGGGGTGCCGGCACGGGGATCCCCGGGGAGATCTGTCCCCTATTCCTGCACAGCCCAGGGGTGCCGGCACGGGGATCCCCGGGGAGATCTGCTCCCCGTTCCCGCACGGCCCAGGGGTGCCCGGGCCCGGAACGCCCCCCGGGCTGTCCCAGCAGGGTTTCCCAGCTGGGGTTTTCCCACACGGAGGGAGCAGCCGAGCGCGCTGCGGGCCCGGTGACCTTTGCTCACCCGTCGATGAGCGGCGTGGTGCTCATGATGCGCTCGGCCTCCTGCAGGTGCTGCTGTCCAGTGCTGGGCAGTGCCAGCGCCAGCACCAGCACCCACACGCTCCCGCCGGGCATCTTCTCCCGCTGGCTGCTGCTGCTGGGGACAGGGGGGGACCGGCACCGCCGTGAGAGCGCACGCACTGGGATGGCCGCTCCGCGCTCCTCCGTCCCCTCCCGCCGTCAATGAATAACCAGGAGCGCGGCTTTTCCCCTCCCTGGCTGCCCTGTGCCCGCCTGGCAGTGCCAGGGCTCCCTCGCGGCCTCCCCAGCCCAGCCCCGGTGGCCGGGCCGTGCCTCGGCCTCTCCTCCGAGCCGCGGGGACGCTCCCGATCCCTCTAATGAAGCCCAGACATTCTTCAGTTGGGAAAGCGCCAGTCCCATCCGCCCCTCAGCCTCCCCGGCACCCCCTGTTCGGCACTGGCACCCCCGGGACCCCCGGCCCCGCTCACCCCGGCCCCGGACACTCGGGCGGTCCCTGCCTGCGATGGCTGTGAATGAACTTTTCCGGCTTGCGTGCGGTGACGGGGCTGGGATGGGCTCCGGCCCCCCCAGAGCCACCCCTGCCGTGGAGCCGGAGCCGCCGCATGCCCGGGGGCAACAGCGGGGTGGCACGGCCGGCTGTGGGGCTGCTGCTGCTGCTCCGTGTGCGCTCGGGTCCCCGCACTCCGGTCCCGCTGCAGAGTCCCGAGGGGAAACTGAGGCACCGCCACGCTGAGCATCCCTGCCGGCTCCAGCTGTGCCGTCCTTCCCGGCGAGGCCTTGGCGGCGCTTCGGGAATGGCATGGAGCCACGCGGAGATGGCCGGTCCGGCTGGACACCTCATCCTGGGGTGTTCCTGATGGGAACCCCTCCTGCGGTGCCAGGCACGGGGAGCCGGGGTGGGCACGGTGTGGGGCTGGCATCGCTCGGCCTTCCCGGGCCTGCCCGAGGTGACGCGGCTCCCGCGTTTCCCCGGCTGCGGCGGTGGCTCTGGAACGGGAGGATTCCCATCCCACCCCACCCATCCCATCCCATCCCGGGTGCGGGCAGCCCCTGCCAGCCGCGCTCTCCCGGCGCTGGCCCCAGCGCGGATTCCCGGCTCCCCGGCAGGAATGTGCCGGGGGGTTCCGGCCCCCCGCCCGCCGGGGCCGCTTCCTCTTTCTGCGCTATTTAAGCGGCTCCCGGCGCGTCCCGCCCGGCCGGGCCATGGAGCGCATGGAGGTGACCGAGACCTTCGCGGGCATCGCCCTGCCCGGCCACCTCCACACCCAGGAGTCCCTCGGCTTCGCCGCCGCCTTCACCTTCCGCCCCAGCGACGTGCTGATCGCCACCTACCCCAAATCGGGTGAGGGGACACGGGGACAACGGGGGGGGACGGGGCTGGGAGCCCGGGCTGAGGCGGGAGCTCCCTCGGAGCTGCCGGGGCTGGGACAGACCCGGACCGGGTCCCGCTGGACTTTTGGCACAGCACCGGGACCCCTGGCCAGGAGGTGCTGCCCGAGCCCCTGTCCTGCTGCCCCGCTGTCCCCAGCCCCAGCCTGGTGTCCCTGGGGGCTCGGGGAGGGGCACACGGCACTGCCAGACCAGCCGCTGCTACAGGAGGGGTCGGGGTGGGATGGGATGGGATGGGATGGGATAGGCTGAGCTGTGCCTTGCCGTGCCAATCCGTACTACCCGTGCCAGGGCAGTGCCATGCCATGCCATGCCATGCCGTGCCGTGCCGTGCCATGGTGCCGCGGCCCTGCCCTGACAGCCACCCCTGCAGGCACCACCTGGATGCAGGAGATCCTGACGCTGCTCTTCAGCCTCGGCGACGCCCGGCCGGCCAAGACCATTCCCAACTGGGAGAGGGCGCCGTGGCTGGAGCAGATCTACTGCCGGGAGGCTCTGCGGGACACGGGCGGCCCGCGGCTCCTCACCACGCACCTGCCCGCGCCCGTGCTGGCCCCCGCCCTGCAGCGCAGCAAGGCCAAGGTCAGAGCGGTCCCAGGGCTCCGGGGGGCCCTGCAGGGACATCCTGCACCCCCGGGGCTTCCCGCAGCCGGGAAACGCTGGGGGATTTCTGAGCGGGGTGCAGGGGAATCCCCCCGGCTGCGGGGTGACTCTGCGTCCCTCCAGGTGATCTACGTGGCCAGGAACCCCAAAGACGTGGCCGTCTCCTTCTACCACTTCCACCACCTGGCCAAGTTCCTGCCCGACCCCAGCTCCTTCGACGCCTTCCTGACGCAGTTCCTCGAGGGCACAGGTAGGGACGGGGGAGTCTGGGGGGGGGGACTGAGCCTCAGGGCTCCCCATCACCCCCCGCCTCCCCCCAGTGCACTACGGCTCCTGGTTTGAGCACGTCAAGGGCTGGCTGGGCCAGCGGCACCGCCTGGACATCCTCTATGTCACCTACGAGGAGCTGCACCAGGTGAGCCCGTGTCCCCACCCCATCCCTGTCCCCGGTGTGAGCCCCGCCGTGTCCCCGTCCCTGTCCCCGGTGTGAGCCCCGCCGTGTCCCCATCCCCGTCCCTGTCCCTGGTGTGAGCCCCGCCGTGTCCCCGTCCCTGTCCCGGTGCCCGGTGCTGACCGCGCTCCCGCCGCAGGACCTGCGGGGCACCGCGCAGCGCCTCAGCACCTTCCTGGGGTGCCCGCTGGCACCGGGCACGCTGGCAGCCCTGGAGCAGCACTGCAGCTTCTCGGCCATGCGGGACAACGCCATGGCCAACTACTCCCTGATCCCCGCCGAGATCATGGACCACAGCCAGGGCCGCTTCATGCGCAAGGGTGAGCGGGGCTGGGGGCGTGCGGCACCGCGGGGACACTGTGGGGACACCGCGGGGACACCGCGGGGACAGGGACCCTGAGTGCCTGTGCCCTGTGTCCCTCAGGGGTGATGGGACAGGGACCCTGACTGGCTGTCCCTCTGTCCCTCAGGGGTGGTGGGGACAGGGACAGGGACCCTGACTGCCAGTCCCTGTGTCCCTCAGGGGTGATGGGACAGGGACCCTGACTGGCTGTCCCTCTGTCACTCAGGGGTGGTGGGGACAGGGACAGGGACCCTGACTGCCAGTCCCTGTGTCCCTCAGGGGTGATGGGACAGGGACCCTGACTGGCTGTCCCTCTGTCACTCAGGGGTGGTGGGACAGGGACCCTGAGTGCCTGTGCCCTGTGTCCCTCAGGGGTGGTGGGGACAGGGACCCTGACTGGCTGTCCCTCTGTCCCTCAGGGGTGGTGGGGGACTGGCGCAGCCACTTCTCCCCCGAGCAGAACGCCCTCTTCAACCGGCGCTACCAGGAGGAGATGGGGGACACGGAGCTGCCCACACAGTGGCCCATGGCCTGAGGGAGCCGGGCTTGGGGGGCGCTGAGCCCTCACCTGCTGACAACCACGTGGAGACCCTGCAGGGCCCCTCCAAACCCCCCCTGTGTCACCCCCCCCGGGGCTGGGGGTCTGGGAGCACCGTCCCTCCTCCTCGCTGGGCCCAGGGAGCTTTTCCCGCCCTGCATTGTGGCCATGCCCGTGCTCCCGCTCCCCCGGCCCGGGGCTGTGGCCGTGACCCCTCTTTCCGCCCATCCCGCCCTGCGGAAATAAATATTTATTGTTGTTCCCTGGAAGGCAGCGATTCCCATGGGAGCGGGGCGGGAAGCGCTGCTGTTATCAGGAACAGCTGCTGTTATCAGGAGCACATCGGGGTGGGGACGCATCCCCGGGGACCTCATTAACGGGCGGGGACAATGACCGGGGGGGCAGCACGGCCCGGGCGGGGTCACAGCGTGGGGACAGGGCACAGCACGGCTCGTGGCACGGGGCTGGCTCCTTCAGCAGCACCCGGGGCCCTCCCTCCAGTGCCCCCTGCCCCGGCTGGGTGCTCCCCCTGCCCATCTCCCTGCTGGGTGTTGGCACCGCGGGGCTCGTTCCACCCCCAGCACCCTGGGGTGTGCCGGGCAGGAGCGGCCCGAGCCCCCAGCCCCTCTCCTGCCAAGGAATTGCCCCGTGGAGCCCCCAGCCCCTCTCCTGCCAAGGAATTGCCCCGTGGAGCCCCCCGGGCAGCAGAGGCTCAGTCAGTGATTAACGGGCTCGGCCCTGGCACCACCAGGAGCCCTGGGCAGGCCTGGCTGACAGGGGGGAGCTGGTGAGACGCTCCTTGGGCTCTGTGGGACAGTGGCACCAGTGTCCTGCCACTCCTGTCCCCTGTGCCAGCCTTGCCAACCCTGCCCCCTGTGCCAGCCCCTCCTGCTGGCACGGACAGCCCAGCGAGCTGTCCCTGGCCATTCCCAGCCCCGAGGGTCCCTCTGCACCCACCCTCCGGCCCCATGGGCAGGGGTGCCAGGGCAGCTCCTGCCCGCACAGGACCGGCCCCGCTGCATCCTCCCGGTGCCAGGTTTGGGTTTCCACGGCAACAGCCGGGATCCCGCCCCGAAGGGATGAATCACAGCTATAAATAGGGGCTGATGGGGGGGCAGGTACCGCGCCCCTGCCCCTGCCGTGTGCTGCCAGCGGTGCCCAAGGGCCGGCAGAGCTGTCCCGGACAGTGACACCCACCTGGGCCAGCCTGGCACCCGCGCCCAGGGACATGGCAACACCTGGAGCCCAGCTCGGTGGCACCTCAGGTGGCCCCGACCCCGTGAGGCTGTGCCAGGCCACGGTTTCAGTCTCTGTGGTGGCCTTGGGCACACCCTGCCCCTGAGGATGTCACCGTGCCAGGAGCATCTGCTGGCACCATGCTGGCAGCATCAGCACACGGCACATGGCAGGAGTGTGGCACAGTGCCCGGCACGTGGCACAGCATGATGCATGGCACATGGCACAGGGAACATGGCACACAGCACGTGGCACAGGGTGCACAGAACATGGCACAAGGAACATGACACCTGGCACAGGGAACATGGCACAGGGAACATGGCACACAGCACGTGGCACAGGGCACACAGAACACATCACATGACAAATGGCATAGAGCACATGACAACACATGGCACAGGGAACATGACAACTCACACAGGACAATGCACATGTCACAGGGAACAGACACACAGCAATGCCACACTGCATGCCACATGGCAGAGCACGTAGCACACAGCATGTGGCACACGGAACACACACGTGGGACACGGCACGCGTGGCACACAGCACACAGTGTGGCACATGGGACGTGACACAGTCGTGTTACAGGTGACCATGGCACATGCCCATGGCACGTGGCACAGGATACACACACACAGCACACACATGGCACAGGGAACACAGCTGGGGACACACGGGGTGTGGCACAGGTCATGCAGCACATGGCATGTGGCACAGGTTACACAGCACAGGGCATACATGGTACATACATAGCACATGGTACAGGGCACATGGCATGTGGCACAGGGCACACAGCACAGGGCATACAGCACATGGCACAGGGCACATAGCACATGCCATGTGGCACATGGCACAGAGCATACAGCACATGGCACACAGCCCATGGCACGTGGCAGTGGCCGTGTGCCGGGCAGCAGGGCCGGCTCCGTGGCCGCCTCTCCCCGCTCCGTGCCCTGGATTCGGGGCCGTGGCACAGCAGGGTGAGCTCCGGCCCTGGCACATCAAAGCCGCGGCTGCTCCGGCGCTCCCGGCTCTCTCCCGGCCCCGGACACCGGAACGGGGGCGCTGCCCTCGGCTCTGGTCACCGGGCAGGGCACCGGTGTCACCGCGAGGGACACGGCAGCAGCCAGAGCTGCCGGCCTGCCCACCCACCCCAGTGACCCCCGAGGGTGGGATCAGCACCCAGAGAGCAGGAGGGTGGGCACAGGGCGGTGCTTTATTGGGGGATCATGCAGCCTCCAAAGGTCACAGTGACAGAGAAGCGGGGACCGAGGGGACCGAGGGGACAGCGGGGCTCGACGGGCAGTGCTGGGGGTGTCCTGCACTGCGGGGCCGGGACCTTCTCCATGTCCCAGCCGGGGGTTGGTGGCAGGGCAGGGCTTGGCAGGGACCCCGTGTGTCCCCAGGGCACACCAGGATGGGGGGAGTCTCACTGGGGCACGTTAGACTGGGGCTGGGGGCCTTCACTGGGGCAGCCAAAGCTGGGGGGCACTGGGGGCGTCTCACAGGGGAAACTGAGGCTGGAGTTGGGCTGGGGGTCCCTCACTGGAGAAAAGCGAGGCTGGGGGTCCCACCGGGGAAAAGCGAGGCTGGGGGTCCCACCGGGGAAAAGCGAGGCTGGGGGCCCCTCACTGGGGAAAAGCGGGGTCGGGGGTCCCTCACTGCGGGGACCCGAGGTTGGGCTCGGGGCTGGGGGGCCGGGGGCAGCGCGGGGGAAAGGCCTTGTAGCTGTAGTACTCCACCACCTGCTTGGGCACCTCCGCCAGCACGCACTTGGCCAGGGCTGTGGGCGACGCCTGCGGGACACCGGGACACCGGGCTGAGCCGCGGGCACCGGGACACCGGGACACCGGGCTGAGCCGCGGGCACCGGGACACCGGGACACCGGGCTGAGCCGCGGGCACCGGGACACCGGGCTGAGCCGCGGGCACCGGGTCCCTGCGCCAACAGGGGCAGAGGGGACCGGGGGAACAGGAGGGACAGAGGGGAAGAGATGGGAAGGGATGGATGGGAGGGGGGAAGAGGGGACCGGAGGGGACAGAAGAGGTCGGGAGGGGACAGGAGAGGTCGGGAGGGGAGGGAAGAGCCAGGAGGGGCAGGCAGGGGCAGGCAGGAGCCGTCGCTCCCCACTCACGTTCTTGAACTCGCGGAAGGGCACGAACTGGACGATGTCGCGCAGCACGGGCTCGCCCCTGGGGGAGCGCAGCACGCCGTCGTCCCCGTCCAGGATCTGCATGTCGGTGAAGTCGGCGTTGCCCACGCCGACGATGATGATGGACATGGGCAGGTAGGAGGCGCGCACGATGGCCTCCCGCGTGTCCGCCATGTCCGTGACCACGCCGTCGGTGAGGATGAGCAGGATGAAGTATTGCTGGGGGGACAGGGATGCTCGGGGGCTGCCCGACCCCCATGTGCGGGGTCTGAGCCGGCCCCGGCGGGGCACGGGGACCCACCGAGGCCTCCTTGGTCCTCTCCTCATCAGCTGCCACCCGAGCCACCTTGGAGATGATGGGAGCCACGTTGGTGGGGCCGTAGAGCTGGATTTTGGGCAGGCAGCTCTGGTAGGACTCCACGACGCCCTGGATGCCTGTGGGGTGTGCCAGGGGTGAGGGCCATGCCAGCCACGGCCCCGGCCCCTCTGGAGCTGGACTCACCCTCACACTCATCGTTGTCGGGGTTGAAGTTGATGGCGAAGTCGTGGGAGACCTGGAGGGAGGGAGGAAGAGGAGGGGGCAGCTGGTGCACCCCTACACAGCCCCCAGTGCCTGCCAAGCCCAGCTGTGCCACAGCCGAGGGCACCCAGAGGGACCAGCACATCCTGGGGTCCCACAGACCCCCTCACCTCATACTTGGGGGGGATCCTGGCACCAAAGCCCAGAGCTGAGAATTTCTTGTCGCTGCAAGGGAAGGGTGTGAGGAGCTCTGGTGCCAGCGCCGAGTGCCTGTCACCAGCAGATCTCACCCTGGGTGGATGCCACCAGTGTGTGTGGCCCCACCAGAGCCACCAACCTGTCATAGTCCTGGCAGATCTCCCCCACAGCCACCAGAGCCTTGAGGTACTCGTTGGGCTGGTAGGGGTTGATGTAGTGCAGGGAGCAGCTGTTGCGGGGGTCCCCGTTGGAGGCCGTGAAGTCGATGGCCACCTGGAGGGGACAGTGGGGTCACCAGGGTGGGCAGGGCCACGGGCTGTCCCTGCTGGGCGGGGAGGGGACGCTGCTCACCGTGAAATGGATCTGGCAGCCGCCCATGATGTAATCCAGGAAGGAGTAAACCCTGTGGATCTTCCAGAGGGACCTGCGTCAGGTGTCTGTGCCCCACTGAGCCTGGCATGGCCTGGCACAGCCTGGCATGGCCTGGCACAGCTCCCAGGCGCTCACCTTCAGGTCCAGCAGCACCACGACCCCCGAATTCTTGTAGTTGCGCTTCTTGATCTTGTACTTGGGGTTCATGCAGTCCCACTGCACCTGCGGCACCGGCACCCGCGCTGCCTGCGGCCCCCCGGGCACGGCCCAGCCAGGGCACCCCCACCCCGGTGCCACTCTGCCCCGTGGGGACCCCCAGAACACTGCAGCCCAATAACCCTGCACCCCCAGAGCCCCAGGGTGCAGCTGCCTTCCTCCCCTCCCAGCCACCCCACCCATGACTGACCCCAAACCCAGCATCCCTTCCCCAAACAGGAGGGCAGAGAGAAGAGAATGATGCCGAACCCAGAGGAGGAGCTGGAAGGTGGCTGCTAGGACAGGCTCTGCTGGCAGCACACAGGGCGACCCCAGGCCATCCCCGTGTCCCCATGTCCCACCTTGTTCTCCCCCATGGCCTTCTGCATCTCCTCGAAGGTGGTGAAGAACTCCCCGATGAAGTCGTGCTTGCCCCGCGAGTCGTAGTCCCACACCACACACTGAGATGGGCACGGCTCAGGGGGGCACCGGGGGGCTCAGCCCCGTCCCCGGCACTGAGGGGTGCCCAGCACACCCCCAGGGAAGCTGGGGTTCAGATGGCCCCAGGGCAGGCATAGAAGTCCCCATCATTCTTCCTCACCCTCAGCTTCCTCTTCTCCTCACAGCTGCAGAGCGAGTTGAGGGAGACTTTGAAGGGCTCCCAGATGGGGCTGAGGTTGTTCTTCACCACCTGCAGGACGGGGTGGGGGCTCAGCAGGGCCGGGAGCCCCCGGGGCGGCCGTGGGGGCCCGGTGCCACCGCAGCCCCACCTCGGTGCGGTACACCAGCTGCTCGCTGCGGTCGTCGTCGATGCGGTAAATCTCCAGGAAAGGATCTGACTTGCTGAACAGGTCCTGGGGGAGGAGGAGGAGAGAGAGCAGTGCCCACCCTGCCCTGTTCCCCCCCAGCACCCAGCTCACCTTGTCATCCAGCTTCTTGGCACGGAAGGCGAGCTCCACGTAGCCATTGTTCCCCGAGATCTCCTCCGAGATGATCTGAGCAGGGTGGGTACTCAGAGCCTGGCACAGCTTTGCCCCCTTGCCCACCACCTCCCTGTGCTGCCCTGGGAGGGGACAGGGCCCCACGTGCCCCCCTGGCACGGCAGGGACCCTCAGGATGAGCAGCAGATGCAATGGGGGACCCTGAGCCCTCTTCAACACCTAGAGTCTGTGCCACCCTACTGATCCAGTCCAGTGCCACCCAGGAGTCCCAGTTTGGTGCTGTCCCAGTACCCCAGTCCTGTGCCATCCATGTGTCCTGACTGGTGCCATCCCAGGATTCCACCCCGGTGCCACCCCAGTGTCCCTGCTCAGTGCCACCCGCATCCCGGGCCCGGTGCTCACCGTGATCGTGGACTTGCCCGCGAACTTCCCGTACTTGAGGAACAGCGGCTTCGTCACCCGTTTCTGCGCCACGATCTGCGGGAGCCCAGCGTTGGGGAGGGGACACGGCCGGGGGGTCCCCAGGGGGTGTCCCCAGGCTCACCTGGCCCACGGTGCACTCCATGCCCCCCAGGAAGTCGTCGTCGTGCGTGCCCACGCCGGCCTGGCCGTGGCTGTCGTACACCTCAAAGCGCAGCTTCTGCACCTCCTCGAAGTAGTAATCGACCGTGAAGATCTTGGCGAACACGGGGTTCAGGTTGCTCTTGATCACCTCGCTGCGATCCACCTGCGAGGGGGTGGCACGGGGCCTTGGGGTGCCAGGGCTCACACGGGGACGAGGGATGGGGGCTGTTGTAAGGGGAGGTGAAGGGATGGCACGTGCCAGGCTGAGGGGTACAGGGAGGAGGGATGGGGCAGTGAGGGATGAAGGGATAGGGGTGCAGAACAGGGAATGCAGGGAAGGACCAGCTGTGCCCGAGTGAGTGGCATTTGGAGGAGCCCCTTGTGCCCCCCACAGGCTCCAGCCCTGGGTGTGGGATGCTGCTCCCGCTGGGCTCCCTGTGGTCATCCAAGGGGATACTCTGCCTCTGACTGTGCTTTGCCACAGCTCTGCTGGAGCAGGAGCAAGGGGCTGGTGCCAGGACAAGCAGCTGTGCCCATCCTGGGGGTCACCAGCCCCAGCTCTGGTGGCCCCAGTGGGCAGTGGGTGCCCAGCAGCTCCTGGCCGTGCTGGCAGCGGGTACTGAGCAGTTCCGGAGCCTCCCCCACACTCATCCCTGCCAGGGGTGACTCAAGGGGACACATCCCGGCCAGGGCACCCTGCCAGCCCCTGGCCCCTGCCCATCACCGCCTGCTCAGTCCGGCATCATCTGTCGAGCCCACACTGCTGCCACTCTGCCACGGCCACCCGTGTCCCTCCTGTGTGGGCACTGCCAGCCCCCCATTCTGGGGATGTGGCTGTTGGGTCCTCGGACCCTCTGGACCCAGGGCCTTAGAGCCAGCAGCAGAGCCACGTTCAGGCACCTGGTCTGGGGCACAGGCTGGCTGGGACAGGAGTCACTCCAAAAGGTGGCTCAGGAGGGACCCTCTTGCCTCTTGGAGCTGGCTGGTGTCTGGCACAGCACAGCCTGGAGTGTGGCATGGCATGGCACAGCACACAGAGAGCTGTGGCACAGCCGGTACAAGTGTCTGGCGTGGCACAGCACACAGAGTGTGGCACAAGGCACTGTGGCACAGCCGGTACAAGTGTCTGGCGTGGCACAGCACACCGCAGCTGGCACGGTGCCCCTGTCCCCCCCTCCCTCCCCGGCTCGGCGCTGGCTGGAGCAGAGTCGATGACACGCCGAGGGATTTAGCGCTAAATCCGCCGGCTGAGCGGCCGCGATTAGAGCGGGGCTGTGGTGCCAGCCAGGAGCTCAGCACGGGGAGGGATGGAAGGAGCCCTGCCAGCCCCCATGCCAGCCCCAGTGCCAATGTCAGCCCCAGTATCAGCACCAGCCCTCCAGCCCTGAGCCACCCCAGGGCGGCTGAGGTGTCCCTGTCCCGGGGCACTGGAGCCACTCGCGAGCAGCGGGCACCGTGCCCGCCCCACTCCCCGGCCCCACTGCAGCCCCATCCATCCCCACAGGCTGCCGGGTGCCCCACAGTGCCCTGCCCACCCTGCCTCACCCCCTGGACCCCGTTCTGCACCCTGCACCCTGTTCTGCACCATCTCCTGCACCCCATCCTGCACCCCTGCTCTGCACCCTGTACCCCGGTCTGCACCCTGCACCCTGTTCTGCACCTTGTGCCCCATTCTGAACCCTGTACCCCCTTCTGAACCTGCTCTACACCCAGCAGCCCATTCTTCATTGTCTCCTGCACCCTGGTCTGAACCCTGCACCCTGTCTTGCACCATGCACCCTACTCTGCATCATCTCTTGCACCCTGCTCTGCACTCTGTACCCTGGTGTGAACCTTGCACCCTGTTCTGCGCCGAGGACCCCACTTTGCACCCTGTACCCCCTTCTCTCCCTTATCTCCTGTACCCTGCTCTGAACCCTGCACCCCTTTCTGCACCCTGTACCCCTTTCTCTCCTGTACCCTGCTCCCTACCAACTCCTGCACCCTGACCCCCATTCTGCGCCCTGCACCTCGCCCCCACCATCTCCTGCAGCCCCCTACATGCCCCACCCTGTGCCCGGGTCCCACCCTGCCCTGCCCGGCGGGTGCCAGCAGTGCCCCCCTCTCTCTCCTACCTCCATCCACTGGCCCTGGGACTGCATCAGCAGCAGGACACAGGGGTCCGACTTGTTGAGGGTGTCTCGGTCCAGGAGGTGTTTGCAGCTGACCCGCAGCTCCACCTTGGACAGCACGGCCAGCGGGGCCTGCGGGCACGGCTCGGGCACGCCGCCCGTGCCAGCCGGGCGCGGCGGGGCACAGGCGGCCCCGTGGGCGAAGGGCATGGCGGGCGGGCTGTCAGCGAGCCGGGCAGGTGCCCGTCATGCCCAGGGCACGGGGCCCGCGCTGCCGGGCACGGCCCCGGTGCCAGGCCAGGGGTCCCGGGACACCTCCGAGCCGGGGGGGCCGCTCCAGCCCCGATGGCTCCGCGGGGCTCTGCAAGGCACCAAAGCACGGCGGGGTGAGCGGGAGCTGGCACGGCCCGGGTGCCCCCAGATCCCAGCCAGCACCGTGGGCACAGCTGTGGGGCTCACACTGTCCTGCAGGGCCGTGCCCAGCCGTGCCCCAGCCCCACCCCAGCGGCAGGATGAGTCCCGAGGGGAGGGGGGACCTAACTGGGGTGGGGTGCCCACCCTGGATTGCCCCGTGTGGGGCTGTGGAGCAGAAACCCCCCCAGTCTCTGTGGGCAGCACCCCCAGCCCGGGCAGGGCTCTCCGGAGGGGAGTGGGGACACCAACTCCGTGTCTGTGGCAGCGGGTGACAATTCCCCCGTGCTGGGGACAGCGTCCATCCTGCCCCCGAGGCTGGCAGCACCCAGCCAGGTGATGGTGCCTGACCGGCAGCGAGGGGCTGTGCCAGTCCCGGCCCCAGCCCGGGCTTGTCCCCCCACCTGCAGGTGCCGGGGGCTCCAGGCTGGGGCAGGGGCAGAGCAGCCCTTGCCCAGCTGTGCCCTCCCGTGCCCAGCCCGGCCGAAGTTTCCTGGGGAAGTCATGCAGTGCCCAGGCCCTCCCTGGCACATGGCTCCGGTGTCCTGGCTCCGGTGGGCACCGTCCCCTCCCCGGGATCGCGGGCACCCCTTGGCATCACCCGCCGCTCAGTGGAGGGGACAGCGGGTCCCACCCTGCCCGTCGCCCCCTCACCTGGGTGCTGATGTCCCGGGCTGGGCACGGCAGCGGCTGGCTCGGGGCGTGCCCGCCGTGCCGGTGTGCCGGTGTGCCCGCCGGAGCTGCTGCCGCTGCCACCTCCACACAACTGACTCAAGCTGCAGCTCGGGAGCGGAGCCCTAAGAGGGAGATGGATGACAAGCTCCGTTAACTGCCTCGCTGCCGGCTCCGGAGCGGAGCCCACCCCGCCGCGGGGCTGAGCGGGGTCCGCAGGGTGCCCGGCACCGCTGGCTGTGCCAGGGCAGGAGCTCCTGCTCCCAGTGAGACCCCCATGGCACAGCCACCGCCCCCCACCCGCCCCAGTGCTCCCCATGGGGTACCTAGGGCCACCTTGGTCCTGGCCCCCCACACTCTGAGCCAACAGCCCAACCCCATGGTGGGGTCCCCCCAAACCCAGGGGGTGCCCTCCCCACATGCTGGAGCATCCAGACCCACATTCCATGCACATGGAGCCCCATGGGCTGAGTCCCCAGCCCGGGACCCCCCACCCACCCCTGTCCCCCCAGCACTGCAGCGCTGTCAACCCAGCTTTATGGGAGATGATGTAATTAGCTCAAATTTGGAGGGATTAAAATGCAGATAGGGCTAACAAGCACGAGGGCACCACAGGGCCCGGGCTTTCAGGAGCTAATCCCCAGCCTGGCTGGCAGAAATAGGCCACCCTCCTTCCCACTCCCCCCACAGCCCCTGCACGGCTCGGTAGGGCAGGAGGCACCAACCCACAGCAGGACATGGGCTGGGCAGAGGGGCTGGAGGGACACCGTGGTGATGGGACACGGGCAGCACCTCACCAGGCACATCTCACCTCTTCGAACCGCCCAGGAACCTCGCAGCTGTGCCGGGATTCCAGCACTGAGTGTTGTGCCCCATCCCATCCCATCCCAGGGCTGGGTGGGTGCTCCTGGAGCAGCTCTGATCCCACCCCATCCCAGGGACCCATCAGCCCCTGCCCAGGGACAGGCAGAGCCTGGGATCTCCCCAGCAGCCACCAGGATCAGCCAGAACCCCCCAGTTTCTTCTGAGCTCCTGTGGTGCCATTTAAACTATCACAGAACCATTTGGGATGGAAAGACTCCCAGATCAGTTCGCCCTCTCCCCAGCACTGCCAAGGCCACCGCAATGTCCCCAGATGCCACATCTACCATGGGATGGCCTTTAATCCATGAAGAAATGGCTAAAAGCGGCCTAGAACTGGAGCATGGAGCAGGAGCTGAGCCAAGGGCCAGGGAATGCAGGATGGCACAGCAGCAGTCCAGCCCTAGGACTTGGCTCCATCCAAGCCCAGCAGAGGGGCTGGGCCACACCTTATCCCCCCAAAAGTGGGGAAAGCTCCCCATGTGGGCAGCACCTTAGTGTCCCCACCACAACACCCAACTTGTACAGGCTTTGCCTCAAACAGAGGTGTGGGAATCATCAAACCAGGAATAGGCATGGAAGGCAAGAGGGGGCAGCAGACAAAGCCTGGCACTGAGATGGAACCCCCAAAGCCCCTCAGAATCAGAGCAGAAGGCAGCCCAGGCTGCGGCCCTGACAAGGCAGAGGAGTGGGCACAAGACAGGTGTTTAACTCGAGTTGGGAAATGCGGAGCCTCCAATCACAGTGAACGAGGCTTCCCACGCTGGAACACATCCCTGCACCGCCACAGGCACACGGGGCGGCTCCGCTCGCTCCATGTGCCCCAAAACCACAGCACACCGGGCTCTCTACGGCTCTTTATTGACAGTTCTGGGGAGAACAGTTCATTTCTTCTTCTCCACGTCCTGCTCCGCCGCTTCCTTGGCGCGCTTGGCGCGGATGCCGAAGAGGCGAGCGTTGGCCCGGGCCATGCGAAGGCTGGCAAAGGCCTTGAAGTTCTTCTCGTCCTCAGAGATGACACGCGCCTTCTCCCGCTTGAAAACCTGCGGGGAGAGTGCCAGACAGTCAGGCTGCCCCTCGGGGCTGAGAGCCTCAGGAGCTGCCCCTCAGGAGCCAGACAGTCAGGCTGCCCCCCGAGCCCAGGTTTCCCGCCATGGTGTCTGTGAGAGCAGCGGGAACAGAGCGCTCGTGCCATCTACAGGCCCTGCCCTCCGCCGGGATCTGCCTTCCCGCAGGCTCCTCACAGGAGCAGGAATGAAAACAAGCACCACGGGAAACCTGAGTCAGCTTTACAGAATCACAGCATTGTTAAGGCTGGTAAAGACCTTTAATAGCGAGCTGTTAGCCCAGCACCACCATGGTTACCACCAACCTTGTCCTCAAGTGCCACATCCATGTGTTTATCGAGCACTCCCAAGGATGGGGACTCTACCAACTGCCCTGGGCAGCTGTGCCAGGGATGGACAGCCTGGCCAGTGAAGGAATTTTCCTAATATCCAAATTAAACCTCCCCTGGCACAGCATGAGGCTGTTTCCTCTATTCCTGTCACTTATCATCTGGGAGGAGAGCCTGACCTCCTCCCAGTTCCACCCTCCTGTCAGGGAGTTGTAGGGAATGACAAGAGGTTTGTGACACTACTGACAGCAGCTCTGGGAAGCAGAGAGGATTTAGGGACAAATGGTGACCACAGAAGCTGCCTGAGCACTCCCACCCCAGCTGAACCCAAAGCACCCACAATTTCACAGTTCTCTCAAAGACTTATTCCTGGTTTTCTTTTGATCCAGGATGGGCAATGCCTGGACACAGCCACCCTCAGCTGTGAGGCAGCAAGGACAGAACCCTCTCCCTCTCCACAAGTCCAACCTCAATCACATCACACCCAGAACATGATTAAAGGACACTTACGTTCTTGATGGGCATGACAGGTCCTGTGAGCTGCGTGGCCATCTTGAGTTCCTCTGGCTGCACAACAGAAGATGGGAATGTTAGAAGAACAGAATTTAAACTTCTCTGGCTAAAACCTCAGCTAAAGCACAGCAGGTACCCAGCTTAAACATGGTGCTAATGATCCTGCCAGGAGCTGTAACACTGAATGGGAACAAAGCCAGCTTGGCACTGCTGAGCTGCACCAGCGACCCACGCTGTGCCCGGATCCAGCCAGAGCAGCAGCGGCCACAGCTCTGCCAGCTGGGACAGCTCTGACACCAACTGTGCTGCTCTCAACTTACACAGGATCATCCAGGTTGGAAAATACCTCCAGGATCATCCAGTGCAAGCTGTGCCTGATCCCCACACTGTCACCAGCCCAAAGCACTGAGTGCTACATCTGTTCCTTCCTTGGACAGCTCCAGGGAAGGGGACTCCAAACCTCCCTGGGCAGCCCCTGCCAATGCCCAACCCCCCTTTCCAGGAAGAAATTCCTGATGTCCAACCTGAACCACCTTCCCTGGCACAAACTGAGGCTGTTCCCTGAGCCTGCTTTTCTCCAGGCTGCCCACACAGCTCATGTACACCAAACACGTTCCTCAGCAACTCCTTCTCAAGTTGATTCCAGCTTCTTGTAAGAGCATGTCATCAGACAAAAATGACTGAACGTTTACTGAATACAGCTGACTTCCAGCAAACACATCTGAATCAGAGTTTCAGCTCCAGGCTCTCTCTCCCTGCTCTGAAGATGGAGTTAAGCAGCCTGGAGCTGCCAGATTCTCCACAAGATGGAAGGACAGTCTGAACTCGCCCTTGTGTTCCCTGGATCTACTGGCAGCAGAGCCAGGGAACACAGCTCTGCTCTGATCCTGGAGAGGTTTTAATGAAAACCATTTTTGAATGTCAGTAACAATTGCCTTCTGGAGCCTGCCTGGCACAGAGCTCTGGAGCCACTCACAGCCTGTCCCTCAGCCTTCCACTGCAGGACTGACTCCAAGGGGAATTTTCAGCCACTCTGACAATTTAGCTCTCTAAACTAAAACTCAATTGGCTGAGCAAGGAGCAAAGCTCCAGGAATCAGCACCTAAACAAGCCAGCAGCTGCTCAGCCAAATGCCTGGCTGAAGTGTCACTGCAGCCCAGAGTGCCCTGTTAGACTCAGCCCTGCCAGGCCTGGCCTTGTGCTGGGCTCAGAACCATGGGGCTCACACAGTGGAGAGGACTCAGGAGCTCTGCCTGACACCAAACCACCCACAACAGGACACATTTCCAGCTCAGAACCATGGGGCTCACACAGTGGAGAGGGCTCAGGAGCTCTGCCTGACTCCAAGCCTCCCAGAACAGGACACATTTCCAGCTCAGAACCATGGGGCTCACACAGTGGAGAGGGCTCAGGAGCTCTGCCTGACTCCAAGCCTCCCAGAACAGGACACACTTCCAGCAGTGAGGTACTCACAGAGCTGTCTCCCTTCTTGGGCATGGCTGGCTTCCTGGGGAAGAGGATGAGCTTGGAGTGGTACTCCTTCAGCCTCTGCACGTTGGCCTGCAGGGACTCTGTGGACTTGTTCCGCCTCCGGGGATCCACGGAGATGCCGATGGTCCGGGCAAACTTCTTGTTGATGCCAGCGAGCTGAGAGAGAGGAGAGAGCAGTGTCAGCATCCCACAGCTCCCACCAGCCAGGCAGGGACCCCAGCACGGGGTGCAGGCTCTGGAGGAAGGCTGGGCATCAGCTCAGGGACCAACAAAAGGTGTCCTGCTGTATCTTTGTGCTTAAAACGTTGCTCAGGCTGATTTCTGCAGGTGGATTTCCCTAGAGGAGCAAAGTGCAACCCCTGCAGGACACACTTAAACTTGGATTCACACAGATGTTTATGACTCAGCTTGTGGACAACTGTTTCACTGAATACTGGGAGCTCCATTAAATCAGGATTTTTTTCCTAGCCATCTCAAACAACCATTAAATAATGTCTATTTTTTTAGATTATCTTAAACAAAAAACTAATTTTCTGTTTGAAGACAAACAGCTGCATCCTGCTTTGTGTTCCACCATTACCCAAAAATTAAAAAAAAAAAAAGCAATGAAGTATTTGGCACCCAGAAGAACAATTTCCCTGCCTCAGTGCACCAATTCCAGTTATAAATGCTTTAATTAAGACACTGAGCCAGGCGCAGAGGCAGCTGGTGCTGCCAGTGAGCCCTGATGTGCAATCTGATCACAGAGACACAGTGGGTGGCTTTGCAGACCCCCTTTAGCTGCTCAGCACAGCTGGGCAGGTCACAGGGACACGGAACACCTCCCACTTTAATCCAACTATGTGGGCTTTAATCCAACTATTATTACTCCAGCCACTCCAAGATGCTGTGCTGAATGGTTCTTCCTCCTGGTACAATATCCTCTGCTAATCTTAGAACTAAATTGAGCTGAGTTTACTTGGTCCTTAACTGGAAACATTGGCTAAAATATTTAGAATTAGCAGAACAATGTTTCACAAACAAACAATTTAATGAAGATGATCTTAATCTTCTCCCTCTCCCAAAAAAGTTTAGGAGACTCAAGGCTCCTTCAGAATTCAGATTTCATAGAATCTCTGAATAGCCTGGGTTGGAAAGGACCATAAAGATCTTCAAGTTCCATCCCTTGCCGTGAGCAGGGGCACCTTCCCCTATCCCAAGCCCTGTCCAACCTGGCCTTGGACACTTCCAGGGATGAGGCAGTCACAGTTTTCCTGGACACCGTGTGCCAGGGCCTCCCCACCCTCACAGGGAAGAATTTCTTTCATATACCCAAACTAAATTTCCACTATTTAAGCTTTATTTTAACAGAATTTTTAATTACATTCTCACCAGATAAACATTTACCTTTCAAAGCACTTTTCACAACCCCACTCCACCATCACAGGTAAGACCATTTTTCCTTGCTCCCAGAGCCAGGCAATGCACAGCCCTACCTGGCAGGTACCAACACCTGAGACAGTCGCCTTGTGCAGGACAGGAGAATCAGCTCAGCTCAGACTTTGTTTGCGTTTTTGAATGGATGCTCCGTACTCACCTTAAGCTCCTCCAGGCTGAAGCCTCTGCCAGCACGGACCTTTTTGTGGTATCTGATGGTGGGGCACCTGACGATGGGCCGGATGGGCCCGGCCACGGGCCGGGGGGCGATGCGGCGAGCCTTGGCCTGGCGAGCCTTCCTCCTGGAAGGGCAGGGTCACAGCATCCTTCAGCTCGGGCACGTGGAGCCCAACCTGTGCCCGACCCCCAGCACCTCACCAACCCAGCCCCGAGCACTGAGGGCTGCATCCAGCCCCTCCCTGGGCAGCCCCTGCCAAGGCCTGACTGCCCTTTCTAGGAAGAAATTCCTTGTGATGCCCAACCTAAGCCACCCCTGCACAAACCCAGGCTGTTCCCTCTCCTCCTGTCCCTGTTCCCTGGGACCAGAGCCTGATCCCTCTTGTTAGGCAGTTGTGGAGACCCAGAAGGTTCCTCCTGAGTCTCCTTTTCTCCAGGTGAGACCCCCTAGCTGCTCCTGGTGATCCAGACCCTTCCCAGCCCCATTCCCTTCTCTGGACATGCTCCTCAATGTCTGTCCTGCAGTGAGGGGTCAAATACAACACTGGAGTTCCAGGTGTGACATCAACACCAGAGCAGGGCCTGTCTCCTGTCCTACTGGTCACAAACCAGGTGTCACCAGCCTCCTGCCCACCTGTGACAGCCACGGGCTACACGGCATCTCTACGACATGAGGCACCTCCTGCCCTGCGATGGCTCCCGAAGGAACAGCCGGGCCGGGCCGGCTGCTGCTGCCATCAGAGACCCAGGGAAGAGCGTTCATCACAGCGGATGCAGCGATTCCGGAGATGTCTCATCACTTGGCTGCGGCTGGCAGCGGCTCACCCCGAGCAGAGCGGGGGATGGCGGAACAGATCCCCGGCGTCCCGGCCCCGCTGAAGCCGAGCCAGCCCCTCCCGCGGCCCGCGGAGCTCGGGGACTCACCTGCGGAGCTTGCGGGCGGGCTGGTTGAACCAGGTGGCGACTCGGCGCTGCCAGTCCTTGTGGAAGTGGGGCTTCAGGATCATCCCATTGCGGCTGGGCGCCATGGCTGCGGCCTGCGGACACCGGCACGGTTAACGCGGGGACACCCCAGGCGCCCCCAAGCCCGCGGTCCCCGGCCCGGCCCCATCGGCGCCCCCAGGGCCTCCCCCGCGGCCCCGCGCGGGACTGTGGCGGAGGCGGGCGCGGCCCCGGCGGGCGGATGGCGGCGGATGGAGCCCCCGGCCCTCACTCACCTCCCGCCACGACAATGGCGACCGGAAAGGAAGCGCTGGCGCGGCGGCGCCGGAAGTGCTGCGGCGGTGTCCAATGGGGAGCGCGGGAGCGGCCCGGAGAGGGGCGGGGCCAGTGAGGGGCGGTGGCGACTGCTCCGTGCCCGCAGCAAAGATGGCGGCGGTTTAAAGGGCCCGCGCACCGCGGGGGAAACGGGGAGCGCGGACACGGGGAACGGGGCCGCAGCCAGCCTCGACCGGCAGCAGCGGCTCGATGCCCTCTCTCTCTCCAGCACCTCCTGGGCAGGACAATGGGACGGACACTGGGCAGGGGTTCCACTGGTCCTAAATCCTGAGGGATCCCCATCCACCCCCCAGCAGGATCCCGGCTCCCTGCTGCCCTTTTGGGGTAGCAGCATTCTCTCGCAGAGGCAGGAGAGGTGTCTCCATCCCCTGGGCAGATCCCAGTGGGATCCCAGCCTTTGCCCGGGGGCAGTGGCACAGCAGTGCTGGCAGCAGCCCAGAAGCCACCAAGGACCCTGCGCTGTCCCCCCAGTGCAGCGCTCCCACCCTCAGCTCCACAGAGCTGAACCCCCCTCCCCACAAAGGGTCTGTGAGTTAAAAAAAGAAAATCAAAGAAAACTTGAAATTTCATCTGCTGCTGGAAAAGGAAATTCAAAGAGTGAGACTGGAAAGAAACAAACAAGTTTGGAATTAAAACATCCAGGCAGCAGTGTCCAAAAGGTAGAAAATTATTTGTTTCCCTGAACTCCAGGGAAATCACTGCCTGGGCACTGAGACACCGCAGGGATTGGGCTGGGACAGGAGAGAAGACACAGTGCAGAACACGTTCCCATTCTCAGGGAGCAGGAGGCTCCCAGCTCCAGCCTGACCCGGGACAGGAGCTGGGACTGAGGCAAAGGCCCCAGGGCTGGGAGCTGTCACAGCCCAGGCTGGGGCTGGGGTCTCCCAGGTCACAGACAGTCCTGGTGGAGTAACTCCAGACAATAATCCTGCCTAGAAATGCAGCCAGCCAGGGCACTCCAGGCAGCAACAACCACTTTAATGCTTTAATGCTTCCCCTGATGAACACCAGACAACCCTGTCAGCAGGGTGTGTTTTGCAACAGTCAGGACGATGAAAGAGCTTTTCCTGAGGATTCCCAGCAAACACACCTGCTTTTGCTGGATTTCCAAGAGCACCTCTGCAGCTCAGAACATCTTCCCATGTGTGCTCAGCCACCCTCTGCACAGTTGGTTTCTATGTCCCACTGCTCAGCTCTTTTTGCCTCAACTTCTGCTTGGGAAAAGCTTGCTGTGAAAGCTGGACATAAATTATTGACCAGGGAGAAGGAGGCCCTTGTCCTGTACCACTCCACAGCTCTAATGAGCTTCATGTGTGTGCCAAACACCCCCGGAGCCTGACACATTGTACACACACAGCAGCACGTTGTGGGCAGTTTATTCCAGCCAGGGCTGTTTGTGTGTTGTGTTCAAAGGTTACACAAGAGCTGCAGCAGCCCAGCTCAGCCCCACAGGGGTGTCCCCATGCTGAGGGCACAGCCCTGCCCTCCTGCCATGGCACAGAGCACAGCCAGCAGGGGCTTACATGGGACTTTCCACCCATTGGAATATGTTCCCTGCTCCTGTGTACAAGAAACTTCCACAGCAGATCAGACTTACCCAACTCCTAATCACCACCACCCCACTAGGAATCACTCTGAAATCCTGAGTTCTCCTTCCTGCAGGATAAAGCTCCAAGAGCTCACATAGCCATCCCTAAACCTGGGTAGCAGCAGCAGCAGCACAGCAATTCCCTGCTCAGCACCTTGATTCTGGAGCTGAGGAGGCAGAGGCTCTGTGTCCAAGAGAAGCCCCCATTCCACATGGAGGGGGTTCACACCGGTCTCAGGCGTGGCTCCTCCTCCTCCTCGTGGCTCGGGGGCTGGGGAGGTGTCTCCTCCTCCCTGGTGTCCTGCTTGTCCCTCTCAGCCTGCAGCCAGCTCTGAGGAGCAATCATCTTCTTGGGCCCGTGGGGCGGGGGCCCGATCAGCGCCTCAATGTCGTCGTAGTTGATCACCTCCTTCTCCAGGAGGGCATTGGACAGCTGCAAAGGGGAGGAGGCAAAATGAGGGATGGAGCCCCCAGAGAGAGCAGAGACCTGCCTCTCTGACCTGGTCTGAACTGTCAGCTCAACTCAGCCCCAGCACCTGCAGCCCCCCAGGAGCAGAGCTGGCTGTGCCCCCACAGATGTGGTGACCCCAAACTCTCCAGGCTCCAGCACTGCTCCCAAGGGCACCTTTGGCCAGGAACACACAATGTGACTGCAGGCAACAACGCAAGCTCCTGAGAATGATTTGCAATGAGAGCTCCGGGAACAATGAGAGAAGCGTCCCTCCTGCCACTGTCACTGCACCTGTGGCCCTGCCCAAGAGCCAAAGCAGCAGCACAGAGTCCTCTGGCAGAGCCAGAGCCCTCCCTGCACACACAGAGCTAACAAAGAGCTGCCTGTTCCTGCAGGCAGGGGCTGGAGGTCAGCACGAGTTCCTCTGCACAAGAGTGGAATTCTCCGGCCCCTCTGGAGCAGCAGGTGGCTGTCCAGAGTGGAACTGCTCCATCCTGCTGAGGAGATGTGACACGCTGGCCTGGCAACCGAAACACTGACTCTGGAGATACTTTGGCTGCACTTTAAAGTTTTTCTGTGCTGAGCCTCTAGCAAACATCTGGCTGCTGTTACATGGCAGCAGCAGGACAGAGGAGCCTGCAGAGACACCCCTGAGGATCCCTGCTCCAGAGCTGCCAGGGCACTGTCCCAGGGACAGCAGCACATCCCAGCTCTCTCCTTACCACACACTGGAGGCCTGGCACTGAGTAGCTGAAGGGGTTGTTGTTGTTGTTGTTCTTGTTTGTTTAAAAAGAGGATTTAAGGAAAAGAATTGCTTGATTTGCAAAATAGGGAACATTCAGTTGACCCCTGGTCATTTTGGAAGTCACGGACTGGAATTCTGAAGGGAAGTCAAGGAGATGCAGAGGGTGCTGTGGCCCAAGCTTGGCTCAGCAGTGGGCACAGAGCTCCTGGCACAGGTGGGGATGTGCCAGGGTGTGTGGCTGGTTTGGGACTGTCAGGACACAAAGGGGAGGAGGCAAAACTCTGTCTCTGCAACAAGGATTCTTTGGTGTATCGGTCATTAAGGACGTGAAAACTGCCTGGAGTCACCAGAAAGCAGGAACCAGCCTACATCAGCCAAGGCACTATATTCCTGCACCAAAGCCAGACAGTGTCCACCTGATTACTGGCTTGGCTTCCCAAAAACAGTCACTGTCAGCTCTCCAGAAAATTGCACTGCCAAGAGGCAAGCAGAGAAGTGCAGGTGAAGGACACAAATTCCAGCTTTGATCATTTCCACAGAGCACTCCTCCTCCTCCTCTATCTACCCTGCAAACACCAGCTGGTGTGAGGAGGCAGACTACTCACTGCTGGGAAAGGCACACACATTCCTCCCGTGCCTGCTCTCAATCTGGGGGATACACAGTAAACAGTCACTCGTTCCCAACACTCCCACCACCAGACTTTCTAGGAGAGAGACAACACTGCAACAGCTGAGCTACAAAGCACAGCAAGCAGCAAAACCACCAGTTAAAAACACCCAAACCACCCAGCAAACCCCCACACAATTCAGCTCACGGTTTGCAGCTTGTCCCGGTTCTCCAGCAGGAGCTTTTCTGTGCGCCTGTAAGCCTGAGCCACCAGGGTTTTGGCTTCCTTGGAGAAACAACAAGAGGGAGGTGGGGTGTAGGTGGCAACAAACACAATGTGTGGCTAAACAAGGAGAGCGCCGAGGGATGGAATCTGCAAACTGAGCCAGGCAGAATGTGCTTCCCATGCACAGAAACTATGGATAAACTGGTTGGAAAAAGGCCCAAGGAGTGCTGGTGATGAGGGGCAGTGAAGTCTTGCCCTAGCACAGCTCAATGGGAAATGCAGATTAAGGCTGTCCCAGAGCTAAAGGTGCAGCTGAGCACAAATCCCACGGAAGCACAGACATGGTGCTTCTGAAATAGAGCTTTTTTGTTCCCAGCTTTTTGGCTTTAGAACTAAAGCAATGTGTTTTTTCAGCAACGAAGCCAAATTTCCTGTCAAAACAGGCTGATTTGCAGTCAGTTTGACCATTGGTTAGATCTGGTCTAGGAAGTGCACACATCTACACTGTGCAGCTGTGACTTTAAGACACAGGTTTCTTGCCATCCCAGCCCTGCACAGCACCGGCTGCTGGGCTGAACTCACAGCCAGGTGGGATTCTGCCTGTTCTGCTGCCTCGCTGCACAGCCCTGACACATGGAACAGGTCACTGCCCACTCACTGGCCAACGGCAAAACGCAAATTGTTTGGGTGCAAACCACTCGGCATTTTTCAGAGAAGTGCAGAAAGCAAAGGACAAAAAGGAACCCTTAGCCCAGGCTGGCCTTACGTGGTCCATCATCTGCAGCAGGCCCTGGCTGAAGGGGCGCCGGCCGATGCCAGGGGCACTCTCGGGGTCTGGGAAGGAGATCTGCCCGATGCTGGGCACCATCCCATACTGCTTCACCATGGCATAGGCTATCTTGGTCACCTTCTTCAGGTCATCCTGTGCTCCTGGGCAGGAAAGAGACACACACACTGCTGGCCAGCTCTCAGCTCAGTGCAGGGAGAGCACATCCTGCACAAACACATGTCCTACCAGGGGAGAGAGCAGAGGACCCACTGCAGCCATGGGGGTGAACACTCAACCCACTGAGGGACCTTTCTGCAGGTCCCAAAAGTGACAGAGTGACCCTTCTGTGGCCAGCCCACCTGAGTCCAGACCTGCCACTGCCCACCGAGCAACCTGGTCTAGTGGGAGGTGTCTCTACCCATGGCAAGGGGTGAAATGAGATGGACATTTAAGGTCTCTTCCAACCCAAACTATTCTTTGATCCCATTTGGATTTAACTAGTTGGAAACTGCAAAGGAAGTTCTAGGTCTTCTCAAAGCCTCACCAGTAGCTGTAAACGTGGCTTTAAGCTTTGGGACAAATCTGAGACAAGACAGTGACAACCAGCCCTAAGACCTCCATGCTTGCAAGTGTGACATTTCTTCTTGTCAGCACAGGAAACCTCCGTCCCTTGCTCAGATCCCCTTGGAGCTCCACCTGCCCATGCCAGGCTCTGGCTCCTCACCTGTGGTGACCCTGTTAAAGGTGATGGCCTCAGCCACTCTGCCCCCCAGGGCCATGCACATCCTCTCCAGCAGCTGCTCCTTGGTGAACAGGTACTGCTCGCGGGGCAGGATCTGTGCGAAGCCCAGAGCCGCGTTGGTGCGAGGGGCGATGGACACCTGCAATGCAGAGCGGCTCCCTCAGCCCACAGAGCTGCACAGCTCTCCCTGCAGCACCTCAGGGAGGGCAGCAAGAGGCCTCTGCATTCCCAATGAGGTTTGTCCATGGCCACAGACAGGCTGGCCTCCAGAGACATGGGCAAGGACAGCAGCGTGTCCACATTCCTCCGCCTTCACACACAAACGCACTTCCTGCTCAGGAAATCATCCTTAACAGCAAGGCACAGAAATCCTGAAATTTAGGAGTTACTTTGGAGTGTATAGGCCACACAGAGTTCACTGATTCTGCTCCAGAACCCCTGAGACTACCTGCAGAAAGACAGGAGCCTTCAGAAAATAACAGCCATTTTCCCCACCCACTAAATGAGAGTAATTACCACCAGTTCTGCTTACACAATGGGTCATTCAGAGTGAATGCGCTGCTGGTAACTGGCCAAGGAGCTGTCACCCCTGTCATTTCACTCCCCACCTCCCCAGTGTCCCTGTTTTTGGAGGAGATGGGCACAGATGACATCCCAGGGTGCCAAAGAGGCCTTTCCCTGCAGAGAAGGGCTTCGGGCAGACAACCTCCCAGCCTGGAAAACACATCTCTCCACCAGTATCAGAGCAGCTCCTGCAGGGGCCTCACTGCCTGCAACGTGCTGGGAAAGGGATCACATTTGGATGTGTGCACACACGGAGCAGCCTGGAAGTGCACGACTGAGCAGCAGCACCAGGAGACTCAGTTGCTTGTAATTTTTAATTGCAAGGCTTCTCCTATAGCTGTTAATCAGCTTTGCAGCAGCACTGTCATCAACAAAGCCTAATAACGGATTTCTCTACAGCATAAATTAGGGACATGGTTTATATAATCACAGAATCATTAAGGCTGGAAATGTCCTCCATGACCATCGAGCCCAACCTTCAACCAAATCCCACCAGCCCACTGAACCACACTTTGAAGTGCCACGTCCACTTGTTTTTGAACATTTCCAGGGACAGTGACTCCACCACCTCCCTGGAGTACTTGTTCCAATGCTTAACCAACCTTTCAGTGAAGAATTTATTCCTAATATCCAGCCTGAGCCTCTCCTAGTTTAGTGGTGGGCTGGCGGTGCTAAGCAGTTGGACTCACTGCCCTCAGAGGTCCTTTCCAAGGAACATGATTCTGTGATTCCGTATTTGCCATTTACTTTTCTGCAGCGGCACAGGCCCAGGCTCACAGAGCTGAGCAGAGCTGCACACAAGTACCAATCTTGGACAGGGAAGCCCTGGGACTGCCCTCCCTGGAGGTGAAGGTACCTTCATGACAGCCTCGGTGTGCTCCAGCAGCCACCCAACCAGGGCATGCCCGGATTCATGGAACGCCACCACCTTCCTCTCTTCTGGTGACAAGATCTTACTTCTTTTGGCAGTGCCTGTGGGAACACACACACCAGGGTTTGGTAAGTTATCAACAGGTGCAACCAGTGGGACATAACCTGGTCCAGCCCAGGGCACAGCCCACGGCTGAACTGTTTGCGCTGACTCTGGGGAGGAGGAGGTGGCAAAACCCCTTTGGCTAAAATGTTTGGAAAAGGTGCTCCCTGGCCCTGAGGTGGAAAGCAATCCATGCCTGGGATTGCTTGAAAACCCTGGCAGAAACTTTTCCCACTTCTCCTTACAATAGATTTAATCATTAGACAAATACTTTGACATTTGATTTGATCACAGCTCAAGAACCTTGTTCCCACGGTTGGATCTTTAAAAAGGCAGCTTACTTTTTTTTTGTGTGGAAAAAATCTGAAAACAACACAAAAAATCACAAACAACAAAACCCAAAATGAGACTAGCTAGAGTCTCACACTCATTTTGCTGTTTTCACTCCCTTAGGCAGAACAAGAGAGAAGAGAGATGTTGAATCATATATATGAGGTCCCAGTTGAGAAAATTGTGCATTAGGAGTGTTCAAATCAGCTAAAGTCCAGGAGCAGATACAGAAATCCTTCTCCAGAGCCTGGAAATGTCTCTGATTACACATGGCATGCTCCATATGAGCTTATTCCCAGGCTCCTGAGACCCGGCAAATGAAGCCATAACTCACACTTAACCCTTCCTCCAGGAAGGTGATTTTCCAAAGTGTCTATTTTCCAACTTGGCACAGCAAGCTCAAAAAGGATTAAAAAAAATAAAAGAATGGAAGTAAAACTTCTAGCACATAGGAAGAATAAGTACAGAACACACAGTGTGTCAGGCACTAATTACAGATCAGAATGTTGGATGCAAAAATGTCCCAGGATCTGCAGGCCAGAGTCCCCACACAGAGCCCAGGACAGCAGAGGGGAGAGCAGCCAGTCAGAACCAATATTGCACCAAGCTTGCTTCATGCCTTGGAAAACAACATTCTATTAACATGAACTTTTAAACCAAGTCAAGGGTTTTATTAAACAAGGAAACAACAAAATTAGTGTGGCAGATCTTGTAAAATTACTGCTCAGGGACCCTGGAAACTGCTGTGCCCCGCCAGGCACGATGGAACAGCAGATTAATTGCAACTGCCTTGATTTCATCAGTCAGAGCCTTACCCTGCCCCCAGCAGAGTGTGAACATGGCCCTGTATGGCTATTTCCACAGAAAGATCTATCTATTAATATAAATATATATGTATATATATACACACACACATACATACACACAGACCCTTAGAAAATCCCTGCCAGCCCACTGAGGGAGGGACTGTGCCCTTCACAACAGCACACAGTGTGCCCACCAAGATTATTTCTTTTCCTACATAATCTCCAGGCATGGAAGTGACCTGAAAGCCTGTAGTTATCACATTCATGACACAAGCCACCCAGGAAACAACTCTGGTGCATCTCTGCTGGCCTTACACAAACCCCACCAAGAAAACAGGCTCCATCTTCTGAAGCCAAGCCCTAAAAGCCTCTGTGCGCTCAGCAGGTTTCTACCCTCACTCCCAGGAGACCTGACCGACTGCTTTCTGTTCCCAAACTAAAAACACAATGGGAACTACCACAGAGAAAAGTTCTTGCTCCTCCCTTACAGCAACACAAAGCTTTAAGGCTGACAGGGCCTCTGGACTTGCAGAGCTCCCTTTTGATTCCACCCCACTCTTATTAAAACCAGAAGCTCCTAATGGAAAGCACAGTAATATCTTCTTTCTTTCAAGAAAAGCTTTTATAGGAACTGAAATGCCCTCTGGATTGTGAAACCCAGAAGCATTCCTATGACATGGAAAGGGTACATTTAATACAGGGGCCTGGGGGGTTGTTTGGGGTCCTTTAGAATCTGTATACAAAAAGTAGCCAGTCCTGCTAATATGAGAGAATCTGATTAAGCAACAAAGAGACTCCGTGGCTTCCTACACACAGCAGAGCCTGAGTGAGGCCAGGCAGCTGTGACTGCCAGAGCTCATGTCCTGCCATGCCCCAGCACATGGATCCCAGAGATCCCTTCTGCTGCCAGCCCCCTCAGCCTTCCCTGCTTTTTGCTTTCTTTTCCCAGTCTGGGGAACTAAAGCAAGGCTCAGAAAGAAAAGGCAAGTGAGTCTCTACAAGTCTGGTGCTTGTGCTCCTGCAGATGGGAAAGTAGAACACATCTTTACAAGAGCATGTGGTGCCAGGACAAGGGGGGATGGCTTCAAACTGAAAAAGAAGAGGTTTAGTTGGAATATCAGGAAAAAAAAAATATTCCCTGTGAGGGTGGGGAGGCCCTGGCAGGAGCTGCCCAGAGCAGCTGTGGCTGCTCCATCCCTGGAAGTGTCCAAGGCTAAGCTGGATGGGGCTTGGGGCAACCTGGGATAGTGGAAGGTGTCCCTGCCCGTGGCAGGGGATGGAATATAGACTTTAAAGTTTATTTCCACCCAAAGCAGTCCAGGATTCTGTGATCTTTGCTGAAGCTGATGAGAATTTCTGTGTTACAACTACAGGTGCCACCCTGTCCACTCTTGGGAGTTCCTGGGTACAGTTTGGGGTTTGTGTTTTTAACCAAAGCACTCCAAGGGTTTTGTTTTTCTGCAACAGGTGAAGCTGTGAGGAATTTTCTCAAACATCTCATTTAAAATGGGGACTTCTCTGAATGTTTTCTGATAAAGCAAGCACTCAGGCCCTAATTCCAGGATCAGGAAATAACTGACCCAGCACAAACATCCTGTTCCACACGTTCCACTCTAAAGGCAGAGTGCCAGTCTGTGTGCCCAGGCTCCTGCTGGGAATGGAGCCTGGAAGCAGTTCAGTGTCTCTTTATGAGATCCAACTGCTCCAGGGCAGCTCAGCCCAAAACCCACCAGATCCAAGTCCCTCAGGTGAAGTCTAGAGTCCTGGGAACTCTTTTCCCCTCCCTGCAATACACAGGGAAATCTCCAGAGGTTCCTCTCCTGGCAGTGGCACAAGCAGCAGGGAAAGGCCACAGGATGTTCTCAGAGGGAGAACAGTACTCCACTGTCTTGCAGTTTATTCTGCCAATTCATCAAAGCCTGGGCTTGGAGGGCAGAAAGAAAAATCTCTAGTTTCTTGCTGGTGAGGATGCAAAGACTATTTGCTATTGATACTTATGTAGCAGGTGTCCAGAGCAGTAAGAAAAATTCAGATATTGTCACTCTTCTTGTTAAAAAAAAAAAACCAACACAACAAACAACAACCCACAACCCCCCAACCTTCTAAACTGAAAAATTGACATGGATTTGAATTTTCCTCTTTATTATTTTGCCAGTGGCCATTTTCCCTGAGCTATGGGTTCAGACTCCTCCAGATTCAGGAAGATGGAGCCATTTTGGGTCTTTTTCAGAGAACTTTCTGTGATTGTCATTGGAGACCTTCAGGCCAGAGCACAGTCTGGACCCATCTGTCTTTCTGGGATGTAGCCCCCCGGCACAGGTGCCCAGAGCAGCCCCTGGATCCCTGGCAGTGCCCAAGGCCAGGCTGGGACAGCGGGAGGTGTCCCTGCCATGGCAGGGGTGGCACTGGATGTGCTGTGAGGTCCCTCCCAACCCAAAGCAGTCCATAACCCCATGGGATGGCTGCAGCTCTCACCTGCAATGACTCTCTCCACGGCGTACTCGAAGTTGGAGGTGTCAATGGACTTGTGGCCCTCCCTGGCAGCGTGCAGAGCAGCTTCATTGCAGATGTTTGCTATGTCAGCTCCTGCAGACACGAGTTCACAAGAGTTACACTGGCTCTGAATGGGACACAGGACTCAGAGGAGGAACGGGCACAAACAAACGTGGAGAAGGACCTAAGGAAGCCAAACAGGCTGTGCTCTTTGTTCCCTGGGAACAGAGAGCAGCCCCAGCCCGTGGTGTTGATGTTGGATTTGAATAATACAACTGCTTTGGCAGGGAGCACTGACACCACACAGAGCTCAGCAATGCAGGAGCAGGCTGGGGCCAAGGCTGGCTCCCAGGGCCAGGGCTGCTGTGGGCAGTGGGCAGGCACAGGCTGCTGCTCTGCTTGGCCTCGGAGAGCAGAGAGGGAACATCTGTTCCCAGTTTGTGTGGGTGGTGATGGTGGTGGGGGGTGCTGAGAGCAGACACGGAGAGGCAGCGTGCTGGGGCCTGGGAGAGGGGAAACCCAAAAGGATATTCCAGGAACTCCACATAAACAGGAACTCTGGAGCCCCTTGCTCAGCACTGTTTCAAGTTCCCAGGGACCCACCCTGGAAGCAGGCTCGATGCAGGAGCCAGGCAGAGCTGTCCAATTTTTACTCTGATCAGCAAAATAATTCCTACTTGTTCCTTCCATCACTTTCCTGGTAACATAAATCAATTTAACAACCTCTCCTCTGAAGTGCAGCACCTCCTCAACAGCTTTCAGAGGAGCATGACTGGTTCCTTCCCTTAGGAGTTAGGCACCTGGGCATTGTAAAAGCGTGTTTTCAATACCTCCCCACCCTGCTAGTCCTGTGTATTTCAGAAGATTGAAAATAGTCATGAATTACAGCTCATCAGAGCTCACCAGGGAGCTGGTCAGGTTCCCACTATTTTTTTCTGTTTTCCACACAAATGGAGAAAAAAGCCCTTTTTGACCAAAACTCCCTGTTAGACCCCCAGCACCCAGGGAGTGGAGCAGGAGCAGCCGAGGACACATCATACCACTGAATCCTGGGGTCAGCTCTGCCAGGTGCTGCGAGTAGAAACTGCCGTCCTGGATCAGCTTGAGGCCCTTCAGGTGGTGCTCAAAGATCTCCTTCCTCTCCTGTAAAGAACACCCAGGCCAGGGGTCACAACGGGGCCCTGTGTCACGGCAGGGAGCAGGGCGGTGGCACTGCCGGCAGAGGGGACAGCGACAGCGCCGGCAGAGGGCAGGGCTCTCCTTGCAGAGCTCCAACAGCCCTGATAAACACCCAGCTCTCACATTCCCAACAGATGCACGAGGCTCCCCCTGAATCACAGCTTTCTCTCTCAGGGCCACTCTCCCCTCCTCACTGTCACTCTGATCTCTCTTAACTTCTCCCCCACCACACAAGCCCTCGCAGGAAGGAGCTCTGACTGCCTCGACCTGCACAAAGCACAACCTGCAGGGCCCATCCAGCAGCTCCTCAGCCTGCACCCATTTCCCAGATGGAGGTGGGGGTGAGATGCTGCTGGCGAGCAGCCACCGGTGACTCATTCAGCTGGTCCAGGAGATCCTGACTCAAACAATGGGCTCAGTTGCCAGGGTTTTTCCCCTTCCTCCTTCAGGGCAGCTGCACAGTTCATGCTTCCGGGGCCAGATTCTATCAGGCATTTAAGGTATTTTCACTGAAAACTCTGCGGAGGACAGTGAAGCACAGATGGGAGAGGAAGAGCCTGTGCTGGCACAGCACACAGATCCTCACTGCAGCTGAGCCTATTCCCAGAACTCTGCTACAAATGTCAACACAGCAGACATGGAAGACTCTTGTAAATAGATTTAAAAAGCATTCAGAAGGAGAAAGTCACTTAACAGGCTGCCTAAAGGAAAATGAGGAGCCTTACAAGGATAGGGAGGGCAATAAACCTACAGAACAAACAGTGCTCAAGGCACATGACAATTTAAGCTCTCACACCAGCCAATTGCCAATTAGGTGCTTCCCAATTTCCTGAAGAGAAGACACAAACATAACTCTGCATCTGCATGGCAAAAGGAACCTCACAGAAGAATTCACTGCCAAGGGTCTACCAGAGCAGAGACCTCCAGACCAGTGAGCTGTCACTGCAGAGGAGCAGGCCACTGCACCAGCACCACAAATCCTTCATTCAGAGCAGAGGCTCCACACCTCCACCTCCTCCAAGCTCAGCCTTGCCAGCCCAGTGAGACCAGCAGGGAATGGGACACCCCAGTCACGGGAAGGAAAGGCAGCTGGTGGAACCTACCTGCAGTGTGGGGAGATCAATGAAGATGTGCCTGTCCAGCCTCCCAGGCCTCATCAGGGCGTTGTCCAGGACGTCGGCACGGTTGGTGGATGCCAGCACTATGACGTGATCCGTGGTCCCCATTCCTGCCAAAAACAGGACCAGGGTGGGAGGTTTGCCCCACCTCACACTGCACTGCAGGCACACAGGGGGCTGGAGGCAGGGGATGGAGCACACAGCTTTACACAAAGCCAGAGGGTGTGCACAGCACCCTTTGGGCTGCTGAGGCTGAGTGTCCCCTGCAGCTTGGAGCAAAGCCAGGAAGGAACCTCCCAGGTGACCCAGGCCAGTCCCTGGTTATCATGGATACTCTGAAATCCTTTTTTCATTTATTTAAGTCTTGGCTTAAGACTTCAGTTTCTCTTTCCTATTGCCACACTTGGAAATTGCTCCAGCTAGAACCCAGAATCTCTGTTTTGATGAGTTCACAGATGCCTTCTCACCCCCAGGATAAGTCAATTCCTGAGCCTTTAGCTCCAGACTGTACAAGCAGCATTTCCTAGCTGAAACAGCCTTTTCCACAAATTTCCATGGAAAGCCCTTTGAGTTTTTATTTATTTCAGCCTTCAGTCACAGACAGACCACCAGGGGAGGGACAGGCGTTCCTCTGAGCTGCTCAGAGAGAGGACAGCTTTGCCACCCAACAAGGGCCATGTTACAGCACGAGTTGTTCTTTGCCTCCTCACCTCTTACAGGCACTGTGCAGACCCACACCAGACACAAAACACAACCCAAGAGCTTTGCACTGATTACCAGCACAGAATTTGGCCAAGCCAGTAGGAGCAGCCTCAACAGAGGCATCAAAGACAGACAGGATTTCTGGGGAAGGGAAGGCAGGGCACTGGCAGCTGCAGGAGGGCAAAGAGGAGCAGACTTTGTGCTGCCTGGGTGAGGAGCCAGAGCTCCCATGGAATCACTGCCCCACACGGTTATTTACTGCAATCCCCCAGGTGCCTGCAGGCCCCTGGGCATGAGTCACCTGCTTCCAGTACATTCCCCAGCCCTGGCACACAGCAGCCTTCCCAGGGAAAGGACACCACAGTCCCATGTGCTTCCCTGTGCCAAGTCCCACGCTGTGGAGAGGCGGCTCCGTGCACG
This sequence comes from Melozone crissalis, assembly GCF_028551555.1. NCBI lineage: Eukaryota > Metazoa > Chordata > Aves > Passeriformes > Passerellidae > Melozone > Melozone crissalis. Next base: position 1,207,338 of record NW_026535785.1, read on the forward strand.
TAAGCTGGGCCGGTTTCAGCTCTCGGCTCCAGCAGAAGAGCTGCCAAATGTGTCAGCGTGCAAGAGCTCAGCACAGATCAAGGCTTCAGGTGAGGCAGGGGACTGGCTGTGCCAGCCTGTGCTGCAGCAGACCTGGTGCTCCCTCTCTGCAGGCTCCTGCCTAAATAAGCTGCCCGAGAGGATGAAGCCCAGCATCCTTCAGGCATGTATCACACTGCACTCTGGAGTGGGATAAACAAGCAGAGACTGGCAGGCACTCCAGGAATGGCAGGATTAGATGGCACAGTGCATTATCTGCCTTGCAGCTGGGAAGACTCTCTTAAAATAGGTCTGACTATTAGAACAAATAAAAAACCAGAAGCACCGAGAGCATCCTCCTCACATCAGCTTCTGCCCCACTTGCTTAATGCAACACCACCTGGCATGTCACAGGCAAAGATCAGCCAAAGGAACAGGCTACAAAAACAACACCTCATCACAGCAACAAATGAGAGACAGCTCTGAAAATGCAGCCTGAAAAAAAGAGTTCCTGCAAGGGTCACAAAGGAATCACTCCAGAAAGGAAAGGGGAAAAGGGTCTACTCGAGCTGCAAGTGCCCTGGGCAACACACTGCTTGGTGGGCATCTCACCTGCAGGGTTATACTGTGTCAGCCTCCAAAAGCCTTTGGACATCTCCTGGGAGCAGTGGCACTGAGTGGGGCCCCTTCCTGAAGGAAGCCTCGGGGCTGCACATGGCACAGCTCAGGATTTGTCTGAGGTTCCAGGTGAAGAGCTGCTACCAAAAGCCACGCTGCATTTCCATTCACAAACCCCTAGCTGAGGCCAGGACTGCCAGAGCTCCTCTCAGAGCATGCAGAGCCGAGGAGAGATTTGGGTCACATTCCTCTTCCGCTTGTCTGCGGTTTGAGAGGAAGATTCACTGCTGAAAGCAGCACCTGCTCCGGCAGAGCCGGCTCTGTGCGTCACTCACTCCCTGCGTGCACAAACAGCTTTTGTGCAGAGCTCCCCAGCCCCTCCCCTTCTCCCACCAGGGCCCGTGCTTCCCCAGCTCACAGCAAACTGACAGAGGGAAGGAACCCAGGGCTGCTCAGGGAACATCCTCTGATTTCTCCAAAATGTGACTGAGCCCAGCCTGCACTCACCCCGTGCAGCTCACGGTGCGCTCAGCTCCCTGCAGAGCTCTGATCCTCCTTTCCTTGCTCTCCCTTCCCTCCAAGAAATCTCATTCAATCACAGAAATCCAACAATCAGTGGTGACTCACTGATCTGCTTTTGTGCATTTTATTTCTCCAATTAACACCCATCTCAGCTGTATGGTATTGTCTTGCCTTCAGCCCTCAGTTTAAGCTCAACCAGAGCTCTCAACCTTCAACTCAAGGCTTCCTTACAAACACCCAGCACTCCTGGGGCAGAGCTGCTCCCCTCCTAAACAGGTCATTCTCCATCAACCTGGGAACTGTTTTGCTGGGCTGCACGTGGCACATCAGTGCTGTTTTAGGTGACACACTCCGTTAGGTAACACTCCAGTGACACGTGCCAGGATCCCTGCTGATCCCATGTTCCCAGCACCAGGCTGACATCCTTGCCAGCTGTCTCCTGTTTGACACTCTCAACTCCTTGCACTGTTTTTTTTAGTGTGTGTTTGATAAAGCACTGAGCAAAATGAAGGACTCTGTACATGATCTGTGTGAGACACGAATAAAGAATGAGATAATATAGATTTAAAAATAAACCAGCAGCACACTGCAAACAAGGGACTACAAAGTACACACTGAGGATAATATTTACCTTCTAAACTCACTTTCCAGTTGAGCTGAACCCTTATTTCTGCATTGAGACTCACCAGGAAAACACTCTGGAAACCACACCTAATTTTTACAGACTGATGGAAATCAGACATTTTCATTTTTAGGCTAGAGATGTGGAATGTACTGACTACATAGTCTTGAATAGACATGCAGGCTTCCATTTAATTCAGAGGCCAGCTCACCCTAAAACTGTTAGGGGAGAAAAGGATCCACCCAAGCCAGGACTGCTGGGCTGTGTTAGCACTGGCCTTTCCTGTCAGGATCATCTGTTCACTGGAAACACTCAGTACAGAGCCAGCAGCTGGAACCTGCGTCTGGGGATGTTTTTGGTGCATGATGGCTTCTAGCTTTTCATATGAAGAGTGTGATGAGACAACATGACAGTCGAGCCATGAGTCACAGTTACAGTGAAGGGAAAACTGAAACAAACTCTTCCTCATGGGCAGGTAGCTGGTTATTCCTCATCCTGCAATAGTAAGATTTAGTAACAGAAATATTGCAAGTTGGGTCAGTGCTGCAGGCTTGGACAGAGACAGCACTAAGGACTGCCAAAGGAGCATTCTTTGTGTGAAGGTGTCTGAGCAAAGGGCCAATTCCAGGCGCACAACAGCCAGAAACCAAACCCAAGTGTGGCCTCAAACCAGGACTTGTTTGCAAAGCCTATCTCTCTCATCTCAGAGATCCTGTGGTCAAGGCAGACAACACAAACATACGGCAGTGGACAGGAGAATTGATATATTACTTCACTCCTGTCCCTTTAGGACAGCTGAACTCTAAACTCTGACAGGCTTTAAACCACTACCTATCCAGCAACATGTAATGGCCAGTTGGACTGAAACTCCAGAGGGTTAAAGTTTACTAGATTTAGGACTAGTGATGGGGCGCACGGGCTCAGACTGGTTCAGACTTCAGCAAGACAACACCACAGAGGCCAGGCAAGTTCAAGCAGGGCAAAGATGCGCAGGCCAACAGCCGAGCCTCTGAGGAGACCAGGGCAGGGAGAAACACTGACCATCCATCTCCACCAGCAGCTGGTTTAAGGTCTGCTCCTCCTCAGCGTTGGCAAAGCCAGAGATGTTGGTGGAGCGCTTCTTGCCCACGGCATCGATCTCGTCGATGTAGACGATGCAGGGAGCGCGAGCCTGCGCCTCGCGGAACAGGCTGCGCACACGGGCGGCGCCCAGGCCTGCGGGGAGGGAACACTGTCAGCCTGACAGCTAAAGGTGGCAGCAAAGCTGGAGAGCAGCACTGCTGGCCCTCAGTGAGGCACCTGAGACCAGACAAACCCTCCCAGAACTCGTGTTTGGTCCTCAGGCTCAGTGTGTCCTAAGGCTGGGTTTAACTGGGCTCCTAAACCTGCAGGGACTCCTACAGCTGCTGCAAGAGGAGCTCTGCCCCCAGCTCCCAACGTGGCCTCCTGCTCCTCCCACGGCTCAGAGCAGAAATAGTCAACATTTTCCTGCATACCGAACCTCACTGGCTCTCAAGAGATCTGTGAGGAAGGAAGAAAAGGAGAAGGATGGAAATCCCAAGGCACAGAGAGGCCCTACTTTCCCCATCTGCATTTCCATACAAGGAAGGAAGCCTCAGTCAAGGGCTTTAATAATAGGTACAGGGAAGCCAGGGAGGATGCTTGCAGGTGAAGGACCACAGCTGCACTCTGTCAGAAAGCAGCAACCAGAAATGCACTTCAGATACTGCATAATTAAGGAACTGCATCACTGAAAGCCTTTTATATCTTCAGCCTAAGTATCCAACGCATCCTCCCCATGCCAAGCCCTGTCCTCTGCAGGAAGCCCAGCCAGCTCCCCCCACCTCCACAACAGACAAAGAGAGAGCCTCACCTCCAATCACCTCCACGAACTCGGAGCCTGCCATGGCCAAAAACGGCACCTGGGCCTCTGTAGCCACAGCCTTGGCCAGCAAAGTCTTCCCACAGCCTGGTGGGCCCAGCAACAAGGCACCCTTGGGCACTTTGGCCCCGAGCTGGAGGTAGCGATCAGGATTCTGCAAGGACAGCACAGCTGGGTCAGAGCCACAGCTCACACCAGCACCTGCACCACACTGGGGCTTCCCAGAGCTTCCCCAGAATGTTCTCAGCCTGGGCAACACTGAGCTGCCAACAGGGGCAGCTCCATCTGCACTCCCATTATGGAACTGGAGATACACAGCTTGTTTCAACAGAGGCTGCTCAGAACCATGAAGGATGAAGAGGAGAACATCCCCACCCCAGGTCACCCCTCTATCCCAGAAGGAGGGCAGCAAACATTTGTTTTGTTCTATTTTTACATACCTTTAAATAGTCCACAAATTCCTTGACTTCCATTTTTGCCTCATGCATTCCTGCTACATCCTTGAAGCCAATCCCTTTTCCAGATTTCCCATCCACAATGGTGAAACGAGCCATCTTCAGCTGGTTCTGGGGAAGGCAAACAAGGACCAAACAACTGTGAACAAGGCAACAGCCTGGAAAGGCTGTTTGCTACATTTTGGGAGCCAGCCCAGCCCAGGGAGACAGCCAAGATGTCCCTACCAAACACCACTAAAGTCCCCACCAAAGCACTGGTGTTTAACGGATTTTTGCTCTGGAGAAAGTTCCCAGATGGATGGCTGACTCAAACCTTATTTATCCACATGTTGGGAAGAGACAGAATAAACTTGCAGTCATAGTCCCAAAACAATCCAGTTCAAACTCCATGTAGACCAAGCAGGAATGATTATTAAAAACATGCAGATGTCCAAAACCTGATTTGGGATCTCCTCCCTGATTTCTAATTGCTCTGATCCTCAATACAACTAGGACAGTCATAGTTCCAAGGAATATGTGTTGATGGCAAATAACTGTCAGTGGTAAATAATTGCCAATACTTATGAAAGCACAGACACTTTGCACAGTCTTTGATGTTGCTGCTGGTTTCTGCTGGAAACACCCCAGGCCAAAACCACAGGTTCTTAAACTGAACAGCCACCACGTTTCCATCTCCTGCTGCATGTGAAGCCACAACGAGAGTCAAAACAAGAATTCAGTTAAACATCCCACTCATAACTGCTCAGTATGTTCTACTCAAAGCAGCTACTCAGGAGGTTTTTTTCTTTCAGAAGAAAGTTTATGGCTTCTGAGGCCTCAGAAACATCCAAAGGAAGAGTTAAACTCAGGGCCTGGCTGTCCCCACTTAAGCAAGGACACAATCTAGTCCTCAAGGCCTCATTACTCAACACTTCTTTAAAATATTCCTTTTCTCTGAGCAGCTGCATCCTTTTGTTCAAAGAGAATCTCAAAGCCAAAAGAGAACTGCGGAGGAGACTGAGTGGGAAATCCAACAAGGGACTGAATTCACTGTGTTTTCATCCCAATCCCTACGGTCAGGGACAGAGCACCCCAGGCTGATTCCTACAGCTCCATCAGCTGATCCAGGCCAGGGTGGGAGAGGGGAGGAGGAGGAGGAGGTTTGCCTGGTGTTGCAAGCGAGGCATGCGGCAGGAGCAGAACAGGCCAACACATAATGAACTCCAGAATCTGAACATATTTTATAAATTGAGAACTCATTTTGCAGAAAGCAGCAATTCCTACTTCTGGCTGTATGGGAGGCATGTTGGCAGGGCCCAGTAAAAAACACCATCTGCAGCTGCAGCTCATTAGCAAGCTTTGAAAACAGCAAACTGGACTGAAATTCCCTGAGCTCAGCCCTTCCTGCCATTGGGGAGGGAAGGGACCTCGGCTAAGGCCAGTTAAGGTACCAGCCAGGGAGATGATCACCACAGGATGCAAGGTGTGGCAAGGCTGGAGAGTCCTTGGCACCAGTTCATCCTCATCCTGCACTGACTTTGCTGGGAAACAGGGAGGAGATAACCCAGCAGGAGCCAAGACTCCCCACAGGCTGCAAAGCATGCTCAAAGCCCAGGCTACTCACAAAGGCGTTGAAGCCCCCGGCCCTGCTCGCCACCCTGAAGAGGCGGAAGACGCTCCACAGCATGGATACGGCCACCAGGGTCACTATCAGGGAAAGGACATCACTGAAAAGACAAAGACAAGAACAAACTGGAGCCTTCAGCTTCACCTGGTCAATATGACCCGACATGACTGCTTTTAAAGGACATTTAGGGTACAGTGCAAACGAGCAGACATGGTTAAGAACAAGGAACTTGCACAGGATTTTATACAGGTATATAAAACCCCTAACCCCAACCATTACATAACCTAAGAAGTTAAGCAGAGGACACTGGCAAACATTGCCTACAGCTGTGGAGGAAATTCGACCTCACCATCCACTTCAGAGGCATTTCTGCTTCTAAAACAAGCAGGACTTCCAGGCACTCAGATCACACGCGGAGCAGAATCCACTGGGGCTGGCAGTGCCTCCAAAGGGAGCTCACTGCAGAGGACAGGCTCTGCTAACAATAGGGATTCCAACCCTCCTAATCCTGGCAGAAATCACTCTGTGGGTCTCCCATTAAGAGACTGCTTGATCCTACTCAGGAGTCCTTTATGCCAGAAAAAAAGTGCTCCAGCACCAACATTGTCAGTTTTCTGAATCCTTTGGAACACCCATTGCATTAGAAGGGAGATGGGGAGCTGCCATGACACCCCAGGTCTAACACAGTTACAGGACAAACATGCTGAGGATAAATACCCTGTGAGCTCTAAACAAAGGATGCTCCTAAGAGCAGGAAAAATGATCCTATGCCAGATGACAGGCTGAGATTGGTGGGCCCCTGTTCTGCTCCACATGCCTGGGGAACCATCCGGCCTCGCCACACTTTAGTGCTTATCTTTACACCAGGAACGTGTGTTCCACCTCTCACAGAGAGATGATTTACTGAAGCAAGGGACCAGCAGGAGCTCTATACCCAGCTGCATTTGTTTCTGCTCAGTGAGAGATGCAATGGCAACACTGAAACCTGAAAGTCACCTTCAGTTTGTCTGCTCTGCAAACAGGATTAATTCTGAAACACCCTGAGCGCCCACAGCATGGAGCGAGCTGAGCCCTGCAAAGGCTCTGCACCTCACAGGCTCCAGCTCCAGACTGAGACCAAATCCTCCAGACATTCATCAGGTCTTCTGAGAGACTTAACAGCCCGTCACAGCTCTTAAAAATGGTTTAAAATCTCTTTTGAGGAGCAGGGGAAACAGCTTGCGTTGGGGGCTGATTGCCTGTTCAGTCCTCTCTTCCTGTTACACGTAAGTCTGAAAAATTGGCAAGTTCTGAATTTGAACTGAAGGTCTCATACTGCATGACTAGTTAAAAAAGCTTATCTTCATATATTCAACTGCATGTTAAAAACATCCAAATGTTGATGAGAGGACAAAATCCAGCCCAGGTATCCATTCAGACACAAACACCACATTTTTACAAGGTGTCTGGGAGGAGGAATTACACACGCTGGCCATCTCCAGTGGGAAAATCAAAGCATTATAATGAGGAAGGAAGGCTTAGTGCATCCCCAGACTTCTCCACAGCCCAGGCTGTAACATCATTTATTGCCAAGATTTCTATCACTGTGCACTTGGACAGTTGATTATGAGAACAAAAAGTGCTCAGCTGAACAAGAACTCAGTGACCCTGACCTGAAACATTTTGGCCTGTTGCATGTTGCAATTACAGAATTCTTAAGACCCTCACTTTTCAAACATTAATGTACATCTAAAGCACCTTATCTTTCAGAAACATTCATTCAATGCTCCAAATCCAAGCTTACTTTTCTGTTCTGTATTTAGATAACATTTAGCCAAAAGTCACTTTTTTCCAAGCAAAGGATGCTGTCACCAATACAAGAGCAACAGTAAGAACAAATTTATATCATACTTTCCATAAAAGCCAGGGTGTTTGTAGGAAATAGGGATTCTGTCTTTCTCATCAATATTCAGCTCATCCTCCACAGCTCTGAGCTTCTCTTCGAATTTGTCGATGTTTGCCACGCGCATGGTGTAGAGCAGGGTCACGTTCTGGGGACAGGCAAGCCACAGCAGCAGGGAAATGTTATTTATTACATATCAATATCTGCAAGGAGCACAGGGGCACAGCATGGACAGGTCAGGAAAAAATTAGCCTCATGCCACACCCTTTGATCCTGCATCAATGAATACGGGAGCAGATGCCTGACACCAGGGCTCTGAGTGAATTTAGGAAGCCTCTGGTCTTAGGAAAAAACACTGATGGACTTTGACAGAATGCTCATGACTGAAACCCAAACAGCAGAAAACTTTTGAAACTAAATCCAGTCATAAGAGTTTACAATCTCCTGGATACCTTCTCCCATATCAGACTGAGCTGGAAGAAAACTCAGTTTCTCCAGCATTTTAGACATACACTAGATATTCTTCCCCCAGGCCATTATTAATTATTTTTACAATTCAAACTGGAAGTCTTAGTTTCCAGTTGCTTGAAGCCCCCTGAACTTCAAATATAAGAAAGAAAAGAACTAAAGCAAGTTTAGCAGCTGGAGTTTCACTGATCATTAATACAGTCACCTCCAGCAGTATTATCTAAGCTCATTCCCAGCTGTAGGGAGTCACTCACAACTTGGCCATGGGGAGTTCCACCTGGGTGCAGATAAATCTCCACGATGTCACTCTCAGGCACCACCTCGATCCTCTGCACCTCCCCCTTGGCCAGCATCTCATTGACAAAGTAGTTCCAGGAGATATTGGTCCCCTCCCTGTTCTCGCCAATCATGAAGCGAAGCATCAGCACCACGAAGGTGAGGATCAGCAACGCCCGCAGACGCTCCAGGTGCATCTGGTTTTCCCTCCTCCTGCGTTTCTCCTCCTCTTTAGGAAAAAAAAGATACCAGAGGAAAAAGGATTAGTGGGTAATTGTGGAGTTCTCTGACTCAAAGGGATAATTAAATGGCAAAGATTAACACAGTGGTACTTTTGAGGGGGATTTTGTGCTGCATGTTTGGTTTCCCCTGAAGGACTGGGTTCCCATGGTCCTGGTGCACCAAACCCACTAAAATCCCACCAAATATCACTCTAGGCTAAAATGAGACGCTCTCTTGCCTGGCCCCATTGAGACAGAGTCAAATAAAGCCACAGGATCCTTGTTGCTAAAAATCAAACTGCAGAATGACTACAAGTCACTTTGTATACAACATGGCTCCACAGTGGAAAATATTGGGAGTAATCCCAGTGTCCCTGGTAAATCCCACAGCACATTATTGTTTCCAGGTGAGCTCTGATCTCCTGGCACCGTCACCACAACTCCAGCAATGCTTCCACTACCTCAATAAATACCTGCATTTGCAGAGAATGGGAGATAGCACAGAACACAAATACACTGCAAATCCATCTGCCTTAACCAAATTCCCTGGATTTTCTCCCATACAACTCACCTCATGTTTCAGAGGGTTTGATAACTTGCCCACATTAAGGATCTGTATCCAAGGGGGATTCCTATGCTGGATGTGCTTTCCCACACTTATTGTACTACAGCCACACTGAAGCAATGACACATGGAAAGGGATGTTTTACTTCAACCATTTGCCATCAAATATTTTTTCTAGTCTCACAACACTTATTTTTTCTGCATCACACAGGCAAATTTACAATTCTGTGGGCTGGAAAGGGCTGTCACAGCACAGTTCAATGTCAGCTGCTGGCCAGTGTTTGAGTTGTTCAAATGACAACAAATATCTCCTCCTCTTTCCAGTCACATGTGAGCGTTCCCAATATATAATTTAACACTTGCTCTTGATATACAATTTAACAGCAACAGCACCATGGCACACATAAATACCCTTTCACACCCAGAAATAAATTCATTCTGTGCCACTGGGCTCTAATGCACCGGTGCTGCAGCTCAGATTTGATTTATTTGCAAATTCATAACAAATGTCCTGACACCAGCATTTATCACCGGTCACCAATTAGGCCCTACGCACGCTGCAACAAAACCCAGGGACAAACATATGACCCAGGCAGCTGCTAAAAAAAGTCCTCTGTCCTTCAGAGGCACAGCCTCATTTTTCACTGCTTCCCAGCCCTGCTCCACTCTGAACAGGAAAGGCTTGTTCCTAAATAGAAACAATGCAGCTTGGCAGAGAAGTCATCATTTCAGAGGGCCGTGACAAGCGCAGGCTCCGTGTCCAGCCCATCCGCTTTGTTCTCTCCTGCCATCCCCTCACCAAGTGTTATCTGCCGCATCCAGCTTTGTTAGCACTCAGGAATTCATCCCAAGGCTGCAGGATGACATCCACGACGGTCTTATTAGGGAAAACTAAAATATATTATAAGAGTTAAGTCTGCACAACATCCTGGAAAGCTGAGCAGGTTCTAAATAAAAAGATTTTACAGAGAAAAGAAACTACTTAAGGAAAGGGAATGCTGACAGGAAAGGTCCACCTGTGGTTGTGCAAGTTCCTCAGGGATGTCAGAGTCAGCTCCTGCTAGAGCACTTTCCTCTATTTCATTTGAGACCAAGTGGAGGCCCATAACCTGCTCTAAACACACACAGTCAGGGGTGTGACCACAAAAACATCACCCAGGGGAAAGCTGCCCATGAGACATCCTGACACGACTTCTCCCATTTCCAGGAATTAGACATTTCTAGGACCTTTAACCTGCAGCTGAATGATTTCAGGAGAGAACCTCATTTCTAGAAAGTTGCAAGGCAACAGCAAGCTTTCCTCTAGTCTCATTTAATCAAGTACAAGCCCATCTATTTCTCAGCTGCGGTGAGGCGTGACTGTCTGTGCAGCACAACATCCCCCTGCACCACAAGCACCCCACAGCACTCAGGAACCAGTCCCAGGGACTGATGTGACACTTGCAAGCAGCAGCTGTGGGAATACTTCCAGCTCCTGAGTCTCCACCAAGCAATGATTTGCCATTAACCCCAAATGTGAACTCTCTGATTAAAATCTTTGCAAGGGCTGCGGTGACAGTTTGAAGAGTTCTGTGCAATAATTACAGCACAGACAAGTGTTCCCCTGGAGACTCAGGGCAGCAGTCCCCTCCCAGAGCCAGGCTGTCCATTAATCACAGGAGGAGAGGCACGGAGCACAGCGTGCTGCTGGGTACTGATGGGAACAGCTACAGCACTGCCAGGTGCCTGCCCAGCCATCCCCTGGCCTCACACACCAATTCCACACCCCAGTCCTTCCCAGGACTCTGAGAGCTGCACTCACCCCCCACTGAACCCTCCATCCCAGTTAGCATCAAGGAAAAACCACTGCTCTGGCCATAGGGACACTGCAGTGACACCAGCCAGGCTGTCAGCAGCAGCTGACCTCTGGCTTCAAAAGCAAAAAATCCAAAAGGATTCCATTATTAAGCACAATGAAGCAAAAGCCAAGTAATCACACCATCTGATGATACCCAGGTAAAGGTTTAGAAAATAAATGACAAAGTTATATTACAGTCTGTAATGACATTAAGTGCCTCCCAACTTGCAGTACAAAGTTCTGGAGGGATGGCAGGGAGCTGGATGATTTTATGGGTCCTTCCAACCCAAGCCACTCTGTGACTGACAGGTTAAAACTCATTTTCAAAAGATTCTTTACATGCCTGGGGCTTAGGAGAGTAAAACATGGGAAAAAAAACAGCATCTAAAAAGACTGATTTTAAAAAAGAAAAACCAAGAAAAATTAGTAACACTGCTAAGAGCTCTTTAAGGAATTTATATCTAAATTCTGTGACTCACTAAAAGCAGGGGTATCTCCATTTGACGGTAAGTGAAATATAAGCAAATAAAACCAAATCCAGCTTAAATAACTGGGTTTAGTTAATACAAATTTATTAAGCCAAAATGCTGTACAACAAAACCTCCAAAAAAACCCCAAGTAATATTACTGTCCCCCTTCACAAAGGGGCTTGCCAAGGCAAACAGCAGTGGGGAGACTTGCACAGGAAGCAGAGTGGCCCACAAAGAGTCACTTCCATGATCTTTCATCCCCTGAGTAGATATTAGGGGAAATTCCTTCTTGTGAGGGTGGGCAGGCCCTGCACAGATGCCCAGAGCAGCTGTGGCTGCCCTGGATCCCTGGCAGTGCCCAAGGCCAGGCTGGACAGGGCTGGGAGCAGCCTGGGACAGTGGGAGGTGTCCCTGCCATGGCAGGGTGGAACTGGATGGGCTTTAAGGTCCTTCCAACCCAAACCACTCCAGGATTTCTATCTGTTATTTCCAGTCCATCACCTAAACCAAAACACTCCTTCCAGCTTGTCCCTAGCCCCAGGTTTGTACAGGGGGAAGGTGCAAGTACAGAGAAACAGGAAGGAGGATTTTCCTCCCTGTGTTTCAATAAATCCCAGAATTTCTGGTACACACACATACCATCCTCCTCCTGTGGAGATTTCTTCTTGAATCCTCCATTCTTCTGGCTACTCCCCTGAGAGCTGGATGTAGCAAACCAGGCAGTGCTACCTGCAGGCAAGCACAGGTCAGAGGTTGTTTTGATGGCACAAGGGAAATAATTTGGAGGAATTTCTCTAGCACTGAACCATGGACACAATTCCCAAGGCACAGCCATTGCTAACACTGGTGAGGGCAGTTAGGAACAGCCTCACACTTGGGATTGGAAATGTTCATTCAAGGAAATATAGGTAATGGAATTAAATCATGCTGGGGAATACTCCAATAAAAGCCCAAAAAGGCTACAAACCAAAGTCTAACGATCCAGTACTCCTTTAATCCCCCGAGTTGCTCATGGGAAGGTGCCACTGTTCATTCCTGGCACCAAACACAACCCTGGATCCCTGCAAACACCCCCAGCTCCCACATCCAGGAACAGAACCTTTGCTGCACCTTCAGGAAGGCAGGGGGAAGGCGAGGAAAGGTCAATTCTCTTATGAAATCAGACCTTTCCCCTTCCTGCTCCTCAGGACTCACCCAGGAGATTCCAAAGTCTGACTGGATCCCGGATTATGATTTGTTTTGTCAGGACTCCGCCGAGACCTTGATGTGGTAGGGAAAGTGTTGGTGCCAGGAGGCTCTGAGGAAGGAGAGAAAGAAAAACAGGACAACAATTGGAACAGCAATGTGGCTGCTGAAGGTTTGTGTGCCTTTCTGAGGCTCGAATTCCTGAGCAGGGAAATGCTGCGGGTGAGTGTCAGGACGGCAGCTGGGAGCCCTGCATGGGATCCCTGGTTGGGCACCTCCCACCTGACCTGGGAAATGTTTATAACCCGGAGCAAAGAAAGCACAAGTAGAAACAGACAACCTATCTTCAAAACACTTCATAGTTCATCTTTTTCCTCTCTGTGTCTGTTGTTTTGTTTTTTTGTTTGTTTTTTTTTGTTTTGTTTTGGGTTTTTTTTTTGTTGGTTTTTTTTTTTTTTTGGTTTTTTTTTTTGTTTTGTTTTTTTTTTTGTTCTAAAGGCATGTTGGAAAGCAGTTCTAAGAATGCAAAGCCAGTTAGTGTCCAAGGCTAGGCTGGACAGAGCTTGGAGCAACCTGGGCTAGTGGAAGGTGTCCCTGCCCATGGCAGGGGGTAAGAATAAAATCCCTTCCCACACAAATCATTCCATTATTTCCACATTGTTTCCCAAGTCAGTGCCCAACAGCGCTGACAGGACGGACCTTCGGGACGGCACAACCACAGGTCCCTCCCGAGCACCCCGAACGCCCCTCTCCCCCGTTCTTCTCCTCCCCCGGTGCCCGGTGAGGCCCCGCCACCGCCCCGTTACCTGCAGGCCGCGAACCCCGCCGAGGGCAGAGCCGCGGGGCCGGGCCCAGGCGGCGGCGGGCGGCCGCCAGAAGGCGCAGCGGCCGCGGAGCAGCCCCATCCGCAGCAGCAGCGCCATGTCCGCCGCTCCCGCTCCTCGGAGGCCTCAGAGGCCGCGGCGGCGGGACGAGCCCGGGCCGGGCCGCGGCGGCTCCGCCGTTACCAGAACCGCGGCCTCGGCAGGGCCGGAAGCGGCCGCTGAGGGCCGAGCGGCCATCTTGGAAGCGGGGGCGCGCTCCGCGCTGCCAGGCCTTAAGATGGCGGCGGCGGCGCGCGGGGGCTGCCGGGAAGGGTCGCGCCGTTCCCGCGGTAACGGGAGGGGGGGCACGGTCTGAGGGGCCGCGGACGGCCTGAGGGCCCGGCCCCTCCCGCCGCTCCTCCGGCGGGCTCTGCTCTGCAGGCGAGCCTCAAACAAGGGCCAGCCCGCTCACGTCTCATTGAACAGACGGTTCTCCACCAGCCCCGGATTTCTCCGGGCTCCAGCGGGGCCAGGGCCCGGCCTTGGCCTGGGCCCAAGTTATTTAGGCAGGAGAACAAACGGCTGGGAGGGGCGAGAGGGTCCCTGCAAGGTTAGCAGGAGGCTGCAGCCACCTCTGGGGAGGCCTGATACTGGAGTCTGGTGGTGTGAGCACACAACCGTCCCGGCTCTGGGATTTTATCCCTCCTAATCCCATGTAATTGTAATGCCTGGGAAAAGAAGGAACAACCTCTGCAGTGTTAGCTTCAGCAGCGAGGAAAGAGAGCAGCTCCCTCCCTGTGCAGCTGTTGCTGAGGAAGGTTTCCCCTCTGACAGCCCGAGGTAGGAGTGAGCTCTGGTAGAAAACAGCCTGGGTGTCTGCGATGGGAGTGAGGGACTGAACTGTGCTCTGAGGAAAGGGAGTGAACAAATACATAGAAATTGATGTTTACTTTGAGGGTGGTGAGGCCCTGGCACAGGTTGCCCAGAGAAGCTGTGGCTGCCCCATCCCTGGCACATTAATGTCCCCTCACTCCTGGAAATCTCTCTGTGTCACTGATTGGATCAAACAGTTCAATTTACACGCACACAGCTCGGTGCCAGTTAGTACATGAAGGCTGTTCAGAGGGGATGTGGCAGCTGGGGGCACCTCCACCCACAGATCCCACATGGAATGCCCAGGGAGGCTGCACTGACTCCCAGCTGGAAGATCCAGGCCTGGATGTGACCAAGCTGTGCTGAACTGGGAGTACTGGTTATTTACAGACACAGCACAGAGCTGGAGTTGACACAATTTCTAACCCTTTTTTCACACTGTGCTTCAAAGGCAACCAGATGACAGAGCACCAGGAAAGCTGGACAGAGCAGCTGTGGCTGCCCCTGGATCCCTGGCAGTGCCCAAGGCCAGGCTGGGTGGGGCTTGGAGCACCCTGGGACAGTGGAAGGTGTCCCTGCCCATGAACAGAATGGGCTTTAAGGTCCTTTTCCACCCAAACCATTCCATGACTCCACAAAGGAGGGCTGGGGGTCTTTGCCTCGCTGGTGCCAACACAAAGTGGTGCCCGAAGCGGAGTCAGGAGGTTCTGCCCTGCGTGGGCAGCCCAGGCTGTCCCCTCTGTGCGTGCCAGAGGTGACCTTGGGAAAGGTGGCCTCAGTCACTGCCCTTGGACTGGCAATATGCTCCTTTGGGAGTAAGCCAATATTCTGAGAGGCCAGATATAACCTGATCCAGGCTTGGCCTTGCTGGGATGTGCTCCAACCATGACATCACCCAGTAATGCCACGTCTATTTACTACCGGGGAAAGGTGCTGGATTGGAGGCTGAAATCCCAGCTTTATCTCCTGAGCAGGTTAGGAGCAGGAAGCAGCATTAGCAGCCGCAGCTTGTTCTTTTCAGGCCAAGAGAAGTCAGTTTCCATGGGAAACACAGCTCTGCTCTGTCTGACAATTCACCTCTCCTGTTCCCAGGCTCCCTGTAAGACCCTCCTGCCCTCTGGGGCTCAGGAAGTTCCTCAGCCCCCCCAGCCCATCCCTGACTCATTTCCACGCAGCACCTTGCCAGGGGGGTAAATGGATACCTGGAATCTGGTGGCCACTGCACCACCACAGACTTCTCCTCAATGAATCAAGGATTACATGGAGAGCTGAAGCTGCTGGAAGGTAAATTCAGCCCTTTCACAGGGTGCAATTTCCCTCCAGCAGCTGAGCCAGGGCTTTGCTGAGGCAGGACAAACCACCCAGCTCCGAGGCCCCGGAGCTTCCCGGCATGCCCCAGCACTGTGTGTCTCTGTCATGCACCAGATGGGATTTTTTTGATTACTTCTTGGCAGATGACAAATCAAGGTCAAGGGATAGATGCTCCCCTTCAGCACAGCAAGGCCAAGAGCTTTAGGGTTTTCAGCAACAAAGGATGTGCTTAAAAGACCACACGGTTTTCCCTGGAGCACAGTAAAACTCCTCACCAGGAAAGAGCTGCTCAGCCTTTTTCCATGAGCCAGTCCAAGCCCATCACACCTTTTCACTCCTCCAGGAACAGCTTGGGATCACAGCGAGTTCCAGTTCCATGGGCACTGACACTGCCCCTCCCTGGGGCACAGAGCCTCCCCAGCCCCAGGGCCAGCCTGGGACACGGCCCTGGGGTACAAATCCATCTCGGGGTCACCTCTAGAGCCCTGGCAGTGTAAGACAGGCAGGTGACAGATGGCTGGAGGCAGGGGATCACGGGGACTCGGCCACCCCACAGCAGCCACCGCTCCGTCTGCCAGCCAGCCGGGGCTTAGGAACCTCTGGGAAAGCCAACACGGTGAGAGGGAGCAGCACTCGGAGAGGGGCAGGGAGAGGGGCAGAGCAGGAGAGGGGCAGAGCAGGAGAGGGGCAGAGCAGGGTGAGGGGCAGGACAGGGAGAGGGGCAGAGCAGGGAGAGGGGCAGAGCAGGGTGAGGGGCAGAGCAGAGCAAAGGGGCAGGGTGAGGGGCAGAGCAGGGTGAGGGGCAGGACAGGGAGAGGGGCAGAGCAGGGAGAGGGGCAGAGCAGGGAGAGGGGCAGAGCAGAGCAAAGGGCAGAGCAGGGGGAGGGAGGTGGCTGTCGGTGACTCAGAGCAGATGACTCTGCAGGGTGCACTCCCCGGGGAGCTGCTGGGGTGAGCGGGGCTCAGCGAGGCCAGGAGCCCATCTGTGTGCGGGAGGTGGCTGAAGCCATCTCCAGAGCCCTCAGACCGGAGGAGGTCACTAAGCTCCGAGTGAGCAACTGTCACTCCACACCCCTGAAATCCATAAGCAGCCTGGAAACCTAAAGGCTGTCATTAGGAATGATAAAAACAGTAATTAGAGCCGGGCTGTGAGGAGTTCACACCTGGAACATCAATAGAGGCGTTTACCCAGCAGCAGGAGAGCGCTTCCCCCAAATCCCTGCTCTGTGGATGCACCAGGGACAGAGCTCCACGGACCACTCCTCACGCAGGCGTAAGTAAATTCTGCAGGGAGCCTTGCAAACAGGCTTTACCCAGCACAGCAGCAGCTCCCAGCTTTGAGGGATCCAAAAATGCTGCTGTTACAGGAGCTACATCAGCTCCTGGGCCGTGGGCTCTGCCTGTCCTGATCCCAGTCCTGGTGCTTCACTGGGACTCAGCTGGGTGCTCAGTGGGCTGCTCCAAGGAGTTAAACCTTCAAAACACACAGATCTGGGGACAAGCAAGCTGTGCCAAGGGGTTAGACCTTCAAAACAATGCAGATTGGAATACGAGAGAGCTGTTCCATGAACTTAGCCTTAATTACCTCTTGTAGAGCTCTGAGCAGCCACCACACTATAAAGCAAGTGAAAACCCACACTTTTATTTCTTTATGGCATCACAGGTGGAACAGCTTAAGTTGGAGTGTCCTTAACAACAATAACAACGGCAGAGAAATACAAGGATGGTTGAAAGCAGCTTTATTTAGTGAAAGTCTGTACAGAGCCAGGGAGGTTCCTGCTGCAGTACAGCAGCTGTACTCCTCACTGCCTTCCCAAATGGCTGCTTGGTTTGCCAAACCCATTTCTCTTCAAAATGTTAATAGATGACATTAATTAAAACATGAGCCAAGCTTAAAGGAAAGGTTTTCCTCATCCAAGCTCTTCTCAAGTTTTATTCTCTTGGCCTCTGCCATGTTGGCACTGACTGGTCACTGAGGGTTTACCCTGTACCAGCCATAAATCACACCTTGTTTCATCTGTTAAAGATAGATTGCCACCCCTCCATCCTGTGAGGAGCTGAATCAGCAGGGAGCTGCACCCACAGAAGCACAGCCCAGGAATTTTTCACTTCAGGACTGGCCTGATGGTTCCTTCCCTCACAACGCAGCTGCTGAAGGACTCAGGTGAGTTTGGTCACCCACAGGTTGCTGGAGCAGGTGAGGGGCTGGCACAGGTGCCATCCCCAGAGTGGGCCAGGGAGCAGTGCCAGAGCAACGAGCGCAGGGTCAGGAGCTCTGTCCCCAAAGTCAGAGTCCTTTTAGCTCGTTGGGACAGACAGAAATAGGCCTGAAAGCACATTCCCCAAGTGGCCTAATTTCCCTGCCCTCACACAATGTTCTCTTTCCTCCTCAGCACCAGGATATTTGTTTTATTTTAGGATTTAAGAGCTTACAACCTTTATCAAAGGACAAAGGTGCTCAACAATTGACTGTAAGATTTTTTTTTTGTCTTAAGTATTGCAATTAAGGAGCAAAAGCCAGCCCAGGGTAACAAAGCCAGGCAGGTTAAACATCCCCATCACACAAGTCTCACCCAGAAAACCAGCAGAACAGCCCCCAAGGAAATAATCCTCCCATTCCTGCTGTCAGCTTTCCTTCTCTAAGTACTTGAAAGTTCCTCCCTGAACCAGGCTGTTGTGTTCAAATAGAAAAAGGTCAGGGTGACACAGAAAGGGTTTAACTTCCTCCCCAGCACTGGATCTCTGACCTGGATGACATTCAAGGTTGTCAAGGAAGCAGTTACAGACAACTATATTTAGGAAATGAAAACATGTATTTCCCCTCTCCTGTGCTCAGAGGCCAACCCTCACCTGCAGCGTTTGCAGGGAGCTGTCACAAGAAGCTTAATGGAAAGGAAGCCAAAAAAACCCCAACCCCTTTCTTTTCACTGGTTTAGTAGGTCTTACAGAGCAGGGAGATGGGTAGAGATAAAAAGACTAAGCCTAAGTGGAGCACAGGACCAGCTTAGCAGGCTCAGAATAAACCTCTCTCCTGCTGTTATTTAACAGCAGAGCTGGCCACGTGCTCTGAGGCACTGCGTCCTGCTGAGCCCAGCACACACAGGGGGGGTTCTGTTCCTGGGGCTGTGGCCCCCAGCACCCCAGAGCTGTCCCTCAGGTGTGTGACCCCCTGCACGTGCCAGAGGAGAGATCCCAGTTCCAGCCCCGCTCCTGGCACAGGGGGTTAAACCCACAATGTTCCAGATGAGCTCATGGCAGAGCTGCTGCCTGCAGGCTTCCCCATGCTGGCAACCAAAACAACGCGTGGTGACAGCTCTGCCACCCACGGCAGGGCTGGGACCTGCTCCTGGCCGGGGTTCCTGCCTGGAATTGGGTGCCTTGGTGACACACAGGGGCTGGGACACTGGGTGTGGTACAGAGAGCGGGCACACAGCACAACAGGGCCGTGCTTTGGGCTGCATGAACCCCAAAGTCATCCCTTCTCACCTGCCACTGCCCCAGGTGCTCCCAGCCCCGTCCAGCCTGGCCCTGGGCACTGCCAGGGATCAGGGGCTGCTCTGGGCACCTCTGCCAGGGCCTGCCCACCCTCACAGGGAACAATTCCTGCCCAAACTCCGCCTGTGACCGATGGGTCCCAGCCTGTCATCAACCAGCACCTGGTCAAGCAGCCGTTCCTGGAGCGCTCCAGGAGGATGAGGGAATCACTGACATTGCCCAGCAGGAATGACCTGTTTGGGAGACGCTCAAAGCGCGTTTTTAGGAGGCACCACCCTGCACGTAAAAGCTGCACAGAGCGTTTCGGTGTTGTGTGAAAGGAGCCCCAGAACCTGGCGTGGGCAGGAGCGAGCAGCTGGGCCAGCGTGTCCGTGTCCCTTCCAGGGGGATCCCCCGGCTGTCTCCCACCATGGCAGCTGTGTCACTCCTCACTGTCCTGCCGGGACACGGCACGCACGGCACCGGGAGCTGCCGTGGGGATGTGACGGAGGAACGGGCCCGGAGCGGACCCGAGCGCTGTGTCCGTGTGCCGCTGGAGCAGGGGTGCCCCGGCACCTCCCAAACCGGCGCCTTGTCCCAACACCGATTTCCGGGCACACCGGTGCTCCAAGTGCCAACACCGGCAGCATCGACCACCGCCCGGTACCACTGCCAACCGGGAGTGCCCGTTCCGGTGATCCCACAATGCCGGGGCAGCGCGGCGGGCCCGTTCCCGGGGCCTAGCTCAGCCCGCAGGTCTCTGTGGGGCCTATCCCGGTCCCGGTCCCGGTCCCGGAGCTCGGTACGTCCCTGCGGGCCAGTTCCGGTACCGGTACCGGTCTCGGTCTCGTTCCCGGTTCCGGTCCCGCTCGCGGGGGGTCCCCGGCCCCTCCCTCCCCCCGCAGGCCCCGCCCCGGAAGCGCCGCCCGGCGCGCGCAGCCAATGGGCGGCGGCGCTGCCGGGACACGTCGCGCGCGGCCGCGCTCCCGTCACCCCCCGCGCGCTCGCCGGGGTGGGAAGGGGGGGGCGCCGCGGCTCCTCCCCCCACCCCGGACAGCCGCGCCCGCCAATCAGCGGCGCCGTCTCATCGGGCCAATGAGCGGCGGCGTCTCAGCGGCGCGCGGGGGATGGAGCGCGCGGCCCGGAGCCGCCACGGCGCGCGCCCCCCGCGCTAGGGCCGGACCCCGGGACCCCCGGAGCCCCCAGAGGCGCCCCCAAATCCCCGCCAGCCCCCGCTCTATGCGGCGGGGCCGGCCGAGCCGCAGGCCTCGCTCCGCCGCGGGGCTGCCCTTGGCCCGCTGAGCGCCGAGCACCGGTAAGCGCGGGCGGGTGGCGCGGGGGGGGCACCGGAGCGCTGCAGACACGGGGTGGAGGGCAGAGGGGCCGGGGGCCTCCCGGAGAGAGGGGCTGCGCGGCCGCGGGGGGCACCGGGAGCGGCACCTGGAGCGGGGGGGGCCGAGGTCGGCGGGGGGGCAGCGGGCCGGGGTGGGGGATGGACGGGGAGCACCGGTAGCGGTGGGAGGTGGGACCCGGTGCGGGCTGGGAGCGGCGCGGGGTCGGCTCGAGGGGAGGAAGCGCCGCAGCGCGGGTGGGAAGAGGACGTTGGGATTTTGGGGGGCGGCGGAGGAGGTGAGCGGCTGCGGGGGGATGGCGGGGGTGGCGGTTCGGAGGGCCGCGGGGGGAGCCCCGGGGCCGGTCGCTGTTTCGGGGTGCGCAGGCTCGTGGGGAGCCGTGGGAGGAACTCGGAGCTCCGAGCCGAGCCCGCAGCACGGGCACCCCCCCGCCCTCCGGACCCCGGTTTTTGGGGTGGGGATGTTTTTTTCGCAGGGGTGTGGGGTGGGGGGGAAATGCGTTTTGGGGTGAGCGCTGCGCTGGGAGGAACAATACCAAAAGTTGTCTGAAATGGTAATTTCCGTTTCCCATTTCATCATCCCCGGGTAGGCGTTAGCCCTGCCTGTGTGTGCGCAGGGCCGGGGCCGCACCGAGCCCAGCCGGCCCCAGCCCCGCCGCTTCCATTTATTTCCCAGTTTAATCTTTAAATCGCTCCGTGATTCTGTCCTCCGAGGAGCCTTTGTGTGCCGGGGAGGGGCTGCTCGACACCTTTGCCCCTTAGCAGAAAGGAAGAGAGGGAGGAAAAAAAAAAAAAAAAAAAAAAAAGAAGCCCAAACAGCTGCAGCCCAGGACGAGCCTCCCCCAGGCCGGGAATGGATTCGTGTTTAGAAAGGCAAATGACCTCGGAGGGAGCGGGGATGAGGCGAGCCCTCGGTGCCCTCTGCCCTTTCCCAGAGGGAGCAGCTGTCCGGGCTGCGCGGCTCAGAACGGGCCCTTCATTGAGGCACAGGGGCCGTGTGTTTACGGCTTGGCTTCTCCTCCGGGCTCGGGGATGTGTTTTGATATCCAGTTGCAGGAAAGGGTTCCTCCCCCCTCCTGGTTTTGTACACAAAGTGCTCTCTCACCACTGGGGACACGGCTCTATAGGCAGAGAGCGAATTCCAGGCGGCTCTTGAAGCAAAATTCCCTCCTGAGATGGCTTCTGAAATGGGGTACACACATCATTTTTACCCTCTCTGTAGGCAAAGATTTTTAGGTGAAAACGTCTGTGCTGCCTTGTAGCTGTGTGCTTTCCTGAGGTTTATATAATTTTAAGGAACTTGGAGTTCAGTGTATTTCTCCTTTGTTTTGTTCATAAAATGGAACATTTTTATGTAATGACTCCAATTATTTCCTTTTTCTGTGGGGGGAAAACCACTCCACGGAGTCATGGAGAGGGAAAAGGAGATTAACTCTCACGTTTCCCAACAGCATCGATGCATTCTTTGTGTGTGCCCTACTAAGAGCTCAATATTTAACTTGATTAACTTAAAAACGAGAAAAGTTGGCGTTTTCAGCCTGGATTTTCTGGCAGATTCCAGGTTGGAGTAGTGTGAGATGGCTGTGGAGGGGTTTGGAACGTGCTGTGGCTGGGAAACTCTGGCGTTTGCTTCCAGAGCTCCGTGCCCTGTTTTGTGTCCGTGGGAAGCGCTCGGCAGGGCAGGGGCTGCCCGGGAGGGGTGGGCGAGCTGCGGGGCTCCGTGCGAGCCCGTCCGGGGCTCGGAGGCTGCTGGGCCCGGCTTGTGCCGGGCTCGGCCCAGGGCTGTGCCGGGGTCGGCGGGGCCGGCCCCCGGGTTGTGCCGGGCTCGGCGGGGTCTGCTCGGGCCTCGGGAGGTGCCAGGCTCGGCGGCGCTCGGGCCCGGGTTGTGCCGGGCTCGAAGGCTGCTCGGGCCCGGCTTGTGCCGGGCTCGAAGGCTGCTCGGGCCTCGGGAGGTGCCAGGCTCGGCGGGGCTCGGCCTTGGCCCGCAGCAGCTCCGGGTCCCGCTGGCTCCGGGAGGGCTCCCCGGTGCTCCGGGAGCTCTCGGGCCTGCCGGGGCACATCCAGCCTGCAGAAGGGCTTTGCTGTGAACCCGTCCGGCGAGCCGGGGCTTGTGGCACCCCGGGCTATGTGAGTCAGTGGAGGGCTCGGCCTGCCAAACTCGCTGCAAACCGAGCTGCCCGTGCAGCAGACAACGCGCAGGGCTGGAAAGCACGGCCACCCTCGGTTCCCAAGGCTGTTTTTGACTCGTTCCTGGTGTAAACAGTGACCGGGGAGCCCCGGCCATGTCGGCGCTGGCTGGAAACTGGAGATGTTGTGTTTCGTGTTCCACACTTGGTTCTGCTGCTCGGTTCTGCTTCTGCTTTTAGAAATGAACTCTTGTCTGTTTCTCCATTTCATAAAAAAGCATGGTTCAGAGTGAGCTGATTTTTTTTTTTTTTTTCTCCTCCGTGGGCAGCTTTTTGTTTTTGTGATGTTGCAACAGCATTTTCTCAGACTTAAACCTGCAGATTGTCCACTTTGAGGGCTGGGTTTGGATGGGGGAGGAAATGTTAAAAAAAAGCCCCAGAGCAAAAACCCTTTGGCTTAATTTCTTCCTTCGTGTGTGGTAGGCAACCTGATAAGATTATTTTATTTTCCACTCGTGTTTTAGTGGACTGAGTCCCCCCAAATGCTCGTGAACAAAGCCAAGCGTAGCACGGCGTCGTGCCGCGTTCTTCCGCTGCTCAGCAGAGCAGACAAATGCATTTCTCTGGGGTCAGTGAGACTCTTCGTGTTAATCAATACTGTACCAGCAGTGTTCCCTTTCCAGGGAACCAGATGGGCTGCTTACAACTGGTGCTGATTATTTTAACTGTGTAATTGTAACATGGCTGCGTGATGACAGTGTTTCCTGCAGACACTTCAAAGGAAGGTTCCCGACGAGTGTGTCTTTACAGCGTTTAATCTGTCCTCTTTGTCTTTATGTTGTGGCTTTTGGACATGTGTTTGAAGTACTAAGAGGTTTTTTTTCCCCTTACCTCCAGCTTTTCTATACATTAAAAGGAGGCAGTGCTCTGGAATGATGAAGTGTCTCCAGTGTGGGAATAAACCCAGGGTTTTAGCGGCTCCCACAGCGGTGGGTTGGATTCACTGAGTTTTAGATCCAGGCAGTGACTAAGCCAAAAGCTGGGAAGAGATTTAAGTGGCTGTGAGGAAATGGCAATATTTTTTTTTAAATAGTGCATGTGGCTTTGTTTTGGGGAAAATATGTTGTATGGTGACTTGAGTCTTAACTGGGACAGGCTAATTACTCGGTGAAGAAATCCTCCTCCTAGGGAAGGAAAGGCACAGGGCCGGAGCTGGTTAATTACATTTTGTAAAATTATGGAGTGACGGCTTTCTGAGGAGGTCTGCCCCTCTTCCTGCCCTGTACCTGAATTTCAGGCTCAGCAGTTGCCTTACGGATTGAAATTCCTCCTGGGTATTAAGATTTAATGGTGGCAGACCCAGAGCAAGTAGTGGCAGGTACTGCTGCTTTTCAGTACAGCAAAGCAAATAATACTGGAAAATATTTACATGGGGGTTGTTATTCTCCTCCTATTTCCTTGATGAGCTCTAGTAAAGGTGCCTGTGTGCTCCTTGCATTGCCGGGGAGAATTCCCTGTATTTCGGTTGTAAAAGGCTGCGGAGAGGAACCGGTGTCTCCATAGCAAAGATTCCAGTGTTTCGTGATCAGCTCACATATATTTTTACCCCATCTAATTTAAACCAGTCTGCACGACACTCACAGGAATGATTTGTATGCAGCTTTTAAATATTTTCCTCCTTCCTGCGTGAGGGATTAGCGGCACAGAGCTGCTTTTTCGGAGGGTTCTCAGCCAAGTGTTACGTAATTTGTGTGCCACCGATGCACGGCCATAAAAAATACTCCCATCAATGTTGGGGGAAAGCTTGTGTAGGCAATTATTTCAAATCACAGGCGTCCTAAGCAGGTTTGTGCAGCCTTAAAATCTGGGCAAAACGCTGCCTTTGGAATCCTGCTGGGAAGGGGGGTGGGAAGCTGTCAGCGCCCGTGGTCTGGAGGCTGGTTTTGAGCACATTCTACTCCACTTTTTAAGCTTCCCTGTGTGAGAACTGGTGTTTTCTGGTGTATTTTCTCAGGGAACCGTTGGGTATTTAAAAATCGTAATTTCTCTGAGTCTGGGTGGTGGTGCTTCAGCTGAGGCTGCTTATGGGTGATGCCAGTTTGTAATCTTTTATGAGAGTAAGGGGGGGAGAAAAAAGTAAAAAGAAGCTTAAATGCTAATAAGAGTGAAAAATGTGCTCGGTGTGGAGAGCATGTGAAGAGAGCGGGCGCACGTCGGGCTGTGGAGTCTCCGTCAGCTGAGCTGGGGGCTTTTAAAAATCTGCTCTAATTTTTATGCTGCATGTGGAATGGCTAATCCCATAAAAGCCTCGCACCTTTTGACAGATGAAACGCTGCTGTTCTTCACTTATTTGAGCAAAATATTTTTATAGATGGTATTAGCTCTGTGGCTCCGAGGGTAATGCAGTCCTTACACGAGAAAGATCGTGCTTTGATCTGACAGCTTTCAAGATCCATTTCCAATCTTGGAGTTCCATTAAGTCTGTTTGTAATGGTGCCCTCAGACTTTTTTTTTCTGTTTATGTGACTCTTTGGGTGTTAACGTTGCTCTGTATCTGAGTTTTCTTTAATAAACTGAAGGAATAATTGGGGTCAGGAAAGGAAATAATCGTGTTGGAAAGTGCAGTTAATTATACCAGGTATTTTGGGCTGCAGAATTCTTTCTCTTGATTCTAATGTTTTCTTCAAGTTGTAGGATGTAGTGAAATGATCAGATCATCAAGCTGGGACAGTGAGACAGGGTGATGTGTGGTGGTTAATTTTGGGAGTGTGAAATGACTGTGGCTGCAGGCTTGATGTCCATGGGGGTTGTGGAGGATAGGAGGGATGGTGAGCAGTTCTTCTCTCTCTTCTCTGGGGGAAGAAACGGTCTTTGTGTGGTCCAGTGTTCATCCAGTGGCATCTACATGGCCCTGTGTCCATCCAACATGATTTAAATGATCTTGTGTCCATCCTATGTCATCTGTGTGGTCTTGTGTCCATCCAGTGGGACCTTTGTGTCCATCCACCATGATTGGTTTGGTTCTGTGTCTGTCCAGTGGGGTCTGTGTAGTCCTTTATCCATCCAACATGGTCTATTTGGTCCTGTGTCCATCCAACATGATTTAAGTGATCTTGTGTCCATCCTACATCATCTACGTGGTCTTGTGTCCATCCAGTGGGACCTTTGTGTCCATCCAACATGATTGGTTTGGTTCTGTGTCTGTCCAGCGGGGTCACTTTGGTCCCCGTGTCCATCCAACATGATTGGTTTGGTTCTGTGTCTGTCCAGTGGGGTCACTTTGGTCCCCGTGTCCATCCAACATGATTGGTTTGGCCCCGTGTCCATCCAGCACGGTCTCTTTGGCCCCGTGTCCGTCCAGCACGGTCCTGCTGGCTGTGTGTCCATCCAGTGGGCTCTCCATGGTTGTGTGTCTGTCCATCGTGGCCCACGTGGTCCCTGTCCCTCGAGGGTGGCTCCGTGGCAGCCCCTGCAGGGCTGGGGTGGGTGCTGGCTCTCGGCAGCCGGAGCAGCCTCCCCGTTCCCTCTGCTCCTCCTCCCCTGGGGCCCCGCCGGCGTCTGGCCAGGCCTGAGTCTGAGAAACCATCCTGGCTTTTCCTGCCCCTCTCAGCGCTGGCTGGGACGGCGTGAGCTCCCAAAGAGGACGTGTGGAACCTCCATCTCCAGGTTTGTTCCCGTTTTCTGGAGCTCGTTGCGTGGGTAAGGCGTGCATTGCTGTGCAGCTGTGGTGAGCAGAGGCTGCGAGTGCAGCCAGGGATGGGGAGGCACTTCCAGCACCAGGGAGGGAGCTGGCTGCTGGAGCCAGGAGAAAGTGATGTTTTTTTCTAGGTCAGGGTTGAAGGCACTGTCAGGGTGGTGATGTGCAGCATATCTTACTGTCTGCATTGTCCCTGCCATATGGATGTGTGCACGCTGCCCTTGGCATTCAGGCATTGAATTATTTATCCTCTCCAAATCTGGAGGCAGCCTTTCTTCCCCTGTCTCCAAGAAAACCAAACTTACCCGATGAGTGTTTTTAAAATAAACCTTCCTCTGTGAATTACTGCAGTGGCAGGAGCAGGGTATTGATCGTATGTTGCGTTTGGAGTCGGAAACCAAAGGTTACAACACTGGATATCTTGTGGAAACACTGAAATATTTATTTTGCTGTTAGGTGCAAGTGTGTCTGTGCTGGTGCTGGGTTTGTATGTGGCTGAAATGCCATGTACTGAAATTTCCTGACTGGGAGAATGGAGAGGCCAGAAAACTTTGCAGTATGTGTAAAAGCAGCTTTGTCTCAGCTGCGTGTGAGGGGATGGATGCTTTTCCAGGGAGAAGGCATCTCCCTTGCTCTTGTGCTGTGTTGGATTTGCTGTGAGAGGAGCGTTAAGGTGGTCCTGGTTTGGGTGTGGGTGTTTGCAGGGTGTCACGGAAGGGTGGTTCGGGCTCGGGGAAGCACAGGCTGGAGGCAGCTGCCTCTGTAATTATTTCTGAGAGACTGACAGCTCTGCAGGTTAGAAACAGTCTCGAATAATTTACCTTCAGAGCAGCATAAAGCTGCTAAAACTGTGTCACAGGCATGGGGAAGAATCAGAGAGTCAAGAAGGGAGATGTTACCCTCTAAAAAATTCACCAGGATCCGGAGGCAGCGTGTCCCTGAGGGCTCGGCAGCCAGAGGCTTGGAAACACGGTGCTGCCCTCAATATCGGGATGTGAAATGAAAGGATGCGTAATTAGGAACTCCAGAAAAAAAAAAAAAAGGCATTAAATAGCTTTAGAGGTGAATGGAAGCTTCATTATTAAGCAGCAAGTGCTTAGCTGCAGTTGGTGGTGCCTCTTCCTTTCAAATCACGCACACATGAAAGTGCTCCCCGCCCCCAGCGGGGCCTTATCGGCTTATCTGGGCAGGAGTTCAGAGCCATAAAAACTGTATCCTGCTTACACCTTCCAGCCGGTCCTGTGACCTGCGCTGTGTAAACAAGTTGTACCAGGAGCTCCCCATGACTGGTAAGTGCCTGGGTTTCTGCAGCCTGGCTGGGTCCAGGAGGAGCCAAGATAAAGTTCCAAGAAGTTCCCCTTTGGGAATGGTCTCCTGATAGCTGCTGCGGGGAGGAGGCGGCAGGGCCGGGATCCTGCTGACTGTGGCAGTGACTGTAGCCCATGGAAAGCACTTTGGGATAGACTTTACACTCCGGGGCTGGTGTTTTCCACGTTCTGCAGGAGGGTGGCTGTGGCAGATTGTGAAATGTCAGCGTTGTGGTAACAACACCGACCGGCGCTCCGCGGTTGCGTCAGGCCCGGGATGTGCTGGAGCTGTAAGCCCGTCTATAAATATATCCATATATCTTGGGATGGATGAGATTAGCCGTGGCCATGCTGGGAAGAGATGTAGGTAATGCAGGGAAGGGGTGTGTGTGGGGGGGACTCAAACATCCTGCTCCTGCTGTGCTGGGGGGTTTGGATGCCTCCGGGGGCTCCGGTTACGGCGCTTGGCCGCTGCCCACCCCGGGCTGGCTCCGTGCTTTCAGCTTGCAGCTCGGCACAGGCAGATCCATTTATCCAAGCTGGGCTGTGACGAGCCACTTTGGGGATGTAGTGTGTGAAACTTCACCCTCTCAGCAGCCCAAGGGTCGAGTGCAAGGGTTTGAAGATGAAAACCTGTTCTCCTTGAATGCTGACCTTTTTTGTTGGTGTGGTTTCTCGTCCCCATGTATGGGGAATGTGCTGGGGTTGGGAGTTGGGCTGGCTGCTGGCTGCTCTGGCTGCACTCCATGCCATGGCCTGTCCTGGCATGTGCTGGGGTCCTGCCTGCTGGCTCCCTGGCTCTGGGCTCTCTGTTCCTCATTTTCCCTGCAGCCTGGAAGGTGCCTGGCTCTCCCAGGAGATCAGAGGTGCCCTGTGTTACTCAGCTGCTCTGCAGTGAATTCAGCTCCCTTCCCCTGTGATCAGCACTGGCACTGGGGTGTTAAACTGGTTCTGTGGTGAGAGACGGATTCCTCTGAGTTAGTCCAGGGGGGAAGGGATCAGACAAGCAGTCACTTGGTGGCTCTTTGCTGGTGTGCTGAGTAGAGCTCCTTGGCTAGGGAGCTGGAGGCTGTAGTCTTAAAATGCTGAATTTAATTTCCTCCTGCAGTGTGTTCTGTCTGCAAGCCTCCCCTGCTTCACCCACCAGCATGTTTCTCCTCCCTCGTGTCCGTCCTTCCCCTTTCCCAGGAGCCTCATCTGATGGAGGTTCTGCTCTTGCCTTGGTCCCCCTCATCCAAGATTCCTGTCTCTAATTTTAGCCTGTCTGCCTTTCGAGGTCCCCTCCCGTCTGTTGCTGCCTTTCTCCTTCTCTCTGAGTTGTTCTGTATCTTGCTCTCCCTCTGGAGAGCTGGACCTTGTTTCTGCGTGCTGGGAGGGGAGTGAGGCTGTGGGTGTGCTGAGGTGAAGGCTCTGGGCTGTGCGGGATGCTGGCAGGGATGTTTGGGCTGCTCTGTGCTCACAGGGAGCAGCTCCTTCCCTCTGCTGCAGCTCCCTCACTGTCCTTGCTCGGATCTGCTCTTGTAGTCTCTCTTTTGTGGATTTATTTGTATTTGTGCAGTGGGGGTCTCTACCATGAGGTTACTCGTAGCTGCAGTGCTGCCCATCAGCCCTGGATCTCCTGTTTCCCTGCAGGAAAGCTGCAGGCTGCCTGCTTTTCCTGGAATCCCACTCCACCTTAGCAGGCATTTGCTTGTGGTTACAGAGAAAATGATTTTCTAACAGGGAGGTATCAGACCCAGTCAAATCTCCTCAAAGGGAGGTGGAGCCCATCAGGGAGGGCGGGGAGCCTGGCCCTGGAGCCTGGCCGTGCAGCAGGGCTGCTCATCCTGGTGGGATCCACCTGCTCGGAGCCCTGGGAGCACGGTGTGTGCAGCATGATCTGATTTGTGCCTGGAATATAAATCCTGGCTGTTGCAGGCATGCAGCCTGGGGTTTTACAAGTTCTTTTGTGAAAACAGCATTCAGCCCCTCTGCTGCTGCAGCAAGGAGCTTCCCTGGAAACCCAATCCCAGCAATTAGTGAGGTTTGCAGAGGATCCTAGCAACTGCTGCTGGGGTTCCATTGGCAGGGGTGAGGTTTTGTTTTTTACACTGTTTATAGTTGCATTCTGAGCATTGTATGGAGATATATTAAACTAAAGCACAGGGAGTTGCACCTCAGCATGAGGGAGAGCTTTCCTTGGAGGGTGGCACAGCCCTGGCACAGCTGCACGGGGAGGGTGTGGGGTGTCCTGTCTGGAGCCATTCCAAGCCCACCTGGATGTGTCCCTGTGTCACCTGCCCCAGGTGTCCCTGCCTTGGCAGGGGATGGGTCTGGGTGATCTCCAGAGCTCCTTCCAGCCCTGCTCTGCCTGCACGTCCCATGGAGGGGAAGGAGAAGGGGCTGTGGCACAGCGCTGAGCTGCAGTGATGATGGGAACGCTGCTTGGGAAGCTGATCCTCGGGGAAAGTGGAGCATGGCTGGAATATATTGGGTGCTGTGTGACTTGGGTGCGTGTGGGTAACCTGAGCTCACCTGTGAGGAGTTGTGTTACCCAGATACTCCCTGACCTGGCTCTGGCTGCTGGGGAGGGATGCTTTCCACCAGGGTGGTTATGTAAAGCCTCAGTGCTCTGTGCTCTCCAGCTCGGCTCTCCAACGTGCGCGGGGCTCCGGGGGCAGCTTCAAAGGAGGGCGTTTGCTTTATGGCTGAACCTATGAGCAGTTTTATGTGCAGGGTGGAGCGGGCTCGTGGAGAAGATTGCAGTTTTCCCAGTGCCATAAAAAGTTACGATGCTGACGGTGCCGGCATTGTTCCGCAGGCGGAGGCAGAGCAGATGCAGAGGTCAGCGGGCTCGGCTGTGCCAGCGCGCTCAATGCCCCGCTCTGTGCTTCCAGCTCTCCCAAACGCCTTCAAAAAGTGCCTTGTGCTCTTTGTGGGGCTGCCTCAGAGACCTGCACCTGTGCAGAGCGGGCCCAGCATTTCCATGGGAAAGAAACTTGGCAGGGCTGCTTTCCAGGGCAGTGTTTCAGCCCCTCTGGAAACGTGGCGTTCCAGTGGCACACACTGTGAGTCAGTTCATAACCTCCTTCCTTTCTCTGGGCTGTTCTTTGGGGCTCCAGCCAAGGGAGTTAAAAAAATAACCGAGTGGCTGCATCTTGAGGAGCCTCATTCCAATTAACTTCCCTCATGCTCCAGCAGATAGATTCCCCAAACTGAGAGGCATTCCCAAAAAAAGGGCTATTCAGGCTAAGTGGTGATGGTGGGAGAGTATGATCAGCTTCTGCAGCCTTAATTGTGGCCTTTTCTGAAAGTATTTCAGTGGCCTGTGCTGTCTTTAAACCCTGCTGGGGTATGGATTCTCCCAGCTGTGGAGGCAGCGCCCCAAATTCTGAGGTGTAAAGCACCTTCCAGTTCTCAGTGAGTTACAGCTGATTAAAATAAGTCACTATTCCAGTTTCAGTCAGATCTCTCTAAATATAAACTTAACCTCTTGTTGAAACCATTTTCTGCTGGGATGGGGTGGTATAAATGTGTTCTTTGTTTGCAGCCAGGAAAATGAAAGGTTCACAACATTCAGAAATGTGTGTTTTAGATCTTCTGGAAACCTGTTCCTTAAAGAATGTTTCTGCTTGGAAATGGGCAAATACTTTGGGTATTCTTCAGCTTGGAGAATTTTATTCTAATGAACATACTAAAACTTAGGGGGAGCAAAAAAAGACTCTGATCCTTCTCTTTGGGTGATCCATTAGCTGCTCCAGCTGCCTTTTATTTATTTTTGTAGACACATGTGTGAATGTAAACATTTTATCTGGAATGGCCTTGCAAATGTTCCTGCATTAACATATATTGTCATGGAGAATAATTTTCATTTAACTGTAATTTGCTTTATATTTTCCTGCCTGGTTGCCATGGAAACGCAGACGGATGTGGCAGGGACTCCTCACAGGAGCCAGGTTATGGATTGCCTCTCTAATGGACCTCTGTTAATCACACTGCAGCCTGTGCTGGAGGAACCAGGGCTCTTTGCAGGAGACACTTTATTTAGATAAACTGTGAGATGCCTGTGGTACTGTAGCTTGATATTCAGAGTTACCCAGGGTGTTTTTCCCTTCTCCAGAAGTTTTTTGTCATAAGAACTATGTGTTATGATCCTGGAATTGAGATACATTTATTTAAATTTAATGTCGGTTAGACTTGATTTTCAATTTTCATTTCATTTGCTGTAATAGCTTAACTGGTAATGTCCTTTTCTGGGTTCAGTTTGAGATCTGAAACGCTTGAAACAGAGCAGTGCAACATTTGTTATCCCTCTCCCCGTGCAAGAAGTTGACTTGCTTTTCATAATAATGTGTCTGTGTTTTTGGGTTTCCTTTTGGCTGCCAGCAGGCAGAAGGGGGACAGAGATGGATGTTATTACATTTGTTACCTGTGGATTTTGGGGTCTGTTTTGCACCTCTTGTTGTTGGCTGCTGTTCTGAGCTGGGCCCACGCAGGGAAGGGAAGGGATGTGGGGCAGGGGCTGAGGGAGCCCAGGGGGCTCAGCCTGGACAAGAGGAGGCTGGGGGGACCCTGTGGCTCTGGAGGTGTTAAACACCACGGAGATGTGACCCATGGTTTAGTGCAGGTGCTGGCACTGCTGGCCTTGGTGATCTCAGAGGCTTTTCCAAACTGAACTGCTCTGTGATCGCCAGGATTACCAGTGCCCAGATTCCCGTTCTGGGATGCTGATCTCTGCCTTTGCTGGATCCTTGGAAGGAGCTGCTTTCAACTCCTGAGATAAGAATGGTGGTGGCATGGGTTCAAACTGAGCTCACCAATATCAACAAATGACTCATTTTTGGTTAATGGGGATGAGCTCCAGGATGGAAAATCAACCACCCAGCATTCTTTGCTCTGGGTACTCTGATGGCAGGAACCTCAAATTGTAACTTGGGGACATGAATTTCATTTGTCCCCTGAATCAGACCCTCCAAGTGAGTTTTGGGGTGGGGTTTAAGGGAAGCTGCCTTGGTCCTTCCCTGGCTGTGGTCAGACACCATGGCTTACATAAGGCTGGGTTCCTCCAGCACGTGGATGCTTCCCCATGCAGATGGGCTCACAGTTATTTCTTGGTGCTTTACAGGGGAATTGGGTAACACTTTGTTCTGTAATGCAGGATGAAGAAACCCAGCATGTTTTTCTGTAATGGTAACATCCTATTTCAGGCGTTGGGAGGAGGAAGGGCTCAGGGGGGAGGCAGGGCTGAAGCAAAGCTTTGTTTTCCTAGACCCACACACCAGATTTTAGTATCTGTGCCTTTGGTGGGTGCTGGGAGTGTTACAAATAAACTGGTTTTTGAGGTGTGTGAGCTCAGTCCAGTGGGTGCTGGGGGTGTGGAGGAACCTTGGTTGTAGAGATCCCCTATGCATTTCTGTGTCTTTCACTGGCTGATGTTGGTGCTCTTTTGCTGCTCATGAAGGGTGAATGGGATTCACAGTCTGAGGCCATTCTGATTTTAATACAAGTCTGAAAAATAGCTTGCCTCTACTCAGGACTTCTGGGTCTTGTGAGTAGACTTTCTGCATTTTTGCTTTATTTTTCCTCTCCTTTTCTGCCTGTTGCCCTGTGAGTACTCAGAATTGAGCATTTGAGTTCCCCAGTGGCACATCTGGGGTTCCCAAATGCACCTCTGCAGGTAGATAGGGGAAGCAATCTGCATCCAGGCTCTGCCGTCTCTGAGCTCTTGGGTGGCACAGCCAGAATACCTGGCAATCTATGAAATAATAAAGTCTCTAAGTATTGATTACTCTCTAATTCATAGTTTTGCTTGTGTTTTATTCCATTTTTTGGACTCCTGGATCTGAGGCAGGGATCCCTGCACACCTGCCAGGTGTTTTTCCCAAAGGTGTGTCCCTGAAGGCTTGGTGACGAATGGCACTGTTGTAGGTAGAAGTTAATGTGACTAAGTCACCTTTTGTGGCCTGGGAATGGACTCCTGCACCTGATAATTGGGTTAAACGTTGGCTCCTGGTAGCCAGGAGAGCAGAGAGGCTTTGGTGGCCATTGAGGTGTTTGGCTGCCTTGGGAGCTTCACTTTGAGGATTTTCTTCATTGGGATTTGGAGTGCCAGGACAAGGGAATGGCTCCCACTGCCAGAGGAAAGGGTTAGATGGGATATCAGGGTTAAATCCTTCCCTGGCAGGGTGGGCAGGCCCTGGCACAGGTGCCCAGAGCAGCTGTGGCTGCCCCTGGATCCCTGGCAGTGCCCAAGGCCAGGCTGGACAGGGCTGGGAGCACCTGGGACAGTGGAAGGTGTCCCTGCCATGGCAGGGGGATGGCACTGGATGAGCCTTTGGATCCCTTCCAGCCCAAACCATTCCATGATGTTGTTCATGTTCACTCGCTTGGGTTTGGCCAGCAGCTGATGCTGCTTTACCAGCACTCACAGAAAAGGGTCAGCTGCAGGTAAAGCATAAAGCCAAACTTGTTCTGCTCCTTTCAGTCTCTTGGACACTAGGACTGGCTTTGAGCCCCTCGTCCCATGTTGTGCCATGAGCACGGCTTTGAATTTATCTCCAGTAATTGTGCCAGAGATCTGGGAGTGAAGAGCACTTTTAATGCATTGCTGTTCCCCAAAAATGGTGCAAATCAGGATGAGCTGGGGGGTGGGGAGGTTAGAGGAGCTGCCTCGTGTGCAGCCGTGGGAAGAGGGATTTCTTCAGGGAATGGGTGAATTGTTTCCTTCTGCTCTGAGCGGCCTTTTAATGAGCTGCCCTCTCCAGGGTGCAGAGAGATGAACCTCCCATGGCTATCTCCAGCCTGGGAGGCTTCCACCACATCGCTGCCTTCGGGTCCTTGGAGCTAAAAATACATCCCTGCTGCACAGCAGACTGCAGGCACGTTAATCTGCTCCTTTAGGAAGGAGGCTCGTGCTGCTGGCTGAGCTGCTGTGGAAATTTTATTTTTGCTGTGCAGCGTTACCAGCTTTCTTCTTGCAGCGGAAAAATGTCGTGGAAATCATTGTTCTGCTTGGAATTCCCTCTCTGACAACAATAGCAGCAGTGGGGTGGGGTGCTTTGGAATTGTTTAGTGAGCAGAAGTTTTGGAGGAGCGAGCTCTCCCAGGCTGATGCCTCTGTGCTGTTCAGGAGCGTTCCCACCACTGGATTTTGGGGTTTTTCTGACCCTTCCTGCCTCTTCCAGAGCAGCTCTGTGGGAGCTGGCTTCCTCTGCCACCTTCCCCCATCCAGCTGGGCTCGTTTGGCTGTTATTGAACCCATTTTTCCTGGGATGAGAGGAACGGGATCCTGCCAGGCTGACACCTCAGAGCCCTCCTGGAGTTACTGCTGCCTCTGAGCAGCGCTTCATCCCCAGGCAGGCACAGCTCGTGCCCTCCAGCCCTGCTGGAGCTCCAGCCTTCCTGGGGCAGGGATGCTGCCCCTCCTGCCTGCCTTTGTTCCCAGGTGCTTTGGGAACGTTTCAGGGCAGCAGCAGCAGCATGAGGGCTGATCCAGACCCAGCTCTGAGGGGCGGGAGCTGCGTTCTGATCCAGACCCAGCTCTGAGGGGCTGGAGCTGCGTTCTGATCCAGACCCAGCTCTGAGGGGCTGGAGCTGCCTTCTCTGCCTGCTGTTGAACAGCTCAGGGCTGATTCTCCTCACGAGTTCCAACTTGAGCTGTGCTCTGGGTGCCATGGGGCGTTTGAGGTCTGGGCTGGTGCAGCACAGGCGTTTCGTAAGCAGCAGCAGCAGCTTTGTTTTCTCCCTGCTCCACGAGGAGCTTTGGCCTCTCCACTATTTAACATTCAGAGTGTATTCCCCTCCTTTGATGTTTGGCTTACCTTGACGGGCTGGGCTGGTTCAGCCTGGAGAAGAGAAGGTTCTGGGCAGACCTTGGAGCCCCTTGCAGCGATGGAGGGGCTCCAGGAGAGCTGGAGAGGGAGTCTGGACCAGGGCCTGGAGTGGCACAACAGGGAGGACTGGCTTCACACTGAAAGGAGGAAGGATTTACCTTGGATATCAGGAGTAAGGTTTTGGCTGAGAGGGTGGTGAGGCCCTGGCACAGAGTGTGGCTGCCCTGGATCCAAGGCCAGGCTGGATGGGGCTTGGAACAGCCTGGGGCAGTGGAAGGTGTCCCTGCCCATGATGGGTGGCACTGGATGGGCTTTGAGGTCCCTTCCAACCCAAACCATCCCTTGGTGTTGGCTCAGGAGCTCACCTGCTGCACCAGGCTCTGTTTTCCCTGGCTGTGCTGCCTTGCTGCTGCTCATTAGCACAGGCTCAGTCACAAGCTGCTCAGACAGCCTGAACCATTTGTAAGGAAACTGTCTTTAAAATATGGATGGCATTAGAGGGACTCAGGCTTAAAATTAGAAACTGTTTATGATGCACAGTTGTAGTTGTTTACCTTGAACCATAATTATCTTATTTCCTGAGTTAAAAACGTCACGTCAGCTTGCTGAAGCAAGATTTGATGACAAAGGAATTGTTTTTAGCCACCAGCAGAGCAAAGAACACTTCAAAATGTGCGTCTAAATATGATTTTATAACCCAAAGTGTACCACACTGAGGATTTTAAATTGGCTCTGGAAGTTGCGTGGGTTTATGGGTCGGCCATTTGGCCGGGGATCAAGGCCTGGGTTTAATCCTGACTCTGTCCTTTTGTCCTCTGAGCGTTTTCCTTGCCTCCCTCTGTGCCGTTTGTTTGGCTGGGCCGGGCCCTGCCTGGGGTGCAGGGCTGTGTGCTGGGGCTCCCCCACCCTCCAGCCTGGCCCCTGGGGCAGGGAGTGCTGCCCAGGGGAGCTGGGGGGTTCCTGATGGACTGCCAGGCTCAGCTGGGCATGGGGAGCTGGGGGGTTCCTGATGCACTGCCAGGCTCAGCTGGGCATGGGGAGCTGGGGGGTTCCTGATGGACTGCCAGGTTCAGCTGGGCATGGGGAGCATTGGGGGGTTCCTGATGGACTGCCAGGCTCAGCTGGGCATGGGGAGCATTGGGGGGTTCCTGATGGACTGCCAGGCTCAGCTGGGCATGGGGAGCATTGGGGGGTTCCTGATGCACTGCCAGGTTCAGCTGGGCATGGGGAGCTGGGGGGTTCCTGATGGACTGCCAGGTTCAGCTGGGCATGGGGAGCATTGGGGGGTTCCTGATGCACTGCCAGGCTCAGCTGGGCATGGGGAGCATTGGGGGGTTCCTGATGGACTGCCAGGCTCAGCTGGGCATGGGGAGCATTGGGGGGTTCCTGATGCACTGCCAGGCTCAGCTGGGCATGGGGAGCATTGGGGGGTTCCTGATGGACTGCCAGGTTCAGCTGGGCATGGGGAGCTGGGGGGTTCCTGATGCACTGCCAGGTTCAGCTGGGCATGGGGAGCTGGGGGGTTCCTGATGGACTGCCAGGCTCAGCTGGGCATGGGGAGCTGGGGGGTTCCTGATGCACTGCCAGGCTCAGCTGGGCATGGGGAGCATTGGGGGGTTCCTGATGCACTGCCAGGCTCAGCTGGGCATGGGGAGCATTGGGGGGTTCCTGATGGACTGCCAGGCTCAGCTGGGCATGGGCAGCTCTGCAGTGCCCAGGGGAGAAGCTGGGCACCAGCAGCTGGGCAGGAACAGACCCTGCATCCCTCGATCCCCCCTGAGCAGCTGGGGCACCTCCATGGGCACAGACAGACGCGTGACTTCCTTATTTTAGCATTATTACCGATTGCTGCATTTCCTTATTTCGTTGTTGAGCAGTGCTCTCTGATCCCTGTGGCTCGGTGGCCTGTGCCCTCCTCACACCCTTTTCCAGCCCGGATTTCTGTCCCCTGAGTGAGGCAGCTGCTCCTCACCTGTGCCTGGTGTGCCAGGATGCTCCTGCCTCAGGAGAATGGGAAGTGGGAGGGGAGCAGCTTCTTTAATGATGACAACTGCTACTTAAACCTGTTCAGGGCTTAGAATAGAAAGGAAAAAAGATCAGTGGAAGCTGTAGGTGCTTTCAATGTATGTGGGATTTTTAAGGAATCTTTTTATTCTGACCTTAACTTGCCAGGCCCCAGACAATAGGGGAGGGATGCTGTGTGGAAATCAGGGAGGTGCTTCCTTTCAGCTCTTTCTTTGCTGTGTAATTTGAGGCGGTTGTAAGGCACTTGTAACTCAGGAATTGTAGACTTGAGCACATTCTACAATTACATTTTTCATGTTGCTTTCTGGGGACCTCCAGGATTGTCCAGCCAGGTAACGGTGTCTGATCCTGCATAGCTGGGTGTGGGGCTGCATATTCCTAAAAAACCTGTAGCTGAGTTGTTGAATTGTCTGGTGGTAACACTCCTGTCACCACAGAGAGTTTCCTTGGCTGGGGAAGTGACGTTCAGCCAGCTCAGAATCCAGCCAGGAGCCACTCCATGGATGTTTGCTGTGTTTTTGTCTCTGTGAGTGAGCCTGTCTGTTCCTGAAGGCTGAACAGGGACTTCCTTGACTCCTCCCTGGCTAATTAGCGTGCTTTAAAATGGGATGCTTGCATCTTTTTCACCAATCAGCGTGCAGAAAGGAAAGGAAATAGTTCAGATATTAATAGTAACCCGTATCCAATTTGCCATGGAATTACACGGATGCAAACGTCTGGGACTGCAGAGGTGACAAATGTGTCTGTCTGTCACTCTTTTCTCTTGAAAAATGGAATTTTCTCCGTGTGTTAAAGCTGGGCACAGAGTAAGCAATGCAGATTCATTTTGAAAAGGAGTGGGGCTCGTTGTGGCCCCGTGGCATCACTCACCCTGCTGCTCCCTGAGGAGGAGGTGCTGGGGCAGCTGAGTGGGGCTTGGCGAGGGCACAGGCAGGGATGTGCTTGTGCCACCTCACCTGTGTTCAGGAGCAGTGGAAAGGAGCAGGAGCCTGAGCTGTGAGCTCACCTGAAATTATGGCTTTAATCCTAGAACACATCCACCCTTCCTGCCTTCACTGGGTTGGTGAAGTTCAACATCCTGGAGCTCAATCCCCATTCCTGGAAGTGTCCGAGGATGGGCTGGAAGGGGCTTGAGTAACCTGGGATAGTGGAAGGTGCCCAAGGTGGGGCAGGAACAAGACTAAATTTGAGTTCCCTTCCAACCCAAACCATTCTGTGGTTCTGTGATGCCATCACAGATTGTGACCTCCCCAAAGTCACTGCAGATCTCCAAAAAGCTTGGTCATTGCTGAATTCAGGCTTCTGTCAAGCCCCATTCCTGGGGACAGCCTTGTCCATGGCAGACTTTTAGTTAAAACTCCTAAAGCACAATTTGTTTTCCCAGCAATCACATCTTTGCTGCCCTTTGTGCTTATTGCAGTGGCACAAATTAAACCTTGGGCTCTTCAGCCTACACAAGTGTCTGTGTTTTTGGTACAGTATCAGCTTATTTTGTATTTTTTTATCAAGTAGCATAGACAACACAAGCTTTAAAAACTGTAGATCTCAGCATACATCTTATCTGCAGGGCAAAATAAAGGAACTTCAAGAATATATCACCTACTTTCGTTCTGAAAGCCATCTAATTAAATTTTACTTGATGCTACAGTTTTGTCACAATCAAACATGCTGAAAGGTGGATTTTTAAATTTTTTTTTTTTTTTTAGGACTGGTGGAATTCTCTGTGTGCTTTGGCTTTCCACTTGGGTACCTGCCGCTGTTTGAGCGTAGCTGGGTTGTGATTGCTGTGGGGATATTCATAAATTGCAGTGAAAGGCAGGTCCTGGAGCTCACCCCGTGCTGGAATCTCTCTGGGAAGGGTGGGGACGTGAGGGTTTGCCCTGTGTGTGCCTGGGGGTGGCTGTGCTGGCAGCCCCTGATAGGCTGCAGGGGTATTTATCTCAAATTTATGGGGATTTCTTGGAAACAACTCTTTATCCTGCTTCAGAGAGCATAGCACACACCTCTTCTTTTCCTCCTCTTCCTAGGGAGTCCTGAGCTGCATGGAGTGCTCTGAGGGTGCTTTTCCAGGTTCCTAAAGGGAAATTCCATCAATCTGATGATCTGTGTGCAGTGTCCATCCCTTGAGGGGCCAGCAGAGCTTTCCTGCTG
This sequence comes from Melozone crissalis, assembly GCF_028551555.1. Taxonomy (NCBI): domain Eukaryota; kingdom Metazoa; phylum Chordata; class Aves; order Passeriformes; family Passerellidae; genus Melozone; species Melozone crissalis. The sequence goes on from NW_026535785.1 coordinate 1,246,893, forward strand.
TGCTGGGCTTGGCTGTTCTGGCTCTCCCTGGGGTGGGACAGGCATTTCTGCTCTGTTTCTCTATAGGTGGCACATTTTCTTGCCCAATTCCCAGCAGAAGGAACCCATGGGTATTTATGGGAGATATCTGTGGGGTTTGTAGTGCTGCTGCTTGTGGGTTCTTCCCCCAGTCCCCAGCTGTATATATAAGAAAATAAAGATAGTGTAGAAAGTAATCTTGCCCCTAAGGAGTTGCAGCTGGGCCAATTATCAAAGATTAGGAACAGGCCTGGCTTTAACAGGCCACAGGTGTAAGCAATGAGAAGAAGATGCTATAAAAGAGTGGGGTGGTGTTGAGAGGGGAGCTGGAGTCAGTGGCTGCTTTGTGGAGAGGAAAGAGTCAGTGCTCTGAGGAGCTGCCCAGGAGGAACACCAAGGTATGGAACTTTTGTGATAAGGAGATAACAGCATGGAACCCCTGCAATGGGATGGCAACACTCAGTCTCAGTTTTCTTAGGTTCTAGAATTACAGTGGGATTTCAGCATTTTCCCCCATTTCAGCAGGTGAAAGCTCTGGCTGTGCTCTGTCAGGCTGTGCCTGGGGAGTGCATTGGAGAACACTTGCAAATTTCCCCTCCCTCCACATTTGCTGTAGTTGTTCCCCCTGGTTGTGCGTGGGAGGTGATGGGGCTGCTCTGGGAGCAGGAGCTCCGTGGGTCTGGGGTGCTCCCATGGGTGTCTTTTCTCTGCAGCCCTCAGAGAGATGCCTCATTGAAATTCTGTGTCTTCCTGGAATTACTCTGAGGGAAGCAGATGAGTGCTGTGGAAAAAGGTTCTCTTGTTCCCCAGAGAGATTTTATCCATTCAAAAGTTGGTCTAAACCAGAATCTAAATCTCAGATATCCTCTTACGCTGCTTAGTTCTGGGTCTCTGTAAAATCTGAATTGATGCAGGTCTGACTTGGGGCCCAAATCCAACTCCTTCCCTCAAAGAAACACTAATGGTGGGGCCACATTTGTGGGGATTGGCCTCTGGATTTCCTGGGATGAGGCAGCAGCAGTGGCTCCTTTCCTGCTCCCTGTAAAATGGAGATTTAAGCAGAACCTTTCTGCATTATGGATCAAATTTAGCAACACCGAGGGGTATGAAACCACTGAATCTCAAGCACATTTTTCATGGGGACTCTGAATAAACCAGAGAACTGGTTTGTTCTTTCAAGGAAGCCAATTCCCACCTTGCTGCTGGGACCACTTGGTGTTGCTGCCACATCCCAGCTGCTCTGGAGTGAAGAGTCTACAGCTAATGTCAGTATTTTTCAGGTCACAGCTTGGGATTGTAAGGCATTTTCCATCTTCACATGCTAATTTCTGTGGAGTTACAAGATACCCTTTCATTAAGGAGGCTTGAATTATGTAATTCCCAATGTTTTCAATGGAATGCTGGCAGGAGCTGCACGCTGTGCTCTGAATGTGGAGTCCTGATCTGTGTGTGGGTGCAGCAGGAATCACTGATTCAGGGAGGTGCTGAGGGACCCTGTGGTCAGTGTTAAGATCATGTTGGTAGGAAAATGTAGAAATTTAAACTTTTTTGTATTTATTTTGGTAGAACTGTCTGCTCTCCCAGAGTTTTCAAGTTGCTTTGTGTTAACAGAAAATAAAGTGTCCCAAGTCTTGCAAGACTGACCCTGCTTTAAAGCAGAACCTGGCCACGTTGAGCTCTTGGTAATTCGGTGTTTGTATGACCATTTCAAGGCGCAGGCAGAGCAGCTGTGCACTGCAGGGGCTCCTGTGCAGGACCATGAGCTCAGGGTTGGAGCCTTGTCCATGGTCAGCCCTGCAGGATCCCAGGAGGGACAAGGGCAGTGATGGTACTTTGTGAAGTGGTACATTTTCATCAGCTAAAGCTGAGGAAATGGGATGGCTAGATGTGTTTATTAATTATAATGTGGCTGTTGGAAGTGGAGTTGGGTTTAAATTGCAATGTTGGATTCCGTGCAGCAGGAACGTTGTGTGAGTGACCCGACCACGTACAGCCAGAGAGGCTGTGCTGGGCATCTCCCACTGGAGGGTTTGCTGCATTCCTAAGTGATTTGATAACAATTTCATTAAAAAATGGTGCCATGTTCCTTGTGGAAATTACTTGGCTCACGTGTGGTCGCTGTTTCAGCGTTACGATGCTTTCTGTATGTTTATGTGTGAGCCAAGGAATGAACAAATCTGCTGTATGTGGGCCAGCAAGCAGCTGTAAATAGACCTTGAAAATGGTCTGTCAGTGTCCTGGGACTGATCTCTGTAGACTTTTTGGTCATTTTGATCACAGTTGTTGCCCAGAGAAGTGGCCTAGGCCGGGTTGGAGCAGCCTGGGCCAGTGGAAGGTGTCCCTGCCCATGAGAGGGGATGGAATGGGATGGACTTTGGGGTCCTTCCAACTCAGACCATTCCGTGGTTCCCTGACAGTCACTGCTGTCAGCAAGCAGCACTGCTGCAGTTCCAGACAATGCAGTTGGAAGTTCAGCTGTTTCCCCCCACTTTCTCTCCTATTGCTGTTGAAATGCTATTTGGTGATGTGACTGTTACTATGGAGAAGAGGATGAGGGAGCAGGGGAATCCTGCTGGAAAAGGTGCTGTGCAAGCACTGCCATGTGGTCCACAGGGCTGCATTCCCATCAGGGATCCCTCAGTGCCCCAGGGCTCCTTGGCCTTGGAAGAGTCCACGAGGTCGCCATGTGTCTGCATCTCCTTTACTCTTCTAAAAGAAAAATGCCAGAAAATTTCCGTTTTGCTCATCTGGAGAAGTTTACCTGCTGTAGGATTCCTTTCTTTGAGTCAGGACCCTGGGCTTTCACATCTTCCTCTGGGTTTTGGGGTTTATTTTGGCCTGTTCTTCCACTGAGGTTCCCAAGAGTTCCCCGAGCCCAGCTGGAAGCAGCTCTGCCCTGGATGCAGCTGCCTTGCTCATCTGGACATCTTCCCTTTGGCTTCTCATTGGGCAGTGAAAGTTTCCCAAAACAAACAAGGCTCTCCCAGGGTTCCTGATCTCCTGCACTGTGTGTCAGTCCCAGCTGGGCTCAGAGCCTCTCCTGGATGGTTCTTGGGAGGAACCATCCCCTTGGAAAGCAGCTGTCCAAATCCAGTGCATCAGGGAGGTTGTTTGTGAGGTGGCGAGCGGTGGTAAAGCATAAAACTGTCACGAGCTCTGAGAGGGAAGAAATTCAGATTTTCTCAGTGTAACTGGAGCATGGGGGGTCGCTGTGTCCCTCAGTGTGGTCTGCAGTGCTCAGAGGTGGGATGGAATGGGGATTTTGGGGGATTTGGCATGAGCTGGCAGCTCACCCTTTCACCAGTTTGAGCAGACCAGAATAACATCACTGGGGCTGGGGAAGGCCCAGTGCTCCCAGTGCCTCAGGGTGCTCATTTCCATCCCCGTGGGTCCCTCCCCATCCCACTGAGCTCCCTCAGCTTGGGAACAGTGAGGAGTGCAGGTTCTGGGCTAGGAACCTGCCAGGCCTTTCATGTGTGCCAGTTAATGAGTGTAATTCCCCTTTGCCTTGGGTGCTCAGAGCTCCTGCTGGTTCCTGCCCTGCATCAGAAACTCCACTTTGGGAATTGGGAGCTGGAAAAACATCCTTGAAAGTACAGCAAGAGCTGGTCAGAGAAACCCCAAAAAAACCAACTTAGGGCTTTGTAATAGATTCACTGCTATTGAGAGCAAAGGTGTGCTTGGAAAAAGAGCGCTTGTGCCATGGGTAATTCCATGGGGGTTGTTGGGAAAGGTGAATTCCTGGCTCAGGAGCTCCTTCTGGCCCTGCCTGTCTCTGGGTTTGGGGGTGACACCCCCTCATTTGTAAATAAAATGCCTCTGAGCCCACCCAGATGGCTCCAGGAACCTTGAAGCAGGTGATTTTTAAAAAAAGCTATTATCAGAAAGTTATGGAAGAAGGTGGATGCTTGGCTGAGCTTCCACTCCTTCCTTTATTCCTGTGTTTGTGCAGAGTTGTTATCAGGAAGTTTATTTGTGGATTAGGCAAGGGTTTGTACTTGGTAACCTTCATGTACTCAAATCCCGTGTGCGTGTTGTGAATAAAATTCACTTGTTTTAATTTTCTAATGAACAAATTCCTGTGTTTTTCAGATTACACTGCGTTTTTGGGACACACCTCTGTTGGATTTTAATATATGTCCTGTGAAGAACAGCTTTCAGCTATGGAATCGGTAAATATTGACTTTGCTTCTGTCCAAAATTTCTGGTTTATTCCCTCACAAGTGCTCGTGTCTCTGTTGGACTGTTTGGTTTTTCCTTTTTCAAATGTTTTTCTTTATTTTCTGAAATTCGAAGGCAAAAAATTGCAAGTTCTATGGCATATATAAAAGGTACTAACTGAGACTATTTTGGGAGTTGTCTGTAGTCCTGAGATGTCTTTTTAATTTTAGAAAATTTTGAATATAGCAAGTTTTTCTCTGACCTCAGTGAAATAAAAGTGAACTTTCCTGCGTGGGCAGTTCCAGCACAGGTTTGCCCAGCAGACTGTGCAGCTTGTTGGTGCTGCTGACTGCTGAGTATTAAATAATACCTCTTTCTTTCTCTTTGCTTTCAAAATGCCTTGAAAAAAACCCAAAGTCTCTTAAGTTTCCCAGTGTTATGTCTCCTTGTGATTAGCCTAATTGAAACAGATGGCACCTACGTTTCATTTTGGGCAGAGAAACCTCCCAATCTGCTGAGACTACAGTTGGATGCAGTGTTAGGATTCAACTTTTTGGGAGCATTAACAGATGCAGAAATAACAGGCTGTGGTAGAGTGGAGTTTAGGGGGAAAAATGAGATTTTGGCCTCTGTTTTGTGCGAGCGGATGGGAGAGGCTGGTGCTGCCCTGGAAATCCTGGTGGTGTGGCTGGAGCCACAGACAGGGGATTGTTCTGGCTGGGTTGTTTTGCTGTGTTGGTGGTTTGATGTGTGGTGGGGGCTGTTCTGGCTGGGTGTTGGTGGTTTGGTGTGCTGGGAGATGAGCAGGGGGCTGTTGTGGCTGGGTTTTTGGGTGTTTTTGCTGTGTTGGTGGTTTGGTGTGGTGGGAGATGAATGGGGGACTGTTCTGGCTGGGTGTTTTTACTGTGCTGGTGGTTTGGTTTGGTGTGGTGGGAGATGAGCAGGAGGCTGTTCTGGTTGGGTTTTTGGGTGTTTTTGCTGTGCTTTTGGTTTGGTTTGGTGTGGTGGGAGCTGAGCAGAGCTGGGTGGGCAGTGCCTGTGTGGGGCTCAGGGTCACCCCCAGCATGGCCAGAAATCCTTTGGAGAAGGCTCCCAGTGGATCATAGAGAGCGTGGCTCCTGCCTTGGGGCCCTGGGTCCTTGGCTGACCTCTGGGTTCAGAGGGATTATTTGTGATGAGGTTGTCAGCACGAGGAAGGGGAGCTGCTCAGTGTGTGCAGCCCTGCCTCTGCAGGCTGAGAAGTGTCTTCTGTCCTGGATTTTGAGGAAAAAATAATTAAGAATCGTTGTGTATAGTGTGGCCGTGATAATTTGGAAGTATTCAGATGCAGACAAGATGTTATTTCAGCTTCCCCTGGTGAATATTAATAGCAGGAGAAGCCTTTCACAGTAAGACAAAGCAGAGCAGGCATCGGTGACTCTGGCAGTGTTGTTAGGTAATTAAAGTGTATCAGGTGTGAGCCCTTTTCCTGGCGTGTGTGGAGCTCTGCCCTCCTTCCTGGGAGCTCTGCAGGGCCCGGAAAAACCCAGCTCAGCCCTGGCATCAATTATAAATCAGGCTGGTTGCTGTTTGCTGCCCGTTTTATTTCGTAGCTGGGGACAAAGGCTTTTCCTTCAGAGTTTTGGAGTAAGTGGTGTTGGGCTTTCTGAATGCAAACTGTCCTTTTCAAACCAGGCTAACAAAAACTTACCCAAAATTCAGGTGTGTTTGCTCAGCCCTGTTTGGAAGGGTTTGCTTGAAGCCAGCCAGGTCATTGCAGAGTCATGGAATGGTTTGGGTTGGAAGGACCTTAAAGCACATCTGGTTCCACCTCCCACCATGGGCAGGGACACCTTCCCCTGCCCCAGGCTGCTCCCAGCGCTGGACGCTGGCAGGGGTGGGGCAGGCACAGCTTGTCTGGGCAGTGCTGCTTTTGCTGCTGGCAGCAGGAGTGGCTGCAGCGCTCTGGGCTTGTCCTGCCCTGGGGTGACCCCACTGCACCCCAGCCCTGCACCCCAGCCCTGTCACAGCTGGCTGGTGCCACCCCGTGTCCCCACACCTTCCCGGGCATGCAGAGGGGTCAAGGCTTCCTCCCAGCTGTGCTGGTGCTGTGGCAGGGCTGTCTCAGGGAGCTCCTGGTGAATATGCAGGTGTGGGATTAAAGGGATGAATGAGGAGCAGAATTGCTTTCCGAGCTGCAGCCCTGCTCTGACCTCCCGAGAAGGGCAGATTGTAAAGCTGGGACCTGGAGTGGAAAAGCAATTACAATACACTGCCAGCATTGAATTGTCCTCACAAAGTCAGATGCTGCAATAATGGCAGCGTTGTTTAGCTGGAACGTGACTTCACTTAACTGCTCGCTGTTTTTCTATTAATGCTCTGAAACGTGTTCACAAACAGCTCTCAGCTCTGGCTGCTCTGGGGAAATGGAGCTCACTGTTCCACCAGGAGGGTATTTCTCTGCAGGAGCTGTTCTTCTGAGCTTGCTGCCTTTTATTCCTGTGTGTTTCAGTTCTCACCCCTTCCAGATGAGAGGGGCTGGAGGATAAGATAACCCCATGGCAGTGCAGTGTGCATTGTAGGGTGTTGGTCATTGTGGGGCCTGGGAGAGCTTTCCATGGGGTCCCGGGGTGTGGAAGTGTTGGCTTTTGGGTTCAGAAGCTGGTGTGTTCTGAAGCAGGGCCTGGCGAGGGGAAGCTACGAACAAGGGGGATTAACAGTCTGAGAAAGCTGGGACTGTGGGAGAGGAGACACTGGAGAGACCTCCAGAGCTTCTTCCCATGCCTTGAGGGGCTCCAGGAGAGCTGGAGAGGGACTTTGGGCAAGGGATGGAGGGACAGGACACAGGGAATGGCTCCCACTGCCAGAGGGCAGGGATGGGTGGGATATTGGGAAGGAATCCTTCCCTGTGAGGGTGGCAGGCCCTGGCACAGGTGCCCAGAGCAGCTGGGGCTGCCCTGGATCCCTGGCAGTGCCCAAGGCCAGGCTGGACATTGGGATTTGGAGCACCTGGGACAGTGGAAGGTGTCCCTGCCATGGCAGGGGTGGGAATGAGATGAGCTTGGAGATCCCTTCCAACCCAAACAATTCCATGGCTCAGTGCAGCATTAAAGAAGCAGAGTTGTGTGGTTGTGGGTTTGCTGACTTGTGCTGGAGCCTTTCTCTGGTTAAAACAGGGATTTTGGAGGCTCCCTGAAGCAGCTGGGAGGCTCTCCAGGTGCAGGTTAGCCCAGAGCGTTTCTGCAGAGCCAGTCTGGGTTTGTTCTGCTGTGTGGGGCTGGGGGGAGCACCCCAGCTCCTGCCCTGTCCCCCTGTGTGTGGGGTGGGTCTGCACGGCCCTCAGGAGCACTGAGTGTTTGTGTGGCTGTGCTCTGGAGGGACACAGACTAAATTTAACTGTTAAACCCCTGTCTTCACTGCCGGCAGAGGTTAAGCAGAGGTGGCTTAACTGGGAGCCTGGAGTTCTTTGTGGGTCAAACAAGCCTTGAGTTTTGGGACGCAAAACCCTGCTGAGACCTATGGGAAAGAGCTTTAAATCCTTTCCCCTGTCCCCATGAAAAAGCTGCTTTTTCAACTGTAATCTCAGCACAAGCATTTGCTTTGAGTGCTTGAATTGCTGCTTTTACAGTTCTCTGTATTTTCCTAGAATTTGTTAAATTGCCAGCGTTATTCACATGGCACTTTTGGCAGGTGCCACCTACATGCCCTCAGTTTGAAGGTACCTTTCAGGAGCAGTGTAGGTAGGGAGGCTCCTCTCCTGCATGTCAGATGTTGGAGAGCGCAGCACTTCCATTAATTCACTTTCCCTGACCTTTCCACTGCTAATAAGCCAAGCTGGAGCACAATGCAGCACCTTAATGAACAGACCTGAGCCGAGCAGGGGCTGCTTTGAAAAATGTCTTGCTTGACTTGTTCGTTGGGTGTAATTTTGGTCCATTTATTCACCATGGCACAGACACAGGGAGTTCTTGGTGAGAGCAACCCACAACCAAATACAGCCCTTTTCCTCCTTCCTCTAGTGTTTAGAACTGGAGAAAACCATGTCAATAACTGCTTGAAAAGAGCAAGATGGTTGGTTAGGCTTTTTCTCTGAATCTGCTTGGTTTTGAATAATTTTATTCTCTGGGGAGCTATACAGTGATCAGAAAAATCTCATTTTTAGAAGAAATATGCTTTTGAGTTAGGATTCTGTAGATTTATATCAGCTCATGTAATGTGCACTGAAAAATGCACACTTCTGGGTTATGAATTTTGTAGATTAAGATCAACTAATATGTAATGTACACTTAAAAATCCCGTTTGCATTTAGGAATGAGTTTATTAAGCAGACAGAGCATGGGATCATCATTTCCAGGAACTGCCAGGCTGTTTCACAGAGAAGGCTCCTGAGCCCCCCAGCCTGGGTGACACAGGGAAAATGGGGTTTTGGGGAAGGGGTCTGTGGGTTTCTTGACCAGTTCCTGTTCCATTGTTGTGCAGTGGTGCTCCTGGGTGTGACCTCTTGGGAAAGTAAAAGTGCTGGGGGCAGGTTGTGGGGTGGTGAGCAGGGTTTTATGTATTTATGGGTGTTCACAGGGCACCCAAGCGTGCTCTCGAGAGTTGTGGCCTCCGCCCTGAGGAAGTGGCACTGGCGGGGGGTGAAGTGGCAGCGTGACACACACATGGTGTGGCTGCCATCCCTTGTTTTCCAGAGGTGTCCATGGGCTGTGATTAAGGGCAGGTGATGCTCTTGGCAGCAGGAGGTGTTCCCACCTGGGGAGCTCACGGGCCAAAGGCCCACAGGGAGGACCAGGCTCTCTTTCCTGCTGTACTTGTGGAATGAAGCTTGGGGTGTTCTTGTTCCCTCCCCTTTTGTGCAGGTAATGGTGATCCTGAGGTTTTGATTTTCAGATCTCGAGTTCTTTAGGATTTGGTTATTTCAGTTCTTTTGAAGTGAGGGGAGTGGTTTTGAGTGCAGGGCATTCATGCCTGCCATGGGCATGGCTGAGGGAGATGCATCAGTGCCTTGGGCACCTTTAGTGGGGCTGCAGGTGGGACAGTCATTGTCCAAGGAGCAGGTCAGCTGCTGGACACCCTCTGAGGTGGGAATGAGGTGGGAATTGTGGCCCAGAGGTGTTCCCAGTATGAATTTATGGAAACCTTGTGTGGAAGGTGATTTGGCTGTGCCACCCAAGTGTCTGACACAAACAGGGAGGTGCAGCCTGGTCCTGTCATATGTGCCTTGAAAAATGGGAAGTCGTTATTGCTAGCAGAGGCAGAAGTGATGGATCTGCCTCACTGATAGCTCTTGGAAGGGGACTTCTTACAAAACCAGAAAACAATTCTAAAAATAAACCTGAAATGTTGGATTGCCCCATCCCTGGAAGTGTTCAAAGTGAGACTGGATGGAGCCTGCAGCACCCTGGTCTTGTGGAAGGTGTCCTGTCCGTGGCAGGGCTGGATGGGATGAGCTTTAGGGTCCCGTCCATCCCAAACCATCCTGCAGTTCCATGCTGAGGGTGGGGATGGGCAGCTGGCCTTAGCAATGTTTTTTCTTGGCTAAATTCTTGGCACAGCTTTGGTTTTGGAACAACAGGAGAACAAGGGCTGAGCTTTGCTGGCTCAGCCTCGTTCCTCCCTGGCTTAGGACTCGCTCAGGTGTTCCAGCAGCTTTTTTTGCTGCTGGGTGTTATCCCTGCTTGATGGTAGCTTGCTGGGCTTCTCCAGAAATGCAAAGCTGAATTGTGTTCAGCAAGTTCCTGCTTTAGGCAGTGTTTGACCTCGGGCTGTGACTGGCCAGGCTGATTGTTTCCAGTTGCTGGAGATGTGCAGGGAGAGGGGAGTTTTGGGTGTTTTGCAGGAACTTGGGGCCATGAAGGGAGTGAGGGGCCGTGGGCTGTGCCCACCATGGCAGAGGCTCCCAGGGCTGGAATTCCCAGAAGTGCTCCCTGTGCCTGGCTGTTTTGGGAAGCTGACACGCCTGGCTTCGGCCTCAGAAGTGGCTTTGGGTTGGTGGACAAACACTGAGAGCTGTGCTTTCCCTCAGAGCTGTCTGATCCCTGGCCTGCCTTCCCTCCCCACAGCCCTGGCTGCTCCTGGGGTGGGCACATGGTTGCAGGAGCTGCCCTGGGTGCTTGGGCAGGCAGAGCAGCAGTGGGCACAGGGCAGCCCTGGAGCTCTGGGGCTGTCTGAGCTCCCCCTCAGCTGCGACGTTTTTAACTCTTGAATTTGGAACAGACTTAGCAGCTCACCTTTGGGGGTGGGAGCCTGGGAGGTTGTCAATACTATTGCCTGGAACCATCTGTTCCTACCACTAAGTAGCTGCAAAAATCAGTAATTCATTCCTTTTTTTTTTTTGAGGCGCTTGGGTGTACATCTTCTCCCTTGTTATTTTTATGGGCTCCTTCATTATGGAAGACAAGCATCTCCACGGTGCTGGAGCTGACTTTAATCTTTCATCTAAATTTATTTGAAATTTAAATCCCTGTCATTATCGATATTAGAGGTTACTTTGGAGCACAGCAGCTATTTCTGGGGAGCTGGGTGCATGGGGCTCCCTTATCAGCCAGGAATGTGCTTGTCACCTTTGTTGATGAGCCTCTGGCAGAGGAGCAGGGACAGCAGCCATGTGTACAGGTCATTTTGGGAAATTGCCACTGTAAATGGATGCTGTGTTTGCTTTTGTGAGTGAAATCGGTCATGCAGTCCTGTTTTTCATGTGTTTTTGCCCCAGTGAGGTAGCAGTGCCAGTGGGCCGGCCCTGGTGGTGGCTGTGGTTCTCCTGGTCAGTCACAGGAGCACCAAAGCCAGCACTGACTGCAGGACAGGCACAGGGCACTGCAGGTACCCTGTGTTTACCCCAGTGACACTGCACTCCTGGGCTTAAACTGCAAATTCAGGATGAATTGATATCCCATAACTGTGTTAGTGTTTGGGGCAGGAGGTCCCAGGGACTGGTGGTGTTTTCATTGCAGGTGGTGACACCAGAGGAGCCTGGTTTGGTGTCCCTGCCCATGGCAGGGGTGGAGATGAGCTTCAAGGTCCCTCTCAATGCAAAGCACTCCATAATTCCATGGCTCTCCTGCCTGAGGCCTGGTGTTGGTTGGAGATTTTACACTCTTCCTTGCTGTGTCACCACAGCTGAGTTTTCCAGGTGTTGGTTTTGGTGGTTATCTAAGCTCCAGAGTGAATGCTGAGGGTTCTCCTGGTTCTATCAGTGGCAGAAGTTAGTTATTTTCTGATCTGAAAGGTTGGATTTTGATGGAGTTGGTGTGTCTGGAGTCATCCTAGCGTGCAGTAATGTGAAAATACAGCCATCAATTCCTTGTGTAGCCTTAGAAAATGTTAATTCTTTCTGTTCCCAGAGGATTTGAGGAAAAGCTGTAGTTCAGAAATTGTTGTGTGCCTTTCAGGGAGGCCCAGACTCCGTGGGGCAGAGCCAGGTGGTTTTCACAGCACATTCCCTGTGAGTGCCCTTGGTTTCCTTGCTGAACATTTAACCTTAAATCTGAATTTCCTGGAGGTCTTGACAGCCAGTTTGTTTCCCAGTTTGGTGAAAGATGGGAGGGCAGCAGCAGAGCTGGATGTGGTCATGTGCATGTGGCACCTCCAGCTTGGGGGTGACAAGTACTTGAAGGAATTGGAAAAATGAGAGGAGCTGGTCAGCTTGATGGATGTGAGTGGGTATGATGGGAGAAGTTCTTTGATTTTGGTAATTTTTATCCTTTTTTATAATTTTTCAGCTGTTGAACCATAGAAGGATTCAAAGGTCAGCACTGAATAGCTCTGGTTATTTTCTGCTGGTCCTAAACTTATTGCTGGTGTCATGTGAGAAATATACTTTCTTTTTATGTTGCACAGTCAGAAGAAAATTATTTTGTTGTCTTCAGTAGTTTTTACCTCATTCTTGTAGTCTTGCCAATATCCTGTAGTTGTTTTTTGCAGGAAGCCTTTCAGCGTTCTCTTAATTGGAATTAACTTTTGTAAGAGAAATGCACGTTTGGGTTGAAGATAATGTAGGAAATAAACATTCAGGGAAATTTATTTTAAGTTAGTGGAAAGAAGTTCATTGGAGAGCTTTGCTTTGGAGCTGTAACTTTGGAGAGGTTTAGGGCAATAATAGAGGAATAAACCATCCATGCTCCTGTCTTTGAATTCCTGTGGAAGGGCAGCTCTGATCTCTGCTCTGGTGACCTGGGGTGTCCTGGGCTGGGTGATCCTTGTGGGTCCCTTCCCACTCAGGATATTCCATGGTTCTCTGATTCTCTGATTATTTTGAGTAACCTTAGAGACTGGTAGAGAATCTACTTGTTACTGTCTGGTAAATTATGTTCATTAACATAATTACAGAGTTTTAATGCTGCATGGAAGTTATATGGAGTCAAAATCAAATAGCAACAGGTAGTAAATAATTGGACAAAATAAAAACATGGAAACAAATAATGAAGAAAAATAATCATGTATTCTTTTCCTGTCACCAGCCAGGGCTGCAGCTGGATGTAGCAGCTGCCCAGTCCTGAATCCTTTCTTCCTCTCATTTTTAATGCTGCTTTTACAAGAGTCTGAAGGAAATCTCTGTCTAAACCAACTGGTAGCAGCTCTTCTGGGCTTTGCTTTTGGCAAGGTGTCACACAGCTGAATTCTCCTTCCTTTGCTGAATTCTCCTCTCTCTCTCCTTGTACTGTTTGGCTATTTAGTGCTATAAGGGGAGCCTGAATATATGAATTTAGCCAAACCCTCGAGTATATAAAGTAGAGAAACTTCCCTCATTCCCTTGACCTCAAGCTTGCTGAGGTAGGAAAGCATTTAAAACACCCACAGCTCTATGTGCACATGCAGATGTATTTTTAAGTGTCCCCTACTTGAAGGTCATCCACAATTCCAGTTGAAGTGCAGTTTGGGTTTGCTGTGGCTGGAGACTGTTCTGGGGGCTGGTTGCTGCTCTGCAGGGAGTGTGGGACCCTGGGGAGATTTCATCCAGTGCTGCTCTGGGTCTGCCCCGGGGCTGGAGCCAGGCTGGGACACCTGGGGGTGCTCACCTGGAGGGGAGAAGCTCCAGGGAGAGCTCAGAGCCCCTGAAGGGCTCCAGGAGAGCTGGGGAGGGACTGGGGACAAGGGATGGAGGGACAGAACACAGGGAATGGCTCCCAGTGCCAGAGGGCAGGGCTGGATGGGAGATTGGGAATTGTTCCCTGGCAGGGTGGGCAGGGGCTGGGATGGATTTCCCAGAGCAGCTGTGGCTGCCCCTGGATCCCTGGCAGTGCCCAAGGCCAGGCTGGACAGGGCTGGGAGCACCTGGGACAGAGGGAGGTGTCCCTGCCATGGCACGGTGGGATGGGATGGGATTTGAGGTTCTCCCAACCCACACCATTTGTGACTCCATGAGAGGAATGTGGATGAACATCTGTGTGCCTGCAGGAGCCTGCAGAGCTGCTGCGTCTCTTGTTCCCATCCCTGTGAAATGGCTCTGGGCTCAGAGCTGGGCTGTGTGGGCCCAGGCCGCGATGACAAGAGCATTAATGAGCCCTTGAGAAGGGATGGCTGCAGCACTGAGCTGGGCACAGCAACAGCATGGAACTGCAGCGATGTGCTCTCGGCCCAGCCAGGGCTGCTCCTCAGTGCCTCATTCCCAAGGCCCCTGGGCTCTGGAGCAAAGGGATGTGAACAGAGGAGCTCAGCTTTGATGGTTTGCTCACTAAAAGCTGCCTGGGAATGATGATGAACTGTGGGTTTGATCACCTCTTGGTGGTGTCTCCTGGTGCTTCTGTCTGTAATTTGGATACCTCCAGGACACTGCCCTAGGCTGAGACTGACCCCTTTGTAACGCTGAATTAAATAATTATATTAAAGTATTAAAATTACCCTCTAACAGAGTGATTTTCTGTGCTGTTACCATACAAGTTGTATGGTTTTGAGCGGGGACAGCTTATTTAGGAATCCTGTGCTGCCACTGATGCTTCTGCCCTGGAGGATGTGGTGGCTTTAAGGTCAGGTGTCACTTTAAAGTGAATATTTTCATGAGGTAAAAAAAAACAACTCCCTGTGCTGAGCTTCCTTTGCTCACAGAAATAGTTTCTGTATTAATATTTAATTTACAGTAGCTCTGAGGAATGAAGAAATCCTGGACTCTATTTTTTTTTTTCTAGTCCTTAATACATTTCTTTGGAACAGCTCTTGGATATAAACAAGGAGGACAGAGTGTCCTGGGCAGAGGAGTGAGACAGTTTGTGTTAAAACCATAAGTGTTCGTGGCTTTAACGTTGGAATGTTCAGCATTAAGGATCCATCAGGTACCTTGGAGTAGCCCTAGTTCCCAGTTGCTCTTTTTCAGTCTTTTTTGTCTCCTGGGATTCTTCATGGCTTTACCCCTTGATGCAGATTTAGATGTTTTTGTTCAGAAAAGCTCCTGTTCCTGATGCTGCCAGCTCAGGAGAAAGTGGGTTCAGAATTCCAGACACGCTCCTGGCACGGCTTCAATTAAAAGGTGTTGAAAGAGGCTGGATTTTGCAATTTTGCAAAGTTGGAATTTTTGTCCCTGTTAAAACCTTGGGGATCCCTGGGAAAGGAGCTTGATCCTGGCTTTTTTTCTGCTGGGTGAGGAAGAATTTATACCGCCATCCCCCTGCTTTGACCCAGTTATGAAACCCTTGCCTGTAAAATTATTAATTTGGGGACTCCCAGCCATTCCAGTGTGAGAATTCAAGCAGTGGGAGTTTTCCTGGAGAGCCACCTCCAGTTTAGCCATTAAAAGCTGGTGATAAATCCAGTGAACTTAGTTCATGGCACACTGCAATATATATTTTACTTTCTTCATTACTCTGGAATTAATCAATGACTTGGACTGCTTTTTCCCCCTGCTCAGCCATACTTTCACAAGGTATAATTAAAATAAAAAAAGCTCCAGTTTTCCTTTTTGTTCAACTCTGCTGTTGTTGAACTATGTGTGGTTTGGACTTCAGCCCTCCAGAATGTTGGCAGAAGTTCTTGTCTGGAAAGAAATGGTAATCCTTTTGGGGTTGAAGAACAGGGAAGGAAAGATCACTGTAGCAGGGGTGATTGCAGGCAGAATAAGTAATTTTGCACACACACACACACACATATATATATAACATGCACTAATATTTGTGTGATTTTATATAGATGTTCATAATTTTGGTGGTTTTATGTCAGATTTGCTGATTTTTAGTTTATTGTAGCCATTCCTATTTTTAAACTTTCTATATGAAGCTTAATGGAGTAGCTAAAGTTGCACATGGAAATTACTGCAATTTCAGTGTTGCATTTTAATTCAGCTGAGGTGATCAAAAAGTGACCTAAACCTCTTTCTTAATTTGAATTGCTTCTGTTTTACCTTGTAAGCAGCCAGCAGAAGGGTGTACCCATCCCTGTGGTGCTGCCAGTGTCCTATGGAATTATCTGTGTAGAGGGGTAGGTAAATGTCTGCTGTTTTCAGTTGAGAGTGAGGATTTGCAGCCTGTGGGGGAAGTGATGGGGTTTGTGATGGGTGTCACACTGCTGCTTCCCCATGGGCAGGCTCCAGGCTTGCTTCAGTGTGGACATCATGCCCAGAGCTGCAGTTTGGAGCTGTTTGAGCAGTTTATGTGAGGAGCAGGAGGTGCAGATCCCACTGAGGGTCTGGGTTTCGCAGCCCCTTCGGTACCTTTGTGAGTTTGGGTGCCGCTGAACGAGGGAGTGTGGAAGCGCTTGAACAAAGAGCGTCTCTGGAAGTGGCCACTGGTCATTCTGGCACACACTTCCACCAAAGCTGCTATTGTTTTTCTCTTAGTTAAACAACAGTCAAGCTCACGCTGGGGCTTTTTTCTTTTCCCTTGCAGTAGAATGTTGGCTTTTATGTGTCCCCCGGGCCCACACCCGGCCGTGTGGTGGGCCAGCACACAGATGCATTGTTCAGGGTCCCACATTCCAGGGAGATCAAATGCTCCTGCTCCACATCAGCTGCACATCTGCAACTGCTAAAACCTCAGCAGCCCTGCCGGATCCAGGTGCCATTCAATTCCAGGTTAAAGGCACAGAGAGCTGCTGCTTCTCGGGCCTTTCTGCTGAATGCTGCCGGCTTTGATTCACTACAGCTGCTGAAACAGTCAGGCTTGGTTCAGGCATGTGTGGAAGAGAGCTCATTTCATGCTTGGAATTGTAATTATGTTCTTTTCTTTCAAGCTGCCAGCGGTAAAAGATGTCTTCCAGTGTGTATTATCTAAATAAGCTGTAGTGTTTAAATGTTTTCTTATTTCATTTTAAGAATGTGGCAAAATAAATTGTGCTTACTCTTCTAGTTCTCGTTCTGGAGCAATTAATTCCCTGTAGCTCTGCACTGGCAGGCTCTGGGAAGCTGCTGTGGTATCCTGCAGTTGAGCAGCCCTGGGCAGCAGAGCTCTGTGTGTGGGCACTGTCCTGGTTTGTCACCTGGCACTGGTGTCACCTGCTGTGTCACCTCCTGTGTGCTCCTATTGCAGGTGGTGTTTGCTGTTCCATCCCAGTCATCTCTTGCAGTGCTGGCTGTGGAGTTTTGGGGAATTCTGAGCTGGGTGATAGATCTGAGCAAGGGACAGAGAGAGCAGACACTGGCAGGAGAAGGGGGAATGGTTTTATGCTGAAGGAGGATTGATTTAGGTGGGATATTGGGAAGAAATCCTTCCCTGTGAGGTGGGCAGGCCCTGGCACAGGTGCCCAAAGCGGCTGTGGCTGCCCCATGATCCCTGGCAGTGCCCAAGCAGTGACTGGATGTGACACTCAGAGCTCTGGGCTGGTGTCAGGGTGGGGATCAGTCGCAGATTGGGCTCAGTGGGACTGGAGGTCTTTTCCAGCCTCAGTGATCTGTGAATTCTGTGTTCTCCCAGCAAACAGCTCTTCCCTGAATTGCTGGGTGTTTGGGAGGCTCCCTGCACGGGCTGTGACCCAGGGCTCTTCCAGGACAGGGCTTTTGCCTTCCTCACAGAGATGTTTTTCATACGCAGCTGCTGGAGGTTCTCTGTGAGTTTTGGGTGTCTGGAGTCAGCACTTTGATTGGCCATCCCTCCTCTCTGGAGTCTGTCTGCTGGGCTGTGGTCTCGAGGAGAGAGCCTGAGAGCCATTTCAGTGTCTCCATGATTGACTGGAAGTCACACTGGATAAATTTTTCATGATTGGAAACCACTTAAGCCACGAGGTAGCTGGTGATCACTGGGTATTAGTGGAGAGGTTCTACCAAACAATCAGGGAAAATTGAGTGGCAGAACATATAATTTATGACTTCATCCGAGCTCTGTGGGGGCAAGTCAGTGAGAATTGAAACACTGAAAGAATTATATTTGACAGATATTTTAAAGAATGACTCCAGTTAGTGTCATTTATTGCTGGAATGTGTGGACAGATCCACAGTCAAAGCCCTTGTAGGGGCAGTGCCAAAACCAGATATGAAAGAGTGTGCAAGAAAATGAGAACACGGGATGTGGCCGAGGGCTTGTATTTTCTGACAATGGGCAGAAAGAATGTTCTGAGGGCTTTTTCTCAGCCATTCTCCTTAGATAATAAAGTTTACAGATCCTGCTTGGTGTTTGCTGAAACTCCTGCCTGAAGGGGATTTGTCGGAGTTTGGAAGTTGAGCAATGAAGGTGTCATCAGTGTACAGAGACCAGTTGGAGAAACTTCTGGAACATTCTGGACTTTATCTCTAGGATATCTTAATTTTTGCCTAGCAGTGATATACGGCATAGGAGAAATCCATTGCCCTGTGCTGGAATGTGCATTAAAAATACCTGGGCAGGAGTTTTTCCAGGCAGTGGCAGGTAACAGCCCTTGCTCTGAAGGAGGAAACGTTCTAGAAAACATTCTTCCCTCAGATGTTTTGTAGTGGTAATGCCTCTGGAAGTATTAATCTTTCCTGTCACAATTTGGCACTCACTCCAGTTCCCAGCAGGGGTTTCTCAGCTAATCCCTGTCTGGAAGATTTTCCCTTACCTTACATTAATTTCTGATCCCGACATCGTTTGAGGGTTTGTGTTCAGCTTAAATAAATACACTCCAGGCTGTCCTGTCGACTCAGGGTTGGACATCAGGGCAGTGGAAGTACCTGTGAGCTGGAGCCCTCACGGGTGCCACTCACCTCTCCAGCCATCCCCAAACCCTCCATGCCCTGGGCTGTGTCAGTGTTATCCCCCATGGCCCCGGAGAGATTATTTGAGAATCTTGGTTTCTGTGCAGAATTTTCTTGCCGTGAGTAGCTCGCTTGGAGAGGAGAGTGGCAGATGTTCTCACTTTAGCCCGTGAGTGACAGCTCCTGAGTCAACATCTGTCATGCTGCTGGAATTGTCCCCAAACGCTGCCATGCTCCAGAGGCTGCCTCAAACTCGCTGGAGCCAGCCATGCCCGTGTTCCCTCCCGTGTTCTGTGCTCCTGCAGGCAGAGGCAGCTGCTGTGGCTGCTGGGCAGAGGCAGCTGTGGCTCCTGCTCCAGCCTGGAGCCCAGGAACGGCCTCGGGAAGGACCAGCCCTGCTCCCTGTGCAGGCTCATCCTCGGTGTCAGACCCCGTCCAGCAGAGCCAGGACTGCCTGTCTGTCCCAGAGCGTTTGGGGTACGGAAATCTGCCCCCGTGGCACAAAGAATTGCTGTCAATGAGTGCTGGAGAGGATTGCCCAAAGCAGTGTCCCAGCCCATCAAGATATTGGGGTTCTTCCTTTATCCTCAGACTTTATCCTTTCGGATGGTCGTGTCCCCCATGTTGCTTTCCTCTTTGAGCAGCATCCTGCTCTGTTCTGTGACTGAGGATGTGAAGCTGCAGGCCTGGATTAGGGCTCTGTGTTCCACAAACATCCCAGCATGAACACGGTCATTCCAGGGGAATGGGGCTGCTGGTTTTCTTCTCAAGTTTTGTATCTAAAATTCTTGGGAACTGAGGTTTCTGCCAAATCTCTGTGATAGACCTGAGGAGAGGGAAGGAACCTCTTAGCTAGTAAAACTCTTTTGGTTACCTTTTTTTGGCTTCAGGTTTGTTCAAAAACAGTCTGAAATGAACTTTTTTGAAGAAGTCATCTTAATTTTAAGGCTTAGCCCACAAATAGCCAGCTTTGCTTGATTTGTGCTTGATTTTTTTTCTGCATCCCAATGGAAATGAATCTCCTGGTGATGCAACTCAAAGTGTTTGTGCTCCCCTCCGGGTCTTGTAGCTTTGGCCCTGCCTGGGATTGAAAGTGCTAAAGCTTAGTCTTGAATTCAGCCTTAGTCTGGTGCTTGTCTTAGCAAAGGTGATTTATCTCTGAGCCCTGTTGTGCCTGGGTGAAGGTTGTGCTGGTCTTGTGCTAGTTTTTGTGGTGTCTAAAGAGGAGCCTTGAGAACTGGAGCTGGCAGGTCACACTGTGGGGGGAGCATGTAAACTTAGTCTAAAGATAATTTATGGTTTCTAAAGCTGCTGCTGAGTAAAACTTTCCAAGGCTGGCTCTGACCTAGCTCTCATCAGTGCAAAACCGAGAACAGTCATCTCAAAGTAGCATTTTGAGTTGTGTGGAGGGGAAAGAGGAAAGCTTTGCTTTCCCAAAGGCTTCATTGGCTGTAGCCCTGCAGCACATGAGCAGCTCTCCTCTTTCGAGCGTGAACCACGGGGTCACTGTTCCGTTGCCTGCGCCCTGGCTGGTTTAAACCCGGCTTATTGGTTTAAGCTTGGCTCGGAGCGCGGTGTTTTTTCGGCGGGCTCGTGGTGCAGCAGCTGTGATGTCAGGGTTCTGATAACCCCCCCGGGCTGTCTCTGCAGCCCTGCTCCCTCCCGCGCTCCGCAGCCGCGCGCCGGCACCGCCGGGAGAACTTTGGGTCACGCCGGGTTGAGCTGTTGGCAGCGACGCTCGCGTGTTGGCAGGAGCTCCCCCAACAAGATGCTGGAGAGCAGGGGAAGATTTCTCCTTGTTTTTGCAAATTAGCAAATGAAACCCTAAATAAGTTGCTAAACTCAGTTTCCTTCTGTTGGGTTAAGAGGAGGGGAGCGCTTGGAAACCTTCGAGATCTTAATTGGCCCGAGCGTGCTAAAAACACCTTCTTTCCACCCCAGGCGCTGCTTCTATCTTTCCAATACATTTGGCTCGTTCGGTGGCAAATCATTTTTATAACACTTGAGAAACTGTATAGCTCCAGAAACACAGGATGTGTGCCCTGCCTTATATTATGGATTCTCTTTCCAAGTATCTTTGGGGGTTGCTGAGAGCCCAGCCCTGTTTTGGGGTGTTGGGGCTGTGCCCATTGGTTTGGTGCTGGTGTGGTGATAGTGACAGTGGTGTCCCTTCACTGAGTGATT
Organism: Melozone crissalis; assembly: GCF_028551555.1. Classification (NCBI taxonomy): domain Eukaryota; kingdom Metazoa; phylum Chordata; class Aves; order Passeriformes; family Passerellidae; genus Melozone; species Melozone crissalis. The sequence continues at coordinate 1,267,306 of NW_026535785.1, forward strand.
TTGTGTTGGGGTAACGACTGGTTCTATTCGAGCACAGATACCAGCTGGGCTCCCTGGCCCTTCCCTTGTGCTGGGTAACGGAATTTCCCTTTGCCAAGGGCAGTTCTCTATCAGCTCCCAGCCAGGAGCACGCTGAGGTCCCATCCAGATACTGTCCCCCTTCCCCTCCCAAGCTGGGGACAACGAGTTTCTCATTTCTTGGGCTGATACTGGTGATTCCTCCTTCCCACAGAAAGCTCTGGAAGGTTTTTTTTGAGTAGTACAGTATTGTTCCATACTGTTTTCCAGGGTTTTCTATGTTAATGGTTGGTTTGTTCTTCATGGCTTTGGTCACTTGATTTTACACCTGATTTGGTGTTTAAAAATGTATTATTTTAATTGAAGTTCTCTGTGAGCTGCAGAACTGCAAGGTGTAGTGAAGTCCTATTTGGATCTCGGTTAGGGCAAACAAGCTGTAGTAGGGCTTAAAAACCTGGGAAAGGGTTGGTTGGGCATTCAGGGGGATGGGGGGAGAGGAAGGCCAAGGGAGAAGATGGAAAATGTCACTGACAGTCAGTTTGAGATGGAATTTATTTCACAGGACCAACCAGCCAGCGCTGGGAACGTGAGATCATTTATCTAATTAAAGCACCAGTCTGTAACCAGTTTTCAGGGTGAAGAACCAAAGTTTGGGCACTTTCTAAGACTGTGAGGGTTTTCCTCTGAGCCAGTAGATGAGGTGCACTTGGAGTGTCCCAGTTCCTTCCTGGCAGGAGCTGCGTGCCCACCTGTATATTTAATTCATGCAGATATTGCAGGGTGGATCTGGAGGTAGGACCACCTTCTCAGAAGGATTTATACTTTCAGGTATGGCAGGAAGATTTTGCTGCTGTTCTCTTCAGCTGATTGTGGCTGAGCAGTGGCTGGAGAGGAGCTGGCTGGGCTGAGTAGGTGTTCCTGTCCCTCCCTGCCTGCTCGCCCGCCAGGGACTGCAGAGAATGCTCTCCATTTCCAAAACCTTCAGTCTCACCTTACATTTTCTTCCTAGTCAGTGTTTTATTGTTTTTAAATAGCATTTCAATGCTTCAGAGCATAACCACATTACAGAATGTTTTTCTCAAGTACCACATCTGAGCTCTGGCAAAGGTGACCCTTTGGGTCTCTGGCTCAGAGACTCTCCTGATCCATTTCTTGGTCTTTTTTTTCTCTTGAATGTTTCTGACTTTCTCCCATTTACTCTTCCGTAGTGACAAGTTATCTGAGATCTTGCTGTGTGTGGTGATTTCTTGCTTTTAGGGTTCTGTGTAGAGAGCGAGTCAGTTTTTACAGTTCCCCAAGGAAGTGATGTGCTGTTATTCTACAGAAACCACTGACATAGCACATTTTAGGCCTGGCCTGCTGACTTGGGATTGCAGTGAGCTTTAAAGTGACAGTAAATCACTTGTGACCATCTGCAGCTGCGGTGGCCTGGGGATGATGGTGGTGGTGGGGCAGAGCAGCCCAGGGCCACCCAGTGCTGCAGGTCTGGTGACACCACACCTGAGAAAACACGGCCTCAGGGCAGGTGGCTGGTCACCCAGGGCCTGTGCTGTGTCCCCAGGGTGTGGAGACACAGAGGCTTATCAATGGGGGAGAGGGAGAAGCTGGAGCGATGCTCTCAGCATAGGGAATGTGTCTGCTTGAGCCTTTGTGGAATCATTAAATGGTTTTGGTAGGAAGAGACTTTAAAGATATTCCAGTTCCACCCCTTGCTGTGGGCAGGGACCCCTTGCACCAGACCAGGTTATCCAGGCCCTGCCCAGCATTCTGTCACTTCATCCCACAGGAATTTGGGTGCCTCGGTTCCAGCACGGGCTCAGAGCTGGTTGTGTAAAATGGAGTCCCCCTCGCAGTGCTTCTCCTTGCCCGTTCCCAAACCCCTCCTGGCTCTGGCAGACAGGCTCAGCCCGGCCGGGCAGTGGCCGGGCGCTCCCTTCCCTCAGGGGCCGGTGCCTGCCCGGGGGCTGGGCCTCCTCTTTCCCGGGCCGTGCCGGGAGCGGGGGGCTCGCTGCAGCCCGGGCCTCACTTCCTCAGGAAACCGGGCTAAAAATACCGGGGCAGGGCTGGGGAAGTGCTGCACTCGTGGGTCTGAGCAGCTCTGCTCAGCCTGGCCTGGAGCTCCTCACGTCCGCCCTGCTCCGTTAAACGCAGCCCTTCCATTGCTGCCATTCCTCCTGCTGTCCGTGTGCCCTCCAGCCCTGTCTCTGAAAAACCCTCCCAAAGCCTTACTGCACATACTAGTGTGCCCTTCCAACCCTGTCTCTGAAAAACCCTCCCAAAGCCTTACTGCACATACTAGTGTGCCCTTCCAACCCTGTCTCTGAAAAACCCTCCCAAAGCCTTACTGCACATACTAGTGTGCCCTTCCAACCCTGTCTCTGAAAAACCCTCCCAAAGCCTTACTCTGAATATTGGTGTGCCCTTCCAGCCCTGTCTCTGAAAAAACCTCCCAAAGCCTTACTCTGAATATTGGTGTGCCCTTCCAGCTCTGTCTCTGAAAAACCCTCCCAAAGCCTTACTCTGAATATTGGTGTGCCCTTCCAATCCTGTCTCTGGAAACAGCACTCCCAAAGCCTTACTCCCAATATTGGTGTCCTTTTTGGTGGTGGGAGAGCAGGAAGCTGCAGCTGCAGTCAGGAGGGCAGCACACAGGCCAGGGAGAGCTGTTTTGATGGAAATGATGGGTTTTTCTCATGGATGGTGGTGGGATCTGCCTGGAGTCCATGTGGGCTGTGTTAAACTAACAGCAGGAGTGGTTTGTGCAGGCAAGGAAGGAGTCAGGGTCTGAAATTGGGGCACCCTGGGTGCCACCACCTGCTGGTCCCTGTCCCCATCCCTTTGGGGTCCTCCCATGCCCTGGATCTGCAGCTCCATCACCAGAACCCCGACTGGGATCGGGGAAACGTGCAGAAAGAAACCTTGTCAGTGGGAAGTGACCTCAGGCAGGAGATTTGCATGAGGGAAGTTGAGTTCTGTGGCTGTTAAAAAAGTGATTTTTTTTTTCAAATATTAATTGAAAAACTGGCTGAAATGCTGGCTGTGTTCTCTCTTAAAGCTTTTTGCAACATCCCACTGAAATTACAGATAAATTGAAGGCGAAACATTGCGTTTTTCCACAAATGTGGCCAGGCTCCAGGACCATAAAAAGAGTTTGGAAAGGCTGTAAAACACATGTTAAACAATTTTTTACTTGAGACACCTCTAGCAACATGCATTTTCAAATAAATTAAGTATTTAACTTAAGAAAAAATCTTTAAAAAATATATATATATTGGTAATTAGAAGCATTAGAAGCAGAATGTTTCTTCCTTAGCAGATGCATATTAAGAAAGTGATACAGCAACAAATAATAAATGAAATATAGTAAAATTTGGACTTTATAAACCAGTGATTGTAATTAGGGATGTTCCTTTCAAAGGCAAATGTTTTGATTTCACTTTTAGGTTTTTTTTCAGTAGTTACTATACAATGTATACTACACCAGAATTTAAAAAATAAATTATTGTGGGATTTGAAATCTGTGAATAACTGGACTGTGCAGAGGCCATGTTGTTTTAGGGTCTTTAACTCCTCACCTGGTCAGAGAACCTCAATACTTGGTGAGATGAGTTTATGAATTAAACACCATAGTATTTTTGTGCAGGCAGGAAAAGTAGCATTAGTGATGTCTAGAAATGATATACTTAATGTATTTTAATTGATGTAAAATGATTTTAAAAGCATATTTAAGCTCAGCATTATTTGCCAAGGAGGACAGACTTCAGATCTGGGCACGGAAGGTATTAATGCAACTCCAATGAGGAAGCAATGGGCACTTCCCATATTTTTGAGTCTAGATGCATCTTTTTAAATTAAAGAGGGTTTGAAGAGTGTGCCTGCAAACTGGAGATTGAGTCAAGCTGTGAAATGCCAGTGATATGTCATGTGTTCTGTATGTATTATTTTCAGTTTTTACAGAGGAGGAAATTTTGATATTTAAACTTTTCCAAATGTCAGCTGGTTCGGCAGAAAATAATCTTCAGTCTCACCAGGAGCTGCGTGTCACCGGGAAACCTCCTGGGAGCTGAAAAACAAGGAAGTTGTTCCATCCCAGAGCAGAGCCCTGTGGGAGAGGATGTAGTTGAGGGGTGGGAAGGAGCTCTGCAAGGGGATGTTGGGGGTTCTTCCCCCTGTGTGGAGTGCCTTGAGCCGAGCTCCAAACCCCAGAGCTCCAGAGCCACGTCAGTCAGGGTTTGGAGCAGCCTGGGCTGGTGGAAGGTGCCCATGGGATGGGTGAGCTTTAACATCCCTTGCCACCCAGACCATTCCATGAGCTCCATCCTTTCCCTGCTCCTCCCAAATCTGGCATTTATTGATGCTTGATCCAAGACTTGGGGTGACTCCCCAGGCTGACCCTGCAGCCTCCTTGTTCAGTTCTCCAGAAATGGCAGGCAGGGTGGGGAGCTGCCTTTGGAAGTGTCATTGGCTCTTTGCAGGGCTCCTGCCTGCAGGAGCATCTTTGGGAAAGCAGCTGGAGGTGTGTTCCCTGTGCAAAGTGCTGCTGTTACTGTGTCCCACAGGAGCCACCAGACTGGGAATTGCTGTGTCCATTAGTCCTACGCTAGGAAAAATACTCACTTCCTACTGACAGCCCGAGGAATCATCAGGACTGGTGACTTCCAGTATTTTTCCTAAGCCTCAGCAGAACCTGACTTAATCTTTAATGAAAACTAGAACCAGGTGCTTGAGACTTTATATAGCAACCAGCCGGACCAGTTCCAGTGTCCCACCTCCCTGGGAGGGAGTGTGAGGAGCTGGTTGGTCTGGATGCTTCTAAGGATGGTATTTAAGGTGTAAATGTGGTTACATTTTACACATGAAAGCAGCGTTTTTGCCCAAAGATACTCTGCACACGCCCTCTGCAGCACAGCTGGGCAGAGCTCACAGCCCACGGTTCTTTGAGAAGAGTGAATTCTGCTGCTGGCTCTTCCTGACCTGTCTGGGCTTTGGGAGTAACGCTAGGGAAAAGTTGCTGTGTGTTTTCTTATGGATGGGGAGAGTTATGTGCTTGTGGTTTAATAGAAAGTGCTTTTATTCTGAGAGGCAGCTTCTGTGTCTTCTGGGGGGATGGTGAAAAACTGGGTGGTGGGTTTCAGGTCTGTCCTTCATGAAGCCCCTAGGCAGCTGTTGGGGAGTAAATTCCAGCTGCTGAGAGGAGAGATAGGGAAAATTTGTGAAAATTACTTTTGACTTCTACCTTTATTTTTTTTCCTGCTCTGTTTCCTCACCTTGTTGTAGTGCATCTTCCAACCCTGAGTGCAGGTCACTCATCCACAACAACTCGGCTTGATGGGCATCGTCTTCACTTAGTAACAGGGTCAAAATTAGGAGCTGAAGGTTGGGAAGGAATTCCTGCCTGTGAGGGTGGGCAGGCCCTGGCACAGTTACCTAGAGGAGCTGTGGCTGCCCCTGGATCCCTGGCAGTGCCCAAGGCCAGGCTGGATGGGTCTTGGAGCAACCTGGTATAGTGGAAGATGTCCCTGCCATGGCAGGGGTGGGACTGGATGAGCTTTAAGGTCCCTTCCAACCCAAACCGTTCCAGGATTCTATTAAAGAAACTTCCCCAAACTACTTGGTTCCTCAGAGCCTGAGTGCTGGGAGGGACAAGGAACCAACAACTCCAAAGCAAACAACATGTAAAGACAACTTTCTGTGGAGTTATCTGTAAAATGACAGATAATTATAGCTGTGAAAATCGTGTAGAAATCCAAACTGGTCACCAGACGTTGCAGAGGTGTCATCAAAAAACTGCTCAGGGAATACAAATATGGATTTTAGAAAAGCTGCTTGGGCAATAGCATCCTGTGTTGTGGAAAAATTCCTTGGGGAGCGTAGTGGGGCACCTCTGGCTTCAGGGAGCCGAGGCACAGTGGGGCAGGTGTGTCTGTCACGGTGGGATCCTTCAGACACCATTGTGTGGATGGGATTTGGGTCAGGCCCTCAGTTCCAGGTGCAGTGGGAGCCCTGCTGGTCTCTGAAGCACCCCTGTGCCAGCAGAGCCCTCCAGGTACGGTGCAGTCACCGGACCCCAGACTGGGGCTGCTCTGTGGGAAGCGCTGGTGAGGAGGCGGCTGTCAGAGCTCTGTGGCTGGAAGGCTCTGTCCCAGCAGGCTCCCCCGAGGAGGAGCTGGAAGAGGCTCCAGGAAAGGCACATGAGTGGGGCTGGCTGCCAGCTCAGCACGGTGCCGGCGCACGTCAGCCGTACCGGCACGGCACGAACCGCTCCCAATCCCGGGGTCCTGCCAGGGGCTCTTCCTCACGAGGATGTGGTGCTGTTTCACTGCACGGTTTGGGACACGTTGTCTGGGAGGGACAGAGAGGTGCATTCCCTGCCCAAAGGTGCATTCCCTGCCGAGACGTACTGCTCGAAGCAGAGCAGGAGAGACCCAGACACACGTGGGGTGAGGTGGTCACAGCCTCCCTTCCTGCTGCCTCCAGGAAACCAGACAGGAGGAATTTTTCACATCTGGCAGTAGTGATGCATTTTTAAATTATTTTTTGTCAAGGCAGAGCAGCTTTACAGTGGTCTGAACGTCAGTTGTACCCACCGGAGCGTTGCGTGCGGTGCCGAGGGCTGACTAACAGCCTGGGTGGATCCCGGTGCATCCCAGTCCTTCCCAGTTGGGCGGATCTCCCTGGTCCTGGCAGAGCCCAGCGTGGCTCTGCTGCCTGAGTCAGTGCAGCTGCTCCAACAAGTCGCGGTCCTGGGCAGCAGGAGGCCGGTGGGGGTGGCTGCAGGGATCCAACAGCGGCGTTCCCATATGGCTTTCATGAGAAACACCTCATTTGAGTCTGGTTTTTGATCTGCTTCCTGCTTAAATGTTGAATACAGAAATATATTTATTGGGGTGGAGGGAATTAAGACTTTTTCTACATGTTGTGATTTCTGTTACTAGTCTTGGTTTTCTGTAAACCTGTTAAAAAGGATATTTCATGTCAGCTCCTTCTGCTGCAGTCCAGGCTTAAATGCTTCCCATCCGTTGTGCTGGCTGAGCTGCTTGGGGCCTGTAGAACTGGATTAGAGACAGAATATTTTATTTTTAAAAAAGACAATTTTTTTTTTTTGGTCTGGCTATATTTGTTTCCAGCTGAATTAGTTCCCTGCTCTGATGTGCAAGTGTCACTGAAGAGGGTGGAATCATTGGATGTGGTGGTGCTTTTGGATGAAACCTTGGGTGTGATGAAGACTTAAAAGTGGTCTTTAGAGGTGATGCAGTTATTATACACCAGCTGTGGTTTTCAAGGTCTTGGCTCTGTTTTCTCTTGTGTGAGCCACCTGGTGCATATTAAAAAAACAACAAAAAACCTTAAGATAATTGAATAAATTGGTGGTGTGGTGGCAGCGGAGCTCACCTGGCCTTCCTGATTTTTGGTGTTTCTTGATGGGATTGCTTGTCTGTAACTGACCTGGACACATGTGACCCTGCAGGGACACATCCTGGCAGTTACCTGGGCTTTCGTTTCTATGCTTAAAAATCCCTTATATAGGGAAAATTGATAAAATTGAGTTGGAGCTCTGGGAGGTGCCATGACTGGAATCACCAAATATATTTAGGGTTGGAAGGGGCTTCTGCAGATCATCCAGCCTGGAGCAGGTGCCACAGGAAGGTCTCCAGAGAGGAGACCCCACATCCCTGGGCAGCTGTTCCAGTGCTCTGCCACCCTCCATGGGAAGAAGCTCATCCTTGTGTTGAGGTGGAACTTCTTGTGGTTTAGTTCATGGCCTTGCTCCTTGTCCTGTCACTGGCTCCACCAAACCAGCCAGTGTTGTGTTGTGAACGTACCCAGCAGTGCAAGGCTGCTCTGCCTTTGGGGTAAAGGGATTTCCCCCACCATCTCTACAAATACTTTCTGTACTTTATCCTGGTTGGGCAGTGAAGTTGCTTCTTTGAGATGAGCTTAGAGTTTGGAAGCTGTGCCTGTGTGTCCTTGTTCCTCAGCTGAGCCATGGATACAGCGCCATAAACTCAGGTTTGCTGGCAGGAGCAATCTGTCCTGATGGAACTGGAACACCCCCTGGCCCCCAGCCCCCTCGCTTCCTCCCAGCCTATTGTTGGCATTCCGTGTGTGTTCTCCCCAGGAATTAACTTGTCCCCAAATCGCGGCGCCGCGGACGCACCGATTTTCCAAGCTTCCCTGCACCTGTCTGATGCGCTTTCCAGCCTGGGCGTCACAAAACTGTTTGTCATTCAGGGGGGACAATGTCCCCTTGTGTGCCGGGCTCCCGGAGGGAGGGGCCGGGCGGGGGCACGGCCCCAGTGGCGGATGGGCTTCCCATGTGAAATGAGACAGGAAGACAAATTGCTTCCAGAGCGGTGCCTCGCACAGGCGGCAGCGCGATCCCGCTCCAGCGGCGGCAGCGCCCGCTTGTCACTCACATTTCCTTATCTGGGTTAAATGTGAAAGGGGCAAATGGGGGTGAAGAGGACACAGGGGAAGAAAAGAGCTTTTCGAGCGCTCTGAAGGTTCTGTTGGCGAGCTGCCGCCCTGGGATCAGCTGCAGGTTTGGATGGGCTGGAGCTGATCCCATACAGATGGTGCACCAACATCCCTGGTGGAGCCGAGGAACTTCTTGGTCACTTTTGCAGGAATAACTGGTTCTTTTTCTGTGTTTCTTTTCTGGTGAACTTTTTCTGTAGGGTTCTTCTCTTCTGCCTGGGAATATCACAAAACCTTGTGTGTGGCTGGTCTTTATGTTGCTCTTTAGGCTTTACTGTAGGAGAATCCAGTGATTTTTCTGTATTGAGTACCTGTATCTCGAAAAAGACACAACAGTATGACACTAATTTTCTTATTCTGATAAATAAACAGACACGCTCAGAACTTTAAATAAATGTGTGATTAAAGTTCAGTGGAGGTGACAGAAAAGGTAAAGTCCAGGCTCTCAATCTGAATCATTTGCATCTTTGGAAAGTACAAGGATTCTGATAAATTGTTTCCTGATAGTTGAGACTTCAGTAAAGTTTAACACTTTTCATGACTTGGGAGATCTTGGCATTTCTAACTTGTCCCTGGTAGAGGCATGAGCAGAGTTCAGTTAGGAAAGAGGGGTGAGAGGAGATTTTCCAAGCTCTTTGCTGGCCATGGGAGTGAATCCTGGCCTCGGGAGTGAATCCTACAGTGCTCAGCAGGGTGTCGCTTTAAGGGCTGCATTACAATCTTTCATTAGTGGCAAGTGCAGCATCAGCACAGCAGCCAGCCCCGGGAGCTCCATGCCAGGATGCTCCCTTCCTGTCCTCTGGGATGCTCCATTCCCATCCTGTGGGCCAGCCCTGCCGGTGGCAGGAGGTGAGTGAGGGCACACCACATTCCCTGCTGGCTGCTGTGCCCGGGAGAATGGGCAGCAAAGGGAGGGATTGTGGGGAGGCTGCAAGAGTGTGTAGGGCAGGAGTTTCCACAGAGAATTCCAGATGGAATTGTTCAAGGCCGGGTTGGATGAATCTTGGAGCAGCCTGGTGTGGTGGAAGGTGTCCCTGCCCGTGGCAGGGGTTGGAATTTTAAGGTACCTTCTAACTCTAACTATTCCATGGTTCTGTGGTGAACAAACACTGTGATCCTGCTCCATCCCACTGGTGAATCTGGCCTTGGAAGCTCAGGGAGTTACCAGACTGTTACTTCTTGTTCTTTGTGTTTGCTCTTGTACCTTTAACATACTCTCATCCCTGGAAGAATTATGAAAACAGGAGGCAGCGTGGTACATTTGGATATGGTTTAGCAGGCATAGTGGGATTTGGTCAAATGTTGGACTTGAAGATCTTGGAGTTCCTGCAGTGGGAAGAGTGTGGAGGAGGCTGTCAGGACCTCTCTGTTGTGTGTGGTTTTCTCAGTCCAGGCTAGAGAAAGAGAAGGAGAAAAGCAAAAAGCTTGTGTTGCTTCTCTCTGCAAACTCAAGTGTCCCAGGTCTAGGCAGTGGTGGATCCATGGGGTGGTTGTGGGGCTGGACTGGGGAGTTTCTCAGACATAGAGAAGCTGCAGGGAGAAGCCACGTGCTCTGTCAGGGTGTGGGTGAGGGAAAACAGCTCCTGACCCGGGTGCTGTCCCGGACACGAGGATGTGCAGCACATCTCATACCCGGCTCTGCAGGGTGGTTTGCAGGGCGGCACGGGGAGAGAGGATGTAGCAAACACAATATTGGGAAAGATGAAAAAACGAGTGGGTGGCAATGAGAAGGAAGAGGAGGAGACAACCCAGACGATGAAGGAAAACAGGATCTTCTGTAAGAGATGGGAATACTGGAAGGAAGCCAGGAAGGAAGCCTGAGAAAATGGAGAGAGCAGTAGGAAGGCTGGTGTTGCTCTGATAATTGCAGCAGGTATTCCTGGCATTCAGCTTCCAGAAATGAGAGAAGCCTTTGAAAGTCTGGTCAAAACCAGTGATAAGCATGGAATAATTTGAATATGGAAGAGTTAAAAGTTATCTTGCTGTGTTTTCCACGTGGGATTTGGTGGGTGCTGTTGACTTGTCCAAGAAGGAGGGAGCTGATCTTGGGAAGGGTTTGGGGTGCAGGTGGGTATCACCATGGCTTGAGGGATTGATCATTCAGACCGGAAGATTCAGGCTTTTCTGTGCTAAGTGATTTATTGGATTTTTCTGTGGATTCTGAACTGACTTTTGAAGGTGCTGTGGGCAGAACAGCTCGTGCTGTGTGAACGGTGCCTGAATTCCGTGCTGGGCCCCCAGAGCCGCCCGGATCCCTCCAGCCCGGCTGAGCGCGGCGAGCCGGGCGAGGAGCAGCAGCTCCAGTTCCAGCTCCTGCTCCGGCACCGCATCCATTGGTTGGTAAAAATAGCTCTGCTGCTGGCGTCAGTGCCAGGCCTCGCATCTGGCTTCCCCGAGCGAGCGAGCGAGATCGAGCGGCTCCAGCCCCCTCCCTCCCTCCCTGCCTGCCTGCCTGCCTGCAGACAGGGTCTGCTGGAGGACACGCGGTGTGGCGGCTGCGCGGCCGCTGCTCTGCCCTCACCGCCTTTGGGAAGGGCCTTTGTGCCCCAGGCTCCTGCAAACCCGGCCCTGGCCTGGAGTCACGGGCTGCCCCACCTTCATCGGTCCGTGAGGGAAACCAAAATTCATCTCCTGCCGCGGGAGGCGTTGTTAGGAGCCTTTTGGGCCGTGGGGAAGGGTGAACGCCCGGCTGAGCGTGCAGATCGTGTTTTGCTCCCCTCTTGCGCAGGTTTGCCTGAGTAGGTGTTTAGAAACAGCTTTACGAAGTCGGCTGGTTCAGTGTCGTGATTTCTTTTTTTAGTCTTGCTTTTTTCAGCGTTTAAGCTCTGGAAAACAGGGAGATACCAAGTGCAGGCAGGAATGCTCTCTTTGTAGACACAGAAAGAGACCAAAGCAGCCTTGCAGATCGCCTTGAGAATTTGGTGGTGTGCTAACAACTGCTCACCTGCATGACTGGCAGTGAATGGTGAATGTCTTACATCACTGTTTAAAAAATTAAATTATTTGAGCTCCAACGGGTGTTGCAAAACTGTTCCATGCTCAAGCTCAGTCTGGCCGCATGGGCTGAGCTCTGTTCCCAGCCTGCCCCAAACCCTGACTCACCCCCTTGCCTGCTGATCAGGGTTTCAGCTGCCATCACACACGTGCCAGGAGGAATAATTTACCCAAAAAACCTGCTGTGGGTGTTCTGTGCTTTGATGTCAGTGTGTGACCAGCAGTCCCTCGTTAGTGGGGCTCGCTCTGCTCACTGTGCAGGGTCCACAGAGGATTTCCCTTCCTGCGGCGCGGGTGAGCCTGGATGGCTGCTGCTACCCAGCAGATGTTCCTTCTGTTTGCAGCCCATAATTCCTAATCTTTCTCATGAGAAACATCTTGAGTGGAGCTCCAGGAGCTGCTGAGCTCTTGCTTGTGCTGTCCCCTACCTCTGGAGCAGCAGGCCATCAGCAGACCTGGAATCCTGGCATTGAACCTCACTGGGAGCTTCCCTTGCTGCTGCTTAAGCCAGAAGTATTTTTGCTGTAGTAACTGGACAAATATTTTCAAGTTATCAAGAGTTTTGTTTTCAAACAACTCACGAGAAGCTCCTAGTTTTCTTTTTGGGGAATTCAAAGCAATTGGTGACATACCTTGTGGAGTTACTGCTCCGCTGGCAAATTCCCTGTTTTTAACATACTTGCATGGTGTGTGTTTGTGCTTGAATTTGGGAATGCTGGGTCGTTCTTTCTCCAAACTGCCTGTTCTAGGGCCATCATTGTATTTTTATCATAAAAACCTGTTTAAAGCAGAGGAGAAATGAGAATGTCCAGGGAGTGTGTAACTCAGGAGTTGTCAGAGGCATGGCTGGGCCAAAGGAGGAGTAGGGAGGAGTAAGGAATGTGCCCTGGATACCCACAGGTTCTGAATTTCATTTTTGTGTCCTTTTCAAGGCACAAACCTGAGTGCTCTGTGTCCTGTGTGCTGGAGCTGGCATTGCTGGGGGGGCTGAGACCTGTTTGGTACAGGGGGTTCTATGCCTCTCTGTCACCAGCCCAGTGTGTGCTGGAGGAGCCACAGGGCCACTTTGCACCTTTTTTAGAAAGAATTTAGGTCAAACACTGCAGTTACATGAGCAAAGTCCAAACGGGTCATTTTGTGATGTTGGGTCATTGCTGGGCCTTCAGCGCTGAACTCCTGGGGGTGAGCTGGGGTGAGAGCCACCCCTGTGTGGGCAGGTTTTTTAGGACTGCTTTTTGGGAAAATTTGGCAAATATATAATCACCACAACTGTTTCATGGTAGGCTGTGAGATTTATTTTTTTTTAAGCACTTGAATAGTATGAATTTTGCTTGAATTCCTCTCTGCCCCTTAACTAAACAAGTCCAGAGTAACCAAGCCTGTGCTGGGCTGCCTGGAAACTTCTAGGCACCTCATTTCTTGTGTTCTTTAGTGGAGGCTTTGTCCAGCTGTGGAGTTTGCAGGTAAATTTTTTATTAAAATAATTTTTAAAATGAGATCCTTTTCCATAAAAATAAAAGCTCTTTGCGTAAAATTACGTTCTCTTTAGTATTGCCTTAAATTTTTCAGAGTGTTGTGATGGTAAGGAAATAAACAGAGAGTTAATCTCTGTTCCCTGCGTGCATCATGGAAAACATAATCTTTCATTTCAGTCATTGATTAGCAGCTCCAAAACCTCCTCCATAGCCTGCAAATCCTGAATTCTCAACAACAGAGTTCAGCTTGTTGTTGGAGCAGTGTAATTCAGTCTCAGCTGTTTTTTGCTTTGTCTGGTCAGTCAGCTTGAAAATTCACCTGTCTGGAATGAAAAAACATAACTGTACCCTTGTCATGAGGCTTTGCTGAGGTTTAATTTGTTTTAGCTTAGGATTGGGCCTGTGGCAGCCTGTGCTGGGAGAGGGGACAGCTCTTGCTGGCCTGTTCCTCCTCACTTGGCTTCCTGGGGTGCTTGTGGGCCCTTCTCCCAGAAATATTCCATTATTTCTGCTCGGGTCTGATGGCTGTGGCTGGTTTGAGGTGCAAACCTTCCGGGCTGCCCCAGCCTCACGTGTTTGGTGCCTTTTACTGCCCAGGTACTGTTGGCACTCTGGGGATGGAGTTGGCTGCTGGTGACTAACCCAGCTCAGAAAGCCACGGCGTTGTTGGGGTGTTTTGCTTCTTGCTGGCTCTTTACCCCGGGCAGAGGCAGAGTCTCAGCCCTGCCCATGGCATCAGGCACCCCAGGGCCCCTCGCCACGGGTGTGAGTCTGGGTGGTAACGAACCAACGAATGAACCTTATCTCCATAGCTCACAGTATTTTGGTTTTTATCTCCCCTCCTGCCTCTTCATTTACAGACAGTATTACCCAGCCCTGGGGTTGGCTTTGGGAGCTGCTGCAGCCAGTGAGGGATTTCTGGGGTGTCAGTGGGGCTCAGGGTGCTCTCTGTCTGCCCACTCCAGGATGTGACAGGAGCTGCCTGGAGGGACCCTGGCATTTGCTCCAAGTGGCCCAGCCTTCAAGGAGGTGGTGGAATCCCCATCCCTGGAGGTGTCCAGGGAAAGCCTGCATGTGGCACTCAGTGCTCTGCTGTGGGTGACAAGGTGGGGACTGGTCACAGGCTGGACTCGATGACCCCAGGGGTTTTTTCCAGCCTCAGTGATTCTGGGAAGAATTTGAGTATTTAAACTCAAAGGAGCGTTTGTTATTGGAAGTGATGCTCTGGAGTTTAGAGGAACTTGGAAGGAAAAGCAGCTGGTTGGTGTTCCTGCTCAGTGTTGGAGGAAGGCACAGTTGTATCAAACCCAGACTGCTGTACTGGCTCACAGAGGCTTTTAGGAGCTGGTGGAGGCTTTAACCTGCCCTTGCAGCAGCAGAATCCTTACAACTGGACTCCAGAATAATTTCTCCTAGAAACCGTGGGCTTTGGGAGTTGCAGTTGTCTGATTTTAATTTTTATTTATTTTTTAAGAATCACATTCATGTGCTCCTGTACCACATTTACCACGCCATCAGCTGCTGGTAATTGCTTCCAACTGAAACCAACCAGTGAGCGCTGTGGTGGAGGTAAAATGCTATTTTATTTCAGGAGGAGATTGGGGAATCTCTGGGTAAACAACCCAATTCAGCTTCAAAGGCTTTTCAGCCCGGGTGCATTGTTCCTGCTCGGAGCCGCGCTGCCTCGCACCCTAATAAAAGTGAAAATCAGCAGTGGGGGGATGGGGACGCAGCAGAAAACACAAGCTGAGAACTGGAGATCAAAAGGACAAACAGAAGCAGAAGGCAGGGAAAGGGAGGCACAAAGAGTCACAGCTGAGCGTGCGGAGCCTGGGAGGGATGGAGGAGAGACAGCAGCTATTAGAGGAGGCTGGGAACAATGGGCTGAGCAGGGCCCGGCTTTAGCTTTCATTTCAGTTTAACAAAGCTGCTCCACCAGCAGAGCTCCACGGATGCTGTGCCCTTAATTCATCTTGAAAGTTGCTGGCTTGCTGCTCGCGGGGCGCGGGCTGGAGAGGCGCTCCGCCGTGCTGGCTGTCCCTCGCTGGATACACGGGTCTCTCCGTGGATGGGCCCTTTGGAGCGCCACAGGCATGAGTGTTTTTCCTAGCTCATACTGTGGCAAAACCTGTCTCAGTTTGAGTTCTTTGGGGTTACAGAATCACTGAATCCCAGAATGGTTTGGGTTGGAAGGGACCTGCCATGGGCAGAGACTCCTTCCACTATCTCAGGTTGCTCCAAGCCTCCTCCAGCCTGGCCTTGGACACTTGCAGGGATTGGGAGTCCACAACCTCTCTGGGCAAGCTGTGCCAGGGCCCCCCCACCCTTGTTAGTAAAGAATGTTTGGTTGCTGAGGGTTGGAGTGGGGGGACTGTGGGAACCAGCCCGCAGCGGCTCTTGGCGCTGGGAATGCTCACACAGCCGGAACGTGCTCCCTGAGCTTCCCCAGCTGATTAAACCAGTTCCCAAACCTGGCAGCCTGTGAGCAAACCCAGCTTTGTTAGTAAAGCCTCCAGGCTTTCGGGGCAAGTATTTATTGTAACAAATAATTTCTACTGGCTGAGGAATGAGGAATATGATTTCTGTGGGGCCGGCAGTGCGTGTTGCTGAGGCGAGGAGCCTGGCTGTTGGTGGGGTCCCATTCCAGCTGCACTCCCGCACTCCTGTCCTGGGAATTCTGTGCCCCTGGCATGTGGGCACTCAGGCTCAGTCCTGCCTTCTCCAGCTTAGTGCTGGAAGCTGCTTATTCCCTCTGCCCATCTGCCTCGCTCCTCCTGGAGCTGTGGGGGCTGACCTGTGGCAGCCCCTGGTCCTGGGGTGCCCCCGGAGCCGCGAGATCCCCAGGGAAGGAGCGGGGTTTATCCAGGAGATGGGGAGGCCGTCCTCAACCTTGGAGCTGGCCTTTGGCAGGTTTTCATTGCTGGCCCGATTCCGGGGTGAGGGCCATGCCAGGGAGGTGGCTCTGGGTGTTGGGAGCCTTCCCCTTGGCCAGAGGAGTTTCTGGAGCTGGGTTTGATTGCGAAAAGAATGGCTGGGCAGGTCAACGCTGCTGTATCCTGCTCCTCCCTTGCAGCCCGTGTTTGCTTTCCTTTGTTTGGGTCTCCTCTTGCTCTGACTTGCCTCCCTCGGCCGCACTGGCTGCGGCTCTGTGGGGTGAACGCTCTACCTGGGCTCTTAATTAAAAGGAGGGAAGATGTATTCCAAAATTCCCCGGCTTCCTGCTCTGCGTGTTGCTGAGCTGGTGGCGGGGAGAGGAAGCGAGTGCAGCATTCAGCTGACAGAGCATCTGAATCGCTGGTTGGGGCCCGGGAGTTCAGGAGGGGGAGGGAGAGTGAAATGGATGCTGAAATCCTGAATCTGCTTCTTAAATTTCCTCTCTCCCTGGAGAGGGAGGGAGCGAACTTCAGCGCAGCGTGTTTGGCTTGGCTCCCTCTTACCTGCTGGCTCCTCCCGAGCGCAGCGCTTGTGGCAGGGATAAAGCATGGAGGTTTATGGTGGGAGAAAGGACTTTTTCCTTCAGCAACACTTGCTTGTTTGTGGTGGAAACGCATTAAAAAAAATAATCCAGCATTATTGAGGAGCGAGTGGGCGAATCACTGCATCAACTGCCATGGTAACTCCTAAAGGGCTTCACCCAGAGCTGTCAGAGCTGGATTTTTAGTGCTGGAGTGACTTTTAATGTACAATCCTTTCCAGGCCATTTAATTATTTGGTCTCCTCATTTAATAACAAAACAACACAAAACCCCTCTTCTCTGAACTACCTTCTCATTGATGTTCTCCTCTTTGACCTGAATTCATCTGAGCCGTGGGGCCCTGAGTCAAGCGCTGTGCTGGTGTTTGTGTGCAAGGACTGTGTGTGCTGCTGCTTGTGTAGCCATGGAATCAGGGAATTGTGGCACAGCTTGGTTTGGAAGGGACATTACAGCCCATCCAGTGCCACCCCTGCCATGGGCTGGGACACTTTCCTCTATCCCAGGTTGCTTTGAGCTCCATCCAGGCTGGTCTTGGACACTTCCAGGGATCCAGGGGCAGCCACATCTTCTGTGGGCACCTGTGCCAGGGTGTCCCCGCCCTCCCAGGGAAGGATTCCTTCCCAATATCCCACCTAACCCTGCCCTCTGGCAGTGGGAAGCTATTTCCCCTTACCCTGTCTCTCCATGCCCTTGTAAATAGTGTCTCCAACACTCTCTAGTCCTTGTAGAAACAATCTCCTGGTGGTCTCAAGCCCAGCAGGTGGCTGGGGGACCTCCCTGGGAACCCATCCCATGGCAGGAGGGCAGTGTGGTGGCTGCTGTCCTCCTGTCCTGTTCCTTTGGCAGGGTGGCCCAGTGCTCCAGGTGGTGTAGGGGGTGATGGGGACACCTCCATGGCCTCAGCACCCCGTTCCTGTCATGGGAGCCATCTCATCCTACCCAGCTGTGGCAGCAGCGTGGGGAGCCTGGGTGTGCTGGGTGACCCAGCAGGAACGTGGCACCCAGGAGTGGCCAGCCCTGCTTCCATCTTCCATGCCTGGGTCTGTGTGAAGGCCCTGTGGTGCTTGGGAGTGTCTGTGAGGTGTCTGTGCTACTTTACACTCTGCCACAGGAGGCAAATTCGGGAAGGAGGGCATTTAGTGCTCAGACATGGCTGGTGGGGTGGCTTTGGGGAGCCTGCCATGGATGGACTAGGCTTGGGAGGTCCCTGGGGCTCACAGTGCTGTGGTGGGTACACTGGGATCTGGGTGCTCAGGGATTTCGGGGTGTTTCCTGGCACAGGGTCCCAGGATGGGCTGTAGCTGCACTTGCAGCCTCTGCATGAGGAAGCCTGGGATTCTGGTCATGGCCCTGGCAGCTTCCTCTGCAGCACCACCCATCTTAGCTTTGCTCAGCATCCCAATGGAGTTTAAAATGGTTTCATCCTGAATAATTTATCTCCCAGAGAGAGAGAAGAGAGAGACACAGCGGAGGGGAGCGGGGAGGGGAGGGCTGAGCAGGGACGGGGGCTCGCCCCGAGCAGCTCCGTGCGCTGCTGGGCTTTGTTGCTCCCGGCATTTTCTGCTGAACAAAAGCTCTGGATCCCGGCTAGAGGCTCCCGTGGGAGCCCTCCTGACCCCTGACCTGCCCTCCTGCCACCTCCAGCACCTCTTTGTCACCCCGGGTGAGCCCGGGCGTGACGGTCTGCCGTGCGGCCGCTTCGGCGGAACGGGACACGGCTTTACTACGGGTTGTGAGCTTTCCTAAAGGGTTGCACGCTGGGGGCAGGGCTGCCTCCCTCCCCACCGTCCCTACACGCTGCCCTACTTCTCGCCAGGCTCAGCCAGCTCTTGCTGCAGCCCTACAAAGAGGTTTGAATGCATTAGTTTACATGGAATTAATCTCCAGATTCCAAACATGCTTTCAAGCTGGTTTGGCCTTATTTTCCTGCAAAAGGAGGCCGACTCCGTGTTGTAGGCAGGGGCTGTTGTAAGTGAGGGTTGAGCTGGAGCGGGGAGAGACCAGCACAGGCACCATATTCAGGCCATTACAAGGAATTTTTGGCTCGTGGACAAAACAAATTGAAAAATCTCCTTCTTTGTCACCACATCAACAGTGATGGAAAAACAGAGCAAAGTTGTGGGGTGATCCTGCTGGTAGCCACTGCGTCTTTCTGAAGGGATTTGAGGTTCTGGCTTGGATAGGAAAATAATGAAATAATTTAAATGTGTCACAAATGATTGCATAGAAAAATCGTGGTTGAGGGGAGGGATGGAAAAATGTCGTTCTCGGGGATCAGGAGAAACTGGAGCACTGAACTCTGAGGTGAAGTGCTTCCTGCAACAGGTTGGTCTGCAATTCCCAGGGCTCCTTTGTCTGCCGGCAGAGCGATGCCGGCCGGGGAGGGAACGAGGAGCTCAAGGGCTCCTGGGATTTTTTTGGATAGCCTGTCATCCCTGAGAAAGGAACAGTTGTGTGGGGGTGGGGAGTGTCGTATTCAAAAGTGGGTGAAATGGAAATGAGCCAAAATTCTGCAAATTTATAAGGAGCAGCAAACAGAGATTTCTTTGAGGAAAGGTCAGAGCGTTTGTTGTGAGCACAGCCCTGGTAGGAGTGTGCGAGGAAATGGAAACTGTGCTCCACTCTGCAGGGCTTTTTTCATCCTTTAGCCAGGCAAAGATACACAAAGCTGCTTATTTTGGGAGGTGGTGGAATGTTTCTGTAATAATTTCAGCAAATTTTGGTTCACATAGAGCATCTGTAAGAGCAGCACACCCCCAGCTTCATGGAGTGTGTTCTTTGTGGGGAAAAAAAATTGCTTTCCCTTGAATTTAATGGCTTTAAGCTGACAGAGGACAGGTCTAGGTGAGATATTGGGAAGAAATTCTTCCCTATAAGGGAGGTGAGGCCATGCACAGGTTGCTCAGAGACGCTGTGGCTGCCCCTGGATCCCTGTCAGTGTCCAATACCAGGTTGGAGAGGACTTGGAGCACCCTGGACTAGTGGAAAGTGTCCCTGCCCATGGCAGGGGTGGAATGAAATGAGCTTTAAGGTCCCTTCCAACCTAAACCATTCCAGAATTCTATAAATTTGAAAGTGGTTTCACCCAGAAGAGTCTATGCTGGGTTTGATTTTCCTCCCTGTTCGGTGTCCCACATCTGCCAGCTCCCAATGCCAGGCTCATGGATGAACATCCCAAGGATACCTGTCCTGGCTGTGCATCCTGTGGAGGCCACGCTGGGCAGAGCTGAGGAGCACACGGGGCTCAGCCAGGAGAAGATGATTAGGGAAGGAGCTGGGCTGGTTCTCAGGAGGGAAGGGCTGAGCTGAATGCAGGAATAATGCAGGAATAATGCAGGAATATCCCCGCGGGGTCCTCCAGAGCACCTGGGAGCCGCTGGATTGCTAACAGCTCCGATTAGGACTTCATTCTGGGCTGACAATCCTTTCCCCTTGTTGACACGGAGCGTGTAGAAGCATGTAGCGTTTGAAACACAATATGCAAAGCACAGTGTTAGTAACCGACTCCAGAACATTCCTGCTCTGCAGCGGGGCTGCCCACAGCCTGCGGATTTCATCAGCTCCTCTGAGCTGGCACGGGGAGGACGTGGAAGCGGTGAGCTGGAGTCACAGGAGAGCACGAACCGTTCCCACAGTGCCTGCTGGACCCAGAGGGAGGGAGATCCCAACCTTGTGCCCCTTCCACCGGCGCGGTGTCACCGGAGCCGGGCTGGGACGTTCCCGTGCCGGTGCTGGCAGGGCTCGGCCGCGCTTCCCGGAGCAGGGCGAGGGTTTGGCCGCGTGAGGTGGCCACGAGGCGCAGGGAGGTGTCGGTGGTGAGCCTTGGCCGCTCGCCCGTGGGCAAGCAGAAACCCGAGTTATCTCCAGCAGATAAGCACCGGCAGGAAAACACGGCAGCCTGGTTTGTCTGTAAACAAGTTCTTTCGCAAAAATGTCTGCCTGGGATGACTGGCAGGGAGAGTGAGGAGCCGGGAGCGCGCCAGCGTCTGGCTGGGGAACGGGGAGCGTCCGGATGGCCGCGGCAAGGAGACGCTGCAACAAACGGCTCTGCCACTTTAAGCTGAGTTAAAACCCACACTGAGATCCACAGCGCTGCTGGGCCCGAGCGCAGCCGCTCGCTACAAATATATGAAGAAAAAGCCACCGAAATAGAAAATGTCATCATCGCTCACGGGGCGGCGAGAGCCGAGCGCAGCGAGCGGTGGCAGAGTGGGACAGGAAGTCTCCTCCCCCTCCCCGGGTAGTGCTGATCAAAAGGATGTAAAGCTTGTTTACAACATGTATGCAAAATCTAGTTGGGAACAAGTCTGAGGGCTTTGCAGACTGGGGTGCACTAGGAATGAGTGATGTGTTAATGTAGGTTAAGCCTGCAGAGCCCGTGACCCAAAGTCAGAGAATTGTGGAGCATCCTGAGCTGGAGGGGACCCACAGGGATCACTGAGTCCTGCTCCTGGCCCTGCACAGACACCCCAGCAATCCCACCCTGGGCATCCCTGAGAGCATTGTCCAAACTCTCCTGGAGCTCTGGCAGGTTTGGGGCTGGGACCATTCCCTGGGGAGCCTGGGCAGTGCCAGCACCCTCTAAGGGAAGAACCTTTCCTTGATATCCAACCTAAACCTGCCCTGACACAGCTCCAGCCATTCCCTGGGTCCTGTCACAGATCAGCAGAGCAGAGATCGGTGCCTGTCAAGTCTTGGTCACAATGTGCAAAGCAAGAAGAGGTGCCTGTCTCTGTGGGTAACATCCAGTGGACTGCTTGGAATGCCCACTGGGAGCATCCTGCACCTCTGCTAACAAGCACTGGCTGTCAGGAAATCTTCATACTGCTCCAGGTGAATGTCAGGGCCTGGTGAGGCTGCCATCCATGGGGTCATTTTCCTTGGGATGAGTGTTTTGTGTAGCACTGATGCCCAGAGGTAGGGAAGAGCATTTGGCATTGAAACGATGAAGGTTTGGGAGCTGTTTCAGAGTCTGGAGGGAAATGGCAAAGGTGCCTCTAGGCTGGCGGTGGATCAGGGATGGACTCCTGTGTTTGTGTGCATGGAACCTGGTGAGCTCTGCACTCTGAAGTGGCTCTGTGCAGCCTTCAGCCTCACTCACCTCTCTCTGCCTCGGCCAGAGGCATTTCCTTACCTCATCTTAAGGGAGTCTTAAGGCTTAATCCATTGTTTGTAAAGCTCCTTAAGATCCTTGTTTGGGAGTGCTGGAATCTGGAGGATTAAAACCAATTTATTTTTGTGTTTCTTGTATAATGTGCATCTCAAAGACTTTCCAAGGCAGGAGGAGTTGTGAGCCGGATGGAGATTGCAGGTCCGGAAGGTAAACACGAGGGAGGAAGTGGCAGGGAAGAACAAAGAGGGAAAAAGCCAAAGGCTGCTTCTCTGTGCTGCAGACCTGGCTGCAAGGACAGTGAGTTTCTAGCCCTGGAGGAAAGGCTGGATGTAGTAGAGCTGTCTCCCTCTTAATGCCACTTAAAGACCCATCTGGTCTGTGCTGCTGCCTCAGGAAGGGCAGGGCAGCTTTTCTCTTGCTGTGTCTGTTCGCTCTGATGGGGAGGCAGGAACCTCACCTGTCCTCACCCTGTCCCTTTTGTCAGCTCTTAACACCAACTAAGCTCATAAGAATTAATGATGGTGATCTGGACAAGGGGGGATTTTTAAAACCAGGTCTAGGATGGTCAGCACTGCTGCTGTCCCCCAGGGCAGGTGCCACATCTCCATTGCCTCATGTGCCACGTGTGACAAGCCAGGGAAGAGGTGACACGGTGCTTTGGACACAGGTGGGGCCTTGGCTCCTGTGGGGAAGCAGAAACTGGTGATTAAATTCCTTCCCCAGGTGCAGGCTGGAGCGTTCTGTGTAGGTGTGTTGCCGTCATGTGACCCTTCACATTTTACACTCGGTGTTTTCCCGTGTGAACTCGTTTGGGGTCACAGGACAGGAGTCAGCCCAATGTAGGACAGGCCTCCATTGGGATTTCTGGTTTGGGAGTTCACCAAGAGATGTCCTAAATCCTTGTGAGGTTACAGGCATCAAGGCAGTGGTTTCCAAATGATGTCAGAGCACAGCTGAGACCCTCAGGATTCTCTTGGAGCCCTATAATCGTACAAGAGAGGAGGGCTTGGCAGGAGCAGCCCTCAGCTTGGTGCTGGTGGTACCAGGGCTGTGCAGGGGAGGCTCACATGGGGCTGGAGGTGCCCGCACCAGTGTTGGCTGGCAGGTGTAGGTGTGGTGCAGGAAAATTCCTGAGGTGTGGGTGTGCTGGAGTGAGGGTGGATGAGCTACCAGTGCCAAGGGCTGGGAATGGGCAGCAGCAGGCCCTGCTGGGAACAGCACCTGGTGGCACTGGGACACGGCAGAAGGGATGCTCTGGGTCCTGGGACACTGCTGGTGTTATGTCTTGGTGGGTTTATCCTAAACCCAGCAATATTTGTTGTTCCCAGTCCCCTGGGATCAGAGCACTCCGAGTTAGGGATTCTGTGGGGAGTGGGTGGGACGGGCTCCCCGCGTGGCTTTGCTAATGAGATTAAAGGAGTATTCACTGGGAGAAGAAAAGAAGAGGCTGGGGGCTTCAATGGGGCTCAGAAGCCTCGTTTCATGCAGTGGGAGTGAGAAACACAGGCTATTGAGCTTAGCAAGGGGAAAGTTGGGAGCATCTGTGGGTTGGAAGCCTGGCTGTGCCCACTGCCAGCACCGGGGCAGGGTCTGGGGGTTTGCCTCCAAAACATCTGCTGCCCTCAGGTTTGGGGTGACCTCCCCAACACCCACCCTGCTCCCCGTGTTCTGGGAGAGTTACAAATAGTGAGTCTTTCCCTGCTGGAAGTGGCAGCTAAAGAAATTAAAATCAAAAGTAAAGCACCGGATTCCTTAGGAGGGTTGCTGGTGGGAGAGGAGCTCAGGTGTGGCTGCAGCAGCCCTTGCATCTGTAAATATGTAACTAGGCTCTCCTTAGTTATCTCTTGGTTTGAAAATACCTGCTGTGGTTGGTTTGAATCTGTAGAAATGCAAGAATTTATTTGGAGCAGTTCTGTCACCTGTTTGCTGAGATCCTGCAGCAAGTCCTTCTGGCTTTGAATAAGTTTAACAATTTGAACTATTCTCCTACTTTTGCTGTTCCTCTCTTGCCTCATCCACTACTTCCTCCTTAAAATCCATTTGCTTCACACTCCAGCTCCCCTGTTCCTGTGCAGCTGGGCTTAGTACCTGCAGCCCCAGGTGCCTTTGCTTTACCCCCCATGACCAGCACACTGTGATCCAGCACTTGGTGCTGCCTTCCTGCTTCCTGTCCCAGCTCAAAGTTATTTAATGGGAACTCAAAGCACTGTTTGAGCTCTAGAACTAACATTTCCCTCCAAATACATTTTTCCTTTTGTTCTGCTTGATCTCGTGACTGTCAAGTAGTTTAAATAAAGCTCTTTTCTGTCTCCTGCACCCTCAGCAATGAAAGATGGGAGCTCTGAACAGAAACCAACATTTCCTCTTGCACAGCAGAGAAATAATCCCAAACAACTGGGTTTTTCCTCCCTGGTGACCTTATGCATCCCCCATCCCCAAGCCATTGCGCTGTGATAAAGCAAATGGAATATTGTGCATTTCAGGAAGATTTTTGAATTCCTCGGGGTTAATCCATGGCACGTGAAGAGCCTCAGAGCAGGGTTTCATGAAGCTCCACTGCTGCCACCGGAGCCAGTAGCGGATATTTCAGGTTCTGCTGCTGTCAGGTGTAAGCTCAGCAGGGGCAGAGCTGCTGCAGCAGGAGATGGGCTGGGGCTGCTCTAGGGAGGGACTGGGGATGTGTCTGAGAGGGAATCCAGGCCTGTGTGCTGCCCACAAGGCTCTGCTGGTGTGGGGCTGGCATAGGGCATGGCTGAGCTGGGAAGGAACAGGCAGGGGCTGTGTTCAGGGAGGAGAAACTGGAGGTACAGATTGCATCAGAAATGTGCTGCTGATCTGTTGTGAAAGAACCACAGCCAGTTATTCCCAGTGTCTGAGCCCCTTCCTCTGCTGGGATCTGTGGTTTGTGCCCCTCTCTCTCACTGCTCTTCCCTGGAAGTGTCCAAGGCCAGGTTGGATGGGGTTTGGAGCAATCTGCTCCAGTGAAAGGTGTCCCTGCCCATGGGGTGCAACTGGATGAGCTTTAAGGTCTCTTCCAACACAAATCTTTGTGGCATTCTGTGTTTCAGCCCCCCCTGTGCTCCAAACCAACAGGCTGGAGATATCCTTCCCTGCAATATCCCACCATGCTTTATTGTCCTCTCCTTCTTGACTTCATTATGTCTTGATCTTTGTAACCTGTTTAACATGTGTAAATACTGAAATGAGATTACCTTTAAAGAGCCCTTTATTAAAAATGTACTGACTGTCCTAATCAGGAGAAATGTGCCCGTAGCTGCTTTTCCCTCTGCTGTGTTTCCCCAAGTAGCGAGGGCAGGGTGGTGAATCAGTGAATCATCTCACGGGGCGACAGCTCGGTCTGTGAGCTGGGCAGGTTCTTCACACACCGAGCTGAGTGATGCTCCCAGTGCAGCACGACCTGCACGGGGAGGTGGGCTTGCTCCCATGGCAGGGTCCCAGGGACACGAGCTCTGGCTGTGTTTGTAATGTAGACATCTCCAGACCTTACTAATCTGTGAGCTGGCCCTCGATGTGGTGAGTGTGGTGCTGGTGCCTGCTGGGCTGGCATCACCAGACTTCTTTGGGTGTATG
Organism: Melozone crissalis; assembly: GCF_028551555.1. Classification (NCBI taxonomy): domain Eukaryota; kingdom Metazoa; phylum Chordata; class Aves; order Passeriformes; family Passerellidae; genus Melozone; species Melozone crissalis. The sequence continues at coordinate 1,292,450 of NW_026535785.1, forward strand.
GCAGCAGTGCCAAGGGATCTGTTCCTGATGTCTGGTTGGATCAGGAGGGTGCAGTGGATATCCTCATCCTTCCCCTCTCACAGCAGCCCCGTGCCCGAGCAGGTGGAGCTGATGTGGGACCTGCACCCCGGTGTTGTGTCCAGGCTGATGTGGGACCTGCACCCCAGTGTTGTGTCCCTGGGTCCAAACTGATGTGGGACCTGCACCCCGGTGTTGTGTCGCTGGGTCCAAGCTCCCTGCCCAGGGTTTCACCCCACAGCCCCTCCTTGGGGAGGGGGTTCAGAGCAGAGGGAGGTGGGGTCCAGCCCATATGGGGAGCTGGCAGGGCACAGCCTGCCCTGGGCACAGGGGATGTACCCAAAACCAGCTTTGGGCCTTGTGTGGGCGTTTTGGGCCCTGCTGTGAGAGTGATACATCAAGGGCTCAGATGAAGCTGCCTCTCAGTGTGTGATTTAATGAGCTGCAGTTGTAGGAATTTGGTGTTTGCTGTGTAGAGCAGGGGCAGGGGGGCCCTGGAGAGGCAGCCGAGACCCCAGGGCCACTGAAGAGCAGCCGGGGGTGCCGTGCCAAGGATGCCATGCCAGGGGTGCCACCCGTCCTGGTCACTGGCAGTGCTGGCAGTCCTGCCCTGGGCAGCAGAGCCTTCTCCCAAGGCCTTGCAGAGCTGTGCCTGCTTCTGCCTGGGATCCTGGGATCCTGGCTTTCCCTCAGGGATTGCTGGAAAGTCCCCACGTCCATGTGCTGTTTATCACAGGCTGAGCAGGGTGGTCTCGCTGCTTTTCCGTCCGTGTTTATTGCTGGAGCTGAGGAGCCTTTTCCGTACGGTTCTGGTGGAGCCCTCAGCGCGTGAGGATGATCAGAGAAGGGTTTTTTTCCCCTTGTAAAATATATTCCAGCTCCAGTTTGTAATGTGGCGAGAGGGGGAGCGAGAGAAGGGAACAACAGCATTAGCGGATGTAGAAGTAGCTGGAATGAGAAGCTTTTGTGCCATTAATAACAGTCCTGGCAGGCAGCCAAGGCTGGGAGTGTGGGATTAGCCTGAACAATCAAGACTGCAGGATCAAAACAAGGAGGCAGGAACAGCGAGGTCACACTGCTGCCATCTGCGCTGCCGCAGTGGTGGGAGGGAGCGGAAGAGGGGGATGCGCTGGAGGAGCGGTGCCGATAGCGCAGGCATGGGGGGCCGCCGCCCCCAGAGCGGCCCTGCCGGGGCTCCGGCCCGGGGCCTTCACCTCCGCCCCGCCGCAGGCGCTTCCCGAGCCCCGCAGGGGGAGGCGGCTGCGGCGCGGCCGTGTTAGGAAATGGCTTCTGGAAAACCGGCAGCGGCTCGGTGGGGCTCGGCCGAGCGGCTCGGAGCGGGGCTGGGGGCTCGGGATGGGGGTGCGGTGCCTCGGCCCGGCCGGTTTGTGGCTCCATCTGCTGAGCCGGGGGTGGCCGGGGTCAGCGGCCGCAGCTTTGTGCGGGTGAAGGGGCCGTGTCCTGCCTGCTGTGGGGGCGAGCCCGCCTTTCCGGGGGCTTTGCATCACCCTTCCTTCCAAAGCAGCGACTGGGGATTGCGGCTGAAAGGCGATTTCTGAAGCAGATGGAGGCAAATCTCGTTCTGCTTCACTCTGGCCTCCATCAGCCTTTGCTGGAAAACCTTCCAAGAGTATCAGAGGCAAAAGGATTCGCGTCAGTTGTGCCGCTTCTCCTCTCTTTCTCTCTGACCCAGTAAATCTCGCTGTCCTATGAATGTAAATACAAAAGCTGAAGCGCGAGAGAAGCAAAGCAGTGTCCCACAAACAGCCTCCCAGCTCTTGCTAAAAATATCTCGGTGCGGTGCAGTAACTCCCAGGCATTCTTTTGTCTGACTGCTTTTGAATTCCCTAATTGAAGTTGGTTGGAGGGCAGTGCACCAGCTTCCTGAATAGCTCAGATGTTGATTGTGAGTTAAAAAACAAGAGCAAAATTGTTTTCCCTTTGTGCCGCCGCGCTTTTATTTACCTTCCCCCCCTCCCCTCCCTCATTTTTAATCTCTGTATTTTTTTTTTTACTTGCGATTTTATTTTGTGAGACAGCCGCATGAAATCTGGCTGCGGGGAAGGGGCCGGGAGGCAGCGGGCAGGAAGGCACAGCTTTGGGTACGTGATGCCACGTGCGCCTCGGAGCTGGGGCTCCGTCGGAAACGTCCGGGCTGCCGCTGAGATGCCCTGCAAACGGAGCTTAACGTAGTAGGAAGTGTTAATAATATTCCTAATTGCCTCCTAATAACTGAATCTGTGGAATTTGGCAGCAACTGGGATATAGTTTTCTCCTGCAATCTGTCCGTTCCCTCCAGAAAGAGCAGAGTTGCTTCCCTGACACACAGCAGCAAATCTTGAATTTACTGGAGGTACTGGGGGGAGTTTTTCAGGTTCCACGTGGCCTCAAACCCATCCATGGAGCTTCCAAGGGTGCTTCCCTGGATGAAAACTGCCATGTTTTGGTCCAGCACTCCAGATTTAACAGAGGAAGGATAAAACCAGGCTGTTTCCCTCCTTTCTGCCTTTTTTAGTGTTATTTTTCATTTGTACCTAGAACCTGAGAAATCCAGGTCCTCTCAAAAGGCTGCTGGAAGCACACATGGTGTGTGCAGTTGGCTGTCCAGGCATGGTTCCTGGGCTCCCATGGGGACAGGGAGGGAAAGTTTGTGACCAGTAATTTGTGATAAGTCATGGCCAGTCCAAGAATCTCCCCAGAATATTAGCATAAATGAAATAAATTGGAATATTGGGTGTATATTGGGTAAAAGAGATGAACCACAAATGCTCTGACCTCTGGCAATCAGAGACACAGCCATTGCTTTTACCTTAGGAAATTAAAGGTTTGAAATTGTGATGGAGGTTGGAGAGAAGCTGAATCAGATGCTGCTTCAGGAGCCAGAATTTATTCAGGCTCTCCGTGGTGGGAGACATTTCGTAGCTGCTCAGCAGCAGCAGAAAAACAAGCACAAATTTTTCTGTCTTCAGGGATAACTGCAGTGAGAGCTGGGACTGGAACACCTCCCTGGAAAACCTCCCCATGCCCTGCACAGCACCAGGCCCCAAAACTCCCCCTGCACATGGGGTCAGGGCTGGCCTGGGGGGCCGTGGGGGAGCCAGGCTGCTCTGGCCCTTTCCTTGGGAATGGAGCATCTTCTTGGTGTGCCACACGCTAACCCAGAGTGAGTGGGCAGCCAGTGAGCCTGGTGTGCTAGTCCTGCCTGCACTCAGCCTGCTTTTGGTGTGGTGATGGGAGCCAGGTGCCAGATTTCACCCCCTTTCCTTGCTGTTCTTCCCGCAGGCAAATGGACTCTGCGGCAGAGAAATGCCCTTAGGGATGCCCCATCCCTGGAAGGCCAGGTTTGATGGGCTTGGAGGAGGCTGGTCTAGTGGAAGGTGTCCCTGCCCATGGCAGCCGGTGGAACCAGATGAGCTTTTAGGTCCTTTCCAACCCTGACCATCCTGGGATTCTTTGTCCAAAACCTCCCTTGCTGTCAGTGCCTGCTGCTTGTGGGGAGTCTGGGCATGGTTTTGTGGTGTGGGGCTGGATCTGAGCTGTGGGGCTGGAGCAGGATCACAGCACCACGGTTGTGTCCCCTCCACTCAGCTCCCAGGTTAACGTTTAACCTGCCTGGGTTTCAGTCCCTGGTGTTGTTTGGTGTTTCAGGGCACTTTGTATGGCTCTAAGCAGCTCCTTGGAGAGGCTGGGCTTATCGGCTGTGCAGGAATGTGAAGAATTCATGGGGAGGAAGATGAGTTTTCCTGTTCCCAGTGGATAGAAACCAAGCCTGGGCAGGTGACACAGTGATGTTTTGTACACATGGCAGCTCCCAGCTTTGGGAGCCTCTGTTCACTTTCCACCTGGCCAAAACATTGTGCTCTGCCTGTGAACCTTAGAGGGGAGAGAGCTCCAGTGGAAAAGTTGACGCAGCCTTATCTGCGGCGCAGCCTCTGCGATAGAGGAATCCGAGCCCTGGCTTATGTCAGGCTGGGAGCTCTCCCCTTCCCTTCCAGCAAACTGCATTCCGTTGCCTTGGAGCCGCTCCTTCATCGGGGGCACATCCTTCAAGGAGTGTGGTCAAGAATAGGGGCCTGGGTTCATTTTAAATACATCTTGAATTCCCCCACGGCTCCCTTTGTTAGCCCAGTGTCTTGTGAATGGTCCTCCTTGGAGTGCCACGGCATTCCCAGCATCCCTCCTCCAGAAACTTCAGCCCTTGCCTTCAGCGTGCAATTATTCTTGCAGGAGTCATTCAGGTCACCCGTTCTCCTCGTGCAGTAAGTGACGCTTCTACCCATGACTGATGCTGAGCACAGTGCGGGGTCACCTTACCCAGCGCTCGGTGCCCGGGGCTGCTGTTGCAGTGCACATGAACAGGCTCCCAAACTTCCTGCCGGCGTTTTGTTAGCAGGGAAAAATCCCTGGAGCTCAGTCTGCCAGCAGTGCCGAAAAATCCCTGGAGCTCGGTCTGCCAGCAGTGCCGAAAAATCCCTGGAGCTCAGTCTGCCAGCAGTGCCGAAAAATCCCTGGAGCTCGGTCTGCCAGCAGTGCCGAAAAATCCCTGGAGCTCGGTTTGCCAGCAGTGCCCAGACCCCCTCGCTGGCACGGTGGGGCTGTCCTGGCTCAGCCTGTTCAGCAGCAGCTCCCCCCACACCATAACCCCCATAACTGACCCGAAACAGCGGCTCCGGGGTCAGGCTGACATCTGGCACCAGGGGAGGGAGGGAGGAAGGGGGAATGCTGCCTGCAAGGGAAGGAGCTGCAGGAGGAGGGGAAGGACAGAGCTGGGAGCTCCTGAGGCTCCAGGGTGAGACATTAAGCAGGAGAAGGGGCAGGATCTAATGCTCAGTGATTTTTGCGAGCGGCCAAGGGCTGGCTCGGGGCTAAGGGCAGCTTGTTTGCAGCGAGGCACTGCCGATAACAACAACAACAAGGGGGGCAGTTAATTGCCATCTCTCCATCACGCCTTGCTCTGCGTTTGTCTCGGGGCAGGATGCGTTTGCAGATGGATTTTGGAGGTAGCCGGGGATCAGATGTGTTTTGTTCTTTGGTTTTGCTCACTGTCGGTGCTCGGTGACACGGAGCTGCCTCTGCCTTCAAAGGCCATGGTTAATGTTACAATTTCCTTCCTGCTATGAGCTGCTGTTTTCTCTGCTCACACCTTTCTGGAAGCCTTTCAGACTGCAGTATTCCCTACTTGGTTTTGTATTACACGAGTCTCTTTCTGGAAGAGTTGAGAAATTTTTTTTTAATTTTTTTTTTGGTTTAGGTACATAAAGGAATAATATTCAGTTCACCAAGGTTTCAAGAGGCCAAGCCTGCTGTGGTGTGTTCTGGTGAGGGAAAACATTGCCCCAAGTGGAGAAGCTTTTGCTGCTGAAGCAGAGCTTTAGGGTTGATGGTGTGTTGTCTGGGTAAAAATCCTCTCCCATGGCTCTTGGGGTGAGGATTCCCCTGCTCCCAGCTTCCATCCATTTCTTCCTGGAAAGGGCTGTCCTGCATTGGAAGGGGCTGACAGGGGGGTGTTGCAGTCCCCATCCCTGGAGGTGTTAAGGACTGATGTGGACATGGCACTCAGTGCTCTGGGCTGGGTGACAGGGTGGGGTTGGTCACAGGTTGAACTCAGTCTTAGGGGTCTGTTCTTTTCCAGCCTAAATGATCCTGTGATTCTGGAGTTGCCTGAAAAGCCCCCTTCCTGTTGCATGCTCAGTAGACAAACAGGGCTGTTGTACCTCTGACAGCTGCCAGTTTAATGCTCTGCAGTTGCATTTCCTTGCAGGAGGCTCAACCTCACGAGGCAGCTTAGGACAGAAAAATGCAGGTTCCATTAAAAACCATTGGAAATGAGTTCCCAGGTTGTTCTAAGGTAAATCAATAATGCCTGTAATCTCCCTGGCTGGACTGAGTGACCGAGCCAACAGTTCATTTAATTTTTTTTATTTTATTTTTTTAAAGCACTTTCAAAATCATTCCTGTTGATTCTGACTTCTCACTCTGAATTGCTGTTATGAAATTCTCGGGCAGCGTTTGGTTCTGAGTGCTGCCAAAACCTTGGTAATTCCCTGAGCCCCGTGCCTGGGAACTGGAGTCACTGCAGGGCTGAGCCTGCACTGGCTCCAGGGGAGCCACAAAATCCCTGCAAGTTTGGGAGTGGTGCTGCTCTGGAGAAAGACAGCTCCTTCTCAGTGTTGCGCTAATCTTGCTGATTTTTAATGTAAGCTTTAATAAGTGACTTGTCCTTTCTCAGAGCAAATACTCCAAACTGTGAACCTTCCAAGCTAAATGTGAGAGTTATAAATGGTGCTTTTTTTGGTACAGATTTGAGGCTATTCAATGAATTTTTGTAGTACTTTGTCATGATAGTCATCTTTTTGATTCTCTAGGAGCCTTGCAACCAAGTTTATCATCTGATGGAAACTCAGCCTTATTTAACAGCATTTGAACATTTGAACAGCATAACTCAGCCTTATTTAACAGCATTGCCAGGTACTGAAATAATGTCTTGAATGGGGTAAGACTTGGCTTGATGTAGGGCTGTGGTCTTGGAAAACCTGTAATTCCTTCCCCCCCGGTTCTTACTATCAGATTTTTCTCCTTAGCTGTGGCACAGAGAAGACTGAGTTGCTGGAACATGATCTATTTTGATTACTAAAAATCTTAGCGCTGCTAATTTAGTCAGTTGGTACGTTACGAACGTAGAGTCTGTGTGTTCAAACTGTTCTGGGTTTTTTTTTTTTTTACTTAATAAGTTCTCCAGATAGTTGCCATGGAAATAATCCTGGATTCAGGGAGGATGTGAAGGCCCCGAAGATGCGGCAGCCGCGTGTGGTCTGCACGTTCTGGGCTTGGCTCGATGGCACAGCCCAGTGTTGTGACTGCCTCTGGGCTGGGAACCAGCTTCTTCCTCCCATGGCTGTCCCAGTTCCCCCTTTTGGCTTTTTGGGCAGAATCTTCCTGATTTTCGTAGCACAGAAAAGTTGAAGAAAAGGCTCGCTGCTGGTTTCAAGGCTAGTTGTTTTTCTGTCTTGTCTTTGCCTGAATCACACTAATATGAGAAGGTTTGGATGTTGCTTTTGCCTCACCTGAGCCTCTCTGGCTGCTGGGGTATCTGTGCCAAATTTGGGGAGATTCCCCTTGCTCCACTCCTGGAGCACTGGAATGGTGCTGGGCCTCAGCAGGAGCCTCCTCTGGGCCCCTGTTTGTGCCACAGAACAAATCTGCTTCCTCTGGGCCTGAGTTTTCTTTTTCCACAACTTCCTTGTTGTGAAGATGTTGTGTTTTTGGTGAAATCTGTGTGTGTGTGAAATCCAGGCACTGTCATCAGAATGGTTTGTGTGGCTTAAACCAAACCTGGGCACTTCTGGCTTGCCAATCCTAATTGCAGGAACATTCAGATTATTTTCCTGGCTTCACAAGACTTGAGAAAATGCCTTATTATTTAGGCTGGAATCGACTGTAGTTTATGGCATGAGATGGATATTTGGTCTGTTTGGATCCTGTTGCTCTGTGGGCCGGGACCAAGCACAGAAGCTGCCAAAGTAGCAGCTCATCCTCTTGTACCAGATTTCTGTGAGAGTAATACCCAGGAGAAGCATCTCCTGCACTGATGGAGACCCTGAGTCACAGGATCCCAGACTGGTTTGTGTTGGAAGAGACCTTAAAGCTCATCTGTTCCAGCGCTGCCATGGGCAGTGACACTTTCCATTATCCCAGAGTGCTCCAGGCCCTGTCCAACCTGGCTTAAGCAGCTCCCGTTGAAATTTAATTGCATTGATGTTGATATCAGGCCAAATGGGTGACGTATTTCCAGAGTCTAAAGAGTTGTTGTGGTAGGTTTAATTTTGGGAGAACAGTGGAGGAGGTGTGTTGTTAAGTTGTAGGGACAAAGCCTTGGAGAGCTGTTTTCCTGCATGGTGGCCCAGTACAGTGGGACGCTGCCCCTTCCTCGGTGGTGAAATACAGGTGGATCACAGAATGGTTTGGGTTGGAAGGGACCTTAAAGCTCACCTCGTTGCAGACCTTGTCTGAGCACTTAAAATTGCAGCTGTAACAACAACACATGAGAGATTTTCCATTCTAAATGTATATCTACATACTAACTTTTTTCTCTGGAGAGCTGAAGTGCCCTTTCTCCTCCCCCCCTCTTATTTGCATCTGTTATTGAGTAGCTCTGGCTGGAACGTGTAGGAAGCCATGCAGTGCAGCCTGCCCTTCGTGTGGCACGGAAATGGAGATCCCGTGGCTCTGCCACCGTCCCACCTCTCACCCCCAAACCCATCTGCCCTGGATCCCTCTGCATCTCAGCCCAGTGACCGGGGGAACCTCAAAGGCAGCTTCAAAACAGCCAAGTCAGCACCTTAACAAAGATGACTGAGGCCCCACCAGCTCGCTGCAGACCCCACCTCCCCATCCCCATTCCCATTCCAGGCAGCAGCTCCGCATCCTTTTACGCTGCGCTGGTTGTATTAAATTAGGGAGCAGAGTGACAGCTGGGCAGGAGCTGGGAACAATGCAGATAAAGTTGGCTTTCAGTGCTGTGACCCTCTCCAGGCTGCACGCCAGGAGACTATAAATAATTGATAGGAGCAGCCACCCTGGCCAGCACGCTAATGTACCGCGCGGCTCCGGCGGCGAGCGGAACTGCGCTCCCCATTACATCACCCGGCCTCTCCGACCGCCAATGTCATTTCTCTGCTTTTAAATAATAAATTGCACTGGGACTCGAAACACTCCTTCGCCCCATTCAAGCCTACCAGGGTGTGCAACTACACAAATGAATTTTACAGATGGTAAAATAAATTTTGTATCGAGCTGAAGAGAGTTCCTCGTGGGAGGAGTTCAGCCCTGAGGACTCGCCCCTGATCGGGGATGGGTTGTGGGGATCAAAGGCAGCTCTTGGTGGTGTTGGATCATGGCTTTGAAGCTTGACTTGGGGTCAGTGGTGTAAGTTCACAGGTGGTTTTGGGGGTAAAGTTCTCTGGTGGTGTAAGTCAGAAAATTCCCCTTGGCCGTGTCCATGAGCGAAGGCGTGCGAGTGGCGCGCGCCGGCTCCGCTTCCAACGGCTGGAGCTTCCCAGCAGTGAAAACTGCCTGATGTAACACAGACCCTGACATCTTCCCCTTGAGTCTGTCTGCAACCTCCTGCTTACCCACAGATGTGTGGAGAAAAGCTATAATGTGCTTTGGCTGATCATAGAATCAGGGAATGGTTTGGGTTGGAAGGGACCGTGAAGCTCGTCCAGTCCCACCCCCTGCCATGGGCAGGGACATCTTCCATTAGGCCAGGTTGCTCTGAGCCCCATTCAACCTGGCCTTTCCAGACTTTGAGAACAGTGACTTTGACCACAGGGGGACACTTTTTTGTGGACCTTTGCAGCTTTTTAAGCTCATTTTTTTGGGGCTTCAAGGATTTTAAGAATATAATTAAAAGAAATAATCTGAGTACTGGACTAGACAAGCAGTAGGAATTGGGCAGGTTGTGGTGCCCTGTTCTTGGTAAATTAGTGGAGAATAAATAGAGAATCAAAACAGAGAAGTGTCAGCTGTTAGTATGGAAAAAATGAGTGAAATTCTGGGAAAACTGAGAGCAAGGTCCTGCAGTGCGTGACCAGCAGCAGGACACAAAGGTGAAAGATGCTTTGCTCAGCACTGAATATGAGGTAAAATCACAGAATCCTTTAGGTTGGGAAAGACCTTTGGATCATTGAGAGCACCTATTCCCCCAGCACTGCCAAGGCCACCCCTTACCCACGTCCCTAAAGTGCCACATCCACACGGTTCTTAAATCCCTCCAGGGATGGTGACTCCACCACTGCCCCGGAAAGATATTTGGGACCTCCAGGAATTATCTGTCCTAGAGGGCATCTTGCAAGTCTCAGAATCTGTGCTGGGTGACTGAAGAGGGTTTGGTTTCTCACCTTGCAGAGAAAGGGACTTGGGGAATGATGATTTCCAAACCAGGAAGTGAGCGATGGCCCAGAGCTGCCTAAGGAAGCGTAAGCTGCTTACGGTGGATTAGATGAGTGCCTGCTTAGCTCTGCAATTAGAGAGGGAGATGGTGTGATAAATCATGAGTAACCAGCTTACCTGTCCCGTGATGTTGTTTATCTCTGGGCACATGTGCTCCAGTTTCCATAGGTGGTGGAGCATCTGCTTTTAAAGGAGTAGGTCTGGAAAAGAGGATGTGCTTTCTGTAAGTTTTCTGGAGTTTCTTTGAACATCAGGTTTGCCCTGCAGCGAAGCTCTTTCCAGAGGAGCCCAGATGTGTATCACCGAATTGGGGTCACACTGCAGGGCTGTTTGTGTTTTCCAGGAGGTCCTGGGCTCCTGTCTGAGGCCACAGCCCTTGAGGGTGGTGGCACCAGCTCTTCCTGAGCCCATCCCTTGTCCTACTGCTGCCATCCACGAACTGCCCTGTGGTGGCCCCTCATGGGAGGCAGGACAGGCCATAGGAGAGGAAGGTGTTTTCCAGCAGCATCTCAGCCTTGCCCAGGCTCCCAAGAGGATCCCGTGGTCCTCAGCTGCTGCTGTTCCCTCCAGCTGCACAGCGAGAATGGCCTGCACAGCTCTGGGTGGTGCTGACGTCCGTCTGTAAATACTCTGGACACAGGAAAGCTTTATTGGGCATAATGTGTGAAATATTGAAATTGTTCCTTGCTGATGGCTGAGCTCTGGGTTATCCACCTGCCTGTGCCTCCAGCCAGTCCCTTCCAGCCTTTGGTGCTGGGAGGACACAAATCCCAGCTCCAGCAGTGCAGAGCTTGCTTTTTTCCCATGCCAGGAACTCTGCCATATCCTCCCTGCATCAGCAGCATCTCCTCCATCTCTCCCAGGTGTACAGCTTAGCAAACACATTCAAAACACTGCAAGATTTTGACCAGCGTTGGAGAACTGCTGGTTGATGGGAGAAGTGATTCTTTTCCAGGAAACCAGTGCAGCCTGTGCAGGGTGTTGTAAACAGTGGGACTGTTGTACTGTTGTAATTGGTTCTTTCCCAGGTGATAGTGGCAGATGACTTGTGCTGGCTGTCCCTGGGGGATGGTGTTCCTCAAACTGAAATACCCATCTGGAATTTTAGTCAGATCAGAAGATCTGACTCTGAAGGCTCAGAGGTGCTCAACTGTGATACAGGCTGTGGAGTGGGGCTTCCAAAGTTAGGGAGTAGGTGATAAAGATGATAATGGAGTCCCAGACTGATTTGGGTGAGAAGGGACCGTGAAGCTCAGCCACTTCTACCCCTGCCATGGCAGGGACACCTTCCACCATCCCAGGCTGCTCCCAGCCCTGTCCAGCCTGGCCTTGGTCACTGCCAGGGATCCAGGGGCAGCCACAGCTGCTCTGGGCACCCTGTGCCAGGGCCTGCCCACCTTCACAGGGAGGATTTTCTTCCCTCTCATCCCAGGGAGCTGAGGACACTCTGGTAGCCTCAGCAGGACAGCAGAGAGCAGGAGGTGCTGCTGCACCTCCATGTGTGGGACATCCATCAGCTGGTTGCCATGCTGGCCAGTCCTGCTGGCCCCATCCCCTCGTTCCCCTGTGCCTGCCAGGAACTCCATCATCCCTGCAGCTCACCTTCCTGAGCTCAGGAAAGGGCCTGTGCTATTCTTAGCAGCTCAGCAGAAGATGCAGGGAACAGCCTTTGATGGAGGGAGCAGGAGTAACCATGGCAGTCTCCCGGAATGGGGAGCTGTGGATTACAGACAGTAAAAGGCATAAAGCAAACAGCAGGATTATCTTTCCTGGTGGTTTTCTAGTGAGCAGAAGGCACTACTTGATTTCCACGTTTACGTGAGGCACTGTAAATTACCTGCAGTTAAAAAATAATGCTAATTAAATTGAGATGCAATAACAATTAACACTGCTGATCTCAGTGCACTGGATTTCCTTGTGGCTCTAATTGACAGAGAAAAAGCCCCGACCCTACCTGGAAAAGGAGGGGGATTTTTGCTTCTGGCTCTGTGCAGGATCCTCCTTCTTGTGCACTTGTCAAGTTTGCATTTCCCCTTTCCCAGCCTTATTATTTTTACTTTTAATGCAAGGCACTTCACAGAATCACAAAATCATTGAGGTTGCAAAAGTCCCCCAAGATCGAGTGTGACTGCTCCCCACCTTGTCACCAGACCAGAGCACTGAGTGCCATGTCCAGTCATTCCTCCAGGGATGGGGACTCCACCACCTCCCTGGGCAGCCCCTGCCAATGCCTGATCACCCTTTCCATGACAAAATTCCTCCTGATGTCCAACCTGAACCTTCCCTGGCATAGCTTGAGGCCGTTTCCTCTTGTCTTGGGAGGACAAGGAGAAACTCCCTGGGAGCAGAGCCTGTCCCCTCCTGTCAGAGAGTTGTGGAGAGCCAGAAGGTTCCTCCTGAGCCTCCTTTTCTCCAGGCTGAGCTCCTCTGGTTCCATCAGCCTCTCCTGGTGCTGCAGCTCTGTTCCTTCTCTGAACACTCCCCAGTAGAATCAGAGGAGCTGGATGTGCCGGTCCCTTTGCCAGTGAGCAGAGCCGGGATCCAGGAGCTGCCCTGCGGGTTCCCCGTGCCCTGTGTGTGGTGGGTGCTCACAGGGAGCCCCAGCAGCTCCCTGCCCTGGGCACAGGGCACTGTGTGCCCTCCTTGCCTTGCTTTCCAGAGGAGAGGGGAAGCAGCCGGGTGGTTCGGGCCTCTCCCGCAGCTTCACTTAGCATGCGAGCGGTGTTCTCTGCGCAGCAAATTCCGCTTTCAACTTCAGCGAGCGCTGAGCCTCTGCCTAAATGGGCCTGCTAAAGATATTTTTTGACATTTGAAAATCCTATTAAGGCCGTTTCTCCGTCTCCCCTCGCTCCCTCCCCGCTGCCAGCTCACCACGGAGGCTCTGCAAAGGTTTCTTTAGGAGGCCGGGTCACGTCCTGCACAACAGGCCTCGGGAATATGGGTCACAACGAGACGAGGGGAACAAAAACTATATTGTGCTCGTGTCTTACGCTGATGGCTGATTGAGGGACTCCCTGAACGGACAGTTTGGGGTCTTAATGAGGTACCAAACATGAGGTAATGCAGAATGTGCCCCTTTCAGGCCGCCTGCTCAGCGCACGGCCGGCCAGGAGCGGGCTCCTCGCTTTTCCAAGGGCACACGTTGGTGTTTGAGCACGTCCTTGGAGCACAGTTTGCCATGGTTCCTGTTCCTGCGTGACTCACTGGTGAAGCCCATGAGCACATTGTTGATCTTCTTATTTACAAATAATTCTCTGAGTTGAAGCTGTTACTCATTGACTTTAAAACGCAGGGCTGGAGGCTGGGGCTGGTCCCTTCAGCCTCATATTGCAGCTTCTTCTGCAGGCTCTGTAAAGTTAAATTTAAAGAAGGATTTCTATCAAATCCTCATTTTGTGGGAAATTCCTGAAACTGAGAGCAGCCTGCAGTGGGACAATCACCAGTTGTGCTGGTAGGTGTGTAATTACCCAGGTTTTGGGGAGCGGGGATGCAAACAAGTTTGCATACATTGAATTACAGGCGGTGTTTTAATAGTATGTTTTTTAGGTCTTGGCTCGGATCCAGAATTTTTTCGTGCTATTATCCTCTATTTACAGCTTTCAGAAATCAGCTGATGTCACTGCACATATGTTTAGAGCCGTTGCTAAGGTGATTAGCTCCAGAATTCAACGCCTACGCAGCACTGATGAAAGGCTGAGAAACTGCTCGGCAGCGTCTGTTCAGAGCTTTGTCGGCTTCAACTATTAAGAACCATAAAACAATATTACCCAATTTCAGGGTAAATACGTTGGCCTTGACTGATAATCGTGCATCAGGTTCTACAGGAACAGAGGCTTTATCTGGCACGTTTAACTAAACCTGGGAACGTTTTTCACTAGGAAGGTGTTTTAAAATCACCCAGTTCCTCATTTCCATGAGCCTCTGCAGGGCTGTGAGTTCAGGGTTTCCTCTGCCAGGAGGTGACAATCCAGGCCCAGCCACATGTCTGTTGTGTGTCCCATGGGCAGGGACACCATCCACTATCCCAGGTTGCTCCAAGCCCCATCCAACTGTCACCACTCTCACAGGGTAGAATTCATTCCCAATATCCCATCCATTCCTGCCCTCTGACAATGGAAGCCATTCCCTGTGTCCTGTCTCTCCAGGCCATTGTCCAAAGTCCCTCTCCAGCTCTCCTGGAGCCCCTTTAGGCACTGGAAAGGGCTCTAAGGTCTCCCCAGATTCTTCTTTTCTACAGGCTGGACGCCCTCAGCTCTCTCAGACCCAGCAGGACCCAGTCGCTAGTGGGAGTCTGTCCTCTAGAATAGGAATGAAATTTATCTCATTTACCTTCCTCTCCCCTTGTAGACAATGATATCAAGTTAGCTTTCTCACCAGAACTGGGATCCTCTTACCTGCCCTCCCAGAGCAGCAGGAGAATACCTTTATTCATGTTGGAGAAACCATGGAATACAATCAAGTTGCCCACAGCCTACACCAAAAGTGGGCTACCAGGTTACATTTCGTAGGTGAAAACTGTATTTTGGTTTAAATGCATGTGGAATATCTTCTTTGCAGTTCAAGGCATGTTAATGTCCTTAAGAAAAATCAAAAATTAAAAATCTACCATTTAAACTACAGAAAGATGTAGATATAGATGTATTTTTGCCCCAGTCATCTAGTGCACAGTATGTATTGTAGATGTTCACAAGCATTTTTTTCCCCTGGGAGTTTGCTGCTCCCCCACTGATTATTTTTTCCTTTCCTTTTTTAAAGGAATCTGGCTAAGGCTTGACCTAGTTTGGCTGTCATCACACCGTGAACAGTGCAAGCCTTCACCTAACATAGCTCCCTGTATTTTTGTTCTGTAGGCTGTGCAAAAATAGCCACGCACAGCCAACAGCTGGGGGTGAGCTGCAGCACAGGGACTGCAAGGAGCGGGGCTGGGAAGGTGCTTTGGCACCAGGGATCTCTCCAGGGGCAGGCAGACACTGAACCTGGGCAGTGGGATGTGAAAGAGGAGGAGGAGGAGGGAGAGAGGCCTGGGGGGACAGGACAGGGGCTCCCACCGCTCTCTCCTGCCATCCCCTCCCGGCTGGGACATTTACCAGCTCCCACACAGCCTGTCCCATGCGTGGGTGACACGGGGACCTGCGTGTGGCAGGGGGTGCAGCCATGTGCACCCTGCTGGAGATCTGAGCTTTCGCTCTGGGAGTCCAAATATAGCTCAGTGTGATCAAGTGCTCGCAGAGAAATGGAGTAATCCATACTTGGGACAGGTCCAGGGCTTAAAATTCCTACCAGCCTCCTTCCCGGCTCTGCTCGCAGCGTGTCCTGCTCTGAAGGCTTAGGAGAGTCAAGGTCTTTGCTGCTGATGGTTTAATTTGGACAATGGGCATCACTTAAAAGTGGCATTTTACTGCATTCGTTTCACTCTTACTTTCCAAAGAATCCTTGTGATCCATTCAGGCCCCTCCCTTTGGATGCTAATGGACTTCTGCTGGGATTTTGTTGTTCCTGCAAAGCACCAGGGTCCCCTGTGCAGGGGCTGGGGCTGCAGGGCTGCTCTGCCCTGAGACAATGCCCCCATTCAGGGCTCCACTGAGGGGAGGGGAGGGCCAGTTCTGATGGCAATTAGTGTGCAAAGCCGCTCCTAATCGATGCCTTGGCTGGGTGTCCGGAGTGCTGAGCTGCTCCTTCCCTGCTGCACTGAACTAAACCTGTTCCTCAGGCACTTTTTAGAGACCAGGGAAAAAAATTCCCCAGTTCACATCTCAGCAAGAGCAGAGCATCTGCAAGAGTCGTGGTGGGAGAGAGTGGCCACAGCTGGTTTGGACCAGGCTTTTTGGAAGTAAAACCTGCTGTAAATAGTGCTTGGTCCTCTCATCCTTCATCTGTGGGGTGGAGGGACTGGCTGTAGTGGGACAGCAAAAGGTGCTCCCACAGGATGAGGGGGTTGTGAGGGGCTGCCAGAGAAGCTGTGGCTGCCCCTGGCTCCCTGGAAGTGTCCAAAGCTGGATTGGACAGGGCTTGGATCACCCTGGAATAGTGGAAGGTGCCCCTGCCCATGGTAGGGGGTGGAATGAGATTAATGTCCTCCAACCCAGAGCACTCCAGGATTCTGTGGTTCGATTTGCTGTTGTACAGAGGACTGAACAAGCCGTGTTTTGCTGTAACTCCAGTGCCAGAATTTCCAGTATATCCCAGCATTGTGGGACATGCTGTGTGCTCAGGCTGAGTGTGGCAGGGAAGCCCTGCCTGTCCTGCCCAGCTGCAGTGTGTCCTGGCACAGTGTGGCACCTGTGGCATCCTGCATTGCGCAGGAAACCCCCTGGTTTGTCCATATCCCAGTCTGGCCGTACCCTGCTGCCCAGAGCCGAAGGAAACAATCACACTTTGTGTTTCACAAGCTGTTTTTAATCTCTTGGCTCAATCCCAGTCACGAGGCTGGGAGGTGAAAGGGCTTAGAGAGACCAACATGAGTGGTGCCCATCCCCACTGGCCCCAGAGGTGCCTGCCGGGGGTGCAGACCTGGAGGGGCCAAAGCGTGTGATGCCCTGTGCCAGGAGCTGCAGGAGGGAGCTCTGCTGGCCTTGGGAATGGGCTGGAATGCAGCAGGAGCAGGGGGCTCAGGAGAACCATCTCTGGTGGTGGGCTCTGTTGGTCAGTGGCATTTGGAGCAGTCACGGCTGATGGGTGGCCTTAAGGAGTTTGTCACTTGTGCTGCGTTGTGGGAAGGGCTGTTTGACCTCTGACAGGTGGTGGATTAGCCTGGAAGTGGGGGCTGGACATGGCCCTCGAGTCCCACCACACTGAGCTGCCACTCTTGGAGCATCAGTATGGAACCATCACAGAATCATGGAAAGGTTTGGGTTGGAAGGACCTTAAAGTCCATCCTGTTCCACCCCCTGGACACCTTCCACTAGCCCAGGTTGCTGCAAGCCTCCTCTAGCCTGGCCTTGGGCACTGCCAGGGACCCAGGTGGGTGCCACAGCTTCTCTGGGCACCCTGTGCCAGGGCCTCCCCACCCTCACAGGGAAGAATTTCTTCCTTATATCTGGTTTGAATTTCTCCTCTTTTAATTTAAAACCGTCACCCTTTGTCCTGCTGCACCAGGAAGGTTTGTCCCCATGTTTCTCATGGGCCCCATTATGTATTGAGAAGCCATTTAAGGATTTGCTAAAATGAGTAAATAATAATTATTTATAGATTGTTGGCAGATATAATTCCTACACGGGGGCTACATTCAGGTGTCCTTTAAACCTGAGCCTGTCATGACTGCCTGGGGGAGGAACTTGTGCTCAGAGCACATTGGGGACAACGATATGTGGAGTTTTCCTTGGATTTCATGCAGTTGTTCCCTTTTGTGTGGAAGGTTTGGGGATTGCATGGGGACAGTGAAGCCCCCGTGCTGAGGGAGCTGCTGGAGATGTTTCCATCAGCCTGGCCCTCTGATGGCTCAGCACAGCCAGCCCAGGGGCTGGGGCTGGAGCAGCTCAGGGGGTGGGATGGGTGGGATAGACTTTCCCCGTACGCCACCGAGGCGTTAACATTTTCCCTGGGATTTTAAATAAATCTCTTCATGTGCAGGCTGGGTTGTGACTCACACCCTTGGGCTGATGGCAGCAGCAGCAGCAGCGTGGTGAGCTCGCACTAAAATGAGGACAGAGCTCAGCTTCTTAAGGCTGGTCACGTGTTAGAGATGCAAGAGGATGTAAAGATGCAAAA
Source organism: Melozone crissalis (assembly GCF_028551555.1). Taxonomy (NCBI): domain Eukaryota; kingdom Metazoa; phylum Chordata; class Aves; order Passeriformes; family Passerellidae; genus Melozone; species Melozone crissalis. The sequence goes on from NW_026535785.1 coordinate 1,310,126, forward strand.
AAATAAGGATGGGAGAGAAACCAGCAGGTGGAAGTGTCCTAATCCAGCAATTTCCATCCATCCAGAGTAATGAGGGATTGGAGAGCTTCTGCCAGCTCTGGGCCTGCAGTGTTCCCTGCTCACACACTCTTATGGTCAGTGTGTTATGGCCCAGAACTAGAAACAGGTGATTTTTAACATTAGAAAGACAGAAAATTGCCCCTCTCGTGGTGTGAAGGTCTTGCCTGTGCTCTCTGAGAAATGCTGAGTGTGTCTTTGAATGGAAGAGAGTGGAAATGGTGTTAGGGATTATCTTTGATTCCACCTAGACTATGGAAAACTGTACTGCTGATTTTAAAAAAGGAGAAAAACCCATAAACCCAAAAAGCAATCTGGATTAAATGTGTTGGTTAAATGTGTTGGTTCCTGTTCCATGTGGACAGGTCCAGCAGCATAGGGATATACAGAGCACTTTTGGGAAATCTACTGGGGGAGAGAGGGAAAGAGGAGAAAATACAACATGAATGGATGACTTGAACTTCACATCCCTGCACTTTGACTTAACTCAGGGAAAATAGATTGTGACACCGTGCGAGTCATACAGAAACTGCTTGGAAATAGAGGGGAATGTGAAAATACCGTTGGGTTTGGCCAGTGGGGACCTGCACCTTCCCAGACAGGCAGTGGGTGGGAATGGAGCACAAAGATCCCATGGGGGTTGTAGTAACGTGGGGATCTTGGAGGTGTTTTCCAACCTCAGTGACTCTGGGATTCTGTGTGCATGGAGCTTCCATGAGGAGCCATGGCTTGGTTTGTGATCTGTTGGTGGAGTGGGAGGAGGAGGAGGAGGAAGGCTGGGGAAGCCCTTGAAGGTCACCACACTCTCCAGCCTTGCAGAGCAGCACAAGGGGCCCTTGGCTGGTGGAAGATGAAAGAATTTCTGTGCAGATCTGTTTATATTGATGCTCTCGAGAACATGGGGGATAAAAAGCTCCAGGAACCACTGAGGAGCTTGTTTAAGGGTTGTGGGCATGCAGCTGGATCTTCCCTGCTGAAAACAAGGCGCAGGGAGGGAGGAGGGCACAGATGGATCCGCGGGCTCTGGTGCCCCTCTGGCCCTGACAGGGGTGGAGGAGCCTGTCTGGTGAATTTGGGTCGGGGTGCTGTGTCCCCAGGCTGTGCATGCAGGGAGCTGGGTGCTCCTGTGGGAGCAGGTTTGTGCAGGAATCTCATCCAAACCAGGCTCTGACTAAGTCCCATGGCCATGGTGCAACGCCAGGCCGGCTTTAGGATGCGGCTGCACCTTGGAAAAAGCTTGGGTTCTTGCTGTGAGGGCCCTGTTAAAGCAGTGCTCACATGGCAGGCTGCTTGCAGGGAAAATTGAGCTGCTGCTGCAGCACCTGCTGCATCCCGAAGTCCCTGACAACTGCCTTGGAAAGCAATCCCAAAGCCTGTCTGTCTTGACAGTGTCTCCTAATGGCTTACTAATAATGCCTGAAGATTTGCTGGAGCTCTGCCACAGCCCTGCTGTGGAATCACACAATCATGGGATGGTTTGGGTGGGATCTTGCAGCTCATCCTGTTCCACCCCCTGCCATGGGCAGGGACACCCTCCTCCCAACCTTGTCCAGCCTGGCTTTGGTGGGTTCAGAGTGCTCTGCTCTCCTCTGAACTGAGAACCCCTCAGTTGTCCATGATTAAAGTAAATCCCCCCAGACTGGGAGCCTCAGAAGGTGCTTTCCAAATGCCTTTCAGGGGGCAGGCAGGGAGGGATCTCCTCAATTCCTGGCACAGACACAGCATTCAGGAGTGCTTTGTGGTGGGGTCAAGCCCGTGGGGTTCATTGTCATCTACAGCCACATCATCATGGGGGACAGGGGAGTGGCTTGGATTTCTAAGAGTGAAGATTATTGTGCAGAAATTCCAGCTCCCTAAACATATTTTGCCATTGCATAGGGTTTGTGCCTGTCAGGATAGAGAAGGGGTCATGTAATCCAGGCATGCAGCACTGGATTAAATTATCATGTGCTACAGGGTATTAAATCTCAGAGTTTACTCTCATTTTTGGAGGAGAGGGGGTTTTCTGGGACAGAGCAGCATCGCTGCCAAACTGAAGGAGGCTTTTATTGTAAAATAAAATAGGAATCAGAACACTCAGTTCACACCTGGGTTTTAGTCATTGCCAGAGGAGGTTTGTGTACAGCCCTGACAGCTCAGGGTGCTGCAGAGTGTTTGTGGGGGGAAGAGGGACTTTGTGCAAGGGAGGCTCAGGATCGACATTGGGAATAATTTCTTCATGGAAAAGGTTGTCAGTCATTGGCAGGGGCTGCCCAGGGGGGTGGTGGAGTCCCCATCCCTGGGGGGTGTTCAGGGGGTGCCTGGACGTGGCCCTCAGTGCTCTGGTCTGGTGACAGGGTGGGGATTGGTCATGGGTTGGACTTGCTGGTCTTGGAGGTCTTTTCTAATCTCAGTGATTCCGTGAAAGCAAAAGCAAATGGAAGCCAGGAGCTTTGCTGGTGAGTTACTGGGATGGTTTTACTGCTGGGAGAAGGTGTAAGTGCAGCCAGGCGTGTGGAGACTGCTGGGGCTGAGCAGGGAGCAGAGGCACACGGTGCTGGCTTTGGATTTACGGAGTCCCGACGTGCAGAGCGCTCTGGCCAGGCAGTGCCAGGCTCTGCTCCCGTTCCCTCTGCTCCCCCGGGCTCTGCTGACGCCCTGTTAATAATTACTAGAATGTACTTTCGGGCAGGTTATTTGTTTTCCCTCCTCATGATGTGCAAGAGCGGATAATGAAATTAATTTGCACACTCGGTGAGTTTGCAAAGCCGGCTTCAGCCACGTTGCCGCGATACTGCGCGGGGCCCGGGGCCGCTGTTTGCACAGCCGGGGCAGGCGGCCGCTGGCCTGGGCAAACACAGCCCGAGGGAGCTGGGCTCTGCCAGCCTCGGGAGCAGGGAGAGCCCTCCCAGGCTGTAAAACCCCTTTCCAGCCCGTTAAACCCCTCTCCGACGTGCCGTGTTTGATGCTGCTGATTCCAAGCAGTTTAGTAGGTCAGCAGCCCAAGGAGGAAATTCCTGTGTTGCTCCTGCAGGTTGTGGAGCTCGTGGTGGGATCACGTGGAGCCCATTGGTGAATTCAGGTGTTTTGTTGTTGCTTTAAGTCCTGAGTGCTGTATCCCCCAGCCCAGGTGTGGGTACGTGAACCAGGGCAGTGCTCCCAGAGCTGGCCAGGCTCTGCTGGGCAGGTTTCGGTCAGGAGCTGTCTGGTGGAGCTGCCCAGTCTGTGGGATTCTCTGGAGAGGTGGATGAGCTTCACTGTGCAGTGCTTGGGACCCACAGCTCTGACATTCCCATCTCCCTCACCTTGGCTAGGGGGCAAAATCACTTTGGGACAAGACGTGGTTGGGTTGTTTTCTGTGCCCCGATTCACCACACAGGTGAAGGACCGAGCCCAGAGCACAAAACTCTGCCAAAGGCTGGCACTCCTGTCCTGCTCCCGAGGCCCCTGGGGCTGAGCCCTCTGTGGGCACCAGCAGCATCTGCCCTCAGGTGCAGGGGCAGCTCAGCGTGGCTGTGAGCTCCTAAGCCAGCTTCTGCCAGGGTTCCACTCTGGTTTGTGAGAAGGTTCATCCCTCAGATCACAGAGAGACCTGGCTGTGCTCAGCTCTCAAGGCTGTGGTTCCCTTTTACTTGCTGTGATCCTGCTGGGACTGCCTGTGCTGTGTGCCAGGTGTGCCACCTCAGCCTGGCACAGACCTGGGGGACCAGCAGTAAACAGTACTGCTCTTGTTGTTCCATTCCTACATGGATCCTCATGATCCTGCTCCAGGCCTTGGCTCCATGCATCCCCTGATGTGTTATTTTGGTGTGGCTGCAGCCTGGCTTTGGGCTGTTTTTGGGGTAGAGGTTCCTGTCACTCCCAGCTTATTTCCCCCTGCCAGGGTCACAAAGCCTGGCTTTGATCCCTCCCTCTCCAAATTCTGCTCCCGAGTGCCGCGTGTTCACCCCGGGCTGCCGAGCCTGGGGGAGGCAGCGGATCCAGCAGGCAGCTGGGAGACAGACCTCGCTTTTTAGGGAAGACAAGGGGGCGGCAGAGAATCTGTTGGGTTCTTTCCCCCAGTTTGCCACACGTATGTGTTGTCTGAGCTTTGCCTTTTGGGAGGTGCTGGGGACATCAGCAGGGCCACACATGTCCCACCACAGCACGTGTCTGGTCAGGTGCTCCAGGTATTCCTAGAATTACAGAGCCATGGAGGGGTTTGGTTTGGAAGGGACTTTAAAGCTCATCTCATCCCACCCTGTGCCACGGGCAGGGAGAGCTTCCACTAGAGCAGGTTGATCCAAGCCCTGTCCAACTTGGCCTTGAGCACTTCCAGGGATGGGGGATCCACAACCTCTCTGGGTATTCTTAGGTTTTGGCCACTGTTGAAGCAACAGCTCTATATATAACAAGTTGTTTTACCACAGGCTTCGTGTCACTTCAGTGGGCTCAAAACCAGGAGGGGCTCTCAGGTTTTTGTTTTTGGGGACTCTTGTCCTTAGAGAAAAATCTGTTACAGCACATCTGTTCTTACAGCTCCCCATGGCACCTTCAACAAGAGAAAATGGAGTTTCCTCCATACAAGAGCATACCCTTTTTGGTAAATTCGTCTGTCTTTATATACAACAGAGCTCCTTCAAAAGCTGTGTGATTTGGGAGCTGGAAAGCTGCAGGTTTGTGGAGAACTCACCTTGCTTTGATTATTTGCAAACCAACAGCAGGATTGAGCCATGACCAAACCTCCCTGCCAGCCGCTGGCCCAGGATGGCCCCTTCCCCTGGGCTGTGACGTGCGGCTGGCCGGGGTCCTGGCACAGGGCTGAGCCAGGCCTGGGCCCTTCCTGAGCCTCCTGGTACAGGGCTGAGCCCGGCCTGAGCCTCCTGGCATGGAGCTGAGCCTCCTGGTACAGGGCTGAGCCAGGCCTGGGCCCTTCCTGAGCCTCCTGGTACAGGGCTGAGCCCGGCCTGAGCCTCCTGGCACGGAGCTGAGCCCGGCCTGAGCCTCCTGGCATGGAGCTGAGCCTCCTGGTACAGGGCTGAGCCAGGCCTGGGCCCTTCCTGAGCCTCCTGGTACAGGGCTGAGCCCGGCCTGAGCCTCCTGGCACGGAGCTGAGCCCGGCCTGAGCCTCCTGGCATGGAGCTGAGCCCGGCCTGAGCCTCCTGGCACGGAGCTGAGCCCGGCCTGAGCCTCCTGGCATGGAGCTGAGCCCGGCCTGAGCCTCCTGGCATGGAGCTGAGCCTCCTGGCACAGGGCTGAGCCCGGCCTGAGCCAGGCCTGAGCCTCCTGGTACAGGGCTGAGCCCGGCCTGAGCCTGGCCTGAGCCTCCTGGCACCACCACAGCCGAGTCACTGCATGCTGGACCAGGAGTGGGAAAAGTGGACAGCAGGTTTGGCTTGTGGAACAAGAAGAGCAGAAGTGGGGAAGGTAACGGGCTCGGTGCTTCTCCCCATACACCTGGCACAGAGGGTGTGTGTTTGCTTGGAGGAGCTCAGGGTTTGTGTGTGCTGGGCTGGCTGTGGCACACAGAGCCCCGTGGAAGCACAGCAGGCCCTTTCCTGTCTCACAGCTCGGTCAGAAGTGATGGGCTGTCGTCAGCAGCACAGCTCCGGCTGGAGCTCAGCTTCCAGCTCGAGCTGAAACAGTCAGGAAATGCAGTGTTGGTGTCAGTGTGGCAGGGCTCAGGGAGCCACCGTGGCTTTTGGAGTGGTGCAGAAAGTGTGGTGGCGGCTCTGCTGAGGACAAGGGGAGGCAGCTCTGAGTGAGCCCAGCAATGAGCACAGAAGCCCTTCCATGCCCCCCCTGTGCCTCCCTGCCCTCCCTCTGGCTGCCTGGAGCTGTGGATGTGACTGGAGCCCGGTGCTGCCGGCCCTGGCGCTGTGCCGAGCTGCTCCGTGCTGTGCTTGGGAGCAGGGCTGCCCTGGCACTGGGCTGCAATTCCTCATGGCCCGGGCTTTTCCTCATCTCCCAGGTGCCTTCCATGCTTACAGAATTCCAGTTTAATGGGAGCTGTGAATCAGTCTTTTCACAGAATCATGGAACGGTTTGGGTGGGAAGGGACCTTAAAGCTCCTCTCATCCCACCCCCTGCCATGGTCAGGGACGTCTTCCACTAGGCCAGGTTGCTCCAAGCCCATTTTTCGACCTGGCCTTCTGTCCATGTTTATTCAGTGGTTGCCCTGTCATTTAAAAGCTGACAGTAACATGGCAAACAAATGCCAGTGCTGCTGCAAAGTGTTTTGTGCATGGATCAAATGTGAGTCTGGAATCTGGAAGCCCCTGGCCTCAGTGAGAAAGAAGAAACAGGAAAACAAAACTCCTGGGTTTGCAGACCCCAAATAAGAGGAAATCACTGAAGTTCTGTGCTGTGTTTACCCCAAAGACTGATGCCTTCAGGGCCCCTGTGTGAGATTTGTTCTGTCTGGACTTTGTTCCTGAGTCCACCAAAAATATTTCTGAGGTTCCCACAGTGGGAGGAAGCATGAGGATGCTGAGATGGAAAGAAGGGTCTTGGGAAGAATTGTGCAAGAATGGGAGGATGAAGAATGTTTTGCTGCCATTGCCATGGATTTTCCTGCTCACAGCTGGGAGAAGATGTTACTTGGCTGTTGCGACATCACGGACTGAAACCAGATATAAACACAATCATCCCAAAACCTTGGTCCAAATCCCCCAAGGCTCAGGCAGGGATTTCACTGGGGGGGCAGCTGGTGTTGCAGAGCTCTCAGTTGAGGGTCTCTCAGCTTGGAGGACCCTGTTGGGTCATGGCACCTTTTGCAAAATATTTTTGATTTCTCTCTTATGTAATGAATGTGCTTGTTTGTGATCTCCTCTCGGGTTTAAGAGCTTAAGTCATGTGGTTTGTTTGTATTTAAGGCTGTTTCTTGTCATAGATGTGAACACACTGATATGAAAAACTGGGCAGGACAGGAGTGAGTCTCATTGGGGTTTTACTGGGGGCTGTGTGTCCATTAAATGTGTGTGTGTCCATGTGTACATGTATGTACCGAGATGGACACTGGGAATATGGAGTATTTATGGAATTCAGGCAGCCCAGGCTCCCAGGGCCGGGTCTCTGTTCAGCTCTGTTATTTCAGAGCAAGTTCTGAGTGCCTAGGGGTGAACAAGGCACAGAGTTGTTGGTGATGAGGCACAGGATGGTGATGCCTGTGCTTGTTCAAACACCCAAAAATGAGCCCAAACACGTCCTTGGTCCTGCTCCCTTCCCCAGCCCTCCTGGTGCAGCTGAGCAGAAATGGGGCTCGCTGGAGCCACCAGCAGCTTTCCACAGGAGCAGGGCTGGTCCTGCAGCCTCCCTTGGGAAGGGCCCTGGTGGCAGCACTGGGAGGATGGACATGCACAGGTGGGGGATGCTCACCTGGCCGAGGAGGGAGCAGAGCGAGCCAGCAGCCCCTGCCAGCCCCGGTGCCACCCCAGTGTGGGTGACACAGGGCACTGCCAGGGCACTGCTGCTGCATCTGTCACCCTCTGGTCCCTGATGGTCAGGAATTGTCTGTGCTCACTTGTTTCTCTGTCGTGAAAATCGTGTCTGGCTCGTTTCTGGGGCTTGGCTGATGCTCCCAAACCCCTTGAGCTGTGCTTGGAAGCCACAGCCACAGCTCTGTGCTGGGCACGGGGGGCAGAGCCCAGCTCCCCAAGCTGTCCTGGGAGTGGAGCTGGTTCTGCAGATCTGGGGTGCCCAAATTCTGCCAGGACAAAGCAGCTCTGCGGGGATCCCTGTCTTTCCCAGCTGGTGGGACCTTCAAGATCCGACTCACGTCCTGGTGAGCTGCAGGTGAAGGCTTCGTCCTCCTTGGACATCTCAGCTCGGCAGCATCACATTTCTCCCTTGTTCTCTTTGTGCTGGGTAGTTTGGGCTGTGTTTTTCCTCCCCTGTGCAGCAGCACTGGGAATGGTCATGTGGAGTCGGTCACTGTTTGAAGGAGGTTGGTGTGCAGAAGCTCTGGTAGTGACTGTGTTGGCAGATGTGGTTACAGCTCTTCCCTGGCTGAAGCCTGATGGTGTCCAGCAGAAGCTGAGAGGAGACGGGAGAAGCAGAGTCCTCCCTCTCCATGAGGTTTTGATCTGTGCTGGTGATGCAGAGCCATCCCAGAGAGGACAGCAGTGTCATAATCAGCTTTCCCAGCCTGGCTAGCAGTGCTGCAGCTGCCTTCCTGTAGCACTCTGGCTGCTCCAGAGCTTTCCACATCACAGCTAATCCTGCTCCAGACCACAGCCCCGAGCTCTGACTCAAAGTGCAGTTTTGTAACTTGGCCAGGACCCAGATCATCGGCAGCATCCCGAAATGGAGCAATAGCACAGGCAGCTGTGGAGGGATAATTGAGGGAAGGGTTTGTGGGAAAAATTGCTCCCGGAGAAACCACACAGGCGAGTGGCTGCTTGTGGGTGCAGGGCTCTGTCAGAGCTCTTCTCCTTTGGATTTTGTGTCTCCTGAGAATGGTCCCAGCTGGAAGATTCTGAATCACAGTGTGGTTGAGCAGAAATTTCCAAATATAATCCTGTTAAATAGCAACACTTGGTGCAGTAGAAATATGTTGAGTTGTCAGAATTGGAGGCCACTGCTCTCTTGCTGGGACAGGAGGAGACATTGGGAGGTCACACGTGTGGGGTTGTGGCTTGGATTGGACCCCTTAGCTGGGATGGGTTTGTGTGGTGGAGCCATACTGGAGAACCATGGGGGAGATGGATGTTCATGGTGCCCAGCAAGGCCAGGAGCATCATCTTCATGGTGATCCTTGGAGACCTGGGTGCACATCCATGTGCAGCCTCAGCTGCTCCACTGAGTTGTTTTCTGCAGGTGCTGAGAACTCTGGGAAGGGGCATCTGTCCCACAAAAGATTGAAATACTAGCAACTGCTGTAATTCAGGAATATTCTTTAATTCAGTTTAGTTTAAGTAACTTAGGCTGCAGGATCATTGTATTTTGTTACAGTGAGGGTGGTGAGGCCCTGGCACAGGTAGCCCAGAGCAGCTGTGGCTGCCCCTTCCCTGGAAGTGTCCAGGGCCAGATTTGGAGCACCCTGATGTACTGAAGGTGTCCCTGCCCATGGCAAAGCTGGAATGAGATGGGCCTTAAGGCCCCTTCTGTCCCAGTCTGGCACTCCATGGTTGCAGCTTAGTGAGTTTACTTGGCTGCTGTGTGTTTGAGAGAGCAGCAAGCCTTGCCCAAGCCAGTCCATGCAGGATATCAGGAGGTCAGCATGTATGGGGTAAGGAATAAATATTTTTGGAAAGGTGGAAGGAAGGACAGTTACTTGGGACCAGGCAGAGAACAGGAAAGGAGAAGCTGAGCAAAGAGGTGAAGAAAGATGTGTCATCTCTAAGAACTCCTGACAAGGAGTGACATTCCCTTTCAAAAGCCAGGAACAAACAGGCCCCCAGGGTGAGGAAGGGTGTGGGGTGGAAGGTGAGGGCATGGTGGAGCTGTGAGAGCAGGGTGGGCCCAGCTGTGACACAGGTGACAGTGCTGCCCCACCGACTGCGCTCCAGGGAACTCCATCCATCCTCCTTCGTCTGAGTTCTGGCTCTGGGAATCAGCACCTCACTCTGCTCTATCTCAGTAATAGCTGATCTGTGTGATTGCCCATGTCAGGTGCTGGGGAAGCCACCTGTGTTTGCTGGGCAGGTTTGCAGGGCTCGTGCTGCTCCAGCCGTGTGTACTCACCGTGGAAAGCCGTGGACTTTGCTCTTCCGGAGCTGATCTGGAGCACAAAGAGCAATTGTTCCTTGTTCCCCAAGCTGCACTCCTGCTGCTGCTGCTCACAGGCACTTCTGGGGACTGACTGTGGCTCCTGTTGGCCAGGCAGGTGGGGGATTGCCTGGTGCAGGGCAATGCTGGAGCAGCCTGAGCACGCAGCAGGGCTGGGCTGAGGCTGCGACAGTTTTCAGAAGCTGAGGCTGCCTCACCCCTGGAGGTGTTGGGCAGGGATTGGAGCACCCTGCTCTAGTGGAAGGTGACCCTGCCCATGGCAGGGGGTGGAATGGGATGAGCTTTGAGGTCACTTCCAACCCAAACCTTTCTGGGATTCAGTGGTTCTGTGTGTTGAAGGACATCAGCTTTTGGTTTTTTGCCTTTGCTTTCCAGAGCTGGGGGACAAGTGTCAAATTGTGAGTGTGAGTTATTAATCTAAGGCAATTTTCAAAGATTTAAGACAGCATCCTTAAAAGGAGACTGAAGTATTAAAATTTTCGTTTTTCACAGGCTTGTTCCTATTCCAACCTTTTCAGACCAAACAAATGTGTTGGATCTGTGCAAATAATGTCTGGAGCTCTAATTGCATCGGGGGGTTTGCACGGGCAGGAGCCTCCAGCCAGCTCCCTCCTATTCTGGCATTTAAAGAAGGCTCCACAATCTTTTTTACTCCAAGCTGGCGGGGTGCAGGCAGGCTGCAGTGCACAGATCGTGGGCATGAGCTCATTTGTTGTGGCTTCACATTGAATGGCAGGAGTTTGGCTGCTCTGCAGGAGGGCAGGGATGGAGGGCTGGGTCCAGGAAAGGCTGTCATTCCCCTTGGAGATGCATCTGGAATGCTCTTTATTCTTTCCTCTGAGGGTGGGGAGGCTGCCCAGAGCAGCTGCCCCATCCCTGGAAGTGTCCAAGGCCGGGCTGGAAGGGCTTGGAGCACCCTGGTGCAGTGGAAGGTGTCCCTGCCATGGCACAGATGAGGATGTTGGGGTGCTGCTCACTGGTTCCATGGAGCAGGAGGGGTGGGGATGGGGAGTTAAATGTCCCTAGGGTTGGTTAATGAGGAGCTCTCTCCTGTCAAGCCCAGAGTCGGTGCTGTCTGGCAGGGCTGGAGTCTGTCTGTGGGCTTTGTCCTTGTCCCTGTCCCAGTTTGCCCGTGTCCTTCACTGGGGGCAGTCCTGGCTGATGGGTGCCACAGCTCCCACGCTGCCTCCCGCCTGCCCACATGGCCTGGGCTTGGGGCCAGCAGTGCTTTCATCCTCCTCTTCCTCCTCCCTCCAAGGGGCAGAGGGCACCCCCTTCCCTTCCATCCCTTTCAGGACCTTTTGAGGTCCTTCACAGACATATTTGGTCTCAGTGTGTGGCTTGGAGTTGGTATGCCCTGGGCAAAATAAAAACCATTTTCCAGTGTTTCCTTGGCCAGTGAGGGGCCCGGGGACGATGGTGGGTGGGTGGGTGTGCCCGGGGCTGGCTCTGCAGAGCCCTGCCATTCATTCCCAGCCTCATTCCTCATGGCTCCAGCCCTGCTCCTGTTCCCCCATCCTCTGGGAGGGTGTTCAGGGTGCCCTGGGGGCTCTGACCCCCACCCAGGCTCCAGTCCAGAGCAGGGTGGCCGGGCTGGGTGCCAGCCCTGCTCTCCCAGCCGGCAATACTCCATGGGCTGGGACCACCGCAGCCTTCCCTGCTGGATCCAGCCATCCTGGAGCAGCAGGAGCTGCCATTCCCAGCCCAGTCCGTCCCAGGGCAGCCTCCCCCTCTCTGTTTGCCAGGGGGCTGAGTGGGATCCAGCCTCTCCAGCAGCAGGGTCTGGGGGCCTGGTGTGCACCGGGCTGGCCCCTGGCCAGGGGTAAACAGCTCCTTTGTTTTCCTGGAGAAGTACGAGGGATTATATTCTGTTGAGCTCACTCGGTCTCCCACTTGGTATTGTGCAGCCACATGTAATGGGCTGCTCCGAGGAGCTGAGTTAATTGTTTGTGAAATAGGAAGGGTGCTGCTTGTCTCCTGCAGGGAGGTGAGCTTGAGAGGGGCATCCTGGAAAGGGGGTGGCTTGTCCAGCTCCTAAACCAGGAGGGATTGAAGCCAAATTGTCGTTCTGCAGCTCTAGATTTGCCACTCTGCAAATGCTGTCTCGAGCTGGGAATCTGTGCCTCCCCTCTGACTCTTATTAAACGTGCTTAAAAATGAAACGAACTTATTAAACGTGCTTAAAAATGAAAGGAAGGCAGCGTCGTTGTCGGTAATTGTTGTGCAAATGTGATACTCCCTGCAAGCTGTGGAACAGGCCAGGGCTGTGTTTACCCGGAGAGGCAGCCGGCTTTCCAAGTGTAATGAGTCAGCTCCGCGAACAGAAGGGGCGCAGAATTAATCTGGCATCCGTCTGGCCTTTTCTCAGTTAAACAGGTTTTGGAAGCTCCACGTGAATAGGTGCCTACCCTGGTACAAGCAGCCGCAAAGGCTTGGGAGTGGGCATGGTGTTTTTGGGAATCCATTGGCAGGGTGAGGGTCCTGGGGGGCTTTGGGCGGTGATGTGGGGCTGGGCTTGGGAGCAGAGCCTGGCCGGTCCCACCATCAGCAGAGGTGAGGCTGCTTGGGTTTAGTATCCAATTTATTTAATATAAATAAATTTCCCTCGCCCAGCACTTCATCTGTATTTCCACCTCTCAGATTTGCAGTGAATATTGAAGGGAATATTGTCCTCTGCTCTTTCCTCCTCCCAGGCACACGCTCCTGTCTCCTGGATCTGCACCTTAATGAGCCCCTGCAAGAGAAACCGAGGGGAAATGATTCTGACATGTTCCCAGCTGGCTAATGATGCCTGGCAGAGGGAGATTGCTGGGGCTGGGCATGGCTGCCGGGACCCAGTGTGGATGTGCAGCGTGGAGGGGACCCTGTGGGCTCTGCTGGGCTGTCCCAAAGCTCAGCTGTCCCCTTGTCGAACAGGGGGACACGAGGAGGTGTTTTCTCAGTTCCCAAAGTTTTGTTCCTAAATACAGGACGTGAAATACGGGATAAAAACCTTCCCACAGCCAGGCAGAGGAGCTGGGCTGGAGAATCAGCTGCCTCGGGAAGCAAAGTCTCCTGCTGGTAACCCCAGCACTGTCTGTGCCTGGTGCTTTGGTCTGGGAATTTGTGCTGCTTCACACAAATTTGGCTGGGCTGGGGCCTCCGAACCACCTTTAGAAACAAAACAAAACAAAAAAAAACGACCCAAAGTGTCCCAAGGTCTCTGAGACGTAAATGGAACAGAAATTTTGAAGGGATTTCCAGAGAACTTCTAAATACAAAACTTCTGTCTCTCCTCTCTGAGAATTCCCTTCTCCCTGGACAATTTGCTGCAGCTGTAGCTCTGCAGAGCTGCTGCTGTAAATGGTAAATGGTGCAGTTCAGAGCTGGCAGGTGACAATTATGTTGGGAGAAGTTCCTGTCTGTGCCACTCCAGCCTCAGGCCAGGAGCCCAGTTGCTGTTGGGGGGTCACTCCTCACAGATACCCCATTCCACTGATGCTCTCCAGCCTCTGGTGTGGGGAGAGGAGATGTTCCTGTTCACCTGAGAGGGCTGTGCCTGCAGCTGGTGTTCTGAGCCCTGCTCCAGCTGTATTTCACATGGCACTTGCATTCCCAGCCCTGGAACCAGGCAACCCAGGAGGAGCAGGAGCTTTGTCCTCTCCCGGTTGGCTTTGCCAGGCCAAGGTGCAGGGCAGGGTGAGGAGCCTGGAACACCGAGCCCTCCACGCTCCCTGCTCCTGCCTCCCAATGGCAGCACATTCAGAAAGTGCATCTTTAACGGAGGGTTTGTAATTGGTTTGGTTCTGCAGGTGTGTCTGGGAATTCAGTGTGGCAAACTGGGGTGCAGGGCTGTCCTGGGCTGTGTCTGTGTGTCCCCATGTTCATGACACACTGCAGCAGGCTGTATGTGGGCTTGGGGGGATGCTGTGCATGAAGAGCAGCAGGGCTGTTGATCTTTGGTGGGATTTGATCCCTTCTGGGCTGTTCCTTGCATAGGAAACAAGCTGTGTCTGCAGCTGCAGGATCCACTTTGGAGTTGGCCTCTTCTCCCAGAAACAAGGGATAGGATGAGAGGAACCAGCCTCAGGCTGTGCCAGGGGAGGTCCAGGTTGGACACCAGGAGGAATTTCTTCATGGCAGGGATTGTCAGGCATTGGAAGGGTCTGCCTGGGGAGATGGCAGAGTTCTCGTGCCTGGAGGTGTCATCCAAAGAAGGCCTGGACGTGGCACTGAGTGCTCTGGGCTGGTTTCAGGCTGGGATTGGGCACAGGTTGGGCTCAGTGCTCTGGGAGCTCTTTTCCAGGCTGTGATTCTGTGTGATTCCATGTGTGATTCCTTGCAGCACCTCTGTTACTCCCAGGGAAGGTGGCAGGAGCCTGACACCTCATTCATTTTCCTCATTTGAGGCTGCTCTGCCATGCTGGTGTTGCCATGCAGGGGTTGGGAGGGGGATTTTATCCTTGTTTTCCCCCTGACCATGGAGAGACCCTCTGAGATGTCTGACCTCCCTTCTCCTCTCTCCTGCAGACGGTTGATGATGAGGCGATGGCAGCATAAATGAAGATCAAGTAAGGAAGGCAGAACGATGCCCAAGGGTGGGTGTTCTAAAACACCACAGTCAGAAGATTTCTCTCTCAGCAACGACATGGTGGAGAAACAAACGGGGAAAAAGGTAAAGTGTCTGGGCCACCTGCCCTCCTCTGGGTGCTGCTCTTTGAGCCTGGAGCTGTGAGGCCATGGCATTGTTGGACATGGCTGGAGTTGCCCTGGGATCTTACCTGGGCATTTACACTGTGTGCTGGTGCTCTGCCAGCTGCTGGGGCTGGGTTTGTTCCCCTGTGGCTGCAATCCTTCCCAGGAATTGCTGTGCTCACCCGGGCCCGAGTCACCTGAGCAGCAGGGGCTGCTTTGGAAGATTCTCTTTTGCAAGTTCTGTGTGTTTTTAGGGGTTTCTGCACTCAGCTGTGGAGAGCTGAGTGATGTGGTGATGGTGCAAGTGTGTGCTGGGTGAGGGAGGAGCTTCTCCTCCTCTGGGTGGAAATGCAGGTCCTTGTCAGCACTGCTGGACCAGGCCTGGAGCTGCTCTGCTGAAATTGCTGCTTCTGAGAGTTAATCTGAGGTGGTGTCTGGTTTTTGGCGTGGCTTAGGTGAAACTGCTGAGATGAAATCTGAGTTTAAGGATAAATACCTTCACACTTCTCCTCTTCATCCCATTTTGCTCCAGGCATGAGCCCAGTCTGCTCTCATTCATCTTTTTCCCCCCTTCTCAGTATCAGTCATTTCCAGTCAGTAGCTGTGCAGAAAACTGTGCAAATATTACCTTGAAATAAACATGAAAACCTACATCTACTGAATTCTGCTAAGGAACAAATCTCAACCACTCCCCTTTCATCTCCCTGCTCCAGTTTCTCAGCATTCCCCTGAGAGCTGAGGCTGAGCATGGAGAGCCCCAGCTCCATCACCTCCCCTGCAATCCCACCCCAGTGATGGCAGTAACTCCCTCTATGACTGAGCTCGTGTTACTGACACAATGAGAGAAATACAAAATAACCAGCAGGAAAATCCAGCGGGGTTTGGTTATGGAGCACCTTGGTGGCATCTGCCCCATCCTCTGTGTGTCGCTGCAGGTGCAGGAGTGCTGTGGGGCTCTAGGAGGGGCAGCTCTGGGCTCAGGGATGTTGGAGGGGGAGCAGCTGCCCAGCAGCATCGGGGAGGTGCCAGCCTTTGCCCTGGCAGAGCAGGCAGTGCCCAGCAGGGCAGGGTATGTAAATACAGGGTAAGAGGCTTAATGCTGGCGCAGGTGCTCGGGGAGGAGAGGCTCAGTTGGAATATGAATCAGCTCCCATTTTATTCCGTGCGGCTCAGAGCTGTGCGTTATTTACAGAGCAGGTTTGGCGAGCGGCGCGGGGCACGCCGGGAAGCGCAGTTATCTCCTGCTGGCTAAATAACCGGGCCACAATTCCTGCTCCCTTCCGAGTGCCACCGAGGGGACAGGGCAGGGCTGCTGCTCCCTCAGTTCTGGCTTTTTCACAGGCCCTTGTCTTGCAGGGGCTGAGCTGAGCTCAGCCTGAGTGGCTTTTGCCCTGTTTCTGGTTAATGCTGAGGCTGAGCTGGAGCAGTGACTCAGGGGAAAAGCACTTCGACCTCCTCCCTGCAGACGCTGTTGTACCTGCCTGTCAGCAAGCGCTGCCTCGCATTTATCTTGCCTTTGTCAACACGTTCAAAGGGACTTGGCACAGCTTCCCTGGCAGGCTGAGAGGGAGGGCAGAGCCCGGGTCAGGCTCAGGGACCCGCCGTGGGCACGGGGAGAGCGTGGCAAAGTGATGCCAACCGAGCGTTCTCCTCTTATGGCACCTTAGGATCAGTGGTTGGTTTGGCATTAAACAGGCTTTACCTGCCTGGGCTCTGCAGCTCTGGCAGATGGAGGGGGGTCCTGGTGCTGCACTGGGCTGAGTACCACAGGGGACAGGGGGGCTGAAAAAGAGCAGGTTTAGATGGAATATTGGCAAGGAAATCTTCCCTGTGAGGGTGCTGAGGCCTTGGCACAGGGTGCCCAGAGAAGCTGTGGCTGCCCCCCAATTGTCCCAGGCCAGGCTGGAGGGGGCTTGGAGCAACCTGGGCTAGTAGAAGGTGTCCCTGCCATGGCAGGAGGTGGAACCAGAGGAGTTTTGAGGTCCCTTCCCACCCAGACCATTCAGATTCTGTGATCCCCAGCTTATTCTGTGATCCCCAGCTTTTGCACCTGAGTTCTGTGCTCCATCACATAGCAGGCTCCCAGGGGAGCTGCCCTGCCCCAAAGGGCTCCTGCTTGGAGGAGCAGCTCCTGTGTGCAGCTGCAGAGCTCCTTGTAGGAGGGCACTCCTGGCTCTCTGCTCCCTGCCCCTCCACGGGAGGGCCTTAGGAACCAGTGGGATGCAGCCCTGAGAGGGAGGAGGATTAAAGAGCCTGTCTGAGGG
The DNA here is from genome assembly GCF_028551555.1 of Melozone crissalis. NCBI lineage: Eukaryota > Metazoa > Chordata > Aves > Passeriformes > Passerellidae > Melozone > Melozone crissalis. The sequence continues at coordinate 1,326,808 of NW_026535785.1, forward strand.
GTTGGGTGCTCCGTTGGGTGAGGAGCTGTTTCTCCCAGGGTTACTGGAGCCCTTATAAGGCTGCACAAGCCTGCCCGGGGCGGGCACTGGCAGCCCCCGAGCTCCTCCTGCTCCCTTCAGCCTGGAGGCTTTTGTAAAAATCTGCATGCCATATATGAATAATTCTCCTTTCTGGTCTAGATCCACAGATCCCCGTAGCAGGAGGAGATTACTCATGGCTGAGGCAGAGCAGAGCACCGCAGCAAGGGTTATATCAGTTGTCAGAAGCATTTCCTGGAGGGCCCGGCCTGGCTGCGTGGTTACACCGTGTGCTCAGCACAGCCTTTGCCTCTTTATGGGGAAATGCTCCCTCTTGCACAGTCAAAAGTGCGTTTTTGCTGCAGTGAGCACCAAGCAGAGCAGCACTTACCCCGGTTTTTGCTTGTAGGAACTGGCAGAGGTTAAAAAAATGGAGATTTTTCTCCTTCCCCTTCTCCCCTTTTCAGAAAAGGGAACATGGTCCTTATTTTTTGGTTCTTCATGAATCTTTATGAAGCTGCTGTGCTGTCAGGGCTTTCCAGACTGGATGAGTGAGTGCTGGGCTCTGTGTCCAGCACAGAGTCACCCACTGGGGTGTGAACCCTGCAGGGGTGTCTGGGTGACTGAAGAGATGACATTTCAGTGAAGTTAATCAGCCCATGCTCATCAGTGGGTCATATTTCTTACAAACTTTGGTGCCTGAGGCTCACAGGGATGGGGCTTCAGCTCCAGTCACCTCCATGTTTCATTGCAGCATTGACAACAACACAAATTCAAACTTTCTGGCATTCTGTGTGTGCTTGTGTTGTGCTCTGGCTTTGGGAAGGCTTCGAGGGGCCCAGATTTAGGGAATTGTTTGGTTTTCACCACATCCAGTTGCTTTCTGGGTAAGACTGAGTCCATTCCTTTCTGTGGTACAGGGTGGGAACCTTCTGCAGGGCCAGGGCAGAGCCAGTGGTGCAGGGAAAGTCCCTCTGTGGCAGCGTTTGCTTTGTGCAGCGTGGGCTGTTTGCCCACAGCAGGAGTCTGACGTGGGCATGGCCTGGGGCACCGGCCTTGGAGCCCTCCTGGGCCTCTCCTGCCAGGCTGCCCGGGCTGGTTTTGTTCATTGCTGCCTAATTTTTACTGACATCACAACCTGAAATGCTGGGAGCTCATTTTGGAGAACAAAGGGCTTTGGGGATTTCCATGGCTGGCAGTGCAAGTCTCTGCATAAGCACTGGGCTGCGAGTCAGGCTCTGTCTGAGCAGGGTGACGGGGCTGGAAATACAGATTTCTTTGCATGGCTTTGTAAATCATACAATCATGGGCTGGTTTGGGTTGGAAGGGACCTTAAAGCTCATCTTTGAGGTTGCTCAGAGCCCCATCTCAGTGGCTCTGTCTGGCAGAAATCTGCATCAGAAAACCCCACAGGATTGTTTTTGCTCTGAGGACTGGCCTCTGGCCAGGCTGTGTGTCACAAGTGCCCTGAGCAGATTGCTATCAGGGTCTGTGGTGCTGATGGGAGAAGCCCTTCCATCCCCACCCTGCAGCATCTCACCCTGGGTGGCTGCTGGGGCCGGTTCCTGGTGGGTTTGTGTTCCAACCACAGCAGCTGAGAGCAGCTTGTGATGCATCGTTTCACTTTTGCAAGAGCAGCTCAAGGTGGGTTGTTACTCATACAGTAACTCCTGCAAGTGTGATGTGGCAGGGGGGGATTTTTTCTGCACTCACAGCTGCTGACTGCCCTTTGCCAAAGCAGCTTTTATTAACACCTGCAAAGGGGAGTTTGCTGCTGCTGCTGCTGAGCTCTCGACTCTTCCCCGTCCCCAAACTCCTGTCCTGGCCTTGGAGAGCCCAGCTCTCACACAGGGCTGTTCTGACAGGTTTTTCTGCAGTGTTGAGGCCAGGCTGGATGGGGCTCTGAGCAGCCTGATCTAGTGGAAGGTGTCTCTGCCCATGGCAAAAAGGGTTGGGATGAGATAAGCTTTGAGGTCTCTTCCAAGCCAAACCATTCCAGGATTTTGTGATTCTAATTTGGATTTGTTCCATTTGTGAAACCTGATTCCAGTGAGTCTGAGCTTACTTTAAACATGAGAAGGCCTAAAAATGAAACCAGGTTTTACTCGAGTAAAGGACGACATTCTTCATTACAGAATTGGAAATAATTAGGGAAGTAAAGCTTAAAATAAGAAAGGGAAAACTTTCAGGAATTGAACTCTCCAGCTGCCTTGATGTTCCACCCAGTGCTGCAGGCATCCCCAGCAGGTCTCTGCTTTCCAGGGGGAAGCAAAGTCTGGATCTTCCTTGCTCCAATTAGTAGGAAAGGTTACGGTGGTGCTGCTCTGGGAATGGATCTTCAAAGCGGCGCCGGCACTGCCGTGGCTGCCTGGTGCAGGATTGTGCTGAGCTGGCTGCAGCAGCAGCTCCAGCCTTGGGGTGCATGCAGACGGAGCTCTGCCCAGCCCTGCCCAGCACCAGGATTCACATGGGCACTGCCAGGGCCACGCTGGGCTCCCCTCTGCTCTCACAGGGCTTGTTCATGGCTCCTCTGCTCTGCCTCTCCTCCCACAGGGAGATTTTAGCAACCTGGCTTTAAACTAATAAAGGGGAGGGTTAGATGGGATATTGGGAAGAAATCCTTCCCTGTGAGGATGGTGAGGTCCTGGCGCAGGTGCCCAGAGCAGCTGTGGCTGCCCCTGGATCCCTGAAGTGCCCCAAGCCAGGTTGGACAGGGCTGGGAGCAACCTGGGCTAGTGGAAGGTGTCCCTGCCCAAGACAGGGCTTGGAACACAATGAACTTTGAGGTCCCTTCCAACCCAAACAATTCCATGATTCAAACTTTTGTAATGAGCTGTATTTTTACCTGTCCTGCCCTTTTTCTCACTCCCGAGTGAGTGCATGGAGATCCCAGGCAGCATTAATCCAGCAGAAAACCTACCTGTGTGTCTGAGAGCATCACTGAGATGCTTCTTGAACTCTGACAGCCTTGGTGCCCTGACTGCTTCACCCTGGAGGAACCTCAGAGACTCCTGTCTGAAGTGTTCAGAGATGCCTTTTATTCAGGTAGATGTAAGGAAAAGTTCAGACTGTGAATGGCCACTCTGGAAAAAAGTGCATTATTTATTTGGTGGCTTTTTTTTCAGGCAATATACACATTTTACTTTATTCCTTTGATAAAATATTTCATAGAATTGTAGAACTAGGACACAGAGCAGGGTACCTGCTCACAACATGACATTCCTGGCAGCTGATGGAAGCCCTCTGCCCTCACTGCCACCTCAGAGCAGTAGAAGTGGCATCATTTTTTAGTTTGGACTATTTTTGTTCACCTCAGAAAGCATGAAAAGCAAAAGCTTTTCAATCGGGAGGGCTGGGAGGAAATGCTGGAGTGTTTATTTTGGCTGTGGGGCTCTGTCCCGTGGCTGCAGGGCCGTGCTCTCCTGCAGGCCTGGCCTCGCTGGGGCTCCGAGCGTGCCTTGGCTGCCTCCCACCACACAGCCCTGTCGGGCAGGTTTGTTTCTCTGGCTTTACCAAAAAAGGGATTCCCCAGCCCATTTCCTTCATCCCCTGGGGCAGCTCAGGGGCTGCTCTCTCCTCTGTGGGTGAGCTCTGGGCTGCAGACAGGCACGGAAAGGGGAAGGAGCGACGCTCACGGTGACAGTGACACCGCAGTCCTGTGACTGCTGCCCCTGGGGCACCTGCCAGGAGCTGCCGGGGCCAGGCTGAGGGACTGTGCCTCTCTAAACAAGGGAATGCTCTAGGTTGGCTCCTCTGAGCTTCCAGCCACGCTCTGGCATGATTTTGTGTGCTGAGGTTCTTGTGTTTAATCTCACTCTGCCTCTCAAGCGCAGAGTCTGGGTTTTGCTGGGTTGTTGAAATCAGACCTGTGACAAAGCTGCTTGTGCTGCCCTTGTTGTTCAGGCAGGGGCACAGTGGTCAGTCCAGAACTGCTCACTTCATATAATCCTGTTCCTCACATACAAAAACACAGGGGCAGTGCATTCCTGGCACACTGGGCTCCTGCAGTTTGAGCTGGGAACCAGCTCTCCCTGGTCAGGTGAAAAATCTCACCTGTCTCAGTTTCTGTAACTTTTGTTTGGGATGTTCATTCAAAATCTCTCCCTGCTGTTGAGCAGTTCACAGCATTTCTTCTTTGTATTATAATCCAAACCAGCCCAAACAAGCAGGACTGACACAAAGCAGGAATGGGTCTTTCTTGTGGGGTGGTTGCATTTGGAAATCCTCAGATTCCCCCATCCCAGTCTGCCTTCCCTCTGTGCCCACAGCTGTGTGCATCCTCAGCCTCACGCAAAGGGTTGGCTTTGTTTTTCACAAGAATTGGTTGGAATTTGGCACACGTAGCAGCCTTGATGGGCCTGGCTCTTCTCTGGTGCTGGTAGAGCTTTGTGTCTTGGTGGAGGCTGCCTTGGCAAACCCACAGCAGAAAGGGAAGGGATGTTCTATGAGGCTTGTGCAGGATTGGGGGAATCAGGTGAGCACAGTGTGGAGGAGGCTCTTGTTGACCTGGGTCTCTTTTCTTTGCAGGATAAAGATAAAGTTTCTCTAACCAAGACTCCAAAGTTGGACCGGAGCGATGGCGGCAAAGAGGTGAAAGAGCGAGCGACCAAACGCAAGCTGCCTTTCACTGTCGGAACCAATGGAGATCAAAAGGACTCGGATACAGGTACAGCAATGCCTCATCCCACCCTCAAACCCTGGCTGCTGGGGGGCACACAGGCTCCAGAGTGCAGCCAATCCACAGGGAAATGCTGCACCAAATTCCCCGTGGTTTTTAATTGAAGGGAGAGGCACGTGGACAAGGGGCTGGAGAGCTGCTCTGCTCCACATGTGCACATCTGTTCTTAGTGATGTTTGTAGGTGGACAAAGCCATGGCTGTGTCAGGAGATCCCCCATTCCTTCAGCTCTTGTCTGTTTTCCTTGATTCTGATTACCCCAGTTCAGGAACTGTGGCTGGGACAAGCCATGGAGCAGGGCCTGCTTGTGAGAACTTGGAAAACAAGGGACTAAAGCTGAGTAGTCTTCAAAAGAAAATCAGCAAGTAGAATCTGGTCAAGCAGGCCAGTCTTGTAGCAGAAGAGTGGCTGGTGCATGAGGCTCCTGGATGGGCTGTTGGATTTGTTAGCAGTTGGGAAGAGCTGTCACAAAGCTTTGAGCATGGAGAAAATGGTATTGTTTGGTTGTAAGGGGCTGAACTGTGGATTTCTGGGCAGAGGTTTGTGTGGGTCCTTACTGTACATCCCTAAGAAATGTGCATTTGGAAATGGCTGTGATAAAGCTCAGTGGTTGTGTAAAGAGATAAAAGGGGCTAAAAGTTGGGAACGTGCTGGCAAATGGCCCAAGGGCTGTGTTTGGTGGTGCTGTGTGTGGGGTGAGCCTGGCAGGTGGCCTGACGTGGGATGTGTCTCCTCTGCTTCAGGAACCAGGAGGGCACATCTGGGAGGGCCAGGAGTGCCACTGCAGCTGTGAGGGCTGTTCCAGGGGCAGGACACGTGGTGGTGACGTGTCCTGAGGGTGGCCCAGGGTCTCCATGGGTCTGTGTTCCTGAACTCCCTGTCTGGGGACAGAGTTTCCAAACGTTCATCAGTTCTCTTCAATGTGTTGGCCATTGGCAAGGTTTTGAGTTGCTGTGGTGTCTCCTTGGGGTGTGACTGGGGCCAGGCAGAGCTGATGAAGCAGAGCTGGAGCTGCTCTTTGTCAAGGGTGTTTGTGCTGGGTTGAGAGTTGAAGCCCACACTCGCTGCAGGGCTGTCTGACCCTCGTGACAGCTGGAATGTCACAACAGGGATCTGCTTTTCCCAGGGCTCCAGGCTCTCCCTGGCTGCAGAGGTGTTGGAAATGTTTGCACTGGCAGCAGCGAGAAGGAAACCAAATGCAGAGGAGAGCAGAGAGAGCTGCTGGGAGAGGCTGTGGCTGCTGGGTGGGAGCAGCAGCCCGTGAGATCCCCTGCCCAGGGCTCCCCTGGTACCCCTGTGCTTTTGCAGCCGTGTGACTCTTATCTCAGACACGTCCTCTCCTTCCTCTGCAGAGCTCATCCTTCCTGGGGAAGTGGGTGAGCTGAGGGGCAGCAGCAGCCCAGCTCCCAGAGGAGACCCAGAGGGGTTCATGGCACCCATTAAAGACAAACTGGGCTCTCACAACCTCTGGGAAGGTGTATGGGAGGTGCAGGCAACCTGTTTGGTGGGGACTGGGGAGGAAGTGACTCAGCCACTGGGTTGGAGATCCCAGCAGCAATCAGTGTGCACGGTCAGGCTGGTGCTTAGCAGGAGCCTGTTTCTCATCCCTGTCATCGTTCACTCCAGCAGGAATCAGATGCTGGAGGTGGGAAAAGACTTAGTGGAGATAGGAGAAGACTTCCTGGCACCTTGCTCTGCTCTTGCACCACCCCGTTGCAACTGTGGGGTGTTTCAAGCCTGTGTGGTCCTTGGCCTGGCTCGAGGTGGAGGCAGGTACAGACGTGTTTGTGGTGCTCAGAAGCTGCACATTCTGGGGTGGAGGGGTGCCCCCAGGTCTGTGCTGGTGCCATCAGTGACACCTGGCTGAGGACACAGGTGTGACACACAGGACAGGCTTTTGTCTGGGGCAGAGGCTGCTGTGTTCCCCATGTTCCTGCAGCAGGGGGAGGCTGCTGCTGCTTGCTGTGCTCCTCAGCTCTGCTGCCAGCCCTCAGAGAAGTGGGATTGCACCATCGCTGACCCCGGCTGGTTTATGTAACGTGCTCCTGCTTCCCAGGCTGTGTCCATGGGCTGCTGTGTGTGCATGAGGGGGTGTGCCAGGATGTTCCACAGCCATGTGGAATTCAGCTGGAAGGACGTGGGAGCTAGCTGAGCTCTCTCCTTGTCTCTAGTGGGGTATTTTTCTCCTCTTCAAGTGTTTAAACAATAGCGTGGATCCTCATCCTGATGTGTTGCAGTGACTCATTTTCCTCAGCACGGTGTGTGTTGCTTTTTTCCCGGATGGCTCTGGCTCAGCCCTGACGTAGGTGCTCCATAGCTGGGGTGAGGAACATCAGGGGTGGGTTTGTCTCCCGTGGAAGGGCAGCACAACCTGCCCAGACCAGGTATGGGGCAGCAGCTGCTGCTGCAGGATGGTTGTGGGGTAGGTGGGATATTGGGAAGGAATTCCTCCCTGTGAGGGTGCTGAGGGAGGAGAAAAATACCCTCTGGATCCCTGGATGTCCCCAAGGCCAGGTTGGACAGGGCTTGGAGCACCCTGGGGTAGGGGAAGGTGTCCCCCCATGGCAGGGGTGGGACTGGATGAGCTTTAAGGCCCCTTCCCACCCAGAATCATTCCAGGATTCTGTGGGCTCCTAGAAGCACTACTGGCCAGCACTGTGCTGAGCCCATGGTTTGGGTACAGTTGGTTCAGAGCTAAATCTTTTAAAATAATCTTCCTCAAAATGGTTTCTAGAGCAACAATTCTGGCTCTCAGGTTTCTCAGAGTTAACTAAATAAACTGTCTTTAGGAAAAAAAAATGGCATCGAGCCGTGAGCCTCCAGACTGTGCATGTTACAGCTCCAGCGCTGTGGGAGCAGCATCTCTGTGCCTCAGACTTGTCCTCCTTCCCTCTCCTTGCCCGGTGTGGCATCTCCCCACATGCACAGGCGCTGCCCAGAGCCTACGTGCTGCCTGGCAGCCTGTGAACGAGCCCAGCCAGCTCTGCTCCCTCCCAGCAGCGTGCCAGGCTGCCTGCAGCTCCCGGTGCTGGGAGGGAGCTTCAAACCAGCAGCACGGGTGGCTGTGGCACTCACAAACCCACAGAGCAGCAGCAGGGAGAGGGGAACGCTCCTGCTGGGCAGGCACCCGGCAGCAGAGGTGGGCACGGGCGCTGGCGCAGCGGCGCTGAGCCACGGCTGAGTCACGGCTGACTCAACGGCACCAGACTGCCGGGCACTCCCCACCTGCCCCGGGCTCTGCTCCATGGAGCCGCACCAACAGCTCCCTGCTGCACGGGGGGACAGGGAACGCTGCTGCAGAGCAGCTGGGAGGGCACGGAGAGCACAATTCCCTGTGCCCGCTGCTCCTGAGGATGGGCTCCTTAGCTGGGTGGCACGCTGTCACTTGAGTCCCTTGGCTCGAGGTGCAGCTGTGGTTTCCAGGCCTTTAGTCATCAGCAGGGAGAGCTGGGGCTCAGTACAAATCTCAGAGCGTGCTGAGATAATTTTGGTCTCTGACAGCTCTCCCTGGGAGCTGGGAAGGGCTGAGTGAGGCTGGGTCAAAGCTGGTGGTCCCCAGCAGTGCTGGGAGCCCTGCTCTCCTTGGGGTCCCACTGCCTCCCCGGGTGCCCAGCTCCCTCCCTGTGTGTTCCCGTCCCTCCCTCTTTGTCCAGTTCTCTCCGTGCGTGTGTGTCCATCTCCTCCCCTGAGTGCTCTTGGAGGAATAAGGGAGCTCCAAGCTCCCTCCACCAGCTCTCCAAGCTGGTCTGTGCATCTCAACCTTCCTGGGCTCCGAGGGCTCTCCTGGTGCCCAGGGCTGATTCCAGGGGCTTGTGGCCGGCCAGGGAGGTGCTGTGGTGGACAAGGACCAGCGTGAATATGGTTGGCAGGAGCTGGCCTTGGAGCTTCAAACTCCTTCTCTCTAATCCCCCGAGGCTGTTACGTGACGCTAATTAGTAGGTTAGAAAATGCTTGATGAATCAGCTGACCCAAACCATCCTCTCCCGGAGCCGGCTGCTGCTTGCCTAACGCTGGAGCGTTTGGAGTGACACGGCATGGGAACGGGCTCGTTAGTCCCAGCTCGGCCAGGCTGGCCAGGGGATCCGTGAGAAGCAAATTGCTGCCTTATTAAAAAGGGCATCTGCAGCCCACAGTGGTGTTTGTGCTGCTCCCCGGGCCTGGCTGGCTCCGGTGTGTGCAGCTGGGGCTCGCAGGGGCTGCGCTGCAGCGGGGCTTTCTTTGCCGGTGTCATTTCAGTCCTTTTACTAAAATAGTAAGAAACTGTTCTCACCTAGCAACCAGGGAGAGAGTGAATGTCAGAGCTTCTCCCTTCCTCGCTGGGCTCCATAATGCCGGTACAGTGTGCAGAGCCTGGCACACAGCAGCCTTCAGATCACCCTGAGAAACTCCCCGTGTGCAGCAGCCATCTGGGAAGGGCTGCGCAGAAAACCAGGTCGTTTTATGACGGGAGCTGCCATAAATCTCCCTCCTCCCCCCTCATCACCTCCTTAACATGCAGAGGGAGAGGTTGCAGTGTGCTGTGTCTCTGTGAACCAAAAATCTATCAATGATGGCTTTTTCCTTAATACAAGAGCTTTTATCAGCGCTGTCTGCAGAGTGTCCTGGCCCCAGCTCCGGGAGGGGAGGGCTGGCCAGAGCCTTCCTCCCCCGTCCTCCCTCCTCCAGCTCTTTCTATTTCGTGGGAAATGAACGGTCTGGACTTGAAAATTGATCTTGCTCTGAATAACTCACTTTTAACATGGAGATTGTTGTTTGTGATGAAGCCTCTGGGTTGCTCTCACAGCACGTTGGGAGCCAGTGGCCACTCTGTGAAGGAGCTGCTTTTACACATCAGGGCACAGCTGTGGGGTCTGGCCCACAAGGGTAGGGAGAGCACCTGGATTTGGACCACAGGCTGTCACACAGCATTAAACCCCTCTAGTCAAATTGCATTTTAAAATGCTGCAGCCAGTGGGGTTGGGCCCTGCAGATCCTCATCCCCAGGGAGCCCAGCTGAGCGCTGGGGATGGTGGGCTCAGCTGCACACTCTGACATGGTTATAAAGGGGCTTGTTCCTCCTGCTGGCACCTTTTCTCTGCTCCTGACTCACAGCCAAGGTCTCCACCATCCTTTCCAGCAGTGTGGGATGAAGCTCTGGCTCTGGTCCTCCATCCTTCAGGTGGGAACGAGCTCCCCACTCTATGGGTGCAGCTCAGGGTGCCTTCTGTCAAGGCAGACCTTGCTTTTCCTCTTGTTTTCCTTTGTGGCACTAGGTTGATAAACCAGATCAGCTCCTGGCTGTGCCTCTGATCCATTGTGTGCAGTGTGCCCATGATCTCCTGGTGCCAGTGTCCCCCCAGCCGTGTTCTCTGCATTCCAGGGGTCTGCTGCTCACCCTCCTCACTGAGCTCTTCACCACCACGTGCTCTGGCCTGTCCTGCTGCCCTCTCTTGTTTGTCCACCTGTGCCATGGTGCTGCTTCTGCCACCTCCAGCCTTCCCTCAGCCTGCTTGTCCTTCAGTTCTGCAGCGCCCCAGAGCCTTGGCGCTGGTGGGACCGTGCTGCTGTCAGCCTCTCACTCCTGAGCCAGGGGCCCACGTTGCAGGTGCCCAGTGAGCCTGGGAGCGCATCCTCGGGGCTGGCCCTGCTCTGCCCTGCTCTGAGCCAGCGTGCTCCAGAAGGTTTCCTGCCCTGCAAGTTGTGCAGCAGGAATGAGTCACAGTTACGCAGGCCGGCCGGGCTGGGGGGAGCGAGCGCAGCCCGCCTGCTCTCCTGGGGTGCAGTGCAGTCTCTGTTGCTGTCTGAGCCGCTCTAATTTATTCCTATTGATCTCTGGTGGTGCTGGCTGGGCTCAGCAGCGCCTGCCGAGCCCCTCTCGCCGCTGGGGCGGCACTCGGCGTGGCCGAGACACTCGGCCCGGGCTGCTGCTGCTGCTGCTGCTGCTGCTGCTGCTGCTTTGGAGCTGGTATTTTTCCTCAGGGTTCCACCTCCCGTGCGTGTGTTGTCATGCCGAGCAGCAGGAGCAGATGCTTTCTGCATTACAGGGTGTGCTGTGTGCGTGGGGAGCGAGGGGCCGCATGGCTCTGGTGTCCCCACGACCTGCCAGAGTCACGCCGTGTGTGGAGAAACCTCTGAGAGGTTTTCCATCGCCGCCCTGCTCTCCTCGTGCCCCTCTGTGTTGCAGCTGGGGCTGGGTTCAGCACACAGAGCCAGCCCAGCAGCTCTGAATCCCTCTCAGTCTGCCCTGGGATCCCTGTGGAGCTGCTGAGGCATTTCCAGCAGCCCCCGGGTTTGTGCTCCCTATTGCAGCACTGCCCGGAGTCTGGTGTGGGCACCAGAACCACCCTCTGGGTGATGCTCAAACCCTTTGTCCTGGGAGTCTGCTCCTGCTCAGCCTTGGCAGCCTCTGGGGCTCGGTGTGCTGGAGGGCAGGAGCAGCTCCCAGCTCAGCTCCTGCTTTCCCCTTTAAGCCGCGCACGCGGTTCCTGCTGGCGTCAGCGCGAGGGAAGAGCCGAGCAGGATCCCCGAATTAAACCAGGGCTGCTGCTCGGGAGCTTTGCAGAAGGGCTGAAGCAAGCAGCAAACAAGCTGCTTTAAAAATAGCTGCATGGAGGTGTGGCTCATCCTGGGCTCACGGAGCATCCGTGGGCTGCCGTGGTCTTCTCCCACTGGGATCTGTGTGCACGGTCCAGCTGCTGGCACTGAGGGCTGCCTGCCCCCATGTCACTGGGTTTGTGCTTGCTGAAGGGGTTTCAGTGTCAAATAAGCTTTTTTTCTGTCAGCCAGGGTGGGTAACACTGGGAGAGTTTCTCTCCAGTCTCTCTGTGTTGCTGCAAGATGTTCCAGAGGTGCGGTTATTTGGAGGCACAGGAGCAGCCTGCAGGAGCCAGCAGGCTGAGATCTCTGTGCAGGGACACCTTTAAATCTGCTGCAAATCTGATTCTGGGGAAAATCCTCTGTGCTGAAATAACACACGTGCAGCTCTGTGAGCCTGGGACCAGCCAGCCCAGTGCCAGGCAGGGCTCTCACCCTGCTGAGGCTCAGCATGGGAAGTGGATGATGGGAGCAGCTCTGTCTCCATTCTCTGCTTACATTTCAGATTAAGGATCTTGCTTTTGTGGTCCCTCCACATTGCCTGAGGATTGTGCCAGGCAGGGAGCCGAGGGCTGCCACGCTGCCCATGCCATGGAGCCATAGAATCACAGAATCATGGCATGGTTTGGGTTGGAAGGAGCTTAAAGCTCATCTCCACACCCTGCCATGGGTAGGTACAGCCTCCACTGGACCTTCAGGGTAGGGTGTCACACCTGGTTGCTCCAGGTCCCATCCAGCTGGCCCCGAGCCCTTCCCAGCAGGAAGCACGAGCCCGAGTCCTCGGCTGCCTCCCCATAGCGAGCGAGAGCGCGGCAGCCGCTTTCCAATTTATTTTTATCTTGTTGATCACATGCTTTGTAATGTTAAATGTTCTGTGGAGGAGGAAATTTCTGCAACTGCAGAATGAATAGGAGTTTAGGGGGGTTTCGGTTGAACTTGATAATCAATTTTTGCAAATCCCAGGCTCGTGCTGACAACCTGCAGCAGCCCGGGGATATTAATGAAAATGTTCCCATTCTAATTGTGGCTCCGTACGTGCAGAGCAGCCCTGGGCATGGTGTGCTCCAGGGGCTCTGCTTGTGGCACTGGCCAAGATGTGACCCCTCAAGCTCTTCATGCCTGGCTTTGGGGCATGACTGGATGTGACCAGGGCTGGGGGAAGCCAGGCCTGGCTGAGCAGGGTTTAAGCAGCTTGGAGAGGTGCTGCACACATGGGTCAGGTGTCCGTGTGTCCCCTGGCAGGACACACAGCGCAGCGCCGCGGCTCCTGGAGCCACCCCGGCAAAGTTATCTTCCCGTAAGCACGCTGGATTTAATTTTATTTTAAGCCATTAAAAAACTATCCTAGGATCTGATTTCATCTTCCAGCTCTGTTACAGCTGCCAGGATGACCAAAATGTGGTTTCAGAGTAGACTGGGATTCGCCTTCAATGCAGACATGTTTCCAGGGCTTGCATTTCATAGAATTATGGAATGGTTTGGGTTGGGAAGGACCTTAAGACTGATCTCATCCCACCCCTACCACGGGCAGGGACACCTTCTGCAGGCTCCAAGCCGTGTCCAAGCTGGCCTTGGGCACTGCCAGGAATGAGGCAGCCACAGCTGCTCTGGGCAATGTGAAGGTGCCTCAGTACTTTCACCTTAATAAAAACCAGCAATGCTGGTTTTTGGAGCACCCTGGGCTAGTGGAAGGTGTCCCTGCCCATGGGAGTGGGACTGGATGGGCTTCAAGGTTCCTTCCCGCCCAACCATTCCATGGCTGTGTGACTGTGGTTTGGGGGTGCTTGCTCTTGGTCTCTCAGCAGGAGCTGCATTTGCAGCTGGATGATTTAGGAGACCAAATATCAGGCTGGATTTGGGATGACAAGCCAGGCACTTCTGGGGTTTCCTCCTCCCCTCGTGTTAGTGTGGGATTTTTTAGAGGGTTGCAGAAGACCTGAGGGCAGGTGGGTGCTCTGGGCCAGGTGGGAGCAGCCACTTCAGGAGGAGAGGACCAGCATGGTGCTGCCCACACCTGTTTGGCTGCAGCCTCCTTGCTATAATGATGATGATGATGTGAGTGTGACAGCCACATTTCTGAGCTGCCAGCCCTGTATCTTTCAGCTCTCCTTGTTGATGCTGTTCAGTGCCTCCAGCTGGGTGATGGTGTCAGTCTGTCTGAGTAGGCTCCTCCAGGCACCCTGGCATGGGAGGGAGGCTCCTCAGCAGGATGGGAGGTGCAGCACTGGCTGTGGCCTCCCAAAGGGTCTGTTTCCTCTTTCCTCTGCTGCTCTTTGGTGGTGGAGGAGAATGGGAGGCTCTTGGAGGAGCAGGAGTGGGGCCTGGCCTGGCTGCACCCTCAGCACTGTGAGCCTGCTCCAGGTGCCAGTGCTCCCACTGCAGGGATCCATCAGGGATCATCCACAGGGATCCCTCCCTCAGCACAGGGATCCATCACCACAGGGATCCCTCCCTCAGCACATGGATCCGTCACCACAGGGATCCCTCCCTCAGCACATGGATTCGTCATCTCAGGGATCCATCCCTCAGCACAAGCTTTGTGCATCTGTCAGTCCCACACTCAGACAGGAGCGTGTCTTTGGGCTCCAGTGGCACTGATGGCTTGTCCCCGTGTCCTTGTCCCACAGAGAAGCAGGGTCCCGAGCGGAAGAGGATTAAAAAGGAGCCCGCCACCAGGAAGCCGGGCCTGCTCTTCGGCATGGGCCTGTCGGGGATCCGGGCCGGGTACCCGCTCTCCGAGCGCCAGCAGGTCGCTCTCCTCATGCAGATGACAGCAGAAGAGTCTGCAAACAGCCCAGGTGAGCTGGGGGGTTGTTGTGAAGGGTGGGCAGGCAGCTGAAGGGAGCTGCAGCCAGGGGCTCCCCAATGTCCGGAATTCCCAATCCCCAGGGTCTCCAGAGGTTCAGGACTGAGCTGCCACCCCTGGTTTGCTGCTCTCTGGGGTCTCACTGCTCCCACAGGGCTCTGCAGCTGTGGTGTCACTGGGATCTGCTCGTGGCTCTGGCTGCCCTTCCTTTTTCCAGGCTCCCTCGGGCCCAATCCAGGCACCCCAGCCTGCCCTGGCTGCTCAGCTGGAGCTTTGCTTCCATGGGAGCCTCCTCCACCTCAGCTCTGTGTTTCCCACTGGCTTCTCAGGCTATCTCAGTAAAGGAGGATTGTGAATGAAGACAAAATATCATCCTCTATAGGTTTTTAATGTCTGTTCTCTCGGAAGGGGATAAGAAATGTAACCACCACAGCTGTAACTTGAGGTGTGGAGCAGCTGGAATGTGTTTACCACAGATTTTGTGTTCTAGTAATTTTTATCTGTTGCAAACATGTGTCTCCCCCCCCATTTTTGGAGGCTCTGTGCTATCCTTGTGCTCACATCCACATCCTACACACAACACTGCACCTTTTAGCCAAAAAAACACCAATCTCACTGCTTGTGTTGCTGTTATTTGGGAAAACAAAAAGGGAAAAAGCTGCAGAGCATTCCAGTGTTCTCCCAGGAAATGCAGTCTCCTCCCAAGGCCATCAGGCCTCACATGTGCTTGGTAAAAGGCCACTTCCCTCGGGAGCTGAGGTTTGAGGGTAAGGAGCTGCATTGTGTGCTCCCAGATCACGGGATTGCCCACAGTGTTTGCCAGGACTGCAGCTCTCCAGTGGGTCTGGCAGCCCGAGATTCCCATCTCTGTGGGACACACAGGCTGCTCTGTTCACACCCTCTCCAGAGCCTGGGTTGCCTCTTGCTGCCTTGTGGTGAATATTTCGGGAAGAGCCAAACGTGATGCACGAGCTCCCTCTAAGGGCTTGGGAACTCCATAGAACGGCAGTCCCTGACGCTGTTTCTCTCCTCCCTGCAGTTGACACAACACCAAAGCATCCCTCTCAGTCTACAGTTTGTCAGAAGGGAACTCCCAACTCTGCCTCCAAAACCAAAGATAAAGTAAATAAGAGAAACGAGCGAGGAGAGACTCGGCTGCACCGCGCTGCCATCCGCGGGGACGCCCGGCGCATCAAGGAGCTCATCATCGAGGGTGCAGATGTCAATGTGAAGGACTTTGCAGGTAACAGCCCAGGAATCCCAGCTTTCTTCCCACCTGGTTGCATGTTCCACCTCCAAGAATTACTCCCACCAGAAAAAGTAGTTTGTTTCTGACATGGGGTTGTGCCTTGGAAAGAGAGGATTTGCCAGAAATTGTGATTTTGCTCTTTGAAAAGAAAAAAGTCTTTTTGTCCCTTAAAAAACAAAACAACAACAAACACCCACATTAAAAATCCTCCAAAGCATCAGTTTTCTTGTTGGAGTTTGGAAGCAGAACTCCCAGGCTGTGCAGTCCGTTTGAGGTGGTGAAGCTGGGCTGGGCAGGATCCAGAGAATCCCTGGAGCTGTTGTGGCTCACACACCAAAACTGTCCAGGCCACTCTGGACTGTTTCCTTCTGCTCTTCCATGGGGGTGCCATGTTGGAGGTCTGGAGGGTGACTTGCAAAGGGAGGTGGGCTGGTTTAGCTCTATTTTTACTTAAAATAGAAGGAATTATGTGCACAGAAATACTGCTGAGAGTGGGTTTGTGAAGTCAGCTCTCTGGAGTTGGGGGGCTGATGCCTGTGAATTTATGGGAGTTGTTTTTAAGGACTGAATGTGGGGGTGCTGCTGATGGGGAGGGAATGTGAAGGGCAAGGTTAGGCTCCCACCAAACACCCAAGTTGGTTGGGAGGATCTATTAACAATCCTGACCCTCAACTCAGGAGTTATTACCACCTCCTTCTCCTCCTCCTCCTCCTCCTCAGCTCCTGCTCAGGGTGGTGGGATGAGATGGGAACAGCCCTGAGTCCTGCAGGGAAAGGCAGCCAAGGGATGCTGGTGAAGGGGTGATGAAGGTGCCGTTCGGTGGGGCTGGATCAGCCTTTCTCCAGCACATCCCAGAGCTTGACTTTGCTCTTTGCTGTTCTCTTCGCATGATTTTGGGGCTATAAATAGACATGGCTGTTCCTCCACCCGTATGATTAATCCCAGTGCCAGACTGAAGTATCAGTTGTGATTAATTCCGGGCACAGGTGCCCCCTCCAAAGGCTCCCAGTGAAGGTAACGGAACGCGCTCCCACGGCGCTATCAGCAAAACACCGGAGCAGCCGCGCTGCCAAACTTCAAAACAGCCTCTGCTTAAAAATAGGCTGTGGAACACGATAAAATAGTTTGTTCTGTGCTCTTCAGAGGTTTGTTTGAGAGCTGGAGCTGCCATTACTGTGGAGAGGCTGCTGTTTGGTTTCCCCCCCCAGCCCAGGCTGGTGTTTCTGTGTTTGGAGAGCACACAGAAAATCTGTGTGGGGCTGTCTCCAGCCCTGTCTGCAGTTCTGAGCTCAGGCCTGGTCTGGGCACCAGGGTTTCCCTTACAGAGGGTTTGGAACCTAAAGCCAAACCTAAAGGAGCTTCAGAGAAGGCTGGAGAGGGACATTTCCCAGGACCATGGAGTGGCAGAACAAGAGGGAATGGCCATAAGCTGACATAGGCAGAGTTAGATGGGATATTAGGAAGAAATTCTTCTCTGTGAGGGTGGTAAGGCCCTGGCACAGGTTGCTCAGAGAAGCTGTGGCTGCCCCATTGTTAGAAGCATTGAAGGCCAGATTGGAGGGGACTTGGAGCAACCTGGGATAGTGGAAGGAGTCCCTGCCCATAGCAGGGGGTGGGAATGGATTAGCTCTGAGGTCCCTTCCAGCCCAAACCATTTTATGATGGTATAAAGAGGAACAGATTTATGACCTGCCTTTCCCATGATATCAGCAATTCTCCTTATTTCCCATATAAAACTTTGCATTTCCAGGGGCTGTGTCAGGTCTGGCAGATGCTCTGACTGTAGCACATGCCATGACCAGAGGGATAAGGGGCATTGATGCTGTGACTGCCTGGCAGGAGTAGCAGGGCAGAGCTGCAGGTTCCTTCCTGCTGCACCAGGGCAGGCACTTGGCCATCAGAGCAGCACAGCCCTGCCCAGGCTGCCCCTGCAGGCTGTCCCCGTGTCTCAGTGTCACTGTGAGGGTGGTGCCATGTGCTGAGTGTCCCTGTCCTTGCAGGCTGGACGGCGCTGCACGAGGCCTGCAACCGGGGCTACTACGACGTGGCCAAGCAGCTGCTGGCGGCGGGCGCCGAGGTCAACACCAAGGGGCTGGACGATGACACCCCCCTGCACGACGCGGCCAACAACGGCCACTTCAAGGTCAGGCTGCTGCCGTGCCCTGCCCTGCTTTAAACCACTCCCCTGGAAACGTGTGAAAACACAGAGATTTGGGTGGTTTTGTCTCGTTTCCCATGGAGGGGGCAGGAGGTTGTGTTCAAGGCCAGGCTGCACGGGGCTTGGAGCAGCCTGGGTTAGTGGAAAGTGTTCCTGCCCATGGCATGGGATGGGCTTGAAGGTCCCTTCCAATCTAAATTATTCTCTGATTGTGTGATTTTCACTGTTTCAGAGTTGTTTATCCTTAGTTCATTCTTCTGGAATTGGGACAGGAGCATGATTTTGTGCCTTGTTCTTCCCCCTTCTTTCCTGCCCAGGTTGCTTCTGAGAATCACAGAATCATTAAGGTTGGAAAAGGCCTCCCCAATCATCAAGCCCAACCATTAACCTGCTGCTGCCAGTGCCCCACTAAACCTTTGAACACTTCCAGGGATGGTGATTCCACCACTTCCCTGGGAGTGTTGCTGGGACTTCTCTCTTATGTTAGTGCCACAAGGCGTGTCCTGAAGACACAAGTTTTTTAGTTATGTATGAAAATCATGCAAAAAACCCCTGGAATCAAAACATGGTGAGCATCCTCAAGCCTCAGTTTCTCTTTTCAGGTGGTGAAATTGTTGTTGCATTATGGAGGGAATCCTCATCAAAGCAACAGGAAGGGCGAGACGCCTTTGAAAGTAGCGAATTCTCCCACCATGGTGAACCTGCTCCTGGGGAAGACCACGTACCCCTCCAGTGAGGAGAGCTCCACAGGTGAGACTGGCCTTTCTGTGGCCATGGCAGTGACAGCTGTGGCCTGCAGCTAACACAGAGACCTTAGGAGGACAGGGAAGTCAGATGCTGCCATGGTCAGGAGCCCACCTGTGGCTGTAACCCAAATTCAGACAGCATAACCACCAGCTTTAGCTTGGGAGGCTGTTTGCCCTGGAAGCCAGTATTGAGATTGCTTCCCTGGTGCAGTTGGGATGTAGGGTTGAAAGCCAGTTGCAGGTAAACGGATGTCTTACCTTTGGAAGGTGGGTAATTCCAGTGGAGAGGAGGGGGTTTGAGTGCCAGCACTCTGTTCCTGTTGTTCAGCTGTCCCAGCACTGGTGTTTCAGTTTGTGCTTCCTGGCTGTCCCTGCTAGAGCCTCTTCCACCACTGCCACCACTGTGGGACACTGCAGGTTTTAATTAGTGCAAATTAGAGTTTTCAGTCTTTTGGGAAGCTTTCACCTACACTGTGTGCAGTCATAACCCTGTCCCAAAGTTCTCATGGTACACCCAGGATGTTATTTTGAGGAACACCCCATGCAGGTTGGAGCTGAAGGAGCTTCCTTCCAAAAAGATCCCCCAAGCTGTTGGGTGCCAGGTTGCAAAGGCTGGGTGAGGCCAAAGGGCGTCTGGGCTGTTTGCAGGGGTTGGTGTGTGCAGACCAGTGATGTTCCCTCCCCAGAGCCCTTGGCAGTCCTTCACACGCTGTTCTTCTCTCTCTGCAGAGACCTCAGAAGAGGAGGACGCCCCTTCCTTCGCTCCCTCCAGCTCCGTTGATGGCAATAACACAGACTCAGAGTTTGAGAAGGGTTTGAAGCACAAGCCCAAGGCCCAGGAGCCCCCCAAAACCATCACCCCGGTGAAGGATGAGTATGAATTCGATGAGGACGACGAGCAGGACCGGGTCCCACCGGTCGATGACAAACATTTGCTGAAAAAGGATTACAGGAAAGAGACTAAAGCAAACAGTTTCATTTCCATACCGAAAATGGAAGTGAAAACTTACACTAAAAATAACACAATTACACCAAAGAAAGCTGCCCACCGCATCCTGTCGGACAGCTCGGATGAGGAGGAGACCAGCGTGGCCGTGGGCACGGGGGAGAAGCTGCGCCTCTCCACCCACTCCATACTGCCCAGCAGCAAAATTCGGGAGCCCGCCAGCACCAAGGTGCCCAAGGAGAAAAGCAAAGTAAAAAAGAAGCGGAAGAAGGAGACAAAAAGCAAAGAGGTTCGGTTTGGCAAAAAAAATGACAAGTTTTGTTCCTCTGAATCAGAGAGTGAAAACGTGGAGAGTGAGGAGGATGATAGAGACTCTCTACAGAGCTCTAGCTGTGTAAAGGACTCAAGGCTAGTGCTAAAGGAATCCTCCTTGTTTAACTCTCTGTCTGCCTCATCGACCTCTTCACATGGGAGTTTAGCATCCCAGAAACATAATCCCAGTCTTACAGAGCAGCACTCCAAGCACTGGAGGACGGACAATTGGAAAACCATATCTTCTCCAGCTTGGTCAGACGTCAGTTCCCTATCGGACTCCACCAGGACGAGGCTGACGAGCGAGTCAGACTACTCGTCCGAGGACTCGAGCTTAGAGTCACTAAAGCCAGTCAGGAAGAAACCAGAGCACAAAAAGAAAAACACCCCCCACAACACTGTTTCTGAGAAAAAGAATTCATTCCATAGCAATGTGGATGGAGCAATTCCAAAGCTGGACAAAGAGGGGAAGGTTGTTAAAAAGCATAAAACAAAACACAAACATAAAAACAAGGAGAAGGGACAGTGTCCCATCAGCCAAGACATTAAAATAATCAAAACATTTTCTTTTGAGTTTGAGGACTCTAAACAAAAGCCTGAGAAAGGCTTGATAGTAGAGACAGAAAATCCAGTCGAAAACAAGTTGAAAGTGTTAAAGCACGATAGGGAACATGGTAAAAAGGAGGAAAAGCTCCCCAAAGGTAAAGCAGAGGAGAAGGAGTGGTTGTTTAAAGATGAGACTGGAAAATCCTCAAAAGAGGAGAAATCATTAAGAAAAATCAAAGATGGTAGTAAAGACCTGAGCAAATCCTTCAGAGAAGGATTGAGTAAATCAGAAAAAGAGAAACCTGTCAAGGAGAAATCTCCCAAGGAGGAGAAGCCGAGAATACACAAGGAGGAGAGAAAGAAGAAGTCAAAGGACAAGCAGTCCAAATCTGAGAAAAAGAATGAGCTGAAGGAGGAGAAGGTTTCTAAACTAGAGAAAGAAAAATCCTTCAAGGAAGAGAAGGAAAAATGCAAAAAAGAAAAACTTTACAGGGACGAGTCCGGGTTTGATGAGTTTAATAACAAAACTCAGTTTGCCGAAAGCGAGGACACAAAGTTCAGCCTTTCGGACGATCAGCAGGAGAGGTGGTTTTCAGACCTGTCCTCTGATTCATCCTTCGATTTCAAGGGTGAGGACAGCTGGGATTCTCCAATAACAGATTTCAGGGAGATTAAAAATGACAGCGTGGCAAAGCTAATCATAGAACCTGTGAAAGAGGAAATTAAAGACAAGAAAAAGGAAAATAAAATAAAAGAGAAGAAGGAATACAGCGAGAAGCGGAATGAAAAGGACACTTTCTTAAAGAAAAAGGAGAGGGATTATGTGGAGAAAAGCTCTGAGAAGAAAAAGGACCAAACAGACAGGCACAAAGTTACTCCCAGTTATTTGCCTGAAAAGGATAAGAAAAGGAAGGATTCTGTGGAGACTGGTAAGGAGAGGAAAGAAAAAGACACAGGTGAAACCAGCAAAGACAGAAAAGATTCCTCTGACGGCTCTAAAGAGAGAAAAGATCCCAAGACGAAGCAGGAGGAGCCCTATCGAGATGACTTCAAGGAGTATGGCTGTGAAACGTTCTTCAAGGATAAGTCTGACCCTGAGTTCAGTGGCAAAACCCTGGAGAGCTGGGAGAGGCACCATTCTGGGAAGGAAAAGGAGAAGAAAGATGCTCCCGATAAAGAAAAAAAAGAAAAGGTGAAGCCAGAAAAATACAAGGAAAAATCCAAAGAAGGCGACAAGGAGAAAAATGAAAAAGCTGCTCCAGAGAAAATCCTGAAGGACAAAGAACTAGAGAAGAGTTTCAAAGAGAAGAAAGAAACCAAGGAGAAATACAAGGATCTTCACAGCAAAGACAAGGAGAGGAAGAGCTCCTTCGACCAGGTGAAGGAGAAGAAAGAGAAAAGCTTTTCCGCAGACAGAGACGATTTCTCCGAGAAGAAGGATGAGAAGAAGGGCAAGGAGAAGAGCTGGTACAGCATCGCTGACATCTTCACGGATGAGAGCGAGGACGAGAGGGACGATTACAGCCTGAGCGGGTTCAAGGTGGGCGACTCGGCTGGCAGCGAGGGGCATCGCCTGGACAGCCTGCAGGACAAGGACGAGGGTGCCACCGCCGACAAGGAGCCGTACCCCGACAAGCACCGCAAGTACTCCTCCGACCGGCAGCACTCGGACAAGCAGAAGGACAAGGAGTCCAAGGAGAAGAAAAAGGACAAAGGAACATCGGAAGGAGGGAAGGAGAAGAAGGAGAAGAGTTCCTTTGAGAAACACAAAGAGAAGAAAGATAAGGACTCCAGTGAGAAGTACAAGGACAGGAAGGAAAGGATGTCCATAGATTCCACTCAGGAGAAGAAAAACAAGCAAAAGCTCCCAGAAAAGGTTGAGAAGAAACACACCAGTGAGGACAAGGTGAAAAGCAAACATAAGGAGAAGCCGGACAAGGAGCATTCCAAAGAGAAGAAATCTTCAAAAGGAGGGGAGTCAGAGAAGAGCCTGCTGGAGAAACTGGAGGAGGAGGCTCTGAATGATTACAGGGATGACTCCAATGACAAAATCAGTGAGATCTCCTCTGACAGCTTCACAGACAGAGGGCAAGAGCCAGGACTCACCAGCCTCTTCGAGTCTTCTAACCTCTCTCTGACCGATGCCGCTGAAGAAAAGTTTAAGGACTCTCTCCCTTTACCCTGCCTTCAGGACAAGCTCAAGGAGAAGGAGAGGCACCGACATTCCTCATCTTCCTCAAAGAAAAGCCACGAGAAAGAAAAAGCAAAGAAAGAGAAAACAGAGAAAAAGGAAAAATCAGAAGAATTCAAGGACTCCAGCAGCAGAAAGGATTCCACTCATTATGAAAAGGATTTCTCTGTGGATGGGGAGGCTTTTGGCTCTTCTTACAACATGAAGGCAGACGCTGATGAGGAACCAGAGAAGAGCATTGATTACTTATTTTCTGAAAAGAAGGATAAAAATGATTCTGAAAGAGAGCTGTCAAAGAAGGCGGAGAAAGAAAAGACTTACGGTTCCAGCACCATCAGCACAGCTAAAGAGAAAAAGAAGCGGGATAAACACAAGGAAAAATGGAAGGAGGAAAAGGAAAAGCACAGGGACAAACACACAGATGGTTTCTTTAAACATCACAAAGATGAGCCAAAGTCAACACTCAAAGATAAGGACGGGCCTCAAGTTACCACCTTTAAAGATAAATCCAAGGAGGACAACCTCAAATTCGGTGAAACCAAACTGAAGGAGAAGCTTAAGGAGAATCAAGACAAAGACAAATCAGAGTCCATAAAAATAAGCAATGGGAATGAAAAAATAACCCTTTCCAAAGACAGCGGCAAGAAGGATGCCAGGCCAAGGGAGAAACTTCTGGGAGATGGTGATTTGATGATGACCAGCTTTGAGAGGATGCTGAGCCAGAAGGACCTGGAGATCGAGGAACGCCACAAAAGGCACAAGGAGAGAATGAAGCAGATGGAGAAAATGCGGCACAGGTCTGGGGATCCCAAGCTGAAGGACAAACTTAAGAGCTCGGAGGATGTGCGCAAGAGGAGCCTGGATCTGCCAACCAAGAAGCCGCTAACGCTGGACACGCAGCTCAAGGACAAGAAACTCAAGGAGTTGGGTCCCCTGACTCCCATCCTGTCACCAGAAAACAAGGCACAGCCTGCTGTGGGGACAGACTCCAAGGACTGGATCACGGGTCCTCAGCTGAAGGAGATCCTCCCAGCCTCTCCCAGGCCAGATCAGAACCGGCCCACGGGCGTCCCGACCCCGGCATCCGTCGTGTCCTGCCCGAGCTACGAGGAGGTGATGCAGACTCCCAGGACTCCATCGTGCAGCAACGAGGACTACACGGACCTGATGTTCGAGTGTGCGGACTCCCAGCACTCGCTGCCCATCTCCACCATGTCCATGAACGCCTGCTCTCCTTCCTTCTTCGACAGATACACCAACGTTTCCAGCGGGCTCCCCGAGAACCCCAGCCAGACCCCGACTCGCACCATTCCCTCCTCAAACCTCTACCGCTCCATCTCAGTGGATATCAGGAGGGCGCCCGAAGAGGAGTTCAGCGTAGGAGATAAGTTTTTCAGACAGCAAAGTGTCCCAGCAACATCAAATTATGACTCTCCTGTGCAGCATTTAATGGAGGAGAAAGTTCCCCTTCCTTCTGTTCCTGCTGAGAAGTTCCAGTGTTTGTCTCCTGGGTATTACTCCCCGGATTATGGAGTTTCCTCACCCAAAGTGGAAGCTTTGCACTGCGCACCAGGAGCCGTCAGCGGGGTCGCCCAGTCCCCCGAAAGTGTCTTTTCTGGTTTACAAGCAAAATCCTCCCCTTCGCACAGGGATGAGTTGCTGGCTCCTTCAGTGGAAAGTGCTCTTCCCCCCGACATCGGCATGCCCTTGGATACCACAGAGGAGCAGCAAGCCACTGCCTCCATCATGCCACCAGAATCCACCTACCTGCCACCCATCGAGGAAAACCATTTTAGTTCGGGAATGCCTGAACAAAACAACATAGACTGGGATAACCCTCCTTCCCGAAACCCAGACACCGCCATTCCTCCCAGCCTCATGGGCAACCCCGCAGAGCACTCTGTCACCTGGTCCATGGGCTCGGAGCTTCTGATGAAATCTCCCCAGAGGTTTTCCGAGTCCCCTAAACCTCCGCTCTGTTCCCTAGAGCCAATTCATCCTGCGCCAGTAGCCTTCATTCCCACAGAGACTTCCTACCCTGTTTCTCCCATCTCGTACCCTCTGTCAGTGTCTGAACCGAGGCTGGAGGAAGTCAAGGAGGATGCTGAGGAAGCAGTTCCAGCAGAAATTGCAAACTCTGAAGAGCAAGCTCCATACATGTCCCCTACTAGGTTAGACACCTTCTTCAACAACTGCAAGCCTCTTCCAGAAGAAGCACCAGAGATCCCTCCAGAGCCCCCGTGTGCGCCAGCAGAACCGCAGGCCGAAGTCGTTGCTGCACCAGAAAACAACTATTTGGAAAACAACAACGCGGCACCTGCGAACGCAGAGGAGGCGGTGACGTGGCCAGACCCCTTCACCAACACCGAGGATGAATTGGACCTTGGCCCCTTCTCGCTCCCAGAGCTGCCACTCCAGCCTAAGGACGTGGCAGAGACGGAGATGGCCGAGGCAGAAGCAGTGGAGGAGAGCCCAGCAGCAGCAGCTCCAGAACCGAGCGCTGGCATCGTCAAAGCCGGCGCGTCCGTGATAGCGTCCAGTGAGCCGGAGGAGCCGCCGGCCAGCCAGGCTGCGGCCGCCCTGCCCACGGACACAGAGCCACCAGCAGAGGAGCAGAAACCAGAAGCGGCCGCACAAGAATCCGCCTCTGAGGCACTGAACGCAGCTGAGGAGAAGGCAGCGGAGGACTCGGAAGCGCAGGTGTTCCAGCAGACCCCGCCCGAGCCCGCGCAGGCCGAGAGCAAAGAGGTGGAGGCCGTGCACGAGGAGCTGCCGTCGGCCGGCGGGGTGGCAGAGGGCAGCTCCCAGCCCTGTGCCGTGCCCGTGGCCAGCTCCGAGGCTGGCACTCCACAGGACAGTGCCACGGCCCGTGCGGGGAGCCAGGCCCCGCCGCCCCAGGCGGACGCTCCTCCTGGCAACGCTCAAGCAGAAATTGTGGAACCAGTACAAAAACCAGTAGCAGAAGCTCCCAAACCACCCAAAATAGAAGAGATTCCTCAGCGGATTACCAGGAACCGGGCTCAGATGCTCGCCAACCAAAACAAGCAGAACGCCGCCGCGTCCGAGAAGGAATTTCCTCCCGTCTCCGCGCCCGTCACGCGCGCCAAAGGCCGCATCACGGAGGAGGACGATTCCCAGGCTCAGCACCCGCGGAAGCGCCGCTTCCAGCGCTCCAACCAGCAGCTGCAGCAGCAGATCAACACGTCCACCCAGCAGACGAGGGAGATGATCCAGCAGACCCTGGCAGCTATCGTCGATGCCATCAAACTGGACGACATCGAACCTTACCACAGCGACAGGTCCAACCCCTACTTCGAGTACCTCCAGATCAGGAAGAAGATTGAGGAGAAGCGGAAAATCCTGTGCTACATTACTCCCCAAGCTCCCCAGTGCTACGCTGAGTATGTCACCTACACAGGCTCCTACCTGTTGGATGGCAAACCCCTAAGCAAGCTCCATATTCCAGTGGTGAGTCACCTTCTCTCTTTAGCCTCGGGAACTGTCCCCCCTCACTGTTACACACACATCCAAGCTGTCCCCCCTGCCCTGTCACCACCTTGCAATGCCAACGTGCCCCAAACCTGAGCCTGGGTAAGTGCCTGGCTGTGTGGTAAATGCAGCCCTTGAGTTGCTGCATTTTTGCAGAGAAGATCTTGAACTGTGCTAAGGGACCTGAGATTTGGTTGGGCTTCAGAGCAAAGTTTGTAAGAATCCACTAGATCTGAGGCTGGGAGGTAAAACTGCTCTTGCAGCAGCGCAGTAACAGGATAATGACCCTGGAACGTGGGAAAAAGATGGCTCTTAACTCCTGCCGTCATTTTCCCAAGCTCTGCTCTTTGCATTGGCACTGGAATCAGCATTTCACTGCTGTGCTGCAGGAGCAGCCTCACTAATACAAATGCATCAATAAATGTGGTGCTGCAGGTGGTAAATCTGGGCTCCAGGCTGGAGGAGAAGGGTCAGTGTGACCAGGCTCCATTCCTTGCTGCACACCCTGCCCTGCAGCACGAGGGTGTGTCAGGCTCTGGTTGTTCTTGCCAAGTCCTCACCCTCACTCAGTCTTGAGCACTGGCAGGACCTCGTCCTTGGCAGAGCCTCTCCCCAGGCACCCCAGGGATGTCCCTCCCTCCCAGCACACATTTCAGGGTGCAGCCCCCGGGCTGTGCCCCACTGAGGTCCTGCTCTCACCCCGCCTGTGCCCTGTGCCCGCAGATCGCGCCGCCGCCGTCGCTCGCGGAGCCGCTCAAGGAGCTCTTCAAGCAGCAGGAGGCCGTGCGGGGCAAGCTGCGCCTGCAGCACAGCATAGAGCGGGTAAGGGCGCGCTCCACATGGAGAACAGGGCTCCAGTCTCCCCTGCTGAGGCTGCCACACTCACTCACTGCTCTGCTCTTCCTCAGGAGAAGCTCATCGTGTCCTGCGAGCAGGAGATCCTGCGGGTGCACTGCCGGGCAGCCAGGACCATCGCCAACCAGGCCGTGCCCTTCAGTGCCTGCACCATGCTGCTGGACTCCGAGGTGTACAACATGCCTCTGGAAAATCAGGTCAGTGCCTGCCTCAGCAGTGAGGGAGGGCCTCAGGAGCTCTGCAAGACCCCGAGGGAGATGGGCTTTTCTGGAGGGATTGAGGCAGGAGTTACTAGTGCCCTCCTTGCTCAGGTCACCCACTGCTGCACACAGGTGCAGGATGTCACCTCCCCCAGAGGGCAAAGTTAGATGGGATAGTGGGAAGGAATTGTTCTCTGTGAGGGTGGAGAGGCCCTGGCACAGGGTACCCAGAGAATCTGTGGCTTCTCTATCCCTGGAAGTGTCCAAGACCAAGTTGGATGCATTTTGGAGCAACCTGGGATAGTGGAAGGTGTCCCAATGCGGGGGGTGGAATGAGATGGGCTTTAAGGTCCCTTCCAATCCAAATTATTCCGTGACTTGGAACATCATTTGCCTAATTGTCTAACTGAATGTAGGATACAGGGAGTTCATGTCTGTTAGGGGCAGAGATGGCTCAGCTTTGTCACTGAGTCTTGGGACCCTCCATCCTTCTTGGTCAGGATCATCTGCACACTGGAAAGGTTTCTTTTACTACACTCTGAGGTGTTTCTCCCTGTGGAAGGAAGAGAAACATTACACTGCTGCATTGCAGGAGGGATCCTGGTCAGGGACAGCATCCTGGGATTTATTAGTGAGCTGGATTAGTGTATTGATCCAGGAGCTCTGATTTATCCGTCGGCATTTCCCAGCCAAGTGTCTGTGCTGCTGCTATCCTGGCATCAGCTGGAGGAGTCAGGGAGGTGTAGGTGCTGTGATGGGCTGACATGGACAGACAGACTCCCCGCAAAGCAAGGAGAAACAGGGAGTATGGGCACATGGGTGCATCCCCACCTGAGGCTGAACCCCTGGAAAGGGCTGCAGGAGCCGCTGGCAGCAGTGATGTCCATCCTCCCTCCCTGCAGGCACTGCAGTTCTGAGGAGTGTGTGCCCCAGGAGGGGCTTATGAATATGGCCTGTGAGACCTGTAACTGCTTAAAGCACAAAACTAATCCCTCCCTTTGCTGTCCCATTCTTAGGGAGACGAAAACAAATCGGTCAGGGACCGTTTCAATGCAAGACAGTTCATTTCCTGGCTGCAGGACGTGGATGACAAGTACGACAGGATGAAGGTGAGAGCTGTGGGAGCCCCGTGCTCCAGGCAGGGGCATTCCAGGAGGGTTCTGCCTGTGGCTGGAGCCTGGGAGCTGCCTTAGTGGTTTCCAGCACAGAGTGGGTGTCCAGAGATGGTCAGGGCAGTGTTGCATGGGAGTGGATGCTCTGGAGTGCTGACAAGCCTTTCAAACCCAAACTTTCGGGTTTGCCTCGGCTCCTGCTGGAGCTGGGCTCAGCAGAGATTCCAAATCCAGGTGTCCCGTGTGTGGCACCCCTTGCTGCATTTAAGTGTGGCTGCATGGTCCTGCCTGTGCCTGCCACTCACCCCTCACGTCCCGTTGTTGTTTCCCCATCCAGACGTGCCTGCTCATGCGACAGCAACACGAAGCAGCTGCCCTGAACGCGGTGCAGAGGATGGAGTGGCAGCTGAAGGTGCAGGAGCTGGACCCCGCGGGGCACAAATCCCTCTGCGTCAACGAGGTGCCCTCGTTCTATGTGCCAATGGTCGACGTGAACGATGACTTTGTGCTCTTGCCGGCATGACAGTTCCAGCCCAGGAGACATCTCTGAACACTGGCAAGGACGGGAGCGCTCCGAGGTCGGGCGGTCGAGCTCACATTCACCCTTAACCGCTTGCTGATGAATCCCTGGTCAGAGGAGGAGGAAGCAGCTATCGGCAGAAAATAAAACAATAAGAAAAATAATTGCACTTTCTTCACGACGTGTCCCTCGCTTCCGGACTGACGCGGCCCCTGGGGCAGCGGGCCGGGCGCAGCCCCGGGGAGGCTCCGGGCAGCGCGGGCAGCGGGCGCTCAGCGGCCCCGGGCCTGGCCGAGGCGCGGAGGGACGAGGCCAAGGACACCGTGTGTGTGTTGCAGAAGCTGCTGAGCGGGGCCAGCAACCACGTGAACCATGTACTTGTGAACACCGTGATTTCCAGCTCTCTGTTTTCCACCGGGCGCGGATCTCCTCTCTCGGAGAAGCTGCAGTAGGAAACCATGGGGGGAGGGGGGGGGGGGTGTTTGAGTTTCTCGTTCCATCATGGGTATGTCTTAAAAAAAAAAAAAAACCGAACAAAAAAAAAATGCTACAAAAAAAAAATCACAAAAAAAATCCAACAATTAGAAACAAAAGGACAGTGTCCGGGTTGGGCAGCGGCGGCTCCGGAGCGGGGACGGCTCCGGGACGTGCCGGTGGCCCCGCAGCAGCCGCTGGGGACGGGCAGAGGAGCCGCCGGGGCGGCACGGCCGGGGAGACGGCGACGCAGAGAAAGGACTTTGCCAACTGTGTTTTTAATGGAGTAAAATCCACGTGGTTTATATATTTTTTCCTTTAATCTTGGGCATTTCGTTTCTCTTTCTGAGAACATAACTTGAAAACACTACAGAGCCAATACTCATATAAAGAAAAATTGTATCCCATAAATGCTGTACAGTTTTTATATACATTAACAATGTACTTTTGCTGCCTTCTAGATAATTTATTTTGCAACACATTACTGCACAGTTGTAAATAACTTATGTACTGTAACATCACTTTCAGTTATGTGTAAAGAAATAAATTAATTAAAATTATCTTTGTATTTATAGTTCACCCTGGGCAGCAGTTTCCCTGTCAAGGAAAAGGTTGCTCAGATCAGCTGCCCATGGCAGGGGATGAAACAAGATGAGCTTTAAGATCCCTTCCAATCCAAACTATTCTATGATTTTAAACATCATTCTTTCTTTTCTGTGTCTCTCTGTGTGCAGTGGGGTTGGAACCCTCCAGGGGTGGGTCATGAGGAGAGGGGACCCTCCCTGTGTTGGTGAATTCACTGAGTAGGAGATGCTGTTCTGGGGCTGCAGGGTCTGGACAGGGATGGGTGGGTCCAGGCAAACTCAGTCCTCACTCAGCGGCTCAGGGATGCCGCTGGAGGCAGATCCGTCCCAGTGCCCTTCCAGGACCTCTGTGCCTTCCCTCCTGCTGCTGCCCCGCCTTTCCTGGTGGCTGCAGCTGCCAGCCCCAGGCAGCAGTGAGAGGTGCCCCCACGGACCCCCGCTGCCAGCTCTGGCTTCTCCAACCTCCTCTGCTGGGGACCAGAGGGGACCCCTGGATTCAGCCCCCAGCTCCCCTCACTGCTGCCAGCTTTGCAGCCACTTGAGGAATTTTCCATGATGGAGCAGGGAGATCCTGGAGGATTTCACTCCAATGCATCAGAGCAGCTTCAGAAGAGCCAGGGGGTCCCACCGTCCCCTGCCCAGCCCTCAGCCCCTCCTTGGCACCGCTGGCACCAGGACGGGGGCTCACACAGCCTCAGAAGGATGGCAGTGCCATGGCCCAGCTGCAGCCAGAGGGATTTTCCCCCCACCCTTTTCTGGGCTGTGGGATCAGTGTGGAACCAGGGGCTGCTCCTGTGTCAGGGGCTTCAAGAAAACAGCCACAGGTAACACTTGTTCTTGGATTAGTTTCCATCCCTGTCTTTATTTTGTTAAACAACCATAAATTTGTAATCACACAGAGGCCTTTCATGAGCATGCAAAGCTGGAAAGTCCCACAGGCTCATCTGACCACGGTGCTGGTGACCTTGGGAGTCTCCAGTTTTCCTCCCGGTGTAACTCCCAGATGTGTGTGGGGGTGTGGATCCCTCAGAGGGAGGCAAAACAATGCAGATGGGATTTTTTTTAGTGTGATTTTTCAGTGTGAGTTTGCAGGTGTGATTTTTCAGTGTGGCTTTCAATGTGATTTTGCAGATGGAGTTTTTCCACCATTGCAGGTCTGAAGCTGAACACCAAGTGATGCTGCTGTCCCCAGAAATCACATTTGTGAGTAAATTTTAGAAGGAAGAGGGAAGTGAAGCCTGTTTGCAGTTTGGCTGCTCTGTTGGCTCTTCCCACGGGCTCACGTGGTGCCAGGTGCCAGCACGTTCCCTTCCTCGAGGGGGTGTCACAGATCCCCCAGGCCCCCTCTGAGGTCTGGGGGGACCTGGGTGCCTTTGTGGGTGCTCCCAGATGGGTCCTGGAGCCCCCGGCTGCGCCCCAGGACCCCCAACACCGGCTGGGTCAGGGGGTCCCCAGTCCTGAGAGGGGTCAGGAGCACCATGGAGAGGGGGCTGAGCTGGGCTGGGGGCAGTGAACTGGGGCTGGGGGAGAGCAAACTGGGGCTAAAAGGGGGAATGGGGCTTGGAGAGCCAAACTGGGGGGCTTGGGGGAGCAAACAAGGCTGAGGGTGCAGAGGGCTGTGGGAACTGGGGCCAGGACTGTGGGGAGAGAACTGGGGCTGAGGGGGGCG
This sequence comes from Melozone crissalis, assembly GCF_028551555.1. Taxonomy (NCBI): domain Eukaryota; kingdom Metazoa; phylum Chordata; class Aves; order Passeriformes; family Passerellidae; genus Melozone; species Melozone crissalis. Next base: position 1,357,933 of record NW_026535785.1, read on the forward strand.
AACCGGGACAGGGACTGGGACTGGGGCTGGAGTTTGGGAACCGGGACAGGGATTGGGACTGGGGCTGAGGATCGGGACCGGGCTGGGGTTTGGGAACCAGACTGGGGATTGGGACCAGGGCTGGGGATCTGACCTGGGGCTGGGGTTTGGGAACTGGGCTGGGGGGACAAACCGGGCTTGAGAAGCAATCGGACCGGAACTGAGCCTCGTGTTGTGGGGTAGTGAACCGGGGCTGGGGGGGTCCGAGCCAGGACTGGGGGAGTCCGAACCGGGGCTGGGGATCCAAACTGGGACTGGGGGGAGTCTGAACCGGGGCTGGGTGGGGTCCCTGAACCGGGGCTGGGGGGGGTCCCTGAACCGGGGCTGGCGGGGTCAGAACCGGGGCTGGGGGTCAGATCCGGAGGGAGCGGTCGGGGCGGTGCCGCGGGGCGGGTCCGGCCGGTGCCGGCCCACCTGGCCGTGCCGAGCCGAGCGCGGTGGCAGTGCCGGTGCCGGTGCCGGTGTCGGTGGCCATGGCGCTCCGGGGGTCGCGGCCGCGGGGCCGGCGGGCGGCGGGGGGGTGGGCGCCGTGCGCGGCGCTGGCGCTGGGCTGGGCGCTGGGCTGGGCGCTGGGCGCGGAGCCCCCGCACCGCTGCCGCCCCGACCCCGCGCTGTTGCCGCCGCCGCTCCGCCGCCTGGGCGGCCCCGCGCTGCTCCGCGCCGCCGTGCCGCGCCTCCGCGGCGGCTGGAGCCCCTGCCAGCTGTACCGCTACCTCCCCGGCAGCCCCCGGCCCAACGGCACCGCGCCCTGCACCCGCGGCTGGCACTACGCGCTGCCCGCCGCCGGCCTCCGCGCCAACCTCGTCACGCAGGTGGGCACGGGGGAGCGGCACCGGGGGTGCCGGGGCTGGGGAGGGGAGGGACCCCGGGCCTGGGGCAGCCTGCGGAGCTGGAGGGGGTGAGGGGTCCGTGGTAAAGGAGGGGTTGAGGGAGGGGCTGGGAACGCTCTGGGAGGGACACCTGAGAGGAGTCGGGGGAACAAACTGGGGGGTCCCAGCCACCAGAGCCCGATGGGGGGTCCGGAAAGGATCCCTCGGGGAAGGCTGGGTGTGCAGGGACAGCAGTGACCCCTGGAGGGGTTCGGGGCTGGCTGGGGGAGCCCTGGGGAAGGTGCTGGGGGGCTGCAGGGTGGAATCACCAGTATTGTGCCCCCACATCTGTGCCCACATTTCTGTTTGTGGGGTGGGGGCTCCCCAGAAGCCCTGCACCCCCATCCATCCCAGCCCTGTGGGCAGTGCCGGGGGTCTGCCAAGCCCCCCACGCTGACCCCTCCCCGCTGTGTCCCCGCAGTGGGACCTGGTGTGTTCCTCACGCTGGAAGGTGCCCCTGGAGCAGACCACGCACCTGCTGGGCTGGACCCTGGGCAGTGTCACCGCCGGCCTGGCCTGTGACAGGTAAGGGGGGTCCCTGGGCAGCCCCGCGGGCAGGGGGCACCGTGCCCAGCCCCTCACAGCCCCGCCCTGGCAGGTTCGGCCGCCGTCCCACCTTCCTGCTGTGCCTGGCGCTGGCCGTGCCCGTGGGGCTCGGCGTGGCACTGGCCGTGGATTTCCTCATGGTCCTGGTGGCACGGCTGCTCTTCGGGGCAGCGCTGGCAGGAGCCTTCCTCGCCCTTTATGTGGCACGTGAGTGTGAGGGGACACCCCGAGGGGTTTGGGGGCTGAGGGTGTTCACCCCATGCCCTGGGGCGTGGGGTGCTCCTGTAGGATGTCCTGCAATGGGCTGGAATACGGGATGCTCTGGGGTGCCCTGGGTGCGGGGTGCTCCAGGCTGTGGGGTGTCCCAGGATGGAATATGGGATGCTCCAGGGCGCAGGGTGCCCCGTGTCCTTGGCACCCACTGTGGCCCCTCGCCCCCTGCCAGGGCTGGAGCTGTGTGACCCCCCCCACCGCCTGGGGGTGACCATGGTGGCCGCGTTCTTCTGGATGGCCGGGGAGCTGCTGCTGCCGGGGCTGGCCCTGCTCTGCCGGGACTGGCGGGTGCTGCAGGGCGCTGTCACCATGATCCTGGCCCTGCTGGCTGCCAGCTGGTGGTAAGGACCCGGGCAGGGGCTGCGCGGGGCTGGGCTGTGCCCGGGGCTGGTGCCAAGCCGTTCCCAGCCCAGGACACCCCGCCCGGGGCTCTCCAGAGGAGTGGAACCCCCCACCCTGGGCAAATGTTTGCTCAGGTTTGGAGCTGAGGGTTTCTGGGCAGCGTTGCTTTGAAGCCAGGTGGGAAGGTCGGTGCTGGAGGGTGGCCAGGCCCGCGGGGATCCTGTGACCTGACAGCCGTGCCCCAGGTGCCCGGCGCTGCTGCTGGAGCCCCCGCGCTGGCTGCTGGCCACACGGCAGCTGGAGAGCGCCAGGAGGAGCCTGCAGGCGCTGGCCGAAGACAACTGTCCCCAGGAGAGCCTGGTGGCGGGTGCGTGGGGCGCTGCGAGGGCATCGGCCCCGTGCCCGGCCCTGGCTGTGGGGTGGTGGAGCAGAGCCGGCTCTATCCCGGTTTCTCCTCTCTCCGGCAGAGCTGGAGGCGCTGTCCGAGGGGCCCCAGCGGCCCCGGTTCCACTCGGTGTGCGAGATCTGCGGCACCAGGGTCATCTGGAAGAACGGCGTCATCCTCGGCTTCGCGGCGTGAGCGCCGGGGGTGCCGCGGGGTGAGCCTGGGCCGGGGGTGCCGCTGGCGGCCCCCTGACCCCGCTGTCCCTCAGGTTCATCGGCTCCGGCATCCGCCACTGCTTCACCCGCAACCTGCTCCCGCACCTGCCCCACTTCTTCTCCTCGCACCTGGCGCTGCTGGGCACCGAGGCGGCCGCCTGCCTGTTCGTGTGCCTGACGGCCGAGCGCTTCGGGCGCCGCGCCATCCTCCTGCTCTGCACCGTGCTCACCGGCATCTCCTCCCTGCTGCTGCTGGCCCTCACCCAGTGTAAGGCCCCGCGGGACCCCCGGGACCCCGCCCCAGCCGAGGGGGCAGAGGAGGGTGCGGGGTTTGCCCCTGATGTGCTGCACCCCCGCAGACCTGCTGGAGCTCATCGTCCTCACGCTGTCCGTGGTGGGCACGGCCGCCTCCCACGCCGTCACCATGCTCAGCATCTTCTTTGCCAGCGAGCTCCTCCCCACCGTGATCAGGTGAGGGGGAGCCGCCCCGTCCTGCGCGGCCCCGGAGCCGGGGGCACGGGCAGAGCCCCCTGAGCGCGTTCCTCCCGCAGGGGCGCCGGCCTGGGCCTGGTCCTGGGCGCCAACTTCGTGGGCAAAGCGGCGGCGCCCATCACCGCCATCCCCAACAGCCGCGGCTTCTTCCTGCACCACGTCGTGTTCGCGTCCTTCGCCATCCTGGCCGTGCTCAGCATCATGCTGCTGCCCGAGAGCCAGGGCCGGGCGCTGCCGCAGTCGCTGCAGGACGGCGAGAGCCGCCGCCGCCCGCCCCTGTTCCGCCGCGGCCCCCGCGAGGACCACCTGCCCCTGCTGGCCCCCCGCGCCCTCCCCCACGACTATTCCCAGCTGGCCGCCCCCGGCAGCGGCACGCCGCGCTCCCCGGAGCCCCCCCGCGAGATGTAGCGGTGCCCGGGGGGCTGAGCAGCGACCCCCGCCCAGGGAGCAGCAGGAGGGATGGGCTGGGGCCGGGTCCCCGCGGTGCGGGGGCCTGGGGCGGGTGTGGAGCCCCCCGTGGGTGTCCCCGGAGCGGCGGGGATGGAGCCCCCCGTGGGTGCCCCCGGAGCGGCGGTGCCGGGGGCCCTGGGGCGGGGATGGAGCCCCCCGGGGGTGCTGCCGGTTCCCAATAAAAGTGCCTTGTTTCTACTGGAGTGGGGGGGTCACGCAGCCCCGCCACCAACCCCCGCTCTTTATTATGGGGTGCCCAGGGGTCTCCTCGCCCCCTCCCCAGCTGTGTGGGGCTCACACGGGCGTTCCCCCCCCCAGGTTTGCTGAGCTGGGCTCTGCGGGGTGTGTGGGTGTGCACCCCCTGCGCGGAGCCTCTCGTTGCACACGCGTGTGCAAATCGGCTCCTGCTGGGCATCCTGTGCGGGTCCATTGGTGAAGCCGCCGCAGCTCTGGGCATCCCTGTGTGTGTGAGAGCTGCCCGCTGCCCCGTCCCTGCCCCAGCCCCTCCTGGGCGTCCCCTCCTGCCCCCTCCCCGCTAGTGCCCGTACAGGTCGGCCAGGCGGCGGAAGCGGGGCCCCCACTCGCTCAGGTAATCGTAGTCCTGGTCCTCGTCCGTCAGGCTGGACACGATGGAGCTCAGCGGGCTGGCCACCGAGCCCGAGCCCTCGTAGTCGTAGATGAGGGCGGTGTCATAGGGGGGCACGCTGGGGTCGCTGTCAGCCGCCTCCAGCCCCTGCGGGGACGGGGGGTCACCGCCAGCCCCCCGGTGATTGGGGCCTGCCGGGGGCTGCCGGGCCCGCACCCACCTCATTGATGAACTCCTCGATGTCCGAGGGGCTGCTGGGCAGCTTGCGGGGGGCCATGGGGGTCCCCGAGCTGAGCGGGGCGTCCCTGCGCAGGGGGGGCCTGGCCCGGGGCGAGAACAGCTCGGGGTGCCGGAGCTGGTTGATGTCGTAGGCGTCCTGCGGGGCCGGGAGGGGTTTAGGGGTGCGGGGCTGAGCTGCGCACCCCCGGCACCCCCCTGCCACGGTTCCTGCTCACCTGGTCCTCCTCGCCCCCGCCCTGCTCGTCGTAGTTGAGGATGTTGTCGCGCATGTCGTCCCGAGAGCGCTGCAGGAGCCCCTTGCGCAGGGCCCGGCGGCGGCCGCGCACCCGCGCAGCGCCCAGAGCCGCCAGCACTGCGGGGACACCACGGGGACATCGCGGGGACATCATGGGGACACCACGGGGACACGGGACACGCGTGTGAGCGTGGGGAGGCACGGCGGGCGCGGGGTGATGGCCGGGGTGGGATGCAGTCGGGCTGGGAGGAGGGATAGGGGTGGGATTGGGATAGGGGTGGGATTGGGATTGGGGTGGGATTGGGGTGGGATGGGCAATGAGGGAGATGACGGGGTGGGGATTGCGGTCAGGAGGGGTTGCTGGGCGGGGGGAGGCGTTGGGGGTCATGGGTGGGGTTGGGTGGGAGGCCAGCCCCAGGATGGGGCGCTGGGTGGGGGTCAGGGTGACAGAACGGGCTGGTGGGGCTCGGAGGGGTGGCCCGGACCAGCACGGGGCTGGGGTGGAGGGATGGGGGAAGGACGGTGGGGGCCTCACTCACCGAGGAGGAGGACGATGCTGCCCGCGATGATCATGAGCGCCCCGAGGGTGATGCCGGCCCCGGCGCGGGCCGCGGCCAGAGCCCCGTCCAGGCAGGCGCCGTCGCGGCCGCAGTGGCACACGGAGACGTTCAGCAGCTGCTGCTGCTCCCGCGGAGGCGTCCCCGAGTCCCGGAGCAGCAGCGGCAGCGAGTAGGGCCCCTCGGGCAGCTCGGCCAGCACGGCCAGCACGGCGTGGGTCACTGCGGGGCGGGCAGGGGTCAGCGGGACCCTCCGTGCAGCGTCCCCCCCTGCCCTGAGGCTGCCCCTCACCATTGAAGCGGGCGAGGCTCCAGTTGCGGGCGAGCTGCGGGTGCTGGGGGCTCAGCTGGAAGTGGAAGGGGGCTCCGTGCGGGGGGCGGTCGTCGTCGGTGGCCCCCAGGAGCAGCGTCCCCCCGCGGCCCGGCCGCCCGCAGAGCACCCCGGCCGGCGGCTGCAGCTGCGGAGCGTGGTCGTTCACCTCCAGGATCTCGATGGACAGGGTGCCGGTGGCCGAGAGCGGGGGCTCGGCTGGGGACAGAGCAGGGGCTCAGTGGGGGCAGCGGGGGCGCGGGGGGCGCCGCGGGGCTCACTCACCATCGTCGCGGGCGAGCACCAGCGCGATGTACCAGCCGCCCTGCAGGAAGGCGGACGGGTGCAGCAGCTCCCGCTTGGTGCGCACGGTGCCGCTCTGAGGGTCCATCTGCAGCCAGTCCGCGGGGTCGTAGAGCAGCGCGTAGCTGTGGGCGAGGGGCGGTGAGACATCGCCCCCAGCCCGCCCCGGGGCCGCGGGAGGGGAGCGGCACTCACGAGAGGCTCTGCAGCTGCTGAGTGTCGGGGTCGCTGGCGGTGTAGGTGGTGATGGCCGTGCCCGGGGGGGTCCCTTCCAGGACGCTGACCCGCCGCGGGTTCTCGCGGAACGCGGGCGCCTCGTTCACGTCCCGCACCCGCACCCGCACCGTGGCCAGCGCCCGGGGGCTGCCGGGGGCCGAGGGCTCCAGCGGCCGCTCGTTCTGCACCGACACCGTCAGCTCGAAGCGGTCCCGCACCTCGTGGTCCAGCGGCTGCGGGAGGGGCCGGGGGTCAGCGGAGCCCTGAGAGCCCCGGGGACCCCCGGCTGCCCCTGCCCACCTTGAGCACGGAGAGCACGCCGTCGTTGGTGTGCGGGTCGGTCCGGATGGCGAAGGCGCCCTCGGGGTCGCCCTCCAGGATGGTGAATTTGGCCAACCAGCTGGGCGAGCCCGCCAGGTCCTTGTCGTGCACAAAAACCTTGCCCACGTCCACGCCGGCCTCCTGCTCCTCCACCTCCATGGAGAACTGGGGCAGAGCAGAGTGAGGCTGCATTCTGCCCCTTTGGGGTGCTCAGACCCCGGGGGAGGGGACAGCTCCCGCCCCACCGAGCCCGGCTCGTCCCCACATCCTGCTACCTCCTCCTTGGTGAACTCGGGAGCGTTGTCGTTGATGTCCTCCAGGTAGATGACGGCCATGGCCGTGGTGGTCAGCCCGTCCCCGGACATGTCGGCCGCCTGCACCGTCAGGTTGTACACCCCCATGGTCTGTGGGGAACGGGGGGCCAGAGCTGAGCCCCCAGCCCCAGGGAGCACAGAGATCCCCAGGGAGCACAGAGATCCCCCCAGGGGCACAGAGATCCCCAGGGAGCACAGAGATGGCACAGGGATCCCCCAGCTCTGCCCACCCACCCTGTCCCCACACTCATGGATGGAGCTGTGGTTTCCCCATGTGGGGTGCCCATGGGTGCCCCAAGTGCCGGTGCCCCCCAGCCCCATCCCGGTGCCCCCACCCCGGTACCTCCCGGTCGAGGCCGGGCCGTGCCGTGCAGATCTCCCCCGTGCTGGCATTGATGCTGAACATTCCCGCAGCGCCCTGCTCCAGGATGGAATAGCGCAGGGCCGCGTTGTCCGTGTCGGGGTCGTCGGCGTCGGTGGCATCCACCGTCATCACGCAGGTCCCTGTGGGCCCAGAGCACCCGGTGAGTGCTGGCTCGGGACTGGCTCAGTGCCCCCATCCCATCCCATCGCCATCCCATCCCATCCCATCCCCATCCCATCCCATCCCATCCCATCCCCATCCCATCCCATCCATCCCATCCCATCCCCATCCCATCCCATCCCATCCCCATCCCATCCATCCCATCCCATCCCATCCCACCCCATCCCATCCCATCCCATCCCATCCCATCCCCATCCCATCCATCCCATCCCATCCCAGCCCGGCCCCACCTGGCTCGGCGCCCTCCACCACCCTCCCGGTGAACACGTCCTGCCGGAACAGTGGCCGGTTGTCGTTCTGGTCCACCACGATGATCTCCAGGTCCGTGGGCTCCTCCAGGGTGACCCCGCCCAGGTCCAGGGCGAAGGCTCGGAGCTGTGGGTGCAGAGTGGGGGTCAGGATCTGCCTGGGCACCCAGGGAGGGGCTGGGGGCACCCAGGACCGTCCTTACCCGGTAGCGGTCGTGCTCCTCCCGGTCCAGCATGGCGTTGAGGAAAACCTTCCCGCTGAACTTGTCGATGGAGAAGATGCCCAGGGGCTCCTCATCCACCCCCGGCCCTTTGATGCTGTAGATCACCCCTCCAGGCTGCTGCTTGTCTGACTTGATCTGCCCCAGGAAAATCAGGGCTGGGGGTCCCAAGCTGGGGTCTGTGCCCTTCTAGGGGTGCCCCTGTGCAATCTGGGGTGCCACTCTGTGAGCTGGGAGGCTGGGGGGCTCTCACCTACCTGCACCAGGAGGTGGGGGATGCGCTTGTGGTTCTCCGAGACGCTGATGGGGGGGATCACCCAGGCCCTCTTCACCCGCCGAGGGGCCTCGTGCTGCCCCCAGGCCTGGGGGGCTGCAGCTCCTGCCTGGGCTGGGCTGGCACCCTGGGGGGACACGGTGCTGCCAGAGACCCCCAAAGCTCCGGGCTGGGGTGGGATGCCAGGGCGGTGGGCAGGGAGCTGCCCCTGGGCTGGGTGTGCACAGTGGGGTACACGGTGCTGGGTGCCCCTGGTGGGGCTGGGTTGGGGCTGGGGTGACACAGAGGCCACCCAGCTTGCCCAGGAGCTCTGTGCCAGTGTCCCCTGGCACCCCGGTGTGGTGGTGATGGGTGTCCTGCTGGGCTCACCAGGAAGGGGTGCCCCACAAGTGACCCTGGTGGTGCCCTGGGCATGGGCTGTGCCCCACAGGACCCCTGGGGAAGGGGGGGTACCTCGGGCAGGCAGCACCCACCATGGCCTGTCCCCCATGTCACTGTCACCACACAGATGTGGCAGAGAGGGCTGGGGCCTCAGGGGTCAGTTTGGGCTGTCAGTGTGACCCTGGGGGACAGGGCTGGGGTGCTGGGGGGAGGCAGAGGGAGTTGGGGGCCTGGGGTGGAGCTGGGGGCTGTGAGGGGAGATTGGGGATGGAAACAAGGGGAACAGGAGTTCTGGTGGGCTGCAGAGGGGTCACGGAGCTGTGGGGGCAAGGATGGGTTATGGGGCTGCGTGGGACCGAGGTCAGGGATTTGGGGTGATTGTGGGGGGACTGTGGGAGCTGGGGGTGGGGAGGGGACAGAGAGCTGCACATGCAGCCACCGACCCCCAGCTCCGTGCCAGCCTCATCCTGGGCCCGGGCACAGGCACTGTCCCCTCCCCTCCCAGGGAGCACATCTGGGCAGTGCCAGCCTTGCACCCACATCTGTGCCCAGCTGTGCCTGCACCGCTGGCTGCCAGGGGGTCCCTGGGAGGGGGATGTGGGGAGGGGGGCTCTGTCCCAGCCCCACAGGGTGGGCAGCACAAGGGGCTGCTGCTGAGGCTTGGGGGCTGCGCTGTGGCCTCCAGGGCTTTCTCTGCTCCTTCCTCCAGCAGGAGAAACCCCCTGCCTGTCCTTGGGGGCCGCTGGAGCTGGGGGCATGGGGATGTGGGGGAGGGATGCTGGGGACCCCATTCCTGTGGGGCTGATCCCCTTTCCTTCCCCTGCCCTGAAGCAGCCGAGCGCAGGCTCCAGGCCAGAACCCCACCGGCCCCTGTGGCTCAGGCCTGGGACCAGGATGAGGGGCTCTGGGGGGCCCTGAGCGGACAGGGGGGTGCAGGGAGCCCTGGGACAGCAGCTGGGGAGGGAAAAGAGGAGCAGGGCGTCTTTAAGCCGCTAACCCTCCCCCCGAGCCCATCTCAGCCCATCCCGGTCCAGGCGCGGGCAAAGTGCCGGAGCCGCAGGCCCCCCCCTGCCGCCGCCATCTGTGGGGTGGGAAGCGCCTCAAGAGGGGCTCGGAGCCCCCATCGCCCCCAGCCCCATCCCCGCTGCCCCCACGGAGGAGTTCCCACGAGCTCTGGGGTCCGGCCGACCCCCGGCCCCGTGTGCAGGCTCCCCCTCCCAGGCAGCCCTCCTGGGGCCGGGGTCCCCATCCCGCCCGGTGTCCCCCGGTCCCCCCGCGGTCCCGGTGTCCCCCAGGCCTTACCCGAGCGCAGAGCGGGGCGAGCAGGCAGGCGAGGAGGAGCGGGGGGCCCATGTTGGAGCGGGGCACAGCCCGGCCGCCGGCCCCGAGCTGAAATAGCGGCGGGCCTGGCTGAGTGACAGCACAAGTGCTGCGGGCACCGCACCCCCCGCGGGCAGCTGGGCCCGCCGCCCCCGGCCCCGGCCCGGCCCTGCCCGGCCCGCGGGGCCCGACGGGGGCGGTGCGGGGGCCGAGGGGGTGCGGGGGCTCGGGGGGGTCCCGCTGGCCGGGCCGGGGACGCGGGGCCGGGCCGGGGGAGCAGAGCCCGGGCAGGGCGGGGGGAACGCGGCAGCTGCGCCGGGCGCGGGCCGGGGATGCCGCGACGGGGCGGGCGGGAGGGGGAGAGCGGGCCCGCTGCCCCCCGGCTGCTCCGGCGCCGGGACAGGGACCGGGACAAGGACCGGGACAAGGACCGGGACAGGGACCGGGACAGGGACCGGGATAGGGACCGGGACAGGCTCCGACACCGGCAGTGGGACAGGGGCCTGGACCTGGACCTGGACCTGGACCTGGACCTGGACAGGAGAGGGACCGGGACCGCTTCTTCCCGCCCCGCTCCGCCGCGCCTCCCGTCGGGGCGAGCCCGCCCGTCCATCCCCGGCCGTTCCCGATGCCGGTGCCGTCTGTGTTGGCGTCGGGGCCCGTCCCAGTGCGGAGTCGGGAGAGGGACGGGCAGCGTCCCGCCTGTCCCGGGCCCTGCGGGTCCCCACCGGGCGGGGGCTGCTCCGGGAGTCCCCGGGCCCCCGAGCAAGACTCTCGGGCCCCGCTGTCTGTCCCGGCGCTGTCCCCGACCCCCCGGTCCCGGCGCTTTCTCCGTCCCCCACGGCAGTCCCAGTGCTGCCCTCTACTCCCGCGGCCGGTCCCGGTGTTTGCCCCGACCCCCGGTGCCGGTCCCGGTGCTTCCCCCGACGCCCGGTGTCTGTCCCGGTGCCGCCGCCGTGCCGTGGCACCAGGTGGCAGCATCGCCCCGGCCACCGGCCCCGGTCCCGGCCGCCCTCGCAGCCCGCGCTGCCGCACCGGGAGCATCCCCATCCCCGGGGGACCCCAGTGCAGCCGGGTTGGAGACCCACGAATCCCCGGGCAGGGCGGAGGGGGCGAGGAGTTCCTGCCCTCCCGGGAAACCGAGTCCTGGGCTTGGCAAGGAAGTGAAAATGTGTCGGTGGCACTGGTGGCACCACCTGGACCCCGCTCGGCACTGTGGGGCCCCTGCCCAGCGTTGTCCCTTCCTTGGGGATAAATGTCCTGGGTGGCCTCGGTGCGGGTGCCCAGCACGGGGATGGGGAAAGGGACACAGGAGGAGGGCTGCGGGATGTGTCCCGTCCATAGCCAGGAGCTGAGCGGCGCTGGCAGGGCTGTCGCTGTCCCCAAAGACAGCGTGTCGGGTGCTGGCAGGGCTGTCGCTGTCCCCAAGGACGTGTCTGGAGCCGGTGAGTGTCGGGCACGGGTGACCCGCGGCGTGGCCGGGCCGTGGCGGGGGCAGCGGCGCTCACTTGCCCGTCTGTCTGTCCGATCCCATCCGTCCGCCCCGCCGCCCCGTCACCCCGCATCAGCGTCAGGGCGAGGAGCGGCGCTGGCCGGGGGTCCTGGGGCCGCCCCCAGCCCTGCCAGCCCTGCCAGCCGAGCAGATGTTCCGTGCCACCGGCACCGCGCGGGCAGGGCGGACGTGATGGCTCTGACAGGGCTCCAGCCCCGCTCCTGGGGACAGGGCTGGCCACGGCTGCGGCACGGGATCTGTGACAGCCCCTGCCCCTGCAAACCGCGGCTCCCGGCATTTGGGGTCCCACAGATGCTGGCCAGCCCAGGACTGGGACTTCCCGCGCTGCTCTGGGTGCTGGGTCACCCGATTTTGGAGGGCTCCCCCTCCCATGGCACCCCTGAGCTGCCTCGCAGTGCAAGTGTCACTCACGGGTGTTGGGACCAGGCGTACCCCAGTGTGTGTGCTGGGACAGTGACATCCCCAGTGTGGGGGGCAGCTGGACCTGCCGTGACCCCCGTGTGGCACAGTCGTGTCCCTCAGGTGTGGTGTGGTGCGCTGGGACCAGCTGTGACCCCAGCGCAGTGCCCAGGGGGCAGAGGGAGCAGCTGGGAGTGCAGAGGTGCCACACGCCAGCACAGCCCCATAAAGCACCGGAGCTTGGGTTTTATGTGGCAATAAAAGATAATGTCAGCTATAAAGTGCTAGAGCAGGTCCTGGCGTGCCGAGTCGGGGGGGCACAGGGGGGTGGGCAGCCCCCAGCTCCCTGGGGACCCCCCAGCAGGGCAATGCCTCCCCCCAGCAGGGCAATGCCTCCTCGGGGTGAGTGGGTCCCCAGCTGGGGACACCCCCAGCGCTGTCACGGGCTGAGGTTACGGTCAATGCATTAAAGCTGCTGCTTTGGGTGGTTGTTGTTGTTGTTTTAATGGTTTTATTGGGTGATGCTGGGCCGGGCCTGGCAGGCCCTAATGAAGGAGATTGATGGCTTAATCGCCTGCAGCCATTACGGGGTAATTGAATGGTTGTGTACATATGATCCCACCGTCAATGCCGTGTGGCTGGCAAGAGCAGTGCCTGGAGCTGGGGGGACACACCGAGCCCCCCTGCACCCTGAGGGATGCGGTGTGGGGGGAGCAGAGCCCACGGCCTCGGGATCCCATCCATGCCCACGGTCCTGGCTGTGCTGGTGTCCCTGGAGGTCCCCAGGTCCATCCAGTGGCACCAGGTCACCCCATCCAGCTCAGCTCTCACTCAGGCCACTGTGACCAGGTGTTTTAATGATGCTTTTAATTAACAGGCCCCAGCTACAGGGATGAAGAGCAGCGTGGGAGCGGAGCTGGGAGCAGGAGGGCCCAGCAGGGATGGCAGCCCCAAACCGGGCTCACCCCTGACCCCCTCCCTGTGGGAATCCCCGAGAAGCAAACCTGGCACAGCCCCAGGCCGGTCCCTGCCGAGGTGGGAGTCCAGCTCCTCATTCAGAGTGTGACAGCCAGGTGTTTTACAGTATTTGCTACCTGTGATCATCCATCACAGCAATCGATAGCGTTCCTGCAGAGCTTTATTAATGATCTTGTCACCGGCCTGGTGCGGGGTGCCCGGGGTTGTCGAGAATGATAGATCATTAAGAGCTTTTGCTGCTATTTATTCTCCAGTGACCTTGTCTCTCTCCATTGTTGCTTGCTTAAGAGTTATGAATGCGAGACATGATAATTTGATATTGATCTATTTGGTAAGTTAAAAAATTTACTGCATCGTTGATGTTTTAACAAAGGATGGGCTGGGGCCCTCCCGCTGCTGTGGGCTGCACACGTGTGTGTCCCTGTGCCTGCCACGTGGGACAGACACACACTGAGAGGCGCCTCAGGAGCTCTGGGTGTGCCTCGTGTCCCCATCTCGGGTCCTTTTGAGCCCGGAGTACGGAAATCCAGGAGATGCCACAGTGGGCAGGGTGTGGGGATGGACAGAGCGGGCCCATGGCCAGACCCCAGTGCAGTGGGCTGGAGAAATCCTGTTCCCATCCACACCCCCTTCCCCTTTTTCCCAGCCCCGCTCTCATCCCAGCCCCTCCCTGCCTGCTGTGCCCAGCACCGTGTGCCTGCCATGGTCCCCTCCATGGTCCCCTCACATCTCCTCGCAGACTTTTGGGGCTCTGGTGACCCTAACAAAGGAATCCCTGTAATTACTCGTGCTCCTTGTTCCTCCTGCCCTCCCTGGTGCTTCCAGAGCCCCACCAGCTGCTGGGAAAGCTGGGGCTGCCTGTCACCCCTCAGCACTGGACAGGACCAGAGCAGATGGACCCAGCTGGGGGCTGCTGTGCCCCACTGGCACCATCGACCCTCTGGGGCTGGCAGCTCATGTGTGGGGTCAAACAGGGCAAACTTCCCCGTTGAAATGTAGGATTCATCATGAAAGGTGGGATTCATCAATAGTGTACTGGGGTCATTTGGTGGTGGCGGATGAACTGGATAACACAGTCAGTATTTATGTGTGATTTTAGATTTATTCTTTATTTCTGCTGGGAAATCATTCCCTGTGAGGGTGGGCAGGCCCTGACACAGGTGCCCAGAGCAGCTGTGGCTGCCCCTGGATCCCTGGCAGTGCCCAAGGTTGGACAGGGCTTGGAGCACCTGGGACAGTGGGAGATGTCCCTGCCATGGCAGGGGTGGCACTGGATGCATTTTAAGGTCCCTTCCAACCCAAACCATTCTGTGATTCCTGCAAAGGGTTCCCCACAAGGAAACCCCAACCCTGCAGCTCTGGCTCAGCTCAGCCAAGAGGGACAAACCCTATTTTTATTGGACATTCATCAAGGGCTAGGCTGCAGTCAGTGAGCCCAGAGCTGCCAGGGAGGATCCCCTGGCTCCTCCTCTGGGGCAGAATGCCCTGGATCAGGGCCAAGCCCTCCCAGGTGGGCCCTAGGCTGGGTAGAAGCGTTTCAGCAGCTCCTTCTTGTTGACTTTGCCCATCTGGTTGCGCGGGATCTCCTCCACCACGATCAGCTCCGTCGGGATGGCGTAGGGAGCCATGGTGTCCCTGGAACACCAACCTGGGCTGTCACAGCTGGGCAGGGCCAGCTGAGCCTTCCCGGGAGCCCAACCAGCTCCACCTGGGACCCCCACCCACACCCCGGGAGCCCATTTAAGCTCAGCCCTCCCAGAGATGTGGCAGGGTGTGTGTTCCCAGTTTGTCTCTGCAGGCCCTGCAGCTGGGATCAGTGATGTCCCCAGGACAAGGACAGTGCTGTGAGGAGTGCAGGGCCCCACGAGCTCCTGGTGCCAGCCCCGAGGTGCCGCAGGTGAGTACTCCTGGGGGATGGATGGGTGACAGAGCAGCGATCTCAGCCCCATCCCGGGCGCAGGGGGGGCTCTGCTGCCTTCTGCTGCCCGTGTGTCACCAAGCCCGGGCCGTGCCCAGCACCTCGCACCGGCTCCAGGGTGAGATGCCAGGGCTGCCGAGCCCCCGGAGCCCCGGGCGGCCTCCTGCCACCGCCACCAGCGCCCGGCCATATGGAGCCGCCAGCTCGGGATGGCGCCTGTCGCCGCGGAGCACCGGGCACGGCGAGAGCCGCAACATGAATCACTCTGAGGAGGGACATGTGTCTCCTGCCAGCAGTGCGAGAACGGGGCCCGGCCAGCCTAAGTGACATCAAAAATAAAGGGGAGAGACAGGGCGAGAGGGAGAGGCGGGCGGGGAGCGCAGCCGGACCCTGCGGGGGATTCGCGTTCAAGGGCACCGGAGCGGCGTCCCTGTCACAGAGCTGGGGACAGCCACATCCCCGTCCCGGGGCTGGGGACAGCCACATCCCCGTCCCGGGGCTGGGGACAGCCGTGTCCCTGTCACAGAGCTGGGGACAGCCACATCCCCGTCCCGGGGCTGGGGACAGCCACATCCCCATCACAGGGCTGGGGACAGCCACGGGAGGAGACGTGCAGGGAACACTCTGGGAGGTGGCCCTGGGCAAAGCCCCCTGCCCGACACCCCCAGAACAGCCTGGGGGATCTCCAAGGCTGCAGGTGGGGCATGGAGGGCTCTCCTGGCTGGGTCACCAATGTCCCCAGCATGGGATATGGGGATGAGCAGCTCATCTCTCCTGTGAGGAAAAGCTGAGAGAGATGGGCTTGTTCAGGTGGGAAAAGAGGAGACTTTTTATGAGAACTTATTTATAGGGTCTTGTCTGGAGTGCTTGGACAAGGGGGAATGGCTTCAAACTGCCAAAGAGAAGGGATGGATGGGAATTTGGGAAGAAATTCTTCCCAGTGAGGGTGAAAAGGCTCTGGCACAGGTGCCCAGAGAAGCTCTGGCTGCCCCTGGATCCCTTGGAAGTGTCCAAAGTCAGGGTGGATGGGGCTTGGAGCACCCTGGGCTAGTGAAGGTGTCCCTGCCCATGGAAGGGGTGACACTGGGTGAGCCTTAAGATCCCTTCCCACCTAAACCATTCCATGACTCTGTGATCCTGTCCATGAGGACACTGCTGGCTTTGAGCCTGCTCCCTGTCCCCTCCTGGGGTTTTACCTGGCCCAGTCCTTGAGGTCCTTCACGGAGAGCATCTGGCCCTGGCGCAGCTTCACCACGGCGCTGACCCGCTGTCCCCACACCACGTCCGGGGGCCCGATCACCGCCACGTCTGCAGGGACAGCAGGGACCCTCAGGGACCTGGGCAGCTGCTGGGCACAGCTGGGCACAGCAGGGCTCAGGTGTGAGGGGGAGGGAAACGCCACGGGATGTCAGCACACACCTGTGATGTGCGGGTGCGCCAGCAGCTGCCGCTCCACCTCCAGCGCGCTGACCTTGAACCCCCCGTTCTTGATGATGTCCACGGAGGTGCGGCCCTTGATCCAGTACACCCCATCCTTGTAGGCTGCTGTGTCTCCTGGAAAACACACAGCTCCATCACAGGCTGCTCCTTCACCCCCTCTGCCTCTCCTGGCACGTGGCCGTGGCACTCTGCTGGTGCTGCAAGGGGAATGGGCTCCCACTGCTGCAGGGGATGGATATTGGGAAGGAATTCCTGGCTATGAGGGAGGGGAGGCCCTGGCACAGGGTCCCCAGAGAAGCTGTGGCTGCCCCTGGATCCCTGGAAGTGTCCAAGGCCAGCCTAGATGGGGCTTGGAACAGCCTGGGATAGTGGAAGGTGGAATGAGATGAGCTTTAAGGTCCTTCCAAACGAAACCATTCTGTGATTCCACAAAAAAAGAAAAAAAAGGTGTGGGGGGGAATGACATTGGGAAAATGAGCCTGTCCTGAGCAAGATGTTTGGTCCAACCTGTCCTTCTCACAGGTGTGATCCCATAATCAGCCCAGCCCAGGTACCACAGAAGTGCCGGCATGATGCAGTTTTCACAGCCCATTTCCAGCTCACCTCTGGCACTGTGGTGCAGCAAAGGCCCGGGGATTTAAACTGTCAGGGCAAGGAAACATCAGAATCGGTGCTGAATATCCAGGCTGCTCCCCAGAAGAGCTGTGTCCCTGCTCAGCTGGCACCTGCCAAAATCCTGAGCAGCTCAGCCCAGCCAGGGAATGATTGATGGTTCCTGTATTTGCTGCCCCTTGGCGCTCTGTGGCTGCTGAAGGCTGTCTGGAATGTTCTGGAGTTGGGGAGAGTTTGAAACTGGGGCTCTCGGGGTGTTTGGCTGCTTGGGGTGGGAGGAAGCCGTGGCTGCTGTGATGAACTGCTTCTGCACCCTGATCCTAGGGTGTGTGACTGACACACGGTGGGACAGGGGACAGTAATTAACTGGTGGCACTGGAGAGGCAGGAGCTGCTTATTCACACAGAGAAGATGGGGAGAGGAGAGGGAATTCAGCCCTGCCCCAGTGGCACACAGCTCCCATGTCACTCTTTGGGGTGTCAGCACAGGAAACCAGCCACATTTGCCTTCCCTGTGCCCTGATGGGGTGAGTGATCCCTGACAGCTCTGCTCCCCACACAGATCCCCGCATTGCACTGGCAGCACAGCCCAGGCAGGGCATCTGTCACATTATTATTGTGACTGCTGGGAGCTCCTGGGACCAGCTCTGCAATTCCCCCCATCTCCTCCTTTCCATCTCCTCTCCAGCAGCAGGCCCTGGCTGTCAGTGCCCACGCTGACAGCCTCGAGTGCCCTGGGGATGCCATCCACCGAGGACAGCCCTGTCACCCTCTGCCCTGCACCATCTGCTTCCAGCCCAGCACATCAGGCAGCACTCCCTGCCTCCCCAGCCAGTGGGGAATTCCAGATCAGTGAAAAGGAGATGCTGAATTTGCTCAGTGACTGTCCCCAGCAGTGCTGAGTGTCACCTCCAACGTGGGGCTGCCCTGAGAGCCCCAGCAAGGACTGTGCCTGTCCTTCTGGGGGTCACAGGTGAGTCCCTGCCCCATGAGCCCCCAACCCTGGATGGAGCTGCTGCTGCTGTGTCCCTTCCATCCCAGCTGCTCCATCCAGCAGGATGCAGCTCAGAACCACAACCAGCACTCCCTGCCCTGGGCCAGCTGCAGCAGAAAGGGAATTTTGGCAGATGAGAGGAGGGTCTGTGACGCCCCCTCTCCTGCCCTGCCTGCCTGGGGCACTGCACCCAGCTCCTGTCAGCACACAGAGCCGTGGCAGCAGCACCTCGTGGCACGTGGGGCCGTGGGATTGCTGCTCCCTGACAGCAGCCGTCACCGCTACCTTTGGATTTGTTTCAAGATGCTCAGTGGGCATCTGTTCTGTGAAATGTTAAAGGCTCTGCTGAGCTGCATACTGAGCAGGCTCTGTGCTGGTGGGGGCTGCCCTTTGCTGGAGTTACAGGCAGTTACAGATATATTTATCCAGTTAAAAACATAGAATTAGGGGAAGGTTTGGGCTGGAAGGACTTTGAAACTCATCTTGTTCCACCCCTGCCATGGCAGGGACACCTTCCACTATCCCAGGGTGCTTCAAGCCCTGTCCAGCCTGGCCTTGGGCACTGCCAGGGATCTGGGGCAGCCACAGCCGCTCTGGATAACCTGCTTCAGCCCTCACCACCCTCCCAGGGAGATGCAGAAGGAGACACAGGCAATGGAGACCAACATTTCCCAACTCAAACTGCAGAGATTTCTGCCATGAGGTTCCTCAAGTTGCAAAATCCTCACTGCAAACACAGAAGGGCCCTTGGGACTCTGCTGCAGTTTGAGCACCTCTTTCAGTGAGTGCTGAGACCTCGTGGGCACCCAGAGGCTGCTGGAGCTGCTCCCCAGGGTGTGGAGAACAACAAGAGCCCCTCTGCTCCTCGAGCTGAGCTGCAGGATCAAACCCTCACCTGTGTCAACACCCTCACCCCGTACAGGGTGGTTTGTTCCTGGCAAACACAGTTCCCACATCAAAGCCACAACCAGCTATTGACCTGGGGAACACTTGGGCTCAGGAAAGGAAACGCTGAGTGGCTTTGGGGAGCTCCAAGACAGCTGAAGTATGCACAAAAAAGGACTTTTTAGGTAAATCAGGTGACTTCAGCCTGCCCTGGACAGAGGTGAGGAATGTTCTGGGATGTGCTGGACAAAGAGGGACAGTGCTGGCTTTGCACTGGGGCTCTGTGAGGCCAGGATTCCAACCCTGCACAGGGGTGATGAGAGGTGAGCCCACCCCAGGCTCACCATCGTGCTTGGGGCACAGACGTCCCCCGGGAGCCCGTGCCTGTTTGCCAACAGGTGTCACCAGCTTGGTGGCAGTGACAGCACAGACGTGCGAGCCGGGAGCGGCAGGCGGGGCCGGCCCGGGGCAGGCGGTGCCACCGCGATTTACAAACTGTCACAGAGCTGTCGCCGAGCTGCCACCAGGCTCCCCCGGCTCCTGGGAGCTGCCTCCCCGCCCCACGGGACCCCTGCACCTCCTCCTCGGTGCTCAGAGCTCCACAGGGACCTGGCAGGCGCTTCCAGGTGATTTCAGGTGTGGTGCCAGCTCTGGGACAGGGAAAAGGTCTGTTAGGGCAGAGGAGCTGGTGCTGCCCTTTGAGTGAGGTGCACAGAAGAGAATCCACTTGGAAAGGGAAGATCAGTGAAATCCTTTTGTCCTGCCACAGCGGATCTGAGAGCAGGGATGTTTCTGACTTGGCTGTGTCCTGGGTGCTCTCCCACCCAAGGATGGGCACTGCCAGCTTGGAACCAAAGCCCACAGCCCAGCGCCACCAGCAGAGCCTACCCCATGAGCATCATTCCCAGAGATGTGGCTCTTTGCAGCTCTGATGTCCTCCCATGCCTGTCCCAGCTCCAGCAGACCAAGTGCTGCACGGCAGAAAACACCAAGAAACAGCAAATGTCCCTTAGAAAGGCAAATGATCTTTCTGATTATTTCAGCCTCCTGCTCTGAGCAGTTCATGCTCCAGCCCGGAGCTCCAGGGGATGCTGGGGGGCTCCTCCCTGCCAGCAGAGGATGTGCTTGGAGCACTTTCAAATATTAATTAGACCTTTTTGCTGTTAATGAATCACTCCTGATTTTTGCAAACTCTTGGCTCCGTGCAGAGCCCAGCCCAGCGCTCCTCAGAGTGGGGACAGGGAGCAGGAATGTCTCACAGCCACTCCTCCAGGTGACACAGAGAGCTCCTCTGGGGACAGCCACCATGTGCCACCCACGGGCAGCCAGCAGAGCTCCTTCAGACCACACGGTGCACCTTGGGAGCCTTTATGTTGGTTTTTTGTTTGTTTTGTTTTGTTGTTTTTTTTTTCCCAAATTCTAGGAGGAATTCCCTGCTGTCAGCTGCTCTCCTGCCATGAGGATTCCTCATTTCCAGAGGGAAGAGCTGAGCACACCCTCCTGCATTCCTCTGGAACTGCTGCTCTCACCCAGTGAGTCTATGTGGTGGGGACACCAGCAAGCTCTCAGCTGGAAACCCCCAGGAATCTTGCAGGAAGGCAGTGGGGATAATCAATCTTTGCCCTTCTCTGGTGCCTTTCAGCAGAAGATCCCCAAGCACACTGGTCCAGAGGCTGATCAGGCACAAAGGGAACAGCTGGGGATGAGGAGGAGCCCCTGTGGGATGAGGAGTGGCCTCACACCCCAGGAGCAGTGGGCAGGAGGCTCTGGATCTTTGCTCTACCCTGGCATTAACTCCTACCTGCCTCCCACCTCCCTGGAACCACTGCTGGTGCTGCTGCTCCGTCAGGCTGGGGCAGAGCTCAGCCTCTGGCACATACACCTCACTCATTAGGGTTAGGATTTATTCTCCAGGCAGGTGATGAAGAGCCTGAGCCCTGATCCTGATCCACACCTCTGGGAGAGCAGAGCCAAGATCTGGGAGCTCAAACCTCCTTTGCCAGGAGAGGATTTTGCAGCAGCAAGTCTCCAACCCCAGCACCCACAGCTGGATGGGGACCAGCCAAGGCTTGTGATGGTCCCCCTGACCCCCTCAGAGGATGCTGGCAGGAAGATCCTCCTCCATCCTCCTCCATCCTCCTCCACCCTCCTCCATCCTCCTCCATCCTCCTCCACCCTCCTCCATCCTCCTCCATCCTCCTCCATCCTCCTCCTTTGAGCACAGTTTTCCTGCCTGCAGATCAGACCATGGGAATGCTCCTTCCCAGGCATTGGGATCCCCCTGCAGCCACAAGCTCCACGTGCCTGTCACATTTCTCAAGTGCTTTCAAGTTTCCGTGCTCTTTCCAGGGCAGTTGAGTGTCTCACCACCCTCCTAAAGCCCTGGGAAGGATTTTTTTGCAGGTGGCACAGACACAGTGGGGCTGGGCAGCTGCTGAGTGTGGCACTGCAGTGACATTGCTGTGCTCACTCTGCCTCTCTTCCCATCCCTCTGGGCACAAGCTCCCAAGCCCAGTGCTAAAAGAAATGGTTTGTTCCCATTCCCAGAGGCTCCTGTGCCGGAGAACAGCCACGTGGGGTGGATAAATGATTATAAGGCAGGTGCTAAAGGCTTTTCATAGGAATTAGATAATCCATCCCCTCTGTGGGATGGGTGGCCGAGCGCTGCCTCTGTCACAGGCATCCACCTTTCCCTGCCCCCACACCAGGAAAACTGCATGCACAGATCCCCCATCTGCTCCCATCCATCACACCCTTCACTCCAGTTTATTAGCTGGAATAAATCATAAATATTTCATTATATATCAGCGGCGCTGGGCTCGGGGAAGGTGCAATCCATCACCC
The DNA here is from genome assembly GCF_028551555.1 of Melozone crissalis. Lineage (NCBI taxonomy): Eukaryota > Metazoa > Chordata > Aves > Passeriformes > Passerellidae > Melozone > Melozone crissalis. The sequence continues at coordinate 1,379,196 of NW_026535785.1, forward strand.
TGCTCCCCCGACCTGCGCCGTGCAAGCAGCTTTCCAGTCTATTAAACAAGATTGATACACTGTGCCAGCCTGGTGGGGCATTTATCCATGCAGCCCTGGCACAGGGAGGGCACAGGATGCATGGGCAGCACAAACCCTGCAGAGCAAGAGGCAGAGTCCTCCTCCAAGCGTGCCGTGGGAATGCTGCTGGCATGAGGAGAACCATGGAATTATTTAGCTTAAAAAGGCCCTTGGAAAAGGAAATTCCACCCATTCCCCAGCACTAACCCGTGTCCCCAAGGGCCACATCCTCATGGTTTTAAATCCCTGCAGGGATGGAGGCTCCACTGCTGCCCTGGGACAGCCCTTCCCATGAGGAAAGCTCCCCTGATTTCCAAGGCTGTTAGATACCAGGGAAGGCTGCTCACTCTTGTTCCCTAGGAGAAGAGATGGCAGAAGACACCATGGCAAAGCAGGGCCCAGCTGAATCAACACCCTGCCTCCAACAGGGACCTTCCAGCCTGTCCCAGCTCAGGAATTCCCCCTCATCCTCCAGGTGGGACCTCTCTCCGAGCCACCTCTCCCTGCAGGACCAGCAGCACCCTCACTGTGGGTCACTCCCTGCTGGAATGCTGGCCTTGGGTGAGTTCCCAGCACCTGAGAGATGCAGCTCAGTGATCCAGAGCCTTGCTGGCACTGCTGGCATTGCTGGGAGCCATCCCTGCTCCTGCAGGGGTTGAGGCTCAGCAGCACTGATGAATGTGCACAGATCTCCTTAATGAAATGCTGAATGATAGGCTGAATAACTGAGCACCTTCAGCTTGATTTATTGCGTGGAAGTGAGGAATGCCTGTCCCTGCTGTCAGCCATCTTGGCTGCCAACAGAGGTCACGAGCACTAATTGTAGCTAATTAACATTAATTAGACTGGGGAAAGACTGGGTCTGCTCTCCCCAGTGATCCCCATCCACCCCAGCCCTCCAGCACTCCCATTCCCTGGGAGCAGGCTGCACTCCCAGCAGCTCCTGCTAATCCCAACCCACTGAAATCATCATCTCCTGCCTTTCCCCACCTTTGCCACCCTGCTCAGAGCAGGAGGGGGAGACCTGCCCGGCCCCAGAGTGCAGCTCCCTGCTCCCTTTGGAGTGTGTCCCAACCTGGAGTGACTCCTGGGGGACACCTGAGTCCACCCACCCTCAGCAGCTCACCTGGAGCAGCAGTGCCCTCCTTGGGCTCACAGGAGATCCTGTCCAAGGGCACTGGGGCTGCTCTGGGCTCCCTCTGTATTTGGACAGCCCACGATCATTAATAAAGCATCAAAGGCTCCTGAGGGGGAGAGTCTGAAACTTCCTCAAAAAACCACATGTATATTAATTGCACAGCAATTATTCCCGAGGAAACCCTCTCCCCAGCAGCTCCCTGGTGCAGGACAAAGCCTTTCCCGGTGTCCCTGCCCTGCCCAGCAGAGCCAGGGCACGGGGAAGGGCTGGCACTGCCTCTGGGCCCAGCTGCTCTCCTGGCACGGGCAGCCCTGGCTGGCGGCACAGCCCCAAACTGCTGCCAGCAGCCTGCAGCAGGGCCCAGGGCCAGGCAGGGGAGAGGCTCAGCAGCTGCAGATCTGTCCCCGGGCCGGGCACAGGCAGGGGAGCTCAGCCTGGAGCTGCTGCTCTCCAGGCAGCCCCAGCTGCACTCACAGAGCCAGCGTGAGGAGATGCTGGAGCCAGGGGGCTGCCCCAGGGCTGGAGCCAGGCTGGGACACCTGGGGGGGCTCACCTGGAGAGGAGAAGCTCCAGGGACAAAGGGCTACAGGAGAGCTGGAGAGGTATTGGGGACAAGGGATGGAGGGACAGGACACAGGGAATGTCTTTAAACTGAAAGGGGGTAGTGTTAGATGGGATATCAGGGTGAAATCCTTCCCTGTGAGGGTGTGAGGCCCTGGAACAGGTGCCCAGAGCAGCTGTGGCTGCCCCTGGACCCCCGGAAATGTCCAAGGCCAGTCTGGACAGGGCTTGGAGCACCCTGGGACAGAGGGAGGTGTCCCTGCCTGAGGGAATGGGCACAATCCCAAAGCTGCCACAGCTCCAGGAGGGTTTGGACAACACTCTCAAGCACAGGCTGGGATTGCTGGGGGTCTGTGCAATGCCAGGATTTGTACTTTGATATCTTAATGCATCCCTTCCAGCTGAGGCTGTTCCATGACTGATCTGGGAAAGGCTTTGGGTCATCTTCGAGCTGCCTGCTCCCAGGAGAAAGGGGTTAAGCAATGCACTCCCCGCTCTCAAAACTTCTCCAGAGACTCCTGGAGCAGCCAGCATGAGGAGAAAATAAAACCAGAAATAAATAAAAAAAAACAGGGCCCAGGCTGGAATGAATTCCTGTCATGCTCTGTAGCAGGGAACTTTGTATTCCACAGGCAGCAGCTCTGAGCCTGCTGTCAGAGCCACGCTGGGAGAAAGGGCAAAACCCTGCTGAGATGAAAGAATGGGAAGCACTGGAACAGCCTCCCCTGGCATTTACACCTGGAAAAAAAATAAATCACTCAAGGGCATCTCACAAAGAGCTGTGCTAATAAGGCTCTCCCCCCCACGCTGTGTGGCTGCGTGGGACATGGAGCAGTGCCAGCAGAGCTGGCAGCAGCTCAGGGACCTGCAGGGCAGAGGAGCAGGTAAGGCAAGCCTGAGCCAAGCCTGAGCTGAGCTCTGCCCACCCTGATTCCAGCCAGGGGACAGAGGGGCTTGGGCACCTGCCCTGAGTGCAGCTTCCCCTTGTCTTGGCTGATCTGTCAGAGATTCCTTCCCCTCACACAGGTATTTTCCAAAGGCTCCCCACATTTACTGCACCCCTCAGCAGGGTGAGAAGTCAGGCTGATGCCCACTGACCCTCCTGGCTTGTCTGCACATCCCATTTCCTTCACCACCCACATTTCCCTCCACAACCCCGTCCTGGCTCCTGTGAGTGGGCTCATTCCACCACTTTCCTGCTTTCCATGCTCCCAAGAGGATTTTTCTCCTTGTCTGAGCACAAGGAAGAAGGCAGGGCAGTGTTTGGGCATCGCCCTCTGGTGTCAGTGTCCCACTGCACTGTGTCTGCACCCAGGATCCTCCTGGGGCAGGGAAAGCAGCATCCACTGCATCCCTTCTCCAATCCATCCCTTCTCCAATCCATCCCTTCTCCAAGCCATCCCTTCTCCAAGCCATCCCTTCTCCAATCCATCCCTTCTCCAATCCATCCCTTCTCCAAGCCATCCCTTCTCCAAGCCATCCTTTCTCCAATCCATCCCTTCTCCAATTCACCCCTTCTCCAACCCTTGCTCCAATCCATCCCTTCTCCAGCCCATCCCTCTCCCATCCCCTGCCAGCCAGACCTCCCAGCACACCCCCCTGAGCAGCAGCTTTGCCCACCAGGTACAAAGAGCCACGTTTGCCCCATTGTTCTTGCTGCAGATGGTCCCTGCTCCAGCCTTGGCCTGGGCTGGCACTGACCCCCTCCCACAGCCTGTGCCAGCCCAGTCCTGGGCACTCAGCCAGGACAGGACAGCACCAAATGGAAACTCAGCCTTGGCAAAGCCTGGCAGAGCCTCGGACGCTGCCCGCCCTGGCAGAGGTGCTGCTGCTCCCCATTTTTATCTCATTTCTTCAGCCCAGCATGGCCAGGAGCCTCTCCAAGGCCTCAGAGGGAAGGGCAGGAGCAGATGAACTCTCCCCAGGCTGCCTGTCCTGCTCCAATGGAAAGCAGTGATAAACCAGGCAGACCTGGAAGGTTTCTGCAAAGCAGGCAGCCAAGGCTTTGGAGGTTCAGCCCTCACCAGCAGGAACTCAGGGGTGGCTGATATGACACAAGGCTGAGCAGGGAGCCCCTGCTCCTCCAGCCCGAATTACTGCAGATGGGTTTGCCCAGAGGAGCAGCCAGAAAAGAAAATGGGTAAGTAAAAATGAAAAACACTTCTTCTTTTTTTCACATTAGCATTTAAATATTTATGGAAATCCCTGCAGACAAGGAGAAGAAAAGGAAAATTCAAAGAGTAATAAATAAGTCAATGCTCCAAGGTGTGGCTGCATGTGGCTGGTGGAGCTTTGGAGAGTGTGGTAACAAAAAATAATAATGGTAATAATAAAAACATTAGAGCAGATCCCCCTGCTCCCTGCAGCCCCCGAGGGACAATCAAACCTTAGCAAAAGGCAGAATCACCTCTTCTTTTCCATGCAGTGACCTGGGACCTTGGGCACTGCCAGGGACCCAGGGCAGCCCCAGCTTCTCTGGGCACCTGTGCCAGGGCCTGCCCACCCTCACAGGGAGGAATTCCTGCCTAAATCCCTGACATGGGATGGAACTGACCAAGATGGGATGGGAGGAATGATCCCCAGCAGCCAGGGGCTGGTCCCAGGCTCGCCCTCCAGGCTGTGGGAGCAGCACTGCTGCAGCAGAGCAGCCACAGAACAAAAGGGAAGGGCTGGATTTTGGAGCTGCAGGTGCCTGCTGTTCCCACTGCCTCTCAGCTGGGGAGCAATTGCTCCATGCCTCTGGAAAGGAGCCTCAGTGCAGCAGAGGTTCTCAAAGAAGGGAAGGGTTGGCATCCAAGATGTTTGATACGACGAGAGCAGAGCTTCAGAGAGTAAACAAATTCTGTGCCAAAAGCTGCTCTCATTTACAGCTACAAAAATCCCAAGTCACTCTGAGCTGCTGAAAACATCAGTTTCACCAGCAGCCAGGGAAACAGAATCACAGAATCAGGGAATCATGGAATGCTTTGGGTTGGAAGGGACCTTAAAGCTCATTTCATTCCACCCTACCCATGTCCTGGTGACCCCAAGGCCTCCAGTAGCCAGGCAAACCTGGAAATACTGGAATGGAAATACTGAATCCTCAAGGAGAAGGAATAAATACTCAAGCAGGAAGCAAAAAAGGGAATTCTCTCTCCAAAGTGCTCTGAGTGTGTGTAAGGAACCTCTGGGGGCGATAAAGGCTGATTTACCAGAAAATATTCCATCTTTATGTTTTTAATTTTAGAAACACTTCTTAAATTAGGGCTGGGTGGAAAGGAGAGCCTGGTCTGGCTTCTGCTCCTGCTCCTTCCTACAGCAGCGTGTTTGGGGTCCCCCTGGCGTTTTTGGGGTGTCCTTCCATGGCATTTGTGGGAAGGAGGGTCCCAAAGGCAGCAGCTGAGTGCTGCCCTCCTGCCCCAGCCCAGAGCTGACCCCACCAGGAGCTGCTCCAGGCAGAGCCCCTGCTCCATCCACTGGGATCTCACATCATTCCAGCACACTGCAATTAGGGAATCATCTCTGTAAAAATAGAATTTGCATTAGCTGGATTTGTGAGTAGGAAAGCCACTGCAAACAAACAGAAAACCTGCAGATTAAGATGCTAATTAGATGCATTTCTATTTATAATCTGCCTTGATCAGCCTCAAGTATTTTCTCTTTCAGGTGTCTGTGCTCCACCCACGGATGTGAGCAATTCCCCTGGCAGGGAAACACCTGCTGCTCCCTGGGGACAGCCAAGCATGGGGAAAAGGCTGAGCCAGGGGGACAGGGCTGCATCCTGCTCCTGCTCCTCAGGGCACAGCCCCAGAGCGGGCAGGAGCTGTGGGTGCCCTGCCCTGGGCCTTCCCTACAAACAGCACATGGCTCTGTGCTGGGAACTGCAGGAGGCTTTGCCTTTCCCACCAGGAGGGGTGGGAATCACAGATTCATGGAATTAGCTGGGAAAGATCTTTAAGATCATCAAGTCCAACCATCAGCCCTGCACCACCACCATGGTCCCCCTGACCATGTCCCCAAGTGGCACATCTATGTTTTTCCAACACTTTCAGGGATGGGGACTCCACCACTGCCCTCTAATTTTCCCCATCTCCACCCTAAACCTTCTCCAAGGCCATTTTGTCTCATTCTGTCCCTTGTTTCCCCCCCTGGCTGTCCCCTCCTGTCAGGGAACTGTGCAGAGCCACAGGGTCCCCCCTGATCCCCCTTTTCTCCAGGCTGAGCCCCTTCCCAGCTCCCTCAGCCCCTCCTGCTGCTCCAGTCATGACTGGGAGGGTTGGATTTGATGGCATTGAAAGGTCCTCCCTCCCCCAGAGCATTCCATGATTGCGTGGAATCTGCAGGGGCCAGGCTGGGAATGGCAGGGATCTGCAGCTGGTGCCAGCTGAGTCTGAAAATGACACAGAGACAGCAGGAGGTGACTGGGACCAGTCACAGGCACTGGGATCATCCCCTGCACTGGGGCTCAGGGCTGCGTGTTCCATTCTTGGAGCCAGCTGGGAATTCAGGGCTGAGTGGGATGCTCCCAGCTCAGCCAGGGCTTGTCCTTGGTGCTTGGATTTGTAATCACAGTGGAAAAACAACAACTTTTTGTTGTAGGGTTTTGTTTGTTTTGTTTGGTTTTCCCTGGAGTTCCTCCTTCACTGCAGAACATCCAGAAGGAATAAAGAAACAGCAGGTCCACTCTGTTTTCCCTATAAAGCCTTACCAACAGGATATGAGAAGTTTTTTGGGCATAGGATTTATTACTGATGGGGTTCAGGGGCATTTGTGACCTGGGCAGATGGATCCAGCAAAAATTCACTGATAAACCAAGATGTAACAATGTGAAAAACAGCTCCAAGGTTGTGGGGGTTTTTGAAATGCAGCTCAAAGAAAGAAATTTAAAAGATATGAGTCATCATTCTGCAGTGTGCATCAAACAAGTTAAATAACTCTTACTTTCTTAACGACATATTAATCAAAGTGCATTGATTCTTGAATCAGATTCTACTCCCAACAAGCTCTCTATCTTCTCCATCCTGATGCATGCATTAAGAGAGTTTTATTCTGACAGATACAATATAGCAATCAATAAAATCTTATTATATGGAGCAGGGATACATGGATTTGTTGCAGGATTTATGCACTACTTTCAAACCCGGTGCTATTTCATGTCTCAGCCTTAACCTGTAATTGAAAATAAATCTCCCTGAATACACCAGATTCTAATTTTCTGGATCTGTGGGCAAATGTGAATGGAAGCTGCCCTTCCCTGGGGGAGCAGGCTGCTCTCAGGCCCTGTGCCTGCCCGGGCAGCACGAGCACAGCTGGATTGGCAGATTTGGGCACCATGGTGGGCACCCAGCACGCTCCCACACCCTCCTGGTGCTTCCAAAGCCACCTGGCAGTGGGGACAACACAGCCTGGCAGTGCCAGGGCATGGCCCAGGGGGGCATGGCAGGGCTGGGAGGGAGGGAGGGATGGATGGATGGATGGATTGATGGATGGATGGATGGATGGATGGACAGACGGACGGATGGATGGATGGATGGATGGATGGATGATGGATGGACGGATGGATGGATGATGGATGGATGGATGGATGATGGATGGATGGATGGATGATGGATGGACGGATGGATGGACGGATGGATGGATGGATGATGGATGGACGGATGGATGGACGGATGGATGGATGGATGGATGGATGGATGGACAGATGGATGATGGATGGATGGATGGATGGATGGATGGATGGATGGACGGACGGATGGATAATGGATGGATGGATGGATGAATAGAGGGATGGATAGAGGGATGTTGGATGGAGGATGATGGATGGATGGACATCAGGATGACCACGGAAGCTGCTGTTTCTCTGCTGCTTTCCTCCACTTCCCAAGGTTTGGGAACTGGATCATGATTCACAGGATTTTGCTCGCAGGATCATGGAATGGTTTGGGCTGGAAAGGACCTTAAAGACCACCCAGTGCCACCCCCTGCCATGGGCAGGAACACCTTTCACTGTCCCAGGTTGCTCCAAAACCTTGCCTTGGGCACTTCCAGGAAACCAGGAACAGCCACAGCTTCTCTGGGCACCCTGTGCCAGGGCCTCATCCTAAAAATCCTCTTCCTTCCCTCTCCTCCCCTTTCAGGAACAGGTGAGGGTCTGAGGCTGCCTCTCACCTGGCAGGGCCTGGCACAGCTGGGCAGGAGCTGGGCAGGCTCAGCAGGGACAGCAGCCAGATGCCCACAGGCGTTTTTCCTCTGGGCTCAGCTCGGCCTCAGAGGGCTCGGTGCCACTTGGATGGATGGCAGCAGGTGGAAACCCAGCAGTCTCCCTGGAAATGGCTGGAGGGGACTTTGATCTCAGCAGCTCTGTCAACAGCGTTAATACAATAAAAATAATCAAATTCACTGGGATGGAAATGAGAGATGGAGGGATCAGCAGCCAGCAGCACAAATCCCAGGGAATAAAGAGGATGGGAGCAACAGCACATCCCCTCTGCACCACCAGGAGTTCAGAGGCTTCTCAGAAGTGCCATGATCTCGAATTCATCAATCACTGGGCTTTTTCCTCCCCTTATTTTGGGCAGGGCTCGGAGCAACCTGGTCTAGTGGAAGGTGTCCTCGTTCATGGGACAGGATGAGCTTAAAGGTCTCTGCCCATCCAATCCTCTCCATAACTCTGTGAAAGCCCAGCCCTGAGGGCCCTGGCCACCACCTGCAGCCTGCAGGTCACTGCTGGGGACACCACCAGGGTCAGCAGTGAGCAGAAGGCTGGCACAGAGTCAGGAAAGCCGTGGCTGGGGCTTTGGGAGCACCTTGTGCTGCCATTCAGCCTCACCTGTAAAACACTCACCTGGATGACCTGGAAGTGGCAGACACAGGGAATTACAGCCTGGATTCACCTCTGCTGGATCCTGCCAGTATGGTTTTGCTCCAGGGTAACCAGTTTGTGCTTACTGGGAATAATTCACCCTCCAGATCCAATCCCAGTGACAGGACACAACCCCTTTCATTCCCTCAGGGGTTTTTTACCACCACAGGACATTTGCCACCTCTGAGTGGTCTCCAGAGGCTGCTGATGAGGCTGGGGCAGGCAGGGTGAGGATGGGGCCATGGGATTGCTCCTGGCACTGCTGGATAAATGAGGCTTGGGAAAAACCCAGTCCCACTGACCTGATATCCAGGAGAGGTGGAGCAGGAGAGGGAAGGAAGGGAAGGAAGGCAGAGTGGGGGTAGGGATGGGGAAGGGAGTTCAAACCTCCCACCCGAGGGAAGGGGGACATCAGGGAGGTCACCTGCCTGCTGGGGGGGCTGTCCAAGCCCCCCCTGACCCACCCTGAACCCCCCACTCCTGCCACTGCTCCCCTCCCTTGTTTCCAGCCCTGAGCTTTGCTCGGCTGGCGAAAGGGTTAAGTTTAATTTATACTGATTTCTATTTAATATCATTCTCTCCCCGTAGGAGCCGGCAGCTGTGAGCTGATTGTAGTCCCTCATTATGCAGTCTGTATCACTAATGGCCTGTGACAAAGGCATGCCATCTTCCCGGCCTTACCCCCGAGAGCCAATTAAACACACATACTCCCTTCCTGTTTGCGGCGCATTACAATGAAATTAAACTGAATTTCAAAATCATTTTCTCCTAAAGACATCTCTTTGCAATAATTAATGCACGCTATTCCTTTGCAGCTGAAATATTCATCAGGAGTGTTGACTAAAAAAATTTTTGAAGCTGATTGCCCTGCACCCCACGTGAGGGCTGGCGATGCTCCGGTGCCAGCCCGCGGTGCCCGCCTGGCCTGGGGACTCGAGGTGACACTGCTGGCAGAGTGAGCTCTGCTTCGGGAGAACAATTAGAATAAATCACAGCTTCTCCAGGAACCAGCAATAAATCAGCTTACACAGAAGGCATCAGAAACCCAGCCTGACTGCTGCCACCACAGCACTGCTAACACACGGTAAAGAGGGGAATGGGGAAATCAGAGAATCCCAGAATCACTGAGGCTGGAAAAGACCTCCAAGGTCATCAAGTCCAACCCGTGACTGATCCCCACCGTGTCACCCATCCCAGAGCACCGAGTGCCACATCCAGGACTTCCTCGGATACCTCCAGGGATGGGGACTCCAGCAGCTCCCTGGGCAGCCCCTGCCAATGCACAACCCTTCCCATTATGAAATTCCTGCTGATGTCCAACCTGAGCTTCCCCTGGCACAGCCTGAGGCCATTTCCTCAAATCACTGGAAGTGGAGACCAACCCCCACCTGGCCGCACCCTCTTCTCAGGGGGCTCTAGTGGGTAGTTAATGATTCTGAGACACAATCCCTGTGTAAATTGAGACAAATCCCACCTGTCTGCAAAGCTGAATTCCCAGCAAAACATTGAGCAGTGGCATTTCATGCTTAGGAGCAAAGGACCCCAAACACCCCCCATCACTCGGTGACTCACCATGGCCGAGGCTGGCACGGAAGCACATCCAGCCTGCACTCCCAGCTCTCTCCAAGCCCTCCCAGCCACCTCGAGCTGCTGTCCCTGTCCCTGTCCCTGTGCCAGGTCCCCGTACCTGTGCGGAACCATCCGTCGGGCGTGAAGGCGTCCGCGCTCTCCTTGGGTCGGTTCCAGTACTCGCGGAACACCGAGGGCCCCTTCACCTGCAGCTCCCCCTCCTGTCCCTCCAGGCCCGGGGTCACCTAGGACAGGCACACAGTCAGTGCAGCTCCCTGACACCTCTCCCCCTGTGTCACATTGCTCTGCCTGCCCTGGGTGACTCCAGACCCTGGCAGGGGGCTCAGAGACCCTGGCACGGAGTCACAAACACCTGTGCCTTCCATTTTAGCCCATGGAAACAATTCCCAACTTTGCGTGAGGATTTACAAGCCACAAGAGTTTGAGTAGAATGATAGTGAATTTGTCACAGGGTGAAAAAGTAGAATTTTGAGGTTTTAGAATGGGGGTTCAAGAGGAGGAACCAAAATGGAGGAATCTGGGTGTGTCCTGTCCTTCTTGTCCTCCATCTTCTGCTGTGATGGTGACACTTCTGGATTGGTTTAGAGTAGAGACAGACTAACATAGGTGATAGGTATTGGAAAATTATAGTAAATAAAGTACACATAGTTCTTAGTATAAAAAGCTAACACCACCCCAAGGGTGGTCAGTGTGCCACAACCTGACCTGCTGGACAGATCTCAGCAGGTCAGAGAAAGAATGGAATAGATTAAGAGAAAATAAACAACCTTGAGAAGCAGAACTGAGGAATCTCAACTTCTTTGGTCATGGGGCTGGGAAAGAAAAAGAGATTTTCTAATATCCCAGGAGCCATTCCAGCACAGAAACCTGAGACCCCAGCAGCACAGCAGGCAGCGTGCAGGACCCACATCATGGGCTCTTCCAGCCCTGGCCAAGCTCCACCACACCCTGCCCACCTGCAGGACCTCTCTCCTCAGGAGGAAGGGCTCATCCAGGTGTTTTTGATTTCCAAAGCACTGGCAATGAGCACCTGTGTTATAGGAAAACAAGGACTGCCATCCTGGAACTTCCAGCTGCTGGGATAGAGGTCACACGTGCAGAAGTGCAGGAAATACTCTTGGGGATGGGATGGTCCTTTCTGAGCCCTTCCAGGACCCTGTGCCAGGGCCTGCCCACCCTCACAGCCAGGAATTCCTTCCCAATATCCCATCTAAACCCATTCTCTGTCAGTTGAAATCCACAACCAAGGTGTGCAAAGGCACTGCTGGGATGGCAGGGTGCTGTGGGATGTGCCTGGACACACTGCTCCATGGAGAACAGCTCAGGAACAGGAATTCCAAACCACTTTCCCAGCCACCTTGTACTTGAGCTGCTGCAATGGCCAGGATCCACCTGGGACCCCAAGAATCAGCAGTGCCAGCAACAGGGCCACGAGGGAAAGCTGTAATAGCAGTGCTGGAGCGCCAGGCAGTCCCAGGGCAGGGCAGGCTCTGCAGCCTCTGATGGAAACAAAGCCTCCCTAATGGAAAACGCTTAGAAAACTGCTTCCAAGGCATCATTTTAAAGTATTTCCTTCCTGATGTCCTGTCCTGGAGGATGGGGTGACAAGGGGATCTCTGCACACACAGCCCAGGCTTCCAGAGCCCTGGCTGGGGATCAATTCCCTGCCTGGGAGATGTTGCAGGAAAGAAAAGTCCTTAACGCCAGTGAGGAATTTTGCTGAGTGATGGCAAGGTGGGGATGGTGCTGGCTGAGTTCTCCCCAGGGATCTGAAAGATGAAGCTGAAGTCCAGACTATCCATGAGAGAAACCTGAGGTCTGGAGGAGCTGGAGCAAATTCCACACCTGCAGCAGCAAAGGGCACAAAGGATCCAAAGAAGGGCACAAAGAGGCACAAAGGGCACAATGGGCACAAAGGGCACAAAGAGGCACAAAGGGCACAAGAGGCACAAAGCCTCCATGGACAAGAGTGGCAGGGACATGGTGGGTGGCACAGAGGGACCAGCAAGGCTGGCTGCAGGGCTCTTACAGGCAGTGTGGAGTTTTATGGTGCAGCTCTTTCTTCTCACTCCTGATGTTCCAGCTGTGGTATCACAAAACAAGCAGCGTCCTGAGCAGTGTCCTGGTGTTGAGGCTCCTTCCCACTCCCCAGAAGGGCTGGGGAGGGGATGGCAGAGCTGAGAACCTGCAAACAGTTCCCTGAACTTCACCCACACACCCTGCCAGGCTCTGGCTGCTTCTTGTCAGCCCTGAGCACGAGAAGAGCTGTAAATCTGTCTGCTCCAAACCCCTCCAGCCCCATCCTGCCCAGGATTCCACGGTGCCAGGTACCTGCAGAGCCCCAGGGATCAATCCTGCCCTGATTTACCTGCACAGTGCCATGTCTGGTGTGAATCAAGCCTTGAACCCGCTCCAAATTTCCTGTCATATCAACTCCAACTTTGGCAGCGGCTCAAGCCACATCTTATCTCGAGCAGAGCCCCTTGGCAGCAGGCACCTCCCTGTTGTGTAATTTAATGATGTTATGGCTGGCTTGCACACAGTAAAACAGAGGGGCCGTGACGTTACCTTAATAGGATTTTGCTTGCTGCCCTCAGAGGGTCACCAGCGTGGCACAGGGGCACAGACAGCCCCAGCTCTGCTCCCAGTGTGGCACAGGGGCACAGACAGCCCCAGCATGGCACAGGGGCACAGACAGCCCCAGCTCTGCTCCCAGCATGGCACAGACAGCCCCAGCCTGGCACAGGGGCACAGACAGCCCCAGCACTGCTCCCAGTGTGGCACAGACAGCCCCAGCCTGGCACAGGGGCACAGACAGCCCCAGCACTGCTCCCAGCATGGCACAGGGGCACAGACAGCCCCAGCTCTGCTCCCAGTATGGCACAGGGGCACAGACAGCCCCAGCACTGCTCCCAGTGTGGCACAGGGGCACAGACAGCCCCAGCATGGCACAGGGGCACAGACAGCCCCAGCACTGCTCCCAGTGTGGCACAGACAGCCCCAGCCTGGCACAGGGGCACAGACAGCCCCAGCTCTGCTCCCAGTGTGGCACAGGGGCACAGACAGCCCCAGCTCTGCTCCCAGTGTGGCACAGACAGCCCCAGCATGGCACAGGGGCACAGACAGCCCCAGCACTGCTCCCAGTGTGGCACAGACAGCCCCAGCCTGGCACAGGGGCACAGACAGCCCCAGCCCTGCTCCCAGTGAAGCAAAGGGGGCACAGACAGCCCCAGCCCTGCTCCCCAACAGCAGCAGCTCAAATTGCAGGTTCATGGCATTCATCTCCTGCCAGCTGACCCCTCTGCAGTGCCAGGTACACCGTGCTGGCTGGCTCTGGCAGCAGGGATGGCAGCACACAGCTGGGGTTTCCTTTCTCACCCCAGCCCTGGTGGCTCCTGCTGTTCCAGCACGGCTCGATGGCACCAGCAGCTGCTGGAGGCATCACATTGCTGAGTGCACCATCTCCCCCTCTCCCAGGGCCATGTCTTAATGCATTCCAGCAAGTTTAACAGCCAGGCACAGCGTGGCCCTGGAGGTTGTTAGAGAGCTCCCTGCTCCAAAGGCAGTGGAGCTGGACCAGCCGGCTCGCCAGATAAGATTCCATTTTCCACGCATGGAAATAAAAGGTTGTAATAAATCCTTTGAAGGCCTAAATCTGGGTGATTAGAAAATGCATATTTCCCCTCTCCCCGTTGCCATTTTACCTCTCTATTAGCAGGGTGGTGTGTAAAGGGCTGGGAATCCCTGGCTGGCACAGGGTTGTTCAGAGGGGCTGTTTGTTCGTTTGTTCCCTGCGGTCTCTGCCCCACCAGGAGCTGCAGCTCGGAGCTCCAATGGATCTCATGGAATTAGGGAAGGCTCAGAGCTGCCTGTCCCTCTCTGGGAAGCAGGGAAGGCACGGTGGATTCCTGAGCAGAAACATGTGGGACACACAGAGGGGAAGCCGGGGGGTGAGGTTTGAGGAGGTCAGAGCCTTTTCTTGGGAGGCAGACAGATTTTTAGGAGAAAACCCAAATACCTTCAGGCTACAAACAGGTTTTAGAGAGATCCACTTAAACTCTACCAGATGCCTCCTTCCCCCTTCACCTCCCAAATACCCACAGAGTCATGGAAGTGTCTGGGTTGGAGGGATTTCAAAGTTTATCCAGTCCCACCATGGGCAGGGACACATTCCCCTACCCCAGGCTGCTCCAAGCCCCATCCAGCCTGGCCTTGGACATTTCCAGGGATCCAGGGGCAGCCACAGCTGCTCTGGGCACCTGTGCCAGGGCCTCACCACCCTCACAGATAAGAATTTCTCCCTGATATCCCATCTAAGCCTGCCTCTTTTCAGTTTAAAGCCATTCCCTGTGTCCTGTCCCTCCATCCCTTGTTCCCAGTCCCTCTCCAGCTCTCCTGGAGCCCCTTTAGGCTCTGAGCTCTCCCTGGATCCTTCTCCTGCACAGGGACCTGAAGTTGGTTTTGCTGAACCTCTTTCTTGGGGGAGCACCAAAGGCTGTGGATCAGAGCATCATCTCTCAGCAGGGACCTCAAAAAGGACCTTGTAACTCCATGAAGCAAAAGCCTTTTGACTTGTGGGGAGGAAAGAAATGCTTCTGCAGCCCTGCCTCCTCCCTGCTGCGTTGCTCAGCTTGGAAGTGCTTGGCATTTTTCCCCACCTTGTAAATAAATTATTACTGTGATCAAAATAATTAAGCAACTGAGCCCTAAAGTGACTAATAGAAGCCAATAATTTATGTATGTGAGGTTTATGGAAGTGACAGAGCCCTTTTACCTCTCCTGCCAGAGAAGTCACTTCTTCCTGGTGTTTGCTGGGCTTTTTTAACATACCAGAGCACAGGAAATGATACAACAAAGCCTGAAGGACTGATCCAGCTCTGTCCTGCACCCAAGACAGGCTCCTCACTCCTCCAGACACCTCCCTGTGCCCTCCAAGGCTTTGGTGGCCCAGAGCCTTGTCCCAGAATCCCAGGATCACTGAGGCTGGAAAAGAGCTTCAGGATCATTGAGCCCAAGCTGTGCCCAATGCCCACCTTGTCCCCAGCACTGAGTGCCACCTCCAGGTGTTCCCTGGGCACCTCCAGGGATGGGGGCTCCAACCCTCCCTGGGGAAGGCTGAAAACCTTTTCCATGAAGAAATTCCTGCTGCTGTCCACCCTGAGCCTGCCCTGGCACAGCTTGAAGCTGTTTCCCCTTGTCCTGTCCCTGTTCCCTGTCCCCTCCTGGCAGGAGCTGTGCAGAGCCACAAGGTCCCCCCTGAGCCTCCTTTTCTCCAGGCTGAGCACAGCATCCAACAGCTCCAGGCATGGCCCAGACTCTGCTTTTCCAGATCCCACCACAGCCAGGCCCGGTGTGGGAGGTGAGGACGTGCTCACCTGCCTCCTGCAGGATGCTGGGGATAACACCTGCCCACCAGTGCCTCTAATCACCATTCCCAGGGCCACACTGGAATGGATGTCCTAGGGCTGGGAGGTGTGTTAGAGCATTACCAAATTCCCAGGCAATCTGAACTTTCCTAATTAAAAATTCCCTGCTAAGCTGCCTGGTTTTGCAGAGGCATTATGGTTCCTTGGAGCTCCGTGTCCTGCAGCATCCACACGAGCCTGGCAGGAGGCAATTCAGACACAGAACAATTTTCCTCCTGCTGGAAAAAGGCAGATTTCTGCTCCTCAGGGACACAGCACACAGAGAGAGCAAGGAAAAAATAAAACCCAACCAAAAAACCCCAAGCCCAGGCTGTAATCTGCGAGGCCACATTTCACATCTGTTTTTGCAATGTTAACTTTTATAAAAGGGCTGGGAATAACACAATCCATTTACTTTTCATTTTGGAGAGTTATAAATTTAAAAGCAAGGCTGGTGCACAGTGGAGCTGGAACACTGAAACTTATTTTCAAACCACCCAACCCCCTACTTACAGCAAACGTTGCTCCACCGAAAACAAAAGTGATTGTCTATATTTTTAGGCAATACTGAATTTTTTAGGTTCCCAGCCTGATCAGCTCCAGATGATCCCAAAAGCAGGACAGAAAACAAGCCAAGTTTGGGAAAGGTCAGCCCTTCTCACAGTTGTTCCATGCACACAGAAGTTCTTGATCTACATTGACACCATCAATGAAATGTGTGACACTGCTGCAGAGATGCCAGCAGCTCCCCACGCTGCTGTTCTCATCCCTGTGCTTCGCAGGCTCCCTGGGATGATGAACGAGGTGAGATGTCAGCACATCTTCCCACTGCCCCTGCTCTCCTCCTTGGATGTGCCCTCAGCTGATTCTGGGCTTGGAGCAGGAAGAGGAGCAGGCAAGGATCCATCAGTGGCCCGCCTTTGGTTTGGTTTCCTCCAGCTGTCAGAACTCAGCGCATCCCTCTGGGTGTCCAGAGTTGCTGAGGACCCCACCAAGGGGCTTGGAGACCCTGGCACGCAGCCCAGAACACCTGGGGATTTGATTTTCACCCTTGGAGCAAGTTACCAGCTTTGTATGAGGACCTGAAAGTCACACAGGTGTGAATACTGTAATAATAAAATAATCACAGGGTGAAAATGTAGATTTTAGGATTTTTGGTATGGGGGTTATGGGGACAAGATGGAGGAATCTGGCCGTGTCCAGCCTTTCTTCTTCTTCTTCTTCTTCTCCACTTTCTGCAGTGATGTTGGCACTTTGGGATTGGTTTAGAGTAGAAGCTCACTGTCTAACACAGGTGATGGGTATTGGGAATTAAGTGTAGATATGTTATACGTAGTTTGTAGTATAAAAGGACAACACAGAGTGCCTGTGGCTGCCCTGCTGAGCAGATCTCAGCTGGGCAGAAAGGAAATTTTATAGATAAGAATTAATAAACAGCCTCAACACTGAAAAGTGAAAAGTCCAGACTCGTTCTTCAGCTGCGCAGGCCGAAACAGAGACAGAAACAGAGACACCCTGCACATCTCGGGGCAGCAATCATCAACAGCAACCTGAGAGCCCATGGCTGCCCTAAAAGTGCAGTCTGGGGGCTGTGATGAGCTGTGACTGCACAGACACTGCCCACAGCCTCTGACTGCTCCCTGCGCTGAGCCATGCCCTGCAAGAACCCTGGAATGAGACAGCTCCTCCTCCTTCAGCACCTCCCCACCACGCCCAGGGCTCCTCCACAAACACCCCAAACCCTCCCTCAGCTACAAAGAGGAATGTTCTAGTGGAAGTTCCTTGCCCATGAATGAGATAAGCTTCATCCTTCCAACCCACACCAGCCTGGGATGCTGTGGAAGAACAAAACAACAGCAAAGAGATTCATGGAGGTCCTGAGGGTGCTGTGACAAAGGTGAGCTCAAAGGAAACTCTTGTGGAAAGAGGGCTCCTCTTGGCAGATATAAATACATCAGAGAATGGAATCGATGCCTGAGTTGAGGAAGGAACAGAATATGATCAATGAGAAGCAGCTAAAATGTTTATACAGGAACAAAAGAAGCCTGGGCAAGGAAATACTCTTCTGGAATCGAGGCTGTCCCTGTGATGGGAAGAGTTTTCAGCTGAGAAACAACAGGACATGATGCTACTGCAACCTCTGCCTCTATTTCACTACCAGGAAGAAATAAAACAGAGCTATGGCCACAAATTAAAAATAAAACCCAAACCAGAGGGCAGACAGAAAGAAGGAAGGAGATATAAATACATCTGAGAATGGAATCAATGCCTGAGTTGAGTAAGGAACAGCATGTGATCAATGAGAAGCAGCTAAAATGTTTATACAGGAACAAAAGCAGCCTGGGCAACAAAGTGGAGACTCTTGAATTACTTGGTCAGGACACAAAACAGGATCCTGAGGAGATGAGGGAAATATGGAAAAAAAAAAAAAAGAAAATAACTGGAACACACACAAGTGCAGTGTCCAGCACTGAGAGGGCTCTGGAAGGAGCTGAGGCAAATGGAAAATGGGAATAAATGCAGGGTGTTTTTATCAAAGGTGGATTGTGCCAGAAATCCTGAGGGCTGGGGTTGCAGAGAGAAGAAAAGCTGCAGATCTAATCCAGACTGCGTTCAATACAAGAACACATTCCCCACACTGCCTGATGGAAGGGATCATGGAGCTGAGGGAAAGCTCCTCATGGGAGATGCAATGGGGTAAAGTTCACCATCCAGGTACCAATACATGAGGATGGGATGGAGCAGGGACAAGAAAAGCAGTGAAAACTGGAGGAGAGCTGCTCTGGAGGTGCAGGAGCACCTGAAAACAAAAGTGATTGTCTATATTTTTAGGCAATACTGAATTTGGTGGTAAGGAATGAACAGGTCTAGGCTGAGGTGTGGATGGAATAGGACAGGAACAATCCCGGTGTTTCTTCAGTTGTTCCTCTGGCACAGGCAGGGCCAGGTGCCACATCCTGCTCATCCTGGCCATTCTCAGGAGTGCCAGGCACAGAGGGCACGTGCCCATCCTGGCCATTCTCAGGAGTGCCAGGCACGGGGGGCACGTGCCCATCTCTGGCCATTCTCAGGAGTGCCAGGCACGGGGGGCACGTGCCCATCTCTGGCCATTCTCAGGAGTGCCAGGCACGGGGGGCACGTGCCCATCTCTCGCCATTCTCAGGAGTGCCAGGCACGGGGGGCACGTGCCCATCTCTGGCCTCTGCAGAAGAGCAGCCACAGCCTCACCAGCTGTGCTGGGATACCTGGATGGGTGAGGAGAATCCCACAGGGATACCCAAGTCAGCCAGGGGGTGCCCAGTCCTCCAGGACAACCCTGGCAGCTCAGTGGGCACCACCCCACGGGCTCTGAAGAGACCTGGGATGATCAGAGCGAGGTGGAGCCGCTCCTGGTCCCCTCCATGGGGACACCAACAGCCAAGAGCTGCATCACAACCACGGGGGGCAGAGGCAGCTGCCCCCAGCCCCACCGAGGCTCTGGCAAGCAGCAGAGCTGGGAGCAGATGGCACAGCCACGGGGGGCACGGGAGGAGGGGACAGAGATGCTGGTGGCTTTCGGGAGGGAGGGACAGCCACGGCCGAGCCCGCTCCCGTCCAGCACGACAGCTTGCATATGGATAAACGAGATAATGACAACCTTGGGAAGGGGGGGAAGCCCGTGGTACAGCGTCCTCCTGCTGCCAGCTCCTGCCCGTCCCCACGCTCCCTCTGCAGCCCCGGCGAGGAAATTGCTGCCCGTGAAAGCCCTGGCTGCAGCCCTGGCTACAGCTGGGGAGCCATTCAGCTATTGACAGCCCCCCTTTGTCAGCACCAGGGCTGGCCTTTGGTGAGAGACAGCAATTTGGGAAAGATGAAAAAAAAAAAAGAAAAAAAAAAAAAAAAAAGAGAAATCCAACAAAAATGACAACCCCAAAAAAGCCAACAAACAAACAAGGGGAGGAGAGACAATACCCGACAGCTTGCAGGGTTTCCAGGCCTCTGCCAGCTGGGAAGCTGAGCGTATGAAATATGCATTGCACTGAACAAAGCAAACTGAAACGCTCAGAGCTGGAGAGCTGTAACCCTTTCCTGGGCGCCACAGCCACAGGGAGAGCTGCCAAAAACCCAGGGGGAAACGCCCCATGGGATGAAGCACCCCGGGCTGTGGGTAAGGATCACTGAGCCTGAGGGGTCAGATGGGCCCAGCAGGCAGCTGGCCAAGGAAGGTGGGGAGCTGAGAACTGCTCTGGATGCCAGTGGCTCCACTGTGGGGTGACTCAGGGCAGTGCTGTCCCTCACACCCACTCCCACAGCTCTGCTCCCAGGGATGCTGGAGGAGAAGCCTTTCTCCCAGGGCTCCCAGAGCAGCATCTCTGCAGGGAACAGCTCTGCATCCTCCACTCCTGCACAGGCTGGAGGTGGGGACACAGCCAGGGCTGTGACACCAATGGCACTGTCACCTGCTGCCCTCGCTGGCCTGTCACAGGTGTCCCCAGGCTGCTGGAGCAGAGGGGATGTGCCAGGTGGGGCAGAGGGGATGTGTCAGGCTGGGGCAGAGGGGATGTGCCAGGTGGGGCAGAGGGGATGTGCCAGGCTGGGGCAGAGGGGATGTGCCAGGTGGGGCAGAGGGGATGTGCCAGGCTGGGGCAGAGGGGATGTGTCAGGCTGGGGCAGAGGGGATGTGCCAGGTGGGGCAGAGGGGATGTGCCAGGCTGGGGCAGAGGGGATGTGTCAGGCTGGTCACAACACCCAGAGGAAGCAGCACAGGACAGGCTGAAACTCTGAGCAAACGGGATGAACGGAGCACAGGGCTCCTGAGAGAAGGACTGAAGGAAAGGAATCCAAATGAAATCTCCAATCAAGGGATGGGAGAAAATGCAGGGCAGAACAGAGATCCAGCAAACTTTCAGCTAAGTAGATTATTGATCTTCAGGGTGTGCCAGGAACCAGCTTTGCAAATTGCAGCGGTCCCCTGCTGCAGGCTCAGGCAGTTACGGGATGGCAGAGCAGGAACACTCCCCAGCTCCTGCCACCCACAGCCTGCCTCCTCCTCCTCCTCCTCCTCCTCCTGTTTGGGTCGCACGTGGAAAGGGACAGACCGTGTTGGTGGGGAAGGAGCAGCTCTGGGAGGACCTGAGGCTGAGGTGGGGCAGGAGCAGGAGCCCAGCCCAAGGCGGGCAGGGAGGGCGCTGACCCTGCGAGCTCTGCACACAACTCCTTGGCAAGGGCAGCGCTGCCTGCTCTCTGCTCGCTGTAGGGAGGGCTCTGCAGGCACAGCCGAGCTGTGAACGCCTCCCAGATTGCCCTGAGGGTGCCTCAGCCCCGGCACAGAGATCACCTGCTGGCAGGAGCCCGGGGAGGAGAGATGGCTCAGAGCCCGACTCCTGCTCAGCATCCCCCTGGATCAGCCCCATGGTGCTTGAATCATGGAATTATGGAATATCCTGAGCTGGGAGGGATCACAGGGATCATCAATCCAAACAATCCTGCACAGACCCCCCAACAATCCCACCCTGGGCATCCCTGACAGCATTGTCCAAACTCTCCCGGAGCTCTCGGGGCCAGGACCATTCCCTGGAGAGCCTGGGCAGTGCCCAGCACACTCTGCTTTCCTGATATCCAACCTAAACCTTCCTGGCACAGCTCCAGCCATTCCCTGGGTCCTGTCCCTGCTCACCAGAGGGAAGAGCTCAGTACCTGCCCCTCTGCTGCCCCTCACGAGGATGTTGAAGACCCCTGAGGTCTCCCCTCAGTCTCCTCCACTATAAGGCTCAGAGCCCTCCTGCGAGGGAGGCGAGCAAGGATTTGTTCATCCTTCTCACAGGAGGCAAAGGAAAGGCCAGGGGGTTCTCTGGGGACACCAGCCAGCTCCTCCCATCCCTGGGGCAGCCCCTGTGCCGAGGAGGAGCTGGCTTTAACAAGGCCGGGCCTTTCCCGGACTGCTGGGGCGTGAGGAGCACTCGGACTGTCAGATCCGCCCGGTTTTCAATAAATTCCACTGACGTTGTGTCCCCTGACACGAATTATTAACCAAGCATGATGCACACAGCGCCAGCAGCAACGGCTGGGGCGGGCACTGAGCAGGTGAGGCTCTGCCTGGCACCGCAGGTGTGAGGCACAGGAATTCCAGCATCCCTGGCGGCAGAGGTGTTGTCACCATGGCCGCCACCTGGTCACGCCAGGGACAGTCACACTCCGTGCCCAGGGCACACAAACCCCAAACTCCTGGCATCTCCACGCAGCCATCTGTGCCAACACATGCTGGGAGCAGGGACTGCTTTTCCCACCTTGTGACAGTCCCAGGGACAGAGGCAGCTGGCTCTGCTCTGCTCCTGGAAATGTTGTGGATGTCCTGGAGGTACCCAGCCAGCCACTGTCTCCTAGGGTGGCCTGAACAGATGGGACCATTGCTCTCCCTTCAGCTCCCAGCTAAACTGGGACAAGAGGAATGGTGGGTGACATGGGGACAGCTTTTTCAGAGAGGAACCAACCCATGAGTCAATGCCCAGAGGCAAATTATCACCTCCCCACACCCTCCCCTGCTGATGACTTGAGAATTCACCAGAAGGTTCTAAAGGTCCCCAGGGGAGAGCCTGACGGAAAGTGAACCATCAGCAAGGGGCAGGGAGCCAAGGCCAGCGCTGGTGGGAGCTCCTGCAAGAATGTGAGCTCTGGGTGTGGGCCCCACTGGGGGCTGCAGGTGAGAAATCACCAGGAAAAAGGGCAATTCCTCTGCCCCCAGAATAAACCCAAGCAGCCTGAAGCCAGAGGAAAGAGGAGAGTTATGTGAACACCAGCTCTGTGAAGCCCTGGGGAGGTGCTGGGCTTCCAGCACCACACACAGATCATCTGGGCTCCCCCTCTCTGGTCACTCAGTGCAATGAGAAGGGAGGGGAAGGAGTGCTGAGCAGAAAAAATAACATTCCATATTTTTTCCTCTCATAATTCAGTAGAACAACATCCACATTTCATCCTGGAAGGAGCTGCACTTTGGGGATTCTCGTGTCTGAGACCTAATTTGTAAAGTGCCCAGGGATCCCTGAGGGGAAAAAAGCATTAGAGGATCATTATTAAAAGGGACACGTTATATTTCATGTCTCAGTTCCACACAAGTGGAAAAAAAAGGCCAAGAGCGAACTCTGGGATCAGAGGACAAACCTGTGAAATATAACACACATCGAGGAAGTGACAAAAACACGACAAGGGGACCCTCCTGCTTTGCCCACTGCTTGGCCACACCACAGCAGTGACACAGAGCAAAGAGCAGCAAAGAGGGTTTTTTAATAAAAGCCACAATCTGTGGTGCCTCCCAGCTGTCCCCTGGGCTGCTTTACAAGTCTGGGGTGGATCCAGCTCTTACAGCATCAGAACACAAAACACAACCTGAGCACAGCCCACCCACGGGGCTGCCTGTGGCCCTGCTGGCTCCTCCACCTGCCACCAGATAATTCAGACAAAAAAAGATTTTCCTGAGCCTCTCAGCAGTGCTTACACCAGCAGTGTCTCTGGCACAGCCCTTTCAAACCCTCAGCCTGTAGGTGGCTGCATGAGAAGCCATTTCCCAGGGGAATGAGCAAAGGAACCTGTTTCAGGTTGAATCTCACGCCTGCCTGTGTCCCACCCACACGGCGTCACTGCTGGGGTCACTCCTGTCACACACTGCATTTATCTGCTCGGCCAAGCCCAGGCACCAGCAGGGATGGATGTGCCAGAGCAGCACAACACCCACAGCGAGGGTGTGGAGGGGAGGGGGCAGGAATGCAGACCCTGCTCAGCCACTTCTGGGGCAAGGGACAGCCTGGACCTTGGGCTGGGGCTGGGAACACTCAGCACCCTGCACTGGGGTAGATTATGGTTCCCACCCCAGATGCCTGACCTCTGGCACACCACAACTGTGTGCAGGTATCACGTGGAGCTCAGCACTGAGCTTGACTTCCATGGAAACCTGATGGGTTTCCCCCAGTGCTGTTTCAAAATGAGTGCAACCCCCAAGGCCACCACCAGTCCTGCCCTTCCAAGCACAGAATCATGGAATGGTTTGGGTGGGGAGGGACCTTCCACTAGACCTGGTCAGAGTCTAGTGAGTCTATTTCAGAGTGGAATAGAATAGGTTTAGATTGGATATTGGGAAGGAATTCTTGCCTGTGAGGATGGTGAGGGCCTTCTCTGGGTACCCAGAGAAGCTGTGGCTGTCCCTGGATCCCTGGCAGTGCTCAAGGCCAGGCTGGACATTGGGGCTTGGAGCATCCTGGGCTATTGGGAGGTGTCCCTGCCACGGCAGGGGTGGGACTGGATGGGCTTTAAGGTCCCTTCCAACCATGTCCATTCCATGACTGCATGGACAGCACTTGTCCATCCATAAAGCACCACAGCTCCAGGAACCCACAAAGTACAACAAACCCTGTCACTGAGTTCACAATCCTTGGGCTTTCGGAGGCTGGGAAGGACACACCTTTCCCTGAGAGCAGACCTTTGCAAAGTGAAGCAGTGGAGAAGGAGGAGGCAGTACCTGTGTGCTGTTCTCATCGCCCTGGGCGTGGATGCTGTAGGAGCGGGCGCCGCCGCTCAGGGTCTCGCTGGCGATGCGCACGGCCACGCCGGGCAGGGGGGTGCCCACGGAACCTGGGGGGACAGAGCATGGAAAATGGGCATGTTGGAACCCAGCACATCCCTCTGGCTGCCCTGGACTGCCAAACCCCTGCCAGGGGGCTCAGACACCCTGGCACAGAGCCCAAGACACTTATGACCCATGGGGCAAATTACCAACCTTGTATGAGCACCTGCAAGCCAGTTTAAGGATAATGATAGTGAATTTATCCCAGGGTGAAAAAGAGATTTTTGGGGTTTTTAGAATGAAGGTTCAGGGGGCAAGATGGAGGAATCTGGGCGTGTCCAGCCTTTCTCCTTCTTCTTCTTGGCCTCCATCTTCTGCAGGGATGTTGGCACTTTTAAATTGGTTTAGAGTAGAAGCCCACTGTCTAACATAGGTGATAGGTATTGGGAAGAAACTGTAAATATTATACATGTAGTTTTTAGTATAAAAAGATAACACCACCCCAGGGGAGGCAGAGTGCCTCTGAATGTCTTGGTTGGACAGGAGAAAGAATTTTATAGATAAGAAACAATAAACAACCTTGAGACTGAGAAATGCAGAGCTCTGACTCCTTCTTCGAGCACTGGGCTGGGAAAAGAGACTTTCTAACACATCTCGGGGTCACTGTGACCAGCTAGAGTCCTGAGAGGGGCACAGCAGGGAAAGCACACAGCCAGGGATGCAAACAGCATCTCTAGCAATGGCATTTGCTGTGCTGCCCTAAAGGACTTCCTAGCTGGGGGTGTCCCTTCAGGAAGGGGTGATCCCACCGTGTGTCAGGAGCAGGCAGTGTGGGAATGCCTCTGAACGGGTCTCCAACCCTGAACAGACCCTCCTGGCCACTCTTTGAAGACATCTGCACCTCTTCAGAGCTCAGGAATTAAGCTGTTTCTTTTTTGTTTGTTTTTTTTTTAAAGAAAAAAAAAGAAAGGCACCACAAAAGCTACACAAAGCTGTGAAAAGAGAGAGCACAGCAATCACTCTGCTCCTCTACAGCCTGCACCTGACAGGGGAGGCAAAGGCTCAACAGCTGAGAATTGCCAGGGATTATCTCAGTTTTAGGAGACATCAATAGACTGGATAGAAAACATCACAGGAGAAAAGCGGGGATCAAAACCACCCCGTTCTTGCACAGGTTTCAGTTTCAAAGCCAAGGAGCTGACACAGTGTCACAAGGACCACTGCTGAGCTCCAAGCTGCGTCTGGGACCCAGAGCTCCCCAACCTGCAGCTTTCCCACCCCCTGGGAAAGTTCAGGGCCTGTCCTTGCTGGGGAGCACCTGAGAGCTCAGCAGAGAGGGCAGCTCTGTTCTGTGACCTGTGGGATGGGCAGCAGATCTCAGCAGGCCTCACTCGGCCTCCTGAGGGTTCCTGATGGCTCCTGATGGGGCCTGTGACCTTCATCCCCTGTGAGCAGGGAGAGGGACAGCAGCTCACAGCAGCCTGTGGCTCAGCAGGACTGGGCAGGAGTGAGTTTCAGCTGGAGAAGGACTTTTCACAAGGGCCTGGAGTAGCAGGACAAGGGGGAATGGCTTCCCACAGCCAGAGGGCAGGGTTAGATGGGATATCAGGGAGAAATCCTTCCCAGTGAGGGTGCTGAGGCCCTGGCACAGGTGCCCAGGGCCGCCCCTGGATCCCTGGCAGTGCCCAAGGCCACGCTGGACAGGGCATGGAGCAACCTGAGCTAGTGAAAGGTGTCCCTGCCCAGGGCAGGGGGGATGGAACAAGATGAGCTGAGGGACCCCTTCCAAACCAAACCATTCTGTGATTCCAGAAATTGGTAACTGTGCTCTTTAAAGGATGATCATTTTTTCCCCTGAAGTGCCTCCAGTTGATGCTTTCCAGGTCTGCCAGGGTCACCTTGACACTGGGAATTCCCTAGAGCAGGGAGTGCAGAACCTGTCTGCCTCACATTTCAGGCATTTGGGTTGGAGTGGCATTTTCCCTGCCCTGCTCTCCCTCTCCTGTTGAAGCCCTGGAGATGTGCTATCCGTGACATCATGATTGTGTCTGCTACACTGGTCAGTTGCCATGGAAATGGATATGTCGTCGTAGCCCAGATTTATGGCATCCCTGCAGGATCAGCCAGGAGCAGATGGGCTATGAGGGAGTGAGATTTTATTGCGGCAAAACTACCCGAACAATTAGCAAATCTGGCTGGAAATAAACACAAAGCGACGTGGCAGCCCCGTGATCCGTGTCAGCTCCGCTCAGAACTGCCTTTGGCACTCTGGTCAGACAGCACAGCCACGGCCTCCCCTCAGCACCAGCACCCCTGGGCTGCTGCCAGCTCCAGGCCACACACTGCCAGGAATCAGAGACACAGGGCTGCAGCAGGGCAAGGAGGGGGCACGAGGCAGCAGTGCCCTGAGGTACGGTGTCGAGGTATTTACGGAATCAGAGAATCACAGAAGTTGGATCCCACAAGGATCATCAAGTCCAGCTCCTGGCCCTGCACAGGACAACCCTAAAAATCACACCATATGTGTTATAAACAATCCTGCACCTGCCATGGCAGGCTCCAAGAGGCCTCATAGCAAGTAACAAGTCACAGAAAACACCCTCAGTGTTGCATGGAAGGTTGCTGGAGTCACCTTCTAGACTTCTGTGGGAACGGTTCCTCCAGGGTGAAAAACTGTGTGTGAACAGACTCCAATCTGCCCACAAAACATGGCACGTCTGTGGGCAGGCACCAGTCCTGGAAAGCTCATGGAGGGAGCAGAAACCAATGCAAGGAACTGCCAGGGGCTCTCACAGACTTGGAATTTTTCAAATGAAGATGAGCCAGATGCCTTCCTGGAAGATGCTCCTTCCCTGGATGCAAGCTGCTGACCTCAACGTGGAGATGGGCAGTGATTCATGGGCAGCAGGACCCCAGGATTAGTGCCCACTGCTGGCCCCAGCCCTTGGCAATGAGACACCAAAGATGAGCACAGGGCTGGCACAGAGGAGGTGGCATGTTCCCCACACAGTGTTTCAGATCACAGTTACTAACACAGCCCCACCAGTTCCTCTCCTGCTTGGCTAAAATAAAACCAGCATGTAAAACAAGTCCCTGGTGGAGAGCTGCTTCCTTATGTTTCTGTCTGCAGAAGCTTTTCTGGTGTTTAAGAAAAGTGACAAACTTTGAAATCAACATCTGTAAAGGCTGAAAAAGCCCTTACCATTGATTAGAGCTCCACCAACCTGACAGGATTAATAGAATTTGTGCAAAAACAATGACTGGAGCTTCCCAGGTGTCAAAACACACCCTGTGCCAACTCCAACAGGTCAGCAGAAATTTGGGCTCGTTCCCAAAGGAGCAGCCCCAGAGGTCCTGCCTTCATCAAGCCACAGCTGGGGTGATCAGAAGGGGCCAACACTCTGCACTGGCTTCCTTTTCCCCCCAGCCATAACCCTGAGGGGAAACTGGGGAGAAATCTCTGCTCCCTGCCCTCTGCACCCCTGCAATGTGCAGGCTCCTGGATGCTCAGCAATGCTGGCACTCCCTTTTGTCCCCAGCCATAACCCTGAGGGGAAACTGGGGAGAAATCTCTGCTCCCTGCCCTCTGCACCCCTGCAATGTGCAGGCTCCTGGATGCTCAGCACTGCTGGCGCCTGGCCCGCGGTGTCACCGCTCTGCAGGCAAGGCGGGAGGGGGTGACACCACTCTGCTTTCACCCCCTCTCCTCCGCTTAAAAAAGTTGTCAGGTCTTCCCAGATAAATTTAATTGGCCCCGTGCTCTGTGTCCTTCGGTATCTGGGTAGCTGGGGCCGCTGAGTCCCGGGAGGATTGGAGCAGGCCGACGATAAGGCACTCAAGGATCTCACTGTCAACAATACACGGAGTCCCCGCTGTAGCAGCTATTAGCTGCTCTGATCTAAACCTCCAATTAAAGTGGTGATTAGGCCCAGTGAGGCATTCTCCGGCCATGAATTATTCATCTCCCTTCACAGTAACAGCACCAGGGGGGATTAGAATGAGAGCTGGTGAAAACAGAGGCATTTTAAGCAGGGTTTTAACCATATACAAGCAAACATTTACCTTTCAAATCTTTCATCTTTGCTGCTTCTGGAAATTAAAGCTCCCACACCCCATGCCTGCCCCTTCAGACCTGTGCTGTGGGTGGAGAGTGGGGACACAGTGCTGGGGACACGGGCAGGATGGGCAGGGTCCAAGGACTCCACCTTTCTCCTGTCACACCAAGAAGGCAAAGGAAGCCCCAGGATCTTTCCTCAGAGGCTCATGAATCACAGAATGGTTTGGAAGGACCTTAAAGCTCATTTCATTCCACTCCCTGTGATGGGCAGGGACACCATCCACTGTCCCAGGGTGCTCCCAGCTCTGTCCAGCCTGGCCTTGGGCACTGCCAGGGATCCACAGCTGCTCTGGGCACCCAGAGAAGGGCCTCAGCAGCCTCATAGCCAAGAATTTCTTACTAATATCTAATCTAAACCTGAAGTTAATTGTGAAGCCATTCCCCCTTGTTTTGTCACTCCAGCCCCTTGTCCACACTCCATCTCCCTTGTTGGTCCTTTCAGGAACTGAAGGCCACAATTAGGTCACACCACAGCCCTCTCTTCCCCAACAACAATCCCAATTCTCTCAGCACGGCTGCTCCCCCCCTCTGCTCCTCCTGGTGCCTCCTCTGGGCTCACTCCAACAGGTCAGAGCAGGGGAGGAGGTCCTGTGCTGCTCCCAGTCCAGGAGAGACCCTCTGGCAGATGTCCCCTGCTCCCAGCCCACCTCAGCTGCCTCTGGGATCTCTGTGGTACCTGGTGACCTCCTAGCCAGCCTCTAACAGGGCACCAGATCAAAAGCTTTTTCACAGCTCCAGTAAATTATGCCTCAGCTTCACCCATCTGCTTCCCAGCTGACACTTCCTGAAATAAATTAATCAAGCCTATTCAATTATAGCCTCATTTCTGAACGGCTTCTTGCTGATCCCCACCTTTGTGAGACACTTGTCTCCCCTCTGGGGGTTGCAGGAGCCCCTGGATGGGGCTGGAGTGACAGTCCCCAGCCCCTCTGCTTTGTGCCCAGGTGCCCTGCAGCCCCCAGGATCCACAGGGATGATGCTCAGGAGCACAGCCAGCAGCCCTGGGGCAGGAGCTGCCCTCCTGGGTGCCAGCTTGTGCACTGCCATGCTGCTTTCAGTCTTACTCCTTTTCTCTTTTAGTCCCCTTGGAAATTTCTGGAGTGTCCATTCCTTTTCCCTCAAGAAAATCAATAAAAAGCAAATATAACCCAGGGCCAGTGCAATGATCCCTGCCCTGTCACCCTGGGCTGTGGGGCTCACACACAGCTCGAGCTCCTGCAGATGGGAGTCTTGTTTTTCCTGCCTGCCTCCCTCTCCTGCCTGCTGGAGGGAGATAAATCTGGCTGAGGTGGGGTGAGGGAATGACAGTTACCCTGCAAAAGTAAAACAGAGTTTGTGTTCCAAGCTGTTCTCAGGCTGAGGAGTCAATGAGGGGGAGTTTTGGCTTCTCCTCTCCCTGAGCCACCCCTGCAGGACCCAGCTCCTGCGTGCCATGGGGTTGGGGCGCTGTGGGAGGCTGTGACACCCAGGACCCCCTGTGGGGTAACACCAGTTCCCCAGGAGGCTGCATATGGTGCCATGCCTGCACAGACAGCCTGTGGGGAGGCAGGTGGCACGGGGTGGGCACACAGATGGCCACGCTCCAACCACAGGGAGAGTGGGGGCATTTCACATTTGCAATGTCTCAGATCAATTTATTTCTAGGTTCCAGAAAGTACAGCCATGGAGAGGAATCACAAAGTGGAGCTCAGAGAAGGGGGGGAAAGACAAGGAGAGAACAGGCCCAGAGTGTACAGCGAGGTGTGACAACTTTGAATTCCTGAAGAGGCAAGAAACAGGCACTAAAATAAGAGTGAGCAGACATCCTATTTTGAGTGTTCAGCACTGATGGGTTGGACAAGCACGGCTGTGTGGAGAATCCTGTGTGACACCACCCAGAAATACAACTCCAGGCAGCAGGAGCTGAAGCAACACTCCCTCAATTCACAAAGATTTTGGAAGCAACAGAGCATCAGTCTGGAGTGTGCCAGCCTGGTGGGCAGCGGGCACCACTGCCAGCTCTGCACACACAGCTCTGATCCCTGGGCAGCCCAGCAGCCCCTTCCCACACACCCACACCCTGAACCCCCAGTGCCAGGTCCCAGCAGCCTTGTTCCCAGCGTGGCCTCTCCTCACTCCTGTGCACAGAACAGCCCAGAGCACCCCCAGCACAGGCCTCCAAACAGGGGCACCCCTGGGGACTCCTACCTGGCACTCGGACTCCATGCAAAGGGTTAGAAAGCGCCATCCCAATCTCAGTCATCCCATACCTCTCCAGCAAGGTGTGCCCCGTGATGCTCTTCCACTTCTCCAGGACAGGCACAGGCAGGGCTGCTGAGCCTGACACCATTAACCTGCACAGGGAAAGGCCAGGTAAGAGAGTATCTGAGAGAAGCTTTGCTCCAGGGAGTTTGCAGCCTGACACAGGGGCACAAACAGCTCTGCGTAAAACCTGCAGCCCCAAAATCCCTTTAACCAGCACCAAAGATGTCCCTCACATTCTCACCCTGATGTGGGGTTTAACCTAACCAGGACAGCCTCTTACAAGAGATCCTGGGCTGCAGGACCATGTGTTCCACAGGGTGACACACAACGAGTCCCTTCTGGCTCTCCCATGCAAGAGTGGCTCATAATTAAATAATGTCACCCTTGTTCCTGTCACAGAGACACCAAAGCACAACAGCCAGCACTGAAAGAGGTGATGCTGAAAGGAAAACCTGGAGCACCCAGAGAGCCAGCAGCTCACCCACCTGATGTTCTCCTGGCAATAGGCACGCACGAAATCCTGCACCTGGGGCTGGGTGAAATGCTCATCATAATATTCCATCAGCTTGGCATAGATGGTGGGCACTGCCATGAACACATTGACACGGGGAGCTTTGGAGCTCAGGAGCTTCTTCCACACCTAGGAAGGAAGGGGCACACATGGGTGAAAATACACCTTTGCTATCCAAGATCTCTTGGGAGTACAGCTGGAAGCTGTTGTGTGCCCCCACCCCTGTCCAAAACAAGCTCCCAACTTTCATCATGGCCTTATTTCCCTAGGCATAACGCTCATCTCTCGTCCCACCGGTGGATCCCCCACCCACCATCACTCTCAGGATGATGGAAATGGCATTTGTCAGTCCTGTCATGTTGTAGCCAAGAATTTGCTCACAAAGATGGAAGCTTGTGGCAGAATCAGCTCATTCCCCTATCATGCACAGCTCTTCAAAGACTGCACACAGCCACCAGTTTTCCAAAGCATGGGAGCTCTTCTTTGGAAAGACACAGCCCACGCCTGATACACAATACACAGCTTGGAGCCCAAGGACTTCAACCTCTGAGGCAAAGCTGGGAAGAGGGAGATCAAGCACTGGGAGTGAGATTTCATGAAAGTGGTGAGGTGCTGTGAGAGAGCAGTATCCCTGGTGAGCTCAGAGGAGCCATCAGAATGCACAGGTAAAGCACGGGCAGCAGCAGACAGCAGCAGCTTTTCAGGAGGGCCACCAACCCAACCACACTGTTCCTGAGAGGAATGATCCCTGTGGGGATAATGTTCTTCAGCTGCAGCTCCTGCTGGCCTGTGGGAACCATGAATGGGGAAAAATTCCAACAACACCTCAGGGATGGGAGCCAACCACGGCTCAGAGGCACACAGTCACACCTGAGCGCATTGCTCCCACACCTCAGCACTGTCCCTGCCAGGCAAGCTCTTCCCAAGGCAGGAGGGAAGCAAAGCCATCAATAAATCAGAGCCCCACACTGCTGTCCCCGTGCTCTGTCCCTGCCCCCCGGTGACAAATGCGTTCCCTAACAGCTCCTGACACCGAGCGCTGCCTCGGCGCTCCCGGCACGCTCAGCTGCACACGAGCTGGGCCCTGACTGAAGGTGAGCCAGGGATTCTCCTTCATGCTGTCACTCTGCCCCTTCCCTCCCTTTCATCCCTCTCTCCTCCCCCCGCAGCTCGCACTCCGCTGCTCCACAGCTCCACAACAATCAGCTCCTAAAAACCCTCCCAGCACCGGGGGGTTGTGGTTAACAGAGCAGGAGAGCAGGACACATCCTCAGAGGCACCGTCCCACCCCACAGGAGGGAGCTCACGCTGCCCCCAGCCCAGGGCTGGCCCTCATGGGGAGAGATGAATGCACAAGGGGCAGAGGCACTGCACACCCCGGCAGGTGGGACATGAACACTGCAGGATGCCCTGGGAAAGGAGAGCAGAGCTGGGATGTGACTTCCTGCACTGATGGTGGCACAGCCAGACAGGGAACATTTCAGTCCCTGCAGAAACCCCCTACCAGCCAGATTAGGTAAAATTGCATTTACAGGGGTCTAACCCCCTCTGTGTTTGAACTGATGCCTTGAGAGGCTGGTATGGAACAGAGACCTGACAGAGATAAATGGACAGTGTAGGTATTTACTGCAAGGCCTTGGGCAGCACAAGAGCCTGGCCAGGGCTGCACCCAGGTTGAATCCAAGGTGGATCCCAGGCACAAGTTTTTACACTTTTATAAGTTTTGGTTCATCTACATATTGGGTTTAACTGTCCAGTTACAGCTCCAGCTCATGAAGTCTCAACCCCCTGCCTTGCTCCCTTCCCTTCACAGCTGTTTGTGCTTTTTGGCTAAGGCTGTCCTTGATTCTCCAGCTGGGAAGGGATTGTTTTGTCCAACCACCCTGTGAAGAGACCCTACTAACACCTCACAGGAAGTTTCAGAGTTACACACCAGGCAGCAGAGAACCTGAAAAACGTAAAAGCTGAACCCCAAGGCGTCATTTCCCAGCCCCCTTTTTCCCCACTATCTTTCCCATTCTAGGCAGCAGGGTGGAGAAGGATCTCTCCAAAGCCAGGGCTGGATGGATCTGCCCTCCTCAGCCTGGTGCTCCCCAGAGCCGTTGCTGTGGGCAGGGAAGGACGTGTGATGGCCAGCAGGGACCAGACTGTGCCGAGGGGATTGAAGGGAAACAGATGCTCAGGGCTTGTTCAATCCTTGCTGTGTGATTTTGTTTTGCCTTCCCAAGTCCTGAGCAGCTGTGGGAGTGCAGGCAGACTTCCAGCCTGGCCATGCAGCCAGACTTTGGATCTCAAAAACACCAAACCCATGCAAACAGAGCAAGTCTCCCTTGCACCCCAGAGTCCCCAGTCCCCACGTGCCAGCTCAACTCCTGCCTTAGATAAAATCCTGCACTGCAGCCACAGGAGCAGCTTTTCCATGTCAGTCCAGCTCACCCAGCAACAGCCCCTTCCTGAGGATAAGCAGCTGCCTCTGGATTTGTGCCACCAGCTGCTGGGGTGATCTGCTGACAGCCAAACCTCTCCACCTGCTCTGCTCCTGCTCAGCCAAATCTGGATCCTTCCCACGTGTTTTAGCAGGACTGAGCCGTGGTACAAAGCTGGCAGCTCTGAGCGCTCCACAGAGCCCAAGCTGGCCGGAGGGCTTGGCACTGCCCAGCCAGCTGGAACAGCTATTCCTGGCTTCCAGCTAACTGCAGGCTTGAGAGAAGGATCTGGGAAAGCCTCGTTACCTGGCACTGATCAAACAACCCTGTGCAAGGCCCCAGCTTTGTCCTGGCAGCACCCAGCACCCTCTGACAGGGCCAGCCTTGGAGCAGGACCGTCCATCCCCCTGGGTTATCCCCTGTCACTGTCACCATGTTCATTCCCTGTGCAGCACTGGGCCTGGAGCAGCACCATCCATCCCCCTGGGTTATCCCCTGTCACTGTCACCATGTTCATTCCCTGTGCAGCACTGGGCCTGGAGCAGCACCATCCATCCCCCTGGGTTATCCCCTGTCACTGTCACCATGTTCATTCCCTGTGCAGCACTGGGCCTGGAGCAGCACTGTCCATCCCCCTGGGTTATCCCCTGTCACTGTCACCATGTTCATTCCCTGTGCAGCACTGGGCCTGGAGCAGCACCATCCATCCCCCTGGGTTATCCCCTGTCACTGTCACCATGTTCATTCCCTGTGCAGTGCCAGGACTGGAGCAGCACCATCCATCCCCCCTGGGTTATCCCCTGTCACTGTCACCACGTTCATTCCCTGGGCACAGGGCACTGCCAGCCCAATGCTCTGTTTTGTTGTGCTCATCTGATACCTCCAAGTGCTTTTAAAAAGCCATGGATTTGGGAAGCAAACATGGCACCACATGCCAGGGCTGCCAGGCTCTGCAGCCTTTCCATGGAATATGCTCAGAAGATTGATTAGGATTCCTTTTAAGATAACCAAGGGTTAGAAACAAAAAGTTTCTCACTGCAAGAAAGCAAGAGTGGATGGAGCTTCCCACCAGCAATAAGGGCAGCAAATGCTTTGGGTCAGGGCTGCCTGTGCCAGCAGAGAAGTGGGAGACCTAACGTTCCCAAGAGCCTTCCTGTCAGCGTGACATTCCTGATTTTCCTCCCCTCCCACTGCTCTAAAGCATATCATGAGCTGGCCAGTGGGATTTTGCCATCATTAAAGGAAAAAAAAAAAAAAGGAGAAAATGACACCAGTGGGTACAAAACAAGCACAGCAAGGCACAGCTGGGAGATTTTTCCCACGTATTTTTCCCAGGACACAGATGGTGAGTGAGGATGGTCAGTCCATACAGCAACCTTCCCAACCAGCCTCCAGGCCTGCTAACATCACCTGAAGGAAGAGATGTGAGCACAGAGAAGAAAAGGCAACAACTTTTCCCTTTAGTGAGGGAGATGTGCAATGCCCCAAACCAGCCTGAAACGCCAAACCCAATATCTGGGCATTTTCTCATGCAAAAGGAGAAGAAACAGTGGCAAACCCAGTTTAAACCCATGTGCTAAACCATGTAAGATTTTGGCTGATAGAAGATTCCCAAAACCAGCCAGGAGAACTGCAAGCTGTAAAGGAAGCAAATATCAGCATGGATTTTTCCATCAGCCCACAAACGGATCACAGCCAGCCCGCGGTGCAGCCTCTATTGACAGACACAACAGCTCCTCTCTTCTACAAAATTATTGTGCCATTTTCTGTTGTAATTGAATCTTTTCAAACCTTTTCAACAATAACAATGCCTCTAATGCAAGGTTAACTCAGCCCTTTACTCCCCTCTTGCTCGGGGAGATGGGTCTGTGTTCAGCACTGACTGCTGCCATGTGGGAAGCACCATCGAGGAAAAGGGATGCCGGTGATTTTTGGAATGCCTGTGGGAGCAACAGGGCTGTGGCCAGAGCAGCTGCTTCTCTGGTGAGATCCGTGCCAAACACAAGGGTGGGAAGCTCCTGTAACTCAACAGCAGCATCCAAGGGACTGCAGGACCACGCACACACATCCAACACCAAATTATCCCAGAAAAGCAGATGGGCACATGAGGTAGGAGAGCACCAAGGGGAGCTCTGCTCTCTCCCAGGGACTGAGGCTCCAACACTTCACGACCAATATGCAGAGAGGGAGAAACATTCTTCTCTTCAAAGAGAAATCAGGCCCTCGGTGGCTTCGTCTCATGTTTGTTATAACCCCAAACTGTTTGTGCTCTGTGCGACTCTGGTTTTAATCATTTATTCATCAGCACAGTTTGATGGCCCCTCTGCATTCCAGGCTGAAGCTTTTAAACCCTTCCTATGCTGGAGGCATACTGAAAGGAGCAAGTGCTTTCCCTGGGACCTGGAAATATAAGTAAATATGACAGGCTCTGGTTCCATTTTTTATATTTCCCCACACACATCAAAAGCCATTACTTGGGAACAGATGCTGAGGACAGACGGCAGATCTGGGGAGATGGGAAAGAAAACCTCTAACTTTTTAAAGCCAGGTCTGTGAGAAGTGATCAAACATAATCCATTCACTAGTGACCTGCTCCTCCCTCCACCGACTCCTCTCTGAGTCTGAAATAAAATTACTCCTCTGAAGCCTCCCATTAACAGATGAAAAGACTTTCAGCCTCTCTCCAGCTGAAACTGGATGGGGGCCACGATCCCCAGCGTGCCTGGATATTGCAGCTCAGGCTCCTCTGCTTGGATTTGCTTTTCTTTTAAAAATAAACCAAAAGAGCTGCCCAGAGTGATGTTTGCAGAAGTGACAGATCCAGGGGAGAGGCTCAGTGCAGTGCACGCTTCTCCTTCCCGGAGGCAACAGCCAAGCCCTGGCTGTCCCTGCGCAGCCCAGCCAAGGTAGACAGCCCCAGCACCAGCCAGCCTGGCTCACACACACAACACCAGTGACAAGGACAAAGTTTGCTCCCAGACACAGCCCAGGCCTTCAGGAGTCCAGGGCTGTGAGCACACGATGCAGCAGCACCCTGGAGCAACACCTCCCACTCATCCTGTGCCAGGCCTGCAGCTCCTTCCTACCACGGGGAAAAGGTGCCACGGGGGACAGGACACCAGGAAAGCTTGTCCTGAATCACACACCACCTCTGGGCACACAGCATTCCTATTTCCCTAGAAAGAAGGCTCCAAACAAGATTGTTTTGATGGCTTTGAGTGTGACATTGTAAAACAGGGCATGGTTTTTAGAGGGCTTGATCCTCGGAGCACCTTAAGTCAGACACGCAGCGAGGCTGGCACTGAAACAGCAGCTCCTGGAACTGCAGGGCAGGAAATCTGCATCGTGGCATATTCATCATGGAAGGGGTTGCAGGGCACAGCCAGGGCTGTCGCTGCACAGGCAGCACATCACAGCTCAAAGCTGCCCAGCAGAGCTGGGCGGGCAGCACACGCCACAGCTGGGTCACCCAAAATGGAGATTTCCATCAGCTTCTCCCATCACTCAGCACTGCAAGTTTCCTCCTTCAGGTTCTTCACTACTCCTATTTCCCACCCTGCACAAGAGGCTGGAAGACCTCCCAGGATCTGCTCTTGTGTTTATCAATGCAGAGAGCTGACAGGGAACCTTGTGCCATTAGAACATCTTCCCCTCAAGGCAAGATCAGGGGTGTCCCAGGCAGAGAGAAGCTCTTCCTGCTGTTCAAGCTGAAAATGGATCCTTTTTGTCCAAAAACCACAGCAGAGGATCCTATAAACCAGACACTGACCTCATTTGCTCCAAAATGGTCCTGTCCAAGGAGTGCCTGGTCTGGAATGGGAACACCAGTGTGTGACTGTCACAGCAAGCACAGGGGACACTTGGCTCCCCCAGGTCTGTCCCTCCAGACTCACCGACATTTCCACAGAGCAACAGTCCCACCACAGGCTGTGCCTGAGCTGATGCAGGGAGGGAGATGGAGGGAGGCAGTCACCATGAATGGATGCTCCAGAGGGTGCTTGGTGATGCTCAGAGCCTTCCAAAAGCCAGGAGGAGAAGGCTGACCCTGCACTCCTTCCCTAACAGAGACATTCACCTCTTCACCTCTGTCACCAAAGTGCACAAAATTTGCACAAACACCTTTAAAAGTACCTTTTAAAGTACCTTTAAAATCCCTACTCCTGGACAAGAAATTCCCACTCCAGCATCTGGGACAGGTCAGCAGCAGCTGGAAATGCAAACAGAACAGTGCAGCTGGAAGAGCAAACTCAGCCTGGTTATGGAGGGAGGATCACACAGGGATGCTGAGGCTGCAGCTTGCTCTGGCTCCAGAGGAGGTTTCTGCCCTCACACTTCTCACCCTTGAAAACCAATGGAACAACAAACCAGGAAAACCACAGCCAGCCGTGCCCCACACAGCTGCTGGCAGCACACCCCTCGGGCTCACTGCTGCTCTCCTGCCTGCTCCACACCCACCTGTGCTGAAGTGTCCCCCCACAGCCATCCCTGCCAGTCCCAACCCCAGAAGCACAGACAGGAGCACTGGATGTGCTCCCAGGGGCTCCCTGTGGAGACACTGCACCCCAAGGAGCACGAGCAGCAGGGGACTCGGTACATCACGTACGAGTCGACTAATTCTGGAAACTGAGGGTCCATTTATAAACCCTTTATTAATAAATGATTAATAGATGCAGCCATATTTTTTAATAACTTGCAATAAAAAAATGCTACGAAAAGCTTAAGCAAGACAGTCTTAACAGATGGTGCTATAAAGTGAATTATAACATGTACAGTAGCTAGTGCAGCGTAATGGATGTCCTCATTTAATAAAAAGAATCTGATTTTATGCAGCAACTTTCACGCTTGAGGCACCTCAGCACACTTTAATGAGTTGTCGTGGCCTCAGCAGTAGCCACACGCATCAGATGCTGTTTTAGTGAGGGGAAGGATGTTGGTCAGGATGCTGTGCTACTCCACAGTCCTGATTTTTAACCTTTCCTTGGACAGCTCCCAAAAACAGACGTAAAGGTCTGAAAGCTGCCACCTCCCACCCCTGCACGGCGGGGAGCGACAAGCAAGCTGTGGTCTGGGGCTGGGAACGTCTTCCCAGGGAAAAAAAATTAAAAAAAAAAAAAAAAGAGCATTATTCCCACCACCAAAACCAGACTGCCATCTGTATCCACGACTATAAGGCACGCCGCAAATTATGTAATTTAATAAACACTGTAATAATAAAGTATTTATTTTGTATAATGAAGTGTTAGTGATTAGAAACCAAACACACATCGGGCGTGCTGCTGCGGTTTCTCTTGAACCTTTGCCAGTATCACTCAAGGCTAAATATGTCTGCAGCAGGTTGAGAGTAAGTTCCTCGCCTTGTTTTGATCAGCCTGTCAAGTGTTTTAGCTGCCAGTCGAGTTTCTTTATATCACACTATAATTGGCTGCTTTCTCAAGGTGCAGCCAAGGAAAAAAGCACACGGCAAAACTCGGGCTCCTTTGGCAAAATCCTCCACTGCTGCTTTGCTGCAAGCTGATTGCAGTAGCAAAGGGCACTTTGTAAACAGCTGGTGAAAATAGAGTGGAACTGAAAGGCAGCTTGCAATAAACTCCAGGAGAAAGCCTTATTTACCCTCCCGTGCTGGCTTTGGAGTGTCGATCAAACCACTCGCGGCTCCCACGGGAGGCCCTCGGAAAAATAACGGGAATGAAAGAAAGCAGAGCAGCAAATGCGGTCCCCCAGAGCCCCGGGAGCCCCGGCGCCCTCTGTGCCCAAGTGCAGCTGCAGGGTCAAGCGGCCACCCCCGGCGCTGTCCCTGGTGCCACATCTGGGGAGAGCTTTGATCAGAGCAGGCAGGAGGGGGTCCCGCTCCCCCATCCCCATCCCATCCCTCAACGTCAGCTCATCGATCCGCAGGCGTGGGGAGGGAGCAGGGGAGAACGCAGGGGGGCGAGGGAGCATCAATCACCGCGGCACAGGCCGTGGAGCACCGCGCCCTCCAGAGGCCCCGCTCCAGCCTGTCCGCGGCACCTCCAGCACAGCCCCGCTGCACCCCGAGCCTGTGGGGTCACCCTAACACCCTCAGTGGCACCTCCAGCACAGCCCTGCTGCACCCCGAGCCTGTGGGGTCACCCTAACACCCTCAGTGGCACCTCCAGCACAGCCCCGCTGCACCCCGAGCCTGTGGGGTCACCCTAACGCCCTCAGTGGCACCTCCAGCACAGCCCCGCTGCACCCCGAGCCTGTGGGGTCACCCTAACGCCGGAGAGAACAATCTGGCAGCAATCACTGGGTGAAAGCACAGGTTATGGCAGCCAGGGACCGTCCTGCCCTCTACCACAGCATCCTGCCAATTCACTCTGGAAGTGCAGAGCTGCCCCACTGAGATTCTGGGGCTGTGCCCCCCTAAAAGGATCCGTGCTCAGGTGTCAGAGCCCCCTGACAGAAAAGGGAAGTGTGCATTTTCTGTGGCTGCTGCTCTGAGAAGCAGAAATGAGCCGTGAAGGATCACCCGGCCCTGCGGTGGCTCCGGGCCCGCCCTCACCTGGCAGCAGCACAGCCAGAGGCCCCCAGGTGTATCCCACACCTGTGCACTTTGTCCTTGCCATGGGACAAGCCTTCCCACACGTGGGTAGCACGCACAGGGAGAGCAGCCCGGGCAGTCACCCAGCACGGGCTCCTTTGGCTTTCCCAGGGAACCCGGCAGTGATAACACACCTCTGCTTCCTTTCTGCTCCGAGCAGCAGCAGCACCTGAAAACCCAACTGTCCCTTAGCAGTGACACTGCAGACACCACCCAGGACACTGGGAGATGTGGATGGACAGTGCTGCATCCCAGGGGCTGGGAAATGCAGAACCTGTTCCACCTTGACTGCTGCCTGTCCCTTCCCCTCTCCCCACGGTGTGCCACTGCTGCAGGGAACAAAGGAACAGCAGAACACTGGCACTGGTGTTTCCTGGCTCAGATAGAAAGCAACACTTTAACAGCATCATTCCAGTAAGGTTTCCCTCCTGCCACTTTTCCTAAAAGCTACAAGAAGGTCTGGATCTGGAAACTCACTCTCACATCACTGAGTCCAACCTGACAGCTCTGTTAACTCTTTTTGCTCCACAGAGGAAGAGCCACCTTTCCATGTAAGTGAGGAAAACCAAGATTTCCCTTACCTGGGCTGCAAAAAACTCAAAAGGCTGTGTTCTGTAATTAATGCAACACAAGACACTAAGGATGTAGGACTGGAAAGGGAAAATTTGGAAGGGGCTGCCCAGGGAGGTGGTGGAAGCCCTACCCCTGGAGATGTCCAAGGAATGACTGGACATGGCACTCAGTGCTCTCAGCTGGGTGACAAAGTGGGGATTGGTCACAGGATGGACTGGGTGACCTTGGAGGTCTTTTCCAGCCTCAGCGTTTTGGGGATTCTGGGAAATGCAAGTCACTAAAGAATTCAGCAAGCAGCACACCACTAACACCCAAGAGAAAAAACAGTATTTCCACAATTCCTGGCAGTAAAAAAAAAATAAAAAAAATCCACAGCACCAATTCTGGATGGAAACACTCTCAGTGGGCACAGCAGGGCCCACCCACCCCCAGGCTGGGAGGGGCAGAGCAGCATTCCCATCCCAGCACCACACTCACACGAGCCGCACCCTCTGGAAGAGCACATGTACCCCGGGCTGAGCACCCCAGCAATTGCCTTTGCTGGGAACCACCCACAGGCAGTGCCTAAGGGGCTGGAACTCCTCAGGAACCCCTTCCCAGAGCTGCTGAGAGCAGTGCCCGGGTGCTGCTGCCGTGGCTGCCCTGGGCTCACCGTGTGCGCGCTGAACTCCGGGAACATGACGCACGTGGCTCCCACCCACAGCGGGCACTGCAGCTTGTTGATCACCCCGTGGACGTGGTGCAGAGGCAGCACGTGCAGGATCACATCCTCCTTCTTCCACTCCCACTTCTCAACCAGCCCCGTGGTCTGAGGAGAAAACAAACAGCGCGGCCTTAGGGCAGGAGGGAAGATTCTCCCGAGGTATTCCCAAGTTATTCAATCCCCAAATTCCCTGGCAGGAATGCCAAGCCTGGGCACAAAATCTTTCCTTCAGCATCAGCAGGAGAAAAATTCCCACCACGACAGCAGAACACAGGAGGAAGAACACCTTCAGCATGCCGACAGGATGGGTCTTTAAATCAGCAAAGCCCTGCCTTGTTACTGAGAAACATCAACAGTGATTTTAAGTAGGACATACAAAAATATTAATCTACTGCTGCACATGCAGATTTGGCAGAAATAGTAATCAAAAAGCTAATTTTCCCAGAATTCTGTTGCCATAGTTAGGACACTGATGACATCAGGCTTTTAGCACCTGTAAGAGATAATCAGTAGGAGCAGGAAATTGCTGATAAACAGAAAGTAGGTTTCATGTTAGTAAAAATTATGAGAGAATCAAGCTTCCAAAACACTCTGCTCTGAAGGGATAATTATCTGAAGGGATAATTATCAGGTTTCTGGGTCAACAATGCCCTTCAGAGCCCAGTGCTGGCAACTGCAAAGCTTATTTCCAGCCACCTAAAAATAAGAAAAGCATCTGAGCAGTGGAATTTGCTTGTGTCTCTCACAGGAGCCCTCATCCACAGGGCAGGGAACAGCTTTTAGGCTTCCTGCAGGGCAGCACAAAGGATGGGGACTGCTCAGGCCACCCCCCCAAATAATCAGCATGTTTGTGAGGGAACAGATTCTTTGCCCAATATAGCCAAGGCCTGGCTCCATCCATCAAGGCTTTCATTCCTGTTGGGACCCTGCAGGATCCGAGCACCCCGAGCAGCAGCAGCTCTCAGGGCACCCTGCATTCCCTGCCCTCCTTTCCTAATGGCAGCAGGCTGCCAGTTGCAGGCACTGATAACCAAGTGGTGAGGCAGTCAGCAGGCTTATTCAAACTTTTAATTCCTTTTGGCTCCGAGAGCTAATGGATTTTTTTGCCTTGGGGATACAGAGCTGAATAATGCACAGGCTTCACACAGCACCGGGCTGGGCTAAGATATTTTCCAATTAGGAGCAAAGATTCTCCCCTAGTCGGAGCGCAGAAAAGCAAACTGCAAAGAAATCAGATTTTTTTACAACAGGTTTCATCCATTCTGCTTTCCAGGAAAGCAGGGAGGAGAATCCATCTGCCCTGCCAAGGCTGAGAGCCTCACACGCTGCTGTGTGCTCACCTTCCCAGCGTGGGGGATTCCAAGCTGCAGCCCCACAGCTCTCAGCAGGAATCTGGCAATGGAAAGGTGTTTGCAACCCCAAATCCCCTGCAGATCCCAAGGCTTTGTGCCTTGGCAGGAGCCTGGCAGGGGGGCAGCAGCACTCACCACAGCCTGCACGTTCTCGTGGGTGCTGAGCACACCCTTGGGCCTCCCCGTGGTCCCGCTGGTGTAGATGATCATGGCTCCTCTGTCCTTCCACGAGGAACAGCTCGGCAAGGGCCCCTCCTCCGTGGCTGCAGGGGATCCACCAGCCCCAGAGCTGGGAAGGGGCAGCACAGGGACTCCCAGTTTCTGGGCACTGGGGGTTATTTTGCCCAGGAACTCCTCGGCTGCGACGAGCAGGGCGCTCTGGGAGTCCTGGATCACGTACTCCAGCTCGGGCAGCGGGTGCTTCCTGTACAGGGGCACCGCTATGGCCCCGCTCATCCACGCAGCCCACTGGGCCACCACGTAGGAGGCATCGTTGGGGCACAGGAAGGAGATCCTCTCCTCCCTCAGGTCCCTGCTGGGGCACTGCAGGACGCTGCAGATCTCCCGGGACAGGCGGAGGCTGCGGCTCAGCAGGTCCCGGTACGTGTGCTCCCCGTTCCGGTCCACGATGGCCACTTTGTCCCCAAACGCCGGGGCCCTGGTGAACACGGGGGCGATGTCACTGCTGCAGGGGGCCCAGGCTGTGTGCAGAGCCCTGTGGGGACAGCCAGCCCTGCTCCCATGCTGTGGGCAGCGGGACAGGGCCCGCAGGAGGCGGCGGAGGGGCCGGCAGTGCTGGGGGCAGAGCAGGGGGAGCAGCATCCTGCCGGGCTGGAGCGACTCTGCAGAGAGCAATGATGGCACATCAGCAGGGCAGGGATTGCCCAGGGGGTTATTCCCACCCAGGCAAAGTGGCAGCCTTCATCTGAATAATATCCACTGTATTATTTATGTCCCTGCCTCAGAGTGCCACATGCTGGGCGGCCTGAGCATCCCTGGGTCCTGGCACGATGGAACAGGAGCAGAGATCCTTCCCTGCACAGCCCCCAGCCCCTAAAACTCAGCTAACTTAAATGATGAACCAGCTTTCACAGAATCCCAGAATGGTTGGGGTTGGAAGGGACCTCAA
The DNA here is from genome assembly GCF_028551555.1 of Melozone crissalis. Taxonomy (NCBI): domain Eukaryota; kingdom Metazoa; phylum Chordata; class Aves; order Passeriformes; family Passerellidae; genus Melozone; species Melozone crissalis. The sequence continues at coordinate 1,422,941 of NW_026535785.1, forward strand.
AGCCCACCCAGTTCCACCCCCTGACACCTTCCCAGTGTCCCAGGCTGCTGGCAGGCAGGGGGTGAAATGAGAAAGGCTTTAAGGTCCTTTCCAAGCCGAGCCATTCCACGATTCTGTGAAGAATCCGAAACCCCTCTGCACAGCCTGGTACACCCTCCATACAGCAACAGAGAGCAAGAGGAGAGCACAGGGCTGTGGCAGGAGAGAGAGGGAGGGATTTGCTGCACAGAATCCAATCAGCACCAAAACATCCCCAGAGAGGTTCCATGACAAGAGGAGGCAGCCAAAGGCTGACAAGTTCTCACTCTCCGAGAGCGTCCGTGACACTTCCCTGACGTCGCCAATAACAACCTGATCTCCCCTGTTACTTTTGATAAACGCCTATTAGCGCAGCAGCTCAGCTCCAAGAGCCTCCCAGCCCAGCTCCCCAGTGTGGGCAGGAGCTGGAACAAAGGGGAGCCAGCCCAGCAGCCCCCCAGGGCAGAGCTGACCAGGCCTGCCCCAGCTCAGGCTGCACAGACTGCACGCACAGTTCGTTTTCCGTGAGCGCTGCGGTCGCTCCCCTGCGCCTTCGGAGCATTTCCCCACCCAGACACCGGCCCTGCTCACATCTTCTTTTGCAAATCGACCTCAATTTCTGCTTCTGCAAAACAAGCAGGTGATTTAGGGTGGAAACATCTGGGGGAGCAGAGAGGCTGCAGCCCCAGAGCGGGTGAGCGTGGGAACTCCCGACGTTTGCCACCGGCATGGAAAAAAACAAAGCAGCTCAGGGCAGAGCTCATGTGATGTCTCTGCATTGCTCTGGAGAGCCTGAAATGCAAAAACCTGGCCTAATTCTCACCCTAAAGTGAAGCTGTGGCCATGGCAAGGTGTCAGTGCCCTGAGCATGATGAGGAGCATGAACTAAAAGCTGGTTTTGCCCAGGACCAGCGTGGCCGATGCTCTCACTGCTCTCACTGTTCCTCCAGCTCCTTCCAAAAATCAAATTACCCCATCCCAGCAGTCTGTGTTTAATGGAGCAATCCACAGCAGCACCTCCAGCAGGCCTGGGAATGCTGGGTGTTCCAGAGCTGGGCTGCAGATTTACCCCATTTACACATGGGGTAAATCCAGGGGCTGTTTGCCATCCCCTCCTGCTGGTCAAGGACCATTGGTGGCACAAACTCCAGCACAGCATACCTGGAAACAAGGCTTGTCCCTGGATCCCTGGGAAGGTGAAGGCAGGGCAGAGATGTGGCTCTGCTGCCTTGGAAGGGAAGGTTCAAATCCCCTGGAAGGAAAAAATCCAAGCCCTCCTCCTCCTCCTCCTAAGGCTGAAGATCTCAAAGCAGCTGGAGGGCTCTCCCCAGCTCCCAGCACAACAAAACCCGTGCAAGCTGGGAGCTGACCCACTGCACAGCCCTCTGCACTTTCTGAGCACAAAGGGCATAAAATGCATTTCCTGGAGGAGAATGATCTTTGGAGCTACTCTGAGCTGTTCCAAAGTGAGTTATTACAGGAATAATCATGGCTCCAGCCGTGACTGGGTAGCTGCCAGGGTGAGCCTGACCTGCAGGACTCCACCCTTTCCTCATTTACAGGCACGGGAGCACAAAAGGATTCCTGGCTGTTTCTACAACAGAGATAAAATACTGCATTCTTAGAAAATCATAAAATAACTAAGGGACTTGGACAAGGCATCAAATAACGGCTGAGATGCTGACACTTCTTTCCTTCTCACAAAACAAAACGCAGGGAAAGGTTTGGATTGGAAGAGGCTTTAAAGCCCATCCAGTCCCACTTTCCACCATCCCAGCCCTGTCCAGCCTGGCCTTGGGCACTGCCGGGGACCCAGGGGCACCCACGGCCGTTCTGGGCACCTGTGCCAGGGCCTGCCCACCCTCAGGGCTTTATTCTCCTCTCACTCCGGATTCCCCCCTGCAGCTCTCTGCCTACTCACGGCACATCCCGGAGCAGGAACGGGCACAAACCGCGCCGAGCTTCCGAGGAACCGGGGCCGCCCCGCCGCAGGCCCCGCAGCCAGCGGCTCCCGCGGGGAACGAGGGCCCGGTCCGAGCGCAGCGGGCCGAGGGCAGCGGGCCCCGGCTCGTCTCGGCTCTGGGACATCCCGGGACCGTCCCATCCCGGCCCCGCCGCCTCCCGCAGCCCCGCGGGGCCTCACCTGCCGCCGGGGGACCGCTCCGGCCGCGCACAGCTCCGGCGGGAACGCGACGCCGCGACTCGAACGTTCCGCGCACGAACGTTCCGCCAGGCCGTGCCTCATTTGTAGGGATTTGGCCCCAAAACGCCCACGGGGGGCGGGGCCGGGACTCCGCGGGGCTGACTCTGCCTGCAGGCCCCGGAGTGTCACCCTCGGATGGCATGGTGGGCGGGTGTGGAGCTCCAGCTGTGCCCCGCGGGTCTGGGGCCATGGGCCTGGTCTGGGGGATGTGGGGATTTGGGGGTGTGGGCAGGGGGCAGGCATGGCCTGGGCTCATGGAGCATTCACACATGGGCATCCCAGGGGGCACAGAGATCCCAGAGATGCACAGGGGACACACAGCCACCCTGGGGACACACAGCCATGTGGGGCTGCACAGAGGTCTTATGGTGGCACATGGCACACGGCCCATGGCACACCGAGCCGAGCTGCCCCGGCTGTGCCCAGCGGGCCGTGAAGCGGCACGGCCGCGGTGACCCCCGCCCACCCCCCAGGTGTGTTTCCACCAGGGCTGGGAGCGGAAACGGGGCCGGGATCCCAGCGCTGGGGGAGGCACCCAACACCTGCACCCAACAATCCTGCATGGCTCCCTCCTCATGGCCCGGCTCTCCATGGCCTGGCTCCCTGCTCATGGCACAGCTCCCTCTTCGTGGCACAGCTCCCCATGGCACTGCTTTCCATGGCACGTCTCCTCATGGCATGGCTCCCCATGGCACGGCTCCCCATGGCATGGCTCTCCATAGCACAGCTCTCCACACAGGGATGAGCCCCCTCCCCCGGGTATGTGCCCACAGGGGTTCTCTGGTGCCAACCCCCCAGTGGTGGCACAGGGACTGGCAGGGACAGCGGGCACAGAGCTGGGGACAGCACTGGGACATCCAAGGACGAGCCAGGAGCAGCCCCTCCAGCCGGGACCCTCCCCGTGGGGGTGACAGGGCCGTGCTTCCGCCGAGGGCGGCAGGGCCAGCTGGCCGGGATGTCACACACAGCTGATGCCACCCCAGCCACCCTGTGCCACCCCAACCTGTAATTACCTGGTGCCAGCGGCCATCTGGAGCCAGCCATGTCCCCGGGGACAGTGCTGAGGGAAGGGAAGGGAAGGGAAGGGAAGGGAAGGGAAGGGAAGGAAGGGAAGGGAAGGGAAGGGAAGGGAAGGGAAGGGAAGGGAAGGGAAGGGAAGGGAAGGGAAGGGAAGGGAAGGGAAGTGCCCTCACAGCAGACCCGGCCCCGGTCCCCAGGGCTGTCCCCAAGCTGCCATCGTGATTTCCCGGGTCCCTCCCAGCCGAGTGTGAGCCCGCAGCCCCGGAGGAGACGGGAGGGTTTTGTGCCTGCCCTCCTCATCCTGCTCAGCTCGGTGGTTAATTATGGAGCCAGCAGAAAGCTTTCATTGCGCTGGAGTTTACTTGTGGCGCATCCGTATTTATTAAAGGGAAAAAAAGGGAAGTAATTACTGGGGTGGTGTAAACAGCACAAACACTGCGGGGTGAGGGAATGCTCAGGGTGACAGAGAGTTCATTGCAGTGCTGTGGGATGGGATAATGGGATGGGATGGGATGGGATGGGATGATGGGATGGGGGCACTGGCAGCTTCCACTGTGGCGCTGCTTGGAGTGAGGATGCAGCACAGCAAGGTGGGAGCCTGTTCATCCCACTGGGACACCCCGAAACCATGGAAGTGTGTCCCTATCCCCATCCTGCCCCAGCCCTGGGAGGGACAGAGCCAGAGCAGTGCTGGGGGTCCCCATCCCAGCAGGATGTTGTAAACAAGGGGCAGTGAAACGTTTGATCTCCCTCCATCTGCTGGCCCCTAATCCCCACCGAAGCCCTGGTGCCTTCCCAGCCTCCCTAAGCTGCTCCCTGCCAGGCTTGAAGGTCACCAGGGGCTGCTGGCCCTGTCCCCTGCCACAGCCACGTGGGATCAGCACCACCCGATGCCACCAGGGCCCTATGGTGGCAGAAAGCAGATGGAGTGTCCCCAATTCGGGTTTAACCCTGTGCTGCTGCTGCTCCCGTGGCAGGGTCAGGCTCTCCCTGTGTTTTCCCCCGTGTTTCAGAGCTCCCTCCTTGCCTGCATCCCTCCCGCACGAGCATGCCCGCGCCGCTGCAGGGCCGCTGTGTCCCCAGGGCCCTGCAGGGGACACGATTGCCGTGGGGACTCCCCGGGGACCGGAGCAGCTCGCAGCGAAGTGCAGCCCTAAGTGGCTCCTGCGTCACGTGGCGAGGATAAGTGCAAAATGGCCCTATTATGATAATTGCCCGGAATGATGATTGATGGAGATTAGCTGCTTATCTGAGGAAATGGCGGGCGCACGTGTGACACGGGCAGGCCGGGACAGCCACCGGGGCACGGGGGCACGGGGCACGTCGGGATGGCACAAACACCACTGCCATCCCAGGAGATGCCACATCCCCGGGCTGGGATGTGCCAGGGGCACCGGGAAAGCGTGGCAGGAGGATGGGAAGGGCCAGTGGGACCCACTGACAGCCAATCCTGCCCATGGAGGGCTCCTGGCTCCTCCTGCCAGCTCCATAAAGACATCCCTGATCAGGGGCAAAGACTCCATAAAGACATCCCTGAATAGGGGCAAAGACTCCATAAAGACATCCCTGATCAGGGGTAAAGACTCCATAAAAACATCCCTGAATAGGGGCAAAGACTCCATAAAGACATCCCTGATCAGGGGCAAAGACTCCATAAAGACTTCCCTGATCAGGGGCAAAGATTCCATAAAGACATCCCTGAATAGGGGCAAAGACTCCATAAAGACATCCCTGATCAGGGGCAAAGACTCCATAAAGACATCCCTGATCAAGGGCAAAGACTCCATAAAGACATCCCTGAATAGGGGCAAAGACTCCATAAAGACTTCCCTGATCAGGGGCAAGGCTGTTAGCCAGGGATGGCCGCTGCTCTCTGCGTGCTCCTGGTGCCTGCCCCACTGGATGTGGCTCCCAGTAAATGATTCATTTTGGGAGAAGCTGAGCAGGAACTGTTCCCTGCCTCCTGCCTGGCGATTCCCATCCATTCCCTTGGGCTTAGGGGCCCTCCAAAGGCATTGGCACCAGGAGCATCCACGCTACAGCAGAGGCACAAGCCACACACCCACTTCTACTTCCAAAGAGCAGGGGTTTTGCGGCTAGAGTGACGGGGAATAGCTCTTGAGGGGGGTTGAAAGGCATTGGCACCAGGAGCAGCCACACTGCAGTAAGGGCACAACCACATACCCACTCCTACCTCCAAAAGGACACCCAAACCAGGAGCTTTGGAAGGAAGAGCTGGGAAAGCAGGGTTGGCTGCCACGCCGATGTCTGGCCAGGATGGAGCCGTGGCATGACTGAGCCACGATTTGGCACGAGCTGGGGATGCTCCGTTGCACGAGGCCGGGATGGCCGTGCCAGGCGGCACGCGGCCAGAGGGCACCCCAAAACCCCCACCCATCACCACAAGTCCCTCCTCCGCTCTCCCCTTCCCAATTTCCCGGGCCCCCCTGTGCAGCAGACGGATGCTGGGTAAGAGGTGTGTCTGTGGGAGCCGTGCTCGCCACGCAGCGTCGCTGGGCTGTGCCGGCTCCTGCCATCCCTGCCATCCGTGCCATCCGTGCCGTCCCTGCCGTCCCTGCCACCCCTGCCATGGCTTCCCCACCAGGCTGGGGGCACAACGTGGGGCACACGGGGCTGAGCCCCTGCCCGCGACGTTGGCACCACGGACGGGCTCTGGAGGTCCAGGACGTCGCCCAGCTGGCCTTGGCGAAGGGAAGGGGTCCCTGGTGGGTCCCAGCCACCGGGCACGGCGATGCCAACTCCTTTCTCTGCCCTCTCCCCTTTTCCTCCCCCCGTTTGGCGCTTGGCAGCGGAGCCGGGGCGCGCCGTGCCGGGGAAGGGCTGCCAAGGCTCCGCAGCCCCCCGCAGCCCCCCGGCCCCCCGTGCCAAGGCTGGTGGCTGGCAGAAGGGCTGCCTGCGCCTGGCAGGGCTCCGTCAGCTGCGGGAGGATCCCTGTGCCGCGCTCGCTGCCAATTTCCCTGCGAGCTGGCACCGCAGGCGGCTCCGGAGGCACCGGCAGAGAAGGCTGGGGAGGACGGATTGTGAAAGGGAGAGAGCAGAGAAAAAAAAATAATGGACACATGCCATCGCTGGAGCAGCGAGGCTGCCAAAACGCCAGCAGGCAGCGGGGGCCAAAACCCAGCGGCGGCGGAGAGGAGGCTCTGGCAGCGCGGGCACATGGAGGACGGGCAGCGAGGAGGAGGCACGGCATGGCCGGGGCAGGATGGATGGCACATGGAGGACGGGCAGTGAAGAGGAGGCACGGCATGGCCGGGGCAGGATGGATGGCACAAGGAGGATGGCAGCGAGGAGGAGGCACGGCATGGCCAGGGCAGGATGGATGGCACAAGGAGGATGGCAGCGAGGAGGAGGCACGGCATGGCTGGGGCAGGATGGATGGCACATGGAGGACGGGCAGTGAAGAGGAGGATCAGCGTGGCTGGGGCAGGATGGATGGCACAGGGAGGATGGCAGCAAAAAGGAGGCACGGCATGGCCAGGGCAGGATGGATGGCACATGGAGGATGGCAGCGAGGAGGAGGCACAGCATGAGGAGCCAGAGAGGACAGAGGTACGTGCCCTCGTTGTGCAGGGTGTGCGTGTGTGTGCGTGTGTCTGTGCCAGGCTCTCACAGCCTGCCCGCGGCCTCCCTGCCATCCCTACATCTCCTGCATGGCCTGTCCCGCCATCTCCCACCCAGCCTGGCCTGCCAGCTCCTGCCTGGCCTGTCCCACAGCCCTTCCCTGCCTGGCCTGTCCCACAGCCCTTCCCTGCCCTGGCACAGGCAGTCACGGGCTCCAGGTGCTGGCCGGGCTCACCAAGGGGCTGCTCAGGGGCTCTGCAGCACGCAGGGACAGCGAGCGAGGCTGGGGCTTTGTCTGGCTGGGCTTTGTCTGCCGGCAGCAGAGGGGCCGGGGCCAGAGGGGCTGCGGGAAAGGAAGTGTGAGCCAAAATCTATCAAGCCAAAGTCTATCAAGCTAAAGTCCTGCCCAGCCAAAGTCCTGGCAAGCCAAAGTCCTGCCGCCAGCAGCGCTGGCACGTGGGAAACGCGCCCTGCTCCCAGCCCGGGGCTGCCCCGGAGCACAGCCTGGTGGCTGGGTGAGAAGGACAGAGGGAGGGTGGGCAGAGAGCCCCCACATCCATCACCGTGCTGGGGAGGAGGAGGAGGGAAGGGCAGGACTGCAGGAAGCTCGTGGTGCCATGGCCATGACTCGCTCGATGCCGGGGTCGTGGCCATGGGGTGCTGGGTGAAGGAGATGGGGTGTGAGTGGGTGTTTGTGTGGGGCTGGGGGTGTGAGTGGGGAGCCCTGGGGAGGGGGTGGGGGTGCAGGGCAGGGAGCTGGTGCTGCTGTGTGCCCTCCTGCCTGCCCGGGGTGCAGGAGCAATGCTGGAGCCTTTCCCAAGCCAGGAGCAGCGTGGCATCACCAATGCACTGGCACGGTGTGAAGTGGCTGCAAAAGGATCCCCAGGCGCCAAACCTGGCCCGTGCTGGGGGAAGGAACTGGCACTGAAGGGAAACAGGGATGCTGGCAATCCTGCATCTCACAGCACTCCAATTCCTGCTGCTCTGCACCCTGCCTGTGCCCACCACACCCCTGTGCCCGGGGATGCCCACTGTGCACCAGTCCCAGCAGGACAGATCTCCCTCAGCACCCATCACCTGCAGGAGCTGGGGCAGGGATCCCAGCATCCAACTTTGAGGGCATCAGCTTCTCCCTGGGAGCGATGTGGCAAGAGATGTCCCATCCCATCCCATCCCATTCCCTCTCATCCCATCCAATCCTATCCATCCCATCCCATCCCATCCCATCCCATCCCATCCCATCCCCTCCCATCCCATCCCATCCCATTCCCTCTCATCCCATCCCATCCCATCCCCTCCCATCCCATCCCATCCCATCCCATCCCATCCCATCCCATCCTATCCCATCCCATCCCATCCCATTCCCTCTCATCCCATCCCATCCCATCCCATCCCCTCCCATCCCATCCCATTCCCTCTCATCCCATCCCATCCCATCCCCTCCCATCCCATCCCATCCCATCCCCTCCCATCCCATCCCATCCCATCCCCTCCCATCCCATCCCATTCCCTCTCATCCCATCCCATCCCATCCAATCCCATCCATCCCATCCCCTCCCCTCCCATCCCATCCCATCCCATCCCATCCCATCCCCTCCCATCCCATTCCATTCCCTCTCATCCCATCCCATCCCATCCCATCCCATCCCATCCAATCCCATCCATCCCATCCCATTCCCTCTCATCCCATCCCATCCCATCCTAATGCTGATGTGATCACTCGGCCACTCAGCTCTGAGCTGGAGGAGCAGCTCTGCCCATTCCTGCACTGGATATCGGGATGAAGCAGCGCCCTGCTGCAGCCTGGTCCCCAGAATGTCCAGGGAAGGATCCTCCACCAGGATGGCGCCACCACAGCCCTTCCAGCTCTGTCATTCCCCCAGGACAGAGCCCCAGCCCCGTGCGGGGCCAAGAGGGCAGGAACGCTGCCGTGCCACGGGATGATCCCCCCATCTCCCCCTCTCCCTCGTTTTCCTCCGTATTTCACAGTTCCTGCTTCCTGCACAAGGCAGGGGTCTCCAGGGACTCCAGCCAGATGTTCTCTGCAGCACACCACATTGCTTTCCTAATGAAATATTCATGGAGCCTCTCCGCCTCTTGCCATGAAAGCCTTCTGCAGCTCCCAGCCATGGAAACGCTGCGCAGGCAGCATTCCTGCAAAGCTCCTGGCCCTGCTTCCCGCTCGGCTCCTCCACCTTCCTCTTCCTCCTCCCGCCAGCCCTGCCCGAGCGGCGGCTTTGTCCCCTCTGCCCCGCAGCTGAGGCGACACCAGGGGCACAGAGCCACGGTGGGGACACCACTGTCCCACACGGCTGGGAGAAGGGGACGGGTGGGTGCAGACACCGGTGTGGGGCACCTGGGGGTGTCACCAGCCCCTGCCCATCCCGGCTCCCCATTCTCCCGGTGCTCCCGGTGCTCTCGGTGCTCCCGGTGCTCCCCGTCGCTCCCGCCGGCTCCCAGCCAGCCCGCGGCATTAGCGATGCTGTGCACTATAATCCAATTAGGTTGTTTATGCAAACAATCAGGTTTTATGTTTTGGTAAAAAGCTTAAATAACCTTAATCAAAGCGAAAGACCTGAAACTGTCGCTGGCAGGGGCTGCGGGCTGCTGGGTGGTGGCAGGGCCCCGTGCCTGGCTGGTGACATTCTGCCTGGCTGGTGACACTGCCTGGCTGGTGACACTGCCTGGCTGGTGACACTCTGCCTGGCTGGTGACACTGCCTGGCTGGTGGCACTGCCTGGTTGGTGGCACTCTGCCTGGCTGGTGACACTGCCTGGTTGGTGGCACTGCCTGGCTGGTGACACTCTGCCTGGCTGGTGACACTGCCTGGCTGGTGACACCCTGCCCAGCTCACTCGCCACCAACAGCCCCAAGGGCCTGGTGGGAGGTGCCCTCCTCCATCCCAGAGGTGCTGCCTGAGCTGTCCTGCTGGTGCTGGGGTCTCCTGGTTCCTTTCAGTGTCACACCCAGCCTGGCCCTGACATCCTGGAGATCTTGTCAGCTCTGTTCCTAAATGTGGGAGCGCTGAGAGGTGGCATCACCCAGGGGGATGCAGGAGATGCCAGCCAGCACATTGCCACCATTCTCCCTCACAGTCCTGGGTGCTCCAACAGCACCACGGCATCCTGGCACCGAGAGAAAATCCCTGCAGCTCCAGCTGGGGCCAGGGAGGTGGCACGAGGGGCTGGGCTGTGTCCCTGTGCCCGTCCAGGGATGGGCACGGCGAGCTGGGGAGCAGGGCTGGCTCTGGAGGCTGTGCCCATGGCGCTGCCTCCTGCACACCCCGAGTTTCTGGAGGAGTAATAAGCTATGCATGTAGTGTAGAAATAAAACATGTTCTGCAGAACAAATGATGTTAATTTGCTGAGAGGCTCTGAAGCCGAGTATTAGCGAAATGCCTTGAGGGAGAGAGCGGCAGCTGTGCTGGAATTAATGGCAACGTGCCGAATTAGCACCGCTATGCATCATAGTCAGAGGGAAAAATTACCGGAGAGAGGAGGAAAACAACCCCCTCCACACTCCACAACCCCTCCACAACCCCCTCCATAACCCCTGCACACCCCCTCAAAAACCCTTCCACAACCCCTCTGTGTGCCAGCCCCCAGCCTGGTGCCCCTGGGATGCCCCTGGGATGCCCTGGCCCTGCCCAGGCACACCACAGCTCACTCCAAGCCCAGCAGCCTCCCATGCCAAGGTGTGTGTCCTCAGTACTGCTCAGCATCCCTCTGGGATGCTCAGCATCACTCCTGGAGCTCCACATCCCCCTGGACCAAACCGTGCCATTCCATCCCACCCTGCTCCCAGGAATCATCTCCTCCAGGATCTGTATCCCTGCTGACCCAAACCATGCCACTCCAACCCAGTCTGCCCCTCCAGGATGTGTAACCCTGCTGCTCCCCCATCCCTTCCCCTCCTTTCCGGGGTGTTATTCATCCCCTTGTCTGTTTACTCCTTCCCTCCATTCCCGGTGGTTGAGTGCCTGAAGCCTGGAGCTCCTCAGTGATTCCCCCTCTCCCGCTGCCTTCAGCCCCTCTCAGCCCAGCCCCGGCTGCAGAGCACCCTGTGGATGGGGCATCACCTCCTAATGGATGCTCCCGGTAAATCCCACACCTCTGATGAATATTTAACACCACATCCAGTCTCTGCTGGTGCTGCCGTGTCTCATGGGAAGCTGGGTTCAGCCCTTGGGTGGCTGCGTCCCGGCTGTGCAGATGGCAGGGAGCAGTTATCCCAGCGGAGATGGCACTGGTGACATCCTGAGCCAGCATTCCTGTGAATCCCTCATCATCCCCTGTGCCCACTGCAGCTGCTGGCTGCTCATGCTCAGCCTAACACAGCCCCAAAAATAAAACATCTCCCTGTTTGTCTGTCACCCTCTACTTTTTCTCCTCTGCAGGTCCCAGGCCCATAGGAGCCATCCTGGCCCTGGATGTCATGGTGCCACCCCTCCCTGCTGTGGGACAGTCCTGGGGCTCACAGGACACGATGGATGTGCCACCAGCCTGGTCCTTGCTGGGATGTGCCAACAGCTGCTGGGCACCAAATCCCCTGGGATGTGGCAACGGGAATGTGATTTCCCCTGTGACCTCCTGCAGCCAGCAGCACTCAGCATCCCCGGAGTGAAGCAGGCTCATTCACCCTGAGGTTTATCCATGCAAGCACAGCTGGAGCTTCACCAAACACACCCAGGCCCTGCTGGCTGCCTTGGGGACCAGGATTCTGCCTGGCAAGGAGGAACGTGCTCCCTGCCCTGCTCAGACTGGGAGCAGCACCCAGGGGACCTGCATGGACTCTCCCAGGGCTGTGCCAGCACCTGCTTTGCTCACCTGGAGCCCCACCAGCCCTAATCCAACCCTTCTCCGTGTCCTGGGGATGCTCTAGACTGTCTGCCCCATGCCCACCCCACACCAGGAGCTCTGTGTGCTCAGGGCCATCCCACCCTTCTGTCTAAGGAACCGGGCTGAGAAATCTGTAAAGGGGCTGGTTTGGAGTGGGATGGGGGAGCCCGAGGGGGTGCTGGGAGCTGGTTTGCAGTGGGATGGGGGAGCCCGAGGGGGTGCTGGGAGCTGGTTTGGAGTGGGATGGGGGAGCCCGAGGGGGTTTTGGGGTGCCGGGAGCTGCGGGTGCCCGGGCACGGGCGGGGGCTGCCGGTCACTGCCAGGTTACATCTGCCGGGGCACGCAAGAGTGACTCCAGATGCATTAGAAGTGCCGCGCTCCAATTTCAATTTCATCGTCTCACAATCATTTTCAGGCTCCTCTTAGTGCCACATTAACGAAGCCTGCTCGTTTGAATGCATAATTAGCCCAAGCATTCTACCTCGCTAATTTCGAAGCGAGGAGGGGGGGAGAGAGAAGGGGGGGGGGGGGGGGGAATTTGCATATTAATTTAGCAGAGGGAGAGAAAAACTGTTTACCACTTGCTTCTTGCTGTTGATCACAGCGGACTTAACTCTTTCCCGGGTGCCATCTGGAGCGGCGGAGCCGGCACGTGGGACGGGCTGCAAAGGTGGCACACAGCAATGAAACCCTGCCGGCCACCCTGCTGCCCTTTGAGCTCCGTGCCAGCCCAGGCTGCGTGGCACGGGCTGCAAAGGTGGCACACAGCAAAGGTGGCACACAGCAATGAAACCCTGCCGGCCACCCTGCTGCCCTGGGGAGCACCGTGCCAGCCCAGGCTGTGGCTCCTGGCATCACAAGGCAGATGAAGGGTGGCTCAGGTGGAGGTGGCAGCTTCGAGGTGTCCCCCAGCCCTTCCCCCGTGTGGTTCCAGTGAAAAGCCACCCATTGTCACCCCCTCAGGGTGACAGATCCCAAATCCATCCCCGCCATCTTCCTCAGCAAAGCCAGGAGAAGGGATTCCCAGCGGTGTCATCCTTCCTGCAAAGCGTGGCTGGGTCCGCTCTGTTATCCCTGGTGTGTCCCCTTCAAAGCGACACCTTTGCCCTCGGGGCTCTCTGATTTTTAGCATCATCCACCCATGGGATGGTGTTGGACGAGCCTGTGCCTTCCCCGAAGCCCCTTGCAGCAGGAATGCCCCGTGGAATCCACAGCCCCACAGATGCTGCACCCAAGGAGCACCCAAGGAGCAGGGTGGGAGCCTGGCTGAGCCCGCACAGCTCACAGCAGCCCCCCAGCACCACCTCCCTTTGTCTGGGAGTCTGTGGGCGTCTTGAGCCGAGGTTGGAGGTAATTTGTCTGTCTCCTGCAGCGGGCTGTCATCTCGCATCTGTGAGCCACTTCCATTTGCGCTGCCATTAAAAAATTCTCAGGTCTGACAGGTAGAAAAAAAAAAAAGAACCCAAAACATTAAAAAAATAGCAACAGGATGTTGGGAATCTCACGGGCTCGTGGCAGCTGGACCACCCTCACATGCAGCTCTCGCTATGCAGGTATTTGGATTTGAGGGTGGTGGCAGCAGCTATGAGCCCTGTTTTGGCCTTTGGACGTGTATCCCCAGGGATATCCCTTGGCACCTCCATCCCAGCCCCCCCAAACGCCTTCCCCACCCCTGGAGCCCCCCTGCCCCAGCATCCCCCCTGTGTGGCTGGCTCGGAGCCATCCCAGCGCGTCACCGCCATTTGGGGACACTCCACCCTGGGCATCCCTGCCCGCTGCCGCCTCCCAGCCGTGCGCGGTGCCCGGGGCCGTGTGCTGCCCCTGCTCGGAGCCGCGGGCAAGGGGCACATCCCAAATGTGGCTCGGGGGTCTCCGGAGTGGCCGGAGCGGCGCCGGCGCTGCCGAGGAGCGCGGGGCTGGCTCGGAAAGGGTTAACAGTTGATTACAGCCTTTGTCTCCGCATCAGTGTACATAATGCGCCCGCATTTGCATACTGCAGTGTGCGCTCAATTAAAATGAACTTTTAATTTCTTCTAAGTAAATTACTTCTTCCCGCTACGTGACGCGCACAAAATGTCAGAATAATGGGAGAGCCTTAATGAGCTGGGGATGAGGGGCAGGGAGGAGAGCGCTGGGGGCTCCGGCTCCCCTCTGGGCCGCTCCTGCCGCGCCAGAGGATGGATCCTGCTCTCCTCTGCCTTCCCTGCTGGGCCGCGGGACGTCCCTGCCGCCAGCGTGTCCCCTGGGCAGGGCCGGGGTCGTCACCTCCTCCCCATCGCCTCCTCCCCATCGCCTCCTCCCCGTCACCTCCTCCCCATCGCCTCCTCCTGCCCGTGGTCCTGCAAGAGCTGAGCTCTCCGGGCACTGCCCGCATCCCAGAGATGTGTGGGGACACAGAAATGTCCCTGCAAGGCTCTGAGTTCTTTGGTCCTGCCCCCATGGTGACATCCAGGGATGTGTGGGGACACAGGAACATCCCTGCGAGGAGCTGAGTTCTCCAGGTCCTGCATCCTGGCACTGAGCACCCTCCCAAAACGCTTCCTGGGCCATCTCCTCCTCACCCGGCCCCGGGGAGCCGCGGCCGCTCTGCCCTTCCCTCCCTTCCCTCGGGGTTTGCTCTGTCCCTCCTTCCCTCGGGGTTTGCTCTGTCCTTCCCTTCCCTCGGGGTTTGTTCTGTCCCTTCCTTCCCTCGGGGTTTGCTCTGTCCTTCTTCCCTCGGGGTTTGCTCTGTCCCTCCTTCCCTCGGGGTTTGCTCTGTCCCTCCCTTCCCTCGGGGTTTGCTCTGTCCTTCCTTCCCTCGGGGTTTGCTCTGTCCTTCCCTTCCTTCCCTCGGGGTTTGCTCTGTCCTTCCCTTCCTTCCCTCGGGGTTTGCTCTGTCCCTCCTTCCCTCGGGGTTTGCTCTGTCCCTCCCTTCCCTCGGGGTTTGCTCTGTCCTTCCTTCCCTCGGGGTTTGCTCTGTCCTTCCCTTCCTTCCCTCGGGGTTTGCTCTGTCCCTCCTTCCCTCGGGGTTTGCTCTGTCCCTCCTTCCCTCGGGGTTTGCTCTGTCCCTCCCTTCCCTCGGGGTTTGCTCTGTCCCTCCCTTCCCTCGGGGTTTGCTCTGTCCTTCCCTTCCTTCCCTCGGGGTTTGCTCTGTCCCTCCCTTCCCTCGGGGGATGCTCAGAGGGACCCGGCGCCCCCCGCCCGCCCCGCGGGGGCCAGATGGCAGCCGAGATTACTGGAATTTGATTTTCAGATAAATCACAGACCTGGATGAGCGAGCGGGCGAGCGCTGCCGCAGATGCATTATCCGTAATCCCCGCGAAGGGAACCTTCGGGAGGAGCCGGTGCCGGTGCCAGCCCGGCGGCAGCAGCTCGGTAATCCCGGCCCGGCCCGGCCCGGGGGCTCAGCTGCTGCTGCCCAGGGCTCCGTGCTGAGCCACCGAGCCCGCCGCGACCCACATTCGGTGCTGAGCCCGGGGGGAGCAGATGGAGCCAGATGGAATCACACCGGGAGCACCGGGCACCGGGACCCGGCTGTGCCCGCCTGCCCACCGTGCCCGCTGTGCCCGTGCCCGGCTGGGGTGCTGAGGGGGGCAGGGGGCTCTGCCAGGCCCTCCCTGTCTCACCTCTCCCTGTAAGGGATGCCCAGAGCATCCCAGGCCCTCCCCATCCCACTTCTCCCTGTAAGTGACACCCAGAGAACACCAAGCCCCCTCCATCTCAATTCTCCCTTTAAGAGATGCCCAGAACAGCCCAGACCCTCCCTGTCAGTGATGCCCTCTCCATCCCAGGCCCTCCCCATCTCACCCGTCCCTGTTAGTGATGCACAGAGCACCCCTGATCCTCTCATCTCTCTTCTCCCTGTAAGGGATGCCCAGAGCATCCCAAACCCTGCCCATCCCACCTCTCCCTTAAAGTGATGCCCAGAGCATGCCAGACCCTCCCTGTCTCACCTCTCCCTGTAAGGGATGCCCAGAGCACCCCAGTGCTGCCCAGCACTGCCAGTGTGAGGGCAGGAAGAGCCCCTCTCCTCTCAGCCCAGCACACCTGTCCTTAGCATGCACATCTATTTATCCCAGGGATTCACTGGGCTGTGGGAGTGAACCCCAGGCTGCAGGGCCAGCCCTGGCCAAGCTGCTGGGGAGGATGAGGAAGGGGCAGCCAGGGCCTGGCACCCTTGGGGGCTGCTTGTGCCCTCCCTGGGCTGTGATCCCTCTCCCTGGGCTGTGATCCCTCTCTCTGGGCTCTGATCCCTCTCCCTGGGCTGTGATCCCTCTCTCTGGGCTGTGATCCCTCTCTCTGGGCTGTGATCCCTCTCCCTGGGCTGTGATCCCTCTCTCTGGGCTGTGATCCCTCTCCCTGGGCTGTGATCCCTCTCCTCATGCAGGATCCCTCTCCCTGGGCTGTGATCCCTCTCCTTGAGCTGTGATCCCTCTCCTTCTGCTGTGATCCCTCTCCTTAGGCTGTGATCCCTCTCCCTGGGCTGTGATCCCTCTCTCTGGGCTGTGATCTCTCTCCTTGGGCTGTGATCCCTCTCTCTGGGCTCTGATCCCTCTCCCTGGGCTGTGATCCCTCTCTCTGGGCTGTGATCCCTCTCCCTGGGCTGTGATCCCTCTCTCTGGGCTGTGATCCCTCTCTCTGGGCTCTGATCCCTCTCCCTGGGCTGTGATCCCTCTCTCTGGGCTGTGATCCCTCTCCCTGGGCTGTGATCCCTCTCCCTGGGCTGTGATCCCTCTCTCTGGGCTGTGATCCCTCTCCCTGGGCTGTGATCCCTCTCTCTGGGCTGTGATCTCTCTCCTTGGGCTCTGATCCCTCTCCCTGGGCTGTGATCCCTCTCCTCATGCAGGATCCCTCTCTCTGGGCTCTGATCCCTCTCCCTGGGCTCTGATCCCTCTCCTCATGCAGGATCCCTCTCTCTGGGCTGTGATCCCTCTCCTTGAGCTGTGATCCCTCTCCTTCTGCTGTGATCCCTCTCCTTAGGCTGTGATCCCTCTCCCTGGGCTGTGATCCCTCTCTCTGGGCTGTGATCCCTCTCCCTGGGCTGTGATCCCTCTCTCTGGGCTGTGATCCCTCTCCTTAGGCTGTGATCCCTCTCCCTGGGCTGGTCACACCTCCCCAGGCCGTTCTGCCCTGGCACAGAGCAGGGATGCAGCCCTGTCCAGCCCCTCCTCACTGGGACGGGCATTTCCCACCCCTGGCGCCCCCCCAGACCCCAGCAGGTCCCTCTGGCAGCCATGGAGCACGCGCCAACTTCCCCCCAACGCCAAAATTTACATTGAACCGCAAATTAATTTCATAATTTTTTCCTCTCTAATTATGCCAACATCTGCTGCGAGGCCCAAGCTGTGCGCATGCATTTTAATCCAGCCCTACCCCCGCCTCTCCCAGCACTGAACTTTGCCGTAATTATCACCGGGAGAGGGGCTCCTTTCCCTGGGAGGGGAGCCCGAGCACACGCAGGGAGAGGCAGGCAGGGGCTGTGCCCAGCCTGGGGCTGGCATCGGCCTCTGCTGAGCTCTGGGATCTCAATTCCAGGAGAAAGGGAAGGGGAAGGGATGGGGCTGCTGCAGAGGCAGCTTGGGGAGGGCAAAGGGACAGCTAAGGAACAGCTAAAGGACAGCAAAGGGGCAGCAAAGGGACAGCAAAGGGACAGCAAAGGGACAGCTAAGGGACCCTCCACGTGCAGGGAGATGCACCCTGTGCCAGGATGGGGCTCCCAGGACAGCTCTGCCCAGGCATGTCCCTCCCAGCCCATGGGGAGCAGTCCCCAGCTCTCCCCAGGGACCCTGAAGGTGCTGTTGTCACCTTGGCCTTGTCCCCTGTTGTGGGACACCTTGGCACCTGCTGGGGTGATGCTGGTGACGTTTCAGCCCTGTCACACTCACCCCGCACTGCTCCCACTCAGGGAGAGGTTTCATGGCCTGGCTGGAGGATGCAAAAGGTCATTTGGCTGCCAGCTAATTAAACCTGGCAATTAGCAGTGTGGAGCAGCGAGCTCCTGGCTCCTGGCGCTCAGGGAAGGGGCAGGAATGGGGCAGTGGGACAGTGCCCATCCCCGAGCTGGGACCTCACCCCTGGCACAGGCAGCACCTCCAGAGAGCCCACGGGGCTGCCACGCTCTCATTAGAAAGTTCATCAAGGGTTTTAATTAAAAGGCGAGGGGATGAAGGTGTTGCTCGGATACAGGATGAGCTTGGCTGGTGTGCTCGAGGAGGAACATCCTGGGATGGGTGTGGATTGCTCAGACCTGGGCAGAGCACACAGCTGGGCAGGAGCTCAGACTTGGGCAGGAGCTCAGAGCTGGGCAGGAGCTCGGAGCTGAACTGAGCTCAGACCTGGGCAGGAGATTGGAGCTGAGCTGAGCTCAGAGCTGGGCAGGAGCTTGGAGCTGAGCTGAGCTCAGAGCTGGGCTCAGCTCAGAGCTGCCTCTGGGTTGGGAAGGGCCCAATCCTGCCCAGGGCACCCAGGGCATGACCCAGGCCGTGCCATCCCTTTTCCATCCCTTTTCCCCGTTCCCAGCTCGCGGTACCCAGCCCGTGGAGCATCCCCGGGGGCAGCGGTGCCATCCCGCCGTGCCCGGGTGCCACCCCCGCGGGCCCGGCCCGGGTGCCAGCCCAGGTGTGCCAGCAGGAGCCGCGGGGCCGCGCAGCCCCGTTCTGCTGCTGCTGCCGCCCGCGCAGCCGGAGCAGATGGCGGGCGACAGAAGCTGCCGATGAATAATACAGGGCTAATGAGCGCCGTGCCCCGCCCGCCGCTGCCCCGCACGCCCCATCTGCGCCCCGCACCCCGGGGTGATGGCCCTGGCACACGCCTGGCACCCGGGGTCCTGCCCCACACCCTGCCGTGTGTCTGGAACCCGTTAACCCTGCCCCACACCTTGCTGTGCCCCTGGCACCTCGGGGTCCTGCCCCACACCCTGCTGTGTGTCTGGAACCCATTAACCCTGCCCCACACTCTTTTGTATCCCTGGCACCCGTTAACTCTGCCCCACACCCTGGCACACGCCTGGCACCCAGGGGTCCTGCCCACACCCTGCCATGTGCCTGGCATCCATTAACCCTGTCCCACACCCTGCTGTGCCCCTGGCACCCAGGGATCCTGCCTCACATCCTGCCATGTCCCTGGCACCCATGGATCCATTCCCACTCCCTTCTGTATCCCTGGCACCCATTAACTCTGCCCCACACCCTGCTGTGCCCCTGGCACCCATAAATCCATTCCCATACTGGAGTTTCACTGCCATGCAGCTGGTACCCACTGGTCCTGCCATGTACAGGGATGTCCCTGCCATGTCCCTGGCACCCCTGGGTCCTGCCCCACCCCAGGGCCCCCCTGCCACGTCCCTGGCACCCATGGACTCATCCCCACCCCAGGGCCCCCCGCCATGTCCCTGGCACCCATGGACTCATCCCCACCCCATGGTGGCCCTGCCATGCACCTGGCACCCATGAACCCGGGTGCTGGGGCAGGCAAGGGCTGGGGACCCAGCAGTGGCTCTGGCCCGGGGCTGGCAGGGAAGGAGCACGTGGGTGCCACAACCCATGGCAGCCCAGGCCTGTGCTGCTAGGAGCAGAGCAGTCAGGATGGGGAGCAGCTTCCCAAGCTGGATTCTGTCCATCCTGGCTGCTGGGGCTGCTGGGGCTGTTCCCTGCCTGGGGCTGTTCCCTGCCCGGGGCTGTTCCCTGCCTGGGGCTCTCTGCCTCCTGCACCTGGCAGCCCTGAGTCTCTCCCAGTGAGGAGCACACAGGTAAAGTCTCCATCACCTGGGCGTGAGGGTTCTGGGATGCTCCACTCACCATCTCCATGGATGCTCCCTGCTCCGGGCTGAGCTCTCACTCATCATCATCATCATCATCCTCATCCTCAGCCCGGCTCCCAGCTCAGTTCCCCCCTGGCTCCTCTCTCCCAGCCCAGGTCAGTGGGCACCCAGAGCCACCAGCTGGGGAAGGGGAGGAGGAGGAGGAGGAGGGTGGAAAACAAAACGCTGATGGATTGTAAAGCTATTGAAGTGCCAGC
Organism: Melozone crissalis; assembly: GCF_028551555.1. Lineage (NCBI taxonomy): Eukaryota > Metazoa > Chordata > Aves > Passeriformes > Passerellidae > Melozone > Melozone crissalis. The sequence continues at coordinate 1,442,597 of NW_026535785.1, forward strand.
GAGTAAACTCCATATTTTTAACGGCATTTAAATGCCTCCAAGCAGATTAATAAGGTCTAGGTAATAGCAGCACCAGTCTATATTTATTCTATCTTAAATGCCAGTTTGTCAGGCTGTATTAATATTGATGGTAAGGCTTGGATTGAGGACAGGAAACGCTGGGACTTCACTTTATCTCTCCCAAGCAGGCTGCTCAGCCCCTTTATCAGGGCTGAGGCTGCAGCAGCAGCTGCCTCTTCAAGGGCTCAGCGCATCCCCTCTCCCCCCCCCCCACTCCCTCTTTTTAATCAGAGGAGGAGAAGTTGCTGGCTTGATCGTTCCATTTTTATCTCTTTTATTTACTCCATTTTCATGTCTTTCAGTGCATATTTTATTCCCATCAAGGCAGGACCATTGATAGCTTAAGCTGTGTCCCCCCTGGCTCCCTCCTCGGTGAGCCTGGCAGGGAAGGACGAGGGGTAATTACCAGGAGAGCGCCCCCCTGCCCTGCCCTGCTGCCCCACGGCAGCCACACGCAGAGTGCCCCCCAGGAGGGGCTGAGCTGCCGTTTGGGGGGAGAAACCCCTCCTGACCCAGCCTTGGGGGACCCCCCCTGCCCCCCAGCCCCTCTTACTGCTGCCAGTGCTGCTGCAGAGGCTCCTGTGCCCGCTGCCACCAACCCCTCATCCCTACCTCATCCCAACTCCTCATCCCAAACCTCATCCCAACCCCTCATCCCAACTCCTCATCCCAACCCTTCATCCCAACCCCTCATCCCACCCCTTATCCCAACTCCTCATCCCAACCCCTCATCCCACCCCATCCTGCCCCACTGGGCACCCCAAAAACTCCTGAAACATCTGCTGGGTTCCCTGGGGCCCTGCCATGTGGGGAGAACCCACTGGAGTGCCACGAGATCCCCCCCAGAACCTCCTGTGGCCTGAGGACCAACCCAAACCCTGAGGACAACCCCAAACCCCGAGGACAAACCCAAACCCGTTTTCTTCCTGAACATTCCCCAAAGCCCGGATTCCTGCCTGGCTCTTGCCTGCCAGCATTTGAAATGCAAAGTGCTCTGGGTCCTGATGAATGCTCCAAACCAGCCAGCTGGGGAGCAGCAGCCTGGCCACGTGGCTGGGGCGCTCCCCGAGCCTGGAATATCCAAACTGCGCAGCCCTTCCCCTGCAAGGGTGGGAAAAGGGATGCTCGGGGAATTTGCACATGATTTCAGACGGGGGAGAGCGGGTAATGAATGCAAAATAATCGTAATAAATGCTAATTGTGGCAGGAGGGAGGCGGCCTGGCACGGGGCTTGGAGAGAGTCTGGAAAAATCCACGAGGAGAGCAGGACAGGCTGGAGGGACACGGATAACCTGGGGGTGCTGGGTGTCCCAGGGGTGTCCAGGGATGCTGAGGGTCCATGGGATGCAGGGGGTGCCTGAACAACACAGGACTGCTGATGCTGTGCTCATGTGCAGGACAGCCCATCTCCCACCCTGACGGGCACAAATCCCTGTTCCCACATGGTGGGGATGTGGTGGGACAATCCCAGCCCTGGCTGGTGGCTCCCAGGGCACCGTGACTGGAGCAGCCCCTGCTCCCCATCACCCTCCAGCACTGGCAAAGCTAAGTCGAATTTAACAGCCATTAGTGCTGGAAACATCAAAGGGCTTCTCTGCCAGAAAATGAAAATCCTCATTAACTAATAAAAAGCCCATCGCTCACTCTGCCTTTAATATAATTAACACCAGCCAAGACTTCAATTAAGGTTTTATCCAAACTTCAAAATGCCACTCTCTCTCTCCCCCCCTCTCTCCCCCCATAATTACAGTGGGCACAGCAGCTTCAGCTTGGGAAGGATCCTGGGATCCTCCAGAGTCCCCTGGGATCCTCCAGCCTTCCCTGGCTTCCTCCAGTGTCCCCTGGGATGCTCTGGCCTGCCGTGGGATGCTGTGGCCGTGCACAGGCCGGGACAAACATCCCAAATAGGAAATGTTTGTGCTTGGCAGGAGCCGGGGGCTCAGCCGGGTGCCTGTGAGCTCAGCAGGGAGGAATGGAGGAATGCTGCCGGCAGGGAGCGGCTGCGGGCGCTGGGAACGGCAACGGGAATGGGAACGGGAAAGGGCCGGTTCTCAGTGCTGGGAACGGGAAAGGGCCGGTTCTCACCGCTGGGAATGGGAACGGGAATGGGAACGGGAAAGGGCCGGTTCTCAGCGCTGGGAACGGGAAAGGGCCGGTTCTCACCGCTGGGAATGGGAACGGGAATGGGAACGGGAAAGGGCCGGTTCTCACCGCTGGGAACGGGAACGGGAAAGGGAAAGGGCCAGTTCTCAGTGCTGGGAACGGGAACAGGAACGGGAAAGGGCCGGTTCTCACCGCTGGGAATGGGAACAGGAATGGGAACGGGAAAGGGCCGGTTCTCACCGCTGGGAACGGGAACGGGAACGGGAATGGCCGGTTCTCACCGCTGGGAATGGGAACGGGAATGGGAACGGGAAAGGGCCGGTTCTCACCGCTGGGAACGGGAACGGGAACGGGAATGGCCGGTTCTCAGGGCTGGGAACGGGAACAGGAACGGGAAAGGGCCGGTTCTCACCACTGGGAACGGGAACAGGCCAGTTCTCACCGCCCTCCTCCCTGCAGAATGGGTTGGCAGCGCTGCTGTCACGCCGGGGATGGGGAGGTCAGGGATGGCAAAGGGTCCGGGTGTGCTCACAGGGATGTGTCACCCTGTCCTCTCGGCAGCGTCCCCAGGGTGTGGAGGTGGCCCCAAGCCAGGATGTGTCAGGAGGATGCCTGAATTCCCCAGAGATGCAGGGATGCTGGGTACCCAGGGATGCGGGGATGCAGAGTTCCCAGGGATGCAGAGTTCCCAGGGATGCAGGGATGCTGGTACCAAGGATGCTGGGTACCCAAGGATGCAGGGATACTGGGTTCCCAGGGATGGTATCAGGGATGCTGAGTACCCAGGGATGGTACCAGGGGAGCTGTCCCCATTACAGGACTGCACTTTGGCCACCCCAGCTGGCCAGGAGCCCTTGGTGCCACCTGACCCTGGTGGGGACGGGCGGGAGGTGCAGCCTGGAAGGTGCAGGGGGTCAGTGCTGCCCTCCCAGAGCCCGGCGGGACACGCTGGGGCAGCAGAGGCAGCAGGAGACGGACACACAGATGGGACCCTAATCCTCCCCATGGGTCCCATTATCATCCCTCGCTGGTGAAAAAACTCTCATCCTGGATGTGTCTAATCCTAATCACTCCCTATCGGCCAGGAGCACTTCAGACGGGCCAGACGGACAGACGAGGCCTCTCCTGCCCGGAATATCTGCACAGGCAGCCCCGGGGGGGACACGGGGGGGGGGGGGGGGGACAGGCCACCCCTTCGCTCCTAATCCCTCGGCGAGCCCTTCATTTAAAAGGGGATTTGCTGTTTATTCCCTCCGCAGGCTCCGCGATCATCACAGGGGTCAACATCTGAGCTGGGAGAGCCTTGTTAAAACGTGAGAGTGCTGTGTTAATTGGGGGGCAGCGCTAATGGGCTGGGAAATGCGCTGGATGCTTTCCAAACCCCACAGCATCCCCTGGGCTCAGCCTGCAGTGAAGGGCTGGGTCTCTGCGGCTGGGGATGCTCCCAGGAATCCTTTGCGCTCCCCAAAACACCCAGAGGTGGTGGAACCCATGCCGGGGGAGGCTGGCTGTGACACCAAGCCCTCCCCCAGGCATTTCCATGGTGGGGGGGCTGAGATTTGGGCAGCGCAGACCCCCCCTTGGGCATTGAATTCCCCCTTCTCCTGCTCCCACATCCATATTTATGGCAGGGATGGGCACGGGTCAGGAAGGTCAGCCCTTGGGGGGGGTCTCCTTCTGCCTGCCCAGCCCTGGGGGCTGCCGGGGGGATGGGGATTAAATCCAGAAGGGAAAATATCCTGCAGCAGGTGCAGCCTGCGCCAGGTCTGAACGGCTGCCAGCCGGCTCGGAAATCCCAAACACATCTGTGCTCATCACTTGGACACCAGATGGGCCCTGGGTGGGTATTTTGGGCTGGGGTTGTGTGTGGGGGGGGTTGGGCAGGGCTGGAGGGGGGGTGGAGCAGCCAGCCCGGGATGCTCACACCCCGCCTGCATTCCCTCATATTTATCCTGCTATTTTTAGTGTTTTATCAGCTGCAGGTCGGGCCCCTCTGGGGATCAGGGGCAGGCTGGGGCCACACTGAGCTCACAGCCAGGCCCAACAGCTTTCTGAGTGCTGGCTCTGCCCCCAGCTTCTCCCTGGAACAGGGACACCCATCGGGTGGGAGCTGCAGAGCCCTGCCTGCCCTAAAGGTGCTGAACATTATCAGTGCTCATTATTCTTATCCAGCTTATTATTCTTATCAGCTGCACTTCTGATTCCCAAATGGATCAGGACCATCCCAGCACCAAGAGCATCTCGTGTCCATCCTGGTGCCCAGGCTGGCACAGGGGTGGCTGGATCCTTCCAGGCTGGTGCCTCTGAACTCTCCTCAAGCCAAATTGTGCTGGGGCCAGTCCTGTGCACTCGAGCTCTGTTCACCCCAGTCCTGTGCAACCCAGCTCTGTTCATCCCATCTCCATCCCTCCCATCTCCATCCCTCCCATCTCCATCCCCCCCATCTCCATCCCTCCCATCTCCATCCCTCCCATCTCCATCTCTCCCATCTCCATCCCTGCCAGCCCGGGGTGAGGGCTGGAGCTCTGGCTGCTCCCTGTGGCAGCAGATGCAGCTCTGCAGCCTCCCAGCTCCTGGCTATTTTTAGGACGTGTCTGTGGCTAAATCTGGTGCCGCGTGGGCTCGAGGCTTCCCGGCCACGGGGCTGCTGCCCTGTGGGGCTCCTTTGGGTTCTGTGTGTCCTCGTGGGAGCATCACGGGCACGGTCAGGGCTGTGCTCCCTGCCCAGGGTGTGCTGAGAGTGGGACAGGGTGGGAAAACCATCCCAGCAACAGGAGAGCAGTTCTGCAGCCCCGAGTGAACGTGGGGGACACCAGGGGAACACCAGCACCTCTTGCCACACTGAACAACTCCTGAGTGTCAGGAGAGGGGGATGAGCCCTGACCCCAAGCACGGTCATCAACAGCCCATGAGCATCCCTGATGGCTGCACGGGGTCTGAGCTACAGGCAGGTGATGCCACCACCCAGCTCTGCCCTCCCTCCCCTGGGCCTGAGGCCTTCAGGGCACCTCTGCCCCCCCTGGGGCCATCAGGGCACCTCTGCCCTCCCTGGGCCATCAGGGCACCTCTGCCCTCCTTGTTTCTCCCCGGGCTCAAGGCCCAGCTGAGCTGGGAGCTCATGGTGGCTTTGATAAGAGGAGAAAGCTGTTGAATACTGAAATGCGGCTGCGGGAAGTGGAGCCAGCAGGGTCGTGCATGGCCAGGGAGGAGGAAGAGGAGGATGTGTGTCCTTCCAGTCCTACATCTGCCCAGACAGGGCTGAAACAGAGTATTGGGAGGGGACTTTTTTCTTTCCCCTCTGTCTTTCCCCAGTCCCACTGCTCCTGTGCATGTACAGCCCCATCCCTGTCCCCTTCCTCATCTGGGTACCTGTCCCCATCCCTACCTCCATTCCTATCCCTGTCCTCATCCCCATCTCTATCCCTGTCACTGCCCCCATCCTAATAATGTGTCCTTATTTTCATCCCATCCCATCCCATCCCATCCCACCCCATTATCCCACCCCATTATCCCATCCCATCCCATGGATCCCATCCCATCCCATCAATCCCATCCCATCCCATCCCATCCCATCCCATCCCATCCCATCCCTGCCCCTCCCCGCAGCCCGGCGGGTCCCGGCAGAGCCCCAGGGGTTTTCAGAGATGCTGTGCCCGGGGGTTTTTTGGGGATGCTGTGCCCGGGGCACAGAGCCCAGCACCCACCAAGGCCCGGCTGCGCGTCCCCGCTGCTGCCGACGGCCGCTGCTCTCCCCTCTCCCCCTCCCCTGTCTCTCCCTTTCTGAAAATTGATAATTAACCTTTTGTCCGTGGGGCTGTTGTGTTTATTTGGCGCAGGCGGCTGCAGGGCGCTGATATGGAAATCGCAGCCGGCAGCCAGCTCCCGTCCCCCCGCAATCTGCAGCCGCGCACAGCCGCTGGGCAGAGATAAGCAGGTGCTTATTCACAGCCCCGCAGCTGCCGCCGAGGGCTGCCCTACCTGATCACTCCAATCTCGGTGAAAAACTACTCGAGGTTGGGCTCCCGCGATGGAGAGAGGCGATAGGGCCGCGCCAGACAGCTCCCCCGGCTCCCGCCTCGCCCGCCTCCCTCTGCCCGCGTCCTCTCCGCTCCCTCCGTCTCCCTGCTCTGTCTTCCCTCTTATCTCCCTCTCCACATCCCTTTGATTTCTTTTTTTTTTTTCCCCTTTTTTTTTTCCTTAAAGAATTTGTCTTTGTGTTCCCTGTGAACTCTCTCGGCAGCTCCCATCTCCCCGGCTTGGCCACCGCTCTCTTTCCCACTCCCAGCTCCTGCTTTGCCTCCTGCAAATCCCCGTTTCCCTGGGCTGGAGGAGGCGGATTTAAGCCCCATCCTGAGTCCAGGCTGGGCCGTGCCCCATCCCAGCCCCTTTTGGGAGGCGATGCTCTCGGTTTGGCTCCGGCAGCTGCCGCTGATGTTTTGCTCACCGGTTGCTGCTGCCGCTTCCTTTTTCCCCTTGTTCCCCCACCCATCGCTTCCAAATGGAGAGGGGAAGGCAGCGGGGCACTGCAGGCAGTGGGGCACATGAGCACTGAGCATTTCCAGCACTGGGGAAGCGTGCCATGCCATCCTGTGCCATCCTGTGTCATGCCATGGCACAGCCCCACTACCTGCGAAGGTGGCAACACCTCCATTGCACCCCGGGGCTTTCAGACCTCGCTCCCCCAGCTCGCAGTGAGTGTGGGGGCAGTGGGAGCCCCTCCTGCTCCTCCTTGAGCCGGGGGAAGTTCCTGCTCTGCAGCAAGAGCCGCTGTGACTCAGAGAGAAACCTCCGGGAGCACCGGGAGCGTGGGCGGGAGGGGTCACCCGTGACGGGGCAGGCCCCGGAGCCCGGGGTTCCCCCGTGCCAGGGCGGGCCCAACACCCCCAGGGTTCCTCTGGGTGTTAGGAGAGCTCAGATGTTTCCCCTCAGACCCCGGGGTTCACCGTGCCAAGGCGGGCCCAGCACCCTCAGGGTTCCTCTCCGTGTTGAGAGAGCTCAGGTGTTCCCCCTCAGACCCCGGGATCCCGGGATTCCTCCATGCCAGGGCAGGCCCAATACCCCCAGGGCTCCTCTCCATGTTGGGACAGCTCAGATGTTTCCCCTCAGACCCCTCAGACCCCGAGGTTCCCCCGTGCCAGGGCAGGCCCAACACCCCAGAGTTCCTCTCCGTGTTAGGACAGCTCAGATGTTTCCCCTCAGATGTTTCCCCTCAGACCCCGGGGTTCCCCTCCCTCCGTAAATCACAGCTCTGGATCCAGGGGTTCCCCTCACCCAGCCAGAGCCCGGGGGTTCCCTGCACGCCAGGGCACAGCTCGGGGGTCTCCCCTGCGGGGGCATTCCCCGGTGCCCGCAGCTGCCCGGGCAGGTGCTCTCCGTTTCCTGGCGCAGAAAACCCTCCCGCGGGGGTGACCCGGGGACACGGGGCCGCAGCTGGCAGGGATTTTCCTGGCCGGCCCTGAAACCCTCTTGTTTTGACTCGCTGCCCTGGGACACTCCCCAGAGCTGCCACGCTGTGTGCCATGGTGAGGCTGGCCCTGGCCGAGGGGCAGCTTGGCAAAACCCCGGGAGATGACACAGCGCCCACCTGGGCTGGCCAGAGAGAAAAGGGGAAGAAGGCAGAGCCTGAAACACAGCTGGAAACCCTGCCAAAACCTCTGCCAGCCTTCAGGCTGCTGTGCCTGTGCTGGTGGGGTATGGGCACCTCCAGGGTGGGTAGAATGGAGCTGGGGTGTGCCAGCATTGCTGGGATGCAGGATATGGGGACAGTTGTGACATCTCCCCCAAAACACACAGTCCTGAAGGGTCAGGCTGTGCTTTGCAGCTTGTGACCCTTTCCCCAGCACATCAGTCGGTGCTGGGGCTTTCCCCCTTGTCCCTGCAGCACTCAGACCGTGCTCGATGTCCCCTGGGGCTCGGGGCTGCACTCAGAGGGCACAGACCCTGCTGGTGACACCCTGCTTTGCCCCCACAGCACAGCACAGCACCCCCACACCCTGGCACCTTCCTCCCCACTTCCCCCATCCCTTCCTGGCCCCCTCGAGGCCGGGGGGCACAAGGCGGGGAGCCCCGGGTACCATCTGCAGGAGCCCAGGTGGCCGCCGAGACACGCCATCTGCTCAGCCACCTTCGGGGACCGTGCAGGCGCTGCTGTATTTTTAGGACACGTTTCCTCCCTCCCACCTGCAGCCCAGAGCCGCCTTTCGGGTTTCTAACAAGTTGTTTCTCTCTCTCTGACAGCTCTTGGGGAGCCCAAACACCGGCAGTGAGGGGCCTGGCCGGGGGTGCAGGGATGGGGTGCACAGGGGGGTCCCCCCAAGTGCTGGGGAGGTCGGGGTGATGCTGCAGCTGCAGATCAGGGCAGCAGCAGCAGCAGCAGCTGTGGGAAAACCTCATCCCATGGATGATCCCGGGCAAAGGGGCTGCAGCAAGGGGAGGTGAGCCCTGTGTTTGTGCCAGGCTGCAAATGGACAACCATGCCATGCCTTGCCATGCTGGTTGTGCCATGCTGCTGTGCATGGGGATGGCTGTGCCCAGGTGCACCAGAACAGCCGTGCTGTGCCATGCCAGGCCTGCTGTGCTGTGCTGTGCCATGCCAGTCCTGCCGTGCTGTGCCATGCCAGTCCTGCCATGCCAGTCCTGCCATGCGTGTCCTGCCGTGCCACGCTGCGCCGCTCCAGCCCCTCGCAGTGAGGAAGTGAGGCCGGCGCGAAGGGGAAGTTGTTGGAAAGTCAGACCGGAATGGCTGATAGGGAAGGCAGAGCTGGGCTTGGTCACAGATGGTTCCTGTTGGGGAAGGACACGGGCGCAGCTGCCCGGCCACCCCCACCCGCCGCATTATCACTGCCCGGCAGCTGTTCACCTTCCCCTCGCCATGGGACACGGCTGCGCTGCCACCGCGGCCCCGGCTGGCACATGAGCGGCCCCGGCGGCCGGGCAGGCGCCAGGAGGGCAGGACACCCCGAGCCCCTCCGGGCAGGACACCCCGAGCCCCTCTGGGCAGGACACCCCACTCTCCTCCGCAGCTCGGCATCCCCAGCCCCAGCACAGCTCCTGCCCACACCTGGGAAAAGGCTGGCAACACCAGCTTGAGCGGAGCTCGCAGATTTGGAGTGCTGCCACCATCTCCTCGGGACCCTCCAGAGAGGACAGGGACCCCTCCTGGGCCAGGGCACCACGCAGGAGCAGCCAAGGTGAGAGGCGGCGGTGGAGGGGAGGTGGTGGTGGCCGTGGCAGTGCCATGTGCTGTGGCACAGGTGACACCGCAGTGCCAAATGCAGCCTTGGGCAGGCAGGTGCTCCCCAAGGGTGGCACGTGGCTGGCAGCAGTCAGTGCATCTCCTTGGGGACCAGCCAGTGGGGATGGGGAGCTGGGACATGGCCAAGCCCATGGCCAAGGCACCATGGGCTCACTGTAGTGGGGACCCATTCGGAGCTTGCTCTGTGATTAAACCTTCCCATAACGAGTAATCAGCCCTGAGGATGTTTTATTTCCAGCATCTCAGCCCTGTGTTTGCTGGGTGTTTGTGCTCATTCTGGGATCAGCAGCTCACATCCAACCCCACGGGCTCTCCAGGTGCTGCTGCTGCTGGTTTGCAGTGCGGAGGCTCCGTGGGGATGCAGCATCCCACATCCCTGTGCTGGAGCATCCCCAGGCACCGAGGCCAAGGGGCTGTGCCAGCTCTGGGGGGCTCGGGGGCTCTGCTGGGCCTGTGCCCAGCACGGGCAGGAAAGCAGGGCCGGCTGAGTCACCGGTGTGAACAATGCTGGCCCCGAGCCTCGCTTCCCCTCACTCCCCACCCGCTGCCCCGGCACCGCGCTCCGGCCGCAGCCCCCTGCCCACCCTGGCACCCTCCCGCGGGTCAGGGACACAGCTGGGACAGCACAGGGCAGGGTTTGGGTGCACAACCTGTTGTGCTGGTGCCCCAAGGGTGGGGGAGCCGCGCTGGGGTCCCTGTCCCCAGAGCTGGCCCGTGCCAGCAGGGCCACGCTCCGATAAGGGATGCGGCCGGGACTCGGCGCTCCGGAAGGCTGCAGCCAGGGAGCCGTGCAGATTGCTGCGGGCTCACCAGCCTGCCCGTTAGGCTTTTGGCAGGAGAAATGTTTATTTTGCTGGCCAAATATCTCTGCAAACTTCCTGATTTCCTTGCGGCCGGCGAGGCAGCGATAGGGCTGGCGAGGCCGTTGCCGGCCCCGCTCTCCGGCTCCGGCACCGAGCGCTGTTATCTCTGATGCACAGCGGGCAGGGAAGAGGTGGGGAAAGGGAAATGAAATACAACAGAGGTGGCACATTTTTTGCTCTTGATAACAAGCCCTGCTTTTAGCCTGGGAACTTGGAAACGATGCAGGTGGCCAGAGACAGCCGCAACGTCCTCTGCTGCCGTGGCGCATCTGGAGCTCGGAACAAATCCCAGACCTCACCCGGCACCAGCCCGGGGCTCCCCGAGGCATGGCCTGGCACAGCACAGATCAGCACTGCCCTCCACACAGCCAAGCCCCTGGCTGGAGGATTTTGGCCCTGGGAAGGTTCTGGAAGCACCCCAGGGCCTGGATGTCCATCCAAGCTGTGTGCTGGAGTGAAGGCAGGCTCACAGCAGCTCCTGCCAGCTCCCATTGATTTTTGCAGGGATGCGAGGTGTTGGAAGTGCAATGCCTGCTAATTAAATCCCCATTGTTGTTGGGAATGATGCAGGCAGTGCAGCCTGTGGGATGGGGAGGGCCAGGAAGGAGCTGGTCCCCAAAGTTAGGGTGGGAGAAGGGGAATGTGAACCTGTCGGGAACCCAAAGGCATCTCAGGGGGTTTTGCTCAATATCTATCAGTGAATTCCTGCTGGCCAAGGGTGAGGCTGGCAGGACTGGAGGACTTGGTGCTGCTCCCCTGGAGGTGCCAGCACAGTCTCCATGCACCCCAAAACACCAGGAGTCAGGGCAGCAGGTGGCCATCTCTGCTTTGCAATTAAAACCCTTCCCAGGCTCTCCATGGCAAAGAAAAGCTGGAAACTTGGCCCCTGGCAGCCCCAAAACCTGGAAGCACCCAGAGAAGCCATGCTGTACCCTAAAATCTCCCATATTTAAGGCAAACTGGTGATTTTCTGGAGCTGGCAGCACAGGGCGAGCAGGATGATAAGCAGTAGGGGGGTGGTTTCCCTTTGAATGCCACGAAGCAGGAACGAATCTGTTAGCAAGGAAAACAGGATTTTAATTATTATTATTTTTTTCTTTTAATGGGAGATGCGCTTTTTTCTTTTCTATGTGGAAGTTGTGGGAAAGCCACAAAGCCACTGGATCTGCTTCGGCAGCCGCTGGGGCTGCTCCTTGCAGCCCGATGGCTGCAGGGTGGGTGACCAGGAGTGGTCAAGGAGGGAAGCCAGGCACAAACGAAGCCCTTTTCCTGGGAAAGGTTGGCGCTCGGCGCTTCCTGCCCAGCAGATGTCCCCGGGCGGATGCAGCTGCGGAGGGCGATAGCCACGGGCAGGAGAGCGTCTTCCCCGGCCCGGGCTCCCCAGCAGCCCCTTATCGCCCTGCTGCATTCCCCCATGGATTAACGGGCAGGAAAATCCAGCGCCGGGGCTCCTGCTGCAAGGCAAATGCCAAGGGAAGAGCGCCGGGCGCTGCAGCCTGGCTCATGGTACTCAGTGCTGGTGCAGGGATGGATTTGGGCACTGAGATTCGGGCACTGAGATTCGGGCACTGGGATTCGAGCACTGAGATTTGGGCACTGAGATTTGGGCACTGAGATTTTGGGCACTGGGATTTGGGCACTGAGATTCGGGCACTGAGATTTGGGCACTGGGATTTGAGCACTGGGATTTGGGCACTGAGATTTGGGCACTGAGATTTGGGCACTGAGGTTTTGCAGCCAGGGCAATGGGACCATCCATGGTCACACCGACGCTTCCCAGCCCAGCAGCTCCCTGTCCCTGCAGGGATGCTCCAGGCAAACGGGGGTTGGAGACCCCAGGGCCGTGTAGGGCTTTGTGTCTCTGCAGCTCGTGGGCACTCGGCCACACGTTGTCACCAAGCTCTGCAGTGCCACATCCAGCAGGGACCCAGATTGGTACCCAGGGATGCTCTGCTCCCCGAGAGGGAACGGGTAGAGACTGAGAAACCGAGACGGACAGACAGACAGACCCGCTGGGGGTGACACAGGAAACCTGAGGCAGCCAGGGCTGAGCACAGCACGGCTCGGTGCTCTCGCCTGCAGACACCGTGGGTCCCCTGAGAGCGGGCGGGGGCAGAACCGGCACGGCACGGCACGGCACGGCACGGGGAGGGATAGGGCTGGGCCACCTGCCTGGCCAGGGGCAAGGTGCGATAAACCAGCACCGTGCTTTACATGCCCGAGGCTTGTGAAAGGGGGATGCGGCAGGAATGGCAATCAGCCATCAGCTCATCCCAGCACGCTGGGGAGCGCCGGGGCTGAGATGGAGCTCCGGGAGAGCCAGGACAAGGGGAGTGCGTGGGGACAGCCCTGGGTCACCACCGATGGCTGGGCACCCACAAGGTGTGAAAAGTGTCCCATCACTGTGATGGCTGCAGAAGCAAGAGGGGCCATCTGAGGGTGCCCTGGTGGCACCGTGAGCCCAGCACCCACCTCGCTGCCCCTGCCCACATGCACAGCCCCGATAGCGGGCAGGGGTCCTGTGCAGGGCAGATACGGATGGCACACAAATGGTGGTGACCATTTCCTGTGAGGTTTTGGTACCAGTTGCCCTCAGCGAGCACTTTATCTCCTGGCACACACCAGGCCAAGGCCTCAGGCTCCCCTTCTCCCCCAGGACAGGTCCTTGTCACCCTCCAGAGCGCCCCGTGCAGCCTCTCCATGTGCAGCAGGGATGGATGGAGGATGTGACCCCCGAGCACAGGTGGTGGTGACACCCCATCCTGCTGGGCAGCTAAATCCGTTTGGTGGATTGATGGGTGATGGTGACACCTCCCGTGGGGTGGCACACCCGTGGGTGGGCAGGCGCTGTGGATGGGCACTGGGCAGGATGCTGGCAGTGGCAGATGCCCCTCCCCACAACGAAGGGAGCAGGGATCGCCGCACCGTGTGTGGCTCATCGCCATCAGTCACACACCCATCAATCACACACCGTGACCGACAGCGAGTCACGACAGGAGTTTCCATCCTCTGCCACGGGTGGGAACGCGCTGGGCCCCGCCGTGCCCCGCTCCCAGATTTGCCGGGGGAAGGAAGGATTGCCAGCCCGGGGCTGGATGGATCCCGCGGCTATCGGGCTCTGGCACGCGCTTATCTCCCGCTCCAGCCGTTCATTTCCCACCGCAGCCGAGCGCAGCGGGGCCACCGGCCCTGCTCCCATCCCTGTCCCCAGGCACAGCACAGAGCCCAGGGCTGAGGGGTGCGGGAATGTTTCCTGTAGGAATGCCAGACCCCCCTTTATCTCACCCACGGCACCCAGGCGTGTGGTGGATGGGTGGCCGTGGAGATCACAGCAGCCCCGGGCTGGCAGCGGGTTCGGGGCAGGAAAGGGTTAAGCCGGGGAAGTTTGCTCACTCTCAGCAATGATTTAAACCAGACAGAAAGGTTCTGTCATCCATCACGCTAACAGCCAGATCATTGTGTTTTAAAGTGTCTGTAATTGCAGCAATACAGAGACCGGGAGGGAGATAAAGGCTGGGAAGATGCAAATGCCGAGGGAAGCTCCAGCCCCTCGCACCCAGCGGGTACAGCCCTGGGGACAGCCCTGGGGACAGCCGGGGCTGGGGGTCCCAGGCCCCTCCTGCATGGCGATGGCACGGAATGGGTGATGGGGTGTCTTGGTGTGGTGGGAGCACCCACAAAACAGCACAAGGGCGCAAACCCAGTGACAGGGATGGGAAGGGTCTGAGTAGGTGCCGCACTCCAAATATTGTCTAAAAATCCTATTTATCTTCCTCATTATCCCTGACAGTACAAAGTGGCTCTCCTTTCCCGTTTCCTTCGGGATCCGGGGGATCCCAGGGATGGGGTACAAAGGAGGGGGGGACCTCGCCCAAAGCCTGCAGGAGGTGGCCACGGCCATGGCCACGGTGGCCCGGCTTTGTCCGGGCACCCCGGGCCACGTGCAAAGGCGCCGGCGGGGAATGATCAACAGCCAGCCGAACCCGCCGAATAAAGCCAGCTAACACAAATGTTTATTTTCGCAGTGGTGAATTATGACTTCAATAGACCAAAATTACAGGCTGCGTGCGTGGAATAGGAACGCAGCAGCCCCTGCCACCCAAACGCCACTGGGGAGGGGGGATGTGGTGGCTCTGTCCCCCTGCTGTCCCACGGGATGACACCACTGGGGGGGATGTGGTGCCTCTGTCCCCCTGCTGTCCTGCCCTAAAGGGGGATGTGGTGGCTCTGTCCCAAGTGGCAGTGCCTCCTGCCCATCCCCACAGTGCTTGAGCAGCTCTGGGATGTCCCCAGGGTGGCCAAGCAATGGGCCATTTAGTGGCCATAGAATGGTCACTCAGTGGCCTGGTGATGATCATTTATTACCTATAGAAAAGTCACTCAGTGGCCTGGTGGTTGGCATTTGCTGGCCATGCAGTGGCAATTTACTGGCCATGAAATGGTCACACAGTGACCATGCAATGACCATTTACTGGCCATACAGTGGTCACTCAGAGGCCATGGAATATCCTTTACTGGCCATGCAATGGTCACTCAGAGGCCATGCAATGACCATTTACTGGCCATGAAATGACCATTTACTGGCCATGCAATTGTCACTCAGAGGCCATGCAGTGGTCACTCAGAGGCCATGCAATAACCCTTTACTGGCCATGCAGTGGTCACTCAGAGGCCATGCAGCCCTTGTGCAGTGGCCGTGCCAGGGCCGTGCAGTGCCCTCACAGTGCCCACCCAGTGTCTGTGCCTCTCTGACTGCCCCGTGGCCCCGCAGCTGTCCTGTGCCACCCAACCCGGGCCGAGCCGAGCCGAGCCGAGCCGAGCCGAGCCGGGTGACTCCGCCCGGCAGAGCTGCCGCTCTCCCAATCCCCGGGGAGGGGAGGATGAGTAATGCACCGGCACAGGGCAGTCGCAGAGGGAAGCAGCTGCCAGGCACAGTAATTACACACAGAGGCAGGGCTGGGCTCGCAGGGAAATTCGCAGGGAAATTCGCAGGGACTGTGTTCCCGCAGCGTTGTAGGAGGACTTGGGGAGGGAAAATTTGAATGCTGTCCCCCAGCTGGCACGGGGCACGCAGGAAGGGTGTGCCAGGCAGCCAGATGTGCCCTGCTGTCGGGGAGGGTCCCACGGGCATTCCCAGCACGCAGCTGCCCTCGGAGCCCCCCCGAGGCCCAGCAGGGTGGGGGGCACTCCAAGGCCGGGCTGGGATGGGCATGTGGGACTCTGAGGGCTGTGCCCGTGCTCTTGTGGCTGCTCCAGTGCAAGCCCAGCCCTTGGGCCCCTGGAGAGGGAAGCTGAGCAAGCACAGCTCCATCCCCCTGCAGCCCCTTGCAGACACCCCCAACCTGCTCCACCCCCTTGACTCTTCCCATGGCCCCAGACCAGCCCTGGCCCGTTCCCTTGCAGTCCCTCCGGCTCCCCCAAAACAACTCCCTGCTCCTTGCAGCTCCCCAAAACGTGTTACTCTGCCCCCCATGCATCCCCCCACTCTCAGCTTTGCAACCCCCGATCTTTAGCATCCCAACCCTGACGATTCTGCAAACCCAGATCCCTGCAGCCTCCAAGCCCTGTACACTGCTGTGCATGGCCTTCCAGTCCCCAGAGTGTCACCAGGTCCCACGCTCCCCCTGAAACCCTGGGCAGCCCCATGTGCCGACCACCAGTGTCACGCAGCCCCGTGTCCCACTCAGTCCCCTGGTTCCGTGCAGAATCCTCGGTGCGGCCCAGCCCCGTATCCCTGTTCGTCCCATCCCGTTCGCGTCTCGATGCCGCCTGTTCCCATTCCCGTTCCAGTTCCCATTCCCTGCCCTGGTCCATACCCTCCCGTTCCCGTCCCGATGTCTCCCATTCACATTCCCGCTTCCGGTCCATCCCATCCCGTTCTCGTCCCAATGCAGCCTGTTCCCATTCCCATTCCCATTCCCATTCCCATTCCCATTCCTGCTCCCATTCCCGTTCCCTGTCCCGGTCCATCCCCTCCCGTTCCCCTCCCGGGGGTCCCGCTCCGGTGGCGGCGGCGGGGGGCGCCCCCTGGCGGGCGCGGCGGTCCCGCTCTAAGGCAGCGGCGCGGGCGGGCCCCGCTCACTCCGGGCCGGGCGGGCGGCAGCGGCGGCAGCGGCGGCGCGGCGGGGCCCGGCCGGGCACGGAGCGCGGCCGCGGGCGCCCCAGGGCCGCGGCGCGGCGCCGGGAGGATGCGGCGCCGGGGGTGAAGCGGCCCCGCGGATTTGCCGCGGCTTCTCCGCCCTCCCCCGCTTCTCCGGTGCCCCCCCGCCGGGGGGAGGGGAAGCGCCCCGAGCCCCGGAGCTGGCGGCGAGCGGCGGCCCCGGGCGCGGCGAGCGGCGGCGGGCAGGTGCCGGGGGCAGCCGCCGCCGCGGGGCCGCGCTCCGCCAGCGCCGGCCTTAAGCGGACCGGGGCCGCCGCCGCCGGGGGCCGCTGCCGGCTCTGCCCGCTCCTGACGGCCCCTGCCCTGGGACTTACCTCACGCCTCCGCCACACCTCAGGACGGTAAGTGCCGTCCGCCAGCGGGATGGAGACGGGGAGGCTGCCGGTGCCCGCGGGGGCTCCGGTGAAAGCGGGGCTTGGAATTCTCCCGGTGTTCGGGGGATCCTCTCGGTGGTCGGAGGAATCGGAGGCTCCCGGTGCCCGGGGAGGCTCGTAGGGCAGAGGGGCTGTGGGTGCTACCGGGGTTCGGAGGATGCTCTCGGTGTCCGGGGAATCGGAGGCTCCCGGTGCCCGGGGAGGCTCCCGTGGAAAGGGGCTGGGAACGCTCCCGATGCTCGGGGGTGCTCCCGGTGCGGAGGAGCCGGGGAGGCTCCCGGTGCCCGGGGGACGCTCCTGTTGTGCGGGAGTCCGAGATGCTCTCGGTACCCGGGCGAGGCTCCCGGTGTCGGGGCAGCGGGCGCTGCGCAGGGCAGTGAGAGGCTCCCGGTGCCCGGGGCATGCTCCCGGTGTCGGGGCAGCCGCCGGTGCGCAGGGACCGGGGATGCTCCGTGTGCCCGAGCCAGCGCGGTGCCCGCCACGGGCAGGGCAGCGGGGGCACGGCCGGGGCAGCGCTGGGAGCGGGGCAGGGCAGCGGAGGCAGCCCCGGAGCGGGATCGCCGTGCCCGTGGGCCCCGCTCCCACGCACCGCGCTGCCTCGGGGGGCGGCGGGGCGCGGACCCCGCTTCCCTCCGCTGCCGGGGCAATCCCTGCTCTCCCCTCCGTGTCCCCCCCGAGCGTCGGGGCGGCGTGGGGCGGCACAGCGTCCCCGGGAACCCACGCGAGTTTGTGCCCACCCACAGCAGAGACCCCCGGCTGTGCCTCCCCACTCGTGCCCTGCAATCCAACTCTTTGTCATGCCCGCGTCCGTCTCCGGCTGCTGTGGGCTGGGAGCCGGAGCCGTGCTGGGGGCGAGGAGGAGCTGCCCCACTCGGGAGAGTTTGCGGGAGGAATCCCGGGGCCGCTCCGGGAAGTTGCAGCCCCTCCGTTGTGTGTTTTGGGGCGAGGACGCGGCTCCGTGCTGGGGACGCGGGGCTGTGCTGGGAGCGCTCGCAGGGTCCCGGCGTGTGCCAGGGGATGTTTGTTTGTTTGTTTGGACGCGGATTTGGGAAGGAAGGCTGGCTCGGGAGCCTCCAGCGCTGCCGTTCATCACCGCCCGCTCTCGCTTTCCCTTTGGAATCGCTCTGAGCCGGGCAGCCCGGCCGTGCCGAGGGAACGCTGCCTGCGGAGCGATGGAGCGAGCCCGGCCCCGCGACACCGAGCCGGAGCACAAGCAGCTCTCCCCGTCACCCCCTCGCCGCTGGATGGTGCCTTCGGATACCGCAGAGCGTTCCTCTAGTTAAACACACCTTTTCTTGGAATTCTTTTTTTGCCCTCTATTAGCCAAGAAAAACTTTGCAACTTTGCTTCGCTGCCGGAGAGGAGCCGCCGCCGCCGCTGCGTTTCATTTTGTTTTTTTAATTCGAGGTCACGTGTGCGCTGACAGTGCCTTTGATTCCAAGCGATGGTCTCGTCTCCAGCTTAGGAAGAGCTTTTGAGCTCTTCCCTCTCTTGTTTTCTCTCTGTTCAGGAACAAAGAGATTTTTCTGCCTTTAATTAAAAGGAATATTAATTCCCCGCTCCTTTGTGGAGCGACTCGAAGACGCTCTGCGAACGCCCGTCTGCTCGGCGCCGCGGTGGGCGAGCTGTGCCGCGGTGCGGGGCATGGAGGAGCGGGGGAGCCGGCCCGAATCCTCCGCACGGAGCGGCAGCCGCGGAGGATGCTGACAGCCTCGGTGCTCGGGTGAGCGGCCCATGGAGCCGAGCTGCCGCCTGGGGCGGGCTCTTGGAGCCTCGGAGGTTTGTGAGGCAGGAATCCTGCCGGGAGTTTGAGCTCAGGGAGAGGTTCGGTGCCTGGGGAGGCGAGGGGAGGTGAGCTGGGCTGTGCCAGGGGGGTTTGCCCTGCCGGCTGCCTCCCGTGCTGCCAGGTAAGGCTTCACCCGGGAGCAGGCAGGTGCTGGGTGTGTTTTGTTTGGCAAACGCGAGTGCAGATGTTGGTTTGTAGGGGGGAAAGCCAGGACATGGAGGGGGAGAGGCTGTTCTCCCGTGGTGGGCTTGGGCAGTGGGGAGGCCTTGCGTGGCTGCAGGATTTGCTTTTTACATCAGGAACTTCCAGGCTGCAGGATGGAAAAATATTCTGGTGCTCAGCCCCCCTTCAGGGCTGGGCTGCTGGGGCAGGAGGGGGCTCTGGCAGGTCCCACGGGGTACCTGGGGCTGGCAGGTCTGTGCCGACGTTCCTGGAATTCTGCTTTGAGCCGTGGGTGTTTGCATGCCTGGAAACCCCGGCAGGATCCGGCGCTGAGGCTCCGGCGGTGCCCTGGGAACGGGCTCTGGCTCTGCTCGCTGCCGTCAATCCCTGCTGAACTCCGGGGGCACCGAGCTCTGCCCGTGGCCGTGCACGGTGCCCTGTCCTGCAGCCACCTCGGGAAGGTGTCCCTGTGCTGTGGCACCCCCGGGGAGGGAGGCACCCCATAAATATCTGTTATTTTACTTCTTAGCCCGAGTCAGGGGGCTGGCAGCGAGTCAACCAGGAAGCGCAGGGCTGCCAGGGAGTGCTGGCAGTGGGGCAGAGCTAGCTCCCTCCTGGGGGACACACAGATCCCCCCACAGCAGCACCGACCCTCTGCAGCCCCAGGCAGAGCAGCAGTGAGCACGAGGGGCAGATCAGGGCCGGGTGCTGTGAGCGGGGCTGGGAGGCACCAGGGACAGCGCAGGGGTTAAGCCGGGTTTAATCGCTGCTGCCGGGGCCGGGGATGCTGTGGGTGCTGCAGCTCGGGGGCTGTGCTGTGCTCTGCAGCCTGCCCTGTGCTCTCCAGGCTGGATCTCACGTGGGACATGGGTTCAGCTGCCCTGCAGGATGGGGAGACCCCGAGCTGGGATCAATCCTTGCCCGCCAGGGGCAAGAACAGGCTGGTGGCACCGAGGGCACTCCCTGGCCTCAGTGCCATTGCCCGGTTTGGGGTTATTTTTAGATTTCCTGAAGCTGTTTTCTGCCATTCCTCCCACTGTGCTCAGGCTCCCCAGGGGGAACCCCACCTTGACAAACCCCCAGCTTTCCTTCGGAGGATGCCGACCGATGCTTCCAGAAAACATCCGAGGGATTTCCTGTTTATTTCGCAAAATTCTCATTAATATTTTTTTTTCCTGTGTGTTCTTTGATTCAATTTCACACGGGCAAAACCGCCTTGAAATGGAAGCCCGCGGTTCAAAAATAGACAAAGAGTCGGCGAGGCAGCAGAGCCTGAGGCTGTGGGAGAGCGCGGCCGGATCCCCTCGGAGCCGGTCCCGGCCCGGGCAGCGGCTCTGCCTCGGTGTTCCCACGGTGCCGGCACCGGAGCCGCGGGTGCAGCGGGAGCTTTCCCTTCTCCAGCCGCTCTCTGCCTCCGGGATGCCCCGAGCCCCCTGCGTGCGCCGCTTGTCGCTGCTTCGGCCATCGGGGCCACCTTTGGGGCACGAGCATCCCCTGCAGAGGGATGCAGAGATCCCCGCTTGGGGCACGGGGCTGGTTTTGGGGCGCAGGGCTGGTTTTGGGGTGTGGGGCCGGTTTTGGGGCGCTCCCCTGGCATTGCTCTGGGGATGGTGCAGCCCAGGCGTGGAGATTTGGGGTGCCCCTTTGGCAGTGCTCCGGGGGATGCTGCAGCCCAGGCGGGGAGATTTGGGGTGCCCTTCTGGCAACCCAGGTGTGTGGATTTGGGGTGCCCCTTTGGCAGTGCTCTGGGGGATGCTGCAGCCCGGGCTGGGGATTTGGGGTGCCCTTCTGGCAGCCCAGGCTGGGGATTTGGGGTGCCCCTCTGGCGGCCCAGGCGTGGGTGTTTCCTGGGTGGGAGCAGCTCCGGCAGGGTCAGCCCCAGCCCTGCTCCTCTCCAGGTGTTCGGGCTGCCCGCGGCGCTGTTTACTCCTGGTGTTTAGCCAGGATATTTAATTTCCAGGAGTGTGAGGCAGCTGGGGAGCAGCAGGGTGTGTGTGTGTATGTGTGTGTGTGTGCCCACCTCCCTGTGCCACCCCGGTGGGATCAATCTGATGGTGGCAGCGGGTACAACACTGCAGCAGGTTCTGCGCTGCTGGCTGACAGGTCAGGGGGACCCCCCAAACCGCCCCTGTGTGTGGGGGACCCCTCCTCCAGCCCGTCCCCCCCCAGCAGCCACGTCGTCGCCAGCCGCTGTTGACTCACAGGCTCCGCCGTCGAGTCCCGGGGCTGAGGCCGAGATGCTTTTACAGGCAGGGCTGAAATGCACAAAATGTTCGACTTGTAAAATATGTAGCGTGAGAAAATAGCCTTTTCTGCTCTCCTCCTCCTCCTGCCGCCGCTCCCTGCCCCATCTGCTCGCTTGGAAAGCTGCCGGCAGCCGGGGGGGGGGGGGGGCCGGCGGCGCCCGGGGTCCTTGCCAGGGATGGCACCCACCCCGTGCCACCCCTGGGTGCCAGGAGGGCACAAGGATGCGCTCGCTCCATGGGGACGCTGCCTCCTCGCTCCTCTCGCCGTCCCGAAGTTCCGTGGGCACGTTTGGAGAAGGAGCGCGGGGTTGGCACCGGGAGTGCCAGCGGGGCTGGCCCACCCCGATTTTGGGGCATCCCGTGGGGTTTTGGGGTTTCCAAAACCTCTCCGGAGGGTCCCGGGGAATCCCCGTGCGAGGAGCCCCGGGAGGAGCCGCCACGCCGGAGCTGGCCGGGAGCCACGGCTTTCACCTTAATCCATCATTATCTGGGCACATTTCGGATCCTTGCCAAGAGCAAGGTGGGAAGGGGGGGTGTGAGCATGCTTTCCCTATTCCCCTGCCATCCTTTTTGCTGCCTGTGTGTAATTAACAGAGTAATTAAAAACAGGATGAGTTAATTGGTATTCATTTATGTGGCAGATGTTTTTAATTGAGATACGAAACAATTTACCTGTTTACATAAACAATAGCAAATGAAGGCTTGTAAAACAGAGAGGGCACCTTTTTTTTTCTTTTTTTTTTTTTGGCTTTTTGGTTGTTGTTTCGAGGAAAAATCAAACCCATCCCCATCCCCCACCATTGGTCATGCCAGCTTGGGGCTGTTGGCACTGCCTTGGTGGCACCAAGCCAGCTGCTTTGGGTCCCTGGCTGGGTGGGTTTGGGTTAAAAACTGGGATTTTGGGGTTTGGGGTGCATGGAGAGCCTGGCTGTGAGTGCTGCTGTCCCGTGTGGAGCTGTGCTGTCATTGCCACACTGCAGGGCTTGGGACCTGCTGGGGATGGTGGCCTGGAGTTGGCGCCCGTGGGGCATCTGCCAGCAGGGCTGGCACTGCAGGATGTGGGGGCTCAGGAAGCAAAGGCAATTGGAGTGTACCTGGGGAAATGTGCTTTACCTGGGAAATTGGGGTGTCCCTGAGCTGGGGAAATGTGCTTTACCCTGGGAAATTGGGGTGTCCCTGAGCTGGGGAAATGTGCTTTACCCTGGGAAACTGGGGTGTCCCTGAGCTGGGGAAATGTGCTTTACCCTGGGAAATTGGGGTGTCCCTGAGCTGGGGAAATGTGCTTTACCTGGGAAATTTGGGCTATTGGGAGGGGTCCCAGTTGGGCCAGGGGCACAGGAGCTGTCTCAGGGTGCCCCTGGGGTGACCTGCAGGGGTTCCCCAGGACTGGAGCTGCCTGGATCTGGGTTCCTGTACACATTGTGCCGAGTTTGGTTAATTGGATTTACTTTTGAAGGGCTTCGTTTGTGCTGGTGAGTGCTGGGTGTGGATTGCTCCCTGCTGGGCTGGCTCCCCAAAATGAGCACCTGGGACACCCCAGTGATGGGTGGGCAGCATCATCATGGAATCATGGAATGGTTTGGATTGAGAGGGGCCTCAAAGCTCAGCTCATTGCCCTGCCATGGCAGGGACACATCCCAGGGTGCTCCCAGCCCTGTCCAGCCTGGCCTTGGGCACTGCCAGGGATCCGGGGCCTCCCCACCATCACAGGGAGGAATTCCTTCCCAATATCCCATCTAAACCCACCTTCTGTCCCATCCCACAGCTGCACTCCTGCCTTGTCCTGCTCCAAGTGCAACTGGGGATGCACTCCAAGCCGCCCGTGTCACCTGTGTCACATTTGTCACCGTGGCCCAAAGAGGGGATCAGGATGGGTGCAGGGCAGGAGGGAGCTGATTGATCCCAGAGATCAGATCAGGATGGGTGCAGGGCAGGAGGGAGCTGATCCCAGAGATCAGATCAGGATGGGTGCAGGGCAGGAGGGAGCTGATGGTGGCTGATGGTGCCCCGAGGTCCCAGCAGCTCTGCCGGGCTGGTGCACGTGGCTGGCGCTGCTGCCCGGCCTCAGGCACTGCACGCCTCCAATTCCAAACCTGCCCCAGCTGGGACAGCTCCTGCCCTGCCATCTTATCGGGGAGTTGTTCTTGGCCCCGCCGGCTGCGGCAGCTGAGGAGCAGGAATGCTTCCCTGCCTTTGTTTCGCAGGCAGCCTGGCTTGGGGAGACGTCGCCTCCAGCATCTGGATTTCATTTGTGGCCATTTGGAGAGCATGAAGGATGCTGGGCGCTGAATTCCCTTTAACCCCTTCCTCACCCGGGCTGCTTTGCCTGCGGGGAGCCGCAGCTTTCCAGCGGCCACATCCAGGGCAGCTCCGTGCCTGCCTCACCCCATCCCTGGGGAAAGGAGAGCAGGGCAGCCGGCCCGGGCATCCTGGAGCTGGCACATCCCACTTGTTGCCCGGGAGGAGGCAGGACAAGGCTCGTGGTGGCTGGATGGGCTCTCTGGGGCTGTGGGAACAGCACAGGCTGGCATGGCATGGCATGGCATGGCATGGCATGGCATGGCATGGCATGGCATGGCTGCCAGCCCCATCCCTCGGGCACTGCCCCTGCCCCTCCGGATGCCCACTGGAATGTGCGACAGTGTCACCCTGCCCCGGGGGTCCAACCCTCCCTGCCGTGTGACAAATGGGGGGCTGGGGGTCACACGGGGGATGTGGGGGTCCCGCATCCGCCGGCCCCGGGGGCAGGGTGGGGAGCGGCCGCTCCCGCCGGCCCGGCAGAAAATACTAATCCTTTTATTTTTATATTATTACTTATTCATCTGGGCTGCGCAGACCTAATGGAAACCAGATGGAGGAAAACAGACACGGCCCCGAGCGGCTGGGACAAATTACCCCAAAGAGAGAAAAAAATAGAGGGAAAAATAATTCCAGTGGAGGTGGAGCTGGAGCTGTGCTGGGGAATCGCTGGTGAAGGTGCTGAGGGGAGGCTGCGCTGTGCTCCCCAAAACCTCCTTTGCTCTCCTGGAGCTCATCCCATCCTGCAGAGGAGCTGGGGTGCTGGCACAGCTGTGGTTGGGTCCTCTGGGCATTCCAAGCTCTGTATCCCATTGGATTTGGGACCGTTCCTGTGCCTGCCTGGCTGTGTTTGGGTTGCAAACACCTCGGGGAAAATTTAAAGCTTAAAGGCAAAAAAGAAAACACAAGAAAAACCAGAACCAGGCCCCGTTTCCCTGAGAGCTTGCTCAGCTTGATGGAAACTTTCCTGCCGATGGGAAGCTGTGGAAAAGCCATGTCAGTGCCAGGATGAATTGTCCATGTTTTCTCCTTGGTGTGGGGATGTGCAGGGAGTCAGGGCAGCGAGGGGGACCGGGGCTGGCATGGGGGGGATGCAGGCAGGGCCCAGGGCAGGGATGCAGGCCAGGGTGCTGCCAGGGGTGTGACAGGGACAGGGATGGTGCCAGGGATGCAGGCCAGGATCCTGTGGGATCCAGGTGCTGCAGCCGTGACCCCTGTGCACACTCAGGGCTCATCCTCTGCTGTCAGGGCTGGACCCTGCTCTGCTGAGTGACAGAGGAACCCTGGAAGGCTGGAGAGGTTTTGCCCAGAGATGGACATTTCACAAAAAGGAAAAGAAAAGGTTTTCTAAACAAATAATTTCTTCTGGCAGGCCCTGTAAGGAAGCTGAAGTTTTGGGGGGAGGAAAGCTGCGTGGTCTTGGGGTTCCTCCTGTGGCTGGGCAGGGAGAAAGGAGCGAGGAACAGGGAACAGCAGCATTCCAGTCTGCTGTGGACAGAGAGGGATAGCCATGGTGCTGGAGCCTTCCAGAAGGATCCTGTGGGTGACCAGCTGAGATTTTGGCTCCTGCCACCATCTCCTGGTGCTCTGTGTGCCACTGCCTGCGGCACCACCCCGATGGCATCTCCGTGGGGATCAGGCCCTGCTTTTACTTAGCCCTGCCAAAGTGCTGTGGCCGGGTTCAATTCATCTCCCCGCATTTGCCCTGAATTAAGGAGGGATATTGGATTAGTGATTATCAGCCAGGCACAGGGGGTCCCCATGGCCGGAGGTGGCCGTGGTGGCCGCTTCCATCTTTGGCTGGAGCTGGTGGCAGGGCAGGCACGGTGACAGTGACAGATCCCCACAGCTGCCAGCACTTGTGGCCACCCGTCAGGGCCAGTGTGGCAGCCAGGGCCCCAGAGCCTGCCCTGGGGCTGTGTCTGCAGGGGGTGGTGCTGGCATGCTCCCCCCTCGGCAGGGAATGCACTGCTGGGAGTTGTTTGGGGCTGGGAGGGAGGCGGTGATGCCTGCTGGGGTGATGGTGATGGTGATGGTGATGGTGATGGTGATGGTGATGGTGATGGTGATGGCCGGAGCTCCACGGTCCCTGGATTGCAGGACCTGCCCTTGCAGGGCCACTCGGCTCTGGGCAGGACAGTCACTGGTGGATGCGTGGGTCCTGCTGCTGTCACTGCCACTAAACACCGGCTGTAATGACCCCACAGTCTGTGCCAGGGGCTGTGCCAGCCCTGGGTGATGCTGCCAGGGATGGTGAGGGGTCAGCAGGCAGCAGGAATTCCCAGGATGTGTCGCTGTGACAGCAGTGATGTGACGCAGGCTGGGGCAGGCTTGGCACTGCAGGGGCAGAGCGGTGCCAGCGCTGTGTCCATGAACAGCAGCTCCACACCCTCCCACCACCCTGTGGCACACGGCACACCGGGCACCGTCCCCGTCACCCGAGCTCTCCGGTGGCACCAGCGATGCCCAGCCCAGCCTGATGTCCCCAAGTGTCCCCTGCACCCCTGACCCCTGTTTGGCAGGGAATCCCAGCCCTGCCTGGCACGCCCTGCTCATCTCCCCGTGCCCTCTTCCCGCAGATAACGCGGAGACCGCCGCCATGCCCGACTCGCCGGCCGACGTGAAGACGCAGGCGCGCTCCTCGCCACCCAGCATGCCCCCGCCCGCCGCCCAGGGAGCCTCCCGCCACCCCTCCTTCGCTCCCAGCACCAGTGAGTACCCTGGCACGGGCTGCCAGCCCGGGGCTGCCCCCTGCTCCTCCCGACGGGGCCGGCAGCGCGCTCGGAGCCCAGCGCGGCGCTGGCGGTGACACGGGTGACAGCAGCTGGCCTCAAGGCTCTGCTGGGGTGCCCGTTGCCAAGTCACGGCTGGAGCATGTTCCTGTGAGGTCCCTGGGGACAGGGACATCCTGCCAGCCACTCACCAAGTGCTGGCACAGGGCAGGGTGTGGTTGGAGGGTGGTGGGGTTGGGGGAGTTCCTGTGGATTGCAGATGGCCCCGTGCGTGTGGGGACACATCTGTCCCTCTGCATGTGGCACCCAGCGGTGGCAGGGCAGTGTCATGGCCAGCCACAGTGGCTGGGAGCTCCTTGTCCTGCCCAGGCTATGGTGTGGTGGCATCAGGGGATGCCAGGAGGGAGTTCCAGTCTCTGTAGTTGAGTGGGGACAGCCACCCAACGTGGTGGTGGCACCAGAGCCACGTGGGCTCATTGCACACCCACAGGGTTTGCACCAGGGGTCTGTCACTGTGCCGGTGTCACTGTCCTGGCACGTGGATGGACAAGGCACAGGCAGTGCAGGATCCAGACAGGCAGGGGACAAGGCTGGGCCCTGCAGGAGTGGCAGTGGCCACTGCCAGCGGCTGCCCCAGTTCTGCTGAGACTTTTCCTGGGCCCGTGCATGTGCAAGGGTTTTGCTCGTAGCTGTTTCTTGCTCAGAAAAACCCCAGTGGGGAAGAAAAAACCCCAAAACAACCCCTGAGATCCATTCCCTGACCCCTGCACCCCCTAGCAGTGCTTCTGGACTCTAGAAATCAGTTTGTGCTTGGCCGTGCTTGGTTGGTTCGGGTGTCAATCCCAGCCCTGTGCTGATGTGGCAGCCCAGGTGTGGCTGGGTCTGAGATGAGGGACCAGGAGTGCAAATGGCCTCTGCACCATGGCTGTGCACAGAGAGGGGTTCAGGATGTGAGGCTGGGGGTGCAGGCAGCCTCTGCACCATGGCTGTGCACAGAGAGGGGTTCAGGACACGGGGCTGGGGGTGCAGGCAGCCTCTCTGCCATGGCTCAGCACAGAGCGGGGTTCAGGACACGGGGCTGGGGGTGCAGGCAGCCTCTGCACCATGGCTGTGCACAGAGAGGGGTTCAGGACACGGGGCTGGGGGTGCAGGCAGCCTCTCTGCCATGGCTCAGCACGGAGCAGGATTCGGGATGCAGGGCCAGGGATGCAGGCGGCCTCTCCATCCCATCTCAGCATGGAGCAGGGTTTGAGACACAAGGCTGGGGGGCATGGAGCAGCTTGGCATGGCCACCACGGCATTTTGGTTGTTCTTGGCCTCGGGGGACCTCATTTGGCCCCTAAACTGTCAGGACTTTATCAGGCAGCCGAGCATCCTTGTGAACCCTCCCTGTGGCTGCAGTGGGACGCAGGGACCCGGCTCCCTGGTGAGTCTGGTGGCTTTGCCCATGGCCCATGTGCCCATGGTGAGGAGCATCCCGTGCAGGGCCCCGGGCCGAGAGCTGCCCCCTCTGCTCTCTCATCATAGCGTGTTTTATTTTGCTTGCAGATCGAGACGCTGGCCCTCCGACGTTTCTGCCTCGCGGCCGTTTTCATGGTTGCTTGAAATGGTCGATGGTCTGTCTTTGTAAGTAAAATGAAACACCCGCTCTCATGAGAGACCCGAGCACAGCCACAGCCCCGGGGTGCTCCCCTCGCCAGTCACGGGGATGGGACCCCCAGCCCCATCCCAGCCAGGGACAGGTGTGCTGTGCTGTCCAACTTGGGCACGCAGCTGTCGCGGGAATAAAGCCCTGGTGGCTGCCGGGTTATTTTTGGCACCTCTTCAGCGGGCGGCGGGCACTGCCCGGCCAGAGAGTGAGCGGAGAGGGACCCCTGAGCAGGCAGGGCTGGCAGGGCAGGGCAGGGCAGCACCCCCAGGCACCCCCAGGTCAGTGCAGGGGTCCCAGAGGGGACAGGCGTGTGTGTGCCGGGGGACAGTGGCGGCGCGCTGTCGGGATGTGGGTGACACATGTTGTCACACCTGCCATCAGGTCATGGGTGACACGTGTTGTCACCTGCGCCTTTGGGACGAGGGTGACGTGTCTTGTCACCCATGCTGGCTGGGACATGGGCGATGTGTGTTATCACCCATGATGTCGGGACATGTGTTGTCACCTGTGGCGTCAGGACATGGGCGATGCGTGTCGTCACCTGTGCTGGCTGGGACATGAGTGACACATGTCGTCACTCACAGCATTGGGACATGGGTGTCGTGTGTTGTCACCCATGACGTTGAGACCTGTGTGGCACGTTGTCACCCATGCCATCGGGACACGGGTGAGGCATGTTGTCACCCACAACACTGGGACACGGGCAGCGTGTGTTGTCACCCATGCCATTGGGACATGGGTGATGTGTGCTGTCATCCACGCCGTCGGGACAGGGGTGACAGCCATTGTCACCTGTGCTGGCCAGGAAAAGGTCCCTGTGCTCACGTGGGGCTGGTGCAGGAGAGCAGGGTCTGCCCCTCTGATGGTTGGTACCCCAGAATATCCCCGTGGGTGTGTTGGTGTGCGGTGTGCAGGCAGCTCCTGTCCTTGCTGAGCAGGCAGGGGGGACAGAGGTGGCAGTGACATTCTGCAAGCCAGGCTGGGCTCCGTGGGAAATGGTTCTCTGTGGGAGTGCTGAGCAGGGCAGGATGGAGCCCCTTCCCTTGGCTGCTTGGCTGTTGAGGAGCTGGATCAGGCCTCTCACCATGCTGGGGGATGCTCTGCATCCCCTCCTTGCCCTCCCACCAGCCCAGGATGCAGCCCCAGAGATTCACCAGCATCCTGAATCCCTCCAGGGGGTGCCAGCCCCACATTACCCAGCAGGACACTCTGGTCCTACCATCCCACCTTGTCCCCAAGGTGCCATGGCACAGCCACCCGCTGTGACCCCCCATTCCCTGTGTCCCCAGTGATGAACGGGAGCAGCCACTCGCCAACCGCCATCAATGGGGCTCCGTCCACCCCCAACGGGTTCAGCAACGGGCCGGCCACCTCCTCCAGCGCCTCCCTGTCCACCCACCAGCTCCCTCCAGCCTGTGGTGCCCGCCAGCTCTCCAAGCTGAAGCGCTTCCTCACCACCCTGCAGCAGTTTGGGAACGACATCTCCCCCGAGATCGGGGAGCGGGTGCGCACCCTCGTCCTGGGGCTCGTGGTACGTCCTGGGCTCAGCCAGGGGACCCCACATCTGGGGATCCTGGGTTTTCTTCTGGGCATGGAGATGCTGCTAAGAGGGAAAGAGTGGCCTAGATTGATCTAAATCCTGGAGGAAAGGGGGTTGTTTTCCCAGCATCTCCGGGGATCTGCACAGCCAGTGCAGGTTGGTCCTGGCTGCTGGCATCGCCAGTGAAGCCTTGAGCGTGGTTTTCCCTGGGGTGTGGTTTTCCCTTGAGCGTGGTTTTCCCTGGGGTGTGGTTTCCCTGTGGGCCTGGCAGAGGAGCAGCAATGGGGGAGGGACAGGCAGGTGTGCCCCAGGTGTGCGGGGGGCTGTGCCAGGGGTGCTGAGCCCAGGCTGTCCCCACAGAACTCCACCCTCACCATCGAGGAGTTCCACGCCAAGCTCCAAGAGGCCACCAACTTCCCGCTGCGACCCTTCGTCATCCCCTTCCTCAAGGTGGGTCTCCAGCCTGGGCAGGGTGGGATTCATGGCAGCATTTCAGCACAGGGGATTTGGGGGTGCCTTTGGGGATTTGGGGGTGCCTTTGGGGCTGGCAGCTGCCCGTGGCTCTGCCCGTGTCCCCACAGGAACACATGTGCCCCCACACGTGTGGAGTCATGCTGGGCCAGGGCTGGTTGCAATAAAGTGAGGGGTCAGCCCAGCTGGTTGCCACTTGCAATTGCAAATTCATTAAAAAGTCTCCCTTTTTTTTAATTTGCCTTTTAATTTTGTGCTGACTCTGCAGCATCACCCTGCTCTGGAGGGATTTGCCTGATGCTGGCATGCCTGGCAGCGTGGGCACTGCCAGCAGATGTTTGAGCCTGCTGTCCCCCGTCCATTGCTAACAAAGTAATAATTAAAAAGTGCAAAAATAGCCCCTTTTCCACCTCTGCATGGCAGCCCCCCCAGAGCAGGGGTCCGTGAGTGGAGGTCTGTGTTTATCACAGGAATCTGCTGGTGTGGTTTTCTCCAAGCTGAGCTGGAGGGGGACAGCAGTTTGCAGGGATTTTGGGCTCCTGTCAGTGTGCAGGGATTTTGGGCTCCGTGGGAGCAGGGAAGGTGACCTGGCAGGCCCGGGCAGGCGCTGGTGGCCCTGTGGCTCCAGGCAGGCTGGGATCCATCCCCGCTGTCCCCGTGCCAGGAGCGCAGCGGCCGCCCTGGCACCCCGCTCCCAGCTGTTCCCACCGCCCGGCCCAGATGTTTCTCATTATCCTAACTGCAACCAGCCGGGCTCGGCGTGCTTCCCAGACTGGGGACTTGCTGTTTTTGTGGGATTGCTCCCCCCCCCGGGCCAGGCAAGGGAAGGGGAGGGAGGGTCTGGCCCTGCTCACCGCAACTGCAGCTCGGGCTGTGGCGCTAACGTGTCCCACAGATGGGATTTGGCTGTGGCTCAGCTGCCTAAGGCGAAATCCAGGGCTGGCAGCCAGAGAGCCGGGCAAAAGGGGGTTCTGCTGCTTAATTCTGCTGCTCCTGGGGCTGCTGCACCGTGGGGGGACACAGTGGGTGGGTGGGAGGGGAGTTCACAGCTGATCCTTACAGCTGTGGGTGCCACAGGGGCTGTGGGGGTCCCATAGGTACAGTCCCCACGGAGCAGTCATGGGGACAGGGTGTCTGAGGTGGCTGAGCTGGCCCAGGGATGATGCTCTGCAGCCACTGCCAGATGCAGGAGGGCTCTGTTGAAGCTGTGTCTGAGCCCTGTAGGGTGCCACACACGTCCCCCAAAAGCCCACCCGGCCCCTGGGCACACTGCTGGCATCCCTGGGAAAGGGAGCAGGAGCCCAAAGGGAAAGCACCCCCTGGCACCCCATGCCCGTGGTGAGCTGGGGGCACAGCCAGGCTGCGCTTATGGGGCTGCAGGGCTGTGGAATGGACTGTCACCCCACCCCACAGGCCAACCTGCCGCTGCTGCAGCGGGAGCTGCTGCACTGCGCCCGCATGGCCAAGCAGACCCCGGCCCAGTACCTGGCCCAGCACGAGCAGCTGCTGCTGGACGCCAACGCCTCCTCTCCCATCGACTCCTCCGAGCTGCTCCTGGAGGTGGGCGAGAGCGGCAAGAGGAGGACGCCAGACAGGTGCCAGCCTGGGCAGGGGCGTGTGGGATCCTTCAGGGGCACAGCCCTGAAAAGGGGAGGCTGTTCCGGGGGGCCCAGTGGGGACCAACCTCCTCTCCTCCGGCCAGGACCAAAGAGAACGGTTTGGACCGAGACCCCCTGCACCCCGAGCACCTCAGCAAGCGGCCGTGCACCATGAGCCCAGCGCAGCGCTACAGCCCCAGCAACGGGCTGAGCCACCCCCCAAACGGGCTGGGGCACCCCCCCGCCGGCCCCCCCCTGCCCCAGCACTACCGCCTGGAGGACATGGCCATGGCACACCACTACCGGGACAGCTACCGGCACCCCGAGCCCCGCGAGCGCCCGCGGCCCGCCGGTGAGCCCTGCTGCGCCCGGGCACGGGGGGAGCGGGGCTGGGAGCCCCAAAGGGAGAGGGGTCCTGCAGGGCTGACCCTGCTCTGCTCTTGCCCCGCAGCCGTGCACGGGACGCGGCAGGAGGAGGTGATCGACCACCGGCTCACGGACCGGGAGTGGGCCGAGGAGTGGAAGCACCTCAACAACGTAAGTGGTGTCCCTGCCCCACCCCGTGTCTGTGTGTCCTTCCACTCTGCCCTTAATCCCTACGGGGATTTCCTCCCGAGCATCCTCTGCTTCCCCAGCCAGCACAGCACCCTGGAGCTGGCACAGCCTGGCATAGCCCAAATCCCCCTGCCCAGCGCTGGGCACTGAGCCCCCAGCTGCCTGCATCAGAGCCCCCTCCCCACTCCTGCTGCTGCCCCCACAGCTGCTGAACTGCATCATGGACATGGTGGAGAAGACGCGGCGCTCGCTGACGGTGCTGCGGCGGTGCCAGGAGGCCGATCGCGAGGAGCTCAACCACTGGATCCGGCGCTACAGCGACGCCGAGGACATGAAGAAAGGCAGCCCCCCCTCGGCACGGCCCCACAACTCCTCCTCCTCGGCCGCCGCCGAGGCTCCCCAGTTAGGTACTGACCCCCGGGGCCGCGGGCCGCCTGCGGGGGCTGCGCCCGCTCCGGGTGCCCGCGCCGCTCTCCCGGGGGTCTGGCGCCGCCGGCAGGGGCGTTCCCAGGGGATGGCATCTCCTAAGGGCGTCCCCTCTCTCCTTGGCAGACGCTCACCGGGACTTCGCGCCGCGGCCGCTCTCCGGGTACATGCCCGAGGAGATCTGGAGGAAGGCTGGTGAGTGCGGGGGGGGCACAGCCCCTGGCAGGGCTCTGCCCAGCTCCCCTCATGGGATGCCTGTGGCACAAGAGGAATTGGGGTGGTTTAGGGGGAAGGGGGGATGCTGGGGCAGCGGCACCTAACCCTAACCCTTCCAGAAGAAGCCGTGAACGAGGTGAAGCGCCAGGCCATGTCCGAGCTGCAGAAGGCCGTGTCGGACGCCGAGCGCAAGGCCCATGAGCTGATCACCACCGAGCGCGCCAAGATGGAGCGGGCCCTGGCCGAGGCCAAGCGCCAGGCGTCCGAGGATGCCCTCACCGTCATCAATCAGCAGGAGGACTCGAGCGAGGTGGGGACCCTGGGGACGGCGTGGTGGCAGTGCTGGTGTGCGGGACCTGCTTGTCATGCCATTGATGTCACAGCATCTGCACGCGAGGGTGGGAATGGGAGCGTGCAGCAGCACCCTGGGATGGGAGGAGAGGGGAATTCCTGCCTAAAGATGGGGATGCAGGGTGTGGGCAGTGATAGGGTGCATGGATGTGGATGCAGTCTAGGATGATGTGCATGGTCTGGGATGTTGTGCATGGTCCAGGGTAGGGTTGAATGGTCTGGGATTAGGGAGGCCTGGTTCAGGATAGGGGAGCACGGTCCAGAATTGGTGTGCCTAGTCTGATATGGAAATACACAGTCTGGGATGGATGTGCAGAGTCTGGGATAGATGTGGATTCTCTGGGATGATGTGCATAGTCCAGGACAGGGGTGCACAGACTGGGATGGCTGTGCACATTTTGGGGTGGATATTACACTCTCTGGGATGGACGTGCACACTCTGGGATGAATGTACACATTCTGGGATGGATGTACATGGTCTGGCATGGATGTGCCCAGACTGGAAGGGATGTGCACACTCTGGGATGATGTACGTGGTCCAGGACAGGGGTACACACTTTGGGATGGATGTGCACACTCTGGGATGATGTACATGGTCCAGGACAGGGGTGCACACTCTGGGATGAATGTTCACCTTCTGGGATGGATGTACATGGTTTGGGATGGATGTGCACAGAGTGGGATGGATGCGCACACTCTGGGATGGACGTGCACATTCTGGGATAGTTGTGCACGCTCTGGGATGATGGAGTGCCCAGTCCCAGGTGAGGGTGCACAGCCCAGCCCGGGGTGCACGCTCCAGAGCTGAGTCCACGTTCCCATTCCCGCAGAGCTGCTGGAACTGCGGGCGGAAGGCGAGCGAGACGTGCAGCGGCTGCAACACGGCGCGCTACTGCGGCTCCTTCTGCCAGCACAAGGATTGGGAGAAGCACCACCACGTCTGCGGGCAGACTCTGCAGGGGCTGCCGGGCCCCGCCGCGCCCGGGCCGGGCCAGCCCGACGCGGTGCCCGCCGTGGCCAGCAGCCCCAGCGAGGCGGGCTCGGTGGCCGCGTCCCGCGCCGGCACCCCGGCCACGCCGGCGCCGCTGGACAGCGCGTCCCGCTGAGCCGGAGCCGCGCACTGACTGACTGCACCCCGTGCAATTTCCTCAGCTACCTGACTGACTCGTGTGACCTCCGAAACGACCTCTCTAGCTCTCACAACTAATCCTCACGGATCCTCAAACTGGGCTTTAAGTGGAGTTAAGGCAAATACCGGTCTCTGTTCTTTCTTCAGTCTTTGTTTTGGCTTTTTTTCGGTTGGTTTTCTATCGGTTGGGGGATTGTGGTTTGGGATTTTTTGGGTTTTTTGGCTGGTTTTGTTTTTCTTTTTTTGCTCTTTGGATGAGGGATTTGGCTCCAGCATCACCAAGCAGTGCTGTGGGGAGAGACCAGCCCGATGCCATCCCCCAACAGCGCTGCTGAGGAGCTCACTTGGAGGAGGAAAGAACCTTCTTTTCTTCATCTCTCTCTTCCTATTTTTTATTTTTTCTTTTTACTTTTTTTTTTTTTTTGTAAAAAAAATAAAGAAAATAAAAAAGAAAACGTCGGACTCTTTGGCTTTAAGTAAGAAATTGTAAAAAAGAAAAAAAAAAAAAAAAAAAAAAGGAAAAATCCAAAAACCGGACGACGCGTGACGGACGCTCACCTGTAACTACCTTGCTAGCTAGCCAAGAACAGACCAGACTCACCTCTGCTCCAAAGGAAATCCAAAACCAAGGAAGATCCAAACGTCTCTCCACTGCCAAAGTTCGTTTCGTTCTGTTGTCGCTTCCTTCCCCTCCCCACAAGGATGGATGGACATGCCCCTGGGGCTTTAAAGAATTTCTATTAAAATAAAGCAAAAAAAAAAAAGTGTTTTTTTACTAAAACCCCAACCCCCAAGGCGTGGGAGGGGGAGATGGGGCTGAGAACCGCAGCCGGAGCCGGCACATCTCTACCTCTGCCCGCCACCACCCTGGAAAAGGAGAACAAAAAGGAGATTAAAAAACAAAAAAAAAAGAGAATAATAATAAAAAAAAAATTTAAAAAAATGAAGTTAAAAGATGGATTTTGGGTTTCTCCCTCCCCGAAGCCGTCGGGGGACCCCCCATCCCTTCACTGCCAGGCTGCTCCCACACCCCGCGCTGGATTTGTTTCACAAGGATTTTTAAGAGGAAAAGGAAAGGAAAAGGAATGGAAATGGAACGCTGCCACCTTCCTGGCCAAGGACAATGTGGATTATTGGGATTCTTGCCTCGCTGGAGCAGCACGGAGGAGGAAGTGCAATAGGGGAAGCCCGAGCTCCGAGCGGAGGCAGCAGTGCTGTGCGCTAATGTGAATGTAAATAGTGTCTGCAGAGGTCCAAAAATGAACCATAATAATAATAATAATAATGATGCTAGTGATAATAATAAGAGACGTTTGCCAAATAAAGGATGAGGAGGAAGCGTGGAGCCGTGGCGCTGGCCCGAGCAGGCCTGGCATCGAGAGGAGCTGTAGTTTTTCTGCATTTGCAAAACCCATCCTGTGTGTTTTCCGTAGGGGAGGAAGAGGAGGGCAGGGCTCGGGGCTGGGAGGGTTGTGCTGCCGGTCACAGGGCTGGGCTGGGCCACAGCAGAGCGTGGGACACGCCAAGGCTGATGGCCCTGTGCCACTGTCACCCAGCCCTGCTGGGGGTTCTGTGCGCCCCAAGGCCTTGGTGCATCCCCTGGGAGGGCTCTGCGCACCCCAAAATCTTGGTGCGTCACCTTGGATGAGTACTGTGCACCCTGAGACCCTGGGGGGTTTCTGTGCACCCCGAGATCTCTCTGAATCCTTCCAGGGTTGTTGTTCTGTGGTCTCGGTGCTTCCCCCCCAGGAGGTTTCTCTGCACCCCAAGATCTTGGTGCACCCTCTTGGGAAGGTTGCATGCACTCCAAGATCTTGGTGCACCCTCTTGGGAGGGTTCTGTGCACCCCAAGGTCTTGGTGCATCCCCCCAGGGGTTTCCTGTGCACCCCAAGGTCTTGGCCCAACCCCGGGGACGTTTCTGTGCCCCCCAAGACCTCGGTGCACCCCCTGGGTGGTTTCTGTGCCCCCCACCCCAACCCTGGGAGCTTTGCCGGGTGCCCCTCCCGTGACTGTTCACTTTATTTATGGTGTGACATATGTAATATTGTCTATTTTTCTTACGTTTCCTGAGAAGAGGTAATATATAAGAGTATTGCAGATGCCCCTGCTCGCCCGGGTGTCCGGCCCGTCCCCGCCGTGTCCCCGCCTGTCCCCGCCCGTCCCCGCCGCCCCCGGCCCCGCTCCTGCCGGGGCTCTGCCTCTCTACCTCCACCTCGCCGGGAAACCGGGGGCGAGCTCCCTTCCCCAGGGTCTGCTCTCCTTTCCGCTCCGCTCCCTGCTGGTTTGCTTTTTTTTTTTTTTTTGGAATTATTTTAATTTCTTTTTTTAATTTTAATTAAGAATAAAACTACCCTACAGAACCATTGAAACCAAAAGCCGAGGGAGGGGAGGGAGGGCACGGCGGTGGCGGGCGGCCAAACCAGAACGACAGCTTTAAATGTCAAATTTCCCAAAAAAAAAAAAAAAAAAAAAAATTGTGCTGCGGGGAGGATGGAGCGGCTGCGAGGCTGCGGTGATGCTGTGGGCGCTTCCCCGGGGGTTTGCTCCGAAATGGGGGTGCTGGGGACCAAGGGACCTGTGCCACGGGCTGTGCCCCTTTGGTGGCACCTCGGAGGTGGCAGCGTGGTGCTGGCACAGCCTGGCCGGGCCGGGGGCCGTGGGACAGCCTGGGGACACGGGGTGCCACAGCGGGTCCCCGTGGCTGCTCCCGGTGTCCCGCTCCGGTCACGGCTGGGGCAGGGGACGGTGCTGGGGACACGGGGACAGCGTGTGGCAGGTGCCCGTGCCCGCGGGGAGACAGAGCCCTGGGCGCTGGTGTGGCGCTGGGAGGTGGCAGGAGGGACGTGGCTCTCTCGGGGTCCCCTCTCCAACCTCTCGCCCCAACCCACAATCCCAGCTGAAACCAAAGTGCCGCGTCCCGGCGAGGCTGGAGCAGGGTCCCACACCTGCCTGGCCTTCGCTCCATCACTGCCAGAGCCCCCCGAACCCCCCTGCAGCATCTCCTGCTCCTCCTCCTCCGGGGGCTGCTGGGTCCCCTCCGCATCCCAGCGGCTCTGAGGCTGGGGACAGGATGCCACTGTGTCCCCCGGTGCCAGGCACTGTGATGGGGTGTCCCCCGTGCGGTGGCAGCCCCGGGGGCTCCTCCGATGTCACCGAGCGCCACGGCCCCGGCGGGGGGGGGGGGTGCCGCTGTCCCCCGTCCCTGGCGGCCGCTTCCCCGAGCCCTGCCCTGCCAGCCCCGGCTTGGGGACACCGGGGGGCTGGAAAGCGGAGCCCCCGGCCGGGCCAGGCGTGGGGCCAGCCCACGATGAGAGATGACGTGGTAGGACTTTCCTTCGGCATGCTGTCCCCCCTTGCTGTTCCCCGCTTTCTTTAAGTGTACTGTATGTTTGACCTGTGAAAGATGTAAACTTTATGATTCAGGTTATGTCTGTTCTTAACTCTGTATCTGTGTAATAAAGACAATTTAATATCAACCAGAGGCTCCGTAGCCTGGGCTTGTGCTGGGTGCCCTCATCCCCCATTCCTGGCAGCGCTTTGCACCCTGTGCCCCCACTCCTGCCTCGGGGGGTTCATTACAGCCCTGGGGGCGCTGATTGCACAGGAGGGGCGTTCATGGAGGGGTAACTCAGGTGTGTCCTGGGGACACTCTGAGGGATGTGTCCCACCTGTGGCTGCAGCTCCACCCTTGGGGTGCCCCCAGCTGCCCCAGCGCTGCCAGCTGGCCGCACCAGCGGGCTGGTTGCGATGGAAGGGGCGGAAGGACCCTGCCCATCCCTAATCCGCTGCAGCTGAACGGCGCTGGGAGGGGCGGAGGGGCCCTGCCCATCCCGATCCGCCCCAGCTGAACGGCGTTGCCGGGTCTCGAACCCGCGGCCCCGGGACCGTTCCCCCGCCGGCGGCGGTGGGCGGAGCCTGGGCGCGCGCCCCGCCCC
Source organism: Melozone crissalis (assembly GCF_028551555.1). Classification (NCBI taxonomy): domain Eukaryota; kingdom Metazoa; phylum Chordata; class Aves; order Passeriformes; family Passerellidae; genus Melozone; species Melozone crissalis. The sequence continues at coordinate 1,480,509 of NW_026535785.1, forward strand.
GATTGGCCGCTGATGTGTGAAAAGCGGCGCGCGGGCACTCGCCCCGCTCGTGGTGGCGGGAGAGCCGCACGTGGTCGCCGCTCGCGCGAGCCGCGCGCAGCAATGTTCGGGGGCCGGGCCAGGTGCGTGCGGGGCCGGGGCCGCGGGGCCTCCGGACGGGCTCGGCTCCGGGACACGGCTGGGCACAGCCTGGGCATGGCTGGGCACCGCCCGACACAGCCCGGGCACGGCTGAGCACCGCCCGGACACCGCTCCGTGGGCTGCAGCCGGGCGGCGCTCCGCTCCCCAGGGTGGCAGGGCGTGTCCCTCCGTGCGCCCCTCGGGGGTTGGGAGGGTGCGGCTCTGCTTCGGCTGCTCGCCGCTCTGCCGGTGGCCGTGTGCTGCCTGCCCGTTCCCGTCCCTACCCGCCGCTTTAGGGCAGCTGCTGCCCCGTTCCCTCTGCAGCCCCCGTGGGCTGGGAACCCCGTCAGTGTGAACCGCAGCCCTTTGGCTGCTCTTTGCAGTGCTGGGGCTTTGCTGCACGGAGAAGCAGCTGCGTTAAAGTCACCGCTCCATCCTCCTGCTGGAAACGCCCTTGCCTGGCGGGGGCTGTGCTTTAGCCGAGACGTTAAATGGCTGTTGGTTCAATGCCTTTTGCCCCCTCTCCTGCCCAGTCCTCTCTTCCTGGACACTTCGGAGATCTGGTGGCAGGACCCGCCGTCCCTGCAAGCGGAGGCGGCGCCCTGGGACGTGGCAGAGGTGGCAGCCGTGTGCAAGGCAGTGGATGAGGGCTCAGACCCCAGCGCCCAGGAGGGGAACAGCGCGGAGGAGGAGCAGGATGTTCAGGACCCGGTGAGTGCCTGCCTGCACGGGGAACCGGCTTCCCAAAGGAAATGGGGACCCTTTTACACCTGGGGTGTCCCTGCTCCGAGTGCTGCTCTGCAATTCTTGGTTTGGGATGCAGGAGCTGGAGGCCATCAAAGCCAAACTGCGGGAAATAGAGAAGGAGGATGAGAGGCTGAAGGAGCTGCAGCTGGAAGCTGACAATCACCTGTTCATGAGCTCAGAAGCAGGTATGGGCTGTCACAGGGTGCTTCTGTCCCTCCCTAGCGACACCTCTGGGGCACAGGGTGACAACTGGAGCCAGAGGATTTGGCTCTGCCTCTCTGGGACTGGACACATAATGTGGATGAGGGGGGTTCCAGGCCTGCTAATGCACATTCTATCAGCTCTAACCCCCTACCTGTGTGGGCCCAGATGTAGTAAATTAACTTAATTGTATTTAATTCAATTAAGTAATTGAGTTTAGTACCAACAGCCCCAGTAGAGGAGTCACAGTGAAAAGAAAAGGGGCAAGGGGGCAGAGGAGGAGGCAGCCGTGTGAGGGTTTGGGTACACCTGGATGTGAGAGGGATCTGAGGAGCTCAGGGTGGCTGTGCTGGGAGCAGACAGATGTGTCCCTCTGTCCATGACAAATCTCTCCTCTCCACAGCTCTCTTCCCACTGACTACCAAGGAGAAGGTGGAGGCTGACCAGCGTTCCATCTACGTGGGCAATGTAAGTGGGAGCCCTGCTCAGTGCCCAGCTGGGTGTGTGTCCCAAATCCCTGTCTGGATCTGCTCCTCCCCAAAGCCTGGCTGTTCCTGTCCCAGGTGTTTCCCCTGTGCCCAGCCTGGGAACGTAGCTCATTATCTGCCATTCGCAGCTCACTTGTTGCAATCTTATCCCCCTGGAAGCTGTGGGTTGTGGGGTGTTGCTTGTTCCTTCAAAACAGGGCAGGTTGTCTGTTGGATTTGTGTTCCAGGCGGGAGCACTCAGAGCTGGGAGGGTCCCCTGACCCTCAGCAGGGGCTGAGCTGTGCTGGGGGGTGAGTGGGGCCAGCTGGGCCCTTTGCCTCCCTTGCTGGGGTGTGGATCTGCTGCCTTGAGAGGCTGGTCTGGAACAGAGACCTGACAGAGCTAAATGGACAGTGTAGGTATTTACTGCAAGGCCTTGGGCAGCACAAGAGCCTGGCCAGGGCTGCACCCAGGTTGAATCCAAGGTGGATCCCAGGCACAAGTTTTTACACTTTTATAAGTTTTGGTTCATCTACATATTGGGTTTAACTGTCCAGTTACAGCTCCAGCTCATGAAGTCTCAACCCCCTGCCTTGCTCCCTTCCCTTCACAGCTGTTTGTGCTTTTTGGCTAAGGCTGTCCTTGATTCTCCAGCTGGGAAGGGATTGTTTTGTCCAACCACCCTGTGAAGAGACCCTACTAACACCTCACAGGAAGTTTCAGAGTTACACACCATGCAGCAGAGAACCTGAAAAATGTAAAAGCTGAACCCCAAGGCATCAGATGCCAGAGAGCTGAGGGCTGGGGCTGTCATTGCAGGTGGATTACGGGGGCACAGCAGAAGAGCTGGAGTCTCACTTCAACAGCTGTGGGCAGATCAACCGCGTCACCATCCTCTGTGACAAGTTCTCGGGCCACCCCAAAGGGTCAGTGCAGTGTGCAGGGGGGGCTGGGGGGCTGCAGGGTGTCCCTGGGGCTCTGCTCACACCATTGCCCACACACAGCTATGCCTACATCGAGTTTGAGGAGCAGAGCTCCGTCAAGGCCGCGGTGGAGCTGGACGAGAGCGTCTTCAGGGGCCGCGTCATCAAGGTGAGAGCTGGGGGAGCCCCCAGGGGGTTCTTCCCACCTTTCCCAGCCCTGCCTGCCTGGTGTGGGCCAAACCCCAGCTCCAGCAGCCCCTCCCTGCCCTGCAGGTGCTGCCCAAGAGGACCAACATGCCCGGCATCAGCAGCACGGACCGCGGCGGCTACCGGGGCTGCTGCCATGCCCGGGGCGGGCTGGGCCGCTGGGGGGGCCCCTATGGGCAGCAGCCCCGGGTCAGGGGGAGAACCTACAGGTGAGTCTGGGCATGGGGGCTGCTCAAGTGTGCAGCAGGGTGGGCTTTGCTGTGCCCCTGTGGGCTCCTCAGGTGTGCAGCAGGGTGGGCTTTGCTGTGCCCTTCCCACACACTCTGGTGTGGTTGGGAGGATGGAGGAGGGCTCTGGAGGGAAGGAATATCTGGAATGTTGGAATTGTCACCTGTCCCTGCAGGAATTTGGGGAGTGGTGGGTGGTCATTGCACTGTCCCAGCCTGACCAGTCCCAGAGCTGGGCCTGGCTGTGGGGATCCTCTAGTTTTGGGGGTCCCCAGCCCTTGGAAGGCTGAAGGAGCAGGGAGTGGTGCCCCTGTGCTTCAGGGTGTTGGTTTTGTTCCTGTGCAGGGGTCGGGCCAGGCTGCTGCCTTGGTATTTTCCATACTAGAAGAGGCTGGACTGCCTGGTGATGCCAACGGGACTGAAATGAGGAGATGGGATTGGAGAGATTTAAAAATACGCCTGCCCAAGCCAAAAACCAGATTAATTTTAAGAATGCCATCTGCCTGGCCGTGAGGATTGCTGGTGAGCCCCGTGCTGGGCTGCAGGAGGGAAGATGGGACCTGCTCCATGCTGCCAGCACCCAGGAGAGCTCATCCCACCTCGGCTCTGCCCAGAGCGTTGTGTTGGCACGGAGAACAGGCTCATTCCAGAGAACTCTGTCCTGGGAAGGGAGGAGATCTCCCAGACCATCAAGACTCCTCCTTATCCCATGGAAAAGGCTGTCCTGGAGAGTTTGGTTTGGCTCCTGCCTGACTGCATGCCTGCCCTCCATACCACTGCTTGGCCATGAAGCTCCTCAGCTCTTCCTACAGCAGCTGGATGCTCAGCTTTCTCTTCTTCTGAGAGCCTAGAGACTGTTTCCTTTCCCAAATCCATGGAGAAGGTTTTGTGTTGCAGCTCCAGATCTGATTGCTGGGGAGCTTTTCCATCATCAGCCCTGTGTGTGACCTTCCTCTTGGGAGGCCTGAAGTGGTTTGGGTCTGGTTTTTAGCTTGCTGTGTTTGCACATCCAGGACAGGGAAAAAGCATCTCTTGTTTCTCTGGGAGCCTCTGTATCTCCGTGGTAGTTAAACAAGACCCGGGTGTCACAAAATCCTTCCTCTTTTTTAGTTTCGCTGTCAGCAAACCCCTCTTCCCTCCCTCCTGCTTTTATTCCAAGCTCCAGGGGTCACAGGGTGCTGGCAACTCCTCACTTCATTTCTTGCATGGCAGCATTACAAAACCACCTTCACTGGTGCCATTTGGTCTGGTCTCTTTGTTCCCATCACCATTCCTGCTCTGGAGTCACATTTGGGGATGGTGGGAGCCCTGCAGGAGGCTCAGGACCAAAGAGCACCACAGGAGCTGGGTACCAGGCAAGTTAAGGGTCCTGGCTCTTCCCTTCCCTGCTGGATTTGTGTTTATGCAGCCCCGTGTTTTTAAAGGAAAAGCTTTGTGTTAGAATGGGCAGGCTGGGAACCCAGGCAGACAGCATTCCTGGGAGAAGTTCTGCATGGAAATGGGTTTTATTATGTAATTCTCCCTCTAATCTTTCAGGATCCTTGCTTAGGATCCCTCTAACCCAGATGCAGCAGATGCAACCGACTCCTAAAGCAGCTTTTCACAGCTCAGGGGCATTGCCAGGCTAAAAATCCCACTGATTTTTTTTTTTCCCCCTTTAAGATCTCTAGATTTTTTTAAAGCTTGGGGCCTTAACTCTGCATGTTGTGTTGATATTGTCCTCAGAGCTGCTGAGACCGACCTTGATTTGAGCTACCCTTAGGCTTAGACTGTAAACCAGCTTTTTCTAGGGCTTCTGTTTGATAGGATTATACATTTTTGAGGGTTATTTTTAAATAAAAAAACTACTTTGGGGTATTTGGACTCTCTTGTGGAAGAGGCAACACTGAGCTGCCATCTCTGTGAGTGAAAACAGCCAACTTTTTTAGCTGGAAATGTTTGTGGATAACAGTGCACAGCTGTGCCTTGTGGAGATGGTGGGAGAGGCTTGAACCTCCCATGATATTCCAGGTGGTTGCTGATAAAATGTGCTTAAGTTCTGTTTGAGAAAGTATTTGTAACTGTTACTTATTTTTAAAATAAATGATCCTGCTGTGTGAAGTTCATGTGCAGTTCTGGCTTTGTCCAGGCTCCTGGGGCTGGGCAGATCTGTTATTTTTAGCTGGTTTCTGTGGTTTTGAACTGAGGAGGTGCTTGCAGCAGAGCTGTGTGTGCCTGCATCTCCTGTGATGGAGCTGGGGTGCTTTTCAGTGCAATTTGTGCTTTATTCCACATAAATACCTGCTGCTGATTTGGGAGTCTGTAATTAGAGCAGCAGGGAGCTGCAGGGGAGGGGGAGATGCTGATGGAGATGAATTTGGGATGAGGCAGGCAGCTGTGCAATCCTGATGGCTTAATCCATGCCTGGATGGGGTGGGTTCATTCCAGCTGCTCTACCTGGGCTGGGAGTCACTGTGCAAAGTGATAACAGCACCTGAGGCACCCAGAAATCAGCCCAGGCAGGGAAACTACTGGAAAGGTTTGGGTTGGAAGGAATCTTGGAGCTCCTCTTGTTCCAGGAGCAGCCTGGGACACTGAAGATGTCCCTATGAGGTGGCTTTAGTGTCCCTTCCCACCCAAACCATGCCATCAGTCCCTGAGCAGTGGTTTGTGTTTGCTGAACTACAAATCCAGGCAAAGCTTGCAGGTGTCAGGTTTATTTTACACAGAACAAATTTAAATTATGACACAGAATGGAATATTTACAGCAGTGCAGGCATGCTCCTGCACACAGGGAATGTTTCCCAGGGGGGTGGGAAGGGGCTCAGCACACCTGCATCATCATGGAGTTCACCATGGTATCAAAAGCCCTGGAGAGGGGAATAAAGAGAGATTATTAAGGGAAGCAGCTCATTCTGCACAGCTTTTGTAACAAAACCACTTTCTCACCCTGCCTCTGCCTGGACACAGGGTTTTCCTCTTTACAGCACAGGCTGTTGAGGGATTAATGACTTTTAATTAAGATGAGGTAAGGACAGATCTTATCCTGGCTATTGTTCTGTGTCTGCAGAGTTGTTCTTGCCAAGAAACAGAAACTCCCAATTTATTGAAATTCCCTGTGAGGTTACAGTGGGAATGGGGGACACTGACCCTCACAGGTGAGGAATTCCATGGGCTGAATGTTTGTCCCTACCCGAGGATAAACCCTGGACAAGGGCCCTTGTTCACTCTTTAACCTGTTCTACTTATTACACTTTGATATTCACAAATATCAAATCTGCAAAAGACCTCTAGGACGGTCAATCAAGCTACAAGAACGTAAAATTTGGTGGGTGACTGGTTAATGATTTATCATCATGGTTTGTATTTTTGTTTGGGTTTTCTTTGGGGGGTTAGTTCTGGGGTTAATTCTATGTTTGTTTGGGGGTTGTTATTATTATTGGGGATTATTATTACCTCTATTTTCAGGTAATTATTTCTCACAAAAAGATACATTTTTTGGCTTAATGTTTGTAACCCCAGTTCTGAGGTAGCAGTGGGAGCTCAGCAGAACTTTTTATGATGCCTTCAGTTTTTCAGGAGTAGGAACAGCCCCAAACCAACACCACTGCTCTCATTAGGGCTCCAAGAGCACACACCTGAACTGGCCAAGCACAGGTTGGTCCTGTGGCATCAGAGGTGCCCTGAAAATGCCAGGAAGGTGCCAGAGACCCACGTGGACAAGGCACTCACCTGGAATGGATCCTGTCCCCAGGGTTGTAGAAGGGGTTACACATGATGTCTGTGTAGGAGTTGTGCAGCTTGCGGAACATCTGCAAAGGGAGGGGAGGTGAATCCATCAATTGTGGGTTCCCCAGCAGCCTGGGGGGCTGGAGGTGAATCCATCAATTGTGGGTTCCCCAGCAGCCTGGGGGGCTGGCAGGGGCAGCCCCTGGGGGGCTGGAGGTGAATCCATCAATTGTGGGTTCCTCAGCAGCCCCTGGGGGGCTGGCTCTGCTCTGGGACACTCACACTGCGGATCTCGTTGTCCCTCAGGGCTGTGTTGGAGGAATCCACCACCATGACAAACTTCACCTTGGAGTTGGTCACGTAGCCATAGCTGGGCAGGGGTCAAGGAGCTGCTCCCACACAGCAGAAAGCAGGCTGGGCTGTGCCCAGAGGGACAGGAAACATGGGGGAACCTCCCCGTGAGGGGCAGGCACTGAGCTGATCTTATTACTGCGACCTGAGGAGGTCGCTTGGGGAGAGAAGGACGAGAATCTTGTTTCTTGATCAGAAGGCTGGATTTATTGATATATGATATATAATACATTATAACTATACTAATAAGAATAAAGAGAGAAGTTGCAGAGGCTGCTAAGCTAAGAATAGAAAGAAAGAATCTATAACAAAGTTCTGTGTCCAGGGTCTCTGTTCCCAGCTTGCTCCTGTGATTGGCCCTTAATTATAAACATGGGAACATGAACCAATCACAGGTGCATCCTATTGCACTCCACAGCAGCTGATAACCATTGTTTACATTCTCCTCTGGGGCCTCTGCTTCCCAGAAAATGCAGAAATCTGAAAGAAAGGATTTCTGTGAAAAAATGTCTGCGACACTGATCTCTCTGGGACAGGGACAGCACCCAGGGAACGGCTAGAGCTGTGTCAGGGAGGTTTAGGTTGGATATCAAGGAAAGGTTTTTCCCCCAGAGGGTGCTGGGCACTGCCCAGGCTCCCCAGGGAATGGGCACAGCCCTGAGGCTGCCAGAGCCCCAAGAGAGGTTGGACAATGCCCTCAGGGATGCCCAGGGTGGGTTGTTGGGGTGCTGTGCAGGGCTGGGGTTGGACTGGATGATCCCTTCCAGCTCAGGATATTCTGAGATTAAACCAAACCCACAAAGGCCTGGCCCAAAGCACGACAAGGATACACCTTGTAGTCTTCAGTGGGGTAGAGGAGCCCCAGGTAGAGCTCCCTCTGGTCCACCAGGGCTTTGCCCATGGCTGAGATCTTCTCATCCACCACGTCCAGGGAGGTGTGCACAGTGTAGTGGAACTTGAGCTCGTTCTCCGTGGGGACGCTCCGGATGTACAGGGGGTAATTCTGGAGCAGAGCAAGCCACACTGCCTGGGGACTGCTGCTGCCAGAGCTGGTTAACCCTTTGTGTTCCCAGCACGGCCCCTCTGGAGCACAGCTGTCCCCATGGCAGGAGACCCACTGGCACAGGCAGCACACAAGGCTCGGGTCTCTGTGCTCTCCTGCCCCAGCAGAGCCTGTGCCTGTCTGTGCCAAGGAAAACCCTTCTGTCCCTGCAGCAGGACAGCCCAGAGCACCCTCACACTGTGCCTGTGCTGGCTGCCCCAGCCCAGCCCATTTCCCCCAGGGCTGCCCCCCTGTCCCTGGCTCTGTTCTGCTTCCCTCACCCCCATCCAGACCCCACAACCCGAGATCCTGCCCACTCCCCTACCCCACAGTCCAGCCCTGCTCAGACCCTGAAACCAGAGCACCTCTCCCCTCACCCTTCCCAGACCCCACTGATCTCTTGTCCTCCACAACCTGAGGCCCCGCCCTTCTGCCCTCGCCCTTCCCCAGACCCCACTAATAGCGTTTTCCTTAACCCCACAACCCGAAATCCTGCCCATTCCCCTCTCCCATACCCCAAAACCTGCCACAGCCACGGCCCTGCTCAGACCCCAAAACCAGAGCTCTGGCCTCTTTCCCCTCAGCATTCCCCAGACCCCACTGACCCCTGTTCCTCTGAACCCAACAACCCAAAACCTTGCCATTCCATTTTCCCATACCCCACAACCTCACCCGCCCCACAGCCCTGGCCTCTTTCCCCTCACCCCTCCCCAGACCCCACTGACCCCTGTTCCCCTCAACCTGAGGCCTCCGCTCCCCGTTCACACCTCGCTGCTCCACCCGGCCCCACTCAGGCCTCATGACGCCATCTGGGCCCGCTGTCCCCCCGTGTCCCGCTGTCCCGGTTTCCCGCTGTCCCCCCGTGTCCGTCCGCACCTCCTTGGCGATCACGGCGATGCACACCGCCATCTTGGCCCCGCCCCTCCCGGTCCCGCCGGGTCACGCGGTGCGCGCGGGGGGTCACGTGGCGCGGCGCGGTCACGTGGCGCGCGCGGCCCGGTTGCCATGGCGAGCGCGGCGCCGGGGCCGCGGGGGCTGCGCTGGGCCCTGGGCCCGCTGGGGCTGTGCTGGGCCCTGCTGGGCCCCGCCGCCGCCACAGCCACCAACATCGTCCTGCTGCTCATGGACGACGTGAGTGCGGCACCGCGGGGACGGGGTGGCGATATGGAGGGACGGGTGTGCGGGGCCCGGAGCGCTGAGAGGCTGAGGGGGCACCGGGAGCGGGGCAGGTCCGGCTGAGGGGACACCGTGAGCCGGGCGGGTCCGGCTGAGGGGGCATCGGGAGCCGGGCGGGTCCGTTCGGGGAAGGTCCGGCTGACAGGGTCCCATCAATCCGTACGAACGCTCCCGTGGGTGTCACAGGACGGTGCCAGGCTGTTCCCAGGGACAGGAGGAGGTGCACTGTCCATGAACCAAACCACGAGAGGTTCCCTCTGAACGCGAGGGAGAGCCTGTGCCCATGGAGGGTGGCACAGCCCTGGCACAGCTGCCCAGGGATGTGGGGTGTCCTGTCTGGAGCTATCCCAAAGCCACCTGGACGTGTCCCTGTGTCACCTGCCCCAGGTGCCACTGGCAGAATTCCCTTCCTACCCTGATGATTGTTGGTCACAAGGAGGGGCTTGGTGGCCTCCTGAAAAACTAAACAAGAAAAGTAATTCTGCTCGTTATTGCTCTCTGAACTGGGAAGAGAAAAAATGACAGTAAATTACTGAAGAGCAGGAATTATCACAGATTTATTTCTAACTCAAAATCTTTTCAGTTTTGCACCCTTGGCCACATGGATAAGGAATTATATTAATTTCCAACACATTCAGGTCGCTGCCATCTACCCAGTTTGCTTCTCTGCTGATAATTTCCTGTCCCCTTCCAGGTGTGTTTGTGGTGGAAATGTGTTTGTTGCTGTTTGAAGCTGCTCAAGGAGCTCACGAGGGTGGGCAAACCTTCCCTTTTTGCCAGTTTGTCCTGCCCGTTGTTCCATGGTGTCCCCACATTCCTGAGCAGGAGAACCCCCTGCTTTTCCAGCCAGCTGAGCCTCTGGCAGGGGCTGCCCAGGCAGGTCTGGAGTGCCCAGGGAAGGACTGGAGGTGGCACTGAGTGCTCTGGGCTGGGGACAGGGTGGGGACTGGGCACAGCTGGGACTCAGGGTGTTTCCCAAGCTCAGTGATCTCCATTTTCCATTCAGGAATATTTCCCCCTCCCAGGCTGGCATTTGTAATTTTCCAGAGGAAAGCGCTCTGGGACAGGGGTTCTCCCACTCTGGAGGTGTTGGTACAGCACGAGGCTTCTGTCTGCAGCTTTACTGATTTATTAATATTGATTTATTAATATTGATTTATTTAATGTGTTCGTTAAAAACACCTCTCCCTGCGTTTTTTCCCTTCACCCTCTGTGACTCTGGAATTACAGCAATGTGAGATTCTTTTTGTCTTTCTCCCTTGATGATAAAGAAAAATCAAGAACTTGGGGGTGAATCCATTGGATCCATTTTAATCCCTCATCCCAGGGATGCTCCTTAACTCAGAAACCATCTCTGCAGTGATTTCCTTATCTGATGGCACCAGGTGGTTCCCCGAGGATCTGGATGCATCCATGGCTCACCTGACACACACCTTGCCTTTCCCACAGCACCTGTGGTGCCCATTGAGCTGCTCCCTTCCAGAACCTTCTGCCTGGAGCTGAGCTTTTCCCAATTTTCCAGCAGTGAGCACAGAGCCCTGATGGCAATGTTGGGGTTCTCCTGCTGTGTGACCCCTCAGGATCAGGAGGAAGAGCAGGGTGAAGGCACAGTCCTGCAGATAAGCACAGGGACTGCTGGTGCCTCTGGCAGGTTCCTCTGGCTTTGCAAACATTTCCTGGCTTTTCCTGCTGTGCTGCTTTGGAGTTCAGGCCTTGTCCTTGTGTTTGCAGTCCTGCAGAGGCTGAGGTGCAATCCTGGGCCCCAGCACAGCAGGGCTCAGACGTGCAGCTGCACAACCCCGAGTAAACCACGTGTAACTTCCTCCTTGCTCTGGGTGTGCCTCAGGCCTCTGAGTAACAGTGAAGGCGCTGGGCTCCTTGCAAGTGCTTTAATCCCTGTTAATAAATCATTTAATCCTGTGTGTGCTCAGTTTCCCACCCAGCAGGGGAAAGTGTGAGAGTTCCCTGCTCCACAGGGCTGGCAGAGATCATTTGTGTCACATTTGTGTCACATTTGTGAGGTGCTGAGTAGGGAGATGAGCGCTGTAAACATTTATAAATTAAAGGGTACAATGACAGTGATATGTGGGCCCAAAAATGAGGTTGTGGAAAGGACTTTGACATCTTCTGGTGTGTTCCTTTTCCAGATGGGCTGGGGGGATTTGGGAGCTTTTGGAGAGCCCTCCAAGGAAACCCCTAACCTGGACCAGATGGCTGCAGAAGGGATGCTGTTCCTGGATTTCTACACTGCCAGCCCCCTCTGCTCTCCCTGTAAGTACAGAGCACTTGGAACCGTGTCAGCATGAGGGACATCTCCTCCCTCTGAGGAGTTTGGGGTGTGTGCCAGCCTCTGACATGGGCTGACAACCAAGCCAGTCCTGCCCCCAGGCCACAGATCACATTTGCTGCTTTGATCTTGCATTTTGCTCCCTTCTTATTTCTGTTTGGATTGGAAACCCGACAGCTCTCAGTTTGTGCAAAGCACTGTTTCAGTGATCAGGATTTTTGTACCATTCCAGTTCAGTACTCCAGCCCCAGTCATTGCAATTTTTTCATCTTTCTTATTTTGGGTTAAACAAAGCAGGATCTGATCTGTTGCTGGACATATTTGGTCTGGTTCTGTTGGCTCTGGTGAGCCTTTCATGCAAGGAAAGGCAGCAGTTTGTGTCCTGCTTTTGCCCCTGGTGTCTTACAGGACTCCTGGGACAGGGACAGGAGATAAAAGGAACGTTTGGGTCTGGGAGAGGCAGATATTTTTCTCCTTGTTGTTTTTTCTGTGAGGTGGTTTCTCTTTTTTTGCTTGCTTTTTTCCTCTCAAACCTGATTAGCTGCCAAGAACTGAAGCAAAAATGAAGAACAGGAGCTTTATATTTTTTTGTTTGGGCTCTCATTTAGGATAGCACTTGCCAGTGTGTTGATGATGTCCTTGCTCAGAAAAGGCATTTAAAATATGCTGAAATCCTGCTAAGCCAGTGGTGGCACTGCATATGCTTGAAGTTAAACATCTGTTTAAATATTCCCTGCAGTCAGGACTTGACTTTTATTGTCAAAGCTGGACAGCTCTTTCTTTGTATTTCATGATTTTTGTTCAGTCAAGCTCGAAAGCTTAGCCTTGAGCATCTAATCAGTTTGTGCTAGGATTTCCTCTTAAATACATAATAAATATATATATAACTGAGCTGTAAGGGTTCCTCCTTTGACTATTCAGAGGAATGACTCTTCAGTGTGACTAATTTAACAAAGGGGCCAAATTTCAGCTGGAATTACTCAAATGATGCCTCAGAACTGATTCTCCCCGTGGCTCATGGGAGAGTGTGAGTGATTTAGTGGCTGGCTGTGACTCCAGTCAGTGTGCAGCCCTCATCCTCCTACAATAATATCATATAGCAATATAAATACCTATATTCAGGCTTTAATACCTGGCTGTAAAGAAGTGTTTGTGTTGTTTGCAGCAAGGGCAGCCCTGCTGACGGGCCGGCTCCCGGTCAGGAACGGCTTTTACACCACCAATGGACACGCCAGGAACGGTAGGAGCCTCATCCCCCACCTCCCTTCCTCTCCTGAATTCCCTCTGGGCCTTGCTTCCAAGTTTCTCTTTGGACAAACATCCCCATGGATGTTCCAGAGTGCCACCAAACCCTGTTAGGTGTGGGTAATAAGTGTGAATTTTATTGCTTCCTCCTCCTCAGATGAGGAGGATAAACCAGGCTGCTTGATCCACTTGTTTCTGCTGAAACATTTCTGAGATATTTCTGAGAAATATTTCTGAGATATTTCTGAGAAATATTTCTGAGATATTTCTGAGAAATATTTCTGAAATATTTCTGAGAAATGTTTTCTCTGGGCAGGGGAACTGGGGTCTGGTGAGGGACAGTCAAGTGGGGGTGTAAAACCCACAGGGGAGGGCTGGCTGCTCACAGATTATTCAGCAGGCACATTTCCACCCAGTTTCAGAGCAGGTTTCCATCCCTGGTGCCTCTGGTGCTCCCAGGGAAGGTCCTTGGGTTGGTTTGTGTCCCAGGGTGACAAATGCCACGTGGTGGAACATGGCTGGGCAGGAGCAGCAGCCTGGGGTTGGTTCCCTGAGCACAGTCACACCTGGGAGCCTCAGGGGCTGAGACACTCTTCATTTCATTCAGAACCACAGAATGAATTAGGTTGGAAAAGACTTTTGGGACCATCAAGTCCAACCTATGATATCTCAGATCAGCCCTTGCAGTCTGAGCACCTTTATTGGTTATTTGGTTTAGGAGAAGGCTGCCTTCATTTTAGAAAACACAAAGCAAATTTACAGCATAAAGACCACCCCTAAAGCACCTGATTTTCTGTGACATCTCCCCTTCAAGGGTCTCACCTCCACTCTGGGATGGCAGCTCCCTTTATTATTTACCCTCATGCACAAGTGGGTGGAAATATCCCTTTGGTCTCCCTGCATCAATTTATTCTCTCCATCCCATGGGAGGACTTCCAAGGAATGGCATTGCTGGGACTCCACATGAGTTGCTGTTTCTGATCCAGTACATGAGCTGTGTGCTGTAGTATTTTGGAGAGTCAGAAAGGTGTTTTTGATTTGTTTTCCACAGCATACACACCACAGGACATAGTAGGAGGAATCCCAGATTCTGAATTACTGCTTCCAGAGCTCCTGAAGAAAGCTGGTTACACCAATAAGATCATTGGCAAATGGTAAATTTATTTGGAGGTGTCTTGCTTTGAGATTTCACTCTGTGTGTGTTGGGAAGGAGCAGCAATAAAAACAGAATTACAGGGAAAAAAAAAACTGTTTTGAAGCTCAAATGTCCAAGTTTGGAAAGCGTGGTGGATCTTCCCCCTGCTGGGATCAATTCCTGAGTGTTCCCATTACAAATGCTTACATGTGTATTCATACAAAGAGTTGAGGAGGTTTTATGTGTGTTTTTGTATTTATAAACTCCTCAACTCTGGGCTTTTATCCACACCTCACACCACTTATTTGATCAGAAAACACCAGGATATTCTGCTGGAACTTGCCTTGAGCACCTAACGTGGTTTTTATCTTTGACTCTTACTATATTTTGGGACTTTATAAATGAACTGAGTTCCTGTGGAAAGTAACAGGAATTTCTTTATCAGTTTCATTAATAAGTTAGAGAAGGCTGACTTGGAATTGTGGTTGGATTCACCTGCTGGAGCTGGGAGGAAAGCAAAGCACCCTAAGACAGTGAATTATTTATCAGCACAAATCCAGGCAGGAGAATGGCCCTGAGGGATCAGCTCAGTGGGCTGGGTGCAATCAGCTGCAGTTCAGTGCTAATAAATGGAAATTCATACACTCAGGGAAAAGGAATAAACAAGGCAAATGCAGATTGGTGCCAGTTCCTTGGAAAAAAAAAAAAAGCAAATCTGGAAGGACCTGCAGCTGTTAGCAGGAATAGGAATAAGTAGGAATGTGCAGGGCATTATTGTGCATCCAAAAACTTCTGGTCAGGGCTGGAAAGGTGTGAAGAAATGCTGGGTAAAACTGGAGTGTCATCCTGGCCTCACTGAGGTTTTCCAGCAGATAATTTTCTTATTGTTTCAAATTCCATGGTTTAATTATAAGTTTGCAAGTCAAGTATTTTCCATGACCAGTGTGGAATTTGTTGTGTTTCATTAAATCTCTGATTTTTGTGCTGTAAGATGCAGAGACTGATCTGGATCTCAGTCACTGTTTAATGTCCCTGTAAGTTCTTTTAGGGCTTTTGTAGGATAAGGTGTTTTTCCATCTGCCCTGTTGTAGGAACAGCCAGGAAAAACTTTGTGTTCCCACATCTACAAAAGGGAAAGGGTGGAATCCTGCAGGTCAGACCTGCAGTGGCAGTTACATCAGCAAGCTGTAACCAGAGCTGAAATGAGGATTCTTTCTGTAATAACTCACCTTGGAACAGCTCAGAGTAACTCCAAGGGAATGCATTTTATGCATTTTATGCCCTTTATGCTCAGAAGGTGCAGAGGGGGATGCACAAAGTGGACAGGGGCAGATCCAGGCTCGTGAGGGGAAGATGGAATGGTTAAATAAACACTGAGCTACCAAAATCCCCTTTAGAGACAGAGAGCATGAGGATTCTCTGTCTTCAAGGTGCTATAAATGCAGGAAATGCAGAATTTGCTGCACAAAACCTGGAGATTAGAGAGGAGCCTCATCTGGAAGTTAAGGATGGAGGATTTTCAAGCTGCACAGTAGAGAGGAGCTGTCATCAGGAGTAGCTAAATGTGTTTTATGTCCACATGTGCACACAAAAACCTCATTTCATTTCCATTCAGGTCTCTTTGTACCATTTTGGCAGCGTGAACGCTCCATAAAGGGGATGAGGATGGAATGGTGCATTTCATGAGCTCTGCCTTGTGTTTTTACAGCTCAGTGGGATGAAAGGGACTTGTCATAGATCAGAATCCTTAAGTGAAACATTATGTGATCTCTGCAGTGGTTTGGGGCAGTGTAGTCCATCAGTGCTGATCATCAGACAGCATGGGAGAAGACACCAGTGGAAGGAAAAAATGGAAAACAGTGATTGGAGAGTAAATAAAATGGAATATAAGTGAGCACTGGGGTGAGTCTGCATGGCTGTGCTTGCAACAAGTGTGAGAGGGCTCAAGACACTGCTCTGGAGTCATTTATGTGATTGAAATGCTTTGAGTTTTGATTTCTTAGGCAGACACTGTGTTCTTGCATGCTGTTCTGATGAGCTGATGATGTGTGGCTGCTCTGCAGTAGGATTTTAGCTCTGACCTGCTGTTTTCCTTGCCAGGCACTTGGGGCACAGGCCCCAGTTCCACCCCCTGAGGCACGGCTTTGATGAGTGGTTTGGGTCCCCAAACTGCCACTTCGGGCCCTACGATGGCACTGAGCGCCCCAACATCCCCGTGTACAGGGACTGGGACATGGCTGGCAGGTAACTGTGGGCAAGGGAAGCAGGACAGCCCTGTAAATGTGATTGCATGGCAAAAGATTGTGAGAATATGGAAACCATAAATGAGATTGAAATGAAAGCAAGCTTTGAGATACCTCAGTTACTGAACAACGGGAAAACAATGGTGTGGCCACTGAAGGTGATCCCCTTTTGATGGAACAACACCCTCTGCTTGTAGACAGGCCCCAGGGTCAGAGCAGACCCTACAGCTTGGCAGAAGGGCCCAAAGAGGAGTTTTTAGGGAGTGGTTTGGGTCCCCAAACTGCCACTTTGGGCCCTAGGACAGCTCCGAGCGCCCCAACATCCCCGTGTACAGGGACTGGGACGTGGCTGGCAGGTAACTGTGGGCAAGGGAAGCAGGAGAGCTTATAAATGTCATTGCCTGGCAAAAGATTGTGAGAATATAGAGAGACTGAAATGAAAGCAAGCTTTGAGATCCCTCAGTTACTGAACAACTGGAAAACAATGGTGTGGCCAGCTGAACCCCTTCTGATGAAACAACACCCTCTGCTTGCAGACAGCTCCAAGGGTCAGAGCAGACCCTACAGCTTGGCAGAAGGGGCCCAAAGAGGAGTTTTTAGGGTTTAAAATGTAACACAGGATGGTAATGTAATGATTCTTATAGGCTGTATGTAAATGCTATAGGATTTTTATCTTGTACTAGATTGGTTAGTGAGAATTAGAATATTCAACACAGAAGATGATTTATGGTGTTGTAACAGGAACCTCACTCTCTCATCCTCTTTACCACACTCTTGCCTTCTCTCTCTTTACCCCTCTCTTTCTCTCTCTCAGTCCTGCTCCAGCTGTGTTTGGCAGCTCCCAGCAGGGCCCTGCACCCAGGCCCTTTGCAAAAACCCCAAATTCCTGACCTGGCTCCAGAGATCTCTCATCTCTGTCCATCCCCACCATCCTACCCCCATCACTCCTACATAACCCAGCTCCTGGGCTGCCTCTGGGCTGCTCTGGGCTCTCCCTGCTGCCATTTCCCACCTGCATGGGCTTCAGGGGTCCATCCAAGCCAGGCCATTCTGGGATCCCCTGGTTCTGTGGTTCATAAAGGTCCCAACACTGTGACCAGCCTGGAAGTGTCCAGTGGATGGTGCAGGGATGTGGAGCTGCCCTCCCAGAGCTGTTTGCTCATCCCTGGCACCCTAAAGGCTTCCACTCTTGGAAGCTGCTCCCATTCTGTACTGAAAGACCTCTTTGTTCCTTCTCTTCCTGTTTGGAATAACATTTTGTGTGTTTGCATAGCTCCATCCCTGCTCCCAGTCTGCAGTCTGGGCCCTTCTTGTCCATTCATTTTTCACTCTGCTGTTGTCTCATTTCACTGCTGTAACTCCCCTGAGCACGTCCCCAGGCCCTTCTCTGCCCTCTAAAATAATGTTTCCGAAGCAGCCCAAGTTCTGCTTCCAGCATTTCTCTGTCTCACTGAAAGTTGTGTGCTTCTGAAATTTTATTCACATTTCAACCAGCTCTTTATGAATCACCAGGAGATTTTAAAGCATTTTGCCCCCTACAGCAAAAGGCCAGTCCCTGAGGTTTGTCCAAAACTTGAAGTCATTAATTTGCATCAAGCTCTGTCACCGCTTTCTTCCATAAGAACAATTATGGTGACATATTTCTAATATCTGAAGAGTAACTATGACTTGTTTGTCACCTCCTTACACAGGGGAAAAAATCCATAAAAGGGGAAAAAAATCCATAAAAGGGGAAAAAATCCTATTTCTGATGTTTATTCCTTAGGATTGATTTTTTCCCTTCTCTGATTCCTTTTATCTTAAGATACTATGAAGACTTCAAAATTAATCTGAAGACAGGTGAATCCAACTTGACTCAGCTCTACCTGCAGGTATTATTTTAGTGCTGGTTTCTAAGCCAAGGTGACTTTCTGCTTTTATTTTTTTTGGAGAAATTTTGACGGCAGAGGATAAATTCATTTTTATTGTTGTTTACAGGAAGCTCTGGATTTTATTAGCAAGCAGCAGGCCAGCCAGCAGCCATTCTTTTTATACTGGGCAATTGATGCTACCCACGCTCCTGTTTATGCCTCCAAACAGTTCCTGGGCACGAGTCAGAGAGGGCTGTAAGTTCTGCTTTTTGGGGTTGTTTTAATGAATTCCTCCTGCAGCTGCCACAGCCAACCTGAGCAGTGCTTGGTAGATCCAAGGCATGGATCACTCCTCAAGTGTGTGTGTGTGCTGAAATGCATTATTTGCTTGAATTGTTGTTTCATAATTTGGCTTTAATCTGAAGGGAAGCTCACATGACCCCAGGGGGAAGAGGGGGGCTCTGAGCTCCTGTGCCAGTTGTGTGAGGAGTGAAATGCTGCCTGTGGCACAGATGAATTTTTAGGAGGCTTTTGTATGATCAGTGCCTCTTTAAAAGCCTATAAATGGGACCAGCAAATAGAAAACACCCCTAAAAATGCAGTTTGGAGGAGGCAAAGAGCTCTGTAGACACTGGGAGTGTTGCTTCAAAGAGTTCCTAACCGTAAGGAAAGCCATGTTATTACCTCCCAGTCTGTGGCGAGGTGGGTTTGCCTCTGTTTGTGAATTTTATGGCTGAATTCCTCTGTCCAAGAGTTCAAGGCTCACACCTGAGCAAACCCTGACCCTCAGTACCCAAGGGCTGCTCTCTGCAGGCCAGAGACACAAAGGTTTGCAGTGGCAGCAGAAAACCTGATGCATGAGAAGGATTTTTGCAGCACAGGTACAAATTCAATCACTGAACTCATTGTGCTGACCCTTTTTTGCTGCTCTGAGTGTTTTCATCTCTTTTTGCCTCAGGTATGGGGATGCTGTGAGGGAGATTGATGACAGCATTGGGAAAATCCTGAAGCACCTCCAGCAGCTGGGCATCAGTGAGAACACCTTTGTGTTCTTCACCTCTGATAACGGGGCTGCTCTCATTTCAGCTCCCAAGCAAGGTGAGGCTCAGCTGAACCAACCTGGCCTTGGGAAATCAAGGCTTTAATCTCTCTCTGAGGAGAAAAAAGCCCTGTGTGTGGAGTCTGTGTTATGAGGTAGGAGAAGCCTCAAAAGACAGAGTATTTATGTTTGGAGTAATTTATGTGCAGTGCTTCTGGTCACTGTTGGAGGAGGTGTCCTTGGCCAAATGGAATTTTTCCTGCCCCAGTGTTGCTGTTACCTGTGTGTATTTGCACTGTCAGGGAGGGAATATTCTGTAATTTATTGGGAGCCAGGCTCAGTAACTTAGCAGGGTGTTTACTCTCCATCTGCCAAATGCATATTTCAGCCTTCTGAGCAATTAGAGAGACTTCAAGAGTCCCTCATTCTTTTGCTCTCATGAAAAATATCAAGAAGAGAAACGAGTTTTGTTAGCTAACAAATTTTCTTTTGTTTCAGTGATGGTTTCTCTGTAACAAATCACTGCAGATTGATTTTAGAACCTGCTCTCTTCTCTTTGGAGCCAGGCTTGGCTTGTGGTTATTGAACCACAGAGCAGGGAGTAACCTGAGTTCTGATTTCAGCTCAGCCACTGGCTTTGACTTTGTGTGACCTGGAATCAGTTATGAGACCTCCCTGATTGTTCCTTGGCCAGCTGAGCTCCAGGGCTGGGTGAAAACTCCAGATATTCCTGCAAAGCCCTGGCCATCTCTGAGTGGCCATTCAGGGAATGCAGGATTATTTTTCTCTTTCTTACACCTTCATCTAATATTGTTCTGGTACAATAAAATTTAAAATCATTATGAAAAAATGCTATTTCTGCCTGAAAGTGTCAGATTTCCTTTGGTTACAGACAGCAGTTAACACCCTTAGAGGAAAGGAGAACACCAGTGAGGTATTTCCTGTTTGTTTGGGGTTTGATTTTCATTTGGTTGTTTATAGCAAGGTGTGTTTAACTGTCACCGTCTCCCTGTGCTGAAAAGACACTCCTAAAATTTCATCACAAATGGATATTGAAAAAAAACCCACAAACACAACACAACAAACAAGGAAATAATGACAAAAATCCAACTCTGGCCATGTCCT
The DNA here is from genome assembly GCF_028551555.1 of Melozone crissalis. Lineage (NCBI taxonomy): Eukaryota > Metazoa > Chordata > Aves > Passeriformes > Passerellidae > Melozone > Melozone crissalis. The sequence goes on from NW_026535785.1 coordinate 1,500,602, forward strand.
TTGCAGAAGCATCCATGCAGAAATGAGAATTCATTTCAGACCAGCCTGGGTGAGAGTGTCCTGTGAAATGCTGGTGTTTTGTGGGGTTTAAGGCTGTTTTTCTGTCCCTAGGAGGAAGCAATGGGCCTTTCCTGTGCGGCAAACAAACCACCTTCGAGGGTGGCATGAGGGAGCCGGCCATCGCCTGGTGGCCCGGCCACATCCCTGCAGGAGGGGTGAGTCTGTGCCTGGGGGGCTGCAGGGATGGAGGGCTCCTTCTGGGCTCGGGGGGCTCTGCTTCACACTTTTACCATGCCCCAAGCCCAGGTGTTTGTGTGAATAAGGAGCTGCTGCCCCAGACAGCTGTGCCATTTTAATGCAAATTTGCATTAAAATTTGTGCTCGGTTTTGCTGTGAGGCTCTGCTCTTGTCTTCTTGCTCTTTTAAACCTCTTTACTCTTTTGGACCTCAATATTTCTCATGTGTCTGAACAAAGTGGAGCATACAGAGCAGGAATTTGCTCCCCATTCCCCATGCCCTGAGGTACCGAGGGGTTTGACCCTCCCATCTCTCACTTTGGTGCTTGATGAAAGTCCCACTCAGGGAGGTTCAGACACCACACGATTGCTGTGTGCTGCCTGTACACAAATGCAGATGTGATCACTTCAGAATAACCCCCCAGTGGCACTGCCAGCCCCCCTTGTCCCAGCTCTCATTACAGAAGGATGCAATCAGTCCTGCTGCAGGATCCCAGGGACAGCAGAGCCCCCTCCCCCTGGTGAGCATCCCTGAGCCCTGCAGAAAGTGATCCTTCATTAGCTGGGCTGCTCCAGCCTGCAAACTGGTCATAAATAAAACATTTGTGGAGGTTGCATTCCATTGGGGTGGTTTAATTGAGGCAGGCTAATGATAATTTATCATTTACATTTAGGAGGGACCATGAGGCAGCTCAGATCTGCAGCTGAGGGCAGGAGGGTGGTTTGGTTTCATTATTTTTCCAGAGTTCACCAAACCTACCAAGGATGGTTTATTATTTTTCTAATTTGAAATGAAAACAGTCGTTTTGTTTAAATTTAAACATTTCCATAAAGCCTTTGCAAGCCAAGTACAACAGCCCTGGGCTAGCAAGGGAGAACATGAAACTGCAGCTGAGTGTTTTGTTTGCTGAGTCCAAACTAAATAATGTGCTAAAAGTAAACATGCATTATAAATGGGGACGAGAAAATGCCCAAATTTAAAAATTCTTTCCATTGTAGTAAGTCTGAGGATAATTAAGAACAGGAGGAGAGAAAAATCCTTGTGCCTGCTTCTTTTCTGCCTGGCTGGGACCTCTCTCCCAGGTAGATTTTGGGAGCTGCTGCTGGAATTCCTGGGAAGAGGCATTGCTGTGTGTGCAGGGTGGGCTGGGCAGCTGAGCTGTGCCTGGAGCTCCCAGATTTTGGGATGCACCCAAAATTTCTCCTCCACCATGCCAGTGTCAGCCTTAAGCATGTGCTCAGCCTCAAATCCTCCTTATGTGCTGCTCAGGAACTGTGATAGAAACTCACCTGTGTTTTCTGCTTGTGTTCTTGCCTTCGAGGCTCCTGCACTGCTCCTCAGCAGCCCTGACCACAGGTGAGAGACTTGTGTCCACCACTGCATTTTTGGCTTTTTTTTCTGTACCTTGCTGTAGCTGCACCATCCTCTGGAGGAGATTTACCTGCTCAGCCCCAGTGCACTCAGGGTAGCTGTGAAATGTGGGAAAGCTGCTTCTCATTGCTCCTACTGGTCCAGAGTTGAAGGAAGCGAAGGTTTGGGAGTTCTGAACTTCAGCACAAAGCCAAAGGGTCAAGTCCTTCCTGTGCTGGGTTTGCTCCCAGGGCAGGGGCTTGAGGAGCAAGGGAAGGGCCAGGAGCTGTTTAAAGTGGAACAGCTGCAGCCAGGAAAGGAGAGTTTGTGTCTCTGGCCACTGAAATCCAGTTATTGTGTGGAAAGCTCTGTCTGCTGATGGGAATGCTCCAGGGAGACCTCACTGCAGCCTTGCAGTGCCTTGGGAAGGAGGGAAAGGGACTTTTGATATGGGCAGACAGTGCCAGGACAGGGGGGAATGGCTCCCACTGCCAGAGTGCAGGGTTAGGTGGGATATTGGGTAGGAATTCCTCCCTGTGAGGGTCTGAGGCCCTGGCACAGGTGCCCAGAGCAGCTGGGGCTGCCCCTGCATCCCTGGCAGTGCCCAAGGCCAGGCTGGACAGGGCTGGGAGCACCTGGGACAGTGAAGGTGTCCCTGCCATGGCAGGGGTGGCACTGGATGGGCTTTCATGTCCCTTCCAACCCAAACCATTCCATGATTCCACCTGGCAGTTTGTTAATAATTTTATTGATCCATAAGGCTGGGGGGTTTTGTTTTTATTAAAGGGCACATTCTTTTAATAAAAATACAGGAGCAGCAGGGTCTAAACACAAGGAGTGAGGGGCAGGGTGGGAGCACCTGCCAGGCTCTCCGTGGAGCTGGGGATAATTGGTGCAGTTGGCTGGTTTGCAGGTTTTTGGAGGGGAAAGATGCCTCAGGAGTGTGTGTTGCTCTTGGCATCAACACTCAGTGAGTTCTGCTCCCCACCAGGAATATTTATTCCCACACAAACAGCCTGGCTGCACTTCCCTCCTCGGCTCCGTTTTCCAGGTGAATTCACAACAAATCAGCGTTTCAACATTCCCCACATCACATCTGCCTTCTGGAAGGATCCAGCTGGAAAAAAAAAAAAAAATCATATTCTATTGGTATTTGAATCCTCCTCCTCTCTCCCCTCGCCCTCCTCCCCTTCCTCTCTCGTGCCTGCTTCCTGAAGGAGAAAAGAACATATCAACCCAAAGACAGCATTGCAACCTTTTCTTCCCTATCTCCCATGGGGCGCAAATTGAAATTGAATTAGACAGGGATATCAGGTCTGCTCGCTGTGATAACTGTAAAAGGATTTTATTTAAAAACACCCTGACATTTGTTCACCCAGTTTCAAATATTTAGCTTTCCTCCTTTCCATTCCTGGCGGGGGCGACTTTATTAATTGTCGCCTTTGATTCAGAGTTAAAGCTTGAAAGCACTGATAACAGCACTGGGGACTATTTCTTCCAGCGCCGTGGCCCACAGCAAAAGGATTTCATTTTCTTAAAGACGTTGTGTGGATACTGAGAGTTTATTAAAAAGAAGGGGGGGAAGGAGGGGGGAAAAAATCCGTCCTTACGTGCGTAATACCGGCTGTTCCTCACTGATACAGCAATATCTGATCTCCCTCCGTTTATATATTATTTATTTTCTCTGGGCTGTTGCCCTCTCTGGATTTTTCTTTTTCTTTTCTTGAAAAAAAAATGAAATAAATAAAAGAGAAAGGCAACTAGAATGAAAGAGCCCTGTTGACAGGAGAAAAATGGAATTTTTTTTTAAATTTTTCTCTGAAAATACTTCAAAGTTTTATATAAACGTTAACCTTTTTTTTTTTTTTTCCTTTTTCCTTCTTCAATGTGCTGCTGCAGAGCACAGATAAATCCAAGTGGCTGTGGCATGGGCATTTAATTTCCTTAAGAAGTTTTCTCTGCTTCACGGCAAAAATGTTGTCTGAGAGCAGAAACGTAATTGGATGATTAAAGAGAGTCATCTACATCTGGTGCTGGTTAATAAGGGCCAGGACAAGGGGAGCGTGCTGGCCCCCCAGGAGTGTCCCCACGCTCTGGATAAATGAGGTGACATTAAAGGCACGAGCTCGGGGTCAGCGATTGCCTCTTATCAAAAGATTGAGGTGCTGGGACGGAGCCACAACAGGAAAAGTGATTTTTGGATTAGATGGAGAAATTGTGAGAGCTCTGATTACAAAAGGGCTCAGCCAGGGGCTGGGTGGGGGGAGCAGGAGGGGTTGGAGCTGCTCCTTCTGCAGCTCTGCAGGTGGGAATGAGCCCAGGGAGGAACCTCTGGGGCTGGGAGCTGCTCATGGCCCAGCCTCAGCCCTGTGGACAGGGCTCAGAGGGACCCTGGCTGTGTCCTTGTGCAGGGACAGGGCTCAGAGGGACCCTGGCTGTGTCCTTGTGCAGGGACAGGGCTCAGAGGGACCTCAGCCATGTCCTTGTGCAGGGACAGGGCTCAGAGGGACCCTGGCTGTGTCCTTGTGCAGGGACAGGGCTCAGAGGGAGCTCAGCCATGTCCTTGTGCAGGGACAGGGCTCAGAGGGACCCTGGCTGTGTCCTTGTGCAGGGACAGGGCTCAGAGGGGCCCTGGCTGTGTCCTTGTGCAGGGACAGGGCTCAGAGGGAGCTCAGCCATGTCCTTGTGCAGGGACAGGGCTCAGAGGGAGCTCAGCCATGTCCTTGTGCAGGGACAGGGCTCAGAGGGGCCCTGGCTGTGTCCTTGTGCAGGGACAGGGCTCAGAGGGAGCTCAGCCATGTCCTTGTGCAGGGACAGGGCTCAGAGGGAGCTCAGCCATGTCCTCATGCAGGGACAGGGCTCAGAGGGAGCTCAGCCATGTCCTTGTGCAGGGACAGGGCTCAGAGGGACCCTGGCTGTGTCCTTGTGCAGGGACAGGGCTCAGAGGGACCTCAGCCATGTCCTTGTGCAGGGACAGGGCTCAGAGGGACCCTGGCTGTGTCCTTGTGCAGGGACAGGGCTCAGAGGGACCCTGGCTGTGTCCTTGTGCAGGGACAGGGCTCAGAGGGACCTCAGCCATGTCCTTGTGCAGGGACAGGGCTCAGAGGGGCCCTGGCTGTGTCCTTGTGCAGGGACAGGGCTCAGAGGGACCCTGGCTGTGTCCTTGTGCAGGGACAGGGCTCAGAGGGACCCTGGCTGTGTCCTTGTGCAGGGACAGGGCTCAGAGGGGCCCTGGCTGTGTCCTTGTGCAGGGACAGGGCTCAGAGGGACCTCAGCCATGTCCTTGTGCAGGGACAGGGCTCAGAGGGAGCTCAGCCATGTCCTTGTGCAGGGACAGGGCTCAGAGGGAGCTCAGCCATGTCCTCATGCAGGGACAGGGCTCAGAGGGACCCTGGCCGTGTCACCAGGGAGTTCCATGATCCCATGGAGTTCCACCTGGAGATGAGGCAGAGCTCTCCTCTGTGCCCAGAGGGGATGTGGAGATCCCTCATGGACACCCCAGAAGTGCCTGGACACCATCCTGTGCCCCGTGCTCTGGGATGGCCCTGCTGGAGCTGGGAGTGGATGATTAAAATCATTTTAAGGAGAGGAAAAGGCTGCCCTAAAATAAAGAATAAATGTTCTCCAAACCCCATCGAAGCTGGCCTTGAGCACTTCCAGAGCTGGGGCAGCCCCAGCTTGTCTGGGAAAGGTCTCCCTTTGTGGCTGTCCCCAGGCCAGGCTGAGCAGGACCTTTCCCAGGCTGTGGCCGTGGATAAATCATGGATAAATCCTGAACTGAGGGCCCTGTTGGTCATGGGCAGCTGATCCAGCTGCTTTCCCAAGGATTTGCACAGCCAGGTTCCCTCCTGTGCTTCAAGCTCTGCACTTTGTTTCCTCCCAAGGAATTGTGGCAGGGTTCTTGCATGCAGCTTTAATAAGATGTGTTCCTGCCAACACCTCCTGATGAATGAAAGCCATTAAAAATTGAAATGACTGTAATCAAGTAATGTGATATTGTAATGTTAAACTTGTAATTAGGCCCCTGCATGTTGCTTTCTCCAGTTCTTTTTTTTAAATTTCTTAATTCTTCCTTTGTGTTCACTTTGTTCAGCCCAGCCTCTTAATACAAGGTTTAGTATCCCTTTTTTTTCCCCTTTATTTTTGAGCCAGCATCTCAGAAAAATTCATTTATCGTGTCATCATTTGTTGCATTTAAATAATTTGTGTCAGCTTAGGGGCTGGGGGTCTGTTTGTGAGTAGAATCAGAGGTAAAAGGTCTTTGATAGTCCCAACATTGTTCTGTTGGGATTGGACTTGGATTTTGGTCAGAAAGTGCTTTGGGGCTCACAGCTGTGGGGTCGTACCCAATGGTTTCTTGTTTCCCAACAAGTGCTGGGGCTGAAAATGCTCTTTTCCTGTCACATCTTGTGCTGGTACATGCTGGTGCTCCTGATGTGGCAGCATCTGCTCTAAATGAGTGTGTCACTGACTAATTAAACACCCTGCAACAGTTCCCACCATCGGGGAGGGAGCAAAGGCTCACAAAGAATCAGGCAGAGCAGACTCTGGAGGGTTTTAAAATATAAATAATTAAAAGCATAGAGATGAGTATGGCTTCCAAGTAAGGAAAGAGAGGGGAAAAAAACCCTTGCACATCTCCATTGAAGCCAAACCCAGATGTTTTTCTCCCTTATTAAAATATGGACTAAAAATACCACAACTTTACAGTTCTTGAATTGTTGGAAATGGTTTGCAGATGAAGTCATCAGGCTCTTTTTCTTATTATCCATCTATCCCTGTGCTTTCTGGGAACTCTCTCAGGGTATTCTGGACTCCAGAGATGACCTGGAGAAGGGAACAAATCAAGGACTTCTTTTCCCTTGGTGTAAGTGCTGATTTTTCAATCCACAAATGAGCTGGAATTTGCTAAATTAAGTTGAGCCCTGTGACAGAGCACACTCCTGGAAAAGGGATGCACAGGAGTGAGGAGAGGGAGAGCAAAATGGAAAAAAGAATAAAAAATGCAAATTCTCCCTGGAAGTGGAGAAACAGGGATTGTTTCTTTTGCTTTATGGTTTTCAGAGGAGTTTACTGGTGGCTGCAGCAGTGTAAAGGGAGATGTTTTCAGGCTGCTTTGGAGGGAACCTGTTTCCACACAGATTTTCCTGAAGGGCTCTTTGCAGACGTGTTCCTGTTGCTTTTTGGTTGCAGGTCAGCCGTCAGCTGGGCAGTGTGATGGATCTGTTCAGCACCAGCCTCTCCCTGGCGGGTCTGCAGCCTCCCAGTGACAGACAGATTGATGGCATCGACCTTTTACCTGTCATCCTGCAGGGCAAGCTCATTGACAGGTCAGTGATTATCCCAGCCCGCTCCTGCCTGAAGGGATGCCAGGTTTGGGGCTGGGTTTTTATCACCAGCTCACGAGTATTTAATGGGAGCTGAGTGCAGGCAGCAGCAGAGCTGCCCCTGAGCTGCTGCTCTGCTGGAACAGGCTGAGCTGGGAATTCCTGACATGTGGCATGTTGCCATACACTGGAGTCTGGGGACAGATGAAAATGTCACAGGGTTAGCAGGGATCCCTGGAACAACATATGGCAGGAGGGGAGATAAAAGCCTGAGAACTGGAGCCTGGCTGGGGACAATCCATTATTTATCACTGCAAAAGCTGCCCAGAGTGTGCTGGGTCCTTGTCCTGCTGCACAGCTGGGAGGGGAAGGCTGTGCTGCTGCAGAGGACCTGGAAACACCAGGAAAATCCTCCTCCCAAAGTCCTGGAGTGCTTCTGTAGGGATAGATTTGGGTGAAAGACCTGGAATCTCTATGTGCTGTCAGTTCTTGGGCACAGGCACCAAGGTCTGACAGCAAATCCTGCCAACAAATATTTTATTGGAAGTGTCAGAGGTCAGGAGGGGTCTTGGAGTTGGGGTTTTAGTGAGGGATTTGGCAGCCTGGGAAATCTGACTGCAGTCATATTCTTTGGGAGATAGCAAGGAAATTTATGCATGGAGAACATTTTTGAAACTCTTCCTTCTTGGATGAGAACCTTTGTGCTGTGAAATTCCTTTTGTGCCTCTTAAGCAAGGAGCACACCTGAGTGTTACCTGACAGGAGCTTTGCAGGTTCCTCAAACACAGCCTCCAACCCAGCCTGGCCCATCTTCTGAAAGTCTGGAAAGTTTCTTTGTTGTTTTAAAGGGGAATTTCAGTGCAGTCACCAACCTCTTGCTTGTGTTACAATAACAGTCATTCAAAGCACGTTGTGGCTTTTTTATTTCCCTTTTTTTTCCCCTTCTTTTTTTATTTCCTTTTTTTTTTTCCCTAGACATGACCAGGACAAAATTTTCACAGCCCCCCAAAAACTTGCCAGGAAATGCAGAGGTTTTTTTGTTCTTTTAAGCTTAAAAAGGAAAAAGTGAATGGGAAAAAGAAATAATTTATATCAGAATATTGAGTACAAGCTGGAATCCTCCTTCAGAATAGAAAATGTATTTTTTTACAAGGAAAAACTTAAAACTTTTAGTCAGGAGGGCACATAATAACTGATCATTATTGGCTGTTGATGGCAAGGAAAAGGAGACTGGAGTGCTGTGTGGAATATTTTTGGGAGGTTTTGATGATGGCACTGGCTTAGATCTGGTGCTGCACTTTGGCAGGATTCTCTTGCTGCCTTAATTTCCCTTCCAGGTGCATTAAGGATGCAGGAATGGGATTTTCTGGGAACTGCTTCCCCTTGTTCCTGGGGACCAAGTTGTTTCCCCTTTGTTCCTGGTGACAAAGTTGTTTTCCCTTTGTTCCTCTTGGTGACAAAGGAGGGAGGCTCATTGTTACTGAGGCTAAAAGAGCTCTGAGGCCACTCCTGTCATTCACGCAGGGATATTTAAATTTCACCTTGCATTTAAGGACAGGTTTTTGCAGGTGGCATCACCAGAGTGAGTTGGTTTTGGAGTGGCATCTGAGAAGGAAAGACAAAGGTTCCCCCTGACAGTGACAAACAGCTTCACCCTTGCGTGCTGTTAAAAGAGCTGGACAGAGGAGCTGCACCAACAAATCAACCCCCTCTCCTGCAGATAGTCCCTTCCAGTAAAATTTTGTGCTGTTTCCCCCAAAAACCAGGAGTGTTTTGTAGGGAAAACCAGCAGGAATGCTGCTGGGATGCCCAGGGAGCAGCACAGATGCAGCGAGTGAGATGCATTTCCTGGATGAATTATTAATTAGGGAAACCTCTGGGAGCAAGTGCAGCTTTAGCAGCGTGTTTACATGCTGCAAAGTGAGGTTTGGGGGGAAAAAATGGAGAGGAATTAAAACCACAGCATGTCTGGCTGCCAGCTTTTTCCATGTGGAGTTTCTCAGAGATGTCATCCAGAACACGCCGGCATCTGGTGTCCTCCTGGCCACCCTGCCTGTGTGGCACTGCCAGCTCCACCCTGCCTGTGTGGCACTGCCAGCTCCGTGGCAGGGCTGGGCAGAGCAGCCTGAGCATCCCAGAGCCCCTGAATCCCCTTTTCCCTGGCAGGCAGGCAGGCAGTTGAGAGCTGCCTGACACTGGAACCGCCACGCTCCAGAGGAAATCCCAGGGGCTGGGAGTTCAAGGATTAACAATCACTGGCAGCCAAGCTGGATAATGTTTCATTCTTGCACCCTGTGAGCTCTCGACACTTTAAGAAATGTTAATTGAAAACCTTGCAGAGGAGACTATTAGGAGGCAGCCTGTTCCTGCCTGATATCCACATGGGAAGTGGGATGCCATTAAGGGGTTTGTGGCCCTTATCAGGAGGCTGGGCCCTGGCTCTTGGTGTTTCTCATGCAGCTCTGCTCTCCTTCCAGGCCCATTTTCTATTATCGTGGCAATGAGCTGATGGCAGTGAGAGCTGGGCTCTACAAAGCTCACTTCTGGACCTGGAGCAACTCCTGGGAGGAGCACAGCAAGGTAATGGCACAGGGACCTGGGATCCTGGGCACAGAGCCCTTTAAACTGGGGGACGTCACCATGCTTCAGTCTCCTCAGAGCTGCCAGAGCTGCTGTGCAGGTTTCTGTGGGGTACCGGGAATATTTCTGTGGGGTATGGGTATCAGGAATATTTCTGTGGGGTATCAGGAATATTTCTGTGGGGTACCAGGAATATTTCTGTGGGGTATCAGGAATATTTCTGTGGGGTACCGGGAATATTTCTGTGGGGTATCAGGAATATTTCTGTTGGGTACCAGGAATATTTCTGTGGGGTATCAGGAATATTTCTGTTGGGTACCAGGAATATTTCTGTGGGGTATCAGGAATATTTCTGTTGGGTACCAGGAATATTTCTGTGGGGTATCAGGAATATTTCTGTTGGGTACCAGGAATATTTCTGTGGGGTATCAGGAATATTTCTGTGGGGTATTAGGAATATTTCTGCCCCAAAAGAGCTGCCCAGCCCTGGCACAGCTGCCCAGGGAGCTGGTGGAGTCCCAGCCCCCCTGTTTAACAGGATGTGGCACTTTGGGACATGGGTCAGTGATGGCCTTGGCAGTGCTTGGGGAACAGCTTGATGATCTTAGAGGATATTCCAACCTAAATAATTCTGTGATCCTAAAAAAAACTGAGGGGGCGGGACCTCCCCCTCCTGAAATCAGGCATGAAGAGAGGAAAATGAGCAAATTCCAAGTTGTTCTGAGGGATGCTCCCTTTAATCAGCACTTAATCCCTCTTAATATTAAACCTTCCCTGCTGAATCTGAGCTTTTAGATGTTCACCTGTGGTTGGACTCCCTGATCCTTGTGGGTCCCTTCCAACTCAGGATATTCTGTGATTCTGGGAAAGTCTGGTGCCACACTGACCATGAGTCTCACAATTCCTGGCACAAAACACCTATTTTGAATTATTGAAATGGAACTGGGATGAGTTTGTTGGGTTTGTGATGTTTGAAAAGGAAAGGTGTAGAAAAGGCACAATGGAAAATACAGCAGTGGTTGAAACCAGTGAAATAAATGTGTTTAATCTGTTATCAGCACTTTTGTGAGCCCACATCACACTATGTACACCATTTTATTTATTATATTTATTTCCTGGCTAATCTCCTCACAGTTAGATGTTAGGCACTATTATTTCCTTTTCTTTTTGTGTCTTTCTTGGCCCTAAACTCTGGGGCATTTGCTGAGTGGCAGCTTCACATGTGTGCCTTGCTGCAGATCCCTTCAGACAGGAACCCAGAGCACCAAGGCCCAGCTGACAGCAGCCTGGGCTTGGGGAGGGATTGTTTGCATGATTTAATTTTTTTATGCTTTTTTTTTTGAACTTATGGAAGGTCCTCAAGGCATCACAGGTGCAGAGCTAAGTGCTGGTGACATTTGTGGATATAAAAGTGCAGGGATTCTTTCACTGGGATGTCCTGGGGGGTAGAAGGAAGTGTCAGCTCCAAGGGAGTCATTTCCATTCAGGGCTGTAAATGTGTGTGTTTGTCTTTTTTCAGACTGCAGTGCTTCAGGATTTAAAGCTTGTTTTACAGGCAGCAGGCAGGAAAGGAAAGTTGGCTCCAGAAATGTTTTTTATGCTCTGTCTCGGTGCTAATTCCACACAGATAAAATGAGATCATTTATTTGTCTTGTGTGTGAGTAAAACCTGTTTATCTCCCGTGGAGGGTTTTCCCTGGGTGGGAGGAACTGGGAGCTCCTGTGTGTGTGTGTTTGGGTGTAGGGGTGGCAGATTCCCACAGCAATCCTCGCTCTCCGTGGTGATAAAAGCACATACCCTCATTCCAGTGGGGAAATAAATAAACCCCTGCGTGGAGCTCAACTCCTTCCTGCACGTCTGAGTGTGGAACAGTGATAATGGGGACCAGCTACTCCTTCCAGAGGCTCTCCCACTGTGAGCAGTGGCAGTGCTGCAATTAAGGAATATTTATTTCTTTCCAAGTCTTTGTTTAACTGCTGTCTGATAAAAGTCAGCAATTATCCTGTACATCAGAGAGACGATTACAAATCCACTCTCTTTCCTGCAGCTTGGATCACATGGGCTTGATGTGGGGAAAATTGGAGCACATTAGTGGCCAGAGCAGCCATTAACAACACGCAGAGGAAGCTGAGGCTGAGATTTGTTCCAATTCTCCTCATGTCTTCAAGCCATTAATTACAAACCTCGCAAGTTTAAAAATAGAAATAAATCAGAATGCAGAGCAGCTCCGCAGCTCCCAGCCCTGCTGGAGGAGTTTCTAAGCTCACCTTACAGCACAGTTCCCTCTTTCAATCACTGGGCTTCCCAGCTGTGTTGATATTGGACTCTGGAATCAAAAAGGGCACTTTGTTTGCTAATTCCATTTGAAAAACAACTATAAATCCATGCACATCTGTGGCGTTTGGAATTCTGACTGTTGGCTCTTTGTTCAGTCAGGTTGACTTGCCATCCCAGTAGAACTCCAGCTAATGAGGATTTGTTAATTGTATGATCTTTAGAGGTCTTTCCTCATTGTGAATCCAGTGAGACTTCCAGATATGAAACTCTCTGTGTGAGGGTCCCCACTCAGACCTGGAATATGTGGTTTTCCTGACATCCATTGGAAAGAGAGCTGAAGTTTGCCAGATGTGGCAAAACAGCTGCCTGCACATTTTGGAGAGGTTTATTTTATGGGTAGGGGAATATTTCATGGTTTTGACAGACTTTAGCCAGCCCTCCTTTCCCTTTCAGAATTCCCTTGGTAATTGACTGTGTGGAAAATCACCGATACAGTAAACTTGCCCTGGGTTTAATTCCCATTTTTGTTTGACTTTCAGATGGGATTATCTCATGAAAGCAGCCAGCACCCCATTTTCATGCTGCTCCTGGAAAATGGGGATCTGGTGCCTGTTTGGGATGAGCAGGATGGTGAGGGAGGATGTGGCCCCTCACCTGGAAAGCTGTGTGAGTTGGTTCAGCAATAAAGGATGTACACACCAATAAAAACCTGCCAGGGACACACAGCCTGCAGCAGGCCCAGCCTAGCAGAGCAGAGCAGGGCTCTGAGGGCTCCTCTCTCCATCTGGCACTGGCAATATTTGCTCTGGAAACATCCCATGCAGGCAGCACACAGGTTTGCTGTCATCCCCCGCTCCCATGACAGCAGCGTGCCCTTACTGGTCTGCATCCTCTGCCTTATGGCCTGGGATTAGGGCTTGTCATCTGACACACTGATGAATTGTGCTGTTCTGTTCTTCCCAGCTTTTGTTTGTTTATTTTTTAACCCCCAAGCAATTTTTTTTTTTTCTAGTCTGATTCCTGTCAGGAAGTCTTGTAGTCTGTCTCAGTGCTGGAGGATACCTTGGTGCTGCCTTTTCTGCTGGATTAACTGGATTTCTTGATTCTTGGGGGGGTGGTCTCTCTAAAGCATGAAGGGAAGGCTCACTCACAGAATCAAGTGGGAGTAAGCATTTTGTGGGACATTTTCCCTGAGGATTGCACAGGATGCTTATTTGGAGCTGTTTACCTGCCTTCCATCCATATAGGTGGCTCATGTTTGCACAATTTGACATCTCTGACATTCAAGAGGTGATAAATGGGACAGAGGGAGATGAAAGGAAGCCTGACTTGAAAAATGTGTTTGTATTTTTAAACAGTTTGATAGAGGCAGAAAAAAATCTGCCTCCTGCACGTGGGCTGAGTCCCCGCTGCTCCAGGACTGCTGGATATCAAAGCTTTTCCATTCTTGTTCACCTTTTTTTCCTTGTAGCAAAAATCAGCAGTGATGGAAATAGCCATGTGTGCAGGAGCAAAGGGAAAACAGAGGGAAAACCTGGGGATAAACCTGAGGATAAATCTGGGGAGATCCCTCTTGGACAGTGAAAACACACAGGACTTTCACTGGCAGCCACCTGTCAAATGCTGGGGGTTTTTGAAAGCAGGGGTCTGAAAAGGTAAAAAATGGGTGTTTTCTATAAATTTAGAGTAGGCAGCAAGTCCTCAGGCATTTGCTAATGTAGTGCTGGATAGAGGAGGCAGGAATGAGAGCTAGCAGAAAGGAAATTTCCTTTTCTCTGCCTCCCACCAAAAGCATCCAGCACAGAACAGCCCTTGGACCTCCCAAGAGCACCGAGGCAAGAAGGGGGGAAAAATAACGAAGGAAAAACCGTGGAAAACGCCCTTTGCCTGTGGGAGAGGGGCTGATAACATCAACCTTTGTGCTGTCAGCCTGTTGGGAGCCTGCCCTGGGATTCCTGAGCTGCCTAAAGCTGCCGCTATTGTTCTAATGCGAAATGCCAGAGGGGTTATTCCAGTCAGGCTCTGCCATTGCCCTTCTCCTGCATGTGAAGGGATCGATAAAGCCTTTTCTGCACCGGGGATGTGAAGTCAAGTAGAACCTCACAAATAATGACATTTGATTTTGGTCCTCTGAGCATACGAACCAGGCATCGATCGAGCTCACTGCGCTGCCCATCCCGGGGCTGCCCATCATTCCAGGAATGCCCATCGTCCCTGGGGCTGCCCATCATTCCAGGAATGCCCATCATCCCCAAAGGCTGCCCATCATCCCTGGGGCTGCCCATCATTCCCAGGAATGCCCATCGTCCCTGGGGCTGCCCATCATTCCCAGGAATGCCCATCATCCCCAAGGGCTGCCCATCATTCCCAGGAATGCCCATCATCCCCAAGGGCTGCCCATCATTCCAGGAATGCCCATCATCCCTGGGGCTGCCCATCATCCCTGGGGCTGCCCATCATCCCAGGGGCTGCCCATCATCCCTGGGGCTGCCCATCCACAGGGTCTTCCCATCTCTGGTGCTGCCCATCCCAGGGTCTCTTCCACCCTCCTAACCCATCAGCAGCAGTTTTGGGTGCCCAGGGTTGAAGCCTGGCACCCCCACTGCTCATCCCAAGGAGGATTTCCCCAGGAATGGCCAGGAGCCCAAGGGCACCGTTTACCTGTGCAAACAGCAAGAAACAAAAAATTCCAGGCTTGAATTGGCAGCTGTGCTGTTGTGCTTGCAGTGCTCACCTGCTTTTGGTGCCCTGCTGGTGCTGGGGGGAGCAGAGCAGAGCAGGAGGCAGGGCTGGGCTGGGCTGGGCTGCAGCCAGGCTGAGCAATTGCCAGAGGGCTCCCGTTAACACAAGCGGTGATTCCATCTCCTGGCAGGGAGCCCAACGTGGCTGTGTTTGTCTCATGTCTCTATTGACACAGCATCTGTGGGCCATTTGCTCTGGAAATTAAAGCTGTGCAGCCAAAGGCTGCTGCTGCTGCATGCCAGGGATGGAGAAACAACAGGGCTGTGGGATTGCTGAGGAGGACAGGGTGGTGATGGCTGGAAGCTCACCTGGTGGGCAGGGAATGCCATGTTTTAGTCAGAATCATTGAAGGGAAGGATTATTGGGGTCTCTCCTGCAGCAAACAGCTTTCTGTGGTGGTGCAAAACACCCTAAGGGCTGGGCAGGAGCTTTGATGCTCTGTGTGGGCTCCCTGAGAAGGCAGGAGATGACCAGGAAGGAGGTTTGGTTTGCTGGTTTGGTTTTCAGGCTTATCCAGGAGGAGAAAAGCCCAAGAGTTTGTTGAAGCACAGGGAGTGACCTTTGTGCTGTGTTTGATCAGTGAGCCCTGCAAATCCCAAAATCCAGGGGCTGGAAAAGCCCCAGGGTCATGGAGGGACCAGTCCAGGTGTGAGCACTGAGCCACATGCAGTCCTTCCCTGAGCCCTGCAGGGATGGGGCTCCAGCCATTACCTGGAGAGGGAACAGGGACAAAAGTGAGGAATGTGCCCAAATTATTGATCCCTGCACATTGCTATGAACAGTGTGACAATAAACAGCTTTAGGGATAACAGGAGAGTGGAATTGGGTGGTGTTATCCTGCTTAGGCAGCTCTTGCCTCTTCTCCAGCTCCAAACATCACCAAACCTACCTGTACAAAATAAATAATATTGAATTTTGTATATTTATAGCTTTTTTTTTTACTAATTTGTTGATGAGTAGATAGAAAATCTTTGAAGCTGTCTCTGCAGGTTGAATATTGACTCACAGAGCACATAAAAATAGCAATATTCCATTTTATTTGCAGGTATAAACTTGGAATGCTTTAGAAATGTCCTGAAAGGGCATTCTTGGGGTTTTATTTGCTTACCTATTTATTTATTTGACTTTTCTCCACTAGACTGCTTTTCAAGAGGGGACTGAGTGCTTAAATTAGAATGACAGGTGGCTTTGGGCTGGTGGCATCAGCCAAATTGTCCCAGCATTTTCTTTCCTGGGAATCTTTGAGATTGTGTTTTGGGCTACAAGGATTTCCTGGGAAACACAAGATAAAATAGAAACTGAGCAATGTCTAAACAAACACCCCAGAGACAAAAATCTTTCACACTGAAGCATTTGCAGCGAGGAGCATTGTACCAATTAGCAGGCTCTTAATTAAATTGCTTGTTTGATTTGCATCCAAATTATAATTTGGATGTTATGGAGGCTTTGATACCTTTTCATTAACTGGTCCTTTTGTGGGGGAAAAAAACCCACAAAAATCTCTTTTCCCTGTATGTTTCAGAGCCTGTGGCATCACAGGGTGGGAAGGTCAATCAGTTTTGTATCCATTTAAAGTCCATTATTGGTAGGGCCACTCCAACCTATCAAGCAACTCCCTTATTTTTCCAGTCAGTGATTCAGGAATCTATAGCCCTGTGCAGATAAATGGGATTTCATGGGCTTCTAAACTTCTTGCTTTATTGAAAAGCAGAATATTAACTGCTCCACTGACCAGCTGTCCATTAAAAACACGGGATATTTTTAGAAAATTGTTTGCCAATCAAATCCTACCAACATCTGTAGAGAGCCTTTTCAGTTTGTTTTATAAGCAAATGCTACAGCTGCTTTCCCCCTTTCCCTGAAGCACTCCCATTTACCTGCCCTCCATGTCTGTGTCCGTGGCTTGGGGCACTTTGGGATTGTGAGGAGCAGCATGGGGGCTGGAATTGTAAAACGCAGCTTTAACAAGTCCATTTGGGGCCGGGCCTGGCAGGGCTGGGCTGGGCTGGGGGGCTCTGCTTTATTGCCTGCCCAGGGAAATGAGTGCTCTTTGCATTTTTGGCTCTTGCAGGGGTTTAAATGGGCTCTGGTGGCCCTGGAGGCTGCAGGCCAGGGATTAGGGAGCTCCCAGCTGGCAAATCAGGGCTGGGGAGGGAGAGAAGGGGGCTGGCAGGGCTGGGGCAGATGGAGCTGGCAGCTCTGGTGCCCAGCCAGCATTTAACCCCTTGCTGCTCCCAGCTGCTTCCCCAGGAGCTGAGCCCTTCAAATGCAGTGCTGCTGCAGGGAAATCCCACCCTGTGCCCCCCAGATGGCCAGAGACAGGAATGTGGGGGTGTCTCCCCTTCCTGCAGTACCCCCATCCCCACTGTCATGCCCAGGGGAGCCCCTCCAAACCAGCTTGCCATGAATCAAATTGAAAACACACCAGTTTTTATAAGATTAACCAGATTTGCTTCATTTCTCAGAGAAACTGATCCCTCAGGTGTTGCCAGGGGAGTTTTCAGGTGCCTGCTGCCTCTCTGGATGTCTCTCCTGGGGTTTTGGTTTTGGTTAGAGGTGTCAAGCAATCCTATCTTCCTGGGGCTTTCCAAAGCCAGAAAAACCAACCAGAAAATCCTTTCCACGTGCAGAAATTTTATGATTAAATGCTTCCACCTCTTTGTCTTTTGTTCTGCCATTTCATTTTAATGAATATTTTATTGGGATTATATTTTTATAAGACAAGCATGCACGGCCTTGCTTCAGCTCTTAGGGCAACACCACTTGCTCACCTTATTTTACCCCAGCAGCTCAGAATGTGTTTTGGAGATTGAAGTGGACTCTTGGTTTAAAACAATCCTGAGGTTTGTTGGTGTTTTCCTGGAGAAAGTGGCATCAACTCAAGTCTTGCTGCCTGCCCTGCATCACCTGTGATGGCCTCTCTCCTTTTTCCTGCAGGGCATTGATTTCTGTCCTGGCCAGAGCGTGGATGGAGTGACCACACACACCCAGGAGGAGCACACCTACCTGCCCCTGCTCTTCCACCTGGGCAGGGACCCTGGGGAGAAGTTCCCCTTGAGGTGAGCCACTTCCTGGGCTGTCTGAAAACTCAGCAGTGTCACTGCTCACAATTTATTTGCTGGTTCTTGAAATCTGCTTAAAAGCTGTGCCAGAAAGCCATGCTGGGAAATGATGGCTTTCCTGCTGGCTTTTTCTCAGGAGAAGGAGCAAAACCCTTGTTTTTGGGTGGTCAGGTGGGATGGGTGTGCACATGGACCTGTCAGCCTGGTTGTTCCTGTTGTGTGTCCTGCAGCCCCTCGGGGAGGAGGAAAACAGAATATTAACTGGAATAGTTAACCAATATTAATTGTAAAACACCAATTTTTGGCCAGGTCAGGGCTGGGTGCAGCACATTCAAACAGAGCTGCTGGGGAGCTTTGGGGCCAGGGGAGCAATAAATAAATAACCTGTGTGGTGCTGGAATCCCTGGAGGCCACACTGGTCACCTTCCAGTCTCCTGCCCCAGCTGAGGGAGCTGCTCCAGAGGGGTTGGGCAGGACTTTGTGCCCAATCCTGCTCCTTCCTCGGGCTCTCCTGCCTGTCTGAATCCATTCTCCTCTAAGCCTGCTATTGAAATGTTTATCTCTGGCACACACCATGCCCTGAGAGATTCCCACAAGGATTTATGCACTCAGCAGAGCCCACAAAGAGCTCTGCCACCTCCAAAAATGCTCCCAGGGTGTCCCCACCTCCCTCCCTGCAGCAAATGCAGGGACACTCAGCCTCATCCCTTGCAGGGGCTCTGACAGGGACAGGGTGGGAATAAATCAAGGAGCAGGAGCTGCTGGGCCTGCCTGCCCAGAGCTGGGTTTGTGCAGCAGCCTGGAGAGGCAGAGATGTTTCCTGGGCTGACAGGGCTGCCATTACTCAGCCGGTTTGAATAATTGAGTGGACACACTCAGCCCATTCCTTCCAGAGAAGCTGAGCCTGTGCTGCCCACCGAGTGTTTTCACTGGAGAGAGGAGGGGAGGGAGAATATCTCCATTCTCTCTCACTTAACAGAGCACTTTAGAGGGGCATCAGCAGTGGGTAAAGCTCTTTGGGGGCTCTGCTCCCTCTGCATTCCAGCACTAATGAACAGAGCACAGCTGCAGCCCCAGGGCTGGAAATGCAGCTCAGTGAAACCAAACCGGGCTGGGCTTCCAGGGAGATTTAACAGCTGGGTCATTCCCAAGGGATGGAGGGACAGGACACAGGGAATGGGTGCCCCAGAGTCAGGGATGGGTGGGATATTGGGGAGGAATTACTCCCTGTGAGGGTGCTGAGCTCCTGGTGCCCAGAGCAGCTGGGGCTGCCCCTGGTCCCTGGCAGTGCCCAAGGCCAGGCTGGACAGGGCTGGGAGCACCTGGGATAGTGGAGGGTGTCCCTGCCATGGCAGGGGGCACTGGATGGGCTGTAAGGTCCCTTCCAACCTAAACCATTCCAGGATTCTGTTTTAGGAAATGAGTGTACACAAATAATCTTTTTCCAAAAATGAAAAGAATAGGCAGCAGTAACTGAACTGTAGCTTGCCTGCTGTGTGTGTCACCTTTGTCACCTGCTCCAGGTGACCCTGCCCTGCCAGAGGATGGCACAGGGTGAGCTCTAGAGCTCTCAGCCCTAAACACTCTGTGATTTTGGGCTTCTGTTTGTGTTTCCTCTGGATCTGAGGCAGAGGAGCTCTCCCCTCAGAGGTGTTTGCAGCACCTGTGATTCCACTGCTCCTTCCCACCACCCCAGAGTGAGCATTGAAATAAATTCCAGGGTTCCAACTGCAATCATTTCTCATATGGCTGCATTGATTTTTTGGATATTCACAAGCTGTTGCTCTGATTGAATTTTATGGCAAGATTATGACCCGATTATGGAGAGCTGGGCTGGTGTTTATTATGCAGCCCCTAATAGAAGCCCTGCTTTTAGCACACCACTCTTCCTTTCTCCAGCACATTCTGCTGCTATTGTCTCCTCTCTGGTCACAATGGAAAACTCATGGGAAGTGGGTCTGCTCTATCGAATGTGGTAATTAAATTATCCTCATTTGTGGAGCTGTTCCTGGTGTGTATTTTTATTTAGCTTAATTATCCCCCTTGGCAGGGAGCCTGCTGGGAGTCCCCACACTAATGTTTCTCCAAAGGGAATCCAGCATCCTGCTCCCAGCCTGCATTTGTCTGTCCCTGTGTGCTGCCTCTGCTCTCCCTGCCTGCTTTTGCTCACTTTTTATTGCATTTATTCCTTATTTAGTGCAGCCTTTTCTTCTCCCTTGAAATGGTTTTAATAATCTGTCATCTCTCTTGATTTGCATGAGTTTGGAGTGGGATCATGTGCAAAGAAAACAGCAGTGGGTGTCCCTGCTGCTCAGGAGGGGCTGGCATCACATGCACCTCCAGAGGGGTTCACTGCTCGTGTATTTGGGATCTCAGAGCCAGGGAATCCCAGGAACCAGCAGCTCAGTCACCTGCAGGGCAGGGACTCTGCACGTGCAGGACACACAGGGACACTTTATAGATTCAGGGAATGTTTCAGATTGCACCCTTAGGACCATCAACCTGGCCCTGCCAAGCCCAGCACTATTTGAGTCATCTCATGGGGGTTGGAACTTAGATGAGTTTTGAGTTCTTTTCCCACCCAAACCATTCCATGATTGTTACTCTGTATTAGGAAGATGAGAGGATAGAAATTTTTCCAAAAATCAAACAAAGCTTTTCAGTCTGTGCTGAAGTGGCTGCTGAAGGGATCCCTGAAGGTGCAAGTGCTGCAAGCCCCAGAGGCAGCAGTGACATGTGCAGCTCCCTGAGGTTCTTGGTGAGGCAGGACAAGTCCTTCCTCTTCCTCACACTGCTCCCTGCATTTCCTGAGCCTGCCTGCAAACAGTGCCAGCCAAAGGAGCTCCTCATGCACTGAAGGCTGGCTCAGGCAATTCCAGGAGGTCCTGCCAGCTGTGGGGACAGGTCTGGCACTGCTGGCCCTGCCCATTGATCCCTTGTGGTGCTGCCCCCTGCCCTCAGCTGCTCTGGGAGCAGCCCCCACACCATGGCTGGGGCTTCTCCTCCTGCTGCTGCTCATCTTCTGCCAAGGGACACGGTTGTGTTTGTGATATTTCCTTTGCCTTGGAATATCCTGGAATGGTTTGGATTGGAAGGGACCTTACAGACCATCCCATCCCACCCCTGCCATGGCAGGGACACTCCCACTGTCCCAGGCTGCTCCAGCCCTGTCCAGCCTGGCCTTGGGCACTGCCAGGGATCCAGGGGCAGCCACAGCTGCTCTGGGCACCTGTGCCAGGGCCTGCCCACCCTGCCGGGGAACAATTCCTAATTCCCAATGTCCCATCCAGCCCTGCCCTCTGGCACTGGGAGCCATTCCCTGTGTCCTGTCCCTCCATCCATTGTCCCCAGTCCCTCTCCTGCAGCCTCTTTGGACCCTTGTGTAGGAGTCACCTCATCCCTGGTGGTGAGAGGGGAGCCCTTTGTGCCTTTTTGTCACCGGGTCAGTGCAGGCTGGGGACAGAAAATCTCTCTCTTTTAATAGTTCTCAACTTTAAACTGTAACCCAGAATGTGAGTGGGGCAGCACAGAAAGCAGAAGCATTTCCCTGACTCTGAGCAGGGCTTTGTTTCCTCCCTGCATGCAATAACTGCCCTTGTTACCAAATTTATCCAAATGCAGAACTAAAAGATCTGATAGGTTTTTTCCTTGGCCAGATTCTGTTATCTTTGGGCTGTGGTGTGTGTGCTAAGTACCACAGAGGGAACTTGTTCCTGCAATGTGACAAATTCAGCAAAATTATCTGTTGGTACCATCTTCACCAGCAGTTGTCAGTTTTATTATCTGAGTCAGATTATTGTTTATGCAGACATTTAGTAAAATACTGCATAATAATTATTTTATATATAATATTTATATTTATATATCTAGATATATAAATGTATAATATATTATTTATATATTTTATATGTATATATAAAAAGCAAAGCTGGCACAGCTGAAAACACAGTTAGTAAAATACCTAATGCAGCCTGAAGTAGAAATAGTGTTTTGAAGCCAAGGAATTTATAAGAGAAATCTCTGAAATGCTGCCAGTTTGAGCCAGAGGTGCAAAGCTTAGTAACAAGTGAGGACAGGGTGAGTACAGCCTGCTCACACCTTGTTGTTACTCCAGGTTTGCAGCAGCTTCTGCTCTGAGCAATGAGTTTATTGAATTATGAACATCAAAATTCCTGTGTTTTACTTAGGGCAATGGATTTTACTATTATGGAAGAAAATGGAAGTGATAAGGCTTGGTTGATGAACATAATGATTTTAGAACACATTAATTAAGAAGAGAGCTCACAAGTGCCTATTTCGAGCAGATGGAAAATTCAGGAAATCATCAGAGAGGTAATTGCAGTGGTTATAGAGCCAGAAAAAAAAAAAGGGAAGGAGCTCCTGAAGGGAAGCTAAAGGGGAAAGGATCTGACAGAAAAGTTGCCAGTCTCACCTTAGTGCTCAGGGCACAAACCTGGCCGTGGGGAACAGAGAGAAGGTGCAAAACAAGGGGAAAATGTGAATAATAACAGAGAGCAAGGATTGTGCTGACTCCTCATCCTGGAAAAGGGAGATGGCACCAGCTGCAGTGCAGGGTGAATTAGCAGCTGCCACAGGAGAGGGGACACTGAAATGGGGAAATTGTGGCTGAGGAGCCTCAGAGGTGGCAGTGACAACCATGGAGCACCGAGCACAATGGGAATGGCTGCAGCAAGGTGGGAGAAGCAGGGTGGGACTGGTACAGAGCCAGCTGGAGGGAAGAGGGGGAAATAAAACCCAAAGAGGGGGGAATAAAACCCACCTGTGGAGGAGAACCAGCAGCCTGGAGACTGGGAATGGGCACAAACACCGCTGGGTCTGTGGCTGCCCTTTCCCAGGGGCTGGGACCAGCCTGGAGCTCGTGCTTCATCAGCCCACGGCCCTCAGGAGCTCTGGGTGGAGCCATGCTGCATGAAAAGGCGTGTTGGGAGAAAAACCCTGCATGAACCAGCTGGGAAAAATGCAGAATGCAGTTTGACAGGGACACCATCATCTTCATCATCATCATCATCTCCACAAACAGGTCCAGGCAGTGCTGCAGCCACAAGAAAGTGCCCTGAAGAGCACAGAACATAAATTGTGATTCAGGGGTAGCGCTGAAAATGAAACTTAAGGAATAGCACAGGAGCAGCCAGGATCAGTGGATAGCTGCTATTCCTGTCCTCTGTTCACCCTCAGATGAAGGCTTCACCCCTCACTCCACCTTTATCCCCCTTGCCATGTCAGTGCTGGGGTTCCTGCACTGAAATCCAGGATTCTGGGAGCTGGGGAGGGAGAACTTGCATGAGAAGAGGTGAGCAGGTGGAGGATCAGCACCACCACATCTCCTTGCTGTAAGGGGTGTGCTGATCATCACAGCTTGGGCTCTCCCACCTTGGAGGCCTTTTCCAGCCTGGATGATTGTGGAATTCCAAGGTTTCCTGTGACCCTCATTTCTCCAGGGATGCATCTGGGCCCAAAATGCTGCTGGACTAGAGGTGACTCAGTGTAGGGGCCACCTTCAGCCTTTGGTTCCTCATTTGTTTTCCTTTGGCTCCTCTGAGTCTCTCCAGTAATTCCAGCAGCAGAGCCCCAAACCTGTCTCTGCCTCCTGCATTGTGCAGACCTTAAATTGCAAATAAACTTGATAATAGGAGAGAGGAACTGAGGAAGAGACTGAGTAATAAGACAAGATCAAGACTTGGATACCAAGGTGCTGCGAAGCCTCAAAGCACTGATAACAGATAAAATCAAATTATCAGAATCTGGGTGTATTTCAGAATTAAAAATAATGGTTTTAATTAAAATAATTCCAGGGGAGAAGGAAGTCAAGTATCATTAGCCACGTTTTATGCTCTTCCCATAACTTCATATCAATCTGAGAGCTGCTGTTCCTAGAACTATGGAATGGTTTGGATTGGAAGGGGCCTTTAAAACTCATGAGTGTAAAACTCATCACCTTTGGCTGCTCCAAGCCCTGTGCAGCCTGGTCTAGAGCCCTTTGTCAGGTTTTTGTGACTCCCATTATGGGAGTTTTTATAAAATATCATTCTCATTTTGTCCCAGCCCTCTCAGTTTCACCAGGGCCCCATCAGTCCCAGGACAGACAGTGTGAATCATGAGGTGTAACACAAACATCCTGAGACCCTGCTGGAAATGCTCCTGCATTTATTTGGGTGCTGATCTATTTGAGGGTGCATTTAATGGTGGCAGGGAGCCATCCCCGCAGGTGGAACCCCCGGGAGCAGGGGATTAAAGCAGAGTTTGGCTCTGGGTGAGGCCAGCCCTCCTCCTGCAGGCTGGCTTTGCTGGGGTTAAGCAGCAGAGCAGGTTCCAGGAGCTGTGGGGGGAGGAGGATGGAGCAGATTGCCAAGGCACAATTACAGTAAATGAAGGAAGCACAGCCCACACCTGTGCCTGGGACCCTGCTCTCCAATGCAGCCCTGATTGCATCTCCAGGGGCTTCCCGGAGGTAAAGTGTCAATTAGTGTAATGACCCTGGACTTTGTCCACTCTGCTCCCTCCTTCTGAGCCTGGAATAATTTCGTGGACGCTGGGGGATCTCTTTTAGCAAGCTCCTCACAACACCACCTGCTCACCCTCTCCTCCTTGCAGTGCTATTCCCAGCCCTCCTCGCCGGGATTGCTGAGCTGGAATAGGAAATGCAGCTCGCCCTGGAGGCTGCTCCTCCCAGACGATGGTGCCCAGGCACCTGGATAGAGAATTGCACCTCTTTGTGGGGCAGGGAATGCAGCAAACCTGGCCCTGCAGCCCAGGCCTGCATGTGCACTCCAGGAGAGGATGGGACTCCAGGCAGGAGAGGTTCCCAGCTCCCCTAACAGCTCTGGCTGATTACCATGAGGTAATTATCCCCATTTTACATGCAAATTCCAGGCACTCTTGCAGATTTTGTGTCAAAATGCACTTGCTTAGGGCCGGAGGCAGTTTTAACTCCTGTGCAGTCAGTAAATACTTCACAAATCCGTGGATGTGGGATTTTGGGGCATGTTGTGGAGCTGCACAGGAATATCTGAGATAAAACTGAGCCATGGGGCCAAGGCAGGAAAACTAAGCCCCATGGAATGGGCATTCCAATGGGGTCAAGAAATGAAAACCAACCTCCATGGAATGGGAGTTCAGTGGGGTCAAGAAATGAAAACCAGCCTCCATGGAATGGGAATTCAGTGGGGTCAAGAAATGAAAACCAACCTCCATGGAGCAGGGATGGATGAACATTGGGAATTAGGAATTCCTGGCTGTGAGGGTGGCAGGCCCTGGCACAGGTGCCCAGAGCAGCTGTGGCTGCCCTGGATCCCTGGCAGTGCCCAAGGCCAGGCTGGACAGGGTTTGGAGCACCCTGGGACGGTGAAAGGTGTCCCTGCCATGGCAGGGGTGGGATGAGATGAGTTTTAAATCTCCACCCACCCAAAGATTGTCAGATTCTATGAAATTCAGGAGCTTCTCAGGATCCTCTGGGTTTCAGGGTGGTCCTTCAGCTGTGTCCAGCAGGATCCAGGCAGCTGGGTGTGAGAGCAGCAGCTCCAGCTCCTCATCCCACGTTCCCTTCCTGCTCTCTATCAGCACAGCCCCACAATCAGCCTCTGCCTGGCTGCCTGCCCAGCTGGGATATTTATAGGGTTTACTGGAAACGCTTGGCACATCGCTGGCCTTCCAAATGTGATTGTTTTGCAAAGAAGGAAATTAGCTGGAGTGTGGGGCTGCTGGCCAGCCTGGCCTGGGAGCAGGGGAGCCCGAGGTCAGGACCCAGCTGCATTGGTTCTTTTATCTTCACAAGGAATTTGCCGCTCTCTAGGGGGGTTTGGTCGTTTTTAAGTGACTCTTAAGGTGATGGACAAAGAGAGATCTTTGTTAGGAATCCTGCTTTTTAGAAATACTTGAGATATTAGTGAAGTGCACCTCAAGCCACTCCAGCAAATGGCAGCTGGAAGAATCAGGTGGGTCAGGATCTGGTCATTAGAACCACATTTTGGGGCATGGCAGATAGCTCCCAGCTTGGAATAATCAAGCTGTGGTGGAAGAATGTGGATGGGGCAGAACATCAGCATTTTGTGGAATGGGGGAGGTATTTTTGTCTTGGACCAGGCCCTTCTATTCTTCTCCTCTGTGTTTGCATAATTTTAGTTCATTTCCTTGGTGGTTGTGGAGTTGAACTGGCCCGGGGTTGTGTTTGAAACCCTTCCTGAGAACACTCTTGTAAAACAAAATATTGACATTCCCTTCTGTTCCCTGCAACAAACGCCTCCCCTCTGCTGGGGCAGGTGTGCAGGAGAGCTCTTGGAAAGGGGGAGAGTGTGGGGAGCTGCTGAGCTCAGGTGGGACAGCTGGAAGGGCTGCCTTGGGAAATTCCTGTCCTCCGCTGTCTGGGAAGGTGTTTGTCCTGTGTCTGGGAAGTGTCCCTGGGTAATCACTGAAGGCACAACCCAGAAATGTCCTTTTATTTGCTAAGACAATTCCCTTGGGAGGCCACATGAGCTCCTAGCAGATCTGCACGAGGAGGAAACATTTGGAGCAGCACTTTGGGAGGCTGAGCTGCTCTGGAGGCAGGTGATTGCTGGGGAGGACGAGGCTCTGCCATCCTCATTGCCCTGAGCAGAGCCCCTGCCAGCCTGGATTCCATCCCCTGCAGACCGTGGGCAGCTGGCAGGGTGTTGGCACATCTCCTGCTCCTCGGGGACACCAGAGCAACCCCCAGCAGTAACCCCTGTGCTTTCTTTCCCCTGCAGCTTTGCCAGTGAGGAGTACCAGCAGGCTGTGCAGCACATCTCGGGGCTGGTGCAGCAGCACAGGGCCACCCTGGTGCCAGGCCAGCCCCAGCTGAACGTGTGTGACCAGGCTGTCATGGTGAGTGCTGAAGCACAAAGGCATGGGGACTGCTTGGGTTGAAACACATTTTGTGAAGGTTTTATAAACTGGCAGTGGTGGGAAGGGATGGAGGAGAGATGCACAATTACCTGTTAGTAGCTTCCTTACTCAGAGACAGGGCTGATCCTTCTTCTCCTTTCTAATCCCCTTCTGCAGTTCTCAAACCCCTGGAATTGTGGAATCCTGCAGTGGTTTGGGTGGGAAGGGACCTTAGAGCCCATCCAGTGCCACCCTTGCCATGGCAGGGACACCTCCCACTGTCCCAGGTGCTCCCAGCCCCGTCCAGCCTGGCCTTGGGCTCTGCCAGGGATCCAGGGGCAGCCCCAGCTGCTCTGGGCACCTGTGCCAGGGCCTGCCCATCCTCACAGGGAACAATTCCTGCCCAATATCCCACCCATCCCTGCCCTCTTTGCTTTGAGTCTTCTATGGGACATTTTCAGTGATGTATCTTTAGTCTCCTCCAATTCCCCCCATGCCTGAATTTCCCGAAGTCTTTATTGAAATCAAATTTTTTCAGTTCTGTTTTCTCTTTCAAGTCTCCTGTTGGAAGGTTACAGTTTGGCTTCCCTGTCAAACCCTGCTTGGTTTGTTGAGAACCTGGGAGAGGAACTGGATAATCTGGGGGAGGCTGTCACTTGACAGGAGGTTGTGTATCCCAGGGAATGTGTCTGTGGGCTGACAGACAAAATAGTAACAGGCAAAATCTTCCTACAGACAAAACCTTGGAACAGGCTGTGACAAACTAGTAACAGGCAAAATCTTCCTGATAATAAATAAATAAATCATCTCCTGAATCAGTCAGAACCTGCTGCCTCTGGTCTGTCACCAGCAAAGAGCTGTGTCCCCTCAGTAACGAGGCAAAGATCTCCCTTAGCTTTGGCCCATCTCTTTATTTTTGGATGTTAAATAGGAAAAAGATTTGAGGGCCCATTGTTTCTGTGTTGTTTTCTTTCCTTATTCAACTTTTCCCTTAATAAACACTGTTCTCTGCTCCTCTGGGACCTTTTGGGTTCAGGCACTGTCCCCAGGGCCTGGCTGCTGCCAGAGGCAGCACTGCAAAGGCATTTCTTCCCAAATGGAAGGGAGGGCTGGGGGGATCCCAGGCCCAGGGGAAATGTTTCAGTCCCAGCAGGAAACCCAGTGAGTTTTCCATGGTCACTACCCCAAAGTATCAGGCACAGATTGCTGCCTTTGGGAGCAGGAATGAAGCCAAGCAAACCTTTAGGGAGTGATTACATTGCTGGGTGGGCTGGGGGCAGAATCTGGCGTTGGGGGATGCTGGGAGATAAAGATAATTTACTGCCACTATCTCCTGTCACCTGATGATTTGATAAGGGTGTTTGTTTGATGTATTTGGGAGAGAGGAGGAGAATTGTCTGTACTTACACACAAACAAAGTGTGTGGAAATGTTCAAGGAAGTGTCCAAGGCCACAGAGGGACAGGGCACAGGGAATGGCTCCCACTGCCAGAGGATGGGATGGATGGGATATTGGGAATGAGGAATTGTTCCCTGTGAGGGTGGGCAGGCCTGGCACAGGTGCCCAGAGCAGCCCCTGATCCCTGGCAGTGCCCAAGGGCAGGCTGGATGGGATTTGGAACACCTGGGACAGTGGGAGGTGTCCCTGCCATGGCAAGGGTGGCACTGGATGGGTTTTGTGTCCCTTCCCAGCCAGGCACTGCAGGATTCCAGGACAGCAGCTGGGTCCTTGTGCAGATCCTGCAGAGCAGAGATGGAGGCAGGGGCAGGGAGGCGTTTGCAGCCCATCCCTGCTGGATCCCCCTGCCCAGGGAGCTCCCCCAGAGGCTCTGCTGGGTGTTCCTGCTGGGTGAGGGTGGCAGAGGCTGTTCTGCAGCTCGGGGTGTCCCCGGGGCTCCCAGCTCAGCCCAGCAGCGGGACCGGGGCTGCAGGAGGCAGCACAGACCCTTTATTGTTCTGCCTTTTCAAAAGAACAAACATTGCACTTCATGTCTTCCTTTGGCTCTCAGTTCCTTCTGCAGGGTGCTCTGGATTTCCCAGCCGCGGCTGCACATTTTAAAGCAGAGGAGCAGATTTAGAAAACGACATGAATTGTTCAGAAAGCCTGCAGAGCCCTCAGTGCAGAGGTGGCTCCAGCACAGCTCCCTCTGGGTCTGCTCCTCTGCAGGAATTGCTGGTGTCTCACTGCCATCTGTTGTCAGCTCCATGGAACAAAAACCTGCTCCAGTGGTTTTTTTTCCTGGGGTTGAGCATTTATTTTCCGTAGGAATTAAATTCCAGGAAAACAGAAATATTTGCAGGGTGAAAATCAGCAAAATGAAAGACAGGAGGTCAGTGTTGAACTGGCCTTTAATAGGGGACAGCAGGAATGTCCCATGGATGGACTGACCTGAGAGAGGGAGGCACAGAAGATTCCCGAAGGCAGAATGGGAAGTGTTATCTGCCCTTCCCATGACCACAATCCCAAATTTTTAATGGCAAAACCTCAGTGAAATTAAAAATGTTCATCTATCCAAATTCCTTCCTCCATTAATCTCTCTGGAAGCTGAGGCTGGCAGTGGATCTCCTTTTTCTGTTCTGCACATTCAGGTAG
Organism: Melozone crissalis; assembly: GCF_028551555.1. Classification (NCBI taxonomy): domain Eukaryota; kingdom Metazoa; phylum Chordata; class Aves; order Passeriformes; family Passerellidae; genus Melozone; species Melozone crissalis. The sequence continues at coordinate 1,529,628 of NW_026535785.1, forward strand.
CTCCAGAAACCTGGAAACAAGGCAAACAAATAGTTCTGGTGTGCAGGCACTGGAAGAGGTGTCTCAGGAATGCTTCCTGCTCCCTGTGCCCGTGGATCCCTCCATCAAAACACTCATTAAAATACCAGCATTCTTATCTCTCTCACACCCTTGGCCTTGTGCTGCCTTCTGCCTCCTCAGGACAGTGCCTGGATGTTGCAGTGCTGACGGTGGGAGCTGCCCTGGACTGCCAGGGCGTCCCCAAACCTCCTGCTCTGTTCCTCTGTGCTGCCACAGCAGGGTCAGCAGCACGCCCCAAGCTGGGCTGGCAGAGGCCAGGAGGGACTGGAGTGTCCCAGCACAGGAATCGTGCCCAGCCCAGCATTTGCAGCCTTTCTCAGCTTTGATCTGAGTACTGTTTGGAGTGGGGAAGTTTATGAGCCCAGAGGCTCGGGCTGCAAGAGGAGTTTCATTTTTCAAGCAGCACATAAAAGTGTCTTTGTGAGGATCATAAAGAGCTGCTTGGGGTGAGAGCTTAGCAGATACTTGGTGTGAATCATCTTTCTGTCTGTTTCTGTTTGTTTTTAACAGAATTGGGCCCCTCCGGGCTGCGAGAAGCTTGGGAAGTGCCTGAAAGCACCCGAGTCTGATCCTAAGAAATGCTCTTGGCCTCACTGATGGCTGCAGCCCTGCAGAGCTGCCCACAGGACATGCAGTGTGCAATGCCTGCTCCTGTTGGCACTCCTGTTTACACAGGAAGGGTGTGATGTGTGCATGATATCATCACTTGCTCTTCCAAAAGGGCCAGTGTTTATATTCCTCATGCTCAGGGTTTAGCCTCTACTCCTCTCTTCCCCCAGCTCCTTCCCTACATGGTAACTCCAGGGAGATTGGGTCAGCTGGAAAAGCTCTCTGGACTCTGCCACCAGCTCCAAAATGCCCTGGATCACTCCTGCTCCTTGCACCCAGCCTTGCTCCCTCAGCTGCCCCAACAGGAGCCACGGGACAGGTCAGGAAACTCAGAGCTGCCAGAGAGCCCTGCCCAAACTGCCCATGTTTTGTTTGCCTGTGGCTTGTTGTTTTAACGTTTCATTTCCATTGTGAGCTCTGGACATCAACTTGTTTTTGCTTTCTCCCCAAATCTGTGAGCTCTGGGTGCAAACCAGGGATCCCTCCTGCTCACAGCTGGGGGGTTTGGATCCAGGGAGAATGCCCTGAGTTCCTTCCATGTGTAGCTGCAAACATTCCCCAGGTCATGGTTTCAGGAAAGGTGGGGATTGGGGTTACAGCCCCTGCCAGTGCCTGAAGGGGCTCCAGGAGAGCTGGAGAGGGAATCTGGGCAAGGGATGGAGGGACAGGACACAGGGAATGGCTCCCACTGCCAGAGGGCAGGGATGGATGGGATATTGGGAAGCAATTCCTCCTTGTAGGAGTGGTGAGGCCCTGGCACAGGTGCCCAGAGCAGCTGTGGCTGCCCCTGCATCCCTGGCAGTGCCCAAGGCCAGGCTGGACAGGGCTGGGAGCACCCTGGGATGGTGGAAGTGGAGCTGCACTGGGAGAGCTTTGAGGTCTTTTCCAGCCCAGACCATTCCAGGATTCTGTTGCCAGTGGTTGGTGCAGGACGTTTGTGGGGGTCAGGTGTTCATTTCAGGGCTTTCCTTCCTTTCCAGAAATCTGGCTCTAAAGCTGCTCCAAGCCCTGCTTCCCATCTGGTGCTCTGGGCTCAGAAATGCCCCTTGGCACCAGCCCTTAACTCTTGCCCCGTTTCCAGCACACGTTCTCCCAGGAATTCTCCTTGTGCAAACCTTCCCCAGCCTGGCTGCAGCTCTCCTGGGGAACACAGGATCAGCCTTTGCTCAATGCCACAGGGCAGATCCCTGCTGTGCCCTGGAGCCTGCTCCACACCCTTCCCCATCTCCAATAAACCTGTCTGGAGCCAGACCAGCCTCCTCTGGGCCCTCAGGGCAGCAGCTGGAGGGAGCCTGAGCATGTTTGGGTTCACTCTGAAAGAGGGGAGGTTTGGGTTGGATATAAGGAAGGAATTGTTCCCTGTGAGGGTGGGGAGGCCCTGGCACAGGGTGCCCAGAGAAGCTTGGAGCAGTCTGGGATAGTGGAAGGTGTCCCTGCCCATGGCAGGGGATGGAGCAGGGTCAGCTTTCAGATCCCTTCCCACCCAAACCATTCCATGATTCTCCACTGGTCCCACAACAGCTCCACTTCCACCCCTGCAGTGTTTTCCACAGCACAGGTGCCTTCTCTGTGTGATGTTGTGCTGCCTTAGGAAAATCCAGGTGCTCTGTACCTGGAAACAGCTCAAATCCCTCCCCAGCTCTGGAGAACTCTGTCCTTGTGCCAGCTCCAGGCTCCAGCTGCTGCTTCCTACCCTCCTGTAACCCCAAACCCTCCCATTCCCCCATCCCATGCTCTATGTACCTCCATGGTAATCCCTGCTGTGTGTCTCGTGCTGGATAATCCCATTAAACTGGAATGACAACAGCCCTTGGGTCAGCTCTTGCTGTTGCACCTCTCAGAAATCCCAGCCAGCATTTCAGGGATCCCTGCACATCTGCAAGTGCCATTTGTTTATAGCCCACATTTCTCAGGATGTTCCTGCTTGTCCTTCAAGTGTATCACGGCAATTCCAGCGCACCCATAACATTCCTCCTTGTTTGGACACAGCTCAAGGCTTGGGAGATGTGGCCAGCAGCTCCCTCAGAGGGGAGCTCAGGGCTGCCAGCAGCTGTGGGTCTGTCAGCACTGATAAAAACAGGAGATCCTTGTTTGCTGGGGCTGCTCAGCTCTGCTGTGGGGCTTCTCCATGTCCAGGGAGGGGAATGGAGCTGGGAAAGGGCTGGAGAATCCTGAGGGAGCTGGAAAAGGGAATGGGGAATCCTGAGGGAGCTGAGAAGGGGCTGGAGAATCCTGAGGGAGCTGGGAAGGGAATGGAGAATCCTGAGGGAGCTGGAAAAGGGAATGGGAAATCCTGAGGGAGCTGAGGGGGCTCAGCCTGGAGCAAAGGAGGCTCTGCACAGCTGCTGCCAGGAGGGGACAGGGAACAGGGACAGGAGCAGAGTTGTGCCAGGGGAGATGGAGGCTGAATATCAGGGGATTTTATTCATGGGAAGGGTGAAAAGCAGGGCACAGGGCAGTGGTGATATCCCCAGCCCTGAAGTGTTGAAACCCAGTGGATGTGGCATTGGGGTCACCATGGTGCTGAGGGCTGGATTTGATCTCTGAGGTCTTTTCCAGCCTCAGTGGCTTTGATTCCACAGCTGTGTCCCTGGGGCTGTGAGAGCCCTGCATTCACTGTAAAATCCAACCAGAGGAGGGAGTCCCTGGCTGCAGGTCCCTGGCAATCCTGTCAGCCCTCAAATCCTTGTGAGGAAACAGCCCTGGTGGGGTTCTGTGCTGCTTAGGAAGAGATCCCCAGGATCAGAGCTGGCCAAGCTCGTCAGTCCCCAGAGTTTGCTGTGGCCACCTCCTCCCTGTCCCCTGCCTGCTGCTCCCTCCCCTGCCCTGTCACAGCTGCCTTTGGGAGATGCTGCTCGGCCCCTGAACTTGCTCTGAGCAGCCACGGGGTTTGTCCCCCTCCCAGCACAGCAAAGCCTCATTCCTCATCCCTGGAGTGATCCCAGGACACCGATCCTGCAGGGAAATGCTGCACTTGAAAGCAAGTAAGTGAAGCCATGACGTGTCTGTTTAGAGTAAGAGGACACGAAGCAGATCATAAATTATCAGGGTTTAATGTGACAAAGCTTCTGCTTTAAGTTTAAATAGGAATAGTTGTTTTCCAGCTGGATAATAGGAGGAATTTTAAATGAATGCCTTTCCTAAAATTGTACAGATTTAAAAGTGGGGAGCTGAAGAACTCATGAGGGAAAATAAACTAATTTATCAGCAGTGCAGTCTGTGATTTCACCTGTGAGCCAAGGGAGTGACACCTGGCTTTGGGGCACTCTCCCAGATTTTCCTCATGGATCATGGGACTGACTGGGGTTAAAATAACTTGGTTTATTTTCCTGGAATTATTTTTACTCTGGATCAATCTCCCAGCACAAGGGTGGGGATGATGCCTGCAGCCCCCACTGCCCACTCAGGGCACAAAGTGGCCACATCTGCCCTTAAAAACCATCCTGAGCTGCTGCCCTGACACTTCCCAGCTCAGGAACTGGGGCAGGAGGGATTTCCTGCCCACTCAGGGACCTGCAGCAGCCAAACTGCTCTGGTGGTGGCTTCTGTTCTCCAGCAGAGACAGAAATGCCAAAGGAATGCTGGAGTTTGGGGCTGTGATGTTCCTTTCTTTATGTTTATTATGCTGAGCACTAAGAGCTCCATCTCTTCCTGGCCTAAGAGTCCAAAGAATTTCTTTCTTGCCTTTAATTTCCAATTAGCTGAGCCTCTCAAGCCTCCCAGCTCTGCCCCTGAGGCTCTGTTATCATCCCACCCTCCGTGCAGAGAAGCTTCTGAAATGGATGGAACTAATAATGGTGGAGGAGCTGGGGCTGCACTTCAGGCTCTGGAGCCTTGATTTCGAATCCTGCAGCGACAAATGGATTATTTCCGTGGCAAATTGCTCCCTGGGGAGCAGCAATTTGGGGAGCTGAATGCTGGAACTGGGAAGCTGCAGATCAATTCCCAACACTTGGAGCCAAGGTTAATGCCCTGCAAACTGCCCTGAGTGCAGCAGCAGCGAGGAGAGCACGGCCCTGCCTGGCCAAGGGGGGCTCAGGAATGTTCCGAGGGAAAATGGGGAATTCTGGAACCAGGGAAGTGAGAGCGTCCCATGGATTTGCTGGTAAAACCCGGTGACAGTGGGATTTGACTACAAGAAGTGGAAGGAGGCTGTGGCACTTGGGACAGTGGCAGCTGCCATTCCTGTCACCTCCAGCCCTTCCCAGACATCATGGCCAGCATCCCAAAATTCCTGTTTCACATACAGGATCTCCTCAAGGTTGGACACTCCTATTTACCAAGTGACAACACCTTTGAAATGAAATAACTCCATGAAAGAACTCCAGCAGCTGAAGCAGGACCTGTGGAAGGTGAGACCTGAATGGATTTTGAGGGGGAGGAAGGTTTGGGGTGCTGGGAGGTGATTTCTGGCTGCAGAGTCCCCAGCAGCCTCTGGAGCACAGGCAGCAGAGAAATCCCTCCCCAGGGTCCTGCCCTTGTGCTCAGCACTGGGAAACTTTACAAACTAAACACACTTTTATTCTCTTAAGAGTTCCTTTGCTTATTCAGCTTCCAAGTAACTGTTCTGCAGTCAGAATGGCCTGTTTTCCATCTCTCCTAGCAGTTAGAATACTTGGAAATGGACTTTTCCTTTTGTTTTCTGGTAGCACTGGATGTTTTTCTATGTTATCAGGAGGCGACACCGTGGTGCCCCTTGAATTAAACTGTCAGGTTTTAAGAACAGCTGCAAGGGAAGAGCTGAAATCCCATTTTGGGTTCTTTTCTCCTTTGGAAAGTGGCTGTTTTAAACACCAAGGCTCCATTTGCCTGTTTTCTTTATATCCCCTTACAGCATTTAAAGTTTTCTTGTTGCTTGAAGCCTAGTTGGGATTATATAAATCCTAAATAAAGGTGGATCCATAGCCAGAAGCTTGTGGTCTTTTAGAAGGGAGAAAAAGCTTCTGCCTTCCAGCTTCTGCAGAGAGGAAATCTGGCAGCTCTGTGGGCCTTTGTCCCTCTTGGAGTCACTTAACACCCTCTGGGTGACAGGAGCTTGGTAGCACAATTCCCAGCTGAAAGGGAGAGCAGATAAAAGCCAGCAGCGAGGAATGCGAGCCAAATCCATTAGTTCTGGATCAGACACAAAACCCAGGCTGGCCAGGGCAGAGAGAGGAGTTTTGTGTCCTCTCCAAGGGCCTGATCCAACCTGCTGCAGCAGGCAGGAGGTGCTGCCTTGGGCTCCCAGCGAGGCAGAGCTGGATCACTTTTATTTTTTCCACACTTTTCCCTCTTTTAGGGGGACAAAACCAGGTCTGAGGCTTCCATCCCGAGCCCAGCATCTGGCTGGGGAGCTGCATTCTTCTGGTGTTGAAATAAGATATTTCAAATTTGTTGTTGGTTGTGTTTTTTTTTTTTTTTAAGGGTTTAAAGTGCATGAGTTTCCTCAGCTGAGATTGAAACATTCCAGTGGATTTGCAGGGAAATTTTTGTGCTCAGTTTTCCCTCGTGGAAGGGAGATGTTGAAATTCGGGGCATTTTGTTCCACTTCACACTGAAGTGTTAAAATTCTGAACAGAACAGAAACTTCCAGGCTCAGCACAGCTCTTTAATTGCCTGGTTAAGCTGATTAAAGTCAGTTCCCAGGCTTTTATATTCCCAGCTTCTGTGCTCCCTGGCTAATAACACCTCTGCTATCAGGATCTCCAAGCACTTTTAAATCACTGGTGGTGTCCAGAAAAGAGCAAAGCCAGAGTTCCCTGGGGGAATGCAGATTCCAGGTGCTGATTCCTCTGCCAGGCACGGAGCACTCAGAGCGGATGTGGAGTCACCTCCCGGGTGATATTCCAGAGCCCTTTGACATCACATTTGGAAGGGGGTCCTAGGAAAGTTCTTTGCAGATGGAAATTGCAGTAGGAGTCGGCGGTGTTGTTTGGAAGGTGGAACAATCACAGGGAAAACTGATTTCCTTGGGGTGTTCCAGTCCAATCTGTGCTGGTGGGTGCAGTTGGAATCCCTGGGGATGGGGGATAAGTGAGGAGCTCAACAGGAATCTCAGGAATGTTGTCTTTTAACCATGGTTTCTGGCAGCTGGGTCACTGCAAGTCCACTTTGGTGTAACCTTTGTGCCCTTTCCAGCAGAACTGATGGGGACAGATTGACTCAGATCAGTCAGTCTGATGGGGACAGACTGGTCCCACGTCCAGGAGGAGGGGAGCACTCAGTGGGGGCACTCAGCAGCTCATCCTGCCAGGTTTGCCTGGGCTTGGTTGGCATGAGGGGCCTGGGAACCTCCCTCAAATGTGGTGGAGTGTCCTGCAGTGAGGGTGGGATGGTGGGGGGGGTCACACACAGGACAAGGGTGACACAGAGCCCCCGTTCCGGCCCCTCCGTTAGTGAGAGGCAGCAGCAGAGCTGCCTGGCAGGCTGAAAAGATCCTTTTTCCCAGGAAATAAACTCCTGCTTATTTATTTCCACGAGTAGGCAGATAAATTCCATCAGCAATTCCATCTGCCAGGAAGAAGAGGAGTTGCTGGAAGAGCTCCTTGTGCAGTGCTGTGCTGTAAGGTCAGCAGAGGAGCCCGTCCAGCTCGGGGCAGGGAGTGTGAGCGCTGCGAGCCCCAGCTCCCCTGCAAGCCCTGTCCTTCCTCCCCTCTGCTGCCCTGCAGCAGCTGCCCAGGAGGGTTCTTCTGGTGCCAGAGAGATAATCTGAGTCCAGGGAAAGCCTCAGTTTGTGGGGGAATGGTTGTGGAGGGAGCACGGGCTGTCTCTGGCAGCAGAGGGAGTTAACCTAACAGGAGTTGGGGTTGTGCAGCCTGAGCAGCTCCAGGGGGACCTGAGGGCTCTTTCCAGTGCCTGGAGGGGCTCTGAGAGAGCTGGAGAGGGACTGGGGACTAGGGCCAGGGTAAGGGGGAATGGCTTCCCCAAAGGGCAGGGTTAGATGGGATGTTAGGGAGAAATTCCTCCCTGTGAGGGTGGGCAGGCCTTGGCACAGGTGCCCAGAGAAGTGCCCAAGGCCAGGCTGGACAGGGTTTGGAGCACCCTGGGACAGTGGAAGGTGTCCCTGCCATGGCAGGGGCTCTCCAAAGGCTGTGGGTGAAGTTTTCCCAGTCACAGCTCTCACAGCAAACAATGAGCTCAGCCAGGGGTGTTACAGCTCCAACTGCTCCTGCTTTCCACAGCGAGCCATGCCTGGATGGGTTTGGAGCACATCCAAGGTGTATTTGCTAATGGAAGAGGAGATCTGGACTCACTTGGTGGATTTTGCATGGCCAAACAACCTTCAGCACCAGGAGATGGGAGATGGGAGCTGTGGGAGCTCCCTGCCCTGCCCAGGGCTCGGTGACACCAGGAGCTGTTGCTCCAGGACCTGGGGCTGTGTTATTGTCCCTCATCCCAACCAACGGGTTTAACAAACACACAACGACTCCAGGAGTTCACACGAGGTGATGAGGGATGGGAAAGCAGGAAACAGTGAAGTCCTGGGGAGTTTGCTGGCTGTGTTGTGCTGAGCAGGGTGAGGGGCTGCAAATGGAGCCCCAAGGCAGGGAGCTCCTTTCTGAGACTGGGGCCGGGCAGGGAAATCCAGCTCCACGCAGAGTACCTGGGAGCTCTTCAGAGTGGAGCCTGGGGCTCCATCCACTGCTGTGCCAGGGCTCCAGGCCCCTGGGAACTGCAGCTCCATGTGCCAAGGTGGTACAGCTCCATGCATCTGGGAATTGCAGCTCCATGTGCCAGGGTTATCAGGGCTCCATGCCCCTGGGAATTACAGCTCCATATGCCAAGGTGCCAGGGCTCCGTGCCCCTGGGAACTGCAGCTCCATGTGCCAAGGTGGTACAGCTCCATGCACCTGGGAACTGCAGCTCCATGTGCCAGGGTTATCAGAGCTCCATGCCCCTGGGAATTACAGCTCCATATGCCAAGGTGCCAGGGCTCCATGCACCTGGGAACTGCAGCTCCATGTGCCAAGGTGGTACAGCTCCATGCATCTGGGAATTGCAGCTCCATGTGCCAGGGTTATCAGAGCTCCATGCCCCTCGGAATTACAGCTCCATATGCCAAGGTGCCAGGGCTCCATGCACCTGGGAACTGCAGCTCCATGTGCCAGGGTTATCAGAGCTCCATGCTTGGGGGGATTTGGGCTCTGTGCATGAAGTGTCAGAGCTACACGCACACTGGGGGTATCGGCCTCATGTCCTCGGGTACCAGACCTTCCTGGGGGGCTGGGGGCTCTGGGATAGCTCCATGTCTGGAGTATCAGACCTCATCGCACCGGGAATTTGGGGCTCTGTGCACGGGGATACCAGAGCTCCGTGTGCCCGGGGAGGGCGATGCTCCATGCTCCAGCATACCAGAGCTCCGAATACCGGGATACCGGGGGGACTGGGGCTCAATGCCGCGGGGTACCAGAAGCCCAAATACGGGGTGGACTGGGGCTCAATGCTCCGGGATACCGGAGCTCCAGATACTGGGGGCATGGATGCTTTGCACTCCGGGATACCGGAGCCCAAAAATATCGGGGGGACCAGGGCTCAATGCCCCGGGATACCGGAGCTCCAAACAGCGGGGGGACTGATGCTCAATGCTCCGGGGTACCGGAGCCTCAAATACCGGGGGGACTGGGGCTCAATGCCCCAAATACCGGAGGGACTGATCCTCAATGCCCCGGGATACCGGAGCTCCAAACTCCAGAGTACCGGAGCGCCAAGCACCGGGGGCACAGATGTTCCATGCCCCACGGTACCACACCCTCCGTCCCCAGGTCACCGCCGCTCCCTGCCCCGGTGCCGCCCGCTCCGGTGCCGCCCCCGTCCCGCCCCTCCCGGCCCGTTCCGGCCTGCGGGAGCGGAGCGGCGGCGGCGACTGCGCACGGCGGGGCCGCCATGAGCGACGAGCGGCTGCGCCGGGTGCGCGACCGCGTCCGGCCCTTCCCGGACTTCCCCGAGCCCGGCGTGCTGTTCCGGTGAGACCGGGACGGGATCGGGGAGCAAACTGGGGCTGCAACCAGGACAGGGAATGGGGCCGGCGACGGAGGCAGGACCAGCGCTGGAACTGGGGATGGGAGCAGGGCTGGAGCCGGGCCGGGGACTCGCTGCCAGCTCCTGTGCCCGCTGCCCATCCCTGGCCCCGGCAACACCAGGCAGGGGCCTTCCCTGGGATCAGGAGCCTTCCCTGGGATCAGGAGCCTCCCCTGGGATCAGGAACCTTACCTGGGCCCAGGAACCTTCCCCGGGCTCGGGAACCTTCCCTGGGATCCGGAGCTTCCCCTGGGATCAGGGGCTCAGCGTTTCCAGGGCAGCCCCGCAGTTCCCTCACCCCTGCCCTCCCTCATTGCAGCGATATCAGCCCCTTGCTGAAGGATCCTGTGGCCTTCAGGGCTTTGATTGATCTTCTGGAGGATCACGTGAGGGCACTTTACCCGAAAATCGACTTCATTGTGGGTGAGTGTTGGTTGAACAGCCCTGAGCAGTGTGTGCCGGGTGGGAGGTGTGGGGTGGCCCTTGGGGAATGTCGTAGCCCTTGGACACAGAAATCACCTGAACATTGGCCTCTGTCATGAGGTAACACCAAGACAGTTTCTACCCTTCCCCTCCTGCTGTGGTTTTCTGAAATGCTGCTGTGGGATGTGGCAGGTGCCCTTTGACACTTCCACGCCAGTTGCATAATTCATTGTTAAAAGGAGGGGGCACACAGAGCCTGCAGTGTCCCCACGCTGTCCTCAGAGCAGGCAGGCCCTGTCCCAGCTGGTTGTCCTCAGGGAGCCTTTCCAGGCCAGCACAAACGGCCTTGGTGGCCAGAACACCTCAGCTCACCTGGCCAGGTGCTGGGGAAGAGGAAGGCAGAGCTTGGGCTGGGCCACAGCCAAAGGGGCACAGACCAGACCTGGCCCAGGTGAGATAAGTGAGGGCTGCCCGAGGTGCAGAGTTCCTGCTCGTGTGGCTGGGCTGATACCAGGGCCCTGCTGCCTTTATCTCTAAGGAAAAGGGTCAGAGGGGAGGGAAATGGGCTCTTGGGGCCAGAAGAGTTAAACACAGGAGTGTGGGCTGTGTTTTCAGCCCTCAGAAGTGACCCTCAGAGCAAATTGCTTTTAGAATGGGAGGATAAAACAGGGGGGGTTATGCCAAGACCTTCCCTCAGTGAAATGGTTCCAATCTGAGTGATGGGACAAGAGGAAAAGGCCTCAGGTTGCACCTGGGTGGGTTTAGGTTGGGTATGAGGGACTATTAATTCACTGAGAGGGTGATGAGGTGTTGGGACGGGCTGCCCGGGGCAGCAGTGGAGTCACCATTGCAAAAAATACGGGGATGTGGCCTTGGGTGGGAAATGGTTGGACTTGATGGTCTTGGAAGCCTTTTCCCAGGTGAATGATTCCTGATTCCCTGATTGCCTGTTCCTGCTGTGCCCCCAGGCCTGGACTCGCGGGGGTTCCTCATCGGGACCCCGCTGGCGCAGAGGTTGGGCATCGGCTTCGTGCCCGTGCGGAAAAAGGGGAAACTGCCCGGTGCCACTGAGTCCATCTCCTACAGCCTGGAGTACGGCAAGGCAAGGCCTGGGGCTCACCCTGGGGGGGCCAGGGGGGCTGAACCCGCGGGGAGGGGGTCCCAGGGTGGGTTCTGATGCCCTGGGAGTGGCACTGAGCCGGCCCCGAGCCGCGGTCGCTCCGTTTGTGCCCACGGGGGATGTTTGGTGCTGTGCCGTGGTTCTTCTCAGGGGGTGGTGCTCAGACCTGGTGCTAAATGGCTTTCTTTGGCTTGAATCCAGGGGCATGACCACGGAGAGTGTCCCCCACTCTGGCAGTAAGTGCTGTAAGTCAGAGCTGCCCTGCATGGCTTCCCCCATCCCGCCCCATAACCCGCGGCTGCCCGGGGGCTGAGCCTCAGCCTGTGCTACTCCCACTAGGAACTAACAGCAGCAGAGCCCCCAAAGCCAGGCCTAAGCCACGAGGATTGTTTGGGCCAACTGAGCTCGTGTGACACATCCAAACAGGTGCCAGTTTGGATCTGGCTCTAGGCAGAGCTCCCCAGGCCGTGACAGGAGATTTTCCTCGCCGGAGAGCTGCTCTGGGATAGCATTCCACCATAACTCACACCATGAAAGTTCAGGATCTTGGTGTGCCAGAGGGTTGGCCCAGCAATCCCCTCCCTGCTCTGTGTTTCTGTGGCGCTCCCCTGTAGCTGGAATTTGTGGGTTTTTGGGATTTTAGGTGCTGAGTGTTTATGCTGATGTCGCTGAGGACTTGTCTGTGCTCCAGCATGAACCAGCAGCTCCTGAGGGGCTTCTCCCCAAGGCCAGACTAAACCAAAGCTGCTCTTTGCTCCCTGCAGGCTGAGCTGGAGGTCCAGAGCGATGCTGTGGAGCCAGGACAGAAGGTGGTGATTGTGGATGACCTGCTGGCAACTGGAGGTGAGGGAAGCACCTGTGATCCTGTGTGCATGGAATCATGGAATGGCTGGGGGGGATAAATCTGGAGGTGAGGGAAGCGCCTGTGATCCTGTACCCCTGAGTGCATGGAATCATGGAATGGCTGGGCTGGGTAAATCCCATCCAGTCCCACCCCTGCCCAGGCTGCTCCAAGCCCCCTCCAGCCTGGCTTTGGGCACTGCCAGGGGTATCCACACCTCTCTGGCACCCTCAGCCTGGCAGCAGCAGGGGTGGCTTTGGGGTGCCCCTGGAGTGAGGATGTTTCTGCTCCCCTCCACAGGAACCATGCGTGCTGCCTGCGAGCTGCTCAAGAGGCTGAAGGCTGAAATCCTGGAGTGCCTGGTGATCATCGAGCTGAAAGCCCTGAAAGGGTCAGAGAAGCTGAATTCCATCCCTTTCCACTCCCTGCTGCAGTATGACTGAGGAGGGAGCACTGGGAACAAATCTGGGGCTGTATGTGGTGACTCTGGCTGTCACAAGGGGGTGGGGAAGGGGGAATGGGGTTAATCACAGGTTTTGAGCGTGGCCAGAGCTCTTCAATCCTAAATTTCCCAAGCACTGTGTTGAGTGTAATGATCCCTTTTGGAGTTCATCCTTTCAGGAAGAACAGGCAGATTGACTGGGGGGGGTGGAGACCAAGATGCAGCTTCTCTGAATCTGTGGGTTTTAGGAGACCAAAGTGACAATATTGCTGCTGAGGCAGGAGAGCTCTGACAGGGCACCAGCATTCCCTGGGCTGGGCTGTCAGCCTCCAAGGAACCTGCTGAAAAATTCCCAAAGAAACACAGGAGATGGGCAAAAAGCAGTTATTTCTGTAAAGGACAAATCCTGCTGTATCTGACCTCAGGATGGGCTGGGGCTCTGTGCTGTCACACCAGAACAAGCTGCTCTTGCACCAGGGCTGTGCCTGTTGAGGGGAATGAGGTGCCTGCTGTGCCCTTAAATCGGGGTGGTGCTGCTGTGGGATGAGCCCAGTCAGTGTTTTCCTTCCCTGGAGGCCACAGGCACCTTTTGTTCAGCACAATTCCCCCTCTCCTGCACCACATCCCACTCCTGTGCTGCTGCTTCCCCTCTGCTGGGCTGTCCTGGGCCATCAGAGCCTGTCCTGGTGGGAGTTTGGTGCCAGGGGAGGCCCAGCAGAGGTGTTGCAGGGGTCTCTGGTGTGTGAGGGGGTTTGGAGATGCTTCCTCCAGCATAGTTCAGTTTGCTCACAGTAAATCCCTGTGTGCCAAAACTTCCACGAGCCTGAAACCATCAGGGACTGTGTCCCTGGCCCAGCAGGGACTGGACTCACAGGTAAAATAAACACTGATGTATTTTTATATTTCCTAAGCTGTCTCAGAGCTGTTCTTGCAGTGGCTGAAGCCGTGAATGACCCCTGGCAGTGTCTCAGCTGGTCAGTGGGGCAGGGCTGTGCTGTGAGCTCTCCCTCGTCCCCCAAATGCTTGGAATTGTTTCCCAGGGAGCATTCAGGTGCCTTTTCTTTACTTTGCACCCACCTCTGGCTGCAGAGGCTTGGTGAGCTCAGCTCCCCTTCCCCGCCCAGCACCTGGGGCCACCTCCCAGCCAGCCCCTCCACTTGGAAGGAGCATTCCAGCTACTTTCATCCCCTTTTCCTGAAAAGCCCCTTCAGCGCTGCTCAGTTTGCACTGAGGAACACAATTCCCTGGGGCCCAGGCTGCTCCAAAGCCTTGGGGAGCCAGGGCAGGCAGCACATCACAGCTCCCTGCTGCGGGGGAGCAGGAGGAGGAGGAGGGAAAATCAATTCCAGCCCCGAGAGCCACGGAAAGCAGCTGCGTGCTGGGGAAGCGGCGTCAGCCCTGCCCGTGCCAGCAGGTGACATCAGGGAACGTGGGGACGCTGCCTTGGCCCTGCCAGCAGCCCCTGATGTCATCGGCTTGGACAGACCAGGCTGGTCAGGGGCGGCTGCCAGGTGGGAGAAGGGTTTCATCCCAAAGAGAAGGGTTTTACCCCCAGGAGCAGAGGGGTTTTACCCCGAGGAGCAGAGGGGTTTTACCCCCAGCAGCAGAGGGGTTTTATCCTGAGGAGCACAAGGGTTTTTTATCCCAAGGAGAAGGGTTTTATCCTAAGGAGAAGGGTTTCATCCCGAGGAGCAGAAGGGTTTCATCCTGAGGAGCACAAAAGTTTTACCCCGAGGAGCACAAGGGTTTTATCCCAAGAAGGGTTTTACCCCAAGGAGCAGAAGGGTTTTACCCCGAGGAGCAGAAGTGTTTTACTCCGAGGAGCAGAAGGGTTTTACTCCGAGGAGCAGAAGGGTTTTATCCCAAGGAGAAGGGTTTTACCCCAAGGAATAGAACAGGAGCTCACTGAGAGCTCTCCTGGGATGAGAGCCTGGCTGCTGATTCCAGCTCCTTTCCAGTCCTGCTCCACTCCAGCTCCTTCCCACCACAGTGAGGTCCCTGAGCAGGGCTGAGAGCCCAGCCTGCCTCAGGAGCCCCCAGCCTCACACCCAAACCCTGGGCTGGGTTTAATCCCTGTTCCTCCTCCCTGGAAAATGGGCACGCTCCTGCACAGGCAAGCACGGGCCTGGAGGAGGAGGAAGAAGGGCTCTTGCTCCCTCAGGAAGTGCTGTAGGATCTCAGCTGCTGCCAGACTCCAGCCCAGCATTTAAGGTGAGGAATCTGCCCAGGAGCAGCGTGGGATGAGAGGATGAGCGAGCCCCCTTTCCCTGCAGGTCCCTGGTGTCCCCAGGCTTGGGGAGCAGTGCCAGCTGTGACCCTGCAGGTCCCTGGTTTCCCCAGCCCCAGCCTGCCTTGGGGAGCACTGTGAGCTGTGCCTGCTGTGCCCATGGGCATCTCCCACCCCGACCTGGGCACGGTGCCAGCCCAGCACCTCTGTGCCATCCTCACCCTCTTTGTCCCTCTTGCCGAGCCACTTCAGTCTGAGTGGCCTGGGATTTCCCCTGGGAAAAGCAAACCCTGGATCCCTGCCTGCCCCGGTCCTGCAGCAGCTGCTCCCCCAGCCCCATCCACAAAAGCTGCATTCAGCTCCCTGCAAGCCCACGCTCACTTTTTCCAGTGAGTTTTTCTCCAGGAGCTGGATGGGGAGCCAGCCCTTGCCGGCGCCAATTGCCATGGAGAACCACGAGACAGGCAGCGAGGAAGAGCACTGGGTTAACACAAGTCAGCTATATTTAAAACATTTAATACAAATGTGTTTTGACAAGTCCTGCAGTTGTTTCCAGTGAGGACTGGAAGATGCGTTTTCCCTCCCTTAAAAACAGAACGAGGCCCGAAGCTCCAGAAACATCAATTTGTGACTTTTTCTCTCACTCCTTCCTGCCTGTCGCCCTCTCAGCCTGCCCTGCTCTGCCTTCACCCCACCAGGACCCAGTTAATGGAAGAAACCTCTGAAATTGGACCTGCAGGAGACCCCTCATGCACTGAACCTTCAGGAGAACCAGGAAAGGGAGAAGAAAAGGTTCCTCAGGTTAGGGTTGCTTTCATCACCACCCCAGGATTGCTCCAGGACTAGGGGACCTACACTCCTCACAGCTCCCACCACAGGATCAGTTAAATTAAGGCATTTTGCCCTTCCTCAGGCACCCGAAGACCAGCCCAGAACCCAGAGTGCTGTCAGGATTTGCTACATTCTGAAATTGCACAGAAAAACCCCAAATCGGGGGGGGGGGCTCAGAGAGCTCCAGCCTCCTTGGCCGCCTTGTTGAGCCTCTCAGTGACGAGGCCCAGGTCCTTCTCTTTGTCCAGCTTGACGTAGACGTCCGTCCTGAGGTTGTGGATGCCCACCCAGTCTGGCAGGAGCTCCGCGAAGAGCCGCACGTGTTTCTCCATCTCACCTGCAGCGGAGAGGAGTGGGATCAGCACTCGGCTCTTTCCATCCCCTTCCTCCCACAGAGAGACCCCCCAAAATCCCTACCTGGTGCCACCAGCTCGGGGCAGCTGTCGGCCAGGCGGGCGCAGAGCAGCTCCATGCTGAGCGCCGCCTTCTTCTCGGCCACGAAGGCGCCGCGCAGGAGGCGCGCCAGGGCCGGCAGCCGCGCCAGCCGCGCCGCCCGCTGCTCCTGCGCCGCGTCCCGCGTCAGCAGCGCCGCCAGCCGCGCCGCCTCCTTGGCCCGCACCTGGAACGGGGACACCTGAGCACGGGGAGCACCCCCAGGGGAGGGGATGGGCACAGGGAGCGCCCCCAGAGCCAGCATGGTGTGACTCACCCACTCCAACAGCCCCTGGGACACCCACCCTGAGCACGGGCAGCACTCCCAGGGGAGGGGATGGGCACAGGGAGTGCCCCCAGGGGACAGCCTGAGCATGGGCAGCACTCCCAGGGCATGGGCTGGGCACAGGGAATGCCCCCAGCCCCATGTGAACCTGGCACGGTGTGACTCACCCGTTACAGCAGCCCCTGGGACACCCACCCTGAGCACGGGCAGCACCCCCAGGGCACGGGCTGGACACAGGGAGTGCCCCCAGCCCCGTGTGAGGCCCAGCACGGCGACTCACCCGCTCCAGCAGCCCCTGGGACACCCCTCTGAGCGCGCTGGAGGTGCTGGCAGGGGTTGGGGCTTTGGAAAGTGCCGGCTCCCCCGCGCTGGATTCGGCCGTTCTGAGGGCCAGGTTGGCAAGAGCTTTTTCCATCTGCTCATGTGGAAGAGGGAGGAGGAGTTGGGTTACAGTTCAGGCTGGAGGAAGGAGAAGTTTCCCCTCTGCCGCCCCCGCTGTCACCCGGCAGCCCAGCCCAGGGATCCTGATCCATCCTGCCTGCACAGAGGAGTTGGAGTGCTTCATGGAATCATGGAATGTTCTGGGTGAGAAAGGACCTGGAAGCTCTTCTCATTTGCAGCCCCCTGCTGTGGGCAGGGACATCTTCCACTAGCCCAGGCTGCTCCAAGCCCCAGTGTCCAACCTGGCCTTGGGCACTTCCAGGGATCCAGGGGCAGCCACGGCTTCTCCGGGCACCCTGTGCCAGGGCTGCCACTCTCACAGGGAACAGTTCTTTCCCAATATCCCATCCATCCCTGCCCTCTGGCAGTGGGAAGCCACCCACACCTTCCCAGAGGTGGCACAGACGGTGCCCTGGCTCACCTTGGGGCTCAGCATGCCCCGGGCCGTGCTCAGCACCTCCTGGGCCGTGCTCAGCCTCTCCTCCTGCGGCGGCCGCGGCAGCTCCGCGGGGCTGATGTCCGGCACCTCGTCCACGTTGAAGCGGGGATGCCACCGGGTCAGCTTCTCCTCTGGCACCACCATGGGAGGGCTGAGGGCAGCCAGGAATGCCTGAGAAGGGTGAGAGCTGTGTCATGGCACCAGGATGGAGAGGCAGCCGCTGCCCTGCGCTCCCAGCACAGCTTGGTGACACAGGGAGCGGATTCAGAGCCCACCTCCAAGAGGAACCTCCGTGTCCTTCAGCCTGGATGGACCAGTGACAACCCCAGAGCCCAGAGCAGGGGGTGCCAGGTGCCCCTCACCTTGTGGTGCTCCCTGACGATGTTGACCAGGTTGCGGTGGAATTCCCTCCTGCGCTCCAGCAGCCGCGACGCCGACAGGTGCGGGCGCCCATCCACCTTCTCCTCTGCCAGGAGGGACACGAGTGTCACCCACACGCCCCAGCAGGGCACAGACCACGGCAGGACAGGACCTGAGCCCTGCCATGGAGCTGAGTCGCTGCCTGGACATTCTCCCTCCTGTCCCAAACCTGTTTCCCACTTCCAGCACGCTCAGGGGGTCAAATCAACAGACCAAGCAGAGCATCCCTATGGATTCAGGGATCAGCCAGCCCTTGGACACCCCAAAACCATCCATACCTTCCCCCAGGACGGGCTCCAGCGTGAGCTGATACTCAGACTTCTTCTTCCCACCGCTGCCGAAGGTGGGGACGTTCTTCTCCTGGCGCAGCCGGTACGAGCTGGGATACACAGCCTTGATCTGCCCCAGGTGCTGCTCTTCAAACTGCCTGTGACAGCACCACGGGGGTTGGGGACGCCCAGAGCTGCAGCTGGGACCCCAAAAGGGGCAGCTGGGACCCCAAAAGGGGCTGCTGGGACCCCAAAAGGGGCCAGCTCACCTGCGCATCATGTCCTGCACGCCCTGCTTGACCTTGGCGAAGGTGACGGTCTCGGCGCGGTTGAAGAGCATCCCGGCGATGGTGTCCACGCTGCGGAACATCTCTGCCAGCACGCGGAACTTGTAGGGCAGCGTCAGCCCCGGGGGCAGCTCCTGGGCCAGCGTGTGGAACCGCTGGTACGCCGGGGGCTTCTGCCTGTGGGGAGGGACGGACGGGGTCAGGGCCCTGCTGCTGACCCCGTGCCCACCTCCCACCCCACCCCAAAGCCCTTCTCTGGGTGGGTGCTGGGGCCACGTCACCTGTGGCATCGGTGTCACACTGCTCAGAGCCCCCACAGCCCTCAGACCCCCACAAAACCACTTCAGAGCTGTGGCAGCCCCCTCAAATCGCCCCTGCAGCTCCTCACCTGGTCTCTCCCTCTGGAGCTGCCACCCCGGTGTCCTTGGTGTCCCCAGCCCCGGTGTCCTTGGTGTCCCCAGCCCCGGTGGCCGCTCTCCTCTGCCGGACGCGCTGCTCCAGCTGCCGCACCCGCTCCAGGCGGCCCCTCAGGTCACTGCTGGTCCCGCTGGGGACAGAGGGGACCTGGCCCGGCACCTTCATCTCCTTCATCCTCTGCAGGCGGCCCTGCAGCTCGGCCACGTCCTCCTGGGCAGGGAGGGGACACGGGGTCAGAGCGGGACAGGCGGCACCGAATCCAGAGCCGGGAGCGGAGCCGGGATCAGCCCATACCCGCTGCAGGCGCCGGGCCGGTCCCGGGGATCCTGGGCTGGGCTCTGTCCCCGTGTCCTGCCCACGGCCCGGGGAGCCGCTGGTGCTGGCCGGGGGGGACACGGCCGGGTCCTGTGACAGCGGTGTCGGGGCTCGAGGAGTGGCCAGAGGCGAGGAGCTGGTGGCCTGCAAGAGAGAGGGGAGGAGAGTTAGGGACTGTCCGGGTTCCTTAGGGACTGTCCCGGGAACCCACCCGCCCGGAGCCCCTTCCCCTGTGCCCCCCAAAGTCCTGCACGGGGAGGGGGAGCCATGGAGGGGTCTGCAATAGGGGCAGAGGGGCTGAAGGGGGCGAGTTTTGGGGTTCGTGCACTTGGGGCAGGGGTCAGTCAGGTGAGGGGGGGATTGAGAATCAGGAGAAGGGGAGGCGAGTTTGGGGGGTCCTGCACGGGGAAAAGGGGAGGAACGCTTGCGGGGCTGTTGTTTTCTGGTTCCACACGCACCCATCCGCTCCCCCGCCCCTTTATCCTCCCGCATCCCACTGCAGGGCCGCATCCCAGAGGAAGCGGCGCATCCCCCACCCCGCCAGGTCCCTACCGCTCCCGGAGACCCCGGCTCCGCGTCCCGGGGCAGCTCCAGCCTCTTCCGCGCCGACTTCCCGCTGGGTTCCCCGAACCGGGCCCCGAGCGGCGACCCCGCTTCCATCTCCCGCCGGTTCCGTTTCCTGCCCGCCAGGCCCCGCAGCGCCGGGGAGCCCCCGCGGGCCGGGGTGCGCGGCGAGCCGGGCAGCGGCAGCGAGGGCCCGCTGAGCCCCGCCGGGACGCCATCCTCCTCCTCCCGGTGCACCGGGGCACCGGCGAGGGCGGCCTTGAGCGGGCGGCCGCCGCTGCGCTTGGCCGGGGCTCCGGTGGTCCCTTTGGTCTGGCCGAAGAAGTCGGTGAGGCGGAGCTGGGCCATGGCCGCGGTCCCGATCCCGGTCCCGGTTCCGATCCCGGTTCCGATCCCGCTCCCAGGAACACGTGGGGCCGGTCCCGCGCGCTTCTCTCCTGGCGGGAGCCCGCGCGCCGAGGCCCCGCCCACCGGGGGGCGGGCAGCGGTCACGTGAGGCGGGTTTGGCGCCACTCGGCTCTTAAAGGGGCCGCACCCCTCGGAGCGGTGCTGCACGTGGGGGTCCGGGGGGACCGGGACAGCTCCGGAGGACGAGGGGCTCCGGCCTTGCTGGGTCCGGGACCAGCTGGAGCGCCATGGGCAGGGATGGACGTTGCCCACTCCAGGTTGGGCTAGCGGGGTAAAATCTGGGAATTTCCATTGGAATGGTGCTGGAGGTCATCCCTGATCTGCTCTCCCCAGTGCTCACGGGGCCAAGCCCTGACTTGGAGCTCCATGGGGACCCTCCAGGGCACAGCCATGGGAACGAGGGGCTGTGGGGCACCTGCGTTGCCCCCTGCCCGCCATTCCCTGCCCTGTGCTGTTGGCAGTGCCCGGAGCTGGGAGCGGCCTCTGGCCCATCACTGCCGGGCCAGGCACTCAGGCCGTGCCCACAGCACTTTACGGAGCCTCACGTGTCTCCCCCATCCCTCATAAAACCCGAGCGAGGCTGGCAGAGAGCAGCAGGGCCGGATCGAGGCGGGCAGGGCAGGGCTCTGGGGTGCCATTCCCGGTGCCCATTTGCTTCCAGTGCCTCCATTCCCCGCCTGGCTGTGCGTGCTCGGGGCTGCTGCACCGCCCTTTCCTGGATCCCTGCTGGTGGGGGTGGGCAGGGGTAATTCCCATCTTCAGACACGGTGTTAGTGCTGAACTTCATCTTTGTGATGAGCAGGGTTTCATTTACAAGAGCAGCTCCCCCTGGATGCCAGTGCTGAGGGTGGGTGCAGCTGAGTCCCCGTGATAAGGATGGTGCCACAAGGGGCTGTGCCCACTGATCCCAGGGATCCCCACACTGGGAGCCATCAGACCCATCCTGTGCCCACTGATCCCAGGGATCCACACAGTACGGAGCCATCAGACCCATCCTGTGCCCACTGATCCCAGGGATCCCCACACTGGGAGCCATCAGACCCATCCTGTGCCCACTGATCCCAGGGATCCACACAGTATGGAGCCATCAGACCCATCCTGTGCCCACTGATCCCAGGGATCCACACAGTATGGAGCCATCAGACCCATCCTGTGCCCACTGATCCCAGGGATCCACACTGGGGAGCCATGAGACCCATCCTGTGCCCACTGATGCCACAGATCCACACACTGGGAGCCATCAGACCCATCCTGTGCCCACTGATCCCATGGATCACACACTGGGAGCCATCAGACCCATCCTGTGCCCACTGATGCCACAGATCCACACAGTATGGAGCCATCAGACCCATCCTGTGCCCACTGAACCCATGGATCACACACTGGGGAGCCATGAGACCCATCCTGTGCCCACTGATCCCAGGGATCACACACTGGGAGCCATCAGGCCCATCCTGGTTTGGGGTTTATGGGTGGGCAGGGGTGCCTGGATGGTTGGCACTTGGGCACATTTAGGGTGGGGAGAAGAGGCCCTGGCATTCTGGAGGGAGCCCAGAGGAGAGTGGGGAGCAGTGTGGCAGTGTGCCAGCTGGATGCCAGTTTATGAACCGTGTTGGGAAAACAAGCTCAGGGGAGCCAAGGAATGCAGAGAATTTCATGGGCCGGTGGTTCCTGTTGCAGGCTGGTGGTTACCAGCACTGCCAGGTGTCACCAGCCACACTGCCCGTGCCACCAGCTGTGCCTGGCACCTTCCCATGAGGATTTTGGGTGGGATTTGGGACTGGGACAGCCCAGCTCCAGATGTGACCAGGGCTCCCAGTTCCATGGGGGTGTGGGTCTGCATCTGGCTCTGCAGCGGGCACTGAGCTCTGGGAATGTGGGACTGTGGGTCCAGCTCCAGGAACACGGAATGATTCCTTGCTGCCAGGGACACAGCACCCAGCTCCAGGGACACAGAATAATTCCCCAGTGCCAGGGACACAGCACCCAGCTCCAGGACTGCACATCAACCCCTCCCAAGCTCCCCACTCCACGCAGCAACTCTGAGCCCTGGTATCAACAACAAACATTCAACAAAAACAAGTTCTGACTTCTTCATTTCATTTTCGGACGAAACAAACACGAAGCACAGCTGCTTATCTTTCTTTCATTTTTTTCCCTTTTTTTTTCTAGTCGATATTTTTTTTCCCCCGACGGCAAAAAGCGGACGCCGGGGGGCTGCGGGGCCCGCGCTGAGCCCGGCCAGCCCGGCCAGCCGGTGTGAGCGGTGCGAGCGGTGCGAGCGGCGGGCGCGGTGCCGGCGGGCGGCGCTGGGGCCGCGCCGGCCCCGCGGGTGGGGGGCGGGCGGTGCCGCTTTATAAAGCGGCGGGCGCGGGGCGGGGGCAGCGCCTCGGAGCGCCGCGGGACCGGGCAGCGGCGTCGGCACCGGGGCCTGCCCAGCCCCGGCGGGGCGGAACGGCTCGGAGCGGCTCGGGCCGGGCCCCCCCGCCGCGGCGGCCGGGCGGGATGAAGCGCCGGGGGCTCTGCCAGGGGCTCTACTGGCTGCTGCTGCCGCTCGCCCTGCTGGCCGGTGAGTGCGGGGATCCCCCGCCATGGGGAGCGGAGCGCGGCTCGGCGCTGTCGCCGCTCGCCGGTGGCTGCGGGCGCGGGGCCGTCCCGGCACGTGGGGCGGGAAGCGCCGGGAAGCCGGGGGCGAGCGGGAACCGGGGCTGCGATCCCGGAGCCGGGACGGGCGGTCCCTCCCTCCGCGGGGATCACCCGCGACCCCGCGGCTCCGCCCGTGTCCGAGCGCGCTGGCGGGCGGCGCTGCCGCTTTCCCCGGGCGGGACGGTGCGTGCGTGTCCCCCCCGTCCCCGCAGCTGTCCGGGTGCAGGTGGCCCGGTTGGGTCACAGCCGCCGCCGCCGCTGTGCCGCTGGGGGCGAGGAGCCCGCTCCGGCCGGGTGGGCGATGCCCGGGGGCGGCTGTGCCCATCCCGTCCCCGTGCCCGGGTGGATCCGGTGCCCCCGTGGCTCTGCGGTGCCCAGGCTGCCACCAGCCCGTTGCCAGCACTGTCGGCCTTTGATGGCAGCTGTGCTACCCACCGAGGCAACCGGCTGGCCACCGGCCTGGAAAATCCCCGTGTCCCGGGACGCGCAGGACAAGAATCGGCTCTTTGAAGCCCGCCTGCTCCGGAGCCTCTTCGGGGACGCTGCGTTTGCGTAGACGCAAAGGAAAATCCTCCTTAGAGCGAGGATTGTTCGAGGGGCTCCTGGTGCCGGGCTCTTTGCCGCTCGCCCCGGCCGTGCTGGGGGCCCGAGCCCCGCGGAGCTCTGGGGTGGCTTTGGGGTGGCCCTGGAAGGACTTTTGGGACACTGTCACCTGGACAGAGAGGGACACGCTGCCGGCTGAGGGAGGCGCGCCCAGCCGGGCCAGCCCCGTTCCCAGCTGCGTTTTGGGGAGCGGGGTCGGGTTTCGGGGTGCTGGCTCCGGGCGCAGCCTCGCTGGCGGAGGAAGTCGGTGACTCTTGAAAAAGCTGCTTTTCCTCTGCTTTGCCGGGGAGTGACTCAGAGCATCGCGCGGGATGTCAGGAGGTTCACGTTAATTATAACCCAGCCCAGCCGGGGCTGCGCTGCCCGGGCCGGGGCGCGGGAGCTGCCGGGGGCATCCCATGGGTGCCCGGGGCGACACGTGGCCCGCGGGCCAGCCTCCCGCGGGGCCCTGCTGCTCCAATAACGCCGATTTACCCCAAATCCTGCCGGCGTGCCCGGCTCTGCCGCCGCTCCAGCGCGGGGTGTGCTGGGGAGCGCGGGTCCCCCAGAGCTGGGGACACACCGGTGGCCTTGCTGTCCCCCCCGCCGCCCCCGCGGAGCTCGTGGGTGGCGTGTTTGAATTTGGGGCCCCGCTTGGGCGGGGACTCCGTCCCGCTCCAGCTCATTGCCCGGAGGGGGTGACTCAGCAGCGCCCGGGGGGCTCGCAGGAGCCGCGGGGGAAACTGAGGCACGGGGGGTGTGGCTCGTCCCGCCGCACCTGGCCGGGAGGGTTCGCCCCCAGCTCGGCCCTTCCTTCCCGGGCAGCTTGGCTGTCCCCGAACGTCCGCAGGATGTTTGCTCGGGGCTCCCGGCCAGCTTGGGCCGGTGTGGCCGCAGGGCTCGGGTCCGTGCCTGGGGCAGCCCCGGCTTCCCACGGCTGGCACTGCCCCGGGCTGTGTGCCCACCTCGGCTCCGTCCTTCCCGCTGGGGTTCTGGGGTGCTGTGGGGGGCACGCTTTAATTCCTGCCCTGCACCCCCAATGCCAGTCCTTGCCATGCTGCTCCCTGGCTCCGTGGGCAGAGGTGATGGGTGTGGGTGGCACCCCATTCCCCTGGGGTGGGCACACAGCCCCCCCTGCCTGCCCACCTTGTGTTTGGGGGTCCCTGGGGGTGCCACGGGGCTGGAGCCCAGCCGGGTGCCAGCGTGGGCTGCAGCTGCTGCCTGCTGCGGTCAGGTGCTTTTTATAAAACCCAGGGAAATAGAATAGAGCAGGGAAAAAAAAACCTATTTAAAAAAATAAAAAACAGAAAAGCAGAGGCACCGCTGTCTCCAAGAGCAATAACTGCTGCTTCCTCCCGGGCAGGGGGAGGGGATGGCAGGGTGGGATGGGATGGAGGTGCAGGGCCAGGTGCCCAGGACTGAGCCCCCACAGCCCCGCTGAGGAGGGGGACACCGTGAGGGGCTCCCCAGGGGTGCAGCGGGTCCCCTTTGGGTGAGGACAGCAGGGTTTGGGCACAGCTGGCACTGCCGTGTGGCAGCCACGGTCACAGCCCCGCTGGGAATGTTGGTGGCCCTGGGAATGTGTCCTCGTGTGTCCCAGTGTGAGTCTGCAGCTCCGGGAGCCCTGTGGCACGGGCTGTGCCCTGCTGGCGTGTGCCAGAGTGTGACACTTGTCCCCTGAGCTCCCTGTGTCCTCCTGGCGTGTGCCAGCGTGTGACACTTGTCCCCTGAGCTCCCTGTGCCCTCCTGGCGTGTGCCAGCGTGTGACACTTGTCCCCTGAGCTCCCTGTGCCCTGGCACGGGTTCCTGGCTCCCAGCTGGGCTTTGCCAGGCTGGCACCGGGCCCGGAGCCCTCCTGGGGCATCTCCTGCGGCATTCCCGGGGGCAGGCTCGGAGCTGGCGGGATGAACTTTCCACAAAAACAGGATGTGGAGGGTGAGCCGGTGGGGCTGCTCTTTCCTGGAAAGTGGGGCTGGGAATGTGCTGCTGGCTGGCTCTGCGTGCCCACGGGCTGTGGCTTTGGGGCTGCTGGGATTTGGGGATATGGAGAGACACGGTGACGGGATTTTTGGGACAGGGAGAGCCCCAGTGGCGGGATTTTGGGGTGGGGAGAGTCACAGTGACGGGATTTTGAGATAAGGGAGAGTCCCAGTGACAGGATTTTGGGATGGGGAGAGTCCCAGTGACGGGATTTTGGGACGAGGAGAACGACACTGATGGGATTTTGGGATGAGGCCTCTGGGTTCCTCACCCTGCCTCTGCTTTGCAGCCAGCTGGTGCAGAGTCGAGTCTTAGGAGCAAAGTGACACCTTGGGGACCCTGTCAGGGTCCTGGGGTCCCCAGCTGGGGCTGGTGACCTGGCAGGCAGCTTGGCAGAGCTGCCTGGCCCCAGCAGCAGGTAACGGGGCTGTGTGAGGGAGCAGGGCAGGAATTAAAGAGCTTTGCTAATTAACCCTGAGCGGCCACAGGTGCTGAGCACGGTGGATGCAGAGCGATGCTGCAGGGCTGCTCTGGGGGGTCTGGGATCCCCCTTTCCCCATTCAGCTGGGAATGGATCCTTGCTGGAAGCTGCCTGGGTGTGGGATGGTGCCTGGTGGGCAGGGAGGGGGCTGTGCCAGACCCCAAATCCCTTCCCAGCCCAGTGCCAGGGAAAGGCGCCAGTGCCCAGTGCTCCTGGCTGCCCCCTTTGCCAGGGGTGCCCAGTGACCCCAATCCCCTCCCACGGGGAGATTCAATTAGGGCTGGCGTGGAGGAGCCCCGGCACATCCTGCCCAGCTCCCGGCGCTGTGATTGAGCCTCCTCCCGCCTCATTAATGTCATTAATATTTCACGTTAATGCCGGGAGCTGCTCCGGGGTCACGGGCTGGGCGGGCAGCAATTGGGGTGCCAGTCCGGGGTGCCTGGCTTGGGGAACAGGGTGAGTGCCCACACACAGCGGGGTGTGGTGGTGAGGGCAGGGCACGGGGAGGGGGCTGTGGGTGCCACAGGGCTGTGCCCACCCCCAGGTGGCTGCTGGAGGGCGGCTTTGCCCGGCTTTGCTGGGCTCTGCTCTCCCCACACGCCAAACTGGTTTTTCCTCCCTGTGCTGCACTTTCCCCGCTGTCAGCACTGCGGGGAACCGGTTCCCTCCGCGCACCCACGCACCGGGCACGGCACGCCCGCTGCACCCGGGGAAAGGGGTGCCAGGCCGGGCTCCGGGGGTGCCAGGCCGGGCTCCGGGGTGCCCCCAAACCCGAGGGTGCCCCCAAACCCGGCTGTCACCCGTCACCACCTCCTTTCCCTCCTTTCCCACCCTGGTGGAAGCCACCGAGCGCTCCCGGTGGTGCCTGGGGGGTGCAGGGGGTGCCACCAAGCAGAGGGTCCTGGTGGCGCCAAATATTGGGGTTGGCAGATAGGTACCCCCAGTGCCCAGCATGATCCGCGCTCTCAGCGGAGCTGCCAGCCGTGCCCTCGGTGCCGTGGCAGGGCCGGGGGCTCTCGGTGGGCACAGGGGTGGTGGCACAGGGGACAGTGGCCCTGCCCGGCTCCCGCAGCAGCAGCAATGTCTCGCCCCCGTGCCGGGAAGGCTCCTCTCGGCTGGAATGTTTGCTCCATGAGATCATCCTGTGCCGAAGCAGCCAGGAACAGCCAGGAGCCCTCGGCAGCGGCCCGGGGTCACCGCGGGGAGGTGGCGGCTGTGACAACCCCGCTGTCCCCGGCCCGGGCTGCGCTTTGGGGACGCGCGGGGACCGGAGCTGCTCGTGGCCCCAGCACGGGCCGTGTCCCCCCTCTGTGCCCCGCTGTCCCCGGGGCTGTGCCGTGTGTCCCCTCCCGGCCGCGCTGTCCCCATCCCCAGGATGTGCTGTCCCATTGAAACCTCGTAAACACAGGAAGGGCCGTGCCGGGCTGAGCACGGCCCTGGCACCGGGCCGGGCCCCCCTCATCCTCCCGGTGCCACGGGGTCAGAGTTGAGTCCCCTATGTCACCCCCCCCCGTGTCACCTCCCCTGTGTCACCCCCCCGTGTCACCTCCCCTGTGTCATCCCCTTCCCAGGTGTGGTGCCAAGGGGAGCAGCTCCTGCCCTGGGTGACAAACAGCTGTCCCCTGGGGCTGTCCCCTCCCTGGGCAGTCCCAAAGGGACCCCCCCATGCTGGTGGGACGTGTCCCCCTGGTCTGCAGCACAGGGGATGGGGACAGCTCCTGGGACAGCACGGTGACAAAGCTCACTGCCCTGTGCCCGGCTGGGCACTGATCCCAGGGTGTCCCAGGCCAGTGCCAGGTCCCTGGGCACTGATCCTGGAGATGTCCCAGGGGTGTCCCAGGCCAGTGCCAGGTCCCTGGGCACTGATCCCAGGGTGTCCCAGGGGTGTCCCAGGCTTGTCCCCTGTCCCAGGCTCTGATCTGGGCTGTCCCCCTGGTGCTGCCCATCCCTGCACCCTCAGTGCTGCCCTGGCTGCTCCCTGCCCCTGCATGTGCTGGTGTCTGTCACTGTCACAGAGGTGACAGGAATGCTGAGTCCCCAGCCGGGGTGGCAGGTGCCTTCCCACGTCCCTGTCCCCGTGTCTGTCCCCATCCCTGTCCCCGCAGGGCGCTGGCTCCTCTGGTAGTTTCGTGCCTGCAGACAAGCTGTAATTTAGGGCTAAAAATAAGTGAGGGGGAAGGTGCTGGGCTGGTGGCACACCCAGAGCAGGGGACAGGGGCTATGCCAGCCCTGCAGGGGTCACGGGTGAGGGTGAGGTCCCAGACTGGCCATGGGGGTCCCTGCAGTGCTCAGCCTGGTTTGGTGGGGATGATGTGGAAACGCTGCAGATTTTTGTCATGGCTCTTCTTCCCCTGTCCCCCCACGTGTCTGGGACCTCTGGTGTCCCCTCTTCTTGTCACCCATGGTGGCACAGCCTGAGGTCCTGCCTGTGCCCCTCTTTCTGATGGCACTTTTTTGGGGCTTGACCCCCTTATCTGCATTTTGGGGTGCTTTTCTTTTGGGGATCCCCGCGGTGGGGAAGGTGCAGCTGTGAGCCCTCCCAGTGCCCCGTCCCTGTCACTGACCCTGTCCCTCTGTCCCCAGCCTGCCTGTTCCGCTACAATGTGCTGTCCCTGGTGTACCTGCTCTTCCTGCTGCTCCTGCCCTGGTTCCCGGGGCCCTCCTCACGTTTTTCCACAGGTAAGGGGACACGGGGGACAGGGGGGTGGCACAGGGGGTGGCACAGGGTACCCCAGGGCACAGGGGATGGGGAGATGGGCACAGGGGGGTGGCACAAGGGACAGTGGGCACAGGGGAGCTGCCCTCCCTCCCGTGGGCACCTTGGCTGTGGTTTCACCCCGCCCGGGCAGTGGCTCCGTGTGGAGCCTCTCTCTGTTAATTATAGCCCAGGGGGGTTATTAATAGCCCTGCTGCTCCACAAGGGCCGGGTTGGAGCTTTTTTAACCCAAAACCTCAGGGCTGGGCTGTGTGGGCACACCACGAGCAGCCCCTCCGCCCTGCCTGGGGTGTGTGGTGGCCTCGGGGGTCCCCCCCACCCCATGGGCAGGTGCCCACAGCCCCCCTGTGCCCGGCTCTGTGCCCACCCCCAGCGCCTGGCACGGCCACAGATAAAAGCTTTACCCAAGCTTCGCCCTCTGAATATTTCATGGGCTCGCACGGCCCCGGATGGATCCCGGCACTGCCCAGAGCCTTGCCTGGATTTACAGGAAAAAACAAGAGGAGGGAAAGCTCACAGCTGTGGTGGGCTCGCTGCCCAGCCCACCCCTGGCCAGGAAAACGGGCACAGGGCCCGGGGAGCCGGCTGGGAATGGGGGCAGAGCCAGGTGGTGGGAGGGATGGGGGGTTTGGAGGGGGGGGGACCCCATGAGCCATCCCATGGGTATGGGGACCCCTGGAGCCCTCCCATGGGGTGTTCCAGAAGGAATGGGGACCCCTGGAGCCCTCCCATGGGGTGTTCCAGCAGGGATGGGGACCCTGGAGCCTCCCACAGGGTGTTCCTGCAGGGATGGGGATGCTGCCTGCACCCCAGGGTGGTCCCAGGCCAGCAGGGCCATGGGGTTGGTCCTGGCCTTTGGCTCTCGGGCTGTGCTGGGTGAGGGCAGAGCCCTGCTGGGATCCCGACCCTGGGGCACAGCCCTGGCATCTCTGGGCACTGTTCTCCCTCCCCAGCTCTTGCTGAGGGTCCCTGCTGGGGTCCCTGCTGCCCTTGGCTGGGGGGTGACAGCTTTGCCCGTGTCCCAGGTCACAGCAGCCGCATCCTCAAGGCTCTGCTGGGGATCAGCATCCTCTTCCTCCTCGCCCACCTGGTTTTCCAGATCTGCCTGTACGCGCTGCCCGCCCTGGACCAGCTGCTGGGGCCCAGCTGTGAGTAGGGGGTGCCCGTGCCCACCCTCACCCCCAGCCCTGCTCCCTGTGCCCCCTCCAGCTGGTGCCATGTGTGACCCATCCTGGGGCTGCTGAGGCTCTGCAGGGTGTGCCAGCCGTGTGCCACCTCGCCTGTGCCATGCTGGGTGCCACCGCCCTGGGCACAGAGCCCCTCCTGCCGTGGCTGGGGGTGCTCGGTGCCTGCCCACGGGGCTCTGCCCCTCTCAGTGCCCCCCTCCTCCCCACAGGCAGCTCCTGGGAGGTCTTTGCTCGGCACATTGGGGTCACCAGGTAAGGGCACCCTCTCCATGTGGGGCTGGCAGGGGCTGGGGGGGTCACCCCTGAGCCCTGCCCTGCCCCGCTGTCCCCTCAGGCTGGACTTGAGTGACATTCCCAACTCGGTGCGGCTGGTGGCGCCCGACGTGGGCATCCTGCTGGTCTCATCCGTGTCCCTGTGCCTGTGCCGCCGCCTCAGCCCTGCCCCTGCCGCCTCCAGAGGGAATCCCGAGCCCCTGGAGTCCTCTGAGTGGGTGAGAGCCACCCCCAGTGCCATGGGGACATCCCACCATCCACGTGCCACCGGGTCCCTGCCTATGGCTGTCCCTGTCCCTTCCCTGGGCACAGCCTGGGGCTTGGCACGGGGGCATCCCCATGGCTGGGGGCACAGTTTGGGGTGGTTTTGGCCAGACTGGAGGGCTTGGTCATTGTCACACAGCTTGGGATGACTCAGCCGTGGAGGAGTGTCTGTGTTTGCTCTGGCAGTGCCACGGGGATCGTGGCAAACAGCTGGGACAGTGGGGCGGGCATTTGTGGGGCTGGGCACCTATTGGGGGTGGGCATTTATGGAGGTGGGCAGCTATGGGGTGGGCAGATGTGGGATGGGTGGTTATGGGGTGGGCAGCTGTGGGGTGGGCAGTTACGGGGTACAGGCCCCCAGCTGGAGCTCGCTGGTGCACGGTGGGTGCTGTGCCATTCTGTGCCATGCTGTGCCGTGCCAGCCCCACCTGGCAGTGCCACCCGGTCACAGGGACACCGTGCTGGTGGCACGGGGCAGACCCAGCCCCGGTGTAACCCGAGCGCTGCAGGCACGGACGCCTTTGCCGTGAGCCCGGGAGGGAGCTGGAAAAGAGCTCGGTGCCGGGAGCTCCCGGAGCCAAGGCAAACACGGCCCGAGCAGGCAAAGCTCTGCAGGCGGGCACCGAGCCTGCCCTCTGTGACTGGGGAAACTGAGGCACGGCGGGAGCCGCCCGGGCCGGGTCTCGGGGCTCAGGGCGCGCCGTTGTCCCCGGCAGAGGGACGAGAAGGACGCGGGGCGGCAGCGGAGGGCGCGGAGGGACTGGAGGCTGCGGAGCCGCCTGCGGGACAAGGCGCACTCCCTGCTCTGGGAGGCTGGCAAGGGCCTGGCATTCCTGCTGCTGGCCCTGGCAGGTGCGTGTGTGCCACTGCTGGGCTGGGGGTGACACGGGGACAGGCAACAGGCAGCGCTGTAAAGGCTTTATTCCAGAGAACACAGGTTTTATAGAGTGATACGATGGATTCTGTTTGAGTGGTTAATGAACAAAAACATCCTGCTCACACACTGTTCTTGAGAAGAACAGAGAGACAAAGATTGTAGATTGTTTATACTTAACATATATTTAATTGTAGGTTGTTTATATTTAACATATATTTGGTTGTGGATTGTTTATATTTAACAAGTTATCCCATCTTTACAACTCCTTAAAAATCCTCACAAGCCTCTGTGAGAAACTCTTGTTTCTCTGTCTCTGTGCCATGGCACCCACAGGTGGGCACAGCCTGGTGGGCACACGGGGGTGGGTGAGCTGCTGGGGAGGATGCATGGTGCAAAATGGGGTGCTCAGTCCAGGGGAAAGCATCAGGGGAGGGTTTTCCATCCAAGCTCAGTGCAGGCAGGGAGGGATGCTTGGTCCAGAGAGGAAATCGGTGCAAGGAGAAGGGAGGCTTGGTGTAAGGGGAGAAAATGTTCAATCCAAGGGAGAAATCTCAGCCCAGGGGAGAGCTGCTCACTCTGAGGGCCAAATGCTTGATCTGTGGAGGGAGAGATGCCTGGTCTGGGGAGGGAGAGGATGCTCAGTGCAAGGAGGGAGGATGCTCATTCCAAACAGGAGCGATGCGAGACTTAGAGTCCAAAGGGGAAAAGGTTGGACCAAGAGGAAGGAGATGCTTGGTGCAAGGTGGAAAACTGTCCCAGGGGAGGGGATGCTTGCTGTGAGGAGGAATGCTGGGTGCAGTGGGGAGCTCTCAGTGGGATGGGGGTTCCAGTGGGGTGCTCTCAGTGGGATGGGGGTTCCAGTGGGATGGGGGTTCCAGTGGGGTGCTCTCAGTGGGATGGGGGTTCCAGTGGGATGGGGGTTCCAGTGGGGTGCTCTCAGTGGGATGGGGGTTCAGTAGGATGCTCTCAGTGGGATGGAGGTTCCAGTGGGGTGCTGGGCTGTGCACTGACCGCCCGTGGGGCGCTGCTCCCCAGGGATCACCCTGCCCTCCGCCTCCTCCAGCGTCTACTTCCTGCTCTTCGTGGGGCTGTGCACGTGGTGGGCCTGCCACCTGCCCTCCAGCCAGCAGGCCTTCAACGTCCTCTGCGTGCTCCTTGGCATCTACAGCGCCTGCCACCTGCTCTGCCTCTATGCCTACCAGACCCCCTTCGTGCAGGGGCTGTTCCCACCCCCCACCATCTGGGCACGGTGAGTGCCAGGAGGGAGCTGTGCCAGGGGGAGCCACCCTGGGGAGGGCAGCCACCCACAGGCATGGCAGCCTGGCTGCTGGTACCACCATGGGGATGGCAGCCTGGCTGCTGGTGCCAGCATGGGGATGCCAGCCTGGCTGCTGGTGCTGGCTGGGGGTTGATGCCAGCTCCTCTGTCCCCACAGGGTGTTTGGCTTCAAGGACATCATCCTGTACCACAACTGCTCGCAGCCCAACATCCTGGACCTCAACAACAGCCACCCCTGGCCCGTCTACGCCAACCCTGGCATCCTGCTCCTGCTCTACTACACCCTGGCCACCCTGGTGAAGCTGCGCCGGCGGGAGGTCAAGGTGAGGGCTGCAGGGCTGAGCCACACCCCGGTGGTGGCAGCGGTGACAATGGTGACAATGTGCCTGGCTGTGACCGCCCCGGCCCTGCTGCAGGAGGGGCAGTGGGGTGCCCGCAGTGCGGGGTGCCAGGGCAGGGGGCTGGGGCATGTCCTGCTCCCCGGTGGTGGCACTGGTGCCCTGAGCTGGCTCCTGCCCCTCGCAGAGAGCTGCGGCACCGGCACGGCCGCGCCCGAGGGACCTGGTGGAGCTGGAGAGCTGGCCCCAGGACACTCCCCACGTGGCCGAGGACACCAAGGTGGGTCTGGGGGGGCTGTGCAGGGAATGGCTGCGGGATGGGGCTGCCAGGGTGGGCTCTGAGCCCTCTCTGCCCTCAGCCCATGCTGTACCCCAACACCGGGAAACGGAGCACCAGCAGCGAGAACTGCACCGTGCACATCCTGAACCCACGTAAGCCTGGCGCCAAACCCCTCCCCAAACCCTGCCTGGATCCTGGGGGTGCTTTGTGCTCCCCTTTCCCAAATGCTGCCTGGACCTTGGGGGTGCTTTGTGCTCCCCCTCCCCAAACCCTGCCTGGATCCCGGGGTCCCTCACGCTCCCTCTCCCCATGCCAGGCAGGAGGCATCCGGCGCCGTGGCTGCACACCGTGGGCCACCTCCTCATGAAGCAGAGCTACGTGGCTGCCCTCATCGCCATGATGGTAAAGAGCTGGCAGGGCACACGGGGACACGGCCCTGGGGAGGGGACAGAGCTATTGAGGGGTCACCTCTTGGTCTGAGCCCCCTCCCTGCCCGCAGGTGTGGAGCATCACGTACCACAGCTGGCTGACCTTCGTGCTGCTGCTGTGGGCGTGCCTGATCTGGACGGTGCGGAGCCGCCGGCACTTTGCCATGCTGTGCTCGCCCTTCCTGGTGCTCTACGCCATCGGCCTGTGCGGCCTGCAGTACGTGTGGGCCATGGACGTGGCCGCCGAGCTGCCCACCCGCCTCAGCTTCGTGGAGCTGCAGCCGCTGGGGCTGGTGCACCCGAGCTACCCCTGCATGGTGCTGGGGGCCAAGGTGAGCGTGGCACCGCGGCACCGTGCCACCCCCGTGCTGCCGGCGCCCCGCTCACCGCCTGTCCCCACAGCTCCTGTTCACCCTCACCTTCTGGATGCTGCTGCGGGGCTTCGTTGGCGAGAAGGTGCTAAAGAGTAGGGCAATGGCCACATCTGTCACGGATACAGGTGAGGGCTCCTGGTGTGGCTGTGCCTGTGGGGGGACCCCTGTGTCCCTGCCCGGCTGCTGCAGCCCCCGTGTGCCCCACAGAAGCCAGCCAGATGCGGGACGTGCTGCAGAAGCTGGGCGAGGTGCTGAGGGATTTCTTCGCCAAGTTCTGGATCTGCGTCTGCGCCGTCCAGTTCATCGTGGTGACCTTCGCCGGCCGCCTCGTCCTCTACAAGATCGTCTACATGCTCCTCCTGCTCCTGTGCCTCATGCTGTTCCAGGTGCAGGGGCTGGGCACCCCTGGGGACCTGTGCCACGCCCGGGGTGGCCCTGCTGATGTCCCTGTCCCCGCAGGTGTACTACAGCCTGTGGCGCAAGGTGCTCAAGGGCTTTTGGTGGCTGGTGGTGGCCTACACCATGCTGGTGCTCATCGCCACCTACACATACCAGTTTGAGGACTTCCCCATGTACTGGAGGAACATTACAGGGCTCAACGATGACCAGTGAGTGTCCCCTACCCGCTGGGCATGGCCAAGGGCTGGGGAAACCGAGGCACGGAGCAGGTTGGGGTTGATCCCTGGTGTGGATCAACCTTGGTGCCTGGTTGGGGTGGGATGGATGGGACCCCGTGCTGACCCTCCTCTCCCCACCCAGGCTGAGCGACATGGGCCTGCAGCAGTTCAGCGTCTCCAAGCTCTTCTCCAGCATCCTCATGATGGGTTTCTTCCTGCTGGCCTGCATCCTCCAGCTCCACTACTTCCACGAGCCCTTCATGCACATCACCGACCTGCAGCACATCCGGCCCCCCTCTCTGGCCTCCTCCTACATCCACAGGTAGGACCCACTGCTGGGTGACCCTCCCTGCACCCTGAGCACCCATCCCTGCTCTGTGACCCTCCCTGCACCCCCAGCCCCCTGTCCCTGCTCTGTGACCCCCCCTGCACCCCAAGCACCCCATCCCTGCTCTGACCCCCTCCCCACAGGTCTGAGGAGCTCCACGGGAGCCGTCTGCTGCGGGACGCAGCTGCTTCTGAGACCACCCACTCCCGAGACTCAGACACGGCGTCCCTGGGTATGGGCAGGGATGGGGCACGGGCTGGGAGGGGTGTCCTGCAAGCCAGGAGGGACCTGGGAGGGCAGGGAGGTGGATTTGGGTTGATTTCTGGGCAAGGAGATGGATTTGGGTTGGTCTCTGGGTAAGGAGGTGGATTTGGGTTGATATCTGGGTGTGGGAGGGTATGGAGATGGACTGGGGCATCCTCCAAGCCTGGAAGAGCCTTTCAGGGTATGGACTGGGGTCTCCTCCAAGTCTGGAGGCATGCAGGGATGGGTGGGGATGCCCTCTGAGGCAGGAAGAGGCTGGAGGCTGCAGGGATGGGTTGGGTTGTTCTCCAGGTGTGGAGGGCTGTGGGAATGGACTGGGGAGGACACAGGGGAGGGGTTGGGGTGTCCTCAGAGCCAGCAAGGCTGTGGGGGTGTTCATGAGGGTCCACATCCCACAGTGTCCAACAAATGGGGGCTGGTGCTGGAGCGCCTGGTGGTGCTGGGCCGCACCTTCTCGGACAAGATGACACGGAGCGAGGTGTTCGTGAGGCGCCTGCTGGAGCTCCACGTCCTCAAGCTGGTGGCTGTCTACGCCGTCTGGGTGGCCCTGGAGGAGGTATCCCTGGGGGTGCAGGGTTGGGGGGCTCAGTGGGACCCCCCGAGATGCTGACACGGCCTCTGCCCCAGGTCTCGTTGATGAACTTCTTGCTGGTGCTGCTGTGGACCCTGGCCGTGCCCTACTGCCGCTTCCGCCACATGGCCTCGTGCCTCTCCACCGTCTGGACCTGCATCATCATCGTCTGCAAGATGCTCTACCAGCTCGAGGTCGTGGACCCCCACGAGTACTTCAGCAACTGCACCCAGGTGTGCCCAGCGGGGCCGGTTCTTGGGGGGCTCCCTGGCTGGATGGGGGGGCTGAGGGCACTGACCATCCCCCGGTGCTCCCCTCTGCAGCCCCTGCCCAACGGCACCAACCTGACCCCAGAGGAGCTGCGCAACTCCACGCTGTACCGCGGCCCCGTGGACCCCGCCAACTGGTTCGGCATCCGCAAGGGCTTCCCCAACTGGGGATACGTCAAGGTGGGCATGGGGACACTCTGGGGATCACCTGGAGGGGGTTCTTGGTGTCACAGCGTGGTCCTGAGCATCTCCTGAGAACCTGGGGAGATGCTCTTTGTGGGGACCACCTGGAGGGGATTCTTGGCTTCACACTATGGTCCTGAGCATCTCTTCTGAGAACCTGGGGGATGCTGGTTATGATGACCGCCCCGTGGGGGGATTGCTGGTGTCACACCATGGTCCTGAGCATCTCTTCTGAGAACCTGGGGAGATGCTGTTTATGATGACCGCCCCGTGGGGGGATTGCTGGTGTCACACTGTGGTCCTGAGGTCTCTTCCAAGAACCTGGGGAGATGTTCTGTATGAGGACCACCCTGTAGGGGGATTGCTGGTGTCACCCCGTGGTCCTGAGCGTGCCCTGTTCCCCCAGAACCACCTGCAGGTGCTGCTGCTGCTGGTGTTCGAGGCCGTGGTGTACCGGCGCCAGCAGTACCACCGCAAGCAGCACCAGCTGGTGGCCCCCGCCACCGAGACCGTGTTTGAGGACATCTCCCGCGAGCACCTCGACCTCAGCGTCGTCAACTGCGCCAAATACTTCATCAACTACTTCTACTACAAGTTTGGCTTGGAGGTGGGGGCACCCCTTGTGTGGATTGGGGTCCCGACGCTCACAGCATCCCATTGCTGAGCCCTGCACCCCCTGCGCCCCCAGATCTGCTTCCTGATGATAGTGAACGTGATCGGGCAGCGGATGAACTTCCTGGTGATCCTGCACGGCTGCTGGCTCGTGGTGATGCTAACGCGGCGGCGGCGCGCGGCCATCGCCCGCCTCTGGCCCAAGTACTGCCTCTTCCTCGTCATCTTCTTCCTCTACCAGTACCTGCTGTGCCTGGGCATGCCGCCCGCCCTCTGCATAGGTGAGGGGCACCCTGCCTGTCCGTGGGAAGGGGCTGCAGGAGAGGCCTGGCACTGATGGTGCCCCCTGCCCCCGCAGACTATCCGTGGCGCTGGAGCCGTGCCATTCCCCTCAACTCGGCCCTCGTCAAGTGGCTCTACCTGCCCGACTTCTTCCAGGCTCCCAAATCCACCAACCTCATCAGTGAGTAGCCCCCTGCCCATGGGGTGCCCCCTACTCCAGCCCCTGGCAGTCCCTGCTTATGGGGTGGCACAGCCCATGGCAGACCCCTGGCCCCCCTGCTCCAGCCCCTGGCACCTCTGTGCCCATGGGGTGCCCTGTCCCCCTACTCCACCCCCTGTCCCAGCCTCTGGGACCTCCCCAGCCATCCTTTGGGTCCAGGAGGGGGGAAGGACAGACAGGAAGGGTGGAGGAGCTTTAAGAGCCCCACTCTTTTGGAGGTAGAATTTAAATCACACACACCCCGCTGGAGAAGGAGTCATGGCAAACCCCACCTTTTTTTGGGGGACCTTAATTGTTTCCCACCTCTTCTTGGGGGACCTTAATTGTTTTCCCACCTCTTTTTGGGGTCCTTAATTGTTATCCCACCCCTTTTTGGGAAAAGGAGGGACCTGGAGGGATCCACCCTTGGTTAAAGAGGAGGTGGGGCCGGGGAAAGCCGCACCTGCCTGGAGGGAATGAACAGGTCCCCATGCAGGGCAGGATGGGGGTGCCCCACACCCGGGGGAAGGGTTTGGGGTGTGGTAGCAGCATTTAGGGGGGCTGTGGCCCGGGCTGAGCCCTGTTTCCCCAGATGATTTCCTGCTGCTGCTGTGCGCCGCCCAGCAGTGGCGCGTCTTCGAGGCCGAGCGCTCCGAGCCGTGGCTGCGGGCGGCCGGGAGCAATTCTGACCGGCTGGACCGCGAGACGGACCACCACAACCCCACCCCAAACTTCATCTACTGCAAGTGGGTGCCCCCAGCGCCGCACCCCCACCGGGGCTGGGCCGCGGGAATGGGATCCCCACTGTGGGCACTGAATGGGGGGCTCCTCTGGGATGGGACCCAGCTGGGATGGGACCCCTTGGGGTGTGGACAAAATGGGATGCCAGCCTTGGAATTCCAACCTTGGGATGCCAGACTTTGGGGTATGGATGGGCTTCCCGCCTGGGATGGAAGCCTTTAGGGTAGGGACAAGATGCGATCCCACCTTTGGATGGCAAATCCCCTGGGATGGGACCCCTTGGGGTGTGGACACGATGGAATCCCACCAACCCTGGGATAGCAAACTTTGGGGTATAGACAGGATGGGCTTCCCCCTTGGGATGGAACCCTTTGGGGTAGGGACAAGATGAGATCCCACCTTTGGATGGCAAATCCTCTGGGATGGGACCCCTTGGGGTGTGGGTGAGATGGGACCTTCAGGCAGTGGGACCTGCTGGGCTGGGATCCTCTAGAATGGGATTGGAACCCCTTTGGGCCGGGGTCCCTTTGGACATGACCCCCGTGGTGGCTGGAGCAGGGACAACCTGAGGCTCTTCTGGAAGGAGTGAGGTGGTCCAGGACACTCCTGGTGATGGACCCTCACAGGCTTTGTGCCATAAACTGGGACAAAACCCTTTGTCCCCCATGACAGGCCTGGTGGGGAGGACAGGGACTGTGCTGGGGAGGAACAAGGCCTTGCTCTGACCACCCCCTCCACAGGTCCTACCTGGACATGGTGAAGGTGGTGGTGTTCCATTACCTCTTCTGGGTGGTCCTGGTGGTGGTTTTCATCACCGGCACCACCCGCATCAGCCTCTTTGGGCTGGGCTACGTGCTGGCCTGCTTCTACCTGCTGCTCTCGGGCACCGCCATGCTGCGCAAGTCGGCCCGCGCCCGCCTGGCGCTCTGGGACTGCCTCATCCTCTACAACATCGCCGTCATCATCTCCAAAAACATGCTCTCGGTGCGTGCTGAGCCCCCATGGGCTCCTGCTCGGGTCACCCTGTGCTGTACATCAAAGGGGAGGGAATGATGCATCTGACTCCGTTGATATCAGAAGGCTGATTAATTGCTTTATTATACTGTACTATATACATTTCATCTAAAGTGAATCTGCCAAGCACTCACTCTGCTCACAGTGCCCAGAATCTCGTGACTGTCACCACACACACACACACACCTGGCCCAGACAGGCCAAGGAAACAAAACATCCTCACTTTGGATAAACAATCTCCATATTGCATTCTGCTTTGGCACAACACAGGCACAGCAAGTGATGAGAATTGTGTTTGCCCTTTCTCTGAGGTTCAGAGAATGTGAATCTCAGAAATCCTCGGGAAGAATTGTGCCTTGCTTTTCTTTGTGAAGAGAAGTGTGGCAACAGCCCTGGCTGTCCCCTGGGGTGGTGACAGAGCTCTGTGTGCCCTCTCTGCCCGCAGCTCCTGTCCTGTGTCTTCGTGCAGCAAATGCAGAGCAGGTTCTGCTGGGTGATCCAGCTCTTCAGCCTCGTCTGCACCGTCAAGGGCTACTACAACCGTGAGTTTCTGCTCTGGGGGAGATCTGGGGGGCTGCAGGTTTGGGCTGCTGCCTGACCCGCCTGCTCCTCTGCCTGCCAGCCAAGGCGATGCACAAGGACCACGACTGCACGCTGCCCATCGAGGAGGCCGGCATCATGTGGGACAGCATCTGCTTCTTCTTCCTCCTGCTCCAGCGCCGCGTCTTCCTCAGCTCCTACTACCTGCACGTCATGTGGGACCTGCGAGCCACTGCCCTGCAGGCTTCCAGGTGGGACTGGGGTCCTGGAGGGTCCCCATGGGTGCTGGGGGCCCCCCTGACCTCTGCTGTCCGTGTCCCCCAGGGGTGTGGCCCTGTTCAAGGCCAGCATCATGAAGAGTCTGCGCTCGCACCAGCAGGCCGAGAAGAAGTCTCTGGACCAGCTGAAGCGGCAGTGAGTGGGTTTGGGGGGCACTGGGACCCCTCTCCCTGCACCTTGGGACCCCCCTGAGTATGGGGTGCCCCTGGGGAGCGGGCTCTGCAGCACCCTGTGCCCCCAGGATGGAGCGGATCCGAACCAAGCAGCAGAAGTACCACCAGGAGCAGGCCGCCAGCGCGGAGCAGGAAGGGGACAAAGCAGGTGAGAGCCAGGGGTCCCTCCCGTGTCCCCAACCCCTCTCTGGACACACGGGTGGCACCGTGACCCTTCGCCGACGCCCATCCTGGTGGTGCCCCGTGGAGCCCTGTGGAGTCCCCCCAGGCAGGGTGGGTGCCCTGAGCAGGGCCCCTCTCAGCCCCCTTTGCCATCCCACAGCTCCTGGTGGCCCGGCAGACCCGTCCCGGCAGAGGGAGCGCTGGTGGCGGCCATGGTTAGACCATGCTACAGGTACAGCCCCAGCACGGGGCCATAACAGGGCTCAGCCCTCGGAGAGGTCCCTCCCTGGGGCCGCTAACACCTGCAGGGACACTGCTCTAACACCTGCAGGGACACTGCACTGACACCAGCACCTGCAGGGACACTGCTCTAACACCTGCGGGGACACTGCTCTAACACCTGCGGGGACACTGCACTGACACCTGTGGGGACACTGCACTGACACCAACACCTGCAGGGACACTGCTCTAACACCTGCAGGGACACTGCTCTAACACCTGTGGGGACACTGCACTGACACCAACACCTGCAGGGACACTGCACTGACACCTGTGGGGACACTGCACTGACACCAATACCTGCAGGGACACTGCACTGACACCTGTGGGGACACTGCACTGACACCTGTGGGGACACTGCACTGACACCTGCAGGGACGCTGCTTGGCCAGGGGGACACCCCGCATGTCCTCTGTCCCCAGGCTCAGCCTCAGAGCACTAACCACGGCTTCTCTGCTCCCCAGCACTAAGGGGGTGTTGGACTGGGGGTGCCCCACTGGGTTTGGGGTCACTGACGTTGGTCACCTCCGAACGCTGGCGCCGCTTTGGGGACGTGGCAGTTGAGTCGTTGGGTTTGATGTCCCCCATGGGTGTCCTCGGTGCCAGGCAGCGCCCTGGGAGATGGCAGCGGGGACAGCCTGGGGTGTGACACCCCTGCCATGGCCCGGGCCGTGCTGTGACGCCCTGTGCCCCCCGGCAGTGCTGAATTCTGGGGACTACTTCCTCTTCGAGTCGGACAGCGAGGAGGAGGAGGAGGTGCAGGAGGAGCCGCAGTCGGGGAGGCCGAGCGCCTTCCAGGTGAGCAGGGCTGGGGGACTGCAGAGCAGCCCGAGGGCTGGCAGTGTCCCCAGGCTGCTGATGGCCCCTGTCCCCCTCCAGCTCGCCTACCAGGCCTGGGTGACCAACCCCAACGCGGTGCTGCGGCAGCAGCAGCAGCCTGAGCAGCCACCGCCCACCGGCACTGAGAGCCCTACAGGTGGGTGTGACACCCCAAAATGGGGCTGGGGGGCAGGAGGGGACACAGCCCTGCCTGGTGCCGGCTGTGTGCCCTGGCAGGAGACTCCCAGCACGTGTGAGGGCTCTCTGGTGGCACAGTGAGGTTTGGCACAGGCTGTGCAGCTTCTTCGGTGCCCACCCTGGTTGTTCAGGTGGATGTGGGGGGACAGGGGATGGGAGAGCCCCAGAAATGATGTTCATCATTTGGTGCGGGGCGTGATGAGGTGCAAGGAGAGGGGTGGAGGCTGCCCAGGGGGCTGAAGGCCGGGAGGAAGAGAACGTGGAAAGAGCTGGTAGGTGGGCAGCAGGACCGCAGCACTGGGGGTGCCGAGGAGGTCTGGGGGGGCACGGGTGACCCTCGTGCCCTCTCCTTGCCCTGGCAGAGCGCAGCACCGCCCTGCAGCGGGCAGTGAACACGCTGAAGTTCCTGTGGCTGCTGTGCGAGGCCCTGATGGACGGGCTGGCCCAGTGGCTGGACACACAGACGCGGGAGCACACGGACATGTCCCGGGTGCTGTGCCTCGAGAGGTTTGTCATGGCGGAGCGGCTGGCCAGGGTGAGCCCGGGGGGACACCGGGGCGCGGGGTGGGGCGTGGCAGCCCACGGGGGTGGCACTGACGTCCTGCCTGCCGCAGGGAGAGGAGATAAACGAGGAGGAGTTCGCCAATGAGCTGTACGACCTGCCGCCCGAGGAGCTCCTGCAGGAGCCCAGCCCGCCCACCTCCCTGGCTGCAGCGTCCCTGCTCCGCGCTTCCAGGCAGGTGCATAGATACCCGGAGGGACCCTGGCAGTGCCACAGGTGGGGCAGGGGGCTCAGCCCTGTCCCTCTGTCATCCCCAACAGGTACCTGAGAGCTGCCCCTTCTTCTGGCAGCCAGGAGCAGGAGATGAGCGTGGAGGACGGGGCTGATGCCCAGCAGTTCCTGACCGTTCCCCAGCAGCGCAAGCGGACTGCCAGTGAGCTCCTCAGGAGCAGGTGGACAGGGGGACATGGGGACAGCAGGATGGGGACGGGGGGCAGCAGGGGGGCTCACCCCAGCCTTGCATCCTGCAGGAGGTTGTGTGTCGCTGAGCTGGATGAGTCACAACGGTTCTACCAGTCCCACAACCGGTTCCTGAAGCTGCTGCTGGCCGGGTACCGCTTCGGGACCGGCCGCTCCGAGCTGCTCTGTTACTTCACCATCGTCCTCAACAACATGGTCACTGGCTCCGTCATCTCCCTCTTCCTGCCCATCCTTGTCTTCCTCTGGGCCATGCTTTCCAACCCCCGGCCCACCAAGCGCTTCTGGGTGACCGCCATCATCTTCACCGAGGTGGGCAGGGGGTGGCCAGTGAAGGGACGGTGCCACCTGGCCCCCGCTGCCACCCACTGACCCCAGCATCCCCACAGATGACGGTGGTGGTGAAATACCTCTTCCAGTTTGGCTTCTTCCCCTGGAACGGCTACATCACCCTGCTGCGCAACGAGGGCAAGCCCTTCTTCCCACCGCGCATCATTGGCTTGGAGAAGTCCATCTACTACATCCAGTATGACCTCCTGCAGCTCCTGGCCCTCTTCTTCCATCGCGCCCTGCTGCTGGTGAGCCCCGGGCCGTGGGTGGGCATTTGGGGGGAGCTGGAGCTGCTCCTGGGGGCTCCAGGCAGAACCCAGCAGGTGCTGGGTGGCTCTGCCGTGGTTTCCCACCAGTGTTGGTGGGAGTTGGTGCTGCAGGATGATCCTGGGAGTGAGGTGTGTGGGGCTGGGGGGCAGCAGGACCCCTGACCGTGTCCCTCTGCAGTCCTATGGGCTGTGGGACCAGGAGAAGATGACGGATGAGAAGCAGCAGAGCGTGGAAGGGGAGGAGAAGCCGGAGGAAGCCGTGTCCCCATCACCATCAGCAGTGGCTGAGGAAGGGCTGGAGGCCCCAGCCCAGCCAGGAGCACTGGGAGCAGCCACGGGGCTGGAGCTGGAGCCAGAGGGCGAGTCTGTGGAGCAGGAAGAGGAGAGCGAGGCCACGCAGCTCCGCTTCAGGAAGAAGCAGGGGAGGAAGACAACAGAGGTGGTTCTGGTGGAAGGTGAGCACCAGTTCCCAACCCTCATGTCCTGCTGAGGAGCAAAGCTGCCACCCCCAGGGTGCTGGGGTCGGGCAGGATGCGGCCCTGCAGGACCCTGGCTGTCACCCACGCTGTGCCTCACTTCAAGGGGACGAGGAGGAGGAGGAAGAGGAGGAGGAGGAGGAAGAGAGCCACGCTCACAGGAAGCTGAGGGTGTTTGGCTTGCAGGTCAAGGGCTTCTTCCTCACCATGTGAGTTGTGGGG
The DNA here is from genome assembly GCF_028551555.1 of Melozone crissalis. Taxonomy (NCBI): domain Eukaryota; kingdom Metazoa; phylum Chordata; class Aves; order Passeriformes; family Passerellidae; genus Melozone; species Melozone crissalis. Next base: position 1,572,966 of record NW_026535785.1, read on the forward strand.
GTGTTGGTTGGGGTGGGGGCTGTGGGGTCCAGTCCCTGTCACCTGTCCCCTGTTCCCTGTGTCCCCATCCCTGCAGGGCACACGACATATACCACCCAGTGTGCAAGTTCTGTCGGGACATCGTGGACACGCAGAGCCGTGCGGCCACCGACGTCTACGCCTACATGTTCCTGGCCGACGTGGTCGGCTTCATCATCATCATCTTCGGCTTCTGGGCCTTTGGGGTGAGCGGGGAGTCCCACGGGGCCCTGCCTGTCCTGCCTCCAGCATGGGGTGAGGCTGGGCCGGGTCCTGACCTCTCCTGCCCCCCAGAAATACACGGCGGCCGCCGACATCACCTCCTCGCTGTTGGAAAACCAAGTGCCAGAGGCTTTCCTGTTCATGCTGCTCTTCCAGTTCACCACCATGGTCATCGACCGCGCGCTCTACCTCCGCAAGAGCGTGCTGGGCAAGCTCGTCTTCCAGGTCATCCTGGTCATCGGCATCCACATCTGGATGTTCTTCATCCTGCCCTACGTCACCCAAAGGCACGTCCCACGGGATTCCCCGCCACAGCACGGCGTGGCCCTCGCATGGCACCTTGGTGTCCCCCAGCCCACGCGGTGGCCCAGGCTGGTGGCTGAAGGGTGGTGCCACGTCCCTCCCGCAGGTTGTTCCGCCACAACACGGTGGCCCAGCTCTGGTACTTTGTGAAGTGCATCTACTTTGGACTGTCGGCCTACCAGATCCGCTGCGGCTACCCCACCCGCATCCTGGGCAACTTCTTCACCAAGAAATACAACTACCTCAACCTCTTCCTCTTCCAGGGGTAGGGCACGGGGGCGCAGGGAGCCCTGGGCATGCCGGGGGTGCCGTACCACCGCCCTGTCCCCGTGTCCCCCCCAGGTTCCGCCTCGTGCCCTTCCTGGTGGAGCTGCGCGCCGTCATGGACTGGGTGTGGACGGACACCACGCTGTCCCTGCCCGACTGGATGTGTGTGGAGGACATCTACGCCAACATCTTCATCATCAAGTGCAGCCGGGAGACTGAGAAGGTACAGCCCCTGTGCCAGGAAGCGTCCCTCACTGAACCCCTCCGGGGGCTTTGTTGGGGTCCCCCTGAGCCCACCCTACACCGTGCGCCGTCTCCCCCCACCCCAGAAATTCCCCCAGCCCAGGGGGCAGAAGAAGAAGAAGGTGGTGAAGTATGGCATGGGCGGCCTCATCATCCTCTTCCTGGTGGGCATCATCTGGTTCCCTCTGCTCTTCATGTCCCTGGTGCGCTCCGTGGTGGGCATCATCAACCACCCCATCGACGTCACTGTCACCCTCAAGCTGGGGGGGTACGAGGTGAGGATGTGGGGGTGGCTGTTGGGCTGCCCAGATGGGACACCAGGGTGCCCTGCCTGGCTGATGTCCCCCTGTCCCCCTCCTCAGCCTCTGTTCAGCGCGAGCTCCCAGCAGCAATACATCAAGCCCTTCACCAACAAGGAGTACGAGGACCTCACCAAAGAGTTTGAGGGCAAGCTGGTAAATCCCCTCCCCACCCCAAAAAATCCCTGCTGGCTGCCCGGGGCAGGGGCTGGCAGAGCCCCCAGGGCAGGGGCTGAGCTCTGTCCCCCTTGGTGGCAGCTGGCCATGCAGTTCATCACCATCTACGACGTGGAGGACATCGTGACCGCCCGCATCGAGGGCAGCTCGGGCTCGCTGTGGAGCATCAGCCCCCCCAGCCGCGAGCAGATGCGGCTGGAGCTGCAGAACGGCTCCTCTGACATGACCCTGCACCTCAGCTGGACCTTGCAGAGGTACCTCGGGCACGGCCAGGGAGGAGCCAGCCCTGCCTGTGCCCCCGTGCCCGCGCTGAGCCTCTGGTGCCCGCAGGGACCTGAGCAAGGGGGGCACGGTGGAGAACGCCTACGGCAAACACAGCACAGAGCTGGACCCCGGCACGCCCGAGCGCCTGCAGCTGGCCCAGATGCTGGATGGCACCAGGACTGAGCCCGTGTGAGTGTCCCCTGAGGGGGTGGCTGGACCCCTGGCCTCGGTGAGACGGTGTAACCCCCCCTGTCACTCCGCTTTCTTGCAGGGCATTGCAAAACCTCTTCCCCAAATACATCCAGGCGTCCACTGGCCTCGAAGCCGAACCCATCGAGGAGCTGCAGCCAGGTAGGTCCCAACATGTTCCCCACAAGAAAACCAGCACTGGGTGCCACCTCTCTCTCTGAAGACAGGGAGGACATGAGTGCCAGTGTGTCCCTCCCTAAGGCAGCAGCACTGGGAGCACACCTGGTGGTGCCAGCCCCTGCGGACAGTGAGGACGCGAGTCCTGCTGTGTCACTCCCCCCCAAAAAACTGTCCTCAAGAGCACAGCAGCCACTGTGCCCTGCCCTGACGGTGTCACCCTCTGCAGATGGCGAGGAGAACTTCCTGGACGTGGAGCTGCAGCTGAAACAGGAGCGCAGGGGCTCTGGCCCCGGTGAGCACTTTGTGGAGTGGTGGGTGCTGAGGCAGAAGGACGCGCCATCCAAGGTGGGCAGCATCCTCCCCATGGTCATCTTCAACGACAAAGTCAGCCCCCCCAGCCTGGGCTTCCTGGCTGGCTACGGGTACGTGGAGGGTGCCAGGGTGTGGGGGGATCTGGAGGCATTGGAATTAAATACCAATATAGCCAGATGGGACGTGCCTGGGCTCATCTGGCCCTCGCTGCTTGACCAAAGGGGGCAGGTGTGGTCGTTCCACCCCAGAGACACCTTTGGCTGGCTGGATATTGCAGCTGGGCACTTGGGACAAGTCCAGACGTGCAGGAGCTCAGGTTTACCTCTGCTGGAGAAGCTTTAAGGCGATGGTGAAGGAAAGGAGTCAGTTCTGCTGGAGGGTTTGGATCCAGAGCTTTATTCCTGGCCCACAGGCCTCTGAATTCAGCATCTCCTCCAACAGAACTTCCTAAACCATTTGGTTGTTCCTTTTAACCCTGGGGAGAGGGGCAGGGAAGGGGTAGGGATCCCACCAACCAGGTCGGGGGGGGGGGGGAGTCTCAGGGGACAAATGACACCTGGATGGCCCAATGTCCCCAGGGATGAGAGGCATCTTTTGAACTTCGCCAGTCACTCAAAACCCTTTCTGGAATGCCAAGATTGACGGACAGCAGGGAGCGAGGGAGGGGAAGGGAGAGGTTATTGGCACACCTGGGGAAGGAGCTGGGATGCCTGTGACACCGCTGTGACCCAGATGTGCCCCCCTCTGGCAGGATCATGGGGCTCTACGTGTCCGTGGTGCTGGTGATCGGCAAGTTCGTGCGGGACTTCTTCAGCGAGGTGTCGCACTCCATCATGTTCGAGGAGCTGCCCTACGTGGATCGCATCCTGAAGCTGTGCCAGGACATCTTCCTGGTGCGCGAGACGGGCGAGCTGGAGCTGGAGGAGGAGCTCTACGCCAAGCTCATCTTCCTCTACCGCTCGCCCGAGACCATGATCAAGTGGACGCGGGAGAAGGAATAAGGGGGGAAGGGGCTGCAGCCCCCTCCCCTGGCAGGGACATCACCGCCAGTGCCTTAAGCAGCCCCCCCGGGCTGGGGCTGCATCCCGGCCCGGGAGGCACTGGGATCTGGGCTTCTGGGCGCTCCCTTTTTCTGGATGTTTTTCTTACATTGCTTTGAAGCCGTCCGACGTGCACAGACCGCGTTGTGCCTTCCCGGGGAGGGGGGACAGGAGGTGGCCCCCTCCCCACCCCACCCATTGGGCACCCCTGGCTGCCAGGTGGGGATGGGGGGGTCGAGAGCCAGCCCGTGCCCCCTCCCTGCTGGCCCCAGCCCTGCTCCAGAACCAGGTTGAACTTAAGCAATAGCCCCCCCCGCCCCTCCCCAGCTCCAGGATGGGGGTCCTGGGTTGTGGCCCCCCCACGTTTGAGGAGGTCTGGCAGCCCCAGTTGGACTTTAGACACTTGTGACTTTGGGTTTGGTTTTTTTTTTTTTTTTTTTTTTTAAATAATTCAAATGTTTTATTTATACAGATACCGAATAAAACAAACTTGAGGCCTCCCTGGCTGGCAGGCAGCTGGGGCAAGGAGGTGGGAGGGACTGGGGACCTGCACCCCAACCAACCCCCAATAAATGGGGATGGGGGCTCTTCCTGCCCCAGGCTGGCACAGAAATGGGGTATAAAAGCAGCAGAAATGGGGTATAAAAGCAGCTGCCTGGCTGTCAGGAATGTAGCCCTGAGGAGTGGCTGCAGTGCCCCAGCGGTGCCACAGCAGGATGGGGATGTGTCCCCGCTGTCCCCAACCCCTTCAGCCCTCGCTGCACTCCTGGTTCTCCTGGTTCTGCTCCATCTCAGCTCTGCAGGGGACACACATTGGATGGACACAGCCTCGGGGGCTGAGCAGGTGGGGAGGAGCCCCCCAGCCCCAGGGACCCCCAGCCCCGGTACCTGCGGATCCTGCGCTGGCCCTCGGCGCGCACGTAGGGTGGCAGCGTGTCAAGGGGACCCTGCAGGAGAGGGCTGTGAGCCTGGGGACCCCCACCAGCCCCGAGACCCACCCCTTGCACCCCAAAACCTCACCAGCTCCTTGAAGGTGAGGCGGCAGCTGTAGCACAGCAGGGGGATGTAGGCAGCTTTGCTCTCCACCCTGTGGGACAGGGATGGGGACAGGGACACTCAGCGGTGCCACCCGGGTGGCCTGGGGGCAGCTGTGGAATCCTGGAATGCCCCCAGCCCGTGTGCTCACCCTGGTGCTGGTTCCTCCCAGATCAGCGTGGGCTCCAGAGCCAGCTCCTCCTCTGTAAGAGCCAGGGGGTCACCGAGGGGTGCATGGCTGCTCCCCAAATCCCCGCAGAGCCCTCCCCACTCACCCCCAATGGTGTCCAGGCCACAGAGGCAGAGGAGGCAGCGCTGGGACTCACTGCTGGCCTTGGCTGGCTCCGGGCTCAGCTTCTCTCCAGTCCTGCGGCCAAAATGAGGGTTGTGGGTGCACCCCAATCCCTCCACATCCCCAGTTCCCCCTTTGGACCCTCCATACCTGTACACGGTGCTGATGGTGGAGGGGAACTCCTCCTGCAGCCCCAGCAGGAAGCGCTCAACCAGCTGGTGGATGCTGAGCTTCTCCCGGCGCTGTGGGAACAGGGAGGGCAGGGCAGCACTGAGGCTCCTGTCCCTGCCCTGGGGACACCCAGCGTGGGCTCCCCACCACGGGACACCCCTACCTTGGTGAAGAGGGGTGGCACAGTGACAGTGGGGACGCTGAAGAAGCGGTTGTAGAAGGCGATCTCCTTGGCCGTGTAGTCCCGCATGGGTCTCACCACCATCACGTCACCGTGGCGCTGGTCCGTGAAACCCTGTGGGTGCAGGGCTGCCAGGGGACTGTGCCACCACCAAGCCACGCCCCCCATGGCATCGTGTCACCCCTGGGGTGCGGGTGGCTGTCCCCAGCTCACCGTGTCCACGGCGAGGTAGGCGCCACGCCCCAGCGAGAGGTTGGTGAGGAGCTTGATGGCCACGCGTGTGAGGCTCTCACCCATCATCACCTTGGCATAGCCCTTGTCCCGGGCTGTCTGCACGATCAGGTGGGTCCTGGGCACGAGGGGACAGCGGGTCAGAGCCACCCTGTGCCCAGCTGGCAGCGGTGCCAGGCAGGGTCAGTCCCTCACCGCAGCATCTCCAGCAGCTCCTCCCGCGCCGTCGCCGTCGTCGCAGCCTCGAAGCAGCGGAGCAGCTCCTGGGTTTGGGCAGCGTCTGGCAGGCAGGGGGTGGCTCCTGCTGGCCTGTCCGGGGTGCTGTGACCAGGCAGAGAGGTGCCACTGTCCCCATCCTGCCGCTGCTGCTGGATGAAGCTGTCCACAGCCTCCTTGTAGGACGGGCTGGACGTGCTGGTGCGCTCCAGCCCCGGCTGTAGGATGGATGGGGGCAGCTCCAGCGCCTGTGGGGCAGAGGATATAAGGCAAGCTATCCAGATGTGTCCCCTCACCTCAGCAGCTGTCCCGTGTCACCCCAATACCTCCTCCAGGTGGACCAGGTGGTAGGGGAAGCCGGTGGCCTGCAGCAGGGTCTCCATCTGGGCCAGGGTCTGCTGCCGCTGCTCCGGGCTCTGCCTGCGCACGGCTCCCTCTGCAAGGTGGGGACACTGCCAGGGCTGCTGCCACACTGCCACATCCCTGGGACAGGGTGGCAGCTCCACAGCCCTGGCACAGTGCAGGGGACACTGTGCTGGGAGTCGGTAATGGGGCAGGGAGCAGGGAGTGGGGCTGGGAATGTGCAAGGGATGGGCAGCAGCACTGGGAATGGGGCATGGAATGGGCAGTGGGGCAGGAAATGGGGCAGGAACGGGTATGGGGCCAGGACGGGCAGGGAACAGGCACTGGGGCTGGGAATGGGGCAGGGAACAGGGAACGAGGCTGGAATGAGGAGTGAGGCAGGGAAGAGGCAGCAGGAGCAGGAAATGGGGTTGGAATGGGCAGTTGGACAGGAGTGGGGAATAGGGTTGGAATGGACAGTTGGACACAGAGCAGGGGATAGGGTTGGAATGGACAGTTGGACATGGAATAGGGATTGGAGAGCTGGACATGGACCAGAGGATGGGCTGGGAATGGACAGTTGGACATAGAGCAGGGGATGGGCTGGGAATGGGCAGCTGGACAGGAGTTCCCTCACCTTCAATGTAGACGAGGCCAGGGATGAAGCGGAGCCTCTTGGCCGCCTCCCGGCTGAGCCCCTGCAGAGGAGTGGGGTGAGCTGTGGGGTGAGGGGGGACGAGCCATGTGCCTCCCAGAGCCCCCTGGAGTCCCCACTCTCACCTCCTGCACCTGCCTGACCATGGCGCTGGAGGCCGCGCCCCCTGACACTGCCAGCAGCACCTGTGGGGACAGCAGGGACAGTCACCAGTCCTGGGGCCACCCCTGGGTCCCCTGGCTGGGTCCTCCTGCCTGTCAGTACCTTCTCTCCCGGGAAGATGACGCGGTTCTTGCCCAGCATGGCACGGAACTTGTGCACAAAGTACTCGCGGAAGCAGCCACTGGGGGACATGGGGACATGGGGACTCCTGAGCCACAGCAAGGCCCACACCCCCAGACCCCACAACCCAAAGTCCCCTTGATGTCCCCCAGACCAATGTCCCAGAGATCCAATGATCCCCATGAGCCACGTCCCCAAACATTCCTGTCCCCCTTCCTCTGTGTCCTCAACACTCAATGTCCCCAAGCCTTGATGTTGTTTGGCCCCGATGTCCCAGACACCCAATGTCCCCAAACCCTGAAGTCCCAGAGATCCAATGTGCCCAACATCCCAATGCTCCAGACACAACATCCCTGAAAACAAATGTCCCCAAGACACAAAGTTCCCAAGCCTCCATCCTCTGGAGACTCAAAGACCCCAATTTCTGATGTCCCCAATTTCTGATGTCCCCAAGCCCCAGTGTCCCCCAGCCCCATTGTCCCCAAGTCCCAATGTCCCCAAGTTCTGATGTCCCCAAGTCCCAATGTCCCCCAGCCCCAATATCCCCAATTTCTGATCTCTCCAATTTCCAATGTCCCCAGCCCCAATGTTCCCGATTTCTGATATCCCACATTTCTGCTGTCCCCCAGCCCCGCTGTCCCCAGCCCCGCCGTCCCCGGTCCCTCACCGGCAGAACGGGTCCCCGACGCGGATGACGAGCGCGGCCGTGCTCTGCCGGCACTTCATGCACGTTCGGGGCTGGCTGCGGGGACACGGCCGGTCACCGGGGACACCGGGACCTGAACTCCCGGGAGCGGTCCCGCTCCCCGGGCGGCACCAGGGATACCGGGACGTTACCGGGGGAAGCACCGAGAGATATCGGGGGGACACCGGGAGCAGGGGATCGGGGATGGCAATGGGGAGCACTGCAGGGATACCGGGGATGTTACCGGGGGTAACAGCAGAGGCAGCCCGGGGATTCCGGTGACACACCGGGGATAGGACGGGGGGGACACCGGGGCGGTACCGGGGGGTGCTGGCGGGCGCATTGGGGATGTACCGGAGGCAGCACGGGGGGGATGCCCGGGGGAACACCGGGGGGTACCGGGAGCGGCCCCGGGGGTCCATTCCGAGGCCGGACCGCACTCACACCTGTCTGCCGGTGCGCGGCGGCGCCGCGGCGGTTCCGCGTCCGCCCCGCAGCCACCACCGTCACCCGTCGCGTCGCACATGGCGGCGCCACTCGGTCCCGGTGGATTCTGGTAGGTCCCGGTGAGTCTCGGTGGGTCCTGCTCGGCCCGGGCCCCGCTCGGCCTGGTTCGGCTCGCACTCGGCTCCGCTCGGCCTCGTTCGGCTCTCACTCGGCTCCGCTTGGCTCCGCTCGGCCTCGTTCGGCTCCGCTCGGCCTCGTTCGGCTCCTCTCGCCTCGCACTCGGGTCGTCTCGGTACCGGCGTGTCTCGCCGTGTCCCGGTGCGCTCCCGTCGCACGGCGGTGACGCGTTGGCGCCGCTCGGTGACGTGCCGCCCGCCCCGCCGGCCGCCGCCGCCGCCATGTTCCGGAGCCTGCTGGTGGCGGCGGCGCAGCGGCCGCAGGGCCCGGCCGGGCCCCCCCGCGCCGCCCCCGGGCCCGGCGCCGCGGCCGAGGCGCTGGAGGCGCAGTTCAGCTGCCCCATCTGCCTCGAGGTTTTCCACCGCGCCGTCGGCATCGCGGGCTGCGGCCACACGTGAGACACTCGGGGCCCGGGCGGGGGCGGCGGGGACCCCCGGGGACCCTCGGGCTGAGGCGGCCCCGGGGACGGGCGGGACGCGGGGCTGGGCGCTGTGCCGGCCCTGGGATCATCCTCCCGGTGACCGCAGCCGGCACCGGGACCCCCGGCCCACACCGGGGATGGTTCGGTACCCGGGCCCTCATCCCATCCCACACTGGATCCCCATCCCACCCCTAACCCTCCCTCAGCTCCCAGGCCTGACTGCTGTCCCCAGGCCCCCCCGTGTCCCCCCAGCATTTAGGGGACATTTAGGGTTCCTGGTGAGCAGGAGGGACCAGGAATGCCGGGATAATGGGATTTTGGTGACGGGATTCCTTTGCTCCTGAGGCTGTAAGGACCTTGGAATGAGCTCCTGCCTGGCCTGGATACCCAGCACGGGCTTGGGCTCCTTTCAGATCCAGCCTTGGAGCAGGGGAATTGTCTGAGCCTGCAGGAGCTCCCTGGGGACTCTCCTGCTCCCAGTTCTCCCAGTAGGGTTGCTGATCCCTGTGGTGCCCTGAGAGGCTGCCCAAAACAGAGTTAAAGGAATAAAATAGGGATTTATTAACAAGCCTTCAAAGGATGCACCTTGGGCAGTACAAGAGCCCAGGATGGACTCTGACTCACAGGTTTTCACACTTTTATAAGATTTGGTGCATTTCCACATTGGGGTTAATTTACAAGGTCCGACTCCAAGTGATGCCGTCCCATCCTCACAGTTTGCTCTCCTCCATTCCCTGTTGTTTGCACTTTTTGGGCCTGAAGCTGCAGTGGTGTCCTTGGTTCTGGGGCTGGAAAGGATTGTTCTGTGTGACTGAGGAAAGGAAAAGGATTGTTCTGTGTGCCTGAGCTGTGAGGAGAGCTGCTGACACTTTGTATGGAGTTCAGAGTTAAATACCAATGCAGCCCAGAATCTGAAAATATAAAAGATAAAACTGCTCTAAATCTAGACCCCATCAGCTGGGTTTTGAGGTGTCCCGGGCAGCGGGGTGCCCTGCTGGGGTGCTGCTGTGCCCGGGCTGCTCAGGGCCCCCCTGTGCCCGCAGGTTCTGTGGGGAATGCCTGCAGCCCTGCCTGCAGGTGCCCTCCCCGCTGTGCCCGCTCTGCCGCGTGCCATTCGACCCCAAGAAGGTGGAGAAGGCTTCCAGCGTGGAGAAACAGCTCTCGTCCTACAAGGCTCCCTGCAGAGGCTGCAGCAAGAAGGTAAAGCTGTGAGGCTGCCTGTCCCCATTGTCCCCATGGTCCCCGTCCTCCTTGGAATGTGTCCAGAGAAGGAAACAGAGCTGGGGCAGGCTCAGCCTGGAGAAAAGGATGCTCAGGGGGCACCTTGTGGCTCTGCACAGAGGGGACAGCCAGGGAGGGTCAGGCTCTGCCCCCAGGGAATGGGGACAGAACCTCTGGGGGTCCCTGCAGCCCCAAATCTCCATCCTGCAGGGTGGGTGCATGTCACTGTTGGGCTGGACATGACATACACACGTGATCAGGGTTCAAGAAGAAAAAAGGTTTTTATTCTGTGTGTTCTCCAGCTTGTATACTCTTAACAAAGTGTGATCTTAAGTCATTAACTATGTCACAAGAACTTATTATATTCGTTGGTGCAAAGCAATTAATGTCAATATAATTGGTAAAAGTTTTACAGAAATTCAATAAGGCATGTGTACACAGCTACTTATGCACACAGTCTAGCTTACAAAGATTTTCATGTATCTTTTCTGATCCGTTTCCATGCTGATGGCCTTGTCTCCTTCCCTGCTATGGATACACTCGAAAACCATCAATTGTTATTTCTGCTATTAACTCAGCTTGGCTTGCAGGCCAGCTGTCCAGCCCCTCCATGGGTGCAGCACTCCCGGTGCTGTGGGTGATGGAGCTGAGGTCACTGCCAGCCCGGCTGCTGTCCTGGCTCCAGGCAGGTGTTCCTGCAGCTCCAGGACTGTTCCTTGTCCCCTCCTGCAGGTGACCCTGGCCAAGATGCGCTCGCACGTCTCGTCCTGCGCCAAGGTGCAGGAGCAGATGGCCAACTGCCCCAAGTTTGTTCCAGTGGTCCCCACGTCCCAGCCTATTCCCAGGTATGCCTGAAACGTGGCTCTCCTTGCATGCCCCAAAATCCAGGTGTGTGTTGTGCCTGTCCCTGGGAGAGGAGCAGCACCTCTTCCCTCCTGGGGCTGTGGGACCGTGTTCGCAGGGATCTTATGTTGAGGGAAGAGATGAGAATATTGACTTTATGTTTAGAAGGCTTGATTTATTTTTTTATGATATATATTACATTTAAACTATACTAAAAGAATAGAAGAAAAGGTTCTCATCAAAAGGCTAGCTAAGCTAAGAATAGAAAGGAATGATAACAAAAGTTTGTGGCTCAGGCTGAGAGTCTGAGCTAGCTGAGCTGTGTTTGGCTATTAATTATAAATATTCAACATAAGCCAATCAGAGATCTACCTGTTACATTCCACAGCAGCAGATAACCATTGTTTACAATTTGTTCTTGAAGCCTCTCAGCTTCTCAAAAAGAAAAAAATCCTAAAGAAAGGATTTTCATGAAAAGATGTCTGCGACAGCGCTGCTGCTCCGGGTTTTGGGGTGTGGGGTGGGATGAAGGATCCAGGCAGGCAGGGAGGTGGGCTGGGCTGGCTCCTGCTGTCACAGAGCTGTGTGTGTGTCAGTTTGGAAGGAGGCAGTGCAGCCTCCCCTCGGCTCTGAGCCCGTCCTTGCTCTCTGCAGCAACATTCCCAACCGCTCCACGTTCGTGTGTCCGTACTGCGGGGCGAGGAACCTGGACCAGCAGGAGCTGGTGAAGCACTGCATGGAGAACCACAGGAATGACCCCAACAAAGTGGTGAGTGCTGCTGGGGGTGTGGGACAGCTCTGGGAACCAGCCACACACCCTGCAGGATGTTTGTGCAGGCACAGCTGTGTTCCAGATGGTTTAAATCCCTTTGGGAGATCAGGATCTCTGTCTGCTTTGTTGGAGGCTCCCTGGAATGAGCTGCCTCCCTTCCCCTGTTCCTGCAAACCAGGTGGTGCTGCATTTCCTCTCCCTGTTCCCTCTGGGTTGACCAGGGTGGGGAACTTGGCATCTCCAGCACAGGAAGGACCTGGAGCTGATGGAGATCACCAAGGTGATCAGAGGGGTGGAGCAGCTCTGCCATGAGGGGAGGCTGAGAAAATTGGGGTTGTTCAGCCTGGAAAAGAGAAGCTTCTGGGAGACCTAATTGTGACCTTCCAGGACCTTTAGGAAAGGTGGAGAGAGGCTGTTGACAAGGGCCTGGAGTGACAGGGCAAGGGGGAATGGATCCAAACTGCCAGAGAGTTGGTTTGGGTTGGCTATCAGGCAGAAATCCTTCCCTGTGAAGGTGGGCAGGGCCTGGCAGAGGTGCCCAGAGCAGCTGTGGCTGCCCTGGATCCCTGGCAGTGCCCAAGGCCAGGCTGGATGGGGCTTGGAGCCTGTCAGAGGAGGGGCACCGAGCACTCACCAATCTGGGTGCCTGTGCAGGTGCCACCATCCCGTGTCCTTGTCCCCACAGGTGTGCCCGGTGTGCTCGGCCATGCCCTGGGGGGATCCCAGCTACAAGAGTGCCAACTTCCTGCAGCACCTGCTGCACAGGCACAAGTTCTCCTACGACACCTTCGTGGTGAGTCTGACCCTGAGCCCAAAAAGGGGGACCCCCTCCCCGTGTCCTGTGCCAGGAGGTGAAACCAGCCCTTCATGTCCCACCCACGAGACCCCCTCACACACCAGGGTGTCCTCACTCACCAGGAGGAGAGGGGGTTGTTCCTGCACTTCACAAAATGGGTTTTTCCATGGAACTCTTCCCCTGAGGATTATAACACAAAGCTCCTTTTCTGGGAGGTTTTGGGAGCAGGGGGTGGGAGCAGCCCTGCCCCAGGGTTTGGGAGGGGGTTGTGGTTGCTGCACGTGGGGGGTCCCTGACCCCTCCTGTGTGGGGGGCAGCAGTGATGGCTCAGCCTTGGCCTCAGGGGAGGCTCTGTTCCCATCCTGCTTTCATTGGAGACATGTCAGGAAAAAGAACCTCCAGGCATTTTCAGAGGAATATCCCAACCCAGAGCTCTGCAAAAACCCCTGGCCTCGCTGGAAGGCTTCACCCTTTGGCCTCAGCTTGTGTGGGCAGGTTCCATCCCTCCTGGCAGGAGGGGGGTGTGGGCACAGAGAGCACGGGTGGCACTCCTGGGATCCGTGTGCCAGGGGAATTCAGGCTCCATGGCACAGGAGCAGGCAGGGCTGTGTGGGCACAGCGTGCCCTGGCTGTGCCAGCTCTCTGAGCTGCCCTGTTTGCTTTTCAGGATTACAACATCGACGAGGAGGCAGCGTTGCAGGCAGCCCTGGCTCTGTCCCTCTCTGAGAACTGAGGCTGATCCCTCTCCCTGCCCTGGCTCCTTCTGGACGCTCCAGGAACCCTCTCTGTTCCCACTGCAATTCCCACCTTGTTGAAGAAGGTGGAGCCTCTCCAGCCGTCCCAGTGAGTGAGCAGAGAGCTGTGAGCAGGGCTGGGAGCGCTCCTTGGATTGTGTTTAATATCCCTGTTGGGAGCTTCGCCCTGTGTCCAGATCTATTTATTGCTAGATGCTTTTTGGCACACTCGTCCCTGCTCTCTGGTGCAGCAGAACAGGTACTGGAACTGATGGATTGGATGCCTAACACCCTCCCTTGGGACTGCTATCAGCCACATCCTTTCAAAAAGGGGGAAGGCAGCACGGAGCTTCTTTTTTTAAACTCTCCAAGGATTTTTCTAGAGATGTCAGGCTGTCCTGACCCCCCTGCTGGAGGCTGCAGCTGCCTCCCTCACCTGAATCCCAGGATGGGACTGAAGAGTGGTTCAGGGGAGGCCTGGAGGAGGCATCCAGCACCCAGGGAATCCTCCCCTTCCTCGTTTTGTACCGGCTCTTGGGACACCAAATCCTTGCCTTTTTCTACACAAAGCAGTGAAGCCTTTTCCACGTTTTCTAGAGCGGGCTCAGAAGCTGCTCCCTTTCACTCTGCAATATCTGCCGCCCAGGACAAGAGTATTTTTATGGAACATTATCAAGAAAGTTTATTTTTTACACAGATAACCCAAGCAAATGAGCACGTGGATTGGGAATGGGGCAGGAGGCAGGAGCTGCATCCTGGAGCAGGTCGGACTCTGAGGTAGGGGGAACTGCAGGGATCTTTCTGGCACATCCCTGCATATTTCTGGGAGATCCCTGGATATTTCTGGGCTTTTCCCTTCCCTCAGCAGAATCCTCTGCCTGTGAGGGAGCAGGCAGGATGGTGGGGTTGGATGCCCATGGAATGGCTGTCCGTGCAGGATCCCAGCCCCGAGCTGCTGATCCCCCCAGAAATCAGGGACTGCATCTCCCTGTGGGAATCCCTCCCTGGGAATGGGGCACTGTTGGTCCAAGGTGCTCCACAGCATCCTGGAGCCCCCTTCCCCCTGCCCCTGCCTCTCAGCCCTGCTGCTGCTGCTGGGCTTGGCTCTGGAGGGCTGGGAGGGGCTGGCAGGGAGATGGCACCAGCCACGGGGTGATTCCTGAGAGCCTTCCTGCAGGGAAGGGCTGGGAGAGGCCCCCTCTGCTCGAGGAATTCCTGAGCTTTATCCAAAACCTGGCTCCAGCTCTGCCCTAGCAATACTGCCTTGGGGTTTGTTCTGGTTTTCATAGTGCTGGATGATTTTGGGACCTGCAGCCCTGGCAGGGCAGGGAAAGGGATGGGACCTTCTCTGAGCTGCCCAGCAGTGCTGAGGGATGTTCCTGTGGGATGGAGAGCACTGGAATCTTCCAGGAGGGACCCAGGAGCGTTTCCCTGTGCTGTGCTCAGCTGGGACCCTCAGCTGCTGGAGCACTGCTGGCTCCTTCTCTCTCTCCCCCTTTTCCTTTTCCTTTTTGCCCCACAGAGACAGAGAAGGGGCAGCAAGAGCTGCTTTTGTAAAGCACTTTAAGGCCCTGGGTGTGAGGGGCCACACCAGGCTGTGCCAGGGGTCCCCTCTGTGCCAGGGATCCCCTCTGTGCCAGGGGTCCATGGATACCCCACTGGCCGTGCCCACCAGTGCATCACCCACCACTTTTTTGCATAATTAGAACTTTTAACGAGCCGTCCTGTTTTTTGAAGAGGAATTAACTCGATGACGTATTTGTAGCAAACCATTTTTCTCAATAAAGGCAGTTTCATCCATGCCTGGCCTCTGGGGTGGGGGAGAGCACTGGAGGGATACTGGGAGCACTGGGATAGTGGGGCACTGGGATGCTGGGGCATTGGGATACAGTGGCCCTGAAGGCTGTGGGGGCACTCAGAGTGTCCTGGGGACATTTGGATCCATGGATCCCCGGACACTTGCAGGGATCCAGTGGTTTTATACCGGGAATATTTGGATATTTGGGGTGTGAAGGTGACAGGGATTGCGGGAGCACTGGAGGTGTACTGGGAGCGCTGGGGCGGTGCTGGGGCAGTGGGGTGCTGGGGACTGAGCGGTGCGGGGAGCACTGGGAGCGGTACCGGGAACAGAACCGACAGGGGTACCGGGAACCGAACCGGGAGTGGGACCGAGAGCACCGGGATGGTACCGGGAGCATCTGCGCATGCGCGGGTCTTGCCCAACTCAAAAATGGCGCCCCGCAGGCCCCGCCCAGCTCTCTCAGGGGGCGGGGCCGCCCGTGGTCTGATCGCTGCCATTGGCTGTTGGGAGCCTCGTGCTGCGCCCTCCACCAATAGCGGGGCGGGACCGGCCGCACCCCACTGTTACGTACATGGCGCGGGGGCGGGGCCTGAGCGCGGCCGGCAGCGATGGCGGCGGAGCGAGCGCTGGCGATGGCGACCTGCACGGCCCCGGTGAACATCGCCGTGATCAAGTACTGTGAGTGCCGGGACACGGGCTCCGGGCTGGGCTGGGTGTGCCGTGTCCGTTCGGACCGGGCCGGGCTGGGATGCGCTGTGTCCCTGCTTGCCGTGCTGTTCCGTGCCGTGCCATTCCAAGCCGTGCCATGCCGTGCCAAGTACTCCTATGCCATGCTCTGCTTTGTGTCCATCGGTGCCATTCTGAACTGTTCCATGCCGCTCCTAGCCATGCCATGCCATGCCATTCCTGGCTGTGCCATGCCATGCTTTGCTGGTCCATCAGTGCCATCAAACTTTCATGCCATTCCTACCCATTCCATGCCGTGCCATGCCGTGCTCTCTTGCAGGGGGCAAGCGAGACACCGACCTCATCCTGCCCATCAACTCCTCCCTGAGCGTGACGCTGCACCAGGACCAGGTGGGTCAGCATGAGGACCACGAGCAGGTTTAGGATCAGGATCAGGACCAGGTTTAGGACCAGCCCCCAGGGGTGCTGATCCCCCTCCCTCTCTCCCCACAGCTCAAGACCACCACGACGGCGGCCGCCAGCCGGGATTTCACGGAGGACCGGCTGTGGCTCAACGGGAAGGAGGCGGACGTGGGGCACCCGCGGGTGCAGGCCTGTCTGCGGGAGGGTGAGTGTCCCCTGCTGGGGTGTCCCTGCTGTCCTCACTGTCCCTGACTCTGCTGTCCCTGACCCCGCTGTCCTTGCTGTACCTGTCCCTGCTGTCCCCTCTGTCCCTGACCCCACTGTCCCTGCGGACCCTGCTGTCCCTGACCCCACTTGTCCCTGACCCTGCTGTCCATGCTGTCCCCATCCCTGCTGTCCCCAGTGTCCCTGACCCCGCTGTTCCTGCTGTTCCTGTCCCTGCTGTCCCCTGTCCCCACTGTCCCTGACCCTTCTGTCCCCACTGTCCCTGTCCCCTCTGTCCCCCTGTCCCTGCTGTCCCTGTTGTCCCTGACCCTACTGTCCCTGCTGTCCCTGCTGTCCCTGCTGTCCCTGTCTCTGCAGTCCCCACTGTCCCCTGTCCCTGCTGTCCCTGTCCCCACTGACCCTTCTATCCCCATTGTCCCCACTGTCCCTGTCCTCACTGTTCCTGACCCCTCTGTCCCTGTCCCTGCTGTCCCCACTGTCCCCACTGTCCCCGTCCCCGCTGACCCTCCTGTCCCTGCTGACCCCGCCGTGCCTGTCCCTGACTCCCCTGTCCCCGCTGTCCCTGTCTCTGCTGTCCCTGCTGTCCCCACTGTCCATGCTGTCCATCTGTCCTCACTGTCCCCTCTGTCTCTGTCCCTGCTGTCCCTGTCCCCACTGACCCCTCTGTCCTGCTGTCCCCTCTGTCCCTGTCCCCGCTGACCCCCCTGTCCCCGCAGTGCGGCGCCTGGCACGGAAGCGCCGCGGGGGCGGTGAGGACGCGGCCGCTCTCAGCCTGTCCTACAAGATCCACATCGCCTCCGAGAACAACTTCCCCACGGCCGCGGGGCTGGCCTCGTCTGCCGCCGGCTACGCCTGCCTGGGTGCGTGTGGGGCTGTCCCCTCGGGGCTGGCAGGGCTGGCAGGGCTGTCCCTGTGCCTGTCCCCGCAGTGTCAGCGCTGGTCTGACTCTGTGGTGGCAGCAGGAGGGGTGGCAGGGCTGTCCCCACAGTGTCAGTGCTGGCCTGGCTCTGTGGTAGCAGCAGGAGGGGTGGCAGGGCTGTCCCTGTGCCTGTCCCCGCAGTGTCGGTGCTGGTCTGACCCTGTGGTGGCAGCAGGAGGGGTGACAGGGCTGTCCCTGTGCCTGTCCCCACAGTGTCAGTGCTGGCCCGGCTCTATGGGCTGGAGGAGGAGTGACAGGGCTGTCCCTGTGCCTGTCCCTGCAGTGTCGGCGCTGGCCCGGCTCTGTGGTGGCAGCAGGAGGGGTGACAGGGCTGTCCCCTCTGATTGTGCTCTGGCTGGCCTGGCTCTGTGGTGGCAGCAGGAGGGGTGACAGGGCTGTCCCCCGTGCCTGTCCCCGCAGTGTCGGCGCTGGCCCGGCTCTATGGGCTGGAGGAGGAGCTGTCCGAGGTGGCGCGGCGGGGCTCGGGCAGCGCCTGTCGCAGCATGTTCGGTGGCTTCGTGCAGTGGCAGCGCGGGGAGCGCCCCGATGGCACCGACAGCCTGGCCCTGCAGGTGGCCCCCGAGACGCACTGGCCGGAGCTGCGCGTCCTCGTGCTGGTGGTGAGGGGCTGGCAGGGATTCGGGTGGCATTTGGGACACGGGGGGTCAGGAGGGGCCGTGTCCCAGCGTCTGTGTCCCCACAGGTCAGTGGGGAGAAGAAGCCGGTGGGCAGCACGGCGGGCATGCAGACCAGCGTGGAGACCAGTCCCCTGCTGAAGGTAGCGGGACACGGGACTCGTCCTGCCCGGGCAGGGACAGGGTCCCCTTTCCCTTGGAATGGTTCTGCAGGGTGTGCAGTGACACCCAGAGGGGCCTGGTGCTATGGGTGTCACCAAACTGCGGGGACAGTGACCTTCCTGCTGTGGGTAACCCCAAATTCGTGATCACAACCCACCTGTTGTGGATGTCACCGAATTTGGGTAACCGTGACCCTGCTGCCATGGGTGTCACTAAACTGGGGTGGCCACAACCTGTCTGCTGTGGTTGTCACTGATTTGGGGTGACCATGACTGTCCTGCCATGGGTGTCACTAAACTGGGGTGACCACAGCCTGCCTGCTGTGGGTGTCACTGGGCTGATGGTGACCCCCCTGCTGCGGTTGTCACTGATTTGGGGTGACCATGACCCGCCTGCCATGGGTGTCACACTGGGCTGATGGTGACCTGGTGACCCCCATGCTGTGGTTGTCACTGATTTGGGGTGACCCTGACCCGCCTGCCATGGATGTCACACCGGGCTGATGGTGACCCTGCTGTGGCAGCACCGGGCAGAGGTGGTGGTCCCCGAGCGCCTGGCCCAGATGATGCAGCACATCCGTGACCGTGACTTCGAGGGCTTTGGCCAGCTGGCCATGAGGGACAGCAACCAGTTCCACGCCACCTGCCTGGACACCTTCCCGCCCATCTTCTACCTGACGGACGTGTCGCGCCACATCATCGCGCTGGCGCACCGCTACAACGCCCACCACGGCCACACCAAGGTACCCGCGGGGCCCCGGGGCTGCCACGGCACCGTGGCACTCACTGGGTCCCCACATCCGTCCCCATGTCCCCACGATGCCACCACAGGTCGCCTACTCCTTCGACGCCGGCCCCAACGCCGTCATCTTCGCGCTGGCCGACACCGTGGCCGAGTTCGTGGAGGTGGTGAGGCGCAGCTTCCCCCCTGCCACCAACGGGGACCAGTAAGGGAACCCCTGCTTACTGGGGAGGGTGGGGACACTGGGGACACGGGGACTGAGCGCTCCCTGTGTCGCAGGTTTGTGCGGGGGCTGCCCGTGGGCTCGGCTGCGCTGTCCCCGGAGCTGGAGGCTGCCGTGCTCACTGAGCCCGTGCCCGGGGCTGTGCAGTACATCCTGCACACCAAGGTGAGGAGGGGGGACACGGCCTCTGGGGGGGGGAGCTCTGACCCCATCCCTGCCCCCAAGGGGGTGTGGGACCCCACTGCTGTGCCCAGGGGTGTCCAGGACCCCATCCCTGTCCCAATTCCTAGGCGAATGTGTGGGATCCCATCCCCATCCCAATTCCCCAGGGGGTGTGTAGGGCCCTGTCCCCATCTCCAGGGGAGTCCAGCACCCCATCCCTGCCCCCAGTCCCAGGGCAATGTATGGGACCCCATCCCTGTCCCCATCCCCAGCTGGGTGTGCAGGACCCCATTTCTCAACATATTCCCTTTTTGTGGTGGTGGTGCCCAGAGCTGCCCCCCACCCACAGCAGGGGGGTCCCTACAGGCAGTGGGGCTCCCCAGTATCCCTGACCTGTGTCCTGTCCCACAGCCTGGCCCTGGTCCCCAGCTCGTGGATGACCCCAGCCAGCACCTGCTGGGCCCGGATGGGCTTCCCCGGAGCCGTGCCTGACCCTGGTGACATTCTGGGACAGCCTGGGGGACTGTGCCACTGCCACCAGCGGGCCTCAGGACCCTGAGCCAGCCCTGCTGCAGAGCTGTCCCCAGCCCTGGGGCAGGATGTCAGCCCGGGGCTGGTTTTTAATCTTTTGTAAGGAAATAGAGGGTTCCTGGCTCCAGCGCTGTTTTGGGGTGTCGCGTTCTGTGTGTGGGGCTGGGGGAGGAACAGAGGATGGGGACAGTCCCTGGGGCTGTCCCTGTCCCTCCGCGCCATCCGTGTCGCCGCCGTGTCCTCAGTGCGGCCCCGGGCCGGTGCCGTGTCCCCTCGGGGGCGTGGCCTGTTCCAAGGGGGCGTGGTAATAAATTGGGTGTGGCATTCTAAAAAGGGTGTGGTCAATACGAATGGGGCGTGGCCTGTGCGGGTAGCGCCGCACCCGCCTTCCGGGTCGGGGCCGTCCGAGCGGAGCCGAACCGGGACGGGCCGGGCCCACCGGGAGCAGCCGAGCCCCAGCGGGCCGAGCACAGCAGAGCGGGCCGAGCCGAACCCGACCGAGCAGAGCCGAACCGGACCGGGCCGGGAGCAGCCGAACCCGCTCGGAGCGAGCCGAGCGGAACCGAGAGCGGCCGAAGGCGCTCGGGAGTAGCCGGGAGCAGCCGAACCCGTTCGGCCCGAGCCGAGCGGAACCGGGAGCAGCCGAACCCGTTCGGCCCGAGCCGAGCGGAGCAGCCGAACCCACTCGGGCCGGTTCCGTCGGGCCATGGGGCAGATCGAGTGGGCCATGTGGGCGAACGAGCAGGCGCTGGCCGCCGGGCTCAGTGAGTGTGAGGGGGTTTGGGGGGTTTGGGGCACTCCGGGAAGTCCCCGGGCTCTGAAGGAGTGAGCGCCCCGCGGGCTGGGGATGCCGAGCCCCGGGAATGGGCTGGGATGGGATTTGGGGGGGGTCCCGGTCCCACCGCGCTGAGGGTGAGGGCGGGGGACGGCCGGGAAGTCCCGGCCCGGCGGGGCTGGAGGCTGCGCTTCCTCCTTTTCTCTTCCTCCTCTGCCCTCTCTTCTTCGGTTCCGTTCTCTCCTCCTCCGCTCTCCTCTTGCTCCGGCCGCGAGGCCAAAAACCTCCCCGAGGCCAAAAAACCTCCCCGAGGCCGTTCCCGAGGCCAAAAACCTCCCCCGAGGCCAAAAACCTCCCCCAGGGCCCCGGAGCTCCCCAGCCCGGGGTCCCGCACCAGCATCGCCCCCGCGTCCGCTCCGGCAGCGCTCGGGGCCGGGGACCTCAGGGCCATAACCCCGGGCTGGGGGTCCCGTGTGTCCCCAGGGCCGTGACCCGGGCTGGATCCGGAGTTTGGGAGGGCATATCCTGATCTCGGGGCTGTAACTGGGGATTTGGGAGCTGCATCCCAGGTTTGGGAGGTTATATCCCGGTTTGGGGGGGGTGTATCCCGAGTTGGGGTTTGTATCCCGGTTTGGGGGAGGTGTATCTCGGGTTGGGGTTTTTTTCCCGGTTTGGGGTGTGTATCCTGGTTTGGAGGGTTGTATTCCGGGTTGGGGAGGTTGTATCCAGGTTTGGGGGCTGTATCCCGGTTTAGGGGTTGTATTCCGGATTGGGTTCGGTATCCCGGTTTGGGGTCGCTATCCCGGTTTAGGGGATGATATCCCTGTTTGGGGTGGGTATCCCGGTTTGGGGGTTTTATCCCGGTTTGGGCTAGGTTTCCCGGTTTGGGCTCGGTTTCCCGGTTTGGGCTCGGTATCCCGGTTTGGGGGTTGTATCCCTGTTGGGGGTCGCTATCCCGGCCCGCTGTGACCGCTCCGTCCCCTCCGTTCCCGCAGTCCTGCTGACGGGCGGCATCGTGGCCGTGGCGGGGCAGTTCAAGGGCTGGTACTTCGCGGCGTACTCCATGTATCCTTCCCGACAGCATTCCCGGGGCTGGGCTGTGGGAAAACCCCGTCCCGATCGGGTGGGAGGCATGACCGGGCAGGGGTCACATCCTCATCTCCCCACTGTGCTCCCCGCTGTGCGTTCCCTGCCGCACACAGCCCTTTTGGGGTGTCCTTGGGGCCATTCCCGTCCCATCCCGCCTTTTCTTGACGCCCCGGTAGCGCTGCAGGCGTCCTGGTGTGCCTGCTCGAGTATCCCAGGAGCAAACGGAAAAAGGGCTCCACCATGGAGAGGTGGTGAGTGCTGGCTCCCCCCACCCCGCAGCCATGGCGGTCCCTGGGGGCTGGCTGTCCCCCGAGGGTGGGGACACCCCCAGTGACCCCCCTGCTGTCACCCTGCAGTGGCCAGAAGTACCTGACAGCCGTGGTGAAGCTGCTGGGGCCCCTCACCAGGAATTATTACATCCGAGCCATCCTCCACGCTGCGTGAGTGGGGTGCAGGGTTGGGGCTGGGGGCTGAGCCCCCTGGCACCCTCTGAACCCCAAATCTCTGTCACAGCCTGGCTGTCCCTGCTGGATTCCTCCTCTCCACCATCCTGGGCACCGTCTGCCTGGGCATTGCCAGCGGCATCTACCTGCTGGTGAGTGCACAGGGGTTTTGGGGGGCTGGGAGAGGGAGGCCACCCCTAAACCCATGCACCAGTGTTTCCATGTGAATTCCAGCAGCATTCCCAGATGGGGCTGCAGGAACAGCCTGTCCCAATCGGGGTGGGCAGGGGTCATGTCACATCCTCCCCTCTGGTCCCCCTGTGCTTTCCCTGCCCCTTTTTGGGGTGGGGGTTGATCCTTGGCCCTGCTGTGACCCCGCAGGCCGCGGTGCGAGGGGAGGAGTGGAGACCCATCGAGCAGAAGCCCCGGGAGAGGCCCCAAGGGGGGGGCACCATGAAGGCGCCCCCCAGCAACCCCCCGCCCCGGCCGCCCCCCGATGCCCGCAGGAAGCAGCCGGAGCTGGGGGGGCAGGTGAACCCCATCCCCGTGGAGGTGGAGTAATGGGGATCCCCTGCCCTGCCCTGCTCCTGCTCCCCAGCTGCTCCTGGATCCGCTGCAGCCATCCACTGGGCTCCTGGGGTCCCCAAAACCCTGGGGCTGGGAGCCCCTTGCTGAGAGTCCCCAGCTCCTGGGATCATCAGTTCCCATGGCCCCCCAAGGGATCCCCAAATCCCCAGTGATGCTCTGCGGTCCCCAGCTCTCCTGGGGATCCCCAAATCCCCAGCGATGCTCGGAGCTCCTTGTAGGATTTCCATCCTCTGGGGATCCCCAAATCCTCTAAGATGCTCAGCTCCTCTAAGATGCTCAGCTGCTTGTAGGATCTCCATCTCCCTGTAGGATCTCCATCTCCTGGGGATCCCCAAATCCCCAGCAATGCTCAGCTCCTTGTAGGATTTCCATTTCTCTGTAGGATCTCCTGGGGATCCCCAAATCCCCTAAGATGCTCAGCTCCTCTAAGATGCTCAGCTGCTTGTAGGATCTCCATCTCCCTCTAAGATCTCCATCTCCTGGGGATCCCCAAATTCCCTAAGATGCTCAGCTCCCAAATTCCCAGCGATGCTCCCTGTGGGGTTCCCAGTCCTTGGAGGCTTCCCAGCTTCTGGAGATGCCCAAATCCTGGGCCTGCCCAACTCCCTGTGGGTTCCCCAGCTCCCAGGATCTCCCCAGCTCCTGGACCTCCCCAGATCCCCACAATGTTCAGTTTCCTGTGGGGTCTGCAGCCCCCAAGGCCTTCCCAGCTCCTAAGGATCCCCTAAATCCTTGGGGCTCCTCAGCTCCTGGAAAACCCCAAATCCCTGGGCATGCTCAGCTCCCTGAGGGTCCCAGCTCTCCAGGCACCCCCAGTTCCCTGGGGGATCCCCAAATCCCTGTGGAAGTGCAGCTCTCAGGGAGTCCCCAGCTCCCAGGGGGATCGGGCAGCTCTGCTCCTGCTCTCCCTGGTTTTTGTCATTTTTGTCATTTTTGTTACTTCTGCAGTTGCTGTTGCAATAAAAAGCGGGAAAGGCCCTGGCTGCCCCTGCCTCCTGCTCCAGGGGAGTCCCCCCAGCCCTGCCCCGCTCCTGGGGGGCTGGCACAGGACTGGGGAGGTGTTCTGGGGACAAACAGTGCAGTTATGGGCAAATCCAGGGTGTGGATGTGCAGAGTATGGCCAGGGCAGGGTTCCCTCCCAAAATCCTTATGGAGCCCATAGTGGGGTGGGACTGGGAGGAACTGGGAGGGCCCCACCCTGGAGGTGCACAGGGCGTCCCACAGGAGCCCCCAAAACCTGGGGCACCCCCCAGCAGGGAATGTGGGGAGCATTTCCCTGCCCAGTGCCACTGGTGGCTGCTGCAAGTTCCCGCGTGTGACGTGGGTGCCAAATCCTTGATCCCACTGGGATCAGCAGCTGCTCAGGCCCCCTCTGCCCCCTCCCCACACAGACCCTGCCCCTCGGGGGCTGCAGGTGCTGCCAGCACAGGTGGGGTGGCCCTGGCAGGTGGCACCAGGCCCGTGGGACGCGGTGCCCGGGGCAGAGCCGTGGGAAAGGTGTGGGTGTCGGGGTGCCAGGGCTGGGTCCCCCCCAGGCTGGGGGTGTGGGGCACCCTGTGCCCTCCCTGTCACCTCCCAGTTCATCCTGCCCTGCTGCTCTGGTGCTCTGCCCGCCGTGCCGGGGCTGAGGGCTGTCCCACGATGTCCCTCTGTCCCTTTGTTCCTCTGTCCCTGCGCCCCAATTCCCCACATCCAAATTCCCTGGCTGGGAACAGAGCAAGGACCTTACCAAGAGTTGTTGGCTTTTATTTGCAGCATTAAATAGCACTAGAAAGGAGACAATAAATACATTTTTGGGGGAATAAATAACCAGTGAGTGCAGCACTCACAGGGTCTGGCCGTGGGGCAGTGCTGGCCCTGGAGGCACAGCTGTGGCCAGGGGGGGTCAGCAATAAATAACAGAGGGTACCAAACCCCCCCGGCAGCAAAACATAAATAACTGATAAATAACCAGGGAGGGACCACCCTGGCGGGGTCGGGTGCTCTAAAACAAGCACGGGAGGGGTGACACTGTCACCAGGGTGACACGGTCAGGGGGGTGGCACGGTCCCGGGGGTGACAGGGTCCCGGGGATGACACGGCGCGGGCTCAGCGCGCCGTGCGGGGCAGGACGCAGGTGCAGCCCACGGGCACTCGGATGTAATCCACCTCCAGCGCCACCAGCCCCAGCCCCGCGGGCCGCGGGCACGGCTTGCGCCGCAGCACCAGCATGGTCTGCTGGATGGTCACCGAGTTGAGCGCCGTGGTCTCCCGGCCGGTTTTCACGTCCACGCAGCCGCTGCACAGGCACTCGGCGAAGGCCAGCTTGCGGGGATAGCGGTTCTCGTCCTCGTCGATGCTGCGGGGACACGGCGACGCTTTCGCTTGTGCCGCCAGCTCTAACCGGCTGGGGAGGGGTACCCGGGGGGTGTCGGGGAGCGGGGCACTCACCGGTATCGCCAGGGCGAGATGGAGCGCTCGTGGGGCTCGCTGCGGAGCCCGGTGCGCAGCGACAGCGCGGGACAGGCGGGCGGGCGCTGCCGCCGCCGCCGCCGGGCCCCGGCCGCCTCCAGGCGCTCCAGCTGCGGCACCAGCTGCACCGACAGGTGCCGGTCCCAGCGCAGGCTGCGGCCCAGCAGCTGCGCCGGAGCCTCGTCCCCCAGCTCGGCCCCGCTGAAGCAGCGCACGGCGGAGTGAGCGGAGCCGGCCCCGGCGCGCCGCAGCCCCCGGCACTGCCCCAGCGCCGCCAGCACGGCCAGGACACACAGCCAGCCCTGCGGGGACAGCACAGCGTCAGGGACACACAAGGGACAGGGACACACGGCCAGGACACACAGCCAGCCCTGCGGGGACAGGATAGCGTCAGGGACAGGGACACACGGCCAGGACACACAGCCAGCCCTGCGGGGACAGAACAGCGTCAGGGACACACAAGGGACAGGGACACACGGCCAGGACACACAGCCAGCCCTGCGGGGACAGGATAGCGTCAGGGACAGGGACACACGGCCAGGACACACAGCCAGCCCTGCGGGGACAGCACAGCGTCAGGGACACACAAGGGACAGGGACACACAGCTAGAGTGACAGGGACACACAAGGGACAGGGACACACGGCCAGGACACACAGCCAGCCCTGCGGGGACAGCACAGCACAGTCAGGGACACACAAGGGACAGGGACACACAGCTAGAGTGACAGGGACACACAAGGGACAGGGACACACGGCCAGGACACACAGCCAGCCCTGCGGGGACAGCACAGCACAGTCAGGGACACATTAAGGGACAGGGACACCCAAAGGGACAGCCGCACACACCAGGGGACTCAGAGACCCCCAAAGGGACGGGCACACACAGCCAAAATGACAGGGACATCCAAACAGACCGGGACGCACAGCTAGAGTGACAGTGACACCCAAAGAGACAGGGACGCACAGCACAGTGACAGTGACACCCAAAGGGACAGGCACACACACAGGGGGGTTGGACAGGCAGGGACCAGCAGAGCCCTCCCCACAATGTGAGCGCGCAGCCCCAGGGCCTGGGCAGGTGTGTGCCCGTGTATCGATCTGTTATCTATCCATTGCCTAGCCATAATCCATCCATTATCGATCTATTACCTATCCATGATCTATATATTTATCTATTTCCACACATCTCTCTATCCGTATAATCCCTATATCTATAGATGTCTCCATATCTCTATGTCTACAGAGCATCTGTACATTTTTATCTGTACATAGATATCTCTAGAGCATCTCTGTATCTCTGCGTGTCTCTATCTCGATATTTCTATTTCTATTTATTTCTATTTCTATTTCTATTTCTATTTCTATTTCTATTTCTGTCTTTGTCTGTATCTGTCTTTATCTATATCTGTATCTCTGTCTATATCAGTATATCTATAGCTATATATCAATATATCAATATATCAATATAGCTAGCTATTTCTATCTATAGCTATCTGTATCTGTAGCTATCTATATCTATATATCAATATGTAAATATAGCTAGCTATGTATATATTTCTATTTCTATCTGTATCTATCTATATCTATCTATATTTTTTATATATATAAGATCTACATATTTATATATATATGTGTATCCCATCCCGAAAAACTTAGCACACCCACGTGCATACGTGCTTGGATACACTCAATATCCACACTCACACACTGCGCACGCACACACACACATATATAAATATGGATTTTATATAAATATAGAAAAAGAAAGAGAAATAAAAATAAAAAACTATAAATACATATGCACAAAAATATATTAAATTTTTTATATATTTCTATTAAAATACATCTGTTTTATATATATATAAAGATATTATATATGTAATAGATATAATTTCTATATCTATAGAATAAATATGTTACATAAATATATATGTTACATAAATAATATATAAATAAAAAAATATGTTATATAATATATAAATATGTTATATAATTATATAAGAGAAATATAAATAAAAATATAAAACTATGCACACAGAAAATATATGTTTATATATAAAAATATATAAAAAATATATAACATTTTTTATATTCATAGAAAAATATTTTATGTAAATATATAAAATAAACAAAAATAAAAACATACAACTATAAATACACACACCCAAATGTATATATAAAAATGTATATTTATATAAAATATATTAAAGTATATATTTTATATATATAAAGATATATATATCTATGTATAGTATCTATAAAAAGACATATATAATTTTTTGGCTATATTTATAGAAAAGTAAATAAATATATATTTTGTATAAATATATAAAAATAAATTAAAATAAAACCAAAATTATAAATACACATACACAAACATATATAAAAATTTATGTATATATTTATATATAAAATATATATATAAAAAGATATATCTCTCTATATATAAAATATTTAGATATAAAACTATTTTAAAAATAATTTTTATATATTTAGAGAAAATATATAAATATATACTTTATAAAAATATATTAAAATGTAAATAAAAATATAAAACCTATACACACATATAAATTTATATAAAAGACATATAAATATATATATTATATATACATAAATATATATATGTCCTTATATTAATATATTTCATGTATATAAAATATATTTATATATTTATAGAAAAATTATAAATATATACTGTTATAAATATACACACATATATCTATTTTGAATATTTATTTATACTTTTATATATATATATTTAATTTTTATACACATGTATATATGTTTTTATATAGGTTTATATTTATTTATATATTTTATATTTATGTATAAATATATGTCTATATTTATATACATGTATATATGTTCATTTATATTTATTTATATATTTTATATTTATGTAAAAATATATGTCTATATTTACATACATACATCCAGCAGAGTCTGCACACCCTGCCCCTACAGGAGTAGGAAATATCTGTGCACACACCTGCAGCTAATCCTGTGCACTCACACCCACACAGACACAGAAATCACCTGTTTGTGTGTGGGAATGAAATATTAAATCACGGATAAACAACCCCTCGAATGAAAAGAAATAATGGGAAAAAATAATGGATTTAAATAAATTAGAAACAAACATAATAGAAAGATATAAATTTATATACTTGAATACTTTTAAATGTAAGTATATAAAATAAAAAGAAGTATAAATAAGTAAATAAATAAATAAATAAGGGACTAGATAATATAAAGAAAAGGATAAAGCAAAGAAATTGAGAGTATAAATACACATAGAAAATGAAAATAAAATAGAAAATGAAAATAACAAATAAAAATACCATAGAATGGGATATAGATAACATAAATTTGAATATAGCTGCATATTAAACATCGTCCCTGCAGTAATAAATAAAAATCTGTGTGTGTTGGCAGTGCACACACCCAGGGACAGGGACAGCATCCAGCAGCCCCTGTGCTCAGGGCTGCCAAAAACACCCCTGGATCCCTCTGTGTGTGCAGGGCTGCCACACTCAGCACACACACGGATATAAATACAGATAAACACTTAGAAAAAGAATTATATAAATATATATAAATACATATAAAAACAGATAAACACATATAAATATATAAAATATACATAATATATAATATATCGATATAAAATATAAAAATATAAAGTATAATATTATATAATATATAAAATTAATATATTAATGTATTCATATTAATGATAAATAACCAGGGAGGGACCACCCTGGCGGGGTCGGGTGCTCTAAAACAAGCACGGGTATATTTATTTATTTATATACTTATAAATATAAAATATATTTAATATTTTATATATAAATATAAATATATATATATATTTATTTATTTATTTATTTATTTATTTAATATAAAAACCCATACCAATATTATTAATATATTGATATAATATCAATATATTAATGTTAATATATATCTTAAGGTACATACTATATTATATATAATAGAATATAATTAAAGTATATAAAATATAAAAATGCACATTATATATTATATGTAAAAATATAAATATATAAATTATAAATTATAAATAATAAATATATACATACATATATGTATGTATGTGTGTGTTATACACCACATATATTATGTATGTTATACACCATACATATGGTGTATAATTCACACACGATAAAATACACACATGCTGTATAATTCACGCATAAAATGCACAGAGCTCTGCACAGTGTGTGTAACACCACATAAAATATGCCCAGGGTGTGTAATTCACTCATAAAATACACACATAG
This sequence comes from Melozone crissalis, assembly GCF_028551555.1. Classification (NCBI taxonomy): domain Eukaryota; kingdom Metazoa; phylum Chordata; class Aves; order Passeriformes; family Passerellidae; genus Melozone; species Melozone crissalis. The sequence continues at coordinate 1,602,120 of NW_026535785.1, forward strand.
TGTGTAACACACACATAAAATACACAGAGCTGTGCATAGAGTGTGTAATTCACACATAAAATACACAGAGCCCTGTACAGGGTGTGTAATACCACATAAAATACACCCATGGTGTGTAACACCCACGTAAAATACACTCATGGTGTGTAATTTACTCGTAAAATACACAGAGCTGTGCACAGAGTGTGTAACACACTCACAGGGCTGTGCATGTCAGCTAACTCACACCTGTACTAAAAACTCACCCAGAGCTGTGCATATGACATGTGACACACAGAATTAACACACACACACAATTAACACACACACAGAGCCCTGCACATGGCGTGTTACACACACAGATATAAACACACACACGCCAAAAACACACACACAAAATACACACACATGTAGAGAGCCCCACACATGATGTGCAACTCCCACACATAAAACTCACACACAGAGAACCCTGCACATGGTGTGTAACAGATACACACAGGTAATAAAATGAAAATACACACACAGAGCAGTGCACATGTAACACACACACATAAAACATACACACAGAGAACCCTGCATGTGACAGGTAACACACACACAGAGCTGTGCACATGGTGTGTAACACACACATAAAATACACACACAGAGCTGTGCACAGGGTGTGTAACACACACATGGAATAAAACTACACAGAGCTGTGCACATGACACACAACACATATAATAAACACACACACAATAAACACTGAGGCTCAGAGCTGGGCACACAGTGTGTAACACACACATGAAACACTCAGAGAATCCCACACATGACATGTAACACATATAATGAACACACAGACACAGAGCTGTGCACACAGTGTGTAACACACACTTAAAATACACACACAGCCCTGAACATGACATGTAACATGTAATAAACACACAGACAGAATAAACTCACACAGAGCCGTGCACACAGTGTGTAACACACACGTATAAAACCCCACATACATACATGACATGTAACACAAATAATGAACTCTCACACACACTCAGAGCAATGTCCAAGGTGTGTAACACACACGTAACACCCACACATGACATATAACACATATAATGAACACAAACACACAGAGCTGTGCACACGGTGTGTAACTCATACATTACACATAAAGCCCCACACATGATATTTAACACATATAAAGAACACACACACACACATTAAACAGACATAAAACTCCACGCATGAGATGTAGCACAAATAATGAGCACACACACATACACTCAGAGCTGTGCCCAAGGTGTGAACACACACATTAAACACACATAACACCCCACACATGACATTTAACACATATAATGAACACACACACATAATAAACACTCACAGGGAGCCCTGCACATGGTGTGTAACGCACACACTCAGAGCTGTGCCCAAGGTGTGAACACACATATTAAACACACATAAAACCCCACACATGACATTTAACACATATAATGAACACACACACTCAGAGTTCAAGGTGTGTAACACACACATAAACCCCCACACATGACATATAACACATGTAATGAACATATACATATATTAAACACACATAACACCCCACACATGACATGTAACACATATAATGAACTCTCACACACACACAGAGCAATGTGCAAGGTGTGTAACACACACATAACACCCCACACATGACATGTAACACATATAATGAGCACATACACACATTAAACACACACGAAACCCCACACACGACACATAACACACCCCACACCCTGCCAGCCCCACACTTCCCCCCCTCACCCCCAACACCCCCCAGCGCCCCCAGACCCCACGTTACCATCAGCCAGGTGTGGAGGCACCACGCCAAGATTTGGGGGGCACGGGGGGCAGGGAACAGGCCCGGATTTGGGGACGGGAGCACGGCAGGGGCTGGGGGGCCCTTGGGAAGCGCAGCCCCGGGGATGAGGCGGCCGAGTGGCAGCGCCGCGGCCGCCGCCGCCTTTTTATAGGGCCGGGCAGGTGATGTGCACACACCTGGAAACTCCAGCTCCAGGTTCCTTCCTCCTCCCCGCACAGGGCCGGCACTTCCTTCTGCTCTCCACGTGTGCCAGCCGGGAGCACGGGCGCCTCCGAGCCCCGCAATTTGGGCAGGGAGGCGGGCAGGGGTGTCCCGGTGACACCGGGCCGGGACGGGCATCCCCCAGGCCGTGCCCCGTTGCGTCAGCGGCACCGTGAGATCACCGTGGCATTCCCGGGCAGAAATCCCAAATTGGGCAACGCTGGGAAGGGCTCGAGGGCTGCCACCAGCCCTCCGGGACGGCCCGATGGCCTCCAGCGGCACCAGTGGGATGCTGGTTTGGTGCTGGAGCAAGGAGCGGGGCTGGAGGATGGGAAATCCCAGGGGATGGAGAATCCCAGGGGATGGGAAATCCCAGGGACCCCAAAAATTGTGCTCTGAATGACAGAGGTCTGGCAGAGGTACCCCAGATGATGCTCCCCGTTAACACTTCACACCAGTAGGATACTGGTTCCATACTGGGAACAAGGAGCCTAGGAAATCCTCAGTGCCCCCAAACTGCTCCCTAAATTTATCAGAGGGACCCCTCAATGATGCCAGGCAGGGCAGGAGCCCCCAGTTACACACCACTAATATACTGGTTTCACACTGGGTGCTCCCCCGGGTAACAGAGCAGCTTTTCCAGCTCCATGGAGCTGCTCATGCCCCAAAAAACCCCAAAATGAGGGGTACAGACCCCCCCCCTCAAGGTAAGGGGGATGCAGAGAAAAGCAGGAAACGGTAAAATTGGTTATCAAAATATTTTATTTCAGGGAGATCCCTCCAAAAAAAAAAAAAAAAAAAAGAAAAAAAAAAGAAAAAAAAAGAAAAGAAAAAAAAAAAGGAAAAACCAAAGGAAGAAGGACCCTCCTGGCAGACGGACACCCACAACACCTGCAGGGCTCCTGGGAAATCAACTGAAGCGATCCCCTGCTCCAAAGAAACGACAGGGCACTCCCGAGGGCTGAGGCAGGAATAGATATATTTATATTGTTCCTGGGGGAGGAGGGTGCTGCCAGCAGTTCACAGCAGTTTTCGGCTCTCTCGGCACACGGGACTAGAACTGCATTGCTGAAGACACTCAACACACAGCAGGGCTAACTAGGAGAATACAACTGGAGGCTAGCAAAGAGGAGAGGGGACACAGGAGAGCTGGGAGCACCCAGGGCTGGAGTCCTCTGTGCACATTTACAGGGCCCCGGAGCCCCCCCGGAGCCGCTCGTCGGGCAAAAACTTCCCTAATTTCTTTGTTTTGTGTGTACGTGTGTAGGTGCGTGTACGTGTGTGGGTTTTACGTTTGTTTTTTTTTGTTTTATTTTTTTAAAAAGAACCGCGCGGCCAAAACGAAGACGAGGAACTGCAAAATCCCAAAGCGGCCGCTTGCTTCTGCCTCTCTTTATAAAAACCTCAGCAGTCACTGGGGGCACTGCCCACTATACTTTGCCCGGGATCTTGGCGCGCTTGCGGGCGATGGCGTCCTCCACGGCCTTGAGCTGCTTCAGGAGCTCCTCCCTGCGGGACAGGGTGCTGGATTTGCCGCCCTTGGCAGCGCCAGGGCCCGGCTCCGAGCCCTTGCCCGGCACGCTGGTGACTTTGCTGGAGCTCTTGGACTGAGGGGACAGCTGGCGTTTCCTGCAGGGAGAGAGAGAGATGGGAATGGCCCCAAAGTAGGGAATCCAAGAGGGGATTGTGCACCGAGCCCTGCTGGCCACACTAAAATCACGGTTTTGAACATCCTTTCCCACACAAATTTCATCTCTTTCCGAGATGAAAAGTGCACCGAGCCCCATTGACCACACTGGTTTCTAAGGTTGTTTCCCACATAAATTTAATCTCTTTCCACAGGCAGGGCCACCTTTCATTACCCCCAGTTGCTCCAGCCTGGCCTTGGGCACTGCCAGGGATGGGACAGCCAGATTCTGTGGGCATCCTGTGCCAGGGCCTCCTCATCCTCACTAGGGAAGGATTTTCCCCTAATTTCTGAGCTGAACTAAAATGGCAGGAAGTGTCACATCTAACACATGGCTCCAGGAGCAGGTGGGAGGAAAGAAGCTGGAGACAGGAGGAGGCCTTGGGGTGAAAACTGGCTTAAACAGTAAAAAAACAGATATTACATGGGGATTCCCAAATTCCCAGGATTAAACTCAGTGCCAGCTCGTGGCTGCAGTGAGCAGCTCCCAGTGAGACCCACAGGGGACAGCAGCCCTGGAGCATCCCCTCAACCCCAAATCCTTCAGCCCCTTCCCTCTGATGTTGCCCCCAGAGACCCTTGGAGAGGATTCACAATTCTTGAGTCCCCAGATCCACACGTCCAACACTGCACTGGGACACTGCAGCACTGCAGCAGACACAGCATGCCACGAATTTGGCTGAGCTGCATGGAAGGTGCAAAACCAGGGCTGTCACTGCTCTGTCCCATGCAGGGGACACAGCCACAGCAGCAAGGGGAGCAGCTGAGGCTGTGCCAGGCTGGGAAAAGGGGAATGAGGCACTGGAACAGGTGCCAGGAGGAGCTGGCCAGGGGGAAGGGGCTGCACTCTGGTGCTCTTTAACACCGTGCTAAAGAGCTGCAGAGGCACTGGCTGAGCTCACTCCTGACCCACTTGGCTCTGGGTGCTCCTGCTCTTCTCCCAGCTGGAGGCTCTGCACAAGCCCTGGCACCCCTGGCACCCGCCCAGGCAGCTCCGTGTCCTCCCTGGCACTGCGCTCCATGGAAACTGCAGCTGCTGGCCTGGGACAGCCCGGGACAGCCCGGGACAGGGGCTGGAGGCCCTGGAGGGCTGGGAGGCCCAGCAGAAGCAGCAGCACTCACCTGTCTGCCTGTGCAGGGGAAGGTTTTGGGTTCTGGCCCCGCTGCCGTTCCTGTTTGGGGGACGAGGGTCTCCCGGCCGCCTTCCTATCGCGAGAGCCTGGGGAGAGCACAAGGACATTGCTTCATTTTCCTGCTGGGCACCAAGGCACAGGCCACCCCTGCCTGCACTCACTGACCACACTGTGCCAAAAACGATGCCAAAAACAATGCCAAAACCAATGCCAGGTCCAGCAGCAGCTGGAAAAGCCTCGCTGTGTGCCCCCTGCACCTCTGGGGGAGCAGAGAAGCCAGGCAGGGCTGTGCCCCGGTGTCACCTGTACACAGCACCTGCCACCAGCCCTTCCTGACCCTCCAGCTGCTGGAGTGAGGCTCCTCCATGGCACCCTGTGCCTGCAGAGCTGCTGGCTCTGCCCTGGCGGCTCACAGGGTGCAGTGGCCCCTGCAGTGACAGGCGAGGGCAGCTCTGCAGCTTTGGGAGCCAGCCCCCGGGGCAGCAGCACCCCCGTGTTTGTGCAGCACGGCTCAGCTGCCAGGCCCTGCCCCAACACAGCTGCCCTGGGCACCCAGGGAGGCTGGGGAGCAGCTGGGGCACCCCAGGAACAGAGAGGGAATTGCAGCTGGAAGGCAGCCTGTGGAGCTGCTGCCCTGCTCTGAGCTCAGGCAGTAAAGGTGCCCAGTCCCTCGTGGCAGCAGCTCCTGCGTGTGCCAGGGCATCCCTCTGCTCCTGGGGATGGACGCTGGGGCAGCCTCAGCCCACAGGTGCAGGTGACACACTCAGACACCACCACTGAGCAGTCTGGTGCTGGGATGCCAAGGGCTCAGTCCCAACTCAGCCAAGGGCACCTTTGCTATTGGATTTTGCCTTGGGTTGAAAACTGGCTTAAACACTAAAAATTAAGTTTGGGGCTCCATAGCTGGGACTCCCCATCCCTGGAGTGTCCAAGGCCAGGCTGGATGGGACTCAGAGCAACCTGGGGTTGTGGAAGCTGTCGCTGATCTTTGGTCCCTTCCAGCCCAAATTACTCTGTGCTGCAGCTCAGAAATTGCTTTTTACCAAAGAGCAGAGGATGGCACCAAAGCCTCTCTAAAAACGTCCTGGCCTGGCCCTGCCACTCGTGTGTGAACCAGACCCCAGTGAACTCGAACCCGGGGCAGTCCCTTGCAGGCTGCCCTTGCAGGAGGTGAATGTTGCAGGTTATTAGCACAGACCTTCTCTGGCTGGCACCCAGAGTCAACAAGATCCACCTACAGCTGAGCCACCAGGGAAAACAACATCACGTGGCAGCTCCAACGTCACCCGCAGCCACCTCTGGCTGCCAACTGCCCCCACACCCCCTGTGCCTCTTGGCAGCCACAGCCAGGGCTGCAGGGTGGCACCGAGTCCCTGTCTGTGCCTGCCAGCTCGCTTTCCCGAGCTGTTGCTGCTGCTGGGGAGGACTGAGCCCCAGCAGAGCACTTGGAAAGCCCAGGTCTTTCTAAACATCCAGGGCAGAGCGGGTTGTGTCACCCAGAGGTGGGGCAATCAGCTCCTGTCCCAGGCTGGCTGATGCAGGCAGGGGTTGATTGCATCCATCCCTCCCTCCCAGCCTTTCGAAGCACCAGCCTGGCTGGCAGGGACAGCTCCCCCTGGAAAACTCCAGGATGCACCAAAGGAAACTCCTGTGACTCACAGGCCTGGAGTGGCTGGGGTTTGGAAGTGATCTTCAGGATCATCCTTCAGCCCCGCACCACCAAGGTCACCACTAACCCTGTCCCCAGTGCCACATCCACACATTTATGGAACAGCTCCAGGGATGGGGACTCTGTCCTGACAGTCTGTTCCTTCCTGGGAAAAAAATATTTCCTAATTTCCAACCTAAACCTGATTTCCACAGCCACATCTGAGGCCAGCAGCAGTGAACAGACCATGGGGTGGATGTGGAGGTGAGAACTCTGTGTCTTCAAAGGCAAGGGGCTGTGTTTTTGGACAGGATTTACAGTGGAGTCACACCAGGCACAAATGTGCCCCTGGGCCTGCCCAGGGCCTCAGCTCTGCTGTGTTTTTGCAGCAGGATGGTCACTACCCCCCTTTGTCTGTGGCAATCCCACTCTGAGGTTTTGGGATGGCTGCAGTGGATCTCTCCAGCTGCTGGAGGATGCCTCACCTCTGTCAGGTGACAGGTTGGCCCGTTTGGCTGGAGGAGAGCTTGGCCTCTCTTTGTCTGCTGGCTCGTATCTCTTCCTGCTTCCTTTGTCAGCTGCCTGCAATGGAATTGAAACAATGGAGCTGAGCAGCCACTTCCCTCTGCACAGGGACACGGGCACAGCCATTCCCTGCCTCCTGCAAACACCTTTCCCAATAAACTCTGCACACACCAGTCCCAGCCAGCCCTGGATCCACCTGATTCCCAACCACCAGGAGCCAACAGCAACACCCCCTGCTCTGGGGGTAAGGCTGTACCAATTTCAGAACAGGAACAGGAAAAGAGCAGCTTTTTGGGATGGCTTTTTCCCCAGCAGCACCAAGGATAGCAGATGTGAAGGAGGCATGTGGAGCCGTGCCTTTTCCAGGCTGTCATGTGTCACTGCACACTCCTCCCTCCCTCCCTCCAGAGCAGTTCCTGCCTCTGATAAAGCCTCCTCACGTCAGAGCACAGGGAAGTAGAGAAATCTGCAGCCTCAGACTGCGCCGGGGAATTTGGGCTGGCAGAGCAAAATATCAAAAACAGGAACCTGCCCACGTGATGGGGCCAACACCCTGCCCCAGCAGCAAACCCCACGGGGAACAACTCCCCCACACGGGCTGGGGCTGGCACCCGTGCCCAGGGCTCTGACAGGGCAGGGGGATCAGACGGGAGGGGAGCAGCCAGGGGGACACCGCAGCTGCCCCTTGTGCCCCTGCACTCTGTGCCCAGCCCGCTCTGGGGGGGCACAGGAGGAGCTCCCAGAGCATCTCCCAGGGGAAAGGCCCCGGCAGGACCTTCGAGCAAGCGGGGAAGAGCCTGGAAGCTGCAGCAGGAATGTGCCCCAGGGCAGCCGCCAACACAGCCCCACAGTGCAGCCAGCACAGGGTGTGTGCTGCCAGACTGGTTCTGTGTGCTGCCCTCCAAGCCAGCCCCAGACCTTCCTGGCTGAGCTCATCCCAGCAGTGCTGAGCCTGGAGTTGGGATCCATCCCATTCCTCCTGCTGGGATCCATCCCATTCCTCCTGCTGGGATCCATCCCCTCCTTCCTGCTGGATCCATCCCATTCCTCCTGCTGGGATCCATCCCCTCCAGCCAGGATCCATCCCCTCCCTCCTATCAGGATCCATCCCCTCCTGCAGGATCCACCCCCTCTGGCCCCCAGAAAGTGCCACATGTACCACACGGCTCCAGGAGCAAGTGGGAGAAAAGAGGTTGGAGACAGGAGGAAGCCTTGGGTTGCAAACTGGTTTAAACAGTAAGAAGCCAGCAGGGGATCCCAGCCCCAGGGACCCACTCCCACCTTGTTCAGGAGGGTCAGTTTGATCTCCTTGTGCCCGCTGAAGCTGCCCTGCTGTGCCTGGGGGGCCGAGGGCTGCTGGCCCTGGGGCAGCTGCTGGGATTTGCTGCCCGGGGTGGGCTTGGCTGATTTCAGGAGCTGAGCGGGCACATCTCGTTTCCTCTTCTCCTCTTTAGCACTGTCTTCTTTTTTTGACTTTCCTGTTGAAAGCAGAGAGCACAAGGGGTGACTTGGGAATGATTCCTGTTGCCTGCTCTCCCTTTGGGCAAGAGGATGCTGCTCCAGGGACGGAAAAAGCCCACAGCAGTTAACTCAGCCGGTGGACAGGAGGTTAAGGGATTCAGGAAAGCCTGAATTTCCACAGAGAGCAACAGAAGAGACAAAGAACAAAAAAGCTTTTGCCACAGACTCTGCCATGGTCTGGAAGGAGCAGAGGAAGAGCAAAGTGATACTGGAGCTGTCCAGATTTACATCACCTTCCAAGGGTGAAGGAGAATGGGAGAGGCAGAACTGCCAGGCAGGAAAAGGGATGAGACAACCAGAGGCACAGGGATGGAAGGATGTGGGTGCACATTTGCTCCACAGCACCTCTGCTCCTGTATCCCCTCCGCTCAAGGATTTTCCCGGAGCCCACAGAATTCCCAGGGAAGGCTCCCTGCTCCTCCCTCCCTCTCCAAAGACTCCCCAGAGGGATCCACCCCCAGCAGAGCAGGTCCCTGTACCTTTCTTCTGCTGGGCCGGGGTGGGGGAGCGGGAGCTGGCCGAGGACACGGGGCTGGCCAGGTCGGCGTACATGTCCTCGGAGTCGGCGCTGCGCACGGAGCTGCTGCTGGACGAGGCACTGGACACGGAGGAGACGCTGCTCACGCTCAGGGACCTGCCAAGAACAACAGCTCAGCACACCCAGCAAGGCAGCAAAGCCTTGCTGCATCTCCCTGGATGCTGGGAAGCTCGGCAGGGAATGATGCACAAAGGCTGTGTGTGCTGCTGGTGTGGAAAATGTCAAAGCTGTGGGGTGCAGGCCTAGAAAGTAATGATTATTTATAGCCAGGATTAAGGCAATGGGTAAACAGGTCACTGTTTGCCCAGGAAAACAGGGAGTGAAAGCAGGGAGTGCACTGGCACATCCAGGTCAGTGTTACAGCTCAGGGCAAGGGTTCCCTGGCACGGTTTCTGCTGCTGGCACGCATCCACTGTCACGACTGACACCTCCAAGATGGAAACTTCCCAGCAGGGCCTATCCCAGGAAGCGTTCAAGCCAGGCTGGACAGGGTTGGAACAACCTAGTCTAGTGGAAGGTGGCAGAGAGTTGGACTGGATGAGCTTTAAGCTCCTCTCCAAGCCAAACCATCCCACTCCATGAATATTCAGGCAGCCTCTCCAGCCTGTTCCACGGGCCACACCGCCCTGCTCTGCCAGGCTGCCTGCCTGGAAACTGCATTGGGATGACTGAGGGGATGTGGCAGCTTCAGCACAGACCAACCCTGTGCAGCCTCTGGCACCAGCAGCTGAGTTCTGAGAGGTCTCATGGATTCCAGGATGAGCCAGGAACCCGCCCAGGCCGCCAGGCTGGCCTGCTGTGGGCACACAGTGCATCTGCCACGTTTCCCCTTCCCACAGGAGCAGCACAGGCAGCCCCAGTGTGCTCCCATTTCCCATCCCTGCCCTGGTGCTCTCTGAAGCTCTTGCATCACCCCAGGCTGGGCTGATGAACGTGACAAGCACGGAGTAAACAAGCCGGGATTTCCGTAAAATAACGCGGATGTTGAACCTCGGAGTCCCACAGAGTTCACTGATGGGAATTTGCCATGCTCAGAGCCAAATCCTGCTCCAGCCACTGGTTTTACACCACAGGACTGTTCTTACGCCCGTGTGCCAGGGAAGTGTTGGGTTTCAAGGCTCTGCCTGTGAGAATTCAGGGAATCCTCTGTGTGAGGAGATGAAAAAACCTGAAGGAATGACTGGAGAGTGGTTTGTTTTTCTTTGCTGGAAGGAGTTTGTTGTTTACACATCTCACAGACCAAGAGACTTGGAACTGTTCACTTGGGGCTAAGCACAAAAGGAACTGGACCTGCAACTTTGCCAGCAAAGGGAAAATATCATTAGCTGGGCCTTTTGGGGATTTTCTGACCTACCTCTCTTGACAGGCCAAGCATCTCCCCTAAGGACAGGAAACAGAGGTAGGAGAGGCTCAGCAGAGCCAAGCTCCATAGCCTGAAACTGTTCATTTGTAGTTTAATTAGGATGTGGGATCACCCTGGCCAGGAGTTGTTCTGGTCACCATTTAGCTTAAATGGGTACTTGGACACACATGACAGGATTATTTTCTTGAACAAACCACATGGAAATATCATGGAATCATGGAATGGTTTGGGCTGCAAGGGACCATAAAGATCACCCAGTTCCAACCCCAACACCTCCCAAAAGAGCAGGTTGCTCCAAGTTCTGTCCAAATTGGCCTTGGACACTTGCAGGGATGGGGCAGCCACAGCTTCTCTGGGCAACCTGAGCCAGGGTCTCCCTATCCTCACAGGGAAGCATTTTTTCCAAATACTCAACTGAAATATCCCTTCTATCAGTTTAAGGCCATTATGTCTTGTTCTTTCACTCCATGCCCTCTCCAACACTGTATTCCCACCACAATTCAGGACTTGGGATCTGTGACACAAACCCAACCTTGTCCCACCCCAGGCACCTGCAGCTGGGGCTGCTGGAGCTACAGAGAGCTTCCACTGCAAGAAACCAAACCTGTGACCAACAGCCACAATCTCTGCTGTTAAGTAAAGGGCACAAAGGCTCAGGGCTGTACCTGGATTTCCTTGAGCCAGAGGGAGAGTGGGAGACTGAGGCAGAGGATGATCTGGAATGAGATCTGGAGAGAGACCGGGACAAGGACCTCGATCGGGAGCTGGAGCCGCTGTAGCTGCTGGCACTGCCACTGATGCTGCCACTGATGGTCCTCCTGCAAGGCAGCAAACCCCCTCCCACAATGAGAATTGTCATGGCAAAGAGAGACGGCGGAGGAAAACCCCCAGAGAAAAGCAGAGATTTGCTCAGCACCCTCTGACTGACACCCAGCCCTCCCTGAGGGGCCATCGGCCCCTTCCACCACTTCTCCCAGTTTGTGTGCTGGGAAGGGTGTTGTGTGGTGGGAAATATCCCTAGGAATGATGTTCTGTGCTGGGGAACATCCCTGGGAATGATGTTCTGTGCTTGGGAATATCCCTGGGAATGATGTTCTGTGCTGGGGAATATCCCTGGGAATGATGTTCTGTGCTGGGGAATATCCCTGGGAACGATGCTCTGTGGTGGGGAATATCCCTGGGAATTATGTTCTGTGGGGAGGAACATCCCTGGGAATGTTGTTCTGTGCTGGGGGATATCCCTGGGAATGTTGTTCTGTGCTGGGGGATATCCCTGGGAATGATGTTCTATGGTGGGGAATATCCTTGTGGTCAGTGTGGGCCAGCTGCTGACCCTCCACCACATCAGATCTGTGTGGCACCAAACAGATCCCACACATTCATTTTCCCCCACTCTCCCACCTCCACAAGAAGCAGCTCCCAAAAATGCCATTTTCCCCACTCCCACCCTGATTTTGCCCACATTTCCCACCCACTCCATCCTCCCCCAGCCTCCAGGGGCAGGAGCCACTCCAGGTGAATCAGGACCATCCCAGCCCAGCTCTGCTCCCCTTCTCTCCCTGCCCAGGAGAAGGATTTCTCCCTGAGCACCGGGCTATGGGATTTGCTGGATGTCCCAGGGGACAGAAAGCTGGGATTTGCTGGATCTGCCATGGATCAGGGCTCACTCCACCCCCGTCTCTCACCTCCTGGGTGGAGTCCTTGTCTGACGCTCCTTCCTCCTGGCCTCCCGATTGTCCCCTGCCTTGGCTGCCTCCGGGGCTGCTGCTGTAATTTTTGTGAGTGGCTGAGGGACTGGGAGGGCAGTGAGTTTCTTCACAGATTTCTCCCTGGAAAAACGACAATTTTCAGGTGTGTGATCCCAGGGGGTGGGCACAGAGCACTGATGTCCTCAGAAATGACGTGCTCTGGTTTGTTGTTTAATATTTTAGAGGTTATGGAATCCTGGGATGGTTTGGGCTACAAGAGACCTTAAAAATCATCCCAGTCCACTCCATTCCATGGGACACCTTCCACTATCCCAGGTTACTCCAAACCCCATCCAACCTGGCCCTGGTGTGATTCCTGAAGCTTCAAACACTTGGCTGCTTCACCAAAACACAAACACCACAGATTTCCCTAAAGGGATTTGCTCCCCATATGCTCAATCAATTCATCTTTTCAGAGACAAATTACTGTACAACAGCCAATTCTGGAGATATTTGACTTGTAAATGAACTCCTGAAGCAGACGGGGTGGAAATGTTGTTTCTCATCCATTTAATTCCATCATTTTTATCCCAGACACTTACACCTGCTTAAAATCTGCCAGTCAGGCTTCAGAATGAAATGTGCAGAGCTAATGCCAAAATTCTCTTTTTAACTCCAGCACACAGATCAGGAGGGTGCAAAACAGCCTGTGTGTGCCTGGATCTGCCCCTTGGCCTGTGTTCCCTGGGGAAAACCGGATGGGAGCACCAGTTCCACCCAGTGCAGGAGATGGGAATGGCTCTGGTTCCTCAGGGCTGCCCCATTTGGGGCTCAGAGCTCAATATCTGCATTTACCCCCTCAGAACACAGGGTTAAGCCCATGGCACTGTGTTAGCCAGTGACAATGATCCCTGTGCTGGGGCAGCTGCCCTGGTGTCACCAAACCAGCACTGCCAGGAGGGAGCAGAGGGCCTGGGAGGGCTGAGCCCCAAAGTGGAGGGGGAAAAACCCCAAAAGGCAGGATAACAAAGGACAAGAATTGTGGCAAAGGGGATTGTCCTAAGTTCTGGAGAATTCAGGGGGATTCCCATGGTGTCATTTATTTGCAGGTCAGCTTAGAAGAGGTGACATCACTGCGGTGTTGTGTCACCCTCCAACGTCCCCGTAATTTGCCACTGCAGGGTTTGTGAAATAGCAATTTCAGGAATTTAAAAGAGCAGCAGGGCTGGAGAACGTGCCAAACCCAGCTGCAGAGAGCTCCAGTCCTGTTTTCATCCGTCTCCAGTGTGAAAAGTTGATGAGGTTGAACCATTTCTTTATTCTGAGGCTGTGGATTAACCAAAGCCACAGCAGAGGAAGAAATTTAAACTTTTTTACACCTCCTATTATGTATATTTAGAGTATACAAATATATCTGCACACAGAGAATGTTCCAGCAGTAAATCAAGTGTTTAAACACTTGTACACAGGTAATATTTAAGGATACTTGCACAGTTTAACTTGGATTTAATAAGCAAAAATGCCATTATTTAATTAAATTTGCCAAGCTAAAAACTGTTCAATAAAGGCTGTATTTCACATCTTTTATTTCTTTTTTCAACTCAGTGAGGTTTAGAATCCCAGAATGGTTTGGATGGGAAGGGACCTCAAAGATTCCACTCCCTGCCATGGGACACCTTCCACCAGCCCAGGCTGCTCCAAGCCCCATCCAGCCTTGGACACTTCCAGGGATCCAGGGCCTTCCCAGTCTGACAGGAAATATTCCTTCCCAATATTCCACCCAATCCTGCATTCCTTCCTGAAGGCCCCTGAAGGTCAGAATTCCTCACCCAGAGGAACTTGGGTGCTTACCCTTTCCCAGGAGGTGGCAATAATTCCCCTTTAGCCTTGGCCAGTGGCTTGTGAGGAGATGGTGTTGGAGAAGGAGAGGGAGAAGACGAGAAGGACCTTGACCTGCAAAGGAAGGAGACATCACTCAGCTCAGGCTCTGGGGTTGCAGGAGCTTCTCTGGCTCTCAGGGCATTCAGTCACCACTGCCCCCTCCCCAGGAACCTTCCTGAGCTTCTCCTGGCTTTATATTTGGTTTTATATTGGACTCTGTGCAGCAAAACTTAACTTCTGTCACCAGACAATGGGAAAAGTAGGAAACAGAAGAAAAAACAGGATCAGCTAGAAGAGAGGCAGCCCAGGTATTCCACAGCAACACCTGAGGCTTCCTCCATCCTCTCTATTCTCTCCTTAGGGAGAACACACAGGAAAATAAGCAGAATTTTGAGTTTTATGCTCATCACTTTATGTCCTGTTAACTCCTAGAGCAGTTCAACCTTTAAACAGCAACAAAACCAAAAGAAACTTGGGAGAAAGACAAAAAATTCCCTTAAATCTTATCTGTACTTTCTGGAAGCCAAGAAGCAGCATTAAGTGGAGCACCCCAAAGGTGACAGTCAAGGGCAGGAGCTGTTTCCTGAGCCCTGAGCACACACCACGTGCTGCTCTCAGGGTGATTCACCCCAGTGCCAAGACTGGAAGTGCCTTGGTTGCAGCCCAGTGCCTCAGCAGCCTGACTCGTGTGTGACAGCTCCTCTGGGGACAGCTGGCACAGGGTGTTCCTCACCCTGTCACCTCGGGGAGAGGCAGCCAAGGGTGTCACCCACACTGGCACTGTCCTGCCTGGAGCGTGGATGGATGGGGAAGCTCATTCTGCTTCCCAGGTGGAATCAGCTCCCAGCTGAGCCTTTCCTAGGAAAGCAGTCCCAGAAGTGACAGAGTGTGCTCTGCCATTGCCTGTGGGATCTGCTCTGGGCACCTGTGTGGCTTCAGCTCCTATCTGAGGAGCCAGTTCTCCTACTATGGGTATTCCAGACTTGGGAAACTGTCTGCAGGGGCAAGGAAGTAGCAGAGGAATAAATCTTAATCAGCATGGGACACTGGATTGCTACTTTGAAGTGTCGGGACTATCGCAAGACACAACTGCTTTAATAAATAAACGGGATTTGCCTCTTGAAATAGAAATCCCAGCTCCACAGAAAAGAGATGCTGCTGAACTCCTTCCAATCAGAAAATGCAAATGATGGGAATGTTAATCGACCACAGGCATGGGGAAGAGCCCAGCCACAACAGCACTGCACCTGTGGGTGGGAGCACTGGGGAGAGGAGGGGGTGGCTGACAGATCTCCTTCAGCCAACAACCGCAGCCTCCCTCGCTCAGCCAAGGGCTCGGAATGCTCCATCTTAACAGAGCAAAAAGGAACAGTCAGGAAACATCTGGAAACCATGCCACCACTGGTTCCCAGTCCCAGGAGCAGTACCTGGACCTGCTGCCTGAGAAAGAGCTGTGCCTGGAGGAGCGACTGGAGTAGGAGCTGTACGAGGACGACCTGGAGCGCGAGCGGGAGGAGCCGGACCCCGAGTAGGTGGATGAACGAGAAGAGGACCTGCAAGAGAAATATTACAATTCAGAGCTTCCTGAGAAGAAATATTACAATTCAGACCTTCCTGAGATTAAATATTGAAATTCAGAGCTTCCTGAAAAGCCCCCAAACTTTTGTTTCCAAAGATGTTCTGCTCCAAACTCCACCAGCCTTGTCCTCGGGGAACTGTCAGTGCTCAGTGCAGAGAGCTCAGCATCCCATAGTACACAGCCCAGAGCTCAGCACCCTGTAGCACACAGCCCAAAGCAGAGAGCTCAGCATCCCATAGCACACAGCCCAGAGCCCAGAGCTCAGCACCCCGTGGCACACAGCCCAAAGCAGAGAGCTCAGCACCCTGTAGCACACAGCCCAGAGCCCAAAGCAGAGCGCTCAGCACCTGTAGCACACAGCCCAGAGCCCAAAGCAGAGCGCTCAGCACCTGTAGCACACAGCCCAGAACCCAAAGCAGAGCGCTCAGCACCCCTCCCATGCAGCCCAGAGCCCAAAGCAGAGAGCTCAGCATCCCATAGCACAGCCCACAGCCCAAAGCAGAGAGCTCAGCACCCCATAGCACACAGCCCAGAACCCAAAGCAGAGAGCTCAGCACCCCACAGCACAGCCCAGAACCCAAAGCAGAAAGCTCAGCACCCTGCACCACACAGCCCAGAGCCCAAAGCAGAGAGCTCAGCACCCTGTAGCACACAGCTCAGAGCAGAGAGCTCAGCACCCCATAGCACAGCCCAGAGCAGAGAGCTCAGCACCTGTAGCACACAGCCCAGAGCCCAAAGCAGAGAGCTCAGCACCCCATAGCACAGCCCAGAGCCCAGAGCTCAGCACCCCATAGCACACAGCCCAGAGCCCAAAGCAGAGAGCTCAGCACCCCATAGCACACAGCCCAGAGCCCAAAGCAGAGAGCTCAGCACCCCACAGCACAGCCCAGAGCCCAGAGCTCAGCACCCCACAGCACAGCCCAGAACCCAAAGCAGAGAGCTCAGCACCTGTAGCACACAGCCCAGAGCCCAAAGCAGAAAGCTCAGCACCCTGTACCACACAGCCCAGAGCACCCCACAGGTGCCCAGCACACCGCCCCAGCCCCCGGCTCACCTGGAGGAGCCCGAGGCAGAGGCAGAAGAGGCCGAGGCTCGGCGGCGCCGGCGGGCGCGGCTGGGGGACACCGACACCCCCAGCTTCTTCTTGGGGGACTTGGACCGGCGCCACGGGTCCTTCCACTCGTCTGCCCGCTTGGACGGGGCAGTGCCCAGCGCCAGCGACTCCTTGTCCTTCTTGGGCAGCTCGGGCTGCCGGCTGCGGAACAGGGACACGTCAGCAGCTGGGCTGGGGGACACAGGGAGGGCACGGGGACAGGGGACATAGCCAGACATGGTATTGTGTAATGACAGAATAATATAACATAACATAACATAACATAATATAATATAATATAATATAGTATAATCAATTAAACATATAACTATAATATAATATAAAATTATTTTATAATTTAATATAAATAATAAATAAATTATAAAAATAAATAAATTATATTTAATATAATATATAATATATAAAATATACAAATAAATATATTATATATAATATAATATAATCAATTAAACATATAACTATAATATAAAATTATATAAAATTATATTATATTAATTGTATTATATTATATTAACGATAATAATATAGCATTATAATATAAAATTATATATACTATAATAATATAATATTATTACTATATAATAATTATTAATATAGCATAATATAACATACTATACTATAATACACTATAGTATACTATACTATAATGTACCATACTATAATATAATGTAATAGAATGCAATAATAACAATATAATAATATAATAATATAATACTATGATAATGTAATAATGTAATAATATAATCACATAATAATGCTGTATAATTATTCAAATATACTAGAATATAATATAATAATATAGTAATATTATAGAATAATTTAATGGCAATGATATATGAATATATTACATATTATTATAATACCATGTTAACATAGTATCAATATATCAATTAGCAAGATTATAATATAATAAATAATAGATTAATTATTAATTAATATTCATATTTTATAATAAAAGGTATACATGGCCATGGAAAAATCCCCAAATTCATGCCTTAGACTGATTGCTTACAGCTCCTGATCTCCCCTGTGGGATTCCAGCAGCATTATGGGGTGGTAAGGTGCTGGGAGAACTCAGTTTGTGAACCAGTGACAAAGCAGAGCTGCTCTGTAAAGCCATTCTGTGAACTCCTCTGTCCCCCTGAGCACTCTGTGAGCTCCTGGCAGATTCCAGCCCCAGCTCTTGGCCTCCAAGGGCTGGACAGGAGCAAGAGGAAGGAAATGGGAAAGCTGGTCCTGCCTGGGGCAGCCCAGAGCTGGAGCAGGCCCAGCTGGGGCAGGGGAGAGCAGCCAGCACCAAGCCTGGATCACTCTGGTGTTCCCATCACCAGGACACCCCTGGGGCTGGCACAGGCCAGGACCCAGTGACCTCCTGTCCCCTCCCCCTGGCCACAAACCAGGCTGGTTTATCCCTGGATTATTCAAACACCATCAATCGTGGTGCCCAACCAGGCCTCTCTCTCCATCTCCTCCCTTCCCTTTTTAGGGCTCTACTTTCATTTCTCCTTTTTTGGTTCCCCAGGTTTCCTTTCTCCTCTCCAACCCTCTGAAAACAATTCAGGGCCAACTTTTCAGCACCTGCCCCAGACACTTCCTTGAGTACTCCAGGATGAGTTTCTTGAGGCTGAGACTTTATTACCTCTCTTATCTCTGGGTGATTGAACTGGAATTTCTCCTTGCCCTCACTCTAACCTGCACTCAGCTCCTCAATTACCTGCTTCTACCCTTCTCCCTGGGGTTTCAGGCAGAGTTTGTGAGGGATTAAAGCTTCTGAAGCCTCTTGCACTCACTAAATGAGCAGGACAATGATGCATTTATTCCTTTCCTCAAAGCAGTGAGTTCCCAGGCAATCTGGGGGAGGAAAGGCCCCTTCCCTGCTGGGTTCAGCCAGCACCTCCCCATTACTCACACCACTGAAGCAACCACTCCCCACACAGCTTCCTCGACCTTTTTGAGATTAAAAAGCCACCTCCGAGTTTTCTAATAATTCCAGGCACACTTCAACAAACCCCAGGATAATGAAAGCTCTTGGTCAGGAGCCTGTTCTTTGAAGACTTCACACCTCACAGAAGCCTCATCTCCTCCTTTTTGGCAGAGTTTCCTCATCCCCAGCCCAGGACTGGGATGTGCTGACCTAAAAATCCAGCATCTGACTCTTTTCCTTATCTCTGCTGATGTAAAAGCAATTTTGCTCTTTGTCCCACAACTCCCTTGGAATATTCAGAGGAAAATCCTTCCTTTCACATTCATCCCTCCCACCAATCTCACTCCAGCTCCAGGAGAAGAGAACTGGATCCTCCATCCCACACAGGGTGCCCAGGGAGGGAGTCCCAGGCAGGGTCCATTCCATCCTCCCCCTCTCCCAGCACTGCTCCAACACACCCTGTTTAACTCAGCACTGATTAACTCAGAGTACCTGCAGTGCTCTGGTCAGGTTTTCCCAGTTACAGCCCCAATTCCGTGAGTATTTCACCTTGGAGGAGCACCAAAAATTGGAATATGTTATAACCTGCTAACATTCAATAGTCCAAGCTGGCTCCAGGGCTCCTTCCAGCAGATGTTTACAAACCCATTTGGAACTGCCAATTTCACCTCTGGAATATCCTCAAATCAACCAAGTGCAGAGAAAGAAAGAAAGGAAGATTGGGAAAAGCCTCCACAACTTGCAGGATAAAGAGTAAGGAAAGGAGGAGAGAAAACCATGTGAGGGTGCTCATGGAAAATGCCCACTATCCTGATCCAGTGTGCCTTCCCAGGGGATTGCAGTCTGTGAGCTCTGGGAGATGCAGGAGGAACATTCTGCTGCCACAGGCAGCTCTATCCAGGATAAAACCTCTGGAGAAGTTTCTCCAGAATGACAAATCTGGAAACCAACAGCTGTGCCAGGTTGGATATCACGGAAAGGTTCCTCCCCCAGAGGGTGCTGGCACTGCCCAGGCTCCCCAGGGAATGGGCACAGCCCTGAGGGTGCCAGAGCTCCAGGACAATGCCCAGGATTGGATTTTGGGGTGTCCTGGGCAGGGCCAAGCATTGGCTGAAGATCCCTGCGTCCCCCTTCCAGCTCAGGATATTCCATGAGTCCATGAACCAACAAATGCCCTCACCTCTCCAGGCTCAACTCTCTCCTGAACCAGTTTTCAGAAAGAAAAGCATCCTCCAGGATTTGCTGTCCCTTAAAACCACCTGAAACTCCCATCCACCAGCCCATCCTGGGAGCTGGAACAGCTCCAGAGCCTGGCTGCCAGCTGGGAGCAGGGATGACTCTGAAAGCAAATCTCATTTACCTGCACCTATTACCTGGTTTGATGCAATTCCCTCTGGATGAAGTCACTTTCTGGAGGAAAGGTTTTTCCCCAGGAAAACCACAACAGAAAGTCTCCTTTTGGGGTGTGCTTGGCTTTTTGACTCAGCACTAAACGCTACAGATGAGGAAGGTGCTGCTCCTGTCAGGACAGTTTCAAAGCCTTTCCTCAGAGCTTCCAACGTGTGGCATCACCAAAGAAAATCGTTCAACCTAAAACTGGGAGCTGGTGCTGCTGGATTCATCCTCTCCAGTGGAATTCAGGAGGCAGGATGGAAAGTGAGCAGGAGCAGCTCCCTAGAGAACATCCCAATGACAGCCTGGCCAGGTGCCATGGCTGGGAGATGAGGAAGGGAGGATTTCTCCTCACTTGCACTCTACAGCCAGGTGATGTTGTGCTGAATTCAAGAAATCAAAAAAGAAGAATGGTTTGCTGCTGGCTCAGTGAGATCAACCTGCCATGGTGAAAAGGAGGGAAGAATTCCAGGGCTAGTGAGCCTGGGATAAGCTCAGGATTTCATCCTCACCCTCACAGAGCTGCCCAGGCTGCTGGCAAACCTCACCCACTTCAGCAGAGAGTGACAAAGAACTTTCCTGTTCATCCCAATCTTTTTCACCAAATTCCAGTTTTTAGGAAACAATTGAAATATATCAGAATTAACTGCTAAGTCTCTTCCACAAGCTTTTAAAAATAATAATTAGAGGGAAGAAGAGACAAGACAGGAGTGACCAAAAGCACCTGAATTTCCACCCAGATCCTCAAGAATCACTCGGGCAGCAGCTTCCAAAGGCAATTTTACCCTCAAAACTCAAGTCAACTTGAGCCAGCCTGAGAAAGTTTTCTTTTCCAGAAGGAACACGCTGATGCCCATTTGGCTGGAATGCAATGACAGCAATCAGGAGAAGTGAAGCTGAACAGTGGCTTTGGCAGGGAGAGGAGCAGCAGAGGCAGCTCCAGCTGGCAGCACCCCAGCGTGCCTCAGCCAGCTCCCAAATAAACCTGCCTCCCAAAAAAACCCAGCTGAACGTCACTGAGCCCAACAACAAAACCTTGGAGGGGGAAAAAAAAGAGCTGCGCAGCTGAAGTTGTGCTCATGCATTATGCAAATGCTGCCACAGCATTTCTAATCTTGGAGGGGAAAATGAGCGTGCGAGGGAAAAGCTTCCTGTCCTTGCCCATCCGGGCCCAGGGAACCAAACCCCATCACCCCTGGGCAGCAGTGACGTCAGCCTGGCTTGGGGCTGCTCCTGCAGCTCCCTTCTGTGCAGGAGGAAAGTGCAGGGATGATTTCCCAGCCCTCTGCTCCTGCAGGAAAGCCGCGGTTGCGTCAGCAGCGCCGGCGCCGCTTTTCCTGCAGTGGAATTTTCCAGAGGAAGTGGAACTCGAGGAATGACTGCAGCCATGTGCCAAGGCAGCTGTGGAGGGACCTGTAAGTGCTGCAAAATAAATTCCAGCAGAGTGCAAGCACGCAGGAACTCTTCCTGTCCTGGAGTAATGGAGAGGGACAGCAGCTCTGGAAAGCCACCCCTGTGTGTGTAGCACAGGGAATGCTGGGCCTTGGAGCTGCTGCCCATTGGTCTTGGTGGAATATTTGAAATATTAGCAGGGAAAATGCTTTTCTCAAGCTGTTTCCATCTCAAGCTGAGTTATCAGTCACTTCAAAAAAAAAAAAAAAAGGAAAAAAAAAAAAGGAAGGATTTCTTCAAAGCCTGATAGGGAGAGGCTTGGAAATTACAGAGTGGAGATAGGATCTGAACCTCCAGGATGAAATCATCCCAGCAGGGAGATAAAGCTATCTGAGATGGCATCTCCCCTGAGGGCTGAGCATTTGCCCAGGATCCTGCCTGGAATGTGCCACTGATACTGCCCTGGAATTACCCTGTTCCACTCAAATCCAGGCTGGGGGATCTCCCTGGAACTGCATCTCTGAAATGCCACAGAAAATCACATTCCTTGAGATCCATATCCGAGTCACTCACTGCTCTCCATCTCTGTTTAGGGTAATGAAACTCTTCTGCTGCTGCTGCTGGGGAAGTGGAGGCAGCAGCTCAAGGACCAAGAGAAATTCCAGGCAGCAGCAATTTTTTGTGGAGAACTTGGAAAGCTTGGTTTGATCCACAGACTTTATCATCATGGAATCACAAAACGGTTTGGGTGGGAAGGGACATTAAAACTCACCCAGTCCCTGTGCAGGGACACCTCCCACTGTCCCAGGGTGCTCCAAGTCCCTTCCAACCTGGCCTGGGGACCTCCAGGGATCCAGGGGCAGCCACAGCTGCTCTGGGCAACTCCATCCCCAAAGGGGAGAATTCCTTCCCAATATCCCATCTAATCTGGCACTGGGAGCCATTCCTGTGTCCTGTCCCTCCATCCCTTGTCCCCAGTCCCTCTCCAGCTCTCCTGGAGCCCCTTCAGGCTCTGAGCTCTCCCTGGAGCTTTTCCTTCTCCAAGCTGAACACCCCCAGCTCTCCCAGCCTGGCTCCAGAGCAGAGCTGTTCTTATCACCAACTTCCCCAAAGTCCTGGGAGCAGAAATGAAAGCAGAGCTGTCTAAGCAGGTTCCATGGCTCGGGGTGGCAGCTGCACCATGAAAAACGGGGATGTAAACAAGTTGTTATCGTGTTTATCACAGCACAGCCTCCATGCAGGGCACTGCACTGAGACTCCAAAGAACCTTGGGGTGGCACGGGATGTGTTCTGAATGTGAAAAGAAGGGAATTGCTTCTCTGAGCAGTCCTGGAACACCTGGAGTGTGCAGGAGCAGAGGTCCAGCTGCAGCTGGAGCAGGTGAAACCCATCTCAGCCTGGGGTCATTTGCTTCCCTCAATCCCCTGCACTGCTGGAGCTGCCCAGGGAGGTGCAGACACATCCCCTGGATGGAGGCCGGTTTCCCCCTTCACTCAATTTTCATGGATCCAGGATTAAATCAGGGCATTCCAGGCTTTTACCAATGCCCAACTCCCCAAACAGGCAGAGCACACAGCTGTCTGTCCTGCCTGCTCCTCCTCCTGGGGCAGACAAATGGCAACCAGTGAAGGATTTCTTGTAGGAATGAACAGATTTCCACAGGGAAACCTAAGGATCCCAAATCCACCATCCTCCCACCTTTAGGCAGCAGGATGAGATGCCATCACTAAGTCCTCCACAACTTACAGCTACTTTCATTTACAGCTTCTACACCCAAAAAACAGGGAACAAATCCAGCTGGCAGCATTGGGAGACTACCAGAAACTCTCAGGAGAGACAACAACGACCCAGGAACACTCAGAATTAGAGATTCTCCAAAAAAAAAACCGAGTTCAGTTGCTTTGTGGTGCACACACCACCATGAATCACTCCATTTGCATTCCCTTCTTTTTGCCACTCCTTTATCTAATCAAGCTCCTTCCAACACTTTCTGACTTGCAGGCCCTGGATAACCTGCATTGATTCCAGAGCCTGGGTTATCCTGCTCATTAACGTGCTCACAGATTAACAAAGTCAACTTGAGCCAGCCTGAGAAAACAACACAAGGGTGAGCAGGGCCTGGGATCACGTCACCTTCTGTCCTGCAATCTGCAGCACCTCTCACTCCAGGTGACACCTTGGGAGAAGCTCAACGTTCCCTGCTGGAAAGGTTTTAGGAGGATTTAGGATTTGTCCTTGCTGACTTTGCTGTCAGTTGTCTGAGTCCCCCCTCCCAGGGTTATTTTGGTTTTTAATGGATGCCTAAGTGCTCTGCATTAATAGGTTTTAGTCCTGATGGAGGGAGCTTCCTTCCAAAAAAAGTGTGGTGTGTGTGACAATGACAGGATGGTGTGTCAGCCACTGCTCCTTGCTGGCACCTCCTGGGAACATCTCTGAGGACAAGAGCCCCTCCCTGCTCCTCATCCTACCTGGCACTGCTGTTCCATGGAATTTGGGCTCCACACCATGAGAATCCCAGAGTCACTGAGGCTGGAAAAGAGCTCCAAGGTCACCAAGTCACCAGCCTGTGACTGATCCCCACCCTGTGCCACATCCTGTCCCTCCCTGGACACCTCCAGGGGTGAATGGGACTCCAGCATCTCCCTGGGCAGCCCATTCCAGTGTCCAACCATCTTTACCATAAAGAAATTCCTCCTGATGTCCAACCTGAGCCTCCCCAGGCACAGCCTGAAGCTTGTCTGGTCTTTGTAGGAAGAGCTCTTAGGTGAGACATCAGGACAAACTCCAAGACTGGAGATGACGATGTCTCACTCCAAGGTTCATTTTGCCATGCTGCTCCCCACCAGAACCCCCAGCATTCCTTGGAGAGCAAATCCAGCTTGGAAAGAAACCAATGTCCATCTCATGGACCATCTTCTTCCTTGCTTGATCACAACACCAAGTGCCAACCCTGCTGAGGGGGCAGCAAAATTGAGGTTCCTTCTCTCTCTCTGGTGGGTCCAACTCCTGTCCCTGCACAGACACCCCAACAATCCCACCCTGGGCATCCCTGGCAGTGCTGTCCAACCTCTCCTGGAGCTCTGGCAGCCTCAGGGCCGTGCCCATTTTTGGGGAGCTTGGGCAGTGCCCAGCACCCTCTGGGGGAAGAACTTTATCCTAATATCCACTCTAAACCTCCCTGGCACAGCTCCAGCCATTCCCTGGGTGCTCTCCCTGTCACAGGGACATCAGTGCAGGTGCTGCCCCTTGGGAATGATCTCCTGAATGTCCCTCAGTGCTTTGGGAATGCAACCACCAACAGGCCCCACAACCCTGGCTTGCTTCACGAGCTCCTGGAACAGATTCCCTCAGATGCTGGTGGGATAAAGGCCTATGGCAACAGCAGAAAGGATTAAAGCAAATTATTTCAGTGTGTAGAGCCTCTGCCCCCAGCTAAGGGTCAGAACATCTTGCACTGCTCTAAGTTTCTTCACAGGACATATTTCATGTCACTTCTTTATCCCTGAAAGGCTTTGCACAACAGGGAGCTCCACTGGCAAGACGCAGAGAAAAAGAAGGAATTTTGCACTCAGCAAAAATCAGGCCCAGCCTGGGGCATCAGAACTCGTTCTGGAGATGGGAGCAGGAGGACAGACAGCCAAGTTATCCCTCTAATTGATCATAAAGTGTCCTGGCTTGTCTGAGTGTTCGATGCTTGAGGAGGGAGGAGGAGGAGGGGGAGGAATAGTTTTACCAGCAGTGCAATCTCAGATTTTAAACTTCTTGGAGTGCTCATCTTCAGCTTGGGGAAAAAAAAAACCAACCCAAAGCTTAAAACAGCAACTGCACATTCACAGAATCATGGAACGGTTTGGTTTGGAATGCATTTTAAAGCTCATCTCGTTCAGCCCCCTGCCATGGGCAGGGACACCTTCCACCAGCCCAGGGTGCTCCAATCTGGCCTTGAACAGTTCCAGGGATCCAGGGGCAGCCACAGCTTCTGTGCCAGGGCCTGCCCACCCTCACAGGGAAGAATTTCTTCCCACAATCCAATCTAAACCTCCTCTCTGCCAGTTTGAATCCATCTCCCCTTGTCCTCTCACTCCATGCTCTTGTTCAAAGTCCCTCTCTCTCCCTTAGTAGCTCCTACAGGTACTGGGAGACAATTCTGTGAATTCCTTCAAAAAAGGCCAATCCACATGTGACAATCCCATTGGAGCCCAAACACTGCAGCCTCTTCTTTCCACAGGTTCAAGGAGAAACACTTGTCCCTGAATGCATCAGGGTTTAAATATTTGTTAAATTCTATTCCTGCTCAGCTCCATCACCCAGCAATGCTGGGAACAATTTTGGCTTCTCCACATTTTTAGCCTCAAACTCCTCTGTTGTTTAGAGATCAGATTAAACCTCCCTGCTTTCAGCAGAATGGAAAGGCAATTTTTTCCTGCATTCCTGGCTGTTTGCTTTTGGGTTCTCTCATCCCTTAATTCTGTAGGTCCTGGTTTGTTCCTTCCTCCAGCTCCTGTGGGAGCCCCTGCACTGACAGAGCAACCAGCATGGACCTGGAATTACAGACACCCTCAGCTGTGCCTTGGGCAAAGCTCAGTGCTGCTTGCACAACCTCTGTGGAGGAGTGCTCTGAGCCCTGTGGAAGAATTCTCCGAGTTTTGTGGAGGAGCTCTCCCAGCCCCGTGGAGGAGCTCTACCATCTCTGTGAAG
Source organism: Melozone crissalis (assembly GCF_028551555.1). Taxonomy (NCBI): domain Eukaryota; kingdom Metazoa; phylum Chordata; class Aves; order Passeriformes; family Passerellidae; genus Melozone; species Melozone crissalis. The sequence goes on from NW_026535785.1 coordinate 1,628,229, forward strand.
TTCTCCCAGCCCTCTGGAGGAGTTCTTCAATCTCTGAGGAGGAGCTCTCCCATTCTTGAGGAGGAGCTTTCCCAGCCCCGTGGAGGAATTCTCCAAGTTCTATGGAGGAGCTCTGCAATCTCCGTGAAGGAGCTCTCCCAGCCCCATGAAGGAATTCTCCCATCTCTGTGAAGCTCTTCCAGCCCTCTGGAGGAGCTCTGCCATTCCTGAGGAGGAGCTCTCCCATTCCTGAGGAGGAGCTCTCCCATCTCTGAAGCTCTCCCATTCCTGAGGAGGAGCTCTGCCATTCCTGAGGAGGAGCTCTCCCATTCCTGAGGAGGAGCTCTCCCATCTCTAAAGCTCTCCCATTCCTGAGGAGGAGCTCTCCCATCTCTGAAGCTCTCCCATTCCTGAGGAGGAGCTCTCCCAGTCCTGAGGAGGAGCTCTCCCATTCCTGAGGAGGAGCAATCCCAGCTCCTCAGCGCCAGGGCCGCGTGGGCCGTGCGAGTGGCAAGAATGTTAACGGGCAGCCGTGGCGTGAGCCAGCCCGGGGAGGCTGGACGTGCCAAAAGCTGGGATCCAGCAATTAGGGAAAGCCCAGAGTCTATAAATAGAGGCAGCAGAGCCCCAGGTGTGTGCAGTGGCACTGCCCTGCATCCTGCCTGCCAGGAAGCGCGCGGCAATCCCAGGTGTGACCCGTTCAGCGGGAGCTGCTCGGTGCCAGCATGCAAGAGCTGCCCCTCTGCAGCTGGCACGGAGCAGTCTGGAGGAAAGGTGACACGGCTCGAGCCACTGCACTGCCACGAGGAAGTTGGGAGCTGGTCACAAAGTGACATGGGACACAGGCCAGAGCCAGGTCACAGCACGAGCGTGACAAGGACAGCTGGGCAAGCGCCAAGGGACGGGTGAGGGACGTGGCCTCCAAGGGAGAAGCTGGAATCATGCTTTCACTTGTTAAAAAGCTCCTTCAAAACCTCTTTCTGCAGGTTTGTTTTCTCCAGCAGACACCTGCAGAGCTGTGGGATGGGGTCATGTTGACAGGGATGTCCACCATGGGAACTGAAATCCCATGGCAGAGGATGGGATGGGCTTTAGGGTCCTTTCCAACGTGGGCAACCTGTGCCAAGGCCTCACCATCCTCACAGGGAAGAATTCCTTGCCAACATCCCATCTAAACCTGCTCTCCCTTGAACTTAAGGCCATTCCTCTTGCCCTGTCACTCCATGTCCTTTGAAAAGTCCCTCTCTGTAGCAGATTTAAAACAAAAAAAGCAAAGAGGTGCATCAGGAACTATTTCTGAATGACCAAGACTCATCTCAAGGAGCGTATTTTGGAGACACAAGAGGCATCCCCAGCTCCCTTGTGCCAGAGGGAAGCAGGGAATGTGTATCCCCTGAACGTTGTCCATCCCATCTCTGGGCTCTCACATGGTTTCATGGAATGAGAGGGATCCAAGATTGGTGAGCACAGCCACTGCTCCTTGCCAGCACCCTTTGGGCAGCCCAAACTTTGCCAAGAGTGCCCTGCCCCAGGACTCCAGCAGTGCCAGGGAAGGAGCAGCCAGCAGGCTCATCCTTGGGTCACACTGACTGTCACTGACTCGTGACCTTGAGCTGCCAAGCAGGTGACATCACTTTCATTGACATCACCTCCATCACATGGGTCTGGACAAGATCTGTCCCATCACCAAGCCAAGGAGAGCAGAAACCACTGGGGCAACGTGGTAATTAACGTGCACAAATCGTGGTTGTTAAGTGAAGATTATAATTAAACGGAACGTGTAATTATGGTGTTCCTATAACTGCTCCTCCAGACCGTTCTGAAACTGTCACTTCCTCTTGGGAAAGAGGGACAAAAACCAGCTACCCTTTCAGCAATGCAGATAAAAATTCTGGGCTGGATTCAGGACTAAGCCCTACTCCCACCTGAAACCAGCTGATTCCACGTGGAGCCTCATTCCTGCCATTCTCAGCCCTGCTCTTCATTGATCCAACTCTTCCTCATGCCCACGGTGTTTCACACCTTCCTCCAGTGCAGAGAACAGCACAGACACCAGGCAGCAGGAAAGGCTCCAGGGAATCTTGGGAAACAGCTGCCCTGCACTTCTCTGTGCCCCACACACGCCTGAGTGTGCCCAGGCTGCTCCACACGCTCTGGGAGTCTCTGCCTGCCCTCTTCCCAAGAAACTGTTCAGCAGTTTTCCTGGAGATCCCAAATCATGGAATGGGTTGGGTTGAGAAGGACATTGAAGCTCATCTCATTTCACCCCCTCTGCCAAGGGCAGGGAGCTTCCACTAAACCAGGTTGCTCCAAGATGTCCCTCTGCAAAAAATGTGATACTTTTCCATGATTCTGTGATACTTTTCCATGATTCTGAGCCAAATGAGGTTGTGACATCAGAGCTTCCATTTCCACTGGGATATTTATCCAGTGCTTTACAAATGAGCCTCAGGCAGAAGAGGCTGGGAAGGCAGGGTAGGTAAATCATTGACAGAAGAACGAAACAGAATCACACTGCTGCACTTTCAGTCTGTCTGGTTCCATTTTCTCTTTCATACAGGTCACAACCAGGATTTCCACAAATGAGTGGTCAGAGGAAGCAAACCTGACCTCATGCTGCAATTCCACTGAGCAGACAGACACTCATTCCAAGGACAATTCCTTTCCTTTTTCGAGTTGTACTTAAATCTCCAGATACTTTTGCTATTCACAAACTCCCAAAGCAGCCCTGCTTCTTGTGACAGACATGTCTCAAGGCCCCAAAGGGAATCACCACAGGCTTCCCAGGGAACCAACCTGCAGGATCCCTCATCCTCCCAAAACCTCTCCAGCCTGAAGGGAAGAGGGAGCAGCTGACCATCTCCACACCAAAGGACACTCCTGCTTTCAGGGTCAGGTTATGCACTCACTGTCACTGATGTTTTAGCTCCACTTAGTGGCCACAAGGCTCATTAACCACAACTGTCCTCAGCAGTTACACACACTGGGATCAGTCACAACATTGTCCAGATGCTTCTTGAACTCTGTCATGTTTGGTGCTGTGATCACTTCCAAGGAGAACCTGTTCCAGTGCCTAACTGTGCTCTGAGTGAAGAAGCTTTTGCTAATATCCACCCCAAATGTTACCTGACACGGCTTCGTGACATTAAGATTGTTGAAAATATCTTAATTATCCTGCTTTCAAATCTCTTTCAATATTAGCATTATAGACAACAATCAATCTGAAGTCTACCAATTCATATCCTCCTTAATATCAAAAGAGAACCTGGCCCTCCTGGAGAAGCCTATGACATGCATAACCAACTCCCACTATTTTCTACAATTTTAAGCATTTCCAGCATTTGTTCAGAGCACATCCAATGTCACAGACATATTTTATGAAAAATTTTTTCGTTAGGATTTTTTTTCTTGAGAAGCTGAGAAGCTTCAGAAACGAAATGTAAACAATAATTATCTGCTGCTGTGGAATGCAACAAGTGCATCATGTAGTTGTTTTTAATAAATGGCCAAAGTCCAGCTGTCTCGGACTCTCTAGTCAGTCACAAGATTTTGTTATCATTCCATTCCTTTCTATTCCTTGCTAGCCTTCTGATGAAATAATTTCTTCTATTCTTCTAGTATAGTTTTAATGTAATATTTATAGTTCTTTTAGTATAGTTTTAATACAATATATATAAATTATATATACTATATATAATATGTATTAATTAGTATATAATATGTATTAATTATATATACTATCTAGTAGTTATATTTATAGTTCTTTTAGTATAATTTTAAGATATATAATAATATATATAATATATTATAGTATATATTAAAACTATATTAAAATAATAATATATATAATTACTATATATTAACTATATATACTATATAGTACATTAATTATATATACTATTCAGTATAGTTTTAATATAGTATGTATAGTTCTTTTAGTCTAGTTCTAATATTATATATTAATATGTAATATACATTAATTACATATACTATGTAGCATAGTTTTAATATAATATTTATAGTTCTTTTAGTCTAGTTTTAATATAATATATATTAATTATATATACTATGTATATAATATATAATAATTATATATATTCACAAATACGTAATTTATATTAATCATATATACTATTTAGTATAGTTTTAATATAATATATACAATAAAATTATAAATCAACCTTCTGAAATACAGTCAAAATTCTTGTCTCTTTCCTCATCCTGGAACTCCTACAAACACCACCCCAACCCACCTTTCCCATAATCACAAGGCAGTAACTGATATCCCACTGTCACCTGTGACTCCCCCCAGGCAGATCCTGGCTCACACTCACCTGGGCAGCAGCGGGGAGCGCGGCTTGGCCTTGTCCTTGTCCTTGTCGCGGTCCCGGTCGCGGTCCCGGTCGCGGTGCTGCCTGTCCTTCTCGTCCCTCTTCACCCGCTCCCTCTCCCGCTCCCACTCCTCCTTGCGCCGCTGCCGCTCCTTGTCGCGCTCCCGTTCCCGCTCCCGCTCGCGCTCCCGCTGCCGCCGCTCCCGCTCCCGTTCCCGCTCGCGCTCCCGTTCCCGCTCCCGCTGCCGGGTCTCGCGCTCCCGCTCCCGTTCTCGCTCTCGTTCCTTGGAAAAAAACAACAGAGAAACCATGTGGTGATGTGGGAACAGCTCCCAGCAAAGGGCAGCGGGTCTGGGAATGACGGGAATTACATCTGCCCTCCCTCAGCAAGGGATCGATAATCTGCAAACCAATGATATGGAGATCAATGACATGGAGAGCAATGACATGGGAATGCCATGAATTATATCCGCCCTCCCTCAGCAAGGGATCGATAATCTGCAAACCAATGACATGGAGATCAATTATCTGGAGATCAATGACATGGAGATCAACAATCTACAACCCAATGACATGGAGATCAATAATCTGGATATCAATGACATGGGAATGTCAGGAATTACATCCCCCCTCCCTCAGCAAGGGATCAATAATCTGCAAACCAATGACATGGAGATCAATGACATGGGGATAATCATGTGGAGATCAATGACATGGAGATCAATGACATGGGGATAATCATCTGGAGATCAATGACATGGGAATGCCAGGAATTACATCCCCCCTCCCTCAGCAAGGGATCAATAATCTGCAAACCAATGACATGGAGATCAATTATCTGGAGATCAATAATCTACAACCCAATGACATGGAGATCAATAATCTAGAGATCAATGACATGGGAATGTCAGGAGTTACAATTCCTGGGAATGCCACGAGTTACATCTACTCTCCCTCAGCAAGGGATCAATAATCCGCAACCCAATGACATGGAGATCAATGTCATGGGGATAATAATCTGGATATCAATGACATGGGAATGCCAGGAATTACATCCCCCCTCCCTCAGCAAGGGATCAATAATCTGCAAACCAATGACATGGAGATCAATTATCTGGAGATCAATAATCTACAACCCAATGACATGGAGATCAATAATCTAGAGATCAATGACATGGGAATGTCAGGAGTTACAATTCCTGGGAATGCCACGAGTTACATCTACTCTCCCTCAGCAAGGGATCAATAATCCGCAACCCAATGACATGGAGATCAATGTCATGGGGATAATAATCTGGATATCAATGACATGGGAATGCCAGGAATTACATCCCCCCTCCCTCAGCAAAGGATCAATAATCTGCAACCCAATGGCATGGAGATCAATAATCTGCAACCCAATGACATGGAGATCAATGTCATGGAGATCAATTATCTGGAGATCAATAATGTGGAGATCAATGACATTGGAATGCCAGGAGTTACAATTCCAGATCAATTCTGGGAATGCCAGGAATTACATCCGCCCTCCTTCAGCAAAGGATTGAGATCAATAATCTGGAGATAAATGATCTGGAGATCAATGACATTGGAATGCCAGAAGTTACAATTCCAGATCAATCCTGGGAATGCCAGGAATTACATCTGCCCTCCCTCAGCAAAGGATTGAGATCAATAATCTGCAAACCAATGACATGGAGATCAATTATTTGGAGATCAATAATCTGGAGATCAATAATCTGGATCCTGCTGAGCAGACCCTGGATACAAACCCAGCATCACATCCCACACAACTGTTGTTTTCAAAGGCAATGCTTGGATTAATTTGGTTTATGAGGCTTATTAAATAAATGTGTTGATGTTTACAAGTCTTTCCTCTCGTTGCTGATCATTTCTATAACCAGATAATTAACTTTGCAAATGAGCACCAGGAAAATAATTGGTCATGTGTGGCCACAGTGAGGCTCAGATTCCTGTCCTGCAGAAAATAAGGATTTAGAGCAAAGGAAAAGCTACTTTTGAAAGGATTTGATGGAAAGCACTGAAAAGCTCCCCCCAAGCAGGATTGGTTGGTTTGGTCACTGCTCCAGGGGCACAAAGTTTGCATGAGGGGAAAGGAAGAGCAGGGAAAGGGTTCAGAGCCTTTCTGAAGTTTTCAACCAGGTTCTTTCCTGGAAACTCCAAGATGTCCAAGGATGGGCAAGCACTGGTCAACTGCTACAGAGGAGCAGCCAAGGAGCATGAGCAAGAACCACCTCAGACATGGAACTGTTAAGGTTGGAAAAACCCTTCAGATCATCAAATGCAACCCTAAGCCAGCACCATCACCAAGGTCACCACTGACCATGTCCCCAGGTGCCACACCCACAGGTTTTCTGAATACTTCCAGGGCTGGGGACTCCACCACTACCCTGGGCAGTTTTTCCCAATGTTTAACACCCTTTCCATGGAAGAATTTTCCTAAAATCCAACCTAATCCTCTCCTGGTGCAACTTGAGGCTGTTCCCTCTGCTCCTGTCCCTGTTCCCTGGGAGCAGAGCCTGTCCCCTCCTGGCAGGAGCTGTGCAGAGCCACAAGATCCCCCCTGAGCCTCCTTTTATCCAGGCTGAGCCCCCTCAGCTCCCTCAGGATTCCCCAGCCCCTTCCCAGCTCCCTCAGGATTCTCCATTCCCTCCCCAGCTCCCTCAGGATTCTCCATTCCCTTCCCAGCCCCCTCAGGATTCCCCATTCCCTTCCCAGTTCCCTCAGGATTCTCCATTCCCTTCCCAGCCCCCTCAGGATTCTCCATTCCTTTCCCAGCCCCCTCAGGATTCTCCATTCCCTTCCCAGCTCCCTCAGGATTCTCCATTCCTTTCCCAGCCCCCTCAGGATTCTCCATTCCCTTCCCAGCCCCCTCAGGATTCTCCATTCCCTTCCCAGCTCCCTCAGGATTCTCCATTCCTTTCCCAGCCCCCTCAGGATTCTCCATTCCCTCCCCAGCTCCCTCAGGATTCTCCATTCCCATCCCAGCTCCCTCAGGATTCTCCATTCCTTTCCCAGCCCCCTCAGGATTCTCCATTCCCTTTCCAGCTCCCTCAGGATTCTCCATTCCCTTCCCAGCTCCCTCAGGATTCTCCATTCCCATCCCAGCTCCCTCAGGATTCTCCATTCCTTTCCCAGCCCCCTCAGGATTCTCCATTCCCTTCCCAGCTCCCTCAGGATTCTCCATTCCCTTCCCAACTCCCTCAGGATTCCCCAGCCCCTTCCCAGCTCCCTCAGGATTCTCCATTCCTTTCCCAGCTCCCTCAGGATTCTCCATTCCCTTTCCAGCTCCCTCAGGATTCTCCATTCCTTTCCCAGCCCCCTCAGGATTCTCCATTCCCTTCCCAGCTCCCTCAGGATTCCCCAGCCCCTTCCCAGCTCCCTCAGGATTCTCCATTCCCTTCCCAGCTCCCTCAGGATTCTCCATTCCTTTCCCAGCCCCCTCAGGATTCTCCATTCCCTCCCCAGCCCCCTCAGGATTCTCCATTCCTTTCCCAGCTCCCTCAGGATTCTCCATTCCCTTTCCAGCCCCCTCAGGATTCTCCATTCCCTTCCCAGCTCCCTCAGGATTCTCCATTCCCTTCCCAGCTCCATTCCCCTCCCTGGACCTGCTCCAGCCCCTCCAGGTCTGTCTTGGAGGGGCCCAAACCAGACCAGAGCCCCAGGTGTGGCCTCAGCCGTGCCCAGCACAGGGACAGTCCCTGCCCTGGGGCTGTGGCCATGCCAGGGCTGGTGCCAGCCAGGTGCCAGTGGCTTTCCCAGCCACTGCCAAGCAGCACTCCATGTCCTTTTCCACCAGGCAGCTTCCCAGCCTCCCTCCCCAGCCTGGCATGCTGCTTTCACCCTCATGGTGCTGGAACAGAACATCCTCCATCCCCTCACCTCCAGCGTGCCCTGTGCTGGGGCTGAGCCAAGACTGAACTATTTGAGAACTCCTGCTTCAAGCACTGCCCTGGAACTGTGCCAAGGCCCAGAAGAACCTGGAAGAGAGTCAGGAAGGAGAAGGGGGAAGGGGGAGTTCCTTACTTACTCTGTAGTTACGGTAGGGGTCGGGGTCTGTGTACTGAACCCTGAAATTCTCATACTGCCCACCACGCCAGAAGCGCTCTATTTCATAGTCATAATAGGGATCTGCATAGGGATCAAGCCTACAATGAAAAACAGGGAGTGTTAGAGAGGGAAAAGGCACCTTGGCACCACAAAAACTCTGTGTGCTACATCAGCTCAGCCACTGGGACAACAAAACCACCTTCAATGCAGCAGGGCTGTGCAGAGATGTTTATTTTCTGCACACAGCCCAACCAAATAGTCTTTTTTAAGTGAGGCTTATCAGAGAAAAGCACAAACCTTTCTTGATAAACACCAAAAAAAAAGAGCTACCAAAAATTCAGCCTTCAAATCAATGTGGTGCAAACACAAAGTGCTTTTGAGAGCCCCTTCCAGTGCCTGCACAGGGAGCAGGACATGTTCTGCCTCGTGGATTGAGAGCTGGGATTGCTGCCCATGCACCCACAGCTCATCCCAAACTCCTCAGGAGTGCCCCAGCTCCTGCCCCTGCAGTGATGGCTGCCACCAGTGCCACCAGTGCAGGACAGGAGCTCTGCACAGGGAGCAGTGGAGCTTTGGGGGCAGGTCAGCAACTCTCTGAACCTGGAATGACCCCCTGGAATGAAGGCACCACTTCTCCAGCTGATATCCTGCACTGGGAATCAGCTGCTGGCCCAGCCATGGACTGGTGGCACACACACAGCTGCAGAATGAAGGATTTTTGGGGAGGAGGAGGATGGAAACCCCACCCTCCCTAAAGCTGCTTCCTCCATCCCCTGATTTCTATTCACATTGTTTGATGGTTTTAATTCCCCAACTCAACAACATCCAAGCACCTGGAGTGCAAATATCAGATCCACTGTGAGGATGAGGAGGGGGTACAGGGAGTAAGAAACTTCCAGGGCCACAGAGGAGTCAGTGGCAGAGCTAAGATTATACAGCAAGTGCTCCCAAATTCCAGAGTATTCATAATGAGACTCTGATTTATTAAAAAAAGGAATAAAGAGGCCACTTTTTGAATTTTTACAGTGCCAAATAACCTAAACCAGGTTAAGATGTAGGTGCTGCCCTGCGAATGGTACCTGTATTTCTTTCAGTGCTTTAAAATAATTTAGGATTTCTCTTTTGGACTGAAGCAATAAGCCAAAGGAGAGAGAACCAAGATTTGGGATGCTTCAGTCAGTAACAAACTCCTGATGCTAACCCCAGAGCAGCCTGGATTCAGTGACATCAGGTGTTCAAAGAGACAGGAGAACATCTCAAGCCACACCAGAAAGGAAATTCTGCTTTTTCACACAGCCTCAAGCCCAAATTTCCCCTTCCTATAATACTGGAGGATTATTTTAATTTCAAAAAGGATCACTGCTGTGTGTTTGGGTAATTCAGTGCTTAAATCATTAGAAAATAATTGGTACCACCCCAAAAATAATCCAATCTATCCACTGAGTCAGCTGCTGAGGGGACAGGGGTCTGTCTGTGGCCCCAGAAGTTGGAGGAATTGCAATGGAAAAAAAAGGCAAAGAAAAATTCTCTTACAGTTGTAACAGTACTGGAATCAAAGACCTGCTTACCCATAGTTAATGTTTTCTTTGATGTCCACCTCCCTATAGTCATTCAAAAAAGAAAAAGGGATTCATGAACTACTGAGACAACTCCACATGTCACAAGACAGTGCTGAAAGCATTTTCCACATCCCAGCTGCACTTCCAGTGCTCAGGCGGCTGCAAGGTGTCCAGCTGGGCAACAAATTGTGTGTAGGGAGGAGAAAAATCAGCATTTTCTAGAGCTTACAGCAGCAGATTCATAACTTTTCCCTTCACACACAATGGAGATATTTTAATGCCACAGCCTGTTCACACAGCCTTCAATTTTCAGGAATTCCAGTTGTTGGATGAGTTTTGTTTAACATTGGTTATGTGCAATACATTTTTTTTATGGACTATATGAAAACCAGGCCTGCTCTTAACAATTCCTACATCAGAGAGGGTCAAAATGCTGCTGGTGCATTTTACAGGGCAGTCATAAAATGCAGATAACGGATGAACAGCCCCCAGAACACTGGGGGTAAACCCTGAGAGGAACACAAGGCCAAGATCCAGAGCTAATTAAACTCAGGAAAATGTTAATACTTTAGGAATTTCTTTTCCTTCAGGCTGCAGAACTGAGGACAGGGCTTTTTGTATTTTTTTTTTTTAATTAGGGAAAGGAATTGCACTCCAGAGCAAATCAAAGAATATTGAACAAAAGCTTAATCTGCTCCTTTTCAGATGTTTTTTTTGTAATTCATCCACTCTAAAATAAACAGAACTAGGCCTTGCAAACTCTCTGGGAGTGGAAATATTTCCATAATCTGTCCATGTAGGAAGAACAGAGGATGCACGAGCAAGGAGAAACCACCTGTACTCCTGCAGAATCCAAACCTCTCTCCCAAAAATTCTCTTCCCATTCCTTTTCTTGGCTCGAGAACTACCAAACAATTTCCCAGAGCTGGGTTTGAGGTCTCCAACAGTTGAAATTTAACCTTAAAACTCCAATTTAAATTTAGGGGGCTTGTTGTGGCCAGGTACCAGCTTTAACTGGTAGGTACCAGCTTCAACTGGGACCAGTCCAGGTGTCTGTTAAACCAGGTACCAGCTTCAATTGGGACCAGTCCAGGTGTTTGTTAAACCAGGTACCAGCTTTAACTGGGACCAGTCCAGGTGTCTGTTAAACCAGGTACCAGCTTTAACTGGGACCAGTCCAGGTGTTTGTTAAACCAGGTACCAGCTTAAACTGGGACCAGTCCAGGTGTCTGTTAAACCAGTTCTGCCCCAGCTGGGACCACCAGCTCCTGCACACTGAACATGCTCCAACTTCTCATGGTTGGGATAAGGAAAAAAAGGGAGAAAAAAAGCTGGAAGAACACACTGGTGTGAGGCAGGCAATGCAGAGCTGGAGAGAGCCCAGGAGGAGCAGAATTCCAAGGAGATTGGAGGCAGGAAGGGCTGAAGGAGACCAGGAAGGAAGGTGGGGCTGAACCGGAGCGAGCGGAGGTGGCTCAAGCTCACAAGCTCCTGCTCAAGGGAGCTGCTCCCTGTTTGGAGGTGCCACCCCCGAGTGTGGAGGGACAGGGGACCCCAGGCAGGCTCCCTGCAGTGCAGCCCCACCCAGCTGTCCCTCCCTGGAGCTGCCAGGGCTGTCTCTTACGCGGGGTCCCGCACGTCGCGGGTGATGCGGTAATTCCAGTCCCGGAAGAATTCGTTCTCCTTGTCGAACTCCCGCTCGTCCTCCCCGATGGTCACTGTGAACCTCTTCTCCTCAAAGTCAGGCTCCTGCTCCTTCCTCATTGTTGCTTTTTTTAATACCTTTTGAAAGAGAAGAAAGGTATTTTTAATACCTTTTTAAAAAGAAGAACATATTTAATACCTGTGGAAACCCAGGAATATTTCTCAGTCTGCTCTGGGGTCCCCTGACCCCCAGGGCAGCACTGACTTTGACCTCATCCATGGAGAAAGTTTCCTAAACTCCAGAATAGACTAGAACCCACAAAAGTGTGCAATAGATTGTAGAGAGCAGTGTAGGTGTATCACTTGGTGAGAAATTTAGGTTTTGGGATTTTTAGTATGTTGTGGATGGAAGCAAGATGGAGGACACAGGATGTTGTCCTGGGTTTCTTCTTCTTCTTCTTCTTCTTCTTCACTGACTTTGACTCTCACTCATGGAGAAAGCTGCCTAGACTTCAAGATAGACTGGAATCCACAAAAGTGTGAAACAGATTATAGAGAGCAGTGTAGGTATATCACTTAGTGAGAAATTTAGGTTTTGGGATTTTTAGTATGTTGTGGATAGAAGGGAGATGGAGGGCACAGGGTGTTGCCCTGGGTTTCTTCTTCTTATTCTTCACTGACTTTGACCTCATCCATGGAGAAAGTTTCCTAAGCTCCAGAAAAGACTAGAACCCACAAAAATGGAATCTATAATCTATAGATTATAGAGAGTAGTGTACGTGTATCACGTGGTGAGAAATTTAGGATTTGGAATTTTTAGAATGTTGTGGATGGAACAAAGATGGAGGGCACAGGGTGTCGTCCTGGGTTTTATTCTTCATGCTTCTTCTTCCTCCTTCTTCTTGGGTTTGGGTGGTATTTTGTAATTGGGCAGAAAAATCCTCACTGGGGGCTCTTTGGCATCAGTTAAAAAGAAAAATACGGAAAATAGTAATTTAAAAAAAAAGGAAAATAATCTAGGTGTCAGTTCTTAATTAGATAGTTTAGTCTTAAAAGACCTTGTTGGCCATTTTGTGCCCTCTAATGAAAAGCTGCCAAACTCACAGTAGTGAGACTGTTTTACTAATAAGAAATAATAAACACCTGAGTCCGAACACAAATTACTGTCTCAATGCCTTCAATCCAAACCCAGAAAAACCAATCACTGAAACCATCACAAATACCTTTTGAATAACTTTTTTTAATAAAAAAAAATTAATACCTTTTTAAAGAGCACAAAAATAGTGTGAGGGGAGAAGGTTCCTGGGGCAGGGAGAAATTGGAATATTAAAAATCCTGCCCTCAGGAGGTTTCCTGCAGCCAGAGCACCTTCTTCCCTCACAATGTGCAGGATATTGGAGACTTTTCCTGATTAATTCCCTGTTCCACCAGCTCAGAACAACAGGAAGCAGAAGTTTCCCCCCTGCAGTGATCACAAACTGGAGACACAGGCACTGAAGGGAGGGAAACTGGATCAGCTTAAAGCTTTGCTTTGTGAAGGGCTGGAGTTAAGGGCCACAAATTCCCACTTTTTTTGAATATAAACACCCCACAACCTGGATTTGAGTTGCTCTTGGCTGTCTAACAACTGTGATGTACAACAAATCACAATTAACAGATTAACAGGCAAAAGGAACAGAGAAAGAGCATAACACCTGTGCTCCAAAAAGAGCTTTTCCAGTGGATTCTGGAGGCAGCCAGCAATTCCCTGAGGAAGGAATTTACCTCTTTAGCGTGCCGGAGTCCCCTCTCCCAGGCACTTTCTGTTGGAGGGTCTGGAGGAGGTGGAGGTAAGATTTCATCAACCACTGGGCCTCCCTGTTGGAAAGGTGAGGAGAGCAGGAGAAGACACTTGAGTTAGTTTTGAACAGCAAAGCTGTGCTTGGTAAAGCTACTCAAGAGTTACTCCAGATGTGCCTCAGCGGGACTAAGCTGGGAAACTGTGGAATTTTACCCCCCTCTACTGGCAACTCCAAGATCTCCATTTAAAAATCGCATGTCCAACTGTGGGCTGAATTTTGCTGAGGCATTAGGTCAAATAAAGAGGAGGAAAATCCCAGGATCATGGAATGGTTTGGGTTGGAAGGGACCTCAAAGCTCATCTGGTTCCAGTGGAAGGAACATTTCCCACCAGACCAGGCCGTCCAAAAGCCCACCTGGAGCAGTGCAGGGATGGGGAGGGTGGTGCAGAAGCCATGAATGGCCAGGAGAGGTTCCATACCCAGGGGTTGGCTGGCATCAGCGGGTGAGGGCCCATGGGAGGGGCCCCGTTGGGGGAGAAGGGCTCAGGTTTGGAGATGAGTGAGTAATTTCCTTTGTCGTTCACTCCGGGGTGGATAAAGCGACAGTTCATGCCCCAGGTGCAGTGTCCTGTGGGAACACACACAGAGCTGTTAGACCCTGCTCCCAGCAGCGCCCCAGCCCCACAAAAACGCCAGCAGGCAGGTAAAACCCTGTAAGGATAACGTTGTTGGAGGTGTTTGAGTTTTCTCCTCTCCAGCTGGGCTGGGATTCACCTGTTGGCACACACACGGCACTCTCAGCCTGCCAGAGGGGACAAACACATCCACACACAGATGGATCAATGTACAGGAACCTTATTCCAGTGGGGAGGAGGGAGGGAGGGAGGGCTGGACACACTCTGGTAATTAAATGTAGGAATAAGCCTATGAGATCCTCATTTGTTACTGACAAACATTTCCATTTAGGAGCTTTGCCTTTCACAGGAAACCTGAGGGCAAAGCAAGGACCACAGAGCATCCCAAACAAACAGGGACAGAATCATGGAATGGTTTGGGCTGGAAGGGCTCATCCAATTCCAACCTCAACACCTTCCACTATCCCAAACTGCTCCAAGCCCTGTCCAGCCTGGCCTTGGACTCTTAAAGAGATCCAGGGGCAGCCACAACTTCTGTGTTTTATTCCCTGAAAATCTCCCTTTATTCACCTCCTCCAGGCTCACCACGCTGAGGGCAAAACGCTTTTTGTGTAGTGGCTCCATGAAAATTCAGCTTTGGCCACCAACAAACAGCAAGGTGGCACTGAGGACGCTTGGGGCAGAATTTACCACGTAACAGCAGCTTAATGGAGAACCAAAATCCCCAAACAGGAGCAAGGGCAGCAGCTCTGGCTCCTCCAGCCCCCAGGGTGGGGTTACCTTTCATGAAGAAGCGGCAGGTGGGCCTGGGCCTCACCTTCCTGTCGTTGGGGTCTTTAACCTCCCCTTCTTCCAAGTCATCATCCTGGAACAGACACACAAAGCTGACATTTCATGTGGGACCTGACATTTCCCAGTCTTGTTCAAACACTCAGAGCCACCCTGGGGCAAAACCACAGGAGAAGAACAAGGTCAGGTTACAGGAGTGCCCCAGAGCACCTGCACAAGGGGAGGACAATATTCCAGGTGGCTGTAAAAGCACCTTCCACTGCCCCAGGCTGCTCCAAACCCCATCCAGCCTGGCCCTGGGCACTGCCAGGGATCCAGGGGCAGCCACAATTCTGCGGGCACTCTGTGCCAGGGCCTGCCCACCCTCACAGCCAGGAATTCCTTCCCAATATCCAAATTAATCCGGCCAGTTCCACCTCATTCCATCACTCCATACCCCTGTCCAGAGTCCCTCTCCAGGGACAATCTCACAAATGAACTTTTCAGGGTACATCCAACAGATTTCTTCCAGTCATCTCCACCTTCTCTTCTACTCCTCAGCTCCATGTTGGAGTTGGGAACCAGCTCAAACAAAACTCTGCCTCATCCCCAGGGACTGCAGCCCCAGGAGTGAATTCTGGTGGCTGGAGGCTGCTCCAAGATTAAGAAATAACAGCCATGAAACACCTCCAGAAGAAAAGTTCTTGGGACTTTCAAGTACCAGCATTTTCTCCTTTCTCCAAGGGAAGAAAACCTTCCCTGGCTTTGTTAGGCTGCACTGGAAAACCAAAAGGAGCTGGGGATGCAGGAGGCAAAGGTACAAAGACCAGAGAGGTGTCAGGGGTACCTGGCCAGGAAATCAGGATTTTATCCCAAAGGACACTCTGGTTTTCCCCCTCTCTGCCTCCATTTCTGTTTTCAGCACATGAAACACGTGAAGAGGAAGCATCTGGATGGGCCTTCCCTGTGCCTGGCAACAGCCACTCTCTGGGTGGAAAAGATGAGCAAAATTCCCTCCTTTGATCCACTGAGCAGCTGGCAAGAAGGAAAAGCCATTCCTTGGCTGCAGACAAACCCAGGAGCACAGAGAGGAGGGTGAGGAGCCTCTGCTGCTGCACTCCTGAGCCAGCCAGGGACACAGCTCTCCTCAACAGCACCGGATTTCAAAGCCTGCACTGATATTCCAATTAAAATCTGCATTAATACTCCCCTCCCTCCACGCCAGGAGGCTGAAAGCAGAAGAAAATGCAGAGCTTGAGGTTTTCCCCAAAGCTGGGGCTGGCTTTCAGTGCTGCATGAATGGGAGAAGCAGCTCCACTCTGCTGCTTTCAAAAGAGCTGTGTGAAGTCTGCAACAAAGGGGGAAGTATTTATTTCTGGGAGGTCTCCTTGGAATCAGGCAGCTGAGAATGCTGTTATGAGTTAATGTATGAAAACCAGGGTACAGATTCATCTCCTGCTTTGTGAGGAGAGCTCCCAAGAATGCCTCAGGCTCCAAAGGAGAGCATTCATATTTTAATCAAGGAGCAGGCATGGAGTCAGGGCTCCAGGAATTTTTTTTTTTCTGCCCATAAGATACTGGGATTCCTTCTAACTGATTCAGGAATACACAAAACCTTTGGAAAACACGTGTTGGAACAAAATCACCTGCCAGGATGGGCACGAGGGAGGAAAACCATGTCATTTCTGAAAGCAATTAAACTTGTCAATGAATTATGAAGAGTAAAAAGCACACAAAATATGATTCTTTGGGGAAAAGGGAGGAGGGTGTGTGCAGTGAGGCTCCAGGAGCTTCCCAGGCTCCTGTGGCCAGGTCAGAGCCACAGGAATGGGGCTGGGAGGACAGAGCACCTCCCCTGCCCAGCTGAGGAGCCCCAGCAGTGACCCCAGCCCACTCCAGGGCCTCCCTGCCTGTCCCCAGGACAGTCCCACAGCCCAGCCCAGCTGTGCAGCTGCAGCTCTGCAATGGGAGCCAGCCCAGGTGCTCTGCACCAGCGATTCCTCCTCACATTCCCCCCACTGGGACGTACCTCCAGATCAGGAGCCCACAGGAGGGGTTTTACTGGAATTACTCTGCCCTGTTTCCTTCATGGAAAAGGAGGAAATTGCAGTTCAGCTGCACACAACAGCTGCTGCTCTGCAGAGCTCCCTGCTGAGCACAGCCATGGCTAAAGGTGAGATCTTCCCTAATCTCCACCTGCAACTAAACCCCATTTTTGATTTTTCTGAGTATCCTGGTTTGCTCAGGGCTGTGAAACACTGCACATTCCTGACCCCATCCCCAAACCATGCTTTGGGAATTTTCCAGAAAGCCCAGCACCTTCCATTGCCCTTCCATGCACCCAGATGCTGCTGGAACAGCCCAGGATCAGGGTTTGAGCAGCACAAACACCCCCAGCAGCAGCTCCTCAATCTGAACAGCTCCTGGCCACCCCATCCATGGGATTTGCTGCCAGCATCATTCCCAAGTCCCCCTGGAGCTGAGGCAGGGCAGTTTCTCACAGCACTGGAGCCTCCCCACACTGAGAGGGAACAAAGCTCATTTGATGGCTCTGGCACAAAGTTTTGGTTCAGCAAATGGATCAGGGCCTGCTCCATGCTCTGGCCTTACCTCCAGGGAAGGAGTTCCCTGCACACCAGGGACAGGGGTATTCCCACCAGGAGGAGGAAGGAATTGCAGTGGGAGAAGCACCCCAGGGCTCTGCCCACCTCCTACTTACATCAATTTCTCCATCATCGATTTCCCCATCATCCTCTTCTTTCTTCTTCTCCTTGAGGGGATCCTGCCCATCCTTCTCATCATCACTTTTACTGCTGGATTTCTTCTCATCCTCAGGGGCATCGTCTCCTTTCTCCTCCTCCTCATCATCCTCCCCAGCAGCTTTCTCCCCGTCCTCCTCTGCAGGAGCAGCGCTGGGTTCCTCGGGAACCTCCTCATCATAGTCCAGCTCGTGCTCATCAAGCTCCCTGGTGACAGAGGACACTTCCAGGTCGTTTGTCCTGTCTTCCTCCTCCCCCTTCCGGGGCCGGGGGCTCTTCAGCTCCACGCCCTGCTCGTTGGTGTCGGATTCCTGCGACTTGGCCTCGCTCAGCCGATCCTCCTCGTCAGAGTGGTTCTCCTCCTCCTCTGCCCGGCTCAGGGCCCTGCCTGCCTCCTCCTCCTCGCCCAGGAGGCTCCCCTGGCCACCCTCCCCATCGAGTTCCCGCTCGGAGCCGCTCTCCTTCAGGACCTCCTCATCAGAAAGCTGCTGGTCCTCTTCCTCGGGAGAGCAGGGGTTTCGCTCCGGGCTGTCGGGAACGTCCATCAGTCCCCGCGAGCCTGCAGGGAGAACAGCTCTGGTTATGGGCACCAAAGGGGGCAGGCAGGGAAACCTCACCCTCAGGGACTCCTCCTCCTGTGCTCTGCCTCCCAAGGAAAGGTTCTTGGAGCTCCTGGGAAGCCAGGCTGGATGGGGCCCTGAGGAAGCCACTCCTGGAGGGAGAGGAGCTTTGAGGTCCCCTCCACCCCAAACCATTCTGGGAAGCCAGAAATTCAGCAATATGGTTTCCCTCCAAGAGGGAAATTCAGAGTTTAAACTGCACAAAGAACTGATTGCAATATTGCCCCAGCCTGGAGTGTGCTGCCCTTCACAGACAATGAAGAGCTTGAGGTTGGAATTTCATGGAGTTCCAGACTGGTTTGGGTTAGAAGGGATCATAAAGATCCCACCCCACCCCTGCCATGGCAGGGACACCTTCCACGGCCCCAGGGTGCTCCAAACCCCATCCTTGGGCACTTCCAGGGACCCAGGAGCAGCCACAGCTGCTCTGGGCACCTGTGCCAGGGCCTGTCCACCTTCACAGGGAACAATTCCTGCCCAATATCCATCCATCCATCCATCCATCCATCCATCCATCCATCCCTGCACTCCTTCAGCCTGAGGCCATTCCCTGTGTCCTGTCCTTCCATCCCATCTCCATGTTTCCTGCAGCTCCTTCAGGCCCTGCAAGACCACAGTGAGGTCACCCCAAGGTTTCTCCTGTCCAGGTGAACATTCCCAGCTGTGCCAGCCTTTCCTCCCAGCAGAGCTGCTCCATCCTCTGATCCCCCTGGAGCCTCCTCTGGGCTCCTCCCTGGGCTGGGGTCTCACCTGAGGGGGCAGAACCCCCAATAAAGACCCCCAAATTCAACCAAAGCAGCAGACCCAGCTGCCTGCACAGAGACCTTCCTAGAAGATGTCTAAACTTGTGCTTGGTGGAAGTTAAAAATGGCATGTCCATCAAGAATAAAGCAAATAAATACAATAGAAAAGGGCAAGGTGCAAAGCAGGGAAAAAACCTGGGCTGTACATTAATTTTACTTCAGAAACAAAAATCCCATAAATTATAGAAATGCCTGACTGGAACTGGCTGAGCTGACTGGGTCACATCCACACAACAGCTCTAAATACCCTAAAAAAGAAAGCCACAAAATTACAAATCATCTTCATTTTAATGTGTCCCATGTTTCACTCCAGCTGCTCTCTGCAAGTTCATTTAGTGCTGCCACAAACCCATGGCATAAGTGAGCAGAGTTCCACCTGTTATTTTAAAAACCCTTGGAGCACAAATGCTACAAATGTCAGTCTGGTTGCTTTTTAAACATTCCCAGCAATCCATCACGAAATCAGAGTTTACTAATCTTTTATTAAGCTGCCATTTCACCTTTTCCTGACTCTTTCCCCTGTTTGTCCAGCTGGTTTTGCACAGGAAAGGTGATTTCCCACCAAAAAGCCACCCAAACACACTAAACACTGCCCCAACTAAAGCAAACTGAGCCTTCCCAGCACCTGAACCCCCAAAATCTTTTGCTAATGAACAGAATTTGCTGCAAACTCCCAAGATCAAAGTCCCACTCCAGAAAATGCTGCTCCTTATACTGTGGGAGGTCTGCAGAGGAGTTAAAACCAGAAAATAAACCCAAACCCCTCCCAGAAGCACCTTAAGCTGTATTTTAGGGCTGGCTGTGCTCTCCCCAGGGAATTGTATTGGTTTTGAACTAGGAAGAAACTGGCTTAGTTTGAAGGCACAAAAAAAGGCCAAGTTTATGATGAGGGAAGGATGAAACCTGGAGGTTTCTGCTCTGCCACTTCTGTCACTGCTGCTTGATTTAAAGCACTTCCATGGAGCCAATTCTTCTCAGTTTTTTGTGATATTTGTCTTTATGTTTCCCTAAAGGACAACAGAAAG
Organism: Melozone crissalis; assembly: GCF_028551555.1. Classification (NCBI taxonomy): domain Eukaryota; kingdom Metazoa; phylum Chordata; class Aves; order Passeriformes; family Passerellidae; genus Melozone; species Melozone crissalis. The sequence goes on from NW_026535785.1 coordinate 1,648,204, forward strand.
CAATTTAAAAACCCCAAATGTACAGAAACCCCAAACAACACCTAAAAAACCCCTCAAAAATCCCCCAGGGCCCTGCTGCTACCAGGGGATTGATAAACACGAGATGATCTCAGCATCAGCAGGGCCCAGAGCAGCAGAAAATCCACATTTTGAGCTTCCTCTGCACACTGAAGCTGGTTCTGGCTCACCAGCAAAGTCCTGATCTCCCTGACAAGGTCAAAGCCAAATGAAAAGCCAGAAGTTGCCTCCTGGTGACAACAGCTCTGAGCAGTTCCCCAGGATGGAGCTGAACAAATCCTCTCCTCACTGAGCACATCAAGCCTGATCTGAGCTCATAAATTCCTGCACAAATCATGATTGGCTTTAAGAGCCAGCTCAGATTGAGGATTTTAATTGCCCAAGTGCCTGAGAAGTGACTCTGTGTGAACACAAAGGTCAGCCCAGAGAGGCCACCACAAATATCAAAGCTGCCAGGGCCACGTGGACTCAGGAAATTTGTTTTCTGTTTTCTTGCAAATAAGCAGCAGCAAAAAAATAAGAGAAAAAAAAAAGGTATTTAAGTGAAGCAAATGGCTTTTTGTGTTTGACATGGAGACCTTTGGAGGGATGGGAGGAAACAAATATGCTCTGATGGTGAGGAATATAAAACACTGAAATACAAAACATTGACCTGCACAGCAGCTTTTATAAAATCCACAGCATCCAGCAGTTGTAATAATTTCCTATTAATTTCCATCAGCAGAAATGATAAGAAACACAATAAATGATGGCTCAAGTGAGAAGGGCTCACAAAATCCAGGCAGGGAGGGTTTTTGGGGTGTAATTCCTTGGATTCAGGGACTGGGCTGCCGCTCCAAGATTCCCCAAAATCAACAAAGCAGATTTTGGCAGCAATCTTACCCTGCATGGAAATGTCCCAAAACAAAGCCCAAGTGTCCAAAGGTAAAATCAGCAGCAGGAAAAAAAAAAGGGAGTTGGAAATTAAAAGGAAAACTGCCTGATAATGGAACAGGACAAGTTTAATTCCAGTTTTAAAGGGTTTTCTTAATCTGCAAACCAATTTACTCTAATTTTTTGAATTCTGCAAGGGTTTTGTGGTTTTTTTTTTGAGATGGTTTTTTAATCTGCAAATAACAATTTATCCCAAACCTCTGGAATTGAGAGAGGTTTTTCTGGAGAGGTTTTTTAATCTGCAAATCACAATTTATCCCAGATCTCTGAAATCCTGAAAGGTTTTTGGGGCTTTTTGAGGGGTTTCTTAGGGGTTGTTTGGGGTTTCTGTACATTTGGGGTTTTTAAATTGCTTTCTGTTGTCCTTTAGGGAAACATAAAGACAAACATCACAAAAACCTAAGAAAAATTGGCTCCATGGAAGTGCTTTAAATCAAGCAGCAGTGACAGAAGTGGCAGAGCAGAAACCTCCAGGTTTCATTCTCCCTCATCATAAACTTGGCCTTTTTTTGTGCCTTCAAACTAAGCCAGTTTCTTCCTAGTTCAAAACCAGTCATAAAAGCAAAAAATTAACTCTCCTAAGCCCCAGATAAGCTTGTTTGACTTGCAGCTCAGGCAAGAGGCAGGGCTGTATTAATGCCTCTCACTGGGCAGCCTTTTATCTTGAGAAATCTTCCACATTCAGGCAAAGCTGCCTTTGGTCCCAGCTGCACAACTATTTCTGTTCCAATATCAGCTCCTTTTGCTCAAAGTGTGTCAAATGTTCCTTCCCTGAGTGTCTGAGCAGCACAGGGCACTGGGAATTCCATCCAGGCTCACAAACTCTCCTCATTTAACTCCCAGGCTAAATGAGCTGGGGCAGCCCTGTCACAGGGAGAAAAATCAATCAATAAAGGGGATTTTCAGGCAAAAAAGGGGTTTTCCCCTGGTTTTGGAATGATTTGGGCATGCCTCAGTGAGCGGAAAGCCTCTTCAAAGCAGGTCACAGCTTCTCAGGGCAGAAATCGAGGATCTGGCAGCAGAAGTTCCCAGGAGTGAGGAGGTTTTAGCTCCACAACACAGTGAGTTGGAAGTTTCACAGCCTGGGCTCTGGAGCATCTCAAATTAGGGAATGAAGGATGAATTTATGCTTCATTATGCTCCTGGATTGATCAGAGTCCCATGGCTTGCATGGGTGGGACAGAGATGCTCCTCCTCACCATGCCTGGATGCACCAGCAAGGAGCCAATTTGTTCCTATTAAATCCTCCCAGCCTCCTTAGAAACATTTCAAATCACACATTTCCACCCTAAAAAGGGGAGGAGAAATTTGTGGACAATTTAAACTCACCTGCTTCACTTCTTTTATATTTTTATCAAAGCTTAATGACATCCAAGATGTTTGAACTGGAAGCAGTGGGGTTGAGCAGCCTTGCACGGCACTAAAGGCAGGCAGAGAAAATCCCTTTGCTACTTAAATTGCCTTTAAAAATCCACTTCCACCTTGCCAGGATACATTTCAAATAAAATCCTGAACCTCACACTTTTGTCAGTTGATTTTCACAAGGCCAGAGGAGTCAGGGCAGGAATTCTTACCCAGCAGCTTCTTTTGCAAAATCAGGCCAAATTTATTCTCTGTTGTTAATTAAACAGCACCAAAAGGTGCAAAATTAAAAAGGAAGAAATTCCAGGCAGGAACTGAGCTCCTACAAAACCTCGAGCTGGGCAGAGCCATCAAATTCACCCTTAAAATCCTACAAATGTTCATGGATGTGAAGAACCGAGTGCATTCCCAATTTCTGTGCCCCTGGCAGCCCTGGGAGAGGTCACAGGACACATGGGAAGGAAAGAAGAGAGGAAGCTTTGTCCTTCAGGCTGAAATCTTTGGGATAAAAGGGTAAAATCCCATTTCTAGAAGCCAAGGAGGTGCTGTGAATCAGACCCATGAAATCCAGGGGTAAGGCAGGGCTGCAAAGCCCTGGAGCAGGGTGGAGGGACAGGCAGGGACCATGAGGGAGCTGAGCAGAGGGAACAGAGCTGACAGGACAGGAGAGGAGAGAAGGGCAGCACACAAAGGTTCAGGGAACAAAAAACTGCAAAATCAGAAATTAACACAGGGAAAAACATGGAGGAGCAGTGACAGCAGGAAATGAATTCCTCAGGATCCAGGAGAGGGGAAACATAGAACACTGAGAGGATGAACCCGTGTGCAGCCCTGCCCTGACTGCAATTCCAGCTGCCAGCGGGTTAATGAACCAAAATCCTCATTTCTGTGCCATCCTTAGGGAGCTCTGAGGTGCAGGGTGCTCAGGGAACTCAGCAGCTCTCAGGGCACCCCTCAATGCCCAAGCTCAGCCCTGTGGGGTCAGTTTGGTGCTCAGGGCATTTCCAGGAGCTGGGGCTGAAGCAGAGCTCAGAGAGCTCCAATGGGAATGCTCCCCTTCGATTTGTGGTGGGCTCCTGAAGGGAAAGGCAGTTGCAGTTTGTTTTCCCAGCACAGCTGATTTCCCTGCAGCTCCTTCCTGCAGCTCTACCCCAGCAAACGCTGAGTGTGAGCTCTCAGGGCCTCGGGAAGAGACAACCAGAGGGTCACACCTGGCTCCAGCAGGATTTGGGATAATCCCACTCAAAAGACTGATATTGGATCAGCAGCTGCAACTGAGGGACCCCAAACCCATCTCAGAACTGACCCCAGGAGTGACAAACCCCAAACTCATCCCAGAACTGACCCCATGAGTGACAAACCCCAAACCCATCTGAGAGCTGATCCCAGAGGTGATGGACCCCAAACCCATCTGAGAGCTGATCCCAGAGGTGATGGACCCCAAACCCATCTGAGAGCTGATCCCAGAGGTGATGGACCCCAAACCCACCTGAGAGCTGATCCCAGAGGTGATGGACGCCAAACCCACCTGAGAGCTGACCCTGCAGGTGATGGACCCCAAACCCATCTGAGAGCTGATCCTGCAGGTGAGGGACCCCAAACCCACCTGAGAGCTGACCCTACACGTGACAAACCCCAAACTCACCCCAGAACTGACCCTGCAGGTGACAAACCCCAATCCCACCCCAGGACTGACCCTGCAGGTGACAAACCACAAGCCCATCCCAGGACTGACCCTGTGAGTGACAAACTCCAAACCCATTTCAGACCCTCCAGGAGACAAACCCCAAATTCATTCAGAGCTGACCCTGCAGGAGACAAACCCCAAATTCATTCAGAGCTGACCCTGCAGGAGACAAACCCCAAGCACCCTCGGCTGCCGTGGTGCCCGGTGTGTGCCCGCTCACCTCCGAGGCTGCTCTCGTGCCAGGCGGGTCTGTCCGGCTGTGCCCCCGCGGTGCCCGCTCACCTCCGGGGCTCCTCTCCTGCCAGGCGGGCTCTCCTGCCGTGCCCCCGGGCCGCGGCTGCTGGCGCTGTCCCTGCTCCCGCTGCCAGCCGAGGGGGACAGTCAGAGCCACCCGCACGCCGTGTCCCCGCCGAGCCCCGCCGTCCCCCGGCTCCCCGCGAACCCGGGGCCGCCCGGTCCCATTCCCGGTCCCGAATTCATTCATTTCCGCGCCCTCCGGCCTCCCCCCGACCCCCTGTAGAACACCGCGGGGCCCTGCCCTGCTGTCCCCGCCGCCCGCCCCGTTCCCGCTCCCGGGGCTGCCCCCGTCCCCCCCTCCCCGGTGCCGCCCCCGCTCCCCCCGCCGGGCCCGGGCCCGCCCCCCCTCCCGGGCGCTAGGCCGCGGCGGCGCGGGCGGCGGCTCACCGATGTCGGGGGGCGGCGGGGGCCCGGCGCGGTGCGGGGCGCGGCGGGGGCGGGCCGGGGGCGGCGGGGGCCGGCGGGGACCGGCGGGGCGGCGGCGGCAGCGCGGGACGGGGCGGCGGAGCGGCCTCTACTCGCGGCGGCGCAGGGCGGCCATGGCGTGACGTCATCCGCGCGCGACGGGGCCCGGCGGCGCGAGCCGAGGGGAGGGGGGAGCGCGCGCTCTGATCTCCCCCCCTCCCCGGTCTCTTAAAGGGGCCGCGCACGGCGTGGACGGAGCGCAGGTGTGCGCGCACAGCTGGACGCGTGAACGCGCCAACATCTGCACATGGGGTGTGTGCGGGCGGGCACGTGGAGGGGCAGGGATGTGCCAGGTTCCAGATGTGCCCGGGTCGCACCCGCGCACAGGGACGGGGCACCCGCGTGCCGCCGGATCGGGGAATGTTCGGGAGCTCTGCCAGGGGCACCTGGGGCAGGTGACACAGGGACACGTCCAGGTGGCTTTGGGATGGCTCCTGACAGGACACCCCACATCCCTGGGCAGCTGTGCCAGGGCTGTGCCACCCTCCATGGGCACAGGCTCTCCCTCGCGTTCAGAGGGAACCTCTCGTGGTTTGGTTCATGGACGGTGCACCTCCTCCTGTCCCTGGGCACAGCCTGGCACCGTCCTGTGACACCCACGGGAGCGTTCGTACGGATTGATGGGACCCTGTCAGCCGGACCTTCCCCGAACGGACCCGCCCGGTTCCCGGTGTCCCCTCAGCCGGACCCGCCCCGCTCCCGGTCCCTCCCCGGCCGGACCGGACCCATTGGGCCCGGCGGGCAGGAGGGTGCGGCCTGGGGAGGGAGGAGCCTCTGTGACAGGTACATAAGGGCAGGTGAGGCGGACGGGTTTGATCCTCGGGAGAAGAGCTGCCGTTCCCTGGAGGTGAGGGGATGGGAGCTCCGCTGGACCCCCGTGAGGCTCCTGGCTGGAGATAGCCCTGGATCAGGCTCCAGGCTGGAGACACCCCTGGAGCGGCAGGGCTGGGGTGCTCCCATGGGTGTTCCTGGCCCCAAAGCCCCGGTGCCCTCTCCCAGGAGCCCAGGGCTGCTGTCTCACCTTTGCTCCAGCGCTGACTCAGCCCTCGCGTGTCCCTTTGCGCAAGAGCCCTGCTGGCAGGGGACTCTGGCCGGGCGGCCACCGCTGGCCTGGCCCCGGCCAAAGGGCAGGACCAGCCCCTGTAAAGGCAGCGGTGACAGAGCTCGGGCTCAATTCTGTCACCGGCGTTGCCAGCGGGGAGATCTGGAGCAGACGGGAGCTGAAAGCAGCGGAAGAACCCCTGGAGCAGAGTTGGACGTGCTGGTGGGAACAGATCTTGAGCTGACAGGAGCCACTGTCCTTCCTCCCCGCAGGCTGCTCCGTGCCCCTTGGAAGATGGACTACGCCAAATCCCTGAGCCAGCGCCTGGCTGCCCCCGTGTCCAAGTAAGTGCCATGGACCCCCTGTCCCCAGCATGGGGGACATCCCCCAGATCCCTCCCTGAGTGCTGTCACTGCCAGGGGGTCCTGCTGGCTCTCAGAACACCCCAATCCCTGTGTCCTTTCCCAGATGTGTCTCAGCCAGCGCCTCCATGACCCAGCAGCTGCTGGCGGGCCCGGCCCCACGGCCCAAGCCCTACCGCGTGTGCAACGGGGACCGCAGCGTGCGCAAGGGCGTCATGGCCCCCAGCCTGGCCGAGCTGCTGCGCCAGGTCTGTCTGTCCTCTGTCCGTCTGTCTGGGCTCTGTCTGCCCGCCCAGGGCCTGCCCCCAGCCCTGCTGACCCCCAGCCCCTCCGCAGGCCCAGAGCGCCCTGGCCCTGCCCGCGCCCATCGCGCTGGTGCTGGATGAGGACGGCACGGCCGTGGAGACAGAATCCTTCTTCCGGACCCTGGAGGAGGGCACGGCCCTGATGGCCCTGAGCAAGGGGCAGAGCTGGACTGCCCCCAAGGTGAGGGACCCCTGAGGGGCTGGTTTGTTCCCTCTGTCCCACGCTGAGGTGGGATTGGGAGGGTGGGGTGCAGCAGGTGACCGTGGTGCTGCTGTTCCACAGACACGTGGCTACCAGGTGAGCCTGTCCCGCAAGCCCCCGCGCAGGATCGACGTCGCCTGCGTCACCTTCGACCTGTACAAGACCCACCCGAAGGACCTGGGCTGCCTCAACGTCAAAGCCACCCTGTATGGCACCTACAGCATGTCCTACGACCTGCGCTGCTACGGGGCCCGGCGCCTGGTGAAGTGAGTGTGGGGCTTTGGGGACACTCTGGGGCCACTCTGGGGACAGGGACACTGCCCAGCCCGGCTGTGCCACGCTGACCCCTCTCTCCCTGCCCAGGGAAGCCCTGCGCTGGGCGCTGTTCAGCATGCAGGCCACGGGCCACGTCCTGCTGGGCACCTCGTGCTACATGCAGCAGCTCCTGGATGCCACCGAGGAGGAGCAGAAGGAAGAGGAGAAGAGCTCGCTGCCCCTGCAGAACCTCCTGCCCTGCAGCCTCCCCGCCCTGCCCTACAAGAAGATGTCACAGTGAGGCTGGCTGGCCTGGCCTGTCCCCTCTGCTGTCCCCCCAGCCCTCGGGGGTCTCAGCACCCTGCTAGGTCAATGCCTGGGCAGAGGCTGCCACGGTGCCTGGCACAGCCTCTCCTTGCACTCCGCTGGCTGAGTGTGGCCAAGCCTGCTCTGGAATAGCTGCTGCTCTGTAAATATATTTATTTAAGTAAAGTTCTCCTGAATTCAGCTGTGTTTTGTGCTGTCTTTGTGGGGGGGACACCCAGGACGCTCAGCCCTTGCACTGCTTGGCACCCTGAGCTGGTGGTGGTGTAAGAGGTGCCAGGAGGGAACCTGTCGCAAGCGCTTCCCCAGGGGAGCTGCTGCCTTCATCATCATCCTCCTCCTCCTCCCTGGCACCAGAGCCTGGCTCCCACCCCTTGGCACAGAGCTGAGACACCCACAACACAGTAATGGGGCTAACCCCAAAGCCCTGGTCTGTGGCAGCTGGCACCATGCCTGTCCTCGCTCCCTTTAAAGGGATGAGAGATCTCCCTGTGCCCCTGCCTGCGCAGGACTGGCACAGAGGGAGGGACACGAGGGGGTGTTCTGTCCCTGGGCTCCCCAGCCCCGTTGGCAGCCCTGGGCAGGGGCAGTCCCTGTGCCCACCCCAGCCTTGCACAACCCTGCGTGCTGCTGCTGGCCTGGCCAGGTCTGGGGGCATCCCAAGGGCCCAGCAGCTCCAGGGATACCAGCTGGGAAACAAACAGGGCTGGGGGCACTGGGCTCCAGTGACCTGGCCCTTGGGACTGTCCCCAAGTGTTCCCAGAAAGATCCTGAGGCACAACCCCTGCCAGAGAGGGTGGGAAGGAGAGGAACAACCCACTGCCCGCCTCTGCTGGCCTGGGAATACTGGGAAGCACTGGGATGAGCCATGGGGAGGTGAGGAGTGATGCTCTGGGGGGTCCTCAGGGCCATCCTCCCCTGTCACCCTGTGGGGGACACCAGACCCGAGCCACACTCACCTGGGCACCCACAGCAGGGTGCAGGGAGCTGCAGGCAGGGACTGCTCTGTGGCAGAGACCTGAGCCCCACCCGGCATTGTGGGGCTTAATTACCTTGATAATTAATGAGCCATCAGCACCAGCTGAGCCCCATCTGGGAGCAGCACTTTGCCCCATGGCTGCTGAGGTGCCACGCGGGGACAGCGTGGGGACATCATGCCCTGTCCCTGCTGTCACTGTGGCTGTACACACCCCATGTCCCCATGTCCCAGCCCCTCGGGGGGGTGCTGGTGGCCGTGCCAGCCCCCGAAGTGTCCCCCACCCCACACAGGTGTTTAGCAGACATATTTATTTCTGTACACACTTATTTATACACACAGTTCCCAGGGCAGCTCCATCCTCACAGGCTCTGCTCTATGGTGGGGAGACCCCCAGATTTCCTGGGGTGCCGTGCCCCCCACCCCAGCCCCGTAGTGTCTACGGGGCAAAGCCCCCTGCAGCCCCCAGGGCAGGGCCATGCACAGTCCTCCTGCCTCAGTTTCCCCCCGGGGCACAGGTGGGGGCTGACCCCACCTCCAGTGTCCTCACCCCCCAACCCGGGTGAACTTTGGGGCTCTCCAGATGCCGAAGCTGCCCCGGTGGAGCCTCCTGGGGGGATCCTCCATCACCCCAACCCCTGCACATGGGGGGTGTCAGGCACCGGTTCCACCCCCCAGCCCCTGCAGCCCCCCGAGCGGTGCCGGGGGGCTCTGGGGGGGTTACTTGACGTGCTCGGCGGCGTGGGAGGAGCAGTAATACTTCTTGTGGGCGATGAAGGTGGACAGGCTGCTGAACTTGATGTTGCACAGGCGACAGTACCTGTGGTTGCCGTTGGGCACCGGGCCGGGCACGGCCTTGCCCGGGGGCGTCTGCACCCCCCTGTCCGTGTAGGCGGGGGGCGTGGGGGGCTTGCGGGGGGCTTCCCGCAGAGCCTCGGGGGCTGCGGGCGAGGCGGGCGAGCCGGGGGGCCGGGGGCTGTCCCTGCTGTCCCTGCCCTCCTTGGCGCTGTCCCGGCGGAGGCGAGGGCCGGGCGGGCGCGGAGGGGACGCGGTGGGCAGCGGGGGCTCGGGCGTCCTGCTGGCACCGGGCGCCTCCGGTGGTCCCGGCTTGGCCACGAAGAGCCCGTGGGCGTTTCGGAAGTGCTCCAGGAGGTCGCCCTTGATGGCCCCGTTGAGGGGACAGTAGGGACAGGCGGCCAGGGGACCCTTGGCCCCCGGCGGTGGCAGGGAGCCCTTGGGGTGACGCTGCAGCGAGTCCGCCCCGGGGTAGGGGATGCCGGGGCTGCCCGCCGGGGCCGCCCTCACCCGCACCCCTCCGTCGGGGTCCCCTTCACCGGGGCTGCCGGGGCTGTGCCGGCCCTTGAGCGGGGCGGCCATGGCGCCCTTCATCTTCTGCAGGTGCTCCAGCGTGCGGGGCTGCAGCGGCGTGGCCGGGCACCGGTACTTCTTGTGCGCCAGGTACGCGTCCAGGCTGTTGAAGCTGATGCGGCACGCCGTGCACTCGTGGTAGTCGGCCAGGGGCAGCAGCGGCGCCGGTGCCGGTACCGGTGTGGGTGCCGGCTCGCTCTGCCAGCGCGGTTTCTTGCTCAGGTCGATGGGACCCTCGGCGTCCATGGGGCCGGCGCGGGGCTCGGGGGCGGCCGCGGGCGGCTCCGCGGGCGGGGGCTCCGGGGCCGGCGGGGGCTCCGCGGGGCGGCGAGCGGCGCCGTGGATCTCGTAGAGCTTGCGGCGCTTGCGGGTGCGCAGGGGCTGCGGCAGGAAGGGCACTTTGGGGGCGGCGGGGCGGCGCAGCGGGGGATCGTGCCGCGAGGCGCAGTAGAAGCGCTTGTGCACCACGTAGGTCTCGTGGCGGCTGAAGCGGATGTTGCAGGCCTCGCACAGCGTCTTGCTGGGGTCCTCGTCCCCCTCGTCGCCCGCCGAGCTGCCGGGGCTCTGGCTGTCCTCGCTGCACCGCCCCGAGTTGCCCTCTGCCTCGGGGGACCCCGCTTTGGTGCCCCCTTCTTCAGCCTTGCCCTCCGGTGTGGCGGATGGCGGGGTGGCATCGCGCCCGGCGTCCCCGTCCCCCGCTGCCGGGCCCTGCCCGTTGCCCGCCGGGGGGGACAGCAGCGTCCCCGGGGCCAGGGGACCCTTGGATGCCCCGGGGGGAGCTTTGAGCTTGCGTGCCCCGGGGGGGCTGTCCTCGGCCAGGTGCCGGCTGGAGCAGTACAGGCGCTTGTGCACGTAGTAGTTGTTGATGTTGTTGAAGGTGATCTCGCACTCGAAGCACGTGGCGCCCTTGGGCACCGGCGGCGTGCCCGTGTAGATGGCAGGTGGCACCGTGCCCCCGTGGCCCTGCTTCAGCCGGCTGTGCACCAGCTCCGACATCTTGGCCAGGATCTCCGAGGCCTGCGGCACCACGGCGGCCTCGTGGCCGAACACGTACTGCGGCAGGAACACGGTGCCGCCGGCCGTGCCCGTCCCCGGCTCGCTGGGCACGGGGCTGGAGCCCGGCGTGGGGCTGGCGAGCTCCGACTTCACCTTGGCCGAGGCCAGGCTGCGGGGGGACGAGGTCCGGGAGCCGCCCTCGGGGCTGCCGGCCCCCTCCCCGCTCCTGGGCGCCTCTGCCTCGCTGGCCGGGCTGCCCGCCGGCTCCTCCTTGATGCGCACGGGCTCGCCGGACGTGGAGGAGGAGGAGGAGGAGGAGGATGCCGATGAAGGCCCTTCCCCGTTCTGCGGCTGGGCTGGGGGTGAGAGTTTGCCGGCCCGGGGGTCGGGGGGCGAGGCGGGCGGTGCCGGTACCGGTGGTGTCGGTGTCGGTACCGGAGCGGTGTCGGGGCCCGGCAGCACCACGTGCGGCGGCAGGGCCGGCAGCGCCTCGGGCAGGAACGCGCCCAGGCTGCACTTGCGCAGGGACGCGTTGTTCGGCTGGCTCAGCCCTGCAGGGGGACAGAGGGGACAGTGTCACCAACAGAACCGGCACAGGGAGGATCAGCACCAGCATGGGGTGCTGCCCTGTCCCCCTGTTAATGACACCCCCAGGGCAGGATCCTCACCCCGTTCCCTGTTTCACTCATCCTGGCAGAGGGATGCTTGCCATGTCCTCTTCCCAACACCCCTGGCACCCCGTTCCCCAGTCCCAACATCCTGGCACAGGGACACTGTAGCATCCCCACCTCCCTTCCTACCAGCAGGCCCAGCTGGGGACAAGCCCTGGGTGACAATGCCATCCCATGTCCCCCATGGCCACAGCCCCAGGACTCACCAGGAGCGAGGGGTTTGGCAGCAGGAAGGGCTGACCCAGGTGAGAACACCTCGCCCTTGGAGCCCGGCTGGCAGATCATGTGGTTGGTGACCAGGTGGCTGTACAGGATGTCCCTCGTGGTGGAGATGAAGCCACAGCTGTGGCAGACACCTGAGGGGACAGAGCACGGGGCTGAGCGGGCAGGGCAGGAGGGACAGTGCCCATCCCTGGGTGGCACAGGGCTGTCCCCGTGGGACACTCACCGTTCAGGGTGTCCGTGTGCACCTTCAGGTGCCGCTCACAGTTGGCCTTAGTGGTGAAGGCGGACAGGCAGATCAGGCAGACAAATGGCCGCTCTCCTGCCGGACAGATGGACACTCAGTGCTGAGGGCAGGGGGACAGGGACTATGGGGACACCCACAGGGCCAGCTCCCTCTTCTCTACAGGTCTGAGATGGGGGAAGACCTACAAGCGAGCAGTGCCAAACCAGTGCCCCAAACCAGCTGGGGAGAGCCTCACCCCACTGCCCAGTGTGCTGCAGCCCTGCATCCTCCCTGCCCCTCCAGCAGCTCAGCCTCCTCTAACCGGTCACCATGCTGCCACCCCAAAGCCTCCAGACCAGGGCCGCCATGCCAGGCCGTGCCGTGCCATGCCAGGCCGTGCCATACCGCTATGGCTGCGCATGTGGATCTCCAGGGAGCTGGCACTGGGACAGCTCTTCTTGCACTGAGGGAAGGGGCAGACCCTCTCGTTGGGATAGGTCTCCTTGGGCTTCTCGTCCAGCGCTGGGGAGCCGGCGCGGGCGCTCTGCCGGCTGGCACAGTAGTACATCAGGTGCGCCTGCAGGTTGCGCTCGCTGCGGTACCAGATCCCGCAGTCCTTGCACGGGAACACGTCCTCTGTGGAGAGCAGGGGACAGGGACATTGCTGTGGGACGGGCTGGGGACAGGGACATCACTGTGGGACAGGCTGGGGACAGGGACATTGCTGTGGGACGGGCTGGGGACAGGGACATTGCTGTGGGACCAGCTGGGGAGCCCCGCAGGGCTGTGGTGCTGTGTGTGTCGCCCTGCATGTCCCTCCCTGTGTGTCCCTTCCCGCATGTCTCTCTCTGTGTGTCCCCCCTTGTGTCACTCTCTGTGTCACTCCCAGCATGTCCCTGTGTGTCCCTCCCTGTGTGTCCTTCCCCATGTGTCCCTCCCAGTGTGTCCATACAGGCGTGTCCCCCCTTGTGTCCCTCCCTGCATGTCCCTGTGTGTCCCTCTGCACTTACCCTCTCCATGTGTCCCTCCCGACATGTCCTTCCCCATGTGTCCCTCCCCGCGTGTCCCTCCCCGCATGTCCCTCCCCGTATCCCTCCCCAGGCGTCCCTCCCCGCCTCTCCCTCCCCGTGTCCCCCCGGCCTCACTGTTGACCACGGCGGTGGCCAGGATGGCGGCCATGCCGGCCTGCTGTGGCAGCAGCTGGATGTCGGAGTGCAGCGCCGCCGGGTACGGGGACTCGCCGGGCTCGGCTTTCACGCCGTGCTTGGGGACAGCCGGCGGCTCTGCCACCACCGCCGCGCTCAGGGGCTCGTCCTCCCGCAGCGCCCGCGTCGTGCGGCACCACAGGGCCTCGTCTGCAGAGGGGACAGCGGTGAGCGGGGACACCGCACCCCGTCCTGCCCGCCCGGCCCCTCCGTCCCGCCCTGTGCCCGCGGTCCCGGCACGGCCGCTGCTCCCTCCCGGCCGTGGCCTGGAGATGGCGGTGTCTGCCCGCGCTGAGCCCGCACCGCCCGCCCGGAGCCGCTCCGGCTTGTGCCCGGGTCTGCAGATATCCCGGTGCCACCCCTGCCACATCCCGGTGCCACCCCTGCCACATCCCTGTGCGACCTCTGCATCCAACCCTGTGCGATCCCTGTGTGATCTCTGCATCCATCCCTGTGCGATCCCTGTGTGATCTCTGCATCCATCCCTGTGCCCATTCCTGCATCCATCCGTGCATCCATCCCTGCCACATCCCTGTGCGATCCCTGTGTGATCTCTGCATCCATCCCTGCCACATCCCTGTGCGATCTCTGCATCCATCCCTCTGCAATCCCTGTGTGATCTCTGCATCCATCCCTGTGCGATCCCTGCATCCATCCCTGCCACATCCCTGTGTGATCTCTGCACCCATCCCTCTGCAATCCCTGTGTGATCTCTGCATCCATCCCTGCCACATCCCTGTGCGATCTCTGCATCCATCCCTGTGCCCAGTCCTGCATCCATCCATGCATCCATCCCTGCCACATCCCTGTGCGATCCCTGTGCGATCTCTGCATCCATCCCTGCCACATCCCTGTGCGATCTCTGCATCCATCCCTCTGCAATACCTGTGTGATCTCTGCATCCATCCCTGTGCGATCCCTGCATCCATCCCTGTGCCCATTCCTGCATCCATCCCTGCCACATCCCCGTGTGATCTCTGCACCCATCCCTGCATCCATCCCTGCATCCATCCCTGCCACATCCCTGTGCGATCCCCGCACCCATCCCTGTGCAATCCCTGTGCGATCTCTGCATCCATCCCTGTGCGATCCCTGTGCGATCCCCGCACCCATCCCTGTGCAATCCCTGTGCGATCTCTGCATCCATCCCTGTGCGATCCCTGTGTGATCTCTGCACCCATCCCTCTGCAATCCCTGTGTGATCTCTGCACCCATCCCTGCCACATCCCTGTGCCCATCTCTGCACCCATTCCTATGCCCATCCCAACATCCATGCATCCATACACCCATCTCTGCATTCACCCCTCTGCCCATCCCTGTGCCCATCCATGCAAACAACCCTGTGCCCATTCCTTTACCCATTCCTGTGGCCACTCCTGTCCCCATCCCTGTGCCCATCCCTGCATCCTTACACCCACCTCTGCACTCACCCCTCTGCCAATCCTTGTGCCCATTCCTGAACCTTTGTGCCCATCTTTACAATCACCCCTGTGCCCATCCCTGGATCTATTCCTGTGCCCATCCTTGCTCCCATCTCTATGCCCATCCCTGCTGATACCCTCCCCAGCCCCACTGGCTGCAGCCACCTAGAGAAGCTGGGACAGGGACAAGCCCAGGGACAGCCAGCAGTGGGACAGGGGACACGGATGGGGACCCCTCCCACCCACCCCCAGTGCCCCCAGTACCAACCTTTCCTGTAGATGACGGCGTTGGCATCGGGCTCTCCGGGCACGAGGGGCAGCAGGGACAGCCAGCAGCTCTCGTCCCCCAGCACCAGCGTCAGGGGGGGGCTCTGTGGGACAGGGACAGGGGTCAGCACTGGGGTCACACTGAGGTGGGGTCACATGCTCCCCAAAATGGGCTGGGGTCACACCTAGGGGCTGCCAGGGGGTCACATGGTCCTCAAAAGGGGCTGGGGTCACACTGAGGTGGGGGTCACATGCTCCCCAAAATGGGGTTGGGGTCACACTGAGGGGCTGCCAGGGGGCCACAGCACTCCCAAAATGGGGCTGGGGTCACTCTGAGGGGCTGCCAGGGGGTCACATGGTCCCCAAATGAGGCTGGGGTCATACTGAGGGGCTGCCAGGGGGTCACAGCACTCCCAAAATGGGGCTGGGGTCACTCTGAGGGGCTGCCAGGGGGTCACAGCACTCCCAAAATGGGGCTGGGGTCACACTGAGGGGCTGCCAGGGGGTCACATGGTCCCCAAATGAGGCTGGGGTCACACTGAGGGGCTGCCAGGGGGTCACAGCACTCCCAAAATGGGGCTGGGGTCACTCTGAGGGGCTGCCAGGGGGTCACAGCACTCCCAAAATGGGGCTGGGGTCACTCTGAGGGGCTGCCAGGGGGTCACAGCACTCCCTGCTCAGCCCATGCCCAGCTCAGCCTCCCTGCATTCTAATGAATATTAATGAGCACAAGGGGGGGGAAATTAATCTCCCTGATCCTCCGATGGCTGCTGCAGTAACGATATGAAATCTAATTATCCATCCCAATATTTCCAACCCCTCCAACTCAGCCTGACAGTCACAGCCAGTTGGGGCCTTATCACTGCCAGGAGCCGAGTGCTGGCAGCCTGATAAAGCCCCCAAGACATGTGTGTGACACTGGCACATGGGTGTGACACACTGGCACAGGGGTGTGACACATGTGTTTGACACACTGGCACATGGATGTGGCACACTGGTGCATGTGTGTGACACTGGCACAAGGGTGTGATATGCTGGCACATGGATGTGACACACTGGTGCATGTGTATGACACTGGCACGTGGGCGTGACACACTGGTGCATGTGTGTGACACTTGCACAAGGGTGTGACACATTGGCACAAGGGTGTGACACACGCGTGTGACACACTGGCACACAGGTGTGGCACACTGGTGCGTGTGTGTGACACACTGGCACATGGATGTAACGCTGGCACGTGGATGTGGCACACAAGTGTGACACTGCCACAGGTGGGTGCACCTCCCCTGCCCCTGTGGACACGGGAAATGGGGCTGGGGGCTTTGGGACCCCAGGATCCCTTGGGAATTCTGCTCCCGGCACGGGGACACCCCTGGCTGGAGGGGCCGCCTGCACTGCACCCCAAGGTGCCCCCAGCACCCCGGGGTGCCCAGCCCGGCTCCCCACGGCGGCCCCAGCCCGGCGTGAAGCCCTCCCTTGTTCTCCCCGAACAAAGAGGTCGCTGTGTGGCTGCACAGCCCGATAACCATCGCACACCCATCTGAAACCCGAGCAGCTCCGCATCCGCCGCAGCGCATCCGCACGGCCCTGCCCTGCCCGGCCCGGGGGGGGACACGGGCACCCGGGGGCTTGGGGACAGTCACAGAGGGGCTTCACTGCCCTCGGCACCCTGAGATGTCTGCAAGATGGTTTGCACACCCGCCTGAGCAAGGATCTTTTGGGGGAACCCTGTGGGAGCAGGTGGGGGCGAGTAGGCATCATCTTCCTCCTCCTCCTCCTCCTGTTCTTTCTCCTTCTCCCTCATCCCATGGGACACACGGTGCTCCACACCACGGAATATGAAACCCACCCAGTGCTCCCAGCTCCCACCAAAACCCCAGGCTGGGATCATCTCCCACAGCTCCACATCTCCCACAACTCCACATCTCCCACAACTCCACATCTCACCAGCTCCTCCTCAGCACAGGGAGGAGGAGGAGGCATGAGGGAGCTGTTTGGGATTTATTCCCCGGAGATGAAGAGCAGAGCCAGGCAGGATTTGGGGGAGACCCCCAGCACTCCCCCCCAGCGCCGCCAGCAACAAAGAGGAAAGGACCTGAGGGTGACAGCCCCTATCAGGGATGGGGCTGCAATTCCTTCCTCCCTTCCCCGAGCAGAGATAGGGAGGGAGGAGAGTGGCAGAGGAGAGCAGGGCTGGGAATCATCAGCCGGGCTCGATAAGGGAGCTGCTGAAATGGGAGCAAAAATATTTAGACAATAAATGAAGTATCAGAAAAAAGCTGAGCATATCTTGGGGAAATCAATCATCCTGTACCGGGTGTCTGGACACACGGCGCCAAGCAGGAGATAGGGAGCCAAACTGGGCAGATAAGGGTTAATCAAGGATTTAATTCAGCAAAGATAAACGGGCCTGAGCTTAAAAAAAAAAAAAAGAGAAAGAAAAGAGAAAAAAAAAAAAGAGCAAAGGAGAGAGGAGGAGGAGGAGGAGGAAGAGGTGGGGATGGAGCCAGGGCTTGAGGATCCTGGGCTGGAGCTGCCTGTGTGCGGCTCAGAGGGGATGTGGAGGGAAGGATGTGGCTGGGATGGAGGATCCAGAGCCTAAAAACACCCAGAGTCACACTCATGGCCACCTCCCTCCTCTGCTGCTCCCCCAGTGATGCCACCAACAGCCACCAACAGCCACCATCCCCTTGGGGCTCCTCTCCTGCACGTTGCCCACGGCTGCTGGTGCTTCCCAGGCACTCCCAGAGTCCCTAGGGAGCAAATCTGAGATGGCAAAAAGCAGATCCCATCTCCCCTGTGAGGAGACAGGTGCCACCAAGCAGCCTGTGCAGAGGGGATGGCAATGTCCTCCTGTCCCCTGCCTGCAGGAACGCTCTGGGCTGGCAGGGAAACCTCAAACCAGGAGATTCCCTGAGGAATCTGAGCAGCTCGGGCAGGGACTTCTCATCCCAAAGAATGTTTCCTCCACCTCACCGTGCTCCCTGTCCCCCCGGGTGCTCCTTACCGTGTCACCGTGGCCCGGTGATGCCGGCTCGCTGTGGATGCTGCCCGGGAAGGGGCCCCAGGAGAAGCCCTCGGGGAGGCTCCGGCGGCTCCGCACCCGTCTGTGCCCATCCCGCACCTCCAGCTCCAGCTCATCTGCGGGGAGACACGCACAGCATCAGCGGGGTGTGCCCCAAAACACCCCCGGACTGCAGCACCCCAAATCCCGGGGGTGTGGGACCGCATCTACAGCTCATCTGCAGGGAGACACGCACAGCATCAGCGGGGTGTGCCCCAAAACCCTCCCCGATTGCAGCACCCCAAATCCTGGGGGTGTGGGCACCTGTCTGGAGCTGCTGGTGAGGGTCCCGTGGGGGGTCCCAGCCCAGCCCGGGGGTCCCAGCCCGGCCCCGGGCAGAGGAAGGAGCGTTTCCCATCCCCACACCCGAAGTCACAGCAGCTTCAGGGCTTAATGGCTTTGATTATCTGATAAGGCTCTGGTTTAATGGGTTAGATAACATGTGAATACGCTATGAAGGCTGCTCGAAAATGTTTTAACTGTGCCTTTGTCTTTGGGAGCGCAGATAAGATGGCAGGTAACCAATACCCAGATGGATGTGCCGCCTGCCCCTCAATGGATGCTGCCCCCCAAAACCGAGCAGCACACAGAATGAGCACATCCTGTGTGTGCCCGAGCCCTGCAGGGCAGGACAGAGAGCCCCCCGAGCCCCGAGGGGATGCAGGCAGTCCCGGGTGCCGAGGACAGGGAGGAGGCTGCGCTGGCTGAAGGCAAAATTGCCTCTGGAGCCGGGAGCGCGGGGAGGATAAAGCGATCCCAGGGCTGCGGAGATTGAAATCTGATGTGTTTATTAGCAGGGCTGACATCTGGATCCTCCCGGCGCTGGGGTGAGCTGAGGTGAGCGACTGGGAGAGCTGGGTGGTGTCACCTGCCATGGCCCAGGTGCCACTGCCACCCGCGGGTCCCCTCTGGCCACCCCGGGCACTGCCTGGAGCTCATCCCGGGGAGCAGCCGGTGCCATCCCGGCAGAACTGGGAGGTCTGGGGAGGTGTCCAGGCTCTCCAAGGTATTTGGGGTAACAATGCTGGTCCCTGCCACCCTGCAGAGCCCCCAGCCCTGCTGGTGATGGGCTCTGCCTCAGCCCCCCTGTCCTGCCCACTCCCACAGCCTGGGAGCCCCTGGAGCCACAGTGCTCCCAAAGGCACCCTGGCCATGGAGATGCCAGCTCTGCGTCCAGCTGGGATCTCATCCCTGCAAAGGGGTTTTGGGGATGAGCATGGCACGGGCTGTGCGTGCCCTGCATCCCTGGCACCCTCCTGCCCTGCATCCCCCTGCCCATTTCCTCCAGCACACGGAAGAGGAGGAGGAGGGATGAAGGAGCTGTTGGGATTTATTCCCTGGCACAAACTGAGCCTGAGGAAGGGTCCATGAAGGACTGGGGCAGGCAGGGAGCAGAGTGACCACCAGAGTGGCTGAGCAGGGCAGCCAGACCTCACATTATTCCACACTTCCAGCACCTCCCATCCGATCCCAAAACGCTCCTGGAGTGCTGGACTCCCCCAGCCTCAGCATCCCCAGCCTCCCCTGCACCCCTAAACCCCCAGCAGCCCCTCTGCCTTTGGCACCCCAAAGATCCCGGCTGCTTTTGGGGCCTGGAGCCCAACGGCCACGTCCCCCTGCGGGTGCCCCCCCTGCCCGTCTCAGTGGTAATCAGCAGCGTTTGGGTCAGGAGACCATGTCTCTGAGATAAGAGCATTCGCCTGACACTTCCCATGTCAGAGCACTTCATCTTGTGTGTATCAATCCCCAGCAGAGAAAACACGCAGGCGCTGATAAAGAGAAAACCGTTCCAGACAGGGGGACAAAAATAGTGCTGCCACAGCCAGCCCCGTTCCCGCCAGCCCCACGGCCTCCACCCGCCCCAAGACGGGGTGCTGGAACCCCACTGATGGTGCTGAACCCCTGCTCCGTGGTGCTGGGAGCTCCTCCGGAGGGATGAGAGTGCCTGGGCCAGCCAGGGATGCTGCAGAGCCCCTGTGCTGCACCCACGTTAACACAGAGAGGGAAAAAAGGAGGGAAAAGATGATTTTTTCCAGCTAAACACACAGCACTGCTGAGAGGGAGCAGGGAACACGATGAGGAGGCCTGGGAGATGCTGTGTGCTCCACACTGGGAACAAAGCCCAAAGGCAGAAGCTGGGTCCCCATGTGGGACCACCAGGAGTGATCCCACGGATCCCACCTGGATCCAGGCACATCCCACTGCCTGCAAGGCTGGGGAGAGCTGCTGCCAGCCCCTGGGGTGCCCTGGAGCAAAGTCCCTGAGCTGCAGCTCCCTGTGGGATCCCCATGGCAGGTGAGCACCCCCCAGGTATCTCACCTGGCCATCGGTCCCTCCTTATCAGGGAGCAGGGCTTATCTCCCAGCTCATTAACCAAATCGGGGCAGGGACCCGGCCTGTTTGCTCTGGGGCACAGAGAAAAGCAGCAGGGAGGAAGGAAGGAGGGAGGGAGGGAGGGAGGAAAAGCCCCCAGAGAGGCAGGTGCACCTGCCTGGTGTGACAGGGACAGGAACACGGGGCTGCTCCTGGTTTATCTTCCCATCAAGAGATTCCAAAGGAATCGGCTGAGCTGTGCCAGGAGCAAAGATTAATCCTGTCACCACCCCATGGCCAAGCAGGCACGGCTGGCACCCACATTCCCGCCCATCCCGAGGTCCAGGGTGGGCACAGGGGAGGGAGGAAGCCTGTGGGGATGCTGCACAATTCCAGGGAGGCATCACTAAGCCTTCCTCCAGCACGGGGTGTGATGGAGATGAAGGCCAGAGACCACGGGCACAGTGACCACAGCATTGCCAGGGCCAGGGAGAGGAATGGCACTGCCAGGAGCAGCGCTGGATGCTCTGGAGATGCTGCCACATCCATTTGTTTTCCTTTGGGAGTGAGCAGGAGGGAAGGGCAGAGGGCCCCCAGACAAACCCACTCATCCTTCCCCATCCCATTCCAAGCTGTTCCTGCATCCCTTTGCCTCAGCTGCACCCAGAGCGCTTGAACCCCATCCAGACCAGTGGGCACCCGGGCTCTGAGGGCCCTGCAGTGTTTGCAGCTGCCTGGATACAATCAGGATAAATACTGCTATCAGTGTGTCATGGGATCACAGCCCGGGATCAGCCACCTTGCTCTGTGCCAGCCTGGGGGGCACAGCCAGAGCCAGCCCTGGGCATGGAGAGACTGGGAAACGGGGATGGATGGATGGATGGATGGATGGATGGATGGATGGATGGATGGAAGGAACTCCAGATTCCTGCTAAGGGACCAAACAGTTCATTTGGATGTACTTCAAATCCTGTGGATGCGGGAGGCAAAGGGATGCAGGAGCAGCTTGAAATGGGATGGGATGGATGGTTTGGCACCCTCTGCCCTTCCCTCCTGCAAGGACAGCAAATGTGAGTGCCTGGATGTGGCTGCAGCCCTGGAACACCCAGGAGCCAACGTGGGTGGCTGCAGGAGCCGGCCTGGCACTGGGATGGATGGAGGGATGAATGTAGGGATGGATGGATGGAGGGATGGATGGATGGATCCATCAATGGGTACCCAACCTCCCTTGGCTCCCCTGCTCCTGCCTGGGGAAACCCGAGCTGGAGAAGCCCCAGTTCCCCCCAGTTCCCCCCATTTCCCCCAGTTCCCCAGCCTGGCCCCAGCTGCTGTTTTTAGAAGCGGCGAGAGCGCGGCGGAAGGAATAAATCCTGACAACTCAACTACTGCAATGATGTGATGGCACCGCTCCGATAAGATGGAGGGAGCCGATTGGGAAGAGTCTTAAGCTGTGAACACGCAGCATCTCCACTCTTCACCTCGGCTCACAAAGGGAAATCTCTCCAAAGGGGCTAAGGAGATTATCCCGGCTTTGCCGTCCCGGGTGCTCGAGTAATCAGGGCAGCCTTGGGGACGACAAAGGAGTGAGGAGGGTTTAAATCGAGCCTTGCTGGGCTCAGCCTGCTTGGGCTCAGCTCTGCGGGTGCAGAGGGGATGGCTGTGGCACAGCTGGGCTCTGTGCCCCGCTCTGGGGTGCTGGGGAGGCCCTGGTGGGGCGGGAGCCAGGGGGGATCTCTGCCTTTATCTCTGCTGCCCATCGCTCGCCACTTATTGATTGTTTGCTGCCCGAGTCCAAAAGCGACTCCTTATCGGGCTGAACCCTGCCCCTGGATAATGGAGCAGCCAGCCCTGCCCCTGGGCACCACCCAGCTCCTGGGGGGCTGGACAGGGGGGGCTGTACCCCAAAAGGGCCCGCTCTGCTCGCCAGCTGTGGGGCACAGCTGGCAGGCGCTGCTGGCAGGGTGGCACCGGCCGTGCCACGTGTGCCCCGGGATCACCCCACGGAAGCTGGGGTGCCCTGCCCCTGCAGGATGGGCTGATAAGCATTGCCAGACATTTGCCTTTGGGGTGTTGCTGTGCCCTGCTGGGATGGAGCTGGGAGGGGGTGCCCATCCCGAGGGGTGCCCATCCCAAGGGGTGCCCATCCCTCATGACAAGGGGTTCCCATCCCAGGACAGAACTGGCACCTGTGCCTGCAGGGATGTGGATGGAAACGCTGGGAATAAGGTCAGGAAAGGCTCAGGGAGGATGGGAAGCAGCAAAACTTCCTGGCTTCCCTGGGGCTGCCAGGACCTCTGTGCCAGGGGTGCCCTGTCCCTGATCTGTCCCCACTCCTGGACCCCATCCCAAGGCAGCCCCCATTCCCTGGGGTCCTCCTCACAAGGGACACGCAGGAAACACGCAGGACCTGTGACCTGTGTCCTGGGGACAGGAATAAACACTGGGGAAAACACCAGAAAGAGCTCAGGAAGGATGGGAAGGAGGAAAACTTCCTGGCTGCCCCGGGGCTGCCAGCATGGCAGGACCCCTGTGCCAGGGACACCCTGCCCTGTCCCCTCTCCTGGGACCCCTGGCTGTGCCCAGGCAGCAGGAGGAGGGCACTGGGGAGGGCAGGAAGCCAGAGAGGGGAGGAAGGGGATGCAGGGGCCCCGGAGCTGATGCAGAGGGGAGATATCCCGAACGGAAAGGGGAGGGGAGCACAGGGGGACCCTGCCACAGCCCCAGGGCCTGGGAGAACCCCCAGGAGGGGGCACCCACATGGAGATGGGGGGTTCAAGCCCCAAATTTTCCCAATTCCTCGGATCCAGGCAGGAAGGTGAGTGATTGACAGCTGTCAATCAGCACCAGCCTGGAGGCATCGCCCTCAGGGCTCTCACCATGAGAGTGCAGGAAAGTGCCAGGGAAAATGGGAACAGATGCCTGAGCATCCCTCCCTCCACACTGTCACTGTCCCCAACACCCCGAGCAACCCTCCACAGTGCCATTGTCCCCAAAAATCCCTGAGCATCCCTCCACAGTGCCATTGTCCCCAAAAATCCCTGAGCATCCCTCCACGCTTTTCCCAAAATCCCTGAGCATCCCTCTACACTGTCACTTGTCCCCAAAAATCCCTGAGCATCCCTCCACGCTTTTCCCAAAATCCCTGAGCATCCCTCTACACTGTCACTTGTCCCCAAAAATCCCTGAGCATCCCTCCACGCTGTTCCCAAAATCCCTGAGCATCCCTCTACACTGTCACTTGTCCCCAAAAATTCCTGAGCATCCCTCCACGCTGTCCCCAAAATCCCTGAGCATCCCTCTACACTGTCACTTGTCCCCAAAAAAAAAAATCCCTGAGCATCCCTCCACGCTGTCCCCAAAATCCCTGAGCATCCCTCTACACTGTCACTGTCCCCAAAATCCCTGAGCATCCCTCTACACTGTCACTGTCCCCAACACCCTGAGCATCCCTCTACACTGTCACTGTCCCCAAAATCCCTGAGCATCCGTCTACACTGTCACTGTCCCTAAAATCCCTGAGCATCCCTCCACGCTGTTCCCAAAATCCCTGAGCATCCCTCTACACTGCCACTGTCCCCAAAATCCCTGAGCTCCCTCCACGCTGTCACTGTCCCCAAACTGGTCTGATCATCCACTCAGCAACGTCCCCAGACCAGTCAGAGCATCCCTTCACATCAATGTCCCCAACCTGTCCCCTCCACCCTGCAGTGACCCCAGGCACAGGGGGACGTTCCCAGCTGCTCTTCCACACCCCAAACCAGGGACAGATGCCACCATCACTGCTGGGATTGTCCCCACCCCGCTGCCTTTGGCAGGAGGACACACAGGGGAGGATTTCAGGGTGCTGGGCCCCCCTGATTTGGGACACTGGGGGTGCCAATGCCCTGAACCCCAAGTGCCCCCATCCCCCAGCAGCCTCCCACAGACACAACTCTCTGCTGCTCCTCTCCCAGCGATAACAGGGAATAGCTGGGATAATTTTCCCACCCACACATGCCAGGGTGGAGGGGGAGGGATGGGGCAGATGTGGGGGTGCTGTCCCCCCCTGGAGGAGCCGTCCCCCCCATTGTGCCCTGCTCGCCCCGATAATGAACCTTGAGGTTTCCAGACAAACCCTGGGCAGCCAGAGATTATTGAGGAGGGAGATAAACACAACTGAAGGGAAGGGGCAGCTGGGAGGAAAAGGGGGGGAAAAAAAAGGGCTTGGGAGTTTTAATTAGATGCACTAAAAAAAAAATAAAAATGAGGAGTTGCTCTGTGCCATCCTGATATGGAGGCTGGGGGTGAGGGGTTTGGGGGATCAGGAGAGGAGCCTGAGCTCTGTAATCAACCCAGAGCCATCATTGCTGCCCAGAGGAAATACTAATATTAAATTAATAGTTCATAGTTAGCAATTGGATATTAAATAAAGCCCAAACAGGCAAGGGAGTTCAGCAAGGTGGAGCTGCAAACAACAATGCTGGTGTAGGGAAGGGGGTGAAGAATTCCCAGGGAATTCCCAGGTGGGATAACGCAATATCCACCCTGGGTTTGGTCACAGCTCCTCCAATCCTGTCCCTGCCTGTGCTGCTCCCACAAGGACAAAAGCAAAAAGCTCCATCCTACCTGGTGCAAAGGGAAGAATCCAGGATTCCCAGGGGCTGCAGCAGCTCCCAGAGGGAATCCTCTGGTGCTCATCATGAGGCTGAGCAGCCTGACCCTCAGCAGGGCTCTCTGCTGCATTCCTGCGCCAGCTCCACGTGAATTTAGCAGAGTTTTTCCTCTTATCCCTCTGGGAAAGCTGGCTGGGATTGCTGAGGTTGGCAGGGCAGGGATGGGGCAGCCCTGCAGGCTGCGGGTGCTCCCAAAATCCTCTGCCACCCAACCTTCCCCAGGGCAAACCAAAACGGCTGGGAAAGATGGGAACCTGAGGGATGCATGGAGGGGCTGTGGGGAAGGGTTTGGGGGAATTTGGGATGGTTTGGGGGAATCTGGGAAGGATGGACATCCTGTCTCCAGCCCTGCCAGAGGATGGAGCGAGCACAAAGCACGGCCATGATCCCAC
Organism: Melozone crissalis; assembly: GCF_028551555.1. Classification (NCBI taxonomy): domain Eukaryota; kingdom Metazoa; phylum Chordata; class Aves; order Passeriformes; family Passerellidae; genus Melozone; species Melozone crissalis. Next base: position 1,673,229 of record NW_026535785.1, read on the forward strand.
TGGCAAGCAGAGCAGAGCCAGGCTGTCCCAGCACTCTGGATGAAGGGGTGGTGAGCCCTTACATCTGTAAAGGCTCCCAAGTTTGGGATTTCATCCTCCAGCTCCCGGGAACTTGCCCATCAGCTGGAGGAGCCTCAGCCCCCTCCAGGGAACAAGGTCACTGCAAAGCTAAACCAAAACCCTCCTCACTCCTGCCAGGAGGGGCCAGGCAGCCCCAGGGCGAGCTCCTGGCAGGCCACATCCCCTCTGGATGACCCTTGGGATCCCCGACCCGCAGCGGGGGTGACCCAGTGACCCCCAAACCTCCGTGGGGTGCGAGCAGAGCCCCCCGGGCGCGGCGCATCCTCGCGCTGACACCCGGCGGATCCTGCCCGATAAAGCAGCGAAGCCAGGCTGCTCCCAGCTTCCCTTTTGGGCAGCTCCATCCCCGATAAAGGGCGAGTCTGCAGAGCCCCTGATAGCCGGGCCGTGGCGGCGGTTGGAGCTCCCTATCGGCGCGGCATCGCCGGCAGCTCCCGCCACTGCCACCAGCACCGCTCCCATCACACAGCGAACACGGCCCCATCAGCAAATCTCTTTTACATAAAGAATGCAAATAACCCAGAGGAGAAGGGGAAGGGGAGGCACGGCCTCAGCCAGGCTCATTGGGGAGATTTGGGATGAGCACGGTGCGGTGACCCCACAGGGGATGGGGGGAATGTGGGGTGCGAGGTGCAGCCCCATCCCACCCTGCCCCGGGAGCGCTGGGGGCAAAGGGCTGGGAGCAGATAAGGAGGAGCAGGGGGTGGCCTCCAGCTCCTTCCTGGACACCACAGGCAGGAAGGGCTGGGATATCAGCGGGGCCGGCAGGAGCTTCCCCTCGGGAAGGGGAAGGGGACTGTGGGGATCTGGGCAGCTGCAGGAGGAGCACGTGTGCTGGCAGGCACTGCTTCCCAGGGCTGCTGCAGCCTGGTGGCCTTGGGGACACAGCGGGACCTGCTTTGTGCATCCATCCTCTAGCTCTGCCCAACACCCCCAGCCAAAGCTGGGAGCTCCTCTGGGAGGAGCAGGGTGTGGGCAGCACGCACAGGGCCCAAAATGTGCCCAAAATGTGGCACATTCACCCTTGGGAGTGCCAGGTGCTCCTGGTCCCATCCCCACCCACCTGCCAGGAGCCACTCCCAGTGGAACAACCACAACCCCAATCAAGGAGTGACGGCCACAAACTAAACCCCAGGGAGTTCCACCTCAACATGAGGAAGAGCTTCCCATGGAGGCTGGCACAGCCCTGGCACAGCTGCCCAGGGAGGGTGTGGGGTCTCCTGTCTGGAGCCATCCCAAACCCACCTGTGTCACCTGCCCCAGGTGTCCCTGCCTCGGGCTGGATGATCTCCAGAGCTCCCTGCCTACCCCAGACATTCCCTGATTCTGTGAATCTGTGTGGCACACGTCTGTAACCCCGTGGCTTTGGAGATAAGTGGGTGATAGGGCTGGGGGTGCCCACAGGGCCAGCCTGGCCTCGCTGGTGCCCCCGTGCCCGCGTGGAGATACCAGGGGGAGATAGAGGCTGAATTTGCTCCTTGGGGTTTTGATAAGCATCACCAAACCACCCCAGCGTCGCTCTTGTGGTTGCCAGGATGTTGGTGAAGTGCCCTGGTGCGACGCAGGACGGGCCCCAACCCTGCCAGTGCCAGGGAGTGTGATGCCAGCTGTGGGGATGGCATCCCTGCTGCTCCCACATCCATGCTTTGCCATCCCAACAGCGCCCTGGAGATGTCAAGGATCACACCCATCACCTCACACCTCCCCTCTGCAGGGGTTCTGGGGTTTGCAGCCTGCCCAGCTCCTAGCTCTCCTCTCATACTGGTGTTTGCAAGAGGAGGTGAATGCTGGAGGCTGTTCCAGCAGATCTACTCAGGACATTGGGACGGAGCAGGACGGCCCCACAGCAGACACTCACCTGGCCCATTCCAGCTGTCTGGCTCCTGGGGGTTTTCTCCAGGATCCGGCTTCTCCGGCTCCTTTGGGCTCTCCAGAGCATCTCTGGACTCTGCAGCAGGAGGGGGAAGGCAGCAGGTCAGAGCAGGGCATTCCAGGGGCAGCATTCCACAGGGGCTGGGACCACCAGAGCAGCAACACCCATCACCCAGGGCTGGGATGGGCACAGGGAGGGCATTCACATCCTCCTGGGAGTGCCCCATCAGCCCACCCCAACCCCCTGGCACACCCATGCCATGCCATGCCATGCCACGCCGTGCCACGCCAGCGGGCCGAGCCCCGCTCCCCTCACGGCTCTATTTGTGGCGTATTCATAGCAACTTGATAACAATTATTTTCTCCATTAACTGCTGCTGGAGATGGGCTGATAAAGGCAATCTGCATATGACAGTGTGGCAGATTAGTGCCCAAAGTACATGTTTGCCTTGGCGTCCCGGGCGGATCGAGCAGCGGAGCCCAATCGATCGGCGCCACCGCGGCCGCCCAGGGGTGACGTCACCACCACTGCAGATTATTAATACAGGTGATAAGCGCCATGATTAACATCAAATAAATCAATCACCGGGTATAAAAGTCCTATTATTTTTGGCTATAAATCAAAGTGCCTGGCATATCGATTTTTATCCATCGCGCTGAAAGCTTTAGTGGCCGTTATTGCTGCTGGGCCTTATCTCTGCTATCACCTCTTTATCGAGGCAGGCCAGTGCCAGGTGCAGCTCTGCGCCCCGGCTCCGGCTCCTCGCCCCCAGCCCTGCTCCCCCATCAGATAAGGGCCCTGATTCCCTCCACCAGCGAGCAAAGTTTGCCTGGGAGACCTCCCTGACTCAGATACTGGGGTCCCTTCCCTGCTCCACTTATCAGGTCCCCTCCCTGTTCCAATTATCAGGCTCCCTGCCCTGCTTTGCTGTAGGATCCCTTTCCTGCTCTGGTTGTTGGGGTCCTTTTGCTGAAATCAGGGTCTCTTCTTGCTCCAGTTACGGTCAACTCCCTGTCTCAGCTTTAGGGTCCCTGGCCTGCCCCAAATACTGGGGTCTCCTCCCTGCCCCAGCTACTGAGGTGCCTTCCTTGCCCTTCATTCTTGGGGGTCCCTTCCCTTCCCTGTCTTGTGATCTCCCCCTACCTCGTCCTGTTGGGGCTATCAGGGTCCCTAAATGTTGGTGTCCCTGACTGTCCCAGCTATTCATGTCCCTTCCCTACCTCACTATCAGGACCCTTCCCTGTCCCAGCTCTCAGCACCGCTTCCCTGTCCCGGCTGTTGGTTCCTTCCCTGCCCCAGCTGCGTGGATCCCTGATGCACCATGGATCCCTGGTGCACTGAGGCCTGGCTGCCCTGGATCCCTGGTGCACCACGGCCTGGCTGCCCTTGTTTTGGGGACATTTCTCCCCCAGATGCAGCTGGAGGCAGCGGGGTTTGCCGGGAGCTCTGTGAGCCGGCGCAGCCTTGCCCCGGCGCGGTTATCTCAAAGGGCACAGCAAACATTAACTGATCGGGATTTGCCCCCACCTCCACAGGAAGGAACTCAAAGGATATCTGGGACTGTTTCAGCCCGGCCCTGAGTCGCAGCCACCTTTGGGGTGGGGCACAGCGCGGCTCCAGCCTGGCGGCTGCGTGGGCAGCACGGTGCCACCAATGGCCCCGTGCCCGCGGCCCACCCGTGCCACGGCCACCCGTGCCCTCTGGGGCTGCTTGGCACCCCGGGGGAGTCGCTTGGTTCACCGGGGGATGTGACTTTGTCCCCCTGAGCGGGGGAACTTTGCACCCCAAGGGACGTGTCTTCCATCATGGGCGCGGAGAGGAACTTTGTACTGCAAAGGATGTGACTTTGCACCCCGAGAGGTCACTCTGCACCCCTGGCATGGGACGCTTTGCACCCCGAGGGAACGTGACTTTGCACCCCAAGGGAATGTGACTGGCACCCCATAGGGGGAAGGGTCATTCTGCACCTAAGGGGTCACTTGATACCCCAAAGGTCACTTAACATCCCTGTGAAAGGTCACTTTAAACCCTGACTATGTAACTCCACGCCCCAAGGGGGCCCCTTCATACCCCAAGGACTTTGCAACCTGGGCTGTCCCCAGGGTGTCAGAGGGATGGAAACCTGCAGGGACAGGGGACTGTCCCCAGGGTGTCTAAAGGGATGGAACCCCCAGGGACATGGGGCTGTCCCCACTGTGCCCAGAGGGATGGAACACCCAGGGAGAGGGGACTGTCCCCACAGGGATGGAAACCTGCAGGGACATGCGGCTCTCATTGTCCCACCAGCCCCGAGGAGTGGCCAGGCTGCTTCCTGAGCTAATCCCGGCAGGTTGCTCTGTTGGCAGCGCCTGTCCCCGTGGGGAGGGGACAGCAGGGACAGCGCAGGGCTCACCTTCACTGCCGGGGGGGCTGCAGGTGTCGCGCTCGGCGGAGCCCTCGCCGTCCGAGGTGGCCCCGTCCCTCTCTGAGGGGCTCTTGTCCCCCACCGGGGCGTCCTCGCCTTCCTCCATCGCTGCCAGGGACCCTGTGGGAGCACGGACAGGGCGGTGAGGAGGGCACAGCCGCGGGGAAAAGGTGCCAGGGGGTTTTGCCAGCTGGGCAGTCAGGATGCTGGGAGGAGATGCCCCACAGGGAAGGAAGGGAATGCCCGGCCATCCCTGCAGCGCAGCTTCTCCCTGGGGTGCTGTCCCCTTGCAGAGGTGGCCATGTCTTGCTGCAGGTGTCCCCTCCCTGGGGCACTGTGGGGAATCAGCCTGGCAGCAAGAGGGGCCCTGTGCACACAGATGTGGCATCACCTGTCCCCAAAACAGACCCCAGAAATGATCCCCACCACCCCTTATCCAACAGGGGACACCGACCCACGGGGATGGCACCGCAGGGGGGACACGGGGACAAACAGGGTGCACACAGGGGACACCCCTCAGCCCTGCCATCTGTTTCCATGGCAACGCAGCCACGTCCCCAGCCAGGCAGGCAGGGCCCAGCCCCGGTGGCACACATGGCACACATGGCTGGCACCGCACGACGCCGCAGGACCGGGGACCATGGGGGGACCACGGGGGGACCACGGGGGGATCAGAGCGGGGCCAGCCCGTCTGCAGACCTCAGCTGCTCGCCGTGACTCCAGGCATGTATATTTACAGCAGCAGAACAAAGAGCCCATAATCTATACAAAGCACACAACAATGAGCGTGAATAAAGAGGCTGCCGGAGAAGGGAATGCAATTTATTCTAATTCTGCTAATTTCAGTTCCAGCACAATTAAAAAGGCTCTGATAATATTCAGAAACAATCGCCAGCTAACAAATCGTTTCTCCCGCTGTAAATGAAACATTGTTAGGCTAATTTCTTCCTTCACGCCTTCACGGCTCGTGGGCTTCTGATAAAGTTAACCCGACGCTCGCCTGCGCTGGGGTTTGGCACCTCCAGCCTGCCCAGGGAGGGCTGGATGGGGCTGGGAAGGGACGGGTGGGACCAGGAGGGCACCTGGCACCCACCCAAGGGTGCTGAGACCACCCACATCCTGCCTGGGAAAGCAGCAGGAGGATGAGGATGGCTTTGGGTACCACAGCATCGTGGCCTACAGGGATGACGGGCAGCCAACAGCATCCCATGGATGCATCCCACATCCCACCCCAAAATACCCATCCCCAGCCAGGAGGGAAATGGGGATGCCCCATATAAATCCAGCTGGATGCTCCATATAAATCCAGCTTTGAGAGCTGTGGAGTGACCAAGATCCTACAGGGATGGTGGGCGGCCAGCAGCATCCCAGTACTGCCACTGGGGTCCCTGGATCCACCCTGGGATGACCCACACCCCACCCTGAAATCTCCATCCACAGTCAGGAAGGAGATAGGGATGCTCCACCTAAATCCAGCTGGGGTTTGGTGTCACCCAGTGCCTACAGGGGTGATGGGGAACCAACAATCCCAGAATCTTGTCACTGTGATCCCTGGATGCATCCTGGGACCACCCACACCCCACCCCAAAAACACCAAGGCCCAGCCACGAGGAAGATGGGGCTGCTCCATATAAATCCAACCATGTCAAACCTGGTATGGGGACGAGCGGTGGCCAACAGCATCCTGGAATCATCTCACACAGCCCCTGGATGCATCCCACCCCAAAGCACTCCCAAGGGAGATGGGATGAATAAAATAGATCAATATAAATAAAAATATAATAAAACCAAGATAAATCTAACCTTGTAAAAGCAGGGGTTTGGGGACCACGGTGTCACCAGTGCCCACGGGGAGGCTGGGTGGCCAACAGCATCCCAGAATGGTGTCCTTGGGTGCATCCCAACCCCACTGCAGCACCCAGTGCCCACCAACCCCCCAGCTGTGTGGGTTAAACCAACCACTGGGGAAAAAAAATATCAAAAAAAGGGGAAAAAAGGGAAAAAAAAGAAGCGAGTGAGGGAGAGGGAGCAGGAGCAGGAGCAGGAGCGGAGGGAGCGTCACTTGCCCAGGATTGCTGGGAGCCCTGCACAGTTATCACCGCACACAGCCTCCCTCGGCTGGCCTGATCTGTCTATTCTTCATTAAGCAAATACGCTGAAATGGAAATGAAAACATAATAGCTATTTGATTCTCGGCGAGATATTTTGCATATTGGTTCAGTGCTGATAGTGGAATTTCATCAACTCCCTTTTTTCATGCTTTAAAACTGAATTACTGAGGCTGGTTTTACAGAGAGGGGAAGAGCCAAAAAACGCTCCCTTCCAAGATACTCCGCTTCGACGATTAACTCTTCTCCCTCCCTCCTTTTTTTTTATTGATAACGAGCAAGGATTTCTTTTTTTTTTTCCCTTCTTTTTCTTCTTTTTTTCCCCTCAAAAAATAATATTAAAAAAAAAAAAAGGCAGTGACTGTACAAAGTTGCAGGGAGCTGTGGCCGTGTGAGCAGGGCTGGGCCGAGGGTCGGCATTCCCAGGGAAACCCGGCGTTATCCAGGTAATGATTTGATCACTGCGCTCCAATTAAGGCTCTCCCAGCGCAGGAACAATAAAGCTTTTCTCGATTCTTTGTGCTTAGCTGGTAAATTAAATAAAAGGCAAAAGAATATAGGGAATCAAGGAGGAGGAGGAGGAGGAAGGGGGGGACTTTTCCAGGCTGCCAAGAGCGAGACCCTGGGCGCTCGGAGAGCCGGCACGGAGACAAGAGCAAAGTGATAAGAGGCCGTGATAACAGATAGAAAATAGCAACAGCCACAGACTTTCCCACCGGCTCTGGAGCAGGGAGGAGGAGGAGGAGGAGGAAGAGGAGGAGGAGGAGTTCCCATGGTGGAAAGCAGGTCCTGGATTGGGAACACGTGCAGGCTGGTGGCAACCTGCCTTCCCCGGCTGGCGCTCGGCGCTGCTGTCAGGTCCAAGTGTTTATTTTTAAATACGAATTTAAATAAAATTTCCCATCCGACTCCTTTCCAATTCCCATCTCTGGAAGCGTTCAAGGCCAGGTTGGACGGGGCTGGGAGCAACCTGGGCTAAATGGAATGTGTCCCCGCCCGTGGAGGGGGAGGAAGGAGATGAGCTTTAAGGTCCTTCCAACCCAAACCATTCTGGGAATCCACAACCCTTATTTCTAAAAATAAAAATTCCTCCAAGTCCCATCGGGCAGGGGATGAGTCCAAGGAGGGCTCCAGGAGTCAGGGAATGAGGGATAGAGCCTGGACCTGGGTGAACTCACATCCCAAACCTTCTCTCCAGGCACCCCAAAGCTCAGCCTTGGCTCTGGGGGGGACAGTGGGGACATCCCAGCCGTGCCAGGGGCATCCTGAGGGATATTCCAGCTCCAGCAGGCAGGCAGCATAATGGAGGATCCCTTCTCCATCCTTCCAGCTCCTCCTCATCCCTGCGCTGGCACCATCCTCCTCCAATTAAAAAACCACAATAATAATAATAATAACAACAATAATAACGAATACCAACCCAAAAGTAGGTAGGCAAGGCTCCAAACCAGGTTTTGGGATGCAAAAAGCATCACCAGGATACTCATCCATCACCTCATGCTGGAAATGTGAGAATTCCACTCAAGCATTGCTTCCTCTCTGCCCTAAATCACCTCTTTTCCCCCTAAATGATGGAGCCAACAGCAAAGTGCTGCAGGAGCAGGGCAGAATTCCTCGGGGAAAGATGCTCCTTGAGCAAAGGCAGCCCTGGTGCTTTGGTGGGACCCGGAGCATCCCCAGGGTCTGGTGGCAGGGCCGTGCCAGAAACACCCAGAGAACAACCCGGGCTGCAAATGCTGCAAACCCGGTATCTGATGGGCCACCCGCCCGCTCTTCTCACCCAATTCCTCCCTGGGCCCTGCCGATGTTTGTTTTACCAACGACCTCGGCTGCTCCCCAGTTGGGCCGGGAATGCCAAGCCGGGACAAAGAAACTGGCGCTCAATCTCCCCCCGGTGATGCTGCACTCAATTCCAACAGTCTGGGGTCTGTTTGGGTGGAAAAAGGGGTTTTTTTGGAGCACAAATCAGCCCCTCCATCCCCTATCAGGCCGGCTGCAGCATCCCAGGCCAGGCTGCTCCCATGGGTATCTCCCCATGAGAGATCAGCCCCGTGCACGGAGCTGATAGAGGCTGGGGCCGGCCCCAGGGGGCTTTATCTCAAATTTGGGGCCCCTCTCCATCACCTCCAGATAAAGCTCACCCTGACCCTGCCCGTGGTGCTCTGGGGGAAAAGGGCAAGGAGAAAAGAGTATGGTTGGAGGATCGGGAGGTGTAGGGGGGGATTTATAATGTATTGATCATGATTTGGTATTAAATTATTAGTGGTTCATCCAGGAGGTGGTAGGGATGCTGGGATTGCTGATGGGGGATATTTATAATCATTTACAAATTAATTTTATAGACTTATTACGTTTTTGTATTCAGGCCTAACTTATCCCAGAGGGGAATAGGGGACAGAGGAGCTCGGTGATGCTGTAATTCTTGATGGGAAGATGCTCCAGCTGCTCATGAGGGGCTTTATATTGATTAATATTATTAAATTTATAATCTATTAGGCCTAATTTATACCAGGAAGGGGAATAAAGGGTGGTGGGGGAATAGAGGTGGTGGGGGAATAGAGGGGGTGGGTGATGCTGCCATTGCTCGTGGGATAGTATTTACAATAATTGTTAAATTTATAATAACTGTTAAATTTATAATAATCATTACATTTAAAATATACTTAGGTCTAATTTTTCCAGGAGGGGAACGAAGGACAGGGTGGGAATGGAGGTGTTGGGAAGGCTGGGATTTCTCGGGATGGGATGGGATGCTGCCATTTCTCGTGGGATGGCATTTACAATAATTGTTAAATTTGTAATAATGATTACATTTATAATAATGATTACATTCATAATAATGATCACATTCATAATATACTTAGGCCTAACTTTTCCAATAGGGAAATGAAGGACAGGGTGGGAACGGAAGTGTTGGGAAGACTGGGATTTCTCGGGATGGGATGGGATAGGATGGGATGGGATAGGATGGGATGGGATGTGATGCTCCAGTCACTGCTCAGGAGCTGCCCTGTCCCAACCACCACAGCCTGGTCTGGTGGAAGGCCCCTGCCCTGGATTTGGATACTTCTCCCCCCTGGAATAAAGAAGAGCTTCAAGTTCCTCCCCAACCCAAACCATTCCAGGGTGAAATCCAGAACCGCCCCCATGGGACGGAGCCCCCGGAGCATCCCTCGGTGCTGCGCTGCCCCAGGGGAGCCCCCCAGGGAAGAGCAGGAGCGGGGAGAGGCCGAGCCTGAGAAAAAGCAGCGCTGCTGATAGGGGAGGGATTGGTTTCAGCCGGAGCTGCTCGCGCTGCCAAGCCCAGGCGGGATCGCGGCGGGTGCAGTTACTGAACATTCATCACTGCCTGAACTCTGTAACTTTATCAGCAGCGAGCGGCGCCAGCGCCGGCCCCGCCAGCCCCGGCTCCGATGGGCCGATAAAGCACCGAGAGATTCCGGGAGATTGGGGCGCTCCGGGGGCCGCCATCCCCAACGGGGACCGCCGGCGCATCCAGCGGGCAGGGGAGGGAGCCGGGCAACGGAGCCGGGGACAATGACAATGGAGTGACTTTAGGTTTCAGATGGGCTCGATAAGGCCCTGATAGATTTGGAGAGAGCGGAACGGAGCCGTGCCGGGCGCGGAGGATGGATGGATGGGGATGCTCCAGAGAAGGGATGCGCTGAACGTGGCCCGGAGAGCGCACGGAGCCACCAGAGGAGCACAGCGGGGAAACTGAGGCAGCTGCTGAGACTGGGAGAGAAGGACCAGTCCTGCCTGGGGCTGAGTCCATCCAAAGCCCACCCAAGAGCAGTGGGAGGTGTTTGTCCCCATGGTGATCCAGGATGTGGGCGCTTCAGGAGCCGCTGGATACGCAAAGAAATTCCATCCAGGAAGATCAGGCTCCAAGCACGCCACCCCTGCTCCCTGCCAGAGGGTGGAACTGGGGGAAAAGCCCTCAATGCCACCCCTGCTGCCTTCCAGAGGGTGGAACTGGGGGAAAAGCCCTCAATTTGGATACTTCTCCCACCTGGAATAAAGCCATTCCAGGCGGGAGTGGCTGGGGGTGGGGATGCTCAGGCAGCACTTGAGCACATCAATAGCAGGTGACAGCGAGGACAGAGGTCAAGCTCTGGGCTAATCCAGCGACAAATTACCCTGAGATGCTGAGCTGGAGCCACCCCCCTTCCTGTGGGAAGCGGCTCCAGGTCCTGCCAGGTCCATCCCGCTCCCAAAAGTGATGGAAAGGGAACAGGGATGGTTTTCAGTGTCCACCCCAAGGCTTTCAGTCTGTGACAGGCCTGGGTGACAACAAGGCCCAAGGGATGAGGACAAGGATGAGGACAAGGATGGGGACAGGGGATCTCAGCACAGATGCTCTGGCTGGGATGTCCCTGCTGCTCCCAGTCCCACAGGATGCCCCATCCCAGCTCCCAGAGCCATCCTGGAGCACTCCAGGACAACCAGCAGGAACTGTGGGGCTCCAGGGGCAGGGAAGGACCCTCGGAGGGCACAGCCAGGTTGGGAGGCCCAGCTGAGAGCAGCTGGCACCAAACCTGGCACATGGAGATCCCTGGGACAGCGCTGCTCCCAAAATCCTTCCCAACCCTCCTCTTCCTCCAACTCCCGGCCCTTCTCCTGCCCAGCTCTGTGGACACCGAGTTCTCTCCGTGCAAACGTGCCTGTGCTGCCTCTCTCTCTCTCTCCTTCTTTTTTCTAATTTTTTTTTTTCCTGTTCTTGGCATTTTGGTGGAGCGAGATAAGAGCGAAAAACAACAGAGCTGCCCGGAGAGTGAAAAAGGGAGATAGATAACGCAGATACCGACTCCTACACAAAACAGTCCTGGCTTTATCTCTGCTTTTTATCACAGTTCCCCTAAAAAAAATAAAGAGAGCAGCCCAACTGGAATGGGGCAGCACATTAAAAAATGAACTTTATACTGTTTGCTCTTTAGTTTTATATTTAGATGAAACAAACTCAGACAGGCTCGTGGTCGATACCTGCTCCAAGCTAAGGAGTCTGGAAGCTCTGTTTGCTCCAGTGGGGATGAGGGAGGAAAGGCAAGGAGCTGAGCGTGGATGGGGCAGAGGGATGAGCATCCAAGGCACATCCTGTAGAGATGGAGAAATGGAGATGCTCCCCGAGCTTCCCTGGTGCTGCCAGCTTGGGGACAGATCCCACCTGAAGGATCCTGGCCATGTGGCACAGCTGGCAAAGCCCAAGCTACCCATGATGGGAGCAGGTCCCTGGGTGCAGGAACAGCATCTCCATCCCACCAAAAATCCTCTGTCCCCCCCATTCCTGAGGGCACCTCACAGGGCTCTGCCTCCCAGCTGGGAAGGGCATTTTGGAGCAGCAAAATCCCAACTCCCAGGGCACGGCCAGAAAGAGGGAAGGAAAGAGGGAAAAAAAAAAAAAAAAATGGACTGGAGGTTTTTCCCTCCCCTCGCACTCCCTTCCCTACCTTCTTTTTGAAAAACATAATTTATCTGTGTATTATCAAGAAATCCAGACACTTTAATCAGTGAGCTATGAAGTCAGTATTTCCATTCTTATCTAGCGGAGGAGTGGAAATGGAGAGCAGATAGGCAGCTCCGAGCCCGGCCGTGGTGGGGAATGTTAATGGGAGGAGCGGCGGAGCCATTGGCTACCGAGCTGCCGCTATCGCTGCCATTATCGCGCCCTTATCGCCGCAACCATCGCAGCGCAGTAATGGGGCCAGTTCAACTTTCCGCATTATCATAGGAGCTGCGAGTAGCATGAGAGGCCTCGGCTGGGAGACGGAGAAGAGAGAGAGAGAGAGAGAGAGAGACAGAGCGGCCAAACTTCCCGGCGGAGCAGGGAGGGGAGGGAAGAGCGGCTTTTCCTGCCCGCCGGGCCCTCCCGGGATGGGGATGCTCTGCCTGAGGCTCCCGGTCTCACATTGCCAAAGCTCCGGGGGAACATCTCCAAAGCCGCGGGGGCTGACTCCTCCAACACCACAATACTCTGGGTATCAACCCTAAGGCACATCCCCAAACCCCAGGCACCGACCAAGAGAAGTATACCCAAAATCCTTGGCACCAATTTCATCGAGCATCCCAAAACCCTGGGGACCATCCCAAAGCACATCCCCAAACCCCAGGCACTAACCAAGAGAAGTATCCCCAAAACCACAGGCACCAATCTCATCGAGCATCCCAAAACCCTGGGGACCATCCCAAGGCACATCCCCAAACCCCAGGCACTGACCCAGAGAAGTATCCCCAAAACCACAGGCACCAATCTCATCGAGCATCCCAAAACCCTGGGGACCATCCCAAGGCACACTCCCAAAGCCCAGGCACTGACCCAGAGAAGTATACCGAATCTCATCAAGCTTCCCAAACCCCTTGGTACCATCCCAAGGCACATCCCAAAATCCCAGGCACCGACCCAAAGAATTATCCCCAAAACCCCTGACACCAACCTCATTAACCATCCTAAAACTCTGGGTACCATCCCAAAGCATACCCCCAAACCCCAGGCACTGACCAAGAGAAGCATCCCCAAAATCCCTGGCACCAATCTCATCAAGCATCAAGTTGTTTTTCACTCTTATCTCGCTCCACCCAAAGCCCTGGGTACCATCCCAAGGCACATTCCCAACCCTGCTGAGCATCCCCCCCAAAGGCTCAGGCACAGCCTCAAGGTGCATCCCCAAACTCCTTCAAGCATCCATAAATTCCTGGGCACTCAGCCCAAGGCGCATCCTTAAAGCCCCAGGCACTGAATCTGTGGGGAATCCCCAAAATCCAGCATGCCAAACACTCCCAAAATCCTGAGCACTGACCCCAAAGCCCATCCCTAAAGCAAGGGGTACTGACCCCATCAAACATCCCCAAACTCTGGGTTTGCATTCCCAAAACTGCAGGCACCATTACTAAATATTCCTAAAACTCCAGGCACTGACCCCATTGAACATCCCAAAAGCCTCCAGGCACTGACCCACCGAGCATCCCCAAAAATCCTAAATACTGCCAAAACTCCAGGCACTGACCCCATTGAACATCCCAAAAGCCTCCAGGCACTGACCCCACCAAGCAGCTCCAAAAATGCAGGGACCCATCCTAAATACTGCCAAAACTCCAGGCACTGACCCCATTGAACATCCCAAAAGTCTCCAGGCACTGACCCCATCAAGCATTCCCAAAAATCCTAAATACTGCCAAAGTTCCAGGCACCAACCGCAATGAACATCCCAAAACCCACACACTGACCCCAAAATCTCCCAGCCATGACCCCACTGAGCATCCCCAAGCCCTGGCACTGGCAGGGAGGCGCATCCCCAAATGCTGGGGTCAGGCTCCCAGCTGGCCAAGGCCGAGGGAAAACAATGGACGCACATTTCATCAGATGGACAAACCCGAGGAGCACATTTCCTCCACGCGCTATCGAAGGGGAGATGTCAAGAAAATATGTTGATGTGAGAAAGAGGAGATAAAGAATTATTTTGGAGGAAAAAAGCCGTGGAAGGCTCTTATCTGGAGTGACTCATAGGCACACACTCCTTAACCCCACTGCAGCCCAAGGTCAGCAGTTGCATTCCTTTCGGCGTTTCAGCCCTTCCAAAAAAACATGTTGCTGCAGGAACAATGTGGAGCCTTTACCGGGCAGCCATCGGAAGAGGGAACTGTATTACCCCGAAACACTTGAACTTTCCTGATAAAAGGAGCAGCAGGACACAGCCCGGCCAAGCTGGAGCGGCCAAAAGCCCTGAGTCAGGCAGCAGAAGCAGTCATGGGATGTGGCGCAGAAAAAAAAGGGAGATATTGGCCTGCTGCTCCCATTGCTGCTCCTCTCCAAAGTGGGGGAGCTGATTTCTTGGCCCCACGGGAAGGAAAAAATCCACTCTATCCTCAGCATGGAGTGTGGTGCAGGGCTGGCACAGAGGCCTTTTCCAATTCATCTTCTCCAATGTTGAATCCTGAGGAGCTCCAGGTTCCTCGCTCCTGCCCGTTGCTCACATCCCTCTCCCTGGGCAGCATCAGCTCTCAGCCCTGGTTGTGCCTCTGTGGAAGCTCTGGGCTGGTTTTCCCTCCACAGCAACGCCCCATCCAGTGTTTCCCAAGGCAGATCGTGTTTTGTTTTTTTTTGCAGCAGGACGGATGGAAAACATCCTCAAAACATCCTCAAAACATCCTCAAAGCATCCTCTTCCTTCGGCCAGCACGGCTGCGTTTGACCCCAAATCCAGCAGCACCAGCAGCTCCATCCCCAGCCCCGCTGCTCCCACTCTGGGCAGCGTTGTCCTTCCCTTTCCCAGGGATGTGGGTGTCCCCTCGGGGCTGGGAATGTCCCATGGCACGGAGATTGCTGCCCCAGGATGATGTGGACAGGGTGATGCCTTTGGGGTGATGCCTTTGGGGTGCTGCCCCTCTCCAGGAACCCGGGCTCACCCGTGCCGTGGCGCTGCCTCCTTGCACAATTCCTGCAACACCCGTGGGGAAAGGATTGCTTTCCTCCCCAGCCCTGATTGCCGAGCTGGCCCCATCACAACTTGGCCAAAGGGGAAGCTGCAGCTGGCTAGGTGGCCTCGTGATTCACCGTGCAAAATAAGACCTTGCCCAACCTGGCCATCGGGATCCCGAGGTGTAAATCCCGGCTGGAGGTGGCTTCCCCGGGGTGCCAGGGACAGTCCATGGCTGTGGCTCTGTGCCCACGCTGGGGATGGTGTGGGGGTGTCCCCCGGGGGCTCAGGAGGTGGAGGAGCAGCAGCAGACACAAAACCAACCCAGCCCCAGCGCCCACGGCCCTGGAAGGAGCTGCTGGCAGAGCCTCCTCACCTCCCTCGCCGGGCCCTCGGCAGAACTGGTTTGGCCATGGCCAGCCTGGATCCAGGCCTGGCTCCTCCAGCATCCTCCTCATCCTCCTCTCCTGAGGGTGGCCAGGAAGAGCCATCCTGGGATATACCCTCAGCATGGCACCAAAAGGGCTCACAGGGTTCCCTGGCATCGAGGGATGCAGTGTGGCACGGCTGGCAGGGCATGGGGTGGTGGCACTGGCCAGCAGTGCCATCCCTCCATTATCCATGGTGCTGGATGGAGCTGTCCCCTTGGCCACCAGCTGCCAACCTTCTCCTGGAGCTGGGGCCTGCAGGGATGCTCACACCTGGCTGTGCAAGGGGAGGGAAACTTCTTCCAGCATCACCTGAGGCTGGGGCAGACCCTCCATGGGGCAGGAATGTGCCTGGTGGGAAACACCTGGGGATGGCTGGGAGAACTCCCCATGGTGGACTCAGCTGGGTAAATCCCACCAGTATCCCATTGACGCACTGATATCCCACCAGTATCCCACTGATGTCCCACCAGTCCCTCCCCTATCCCACGATGCTCCCCAGCCCTGGGAGCCCGCAGTGCCACATCCCCGGGGCCGGTGGCAGCCGGGCTGGGCAGAGCCACTGCGGGGGCAGCGGTGCCACAGGGCTCTGCCACCCTCGCCCTGCCAGCTGCTCGGTGCCACCGCCGCGCCAGGGCTGGCAAAAGCCTCGGGGCTGTTTGCTCAAGAGGGGAGGGGTTGGCAGGCAGGCAGGCAGGCAGCGCCCGTGGGTGTCACAGACATGTGGGACACGGAGATGCCACCCTGGGGATGCCAGCAGTGTGGGTACAGGGGGATGGGAGGCTGAGGGAGCTCCGGGATGGGCAGAAAATTCCGGTTTTAGAGCAGAGCTGGGAGGGCCTGATGGAACCCAGCTCATCTCAGGAGCAAAGCCTCCCCACCCCACGGAGCACCCCGGGGTAACCCCTCCCCAAACACCCCCACCCCGGAGGCGCGGATGGGGAAACTGAGGCACGGAGGTGGCGGGGATGGAAAAGCGCAGCTGCATCAGAGCGCAGAGGGGAAAACAGGCCAAAAAAAAAAAAAAAAAAAAAAAAGCAACAAGCAGAGGAGGTTGAAACAGAGTCACCTGAAAGGGAAGGAGGACTCGGGAGGGAGGGAAGGCAGCGGGAAGGAGCGGGCAGGAGGCGTGCCGGGAGCATCCCACGCCACCGGCTCACCACGCCGCCGCTAAAAATAGACGCTGGCTTGGCCACTGTCATCTTTAAACGAAACGCGATTTTCCATGCTCCCCCAAGGGAGGGAAGGACGGGCTCTCCCACGGCCACCCCATCCCCTGCCCGGCATCACCGGGGAGCGGCCGAGCGTGCAGGAGGAGAGGAAAAAATAAAAGCAAATAAAAGCACCCGAGCCCAGCACGGCCCGTCGAGAGACGGCGGCTTTAACAGCGCAGATCGCGCTCCTTATCTGACACCATCTAATGGCAATTAAAGAAAATCCACATGCAAAAATATGACGGTGTTTTCACCTCCCCCCCCAGCCCGTGCGTTCGCTCGGCGGTGCAGAATGGGAGATAACGATCAAAAAAAGTCAAAGCTCTCATCAAACTAATGCAACATCTGCAGCCGATAACAGGAGCTGGGAGAGCTCGGCTTCTCAACCCAGCTCGCTTCACAGAGCACGTGGAGGGGGGGAAAACCACCTCACCACCTTGAGAAACAAAAACACACATGCAGCTGCCCCCCATCAGATAATTAAAGTGCCTGCGTTAATCACATTTGCAGTGGAACAAATTGTTGGAGCCCTTTTGCCCCTCTTTGCTGTGTTTGTTGTTGTAGCGAATCCTGCTCCGGTCTGGTGGGGAGAGATAAGTGCTCCTTATCAGCCCTGGCAATCTCTATCAGGATGGAGATCGGGGCTTGGCGCTTATCGGGAGCTCAGATCTACTGTAGCTGAGCGCAGAATAAAAAGGGAAAAGGAAAAAAAAACCCAACACCATAAAAAAAAAAAATAATAACCACAAACAGGCCCCTGCAACTATGACAAAACACTCGCTTCCAGCTCGCTTAGGAACAGAAAAAAATAATAAAAAATATGTGTATTAAAAGAACAAGGGAGGGGGAGGCACATCAGCGCGATGAGATCAATCTCGCGCTTATCAGCTCCCCCATCGCAGGACCCGGCGCTGTGAAAGCACCGGCAGCTGCCAGAGCCTCGCTCATCAGCTGGGCGCCCGCGCTCCCATGTTTGAAGTTAATAAATATAACAGGCTATCTGGGTTGGAGATCAGCTCCTGCTCCCTATCAGCCCCTCACATCTATCTACCAGCAGAACAAAAGACAGACACACACACACACAAAAAAAAAAAAAAAAAAAAAAAAGAAAAAGAAAGAAAGAAAAAAAATCAACCACCCCATAAGGCAGAAGCAGCTGCAGGGAGGTTGGTGGCACAGGCAGGGATGGAAAGGAACTGTCCTCTGCGGGCAGGAACCCCCAGAAATGAAAGGGAGAGATGCTCGGGGTGTTTTCTGCGCTATCGAAAGCCACCATCGCGATGCAATCGGCTCTGAAACCTGCCCAGCGCTGCCGGGGGGGCTCGGAGGGAGCGAGCGGCACCCCCGGCCCCTCCATCCCCGCTCGGCTCCGGCCCGGAAAGGCAGCGAGGAGAGCAAGGTTAAAGCAGCCGGTTAAATATAGTCCGGTGTCTGATCTCTGCCTTATCTGCGCTGGCGATCGCCCGCTCTCCCGGCGATCTCCCCGCGAGCCTTAATCTGCGCCTCGCATCGGGCTCCAGAAAACAACACAACAAAACCCCAACCCCGCAAGAGAAGGCGAAGCCCGAGCGAGAACATCGCGTCACCCAGGAAAATAAAATCAGCAGATACCAATCTGGAGGAGGTTTTTAATGCTCCAGCCGAGATGATAAGGAGGATAGACTTTGTGGAAACAGGTCCGGTGTGTACATGAGAGGAGTCTGGTTACCGGAGCCCTGATTCATGCATACCTTCCCCGATGGAGCAGCGGCAGGGCGCTCTCGCCGCGCTCGCCGCCTCTAATGACTGTTTTCATGTTGACACATACAGGAAGGCTTCCAAGCTCTCAGCTTTTAATCACTTTTGGCCATCGCCGGCGGCCTGAGATCAGCCTCCCACTTTATCATTTCTTCACATCTCTGCAGAAAGGCAGCAGAGGAAGGAGATACGAGGAGCAGCAGCAGCCGCCGCCGCCCGGCCGAGCTGCCACGGCCTCGTCCTGCCCCAGTTTGCCCCGCAAAGTGGGCGCTGGGAGCGGGCATCCCGCAGGATTCCAGCGCTCCCGCTCCCAGTGCTTCCGGCTGAGCGAGCTGCAGCCGCCCAGACACGGCTTTCTGCCGAAATAAAGCCGCGGAAGTTGGAGAAAGCCAAAGGAGAAAAAGTATCCCGGAAAAAAGAAGAAAAAAAAAAAAAAAGAAAAAAAAAAAAAAAAAGAAAGGAGGCAGCTGGGACTATTTTTAACTCTCCCCGGGTAAAAGTCTAGCTGAGCGTTATCACCACAGCAATCACCCCAGGCAGGGAAACAGGTAGGTGCAACTCAGCCTTGCAATTATTTCAGGAGAAAGATAAAGGTAGATTATCACATGGTGGCCAGCCTTCCCTATCCTCCCATCTCCCTCTTATCACCAGCTTCCATCGACTCGAGGGGGAAAGGAAAAAAACACACACACACCGGAGAGGAAGGAGAAAAGCCAAGCTGAGCCCGGCACCAAAAAACTTCCAGCACTTTGCAGGATTCCTCTGCCTTGCTGGTACATCCTCGCTGGAGCAAAACAAGAGCCCGGCCGATGGAAACCCTCGGGAAGCACCATGGCCCAGGGAGGGACAGGGATGTGCCCAGGGAGGGACAGGGATGTGCCCAGGGAGGGACAGGGATGCGCCCAGGGCCCCGAGGGATCCTGCGGCGCTTCCTCATGGCCACGTCCCACCTGGGCTGGGATGCAGAGCGGCACCTGGGGGGGGCAAGGACAGCGTGCCCGGTGGGGAGGATGGCACATGGGCACCATGGGGACGGTGGCACGGCGGGTCCAGCAGCGCCCAGGCAAATGGGGGTCCCCGTACTGGAAGGGCAGGGTCAGGGCGCTGTCCCTGCGGTGAGGAGCCCCTGGCAGGGCTGGGGTACCCCAGGGAGGATGGGGAGCCCCTGGCAGGGTGAGGAGCCCTCGGCAGAGCTGGGGTGGCCCAGCGGCGATCGGGAGCCCGGGGGGGTTCGGGGAGCCCCCGGCCCTGGCCGCCGGCGCTGGATGGGAGGCAGGCAGGGGAGATAAGATCACAATTTCAGGCCGTCCCGACAGAGCGATGTTATCAGGACGGGACTTGCAGAACGGAATATTTTAAAGCCTTATCGGGGCCCCCATCGGGAGCCGGTACCGGAGCCACCGCGCTGGCGGGGGGGAGGCGGCGCGGGAGGGAGGGGGGAGAGGTGGGGACAGAGACCGAGGCAGACGAGCGGCCGGTAGCAGGAACGGGCACCCACGGCGGCCGTCCCGGGGGGCTCCCGGCTGTATCCCGGGTGTGTCCCGGGAGTACCGGGGGCACCGGGGGAAGGGGCGCGGGAGCGCTGCCGCCGAAGGGGCGGTGCACAAAAATAAGCGGGGAGGGGGCGTGGGTGCGGTGGGTCCAGCAGGGAACGGCGGAAGGGGTGCCGGTAGCGGCCACTCACGTTTGATCTGCCGGGGGTTGCTCTGTTTCCTCCTGGACATCGCTCGGCGAGGGGCGAGCCCGGCGCCCCGGCTGGCGGCTGGGCGGGCGGCAGGTGGGTGGCGGCGGGCGGGCCCCCGGCTGCTCGCATGCCCGCCCGCCCGCCCGCGGGGCCGGGCCGGGCCGGGGCCGGGGCCGGGGCCGGGCCGGGCCGTGCTCGGCGGAGCGAAGCCGCCGCCGCCGCCGCCGCGGGATTTTCTCAATGGGCGCCGCGCCGGATCAAACCCGCGGAGCGCCCCGGGGGGCGGGGCCAGCGCCGCGGCCGCGGCCGCCCATAGGCCCCCGCCCCCCGCCGGCCACGCCCACCGGATGGCGCGCGCGGCGGGGCGGGGCTAACGGCAGAGGGGGCGTGGCCTCGGCGCGCGCTCCCTGCGGGGGCTCCGTGCACGCTCCCGCCGCGGTCCCCAAAGGCTCCCGAAGGTGTCCCCAGCCCCTCTCTGGGAGCCCCGTGAGGCTCCAGCCCCTCATTTGGGTCTGGCACCACCCCCTTAGATCGAACTCCTCCTTTTGGGTTCCGCAACCCATCCCCAGCATCCCGAAATTCCCCTTTGGGGTCTTCCATCCTTCTTTGGGTTCCCCAGATTCCCCTCTGGGATCCCTTGTGACTCTCTGGAAGCTCCTGCACTCCCAGCAATTCCCCCGCTGGGACCTCAGTGCTATCACTGAGTCCCAATTCACCTTTTGCAGATCCTCAAAGCCTCTTATGGCGCCCCCCAAACCTTCTGTGGGGTCCCCAGGGCCTCTTTTGGATCCCTTGGAACCCCTCTCGTTTCCAGACGAATGGTCCAAAACATCCCTCTTATGACTTCCATGGGGTCGGGGACACCCCAGGACACCCTAGGGATGGTGTTGATGTCCTGGGGTCCCCCCTTAGCATCATCCCAGCCAGGTCACCTCTGAGCACAGACAAATTTTGGGTTGAAATGTGGGTTAAACAGGAGCCACTTAGATTTTGAACCCATGATGGAAATATTTTCCTGTAAAAAACAACAATTTCTCCCAAACTGGACCTTGCCCGTGGCTGGCCTTGGATCAAGGGGATTTGGTGGTGATGGCTGGTGGTCCCCAAATAATGATAAAATTTTTGGATCATTTCCAGTGGTGATGGCTGGTGGTCCCCAAATAATGATGGATCAATGGAGGGGGCTGTGGGGACACGGCACAGCTCGGTCATATCCCTTCTCCATCTATCCCTGGACATGGGATGTGCTTTTTCCCCCCCTTTTCTTTTTCTTTTTTAAAAAGGGTTTTTAATTAACTTCCTGTTTCAATGGTGGGATAATGAGTTTTAAGCAGCGCATGATTCCAGTAAAGAGGTCAAACCGGCAATGAGGATGTCAAAAGAAATTAAGTTAGGAATTAAGAAGAAATCCAGGGGAGAAAAAAGAAAAAAACCCAATGGAAGGAGGGAGATGCTGCTGAGGACAAGGCTCTCTGGCTGACCACCCCCCAAAACCGTGCTGGTGGTGCCTTTCACCTCAAATGGCCTCGGATTGCTGCCTTCCTGGAGACCATCCCTGGAACCATCCCTGGAACCATCCCTGGGACCATGCCTGGAGATCATCCCCTTGGGGAGCAGCTCTGCTTGTGGAGCTCTCCCCTCCCTCCCAGCCAAGGCTCCAAACTCAGCTTTTTCATGTCCAAAATATCCTATTTTAGGGTTTTTTCTTGTCATAAGAGGGAGGACTGGCATTGCTTTGCCTGTGGAGCCCGCAGTGGGCTCTGCTCCGTGCCAGCCGTGATGGTTCTGCCTCCTGAGGGGATCCCAAACCCATCCCGGCCCTTTCGGGGGTCCCTGGGGTCCCCCCGGCTCTGCTGTGGGGATTTTGGGGCTGGGGGCACGGCAGATCCAGCCGGTTCCTCTGGCACATCCATGGATGTCCCCCGTGGTACCCACCCGGCGTGTTTGCTTACGCTGAGATAATTAGACAAGCGGTTAATTAAACACAGCATCGTTAATTGCATGGGTTTGAGGGGCTGGGGGGGAGTGAACACCGACGAGGTGCCCAAATTTCTTCTGCCCCGGAGGCAGCAGAGGGATGGGGGCTGTCCCTGGCTCTTTGTGCTGGAAGAAGGGGTGGCAGCATCACTGTCACACCCACGGGGAGCTGCATCCCTCCCCAAAAATGCCCCCAAAATCCTTACTGGAGCTGGTGGGTGCGGCCACCCTGCCCTGGGAAGCAAAGCAAACAGGTTGCAGTCCTTCCCCTGGCCAAAATCTTCCTTTAATTCCCTTTTTGGCACCATCCCACGCCCACCTAGACCCTCCAGGGGTGACAATTCTCTATCTCCACCACCACCCAAGGGCTGCATCCTGGCCAATGTCCCTTTAATTCCCTTTCTGGCACCATCCCAGAGCCACCTGGACCCCCAAGGGTGACAATTCTCAGTCTCAACCAGCACCCAAAGGCTGCATCCCTGCTAATGTCCCTTTAATTCCTTTTCTGACACCATCCCAGAGTCACCTAGATTCTCCCAGGGGTGACAATTCTCAGTCTCAACCACCACCCAAGGGCTGCATCCCAGCCAATGTCCCTTTAATTCCCTTTTTGGCACCATCCCACACCCACCTAGACCCTCCAGGGGTGACAATTCTTGGTCTCAACCACCAACCAAAGGCTGGATCCTGACACGGGGATGTCCCCAAATGCCACATCCCAACACAGGGATGTCCCCAAATGCCACATCCCAACATGGCGATGTCCCCAAATGCCATATCCCGACACGGGGATGTCCCCAAATGCCACATCCCGACACAGGGATGTCCCCAAATGTCATATCCCGACACGGGGATGTCCCCAAATGCCACATCCCGCTGCCCCGTCCCCCGGGGGCACCCATGGGTGGCCCTGCACGGGGACAGGCGGCGCGGTGGCGGTGCCAGAGGCAGGGCTGGGTGTCTCCCTGCTCCCTTCCCGAGGCCGTGCTGGTTGCAGGGAGGGGAGCCGAACAAACAGCGCGTTTTCCCGAGGAGTGAATTACACGCCTGCAGAGCAGAGATAATGCGGGAGCAGCCGTTCCCCCCATTGTGAGCGAGGTGACATCTTTTTATGGAGCTGTGTACATTTGTATTAGTGCCAATTAATCTGCCCTGATATTGTTAGAGACGCGGCCAGAGGAGGCGGCGCAGGAATGTCAATGGGAAGAGCCAGGCGCTGCCTCTGCCGGATTTCAGGGTTCGGGGGGGCATTTTGGGGGGCTGTGCTGAGCCCCCGCTGCCACTGCCCGCTGGCACGGTCTGCCAATGCCCCAAACTCAGCTTTTTTCCTGCTCAAAATATCCGATTTTAGGTGGTTTTGTGGTCCCAAGAGGGAGGACTGGCATCACCTGCAGAAGGGCCCTGCCACCTGCTGGCAGGAGAACCCGGCCCTGGGTGCCACTTGTCACCTGCCCTGGCTCGGCCTCGGGTGGCTCCAACAGCCCGGGGTCCTTGGCACAGGTTGGGCACAGCTTGGGCATGGATGTGACACGGGTGGGACGGGGCAGGAGCAAAGCCTGGGCATGGCCTGGGCACGGTTTGGGCATGGTTTGGGCACGGTTTGGGCACGGTTTGGGCATGTTCCTCCCTGACTTGGGCACGTCCCACTGCTGTGGAATTTTGGGAGCTGCAGTGGCAGCGTGGAAGGGTTTGGGATTGAACCAAATCCCAAGCGTGGAATGGTTTAGGGTTGAAAAGCCTGCAAGATCATCGAGCCCCAGCACTGCCAAGGCCACCACGGAACCATGTCCCCAAATGCCACTTCCATGTGGCTTTTAAACCCCTCCAGGGATGAGAGCTCCAGCTCTGCCTTGAGCAGCTGGGCCAGGGCTGGACAAACCTTTCCATGAAGAAATGTTCCCAATATCCAACGTAAACCTCCCCTGGCACAAATGGTGCTGGGTGCTCCTGAAACCAGGAGGGAATGTGTGGGTGAGCAGCCCCACATCCCAAATCCAAGGCTGGGATGTCTCAGTGCTTATTTCCCCCTCCCTCTTACTGATCTCCATCTCTAGGAATGATGTTCTAATTCCCAAAAGGAGCAATCCAAGGAATTCCTGGGCTTCAGGAGCATCACTGCTGGCAGGATGGCATCCCTGGGGGCTGCATGGCTCCTGTGCTCCTCTTCCCACTCTTCACAGCCCCAGGGCTGCAGGTTTTCCTGCATGAATTCAGCACCCTGTCAGGATCCCTCCCTGTCACACACCCTGGGGAGGAAGGTGGGAGCTGGGCTTTAAATTCCTGCTGTGCAAGGAACGGCCAGATTTGACTCAAAAGCAAAAAAAAAAAAAAAAAATTCCTAAATCTTCAGTCCCTGCTTGCAGTGTGACAACCATGGTGGATCCCGTTATCCTCCAGGCTTTATGGAGAGGCTTAAAGCACCTCTGGCTCAGAAACTTGGCTGTGGGGCTGAGGAAAGAAAGGCTGGCTGGATTTGGTGGGGGGGGATTGAACAGCAAACAGCTTGAGGGAAATTTAGGGTGGTGGCAAGAAGCCAAGAATTCCCCCGAGGGGCTCCATCAATGCCAGGCATATCCCATCAGACCCACCCTGCAGCCCCTGGGGCTGTCCCACCCCATGTGGGTGCAGACTGACCCCACATCCCAGGGGTGCAGGGCTGGGACCCCCCCAGATGTGCTGGGTCCAGGGGAGCCCCCCTGTGCTGCTGTCCCCTGCTGAGCAGGGAGTTAATCCCCACAGGGAGAAGCTGCCTGGCTTTGCATCCTCACTGGAATTACGGTGACAGGGGCCTGCAATCTCCCGAGTGACAAACGCTGCTGGATAATGCAGGACTCAGCAAACCTGGGGGCTTTGGGCAGCTCAGAGGAGCTGATGGGTGGGGGGGATTGAGGGAGTGGGATGTGGGGGAGAACAGGGGGGAAAAAACCTACTCACATTTAGAGGGGAAAGGATAAATTAAATAATTCAGCCCCCCAGAAATCCCCCAACATCTCCCTGGGCAGTGGCATTCCCGAGCCAGAGGTGGGCATCACTCATATCTTGGGCTTCCAGAAAATGGGTGCAGCTTTGGGAAGGGGTCCCTGCACCCATCCAGGACCCTGGGGATGGGTGCCATCCCTGCAGCATTCCCCTGGCTCCCAGCAGACTCATTTCCAGGTACCCAGGTGATGAATCTGGAGGTGTGGGAGAGCTCTGGTAACAACCAGGCATGAAAATCTCCTCCTCCGCCCTGCAGGTTTGCTGCCCTGGTGAAATATAGCACAGGGAAAACATAAAAGTCCCATTTCCAGCTCCATAATATTTCCTGCCAAAACAAAGTAAAATGTGCCGCCTTAAATTTTCTGCAAAATTCTTTTGAGGTTATTTTTTTCCCTAAATTAAGCCATACTAATTATTTTCAGCCACTTTATCTCCACTCTGCAACACACCAGGAGGGTGCAGGCGGCAAGCATTTTAAGCCTCCATAAACAAAAGAGTAGTTTGGAAAATAATTCTATCAATTAATCAAATTAATCCTGCAGTTTTAGTTACAAGCCCCGAGTGGCGAGGATCCCAGCCGGCGGTGCCGAGCTATCTCTCACTGACAGCGGCTCCGTGTTGTGATTGCGGCGGTAATTAAAGGATGGGATACAGGAATTAAAGGATGGATGGGTGGAATACACCGCCTCTGTGGGGGCTCCCAGCCCAGAGGTCAGCTCGAGGACAAAGCGGGGATGAGGGAACTGGGCCTTCAGCAGCACCGCCATCATCATCATCATCAATCACCATTGTCATCGCCAGCATCAACACCATCGCCATTATCATAAAATGGGGATGAGCAAAATGAGCCCTCACCATCATCATCATCATCATCATCATCATCATCATCATCAATCACCATTGTCATCACCAGCAACAGCATCATCATCATCACTGCCATCACCAATACCATCATTATCACCATCATCATCAAAAAGAGATGAGCAAAATGGGCCCTCACCAGCATCATCTTCATCATCATCATCAATCATCATCATCACCAGCAGCAGTAGCATCGCCATCACCAACACCGTCATCACCACCATCATCATCAAAAAGGGATGAGTAAAATGAGCCCTCACCAGCATCATCATCATCATCAGCAGCATCATTATCATCATCGCTACCACCAAGAGCATCATTATCACCATCATCATAAAATGGGGATGAGCAAAATGAGCCTTCACCAGCATCATCATCATCATCACCAGCAGCACCATTATCATCATCAATCACCATCGTCATCATCACCAACACTAGCATCATCATCATCACCATCACCATCAAATGGGGATGAAGAAAATGGGCCCTCACCATTATCATCATCATAAATTGGGGATGAGCAAAATGAACTGTCACCATCACCACCGTCATCATCATCATGGTCAAAATTGTCCTCTTTGTCATCATCACCATCACAACTGGGGATGAGCAAAGTGAGACGTCATCAGCACCATCATCATCATCAGCATAATGAATTTGGGATGAGCAAACCGGGCAGTCACCAGCACTGTCACCATCATAGTCATCACCACGAACAACTGGGGATGAGCCAATTGGGCTGTCACCATCACCATCCTCATCATCACCACCACACCATCATAAATCTGAGATGAGCAAACTGGGCCGTCACCATCAACGCCATCATTATCATCATCACCATCAAAAATGGGGAATGATTAAACTGGGCCATTATCATCTCCATCACCATCACTGTTACCACCTTCACCACAAATTGATCACCAGCCTGGGCCATGAACACTTGGTGATGACCAAACGAGGTAACCCCATCACCATCACAAAGTGATGATGACCAGACTGGACCACCCCCATCACCAGCTGATGATGACAGATCAGGCTGTTGCCACTGCCAGTCGGTAATGACCAAACTGGGCTGTGACAATGGCCAATCCATGATGACCTAACTGTGCCATCACCATCACCAGCTGAGGACCACAAAACCAGGCCACCACCACCATCACCATCATCACCTTGGTTTTTCCCCTCAAGGACAAGACTCTCCTGCCATGAGCAGCACTTGGACAAGATCTGTGAGGAAGAGGAGCTGCAGGAGCATCTTCACTGCTGAGAAGCTCCACCACTTTGCAAACCATTGAGGTGACAGCAGTGGCACCAAGGACCTCCTCAGCCCTTTTACAGAGGACGCCTCAAACATCCCACAAACATCACGCAGACAGGGAATTTCTGTGAAAATATTGGAATATATTTGAAAAGATTAATCATGGATGACTTTACAGTACCACCCCATATTTTTATCTCATACTTTATTTAACAATATTAAAGAGGCACTTTAAAAGCACACGGACAACATCATAAAACGGCGTTTCCTGCTCTCTCTCTGCTTCTCTGGAAAAAATATCAAAATAAAAACTTTTGACAGAACACATTGCACCCAAGGTAAATTACCTACAATAGTTTTTTATACAATACAAAGAATTGTAAAGATACATATTAACAGAATAAAGCCTCTTTTTTTTTTTTCCTTTTAACTCTAAAACAAAACAAAAAAAATCATTGCAGGACAGACGCAAAGTACTCTGACTGTTCATATCACATCAGTGCATTACTTCACCTCCTTGACTTGGGAGTATTTCAATAAAATCTTTCCATGTCCTCATTTGCACCTGAGATTTCTTTCTGGATCCAAAAGTTTGGTTGTAGAACGTGCTCGTTTAATGTGACGTAACATTTTTGACACTATGGAGTACCAGCATAGAGGAGCTTTTTCCCTAAAGTTGTGTTTTTTCCCTAAAATTGTGTTTTTCCCCCTAAGTTGTATTTCTTCCCCCAAGTTGGATTTTCCCCCTAAAGTTAATTTTTCTCCCTAAGGCTGAATGTTTTCCCCTTTGAATTGGCCTTTTTTTTTTTTTTAATTATCTTTTCCTGCTCCATTTTTTGGACAGATAATCGCTTCTCCCTACCAATTCCCCATTTTTTTTTTCAATCAAGGAAGTCTGTATTCACATTACAAATGAAGAATAGCACCAGTAACTGCATAGTACAAGCGGATACCTATAGAGCCACTACGTCAATACAGTAAGAGAGTTTAGAAGTGATACCGTTGAGGGCACTCGGACAGTACCGGTTTTTGCTGCGGTAAATTGGCACAGTTTTCTCGTTGCACAAAAAAACCCCCCCCACAAACAAAAAGAAAAAACACACACACGCTCACACACACACACACACAAAAACCCCAAAAAACCCTAAAAAATCAGAGTTTGTCACAAGTGTCAAGGTGCAGTTTGCTCGTGGGGACGCTTCTCCTCCAGTCCCATCGTCTACAGTGGTCAAAGAGTGGCAGCATCCTCTGGAGGGCTCCGACAGCCCCAGAACCCCAGAGCTGGGTCGTCCTTCTCTTGACGATGTAGAAACAAAATTCTTGGGGATGGCTGTCAAAATATAGGACACTTGGGTCTTAATTTAATTTTTTAATTGTATCATCGCTCAGACCAGCTCCCAATTAAATGAATTGTACGGGATTATTTGTGCAAAATCTTCCACAAAAAAAAAAAAAAAATTTTGCTTTCTACAGTGTACTGCACCTT
The DNA here is from genome assembly GCF_028551555.1 of Melozone crissalis. NCBI lineage: Eukaryota > Metazoa > Chordata > Aves > Passeriformes > Passerellidae > Melozone > Melozone crissalis. The sequence continues at coordinate 1,701,729 of NW_026535785.1, forward strand.
ATGAATAAGACGTCTACGGAATGAAGTTCATCTCTTCAAGTACTTTGTACAAAGATAACACAGACACAGACTCAAAAGGGTCTGAGATTTGCAAGTATCCTTATAACCTCAGCACTTCTGCAATAAAGCAATTGCTCTCGACGATTCAGTCTGCCCAAAGCGATTACAATTTCAGTTCATGAAAATCATCAGCAACATCAAAGTTCTAGCATTTGCATGATAAATCAGGTGAATTAAAGTAGATTAGTAGACACAAAGCAAACTATTTCACAGAGGCTGCAGTGCAAGTTCATTTAAGCTAGACAGAGAAATCATGCTACACAAACGAATTTAATGCTTTGATAATTTTTTTCCCTTGCAAACCCCATGAAAGCAGCTGAGGATCACCATAAGTCACTTCCATAAATTATTCTGAAGTATCTCTCCTTAGAGGAATTTTAAAGCTGGTTAATTTCTGCCCAAAGAGTTGGCTGAGCAGGTTGTTCTGGGACTCGGCGCTGCGGTAGCTGGCCGGGCCGGCCGCCTTGGCCCCGCGGTGGCCGTGCCATGAGCCCCGCGGGGACGGCGCCGGCCCCTTGGCCAGCACCTGGTGCAGGCTCTTGCCCAGGATGGCTTTCCTGCGCCTCACGTCCCCGTTGGCGTGGCGGAGCTCCCCTTTCTTCTGGTTGTAAGGGTCCAGCACCATCTTCTTCAGCTGGGGGCCCGTTCTGGGCTTGGGTGCCAGCTTGGTGCAGTGCGTGTCCCTCCTGCCAGGAGGGGACGGGGTGGGAGCCTCGGTGCTGCTCCAGCTGCCACGTTTGAGCTCTGCGGTGCTCTCGCTCCTGCCCGGGCATGGTGGCCGGGCTTTCTTCTTCTTCCCGTCTCCTTCCATGTTCTCCCGGGAGCCGGAGCTGCCCCGGTGGCTCAGGGATTTGTGTTCTTTCCTCCTCTTGGGGTGAAGCTTGCCGTGTCTCGTGGTGTTGCTGGCCACCTCATCTCTGGGCTGGTGGCTGCTGGATTTGCCCGGGTTGCCACTTTGGTCCTTGGTGTTAGCATTATTGTCCTTAGCCTCAGGCATGGATTTCTCCTTCCCTGAGATGGGCTGCTGAGCCTCCTCGGGGCTGCCCACACCAGGAGCAGCCTCACTACCCACGGTTTTCTTTGGTGGCACTGCATCTTTGGAAGCTCTGCCGAGTGTGGGTGATGCTGACTTGTCCTTTGGGGGCAGGGGTTGATGGGCACCTTCTGGAGATGCTGGCTTAGCTGCACCTTCCCAGGCAGAGGCATCATTGGGGCTGCCCCATTTGTGGGTCTCCGTGGCTTGTGGAGACTCTGCCTCAGGGGAAGGAAGCTCTGAGACCTTCTTGGCAAGCTGGAGAAAAGGGATCCCCTCCATGGCGTTGGTGTCTGTGCTGGGATTTTCCAGGATACAGGCCCTGTATTCATCTTTTTTGCCTGTGCTTGTTGTTTTATGGGCATCAGCACCGCCACGTTTCTGGGTCAGGAGGGGAGGGGACAGTTTTTGGTTGGTGGCCTGGTGACAAGCCAAGCCAGCAAGGTCCATGGGAAACTCAGGTGAGTCCAAGAAAGGAAGTGGTTTCCCATCAAAGGCTCCTTTCTCCAGCTCCTCGATGGACAGGCCAGGGATGTGGCTGAGCTCAGGGCTGCCAGCAGCAGCTGGTGGCAGAGATGGGGACAGGCAGGGCGGTGGTGGCAAAGGGTCAAATGGGGACTTCTCCATCTCTGCCAGGAGCTCCGAGAAGTCACCCACCATGACTTCTGCCTTCATGGAGGGTTGGGGTGCTCCCAGGCCACCAGGTGCTGTTGGGAAGGAATCAGTGGGAACCTGCAGGCTGGGGCTTCCAGCTTCTACCAGCTGAAGGTCACCCGTGGGGTCCAGGTGGACTGGTGACCTGTGTGGGACTGAGCTGCCATGGTGAGCCACCTTCCGCTTCTTGCTCGGTGGCATTCCCTCCCGGAGCGATCCGTCCTCCTTCGCCTTCTCCCTGCCCTCCCTGCAGGCAGCACCAGGCCTCATAACCCCTCGGAATTTGAAAGTTTTGCTGCCGCCCGCCAGGTGCTTCTCCATGTGCCGGTCGTACTGCTCCTTCTTGGAGAAGGTGTAGTTGCACATGCTGCAGATGAAGGACTTCTTGATGACGTGCATGACATCAGCACAGAGCTCGCAGGCGTACAGGGTGGTGTGCTTGATCTCCTGCTCCTCCACCACGCCGTGCTCCTGGCTCAGGTGGCTCCGGAGCTCTTTGGTCTCCTGGTAGAACATGGGGCACTTGTGGCACAAGTAAATCTTCTGCAAGCTGTGCACGACCAGGTGCCGCTGCAGCTTGAAGGGTTTGGGGAACTGTTTGCCACAGTGGTGGCAGTCCCGGGAGGGATCCTTGCAGTCTGGGTGCATGGGGACAGATTTTGGGGTGCTTTCACCTTTTGCCGTGTGCTCTGGAGATGGGCTGGAGGATGCTTTGGACGAGCTGGGTGCAGGTGGCTTCACTGTGACACTGCTTTCCACGGGGTCCTTCATCACCTTCTCCTGCTCAAGGGGCACCTCCTTGGGGCTCTTGCTCTCTCTGCTGACCCCATGCCGGCTGCCGGGGTCGCCGTGCCGGGAGGACCTGGAGGGTTTCCGGCACATGATGGTGTTGAGGAAGTGTGTGACAGCAGCATTGTCCTCCCCAAAGCAGCCGGGCAGGCCCATCACCGACTTCTGCGCCTGCCCCTTGCGCGCGAACTGCGTGGCGTGCTCGCGCAGGTGCTCGTTGTACATCCAGACGTCGGAGATCTCCTTCAGGCACATCCCGCACGCCCACAGCCCGGCCTTGTTCCTGGCGTGCTTCTCCTTCAGGTGGTCCCGCAGCTGCTCCCGGGAGCTGAATTTGCGCTGGACGCACATGTAGCAGGTGGGAGGAGGGGAAGGGTTGTGGGAGAGCTTGTGGAAGTCCAGCTCCCCCAGCGTCAGGAACCACTGGAAGCAGACTTTGCATTTGTACTGCTTGTCTTTGGTTTTGATGGTGATGTCCCCGCGGTTCTTCCCCAGTTTCCCATCTTCCAGCTTGCTCCTGTGCTTGCCCGACTTTGGCTTCAAACTCACAGCGTTGTCCTCGTCATGGCCGGGAAGATCCTCGCAAGGGCTGAAGAAGCACATGTCTCTCATTTTCAGCTTTGCATTCAGCATCTCGATGTCGATGGTGTGAAATTCGGGGGAGTCTGAATCCCCGTTCTCTTTGGCATTGTAGGACTCCTCTGCCAGGTCAGGGGGCTCAGAGTTCATTTCTTGGAGCGAGTGCTCATCCTCAAGGTCCATCAGAGGCTCAAACATGTCCTCGGCAGAGAGGCTTTCCCCCTCCTTCTCCAGACTGCCCCACATGTTCAAGCTGGGGACGCTGTCCATGTGGCTGTTTTGGCACAGGAAGGTCAGCATGTTGTCCTCCAGGTCAATGTCCTCCTTCCCTTGGTCAGTCACCTCCTGGTCCAATCTCAGCTCGATGCTTTTAGATCCATCTGGAGCAGCATCTCCGCTCTTTGCCTTGCTGCCGTGACACATGTTCAGCATCAGGGCATCGTCAACAGAGATGGTCTCGTACTCACCAGGGTCCTCCCTGGTGACGCAGAAGGAGCTGGTGTCGCTGAGGTCAGAGGCCAGGCGGATGGTGAAGAGGTCAATGGCCCCTGCTGGCTGCAGGCTGACCTCGGGGACGGGTTTGGGTTTCTTGCTGCGCTTCCCGTACACCCGCGTGCACTTCCTCCGGACAAGCTGCTCATCCCTGGGGAACAGCTGGGAGAAGGTGGAATCATCATCAAAAAAGCCCTGGAGGTCTGAGGAGGCCGTGCTGTCCCCGCAGTGCTCCCTGCCTGGGGGCACATCTGTCTTCACCCACCGCTTTGGCTCTGCAGGAGGAGGGCTGGTCCCCGGCGAACTCTGCAGAGCACCGTGCCCAGGAACACCCTGGGTGGTTCCCAAATCATGGCTCTCCAGCAGCAAAGCCCCTTCAGCAGGAGCTGCGGGACCCTGCAGGGCACCACTCCAGTTCCTGGTGTCACTGCCTGCCACAGGACTGTCCCTTGTCCCAGCATCCATGTCCTCTGTGCCATCAGCACCACGATGCTGCTCTGTGCCCACCTTGCCCCATCCCTTTGCCACTTGCTCCTCAAACCCGCTGATCCATTTTTTGCAAGTCTGCGTGTCTTCCACTGCATCTGGATCTTCCGCCTCCCCAGGACAGGTGACTGAGCCTGTGGCTGTCTCCTTGCTGACCATCTCTTTCAGAGACCCCATCCTGCTGCCCAGGTCTTCCTCAAGCTCAGCTGCACCAGAGGACTCTTTGGCATTTTGGGAGCGCTGGGCTGTGCTGGTCCTGTTTTGCTCCTCTGTGGAGATGCAACCCTGTGGCTCCTGCAATCCCTCCATGATCTGGGGCAGGCTGGAGCTGAGGGCAGCAGGACCTGTGCTCTCCTCCAGCTCACAGGGACCATTCCTGCTGGGAAACACCTTCGCTTTCCTTCGCCTCACTTTCCTGCTGAGCTGCTTCTCAGAAGTGCTGTTCTCCTCACTGAGATCTTTGCTTTGGCTCCTTCTGCCCTTTTCTCCTTTCCTGGCCTGCCATCCTGAATCCTTCCCAGTCGCTGCCTCTCCCGATCCCCTCGCCTCCAGGCGTGGTCCCTTTGCCTTCACCTCCCTCTGCAGGACACGAGTGTGGTGCAGCTCCTGGGACATCTCCAAGGAGATCACGCTGAGGTCGCTGAGCACCCTGCTCACCACCTCCTGCATCTGCGTGCTGGGCTCTTTCTCCAGGTCTGGGAGTATTTTCTTGGGGATGCGTTCAACGGTGGAGGTCAGCGCCTGTGAGCTGCAGGTTCTGTCTTTGACTGACGCCTTCAGGCTCCTCCTGGGCACTTTTTGGGCTGCTTTTGATGTCTTGTGTGCAGGAATCAGAGAGGACCTGGGAGCCTTGCTGGGCTGTGGCAAACCACCATTCTTCACCTGGTGCTTGACAGCTTTGTGCCTGGTCAGGCCAGGCTTGGAGCGGAAAGTGGCTGAACAAATGTCACAGGTCACCGGGAGTCCATTGGGCTTCCTTCCTTTGTGGAGCTCATTTTGGGATGGGTCTGGAGTACTGCTGGGTGTGTAGTCCTCTCCTTGGCCCACGCTGTTCAACACACAACCCCCAGCTTCTGCAGCCCCATGGCTTTTGGAATTCTCCCCTTTTAAACCCTTTCCTTCACCCTCTGTGGTTTTGGAAAGACCAAGTCTCACCTCTGCTGCCCCTGGAAACTCGTGGCCATTTAATTCAGCAGGACCAAGATCTCCAACCCTTGAAAGACCTCTGCTGATGGCAGCTGACATGTCCTGAACAGCAAAACCATTGCACAAAGCCTCTGGTTCACTTGGATGCTTATCCCTGACATGGGAGCAGTTCTCAAGCTTGTTCTCTTGGTTCAGGTTGACCTCCCTTTTGTCCATGGGCAGAAGATCCTCTGTGGGCTGGGTTGCATAATCCTGGGTTTCTGGAGGGGTGGAATTAATGACTGTGTCTGTGATGGCACACCCTTGGTTTTCTTTAACATTTGGCAGCACAGCACTGGTGTTTTCGGGGATCTCTCTCCCAACACCCTTTTGGTGGAAAGGTGGCGAGCAGGGAAGAGAACAGTCCTTCCCAGGAGGCTCCTGGGGACCACCCATCTCCAAGGCAGAGCCCACCAGACCATCACCATGCAGCACAGCGCAGGGTCTCACTGTCCCCTCTCTTCCAGGTGATTCACAGCTACCCAAAACACCATCAGGGAGGTGATGAGGATGTTCCTCAGCCGCTTCTGTTGGCACAGCCCCACAGGGATGCAGCGAGGGAGGGAAGGCAGGTGCCCCTTCCCATGTCCCTTGCTCTGTTGGGCTCACGGTGTGATGGATGTGATGGCTGCTGGCCTCGGGAGGACAACTCTTTGTGATGGATGAACTTGGTGCTGCAGGCAGGGAGGAGCTGTATTTCTTCTCATCTGAGAGCTGAGTGCCTAAACTGGGGACCTCTTCTCCCTCAGCCCCACTGCTCTGCAAGCATTTGAGGTTGGAATATTTGGCTGGTGAGAGCAGGCTGGCTGGAGATTCCCCTGTGTAATCACAGCCATTGAGGGACAACTTGTCATTCCGTTCTCTGGGAACATCTGCACTGACCATGCTGGCTTTTATTGCCATCCCCAAGCTGTGATCCTGGTGGAGATCTCTCTCAGAGGGACCAAAGGGGCTGACAGAACTGGTGGGGGCACTGCCCTGGTGCTGTGCCCCCTTCCCCACCCAACTCCTTTCCAGCCTCTCTCCCTCCTCTCTGCCCAGCGTTTCTTCCTCGAGCAAACCACGTCTGGGGTGGGATTGCTCATGTTTCCTAAATGCCAAGGTCGCTGTGTTGTTATCTCCCTCCTGCTCTTCCCTGAGCCGATCATCTTTCCTCCCCTGCCCTGGCAGCGAGGTCACGGCGGTGCTGCTGGGTGGTGAGAGGTCATCGTGCTCCTGGGAAACACCATCTGCAGGGATATTAATGTCCCTCGGCTCTGGGGCTTCATTTGCTAAGTGCTGCAGCTCTGTTACATTATTGTGCACCTCCGGCTTTGCCGACGTGGGTTGTTTTGCATGGTGAGAGCCCTCTGCATCCAACAGCTCCAGCTGCTCACATCCACTGGGAGAAAGCACCTCTCTCCCTGGAGCAGCGATATTTCCAGTGCTGCTTCCACTGGGGAGATCCCCTTCTCCTTGGGTCTGATCTTCTCCCTCCAAGGCAGCACTGCTCTGCTCCTGGAGCTCTGTCTGGATGTTGGTGGTGGCACAGGGAGCCAGCAGCCCGGGGAAGCAGGGCATCAACAGCTCCTCCTCGTTGTTCTTCACCGTCCTGGCGACGAAGAGCTGGAGCTGCTGCAGAGGGTTGGCAGAGGCGTCCTGGGATGCCCCCATCATCTCCTGGGAAGGGTGGTCGCTCTCCTTGGGCGCACTCAGCATCTCAAACAGCAGCGCTTTGGGCTTGCTGGCTTTGTCACTGGGTGCAGGGTTTTGATAGGTGTTGGGACTCTTCCTCTCCTCCATCTCCTCCACCAGGCTGGGCCCATCACCACCCCCTTTGAGATCCACTGCATTTTTCACTGTTTTGGGAGGCTCAGTCCTGCTCACGGGCTTTTCCTCTGTATCTGGGACCTCTTTGATGTGAGGTGAAAAGGTGAGATCCAAGGCTGGGGCGGGACCCTGCTGAAAGCCAAATTGGGGTTTAGGGTTTTGAAGATGGGCATCAAACTTCTCCATCTCTGCAGGATCAGTGTCTGCTTTCCCTGGCACGGGGAAGCCATCAGCACTGCACTGGCATGGCAGGGGTGGCAGAGGGTCTTTGGTTACTTCTGCTGCACCCATGGTCTCGGGGAACACGGAGTTGGTGACAACAGGAGGGCTTTTTGTCACAGGGCTGGTGTAGATGGGAGCCTCTGTTTGGTCAATTGTGCTCGAGCCAGGTAGACTTTTGGAAGAAGCCCCATTTTCCATCTTCCTGAGGTCTCTTTCCCCAGTGGCCTCAGCTCCCTGGAGCTGCTCACTGCTGTCTTTGGAGCAGAAATGGTTGGTGGCCAGCGGGGCTGGGATGCCCATCCCGGTTTCCAGCGAGCCCAGCTCCAGTGGGCAGGCCCAGGGCTCCCTGGGTCTCTCGTAGTCCTCACGGGCAGCCACCATGTCTGGCTCGTCCCCAGTGCAGAGGCTCGATCTGCCCAGCTCACCTGCCAAAAACAGCCCTTTCTCCTGGCCTGCCTCTGGCTCCACCGGCAGCACCGGGCACCGCTCGGCGCCCTGTGCTCGCAGGTGGGCAGCCACGTTTGGCTCGGGTTTCTGGAGGGTGACGGCCACCTCGGAGTCCAGCTTGCTGCTCTGCAGTTGGCTTTCCAGCTCCGTGACCAAGCGCTTGATCTCCAGCTCGTCATCCGAAATGCTGCTCATGAAAGCCACGCTGTAATCGGCGATCCTGTCTGGCAGCGGCAGGGAGAGCTGGCTGCTGGGCACAGCTCCTTCCTGCTCCTCGGGGAACTTCTTGGCTGGTGGCTTCTCCACGGAGAGGCTGTGGAACTGAGCCACGTCTTCTGGCAGCATGGGAGCCACCTCCTCCATGAGGGACCAGTCCTTCTCGGGCAGGAAGGGCGGGTAGGGCTGCTCGAAGGGCAGCGGCTTGCGGGGGGCACAGGGGAAGGGTGTCACATATCCGTCCTTGCCCTCGTAGGGATCAAACTCAGAGACGGGCAGCTCGCCAAATATCGACGAGGAGTCAAAGCCGAGAGGGGAGGACGCTTTGCCCTGCGGCATCTCCGTGGTGAAAGAGGAGATGCTGGAGTGCTTCTGCTCGAAGGAGCTGGCGCTGATGTCATCCCGGCCCAGGTACATGTCATCCATGTGGGAGGAGCCCAGGGCTGGGGGCTTTGGGAAGAGGTTGTCCTCGTAGTGACCGGGAAGGCCTTTGGGATCAAAAAATGAGTTGTCACTGCTGGCATAGGGGTCGGGTGTCTTGGCAGCGAGCATCATTCCCATTGCATCCCCCCCGTAGCTGGGAGCTGCTGTGGGATTGGGATAATCCTGAGTGTCACAGAGCCCCTGTCCCTTTGTGAATTTGATTCCTGCTTCCGAGCAGGTGGCACTGCCACGGCCAGGACTCGATTTGTTACCGCTGTGGGGTGGAGCAATCACCTCCTCTGCGTGGTACTTCAGCTCTTCACTTGGGAAAGGGGCAAACTGCTGCCTCTGGTGGTCCACGGTGAGCTCAGGAGAGCCCTGAGCCTGCAGGGTGGGCTCTCCTTCCTCACCTGGGAGCTTTGCTGCTCCTCTGGGCTCTTCCAGCCCCTCCTCAGAGGAGAAGCTGGCAGGGCTCCTGCCTGGGGTGGCCGTGCAGGACATTTGCCTTTCCTGTGGCTGTGGTGATGGCTCCTCCTTTGCACAGTCCATGGCAGCAACATCTGGTTCAGTACTCGGCCGTGTCCTGGAGCCAGCCAGCAAAGGTCTGGCTGAGCCAAACCTCCTGCTCCCCCTGGGCATGTCCTCTTTGCTCTCCTGGCTCGTCTTTGGGCTGCTGTGCTGGGGAGGGCTGAGGGGAGTCCTTGGCACATGGGCTGGGCTGCCCGAGCGCCTCCTCCTCTGGGTGCCACCCTTGTCACCAGCCCCACCAGCGCAGGGTGGGCTCGTGCCCATCTCCCTGGGCACGCTGTGGTTGCTGCCAGCAGATAAGTGGCTGCTCCTCCTTCGGGCTCTGGCAGCACAATCCTCTTTCTCAGCATCCTCCTGACTCGGGACATCCCCGTCCTCCCGTGCCTCCCTTTTCTGACTGTCCCTTTTCTGGCTGTAGCTCCAGGCTGAGTCTTTCTCTCTGGCCCTCTCACTCCTGCCCAGGTGTTTTTTGCTGAAGCTGTACCTGCTCCTCCCCATGAATCTCGTGCCACGCTTCCTCCTGCCCCGGGCCTTGCTGCACTCTGCCCCCTCCTCATCCGAGTCGGACACGTAGTCGTATTCCCTCAGCCCACCCTCCTTGGTGGCTGCCAGGGGCCTCTCGGTGGCCTGGGGCACCTGGGCCTGCTTGCTGCTCTTCACCTGCAGCTTGTGGAGCTTGTTCTTCTGCTGCACGATCTTGTGGATGAGCTCCTTGCTCCACGTCCCGCTTCGGGGCTTCCTCTTCCTCATGTCCTTCATGGAGAACCGCGGTGGCTTGGAGCTCTTGGTGGCCATGCCTGGCCCCACCTCGCTCTTCACCGCAGGGTCTTGGCCGAGTTTCTTGGGGGTGCTGGCTGGTGGGATGCTGTTCTTCCTGCCTGCCCTCAGCCTGGCTGTCCTCTCTGCTCCCTCTGCTGCGGGATCCGGCTCCTGCGGTGCCACCCTCCGTGCCACCCTCCCTTTGTGGCGGTGCCGCTTTCCTGCCCCTCTCCTCACCTGCTCCCCATCTTCACAAAAACAGCCAGCCTTGGCCTCTCCTGCTGCCTTCTCCTCCGCTGCCTGCTTGGATTTGCTCTCCGAGGCCAGCCCTTCCTTGGCCTTGTGGGCCATGCCAGCCGCCTTCACGCCCGGCAGCTCCTCATCAGCAAAGACGTCGATGAAGCTGCTGTCGATCTCGGGGTTATCAGACTGGTACCCCAGGCCGTTGAGGGCCTCGGTGATCAGGCTGTCCAGCTTGGCATCGTCGATGTCCAGGTCGGAGGCGCTGAGCGGGAGGGAGCCAGCGGCCAGGCCGTGGAAGAGGCCGCCCTTCAGAGCATCCTCCTTGCCCTCGCTTTTGCCTTCCCCGTCCAGTAAGAAGTCGTCACTCTTGTTTAGTGCCAGCAGATGTCCCTGGGGGTCTGGAGAGAGCGCCAGGCTGGGGGGCTTGGGGGGCTCTGGTGGGAGCACCTTGCGCCCCTCGGCTGCCCGGGGAGCATCCCTGGGCTCTGCCTGGGCAGAGGGGTGGGAGGCACAGAACTGGCGGTGCTGCAGGAAGGACGACAGGTTGCTGTAGTTCTGGTCACACTGTCTGCAGGTCAGCAGCACGTCCAGCTGGTCCAGGCTGGCGCTGCTCAGGGAGGTGGCCAGCAGGTGATGGGAGGAGTATGGAGGTGGAGGCTGCTCCCCATCCAGCCCATCCGAGCACCCTTTGGACACCTCCCCGCTGGGTTTGTGGAATGGGCTGCCCGGGGCACATTTCAGGAAGCTGTCCTCTTTCAGAGCATCCGGAGGGAAGCTGAAGGACTTGACAGAGTCCGGGGGGTGGTAATGAAGCGAGCTGGGACTCAGCACCTCGGAAGGGTGGAAGGCTTTGTTGGCATCCTTGGCGTGGCAGGGGTGCTGGAAGAAGGGAGAGGGTGTCAGCGCTCCGGACATCTGGCTGTCCTCAAAGTTGAGTGGGCTGCTGGACATGGGGGACAGCGACGAGCAGGTGCTGCCACACGTGGGGTTGGGGACAGGGGACGGCAGTGGGGACTCGCAAGGGGAGGCAGCTGCCAAGGCTGATGGTGGCAGGACCAGCCCTGAGCCCGAGGAGCTCCTTGAGGGAGGAGGAGCTGCTGGAGCCATAGTGTAGAACAGGGCTTTGCTTCTCGAGTCGCAGGCAGGAGACCCTGGTTCCTTCCCACTCTCAAAGGAGAAGGCTCCCGTCACGCTGGGATCTCCCCTCTGCAGGGTCTCTCCTGATAACAGCTTTTTGCTGTGGTACCCTGGAGAATTGCTTATGGGGGGCCCTTTCTGGGCTTTCCCGCTGCCCTGCCAGTCTGACGTGCCCAGGGGGAAGGGGAGCTTCTGGCTGCTGATGTGTCTCGACAGCTCCAGCCTGTTGGCACCGGGCACTGCAGGAGGGATGTGCATCTGCTGCCAAGGCAGCCTGGCATTTTTCTGCCTGTGCTGCCTCTGCTCGGGGCCAGACTGGCACTCGAATGAGAACTGGTTTCCAACAGGGTTTGAATAAGGTGCTGAATTCTGGTCCATGGGAGAAAACGCCTTCGTGGCACCTTCCCAAGCTTGCACAAGCCGGGGGTGGGTGGGTGCCGTAGTGGGAACGCTCGTCTCGAAAGGCACGGCTCCCGTGGGGGAGCTGCAATAGGCCTTGCTCTGAAAGTGCACTTGGGACAGGGACTTTGGTGGCACGCTCCTTCTCAGGGGGCTGCTCTGCGCCAGCAGCCGCGGGCCGGGGACGCCGTCCTTGGCCGAGGCTTGCCTCTTCCCCACCGGCTTTGGCATGGCAGGCGAGTGTAAACTAGACGGAAAAACAGCTTGGTTTTCTTGGAAAGTGCTTGGGTTTTGGTCGATAGCACCAGACGACGGGAGAGCACCAGTGGGCTCGGCGGGATGCTCGGCCCTGCCCTTGCAGCAGGGCAAGGGGCCGTGGTGCAGGGCCGGAGGGGGCGGTGGGTGCAGGAAGGGCGGCGGTGGCGGCGGGGGCAGCCCGTAGAGCCTCCCCTCGGGGGACACGCTTTCATAGGAGCCCCCGCCCAGCGGCTCCTCCGGCCACTCTCGGGGGGACGAGTGGAAGGCGAAGGCAGCGGGAGCCAGCTGGGCGGTGGCGGCCATTCCCACGTCCAGGTACTCCTGGCTGCTGTGGAACTGCTCCTTGCCCGCCTCGTGCAGCAGCTGGAAGGGGAACTGGCACGGCAAAGCCTCCAGGCCGTGCACAGCGGCTTTGCCACCCTCGGAGAAAGAGCTGGGCTTCTGCACCGAGATCCCGTAGGTAGCACCGGCAAAGCTCTTCTCTGGGGAAGGCCAGGACTCGGCCCGGTTTGCCTGGAACTCTAAATAGTGTAGCTGCCCATGGGTGCCGGGGCTCTTGAGGGGGATGCCGGCGGCGGGGGGCTGCCCCTTGGGGCTGGGCTGTGAGGTATAACTGGCAGAGGTCCGGCTGCCGGCAGCAGCATCGGGGAAGCAGCAGCCGAAGGCGATTTCCTCCGGCCGGAGCTCGGCGTCGCGCTGGGCAATGCCGGGCACGTGGAAGCGGTAGCTGCCGGCCGTAGGGGTCACCACCTCCGGCTTCTTTGGGGGTGTCACCTTCTGCTGCGGGTAGGCGATGCCGATGGTGGGGCTGGGCCGCGTGCCGGCGATGCTGAGCCGGTAGAGCTGCTGGTGGCCCCGCTCGCCCTTGGCCGAGCGCCGGCCGCGCTCCCGGGCTCGGCCCTTCCCCGGTGGGGACAGCGGGCTGCCCTTGACCTCTCCCCAGGTGCTGTCATTGCCGAACTTGGGCTTGCACTGCAGGGATTTGAAGTCGATCTTCCCCGCTTGCTGCGGCCGGATCACGGCTTCCCGCTGGCTGTGGGGCTCCTTGTCCTTGGGGAAGGGGGATGTCCCCTCCCCACCCAGCGCCCTGCCATCCTTGTCCCCGCAGCCTTCACTGCCAAAATCCTTGTCGGGCTCCTTGGGGCCGGCCTCAGTATCGCCGATGGTGTAAACATGCTGGGTCTCTCCAGTCATGATACCGAGGAGGGGACAAGGCTAGAGAGCCCCGCTGTCCTGTTCCTGTCCCGCTGCGAGCTGCCGTGCCCCGGTCACGGGCATGGTCCTCCGCCCATGGGCACCGGCAGAGGGGCAGCAGCTCCCCGGGGCCGGGCTGCGGGTGGGTCCCGAGGGCCACCAGGGCTCTGCCGCATCCTCCAGACCTGCAGCAAATAGGAGACAAGAGGGGAAGGCTGTGTGTCAGTCAGGGAAGGGGCCAGAAGGGATTTTGGCCCCTTTTCTTGGGCTGCAGTTGGAGGAGAGGGCATGGCAACCCTCCCCCTGGGGTGAAGCCCTGCAGCTTCGGGCTCTTCAAAGGATGCTCGGAGCGGTTCACCTCTGGCAAAAGCTGCTGAGGAAGCACTTTTTTTCCTCCCGGGAAAGCTATTTCTGGGTTAGTTCTTAGCAACATAAGCAGAAAAAGATGACAGAAGAGCTCCACCTACGGATTAGTGGGAAGGGCTGTCGGGATGGGCTGGGAGAGGCATCCTGGGAAGGGCTCTCTGTCCCCATGTCCCCGAGTGCCTGTGTCCTCATGTTCCCGTGTCCCCAGGTCCCCGCTGCTGGAGGGAAGGCGAAGGGAAAGGATTTTGCACTTTCCCCCTGGAGCTGCACCTCATTGCTCTGAAATCCTTGGAGAAAGGACTTCACCAACCTCCCTGCGAATTGCCCTGGAAATTTTAGATGTTATTAAGGAGGCAAAACCAGAAAAGCTGAGTCCCAAATTTCCCAGCTGATTTTACAACCCAGACCTCGGGGAGTTGGATGCGGAGCACAAGTCAAGCGCGGCCTTTTAAAAGGCGCCACCAGGATTTTATATGAAGAAGGTTTTAATAAAAAGAAGGGTGAAGTTTTGCTTTAAAGAGCCTGTTTTCTAAAGAGAAGTCTGCTGGAAACAGTGAGGGGTTTTTTCTCCTCCCTCACTGGAAATGTTTTTTTACCGTCTGCTGCAGTGGGTCAGGGCACGGCGCTGCTGGGAGGGCGTGAGCAGCAGGAAATTCAGTTTATTCCTCTCCTTCTGGGTGTAATTCCCACACATCCCAACCCCACTGGCTTCACCCATCCTGCCCTGGAGTGACCTGAGCACAGAAGATTTTCCAAGGAAAAAGGGAGCGCCCTGCATCTATCCAGGACCTCACCTCTCCATTCCCACCTGGAATCTGAGCACCTAGCACCCCCAACGCTGTGTTAATTTGGGATATTCGGGATAGACAGGAGTAGCTGCATCCCCTCTCTCTGGTTCCAGCTCCCAGGCCTGAATTCCTCCCCAATTTCACACCCTGCAGAGTGAAACGGATCCGGGGTCGGGGCCGAGCGCGCGGCTCCGCGGCCAAAGCTCACACGCGGCCCTTTGGCACAAAGGGCTCTGCTGGGAAAACAATGCCCCACTTATGCCTGCGCCAGCCACGGCTCCAGAGCCCACGAGCTGCTGTTTAAATTTGCAAAGGCTCCTTGCCAAGATAAAATACCCAAGGCCAGCGCTCGCTACATTATCACAGTCGGGCTTTTCAGCCACATAAAGGAGCCTTTTTTTGTTTTTGCCAGGGAAAGGCTCGGCGGCGTGACTGGAAAGCTGCAGGATTTGCATGGCAAGGGCTGTGCTGAGCGCCAGGAGACACAAACATCCTGCTCCCTGTGCTGGCAGAGGCGTGGGGATGGGGACAGCAGGGCTGGTGGCATGCAAGACTGTCCCACTGCTGATGGGACCCACGTCCTGCTGGCAGTGGCAGAACCTGGGCAGGAAATGGGTGTAGATTTACTCCATGCAAATCACAGATGGCGCACAGGTATAAGGGCAAGGTGTAATTAGGGATTTGTTTGCCAAAATCTCCCTGCCAGGGCTTGGGGGTCCCCTGTCCCTGCCTGGGGGTCCCTCCTGCTGGCTGTGGCCACGGGGCATGGCTCTGAGGTGGCCCAGCAGGGAAATCCAGGGCCCCACGAGGCTCCGATGGGGCAATCGATAAGGAGAGCTGGGCTGTGCTGATTTAAAGTGATACTGCCCAGGCAGCTCCTGCATCCATCCCCCGAAGGGTCACGGATCTGGCACAAGCATAGTTCACCCCCCGTGGGATGGGAAACCCTGGAAAAAATGGAAATTGGGACTGCTCCCTCTGGCTTTTACAGCCCCAGCCTGCCCTCAGCGCCAGGCTCCTCCATGGGTTACCACTGGCAGCACTCCCTGGATTTTGACATTTCAGCTCCTGGAAGAGGAGGTGGAAAGGGATGGAACAGAGGCAAAGGGAGTTTGTCTTTTAAAAACCCACAGTGGTTATTGCCAGGCTGGCTGTGCTGCAGGCAGAGCCATCCCCACCTGCACTGGTGTGCCCTGCTGGGGGCTCGGAGCATCCTCCCTCTCCTGGGGCCTCCTGCAGCCCCTCGGGGACAGGGGACACGGCCAGCAGCGGTGGCAGCAGCCTGGCTGGCACGGAGAGCCATGCCTGGCACTCTCCTGGCAGGGCAGGTCCCGTCCTGCCGGGAGCCCGACGTGCCAGACGGGTTGTGATTCACCGGAGCTGGCTGTGCCCGCGGGGCAGGGCTGAGCTGAGGGTCCTCAGCACCTCTGAGCTTCCCAAATTCCCTGCAGGGCGCAAATCCTGGGGGACCACAGCGCCCCCAGCACGGAGAAAGGCTCCTTAACATGAGAGAACAGTGGGATCCCACCAGCAGCTCATGTGGGGCACCCTACAGGGACCACAGTGTGGGGAGGGCACTGCCAGGGGAAGGATAAACCCAGGATAAACTCTGCTGGAACCAGAGGGCAGAATGGTCGTGTGTGAGCAGGAAAAAGCCAAATATCCTGCAAGGGAACGCCGGGGCAGAGGGAATGGCTCCTTTCCATGAGAGAACAGTGAGATCCCACCAGCAGCTCATGTGGGACGCCTCACAAGGAGCTCACCATAGGGAGGGGACTGCCAGGGGAAGGATCTACCCAGGGTAAATCCAGCTCTGCTGGAACCAGTGGGCAGAATGGTTGTGTGAGCAGGAAAAAGCCAAATATCCCACAAGGAAATGCCAGCCCCTGCTCCAACAGAGGGAATGGCTCCTTCCCATGGCAGGCAGAGGGGGCACAGGGTCTGGCAGAGCCGGGCTCAGCCTCTCCCCTGCCTGACCTTGGCAGTCGGTTCCTGGCGGTGACTCAGCTCCATCTGGAAATCAGCCTGATAACGCTCCCCCCGCTTATCTATCGCTGCTCTATCGCCCGGGCTGATTAGGCAGGCAGGGACTGTTCCTGCTCTGCCTCTGGACAGTGCCCAGGGCAGCCCTGCTGGGGCTGGGACACGTGCAGGGCTCGGCATCGGGGGCTCTGCTCGGGGGGCTCCGCCTGGGGTTTGGTCCAGGTGAGCTCAGAGGCTGCAGGGGGAACAAACCAGCCCGGGATGGGTCCTGGGACAGGGACAGCACTCAAGGAATGGCTGCAGCTGGGCCAGAGAGGTTTGGGGTGGGTGTCAGAAAAGGTTTTTCCCTCAGAGGGTGCTGGCACTGGGAATCGGCCCTGAGGCTGCCAGAGCTCCAGGAGAGTTTGGACAATGCCCTCAGGGATGCCCAGGGTGGGATTGTTAGGGGGTCAGTGCAGGGCCAGGTGTTGGATTGATGATCCCTGTGGGTCTCTCCCAGCTCAGGATATTCCCTGATTCCATGGAGCTGCTGCTGTCACAGCCAGGAGTGTGGCAGCTCGGCTCAGGGATCAGGGACAGGCGTGGGAGGGGGTGGCTGGAAAATCTCAGGGTGCCAACTGGGTGGCAGCTGCCAGGGAGCTGGAGCTGCCCTTGGCTGTGCTGGTGGGAGGGAGAGGGGTGGGGGCAGGATTCCAGGGCCTCAGGGGCTCCAGGAGAGGGACTGGGGACAGGGGATGGAGGGACAGCACACAGGGAATGGCTCCCATTGCCACAGATCAGGGATAGATGGGATATTGGGCAGGAATTATTCCATGGCAGGGTGGGCAGGGCCTGGCACAGGTGCCCAGATCTGCATCCCTGGCAGTGCCCAAGGCCAGGCTGGATGGGGTTTGGAGCAGCCTGGAACAGTGGAAGGTGTCCCTGCCATGGCAGGGGGTGGAAGAGTTTTAAGGTCCCTCCCAACCCAAACAATTTTGGGATTCCATAAGGGGATCCCACACAGAACCCCCTGGCTCTGTGGGCTCTCAGCGGCTTCATGTGGCACAAGGGTGACTCTGAACACACTTTGTCCCCAAAAAGAGGCTTTTAACCCCTGCCTAAAGGGCTGAAATCCCACCCAGATGGATCAATCCCACCCAGTCTGGAGCTGGGAAAAATCCCTTCCCTTGTGAACTGCCCCTTCTCCAGTCCCTTTAACCTCCCTCCTGCCACTGAGCAGCTGCAGGGCCTGAGAAGGCCCCTGAGTATCCATCCCTGCAGCCAGGGGCATTCCCAGAGCCCATCTGGGCTGGGGAGGGGAGTCTGCCCCCCAAAAGCAGCACCTGAGCCCGTGCTGTCAGCTGGGCCCTACCTTGGCACCCTCCGTGCTCAGCTACGGCCGGCTCTCACTCGCACCTCCCATGAAAAGTGAATGTCTTGGCTGCAAAGGAAAGAGAAAAATATGTCAGGAATCTGTGCCTGGCTTGGCTGTGGTGCTGCTGCTTGTGGGGAGTGCTCAGCTCCAAAAAGGGGGATTCTACCCCAAAATTCCCATCCTGGCCACTCCCAGGTGAGTGGCTTTGGCTGGGGGCTGTGGGAATGAGGGAATGGAGGAGATGGGATCCCATTTCCCCCTCTGCTGCATCCCTGCATCCCTGAAACCTTTGGGTACATCCTATCCATGAATCGGAGAGGCAGGAACTGATGGAGGAGGAGGAGGGGGGAATTGAGGGTGCCCGAAGCCCAAACCCCATCCCTGGGCACCCTCTGGGCACTCGGAGCTGCCAACCTCTCCCAGCTGTGCCTGATCCTGCCCCTGCCATTCCCAACCCTCCCTGTGCCACTCCAGAGGGAGCTTTTCCCCAAATTTGGGTAAAGATGGGGATTTTAAGGGCTCGCTGTTCCCTCCCTGCCAGCCCCAGCTCCAGCCTGGAGCTGAAGAAGAAAACCTGGATCACATCCTGACACATCACACCCATGTCCCAGGCACAATAAAAGCAGGATCAGGGCTCTGCCTCCCGCCAGGACACGAGGCAGCAGTGGGAGCATCACATCCAGGGGTTGGGACACTTTCCTTGCCACCCCTGGGCCCTGCTTGTCCCCAGAGAGGGAACTGGGACTGGGGACTGCCACTGCTCCAAAGGGACAGAAAACCTGGGGATCCCTTGGGGAGAAACCACAGTGGGAAGGAGACAAATCTTAGTGCTGAGAGCTTGAAAAGGAGCTTGGGAGAGAGGCTGGGAAAGATTTCAGGGATGTAGACACACAGAGGGACACACACAGGTACAGAGGGACACATGGACAGGGACGCACACAGGGACGCATGGACACGGCTCTGGATGCTCTGATCTGGCTGTGCTGGGGCAAGAAGTGATGTCCAGCAGATTCTTCTGGCCCAGAGAAGTTGGAATGTTGTTCAGAAAGTTTCTTTCCTGCTCACAGTGATCCAAAATTGATTTGCTGGATGTGAGCAGCGAATTTCCAGACTTGCTCTGGGGACGCAGATTTTGCAAAGAGCCCTAATCCCTCCTCGCTTGTCATGCACCATCACAGAGCAGGAGGCAAAGGAGGAGGAGAGGCTGAGCCTGGCAGCTCTCAGGACACCCCACAGGATGCAGGGGTGTCACCAGCTGCTGTCACAAGCCAGTGTCACAAGGCTCTGTCTGGGCTCCATGCCCAGGGTCCCTCCCAGCCCCGAGGCAATTCCAGAGGAGGCTGCACGTCTGGTGGCTGGGATGGGGGACAGGAGGTGACACCAGGCAGGGCTCAGCCCCAGCTAGAGCCATCCCAGCCCCAGGATGGGTGGCTCAGGGTGGGCTGGCAATGCCCTGCTCCGGGAGGCATCCCAAAGCAAATGGGATGGAAAGGAAAGGAAATTTTCCAAAGGAAATCACAAAGGAAATGGTTTGGCTGCACACAGGGACAGGGGAGGCTCTCCCAGGGCTCAGCTCTGCCTCTCCTCACCCACCACAGAGCAGGAAAAGCAGCTGGGATGTGCCAGGCTGGGATGTGCCCCCTAAATAAACCCCTGCTGTGATTCCATGCCCTTCAGAGCATCTGCATCCCTAAAAATCCAGAGGCATGGGACATGTGAGACCTCCCGAGCCCGAGGGGAGCTGGGTTTCATCTCCCTGGGGCTCACAGCAGCATCTTTGTGGGGCTGGAATAAAGCCTGACTTCTTCTGCCATTTATTTAAGGAATATTAATCTTTCATTTTCCTCCTAAATGCTCCTGTTTGCTGAGGACCTATCTGTTACCTAAGTGCTCCGATAAATCTTCGAAGGTAAAATTACATGTTAGATGCTGCCAGAAGGGTACATTTAAGAATACTTCCTAAATTATCAACTGCATTAATCTTAATTACTTGGGTAAAAGTAGAGTCTGGCATTAGGGTGGACTAAATTGAGCGGGTGTTTGTTTGTCTTTATCACATCACATATTTGAGATCATTTAACAGAGCCCAGATAAAAGGGGCAGCCAGGGGCAGAGCAGCTGCCTCGTGGAAATGATGGCTCTGGGTGACAAAGAGCAGCTGGGAGGGGACCCTGGGGTCCCTGAGATGGCAGAACCTGCCTGGAGCAGGTGGAACCCTGTCAAAAATATCCAAAAAATGCAAATGAACTCCTCAGAGACCGGGCTGGGTGATGGAAGAGTTTCACAGAGCATGGAGGGGCAGGATGGGGAATGGATTTACACTGAAAAAGAGAGGTTTGGATGGGATATTGGGGAGGAATTCTTGGCTGGGAGGGTGGGGAGGGATTGGGATGGAATTCCCAGGGAAGCTGTGGCTGGCCCTGGATCCCTGGGAGTGCCCAAGGCCAGGCTGGACATGGCTTGGAGCACCTGGGAGAGTTTGAGGACCCAGAACTGAAATGAAGCAGGGATTGAAGGGCTCCCTTTCCCTGAGCCTTGCACAGGTATTAAACATTCCCGATGGGAAATGTCCCCATCCCCAGGGCTGCCTGACCTGGGCACATTCCTCATCCAAGAGGGAATTGCCAAAGCCAAAAAAGGAGTGCTTTCCTCTCTCTGGTTCACTTTTGTTTTAAATGTGAGGGAAATTTGGAAATCCCTGTGTAGGGGATGCTGAGAGGAGCTGCTGGCAGGAGGGGAGGAATTATTCTGTGCTGCTGGAGATGAGGATAAAGGATGGATTTGGGGAGCTCAGAGGCCACACCAGGACCATCCACATCCCCAGCTGGCACCTGGGCATCACCAGGGCATGTCCTGTGATCCCACATTCCCTCACCCACTATCCCAGGATCAGGCCCCACTCTGCATTTCCCTCCCAGCCTCCTGTGATCCCCCAAAAAAGGGAGAAAAAAAGTGCCAAAAATCCCAGGCAATGCCAGCACTCCCAGGCCAATCTCACATTTCCTTCCTCCCAGCAGAGCCTGGGGCTGCTCCAGGCCTGGTCAAACGGGGACAGGAAACCTGAGAGCCACGAGCACATCCCGGGATTTCCACCCCAGCCCCATTTAGCTCCCTGTCCTTTTGGCACCCTGCTCCTCAGGGGTGCTTCTGCCTTTGGGCACACCCCCACACACATCACTGACAGAAATTAATTGGCTCCCTGCAATTAAACATCCCAGCTGGGGTCAGGGCATGAATGGGATCACAGATCCAGAAATTCCTGTGGATGCTGTGAGCCCCTGGATGGGAGAGGGGCAGAGGGAGGCACTTCCCTGCAGGTGACACCCAGGTCCTGGCCATGACACGGTCCCTGCTGAGCCCTGGCAGGGAAATCCTGGTGCTCCTTCCCAAACTGCTCTGGATGAAGGGATCCAGGGAATCCAGCTGGGATTGGGCTGATGGAGAGGCAGGACCTCACCTGGGGCTTGGATGGACCTTGGGAAGCACAAGGATCATGGGTGGCACAAGATCCATAAGTATCACAAGGACCATGGGAAGAACAAGGACCAAGGATGACACAACGACCACAGGAAGCACAAGAACCATGGGAAGCACACAAACAATGTGAAGAACGTGATCTGTAAATGTCACAAGGACCATGGGAAACACAAGATCCTAAAGCCCAAGATCCATTGGAAGAACTGAGACCAGGAATAGCACAAGGACCATGAATGGCACAAGGACCGCGGATGGCACAAGGACCAAGGATGACACAAGGACCATGGGAAGCAGAAGATCCAAGGACCATGGATGGCACAAAGATCACGGGAAGAACAAGATCCATATGTGTCACAAGGACCATGGAAAGAACAAGGACCAAGGATGACACAAGGACCATAGGAAGCACACAAACAACGGGAAGAACATGATCCATAGGTGGCACAAGGACCATGGATGGCACAAGGACCATAGGAAGCACACAAATGGGAAGAACATGATCCATAAGTGGCACAAGGACCATCACAGCACGGACCAGCAGCCCCAGCTGGATGCTCTGAGCCCACCCACCCAGCTGGTTTGGATGACCCCGTCACCCCAGAATGAGCCACAGCCAGAGCCCACCCCTGCAGACCCAGATCCCTCCCATTCATATCCCAACGCTGTCCCAGAATGTCAGGATGCTCCTGTCCAGCCTGAACCAGTTCCCACAGGATCTGATAGGAGGAGACTGCTGCCAGATTTGGGGGCTTTTAAGCTGTCAACTTTCCTATAATTATTAGCAATGTTTTCAATCAGTTCTCCTCTGAAATTTGCTTCGGAAAGACAAGATTAATGAGCATTTCCTTTGGGGATTCATTGCACTGTTAATTATTCTCTGCCCGAAATTTGGTGCAGAATATTATCAGCTTTTCTTTCTTTACTTTTTTTTTTTTTCAATTAAAAGTGATTCTAATTTGCTCTCTGTAAAAGAAAAGTGGATTTCAAATAAAAAAATATAATATCTCCCCTTTTCTGATTAAGTATAATAGTCAAGTGATGAAGATAAAAGTAGCCGGTGGCTGTGGCAGGCCACGCTGTGCAGACATGAACTCGGGTTTCCCTGGCAGCACTTCCACCCCTGCTGGGGTCCAGTTTTTTGGGATAACGGGATTCTGAGAGGCCAACTTGTAATTGATGGAGTTTTCCTGCAGAGGGAAGCAAAGGTGTCTGAAAGGAGCCGCCCGAGCAGTGCCAACTTTGAGCCAGGGGTTCAGCGAGGAGGAGGAGGAGGATAGGGAGAGCCAGGGATGCTGCTGCTTCTCCCAAAAAATGCTTGGCTGTGCGTTCGGGAGATGCTCTGGGGATGCGAATCCCGCTGGGAAGGCGTTGGAAGAAGCCACAGTTTCTCTTTCCATGGAACAAACGCCTTCTGCAGCGGGACCCGAGCAGGGCCAGCCCTGGAGAAGGGGCTCTGTCCTCTCGCAGGCTGTTTGTCCTCCTCAGCAGACATTCCTCGGGTGTCTCCCGAATGTGAAACATTCCGAAAATGCTGCAGGACAAACCCTGGCTTGGTGGGGGCCGGATCCGATTTCAGCGGAGCACAGGGATGGGGGAGCAGCTCCACACGGGGCTTTGCTGGGAAACACCCCCGGCCCAGTGCCCTGCTGGGCTGGTTTAAAGCCAGGCTTAACCCCAAACTGGCCCAGCTTTAAAGCCAGGTTTAACCCCAAGCTGGCCCTAACCCCAGGTTTAACCCCAGCCTGTCCCTGCAAAGCCCCACTGCTCCCTTGGCTCTGGGAAGGGAAGCAAAGGAGAAGTTGAGCTGAACCCAAATTTGGAGGATGCCCCGTGCTGGCACTGGGAATGGGGAGATTTGGGGGACCCCTGTGGGGGACCTGGCTGGGGTGGCCCCTGGGTGCTGCCTGTGTCCCTCTGGGGGTGACAGGGTGCTCGTGCTCCAGCTGCCACCTCTCCTGAGCCCATTCCCAGGGCTGGCCCCACACCAAAGGGATACAGAGGGTTCTCAGGGAAGGCAATCACATCCCACAGAGCAGGGAGGGCAGCTTGGCATTGTAGGGTTGCCTTTCCTTCAGGCTCCCTCTCCCAGCTGTGGGGCTGGGGTGCTCCTGTGGGTACCACATCCCAGAGGGAGCTGCAGTCATGGAGAAGGGAGAGGAGCTGTTGGGATTTTGAGGGAGAATGACCTGGTTTGGCTTCCTCCAGCTGCAGCTGCTGCCTGAAGCCAAGTTTGCCATCACCTTGCACTGTGTTTCCCTGGAATCCACGGCTCCTGGAAGGCAGCACGGATGTGTCATGCAGGGAAAAGTTTAAGAAAGGGACGGATAATCAAACCAGCACACTCCCAGAGCTGAGCTACAAACCAAAGCACTGCCAGGGCAGAGCCACGGGGGGGGGGAAAACTGAAATTTGGGAAGCAGAATCCCAAAAAACCTGTGCTGCTCCAGCCCCCGCAGCCCCGCTGGCCGGCGCTGAGCGATGCTTTCTGTTCTCCACGGGAGCAGCAGCGCCCGCGGCCAAGAAAAACGCCCGGAGCTATAAAAAGTCTGGGGAACAGAGACACATTCATGGACAGCTTCAAGCATGCCGCGGCAGCCGGGCGGGATCCAGGGAGCAGCCCCAGCCCCGGGCACTGCCAGCCTGGCCCTGGGCACTGCCAGCCTCACCCAGCCGGGCCAAAGCTGTGGAAAAGAGGGATGGGCTCACACAGCGTGCTGGGGTTGGGCTGGAGAGGAGCTTTGCTTAGTCCTGGTGTGTTTCCCATTGGTGTCCCATCAGTGTTCCCTTGGTTTCCTCAGTTTCCCCTTGGTGTTCCACCACTTTCCCATCAGTGTCCCTTCAGTGTTCCATCGGTTTCCCCTTGGTGTTCCAGCATTTTCCCATCGGTTTCCCACCGGTGACCCCTCGGTTTCCCCTTGATTTTCCCATCGGTTTCTCCTCAGTGTTCCATCAGTTTCCCATCGGTGTTCCACTGGTTTCCTATCCGTTTCCCCTTGGTGTTCCATCACTTTCCCATTGGTTTCCCCTCAGTGTTCCATTGGTTTTCCCATTGGTTTCCCATCAGCGTTCCATTGGTTTTCCCATCGGTTTCCCATCAGCGTTCCATTGGTTTTCCCATCGGTTTCCCATCAGTGTTCCATTGGTTTCCCCATCGGTTTCCCATCAGTGTTCCATCAGTTTCCCCTCAATGTTCCGTGGGTCTTCCATTGCTTTCCTGTCGGTTTCCCATCAGTGTCCCCTTGGTTTCTCATTGATTTCCCCTTGGTTTCACATCGGTGTTCATTGGTTTCCCCTCAGTTTCCCCTTGGTGTTCCATTGCTGCTCCCATTGGTTTCTCATCAGTGTTGCATTGGTGTTCCATCAGTTTCCCATCATTTTCCCCTTGGCACTCCATTGGTTTCCTCTTGGTTTTCCTCTTGGTGTTCCATCAGTTTGCCCTCAGTGTTCCATGGGTCTTCCATTGCTTACCCATTGGTTTCCCCTCAGTTTCCCATCAGTGTTCCATCAGTGCTCCATCGGTTTCCCATTGGTGTTCCAGCAGTTTCCCACTGGTTTCCCCTCAGTGTTCCATCAGTTTCCCACTTGTTTCCCCTCACTTTCCTATAGGTGTTCCATCAGTTTCCCCTCTGTGTTCCATCGGTTTCCCCTCTGTGTTCCCTCAGCCAGGCCAGGTTTGCTCGCAGGTGCTGAGCATGAGCCCGGCACATGCCTGGAACTTCAAAGAGCCAGGAATGAGAACCATCCTGCCCGGGGATTTGCAGCCCTTCCTGCTGCTCCAGCTGCTGGATGGCAGATGTTGGACACATCCCTGTGCTGCACCACGGCACGAGCCTTCCCGAGCTGGAGAAACCCCTCTGTGCTGCTTCTCCTGCTGCTTTTCCTGCTTTCCTGCTTCCCCAGGCCCCATCCCTGCACGAATAATGCCAATATTCATGGCCCAGACAAATCCAGGCTCTGTTTGCTCCCAGGAATGTTTTCTCCAGAGACATTCCAAGTGACAAAATCCCCTTCCTCACGCTGCTGGGTTTTTCTTTCATCAGGCAAAAATAAAAATGGGCCAAGGGTTGAAGAATGGCATCCTGTCAATATTTTCCTTTTGCTGGTGCTGACTGAGCTGGAGAAGCTTGGAGTCCAAACCTGTTGCTGCTGTGCTGCTCCAGGTACAACATCCTTTTTTAGGGATGCAAAGCAAGGATTGGGAATTTCTCTCCTGCTTTGGGATGTGGTTTTCAGGCAGAATGGGGAGATTTTAAAGTGTTGCCTCAGAGGTCTGAGGAAAGGATGCTGCTGCTCTTCCCAAAGCTCCCAGAGCTGAATCCCAGCGCTGAGGGATGCTGAGTGGGAAAAGGTGCTGGGAAGCACAGAAATTAGGGAATTTGGGAATTTCCCCCAGCCTGGGGTGGGATCCATGTGACTCATCCCTTTCCTCATCTTCAGCCACTGAAGGAGGAATGAAACAGCCTAATCCTCTGGGAGTCTGGAGAAAAAGGGATATTTTTATATCCTGGCTGGAAAACTGAATTCTTCCCAACAGCGACAATTAAAAACAATAAACATGAGAAAAAAAAAAAGGTGAAAACCACTCATTAATAGTTTTTCTCCAGCTCCCCAAGGCAGGGAGGAGAGGGACGGGGGTCAGGACAGCACTCCCTGTCTGAAGGGCCACTCTCATCCCAGGAACATTTTTCCTGCCCACAGAAAGAATCCCAGACAATACCTAATCCCATGGACACCGGAAAGGATTCCTTTCCCTCAGCCCTTCAGCAATGCCACCAAACCCCACATATTTTCCCAGTGAATTCACAGACCGAGAGCATTTTTTTCCCCTTCACCTGGAGATTTAAAGCTCTGGAGATTTAAAGTCTCTCAAAGAGATTTTTTTTTTTTCAGGGAAAAGTCATGTGGGATCTTCACCCCAGCATGGGGATGAGGAATAACTTTGTGCATCTCTCATCTGTGCTGCTCCTTTTCCTCCCTTTTCCAGCCAAACGTTGCAAGTAATAATTTTCCCACATGGAGCAGGAGCTGCTGTGAAGTGGCTGCTTCTTCCATTAAACCCCGGGCTGCTGCTGGATTTTGGGGAAGGGGGTGTTGGGGAAGGGGTATCGCTTTTCCCCGCTGCTTCCTGCCCAGGTGATCCCACACAAACCTGCCTGTGTGATGGAAAACATTCGGGATCCGGGACCCAAAACACAGCCTGGATTCAGCTTCCCTCCCCTGCTCCCGAGACATCCTCCTTTAGCTACAGAAAGTGTCCTTCATCCCGGGATTCCTCAAAGCCACGGGGCGAACAAACCGGGGAAACATTCATTCTGGGTGTGGGTGTCTGCCTGCCACGGCTGTGCCCACACTTCCCATCTCCTCTGGGCACAAAAGTGCAACCAGAGCTGCTTGGGGAGCTGCAGGATGATCCCAAATAAACCAACCCTACAAGGCAGAGGGGAATGGATTCACCAGCATGGGCTGCCCCCAAAACCAGCTGAGCTGGGGACAGGGACAGACAGCAGGAGGAGGACAACTCCCTCCCAGCCCATGCAGCATCCTGACACCCAGCCCTGCTCCCCAGGCACCCTTTAATCTTCCTGGCTGCTGCTTCCAAACTGAGCCTTGCAAGGATTGACCAGGACAGGACCTCCCTGAGTTGTTGTTTTTTAAAGCTGCTTTGCAAAAAAATCCATTAAAAAGAGGAAAAAGAGGCAGAAGAGGAACAAATGGGAGCCTGGTGGGGGCTGCAAGGGCTCTGCACAAAAGCGCCCCTGGAGCAACCAGAGCTGCTTGGGGATGCTGCAGGATGACCCCAAATAAATCAAACCTACAAGGCAGAAGGGAATGGATTCACCAGAGTGGGTTGTCCCCAAAACCAGCTGAGCTGGGGACAGGGACAGCAGGAGGACAACTCCCTCCTGGCCGTGTCTGCTCCCAGCCCATGCAGCATCCTGACACCCAGCCCTGCTCCCCAGGCACCCTTTAATCTTCCTGGCCGCTGCTTCCAAACTGAGACTTGCACAGATTGACCAGGACAGGACCTCCCTGAGTTGTTTTTTTTAAAGCTGCTTTGCAAAAAACCCATTAAAAAGAGGAAAAAGAGGCAAAAAGAGGCAGAAGAGGAACAAACGCTGCCCCGGGAGCCTGGTGGGGGCTGCAGGGGCTGCGAGGGCTCTGCCCAGCAGAGCCTGGGGTTGCTTTTCCCTTTCATCCCATGCCAGGCTGCAGCCCAGGATCCAGACGGTCAAATCCAAGAATCCCTGGAAGGCAGGGCTTGGCTCACAGGGCTGCAGCTGCTGCCTTTCCCTGCCGCTGTAATTACGGCCCCAAACTTAGAAAGCAGCGGAAGAGCGGCGTGTAGCGCTGCAATTAAGAAGCTCTTTAATTGCAGGGCTTTGTTTTCCTCTGCCTGGCTCCAAGGAGTGCAAATCCCAGGAATTGCAGCTCCACGGCATCCTCAGAGCTCGGGGGACAGCAGGTTTGTCCCCGAAGGTGACCCCTGGGTCAGGGGCAGAGCATTCAGAGCATCCAGCTGGGGAAGGAGCCGCCAAATCCATCTCTGCTCCATGCAAGGAGGGTTTTTTGAGGAACAAACATTCCCCTCTCCTTGGGAGTCCCCTGATCCTGCTGGAGAGGCCTCTGGAGCAGGAATGATTGTCTTTGTCAGCTCTGAGATTTCCATGGATCTGTGTGTGGGAATCAGCAGCAGCCATGGAGAGCTGCTGATTTATATCCCCACGGATGCTCCCATAAATCCACTGCTTCCCAAGGCCAGGCAGGAATGGGAATGGCCCTGCTTCATCCCCTCACTGCAGACTCATCCTCAGAGCCTTGGGCATCCTGCGGGAAAGGGAAAAAGGGGTGGATGTCACATCCAGCAGGCTGGTGTCACAGCAGGGACGTCAGGACGGTGCCACCACCAAATCCAGCATTGGAGAAAACGGGGATCCAAGGGGCAGAACCCCAGTTGTTCCCAGTCTGACACTGGCAGGTGCACGCTGGCTTGGGCACAGCCTCCTGCCACATCCTTGGCTTCAAGATGGACCAAATCTTCCTAAGATTCCCAGCAGCTCTGTGAGAAACTTCCATGGATTGATCCACCAGCAGAAGGGAGGAGCAGACCTGGAGCACATTCCCTGTGTGGGAGCCTGGCTGGTGACAAACACAGGCAGAATCTGGGATCTCCAGCAGGGTGGCAGCAGTGCCAAGAGCAGAGATGAGATCCTGAAATGTTTGGTTTAAAATGCAGGAACAGATTTGGGGAGAAAAATGGGAGAAGCTTCGTGCTCCCACCAGGACTTGCTGGGAACCTCTCCCTTTACAATGCACAGATCCAGTGACTCACCTCTCCCATTTCATCACTTCAATCCCAGAATCTGATACCTGGGAGCTGGCAACGAGGCTGGGCATCCTCCAGTGATTAAAGCTGAGCTTCCCAGTGCTCCCAGTGACACAAGGCTGGGCATCCTCCAGTGGCCACAGCTGAGCTTCCCAGTGGTCCCAGTGCCGGGACCCCTCATCTGCCCAGCCCAGAGCTGAGCTGTGCCGGAGGGGCCGTGCAGGAAGGGGCTGCTCTTGTTTTCACAGCTGACTCCGGGGCTGGAGAGGATTCCTGGCCTCAGAGGAGGAGGAAGCACAGCACAGGAACCCCCAAGGCTGCTGCACCTGGGCTGGGGCTGCTCCTGGGGGCACAGGGAGGGCACAGGAGGTTTCCAGGGATCAGCTGCTGCTCCAGAGCCTGCAGAGCATCCCTGACAGCATCCCCGGAGATGCTCTGGTGAGGGAGAGCTGCTCGAGTCCCGCAGAGCTCTCCAGAAGTTCCTGCAGGATCACTGGGTGGGAGAGCAGCGGCCAGAGCCTGGCATTGTCCCCGTGGTGTCCACCATTGTCCCCTTTGTCCTGGGATGTGCCACATGCCCCTGTCAGAGAGGGTCCTTGGAGGTGGGGATGGAGAGAATGGGGGAGAGGCACGGAGGGAGGGATGTGCCAGCAGAGCCAGGAGTGTGCAGCCACCCCAGGTCCTGGACGATATTTGGGAAAAGTCCTGGCTCCAGAGACAGCTCTTCCCTTGCTTCACTGATCTGCTCTCCACAAAGCCCCAAAAGGAAACCCACATTTTTATATATATATAAAAATAAATAAATATAATGGAATCACAGGAGGGAGGGGACACTTCCAGGGATGTTGTGACTTTACTCTCCCATATATATATATATATATATAAATCCCATAATCTGTAAAAGCTGGATATAATTAATAAGAAAATAACTAATATGTAATAATATTATTATATATAATAATATTAATTATATAATAAGAAAATATTAGATAAGAAAATGACAATGGCTATAATGACACAAAGGGGATCCCCCCATTTATATTTGTAAACCTCCCATAATATGTAATAACTGGATATAATTAATAAGAAAAAAATAATGGCTCTAATGATACAAGCAGGATTCCCTCACTTACATTTGCAAACTTCCCATAATATGTAATAACTGGATATAATTAATAACAACAATGGCTATAACGATATAAGCAGGATTCCCTCATCTATAAATGTAAACCTCCCATAATGTGTAATAACCGGATATAATTCATAAGAAAATAACTGGGTATAATTAATAAGAAAAAAACAATGGTTATAATGATACAAACAAAATTCCCCCATTTATATTTGTAAACCTCCCATAATCTGTAATAACTGGACATAATTAATAAGCAAATGAGAATGTCTCTAATGACACAAGCAGGATTCCCTCATTCCCCCCCGCTCCCATCTCCTCCCTGGGCAGCCACAGCTCTCCCTGCACAGGGCTGTCCCCAGCAGCCGCTGTCCCTGTCCCCCTGCACAAACAGAGGCACAGAAAGAGCCCCTTTGTTGCTGCTGCTCTATTGACACAGCTGGAGCTGCAGAGGGGGAGTTCCTGCTCCGGAGCCTCTCCCACAGCTCGGGGACAGGCAGAGCCCCCCTGGCTGGGCACGGCCACAGCAGCCCCTGCCCCATCCCCTGGGCCAGGGGACAATGGGGACATGTCACCCAGCTGCTCCTGGGGGTGTCCTTGGAGCAAAACAGGTTTGACCTAATGGATTTCTCCCAAAAGTTGTTGTAAGTCTTGCAGATTGCTGACACTGGAGCTGTATCTTTTGCGGTGTTGTTTTCTCAGTCATCTTCCATCTTAGACTCTTCTAGGGTGTAACTTCTTGGATTTTTGTTGCAGAAATTTCAAGCCCAGCATTTTGGATTTCAGTAACAACACCAGCATGGATTTGCTCCATCTCTGCCTGCGTTGGAGCTGCAATGAGCAAATCACCCATGGAGTGCAGGATCTTGGAAACTTCTGTTCAACTGGAGACAAAGCTTGGGCAGCAAAATACTGGCAAATTATAGGGGAATTCTTCATTCTTTGGGGCAGTGATTTCTAGTGATATCTCTGCACGGGTTCTCTTCCCCCACTTGGGGAGGAGGGGGTGTGCAGCCCCAAAGGAGCCCAGCAGAGCCTCCTGCTCCAGCCACATCCAGGGATCCAGAGCAGGGATGGCCCTGGGGTGGCACTGGGGCCATGCCATGCTCAGGTCCCCACTGGTTGTCACCCTCCCCTGTCCCATGGGATTTCCCAGCTCCTTTGGACATGCACAGACAGATCCAGCTGGGTCCCACAGGCTTCTCCTTGCCTGGATCATGAAGGCACCAACCCCTCCTCTCCTCCATTCCTGCTGCCTTCCATGGATACCCAACGCCATCATTTGATTCCTGCTCAGCCCAAGCCCTCCAATCCACGCCATGGGAGGAGATTCATTAATAAATCCCAGGGATTTGCTGTTTTATCCCATAAATTAACCCTGAGGTGTTGCTGTGTCTGCATCCCCAGCAAACATTTAAGAGCTTGGAAGCATCACTTCCAAGCATCCAGGGTTTTCCAGGGCCCACATCCATCCACCTGGAGATCCATGGGTCTGCTCCTCTTTGCCTCCAGCCTCTGAGCATTCCTTTACCTCCTGCCTCTCCTGACTGACAGGCAAAGGAAAGCAATAAAATGCCTTTTTTTTAATAGAGCTGTAAACTTAATTTCCTTTAAAACCATTTGCTTCCACTTAGAACTCCGTGGAAATCCTGCCCTCCTGGCAAAGCTGCAGCATCCCAGCCCTGCCATCAACGTATGGAGCTTTTTGGATGAGCTTAAAAGTTCAAGGAAGGGAAGATGGGGGAAGAGAGGTGAATTCTTAGGGCATTAAGGGCCTGTTTTCCATCCTCCTCGTGAACCTTCCTGGAGGGAAGAGCTGGAGCTGCTTTATGGGGCACAATTAAATCCAGCTCTGTCTGCAGGGCAAAAGTTCAGCCCCAGACAGAGCTGAAGGTGCTGGAAGTGAAGGAAAACTTGGGATTTTCTGGGCTGAAAAACCCACCTGGAGCTTTAAATCTGGGACTGGAATCCAGAAGAAGCGATGTGAGCTCATGGACATGTCCAGCATCCTTCCACTACCTTCTAATTCCAAAGGGAATATTCTCAGGGTGCAAGGCAGAGGTGATGGGATCACCAATCCCTGGGCGCAGGAACCAACCTTGGCAGGTGTTTGGGGGATTCTCTGGGTGGGATCCTGCCCTCCTTCCCCAGGACACCAATCCCTGCTGGGCCAGCACTCCTGGAGTGTCCCTTGGTGGAGCCCATGGGAAGCACAGGGAAAGGTTTGTGGAGGGAGGGAGGCATGGAGATTCTGGAATTCTGGGCACCCAGCGTCCCTCAGCACCCCAGGGGCTGCATCTGGATCAATCCTCTCCTCCAGAGCTCCTGCAGCCTTTGCAGTGCCATCCCCACGGAGAGGATGGAGCAGGACCCATGGATGGAGCCGGATGAGGATTCCCCAGGCACAGAGCTCCTCCCGAGGCTGGGAGCATCCTGCAGCAGCCCTGAGCACCTCCCCTGTGTGCCCTGAGGGCTCCTCAGGACTCTGCACGTGCAGAATTCCCGGCACAGCAAACCCCAAGGGCTACAGAGGCCGTTCCTGACTGTCCGGCCTGCTCCATGGGAGTGGATCCAGGAGAAGGGAGCACCAGGCCCACATGGGAATGACATCCCAGGGATGCAGCACATAGCTCCAAGCTGGCCCTGCTGGGACATCCTGGGGACATCCAGGAATCAGGGATTTTGGGAAAGTTCCCAGGCCTGGCAGGGAGGTGGATGCTGTGGGGGGGCTGCCCCCAAAGCTCTGTGGGGCTGCTACAGCAGCATCCTGATTTTTTAATGGAATAATGAACAAAAAGGCTCCAAACAGACCCATGGGGGGCTCCTCTGTCCCTGCCACTGCCTGCCCCACATTCCATGGTGTGGGACTCATTTGGGAACTGACCCAAACCCACCCACATTCTCGTTACTCCCATCCAGGATCGCAGTGATGATCACTGAGGGATGATCCCATCACAGAGTCATTTCTGCAGCTTCCAGCTGGATTCTCACAGCTCCAAAAGAAGAAGGTGCCTTTTTGGGGTGAATTTTAGGGCAGGCAGCCACAGCCCCAAAGCACAAAGGAGTTTTACAATGACCCAGACAGGCCCAGCCCTAAAACCTCATCCCAAAGCCGGGAGCTGCTCCGGAATCAGGATGTGACCATTTCCAGCGCCTCGGGACACAGTGGCAAAGCCAGATGTTCCCAAGAGCAGCAGGACCCAAATCCCACCCAGCCACATCTGGGCTCCTGCAGGCACTAAATCCTCTGCTTTCCTCCCAAAATGGGGTGTGAGCAGTGCCCTGGACACCCCTCAGTGGCCACAATCCCTGGATTTGGGGCTGGGGTGATCCAACCCTGATGCCAAAGGTTGAAGCCCCCCGAGGTTCTGGGCCCACTTCAAAGAGCTGCAGCTTCCTCCAGCAGGGAAATAAAATCACTTCCTCTGAGCATTCCTGGCTGCTGGAATCGGCTGCTGCTTCAGGAAAGCTCAGCCACTGTGCTGAAATCAGAGGGGGTGCTCAGCTGGGCCCCTCTGGTGGATTTGGTTGGAGTGGGATGTGCATCCCCAGCATCCAGATCCTATTGGGATTTCATCCTTTACATCCAGCATTCATTGGGATGTGCATCCCCAACATGCAGATCCTATTGGGATTTCACTCCCCACATCCAACTCCTACTGGGATTTCATCCTTTACATCCACTTCCTATTGGGATTGCATCCCCAATATCCAGTTCCTATTGGGATGTGCATCCCCAACATCCAGATGCTATTGGGATTTCATCCCCAACGTCCAGATCCTATTGGGATTTCATCCTTTACATCCAGATCCTACTTAGATGTGCATCCCCAACATTCAGCATTCACTGGGATGTGGAACCCCCACATCCAGTTCTTATTGGGATTTCATTCCCAATATTCAGTTCCTATTGGGATTTCACCCCCCCCCCCCCCATCCAGCATTCATTAGGATGTGCATCCCCAATATCCAGATCCTATTGGGATTTCATCCTCAACATCCAGATCCTATTGGGATGTGCATTCCCAACATCCAGCATTCATTGGGATTTCATCCCCCACATCCAATTTCTATTAGAATGTGCATCCCCTACATCCAGTTTCTACTGGGATTTCATCCCTCACATCCAGCTCCCACTGGGATGTGGATTTCATTCCCACACCCAGCACTCCCTGGGATGTCCATCCAGCCATTCCCACCTCCAGGGTTTATCCACCCAAAGCCATCCCACAGGGGTGCAGGACTCCATGGACATATCCCCCACAAGCCAAGGCCTCCTCCCATGGCTGCTGCCACTGCCTGGTGCTCAGGGGAGCTCCTGCTGCCTTTGGACGCTCCAAAACTCCCTGGATGGCGCCAGTGGTGCCAGCAGTGACCCCTGCCAGCCAGGGGAGGGACATTCCACTGAAAAATCCCTCGGGATGCAGCCTGGACTGGAGCCCTGTAACCCTCCCCAAGACCTCGGGGTGAACCCTGAGTTGGGAAACTTCTCCTGGCTCACATTCCCAGCCCATCCAGGGAGCTCTGGCTGCGTCCCCCAGCCAGGATTCCTCCCTGCTGGAAAAGGAGAGTGTCCAGAGGATCCTGCCCCTGCCTCCCATGGCTGGGAATCACCCTGGGCAGGGCAGGGATGGCAGCTGGCAGCAGGCATGGCCCAGCCCAGCCCAGGGGAGTGCTTGGGGATAAATGAGGATTCCTGCTCTTCCCTGCCAGCAGCCAGGCACGGCTGAGGGACTCTGGCCCCATCCCTGTGGCTGATGGAAGCAGGGATTTCACACTGGTGGCCAGAGGTTTTTATCCTGGTGTTCCTGGGAATGCAACTGGGAAGCACCACTTGCTGCTCTGCTACAGCTGAGGGGACAATACTATGAAAAAAAAGGGTTTATTCCTCCCAAATGGTGGAAGAATTCATGGATTAATCCCAATGGAGATAGACAAAAACCCCCAAATTTTCCATTTCAATGCTCCACCCCTAAATCCAGGATTTTTGTAATTCCCAAGAGGATGGCAATGGGATGGATGAAGCAGAGACTCAGCACACACAGACCCCACATCCCAAATCTCCCACATCCCAAATCTCCCACATCCCAACATCTTCCCAGGAGCTCCAGCACCCAGGACAGGCTTGGCAGCAGCACCACAGAGTTGGGCACTTTGCTGGGAAAATGGGGGAATCCTCCCTGCCCATCTCCCTGGGAAAATGGGGCAATCCTCTGTGCCCATCTCCCTGGGAAAACCTGGGAATCCTCCCTGCCCATCTCCCTCTGGACTCTGGCCAAGGAAGGCCCCAAAACACGGCAGGGATGGGAAGGAAAATCCCCCTCCTTCCCCAGGAGCAGTGCCATGGATGTGGGAATTGCCTGCCCCACCCAGCAGCCCATCCCCAGGGATGCACAGACAGGTTTAGGGATGCTCCAGCTCCTTCCAGCCCTTCCCTCCAAGCTCCAGGGATGCATCCCTGGCTCTGAGGGAGGTCAGGAAGTGCCCAGGGTGCTCCAGGGCAGGGCAGGGATTTGGGTTTATCCCTTATAATCACCATGGGAATTGGGATCTCAGTGGAAAAGAGATAAACCCACTCTGGGTTTATCATTTCATCCATCACTAATGGGTGAAGGAGGAATAGACTCTGGTAAAGCTCAGAGAAACATTCAGAGAAGCCAAATTCCCTGGTTTAGAGGGAAAAACACCCAAAAGCACAGCTGGCCCAGACACCAGTCTGAGAACACTTGGTCGAGGTTGGGCTGAAGGGCCAGGAAAGCCAAAAAGATCCCAGGAAAGATGGAGAAGGGATGGGAGAACACCTGGATCTGAAGCAGTGCTGCCTCAGTTTCCCCTCCAACCTTTTCCCTGCCATGGCTACTCCAGTTAGAACTTCCCAGCTGATCCATCCCTGCCTCCCAAGCAGGAGGGACAGGCAGCATCCCTTAATGAAAAAGCAGCAGATTCAACCCAAAAAGAGGCTGGGTTCTGAAGGGGACATTGGTCCTTTTGATGCATTTTCCAGGAGCCTCCAGAGATCTCCCTCGAGGAGCTGCTTTTGGCTGGGGACACAGGGCTGGAAAAGAGCAGGAGAAGGGAAGGAGCGGGTGCCAGGCCCATGCCAGCCTGGAATGCAGGTGGGGATGCAGGGAGGGCTGGCATGGGAGCAGCTGGAGGAGGCCAGAGCAAACACCTGCCCCTGGCCCTGCCAGCCCTGGGCACTCCTGTGCCGCATTCCCAACCCAGAGCGGCGACAGCTGACCAGGAACCAACCCTCAAACCCAAAGAAAACAGATCCAAACCCAAAGGAAAACACAGGGGACAGGGCCAGGCCCTGCTGGATCCCATCCCTGTGGAGCAGGATCCTGGAGAAGGGAGATGAGCGTCCTCACAGAGCAGAGTCCATCCCACATTGGGTTTGTCTGTCCTGGTGTCCCTGAGTGCATCCCACAGGGAATGGGGTGGGAGCAGCCCCAGGCAGGACCCTGCTCGTGGGGATGCTCATCACTAACTGCATCCTAAAGCTTTGGCATGGGAATTCCCTTTGCAGCGGGAGTTGGGATAAATCCAGATGGATTTTTTGGATATGAATGACCCATCCTCTTCTGGGATACCCCAGGTTCTGGCTTTCAGCATCTTCCACAGTGGTTTGATCCATGGATTCTCTGTTCTAAAGTCTGAGGCACTGGATCCTGGTACCCTCAGGAGATGCTCCAAAGGGAAACCCAGCCCTGCTGGCTGCTGTCCTGTGTCACAGCCAAGGTGGCCACAACACACAGAGTGTCACCACACAGTTTCAGAAGGCTTTAAGCACTCACCCAAACAGAGAAACACCACAGCAGAAATCTCCAGGCATCTGCTCCTCTTGTCCTTCAGCCCAACCTTTTATACCCTGATGTTCATGCCCTGCACCTGTGTGCCCTCTGTTCCCTGGTGGTTGCTCCAGGGAACCACATGCCATGGATGTGGACAGCACAACTCCCAGCTCCCCTTCCCATGCACAGGAATCATGGATACCCCCTGACCTTCTGCACATCCTCCAAATCCCTCAGCTTCCCCTTCCATGCACAAGGATTATGAGCTTCTACTCCCATGCACAATGATCATGGATACCCCCTGACTCTCTCCACAATCCCTGAACTTTTCCTTTCCATGCATGGGGATCATGGATACCCCCTGATCTTCTGCACATTCCCAAAATCCCTGAGCTTCTCCTCCCATGCACAAGGATCATTAATACCCCCTGACCCTCTCCACAATCCCAAAATCCCTAAGCTTCCCCTTCCACGCACAAGGATCATAGATACGCCTGAACTTCTGCACATCCCCAAAATCCCTCAGTTTCTCCTCCCATCCACAAGGATCATGGATACCCCCTGACCCTCTCCACAATCCCAAAATCCCTGAGCTTTCCCTTGCATGCACAGGGATACCCCTGACCCCCTGCTCCTCCCCAAACCCCTCTGTGCCCCAGCCCCATGTGTCCCCAGTGACTGATGGTGACACAGCCCAGCTCACCCCCCAGCACTCCTGCAGGTGAATTCCCAGCCGCAGGAATCTCCTCTCCCGAGCTCTCCACACCCAAACCCTCCCTCCCTGCGGAGCCACGGCCGTGTGCGGCGCTGCCCCAGCCGCGCTCCCAAATCCGCGCGGCTCCGAAGGGGTTAAGGGAGCCGAGCGCTCGGATTCCTCCACCTACCCCTCCAAAGTCCCGCACAACCAGACTTGGCACTTGGAGAGAGCTCCACAAATCCAGAGGCTCCAACGCTGCTGCTGCTGCCTTCCGTTGGTCGGGAGCAGGCAATTCCCAGCTAATTGAGGAACCAGAGCCTTCCCCAGCCCCTTCCAGCCCATTATTTATTTAGGGTTTTTTTTTTCCCCTTTCTCTTCTTTTCCCTCCTTTCTTAATTTTCTTCTTTATTTTTTTCACCCTTCCCAGGGCAAACATCAGGAAAAGAAAGTGTGAATTAATTTGGTGGGGAAGGGCTGCAGTTTATGATGCTCCCCAGCTGGTGAGGGCTGTTAACCCCCGGGTACCCGGAGTGCTGCATCCTCCCAGCTCCCTGTATTCCCCATTTCCCTGCTCCCCAGGCAGGGATTTGGGAACAACATCAGGAAGCCAAATGGAAACAGTAGCAGATACCTTTTTTCTCTCCTAAATCTCCTGTATTTTCTTCCCTAAATCTCTTTCATTTTCTTCCCTAAATCTTCCCCCCCCCCCCCAAAAATCTCAGTGTATGCCCTACACATCATTTCCCCCCCTTTTTTTGTTCCTCTCTGCCTTGCAGTTGCTGAAGGTTCCCCGAGTCATTTTTAACTCCCTCTGCCTCCTGCACACAACTCAGAGGAAATCTGGGAAACCGAATTCTCGGCTCTCCAAAACAGCAAATGGAAAGTCACTTAAAGGGACACTTCTGCCTTAAAGCGGCAGCGGCGCTTTTCTCCAGCGGCGCAAAAATGGGGTTAAAACCCCCCGAAATCCCCCCACAAGGAAAAATCCCACCCCAACAACACCCAACACCTCCAGGCTCAGCCTTCTCAGGACACCACAGGTGACAAGGCGCTCGCCACCCCCTCCCTGTCCCCGGTGTCCCCCCGAGGGATGTGCATCCCGGGAATGGGGTGCCAAATCAAAAGGGAATTCCAGCCCCCAGCATGTCCCCCCTGCCACGCACACGGAATTCCCGGGGCTGGGATGGGGGGGCTGCAATTCCAGGCAGGAAGGGTTAAGGGGGGAAAGGAGGGGAAGGAGGAAAGGAAGGACCGACAGCAGGACCGACATCAAAGCAACTCCTCTGCTCCGCAGATGAGCGGATCCATCCTCACTTCATATTTTTTGCAGCTGAAGCCGAGGGAGGGGGGAAAAGGGGGGGGTGGGATTAACTCCTGCTCTGCCAGGGTGACACTTTCCTGGCAGGGGTGGCACCGTCACGGGTGGTGACAGTGGCCAAAGGGACCCAGGAGCAGCAGCAGCCCCAAGTGGGGGCCCGGGGGCAGCTTCGGCCTCGGGAGGGAGGAATGGGAATGGCAACGATTTTCCCCTGCAAAAGTTCTGGGATGACACAAATATCCCGAATAGTTTGAGCAAAGAGCATCATTTTTTAACTCTGACAAACCTCGTTGAGTCATTGAATGAGGCAGAGAGGGGGGAAAGGAGGGGGGGAAAGTTGTGTCTGCAGAGGGAAATGCAGGAGCTTCCAGCTGGGAATGCCGAGGGGAACAAACCCTGGGAAAGCGCTGGAGTGACCCCCCAGCAGCGAAGTGAGGCAAAGAGCACATTCCCCTTCCCCCCAGGCTTCCCCCCAGGAAAAACCCCACTTTGATGACACCAGGCAGCAAAGGAAAGGGAACTCACTCACCTCATCATCAGGCGGCCGGAGGGGAAGGCTGCATTCTGCTGGGAAGGGGCTGGAAAAGGCCAAAATTCGGGGATTAGGAGCTGCCGGCTGGCCCTGAGCGGTGGCTCCGTGCTGCGGGGATGAAAAGAGCAGAAAGTCTTCATCACTGACCACAGGCACGGAGCTGCTCACGCCCCTCGCGCGGCACCAGCCAGTAGCGCACACCAGCTGGGATACGGGAGAAGGAGAGGAGCGCAGGAGAACGGGAACGATCCGATCCCGGCACCGGCCGGGGGGAAAGGGGACAGGGAAAGGGGGGAGAAAAATGGGGGGAAAGGGGAAAGAAAAAACGGGGAGGAAAGGGAAAAGGGGAAAGGAAAGGGAGAGAAGAAATGGGGAGGAAAGGGAAAGGGGGAAAGGGAAAGGGAGAGAAAAAGCGGGGAGGAAAGGGAAAGGGGAAAGGGAAAGGGAGAAAAAAGACAGGGAGAAAAGGGAAAGGGGAAAGGGAAAGGGAGAGAAAAAACGGGGAGGAAAGGGAAAGGGAAAGGGAAAGGGAAAGGGAAAGGGAAAGGGAAAGGGAAAGGGAGAGAAAAAACAGGGAGAAAAGGGAAAGGGGAAGAGAAAAGGGAAAGAAGAACAGGGTAAAAAGGGGATAGAGGAAAAGGGAAAGGGAAAGAAAAAATGGATAGAAAAGGGGAAAAAAGGGAATAAAGGAAAGGATAGAAAGGGGAGGAAAAGGGAAAGGGGAAGAAAAACAGGGTAGAAAACGGAAAGGGGAAAGGTAGAAAAGGGGGAAGGGAGGGAAAAGGGAAAAAGGATGGGGTGAAAAGGGGATAGGGATGGAGGAAAAAGGGAAAGGAGGAAAAGGGCAGAAAGGGAAAGAGGAAAAATGGATGGGAAAGGGGGGGGAAGGATGGAAAGGGGGGAAAAAGGGATAGAGAGGGAAGAAGAGGAGGAAAAAGGGGATATAAGGGGAAAAGGAATAAAGAGGGATAGAAAGGGGTGGGGAAAAGGAGGAAAAGGGGGAAGAGGAAATGGCAATAGCCAGGGAAAAGAATGGAAAGGGAAATAAAGGTGACAGAAAGGAAAGGAATTGGGATACAAGGGGGAAAGGGAAATAAAAAAAGGGGGGAAATGAACAGAAGGGGGGGAATGGTACAGAAAGGGGGAAATGGAAGTGGGATAAAAGGGGCATAGGGAGAAGGGCGGGGGGAAGATAGAAAAGGGTGAAAGGGGACAGAAAGAGGGGTAAAAGTGGATAGAAAGGGGCAAAAAGCCTTCATTCCAAATGTGCCACCAGAGGAAAAGTGAGCCCTGGAGCTGCCCAGGGTGCCAGAGGCCGGGATGTGCCAAACCCCTGGGGACACCCCCCCTCCCCACCTCCCCAGCCAGCCCCTGGCCCGAGCCTTAATTAAAAAAGCTGCTCCCAACTATCAGATCATGGATTGCATTTCCAGGCCCCTCTGGAAGCGCGGCTGTGCTGGCACCGCCTCGGCAGCGCTGCCAGAGCGGGGAGCGCCGCCAGCCCCGGCTCCGATATCAAAGGAGCTCAAGGAGCTCATCCCACGGGAGCCTCGGGAGCTGCTCCAGAGCCTCCTCCGGGGGCAGAGCCCGCCTGGGGACCTGGGGAACGCTCCCTGGATGGGCAGGAGATCCGGAGGGTTTCCCCAATCTCAGGGGGAATTGATGGAGTAATTCTGAAATAATGGAATATCTGAGTTCAGGCTCAGCGCATCTCTAACACAGTGCCGTATTCCTGGGGTATTCCCAGAGAATTCCCAGGGTATTCCTGGAATATTCCCAGAGTATTTCTGGGGTATTCCCAGGGTATTTCTTGGGAATTCCTGGGGTATTCCCAGAGTATTCCTACAGTATTTCCGGGGAACTCCTGGGGTATTCCCAGAGTATTCCCAGAATATTCCCAGAGTATTCCTGGAGTATTCTCACAGTATTCCCAGGGTATTCCTGGGCTACTCCCGGGGTATTCCCAAAGTATTCCTGGAGTATTCCTGGGGATATTCACAGAGTACTCTCAGAGTATTCCCAGAGTATTCCTGGAGTATTCCCAGAATATTCCTGGGGTATTCCCAGAGTGTTCCCAGGGTATTCCCACAGTATCCATGGGGTATTCCTGGAGTATTCCCAGGGTATTCCCAGAGCTCCCTGGAGTATTCCCGGCACTCCCTGAGTGTGGAGAGCCCTCCTTTAATCCTGGCAATTGAGTGGAATTGCAATCAAACCCCTGGCCTGGAGTCCATCCAAGCCCCTGGAGGAGCAGATCCCTATTTACAGCAGTGGCTGCAGAAATCCTTGGGAATCTTTGGGAATCCTTGGAAAAGGCCATTTTTGATGGTAATAACTGGGATGCACCAACTCCTAACTGGGTTTGAATTGCTCACATTTAATTATTGGAGTTTAACAACTTTTTTTCCTCCACTTTTCTGGCATTTTTCCAGCTTCAGAAGAGAGCAAACATTTCCTGGCATCTCTGGGATATGGCTGGGACATGGAAAAGCTCTGATCCCTGGGTTTGCTCTCCAAGCCCCTCTAGAAATATGGGCTGTGTGTAAATAAATATATTAAAAATATAAGATCTAGATAACAGATGATGTGTGGATACATAGAAAAATATGGTGAATATAATTGATGATGTGAATGGAAATATATTAAAGTATAATATATATATATACATATATATACACACACATATATACATATATATATATGTGTGTATATATATATGTGTATATATATATAATATATGGGGTTTATATACATGGTCTAAATAATACATGGGGTATATACATGAAAATACATATATTCAAAATAAATCTATAAAATAAGAGCCACTCTTTCAGATCCAAAGCCTCTGCAGTTCCATCCAAGGCCTATTTTGGATGAAACCCAGAACTAAAATATTGGGTTTTTTCCTACTTTGTCTTCAGCACATCCCAACAATCCCAAGATCTCCATAGGGGAACACTCCTGGATCCTGCTGGTGGCATCCCAGTTCTCCCAGTACCCTCCCAGTGCTCCACTGGTTCAGCTGCTTCTTCTCCAAGTTCAACACACCTGGGGCTCTTTCCTTGATTTTTCCTTGGGGGAACACCCTTTCCTTGGTTCCAAGGAAGGGGCTGAGGATGCAATCCCAGAGACCAGCCAGGGGCTGATTTGTGGAGTTCCAGGATGGTTTGGGCTGGCAGGGACCTGAAAGCTCATCCCATTCCATGGGCAGGGACATCTTCCACTGTCCCAGGCATGGATGGGAATTTTGGAGGCAGCACCACTCATCTCCCCCATTTTCCTGTTCTCTCAGGCTCCTCAAACCCCCAATCCAAGCAGCTCCACGCTGGAAATGAGGACCTGGGCAGGACCGGGGCAGGGGGGATTATCGCTTTTTCCAGGACAGTGTTGGAGCATCCCATCCCATCCCATCCCATCCCATCCCAT
The DNA here is from genome assembly GCF_028551555.1 of Melozone crissalis. Classification (NCBI taxonomy): domain Eukaryota; kingdom Metazoa; phylum Chordata; class Aves; order Passeriformes; family Passerellidae; genus Melozone; species Melozone crissalis. The sequence goes on from NW_026535785.1 coordinate 1,743,830, forward strand.
CCCATCCCATCCCTTCCCAGCCTTCCATGTGGGAATGCAGCTATGGGAAGGAGAGCAGAGGCCCAGGGTGTGGTGTGGTGTGGTGTGGTGTGGTGTGGTGGCTGCAGAGGGAAGCAGGGCAGGGATGAATGGAACCTTTCACCGAGGAATTCCCCAGCTCCGAGGCGGGCGGGGAACCTTCCCTGGGACACCGGGACACAAATCCCTTTAAATTGGGGACAGGGAGAGCCACGGAGGAAAATAATCCCTGGCCCAGCAGTGGGGGGCTGCAGGAGGCCCTCCTCCCCCCCAGCCCTGAAAGCTGTCCTTATTTTTCCCTGAAATCCTGTCTCCGAGGGCTCCCGAACATTTACATTTTTCCTCGGAGCCGCGCAGTTTATTCAGGGGGGAAAAGCTCCGCTCATAAATGGCTGCATTGATGCTCTCACACTTCCATACATCCAGCTCCATCCACCTCAGACAACTGGGCCATTTTTCCCTGCTGCACATTGTGCAGGAATTATTCCCGTCTCCTGCCCGGCCACGCGCCCCTCACACCCCCAGCCGAGCCATGAATGGCCACAGTGTCCGCAGAACCCTCGGAAAAGGGGGGAAAACCCTCCAAAAAAGCCCAAGGACGGGGTATAATGATCCCTTCACGCTCTCCAGACAGGATTATTTCACCTCCACGCCCTCCTCCAGCTCCTTTTCCCGCTTGAAAAATAAATATAATAAAGGGAAAAAAGCCGAGGAAATGATCCCTTAGTGCTGCTGCAGCTCGCTGCTGTCTTCCTCCCGCAGCCAGAACAAACTCCACGCTTTTTTCTGCTGCTCCTCACAGGGAGATTACTACAGGGAAATGTTTTCCCTCCCACACTCTCAGCCTGTCCTGGAATTCTTTCTGTGGAACTCAGCTGGAAGCTTCTCCCCGTTCCCAGAAGCTCTGGGTACCTCCAGGCCACGGGCACAGCTGAGGCTGGGAGGGGGTGGATGGAGCTGGGGAGGTCTCAGCCCTGCATCCATGGATTTGGGGAGCCATTCCCAGCAGCTGGAACTCAGCACTCAGCCCAGCTTTTATTGCTTTGTCCTACAGCCAACACCTTTGTGTGACCTTTCATCCCTCCCTGCTCTGCAGACCCCACTGCCCCACCAAGCTCCCCCTGCCTCAAAGCCCTTTTTTAGGGGGAGAGCATCATTGCCAGCAGGCAGCAGCTCCAGGATCATTCCAAGCATCCCTGCTGCAGCCCCAAATCCCTTTTCTAGGGGCAGAGCCGCATTCCCATAGGCAGCAGATCCAGGATCACTCTCAGCATCCCCAAACCCTTCTCCCAGGGGGGATTACAGCATTCCCAGCAGGCAGCAGCACTGGGATCACTCCTAGCACCAAGATCCCCCAGCCACAAACCCCTTTCCCAGGGGAAGAGAAGCATTCTCACTGGGATCACTTGCAGCATCCCTGCTGCAGCCCCAAAGCCCCATCCCAAGCTGGGCAGAGCAGCATTCCCAGCAGGCATCAGCTCTGGGATCACTCCCAGCATCCCTACTGAAGCTCCTCAGCCCCAAAGCCCTTTCTAGGGGCAGAGCAGCATTCCCAACAGGCAGCAGCCCCAGAATCACCCCCAGCATCCCTGTTGCAGCCCCAAAACCCTTTCCCAAGGGAAAAGCAGCATTCCCAGCAGACAACAGCTCCAGGATCACTCCCTGCTGAACCCCTCCTGCCCCAAACCTCTCTCCCAGGGGCAGAGCAGCATTCCCAGCAGGCAGCAGCACTGGGATCACCCCCAGCATCCCTGCTGCAGCCCCAAAACCCTTTGTAGGGGCAGAGCAGCATTCCCACAGACAGCAGCCCAGGATCCCTCCCAGCATCCCTGCTGCAGCCCCAAATCCTCCATCCCAGGGGCAGAGCAGCATTCCCAGCAGCCCAGGATCCCTCCCAGCATCCCTGCTGCAGCCCAGGATGGCTCCAGAGGCAAAGAGGAGCCCTGTGTGCCTCTGAGCACACGGACACATAGGTGCCATTATGCTCAGCTGGCCCCAACAGCTCGGGGATAATATTTTTTTTAGCACTGGACTAAATATTTTTAACATATGCAAACAGCCATGACTGAGGCAGCCGCAGAGGCCGGGAGCTGGGATGCTGCTGCTGCTTCCAGCACGGAACAATGTCACCTTTCTCCTCCCTGTCCCCAAAACCAGCACGGGCACGGGGGAAAAGGGGGCAAAGCCAAAGGTGGCAGCGCTCCAGGGCGGATTGCAGTGGGGAAAGGGCTCTGGGCTCCTGCAGGGATGCACAGAGCAGGGGTTTGTGTCTCCAGCAGACGTTCCCCCTGTGTGCGCTCGAGGGGAAACGCTCCCGGTGCTGGGCAAACAGAAAGGTGCTGGGTCAAACAAGTGGAGCAGAAAGTTCTGCTGGAGGGAAGTAGGTCAGGCCTGGATGGAGCAGCAGGGCTGGGAGTGTGCCAGCCTGGCTGGGGATGAGCCCAGCATTCCTGACTTAGGGATGGGGAAACTGAGGCACGAGGTCAGGGATACGCCAGAGCCAGTATTCCCACTTAAAGGAAGGGGAAACTGAGGCACAAGGCCAGGCGTGTGCCAGACCCAGCATTCCCAATTTATGGATGGGTAAACTGAGGCATGAGATCAAGGAAGTGCCAGAGCCAGCATTCCCACTTTTTGGATGGGGAAACTGAGGCACGAGGCCAAGGAAGTGCCAGCCTGGTTGGGTATGAACCAATTTATGGTTCATAAGGCTCTGGACAAGGATGTGGCAGAGCCAGGCTGGCTTTGGACCCAGAATTCCCAATTTATGGATGGGGAAACCGAGCAAAAGATCAAGGAAGTGCCAGACCCAGCATTCCCACTTCATGGCTGGGGAAACTGAGGCACGAGGCTCCCAGGGGGGAGGCTGTGCTGGGGATGCCCTGGGGTCTCTCTGGATGGGTGGATTTGGATGGGTGGTCCTGTGCCAATGCTGCAGTTTGGGATATCTGGGGTTATCCAGGAAGGTCTCCCTAAGGGTTTGTCCTTCAGGAATCTTTGTGGGGTCCATCCTGGGGTTCCAGCAGCTTTTGAGGGGCAGAGGAGGCTCAGGGCAGGGAGGAGAGGGGCTGTGGGGTGGGACTTTCCCCATGGAAGCTCCCTGGCCCTGCTGGGCACTGTCTCCCATCCCATCAATTTCTGGCTCCCCCTCTCAAAGCAGCCCAGATGTTTCTCCCTGCCCAACATCTGCATGCCCTGTGTGCAAGATGCTCTCTGGGGCCAGATGTGGACAGGCCCATGCCAGATCCACATTCCCCTGGAAACGGGCACATTTGGAAACAGGCGTGGAAAAAAGGGCTGGATTGGGATCTGGCTGATGGATGTGACTGGGATTGGGATCTGCTCCTGGATACCTGAGATTGGGATCCAGACTGGGATCCAGATGCTGGATAACATGGGATTGGGATCTGCTCCTGGAATTCCCAGAATTGGCTGCTGCTGGATACCCTGGGATTGGGATCTGGCTGCTGGATGGGATTGGGATTTGGCTGTTGGATACTTGGGATTGGGATTTGGCTGTTGGATACTTGGGATTAGGATCTGCTGCTGGATTCCCAGGATTGGGATCTGCCTGCTGGATAACCAGGATTGGGATTGGGATCTGGCTGCTGGATTCCCTGGGATTGGGATCTGGCTGCTGGATACCAGAGATTGGTATTGGGATCTGGCTGTTGGATACCAGGGATTGGGATTGGGATCTGGCTGCTGCATTCCCTGGACTGGGATTGGGATCTGGCTGCTGTCCCCGGGCTGTCCCAGCTGGAGCAGCTCCTCTGACGTGAGGATTTTGCTGTTGGCTGTGCTGGCCCAGCTGGGACGTGCGGGTTTGGGATCGGGACACGGAGCCAGAGCTGCTCTGGAGCTTCCTCTGGAGCTGGAACCCAACCAACCAAACTCACCCAGGCCCTGCTCCTGTGAGCCAAACCCACCTCTGGAACAAGGAGCTGGAACAAGGAGCTGGAACAAGGATGCTCTGGGCACCTGGACACTCCATCCAGCCCTGCTGCATCCCCCAATGTCACCACAGCCAGGAGCTTTCCCAAATTTCTCCTAACACCAGCCAGGCTTTCCTTCATCCCCATTTCCATCCCAGCTCCTTCCCACCACCCAGTCCAGACCCTCTTTAAAGTTTTATTGGAGCCACAGTGGCTCAGCCTGAATTTTTTTGGAGTGTGTGAATCAAAAGCAGCTTTTCAGAGGGCTTTGAGCTGCTGCAGGGTTAAAAAATCATAAAAAGAGGAGGAGGAGGAGGAGGAGGAGGTTTCTGCCCTGGTCTGGGTCTTTGCTCTACACAGACTTCATTCCCACCCTGAGGAGCTCAGGATGGAGGGACAACCTCCCAGTCACTGCAGAATTCCAGAGAAGTGCTTTTCCTCCAAATTATGGTGCAGGAAATTCAATATTTTTTTAGGACTTGGCTTTGCAAAACAACAACCAGCATGGGGAGAGAAATTCCAGCTCCACACAAACAGCTCCCAACAACTCCCACCACCTCCAGCCCCACCATGGCCCAGGCACTGTCTGTCCCCAGGTGTCACCTGCAGTGCCAGCACACGGTGCCAGGGACACCCGTGGGAGGCAGAAGGCGACAAAGCTCTGACAGGACAAAAGGATGTGGCCTCAAGCTGCGCCAGGGTCAGACATCAGCAGGAATCTCTGCATGGAAAGGGTGATCAGGGGTTAGAACTGCCCAGGGAGGTTTGGGGTTTCCATTCCTGGAGGTGTCTCAGGCCAGGCTGGATGGGATTGGAGCAACCTGGGACAGGGGAAGGTGCCAGGGTTGGAACTGGATGGGCTTTAAGGTCCCTTCCAAACCAACCCTTTCCATGATTTTAATATGGGATGGGGACTGGGAAAAGAATGACGACACCCCCAGGTGTGAGAGGAAAGACCTTGGTGGTGGAAGAAGAGGGGATTTGGTGCTGCTTTGCCCAGAAATGCCCCATTTCTACTGGCACAGACCCAATCCCAGCAGAAATGTAGGGAAAGCCATTTGGAACATGGCTTTGGCCAACATTCCTGGAGTTCCAAACCAAGAGAGAACAAATCCATGGATCCATCCAAATGGATAGAGACAGGGTTGTTTCTGCCACCCAAAACCCACCTGGGAATCTGGAGGTGGAGACTGAGCCATTTTTGGGCTCTACTGCCCCCAAAGTCTTTCTCTGTCCTGTCCTGCCCCACGGTGCCACCAGCCTGGGCCACCCAGCCCCAAATCCCAGCCCCAAATTGAGCCCCGAATCCCAGCCCCAAATCCAGCCACAAATCCCAGCCCCAAATCCTAGCCCCAAATTGAGCCCCCGAATCCAGTCCCAAATCCCAGTCCCAGAGCCCAGCCACAAATGCCAGCCCCAAATGCCAGCCCCAAATGCCAGCCCCAAATCCAGCCCCAAATCCCAGCCCCAAATCCCAGCCCATTCTGAGCTGTTCCTGCAGAGCACCAGGAGGCTCCAGCCCATGCCCAGCTCCTGGGGGAGCAGATCCTCCATCCCTCAGCAGCTGGGTCCAGGACCAGCTCAGAAATGGAGTTATTTGGGTCTGGATAAACACCAACACATCTTCAGAGCAAAATCAACAAAGGGAACACCAGGAGTGAGTTCCCCAACCAAAACTTCCCCAGAGAAAACTCAGCACAGGTGAAGGACCTCAATCCATGAATCTGACCTTATTTCTGCCTCCCACCCCAAATCCTGGTGCTCCTTGGCTGCAGCCACTCCCTGTGCCCCCCTGAAAAGGGAATTCAGCCCTCCGAGAGCATCTGCGAAGCAGCCCCAGCCCCAGGGCTGCTTTCCCAGCACTAAAATCCCACTTAGGGCTGTTTGTCCTGACCGAACAGTAGCGGGTTTGTGCCATAAATCCCCATTAATGAACAATCCCCACTGGCCCATTCCCATTTTCCAGAGGGGGAGTGGGCACTCTGCTCCCTCCTGCAGCAGCCACAGCTTCCCACTCAGGGGCTGCCCATTAAACGTCCAGGCTCATCCAGGGAATCCAAACATTTCAAATCCTGACAAATTTAAGCACACAGAGGCCTCGTGGAGTCATTTTCCTGAAGGCTTCTTTCAAACAAAAGCCTGACACTTAATCCATGAGCACGTTATCCATGGGAACGGGGGGAGCACGGGGGGTTTATCCCAGGGCTTGGAATATCCTGCACGTGCTGTGTCAGCCGCTCTGAGGGGAGGAGGACAAACCCAGCATGGGGAGGGATCCTGGGTTTATTGCCATATATCCAAAATATCCCAGCTTTTTAGCAGGGCCTGTTGGAATGGGACACAGGGAATGGTTTCCCACTGCCTGAAGGCAGGGATAGATGGGATTTTGGGAAGGAATTGTTCCCTGTGAGGGTGGGCAGGCCCTGGCACAGGTGCCCAGAGCAGCTGTGGCTGCCCCTGCATCCCTGGCAGTGCCCAAGGCCAGGCTGGACAGGACTTGGAGCACCTGGGACAGTGGAAGGTGTCCCTGCCATAGCAGGGTGGGATGGGATGGGCGTTAAGATCCTTTCAACCCAAATAATTCTGGGATTTTACCTGGAAGCTCTAAGGGCTTTCAGTGACTCCCCATGACACGAGGGTGACCCTGAACTTAGGGTTTTCATCCTGATGCCCTCCTGATGGAGACCTGTCCCATGGAACACACCCTGGTGGGATCTATCCCAATGGGGTCGTACCCTGGTGGGATTCATCTGATTTGGGACTTTCCAAGGGGCTGCATCCTGATATGGGGCTCCTTGATGGGGCTGAATCCTCATGGGATACACCCTGGTGGGGCTGAATCCTGATGGGATGCATCCTGATGGGGCTGAAGCTTGATGGGATATATCCTGATTTGGGGTTGAATCTTGGTGGGATCTATCCTGATGGGGCTGAATCCTGGTGGGATCTATCCTGATGGGGCTGAATCCTGGTGGGATCTATCCTGATTTGGAGTTGAATCCTGGTGGAATATATCCTGATGGGATACATCCTGGTGGGATCTATCCTGGTGGGGCTGAGTCCTGATGGGATATACCCTGATTTGGGACTGAATCCTGGTGGGATCTATCCTGATGGGATACATCCTGCTGGAGCGTTGTTCAATGGGGTGCATCCCCATGGAGTTGCATCCCAATGGAATTTATCCTGATGTTTGCATCCTGGTGAGACCCATCCTGCTTTGGGGCTGTCCCAAGGGTTGATCCCGGTGGGCCGGATCCTGATGGGCTCCTTCCCTGGAGTTCATCCCGATGGGATCCATCCCGGTGGGGTCGCACCTTGCCGGCACCATCCCGGTCCCCGCGCATCCCGCCGGGCTCCACCCGGCCGGGATTTTTCCTGCTGTACGCTCTCGTGCGGCAAACAGGTGGCGATGTTGTACTCCAGGATCTCAGCTTCCCGCCCCAAAACGCCGGCTGCTGTCCAAAACCTGCTCGGGAGCCTCCCCGGCCCGTGCTCCCCCCCGGGAATCCTTTGGGATCCAAGGAGAGCGCTGATCCCGAGCTTTATCCCGAAATTAATCAGGATAAACTCAAGCTAAAGCCTCTCCTTCCACTCCCTTTTAATCAAGGCATGGGACAGAACTCCATCTCTTGCAAAGGCATTTTTCCCTAGAGCCTGGAAGTGAAGAGAAAAGTGGGGATGCTCTGGGGAAGGTGCACCATGCCATGGATGCAGACACAGGAATTGTGTTTGGGATGCAAGGATGGGACACACGAGGATGTTGAGCAGAGGGAAGAGCTCCCACAGGGAAGCAGAGATCCATCCTGTGAGATGATCCCATCACAGCCTGGACCTGCACTGCCCAGGGTGGAATTCTGAAAGATTCCTGCAATTCACAGGCTGGCACTCTGCAGGATTGCTGCACTTCTCAGGCTGGCATTCTGCAGGATCTGTGGGCACTTCCCAAGCTGGAATTCTGCAAGATTCCTGCACTTCCCAGGCTGGCATTCCTCAGGATTCCTGCACTTCCCAGGCTGGCACTCTGCAGGATTGCTGCACTTCCCAGGCTGGAAATCTGCAGGATCTGTGGGCACCGAGGCTCTGGAGCAGCAGGAATGTGACAGGGATGGGGAGATCTCCCTGTGCCATGGGAGAAATTCCTGATCTCGAGCAAAGGAAGCTCCTGTGATGTGCTGGATGCTCCCAGGGGTTGATGCCTCATGTGGGATCCCAAGGGTGCAGCTCAGAGGGTTCAGGGCCGTGCTGGTGGGGCCACCTCTGACCCCACATTCCCTGCAGAGTGATGGCAGCCCAAATTCCCACAAAACCAGGAGATTCCAAGGGCTTTGCATCCCCTCCTCCTGATCTCCCACAGGAGCACATCTGAAGGTGCTGGGGTCACTCCCTGAACCAAGCCCTGTGCTGGATCTGTCTCCTGGATCTGTCTTTTCCAGGGAAAGGTGGAAGCTCCAGAGAGGCTCCTCCAAGCCTGTCCCACACCCAGGACATGGGGCAGTGCCACATCCTGCAGCGATGCCACCTCTCAGCCCCCTCGTGGTGTCACTGCAGCCAGCCGGGCCCGTGGGTGATGCCACAGGGTGGAGGGCAAAGGGACAACGGCTCCAGAGGCTCCTGGATGAAGATCTCCATCATTTCACAAGGTCACCTGCTCAGAAAAGGCTGGAGGTGGCAGCCACGAATTCCAGGGGTTCCTCAGCAGCTCTTGGGATGGCAGAGGTTGGGAAGGTGAGGGAGCATCCACAGGAACGATGAAGAGTGGCAGGACGGGAATGATGGGAATGCAGCAGCGGTGAGAGCAATCCCAGGGTGAGAGGAGCGGGCTCTGTGCTGGGATGTGTTTAAAGGGAGTTGGGAAAAAGCTGCTGCACTTCCCTGTCACAGGGATTTTCTGACTTTCTGCTGCTCCTGCAGGAGCTGGGCTCTGCTGGCTCACCCACACTGCACAGCACCAAAATTTCCATCTTGGAGAGGGCACAACCACACACTGCAGGAGCCAGGTCCTCTCCAGCATCCCAAATCCCATCCTTTTCCCACAGCTGGGATCCCTGGGATGTCAGAGCCTGCAGCATAGCCCGTGGGATGGTGAGGCAGCTCTGGCATGGACACTTTTTCATGCAGCAACCTTTCTTTGCTGTCCCTAAATCCTGGGAGATTCTGGGAGCACAACATGCCAGGACATCCAGGGAATCCCTCTGGATGGATCCAGGAAAGGCCTCTGCAAATGGGCTTGGACAGACGGACAAACGTCCATGGATGTTTTTATGTGGAGCTAGGGAATGGCAGCCCAGAGGTGAAATAAATTCACCTGCCCCTGGAAAATGCCCTTCCAGTGGCTTCCAGCCCTTCCAGCAGCAGCAGGACCATCCTGGGAAAGCTGCCTTGGGTTAAAATCACTGATTTTTAGAGGCTTTGAGTAAATGTCAGTTTTGTGTTCTCTTGGTATTCCCCGGAGTGGGAATCAGCATCAGGATGGGCACCTCTAAAAGTGATTCCTGCTTTCCCACCTTTGGATGGAGCCCAGGAATTTCCCTGGGAATGCTCAGCCCTGTGGGGGGAATTCTGTGGAACACAATCATGGAATGGTTTGGGTGGGAAGGGACCTTAAAGCTCATCCCATCCCACCCCTGCCATGGGCAGGGACACCTCCTACAACCCCAGGTTGCTCCAGCCTGGCCTAGGACACTTTCAGGGATGGGGCAGCCACAAATTCTCTGGAAAAAATGTGCCAGGGCCTCCCCAAAATTATCCCAGGGCAATCCATTCCTGGATAATCTGTGTCAAACACCGCTGGGATAACGCCCTTCCTTCCACACCTGCATTTCCCTCTTGGCTGCTGCCTCAATGACATTCAGGGAGCCCAAAACCCCCAGGAAAAGAGCACATGGCACCAGGAACATCCCGCAACAGCCCCACAAACCCAGCCCAAAGCCAGGGAATGAGCAAATCCCAGCTCCTCACTCCTGCTCTGCCTGCAGCCAGAGAAACTCTCATTCTGTGAAAGCATCATAAATATCCCAGCTCTGCATCCCCAGGGGCTGCATGGGGGATGCTGTCATCGAGGAAGGAGCAGGGAGCAGCAGCCACCCGCTCCTGACTCACCCAGGGAAGCTGTTTCCATCATCTCCTGCATTTTATTTGCCTGAGGTTGTTGGTAACTGTTGCTCAGTAGTGGCCACGGGCCCTTTAACACCTTTCTGCTCCAAGCACCGCCAGCCAAAGGGGATGGGGGACGTTCCAAGAGGGTTTGGAGCCCACAGAAAGCTCCCCATGGGTGATTTTTGGGTCTCAGAGTCCTGCAACCCCCTGAAAGCTGCAGGTCACAAGGAGCCAGCGGGATATTTGCATGGGACGCACAACCAGAGGTGATGGAGCAGCTCCAGCTGAAACGGGGCTTGGGAGAGGGACAAAATCCATGAGCTGCTTGGGGAGAGGAGCATTCCAGCATTCCAGGTTCTGAAACGTGCTCCCATCTCCCTCCACAGGCAGCCAGAGCTGCCCCAGGGGTCAGGCTTTGCCACCCACAGCTGGCCACAGCTGGACCCGCTACTGAGTGGGGAGATCAGACCCTACCCACATAAAAAAAGGAGGAATTGGGAATTTTTGTTCATTCCCAGCTTGGTGCAGCCACGAGCCTGGATCAGGCAGGACACACCAGGGGAATCTCAGATTTGGGGAATGCCAGGATCACCCTGAGAGCTGGGACAGGGGAGCTGGGCTGGGAGGGTGGCACGGAGATGGCACACATCACCAAGGACCAGGGAATCCCAGAATCACAGAATGGGACTGGAAGGGACAACGAAGATTATCCAGTCCCACCCTGGACACCTTCCACTGTCCCAGGGTGCTCCAAACCCCGTCCAGCCTGGCCTTGGGCACTGCCAGGGATCCACAGCTGCTCTGGGCATCTGTGCCAGGGCCTGCCCACCCTCACAGGGAAGAATTTCTTCCCCAAATCCAATGACCTGGGCTTGCCACCACAGGGCTGCAGAGATATCACCTTAAAGTGCTTTTCCTGGGAGCACAGGGATTCTGAAAAGGCACAAACTTCCCAGGAAGGCACAGCAGGGGAACACTGAGCTGTTTTCCAGGGATGGGGTTTGCAGGGCTCTGCTCTGGGACAGAGGTGTTGCTCTTAGAGCAGCTCTCACTTTTTGGGATTTGAGGAAACGATGCTTCCACAGAGGATTAAAAATGTAATCCTGTCACCAGCCCTGCTGGGAGTGCCTAGGCCCAAAAACCCAGTAAATGCTGATATCCTGCTAATCCCACATGGATAAAATCAGGAGATTTTGTTTTTCACAGATGCATTTTTGCAGCGAGGAAGGAGCAGGGTATTCCAGGAGATCTCCAAAACCCAGGAGCTGCCTCCCTGCCTGCCTCAGAATCCTCACAGTGCCACAAGCTCCGACGCTTCTCCGAAAGGAAAATTCAAATTCCACGAGGCAGAAAACACAAAATTTGGGAACAGCCAGGCTGAGGATCTGCACAGTGCTAAACCCGAGGCAGCCACTGAGTCACCAGCTCATTTCTAACCGCTGGAAAGCGATCTGTGCTCAGCTTATCCCAGGAACAATCCTGGAACCATCGTCCTGAACGGGTTAACCTCGGCTGTTTAGGAGCAAAACCTCGTCTGCATATTTTTCTTGCATTTCCCATAAACAAAACTGCAATGTTTTCGTGGGGGGACTTCTTATAAATTAAACAGCCCCGGCGACTCATCAGCTCCGCCGTGGATTTGGCCACGCTGGAGTTACCAGGTTTAGCCCTCAGGCTCAACTAAAACTTTGCTCTGTCCTAAGTTTCTGAATTATTCCCAAAAAATTCCAACTTTTACAGCAAAGGTAGGACCCGGGAGGCGCCAATCCCAATAGAAAGGATCCAACCTTTGCAAAGTCCCACAAGAGCAGGAGGATGGTTTTTAACGCTCTAAAAACTGCCCAGGGATTTTTCCAAGCGGGACTAAAGCAGCTGCTCCTGCTCTGTACCTGGACACCACCAGGACATCTCCATCCCCCAAAATCCCCACTTCCCAAACTTTCCAGCTGCACAACCAGCACCGTTTGCTCCCCCCTTTCCCCACCCCCAGCAAGTGCCGGCGACAGAGAGAAACCCAAGGGATTTCCCAAGAAAAGAAGGGATTTTCCAAGAGAATGCCCTCACCTTTCCCGCAGAGCCGGGAGCTGCCTTTGCTGCCTTTCCAAGCCTCTCTCCGCGCTATCTCCAGTCTTCCCGCAGCTCCCGCCGAGCTGGAAATATCATTAAGCTCCAGTGAGGCGAAAAAAAAAATAAAAAGATCCCAGGGAAAGAAGCGTGGCAATATCCAAAGGGAGGGGAGCGAAGGTGCCGGGACGCGGGTCCCCGCTCCACCTGCGCCGGGCTGCGGGAATCCTCCGGCGTGGAGCAGGCATGGATACTCCTCTGGTGTGTGCGGATGACTTCACTTCATTAGCATGCTCCTGAGAGTTCTCCCCGACTGTCTTTTTTACTGACTTTGAGGCTCTGCTAATCAAAATCCTGGAGTGGTTAACTATTTCCTGGCGCCGGGGCTTCGGGAGGATGGAAATCCTCGGGACGGCGGTGGAGCAGGAGCCAGAGGCACCGGCTCGCCCACGGCAATTCCTGCTCCCAGGATTGGCAGGTCATGGCACCCAGCACGTCCCCGTTCTGTCTCCTCAACCTCCGAGCTCTGCCGGGACCGTCCAGCGGTGACGGAGGGAGAGGGAGAGCGGGGATGGGATTCCCAGCCCGAAATTGTTGTGCTTTGGGAGAGGGTGAAGCGGTTCAGGCACTCGTGTACCTGTGGCACGGCACCAAATGTCCCTTCCACAAGGGGAGGTGTGATTCCTGGGTCTTGGAATAACCTGGGATGGTGGGACGTGTCCCTGCCCATGGCTCAGGGAATGGGATGAGCTTAAGGTCGCTTCCAACCCAACCCATTCCATGATTTTGTGACCCAGCACATCTCAGGTGATGCCACCCTCCAGAAATGCCACTTCATCCTCTTCCTCATGTATTTTGGGAGCAGAGCTGCCTTCGAAAGGGAAACCCACTCCTGGGATAGAAAAGGGGAAAGCAAAGCATGGATAATAAAGCACACCTGGAGTGTGTGACAGGGGCAGGGACACTTCCAGGGCTCCAAGCTCCAGCCTCCTGCCTGTCCTTTGGGATTCTGCCTGGTTCCGAGTCCAGGTCAGGTTTTTCTCTGACAAGGAAAAACGGGAGTGGATTTTGCAACAGTGGGAGAGGAAAAAAATTGATTTAAAAGAGGGATTCACTCCCATGGCCAGGGGGCACACATGAACACGTGTGCAGGGACATGAGTGACCATCAGTGTGTCCATCAGTGTGTCCACAGACACGAGTGACCATCAGTCTGTCCACCGACACGTGCCTGTGGTCACCCTGTCCCAGCACATGCAGATGTCACACCAAGCACACGCGTGTGCACGCATCCATGGGTTGGGAATTCCGTCTTGAACCGCTTGGATCCCTGCTCCCAGCACCAACTCCATCCCCAGGGAACAGCCCCCAGCCCCACAATCCATGGATCCCGGGGGTTTGGGAGCCTTTCCTGAAGCCTCTGGAGCGGGATCAGGAGCAGCTGTGGGGTCTGAGCCCGGATTCCTCCCCGGCACATCGAGGTCGGGAGCAGCCGCATCCCGGAGCGTTCCCCGCTCCGTTCAGGAGCTGACCCACATTTTTTCCTCCTGATTCACGGCTCAGCTGCACTCAGGGCTATCTTTAGCCCCAAAGACAGACGAGGAGAGGGCCCCTCTGCAATTCCAGCCTCCAAGGGCTGGGATTTTTCTGGGATATAAATATGTGCACACACCTTCCCTGCTTCCTACGGCGTCTCCTGGAGCAGAGTGGCGCAAGCTCCCGGCCCAGGTTTGATACACGGAGGAGAATCCCAGAATCATTCCAGCTGGGAAAGACCTCCAAGACCATCCAGCCCTACCATTAACCAGCACAAAACCCCACATGGAGCCCAAGAGCCTCCTCAGGATCGGCTCAGAGCTGATTGAGACCCATTTTGGGACCCTCTGGAACAGCACTGGCTGCGGAGCATTGGCGCATTGGGAGAGGGATTTTTCCAAACCCATCTCGCTGATGGAGCCACCCCGCAGTCACCCCTGAGATGGGGCCCCCCCAGAAGATGGGGGAGCTGGTTTTTAAGGGCAGACGATGCCAAACAAATCCGTTCCCTGCTCCAGCTGCTCCCGGCCAAGCTCCCAGGCACTTTCCTGGGCTGGGGAGGAACTCTTGCGGTCGTGGCCGCGTCCAGCACCCCCTGCACAAACGATAACATTGGAGCTCTGTTTATCCCTGTCCTCCAGGGCGGGTTTTTTGGGATTTAAGCTGTTTCAGAGCCCTAAAGCCCATGTTTACTTTCCTGATGAGTAAAGCCCCGGCGCTGGTGCGGGGGAGCCTCCGGAGCTGGTGTGAGGTTAAGGATATGCTTAAAGGGCTAAAAATGGATTTTCTTTCTTTCTCTTTTCTCCTTTTTTTTTTTTAAGCAAAGCCACAAAGCAGTAAAAAACCCATCCCTGGGACTGGTGCATGAGACCTGCAACCACCACCACCCCCTCCTTGGGCAGAGCCCCGGAGACAAAAATGGACTGTGGACCTCAATTTGGGACTTTTTTGGCCCTAAACAGCCCTGATCCAGATCTGAAACCTGAAGATATTACTTGGTTTCAAGAGCTAGCACCCAATTTTGGCACAAATCTGTCACCAACCTCCTCAGAGACCAAGGGGTCTCCAGGAGAACTGAGTCAGGAACATGGACAGGGTTTGCTGGATCCTCAAGAGGAACCTGGACGGGGTTTTGTGGACCCTCAAAATCAGGTCATGTTTAGAGCAGATTAGGAATGGACCCCCTTCTCCCACCCCATGAAATCCACAGGGGCTTTCCCAGGAAGCCAGGTTATGTGATATTTTTAGGTGAGAACGCCTCCTCTGACCAAAGTTCATGTTTTCATTTCCTTTGTAAAATTGGAAAATAACTCTGAGGAGCTAGGACAGATCTCATGGCATCTTGAGATCCACCTCCACTGCCAAGCCACTGGTGACACGTCAGTTCACCTGCTGGGATGGATGGAGGGGTTTTGTCCACTGGGATTTTCATATCCCATCAGGAACCAGGCTGGCACTCTCCCTTACAGTTCCAAATCTCTTAAAAATCTCCTTTTCCGGCAGCTCTGCTGAGGTCAGGACATCAGATCCTCACCATGACCTCAATTCCTCTCTTGGGTTTGGGTGATCTCCCTTTGGAAAGATGTATCCCAACAGTTCCTTTTCCTAAAGTCAAGAATCAGTGACTTAAAAGCCATAAATCCCAAGAAATGCTGCTTAAACCAGAGGTGTCAGAAGAGAAAGTCTCTTCCAGCCCAGACTATTCTCAGATTCCATGATAACCATGGGAAGAAGGGTGATGGAGCTTCTCACACTGATAGTGTAACCACAAAAAAAAAAAAAAAAAAAAAAAAAAAAAAAAAAAAAGCCAGTCTGGGAATTTGAAAGCCATTTAAAGTTATTCCTCAATTATTCCATGCATGGACACCAACCACAGCAAGATGATGCTCCACAAAATCCCAGGTGGAGCAGGTTGGGAAGGGTGGGTGCTCTCCATCCATCCATCCATCCATCCATCCATCCATCCATCCATCCATCCATCCATCCTTCCCCCTCCCTCCCAGCTATCCCACGGAATGTGACTCAACTCTTTCATAACAAACACAAGTTGGGGAAAACCAGGAGAAAAGAGAAAAAAACAACCCAACCCAGGCAGCGGCAGCAGCACAGGCTTCCTTCAATAATAAACATCTAAAAATGTTAATTAAATCATGCTTTTCATGGAAAACGATGGGAAAATACTTTCACACAATGCTCAAATCAACACAGATTTTTTTTTCTTTTTTTTTCTTCCCCCTCTGTCTCCCTGCAGCCAGAGGGATGGAGAGTGGGATGAGCTGCGGATCCGAGGGAGCCACTTTGTGCTGCAGGGAAGCATCTCCAGAGGACGCCAGATGACTTCACGTGCCATGAATGTGGCTCCCAACGAGCCTGTGGTAAACAGAGATATCAGACCCAGATGTTTGATGCTGGCCGCTCCTTTTGGGCGGCCACGGCCTCCCAGTGGCGCTGGAAAACCGCAGGAAAGCTTGGAGACTTCTCATCTGGGAGCCTCATCCCTCCAAAGAGGGCATGGGAGAAACACCAGCCTTGGAACTTGGGGTGGATAAGCCCAAAGAAGGGCAAGGTGGCACCTGGGAGGGTGAAGGGTTCCTGCAGTTTGGGGTTGCTCCCTTCAGATGTGCAAGCTCGGGGCAGCAGGGGCTGAAATCCCTCCTGGCAATAGCAAGGTCTTGGAGCACATCCACCCTTTTCCCTAAAATCCGTCCTCAGGGATGTTTTAGGGACAACTTCCAGGGTTGTCCCAACGAGGTGAGCACACCTTGCAGAGGGGTCTTGGTCTTGTTGCTGCCTCTGTATCTCCCCCAGAGCTCTGCAGTGGTGCCAGCACTTCAAAAAGGGCTCCTTCCACGTGGAGGTTTATGGAATGCAGGAGACATCACACAGCCTGTTTTCCTTGTGTGTCCTTTCAGTCCTGGGTTCCAAAGTGCTGCCTGCAGAGGAGCTATGAGCCCTCTGCTCATTCCCAAAGCTGGGAAATGCTGGATCCTGGGTCCCTCCTGGACACAGCCACTGTCCCAGTGTCCCATCTCCAAGGGCAGCAGATGGAGAGGGGCAGGCATGAGAGGCCGGGAGCAAATTCCTCTGCTGCCACTTGTGAGGAATTTATGGTCCAGTCATTCCCACAGGAATTCCTTCTGTGGCCTCTCCTGGTGAGGGATCAGTCCCAGACTGGATCCAATGATCTTGGAGCTCTTTTCTAACCTTTGTCAACCTGTGATCGTGTGGATCTACAGCCTCTGCCAAGGTCACCTGGGGATGTTTGGGACCACCAACCCTCCCATCCCAAGCCCATTCCCAGTTTTAAAGCTGGGAAACACTCGGAAGGCTGGGGTGGCTTTGGGGGGCTCCTTGGTGGCTCTCCAGCAGCTCTGTCCTTCCAAAGTGCCTCTTGTGGCCAAGTTCAGGGATTCCCATGCAGCATGGCCGGGCTGGGTGACAGCGGGTAGACTCAGCTGCTGCCATTCTGGAATTGCTATTTAAAGCCTTGAGAATTCCTGGAAAAACAAACCCAGAGCGAGCAGAATGGCGAAGGAGAGGGAGCAGAAAGGGCATGTCTGGCACTGTTAATGGGCTCTGACACTTCCAGCAGCCACATTTTCCCAATTTTCTGGGATTCTCCAAGTGTCTTCTTGAGAACAGCTCTCACTGAGCCATCCCCAAAAAGCAACCAGACAAAAGCTGGTTAGGAAGCAGTCAAACAATAGACCAGCAGATCCCATGGATGGGCTCCAAGACCCTATGGATGGGCTCCAGCCTGCCCCAAAAGTGGGAGGGTGAGGAAAAGCCGACTGAGAAGGGACAGGGAAGCAGGAGGCTTCCTCGAAACCCAGCAGCCGCTGTGCTCCTGGCTGGGAGGAGACTGGGAGACACTTTGGGGTGGGACTGGAGTGGCCTGAGTCAGACAAAAGCATCCTGACAATAACGCTCCAGGGCCAGGAATTCAGTGGGAACCGAGCGCTGGAAGTCGCCCAGCAGGATAATTCGGAGTGTGTGGAGCTGGCTGCTCCCAGCTGTTTGGGGAAAGCCAAATCTCTGCCACCGTCCCCTGGGTGCTCCCTCCACCCTCTTGGAGGGAGCTCATCCCAGTTCTCATCCTCTCAATCCCACAACTGATGCCGTCATTCCAGAGAGGAGAGAGCCCGGATCCGCTGCCTCCGCCCCTCGTCTGTTCTCCTTATTCCTGGATTGATGGAAGGATCCTCCTGGGAATGCCATAGTGGAGCTGCCTCCCAGAGCAGCCAAAAGCAGCTGATGGAACCTTGGACACGGGCAGGGAGCCCGTCACTGAGAGGCTGAGCTTTGCTTCTCCAAGAAAATCTCTGCAGGAATGCTCCAACATCATCCAAACGCGCAGAGAACAGGTTGGAGCATCACATGGAGCATTCCCACGTAATCCAGGAGCTTTCCCATGTAATCCAAGAGTATTCCCATGTAATCCAGAAGCATTCCCACGTAATCCAGGAGCATTTCCACATAATCCAGGAGCTCCATCCCAAAGCCAGGGATCCACCCTCAAAGCACGGTCCTCCCATCCCGCCTCATTCTCTGCATCTCAGAGAGAATTCCTTGAGGAGTTTTTCCAGCAGCAGATCCCTTCTCCCCACACATGGCAGGGCCCTGCTGAGGGGGAGCAGCCCCAGTTGTTGACCCCAACTTTCTTCCAGTGGGATCCACCAGGCTCCCAGGAAACCCCACTGTGCTCCCAGAACAAACCTCCCTGCATCCCCAGCTCCAAGGACGGCACCAGCCAGGAAAACTCAACACCAAAGCCAAGATCCATCCATCTATCCATCCATCCATCCATCCATCCATCCATCCATCCATCGACTTGGGACAGCAGTGGGGGAAAAACCACCCCCAAAACTGGGCAGAAAAGGGTCAGGCTGCATTTTTGGGAGCTGAATTTTGTTGACACCGTTGCTGCCAAGGGGAGGGGGGCGAGGGAAGGAGGAGAGGCCACGGACAGTACAGAGGGTCACCAGGAAAAATGCAGATTCCGCGAGGAGCAGCCGGCGGATGCGCTGGGAAACGCTTCCAAAGCGCTCCAGAAACTTCGCCCCAGACTAAAGTAAACAAACCCCACGGAGGGACAGATCCAGCCCCTTCCCAGGATGGTGTCCAAGCATCTCCAATTCCTTCACTGCGGGCTGAGAAAGGACAGGATTCCACCACGACCCAGCCAGGTCATGTCAACTTTCCCAGCACGATTTCAGCAGCCACAGCCCAATTTTCTTTGGATATCCATCACCCTTTGGAAGCTGGAAATGCCTTTTTTTACCCCCCTTTTTCCATGCCAGGGCTTGCTTTCTCCCATCACCTAAGATGTAGGGATGCTGCTGAAGTTTGGCTGGGATTTCATCAGTCTGGAATGGGGAAAAGCTTGGAAAAGTTGTAGGTTTTGTTTTGCACTGTATAGTTCTAAATTTGCTTTTGCTATTTTATTCCATTTTATTTTATCTCTTAAATCTTTATTTTATTTATGCCTTAATTAAGAAAATATCATCTCTGGGACCCACCACAAGCCCCAGGAGCAGCCATGGAGATGCCAATCCCTGGCCAAACCCAGAAAAGACCAATAAACCACGGAAGATTTGCTGTTCCCAACAATTCCTGCTTAGAAGCCCAATTCCCATGGAAAAAGGGGACTTTTCCAGAACAAGAATCACCACTCAGCACTTTGCAAATCCAAACTCCAAGTAAATCATCCTAGCCTCAGGTGAGGGGCTGGAAAAACAGATTTTTTTTTGGTTCACTGCAAATTCTGGTGAACTTGGAGGGGGGAATGCTCTGAGGGCAGCTCCGAGAATAAACTGGAGGCTGGATGAGCTGAAAAACCGTGGGAAAAACGTGGGAAAAGCCTCACCTAGACCAAATCCATCTCAATCTTTGTGGCATTCTGACCTTTTCAAAGGAAACCGAGGGTGCTCCTATTCCCCAGTGGAATTTTGTGATATTCCAGGTATTTTAGGATGTTTTTCCCTTCAGCATCCGAGGGAAGCAGTACAGGATCCGTGTCCTTCTTTTTCCCTTCAACAAAACTGTTCTGACCAGAATTTCCCTTCCATCCACACCGCCTCGCTAAGGGACAGCCTGGATTTCTCAGGACTCTCATCTTTCCCTTTGTTTTGTTTCCCAGGGATTTCTCCTTCCCCTGTCTTAACTCCCGGAGTTTGGGGCACGATAATTTCCTGCAGGCGGCCGGAGCTGCGTGACCTCTATGAAACAACCCAGGGAGCACCTCCATTCCCAAACCTGCGTTTCAAAATCCATTTCTTGGATTTTGGAAATCCAAATCTTCCTTCCTTGGAAGCAGAAGGGACCCTGGTGCCAGCCAGCCCCAGCTTTGCAAAGCCAAGGCACCGAACGGGTGCAAAATTCCTGCTGGAGTCACCGGAGACAGCGACGGGATCGGAGCACAGCAGCAACAATTTGGGAAAAGCCAATTTTTGTGGTTCCTCCATCCCTGCACGGCTTCAACAGCTCTTCCTAACCACCATATTCAAGGAAAATTTGTCCTACCCATGTGGGAAACACCACTGTGCGGGAAAGTGCAGCTCCATCCAAGCTCCATCATCCCTGCATCCCAGTGCTGTCCCAGAGACCCTGGATGGCAAAAAGTGACCACAAAAAGCGACGCCAGAGCACTTCCAACCCCCACGAGCCTTTCTTGCCCTCCTGTTCCTCTTTTCCCAGCAGCTTTCCCAACATCTCCCATGAAAATCCAAGGGAATTGCATTTCAAAGGAGCTGCGAGTGGAGCTGACACCGAGATCTGCCAGGGCGTGAATCACGCTCACGTTATCAGCCAGCGGGAGAGAATTCCAGGATCCAGCCGGGAGCAGCTCCGGGCTGTGGGGTTGTTTGGACAGGAGAGAATTCCAGGATCCAGCCGGGAGCAGCTCCGGCTGTGGGGTTGTTTGGACAGGAGAGAATTCCAGGATCCAGCCGGGAGCAGCTCCAGGCTGCGGGGCTGTTTGGCACAATCCGCTCGGCTCCTCTCCCACTGCTGGTATCGTTTCATTTCAAAGCGTTGTGGAAGAACAAAAATCAAGGGAAAAATGGGAAAAAAAGGATTTTCTGGGGCTGGCCCAAGCTGGAGAATTGAAATCTTTCAGCACAAAATCTGTTTTTTCAAGATATCTGCCTTGCTTCCTGTGGTGGGAAAGGGGTTTATTTATGGGATTATTATCCACTAAAGCAGGAGGAATTTGAGAATTCCTTAAGTGGCATCTTGGCCTGCTGGCTTCAGGAGCCTTCAGATTCACCTGGATCCATGGAAAAGTCGCTTTTCCCTCCACACACCACCCCAAAAAGCCGCTCTCCTCCAAATCCACCCAAACTTTCCAGGGCTTCTCCTTGCTCCAGTGCTCGCCCACATCCACCCTGCTCCAGCAGATCTTCCCTGTTCCCTGCCAGCTTGGAGCAAGTTCACGGGAGCAGCCCAGCCAAAACAAGCCATTTCTGGGATATTTTTTAAAGGTTTGGGTTGGAATTCTTGCTCCCTTTGGACAGATGGAGCAGCAGCTCTGCCGAGGGAGAACTCGCTGCTCCGAGCTGGGGCAGAACAGTTGATTCCCAATAAAAATGTGGTGATTTCCCAGTTTTACAGAGGAAATGGAAACGTAAGGTTTGGTCAGAGGAGGTTTTCACTTACAAATCCCACCTAACCTGGGTTTTTGTGGAGTGGGAGGGTGCATTCCCTCATGTGAGCAGAGGACATTTCCCACATACATAGTCTAAAAAAGGCCAGGTTTAGATGGATTCTGGGAATCTGAGCCAATTTTGCATCCTCTGTTGCTTGGTTATTTTATTCCTGATAAATATCTCCCTCTCCCAAGCCCTCTTTCCTTACAAGAACCCACCTGCCATGAGGATCAGGTGGGAACAGGGACCTAAAGCAACTCCTTAATTTTACAGCTGAATCCCAGTTTCTTTTACTTTTTCCTGGGACTGGGCGCTGTCCCAGTTTCTTTTACTTTTTCCAGATCTAAAGATTATTTCAGCCATACAAAGCCAAGATGTTCATCCCACCCAAGCCTCTGGATGTCATCCCATTGGGATTGACATGGACATTGACCATAGGCAGCTGGAAAATCCCATTCTCCACTTCCCCACATAGGCAAACCATCAGAAATACCACTGGGGGAATATTTGGGATGAAGATTTTCCTCCCAGGACCAATGGATACTTTCTTCCCTGTGAGGGTGGTGAGACAGAAGTTTTCTATCAACCTGGGATAGCAGAAGGTCTCCCATGGATGGAAATGGAACGGGATGAGCTTTCAGATCCCTTCCAATGCCAAGCCATTCCATGGCTGCCCCACCTTGGGAGGAGCGGAGAGGAAGAGCCAAACCCTTCATCCACACCAGATGAAGAGTTCCAAAGGCAGAGTCTAGAAGGACAGGTACCTCCCGGGACTGTCTGTGGCCGTGGCTGCCTGCCAACCCCTCCTCCTCCTCCTGCTCCCGCTGGGTTTCCACTGGAGCATCTCCCGCCTCCACCATTGTTCCCGGTCCCACCTGCTCCCGATCCCCCCCTGTGCCCCCAGGCTTTGGGAACCAGCCCCAGCACGCGGGATGTTGTTTTTAGCAGCCTGACAGATGCCAAACCTGAGCGCCGCGCTTGATAAACCCAAGGTCAGGAAGGAATTTTAACTCCACTTAATTGCTGGGAGGCACCTGGGATCCGAAACACACCCAGGCAGGCGGTGGAGAGGCAGCTCGGGAGGGAAAAGCTGCAGAGAGAATGAAGGGATTAACTCGATTTCTTGTTTGGGTTGGGTTTTTTTAATGGAAATCCCGCTTTCTGCCAAGTTTTCTTGGAGCAAACGTTTCTGTCCTGCTGCCAGCCCTGCCAGCCTCAAGGAGGCAAAATTCCTGAGTCAGGTTTCGCCAGGCAAAGTGATGCTGCCTTCAAAATAACTCCATTGGGGAAAAAAGGGGTGGATTTGCTATTCTCTCCTCACCCTGGCACTTTTCTTGGGCTTCCAGTTCCACCATTTTCAGTACAAATGAACCTGGGAATCTCCAAGAATCTCCGGCAGCAGAGGATTGGAGCGAGTCAGTGAGCACCATGGGATTTGGGGTGCCACTGCTCCAGGATTTTGGGTGCCACTGTCCCAGGATTTGGGGCGCCACTGTGCCAGGATTTGAGGTGCCACTGTCCCAAGATTTGGGGTCCCACTACTCAAGGATTTGGATGCCACTGCTCCAGGATTTGGGGTGCCACTGTCCCAGGATTTGGGGTGCCACTGCTCCAGGATTTGGGGTGCCACTGTCCCAGGATTTGGGGTGCCACTGTCCCAGGATTTGGGGTGCCACTGTCCCATCTGAGGACCTGAATTCCTGCTGGGGGCTGCTTCCCATGCTCATCCCACTGCTCCATCCCTCTCCCCATCCTGCTTTGGATCCATCCACTGGAGGGGAATCCTCCCTGGAGTTTTCCAGCCCAGCACCCATCACAGCTGTGGCCTCCAAGCAAAGCTGCACTCAGGGATAAATCCCTTTCCCTGCTCCCAGCTGCTGGATGCAGGAATCTGGCCGGCGCATCCGAGCCCTCGCTCCTCGGCCGCCGCCTCTCGCGCTGCCCTCCCTTCCAAGAAAAATGGAAACAGGAGACAAAGGAACTTTCCTACGCCGCATCCAGGCCTGCCTGCTGCCAGACGAGCATCAGGAGGTTGTCTGAACGTGCAAATCCCGATTGCTCCCAAGGAAAACCAGCAACAGCCAGAGCCCGAGCACAAAGCGGGAGCTCCAGCTCAGCCTTTGGCAGGAGCCGCACCACAGCCAAGTGCAGAGTTGGGATGGAGTCACCAAAAGGGGATGAGGTGGGATTTTTCCCCTCAGGAATATTTTTAGCAGCCCAGAATTCCCTCTCCTGCCTGTCCTTGTGCTGAGGTTTGCCCTGACGGGCTCCTGGAGCTGCTGGGATGTGTTGGGGCAGGTGTTTGAGCTCACCAGGGCTTTGCCAGAAGGGAGAGGATCCCTGTGCTGGAATTCCCAGAGCAGCTGTGGCTGCCCCTGGATCCCTGGAAATGTCCAAGGCCAGGCTGGATGGGGCTTGGAGCACCCTGGAATACTGGGAGGTGTCCCTGACATGGCAGGGGGTGGAATGAGAATGAGCTTTGGGGTCCCTTCCAACCCAAACAATTCCATGTGAGATGAGATTTCTGGATTTGGTTTGGAGGGATCCAGAACAAGCCGGATCAGATTGAAATTGTTTTTCTGTTGAAGACACGATGATCTCCAAATGGAGAATCCAGACAACAGCAGGAACAATCCCCCCCAGGAATGTTTGGGATGAGGAAGTGCTGCAGGTCCTCTCCCCAAACTGGTGTTCCCATTTTCCCATCACATCCCCATAGAACCCAAGGAGCTGGTACTGGAAAATCAATCTCTAATTCCAATTATTTATGGGTGCCCTGAGATGGTCCCGAGCTGGAGCCCCAACATCTCCAACATCCCAACATCTCCACTGTGGATCTAAGCAAAGCTTTATCTCCAGCCAATGAAACAGAAATTAATGAATTGCAGGAAATTTAAAATTCATGGGATTTGTCACCACCTCCACCCCACAACGTCCACATTTTGCTCAGCAGAACCAGGCAGGGACCATTTCTTGATCAACCTTTTGAAATTCCGACCTTCTTGGGAGGAAATCCAGTAAAATCTGACCTTTCCTCAAACACCCGTAAACCTTCTCAATTTTTTTTCATTTTGCTTTAAGATTCCCTGTTTTTATTGGGCCCCAAATGCCGAGTTATTCCTCATTTTTATTTTCCTGCCCTTTTTATTTCCCTCCCCTTTCCTTGCCACCGAATCCGGCGGGGAACATCCCAGAGGAGGGGGAATTTTCCACCCTTTCTGGTAGCAAATTCCTTAGGTTGCATTTGAGCCTTTTGTGGCTTCAAAGGAACAGCTTGAGCTCCACAAGGCTCCGGATTGGCCAAGGAAACCTGAAACATCCCAAGATTCCTAAGGGCAGAAGAATTTTTAAAAGGTTACATCGTGGAAAAAGAAAATCTGGAAACCTTGCAGAAGCCAGGAGCTTCCTTGGATGCTCCAGCAAAAAAAAAGGGCAGAAGAGGGGGAGGGAACATCAAAATTCCCCCCTGGAAGCAAATTCCACCCGACAGAAGGAAAAGCATTTGATGTCCTGCAAAGCCAAAGTGGTAAAGAGCTTTCCTGACCCTTTTTTCCCAGATCCATGTGGATAATTTTCCCTCTATTTTCTGGCACAGCATTCCAAAGGCACCCTGTGCTGTCCCTAGGGGCTTCCAAACCCCTTTTTTCATGGGAATATTTCCATTTCTCATTCACTTTCTCAAGGCCCTTTTAGCACAAATCCCTAAACTTTGGGATTAAACCTGCAGAGGGAATATCCCAAATTCCCTCTGCTGGGGTGTGGGAGCTTTGAGGCAAATCCTGGGTGTGGGGCTTTGGGCTGGGAGGAAAATCCAGTGATCCTTCCCTAATATTCAGTATAAGAGGTATTTTTGCCACTTGGTGGGGGAATGGAATGGAATAAAATAAAATAAGAAAACAAATAAATAATAAAGTAAATAAAAAAGTAAATAAAATAAAAATTGAACTAAAATTAAAAAGAAATAAAAAGAAAAAATTACATTAAAAAAAGGAATGGCATAAGAAGAAGAATGAAATAGAAAGTAAAACTAAAAAATAAAATAAAAATAAAAATTACCGAAATAAAATGAAAAGGAATAAATAGAAATTAAATAAAAGAAGGAAATAAAAAGGCAAAAATAAAAGTAAAATAAAAAAATTAAAATTAAATACAAAGTAAAATAGAATTAAAACCAGGAGTAAGATAAAAATCAAAATAAAAAATAAAATAGAAATAAAAGCATAAAGGAAATAAGTAAAATAAAAAGACAAAAATAAACCAAAATAAATATTATTAATAAATAAATAAACAAAAACAATTATAAACATATAATTAAATCAATAAACCAAAAATTAATAAATATAAGAGTAAAAGAAAAATTTAAAAAAATAGAAAAACAGAAAAAATAAAACAAAATTTAGAAAAAAAACAGAAAAAAATTAAATAACAATTAAATGAAATGTAAAAAATAATTTCCCCCTTTCCAAACCCACTGGAGCAGCCTGGATTGCACAATCCCATAAAACCCAGAGTAAACTCTGGGCTCTGGAGCGAAGTTTCCTATGGAAAACCGAGGAGCGCGAGGGGCTGGGGGGAGCTCGGGAATGGCTTTAGCAGGGCTCTGTCCCCAGGGCAGGCGCTGCCTCCTGTACCTGGAAAAGGGAAAAAGGGAATTGATTCCCCCATCCCTGCACAATTCCCATTTCCCTCCTGCTGCTTCCAGCAGGGACCAGCCCAGGAGCACTCCCGGTGGGATCCGCGATGCTCCAGGAGCAATTCCCGTCTGCTTTTCCAGCAAAATCTCCCTGGAATGCGAAAGGCAGCCGGAGCAGAGCTCAGGAAATTGCATTGGAGCTCCGGCAGCCTCGGGATTCCCAAGGAATCCTGGAATTTGGGCTGAACTAAGCAGATCCTTGAGCTCCCTCCTATCTTTAAATGCATCCATCCATCCCAGGAATCTGCTCTGCCCCATGGATTGAGGAGCTGGGAAGCCCCAGAATGAGGCAAACTGGGCTCAAAGTGGGACAGGAGCAGGTTTTGGGAATGAAGCCTTGGATCCACATCCTATCCCTCCAAACCAACCAAACCCCAGCAAACAGATGGAAAAACCTTTTCCCATCCCCGTAAATAAACCACTCCAAACTGGAAAAAAGCTTTTGTCCCCATTTTCCCAGCGCTGATGGATTCTAATCCTGATTTTCCCTCTATTTCCTGCCACAGCAGCCCAAAGCCACCAAAGCTGTCCCCAAAGCTGCCTGGGGATGTCAAATCCCATTTTAAGGCTCCAAAAATGGGAAAAAGTCCTGGAATCCATAATTTACCCTTTGGCAGCAGCCAAAACGAACCACAAATGAGATTTAAACCGAATCTGCCCCAAAATCAATGAATTAATGGCTTTGAACTCTTTGAACTCTTATCAATTGAAATATCCACACGTAGCTGTTGTCCTGCTTTTTCCTGGAGCTGGGGATGGGACAGTGGGACAGGAATTGCTGCTGGAGCACCAGATGGATCCAGAGGCTTGGAGCCACCCCCGTGTCCCTGCCCAGAGGTGACAGCGTGGGAGGAGAGGCAGAAAATTCCCTCAAAAGACGTGGAGAGGCAGGAGAAGGGCAGGAAAGCTCCAGAGGGAACTCCCTGGTTGCCAGGAATGCTGAGGTGAGGAAAAGCTCCCTGATTGAGACAGATGGGAAATGTGGAACGAGAAGTCTCTGCCTGTTGTTTCCCACAAATAAACAACCCCGGAGCCTGATGGCAAAGGCAGATATTCCTGGAGTTCTCCACAGCCAGGGATGCTCCAGCACCTTAATTAGGGATTGTCGTTGGATAATCCAGGAAAACACAACAATGCTGGAAGCAGGAATGGGATGGGGGGAAGGAGAGGGAGAGCTGGGATGTGGTGCTTGGGAAAAGCTCGTTAGTGCAGCTGCAATTAGCGCTGCTCTGGGGTGATTGGATGCCAGGACAGCCGGAGATTCCCTCCTTCCCTCCTGGCATTCACACAATTTCCTCAATCTGCAGGGTGGGAACAGCCAGAACTCACTCAGGGTTGCTCTTTTCCTTTGCTTTGGGCATCTCCAAGCCCAAGCTCCAGCTCTCCCATGACCTGGGATGTCAGGAAGATGAGATGCCAGAATCTTAAAGGACTGGAGATTTTTTCTTTTTTGGCTTTGCTTCTCAATCTTACCCCAATAA
Organism: Melozone crissalis; assembly: GCF_028551555.1. Taxonomy (NCBI): domain Eukaryota; kingdom Metazoa; phylum Chordata; class Aves; order Passeriformes; family Passerellidae; genus Melozone; species Melozone crissalis. The sequence goes on from NW_026535785.1 coordinate 1,771,301, forward strand.
TCCATGAAAAACATTACTATCCTGAAAAACCAGGAAAGCCTGGATGGTTCTGGGAGCCTACGTCCTGCCTGTGAACTCTGCTCACCGAGGGCATTTTCAGTCTGTGTTTTATGACTGAAAACCTCCTGGACCTGTTTTTCCCATTGCTGTTTTCCACGGATGAGCCTCTGGAAGCTGCACAGCCAGAAACCCCCGGATCACTCAGACAAAGCGGTTTTTAAAGCTGAATTCCGGCGCTGAAAGAAGCAAAGAGCAGAGCTGGGGGCACGCCTGGATCCCACGCTGGGCCTGAGCAGGGATCCTCTGGAAAAGGAGGGGAAGTTGTGAGAGGGAGGAATTCCCAGCCCCTGGTTTTGGGAACGAAGCCAAGGCAGCTCCTGGAGGGGAGCTCAGGTGCATTGGAGCGGGAGGAGGGAGGGATATGGGATTGTTCAGAGCGCTTGGAATTGTGTTCAAAGACCTTTCACCGTGCATTACAGGCAGAGAAGCAGGAGGATGGGTTTGGACATTTATTATTTTGTCTAAATCTGTGTCTTGGCTTGGCTGGAACAAAGCACCAGGGATTCTCTGGGATTGGTGGTGCTCTCCAAGGCAGAGCTGGCTCTGGGACAATCCATGCTGGGACCAGCCTGTCTGGATTCCCTGCTCACTGCAGAGCACCTGAGTGAATCCTTCACCCATTCCCAAGCACAGAGCCAGCTTTCCCATGGATCAGGAGCTCCTGACAAAGCTCAGCTTGGTCCTACAAACAGCAGAGCTCAGGGGGGACAAGAACGTGGGACATGAAGGATAAAGGACATCACACAGAATTTGGGATCATCATCACAACACAAGCAATCAAACTCTGATTTAAATCCAATTAACTCTGATTAACTCCTATTAGATTCTGATTAATTTTAACTCTGCTTTTTCTGGCACAACCACGAGGTTTTAACACACTGTGGAGCATTCAACTGGGGATTGCTGGAATGCTGGCACCGGGAATGACTGGGAGACAGGATGCACTGGGAGACAGATAAGAGATAAGAGATAAGCACCAGGATCCCGCCCAGCACTCGGCATCCTCACACAATAAAGAGCTTTATTCCACTGCTCCTGGGACTGGTGTGCACTAATTTAACCCAATTAAAGTGCTATTGCAACAGATTGAATTAATGACTCCACTGAGGGCAAGGCAGATCTTATCCAGGGATTGGGAAACCTCATTTGCTGCGAGAAATGCACAGGATTGGGAATAACCTGCAGAGGGAGTGGCAGAGTCAGGAGAAGCCCTGGTTTTGTCCAGGTTTGGAGCCCTGCAGGCTCCAGAGGGATGGAGGCACAGCAGGACCAGCATCACGCTGGTCAGCATCACATCAAATTCCATGGATTTTGCTCTCTTTGGGGGAAATCTGTCTTTATTCCAGCTCCAGGGGAAGATTTCCAGCTGCACAAAAGGCTGCAGGGTGTTTTCTCAATCCCCCTCTCCTGGGGAAGCTGCCCTGGTGTCTCCTGGCCCATGGGAATTGTCACCCCACAGCTCCTGGCTCTGTTTGGGCTCTGTATGGGACCTTTTCCATGCACTGCAATTCCCAGGCTGGAATGCTTCATTTTTCCCTGGGAATGTTCAACCTCAGCGACCTGCCCCAGGTAAAGGGGTCTCTGCTCCTTGCAGGACCAGATGAGCTTTAGAATTCCCATCCCAAACTGATTCCATGACCTGATAATGCTGGAAATGCAGGTAATTCTCTGGAATTCTTGGACACAATCAGTGCCCATCCCATCCCCAGAGAGTGTTGTCCCCAAGGGAAGGACACGTGTCCCTGATGGCCACATCTGAGCTGTGCCAAAGCTGGGATTGAGGAATAAATTTGGAATTCCTTCCTCCTGTGTGTTCCTGACCCAGCCCAGCCCTGCAGGGTCAGAGGTTCCTCTCCTCAGCCCCATCCCAGCCCCAGAGCCTTTCCCATGGTCCTGGAGTCGAGTCCCAGAGTGGGAATCACTGCAAAACCAACAGAGCCTTGGAGAGCGTGGAAAGATGCCAGAGAGAGAGAGATGGGAAAACCTCCCAATTCCAAGTGCCAGAGAAGACAATGAGACATAACAAAGCTTTGTTTGGGAGGGGGGTTTCTTTAGGGAAGAGGGGAGAAGGCTGGACAGGGCGTGGGGGGAGTTTCAGTCCATCCCACATCCAATCCAGCACTCCAATAATTCAGTGGAAGCCAAACATTTTTCACATCCAACGACCACATTTTGGTGCAGAAAACAGCCTGTCCAGACAGAGTCCTGGGGCAGCTCATTCCAAGTGCTGGGAGCTTCACTGGGATGGTGCTAGAGCAGCAAAATGTCCTGGGACAGGGAAACCTTCCTGCTCATCCAGAGGGATTTCCCTTGGGAAACTCAAGGAGGTCCCAGTGAAGCCCTGAGCCCCTGCAGGGACCCCTGCACTGATCCTGTCCCTCCCTGGGGACCCAGAGGCTGCTCAGACACAACCTGGAATTTGTGCCCCATGTCCTGGGGACTCCTGGTGCTCCCCCAGACCCCACAGCCACCTGCTCTAGGACATTCCAGGCACCTTTCCATGGCTGTTCTGGGATGATCAGCTCGGGTTTGGCATCTGCCTCAGCTGCCTGAGGTGAGGCAGGTGAATCCACGCTTCACCTGCCAAGGATTTCCACTGGGAGAGGCTGAGCCAGAGAATTCCCCACTGTGACAGCAACAACAACCAAAAAACCCCCTCTGGAGTGCACTGACCTGGCTGTGAACTGTACAGGGAGAAAAAACATTCCAGGAGCTGGGAGCTGCTGCTCCTTCAGCCTCTCTGGCTGTACCTGAGTGGTGAGAAAAGCTCTGGGCTGGGATTTGGAGCTGCACCTCCAGCCCCACCAACTTTCCCTGATCCACGGGACATCCCTGCTCCAGAACCCTGGGATGATCAATCATCACCCAGAGGCTGCTCCATCCTCCAGGATCGAGGGCATTTCCCAAACCTCTTCCATGCTCCCTGTTTGTCCCACTGAACTTTGTGCTTCCCCCATGGCAGGGGGAATTTCCTGCCTCCTCAGGCAGCAGTGAATACTTAAATATCCCAAATAACCCACATTTGGGGAATGTGTGCCTGGATTCTGGAAGAGCTCATCCCTGCTGGTTTTCCCTCCATCCTCACCCTGGTGCATTTTAAATTCATTTTTGGCAACAAATTCCCAGCATTGTTTTTTTGGTACTCTGTTTTGGAGAGAGTTCCCAATTCAGCAGGAGAGAATTCCCAATTCAGCAGGAGAGAATTCCCAATCCAGCAGGACTTCATTGAGCTCAAGAACAAGTTCACTTTTCTTTCTTTGCATTATTAATTTTAATATAAATAGAAATCTTTCTCCCTGTTGCCTCTCTCCTCCTAATTCCTAATTGGACAAGGCAGGCTCTTTCCTATTTCTGATAGGGCTGTGCAAAATGATGAGATCCATTAAATTTCCAAGGGGGGGAAAAAAAAACCTTCCAAGCCTTCTCTGCTGATTTCCAAACCCTCCCCTGAACGCACGTGCTCTGGGCAGGGTAATTTTGTTTGGGGTAATTCACTTGTGCTAATTTCCTGGAAGTCTTGCAGGATACATGACTCCATTTTGAGGTGTTTTCAACATAAATTCAGATTAATTTATACGAGAAATATTTACGTGTAAAATATCTCCAGAGACAGCAGAGGGTTGTTTTGGTTTTTATGTTTTGGTTTGGTCTGTTTTTGGTTTTTTTGGGTTTTTGTTGGGGGGGGTTGGTTTTTGGTTTTTTGGGGTTTTTGTTTGTTGGCTTGTTTTTTGGGGTTTTCTTGTGTTTTTTTTTTTTTGGGTTTTTTTTTGTTTGTTTGGTTTGGTTTGGTTTTTGTTTTTTGGGTTTTTTTTTTTTTTGATTGCAGGAGCAACATGGCCTAGTGGAAGGTGGAATTGGAATAAATCCATTTTATCCAAATCCCAACCCAACCAATTCTAACCTAATTCCAGTCAGGAGAGATCCCTAATACCAATCAGGAAAGGTCTCTAATTCCAGCAGGAAGGATCCCTAATTCCAGCCAGGGGAGATCCCTAATTCCAACCAGGGAAGGTCCCAAATTCCAGTCAAGGGAGATCCCTAATTTCAATCAAGGGAGATCCCTAATTCCAACCAGGAGAGATCCCTAATTCCAATCAAGGGAGATCCCTAATTCCAATCAAAGGAGATCCCTAATTCCAGCAGGAAAGATCCCTAATTCCAATCAGAGGAGATCCCTAATTCTTGTCAAGGGAGATCCCTATTTCCAATCAAGGGAGATCCCTAACTCCAATCATGAAAGATTCCTAATTCTAGTCAGGGGTGATCCCTCATTCTAGCCAGGGGAGATCCCTAATTCCAACTAGGAAAGATCCCTAATTCCAGCAGGAAGGATCCCTGATTCCAGTAAAGGGAGATCCCTAATTCCAGCAGGAAGGATCCCTAATTCCAGGCCCCACAGCTGGACCCAAGGAGCTCAGCATCTCCTGCAGGAGGAGCAGGGATTGGATGGAGCCTGGAGAGCAGCAGAGCAGCTGCTCACACTTCCCCATCCCTCTGCTTTTCCACCATGGATTCTTTCCCCCAGTATAACCCCACCAGGGAGATCTCTCCCCTTTGGGATTTTTGGGACGAGCTGCTGCCCTACAAATCCCAGCTGGCCCTGAGCTCTGCTGGAATTGGCTTTCACCTCCAGGTGGAGCAGGGCTGCTGTGGCAGGGCTCAGTCCTGCTGTCCCTCCCTGAATTCAGCCTCCACTGGATCCCACACAGGGAAAATCCCAATCCTGGATCCCAAATGTCACCTCTGGAGCCATCCTTTGTCGGGACAGACGGACAGGGGACATGAGGTCATTGAACCTTGGTGCCCACCACCATCCTGGGAAGTTCTGCAAGGGACTGGACTTTGGGATATCCAAATGCCATGAGAGCATGCAGGTTTGGAGCATCTTTCCCATAGGAGGAGGAAGATTTGGGGCTTTCCAGGAGAAAGCTTCTTGTTCCAGGGTGGATTTTGGTGGTTCTGCAAGGGTCTGGATTTTGGGACATCCCAAAGCCATGAGGGATGCAGGTTTGCAGCATCTCTCCCATGGCAGGAGGAAGATTTGGGGCTTTCCAGAGGAAAGCATCTCAGTCCAGGGTGGATTTTCACGCGCTGAGAGGCAAAATTTGGAAGCTGCTCACAAGCCAAGAAGGGAAAATTGCAATCCAGGGAGGAGGGGAGGAAAACCTGGATGCAAAGCCACCCTCCTCACTTACAGGAAGGCAACAGTGTGGAAATGAACTTCCCAAAATAATGGGAATTTAACGCTAAGCAAAACACCCGGCCGCAGACGGACTTAATCACTCCGAAGTGAGGGAAGGTCATTAAACAAACAGCACAATCCAAAGTGTTGATTTTGGGGATATATCCAGCTATCAGCTCTTCAGGAGAGCAAATAAACCTCGGGAATTGCACGGCACAAAGGTCCCTGGAGCGCTGAGACAAAGGGAAAAACCCAAACCCGAGCCTCTGCTGACACACCAGGTCCATAAAGGCTCTTTCACAGGGAGGGAGGCAGGGCTGGGAAGGGAATGGGGATTTCCAGCAGCACTTCGTGGGCATTTTTCTCCCCTGATTCCTTATTTTTCTGCACGATAATCCCAATTCCACCATAAAAAATGTTGATGTGGATTGTGGTTGGTGGAACCGTCCCTGGCCAAGAGCAGCTCCTGGGCTGCTGCTTCCCTAAAATTGTGATTCCCGGTGGCTCAGCCACTCCGGTGACCTCCTCAACCTTTTCCCTGTGGTAAAACCTGAGATATGACTTTTTATCCTCCTCCTCCTGTTTTCCTTCCTATCCAGCTCTGTTTTCAGAACAGATGATCCAGGGATCAGGGCTCACTGTGGAGTTTCCCGTTCCTTTTGCACAAGGAAATCTGTGCAGAAAGGGCACCAAAAGTTCAGCTTTTCCATAAATCCAGTACCCTGGAAGTCTCTAATTGGCAGGGTGGGATCCTTACACTGGGCTTGATGGGAGTTCTGCACATGGAAATTGTCCCTGAAACTTGTAGGACCATAAAATGGGAATTCACCAAGTGCTTTCGACCTTGAATCCCTCCCCACTCTCCTGGATGGGGGATTTCACTGGTTTTATAGGAATAAAGCTGGGTAAAAAGTTTGGAATGATCTTTTCTGTCACACCTACATTTTCCAAAGAAGAAAAGGGATTTTCCTGAACAAGCAAAGATCCTTTACAGGGATTAAGGAGCAGGAGGGAGGCAGAATTGCTGTGGAGCCTCTGGAGCGAGGATTTTCATGGAACAACCACTTGGAATAAATCACCCTCTTGGAATCACAGCTCCACACCACAGAAATGCCCAGATGCCAACGCACACATTCAGCAGAAGCAAAGAAATCAAAACCAGAGCTAAAAATCCCGGTTAAAATCCCCCCAAGAACCAAGAGGGAGGTGAATCCGCCTCTGGAGCTGCTTTTGGAAGGAGTCCCCGGAGCTCCCCACGCCAGCAAAAGCTCTGCTGGGCCCTCCTGATTTTCCTGAGTCACCAGACGGTCAAGCAAACATCAGGCACAGGATTCCTGTCCAGATCCCCATCAAGCCGTTTGTTCCATACAGGAATCAACCCCAAATTCCTCTCCCCAAACAACCCTGATGATTAGCGTTGATTAATGGGGCTGTTAGAGGCTCATTCATCACCAGTAACTCACAACATCTTTCTCCACACCAGTTCCAGCTCCCGAGGAGCTGGAAAGGGAAATGGTTCTTTTTCATGGCTGTTGTTGCCTGTTCCCAAACACATCCCGGGTTTGGGGTTTTTTCAGGGTTGCCCACAAGTCCTGCCCAGGTCCAAAACCCCTGCACAGCACAGGATTTTTCATTAATCGCCATCTCTCTCCCGTATTTTCTTAAAATTGTGGAATAATTTAAATTGGAACAGCCCTCTAAGATTGAGTCCAACCCATCATTCCCTCAGAGCTCCACTGACCGTGTCCCCAAGTGCCACATCCTGTTCTCAAATCCCTTCAGGGATGGGGATTCTAGGGTTGGACAGCTCATTCCAGGCAGAGATTGTCCCTAAAATCCAACCCAAACTTCCCCTGGCACACCCTGAGGAGGAGCACCCCTTACTTGGAGGTTGGTCAGTGTTGCCCAATTTCTAAAATGATTTTATTTCCCCCCCAAGTTTAATTTTCCTACAGGAAAGAACTGCCATAAAACCCTGGATTTGGAAACCAGGCAGTCTGGGATGCTGGGTTGGGAATGATACAACACAAGGAAAAATGAGGTCAGGTTTTGGGCTGCAAACACATCCTTCCTTCCACCCAAAAACACAGAGAGTGTTCCACACACAGGACCTTGAAACACGGAAACAGAGTCACACATCCACCCTCAATGGCCAAGATTCCACCTGAGACATTCCCTGCTTCCCAAATGTGGGATTTGAGTGTTGGATTTCACAGGTTCCTTTGGGAAGGTGCAGGATAATTTGGGCTCACCCTACAAAAGGCACTACATCCCAAGGACACACAACCCTACAGATCCATTGGGAAAGGATGGCTCCATCCTCGTGGATGCAGGAATCAGGGAGCAGCCAGCAAAAGCACATAAGCAAAGTCCATAACATGGAAAACTTTCTCCACTGCGTTATTTGATTTACCAATCAATAAATAAGGAGCTGTTTCCTTACCTTCCCTGCTGGATCCACGCTCCAGTGGGGATCAGAGCTGTCTGGGATGGCCTCAGTGTTAATCCAGGCTCCTGCTCCAGTCCCAGCCCCTCATCTGCCCCTGGACACCTTTGGGATAAATAAAAAATCATTAAGTAATTTATTTTTTTAACAAACAGGAAGATCTGTGTTGCTACTCCTCTGTTTTCCCACTTTTCTCTTTATCCAGGGATATCAGCAATGGGACAGCAACAAGGCAAAGAACTGAGCAATGTGAGCAGAAAAAGCTGCAAGGCAGAGCAAGAATCCCTTGTGACAGTGGAACTGATCCCTGTCCTCCAGGAATGGGGCTGGGAAGAGTTTCCCAGGAAATCACACATCTGGGATGATGCTGTGGATGGAATTCGGGCTCCTCAGAGCCCCCCACATTCCGGTTCCTTCCCCAAACATTTCCCATTGTTCCAGTTCCCAGCCAGGCCCGTGGGAGGAGAGGCTCCTCCAGACTCATGGGGATGGAGACCCAAATGGTCCCACTCCAAACCATCTTCCCTGTGCCACACGTGGGCATTTCCCAGAGATGAGGCAGCACTGAACCTCAGGAAAAGCAGGAATTTTCACCAATTCCTCCTCTCCCTCCGTTCCTCCCCAAACCCAAGTGGTGGAGGCCGAGTCTGAGGCAGGGGCTGGGTGTCCCCTGCCCTCATGGAAGGATCATCTTTCCATGGAGCCACAGGGAGCTGCCATCATTCCTCTGACAGCACCGGGGCCCTTTCCAGCCCTCTGGACTCGCCTCCTGTCATTGCAGATCGGACAAAATTCTCCAGTCATCCAAAAGAGGATTCCAGCAGGCCCTCCAGGTAATTCCTCAACCTTGAGACAGGCCTGGAGAGCCATCATTCCCTCCCTAATCCCCTAAAAAACATCCATGGGAATGGCAAGCTGGCTTCCCCCTTGCCCTGGAGCCTCCCTGCTCGGGGCTGGACAGGAGCTCAGTTCCAGGTCAACGAGCCCATGAAGGGTGACTGGATGGACGGAATGGCACATGCCATTGCCATGATGGGATGTGGCCAGAAGGGCTTTCCCCAGCTGATGCTGTCCTTGGGCTGTGTTATTCCTGCATTATTACTGCATTATTCCTGCAGCACCTGGATGCTGCCCCATCCTGGGACTGCAACAGCTCATCCCAGCAATGGGAGCCTCTGGAAATGAGCCCAGCTGGGGGCTCTCCCCTCCTTTTCCCACATTTATGTGTTAACAGCAACAATTGTGCAACCTGGACAGTGGAAATTGTCCCTTCCCATGGCACAGCGTGGGATGGGATGAGATTTAAGGTCCCTTCCATCCCAAACCATTCCAGGATTTTCCAATAATTTATTTAAGGCCCCTTCCATCCCAAACCATTCCAGGATTCTCCAATAATTTGTTTATAAATGTTATAAATACATTCTGTGTGCTTATATCTGTATTTTACATGAGGCATCCCCCAGGGAGGGAGAAGTGATCAAACCACCTAATGGATCACGGAATTGTAATTTCTAGAGTTAGGATCATCACAGTGCAGAAATTTTTGCACACAGAGGCTGGAGACAGAACTGTTAAGAGGGTTCTTAAATTCTCCCTTTCTAATGATCAGTTCACATAAATTATGGGAAGGAATCACCTCCTAAAAAATTGGATACAGGAGTGGGTTTGGGGATTATGGTGCTGAAAACAAGGATCACAGGGTACAAGGAAAGGGAAACTGGGCACCATCCCCCTCAGGAATCTCCTTAGCTCTGCAGAAGAGTCCCTGGAACAAGTGCAAGTGTCCCTGGAATTGTCCCTTTGCCATTAAAATTCACAGAGGAGGATCAAGGGTTAATGGATTCAGGTTTTTTCTCCCAAAGACTTTTTGCTGATCACCACTCACTGGGTCCCCAACTTCAACTGTGCAGGATATTTCTGCTGCTTTTCCTCCACCCCTTAAGGATTTTCCTCTTTGTTCCCTTTAACATCCTCCAGGACTGGATCCATCCTTTGGTAGGACTAAACCAACACAAAGGATCCTGCCCAGTTTGTTTGCACCCAATCCCAAGGGAAAAAGCAGCTCCCACAAAAATGAAGGAGGAGAGCAAGCATGACTCCAGCAGTTTTCATGGCATTGAGCCAGGCTGGAAACACTGATGGCAATAATTGCCTGGAGCCTCCCAAAAAGCACTGGCCACAGATTTTCCAAATTCTGAAAGACCTATACTTGTGAGCAACCACCAGACCCCATCAGCTCCTCCTGACCAAACGCTCCACAGTGACATCATTCCACACTGGCATCATCCTGAGAGAAAAACCACAGCATTCCTGGAGCCCCAGCAGAAACCTGACACATGGAATGCCTGATCCTAGAGTGGACCTTATCCCTGTTTTCCTATGAGTCATTTTCCATCCCACTGTCTGCCCAAAAATGCGTTTTTGTTGTTTATTTATTAAAGGATCCCTCAACGGCTTCATTGATGACCGAAGAAAGGAGGGAGGAGGCAGGGACTGGGATCTGCCACTGGGCCTGGCCTAGCTAAACCCAGCTGCCACCAGATCTGCTGCCAAAACCTGGGACAGCACTGGAGCAGCAGGGTGCAGACCAGGCTTTGTGTTCTAAACCAAAGTCATGTCACAAATAATAACAAAAAGGGAAGAGACATTCCTTGATTTTGCAGGAGTGACATGGGATGGAGGGATGGGGTTGTTTTGGTTGACTGTCAAAGCTCCATTTTTTGGCACAAAAGGAAAGGCCCACAGGCTTGTCTGATGGGAACTGTAAGAAAACCATGGACCAACCCTAAAAAGTGAAACTGGCTGGTCCAAATCCACAATATAAAGAAAATGCGGGGTCCAGGCCTTGTCTGTGCGAGAGTCTGTGAAGAGCCCAGCATCAGCCCTGTGGTGCAAGGCAGAAGGAGGATAAACCACCCAATTATTTAATAAATACCATTAATTATGCAATTGGATCAATCTCCATCATCTCAGCAACCCAAGGAGCCCTGGCAGATCCCAGTGGTGACCATGCCATGAAGGAGCACATTGCCCTTCAACATCCTTCCCACACTGTCCTGGCAAGGGGTGGGACTCACAGCTCCACAAACACCAAAAATCACAGATCTAAAACAACAACATCCCCAATTCCCCTGCTTCAAAGAGAGGCTCTGCCTTCCCCAGCCCCAGCCAAACACCAGGACTGGACTCCAGGCCGTGCATTTCCATCCACACCTCCATAAATCCGTGACAGGAGCAGCACAGCCAGGCCAGGCCTGACTCTCCTGGCGCTGACAGGAGGCTCCCAGAGCAAATGTTCCACGTTTGTCTTCGATTTGTTCTTCAGCAGGAGGAGCAAAGGTCAGGCCTGGGCTCCCCCAGGAGGGCCCATTTGCTGTCCAGATGTGATGAACGTGAAGGGCTTTTCTGGGAATGGACAAACAGCTGCTCTACAGCCCCAGCGCCATTCCCACCTTCCCGCTGTTGGGAATGTGTCTGTTCCCTTGGGCTTGTGCACCAGGGATGGGGCTTGGGACCAGCAGAGTGCAGGGAGGTGTCTTATTCATACAGCACCTGGTGTGTACTGAATCATGGAATCATGGAAGGGTTTGGGATCTAAAAGATCCCGAGATCTTTTTTAAGATCTAAAAGATCATCTTGTTCCAACTCTGATCCATGGGCAGGGACACCTTCCACTGTCCCAGGGTGCTCCCAGCCCCATCCAGCCTGGCCTTGGGCACTTCCAGGGATCCAGGGGCAGCCACAGCCTCTCTGGGCACCCTGTGCTCACATTTCCAGGGAAGGAAAATCCTTCCCTGGAAATTTTCCCAATATTCCATCTAAAACTACTCTTGTTCAGTTTACAAGCCCAGGGAAGCTCATCCTGGAGCTTGAGCACCCTCACAAGCCCCTGTTCCCTGGCAGAAGGGGCAAACCCCACCTCCAGTGAAGACAAGGAGAGGCAGAACCCTCTGAGCCTCCATCCTGCCCTCAGCCAGGTCCCATGGTGGGGAAGATGCTCATGGCAGCTCCATCCAGACCACACAACCTCCCCTGCATCAAGCACTGGGAAAAATCTCAAATTTTGGGGGGAAAACCCCAACAGGGCCATGGCCCAGAGTCAGGGAGAGCCTGATCCAATTGTCCTGGAATCTGCAGCAACTCCCAGTGGTTCTGCTTTGTCTTCTTGGGCTAATTGCTTTCAGGCTGTCAAGACCTGCTCGTCCTCAGAGCCAAGCCTAAGTCTGCTCCAATCCTGACTTATCCTAGAGCAAAAAATTCCTTATTGTCACTCCAGCCAGGAATGCACGTGGTGGTTCCACTGGGCTGAGCCGGGCAATCAACCCTGGTGCCCACCTGCCACCTCCTCCTGATCCCACACAGATTGAGTTCCTTAAACCTGGGGTTCTTTTGAGGTTGAACACCAGGTAAGAACAAAGATCTCTCCTCAGCTGGAGACTTTTTTATCCTCTCCCGCCACTGAAATTATTGTGATGTGAAAATTATTTTACCCCAACAGAGGGAAAGTTAACTCCCCAGGACAGTCTGAGACACGCAAATATATCCATGATCTTTGCCATTTGCAGCGCAGTGGAAAATTGCTAAGAAAAGTTCCCATTGTGTCGGGGATGCCACTCCAACCTCCTGGAATTTCTCTCTCCCTCCCTCCCTCCCTTCCCCCTGGCTGCTAAAAATGGCTCCAAACTCTCCAAAATGCTGGAGGTTGGACAGTGACGCTGGAGCTCCACGAGGAAAGGGATGAGGATGTCCAAGTGCACGGATCACTGCTCCCTCCCAGGCTCAGGGAGTGCAGGGCTCCCAATCCACGCTCCAAAACTGATAGGCGTTCCAAGGGTGGAGATTCTGAAGTGCAGAATACTATAGGAATAGTACAGATAATTCCCAGATAATTCCACCCCAAGATCTTGGCATCAAGCCATGGATAGGGGACATCCCTGACATCTCCAATCCATGCTCCTGACATCTCCAATCCATGCTCCAAAACTAATGGGTGCTCCAAGGCTGGAGACTGAGGTGCAGAATGCTGTAGCAATCCCCATCAGGTAATTCCACCCCAAGACCTTGGCATCAAGCCATGGATAGGGGACATCCCTCATCCCTGACATCTCCAATCCTTCCCACCACCCTGGAAGGTGGTAAAAGACATTTCCAATCCTCATGGCTTTGAAGGCACCTCCTTTGGACACTGCTCTCCCTCCTCCTCCCTCTAACACAAAAATACACATGTCCAGCATCCATATGTTGATCCCAGCCCCAGGAATGGAAGCCCAGACACAAGAATGAAAAACTGGGACAACATTCCCACAGCTGGATGGCCAGAGCGGGACTCCTGGATCCATCTTTGGGCACAGGGACAAGTGACCTGATTTCTTTACAACCCACAAGAGCTCCCAGCAGTCTGTTCCTTAAATGGGGTCATGGCTGCTGGAATACCAAAGGAGAAATGGAAAACCAAAGTCCAGGCTCCTTGCTTTGAGGGCTGTGAGTTTTCCTGAGATTTTCCAGCCTTAATTCCTTCTTCCCTAGGCTCCAGGAATGAAGCAGCAGGACAGGGGTTGGGCAAGACAAGAGGGAAGTGCAACTCTCCTTGGATGGGCACCTGTTTCTCCCACTTTTCCCAACCCCATCCCTCCTCCTGCCAACTCTTTGTGCCTCAGACCATCCCTGTTTCCCTGTTTTGCCTCAGCCTCTCATCCAGCCTTTCCTCAGGAGGAAAGTGCAGGATCCAAGTGTGACACACACACAAGATACAAAACCCAACCCTGGATCTTGGCAGGAAAAATGCCCATTCCAGGGCAAATGGGGGGAAATGGGAGATTTCAGGTGGAACCTCCGGATTCAGTGTTTCCCAGAGGCAGCCAGAAGGTTTAATTTCTGAGTATTTGTTAATTATCTCATTATTTCCAGGACCATGTGCTCCCTATTCTGATAGCAAAGGGACATCTGAGGTTGGTTAAACTGTTTGTAATAGGGCCATCTCCAGCTTTTTGGAATTTCCTGGCTGGCACCTGCCCAAATCAACACATTTTCTACGTAAAACAAGAGTCCCTCCAAGGAGCTGCTCTAAACAATTCCCTCACTCAGCAATTTCGAATGCACTGGCTTTAGGGACTTCATAAATTTCAGGGAAAAAAAGTCCCAAAACTGGAAAACAACAACAAAACATGAAACCTCTTTGACCCCTGCAGTTATCTGATGAGTGCAGGCAACAAAAATAGTTTGGAGATTGGGGAGATTTCCAATGAAGAATTTTTGGATTTTCCCCTTAACTTGGGGCTGACAGAAGCCATGGAAGGAGCTCCATGGAGCAGCAGCATCCCTGGATGCTGGTTTAGGAAGCAGCAGCCTGAAATCTCTTATCACATCTGGAGTAGAGGGAATTTTTGGGATAATTCCCAGGTATCTGCCGAGATACCAATGCTCCTTCCAGCCCTGACAGCAGCTAAAAGCCATGGACAGATTATCCTGGATCAGCCTGTCTCCATCCTTCCCAGAAAGCACCTTCACCATCACGACCTACATCACAACATCCAGTTTGGAAAGGACCATGCTGGGACATCTGGTCCAACCTCTCTGCTCCACCTGGGTCACCCCAGAGCACTGGGCTGTGTCCAGATGGTTCTGGAACATCTCCAGAGAGGGAGGGCTCCACCACAAGCTGGGACCACCACCAGCTGCAGCTCGTGGCCACCTCTGGATGCCCTTGGAAGAGCTGGACACGGAGATTTCCTGGCATTTTGGATTTTTCTGAGGCTCACGGGTGGCCCGGAATGTGACACAACGCTGAGCTGTTAGCAAAGCCCAGGGATTTGGGCTACAGCTCCTGGCTGGAAGTGCTGGATGTGACTTTTCTCCTCGGAGCTGAGCTGGCAGAGCAGCACTGCTGGGGAAAACTGCAGGGGAAGGGAAGGAAACCCAAGCATTTCCCAGGTCACCTGTTTTCCTTATGCCAGCTTCCTACAGAAAACCCGGCCTGCAGATTGAACTGGTGCTAAATGGGATTCCTCTCCACTCCTCTCCTCATTCCCACACTCCTCTGCAGCCCTGGAGTTGCCATTCCTGAAAGTTTCACACCTAATTATTCATTATCCCTAACGAGCCCTCACCAGGCCTCCCCTGCTCTGTCTGGAGCTGGTTGGAATCGGGCAGAGTTGTGCAATCTCTGGCACCAGCACTGCTCCACCTCTGCTTGAATCCCAAAAAATGAGCCTGGAGGGCTTTCCCTGGTCTGTGCACTGGGCCAGGGCAGAGGGAGAGAGGGATTTGCCTGGGATAATGCTCCAGCTGAGGTTTGATCAGCACCATGGCCTCATTAACAGCAGGCCTAGAGAGGTCCATCCTCCAGGGCTGGGATTCCTCTGGGCACAGCACAAACCAAGGAGAGATTTGTTGGGAAGGAAAAGCCCAGCCCTGCTCCCACGTGCTCTGCTGGTGCAGATTTCCACCCTAAAGGTCCCAACAATTCTGCTGGCGTGGAGCAACCAGGGATAATCAGCAGCTCCCCGATTCCCAGTGCACTGGTCCCCACTGGGATCCATCCAGTCTGTGGCAGCCATCTGGCAATCCATCATCCCAACTAAAATCAGCACCTGACTGAGTGTTGGAAATCTGTCCCAAATTCTCCTTCAGGACTCAGACCCATCTCCCATTTTGTTTTCCAGCTCCTCTTTCACTGAGGAGCAGCAGCCTCCTTCCCAACTTCAGTGTACTTATTTTTCCACTTCTCCCAGAATTAGAAATTCCAAAATTCCTCCTCCAATGGTTTGCCCTGCAGTGTACCTTGCAGAGAATTTCTGAAAATGAAAATTCCCATTCCAAATGCTGGCTGTGCTTCGCAGCTCTGCCTGAAACAGGCAAGCAGTGCCTTGGATCTTCTGGAAAGCCAAGCCCCAACTTCCAGCAAGCTTCACCTCCACTCCTCCGGGACTTTGGGACCTCTGTCATTCCAAAGTGAATTTTAAAATGTCATCATTCCAGCAGAAGCCAGTCAGGCCCTGAGCCAGCAGTGGTGACGGAGAGCTGAGATCAAAGCCGTGAGCTCCGGGCAGTTTGGAGGGCTGAGGGAAGCCAGAGCAGGAGGTGACATCAGCCAGGCCAGCACAGGATTCTCCCGGAGCTGCCGCAGGAATCCGGGAAGCCGGGATGCTCCAGGGCTGAGTCACCGCGGCTGCAGGCTCTCCTGGGAGCAGGGAGCAAGATCCCCTCGCAAGAAGGAGCTTTTTTCCACTGTAAATCTTCGAGGAGGAGGCTGAAAGGTCACTGGGGCTTGGCGCTGCTTTGGCGACCGGGAGCCAAATGGCTTTGGTGGGAATGAGGATGATGATGCTGCCTCCTCCCGAAGGGCTCTCCCCTCTCAGGCTTCACCCACAGCCTGTCTGGGTCACTGTGGAGCAGCTTTCCTCATCCCCTGGCTGCTCCAAGGTCAAACAGGCTTTGGCAGGGCTGGGAATGCTGCTCCCAC
Organism: Melozone crissalis; assembly: GCF_028551555.1. Lineage (NCBI taxonomy): Eukaryota > Metazoa > Chordata > Aves > Passeriformes > Passerellidae > Melozone > Melozone crissalis. The sequence continues at coordinate 1,787,450 of NW_026535785.1, forward strand.
TGAAGGAAAGGGGAGTTTTGTCTTACAAGGGAAGGATTTTGAACTCAGACCCTAATTTGTACTTTGAGAGGGATCTCTGGTGAGGAGTGAAGTAGATCTGCAGGTATTCCAAAGGTTTAAGTGGATCCAGAGCTCTTGAATTTTCAAGGAACTCAAATCCCACCCGCGCTTTGCCCCCACTCAGATCTGGGGGGTCCCTGATAAGAGTCAGCTCCTTCCACACAAAATTATTCACTGAATTCCCTTTCCTTGGATTTGGGAGAGGATCAGCAACATTAAAAGGCACACAGATAGGAGACCCTTCCTCTGGAAATGTGGGGAAGATTTGCTGTGCTCCACAATGGAGCTGCTCCTGCTCTGGCATCCAGGGGGAAAGAAATTCCACGCTCAGGAGCGCAAGGTGGGAGAGCAAAGCCACAAAAGCCAGCCAAGACTGACCTCTGGAGAAAGGCTGGAGCAACCACAGCCGCAGGAGAAGCCAGGGAGCCGCCGAGGAAAGGTGGGAAGGAAAGCAGGGCGAGGATGATGACAACAAAGCCCCCTCTGTGCAGCCATCCCTCAACACCTCCGCAGCATCAATTACACACAGCAGCCCCCTGACGACACCAGGGTGATAATGGCTTTCCAAGGTCCCTCCAGCTCAGATTTTTGTCCCTGGAAGTGGCCAAAGGCAGATTTTAAGGAAGGGTTTAAGAATACCATAAACACACTGTGATTTTTTTTTTCTCTCCCCCAGCCTGAAAAAGTCAGCAGCTGAGGGATTTCCTGAGCTAAGGAGGAGCTATCTTTGCATTAAACAGGACTCAGGGGATTTTCCTCCTACAAACCTCTCCATTGTCCCTCAGTCCATAAGGAAAGAAGAGAAAGAAACATTACAGCTTTTACTGATGATGAGGTGTCAGCTGAAAATGCAGGGCAAGAAATTAAATTTCTTCACCTGCACCTGAAGTCGGTCTGGAGAAAGCCCCAATTCTCCCTCTGACAACAAAGTCTGGGTTCATTAACGAAAATTGGGCTGTAAAATCTTTCCCCTGACTTAATGGGACGGCTCCAAGGTCCTTGGAAGGATTATTTCAACCCCACAGGCTCAATCAGTTGGTTCATTAAGCAGCAAAGTTTGGGAAAACCCACCAGGGATTCCTTCCTTCAAGGTTATTATTGCTGCTACAAAACGTCCTTCTTGATTTTTCAAGCAGCTGTGAGCGAGTTTTGGCTTTTAAAGCAAATGAGTGGGGACCCATCAGCACCCAAACACATCTGGGTGGAAGTGTTAAAGGGTCTTTTGGGGTGAACCCCAGCACCAGGGAATAAATGGAATTTAAATGGTATTTAATGGCAGTTAAATGCTATTTAAATGGTATTTAAATGGTATTTTGAGGCACTTGCATGCCTCTCCTCCTCACACATCTGGAAGGGGCTCCAGCTGCACGTTTTACCCCGCCACAATCCCATTTTTTAAAGGAATTTGTTGCGTTGTTCCCTCTGCCACAACCTGGGCAAACACAGAGGCTCTGCCCTCCTGGATGGCATCCCAGGAATGCTGCTGGAGCTTTCTGCTCCCTGCAGAAGCCCTGAGTGTGCTCAGCAGGACAAGCCTGGGCAGAAGGCTGGGCCTGGAGGAGCTGCCTCAGCCCAATTCCTGCACCAGGAATTCCTGCCTGGCACCTCCATGTCCCACAATGGCACCGCTGGGCACAAAACCCATTTTCTGCTGAAAAATAAGACCTGACTCTGTTTCCACCCAAATCCTTTAAAACCCAACACTGAGATCCTTGAGGACAACACAGAATAAATGGAAGAGAATGTACCCAAAAGGGAGGAGGGAAAGGGATTTTGGAAAAAAGGAGTAGAGCAGCACAAAATCAACACAGCAGCACGGCAGGTGATGAGAAGGGAAAGCAGCTCTTCCTCACACAAACCTTCCAAATTCCTCATTTCCACGGCAAATACCAGTTCACCTCCACACTTTGGCCCTGTGATCCTGGCCATGGACACAGCACTGGCCTGGCTAATTGCTAATTGCCATTTAAATCATTAGCAGGGCACAAAGGAGTGGCAGGAATTTCTGCCCCCTTGGGCTGTCTGTGTTAACGAGGGATTTCAGCACCTCCTCGGGATCCAGAGGGGTCCCTAATGAGCGGGAGGGTGTTTGTGGGAATTGAACCTGTTCCTGATTAGTTCATGGCACAGGTGCTCCCTGCTGAGCCCCAGATTTGTGAGCTGGAGTTGATGCTGGAGAGCTGCAAACCTGGGCTGGGCACGCTCAGCTCATCCCACTGGGGAGGCGCCAAAACCCTGGGATGGAGAAGGAGACAACACCCCCAGGTCTTCATTGCCTCCCCAGATCCCAAAATCTGAGTGATCTACAAACTGGTTTGGCTCCAGTTCTGCCCCATAACTTGGCTTTATGTCCCTTGGTGTCACTTGAGGTGGGAGCAAGCTCAATCCGACTTGAGCTCACAACACCAACAACCAGCTGCACACCCATTCCCAACTCCACACCCATTCCTAATCCCAAATCCATTCCCAATCCCACAGACATTGCCAATCCCAAATCTATTCCCAGTCCCACACTTATTCCCAACCCCACACCCATTCCTGATCCCACATCCACTCCAGTACCACACCCATTCCCCATCCCACACCCATTCCCAATCCTTCACCCATTCCAGTCCCATTCCCAATCCCACACCCATTCCCAGTCCCATTCCCAATCCCACATCCATTCCGAGTCCCATTCTAGTCCTACACCCATTCCCAATCCCACACCCATTCCCAATCCCATTCTAGTCCTACACCCATTCCAGTCCCACACCCATTCTCAATCCCACACCCAGTCCCAATCCCATTCCAATCCCACACCCATCCCCAGTCCCACATCCCCACGTTTGGCTGTCTCAGAGGAGGAGTTGGGTTTCACTGCTAATGGGAGAACAATTGTGGTGGGACTCCAGAAACGCCTCGTATTAAACACAAAAAGCACCAGAAAATTGAAGCTTGGACTGAATCATGTCTCAAACTTTGGGACTGGAAATTCCCATCGGGAATGCAGGACCCAGACAAGAGCTACTATTTGTTGACAACCTCTTGAAATCGTCCTCTCAAAAATGTTGAGTGAATGGAAATCATTGCCCTCCAAATTTTCAGCTCGTTAAAAAATGTTACAAATTCATCCTGGATTGCAACAAATGGCTTGCTTCGCTTTCAACCATTGGATTCTCCCACACGCATTTCTGAGTGGGATTTGGGAGAATTTCCAAGGAAGAAGCAGTTCTAACCATCGTAAGAATTGTTCCCTCCCAAACCCCAAAAAATTAACCTCTAAAAAATGAGATATAAATAAAAAAAAAGGCACAAACCCAGCGTGGTGTGATGAGCTCCCTGCACATCTGTGGCTCCTGCACGGGATGAAAAGAACATTTCACACAAACCCCGTTGGAGCTGCTCGGCTTTGCCACGGACTGTGATCCCTGAAAATCCCGACTGACGCCCTCCTCCCTGCTCCCCTCAGCAGGGAGAGTTGTTTGTTTGGTTTTGTAAGTCCTAGCTTAATGCAAAGCAGGAGCCAGCAAGGAGCAGGGCTTGCCAGAGGCAGAGCATCCCCTTCCTGCCTTTTCCCGTGGTTCCCGTCGCACTTTTGGATCCTGCCAATGTTTGGGTTGGGTTTAAATCATTCCTGACAGGCCCAACTGGCGACTGTGACGCCAGCCCGTGGAGGGAATTGTGGAATATGGGCTCAGGCTCAGGCTTAGCTTGGGTGGGATGGCATTCCCCCACAAATGGTGCCTCATTCCCTATGGATTTTCCCTCCTTTGTCCCCAAAGGACACATTTTACAGGGGGACACGGTGTCAGCAACCCCCAAAATCCTCATGGTACAGAAATAACCAACCCTAAGCCAGCCCCCTTTTCCCCTCTTTTCCCACAAAACCCATTGTGGTCCTCAGGAGGCTCCAGAGGCTGCTCCCAGCAGGAATTCCCAGCACATCCCTCATCCCCGCCTCTGCCAGGGGGGTTGTGCAACAGCTCCAGGACATCAAGTGGAAAAATCACTTCCAAGTGGGAGGTAATGAGATGCAATCCTGTCTGTACAGGACAATAAATCACCTCTTTGGGCTTTTCCAGCCTTAAAAAAATGCGGAGCAGAGGGCAGGGATGTGGCTGGCGAGAGAAGGACTGAGGGAGAGACCAGAAGGAAAAGATCACAGCTGAGTAAAGATGCAACAGCAAACTCCAGAGGGAAGGAATGAATCTGTTCCACATCCCTGTGCATCACCACCACAGTCTAAGCAAGGAGTCAGCTCCATGGCAGTGTCACATTCCTGAAAATTCTCAGTGAATTCATGTTTGGGACAAAACAAAGGAAATCCAAGGAAAATGGGATCATTTTCCCATTGTCCAGGGCCAGCACAGCTCCCAGAGCTCCTCAGCACCTCAGGGGCTTTTTAGTTATGATTTATGGAATCTTGGAATGGTTTGGGTTGGAAGGGCCTTAAAGATCATCCACTTCCAACCCTGACACCTTCCACCATGCCAGGGTGCTCCAAGCTCTGTCCAACCTGGCCTTGGACACTGCCAGGGATCCAGGGACAGCCACAGCTGCTCTGGGCACCCTGTGCCAGGGCCTGCTCACCCTCACAGGAAACAATTCCATCCATTTTACTCCTTAGCTGGAGTTTTTCACAGTCCAAACGAGACAATCCAACAGTGCAGAAGAGGAGAAAAAAACCAAAATACATTTGGGTGTAAATTCAGGGGGGTTTCAAGGAGGGAGAACTGAGTGAGTCTGAGGGAATCCAGTGCTGGTTCCAGGGAGCTGCCACGGGACAGGGACATTGGGAATCTCCAATGGAGGCTGTGGATCAAGGGACAGCTCCTGGGCCATCCCTAGGAAGGATCTCACCTTTCTGGAACAAGGGGACCTCAAACTCAGTGAACCCCACAGCAAAACCTGCAAGTAGGAGAGAAGCCTGGAACACATTTTGGGTACCACAGAACCAGGGGAATCCCAGCAGGAGCTCCCAGGAGCTGAATTGATCCTGAGGGATAAGAAGTTGACCTGGAATTTGGAATCCCGCCTCCCTTAACTTGCTGAGCAAGAGATTTTTTTAATATTTTTCTTTCTTTCTTGGGGACATCTCTGTCCTTAAAGTGGCAGCCTGAGAAAAGCAGCAGGAAGGTAATAAATAAATAAATAAATAAATAAATATTTATGACATTTTGAATTATTTAATATATATCATATCATAAATAAATATTTCTAAATTTTAAAGGCAACAAATGAATATTAATTTTTTGATTATTATATTAGTATATTAATTAATATCTATTATTATATCTTTATATATTTATTTGTGATATATTTATATGAATATTTATTTATTATATATAATTATATATATATATAAATTAATATATATAAGAAACAAATATTCATGATTTTTGAAGGCAATAAATAAATAAATAAATAAATAAATAAGAATTATCTCTAAATAAGAGACTGAAGTGCCTGGTTTAAGTATCCAGGGTCTGGATACTCAAGGAATGAAGGATTTAGAACAAGTAGCACTCGACACACTTGATCTTTTTATCCCCCCTCATTTCCACTCCTTTCTAATGGCTCCAAAGCAACTGGCCCGGGATGTTTCCCATCCTTCATCTAAACTCGGAAGAGCAAAAGCATAAACATTCCAGAAACATCCACAGAGACGCTCCCCTAATTGGCAAATCCCCCTCCCATCCACTCTCCCCATATGTTCCTGAGCACATCCAGCCCAACCACAACTCTATGAACTGGATCACTGGCAATCACAGTCCTGCCCTCAGACAAAACAACAACAACCGAAATTTGAGGGAATTAATAACAACGTCTACCACTAATGAGCCCTTCCGTAGCATCTCCAAAGCTTTATGCAAATTAACAATTCCCGCAAGCAATGAGAATTTGGGATGATCCAAAAGGATCCTGGGCAATCCTGGAGCAGAAGGAAGGGATTTGCACAGCGCTGTCACCCCCGCTTTCCCTCAGCAGGGAGGAGATTCCAAGCTCTCCATCAAAGGGAATTACCCAAAAGGGCAGGCCAGCGCCAGCCCTTCATGCCAGGAGGGAATTCTCCTCGCTTCCAAAAGAGGGGTTTAATTAACAGCTCCAGTTGGATCCATGAATGATCCCAGATTATGGTGACAGTCCCCATCCCAGCACGGATACAGGCAGTGCCTACAGACAAAGTGGAAGCAAGGAATGTGAAAAGCACCTTGGACCACCTTTCTGTGACCCCGTGAGGGTGGAAAACCAGGATTGGGAAAGGTTTCCAACAGGAACACACCCCGGTGTTTACACGGAGATGGGAATGGTGCAGGATCCTCAGGAAGGTGTCCCTGCTCACCTAAGGGACCTCTGGAGGTCCCTTCCAACCCAGACCATTCCAGGATTCCTGCCTGCTCACAGGGATCCTGCCTCATGCCAGGAGCACCATAAAAAGGACCAACAGTGGAAGGATCAGTGTTATCCCATCCAGGACAATTCCACAAGGAAGCAAATCCACCTGGACCTCCTCACGCATCTCCATGCACTTCAAAGCCCCAAATTTTTGTGGGTATTCACAACCTCCAAATCTCACTTTCTCCCCCAAAAATCCCAATTCAGCAAACCCATGATGAGCACTGAAGCCCTGAAGGAGGAGATCCCTGAGGTGGCTCAGACCTCCCACCTGCAGGTATCCCAGAGAAAACCCTGCTCTTCCCAGATTCCCTCCACCAACCCAGGGGATCCAAACCCCACTGGGAGCTGCTCTTTGCCAGCCTGGAACCTCCTCCAGGAGGTTTGGGTTGATCCCACCACTGTCCTGCCCCCAAGCCAAAGATCACAAGGATGATTCTTCAATCTGTAGAGCCTGGTGGTACTCAGGAGCTCCAGGGTGGAGGTTCCACCTGGAAAGCAGTGATTTCCCTGCTCTGGAATGCAGCAGGAGCCTCAGCAGAGCTTTCCCAGAGCTCTGCAATCCCAGAGTCCCAGCTATAAAATCTCTGCTGCCGGCAAAATCTGGGTCATGGAGAAGGAGATCCAAGGAATTTCTCCATCTATAACCATCACAGCTCCATGAAGTTGTTTAAAAGAGGGAACTGAGCTTGTTTTCCTTGTGGAAATCCTATGTTTATTTTTAGTTCTGCCTCAGAGTATAAATAACTCCAGAATGAAGTGCACGGTGCTTAATTCCCTTCATTGTGCCCTTAATTGCTTCCTTGTTTGCTTTCCACTTTCCACTCCGCTCCAGCCCCATATTCCAGCACCAGCTCCTCCCTTCCACGTTTGTTTATTGTGTCTGCATTTCCAGAAACTGAAAGGTCAGGAGAAAATATGAATTTTTAATGGAATTTCCTAATGCCACCAAGACTTCACCCTCCCCGCCCGCCCTTGGCGTGGATTCCCTCCCATCCAGACGCCACCAGCCTGAATCCCAGAGCCATTCCAGCTCCCCTGAAACGCCCTCCTTGTCTCCTCTCCTGTTGGTGTTGGAGCCCTGAGCTCACCTCCCTCAGGAGGACATTCAGAAGGAATGCCAAAGGAATCGGTGCTGTGCCCATCCCAATTTTCTGGGGCCACCCTTGGATGAGGAAGGAGCTGTCAGCTCTCCCAGCACCATCTCCTGATGTTTCCCAGCAGGAACAGAGGGATTTGCTCCATGGATGCCCCCACAGAGCACAGCAGCACCTTGGGAGACTCCCACTGCTGGACCTGGAGCAGGGGATGTGCTCCATGAGGTTTGGAATGCTGGAGATGTCCCATCTGATCTGCACAATCCACATCCTGGGATGGCCCATCCTGCTTCCATCTCATCCCAGCGTCCTCTGAACCCCTCCCTTGAACACATATGGAGAACTTTGCTTCCAAAAGGAGCAGGAGGAGGCTCCAATCCAGCCCATCCCTGAGCCCAGAGCCCCCACAGGCAGCTCCAGCCCCATGGGAAGGGCTTTTCCATGTGTCCCATGGGCCAAGCACTGTGCCAGCTCCACAGCAGGGACATGGGGGGGAATCTGGAATCAGGAGCATTTTTCCAAGGTGAGTCCATGGGGGAAGGAGCTCAGAGTTCCTCACTGGAAGTGAAGGGAAACTCTCACTTCTCCCAGGTAAACACCAGAGCAGGATGAGGCTGGTGCACAGAGCAGGGATGGACCTGTCTGGAGACTCCAGGGAGACCTTGGAGCCCCTTCAGTGCCCCTCTCCAAGAGACCTGGCAAGACAAGAGTGCCAGGACACAGGGAATGGCTTCCCAGTGCCAGGGGGCAGGGTGAGGTGGGACATTGGGAAGGAATTGTTCCCTGGGAGGGAAGAGGAGAAGTGGCTGCCCCATCCCTGGAAGTGCCCAAGGCCAGGTTGGAGCAGCCTGGGATGGTGGAACATGTCCCTGCCCATGGACAGAACTGGATGACCCCTAAGGTCCCTTCCAACCCAAACCATTCCATGATTGTTGCCCTCAGTCCTGCTGCAGAGGTGCATCAAGCCATGTTTTCCAGGTGGATCATGTCCAAGGTTTTCCTGCTCTGCCACCACTGCCAGCCCCCATCCAGCACTGGCTTTAATTTATTTTAATTTTGAATTTTCTCCCAGCCCTTAAAGCTGCCCAGAGTTTCCAATAAGCCTCTGCCCATTGGGATTCCTACCCTCAGTCTGGTTCTTCCTAGTGCTTCTCAAAAAAAATAGGGCTGAGTTTTTGGGAAGCTTAAAATTCCTCCCTCAACCTCAGGAGAGGTAAGGAGAAAAATATGCAGGGATGTGAAGCAAATTCCTGCCTAATTCCTCGGGAGACCAAATCAATGGGAGACTTCTCCTCTCTGTTTATTTTTTTCCCAGCAGAAGTCCCAGTCTGTTCTCTCTCTCTTCCAAAAATCCACACCCAGGAGCTGTGACATCAGAGGGTATTTTAGGAAGGCAGCTCTGTCCCCAGCCCAGCTCTGGTTCCCTTTCCCTCACACAACCCCAGGGTTCTGAGCAAAGGCACCGCTGGCTCCTGGATGCCAGGCCTGGAGGTGAAATGGGAATGTAAAAAAGCAGGAATTGTCTTCTCCAGCCCTTTCCCTCCCAAGGAATAATATGCTTGGCTTGTCCTGGTGTTGACACAAGGGTGACTCACGGGCCCAACAATGTGGGACTGTTTGGAGGTTCAGGGCAGGCATCTGGAACTGGCCCCGTGTCCCTTGGCAGGGGCTGAGCTCAGCTCACAAATGCACTTTTCTCCCTGTAATGCACCCGGAATGCAGCCCTACCTACAGCTCCCGTTCCCAGACTCCTTCCCAAGGATATTCCTGCATCCATTGGCTCCTGGCTCGGGGTTTGGCTGGAAAATCACCTCTGCAAACCCCACCTGTGTCCACCTTTCGTGTCTTTGAGGTGGTTGCACCCTAAATTTGTCTGTGTTTTTACTTCACCCAGGTTTGCTCCAGCCCCAAACCCCTGGATGGTGATGGATTCACTGCAGAGCCTGGAGCAGGCAGGAGTTAACAGCCCTCTGAATCCCTGTTTGACACCATCCCTTAGAACAGGTCTGGGAGCACATCCCCAAATATCCTCCCACCTCCACCTGGGGGCTGAACAAAGCTGCTCTCCCAAAGGTCTTCAAGGAGAGCTCCAAGAAAATCAACCAGCAGTGAGTGGTATTCCTGCTGGGAGTGATCCCAAAGGGCTGATCCCAAAGGGCTGAGACTTTGGGGACAGTGATCCCAAAGGGCTGGTTCTGTGATGAGAGGGATCCCAAAGAGCTGATCCCAAAGGGGTGATCCTGTGAAGAGAGGGATCCCAGACAGCTGATCCCAAACGACTGAACCTGTCAGGACAGTGATCCCAAAGAACTGATCCCGTGAGGACAGTAATCCCAAAGAGCTGATCCCATGGGGACAGGGAGGATGAGGAGGAGCAGCTGCTCTGTCCCACAGCGCCCTGCCAGAGGAACGTGCTCCAGATCCCTCATCCTCCTCCTGCTCCTCCAGCCTGGATCCCGTCCACGCTGCCCAGTCCTCAGCACAGACCTCCCACATCCACATGTGGCTTTCCCAGCCCTCCTGCTCCTCGCCCAGCCCCAAATCCCAAATCCCAAATCCCAATTGCCACATCCCAGCTGTCCTGCAGCTCCGGGCGTGCTCCCCGCGTGTCACCCTGACATTGGAAGCCTCACAGCTCCTCCTCAGAAACCTCAGCCTTGGCTTGTGGCACCCCCAGACAGGGAACAGCTGGAAAACGCTTCAGCCCAGACAGCGAGCCCTTTCCCGGGATTTTAAAAGGTCAGGAACTAAATCCATCTCAGTGCACAGTGCATGGAATTCCGCCGTGCTTGGGGCCAGCCCTCCCCACCGCTGGCATTTCCATGGCTTCAGAGCAGGATGCTGCTCCTGAGGGATGCTCCAGACCTTCTGGAGGACCCGAAGATCCCACCCCCAGCGTTCCCCGAGTTCAGCTCAGAGTGTGGAAGGCTTTTCCCTTTCCCAGTTTGGCTCCAGTCCCTGCTGGCTGCGTGCCGGTAGCTGGCAGCTCCCGCATCCCAGCAGATCCATAAATAATTCAACAGCTCACTAAAAAACAGGGATCCATCATGTTTATGGTTCTGAAACATGCACAGAACCAGGGCAGAGACCTGGAGTGAGGCAGGAGAAGTCAGGGAATATCACCAGGGAAAGCATTGGAGACTCCAGCAACAACAGGGCCGAAGGAAAGGGAAAAACCCTCAGACTTTGAGTTCATTCTTCAACAAAAGAAAAAACCCACGAATTTCCTAATTCCAGACAGGGCCCTGAGCAGCTCAGTGAAGAATTCCAGCTCCAGTCAGAGCCGTTTTCCACACTTCCAGTAGCATATCCTTTAAAATGCACAGAGAGAGAGGAGCACGCTCGTCCTTGGCTGCCCGGGCCTCTCCATCCCCAGCTCCAGAGAATGCCACAGAGACAGACAGATCCCATCCTCCTGCAGCTACCGCTGCTCTGCACACACAGCCCTCATCACTGAGGCTCTGTGGGAGGTTTAGGAGCCCTCTTCCCACATTTCTGTTATTTCAGTAACCCCATCCAGACCTGGAATCAGAATTCCACATCCTGCTCTCTACAGATATCGATGGCAGATTAAAAGACCATTTTCCTCTGCAGAGATCTCCAAATCATTCTGGCAAGGGGGAGGGCTGACAACTGCCTGGACTGCTCTTTCCCTTGCACTTTTCCTTTCCTTGGCTCTTGGGCTCAATGGAGTGAAAAAATAATTTTTTTTTTTTTATGTGTGTGCACAAAAAGATGACAAAAAAATCAGAGTCTTGTACTAGCAGGGTGAGCATATCAGCATTCCAGACCCAATTCAAAGGGTCTGGGGCATTCCAGACCCCACTCAAGGGAGGGATTTCAGGCTGGGAGGGTGGGATAAATGAAGGAACAGGAATTAAGTGCTGCCACACAGCAATTTCCTCCTCCCCACCTCCCCTCAGCTCCAGCTCCAGCTCCCACATCAGGATATGGACACAATTCCTACTCACCTGCTCAAGGAAAACACTGAGCTGAGGGCGCTCCACTAAAATCAAACAAACTAAAATAAAATAAACTAAAATGGGAGGTGGCTGCCTGATCCTGCCTGGAATACAAACGACTTGCCAGAGACCAGCAAGAGATTTGGATTTCCTAAAAACACTCCCAGCCATCCCAGGAAAGGTAATTCCCATTCGTCAACTTGAGTTTTTCCTGGCAGCACCTTCCAATCTCTTGGCACTGCTTCCAAGCTCCAGCAAACAGCTGTGGATGTTTGGAAATGGAGCTGCTGCACGCGAGTCAGGTGTGGGAGCTGATCAAAGCCCTGACAGATGGCAGGGCTCTGCTTGGATGACAAATTAAGATGCAATTAATTCTTTTAAATGATCCTTTTTCCCAGAAGATATCAGAAACTTGGGAACAGATTTCTCTGTTGCATTTCACTCTCTCCAGGAGAAAATCCAAGTTTTCCCCTGGGCAAACTCCCTTCTCCTGCAGTTCCAGTCCCATCACCAAACTGCTCTGGGAATTACAGGGATCCTGCCAAACATCACAGAAGCAGTAGCACCAAGCTGGAATTTTGTTCCAAACACCTCTTTTCCCTGAGCATTGCCACAAGTGTTTCCCATTAGCCTCAGGACAAGGTGTTACCTCCAGAGCAAAGCTTGGGCTGTCTCAGTTCCCTGGGAGAGCTTCCCGCTGCTCCCACCCCCGGCTGGATGATGGGATGAGCAGGAAAAGCCTGGATCAGGTGTCCAGACGTGAGTCCAGCCCTGGCAGAGCCCAGCACCAGCTGCTCTGCAGGATCAGCGGCTCCCTGAGCACCTCTCAGCCCAGCTGTGCTCCCAAACCCATCAGGATTTCGGGCTCCGAGTTCCCCTCCCAGCAGCGCTTCGGGTACAAACCACAGGATCCACATCAGGTGTGGATCACGGAATAAACTGGCTTGGAAAGGAAACTTCCAGGCCCTGAACTAAGCAGGGATATCTTCACTCAGAGCCTCGTCCAAGTGTCTGTGGGGATGAGCATTCCAGGGATGTCTGGAGGTGCTACGTGGACTGGCTGGGGTGGACGCAGCGCTCCGGCACATCCTGCCCCCAACACCACCCAGGATTAGGGACACAGGGTGGGACAGCCCCTTCCCCTCGAGGGTTTCTTTCCCCTCCTCCTCTTCCCAAGCCAGCCCTGGCGGGGGAGGAGGGAGCTGTGCTAATCCAGGCCCCAGGGAAGCCTCTGGAAGCCTCTGGATTCCCTGGCAGCAGCCACGGCTCCGGACAAGCGGCTCCGCACGCGAGGCTGCCGGGACAGCCCCGGGTCAGCAGGATTCCCCTGCTCTGATTCAGGGCAAAAATCCCAGGAGAAATCAGAGCAAGAGGCCAGTTTGTAACACCCAGGAGCTCGGGGGCTCCAGGAGCTCTCAGATATTCCACGAGTATCAAAGAGTACTGAGCTATGGGCAAGAGTTACTGAGCTATGGACAAAAATCCCCAACAGGGACAAGCAGGGAGTTTGGGAGAGCAGGGTGGGAGCTGCTGGGTTCCCACCTCCTGGGTTTTCCTCCAGGAATGGAAGGAGGATCCGCTTATGCTCCTGCTCCAAGGATGCTTTGGGATGAGTGCCAGGGCAGCTGAGGAGCCCTGGGGCAGAGCTGTCCCCACACTGGTGACACTGTCACAGTTTGGGTGGCACAGACTCATCGGCTCAGTGACAACTCCAACAGGAGGTGCCTTAAATTTTCCACAGGTTTTATTTCCAGTGGGGACCATTCTTGGATCTGTGGAAATGTCCTGTTGGAAAAATGAGCACAAAAATCTAATCCTGAGTGCGGGTCTGGGGTCCTGAGCACAAGAAGGACAAGGACCTGTTGGGGCTGATCCAGAGGAGAGCACAAAGATGCTCAGCATGGAGCAGGGAAAGCTCCAGGGAGAGCTTGGAGCCCCTTCCAGTGCTTCAGGAGGAACTGGAAAATAGAGGGAAAGCGACCTTTTGCACAGGCAGGTAGTGACAGACAGGAGGGAATGGCCTCCAAGTGCCATAAAGCAGGATTATTTGGGATGTTGGGATGAGGCTCAGAACATGTCATCACACAGTGCTTCAGAGAGGGCAAGGGGCCACGGGGCTCTGCTCCAAGTGGTTCTGCTGTTGGGATGGGAAGCAATCAGGAATCCCCCCAGATTTGCAGGAATGCTCAGACTGCTCCTAGGATTTCTCTCACACACGCAACAGAGATGCTTCAAACCAAACATGTGCCCCCAATTAAGTTAGAGGGAGAATATTAATTATTAATTAAAGGAGATTAATTATTAATTAACCAGATTATGCCACATTCTGCTTTTACTCCAGTCAAACTGAAATCCAGCAATCGATTAGCTTCTCTTTCCATTATTCTTTGGAAGCACAAATACCACACCTTGGAAAGGACAAGTCCTGCTGTTCCCACTTTCTCCTGAGGGCCAGAAGCAGCTGAGTTTTGGGATGTGCACCTGGATGTGTTCCTGGCCCACTCCCTGTGTCCCCCAGCCCATCCTCAGTGCTGCTGGCTGGGGCTCTGCAGCAGCACCTCCCTCTCCCAGCCCTCACGGCCTCATCCCACAGATTCCAAATTCCTCTAAAGGTCTTTAACCACTGAGCCAGCTTTCCAAGATGCTGGGAATCTCCATCAGCACTGAGACAGGAGGAACCACAAGTGCATCATCACACCCCAAAACCCCACAGCAGAATTGCTCCAAGAGCAGCGTGAGCACGGATTATCCTCAGCATGAACGGGACAGAGAGGGGTGAGAAATGCAGGGAAAGGGTAAAACCTGTCTGGCAGTGACCAGGGTCACCCCTGGAGCCACAGCAGGCTCAGGGACACCCCCTGTGCCCCTTTGCTGAGTGATTCCCTGTTTTCCTCCCCAAGGTGAGGAGAGGGGAGCTGCAGCACCTCCCTGCTCCTGCTCCTGCTCAGCTGCAGCTGGGCCTCGCTCTGAGGGAAAGCTGCTGGGGTTTGATTGATTTACAGCATGATGGACACGACTCAAAAGCACAGGGAGCTCTGGGGAGTTGGATTACAGGTGCACATAAATCAATCCTCCCTCTGCTCCTGCATGCCACCTCCCCCTGTCCTCTGTCCCAAATGCTTCCAGAGCTGCCGTTCTCCCACCTCATAAACAGCTCCTGCCTGGAGCTGCTGCTGGGGCCCAGCCCCAAATCCATTCCCACACGGACAACCCCACATTTGCAGGGAATTCATCCCCCAAAGCAACCACAACACCAAGGAAAATCACTGATACACCCAGCCCTTGTTTCTTTTCCCTAAGGATAAATGTGGGCAGGCTCTGGCACAGATTCCCAGCTGTGGCTTCCTCATCCCTGGACGTGTCCAAGGCCAGGCTGGACAGGGCTTGGAGCCACCTGGGACAGTGGAACTGGATGGTCTCAAAGATCCCTTCCCACCCAACCCATTCCATGATTCTGGGGTCTCAGCTTTTGGCTCCAGGGGTGCAGGGTTCTGCTGAGGGGAAGGAAAATTCACTGCTGATGTCTCTTTATGCTTTACATCCACAATGGCTTCATTTTTAATAACCTTGTCATCTCACCTATGTAAAATATGCGTTCAAATTAAACCCCACAGATTTGGGGGCTGTTGCTGTAGGTTAAACAAACATCCCTGTGATTTAGTCCTATAGAAAATGCTCAAATTGTTCACATTATTCAGCCAACCCATGTTTTATTAAAAAAGAGAGAACATGCAGAATAGCACAATTGCTGCTCAGCAGCTGTGATTATGCCATGAATTTTCCTCACTCACAAGAGATGACACCAAGAATTCCAAGCCTCTCCCAACAAATCCACGCTGCAGCAATAGAAATGACTTGGACACAAGATCTAAGCCCTGCTGCAGGTATTTCACCTGCAGACGGTGTCTGGACATCTGCCAGCTCGTTCCCAAGAAACATAAGCAACCCCAAGCCCCAAAATAAGTTTTACTTAACTGGGAGAAAATTCAATGCTACAGAAATAACCCCACAACTGGACTGGGATCTGAAGCAGGTGGAGATTTGTTCTGAGGGTGGTGAAACACTGGCACAGGGTGTCCTGCAAGGTTTCCAGGCCAGGTTGGAGCAGCCTGGCAGAGCAGAAATGTCCCATGGCAGGGCAGGAATGAGATGATCTTTAAGGTTCCTTCCAACTCAAGCCATTCTAGGATCCAACAATTTTAAGGATGTGCTGGAAGGCACAGCTCTGCTCTGCCCTGGGCTCTGCAATTCCACCCTCCCTGATGTTTTTCTTGGCTGCACAGGAAGAAGAAGCACCTGAGGGCACCTTGTCCCACTGCCACAGGCACTCATCTGTGCAAGCTGGGCTCAGGTGCCTCCCCATCCCACACCAGCACTGCAGGGATGGTGATCAGGGATTGTGCTGATCCAGGGATTGTGCTGATCCAGGGACGGGATCATGGCATAGTTACAAGCAGGATGATTATAGGATTAAACACCTTTTAATGCAATACACACACACACAGGCAGGAGTCTTTCCAAAGGAAAACATCTCCCAACTCCCTGCCCACAACAGAGGGCACAGCCCCACTCCTCCTGCCAGGCCTGACATGGATCAGGCTCCAGAAGGGAATTCTCTGTCCCTGCAATGATTAAATCTGGGTGATTTAAACCCACAGCACTAAAAACAAGCCCCATCCATCCCCTCCTTCCCAGAGCAGCAAGTCAGGTCTTGCTCCCAGAAATGAGTGAATTCCATGGAAGTGCAGCCTTGCAGGCCTGGGCCGGGGCAGAGGGATGATTGATCTCCAGACGAGGCAGGAATGTGATGCTTGAGAGGATCAGATGCATTTAGTGGAGTTCTCCCCCTCAGCAGGGACCTGCAGCACTCGGGGCTGGCTGGGGACATTGAGACACTCAAGGGCTGCCCAGGGACAAGGGGACAGCTAATCCTGATTTTAAACCCTCTGATTTTATAGATTCCCACACCCCACAAAGTGGCACAGGAACTGTGGCAATGACACCCCCAAGAAGTGGAGAGAGGAGGAAAAAACTCCCACAAAAACACCTCACAGAGGATGGGAACCCACCCCAGGCCCTGGCTCTGTGCTTGTACTGGAAAACATCTGTGAGCACACAGAGCCAGGCTTTAACACCTGCCTGGACATCCTCAGTGCTGCCACACAATTCCCTGCATCCTCAGGCTGGCACAGCTCCCTGGGCAGCACAGAGGACACCGAGAGGGCAGTGCCCAAGCCCTGGATGCCCAAGGATCACCATTCCCACCATTCCCAATGCAGAGCCTGCTCTGCATTGCTGGCTCTGTGCTGCTCCCAGCTCACTGCTGCTTGGCCAGCTCTCCAGGACAGCACAGATCCCTCCCCGAGGATGGAGCTGGGGAGGCTCCAGGGCTGAACACGACACCAGGACTCCCACACGTTCCCCAGGGTTGCTCCGGCCCTGCCCTTCCACGGCTCTCAGGCTTCCAGGAACTGGATCCAGGTGCTGGGGAGCTCAGGATGCAGCTCCAGCAGCTCGTGTGGCCTTTGGCCTGCCAGGGCTGAGCAGGACAGGACAAACAGAGCTGGGGTCATTTCACACAAGCCCACGAGAAGATCCCTTGTGGATGATCTGGGGAATGTACTTTGTACAGCTTCGTTCATTGCTTTTGGAATTGGCCAAGTATCTACTGGTACACTAACCAGAGAAGTGGAAAATGGGGTTTTTGGGTTGTGTTTGACAGACTATGGTATGTAAACCAGATATATTAGCTGAACACACTTCCCACTCAAACTTCCCACTCCAGCTGAGTCTCAGGAACACAGCTGTGGGAGCAAGGCTGGGGTTGATGGCCCTTCCCTGCTCTGCAGGCAGGCAGAGGGGTGGCACAGCTCTGGAAATCTGCCAGGCTGCCCCAAAACATATAATCAGCCCAGAGACCAAAAATAAGCCTGGTTTAGCTGGTGGGAAAAGAGAATCCCACAGGAATAATCCCACAGAAGGATTGGGATCCAGAGCAGGTGAAGGCTTACAAGGAGGGTGGGGAGGCCCTGGCACTGAGGAGATGGGGCTGTCCCTGGATCCCTGGAATTGTTCCAGGCTGGACAGAGCTTGGAGCAACCTGGGAGAGTGGAAGGTGGAATGAGAGGAGCTTTGAGTTTCCTTCCCACCCAAACCATTCCATGATCCTACAATTCTTCCAGACCAAGACGAGGGACACACATCCACTTTTTTCCACCAAATTAATACATCTAAACTTCACCTAAAGGAATCCCAGGAACCACAGCACTCCAGGAACCATCCCTCTCTGAAAGGAAACCATTATTCCTCCTTTTCCCCACGGGCCCCAGCAGCAGGTTGCTGTTAACTTGTCCTGAGCCTAAAAATAGTTCTCCTCAAAGGAAATCCAAAGCCTGCACTCTGCTCCTTCCCTCACTCCCTAATTAATGGTTTCCAGGTCAGCCCAGCTCTCTGGGAACATCTGTTTGTTTTCACTCCATCCAAGGAAAGGCAAAGCTGACCTGAAAGGGGAATGTGAAAGAGGGTTTGATGTCTGCAGAGCCTCCCTGCCACAGACATCTGGATATTGGGGCCTTGCAGTGGAAAGGAGCATCCACAGAGGCACATCCCAACTGCAGGGCTGCAGCGTGTGTCTGTCCCTAATTCCCAACTCCACAGGAACAGGGGGATCACCCACAGCTGCTTCCAGGAGCAGTTTTGCAGAAATAAATGCAATTAAATGAGTTGGATCCACGTGGATCATCCAAATCCACCTCCTGGCCCTGCACAGACACCTGAACAACCCCACCCTGTGCATCCCTGAGAGCAGTGTCCAAACTCTCCTGGAGCTGTGACCATTCCCTGAGGAACTATTCCACCCTCTGAAGAACCTTTCCCTAAAATCCAACCTAACCCTCCCCTGCTGCAGCTTCCTGCCCTTAAAGCCACCTAAAACTCTTTGGAGATGCCTCAGGAATAATTGGAACATTTATTTTCTACATGTGGGGGAGACTTGAGCAAACCCGGGAGTGGTTTTGTCCTTCGGTTTAAGTGAGGTTTGCACGTTTCCAATCCATCTGATGGCAGGACAGGGGATATTTATCTTGCTTTGCATGGATTTGAGAAGAGGCAGGAGGCTGGGAAATGCCAAATTTGTCACACAGGAACCCGCCTCAGCCACATTCCCCAGCTTCCCTTGGCTCCATAAAACAACGGGGAAATTGGGAGATGCAACTGCAGCAGGAATTTGGGAGATCCACAGAAAAATCAGCCCAGAGGATAACGGATGTGTCATTAATAAACATGGAAATCATGGACAAACTGCTTCTGACAGCAAAGCTGGAGAAGCAAGGAAGAGGCAACGTGAGGGATGAGCAGGAGGAAGATGGAAGAGAGACATCTCCCAAAAGGCAGCCTCTCAATGAAGAGAGATGGGCAATAAAATGAAAAGCAGCAGGGAAGGAGCTGGAAGATGGAGGAGATGGGAGTGTGCTGCTTTCCCATACATCCAGGAACAGAACCTGGCCCCCGGATCTCCCCCAGAATCTGTCAGCACCTCCAGCAGAGCCATCGCTCGTCAGCACAGCCCTGCTGGAGCTCCCAGGCTGTGACACCACCAGCTCAGCCCAGCCAGGGAGGAGATTGCTGTTCCAGGAGGCAGGGCTGCCTGCATGGGGAGGTGCTGACAGCACTGAAGCAATCCTGCCATTCCTCCGCTCCTCAGAGCACTGATCCCCCAGAACACTGACTGCGGGTGACAGCAGGGACCCTCTGGGCTTCTCCAGGGCCATCAGCTGGGATTGCTGCTGCCGTGGCAGAGCTGAGTGTCCCAGTGCCCCACTGCACCTTCCAGGCTTTGTCAGCTCTGGGATGCAGCCAGCTCTGTGCTCCACGCCAAATCAGCCCAAGGAATGTTCTCGTGGAGCAGCCTGCTCCATGGAAGGTGTCCCTGCCCAGGGAACACAATGAGGTTTGAGATTCCTCTCAATCCAGCCCTCCCTGTGATTCTATTCCATAACCCTTCCAATTCCAGAGCAGCACAGATCAATTCCAGATCAATACCACAGAGCAGGAACTCCCAAACCTGGCAGGGATCCTCTCCCACCCCCAGAACACCTTATTGAAAAAAAGGTGAATTTTATGGACGCATTTCCAGAGCTCAAAGTGCTGCCCTGAAGCGCAACACCCTGAGGTTTAATTCAATTTAATTAATTACCCAAGTTAATTGAGGTCTGAATCTGCCCTCCTGGCACTCACAAGAATGGAACCTGGCTGCACTCAAGGACAAAGTGACCATGGGCAAGGACACGAACTTGTCTGGGAGCAGGCACAGGGAATGAGGATCCAGAAGTGCCCGAGATCAAAGCATTAATTAAATCCTAATTAAATAATTAAATCCTAATTCACCCTCCTGGTGAGAAAGCTGCAAAAGCCCCCTGGATGTGGAGATTGGCTCTGCAGTCCCCAGCAGGCCAATCCCACAGTGAGATTCCCTGGCTCGTTCCAAGGGTGAGGGAAGGTTATGTTTGCACTCGGAGTGAAAAGCTCTGGATTTATTTTTCTGCTCAGCAAAAGAAAACCCCAAATAATCCTCTCAGTTCAGGTCAACCCCAAAGCATGACCAATCCCTTCGTTTTGGTTTGGTGCTCCTGATCACTATTGCCCTTTGCAGGAAGGTTTGGAGGCTATAAGATATTAGTGGGAAATGGAAGAACTGGAATATTGAGCTCTGAAAATGCAGGAACAAAACTGAGCTGCTCTTTACAGAAAGATGAGCTCCCAGTGCCAGCTCAGAAAAGAGCTGCAGTCAACCCCAAAATTGCATTTCTCGGCAAATGAACTCGTCATCCTGGAAAAAATTGCCCAAATCTCTGCAGATTCTGAAAACAAAACTTTGAGCTCAGCTCAAATCTCCATCACCACATCCAGGTTTGGATCCTCTCCGAACGCTCCCAAGCCATGGTGTGGAAACATTTTAAGAAGGACTTTGATTAAAGTGATTTAATGGTGTTTAGCTTTGTTCTTAAGGGGAAAATCGAGAAATAATGTGAGCTTTTTCCTTGATTCAGGAAAATAAAAAGTAAAGGAGATGGGAATTTTGCCCTACCGGGTGCTTAAACTGGTTAAATGATCCATGAAGCATCCCTAAAAATGCATGGCCCCACTACCTGGCTTTAATCTGCCTCCATTGTCCTCCCTTTGCCTGCACATTTTGTGGGTTTCCCCAGTGGAAAGAATTGGGGGATTTTTCCAGTGGTGGCTTGACCCAAAAAGCCCCAAGAGATGCCAAAGGCAGACCCAGAGTCCCACTTGGGTTTGGTTTTTTTTCTGGTTTTTTTTTTTTTTTCAAAGTGCTGACAGCAAAACCCTTTCATCTGCTGGGAAAGCAGCACATGGGCTCCCATAAAACAGCAAACCCATGACCCTGGGAATTAAAGTGCTCCAAATTCTGCTCCCTGCAAGCCAAGGCTTGTCCTCTGTTCCCACAACTGCTGCTGCTCCTGGAGGGTCGCAGAAGAGGTGAAGCAGCACCAAAACTTCCCCTATCAAACAGCAAAATAAACACAGACACCACACCTGGCAAAGAGCTGCCTCTATGGGAAAAGATATCTCAGATATGAGTAATAATATCCAAAATTTAAATCCAGCACAACTCCTGCCACCCAAGGATGGGCTTGACCTGCACACATCAAGTTTTTATCATGAAAATATTGCCCAGAAGAAATACATCGAATAAAATACTTGCCCCAAATCCCTAAGATTTGAAAAACTAATGGATAAACAGGAACAGATAAAAGTTATAGCTGAGGATTGGATCTTCTGAATGTCAAGGAAATGAAATATTCCTGCTCTGGGTGGGAAAACCTGCCCAGGGAAACTTAAATCACACTCAATCAGCTCAGGGCTGAGGCAGCAAGAACCACTCTCAGCTGGAATCAGCACAGAAATATTCCACTTAACTTGGGTCAGCCTGAGCATTTTGCATATCCCTGTGAGGAGAGGACTGAGAGATGGCACAAGATTCCCGCCTGAGCAGGAACTGAAGGGAAGAGTTTTCCCAGGAGTTTTATGCTGCTGTTTCCTTTATAAAATCCCCACACACTGCTCTGCTCCATCCTTCCTTCTCCCTCAGGACCACCTGACTCTTCATCAGCTTTCCCAATGAGCTGAGAGGGCTGAGGCTGGAACGAAACCAGCCCTGATCTGACAGCACATGGCCAGCAGTGTCCTGGGTGAGCAAGGCTGCTCCAGCACGAGGTGGGAGCTCATTCCCTCCTCAAACCAACCAAACCCAAAACTCTGCCAGCTCTGATCCTGCTCACACTCCCAGCTGAGCCCAGGCTGGGGAGATCCAGCAGATTTCCATGAGCTGCTCAGTTCATGGAGAGCAGGGAAGAGGGGCCGGGATGCTCTGAGTGCTGGCTCAGCAGATCCTGACCTGCTGAGCTGAGCTCAATCCCTGAAGCCTGTGGGTGGTTCAGAGACAGGGTTTGACTGGGCTCAGGGACAACAGGGTGCAGCTGGGAGAAGTTTGCATCCGGATTTCAGCCTGCAAAGAGTCCAAATCCAGGGGGCTGGGTCAGATCCATGTCGAGGATTCATTCTCTGGATATCAAAACCCACCCACAGGACCTGGAAAAGCCAGGCCAGGCCAGGCCTGGCATGAATGGAGTAACAGCACTGCCCTCCCTGGAGTCTGATTTACTCCAGAGAGACCCAAATCCATGCCAGGGCAGCAGGGGAGCTGTGCTCTGTGAACACTGCCACAGTTCCAGTGGACACAATAACAGCTGCTTGCTCCAGAGCAGGCACCATTCCTAATGTGCTTCCCATCCATGGAGGATGAGCAGTGCCAGAACTCCTCTGAATGCACTTGGAGCTGCTATTTTTGTTTTGGGGGAAGAGCTGCACAACTCCTCTGCTTTCACATCCAAATGGGCTTTTTCATCCTCCTCCTCCTCCTCCTCCTGTTTTCCCTGGCAGCTGCTCCTGCTCCATCTGTGCCAGGAGTGGGAGCTGGGAATGGCAGGTGGGGCCTGGTACCTGCTGAGCTCTGGCTGCTGCTCCAGCCAGGTTTATCCACAGCTCCTCAGCATTCCCAGCATTTCACAATCCACAAAGGATTCTCCTCCTTCCCAGGGGGGAGTTCCAAAAGCTTCAGGGATGGAGAGTGAGGAGGGAAATGCAAGCTCAGGATGAGCAGAACTGAGCACATCTTGCCCAGACCAAAGGGCAGAAAAGATGGGAAGGACCACAGGAGCTTTCACAGAGAGAGCCACAGTGCTGTGAAACTTTGGATTCAAAGGACAGGGAGTTACTGCAGGAAAAAGCCTGAGGCAGGGGGATTCTCAAGGATTGTACAGGAATATATAATATTCCTATACATTCCATATATTCCTATTCCATATAGGAATATAATATATATATGATATATAATATATGCTATACGATATATGATATATAATATATTGTATATTATATATTGCATATTATCTATTATATATTATATATTATGGGTTGTATAGGAATATATATATAAATATTTTAAATATATAAAATATTTAAACTATTTTAACATATTTTATATTTTATATATTATATATTTTATTTTAAATATATAAAATAGGAATATTGGGGATTCTTAAGTGAAACTAAGAGGAACAAACCCCTGGAGTTTGGAAGGGCTGTGCAGCCCCTCTTGCTCCAGTTTTTTTGTGAAATTAAATTACCCAGAGCCAAGGCCAAATCCATCAGCAGGGACCCCCAGCACACACAGTGGGCAGGATTTGGGATCTGCAGGTGCCAGATCCTCACAGCCTGGAGGAGAAATTAGTGACAGGAATAGAGGGAGAAGCATCACCCAAGGGAAAAGAGCAGGACCAAATTCCATCCTCTCACCCCTGTCAGGAACAGAGCCTGGCTGGGCAGGCACTGCCCACCCTGATCCCAATCTCCTGGAAATCTGCCCCTCCTGGCCACACTCCCCCCATTCCAGCTGCATCCCAGGTAGGCAGAGTTCAGAGCACACATCTGGAGCCCAGCCCACATCTGGCTTTGCTCTGGGCTTTGTTCATGCCCGAGGCCACGGAGCATCCACCTCTCCCCATGCCTTTCTCTCCTCCCCTGGCTTTCAGCTGCTGGGTTTTATTTGAGCTGCACAAAGGAGTTTTTTAATTAAGCAGCCTTTTTCTGGGGCTGTTCCTGATTGTATCAGGTTGAAAGCAGACCCCCAGGCCCAGCTCTCAGTCTGTGACACAAACCAGAGAGATCTCCCCACAACAGCTCCCCAAACCTTCATTACTTTTGTGTTATTGCTTTTCTGCCTTAGAGGCCAGAACAGGGTCTCGAGGCAGAGGGATTGAACCCTTGGAATTGTCCATGGAGCAGAAACAGAGGCAATCCCAGATTCCTGCCCTTGGGAAGGTTTGGGAAACCCACAGGTATCTCATTTCAAGCTCATCCCTGATTTTTGAGCAAGGTTAATGATAGAGCAGCTCAAATTCCCTCACAACATGGAGAAACCCTCAGATCCCAGAAAAACCTGCACAGAACCTTCTGGTCTTTGTTCTAAATCTTATTTTTACTGTTCAGCTACCACCTCCCTGTGAATATTCCAGCCTGTACAACTCTTTTCCATGCTGGACAGCAGGTGCAGAGTGAAGGGATTTCACAGTCTGGATTATTTTGGAAATCCTCGCTGCAAAAGGCATCAGGCTGGAGCGTGGTGCTGCTCCTGCCTCAAGGTGCTCCCAGCAGGGAGAGCCAAGGAAAACCTCAGGAGCAGCAGGAGCAGAACAATTGAAGGGATGAGCTTGCAAAGGCTCGTTAATGGGCTGCAGGCACAGCCTGGAAAGGTCAGGAAGGGCTCAGGGAGTTCAGGAGGCTGCTGAGGAGGGGATTTTGTTCCTGGGAGTTCTCGGCCTTCCCTCCTTCCGCAGGGATTGGAGCTGCACGGAGCAGCCACGCGCTCTTCCAGCACTGGAACCACACACCCAAACCCTGGGATAAGGCAGGGAAAGGCGGATGCAAAGCCCCATTCAGCAGCACAGAACAATAAATCCTCCTCAGAGTTTCCAGGAACATAGAGATTGCGGCCTGGAGCTTTTCTTTCCAGCACACATTGTCAACACGATGACATCAGCACAGCCCGATACGTGCGGGCCTCATCCAGCTCGGGGCTCCACTCCACTCCCCTCCAACATCCCACTCCCACTCCTCTGCTCTTCCAGGGTCATCAATCTCCCTCCTTGGGGCACTCTCAGCCTGAACCTCCAGCGATGAAATCATGGATCTAGGATGTGACTCACAGGGGCCGTGACTCACCCGCCTGAGCACTGGCACAGCTCCATCCTCATCCCTGGAGCTCCAAACACTCATCCCTGGGAGCAGCTCCATCCCTCTATCCCTGGAGCTCCATCCCCTCATCCATCCCTGGGAGCAGCTCCATCCTCATCCCTGGAGCTCCATCCTCTCATCCATCTCTGGGAGCAGCTCCATCCTCATCCCTGGAGCTCCATCCTCTCATCTCTGGAGCTCCATCCCTTCATCCCTAGAGATCCATCTCCTCACCCCCAGGAGCAGCTCCATCCCCTCATCCTGGAGCTCCATCCCTCCATCCATTCAAGCAGCTCCATCCCCTCATCCCTGCATCCTCACGGGGCTGGTTTGAGACCTTGGCCACTGAGATGTTCCAAAGTTTGGCACGGATTCATTGGGAAAGCTCAACTTTGGATATGCCCAAACAGATTGGGAATATTTCCAATTCCACATCAACATGAACACCAATCCCACACTCCCACTTTTCCCTGCCCCAGGATGAGATGGGAAGGCACCAGATCAACAATTTGGGAACACCTGGATTCTGCTCCCATTCCTTTGCTTCTGTCCCAGATGGAGGCTAGACTGGGAGGAAAATCCAGAGCTGCTCCTTGGCAGAGCTACCCGGGAGCAGACACACAGTGAGGACAGTTTGCTTTGGCAGCTTCCTCCAGGAATATATAAATATATATAAATATATACATTTTAATATATTTGGCAAATAAAGGATCATAAAAAAGAAAAGTTGGTTGGCCTTCCTGGCCGAGCCAAGAACGTACTTTAGGTTAAAAAATAGACACTGAAAAGGACGGAGCCAGAAAAAAAAAAAAACTCCAAACATTTTCCCTACTCTGAAGATGCTTTAGGAATTGCTGATGCCACCAATCCGTGTCAGGGATGGAGCACGTTGCTTTTGTGGAAAGTGGTTGATCCACAAAACACGGGCCACACCTTCAGGGAGCCATTCTACAGACAAATATCTGTTCAAGCAGGTCCAAAATCCCATATTTATTAATCTGCTCTCATGCTCTGGAATGGATTTCAGCCTGTGTAAATCACTGGGCTGATAATGCACAATGAGGCAAAAGAGCAACCACATGTTCAGTGTGGAACTGTTCCCCTTTTCTCTTTTCCCCTTTCCCTTTCCTTGCCTGATGTTAATCCCAGAACCTGCAGACTCTCTCTCACCCCCAGCTTCCCCCTGACCTTAGCTCCTTGACAATTAATGTGGATTTTTCATATGGAAAAAGAAATTTTTCACTTTGAGAGGGTTCCAGGAGGCCAAAGCTTGGCCAACACAAAGCAGCCCAAGAAGCAGGGCAGGGATAGATGGGATTTTGGGAGGGAATTCTTGGCTGGGAAGGTGGGGAGGGATGGGCACAGGTGCCCAGAGCATCTGTGGCTGCCCCTGGAGCCCTGGCAGTGCCCAAGGCCAGGCTGGAATAACCTGGGATAATGGAAGGTGTCCCTGTCCATGGCAGGGGATGGGATTGGATGAGCTTTAAGGTCCTTCCCAACCCAAATAATTCTGGGATTCTGTATCATGGGAAGTTTGATAATTAAATAAGGAGACAATAGAGGACTTCAGGATTAAAAGGGAGCCACGGAAAAGTTCTGGGAAGTTTGCTTGGCACTGCCCCAATCCTGGCTACAGCCATCAGAGCAAGGAAGATGAAATGACTTCAAAGGTGTTTGTAGAACTTTTCCCTAAATTCCAAGAACTAAAAAAAAAGGTGAAAAGTGAAATAGGAAAATCTCCAAAGAGGGAAGGAACTCTGAGAAAGGAAAGGATGGTGACAGAAACTCTGTCCCAATGGTGACAGAAATACTGATGGAGGAAGAGGCTGAGAGAGGAAAAGCAAAGAGATCAGGGATAAGAGGGGCTGGACAAGGGAAGAGTCCAGAAAAGGAATCCAAGGAGAGAAATCCCAGGCAGCAGCAGGGAGCTGAGAGGGCGAGAGACCCCCTGGAAACTCTGGGGGGCTCCCAGAGCATTTCCACCAAAATCCAATAATGTGTTCTGGGGAGAGAGCCAGGGGCAGCCAGGAGATGAGGGGAGCAGAGTTTGTGTTTTATGAGTTTTCCCTTGGAAAAAGCTCATGGAGAAAGGGCAGAGGGGCCAGAGCTGCTGCTCTGGGCAGGAGTCAGACCCTGCCAGCAGCAGAGAGGGGGGCCATGCTCAAAGACACCCCAAAAACCACACAAGAAACACTCCAAGTTCTCCTTTCCTGGGGGGGAAACCAGGACCCTTAATATTCCAGCCCCAAAACATCGAGGGGGATGGGAACAATGGATTTTCCTTCCTCTCAGGCACAGCCAAGATGGAAAGGCAGGTGGAAAGCGGTTTAGGATAGCAAGTCAGGAGAGCTCTCCTTGTGCCAGCTCTCCAAATGACATCACTCCAGCAAACTGGCTGCAATTCAAGCCCAGGATTGCCCAGATCAGGCATTAGAATATTTGGGAGTGTGTTCTCCTCTGGATGGATGGGATGATTCCAGCAGCAGACCCCACTCCCCCTCCACAAGGCACAGCAGAAACCCCCATCAAATGCAACAAATCCATGGCTTGGGAAGGAACTCCCTGAGATCCCAAAGTCCAGGTTCCAGCAGGAACTGGCACCAGCCTCTCTCCAATGAGAAGTTTTCCTTTAAAAACCTGCAGGAATCACATCCACAAAATTCCCAGGATTTCTGCTCTCCTTCCCTGGCAGGGTGGGAGATTCTTGAACATCTTGAACCAGACAGGAACTTCCCCAGTGTCCCCAAAACTGAGTCACAACTCCCTTTAATCTAATAAACGCTTCCAGGGCAGCTGACTCCATGTCCTTGTAATTCTCAAAATCCCACAGATTTCTCACTCCTGTCCAGTGGTTTTCTCTTTTCCCTCCCTGGGGAAGGCCACCAAGAAGAGCTGGATCATTCCAGGCCTTCTGCTGCAGATCCAGCTCTCAGTGACACCCACACACATTCCCATATTTCTTCATGTTCTCCTCATTTCTGGGACAACAAATCCAAATGTCACCAAAAAGCCTGGGAGCAGCCCTGGCTGGGGTTGTGCTGGCACATAATAAACAGCCCCTGCTCCTGGGCATTTATAACTAAAATAAAATGAAATAAAAATGGAAAAAACCCCAGCCTCTGCAAGTCCCAGGAACTCCAATCAATAATTCTGCTGGTTTTATTGCAAAGAAAAACATTTTTAAACTTAGACAGCCTTTTCCTTTCTGTAGGTCCAGAGATTAAATTTATGTCCCTCTTGCAACTCTTAATCCAAAGCATTAAAGCAGCAGAGGCATCCAGGATCCTCTAGAAAGCTAGAAATATTTATGAGCAGGCACTGGGCCTCTCTATATCAGCAAGGAGTGGTGGAGGGAAGGACTGGAGAATGCACTTGAGATTTACTCCCCTCCCGCTGGGAATTCAGTGTCTGGTGCAGCCACAAATCCTGCCATGACATAATATTCCATAAAAGAAAAATATGGCACCAGTGTTTTATTTGTACATAAAAAGCCTCGTTTTAATTAAAAGGAAAAACACAGAGGGGTCTTATCAAGGGGTTTGGCAAGAAATAAGTGATGCCTTCAGTGTTATACAACCAAAAACTACTGGAAGATTTTTTTTTAGTTCATTTTTATCTAGTCTGAGACACATTTCCCCAGCAGAGTTATTAGGAGGTTTTATTCTGGTTTTGTGTAAAGAATAGGAGGATATTGCGTTCCTAAAGATATTTTAATTGTGGCAGCCCCTCAAGGTCACTGTCCCCTGTCCCTCATGGAGGGGAGCTCCATCCCAGCAGGAATTCAGCCCAACCCCTTCCAACCTTGGCACCTTTTCCCACTTTTGGCATCGTCCCTGTGCCTTCATCCAGTTTGGTTTGCACCGACTGCGATTCCAGCTCATTTCTCCTGGAGCCAAACTCAATGACTCAATCCCAACCCAGTCCAAGATATCAACTCCTGCCTGCTCTTGGGTGGAAACCTGGGATATTTTCCCTTCCTTGGCGCAGTTCTCACCCCCAAGTGTGAAATGACCTGAGCGCCTTCAAAGCCCCAGATCGGGCCGGCTCCTGCTCCGTTTGGGGCCAGATTTTGGGTCTATTTTGGGTGAAATTCTTCCTGGAGCAGAACCAGGACACCTCTGAAGAATGAGCCGAGGTCCTGGAGGTGCCTCTGTGTTTCCATCAGCCATTGCTGCTCGTGGAGAGCATGGGGAGAGGGAAAAGTGATTCCCTGCCCTTCCCATTCCCAGTTCGAGCCCCACTGGCCAATTCCACAATTCCCTGCAAATCCATCAAACCTTTGTTCCCTCTGGCCATTCCATGGTCACCATGGAATGGTTTGGGCTGGAAAAGACCTCAAAGCTCATCCTGCTCTGTGGGCAGGGACATCTTCCCTCTCCCAGCTTGCTCCAAGCCCCAGCACATCATGGGAAGGTGAGAACGCCACGCATTGCTTGGGGCTGCACAAGGAGTAATCCCAGCTGAAAAACCCCAAAACTAGGACCACAAAGAGGCTGAGCAGTCCTCTGTGCTCCATGCCAAAATTTGGATAACGCCCCAAAATTTCCAGCCACAGAGCAATTCCAAGCATGGCAGAGTCACCTCACGGTTATTTTGTCAGGACTTTCCGTGCCCTTCCTGCCCCTGGCACGGAGCTCAGCAGGATCTGCTGTCTGATCCCACGGAGCAGGGCTGGAGCTGCAGAAGCCTGAGGATGACTCACGTCACACACACACCAGTCTGGGCTTCTGGATTTTATTTTTACTCCAGTGAAACATCCAGCTTGCCCTGGAGCAATCCCATTAGTCACGCTGGCTCCTGGGAACGGGCAGAGTCTGAGCGGGATCAAGAGTCAGATGTGGTTTCCTCCTTTTTGATTTGATTATTATTTATCAGGAGTGAAATTCCTGCCTCGGGATGAGCCCTGTCCTGCAGCCCTTCCATGGAATATAGGTCACCTAATTTCAGCCCCAGAGACACAAACAGCTGCTGAGAAAAATCCCTTTCAGATGTCATGAGAATTTTTTGGGACAGGAGCAGCACTTGCTCTGTGGCCTCAAAGCCTCACTCTGACTGACTTTAAATCCGGGGTTTTTGAGTTAAAGCACCCTTGCAGAGGAGAAATACCCATGGAAAACAGAAAGGCTCATTAGCATGGAGGGAGAAAAGCCCCAGGCAGTGATTAAGGGCTTTAGGAGGACCCTGGGGACGCTGTGCATCCGTGAATTATTTGTTGTGTTTATTGCTCTGGGAGCTGAGCAGGATGAATCCATCTGCTGAAACTCAAAGCTGTAACTCCAAACCATAACTCAGAGCTAGGATGGAGCACCAGGCAAGCACATGGAGTCCTTGGGATGCTCTGGATGACTCAGGACTGCAGCATCTCCTCAGGCAAAGGGTCTCCAAATTTCCTCCCAAACCCAGACAAAAACCTCCTCTCCACATACAGAAAAAGGGATTTAAACACTGGACAGAGCAAAAAGGAGCTGCTTTTCCAGCCTGCCAGGGTGGAGGACAGGGCTGGGGGGTTCTGATTAAAATTCAAAGCTCAAAGATGATAAATCCAACTCTGAGCAAATTCCAGCTGTGGGTGCTTGGAGGATCCTGCCTCAAAAGGGCTCATTCCACACTCTGGGATCACCTCTGAAGCTCCTTCCCATTCCCTCCCATCCAGGTGTATCAGGAGCTCACCAGTTCTACTTCCGTCTTTCCCAGCAGAATTTGAAACTGCAAAGCTGGCACATTTCATCCCAATCCCAAAAGCCTTTTGAGGAATTTTCTGGTGGAAGATTTGCCCTTAAAGAACAATCCCTGAGATCAGCATTCTGTACCAACTCCTTCCCTGGGATGCAGAGAACGTGAGGAGCTGTCACAGCTTGAGCTGCAGCACAAGTACCTTTGCATGAGGGACTGAAACAGCACCTGAATCTGAGCCAGGCTTCTCCCAAGGAGAGAGAACCCCTCAGATTTCTCCAACCCATCCAGATTTTATCAGACCTGCTGCTAATCCAGCAAACAACAGCTACCTGGAACAGGGAGACCCAATCAAAACTCCCTGTGGGAAAACAGAGCTTGGTTGGAAGGAAAAACCTCTGCACTGCAAACACAACATCCCTCAGGAGCATCCCTGGCATTTCCCAATGGCCCTTCCCGCCAGAGGGGAGGGAAATGTGGCTGTGTCTGAGGGCCTGAGCAGCATCTTGGCTGCATCTGCTCCCCAGCATCCACAGGAGCTTTCCATGCTCCCATCGCAGCCATCCGTTCCTTCTCGCCTGTCTGCTTTGGTTTGCAAGCCTGAAATTCCCAATCTCCCAGCTCCAGCCAGCAGCTCTGGGTGCACACCAGTTGTCTCCAGTTCAGAGGCCTCACACAGAATGGTTTGGGGGTTGGAAGGATCCCAAAATTCATCTCATCCCATCTCTGCCATGGCAGGGACATCTCCCACTGTCCCAGGTTGCTCCAAGCCCTCTCCAACCTGGCCTGGGACACTCCCAGGGATGCAGGGGCAGCCACAGCTGCTCTGGAAAATCCATTCCAGGGTCTCCCCAACCTCACAGGGAAGGATTTTCCAACTCATCCCTGCAATTACAGCTCCTGCTCTGCCTCACAACACCCCACACTAAAACAGTGCCCCAGATTTCCAGTTTTTAGTAGATTTTTCCCTATTAATTTGTTTTAAAGCCAAGACAGGTGCAATAATAAATCAGAGGACAAAACCCAGCTTGTGTTCCTTGTGCCATAATGAACCTTCAAGCTCATTCCAGCAATAATGATACTGCACGTGACTTTATCTCTGCAAAGGTAAAAGATGGAAAGCCAGGCAACAAATGGGATGTGAAAAATGTAAAATTAGTTACAACTGAAATAAAAATACCTAAAGAACCAAGGGTTTGAGTAAATTTATTTAGTGCAGCAGAACAGGAACCCTGTGGTGAAACCCATGCAGAATTCCAGGGATTTCACCTCTGAGATGCATCCCAGGGCAGGATACTTGAGTTACAGTGTGGGACTCAGGAAGAAACAAAGGAGGGAAATGCTGTAATGAGCTCTGAGAGGAAAAGCCTGCCGGAATTGATGGGTTTTAAAGCACTTCCAGAAGTCAGCCTTGTTTGCAGGTTGGATAAGAACCACAAATTAAATCAGAGCTCACTTTGTTAGAGCAGCACAGCCACAGAATTCCAAGGAAATAAAAGGGCTTTTATAAATACAAATATATAAAATTACAAAGCCCTCAGCCTGCCTTGCATGGCACCCTCACATTTGCATTTCACAGCATAAAAGTCCTTTGATTCCCCAAAAAACACCCCCTGGAGCTCGGGGCAAGGCTCCAGCTGCAACCAGTGCAAAACCATTCGGAGCAAACAAACAAACCAACCAACCAACCCCAAACCAACAAGATGCCAATCCCATCCCAGCTCCCCTTTGTCGCCTGCTCCCTTCAGGAGTGGCCTCAGAGATCCCTGGATGGGAGGAAGGAGGAATGGGTGGCACGGGGAGAGCACTGGACAGGGCAAACCCCACATTGAACCATCCCTAGAGCCCAGGGCTCACTCCAATTCCTCCTGAGGAATTCCAGCTCCACGTGGGTGGCAGGAAAACAAGCAGCAAGGTGGGCAAGACCCTCACCTGGAAGGTCAGTGCCTCCAGAGTCCCTCACAGTGATGGGATCCCATGGGAATGTCCTGGAGATGTCTCATGGCAGTGGCAGCTCTGCTCTGAGCTGCAGCTCCTGTGCTGTGCCTGGCTCCATCCCTTTTATCCTGGGATCCCTGATCCTGCCTCCTGCTGATCTCACCCAGCATCCCCACTCCTGCCTCCTGCTCATCCCACCCCAGTATCCTTGATCCCACCCCAGCATCCCTGCTCCTGCCTCCCACTGATCCCACCCAGCGTCCCTGATCCTGCCTCCCACTGATCCCCCCCAGCATCCCCACTCCTGCCTACTGCTCATGGCCCCCAGCATCCCTGATCCTGCCCCTCCTGCTGATCCCCTCTGACGTGAGCTCTGGCCCCAGGGAGCTCCTCCTGCCCACTCATCCTGCCCCGGAGCCATGGCCTGGCAGCCCTGGGGCTCTCCAGCCACAGCTGCGGAAGCTGCGCCGTTCCTGGGTGGTCCTGGAGGGAGCCCCACGCTCCTGACACCATCTCCCCTCGCCCACCTCCCACCCCAGCTCCGATGGACATCCTGAACTCTCAGCACACCCATAAAATCAGTGGGGCAGTCGTTAACTGTGTCATCCTACAAACATCCCCTGGCTGCTCCGAGCTCCCCCGTCCATCCCGTTCCCAAAGGAACATTTCCAGCATGGAGAGCTGGAATTGCACATTCCCCTTCACTGCTGTGCCAGGAGGGATGGGGAGAAGGAAAGACAAGACTGGCACAGCTGGCTGCTCCTTCCCAGCCTCCCTGAGCCTCTGGATGGCTCAGTGCTCCAGGTGCTGCAATCCCTGAATGCCAAATCCCAACATGGATCAGCAACAGACTCCAAGGGGAGCTGGGAGACCACCTGTGTCAGGAGATGGATGCTCTGGGTGTAGTATGGAAGCCTCCTCACCACCATCCTGCTTATCCTGCTCTTTCCTATCCTAAAAATCCTCATCA
The DNA here is from genome assembly GCF_028551555.1 of Melozone crissalis. Lineage (NCBI taxonomy): Eukaryota > Metazoa > Chordata > Aves > Passeriformes > Passerellidae > Melozone > Melozone crissalis. The sequence continues at coordinate 1,820,842 of NW_026535785.1, forward strand.
CTGCATTATCCTTGGAGGGTGCAGGCACAGGAGCACTGCCAGCCCAGGGAAGGTCATGGAGAGCAATTCCTCCTCTGGAATCATCTCCCAGTTCCTCCCTGCCTGCCCACATCCCTTCCCCACACCTGGATGCTCACAGCTGGGAATTTCCCAATCCCTGGAAGAGCTCAAGGGATGGGGTTTGGAGCAACCTGGAACAACCCATGGCAGGGGTTGGAACTGGAGGAGCTTTAAGGCCCCTTCCCACCCAATCCAGCCTGGGATTCCATGCTGGGAGCTCACCTCCCATCCCAGCACTGGAGTTTGGTGAAACCCAAGATGAACAAAGTGAGTGACTCCACCCTCTAAACCTAAAAAAAGGAAAAGTTGGGGATTTTTTTGCCCTCCCTTTTTAATTTCTCCGTGGATCTGTAACCACAAAGCAAACAACCTCCATCTGCAGAGCCACGTTCCCCTGCAGGAAGGAGAGAGGGGGTGTGGAAAAGCTCTGGGGAGAGGGCTCAGCTGCCAAGCAGGATGTTCTGAGGAGAGACAATGGAATCAGGGCTGCTCAAAGCAAGGCAGGTGGGCTTTTCCTTCCTTTCCCCACTCCTTTTTTTTTCTGCACACCCCAATATTTGTTACAGGGCCCAGCCACAGAATTCCCACCTGGGACTCTCCCTGCTCAGGGGGAAGCTGTGGGGATGCACCCAAGCTGGTACCTGCATTTCAGGGAAAGCATTTTGGGAGTGGTGAACAACATGCCCAGGGCTGGACAGAGTTTGGAAATCCAGATTCCACCTTCTGGCTGTAACCAGGGGAGGATTTTTCCTCCTGGTGCAATTCCCTGCAGGAAGGTGAGGAAAGCCCAGCCAGCAAAAGGAGGGATCCCGAGGTTTATCCCGACTCTTAGAGCCCGCTGACAGCCCAGGAGACAGCAGGAAATGCCTCATTTTCACACGTGTGAGGGAAACTCCCAGAAAAGCTGCAATCCCAGCAGCTCCATCAGCATCATCACCTTAACTCTGCCTTTTCCCTACCGACTCCAATTAGGCTGAATGTTCCCTGAGCAATAAAGAGCAGGAAATTGGAATTTCAGGAGGATTTTCAGACACTCCGAATGCCCAGGTCACAAACTGCCTCGCCCCTGGTGGGAGCTGAACGTTGAGAGCTCCACTGAAGGGATTTTCCCCGTTCCCCTTGAACTCGGAGCGCTGAAATCCCGCGGGGCGCGCGGGAGAAATTTCATTTCATTTCACTTCACACAGAGGCATTAATGACATTCCCATCCCGAGGAGCCCCATCCAAACCTATATTCCAGCAGAGCCAGCTGTTTGCCTCGACAATGAGCTCACAGCAACCTCAACACTCATTTGCAGCAGCTGGAAATTTGGCAGGGCGGGAGGGGAATGTCTGAGTGGTGTGGACACCGTATGGATGTGCTGGAAGAGAGCAGGATGAGGGCAAAAGTCACCTCCAACCCCACAATGTGGGCAGCAATTTGGTGCCGCACAACCCTGGTGATCCTAAAACCCTCTGCCACAATAGCTAAGGAAGGGCACTCCTGGCTGGTCCATCTCTGTTCCCTCCCAGTGTCACCACCAGCCTTTGCTCTGGATCGCTCTGGAAAAGTTGAACCTCCACATGATTTGCACATTCCAGCCAAATGTAAAGAGATCAAAGTCCAGGCTCTTTTTATGACCTCACCTCCCCAGAACAGTGGAATGGTTTGGTTTGGAAGGGAACAAAGCTCAGCTCATTCCAACCCCCTGCCAGCAGCAGGGACACCTTCCACAGTTCAATTCCTCACTTAAAGCACTGCAACTTGCTCAAAAAATATTGAGTTATCCTTCAAAAAATCCTCAAAAACTCCTCATGCACAAAGATGTCTGGCACCTGGGAAAATGTGTTTTCCAAGTGAATCCAGACGAAAAGGTCAAATTCAAAGCCAATCTGAAAGGATGTGTGCAAGTGACAGGACAAAGATTTACACTGAACACTGATTTATGTTACTCAGTGATTGATACATTAAATCATTTGGTACCCAGCACATTCCCATCATCCAGGATTCCTAATAATCCTCAAGTTCAGAAATTCCCATTTTCCTTGCAAAGGTTCCCTCCAGATTCCAAAGGAGACATTCAGAGGCTTCATTCACCACACAATTAAACCAAAGCAGAGCACAAAGCACAGAGTAACTTCTCTCCCTAATTCTCCCTATTCCTTCCACACCAAAAACCCTTCCCAGAAAATCCATTTGTAGTGATTCTGGCCATAACAGGAGGAAGGGGAGAGATCCTGGGCTATTTTTAAGCATAATTTTGGGATATTTTGGGTATCATCGCCCCAAAGGGAACGAGACCATCACAGCCCTCACAGCTGGGCTTGCACTGCAAACCCTTTTCCAGCACATCTGGCCAGATGTGCTCCCTCCCTGCTCCAAGCAGCAGGCACAGATGGAATTCTGCACTGGATGCAGATTTAGATTAATGCAAAAAGAGCTGAAAATTCAGAGTGGCCAATCCCTGCCAGGCTTTGAGCCTCACCACACCCTGCCCTGCAGCCCAGCACCAACCTGGGCACTGCCCTGGATTTTCTCCACACAATTTGTGGGAAAAATCCCATTCCTATGCCCAGAAATAGGTTCTGGGGATGCCATAAAACCAGTTGATTAAAACCACATAGATTAAAGACCCACTTTTTCACGTGCTGGGCTCTTCCCATCTTGTCTGGGTTGATACCCTTCAGAAATATTTGGGAACTCGGCACAAATGGATGAGCTGGAAGAAGAGAGCAGCAGCTCCTCTCCCTGCTTTGGTTCCTTGCAAAATGCATTTTTTTCCAGCTCAAAACTCCACATTTTTCTTTGGACACAGCTCCTAGGGATGAGCAGGGAGTTCAGGAGAGGGACCCACGCCCTGAAAATCTTTTATCGCCAACATTTCAGCTCCAGGCATTTTTTGGAGGTGAGAAAACCCCGCTGAACTTGGGAGCTTGGAAACTTCTCCCCCTCTCTAGGAATCCAGAACAAAAGAGGTTTCCTGGGGAGCAGAATCCAGGCTGGGAGCCAAAGAGGCTGCACAGGTTTGGGATGGAGGTGTCTGGAATACCAGCAGCGATCCAGCCCATGGCATTCCCAGGTTTACGGGGATGGGGGCTGTGCTGAGACCTCAGGGGTCCCCAAGAGTTTTGTGGGTGTGCTCCAGAGCTCTGGGTGTCCTGGAGCTCCCTCTGAACCTGCCAGGCCTGATCCATGTGCTCCCAACCACACAGGGCTGAGCAGCACAAAGATTTCCCAGGGAAAAATGGAGCTGTGGCCATGCCAAGGATTTGGGAAAAGCACAGGGAAGTGCAGCACGATTTATCCAGGAAAAAAAACCACCAAAAACCAGCTCATGGGTCCTGTGGGCAAATCCCACCGTGACCACAAGTGGTGGAAATTGGAATTATTGGGGAAAAGGTCCTGTTACAAACCATGGAGGTCTGACAGGAGCAGCTACAGGAGCAGACATTTTATGGGCTTGCTGTGGCTCAGAATTCCAGGTGGGAAGAGAGCTCAGGAAGGTCTGGAAGTAAGAGAGATTCTGCTGCAGCCCATAAAAAACCCTATTTAACAGCACAGCTTCAGGGCCCTATGGAAAGAAATCAGATCCAACCCAGGATCCAACCATTCCTGGGGGGAATTTGCTCCAAATTTAGGCAGCTCAGGCAAACTCTTGGATTATTCATTCAGTGGTGATGGGGAGAAAACAAATTCCCAACAAACAACATCCACCTCCAGGTGAAGGGAAGACTGAAGGAATAATGGGAAGTTTTCCCAGAACTGATAACATTTTAACAGGAAGGTTTGTGGATGCCCTCAGGAGGAGCAAACAGTTTTAAATGGAGAATATTCCATTGAAAAAAATTGGTTTAGCTCATCAAAATTAATTCAAAGTTGACGGGAGGAATTCGACCACTCCCATTCTTCACAGAATTATAGTCAAAATTTAATAATTTACATTTCTGACTCTAAAACAAAAACTGCCCCTTTCACAGTAATCTTTTGGCTAGACACCACTTCACACCAGTTTCCTCAAGGGCACTGTTATTCCCTCCAGAGAGAATCATGCAATGCTTTTAGTTGGAAGGGACCTTCAGGATCATCTCATCCCATCCTACCCTTGGGACAATTTCCACTGTCCCAGGCTGCTCCAAGCCCATTCCAACCTGGCCTTGGACATTTCCAGGATTGGGGTAGCCACAGCTGCTCTGTTACTGAGGAACCATTCCACCTTTTTTTGGTTTTTTTCCCTAAGATATCGGCAGTTTCCAAGGAGGAGAATTCCCTTTTCCATCTTTTTGCACCCCTCATCCCATGCCCAGCTAGCAGCACGGAATATCTGTCTCCCAAGAACCCAGGATTCACCTGGGATCTTCCCACAAGGATTGTTTTGTGCTCAGAGGATGCATTCAGGGTTATTAAAACCCTAAATAGGATTTGGAAAGGGTCCTGTTTCCAATCAAAGATAGGGAATAGAGAGGATGCAATTGGAAAAGGATGGAGCTGAAGCCAGAGGGAAATAAAAGCTGGACAAGTGACAGTGAGGCTCTTTCAGGACTTTCCAAGCTGGTTTCATCCTTTGTCCGTTCTGGAAAAGGACAAGGATTCCATGTAAAGAGAAAAAGAAGGAAAGACAAAAGGAGAAGGGAAAGGTTTGTTCCTCTCAAGAGGGATTAAACTCCTGCAGGGTGGATGATGTCATTCCACCTCCTGCTTTCCATCAGCTGGACACGTGGAGTGTGGATCAGCAGTGCCAGGGGAAAACCCAGAGCACCCCCAGATGGGTTAAAGAACAGAAAAAAGCCAATTTCCAATTCCAAAGTGTCCATTTGATCTTCCCTGTGAGGGTGCTGAGGCCCTGGGGTGGATTTCCAGAGAAGCTGAGGCTGCCCTGGATCCCTGGCAGTGCCCAAGGCCAGGCTGGACACTGGAGCAGCCTGGGACAGTCAGGGCTGGAACTGGATAAGCTTTAAGGTCCCTTCCCACCCAAACCATTCCATGATCTTTGTGCTTTCAGGTACCCAACCCTTGTGGGGATGAGCCAGCACATCCATCTTTTCCAGGGAAGGAATTGAACCAAAAAGAGCTCAGATCCACAGGTACCATCTACACAAACCCTCTGGGCTGCCCAAGGGCTCATCCCACAGAAGGACTTCTCCTGGAGCTGCATCTATGCTCTGGATTTGTTCCTGCCCTCCTCTTTTCCCTGTCCATGGCTGCCCTGGCTGCTTTGGAGCCTGGAATCAGGTGCTGAAATCTTTGTGGGAATCCACCACGTGGAATTTGTTGGTTGTTTGATTCCCTGGAGCCTGGGTCAGGAATATCCATCCTCCAATTAATCTGAGGAGTCTGGAGCATTCAAATGCCCTGTCCCAAGGCAGGGACCACCTCAGGGCAGGATCCCTGTGGAAGGTGACTCAGCAGAGCAGGAATTTGGGGTTTTTCCAGGCTTTGGGAGCTGGGAATGGCATTTGGAACCAACAGTCCAACCCCAACCCACATCAGTAAATCCATGGATGTTTGGCAGGTGCCCAGGCCAGGAAAGGGCCATCAACACTGGGATCCCTCCCCAGGCATTCCTGAGGGATCCCAGGAGCTGCAGGATCACTTGAGGGAATTTCTCCATGAACCAGCTTGGAGGGGACACCTCCAGAAGCCCCTCAGGCATCTGTCACCCCCTCTCCCTGCCAGGCTCCAAGTGAGCTCCATGGAACAACAACTGGGGCTGGATGCAGCTGCTGAGCACATCTGGGAGCCCAAGCAGCAGGAAAACAGCTGCAAACAGCTGGATCAGGATAAAAATGCCACCCTGGAGCACTCCACAGGGCTGGATGTGCAGAATGCAAATAAAACCCCAAATCACTCTGTTTGCTGCAATTCCCAGACAAAACACGGCTGATCCTGGCAAACCCAAGGCAGAGGCTGTTCCTTCCCAAGCAAACACAACCAGAGACAGTTCAGCTCCATGTTGGCTTTTCCCAATTAAATCAGGGTGGTTTTGCCCAGAGGAGCTGACAGAAATTCCAGCAAACCTCAAAGAACAGGAGAAATCTCCTGCATCCCCAAATATGCAGCAGTGGAGGGGCTGCAGAGATGCCAACTGGCAGCAAGCAGGGAGGGAACAGAATATTCCTACGAAACCTCCTCATTTCCCCCATTCAAAGGAGCCAGGAGGAGGGGGGAGCTCAAACCCTTGCCCTAAATCAGGGCGAGAGGGAAAGAAAACTCTGGGATTCCAGAAGGAGAATTTTTACTGCGACCACACAGTAAAAGGAAAATAAAAATAGTAACAGGGAAAGCAAACTTCTTGTTCCTTCACCTTTTCCTTATTTTAACCATTTGCTTGGGAATATCCATACAAAAAGCACCAAATGTGAAGTTTATATCAATTATAACCATTTGATTAGGAATGTCCATACAAAAAGCACCAAATTTGAAGTTTATATCAATTATATCCATCCCTAAGGAACTGCTGATTCCCATTCCCCTCCAACCACCCAAGCACAGCACAAGGCTCTGATATTCCCCAAAAATCAAACATTTGCTGTCAGGAACACTAAGATTGGAACTTACAAACATCACACAGGAGCCCTGCCACAAGGACGGGTCCTTCCTGCAGCTGCAGAAAAAAAAAGTCCTGGAAAATTGTGGGGTTGGATACCCCGATCCCAAATCTGGGATTCTGCCTCCTCCTCTCCTTCACCTCATTTGCTCTTTCCTCTGGTTCTTGTTCTGCCTGGCACCACACTGGGAGTGACAGATCCCAGCTCCAGCCTCCAGGCACTTCCTTGATAGCACTAAATGACTCTTTTAATAACACAGAGCTCGTCCAAGAGCCTCCAGAGGGAGCTTCCCTCCTCCATCTCCTGAGAAGTTTTCCTTCTCCACCTCCCAAGCCCTTTCCCCTACAGTACCCAACTGGTTCAGCCCTGGAGTTCCCTGGAATTCTCACACCAAGATGCAGAGCTCAAGATAAAAAGAGTTTCTTCCTAAGCTTCCAATGTTCATATGAAAATCCCTTTTTAGCTAAAAAACCTTTGGGCTTGGTCTTAGCTCCTGAGGGAGTGAGATACACGGAAAAGCTGGAAGAAGTTGGACAAGGCGGCACCAGGGGCAGATGAAAACCAGAACCAGCTCCCAAAGAGCTGGGAATTAAATGGACTTTCCAATCCCTCTGCACTCCACACATTTGCATCTTGTTTTGCTCCTCTCTTTAATTCTGTGCACTCCCTTGGGCTGGAGTTCAACCCCTCTCTGACAAAATCAGGTACAACATTAGTTCTCTTCCCACTTTTTTAAACCTCTTCCTGCCAGATTCCAACAGCTATTGGGGTAGTTCTGACCATGGCCAAATCCTGATTTCTGCACCTGTGAGAATGGGGAAATACACGGGGAATTATCTCTCTTTATCCTACACCTGCTCACGTGCCACAGCACTTTCCCATCAGGAATTCACAGGGCATGTGCACAAGCCTGGTGTTCCTGAATAATCTCATGGATATCACAGTGCAGGATCAGCTCCTGGGAATTCCTGGCTGCAGGGAATTCAGCTGGACACAGGGATCCTGCTCTGATACGAGATCCTCTTTGAGCTTGGTGCTCCTGTTTGAGTCCATCTTCCCCCTCTCCTGTTGCTTGGAATATCTGGCTGCTTGGAATATCTGGCTGCTTGCACCACCTTTCTTGTCCCAGCAGCAGCATTCCCTCACAGCACAGATCCCAGCACAGGACACCAGGAACAGCCTGCAAAGGTCAGCGCCATCATTTGATGTTCTCAGAACGTCTAGATTCCTTCCGGATTTCCCTTGTTCCAACAAAAAAAGAATGGATGGAATGAAGGAAGGGGGACAGCCGGCCCCAACTCCAGGTGCAGCCTACCCCAAATCCTTCCCAGCCAGCTGAGCTCCCCTTTGGGCATCAGCTGAAATCCCCAAAAAGCTCAGGAGCCATCAGGTGGTCATGAGACGCAGAGCTGCTGTCAGGAAATTTCTCCACCGTGGTTTGAGGTTCTGCCTTCCAGCCTTATTTTCCTCAAGCTCCCTTTTCCTCCCTTGAAAATAATCCCTTCACTCAGATTCTTGTGGTGCAAAGCTTCCAGTAAGTTCCAGCCTGGAATCCAGGCAGGGGGATGGATTATCTGCCTGCAGTAGGACACCTCACTCCAAGCAGTCTAATAACATAAAAATGATATATTTGAAGTGCTGCTCCCTCAATAATACCTTTAAATGGACTCCATTTATTTGAGCATTATAAATAAAAGTGCTGGCACATGTGGAAGTTTCTCTTGGAAAAGGGGAACAATGAACTCTCCAGCTCCTTCAGCCTCTCCGAGCTCTGGTTGCCAACCTCGGAACTGCAATTCTCCAAGTGACTTTAATAAGCAAAATATTCCATTTTCCATGTATTGCTGCTCTTCAGAATGGATCCAGTTCTGGGGAGTGACAAGGAAAAGCTGTGAATTTCTGCAGAGCAAAACCAAAACTCATCCACAGCTCATCAGAGCCCATTCCGGGGGCTGTGACCATCACTGGGACATTGGCTTCATCCTTGTCCAGGAAAAGAGGACCAGCTCCATGCTCATCTCCAGCAGCTTCCAGGTGCCTCCTGCTGCTGGAGCTTTGGTCCCTGTTATGCTGTACAAGAAGCCAAAAGATTATTCCAAGCTCCAAGTCCCCAGAGTCTGGAAAACTGCAAATCCAGACCCAAACCTTGGTACTTTGAGATCATCTTTTCATGGGAGAAATTTGAGTAGCCCTAAAAAGATACTTATCAGTGGCATTTTCCAGAGCTCCAAGAACACTTTCTCCGCTTTTTTGGTTTTAATAATTCCAGCATCAACTGGAAGCTCTGGGGGATTTTTCCACATGTTCTGACACATTGCCTCCATCCCCTTGGATATTCCTGGAGGGATGGATCATATGGTGCTGACAGTTCTGAGCACCTCACTCTGCAGGAAAGAAGAGCTAAAAGCCTTCCCCTGGATAAGAAAACAGACAGGGAATCTGATGAGCTGGAGCTGCTCCGAGGGGGAAATGAGGCAGCACCGGCAGCACCTGTGGGCACAGAGGGCTGGGAACACAAAAACCTGTTTAAACCACAATCCCAAAACTCCTGGAAGCAGGTTGGCCCTCTGGATAAGCGGTTGTGCTGCTTCCAATGACTTCATCCCGAAGAAGGGTGGCCATTGGGCTCGGGGAACTGGATCCTCTCCAATATTCCCTGGCTCAATCCCCTCCCCAAGCCCCATTATCTCCAGTCGTGCTCGGAGCTCATCCCACCGCTGCGGAGATTCCCCAGGCACCGCCTTCCATCCGACTGGGTTTTTCCTTTGCCAGAAAAACACTGCGCAGCCTTGACCTCCCCGTTCTGGCATCGGCGCTTCCCGTGGAACGCGCGGCTGCTTTCGCGTCCAGCTGGGATGGCTGAGGGTGTTTGTGCTGTAACTGCGGCCCAGCTGCGGGGCCCGGCGGCAGCCAGGCATGGAGCGGCCCCGCAGCGAGCGCCCCGGTGCTCCCCAGCTTGGGGATGGCCAGCAGAGCAGCTGAGGGCTGGGTGTGGAGCTCCACCAAGGGCTCCCCACCCCATCCACTTCTCCTTTCCCCGAGGATGCCGCGCTGTTCCAGGAGGGCGTGGTGGTGTTACGCCATGGAACGGGGCTCCGTGAAACGCGGGAGAGCCGCGCTTGCCCTCACAGAGCTTGGGGCCAGGGAAAGGTGCCCTGGGATGGAGCTCCTCCAATGTGTGTCCTCCAATGTCATTCCAAAACCCTGTCCAGGTGGGTCTGCCCACACCACACCTTCCAGTGCTTTCTCCAGGCTCCCAAAAGGCCCAACATCAGCTGGATCCCAAGGTCCTGGATGTTGAGACCACACAGAGTACACCCAGCCCTGAAGGAATCATTGAATGGTCTGGGAAGGGACAATTAAGTTCATTCCATTCCACCCCTGCCACGGCAGGGACACCTTCCACTATCCCAGGGTGCTTCAAACCCTGTCCAACCCAGCCTTGGACACACCCAGGGATAGACCAGCCATACTTTCTTTGGGAACCTCTACCAGAGCTTCCCCATCCTCACAAGAGAGGATTTCTCCCAAAAATCCCAAGTGTTCCATTTCACTTCATATCCCAACTATGTGCTTGCACTCATTAAGAGTTGAGTACACCCTTTAATAAAGACTGGAATTAATTTAGCACACCCCCAGAACATCCCAAATCCCTCCTGCAACACTTCATTCTGAAAATACATCTCAACTCAAGAAGTTTCTCCTCACTTTTAGGCCTTTTTCCCCCATACAGCCACACAGGGAGAGCAGCAGATTATTCCGCTTCCCACTGAGGGCAAGATACAGCTGCTCCATCTGAGCCAGCCCTCCCTGCAAATACATCCTGATCCTATCAATCCTTGCTCAACTTCTGGAATGGCTCTTGTTTATAAAGGCAAGACCTACAGCAGGACACTCAAAATATTTCATATCAGGCCACGCTACAATGCCTTCCTGACTGGCACGTTCAGAACGCCTTGGAATTGATCCGGTTGGGATCAGAGCCTCCAAACCCTCGCCTGGTGATGGGAATTCGTGTGTAAAGCCAGTAGTGATAAGAGAAGGAAGTCAGCATGGTGAAAAGATGAGAAGTTCATGAAAGCACTGGCATTGTCCAGACGCAAGAAAAGCTCCCAGTGGGAGCCACATCCTGTTGCAGAACCAGCTGGATTTAACACTTCCCTGCAATCTCCTTGCACAAGCCCTGAATTTTCCAGCAGAACCATCATTAATGCCATAGCTTAACCCAAAGTGGCCTGGAAAAAACTCAACCATCACCAAATTCTGCTCTTCATTCTTCCCCAAGGGCAGAACTGGATACACTTGGATTGAGCAAACATCTTTCCAGACAAAAATGCAAAGAAATGGATTCATCCTCATCTTTGGGGGGATCCTGAGGAATTTTAAGGGCCAAACTTGTGCCAACCCTGTCAAACAGTGCCAAAGTGACAGAGCAAATCTTGGATTATCCAAGTTCACCTCTGAGTTTTCCAGAGGATTTTCCAGCCATTCTCATTTCCTGGGTGCCAAGAAGAAAGGAGGAACAGCTCCCACCCCGGGTATGGGGGACATCCCAACCAAGCCCTCACCTCAGTCCACAGCTGCTCCTGTAAATCAAACAGCTCTTCCCTCCAAATTCCCCCAGAACTGCAATTCCAGGTCAGGCTCTGAGGACAAAACATTGCTCAACTTCATAAAGCCCAATGTTAATCCTTGAGGCAAAACCCATCCTTAGTTTAACTCAGCAACGCATAAACCAAAACTTCAGCGGAAAAATCATCAAGTGTTGAATTAACAGAGATGGGGGACCAACTTCCACATATTCCAGTTTTTTCTTACTGGGAATCTTGGGTGCCGTGAAAGGCTCAAAGTTAAATGTGAGGGAACTGGAGAGAGTTCACTCAGCACATCTCCTTTGCAATGGGACCAGTGGGTGTCAGGAACTGGCCAGAATGGGGAGCAAAAAGGTTCTCAGGAGATTAATTATTTTCTCTTTAGAGCAGAAAAGTGCCTGAGGTCAGGGTTGGAAGATTCCTGGTAGGGGCCCTGGCTCCTGATGGAAACAGGGAAGGCAGAAACAAACTGGGCTAAACCTGGTGACCAAAGTGAGGGGAAAAACACAAACTGTGCTAAACCTGATTACAAAAGCGAGGGGAAAAACAGTCACAAACTGGGCTAAACTTGATGACAAAAGTATGGGAAAAAAAATCACAAACTGGGCTAAACCTGATCACAAAAGTGAGGTAAATAAAAAACAACTGAGGAACCATAATTTGACAGTGACGTTATAGGGAAACATAAAAATAATCCCAGTAGTGATGTCTGAGAGCCAAATTTGATGAATTTATGAACAATGCAACAGGTTGGAAGCTCTGCCTTCAGCAGGGACCAGCCCCAGACTTTGAGGGGAGATGAAGCCCCCCCAGAATTTGCCTCAGGTTGAGGAGCAGCACCCCAGGGACGTGTCCCTGGCTCGGCAGAGCAGCACGATAAGGAAAGCTGTGCTCACGTGCAGAGCTCTGAGCGACCTCAGACTTGGCTAAACCTCATCCCCTAAACACACTCCAGACCTGGATGGCTCAAAGGGACCCAGCCTCGCCTGAAAGCTCCAGACCTCCAGGAAATCAATGGAAAATTTTATAGCTCACATGCAAGCAGGGTCAAGGGCAGAGCGTGCACGGAGCCTGTCGAGATGTACGTTCAGGAAAACAAATGTGTGCATTCAGCTGGGAAGGGGCTGGCTCATCCCTGGGGGAATCATCTCCTCCACCCCATCCCACAGCAGGGAGGGAGTTGGGGGGATTGTTATCATCCACGTGTGGGCCAGGAAAACCCAAGTCATCCCTTTGCCCTTTCCAGCACCTTTCCAGCCGCGCTGGAGGCGAAGCCATGCGTGAATCCCTCTGTCCCTCCTCGCAGGGAAGGGGAGAGGAGAGGCTGAGTGCCTCAGGAATGTGCAGCCTGCTCTGCCATCTCCTCCTGGCACGGACCCTCTGCATCCCAGCCATCACACAGGGCTTGTGGAAAAGGCACAGCCCCGTGCCAGTCCTCCCTGGTTGGAGCTTCTCAGGACTATATTTAGGAGTTTTGGGAAGGAGCGGGGTGTTATTGGTTGTTACCAGGACAAAAACATGTGATTCAATCGGCAACAGCTCGGTTCCACCGGGCCACGGCATCATGTGAGTCCTGGTAACAGCCACATCTGCCAACTTCCCAAGACTTCTGGAGTATTATTTTTCCTATTTATTGCTCACTACTCAACATGTTGAACAAAGACAGGGACTTGCTGCACGCTGCAATCTGGACCCACCGTGTCCCATCCAGATCAGAGCAAAACAGCTCGGGATTGGGAAATACACAGTGTGATTTAACCCATAAATCCAGGATTTCACTGGCACAGCTGCTCTCCTGGAACATCATGCCAGACATCAATGAGGAAAGGCTTTGCTGGCACTGTGAGAGCCCATCATGTGGCTCAGCTAATTAAAAACTGACCTCGGCCATCATCATTAAATGTTGTAATCACAAGCCTGCAAGTGATTAGATGGAGAAACAACACCCCCCCTTCCTCGTTCCCAGGGATCAGCAGCTGACTAAGCCCAACTCAAGGCCCTCAATCCTTTTTATAAACAGCAGAGCTCAGCTGTTGTCAGGGATGAGGACACCCAGGAATTTTGACCAGCCAGCATTTCCCTCTTGCTCCACAACCAGATTTTTGCCAGACATGGAACAGTCAGCGCTGACTCCAACCCCTCTCTGCTTCCCCATCCCACCAAGGAGGGGATGGCAGCCAGGGAACTCAGCCTAACCCATCTCAGGCACTGCTAAAAAGGTGATTTAGGTGGACACGATAGCATCAGCTACCAGAGGATGAATTCCAGCCCTGGCACTCAATCCTTGACAGGTACACGAAGACACAGAAATTGATTTTCAATTCTCTGGGAACTTTGCACTCCCTCTTAGGTTAATCTGGGGACGTTGTACGCTTAGCAGAATTGGAAAAGTTAATTAAGGGCAGATGAAAGATGATGGAAGCAGAGAATGGATAAGAGGGGGTGGATAAGAGTCAGGATGCTCCTTGGAGGATGGAGAGGGGAGGTTGCATTGGGAGCCCACAGGGTTCTTCATCCCCAAAAGCCCCAAATCCCTGGATCACAGAAGGAATTACAAAGGTAATTTTCCTGAACATGACCTGGATATAATGGAGGTACCACCACATCTCCTGGACAGGATCCTCACCTGTGCACCAGCAGCACCTCTGCCAGCACACTGAGAAGAAGGAACTCCCCCAAATTGACAGCAAACAAAAAACCCAAATAATTTCTGCTCATTTAAAAATCCCTGTGTTCATCTTGTGTCATTGGAATCCTTAATGTTCGAAAAGACCTCTCAGAACATCAAATCCAACCATTAACCCAGCAGCACTATGTTCACCACTAAAACATTCCCATTCCAATTATCTTGAGATTTTCTACTCCTGGATGTTGTTTAGTTGGGATTTTTGTTGGGGATTTTTGCAGTTGTTTGGTGTTTTATTTTTGGAGTTCTTGGGTTTTGTAACCTCATTCAGCTCTTATCTCAGTGTCAAGCAGTGGAACTCATGGTCCCAGCTTGATTCTGCAACACCCCCAACATCTGACAACCCAGTGTGATGATTTTCCTGTTCAAGCACCTCTTTTGTTGTGTGTTCTCAGAAACAACCTTCAAATCATTGCATCTCCTTCCTTTACACTCCTTCCAACCATTCTAAAAATCCACTGTGGCAAAACACCTCCAAAACACTCAACTGCTCCCCCTTTTAATTGCTCCTGCCTCTGAATTTCTGATTTTTCTGCCTCCTTGGTGGGAGGAATTTACTCGAATGAGAGGCAGCACTTGAGGCACAGGCATTGAGCCTATTTATATAATACAAGATATTTTCCATGTGTTTTGTCGGGCTCTTCACACTTCTGTTTGCTTTTTTTCCACCACTGCTGTGTTTGGTGCCAAAGGCTACATTGAGCAACCACTGAGGGCTTTAAGCACTTCTTCTCTATTAATATAATAAACTCAGAACAGGAAAAAATTGGAGAAGCAGCTCCTTGGCATCTGGCAGGGAAGAATTCAGCTCCCAACAGCTTCTCCCAGCTCCCAGTGCCACGTCCCTGGTGACAAGAAGCCAACACCAAAACCAAGTGGCCAAAGGGCTGCTGGATCTGCTGGTGGGTGAAGCAGGACCACAAGGGAAGCACCATAAAATAGCCTGGAGTGTATTTATCCAGGATTTCCTGGGTGTAGGAAGGATTTAAGCACCATGGGATGGGTGTGCACTGGGCTGGGCCCAGCACAGGCCCCACAAGGGGACCCAAGGCCCTGCATAGGCCCCAAAAGGGGACCCCAGATCCCACACAGGCCCCAAAAGGGGACACTTTTCCAACCCTTCCAACACACAGAGACCAAATGGATGCTCAGAACCAAGCCAGCTCCAAAGACAAGCTTTCCTGGAGAATATTTCCCCTGAGGTGTCCAGGCTGCAGCTCCCCAGGGTTAGGCCTGTGCCTAGGCTTAGGAATGTGCTGAGCTCTGCTGCTGAACCTGGTCCTCTCGGACCCACCTTGGGTCACAAGCAGGAAATCAGGGATTTGGGATGAGCCAGGATCAACCTCCCAGCTGTGCTGGGCTTTTATCATCATCTCCCCCCCCCAAACTCCCTCACGTGCAGGGTCACACAAGAACCATGTGGACACATCCAGCAGGATTCCCTCAGGAGATTCAACATGCAAAACTGATTTTCTTAAGTGCTCTGGAAGTGTTTTTCATTCCCACTTTATTTCAGGTCACTGGATATTCTGAGTGGGAAGGGATCATCAAGTCCAGCTTTTAAGTGAGGCCCATCCAGGCATTGAACCACAACCTCAGTGTCATCAGCACCACACAGTGACCAACAGAGCTGATCTCACTGAAGAATTCCAAGCTTATCCCTTCATTATTCCAAGATTCCCTAGTGTTCAGTGCTCCACATCACTTACAGACCCAAAGAGCATCACAGGCAACCTTGAACTTGGCATTACCTGAGACTCAGCCCATCAAGAGACACACAAATCAAGATTTATCTGTCCTTTTCACACTCCCTCAGCCTCTAACACCACCAAATATCCTGGTTCAACAACATTCCACAAAGCTTTCCCCTCCAAAGCCAGAATTATTACAAACTCCACAGCAACAACCCAGTCCATGCTCTCTGGGAAACTTCCAGAAGATCCTGGAATGGTTTGGGTTGGAAAGGACCTTAAATCTCCCCTCATTCCAACCCATGCTGAGGCTGAGCTTCCATAGACCAGGCTGGTCAAAACCATGGAAATAAATGTCATTGGCAGTTGCTGATCAACACAGGAATCATTTATTTGGGGAAAATCCAACCAACAAACGTCCAGCCCTCCAACAACCAGGTCGTGAACAAGAATTTATAAATTTATCACAAATCCCTGTGAAACTCTGGACAAATTTAGGCCCTGGAGGCTCCTATTAATCAGCACTAAACCTTCTTCCTATTAAAGGGGGGAAATCTTCCATTGCAGGCTGCTTCCAGTTGTTCCTGGCACAAGGCAGCATTTCTTATTTTTAAGACCCCACTCCATGTTTTTGATTTTTTTATAAGTAAATTAGGGACCTACACAAGGTTAAAAGGAAACACCCCAGGATCCATAGGGACCAAAAGCACAGAAGAGGCCTCCAGACTGGCATTTTCTCTGGATAAGGTGATCTCATGTTCTTCCAGCTCTGATACACAAAACAAGTGTGTGGAGAGACTTTTATCTCTGGAAAAAAATAACTTTGCTTTCTGATAACATCAAAAAAGCTCCCAGAATGGGGGAAAAATAGAGGAAAAAACCGAAATACTATAAAAACCTGGAAAATAATTAATAGATTTTTCTGTGCTTTCATAATAACATTCACTTGGGTAACCATAAAAAGCGATTATTATGGTAATAAAAGGATGAATAATTTATTATGAATCCCAGACAAACTGTTCCCTTCCAGAATTCTAAGAAGACTCCATGCATATGAAAATCATCTCTTAAATGTCTGTGTTTGCTGTAGCCATGGGGCCAGAAAGGTCTTCCATGGGTTTATAGGACTGATTTTCATTTCCAAAAGTCTTCTTAGGAGTTAAAATGGGAATATAAACCTGATCATGTTGGAACTTCAATGTGCAAGTTGTAGCTCGTGTTCCCATTTACTCAGCTCAGGGATCAGTTTTGTCTGTTGCATTTCCAGACACAAATTTGGGAAAGGGGATCCATGTGCAATTCCCTCAAACTGGCATTTCCTCAACACAGAGAACTTGATATCCAAAACACTGTTCATAACTTTTGTTTGCAGCAGCATCCAGAACTGAAAGGGGTTTTTGTATGGACTGACCCTCCCAGAGACTGTAAACTGTCAGAAACAGGGAAGACAACCAAATAAATGCAAATAATAAACCTGAAATCCAAGAGGGGGAACTTTTCACCACTCAGAGCTGAAAACACTGCGAACAGACCTCAGTGTTAATGAAAAAATTCCCAGCCAAGCACAAACCCACAGAATACTGGGATTTCACCAGAGTAGGGTTAGATGGGATATTGGGAAGGAAAATTTCCCTGGGAGGGTGGGGAGAGGCTGGGACGGAATTCCCAGAGAAGCTGTGGCTGCTCCATCCCTGGCAGAGTCCCAGGCCAGGCTGGACAAGACTGGGACAGCAGAAGGTGGAACTGGATGAGTTTAAGATCCCTTCCAACCCAAACCCTTCCATGATTCCATGGATAACCCAGCAGTTCCCAACTTAGGGAACCAAATCCATCCCCTCTCCACACCTGCCCCGGGCAGAAGGCTCCACAGAAGCCCTGAATTGCAACAGCAAGGAGCAGAGAGCAGAACTGCAGCTCCTTCCAAAGCAAACAGCCATAATTCAGGATTTGAGACTTCCCAAAGCACTGATTGAAAAGAGCAGGAGCTCTTTCCTAATAAAGCCCAACTGCCTGGTCTGGGTTTCCCAGCTGCTCCAAGTGCACACAATCTGGAATTAAACTCAGCTAATCTAAACCATGAACATGAACCCTCCCTTGGTTAGATCTGCAACCCTCTGCTTCCACCCCAGCTCGTTTTCCCCGAGTTCAAGAGCAACAAATAAACCTCCAGAAAGAAAGAGGAATTGTGGCAGTGTCTCGTGCAGCCTGCTATTAAATAAGTCCTCACACAAACCATAATAAAATTCAATTTACTGGACTTTGTAAAACGTGATTCCCCACCTTGATAATTAAAAAGATACCGTAATAAAAGTCTTTAGTCCTCATGTGCTGCACATTTGTTCCCATCTGATTTTTATCCGAGCAGGGGGATTAAAAGAACATGGAATTGCTGGTGCAGCCTTTGCGTGCAGGCACAATGTCAGGGAGATAATTCTGGTGTCACAAGAAATTCAGAGCTCTGAGGCCTCAGCAGCCCAGCATGGACCACCACAGCCCAGTCCTGCACCCTGTGGCATCAGCTGGGCTTCCCTGAACAGAATATCCCAAATTTTGGCACCTCCCTTGGTCAGGACAGTGGGATTAGTGCTGCCTTTCCACTCTGGAGCCAGCACCAAGCTCAGAGCAGATTTGTAATTAGTTAACAAGAGAACCAGGGGTGCAAAACCAGCCCTTCCCACCCAGGTTTGCCAATGCCCAGGATCCTCCTGCCTGCCTTCCAAGAGAAAAATGGGAAACTACTTGACTCAAACTGAGAAATCTGCACACTAAATCACTTTCCCTGACTTGAGCAGGACCAGAAGGACAATTCCCGCCCAGGTTAAATCCCACACTCTGCCTGAGCAGCCTCTTGTTCTCTCAGCATCATCTTGGAGCACAGCACCAGCATTCCCAGGGATTTTTCCTGGTTTATTTGCCCTTTTTGACCCAGATTCTCCAAACCAGCTGGGGTTCCAGCCCGACTCGCAGCCATGCAGATTTCCCAGAGCTGGTTTGGATCCAGCTCCCCTGCAAGGCCAGAGCTTCCACAGGTTGGTTTGGGTTGAAGGGACCCAGCCCTTGGAATAGGAATTTCCATTGTTCCACTAATCTTGGCCAAAAATCAAGAAATGTTTGGTTGTTTCCCTCAGCATGCTGGGGCTGTGAGCAGAGGAGCCTCCATGAGGGTCATTCTGGAATCTCCATCCTCACAGCCAGGAACTGAGCAGGAATTGTACTGGAAGCAAAACAGGACCAACCACAGGGAAATTACACCAATGACAACCACAGAAAATTGGGATCATTTGGGTTGGAAGGGACACTAAAGGTCATCCAGGCCAACCCTTCACAGCAAGATCCTAAAGATGTCAGACAGTGCTCCAAGCTCATCCACATGGACGCCATCTCTGGTTGATGCAATTCCAGTTCCTGACTTCCTTGGCTGATCCAAACACGGGATCTCAGCCCTTGGAGTGAGCACAAAGGGAAACTGAGCACAAAATATAAATCCTCCATCCAAGCACATCCCCTTCCTAAAAACCAGGGAAACACACCCAACATGAGCAGGGCCCGCACTGGCTGTTTATTGGACACACACTCTGCACTTCAGGACAGGCTCCATCCATCCTGCATGAAAACACCCCCAAATCACAGGGAGAATCAGGCAAAAATCACTCTCCTGAAGCAGGAGGCAGCATGGGTAAAGCAGCATTACAAAGCTCTCCAAAAGTCTAAGTTTTACCAGAGGAATTATTTTTTAAATCTGCTCAGAAAACACATCCCCAAATCAAGTTAATTCCCAGCACAGGTTGTGCTACAATCCCAAAGAATATTAATTTGTAGGTCCATTTATTATGGGAGCAGCCTAAAAGCACTGAAGCATTTTTATTTCACATATGGGCCCGGAATGAAGCTGATTTCTCCATATTTACCCAGACATAAAATAACATCTGTCCATGGAGCAGACAAAGCTCCAGGCTGGATAACTTCACCCAGATAAATCCCAAACTTAGATCATGCAAGGAATAGCCAAGAGTAAAACATGAGAATAAATGAGAATAAACCATGAGGAGCAGCACTGCCACAGGTTGCAGGGCTGGAATGGCTGATCCTGGAGCTCCTTTCCAGCCTCAATAATTCCATGAGATCAGGAATGGGATTTATCATCCCCAGACAGGGAAATGATGGAGAAACTGGGCTGGACTGGGAGGCTGTGCCCAAAGAGCAGCACAGGAGAGAGGACACAGGTTTGGAATCTGCAAAATCTCTGGCAAAACAAGGATTTTAACATCACTGAGCACTTCAAACAGTCCCACTGCAGAGACAAACAATGATGGAGAAAATCAAACCAAAACCACCCGGAAATGTAAATACTCATGGTGGGTTTTCTCTTTTGGGATCATTCTGAAATTGGGATCTACACCTTAAACCTGAGCTCAGCTGCTGCCAGACAGAGCAACCTCTGCCAGCTTCAACATCAAAATAAAATAAAATAGAGCTGTTAGGCCTTTGCATCACACTGCAACATTTTTCCCTATTAGAATTAAAAAAAAAAATATCAGTTCATTGAACTATAAGGTATATTAAAAAAATATCATTCATTAACATAACTTAAAATCTGTCACAAAAATCTTTAGAGCCATTGTGCCACAGAGAGGAAAAAATACAAATAACAACCTGTGCACACAGGTCAGGCTGAATTCCTTATGCACACTCCAGAATCCAGGAGGAGTTTGGGAGGGAGTGCAGCTCGCAGCCCTGTCAGCACACGAGAGGGCACTGTTCTGTAGGCTCAGCTCAAAGCCATCCCCTGCTCCTGAAATCCATCCCTGGGCTCAGGGAGCTGCTCTGGACAATCCCACCTGGAGCCAGAAGGGAATGGAATCAGCATCCTCAATTGCTGCCAGGCCATCCTTCCCCTCCCTGCCCAGCAGCAGCAATATTTGGGCAGGGAATGATGATAATCAAAGCACTTTTCTTGCCCCAGTTACCAAAGGCCTCGTTTTTCAGCATTATGAGACAGGAGCTGACTCAGGACAAGGTTTTTGTTTTATTTTGTTTTTTCTGGGGGCATCAATCAGGTGTGATGGAGATTCAGGGTCTAAAAACCTTCAGGAGACTCCAGGTCCAATCCAGGAAGGGAAAGTTATTCAAATTTAGCCCAATATTTAATGTTTAAACAATGTGATCAATAAACTCAGCCTTACAAGAGAGGAGCCCATTCAGGACAAGTTATTTTTTTGGTGGTGGCATCTGCACTGGATAAATCAGGTGTGATGGAGATTTCACATGGCATAAAAAACCTCCAGGAGACCCCCACATCCAACCCAGGAGGGAGAATTCATTCAGATTTAGCCCAGTATTTAATGTTTAAACAAATGAACCCAAAAACTTGGATTAAATCCACTGGGAAGTAACTGATTGGAAATTCAAGTGACGCTCCAGGGCCTCCAATTTGTGATTCCAAGAGGTGCCAGCACCTCAGGATGCAGCAGGAGAAGAGTTTTGGCCAAAAAAGCAAATTAACCAACAGGTGTAAGAGAGCTCCAAAGCCCCACAGAGCTGAAGTTGCCCCACACTAAACCCTGCTGAAATCTGCTCCTTGTAGTAATTCCAGATCCACCTTGTGCCACCACAGGCTGCCACACGCGTCACCTGCACTTCTGCCCTCTGAGCCCAAAATTCTTGTGTTCCCCACATCCTGCCTGCTCCTGCAGCTCCCCAGCAGCACATAAATAATGGAATTATTTCAGACACACTCAGCCCCTCCTGTGCAGCCCCACTCTCAGCTCCTGTGCTTCTCCTGCAGCACGTGTTGACAGATGCCACATTCCTGCTGCTGCAGGGCTCCTGGGGAAGCACAGGCAGACAGGAACAGGAGGGAGGCAGGAAATTGCTCTGTTTGGGATAAAAAGAAACGTCTGCACAGCTCCTGTGAGGACAGCCATGCTCCCACTGAGGCACAGGGAGCTGGGCCCCCAGATTCCATTTCTGATTTCCCTCCCATTCCCGTGAAAGATTTTCAAATCTTGGAGCTAAGTGGCCAAAAAATTGATCAATCCAATCATCCTGGCTGCTTTTAGGGGGCTTTTTCCTCTTTCTGGGCTGGATTTAATTGGAATTGGGCATCACCAGCCCACCCTGGCAGCCTGGCACTGCCACCCCAGTGGACACAGCCAGCTCAGTGCAAACCCAGGAAACCACTCAGCCCCTTTTTGGTTTTCCAAAACATCCCCAAGAACCACTCAGCCCCTTGGTTTTTCAGAACATCCCCAGGAATGACTTCACCACTTTTTGTTTCTCAGAGCAACTCCAGGAACCTTTCTGCCACTTTTTGGTTTTCCAGGACATCCCCAGGAACTGCTTTGCCCCAAAAAGGCTTCACAGGCAAATAAATTTTGTGATTAAATCCCTCCTGCAAGTTCTGAGCTGATAGCCCTGGGGAGGCTTCTCCCAACTTCCACAGCCTGGAGATGCTGCCAGGCCAGCAGAGCTGTGTCCCCAGGGCCACCCTGCACCCCTGGAACACCAAACTTTTGTCCTTGGGCAGCCTGGGAGGTTTCTGAGCTCCTCACAGGGCTCAGGAGCTCACCCCCTGTGCCACACTGAGGGATGTTCACTGTCCCAGTCCCACCCAGCTGTGACCACAGGGATCTGCTCAGCTCCAAGGGCTCTGAACCTGATTTTTCACAGCGCTCTGCTCCCCCCCCCCCCCCCCCCCCCCCCCCCCCCCGGCTAAGAAAGGCCAGAGCAGATGGATCCCAACAACCCCAATCCATGATGGACATTGTTCACATTCCAGGGACAGCCAGAGGTGTTTCCTTTCCAGCTCAAACAATGACAAAACCAGGGGAACACCCCCCAAACTCCTCATCCTGAGTCACAAGCTCAGCACACACAGGAGAGGCAACAACTCCTCAGCATCCTTCAGTCCCATCCCAACGGGATCACATGGAGAACATTATCTACCTCCTCTTGGAGGCACTTCACCTCCAGTCTGGAAGCAATTCAGCACAACACAGCTCATTAAACTCACTCAGGTTTATGATTAAAGCGCAAAATGGAATTGGACTGAAAGGCAGGACAGGCACGGCACAGCCTGAAGGAAAAATGGGATTTCAGAATCACTGGGATCAATCCCCCAGCACAGGATCAGAACAGAACTGATCACCAGTCACACAGCTGACCTGGAAATATTTTTATTCCCTGGTTTTCCTACACAAAGTCAAATATTTGTTTTCCCCAGATGACTTATTTTGGGAAGTGAATAAATGGGGTTCAAGGGGGGGATATATCACAACCCTATGTCTCAGATGTCTGTCCTGATGGAACTCTGAACATGACAAAGGAATGGTACCTATGGAGATGTCTGGAGATTAATTAGACTGAAAGGAAAAGGAGGAAAAGGAGACACAGTTTCCTTTTTCCTAAAATCCACTGCTCATTTCAGAGTTTCCAGAACAAGGCACCGAGCTGCCCTCAACTCCAAATATTCATAATATAAAAACACCTAAAAGCATCCAACAACCAACTGCTTTCTTTGACCAGTGTGTCCTTTAAATATTATTTTTTGATGCCTAATGAGAGAAAACTCGTTAGAGTAACGAGCTCCAGGAACTTCACTCCCTTGAGGACCACAGCAGGGACACAGGAGCCAGCACCTCATGGTAGGACTCTGCAGCCAACAAGGACCCTCCATGGCTCCAGGTCTCAATCTCCTGTAAATCTCCAGGAACAACAATCCCTTCCCCTGCAATACCAGAGGATTTTCAAGTCCATTTCTTCACAAAGCTGTGAGTCCTGAAGGGACCATGAACTCATCTGTGCTGACCTCCTGCACCGCCCCAACAATCCCATTTCCTCACTCACCCCACTCCATAAACCCCCAAAACTACATAAAATCCTAAAATTGGGGATCTGGCTGAGCAGCCTCCCGTGCAGGGCTGGTTTGAGGAGCAGCAGGGGACAGCAAATCCTCTGTGGCACTTCCATCACAAAGGCTGGGCCGTGGCCAAGGCAGAAAGTGCTGGGGTTTCACTTCCAGCTCGGATTCTCACTCTATCTTATCCTTTTGTTTCCAAAGTTTTCTCTTTCAAAACGATCCCAGTGCATAAATACCAAGTCACTCCATTTATTTTAGCTTTTTCCTCAGAAATGCAGTAGATTAAGAGCTTTTCAATCTCTTGCTCTCATTTTTTTTTAGCCCTTTTTTTTTTTTCACACTAACTTCTACATTTTGACATCCTTTGGAAAAGAAAAATAGGACCAATTCCACGTGGTTTGGTGAGGGACACGAGGCTTCCCTTCACACCCATCCCAGCACCCCAGTGACCTTTTAGGAGCTCCCAAAGGCTTCATTTATTCCCTCGGCAGTGCCATGGGGAGCACCCCCGCCTCAACCCCAGCTCCAGCTGCATCCCAGCCCTTTTCATCTCCACGGGCTGAGCTTTGCAAAGCTCCCAGAGCACAGCTCCTCCATCACTACCCTGCCCTCCCCAGCCAAGGCTGAGCTTCAGCAGCAGGAATTTTATCAGGACTCGGGGTCGCCAAGGAGGGGATGGAACAAGAGCAGGCCAAGCTCGCTGGGCCCAAGCACCAACCTCCCTGATGAGGATTTTTCTTTCAGATGTCTCAGCCAGTTTTGGATCCTTTGGTGTGGCTTCAGCCCGTAAAACACTAATTGTTCTCCTCAGATACACGGCCAGCCCGCCACAAAAACACCCGGCTTTATTCCAGCTACCTTTGTCACACAAATCCTTCAAGGATGAGGCAACTTTTGCTTGACCTCCATTTAACCAGTGTCCACCAGAGCCCACATTTGTCTCCAGAACCACAACTGGAACAGTTTATTGGGGCTTTCTCCTCCCCTACAGGAAAGCAGAGCCATCAAGGGATGCTTTACTCAGCTGTGAAGTTCAATCTGAGCATTGAAGCCACAGCTGCTTTTCCCAGTGTTCTCCAAGGAAAACACAAAATTATCCATTAGTGCAGGGCACTGGGAGCAGAGAATTTGGGACCAGCCATCACTCAGGAGCAGCTCTCCAGGAGCACAGGCACTAAGTGGGAATTGCTAAATAAAGTCCTCACGTTTCATTAACAAAGAGCCCTCGGCTCCTTTATCCGGCAAATCCGGCTCTTAGGCCGAGTCATAACAACCCATAAAACTGACTCGGAGCCTTCCAGCAATGCCTGCAGCTCTGAGGAAGAAGCTGAGCAGGCAAACCCGAGTCACCACAGACAGAAATGTATTACTCCAGTGAGAAATGAGTTACCACGAGTCAGGGCTACCAGTGCCACCTCATGACTCAAGCCAGGCCAGCTGCTTTCATTCCCACCCAAGCCTCAACCATCAAAGGCTCCGACAAATCCCGACTCTTCCCAACTTACTTGCCCACCCAACAGCTATAAACACCCAGCGAGCCTCTCTGGTGAGTAATGGGAACAGAATCTGTTCCGTGGCCGCACGAGCGCTCGCCGGGGGCTCTCTGGTGGATTTGGCCTCGCGCAAACGCGCAACGTGATGTGATTTCCCACAAATGTTCCTGCCAGCGGGGTTCTGCGCTCATCCCCAGCGGCTGGGGAATAAACAAAGGAGCAAAAAACACCAGCGAGGCTCAGCGCCGGGTTTGGGATTGGAAAATATCCGAGGAGGATGAGCACGTGACAGGAGCGGGGCCGATGCACGGGATCAGCTTCCCCGTGTTGGGAAAGAGGGAGAATTGGCCTTGATTCCATCTCCACTTCTGCAGCCTTGTTTAGGAGAGGAAACAGAGGTAACAATTCATAAACCAATAAAATCCCATCTGAAAACCATCCCAGAAATTGGTCAAGCGCTTCCCAGCCCGCCTCGGGCGCTGCGGTGCCGGCACACGCCAGAGCTGCGAGGTGATGAAACGGGCGGGGGGCTCGGGCTGACAGGAGCACGAAAGGATTTCAGACACTCGAGCCACGGGGATGGCTCAGGTCACACATGGGGCTGCTCCTCCTGACAGGCTCCATCTGGGATCAGGAACAGCTGGGAGGAGGATTGAGTTACACAGGCACGGGGAGAGCACGACCGGAGCGGCGGAGACGCCCAGGTGCTCATCCGGACAGAGATCCCAGGTTTTCCAAGGCCTCCGTGAACCTCCAGTCCCTCTGCACAACAGAATTCCTCTTTCCAAGGGCCCTCACCATGAGCTCTGGGAACAACTGGAACAAAGATCCTGGATTTTCCAAGGCTCCATGAACCCCTCAATTCACTCTGTACAAGGATATCCCTGTTTCCAAGGATCACCACTTTCACTCTTCACCATGAGCTTTAGGAGGAACCAAAATTCCCACGTTTTCCAAGACCTCCATGAACCTTGATTCACCCTGCACAAAAATATCTCTGTTTTCAAAGGCCCTCACCACACTATGCAGGAGCAACAGGGAGTAAAGATCTTGGGTTTTCCAAGGCCTTCAAGAATCTCAATTCACTCTGCACAATATCCCTCTTTTCCAAGGTTCCACCACCTCTTCCTGCAATTAAAATCTGAGATGCCAGGGAGCAAAACACAGAGCCCAGAGCACCAGAGGTAAAAATCAAATGCAAGCACAGCACAAATATTCCAGCATTAAAACCTTTGGAAGTGGCATTCAACAGGAAAACAGCACAGAAATGCAATGAAAGAAATGCAATACCTGGTGCAGGTGTTCAGGAGGGGAATTCTCACAGTGTGGAGTCAATAATCCTGCCTGGAAAAAGAGAGAAGGAAAATTAGGATTCTGTTTAAATTTAAATTTTCTAATTGAACAAGATAAAGGTAATTAATTCATTAACGCTGTCAACACTTAGATTTACTGATTAAGTAGTAGAGACTTTGGGGTTGTATTTTTATTTACACCAGGAACTTCTGATGATAATAATAATTTTGAATTACTACTAATGGTTAATGATTATTAATAATTCTGACTCCTTTTATTCTCCAGAAATAGTTCATTCTAACACATAAAAAGCTCGGAAGAAAAATCTGGAACGGTCTCAAAGGAATCCTTTCATAGGGAAGTTACATAGACAGGTTTCTCCAGCTGATTCCTTCATACACCAAATCAGGGAATTTTTTGGTACAAATATTAGGAATAGCCACACATCCCATTTACTCCACAGAACTCTGGAAAAACCTTCAGGAAAGACCATTTTATTTTCATTCAGTTAAAAAAATAAAATCAACAGTTAAACACCTAAAACTTCAGGACATGCTTCGCCTCAATGATCCTAAATGTCTTTTCCAATCTAAATGATTCTGTAATTCTATTCTTGTCATTCCCAGTGATCTCCACTGGCACTGATGGCTTAACAGCCAACCAGGTTCGTTAGAGCAGCAAGTACAAAGTCCAAAATGCAAACGTCACTAAAATCTCAATAAATCCTTATCCATTAGAGCCAACATTGGCATTTCCTGCCTCTCAAGTGAGGGGACACATCCCTGGAATGTTCCAGGGCAGGATGGACAGGGCTGGGAGCACCCTGGGATGGTGGAGGTGTCCCTGCCATGGCAGGGGTGGGACTGGAGGAGTTTTGAGGTCCCTTCCCACCCAAACCATTCCATGATCTCACCCAGAACCCCAGCTCTTGGGAAACGAGCCAGAATCCCCCTCCATTCCCTCATTTATTACAAATCCATGATTTTTTGGAAACAGCTCCTGATTTCTGAGTGTTCAGGACTGGCAGATCTGCAAATCCTTTGGACTCAGAGCATCCATGGGGGAATCCCCACCGAGCTTTGCTCCACACCCACTCAGGGAACACTGAGAGCAGGACAGCTCCTACCAGGCTCACAAACACACCCAGAGGGGAACGTGCCTCCCTGGCCCTGCTGAGCACCAGGGAATTCCCTGTCAGAGCATCCATGGCAAAGCTGCTGCACAACAAACAACACAAAGCATCCCCTCAAATCATGGCCAGGGCTCAGAATGCTCCAAGGAATGCTCAGGATATAAATATTTATGGGGCTTGATGAACTGCAGCCCTGCACTAATGAAAGCAAGGCTGGAGAAATGGGCCTGGACTGTCCTCTGCCCAAAAGGAGGAGGATTGGAGTGTGAATGTTCCTGCTCCATGGAACAATTCCTGCTCCATGGCAGGCCCAGCACACAGGGCACACCAACAGCAGGGAATCTTCTCCTGGAGCTGCAGAGGGAACCCAGCCAAGCCTGGGTCAGCAGTGCCCAGGTGGGCAGATGTCACCACAACACCTGGACTGGGCTAATCCCGAGCACAGCTGGGATTCCAACCCCATTTCCCTCGGTTTGAACCTTGTCCAAGGCACAGACAGGGAGGAAAACCCTTCTGGGAAGGGGGGATGGCACCCAGCAGGTGAGCACGGGGAATCCTCCTGCACGGGGTCAGCAGGGGAAGGAGGGAATTCTTCCCTTCTGTCCTGCTCAGGCAAGACCCCAGAGCAGCTCCAGCATCAGGACATGGAGCTGCTGGAGTGAGTCCAGAGGAGGCCAAGGAGATGCTCTGGAGCCAGGCTGGGAGAGCTGGGGGTGTTCAGCTGATCCAGGGAGAGCTCAGAGCCCATCCAGGGCCTAAAGGGACTCTAGGAGAGCTGGAGAGGGACTGGGGACAAGGGATGGAGGGACAGGACACAGGGAATGGCTCCCACTGCTAGAGAGTGGATTTAGATGGCATTTTGGGCAGGAATTGTTCCCTGTGAGGGTGGCAGGCCCTGGCACAGGTGCCCAGAGCAGCTCTGGCTGCCCCTGGATCCCTGGCAGTGCCCATGGCCAGGCTGAATGGGGTTTGGAGCACCCTGGGACAGTGGAAAGTTGGGAATCCTCATGGCAGGAGCTGGACTTGAGGACCTTCAGAGATCCCACCCAAGCCATTCCATGATTCAGCCATTGGGGAGCCCCTGATCAAACCCACAATAATTCCCATGCCCAAATTTTCATCCCAGTTCCAGAATGAGGAGGTGGCACCTTCAGGAAGCCAAACCCCCCAAAGCTCTGGGAGACGCCTGAGTGCAGAATTGCAGCTGTGAGCAGCACCAGCCCTCAGTGCTGCAAACTCCCACAGGGAACTCTTGCAGACACCCCGCCCCACCCAGTGTTATCCAGGAATTCCATAAAAACATGGACTTTTCCTTTCCCATGGCATTCCATCCCCCCTCAAAAGCCACCTCGATAAGAAATGTCTGCCTTGAACCCATGGAAACTTCAAAGAGGAAAAGCTGCTCATCCCAGGAAATGTTTCCTCCAGAGTCTCCCAGGTGTCTGATAAATTAATGGATTCTCCCAGCCATTCCCAGCTGCATGATAAGCTCCTCCTGAAACTCCTCCAAAAGGATCAGGGAGCGAGATCACAAAAAAAACCAACCCAACCATGTGGCAGCAGCTCTGGCCTCGACGGCTTTCCAAGGAAATCAAAGCTCCCTGCACGTTCCACTTGCTCTGGGTGCACTCTGGGAACAATCAAAGCCACATTTGGTGGCATTCAGCTCCACCTCGGCCACTCCAGCAGAATTTAGGTCAGCCTGACCCTCCCAGGATGAGCTTCCCAAGGGATTCAGGATCAAGGCAGTGTTTTTATAGAGCAGCTGGCAGCCAGCACCTCCCACAGCTCCATCCTCTCCCAAAGCCTGCACGAGCCAAGAGTCACACTTGGAAAAGGCTCTGAGCCCCTTGGAAGAACAAGGCTGTGCCCTCATGCAGAGGGAAGGATGCACCTGCACTTCCCCATGGCACAAACAGCACCCCAGGGTCCTCTCCTGCCAGGTGGGGACATTCCAGCCCCTGCAGGAGCCACCAGCTCTGCTTCCACCATCCCCATTTCAAGCAGGGAGTCAGGCACAGGAAGCTTTCTGTGGCACTCGATTTAAGCAGGACCATCTCTGCTGGCTGGGAGTGAAGCTTTTCATCCCAGTTTTTTTGGGATTAGGGCTCAGGACATGGTTCCTCTTGGCTGCATGGAAGGAACTTGATGTTTTCTGCCCAAACAGTGCACGGGGATGGGATTAATTCTGGCAATATTTGGTGGAACAGAATCCCAGGTCCAGCGTGATCCCTCAGCTGCCTCCAGAGGGATGGAGGGAGGCAGAGTGGTGGGAGGGGGAGCCTTTCCTATCCAAAAACCTCATGTTTTGACTCCATTCCATTCCAAAAAGGGAAAAAAACTCCAACACCAAAGGAACAAACCCTCAGCCTCCAAGGTCTTGTTTTCATTCCTGTGTGGAACTCAACCCCTCCGGCTCTGTACAAAGCCCAGATTTTGTTTTCTGGGCATTTTTAACTTTCCCTCCACCAGCATTTCCATTCCATACAGGTGGAGCTCCCTGCAGGAGGGATTGCTCATCCAGGGATCAGTTACCTGTTTTCCACAGGGATACAAAACCCTCTGGTTCTAAGGACAATTCCTGAATGTTAGCTTCCATAAAGACAAAAGAATTCTAGGATAACCTGTCCTCTCTTCCTGCAGCTTCACCTGGCAAAATTGGGATCCAGCTCCATCCCATCAGAGCCCCCCAGGCCCCCAAAACCAAGCACTGAGTGGCTGCATCCACATTCCTACCTGGATTTAGCAAACTTTTCCCATTAGCATCATTCCATGCCCATTTTGTGGGTATATTCCACATCTCCCTGATGCAGGATCTTCTCCAGAGCCTGCAGCTTCCCTGGATGAGCCATTTATCTCCAAACCCAAATAAAGAACATTTTTAGGCCAGGCCAATGCATGGGAAAGATGCACTTTGAGTGAACAGCTTGAATTAACGAGCCAATAAAACTTAAATTGACCTTTTTTGTAGTTCTTGGCATTAAAGGGAGCAACAAACTTCCCTTTTTTTTCCTGTTGGAATGGCAGAAATGGGTGAATAGAGCTCAGTTATGGTATCAAGTGATGCATTTCAGGTTTGCTGTCAAACAAATAGAGATAAAACCCCCCTTTTCTCTGGGAGAGCCTTTTACTGACTGATAACCAGGATAATTAGATTTTAACTGGGCTGCCCACAAAGAAGCAGCATTCCAACCATCCCCTGCCTCCTTCCCAGCTCAAAAGGCTTTGCAGGGAGAAGCAGGAACCATTAAATCCCCATTTCAACAGAATCCTTGTGTTTCCCAGAGCAAGGCCATTAAAAGATGCACTGATACCTCCAGGATTGGGTTCCTCCATTTGGGGAAAATGGGATGTTCATTTATCAGGGCTGTGCTGCAACCTGATCCGAAATAAAACCCATTTATTTCCACGTTTGCTCCAGCTGAGCCAGCTGTGCTGCAGATGTGCAGCTCCTGCACCCCTGGCAGTGCCCCCAGTGCCACCCTGGGCTTTTGGGGGCTCTTCTTGCACATCCCAGGGGAAATTTGGTCTCAGCAGGGAGAAATGGAGCTCAGCAGGGGTTTGGAAAAGCTGCCAGGGCCTGGATGCACACGGGATGAGCCAGGTCCTGCCCCAGCCCAGCTCTTCATTCTCCACTGCTCCCCCTGAGAGCCCAAGTGCTCCAGGTGCACATAAATTCATTTTTCACCTTCCAGAGATGGCACTGCACCCTCCCAGCCAAGGATGGGGTCAAATCCTGGACTCATTTCATTCATTTCACCCAACCCAGCAGTGCTACCTGAGCAGGGACGCTGCTCCTCCCTCCCTCGGGGACAGCATTCCCAAATCTCTGCCTCCAGCACCAAAGTCCTTCATCAAACGTGGGATTTTTACTTGTCTCCCCTCAATTTTTTTTTTTTTTAAATTTTCAGTTAGGAGGGAAATGGGTGCCTTGGGATAAAGGGGAAGAATTTTCCAGTTAGGAAACCAAACCAGCCCAGCCATCCCCACTTCCTAAAGCAGATAACAACCATGGAAGCACCAGCTCCTGCTTCCCATCCCAGTTTCCTCCAGTGCCAATTCCCAAATCAGAGCCCTCTTCCCACCAGCAGCCCCTGGAGGAACAGGAAAAGACCTCCTGAAAAAAAACAGATTTTTTTTCCCCTAGGAAATCCCTGTCTTTTTCCCCTAGGAAAAGGGACGGATACAAGCACTTGCTGCAGAAGTTCAAGAGTGCAGCCAAAAATTCCAGGACCTCTAAATCAGGTTTATGAAGCTCTTCAAACACCTGACAGGTGAAGGCAAGCCCACAACTGAATCAGAGGCTCTCAGAAAAAAAAAAAAATCAAATAAATTTTAATAGCCGAGCTCAGCTGCTCCTTAATCTTAGAAATATTCAGACCCTGTGGTCACGTAAAGGAGCTTTAAAGCTCTCCTGGTACCCAGCACAGCCCGGGGAGGATCCCAAGCAAGGCACGGGGCCGTTTTTCTCTTAATTAGCCCCAAAGTGGCGGCACCTGCGCAGCCCGGGGGGTTAATTGGTTAATTAGTTAATTAGCGGGGCGGGGCCGCTGATGAGCCCAAGCGGTTCCAGCTGGGAGCGGAGCACGCTCAGCTGGGGAAGGAAAGCAAAAGCGACTTTCAGACAAAAGGGAGGAAAAGCATCCCTAGGCCGAGAGATGCACGGAAATCTCGCAGCAGCTTCGGAGGCTCTGGCTCAGCCCCAGGCGCTGCTTTTCCTGCTCAATTCACAAGGACTCGGCTCCAGAGGGAGCACAAAGCGCTTTTGTTCCCCTTGTCCAGATGTGAGAGCGGGGGAAGCCGGAGCGGGACAGGTCGGGGTGGCACAGCCTAGGATGGAGCCCCCCAAAAATCCCAATGTGCAGGGGAAGCATCCGAACAAACCCAGCCGCGTGCAGAGCAGGACGGGTTTGAATTCGGGGTTTTATTGCAACAAGAATAATAAAAACAGAGGATTTTTAGCGGCAGAATGTTGTGTCGCTCCAAAGGGAGCAGAGGGATAGCACAAACCCCCCAAAATTCGGATTTCAGGGACGCTGCTCAGGCGGAGCTCACGGGACACAAGGAGAGGAATAAAAACAAGCAAAACACAGCCCAACAACAGCCAGATACTCATTACAGCTAAAATCGGTTAAAAAGGGGGATTAGGAGGAAAAACAGCCGTACCTTGGGGTGCCAGCGGAGCACAGGAGCAGCAGGGATGAGGTTTGGGACAAAAGGAGAGGAAAGCGGAGCAGGGAGCATCCCGTGAGGCAGGAATGGTTTCCATATCCTGAGCCTTCCCAGCCCCAGGGCTGAGGGGCTGGCACCGAACCCTGCTCCGAGCGCAGGGGAAGGAGCAGGACGGGCTCTGCATCCCACACAGCTCCGAGCAGGAACCATGCACGGCTCAGCCTCCCTCCCAAAAATCCCGGGAAATCCAAAATTCAGCTCCAACAGCGGCGGGTTGGGGACACAGAGGGGACAGAGAGCTCAGGACAAAGAGGGGACACACAGCTCCCTGACCTGCTGGGACACAGAGACCTCACTGACCTTGACCTGCTGGGGACACCGAGGGGACACCCAGCTCACTGACCTGCCGAGGACACAGCACACACACCTCAGTGCTGAGCTCCGGCGCTGGAAGGTGCCCAAAATTCCAAAAAGAGGCGACAAAATTTCCATGGTGCCTCATCCCCCAAATTCAGGTGGTCGCCAAGACCGCTGCAGCCCCTCAGGAAGGGGGAAATCCTCCTCTAATTCACTTACTGTCCCTAAAAACTCAAAAATGAGGAATAAGCGCCACCAAAAGCTGTTCCCGGAGCAGAACCCGAATTTCTGGGCGGTTTTAATCCCGCAGGCAGGTGGGAAATGGGCTGGGCGGGGCTCGCCCGTCCCAATCACCCCAATTATCACCGCAATCACCCCATAATCACCGCAATCACCCCATAATCACCGCAATCACCCCATAATCACCTGCAGCTGCTCTGGGCGCTGATGGCCCCACCTGGGCAGCGCTGGGCACCTGCAGGGCACCAGGGAAGGGCATTGGGAGCTCCCATCCCTGCGGAGCCCAGAGCCCTGCCCGGAGCTGTTCTCTCCAGGAATGGGTTCCTGGTCCTTCCTCAGGGAGCTGGGCAGCTCCAGGGATGCTCTGCTCCTCCCAGCCTTGCTCACAGGATCCCTGGCTGGAATTGTCCCGTTTTCCAGGGGTTTTCTTCAAAAGAAGTGGAAAAGGATCATCCCATCCCATCCCACCATGGCAGGGACACCTCCCACCATCACAGGTTGCTCCAAGCCCTGTCCTGGAAATAAATTTGGAGTAAACTCGCTGAAATGCAGGAATTTCATGGGATAAAAGTAACACCACTCATTGCAGCAGAGAATGTTCCTGTGGATTGTCCCAGCTGAAGTCCTCACCTTTGCAGGGAACTTGAGCTTCTCATTTCTGTGCTGGGAGTGATTTGATTCTGTTAAATCTGCCCAAACTCAGGGAAATGGCATTTCCAGCATCCACAGGTTTGTCTGGAATGTTGTTGGATAAAGTTACAAAACACAGCCTGCTCTGCAGCTGAAAGTTTGGAGAAAAAGTTCCAAACAGAGAAAACACAATTTTTTTTTTAATGTGTGAACAGCTTCACCTCCCAGGGACGGTGCCACGGGCTGTGCTGATGGTGTGGCAAGAATTCCAAGGGAATTCCATGGAAAAATGGAGGTTTTCAGCATCTAAACCATCCCACTCCCAATTTCTCAGCAGTGCCCTCCATCCCTGCTGCCTCCTTGGAGAATCCCCAGCCTGTCCCTGCCAGGAGGGTTTTCCTTGGATCAGCTGTGGCAAAATTGAAAGGAAGAGAGGAAAAGCTGAGCTGGAGGAGGAGGAAAAGGAGAAAAGGCTTTTTCAGGCACCAGGGATTTTCCAAGCTCCAAAGGCTCCAGAGCTTTGCCCACCCAAATCCCGGTGTCTTCTCCCAGTCCATCCCAGTTTAACTCCCTGGAAGTGCCCTGGGAGCTCTGCCTCATCCTCCTCCTCCCTTTCCAGGTGGAAATGTCTCTGTGGGATGACAAAGCTCTGGTGTGGATCCAGCTCTCCCTCCTCCCTTGGGGACAGCCAGGGATCCACCAGCAGTGGCAGCCAGGAGACAAAATACCCTGCTGGAAGTTTGGGAAGGAGGAGAAATGGGATATCAGTGACTGGTGTGGGTTTCTGCCAGCTCTGGAGCCTGCAGAGGTGAGAAAACAAACAAACAGCAAAGGGAGGAGCTCTGGTGTGAGAGCACAACGGGGCTGGGGGAGATTTCCAATTCCATCTGCCCTTGGATAAAGGCAGATAATGAAATACCTCTGGAATGAGGAAAAATATTTCCAATGTGATGGAAAAGCTGTTAGCAGGGGGCAGCAGCTGCAGGGGTTTTATCTCCCTCGCCAGGACAAAGGTTCATTAATCATCTGGCACTGCTTTATGCACCCATCTTATCTCCCCAAAGCTCCTGTGCTCCCTCCCAGGACACCCTGGAGCAGCACTGGAATATTGATTCCTGCTCTTGTGTCCATGTTCTTCTCTGGGAGATGGGAGCACGGGCATGGCTCTGCCCCAAAGTGCGCCAGAGCATTTGGGATAAAACTGGAAAATCCTTTAAATAATGAGGGAAAATCTCACTATCATGGGATGGGGGGGAAGGGACCTTAAAGCTCATCCAGTCCCACTCCTGCCATGGACACCTTCCACTATCCAGGGTGCTCCAAGCCCCTCCAGCCTGGTCTGGGACATTCCAGGGATGAGGAATCCACAGCTTTTCTGAGCAACCTGTTAAAATCCAGGGCCTGCAGGAAGGTGGATACAAGGCTACAAGCAGGAATGAAGCCAGAGCTGCCCCAAATCCCTTTTCTCTTGGGAAGGTGCTGCCAGACCTTTGGAGAACACAGCTGGTGGAGACCCTGATCCTTCCTTAGCTCTGGAAAATTGGGAATATTCATCTGCCTCTCCTGGCTCAGCAGATTAGATTCCCCAGCCATCAGCTGTTGTTTTTTATAATTTTTCCTGAATCTCTTGGCAAGAGATTCCCTTCCCTTACATCCTAAACAGGGGCTGTGCTCGTGCCTGGGTTGGGAACAGGCAGAGAAAGCCGAGTTTGAGGAATCTCAGCTGGGGAAAGCCCAAATCCCAATTTCCCATCAACCAACCAAGCACTTAAGCCTGGCTGACACCACAGAGGAGCTGCTGAGCTCTGAGCTCAGCTTAACCTCTGTAAAACCACCCTGAGAGCACTCCCAGCAGCTTCCCACTGGGAATTGCAGCTTAGCTCCAGCCTGGAGCTGCACCAACCTGGGGAAGGGCTCAGGGCTGGGGGTCAGAGCCATGAGCAGGATCCAGGGATGGAATCCAGCAGGATCCAGGGATGGAATCCAGCGGAATCCAGGGATGGAATCCCAGCAGGAGCAGTGGGATCAGGGCTGGGATGGGCACAGGCTCTGGGGAAAGGCTGGAGAAGAGCCAGAGGGTTAAACAGAAACCCTCTTTGCCTGATGAATAATTCCTGTGGAAACAGCAAAGGGGATGAGCTGAATGTGGAATGGGTGGCAGGGCTGGGAGGTGACCACCAGAGTGATGACCACCACACTGATGACCACCAGACCTTCTGAGTGATCCCAGAAGGAGTTTGAAGCTGGTTTTGGAGCACTGGGGATCACTGGGTGGGACAGGGATCACTGAGTGGGACTGGGATCACTGAGTGGGACTGGGATCACTGTGTGGAATTGGGATCACTGGATGGAGTTGGAGTCACTGTTCCATGGGACAGCAGTGGCACCACGTCCATGGCGACGTCACCACTCTGCTGGGAACACCCAGAGCTGTCCACGAGTGACAGGAAGGCCTGGAATGAAGCAGAGTGGGGAGGAGAAAGGCCGTGTTCCTGCAGGAATGACCTTCCAGGAGGTGGAGCCTGAGGAGCTCCAAGGCCGCACTCCTCGCTCGGGCCCGAACTTACGCAATGATTTATTTGCATCCTGCCCGAAAACAAATGGGATGCTTTACATATTTATATCATAAGATAAAGTGATCCTGCAGCTGATCAAAGCCAGGGCAGATCTGGAGGCGATTACAGCAAGTGTTTGCTTAACTGAGGTCATGATGCACTCGGAGCGGGCGAGGCTCCGGCTCTGCTCCGCACATGTGAGCGCTCCAGGAAGGTCGGGAGAGGCCCTGGCTCCAAGTGCTGCCTGTCCAAGAGCT
This sequence comes from Melozone crissalis, assembly GCF_028551555.1. NCBI lineage: Eukaryota > Metazoa > Chordata > Aves > Passeriformes > Passerellidae > Melozone > Melozone crissalis. The sequence continues at coordinate 1,857,383 of NW_026535785.1, forward strand.
CCAGCAAAGCTGAACCTGGTCCTCAACCCGGCCTTGGGACAAAGGATTGGTCAAGGGGAGCAGCGTGGGGCTGTTTGTGAAATGAAGTTGAGTTTGAAGAGGTTTGTGCCAGATGGAAGCTCAGTTTGGCTTCATTTGGAGTTCTGGAGAGAATGAGGGAGCTGAGGGGGCTGGAGAATCCTGAGGGAGCTGGAAAAGGGATGGAAAATCCTGAGGGAGCTGGGAAGGGAATGGAGAATCCTGAGGGAGCTGGGAAGGGAATGGAGAATCCTGAGGGAGCTGAGGGGGCTCAGCCTGGAGCAAAGGAGGCTCAGGGGGGCCCTCCTGGCTCTGCACAGCTCCTGCCAGGAGGGGACAGGGGACAGGAACGGGAACAGGGACAGGAGCAGAGGGAACAGCTCAGGCTGGGCCAGGGCAGGCTCAGCTCGGACAGCAGCAGGAATTTGCCCATGGAAAGGGGGGTCAGGGGTGGGAACTGCTCAGGGAGGGTTGCAGTGCCCATCCCTGGAGGTGTCCCAGCAATTCCTGAGGTGGCACTCGGTGCTCTGGGCCGGGGACAAGGTGGGGATGGGGCACAGCTGATCCCAGAGCTCCTTCCACCCTCGGAGATCCTGATCCCATCATTCTGTGGAATGGGATGAGTCTGTCCAGCACTGTCTGTGTCCTGGCAGGCCGGGCTGTGGCTGGGAAAGCTGGAGCAGGGGACAGGGATGTTCCACTCTGCACAGCCTGGGCCTTGGAGGGGTTTTCGTGGTTGGAATCCGAGGTTACCACTGAACCACACAGTTGGGAATGGGCAAAGGACAAAGTGGATGCAGAGTTTCCCCCTGGAAAGCCCTGCAGTGGCTGGGCAGAGGCTCTGATACCCAAGGATGACCACTCCAGCCTGGCACTACACTGGGATATACTGGGAATGCTGATCCCACTCCTCAAGCTGGGTGTCCAGGAGACTTTCCCAGCATCCATCCCCATGGGAATCCAGGCTGATGCTGGGGCTGTCCCTGGTGCATTCCCTGCCGCTTCACTAAATGTCATCACAGAGGGTTTGATTTCTGCCTGCTCCCACTGAAACAGCAAATTCCTGCTCTTACACCAGAGCCTGGGTTCCAGCATGGGAAGAGCCAAATTCTCACTGAAAACCAGTCAGGAATTTGCCTTCTCCAGAGTTTCCAGCCCTGCAAAGCCACGTTGGGACCTTCCCCTCTTTCCACACAGCACCAACGCCCGTGCCAGGCTCAGGGGACAAATCCAGCCGGGATTTGCCATCCCTGGGATCTCATTCCCGGCCACATCTGGGGTCCTGCCGGCTCAGGAACATCCCCCTCCCGTTTCAGGGGATGCTGAAATGAAAACCACATCCTTATCTCTGTCATCCCCCTCCCGCAGCTCATCCCCGCTGCATCCCCGGCTCCCATTGCCGAGCATCCCCGCAGCCGGCAGGGCCCTGATCCGTCCGTGTGTCCCGGGAGGCTCCGGTGCCTGCGGCAGCCCCAGCCTTCATCGCCGAGCCGGGGATGTCAGCGGGATGCTGATAAGAGCCTCGCCCAGCTCGTTATCAGCGTGTGCGGGGCGGGATGGAGCAGCCGCAGCTGCTGCTCAGGGGGATTCCTGCAGGCTCGGCTGCCTTGGGGAACGCTGCGGAGCCCCGGGGCTGGGAAACCACAGGAATTCCTGGCCAGGCTTTCCCGGCAGTGCCAGCCGAGGTGACGGCAGGTCAGCGGCTGCGAGCTGAACTCAGGGATGCTCCAGTTCTGCTGAGCATCTCCTCTTTCTCCTTTCGTCTTTCTCCTCTCCACTTTCTCCTCCTCTCTTTGTCCTTTCCTTTTTCTCCTCTCCTTCTCCTCTCCTCTTTCTCCTCTTCTCTTTCTCCTCTCCTCCTTCTCCTTTCCTCTTTCTCCTATCTTCTTTCTCCTCTCCCCTTTCCCCTTTCCTCTTTCTCCTCCCATCTTTCTTCTCTCCTCTTTCTCCTCTCCACTTTCTCCTCTTTCTCCTCTCCTTTCTCCTCTCCACTTTCTCCTCTCCTTTCTCCTCTCCTGTTCCTCTTCCCTGATCTTACAGATTTTTCTTCCCCTGTATTTAGTTCCTTACACACCACTGGAAGAGAAGCCAAAGCTCCAGCAGCCCCCACCAGCTCAGCTCACTTATGTTCAGTTCATTCCCATTTTCTCCTGAACCCCAACTTCCCCAGCAGTTCCAGCTCTGGAAATTCCTGGGGATTTTCCCACCCTGTGAAAATATCCCTGGAAAACAGCAAAAGCCTGGAAACGCAACAAAATAATAATAATTTTTTAAAAAGCTACGGATTTGTCGTTTAGACAGAAATCATCTCAGCAGCATGAGCAGGTTGGAGCAATCTGGGCCGAAGCTCTGCCATGGAAAAGGGATTATTTGGTCTATAAAGGGATTTTGATACAAAATACGTGAAAGAACCGAGACTTCCTGTAGCCAAATTCCTGCATAAAACATAAAACCGGCCCAGACTTCAAACAGCATCTCAAAAACTTTCCAGCAGATCCATTAAAAGCTGGGTTTCTAAGGAAGCCAAGGGAACCAGGGCTGCCACCCAGCATTTTGCTGCTTTTATTTGGGAAATTTCGTGTTTCTCACCACCTGCACTCACTAAAAAGGGCTCACCACGAGTTTTAGGGAAATTTCTTTGTTTAATTGGCAGAGGGGGTGAATCCAGGCTGGATTCTGCCAGGATTGGGGAGCAGAGGTGCCACAACCATCACTCCACTTGGCACCCTCAGATGCTGATGTGTTTCCTCAGGTGCACACCAGCTGGGGATGGGATGGAGGCCAGCAGGCTCAGCCTCCCCATATCCAGGGAAAACCAGACCTTTGGGATCTGCCCTTCTGCTTCCAAGACCTTCTTCAATATCCCTGAGTAAAAGTGATGCCCCAGAAACGCCCCTGGGGAAATAACCTCCAAATAAAGGTTCCACATCCACTTCCCTCCCCAAAATCCACCCCCCTGGATCAGCCTCCATGCTCTTGGCAATCCTAATGCTGATTTTCCAACTGCAGCCCCCAAACCTCTGCAGAGCCCTCAGCAAAGGGCAGATTTCATCCTTCTTATCTCAGCTTGGAGACAACATTTATCTTCCTGACAGCAATCAGCCTGATCCCCAACACAGAGACAAAGGGAAAGGCCACGAGCCCCAGGAGGGCCTGGATGGCTCCAGCTGCTGCAGCTGAGGGGTGAAACCCTGGCCAGGAGGGTTTGTCCCCACTTTGTCCCCAGCACATGGAGCTCCGGGATGGTTCCAGCACACTGGGGCTGGCAGGGGCAGAGCAGATCCCAGCTGTGCACACAGAGCACACATCTCCATGGATTTTTGGGATATTTGGGATCCTGGGGGCCTTCCCCAGCTCCTGGAGCCACGTTCCTGTTGGCTCCAGGGCTGGTTGGGCCACAGGATAGGGATGAGATAATCTTTGGGTTCATTCAGTGAGATCAGTGGGGAGCGTCTGCCAAGGCTTGGGAAGGAGATGAAAGAGCCTCTGCCCCATTCCAGGCTGCAGAAATGGTTCCCAGCCTGGTAAACCTGGACAGAACCCTCTGCCCAAAGCTTTGGGATGGAAGAGACCTCAAAGCTCATCTTGGTCCAACCCTGACATCTTCCACCATCCCAGGGTGCTCCAAGCCCCATCCAGCCTGGCCTTGGGCACTGCCAGGGCTGGGGTTTGTGCCCGGGCCAGGGTGGGGAGGTGTCACAGGAATGCTGGAGCAGCTCCCTAAAGCCCCAGGCCTGCTGTGCCCCATGAGGGGAGGTTTTGGGAATTGTTTCCACCACGTTCCTGCAGCTCCTTGGCTGCCAGCACCAGTCCCAGACTGGTCTGCAGGAAGGAAACCAATGCCATGCTGGGCACCACAGGCCCCAGACACATCCAGCACCTGGGACAGGGCGCCACAAATCAGGATTTGGGCAGAGCTGGAATCTCCTCCTTTGTGGGGTAAGAGTGGCAGCTGCTCCAGGGACAGAAGGGAATCAAAGCAAATTCCCTGCCTGGGATGGGGATCCTGGGTTTGCACCCTGGAATTTCCTGAAAATTCCTGGAATTTTCCTGGAGCCATCCATCCTGCTGGAGATGGATTCTGGACAGAGAGGGAGGGAGGAGGCACCCGAAACATTCCCTGAGCCTTGATTAACACCTGGTTTTGCTTCCAAAGCATCTTCCTGGTTTGTTCCGAGTTTGAGCTGCTTCCTGCAGCTCCACAGAGTCCATCTGGGATGTGCCAGAGATCTGCAGCCAGGCAGAGCAGCCCAGCCCCAAAAACACAGTGTTCTGCCATGGACAGGGTGTCTGCATGACCTTCTCCTCTCCAGCCTTCCAGGTTTTGTTTGCTCGAACTCTCAGTTCCTTTTTTATGGTTCCCTGGAGCTGACAGGCTCAGCACAGGCTCTGCTCCCATCACTCTGAGATCAGGATTGCAGATCTCATGCCAGCCCTGTGGAAAGCAGGTCCTGGGAGCTGGTGGAACCAAACCCCACAGAAACAACCAACAGGGCTGCCCTGGTTCTGAAGGAGAAGTTTCCAAGCCCATTTTCCCCCTGGAGCAGAGCCAGTGGAGCTGCCCAAGGCTGGCATTGTCCCAAGGGCAGGTGCACACATGGATCACCCTCCCCAGCAGCCAGATCCAGCCTGGAGAGGCACCTGGAGGTTTGGCAGGTGGAATGTAGCAGAACTGAAGTGTTTCTGCTGTCATCCAGCTCTGCTTGGAGCTGACTGGGCTTTATTTTGCCAGGGATTAATAGGACAAAAGTAGAACTCAGAGCAGTGCAGCAAAGCAAAGCTTTGCCCCAAGAGTGGGGAGGAGACCTTGGAGCCCAAGGGGAATTGGGGAACGTCTGTTTGGAGCCCCCAAAGGCTGGATCCCAAAAGGATCCAAGGGGATCTGAGATCCATCCATCCCCAGCTCCTGCAGAGCCTGCTCAGCAGCCCTGGGGTTTCTGTTCCAGGAGGTTCCTGGCAAACACTCCCAGGCAGGAACGGTGGGTGGAAGCCAGGGTGGGCTCTGGATGAGCTGGAGATTGTTTTTCATGGTTTTCCTGGGGTGTTGAAAGAAATCCTTGGTTCTGCACGACCTGGGAGCTCTGGGAGTGCAGCGGGGTCGTGCTGAGCTCTGGAGCTGATTAAAGCCCAGCTCTGAGGCTCAGGAGCTGGAGAGAGCTGCCTGAGCTTTATTGGTGATGTCAGCACCACCCTGGGGCTGCTCCCAGCCCTTCCCTGCCTGCAGCACTCCCAGAGGCTCTCCCAGGCTGGAATGGGATGGGTTTTCCACACCAGCAACCCCTCAGTGCTGTGCCCAGGCTCCCTGTGCTGGCACATCCCAAGAATGATCCCAAGGGCAGGAATGGCTGCTGGGAGAGGCAGAGGGGGAAGGAAGGAATTGGCCTCAATGATTCACCAAAAAATGAGGTTTTACAAGAAAGCCTGGGATCCAACACCCGGTATCCAAAAGAAGTGTGTGGCACACAAAGGCTGTCCCACAGGATCCATCTGCCCCCTTTTATCCCAAACATTTATCCCATAAATCCTTCCACTGGTTGGAAGCAAAGGATTTTCCAGCTGGCCCCAAGCAGAGAAGCACCAATCCAACAGATTATTTGGAGGCAGTGATGGAGCTGCCCCTTCCCTCAGCTTCCTGTGTCACCTCCTGGAATGTCCAGGCCTTTCCTGCTGGGCAGAGACAGCCACAGAGCCACTCCAACCAAAGCAATCCCTCCAGGATGGTGCTGCTCAGGCCCAGCTGATCCTACTCAGAGGGAGCAGCTGATCCCTTGAGGGCTGTGCTGTTCAAATCCAGCTCACTCTGTAGGAAAACAGCACCCAAAGCCATCCCTGTGTGCAGCTCTGTGCTTCCACCCTCACTGTTCTTCCAAAAGATCCCAAAATGACACTGGAGGCATTCCCAGTATCCTGGCCATCAGGAAGAGCTTGTGTCCATCCCAGTCCAGCTCCACAGAGGACTCTGGAGCCTCCCACTAATTGTAATTAATGATTTTTAACCTGCTGCCGATGAGGGGAGGCCGATAGCGCTCCCATTAACTCCATCCTGTTCCTTTGGAAGCTGCAAACTCCCTCTGGAAGGGCCTGATGCCATTGTGTGAAAGGAAAAAGGGAAAAAAAGGAACAGAAAGTAGAGAATCTCAGGAGGTGATGGATTTATCATCTGCTCTTGCTCATGGGATGAACCCGTCACGAGACGGGGCCGGAACCGGCCTTGGAGCGGCCAAACTGGAGATTTCCCCAAACCCCTGAGGAAAACAACTCTGCTAATCCCAGAGCTCCAGGCCAGCCCTGAATATCCATTAGGCTGGGGAAAAGCCAAGACTGCAGCTCCAGGCCTCTGCTTTCACTCTTTGTCTTGGTCCTGTGCTCCTTTTTGGGGGCTCTGTGGCACAGACACGTCCAAGGCCACGGGGACACCAGAGCCTCAAAGGCACCAAATTCTGAGGTGTCCAGAAGAAAAAAGCAGATGAACCCCTCCAAAACATCTCCCTGAGCCCTCTGGGAGCTGTGGATCTCCCAGAGCAGCGATTCCCCAGCACAGCAGACCACACAGATGGAACCAGCTGGAGAAAAGGGCCTGGGTTTTTTATATCTCTCTATTTTTTTTATTTTTTATATTTCTCCATTGCTTTAACCTGCAGACAGTAACTCGAGGAGGTGCTGCTCATCTCTTAAAGTTCCCTCCTGCCCAACCTTAAATGGCACCCAAGGAGACACAGAAAACCCTCTGAGCTCCCTCCTGGCACCACCACAAAGCACAGAAGCCAAGGTGTGAAGACCCCAAAGGTGCCAGCACATCTCCAGACCAGTCTGACACCCTCAGTGTCCCAGAACTCTCCTTTTTTGCCTGAAACCTGAGTTCATTTTGAAGGCAGCAGTTGCATAAGCACTTCTGCATGTGGTTAAGCTGTAAAACTTGGCCCAAGGTTTCCCTCACCACGGTTGAAGTGTTATTTATGGGGGGAGGGAGGTTGTAGACACTGAAAATCCAGACCTACCCAAGCTTCAAATAAGTCTCTTTTTTTTTGTCCTGCAGATTGAAATTCCTGGAGTTTAAATCCCTGCTCTTTTTTTTGGAATAGCACCTGGGAGAATGTTTAACCCCCTGAACAGGCACTGCCTTAGAAAAAAGGAAGTTTATTAGTTCTGTTCTTTAGAGGAGTAGAAATGGATCATTAACAGCATTGGGGATTATTAAAACTCGGGGAAAGCAAATTAAAAACAAATTCTATCCTCACCATTTCTGACTTTTTGTGCTTTTCCTACCCTGGAGTGGGAGGTGCTGTACAAGAAGGAAGGGAGGGATGGAAAAGTGCCTTTAAGTGCCTTCCCTGCCTTGGATTTTCCTTTCCTGCTTCTTTTCACTTCCCTGTCTCCACAGGGAAACCCTGGGAGTTCCCAGAGCCAAAAGTTTGGATTTTCTCCTCCTCACTCCTTAATTTGCATGAAATCCTCCTTTTTCTGCACTGCATCTTCTAAAATAATGTGGATAAAATAGGAAATAAGAGAAAACCCAGACTGATGATCTGAGCAAGGAAAACCCAGCACTGGGAAGAGACTCAGGGAATTCCCTCATTCCTGGGAGGGCTGAAACCTCTCCTTAAAGCTGTGATTAAACACAAATAACACAAACTCAACAGCAAACTTTAACAGGAGAATAATTAACACCCAACTCTGGAGTTGCTCTTTCTCACCCTGTCCTTTGTGATATTGTCAATTTACACAAATTCCAATCATTAGGGAAAAAATATCATTTTCATAATAATTAGGCAAGGTGCAAACAAACATAAGCTCCTCTTCCATCCAGGATGGTGGAGAAAGAATAAATTAGGGAAAATATAGATTCCCCTGCTTACCTTGCTTTTGGAACCACTTTTTCACATCCTTGTGAGGTTCCTTGCAGGGGATATTTAACCTCCACAATAATTCCCCATCCTGCTGCAGTTTCAATGGTTTTAAAGGGATGCAACAGAAAATCCACTAACCTTGAGGCCCTTTGGGGCTGAGAGCTCTGCAGATCCCTCAATCCTGAAGGGGTTTCCTGAAGGAATCCTGGTTTTCCAGGTGGAACAGCACAAATTCCTGGGGAGAAGGACCAGAATTGGGTTTGTGGTTTGTCTGGGACAAAGCTGCACCTCAAACATTAAACCAACAAAGGAGGGTTGGAAAAAAGTGGGAATTCTGTTAAATTCTCCAGGATTTCCCCTGGATGTTGTTTGTAAGGCATGGATTCCATGAAACCAGAGAGGTGAGCACCAAACCCCCTTGGGTGTCACAGGTGCCACCTCCTCATGAGTGCTCCTCATGTCCAAGGTGTTCCAGGGGAGATGCCATTCCTTGGGAATGTCACCTGGGGAATGTCCCACCTGGGGAATGTCACCTGGGGGTGCTGCTGTTCCCAGGGACATTCACCCACAGTCTGAGCAGCCCCTGCACCACCCAGGGGAGGGACAGGACTCAGGGCAGGTCCTGCAGGGATTCAGTTCAAATTCTCCAGGAAAATCCCTCTGTTTGAGTCAGGCCTTGCTGAGTTTCCCATTTCTCCTGGGATATTTTAGATTTAAGGTGGTGCTCTGGGGTCCCTGAGGAAAAAGCCATCATCAATTCCTATCAGTTTCTCCCTGGGATGGATTTCCCAGGGAGGCTGGGCTGCCCCTGGATCTCTGGAAGTGTCCAAGGTCAGGTGAAGCTCTCCCCACACCCTCAGGGGGGTGAGCAGCAGCGTCACCACATCCCCTGTGGAGGGGACAGCAAGGACTGGACCTGTCACATCCAGAGCCAGGAGATCCAATATCAGTCTGAAGGTAAAACCGAGCTGGTTTCCATCTTTCCAAGGGTCCCAAAAAGGAGAGAACTGGATGAGAGCCACACGTGACTCCTCCATGCTGGCAATTACAAGCTCCTCATTAAGAGCTTTGCTGAAAGAAATGTAATTTAGCCACTGATGTGGCTCTAGCCAGGGACAAACACAGCAAGAGCAGCGTGGAGCCTTTATCTCCCCTCTGTCCCATCCATTTTCCTGCTCTTTCAGCACCCACATCCCTGGCTGGGATGTGCTTTGATGGTTTGTTGGTTCAGGGTGTAATCAGCACTAATAATTTCTGCACTCCAGGACTATTAGGCACATTTGGGAAGTGATTTCCCACCCCTCAGAGACCCTGCAACTGGATACCCTGTGTGCTAACCCGTGCATTTCCTCCACTCCAGCATATCCCCAGGCCTCGAGGAAATTAGCAATCCAAACAAATTCTGCTGGGCTTTCAGAGATGAATTCTTGTAATAACACTGCCCTGAGATTGGATCTGGGGCTGGAGCTCTCAGCAAAAGTAGGAAAATGTCCCAGACAAAGAGAGATTTGCCCAAACTTCAGCTCAGGGGTCACAGAGTTTTGCGTCCCCTTCCCTGCACTGATTGCCCAGATTATTTCTGTCTCAGCACAAGTTCAGTCCCTTTTCCTCATCCAGAAACTCCTCCTTTCCACGAGCTCCAGAGAAAAATGAAACTGAGCAGATTAAAAATAGAATAGGGAAAATAAAACCCCAAACAACCTGCTATCTGACTTTTGCTTCTGGCACTTGCAGAGCTGTTCCTTGTTTTGTTTGCTTTATTTCTTGCCTTTTTTGTCTCCCCTTTCCCAAGAGAGAGCTGCAAAGGTCAGACACTGCCACTCTCCATGTGTCCCAGGCAGGAGCTGCCTCTTGGCAGGCTCAGCACCCAGACAGTTCCTTAGGAGAGCTCCTAATCCAGGTTTAGGACCCAGAAATTTCCTTAGGAAAGGTCCCAGTCCAGGCTTGGGAAGAGCAGCAGGAGCAGGACATGGGAATGCTGAGCCAGCAGCCAAATCCTCACCCTGGGGCTGAGCACTGAGGGAAGGGGAACATCCACAGGCAGTAAAAAAAGGGATTTTATATCTGGGTTAAAAGAGGTGGATGAGAGAAAAGAGTGGATTTTATATCTGGGTTAAAAGAGGTGGATGAGGGAAAGGAGGAGATTTTATGTCTGGGTTAAAACAGGTGGATAAAGAGAAAAATGGATTTTACATCTGGTTTAAAAAGAGGTGGATGAGGCAAAAGGGGATTTTATGTATGGATTAAAAGAGGTGGATGAGGGATTGGAGAAGAGTGGATTTTAGACCTGGTTTAAGAGAGGGGGGCTGAGGAAAAAGTGAATTTTATATCTGGGTTTAAGAGAGATGGCTGAGGGAAAAGAGCGGATTTTAGACCTTGGTTCTGAGTGGAAGCAAATAATTTTTCTTCTTCTTCTTCCTCTTCTTCTCCTTCTTCTTCTTCTTCCCTAAAATAATGTGCCCCAGGATTCTTTGTTCTTACCCATTGGGGTGTTGGTTACTGAGGGTTTCCCTGTGTTGATGAGCACTCAGCAGGTTGAAGATGTGAAAAAGGGTTTATTTCAACGGCTCAGTTGGTTTGAGCTGCTCTTCAAGGCACAGGCAAGGTTTTAAAGCAGAGCAAAAAAACCAGAACAAGGTTTCTCATCTGTAACTTGAGCCTTGGGTTTATTCAATGTCATCATTCTGAGGTAATTATGTTTATTCTTAGCATAATTATAATAAAAAGAGAAATATCACTGATCCAGAGCTCTGAGCTGGTGAGAGCTGGATTCATAGAAGAAATACTCTCAATATCACACCAAAAGGTGGTGGGTGCTGCATGAGGAAGAATGCTCCAAGCTCAGAGGGCAGAAGGTCCAGGGAAGCAGGGAATGGGACTAAAGGAACCATTGAAATTGCATTGGAATTTTGCATTTTCATGTTTGCATTGAAATTTTGGAGGACCAAACAGTGAAAATGCAAAAGTCCAAAGCAATTTCAATGCTTCCAAGGGCAAGGGGCAGCAGGGGGGAAGGAGCAGGTTGACATGAGAGCAGGATATGGGGTGAGGACAGCAAAAGTCCTGCTGAGTGTTTGATGTGCCAGGCAAGAAGAAGCCAAGGAGAGGAAGTTTGTGAATGGATGTGATCTGGGCAAAAAGCAGGTCCAGCCTGCCAAGAGCAAAGGATGTTGCATTCATGGAGATGAGATGAGAGTTGGCCACGAGTTTCAGCTCAAAAGGTTGAGCTCTTAGGGCTGAAAACATTTAGGGCAGGAGCAGGAAAACAGGAAGATGTTGACTGGCCAGAAAAAGCAGGAAAATCTCTCCCCACCACCTGAACTGCATCAGCTGAGACAAGTCCTCTCAGGAGATTTTCCTTCCCCTCCCACAATGTTCAGCTTCCTCCTTTCCCTCTGCTCCCATCCCAGCTTTCTGGTGTCATGTGCATGATTTGGATCATCTGTGTCTCTCCTGCACAGGACCTGACCCAGGCAAGCAGGCCTTGTAAACCCAGGGCCTTTTGATGTCTGGAGCAGGCAGCCAGGCTGCTGGAATTTATGGTTTCCAAGGAGCACAGGGAAAGGGAGAAATTTATGTTAGGAAAATGTGACTGTCATCTTCGTTTATCTCCCAGTTTTGTAATGGAAAACAGGCATTTCACAAACACAGCCCCACAAACCCAGCGTGAAACGGTTCAGGGAGATGAGTGTGTTAACCATGAATTGCTCCATAAATATCAACATTATTAATAATAATAATATCAATAAAAACACTGCAATAAATCACACAGCAGCTGGAACATCCCATCCCCATGCACCTGGCATGCTTGGAAAGCAAAGCTGCAGCATCTCTTCCTACTTGCCATCCTTCCTGGTGTCTGGATCAATCAGAAAATCCTTGGATGCTCTGGAGCAGGAGCCCCCCACTCAGTGCAGCATCCCACAGGCAGCAAACAAACAAACCAGCAGGATGCTCCAAGGTTCAGGAAAGCCCATCCTGAAGGCAGAAATTACCTGGAACCCTGCAGCTGGAGCAGCAGATAAGGAGAGCAGCTGATGCTGAAGGAGTTAAGCCACACAAATCCAAATGCTCCCACTTTGAGAGGAAATCCACACAAATTTGCATTCCCACTCCAATGAGTTTGTTTGCAGTCCTTGGCAGCTCATGGGGAATTCTGGATTTACAGCAGGAAACAGCAGAGATTCTCCAGACCCCCCCAGCTCAGGAAAACCTGAGTGAAGAGATCACCTATTGCACCTGGAACCCAACAATCCAAACTCACCTCTGCTCCTGACCTTCCCACCCAGCCACTCCCAATATTTCACCCATTTTCCAAGAGTTTAGATGGGAAGTTTTTCCCTACTCACCCTGGAGGAGTGGTGGCACTGCTGCTCCTGTCCTGCCCTGCTCCCTGTGCCCTGGGCAGTTTTTAATGTGCTTTTCCTTTGACAGGGAGCTGATTGCAGAGCTCTGGGATTACGTCTGCATCTCCAAATCTTTCTTTCTCAGCTGGAAAGTCTCAAGTTCCAAGCTGGGATTCCCTCTCTCCACCCCCTTTCTCCAGGAGTTAACTCTCCTTTTGCTGGAAGGGTCTGTCTGGTCAGTACCACCAAAATATCAGGGACAAAACAAAGAGGGAAGGGGGCATTTTAAGAGAAATACTAGCTTTTTCTTGGATGTTCTGTGCTTATTAACTCTGTGCTGTAGGAAACCTCTTTTTAATTATGATATTTTTAATTCTGGACTTTCAGAAACCAGCCTCAAATGATTAAAGGTTTCAAGGCTTTTTAAAATTGCTTTTATCTCAATTTTTTTTATTACACTGTTGATCAGTCAGTGGATTTCCAGCCAGAAATTTGCTGCCCCACAGACAAGGGGGACAAAGACCTATTGTTCCTCTGGTCAGAACCCAGTCAAAAGCACTTTTAGCCCAACTCAACCCTCCTACTTTGAGAACTTCACATGAGCAAGACATTTATTTCCTCAATATTAGGAACAATTTCTTCCCCAGAAGGATTGTCCAGCCCTGGCCTTGGCAGTGCTGGGGGATGGTTGGACTTGATGGCCCTAAAGGTCTTTTCAATCTGAATGATCCCTGATTCTCTAAATTCAGGATATTTCCCACATTATGGGGTGGTGATTTTTGGGACAGGGAGGGAACAGAGGGACAGAGGCTGGGAATGGATCCAGGGACTCTGGACTGTGTGGATCCAAGGACATCCTTTAGGATCAGCCCTGCACACCCAGCCCAGGCTGCCACACACCATTCCTATTCCTATTCCTATTCCTATTCCTATTCCTATTCCTATTCCTATTCCTATTATTCCTATCCCATTCCCATTCCCATTTCCATCCCAAGGCACCTGGTGGCACCATGGGGCTGCATTTGGTGACATTTGGCAGTGGCAGAAGGGACCTGAAGATGAGGAATCCTGTACTCCACAGCTGTTTGGGCATTGCTCCTCCTCCTCCTCCTCCACACACTGTCAATCCCTCTGCCTCAATTCCCACCTGGATTTCCCCTGCAGTTCCTCCCCTGCCCAAACTGAAAAGCTTTTCCCCAATTTTTCTCCCCAACAGCAGAACTCCAATAATGAGATTTTTAATTTACCCTCAACTTGATGGATTTGCACATGGATTAAAGCTGCCAAGATCTGGACTTGGAGCCCAGAGGCTGAGGGACCTCAAATCCCAGCAGCACCAAGCTGGGATGGGAGCAGGGAACGACACAGGTGAATCCCAAAATAAAACCACAACTAGACACAAAAACCCCACCTCAAAATCTTAAATCACTTCCTATCAATGGAGAGTGTTGTGTTTGCTCAAAGAAAAGATCAGCACGGAAAACTGCCAATCCATGCAAAAACATTCCGAAGTTTTTAAAGGAATATTCCTACAAACTCGATTTTCTGGCCGGAAAATAAAGACATTTCACTTTTTACAATATGGAAAATAAAAGGGAATCACTCTTGTCACTGAGCTCCAGGTTCACAGAGCTCTTTGCCACACAAGAAAACTTCCATGAAAACTCAGGGAAGTGTCAGAGGGGGACGAGTGGGGACGCAGAGTTTATTTTTGGAAAATCCTGAGGCAGAACCTGCCAGAGGAGCTGCTGGTTTCGTTCTAACGCTCAACTGAACGAAACCCCCAGGAATTTCAGGCAGAACCCAAACCAGATGTAATCCCCCCAGATGTTTACAGACTCCTTCAAAACCCAGCAAGGGATAAACAAAATGGGAAAGGAAAAAAAAGATGGAAAATCGCTCCCCAAGCCGCTCCCCTCCGCTGCCTACCTCTTCCTTCTGCTGCTCCTGGGGTGACCGAGGAAATTTGGGGAGCTGTTTCATGCCAGAAAATGAGGAATTTCCCAGAACCCCCTCCCTGGGCTGCAGAGAGGACGGAAAGGCAACCTGAGCATGGAAAAGGAGGGAGGGATCCAAGCAAACCAACAAACTGCTCCTCGGTTTTTTTGCCTGGCTTTTCCCTGGATCCCTCCCTCCTCCTCTCCTCTGAACATTGGGATTTTTTTTTCTTTAATTTCTCTGCTGGTTTTGCTGAGGAGAGCAGGGAGCCCATTAGAGCAGGGGGATTAAGAGAGTTGAGGGAGGATTGAGTCATGCAATGGCTGTAAAATCCCAGGAATTGTGCAAGGCAGATGGCCCCATGACAAATCCCATGGGATGGGGCTGAGGGAAGCCCCCTGAGGGGCTGGGAGCAGGAATTTGGGGAGAAAAGGCACCAAATTGGGGATTTGCTGTTCCACCCAAACTGGAACCAGCAGAATTCCTGGTGCCATCACCTGAGGATTCACTTTGGCTTCAGTGCCACGTGGGAACTGCAGGGAAAAATCTGGATATTGACTGAAAATGTTCCTAATTAGCATCAAAGGCTGAGACTTCCAACTGGGGAATTTTGGGAGCTGTTAAATCAGCCCAGTAAAAATCATCTTCCCTGTGCATGAAATTAAGAGCTCAAATTGCTTTAGTTTTTCCTGATTCATGGAATTCAGAATGCAGCAGAGCATGGGGCTTCTAAATGTAGAAATATATATAAATAAATATTTTATAATAATACATATTATTAATAATATTATTGATAATGTTATTATCAGAATATTTATTATTATAAATATATGAAATAGAAATAGAAACAAATAGACATAGAATATAATAAATATAAAAATAAAAATAAGTAAAAATTCTAAACACAACTAAACTAACATATAAATATAAATATAAATATAAATATAAATATAAATATAAATATTGTATGCATGGTGTGTATATATAAATTATATGCTATATATTATATATTGTACATATTTATATATATATATAAAGAAATTTATAATTTATATATGGTGAATATGAAAATAAATATACCTATATTTAATATGAGGTGTATATATTTAAAAATATTTTAAATTAATCAATATAAATAGATAAATACATATAGTTATAAAAATAAATATAAACAACTATATACAATTGTATAAAATATAAATATAACCATAAAATATATTTAAAATATTAATATAAATTATGTATATTTATATCTGAAGCATACCTTTCAGCCACTCAGGCAGTGCTGGACACCTCCCATTTTTTTCCTGCTTTTCCCACAAGGCAAAGGGAATGCAGAGTCCATCAGTCCCAGCTGGAATCATTTCAGTCCCTGGGCAGCAGAGCTCTGTCCCTGTGGCAACAGCCAAACAGCAAAGTCCCTTTGATTTCCCTGCTCCAGAGGCAGCCAAGCCCTGTGCATCTGGAAAACAGAAATCCCAAAGGTTCCCTAAGAAAGGCAGGCAAGCAGGGACATTTCTCATTTTTATGGTAATTTTTTGAAATCCCATCAAAGTCCAGGTCATGGAACACTGAGGGACAATGAGCTCTGCCTAAATTCAGTTTTCCATCCAGGTTTTTGTTGTTGTGTTTCAGCACCACTTTAACTCACATGAAAAATCTGGAATAATCCATTTACTGGAAAATTGTATGAATTATATTAATTGTAACAATTATATAAAATAAAATCTCATCAGAAACCTGATGGAGAGCTGGAACTGGGCAGTTTAATTAAACACCCAAAACAGATTAAGCAGAGGGACCAGATCTACAGAACTTTTCTCTGCCTGTTGGGTAATTAAAAAATCCATGTGATGAATAATAGGTAAAATATATAAAATATATATTTTCTGCCCAAAATATGAAATTTTATTATTTATCTCTAGAAGACATTTTTTCCCTTTGCACAAAAAGGGAAAATTGAATAGGAAACAAAGAGGAGAAAACTTAGAGAAGGAGAATTAAAAAAAGGAAAAACAGTTAAACAAAGGAGACATTTGCTGCTGGATTTAACGTTGTATGAGACACAAATGGGGAAAAATGGGTTTTTATCCAAGATTTGATTAAAAATCACCTTGAGAAAGAGGAGAGTTGAGCCCTGCCTTGGACTGTGGGCTCTGCACGGCTCCTCCTGCTGAAATTCCCATTTTTTGGGATCCTTGAGGGGTGGGAGGCATTGCTGTGTGCCAGGAGCTGACTTTCCCCAGCTCAGTGATTCCCTTATTCCCAGCTCCATCCCAGGAAATGAGCTCTGAGTGCCCAGGGCTCCTCTGAACCAGCCCAGCTCCCGGCAGAGCTTTGGGATCAGCAGCAATGAGAGGAACATTCTTATCCCTGATAATGGGAAACAGCTCCAGCTCCAAATCTGCAGCTCTGGATAATTGAGAATTCAGAAAGAAAATGGATTTCTAACAGGGGTTTGAGATCCCACAGTGGTTCAGGGTTTGGGGTTTTTTGTAGGGTTGGTTTTCTCCCGGTGTTTTTCCTAACAGGAAACTCCACATCCATGGAATTGGGTAATAAAACCCAATTTAAAAAACCCAGGGCCACCAGGGGATCTCCACACAGCAGGAGCTCCACCACAGAGACGAGCACCAGAGCAACTTCTTTATTTTTGGATGGAATTCTTTGCTTTACAGGCAAAGAAATGCCTGAAAATGCAGCTCACAAGGACATTCTCGTTTATTTGGGTCACAGGAGGGTGATGGTTTTTATAGATTTGTTTTGCAAGACAAAATACATAAAACTAACAGGGAAGAAAAAGCAAAAAGAAATTCCCCACATCCCTCACTTTTCTGAGACCAATTTCTTGCTGTACAATCCATCAAACCTGAACATTTTAGCTTTAATCAGGAAATCCTTAAGGACTCTTCTTTTCAGGCAGGATTCAAGATTAAATGATCTGAAGGGTCTTAATAATGGTCCACTGAGAGAATTTTAGTAAAAATCAGGATAAATGGTCATGGCTTTAGTGAACTGAATATTAAAAATAACCAGCAGGGCCAAGGAGGGCAACCAGAGGCTCTTCCCCACCAAAAAAAACCCTGAACATCAAAATATTGCTTTTACCAAAATCATCCCAGGAAAATCTGAATTCTGCAGGGCATGAGATTAATTCCAATAAAAGAAGCAGCTGATGCAAGTCTAAGCCCACAATAAATGTCCTCTGGACAATCCTGGTCTCCATCTCTCTTGGACAGAAGCAGTGTGAGGAGGTAAAAACAGTGAAAATGAGGATGTTGGAAGGTTTGCTGAAGGAAAAATAATGTTATCGGTAGGAAAGAAGAGACTGGGAGTAAGAGGAGATGTAAACTGAGTGTTTCTAAGGGATTTACTGAAAATTGTCTTCAAGGATGGAACCACATCCTTGTGAACAAACACCAACCTTCCCAAAATCAGAGCCCCCAGGAATTTCTGCTTCCTTATCTTCCAAAATTTCCAGGATTTCTTCCTGGTTTGTGCATGGTTCTGGTACAACCTCAAGGTGAAAGTGCCTTCATCCTGCTCAGAACCTCACAGACATTCCCAGGAGGGAATCCATCCTGGAATAACTCACTTGGGGAATAATTTATTTGTGGTGGCACAGCTTGGAAAATATATCCAGCATTCCTGGAGATATTTCCTACCTGGACAAGGAGATCCAACCCCCAGAGAGGGAGCAGGGACAGGGAATACTCACTGAAATTGCTGGCTCTGTGCTGAAGTCTCCTGAGCTCAACCTCCTCCTGAACTTCAGCTGGAAAATGCGAAGAGGACAAAATTGAGTTCACAAACCAGAGGAATGGAGGAGAATTCCCAACTCTACCTGACAGGACACAGGGAATGGATTCCCACTGGGGACAGGGATGGAGGGATGGATGGATGGATGGATGGATGGATGGATGGATGGATGGATGATGGATGGACGGATGGATGGATGATGGATGGATGATGAATGGATGATGGATGGATGATGAATGGATGGATGCATGGATGGATGGATGATGCATGGATGGATGGATGATGGATGGATGGATGGATGGATGGATGGACGGATGGATGGACGGATGGATGGATGGATAATGGATGGATAATGGATGGATGGATGGATGGATGGATGGATGGATGGATGGATGGATATTGGGAAGGAACTGTTTCCTGGGAGGGTGGGGAGCCCTGGAATGGATTTCCCAGAGAAGTTGAGGCTGCTCCATCCCTGGAAGTGTCCCAGGCCAGGTTGGAATAACCTGGCATAGTGGAAGGTGTCCCTGCCCATGGCAGGGGGTGGATTTGGATGATCCTTAAGGTCCCTTCCCACCCAAACCATTCCAGGATTCCATGATTATTAAAATGTCCAGGCCTGACTTTATTTTTAGGCCTCTCTTTGGGTGCCAAGCTCTTCAAAGTTCCCCCAGGCTGAGGAACAGCACTGAAAAAGGAGCTGAAGAGCAGCCAAATTCCTGGCCTGCTGCAGACCCCGAGCTCCACAAGCTGTGGTTGTCTGCATTGTGCTTCTGTGTCAAGAAATATCCTAAAGAGAAGGAGGAATTTATAGAAAGTGCAACACTTACCAGGGACAACATTCCCAGAAGTTGGGGGTGCTTAACCCTTCCTTTGGTGACAAAAAAATTAAAAATTCAAATTATCCTGGATTCTAACACGTGGGATTGTGGCCATACCTCATTTATCAATTCATTAAATGCATTATGAGCCATATATTGGGAATGACCCTGTGGGAAATCAGCTGGAAATCAAATACAAAGCAACACCTCCCTCTCTTATTTTCCAAACTCTGTTTTCCAAACTCTATTTATCAAACTCTTATTTTCCAAACCTTATTTTCCAAAATATGCATCATTAAAATAATCAGGTGACAGCAAACAGGTTTCCTTTGCACTCAGGATTAGCAAATAGGACAATGGTGCTTTGTCAAAATTTGTATTAAATTAAAGGTGATTTCACCTGGATGTTGGATGTTGGGTTCAGATGGATGGATCCCACTCTGGGGAATTGCTGGACAAAGGAGGCAGGAGGAACTGGAAGGGAGAGAGCTCAGAATTGTTCACATTATCTAAAATTATTTCATTAATTCATTACATTTCACACACTCAAAAACTCAGTTACCCCATTTTTCTTGCACTGGGAATTTAGATAACAAAATGGTCTGGGATTGGGAATTTAGAAAATAAAAGGGTCTGGGATTGGGAATTTAGAAAATAAAATGTCTGAGATTGGGTTCTTCCTTAGAGGCTGAATGTGGATCCATCCCCAGCTCCTCCAGGACATTCCTGCCCAGCCACCCCGGACTCATTCCCAAGGCAGAGCAACTTAGAGCTGCACTATTCATAAATACACATTTATTTTTCATTAGAAATGCGTAATTACAGCATTTTTAAAGCATTTTCCCCTAGAAAAGTAGTTAAGCAACAGTACAAACAAAAGTGTTAGTCTTCTGCAAATACAGTTTTCATGACACTGAACAGAAAACACCAGCAAAAGGCCAAGACTTGCCATCAAGGGATTTGGGATTTTTCCTTTTTTTTAAATATTTTCCTTTTTTTTTGTTATAAACACCATAGCAAATAAAAAAAAAAAAAAAAAGACTGTTCCAACAGTGAAAAATATCTGAGCTCTGGAACTTTCCCTAGGTGGCAAAGCAGGTACTGCAGGGCAGCAATACCCAAACATCTGCAGACATTCCATTTGCACAGGAGGGACCAACGGGGATGGAGTCTCACAGTTTGGATGCAGGAGAGTTCTTCCTCTCCCCATGAAAGATTTGTTCTGTCCTCTCTGAGTGGATTTAAGTGCAGCCCACGGGGTTTTATTGAAGGCCAGGACTTGGGTTGGTGCCGTGATGCAGCTCTGAGTGAAGCTGGAATTATCCCAGGTGAGGGGGAGCAGGGCATGGCTGGAGGTTCTGAGGTCTGGGAGGTTTTTCCCACTCCATTTCTGGCTGGAGTTCACTGCCAGCTCCCCAACATTCCTCAGTCCTCTCACTGGATTTGGATGGCTCCGTGTTCTATCTGCATTTCTGGCTGGATTGCTGATTGAAGGGAATCAGTGCCCTGCAAAGGGGAATGGGACAGCAGGAAATCAATCCAAAAGTGATTTTTATTGGTGTAACCAAGAGAATGAGAGCTTATTATACAAATATAAAGTTCTTGTGAATTCCAGTGGAAAAAATTCCAAAGCAAAATCCGCATGGATGTGGGCTCTGAGACAGTGGGAATGGGAACACACTCACAAAGGCACCAAAAATAACATCAAGAGCCTCCATGAAGCCTAATGAGGAAGCTGAAATAATGCAATTATGATAAACATCTACAAAATCATGAGTGGCACCAAGGCAATTATTCCCTCTCTCTTCCCAGGAAAAGAACCAGCTCCAAATAAAGGAAATAAATTCAGAGTCTGGCACCAAACTGAAGCTGTGGAAGGCTCATCCCAACAGAGGGATTTTGGGAACAGGGAGCTGGGAAGGGCATCAAGGATGAGCATGGAAAAGAGAAGAGGGAGTTCTGCAGTGCCAGAGCTGATGGGGGTGAAATCACCTCTTGGTTTTGTCCTTGGAATTTCTCAATTGGAGCAGAATGGGATCTAAAAATGCTGATTTTCCCCACTGCAGCCTCTCCAGAGCTGCTGGGGGTGAGGGCAGTGAAATCACCTGTTGGCTTTGTTCATGGAATTTCCCAGCTGGAGCAGGATTTGGTCTAAAAACGCCGATTTTCCCCCTGCAGCCTTTCCCTGGTTAGGGTGAAGTGAGACCAGTTTGACTACAGCCAACTTTTCCTCAGGAAATCCCTCCTGCAGGCCTGACTCTCCTCACTTCCCAAGGAAAACCAGGAAGAATTACAAGGGAGCACAACTGACTGAAACCTCCAAAGGAAAAATCTCTTTACAAACCAGCTCACTGCCTACCAGGAGCAACAGGGGAGGGAAAATCCGAATTTCTGTGAGCCAGGAAAGCACCTGCCCAGAACAGCTGCACTGGCCTGCACAGAGCCCCTCACACCCAAAAAAGCTTCCCCTGGCAGCAGCCATCACAGCACGGACAGAATTCCAAGCCCAGGGCAAGGATTTCAGGATTTTTTCTTCTCTGAAGCCCCCCTCATTCCAGAGATCTGCCCTTGCTGGATTTTCCCTCATAAACACCTCTAAAGGATGCTCTGTGCAGCACCCTGGCCACAGAATTCTCTCTCTGACAGGATTTTGGTGATAAAAAAGCCTCATTTGAGGTCCTGCTTTGTGCTCCAGCCTTGAACCTTCTAAAAGATCCACAAGGGGGGAAAATCCACCACAATTCCCAGATTTTAGGTTTTATTACACAGTTGCAGCTTATTTATTATTCAAATTAAAACACCAGAAGTTCAAAATCCAAAAGTGCTACTCCTAAATTCATTTATTTCCCTCTGCCTTGTTGCCAGTGATTGCATTTGGCTATAGGAATTTTTCCCTGTTTAATTTGAAGGGCATTTTGTGTTTGCTTAAAAGTTCAATCAATTCATGCCAAGGTGTTGAATAAATCTATGAGATTGCTAAATTGGATACCACAAAAAACCATTAAATAATCCTCGAAGTTTTCTTTCCCATTTAGAGGAAAAGTGTATTGAGTAAATAGAATTATCAAATATCAGCACAACAGCAACACCAAATATTGATCCAACCTCAGACCTGAAGGGATTACAAGAATTTATATTTGGAATGATGGTGGGGTTTTTTCCAAATCTAACAAAATTTACCACCAGCATTGCATCTGAGCATAGAATTTTAATCCAAATATTCTGTATTTCTAGACTTTGCAAACTGCTGTCAAAACATGAAAAGAAGTCAAGCAAAAATCATTCATGAATACACTGAAAATACAAAATTGGAGTGGATTTTGATCTGTTCCAGCTGAACTCAGAACAGGAATTCATTTCAGGAAAAAAAAGGGCAGAAAACTGGTACCTTGTAGTGAGACATGAAATAAATCCACATTTGTGCTGTTTCTAAGAGGGAACTGGCACAGAATCCAACCCAGGTGGAAAATAAATTCCACTTTAATGAGCTTTGATTGATAAGGAGCTGCAAAATCCTTGGGAACCTCTCAGCACCTTGACAAAGAACCAGGTGCAAGTGGCAGTGCAGGGGAGGTGGAAGTGTCAGTGGATTTTCCCTTCCCTCAGATAAGACTTTTCACCTCAGATGAGAGATCCTTCTCCACAGGAAAATTCCATATTTTTATCCACAGAAAAATCTCCTGAACGATGGATAAACTTAGAGCAGTGTAAACACCAAGTTGGTTTCTCCGACTCCTTTGCAGATCCTCAGTTTTCACTTGGGGCAAAGTGAGGAAATATTTACGGCTGACTTGTTTTGGGGCTTGTCTGCTTTTCCTTTCCTGCCCTTTTCCTGTCCCACTCCTGCCCTGCTTTCCCTGGAAAGCTCTGGGGTTCAGCACAGTGTAAAACCAACACGGTGCAAAGCGTCCCTGCAGAGGGAGCAGCTCCTGGGGGCTGCTGCTCTTGGGAGCTCTGCTCCAGAATTCCTTCCTGAGGAGGGAAATGTGGGAATTCTCCAGGCTTGGAGTGGGGACAGCTCTCACTGCCTGCTGCTCTTATCTGGGGTCATGGTCCTTGTGGGTCCTTCCCAGCTCAGGGTATCCCCGTTGTTTGTGGCATTCACATTCTCTGAACAATCCCTTTGCCCAGGATTTCCGTCCTGGGAAGCTGAGAAGCCTTGGAGAAAAAGGAAAACAATTCTTATCTCATTTGCTTCTCCTGTGTTTTGCTCCTCTGGAATGTGTTAGGAGATTGTTTACCCACAGATGATTGTTCCATTGGTTTCATGTGAGTTGTTTTCACTTTTTGGCCAATCAGGGCCAAGCTGTGTCAGAGCTCTGGAAAGTCACCAGTTTTCATTATTATCTTTTTAGCCTTCTGCAAGTATCCTTTCTGTATTCTTTAGTACAGTTTAGTATAGTAGTCTTTAATATAACATAGTATCATAAAATAATAAATTAGCTTTCTGAGAGCATGGAGTCAGATTCATCATTCCTTCCTTCATCAGGGCTCCCCACAAATACAACAGTTGTTCTTGGATTTATTAAATCCACAGGAGCAGCAGTGATGGAGGATCCATAAAAAACAAGGCACAATTCTTGCAGAACACCCTCAGTGTCCAGAGCACTGTTAAAAATAAAATATTGACAAGGGCAGTGGCAAGGCAAAAAGAATTCCACAACCACTTGGAGAAGCCCACAGAGTGGGATTTGCACAACCACGTGTGACCAAATTCAGAAAAACGTGTTCCAACTGGTTTAAATCAGCTTTGTGGTGCTGTCACCAGAGCTTCAAGCTGATGACAGACTTTTTCTAGCCTCAGCTTCACGGCTGTTCAAACTGATTAAAAACGACCAAAAAAACCCCAATAATTCCTCCTCAAGCAGAGAGGATCAAGTGTTCACTTCCAACTGGACTTGCTGTTGATCAAAACAACTGGAAAACTGCTGTCAGAACAGGAATGACTTTTCTGAGGGAAACCTCAGTCTGAAAATACTTTTCAGCTGATTGCAGCCACATTTTTGGTGCTGTCCTTTGTGAGGCTCTCAGCCTTCAGGGACACACCAATGACCAAAATAACTTCTCCAGAGGCACTGAGCAAGGACAGCAAAGCAGGAGAAATCAAGGATCATTTCCACCTTCAAAAAAATTGATGTTTCTTATTATAAATGATGAGTTTTATGGTTTGGAAAGAGGATGATGAGCTGCTTGTAGCTGTGGATAGATATACAACAGATCTGACAGCTGTGGGGAGGAGATGGGAAGGGGAAGGAGGAGGAGGAGGAGGAGGAGAAGGGGAAGGGGAAAGGGGAAAGGGGAGAAGGGGAGGAGAAGGAGGAGAAGGAGGAGGAGAAGGAGGAGGAGAAGGAGGAGGAGAAGGAGAAGGAGGAGGAGAAGGAGAAGGAGGAGGAGAAGGAGAAGGAGAAGGAGGAGGAGGAGGAGGAGGAGAAGGAGAAGGAGAAGGAGGAGGAGGAGGAGGAGGAGAAGGAGAAGGAGAAGGAGAAGGAGAAGGAGAAGGAGAAGGAGAAGGAGAAGGAGAAGGAGGAGGAGAAGGAGAAGAAGGAGAAGAAGGAGAAGGAGAAGAAGGAGAAGGAGAAGGAGAAGGAGAAGGAGAAGGAGAAGGAGAAGGAGAAGGAGAAGGAGAAGGAGAAGAAGGAGAAGGAGAAGAAGGAGAAGGAGAAGGAGAAGGAAGAGAAGGAGGAGAAGGAGGAGAAGAAGGAGAAGAAGGAGAAGAAGGAGAAGGAGAAGGAGAAGGAGAAGGAGAAGGAGAAGGAGAAGGAGGAGAAGGAGGAGAAGAAGGAGAAGAAGGAGAAGGAGAAGGAGAAGGAGAAGGAGAAGGAGAAGGAGAAGGAGAAGAAGGAGAAGGAGAAGAAGGAGAAGGAGAAGGAGGAGAAGGAGGAGAAGGAGAAGGAGAAGGAGAAGAAGGAGAAGGAGAAGGAGAAGGAAGAGAAGGAGGAGAAGGAGGAGAAGAAGGAGAAGAAGGAGAAGAAGGAGAAGGAGAAGGAGAAGGAGAAGGAGAAGGAGAAGGAGAAGGAGAAGGAGAAGGAGAAGGAGGGCTGGCTCATACTTGGCTGGAGGCAGCGTGGTCTGTCACGGGGGTCAGCTGCACGTACTGCACCTGGATGTCGCTGCCCTGCAGAGGGGAGCCATCCACGCCGCCGGCCGCGGGCTCGGCCGAGGCCACAGCGATGAGCTGAGCCCCCTGCAGCACCTGTGGGAGGGCAGGAGAGACAGGTGAGAGCTGGCAATGCCACCAAGGCAGGCTGCCAGGGATGTTTGAGTTTTAGCTTTTGTATTTTCAGATTCTGGACTGCATTAGAACATGGCTCTGAATTCCATACCAAGTGTCAGCAGTTCTCCTCACAGCTCAGTCACACAGAGCAATCCTTTTCCAGCCCCAGAACCAAGGACACCACTGCAGCTTCAGCCCCAAAAAGTGCAAACAACAGGGAATGGAGGAGAGCAAACTGGGAGGGTGGGACTGCATCACCTGGAGCTGTGACTGGACAATTAACCCCAATATGGAAATGGACCAAAACTTATAAAAGTGTGGAAACTCATGACACGCTGTCCATCTTGGGTCCATCTTGGGTGTAGCCCTGGCTGGGCTCTTGTAGTGTCCAAAGTGTATCCTTTGAAGACCTTTCAATAAATGTCTATTTTATTCCTTTAATTCTGTCTAGCCCCTGTTCTAGGCAGCCTCTCAAGGCATCAGGAGGAGCACAGAGAGCAACTGGTCCCAGCTCCCTGCCCAGCAGGGCTGATGCCTTAAGATTTTTGTATTTTTCAAATCCTTTATAGCATTAGTGCATAGCTCTGAAATCCATATAAAATGTAGTTAAGTGTCTTCACATTTGAGACAGACCATCTCCCAGACCAGGAATACCCTGTGAACCATCCAGAGAAATCCAACCAGGAACACCCCATGAACCACCCAAACAAATCCAACCAGGAATACTCCATGAACCACCTAAACAAATCCAGATCCAACACCAAAACCCACCAAAGGAACCACAACAGAAGTTGTCCCTCAGTCCCAGCCGCTCCCAGCAGGGTTTCCCACTAAACATAGAGCACATGGATTCCCATACTGGATGCTCGATGTATTTGGTCTTGTGGGATTGATAATTATGTTAATTATGACAAGTTAATTGGGACAGAGTGACAGATCCTGCTGTGAGTGTGATACCATCAGAAATCACTGAGCAAGGTTTTCCTGCAACACCCAAATCCAAGATATTCCTTCCCACAGCCAAGGCATTCATTACAGCAATGTTTATATTCCTATCAATAGGAAGGTGTAGATTTAGGAATTCCTAATTAATGCTGATATTTATCTCATCTGCATCTGGCTGGAGAAGACAACAAGTTCCTCACAGACTCCAAACCCACAGAAAAACTGATCCACCTCAAAGCACTTAAAATGGGCTTGGGATAAACTCATTTTAATTCCCTTCCTGAAACAAAAATCAGAATAAAATAAATGTATATAAAAAAATAGCAAGTCCCCCTTGCATTTCTCAAACCCAGCCCCACATCCAGGTTTAACTTTTATGAGCCACAAATGAGGGATTTCTAAACATTCGAACACAACGAACAAAAGGAATCTTTCAAACCAAAAGTAGAGAACAAAGAGCAAAAAATAACATTGTTCACAAAGGTTCTGCTGACCAAAGGATGATTTCTCAGCTGATCTGAGGGTGGGTGGCCATGGACAAGGAGCTGGACCCGAATTTCCCTGGGGAGCGTGGGAGGAAGAGGAGGTGACCTGCAGCAATGACCTCCAGGGTGTTGTCAGGATTTTATTGGGATCTTGGGTGTTCTGAGACAGCACCAGCACCAAGCTGCTCAAGGATGTCCCAGTCTGCTCTGAAGGAACAAGCAGAATTCTCTCCTCCCACAGTATTAGTTTTGGAAGCACCCCATGCTGGCAGGATCACTCTTTGTCCCACTGAGCCCCTGCAGGTTTCAAATGACTTTTTTTTCCCCATTTATTTCTCAACTGGAATATTCAGAAGGGTTGAGAGTGACTGAACAGCCCCATGAGCACAGAGTCCTGGAAGAGTTTGGGTTGGAGCAGCTGGGAGAGAGGAGGTGTCCCTGTCCATGGCATGGGGTGGGATGGGGTGACCCCAATGTCCCCTCCAGCCCCACCATTCCAGGATTCTGGGATTCTGCCCCTGTGCCATCCCACTGACCTGAATCTCTGCCTTTCTCTTCAGCTTCTTCACTCTCCTCTCCCCCTTTTTCTCCCCTCTGTCTTGATGATTTGGGACATGAAAACAACTGATCTCCCAAATTTCTCTATTCTGACCCTTCTTCACTGAGATATTTACCACACAAAACACAATCAAATTAATATTAATAATGAAAACCAGCTACTTTCTCTGCTCTCTTTCTTTCCACGTCAAGTCCATTTTATCCCATAACAAATAATTCCCATTTAACATCCAACTACCAAGGCATGAAAGGGAAATTTTCAAAAAAGAACAAAATGTAAGAAATTTTCTTTCAACTTCTTCCAAAATTATTCAAATATGTTTAAATTTCTATCACATCCTTTGAACCTGCTAAACCCCATTTTGAACCTTCTAAACCCCATTTCTGAACCTCCTAAAACACATTTAAAACCTTCTAAATCCCATTTTTGAACCATTCTTGCTACTGTTGTGAGCTCTTTTATTAATCTGAGCAAGCACATGTGTTTGCCAACCTATAAAAATCTCAAAAATAAGATATATTAGGATTTTGGTGCCTTTTTTCCATGTTTTTTCCCCATTTCTACAGCAGGAATGCAGTAAAAGGGGATGTTTCTTTAAACCAAAGTGAGGTTTGGAATCCCAGAAGGAGTGGATGTTTCTGGAAGCTGAAAATCCTGGGACACTGATGGCCAAACGCATTCAAATGACAAACACATCTCCTCCAAATGATAAGAAGCTCTGCTGATAAGAGTTCTCTTCAAGAAGATAACTCCCTGTCCCTGATTCTTTTCAGTCTGAAACTTTTGGAGCCTTAAACTAAAACCATCTCCTGCATTTAATGCCAGCAAAACATTCATTTAGTGGCTCACATCCTCAAAAATTCCACTCTGAAGGAAATGCAGGGCTGTGGGATAAAGGCTTTGCAGAAAATCCCACTGCAAGAGCTTTCAGGTGCTTTATTGCCATTAATATCCCAATTAATTGCTCTGGAAATAAAAAAATAAAAAGCATCCAGTGCTCTTAAAGTGAGGGAATTTCATGAGCTGCTTCCTTGGAGACCCTCCCTTCCCCAACAACAACTTGCACCTAAATTTGTTATTTCTTTCTGACATGAAATGTGCCGATATGAAAATAAATTCAGCACAAATCAAAGCAGTTCAGACTGGAGGAACTGTCCCTGCTGTGCATTTCTGGGAGTGCTGAGTGGAACCTTGCAAAAAGTGACCTTAAATCTGTCAAAGCTTCATTAGGGAACCCTCAGCAGAGCCATTGAACAGGGAGCACCTCCTGGAAATCCCCCAAAATCCCAGGCATGGAAAAGGAAACGGATTTCAGCTCCACAGAGTGGGGAGAAACCAAAAGGAGAATCCCAGAGTGTGTTTGTAGCAGGGGCATTTTTTAATTGTGTAAGAATAAACCATCCCAGCTTTGGGATTCCCTTCCTGTCCTGGAGAAATGCAGGAACACAACTGCAGCCACCTGAATGTCCCCAAAATGTCCCTTTTCCTGCCTGCCATGGTCAGGATTCCCTTCCTGTCCTGGAGAAATGCAGGAACACAACCTGCAGCCACCTGAATGTCCCCAAAATGTCCCTTTTCCTGCCTGCCATGGTCAGGAGGAATGAGAGGAGCGATGGCAAAGTGTGGCTTTGCTTTGATTTCTGGCAGGGATGGTTCAGGCCCTGAACAATGATGTCAAATGCATCAAATCCAAACACAGATTTTCACTGAAAATCCACTTGAAACCAGCACACATGCACAGGTTAATTATAATTATAATTAATTGGCAGTTTGAGCGCAGATGGAATTTCAGTAGAAATGACTGGTTATGGAAACAGGAGTTACCTCATCTCATTCCCTGTATCAAATTCGAGGGGATATTGGGAAGAAAGGAAATCTGGATGGTTCCTCTGACTCATCTCCTGCTCTGAGATGCTCCCAGGGAATTGTGCTCCAAGGGAAGCTCCTCGGGATGGCTCTGGAGTTACCTGAGGGCTCTTCCCAAAACCCA
Organism: Melozone crissalis; assembly: GCF_028551555.1. Lineage (NCBI taxonomy): Eukaryota > Metazoa > Chordata > Aves > Passeriformes > Passerellidae > Melozone > Melozone crissalis. Next base: position 1,886,305 of record NW_026535785.1, read on the forward strand.
CCTGCACTTCAGGGGGATGGAACACCTCTCCTACAGGGAAAGCCTGGCAGAACTGGGATTGTTCAGGGTTCAGACCAAACTGTGACCTTGCAGTGCCTGAAGGGGCCCCAAGAAAGATGGGGAGAGACTTTGGGCAAGGGATGGAGGGACAGGACACGGGGAATGGCTCCCAGTGCCAGAGGGCAGGGATGGATGGGACATTGGGAAGGAATTCCTCCCTGTGAGGCTGGGGAGGTGCTGCAATGGAATTCCAGGAGAATTTCTGGCTTCCCCATCCCTGGAAGTGTTCCCTGGACAGGGCTTGGAGCAGCCTGGGACAGTGGAAGGTGTCCCCATGGCAGGGGTGGATCTGGGTAAGCTTTAAGGTCCCTCAGGAGTCCCCAAATCTGCACAATTGCAAGAGGTTGTGCATAAATGGTTCAGTGCCAGCAGCAAGCACAGCAAAACCCATGGAACTGCCTCCTAAAGGAAGAGTTTTTAGGAATGGGCAATTCCAGATGTCTAGGATAATTCACTGTTCTGAGCAATACTAAAGAGCCTTTGGCTTAATTTTTTTTTTCCAGAAGAATGTTATTGTTGGGTTTTATTCAATGTACAACTGAGTAATGGCTGGATAATCCAGAGAAAAATACTCCAGAAAATCAGTCAAGGAAATCTTCCTGAACTGGAGCTGCTGAGTGCAAGAGCTCAAGGAAGGAGTCAAAGATGGGTGATGCAGACTCCTGCAAGCGCCCAGCCCTGGGAGAGGAGAGGTCATTCCAAGGAATAGCTGAGGGCCACTCACACAGAATCTGCCTGGTGGGAGATCTGTGAGTGCCACGACCCAGCCAGGAGGGAGAGGATCCCTCCTTCCTCAAGGAATGGTTTCCTTTCCATCCAAATGTGGCAAATCCCTGCTTGTCTGAAAAACACAAACCTGGCTTGAAATGGCACCCTTGTCTCCAGTTCCTGGTGGGTTTAGTTCTGCTGGAAACAAAAGGTCAGGAGAAATGCTGGGGTATTTTCAGCACTTCCCACGACATTCTGCTGAAGGTTTCAGGCAATTGCAGCAGGAGGAGCATCCAATCTTTTCCTAAATAAATTCAGAGGAGGATTTGGCCTCTCAGTGCTGCTGAGAAGCTCCATCCCCTCCAATGAGGCTGGCAGTAAATATGCCACTTAAAAAGAGTCTGAGCAGATCGCTGAGGATCTCCCCAAATCCCACACAGCTGGGAGATGTCTGCTCCAATCCCTCACTCTGCCCTCAGAAGGGTCATTGCACTCCAATTCCAGAAAGAAAAGAGATTTAGGGGGAGCTGCAAATGTTTACATCATAACTGGCAGTGGGTTTTTTTTTTTTTTAATAGAAGCAAAATAACATCTGAAAGTTTGGCTCTTGTTGCCAGAGTAACAAACACTGCTCCTGCTGTCCCCGACAGGATCCCATTAACCAGGAGAAATATGGATGGGAAAACAAGAACAGAGACACAGAGAACTTCTAGGATTGCACAGCTCAGGAAAAGGCCTAAGGAAATGAATCTTCTCCCTCCTCCACTTGAATTCTGGAATGATGTCACCAGCTGGAGTTCCATCCATCAGGATCAGAAGTTCGTGGTGGCTTCAAAGGAAAAGCAGGAGGAGGATGGGGGGAAAAACCAGAGTGAGGAGCCTGAGCTATAAATCAGGAGCTGGAGAAAGTTCTAAGGCAGTGCTTGTCAATTAAAGAGCACTTAAAGGAGCAAAGAGTGCTCTGGAGAATTACCTGAATTACAATAATGAGTTTCTAACAGAAACTTGCACCAAAAAAACCTGTTCTGGATATAATTCATGGGAAAAAATTCCCAAGGACAAGGAAAAGGGGAAATTTAACCCAAGTTAAAGAGCAGACTCGGGCCCTCAGGGTTTGTTCAGCCCCACTCCTTTGGGAAGATGCTCCCTGATTTCCTGCACAGGGAGGAATGCAGAGCCTGGAGCTGTCTGTTGTCTTTGGTTTTCCTTTCCCACCCAAATCTCGTGACAGGAGTGACACAGCTCTACTGAACACGAGGAGTTCTCTGTGTTATAGGGGGTATTTCCATGTGGAGGGGGAATATGAATCCCAGAATTTCAGCTAAGAACAACCATATGGGGTTTGGAATGAAAACCATATGAGAGAACACCTGCACTTCTCCAAACACTCCTACAAAAGCTACAGATACTTGTAGGAAAGGAATTAAAACACCCAACTCCAGCTCCAATCCTGGCTTTTATCTGCTAGGAAAGTTCATGTCCAAGGAGTCCAGAGGAACAGAAGTTTTATCTATTTTATTTCTATTACTGGCACTGGGCAAGGTGAGTGTGGCTCTGGCAGTGACCAGAACTCGGAGCAGATGGGCTGGATATTAAAAGTGATCCATCATCTCCCACCCCAGAAAATCATCTCTGATGTCCAAAGCCTTTGCCTGAAGAAAAGCAATTAGGAGAGCTGATGGATTTCCTCCATGGAGGTGGATGTTGTTCCACAGAGCCGCTGTAGTTTTTAAAATACTGGGTTTTGATGGATTGAATAAGATCAGAATCAGCACAAATCAGCACTCTCAGATTCCCAGCAGGGCTCACAGATAAGCCATGAATTATCTCTGTGTTCTCCACCTGAGGCCACAGCATTTCTGCTGGAATTCCACAGGTGCTTCCCTTTTGCCAAGGCACTAAGTGGACAAATGTTTCCAATCCCCTGGACAAAAGCTTGGGAATTGGTGCTTCTCTCACACCAGGCATTTGCAATGATGCAAATGTTCTTTTTGTAATTTCCAGCCATAAAATAGAAATGACTCCTCAGAGAGTGTCAGTTTGTTTAAGTCATGTACTACAAGTTCTGGGACTGCCCATGATGCTTTCCCAGTTTTGCAAATGAATTTGTGATTCCTTGAATTAATTTCCTCCTTTATGGACTTGTCTCAAGTTGAAGCCAGTAGCCTAACATGTAAGAATTGTACAAATCCTTCAAAAATGAGATTTGCCAATTACATTCCACATTGAGCCCGCAAATAAAATCCTTGTTCTGGAAGGGATTTTTAAAATTTAAATTTTTTTCTGCTTGCATGGAAAGCAGTCCCAGAGAAATTCGGATTTTAGCAGAGAACCAAAGCTCTGTTTCAAACATGAACAAAGAGGAACAAAAAGGGATTTGTTTATCCACTGCACTTCCTGCATCGCTCCGAAAACTGCACCGAGTCATTCTAAAGCCATTAGGTAACACATCCACCCTGCTCTGCCATAAATCATTAAAATCTCTTTGCTTTGGGGGTGGAAAACAATTGGCACAGGCGTGGAGTGCCTGTTCTCCCCCGTGGATTAAACTCCAACCATATGTGAGTTGTCAGGGCAGTTTTACCCTTGCCGGGGCTGCCCGAGGATTCTGTGCTCTCCTCACCCCTCTGTTCACCCTTTGTGCTCATTCTCCTCTCCAGCCACATCCAGGGGATGCAACCACAGGAACCAGAACATCTCTGAACCCCTGCCTTTGCTGTAAAGCTCCAAGTTTCACCTACGTGGAGCTCCCAGCCATCCCTGGCCTGTGCTTGAACCTCGCTCTCCCATCCAGCACGAAATTTCTATTTTGCTACCAGCTGAGCCTCCAGGCCAGCCAAAGGTCTTTAATTCCCCTCCCCAGATTACATTTGCATACATGTTAAACTTTCCCAGCGTCATTTGCATGTTTGAAAAGGCGTTTTGGAAGGCCTCTCCATTTGATTTTATTTTTTTTCCCTGCAGTGTGAGTTTGAAGCAGACATCAAGGAGAGCTCTGGACCCAGAAGTGTTGTTTGCTCTGAGTCCACATCTGCTTTTCCCCAAGCCATTGCCAGTTCTGGAGCTCACTTTAATACCCAGCTGGGATAATGTAAAACGAGGAGAGAACCTCAAATAAAGGCTGGGAGCACATATTTGTGCTCAGGAATAGTTGTGTGCAGCCAGTTCAGCTTCACTCGTGTTCTGCCCACTGAAATTTGGTCTCAAGGGAGGGAAAAGGGGGAAAATCCACCCCAAAACAAGCCCAGTGTGTGTGTGGCCACACGAGTGGAACTAAAGCTCACCAGAGATGTCTACAATCCACTTTTAGAAGGTTAAAGTGCCTTATTTTTACAATCAACCCTTCCGTTTTGAAAGCAAAAATGTGCTTTTCTCCAAGCAGCAAACACAGAATGTTCCCTGGGTTGCTGGGAATCTTCTCCCTCTACAGCTCCAAACTTTCCTCTAATCCATGGAAAGTCTGGTAAGAAATTGTTTAATTCTTAGGACACTCCAGCTATTGGAGTAGAGAGGGAAATGCTGGACACAGAGAGCTGAATAAATGGATTAATTCTATACAAACCATCATTTTTTGGCAGCTTTGGTGGCCCAAACATCCATCAGGAGTCGGGCAGCAATAAAAGTGATAACCTGATAAGGTTATCCCAAAAGCTGTGCAGAGAGAAGGAGCACAAGCTGTGGCTGACAGGGATTTGTGGGATGGGGAAGGAGTTTAGAGAGTGTCAGGGAAAGTTCTTCCTCCTCCCAGCCCATTAAGGGATGAATTATTTTGATTTGGATGAGCAGATTTTTCTTCACACATCCTCCAGTCTGAGCCTGGCTGCGTCTGGCTGTTTGTGGAGATGAGGAAGGGCTGAAAATGGGTTCAGCACTGGAGGAAAAATCAAAACCCACCCACATTTGGCCTTGCTGGAGTCTGGGGCTGATACAAACGAGACAATTTCCAGCCCTCACATGGATCCAGACTCTCCCTGGGAGTGCAAAATGCCAAATCCCGTTCATGTGAGATTCCATCGAGCTCGGGCTCATAAAAAGCAGTTTTTCATATCTAACACAGAACATGCTGGGGTTGTTTTCCTTAAAAATCCTTCAAAAAGTGTGGAAGTTGTGCAAAAGCAGCTCATGGAGAGACCCAGAATGACCCTGGTGCCACTGAGGCCCCTCATGCTGAATTCCTCCAGCTGGCAGCACCAGCACCCCGAATTCCCAGCTCCTAAAGAGCTCCTAAATTCTGGGAATATTTCACTATGGAATTCCCAGCTCCTATGGAAATTCTGGGAATATTTCCTCACTGAATTCCCAGTTCCTAAGGAAATCCTGGGAATATTTCCTTGCTGAATTCCCAGCTCCTAAGGAAATTCTGACAATATTTCCCTAATGAATTACCAGCTCCTATGGAAATTCTGGGAATATTTCCCTATGGAATTCCCAGCTCCTATGGAAATTCTGGAATATTTCCCTATAAAATTCACAGATCCTAAGGAAATTCTGGGGATATTTCCCTAGAGAATTCCCAGTTCCTAAGGAAATTCTGGGAATATTTCCTCACTGAATTCCCAGTTCCTAAGGAAATCCTGGGAATATTTCCTTGCTGAATTCCCAGCTCCTAAGGAAAGTCTGGGAATATTTCCCTATGGAATTCCCAGCTCCTAAAGAAATTCTGGAATATTTCCCTATGGAATTCCCAGCTCCTAAGGAAATTCTGGGAATATTTCTCTATGGAATTCCCAGTTCCTAATGAAATTCTGGGACCATTTCCCCATATATTCACAATTTCTGGCTGAACACGAGGTGTTTTTGCAGCCTGTTCTCCTCCTGGTACCAACATTTTCCTCTGGGGCTGGATCCTGCCAGGATGGAACATTCCCAACAACTCCAAACTTTATCCCTCAAAAATCACTCCCCAACCCCCCTTAAATCCAAGGTTCACACTTTTTAAGGAGAAAGGAGAAATGGGATTTAAGGAGAAGGAGGCAATAAGTGCTATTTAAGCTTTTGTCATAACAAGGAGATAAAAGCACAGGAAAGAAAGGGATAAAAGACTCTCCAAGGAGATTTGCAGCTGACCAAAAATTCCCTCTGATCCTTTTATTTACCTACTTGGAGCTTTTTCCTGAATATATCGCTTAGGAATTGGAGCACACAAAGCACAAAGAAAGCCACTGTACAGTAAATAAACCACAGAGGAGATAAGGCATGAAACAGCACTGAAAAAGATCAATTTCAATATTTTTTTCTCCTTTTTATGTGTGGTCAGATTAAAAATCTTTAGGAATTATCCATCCTAAAAGTGGAAATAAATATTGAAGCACTGGGCATGCCAGAGTATGGTTGGGCAGTGTTATAAGAAGAGCAATAGGAGTTGATAATTAGATTTAAAATGAGATTTTAAAGTTCAAATGGTGGCACCCAGAAAGGAGCAGACAAAGAGAGAACAGAGGAACTTTTGAAAGGTTTGGGAGTCTCTGAGAGAAATTTCATATTCCAAATCCATGCAAATTAAAATTTCTGGCTATTTTTCACCCTGGATGTGACTGATCAGGGGTTAATTCCAGTGCTGGGTGTCCAGGAATGGAGCAGAGCTGGAGCTCCTGCAGATCCCCCAAATCCACTGATCTGATGGGAACAAACCCTGCAGTGCCCAGGGCTGCTCCTGCCCCACCTGCAATCCCAAATCTGTATTTATGGGATCACTGAGCCTTTTCCTTCTCTCAGATAATCCTGAGGAGCTGATCTGATCCCAGGGAATGGAGTTTGGTTTGCCCCTCCAGAACAATCCCATTCCCGGTGTCCCCCCGTGCTTTTCCCTGGTTTCCCTGCTGGGATTCCCGCTCAGCAGCAGCAAATCCCACTGACCCACCCCCAGATTCTGCATTACCACATCCCAAATGTCAGGGGGCAACTCCAGGGAAAGCTCAGCCTCCTCGGGGTGACCTCAGTGCCTCTCACAATGGCAATGATTTCATCTGAACCTCTGACAACTTGTGACATTTCCCCTCTCCGTGCAGCATTTTCCATTTCTGCCCCTGGAGAAATGTGCTGCCACCCCAGACCTGGGGACGTTCCCAGAGTCCCCCCAGCCATCCCCACTTCAGTTACAAAGAGCCCCTTTGAGAGCTCCCTGGGGATGGATTCATGCTTCAAACATTCCAGATCCCACTCCATGGAAAAGCTGCTGCTGCTGACATTCCTGAAGGGATTTCTGGAGTGTTGGGCCACAGAAAAATGGTTATTGTATTATAGATATTATTATATAATACAATAATATTATTATTCTATTGGTATATATGATATATAATTTTATTTTTATTTTATTTTTAAATTTTTATTTTATATAGTATATACATAATATATATAATATATTTACTATTATATATTTATTATAGTATATATTATACAATATATTATACAATATTATATATATTATATAATATTATATATATTATAATATATAATATAGATAATATATACTATAATATATATACTAATATATAGTACCTTAATAATTCATAATATAATTATGAATTATTAATTTAATATAATTAAAATAATAATATAATTTATTGTACCATATACCTGATAGAATAATATTTATTTCCTATAGAAATAATAGATAACAATGTTATATATAGGAAGATATTAATTTTTTCTGTAAGAAATTATAATATATAATTTAATATACCATCTATATTATACAATATAATGTTATTGTATGGATTTTATGGGAATTTTAATTAATAAGAAACCAGGAGAGAGAAACAGAGGGGTCTCTTTGCTCCTTCTGTAACTAACCCTATGTAACTGACCCTAACTGACTTCCGATGGGAAGGAGTAAATCAGGAGTAAATTCCACCTGAGCTTTGCACCAATAATTAGCAACACAATAAATTAATGAACTTATTATTACTAATAAACATTCGTTCTTCAAACCAAAAAGTGCAAGGATTAAATTATAAAAAATCAATTTGACCTTGGAAAAGCCCATCTGGAATTTCTGGATGTTTTTTACCAACAAGGGAAGTTTGGAATTATTTGGATGCTGCAAACAAAAGCCTGAAGGGGAGGAAGGTGCACGTGGAAATACTTAACGAGGATAAATCCCTAATAATTCTACTCAGGGCACAGGGAGAAATCTGGGAATGTTTCCACACAACACGTGGGAAGAGCGGAGCCCGGTGCTCACACGGATTGAAACTTCCCTGAGGAATGCAGGAGTGAGGATGAGAGCAGGGACAGAGACTCCCCAGAAGGGATTAAGGGAGAAAATGAAAAGTTTGAAGGCAATTTTCAGGATAAAAATTCCAGCGGAATACGGAGCTCTCCAGGAAAAATAAACCTTGGAGACTGCACTGCCAAGCGCTGCCGTTCCACAACCCCGGCACAAAAACCTCCTATTCCATGGCAAGGTAAATCCAGGGATTTTACCCAGGGAATGGGATTTCTGTCCTGATAAACAGCTGAGAAAATCCACAGATGTGATGTGCAGGAAAGATTCGTGTCAGATAATTCTGCAGGAGGGAGAATTCCAGTTTATATTTCGTGTGCTGGAGTTATTAAGGCTTAAAACAGAGAGGGGAAAGTTCTGTGGTGAGTAACAATTAAAAGAATTACAATAATTAAAAATTTGAGGAATTGCACTTAGTTCTACGTGGAAATTATTAAGAAAAATAATTAATTTAAAAATTAAAATCTTTATTCCTGCACAAACTTAAAGCGCTTGAGCAGCAGCCAATAGTGCAGGGAAAGCAACATTCTCCTTCCAAAGCTTCCACTGGAATAGCTGAGATATCCCGAGAAAATTCAAAATAAATCATATTTATCACCAGAAGGGCAAAAAAAAGAAAGCAAACATCCATTTTATTGTTTTTCCTGCGGCTGGAAATGAGATTTGAGCCTGAAAAGAACAAACAATTGCAGGGATTCTGTCTAAATCTGTTTGTTCGCTGCTTGGGAACTGGGGAAGGATTTTATCCAAGGAAAACAAAATCCTACCAAGCCAAAGGGTGAGGGAGCCTCGAGCCTGGGTGATGCTGAGGGTACAAATCATGTGAAATTCCCTGGAAATAAAGAAATTATTTCTTTCACAGCCCAACATTTCTCACGCTTATTCCACATTTTGAACATTTCTGGCCCCGATCCCGCTCCGAGCCGGAGCACAAGTGGATTTTGGCCACCAAGGAGTCAAAGGGAGCAGTGCCAGGCACCCTGGAGAGCCAAGGCAGGGTTAAAATGCTGATTTAGGATATTTGGGGAGGGTGGGTGATGTTGTTTTCAAGTTTAATTTGATAAAATCTTTCACAGACCTCAAAAGCAGCAAGAAAAATGAGTAATAAGCTGTTAATTCCCTCCGTTTCTCCAAGTTTTTACTCTCTCAGTGCTAACAAAAGGGAATGGTTCCTGAATTTCTTTACTAAATTATTGTGTCTGTTGGTCACTTATGACTTTAAGTGCTAAAAAGATCAGATTAACAATTTTAGGGGGTTTTTTAAGACTGTGAAAGTCCTGTTTTCAAATCCCTTCCCAGCACTAATGGCAGTTTTTATCAAAAGCCAGAATTTCCAACAAGGAATATTTCAGGGACTTCATCTCCCACCGCTGCCGTTATTTTTTTATTTATGGGGCGGCAAAACGACCCCAAAATTTGTTGAAAAGCGACAGGATTTTGAGATATCTGCCTAATGAGTGACTTAATTGTTGAGTAATTCCATGGCTCCCATCCCTGCAATCGCAGGTAAATAAGAGGAACTGCCCAGACACGGAATGTTCCCGGGAAATGTCCAAGATTTGGGAAGCTGGCTCAGGATGAGCCGCGTGTTTGTGGAGACACGAGGCCGAGCAAGGACTTGGGGAAGGATCCCTCTGGGAGAAGCTGAGCTCAAGGAATGCTCAAAGGTTACGAAAGATCCCTTATGTAACGAATCCACCTGGATTTTTGATGGAAAACGCTGAATTTTGAATTAATCTAAATGAGGGTGGGGGGGTTTTGTTTTCCAGAGCGATCCCGTGGAAATGAAGAATTTTGTGGGAAGCTGGGGAAACATCACAGTGACAAATGAAAAGCAAATAAAACGAGAGATGATTTCAAAGCCTTGAGCAGATATTCCAAAGGAAAGGAAAGAGACTGAATCCCACTCCCGGAATTCCTTACAGGCAAAAATGAAGATAACTTTGAGAGGGGAATCTTCACTATTGAAATTCAGTGTTAAGCACTTGTTTCACACACCCCCAGCAGCACCAGGAGCAGGTTTGGCCAGTATTTGTCAGATAATTCTGATTCCCTGCATTCCTTGCACTTCCCTGTCAGGAGGGATCTGGCTCCGTTTAACCCAGACCTAACAAAGCCGAGTTTGCTTAACCCCGAAGAGTTTAACCCCGACCTTTGGCCACCTGCTCTTAAACTCCAAGGGTTTCCCTGTCCTTACTCCCTGCTTTTTTGTAACCTCACCTCACACCTCACTAAACACTGCCACGGTTTTACAGACTCTGTAATTCCCTAATTCCCTGTTCCTTGGGGCTTTATTGGGATTGTAACCTTTTCATGAGTTTGTAAATCCCGGCCGTGACAGAGCGAATAAAATCCGAGGATGAAGATATTCCATAGCTGTCGTGGAGAATTTTTTTTTAATAAAAACATTTTGAAGCATTTCTTTTTTAGCTGGAAACAAATTCTCCTTTTTTTTTTTTCTTTTCCATGCAGCTGTCAGCAACTGCTCAGTGTATTAAATATTCTGCTTTCAAGAAGCAAATGTTTCGAGTTGAGATATTGAGATTAAACCCAAAACTCATTAAAAGACACCCAGAGCTGACCTGGGGCTATCCCTGCTCTCATTTGGTTCCCACTTCAGAAGAGCTGCCAAGAATCCATGAAATATTTTTCAAAATCTTTGGACTTGGGTTGATCACGAACAAGTTTTTCTCGAGGAGGTTCGAGCTCACTTCAGCTTTAAGGAATTTGCACATCAAAAATCAATAGTAAAACTCATCCATTAAAAGGGTACAAAGAACATAAAAATCTGATTATTCAGCGTGGAAATTAAACACAGAAATCGTAAAATGCCAAATTTTCCACCACAAAAACCAAATCTGTTTGTTGTGTCAATTAAATTAAAAAATTAAAATGGAGAAGTTAAAATTCAATTAGAAGTTTCCTGCTCATTTTCACCAGAACAAAGGAGAATTCGTTCAGCTGAAAGGGAACAGTGAAATCAAATCCATCCCAAAGATTTTGAGGGAAAAACTGTCACAAATACATCAAGATCCTTTTGAATCCCAAGGATTTGAACAGAGCCTGGAAAAGAGGAGCAGCCCTGGGAGCAGAGAGCTCCAAACCAAGGAAAGCTGAAAATCCCAAATTTTCCTGTAACTGACAGCTCGGGGATTCAGAATTCTTTTTCCTGATCATTCCCTGCAAAGCAAAGCAAAGTTTTTTCCTGATCATTCCCTGCAAATTGACAGAGGGGGAAAAACAGGCAGAGCGTTCAGAGCTCACTCTGTTCCTCAGGGAATGTGGGATCAGATGGGATCCCCAAAAGCAGAAACCTCCTGTAACTCCTTCCTTGGGAAAACCAGAAGAAAATCCATTCAAAATCAGAGAAAACACCCAAAAATGTGCACCAAAAAATCCAGAATTTGTGATTTCTTATCTTAGTTCCCCACTGCAGGGACTTTTATCCAGGATGAGTTTTTGTGTCCTGGAACATTTCCTGTCCCCTCTGTTTTTGCAGGATCCTGTGAATCTGAGTGCATCCAAATTTGGCCATTTTTGGGGAAAATAATCATTATTCCCCCTAGAAATCCAGATTTACAGTCAAAGGACTGGATTGGGAAGGAACTTTAATTAAACAAGTTAATTCCTCATTAATTGATTCATCCCTGGAATTATAATATTAAGATCTCACACTAATAAGGAATATCTGTGATAATTCCTCAAGACATTTTCCTTGAGGTTTGTTAAAATGCAAAAGGTGGAGTTAAAATCAGTAATAGAGTAAAAATAATTTATGGAGTAAAAAAATATTCAGGGAATAAAAATCATTAATGGAATAAAAATATAATTAATGGGATACACTTTAATAACTGCAAATTTATGGATCTTAAATCCTGCAGCACTGAGCAAAAATATTTCTGCTTTAAAACTGGAATTTTTACTCCTTACACTGCACCTCAAATGTTCTTTGCTCTTATTAAAAAGTTCCATAAAATGCAAATTCTCCATTCAGCTGAAAGCAAATCAATTTTGATCTGCTAATTATGATTATTTAATTTTTACCCGTAATGAATAAAAAAAAAAAAATCAACCCAAAATCCAGGTTTGACACCAAAAATTTGACCCACAGGGAAATAAACACAAACCACAAGTTGTTCTTGTCTTTCAGATGCTCTTAAATTCTGTATATTTGAGAATATTATGTGACAAACCAGCACATGCACACAGCAATAGTTATTTAAATTAATCCTAACATGTTCCTGAAAAGTACAAAATTTTTACCTTTAGAATTAATGGAATTAATTCCACAGAAAAAAAAAAATCTGCATTTTAAAAGCCAAAATATCAGTTTTGCTTGTGGAATCCTTGTTTAATTTAAATTATTGCTGTTTAAACTTCATTTTTTATCCTCCTCGCTCTGCTCACAGCACTTGGTCTGTAAGAATTGCTATTATCTGTATTTATAAAATATTTTCTATCATTTTTCCACAGTTTTCCCACTTTTTTTTCCACAAAATCCCTCCGGGAACCAACACAGGAAGGTTTATCCAGCACTTTTGCATGCACTCCACAGCTTGATGAACAAAACCCCTTGTAGGCATAAAAGGGGTTTCTCTTTTGATTTATCTCGTGGATTTTTTTCCCCTTTTTTCGAGGAGATTTATAGGAAAAAAAGGGGGAAAACTCCAGGCAGAGCCGATCTTCCATGCCAAGAAATTCCCTCCTCTCCCTCACGGCTCTCCAGCCTCGGGAGCTCTGTTTAGGTAGGGAAAAATGAGCAACAAATGGTTCCATTTGTCAGAAAGGGGAAATATTTGCAATCCTCCCCTTTTTCTATGGATAACATGCATCCATATGGATTTCACTGGCTCGGCCAATTAGGACAAGTGGTTCAAGATGCTCCTTAATTTCTCTTTTGAAGGAAAACAACAATAAATTTGGGAGCCCTGGTGTTGTCAGATGAGCGCATTTTGCCAATTTGAAGGATTTTCTCTCTCCTCCCAAATCCTGGGGAACTTCCCAGGGGTTTCATTCCTCTGGCTCCTGAGAGAAGGACAGAAGGGTTTTCAGGGAGTATTTGGGGATGCTGGAAGGTTGAACTGATAAGGCAGCACGAGCTTGGCCTGGAGTGAGATTGAGGGATGCTGGCAGCTCCAGAGGGAAGCACAGCAAGGTGATCCCATCAAAACCCCATGGAAATCCCATGGAAATAAGGCTTGTGTTGCTCCAAGTGCAGGACAAAAATTCCAGTGAAACACAATCCAGGGATTTAGAATTGGAAAATGCAAGCCTGATCTGACATGGAATCACAGAACTGCCAAGGCTGGAAAAGCCCTCCAAGATCATCAAATCCAAACATTCCCAGAGCTGCCAGGGAATGGATCCATGACCCCAAATGCCACATCCACATGGCTTTAGGTCCCTGCAGCAACGGGGATTCCACCCTGGGCAGCTGTGCCAGGGCTGGGCAGCCCTTTCCAGCAGGGAATTTCCACAATTTCCAACCAAAACATCCCCTACAAGTTCCTCTCACCCTGTTCCCTGGGAGCAGAGCTCAATTCCCACCTGGCTCCAGGGCATTCAGGTCCCTCCTGAGCCTCCTTTTCCCCAGGCTGAGCCCCCCCAGCTGCTCCTGGTGCTCCAAACCCTTCCCAGCTCTGTTCTCTCCACATCACACAACAAATGCTGATCTATCAATGACTCTGGAGCCCATAAAGCACAAAATACCAAAGAACTCAAATAATCCCCAAATCCTAAATTGGTTTAGGTTTGAAAAGCCCCTCCAAAGCCATGGAGTCCAACATTCCCAGCACTGCCAAGTCCCCAAGCTCTGCATCCACTTTTGAATCCCTGCAGGGAAGGGTTTTGGAGCTGGAGCTGAAAACTTCAAGGTCTGATCCAGGTCCTGTCAAACCGATGGCAAAATTCCCGATTGTTTCATAGGGAACAACAAGGAATGAAAGCATGGAAAATGTGAGGAGCTGATGTTCACCCCAAAAAAATAATTCAGCTGGGAAAATGAGGAACAGGCACATGAGATAAGGCAGGGAAACACAAGGTGCCCTTCCCAAAAGTTCTGTGGAAGCTCTGGAATTAAGGTAAAAACTGAAAGTTGTGTCCTGTCCAAGCCTTGAGCAGCTTTACCAGCTTTTCCTGCAAATGTGTAACTTCATATTCCTTAATTCCTCAGAATTCCTTCCTCATTCCTTCATTCCTTAATTCCCCCTCTGCCTCCCGGATCCCCAACTCCAGAGAACGGTACTGGGGAGAGTGCAGCCACAGATAAATAAAAATAAAACACAGATACAAAATATCCACACAAAATCCTGGATATTTCCTTTTCCAACCACACTCCTGAAAAGAGTGGATCTAAAATCAACCAAATCTATGGAATATTTCACATGGACTGAGCAAACTAAAGAATTATGTGGTGCTTCTGGTCTGCTGGAATTATAGTCAGAGATCCAAAAAATCCTGTTCTTGCCTGGGATTGTCCTGTAAATATTTCGGGGTGGCTATCCATAGCAGGAACAGGGAAAAATACTGGGATATATATATGTATATATAGGGATAAAATATAGAGATACATATATATTTTCCCTATCAAATACATGGATATATATATATAAATATAGGGATAAAATATAGAGGCAGATATAAATGGTTTCCCTCTAAAATACAGGGATATTTGTAAAAATATAGAGATAAACTCCATTAAAACCCTCAGCACTCTCACTCATAATTCAAGTGATTTTATTAAATTCAATCTAATTAGGCTCAAAAGTGAATTAAGATCTATAAATTAAATCCTCTGGGATTCTGTCATATATTGCCCACACAGGGTTTATTTGGTTTAAAATAATCTCTAAATTAACTTTGTTAATTTAGAGAATATCCTTGCAGAGAGCAGCTCAAAAGAATCTCTGAAGGATTTAGAAGAATTATGGAAGTTATTCCTGTTATTATTTACAATTTTTGGACAATACTTTTAAAACATCATGCAAAGTTAATGTGTTCATATTTTCATGCATTTTTAACACACTCCAGTTTGTGCTGATGCTGGCAATAATAATTCAGTTTTTTGGATGTAACACCCATCCAAATGCTCTTCACACAATTTCACTCTTCCCCCGTTAACCTTCACTCTCCCACATCACCAAAGGAGTCCCAGCATCCTGAAAATTATACAAAACCCCTTTTTCTTTTGGTAATAAATCTGTCCTTCAGAACATAACCCTAAATGTTATTATAATCAATATCCTCTACAGATATTTTCCTCTCTAACTCAATTACATTCCCCTTTTAATTAGGAGCTTTATTGACTGGGCACAGCAATGCCCTCTAATCCTCACTTTGGCTCTGTCCTTCTCTGGAATTTCCATGGAAAAGGACTCCCAAGCTTTGAGAACACCCAAATATCACTCTCAGCCTCAGCTCCAACTCCGTTCATGCTGCACATTCCCAGCATCCAAACAGAACTCCTTGGATATTCCCCTGGCTCTGGGGGAATGTTCCTGGAATGTGAGGACTGATGCCAAAAGCAGGTCCAGGTCTGGACCCTCTGCTTGGGGAGAAATAATGGAAAATGTTCCCCAGACCCCTCTGGGACACCCTGATTGCCTCCCTCATCTCTCACACCTCTGACACGCCAGGTTTAATAAAGGAGAAGGGAAAGGCAGGAGGGATTCTGGACAGATTATAATTATAACTTAAATTTGTGATGGTCCCCCTTAATAACCAGAGAATTTGGCCACGTCCATTGCTATAAACCACAAATATCATCCCTCTGATCCATAAATCATCATTAACAGAAAATCACAGTATACAGCAATAAATTAGCCCATGAATCCCAAATAAACTTTTTTTTTTAGCACAAAACAGCTTTTCAGGTGTTAAAGACAAAGGCAGCCACGAGCCCCTGCAGGAGCACAACCTCAGTGTGGAGTTTGTGTTGGATTTTCCATTAATCCCCCTAAAACCCCTTCTCAAAGGCAGCCAAAGCCAAATGGGAGCCACCTCTCCCTCACCTGGAAGCTTCCTGGAGTGAGTACCCCCAAAAATCCATCATGTGCATCTCCAAACTTTCAACAGGCTGAGAAATGACTGAAAATATAATTAACAGAGGCATTAAGTGGTTCAGGTTTCCTGTTCTCTTTGGAAGCTGCTGCCTGTCCCCGATGAAGAATTGTTTTCAAGGAGATTCCTGAGCTCTGTTTTTGTTTTAAATACTTGTAGCTAAAGGCAGCAAGAAATAACTCAGGGAAATAAAATATTTACAGGAAAAGCTGCACTGAAATGTATGTTTTATGGTTTTCATAAAGAAACATTTGGATTTTGTTTCAATAGAAACTGGAATAAAACCTGCTGAAGTTTTTAATGCTTTAATCTACAGAAATAAACATCAATTAAAGGCACATGGCTAAAAAACCAGGAGCAAGTTATATATTCCATGGGCATTTTAATTTAATGTTTTTATCTAAATTCAAAATAAAAAGCTGAACATTCCCATTTCTCCCCCTCTTTGTTTTCTGAGTTTTCCAAAGAATCACTCAGTGGAAAAGATGAAAGTTCTTCCAATTTATCTCTTTTTTCTTTTTGGTTAAACAAATTTTAAAGAACACAAGGTTAAAGTTGAAAGATGCCCCTGCTATTGCTGGCTGGGTGTTTGTGAGTTGTCTGAAAATACAGATCTGAAGTCTCGCTGTAAAAATGACCTTTCCTTTGGATAACTGCAAGAAAGATTTCCTTGGCAAGTGCTCTCGCAGGGAAAAAAGCTTCACATATATGATTTTTTTCCATAAAAAGACCCAAATGAAATCAGAGATAACAGTATAGAAGTCTGTGTGGAGAAAAAATACATGAATTTTGAAAATTAGAGACTGAAGGAAGAAAAATCACCACAGAAAAATTCAAGTTCCTTTAGGTCCCACAGATGCCTTTGTAGCAAGGTCTTGTTCAAAGGCTGAACCCAGGGCCTTGATAAAAAAGGAAAAATACTATTTGGGAAAAAAAATGCAAAAAAACCTACAGAGAAATAAACCTACTTAACAACTTTGAAAGGAGAAGATTTAAGGAAAAAGAGAAATCACCACAGATAAATTGAAGTTCTTTTAGGTTCCAAGTACGCACTTTTAGCAAGGCCTTGGTTCAAAGGGTGAACCCAAGGCCTTGAAATAAAAGGGAAAAAACTATTTTTGGGGGAAAAAATGCAAAAAACTACATAGAAAAAAAACCTACTTAACCACTTTGAAAACAAAAAATTAAGGAAGAAAAATCACCACAGATAAATTCAAGTTCCTTTAGGTACCACATGGGCCCTTTTAGCAAGGCCTTGTTCAAAGGGTGAACCCAAGACCTTCAAATAAAAGGAAAAAAAACTATTTGGGGAAAAAAAATAAACAACTACATAGAAAAAAAACCTACTAAACAATTTTGGGGAAAAAAGGGGTTAAGAAAAAAAAAATACCAGCACAGATATATTGAAGTTCCTTTATGTCCCACATAGACCCTTTCAGCAAGGCCTTGTTTAAAGGGTGAACCCAGCATCTTGAAAAAAAAAGGAAAAAAACTGTTCTGAAAAAAACACTCAATAATTTTGAAAACAAAAGATTTAAGGAAAAATAAAATCCTCACAGATAAATTGGAGTTCCTTTAGATCCCACGTAGATCTTTTAGCAAAGCTTTGTTCAAAGGCTGAACACAAGGCCTTGGTGACTCTGGATAAACTCCAAAGTTCATCTTTTCATTTGGTGCCAAGTTTGGAACTGTCAGTTCAGCAGAGCAGCCACACAAAGCCACAAAAATAAATCTTTAGCAGTTCTTTAGCACCCTGCTACTGTTATTCTGCCCTGGGAAATCCAGCTGCAAGCAAAGGATCTGAAACCCCCTGCGGCCATTACTTAATTAGGCTTCAAAATTTCGACATAAAACCAGGGCAGTTTGGGAGTATTTTGGATTTTGTCTCTGCACTGATGGTTCAGGGAAACAGGGATTTCATTGGGAACTTCTTTGGAGTTGGAAATGCAGGATTTTAAAAGGGAAAACTCACTGGCAAAACTTCTAACTCCCCAAATCCTTCCCTCTCACCAGAGTTCAAGCACAGGTTGAAAATCAGCCTGAAAGTGCTGGGACAAAGCTAGAGTTTGATTTATATAATATACACAATTTTTTTAGTAGATTCCTTGTTTTTAATCATAAATGCAAGACATTTTGAAGGGATTCAATCCTAATTCTGTCTCAAAAAACCCTCTGAGTTCAGCTGGGGCCCAAAAATCAGACTTTAGTTCAACTCTATGTTTTATATTAACTGACTGAGGCAAAAAAGTATCTATATCTTTTTAAATTCCTGGTTTTGTAAGTGCATGGGAATAATTACAGACATGAGCAGAACTTAGGACTTAGAACTCTTTTCTTGGAGTTCTGTGTCTCCTCACTTGGAATTCTGTCTCCAGCTCTGAGTTTGCACATCATCTGTCCATAGCTGCACTCATTACTTTACAGACATCATTAAAATGTATTAATTACCCATTTTTATCGGCAAGGAAATAAAAGACCTTTCCAAAAACAATCCTCTTCCTCCAAAAGCTCACAGCCAGTGCTACAAAAACACACCCCAGCTCACAGCACGAGCATCTCTCCAGTCAAACAATGACTCCTTTTTCTTTTCTTGTGGAAGTGAATTTCGAAAGGCCGAACTCTCTGAGCAGATGGACCTAATTCCCCTCGAGTCATTTCACAAAATTAATTTCTATGGGGTGTTTTGAGTGATTTTCTTTCCCCCCAAAATAAGAAATGCCAGAAATCTGAATTTACACACAATTTAGCAGGCACTGAGTGCATCTGTTTAACAACTTAAAGGGGGGAAGCAGTCATTGTTTCAGCTGTATCATATATACTGGTGAAAAAAGAGAATATGGTGAAGTAATTCACAATATTTTCACTTAAAATATACTGTTTGCAGAATGTTTTTCTTCTCAAATATAACTTAATACCAGTATAACTACAAGTTCTGCTGAGAATTGGAGTTAGTTTCTCTGTGAGACGGCAAATCTTTAGTCCAAAACTCTGAATCAAAAATATGAGGAGATTTCATATTTTTTATATGAGTTTTTTTCTCCTCATGAAAAATATTCATTTTTTCATGAGGAGAAAAAAACTTCAAGATTTTTTAATTACCAGGATTTTTTTTTAACCTTAACCCTCAGAAAAGCAGATTCCCGTGCAAGGAGCACATCCTGGGAGATGCTGAACCCAAACCGATGCAGGAGCACTAAAAAGCATCCCAAAGGCAGGTGAAAATCATCCCCAAAGAGCACAAGTTATTGCCACAACGATTTTCAAACTAATTCTGTAAATTCAAGGAAAAGAAACCAAGACCAGGTTTGTAATGTCAGCCTAAACCGATGTGAAAGGCTTAGGAAACAAGGAAATGCCATTTTGAAAAACAGAATTTAGTGTTATGCATATAAATAAATGCGTGTCCAACTTTCAGCTTCTCAACCTTAGAAACAAACCAAAGAAAATAGAGAATTGGCCCAGAGAAAAGCAGTGAAATCCATGAGAGACCTGCAGGTTCTCTGCTGTGGAGGGGAGGTTGGGAACTTGAAGGATTCCCGGGACAAGCAGGCACAGGGGGGCTGCAGTTGCTGCACGGCGGTGCCGAATAAAAACATCTCCTCACACCTCCCAGGTTTAATTCAGCATCACAAGACACTTTTCAGCTTTGCAGCATTTTTGTGCAGCATGTGAAGTGTTTCCCAAATGCAAGGGGACATTTCCCAGCTCTGGCAGCACAGCTGGTTCGTGTATCCTCCAGCACCGCTCCGCTCCCAGATCCTAATTTCCCAATTTCCACCGAGGCTCTCGCACTCCTCCCGAGCTACAGAAATCCCCTGGCTCCAAAATCCACCTGAGCAAGGTCGGGCAGCTGAGGATGCAGGGGATGGGAGAGCCAAGGGGAAAAAACATGGATAAAGGGTGGAATATTCTTTAAATGAAGGCACTGAAACGACTGGAAAAGGCTCCCGGAACACTCAACTGTTCTGCGTTGCTGTTGCAAATTAAGAAGAATTCCAAGAGGAATTTGAGCAGCACAAAGATGAGTTAGAAGTGAAAGGTTTCATTGTAGGATGGAAACCCACATCTAAGCACTGCCACTCAGTTTTATTAAGGAGTGACCAAACTCCTGATGCTGATGCCACGGCGATCTTCAGCACACGATGTCTGCTGACAGCTGGAGGGACTGACAGGAATATTAACGATAACCCATTGAAACCCAAATTAATCAACAAAAAGAACCCCCAAATTATTCATTTTGGTAAATGCTGAGGCTATTAAAAACTGCTAATATGGATTTCACAGCCTGCCAGATGAATTTATTGCCCCCGCAGCAAAAAACAACTCGGACAACTGAGACTAAATCACGATTATTAAATATTAAAAAATAAATTCTTACCCCTTTCATGCTCTCCTCTATCTCAGGGTGTGATGCAGGAGCTAAACTAAGTGTAAGGAGGATTCCTCACTCTAAAATGGCTCATCCTGAACATTCCCCCTGAAATGTGAGCACCCTCTTCACGGCAATTCTCTATCTGCTGCTCAAATTTTCAGGCTGCTCCTTCCAAATCCATATTTCTCCCTGCATTACTGAGCAGAGCTGAACATTGTCACTGAAATAAAGCAGACCCAGCTGGAAACGCAGCTCCCACACAACTGAGACATTAAAGATTTAAACTTTCAGTCTTCAAAGCTCCTACACCAAGAGGACTCTCCTTGCAAAGTGGCTACAGGGGAAAATCTAATTTTCTAATCACTCTCTAAAAGAGAAAAAGATTAGAAAAATTACATCAAGTTGAATAAAAATATTTAATTCCTCCTCTATCTTATGATTTTTTGCAGAAATATCCAACTAACACTTTTTCAAAGCCCATAACCCCCATGTTTGACAAGTATCAATATCAAATAAAATCACAAAGTTCAATCCATGGGGAAAAAATCCCTTCTATCAGTAAAATCCATATAAAAATAATAATAAAAAATATTTTTAACACATCTGTTTGACATCAAGAAAAGAAAATTTCTCTTTCAAAACCCTTCAGCTTAGACACAGCAGTAAAACCCTGGTAGTAAATTAGAGAGTGTTTTTACGTAAGTCCATGGATTTTACCAATACACTAAAATCCTATTTCCACCCACATGGGTTTAAAAACTTTTATGCATGATATTAATAAACAGGCAAATCCTAACAGAGACCATGTATTCAGTAGGGTATTTCTGCAAATTTCCTTTCATCTATTAACTTTTGGCTTGCTTTGGGATCATTCTTCAAAATAAAAAATGTAGTTATCAATGAGGAATGTTACCCAGAGAATGAATTACTTCAGGGATCAGGGAAACATTTGTTATTTTCCCATTTCTTAACAATAAAAAGCATCCAACCTGCTCTCTTCTTTGGCAGGAATTCATTGAAGCTTTGCAAAAATCAGCTTTAATAAGGGTATGGCCAAAGGTTCCTTTTTTTCCACATAGGCTGTGGGATATTACTTTCCCCAAATAAAGGTTAACATGAAAAATCAGCTGTTTGGTAGATTTGGGGTTTAATGATGGACTGAACTCCAGCAATCTCTTTTTCCAGGAGAATTTTGGAACATGAGAATTCTCAGTTTTTCCATTCATGGGGCAGGATCTTCTTTGCCCAGTTGGAGGTGGGAGCTCTGCTGGGATCCATCACCCCCACATCTCATGGAACCATGGAATGTTTGGCTTTGGGGCCTCAAAGCTCAGCTCCTTCCAACCAGCACCTGCCTCATGTCTCACGGAGGGCTTGGCCACTCCTGGCCTTAAACCTCTGGTCCCAAACCCTCTGCATATTATTAATTAACAGGGAATGTAATCAACTTCTTCAGGAGTCCTTCTGCAAGGACTGGGTCCATCAATTAAGCCAAAATGAAGATTGTGTTTATTGTTTTTTAGCACCAGCCCCTACCATTTTTCCATCTAAATCAAGCCCAAATTTAAATGAAAAAAAACCACAGAAAATATAAGTGAAAGCAAATTGTGTGGAATTATTCATGATTAAAATGCAAGCACAGAAAAATCATTTATAAAAACAGCCTTTCTAGAAACCTTACAATTATTTTCGCCTTTTTTTCCCCTTTTCCTCCCCGATATTTTTCAGAAAACCTTTTCTGAGACACGTGGTGTGTCCCAGTCCGTGGGAGTGAGCTCTGGAGAATCAAAGGGA
The DNA here is from genome assembly GCF_028551555.1 of Melozone crissalis. Taxonomy (NCBI): domain Eukaryota; kingdom Metazoa; phylum Chordata; class Aves; order Passeriformes; family Passerellidae; genus Melozone; species Melozone crissalis. The sequence continues at coordinate 1,908,522 of NW_026535785.1, forward strand.
AGCACTGGAGCTGAACTCCGTGCCCTGGTGTGGGTGCCAGGTTTGCTGCCTGTGTTTGCTCTGTCCCACTGGATGCTTTCCTTGGCATCCCCACAGGTGAAGCTTTGGCAGCCAAGCTCCATCCGGCTGCAAAGCCCTGAGCAGGCATTTGGATGGGGAAGAGAAGAGCTCTGAGTGCAGCTTTGGCTGGGATATTAATTCAAAATCCTAAGAACCTCATAAAAGCCGAAAATAGTCTTATAAATATTTATAATTTATTCTTATTACATTTTATTTATTACTTCAGCAAGTCTGAACCATGGAAAATTACACCGAAGCCACCGAGCTTAGCATTGACTGAAAGGCTGTTTTGAACAGATAAACAAAAAGGCTCCTAAATAAATCCTGCAAAGTTCCCAATCCAAGACAAACAGGATCATTCTGATTTTAGGATGCTCCTGCAGAGCATTGTTGGGTGCTTTCATTGTTTTATGGGGTAGGAATAAATCTCTGCTGATGGGTCGTGGTTAAAAGCTGGGGCACTTCTAGGGAAGGCACACATCCTACAAACATCCTTGCCCAGACACGTAAAAACCTGGGAAACAAACTGATTTTCCTGCTTTTGAAACTCCTGCTGGAGCTCCTGGGCTGTGCCATTGGTTTTTCCAGGGGCAGCAATGGTTTTCCTTGGCCCAAGGTGTGGCCACAACCCAGAGGAGCCCGGGATTTGCTGGGTCTCCTTCTCTGGGAGAACCTGCAGCTGCTCATGGAACACCCTGAGCTGGAAGGGAATCCCAGGGATCACCAATCCCAAAATTCCAAACACTCCTTGAGCTCTGTACCTGGCCATTCCCTGGGCAGCTGTTCCAGTTTCCCTGAGGGAAGAACATTTTCCTAAAATCCAACCAACCCCTCCCTGACACAGGTTAACCCTGACAACTGAGAGGCCAGAACTGGAATATCAGGATGTTCTTTCCAGCCCTATTATTTATAATGTGGAACCTCAATGTGAATCCATGGAAGGAAGTTCTCTGCCACTTGGTCTTAAGTGTCATTAACACAGAAATTTCCCCTGAATTTACACTGGAATTTGAATTGTGGCCAGATTTTGCTCTCTTGCCCCAGTAACTGTTTCAGGCTCTTCTTTTTGAGCTGCTGGGAGAAATGAGGATGGTGATGGTGTGCACTGAAACTCCCTTTGGATTTCCTGGAGTGTGGAGAGGCCCTGGCACCCAGAGCAGCTCTGGACCCCTGGCAGTGTCCAAGGCCAGCTTGGACAGGGCTTGGAGCCACCTGGGACAGTGGAAGGAGGAATGGGATGAGCTTTAATATCCCTCCCAACCCAAACTGTTCAGTGATTCCATGATGTGAGTTCAAATGAGATTCTGTTTGTTCTCCTACCTGGAATTCTCTGCCCACAGGCAGTGTTATTATCCACTAAAAATGAAGCTGCTGCAATGAAACAGGAATTGGCCAACAAATGGGACTGCAGAAAACATCCAGCTCAGACTTTGCTCCCAGTTCCATGTATTTAACCTACATTCTTCAGGAAGGAAGAGGCTGGATACCAAACTGATTGTCTTTATCTGTGGATCACCTCCACTCTGAACTTTTTTTCTCTTAGCCTCCTCCTAACCCTGCAATGCAATAATGATAAAATTCCAGAGATATTCTGGAGATGATCAGGGCATTTAGTTGAAGTGCAGTGTTAGAGATATGACATTTAAAATCGGGCCTGGAGCTGGCTGGACAGTCTCTAATATAATAAAAATAGCCTTTTCTTTCCCACATTTTACTATCTGCCTTTGTTTATGCAACCATTCAGCAAACCCAGCTGGATCACAGGCATTGTCATCAAAGAAACATTCTAGGTCAGCCAGAAGTGGATGCCAATTGTCTAAAAATAAATAGAGGCTTTGTCACTGGAGTATAATTTTAAGGCCCCTGTAATGAATAATGGAAGAGAAAATCTTTCCAAACAAGTGGGACACACAGATTTCCAGCAGAAAGATTTCACAGTTATTTTAAGTTCCAGATAACCTCATTTTTAGTTTATTTCAATAAAAGTGATACACAAAAAGGCTTGGGATTGGTTTGAAATCCTGGAGGAGCTGCAGAATTCCCTGGAAAATGAGCCCAGCAGCACCTATCACACAGCAAGGCTGAAATGCTGTGGGGAACCAATTTCCTTTGGGTCACCAAGTGGCAGGAGAGGGATCAGATTTCACAATTCCCACTTCTTATCCTTGATAAAATGCACAAATTATTTCCTCTGAGCTAAAAGAAGAGACAAGATAAGCCCCCCTGGCTTTATCAGTGCAGCCTAATTGCTGAAGATCTTCAAGGAGCTGGAAGGAGCAGCTCCAGAAGCCTGAGATGTTGTAACAACGTGGCTCTGGAAATAAATTCATTTAAAGAAAACACTTAGCTGAATTCCTTCAGGAAAGTTTGTAAAAGCTGCTTCCTCAATGGATAAATAGCAGAGTTTTCCAGCTGACTTTTGGCCAAGTCCCATCAGCAAAGACAGGATTTTGTCTCGAGTGCCTGACACGGAGGAGTAAAAGATTGTGTGGGGAAAATCATTGTAAAGCTGTAAATCAAAGGGAAGTTTTGCTCCATTTTCTTTGGTCTTTATGAATTCCTACATAGGATATTTCCTGATTTTTTTCTACACAGCTTGAGGTGCCCTAAAAATGAGATGGTGCAGGGAAGCCCCTTCCAAGGTTTGTCTGCAGTGGGGTTTGCACTGGGCAGCCTGAGAGGCCAAAATAACTGGGAGTAAATGGGGGAGCCATAGGAAATTCTCACTAAAAATGCCTGAGGGGCCAAAATCCCATTTATGCTTCCCTGGAACTCAGCTGGCACAGGACAAGCTCCAGCTTTCTTTTCACTGTTGTATAAAATCCAGGGATAATCCTATGAAGTTAAAAACTGGTTCTGGGTACTCAGAGAGAAAAAACTCCACTCAAAAGTGGAATTCAGATAAAGAATCTCCTGATTATTAACAGGGTCACATCACTAAACTGAAAGCACCAGGGAAGCCCAGAAATTTGGGGTAGAGCAGCACCAAGGTCCTCTCCAGAGTCAGAAATGTTAGCATTTCAATTTTTCTATAAAATGCCAGTTTTGCCCCCAAATTCCTTCAAATTGCCAGAATGAATCCCACCTGGCAAAGTGAATTCAAGGACAATAATCAGAGAATAATGGAATTGTTAAAAGTGGAAAAGACCAACCACCACCCAGCAGCACTAACCCTGTCCCAAGTGCCACATCCATGATTTTTCACACTTCCAGGGATGGGGAATCCTCCACTACCCAGGGTTGCCCACAGAAGCTGTTTTACAACCTCCTCCATATGGAAATTTTCCTAAAATCCACACTAAACCCTCACTCCCTGCCATAGGCTGCACATTGGGTGGGTTCATGTTTTATATGTACATTTTGGACTGACTCAGCTTTTAAACTGATTAAATATCACATATTAAGAAGCTCCACAATGCAGTAACAGCCTCAATTTTTACATTTTTTTTGTGACCACTTTTGGTGGCTGTTCTCCCTCAGACCATCAGTGAGGGGACTTTTCTCAAGTTACACTTTGCAGTGGCAGCAGAAGCAATTTCTGGCTTTGTGACCAACACTCCATGGATTATATGGCATTAAGGAATGGATTCCATCCCCAAGAACCATAAATCCAAGTCCTAAAACAACAAAGTGTGTCAATATTTCTCTTACAAATGGGAGTCACTAAATTGATCTTCAGGGAACTGGTGAAAAACTCGTGGTTTTCACTTGTTCAGTGTTTTGAAATCATCAAGAGCAAACATCCAAGGAATGACAGAGTAAGTGAGGAAGATGTGAGGGGATATCATCCAGTGCTTCATGCAAAATCAGGGAGTGCTGAGTGCTCTGCTGAGCTAGAAACCCTCTTATGTTTTTAACATCTGATGTTGCTGTGAAATATATTAGAAATTATGTTCTATCTCTTCAGAAGGAAATCCAGCCACTTCCTAACCCTCCATAAGCTGCAGAAATTGGTTAAAATCTAAAGCAAACTATCCCAGACACAAATAATTTTCTTTTCTAATTAGCTGGAACTTTACTGCTCCTTAAAAAAAAAAAAAACTCCTCCAAGTGCTCTAATTCCACAAATGTTACAACTCTGAGGTTTCAAAGCTTTCTCAAAGTGCTCACGGCTAAAAATAATCAGGAAAAAAGAAACCATTTCAAGGAGGCAAAAAAGAAAAGGAAGAAAAGGTTTTTTCGCACGTTTTTCTCAACAGGTTGGATGCTGGTTTTCCATTAAAGCGACTCCAAGGAAGGAATGATTCCCTGTGAAATGCTGAGATTTGTGGTGTCTCCCATGCTCACCCTGCCCGCTCCAACGAGGCCGCAGCAGCAGGAATGAGAACCACAGGACTGACAGGAACGTGGGGCCACTGCCCCACCACAAACCCGCCTTTGTTTACTCTCTTGTGAAATCCTGCATCTTCCAGCACTGCTGGGCCTAATGAAGAAAATCTGCTCCACACATCACTGTGGGGAAGACAATTCCTGACAAATATTGATGCACAAACACGGCCCTGGAGATGCAGGAGATAAAGGCTGTCCCGGGCTGCTCAGAGAGAAACCTCCTGGTGTTAATTGACACAAAACAAGGGGAAATATTCAGCAGCAGCCTGATCTCGTTAGAGGAGAGAAATGAAGGCTGAAGGCCTCCAGAAGTGTCATCTTCTCCTCCTGAGGAGAGGCAGGCAGCTTAAAAAGTGACAGCATAACACAGGTGGTTGTGCGCAGCTGGCAGGGCCGGTTCTCCTGAATTAAAAGATCGGCTCAAGGGGAAAATGGAAGGAGCTGGGCCTGGTGTGGTGGTTTGTGCTCCCTCAGTGCTGACACCGCTGCTGGAGCGAGGGCTGTCCTGTCCAGCTGGCTCTGGGATGAAGGAAGCCTTTCCCAGCACCTTGCCCAGGCTCCAGCCCAGCTGTTCCAAGGCCTGAACATCACGTCCCTGCTCCAAGGCCCAGCTGAGCAGCACTCCCAGCACCTTCCAGCTGAGCAGCACTCCCAGCACCTTCCAGATGAGCAGCAATTCCAGCACCTTTCAGCTCCAGCACCAACACAATGTGGAATATTCACTGCTTTATTCCTATTTGAGAAGGAAAATGCTCTGTGCCACTCCTGGAGCCATGAGGGGAAAAGGGGGCTCTGGGGGGACTTTCTGCTCCCTAAAAATTCCTGCCAGGAAGGGACAGCTGGGGAATCAGGCTCTGCTCCAGGGAACAGGGACAGGAGGAGAGGGAACAGCCTCAGGCTGGGCCAGGCAGGCTCAGGTTGGACACCAGCAGGAATTTCTGCATGGATAGGGTGGGTTTAAACTCCCAGAGGGCAGGGTTAGGTGGGATTTTGGGAAGGAATTGTTCCCTGTGAGGGTGGGCAGGCCCTGGCGCAGGTGCCCAGAGCAGCTGGCAGAGCCCAAGGCCAGGCTGGACAGAGCTTGGGGCACCCTGGGATGGTGGAAGATGTGCCTGCCATGGCAGGGGTAGAATGAGATGAATTTTAAGGTCCCTTCCAACCAAACCATTCCACAAAACCCCTGGGTTTCTACCTTAAATAAAATCTTGAGGCATTCCCAGGCCTGCTGAGCTCACACTGACACAGGAGAGCAGCAGAGCAGCTGCCTGAGCCTCCTGCTGCAAGAGCTGGAAGGATTTTCCACAAGATCCCAACTCTGTGGTAGCTCTGGCAGCTCCAGAGGCCACGCTGGGCCTGGAGCTGGACAGGCTCTGCCTTTGTGGGGTTGGTTTTGATCAGGTTGTCATGGACTAAACTTAGCTCTGCTCTTTGTTCCACTGAGCTCTTGGCAAAAGCTCCGGGAACAACGGCTGCAAACATCCAGTGTCTCCCAGTTCTGTGCTTCACTGGGAATCCTGGAGCAGCCGTCAAAACAGCAATCCCCATATTCCACTGGGGCATCACCCATCTGCTCTCCTTGGCACTGCCAGCTCATGGCCAGGCCTCAGCTGGACTCTCCCAGTGAAGATGGAAACTTTTCCCAGAGCTGCAGCACGGCCAAACCCTCCTCCTCCTCCTTTCCACTGCACTGGTGAACAATTATTTTACACCAACTCAACACCCCAGCTCCTGATTCTACACCAACTCCACATCCCAGTTCCTGAGCTCTGGCTCCTGATTACACTGAGGTAAAATACAAAAAGGCAGAAATTTTAGACCATTCTGGTCCTGTCTCAGTCCTGGTGCTTCCTGTGTCTCATTGCTTTGAGGGGAGCAGGGTGAAGAATTTGTGGATTTATAATTATCCCACAAGTTATCTTTATCCCTCACATTCCTTGGCTGCTGATCCAGACATAGGAATCTCTTCTGCATCTCTCCCCTGTCTAGGCCAGCCCAGGAGTGGCAGCTGCACCTCCAGGGTGACCTTTGTGCACCCTCTGCTGAGCTTCTCCAAAGGGCTTCCACATCCACCCCATGGATTTGCTGCCTTCCATGGAGATTTCTCCCTGGTCCCTTTTTGAAATTTTCAACTCAGGTTCTTTCCAAAGAGATTTCACACTTCTTTTGAGCACACAGAAAACCAGTGCTCCTTCCTTCCCCCTCCCTGCTTTCACTCTTTGCTCTGCCCCAGGCTCATCCCATTCCAGGATCCCCCTTTCCTTCTGCCTCCAGACCTCTCCCTGTGTCCCATCCTGGCTTGAAACCCCACAGCACCTCCTGCCTGGTCCATGGGGCCCTTCCCAGAGCACTGCCCACCATTCCAGAGCATTATTTATCACCCCTCCCATCTGAGAGCACTTCCAAAATAGTGACAGCGCTGCTCAGGCTCAACAGAGATTTTTCTAGCCCGACACTACAGATCCCAACAAACATGAACCCAGGCCAGAAATCCTTCTGGCAGCCCCAGCTGTCCCCCTGGGCTGTCCCTTGGCCATGGCTGCTCTGTGTGAGCAAAACCAGGCGGCAAAACTCAACAGGGCTTCAGCTGAGCTCCAATGAGAATCTGACAAAACTGTCTGGTTTAAAGCGATTAAAACACAAATAAAAATATAATTGTGCCTCTCAGGGGATGCTGTTGTGACCCTCCTGTCCTCATGAGGAGGAAGAGCTGCTGGATTATTCAAAATGAAAAATTTCACAAGTCTATTTCTGCTCAGCTCCAGCTCTCTGATCCACGTGGTTTGTGGCTTCAGGTCTTTTTTCCTGGAATATTTGGAATTCCTCCTCAAGCCCAGCAGCCTTCCAGCACCTAAAGGGCACTGAGAGAACTGGAGAGGGACTTGGACAAGGCCATGGAATGACAGGATGAGGGAAAACGGGTTTAAACTGAAAGAATGCAGGGATAGATGGGATATTGGGAAGGAATTCCTCCCCGTGAGGGTGGGGAGGGGTTGGGATGGAATTCCCAGTGAAGATGAGTGTCCCTGGATCCCTGGCAGTGCCCAAGGCCAGGCTGGAGCAGCCTGGGACAGTGGAAGGTGTCCCTGCCATGGCAGGGGTAGAATGGGATGAATTTTAAGGTCCCTTCCAGCCCAAACCATTCCATGATTCTGGAGCTGCAGCCACAGTTTTATCCCTAACCCAGTGCCTTGTTTTGATGGAAAATCTCAGTGGTTTAAAGAGCTTTTTGCTCCTGAGGCTCTCCCATGAGCTCGTTATCACAACCTCATCTCTCACCACAGAAACAATAAAACCCTTCAGAACTGAAATAACACTTGTGGAATTGTGCTCAGTCCCAGGGCTCCCTGTGATTTCAGGCACTTTTAGCACCTCCTGCCTCAGGGGGTAAAACTGCATCTCCTGGTGTTTCAGATGCTCCTGGAATGCAGCACTGCTCCCCTTTCTCTGACCCAATGTCCCAGTTACCTTCTTTCCTTTAAAAGAAAATGAAGTGGCTCGAGTGTGTCCAAAGCAGCAATTCCTGCCCAGCCCTATTCCCTGGAGCTGGGCTCAGTCCATTCTTGTTTCAACTTTCTCCTGTACCAGATTTTCACTCCAGTGCATGTTTCACATCCTCTGCTCTCCCACTGAGGATATCCCTCAATTTTCCTTGTATGCCTTGGACCACATGGAATTCAGGCATCAATCAGATCCTTGAAAAATCACATGTGCACATTTGGGCTGGGCTTTTTTAAAATTGCATTTCCTGTTCCAAGTTGGCTTCACAAGAAAAACTCAAAATAACTCAAAATTCCCCCTGTGTATTTTGTCCCAAAAATTCAGCTTTTAAAAGCGCTGTCCCCCAAATATTGCACCTTGCTGGCGGAGAAGGGGAGGTGGCACAATGCAGATTTTTCCTGAAATAAAGATTTTGGAGCTCTCACATCGCTCCCAAGTGAAGCTGTGGGAGAAGGACTGATTATAGAACATGACAGAGCTGATTTATGATGAAAAATAGGATATTGATGAGGAAAATGACTTCAAATAATTCAGTGGAAACATCACCAGCACAGGAATATCAAAGCAGCACGGGAATATCAAAGCAGCACGTGGAAAATGAGCAGGAAGAATCCCAGTGGCATCCTGGTGTTTTCTGATCTCTTTCCAATGTGGTGATTTCTACATGAGGTCATCATGTGAGATCACATCTGTGCTGCTGAACCAGAACCTTTCTGGGATCAAAGGTTTTCCCCGGAATCACCACACACAGGAGCTGCCCAAATCCCAAATTCGTGAATTTACAAAAAGCTGGGAGGTCTTTGGGAGCTGTCCCCTAAAAGTGGAATTCCAGGAGGAATTCCAGCAGGAGCCAGGCAGCCTTGGATGGGTAAAGAACACAGACCAGGGGAACCAAACCAACACAGGAAGATCCTTCAGGAGCCAAATTATTCCTGGAGCAACTCAAGAAAAAAGATGCCAAAGACCCTCCTGAGGGAGAAACCAAGCCCTGATTAAACATATGGATGAATATTGTAAATAAAATGTAGGAGTGGAGAAAGTCTGAGGTTTGACCTGAAAAGAGCAGCTCAGAATGGTCAAAGAATGGGATAAAAATGAAGGATTTATTCAAGCTCATTCTCAAGGCAGTTCTAGATCATACTAAGTGCAGAAAATCAATTTTTTACCTGGTTTTTCACAGGTAAAACAACTCCAGCATCAAAATAATTCTAAATCAGCTTGGAAATTTGAATGCAGAACAAGGTGCTCACACAGAATAAAGTACTGGAGTCCCAAAAAATCTGGGTAAAAGCAAAGAACAGGCTTCTGCAAACCCAAAAAACACTGTCAGCTCCCAAACCCAAAGGCTCCTGCTGCCTGCCAGCACCGAGTCCAACCCCAAAAACAAACCATGGGCTTTTTCTTTGGAATTCACCCCCCAGATTCTCTTATACCCATAAATACCTATTTAAGTGTTACATATTTCCAGGATTTCCTAATGGAGGGAACATCATTTTTATTGATCACTGACAAGGGCTGGGCTGAACTCTGCTATTATGGTTTGAGTGCTTAGAAAATGTTTATATTCCAAAATATCCCAGCCAGAACCACCTCCCTTGCTGAGGAATGTGAATTCCTTGGGATGCTCCAGGATCTCACTCTGTGCTAACCTCCAGCTCATTTAATTAATTGGTAAATTTTGGACAGCAAGACAAAATATTTCTGTTTAATTGGAGCAGCACACAGAGTCCTGACACCAAATATTCCCTCAAATTCTCCTTTGAATTCCATGCAGCACCTGTTTATTAGTCAGAAAAAACAATGGGAATTGTGGCTCCCAATTTTGTCCTTTCAAAGGAGCAATTCTCCTCTTTGTTACACTCAGACCTTTGCACTGCCCACATCTGCAGAGATGAGGGGAAAAGTTGAATTTTAAAGCAATTTTCTCTAGGAATAGGTCACAAAATGCCAGGAGTGTTGCTGTTTTCTGGGATTTTCATTCCAGCTGCACCCAGCTGAGCAGGGCACACACCTGAGCCCACCTGCATCCCACTCCAAGGAGAAAATTGAACACAGAGTCCTGAGCAGAGCCTGGAATGGCTGATTCCTGCCAGGATATTCTGCAGCAGATAATGTCAGATCAGTCATAAAATTTAATGGAGCATGGAGCCAAACACATCCCAGGCAGCTGCTCCCAAATCCCTCCTCCTTTTTTAGGATGGTTCTGAAGCAGACTGGATTTTTAATTATTTTTTAATGTTGAAAATAATTTTTACTTTCATTTTTCCCCTCACAGAATACTTAATTCTGATCTATTTGAGGCTGGATATTGAAAAATCAATTATTTTTGTGGTTTTGCTACCATATTTCCCTACTTTTACAGCTTCCCAGAGAAGTTTTGGATGTCCCATCCTTGGAAATGTCCAAGGGCAGGTTGGAAAAATCTGTGAAAATGAAAAGTGTCCCTGCCTAATCTTTAAATCCTTCAATCTTTAAATCCCCTCATCCCAAATTATTCCATGATATTACAGTTTTTTCTCCCTGAAACAAATAACTTTCCAAATTAGGAAAAGAAAAAGGAAGTCTGGGAATTTTTGTAGCTTTTGGTTTTTGCACTCTGCTGGGCCAAAAAGAACCCACTGATTTTTAGTTCATTCAAACATTGCGTACAAATTTCTGCTTTAATCATAATTATAGGCAAAATGCAAACAGATGACAAAGCCATTTATCATTTTAATAAAATGTTTGCCTTGACACAGAAAACACCATCCCTCAAAAATCAACATTTGGAATTCATCTGGCATTTGAATGAATTCAGAAAAACTTCCCAAGGAATGGCACTTCTTGTACTGACAGCAAGGTCTGGCTCATAAAGCCCAGCCCAAAGGCTCAAGAATGTGACTTTTAAAGTCCTTTCCTTCATCATCAGTGCTTGGAAATGTTTGGATTAAGGCTGATGGATGCCATGGATGCAGAATCATTGGGAACATCAACTTCTGATTTGTGTTTTCCCATCAAAGCAAAATGGATTATAAAAGATCTTATGCACTACCAAGGAATAATTTAAATATCATTGATTTTCTTTAGGAATTTACTTCCCTTTTTTACACTTATGCACTAATCCATAGTTTAAAGGATTTGAGTGTTTCATTATAGGAAATTGTGAAGAGATAAACCCACAGAATTCCCTGGAAATGTCAATAATTTAAGGAGTGGAAACGAGGAATGTCAAAATCTCAGTATTGACAAAATCTGGGAAGTCGGATCCCACTGTTGTAATTTGATAATTTATATTTATTTATATATTTATATAAGGCTGAAAGGAAAACCCTTCCTATTTGATACTTCAGGCAAGGGAAAAAACAACCTAACAATAAATACTTACAAAACAATCTGGCTCAGCCTGATTAATGGAACAGGAAATAAGATTAAAACTGTTAAAAACATGGAATGTTCACTCTGGAAAGCTCTGGCTCTGCACGGCTGTCATTCCTTTTTCATTATCCAACTGTCATCAGTGAGACCAAATTCTGCTCTTTTAAAGATCAGGGACAGAGGTTGAAAGAAATCAACTTTGACAGCAGACTCCAAATGGATTCCACTGGCTTCCCATTAAAATGAACAAGGCATGACTCAACACATGGAAAATGAAAGGATTTGATTTGTTCCATAAAATAACCCCACCTTGAAGAAAATCATCTTAACCTTTGAAAGGACTTCAAAGAAAAGCAAAGCCTCTAAATGAAATCTTCACAATGGAGCATCTCTAATGAAGGCTTTTACAACTGAAGTACCTCAAAAATGTTTTGTATAATGATATTTTCCAGAAGAGCAGGAGAAAGGCCTTGACCTGAACTCAAGGACCAACACAGTCCTAATAATTTAGGGAATTCCTAATCGTTTTTAGGACTTTTTCCTACAATCTCAGCATTTTTCCCCTCCCAGCTCTCACACCCCTGGCACTGGGGCACCACAAACCCCACACAGACTCAATGCAGGATGGGCTGGGCTGGATTTCAGACAATCCCAGGATGGGTTGGGTTGGAATGGACCTTAAAATCCACGTTGTTCCCACCCCTGCCATGGCAGGGACACCTTCCATCATTCCCAGGCTGCTCCAAACCTCAACATCTGGAAAGTTGGATCCCACTGTTGTAATTTGATCATTTATATTTATCTGAGATATGAGGCTGAAAGGAAAACCCTTCCTATTGATATTTCAGGCAAGGGAGAAAACACAAACTGCCTGGGATCCAGGGGCAGCCCCAGCTGCTCTGGGCACCTGTGCCAGGGCCTGCCCACCCTCCCAGGGAAGGATTTATCCCAAATATCCCATCTAAACTGTCCCTCCTTTAGTTTGAAGCCATTCCCTGTGTCCTGTCACCCTGTCCCCTGTCACCTCTCCTGTGGGACGAGTCCCTCATGGGCAGTGCCACCTCTCTCTCCCACAAGAGTTAACTGGAAATTCAAGAATCCCAACACTTCCTCCTGCTGAACTCACTCGTGCTGCTTAACACAAACATTTAGCAACATTCCAGAGTGACAGATTTCAAGAATAAAAATAGTTATTTAAAAAAAAAATAAATAAATAAAATCAAAAGGCAATTTTTCAAAGAGATTCATTCAGTCAGGCCTGGTGGGAGCCCAGAGTTTGTATCAAAGTGGCTGGAGCAGCTCTGATTTTGCTTCCAACCCCGGGCAGGAACTGATGGCTCTGAGTGGATAATTGATGGAGCAGGAGCCAATTCATCCCAGCAGACTGGGAACCAAACACAGCAAGTTCAGCACTCAAATCCTCACTCCACAAGAGGAATTCTGGTCACAGAACACCCAAGAAATGCCTACAGAGGATGGTTTTCCAAGCAGACTTTCCAAATGCTCCTCCCTGAATGAAGGAAATCCATCCCAGCTAATTAAAACAGCAGCTGAGAGCAGGAATTAAAACTGGGCTGCTGAGGGGGGATTTTAATGTCTAAATCAAGGAGCAGCTCATTTCTCCAAATTCCCCCCTCATTCCTTCACAAAACAACTGAGGATCAACTTTAAGCATCTTAAAGTGCTCATCTGGTAGGGTTTTATTTTAATAGATGTGCAAAGCTAATCCCAAATTCAGGATCTTGGATCATCCTTCTTCAGTTTATCAGAATTCTGTAGATAACATTTATTTATTGCTCAGCTAGTTGGAAATATTTGAAGGATTCTGGAAAGTTGGCTGGAAATGGAGTTGAACTACGTGAAGGATTAAATCTCTGAACACAAACAAAAGTCAATCAACTGTCAAATTTCCCTGGATTTAACACTGCCTTGCTCAAAATCTCTGTAAATCACACAGGTCTGCTTTGTAAAAGAGAAACTGATCCTTCAGGTGAGGTTTAGATTTAAAAGGGGTGGTTTGGTGCCTGAAGTTGGCAAAAATCCACTTTCTTAACAGAGAGGAGATGAAAAAGAGGAGCCATTTCCCATTTTTAGCCATCACAGATTCCCAAAGCTGTGACCAGCCCAAAATGCCATTTAACCCTGCCACACAAAATGTGGGAACCCTGAACAGATTCCATGGGGCTCCCTGCAGTGGGAAGGGAGAGGGAATTTCCCCTCCTTTTCTCCAAGTTCAAAATCCCCAAATTCCCCCTGGCTTGGGATTTGGGATGTGGGCAGTGATCCCCAAGCAGGGAATGCTCCAGACACCCCAAAAACTCCAAATAAATGAGAGTGGAGCACAGGGATGGGACAAGGGAAATGTGGAGCATCAGGACAGGGCTGGCATCACGTGATGAGAAAAATCATAAATGAAGAGCAGGAAAAAAAAAAATAAACAAAACAAAAAAGAAATGATTTCTCCAGATGAGCCCTGATAGCTTTGTGAGCACTGCCAGCCTACAAGCAGAGATTTTTATTAGCAACAGCTCTAATAAGAGGCAGCTTAGACCTCTGCCTCCTATCAAGGTGGAGAAAATGATTTTCCCTTATATTTAAAAGATTATCACTTCCTATCTCATCTCTTCTTATTAAGTTTACAGCAATATTAAAACAAGATTTGGGTGAATAAAGAACATAATATACTCCAAAATAGAGAAGGTATTCTTTGGAGCATTATAAATGCTCCTGTCTGCTTGAATGGAATTTTAATGGAACAAACCCACTTTCTCTGAGGAGAAAAATCAAAAAACAGGCAGAAAATATTCTCCTTTTCCAAAGGCTTCATTAAAAAATCTTGTTTTACAAGCACAGATCACTGGGAACTGAGGGACTATCAAAGAGCTGCCTGTAAGAGATTAACAAATCACCTCTGCTCATTCCTCCCAGCAGCCAGAACCTTCCGCAAATGGAAAAAAGTCATTGGGGGGATAAAATAAATTCCTGTTTGATATCAAATGAAAATGAAAGCGGATTCTGCCACCTCTCTGTGCATTTTGATCAGAAAAGCAAAGAAAAAGGAGATGTTTGGGAGGTGAGGGAGGGACCTGGGGTTGGGACAGGGACCTGGAGAGGGGAAAAGCTGCGGCCATAAAGGAGAAATCCTGGAAATCCAGGGCACAGCTCTGCCCCAGCCCAGCCTCCCTCTGCTCCCCCAGATGGATCCACTCTGGCATGGAGCAAAAATGGCATTTTCAGTTCAATACCTCAGTTCTGAAACCACAGAAAATGTCTTTTCCCATCTAAATTCCTGAAGGTATATTTTTCTTTATTTTCTGTTTGGTTGGGTGTCACTGCAGGTCTGCCCTTTGTGCTGGGCTAGAGGAATTCTATAATTTATAATTAAATTATTATTAATAATTATAATTATTTAATATAATTAAATAATACAATTATTAATAATAAACTACTAAAAATAAAATTATTATTATGGTGGTAATAATATTGATATTGGTATTGTATTGGTAATATTATTATTATTATTATCATTAGTAGTAGTAGTAATAATAGTAGCAATGATAGTAATAATAGTAATAGTAATAGTAGTAGTTACAATAATAATAATAATAATAATAATAATAATAATAATAATAATAATAATAATTATAATTATTATTATTATTATTATTATTATTATTATTATTATTATTATTATTAAATGGGCCCAATTTGTTTCAGTTTTTCTCCACCTGGGCACTGTTTTATCCTGTTTTAAGCTTCCAAATTAAGTGCAAACTTTCTCCAAACCCATCCTAAATTCTGCAGTGAAACTACAAATTAATCATGCAGAAATCTGTGTTACATGCACATGTGTATATAAAAATATTTTATTACACTTCATTTTTATGCCAGATTTAACAGAAAAATTCCTGTTTTCCTTACAACATTAATTTTCCTGGAAATATTTTGAATGGTACTGATCACCAATCAGAAAATTTTCCCTCAAACCTGTTTTAATTCTAAGTCTTAGGACTGCTTTAAAAGAAAATTTCTCCGTTTTTCATTTGCTCAAATACTATTTTACCTAAAAATTAAGTTTTCAGAACTACATAGGGTGAGTTTTGTGTTTTGGATTAATTACTCTGAGGGACAAAGTGGGGACCAGCTCTACAAACACCAAGTTAAAAAGTTTGTGTACAAAAATCCTCAAGAAAACCCCAAAAATCTTGCCTGTAAAATGTTTCTATTTAAGTATAATTAAATATTTAAACACTTTATTTATCCATAAATAGAGTTTCCATAAATACTCTGGGATTTCACAGAATTTGCACAAAGCACAATTGTTTCCAAACCATTCTTTTCCTTTTTGCTCCTAAAACCAGGAGCAAATTTAGGACAATTTGCAATTCCTGAAGAACTATCAGTTAAAAATAATAATTAATTTCTTTCCAAACCAATCGAGGAGTTTTTAAGCTCCAGCTGAGCTGCACTGAGTTTTTAATTGATTTTTTTTCTGGTAACAAGCATTTCTCCATGTGTGTTATTCCAGGAGCTGGGCTGGAATTGGGAAAACCTTTTGGAATTCCACAGCAGCAGCAGCAGGAACACAGAATTTCCACATTTCCCCCCTCCAAATTCCCTCTCATTCCTTCAGAAAACAGCTCAGCATCATCTTAATGCTACTGCCCTCTGCTGCTCCTGGACTGGGGAGAGGGAGAAATTCCTCCCTTGGATTAATTTGTGACTGAGCAACTCAAATAAAGCATTGCAGTGTGTTTAAATCTGGAATATTCCAATTAAATGAATTATATAAAAATCAAATTTGTATATAATTTGTGCAAATTAAATTTGTGCAAGTTAAAAATTGCATTAGAAGGTTTTTGTCTTATTTTTGGATAATTTAAATAGCCATATTTTAATAATATTTTAATATCTGGAAAAGAAGTCTCTGAGAATATTTCTCCATCCTGGGAAATGAAGTAAAGGTCAATTTTGAGAGGTTTAAATTACTTCAAGGGAATGCCAATGGATCCCTGCTCCACACTGGAATAAAACCATGGGAACAAACAGGTCTAGGAGTGGAAAACTCTGAATTAAAAAAATAACATTAACAACATTTAACATTGTTAAAAATTATCATTAATTTTTGGGATAATATATTCAGTTTGGGGTTATATATTGAGTTTGAGATAATATAATCCATTTTGGATAATATTGTATTATTGAAGTCATCAGAGGCAAAGTTCAGGGACAGAAAATGCAATTCCTGCTCCATCCAAAGGGATGGGATGGGATGGGGATGGGGATAGGATAATGGGATGGGATAATGGGATGGGATATTGGGATGGGATAATGGGATGGGATATTGGGATGGGATAATGGGATGGGATAATGGGATGGGATATTGGGATGGGATAATGGGATCCCTCCCTCTCTCAGAGCACCCCTCTGATTCCAGGCTCACCTGGGACACTCTTGTGTCCACAATTCACAAAATCCCAACATTTTGTTTTTGGAAAAACAACCTGGCAGAAGCAATCCTGCAGATTTATCTCCTCCAAAAGCTCTTTGCACTCTTTGCTGGTTTTTCCCTGCCAGCCCCATCCTGGATTTTCCTGCTTTTCCCACTCCCCCACAGTGAATTAAATGCTGCAATTGTCCCCAGTTTTTCATTCCTGCAGCAGAACAAATCGTTGGCTCTCCTTGAACACACAGAATCCTATTTTAGATTTTAAAGGACATCAACTTTTCCATTTAACAACCAGGCAATAATTAAAGACCATTTCCCTGGTGCCATTTAATTAATCCCTAAATTGGAGAAGCACTGGCAGTGAGGGTGTATAACATGGAATGGCTAAAAAACAGAATTAAGGAGTGGGAAACTCCTGGAATCGTGCTGGGTTTTATATCCCAGGTGTATCCCTGAGGCACAGGACACTCTGAACATTTCCTGGGATGACCAAAACTCCAAGGAAAAAGGGATGGAGGCGGGGAATAAGAAGGGCAGGTAATCAGAGCAGACAAAAGTGAAATTTTCTGGTAATTCCTAAGGATAAAATGCAAAGAGAAAAAAAAAAAGAAATTCCCACTTTCCTGAGGTTTCAAGGCTCTGCTAATGTGAAGCTTTAATTATTTTTGCAGTTTGGGGTTTTTATTAAACGTGCACTGAAATCTGAAACTTCCAGCTAATAGAACACATGTGGAGGTAGACAGAGCTCCTCTGGAATGATTTCATTCATTCCATGCTCAGGGATGCCAGAAAAACAAAATCTGAGCTCAGAGCAACCACCAGGACACTGAAGGCAAGAGGGGGGAAAGTACAATCAGCAAAATTCTGCAGAAAAGCCAAGATTTGGTACCTGAGCACCTGGGGCACCTGGGAGATTTCCCTGCTCACATCTCACCAGGGTTTGTGCTGTTTTCTGCCTCAGCTCCCAGGAACTTCCCAAGTTCCTGCTTTGTGAATCTTTCACTTGAATTGGGATGGAGAAGCTGCAGCACCAAATCTCACCTGCACAGGGGAACCCTCAGCCGCTGCTGTGTGCCCAGAAAATCATGGAAAACAGGAATTTCCACAGGAAATATTCCCAGGGAGCATTCAGCAGCCAGGCTCAGATTCAGCCTTCAGTGAGGACATATTTATTATTCAGCTGAAAACACTCAGTCACAGAAGCCCCATGTTATTCCTGATTTTCCACATTCCTGATTATTCAGATCAGGCCTCAAAAGATCCAGGAAAAAGCCTGGAAAATAATGGACAGGTGGGAAAACTGCAGGAGTTTCTTGGAGCAGCTGAGTGGAAGCTGCTGCTCTGTGCTGTGTTTGCCTCCCCTCATCCCAGGCACATTCCCTGCTCTCATCCCACTCCTGGTGCCAAGGAAAAGGGATCAGCTCCACTCCCAGCCTTAAACCAGCAGCAGGGTTTAGCTGAGCTGGTTTAACTCCTGCTCCAGGGCAGTTTTGGGGCTCACAGGTCCCACACAGCAGCCCCAGAGCTCCCCTTTGCTCACTCCCCTTCAGTGCTTCAGCAATTAATGCCAAAAATCCCCCAAATCTCTGCTTGCTCCTGGTTTTTAATCCACTAAAATCACCAATTTCCCAGCAAATACTTCAGGAAAAGCTGAGGGCTCCTGGGAATGCTCCTGGTGATGCTCAAGGCACTGAAGTTCTTTCACACCAAAATGCAGCTGAGTGAGTAAAGAAAAAGCAAAAACTCAGCACTTCACCCTTTGTTCTAACCAAAGTTTAAAGAGCTCAGAGCACAGATAGTTAAAAAGAATTCCCTAAAACCTGGATGTCAAACTGATATCCCATCCATGTGGGTACAGCCAACATCCACTGAGGCAGGAGAGAGGTTATCCCAAATCTGAGTGATAGTACAGATAGATAACATCATTAAAATCCCAGAAAAGATCATTAATCATCCTTTTCTTCCCTGTGCATGCACAGGCACACGGACACACAAATTTCCACAGGAATAGGAAATGCAAGGGGAAAAGAATGCTGTGAGGTTTTAATTACAAATAAATTCAATTTAATCTACGTGCCACACTCAGAGAGATACAAACCCACCCAGTGTTAAGGTGTCATTTGGACAGCAATATTTCACACAGAAGGAAAAAAACCCAATAAATACCAAAATAACATCTCCAAAAAATCACCTTCCCAAGATTCACTCCTGCTGAAGCACCTCTGATGCAGCCCTGAGCAAAGAACATTTCCAGGGAATTATTTTCTTGTTGAAACCCAAATACTGCCAAGTTCAGAGTGCTGGGGGCTCCTGTGAGCCCCAAACCTGCTGATGGCAGAGCCTCAATCCCAGCAGGACCCCAGATGTATCCCAAGTTATTCAGATTCACCAGGAACCAAACAATTCCTCACACTCTGATTCAGTAATTACTGCAGAACAGAGCTAAAAATCCTTTAAATATTTGTTTTGTCCTGGTTTTTATCCACTAAAAAATAACCATAACTAAAAAATTCACTAAAAAATAACCATAACTAAAAGATTCACTAAAAAAATAACCATAACTAAAAAATTTCACAGCAATGGAAGCCCTGCTGATGGCAGAGCCACCATCCCAGGCAGGATCCCAAATGTCTCCCAATTTATTCAGATTCACCAGGAACCAAACAATTCCTGGTGAATCTGACTTGTTTTGTTGACTGAAATGTTAATTCCATTTAAATATCTGGAAAACTCAGTTTTAAAACAGATATACCAACACTAGATGGAATAATAATCACACTCTGATTCACGTGGCCTGGAAGCTTCTTGCAGGATGATTTTTGTGCTCTGTTTTAGCAGAATTTAACATTTCAAGTGTGTCTGAGATCAAATTGAGCAGTTCTGGGAATCCTGAGCTCAGTTCCATGCTCAGTGACTGCTCAGCCAAGGAAAAGCTGCTTTTCCTCACCTGCCGTTTGCAGAAGCACCTCAAAAAACCTCTCATCAACAACAACAAGAGCAGATCTGCTTCCTTCAGCACAGCCATGCCATGGAGAAGGATAAAATGTAAATAAAAAGAGTAATTTTTTAATAAATGTTGGTTCCTGGGGACTGAGGAGAGCAGACAGGAACACCCTGGGCTCTCAAGCCAGCTCCTCCTTGCACAGGGGAGAGGCCAAAGGATGGAGAAAACAGAGGGACAAACCATCCTGCAGGAATGCTGAACCAAGCTGGGCCAAATATCAAATATCTCCATCAGGTTTTATCCTTTTGCAAGTTATTTCTATCACCAGAGCAGGTTTGGCTCTTTAAAATAGATACTAAAAATGGGGATTATCCCAATCTCCATCAAAAACCAGGGAAAATGCTGCTGACACCCAGAGCTGCTCCTACCTGCCCGTCCTGACCCACGTGCACCTGGTGGATCTGCAGGTTCCCCTGGAAAAGGAGACAAGGGACAATCAGCACAAGTCTGGGAATGCAAAAACTGCAGAAAAATCTGTTTCAGTGTGAAGGAAATTGTGAATTTAAAAAGTTCTGCTGAAGGTTCTTCAGGCAATCCAGCTCCACTCAGCCTCACAGCAAGGGCCTTTCCCACCCAGCATGTTTTGCTTTTTTTTTTGTTTTATGTAAAATTTTTCTGAGGTAAAACTTTCTGATTTTCCTTTTTTATATAAACCTGCTAATTGAAACCCAGCCCTTGCTATCCCAGAATGAGCAATCTAACACTTTTACAGGGTTGCAGAGCTATTTACTCTTTGCTTTTTATTTATCCTCATTCCATATTGAAAACCACCACAGTTCTGTTACAGGGATTACATCTATAATAATAATAATTTTCAAAAACTCAATAAATCAAAGTATTTTAAGCTTCAAAGTCCAATCAGGAAATCTTTATGACATGAAGTTTTTATTCACATGCTCACTGATGTCTTTCCAAAAGTACACTTGGATTAAGGAAAGGCAGCTTCCCAAAAGAGCCTTGCAGTGAAGCAGCACATTTTGGAGGACAAAATCCCCTTTTTGTGCAGTTTCTCCTGCTGGCAGCTCCTCTCTCACTTGTGTACATTGTCATCAATTTAAAACCAGATGTTTTCATCTGTCAGGGACAAATGCAGCCTTTGAAAGTCGCACAGACAAGAAGAGCCAAAGGATCCAGGCTGTGCTGGAACCTCAGGATCCAGTCCAGCAATCTCTGCTGGATCATCAGTTTTTCAGTGGTTCTTTACCCAAAAACTCCCTCAGTTTTATGGCAGCACCACACTTTAGAGCCAGGATATTTTAATCCTTTCTTCTCCCTCTCAAGGCCTGACAGGCCCTTCAAAGGACAAGCCTTTAACTATAATATTTATAGAATTTTTATAATAATATTTATTCTCCAGTAGCTGCCTGTGTTAACAATACTCCTTCACAAAGTGGTTTTATGAGCTGTGATTTGGGTTCTTTGGACAGGGATTAAACCAAGCCAGGCAGATCCACTTCCCAGAGAGGGAAAACCCTGACGGGGAAATGGGACAGATTCAAATTGTTGCCTGTGTTAATGTTTAACCTGATTTTTCTATTCCTTCTGCATTGAAACAAAGAGCATGAGAAATTCAAGAGCAGTTTTAGCAGTCAGGAGATTTTTAAATAACCAATAACTGCAGCACACACACAGGGAAATCCACCTGGATTTGGGAGCTGAGCCTAAATTGGAGGGTTTGGGATTGAATTTTTCCATTTCCAGTTATCCATATCCATTTATCCATCCCATTCCACTGGATTATTTTTCTGGAAAAAAATTAAGAAGTGCAAATACTGCAGTGCCAGATAAGCTGGTCAGGAATGGAGGGTAAATTCATTCTGGAATATTTCTTTATTAATTGGTGGCTGAAGGTTTCTCCAACTCCTGTTCAACCATTAAAGGCCCTGAGTGTTCTAACCAAGTTTAGTTCATCAACCTAAAGAGAATAATTTCATTTTTAAGCACTGCAAGCACCTGGTTTCCTATTAAACTCTGTCAGTACCAAATTTCAAAAGATCATCAGCCTTATGCAACAATTAACACATATTGAGCTGTTTTGGCTGGTGAGGGAGGGGAAAATAAATCAAAATAATAAAAATAAATAAAAATAATAACAATTTTAAAATAAACCCCTGAGACCCCAGAGACAGAAGCAGCAGGTTCTAAAGCACATTTTGTGCTGGTTCCAGCCCATTTCTCATTTTCCCTGAGCTCTCAGAGTCCCACACGAGCCCCCAGGCTTTGCTCACCTCGCTGTCCTGCGTGATCTGCACCTGCTCCCCCTGGGGCACCTGGGCTATGTGGAGATGGCCCTGTGGGATCCACAACAAAAGAAAACACCAAGGAGCATCAGAGGAAAATCACAGCTCCAGGAAGCAGCTCCTGCCTTGCAGGCAGCAGAGTTTCATGGAGAGAAGCAAAGCGTGCAATGAAACCATTGAGGAGCTTTAACAATGCAAAGTGCACCTGGTAATGCCCCAGCTCTGGATGGAAATAAAAACAGAGGGACTTGGAGCAAAGACTGGGTCATTTCCACTTCAGGGAAGGAAAACAGGAGGAATAATAATAATAACAATAATAATAACAATAACAATAATAGGTTTTTTTAAACAACAACATCTAACAAGTGTATTTTTCTATTGCCTTTTTGACTGGCACACAAAGCCTGGGGTTGACTTGCTCTGTTGACCAAAAATTTAATTCAATTTAAGTATCTGGAAAACTCAGTTTTAGAACAGATACACCAACAGTAAATAAAATAAATAAATATCTCCAAGAGTGAGGTTTCCAATCTCATTTTCCATCTATTTTTGCTCATTCTGGAGCACAGACCATGCCAAGGACTCTCAGCTGCTGATCTGGGATCTGGCAGGAAATCATTAATTTGAGCAATTCCCCTGATTTACATTGGTGAGAATCTGCCCTGATGGTTTTAATCCTGGAATATTTGGAATTGCTGCCCATTCCCACCACTCTCCTGGTCCCATTTGCTCTCCTAGCAAGGAGAAGAGTGGCTGGAATTCCTTGTGCATCCTGCCCAGCCCAGCCACTGTGATTTACCTGAGGGGAGATTGGATTCTAAATAACCTCCTGGAGGTTTTATAAAGCTTTGTGTTCATTTTAATATGCCTGCATGAGATGAAAGATAATCATTTGGAATTCTGTCAAAGGCCCCTCTGATTTTATAACACAAGAACAATTGCCTGTGATTTTCAAAGACACACAGATCCCTCTATTCCCAACAGTTTCATTTCCTTTGGAAGGAAACTGCCTATTTATAGGGAGAAAAACCACACTGAAAGTGTCCCTCTGACAATAGGGGCTGCAGAGAAAATTATAGCACTGCCCAGCCCAGGGGGAGATTAAAATCACTTTCCCTCCTTCACATCAAACTCTCAGTGCTCCCAGGAAAAAGATGGAATGTTTAGAAGATCCATTTATAGCAGGTTTTTCCCTGGATTCCACAATTTGAAGGATAATTAATATATCCGGGGTTTTTAATGAGGGAAGTTTTTATCACTTCCATCTATAAACAAACCATCTGTTCTATTAGTCACATATTTCATGTAATTTTCTTTGCTATCTTGTCTTTCGAGACTTAAAAAGTACTTTTCAGTCATCAATTAAATCTCACCCACAGATCCATAGGAAAATCCACTTTTAAAATCTACATGGCATTCAAAAGACAAAGAAATTCCCAGGATAACATTAAAAAGTCATGGCAAAAATGAAGTGGAAAAGGAAGATTTCCACCCAGTTCCTGCACAAAGAGAATTATTTCACTGAGGACACTTCTTTAAAAGAATTTGAATTTCAAACAATCCTTGTAGTGCCCTGTGGGACACAAGAATTAAAGTGAAGGTGGTTTTTTTTCAGAGTACACCAAAACCACAGATAAAAACCATCAGGCCTGAGTGCTGGTGGGAGTGTCAGGCTTTAAAAATGTCAATATTTAGAACTTTCACTGATAGACATAGAGCTCAACAAACACACATGGGAAGAACTCATCTCCCAGATGTCCAAAAGTGCCTGTGAATGCAGTTTTACAGAAAAAACAAATAAATAGATGTGATTTTGTTGTGGAAGCACACCAGAAGCATAAATCACTAAGCAAACACAGCCAGGAACAGGCTGATAATTCTCTATATAACAACCAGAGTGCGTTGATTGTGTGAGGAAATCCTGCACGGAATTTTTTTGTTAAACAGCTCTATTTTTTTTTTTTTTCTATAAGCCTGCAGGATTTGTTTTCTGGCCACCTTAGGTGCTGCCAGGTAGTGATTTCCCACAGCATCCCAGTGCAGCTGGGGCAGGTTGTGGCTGCTTTGGGAGCAGGGATGAAGGAAAGGTGAGCACATACTACTTGCACTTGTCCATCCTCCCCGATCTGGTGGATCTGGACTTGCTGGGCGTTGGCCAGGGCGTAGTGCAGGGCCTGGGGCTGGTTCTGCTGCAGCTCACTGGAGGCTGACACCGAGCTCTGCGACCCCTCTGCAGGAAAAGAGACCAAATTCCAATTTATGGCACGTGCAGCATCCCCCAAAGTGCTCCTAAAACCCCACAGCAATCAAATCCAGTCCCTGGAATTCACTGTGCATGAGGGAGGTTTGCTACAAACCCACAGAATTCCAGCTGGGAGAGCTCCTGCTTAAAAAAAAAAAAAGCACATTTTGGGATCTACATCCCAGATTCTGCAGCTGGAAAAGTCCCATCAGAACAAAACCACAGAGGTTTCCTGAGGAATTCAATTTTTTTGGTCATCTGAGAACAACTTCTGCCACCACCACGCCAAGGACACCTTTAAAAACCCATCCTGTCTATTGTGAGAAATGAAATTATTGTGAGAAATGAAATTAATATTATAATTATTTATAATTATAATATTAGTTAATATTTAATTATAATATTACTAATATTATAATTATTTATAATTATATTAGTAATGACAACGATAATTTATATTTTATTATATTTCACTAACATAATATTAGTAGTTAATATTAATACTTAGTGATATTTACTAATTATTCTTTAATTATTATAGTTAGTAATTTTAATTATTATAAATAATATTTCTAATTATAAATAATAACTATAAATAATAACTATTGTTTATATATTATAATATATAATATAATATTACTTATATATATTATTTTATATAAATGATATTCCCATTATTTAAAATGATAAAATAAACTTATCATTATAAATAATGGGAATCTCCCAATTGCTTTCCAAGATCCATCCCCTACAATTCACACTGACACACGTGAGGTCTGGAATTGTATTTCTGAACCTCAAAATGACAGGCGGATTTCTTGATTTATTAAATTTAAACACAACTCACACTGCAGAGTGGAAATGCCCCTGAAAAGGGAATGTTAAACATAAAAAATGAGAGTTATCTTCATGTAACAGGGACAAAAACCACCAGGAAAACCTCAGTGGGATTTCCAGAGGGTAAAAACTTGTAATGGACACATCATAGATCCATTCTGAGGTTTTCCAGCTGCAGGGAAAGGATTCTTCTAAATAGAAGAGGCAAAAGGCAAATAAAAATGACAGAAACCATTAATTTTTAATATCTCTACTAAATACTCCAAGATTTATTCTGCAAACACACTGTTAGTTCTGCAGGAATGAGTTTTATTCACTGAAATATTTTAATGGGAATGTTCTTTAATAAAATCAGCCATTTAAGGGGCTTTTTTTCCCTCCTGTCTGCAAATGTTTGGGCACGAAGATAATTTTGAGGTTTAGGTCTGAGCATGGGAACTGGGAGCTCCAAACCACCAAGTTAATATTTATTTATTTGTTGAAAAGTTGGGTTGGTTGACAATTCAGGCAGCTCTGATCCTGTGAATGAGCTGGAACACAGAATTCCAGCCACAAATTTCCACAGGAACCGAGGGAAACACAACAAATCCAATTTTTTTCTGCCTGTTGGGCACACCTTTAATCCCTCACATCTCAGCGGTAACTGCAGAGCTTTTATAATTCCTTAAATGCAGCCTTGGTGCTCCCTGGGCAATTCCAGCTTTTCCTGCTCTGGTGTAGAGTGGAATTTGTTGCATAGAATTCCAGGTGGGATTGAGGAAGCCCAACTGGCTGAAAAGTGCTGAATATTGCAGAAAAACTGCCCAAACCAAATAAAAATGGCATTTTTTTAACCAAATAAATGATAAATGGCATTTATTGACCAAACAAAAATGGGATTTTTCCAACTGGGATGCAATTGGCTTTGTCATGGCCATAGGAAGGAATGGATATCCTGGGAAAATCCTTACCTGAACCTCTTTCACTTTTTCACCCATTTCCATTAATTTATTCCTAATATTTGATGCAATTCACTTCTCTATTTTTTAATTTACAAATAGCATTTTCTTGGGATGACTGAGAAAATCCACTGCTATCATCTGCTCCTTCAGGGCTCCCAGCTCAGAATTTTGTGGAACAAATTCCCCCAGGATTCTGAGGAACAAATTCCCTCAGGATTCTAAGGAACAAATTCCCTCAGGATTCTGAGGAACAAATTCCCTCAGGATTTTGAGAAATAAATTTCCTCAGGATTCTGAGGAACAAATTCCCTCAGGATTTTGAAGAACAAATTCCCCCAGGATTCTGAGGAACAAATTCCCTCAGGATTCTGAGGAACAAATTCCCTCAGGATTTTGAAGGATAATTTCTTGGTCTTTCCTTTGTGTTTCCCAGTTTTTCCCTGTGGAATTCAACTGAGCTAAATTACAATTCAACCTCAGCCAAACCACAGAGTGCAAATACAGAATCCTTCATTTATAATATTTATTTTCTGATTAAGTTATGTGATAAAAGATTATCAAAGAACTAAAACCTGCAGCAGAGAAATATGTATTTTATATATATTTATGATATTCACATATTGAAATGCATTTTTAACTGTAAAGCTCAAAAGTCTTGATTTTTAAATCACTTTTGGCTTCAGAGGACAGAAATTATTGTGCTTTTTGAAGGTGCAAGAGGAGCCACAGCCTGGATGGAATCACGCTGCACCTCTCCTATGGTCACCTATAAATGGATTTAAATTTGGCTTCACTGCAACAACTGAAATTGGGGTTTTTTGCTCTATTTTGTTAGATTTTTTGGGTGGGTTTTTTTCTGTCTTAGGAAGAAAGAAGAGAGAGGATTCAGCCACATCTGAAAACAAAACATCCTTTCTGAGTCCTGTTTCCCCCCCTCTTCATCTCAGAGCAGACAAAGGGAATATTTATCCACTTTTATAAACATTCCCCACTACAAACAAACCCAGCCATGAGGAGCAGAGCCAGCCTGGGGAGAGGAGCTGTCAGCAGGGAGAAACCCCTGCAAACCATCGAGCCTCACTTCTCCAAGTGGGATTCTGGAGAATCCCTGGCAGGAGGAGCCACAGCTGAATTCCAGAATTATCCACGAGTTCCCAAGGGACAGCTGGGACATGAACCCTGCAGAGCATTCCCAAAGAACCTTCAAGGACATGTGGGGTTAATTCTCAGCTAAATTCACTTTTTAAGGCAGAATCTTTGGTGTTTTCTAATCTGTTCCTATTTAGCTGTTGAGGATTTTCACCTTTATGGAATCATGGAATTGTTAAGGGTGGAAAAGACCTTTAAGATCATGAGATTCAACACCAACACTATGGTCACCACCCACCACATCCCCAGGTGCCACATCGATGGGATTTTGGACACTTCCAGGGATGGAGACTCCATCACTACCCTGAACAAACAATTCCAATGCTGGACAACCCTTTCCATGAAGGAATTTTTCCTGATTCCAACCTAAACTTCTTCTGGTGCAGCTTTAAGGACATCTCCTCTCATCCTGCCCCCTGTTCCCCGGGAGAAGGGACAGATTCCACAGCAGGAGGGATTCCCACTTAGGAATTCCGGAATTCAAAATGGTTTTCCAGCTCCACCCTCAGAGCTCTCCTCACAGACAGGGATGAATCTCCTTGTTGTAGCCCCAGCAAGGGAAGGGTGGATGGATTAACCATCCCCAAACCCAAAAAAAGCAGGGAAAAACCATTCCAGAACAATGGAAATAAAGCTGTAAACCATCACCTCCCCCTGCCTCAGCCCCACTCGTGTGGAACAGCTTTGAAGATTTGGCTGCACATCCGGTTTTTAATGTGACACCTCAGCACAGGCCTAAATCTACACAGAAATCCCAAAGTCAGGGAACTAATTAAAAATTCCAACATGGAAAATTGTGATAACAGCTTGAACAATCTGAAGAGAAATGAAAAGAAGGGAAGAAGGCACTTTTCAATTAATCCTCCTCCCAAACCCCTCATTCCCTGCACAGACTCCAACCCTTTGCAAAGGAATATCCAGTGAAATTATCATGGCAGCCACATGGATGTCTCTGCTTGGGAAAAAAACATGAGGAAAACACACCTAGGTACTGAAATGTTGGCTCCAGGAGCAGAGCAAAGCACAGCAATCAACACCTCCTTTCCAAAGAAAAGCAATGGATTCAAGCAAACAGCCAGGGAAAATCAGGAAAAGCAACTTCTGCCTGAATTTAACAGTCAGTTAAGTGCAAAAAAATCTTAATTAACATCTCTGGGGGTGAAGGACAAAGAAAATCCATTTGTGTTTTCCCAGCAGGCTCCCCAGACATGACTTTCCCTGCAGGTTGATGCCTTGCAGGGTCTGTGGGCTCAGCCTCCTGCTTTGCTGTCGTTTCCAGAGTTAATTTTGCCATGTGATGAGCACAGCAGAGAGGAAATCTGCTGTCACTTTTCACCATGCTCCAATCAAAGCCACGTGCTCCAGGAACTGTTAATCCCAAGCAGGAAAAGCCTCAAAGCTTTGGCATTTCCAACAAGTGCAAGAGGAGTGAGTTTAAACAACAATCCTGTTGTGATGCAAATAATCCAGAATTCTTAATTGTGTGTGCAATAATTCATGAAGAAAATTTGAAATCCCAAATAAATGAGGTAGGAAGTAGCCTCTGGAGATGATCTAACCCAATGTCCTTCCTCAAACCATGGGCAACCAGAACTGGTGGCTTTGGGCTGCACCCAGGTGGATTTTGATGTCTCCAGGGATGGTGACAAATTCTTACTGTGCTCAGTCATCCCCAAAATTCCTCAGGACCAGGGAAACCAAAGTCAGGGCACAGCTGAGTGAACTTCAGGATGCCATATTTTATTTTTTTTTTATTAGGCAAATAAATTGCTGCTAAAAACAACTCTGAAAATCCCAGTCCTCCCATTCATGGGAAGGGTTTCCAGCACTGCGGTGCCAGGATTTGGGAATACCTCAGGAAGTGAAGCTGGATGGGGCTGGGAGCACCCTGGGATGGTGGAAGGGTCCCTGGAATGGGATGAGCTTTAATTAAGGCCCTTCCCACCCAAAGCAGCTGGAATCCCATGGGATAAGCACACCAAGGAACCAACCCAAACTGATGATCCTACAGGAGACAGGAACCCACTGACTCTGAGTTTTACATCTCTGCAGGTGCCTCCAAACCTCCAAAGCAGACTGGAGATGAATAATTGGAATAATAAATCTCAACAGCACTCAAGGAGTACAGGCTAATGAGCACAGGCTGTAATATCCACCTACTGCTGCCTTTTCACCCTGAAATACTGATTGCTGAAAGACTGAGAGCAAAAATCCCATCAACATAGAGGGCTTATGGTTATCATTACATTGATTAGTTGTTTTAATTTGAGATTTTTGGATGGGATTCCCTGTTCCAGCACATAAAATTTTCCATTGAAAGCAGATTTTGTCATTCTTTGCATGAGATACAGTGGTTAGTGTTAACATGCAACCAAAAATTTTATGCAGGCAAATAAACTGACTTCCTTTTCTTTGGGCTGCCTTCCAAAGCCCTGGTTTTAATATCTAATGTACAAAAGTCCCAGAACACTGCTTTATATTAAATGCATGAGCCAGAAATGTCCTCAGAGAACACTCCTGAGGTCAGGATTTTTCATTTGTTATCCAGGCCTCCATACCTAGATGGAAATATGGAATCACCTACAGCACATTTCATGTCTGCAGAGGAAAACACTTCAGGAACAGCATTTAGCACGTCCCACTGAATGGTGTGAACACACTGGGAAGGATTTAGTCACTTGATTCCTCTCAGGAACAACAACTGCAAAGATATTTGGACTTTCTCCTCAAAGAACTGAGCGTGGTAAAAATACAAAATTCCAGCACAAAGCTGCAGGAGCTGAAGCCATGGGGGTGGACAGAAAGCAGGGTTGGGTGGGATTTTGGGAATTAATTGTTCCCTGTGAGGGTGGGGAGGCTCCCAGAGAAGCTGTGGCTGCCCCTGGATCCCTGGGAGTGCCCAAGGCCAGGCTGGAATAACCTGGGACAGTGGAAGGTGTCAGGGGTGGAATTAGATGAACTTCAAGGTCCTTTCCACCCAAATCATTGCAGGATTCCACACTCTCAGCACCTCAGCAAAGCCAGGAAACCAAGAGGGATTTCTGAGGCTGGAATAAGCTGGGACAGTGGAAGGTGTCCCTGCCCATGGCAGGGGTGGAATTAGATGATTTTAAGGTCCTTTCCACCCAAACCATTGCAGGATTCACACTCTCAGCACCTCAGCAAAGCCAGGCAGCCAAACCAAAATTCACCTTGGAAACCAAGAGGGATTTCTGATTTGGGGGGAAGGTTTGGTTTGTACCTGAGCCACTGTAGGAGGAGGATGAGGGGGTTCTCCTGGAGAAGCTTTTCACAGCCAGGCTCTGGCCTCTCTGCTTCCTCCTCCAGGCTGTCCTGCACTTGGAGTCGATGCTCTGCTTGATGCGGTACCAGTCTGACTCTGTGATGCCAAACTTGTAAAACAGGTGGCCTGGAATGGAGGAAAAAGAAAAAAAATTGTAAAAATACAGCAGAATATAGCATAGAAATACCTTAGAAATACCATAGAGTAAGAGAGACACTGAGAGATGGAAATAGAAACAAGTTTCAAAGGATGGCCTTACAAAAAAGACTGGATACTTTGGAGAAACAAAATTATGAAAGATGCACTGTAGTAGGACCCACAAGGGTTAATTTTAGATTATTGGCTTTAAGGCTTCTACAGCATGATGTGGCTAAAGCTGATAGACCAAAAAGCACTTACAGTGTACTGTAATTAGGAAATAGTTGGCTTCTCATTTTGATGGTGTGAATAACATCTGTATTGTCTCATCCTTCTCAAGAGACTGAAAATGGAATAAAAGTTTAAGCACCTCTCAGCTGCCTCATGTCTAGCTCAGAAAGGGCTTAATTTGACAATAATAATCAACACAAACTTGTATTTTCCAGAAAACAGAGAGGACACACACAGTCCCACACAACAGGCTCTGCACCTGCAAAGAGCCCCAAAACTGAGCAGTTACAGGACTTCTTCAACAAAACTTATTCCCAAAAGTCAGTGATTGTTCACCTGCACAGTTCTGGGTGTAAAAATGCCAGGAATTTTAACAATGTATGTACATGGAATTTTATCAGCTGCACTGGGGTCTGTGGAAGCTGCACTGTTACAAACCAAGAGGAGGATCCAGCACTGCAGAGGCAAAGCTGGAGCAGGGATTATTCCTCACTGACAGTACCCCTCAATAAGTCTGACTACAAAATTGACTCCTGCTGAAGAAGGAAAATGCAGAAAATTCCATATAGAAAAAAAAAAAACAAACAACTCTTTTAAAGCTCAGTGCAAAATTGACCCAAATTCAGTTAAAAACAGAGCCCAAAAGGAGGATCCCCTCACAGCTGCTCCCAGAATTCAGGCACTTCAGGAGCCTGAGGATGAACTGTGCAGCCCCTGGTGCTGAGTTGCCAAAGTGTTCCATGAACAAGGTGAGGAGTGGCTTTAAAACTGGGAATTTAACTGGGAATGTTGTGCAGTGTCAGCTTGAATTATTCCACACTTTCACCATTTCATTGGAGCTTCTGAGGGGCTTGGATTTTCCTAAAGCACCAACACTGGAGAGCAAAAAACTTCAAGCCCTCACGGAAAAAAATCCCCTGAAAAATCCATTATTTGCCCATCTGAAATAGAGGGAGGTGGATTTTTATATGGACAGGACAAGGGGAATGGCTTCAAACTGACAAAGAAAAGGGGTAGGGGGGATTTTGGGGAGGAATTGTTCCCTGTGAGGATGGAGAGGAGCTGGGATGGAATTCCCAGAGCAGCTGTGGCTGCCCCTGATCCCTGGCAGTGCCCAAGGCCAGGCTGGGACAGGGCAGGTGTCTCTGCCCATTAAATGAACTTTAAGGTCCTTCCCACCCAAACCATCCCAGGATTTTCTGATCCAAACCCCCTAAATCCAACCAGAGCTCTCTGAACATTTAATATGTTAATACTCTCAAAATTCAGAGGTGCAACACTGAACAAGCCAAGGCTGCCAGAGATGCTTTTACTCCACAGGGCAAAGCTTCAAGAATCTCTAAAATTCTCATTTTCCTTTCCCTACCCTGCAAAGTAAAATAATCTTTTCCACTTTTCCACTTACTGGGCTTTCCATCTTCCTCTCAGATGGGCTCCTAATCCTGTGAAGGACTTGCCTAAGCTGTTGTATATAGAACCTAAAGAACAGGATATGGGCTGCTCCTGCAAGGCAAATGATTTGAAGCCTGGAGCCACAAAATTCCAGGTTTGCACAAACTAAAAGCTCCACAGCTTCCTCTGCATTACAAATGAGCCCAGAGTCCTCAAAGCCTGAAATCTGCAGGCTCTAACAGAGCCAAGTGGAGAACTGGATCTCTTGTGGCATCATTTTTTAAAATAAAATTTATTTTTTCACTGCTTTAATTATTTTTTTGTAGGAGCAATTTGAAATGAAGGAGAGAACACTGGATGTTTCTATTTCAGAAGTGCTTTGAAGTCCCCCGAGATTTTTCACTTCTAAGTGACAGCAAGAACCCAGAGAAGTTTACAGCCCTGTGTGGGGTCTCCAAACTGGGAAAGGAGGAAAATGGGCTGAAATTCCAATTTGCTGCTGTGCAGGGTTCCTTTCCATGGGTGTCAGCAAAAGCAGAGCACAGAATGAATTTCAGATAGAAAATCTGTGCAGTCACTGTCACAATCTAAAATGCTGTTTTACAACCAGGCCCTGAACAAGACATTTCCTACCAGGAAAAATCACAACCTGAAGGCACTGGGGGAGTTTTTAAGGAGATAAAATGTTCCCAATGGCATTAAAAAGATGATTTACCTGCAGGAGAGAGAGAAATCCCCCAAATTGTGCACACAATAGCAGAGTGGAGTGAGCTGAGTGTTCCCTGCCCACAAATAATTGCAGGCAGGAGAGCCCCCAGCATGTCCCACTCCCAACCCACCCAAAATCAGGATATTGGAAATTAAACTCTCACTTGGGGAAATCCAGAGGAGAGAAAAGGCAGGAATGCTCCAGGGAGAAGGGATTTGAGGGTTTTTTGGATCATTTACTCTCCCAAAGCTGCATCAAACATTGATATTTTACACAGCACAGCATCCACGAGCCACAGAACAGCACAGAAAAAATCCAGGCAGGAATATAAATCAGCACCTGGACCAAAAGACAATGATTTGGAAGATGGATGCCCATAAAAGAAGAATAAAGTACAGGATTTAGATAATTTAAGACTGGCTGAGTGTGTTTTTAGTGATCTTTTCATGAATGGTGCCTCAAAAAAAAGATGTTCTTATTTTAAAACAATAAAAAGCCAAAGTTTGCTTTTTGGGGGGGGAGGAATCTCATTTCCTGAAGGAAGCTTTCCATAAAAAACACACCAGAGACTTAAAAATAATTCAGTGATTTCATAAATTGCAGGAGTTGGGGTGATTTATACAGACAGAGAGATCCTGGCTGCAGCTTGGGAGACAAAAAGGGCTGCAAAGAGAATTCAGGAGCCACAGGGGAGAAAAGAGGAAATCAAGGATCAACATTCCAATCTGAGCAAGGAAAAGCTCAGGAAGAGGGCAAAAATCAGGAAAATTCAAGTCAGCTTTAAAAGGCAACAGGTGCAGCAGGGATCAGAGACAGGGAGAGAGCTGGGGGAGTCCAATTAAAATTAAAAAGAGCAACACAAGCAGGTCTGAAATAAATCTTTCTGTGGTTTTTAAATGAAATAAAAACTAACAAATTCAAAGGAAAAAAAGATTTGACTTGGTGCAAACACAGAGGCGGTGACTGAAATGATTCAACACTCCTAAATTTTTGGAGGATCTGCTGTACAAAATAAGGAGAGAAAGGGTTGGAGTTTCCTAAAAACCAGAATTAATTATAAACTAAGAAAATCCCAGGGAAACCACGTTCCTGGGGAAGTAATCCTCTCTTTTTGGAAGGTCAGAAGTCAAGGAGCAAAAGACAAAACAATCCCCACAGAACATGAAACTGTAAAGAAATCTAATTAAGAACAAATTGAGGAGGAAGAGATCAAAATCAGACGTGAAATATTCCATCCTCATCCCACATTCAGAACCAGCTCCTAAAAATCAAATTCTACAGCAGGAGTTTCATTTGCACACCCTGAGTTCCTGCTGCTCCCCATTCTCCAGGAATCACAGATTTCCTTGGAAATTTCTAAGGTAAATCAGAATTTTCATGGACTTGGCAGAGTTAGGCTGAGGTGGCCCAGAAACTCCTGCTGGTTTTGGTGCATTTGGAAAGATTTGGGAAAGGGCAGCACAGAATCCAACAGCCATGTATAAAATACAAATATATTTCTGTTAATACAGAATCCAAGCAGATTTAGGTCACTGCTCCTTCACTTTCCAATTCCCTCTAATTTTTCAAACCCAAAGAAAAGGACCAGGATGGGGAATTCATCTTGAAGTGATGGACAGAATCCTTTTAAATTGACAGGAAGATGATGGATCCTACAAGAAACAAAGGCTCCTGCCTGCTCAGAGGAGAAGGGGATGATTTTTTGGGGGCTTTGGCTCCCAAAATTCATTTTTTTCTCAGCAGGGTCACACATTTGGAGTCTTTTTGATTAAACCAAGAGCACATGACAGCAAAATCTGCTGCTCCAAACACGGAGGGAGCAGAGGAAAAGCTGAAGCACCTCTGGAATTCCTCCTTGAGCCTTCAGGCTCTGACTCTGCAAAGCTGATGCAGGGCTTGCCCTGCCCATATTGAATCCATTGGAAAGCAGGAATTGTTTACTCCTCTGGCAGCTGGGGGATGATCTCCACAGCTGAGAGCCTCTTCCCCCTGCTCAGACTGGGATGTTTAGGTTTGGGATGCACGAGGGGAGGGATGCCAGAGCTTTGGAGGCTCCTCCAGTGTCACACGGCTGGAAAATCCATCCTGGCACCAAAAATTCCCTTTCCAGGACATTGCTGTGATCCACAACGTCCAAAGAGAGACAGGAGGAGCTTGGGGACAAGGAGGAGGGAAGGCAAATTCAGCTACCAAGTCATTAACTCTGTTCATTAATATTTATTTAGGATATTTATCTGAATAGTTCATCTTTAACAAGTCACAGATTCAGAGGAGACATGAAAATTTAAGTTATTTTAAATGCCTTTGTTCTTTGAATTAAAAGAACGCCACCAGAAGTTTTAAAAATGAAAAATTAATGTTAATTGGGATCTAGAGTCTCCAAATTCCACCAAGGGATCCTGTTCCAGAGCAGGAGAGCTCCTGCACTCAGTCACACCTCAGCACCTCTCTGGAAGAGCAGCCAGGCTATTTTTACCTATTTTACAGCAAGTACAACCTGGTTTATTCTGATTTATGGAAGGAGCCATCAGCATTCAAATATTGCCATCTAGTGGGGTGTCAAATTCCCAGTGTGGCAGGAAAAGATGGATTTTATCTGCTCCTGGTTTGCTCCATCCCAACTCCCCACAGGACACAGAGAGTGCTCTGAAAGATTCTGGAGCTGCAGGAGCAGGGAGAGGCTGGGGTGAATGAATTATTTAATCCCTGCAGAATTTATTAATCCCTGCAGAATTAACTAATCCCTGCATGAACAGAACATTTGTGATTTTCCAGGAATTCCACGTGTTACAGAATTCCCAGAGGGATCCTTCAATCCCTTTCCTGATGGTGACAGAACATCCACAGCTGTTTAATAACCTGAGTACAATTATTATAAATTAATCAATCAATCACTACAAGAAAATAATTCTGGGCCAAACAGAGGGTTTATAACCTGAAAAGAGAAAACTCTTCCTGTTCTCTGCTCCAGGTCCCAAGTTACACCAGAGTGATGACACTGGACAAATGGCATTTGCTTCTAGTTTTTTCCATCATTTAAAAAAAAAAAAATCTTACATTTATTCCTATTTTGTCTCCCATTTTTAAAAGAGAAGACAACAGCTGCAGCAGAAACCTTCCCAATGAGCCAATCTTCAGACTTGCCCTTTTCCTCTTTCCACAGGCCTGAAAGCCATTTTTGTGTGCCCAGGCTCAGCACTGTGCTCCTGTCTCTGCAGACCTGCTCACTCCAGCACGTACTCGAACCAAGCCTGGCCAAAAGGGAGAAGCACTGAGGGATGGAAGGAGTGTGCAAACAGATGGTCCAAGTGACCTCATACATTCATTTTCTGGTTTCTGCCGAGCCCAGCACTCACCAGTGCCTGACAGCACATCACACACGGCGCAGTTACGGCAGCGGGGACTGACAGCCCCACCGCGGCCTTGCCAAGAATGGAAAATTGAATTTCTCACTTGTCTAACACAAGGACAACAAGAGGAGTGTGAGGAGGAGAGAGAAAACACACAATTTATTTTCTTTCCCCAAAATTGCCGCCTTTTTTTTTTTTTTCAGTTTATTAACAGGCCTTGGCCAGGAAAATAATTGAAATCAAGAGAAGTGCCCAGGAAAGAAGTAAACTGCAGGCAGCAGCCAGTTCCAGCTGAAAGCAGGGCCAGCACTGATGCCATGGATGAGAACTGTGGGGCTGAGATAAACTCAATGGGTTCTCCCATTATCTTCTTGCCTGGCCTCAAACGAGGTTATCAGTGCCCTGCATGTGGCAGCATTTAATTGATTCACAAAGCAGCAGCTCTGTGGAGCTGGAGCCAGGCTCGTGCAGCTCTGAGGGACACAGTGTGTGAGAGCAGCAGCAGCACGAGGCCAACTGAAATGAA
The DNA here is from genome assembly GCF_028551555.1 of Melozone crissalis. Taxonomy (NCBI): domain Eukaryota; kingdom Metazoa; phylum Chordata; class Aves; order Passeriformes; family Passerellidae; genus Melozone; species Melozone crissalis. The sequence goes on from NW_026535785.1 coordinate 1,945,254, forward strand.
AGCTCTTCAGACAGGAGAAAAGCCCAGCAGAAAGGATTTCTTTCACTTCTTGCTTTTTCAAGATGTGCTGAACTCTCAGACTCTGCTCCTGAGGAGGAGAGAGCTCTGCAGCCTCTCTGGTTGTGTCCCCAGCAGGTGACACCACTGGTGACCTTCCCAACAGAGCCAGCCCAGCTCCAGGGGGAGCAGAGCCCCTGGCAAGGCTCAGAGCCCAGGCTGTGACAGCACAGAGCTCAGCAGGACCTGCACAATTCCCCCAGTTCCACCCCAAAGGGAACCTGTCCCACCCTGAGCCATGCTGAGGAGCACAGAGCTCAGCAGGACCTGCACAATTCCCCCAGTTCCACCCCAAAGGGAACCTCTCCCTGTCCTCCCCCTGAGCCATGCTGAGGAGCACAGAGCTCAGCAGGACCTGCACAATTCCCCCAGTTCCGCCCCAAGGTGAACCTGTCCCACCCTGAGCCATGCTGAGGAGTACAGAGCTCAGCAGGACCTGCACAATTCCCCCAGTTCCGCCCCAAAGTGAACCTGTCCCACCCTGAGCCATGCTGAGGAGCAGGAGTGTCCCACAGGGTGCCTGAGCACCTGGAGCAGTGCAGGGTGTCCTGGAAGGACAGACTCCAGTCCCTCCCAAAGCAAACAGTGCCAGGGTGCTGTGCTAACATCACAGAACAGCCTGCAGCCACTCTGTGTTTCCCAAGAACTGCAGCCCGTGGTGTTTAACACTGGGAGAAGAAAATGTTGGCACAAAGGATTTCCAGGGACCACAGGATTAGCTCATCCAGCAGACACAAACCACAGGACTCCTGTTCAGGCTCCCAGGGCTGGGCAGAGGAGCCCTTATCCTATAGCCTGAGGGACCCTGGGCTGGGGCCAGCAGCTCAGGGATGCTCAGGAAATTGCTGGGATGAGCTCTGCCCCTGCCCCAACCTCCAGAGCATCCATGGCCGATCCTGAGGGACTGAACCAACAATTACCAACATCCCAATCACAGAAATCACCACTTTCTGCTGCTGATGAAATGTTAAAGACACAGGACAAAATGCCAATTTGGATCATTTTTCCTCAGGCTCTCCAGCAGTCTCCAGATGGAATCCAAGGTTTGGATGCACCTCTGCAAGTGCTGATGTTCAGGACTGTGGCATGTTGGTGTGACACTTTCAAACCATGGGATGTTATTCAATACTCTGACAGCCAGCCATACTCTGAATATTGTGAGACATGAGAAGCTCCAAATTATAAACAGGAAATGAAAGGAAGACAAAATATACCCAAAAAGCATACAAATATTAGAAAGGAAAGAAGAAAAAGAGGAAAAATTGGTAGAGTTAATAAAAATTCAGTAATAAAAAAGGCTTTTAGAAGTGAGAAAGTGAAAGAATAGAAAATATTGATGACATTCTGTATTTATAGTGCATGTCCCAACCTGCAATGTTTGTGCAGAGCACCTGAAGGAGACAGAAGCTGGAGAGAAATTATTTTCCAGCACACAAGGGATGGCTTCCCACTGCCAGGGATAGGGTTAGGTGGGATTTTGGGATGGAAGGGGTGAAGAGGCCCTGGAATGGATCCCCAGAGAATCCCCTGCATCCCTGGCAGTGCCCAAGGCCAGCCTGGGACAGTGGAAGGTGTCCCTGCCATGGCAGGGGGTGGCACTGGATCTTCAAAATATAACTATAAATATACATATAACTATAAATACACATATAACTACAAATATATATATATATATAAATATACAAATAAATATATAAATATAAAATATAACTATAAAGAATTGCTGCACACAACCCAAACCACTCCAGGATTCCATGATAAACATCTTAAAAAACAGCACCAGCCTGGAGTGTCCCACAAAACATCCTCTGGTGAGAAACATCCGAGCTCAGCTCATCCATGAGAACTTCCTGCCCTTCCTCCAGTATTTCCAAGCAGGATAATCCCCAAGAAGGACAGAAATGTGATCTATTTGTGTTTATCCTGCTGTTATGAAGCTCAGACTCCCCATGAAAAGCTGGAGCAGCAGCGCTGAGCTCCCCACACGTTTTCCAGGCCACCAGAGGCAGCTCCAAGCAGCCCAACCTGTGGGCAGCAATATTTCTCTTTCTATTCCTATTTCTCTTTCTCTCTCCATACATAAACTCATCCCACTGCCATCAGTTCCACAGCCAAATGTGGTTCCTATTAAGCAGCCGTGTGTGGGCTGCAGCCCCAGAGCTGGTGTGTGGATTTTTGGGAAGCAGAGCCAGTGTTTAATTCCATTTGGCCTCTGCTGAGGACACAAGTCCTTTCAGAGTGTATTAACATCTCTTTCAACTCCTGCAGTAGGAGAAGTGCTCCCATCCCTACTGCAAGGAATGTTTTATAGAACAGGAGCAGCAAGCTTTGATGAGGGATTTCTTTCTGTGCTGTGTTTTTGTGGCTTAAAAAGTGAAGTTATTTGGCATTTGAAGCAGAAAATGCATCATTCAGAGTTAAAAATCCGATTTTATCATTAGGTATTCTCAGATAACACTTTGTTTTATGGTATTTAAAAGACAGGGATGCATTCTGGAGGAAATTAAAGGGAAATGGGAAAATTCCCTCTATGAGAGTGGAAGCAGATGGGAAAATTCACCCAAAGTTTCCAGCACAGTTTCCCCCCCTCTGTGAGCACTGCAGGGTTTGGGTGGGGGATTGAAGTTTTTGAGTTGTTTTTTTTTCTCAGCAACAATCCTGTCCCTAACAAGAGAGTTATTTCCATGTGCATAAATCATTCCCTGAGCAACAGATGCTGTCTGGAGCCCAAATAAGAATTTTGGGGTCCAATAACACAAAGGCACAGGTTCCCCTTAATGTAATCCATGAGTTTGGATCTCCTTCCTCCACCCAGCCAGAAATTCTGCATTAAATGTGCAGGTTCTGATCTTCCATCCTCTTAGAATAATCAACCAGAACTGACAAATAAGTGGGAAAATGAGAGTCTGCAAAAACCCATGTGCAGAGCAAGGGGCTTGCACAGAAATAATACACAAAGTTACACACAATAATATATAAAATATGTGTATATATAAATATATATTATAAGCAACTAATCTTATTTTGTTTTCATTTAGTTACTTTGATTATTTTGAAGAATAAGAACTACTGATAAATTTTCTTTTCTGAGCTTCTGAAATCCCCCCTCCATTTTTTCCAGCATGCCATGGAAAATCATCTTTTCTATTACACCGTTTCTTATAACTGCAAAATTCTGAATTTGGGAATCTGTTTTTTCCAACTTGCTCATGGAAATTGCTGCAAAATCTCCAAAGAGCTAAACCTGTATTTTCTGTTAGGCAAAGAAAATTACAACTGAGGATGTTCTTGGATTGTATTTCACCAGCAAAAGTCTCCATTTTTAGCAGGGCTGAGGTAATGAGCTATTTAATGACATAGATTGTGTTTAAATCATTCTGGTTTCTTGCCCAAAAGCTCTCCTCAGTACCACTGCCACCCCACAAGCAAATTCCTACCACAAGTGAAAATTTAGACTTCCAAAGATAAACTTTCCTCTCCTCTTGTGGTAAACCCTGTGCAGAGCATCAAGAATTTTTAATAAACACACATCTCTTCATTTTCTATACTTTCTGCATATTACACAAAATACTTTCTCTATTAAATACAGATTTGCTTGGTGTTTTTCTTATAGAAAAAAAAAAAAAGATGGAATATCTTTGCACTGACAAACTGCAAGAAACTTGAAACAAAAGGAAAAACAAAATCCTTTCTATTTCCTTGGGCTCCCCTGGCTGTGACTGGCACAGGCCAGGCTGATGACATTGGATTTTTCATTTCTGGTTGAATTAAGTCATCAAAGCATCATTGGCTCAGAGCAGAAGCAAATCCCACTGTGGGGACCAGCCCTGAGGGGGTTCCCATGCCAGGGACACTGGGGTTTGGGGGGATTTTCTGGGAGAACACCTCAGGGCTGGAAAGCAGATGTGTGTGGACAGGGAAGGGGGTTTGGGATGGCAGGGATGGAACCATGGCACACACAGACTGAGCGTGGGCACAATCCCATCCTCGAGAGCTGAGTGCTCCACATTCCTCACCAGGCTGCTGAATCCAGCTCCACTCCCACTTAATTACTGCCAGTGATGACACATGAGGTTATTAAGTGAAATCATCATTCCTGGACCACTGTTCTCACTGCTACATTTGCTGCTCCATCAAGTTCTGTGTTTTCTTTGCTGGTTGCCCCAGGATTCTTTGTCCTTGCTGGTAGCAGATCAACATTTCACTGCCCAAACCAGACTTCTCTGGCCAGATCCACACAGGCTCTATTTTTTTCCAGAAATCCTGAGTTTTTTATGGCCTGGCTCCCAAAAGAAAACAACACAGCAGCCAAGAGCAGGAAGGAGTGAAGTTGTTTCAGATACCTGGATCCCAAACCATGCTCATATCATCAAAGTCAGACCCTGATTGCTGCTCATGATCCCCTGCTCTCACATCTGTGCCATTCCAGGCCTTCTCCAGCTGCAGGGATCACTTCCATAATCCAGTATTTTCATGGTCAGAATGTCTTACAGAAATGACATAATCCCCAGCTTGAGCACCGGGTCACATGGACACATTCCTTCCCCGTGCTCACATTGGCAAACATCTCATCTTCCTCCACCACCAGTTACAAACTGACCCATGTGATTTGTGCTCTCAGATTTGAGGGATGGGAAAAGAACTGCCTGGGAATTGCTTTAACACTGGTGCAAGATCCATTTCTTAGTGTTTCTAAAAGCTTTTAACAAAAATCTATGTTTTAGTAGCAACATCATTGACATTGATGAGATCAGCAGACAAGAAGGCTTTGGAGATCAGCATTCATTTGAATTATCATCTCTCTTAAAAATACATCTTTAATGTGTTTGTAAAAGAAGCCCAAAGTCTTCTGCTTCAGGTAAATAATGAAGCAAAAATTGCCCCAATGCAGGCCCCTGAGTGGGTTAGATGTGGTTTTCAATTTCCCCAAAATAGCCTGAAAACCCCTGGAAACAGCAGCAGATAAGAGGAACATGATTCCTGCCATCACCAAACACCATTCTTATTCCCTTCCCTGGAACTGTCCCACAGCCACTTCTCCAAACACCACCCCAAATAATCCCTGACCTCTTCCAAAGCCTTACCTGGAGTTTCAAATTGCCAATTCCATACAAAACTCACCAGGATGACAAATTATTCCCACCCCAGATCCACTGGTAACTACACAAAATGTGACTATAAAGGATCTGGTAACAAGAGGACCTCCAGGTTTATTAGAATCCAGTTCAAGGATCCCTCCTGGGCCTGCCCAGACATCCCAACAACCCCAGCCTGTCCCTGGGAACGGTGTCCAAACACTCCTGGAGCTCTGGAAGCCTCAGGGCTGTGCCCATTCCCTGACTGCAGTGCTCAACCACCACCTGGCAGAAGAAACTTCTCCCAAAACCCTGGTTATGCTGGTTTGTTGGAAATAAAGCACAGGGAGCAGACTCGGCTGTCCTCCATGTATTCACTAGCAAATCAGCACAGCAGAACACGATGCTCACGTCCAGATTCCTCTTTTCATTTCAAACCAGTGGCTGTGCCTTTGTTCTACATGAAACCACATTTGATTCCTTTTAAATTAACAAATATCGTGCCTTTAACACAAATAACATCAGTTCACAGCTCCATAACAGCTTAAATAATGCAAAGACTGGTGCACATGGAGCAGACAGAAATCCAACAGTGTCCTGCCATTCCTGCTGTGAACCCAGATTTTATGATCCTGACATTGCCAACTTTTCCCATCACAATCTCAGCAAGTCTTTTGACAAAAAGAGACATAAATGGGAAGTCAAAAACTATGGTTCAAGACCATGCTGATCTGAGCACTTGAACAGTATTGAAATTTGTGTTACTAATTATTTCTGCAATATTTACTACACTCACAGCTGGTGATTGCACAGACGTCAGAATTTAGAATTTCTGGTGAATACCCACCAGCTGAAGTAAACCAGCCTTTTAGGATTTCTTCCTAAAACCTTCTTCATAAACAAAAGCCACCAGAACATCTCACCACACATCAAACACACTTAAAATCTCATTTAACCCATCCATTTCTGCCTTATCCACACGTCAAACTCCCCGGTTTCACTCACAGCGAATCCCGTAGATCATGAGAGGATCCAGCTGCTTCTTGCCGTGCTTGCCCTGGCCCGAGAGGTTGGAGATGGCCTGGATCTCCCTGTGGAAGAGGTAATCCAGCAGGGTCAGGGCCATCTTCTCGGCCGTGCGGCAGTTGGTGCTGATGTGCAGCATGTCCGCGGGCGTGATGGGGCAGCGCACGCGCATCTCGGGGTTGTTCTCGTCACCCAGCCACGTCCCGTTGGGGTAATCCTCTGAAACACACATGGAGAGAGCTGGGGTAATCCTCTGAAACACACATGGAACAGCTGGGGTAATCCTCTGAAACACACATGGAACAGCTGGGGTAATCCTCTGAAACACACGTGGGGACAGGATGGGGTAATCCTCTGAAACACACATGGGGACAGGATGGGGTAATCCTCTGAAACACACATGGGGACAGCTGGGGTAATCCTCTGAAACACACATGGGACAGCTGGGGTAATCCTCTGAAACACACATGGGGACAGGATGGGGTAATCCTCTGAAACACACATGGAGAGAGCTGGGGTAATCCTCTGAAACACACATGGAACAGCTGGGGTAATCCTCTGAAACACACATGGGACAGCTGGGGTAATCCTCTGAAACACACATGGAGAGAGCTGGGGTAATCCTCTGAAACACACATGGGGACAGGATGGGGTAATCCTCTGAAACACACATGGGGACAGCTGGGGTAATCCTCTCAAACACACATGGGGACAGCTGGGGTAATCCTCTCAAACACACAGGGGCAAAGGCTGAGCAGGGAGGCAGGCTGGGGTAATCCTCTGAAACACACAGGGGCAAAGGCTGAGCAGGGAGGCAGGCTCAGGACACAGCCAGGATTGCTCAAGTTTGCATCCTCTCCCCCAGTTTGCCTCCTGGTGTCCCATGGGCTTTCCCAGCTGAGCGCAGCGGGATCGCGGTGCCGGCCACCGAGAGAAAGAAACCCAAATTCACCCAGCAGTGACCAAAAGTTGTTGTTGTTCATGTTCTGACCCACACAGCAACTGGTGAGGCCAGTTCAGGTGTCCAGCTCACTCTCAGAGATCTCTTTTATTGAGAAACCACTCCAGGCCCAGTGCTCTCATCCCATAAAAATGAAGGTTACGGCAGCTCTGGGATATTCTCAAAGCACAGCAAATTTCAAGAGTCAACAGCTTTGAACCTTGTTTTTCCCCAACCCCAAACCCATTTCTGGTTGTCAAACCCATGAGATTAAAGCAAGGCTAAGCAAGATTATAGATTTAGGAAATTATAATCAACAGTGAGCACAAACCTGTTTAATCATTTAAAAGGAGTACAACAAGCAATTACAATAATTTAGGATGTAACCAGAGATCCTAAATATAATTTGGGTTTTTCCTCATATTTACCGGCTATATTATTTTCTAAAGAATAGTTTCCCAAGGAGCTGGCCCAGCAGAAGGATAATTATTCAATCACTAATCATCTGCCCTCTTATTCAAATATAAGACCATCAGAGCCACAGCTATACCTACCTACACACACACACATTCAATACATAAAGAAACTTTTTTATTTCTTTCCCAGTTTGTCAGGGGGAACAAAAAGGGGCACTAGGGATTTAATTAAATAAATAAATTGAACTCAAAGGCCCTCACTTCAATTAACCTGTGCAGACAATGCCAAAAGTTGATGGATTCAAGACTAACCAGAAACTGGAACAGAGCTCAGGACCAACCTCACCTCAAGTGGAGGATGGAACACAGAGCCAAGGATGAGACTCCCATTCCAGACATAAACCAAACTTCCAGAATTCCTCACACTGCTCATAGGAGCAGGGTAGGAAGCACTCCAGCAATATTTCAGCGGCCACTGAGTTGGACCATTTGGATTTGATTTCCACGTTTGCTGGACTGAGGAGTAAAACAAGGTTTGCTGACTGAGGCGTCACTCAGCCCTTCCTCCGAGAGCTTTACAGTCATTTATTGTGAACAGCATTCAGTTACAGTTACATTAATGACTTTTCTTTCATTAAGTGATCTTAGAGCAGAGTTTTGTGTATAGACAAAGTCCCCAATTCCTGGTTTCCATTACCCTTCCATCCCCACAGGAGGTGACAGAGCTCAGGTCAAACAGCATTTCCTCCTCACACCGAGCAGCACCCACAGCAAGCAGCATCTGGATATCCAAATCCTGCCCTGGGCTTTATCAGACTACAAGCCAGAAGAACTCAATAAAATAGAACATAAAAGCAACTCCAAACACTCCAAGCTGCTTTTCCAGCACGACCTTTGGGTTGAGTCACCCCACACGTCAGGGCCGAGCTCGCAGGCTGAGTAACGACAGGATGAGGCAAACGTTGGGTTGTGCAATCCTGATTTATCACCGAGAGCAGCAGATTATCAGCACGAGCACAGCCACACAACCAAGGAATGGCTTGGGCTGGAAGGGACCTTAAAATTCATCTCCTCCACCCCTGCCATGGCAGGGACACCTTCCACTGTCCCAGGCTGCTCCAAGCCCTGTCCAGCCTGGCCTTGGGCACTGCCAGGGATGCAGGGGCAGCCCCAGCTGCTCTGGGCACCCTGGGCCTCCCCACCCTCACAGGGAAGAATTTCTTCCTTATATTCAGTAACTTGCAAGGAAAACTATTTATTGTTGACATATGTAGAAACTCATCCCTCCAATTTTTTTCCTGCTGAAATCAGAACTTCATGCCCTGTCCTGAATATATTTTTATACACTTGCAAATTGTCTGTATTTTTTTGCCTTAATTTGATCCTTTCTTTTTTATCCTGAGCCAGGATAGGTCACACTGGCTGCTTTCTGCTCCCAGTACCAGGTGCCATCTGAAAAATAAAGTGGTTTGGATGAGTTGTGCCTTGTTTTGCATGCCACTGTGTCTGGCCTCACCACAAGTCTGGTTACCATTATCAGGGAAAACAACAGGCTGTTCCTCAAGATAAATGGACTGGGTTAGAAAAATTTGGGCAGATCTGGCGAAGCAAAAACATCTCTGGATCAATGTGTACGTTTTTCAAAGAAGTTCTAGGAAGCCTGAATAAATTATCCTCCAGCCTATCACAGCCTTGCTGCCTTACAGCTCACAGGATTGCTGTTGGATATAGGAATTTTTGTTCCTTATGGAACACCTTTTGCCTGCAGACTTTTTCAACAAATGTTGTTAACCTACATGAACCAAAGATTTTGTTCAATTTGCAAAATCCTCTCTTTTTTTCTGCTGGCACAGAGTCCAGAACATACTGTTTTTACCACGTGCAACTGTTCTTTTATTGCTCCCAGCCTGGAAAAAAAGACATTATCTTGTTATTCTGACCTATGACCACAATCCCCCCACTAAATTATCTCTTGCATTTTCCTCCTCCTTTCAAACAGAAAGGGAATTTATTTTATAACCATTTTGCATCAGGCATGACTGAAGTTAACCATGAATCCACTGCAGCTCTGTGAGGGCACAAAAGCTGAATTATGCCTTATTTTAGATCAAAATCATTCCTGCCAGGCTGCCAACACATCTGGCACTTTGCAGGGAGCAAACACAGGACTGGCACCCAAAAATCTGGTGGAAAGAGGAAATGCAGGGCCAGTTCTGAGTGAGGCACAAACACCCTGAGCTCTGGTGTGGGGTGGAGGAGAATGGATAAGGAAGGAGAAAACAGATTGGGAACTGGGTGGAAATTCCCTCTGAGCAATTAAACACATAAACACTATTGACTAAATCTGGATCACTGGAGGCTCCCAGCAGTGCAATATCCTTCAATGCATGTGGAATGGTTCTTGAGGTGCATTATCAGGCTTTGGAGGTGATATCTGGGTGGAATAGGTTATTCAGTGCATGCACTGTAAAAGGCAGACTCCACCCCCAGCACTGCACAGCCATACCCTGCTGCTGCTCCTTAAACACTTCCAAAAACTCAGCAATGTCAGCTGGGGAGGAAGGGAACCCTCAAAGAACCCCCTTCCCTTCAGCTCAGTGAAGCACAACTGCACTCACTCACCTGGAGCTCAGCCCTTCACACACCTTCTCATTTTGCCCTATTTTTCTTTAATTAACTGAGGAAGAACTTCATTCCCTGGAGGGTGGCAGAGCCCTGGCACAGCTGCCCAGGACAATGTGGGGTGTCCCTCTCTGGAGACATCCCAAACCCACCTGGCTGTGTCCCTGCCTGGGGCTGGGTGATCTCCAGAGCTCCCTTCCAATCCCAGAATTTTCCTGAGGACCCTGCTGCCCTTTCAGGGAACGGAGCTTCCTTGCCCTTTTTTACACCAAATATCAGATCACCACTGATCATTTCTCCTCCCAGTGCAGAAAGTCCTGCCAGCTTTATCCTAATTCCTCTCTGCATTCACAACCCCATTTCCCCCTCATACCAATTTCTAGTTCCTCTCCATTGTTCTCTTTTTTCAACATCACAAAATTTGCCTTTATCTCCATTCTACTGGACCCAGTTTGCTTTCCAGTGCTGGTTTTGACTCTTTTTTGCTGCATTTCTTTTATCTCCCAGCACAGCTGAGCATCCATCCCCGTTTGGGACGTGCTGCCACGCAAACGAGGAATTCTCTGGGAACAGGAGGAGCCAGTGTGGGGTCAGCAGCAAAAAAATCCCTGTCAAGAGAACAAAAACCAGACAGGGGCTGCTCTGGATGTGCTCTCCCACCCAGGGAAGTGACAGACACTGAGCTGTTCCATTTTTCCATTGGGATAGGCTCCCTGGTCTGACATGAGCATGAAAGCAAAGCCAGGCTCTGCTCTAGCCCCAGGAGCTGTCAGTCATTCCTTTAAAACCAGGGAAAACAAAAGGAAACACCTGCCCACAGAAATACTGGAATTAACATGTTCTCTCACTCCAAGAAGTTGTGTTTATTTTCATCTCAAGGCTGGGTGCAAAGTTGGCAGTGGCAGCAAAAGACTGGTAAGTGCAGAGAGCCAGAAAGATGAATTAATCTTTAAAAAATTAAAATAAACCCCGAACAAACAAATCCTAACTTACAAAAATAAACCTCCATTTCTAGAGAAATTAAATAATGTTTTGGCTGATGTATAGAAGATTCAACATCACCATCATGTGGAGGGTTGGAACGAGATGAGCTTCAAGGTCCCTTCCAAGCAAAACCATTCCATGATTCTGTGATCTTTTAATGAGCTCCTGTCAATTAGCAGAAGTTCACAGGGGCCGTGATTAATTAGCAGAGACTCCAGAGCACTGACTTTATTAATTAAAAATCATTAAGTGTGTGGAAGGGAGGGATAACCAGGCTGTAACTTCACCTCCAGATGCAGCAGTGGGATTGAAAGCTGTGCTAAAAGAAAGGTTAAAGAGCTCTAAAGTCACATTCAGCAAAACCTCCTCCAGCACAAAATGCAGCTCAGACATTGGGAATTCTGCCTGAGGAGCAGCACACATGGCCTGGGCACTGAGCTGGAGTTTGTCACTGGACTGTTCTTGTGGGGTGGGGAAAGAAAGGTTTCATTTCTTGGGAATATCAAAGAAAAATCCCAGAATCATGGAATGGTTTGGGTGGGAAGGGACACGGGAGATTATCCAATTCCAGCCCTGACACCTTCCACCATCCCAGCGTGCTCCAAGTCCCATCCAGCCTGACCTGGGACACTTCAGGGATGGGGCAGCCACAGTAAATCACATTTACTGATTTTTTGTGAAATCCATTCCAGGCCCTCCCCAGCCTCACAGGGAAGAATTCCTGCCCAGTATCCCACCTAACCCTGCCCTATTTCAGATCAAACCCAGAACAATCTCGTGCTCCAGGTAAATATTCCACAAAGGCTGTGGCTGCAGGAGACCCAGTCCCAGCTCACTCCCTGTGGATCCAGGACCACCAGGAGGAATTTTGGGAACAGCTCCTGCCCTCACAGGTTCTTCAGCCTCAGCACAACATCAGAGAGGCATCACTTGTTTGTTAAGAATAAGGCTCAGTTTCGGTGAAATCCAAGAGAGATTCCCTTACTTTATGACTCATGGAAGGATGTGATCAGATAAAAAGTTCAGATAAAAAAAGATCCAAAAAAACCTCAGAGAATTAAAACCCATGGACTCAAAGGGCTTTTTAAAACCTTGGAAAATGTGTTTCACATCAGAAAATCAGATTTCTAATGTGGATTTTGCCCTTTTTTCCTTGTTTAATATATCTTTGTTATATTTGGGTGGAGGTGGGCCAGGGTTAACTCCAAATATCTCTGTGGCAGACACCTGCAAGAAACTTGTTCATCTGCTGGCTCCCAATAATTGAAAAAACAAAACCCAAAGTAATTCAATTTTTATAATTTTCTTTGGCTTTCACCAGTCCTCATCAGTGTCTCCACATCAGCACCACATCATTTGAGGGTACAAAAGGTTCACTCCTGCTCTGCTCCAGCTCCTCTCACTGTCTGTGCCTGTCCTGAGGAGCTTGGCAGCAAACAGCTCCAAGTGCTCATCCCAGGGGTGAGATCTGAGCCTGCCTGGGCTGGAAAATCCTGAGCACAGATAAGTCTGGGACACTGAGCTGCTTGGATTCCCACTTGGAAAGCAAATCCTCAGTGCTGCTTCATGCTGCCATTATCAAATGACTGCTTCAGATGCCAATTGAGGAGACAAGACGTGACTGAGGAGTTTTCTCTGGAAAAAACATCAGTCATCCCTTAATTAACACCCAGTCTCCCCTTATCTGCTCCAAAAATACATGGTCACATTTCCAGCTCAGGCTCTGCATGAGAAACTGGAGGGACAGGACACAGGGAATGGTTTCACTCCAGGGTTATATGGGATTTTAGGAAGGAATTCCTCCCTGTGAGGGTGGGAGGCTCTGGGATGGATTTCCCAGAGAAGCTGAGGCTGCCCCATCTCTGGAGGTGCCCAAGGCCAGGCTGGGCAGGCTTGGAGCAGCAGTGGGAGGTGTCAGGGCTGGAACTGGATGGGCTTTAAGGTCCTTTCCAACCCAAATCATTCCATGATCCCATGTCTTCTGTGAAGGCCCAAAGAATTGATTCACAAATGAAGTTCTGTGCAAGGACAGCACTAAGGACCAGCTGAAGCATTCAGAATCTTCACAATGTTAAAAATGGACAAGAACTCTGGAAAGCACAGGAAAAGAGTCTCAAAAGAACTGAACAGAGTAAACTTTTCCTTCTCTTACCACCCTGAAGGTGCAAGGGCAATGTGTGAAAACTGAAGAGGAAAATAAAATTGGGCCATCACATCCATCCCATGCAACCATTATAAAATAAACCATTACAAAATAAACCACTATAAAAGACACTTCCTCATGTTTAGTGTATAACACTTAATGGCTCTCCTGCTCCAAAAGTCTATCAGTGAAACTAAAGCAGCTCTTCCTGCGCTCTTTGTTCTGCACAAGACACTGAAATGTAGCTCATTGTTTTTAAGTCTAATTAGAACGTTCACAATTAAATAAATGCAGTGAGAAGTGAGAAGTGAGAAGTGAAGTGAGAAGATGCTGCACTCCAGGGCTCCCAGTAAGAACACAAGCATGCCAAAATTAACTGGATTTTAAAAAACACATGGACTGAAGTCACAGAGTTCAGTCAGCAAGAAACCAGCCTTGTTCTACACCATTACTGGAACTGGGCTCAAAGCTTCTGAATCATTATATTTAGGGATAGAAAGGCAATAACACTAATTTTTAAATTATCACAATTACATGAAAGCCAGCAGAGAGCAATGAGTGCCTTTATAGAAATCCATTCCCTAAATCCTGGAAATATCCACAGCTCAGTGTCAGACAATCCCAACTGTAAGCACAGTCCAGTTGTGCTTTCCAGAGCCAGGATGACAGAGTGGAGCTGTCCTGAACACCTGGTGTTTGCTCTCGGTCCTGGGCTGGGATCTCCATCCTGGCTTTACCTCTGCACACCTCAGAGTCACCTGGAATTCTGCCCCAGCTGATGAAAGCCAAGGGCTGCTGTGACTTTGCCTCTCCCTGCACACCAGCCCTGTTATTCTGCATCTCTTCCTTTATTAATAACTGAATTTGTGCCTGCAGGTGAAGTCACTTAGCAATTCCCTCCCGTGCAAGGGCAAGGGCAGGTGGAGGGGGGTCACTGATCTGATCCTCAAAGCATTCATCAGTCTCAGAGATTTTGAATGGATGAGTGTTCCAGGGGTCTGAGGGAAATCAGATCTGCAGACATTAATGGATTAGGTGTTTCTTCAGAATTTACATGCACATCAATGGGTCAAACATCACATTTGTCTGTGCAAATTTGTGCCATACCAAGGCAGAAAGGGAATTACACAACAAACATCCTCCTGTGCTGGCAGCTTTGCCCCTGGCATAGCTGACAGAGCAGGAAAAATTCTGGAATCACTGAGGCTGGAAAAAAACTCCAGGATCAGAGTCCAAGCTGTGCCCCATCCCCACCTTGTCCCCAGCCCAGAGCACCGAGTGCCACCTCAGGAATTGCTGGGACACCTCCAGGGATGGGCACTGCAACCCTCCCTGGGCAGTTCCCATCCCTGACCCCCCTTTCCATGGGCAAATTCCCGCTGCTGTCCGACCTGAGGCCGTTCCCTCTGCTCCTGTCCCTGTTCCCTGGAGCACAGCCCAACTCCCTGACCAGGCTCTTGCACTGCCCAAGGTGCATCCTTTGAAGGCCTTTTAATAAATCCCTACTTTATTCCTTTAACACTGTCCAGCCTCTGTTCTAGACAGCCTCTCAAGGCATCATTGGTTTTCTAAGACGCCTGAGGGCTCTGAGGCCTCACACAAGGCCTCACTCTGAGACCTTTAGGATGTGAGGCCTAACACACCAGGACTATGCTAAATTACCAGACCTAAGGAATTACAAGTATGTACACTAAGAGTACTGAGGATACATAAAATGTACATTAAAAAAAAAGCAAAATCTCCCCTTGGCAGCCCACATACCTTCGGAGTTGAGGGTGATGAGGGTGACATTGTTGCCGATGCTCTGGCTGCCCACCTGGCCGCTGTTGGACACCGAGTCGCTGGCCTCGGAGCCGCTCTCGCCGTCCTCGTTGTGGCTGTCGTCGTGCCCGGGCACCTTCACCACGATGGTGTTCTGCCGGCGGCCCGGCACCGCGCTGTGGGCAAGGAACACGGGTCACCTCCAGAGAACAGCCCTCGGCAGGAACGGGAGCATGGAATGTCCAAATTCCAGTGCCAGTTCAGCTTGTGGGCCTGCATGTTGTTGTGAGGGCCAACACGGGTCACCTTGAGGGAATGGACCCTCAGAAGGAACCTGAGCATGGAATATCCAAATTCCAGCATCACTCAGTTCAGGTCATGGCCCTGCACATCACTGTGAGTGCCAACATGGGTGACCTCAAGGGAACGGCCCCACGTGAGCATGGAATATCCAAATTCCAGCACCACTCAGTTCATGTCATGACCCTGCACATCGTTGTGAGGGACAACACAGATCACATCGAGGGAACAGCCCCTCAGCACAGCACACATGTGAGCATGGAATATCCAAATTCCACCATCATTTCAGCTCGTGGCCCTGCACGTCACTGTGAGGGCCAACACAGGTCACCTCAGCCCCTCAGAAGGAGCATGAGCATGGAATATCCAAATTCCAGAGTTACCGAATTCAGCTCATGGCCCTGCACATTCCTGTGAGGTCACCTCCAGAGAACAGCCCCTCAGCATAAATGTGAGCATGGAATATCCAAATTCCAGAGTTACTGAATTCAGCTTGTGGCCCTGCACATCGTTGTGAGGGCCAAATAAATGTGTTGTATAAAATGGACTCCTTTAAATCACTCTACTCTTGCAGAACTATCCAGCAAAACAAAAAAATCACACTGTGGGCAAGAAACACAGGTCACCTGAAGAGAACAGCCCCACAGAAGGAACATGAGCATGGAATATCCAAATCCCAGCATCACTCAGTTCAGCTCATGGCCCTGCACATCATTGTGAGGGAATTAAAAGCACTAATTAACAAAATAAATGTGTTGGATAAAATCAGCTCCTTTAAATCACTCTGCTCCCGTGGAACTCAGAGTTATCTAGGAGAATAAAAATCACACAGAATCACCAGGTTGAAAGAGACCTTAAAGATCATCAAGTCCAACCCGTGCCCTAACACCACCTCAACTAAATCATGGCACCCAGTGCCACATCCAGTCTCTTTTTAAACACATCCAGGGATGGTGACTCCACCACCTCCTCACGCAGATGATTCCAATACTTTACCACTCTTTCAGTAAAATACTTTCTCCTAACATCCAACTAAAACTTCCCTTTGTGCAGGTTTAGACTTTGTCCTTTGGGTCACACATAGCAGAAGGAATAAAAAAAAATCTTAGGTATCAACTTCTTCATTTACCTCAATGGAAAAGTCTAGGCCCCATGTGCAAAACAAAAGAAATATCCCAGTAATTTATAAAAATATATTAATTACGACCATTTTCCACCCAGAATCCCCAGGTCTGCTTGTTTAAAATTCACTTTAGATAGTCCAAGTTTTCCTTGGACTGCATATTTCTCCTTCAGCTGGTTAAATACAGGATTTTGGCCTGCTCCCAACGGATTGTGCATCCATGTAAAAATCCAGAGCTACAGAAACCCTTGTTTAACTTAACACAGAGATAATCCCAGCAGGATGCTCAGATAATCCCATCAGGATGCCCAGATAATCCCAGCTCCTCCAGGATGCTCTCTCCCACCAAGGCGGAAGCAAGAGAACCTATCCAAGCCCAGGTTCAATCTTTCCCCCATTATTACCTCAAGGATTCCTCAATTTTCCCCTCTAATTGAAGGGAAAAACTGGCCTTTGAGAGTGGTCCTGCCCAGGGAGGGAAGGAGGGAGGGTTCCAGGGAATGGCACTCACTTGCTGAGGATGTTCTCCAGGGAATCTGCTGCTCTGCTCAGAGGCTCCTCCTGCCCCACCATCTTGGCCACAATGGAGTTCTGCCGGTCATTGTTGAGGATCACCGTGGTCTGAGGGACAACACTACAAAAAAAATAATCACAGAGGGAACAGGAATGTAAAGGAGCAAAGTTTATAAATAATGCATGAAGAGGGTTTTGGTTTGAGTAATCCAGAGAGGGCCTGGGCCTCGTCCCTCTCCCGGCACTGCTGACGCCGGCAATCCATCGAGGCTGACACCGGCACCACCTCGAGCACTCTGATTTTCCCAGAGGATGGATGGCTCCTGTGGAATTATATAAAAGTCCACGACCCCTGGGGAAGCAAGAAGGAATTCATCAATTCAGGACACACAGGAGGAAGTGTGTAAATCACAGCTCCACCGAATTCTTTCTGGGAGAATCTGAGTGGGTGCAGAGGTGCTGTGGCAAATTTACATGGTAATGCATCAGTTTCAGTGGGATGATTTCTAGGAAAAGAGAATTTTAAAGGATTTATTGCAAAAGTGGACAATGAGCATGGTTAAAAGGCATGTGTTGTCCTCCAGGTTGTGGAGATGAGCAGCACAAGAAGCATCAGAGCAAAGAGGACCAGACTGCAATTGAATAAAAACAAGACTAAACTACTTCTTGTGTGCATTTCACACATTAAAAAGCCAAAATCAAACACCAAAATCATTTCACGTGTGAGAAACCAGAAAAAGCTTCTCTTATCACTCCTGATGACACTGGAGAAGGAAAACTTGAGACAGGCTAAGTCTACACTGGAATGCAAAAGGAAATATGAAACAAACAACTGTCTCCACATGCAGATGGGCACCTGACCTGTTTGCAGGGATTATTCACATTACTGCCACACCACACTCAATATTCCCAGGTGGGGATTTCAGACTTAAACTGTTCCTGCTGTGCTCAGGGAGAACTGAGGGAGAGAAATGTTGGTTTAGCTCCCCTTTGCTGTCCCCACAGTAAACAGCTTGTTCTTG
Organism: Melozone crissalis; assembly: GCF_028551555.1. Classification (NCBI taxonomy): domain Eukaryota; kingdom Metazoa; phylum Chordata; class Aves; order Passeriformes; family Passerellidae; genus Melozone; species Melozone crissalis. Next base: position 1,963,236 of record NW_026535785.1, read on the forward strand.
CTGTCACTGCTCCAACATCCCAAACGTGACTGGGGGTCATTTATTTTCCCCTGGCTAATTACTGAAACACAAATTAAGCCAATTTGGTGATAGCAAGTGCGTTTCCTGCAGCTGCAGCAGAGCACACACTTGAACATTCTCGTGTCTGTGTAAGCCTCAAGTGCCAAATTATCCGTCATCAAGGAAAGATAAGGCCCTGTCGTGGAGCTGAGGATGAATGGATCCCAATTTTGGCACAAACAAAATGCTTGACCCTGGATTTTTGGCTCCAAAAGCCCCAGGCTGCAATGCCCTGCCTCCCCCTGCCAGGGGCTGCATGCGATGCTGGGATTCCTCAGGGAACCCAGGGTGCAGAGCTGGGCAGGCTCTGGGAGATTCTGGCTCATCCCAGGCAAGGGCAGGCTCTGCCAGAGCTCCTTGTGTGCATGTGGAGCTCAGATTTCAGAAAGAAAGAAATGGGGGCTTCTCTTGCTTTCCTTTTATTCTCTGGAGAATCAGGATTTAGGGCACTTCCAGTCAAAAGGGGAAAACCCACACATTTTTATTTTTGAAAAAAAGACAACTTCCATCTCTTTTCTCTGCACCAAACATTTAAAACCCTACCAAACACTTGATAAAAGAGGGAGATGTGGCAGTGCTGGCAGCTCCCAGGCCAGCAGCATCGTGTGTGTGCTCATTACATTGCCCAAATTATCCAAAGAGCTGCCCTGCAAGTCCTCACATCCCAGTTTAAAATGTTCAAGTATTTGACACTTCCTTTCAGACGCTGTTCTTTATCAGCATCTCCCTTGCAATCACTTCTGAAGGCCTGTTTAAAATGTCACTTACCAAAGCTTCTTTTTAATGAAGACTCTGAATAATTAAATTCAACTGGAGAGATAAATGCAATAAAATTACATTTAGAAAGTCCTTAGCATTTTGCTCTTATTAAGTTTGTATCTGAAGAAAAAAATAAAAGCCTTAGCAGTGAAAATTGGCATAAAATAAGGAATTGAGGGGGGTTGCTTTGTCTTAGGAATGTTCATTTTTATGGACTTGCTTGAAATTCTTCCTGATATCCAATCTGGACCTCCCCAGGAGCAGCTTGAGGCTGCTCCCTCCCATCCTGGACCTGGGAGCAGAGCCCAATTCCCACCTGGCTGCACCCTCCTGGCAGGGACCTGTGGAGGGTGATAAAGAATTTGCTTCCCTGGGAGACGTTCCAGTCCCTGTTTTCAGATTTATTTAGAAATCTGATGAATTGACACAAAATAAATAATGGAATTCTACATAAAATCAAAATATTGGGCCAAGCTGACAAAAATCTATTAGAATTCATTAAAGCTAAGTGCATCCCTGGATTATTCCAATTCCTTTCTTCAATCTCTCCATCTCTTTCTGAAGATGAAACAGCTTTAACCATTCCCTCTGTACTAAAACACAGAGAGCACAAAGGAGGAGGAGGAAAGCTTTGGATATTCCCTCAGACCCCAAGGGAAGCAATTCTGAGTGCTGCCAGTACTCAGGGGAAGATGGAAGGGAAATATTCCAGGGGTCAGGGGGAGTTTCACAAACCCAGAGTGAGTGCACAGGCCCCAGAACTTTCCATTTGTGCTCACATACTCCTTTCCCCACAAGCATTAGCACTTGGAGAGACTGGAGCAGCAATTTGCCTCTTCTTGAACACAACTCTCTAAAAAAAAAATTTAAATGCATTCAACCTGCAGATATTTGGGAATTTTTTAATGCAGTTTACTGAATAATCTGTCAAATTACAGGTGAAAATATTCCTAAAAAATAAACATGTCAATTAATGATTGCTTATTCAGCCTCTGATTTTTTATTTTTTTTAATACAAAAGGCCAGTCTATATTTTGCATAAGGAAATTGCTGGCAAAGGTCATTTTCAGTATGGAAAATGTGTGAGTCAGATCTGATCATTCATCTTAAAGGCTGGGGCTCCATTGCCAATAAGCTGCCAATCACCCAGAGTGCAGCCAGAGACAGAAAAGAACTTTTGGCAATGCCAGGACCATCCTCTCCTCCTCTTCCCAGCTGAGCTTTCCATTTGGAGAGAGAGAAGAATCAGGCAGAAGGAATGAACTGACATTTCTCTCTTCCATGAGAATCAAAAGTGTTTCTCTAAAGAATGAAAATAACTTAGAGTGAGATTTTCAGGCAGGTTCTTCCCTTTGTCCTCACTCCCATGGATCAGCTCATGGAGAAGCATTGATGGGAAGAGGAGCTGGAATTCCTGCTGGAAAACTCTGCAGCCTAAAGGAAAGCCAGGCTGGAAAAGAGCCCTTGAACTCTGCTATTTCCCAGTTTAAATTAAAATTGAAATGTACAGTTCACGTGTGGAGGAATATCACAATTATCTCCAGCAGGGAGAAAATCTAAATATAACAAATATTGTTGTACAATGTGCTGTTTTCCTTATTTTATCCCTGGTTTATCTTTCACTAACACTCGTGTTCATCCTTAACAACAGCCCCTTTTTACATCTTTTCATCATTATTTAGGCAGATAATGTCCCAGTGCTCCTTCCTCCTGATGGCCACCTGCTTCCTTTGCCTGCTGCTGGCAGAGTTAAGGATCCCTGTCCAAAAAGGGAGAGAAAACCCACCCAGGATCTGCCAGTGCAGCAAAGCCACCAAGTGGCACAGAATCCATGAAATGCCTTTGGGTGGATGCCCCAAAATGAACAGACCTGTCAGCAAGCACACTGTGCACAGGCACCTGAACAATTCAAATTTCAATCCCCAAATTCACGGTCCAGGCACAGGAAACTGCCAAAAAAGCAGCAGTGGCATCCATCATTTCCAGAGAGCTGAGGATTAAAAATTCTCTTTGGATCCTGGACATCCCCCAGAGCAGAGACCCCAGGAACAGGACAAGACAAAGTCCAACAGGCAGGGACGGAAAAACTGGAGCTGAGAGGCCTGGGAGCAATTTATAATGAAAGATAAAGCAAATGCTGCTTTAGCCAAACAATTTAAACACAGTCACTGTTGAATTTTCAACCCAACTCAGTACAAATCAGAGATTTTCCAAGTTACAGAATCCATCTTTAGCTACAGAGGAGTCTCTGGTTGGCTGGAGGCAGGAGAACATCAATTACCGGCTTTAAGATTAATTTAATTTTTTTAAATTTAATTTTAACCCAATTTTTAAAGCTGTTAAACTCTCCTGGGGATTATTGTGCTCTGAGAAAAGCTGAACCCACCTGGAGAACCAAACTCCAAAATGACACCACCCATTTCCAAGGAGCTCATCAACTCAAACCCTCCTGTTCCCAAGCCAGGCTTGTTCCTCCAGAGATTTTCCACCACCTCGATGGGGACACAAATTATTTTAGATCTTGGTTTAAAAAAATACAACAAAATTTTAAAATCTCTTATTTTGAACACAGCTGAAACTGTAAAAATTAAGTGTGGTGGCACAGGGACAAGGAACACTTTGTTTTTAAGAAATACACAAAACTAGGAAAAATAACAAAAAAAGCAGGAAAAAAACCCAAGAAAAATTAGAAAAATATATATATAATAAAAAAGGGATAAAGAGAAAATACAATTTTTTTAAATAAAAAATGAGGAAAAAACTTTAAAAATATTTTTAAAAGGAAAAATGGAAATAAACATGGGGGAAATAAACATGGGGACATAATAATAAACATGAGGGGGAAATAATAATAAACATGGGGGGAAAACCCATCCAGGCAACGTGTGACATAACCAGGATTGAAAAGTGCTGGAAATTATATTAATTATCAATCTTCTCCTTTTGATTATGGCCAAGAAAAGGCCAGGTCATGCCATAAGCAGCAGGTCAATACCACCCTTTTTGAAGATAAATGTACTCATAAAAATACAACAGCAGAGATATCGTGTTTTCAGCCAGTCTGGGAAGAAATTTACAGTTATTACCCTGCTTTGAGCCTTAACTTCCTGAGGCAGATAAGGAGCAGCACTGCAGCACGTGGAGATTGTGCTCACTGGGAAATGAGGCAGCTGCCCTGACCCTCAGCACGTTCCAGGAGTGAAATTATTGATTAAAATAGAAATTCTGGATGTTTAGAAAACACAGTTTGAAGCAGGAGAAAGATTTGGAATTCTTCATTTTGCAATTAGTTACGTTGAGATGGTTTTCCTGATTTTCTGACAAATTCTGGTATCAGCAGAAGTTTGATAGCACTAAATTAAATTTAGATTTAAGCACTCAAATCTTGGGGGTGGAGGAGGCAGTGTTATTAATTGGATTTCAAAATATTAATTACAGGAAATGAAGGCTCACTGATGACCAGGTAACAAATAAATACAATATCAGGTTCCTGCAAACACCTCTGAGCTCCTTCTGGGGGTTTGTAAATAATTCCCACCAGGTAATTCTGCTTTTCCAAGTTCCCAGCCAGCTCTGTGCCCTTGCCACCACCACAGACAACTTCCAGCCATTCCAAGGATGCTTGGAATAAAATTAGGGATTAAATCTCAAATTTCCAGATCCCCTGAGGGCACCCTAAAGAAATCCTGCTCTTCCCTTGGTATGAAAAACACAATTTCAGGAGTTATTGGGAGCAGATTTCCTGCTCATGGAACAAAGAGATGGAGCTCAAGATATGCAAAAATGTACAGTTCCTAAAAAAAAAGGGGGGAATGCTGTTTGGAAAGACATTCCAAGGGGTTTTAGGGGGTTTTAGGGGTGGAGATGCAGCAGTGAAGGGGCGGCTGCTGCCAAGGAAAGCAGATGGAACAGGGGCTCCAACCTCAGCGAGATCTGGGAGAGGTTCTGGAGCCACAAAGGGTGGAAAAGACCTCCAGGATCAGCAATTCCAACCTTTTAGGGTGGCTCATCCTGGGGAATCCTTCTATTGCTCCTTCCCATCCTGCTTCAAGTAAAACTGGGCCCTCCAAACCCACTGAAATAAAGAAATTATTTCTTTTTTTCAAACTCGAGTGTTTTAAATGACTAAGTTTCAATTATTATATGATTTTCCAAAAGCAAACTAGTAGTTTTGGGATTTTTAAAAATAGAATTACTGGTGTTTTAAACTACTCTAAACTGGTACACAGATTATCCTGGGACACCCCTAAATCCCTGTCATTTCCAAACCTTGTCCCTTTAATCACTAATTGATTACCTGCTCTCCATTCACTTTCTTGCACAGGCAGAATTAACTCCCCAACCTACAGGAAAAGTTTCCAGGGTCTGCTTTTACTCCTGAATTTTCAAATTCCCAGTGACTGCACCATTCAAAATATTTAAATTCTGCCAGGAATTTAAACTGGAACCCAAAAGGATAAATAAGGCTTTTCTGCCCCCTTCTGTTTATTGTCTGCTCAATAAATTAAATATATTGTGTGTAACACAGCCTTTCACAACCCAGTGCTCTGCTTCACACTGATAAAGATTTGTACAGTTTCACTAAACATGATCCAATTTTGCAACATCCATGGGGTAAAGGCCTGCCTACTTTTATTAAATATAATGATTTTTAATTGTTTCTTTAGGCAGAAAGCAAAGATGAGCCCTACAAAGGCCTGAACCAAATTCCACTTCATGCACCTTTCAATTTATTCATTTATCCATTTATTTACTATATATGGAATAACAATATTATTACAATATATTGTATGTTATTATATAGTTATAATATTGATATTATTAATATATTTAGTGCTATAAATTCAAAAATAATAACAATAATAATACTCCTGGCTGTGCTAATGGAACCATGGAATTCAATGTTTTGCTTTCCCTGGAATTCATCTCATCGATGGGATTTGGCAAGCTTAACCCACATTTTAATATGTTATAATTGATTTTAAATGTTCTTAGACAGTAATTAGAGTGGTAAATGTCCCCTAATCTGTGTCTAAACCCAAATCCTGTTTGATTCCCATGTATTTCTCTTTTTTCCCTTTCCCAGACACCCTTACAATGAAAGGAAGTTGATTTTAAACAGAACAAAAGGATTCCCTGAGGTCTCTGCCCCAAAGCAAGTGTTTCAGTGAGTGGTAATAAATAAATAAACTGTTTATCTACACGTGGCCAAGAGTGAACAGCAATCCTGCAAACCTCCCAAATTAAAGGGTTTCACGTTTATCCTGAGCTAAGTTAACAGGGAAAATGCCCAATTTCTTAGCAAAAAAATAAAATCTCAAACCTGGTAACACATCTGAAACCTGAAGGAGCTTTATCACCTCAAATCTGATTTTCAGTGTAAATTCTCTTTAAGAATTCAAAACCACCTCTTTTTATAAGTTTATTTTGGTGGTTTAAGCCTGACAGGCACATTTGAAACAGCACCAGTGCAATTACAAAGATCCAAACCACTTTTTCCATCCTTTTCTCAGCCCTAAATCATCAGCTGCTACTTGCTCAGCTCTCAGTTGAATTATTGGACTCTCAGAAATGATATTTCATCAGAAACCATTAACTTAGAGAAACTGCAGTGGGGAGAAGGAATCCACAGTTCAAATCTTGGTCAGTCTGAAGTTGTATAAATGAATTCCACCCCATCCATGCAGGAATTACTGAACTCTGTAAAACCCAGCTGAAGGGATGATGGTAAATTTTTGGTTCCATTCCATAACTGACTTTTATCTTTCCCCTGAAATGTTGCAAGTCAGACACTGCCTCCAATTTATCAACAAATTCTGGGCCCTTGGCTCCCCAAAATCCGAGTGCAACACTCCTGGAATGTGAAATTCCACAAAACTGAGCTGATTAATGCAAGAGGCCACTTCCTCCTAATCCTGGGGGAATTTGGAATTCATAAAAATCTCAGCCCTTATTTTCAATAATCAACCTATTTTCAATAATCAACTGGTGGTGATAAATCAAACAGATCACAGAAATCTTCTCTATGAAATCCACGTGGCCAGGAAGGCAAAATAAAATTAAATCTCAAAAGGTTGAGGCTGACACATTTTGTGATAAATTAGGAGATTTTGGAAAGCACTGTTGTGTTTTCCAGGGAATTAAAGATGACAAGTTTTGGAGGCTTTTTTTTAATTCCACAGCCAAAGAAACAACAGAACTCTGGATAAAGAAAAAGGAGCTGACAGATAATCTAATAATGCCTTTATTTCATTTGTTCTGTTTATAAACTCAATTTTTGAATGCAGGACAGAACTGTAATTTAAGAGAAACTTCTCCTACTACACCTCAAGAAGGAATTTGGGGTTTTCACCTCATGTCCCAAGGCACAACAATTCCTGCAGGCTGAAACACTGCTCAGGGCTGGCACCAAGGTGACAAACACTGACTTCCCTCATGTACAAACCACACAAACACAATTCACAAACTCAGCCTGCAAACACAGAGTTCATACACAAATGATGTGTGGAAACCCCTTGATCTCCCTATCAGAACTGAAAACAGGGGACTCCAAAGGCTGGAAAAGCAGAAATTTTGTGGCCCAGTCCACAAAATTATGAAAAACCATTCAAATTCTCACCCCCTAAACTGAAATTTCACTTTATCAAATTATTTTACTCAAAAATAGCCAAATTTTCCTCCCATGTCTTCTGAACTCTTTAAAAATCTTGTGATTCTAAGCAGGATTTTTTAATTCATGAGGTGTCAATGATGATTTTCTCACAGTCAATATTGACCAAAATGAAATGGTGAGAACAGACCCCAAACAATTGTGCCATTCTCCTGCAGCCCCTTCCTCCTCAATCCTTCAGGAAAACAGCCCCAGAATTCCAACTGGGAGAATCCCAGAACTCAAATATTCTAAAGAATTGTTGGTAATTATTTATGGAATTCCAAAGAAACGTTTGCTCCCATGCCAGACATGGAAAGTTGGGAATTCCTCCATCCCAACAAGGACAAAAGTCCAGCTGTGGTCGTGGAAATTCCCACAAAATTCCCTCCCAAAATTCACTTTTTGCACATTTGCTGCTGGGTGGGGCCCCAGGAAAAGCCAAGGATAAATAATGGAGAGATAAACCTGGATTGCTGTAGAATTCCTGCAAACCTGGGTGACTCCAAAGCTTCTCCAAATCAAACCTTGAGAACTCACCCCCAATTTCTGACTCTGTATCTGACTCCCTCTCAGCCCCAGGCACTGCTGGGCTGTCTCCAGGGCTGAATCTCTTTCCAAGGAAATATTTTTCCAGGCTGATTCATGGACCTGCACCTTGAAAAGAAACCCTTCACCCTGCCTGATCCTCAATCCATGCTTTGTTCCCAAATAAATCAATTAAAATCCTCCTGCAAATTCAGGGTCTTCAGAAGCAATTCCAAGAAGGAACAATTAGCTCTTAAATTGAGTTAAAACCAGCAAAAATCCTGAAGGTTCCCAATGTTAATTTATTTATCACTGAGTGAAATAAAAGGATATAAAGTGGTTTACATCCCCTAATGAGTTATAATATCAACTGCAGTGAACACAGGGAAGAGACTCAGCAGCCACTGCTCACTGATAAGGGCTGAGGAATTATTATTTCTTCTAAAAGTCTGGATTAGCATAGTGGGATAGTTTATTATAATCAGTAAAAATCCTCCTGATAAAAATGCAATTAGGTTGGCCAAGAGGTTTGTAACTCACAGAAAGAATAAATATATAGATATATATATAAATTTTAAAAATAGAATTCTGGCTATTTTAGGGTTTATACACCAATGCTTTGATTATATTTCTTTAGGTTTCTTTGTTTTCCTAAAGGTTTTATGGAGAAGCAAAAGTATTTTTGCTAAATCTAGAACAGTCCCCCTACAATTCATTCCACACCACATTCTCTGCTTTACAACCTCATTTAAGATCATCTCAGTTCCCAATTTTGCATTATTTGACCCCAAACCCACTTGTAAGCAAGGAAACAATGAGCAGAAACCCAGCTCTGGAATTTGGGGGATGTGGAGCCAGGGGGCTCTGCCAAATGGCACATTGCAAAGTGGGTGGACAGGTCTTGTTCTCCAAATTCAATTAAATTGTTCTGCTGATTAAATTCAATGGTAAAACAAACATTTCAATGATCCACACCTACAAAAACACAGCAAACTCAAACATCCCATCTGGTACAAAACTGCATCTGAGGATTAATTAGCCACATTAATTAGCCAATGTTCAACCCCCAACGAGTTTTGTTCAAGGACACCAGGATGGATTTTGGCTCATTAATTGAGTGCAATTAATCTACAGTTCCATTTACTACTATCCCACTCTCATTAAAGACAAAATATAAATGTTTTTATCTCTATACTTTTTGTCAATTACCCACACATACATATGGAACAGAACCAGATGTTTGTGGTCTGTTTTTTAACTGTAGCAAAAAAAATAGGTGCAGGAAAACACCTGAGCTCCATTTACCTCTGGATTTTCTCCATTTTCATCTGAACACCTCCAGCCTGGCCTTGGGCACTTCCAGGGGTGTCACAGCACACACCATGGTGTATGTGGAAAAGCAACAATTTTGTGGCCCGGTTCATGAAGTTATGAAAATCCATTCAAATTCTCACCCCCTAAACTGAAATCTCACTTTACCAAATTATTTTACTCAAAAGCATCCAAACTTTACTTCCACTTCTTCAGTACCCTTTAAAAACCTTATGATTCCAAACAGACCGTTTTAATTTGATGATATGCAGGGTACCAGCACACAATTCCAGAAGGCTTTAAGCATTCCCCACCCACAGTAACACCGTACCTCAGCAGAAGGCTTCAGGTCCTGCCCACACAGAGTAACACCCTGCCGCTTCAGAAGGCGGCAGCAGCTGCTCCTCTGTCCTTCAGGCCAGCCTTTTATCCGCTGATCTTCATGCCCTGCACCTGTGTGCCCTCTGTTCATGCCCTGCACCTGTGTGCCCTCTGCTCCCTCCTGTTCATGCCCTGCACCTGTGTGCCCTCTGCTCCCTCATGCCCTGCACCTGTGTGCCCTCTGTTCATGCCCTGCACCTGTGTGCCCTCTGCTCCCTCATGCCCTGCACCTGTGTGCCCTCTGTTCCCTCATGCCCTGCACCTGTGTGCCCTCTGTTCATGCCCTGCACCTGTGTGCCCTCTGCTCCCTCATGCCCTGCACCTGTGTGCCCTCTGTTCATGCCCTGCACCTGTGTGCCCTCTGTTCATTCATGTTCATGCCCTGCACCTATGTGCCCTCTGCTCCCTCCTGTTCATGCCCTGCACCTGTGTGCCTTCTGCTCCCTCATGCCCTGCACCTGTGTGCCCTCTGTTCATTCATGTTCATGCCCTGCACCTGTGTGCCCTCTGCTCCCTCCTGTTCATGCCCTGCACCTGTGTGCCCTCTGCTCCCTCATGCCCTGCACCTGTGTGCCCTCTGCTCTCTCATGCCCTGCACCTGTGTGCCCTCTGCTCCCTCATGCCCTGCACCTGTGTGCCCTCTGTTCCCTCATGCCCTACACCTGTGTGCCCTCTGCTCCCTCATGCCCTGCACCTGTGTGCCCTCTGCTCCCTCATGCCCTGCACCTGTGTGCCCTCTGCTCCCTCATGCCCTGCACCTGTGTGCCCTCTGTTCATTCATGTTCATGCCCTGCATCTGTGTGCCCCTCAAGTTCATGCCCTGCACCTGTGTGCCCTCTGCTCCCTCCTGTTCATGCCCTGCACCTGTGTGCCCTCTGCTCCCTGATGACGATGCCCTGCCACTGGGTGCCCTCTGTTCCCTGATGCTCATGCCCTGCACCTGTGTGCCCTCTGCTCCCTGATGACCATGCCCTGCCCCTGGGTGCCCTCTGCTCCCTGATGCTCACGCCCTGCACCTGTGTGCCCCTCAAGTTCATGCCCTGCACCTGTGTGCCCTCTGCTCCCTCACATTCATGCCCCGCCCCTTGGTGCCCTCTATTCATGCCCTGCCCCTGGGTGCCCTCTGCTCCCTCACATTCATGCCCTGCCCCTGGGTGCCTTCTGCTCCCTGATGCTCATGCCCTGCACCTATGTGCCCCTCACATTCATGCCCTGCACCTGTGTGCCCTTTGCTCCCTGATGTCCACGCCCTGCCCCTATGTGCCCTCTGTCCCCTCCTGTTCATGCCCTGCCCCTGGGTGCCCTCTATTCATGCCCTGCCCCTGGGTGCCCTCTGCTCCCTGGTGGTTGCCCAGCACCCCTGGGCATTCCATGGCTCGTTGCTGTCAGTGCTGCTCTCCTGCTCCTTACACTGTGCCCAGTTAGGGCTGGGCTGTGCCAGCCCCACTCCAGTCACCACAAACTCAGTGCCTACACAGGGGCAGCCACAGCTTCTCTGGGCATCTGTGCCAGGGCCTGCCATCCTCCCAGGGAACAATTCCTTCCCAATATGCCACCTAGCCCTGCCCTCTGGCAGTGGGAGCCATTCCCTGGGTCCTGTCCAAAGTCCTTCTCCATCTTTCCTGCAGCTCTTTCAGGTCCTGGAAGGCCACAGTGAGGTCACCCCAAAGCTCCTCCTGTCCAGGTGAACAATCCCAGCTCTGCCAGCCTTCCTGCTCCATCCTCTGCTCATCCTCCATCCTCTGGGCTCTGTCCAGCAGCTCCAGGTCCCTCCTGTGCTGGGGCAGCTCTGCAGGTGGGGTCTCACCTGAGGGGCAGAATCAAGGCCAGTCCCCACCCAGCAGCTCATGGATTCCCACAGCCCCAATTCTCAGCCAGGATCCTGAGGTATATACTGGATTTATTCCCATTTTTCCCCAAGAGCTGCTCTCCTGGCAGTGCAGCACCATCTTCCCTGACAGCCTTTAATAACCACAACTTTTTGTTACAGCAGCATGAGTTTGGCGGCAGGAGGAGGAGGAGGAGGCTGGAGAATCCCATTCCTGTGGAGAATCTGAAAATCCCTATCCCAAACTTATGGGAAGCTCTGCCTCCTGTGATGGATGGGGGAGAGGGAAGGATTCAGAGCTGGTACAAAGGAACAGCCTTTAATTGGAAACAATCAACAAGTGCTAAAGGGATTTGTGGATGAAAGGCAGGGAATTCATAGAAACATTCTGTCCCTGTGCAAATGGAGTGTCCCCAGTGCCAAATTCAACACATCCAGCCCTATTTTCTCTCGAGTCCCACAGGCCACAGTCTGCTGCAGAACAAAAAGCCCTCAGTGCTCTCCTGGCATCACACCTCTGATAATGTGCAACTTCAGACCAACAGCAACAAATATTTGGGGCAGAGATTGCTGCTTTCTTCAAGACTTGTATCTAAATGATGGTGTCAGACCGGCTGAGGAGCTGTCAGCAAAAATCTGCAACCCAAACCAAAAGATGAAGTACAATCAACAGCCAGGACAGATTTCTGATGGTTGCAGAGATTAAAAAACAAACCAAACCAAACCAAGCAGCTCAAGTCTGACAAATTCCTCCAGAAACTCAAAACAGTACAATTTACAGAGGAAAGCATTCACTGAGCATGAATTAATAGGGTCCCAAAGGGGCTGTGGGTTCCTGAAAAGGTTTCTGAAGCCTTTTGTGCAAAAACCACAGCAAAAAGTTCAGCTCGTGCACAAGAACTTGGACATCTCTAAACTAATGACAAGAAGGCTCTTGAAGAAACAATTATTGAGAAAGGAGTATTTAGCAAAAGCCCTGGTGTAAAAGTCTGGTTGCTCCCTCTGTGATCCAAGTCTTTATTGCAGGTACTTTGTGTCTGTTATTACACAGCTCAGCCATAATTAATCTTTTCAGTGTATGAAGCCCTCAAAAGCAGAGGTAAAAGCAGACACAGCACGTGCTTAAAAGAAAAATTAAATGCCTGCACACCCCTTTGTAATGGAGAGTAAAAAGTAGTTATTCAGAGCAGTATGAAGTGTTTTCCAGCTATAAAAAAACCATGAAAAAGGAGGAAGAAGTGTTGGAGAAAAGAGTCTTTTGTTAAGCAGATTTCTCTGGCTGGGATCACCTCGATGATAAGATGACAGACACATCAAGATTTAGGTATTTAAAACCACATTAGGGGAGTGAGACACAAAGGGACTGCAGGTCAAGCCTGATCTTTCAGCGAAATCTTTCAGCATTAGATTATTCAACAGATTTTCCACCTCCAGCTTCTAACTCCAAAAAAAGCAGAGATATTTTTCTAGCAGGGTTCTTTTGCAAACAAGTTCATAAAACACCGTCCATTGTACTTCTGGTGAAGAGAAGTAAAATGAGAAGCAATTAGAATGATGATGAACTCATTAAGTCAAAACAGCTATAAATAAAAGCAGAGCAAGTCTCAAAAACCTGTCTGAAAGAGCTGCTGAGGCTTTTCCAGGAGATGGATGAAGGAGTCTGGTTTAAGTCAGGATGAAATGTGGGAAGAGCTGCAAACTGTCCCTGGACCAGCATCTGCTTCTGAGTAACATCACAAAACTGCTACAAAAATTACCTTCAAGAAGATAAATGAACTCTACCTCCAGCAGCAGCCTCTTGCCAGCTGCACAGGGAGCAGGAACATCCAGCTCCTGCATTTGGGGGGTTTTAGGGCAGCGGGCAGTGCTGTGTCCTTACCATCGGACTTTATTGCAGGTCTGGGTGGCGCCCAGCGGGGACCCGGCCACCATGGGCACCTGGATGGGGCTGTGCTGCTTGTTCATGACCAGGTCCAGCTTCTCCTCCAGGGATTTGCAGGTGGCCTCCAGGGCCAGCAGCTTGGCCTCGATGCTGTCCAGCCTCAGGCATATGGTCTGGTTGATGGAGTACAGGAACGACTGCGGAGGGAGGAGAAGAACCCGCGCTGAGCGCTCCGAGCTCACCCCCGCTCCCGAGGAAGCTCCACACAAACGTGACTGGGCAGCAATCCTAAAGGAACTCACAGCCTGCCTAGTGACAAAATCCACCCCTGATGACATCCAGGAGCGTTTCAGCAGGCTCACATTCTTCCAGATCTTTAGTTGGGAGCCAAAAGCAGCCCAGCCAAAGCCATTTTCACCTAAGCACTTTGTCAGGATGATTTCATCCGCTGCAAAATCATTTCTAATGACTTGCCAAAGCCTTGCAGCCCACATGTGAAAACAAAAGGATTATAAATCTCTGGATGCATCCTCCTGGATAAAGTTAGTAAGTTTTTTTCCTGTCCAAACAGATAAATTGCAGTGGAAATTGTATCAACACAAAAAATCTCGGAGACAATTAATGCCACTCACTTCAGCTTCCTGCTGAACAGCAAATCGAGAAAAGCAAATAAATAAAATCTGTTTTGCTAAGCAATCTTTTTGAAAAGAAAACATATTCCACTTGGGTTCTCCTGGGAAAACAGGCCATTAGAGGGAGAGCTGCACTCTGGGTGCTTTGCAAACAGCAGCTGTGCCATCTTGTGGCCCTGCAGCCACTGAGCACCCCAAACCCCTCCTTCACACAGCTCCAGCTCCTGGGATCACCCCAAAATACAGAATTACACAGGACAGTGGCTGTGGCACTGAAATATCATCAGGTACTCGCACTCCAGGGCAAAAACCAGCCCTAAATCACAGCAGGGTGATTTCTGAGCTCCTGGGCCAGAATTAAATATAAATTATCTATCAGGAGAATGCTGTTTAATTCAAATAATAACTTCAACCATGCTGAAAGTATCTACAAAGTGTAACACAAATACATCCTCAAGTTCATCTTTTCGGTCAATTTCATTTACTTTATCAAAAAATGTCTCAGTACTGAAGTTTTGGGGCAGTGGAATTAATTCTGGTGATATTTTACATTACAGCTGAAATTCTTGCTACTAATTCTACACTGAACAATTAGACAATTATCCAGATTTTTAAATTTGTACCTAAAAATGCACAAGTATCTTCCAGAATAATTCCAGTATTAAGCATAAACAGTTTATTTTACATTTTTGTAATAACTTCCCCTAAACTAAATTATCATTAAAATGAAACCCAGGAAAGAGGATTAAATAACCTTAATAGAGGGATCCTGGCAGTTGATTTCTATCCTCTGACGTTTCAGGGCAGGTTCCACATCATCATCTGCCACCTCATGGTTCTCCAACACAACTGCAAAGGAAAACAAGAAGTTTTTTGCATTGCCAAAGTTTAGAGCCTGAGAGGACAAAGCTCAAATTAAAAACACAAAAGCCTTTAAATTTAATTAGGATATTTAATGTGCTCTTTGACACTTGCTTGGGGTTTCTCTCAAGTCTCTGACAGTGGTGATGGGACCAGGTTTGAGTTCCTCTACCAGCAAAGACTTCTGAAGGACTGGCAGGTCTCAGTTTCTTCTCCAACCCTTTGGGACCATTTCTGAGTAACTTTTTCATTTTCTATCACAAAACCACTTTTTTTGGCCTGTGTCTCTCATTTCCATTACTGCTCTTCCTTGCAATAGCCACAGAGGACCAACATCTCAACAGATTTTCACTCAGGAAGTCAATTTCTGAGCAAGTGATATCCAAATATTTACTTTCAGAAGTGTTTTGCTATTTGACTGTCCAAAGAATTTTAATAATGGATGAGACAAAGTGTCTTACACATAAAACAATTCCTAATGGATGGGGAACAGTTTCCATTGGAGGAAAACATAAACCATGGAAAAAAAACAAGACTGCAGGAATATTTCAGTGGTTTTGGGGTTAGTCTACCCCTGCACAAAAAACAAACAGGCAATTAAGAGAAAAGTGAAATAAATAAAATAACCTGATCTAAAGGGTTTGGAGATACACAAGTGAAGATCTGGAATTCATGTGACATGGGCTTCAAAAGCACCTTTTGGAATAAAACCTTGCTTTGTATTTTAAAGAAAAGCTCAGCAGTGATTTCCAGTTCGTGGGCACTGCTGGAAGTCTCCTCCTACCTGGATTATCAGGAGTCAGGTCCTCCACAGCAATCTGAACCACATCTGCCAAATCCTGCTCTGACATCATTCAGAACCTGCAGCAAAACCCCTCAGGCACCACTGCAGCTCCCCAGGGCAGAGCTGGCCCAGGCATGCACTCCTGCAAAACAGCAGCAAGGACAGGGTTAATATTTGTGAAACAGCTCAGACAGCACCAACACCTTCAGTTTTTCATTCTCCCTTTATCAGAAATTCAGTTCTCAGAGAAATGACCAAGCTACAAAGGGATTTTCCAGTGGCATCCACAGCTCAGCCCCTGCAGGAGGAACCTCCCTGCCCCAGGGCTGAGGCAGGAGCTGAAGCTTTCCTTGCTCTTCATCGCACATTCCCAGGGATGAGGAGAACTTTCAGTTCACACTCTCAAAGCTCACAAAGCTCCACACCAGATTTGCAAATTCTGAATCTTAACAGGCCTCTAAAATCTTCCTAAACTCAGTGAGAACCAGGAGTTTCCTCACATCCTGTTACAACTAAAGCAAAACTTGACTTTTTTCTTCAAGATGAACTTGCCTGGTTTTTCTGCATCTCAGCTCTGATGAAACCTTTTTGAGGATATGGTCCTGATTTTAAAGTCAAAAATGTTCACAGCCTTGCTCCCCTGGAATTCTCAGTCCAGGTTATTTATTAGTGTTTTAAGAGAAACCTTCCACCTGTAAAATTGAAATAAAATCACTGCAATCTCTCCTAGCTTCTACCATTTTACAAAGGGCTGGACAAGGAATACCAAGAGATCAGTGGATTTTTCTTTTTTCCTTTTTTAACCTGGAGTAAAAAACACTGGAGAGACAAATGGAGATTCACTGATGGAAATGATAATTCATCCATTAACACAGAATCAAATCCAGCTATGCACAATGATTTTCCTCTTCCACTTGAGCCCAAGAAATCCATCAGGCCAGAAATGGAGAGGATAAATTTTTAGGAGAGCAACATAACCTAGAGAAGGATTCTGAGGAGGCCTCCCCACATCCCCAAACTGTTTACCCAAAACACCAGCACTGCCAGCACTGAGTCACTTGAAATTCTGCTCATGGTGAAAGGCTTTTGGGCCAGCACAGAGTGTGGCAGCAAGCCCAAAATCCCTGGCAGTCCTTCAGTGCTCGTGGATGCCATTTTGGCAAGTGAAATTTGCCATTTCTGAGAAGTCCTGGTGCCCAGCCAGGCTGAGCAGAACAAAGCAGCTGTGCTGTTCCATGCTGTCACACATGGCCTGCACAGGAGAGCCCTGCCCTCGGCTTCAGGGGACACATCCACCCCTGCAAGCACCAAAAAAGGCCAAAGTAGAAAAAATTAGAACTGTTTAAAACCTTATTATTTACAGGAGTCACCGTGATTCACTGGGTTATGACAGGAGTCACTGATGCTGCACGTGTTGCACTGAAACCACTCAGAGCAACAAATTCCTCCTCTGAAGGAATTGCAATAATTGTATTGCAATTAAATTGTAATAAATGTATCTATCCACTTCAATACTTCATTTATTTAGCACAAAAAATCCTGAGTTTCAAGGAACCCACATGGATAATCCAACTCCTGGCCCTGCACAGACAACTCAATGATCCAACCACATGCCTTCAAAGTTAAATTTGAAAATCACTAAATTCAATTTTTCTTCAGTTATTTCCTGTTTCCAACACCCATTGTCCATCTCTCAGGGGCCATAGGTTGAAAGTGTTCACCTCAGGAATACCCAAATATTCTGTCCCAAATGTTCAACTTCAGGGATACCCAAATATTCTGTCCCAAATGTTCAACTTCAGGAATACCCAAATATTCTGTCCCAAATGTTCAACTTCAGGAATACCCAAATATTCTGTCCCAAATGTTCAACTTCAGGGATACCCAAATATTCTGTCCCAAATGTTCAACTTCAGGGATACCCAAATATTCTGTCCCAAATGTTCAACTTCAGGAATACCCAAATATTCTGTCCCAGAGCCTTGAAACAAGGGCACAACCATAATTGGCAGAGCAGCTACAGCACACACAGAGAAATGTGTGTTCATAACATCAGTATTTACTTCAATTTAAATGAATTTTATTCCAATCTCACTAACTCAGACATAACTTGGAAGAAATCAGCCACAATTGCTCCTTTTCAAAGCCAGGACAAAATTCCCTTCTGCTGCCATCCTGGATCAAAGCATGAAGGGGGAAACAAATAAATACAAACAAAATAACAAATAAATTTGTTATGAAGCCTGGGGATTAGGAAAGCCCAAGGAAGCTGCAGCCAGTGCAGTTCTCACACCCTGTATAAAGAGTTCCTCTCCCAAATTCACCATTTCCATTTCTAGCAGTAATTTTTACTGGTGGGATGACCTTGCTTTGGAACCAAGGGGAAAAGCCTGATCAAATTCAACAGGAGGAGAGTTAGAGGAGTTTATCAGCTTCCAAAAGCTTCAGTCAACAAATCCAGAGTAACTTTGCCATTATGGTTTCCATGTACTTTACTCAGTGAAGCATTTACCAGTTTTCCTCACGTAAAACACTCTTTCTTGAAATTTCCTCTATATTCTCCCTTTTTTCCACCTCCTGTCTGAAACTCTAGTCCCCATTAAATCTAAATTAAGTGTATGTACATTGGCAGCAGGCCACCAGTGCTGAACTATTCCCAGGAACAAATTTTCAGTTATAAAAAAGAAATATTAACAGAAAGCCAGGAAGCTGGGGATAAACCACAGCAGGGCCAAGGAACATGCCCACCTCTCCTCCCCAGGCAGCACATGGAAGTTGGAACAACACAGGAATATTTTATGGTCACTCTGCCCCTGGCTGGGAGAGGGGATGGGGACGAAGGTTCTACCAGGCAGTGGAAAATATCCCATTAAAGGAGCTCCTGGCCAGCCAGGCTCACACCAATTCCAGCTTTTGGTGGATCTGTGCTGCACTTTTGGATTCTCCCAGAGAATTCCAGGGGCTCCTCCAACTCTGAAAAAAGTGAGGAACGTGGTTATGGTGTGTCCTGGAAGGATTTCCTCCCCTCTCCACTCCCAATTCCCTGAGTGCCTCCAAGGGGGCCGGCCTGGATCCATGAGGTTCCACAGAACCCTTGGGAACAACAACCCCTGGAGCTCCAGGCTGGGAAGCTGGGAATGGACAGGGGCTGAACAGGAGCCCAGGTGGGCAAGAAGCCACTGGCACCTGGCTGGCACCAGCCCTGGCATGGCCACAGCCCCAGGGCAGGGACTGTCCCTGTGCTGGGCACGGCTGAGGCCACACCTGGGGCTCTGGTCTGGTTTGGGCCCCTCCAAGACAGACCTGGAGGGGCTGGAGCAGGTCCAGGGAGGGGAATGGAGCTGGGAAGGGAATGGAGAATCCTGAGGGAGCTGGGAAGGGAATGGAGAATCCTGAGGGGGCTGGAAAGGGAATGGAGAATCCTGAGGGAGCTGGGAAAGGAATGGAGAATCCTGAGGGAGCTGGGATGGGAATGGAGAATCCTGAGGGGGCTGGGAAGGGAATGGAGAATCCTGAGGGGGCTGGAAAGGGAATGGAGAATCCTGAGGGAGCTGGGAAGGGAATGGAGAATCCTGAGGGGGCTGGAAAGGGAATGGAGAATCCTGAGGGAGCTGGGATGGGAATGGAGAATCCTAAGGGGGCTGGGAAAGGAATGGAGAATCCTGAGGGGGCTGGGAAGGGAATGGAGAATCCTGAGGGAGCTGGGAAGGGAATGGAGAATCCTGAGGGAGCTGGGAAGGGAATGGAGAATCCTGAGGGGGCTGGGAAAGGAATGGAGAATCCTGAGGGAGCTGGGAAGGGAATGGAGAATCCTGAGGGGGCTGGAAAGGGAATGGAGAATCCTGAGGGGGCTGGGAAAGGAATGGAGAATCCTGAGGGAGCTGGGAAGGGAATGGAGAATCCTGAGGGGGCTGGGAAAGGAATGGAGAATCCTGAGGGAGCTGGGAAGGGAATGGAGAATCCTGAGGGAGCTGGGAAGGGAATGGAGAATCCTGAGGGAGCTGGGAAGGGAATGGAGAATCCTGAGGGGGCTGGAAAGGGAATGGAGAATCCTGAGGGAGCTGGGATGGGAATGGAGAATCCTGAGGGGGCTGGGAAAGGAATGGAGAATCCTGAGGGGGCTGGGAAGGGAATGGAGAATCCTGAGGGAGCTGGGAAGGGAATGGAGAATCCTGAGGGAGCTGGGAAGGGAATGGAGAATCCTGAGGGGGCTGGGAAAGGAATGGAGAATCCTGAGGGAGCTGGGAAGGGAATGGAGAATCCTGAGGGAGCTGGGAAGGGAATGGAGAATCCTGAGGGGGCTGGGAAAGGAATGGAGAATCCTGAGGGAGCTGGGAAGGGAATGGAGAATCCTGAGGGGGCTGGGAAAGGGAATGGAGAATCCTGAGGGGGCTGGGAAAGGAATGGAGAATCCTGAGGGGGCTGGAAAGGGAATGGAGAATCCTGAGGGAGCTGGGAAGGGAATGGAGAATCCTGAGGGAGCTGGGAAGGGAATGGAGAATCCTGAGGGAGCTGAGGGGGCTCAGCCTGGAGCAAAGGAGGCTCAGGGGGGCCCTCCTGGCTCTGCACAGCTCCTGCCAGGAGGGGACAGGGAACAGGGACAGGGACAGGAGCAGAGGGAACAGCTCAAGCTGGGCCAGGGCAGGCTCAGCTCGGACAGCAGCGGGAATTTGCCCATGGAAAGGGGGGTCAGGGGTGGGAACTGCCCAGGGAGGGTTGCAGTGCCCATCCCTGGAGGTGTCCCAGCAATTCCTGAGGTGGCACTCGGTGCTCTGGGCTGGGGACAAGGTGGGGATGGGGCACAGCTGATCCAGAGCTCTTTTCCACCCTCAATAACCAATTCTGTGAAATCCCAGGTTCTCTTAGGGGTTCTCTAACCCGTCTGAGCTCTTCCAGCCCATTACCAGAGCAGCTCTTCCACTGCCCCCCTTTCCCCACCCCACTTTGTTCCTCTGATCCAATAATCCCAGCAGACACCTGCTGGATAAATGAAACTACAACTAAAAATGATCTCATTTTCCCTTAAAAATGGGAGCAAAAAGCCTTGAGCATCCCTGTAAGCACTTGCCTGGAAGTGGCTCCAGTACTGGAATACTCAAAAAAAACTCATCAAAGACAACTAAAGATACAAATTTAAAGCTGATTAGATAAATTACATTAAATATCTCTGCCAATACTCTTACACAGAATTGATACACTTAACACAGAATTCAATCAGCCTTTGTTTAATTAAGTAAATTAATATTTGTAAGCACCTAAATTAAATTCACCTGAATTCCAGATTAGCTTTTCCACACACAAGTTTAATGTAATTTAATTAATCTATTTTAAAACATTAATTCTGAATAATTCTTCTGAGCAGTCCCTTGTAAACAAAGCTATTTACTGAAACATCTGATGGCTTTCCCTGGCCACAGGGCAGCATTCCAAAGTGGATAATCAAACCCATCCAATGTCTTGTTAACACAGGAGAACATGCACAAACCAGGAACCTTCTGTCATATTAATTAGCAAGGGTAAACATTACCTTTTAAAAAATAAAAACACTTTCCAAAGCTCTGCTTGGAGTGTGGAATTGCACTGCTCTGGCTGGAGCAGCTGAGCTCTCTGGACATTTCCCAGTGCTATTGATAAATGAAAATCTTCCCTGAGATTCCAACTTGCACTGTGGCCAATGTTCCTGCAGCTTGTGTGGGAAAAGCTGGGAAATGCCATTTCCCTCTGCCCAGCCCCAGAACCTCAAATGTTCTTCCTTTTCTTCATTCCACTCTTCCCTCTGATCGATTAAAGGCACTGCTCAAATGAGGAATTTCTATTCCAAAAATGTGAAATTTCAAGTATGGAATTTCTATTCCGAAAATCTTTGTCCAACCACATCTGGAATCATGGAATTGTTGGGGTGGGAAGGGGCATTGAGGCTCATCCCATTCCAGCCCAGGGCCACCTCCCACTGCCCCAGGCTGCTCCAGCCCTGCCCAGCCTGGCCTTGGGCACTGCCAGGGACCAGGGGCAGCCTCAGCTGCTCTGGGAAATCACCCCAGGGCCTCGGCACCTTCATTCCTTCCCCATATCCCATCTGTCCCTGTCCATGGAAAACCATTCCCCTTAAATGAATTTAATTCGTTAATTGAGCCCATTTTTCTCAGCCAAGGGTCCTTATCCTGCAAAAACTCTGATTTAGTGAGACTCCCCAAGGTTTTCCACAGCAGGTACCACAAAGCCCAGCCCAGTGACAGGAACAGAACCAGCACAGGCCAGGGCTGCTCTCCAGGAGCAGAGAAATGACCTCAAGCTGCACAGGGATTATGGTATAAACATCATCCACGCTCTCCAGGGAACATGCAGAGGACAAAATACTCATTAATTCAGTTTTTATTGAAATCCCTGCAGGGAAACAGCCCAGAGGGGCACTGAGCTGTCTCTGGCCATGGAATTATCCCCATTTAACTCCACCTGGGAAGCAAACTATGGGATCCCAGCAAAGCAGCAGCCCCAGAACAGGACAGGACTGGCCCTGGGAAGGTCTCCAGGAACAAGAATTCCCCTTTGGAAGCTCCAAACTCCTGGCACAGCTGGGGCCCCCCTGGAGGGTCCTGGGGAACAACCCCTGGAGCAGCTCCAAGGGCACAGCTGGGAATGCTGGGATAATTCCACACATGAAGTTATTCCCAGGAGTTACAAAGCTCAGAACACAACAATTCTCATTTCAGTCTCTCTGTGGCTTGCAGCAATTCTCTAACCCAGAGCCTGGCTTTTCCTCCAGGATAAAATCACCTTGGTTGGCAGCTTGGAACAGAATCTTCCTGCACCAATTCCCAATTCAGCCACACCAGTGCAAATGGAACACAATAAAAAGCAACAATTTAAGAGCATGCAGGGCTCAAAGCTCCATAAATCCAAGAGTCTCCTTTGAGCCCCAGCTCTCTGCAGCCCATCACAATGTGAATTAAAACTCATTTTAGGAGGAAGAGATCAGATTTACACTTCCTTCTTACTACCCAAAGCTACAAATGAGAATAATTTTTCTTAGCATCTGTTTGGCTGTCACCCTTATCCTCAATCCACCTTAAAAGACAAGGAAAAACATTGTGTTTCAATTAAATTTCACAGTGAAACCACACAAACGTTTCAGTTTAACAGCTTAAAAATGAGTGTAATAGTAGACAACAGCTTTGATTCAGCCAAAGATCAGGAAAAATGTCTGTTTTCTCAAAAAATGATGGAAATATTCCCTATCTGGGAAAACCAGGACACCAGCCACAACATTCTGGAGATGGATATAGCAAAGCAATATCACTCACAGAGGTATTATGGTGTGGACTCCGGTGCAAGTGGTAAAATTCAGCTAGCAACCAAAAAAAGGAAATGGTTACTCCAGGAATAAAGGAGCTGGAAGCTCCGGAGTAGAAAACCTCCCAGGGAGGCAGAAATTCTCAAGTATTACCACGAAAGCTGCCATTATTATTGTTGGTTCATTGTTTTGCCTTCAGAAATATTTGCTTTTTAGGGTGTTTTTTTTTTTTTTTTCATTCCACCTGATACAAGGCACTGTTTTGCTTGGATATCTTTTCCCAGTTCTTCTAACCCTGGCATTAATCCTAACACAACACCCAACAAATACCCCAGGAATGCCTTCCCTGCTGGCCAGGCACAGGAACGGCAGTGGGTGGTCACCCAGAGCAGGAATTCCAGCCCAGATTCCCTGTGGATCCCAGAGCAGGAATTCCAGCCCAGATTCCCTGTGGATCCCGGAGCAGGAATTCCAGCCCAGATTCCCTGGGGATCCCAGAGCAGGAATTCCAGCCCAGATTCCCTGGGGATCCCAGAGCAGGAATTCCAGCCCAGATTCTCTGTGGATCCCGGAGCAGGAATTCCAGCCCAGATTCCCTGTGGATCCCGGAGCAGGAATTCCAGCCCAGATTCCCTGTGGATCCTGTACAAACCCCGCTGCCATGTGCCAGCCCCCCCTGGCACAGCCTGCAGGGGATTATTCCCCAGGAGCTGGGCAGGAAATGTTCACACATTGAACATTCAAAATGTTCACACGTGCCCAGCTCTGCTCTCAGGTGCCTGAATTCAATTTGCAGCCATTCAAGCCCGCCGAACTCAGCAGCCACCCCCGGGCAAGGAGCTGTGAGCGCCTGCAGGGGCTGAATTCCGGATCCTGGCGGGATTGTTCCCCACAGGGATCATTCACACCCGGCACAGTTTGTAAATTTGCTGAAAAGCAGCAAATGTGAGAGCAGACCCGCCCAGGCAGCAAATCCCGTCCCGTTGTTTTCTTGTTTTCAGCCACTAGATGGAGGATTTTTATTGGGAACAGCCCCAAAAATCCTGCGAGGACTTCCAGGGCAGGTTTAGGAGGAGATCAGGGAAAGGTTCTGCCCTCAGAGGGTGCTGGCACTGCCCAGGGGCTGCCAGAGCTGCAGGAGAGGTTGGACAGCGCTGCCAGGGGTGCCCAGGGTGGGAATTTGGGAATGCCCTGGACTGGAGGAACGCTGGGGGTCCTTCCACTCAGGATATTCCATTATTCCAGGAAATTCAAACTTCCACCACCCCAGGCTGCTCCAAGCCCCAGTGTCCATCCAGCCTGGCCTTGGGCAGTGCCAGGGACTCAGGGACAGCCACAATTCTCTGGGATCTGTGCCAGGGCTCCCCACCCACACACAGGAGGAATTCATTCCCAATATCCCACTTATCCCTCCTTCTCTAGGGCCACTCTCTCTTGGCCTGCCAGCTTACCTTTAGCAACAAAAGAGAATAATAATAATAATAATTTATAGGTTTTTTTCTCGTTTTTCCCTAATATGTGCACTGCTAGTCCTCAATACACTGGAAAAAGTTTCTGATCCAGCAATTCCAGAGGAGACAAGAACAGCCCCCAGTGCTGGCACAGGCTGCTGCTGCTACTACAAAAAAGCAGGAAAGCCAACATCAAATACAACCTGCTCACTCCAAAGTCTTCTAATGGATTTTCCTGCTGCAGGCATCAAAGAAAAAAAAACCTTTCCAGCTGCCAAACCAGACCTTAGCACTACTGTATAACAGAGAGATAGCAGGAGTTTCAAATTCTTGCCAAAAAAAAAACAATGAAGAGCATCATTTCAGTAGGAGAACATGAATTGAGCAGTTATTCAAAATTTGAATTATTTTCATAGGATTATTGAGGGTGGAAAAGAGCTCTGGGATAACGGAGTTCACCCTGTGTCCCCACCCAGAGCACCGAGTGCCACCTCAGGAATTGCTGGGACACCTCCAGGGATGGGCACTGCAACCCTCCCTGGGCAGTTCCCACCCCTGACCCCCCTTTCCATGGGGAAATTCCTGCTGCTGTCCGAGCTGAGCCTGCCTTGGCCCAGCCTGAGCTGTTCCCTCTGCTCCTGTCCCTGCTCCTGGAGCAGAGCCCAACCTCCCATCCTGCCTCCAATTTTAAATTTCCATTTAAATCCACCTGATCCTGGCTTGGCAGCTCCCCTCCCTGGAGTTAAAAGGAAAATCCCAACTAAATTCAGATTTAAACTGCCCAAAGTTTCAGTTCAGAGGGTGCTAGAGAGGATCAGGTTGGTCTGTTTATACCTGAGGAGCAGGAATGGGAACTCCCCACTGCCATCAACTCCCTCCATTCTTCTCCACGGTAAAACTCAGATTTTCAGAGCTTTGAACTGAATATATTCTTCCCTTAAGTGCTCTAAAGTCAGGGGTTACAAACAGGAAGCAACATCAAATGATTCTGTTCAACAGACACCACCACAAATGATTTTATTTCAAGTCCCACATACCAAGGGTGTGATGAAATTAAACCTTTTGTATGTTTTTCAGCCTAACTGGTTGCAAAATCCACTATTTTCCAGCACCTTTAAAAACCTAAACCTGCAAGGAAACAAGTGTTTTATGTGACTGTGAAAACATTTTATTCCTTTTATTTTACTTGGGAAAGAAAAAAAAATAAAAGGTGATGATTAGCCTGTCAATGATATGGATAAGAGAGAAAATAAGGTTATTTCAGCTGTCAGTAACTAAATATTGAGTCTTAAACTAAAGGAAATCAACCTGTGACCAAAATTTTATTGGCAAAGTTCTGCATACAAAGACATTTTGTGGTTCTAAATCCAACCTGGCTTTGCTCTGTCTCTTCCTACAAGTGGCTCAATCCCAGCAACTCCAACTCCAAGGAAAGAGATGAAACCCTGGAAATTCTAACAAAATGAAGGAAAACCCTGGAATTCTGACAAAATGAAGGAAAACCTTGGAATTCTGACAAAATAAAGGAAAACGCTGGAATTCTGGCACAATAAAGCTGTGTCTTGTTCCTGCACCTACAAAGCTTTACAAGATGAGGGAGAAGCTCAAGACAAAAACCAGAGGCAAACTCAAATCCTGGCAAACAGGAGCACACCCTGGAATTCCCTGGGTGTGAATCCCTTGGGACACCCCAACTCCTTCCCAAGCCAAGGTAAATCCACAATCAGCAGCTCTGAGCTGTGACTAAAACTCATTTTCCTCACCTGATTGCCCAAAATTCCAGAAGAAGGATGGTAAAAGCAGCACAGGCAGGAAAGGAGCCCTTTTCCAAACTTATTTATTGGAGCAGGTGCCTCTGGAAGCTGCAGCTGTGAGCATTGCTAATTAGCACCACGCCCTTAATGGTTTTATTAAATTACTCTGGATGTTATTAATCAATTAGTTCTTTGAAGGAACCTTAATTAACACCTGCTCTGGAACCACACAACTTTCACATGGCTGGGTGACTCAGACAGAAAACCCAGCTGTAGAAGAGATGATAAACTGAAAAAACAAAGTTCTAAAATGTTTGTGTCCTCTGGAGAAGGAGGAATGTTTCCCAAATCCAACCTCCATCTTTTTATTCCCCCAATAAATTAATTAATCTTTCTTCCTAACATCTATTACTGAAAATGGAACTACTTCCATTTAATGATGGGAAAAGGTGCTCAGGGTTTCAGAATCAAAGTCTTGTTATTCTGGTACATTTTTATAAACAACTACTTAAAACATACATATATTTATATATATAAACTTCCTAATAGAGAAAACCCTCTGTTTCAAGAGTCACTGCTATGAAATGCAGACACGTGTTTGATATTTTAAAATCTTGGTTGAAATATTTAAAGTTACAGAATATCAGGTTTGCCTCTTGAAATCTTGGTATCAACAGGGCACCACTCCTCAGGTAACCTCACACAGAAGGCAAGAAAGTACCAAAAATCACTCCAAAATAACACTTTAAAGCTGCTTCCACCAAAGCAATCTCTCAGTTGCTAATAACCCTTGTTTACTTCAAAAAGTCTTCCCTGGAGAGCTCCAAAAATAAACTGATCCATAAACTATCTGTGCCATAGCAGGATAAAATGACTATATTTGGTGAAGTACACAACTTGCCACTGTGGATGGATTTAAAAATAAAACAAAAAAAAAAAAAGCGGGGGGGGCGGGGAAGAGAAAAAGGAGGCAACACTTGAATTGCAAATAAGGGTATCGGGATACCGAGTGTGATGAGAGAATCCTGGAATAGTTTGGGTGGGAAGGGACTTTAAAGCTCATCTCGTTCCAGCCCTGCCATGGCAGGGACACCTCGCACCATCCCAGGCTGCTCCGAGCCCTGTCCAGCCTGGCCTTGGGCACTGCCAGGGATGCAGGGCAGCCACAGGGAAAGCGGTACCACAGGGAAGGATTGCGGCTCAATATCGCATGGAAAGCACTCAATGTCAAACAGCTGGCCGGCATGGAGAGGGCACAAAACACCAACCCTGCTATGGGTGTGGAAAACCCTGTCAGGCAATGAATGAGCTCACACGGGGCCGTGCCCAGACCGTGCCGCACCAGGGCAGGCACGGAGGAGCTCCCAGCCCAGCCCCAAACACATCCCGGGGGACAGCGGGACACCGAGCCCGGCACTGGGGAGCCCGGCACGGGGTGAGCCCCGGAGCGGAGCGGGAAGAGCCAAACCTTCGGGTGGAAGGGACCTCAAAGCTGATCCCGCTCCAGCCCTGCCATGGCACGGACACCTTGCAGCATCCCAGGCTGCTGCGAGCCCTGTCCAGCCTGGCCTCGGGCACTGCCAGGGATGCAGGGACAGCCCCAGCTTGTCCGGGCACCCCGTGCCGGGGCCTCAGCGCCCTCACCGGGAGGATTTGCTCCCCTATATCGAACCACGGGCGACCCCCATGAGAGCGATGGGGGGAGGCGGAGGGGGGCGCGCGGCCCCCCCGCCTCGGCCGCTCCCTCCCCGCCGGCTCGCGGCCCGGGGAGCGCGGCGGGTGCGCGGTGTGTGCTCGGTGTCCCCGTGCGGGGCCGTGCGGGCGGCCGGGGGGTGGCCGCGTAGCGGAGGCTCCCGCCCGCGGGGCGCCGCGTTACCGTGTGAGGCGGGCGCCGAGTTCTCGTGGTGTTTTGTGCGGCGGCTGCGATAATGGCGTCCTTCCTCGCGAGAGATCCGGCCCGGGGCCCCGCGCCGCGCACGCGCCGCGCACGCGCCGCGCCCGCGCGCGCGATGCCCCCGCCCTTCCCCGCCGAGGCGCCGCAGCGGGGACCGGACTACGAGTCCCAGAGGGCAGCGCGCGCGCCCCCGCAGGAGCACGCCGGGACCTGTAGTACGCGCGGGGTGGCGCGGGGCGTGCCGGGAAATGTAGTCAGGGAGTCACGGAATCGCCGGATCACTGAGGGTGGAAAAGAGCTCCGGGATCACCGAGTCCCACCTGTGACTCATTCCCACCTTGTCCCCAGCCCAGAGCACCGAGTGCCACCTCAGGAATTGCTGGGGCACCTCCAGGGATGGGCACTGCAGCCCTCCCTGGGCAGTTCCCATCCCTGACCCCCCTTTCCATGGGCAAATTCCTGCTGCTGTCCGAGCTGAGCCTGCCCTGGCCCAGCCTGAGCTGTTCCCTCTGCTCCTGTCCCTGTCCCTGTTCCCTGTCCCCTCCTTGCAGGAGCTGTGCAGAGCCAGGAGGGCCCCCCTGAGCCTCCTTTGCTCCAGGCTGAGCCCCCTCAGCTCCCTCAGGATTCTCCATTCCCTTCCCAGCTCCATCACGATTCTCCAGCCCCTTTCCCAGCTCCATTTCATTCCCTGGACATGCTCCAGCCCCTCAATATCCGCAGCACTCAGCGAGCAGAGCCGGCAGATGAAGCAGGAATCTGCACCTCCAAAATCATTCACACCTTTCCCATCTGTTCCTTCCATCAGATTCCTCCCCCCTGACAGTTCCTGGGTTTGGAGCTGACATGAGCTGGATGTCACTGTGGTGCTGAGGACAGCAATGTCACCGTGCCCAGAGTAGCAGGCAGCAGTGGGAATTTGCTAAATTGGCTCCTCAGCCTCTCTCCTCTGTCACTCCTGTGTGTGCCGTGAGAACAGCAGGGCTGGGTGAAGGTGGGGAACGCGCCATGAACCTGCTGCGGATGATAAAAATATGCAAAAAGCCCCCAAAAAAAGAAGCACGGAGGAAGTGTGTGCAAATGGCTCTGAAAGAGGACAAAGATTAGACGATTTTGTGTCTTTATATAGCACAGTGCTGCCCAATAAACACCAACCACACTTCACTTTTCAGCTTCACCATAGCCAGCAGAAACTGTCAGACTTTTGCATTAAAACATTCCTTAAATAAGACAAATAAAAATTCCTAAATAAGATGCCTAATGGGGTTCTCCAGTGCCATTCACACAGCTGAATCCACTCAGGCTCAGCTGTGTTTCTCCAGACACCTGCAGGCCTGGTGTGTTGGGAAATTGCTCCCTCCTGCAGCTTTGGGAGCGCTCAGCTGAGCCTGTTGATTTATTTACCGTGTTCTCCCCCTTCACAAGCAGATCAGGCAGTTCAAAGGTTAAACTACTTAGAGTCTGACTTTTCACACTGGATTATTTCACGCTTTGCTGCACCGATTTGCCCTGTAACAGTTTTGCTAAAGAGTTTCTGCTGGACTCAAGCAATTGCAGATCCGTGCTGGAAAAACAGGGATACAAATATCCCTGTTCCAGCTGCTGGTAAATGCTTTTGCCATCCTAAACCAGCCTGAGGTAAAACTGCCCTGTTCTCTCCTATTTTCATAATATTGCCATTCCAAAGATTATTAACTCCTGTTTGCTGGAGGTGTGAGGTGTTTCTCCTCTGGAGAGCCACGAATCATTTCCCAACACAAACATAAATTTTTCATTGTCATAAACCAGTTATGGTATTTACCCAAAGTTAATTTAGCTCAAATTAACTGCAGGAAATACTGGCGGGATCCAAGTGATGTCTGTGGCTGTGATCAGAGATAAGGGCAGAATAAACAAATAAAACCATTTATCCCAAGGGAGGCTGCAGCACCTCCTCCTGCCAGTCCACTCTGACCCAGCAGCTGAGAATCCACAATTTCCTCACCCCTTAGAGGAGTTTTTCCCTCTTTACCAGAGAAATGAGTTTGGATTCTTTTCCAAACCAGGAAGCATTTCTGTTTAAAATTATGGATGACACCCATAAATCATAGAAAGTCTCCTTTATCATGGTTTACCCAGTGTTTCCCTGAGACTGCACAGCCAGAAATGACAAACACTTCATGCAGCACAAAGTCTGACTGGAAACACTGGGAATCAGCAGGAGGAAAATGATCTTTCTGCTCAATCTGAAGGGCCAGATTTGGCTCTTTAGTCTCTGATTCCCAGTACCAATGAGTGACTGACCAAAGGGTAATTGCTTCCTGTGCTTCATAATCTCCTGAGCTTCAGCTGCTGCCAAAACTGAGCTCCTGTGACTATTTCTGCAATAACTGAAAGAAATTCAGTGTAATCCCCATTTAGTGAATGAGGGCTTCATTTTACTCTGGGCTAAGTCTGCCTATGAGCAAATGCCAAGAAGAACTTGATACGCTGGAAGGTTTATTCTGATTTAAACCATGATAATTTGCTCAAGTGCCTACATCAAATCCATTCCTAATTTCCTGTCCTCATATAAAAGCAACTGAGAACTTCAGGCTGCTAATATATAATTTATTTTTTTGATTTTACAGGAGAAAATACCCCCTGTTGCCCTGTTAGTGTGTTGTCCCAAATAAAACGAGGGATTTCTTTGTTGTTTTATTTCCTCACATTTTCATGCTCTTTTTTTTTCCCAGTCTCTTACATTTTATGTCTGTGCTTTTCCATGTTATGAGGAGTAATTTGCTTCCAGGAAGTATCCAGCTTATTTCACCCTGTCTCAGCATTCATTTACTATTGTTTTCTAAGGAAGTTGCTGCTTTCACGTTTTGTGTGGATCAGGAGAGATTGGGATCTCATTCATTGGTTTCCTTTTTTTTTCATTAGGGGAAAAAACCCTTCCCAAAGCATCAAAGGTAAAAAATTAACACACTGTGCACACAGTTTTGCAGCTGCAGCAGAAAGAGAAAGGTTGCCAAACAAAGCTTTTGTTTAAACAAGTGACAGACATCCATAATTATCCTCAGTGCTGAGCATGAGGACATGGAAAAAAGGGATGGGGAAGATGTAAGCAAGGCACAGAAGTCATTCCAGAGTATTTGCTGGAAGAATAATTTTATTTCCTAAGGATAAAATCCTCAATTACATCGGAGTAAAAAGAGTACTTGAAGCTCCCCTGTTTATTCATTTCTTTCTGTTTGGGTTTATTAATTTTCTCTGTAATATCTCTTGTAACTGGAAAGGGAAATAAACCAGCCTTATGAACATAGCCTGTCCTGCGTTGTGACAGTGATGCTTAAGGAAAAGTTACATAAAATATCTCTTCAATCAAGAGAATATTGATATTATTTGTAAATGTGCTGTAGCACTATATGAGGAGAAGCTCATAATTTAATTTTCAGCTGCCAGATCCATTTTCAGTCCCCTCAGAATTGTTCTGTGGTTTGTAAGAGAAAACAAGGCAGCATCAAGTGGGTTTTGCTCCTGGACCTACTTCAGCTGCCTCTGTATCAACACTCTGATCTCATTCTGGTTTCTGCTGGGTAAACTCCATTTTATTCAATGAAAATACTCCTGATTTTCATGAACAGGGATGGAAGAAAAGGCCCTGAATCCCCTCAGCAGAGAGAGAAACTTTGTGACACGTTTTGCCACCCATCTGGTCAAAGTCCCTGGTCCTGTGGAGTCACTTCTGCCAGTCTGAGGCACAAGCTGAGAAGGGTCAGGCATGACCTCAATGTTCTCTTATTTATTTACAGACTCCTCCATCTCCCTGGACACATCCTGGGGAAAAAAACCCCAAATGATGGGAGGCTCCTTCCCTTCTGAGTAATGTGCCCCTGGCACAAACCCTGTGTTTACACTTTGCCTGGCTGGGATCTTCCAGGATCTCTCATGGATCCTGTGAGAGAAGAGAAGAAGAAACCAGAAGAAGAAGATCTTTCTTCTTCTCTGCCCTTTTAGCTCCCCACACAGCTGAGATTTGCCCAGGTCTGCTCAGGTTTGCCCCAGACCACGTTTATTTGGTCAGGTACCATTAACATCTGAGTATTTTTGGGGAATTTTCAAAGCCTGAAGGGGATTCATTCCACCTACAGATTTTAGAGTGTTTTATCCTTCTATGAATCTGAGCAGAATTTCACCATCTCCTCATTCTGGACATGCATGCATTTCAACACATCCAAAATTATTTTTAACTTGAACATTTCAGGTGTGAGAGGTAAAATAAACTGAGTGGAGATACCCAGCTGTGGCCAGGGCGGCAGGATGTCCCTGAGCGCATTTCCACACAGCTCCACGTGGCAGAGGCAGGAAGGCAGAGCTGCTCTTCAGGGCAGCTCAGGTCAGCCAGAACCTCGTCCAGAGGCAAATTCCAGCCCTTGGGATGGTGAAATCCTGCATTTCCTTACTGCAAAGCTCTGGAGACAGAGTTTTTCTCCCATTCCAGGTGTTCTCCAGTAGCTCCTGGAGTGCTCCCTGGCAGGGATGAAGGCTCATGGGCTGAATCAGACAGAACTTCCCAGCACATCTCAGGAATTCCCCCTGTTCAGCACCCATGGGGACAAATCTGGGGTGTTCTGTCCGGTTTGGGGACTCCAGTGCAAGAGAGAGAATGAAAAGCAGAGGTGGTTCCCAACCCTCTGAGCTCAGCTGGGTGAAGTGTCCCAGCAGAATATGGACATCAAAAAAAAAGCTTTCCTCAAGTAAAATCTGCCATGGGAAGTGTGAGCCAATGCTCGGGGAAATGAGGGGTGAAGACACCCAGGGATGGCCTGGCTCCTGTGGGGAACCTGCACTAAGTGACATTTTTAGTCACTCCATGGAGGTTTCCACTCCTCAGCAGCTTCCCACAACTTGACTGAGTGTCCTCACAATTAGACAATAATTAGGTGAGGGAAATGTTCATTATTAAATCACCTCCGTGATATCTAATTGCAGTAAAGCTGTAACATTGTATTTTTTGCTGAATTACTGGGTTTCACCTACAACACTAGGGCAGGGACAGCCTTCCAAGGAGGATGCCTAGGGATCAGATTCCTTGGACACACTGCAGTGAGGAGGTGATTTTCCCTCTGCAAATAACACAATTCATCTGAACAATGGTAATATAAAAACAACTAAGTACTGGCAATGCTTTAGTAAAAACAAATCTCAGTTATTGATCCTCTCTGCTCAGTCTGGAGGCACTGACAGCAAAAGTCAGATGGGTGGCAGCAAGAAAATTCTAATTTTTCTCCTTGTTTCATTTCTGTGAAGAAAAAGAAGCCCATTTGCATTGTGTGCAGTCACACTCCTCACCCACATTAGCCAGTGATGAACAGTTGATGTTTCAGTTCTTTGGGCAGAACTCAGAGCTGGCAATACAGGCAGTGCTGGCAGCTCAGGGAATAAATGACAGGCAGGAAGGAAGACTCTGCTAAACAGGAGGGGTTGGAATAATAAATAGCACAGCTCAGCTGGCCACTTCAGGCTACCAAAGAGGATTCCCTGAGCCTGAGCCCTGCCCTGACACCTGTGTGATAAGAGATGGCCGACAGGCAGATGATTCATGAAAATATCACCAAAAAGTTTCTAATTCAAAACACCCATTTATTAAAATAAATTTTAAAAACCCCACAGAACACAAATCCAAGCCAATTAAAAATATTTTACAGGGTAATTTTCTTAATTTATGAATTAAGAAAAGAGGAGGGTTTAATGGTAGAATGTTAACACTGTTATCATTATCACTGCTTGCTCTGTCATTGTCAGATTCTGGAGTTTTTGAAGTATACCCATTCAGGTATTTAATGGGGAAAAAGAATCACATGGGTTGTGTAAATACTTTCATTTTGTCATGAGCCAGAGGGATTTTTTAATTAAGTTTTAATGACCCTCATAATCCTCACCTGCAGCCTCCACCCACCATGATGGACCAGGAGCCCATTTAAGCCTCAGCTCTGGGGCTGGAGCTCTTGGCTTCAGGTTTGTCTTTGTTTCTGTCTCTGGGAAAGAATTGGGATGGTTTTTGCTGCTTAATTTTGCTGCTTTCTCCTTTTGCTCCTCCCTGTGCTCCTGGGTCAGACTTTGGACCTTGTTTGTCACTTTGTCGCTCACAGGGGCTGGGAATGCCAGGGGACCCTTTGCTGTGTCATCCTTGCCTCCCTGTCCTTGGAAGGGATAATTCCATCTTCAATGGTTCCTCATCTTCATTCCTATATGGCTGGCAATAATCTGTAATATTGGGAATTTTTAATGGGAACAATTTCTTGCCTCTGTTTTTGTGCTTGGCCTGAAAAGCTGCAGCTCTGACTGGATGTGTTTGTGCCATTGATGTGGATTTTTTTTCAGTCACAGGAAGAGCAAATATCCTAAAGAAAATTAAAGTGTGGGATTTCCAAGGATGATTTTCACAAAAGGTAACAAAGTTTCTGGAAGTGCCCCTGGAAACAGCAAGAGAGTAACATTCTTGTTCTTATCTCTGAGAAATATGGGTCAGCAAAGTATCTCCCTCTGTCCTCTCCCAAACAAAAATTTCAGCTGAGTCCAAGTGTGAGCAGAGGAATAATTATGGATCCTTATGTTACTATTTTTAGTCTATACAAAATCAGGAGATGTTTTTGTAACAAAACTTATTGTTGGCATCCCTTGTTCTGCAGCTCCTTGCCTGGAGGCTGCAATGCTGCTCTAGAAAATGCTCAGAGCTAAAATGTTTTTTTCCTGGGCTCAGCCTTGCATAGCTGTCGGATTTTGGGAATTCCTCACTCTGAGCACCAGCTCGGGGCATTTCAGCTGTTCCTGACAGCATCTCTTGGCTATCAGTATTCAAATATCCAGCTATTCAAATTCACAGCATGCATGCACCAAGGAGTGATAAGAACTTTCTCCTTGCATACCAAAGAGGAGTTTTCTGCAACCCTTCTGTGTTCTTGGAACCAGATGAGGGGGGGAAAAGCACCTCTGGGAAGCACATGTGGAATAATCATCAACTAGGCAGCCTCTGGAGAGAATGCAGAGCCAATGAAGAAGACAGCGCAGGGACGAGTTGAAAATTAACTCCTGGGCTGGCTCCACCTTTTAACCAGCCAAGGGTGCTCTCAAAATTATTTATAAAGAAGCTAAAGAAGCCTGGGCACCCCTCAGTGGAGCTGTGTGCCCACGTGGGTTTATTCTGTGATGCTGATGGGCTGTTAGGCTGTGCTGAGGGAGCAGGGAAGGTTTGGAGAGCCCTGGCAGGATGAGTGGGGTGAAGGTGGCAGCCCTGGGGCGTCTCTCCAAGCTGCTGAAAGCCCTGCGGGCTGTGCCAGCACGGCCCTGCAGCCTGGCTGCCTGCTCCCGGACTAACACCAGGAATGCTGCCTGTAAGTCTCTGCCTCCCCTCCAAATCGGTGGAAAGTGGGGGAGCCTGGCGTGGGAAGAGAGCTGGTGTGGTTGGGTGTTGTTCTTATTTGTTAGGGAATTAAAAAGGGGGGTTTGGGAACGTGGCTGAAAGAGTGAAGAAAAAAGAGTGGACAGAATGAAAGAAGTGGAAATGCTTTGTGGAATTTCAGGGTTCCACCTTGTTCTTTATTTCTGCTGTCAGTGGCACTGGGATCTTTGTGACTCCAACCTGTGACAAAAAGCAATCGTTACTTGGGAGGCTAGGCTGCTTTCAATGAAAACTGTTCATGAGCATAATTCAAAACGCATTTAGCACAAATTGATTCTGACTGGGAATTTCACAGCCACTGCAATGTTTGATTTGGAAAATGAGGCCTAGAACAAGCCACAAACCCCTCCAAATGTGCTGCACAGACCTCCAATAAATCACTTTGAAGTGCAAGATACTCCTGGAGGATGTTAAAGATTTAGTTATTTAAAATACTGATTAACTTGCTTCCAGATAATATGGGGCCAGGCAGAGATTGTGTCTACTCACTGCTGTGCAGATAATGTCAGCTGGAGAACAGCAAAGAGTAATTTCTTAGAGCTAGAAAAACCTTTTGTTTCTTATTTTTCCTCTGTAAATTTGTTCAGCGTAATAACTTCTGCCAAAGAACAGAGCTGGGCTCCTCCTCGAGCATTTCATGGTTATCCAGGGTAAGAGGGGATCCCATTCCAAGGAGGGATCAGAGAGTTTCTTCCATCCAAGCAGCACTGCTGGTTGAATGAGCCACAACTGGTAGTTATTTTTTACTCACATTCCTCTCCTCAATTTGAGACAGATACTGTTTACTCCTTCAACCTTTCTCTCCTCTGTGCCATTCATGCAGGAAATGCCAAAACAAACTGATTTGGGAATTCCCTGTCTTTGGAATGGCTGGTTTTGGCAGGCAGGGAGTGGACAGGATCTCTGAGTGAGGCAGCCTGGGGGTTACTCCAGAGTTACTCACACCGAGGTTAAACAACTCAAAGGCTTCTACAGGTTTTGGATTCCCCTGGTGATCCAGCAAGGACAAAGGGCTTTTCCTGCACTTCACTGGGGGAATTGTGGCATGAATGTCAAAATTCCCAGTGATGAGGAGGACCAGGGAGTGTCTGTGCCAAGCTCTGAGGTATCTTGTAATGACACATGGAGGTGGAGGATTCGGACATTCATTTTTTAGAATAATTGCTGGAAGTGCTCTCCATGGGGATTTTTAAGCTAAATTTAGTAATTATTAGCAGAGCAGACCTGAATCAATTTTTTTCCTTTCTTGCCCTTTTAGAAGTAGTCACAAGAAAAGCAGAATCCTTCAAGTTTTGGGATTTTTTTTTTCCCAAAGAATTGTATGAGTCCTGCAGAGCCACACAATCCAGGTGTGCCATCTCC
The DNA here is from genome assembly GCF_028551555.1 of Melozone crissalis. Lineage (NCBI taxonomy): Eukaryota > Metazoa > Chordata > Aves > Passeriformes > Passerellidae > Melozone > Melozone crissalis. The sequence goes on from NW_026535785.1 coordinate 2,000,086, forward strand.
AGGCCTGCACATACAACTGCACTGCCTCCCCAAATCGTCCAGGAGCTCCTTTCCAAGCCCTTTCCAGGCTGAGTTCCTAAGCCTGCATGCATAATTTCAGCAAGTGTTTTTTATACAGGAGAAGATAAAGCCTCTGTTTGCTTTACCTCGCCAGCTGGAATTACCTCCCCCTTATCTGGGCTCAGCCACTGCTTCCTCAGCCAGGCTCCTATCTCAGCCAAACACTGTGGAGGCACAGGAAAACTCAGCATTTCCCACTCTGCTGTGCTCCCCTGTCAGCTACATCTGTTTGATAAAAGGCTCTGGGCTGTTTATCAATAAACTGGCCTAAATCACAGCCCCCATCTGACATCAATTCAGCAGCACTTTCAGCACCTTGTCACGATGGGCCTGAGCCAAGCAGCGCTGTTATCCTCCCAAATCTTGATTCAGACCAAAAAAGCTTCAAGGAAATCAACCTATCTTGGATTTCCTCTGCAATATTTGGTCCCAGTGGCTGAAGCAGAGCTGTGCTCCTTTAAAGTTTAAAAGGGTTCTTTACTGAGTTTCAGCAACGTGTATATTTTATTTTCTTGTTCAGATTGCGTTGCTATGGCAAACAGGGCTTAATTTCCTTCCCCTGGGTGGGGTTTCTCAGCTCTTGCCACTGCACAGTTTGCCCTGGTTTGTCTCATTTGTAAAAAAATAAAAGCACTTGATTCAACAGGTATTTTTGTTTTCAAGGATTAAAACCTTTATTTTCATCTGTATCTTGGTCCCCACCCTGAAGTTTTACTGACCATGCTTAGGAAGAAGAAGCAAGTACATGTAAAAAACTGGGTGGAGATTGAGTGATACAGGAGGGAAATAAAAGTGTTGCAGGTCTAAGTTATTTCTCTTTAGTTTTGTACCTCACCAGCCCATCATTGCTGAGAGTGGGTCATAAACTTCCTTTTTGCTGTGCAGCTCAGCCCACAAGAAGTGACTTGCTCTGTTCAGCTTAGTGAAAATCTCTGTAAAAAACTTTGCATTTTTCAAAACCTTGCAGGATCAAACCACCAAAAAGCTTCACGAAGTTGGGTTATCTTAATGGCAGAATATAAAGCAGTGGAGTTTGAGGCTTTTTATTTCATCAGCTTTAACATACAGAAAAGGGATAGTTGCAATTTTCTGTGATTTTCTATAATTACAGAACCAGATGTAGATGTAATTTCTCAGCTGCCCAAGGTTATCAGGTGTATTTAGAGGATACATCCTGGAAGAATGGATGGAGGGATGACAGTAGCTTGTTGGTAGATGAGCCTAAGTCCCAGAATCTCTTGTTGATGCTGAATATAAAACACCTGAAGCTCCTCTGGGCTGTCCTGATGACCAGGAGCTGCCTGAAGAGTTGCCTAACCATGATCAATAGGCTGTCAAACTGTGATTCAGCCTGACTGAATCACGTTTATGGCATCTTTTCAATCTCATTGATTATCCATCTTTTTAAGCTACAGGAAGCATTCTGTTTAGAATGATAAATTAGCCACCCTAAAAAATGTTGGGAGTCAAACCAAAAATTAATTTGCTTACAGTTTTGCTACACAAAAAAGACTGCAGGAGGAAGTAAAATGAAATTTAAACCCCATTTAACATCCTGACATCACAAGCTGTTTGTACATCTCCTGATGATCTGTTTGTGATCATGCAGCCACTCAAAGCAAATTGTTGGTCAGATTTCAACCTGCTCTTACTCAACTCAGTACTTTAAACATGTTATATTGTGAATGCAATGGAAACTTCTTATGCAATGTTGATGAAACAGGGAAAACACTTCTTGCTTGGCTCTGCTTGAGTATCTGGTCCTGTCTTCATTTCAGTAAAACATTCTCAGTGTTATATCAGGTTCCTTGTGAAAATTCAAAAGTACAAGATTTAAAAAAAGCCTAAAAGAGAAATGCAGATTTTCAAAATTATTTTAAGGGAGCCATTAAGAAATATGATTGTACAGCAAGATGAAGGGTTGCTATTCTGCTCCTGGCTGCCCAAGGAGAACTGGCAAAAATTAGAGCTCTTGCTTTATCTCTGTGATTTCACCGATGCTTTCAGCTTTCTACAGGCTTTCCTTTTTTCCTTTAATTTTATTTTTTTGCTATGTGTTCCTTCCTGGCAGCTGGAACAGGTGTGATGAAGGTTTTAACCAGTTTCATTGAGATTTCTCTGCCTCAGGCAGTGTCAGGTGAATACCGAGTTCAGTTAAGTTGAGTTGACCCTTTCACCATCCCAGGTGGGACTATTTTGACCTCTTGCCTTTCTGACAGCCAAAAAAAGTAAATGTAAATATTAACTTTTCATAACTTTTCTAAATGTGGCTTGTAGAGGGTACCCTGCTGTGCCAGGGCCACTCACCTCCGTGATTTTTTGATGTGAGAGAACAAACACTTTTTTGGCATTAGGGGATGCACTTGGTGTGAGAAGAAATACTTTGGTGTGAGGGAATAAATACTATTTTGATGTGAGGGGATGCGCTTTTGATGTGAGGGGATGCTTTTTGGGGTGAGGTGATGTTCATTTGGGGTGAGGGAATGTACTCGATGAGAAAGAATCACTTTTGATGTGAGGGAATAAATACTCTATGTAAGGGAAAAACACTTGATAAAGGAGAAACGCTTTGGTGTGAGGGAGTAAATACTGTTTTGGTGTGAGGGGTTGTGCTGTGGATGTGAGGCGATGCTCATTTGGTATGAGTGATGTACTCAATGTGAAAGAATCACTTTTGATGCGAGGGAATAAATATTCTATGTGCAGGAAAACACTTGATAAAGGAGAAACACTTTGGCGTGAGGGAGTAAATACTATTTTGGTGTGAGGGGACACTTTTTTGGGTGAAGCATGCTTTTTTGAGGGGATGTTCTGGGTGCGAAGGAATCCCTTTTGATGTGAGGGGACGCGCTTTTGCCAGGGGCACGGGGCCCACCCTGAGCGCGGGAAATTCCCATCCCCACCGTGCCCGGAGCTGCTCCCGCTGCTCCGGGGCTGTCCCAGCATGAGGAGCCGCCGAGGGCAGGCCCAGCCCGCCCCCGGGCCATGGCGGGGAGGCCGTGCCGGAAGGGGCCGCACCGGGCCGGGCTGGGCGGCGGCTCCGCGATCTCCGCCGCGATGCTGCCGCTGCTCCGCCGCGCTTGGGCGGCCGCCGTCACCTCCTCGTCCTCTTCCTCCTGCTCCGCACGGCCGGGCAGCCGCCGGTGCAGCCTCGGCGCCTGCTGCTCCTACCGCCTGCGAGACGCCCGTGAGTGCCGCTCTCCCTCAGCCCCCCTGCCCGCCCTGCCGCTGTCCCGCCATCGCTGCCCAGCTCTGTGTAGGAAAGGGAGACGCCGAGCTCTGCCTGGCTTTGTCCTCCGCTGAAGCATCAGGAAGTGGCGGCGTTTTAAATAAATACGGGGAGTGTTTTGCGCCGCCTTTGCCTGAGTTGACCTTACGGAGCTCCACAGTTTGCACTTCACTGAGGGAAACCGGGGTGGGAGGGAAGTTTTTCGGCCACCCCTCGTGTGAGTGGTTTGAAGGTTTAATTTATTTTCAATTGCTTGTTTAAAAGACCCAGGTATCCAGTGAAGTAGCCTGTAAAGTGATGCTCGAAGCATCGCGATTTGGGGTTCGGGTTGTGTGCGGGTCACCGGGTGAAGTGAACAGCTCCACATAGGCGGCAGTTCTGGTTTTAAGCAGAATAAAATCCTGTGGAAGTAATTCATGTACCTGTTCTGATTGTGCCAGACCCAAGCTGCCCCCAGAATTGCTGGGTTTGGGTTTGACAGGAGCGATCTGCACGAAGCAGTTTTGGTCAGGATCGGTGTGGTTTGGGTTACTCCTGCTGCAGGAGCTCTGAACCCCCCTTTGTGGGGTAACCCCTCTGCTTGTGTTTTCTTCTAGAGCATGTTTTGCTTCCCAGTGGCAATTATCCCATGTCTGGAGCACTCCCAGCTCAGCTGATGGTGCTGGTGTGTAAAGAAAGCTGTAAAACAAAGCTGCCTTAAAATCTGGCAATAATAGGGAAGCATTCTCCTTTTCTGGGAAATAAGGGGACAATTTCTTTGCAGAGCATTCTGCAAAGGCAGAAAGGTACTGACATGGTTCTAAGTGAAATTACTGCACTTCCCTGTTTGGCTTTGAGTCATGCAGCTGGAATGTTTTATTTTTCTTTTGCTTTCCTGGGCACCAGCTGACTCGAATTAGCCTTTGGTGACACAGCACCTTCCCTTGCCAGAAAGTTCTGTACCCTGCATCAGCCTGACTCTGCCCCTTATCTTGCAGTGCATCCGCTGTGGCAGAGCCCGCTGACAATTCCCGGGGGCACCCGCCAGTCTCCCATCAACATCCAGTGGAGGGACAGTGTTTATGATCCCTTCCTGAAGCCTCTGAAAATCAGCTACGACCCCACCACCTGTCTGCACATCTGGAACAATGGCTACTCCTTCCTGGTGGAGTTTGATGATTCTGCTGATAGATCAAGTAAGTAAAAACTCAGGGGGAAAAAAAAATCTAATTAATGCTAAGAGAGGAGAAATACCTGCGTGATGTAAGACCTGATGCTGAAAATGAAAGTACAGTAAAAAAAATGCTGGGTTTAAAGTGGTGGGAATCACGACGAAATTCCATACAGACTTCACATTTACAGTGTTTTTATTACCCATGGGCATTGTGCACAAATCCCCTGGTGTGTGTTGAAACTCCTTTCACAAGCCCCAGTGCCCTGTCTTGTAGATTTTGTAATAAACTTCACCCACACGAGTCAATCTTCAGCCATTTCTATGTGTACTTACTCAGTTTGAAACCTGATTCCCTCACTGCTCTTTATTGAAGTAATCTGCCACTTATCTTCTGTGGGGCTAATAAAGATATTTACTGCACTTGAAATAATCAGCAGCCAAATGAGTTGCAGTTGGAAAGCACACAGGCTTATCTCTGTGGGGTTTTAGGGAATGAAATAACACTGGGCTCTGCCCTCAGGAGCAGGTGTGTGTATCTCTGTTGTTTTAGGGGAAGCAGGAGAGCATGGAAAACCCAACCATGCGTTCCAGCAATTTCATGTGAATAAACCTCTGACCTGAGCAGCTCAACAGAGTAAAAAAAATTGACTTAAAATCAAAATATTGCTCCCAAACCCCAGATTTTCTGTCCACTGTTCTTTCTAAAAGCTGCCTTTACCAAAGGATATTGCGGAATATAAAGGTATTTCATAAAGGTGGGTGAGCTGGTAGCAGTTGGTCAGGGCTGTTGTGAAGCACAGGATTGCTCAGCGTGTCCTGCAGGGGAAAACTGAAGGACCCTGAGCAAGTTTGAACCTGTTGGATTGGAGCCGTTTATGTTTTAAATGACTGCTCTCCATGAGAGCTCCTCCAGCTTCCTGAGGGATTTAGCAATGCCCTCGGGGAAGGAGCCTCCAGCACACAAACAAACACTTTGTCTGCACAACACCAACATTTGTGGTTGGTGTTTGGAGAGGCTGATAAAACAGTGCAGCAAAAAACGGTGGTGGAATGCAGGGAGCTTGTGTATGTTTGGGGCTCATTTATTTATCTTGTTTCTAGCTGTTTGCTTGGACTATCCATTTCCAAGAGGGATAATCCATTTCCAAGAGAGAATATCCTTGCCCTTGCTCATTTAAGCACTGATATAATGAACAAGTGCTGTTTCTTGAAGTGAGGTTGGGTTAGAGGGCAGTCATCACCTGTTACCTCATCAGTAATTTTAATTTACTAACTTTAGATTGGCTTTGCTTTTCATCAAACAGCCTCTTGCTTCATAAGCCACACCCCACTATCTGTTGAGGATGAGATCCTGAAAAGTGTTTAGTGGGAAGGGGAATTGCCTGTAGGGGGTTCAGAAATATGCAATATTTAATTGCACAGGAGCAGTTTGTGTGGCATAGAGGCAAGGCTGCAATCATCAGGTGCTCACCTCTGAAAGATCTTACCTGCTTTGTCTGTGAGACTTTCCTTGAGGTAAATCTTTCCCTGTGAGCATTTGCTGCCTTTTCATCATCCTCATCTTCCTTAAATGAATTTAAGTCCATGAAGGGTAGGATGGCATCAATCAATCAGTGACAGGGCTCCAAAATGACAGAGAAGCAACAGACAGTGAGGTGTTGCTGTATAACCCCCAGTTTTCAGGTGCCTGCCTCTCTCCTCCACCTTTCTCTCTTCACTCTTGCTGTTTCTGGTTTTTCTCACTGCCAGCTTCTGTCTAACAATCATAGAAATCCAGAGAAGAAAGCTTGGGAACAAACAAAAGCACCACAGTCGAAAGAGAAGATGAGAAAGACACCCAGGATAGACAGAAATGCCTGAATCCTGAGATGGGGTTTGCAAGACTTGGGCTAAAGCTGAAGGTAGAGCAGGAGGAAGAAGAGGGTGAGGGAAGGTATGTACAGCATGTGCTCTGCCTGTGTGTGGTGCCACCAGAAACGAGGCTGAACCAGAGCCAGGGCTGCAGGAAACACCTGAAGTGGTTCTTGTTGTTGTTAGAGCCCCTCAAACTTCAGTTTTGTTTTGAAATTGTCAAGGTTGTAATTTGAGAGGAAATGCTTCTGAAGGGACTGAAGTTTCTGTTTGTTTCCTGTCACTTTCTGGTGGCTACTGCAGGAAGCTGAGTCCATATGTGTGTCTGTGCCTGAAGTAATTTGTGAGGTAAATGCTCAGGTGGATGTGGTTAATAACACAAATTTGTAGTCACTTGTGGGTTTGCATCATCACATCCACAGGAGTGGATGGTGTCAGAGCACAGAAACTTCACTTCTGAGAGGCTTGGCTGTGTCACCCACGTGTTTATCCCACCCCTTCTCCAGCACAGAGTCCCAGCATGGTTTGGGTGAGGACCTTAATGCTGATCCCATTCCATCCCCTGCCATGGCAGGGACACCCTCCAGTCCCTCAGGATGCTCCAAACCCTGTCCAGCCTGGCCTTGGACACTTCAGGGATGGGGCATTGTGATCTCCCAGTGATGGTCAGCATTGCATTCATTCAGGGGATGAAATGAATTCAATGTCACTTTGCACAGCTCCTTTTAATTTATTCCTTTTTCACACACAGGCCTGTCTGGTTCAGATTTCAAACCTGCTGGCTGACTTTCAGGAAAAAAAATAATACAAGAAAATCTCTTAATGCCTCTCATTGTTTTCTCCTTAGCATGGAAGTGATTAACTTATTTCCAAAGGCAGTGTTGGGATTAGATGCTTTATACCAAAGTTTGCTGTAAAACTTCCCCATGTCCTACAGTTCAGTAAAAATCAGCAGCTGCTGATGGTTTAGTGCTGGGTGAACCCTTGGTAAAGCTCTTTTCCAACCTAAATGATTCCCTGATTCCATAAGTGTTATTAGCCCTTGGGAATCAATTAGGGTTTCTCATTTACCAGATGTTCTCATTTCATGATTAGCAAGATGACTTTGCAGGATGGTTTTGGTCCAGATAGGGAGGGAATGAGTGGAAGCAGAAAGCCAGGCATGGACATGGATTCATGTGTTTGCAGAAGGATGGGAGGCCCTCTGAAATCAGCAGAGCAGAATGAAGTTTGACCTTTACTCATTGATGAAAAGGGCATTAAATCTTTCAGAAACTTGCCCAGTGGCAGACTGGATGTTTAAATCCTTCCTGAACACCTTGTGGGCACAACAAAACATATTTCTGACTGACCCTTGCTTGTGCAGTCTGGAAGCTGTGCTGAAGCAGAAAAAGATGTTGGGATTTTTGTAGCTTGCAGGAGACTTGAACGTTTGACTCAATACACAGATTTGTCTGGCATAATTTGCTTTTCGAAGTCTTGTCGTGAGAAATGTCAACATTTTTCACAGATCCTTGTAGGGATGTCACTGAATGCATTTAATAGATGTGTCACTGCTGTGTCACCTGGTCAGGCAGTCCTGACACTCCTGCTGTGACAGAGGGGTGACAATGTGACACTCACCACTGTGACTGTGCCAATTTTGGTGCCAACTGGGAGAACATTCCCTCGAGGGGAGATGGATGAGGAGACTTCACTCATCTCCAGTTTGGTGCAGGGAGAACCAGAATGTGTTTGCTTGAGTAATTTGGTCATGGCAAAGTGCAGACAGGCACTGTTTGAGTTGCTCCACCTTGCACTTTTCCCAAGGATTGGCTTGTCTGGGCAATTCTAAATCACATTTATTAACATGTGTGTCTTGTTTTGTTTTCTAGTCATCGTTGGAGGCCCCTTGGAAAACCAGTACAGGCTAAAGCAGTTCCACTTCCACTGGGGAGCTGTCAATGACTGGGGCTCAGAGCACACAGTTGACTGTAAATTTTACCCAGCAGAGGTATGAGATGGAATCCTCAACAATGCAAATACTTAGCTCAGGTGTGTCTGTGAAAACACCCAAATTGAGGAATTGCAGTTTATTTTGAAGGGCTACAGCTCATCTGCTGTTTTATTCTATAAAAATTCATCTCTACTGTTTTTTCTGGAGAAGAACAGCCTGAAAACTGAACTGAAAGTGAAAAATCACTTTGTTTATTGTTACTAAATCTTTCAGAGAAACAAACATATACTCTTATAAAACATCACCTTATTTTCTGTTTGCAACTGATGAACAGTTGCTAAAATAGCAAAACTTTGATACTTAAGTAACTGCTAAGAAAGAAAACGTCAATAAAGAGGATGAAGCCAGTGAAAATGTGAAACTGTGACAGCTTTGACCACAGTTCTTTGCCAAAGGAGAAGTTGTCAAGTGATGATGGGTTATTTTTAAGGAGAGTTTCTCTCCTGTTGGTGTGTTCATGGTGCTGCTGCCAGCTTGGCAAGATCCTCATTAACAGGGAGGCCGTGACTGAGTTTTTGGGCTGGGGTATTTATTTATCACACAAAACCCCTCAATGTATTGGCTGTGAGCAGTGCAGAGGAAGATTGCTGTGTGCAGGGGGATGTTCCTCAGGAGCACAGGGTGCTCTGCTCCTCCTGGGAAGGGAGGAAAGAGATGGAAGACGGAGCTTTGTCTGTGCCTGTGACCAGCATTCCTGGAGGCAGACTGCCACAGACTAAACCTCTTTTAAATGCAGTGGGTCTTAACTATTGCTTAAAGCAAAAGAGAAAAAAGGAAGGGAAGGACCATTATTTACCAAGAGCATCTTGTTCCTCATTTCTGTGGTTTCTGAGGAGCTCCCTGAGTGCCTCACCCTGCTGGGATCAGCAGTCAGGTGTGGTGTCTGTGCTCTGGGGCTGATTTCTCCCTTTTCTCTCTTTCAGCTGCATTTGGTGCACTGGAATGCTGTGGAGTACCCGAGTTTTGAGGAAGCTGTGATGGAAGGGAATGGCCTGGCTGTTATTGGAGTGTTCCTAAAGGTAATTTTGTTCTGTGGGACCAGCTGTGATGGGGCCTTTCCGTTTGCATTCTGTTCAAGCCAATTTAGGCCAATTAAGGGAAGGCTGAGATGGGATCCCATCAATCCCATCAACGTTCCCAAGGGGTGTCAGAGGATGGTGCCAGGCTCTGTTCAATGGTGCCAGTGACAGGATAAGGAGCAATGGCCAGAAACTAAAAAAAGTTTCACCTCAATGTGAAGAACTTTCTGTTGAGGGTGGAGCAGCTGCCCTGGGAAGATATGGGATCTCCCTGTCTGGAGACATTCTAAACCCACCTGGATGTGTTTGTTCCTCCAGCCTTGGGCTGGATGATCTCCAGAGCCCCCTTCCAACCCTAAATATCCTGTGGTTGTTGTTATGAAAAAATCCTAAGGCTGATAGGTAGAACTGATTGATTATTGATCAGCTCATTGATTGTCCAACCCCTCCCTGTCCCTGCAGCTGGGAGCACGGCACGAGGGGCTGCAGACCCTGGTGGATGCCCTGCCAGCAGTCAGACACAAGGTCAGTGCTCTGGGGTGTCCCACTCGTTGTCACCCAGCAGAAAGAACGCTTGGAGAACCACAACACACCCAGAAAAGCTTTCTTCCTTAAATTTTACTGGAGGGGCTGATTGACACCTTGGAAGTGGGAAGGGAAGCTAATTTTTCAGAAGGAATTGGATACTTGAAGCTTTCCAAACTCTTGAAGAAATGCTGCTCTTGAGATTGTTTCCCTTACAAAGACATGCTTAAGTGGGGGTTTATTTACTGTGGGATTAAGGCTTTTTGATTTTTGTCTGATCTTCGAGGAGGTTATTTGCTTTTTTATAAACACTGAATTTTCTGCTGGGGGAATGGGATCGTTCCTGGCAGGCTCCTGCCAGGAGAGGGAGCGCTGAGTCTCTGGCAGAAGCATTTCCTCCTTCCCCTGCCCGTTCCCTTCTGAAAGTACACTCAAAAAACCACACCGACCACTTTAACTTCTAATCTCATCCAGCTGAAGTCGCTGTGCCTCTGCTTCTCACAGCAAGGAGATTGTAAAATCCAAATAAAACAAGTTTTTATATCAGAGCAGTGACAGCTCTGCCAGATAAACACCAAACATGTCAGTTCAGTGCTGGAAGACTTCCCCAAATCTGAATGTACATCTATTGTGATAATATAATAATTTACAGCATGTGAATTTAAAAGAAATTTAGCCAAGATCCCCCAGTATATCCTGAAACTCCCCCTGGAGCAATGTTTGTGTGGGAAATCCTGGGTTTTGAAGCTCCTGATATCCCACATGTGGGAATGAATTTTGGAGATGGGAATGTTTGATTTAAATTAAACTTCAGTCCTGTTCCTGCTGCCTAAAATCACATGGTGAAAAGTAAAACACTTTTTGTTTGCGGTCTTTTAAGGATCTGGCACAGCTACCTGAACTTATCCCACCACTTCTTCCCTCTTTTTCCTGGTTGCATCAGCTCCCACAGAGCCTTAGGCCACTGATCCTTCTCACTCCTTGTTTCTCCTGCACTGAACTCCTGATGTTTTGTGAGGAGACAGCAGAAATATTTAACTTCTGTCTGCTCAGCAGCTGCCCCTTACACCTCAAACCATATTTTATCCAAATTTGAGGGATTTAAAATAATTAATATTATTAATATTCCCAACACCCCATTTTGTACGCACACAAAACGCACAGTTTTTAACCTCATTGTCGAGATATTTTTCAAGTTTCTGTAGGTTTTTTCTCAAAACACCATCCTTAAAATGGTTTTTTTTCCTGCTTTTAGGACACTGTGATCGAGTTTGATGTCTTTGACCCCTCGTGCCTGCTCCCTTCCTGCCCTGATTACTGGACCTACGCTGGCTCCCTGACCACTCCTCCCCTCACTGAGTCGGTCACGTGGATCATTAAGAAGAAGCCAATCGAGGTGGATGAGGATCAGGTAAATCTCAATTTTCCTTTCAGATCACACCTCTTGCTGCCACAAAGGTGCTCAGAACCAGTTTGTCAGCAATTCTCTGTGAAAACACAAAAATTCTCGGTGTTTTCAGAGATCTGTGGCTGTTTCCACCCAGGATTTGGGGAGGAATCCTGGCATTAGCAGCCACCAATACTGACAGACCTCTCCAAGATGTGTTTTCAACTTTTCAATCTATTCTCAAGAGTTTTATTTTGATATGTGATACAATTCTGGAAGCTGCCCCTTGAAAACTTGGGAGGTTTTAGGAACTTATTTGAATTCTCATAATTTTGCTCTCCTTAGCATGATGCAGCCTTTTTTGTGGAGAGAAGGGAAAAAGGGAAGATTTTGTGACATGGAGATTGTTAACAGAGAACTGCAGGCAGAGTGTGGCATTCCTTTAAATTGAAATTTTTCTCTTTTTTTCTTGGCTCCACTCTCATAGCAGTGACTTACCATTGGAATGGCCTTGTGAGCATTAAAACCTGATCTGCTGCTTTATTTTAACCCCAGTTATAAACCAGTGAGACAACAACTTGGGCATTGTTGGGGTTCCCTCTTTTCTGGGTGCCAGGGAGGCTGTAAATGGAGGTTGGATGAAGTATTTGAGTAGGAATAGATCTTTCAGATGTGCCACATTTGGGATTTGATTTCCCTAAGGATAGCAGGTGACTGATAATTTTTCCATGTTGGTGTGGATACCAGCAGATGTGGGTGCTAAAACCCCTCAGAACACAAACCTAGTGCTGCATTTGGTGCCACATCTGGGATTTGACTTCCCTAAGGATAGCAGATGATTGATAACCCTTCCATGCTGGTGTGGGTAATGTGACAATCTTTACCAGCAGACGTGGGTGCTAAAACCCCTCAGAACACAAACCTAGTGCCACGTTTGAGATTTAATTTCCCTGAGGACAGCAGGTGACTGATAATTCCATGTTAGTGTGGATAATGGGACAATCTACCATCCTATGTGGGTGCTAAAACCCCTCAGAACACAAACCTAGCACAAACTTTGGTGCCATGTTTGGGATTTGACTTCCCTAAGGATAGCAGGTGACTGATAATTCCATGTTGGTGTAGATAATGGGACAATCTTTACCAGCAGATGTGGGTGCTAAAACCCTTCAGAACACAAACCTAGTGCTACATTTTGTGCCACATTTGGGATTTAATTTCCCTAAGGACAGCAGGTGACTGATAATGCCATGTTGGTGTGGATACCAGCAGGTGTGGGTGCTAAAACCCCTAACAAACCTAGTGCCACATTTGAGATTTAAATTCCCTGAGGATAGCAGGTGACTGATAATTCCATGTTGGTGTGAGTAACAGGACAATCTACCATCCTATGTGGGTGCTAAAACCCCTCAGAACACAAACCTAGTGCTACATTTTGTGCCACATTTGGGATTTAATTTCCCTGTGGATAGCAGGTGACTGATAATTCCATGTTGGTGTAGATAATGGGACAATCTTTACCAGCAGATGTGGGTGCTAAAACCCCTGAGAACACAAACCCAGTGCTACATTTTGTGCCACATTTGGGATTTAATTTCCCTAAGGACAGGGATCAGGGATCCCTTTATCAGCAGGTGACTGATAATGCCATGTTGGTGTGGATACCAGCAGATGTGGGTACTAAAACCCCTCAGAACACAAACCTAGTGCCACATTTGAGATTTAATTTCCCTGTGGAAATCTTTACCAGCAGACATGGGTGCTAAAACCCCTGAGAACACAAACCTAGCGCTACCTTTGGTTTCGCTCCCCTCTCTGAGAACAAACTCCTGTCCTTTGCCACGAATTCCCCGTTTGGGGAGTTCCTGGGAGGTGACAGGAGTGGCCCTTTGTGCTTCCCAGCTGGAGGCCTTCAGGACGCTGCTGTTCTCGTCGCACGGGGAGGAGGAGAGGAGGATGGTGGACAACTTCCGCCCGCTGCAGCCGCTGATGGACCGCACCGTGCGCTCGTCCTTCCGCCCCCAGCTCAGCCCCTAGCTGCCCCAGCACCCCCCTTGCCATCCAGCCCTTCCCTGAGTGTCCCCAGGAAAGCTCTGGGGGGTTTTAGTTTTGATTTTTTTTAAGAAGTGACTGATATTAACTCTTAACTTGTTCCGAAGCAGGGGTCGAGAAGGGATTATTAAGACAGTTAAAGATAAGGACAGGAGAGATCCTCCCCTGCTCCTTCTCTGGATTGTTCTGTGGTTCTTCAAATGCTCTCTCAGTGCCTTGCATGAATTAGTAATCCTGGGTAAAAATTCTTAAGAAAGAGGATGTGGGAAGCAAAGAAAAATATCAGGACTGATCAGGTCCTTTTAGGGAATTGTTTGATGTTTGTGAAGAGAGCTGGAAGGGAACTAGCTTGTCTCAGAGACATTTTACCTTCTTTCTTTCTCCTTGGATGAGAGGAGAAGGTCAAAAATGACTTCCAGGATCTCTTTCCATTCTGTTGGCTGCACATTCCATGTTTGATGTGGATGCCCACTGTAAGGACACCAGGAGCCAGAAGACTTTTTCTAAAACCTTTTAACAACTGTAGAAGCTTTGGCAGCTTTTGTTTTTCCCTGTTAATAATCTATCAGGAGAAGGGAGGAGAAGAGAATTCCCCAGTGTCTCAAGACTGGCAAGAACAGCAGATTAGGTGAAAATGTCCAATTGATCCCAGGAAACTGATCACATCAAAGGAAAGCAAGATTAGATAAAGCCCAGCTGACCCTCCCAGTGGGATTAGGAGGGCAAAAACCCAAACCAATTCCTCAAACCAGTGCTAGGACAGTGAGGACAAAACACAGCACTGAGAAAGGGTTTTATTTCAGTAACTCACAGAGCACCAGTGCTCTCTTCAGTTTTGCCTTGAGATGAATTTTTCTATAAAAACACTTGCCCATCCTCAGGACCAGTGGGGACCAGTTTGTTTTTATTGCACCTTATGGTAACAAGGTCCAGTGGGGTTGGAATTGATTTGTGGACCAAGCAGAGCTGCTGTGTGAGCCCTTCCCAGGAGCTGTGACCCAGCAGCCCCAGGGATCACTGACCTCTCACATCCCACTAAACCTAATTTGCTCTCTGGCCTGTATGCTCTGCTGTATTTAGCAGATTAAATTCCTGCTCCAGATTTCTGATGAGGAGCAGCTCTGTCTGTGTCATCTCCATGGGTTGTGTTTCAGGAATCTTTTCAGGAATCTTTCCTCCCTCTGTTTGATTCCTGGTGGGATTCTGTGAAGCCACAACCTGGCTTGGCAATGCTAAATCCAGTTTTCTAATTGGTACTTTGGTTTTTTTTGAAGTCCAAGAATTGATTTCAAAGCACCTTAACGCTTTTCAGTGTGACCCTGATGATTTTAAGGGTTTCAGATCATGTTGTTGAAGCAGTGGAGTGCCCAGATCCTGCCTTTCCTCCCTCAATAGCTCTACCTCAGGCTGTTGTTCTGGTGCCACAGTTGTGCCTCTGTCCCTGCATTGTGGCCACTTCAGCTGAGTGGCTCTGGGTGCTGGAAGGAAGGAAATCTCTCTCTGTCCCAGTGTAGGATATTTTTCCTGTTGGGAATTCAGTGGAACTCTGATTTCACCACTTCCCCCAAGCCCTCCCTGCCTGGGGAACATTTCCATCCTGGTTGTGCCATCTCCCATTGGATGTGGCTGGGATTATCCTGGGATTGTGGAAGGTGTCCCTCCCATGGCACTGGGTGAGCTTTCAGGTCCTTTCCCACCCAAACCATTCCATGATTTTCTGATTCCATGCTCTCAGTTGAACTCTGCAGGCTTTGCCATCATCACTCAGAATTTTAGCTGCAAAATCACATCAGTGATGATTTTGCTGTAGAATGATACATTCGAAAACAAAGCTGGAAGGAATATCTACAGTCCAGGGAACAGGAAAAGAATTATTTTACTTTTTGCCTGAATGTATAGCAATTATGATCCAGTCATTAAGTTTGAGATATTTATTCAGTGCTGTTCTTGCAGACACTTTCTGAGGAGGAACCTGGAGAAAGATGGCAGCAGCTCAGATATTTTCTACTCATTAATAGAAAAATTGTAATACAAAGACATCTTCATGTTGCCTTCTATTTAAAACCAGAGGGCTGTAAGTGCAAAACCACTGGGCTGTAAGTGCATCAATCTCCTTATCATTTATTAATGGATCTTTTTAAAAGCTTTTGTAAATGCTCGGTTTTTAAATTGCTTTTGTAATTTCCACTGAGGTTTTAGATTTCTCTTATCCACTCAGAAGAATAGTTGATCCAGCTTTCCAAACAAACCCAAAAACCAGATTATTTTAGGGAATTGCCAGAGTTTAACTGTTTAACTCCAGCTGCTCTGGAATCCTACAGCAGCCTCACAGCCACTGAGCTCTCCATGGTTTGCTCAATTCAATCAGATTTTCCTCCTGGATGTGTAAATCCCCTTTGAACCACCCTGCATCCATCAGAGGGAGTGTGGGATATTCCCTTCCTAGTGATCCAGTTCAAGTTCTCAGAGAGATTTATTTAAAGTTCTCACAGAGATTTGCTTTGTTCAAGTGTTGCCATGGAAGCTTTGTTAGACAATAGTGAATTAGCAGTGATGCAGGTAAGCTGTGTCCATATTTACATCAAATCACACCTATTTTTACTGACAGAAAATAAATAAATTCCAATTATAGCACTGATCACTTCAAATATCTGAAAACAGGGTTAATGTAGATAAAAAAATAACTGTACTGTGCTACAAAAAGAAGTTTTACAGGGTTTTACTTTTCTTTTTTGTTGTTTCTTGAGTCCTGCATTTATGTGTAGTGTTTTAGCATCTCCTTAAGGCAGGCAGGAGCTCAGCTGCAGGGCACATTGTTGGAATTAATCTAGAAATTAATGTACTGATGTTTATTTGTTTGGGTTTTTTTTTTTTTCAGTTTTAAACTTTCCTGTTACAATGACTTTATTGACCTTGTGAATGTAAACTTTAGGAAAATAATGGTGTTTAAATCAAGAGATGGGATAGAATTCCTGTGCCTTTATTCTCTCAGTTCTGTGTGGAAAGATGATTGGATTGTTGGGTTACAGCTGATTTTGCACAATTGAGTTAAAAAGGAATTTTTGGGCTCTTTTGGGTGGCACAATACAAAAGGGTCAAAGCACATATTTGTATTTTCCTTGCATAAGAGTCACTTTATTATAAATACTGCCCTGGGAGGCATTCCTGGGGCAGCAAGCCCGGCAATTAAAGGCTGTCCCAGGAATAACTCTGGGACAGCTCCCTGCCAAGGGAGGAGGAGGTTTGGAGCTCTGTGCTGGTCTCATCCCAGCTGCCTCTCAGGATTCCTCTGCACTGCTGCTCTCACCTTGTCCTGGGTGACTTCACAGTGGGGACAACTTCCTTGGTGTTGGAGTGTTTGATCCCTGTTCCTGCATTCCAGAACTTTCACTCTTCAGGCGTTCCTGCCCCCTTTTGTGCTGCCTTTTCTGTCAGGGATGACAGGAGGGTTTCCCCGGCTTTGGAAGCTCCAGAATTGGAGT
Organism: Melozone crissalis; assembly: GCF_028551555.1. Lineage (NCBI taxonomy): Eukaryota > Metazoa > Chordata > Aves > Passeriformes > Passerellidae > Melozone > Melozone crissalis. Next base: position 2,016,840 of record NW_026535785.1, read on the forward strand.
TTGCTTTGATCTCCACAGGGTTTTAGAGGACTGGAATTCAGCTTTGGATGAAGGGTCCCCTTGTGCCTTAATTTGGGATGTTTTAACTTGTATTTCCTGGCACATCTTGGCTTTTATTTTTGTCTTTGTGCATCTTGTTTTTGTGACCTTTATGACATTGTGTATTTAATGTGTGTTACCTGCTTGACCATAACTGAAATCAGTCTGCAGACAACACCTGGAGCAGGGAATGCTTTGTTTTCCTGGGATCCAGGCCCTTCCCCAGTTTTCCCCTGATGTACAGAACCCTTCAGCTGCTGCATTTGACACTGTTACATTAGTGTGCAACTACAATAAAGGAACAGAGAAACCCATGCCTGTATCTCGTTGTGTAATTAAGCTTTTCAAGATAAAAAAAAAAAAATCAGATTTCCTGTCAAAAAAAGATTAGAATTCCTCATTGGAAATGCCCCAGTTCATTAGGAGCAGAGTCTGATCAGCTGTCAGATGTTCTGTGATACTTCCAAGGCCTGAAAGGCTCTGCTGAGCTGTGTCAGAATGAAAGCACAAAGAGCTCTCTGTGCTGCTGGAGGGTGTCCCATGATTGATCACACCCAGCCAGATGCCACAGGCCGTCTCCAGCAGCATTCCAGCCTTCCAGGACCTTTCCTGAGCTCCTCCTCTGGCCACTGCCCATTCAGCTGGACCTGTCAGCTGAGCTCCTTCCTCTGTCCTGTCATAAAATGAGCCTGGAGCTGGGTGGTGTGACCCAACTGCTGCTTGTGGCTGCAGAAATGCTATCAAATAACCCTAAAAAAACCCTTTAAATAAATTAAATTATTGATACCAATTAGAAGTTGATCAAAGAGAATGGGTTTAGATGGGGTATGGGGAAGGAATCATAACTGTGAGGGAGGGAGGCCTCAGTGTGCTCAGAGCAGCTGCTGCTGCCCCTGGATCCATGGAGGCATCCAAGGCCAGGCTGGGCAGGGCTTGGAGCACCCTGGGACAGTGGAAGGTGTCAGGGTTAGAACTTTAATGTCCCTTCATCCCAAAGCATCCCATGATTCCGTGAACTTTGGGTGAAATAAGTGTTAATTTCTGTCTCCCAGCTGAGCCACACCTGGAGTCCAGCTCTCACCCAGACCGGTTTTGTTTAGCTGGATTAACCCAAAGAAGTTTCTTTGGAGATTCCATTCCTGGTTAAGGGATCCCCCTAAAATAATTGTAGATAATGTTTTTAGAAGGTTCCCCAAGTGTGCTGGTCGGTGGAGAGAGTGGCCTGGGTTAGGAGTGAGGCCAGCTCAGCTCTTGTGACCATTTAATGGTTCTAGAAGCTGCCACCCCTTCCATTTAGCCAGGAAAAGCAGCTCTGAGCTCTTTATCAGCACAGCTGAGGTGTTTGCTGAAGAAATGGGGGACTGATGCCAGCAGGATCAAGGCAGCTTTTCCAAATAACTGCTTCAAAACATCCCCATCCCTCCTCACAAATGGCCCATTTGCTCCTGCTCCTGCTCCTTGTTTGTGCTTCTGACAAATCATTCCTTCCCTGCTCGTTTTTGATGTGCCAAGCTGTGAGTGTTAGCACATGGAGAGCTGATTGGATAATCAAATAGTCTTCAAAGATCCTGCGGAAGAACTTGGGCCCCGAGCAGAGGTAATGCTCAGGGCCAGCTGATAACAACACCGCCACTGGCAGGTGCTTTGAAGATATCGGCTCTGGGAACACACCCCAGTGCCAGGCTGGTGTTTTCTCAGGAATACAAATGGAAAAACAGTTGCAGAATGAACTCTCATGCAATAACTTGCAATAATTTGTAAGAGAGCCCAGCACGAGGTGTGCTTGGAACAGGGCAGTTCAGTGGCTGCTGTCCCACGGCCTCTGGAGCCTGGCATTCCAGTCCTCAGCTCTGAGTCCAGGAAGAAATTCCCCTTTGGAAGAATTAGAACAGGATAACTGCGTCCCATCCTTGTGGGAGTGCATGGAAATGTCTCTGTGGGTTCATACCAGGTGTGAAATGCCCATGGTGGGATTCTTGGGGCCAGCAATTGAACTTGATCCCTGTGGGTCCCTTCCAGCTCAGGAGATCCTGGTTCTAGGTCATTATTGGCCTCGAGGAAATCAGCCTGGAGCACTGGAGAAGTAAATCCCTTGATAAATTATTTTATTCCCCCAAATCTATAACTGAGTTTGAGTATTCACGTGAAAACACCTGAAGCAAACACTTAATTTCAATCCCAGTCCTGTCTGCTGCATCCTGATGCACCAAGGCTGACACAGGGAAAATCCCATTTGTTGTAAGTATCTGGTTCTTTTCATGATTTCATGGTCCTGGGATAAATCATGAAATGCAGTAAAAAAATATCCTGTAATAGTAAACTAGTAAAGTAAAAAAAAAGGTTTTTGAGGTTATAGAAAACCTGTGATAAATGTTTTGTTGTTTATTTTTAATTAATTGTCAGAGTCTTTTCAGCCTCCTCAGGATCTCATTTCTCCTTGAAAACTGGAGGAACGTGCTTCGTGCCAAGGTAATTTCTGTTTTTGCTCCCTTCCAGAATTTGGATGTTTACCCAAAGTCAGCAGCAGATTTTTGAGCCCCTGAGCAGCCACTAGATGTCAGGTTTGGATTAGTGCTCCGAGGATTGGGCTGGTTGGGATTCTGCAATGGCTGGAAGTGGTGGTGATGGAGATGAAATGTAACTGAAATGTAACTGAAATGTGCCCTTTCCCCCCAGAATGTCCATCTCACGTTTCCCTGGAGTTCCCTTGGAGAAAACCTTCCAGGCCACCTCCTGCCTGTCTGAACCGTGCACAGAGGGGGCTCCAGGAGGAGGAACCAGCCTTGGGTTTGGAGCTCGAGCACCGCTCCTCCTGTGACAGCCCTGCCTGGGAGGCAGCTCCTCACAGGTACCACCCTCACAGGGAATGTTTGCAATCAGAGCTCCAGGCTGGAGCCCCTGAGCTCCTCTCCTCCCACCAGGGCAAGAGGGAATCTGAATTTGCTGAGGGATTGGCTCTTTGGACATTACTGTAGTACCCAAGTGATTTATCCTTGCCTTCAGTGAGGCACACATTGCCTTTTTCGCCTGCACAACTGCCAAGATGAATTATGTGAATTATTTTACATTTTCGTTTCACAAACAAGCATTTTGGTGACTTTGCCATGTGTCAGGTTTGAGATTGGTGACTCACTAATGTTTCAGAGAGGCCTTTTTGGCGATTTTGGTGTCTGCCAGGAGGGGCTGATTCCCGCAGCGCCTCTGCAGAGGTGCAGGTGATGCAGCACCGGGGCCTCGCCCTGTGCTTGTGAACTGGGATGGAAAAGCAGGGCAGGATGGGTCTGGGAGAGGCAGGATATACATACAAACACATCTGTATATCATACATACATGGCTGTATACCCTGTATGTCATACATATGTGTATGTATATCCTGTATATCATACATAGATGTAGATATACATACATGTGTGTATCTGCTGTGTATTTTATATATATGTGTGTATCTCCTGTAAGTCATACATATAAGTCTGTATCTCCTGTATATCATACATATATGTGTGTATATCCTGTATATCATACATGCATGTCTGTATCTCCTGTATATCATACATATGTGTCTCTATATCCTGTATATTGTATATACATGTCTGTATCTCCTGTATGTCATACATACATGTGTTTATATCCTGTATATCATACATACATGCATGTATATCCTGTACATCATATATACATGTCTGTATATCCTGTATATCATACATACTTGTGTTTATATCCTGTATATCATACATACATGTGTGTATCCATGTTTACATTCACAGGGACCGGCTCTCCTGTACAGGACCTCCTTTACAGAGCACACCGAACGCCCAGCGCCCATGCCGGGCGGAGAAGCGCCGCTCACACCCCTCCCCTGCGGGCACCGAGCGCCACCGGGGCCGAACCGCGGGCTGGCATTTGCCTCCCTCTGTCCCCTTCTGGGGCCCGGGGACGCTCGGAGGGGCCCGGGCTGAGGGCGATGCGGGCCCGAGCGGGCACCCCGGGGGCGCTGCAGCATCCCCCGGCGCTCCTGCCCTCCTCCTGCCGCTCTCCTCCTCCTCCTCCTCCTCCCCCCGGCACGCAGCCCGGCCCACCGCCGCCGGAACAAAAGGGGCGGCCGAAGGTGGCGGCGTGGCCGCGCCCGCTGCTCCCGCCGCTCCGCCACCATGTCCGCCAGCGGCGGCAGCTCCCCCGGCAATGCCGTGAAGAAGCGGAGCCCGGCCGGCTCGGCCGCCTCGCTGCCGCAGGAGGAGGAGAAGCAGGCGATGGAGAAGATGCTGGAAGGGGCGCAGGAGAACGGCTGCGCCCGCTCGCCGTCGCCCTGCGGCTCGGCGGAGGGGGTGACCCTGAAGCGGAACATCACCCTGCTCAACGGCGTGGCCATCATCGTGGGCACCATCATCGGCTCCGGCATCTTCGTCACCCCCACGGGCGTGCTGCGGGAGGCCGGCTCGCCGGGGCTCTCGCTCGTGGTCTGGGCCGTGTGCGGCGCCTTCTCCATCGTGGGCGCGCTGTGCTACGCCGAGCTCGGCACCACCATCACCAAGTCCGGCGGGGACTACGCCTACATGCTGGAGGTGTACGGCTCCCTGCCCGCCTTCCTCAAGCTCTGGATAGAGCTGCTCATCATCCGGCCCTCCTCGCAGTACATCGTGGCTCTGGTGTTCGCCACCTACCTGCTCAAGCCCATCTTCCCCACCTGCCCCGTGCCCGACGAGGGTGCCAAGCTGGTGGCCTGTCTGTGTGTCCGTAAGTAGCGGCGGGTGGCGTTCGGGTGACAGGCAGGAGGGGTGGATGGGGTTTAGGGAAGCAATTTCTCCCTGGGAAGGAGGGGAGGCCGTGGCACATGGTGCTCAGAGAAGCTATGGCTGCCCCCGGATCACTGAAGTGTCCAAGCTGGAGCATCCTGGTCTGGTGGAAGGTGTCCCTGCCCATGGGACGGGATAACCTTTAAATTCCCTTCCCATCCAAACCATTCCGTGATTCAGTGACCCTCTGCCGGTCCCCGCTGTCCTGCTCCACGTGGTTCCTCACTCCCCATCACCTCCCTCTAAAAATCTGCCCCATCCCTCCTGTGTTACACCTGGGGGGTTTTTTTGGCTACCTTGAATAGCCCCAGCAGAAAATGTGTCTCCACCCGTAATAAATTGAGCAGAAAATTCCCCAAAAGGTAGCTGTGGGCTAGTGAGGGTCTCTGATTCCCGAGCAGCGTGTGATAAACGCAGCGTGCGTTTTTCCTGGGAGCTGGAATGGGATCTCTTGTGCTTTCCCCAGGACCATGCAGGGTAAAACCCCCTTGTCCCGCGGCTCTGCAGGGCCCTGTGGACGTTGGTGTGAGGATGACAATTATCTGTCACCAGCAACTGGTGCTGAACACGCCCTGAGCTGCTTTCAGCACCAGATGTGAGAGGAGATGTTTCCCGCCCGTGTGTGCGCTGATAGCGCGCTCAAAACCTGCGTCTGTGGGGCTTCTTTTGCCAGCAAACATTCTGTCTCTCTCTGTCTGTCTGTCTGTCTCTGGGGCGGTGCCTTGCAGGGTGAATTCAGGGCCAGGGATGCCAGCCTGGGCACACAGAGCCCTGCCAGGGCACTCCAATCTCTCCTGATGCACTTTCATCACCTCTCTGCTCTTTTGGGGTCTGCAGTTTTGCCGTTCAAATCCTGTTTTCTGTTTCTCTGGTGACTGCAAAGTCACCCCATCCAAATTCCCAATCCTTTAAATCCAGGACCATGCCCTGCCTCTTCCCTCTTCATCTCCCATTCAATCTTTGTGCTCCACTGGAATTTAATGCCTTTATAGAGATGTTTATTGGGAGGAGATACAATTTTTGTGAGAGGTTCATAAATCATTTATCCACTGTACAAATTCACAGCCAGGTGATCTCTGTATTTTTGCATTTTGAGCGATGAGGAGGAAGCTGCTCGTGTGTGCTGCCCTTTCCTGGGATTGTGTGAGATTCCTTCCCCCTCCGAGGATCTCGGGCATCCCAAAGCTGCAGCACACCGTCGTTATGGGAAGATAGATTGGCTGGAAATGTGTCCGAGCCAGCCTGACCCGGGCTGTGGGAGGTAAATGATATGGTTAATTATAGATTGATAACAGGCAGGGCACTGCCTTGTGCTTTCTTCAGGCAAGATTGAAACTGCTCAGTCCCCAGGTGAATTTTTAGGAATATAAATGTACCTGGGCAGGCATGTGGATTTCTATCCAAATTTTTTTACAGTGTGGAGAGTGTTTATTTAATTTAATCATTTAACTAAGAGAGCTGTAAGGTGGTCAGGTAATAGCCCTGCTGATGGGTGTGCTGCCTTTTGGAAATCTGATTTTTGAGCTTTGCTGCTGGTCTGCACTGTGGTTTCCTCAGGAGAGGGGCAGGAATCCACGTGCCATTTGTGTTCCCTGCTGAAAACCCAAGGAATTAGGATGTAATTTAAGCTTTTCTTGCTGCCTTATGGCAAAGTTTTGCCGTGCAAGCACAGATGGAGCTGGCCAAGCCTTTGAGGATGTGTTTCTAACCAAAAGTGACTTTCATCTTCAGAATCATTCCCAAAACAAGTTTCTGTTCCCATTTTATTGCTCAAATCCCAGGGCAGGGTTAAACAGACCTGTCCACGTTGGGATCTGTTCACTGGTGAGGATTTACAGCATGAAACTCCTTGGAGCCAGCTCTCATTCCTGTTTATGCTCCTGCAAGAAAAGTCTCCAGCCTTCCTTTGGTAACAATTAGGGTTTCCCTGGGGCAGAATTTGTTCTTGAACCTTTATCCTGAGCTGCCAAGGGAAAGGTTTGGAGTTCTCCTCCAGATCTGCATCATCCCCATGTGTTTCTCCTTTAGGCTCTGCTCCCCCTTGCACTGCTGGCTCTTGGTTTGTTTATGCTTTGGGTTAAGTTTGGGGTTATCTCCTTTGCTCCAGGAGGTTTGTTCATCCTGCAGCGCCTTCAGCAGGGCAGCTTTTGGGAACTTGGATTTTTGGAACTTTAATTTTTGGAATCAGCTTTTCATCTCCCCGGTGCCAAAACCACACCGTGACCCAGGAACAATAAACGAAATAAATCTGTTCCAGGGGCTCAGGCAGCCACACAACCCTTGTGGGGACTCACAAACAGCTTTGTTCAAACAGAAACTGCACAGAGAGAGACTTTACTCTTTTCAAAAGCTCTAGAGTAGAAAAATAATGACCTATTTGTGCATAGGCTGTAGCACATACATGAATGAGTTACCTCAAAATGGGGGAGAGCAGCTTGGGAAGCAGCAGAGGAATTTGGGACCTGGGGCTGGGGTACAGTAGCCAAAATGCAGCCTTGCAGAACAGTCCCTGCTCTATTCCTTGCAGAGTTTGTATCTCCACACAAAATGCACTTGGCTGCACGGTTTGTAGTAAGAGGAGGAATAACTAAAGTTATTTGTTTCCACTTTGCTGCTGCTGAAGGGTTGAATAAATCGTGTGTTGTTCAGAGTTTGCCACCATGAACTTCAGAGAGTGAATTAATGCATTAAGAGAACCTAAATCACAGGCTCGAGTGAAAGGAAAAAATGGTTGGAAGAGGGAATTTTGTTCCCCTGGAAGGTGCTGAGGAAAACAAGGTGGGTGGTAAGGAGAATTTCCCTACAAATAGGTATTTTGTGCCCTGGAGGTTGTAATTTACACACAGTTGGTATGCAGGGCTTCTTTCATGGGCACCGGGAGTGCCTGTGGTGTTTGCCACAAATAAAAGCTGGGAATCCACTCCAGGGAAATCTTCCTGGGGCAGGAGGGGTCAGGCTGTTCATCCTTAGCCCAGCTCATTTCGTGTTCCCCAAATTTGGCTGAAGACTTTGCAGGCTGCAGGTTACTTGGGTGATTCAGAAACCTGAGCATCTCTTTTAGCTGGGAGATTGGATGGTTGATACTTTAAAACTGGTAACACAAAATCCATCTGAGTGTTTGGTACACAAAAATTGGAAGTTCAGGAAACAGGGTTTGTGCATTTGTGTGAAAACCCAGGGATAATTTGAATTCTCTCACTTGTGGGCTCATTTAAACCAGTTTTACCCCTTCTGTAGTGGGTGGAGGGACAGTTATGAGGGGCTGAATTTACATATCTGATGATCTACATTACAGTGTCAATATTGGACATGGCAAAGAATTAAACCTTGGATCCTGTGCTCTGTCTCAGGTGTGAGGGCTCAGGTTTTCCTTCCATCCTGCTGCCACTTGTGTGAACACTTCAAGGTAATAAATCCTAACAAAAATCAGTAAAAACCACCAGTACCCCCTGTGTGTTCCAGGGAGGGCTCAGGGGTGGAAAGTGTTTAACTGATTAATTAAAGATGCTGTGGCTATTCCTCATTTCCCACTGTTGATTTGCAGATTTCCTGCTTGCACAGAGGCACCTGCCCAGGTCTGGTGCAGTAAATTCACTCCCTGTGCAGGAATGAAGCTGCTGCCAGCCCTGAGCTGGATCTTGGTGTTCCACAAGTGCCTGAGCTGTTCATCCCACACATCCTCACACCCTGAGAGCCACACACAGCTTCTAGAATTCCCTGATTTCCTGACAAGAAAATCTGCTCCACAGTGGGAAACTGAGATTGGACTCGATAATTCATCCTTGTGGATCCTTTCCAGCTCAGGATATTCTGTCGTTTTAATTTTTTCTTCCTCCTCACTGTTAGATCAGCAGTTTGACAGTTTGCTTCTGAATTTGTGTCTCACTTGTTAATTAGATATGCAAATCTGGCACTAATAACCCCAGCACAGCAATATCAAAGCCAGGGAATTTTAACCTGCCTCAGAATTTATCTAAAGTTCCTTCACTGCTTCCGAGCTCTGCTGTTGGGCATTCCTCCTGCAGGGCTGGAACTCCAGGGAATGCTGATGAGCTCCTCACTTGTCTCTTCTGTTTTGAGCAGCCAGAGGGTGGAAGGATGAGCAGGAGGCAGATTTGGGAGTCCTTGTCCTGTGGAAGAGAAGGAATCCAAGCAAGGGCAGCTGCCAATCTGTCCAGGAGGGAATATCCAGTGTCAGCATTCCACCCAGAAATCCCAGATCCTCTGGGGAGCAGGAATCTTTATTTGACATCAAGGTTTTGCTGCCAGGCTCAGCTCTTTTACAGGTGTGTGGATTTTCACCTCATCAGGAATTAACTGGTGAAAAGCAAACACAAAACACACCCAGGGCCTGTCTGCCTGAGATGGGTTCCTTCTGCAGCATTGCTGCTTTTAATTAATCTGCCAGGACAGGCTGGGTGTGAAGCTTTGAAGATTTCTTTTCCTCCTGCAGAAAGGTGGATTAAGGGACTAAAGCTCCATCAGCAAATTGCCCTTGGTGGAGTGGATTGGAAGGAAGGGGCTGTGGAGCCCCTGCTGGATGGCAGAGGCTGCAGGGCTGGGGTTGCTTTTTTAATCTGTGTTTAATTAGAGCAGCGTTAATGAAAACAGGCTCAGACACTCACAGGACTCTCCAGAAATCAATGAGAGCTTGGAGGGCTCTTGAAACACACAGGGAGCAGCCACTGCAATTCCAGCACCCCTCTCCTGGCTCTCACAACAATTACCCCATTAAATGTTACTGGGTTTGAGTCATTTCTGTTATCACTGAGATCATTCTGAGTCTCTCTGCTCTGGCATGAACAAATTGGGAAGGTTTTTGTGGGAAACCCCTCCAGGGTCAGCCTCATTTAAAGCAGCATCCCTTGTTTTGAGTATTCCAAGAGTTCCATAGTCCCAGGGTCAGATGTGGCCACAGGTCCGGTCTGAGGGATGGGAAATTCAGGTTTTCTGTGCACATAAAATAGCAGCAGGTGCTGCTCCCTGTTGGGAAGATGCTTCTGTGGGGTGAGCATGGAGTTAGTTTGGGATGGTTTATTTGATGGGAATGGGAGAAATAGGAAGAAGGAGCTTTTCCATATATTTTCTCCCTGTATTTTGTTTGTTTTCCTGAGGTAAAATGTCCTGTTGGTGGAATTGCTGTGTCATGTCCTCTGGAAACCTTGGCAGTAAATCACAACCTTCTTCCAAAGAGCCAAAATAGCAACTCCTGCCCCTAGATAGGAGCCACCTCTCCCACCACTGAGGAACTCTTGGGAGTTTTCCTGTGTCAGTGTCCTACTGTTGTTATGGGATAGGGATGTTGACCTGGTCAGGGTGCCTGGGGTTGTTTTTGGGACATCCAGAGCTCCTGGCTCAGTGTGGGTTTGGGATGATCCCTTTTTAAACCCCCTGGTAGGGCAAGTTTGCCTTCTCCTTTGTTGATGCCCCCATTCCCTGATTGCTGTTTTGGAAAGAGGAATAAAAAGAGAACTGGGAAGCATTGCCAGGGATGTTGATTATTATAAGTAGATTTTAATATAGCCACGTGTGCTCTGGGGCCAGGAGCTTTCCAACAGCCTCATGTGCCCCCAGGCCTTTCCCTTCCCAGGACTGACTGCCCTGGGTGTTAAGTTTCTCCACGAATTTGTCCTTGCAGAAATATCTGCAAAGTTTTTCCCTCTGCTTTTTCCCTTCCCCACCTTGCAGGGTACAAAAGTCTCCAGTCAATACCTGCCAAGTTGAAATATCCTGAATCATTTTCTGCCTGTGACCTTGCCTGTCCCATGCTGGAATGTGCAGTTGGAAACAGTCACCACAGATTTTTGGGAGACACTGTGGCATCCCAGCTGCTGGAATATAAAATTGGTGGGGTGTTTTTGCCTTGGTGAATTGATTTTCCCATGGGTTTAATCCACCCTGGTCAGTATAACTTAATTTTTGCTTTGTCCTGTGTGGATTAACTGTCACCTGCCCTTCATGTGGAGGGAAAGGAGCAGCCTTTGCTGTGGGATGGGGTAAGGAAAGTTCTGGGAAGTGATTGTGAGGGAAAATCAACATCACCCAGTGGCAGATGGTAAATGGGAGCATCACCTTACAGTGGCAAGGGCCAGGCACTTTGGAAATGTGGGTTACAGACAGAGCCATGCATGACAGAGCAGTTCACAGGCCTTGTTTTCCTGGCAGGGAAGCTGCTGGAGGGGATTTCTCTTCATTTTCCCTTCAATTTCCCTTTAGTTTCCACAACTTCCCAACCTGCTGTGTGTTATCACTGGGTCCTGTGATACCACAAACAGGAATCCCATGGGAATTAAGAGCAAGTTAATGAGTTTGGTCCCTTAAAGGCAGCTACTTCCACACCTCCCAGAGGTGTACATGGAATCACACTGCCAGCACCACAGGTTGGACCCAGGAGGTGGAATCAGGGACAAAAGGGACATTGTGCAAATGTCTGTGCCAGTACCCTGGGAATTCATCCCTCTGCTCATTCCAGAGGTTTCACCTGCAAAGCTGCTGAGGGGGATCTTGGGCTGGGCAAGCTCTGTCACCCCCAGGCAGTTCCATGTGGGAATTGGATCTTTGTCCCTGTCCCCTGTCCTGGGAGAGCTGCAGCTGTGCCTGTGGACAGCAGTGCTGCCAAGGCTCTTGCATCAGCAGTGGCAGCCCAGGTTCAGCTGTGTCTGCTCCATTCCCTCTGTTTGCTCTGGCACAGCCTCACTCTCCCCATCCTGCATTTCCCCGGACACAGGAGCTGTTCCATGGATGTGTTCTAGGAGGGATTGATCCGTTTTTCTGTCTGCAGTTTTTCCTGTTGTCCTCTAGGAGTTGTGTCTGGGAGAGAGCTTGGGAGGCAGCTTCAGAGGCATACAGCCATAAAATGGGAATTGTGGGTAAAGTCCTGTCTGGTGTCACGTTAATCAGTTTGTCCTTGTTCCTATCAGGAGTGGGGAATTCCCTGGCTGTGCAGGTGAGTGCCAGTGGAGCAGGTTCAGTGAGATGCCTGAAGCCAGCAGGGATTGCAGGGCAGAGGAAATACTGAAGCCAGACCTGCTGGTGTATTTAGAAACTCAGATTTCCCTCTGTGGTTTGAGTTGCCTTGGAATGAGGCTGGGCTGGAGCAATCCCTGGGGGTGAAGGGATGAGCAACACCTGGAGAGCAAAACCCAGGGTCTCTCCTGCCAGAGTCATGAGTAATTAATCACCTGAGCTAGATTAGGTGTCGGGGAAACGTCTGTTGTTGTGAGGGTGGGGAGACCCTGGCACAGGTGCCCAGAGCAGCTGTGGCTGCCCCTGGATCCTGGCAGTGCCCAAGGCCAGGCTGGAATGGACTTGGAACAACCTGGGATAGTGGAAATTGTCCCTGCCCATGTGATTGAAACAAGAGGAGCTCTAATGTTCCTTCCAACCCAAACCAGTGTGGGATTCTCTGAAAAGTCACCCCCTGTCCATCTGCCATCCCTCCAGCTTTCTAACACTTATTATCCCAATTATGTAAAGCTTTGGAGAGGGGCTGCTGGCTCAGCCAGGCCGTGGCACGTCAGGTCAGCTGAAATCCTCGTTCCTCGAATGATTCCTGAGCACAGCCCTGATGGGTCACTCCAGAGCTCTGCTGGCTGACAGGGGCTGGAGCCTTAGGAAAACACTGCAGGAATTAGGGCAGCACAGCCTGCTCTCTGTATCAGTGCCCTGGTTTGTGGTGCAGCTCTGCTGTGTTTTTCCTGGAGTGATTCAGCCGAGGGGAGGGAGCGCTGCCAGGAGGATCCCACAGCCCCTGCCTGCCAGGGCAGCATCTGGGATCAAAGCTATCAAACTTGCTGCTCTAAGAAATCCCAGCCTCCTGAGAAGCTCAGCAGCCACTGGAATTTGTCCTGGAGTTTTATGGAAAAGCTTTCATCCTGTTTGTTGTCTGTAGGATTCTTCCTGATGGGTGAGACTGGGGGATTCAGTGGAGAAACTACTGTGCTCCTTTAGGAAGGACAAATATTATTGTAAAGGGGAAAAAGCAAAGCTGAGGAAATGTGACTGGCAGGGCTGATGACCACGGCAGAAACTTCCAGCCCTGTTTACTCTCTGATCCCAAAGTGTTTTCTCTTTTTTTAGGGAGTCTGTTTATCTGCACCAATGGGGCTTTGGGGCTGAACACACACTTGGACTTGTGTAGGAAACTTTTGCTTTTCGTTTTCACCACCACCCTCCAGGGGACTCTGTACAGAGCCAGAGCAGGGAAAACAGCCCCTAAAAATCAGTGTTGAAGTGGGGGTGAAGCATTTATTGTCACAGTCCCAGAATGCCTAAATGGGGCAGGGAATGTCACTGTCACACCTCTCAGGGCTGTCCTCACCACGACAGCAGCAGCAGCAGTGTGGTCCTAGATGGGTGAGCTCATCCTCTAAATGTCCCTCTGTAAACAAGGGCAGATTTATTTTTAGCATAATCGCTGGTCAAAGGGAATCCTGCTCCAGAGCCTGCTGCCCTGAGCACTCACTGGAGGTGCTTTCACTGCCTGGGTTGGGAGTTTTGCTGGGAGAATTCCCTGTGTTTCCTTTCCCCTGTAGCACTGTAAGGTCACTTGGTTAAGCTGTGTTTCCTCCTTGCTGCTGTCTGACAGTGTCCCTTTGCCCTGTCCCCAGAGGCAGACGTGTCCCAGTGTCCCTCTGTGGGGACAGAGCTGTGACCCCCCAGGACAGGCCTGCTCCAGGGGCTGGGAACTCTCCAGACCTGTCCCTGTCCCGTGTCTCCTGGAGGGGCCTGGCACGGGGACAGTGGTGTGGCACATCTGTCACCACAGTCACTCAGCCCTGCTCCTGGCCAGAGCCCAGCACAGCTCGACTTCCCCAGAAACAGCTCAGGGGCATTTCAGGCTCAGCCACGCTCCCAAAGGGGCTCCAAGGGCACAGCACTAAATCCATCTCCAGTCCCTGTTGGCTGCTGGCTGTCACCCCTGTGGGATGGGCCGGATCCTGTGCTTTCCTTCCTGCACACACAGCGCTCACTGCTCCACACTTGAGCTGCTCCTGTGTTGGAATGGCAGCAGATCCTGGAGATGGCAGGGTGGGGGAAGGAGCCAATGATCATGGAATCACTGGATCCTGGGACTCTGGCACGGGCTGCCTCTGGATCCCTGGCAGTGCCCAAGGCCAGCCTGAATGGAGCTTGGAGCACCCTGGGATGGTGAAAGGTGTCCCTGCCCTTGGCATTGGTGGGACTGGATCTGTGAGATCCTTCCAAGCCCACCCCCTCTGGGATCAGCTCTGGGCTCTGAAGTGGGCTCCAGCTCACACCCTCAGGGGAGGCACTGGGATGCTTTGGGGAGCAGCTGCTTGGCTCTGATCAGGAGCTGCTGTGAAGAGGAGCTGCAGGCTCTGGGAAGGAGCTTTGGCACAGGGGCAGAGGGAGCTGGGAAAGGATCCTGCAGGGAAAAGCCTCCAGCTCCAGGAGGAGGTTTGGGATCTGCTCCTCCCTGAGGTGCTCAGGCTGGGGCTGGCCAGGGGACAGTGAGGGGTCACTGGGCTGGAGAGAGGGCAGCCAGCACGTGGGCACTGCCACCCTCAGTGTGACATTTGCTGTGTCCATAACAAGCAGCAGGCTCTGGGGAGGGAGCAGGGCACCAGAATAGTCAGTGATTTGTGAGGGCAGCAGGGCTTTGCCATTATTTGCTCTGCAGCAGGTGAAGCTCAGCCAGGAGCAGAGGCTTTGATCAAGGCCTGGTCCAGGCTGTGCCCTGCCTGGCAGGAATGTCACACTGGCAGGATGGGATGCAGAGGAGCTGGTGGGGAATGTGGCAAAGAAAACCCCAGGAATTAATCCCCATTAGTTGCATTAACCACAGGGCAACTTGTGGGCAGCAGGAGCTCCTCAGCCAACAAATACTGAGCCCTCAGGAGTGTTTTCCAATGGAGCAATCCCATTCCATGTCCCAAGGACCACAGGCATTATTCAGAGCACTTACTGCCAACATAAAGGTGCAGTTGAGAAGTGGGAGGCTGCAGAGCTCTCAGCGAGTTTCTCTTCTGGGAAGAGGCTCTGGTTGGTTGTTTTAGCAAAAGGGAATCACTGAATGGTTTGGGTTGGAAGGACCTTGGAGAACATCTCATCCACCCCCTGCCATGGCAGGGACACCATCCCAGGCTGCTCCAGGTCCCATCCAAGCTGGCCTTGGGCACTGCCAGGGATCCAGGGGCCACCACAGCTTCTCTGGGCACCCAGGGCCTCCCCACCCTCACAGGGAGGAATTCCTTCCATGTATCCCACCTAAGATTCCTTGTGATTTTTGGTGTGTCTCCCTGGATGCTGACCTTGTCCCTTGTGTCCCCTCAGTGCTGCTGACAGCTGTGAACTGCTACAGTGTCAAGGCTGCCACCCGTGTGCAGGACGCCTTCGCTGCGGCCAAGCTGCTGGCGCTGGCTCTCATCATCATCCTGGGCTTCGTGCAGCTGGCAAAGGGTGAGTGCTGCTCCTTTTCTGCTTCTGGGTAAAGCAGGATGAGGGGCTGAGTGAGTGCTGCTCCTTTTCTGCTTCTGGGTAAAGCAGGATCAGGGGCTGAGTGAGTGCTGCTCCTTTTCTCCTTTTGGGTAAAGCAGGATGAGGGGCTGAGTGAGTGCTGCTCCTTTTGGGCAAAGCAGGATGAGGGGCAGAGCCCAGGGGTCCGACCCCAGGTGTTCCAGAGCTTTACAAACCTCCCCTTTCTCTCAAGTGCTTGGGGGATGTTCCCAGCTTTGCCACAGTCTGGGGTTTTGTGTTTTATTTGTGGGATTTTATATTTTATATCACTGCCAGGCTTGATTTCATGCTCCTGAAACCACTTGAAGTCTTTCCCACTTTCACAGAGAGAGATTTCTCCCTGTGGGAGTGAAAATGTTGGTGCTGCTGCTCTGGGAAATCTCTTTGTAACATTTTGCTCACAGAGAATTATCTGCATGTGCAAACCATTCCCAGTCATCTTAATCCTTGCACAAACTCCCCCTGCACATTTCCCTTCATCCTGTTCCAGGTGTGCAGTGGCTCAGGCCAGCTCTGGGTCACCCAGGGACACAGAGCCCAAAGGAGCAGAGATTGGAGCTCTCAGCTGGCACTGGCACCTGGAAAAGGAGACAGAAATGGGAAGATAAAGCAGATTTTCTGGTGCTTCTGCTGGTTTGCTTCATGCACCCATAAAATCCTCTCAGAGCAGGGCGATGGTTTGTTCCAAACCCATCTGAGTTTGTTCCAAACCTGATTAACTCACAGTTAAACCAAAGCGTGGCTTTTTTTGTGCAAGGTTTGTGGGAATAAATGTGTTTGGAGGAACAGTCCTGTCCTTGTTTGCTGAGAGGGGATAAAATCTCCAGGGATTCGTGTCCCTGCACAGGGGTGAGTCTGTGTGCTCGTGGGTCTGTAATTCCTGTCTCAGCTCTGGGAGCCAGTGCTGTCTTTGCAGAATTTCTTGCTTTGTCAGAGGTTTTATTTTCTTCCAGCTCAGTGCAGACACTCAACAGGGACATTGTTTGAGGCTTATCAGAAAACACACCTCCTCCCCCTGCCCAGCTCCCCAGGCTGCTCTGCTGGACCTGATTCTCTCCCAGGAGGAAAGGGATAAATCAGGATAAATCTCTTTGAGCTGGTTAACATTTTACCATGAAGATCTTTACAACTGGGCTTTGTTTGCAGATAGAATCTTAATTTGCATCTTCAGAATGTGCCGTTCTTTTGGCCTTTTTGGGGAGGCTGAGCCACTTTTTGCCTTGCTTCCTCAGGTGGAAATCCATGAGGTTTCCCTTGATTTCTCTGTAACCTAGAAGGGATTTCTGCCCTGTTACAATAAATCCCCTCTTCCCTGTGTCCCAGGAGTTGCTTTCCTTCCTTTGACGTTTCAGGTGGCTGTGCAGACCTTGCAGGGCAGAGAATTCCATGTGATTTATTTTCCTGCTGATCCACCTGGCAGGGAGATCAAAAGCCATTCCTGGACAGTGACACCTGTGAGCAAACTTCTCCCTGTCTGAGCAGCCAACCCTCAAAGCAGACAGGGTCAGAGTGGGATCCTCAGGATCCACAGCAGATCCTGGCTCCCACTTTGTCCCAGTGCCCATTCCTGCTGGTCCAGAATCAATCCCACAGCTGGGATTCTGCCTGGCTCCAGCATGGATTTCATTAATCTCCTTTGGGAAGTTCCAGGCTCTCTGCTAAGTCCCTAAGAATGTGCAAGCTCCTTTCCTGTCCCTTCCTCAGCTCCCACCTGCAGTTTGCACCTTGCTCCGTTTTCCTTTCAGTCATTCCAGCTCACTCTCTGCTTTTAGCAGGGATACAGCAAGAAAATGTCTTTTTTCTTCATTTTTTAATTCAAAAAAAGCACAAAAATTCCCATTTTCAGTGACAATGGGAGAGCACTGCCCTGTCCTCCAGTTTGTCCCACATTTCCACACCCTGTGCCCGTTCCAGTGTTAGTTTTTTTGGACAAAGACTCTTCCCTCCGGCAGCTGGGTGACCCCATCCAAGCTGGCAGCACTTCTGGGGTGAGATCTGCACCCAGTTTTCAGGGGGATGGGGTTGTGTATTCCTGGGATGCTCTGGACAATGAACTGGTTTTACTGGTTCCTGTCCCACTGCTGGTTTGTGTTCCCAGTATCCATAAACAGACCAGAGGAGCAGCACCACATTTTTTGCTCAAATGTGGAAATTTCTGTGATTTCACAGAAAATCTCTCTGCATTAACCTCCCACCTTCAGCCTTTGGCTTTTTCTCTTTTTATCCTCTCCTTGGCTCTTTTCCTGGTTTGCAGAAGAGCAGGGATCTCTCAAGGACAAAGGACTCTGTGGCAATTTTGCCCACAAAAAGAACATTTCCCTGTCAGCAGCTGTTTCCCATCACTCCTTCCCTGCCCTTTCCAAAGGAGGAGCCTGAAGTTGGTTTCCTACTCAGCCTTTCAAGTGCTTGAAGGTTGACTCAGTGGAACTGAGCTGCTTGGGCTGAAATTATTTTATTAATCCAAGAGTGAAACATTAAAAGCCTTTTTGGGGCTGGAAATGAGTGGCTTGAAAAGTCCTGGATTTGGGTATTGGTTTATAAAATCTCGTGTATGGCCCTCAGATTATAGCATGCAAATAATAGAAATAAATTAAATATGAATAACTTATTTAAATAACTTCCTTATAGAAATAACTTAAATAATAGAAATAACTTAAAACATAGAGAGGATCAGAGGTTTTGAAGTCAAAAATCTAGAAATAAACATATCACACACATGTTTGACATTTATTTATTCCTGTGGATGATGCCTCAGGGTTTCTGGAATATTTCTGTGCCCTCAGGCAGCTGGAGCAGGGATGCAGCTCCGGCCCTTGCTGTGATCTCTCACCAGCAGCTCTGCTTAAAAACCTGGAATTGGGCCTTTGGGACTTGGAGAAACAGAATTTAACACTGATTTTATTGAATTGCTTTTATTGGATTTATTGTCCCTTTATTTATCGTCCCTTTTCTTTATCCTGGCTGGGAAATTCCTGGTCTGTGGTGCCTCCAGGAGCTGTTTGGTGGCAGCAGCATTTTTCTCCCTGCCTCCCTCCCTTGGGCTGTCAGGGATGCAGAGCTGCATCTGCCAGAGCAGCTCGGGGTCAGTTAAGGACAGAGCAGGCAGGTTTAACTCCAGAGCAGAGCTTAGGCTGGGCACGAGATTTGGGTTTAATTTGGGCTTTTTTTCATTGTTTTTTGGTTTACCTTGTTATTTTGTTTGTTTGTTTGTTTGGGGTTTTTGTTTTGTTTTTGGTTGGGTTTTTATTTAGTTTTTTTAGTAGGTTGTTTGTTTTGTTGTTTTGGTTTTTTGTTTTGTTTTTTGCAGAATGATGAAATAATTTGGGTGGGAAGGGACCTCGAAGCTCCTCCAGTCTCACCCCTGCCATGGGCAGGGACACCTTCCCTGAGGGTGCTCCAAGCCTGGGAGGAAAGGAACAGAGACTCAATTTTCCTTCCCTCTCTCTCTAAATCATGGGATTCTTCACCAAAAAAAGGGCAGGGAAAAAATTGTGCACTGGGATCTACCAAAATAACCCCCAGGGAGAAATACAGAGGCCAAAGGGGCATTTTGTAGCAAAAGGGATTTGATAAGTGAAAGCAGCACCCAGATGTCTCAACCCCACAGTGCCAGACGTTTCCTTGCACCTGGAGTACTAAAAATGGCATTTTAAGAGCCAAGCTCTGCTCACTGAAGGTCTGAATCTTCCTTCTGATACTTTCAGAACCTTCCCAGCAGAGTTCAGGATTTTCAACCACAATATTACCTTTAAAGAGCTTTTTACAAGCAGTATTGGGGTGGGGATGGCAGAGCTGGCTGGGGTGTCCAGGGAAGCTGTGGCTGCCCCTGGATCCCTGGCAGTGCCCAAGGCCAGGCTGGGCAGGGCCTGGAGCAGCTGGGGACAGTGGAAGGTGTCCCTGCCATGGGATGGGAGGAATTTTGAGGTTCCTTTAACCCAAAGCAGTCCAGGTTCCATGGTCAGCCAGGGCTCCTGGCACAAGGCTGGAGCTGTGAGGGAGTCTGGAGCTCCAAGCATGGAATATCCTCACCCCTCCCACCAGGATCCTCCAAATGGATATGGAGCATCCTGAGGGCACAGGAGGATGGCAGGGACAGCATTCCCTGCCGCTGCTGTCCCCCAGCATCCCAGTGCCACCGCCTGCCATGCTTTTTCAGCAGGACCTTCACAGGGAGGCTCCTTCCTCATCCTCCCTGTCAGCGGGGACAGCTGCCACACCCTGCCCCTGTAAATCACAGCAGCCTCCTGCTGCAGATTAATCACATTAATCAGGTGTCAAACGCTTCTTTTCCTGACTCAGTTCCCTGAATTGTCCCTGTTTTTCCTCCTCTTTTGGGGCTCTGGGTACAACACCCCATGCTGAGGGCTCCCTCTCCCCTTGGCCGGGTTCCCTCTCCCCATGGCCAAGTTCCCTCTCCTCGCTGTTGGGGCAAGTTGAAAATATTTAATTATCCTGCAATGCTTTGTGCAGGAGAAGATTGCTGTGCTATTAAAACCAGACTAGACATGACCAGGGAGCAAATGAACATTTTTGAAGGAAGGGCCGGGCACAGACACGCAGCGCCTCACGGGCCCTCCCTCAGCCCTCCCGCGGCAGGGCCCCGGCTGACCCGGCACAATTACCGCAGTCTTGGCAGCTGGAGGAGCTGCAAATGGGCTTTGTGTCACAGCTCGTTACCTTAATTTGGTTAATTGTAGAGCAGAGTGCGGTGGAACAGCCGGTTCAAACCAGGCCCGGGCTCTCCGGGGTGCCGGGCATGGGCAGGGCAGTGCCTGGAGGCCGGGATGAGCTGGGGATGCCCCACGGCCGTGCTTGGCAGCCTCACCTGCACATTTGTAACCTTAATTTCAGGCAGATCCGAAAGCCTGGGGCTGGAATTGTCGAGGCTTGAAGGATGGAGTGCTTGGGAGATGGTGCAGCACGGCCGCTCTCTCCCTGCTCCCCTGGCTTCGCAGGGTGCGGCTGCATCAAAGGTCCAAATTAGGATCAAACCTAAATAATTCCAGGATTTTTTAGCAGGGCTTGTTAAGGCAATGAGGTTTTAAACTGGCAGGTTTAGATTAGCTACAAGGAAGAATTCTTTTATGCTGTGGTTGGTGAGATACAGGCACTCCTGTGGTTTAATTTAATTGTGTCCTGACATGTTGCTAAATCCATTTGACCCTGGGGCACAGAAATGGGAAATTTAACAACTCACTGGGAGGTTTTGGGGAGCTCTCCAAAGGTGAGGTGGGAAGGGCAGTGAGGTGTTGGCTGCCTCAGGAGAAGAAATATTTAGCCTGAAAGGGTTTTGCCTGTGACAGACAAGGAGGATTTTGGAAGAGCTGTGGACAAGAAATGGAGTGATGCTCGTGTTGTTCCCAGATGGGAGCATCCTCCTGGGTGGTGAAGGTGATGGTCCATGATCAGGGTGGGAACATGGAGAGCCTGAATGAAACCTTTGAGAAGAGATATCCTGAGGGGTGTTTGAAATGCTGGAGAGCCTCCTGCTCTCCCAGTCCATCCATGTGCTGTTGCAGTAGCTAATTGCAGGCACTGTGAACAAAATGTGTCTTTTATTCCCATAACAAAAGGCCTGGAAAGAACCAGACTGGTAATTATTCAGGAAGGGCAGAAAATGAGGTGGGGAAAGCTGAGCCCGAGGGATGCAGGGGATCACGTTCCACCCCTTCTGCTCAGCCCTTTGATTCACCTGGGCTAAATTGGGATTCTGTGCAGAACCTGCAAGGCAGGAATTGAGGTTAAACTCAGCCTTTTATCACTCTCTGTATTTCGTTGCTCTCCTCTTGCACTCAGATTTGGTTTTGAAAAGGGTTTGTGCATTTTGCTGAGGAGGATCAAACACATCCAGCACATCCCAAGGGAGATGCAGGGAAGAACCTTTCTGGTGCAAGGAGCTGCTGGGAAAGAGGTGACTCCAGCAGAGAACAGGGACTGGGATGTGGGCAGGAGGAGCCTTGCTCACCTGGGCTTTGTGGAGCATCCCTGAGCTTTTCCAGCAGCACCTCCTGGGTGCCCTGTGCCGAGGGATGAAGGGTTAAGCTGCAGGCCCTGCTGACTGCCTTGTGATGCAGTTGCTGGGGTGATTAGGAGAGCTCTGTGCCCTAAGAGGAATCACATGGGCTCCCCCTGGGTGCAGAGGTGTCCCTCTGGATCCCACCACTGCTCCCTGCACTAGCCTGGGAGCGTGGCTCTGCCATCCCTGTCCCACAGCCAGCCCCTCCATCAAAGACAGGGAACAAAACAACTGCAGAGCATTTGAAAGCAAAATAAATAAACCTGGGGCTGCTCGGGGAGAGCTGGGACCAGAGGCACAATCAAATCTTCTATTTCTGGCGTTTTCTTTCAAAAGCAGATCCACAACAGGAACTTTTGATCATCAGGCCCTAAAGAAGGTGACTTCTGATATCCAAACCCCCAGAACCTGACTTCCCTCAATCAAAGGGATTGCCACAAGCCTCTGCTTTATCAGGTGGCTGGTGGGACTGGAGGAAATCCTGGGTTTCTGGGGCTTTGGGTGGCTGGTGGAAGTGCAGGAAATCCTGGGGCTTTATCGAAGGCCAGCAGCCTGGAGTTGAGAGGACAATGTGACAATCTCTGTTTGCAAAGCATCTTCCAGCAGGAAGGTTCCCAGGATGGCCCTGGGACATCACCTTGGTGACAGCACGTCGCAGTGTGAGAAAGTTTTGGAGGAGTCAGTCCTTGCTTGAGATGAGTTCTTGGGGTCATCATATGGGGATGAACCCAGCTGGAATGATCCCTGGAAAACTGGAGGGAAAACGTGCTCAGCATAACCCAAAAAGCAGCAGGGTGATAATTGCAATAATTCCATCCTAAGAGCAGCTCTTGCCTCCAGGTTTCTCTGGAGGCCTTTGGGGTTCTGAGCCTGTGGCACTGAGCGGGGTTTGTGTCCTGCAGGTGATGTGGAAAACCTGACCCCTCAGAAATCCTTCGAGGGCACCAAGGTGGGCGTTGGGAACATCGTGCTGGCTCTGTACAGCGGCCTCTTTGCCTATGGAGGATGGTAAGGCACAGCCCTCTCTCCCTGCCACACCGAGCTCGATTCCAGCTCCAGTTATTCCAAACTGAAGCTCCTGCAGGGCTCCCTCGTCAGTCCTCTGAGCACCTGCTGTCGATTTGCTGTGAAAAGAGGCCACTTGTAGCCATCCTCATCAGGGAATGATTTGGGTTGGGAGGGACCTTCAGGATCATCCCATGGGCAGGGACACCTCCCACCACCCCAGGCTGCTCCAAGCCCTGTCCAGCCTGGCCTTGGACATCAGCCATCCTCATTTTCCCACAGGATCAGTGCCTGTGCCCCTCCTGGAATCCCTGTGCAGATGAGTTAAACTGGAGGGTTTTTAATTTAACCAGAATTAACCTCTGTCCTTTTGAAATTACAGGAATTACTTGAATTTTGTGACAGAAGAGATGATAAATCCTTACAGGTAGGTGTGAGTCCTGGCATGACTTCCCTGGTGGAAAAGCTGCTCTTTTGGGGAAGTCCCTTCCCCGTGTGTTTAACAGAGGAGGAAGCCAAGGTCTTCATCTGGAAAAAGAGAAAACAAGATGAGTTAATGACCTTGCACCTCCCTGGAATCAGGGAAAGGGAACAATAATCCCTGCAGGAGCAGGGCTGTTGTTTTCCCTGCTCTCCCGTGCCGTGTTACCAGCGCTGGGAGAAATCTCTGCTTCCTTGGCCTGACACCTCTGTGAGTTATGGGCCAGCAAAGAGCACTCAGGGCTTTATTGCTGCCTTGGTTCAACTCCCACTGAGCATTTGTGCTGCTGTCCATGTGTTTGTGCTGCTCTCCGTGTGTTTGTCCCGTGCTCTTCCCATCCTGTTGAGCAAGAGCTGCTTCCTGCTCTGCCCGTGCCTCTCGGGGTCATTTGGGGCCCTCAGCAGAGCAGGGCAGTGCTGAGAAATCCCTTCTGCTCCTGGGAAGGTGCCTGGGAGCTGCTGGGAGCTTGGGGGCACTTGTGCAAGAGCCCCTCCTGGCTGCCCCTGGGGGTGCTTTGGTCCTGCTGGGAAGCACAGGGCTGGATCCACCCCCTCCCAGAGAAACAGCAAAGGGGGGCTGCATTTTGCAATTATTTTCGTGTCTGCTGGATGCAGTCCTGGTATTTGACTCTGCTCCTGCAGCTTGGAGCTCTGCTGGAGCAATTAGAGTGGCACCAAGCAGGGTTTCATTTTGCACTTTCCCTTCACAAATGAAATTAAACTGTTGGGAAAGGCGTATTTGTACCAACACAGGCTGTTCACAGACCCACTTAGGCTGTGCCTGAACTCCTTTTCTGAGTTCCTTCAGTCCAAACAGCAGAGTTTAGGTAGAGTCTAGAACTGTCCAGTGCATCCCTGAGATTCCCATGTCCCCCAGGAATCCCCCCAGCACAAGGGAGCCCCTTTGCCCAGAGAGAATTCCTGTGCTGGTGCCATTGGGTATTTTTAATTAAAAATGATCTTGGATTCCTGCTTGCCCAGGCAGCCAGGCAAAAAATCCCTTCTGCCATCATCCTTCCTTCTCCACCTGCAGTTCAGGGGCCACTCAGTCCTTGGGGCTGGAAATGACCTTTAAGGCTGTGAACCAGCACCATGTTCAGCACTAACCATGGCCTCAAGTGCCACATCCATGAGTTTTTGAGGGATGGGGAGTCCCCCACTCCTTGGGCAGCCTGTTCCCCTGTGGATATCCCCTGTCCCTGGGAGCAGTGTGTGCCTGGGACACTGCAGAGCAGAAAAGCCACAGAACAGAGCGGCTCAGAGCGAGCTCAGGAGGGTGGCAGTCCCTGGGATCAGCAGCTCCCTCCTCAGAGCTGCTCCAGGACAATGGATGTTTTTTTCCTAGGAACCTGCCCCTGGCTATCATCATCTCCCTGCCTGTGGTCACGCTGGTGTATGTGCTGACCAACTTGGCTTACTTCACCACGCTGAGCACCGAGCAGATGCTGACGTCCGAGGCCGTGGCCGTGGTAAGATCCCTCTGCTCCAGCCTGACTCATCCCAGGCAGGTGAAATCAGCCTTGGAATCACTGCTCACATCTCCTGCTTCCTTCCAGGCTGCTCAGGGCTGCTTGCAGAAACCCTGATGTGGAGCAGGAGATAAAGAGCAAGAAAGAAAAGCGTGATCCTGAGGGGATTATCCTGGGCAGCAGCGAGGGTGGCGCTCAGTGCTGCTCTTCCTTCTGAGCTAGGGAAGGTTGCTGCTGGCCTTGTGACTGCCCATCAGTTACCAGAGCTTGATATTTATGGGGAAAGGTCACTCAGTCAACACTGAACTGGATTGTTCTCTCTCCGTGTCTCCCTTGTTTTAATTAAGAGAGAAAAATAATACTTCTATTAGTTAAAATGCCAGTGTGGTCAGGAGCCCTGATGGCTTCAGAAGGGAGCAGACCTTGCAGACTGAGCCTGACCAGGATTGTTCAGGGCTTCAGGGGGGATCTCCCAGCCCAGGATGAGCTGAGCCCCTCAGGTGACACCGCTCCATCCTTAGGTTTGGAACTGAGGCTCTGCTCCAGCCACAGCCTGTGCTGCTGGGATGGAATGGTTTGGGTGGGAAGGCACCTGAAAGCTCATCCCATCCCACCCACCTACCACTATCCCAGGTTCTCCAAGCCAACCCTGTCCAGCCTGTCCTGGAACAGCAGAGGCTGGAAATCAATCCCATATTGTTGGTGCAAACCCGCAGTGGAGCAGCACAGGCTCAGGCTGCGACAAAAAGCTGCAGGGCCAGGTCCCTGCCTGTCCCCAGGGCTGGCTCCCAGCTCCTGCCTCAGCACTTGGCAGCAGCTGCTGTCTGAGTTTCCTCACGGTTTCCGTTTGGTCTTGAACTTTCCGATAGCTGTGGGTAAATGTCGTGTCCTGGCCCCGAGGGAAGGGCTGGCTGCTGATGTGTTTCAGCAATTCCACGGTCGGCTTTTTCAGGAAAGGGGAGCAGCACATGGGAATATGGGAAACTCTGTCACAGCTTCAGCACTGAGCTGTGGCATTTGTTGAGATTTCTCCAAATACTCTTTGTAGGCAGCTCTGAGTTTTTTGGGACACTGTGAATGTGAAATGTCTCTTGTTGTCCCCCATTTAGGATTTTGGGAACTACCACCTGGGTGTCATGTCCTGGATCATCCCTGTCTTTGTTGGGCTCTCGTGCTTTGGGTCTGTCAATGGATCTCTTTTCACTTCTTCCCGGTAGGTTCCTTGCTCAATCCTGTGGCTTTTGTTTGCAAGCTGTGCTCAGTTCCTCACCCTTTGGAGTTCTCCTCCAGAGAGTGGCTGTGGGCAGACACAAAGTCTGGAGGGTCTGGAGGCCACGTGGGGAATGCAGGAAGACAAAGTCAGACTTCAAACCAGATTAAAGGCAGCCTTTCAGTAGTGTCAATCTTCTGTTCCTCAGGCAAAGTCCTGGTGAGGTCAATAAACAGAACCAGACACAGGCTCAGGGCTCGGGGCTGCTGAGAAAGTGCATTTTATGAGAAGCAGAAAGTTGGGAAACTTCAGGGCTGAGAATCCCTCGGGAAGGGGTGAAAGGCTGGGCAGGGGCAGGCCTGAGATGGTTCCGGCTCTGACACATCCCTGGGTTGCCTGAGGAGTCACTTAACTGCTGTCTCTGGAGAGCAGGGTAGCAATCCATCCTTCCTGCATTCCTTGGCCATGTCCCTGGTGAGCAGGGACAGCTCTTCCAGTGCTGGTGTTCCACTCCTGCCTCGGGGCCAGCAGGGCTGAGCTCGGGCTGGCCCCACTCGCTTGTTCTGTGCTGAGCACAGAGCCCTGCAGGGCTGTGACTGAGCTGTGTCCCCTCCCTCTGTGTGTCCCCTCCAGGCTGTTCTTCGTGGGATCCCGAGAGGGGCACCTGCCCTCCATCCTGTCCATGATCCACCCCCGGCTGCTCACCCCCGTCCCGTCCCTCGTGTTCACGGTGAGCCCTGGGGGGTGGAGCAGGGCTGGGATCCCACTGGGATGGAGCCACAGCCATCCCTGCATGTGCCCACAGGAGATGGACCCTTCCCATCGTCTCCTCATTGTCCACTTCTGCCTTGAGTTCTTCCAGCCCTGGAAGTATCCAAGGCCAGGCTGGACAAGGCCTGGAGGAACCTGGGATAGGTTCCATGGCAGGAGGTTGGAACTAGAGGTCCTTCAAGCTTTGAGGTCCTTCCAACCCAAACCATTCCATGATCCTATGAAATGGTTCCAGGCACCAATTGAAAATAACTTAAATAAGTAAAAAATAGTCAATGGGATCCCTTTCCTGGCAGGTATTTCCCCTAAATACCCCCATTTAGTGTTGTAACACAGGTGGTTTTGCCTGCTCCCTTTCCTAATGGCCTTTTCCCTGGATTCAGTGTGTCATGACCCTGCTCTATGCCTTCTCCAACAACATCTTCTCAGTCATCAACTTCTTCAGCTTCTTCAACTGGCTGTGTGTGGCCCTGGCCATCATTGGGATGATGTGGCTGCGCTACAAGAAGCCAGAGCTGGAGAGGCCCATCAAGGTGAGAACGGGGTGGGCACTGCCAGGGGACCCCTCCCAGCTCCTTCCCAGCACCAGGGGAGGCTCAGCTGCTGGTCCTGCATGGAAAAGGGGCTGGGACTGCAGGAAATGTTGTGTTGTGGCTAAAGGAGGTGTCCCTGCTGCTGAATCCCTGCAGGAGCACAAAGAGCTGCCTTGGGGACAGCACAATGAGGGTGACAGGGACAGGGTGTTGTGGTGGGATTACTCTCATGAGTGCCAGGACAGATCCCAGGCTGACTCTCAGTGTAACACTCTGTACCCCCGTGGAATTCCCCTAAAATAGTTTTCTGCTAAAGCAGCCGGCCCCGTGCCCAGCTCTGTCCCCTGTGTCCTTGGCCAGCTTGGCAGCCTCGTGTCCCATCTGGGGGGAGGCCAAGATCCTGTCAGCCCCCGGTGCCTCTCCCCCAAAAGCTGTTTCTCCCTCATCCCACAGCACACTCGGGTCTGTGCCAGGCAGCAGCACCCACAGGGAAACAAACCCACGGGCCTGGACTGGTGCCTTCCCAAAGGGAATCTGTGCTGCCTCTTCCCTTAGCTTTTGGGGTTTTCTTCTCAAAGCTGGGCTGCTCTGGTGGGTGCCCTGCTTGGAGTCCTCTGGGAAACAGCCCCAGCTTGTGCTGTGCCTCTGCTGGCTTTGGTGTTTGGTGATGATTTGGGTATGGAATTATGGAACTGAGGTCCAAAAAGGTGCTGAGAAAGGCTCTTGGCCATGGGGAGACAATAATTCTGCCCCTCCCAGGCTGAATAAACTCCTGGAAAGCCTCCCCTGGCACATCTCCTAAGCTGTCCCTTGCTCCCTGCCCAGGTGAACATCTGCCTGCCCATCTTCTTCATCCTGGCCTGCCTGTTCCTCATCGCCGTTTCCTTCTGGATGACGCCCAGGGAGTGCGGGATCGGCTTTGCCATCATCCTCAGTGGGATCCCCATTTACTTCTTTGGGGTCTGGTGGCAAAACAAGCCCAAGTGGGTTCTCCAAGGCATCTGTGAGTATCTCCAGAGAGGAGCAGCTTTGGCTCCCAGAAGGTTTCCCAGTGCTGTGCTGCAGTGCAGGCTCTGCTCCCTCTGGAGGAGCTTCCAGAATCCTGGCTCTGCTCCATTCTTCTTTCATGGGAACAAGTTTGTTCTGATGATTGCCATGTGTGCCAAGCATCCAGAATGCATCCTGATTTGCAATAATGGCAAAATCTGGGACCATGACCCAGATTTAGGGTTTTTTAGGGGGTTTTAATCCTGCCAAAGAGGTTGTTAGCAGCAGAGCAGAATTCCCTGCTCCTAGAAAAGCTCAGGGCCAAGCCTTTGCTCAGCAAAGAATCCTTTCCCAGTGGTGTAGGAAGGATTGAGCACAGCTTGCCTCAGTTTGACAGCTGAAAATCCACAATTAGTCCCAACCCATGGCTTAGGCAGTGCTGGCATTTGGGATCCAGGCAAAGCTTTCCTTGGCATCCCCCTGTGATGCAGAGCAGAGGGAAGGGAAGCTCCCCTGGACGTTTTCTCTCAGGTTTGTTTTTAAGGTGTCTGCTCCAAGGTTTTCCACCAGCTGCCACAAGGCCAGGGTGTGTTGGGAGGGATGGAGAGGCTGTGCTTGGCACACAAAACCTCAGCAACTGAGCCCAGAAAGTCAATCCCTGCTGCCCAAGTAACTGAGCTCAGCAGCTGCTTCCCTGCTCTCCTGCAAGGGGCTGACCTAGCAGAGCAGGCAAGGAGAAGTGCCCAGCCTTAGCTGGGTGTTTCATGAGGAAGAAAAAAGCTTTCAGCAGCACTCAGCACTTGTTATTCTTCTTTCCCCCCTCTCTGTCTGTTCCTCTGTCCCACCCTCACTTTTTTATCCTCGGTATTGGGCTCAGTTCCTGGAAAAGCCATTTTTGCAATGCCTGGGTAGTAAATTACCATATTCATTGTTTTCCTCCACCAAAGGATTGTAAAGAGAATATTGAAAATATTCTGGGAACAGACAGTGATAATCCTGCAAATGTCCAGTGAGAAACACAGGAACTTTAAAAGTGATTTATTGAATAGATGGAATGGAATGGAATGGAATTCTTGGAATATTTCAAGCCTTCAGCTGTACTTGGACTCAGGGTGGGGAGGCAGAGGCTCAGCCCTTCCCTCATGGACCCAGGTTTGTGCTGGGGGTGACCCCTGACCTCTGCTTTGCTTTCTCTGCAGTCTCCACCACCGTGCTGTGCCAGAAGCTGATGGAGGTGGTTCCTCAGGAATCCTAGGCAGGACAAGCAGGGACTCTGAGCTCGAGGAAACGCACAAGGTTATTCTGAGATGACACAAGGATCCGACCCCTCATCCCCAGTCCCAGGCACCGGAGCTGCCTCCTGCTGCCACCACTGCCCCGAGGCTCTGCTCAGCTCCTGCAGCCCCTCCCAGCCCTGCAGAGCAGCCAGGAGAGTCCTTGGTACGAGCCAGGAGGAGGAATTGCAAAGGGCACTGCCAGGGGGTGCTGCCTGTGCCCTCTGTGTGTGTGAGGGCTGTGTTGGCTCTGGGGCTCCTTTGCTTTGGGATCTGCTGGAGCCTGGGTTGAGTGTTCAGAGTGCCTGGGGGGGCTGGGGCTGCCACAGAGCCCTGGGGGGTCCTGAGCTGCCTTACCTGGCCCAGGTGGGGAAGCAGAGGTTGGCTGGTGTTGTCCCACTCCCCCAAACTCACACCCCCATGTGCTGCTGGACACTGGATGTGGGGGCTCTGAGTGTCTCTGTGCTCCTCACTCAGGGCCCTGCCACCCTCTGGATTTGGATCACCACTCTCAGATCCTGGCAGCTCCCTGCTGCTGAGCCAGTCCTCCAGGATGCTGCTCCCCACAGTGCCCATGCCTGGCAGTGAGCACTGAGGGGGAGTTCCTGCTGAGAGCCCCAGGAGCTGCAGTCAGCAGAAGGCCAAGTCCTTGGCTTGCTCATTCCATGCTTCTCTGTGCCATGCCTTCATCCAGCATGGCATGAGCAGCTCTGTGTTCCCTCTCCTCATGGCCCTGCTCAGGGAGCCATGTTTGCCCCCTAAATCACCTGCAGAGAGAAATCAGGGGTGGGGATTGCCCTGGCACATTCCCTGGCGTCTCTGTGCACTGCCTGGGGCTGTTCCCTTTGTCCTGCTGTGTTTCCCCTGGAATGTGCCACGGAGATGGGACCAACTGGCTCTGGGCTGTGGAGAAGGACAGATGTCCTGGCTGGCTGGAGCCTCCTGGGGCTGCTGGAGATCATGGAATGGCTGGGTGGGAAGGGACCTTACAGCCCATCCAGTGCCACCCCTGCCATGGCAGGGACACCTTCCACTATCCCAGGCTACTCCAACCCCATCCAGCCTGGCCTTGGGCACTGCCAGGGATCCAGGGGCAGCCACAGCTGCTCTGGGTACCTGTGCCAGGGCCTGCCCACCTCTGAGTAATGAAAGTGAGCTCTGCTCTAAAGAGCAGGGCCTGGCCTGATCCTCCTTTGTGCATCAGGTCTGGCTTGATGAGATGCCAGCACCACCCTCCTGCTCCCGGAGCAATCCCTGAGCACAATCCATGATCTGCATGTGAAATCCTGGTTTGCTGTTGTGGGTGGTGCCATCCCATCCCTGAGCACCCCAGAATTCCTGTAGTGCCCCAGTAGCCAGCACTGTCCCCTGAGGGACACGTTGCTTTCTTTGCTCCAAAGTGTCACCCTTGGAAAGCTGCAGTTCCTGACCCATGTGCTCATTGTGCCTCTGTGCTCTGACATCACCTGGAATTCTGATCTTCCCCCACTGGAGCTGCTTTGCTGTGTCTGTTGCAGATCTTTGTGCTTTGTGCAGGTGGCTTGGTGAACTGTTCCTCATTTTCTTTTAATCTTGGCCATTGGGAAGCTGGGGTGCCCCAGGAGCTGTCACTTCCCACTGGGTTCTCCTTGAGGCAGAGTTCTGTGGGGTGAAGGGGCTTTGAGGACACCCTGGTGCTCACTCACTCTGTGTTAGGGCAGGGGCAGCTCCTGCCCAGCTCTGTGCCCATGTCCAGGTGCAGCTCCACACTCCCACTTTGCCAGCCCTGTGTCCTGCTCTGGGGCAGAACAGGGGAGACAATCAGCTCTTTATTCCATGGCAGCTGGGGTGGAGATTCCAAATCAGCTCAGTGACAGTGTGGAGACATCCAGTGACAGTGTGGACATTCCCAATCCAGCTCAGTGACAGTGTGGAGACATCCAGTGACAGTGTGGACATTCCCAATCCAGCTCAGTGACAGTGTGGACATTCCCAGTGTCAGTGTGGACATTCCCAGTGACAGTATGGAGATTCCCAATCCAGCTCTCTGGGAGCTGAGTTAATCCATGAGGATTTGCAGCTGCTTTGGGAATATCCAGAGGGCAGACCCCAAGGTTTTTGGCCAGTGCAATGAGTTGGAGCATCTCAGATCCAATGCCATTGGAGAGGCTTTGGCATAAATAAGGTCATGAATCACAAAACCTGAACTTGAGTTTTGGCTTCTTCCAGCTGAAGGCTGAGGTGGTTTTGAGCAGTGATGGGAAATCACAGCTCCTGCTGGACCTGCCCAAGGAGAGGGGACCTCAGTCTGTCACCTGCCACTCCAGCTGCAGGGTTTTTTGGCTGTGAGGTCTCAGGGCAGCTCCTGCAGGGCCTGGGTACAGCGTGGGGGCTCTCAGTGCCAAAATCCACCAGCAGAATTCCTTGGGATGCAAAGCAAAGGCTTTGGAATCTCAGCCACCTCAATCCAAAGTCAGCTCTCTCCACAGAGAGCTCAGCATTGGAGCCAGACCTCCCAAAGGCTGGCTTGGACACATTGTCCATCAGGTGATGACCATCACAGTGCCCTCCTGGTGACCCTTTCACACTGCTTTGAAAGAGGAGCTGTCACACTAAAAAGTATTTTTTAAGCAATCAATGGATTTTAATTAAATCCTTAACTGGCTTGCTTTGCTTTTCGTGGATTTCCATGGTTTCTCACTTGCTGCTGAAGATTTTCTCTTGTACTAACCTGAGGCTCTGATCCCACCTCTGTGGGCATCTCATCAGCATCTCCTTGGCAATAGAGGTTTAGGAAGAAACTAAACCAGGTACCAGCACAGAGCCACAAAAAGGCTGAATTTGGTCAGCCACAGCTCACATCTCAAAGCTGATCTGCCAAAAAGCTGATTTCTTTCACCCTGGAGTCATTGATCCCCCAGAGCTGCCCTCCACCAGATTTGGTGGCACAGCTGGAAGAGCTTGGGTTGGTTTTTCCTGGAGGTTGGGGAGATAATGAGGAATGGGGTAAAACTGAATTTCATTTTAGAAAGAAAAGACCACAAGCAGTTTCTGCAGTCATGGAAATGGCTGCCACAGCCTCTGCTGTCTGGTTGGCAGCTCTTCCCTTGGATCAGCAACATCTGCCCCCAGCTTGTGCTGTTCTGATGGGTTTGGGTATGGGAAATGGAGAATTCACCCCTAGGAAAGACCTTGCTGCTTGTTTTCCTCAGACATGGAGTGAGGTGTGTCAGGGAGGGCAGGGGAGGGTCAGAGTTCCCAGTTTCCCATCCTTGCCAGCACTGGAGGTGGGATTTCCCTGTAGTTTTGTGCTCTTTGGAGCCCGTGGTCAGGCAGGGAGGGAGATGAACCCTCCCCACCAGGACCCTGCAGCCACAGTGACCTCCAGGAGGTTCCACAGGAATCTGTTCCACTGGCAGCTCCCTGCAAGTCCAGCTGGGGCTCTTCTGTCCATGGAATTCAGGTTGGAAAAGACCTTGCAGGTCATGGATCCCGTGGCTGTGCTGTGATCCTGTGCTGTGAGCTGACTCCAGATTCCAATTCCTGCTCCTCTGCAGTTGTTGTGAGTTCAGGCTCCCAGGCTGGCAGATGTTGTTTGGGGTGTTCACAGGATTGCATCCTGCAGGGATTGCTAAACAGAGCAGGAGCTGCTGGCCAGGCACTTCCATACCCACTGGGTTCCTCTTTCTAAATGTACCCTTCCTCCAGCTGGGAGGGGAACCAGCCCTGCAAGAACCAGGGGGATTTATGTCATCATGATGGACTTTTAATGATTTTATTTTTTAAAACTTCCTGCAGAATTTGCAGTGGTTTCCATCTCAGACACCGTGTTCTGGTAAACAGGCTTTTGTTTGGAACAGCCCCCTTGGTGGCCACGGAGTTCAAAGGGACTCTGGCACAGTTGAACAAACTTTAAAGGCCTTCAGCTTCAGTTCAGGCTGGAACTCCTGGGAAGTGGCTTTGTTGTTGTCCAAGGCCTCTCCCAGTGGGTGGCTCAGGCAAGGGAATAAATTGGGCTCCTCCCAGGGGCTGCTCCGTGGTGGGCCCAGGCAGGGGCAGTGGGGCTGGTCCCTGGAGCTGTGACTTCCCAGCCCTGAGGGATTTTCCCAGTGGCAGAGCCCTGGTCTGGCTGCAGGGAATCCCAGGGAATGTTTCCACTCAGCCTGGGAAGGTACCTGTGCTTTCAGCTCTGGGGCTTTAATAGAAAATCAAATTACAAAACAAATCCTTGAGGAAACTGCCAAACGTTGTCCTTACACAACTTGGGCTGCTCCCGTGGGATGCCAGCTCTTCCTCCCTCCACTCTGCAACCTCCTGACTCAAATTGGGAAAGGGCTGGAACAAAGCAGCTCCTGGAGCTTGGGAAAGGGCAGCCCCAGGGCAGGGTGGCTCCAGGCTGGTGCTGAGCTCTGGCTGGGACCCCAGGGGCTGAATCCCAGCCTGTGCCTCAGCCAGAGCCAGCCATGACTGGTGCCAAGGAGGGAGATCCTGCAGGGATGGAAATCTGCTCATCCTGCAGGGATGGGAATCTGCTAAATCCTGCAGGGATGGGAATCTGCTCATCCTGCAGGGATGGGAATCTGCTAAATCCTGCAGGGATGGGAATCTGCTCCTCATCCCTGCAGGAATGGGAATCTGCTCATCCTGCAGGGATGGAAATCTGCTCATCCTGCAGGGAGGGGAATCTGCTCATCCTGCAGGGATGGGAATCTGCTAAATCCTGCAGGGATGGGAATCTGCTCCTCATCCCTGCAGGAATGGGAATCTGCTCCCTCATCCCTGCAGGAATGGGAATCTGCTCCTCATCCCTGCAGGAATGGGAATCTGCTCATCCTGCAGGGATGGAAATCTGCTCATCCTGCAGGGAGGGGAATCTGCTCCTCATCCCTGCAGGAATGGGAATCTGCTCCTTCATCCCTGCAGAGATGGGAATCTGTTCATCCTGCAGGAATGGGGATCTGCTCTTCCATCCCTGCAGGAATGGGAATCTGCTCCTTCATCCCTGCAGAGATGGGAATCTGTTCATCCTGCAGGAATGGGGATCTGCTCTTCCATCCCTGCAGGAATGGGAATCTGCTCATCCTGCAGGGCTGGGAATCTGCTCCTCATCCCTGTAGGAATGGGACTCTGCTCATCCCTGCAGGGCTGGGGATCTGCTCATGGGATGCAGATTCTGCTCCCTCATCCCTGCAAGGATGGGAATCTGCTCATCCTGCAGGGATGGGAATCTGCTCCCTCATCCCTGCAAGGATGGGAATCTGCTCCTCCATCCCTGCAGGAATGGGAATCTGCTCCTCATCCCTGCCAGGACATCCTGGAGACCTCGGTGCTGAGGGAAGCTCCAGGGGCTCCTCATTCTGGGTGTCTCCTTGAGGAGTTACACCCAGGATGGTGCTGGCTTTGCCTGGGCTCGAGTTCTTCCCAGTTGGAACTGGAACTGGAACTGGAACTGGGTTGGGAATGTTTGAGGGATGCTGCTGAGCTCCCATTGGGTGATGCAGTGATAGGAAACGTGGCTTGGGGTCGGTGATCCCAAAGGATCCCATAGCCAGAGGATTATTCCTTGCCTGAGAAGGGGTGTTGCTTCCTCCAGCTGTGGAAGTGGTAATGAGTAAAAATAAAAAGTATTTTTTTAAACACTGAATTAATTTCTAAACTGCCTAAAAGAGACTTTATAGCTACACCTGAGTTCCTCCCCAGGGCTGACGTTGAGCCCAGCACAGGGGCTCCCCCTCATTCTGGGTGTGGCTGTGCTGGGATCAACATCAGGCAGGGAAAAACCTCCTGGTTTGTTCAGAGGATGGGGCAGGTCCATGTCCCACAAAACCCTTGGGGAGGAGGATCCTGAGGGGTTCCCAGACCTCGCTCCCACCCTCAGAACAAAGGGAGGGTGACCTCCACTCCTTGTGGAGAATCTGACTTTTCAGACACTTTGCTTTGTATTTTTGTTGTTGTTTTTTTTAAACACGGGGAAAAAAAAAAGCTCTTAACACACACAAGAAAACCTGAACCTGATTTACAATTTTGTTGTATTTGGTTGCTTTAAAAAACCTGTTTTACTAATTTAAATATATCTGTAGATGACACTATATTTATTTGAAAGGGGTAAATATCTTTTAGTCTTAATTCTTCTCCAGTAAGCGCTGTGTATTCCCAATGTTTGTGTTCCTGGCAGCACAGCAATTTCACTGACTGAGGGCTGGGCAGCCAGCAGCTCCTGAATCCAATGGCCTTGGACAACAAGATGTCTCTTGCAATGTAATTTTTTTTTTGGGTAGTATTTCTTGATTCTTTTATGTCTGTGGTTTAACAAATCTGTTCAATGTTTGGGTTGTTCTATGTTTTGGGTTGTTTTGTTTTGTTTTTTTTAACAAAGAAAGCTGAATTACAACACTCTGGTTGCTGGTCTTTGCCTCAAAAAGTTTTTCTTTTTCCATGATTATCCCCCATCCATCAGCACCTGGGTTTCCCAATATTCCTCTTGCAGCTGGATTTAGGAGCAATGAGAGCATCCATGCCTCCATCTCCATCCTCCTTTTTAAATTCTAGATCATTTTCCTGAGGTTAAAACTGGGGAAGTGGGAGAGCTTTGGGCACGAGGAGGGAGCAGAGGAATATCCCAATTCCCAGGGTGTGCCCACAGCTCTGTGCAGCAGAGGGAATGCCCAGCAGGAGGAAGGGACCAGGTTTTTGTGGGAAAAGTGCTGCAGTTCCTCTCCCCTGTCCATTCCAGGCTGCAGAAGAGGAGTTTCAGTGGGAAAGGAGCAGGGCAGGGATGCTCAGGCTCCCAGGGCTTGGTGGAGGATTTGATTTAGGGTTGCAGAGGAGCAGAACTCACAAAATTTTCCTTCCTAAAGGAGAGGGTGGTGCTGGGGCTGTTCCCTTGGGACACAAACACATCCCAGAGGAAGAAATGGGCAGGAAAAGCTGTGGAGACATCCCAGTGAAGTGGGACTTGAGTGGTGCCACATGAGCAAATGTCACACAAATTCCACAGCCAGTTCAGGAGTGACAAGGAGGGACTCACTGAGCTTCCCCTGGGGTTTGGAAAAGGGAATTCTTGTTTGGGAGGGAGGGAGCACTGACAGAAGTGGTTACTGACAGAGGGAGCTCTGCAGGGCTCACCCAGGGATCATCTCCTGGAAAAGGAGATGGACAGGCTGGCAGAGCCTGGAGAACGAGGAAATTCAGAGCCAGGGAGCGAAATCCCACTGGATCTGTGCAATCCCACTGGATCTGTGCAATCCCACTGGATCTGTGCAATCCCCACGGATCTGTGGGATGCTGCTCCAGCCCCAGCAGTGACCCCTCAGGGCTGGGCTCTGGGTGGGAGCAGGAGAGGACCTGGACACCCAACAAAGGCAGGAAATGGCTGCACCCCCTGGGGCTGGGGATGTGCTCAGAGCTCTTTGCTTCGTGCACTGAATTAATTTCCCACAGCACAGACAAAAGGGTTTTTTATCTGGGGGGCACTCTGTGAGTTCAGGGCAAACCTGGGGTGGGATCACACTCCTGCTCCATGCATTCCCTGCAGATCACCATTGTTGTCACCAGACTGGGCCCTTTGGCTCCTGCTCCCCCAGCTGACCCTTCCTGGTGCCACTGTGCCCTCACACAACCATGGAGTGACCTCAAAGCTCATCTTGTTCCCACCAGCCCAGGTTGCTCCAAGCCCCTTGAACACCCCCAGGGATGGAGCAGCCACAGCAGAGAACAGACATGGATTCACAGTGGTGCCAGTGTGGCAGAGGGAGGCTCCTGGAGGGTTTTGCCTGGAATGGAGCCACATGTGGCCCCAGACACGTCCCCAGCTCTGCTCTTGTGGCTGCTGGGTTTGTCCAGGGGCTGGAGGTGCTGGGAGAGGGCAGCACATCCCTGTGGAAAACACACAGCGAGCAAGGCTGACATTTTCCCACCCTCAGAGCAAACCCAGGATAATTTCTCCCCAAAGCCAGGAGCTGCTGTGTGGGAGGGCTGTGGAGAACACAGGGAATGCCACCAAGGAAGGGTGAGCCCTTGGAGCAGCAGGTGGGAATGTCCCAGCACCGGAGGGAATTGCAAAACCCATAAAACTGTTGTTCCTTTGAAGATTTGTGTGCAAGATGAAAGGCCCTAAATCTCTTTGGGTTGGGAAGAAGCCACTGAAGGGTGGGGTGTGACAAGGGTGCACAGATAAATCAAAACAAGGAGCTGACAGGGAATTGTGGCTGGAACTAATAAAGGGATCCTGGGAGGGAAATAAATTCACACAGTGAAAATGAGCTCCAGGTATGAGGGAAATTGGAGACAAGGAGAATTGATGTTGACAAACTTCCTTGCAGCAAAATAACGCCCAGCAACAAAATTGTTCCTTTAATACTGAGGCAATGGAACTGCCTGAAGCGGTTTTTTTACCATTTTTTAAAGGAGTTGCTGATTTTAACCTGCAAAGCCATGAAATAAAGGTGTCTCTCCAGCTGATTTTGCTGGAGATTTATTTTTATTTAATTTATTTGTTTTTTAGCTGCTCAGTAGCACAGGATTTTTGGAAAAATAGGTGTTAAAGATCTTTAAGAAAAGGATCTATTCGACTCCCTGATTCCAGACCTTGAAGTGTAACAGGGATTTTTCAGAGATCCCTATAAGGATTTTTCCCCTGCATAATTCCTGGAGATGCAAATTTCCTGCCTGTCTTGGACTGCAATTCTCCCAGCTGGGAATGGATGGCACAGGAAGCACCAGGGTGGGCAGGAGGGACCTGGAAATCCACAGAAACCATCATTGCTCCTGGCTGTGCCTCAGTTTCCCCTGCCTGCTGGGAAAGGTCTTGCTCATGTTCCCAGAACAGACTGAAAGCTCTGTCTCAATCAGCTGGGACAATAAATGCTGGAAATTCGCCTGCTCTTCATCCAAGCTGCACAACGGGAAAGATGAATCCACATTTGGATCCCTCCATCGAATCAGAGACCAGGGAA
The DNA here is from genome assembly GCF_028551555.1 of Melozone crissalis. Lineage (NCBI taxonomy): Eukaryota > Metazoa > Chordata > Aves > Passeriformes > Passerellidae > Melozone > Melozone crissalis. Next base: position 2,054,826 of record NW_026535785.1, read on the forward strand.
GCAAGAAATGGCAATTCCTGTTGCCTGAGCCTCTTTCCTGATTTAATTAATGTCCTGATTTAATTAATGTCTTTCAGCCGCTATCCTGGGATGGCCATGCTGGACCCTGTCCCCAAAATCCAGTTTGCTGGGAAAATGTCCCTGTTGCCTCAGGCCAGTGCAATGCAAGCCTTGGAGAGCCTGTCCTGGGTTTGGGGGAGCTGAACCCAATTATCCATGTGAGCACCTGGAGCTGAGGCAGCCAGCAAAGAGCTGGGATGGAGCTGGGAGGCAGCAGGAGTGAGGACAGTGCCCAGGAGATGGGAACAGCAGGATTGTGGACACATTATGTAGGGAAAATAATTATTTTTTAATTAAGAGCTCTTTCCAACAGCTCCTTTTGGAAGTGGTTCCCTGCCTCCCTCTGCAGCCAGGGCAGGAGCTCTGCAATGTCCAGCTCCGGTTCTCCCAGTGTTTCTGCATGAGTTGGCATCACTTGTCACTGTGTGTGTCCCTCAGGGTGACAGGGACAGCTCACAGAGCCACCTCGGGGCTGGAGGTGCATTTGGCCATGCCTGGCCAGGCTCCAGGAGGGTTTGGGATATTCTCCACCACAGAGAGCCTGGCAGGGCTGAGATCCCAGGGACTGAGCAGGAGCTTCACCCCCACCTGCTGCTGGCACAGGCACCAGGGCCCCTCCAGCCATTGGAATTGGGTTTTAGCTGAGCTGCTGGCTCTGTGCTCCTAAATCCAACATGCAGCAGCTCATTGCAGCCTTCAGAATCATTGCAGCCTTCAGAATCATTGCAGCCTTCAGAATCATTGCAGCCTTCATTGCCCTCAGAACCATGGAATGCTTGGGGCTGGAGGTTAAATCTCACCCATCTCCATGGGCAGTTCCCATCCCACGTGTCTGCATTGTGCCAGCACCACCAGGGACCTCTCCAGGGACTGTCACAGCATCAGGTGACAAATCCTGCAGCCTCCCAGAATTACCCCAAAGGAGTGATAGGAATGAAAGGCACAGAGCCCTGAGCCTAAGCAAACCCTCAGGATGTTGCAATATTCCAGGAGTGTGGTGAACTCCACTTTGGAGCCATTTCCTGCCTGGTTTGGTCAACATCTCCAGGAGCCTGGCTCTGCATCTCAGTGAGGTCATTTCTGCTCTGACTTGCCCAGAACAGCAGGGGCTGCCCCTCTGCACATGCAGCTCCTCACTTGTGTAACCAGCAGGAGCCTCATCCCTTGGGCTGCACAGGAATCAGGTCTGGGCACCTCAGGAATTCGGGAGCTCTGTGCTGCAATGAGCTGCTGCATGTTGGATGTGGGAGCACAGAGCCAGCAGCTCAGCTAAAACACAATTCCAATGGCTGGAGGGGCCCTGGTGCCCGTGCCAGCAGCAGTCCCTGGGATTTCAGCCCTGCCAGGCTCTGTAGTGGAGAATATTCCAAACCCTCCTGGAGCCTGTGAGGACCTGAAGGAGATTCCTGCTGGCCCCGGCTTCCAAAAGCAGTCAAAAGGCATCAGAGCAAAAATTACCCTTGCTGGTCACTATTTTTTCTTGAGAATGAACATTTGGGGATGGAAAAATCCTTTTCCCCTTTGTTTGTGATTGTTTTCTTTATGTACCTCTAATATTTTCTAGAAAACAGAAAAGCCTGGTATTACTTGGTGGCTCTAAAGCCAGCAGCCCATGGAACCTTTCTGGGCAAGATGAAGCTGAAGGTTTTGGGGTTATCCCAGCTTTTCCTGCATGCTTGGAGGCAGCTGGATCTTTCCATGATATTCCTGGTGGACTGCAGGAATTGCAGGCCTGAGCTCCCTGCTGGTGGCTGCAGTCTCCTGTCTGTCTGTCTGTCTGTCCACGGCCTTGCCCCTGCTAAATGGGATTTATCCCTGTGCCAGCACTGGGTTTGCATTAAAGGAAAAAAAAATCATAATCCACACTGACAAAGTTGCCTGCAAGAGGCTTTCCACGAGGCACTGGCTCCCCACAATGTAAAGGGTTTAAGCTCTCACATGATGGCTCAGGCTGTGCAATTACTGCAGGAATCAGCTCTGGGCAGCCCCATTCCAGGGAAAGCAGCTGCATGGAAAGGTCTGGGCTGTTAACTGGGGGGTCCTTCCACAGGTAGAGGAAATAATGTGGTCAAAATAAAAATCCCAGTTCACAGAAGAAAGTTATTTAGAGCCACATTAATGCCAGTGTATGCCAGACCCTCTGAATAATCATAAATTACTCTTGCTGGTCACAATTTTTTCTTGAAGAGGAACATTTGGGGATGGAAAATCCTTTTGTCCCTTGTTTATGTTTGTTTTCTTCAGGTACCTCTCATATTTTCTAGAAAAACCAGAAGCCTGGTATTACCCAGTTAGAAATCCTGCAAGCCTCAAACCATTCTCTCTTCATCTTCCACATTTAATTAAAAATAATAGAAATTGAAGCAAAATTAGCCTTTTTCCTAGTACCCCATGGAATTTCTGAGCAGGTGCTATCGCTGCTGAGCAAAGGTTAAACAGGTTTTTGTCTGTCTTAATCAGGAAACCAAATCTGAGAGAAGCTCCTGTACCCAAGGCAAACAAGATAAATCCATAAATCCTGCAAAATATTCTCTCTGGGATTTGCTTCTTGCTGTGTGGGCCAAATACCATCTGGATTTCTCCTGCCCTCCACACAGAAAAATCAGCCTGAAAAGCACTTTGTGACTCTCCTCATTCTGGCCATGGGCTTGCAGCATCCTCAGGGACTGATGCAAGACCCTGCCAAGGGCTGTTGCATCAGAAAAAGCAGCAGGAAACAGTTGGCTCTGCCTTGGTTTCCCCCAAAACTGCAGATTCTTCTTCCTTCCTTTTTTGTTTTTTTGGAGGAAAGGGACTGAGTGCAGAGCTGTCTCAGGAAAGGGAAGTTGTGCGGCAGAAGATTCCCTCAGGAACAGAATTTATGGCAACTCTTGGATTTTCCCAGCTGCCTGTTGTGGCCTGCTCTCCACTGGGAAAAAGGCTCCAGCCTGGAGCCTTTGGATGCTGCAGCTCTGTTGATTCATGCAGGGGATTAGGCAGGGCAGGAGGCTTTCATTTGATTTTCCTTGGCTTTATGAAATGAATTCCAGCTTTTCTGTGGAGCTGCACACGCTGCTTTGTGGGCCACAGCCTCACAGGCGCCAGGCCTGACCTGCAAGGACCACTGAGGGCTGATCTGCTCCTAAATCTGCTCCAGCCTCATTCCCTAAATCCTGCTGGGATGGGGATCCATCCCCCTGAGGGACATGGGGAGACCCAGAGAACACAACAAGGACAAAATGGATCTCAGGGGTGGCTGGCTCCAGCCAGGTGTGACAGAAACAGGGCCTGGGTAGAGATGTGGAACTGGAGACAAAGAGGAAAACTGGCCTGGAATCAAATCAAAAAGGGATTTGATCCTACAAACAGGAAAAGGGATTTGGTCCTAGAAACAGGAAAAGGAAGGTCAGGAGGAGATTCCCTGCTGGTGGTTTGGTGGTGGGCAGGAGGAAGAAATCCCTGCACACAGAATCCCAAAGGGTGATGGGAAGCACAGGGCCACAACCTTTGGAATGCAAAGCCTTCCAAACCCTGCTCTGAGGGCAGCCCAGAGTGCCTGCAGCACCTGGGTGAAGCTGCCATGATTTCACCTGGGGCTGAGGGGATTTGTGAGCATGCAGGCAGAGCTTTGGCTGGGCCTGACTCGCTGCCTCTCCCCAACAAAGATCCCCCAGCCTGTTCAAACCCCGCTGCCCTGGGGCTGCAGGGGATAAAGGTGAGGGATTTGGGAGGAATGAGCCCAGCACCAGCCCATGCCTGCCTCCAGCTGAGCCCTTCTCCAGGCAAGTCTGTGCCTGGGCAGAGCTGCAGCCTCTCCTCGCAGCTGCTCTGCACTTCAGAGCATCACTGGTTCATGTATTTGTGTGATATTCACCAATTCCCACTGATGAACCTTCCTGGAGATTCTCCAGTGGATGTCCCATGGCAGCAGTGCCACATGGAAGGACTCACTGCCTTGTGTGGGCTGTTTGATTTCATGAAATATCCAAATTTTTTCATGGACCGACATCCCCCAGTGCCATAAGTGAGCAGGAGGTGCCTGTCCATGAAAGCACCATGAAAGAGGGCAGTGGGCAGCTGGTGTGCACAAACACATTCCCTGTGTCCTCCTCTTCCAGGGGCCTGCCCTGGGCTCTCAGGGAAACTGTAGGAAAAAGCAGCTGTGTAAAATCCAGGGGCTGGATTTCAATGATCTTTCTGGATTCCCTCCAACTCAGGATATTCTTCTACAGAGTATAACCCAGCACTGCTGCTGGTTGCTGTGGGGACAGCCTGGAAGAGAGGAATAACCCCTCCTGGATACCCTGCAGCCCACCAGCCCCAGGGACCCAGCCACCATCCCAATCCCAGTCCCAATCCCAGTCCCAGTCCTAGTGCCAATCCCAATCCCAGTCCCAGTCCCAATCCCAGTCCCCCTCCCCAGGATGTGCCAGTTCACCCTGTGGGAAGAGTGAAGCTGTGCTGGGTGCCAGGAATCACCATGGAAACTCCATTTGCACTCCAAGCAATGCCAGGCAGAGCTGCCCAGCAGGAGCTCAGTAAATATTGGTTTTGCAATGGGATCTAATTCCCACCTGCCTCACCAGTGGATGGATGGAGTGTGGTGGGTCAGGCTGTTGTTCATGTGGGCATCACAAAACCTCTGCTTTCTGGGTAGGCAGCACAGAAAACCCCAGCTGTGACGTGTCCCTGACACCTGGGGTTGGCCTTCCTGTGTGACTCTGTCTTTTCTAGCAGCAGAAATGACATCTCAGATCAGGAAACCAAGGTGGTTATTTTCAGAGAGAACAGGATGGAAACACTTAACTGAGGCTGCAGGTTAAAATTAGACCTTTTCTTCAAAAACTGAGTCAGTGATGGAGAGATATGGGACAATCACCTGTTACATCATGTCTGTAAAAACACCCTGGGACGTGTTCAGGAGTGCATGTGATGTCATCTTTTAAAATCTAAATTGCTGCAGTTTGAATCCACGTGGGCAGTCATGCAGCAGCAGTGCTGGGAGGAGGTGGGGGGCTCTGCAGATGATACTCCGTGTTCTGCTGGAAGGAAAAGCAAAGTTTTATTTACATTTCACAGTCCCTAAATTGTCACCCATCCCTAGAGGTTCTGCTGAGATTTTGGGGGCTCACAGGGAAGAGTGAGAAAGGAAATTCAACATAATTTTAAGCATGGGGGAGAGCTCTCCCGTGTCTCCTGCACTGACCCCACCAGAGCAGCTCCTCCTCCTGCAGGTTACTGCTTCAGGAGAACATTCCTGCACAAGAGAGTGGTTAACACACCCACTTGTACCTTTTTAAGCTGCTGAGAATGAACAAATATTTTCTTTCCTTTTGCAAAACCACAAGGAATCTTGCCAGGGTCATCGTTTCCTGAGGGTAAACGCTGAGCAAGATAAGAGATGTAAGGAGTTATCTCTGCTGAGGGGCTCAGGGAACCAGAGTGAACTGGAGCAGAGCTCACCAAATCCTCCCCAGCCTTGCTCTGACTGGTGAAGCCTTGCCCAGTGCCTTGACAGCAGCAGGCAGGGCAGGAAATCCCTCTGATCCCAAAGGCTGTCACAGCACCACTGGGAAAAGCAATGCCAATCAGCTGTGGGAAAACCGACTCACCCATCAGCCAGGGTCAGTGGGTTCTGTGGAGATAAAGCAGAATTAATGTCAACAGTGGCACTGCTGTCAGGGCTGAGGGAGGTAAAAATCAAACACTGAGGGTCAGGCCTGTCCTTTCCCTCCTCAGCTGGGCATGGCAGGACAGGGAGAAATGATCCAGATCCAGAAATGATCCTTTCCACAGAACAGCTTGATTCCCCCCAACCCCTTTGACAGGGGCTTAGACACAGCTCTGAAAATGCCACAACCGGTCTCTTCCCATGTCTCATTGTCCTGGAGCTCATTGATTTTCTGTGGTGTTTAAATTAAACCTTTTTCTGATAATATATAAGCAATCCTCACCCTCCCTGCCAGGAGATCTCTCCCCCTGAACACAGGTGAGCCACTGAGCCCACGCTCCTCAGGCTCCCTCAGCAAGTGACACAGGAAAATTGGTGCTGGAGAGCACCTGGATGAGGACATTTTGTCCTGGATTGCCACAAAAGCCAGCGAGACACTAAACCCTGCCCTGCCCCAGCCTGTCTGTGTCTCAGTGCTGATTTCATCTGCCCCCAGCATTTCCTTCCCCATCTAAGGGAAACGTCTCTAAAATGTTCTCAGCCCTGTGAGGAAGGGTTTGTGCTGGGAACTGAGTGTTGGCTGTAAGATAACTAGATGTCCATACAGCATTTAAGGGTTTCTTAAAGTGAATTTATATCTGCTTTCTGAGGGCAAACAGTGCTGAGGACTGTGGCCAGATTGTGGCTCTGCTCTGGAGATGGTGTATCCCAACAAACAGCCCTGGGCTCTCTGGAGGTGGTGTATCCCAAAAAAACAGCCCTGGGCTCTCTGGAGATGGTGTATCCCAAAAAACAGCCCTGGGCTCTCTGGAGGTGGTGTATCCCAAAAAACAGCCCTGGGCTCTCTGGAGATGGGGTATCCCAAAAAAAACAGCCCTGGGCTCTCTGGAGGTGGTGTATCCCAAAAAACAGCCCTGGGCTCTCTGGAGGTGGTGTATCCCAACAAACAGCCCTGGGCTCTCTGGAGGTGGTGTATCCCAACAAACAGCCCTGGGCTCTCTGGAGGTGGTGTATCCCAACAAACAGCCCTGGGCTGTGCAGGCACCTCGTGGCAGAGGAGGTGTCCCTGAATGTGCTTGGACACGTTCTCAGTTCTCAGCAAAACAATGGGATTAATAGTGAAGTACTTTCTCCACTGACGAATTCCTGAGGATGTCCTGAAGCTGGAGAAACTGAAATACAAAGGATTTTTCCATCTGAACATGCTTTGCTCACTGGAGAACACTTTCCTGCTGGCTTCCAGGAGCTGGGATACCCACATCCCTAACTCTAGGGGATACCCACACCCCTGACTCCAGGGAATATCCACATCCATGAATCCAGGGAATATCCACACCCCTGACTCCAGAGGATACCCACATCCCTGAATCCAAGGGATATCCACATCCCCGAATCCAGGGAATACCCACATCCCTAAATCCAGGGGATACCCACACCCCTGACTCCAGGGAATATCCACATCCCTGACTCCAGGGAATACCCACACCCCTGACTGCAGGGGATACCCACATCCCTGACTCCAGGGAATACCCACATCCCTAAATCCAGGGGATACCCACATCCCTGACTCCAGGGAATATCCACATCCCTGACTCCAGGGAATATCCACATCTCCAAATCCAGGGAATATCCACACCCCTGACTCCAGAGGATACCCACATCCCTGAGTCCAAGGGATACCCACATCCCTGACTGCAGGGGATATCCACATCCCCTAATCCAGGGGATACCCACACCCCTGACTCCAGGGGATACCCACACCCCTGAATCCAAGGGATACCCACATCCCTGACTGCAGGGGATACCCACATCCCTGACTGCAGGGGATATCCACATCCCCTAATCCAGGGAATATCCACATCCCCGAATCCAGGCTGTGCCTGGAGCCGGCGCATCCGCATCCCTGGAAGCCGAGCCGTGCTCGGAGCTGATGCAAGGCAGGGCCGGGTGTTGCAGCAGCAGCAGCAGCAGCAGCGGGGCTGCACTGGCGCTGACACCTCGTGGGGCTCCGCAGCCACTGCAGCCTGACTCCACTCCAGCCCGGGTTGCATCAGACTCCGAATTTGAATATTGATGAGGAAAAAAATGGTCCTTTGCGTAAGGGCAGCGGATCTTAAGGTATTATTGGCTGGTTTGTTCTCTGAGCAATATGATCTCTCTGGCCAGGACTCACTTCTCACCTCTGATTTTCTAAGATTTCCTTTTACTCACTTCACTTGTTTCGGGTTCACTCAATTATTTCTTTAGAAATCTCAAAGTGGGTTCAGAGATATGGGGTTGAGCCCCAAATCAAGCCCCTACAAACCGCTGACCCCAAGTGAGTCAGGGATCTGTGTAATGACACTGGCATTGAAGTGCTTCTGGGTCAGCTTGGGACATAAATGAATGGAAAAATATCAAAACTTGCTCATCAGCAAATTAGGAATAGAGCAAAACAAGGCTGGTGACAGGTAAGGAAAAGCAGTTTCAGCTGGTGTCAGCTGGATCCATCCCTGATATTGTGAGCCCTGCTTGCCCAGGAAGATTAAGCATCTCTAAAGAAGCTTAGGTTGCCTAATTAATGGTTCACCAGCCTAATTAAAGAAGATCCGGGACAGACACAAAGACAGTGTAAGATTTCTGCTTTCTCATGGCTCTTGTGGTGCTGGAGCAGATTGATGAGGGTCAGTGTCCTGGAAAATGTGACAAGAGCTGCACAGAGCCTTTGGGAGCAGCTGCTGGGGCATTTCAATCAGGAGCAGCTTCGGTTCTGGGCTGGTGAATCCTGTCACAGCTCAGTGACACCAGGGACACACTGAAACACCCCAAAGCTCCTCTGATGAAACAACAGCACCAAAGCCCTGCTGCAACCCCTGGTGTCTGATGAAGGACAGGCAAAGGAGGGCAGTGACACATGCAGAGGAATTTGGCTGCTCCCTGAGGAAGTGTGGCTGGAGCAGCATGGAAACAGCCAATCCTCCAAGAGCCCCATCCTCCTGTGCTTACTCAGATGTGAGCACCCACGTGTGCAGGGACTGAGTCACCAGAGCCTTTCCCTGAGGGGAATTTTGGGATTTGGGTGCTTTAGAGGATGGGGATAAACCAGCGAACAGTGGGAGCAGAACCCTCTCTTGTGGCAGCTGCTCCTGGTGAGCAGCTGAAATAATTCCACAATCTCCCTGCTCTGGCACAGAAGGTGCCCCATGCAGGATCCCAGCACAGTCAGAGACAGGCTCTGCTTTACTCAAATCAGAAATTCTGTATTTCCCCCAGTCCATAACCAGTTAAAGCCAGAGATCAGAGAGGGGGGAGCGTCAGCCTCCTTTGCTCAGACAATCTTATTTATTTGCTCTGATTTTCCTCTCCAAAAGTGCAGAAACCCCAAGGAAATCCCGCTGGAATGGCAAAAGTCAGGGCTTTCACAGCTTCACGGGGAATTTTTGGCCTCAAGCCTGGCACTTTGCTGATGGATTTAGATGGATGTCCCTTGGGACGTGTATCTGGATAGAGCCACGCTTTGTACTTCCCTCAAGGGAAGCCTCTGCCTTCCTTGGCTTCCTCTGTTCTCGAGATATTAAAGCACCGATTTCCAAACAGAAAATCCAGGAAGCCAATTCAATGGCTGGGAGATTTTATCAGCTCCTGGTTATAAACGAGCCTTGAATGGAGCAGCAGCCACCTGCCAGCTCCCAGCCAGCTCCAGGTTCTCTGGAAAAAGCAGGGAATGAGGGGCCTCTGCTGGACTGTCAGCACAGCCAGGAGAAAAAACAAGAATTCTCAACTTTTTTCAAAGCAAACACCGGTTATGGACAACCTTTGTCCCTCAGCTGGATCTGCCTTTGGAGATGACCAACTCTGGCTGCCACTACAGCTTGGAGGGCACATTTTGGGTTTGGATTTCTCTCTATTTTATCTGTGTGGTGGAGGAAAATTGCAGCCTGAGCTTGAAGACCAAAGGTTATTTTGATTCATTTTGTGAAGTTTTCCTGCATGAAGCTGCTTCCAGTGACAGGACGAGAGGAATTTACCTCAGGATTTGCAGGGGAGATTTAGATACTTGGATATTTTGGATATTGGGGATGTTTTTTCCTGGAAAGGGTTGCCAAGCCCTGGCACAGACTGCCCTGGGCAGTGCTGGAGTTCTTACACCTGCAATTGTGTAAAAACCACATAGATGTGGCACTGGGGGACATGGCTGGTAGTGAATGTGGTGATGATCTTAAAGGCCTGCTCCAACCTTCACGATTCCATGACTTTCTGGGTTTTTTTGGGATGGGATGGTTTTTAAGGTCTCTTCCAACAAAACCATTCCATGATTCCATAAAACACTCGCCATCAGCAGCCCCACAGCTCTCTCTGTTGGCAGGGTTTATCTTTATCCTCCTCTTTCCATACAGACAGAGGCAGAACTCTCCAACACCAGCAATTCCAACCATTGCAATGCTTTTTTGGTTGATTTAGTTCCTGTGCTGTCAGCATGTCCTCCCGCTTAATCTGTGGCATTAATTCCTTCCTTGCTACTGGCTTCAGAAAGCATTAACAAGGGAAAAATAAATCACGTGTTGGAGCACAAAGAAGACTTGTGGGAAAAAGCTTTTGAGCCTTTTCTGAGGCTCTCATGCCTGTTATTCTTTACTTTGCTGATACAGCTGGATTTACCATCCTGTTGAATGAGCATATTCCAGACTATAAAAAAATAACAAAGTCGAACCACGTGGGCTTTGTATAGGTCAGAGCTGGAGAGGGGCTGCCAGAGACAACAGCACAGGACGACTTCAGAGCACGAAATGTGCAAACACAGCCAAAGTGCAGCTTATGTTCCTCCAAACAAAGCAGGGACCAAACCTGAGACACACCAGAAACAAGCGTGGGACATCTGGGCGTGGGAGCTCTGTGTGTGTGTGTGCCCCAGCCCGGAGCCACAGCCTGCCAGCTGTGTGCAGATGTTGGTGAGACTGTGGGAACGTGGAGTGGCCTTTCCCATCCTGGGTGAGGGGAAGCTTGTGGAAAGACCTCACCTAAGTCAGTGCTGGAGTTTTAAATGGATGTTTTAGGGCAGGTTGGTGCTCTCAGGTGTTCAGTCTCATCTTTACCCTCAATTTTCTGAGGAAGATTCATCCCTGAAGTCACCATTGTGGACACAGCAATCCTCAACAGCGGAGCCCAGAATTCCCTGGGGAGTTCCTGCCCTGTTTCACGCTCCTGTCGTGCTTTGCATTTTCAAAGCAGAGCTTTGGTTGTCCCCCATCCTCCTTTCTCACATCCCCCGTGAGAAGCCGGACTGGGGAGTTCAAGAGATCAGAGAACTCACACCAGCAATGTCCTGCCTCACATGGGAGCCAGCTCTGAGTGACCCCACATCCCAAACTGCACCAGAAAAATGGAAAATAAAGAAAAGAAAGCAATCTGAGATCAGAGAATCTCTGAACTTATGGAAATAACCGTGAATGATGCAGCACCAAACGGGAGTGAGTGGAGCTAGGTGTGCAGGAGGTGAAAGACTTCTCACTGCCTTAGCAGGTGAAGATTTGAGGGTTAATTTCCTGAAAATGCAGCTTTTTCATTTCAAAGCCTCCCTAAAAAGTGCTGGACAATCTGGACCCAGAGGAATTGCTGACCTGTAGACACCAGGATGTGTTTTCACACACAGATTAAAGCCCAAGGAGCAGCGGGGAAACTTCCGAGCCCGTTTGCAGGGCCAGGGAACTCGGCAGAGCTCCCACATCTGGGAATTGCAATGTCCCACCCCCGGTGCCTCCAGGGCTTCTGTTCCCCTTCCTGCACATAAACATGGACACGCTGCAGCTCGAGCTGGAACCACAATGTTTTCAGAACAAACAGAAAAACAAAGTGCTGCTCATGGTGAGCATTGTCTGCAACCTCAAAATAACTTTCCCAGCTCTTCCCCTGGTGCTCCAGGGCTGTGTTTTTCCCTGATCCCAGGTTCAAGAGTAGGTGGATGTTCCCAGCAAAGGATTGATCCTGTAATTCCATGGCACGTGCTGGATGTTTGGGATAAATCAGTGGGTGTTGAAGGTTCCACTGTACCTTAGTGGAAATCCTCTCTGAATTGGGGTGGTGAAAACTCCCCCTGCTTCCAGGGAATGAGGCGTTTTGTGGGAATTCAGTGAAAAATATAATGATTTTATTCCTTCGGCTCTGCAAGAAACAATCATGGTGGCGATTTTGATACACAGTAGGATGAACTTGCAGCTAAAAGATGTATTTCTACTGCTATTTACACCCTTTGGTGTTCAAAGCAGGTGTTTTCCCGGGAATTTTCCCCTGGGCTCAGCATTTCTGTGTGAAATAGCACATAAATCATCATTATTCCTTCTCCACCACTGAGGGAAAAGGCAGCTGCCTGGCATTGCCTGACAGTGCCTGAACTTCTTTTGGCTCTCCAACAACTCAGGATTTGGAGAGTGGCCTGGATAAACCCCATTCCCAAAGGTCTGCAGCTGGAAATGAAAACACTTGCACAGTGCCCCAATCCCTGGGGAACTCTGCCCGTGGTTTAATTTTGTTTTATTTCTGCATAGGGCCTCCCCAGGCCTGGCTCATGTCTCAGGTGATGAAATTACAGAATCCCAGGATCACTGAGGTTGGAAAAGAGCTTCAGGATCATAAAATCCAATCTTTGACTGATCCCAACTTTGTCCCCAGCCCAGAGCACTGAGTGCCACATCCAGGAATTCCTGGGACACCTCCAGGGATGGGGACCCCAAACCTCCCTGGGCAGCCCTGCCAATGTTTAACCACTCTTTCTGTGAAGAAATTCCTCCTAATCTCAGAATCATGGAATATTTAGGGTTGGAAGGGAAATCATCCAGCCCAGGGCAGGGCCACCTGGAGCAGGTGGCACAGGAATATCCCCAGGTGGGCTTGGAATGGCTCCGGAGATGGAGGCTCCACAACTTCCCTGGGCAGCTGGGCTAGTGCTCTGCCACCCTCACGCTGAGGTGGAACTTGTGGTTTAGTTTATTATTGTTTTCCTGCCCGTGGGCACCACTGAACAGAGCCCAACTCGTCCCTCGAAACACGTCCTCGCCTCCCTCCCCTGAGGGGGGGCCATTTTGTGTGAGGGGAGGGGGCCATTTTGTGGGCTCCACGTTCTCCTCAGGGCGGGCATCAACCCCACCGTGTCCGAGCCGTGCCAGGGCTGTGCTGGCCGGTGTGCGGGGCTGTATGAACCCCTCTCCCCGGCCCTGTGGGTCTCCTGATGCCGGCTCGGAGCGGCCGCAGCCCGCGGAGCCCTCACAGCGCTCCCTCTGCGCCCCCTGAACGCCGTCCGTCCTCCGGGCCGGCAGGGGGCGCTGCCTCGCGGTTCAGGGAGCGGCCCCGTCCCGGGGTCTTCCGGGGTATCCCGGTCCGGCGTGATCCCGGTGTGGTCCCGGTGTGAGCCCGGGGTATCCCGGTGTGATCCCGGTGCAATCCCCGGGATATCCCGGTGTGACCCCGACGTGATCTCGGGGTATCGCAGCCCGGCCCGGTGTGATTCCGGTGCGATCCTGGGGTATCCCGGCCCCGTCGCGCTCTGATCCCGCTGGAATCCCGGTGCGATCCCGGGGTATCTCGGTGTGATTCCGCTGTGATCTCGCCCCGGTCCCGTCCCGCTGTGATCCCGCAGTGATCCCGGCGTATCCCGGCCCCGTCCCGTAGTGATCCCGCTGGAATCCCGGGCTGTCCCGTCCCCGCCGCCATGGGGAAGAAGGGCAAGCGCGACAAGAAGGGGAAAGGCGCCGAGAAGACGCTGGCCAAGATGGAGAAGAAGGTGTCCCGCCGAGCCAAGAAGGAGGAGGTGACGGGCCAGGGAGGGCGCGGGGCCGCTCTGGGGCAGGGGGAGGTTGAGGGCAGCGTTGGGAACAAAAGACCAAATCCAACGGGAATCTGGGCTGCCCAGGGAAAGCGAAGGATGCCGTGGGTTGGAAGGGACCCACATGGATCATCCGGTCCGGCTCCTGGCCCTGCGGAGATACCACAAATCCCAGTGTGCCCGAGAGCTTTGTCCAAAGCTCCTTGAAGTTGGACTTCAGGGATGCCCCTGGATCCCTGGCAGTGCCCAAGGCTGGGTTGGAGCCTGCTGGGGTTGTGGAAGGTGTCCCTGCCCATGGGTGGGATTTAAGGTCCCTCATTCTCTCATTCCAAGCAGAATCTTGTTTAAATCCCCTCCGATCCCTTGTGTGTGACAGCAGTCACACAGTTTAAGGCTCCTTCTTGCTTTCCATCCCCTTCATCCTTTTCTTCTGGCCCTAAAAGCAAATGAGAACCTTTGTTTCTCGCACTCCTAGAGAGGCTGCTTGTGTTTAAGCCTCAAAGCAGTGACTTTTCCCTGGTAAAAAGTGCTGTTAATGGCCTCATTCAAAGTTCCAAGGCATGGAAGGTGTCCTTGTGGAGTCTCCTGGCTGCAGGGAGAGCTGGCTCCATGCTGCACAATTCCCAGGCTTTGGAGATCCCTGCTTGGAGCACAGCTTCAGCAAAGTGACCTGAAATGGGGTGGTAGGAGAGACCCTGGCTCAGAACCTCCCATGGCTGCAGTCCTGCCTCCGCTTTTGGCCTGTCAGCAGTTTTGGGAGGCAAATTTTTGTTTTAATTCAGTGAAGTTGAAAGGGAATAAAGATGTGCAAGATTTCTCTGGATATAAAAGAGTTTCCTGTTATATTTGGGCAGTTATTTTTCTTTTTAAATAGGGAAGCTATGGGAGTGAGTGCTGGTTTCATGTGTGCTTCTGTGCATGCCCAGCTGCTCATGTCTGGCTTTTTCTTTCCAGGAGGATCTTGAAGCCCTGATAGCAGAATTCCAGAGTTTGGATGCTAAAAAGACCCAAGTGATTGAGTCATCCTGCCCACCCCCCTCACCCAGGTGAGAGATTGTGTGAAGCTTTGGCTGCCACTTGGGAGTGCTTTTGATGTAATTTCTTTATGTAAAGTTATTTCCCATGAGTGGAAGGTATAGCTGATATCTGGAGTTATGAAACAGCTGGAATCCTGAGTTCATGGTTATAAAGAGACCAAAAGCCTGGTTTTGGGCATCAAAATCCACTTTTTAACCATCACATCAGCAAAAGAGGCAAAGCAGGGTTAGATTTCAGGGCTTTGAGGGAAAATAAAAGTGAAGAGGAAGTTTTGGGTTTGGACTAGAGGGCTGAAGGGAATTCAGAGGCAAAAGGATGTGTCATGAGGTGAAAACCACTTTGTTAAGTGGGGTTCAGAAACTTGGGGTGTTCAGGAGAGCAGTGACCAGCAGCAAGTGCAGAATAATGACACAGATAAATGGAGAGGAGACAGCCCAGAGTTCTGTGCCCTCATAAAAGTCATTTTTGTTCCTGCCACCCCAGCATTAAAATTCAGGAGCTCACGTCAAAGGGGGAGTTAAATCACAGAGTAACGTGTGCTCCTGAAATAGGAGAGCCTCTCAGACAGTGCCCCATTCATCTTGCTGGAAGTTTGGGAAGAAATTAATTTCTTTGGAGAAGTTTTTAGCCCTGGGGTGAACATCACAGCACAGTAATTTGGCAGATGATGGAGAGACCTTTGGGGCTGGAGGGCAGAGGTGCTGGTGCCTGAGTTAAAAGCTCCAAGATTCAGGGTTTTAAGGACTTTCACATCTTTTTTTATTTTTTCCATCCTCTTTTCTTTCAGGCTGAACTGTTCCTTCTGTGCTCACCCCGAGAGAGACGAGCTGATCCTTTTTGGAGGTGAATATTTCAATGGCCAAAAAGTAATGTATACTTCATTTTCTTTTTCTTTACCTCCCCCCTCCCTCCTTTTCCTGTAATTTGCACGGGTCTCATTTGAAGGGAAATTCAAGGCAGAGTCATAAAATATGTATTTGTCCCTGAATGGGAGCAAAATAGCCTTTTAATTCTGCCATGGCTCTGTCTCATGGCTGAGCAGTTGGCAGGAAGGAGACACTCTGGAACCCATTAAGGAGTCAGAGTGATTGTCTCAGCATCAATATTTCAGAGCTTCATAATTTCTCCAGACTTAATTGTAGCCATATCTGCCCCTCATTTGGGATAACTAGTGAAGAATCTCTTGCCCTTCTCAAAACAAGATATTTCTGCACCTTTGCTGCTGGCTGCCTTGGAGATGGGAGCAGCAGCAAATTACTGCACTCAGGAACACTCTTTTTCCTGAATTTCTGCAGGTTGCAAGTGGTTATTTTGCTCCTGGAGACAAACTGCACTGCAAAACTCCAGCCTGGCAGGGATATTTGGCCACCTCAGAGTTACCCAGTGTGATGAGCTGAACTAATTCTGCTTTTTTTACCACCTGGAGCTGTTCTTTGCTCTGGAGTTACGCAGCTTTAACCTGAACATCTGTGTTAAGCTCCAGCTTTTTAAATCCTCATACCTCAAGCCTTCACCAAGGGTTTGGGAAGGAACATTCCAGCCCAGTGGAAGAGTTGCTGCCTCCCAGTGCAGTGCAGGAGCTGGTTTGTCTTCCTTCCCTGCCCTCTGAGGAGGTTGTGCTTTGCAATCTTCGCCCCAAATCCCCTGTGCAGAGCTGAGCTGAGCTGAGCTGGGCTAGGCTGAGCTGAGCTGAGCTGCTGTTTCCCTCCCTGTCTCACAGACCTACCTGTACAATGAGCTGTACATTTACAACATCAGGAAGAACAGCTGGGCCAAGCTGGACATCCCCAACCCACCCCCGAGGCGTTGTGCCCACCAGGTAAAGCTCTGGCTGCCAGAACAGCAGCTGGGGTTGTTCTGAGGGAGATTTGGGAGGAGGGCTTGAATTTCTGCACCTCCTGAGGGTTTCTTTGCTCTCTTTGTTCTCCTCATAATGGGCTGCCAGTGGTGTCAGTTCAGCTTTTCTGTCCAAGGTGCTCTGGTCACTGGGTGTCCTCTGGCAGTGTTGAGTGTGGAATGAAGATTTGGGGTTGTGTCTGTTGATTTGGCAGAGCCAGGGGGGAGATTCTTCCTCAGAATTTAATTCTTTTACTGTATTGTACAAGGACCAGCTCAAATCCGTAATCCCAGGGGGCCCTGAATTTTCAAACTGGAATTTGCCCAAAATCCATTGTTCCCTTCATGGCCACAGCCCTCATCCATGAGCACCCCAGCCACTGCCACTGCTGCCAGCAGGGAGCACTTGGGCTCTTGTGCACCTCTCTGCAGATCCAGGTCACTGGCTGCTTGTGAGGATGAGGAGTTTGGGTTTGTTTACTTCATGTGAACACCTGCACAGCACAACCTGGACCAAAGACTTGTATTTTTTGCAGGTCTTTGGCCCTCACCAGCTGAGGGATTTTCTTACCTGCTGCAGCCAGTGGGTGACTGGTGCCTTCCCAAAGCTGCCATACAGGATGTGAATGTCCTTTTCCTACCCATCCCAAAGCTCCCTGGTAAGATCCAGCACCCCAGTTAGGTTCATATCCCTTTGTTATAAGTGCCAGTTTTGGCTCTGAGCTGTGCATCCTTGAATTGAAGGTTTTGCCTTGATTTTTGGGCTGCTTTGTGCCGTGTAAAGTCGAGCTTGGTTTCAGAGGCCACGTTCCAGCAACCAGCAGGTGGCTGTCGAGCTGCTCAATCCAAAGGGAGAGCTCAGGAGCTGCAGCTGGATTACAACAACAATAAACTGAGGAGTCCTGCCTCAGCAGTGTTCCTGTCTGATAATTAATTATGGTTTCACAAGGGACAGTTCAGCCTCATGAGTTGGTTTGTCTTCCTTGTGGCTTTGTATTTAGTGCATAGCTCAGAGCTAAGCAGAAGTGTGTCTGTGGCTGCTAGGTGCATGTTTTTAGGTTTATTTGTCATCCCTGGTCTCTGACACACAGTTCACTGTTGGAGCTGAGGTGAGAGGAGCTATGGACAGGTTTTGGCAGTTGCTCAAGGAAAAAGGTTTGGTTTTGTCATGAATTTCAAGCGAGCTCTTGGAAAGGTCACCCACAAGTATGAGCAGGCTGTTGCATAAACCTTCCCTTGAAGCTTTTAAGCACTGGATGCCCTTGGAATTCAGGCACACATCCCCTTTGTTTAGGTAACTTCATGTTCCCACAAATCCTGCCTGAAAGAACACCCTGGATTTTCTTAATTAATCATTTCATGTTTGGGCTGGTTTATGGCAGAGCATGGTCCTGTGTGGGGCTAAAAATCTTTTTTTTTTTGCTGGGAGAGACAGGCAGGGAATGAAATCTTGTGAGGAAGGAGAGCATTATCCCAATGCTGAGCTGTGATGGGTACCCTGGAGAAAACACAAATTGAAATTTGCACAGCCACAGCATTTCCTTCTTGGGATTCCTTCCTTTTTCCTTGGTCCTACCACAGATAACTTCAGTGAAGTGGAGTCTTGCTCTTCTCCCTGCTTTTAACTGGCATCTTGCATGCCAGAGGTGTTTTGGTGCTACTCTGTGAAAAAAAAAAAAAATAAAAATCCCTCTCTGCTATGACACAATCAAAGCAGCAACAGTCTCTCCACTTGTCCAAATGCTGCACATTTCCTTCTGTATTTGGGGTGGTTTTTTTTGTTGTTTTCTTTCTTTAGTTTGCTTTTGAACAGAGAGAGTTGAACAATTTTTGTTGCATTAATCCCAAGAGGTTTCCTTGGTGACTTTGAACTTCCCCCAGGAGCTGGGAAGAGCCCAGCTCCCAGGGCACCTTTCCCTTGCTCTAGGGAAGATGTGCTGAACACTTAAATCCAAATTCTCCTTCCCTCAGCCCCAGAGAGCTGCTGCTGCTGTTCCCTGGGATGTGGAGCTGTGTGTTTGGCACTGGGGGAGTTGTGTGCCTGGTTTGGAATCCTCTGTGACCCAGCTGTCCCTTGTCCTGCAGGCAGCTGTGGTGCCCACGGCTGGGGGGCAGCTCTGGATCTTTGGGGGCGAGTTTGCCTCTCCCAACGGGGAGCAGTTCTACCACTACAAAGATCTCTGGGTCCTGCACTTGGCCACCAAGACCTGGGAGCAGATCAAGTAAGTGCTGGGCCCTCATTCTTTTGCCAAGAGATTTGGATTTCTGATCCCTGAGATCCTGGTGTTCAGTGACTCCTTGCTGTTGGCCTCATGAGGAGCTGTGCCAGTGTGATCCAAGTTTGATTCGTGGTTCAGTGCTGTGATTTCCCAGCTCTCCTTTAAATACAGAGGGTTGGAGAAGACAACCCTAGAAAGAAGTGGAATTGAGAGATGTGTTCCAAGTGTGTTGAGACCAAAGCTGGTTTATTTCAATCCTGATTTTTGGGGTGTGGGTTTGCCTTGATGTTGCTTAACTGAAGGGAAGAGTATCATGAGCAGCTCTTTGCTCCCAACCCTGGCAGGTGCAGATGTCCAAAACTGCTGCTCTGTTTTCCTGGGCTTCTCCACTGGGGGCTGTACAAGGTCTCCCAATTTCAACACCACTGGAGAATCCAGTTTGTATCTACCCAGCTTTGTATCTACCCTGGCATTTGCTGCCTTGAGATTCCTCAGGATAAACAAGCCAGTAAGTCAGGCCTGTCAAAGGAAACAGGTGCCAAAAGTTTTTGACAGGAGTGAAAGTGTAAATGTTTTCAGTGGATCTGGCCCAAAGTCCTGTGTTGATGTTTCTTTAACCTTTGGCTCCTTGCTTTGGCTGCTCCTGTTTGTATTTGCATGAGAGAAGAGTTCTAGTGACATCCAGTGGACTGAGAGGCAGGAGATTGGATTTGGGTCTGAGTTTGGGATTGGCTTCCTCTTGGATTTTGGGATTGTCTTGTACCAGGACACAGCTTTGGGTGGGCTGGAGCTCCAGGTCACCCTCAAAGTGCACTGAGAAAAGCAGCAGCTTTTGGTCACTTGGGAGCTCCATGTTCTTCCTTCAGGTGGGAGCACCAAGTCTGTCCAGGTTGATCCCATTTCAACCCTTATTTACACCCTTAGGTGTTCAAAGTAGGTATTGATTCTGAATGGAAGAGAAAACCTTGCCTAACTCTGAAAACTTCGCTGTGCTGGGGAAGTGCAGCTCCATTTTCTCCTAGCACAGTGGTGCCAGGCTGCCTGACAGAGTTAAAAGTTGCTAAATTTAGCAGGATTTAGCTGTGTTTTCCTTGCATTTTGCATGCACAAAGATGATCCAAACACAGCAAATCCCAGCCCGTTAGAAGCCGTGCCAGCAGCTGACTTTGACTTAGTGCAGCCACCTTATCTTGTGTGTGTGATGCCTGAGGTTTCCTCAGTCCATGAACTGGTTGTTACCCTGCCTTGGAGCAGCAATATTTTAACCTAATTGCCTCATTCCTTCCTGGAGAGAACATTCCCAGTCAGCTCTGTGAGTCCCAGTGCCCTCCCTCAGGGAGGGGCAGGGAGCATCCCTGGGGCTTGTGCTTGGGAATTGCCACATCCCTGCCCTGCAGCTCCCTTCACTGACACTCTGCAGTGCTGCTGATGCTCCCTGTAGGATTTGCTGGCATGTGCTGCTGGAAATTTCCCAGTTTGACCAGTGTCTGTTGAACTGGAGCAGTCCCTGCAGTGGAGGATGGCCCAGCATGGGGTTGGGTGTGATGGATGCCTCTCCTTGCTCACCAGGAAAATCAGGTCCTGCCCCACCAGGTGCTTAAAGAAAAGGGTGTTTTGGTGTAAATCAGGTGGATGGTCAGCCCAGAAATGAGTTTGTTCTTTGGTAGATCAGGATGCAGGTGTACAACAGTGCATTGACTTTGCAAGGGGGTGGAATTGAGGATTTTGGGCTCTGTGCCAGTTGTGTTTTCCCTTCTCTGTTTCCACCTCTGAGTGTCCAGACATGAGGGGACAGGATCTGTGTGTGCCACTGGTGTAAAACAACACAAACCCTGAGTTCAGTTCCTCTGCAGGATAAAAGTGCTCTGTCCTCAGGTGCCCTGTGATGGAATGTTCTCTTCATCCCCACTTTTATTATTATTGAGCACTCCCAAGCTTCTCCTGAGCATCCTGGGGATGAAGAGGCAACACCTGCAGCCTGTAGCCACTGGGACAAGTAATTCATGAATCTGGGGGCTGAATTCAGCTCTGATTTGTTACTACAAATCCCACAGTAACTCCACAGGCAAAAGAAAATTCTTTATGGAGCAGCTCAGCTCAGCCTCATGCTGTACATGTGTAGAGCCAGTCCTTAGCCAGTTTTTCATCTATTTTAAAAAAAATTCTGGAGAATTCACAGCTCCCTCCTACATGTCTGCCTTCTGGTGTCAACCCCATGAAAGAGAGCATTAATCACAAAGTCTGGGAAGCCATTTCCAAAGTGTTGCTTTGGGACCAGGAGCACTGGAACAGGTGAAAGGGAAGAGTTTGTGTTTGGGAAAACAAATTGCAGGAAGCTCCTCCTGGAGTGGGAATGAGGTTCTGCATCACTGCAACTCTTGCCTGACTGTGCCATTTGTGCCTTGGAGTTAAATCTGCATGGGTGGGAGCTTTATTAAAACACATCAATAAATAAACTTCTATTGATTTTAAACTCAGAGGAAACCTGTTTGAGAAACAAGGCACAAGATATTCTCTGAGAACAGGATTTTAGTGCTCATGTTGGGTTTAATTCATCCTCCCCTTTAAAAAATAAAAAGATGATTTAAAAAGTGCCATCTTTTGGAGTAATGACACAGGAGCTTTATTACAGCAAGAGAAAATAATGATTTCAAGTCTTGATGAAATTAATACCAGAGGTGCTGTTCGGCAGGGTGATACTTAAAGATCCAGTAAATGCTTGGAAAAACCTCCTCTCTGTTAGAATAAAGAGTGCAAGCAATCAATATTAATTCAGTCTTCCCCAAATGCTGCTCTTCTGGTGGAGTTTCTCATTATCACCAGGGTGAGGTTGTCATTTTCCATGGTGGATAAGGGCCCTCATTTTCTCTCTCCACAGAAATCCATCCCCACATTCCCAGCTCCCTGCTGCCACTCCAGGTGTGGCCAGGGGTTGTGGCTTTAGGTTTTGCTGCTGTTTTCAGCTTTATTTATTGAGGCCCTGATTGTGCAATCACTTCCACACCTTAGGGCTGCCTGGTGGGGGAGTCTGGCTGGGCTCTGGTGCCAGCTGGGAGCTTTGGGAGACTCCTCAGTGAGGGAAAACAGGATGGGTTCATCCATGGGGGCAGAGAACACACAGCAAACCCTCTTTGGCCTAGAGCTGCCTGTTGGAAAGTTGTTGGGGTTGTTTTTGTTGTCTTTGTGTGATGCTGGGGGTGAAGGAGGAGGAAGGAGGGTGGATCCATGTTGGGTTGGTGTCCAGCTGCCCAGCTCCTCGGGAGCCTTGTGGATGGGACACATGGAGGGGGTGTTGCTTGTTCCTGGAAATGGAAGCTGCACATTTAACTGAAAGGTCAGGAAAGCTTGGGAGAGCTGAACAGGAGTGTGTGGCTGTTTTTGAGTGTGTAGGGTCATGGAGTGAGCCACAGAGTCATGGAATGGGTTGGGTTGGAAGGGACCTTAAATCCCATCCCATTCCTCCCCTTTCATGGGCAGAGACACCTTCCACCATCCCAGGGTGCTCCAAGCCCTGTCCAGCCTGGCCTTGGGCACTTCAGGGATCCAGGGACAGCCCCAGCTGCTCTGGGCACCTGTGCCAGGAAGAATTCCTTCCCAACACCCCATCCATCCCTGCCCTGTGGGCACCTGTGCCAGGAGGAATTCCTTCCCAACACCCCATCTATCCCTGCCCTGTGGGCACCAGTGCCAGGAGGAATTCCTTCCCAACACCCCATCTATCCCTGCCCTGTGGGCACCAGTGCCAGGAGGAATTCCTTCCCAACACCCCATCTATCCCTGCCCTGTGGGCACCAGTGCCAGGAGGAATTCCTTCCCAACACCCCATCTATCCCTGCCTCCTTCAGTGGGATCATGCTGACAACGACGACTTGTTTTGCTGCAGTGCCTTTGTTCTTGAGGAAATCTGGGTAATTCATGGAGTGTTTTCACTGGTTTGGAGTCATACCCAAACTGCAGGTGGATGAGTGAAGGTGGTGTTGATTTCCTGAGGCACTGAGGGAGGGGGATGGCAGAGCCAGGCTTTGTCTCTTGGTGCTTGGAGAAAACATCTCAGTTTGGAGTGTCTTCCCTGCAATTGTGAAGTGCTGTTCATTAAACTCTGCTAAAGAATCAGCTCCTGACTCATCGCTGGAAAGATTCTGGGTGCTCTTAGGGTGGTTTATCTCTAGGAATAGAACTGCCTGTGCAGTCCCAAGAGTTCCTGGAAGAGCATCCATCCTGTCCTGGGGAAGAGCAGCCATGGGCTGAGGCAGCCACGTTCCCAGTGGTGCCCATTTCCAGGAGAGGCTGAGCTCAGCCAGCTCAGCTGCCAGTGACTGCAGTAAAAATGGCCTGAGGCACTACCAGGGCAGGGGATTTTGCTGAGAAATGGAATTTCTTTGTGTTTCAGGGCACCAGGAGGGCCCTCTGGACGAAGTGGACATCGGATGGTTGCGTGCAAAAGGCAGCTGATCATCTTTGGAGGTTTCCATGAGAGTGCAAGGTGGGCTGCTGGGGTGCCTGGGAGTTTGAGTCCTCCTTTAAAAAGGCAACAAAATTTCACCCGTGACAGAAATCTGGGTGTGAATGGGAGTTATCCTCAGCAGGACTGGGACTGAACTGGATTTTTGTGTTAGAAAGAAAAGGGATCGGATCTTGATTTAAAGTCTTCAGGTGTGGGAGAAATCCTTGTAGCACTGTAGCAGCTTGTAGCCAAAGCTCAGTCCAGCATTTTTAGCCTCTCAATCTTGTCAGATCCTTGTCTTGTAGAAGTGGGGGCTGTGAGCAAAATGCTGTTTTATCCTGTCCTGAAATGCTGTTTTATCCTGTCCTGAGTGTCCCCATGTGCTCTCTGCAGAGATTTCATCTACTACAATGATGTGTACACCTTCAACCTGGACTCCTTCACCTGGAGCAAGCTGGCTCCTGCAGGGATGGGGCCTGCTCCAAGGTCTGGCTGTCAAATGATTCCCACCCCTGAGGGCAACATCATCATCTATGGGGGCTACTCCAAGCAGGTAGGGGACTCTCTGTGCTGGCAGGTGTTGTCCACAGGCTGGGGACCAGAACATCTTCTCATTTACATCTTCTCACTCTGCCTTTTTTTCGTGCTGTTCTGCTGATTGAGGGGCTAATCTTGGTTCAGATGATTTCTTTATTTTCCCTGCTGTTCTTATCCAACAGAAGGAATTGATGTCACTGAGGGAGGAATAAGCAGCTGGGAGAAATGACATTTTTTTGGCAACTTAAAGCATTCTCAGGTATTCCTTTGTGCTTCAGCACTTGCAGGTTAAAAGCAGCAGTTGCCAAGAGACTTCTATTTTGTGCCATCAGTGGCAGAGGTGAGGGAGCAAACTCAATAAGCCAAAAAAGGCTTTTGATGAGCACCAGGCTCCCCCCAGCTCTGCTCCTTGCTCTGTTAATCCTGGGAATTTTTACCAGAGAGCACATTCCTCAGTGAGCAGGTATCAGGTATCCTGGCCATGCTGGGCAGCAGGAAGGAAGTGTTTCATTGAGCAGAAGCTCCTGCCAAAGCTTTTCATGTTGGGAATGAGGCAGAGGCCTGGATCCTGCTGCTCCCGTGGAAAGGCAGCAGGGGAGGAGGACGCCTTGTTCTTCTGAGGGGGATAAATGAACAAAGGAGGGAAGCAGGGAGAGGAGAGAGAGAGGGGAGTTGGTGTCTCTGTATATTTAGAAGCATTTGTGCCTCCTCAGGGCCTGAGCTTTGGGCTCTGCCTCATCAGATGTGCCTTGGATTCAGCAGCAGTAATGACACAGAGGCTTCCTCACATGAAGGGCTTTGTCCCCTTCCGTTCCTGTGCTGTGCTCACTCCTGAGGGTGGGCAGGGAGCAGGAGCTGCTGCCCTGCTGGCTCTGGGGCTCCCCTGGCAGCTGCTGGGCTCCAGGTGCCCCATGGAGATAGAAAAGTCTCACATGTTTGCAGCTGGGTCTGTTCCACTGCTGCTCTGGGTTGGTGTGAGCCGGGGAAGATGAAGGAGAAAGGATGGGGGGATGCAAAGCTGCCCTCAGCCTTTGGCAGGGCACTGGGTGAGGATGGGAGCTGAGGGAGGTGTATTACAGCGACTTGATGAGGTCACTGGGGTGAGAGAAGGATGAGAATCTTGTATGATGATCAGAAGGCTGGATTTATTGATATATGATATATAATACATTATAACTATGCTAAAAAGAATAAGGAGAAAAGCTGCAGAGGCTTGCTAAGCTAAGAATAGAATAGAAAAGAATGAATAACAAAGTTCTGTGTTTAGGGAATCTGTTTCTGAGTTTGGTCTTGTGATTGGCCCTTAATTGTACACATGGAACATGAACTAATCACAGGTGCATCCTATTGCATTTCACAGCAGCTGATAGTCATTGTTTACATTCTCTTCCTGGGGCCTCAGCTTCCCAGAAGATGCACAAATCCCAAAGAAAAGATTTCTATGAAAAAATGTCTGCGACATGAGGTGCTCTGCAGCTTTTCCATTAGAGCAGGCACTCCATTAAAGCAAAACAGACATTCCATTAAAACAAGACATTTTTCACAGATGTTAAAAATCTCCTTGCTTTGTCATGTGGAGAGCTCTGTGTGCTTCTCTCTGATGGGCCATTCCTGCCAGGCTCTGCTTTTGTAGCACAAACTGACCAAAGCTCTGAGCAGAATTTTCTCTGCAGCCTTCAGCATGCTCCTGAAAATTAAATTCAGCAGGATATGGCCCCTCTAGGAGAGACCCACTTCTGTTAATGTGTGGCTATTTAATTCTCATTGTGTCTTCACTTAGAGCTGATTCTGGAGCTGTGTCTGGGTTTGCTTTGAAGTGCAGAAAATGTGTTTGCCTGGGATGCTCCTGGGAGAAGGTAGACATGGAGAAAACAAAACTTAATTGGAGTTGGGCAGCTACAGGAGAGGACTCACTCCTTGTCTCCACTTACAGGGGCAGATACTCCAGTCAGGGCTGCTGTGAAGACATTTTGGGGAGTCTGAAGACATTTCTACATCTGAAACCAGGCAGATATCCAAGCAAAGCACCATTCATCAAATGCAGAGTGTTCCAAGGAGAGGCAGGACTAAATCACACACGGGATGGGAAATTTTGAAGGCAAGAGGGGAGGAAAATCCTAATAGCTCTTCTTTTTGAATAGGGACATCATTTGGCTGTCACATTGCTGGAGGAGGGTGGTGACATGGCAGGACTGCTGTCCTGGGATGGGCAGGGAGCTGGGAAGGCAGAAAGTGTTTTGGGGCCTGCTTTGATTCCCTGAACTTGCAGAAGTGATGTGGAGAGTCTCTTCTCAATAACATGTCAGTCCAGGGCTGAATTCCCTTCATGGCACCTGATAAAAAGTCTCTTTCCTGGCTGGGAAATAAAGGCAGGAAAGATGGAGTGACTTTGTGGGGCACTGCAGGACCTGCAGAGCAGGGCCAGCACCGTGGTCCCCTCACAGCTTTGCTGTGGATTTTCCTGAGCAAACCAGGCTGCAGATGGTGAATTGAAAAAGAAGCTTTCCAGCCCTGGGTGTGACTGCCTTGAGGTGCTGGTGCCTGATATTTTAGAGAGCAGGATTCTCAGCACAATGGCGTCTCTGTTCTGTTTCAGCAGCAGCCTGGGGGTGATAAGGACAATTTCTGCAATTCCTACAGAAGGGATGTTGTGGGTGCTGCCAGCCCTGCCCAGAACAGACCTCCCAATGCCCAGAGGAGCTCAGACCTGCTCTCCTGCTGAGCCTAAAGATGTCCTCAGCCCTTCCCTGTGCTGGGGATGGGGCTTGCTGCAGCGAGCTGCATTTTGGGCTGGCTCAAGCTCCATTGCTAGGCAACAGAGGGGCTGGAGCTGCTGCTGCTCCACCTTGCAGGTGCAGCCTACAGGCCAGGGGAGGGCTGGAGTTACACGTGGGCAGGGCTTTGGGATGCCAGGCATGGCTGGGCTGTGGGGGTTTTGTTGTTTTGGGGTTTTTTAGTGGCATTTGTCACAAAGCTGAAGTGGATTTGCTGGGAGATGTGCAAGAGCCTGAATTGTGAGGACTGGTGGGACTGGTCCCTCTGTAGCTCTGCCTGCTGAGCAGTTCTGCTATTTGGATGGTTTTGAACACTGTTCATCTCCTATCAGGCAATTTTGGAGAATCCTGATTCCACCCCTCAAGCTCTCTGTGCCTCAGTTCCTTTGCAGTCTGTTGGAGTGGAATTTTCAGCTGTTGCCTGTAAAGCTCTTGCACCTCCCCACTGTCCCTGCCTGTGCAAAGCTCAGGCTGCCCACTGTGGGTACCCCAGCCAGATTTTCCTGGAAAACAAACACCTTGAACTGGAAAACAAGGGGGGAGCAGGAACCTCTTGTGAGTGATGGAAGGATTTGCTCAGGGCTGGCTTGTCCTGGCTGGGAGGGGATGGATCTCTCCAGCAGCTGGAAGTGTCTGTGACAACAAAAAGTGACTCCCACTGCACCTCAGGGGAGTTCTCTGGGCCCAGGGAGCTTTGTCATGGTGCACTCACAGTGTGTTTACTACAGGGAGCTTTTCAGGAGAGAGGAATGTGGATTTTCCACGCAGCTTGGATGGTTGGGAGCCAGCTGCTCTCTGGGTTTGCTCTCCTGCCTCTCAGGCAGTGCTGTGCTCCTCACACTTCACCTGGCTGGGGTTGTGCAGTGCCTGGAGAACACTTCCCTCTCCTCTCTCTAAAAACTGAACACCAGTCCCAGGAATTGGATACCCTGCAGCACAACAGAACCTGCCAGCTACAGCTGTGCAGCAGGGGAGGGCTGCACCCAGTCTGTTTTAATCCCCTGTGACAATTTATTTCTCTTCTGTGGGTGCCAAAATTCCTGCATCTTGTGGCCTCCATGGAGCTCATCTCCCTGGGGGCTGGACCTGGGGTGCACTGGTGGCACCTTGGGAGCAGAGTTCCTGATCCCTGCTGCCATCCTGGGAGCAGAGTTCCTGATCCCTGCTGCCATCCTGGGAGCAGAGTTCCTGATCCCAGGAGGAAGGGACTGGCAAGGAAGCAGTGCAGGAAGGATGGCTGGCTAATGACATTATTAGCACAGCTCCTGGGGTGGTGTGGCACAGAGCTGCCTTGGGGTGCTGCTGTTGCCATGAGCACTGGAATCCAGGGAGAGGAGCAGGGGAATCACACTGAAAATCAGGCATTTCATGGCTTCTGCTGAGCTTTCACCTTATCCTGGCTGCTGCCTTTTGTAGGGATGGGAGTGGAGTTTCTGCTGCTGTTTAGGGGGATGAGCCTGTTGCTCGGGGCTGTGCAGAGCTGCCAGCTGCAGGGGACAGAGCTGTCACCTCTGTCCCTCCTGTGCTGGCTCAGGGGGGGACAGGGACCCACAGCCTGGGCTGCTCACAGGGTTGGGCCACATGAGGTCACTGCACATCAGAGCTTCTGCTCAACATCCAGGCCAGAATCCCAGAGGGCCTTGCAGGCCCTGGAAAGTTGTCATGTCCCACTGGGGGTGGGAATTCTCCTTTTACAGGAGTTAAATCAGCCCTGAGAGCAGCTGGTCCTATTTGGGGCAGAGTAAAAGGCAGGACCTTGGCTCTTCTGCTTCCTCAGTGCTGCCCACCCTTCCTTTGTTTGCAAACCCTGTGACAATTTATTCTGCTCTGGGTGCCAGAATTCCTGCATCCCACAGTCTCCATGCATCCCAAGAAATCCATGCTGCAGCCTGAGGAGCCCTTCCTGCTGCTACAGGCAGGAATTCAGGCACATCCCAGGGAGAATCCCTGCTTTGAATCCCATGGTTTGGAGGTGCCTGGTGCTCCAGAGGGGCCTCTCCTTGCCCAGAGCCAGTGTTTGCATTTCCAGTTGGATCCCTCTGTGGTTTGGCCACTGAAGCTGTTTCCTGAGCATCTCTGTGTTTCCCTTCCCTGCAGAGGATCAAGAAGGATGTGGACAAAGGCACCCTGCACACAGACATGTTCCTGCTGAAGGCTGAAGGGACAGGCAAGGAGGAAGGTGAGCTCTGCCCTGGGAATGCAAATCCTCTCCTTCCTTGGAATAACACACCAAAAATCCTGGAACCAAATTCCCCTCTCAGTGATAACCTCTGTGCCCCAGTGTTGGCTCAGGAAGAAATGCAGGAAAAGAGATTTTAGTGATTTTTTTTCCCCCAGTTTGTATGTGGGAGGGAATTAAAACAACATTTCCAAATTCCTGTTTCTGGGACATTTTGATCAGCACTTTCCTGTTCACAACAGAAAATCTTTGGGATTGCAGAATTCTCCTGTGCTGGGGTATTCCTGGGTGGGTGCCAGGGACCTGCTGAAGCTGCTCCAGCTGGAGAAAGGAGAGAAAATCCAATGGGAGACTCCTGGATTGAGATAAGGACAGGGAGAATCACTCAGCTCTTTCCTGCTCCAGGCTGGGCCCATTCCATGGGGTGCAGTCCTGGTGGGACAGGTTGATCCATGGTGGCTCTTCGGTTATCTTGGATTGGAATAGGAATTCCCTCAGGAGATTTCCTCCCTGACTCAGGCAGTGGGACAATTTTCTTGGAGCTGAATTTCTAAAATGTTAAAATTGTGATTGATTTCTCCAAACCTGGCTGTCTGGGATGGGATTGGGGGAGGAGGGTTGGTCACCAGCACTGTCTGGACTCCAGGCCCTGTTTGCTTTATTCCTATTTATAGTTTTATCGTGCTGGGATTGCAGTTCCTTCAGAAGCACAGGGCCTGGCACTGCTTCTCCCAGCCTGCATTTCAGGGATTTGCTCTGAAGTCAGAGTAGAAGGGATTGGAGAAAAGCAGAGGGATAGAGCACAAGTCTTGTCCTGCTGCTGAGCCCTCTTTTAAAGCCTGGCTGGAGCTTTTTGGGAGGATCTGTGTTTATTTTGGGGGGTAAGGCAGCACTGCAGGGTGGCAGAAGAGGTGGAGAGAACTGATAGAAGGTGGGAGGCCTCCATGGGATAACTGAGGGACATTTTTTGGTGCTTGAAGGCTGCATCTGATCAGGCCTTGGCTGAATTCACCCTCCAGTAAAGGTGCAGACACTTTCAAGAGTCTCCTTGGTCCAGAAATTTCTGAATATATCCTGAAGATGCCATGACTGTGTCTAAAACAGGGCATGGAATTGATGCCTCAGGCTTTGGCTTTTCTATTTTTCACATTCTGTGCTGCTCTAGTGTGTGGGTCTGGGTTCACATCAGGGGATGCTGAGCTCTGTGCACAGAGCAGGGACACAAAACAATTCCTGCTCCAGCTGGGCACCAAGGACAAATGATCCCAATCTCAGCCCCAAGAGCACAAACACCGTGGGCTGGAGAGAGAAAAACAAGCAGGGTGGGACTGCAGGGGCTGAAGCTGGAATGGGACAATGAACTGCAAGGTGCAAATGGAGCAGAACTGATCCAAGGGAGAGACCCCGGGAGCGCTCGTGCATTTTGGGGCCATTTTGGTTCATCTTGGGTTCATTTTGGGGCCATTTTGGTTCACCTTGGGTTCATTTTGGGACCATTTTGGTTCATCCTGGGTTCATTTTGGGGCCATTTTGGTTCATCCTGGGTTCATTTTGGGGCCATTTTGGTTCATCCTGGGTTCATTTTGGGGCCATTTTGGTTCATCCTGGGTTCATTTTGGGACCATTTTGGTTCATCTTGGTCTCATTTTGGGACCATTTTGGTTCATCCTGGGTTCATTTTGGGGCCATTTTGGTTCATCTTGGGTTCATTTTGGGACCATTTTGGTTCATCTTGGGCTCATTTTGGGACCATTTTGGTTCATCCTGGGTTCATTTTGGGGCCATTTTGGTTCATCTTAGGTTCATTTTGGGACCATTTTGGTTCATCTTGGGCTCATTTTGGGACCATTTTGGTTCATCCTGGGTTCATTTTGGGGCCATTTTGGTTCATCTTAGGTTCATTTTGGGACCATTTTGGTTCATCTTGGGCTCATTTTGGGACCATTTTGGTTCATCCTGGATTCATTTTGGGACCATTTTGGTTCATCCTGGATTCATTTTGGGACCATTTTGGTTCACCTTGGGTGCAGCCCTGGCTGGGCTCTTGTGCTGCCCAAGGTGGATCCATTGAGGAGATCCTTTCAATAAATCCCTGCTTTATTCTGTAGCTCTGTCCAGCCTCTGTTCCAGCTCAGCCTTCCCATGGCATCAGAATTCCTTGCTGGAGTTCTGAGAGCTTGGAATACACAAACCAGGCAGGATTCTCCTGTGCTGCTGCTCACCTTTGTTCTCTCCTTGCAGACAGGTGGAGCTGGAGCCGGCTCAGCCCCTCTGGAGTGAAGCCCAGCCCCAGGTCTGGCTTTGCTGTGGCTGCTGCTCCCAACAACCGCTGCCTCCTGTTTGGGGGGGTGCAGGATGAGGAGGAGGAGGAGAGCATCGAGGGGGACTTCTTCAATGACATTTATTTCTATGACATCGGGAAGAATCGCTGGTTCCCTGCACAGCTCAAGGTCTGGGTTAAAGAATTCACTCATTTCATCACCTGGCACATCCTTTATGGCTGGTTTGGCCTCTTTGAGATTTCACAGATTGTCTGGGTGGGAAGGGACCCTAAAGATTCTCTCATTCCACCCCTGCCATGGGCAAGGACACCTTCCATGAGCCCAGGCTGCTCCAAGCTGGCCTTGGACACTTCCAGGGATGGAGTAAGGATCTTTCTCTCTTTGAAGGAATCCTGTATTTCTGGTAGCTCAGGGTGCACCTGAGCAATCCCTCTCCTGCCTGAATCAGGCTGCCCCATTATTGTGGAATGCAAAATGAAGCAAAGTAGCTTGAAAACACATCTCTGGTGTTTTGCTGAAGGCCCTCTCCAGGCCAGATGAGTCTGACATGAGCAGAGTTCATTCATAGCTGCTGTGAAAAGATTTTGGGATCAAACCCTTCCCTTTTCTCCCCAGTGCTGATGAGCTACCAGAAGAGATGAAACATTAACCTTGGCTCCAAGAGCTTCAGAGCTCAGCTCAGCTCTTTGATTGTGTTTGAACCACTCTCACAGGCCAAGGGAGGTGCAAACCCGGTTCAGCTTCTCCTTCCCCCTGCCCCTTCCTGGCTTTGTTCTCCAAATGGAGAAGTCAATCCCATAATAACAGGCAAACAGCCACTCAGCTGCTTGCTTCAGCCTTCCCAAACTGATTGTTTTCCAGCCCTTTCAGAGAGTTCTTCCAAGACCTGGAGTGCTGCCTGGTAATGGGCTGTAATTTAGCACCCGGCAATTGTTGTGATTTCAGGAAATCGTGGGGTACTTTCCCTTGTCACAGAACAGAGGCCTTTGTGTGTTTGTGGCACCTGGGAGCAGGAGAGCTGCTCTTCTCTTAATAGAGAGAGCAATTCCACACTCTGGATTCTCCAGGATCTTCACTGTTCCTTGTTGTAGGCTGGGAGAAGCTCATGCTGTAGGAGGAACTGCACTGATCACTCGAGACTTTAAATTGTGGTGAAAAATAGGAACTGTTCCTTCCCTCCGTGCTGGCTGTATGAACTGCTGGTAGCTGCATGCAATCCCACAAAATCTCCTCAATTGCTGTTCTCAGGGCCCCAAGTCAGAGAGGAGGAAGCGCAGGCGTGGCAGACAGGCTGAGGCCGAGGCTGCTGGAGGGGAGGAGCTGCGGCTGCCGCCTCCCCAGGGCCCCCTGGAGATCGTCAAGGAGGTGGTGGCAGAGGATGGCACCGTCATGACCATCAAGCAGGTCATCCCTGGAGCTGCAGAAGATAAGGACAGGTCTGGCTCGGAGGAGGAGGAGGAGGAGGAGGAGGAGGAAGGTGGAGCCCTGGGCCAGCCCGTGGAGCCGTGCCCACGCTCCAGTGCCATGGTGGCAGTGAAGCACGGGGTGCTCTACGTGTATGGGGGCATGTTCGAGGTGGGCGACCGCCAGGTGACCCTCAGTGACCTGCACAGCATCGACCTGCACAGGATGGACCAGTGGAAGGTGCTGCTGGAGATGGATCCAAGTAAGCTCTGTGCTGGGAGCTCTGCCTGTGCCTTCAGGGCAGCAACACTGCGGGAGAAAACAACTGTGGGGCTTCCTCAGGGCTGGTGGAAAACCTTTGAGTGGAGGTTTTTTCTGGATGGGAAAAAGTGTCTTACTATGTGGGCCAGAGCTTTGGGGTCACTGTACAGTCAGCTCTGCTCTGTGGAAATCCAAGAGCTGTAAACAGAGCTGTGGTGCCATGGGCCATCCTGGGAATCCTGCTGTGCCAGCCTTGTCCACTCCTCCAGGGAGCAGGGATGCTCCTGCCTGTCCCCAGTGTCTCAGGGCAGTGAAGGGCTTGGGTCCTGCAGGGCATTACCTGGGGTTAGCTCTTCGTGCCTTGGTTATCTCTTTGTATCTTCATTCTCTCTTTGGACCTTAATTCTCTTTCTGTGCCTCTCTTCTCTTTCCTTTCTCATCCAAGAAACCCAGGAATGGCTGGAGGAGTCAGAGTCAGATGAAGAGGAGGATGATGATGTGGAAGGTGCAGAGGGAGGGGAGGAAGAAGAAGAGGAGAGCTCTGAAGAGGAGAGTGAAGATGAGGAAGGTAATTACTAATAAATGCTGTCTCCATACTACCCTAAAGTGGGGTTTAGTGCAGTGCCTGGTTCTGTGGGAGCCTGAAGGTCTCCCTGGCATCCAGGTGAGTTTCCAGCAGAAGCAGCTTTCCTAACACATTGCTCTTGGAACAAAAGACGAATTTTCCTGCTTGCTGCTAGATTTTCAGGCTGTTACCTTCAGCCCCACGTGGCCTGGCTGCTGTGGCCCTGGTGAGCTGTGTGTGAGCTGTGTGTGAGCTGTGTGTCCCTGTCTTTGCCAGGGGAGCAGCAGCACCCAGCAGTGCAGCCTGGGGAGGCCCAGGCCCAGTACTTGGCCAGGACAGAGCAGTACTGGCTGGGGCTGGCCCGCAGCCACATGGGCCCCGAGGCCAAGGACAAGAAGGTGCTCAAGGTGGCTCATGCCATGGCCAAGACTTTCTATGAAGATCCCATCCAGACGTCCTGAGGCTGCTCCAGGAGGGAAGGAACGTGCTGGGAGCAGTGGCCAGCCCTGCTGAGCTCAGCCCCGTGTCCATCCTGGCTCCAGCCTTTCCCAGCTCTGGGCTGACCATCCTGGATGGATGCTCTGGATCTGCTGCTGGCACTCCTGGGAATGCTCTGGGAGGCTCCTGAGGAACAGGATTGCTGTCCAAGCACTTGTTCTGGGCTGTACAACACTGACTCTGTTGTTCCAAAGTTGTCTGGGGTCTGTCTGGACAAACTGCACATGACAATGGTTCTCTGGTCCCAGATTCCTCACTGGGGCCAGGACGTGTCTCCAGGTGTTCCTACAATAAACTCACTTGGTTATATCACCTTGTTTTGCTCAATAAATCCCATCCCAGCTTGTGTTCCTGTTTTCCTCCTGGTGTGGAAGAGGGATTGCAGTTCCTGCTGTGAGATCTGCAGGCAGTGTAAAGTGCACCAGCAGCTCTGAGATGGCTGGAAAAACCTGGGAATCCTTTCCTGCCTTACCTGTGAGATACACTCACAGAAACCTCTTCCTTTTCCATGTTCACTGTAGTTTTGCCTTTGTGGAATGTCCCAGTTTAGTTTTTCCCCCGTTGGCCCAGCTGTCCTGCAGGTGACCTCCTGATGATCAGTGAAATGTCCCCCTGCAGACCTCACTGGGGCCAGGGCTGCTCCAAGGCTTTGTTTTCCAGCTCCTCTCCTCAAGGCATCCCTTCCTTCCCAGCAGAGCAGTGCTGTGTCCTTGGGGACAGCAGATGGGATCCAAGTGGTGCTGCAGCAGCCAGGTGATGCCTGGAGGTGCCACCAGGGCTGGCTGGCCTTGTGCAGGGAATTCCAGGTGCCCTGGGAATCGCTGTGGCAGGGCCATCCCCAGGGATGCAGCTCTCCAGAGAGCAGGCCTGGGATCTGCTGGGCTCATTAGGACAGAAGGAAGATTAAATGGAGCTGACAGGGAGCTTTAATTGGTGAGATAAAAACATGGCTGGCAGGGAGGGACCTTCCCCACAAAATAACAGGTGAGAGGGGGAAACAAACCATGTATTGATAACCTGGGAGAGGAGAAAATGGAGCATTTATTGATGATCTGGGAAAGGTGAAAACAAAGCAATTGTTAATCCAAGAAGGAATCCCTTGGCTTGCTCAGCCACTCACCCTGTTGTCCTCTCACCTGGGTAAGTTCCCATCTTTCTGTGCAGAGTTTTGGGGGATTTGCCTCTCCCTGTGAGGGTGGGCAGGCCCTGGCACAGGTTCCCAGAGAGCTGTGGCTGCCCCTGGATCCCTGGCAGTGCCCAAGGCCGGGCTGGATGGGACTTGGAGCACCCTGGGATAGTGGAAGGTGTCCATGGCAGGGGTGGGACAGGATGAGCTTTAAGATCCCTTCCAACCCAACCCATTCCATGATTCGATGATCCCACAACTGCTGCAGTCCTTCAGGAGCTGTGCAAGGAGCTGAGCTGTTCCTGAAGCAGGAAAAGCTGTCAGGACTCTGTTCCCTGCCAGGCCCTCACCCCAGCTCAGGAGATCCCATCCCATCTCATCCCTGCCCCATCCTGCCTCAGCACAGCCCTCTGGAGCCGCCCTGTCTGTGTGACAGCTTCCAAAAATCCCTGCTCTCCGTGCTCCCTGCTCTTGCCAAAGCTGCCGAGTGTAATTAGCCCTTAGGTCTCAATTAAGGCCTCTGCCGTGGGTCCCACCCTGTTTCTGCCGTCGCTCCTCCCCCTCTGATGCAGTCTGGCTGTTTTCCTGGCAGGGATGCTGCCACAGCTCGGCAGCTCTGGAAGCTGGAGCTCTGGGGACTGCTGGAATCTGGGTCTTGGGTACAACCACCCAGACACCAGATGGGCTGGGAGCAGCTGACGTGACACAGGGGGTTTGTCTTCCTTCCTTCCCTTCCTTCCCTTCCTTCCCTTCCTTCCCTTCCTTCTCTTCCCAAGGATGCAGTGCTGGAGCAGCCCCTCTCACACAGGTGGGATCCAAATCTCCCTTCCCAAATTCCCCCTTCCCCACTGCTCTGCTGGGCCAGCCCCTCCTCGTGCTGGCAGAACATAAAAATTCCAGTTCAGCCTTAAAAAAATGATCCGAACCTTCAACTGACCAAGTGCAGCTGCCAGCCTGGACATAAAGCAGCAGGGCTGGATCATTTCCATGGATTTATGGCCCACCTTGATGGGCATTTTAATGGGCCTTGGGCAGATCTGCAGGAGCCAGGCTCATAAAACAGGCAAATACACTGAATTACCTCTCTCTCTGGGCTACTTCTCAGGAATATTTCTGGCCTTGGGCAAATGTGAAAAGCCCAGGACTGAGACAAATTGCTCAACTCCCCGGGATTAAGAAAAGAATCATTATTTTGGACCGTGTGAGTTGGGAGCCAATTAATATTAGTCTGTGGCTGTCTTTCCTCCTGAGCAAACCCTAGCTTGACTGAGTGCAACAGAGAGCTGAAAAATCCTGTGCTGGTCCAGGGGCAAGAGCAGGAATAACTGGGCAGGCAGCAGTGGGAAAAATCCAGTCAGGAAACCAGCAGTGCTTTTATTTGATGGATAACAAGAGGCATTCTGGTGCTGTTTTGCAGATATCTAAATATCTGTGTCTGCAGGGCTGTGTTTAGCCTGCTCCTGACAGGACCTTTGTGTCCTGCACTCAAATGCAACAAAAAAACAAGTCCTCGAGAGTCTTTCCAAAGAGTAGAAGCAGAATTCCAACTCCCAGGGGTGAATTCCCAAGGCTGCAATCCCAAAATGTGGGGGTTTTTTGGTTCATTTCAAGTGTGCAGCAAGCCTTGAAGAGGGGGAAAAAAATTATGACTAAGGACCCAAAAGGAAAATCCAAAACAACACAAAAAAAGGAAGAGGTGGGAAGATGATGGACAGTTACTGTGGAAAATGGAATTTCAAAATTATCCTTTCCCCTGTCCACCCATAGCCCTGTGCCTGGAAAGGGAAAGGAAGGAGAAGAGGAAGCAAAACTGCGACAGGAGGGAATCAGACCATGTAAGGAAAAGAACTGAATTTAACTGGCACATGCTCTAATCCTTAGTTTATTTCTGGTTAAAAATATAGCAATCCAGTGCAGTGTAATAAGAAATCTGCTGAAAAGGTAGCAGAGAAAACAGCTAAAACAGAAGCAAAGCAAAGCTGAGTCCACGAGTCCGGGCTGGATCCAACACAACTCTGGACGTGAATGTCGGGGAGGGCTTTTCCCTCCTTCCCCACCCCCCAAAATCTCCTGGGAGGGTCTCGCCCCCCTCGGGAGCTCCTGCGCCCTCCTCCTGCTGCAGCTGCAGGGGGGGACGAGGGGCGGGTTTGGTCCCTGGCCCTGCCAAATCCCAAAGGAGCCGGGGGAGCACCGAGGGCAGGGGTGGGAGCTTGGGGAGCGCCGTGCCCAGGGCTGGAGCGGGGAGCACGCTGTGTCATCGGCACCAGGACAGCTCAGAACAGGGATACGCGTCTTTAATGAGTATGCAGATTATCCGTGGGGACAGGGAGAGGGACAAAAAAATCAAGGCAGGCATAGTACAAAGATGGTAGAAACGGACAAATTAAGTGACATAGAAAAAAAAAAAAAAAAAAAGAAAGAAAATACATCCTTAGAGGCTGCCATTGCCAATGATGTTTGGTTTGATTTTCTTTTTTTTTTTTCTTTTTTTTTTTCTTCTTTTTTTTTTTCCTTTTTTTTTTTTTTTTTTTAATACAGGGACATGTTGGAAGCTGGAATATACATCCTGCATTACAAAGTGCAAAATACTACATGCTCAGAGCCCAAGCATGATGTCTGAAACAGTCCACAGCAAGATGTAAGAGACAAACCCACCACCCTCTCCCTCCTCTCTGGGACATGCTCCAGGTGCTCCTCCCCAGGTGCCTTTGAGAAACAGTTGGATTTTTGCTTGGTTTTGTTTTATTGTCATCCTCAGTGGATTGGAATTGAGCCCTCTGTCCCCTGTCCCTCCCCACCCTGCTCCCTGTGCACGTTTTTTGGGATGGGCTGGATGCTCCTCACCAGCACAGCACCATCAGCCACTCCATCTGTGCTGCTGGAGGTGCCTCCAAAGGGTTTTGGGGGGGGATTTTTAGCCAGGAGAAATTGGCTGTGAATTAAAAGTAGCTCTGGGTGGTTTTCCTGCCTTGCCATGGGTGAGGAGCAGCCTGGGGAGGAGGAGGGAAGGCAGGAGGGTGCTGGGGCTGCTGCTCACACCTCGTGTTCCCTATTACCCCTGCCCCGAGGAATTCTGCAAAAAGCCAATTTTTGTTTTAAAAACAAGGATCAGAACGGGGCCTGTTCTGCCATTTTCCCATCCAGACAGGGTTCATTCCTTCCCTGTGCTCCTTCTCTCCTCCTTCCCACAGCAGCATTCCTCCATTCCCAAAGGGTGAAAAGCCTGGTTCTGCTTTTCTCTCCCATTTATCATTTGAATTTCCCTGGGAAGCTCAGCCTGGAGCATCCCAGAACCCGTCCCCACTCCACCCAAACCTTCCCCATGGTCCCCTTGTCTCATCTCCATTTTGGGGTTCATTGCTGTTGTTACAAAGACAATTTTTTTTCTTTTGTGGGGGGGGTGAGGGGAAGGGAAGCGAGGTTTTTTCCTTTTGTTGGGATTCCTTCTCATCCTTCCCAGTGTTGGGGGGGCAGAGTGTTGATAGCATTTTGCCATGCCACACAGCATAGTGTTATACAAGCAAAGAATTTTGGCTAAAATCCAAAAAACATTACCCAGGAAAAAAGGCAAACTGTGAGTGAGACTCGATCATTTGTTGTTCTTCTGTGAAAAGACTTGGAAATTGTCAGAGGACAGTTCGAGTTATGATTCTTCCCTTTGTTTTTTTTTTTTTTTTTTTTTTTTTTGTTGTTTGGTTCGGGGTTTTTTTTGTTTTGTTTTTGTTTGTTTTTTTTCCCCCCATTCATACATGTAACTGTTATTTTTGCAAACAAGACAGTCTTGAATTAGATGAAAAAGTTAATAAACAAAATGGCGACTCCAATATTTAGTAAGATCACCATGACTACCAGGATGGGAGCTGAACCCTGCAAGAGAAAGAGAAGGACAGGAGTTAGATGGATCCTTGGAATTCTGCAGGGATTCCAGGAGAATCTGGGGAGAATCCAGGAGAATCTGCTCTGGGGAGTCCGGGCAGCTCTGGGGATGAGCAGATCCCAGCTGACACCTCCCAAAGTGCCCAGGAACCCCTGGAGGATTTTTGAAGCTGCCAAACAAACGCTTGGCTGAACCCCCTGATGGATCATGGATCATCCCATGCCACTCCCATAGGGATTCTGGCCTTAAAAACAGAACTAAAATTGGTTGTTTATCAGGTGGTCAATGAAAAGGAAAAAAAAAAAAAAAGCAACAAAAAAGCAGATTATATGGGATCTTAGAGTGGTTTGGGGATGGTTTGAAGTAACCAGGATATTTCCTAATAAATGCAGTTGTTTTCTAGGTATCCTGAACATCAAACCAGCACATGGGGGTCCATGTTCAGGTAACATTTTGGGAATGGTCTAATAACCTTTCCTGAGTTTATATGGACCCAATGAAGCTCCTGGGAACCACCTGGGAGTGTTCAAGGCCAGGTTAGATGGGGCTTGGAGCAACCTGGGACAGTGGAAGGTGTCCCTGCCGTGGCAGGGTGGGATGGGATGGGCTTTAAGGTCCTTCCGACCCAAACCATGCCAGGATTCTGTGATTTCACCTGGAAAGCATTGCAGGAACCCCACTGCAGCTGCCCTGTGCACACCCCCATCCCAGCTGGGCTGGACATCCCAGGAAAGGTTCAATCCCTTGGGGAGCATCTATTGCTTCCCCTGGAGCACGTCCTGGACAATCCTGTGGGACCCCACCAACATCCCAGCAACGTCAGGGCACTGCAGGCGGCCCTCCAACACATCCTTCTGCAGGACAGGTCAGGAAAACACCCCTGGCACCACCATCCATCCTGGCACCACCATCCATCCTGGCACCCCATCCCTGGTGCCACGGTGTGAGTGTGGCTCGCACAGGGCGAGCGCTGCTGGCACCAGGTGGGTGGTTGCTTTTCCTTGGATTTGCTGGGATCCTCAGCTATTCCTGCTGCATCCCAGGGCTGGGATGCTCCAAAGGCTTTTCCCCAGGCTCCTGCCCCCTCCTGGCACTCCCCATGTCGCTGGGATGGAGTGGGGACAGGGCTGGGCACGCCCGGGGAGCTTTCCCTGGGTGGCTCTGCGGAGCTGCTGGAAAAGGAACGGGAAGAAGCAGCTCCCGGCTGCCCGGGGATGGTTTCTGTTGCGAGCAGCCTGATTCAGCTGCCGTTTGGGAGTGGGTGGGAGCGAGGATGCTGGAGCCTGCTGGAAAGGCATATTTGTAGCTTAGCAACAGGGTCAAAGGCAGCCGAGCCAAGGCAGGGATTGCGGAGAGCAGCCGGGTGCCCATCCAGGGCTGGCTGCTCCTGGCAAACCTCTCCTCCTGTGCCACGAGAAGCTTCCAAAGGCAGCCAGCACCCCCTGCTCGCTGCTCCTTCCCTTCCCCGGCCCGGCCGTGCCAAGCCCGGCCTTGCTGGCGCTGGGAGGGATTAGCTGCATTTCAGAAGATTATTGGGTTTTAGGGTTTTTGAGCTGCTGGTAATATAATAACAGATTGCAGGCGATTATCAGCGTCGTTGTTTGCCTTGGCACGGCCCCGCCGAGGCACGGAACGAGCTCCTGCCCCGGCCCCGCAGGCAGGGAGGGCTCAGCCCCATCCCTGGGCTGCTCCATGGAGGAATTCCCTGCCAAAACAGCACAGCCAGCGCCGCCCCTGCTCCTGTTCCCTGTTCCCCCACTTTGGGATGCAGCTGAGGTCCAGCCTTTGGGGAGCGAGCTCAGCCTTCACTGCTCACTTCTCCCAAGAAACAGCAGCAGGGCAAGAGGAATCAGCCTCCAGTTGTACCAGGGAGGTTCAGCTTGGGTATTTGGGAATAATTCTTCACCCAGGGCAGTGGTGGAGTCCCCATCCCCAGAGCTGTGTGGATGTGGCACTTGGGGGCATGGAGCAGTGCTGGGGGAATGGTTGGACTCAATTCCAGAGCGTTTTCCAGGTAAATGATCCCGTGGTTCTGTGATTTGCACACAGGGCATCAAAGCTGTGCCCTCTCAGCTGGAAAACTAGGGGGATAGAAGGAAAACATCTGCCAAGGATGGGATCATCTGGGCAAAAGGATCCTTCTCTATCAACAGGTTGGCTCTCCAAGGATTTTTAAGCTTTGCTTCCAAGCTTAAAGAACAGAAACTTAGACCTTAACCCATGGAAACACTAAAACAGGAATAAGCCATGGTTATGGCACAGGAGTAATAACAGTAATTGTAGCTGTAGAGTAATCCCTGCCCCTCTGCCTTGTTTGTTTTTATCCTGGAACTGTTGTGTAGCAACTCCGGAGTTTTTCTGGGAATACGACGGACAGCTGGTTTACAAATGCAATTGTGGCATAATTAATTTAAGCATTAGCAATCCATTATTATCTGTTATCACAGGGTACAAGCTCTGCCTCTCTGCCATGGAAACCAGAGTGCAGGTTACCTAGGAATCCCTCTGGGATCTATTAAGTGTAATTACTAAGGACTTGGATCAGCAAAAAAAAAAAAATAAAATACATAGATATGCACCATTTTCCAGCCTCAGCACTGCAGAAAGGGCTGCAAACTTAGCAGCTCGGTGACATTTGTGCTGAATTGTCACATCACTGCCAGGAACAGGCTCTGTGAAATGGTTAAGGAGCATTTAGCAAAGGAAACATCAGGGAGCCACTTGGCTTTCTCCAGCGGATTGCAGCAGCTCCCGTGGCTCCAGGAAGGGGCCCAGGAGATGCTAAAAGTGCTTGTGTGAGTGGAAGTGAGTTGGGTGGGATGGAAAAACCTGCTTCTAGGGAAAAAAAAGGCTAAAAAAATGAGAGGTTATCCTCTTAGAGATCCTTTAGCCTCTTAAAGAACTGATTTGTCACCCCCGGTTCAATCCTCACCTTCCAGGTGCTCCGTGTTTGTTTAGGTATGTTTGAAGCTCTCATTTTAAGATTTTTATACTAAAAACAGCAGTCACAATTTGTTTCTTATGCAGTCTAAAGGTGGTGTTTGACTCCAAATTTTCCAAGCTAAGAGATGGAATTGGGCTCAACCCCCATAGCCAGTGATAGGAGCAGAGCCAAGAAGGTGCTCCCTGGTACATCAAAGGCCCTGGAGATGAAAAGGCTTTGAAAAGGACCCTGTCGAGTTGAACATCCCATTTCTCTCTGAAGATTATTTACCTCAGGTTGTCTGAACACGAAAGGGATTAGAGGAGGAACAGTTTGTGATTATTATTTGTCTTAAGAAGAGACAACCCCTGCAGCAATGCTCAGCCCTGCCTCATTCCAGAGCTGTGATGGCAACAGGACTCCTCTTCCTCCTTATTCCCATGAAATTATGGCTTCTGTTTGTCTGGGCACGCAGCTGCCAGGTGGGATTGAGGTGAATCTGATTGCTTGAGATGAGAGGAATAAGGAAAACCCAGGGATGATTGTGTTGGGAGATCTGGGGATGGCTCCCGATGGGGAAAAAAATAAATGGGAAAACCTGAAACTGGGAGGCCACAGGGATAAATCACAGGGTTTAATCCCAGGGAGGTTAATGCCAAACAAGTCCCCAGGTTCCCAAATGGGAACACCTTCTGGGGGGAATGCACAGGGGATGTTCACACCCCAGACAGGCTGGGGTGGAGAAAACACCCAGGTTTTATTTCTAACTCATTTTACGACCTTTAGGGCTAAAGGTGCCTAAAAAAGGAAGGGAAATTCATCTCCACCTGGGATGAATCCCTTCAGGAATAACCTGGCAGCTCTGGCAAGGGTGTCGCCCTGTTCTTCTAAAGTGCGTCTAAGCCTTCTGATGTTTACATTTTTGTAATGGAGTTTCTCACGCACTTTTCACGTAAATAATGATTGTTTTGCATTCCTTTCTGGAGGAAGGGAGAATTGATGAACTGTTGGTTTGACCAGTGTGATTGGAGAGGTAGCAATTTCATCCTCCAACCCACGGTCGCTTTTGGAATTCTATAAATATCGAAGTCGGGAAATAAACGTGCATTTTT
Source organism: Melozone crissalis (assembly GCF_028551555.1). NCBI lineage: Eukaryota > Metazoa > Chordata > Aves > Passeriformes > Passerellidae > Melozone > Melozone crissalis. The sequence goes on from NW_026535785.1 coordinate 2,097,406, forward strand.
TTTTTTTTTTTTTTTTTTTTTTTTTTTTTTTTTTTTGCCTCGGACACCTCAGCGTGTGAGTATCGTTCATTTCGTGCGGTATCGCAGGAGCACGGGGAGATCCAGCGGGGAGGCGCCGCTGCCGGGGGAGGCCGTGCCGGGGGAGGCCGTGCCGGGGGAGGCCGTGCCGAGCGCCGCGCCCGCAGCCCCGGCAGCTCCCCGCAGATTGGCTGCGTGCTCCTGCCTTTCCCCAGCGACAGCGAAACCGCCTGCAATATCTGCCGGCAAATCCGCCCCTCAGCCGGAGGAGGGAGGGAGGGAGAGGCTGCCGGGATCCCTCCCCGCCACCCCCGCAGGGGCACGGAGGGCTCTCGGAGATCCCTCAGCCGGGAGATGCCTTTAGAGCCTCTGCTGCGGTTCTTTCCCCGGGAATTTTTGCATTTGGGCTGGGATTTGCTCTATGTGATGCTGCGGGGAACAGCCGGGGCTGGCTTTGGGCTGTTGCTGTCATGTCTTTGGGGTGCGATGGGACAGGGCACCGTGAAGGGCCGGGCCTCGGGCCCCCTCACACCCCCGGTGCTGAAGGGCCGATCCTCCAGCCCCCCCGGTGCTGAAGGACCTCGAGCCCCCTCACGCCCCCAATAATGAAGGACCGAGCGCTTCTCCTTCCTTCCAGAAGCGGCAGATGTGCAGCACCTGCAGGGAAGGAGATCTGCTCCCTTCTCCTCCTCCCCAGCCCTGCCACGGGCTGTGGTTTGTGGATAAAACGCTCGCTGGCGTTTCAGAAAGATCCTTTCCCTTCCCAGTCTCTCGACAATTCCTTTTTTCATTTCCCATTTTACTTCTCTTCAAAGGCTTCTGTGAAGCACCCAGGCCCAGGCTTTGTGCCTCATGGGCCTATAAGGCTGGGAGGGATGGGGACATTCCCGTAAATCCCTTAATCCCACAACACCGGCACTGGTCCTGGCACATTGGCTCCTGTTTTCCTCTGCCCCAACGCTGACAATTGCTCTGAGTTTGTCCTCTGGGTGCTGGGGTCAGTGCCCACAGAGGCACAGAGAAATCAGGTGGCCTTAAATGTCATTTTAAACCATTTGTGTGGCTCAGTGACCCCAAAACCCCAAATCCCCTGAGAGCCAACACCAAGCAGTGCTGAATTTCATCGATGTTACTGAGCCGTGGCCTCAAGAAATGACCTTTATGAGAGGATTTTTCAATTCCTGGTGTGCAGCCCCAACAAAGGGGGGTGGTTCTGGGAACTTCTTTTAAAGGACTGGGGAAAAGTGACAAAGTTCCTACAGCTCCTACAGACTCCTTTGTGGAGTCTGTATCCCTGCCTGTGCAGCTTTGGAAAGGCTTGGATTCAAGGCCCTGTGGCTCCCAGCTTGTTTTTCAGACGGGAATCAGGAGCAGTGATTATTTTGGGGTGTGTATTTGTGAGACCTGCAATCCCAGCCTGTTCCAGCACTGGCGGAGGTTGTGCTGCCTCTGGAAGCTGGAGCTGCCACCACTCCAGCACAGAGCCAAGCCCTGGGCTCGTGAATGGCTTGTGCAGAGCTGGTTTAGGGCAGATTATTTTTAAAATAAGCTAAGCCGTGAGGGTGACCTCGCTTCTGCTCAGGGATACCTCAGGTAGGGCAAAAATAGCCTTGCTCAGCTCTGAGCATCCCTCCTGCTCATGGCAGCTCCTTTCTCTGGGAGCCCAGCTGCAGAGAGCTGGGAGCTGCCCTTGGAGCCCCTCCTTTTGAGAGAGCTGGCACTGCTGGCACCCGGGGGAGAGGCTGGAGCAGTGTGGGCCCTCACACACCTGCCCACAGCCCTGCCAGGCCCCAGGGAAGGGGGATTTCAGGCCAGTGTAGGGAATTGGGCTTTTGGGGGGGATTGGGGAGCCTTGATTTGCTGTGGGGGTATGTGGAGCTGGAGCAGGATTCAGGGAGGATTTGCAGGATGGAGTGCGTGAGTGTCTGTGTTGTGTGGGGATGGATGTGGGGTCCGTGGGATGAATCCTTCCCCCTCAGCCTTCCCCTCCTCCTCCTCCTCAGGGATTCACCGCTCCCTGAAGTCTGAAATGCTTCTGATGGCAGGTGAGGTCACGGGTTTGGGCAGGAGGTTGGAGCACAGATCCTGCGCCTCCCATTCCTCCCCTACACCTTCCCCTGCTCCTGTCCAGCCACCCCCTCTCTGCCAGGCCACTGGAACAAAACCCTGCTAGCACCGTGCAATTCCTGCTAGAACAAATTGTTGCTGGCATTGTGGGTTATTTAAATCCACATATTATCTCTTCCTCTGTATTACATTAGCTTCCTCCCAAACCTTCGCCATCTGTTCCACCCTCGGTTATGAATGTGAGAAAACTGAACATGCTGCTCCGCAGCTCCAGCACTTCCAAAGTAGGATGTGCATCCTAATGGCTTTTCCATGCACTTCTCCACACAGGCTGGGCCCTTCCTTAGTGGCCAGGGCTCGCTGGGAATGGCCAGGAATGTCTTGGTGGCAGTTTGCCTCCAGACATGTGGAGAGAGGTTTATTGTGACAGCTCCGAGGTGGGAGCACATCTGATGGGCTGGGTGGGGATACAGCTCAGAGCTGCTTGTGCCACTGATCTCCCCAAAATCACGTGGCTCTCAGCGAGGAGAAACAGCGGTTTCATCCCTCCTGGGGGCCCTGTGTCTCCCAGGTTGTGTTGTCAGAGGTGCTGGAACATCTGCGCATCCCACGGCCTTGCCAGGCTGTGTCTGTGCAATTACTGCTGCTGCTCTTCCCCTCTGGGAGCCTGTCAGGCTCCTAATGCTGCCTGTCATGTCTCCAGTGCTTCCCAGGCAGGCAAGGACAGCAGAGCTGCTTTTCCAGGGCTGCAGGATGGGTCCTGTGGATCCCCTGTGCTCAGCTCCCCCTCAGTGCTGGGTGGGAGATGCTGAGCCCAGGGATGGGGAGGCAGAGAGCTCCAGGGCAGCTGGGGGGGGTTTATCAGCAGATCCTTCCTTCCTGCATCCCAGGCTGCTCTGGGGGCATTTATCCATAACTCCAGCAGGAAAGCTGGGGCAGATCCATCCTTTCTGCATCCCAGGCTGTTCTGGGGGGATTTATCACAGCTCCAGCCAGAAAGCTGGGGCAGATCCATCCTTTCTGCATCGTAGGCTGTTCTGGGGGGATTTATCCACAACTCCAGCAGGAAAGCTGGGGCAGATCCATCCTTCCTGCCTCCCAGGCTGTTCTGGGGGGAATTTATCCACAGCTCCATCAGGAAAGCTGGGGCAGATCCATCCTTTCTGCATCCCAGGCTGTTCTGGGGGGATTTATCATAGCTCCATCAGGAAAGCTGGGGCAGATCCATCCTTTCTGCATCCCAGGCTGTTCTGGGGGGATTTATCACAGCTCCAGCCAGAAAGCTGGGGCAGATCCATCCTTTCTGCATCGTAGGCTGTTCTGGGGGGATTTATCCACAGCTCCAGCCAGAAAGCTGGGGCAGATCCATCCTTTCTGCATCGTAGGCTGTTCTGGGGGGATTTATCCACAGCTCCAGCAGGGAAGCTGGGGCAGATCCATCCTTCCTGCATCTCAGGCTGTTCTGGGGGGAATTTATCCACAGCTCCATCAGGAAAGCTGGGGCAGATCCATCCTTCCTGCATCCCAGGCTGCTCCCTCCTCTCTCTGCAGCTCGGCTCTGCTGGCAGGTGCTGGAGGAGCAGGGACACTGCAGCCATGGCAAATGTCACCACACCTCACACACCTCGATGCCTCTCGCCTGAATTTTCAGCCTGACTGACAAATTCATTTCAGTTTCGTGATCAGGCACCGTCCTGTGCTCCCCTGACAGGGAGATTTAGCTCCTTCCTGCTGAAATGTCACCTCCTGAGCGTGACAGGTTTTCCACTTCTCCTGGGTAGGTCTGGGGCATCCTCATGGGACACCTCCAGCCCTGCCCTGTGTTTGGCACTGACTCAACAAGGGGCATTTTGGGGCACTGGTGGCTTCCCCAGTGCTCCCAGCAGACCCCATCACCTCTCCTGTCAATGCCAACCAGTGGGAACAACAAGTGAGGGAACTTCTAATGGGAAATCCAGGAACCCTCAGAAAACAAGACTGCAAAAAACCTAAACTCCACCCAGCTCAGCCTTCTGAGGATGTTCAGCTCTGTCCAGGTCCTGTCTGAGCTGTGATGTCCAACCTCAGACCCTCCCTCCCCAGGCAGTTCATTACAGCCCTCACCTCATTAGCCATGGTTAATGGCTCACCCTCCTTGACTTTAAGCCCATTAATTCTGTTCGTGGAGAACAGATCATTCCCTTCCACTCTGCAGCAGCTTTTAAGATCACTCTGTCTTCTCTCCTGAACACCTTCCCAGCAGCCACTTCATGTCCAAAGCGTCCTTATCTCCCCCAAAATGAGGAGCCCAGGGTGGGGTGTCTCGCAGGGAGCTGTCCTGGAGCAGCAGGAAGCTCTGTGGCCATAACCATGACCCAAGGAACATCACCAATGCCTTGCCTGCTCCTGCAGCTTTCCCACCAAACTCCCAGCAATAATGGGTTTTTATTGCTGGCCCAGGGGCTGGGCTGCAAAACTCCATCCCCCAGGGAATGCTCCCAGCACAGTCTGCAGGGAACTCACCACACCAACGTCCAGCAGAGTGGGAGAAGGGAGGAGAGGGGATTCAAGGCACAAAACCACAATAATTCACATTTTCTGAATTTCCCTCCCATCCTGCTCCACTCAACCCCACAACAGCCCCAGGCTTTCAGGGCAGAATTGCAGCACACCCAGTGCCCTCACTCACCGTACTGGATTTGAGCGCATCCCCACTGTCCTCTTCAGATTCTAGTGCAACAGGTAAAGATTTCTGTGGCGGGGAGAAGGTTAAGTCCCACCTCAGTAGCCGAGGTTCAGCTTTGTCCCCGAATCTCAGGTTTTCCAGTTTCTGCACCGTGGGCTCGGCAGAGGAAGCTGGCCTGAAATTCTCTTTGTTCTGGGACTTAGACCTCAGTCTCTGAACCCCGAAGCCCCGCTCTTCCCCGCGGTGCTCGTCAGCCACGCTCCTGCAGCCTCCCCCTTTGCTGTAGTGTCTTTTTTGGGAGTGAATCTCTTGCATATAAGAATCCATCCTCATGAGGGGCTTCATCTCCATCTCGTAATTGCTCATCTTCTCCTCGTCCAGCTCAAGCAGCTTGGAGCTCCCTGAGCTGTGGTTGTGGGACCTGTGGTGGGAAGTCCATGAAACCGTGGCTGGGGAATCTGTCCACCTCTCTCTCGGCTTGTGGTTGGAGGCCGAATGTTTGTGTCCCCCGCTCCGACCTCTGTAGTCTTCGGGGCCGGCGTTGGAGCCCAGCTGCCCGCTGCGCATCGTCCCGCTCCTCCCGGCGCGGCTCCCGCCCACCTTCTCTTCGCTCCAGCTGTTGGGGCGCAGGTAATCCCCGCCGCGCCCCTCCAGCAACATCTGGATCTCGCCGCCCCTCTCTTCGTCCACCGAGACCTGCCTGGAGAAGTGGGCGCTCTTGTTCCTGCAGGAGGGGCCGAGGGGCGGCGTGGAGCAGGGGCTGGCGGGGAAGCTCTGCAGCGGGCTGTCCTCGGGGGTCAGGTCGGACGGGGTGGTCCCTTTGCGGTACAGCTCGGGGCTCTCTTGCTGCAGGGGCGTCCCGGTGGAGAGGACCTCGATGTCGTCGCTCGAGTTCTGCCGCTTCGGCCGCTGGCATTCGAGCCCTTCGGGGGCAGTCGTGGAGAGGAGAGAGGGGAGAGGGGAAGGAAACGGGATTATTTCTGGTGCGTGGATGCCCCGAGGGTTTTTCGTGGCACGGAAAGGGGAGCAGAGGGTTGGGTGGTGGGGAGGAGAGGGGTGGGATTGGGACAGCACTGTCACAGCTGCTGGCAGCACTGGTGTGACACCAAAGCTGCCCTGAGCCCCACCTTCCAGAACTATGACCAGCATGGGAATGGTTTTCCAACGCCAGAGGTGTGGAGAAGCCACCAAGAGGTTCTGATGGTTTTTTGGGATCCATCTGACCACATTTCCTATCAGTTCCCAGTCTGGAAGCTTGGGAAGGGAAATCTGTGATGTGGCTGGTGGCACACCCTGTGCTCTGTGTTTGTGTGTGCTGGGTGCCACTGGGACCACTCTGGGTGTGTCCTGGGTGACACTGGGATAACCCTGGGTGTGTTGGGTGTCACCAGGATCACCCTGGGTGCCACTGGGATCACCTCACACCAACCTCACCCCCTTCCTGCATGGGAACCACCTCAGTTTTCATCTGCCAGGTGCAGGAGGGAAACGGCCACATCTGGGCAGGTGTGCAAGAAAAACCCCACAAACCTCACATCCAAGGGCTTTCCTGCCCCACACAGCCCAGCAGGACATGGAGATTTCCCTGCTCAGCCCCAGGATGGGATGCAAGGACAGGGCTGGTTGTTCAGGGCCACCTGAGGCCAGCACCCCCCATCTTCCTCATCCCACTGGAGGCTCCTCATTCCTTCAGCTCAGAGACTTCCCAGGCAGGGTCACCCTGGGATGGGCACCTCAGGAGGGGCTGAATGTCTTCTGCTGCTGGAGGAACAACATGGAACAAAAACCTCCAATGTGTTCATCACTGATGAAACACCAAACGATTTCAAGCGAGCTAATAGTGGTTAATTCTCCTTTTCCCCTCTCCAGTCATTCCCAGCTAAAGCCATGCTAAATTAGGTGAATAATTTGATAAATATATTAAGTGCCTAATGCCCCTGAAATGCATCTAATTGTGATTGCTATGGTGAGACAAGAAACGAGTCTTGAAAAGGGAGAGCTCAATTTTCCTGCCATCATTTAAAAATGAACGCTCGGCAGCGCCTGCTCAGGCCTCCACTTCTGCTAAGCAATTTTCTCTCTTGGATCTTTTTGGGGAGCTGCTGGGAGGTGCCCTCACCCCTGCAGGGTTGGGATACACACAAGGAATGCTGGAGTACCCATCAGAGCACTGGCAGGGAGGGAAATAGTGAAAAAACTGCTCGGAAATCTACCCAAGCAATTTATGGGAAATGGTCTCCTAATGAGTTTTTGGGATGATACTCACATAGTCCAGCTTTCATTTTTTTCCTGTTTGTATGTGGGAGACTGAATTTCCTGGAGTTTATCCAGGACCCCTGAAAAATCCTGGTATTGGTGGGGAACTGCTAAGAAGGAGAAAGGTGGAGCTCACCCCTCTGTTTTCCTGCAGAATATCTGTCTCTGGGAAAAAAGACAGACTTTTTTTTGGGATGTTTCCCAGGCATTCCTGACCCAGCCACCTTTCAAGATCCCAAATGGGAAGGTGAGGCACAGAGGGAATAAAGGATTTCACGTGAGAAAGCTGGAAAGCCACCTGTGGGAACGGGCTCACCCAAGGTTTTGGGCTTCATCTTCCCCAGTTCAGGGATTTTGCTGGAATTCCAGGGATTTCCAAGCTCCCCACCATCTCCATGGCCTCCAGAGCTGATGTCCAGCCCCATAACCAGCCCCAGCCTGGCTACACCCACTGCTGCTGTTCCCAGAGCCCCAGAGAGGGGACAAGAAACCCCAGAGATGCTCCCCACAGCCACACCAGGGAGATGGCATCGAATCCCCCCCATCCAAACCTTCCCCAGCACCAATCCACAGGGGGCTCTGCCTTTCCTGGGTTAATCCCTGAGGGTTGGGGCTCTGGGAGGGGCAGGACTGGGGGTGCTGGGGCACAGCTGGGGCACATCTGGGGCCCTGCTGCCCCCCAGCCCCGCAGCCCACAGGGATGGAGGCGTTTCCTTGCGCAGGAACTCCGCGGATGCACCGGGGCCCTTTCGGCACCCGAGGATGTGCAACAATTATCCGGAGCTAAAATTATCCCCGGGGCACGTGATGTTCCTGGAAGAAGGGTTGTGAGAGCGAAGGAGGATGCAGAGCACCGAACGTGGATTTCCAGAGGGATGGAGGCAGCCGAGCGCGGCCTCCGAGGCTTCAAAGGCAGAGCTGAGGAGCCACGTTTGGGATTTGGGAGCCTCTGGCTCTGTGTGCTGCTGTCTCTGAGCGGGGGGACTCGGTTCTGCAGCACCAGCCAAGCCTGGTGATCCTGCTGTGTGCAGGAATTGGGGTTGATGGGCACCTGGAGATGCCCATGGCTGATGGGCATGGGAGCCATGGGTGAGAGGGCAGGATATGAAACAGGGACAGTTTTGTTTTTACCTTCCAGGAGCTGCAGCTGCCCAGCGGTGCCCAGGGCTGATGCTGAGGTGGGCACAGACCCCTCTGTGGTGTCCCACAGCACCCACAAACCCCTCTGAGGGGGCACCCAGCGCCCCTGGCACTCGCTGCGCCAGGTGGGTGGTACCCACACCCACCTCCCTGCCAGGAACACATCCAGCACCCAGCATCCCGTGGAAAGGGAGCACAGCCAGCACCCAGGGGGTGGGTGGCACTCAGCACCCACCACAGCACGCCGTGGGTGGCACTGGGGACCTGCAGCACCCTGCAAGGGAGCACAGCCAGCGCCCAGGGTTCTGAACAAGGAGGGCACATCCAGAACCCACAATTCTGAATGTGGGGGGCACATCCAGCACCCACAATCCTGTACAAGGGTGACAAATCCAGCACCCACAATCCCGTGAAAGGGAGACAAATCCAGCACCCACAATTCTGAATATGGGGGGCACATCCAGCACCCAAAATCCTGTACAAGGGTGACAAATCCAGCACCCACAATCCTGTACAAGGGTGACAAATCCAGCACCCACAATCCCATGAAAGGGAGACAAATCCAGCACCCACAATTCTGAATATGGGGGGCACATCCAGCACCCAAAATCCTGTACAAGGGTGACAAATCCAGCACCCACAATCCTGTACAAAGGTGACAAATCCAGCACCCACAATTCTGAATATGGGGGGCACATCCAGCACCCACAATCCTGTACAAGGGTGACAAATCCAGCACCCACAATCCCGTGAAAGGGAGACAAATCCAGCACCCACAATTCTGAATATGGGGGGCACATCCAGCACCCAAAATCCTGTACAAGGGTGACAAATCCAGCACCCACAATCCTGTACAAGGGTGACAAATCCAGCACCCACAATTCTGAATATGGGGGGCACATCCAGCTCCAAAAATCCTGTACAAGGGTGACAAATCCAGCACCCACAATCCTGTACAAGGGTGACAAATCCAGCACCCACAATTCTGAATATGGGGGGCACATCCAGCTCCAAAAATCCTGTACAAGGGTGACAAATCCAGCACCCACAATCCTGTACAAGGGTGACAAATCCAGCACCCACAATCCCGTGAAAGGAAGACAAATCCAGCACCCACAATTCTGAATATGGGGGGCACATCCAGCTCCAAAAATCCTGTACAAGGGTGACAAATCTAGCACCCAAAATCCTGTAAAAGGGAGACAAATCCAGCACTCACAATTCTGAATAACGGGGGCACATCCAGCACCCACAATCCTGTGATAGGGAGACAAATCCAGAACCCACAATCCTGTTTAAGGGGAGCACATCCAGGACCCACGATCCTGTGACAGGAGGGCACATCCAGCACCCACAATTCTGAATATGAAGGGCACATCCAGCACCCAAAATCCTGTACAAGGGTGACAAATCCAGCACCCACAATCCTGTGATAGGGGGGCGCATCCAGCACCCACAATCCTGTGGAAGGGGGGCACATCCAGCACCCATAATTCTGAATAATGAGAGCACATCCAGCACTCAAAATTTTGAATAATGGGGGCACACCCAGCACCCACAATCCGGTGGCAGGGGGCACATCCAGCACTCAAAATTTTGAATAATGGGGGCACACTCAGCACCCACGATCCTGAGCACGGTGGGCACGCAGAGCCCCTGCAATGCCGGCAGGGTGGTGGCAGCTCCCACCTGGCTGTCCCCAGCCCGAGGTGATGGCTCTGTGGGTGACACAGCCACTCGCACCCATCACCTGCCCTGCCGGCACATCTGGGATGCTGTGTTTGGTTTTCAATGCGCTCTAAGTGGAACCGCCTTCCTTCCCTGCCCTCCCCTCCCGTGGCTCACACAGCCCCCCAGACAGAGCTCCAACCGCACAAACCCCAGCACGAGCGAAGCGCCACGGCCCCGTCCAGGAGCTAGTAAAAAATGCATTACCTAAAAATATCTCTCCAAGAGGTGATTTAAACCAGCAAAGTCTCCTGGCAGGAGGAAATGGAGATGAGGAACATCTCAGGGCTGGAGAAGCCCCTGGGAGCACGCAGAGAAAGCTCCGATCTGCCGTGTTCAGATGGGGCTGGGCAGGAGCAGGGATGGGCGGGCTCGGAGCGGGCTGAGCCTCCTCCCGCAGCCGGGAGATGCGGGGGATGCAGGGGATGCTCGGACCGGGCCTGCCTGGGGATGTGCCCCGGCTCAGCCCCAAAGCTGAGCCATGGGATGTCCCCGGCCGCCCCCGCAGCTCGGTGAGGCGAGCACCGGGCCGGGCTGGGCCAGCACAGCCCATGGTCCCTTGTCCCCGAGCTCGGGAGCAGCCCTGAGTCACCGCAGCAGCCCCTGGAGCAATTACAGCGAGTGAGTAATCCTCGCTGAGCTGGGAGGGGGAGAACAACCACAGCCGCCTCCCGAGGAGGACTCGGGGCTGGAAAATTTCTCTGTAAACCCAGCCGCACTTTAATTATGATGTTAATTATTGCTGGGGGCACTTGGAGCGTCCCCACTCCCAGCCGGCTGCAGACCCCGGCCCGACCTCGGCTCGGCTTCGGCTCTGTCCTTTCCGAGCCTTTGGTGAGCAAAAATGTGAATAAATCCACAAGGAATGGTGAAAGTGATGGAAGGAGGGAAGAAAGAGAGAGGAAGGAAGGAAGGAAGGAAGGAAGGAAGGAAGGAAGGAAGGAAGGAAGGAAGGAAGGAAGGAAGGAAGGAAGGAAGGAAGGAAGGAAGGAAGGAAGGAAGGAAGGAAGGAAGGTCAAATGTGGATTTTCCCAGTGACTGATTTGCATGGCTGAGGGAAGGGTCAGGTCCCACTGGGTCCAGCCTTTCCAAAGCAATCAGGAACTGCACCAGCCATGGGTGTAAAGTCAGTGGTGACCTCTGGGATCATCTGTTTTTCATCCAGAGCCCTTGTTGGGCTCTTTCTTTGCAACCACCAAGGGCTATGAACTAAAAACTTGGGGGAGAAAGAGGAAACACTGGGAAAACAGTACTGAACAAGGGGGAACTGCTGGATATTGACAGCCCTGCCCTAAATCTCCCCAAACCTGGTATTCCATGGAGTTTTCCCCTCCAGGAGCTCCGGTGGGGATGGGGAGCTGCGGGCACAGGCTGAGCCTGCAGCCAGGGCAGTTTGGGGGTTTGGGGGTGTTTGAGGGCAGGGCCTGGCAGGGACTGACCGTTCTCCCTGTGCTGGAAGGAAGGTGAGAACTCTTTGGCAGTGATCCTGGCGATCCGCGCTTCCTCCTGCGCTTTCTGCGCCGCCGTCACGGCCGCCTCCGCCTTGGCCCTGGAGTGAGAGGTCCTGCAAGGCAACAGAGACACCAGCACCCCGTTAGGCAGCTCCTCCCTGCCACGGGAAGCCCCACATTTCCCCCACAGGTTCCTCCAAAACCCTTTGGCTGTGAGGGAGGAGCTGCCAGCAGAGCTTGGGGCTGGCTGGGGAATGGGGGATTTTCCAACACCTTCCCGAGCTGCTCCTCAGCCTGGAAATCACCCAGGAAATTCAGATTTGTTCCCCCAGGGTCCCTCTATCCCATTTCCCACCCCGTCCCAGCAGCCTCTCCGTGCATCTCCCACGAGCCTCCAGGGTTGAATTTAAAGCTGGTTTGGTTGTTTTTTTAACCAAACCCGTTTTTTTGGGGGATGAAATAAAAAAAAAAAAAAAAAAAAAAAGAACATTTCCACGCCCACCCCCACGTTTTGCGTAAAATGCTGGATGTAAATAAATACTGGGAGCAGAGGTAGGAGCGGGGGGTTCGGCTCTGGAGCCGCCTCCACCATCCCTTCACACATTTTGATCAGGGCACTTCTTCCCTCTGGATCAACAACTGTCCCCTGCACTTGCTGATGATTCCCCAGAGGCTTTTTTTGGCTGGCATTTCATCCCATCACTCAGGATTTACAGCTTCTCTGAGAGCATCCTCCGGAGGTTGCTTTTCCCCCTTTTCCCCTTATCCGAGCTATCCAGGCACTTTCAAAAATTCCTGCTCCCACCCCGGTGCAGGCAGGGTTATAAATAACTCCACTGATTTCTTTTCCCTCCAAAATCAGGCCCTCCATCTCCTTTAATCATTTTTTTTCTGCCTCTCTCTGAATTCCCTCTAATTTCTCGACATCTGCGTGGAGAGGGAGTGCCATTTCTGACAGGCTCCTAAAAATGGAAAACAGGGCCAGGAATGTGCCGGCTTTGGTTGGAAGGGCTGGGGAACAGGGTGTGAGTGTGGCTGTGCTGTCACCTGTGTTTGCTCCTGACACTTCTCAGGTCTCTTTGCTCTAATAAATGCTTTATTCCCAGCCATTGGCTGCTTTGGAGTAGCCCTGGAAGCGAATCCGAGCTGTTTTCCAGAGTTATTGGAGGTGCTGGAGTGGCTGTGGTGGTGCTGCTGCAGGTCCTGAGGGTTCTCTGTGATTAATGCACCCAAAAATTGGGTTTAAATGGGTTTTACCCAGTGCTCTCCCTGCCCAGCACTCAGGTGGGGTCAGAGGAGGGGACAAAGGTGTCACAGCCCATTCCCTGTCAGGTATCCCAGCCCTGCTCTTTTAGGAGGAGCAGGGATGCCCCAAGGAGGAGCTGCAGCAAACTGCTGGGAGGGGAGGTCGGGATTGCTCCCTTTTTTCATGGAATCATGGAATGGTTTGGGTTGGAAAATACTTTTAAATCCATCTTATTCCAATCCCTGCAGGGACAGCTTCCACTGGTCCAGATTATTCCAACCTGGCCTTGGGCACTGCCAGGGATCCAGAGGCAGCTACAGCTTCTCTGGGCACCTGTGCCAGGACCTCCCCACCCTCACAGATATTGGGAATTTCTTCCCAATATCCCATCTAAATCCACCCTTTTTCAGCTTCAAGCCATCCCCCCTTGTCCTGTCCCTCCATGTCCTGTTACAGTCCCTCTCCAGGTCTCTTTCCAGCCACATTTTTGTCACCAATGTGCTCTGTGAGAAACACTGGGACATCAAACCTGTGCATTAAGCCATCAGAGCCACCAGGAGGTTAAAATTCAGATTCTGCCTCTCTGAGCTCCTTAAACCTCTGGCATCTTCCAGGGGAGCTTCTCAGGGACATGGATTTGAAGCTCCTCCATCCATTTATCCCCTGGCCTGGAGCTGCCCGGGCTGGGCCTGTCCCTGCCTCTCTGCAGAACTTTCCCAGGTCCCTGCTGGCCCAGCTGAGGATTAACAGTGTCTGTGAGAGCCTGGCCCGTGCTCAGCAGCCAGGATTATACTCTGCTCCTCCCTGGAGAGGCGCCTGGAGCCGCTCAGCCCTCTCTTCCTGCCAGGGAAGGGGGCTGGAGCAGCAGCCGTGCCCTTCCAGGGGTCACACGGGGGTGGTGGCAGAGCTGGAGGAGCCCACATGGAGCCACCACCCCAGGCTGGGCTTCTGGGATGGCCCAGGCTCTGCTCCTCCCTGTGGCACTCAGCACCCCCTTGATGGAATCATGGCATCATTGATTCCATGGAGAATGAGCTCCAGGATCACCAAATCCAGCCTGTGACTGATCCCCACCTTGTCCCCAGCCCAGAGCTCTGAATGCCACCTCAGGAATTCCTGGGACACCCCCAGGGATGGGCACTGTAACCCTCCCTGGGCAGTTCCAGTGCCTGGTCACTCCTTCCAGGATGAAATTCCTGCTGATATCCAACCTAAATGGATTAAAATCACCACCCGTGGAGGGTGGATGCATTTCCATCTCTGGAAAACACCTGAGACTTCTGGATCTGCTCATCCCCATGGACTCCCAGGATGAGCCCAGAAAGTGCAGGGAATTTAAAAAATGAAAACTTGGGAGATTTGGCTCAGAAAAGGTTAAAAATCAATCCCAACAATGAAGGCATGAACCAAATACACTTGGGGAGGGATGGAATGCACTGGATTCCCTGGGGCAGAGGGACACACTGGATTCCCTGGGGCAGAGGGACACACTGGATTCCCTGGAGCAAAGGGACACACTGGATTCCCTGGAGGACATGGGACACACTGGATTCCCTGGAGGACATGGGACACACTGGATTCCCTGGAGCAGAGGGACACTGGATTCCCTGGAGCAGAGGGGACACACTGGATTCCCTGGAGCAAAGGGAACACACTGGATTCCCTGGAGCCAAGGGACACTGGATTCCCTGGAGCAAAGGGGACACACTGGATTCCCTGGAGGACATGGGACACACTGGATTCCCTGGAGCAGAGGGACACTGGATTCCCTGGAGCAGAGGGGACACACTGGATTCCCTGGAGCAAAGGGAACACACTGGATTCCCTGGAGCAGAGGGAACACACTGGATTCCCTGGAGCACAGGGACACACTGGATTCCCTGGAGCAAAGGGAACACACTGGATTCCCCAGAGTGCTGCTGATTAATTGTTTGTAAAGCTCCCTGAGACGCTGGCAGGAGTGAAAAGCAGAATTATGGAGATCCATACGTTGCATAATAAAATCCATAAGTATTCCCAAATAAATGCCAGTAATCCAGTTAGTGCTCGCATGACTTTGTCACATCCTAAATTTACCAGCTGTCTCCTTTCTCCACGCCTGCTGCTCGTGGCGTGTGCTAAATCTTAATTCCCACTTAATTGCCTGGAGTTTATTTCCCTGGAAAAGTGGGGTTTTTTCCTCCCTGACACATGGACAGGGCCTGATCTCATCGCTCTGCTCCTCCTTCCCTAAGTGCTGCCATAAATTTTTTTCTGGGATGGAGACGCCAAACTGGAGAGCACGGTGAAAATAAGGCTGGGGCTTTCCCTATAAAACAGAATTATGGGATGGTTTGGGTTGGAAGGGACCTTAAAGATCATCCTGTTCCTGTGGGCTCATGAGGGGATGGAGGGAAGAGTGATGCAAGAGGAGCTGTTTAATTCCTCCCACCTCTGAGCATCCCCAGCCTCCTCCTCCAGCTGGGATGAATCCAGGAGCCTGGATAGGGGAAGGTGTCCCTGATCATGGCAGGGGAATATGGGATGGGCTTTAAACTCCTTCCAACCAAACCATTCCATGGTTCCAGGATTTTACTGCACTTCACCATCCAAGCTGAGCTGGGGGAGGGTGTTCAGGCCAAGACTGGGATTGGGAAGAGCCAGAGAGGGGGAAGACCAGGATGGTTTGTGGCTTTTGAGCCCCCATTTTGGGTCTGAGGGCAGAGAGTCCCTGCTGGGGCTGGCCTGGAATATTTTATTTATTAATTTTTTGCCAAGCTGACTCACTCTTCTCGGAGGATGAGCGGGCAAGTGGTCAAGCTGGCAAGGGGAGCTGGCAGGAGGCAGGGAAAAATCCAGACCAACCAGATTCCCAAAAATCTTTGCAGATCTCCTGTGATTTGGCCAGAGCTGAGAGGGGAAGGGATAATACCTGGGCCTGCTTCCTAATGCCAAGTTCATCAGCTCCAGCTAATCTATAAGAAGCTGGAATCAACTGATTTGCAAGGAAGAACTTGGCTTTTTAGGAATTCCAGCAGCGACTCTGGGCTGGCTTGGAGTGAGCAAGGAGTGGATCCAAGGGTTCTGCTGCAAAGCCACTGCTGGGGGATGGTTTAGCCAGAAAGGGGTGAACTCCCAGCAAAACCCTCAGGGATTCAGGAAGGAAGGAAGCAAAATTCAAACCAGGTGAGGCTTGAGAGGTGTTTTGGTTCCAGGAATGCTTTGGCAGGAGAACAAGTGGGACAAAGTGCTTTAAAATTAGGCTGGAAATTAGAACGGGTTTGCAGAAGACCAGAAAGGTTTCAGAGCTGGGAATGTGACACCTGGAATTGCCAGGATGGCACCTGGAGCCACGAGAAACCTGGATCACTGGTTATTCCTTCTCCATTTGCTGTTTGAATCCATCCAGGGGAGGGATTTGCCCCCTTTATTCCTATTTTTCCAGTGTTTTTGAACAGAAAATACATTCCAATAAAAACCAGGCAGCAGACACTGAGCAAACTCATGCTTGGGGTCAAAGGGAGCTCTATGCTGAACACAGAGAGAAATCCACATTATTGGGAAGGTTAAAAAGCATCCTATGGGTAAGATTTCTGGGAAAGAAGGTCTCTTTCCCAAAAATCATGGGAATTGGCAGCTCTGGCTGCTTTTTTCCAAGCAAACTTCTCGCTTCCCTGACCCCAAAGCCTGGCTGAGGGAAGGATGGAATTCCTGCTTTACTGCTGGGATCCTGTGCAGGGATGGGGATGCTCAGCCCTCCTCCACCCCACACCCAGAGCTCTCCCATTATCCCAACTCCAACAGGAGCACCACGAGCTTGCAACAAGTCCCAAACCCTTCCCACCCCATGAAAGGACCCCGTGGACCCTATTTTCACGGAAAACCTGGAAACTGGCACATTTCCCACAGGCTTCTCTGGGAGTGGTGAGGATGGAGTTAAGCTGCCAGTGAGCTCATCCCTAATGAACAGCCTCAAGTTTTCCTGAGGGGCCAGGTTGGCTCCATCTGATCCACTTTGTCTCCAGGTCAATACTTCATCAGGCAGCTTTGGGGCTGTTTTTTTCTTTTCTTTTTTTTTTTTTTTTTTTCTCTTTAAATGCATCTTTATCTTCCTATAGGAGGGAATGTTTTCTCTCCCTCCATTACAGAGCTTCATGTATTTTTCAAAGGGCAAAATTCAATTAAAACACACGCCAGCTGCAAGGAAATACTTCAGGAAAAATTCAGAGAGAGCATTTGCAGGGCGTTTGAGACTCCCTCATCCAAGCCCCGGGGTCAGGAAAGCCTTGGGATGAACCTTGTCCTGGGGAGGGATGGCTGGATGAAGGAGAAAAAAGAGATTTTCTGGAAAACCCAGGCCGGCGTGAGGCTGGGCAGGGATGGCTGGACGAGGTGAGGAAAAGGAGATTTTCAGTGCAGCCTCCCCAGCGGGAATCCCTCGGCTGTGTGGGCTCCACGGGGGTTGTTTTCCAGTCCCTGTGGCCCAGCAGGGTCCAGCCCTGATTGCATCCAGCTCTGAACACAAAGCACCGATCCCCGGGGATGGACGCCAGCCCCGAGCCATGGGGACGCTGCTGCGGCTCTGCCAGCATTTGGGATGGCTCGGGGATGGGGCAGGACAGGCGATCCCAGCTCCCAAACCCTGCAATAACCTCGGGAGGCTCTGCCTGCTCCGGGCAGCCAGGAGGGGAGGCTTGGCTGGGCTTCGTGCTCTCCTAGATGGGACAAATTGGGACTGAATTATTAATAACCACTGCAGACTGTCTGGTTTCCACCTCTGCGGGAGCCTCTCTGATTTAGGGCACAGCTGCAGTGCCCATCCTGCCTCCCTTTGCCATGCCAGGGGCAGCGCATCCCGCATCCATCCCTGAGGGCCGGAGCCAGGCCCTGTCTAGACACGGCCCTGAGGGAACGGGGGGACGGCAGCAATTAACAACCTGCTTGTTATTTTCCCTATCTGCCGTTTATTACCCCGATCAAAACCCGCTCCTAATTCCAGCCTGGCTCTTGCCACAGCTCTGGCGGCTTCCCTGTTATTGCAGCAGGCTCTCCGGGATTTGCGATTTGTGATTTGTGCAGGCAGCAGCACCGCGCTGCTCCTCAGGGGGTGCGATATTAGCCACACCAATTAGCTGGCTGTGGAGAAATTCCCATTTACCTGCTCAGCGCAGGCATCCTTCCCAGCCTGCTCCCTCCGTCTGCTTTCCCCTCTGTTTCCCCCTCTCCCCCCCTGCCCTAACCATGGCTGGAATTCTTAATTAAGGGGAAAAAAGCTGCTTAATGTGACCTCTGACATGACGTAATGCAGCCCCGAACGTCTGCTCGGGCTCTTTGCAGCCAGACACGGAGCAGGTGCTGTGCATAGCAAAGAGGGAGGCAGCCTTGGCAGCTCCAGATGGAGATTTGGGGATGGGAGCAAGGATGGATCACCCCTGGGCTCTGAGGAGGAGCAGGAAAGCTCCCAGGGAAAGTTAGGAGACTCTGGCATGGCTGGGATGGATGGAATGGTGATGGCACGCTCTGAAAGTCACATCTCAAGAGAATTAAGGAAAAATAAACACTCAAACTCTTTAATCCTGGGAAAAAAAAAAATAAATCCCCTCAAATGTGTTTGTTGCTGCCCAAGAAAGCAAATTAGAGAGAAGCACAGAAAGTGTTGTGGTCAGGAGGCCAAGTCCAAGTTTCCCTGTAGTTTTACAGCGGGAAATGTCACTTTAGAGGGGGGAGATCATTCCCAAGGCAGCTGGGAGAGCTCGTGGACAGCTGGGACATGGAATGCTCCAGGTGTCCCAAATTCATGGGGACAGGGCTGGAGCCAGGTCCTGTTCAGGTCACTGCTCCAGGCACCTGAGCCAGAGCCTTCCCCACCTTTACATTTTTGGAGTTACAAATGGGGAGCGAATTCACTGAGGGATCTTTTGCCATTGTACACTGAAATTTCATTTTTTAATCCGAGTAAGGGGAAAAAACTATCCCAGGCTGTGTCCCGGTGTCCTGTGCCTTGCCTTGGAGTGGCCAAAAGGAGTTTTGCTGGAGAGCTGAATTCACAACACGGAAAGGTGCAAAATCTCAGTGATTGGGGGAACAGGGATGGGCCATGTCCCCAAAATTCTGGGATCAACAGCTCAAACCACATCCCTGAGCTGGGTCACTCCCAGTGGAGAAAGATGAGAGCATCAAATGCCAGGATTGCCTCCAGCTCACCTTATTCCCACCATCCCAAAAAGGGTTTGTTTATTTATTTTCTCTCTGTTTTTGCCACACAAAAAATGCCAAGCAAATCCAAATCCATTGACTTTAAAAGGCTGGGCCAGGTGGAGCTGGTACCCAGAGGCACATCTGGCACCAGGATGCTCCCAGCATCTCCCTGGCCAAGGAACACATGGAATAAGCAGGGCCAGGCAGATCCCTGCATTTCCCTTCCTTTTAACTTTGTGCCCCCAGCAAGGACAGAGCTGATGGGCTCTGCAGGGAGATGATGCCCTGGGTGTTATCTACAGCTGGCCAGAAAATCAACATCTGGAGAGGGAGCCTCATCCCTGGCCATCTGTCACTTGCAGTGGAGCTCTGCAGGAGGCAGGTGAGTGACAACACCAGGACTGGCCTTGGCAAAGGGTGGCTTTGAGGCCACTGTCCCCCCTGAGGCCTGGCATCTCTCCACTTTGCCTTCCTGGGGCACAAATCCCCCAATCCCCCTCACCTGCCCAGCCCTGGTGGGCTCAGACAGGAGGGAGAGGGGCTGGGGGTGCCCCCAGGGCTCTGTCACCCCTTTGTGGGGCAAGAAGTGGCCCCAGCCCTGATGACTGCGGGGAGAAAAAGAATAAATCCTCCCCTTTGCCACGGCAATGAGCATCTCCTGCCTGCCTCAAACTCCCACCCAGCACAATCCACTTCCCTCATCCCAGCTGCCTGCATGGGGCTTTGAGCCCCAAAATCAGCTGCACCCCACAAAATCTCACTTTTCCTGCCCCCACCCCGAGGAATTGGGACTTCCTTAGTCACAACTCTGAAGGGATAATCAGTCAGATCCATGGGTTAAATCCCCCTGGGATTTTCAGGGGGGAAATTTGCTTAGCAGGGTCTACATCAAATCCTTTAATTTCCTGGATTAGGAAGTCAGGACAGCATGTCATTTGTCCTGTGGGGAGGAGGTGACAGAAACCTCATTGCCTGGGGCTTTTCAAACCTGAATAAGAGAGAGGGGAGCCTGGAATAGCCCAGCCCATTCCCTGTGCTGCCCCAGCATCCCAAACTCAGGGGAAGGAAAACCAGCAAGGAAAACCAGCAAGGAAAACCAGCAAGGAAAATAATAATTTGCCTCAGCTCTGTGTTTTCCTCCTGATATTAATTTTGCCTCTCCCTGGGGAGGAAAGGGTGTGGGGAGGGACAAGGATGGGATGTTGGGGTTGTTGCTGAAGGGAAGAGGGTGGGAGCAACCAGGAAACCCAAAATGGGAATTGAGAGAAGAAAAAAAGCACGGAGAGCTCTCTCACCAGCTGGGAAAGCAGCAGGGAGACCCCAGCCCTTGCCCTTGGTTCTTCTCCACCCTCAAATTTAGGGGTGCAGGATCCCTGGACACGGCAGGGACACATTGGGGAAGGAGGGGCTGCCAGCATCCCTCCTTCCCAGCCCTGGGGTCCAGCTGTGGGATTGGGTATGAGGATGGAGAGAACAGCAGCTGCCAGGGGAGGGATCTCTCCTTCCCCGCCCAAAATCCCGGGGAAAAGCAGCGCTGCAGTTTTGTTGAGCAGGAAAAGAAAGGAAAAGAAGAAACAGCAGATAAGAAAAGGAAAAGCAGCAGAAAGGAAAAGGAAAAGCAGCAGAAAGGAAAAGCAGGGGCTGCTGGGTTTGTGCTGCTGTTTTTGGTGTATTTTGCTTTCCCTTTCAGTGTGATGAAGGGCTGCTCCACCCAGAGCAACAGGGAGAGGCTCCATCACTTTGTGCCGGGCAGGCGGGAGGTTCCTGGGGCTGGAATGGCCCCGCTCCCCTCCGGGAAGGGCTGGATTGAATGAATTCGGATGATCCGCACTGCGATGGGCTGCGGTGCGATGCCGGGGATGAGGAGGAGGAAGAGGAGGAGGAAGAGGAGGAGGAAGAGAAGGACGAGGAAGAGGAGCCGGCAGCTTCTCCTCTCCCCGCGCTGCCCCCGCCTCCTGCCCGGCGCTCTGGGACAGCCCCTTCCCTCCCATGGCAGCGCTGCCAGCCCTGAGTCACCTCCCGTCCTGCCCGCCTCGCTGCCAGCCCGTGCCACCCTCCCTGTCCCCTCCATCTGCTGTCCCCGCGCAGGTGACCGCTGCTGGCACCGCTCTGCCCCTCCTGCATCCCAAACCCCCTTTCCTGCTCCGTTCTCCGGCTGAGCCATCCCTCCAGCATCCCTAATGTCCCTCCGGCATGTCAAACACCCCTCCTGCATCCCAAATGCCCCTCCGGCATCCCAAACACCCCTCCTGCATCCCAAACGTCCCTCCTGCATTCCAAACACCCCTCCTGCTCCCAAACGTCCCTACTGCTTCCCAAACACCCCTCCTGCATTCCAAACGCCCCTCCTGCATTCCAAATATCCCTCCTGCATCCCAAACGTCCCTCCTGCATCCCAAATATCCCTCCTGCATCCCAAACGCCCCTCCTGCATCCCAAATGCCCCTCCTGCATCCCAAATACCCCTCCTGCATCCCAAACGCCCCTCCTGCATCCCAAACGTCCCTCCTGCATCCCAAATGCCCCTCCTGCATCCCAAACGTCCCTCCTGCATCCCAAATGCTCCTCCTGCATCCCAAACCCCCTCTCCTGCTCCGTTCTCTGGCTGAGCCATCCCTCCAGCTGTGCTCAGCTGTGGGACCGTCACAGAGCACCGCGTTTGGGATGTCTCTGCTGGCGGGGACAGGGACAGGGACAGAGCCACGGGGACAATGAGAATCTGAGGGAGTGTCTGTGCCACTTCACAGCCCGGCAAAGCTGGGAATGGTTTTGGGAATGTTTGGCACACACCTGGGCCGTGGATTTTGGTTGGGATGTTCTGGTTCATGTTCAGCTCGCTGGAGAGGAAAGGGGTGGGAATGGCCAAGCTGGGATCAGAGGTGCTGGGTGAGGGATGGGAGGGCAATGAAAACCAAAACCCCACTGAGCTGCTCTGCCAGGAGTACAAGTGACCCTGATGACGTTTTCCCAGCTGGATTTCCTCACAAATCTTCATCCCTACAAAAGGGATTCACTGTCCAGCCTGCCCTGCCCTGGAGGCCGCACCCCGGGGTGGGGTGGCTGTTGGGGACACACCGAGCCAGCCCTGCACAAACCCAGAGGCTGCTCCTGACTTCTGACACGGCCACAAAAGGGCTTAAGGCTGCAAATCCCGTCTGAGCAGGAAGTTATTAAATTGGCATGGCCGGAGCACATCAACAGTCACGGTGCTCACATCGCATCACATCCCGCAGGAGCCGCCCCTGGGGAGGGAGGGAGGGATGGACAAACGGGACACTCCGGGATGGCAGAGCCCGGCTGGAGGTGGGAATGAGCCACAGGTGTCCTTGTCACCCCGGCTGAGGGGACACACCCCAGCAGCACCGACAGCCGATCCTAATGGGATCCCCCGAGCCCTGGCAGGAGCAGGGAAGGGGCAGGGAAGGAGGGGAAGCTCAGTTCCAGCAGCAGCAGAGCCCGGTGGAGGCTGCCAGCCCAGGCTCTGCTCCTCTTGGGTCGCACAGGGGAGGTTTGGGGCAGAGAGGGCTGGGGGGACAAGGGAAATGTGCCGTGAGGAGAATCAGCTCCTGCCCCAGCTGCTGCCAGCCTTGGAGTCACCTCCATCCACCCCTGAGTTTCCCTCCCTGACCCTTTGCATCCCTCAAGGAAAGGATGAGGAAGGGATGGAGGGAGCACACTCACCCCACACGAGGCCTGGGGGCTCCAGGTGATGCCCTCAGTGCCCCATCAGTGCCCAGCTCACGGGCTGAGGTGAATCCTGCACACCCCCAGCTCCAGCAGCACTTTTCCAGAGGGCCATGAGCAGAGAAATCCTCCCTGGACTCAGAATTGCCCAGAGAGGGGCTGGTGAGAGTCCCTGCCCCACTGGGCATCAGCTCAGCCATCCCTGCATCCGGCTCAGCTCTGCCCCAGCCTGGCTTTGTGTCCTGACCCAAGGAAGGGACACAAAACCCTTTTGGGGCCATTAAACCCACCCCTCCTCTTCCTCCTCCTCCTCCTCCTTGTCCCTCTCCATCCTCAGCAGGAGCCCCTGGGGCAGCACGAGGCGGGATTGGGGTCAGCACCCCCCGGCACCCAAAGAGCAGCAGCCCGAAATCAAAGGCAGCCCAGACAATGGCAGAGCTGCGGGCTCAGGCCGGGCACAGCATTAAACAGCAGCATCACCGGGGAGGGGACAGCCGGTGGGGACATTACCGGGACCGGTGGGGACATTACCAGGGCTGGGGACAGCCGATGGGGACATTACTGGGGCCGGGGACAGCCGGTGGGGACATTACCGGGGCTGGGGACATCACCAGGGCCGGGGACAGCCAGTGGGGACATTACTGAGGCTGGGGAGAGCCACTGGGGACATTACTGAACACAAGCACAACTTCACATTTATTATTTTACAGATTCCTGTGACTCTCAGAGCAGGGCTGCAGCAGCTTTGTTTTTCTCTGGGTTTGCCCGAGCTGTGTTTCCATTTTTCTCATTTTCCTCACAAAAATACCTGCTTGGCTCTAAGAACCTCCTGCACTTTGCTGCTCGACCTCAGCCCTGGCTGCAGCATCCTCAGGGAGCATCCAGCTGGAGTCCAAACATCCCCCTTGTCCCCTCCTCACTGCCAGGTTGTCTTTATTTCCTTCCTTTTCCTATTTCCCTCCAGTTTCCCTGGCTGGAGTTGAATGACACTGTGCTAATTTGTGGCCCAGCTCCTCCTGAGACTCTGGAGTTTTAATTATATTTTTCTCCTGCTTGGTGCAAGGCTGGGCTATAATTATGCCAGGGAGAGCATTACTTAGGAGTGACCTGGGAGCAGCATTCCCTCTGGGAGCCAGGGCACTGCCTGCTCCCAGGAATTCTCATTTAGTGTGCTGGGCAGCAGATCCCCCATGCTGGAGAGGAGTGAAGTGTTTGCCACGTGCCACCCATCCCTGGGACTGATCCAGCGATGGTTCCTCCTTCCATAACCAGCCCAGCCACTAGTTACAAACCCCTGAAATGGAGTTACATTGGTTCCAAACCCCTGAAATGGGGTTACACTGGTTCCAAACCCCTGAAATGGGGTTACACTGGTTACAAACCCCTGAAATGGGGTTACACTGGTTCCAAACCCCTGAAATGGAGTTACACTGGTTACAAACCCCTGAAATGGGGTTACACTGGTTACAAGCCCCTGAAATGGGGTTACACTGGTTACAAGCCCCTGAAATGGGGCTACACTGGTTCCAAACCCCTGAAATGGGGTTACACTGGTTACAAACCCCTGAAATGGGGTTACATTGGTTCCAAACCCCTGAAATGGGGTTACACTGGTTCCAAACCCCTGAAATGGAGTTACACTGGTTACAAGCCCCTGAAATGGGGTTACACTGGTTCCAAACCCCTGAAATGGGGGTTACACTGGTTACAAGCCCCTGAAATGGGGTTACACTGGTTCCAAACCCCTGAAATGGGGTTACATTGGTTACAAACCCCTGAAATGGGGTTACACTGGTTCCAAACCCCTGAAATGGGGTTACACTGGTTACAAACTCCTGAATTATGGAAGCAGGACAGATGTAGGGTCTGAGCTGCCATCACCCATCCTGGAGAGCTGGAGCCAGCCCTGATCTCCCCTGGCATTCCCTGTGCACCCATCCCTCCCATGCCAAAATCCAGGGGCTGGGCTCAGCTCCCTGGCCCACCTTTGTTGCCTGGGTATTTTATTTTAGTGCATGATGACACACCAGAGCCTACAGATAATTTGCCTGAGGTGTCAATTAGCACTAATGAGATGGGGCTCGGGGTGTCCAGTGCATCCTTCACCCTTCCAGGGTGGCAGCAGAAAGAGTGCAGGCTCTTGGCTGATTGGAGAGGGAACGAAAATGTCCCAGAGCACTCAGAGAACACACTGAACATTCCTTTTAAACAGCTGGGAAAGAGTTCCCTCCTTGTCTCCCTCTGAAAATATCATGGAATCATGGAAAGATTTGGGTTGGAAGGGACCTTAAAGTTCATCCAGTGCCACCCCTGCCATAGGCAGGGACACCTTCCCTACCCTGCTCCAAACTTTCTCCTGGCCTGGAACCCTCCCAGGGATGGGCCAGCTGCTACCAACAGCACTTCCTCACCCTCATCCACATCCCTTCCTCCCTGCTCACTTCACCTGAACAATTCCAGAGAATCAGGGAATTTTGTGCTCTCCCATTGAAATTACAGCAAAGAACATTTAGGAGAATCTCCTCTTGACCCTAAAAGAAATCTCTTAAAGGTGCAGATATCCCTGTGCTCTGCTCACACTCCACCAACTTTAGGAAAGCAATTTACTTGTCTCCAGCTCACTGTTTTTAGCCTACTTTCCTCAGGAAATGGGGCTCACTCCTGTGATTGTGCTGTTTATATATCTATATG
Organism: Melozone crissalis; assembly: GCF_028551555.1. Classification (NCBI taxonomy): domain Eukaryota; kingdom Metazoa; phylum Chordata; class Aves; order Passeriformes; family Passerellidae; genus Melozone; species Melozone crissalis. The sequence goes on from NW_026535785.1 coordinate 2,122,529, forward strand.
CCATCACTCCCACACTAATAACTTCTGAACGTGTTGGCCAATTCCAACCAAATCTGACAGAGCGGCAGAGTTTTCAAAAATACTGAATTCCTACAAATTTAATGAAAGCCGTGGGTGGGCACATATTTTATATTTTTTTTCCCCCACCAAGGGAAAGGCTGCAGAGTGAACTCAGACAGAAAGGAATACACACACAGAGCCACACCAGGGGCTGGGAAATTGAGTTTATGTTGGCATTAGAGGGGGGATATTCCACCCCTGAGCCCCAAAACCTCAGGAATGAGCCCCAGGATTCTCCCCCAGCTCTGCTTTGTGGCATTTGGACGATGCAGTTTGGTGTGGGCACTGCAGGGGAGGCTTCCTTCATTAGGAAGCTTTAGAATTAAATCGGACTAAGATTAATAAGAAAGCTTTTCCAGCTGGATCTCAGTCTGTAAAACCTTGCTCTGCTCTGGTTCTGCAGGCTCAGGGACTCTGCCAAAAGCCTCAGGAGGGGGGAGAGCTCGAGCTGAGGGATTGGAGGTTTCAGACAAAGCGGTTTAAGGTAAAAGAGCAGAGATTTACATGGGATATTGGGAAGGAATCCTTCCCTGGACCCACCTAATTCCATCCATCTCCACTCTCCATCCTCCACCCTCCACTCCCCAGCCTCCCTGGGAGGGCAGGGAGCTGCTCACAACTGGCATTCCTGACTCGATTTCCCCCCCTTCTCTCCCATAATTAGAGGGGAATATTACATGTCAGGAGCTCATTAAGCATTTCTTCCCATCCCACTCTCATGGGATTCCAGGATCATCACCACTGGGGGATTGAGGATGCTCAGGTTCTCAGACCCAGCATCCCATGGCAGACTGGAGTTCCACATTTCCAGCATCCATCCCACAGCTCACTGGGGCTCCACATTTCCAGGACCCATCCCACAACACACTAAAGCTCCACATTTCCAGGACCCATCCCACAACACACTAAAGCTCCACATTTCCAGGATCCATCCCACAGCACACTAAAGCTCCACATTTCCAGGACTGCAGCCTTTCGAGGCATTCCCGTCCATCCCCAGACCACAGGGGAAGATCTGGCCTTCCCACTGCTCTGCAGTCTGCTTCCTACCTGCCATTCTAGTGGGATTTTTCATTTTTTTTTTTCCAACCATCAGCTCGAAAACATCATCAAGCCCAAATGTGCTCCCAAAGCAGGCCCGGGAGGCTCATTCATATTGCAGATAAGCCCTTGGCAGACATGCTGATAAAGATTTCAAGTGTGACTCTGCATACAAATATTCCAGACTCAACAATTAATCCAGCACAGGAGGCTGAGGAGGTACCTGGGTTTTAACCCTAACCCCAGCCCTTTTTCCCAGCCTGGCTGCTAAATATAGCCCTTGCTCAGAAAACAGAAAGGAATGACATGCTCTAATAAACCACCCCAAAATGTGATACACAGAGCCCTGAATTCTCCAGAGGAGCTTTTCCTCCTCGCCTCACCGCTGGTCTGGGAGCTCCCTGCAAGGCACAGAGCTCCAGGTGCCTTTTGGGAGCCAGCTACAGGGTGCTTGAGCTGGTCCTGCTTTGAGCTGGGACCTTATTTCAATTTAAATTAGACATGGCTCATTTTCCCTTCCCTCCTGCTGAGGGAGAGATCCCTCTCAGGGATTTTCAGCAGATCCCAGCTCTGGATCTCTGAGCAGTTCCACAAGGGCTGCCCAGGGAGAAGGGGCATTGTAGGGCACCCAGATCTGCTCTTTTCCAGCAGAGCCTCCCCACAGCTGAAGCCACATATTTGACTGATTTTCCACTCAAAAAAATCCCTTTTGGGAATGGAAATAGCTGGGAATCCTCCCAGCACAGGCCAGCCCTGGGATGGTTCCTCTTGGCTGTGAGTCAGGCAGAGGAATTTGGCAAACTCAGGAGCTCTTCTGCTTATCCAAGAGGAGAGGGAAAAATGGGATAAATAACCCAGCACCCCCTAAGTGACAGTGCTCAGCCTGTGACAGCCACCAAGGTGCCACCACCCCCTGCTCAGGCTGCCCTGCGTGGCCTCCCTGCCTCACCTGGGGAGGTTGTGCATCCCAAGCCCCCTGGGAATTACCAGAGGGACAACTGGGCTTGGATCCACTCTGCTTTGAAGAGCACCCCAAGTCCTGGGCAACCCCAAAGCTGCTGTGAGATCCACAGAACACCAACCTGCAGATTCCCACCACGAGCAAAAACTCTACAAAAAACTCTACTACAAGAAAACTTCTCACCCCATTTACCCCAAGCCCCCAGGGCGGGATCCCATCTCAGACACACCGGGATGGGCAGGAACCCCCTCACCTGGACGCCGCGATCTCCGCTTTCTGCTTGGCGATGGTGGCCGCCCTCTCGGCCGCCTCCACGGCCCGATCCACCTTCTCCCGGATCTTGCTGGCGCGCAGCGGGATCAGGTTCTTCCTCTTGCCGCTGACCAGGATGTTCTGCTTGTACTTGCCCTCCTCCTTGGTGCCGTCGGGGAAGGTCATGCAGCCGTAGCCGTGGCGCTTGTTGTTGGCCCACTCGCCCTCGTACTTGAGCCCGTCCGAGCGCTGGCTCACGCCCGAGCCCGAGCGCTTGTCGTTCTTCCACTCGCCCACGTAGATCTCGGTGGTGGTGGCGTCGATGTCGTCCTCGATGACCGAGAGCTCGGCCTCGCCCTCGCCCAGGCTGATGGTGGAGTTGATGTCGCTGGCGGTGGAGCTGACCGTGCTCATGCCGGCCTCGCTGCGGAACGAGCTCTGCTTGCTCCGCTGGCTGGCCAAGGAGCTCTTGGACTCGGACTTGCGGAGCTTGAGCCCGCTCAGCAGCGAGCGCCGGAAGATTCCCTTCTTCTTGCTCTTGAGGATCTCGGCGTCGCTGTGGGCCATGAGGACGAAGCCGCCGCGGGACACGGCGGGGCTGCCGGCCACGGCGGGCGAGGCGTCGGGGTGCAGCGCCGTGCCGTTGGTGTGCTCGCTGCGCAGGGAGTTGATGGACGTCCTCAGGGGTGACCTGATGACCGCAGCCATGCCGTAGGGAACGCTCTGCCGCACGCCGTAACCCTGGCGCATGCCCCCGACCCACTGGCCCTGGTATGTCCCTGCGGAGGGGAGACAAAAGGAAAAGGAAGGGGGGAGGTCATGGCATCAAACTCCTCTGGGAGATCTTTGAAGCTTTGGGATGCCAGTCCCAGCTCTAGGATGGGGATTGCAATGTCAGGTTGTGGAGGGAAAATTGATTGGATTCACAGAATTCACACAATGACCAGGTTGGAAGGGACCTCAAAGATCATCGAGTCCAACCCAGCCCCGACACCTCAACTAAAGCCTGGCACCCAGAGCCACATCCAGGCTTGGTTAAACACACTCAGAGATGATGACTCCACCACCTCCCCGTGCCACATCCAGGCTTTGTTAAACACACCTAGGGATGGTGACTCCACCACCTCCCTGAGCAGAACATTGCAGATTGCAGGCTTGCACTCCAGCTGCAGCATGGGGGTGTTAGAAACCATCCAGGAACTGCCCCTTGGATCAATCCCTAATGTGAAAGGGAAGGGAGCAGGGCTGTGGAAAGGGGGAATGGTTATCCAGGAGCACACTCTGATCCCGTCCATGCTACTGGCATCTCACAGTGGATGGAAAATGTATAACAATACATTTATTTATACACACAGAGCCTTCATCCGGTGCGCTGGGGAAGGCAGCAGCTCCATGGAAATAAAGGCCTCACGGGGGGAGATCCATTTGGATATCCCCCTTGGAATTGTGCCCCTGTTGGATCTCCTGCGTTTGCATGGGCACTTCCTGGAGTTTCTTAACTGGTTGTTGGTGGCACCAAACACACACAGGGCTCCACCACCGCACTGGGAATGGGGGGACAAGGAGCCCACCTACCCTGGGGGGCACAGCTGGACCTCAGCACCCTCCCTGTGCTGGGGTGGGTGGTAATCTGCTCAGGGTTCCTAATCCCATCCCCTCCTGGAGGTTGGCACAGTTCCAGGCTTTATCCCAGCCCATTGAACTGCAGGGCTTGTTTTTATTCTTAGGTCAGCTTAATCTTCTCCAGAGCAGCTCGAGATGCAGTGATGCACTGTGAGCCCTGCTGGGGCAGGCTGAGGAGCCCGAGGGTGGCTCTAAGCTGGGCCCTGGAGCTGCTGGAATGCTGTGATTCCCTGAGGAGGGCTCTGAGCTGGGCCCTGGAGCTGCTGGAATGCTGTGATTCCCTGAGGGTGGCTCTGAGCTGGGCCCTGGAGATGCTGGAATGCTGTGATTCCCTGAGGGTGGCTCTGAGCTGGGCCCTGGAGATGCTGGAATGCTGTGATTCCCTGAGGGTGGCTCTGAGCTGGGCCCTGGAGCTGCTGGAATGCTGTGATTCCCTGAGGGTGGCTCTGAGCTGGGCCCTGGAGCTGCTGGAATGCTGTGATTCCCTGAGGGTGGCTCTGAGCTGGGCCCTGGAGCTGCTGGAATGCTGTGATTCCCTGAGCAGGGCTCTGAGCTGGGCTCTGGAGATGCTGGAATGCTGTGATTCCCTGAGGGTGGCTCTGAGCTGCTGGAATGCTGTGATTCCTGCACATTCCTGGATGTGCAGAGCTGGGATGGGCACAGACAGCAGCACCTCACAGCAGTGGGGCCTCCCTTTGTGCCAGCCCAGGGAGCCCTAAACAGACCTGCTGAAATAGTGAACCCTGCGTGAATGGGGCCAGTCCTACCCCAGCACTCCCTGAGGAATTTCCCTGCCCAGTCCTGGGGCTCAGCAGTGCAGAAGGGATCTGGGCTGGAGCAGCTCATGCTGAGCACAGGAGCTGCTTCCCCAGAGTGTGAAACCAGCACCTGACCACATTCTGGGGTGTATTTTGGGGTGTATTTTGGGGTTCTTCAACTGTCTTTTAGCTGCCAGTGCTTTGAACAAATCCCCCAGGATTTGGGCATTCTTCCCTGTGCTCCAATGGCATTGCATTATTGGGGTGACAGCTTTGTGCACTCCAAAAAACCCCCAGGCCCAAGGTGGGGGCCCCACAGAGCCTGCCCTGGAGAGGGGACGTGGGGAGGCAGGGGCAGGCAGGATTTACTGAGGGTTTATAGGATTAGCACTGGGATTAGGGCAGGCACTGGCAGGGCAGGGAGAGGAGGTGGTGACAGGGAGAAGGATGTGGGACAGCCTGTGAGATGCAGCTCAGGGGACACAGCAGACGTGTCCTGTGTGGGGTTTGAGCAGTGAGCCTGCCTTGTCCCCTGAGGTGTCCCCAAGAATGGGGAACAACCAGTGCCATGCATCAGCTCTCCCCAGGCCTGGGATGGTGCCTGTGGCAGAGCCTGCCAAGGTGTCCCTGCATTCCCTGGAGACCTGGCAGCACCTCTCCTCCCTTTCTGCCTCCATCCCAGAGTATCTCAGCAGGACAATGGAAATATTTCCCCCCAGAGCCCCAAATTCCCCTGCCAAGGAGCCCCCAGGATGTCCTCACACCGTGCTCCTGCTTCCCTGGGGATGGATTCAGGGGGTTTCAGGGCAGTGTGGGCATGGGCACAGGGAGAACAGTTCCTGCATGACATCCACCAGATCTCACTCTGCCCAAATCCTGATCTCCCTTTCTCTTGGTGAATCCCTTCACTCCAGCCCTGACAGGTCCCTCAGCCTCCTCATCTCCTGGCAAATGTGCAGCTGCAAACCCTCCCTGGATTCAACTGCAGCAGCTGGAGGATCACAGCCCTGTGCTGAGACCTGAGGGACTGGCAGGGAGCAGAACAAAGCTCTGGGGGCTGGAGCACTTGTGGAAAATTGGTCACAGCAGGTCCCAGTGCAGCTGTGCCTGTCCCCAGCCAGGCTGAGGTGCTCAGGGTGCTGCCATCCCATCCCATCCCATCCCATCCCATCCCATCCCATCCCATCCCATCCCAGCCTGGCTCCCAGCCTGCTCCTGGAATGGCACAGCTGCCAGGAGCAGTCTTGGCATCTCCTTGGCAAGGTGGATTTTCCAGCCACTCCATCCTGCTTGTCCTGTCCCAGCACCGTGGAGCAACTCCCCATCCCCAGCTCTGTTTTTGGGGGTGTCATTCCTTCCCCACCATGGATTATCCCCAGGGATTGCCTCAGAGGCCACGCTCGTGTCCCCAACACCCACCAAGACATCTGGGCAGCTTCATGGCCACCAGCAGATCAAAGATTCCTGCAGGGATCTGAGCCCTTCCTCAGCCAGCAGAGCTCCTTCCTTCCCTGGCTCATGGTGTTTCAAACCCTGGATCTCCAGGATGTGGCCATGGATCATGGGAGGCTCTGGAGCCACCTGATCTGCACTGCTGAGACGCCTCCTCCCCAGGCCCTGCTCAGCTCAACCTCTGCCCCACCACCTGCAGATATCTGCACAAGGCTTGGTCTCACAAGGAGCCCAGAGCCTCCTTGTCCCTGCAGAGGAATCAGGATTTCACAATATCCCCCCATTCCCCGGCTGCAGCTGCTCCAAGCTGGGGAATGGAAAGGGAAGGTGCAGCAGGAATCTGGCATGGTGGGGCTGGGAGGGGTGGAATGAGAATTTCTGACAGAACAGAATCTTCTGCTGAGGTGCTGAAAGGAGAATTCCAAGGATTTTGGTTGTGAGCACCTCAAGGGTCGGGATGGGATGGGATGGGATGGGATGGGATGGGATGGGATGGGATGGGAGGCAGGGAGCGATCCAAGGCAATCCTGGCCACAAACCCACTGTCCTGGCCAGAGAAAAGCCAAAGCCACCCTGATGGAGGAGAATCCTGGGGAGGAAAAGGTCCCAACGACTTCCCTCAGCCATGCAGGGCACTCCTGTGGATGCCTCCAAGATGGCACAAATATCCATCCCACCTCTGGGTGGTTCTTTTGCACAGGGCAAAAAGGACAAAAAGAGAGAAGAAAATCTTGGACATGGAAAGTCAAGATAAAGGTGAGGAAGTGGCCACGTCCATGCCAAGCAGAGCTAAGGAGAGGGCACAACATGAGGCTAGGAGAAAACAACTGGAGTATCCCAAAAGATGGATTGGAGAGAAAAATCCTATTTCAGAAAAAACTGCTGAAGTGTAAGAAAGGGAACAGGCTCATGGGAAAGACATCCCCAAGGGGAGGATGTGGGGCTGCTCAGGTACATGGGGTTTCCTCAGGCTTGAGGTAAGATCATGCACTTGGACATAAACCTGCTCCATGATGTTGGGAGGAGATAAAAGTAATGATTTTTTGGGTTGGAATGACTGCATTTTCTTTCCCCCTCTGCCCATACCCAAGATTTGGCACTTTGTAGTCACTGAACCCTCTGGCCCCACTCCAGGAACACCATTAAGGAGAAGCTTCACAGCTGCTCCCAGGCTTTTCCCAAACCCACAGGGCTGGTTCTGTGTCCTGCAGAATGAACCCTTTGGCAAACACAGGGATAAAGCTCACGGGAGGTTTGCACATCTCCTCATCTGGAGACACCCAGGCAGGAATTTGGGATGTTGTGAAGGATTTTGAGGGCAGCAGACACACTTGTGTCATTATCACACAGAATAAGACAATTTCTTAATAACACAAATAATTCTCACAAATAGTTCTTCTCAAATAACACAAATAAGACAAATCACCCAGAATAAGACAAATTCGGAAAAAATTTGGACAAGTTTGGAAAGAATTCCTTCTCCATCCCTAACTCTGAGTTGAAACCCAAGCATGCAGGGTCAATATTCCCAGGTTAGATAAAATAATCAGGAAAAGGGATGCACCTTCCCAGCTTTGCCTGGAAAAAGGGAGCAGGAGGCTGCAAAGGACAGGAGCTCTGTCCCATCCTTGAGGCCCAGCCAGTTCCTCCTGGAGCAGTGGCTGTGCTGGGCACCCCAAAATCCCCAGCTCCCCAAAATCCCCAGCTCCCCAAAATCCCAGGGATTTAGGGGACGTGGTCCAAAGTGCCCCTCCACTTTTCCAAGCCAAAGCAATTAGGTTTTACAAATTGCTGATTTATCTCACAGAGGATCCTTCCTGGCGTGCTCAGCCCCCCTCTTATCTCTGGCCTCTGCAGCATATTAATTAAAGATGTCCGATGGCAATAATTAGGCTGGGCTCTTGAATTCCAACCAGAGGAGGGAGTTTTACAGATATCCCCTTCCAGCTGCTCAGTATCACAGAGCCCAGGAGGATTCACACACAAATCATCCCAGGAACACCCATCCCAAAGGGAAGAAGGAGAAAAGGGAGGGCTGGAGGGTGCTCACCCAGCCTCAGCTCTCATGCTGTGACAATGGGGACATCCCTGCTGGCCATCCCGGGGAATTGATGGGGAAAATGTGCCCCCAAATGTTCTGCCTGACTCTGTGGGGACTCCTGAGCACAGGAGCAGAGAATTCCAGAGTGGTTTGTGTGGGAAGGGATCTTAAAATTCCTGTTGTTCGCACTCCCTGCCATGGCAGGGACACCTTCCACTGTCCCAGATTGTTCCAAACCCTGTCCAGCCTGGCCTTGGGCACTGCCAGGGATCCAGGGGCAGCCACAGCTGCTCTGGGCACCTGTGCCAGGGTCTCCCCACAATTCCTAATTCCCAATATCCCATCCATCCCTGCCCTCTGGCAGTGGGAGCCATTCCCTGTGTTCTGTCCCTCCATCCCTTGTCCCCAGTCCCTCTCCAGTTCTCCTGGAGTCCCTTGAGGGGCTCTGAGCTCTCCCTGGAGCTTCTCCTCTCCAGGTGAGCACCCCCAGGTGTCCCAGCCTGGCTCCAGCCCTGGAATTGCTCCAGCAGCTCCACATCCTTCTCACACTGGGAAGCCCCAGAGCTGGAAAAGCACCTCAGGTGGGGTTTCAGAGGGGGAGATCCCCTCCCTCAACCCCCTGGTCACTGCATGGACATGGGGACACATTTCCTGCCAGGATCCCATCCTATGGGCTGTCCACTGTGCCCAGCTGTGTGACTGCCCTGCCCTGCCCTGTGCCCAGCTGCTGCCCTCACCCCCAAACCTGCCCCAACCCCCCCACGGGCATGGCAGGGATGGCTGGAGGTGCCACCCGCACTGCCCACCTGGGGATGCGGGGATCAGTGACCCTGCCTGTGCCCAGCACCACAGGGACTGGGAATCCACAGCAAAGATCCCCTCCAGCCCTGCCAAGGCTTTCCACGCTGAAAACACAGTCAGATGCTTCTGCTGTGGCTGCTAATTTGCCAAAAATATGCTCTGGTAACTGCTTACACAGGGGGAAGGAATAAAGTATGGATTTTTGAGTATGCAAATGGAATCTGCAGGCAGGAGCACGTGATGGGTGTTAGTCATAGTGCTAATGCTGGGTGCATCCAGACAGGGTGGGCAGAGCCAGGCCTGGGCAGCCAGGCAGGCCAAGGAGGAGAGGATGAGGAGGATGAGGGCTGCCAGAATGAAATCTGATGTAAATAAATAGGAAAAAATTACAGCTCGTGTCAGCGTGGTCAGCTTGTACATCTAAGGGCAGGGAGCCTCCATCTAAAGGAATCAAGCAGTGGAGCTGCTGGGTTTGGGTGAGGTTTGGAGGAAGGAGATGGGTCTGGAAGGGGTAGGGATGGAGCAGGGATGGGTTTGGAACAGCCAGAAGCTCTGCAGGAGCTGGGGGCTGCAGGAGGAGATGGATTTCCACAGCCTCACGCCTCCTCCTCCTCCTCCTGCTCCTCCTCCTTCTCCTCCTCCTCCTCCTCCTCCTCTGGATGCAAATAACAACACAAGTGTTTCTGGCTGAAATCCCATGGAACGGGGATTGCTGAGCCCTTCTCCTTGGGGGAAATCACTGGGAAATCACAGGGGGCAAGAATGATCCTCAGGGGGGTATGAGCCCCATCCCAAACGTGGGGACACCTTCATGTCCTCATTGCCTGTCCCAAGGATGCTCTGCAAGCAGCAGGTGAAGGCTCCTCCCTCACTGGAAACATTAAAAAAAAGTATCTTGTGTGGAAATGAATGTTTTCCAAGATGTTTCAAGGGGAAAATCTCTGTTCCTCTGTTCCTCAGGAAGAACCAAGCCTGTCCTGAGCATCCCCTCCCTCTTCTCACTGCTGCTGCACCTCCTGCTTCCCCAAACCTGTTGGGAAGTGCCTTTTCCAGCCAGAATTGAAGGAAAGGCTTCAAAAACCCACAATAAACACAATCAAATCTTGGCTTCACTGATTCTGATGGGGCTCATGGTGCCTCTCAGGCCAGTTGTGCTTCCTCTTAAAAGCTTCAGGTCCTGCAGTCAGGGGAAATACAACTTTTAAAAGGAAATAAACAAAGAAAGGTATTTCATATTGTCTGGCCTGGGAGTGGGATTGTCAAGAGGGAAAGTCAAGGAGGCATCATCCCCATCATCCCCTGGTGAAATGGGGCCAGGGTTTTCCCAGGGCAGCTGAATCCCTGCAGATTCAGCTGGGCTCCAAAGCAGGATGAGGTTTCATCCCCAGGGATGCAAACCACTTCAGGATATTGCTCAGCACCTTCATTAAGGCCAATGTGCCTCTCTCAGAAGGCAGAGTGGAATCAGGCTAATGCTCATTCCCTTCATCCCCCCTGCTCTAATCCTGCCCCAAACTCTGGGGTGTCTCCTGTTCCCAGCAGAGATCCAGGAGCAGGGGCTGATCCCAGCCTGGGGGCACTGCTGGGTTTGGGGCTGCATCCCCTGAGGGGTGGGAGATGCTCAGAGGGGTGGATGAGGCTGAGCCCCCCCTGGATCAGGGCTGGAGGCTGCTCCAGGAGGGAAGAGGCAAGAGCAGGTTCATTTATTCCCTGTGAAATAAATCATGGAATCACCGAGAGGTTTGGGGTGGAAGGGAGCTTAAATCTCATCCCATCCCACCCCTGCCATGAGCAGGGACACCTTCCACTGTCCCAGATTGCTCCAAACCCCTCCAGCCTGGCCCTGGACACTTCCAGACCATTATTCCTGCCAGGGAAACACCCTGCAGGCCCCAGGTGATGCCCTGAGCAGGAAATAATACCTTTGTGGTGCTCATGTTCTTGTGGAAATCAGCAAAATGAGGGGCCTCGCTCTGGCTGTTCACTCATTCATGAAAATTCATGATGCTCTGCTGTGTGCTGGGAGTGAGTGCAATCTCTTCAGGGAATAATGTTGGGGAAGCAGTGGCTGCTCTCAGGGAATGCTCATGCATCCAATGCAATTTTTAGGGATTTTTGATGCATAGGCCAGAATCTGTCTTTGAAAAGCCAATATCAAGTCCCAAAATATAAACATTTGCCTTTCAAGTTTTGTGTCCTGCAAGCTCCTGATTTTTTTTTTTTTTGTTAAAAATACTTTAATTATTAGTTAAACAGATGAATCCAGGGGCAGATAACCATCCAGACTCTCCTATAACTCCTGCAAATTCCTGCAAAAAAATCTTTTCTTGCTCAGGAGTTCAATCAATGCCAAAACCAGACCCAAAGAGACAAAAAAATCTCCCAAGGCAGATGCCAAACCCCAGAATTCACCCCTTAGAGACCATCCCCAAGCTCAGCCTGCCCAGCTCCTCCATCTCCAAGCCATGCCTGCTTTAATACAGCTCATTCATCTACGTCAGCGTTACCTGACTCAAAGCATTCAAAATTCATCAGGTTCATTTTAAAATCGAGGCATTTTTAAACAGAAGGCATTTTTAGCTCTTGTCTGCTGCTTCCCCAGCCTGGAAGAATGACTTTTCTGCAATAGCCTGGGTGGAAACCTTGCTTCCAAACCGAAGCTGAAAATCTTGCAAAATCACATGATTCCACAAGCTGGAGCTTCTAAAGGGGAAAAAAAAAGCGTTCAGCTCCAGGAGCAGATGTCACCCAACCACGAGGAGCCCCATGGGATATCAAATCACATGCAAATACCCTGAGATTTGCATTCAAAGCCATGAGAACCCACCCCAGTGCAATGGCACGAGCGCTGTGCTTCAGGGCTGGAGGCAGTGGGCAGGGAGAGGGGTTTGGTGGGCTCCCCAAGGCTGGGATCCTGCACAGCTCCCTGGAGAATCCCAGCCTGGATAAAGGACTCGGGAAGATGGAGTGAGGGTCTGAGGCCTGTCTGGCAATTTCTGCCTCATGTTCTTTTCTCCGAGGTCAAAATCCTTCTTCCTCTGTCCTGAGCTGTACCTGAAACTAAGCAGCATGTTCCAGTGAGAGAAGTAATTACCATGAGTTCATAGCATGTATTTTTAATGAGGCTGGCCAGAACCTTCATTTAGTATTTTGATTCATTTTTCTGCGCTCGGCAGCTCCCGACGTCTCCGCTTTTGCTCTCCTGGAACCACTGCAAGCAGCTCCCAGACCCAACCCAGACAGCGAGCAGCTCCATCACCAAAATCCTGACTTTTTAAATTGATGTTCGGGGTCTGGGGGGGCTGTTGGGAGCAGCTCTGGGTGCTGCAGGAGCGGGAGGATCGAGGATCAGGGCGCTCCTGGATTTGCTTGTTTCCGCCCACTGTTTGAAGTGCATCAACAATTCCTTCCCGGCAGCAAAACAAGGCAGAGCTGGTACTTTTAAGGTAATTCTGACATCCGTGCTATGAATAGATCCTGAGGGAAATTTGCCCTCTCTCCTGGGTTCCCTGTGCAGGAGCTCAGGGCAATGCAGGGCTGGGGAGAGGCCCCAGGCCGCTGGCACTGTGGGATCTGGGAATGGTTTGGGATGGAAGGGACATTAAAGGGGTCCCATTCCAACCCTCCTGGCTGGTGTTGGCTCATCCCAAAGCACAGCTCTGCTCAGGTGAGGGGATTGCAGCCCCTTCCCATGCAGGCAGGTCCCACCCAGCATTCCCGCTCCATCCCCCTGGAGCAGCAATTCATGCTGGCTTTTGGGAAATATTCCCTGCTTTTCCCCTCCCCAACCACTCCCCAGCCATTTGGTGGGTAGCTCCTGGTGCACCTGCTCAGAGAGGTGTCACCAGTGGCACTGCAGGGCTGGGAAAGTGGGACATGGAGCAGGACAGGCTGGCAGGGCCCCACCCCAGCAGCTCCCTGTGCTCCCCTCTCCCAACAACAGGAACATTTCCCAGCCCGGGCCAAGAAAACCCACTTGCCTACTCAGCCAGTGCTAACAATGCAAACACTAATTATATTTCCCTCACCTATCAAAGGATGATTCATTTTAGGTGAGTGGGCACGGAGATTACACAAGATGAACAGCACCGTGCGACCGCCCGGCCCTGTCGGGGCAGCTCTCCCGAGAAACAGGGATTTAGGGACATGCAGGATGGGGACAGGATGGCAACAGGGTGAGGCTAGTTCACAGCAGGCACCCCCAGCCTGTGCCATTCCCTCAGGGATGCAGTGAGTGCCCAGGATGGGGCTGGTCCCATCCCAGAGCCCTGTCTGGTTCAGGATCCCAGTTCAGCTGGGAAGAGGTGGGAGGAGGAGGAAACCAGCATTGCTAGGGATGGAAAGGGCAAAAACAGATCTGGAGGCTTCCTTCAGCCAACCCATCTCATCCACCCCTGCCAAAGCCACGATGGTTTCAGCAGCTCAGCCCAAACCCAAGGCAGAGAATTCCCATGGGAAGGCTGGAGCTACAACTCCAGCTGTCCCCGGGGTGCAATCACTGAGATCCCCACAGCATCCCAGGCAGAAGCAGCTGTGATGTCTCCTGATCTCCTGACCTCATCTGAAGAGGGTCTCCAGCCTTCTGCCCGGCTCCCCCAGCCCCACTGACAGCATCCCCAGCCCCACAGAGCTGCAGATCCAGGTGGACGCAACTCCTTTCCCTGGAGCAAGGGAGCAATTCCTGCTCCCACTCCGGAGCTGGGCTGAATCAGACAAGTGCTTCAACTGCAGCTCCCAATCCTTGGGAGCCTGCTTTATGTAACACCAGGTGCTCTGGAGGGGCCCAGGAGGCTTTTTGGCAGCAAGACGAGGCCGTACCAGCAGTGTGGGGATGTCTGAGTGCGCGAGGCCACGGGGACAGCAGGACGGCGCAGGGGCCGCGTGCCAGCCGTGCCAGGGCCGCGTGGGTTCCTGAGAGAGCAGCACGGATGGGCAGCAATCCCCGGGGCTGGGGGAGCAGGGTTTGCTCTGCCGGGGGTCAGGAGCGAGTGGGAAGGGCGTGGGGGGCTGCTGGGCGTGGGGGGCCGGGCGTGGGGCGCGCGGCGGGCGCGGCGTGGGAGGTGTGAGCTCGGCAAGCTGCGCGCGGGGGCAGCGCTGCCGCGGGGCTGGCGGGAGCCCCCGGGCCACCGAGTGCCACCCCCGACGCCCAGCACACCCAGGATCCAGCAGGGACACCAACAGCCCCCCCAGCACAGGCTGCCCTTCCCCCTGCAATGGGAAAACTGGAGCAAATCCCTGGATTCTGGGGCTCCCCGAGCATCGCTGCGCATTTAGGGCCCCAACCCCGAGCCAGGGATGGGGAGCTAAAAAAAAAATGATGTGCAAGGGATGAATATTTATCTGTGGGTGGCAAGTGACAGATGCTGGGGCGAGGATTCTTGGGTACTTCAGTTTGCTGGAGGTAATAACTGGAATAGATTAATGAGAAACATCCTTCCCTACCGTTGCCTCCCCGGTGCCACCGCTCCCGCACACAGCGGCCTCTGGGACCCAAACACACAAAGTTCAGAAAGGCCTGGTGTCCAAAAAGGCTGGAGATGCCCAGCTCTGGTGGTTTCCACCCAGAATGGAGCCCGGCAGCTGGGAAAGGGCTGTGGCCTCTGGGTGCTGGGAGCAGAGTTGGTGGAAGTGGCCTTGGAGGTGGCTGTGGCCCCGCTGAGGTGGGGGAAGCTGATGTGGAGGAGCATCCACAGTTACCAGCACCCTGCATTTCCCCAGCACGGCATCCCTTCCTCCTTGGAAGGCTTGCAGAGCCCCAGGGGGAGCATTTTGCCACAGACCCTGCCCTTTCCCAGCACTGCTCCTCTTCCCTCCTCCCGAAATCGCAAACACGCGACGACGACGTCGCTTTTGGGTCCCCGAGTGCCGGGAAGCCGGGCTGGCCTGACAAGATGGAAGGAAAAGCTGCTTCCTTCTGGTAGCTTCTCAGAAAACGCTGAAACTGCTGCTAAGCCACCCCAGGGTGGGGATGCTGCCCAGGTTTCCCTAAAAAACGCTGCTCTGCAGAGGATGGGGAGCGTGCCGGGGCGGGGGCACGTGCGTGGCCGGGGACAGGGCCAGCCCTGCAACACCCAGCCCTCAGAGACCTGTAGTTAGTCCAGACTTGTGTCTGTCCTCCCTCAAACCTCCCAGGCAGGGGCTGGGTGCCAGGAGGAGACAGCACCCACGTTGGGAGCAAGCAGAAACCCCCCCACAGCCCCTCCCGAGCGCCTCGGATGTGGGAGACGGCGACGATTCCCTGCCCAAGCTTTATTTTTGACTGAAGGACTGCTGGGATTTATCCATGGCTTCCAAACACACGTCCCAGCTCAGTCCCCAGCATCCTTCCAGGCAGCTGAAACAAAAGGTTGCAGCTCTCTTTTTCTCGGGGAGAAAACAACCGGCACCGAATTATCATTAAAAATCCCGAGGCGGTTCCGCCTCTGCCTGTGAGAGCACAGAAAAAAAGCAGCTGCAGGTGAGGTTCAACCTCCCCTCCCTGAGCAACCACAAAGCAGCAAACTGGGCTTTCCAGAGCAAGGTCTTGCAGCACCTTTCAGCAGGGCTGCGATGGAGCTCCCCGACGCTGCAATTTCCTCACCGGAGCCGTATGGAAAACCATAACATCCTAAAAATAACCCGAGAGCCTGCTTTAGGAGGCCTCCATTCCCGGGAAAAGCAGGGGCCAGCGGAGCCCAGGGCCCCCCAGCTGCTGGCAGGTAGGCCTGCCTCGGATTATGGTGGCAATTCCCATTGTGGAAGGAGCCCCAGCCCAGGAGCGAGGATGATACAGCCACTTCCAGCACGGCGCCAGCTGTTTCTCCCAGTTCAGCCCTAAAGCTTGTTAGCCCAGCAATTTTTTTGGGTTTGATCGCTCCAATTGGGTTTTCTTGTTTTTCCTCTAATCCCAGTTTCCCCTCAGCATCTCGTTAAGCCATGTTGACGGCAGAGAAGAGCTCTGGTGATCCCTCTGAGCCCTTACGCTAAGCATTAAGCCGTAAACTAGGAATGTAAGACTCTTGTCTGAATTAAAGTCTTTTCCCTGGCATCACTGAGCGTGGGGCTGCCTTTGGAGGGGCTGGAGGAGGAGCAGAGCCCCCCACCCCTGGCTGGGAGCTCTCCACCCCTGATCCCCCCACACACACACACTCGCCTCCATCCTGCCCCGCGTTGTTCCCATGCAAATCCTACAGGTTCCAGTGGTGCAGTCAGAAGTGCCAATCCCATGTGCAACTTGGGTTGTGTCCCCAAGGCCTGGCTCACCCCATGCTCCGACCCCTCTGGGCCAGAGTTGGGCATCCCCCCACCAGCACAGCCCCTTCCACATCCCAAAAAACTGCTTGAGGAGAGCAAGGAGGGAGGACCCAGCGCCCAGAGACCCCATGGAACATTTGGGGCTACCTGTGGCAAAGAGCTGGGCTGGTGCCACGCTGGGCTGGTTCCTTCTCCCCTGCAGGGTGGGAGCATCTCCTGATCCACGGCAGCAGGTTGCAAACTACCAGAGTCCAACCCCAACCCCTCTGGGAGCATCTCCCCACCACCCTCCACCCCTCTGCCCCAGCCAGGAAAGGATCAACGCATCACCTACCTCCATCCGAGTAGGTCTCTGTCCCGTAGCCATCCTGTAATCCATTGCTCCAGGTGCCTTCGTACTTGGCCCCGTTTCCAGTGCATTCCCGGACCCCGTACCGTCCCTTAAATCCATGGGTCCACTCTCCTTTGTACACCCACTTCCCTTTGCTCTCCATGCCAATGCCATGGCGCTTGCCCTGCGCCCAGGTGCCCTGGTAAGTGTTGCCACTGGGCCAAGTGTAGACCCCCAGCACCTCAAAGCCGTGACTCCAGGAGCCCGAATATTCACCTTGACCCTTCGGGCCCGTACAGATTCCATGGCCATGAGCCTTTCCGTCCTCCCAGCCTCCACAGTACGACCCTCCATCGTCAAAATTAAACCTTCCCCCACTGGACATGCATGTAATTCGGTTTGCAAATCTCCCGAAAGGTGAAAAAAAAAAAAAAAAAAAAAGGGGGAAAAAGAAAAGAATAGGAAGAAATGCAGGAAATAAAATGCGAACGATGACTTGGGGGAAAAAGAAATAAATAAAAATTAAAATAATTAAATCAAATCGAACTCAATTGAAATCATGCACCAGATCCAGGGAGCTGCTTAAGCCAGTTTCTTGTGATTATTCATTCTCTGGGAGTATGTTGAGGATCAGTTCTCTCTTCCCCTGCTGTGGAAACAGGATCATTAAAAAAAAAAAAAATAGCAGCAAGAACAGCAGCAGCTATTGGATTTTGGTGCAAACGACTCCACCTAAAAACCATCCAAGGCAGGGAACGGGGGTGGGGGAAAAGGAGAAAAAAAAAAAAAAGAAAAAAAAAAAAGAAAAAAAAAAAAAAAAAAAAAAAAAAAAAAGAGGCCAAATGCCAAGAGAAGGGAAAGAGGGTAAAAAAAAAAAAAAAAAAAAAAAGGGAAAAAGCGAGCGCTGGGCAGCCCCGGGGGGAGGATGCTCAGAGCCCCCGCGGAGCCCCCCGCCGCCGGCCGGGCTGGCTGGGGCGCAGGGCCGGGGGCAGCGGCGGGCGCGGCGGCATCGCGGGGCTCGGCACGGCAGCGGCAGCGGCAGCAGCAGCAGCAGCAATGCGGAGCCTCCTCCGCCGCCCTCCCGCACGGCTCCGGCCGCTCCCGCACCGCGCACCGCGCACCGCGCACGCCCCGCGCCCTCCCCCGCGCCGCAACGCTCAGTGCCGGGGGGCCGCGCCCGGCCCTGCCCGCATCCCGGCCCGACCGGGGGCCCGCGCCGCCGCCCCCGGCCCTCGCTCGGCGCTCCCGACGGGGATAAATCCCGCTCGGCAACGAGCGGGATCCTGGGCTCGCTGCTCTGCCTCGGCTTTCTCCCGGCGCCGGGCTCAGGGTGGATTTAAAGAGACAGGAACTGCGTCGCCTTCGCCTCGCAGCCCAGCAGGGCCGCAGCCCCCCGCAGCCTCCCGGGATGCTCCCGCAGTTTTATTGATCGCTCCGGCTCTCCCCGGCGGGGCGGAGAGGGGCCGGCATCCCCCGTGGGCAGGCGGCCGGGAGACACCGGGCATGGGCCGAGCGGCGCCGGGGTCCGGGCAGAGCCCGCTCGGAGGCGGCCCGGGCGCGCCGCAGCTGCAGCACGGGCCGGTTGTTGTTTATTGATGGAGAGGCCGCGCTGTGCTTCGCCCCGGGCTGGGGACAGCGCTCCGGGCTGGGTCCGGATCCGCCGGGCGCCGCTCCCCTCCCTCCAGCACCGCGCATCCCACCGGGATCCTCCCAGCCCACCGGGAGCCCCTCCGCGCTCCGCTCCCCGACATCGGGGATTTGCCTCCCTGGGTTTTTTCTCCCTGGGTTTTTTCTCCCTGGGTTTTTCTCCCTGGGTTTTTTCTCCCCGGGTTTTTTTCTCCCCGGGTTTTTTCCCTCTCCTGGAATCCTCGCGTTGTGCCCCCGGAGCAGGCGGGGTCCGGCTCCGCTGGTGCATCCCCCTGGATCGGAACGTGCTGAAATCTTTTTTGGCACCGGGATGCGTGTTGCGGGTCCGTGTGCCTGCAAATATCGATGTGTTTGTGTTAATACACCAGGGGATTCACGCACCACTGTTAAAGGGGGAGCTGTGCTGGAGAATGATTTCAAAGATGCTCACAAGTGCTTATAAAGCAAAACCCTGGGAGATGGAGGAAAAACTCAGCTCTTCCCCAAAATCTCGGATTTCATCACCAGCGTTGCTGGAGTGGGGGTTTTGAGCCGGACCCACCTTGGCCAGGACTCCAAGGAAAAAAACAAAACAAAACCAAACAAAACAAGCAGTGTAACTGCTGGTGATGGAAACCCGCGGGATTGGGGCTGTGCATCCCCTCTGAAAGGCTCCTGTGCTCGGTACCTGCCTCTCTGCCCACCCACCCGCAACTTTCAGCCTGTGGCTTCCCACTCAGTTGGGTTTTTTTTCCCTCTCTCGATGCATTTTCTTGTCCATCCATGGAAACACATCACCACCCTCCTCTGGAAGAAAACCTTCCTCTCTCTCTCTCTCTCTGGGAGCTGGAGGGAAGAGATGCAACTGGAGTGGGTGGAAATTTTCCCACTGAAGCATTTCTTTCCAGTAGAAAATGTCTTTGCAAACTACACCGAGTCCTGAATGCAAGAACTGTGCTCATTATACATTGGAGGGCTTTATTGTTTCCTTCCCCAAAAATCCCACACGCCAGGTGCTGCATTTTTTGGCAACTGCAAACTCCCTTTTCCTTTTTTTTTTTTTCCCCCCCACAGAGGGAGAATTTGGGTGGGAACCCCCAAAGTTTCCAAGAAAAACACCAGAACTGAAGTTGCTTAAACACATATAAAAATTTTGGTAGGGAACAAAAGAAATTCCAGTCCCCTTCTGTTGCTTTCTCAGTAGTTTTAGACAGTCATAGTTGTTTTACATGTTAATTATCCGACTAATTATTGTCCAGCTGTTCTTTTGGGGGGGATTTGGTGGGATGTAGGGAGGCACCAAGGTGTGACACCCCTCTGACCAACGTGGGATGCTGCTCCTCATAAAGCAGGTGCTTGAAATAACAGCAAGTTTAATGGCACCTGGTGAAAAAGAAACTCCCAACAATCCTGCATTTCCACCATGGACAGAAAACACCCATTGCTCCCACTGCCCAATCCTCCTTTTTCTTCCCCCATCCGCACCCAGTGATTTATTATAAGCTGATTTGCCATTCATTGTATTTTTTTCATCATTATTTTTTTCATTCCAAACTTCATCTCACTCACTTCCTCATCCTCACGTGCACCAGGGATTTAAAGAACCAACCTGTCAGCCCTATCTGACACCATCTGTGTCCCTGCAATGGGTCACATCTCCTGGGGGAATCCTGCAGCCCAGCTTTCCTGACCTGGCATGGCAGGAGGGAAAAGCCCGCTGGCACTCAGGGCTGCTGTGAAATCCAATCTGGAATCTCCCTCAGCCTCCTGCACATCAGCAGCGCTGAGGAGATGTGAACTGCTCTGCAGAGGACTCCCAGGGCTGCTCACTGGGGCCTCACCTTCTCGGTATCCCATCCTAATTAGGGATTCCTTCCCAAAATCCCATCCAACCCTCCCCTCCTTCAGTCTGAAGCTGTTCCTCTCCTGTCCATGCTCCTGTATAAACTCCATCACCCCTGGGATCACTGAGCCATTAAATCCACGCCTTAACCCAGCTCCCAGTGCCTCAGGGTGCCAGGGAATTTTCCTGCTGCAGCCCTGTGCTCTATCCACCCTCTCCATCTGATTTCCACTCGTGCTTGTGGGTCCTGACCTGCCAGTCCTGCCTGGAATCCCACTGGGACTGGCTGGGAGCTGCTCTGAGTCATTAACAACAAGGAAATAAATGACCCACAGAGTTTCTGGATCAATATCCTGGGAAATGAAGCACGAGGCAAGAAGGGTCTGCAGCAGGGACTCGACACATTCTCGTCCTTTAAGCAGCCACATCCATAATATCTAATAAAAACCATCCATAATATCTAATAAAAACCTGGGGATCCCTGGGGGATTCTGGCTGAGCAGCGGATGCTGGAGGTCCCGAGCTGCCAATATTAAAATATCCTCAGAACTTTGGGGGGAGGAAGAAAGATAATATCCTAATGGAAAAAAATATTATCTCCAGCATGAGGGAATTCCAGATTTATCGTCACTCCAGCAGGTGAGGGTGGATTTCTCATTGTGCCAGGCACAGGCCTTTGTGGCTTGATCCTGTTATGTGCAAATGAAGTAAAGCTTAATGCAGTAATGTATAAAAGTCTGTATATTTCCTTGCCACTTTAAAAGTGAATCAGAAAATAATTACAAGTCAGATCAATTCAGAGAAGGACTTTAAGTGAAAAACTTGTTGAAAAGGGAAAAACCTTTAAGAATATTTTATCCAAAAAGCAGCAAAACAAGGAGGAATCTTTGTTAAAATAACCAACAGCACTTGGAAAGGAAGGGAAAGAGCTGCCAAGACTGACACACAAAACATAAACACACAAAAGGAAGAAAAGGGAAACTGGTTGTAATTAATAAACCTCGGAAGCTGGGGAAATTAAAGACAGGAGGATATTTTCCATGAGTTCTGAGCAATGGGGTGATCCCACAGGGAAATGGGACGTTTATCAGTGACACAGACAAGGCAGGAATGCTCAGTGAGGGATTTATCCTGGTGTTTGGTGGGAAAAAATACAACATAAGCTAAGGAAATACTGCTCAGGAGAGCCCAGGAGCATCCAGCTGATGGAGCTGAGTGGTTTTACACCAGCACATCCAAATAACTTGAGATGGTTGTGAAGGAGGTGGCCAAGGAGCTGTGGGGACAAATCATGGTGGTGTCCAGGAGGTCTTGGAAGAGGCACTGGAGTGCCAGAGGACTGGGAAAGTTCAGGACTGGGAAAGTTCAGAGGCTTGGGAAAGTTCAGAGGATTGGGAAAGTTCAGAGCATTGGGAAAGTTCAGAGGATTGGGAAAGTTCAGAGGATTGGGAAAGTCCAGAACTGGGAGAGTTCAGAGGATTGGGAAAGTTCAGAGGATTGAGAAAAATCCAGCACCACGCTCCAAGGGGACAGGACACTGGGATTGAAGTGTTTAAGGCTGGGAGGTTTCTTGGACAATTATGGAACCACAAAGGCTGAGCTGGGTAATTAAAAGGGGTGGTATAATTGGTAATTAGAGAGGGTGGTGTAGTGAGTGGCAAAGAGGATGTGAGGGAAAGGCAGTGGAGAGCTCTGGTTTTCACCTGCAGGGTGATGGGGCTGTGAGGCAGAGATGATCACACCATGGAATTCCTCAGCTTCCACACAGCCCTGGGCTCGGTCCCTGCCATGGAGGGATTGGGAAAAACACCAAATCAACAGGGCCTGCATGAAATAAATTAAACTGCAAAAGTGAGAGGGCTCGAGGCTCAGCTGCGAACAGGGAGGGAGGCACCGAGCAGGACAGGTCTGGGATGGGGTGACAGGACAAGGGGGAATGGTTTTAAACCCAAAGAGGAGAGGTTGAGGTCTGATATTAGGAGGAAATTCTCCCTGTGAGGGTGCTGAGACCCTGGCACAGGTGCCCAGAGCAGTAACCCTTGTGGGGATTGCTCACCTTCCACTCCACTCCTGGATTCCACAGATGGTGCAGCCACCACCAAGCACGAGAGCCAAAATATTCCCAAGGCCTCCCACCATTAGACTGAAATGGGCAGCTTTGGAAAGCAGAATGATTTTCATTTTTCCTTCCTGCTCCATCCCTCCCCAGTGAATTGAATTCCAGGGGTGCAGCATCACCTGATGTTGCCCCTAAGTTTTCTTTTCTTCACTTGGTCTCTAAATGACCCCCAAACCAATTAAAGCCCAGAAGGATGTTGCAGCAAGCAGAACTGCTGCTAATCTTCCGGAAGATTGGAACTTATGGAAGTGATTGAGATGGTGGGAAGTTACATTACTTGGACAAGGTCAGCCTTGGAGTTGTAAGCAGCATTTTTATTTTTTAACATGTGGCTGCTTCAATGCTAATAATCTCACAGGTCAGGAGAAGCCAAGACCTGGGTTAACCAGAAAGGAAAACTCCCGTGTGTCCTTGGGTTTTTCTGTGCAAAAAGAAGAAGAGCTGAGGAGGAAAGGATGAAACGTTTGGCTCTGTGCAGCAAGGGGAAATGGGTTTGCAAGGAGAGGAAGGATGGGGCTGGATAATGGGCATGTTCCAGGCATGTGGGCAATAAATTACCTCAATTGCGCTCCCCGTGCTGGGCATGGGCTGAGTGCATGCCCTGGTCACTGCCTGTGCAGCATTAACCTGCTGCATAGGACGTGGCTGTTTATCCTGCCAATTACTGCCAATCTAATCAGCTTCAGCCGGGTAAAAATAGAGCCAGTTTCCGTGTGGAAATCAAGAGGCACAAAAACAGCAGCAAAGAAGCTGATCCTGATCAGCCAAGCACATGGGAGGGAAAGGCTTGCAGCAGGAAATGGGCTGGGATGGTTTTTCCTTGTGGGCAGGTGGATCTTTTCCCTCAGGGCTGGGTTTTCCCCAGCATCCATCAGGCAGCCTGAAGGGGAGAGTGGGAGTCACTCCCAGGCAGGCTGGGAGCTCCTCAGAGCAGGGATGTGCTCTCAGGAGGGAAGGAACAGGGCTGGAATCAGATGGAAGGGACACACAAGGGGAGGGTGATGCACGGAATGCCGCCCTGGAATGGTTTGGGTTGGAAGGGACCTTAAAACTCATCCCATCCCACCCCTGCCATGGGCAGGGACATCTTCCACTGTCCCAGGTTGCTCCAATGTCCAACCTGGCCGTGGACATTTGCAGGGATCCAGGGGCAGCTACAGCTGCTCTGGTCCCACCACCCTCACAGAATCCTTTCCTAAAATCTGATCTAAACCTGCTCTCCATCAGCTAAAAGCCATTCCATGATGATGGATGGATGGATGGATGGATGGATGGATGGATGGATGATGGATGGAAGGATGGATGGAAGGATGGATGGAAGGATGGATGATGGACTTGAGTTCCTGCGTGCTGTGGAACACACCCAGCAGCTGTGCTCAATGAGATCAAGCTGCTGTCCCATGTAAGGGCCTGCTGAAGGAAGTATCAACCAAGGAGAAGAGCAGCAGGACAAGGCTCTGCAGGTGCTGGCATCCCATCCTTCTTCCCTCCATCTCTCCATCCCTCCATTCCTCTCTCATGTTTTCTAGGGACAGAGGTACATTTTTTGTGATCTTGGAAGGTGAAAAATTAAACCAAGGGAAAACAATGGGATTTTCCCCCAACACACTTAATTGCCCTTTTACTTTACTGGATCACCCCACAAAAAATGAGTGTTGAGCTGTCTGTCCATAATACACCCCAGATCCATCTCAAGGAGGACACAGGCAGTGGCCCTTTGCCCTTCTCACCCCAGCTGGAAAATCCCCTTATTTACAGGGACATGGCTTTTCCAGCCACCCCATCCCCTGGATTTCCCACCCTCCTCCCCTGCCTGGGGCTCTGGGCCACCCTTGGCAGGGCACAAACCCCAGGGTGACCAATTTCCCACAGCTGAAAGGTGTTTGTGGATAAACCTGAGGTGGTCAGGCTTGCCCAGACCAAGGAGGGGCCTCATCTCAGGGCTCAGGATGCTCTGTCTGAGCCCGAGGAGCGGCAACGCTGCCGATAATTAAGGGACATCTGTCACCCTGTGCTCCTGCTGGGATTGTCAGGAAATGCTGACATCATGTGAGGAGAAGAAAGCTGCTCTGGAGCAGGGCTTGGCATGCTGGCTCCCAGCTCCAGCCCTGCCACGGGCAAAGGCTGCTCCTGCCCAGGGTTGGGAAGGGCTGGGGGAGCTGCTGTGGGGCTCAGCCTGCCCTCCCAGGAAGGGACACGTCCCAAAGCTTTGCCAAATCTGGAGGAAAAGCCATTTCTGCTCCCTCTGCCCCTCCTCAGCCTTGAGACAGGGTACAAATTGCATAAGGTTAAGAAATAAGCAGTTTGGAGGGTATTTTTTTTTGCTGTGAGGGCATTTGGGGTATTTCTTGCCAAGAGCTTGGGGTTTTTTTCTGGCCTAACAGATACGGGAAGTTGAGGTTTTTAAATTCTGAGAGTTTTTATAATCCAGAGAAGCTGAGGTTGTGGCTGCCTCATCCCTGGCAGTGCCCAAGGCCAGGTTGGACAGGGCTTGGAGCACCCTGGGATAGTGGAAGGTGTCCCTGCCATGGCAGGGGTAAAATGGGATCTTTAGGGTCCTTTCCAATCCAAACCATTGCAGGATTCTGTGATCCCCAAGAACTCCTGGACTGTGAGAGCTGGGATTTACAAGTATTGGCCAAATGGATTTTTTTTTTAAATTTTTATTATTTCCTCAAGCTCCCAGTGGGCTGAATGCTCAAATGTGGCATCACTGATGGGGAAACTGAGGCAGGGTCCAAGGACACACTCACTCCTCTGG
The DNA here is from genome assembly GCF_028551555.1 of Melozone crissalis. Classification (NCBI taxonomy): domain Eukaryota; kingdom Metazoa; phylum Chordata; class Aves; order Passeriformes; family Passerellidae; genus Melozone; species Melozone crissalis. The sequence goes on from NW_026535785.1 coordinate 2,147,431, forward strand.
TCTAACCCTTTGCAAAAGGTGCTGCTCTGACCCTTGGGATTAGAATCTGCTCTCAGAGGAAGAAATAAACCTCAACCAAGAATTTTGGCACCTGATGAGAAAGCAGGGCTCCCTCTCTCAGTTTAATGGAGCTGCTGATGGATGAATTCCTGTGTGAATAATGAATGTTTGGAAATGCTCTGAGCACTGCAAATGCAAAGGACACTGTGATTTCCCTGGGCTCTGAGAGCCAGTGGCAGAAGTTCCCAGAATTGTTTGGACTGTAGCAGTAGGGATTTATAATTCATAACAAAGAAGAAATGTCTCTCAGTGAACCAAGAAGACACAGTAATGTAAAAAAGTTGATGTTACTCATATCTTTTCTTATGAAATTCTGTCACACAAGAGTGGTCAAGGATCTTTTTTCTGGGCAGATAAATACCTATGGAGGGATTTATTCCATATTTGATGTAGGTTTTCAAACAAGGTTTCCTCCTTGCAGCCTGTTTTGTAGGGATTTAAACAGATGCACACTTCAATCTGGAATATCATGACTGGGCTATCCAAACATGAGAAATTCCTTTGCTTCCCAAAAGCCAGAGCAGAAAGTTATCCTACACATTTCATGCATTGGGTTAAAAAAATAAAAAAAAGCAAAGCACAAAACAAACCTTCAGAAAACTGCAAGGCAGATTCAGATTCGCAGGGTTTTGAGATCTGCTTAAGGAATCAGCAAGCAGGATTCAGGAGCAGTTAATAACAGCCTGTAGTACATGGCACTATTAACATGGGATAATCCATGGAAAAGAAAGGGTGAGGGATAAAGGAACGTCACCCTACAACAGTGAGACCTGCAGAAATGAAGCCATGAGAATCCTAAACCAGATTACCTCGGCTGTCACTGTCAGGCACAGAGCAGGAGCAGCAGGGATGGGGAGAGGAGGACGTTTGGATTTTCCCTGGGATGGGATGCACACCTTGGTCCTGCTGAAACAGAGGAGTCCAGGTGCTGGTAAATCCCTGTGGTGAAGCGAGGGAACTTTGGGATTTGGACTGAAAGTCCCCCCAGACACGATGGGATGAACAGAGCTCCCCAAAAGGAGCAGAGCTGGAGGCTGCATTCCCTGTCCTCATCCACTTCCAGCCAGGAAAACAATCTTCCCTGGGCTTCCACCTCCTGGAGAACCTCTTCTCACAACCACCCCAAGCTCCTCTTTTACCCTCTGCTCGTATTTCCAGCATTGCTTGAGCTTCCCTTCAAACATCCTTCATGAAGAGGATTTCCAAAACTCTGTGAATTTAGGCTGGTTAATTCTGGAGATCTCGGGGTGAAAGCTGGTGCCACATGAAAACCTCCTCCAATTTGCCACTTACCTTGAATGGCCCATCTTCATCAGGAGACAGAACACAGGGGGATGAAACTCTAAAGTAAGGGGCCCAAGTCAAACTTTGGAGCGAAAAACCTCCAGGTTCTTTGTTGGAAGAGCAAATTTGGAAGGAACTGGCTTTCAATCTGCCTGCAGGCACCCAACTGATTAGCAGAGCTGCTGAGCACTCAGATTTGGCCTTCAGCTCTGGATTTATCGACCCTGAGCGCTCACACAGAGCTCTGGAGTGCTGCAGAGCAGCCTCTGCTCCTCCTGACGTGCTGGCAGCACCATCCATCCCTAAATCTCTGTACAAGCCTCCAAAATTCCTGTGGGGCAGAGGGATGCATCCCAAAATGTGGAAATCACATCCTGGGGAAAAGCAGAACCATCTGAAATGAAACCCTGGCCCAATGAAAGTTTGAACAGGGCTGAGCTCTGCAACAGGAGCCTGCTCCAGTGTCCCAAAAAAACCTCCTGAAACAAGAGCAGGCTGCCCGTGGTTCTCATCAGTCTCAAGCACTTCCTATGTTTATTTTCTTGGCCCAGCCCCAGCTTTGCCAGTTGCTGCTCTGTGCTCTCTGCTGGCCTGTGCTCCCTCCCATGTCCTCACACGTCCTGGCTTCCCTTCCCTTCCCTTCCCTTCCCTTCCCTTCCCTTCCCTTCCCTTCCCTTCCCTTCCCAAACTGCTCAGCTGTGCCCCTCTGAGGCCTGCTCCCACCCCAGGTACCTCAATATTTATATTTACTCCCCAGAATGCCTTGGGATCATTTTGGGAAGGGCTCCCCAGCAGTGGAAGATGAGACCATCCCTTGGGGGCTCTTCCCATGAGGATGTGGCTGCAGCCCCAGGTCCTGCTGCTCCCATCCTGGGAAATCAGGATGCTCACAGGGATCAGGGACCACAGCGCTGGGGACACACAGGGTTTGTTCTTGTCCCTGGGCCACAGCAGCAAGGAAACAGCCAGGCATGGGCAGCCTGTGGTCTGTCCAAGCTCCACATGTGATGCACTAAATCCCTCCTTGTGACACCAGGGATGCCACCAGGACCAAAAGGTGGCCACAGCCAACAGCAGCACTCGGCCAAGCGTGGTTTTATTGGAAAACTGCTGTCCCACACAAGCCTCTCGCTCCTTTAGCACCCCTGGTTTTCTGTCTGTCAGCCAGAAATTATTGCCAACGCTTGATGCTGGCTTTTGGGTTCAGAAGCACCAAAAAAGCAGGGAAAGAGGTGGCTGTGTGCTGGGCACAGCCCTGACCCACCTGCTCAGGACACTGCTGCTCCTGCTTTGCCCTGAATTCCCAGTCAGGAGGGTGAGCTCAGCCCTGCTGGTGTGGCTCAGGGTCAGCCCTGGTCCCATCTGCTCTGGGTCCCCACTGGGAGCAGGGACAGGAGCAGGCGGCTCCAAAGCTGAGCCACCTTGGCTGGAATCCACAGGGAAAGCTGTCAGGATGTGCTGCAGAGTCAGGCAGAGCTGGCTTTTGGGATTTAGCCACGTTCCCTTCCCCTCCCTCACTGCTGGCACCTGTAGCTTTCCAACACTCATCCCAGGGAGGTTCCTGAGCCCTCATCAAGCAGAAATCCACGTTCTCCACAAGATCCCATGCTGGACAGGCAGAAAAGGGATGGACAGGGATGGATGTGCCCAGAGGCAGGGCAGGGACACAGATATCTCATCATGGTTGATGAGACTTCAGAGTTTCCCTTTGCAGCACAGAGGAACCACTGTCCACACTGCTGGGAGGGACAGGACACAGGGAATGGCTCCCACTGCCAGAGGGCAGGTATAGGTGGGATATTGGGAAGAATTCTTCACTGTGAGGGTGCTGAGACACTGGCACAGGTGCCCAGAGCAGCTGTGGCTGCCCCTGAATCCTTGGCAGTGCCCAAGGCCAGGCTGGACAGGGCTTGGAGCACCCTGGGACAGTGGAAGGTGTCCCTGCCATGGCAGGAGTGAATGAGGTGAGCTTTGAAGTCCCTTCCAACCCAAACCCCTTCTGTGATTTGTGATTTCAGTGATTCTATGACCGACTTGTCATTTGTGGTTTCAGTGATCCTATGGCTGATCCCAATAGTTTCACCATCCCTGCCACAAAATTACAGAACTTTGTTTCTCCAAAGCTTCCAAACCGAGCAGGACACTTTAAAATCTGCTGTGCCTGCTGCAAGCAGCCCAGAGCTGAGGATATTCTGCTCCTCCAAAGGGGCTCCTCTGGGATGGGGATGAAAACCCATTCCATAACTGGGCTGTTTCCTGGTGTTGGGTGATTTTTGGCAGACTTGGAGTAAAAGAATGGGGCCCATCCTTTCTTGTCTGTCCCCACCACTACACTGGAGCACAACCAGTGACAGCCATACAAACTATTGCTTTCCCCCAGAAACACCATTTTTTGGTGGATAAATCTTGGGGGGTTTTTGGGGGTTTTTTTTTGGTGGTTTTTTGGTGGTTTTGGTTGGCTGTTGTTGTTGTTTTTGTTTTTATGAGGATTTCATCTTCACATCCAAACAGTGCCTGAAACTCCCTGGGAATGTTGAGATCTCCACATCCACTTCTTGAAATCACATCTCTGCCTGCAAAATACCCCCAGTGAAGTTTGGACAATGCTCCCAGGCACATGGTGGGAACCTTGGAAATACCCTGTGCAAATCCAAGGGTTGGACTTGATGATGCTTTTGTGTCCCTCCCAACTCAGAGCATTCTGTCATTCCACGGTTCTACTCTAGAAAGGGCAGAAAAATGAGGAAAATGGTCAAGAAAATGAGTATATGGCTTTGCCCAGCCCCGAAATACACGGCCCAAAGTTGTGTTTTCCACGATTCCTGGGCTCTGTAGCAACAGTAGGTTCCTGGCACCCTCTAATGGAAAAGCTCCGTCACTGAATCACCGTCTCGGGCTGCGACTCCGGGCTCCTGCCGTTCTATTTTTAATCCAATATCACAGGAATAACTAACAGTGAGCCAGGCACGGTGCACGGCGTGCCAGGGAGGACCTGGAGAACGAGCAGAGCAAATGTCAGGGCTGCTCCTGGGGAAGGAGAGGCTGCCTGGGGCTCCCAGGGATTGCTGCTTTGCTTATGGAAATGCAAGGGAAGAGCTCACCAGCGCTGACATTTGGGCTTTGTTTGTGAATTTAAGGCCCATGCTCCGAGGTTAATCATGTTACATTGCCTGTCCTACCCTTTCTCCCTCGTCTCTCTTGGCTGCGTTGATAGGGTGGAATTTTTTAGGATATTTTTCCAAGTTTGGCATCCTGGAAGTTGCTCCAATCTCAGGTCGTGTTGTATTCATATTGTTGTATATCATATTTCTAGAGTCTCATACCTTCTCTCGGTGTTTTCTTACGGCTGCTTCTCCTCAGCTCTCAGGCTTCAGATCTCTATCGTGTTGGGGTCACCAGTGGTTGTAATCATATTGTTGTTATTACATTAACTAGAATCAGGGCAGGGTCACTTATACAACGCAGAGATCTTTTACTGCAATACATACATTTACTCAGGCCCCTATAAGGTCGGACTCGGCTCTGGAGCTGTTTGCAAACAGAATTCCTGGTTGGATTATGAGGTGTTTTTAAAGCCAGAAAGTGACACCCATAGCCAGGGAAGCTCTCCAAGGGTTTGTCCCCAGCTGGGGGGGACACCTGACATTTGGAGGCACAGAAAAACCGGGGTGGTGCCAAGCCCAGGGTTCCTGTCAGCCTCAAACATCCATGGCCAGGAAAAGGGGGCAGGACACGGCAGGAGCTGGGATCCAGTCTGGGGATCCCTGGGTGGATCAGGGGAAAGAATTGGATTTTCCATTGGTGGCTCAGTGAGATCCCTGCCCAGGAAAAACATGGAATTTCTGCCAAGGGAGAGCCTGGCCCTTGCAGAGCTGGGTTGAAGCAGGACCCAGCCCATCAATCTCACCCTCGTCCTTTACACTCTACACCCAGAGGCAAATAAAATCATTTAAATAGCCGTTTAATACAGGAAAATCCAATTTCCAGCAAAAGCTGCTCCATGCCAGTCTCAAAGCTGTGGAGAGGAGCTGGGAGTCCTCGGAGAGGGGCTCTTCATCAGGACACAGGGAATGGCTTCAAAATGGGAGAGAGCAGGGTTAGATGGGATTTTGGGAAGGAATTCCTGCCTGTGAGGGTGCTGAGGCCCTGGCACAGGTGCCCAGAGCAGCTGTGGCTGCCCCTGGATCCCTGGCAGTGCCCAAGGCCAGGCTGGAGCACCCTGGGACAGTGGAAGGTGTCCCTGCCATGGCAGGGATGGGAATGGGATTAATCTCAAGGTCCTTTCCAACCCAAACCATTCCATGATTCAATGCTTGGCTGCAATGGGGAGGAGGTTCCAGCACATCCAGTGGCATTTCCCTTGGGAAAAGGCTGCCAAAAACCAACAAAAGCTAAAGAAGAAAGCAACCTGCCCAGAGCCTGGCAAATGTGCCACTGGTGACACCGAGGGTTTGACACTCCCATGGCCACCTGTGCATCCTTTGTCTCACCACAGAGAGCAAAAACCAGGCTGGGGTGTGCCAGACCATAAAAAACACAGGGCCAGAACTCCCCATGACCCCTGAAGGTTACCTGAGCCCCTCAGGTGAATTTTACCTGTGAGTTTGAGGCATGGTGGAACACAGACCCCTGGAAGTGAAAGCCAGTCCCGAAATTCAGCAGGTCCCTTCTCAAATCCCTTCAAAACCCTTTTTACTTTTAGAATCCCAGTTTCCACAGCAACAAGACACACAGCTCTCTGCGGAGTTTGGGGCTATAAATAACCCCAAGATCTATAGTTGTGATATTAGCTATGAGGGCTTTAAAAAAAAATAAAAATTGCGTGTGGTAATGAAGGGAAAGGCTCAGCGCTGAAAGGAAACAAATTTAATGAGGAAAAGATGGTTCCTAACTCGGTTTAGAGAGCAGCTCTGAACAAAGGAAAGCTGCTCCTCGTAAGATCCTGCCTTTTCTGACAGTCAGATTGATTTCAGTCGGATTTTTGGGAGTGGTGCTTTACAATCTGCCTTTTACCTGTGTTGAAACGCTGAGCTGTTTTAAAAAAAAAGAAGGAATAAAAGGAAATTAGGTGTTGTTTTCCCAGCCCTGCTCGTTGAGGGGAGGCAATCAGAAGGTGACACTGAGCTGGGTTTCAGCACAGCCCGACCCCTGGCTGCCACAGCAGCCACTCCACCCCTCTTTGGGGAAAGGATGTCTCCGTGTGCTAACTTTAAACACATCTTTTAATCCCAATTGCTGCTCTGATCCGGGAGGGAAGCTGCTATTCCTCGGGATGCAGTCAGAGGGCAGGAATTCTGTCTGCTGGCCCCGGAGAAGTGCTGGCCTTCCCCCCTGACATCAGCCTGTAAACAAAGGCACGATCCCACGAGGGAAGATAAATATCGGCCGCGTTGGAAGCAAAAGAGGAAATTAAATAACCATCACATGGCATGAAAAGCAGCTCATCAGGGGAGGGGGGACTGGTGGCTTGGAGCTGGCAGAACAGATTTGTATACAGTAGTGAGGAGGAGGAGATGAGGAAGGAGAAGAAAGGAAACACAAATCAAAGAGTTATTTGGAGTTTCCTCTCTCACAAACAGAAGGTCCATGTTATTCAAACAGATGCACTGCGTGTCACCAGTTTGCTGGTGTTTGTTATTTTAAGGATGGTCTCAGGAAGAAAATAAATTCCACGCCGAGGCTCCTTTATACCCATTTTAGGCAGTCTGTGGAGAGGAGCCCAAAGAGTGGGGTTGTGGAGATTCCTCCAGGCTGAGCTGCTGCTACATCCTCTGCTCTGTCTCTCCAGGAGGGAATTTTAGTGAATTTAGTGCTGGGAAGGAATCCCAGAGCAGCTCCAGCTCGGGGCAGGCTGGGGCAGAACCCAGCAGCAGCACTGTGGGGCTGCAATGCTGCTGATCCTTGCCAGGGGACACAAAAACTGGGAGGGAAAGGTGCCTTGTACCAGGCAAAACCCAGCAAAACATGGCACTGCTGCTGATCCTTGTCAGGGGACACAAAAACTGGGAGGGAAAGGTGGCTGGCACAAGATGGACAGGCAAAACCCAGCAAAACATGGAAAATGGAAGTTCTTCTCCGGCCAGACATTCCCTACACAGTCCTGAGTGCCTTGGGCTGAGGGGACAGAGGGGAATATTCATTGAAATGTGATCCCTTCAACTCCAACTGGGATTTGAGCATCCATTTGGATCCTCTCAGGCCTCAGCACCAGCTGGAAAATCCCTGTGGATGGTGATCTGCTCTGGTGCCTCTCCAAAGGAATTGGTTTTGCAACCCAGGATAAAGCAGGGAGCAGAACAATGCTCTGAGCCACAAGAAAATCAGGGTTTGTTTCTCTTGAAGGTGTTGGTTTGTCCATGGGGAGAAAAATGAGATATAAACCATATTATTCTGGCCCCCAGCAAGTAGTCTGGTGGTGATGTGTTGATGTGACACAGGCACAATGAGACAGCTTGGTGTTTTTTTCTAACATTGCCACACTCAGAGCTGTAGGATTTTTTGGTGGGAAATAACCAGCACAAACATTATCCACATACAGAAAAAAAAAAATACTTAAAATAAAATTAAATGCCCAACTGAAATTTCTGAGCTCAGAGTGCAAACATTTAATTCAGCACCTCCTGCCCTGGCGACATTTCTGGATGGATTGTGTTTTCTAAAAGGTTTTCAAGCTTCTCTCCTCCTCTGGATAAAAGCAAAGCAAGAGGAGACATGAAAAACCTTTCCCTTCAGAGAACACATCAGGCACAGGACACGCCATGGGACTGAGGGAACATTTCTGTCCCTGTGATTAACTGATCACCACACAGCACACCTCAGAAGCTTTTTTATTAAAGACACAAAAGATTGGAATCAGTAAGAAATAGTAAAAGGAAAGGAAAACATGAGGCATTGCAGAGGGAGCAGGCACCAGGCCCATCCTCTGAGGGCTCTGTCCTGCTCTCACTGAAATCAAAAGGAGTTTCAGAGTTGGCTGCAGTGGGAACAGGAACAGTCCTTAAGGCACTAATTAGTACAGCTGGCTGAATAATGCATAATGAACAGTTCATTCAGCTAATTTCATCTCTTTTTCTATTCATGACTTGCCTGTGAACCAATCCCAATTTTCTCATTTTGGTTGTCATTCAGGAGCTATTTGTGGGTTTCTTCAGGAAATCATCCCCAGTGTGTGATTCCAGCGTGCATCCCAACATGTAAACATTGGGGATTTGCACAGAAGGGTCCAAGTGTGGGACCTGCAGGTGGCACAGGTGATATCAGCTCTCCAAAGGTGGGCTGGGAGAGCTGGGGCTGCTCCGTCTGGAGAGGAGAAGGATCCAGGGAGAGCTCAGAGCCCCTTCCAGGGCCTAAAGGGGCTCCAGGAGGGACTTTGGACAGGGATATGGGATGGGGAATGGCTCCCACTGCCAGAGGGCAGGGATGATGGGATTTTGTGAAGGAATTGTTCCCTGGGAGGGTGGCACAGGTGCCAGAGCAGCTGTGGCTGCCCCTGGATCCCTAGAAATGCCCAAGGCCAGGTTGGAGCACCCTGGGCTAGTGGAAGGTGTCCCTGCCCTGGGAATGGATTTTAAGGTCCTTTCCCACCCAAACCATTGTTTCATTTCTACCCAAGCTGATTTTCTATAACCGAGAATTTCAAATGTTGCAAAGAAACGCTGAACTTCACACCCACATTCAGCACACACTTGGGCACTTTCCTTTTCTTCCTCATCCTTTCTCCTCCAGCCCTTTAAAAGGATCTAGCTGGTTGTTGGAGTACTGACCCAAGGCAGGGAGAGAAGGGATAGGATGTGAAAACACCCCAAGGAATGTCACTGGAATAATCAAGTAAATACTTCCAGATTTTCCTTTCCAGCTCTGAAGCGTTTTGGCCTTAGCCAGGACTAAATTAACATTGTGTAATGGACGAGGGCTGGAATCAGCCTGTGGATCACAGAGGACAACTCCATACTGGGCTGTGCACATCCCTAATTTGGTAAAGTCACCCAAAATGAGACTTTGGTGGGGTGAGATTTAAGTGAGGGAATATTCCAAGCAGGAGTGCAAAGGAAATTGCTGCCTGTGATGGGGCAGGGCTGAGGGACAGGGAACACAGGGAAACCCAGGAGTGCTCCTGTGGCAGCAGCTCCCCAGAGAGACGAGGAGCAGGGGAAGGGAGCTGGGCAGAGGATTGGGCAGCCAGGCTCTGTGGATTTTCGCTCTGAAGGAAATCCCACAGGGATTTTCGCTCTGAAGGAAGTCCCCCAGGGAACCACACAAAGCCAGAAGGGCATCCTGGCTTCTGGGGCCAGGGAGGGATGTGCCAGCACTGCTGGAAGGGACACAGGGGACACACGGGGCAAGGGATGCTCACGCTTTGAATTTTGAAAGGTGGCAGATAAAGCAGAGCGTGATTGAGGGGGGATCTTCCCTGAGGGAGAGGTGAGCCTCTCTTTTATGCCTCCAGCTGGGAAAAACTCCTGGAAAATCCGAATTTGCAGGCAGCTGCGAGCGTGGCGGAGCCATCGGCAGAGGGCAGTGACACTCGCAGGCACAGCTCAGCCCTGGCAGCCTTCAATCCATCCATCCATCCATCCCTGTCACAGCAAGGACACCTTCCCCACCCCGCCCAAACCAAACCAAACGCGCCTTAATCCTTGAAAATCAGACTCCAAGCGATGCTGCAGACCCGATAGCTTGCCGCTTTATGGTTTGGGCGTTTTTTTTTTTTTTTTTGGTTTTTTTCCCCCCCCCTCTCTTCCCAAATCCCACGTGATATTTTTCTCTGCGCTTCAAAGCCGGGGTTTGTTTGTTTTTTCAAGCCCGAGAGCTCCAATTGCAGCATCTGCGTGGAAGCCGACAGGAAATAACCCGTGGGCTCAGGAGTAGTTGAGAGAACATGCAAGGGCAATATTTATCTTTCTTTTCCGTGGCTCGGAGCGCAGACACGCAAGGCTCCCGCTCCTGCCTCCCACCGCAGCCCGCCTGGATCACAGGGAGGAGCCGCAGGGTTTTGGGGAGGGCTGGGAGAGATGCCAGGGCAGAACGGCCGTGAGGGGAGAGGTTTGGAACAAAACAGCCAGGATGGGATGAGGAGAATGGGGATCAGCATTTCCCGATGATCAGCATCGCGAAATTTGGTGTGATAGGACAAGGAGGGTCTCCAAAGGAGGTGGGGTGAAAAGCACAGAGATCCCACTTTGAACACCCTTTGTCAGGTTTTATGTTCATCCATGCACAGAGGGGGCTTTCAGACTGGATCTCCCTGGGAAGGCAGTTCAGTCCCAAAAAGAGGGAAAGCTGTTTTGGCACCGGAGGAAAGGCTGCCCATCCCAGCTGACTCACACCCCACACAGCAGCGGGTCCGTCTCTGGCTTTAAGGGTAATTCGGGGAGAAGGTTTGGGATTTCCAGGCTGGATTTCTGGCAGAAGTGTTGAGATTTAAGCCACATTTAGGAGGTTTAAAATGTCAAACCTGTCATTAAATGGGCAGAGGATTTTGCAAGTGTTGAACAGCCTCCAAAAGTCTCTGAAATGTGATGGGGGAAAGCTCTGTGAAGGTCCCTGTGGAGTTCTGTGGGCTGGGAGCACTGGGCATTTGATGGATCTGGGTAACTCAACTGGTCTTTAATCCAGCAGCATCCCAAATAAATCTCCTCCTTTTCCATGGCAGAGATTGTCATTCCTGTTGTCTCTGTGGATGGACACAGAAGTGAATAATCTCCTTTCACACTGGACTCTGTCACCTGCCTCACACTGAATTATTTCAGTTAATTTTTATAGGCTTTTGGCCATTCTGTGTTGCATGGAGTGAAACTCACAGGAAGGAATTATTTGTGATAGTTAGGATATGATAAATCAATCCTGTGATAAAGGGTTTAGCTACAATGGCTCTGAGGTGCTGCTTGGAGGGAAAGAGGTACTTAAGCCAAGTCCAAGTTTAACAGGATTGAGGAAATCCAGAGAGGAGAATTCAGATCTTAAAACAGCAGGGAAAACTGAGGTGTTGAAGGGCTGGACCCTCTCTCAGTCCTCAGCTGACTGCAACATCCAACAGCAGCCTCTGCACGCTCTGAAAACACAAAAAGAGGAAAATGAGTTATTGCTTACTGATTACTCCAGCAAGGAATCTTCCCCAGCTGTGCCAAGCATGCACAAAGAGAATTTTCGGGGAGAACAGGCAGGAAATGGGATGATCTGGGATGAAATGAGGAGTTCTGTGCTCGCACGAGGAGCAGGGCAGCACAGGCACTCCAGAATGATCTTCACTCCCAACCACTGCCTGGACAGGTGGTAACTGGAGCTCTCACTCAGTTGATTTATCTCCCTGAAAGCAGTTCCTGGCTCTGCCCCTGCACAGCCAGGAATTCTTGGTGACAGAATTATGTCACGCCCCTTTTGGTTTCCCCAGGCTTCACCCAAAGCCACTCTTATCAGAGAAAAGGCTCCCAGTTCATCTAGTACCATTCAGGTTAGGCTTTGTTCTGCTATCTGGCATCAAAGACAAAAAATTTCTGTCTGTAAACAACACAATCACTCTTTTGCAACAAAATTCTCATTCAAACATTTATTTACACTCAGTCTTAGACGTGGTTCCCAAGCAGAAAGTTTCAACCTGCTTCACCTTGCTAGAGAAACCTGACTTTGAGCACAGCTTGGTGATTTCAGGATGGATAAAAACATCAATATAAGCAGAAAGGCCACCAAAGAAGTCATCATGCCCATGTCAACGGCCTGGCCTGGGGTAGAACTCAAGGCAGACCCTTCCTAAGGGAGTGAGAGCACTTCCTCTGTTTTCCACCGTCCCTTCCTCCCACGGACAATGCCGGGCACGGCAGGAAAAGGAAGCACATATGGTTTGCACTCCATGAGGGATCTGTGCAAGGAAAGGACACACAGAGAGGCTCTGGGGCTGTCAAGGACCCTCTCACAGCAGGAGCTGCAGCAGAAGCAGGGCTGTGTCTCTTTACAATAAATGGCATTATGCAGCCCCAGCCAGTGCTCCCTGCCTGCTGACTCCTGCATTTCACTGGGGCTCCAATAAACGCGGTCCATGGCCTGTGATATTCCACAGGGAAATAAAAAAGGATAAACTACCAGCGTTTGGAATGTTTGTGGTGCAGCAGTTCGTCTTAGCAAGGTGCATAATGAGATTTCCAATAAAACATCACCCAGAGGAACCAGACTTTTTCTCTTCTGTGATACCAGCACAAGTGGTCACACAACTCATGTGAGAGCCCACATTTGGACATCTGCACATCCCATAAAGATCAGCTCCAGACAAAATGCAGTTTTGCCTTTTAAAAGCATCGATGTTGGGTCTTTTGTTTATCTGCAGGACAGCAACGTTGCACTTGTGAAAACAAAACCCACGGTCCATCTTCCAAGATTACCATCACATAAAAACCAAGCCTGGATTCATTCACCGCCTGCCTGGGGCTGCATTTAAAAATGTTATTCCTGGCTTGTCCCAGTTAAAGATCTTCACCCGTGTCATTTATCCAGCTGATGCACAGTCTGGCTACTGGGCTACCACAGCCAAACAGCCGAGTCTCATGGAAAAACACCACAAAAAACAAAAATTGTGTCCACCCAATGACGTCCATGCAAACCTGCACCCACAACCCTGGTAGAAAATGTGCATTGCTATGTTTCCATCAGCCAGAATCATGGTTTAAAATGGAGAGAGGGAATGTGGGGGCCAAAAAAATGATCATTTGGAGAGGTCTTTGGTGTCTCTTTTGTTTCCACACTGTATTTAAAGGCAATCTGGAGTCAGGTGCCAAACTGATGGGTTGGGCTGGTGGCAGCTCAGGCGAGCGCCGCTGCCAAAGCTTTATCAAGGTTTTGGCATCACCAGGCAGCCAAAGCTGTAGCGGGGTTTTGGCATCACCAGGCAGCCAAAGCTTTATCAAGGTTTTGGCATCACCAGGCAGCCAAAGCTTTATCGGGGTTTTGGCATCACCAGGCAGCCAAAGCTTTATCGGGGTTTTGGCATCACCAGGCAGCCAAAGCTGTAGCGGGGTTTTGGCATCACCAGGCAGCCAAAGCTTTATCAAGGTTTTGGCATCACCAGGCAGCCAAAGCTTTATCGGGGTTTTGGCATCACCAGGCAGCCAAAGCTGTAGCGGGGTTTTGGCATCACCAGGCAGCGGCAGCAGCTCGGGCTGCATCCCCGGGGCTCTTTGTCAGCCTAAAAACAACCCTGAGGAGGGAGAGCATCGCAGCCATTCCCGCTCCTACTCCACGGGCTTCTCGTGGCTGGAATGAGGTGCTTTGACACAAAAGGCAGGGAAATCTGCCCACGTGGTGAGCAGCAAACAGCACGGGCAGCACTGGGGGCCGGGGGACAGACTCAAAAGGCGGCGGCCATGAAGGACAGAATGAAGGAAGGAAGGTGCAAACACACGATTCGGGCTGTCAGGCTGCACCCTGAGCCTCCTTTCCAGCCTGTGGGGAGGACAGGAGCGCCAGGCCCAAACCCTTTAGCTCTGCGGGGTCGGCGGGAGCAGGGCGAGGCACAGCAGTGCCCGGAGCGGGGTCAGCGCCCCTCAGAGCCCCCCGGGCAGCGCCGGCCGCAGCCGCGACCCCTCCGCACGCGCGGGCGGCCACACAAAAGGGGCACATTTCCCCCCCCCTCTCCTATTTAAGGACTCCTTCACCAATCAGTGCCAGGGGCGGGGCTAAACAGGGAGGATTGACAAGCTCCCGAGACCCCGCTCCAGAGAGAGCGGAAAGGGGCGGGGAGAAGCGGCCGCAGCCAATCGGCACGGGCGAGCTGGCGGCTCGGCCAATCAGCGGCGCGGGGGGCGTGTCCCGCCGCGGGGTCAGGCCGGGAGCGAAGGCGCCCGTCGCTCCCTGTTCCTCCCGCTCCGCTCGCGGCCGAGCCTCCTCACCGCGGGATCCCTCCGCCTGCGCGCAGCGGCCGGCGGGGTGTGCGCGCCGCTCCGTGCCCCTCCGCCCGGGAGGGATTATTTCCCGCGGTCGCGGCGGCGGGGCGGCCCCGGCGGGGCCGGGGGATGGAGGCACCGGGCGCCCGCCGGAGGGACGGAGGAGCCGCCCCGTGAGGGAGGAACGGGAGCGCAGCGGCCTCCTCGGGGCCGCCGGCGGGCGGGGACCCCGCGGCCAGGCCGCGCCTCAGCGCTCGGGCCTGCGCCGCCCTCAGCGGGGCCCGGCCCGGCCCTGCCCGCCCGGGGCTGCCCCAGGCCGGGTGTGCGAGCCCCGGCCGGGGCGTGCTCGGCGCGGGGCACCATGGTGGAGAAGCGGTGCCCGCGGCTGCAGCGGGACGGCGTGTACCGCTGGTTCTCCGAGCTGCCCTCCCCGCAGCGCGTGGAGTTCCTGTGCGGCCTCCTGGACCTGTGCATCCCGCTGGAGCTGCGCTTCCTGGGCGCCTGCCTGGAGGACCTGGCCCGCAAGGATTATCACTCCCTGCGCGACTCCGAGATCAAGGCCAACAACCCCGCCGACCTGGGCAGCCTCACCAACCTGACGGACGAGGTGGTGCGCAGCAAACTGCTGGTGTCCCTCGCCCTGCTGGGCTCTGCCCACCGCGAGGCCGCCGGGGTCCTGTTCCGCACCCTCACCCACATCGACTCGGTCATCAACAACTACGGGCTGCAGCTCAACGAGGGCCGCACGGGGGATGAGTTCCTGTTGCTCTTCACCATGGCATCCAACCACCCGGCGTTCAGCTTCCACCAGAAGCAGGTGCTGAGGGAGGAGCTCACCCAGATCCAGAGTCTCATGGCCAGCACCAGCAAGAATCCCAGCACCTCTACCCTCAACACCATGGCAACCTATCCTGGCTGCCATAAGGTGGGTATCCTGCTTTCTGCGCGCTGGAATGGCACCGGGCTGTGCGTCCGGCTCTCATTTTAAACCGTGCTTTAGCACAGTGCTAAATGGCAGCTACAGAGGCATTGGATGATGATGGGGATGGTCAGCTGAGGGCACAGGGAGAGGACGGATGGAGTTTTTACGAGCTTGTGGCATTTAAATGAGAAGGGGGTGACGAGCAGATCACCAGCAGCAATATAAACCCTCCCTGATTGCCTCTCAGAGCATCTGCTGGGGGAACGGTCCTGCCAGCTGCGTGGAAAACCAGTGATGTATGAAGGGGAATAAAAGCATCTCCAGATAAAAGCATCTGTTTGAAAGTTCCCCCTGAAAAAGTTGGAAAGGAGGAGTAGCTGTCCAGTGTCCAAAGCAGCTTGGTGAGACTGGGATTTATTTAGAAGAATGTGATGGCAAACGTTTGGAGTTGCTGGTGTTGAGCTCAGAGAAATGTTGTCGTTTTGTGTCACTCTGCATCCCTCGGGTATTGATCCTGGTGTCGGGGTTCACCGTCATTAACTTGCTGTTCTTTCATTCAGTTAGGCCAGACAGGGATGTTTTAGGATGTGCTGGAAGTCATTAGATATGTGAATCCTTAATTGCTCTCAGCCCGCCACAAATTAGGGAGTCAGAGTGTCTGTGCCTGATTTTAACCCGCTTGAAAGTTCAACCTGAGCCCCAGCTTGGAGGGTGCCTGTGAGAAGTGAACAGGCTGCAGCCTTTGAGGGTGAGTGGATGATTTGTTACCCTGCTCTTGGGAAAGGTGAGGAATACCCAAAAGCTGTGAAAACGCCTGGATTGGAGTAATACCCTAAATAAAGCTGTTTGCCAGGGCTCAGTAGAGATTTCAGTAAGTTGAGTGTTGAATTCCAGCCTGAGACAGAAATCTGTGCAGAGTCTTGCCCTGAATACAAATTCCCTTCCCATTTCATGTTTCTTTAAACACCTCTGCTTTGTAAAATTGAGATGTGTTCAGCTTCATATTTTTCTTATCCCTTCTTTTCTATCTTGTTCCTAATCTCCTGTAGTAAGGGGGAAGGAACAAGGCATGGGAGAGCCTATTCATTCAGCTGAGACTCCATGTGGATAAAATATAGCTGGAAAGAATATTTCACCCAGGATGTAGAAGGATATAATTCAAACCAGAAAAAAAAAAAATCTTCTTTTCAGGTACTTCACTACTTGCAGCTCCCCTTATCCAAATGATGCAGCGACCCTGGCTTGGAAAGGAAACACTGTAAATCATATCCAAGATAAGACAAGCAAAAAATAGAGATAAAATCAGGCAGGCAGGTTTTTGAGAGTCTTCTTTCTGAGCTGCAGGATTTATGGAGCTGAGGAACTCCAGCACTATTTCTGTCAGTCTAAGATGGACGGAGAATCCATCCTGCCATTTTTCCTGCCAGGAATGAGGCAGCCAGGATCGTTTGATTTTTTTTTTCTTTTCTTCTGAGCTCACTGAAGGGTTGTCTCTTTGAAAAGCACATTTTTATAGATTCTGTGTTGAAGAATCTTGGTTGCTAAGTACAGAGTAGTGAGAGGGAACACAAAGGTGACTTTGCCTTCACAGTCTCTGAATGTGCATTTAGTTTGAAGTGGTGCACATTTCCTAAGGATTATTTTTTTTGTTGTTGTTCTTAACTGGGTAATTCTGTTACTTTCAGAGTGAGCAGTTGGCTTAAACCAGGAGTTGGATGAAGCAAGTGGAAAAAACAATCTCTCTCTCCATTCAGCCCTGTTCTGTTACGAACTATACACAAATAAATTCCAGCACCGAGTCCTTGAGGTGTTACCAAGTGATGTTGTGACAATCCTTGTGCTGTAACATCACCTGGATAAAAACAGTGTGGCTGTGGAGGGAAGCTGGGTGCCCT
Source organism: Melozone crissalis (assembly GCF_028551555.1). Classification (NCBI taxonomy): domain Eukaryota; kingdom Metazoa; phylum Chordata; class Aves; order Passeriformes; family Passerellidae; genus Melozone; species Melozone crissalis. The sequence continues at coordinate 2,164,461 of NW_026535785.1, forward strand.
GGGCTGCTGCTTGGAATTGCAGAATTCCCTCCCTGGTGCCAGCACTTTCTCCTGGCTCCTGTTGCTTTGCTCCAGGGTTATCCATGCTGAGCTGATGCTGAGAGCTGGGTGTTAAATGGGGAATTCTGCTCCTCTCTGAGCTCATCCTTGAGGAGCTGGAGAGCCACACTTCATTATCTGAGGTCCTGAAAAACTTCAGGGAGCTGGGATGGTGTGGATGTGAGGGGGGTTGCAAACAGGGAGTGTTTGTGAACTGAGTTATCCTCAGCTTCCCCCCGGGGAGAGGGGAATTGGGTGTGACTCTTGTGTAACTGTACCTGCCCTGCTGCTACAATTTCTGATTCATGGTTAACTTGTTTAGTCAGGGAGATGCAACAGGAATCTGAGCAGTGCTCTTTGTTCTCCTTGCAGAAACCAATGGCAATGTGCTGCTTCTGCCTATTAAAATATGCCCCAACCTGATATTTGCAATAACTTTTTCCAGAGGTTTGGACCTTGCATTCCTTCTTCCATCTCCTCTTTCTTAGTGAAATATCTCAAAATCAAATTGTGTTTAACAGTTGATACAAATTTACTGTAACTATTTCATGATTCCTCAAGTAGCTCTGGGGTAGGTGGACACAGCTGAAGGTGGTCAGTGATACAAACTCCTTTTTGCTGTTTCCTTTTACTGCCTGCAGTTGCTGACTGTGAGATGGCTTAAAACAGCTGCCCATGTATTTTTTGTGCTTTTTCTTGTCTTATCTGAACCTTAACTTTGCAGGAAGAGGTGGCCGTGGCTGGCTTTAAGTAGGTCAGTAATTATTAGGTTGATGGTTTCTACCTGATGGTATGAAATGAACGTTTTATGAACAGGAGGGAAAATGCTGCCCTCTCTACATTGCCTTGGACTCAGTGAGGATGGAATTAAGGAATATCCTGAGTACAGCTCCTGGTGCTGCCCAGGACATCCCAGCAATCCCTCCTGGCTCTGCACAGCTCCTGCCAGGAGGGGACAGGGAACAGGGACAGGGACAGGAGCAGAGGGAACAGCTCAGGCTGGGCCAGGGCAGGCTCAGCTCGGACAGCAGCAGGAATTTGCCCATGGAAAGGGGGGTCAGGGGTGGGAACTGCCCAGGGAGGGTTGCAGTGCCCATCCCTGGAGGTGCCCCAGCGATTCCTGAGGTGGCACTCGGTGCTCTGGGTGGGGACAAGGTGGGGATGGGGCACAGGTTGGATTTGATCACCTTGGAGGTCTTTTCCAAGCTCAGTGGTTCTGTGATTCTCTGCTGGACTGGATGGCAGATGGGAACACAAGTCTGAGCTTGAATTCTGTGATCTACATGGATGCTGGGCATCTTAATATGAATCTCTGCATGGACTTTCCCTCTCAAGAACTCCACTGCCAGTAACTCTAAGGACAGAACTGCAGAGCTGGGGAAATTATTCATGAATCTGTCACTGTTTCCTGGAGTTCTTTCATCTCCTCATTGAGATCATGCTGTAGAACCAGGGAAATAAGAGAATGCTTTGGGTGCTCAGCACCTGCTCTGCTGTGACAAGAGCTCTTCAGTGCAGCCAGGGTGATGAGCTGCAGGTTTAGATCAGATATTAGGAAGGAATTCTTGGCTCTGAGGGCGGGCAGGCCCTGGCACAGGTGCCCAGAGCAGCTGTGGCTGCCCCTGGATCCCTGGCAGTGCCCAAGGCCAGGCTGGACAGGGCTGGGAGCAGCCATGGCAGGGCCTGGAGTGAGATGAGCCTTGAGGTCCTTTTCCACCCAGACCATTCCCCGATTCTGTGATGGTGATTCTGCTCTGGTTGTGGCTCCAGCTGCAGAGCCAGGCTCAGGAACAGCCACCCTGGTGCAGTTTGTTTGCAGCTGAAGAGAAATGAGGGGCAGTGACCCCACAGTTATGTGCTTGTTTCAGGCTGGTATCTTGTGAATGGGAAGGAGGGTTCCTGCCCAGTCAGCTTCCAAATACTGCCCCCATGGCTATTTCAAGTTTAGAGCATAAGGGACTATTTTTCACTCATGCTAATTCCATAGGCTCCTCTAAAACCTCCAAAGAACTCAGGCTGTGCATTGGGAGCTGTGGGGTTGCTCTGAGGGATCCATTTCAAACACTTTCACCTGTCTGCACTGTTTGTCCAGGAGCATGAATGGACAGACCTCCATTGAGAAATATTCTGATATTTTTATTTCGCCAATGGAGGGGTGAGTTATAAAAAACCATCACTTGCTGGGTTGGAGCTGAGTTGTCAAGCCCTCCCAGAGACAGCAGTGCAGCTATTAAGTGATCTATGGCAGCTGCCTTTAGGGCTGCTTTTTGAGCTTTGTAGGGATGGAATAAATAATGACAAACTTAATTTTTAGCTTCTTTGGGGGTATTTCATGGATTCAGCAGATCCATGTTGAGAGCAGTTGCTGGCTGGGATTGGAGTGTTTACTCCCTGGTATCAGGAGCTGCTGTCTCAGAATGATCTCACTTTGCAAACCACATCAATCCAACCTCAGGAGCTGTAGGGTCAGGTCTTGTAGCTTCCAGCTGGTGACATTGCCAAGCCCTGCATGTCTTTTGCATGTCCTTGGAGAATTTTGGGTACTCCAGGCAACATGGATTGCACACACCTCTTGATATTCCACTCTAGAAATGTGAGGCTTCCCCTTCTGGCTCTTTTCTTACTCATGGTTTCATTTGAAATGTGATTAAAATGGTTCAGTCTCAAACCTGCAATATTTTCAGAGCTTTACATATAAAAGAATCCTTGGGCAGTAACAATATTAATTAGCACCAAATTCACTTTGGCTTTACATGATGAACTTGAGTTTAGGAACCTAAAGGAGTTTGCCTGGGAGATGCAGTGAGCACCCAAACATCAGGAACAGAGCAGCCAAAAAAAGTGTGTTGAGCTAATGATGATGATGTTTTTTCCATGAACTATTTTCCCATTTATTTTTGCACAGGCTGAATGAAGTTTTTGTTTTAAGAGTGCATTCCACTTCACTTTTTAAAATTTACTCTTTTTTTTTCTACCAATTACCTCAGAACTGTTAGTTGTCAGTGAAGCAACACTGAAGTGAGGCTCCTTCTTGTGGGACAGAGAGAAAGATGTTGGATGTTTTGGCCTGTACCAGATCCAAAGTGTTTTAATGGAATCTGCAGGAGCTGGAGGAGATCCTGCAGCAGATCCTGAGGGGAGAAGCAGAGCCAGCAGAAGTTTAACCACACCTCACAGGCATTCCAGGCCTGACTTCAAAGCTGCTGAACAGCAGCCTTGTTTGGGAGTGTTTAACCATTTGGTTTGGTGGGTTTGGAAATGTTTGAGTTGCTAAAAGGAGGTGCTGTCACCTTCAGTGCCAGTGGGCACAGCCCTGGCAGGCAGAGCTTGGCTTCTCCTGGCATCTTTCACATTCAAATACTCCACTCTCCATTTATTTGCTCTGCAGTGCTTTTTATCCCTAAGAAAAGCAAATATAGTCCCAAGAACATAGATAAGATTTCTCAGAGCCCACAGAATTTTATCATAAAAATGCTGGATCTGATTTGTCTGTGGAAACAAGAACCATTGTCATACTTCCACTCAAATTTGACTTCAATATTGGGGGCAGTTGAATTGAAGCTGGTTCTTCCTGAGGTTTGAGATGGGTATTAACTCAAGCAAAAGGATGTTGGCATGGCTCAGATCTGTGTTGCTTTGAATGAGCAAACTTCTAAATTCCTTCTCTTGCCTCATGCTGAACCAGAATTTTTCCACTGATTCCATTGGGATAATGATCCAATAATCAGCACTGGGAGGGACAAACCTTTGAACAGGTGTTCAGGCTGTAAAGAGTTTCAGGGCTTTTGTGAATAGCTGAAGTGATCCAGAAATAATCAGATCAGTTACTTAAGAGCAAGGTCTTAATTTTAATGACAGACCTGCCAAGTCCTGATGATAAATAGTGAAAGTGAACACTTTCCATGTGTAGTATGAATTCTTCTCCAATGCTGCCTTCTTTTATCACCATAAGTGGAACAAAGAAGGACATTGAGAGGCTGGAGGGTGTCCAGGGAAGGGAATGGATTTGGGAAGGGTCTGGAGCCCCAGGAGAGGCTGAGAGAGCTGGGAAGGGAATGGAGAATCCTGAGGGAGCTGGGAAGGGAATGGAGAATCCTGAGGGAGCTGGGAAAGGAATGGAGAATCCTGAGGGGGCTGGGAAGGGAATGGAGAATCCTGAGGGAGCTGGGAAGGGAATGGAGAATCCTGAGGGAGCTGAGGGGGCTCAGCCTGGAGCAAAGGAGGCTCAGGGGGCCCTCCTGGCTCTGCGCAGCTCCTGACAGGAGGGGACAGGCTCTGCTCCCAGGGAACAGGGACAGGAGCAGAGGGAACAGCCTCAAGCTGCTCCTGAGGAGGTTTAGGCTGGATATTAGGGAAAATTGCTTTATTGGAAGGGTGTTCAGGCATTGGAATGGGCTGCCCAGGGAAGTGCTCAGAAAACGTGTGAATGTGGCACTGGGGTTATGGCTTATGTGGGATCATGGTTGGACTTGGTGTCTCAGAGGTCCTTTCCAACCTTAGTGACTCTCCATCCATGGTTCTGTGGAGTTTTATTACACTCAAGCCATTAATTTAGTGAATATTGAGGAGGGGAAGGAGGGAGAACTGGAATTCAGTGGATTTGTGGTCTGTCAGGTGATTTCTTTGTGAGTTGTTGCAGGACAGACAGGGCTGGTTGGCTTTTGGTGGCATCAGGTGAAGAAACAGGATCAGGTTTGTGCATCAGTGCTGGGGTGTAGAGCAGCAGTGTCTGTTCCAAAATCTGCTTAGAAACAGGGATTTGTTTGGATTTTGAGGTGGTTTGAATGATTGGTTTGTAAAACTCAGATTTGATGAGTCCAGTACCTCTGTGGCAGATTTATGTTCCTGTCATTAACAGTGTTCGCCATTCTTTAAGCAAAGGGAAATGAGTCTGTAAAATCCAGCCCTGACTTCTTTTGGTCCATCTGTTCTCCTGAATTCATGAGCAGCCTGGGAGCAGGTGTGTGATTGTCCTGTGGTGTTTAAGTAGCACATGGCTCATTTCATTGCAGAGAGTCTCCCAGGACGGAACATCTGATCAATTATCCATTATCCCATTTCCCTGGGAATTGCCTCTTCACCCTTTGTGCTCCTGCTCCAGGAGAAAAGGTGAATTTTGTAGCTGCTGAAATGTGGAGGCACCTGGCTCTTACAGCTTATCTGGACTGTTGGAACCACTTGGATTTTAACACAAACCAAACATTTCCAGCTGCATCCACATCCCAGTCCAACAAAGCAGCTGAATTTGTGTTAATTCAAGTGCTGGGCACTTCACTGGGTATGTGGAGAGTGGGGATATTTGTGAGCACTTCTGAACCATCCTCATGGAAGAGCCTGAATCTTCCAAAGGAGAAGGTTGGGATTTTCTTCTTCTGCTGGGAGAGCAGTCAGGAGTTTGGCTATGAGTAAATGCAGGAGTGCTGCCTGAGGCTGTGGTTTCCCAAGGCTGCCTTGTTACTACCCAGAGGAAGGTGTTGGCTCAGTCCTGCCCCTCCTGGGCTTGTCTCAGTGCATTTGCAATTCCACATCCCTGCATTGGTTGCCCTCATCTCCTACATGGATTTAGCCTGATGAGCAATCATGTGGTGTCAGCATGCATTTTTATTCAGATTATTTAAAACCCTGAGTTTGTCCCTTTGGGGGGATCAGCCTGAGCTTGCAGGGGCTCTGTCCTTGCCATCAAACCTCTCCTGGAGCACTGCTGCCAACAGGATTGCACCATGTTAAAGGCCTTGGTGTTAACCTCAAATAAGCTGCTGTTAATACTCAGTAATATGAACCTGGCAGCACAGGAGGTGAGTGGTTCTTACCCCTGGAGTCACTGTTCCAATTCCTGGCCTCACTCACACATGTTACCTGCTCCTGGAGGGCAGTTTATGGCTAAAAAACCCTTTTTAAAAGGGGAATTCAAAAGCCAGTATGGACAGAAGCATTTCTCTGTGGGACTCTCAGTTTATCACTGGCCATTGTTGAAAACATGGGGAAGTTTTCCTGTGTGATCAATGGGAGAATTTGTTTGTGTGGCTTGGAGCTGCAGGGCCTCACTTAACTCACTCATTGCTCCTATGTGTTCTTTGCTTTTCCTGTGTAGTGCATGACCTAAATTTCTTACCTCACCAGGTATAGAAATCCATATTTTGTTCCCTCAGATCCTGTCTCATTGTTCCATGTGGTGCTTTGGGTAGTGGCTCTGTTGATTTTTTTTTTTAATATTTTTGGCTCCACTTCAAACTAAGTCAGCAAATACTTTGCTATTAAACCATGTATTTTCTGTGCTCTGTTTATTTTTCAAAGGAACAGATAATTGCTGTTTTGGTAAAACTCTGACCACATTAAGTTTGCCTCCTATCAGTCCTGTTATTTTTATGAAAGGCTTTGCTGTATTCAGTGTTAGCCAAGCTCACAGCTCCCCACATTCCCAGATTTCCCATTTTCCAGTGACTCCCACTATGGAAAACAGTGCCTGAAAGAGCAGCACCACCCGTGGGAAGCACCTGGGTTTATTTTCCTGTGTGATTTTAATGGATTGAGAGCTTAGGAGAGTTCTAGAGCTGCTTTTGCTGTCCCATGAAGACCTGACCCTGTTAGGACCTCTCTGGTGCTGGGAAGGAAATCACAGAATCAACAAGGCTGGAAAAGACCTTGGAGATCATCAAGGCCAACCCATCTCTGCACTCTGGGGGGAAAAAGGTTGGGTTTGGATGATGACAGGTGGAAATGGGAGAAATGTGACAATGGCAACATTCTAGCAAGGAATTCTGTTCCCTTAGCACGTTTGTCATCAACCCCTGGGTCAGAGCAATTGTTTCTCTGGCTGGTAACTCCTGGGGATGGAGGACTCCAGGGCAGCATTCAGATCCTGCTGAATAATCTGTGGTGGGAAGATACAAAGAGATACTTTTCAGTAGCTGGTACCAATTTTGATCCTGTCATCATTGCAGTGGAGAGTGAGGCACAGAAGAATTCTCTCTGAGCCTCAGTCTCTAAGCAATGATCAATTTTCTTTGTTATTTTCAGTTCTGCTTTAACTTGAGATGCAGGAGACAGCAGGGTTTGCATCTGGAAAATGAGAAGTCCATCTGTGAGGCAGATGCTTTGCTGTGGAGGGAGCAGATCAAAGGGTCCCAGGATGATCAAGGTTAGGAGAGACTCAAAGCTCATCTCATTCCAAACCTCAGCCTGGGCAGCAGCACCTTCCTCTAGATCAGCGTGCTCCAGTGAAAGATGCAACAATAAAATGGAGTAAAAATAATTTTAAGAATCTTTTCTGCACCCACTTTCAGCTTTTAGAGGTGTAGAAGGAGCCTCCAGGCCACTGAGGTGTGGAAGGAACTCCTGAGCAGAGCAGTGAAGCTCTGGAGAGGTGCAGCACAGGGTTTTCCTTCTCCCTGGGAATGCTGTGCTGGGGTAAAATCAGGCAGAATATTTAACTCTGCTGCTAGCTTTGATTGTTCTATGTGGACTGTTTCTGCTGATGTTCTCAAGCAATTTCTGTAGAAAAATCCAGTCTTTTATTCAAAGGTCTAATGCTGTTTTTTCTTAGACCTTGAATGATTCATGGGGATTTTTCCTGCTTTTATAAAATGTCACTCCTGTGGTTTGTTATGATGTATGGCCTGAACATTCCTGGTTCCCATGATGCCAACTTATCCATCTTCTCTGTGGCCTGTTAGTGCCTCAGAAAACAAGCCTTGGACAGTTCTGGAGCTGCAGATGTTTATTCCTAAATGGCATCTTGGCTTTCTCAGAGATGTTACAGCTCCTACAAGGTCCAAAGCAATTTGCTCCCTGCTCCTCCAAACCCTTATCTCTCTGGAATGCCTCATTCTTTATCCCAAATCCAGTTTGTCCTGAGTAGCTGTGTGTGCTGAGCCCAAACCAGGGGTTCAGGAGTGTTCAGCTATGGAGAACTCTCCTTCCTGAATTTACTTGATGTTGAATTTCTGCAGCTGAATTTGGATAGGTCCTTCCTGTGAAGCTTTTCCCAGTGTTGCTCCCAACCCTCCCAGGACAATATCTCCTGCAGCCCTGAGCTGATGGGTTATTGTTCCTCTGTTTGACTTGGCCTCAAGTTGAGGGAAAAAAAAAATAAAAAAAGAAAGAAGGAGAAAAAAAATTGCTGTTACTATTTTGGAACTTTGATTTGCAAACCACTTTTCATTATTTCACTTTCCCCTAAACAAATCCAAACCCTTGCAGTATCGTGATGTTTAAGTCAGTGGAAAAAATGATTTCAGAATTTGGAATGGAAGCTTTAAGCAGTGGGATTCAGTGGTTCTAACACCATTCAGCTCCCTAACAAAGTGCTCCATTTGGAACTAATCAGAGCTTTGTGATTTTTCTAGGCCAATTTGGAGCTGCTTTGATGTGAGACGGGATCAGATAGTGCGAGCTCAGGCAGACAAGACATATGGGCTAAATTAATCCTCAGCAAGTCTAGGAAAATTAAATCTTTATGGCAAAAAAATGGAGGTTATGTATAAACAAAATGCAAATTATAAGCTGCACGCGATGCTTGTTGTAAGGAGAGCAGAGAGGAGGGAATACAAGATAAGAGGCAATAAATTGTAACAAACTGCTTGTTCAGAGGTTTTCTGGAGCTGTGGGGCTGCTCTTACCCAGCTTCAATCATTCTCAGTGTTTGTATTTCTGATTATTCTGAGTATTTGGGACCTGGTTGTCCAGGATAAGGCAGCTCCTTTCCCAGGCTGCTCCTCTGGGCTGTCCCTTTGCCAGCAGGATGGTGCTCAGCCCTCTGGAACTTCCTCCCAGCAGCCCTGGGCTGGAGGGGGAGTTCAATGAGCTCCAGGAGAGAGGCTGGGTGAGATAAGTGTCCCGTTCTCGGCTGCTTTTGATGGCCTGGAAAGGCTCGGGGAGGCCTTGGGACAGCCCGCGCTCCAAAGGACGAGAAGAGTCTTCAGGTTTTTTCTCGGTCTTCAGTGTTTATTAATTTTTATCTACAAGATTTTCTCTCGGCCCGAGAGAGCACAGCACGTCAGCCATGAGCACACTGAGAGCCCTCGGGGCGGTCACTGATCTTTATACCCAAAACTACGTATAAGATATTTACCTATTTTCCCCAATGCCTTTCACCCTTATTGACAAGTGCACTTTTAGTAAGAACCAATCCCAAAGTGCCACCACCACCACAGGAGATGGAGGCCAAGAAGAAGAAGAAGAAGGACAGGACACGCCCCAATTCCTCCATCTTGTTTCTCTAGACCCCCCTGTACCGAAATTCTAAAACCTGTGTTTCACACTATAATTAACCTATCCCTCCATGGTCATTTCCAACCCTTCAGGTGGATCTCCATGGTCACTCCCAACCCTTGAGGTGGATCTGTGTTTCACACTATAATTAACCTATCCCTTCACCATTTATCCCCGTGAGATCCTCCCATCCTCATACAGGTGTCGTCTCCTGTGCAGGATCAAAGTCCAGCCACCAAACACTTCTGGCAACGTTCCAGGACCTCCGAGCCCCACAAGGGTTATCTCGGTGACTCTGCACATCAGGGCTGATGTGCTGAGATCCCACAGATAAGCCCAGCTAAAGACTGACTCTGGCAAAGGAAATTTCAGCTCTTGCCCACCCTCCTGCCAAGCTGGGACTTCAATGGTTGCTCTAAGGCAAAGCTTGGTGTTAAGTTTTGTTAGTGGTGGGAAGCTGTGCTGAAGAAACAGTGTATAATTAGATAAATATAACTTTTTTGCATTATATATATAAAATAAACTTCATTTTTTTTGTCAAGAAGTGCTGAAAAGGAAAGCAGCTCCCTGTAACCCTCTTTTTTCCTGACACTCATCTGCCATCCTGGATTGATTTCTTTACACGTAGAAGCTTTTTTATGGATGTCAAGTATACAGAGCCTTCCTTTCACTTGTTCCACTGCCTTAAGTGTGTATAAATCTATAAATGTCACTCTTCAAATGGAGCTCACAATAGGTAATTGTGTGGAGTGGGGCTGTGCTGTTTCTGACTTGCATTGTGTGTGCTGACTGACGGCACCACGGAGCACGAGGGTGTGCAAAGAATTGTTTTCTGCAAAATTGTCCCAGCTCAGGGCACTGTGTCAGGTTAGCAGGGTCTGAGGGAGCCTTTTCCCTTCCAGGGACCTGGAGCTGCTGGTTCTGATTTACCCTGAGTGAAGGAGAACTCATTTTGTTATGGCAAGATGAACATTTTCTCCTGTGATTTGTACCAGGCTAAAAATCCATGTGGAATTCTAATTACAGCTCAGGTTGATTCCAGATGGAACAATTGAATTTCAAGTCACACAGTTCCTCTGAGGAGGTACTGGGAGTGTTTTTGTTGGTCTCAACTCCCTCTTTAAAGCACCTTTCCAAGGTTTTTAAACCCTTTTTTGTTTTGATGTTTCAACCTTCTGCTTGGGCATTGCTAGTGTAGAAGTTTCCATTGAAATATGATAATGAAAGGTTATTAAATGGCAAAGACAAGAAAATCAGGGTTTTGCTGAGAATTTTTCATTGCAATTTGTTGTGGAAATGCCTTGAGTCTCATCTCTGGAGAGGCGATGGAGCCCCATGGAGCCACTTCCCTCTTCCCACTCTCTCCCATCCCAATGCCAGGGGAGCATCCTGGCATAGAATAAAGACAATTTAATTGGGAAAACAGAAGCCACACATTCAAGCCAAGCAAAGGAACCAATTCCCCATGGATGGGCAGAGTTTAGCCATGCCAGGGAACCTCACAGGTCATGGTGACTGGGGAAGAATATTGGGGTCACTGAATGTCCCCTGCTTCCTTCTTCCCCCAGCTTTCCATACTGAGCATGATGCCACAGGCCTGGAATATCCCTTGGAGCAGCTGTGCCCAGCTGGCTGCCCATGACCCGTCCCAACCCCCTCGTGTCCCCTCCCAAACCCCTCGTGCCCCACCCCAAACCCCCTGTGTCCCACCCCAAACCCCCAGTGTCCCTACCCCAAACCCCGCGTGTCCCCTCCCAAACCCCCCGTGCCCCCACCCCAAACCCCTCGTGTCCCCCTCCCAAACTCCTCGTGCCCCATCCCAAACCCCTCGTGCCCCACCCCGAACCCCCTGTGTCCCATCCCAAACCCCTCGTGCCCCATCCCAAACCCCTCGTGCCCCGTCCCAAACCCTCGTGTCCCCATCCCAACCCCTCATGTCCCACCCCGAACCCCCTGTGTCCCATCCCAAACCCCTCGTGTCCCACCCCAAACCCCTCGTGTCCCATCCCAAACCCTTGTGTCCCCCCAGGCTCTGTGCTGGTGGGGTGGAATAAGGACCCAAAAAGGCCTCAGCTGTGTCAGCCCTGTGACCAAAACATCCCCGAGTTCTCCACAGCTTCCAGCACAAATCCCAACCAGCCTCACACCAGCTACTGTGAGAAAATTAATTTACCCCACCCAAAACCAGCACAGTGTCATAATGTAAAAGTGACATTTTCCAGGAGCCCTTTTCCCCAGTTTTCTTGTGGAAAAGTTAAAATGTGTGGTGTGCAGAGGTTAAAGGTCTTGCAATCTCTCTGCAATTGACTGCTGGGTGAGTATTGTTTCAAAAAGAATTATGCTGTAAGGAGCTTTTTAGATTAGCCAAGATAATCTCCGTTTGTGAATAGCTGCTGACTGAAAGCACTTCCCTGAACTGTTACTTGGGGAATATCAGGAGTAACACCCTCAGCTCTGAGAGAAACCAACTTCTCCTGAGTGCCTTCCCAGGGGATCCCTCACTCCAGAGGAGGTGTGATGTTTGTGTGTTCCCTGTGTTTATTTTAATGGGTTTTTGTACTTTTCCTTCCAGGTCACTCCAAGGTCTGAGACCCCCATCAACAGTGTCAGTAACAGCTTGGAAAATGTGCTCCACACATCCACACATTCCATGGAGGAGTCACTACCCAAGAGGCCTTCAGGGAAACACTCCAAAGGTTTGTCCTTCTCCTTGTGCTGCTGCCTCAGGTCCTTGGTGATGCTCAGTTTTATTTTCATTGGGATTGGAGGCTGGAATTTTGCTGCTTCACTTCTGGCTTGAGCAAAGTTACACAGAAATTTGTAGGAAGATTGAGTGTCAGGGAGAAATGGTCAGTGAAAGAGGAATATCCTGATTTTTCCATTAGGAAATAAACAAGAAGGTTTTTGAGATACCTCCTTTTGAAATGCCAGCTTTGTTTTCAAGAAATATTCTCAAGAGTAGGTATCTTGGACATTGCACCTCTCAGCAGGTTATTTCTTGGGTAAAGCAAGAAATATTTCTTGTTTTATCAAAGGGGAAAGGCATTTAAACAGTTTGGCTGCCACTTCCACCTTTCTCTTGCTTTCCAAGTATGAACTGAGTGAAGAGAAGTGGAAGATAGGACAGAGATCTTGCACCTTTCTCTGTTACAAAATAAATCTGCTTTTTCTAATGCTGTATTGCATACTGACCTGGCTAAAAACTGGCCTTAGCAAATCAGGGTTAATTATTCCATTTGCACACTCCAGGCTCTCTTTGCAAATATGAAAATGTCCAGGCTAAAATGTGACTAACAGTACTTTTATTTAATGCATTTTAAAGATCACTGGTAATGAGGAAAGTCTTTGAACTGGGAGCTGCTCTTTGTGCAGAACAGCTTTTGTGAGCCTTGTAGGGCAGAATTAATCAGGAAAAATATCTGCCCTCATATGTTGCCTTCCAGTACCATTAAAATACTGTCAGGCACCATCTACATTTTTTAATTTGGAATTTGTTCTCTTTTCTTCCACTGGCTTTCTACAGAACTTTGCAAATACAGTTTGATACCAGAAAAATTCAATAATTTCAAAGCACATCTTCACTCAGAGGATGTGATAAGCTCAAGAAGGGTTAAAAGTCCCAGGAAATGTTGGGTTGCCTCCTTCCCAGTGACACACTCCCCTGTAATCCCAGAAGTGGAAGGAGCAGTCATTTTTTACAGCCCAGTAATGCTGCAAGGAGCCATTTCTCCAGCTGTAAAAACCATCAGGGTAGAAGAAAACGCAGCACTAAGCAGAAGCATGGCTGGGTTTGTGGCTTTCATCTGATTAAAAATAGGACAGGGTTCAAGACTGTTTTCATTTGTACTCAGTGATTGCTATTCCAGTACCATATATGCTAAGATTAGTCATGGTACGCTGTGAAAATTAATTAGGTTTTGCTCTGATCTGTTTTTCTCTTATAGAATACCTGCCTGGTGTTCAGTTGAATTTACAGACTGCCTCAGTGAGGGTTGGGAAAAGGGGCTGTGGAACAAATACTGATATTCTGCTTCACCAGCAGTGTTCAATTCTCCTTGATGTGTTGGAGTTCTCTTTCTTCAGCTTGGAGTGCAATTTAGGATTATTTGCCACCTGAATCCACTGTTCCTGACTTATATTCCTCATTTTCATAGCAAACACAGCTCTTAATTTGGCAGGACCCACCAACTTTTTAACCTGGAGCACACAAAATTGTCATGGAAGCACGGGATGCTTGGTTTTCATGCTGTTATTTTTTAGTGAGCCTGGTTTCAGGCAGCTTGACAGGACAGGATTTCTCCCCAGGAGTAATGAGCTGCCCAAGGTCAGCATTCCTCTCCTGGCAAAGCCCTGGAGCTGGAAGTGTCTCAGTTAAAAAGGCTGGAGCTGAAACATGCGAAAGAAAAGAAAAATGAGAAAGGTGCAGTATTTGTTGTGCTTAGCTGGATTGGAGACAGTTTGTATTAACCCAGGCAATGTTTTAATCCTCATTTGGAGACATGTCAGTAATTTAATTTACTCTCCACAGCTGAACAGCGACTGGGGTTGTAGTAGCTGGGACCTGGAAGCTCTCAGTGACTGTTTTCCTTAATCCACCACTTTTGGCATCAAATGTTGGAGTTGCTGCGTGGGAGGGAGGCAGGGAGAGAGGAGCACTCTGCTGGATCTCTCAGGGGCAGTGTGTGTGCTCCTGGATGTGGAGCTGCAATGTTTGCACAGCTCGTGCAGAGACTTGTCAGGTACCTGGCAGGGATTTCAGGATTGTGCTGCCTCAGGACATGAATTTCTAACAGCAGTGTCAGCCTGAGATCTGCACCAACCTTTGCTTTTACCTCAGGGGCCCAGCTCGCTGTGGGAGCACTGTCAGGCATTAAATCAGAAATTGTGGAAGGGTTTGGATTGGAAAGGACCTTAAAGATTGTGTGATTCCATGGGCAGGGACACCTTCCACTAGCCCAGGTGCTGGATCTGTGCTGCAATACTCAAGTTGTTGAAACCAAAAAACTCTTGTTTTTTTTTATCAAAATTCCTCAAATTTGTTCCTGCTCTTTCTCCAGGCTAAACCCCTTTGTCCCTGTGTACATATCTGTGGTAAAGTGGGGTAAAGCACGTGGACATTGCTTCCAAATGAAAGTAGTGGCACTGTGAAGTTCTGTGCCTGCTGGCATCAATGTTTTGGGGATCTGTGCTCTATCTGGGCTTTTCTTTTATAAAATAAAGTTGAAAAAATTGCCTTGTGCAAGTAGAGAAAAAAATACAGGTGGGTTCTGACAGAAGGATGTGGAGCCCTTGTGAAATCCAGCAACTGTAACATGCTCTGAATTGTGCTTTTTATTCCTGTTTTGACCAGTGATTTAGGGCTGTTCAAAGCTGTTTCCACAGATGGGGAGTTGTTTTAACTGGAGGTAACTTTGGGAACTGGGGGCTTTCCCTGTGCTCAGGATCTGCTGCTGTGCTGGAAGCTGCAGTCAGGCTTGTTCACAGGTATTGAGGCACTGACAGATCTCACTGGTCAGAGATAAACACAGATTCTTGGGTTACATACAATTAAAATTCCAAGAGAGATCTGTTGCTTTCTGTCCCTCTGTTCCTAGAATGCAGTCAGGTTTTAGTAATGCTTTTAACACCATTTGAACAAAAGAAATTAAAATAAAGGTTGGGCATTTTTTATCTCCTAATCCCTGTAGCAAAGTGGTTAAAAAAAGGTCACGAGTTAAAATTGCTTTTCACTGTTTTGTTTTGCTGGCAATCCTCTGCTGGTAGCAAAGGGAAATTCAAGAAATTCCATTTTTATTCCAAAGTTCAGGAGGAGCTGTGTGGCCCATGGGAAGCCCTGTGCACAGAGCTAATTTTTAACAAGCCTGTGGATGTAGGGTTGGGGTAATTCCCAAAAGAGAGTAGTTATTGGTTATCACAGCTGACTGAAAAAAATCAGCTTGTTTTTACTTGTTCAAAAAAGCAGTAGGAATTTTCCATGCTCCAGAGATGTTGTTAATTACTCTTTTGCTGTCAGGTTCCAAGGATTTGGCCATTAGGTGGAGAGCAGTGGAGGCAAGTCCTGCTCTGTGCATGTGACATATTTTAGCAATGTATTAAACATGCTCACTGACCACAGCATATTTTCCAAAAGCACAGAGGAATTAAATGCATTAGACCAGATGTTGAAGTGCAGAACAAAAGCAGCTTTATTATAAAGTCAACAGAAGTTACAAACATCCCAGAAAGAGACTGTGCAGGCTTCATGCTGCCACCGCTCTTAGTAAAATCAGTAAAAATCTCAGTAAATCAATAAAATCCTGATTTGTCACAGCCTCTGGGTGAAGTTTCCTGCTCTGGAGGTTCAGAAGTTGCTCATTTTGCTGGTGGCCCTTGCCCTGTCCCTCCCCAGAGCAGCCTGGACAGTGATTTCCTCAAGTGAACAAATCTCATTTTCTGCAAAGTGACAGGAACTCTCCTATTCTTGTGTTTCCTGTGTATTTTTCTTGCCTTTTCTCTGTTGCCACACAAACCCCTCCAAATTGTCTCCACGCCAGCCTGATTTCAAATGAGGCAACTGTTGAAATCTGATCCTCCTGGAGTGAAGCTGAATCATAATTCTTGCAACACAGGATCTAAGGATAGGCACAAACTGCTTCTGGAGAGTGAAGAGTAAAGCTTTGAGATGGAAAATGGGGGCAGGAGCCTTTATTCTACAATCTCTTCTCCATTTAGCTCTGCTGAGCACAGGAAAACCAATTCCTTAATTGAAGGGATGCTGTGAGTCCACACTCAAGGTCCTGAAAGCTTTGATGTGTCCCAGGCTTGGACAAACACATGGAACAGCACATGGCTGGCTGGATAAAAGTCTGTGGGCATGAAGGAAAACAAGCTCTAAATGCATCTCAGGGATATATTGATTGAGTTTTCAATCAATATTGGGGTGTAAATCTATCTAAAGCCTGCAGGATGCTGCTGAGCCCAGGTGGGATCACTGGGAGGTGGCTGTGGTGGCTGTCACCTTAACCAGGGCTGGGATCTGAATTATTTCATGACAATAGGCAGCAGCAATGGGTGATGTCAGCCTCCCAGAACTTCCCAGCACTATTTTTGCTGCTGTGTTTTCCTTGGCAAAATGTGTTTGTACGGTCTTGCACCTTTTTTTTCCTCTCCCACTTCCTTGACTCATTCTTTTTCCATAAGAAACCAGGCTGCAGGAGCTCTCCCAGTTTCATGGTGACCAACAGCCTTTTCCTCATTAAATG
The DNA here is from genome assembly GCF_028551555.1 of Melozone crissalis. Lineage (NCBI taxonomy): Eukaryota > Metazoa > Chordata > Aves > Passeriformes > Passerellidae > Melozone > Melozone crissalis. Next base: position 2,180,951 of record NW_026535785.1, read on the forward strand.
TTTGACACCAGCAGATAATACAGAGGGAGGAAAAAAAAAAGCTCTGAAATCCATTTTGTTCAGGTCCAGACTTTAGACAGCCTTGTTCTGCATCACTTGTGGAGCTGGATTATTCTATTTTTAAGTAACTGCATCATCTCCAACAATATTGGGTCAACTACTGGGATGGTACAGCTTAAAGAAATATTTAGGCTATGATAATCCTGCAGGAAAAATCTCCCTCTCCCAACTGTATATAATTTTTCAGCTGTTTGTATATGTCCTTGTTCATTTTCCCTCTGAAGGGAGAGCTCTGCTTCTAAACTTGAGCAATGTAGGTTGAGATCACACAGCAGGCAGTGCATTCCTGACCTTCTGTCTGTGCCACACGAGTTGTCTGAGGAATATCAAGTATTTAAAGTGAATTCTAGAAGTCAAACCCAAGGATTAGCATGCTCCAAAAAAACATGTTTGGCTGGTGCATATTTTCCCCTGTGGTACAGGATTTTTGTATGGTAAGGGATTTTTTGGTGATGCATAAATCACATTGCTCAATGTGCAGTTGAGAGTTCAGTTCAGGTTGGAGGTTTGATTTTGCAATGGAGGCAATACTCAAGTTTAGGGTTTTAAAAACCATCAGAAATGTATTTCAGCTCATGTTTTTATTGATAGTTCAGTTGTCCTGTGCTTACAGAAAACCATTTCATGTCCCCAAAGCCAGGGTGAATGGTTGTTGTAGAGCTGGGAGTGGAGCTCCTCGTGCTGGGGCTGCACTTGGACTCTGCCAGATTGATGTTATCAGCTGTTAATAAGATAAAAGTTAACTTATTAACTTTTATCTTCTCTCCAGGTTGGAATCAGTATTTTGTCACCCTCATTGCCTCCTTTTCCCTGTCATGAGCCTTGTCAGGAGAGATCTGGGATGGCTGTGAGAGGATGGGGAGGAAGAGGAGGCAGCACAGACACTGCCTGGTGCATGGGGAGGAAGAGGAGGCAGCACAGACACTGCTCTGATAGGTGGGGAGGAAGAGGAGGCAGCACAGACACTGCTCTGGCTGGGTTTGGGATCCATGGCTCCCATTCCTGCCCCTTGTGCTCCACAGGGAGGATCTCAGCACACCCAGAGCTGCAGTGAAGGATGCTCTGTGGGTTTTCCTGTGGCTCTTTTGGAGCTCTCTGTGGGTTTTCCTGTGGCTCTTTTGGAGCTCTCTCTGGGTCTTCCTGTGGCTCTTCTGGAGCTCTGTGTGGGTTTTCCTGTGGCTCTTCTGGAGCTCTCTGGGTTTTCCTGTGGCTCTTTTGGGGTTCATCTCCCAGAGCATTCTTTAATTTCCTCTGAGCAGTTTCAGTTGTGTCCACACCATCTGCCTTGATCCCATATTCCCCTAAAATGATGGATATCAAAATAATGGATGTCAAGCATTTAACCTGAGGGCCTTACCCTGAAGCTGCTGAGTGATTCTCTAACTTTGGTTTTGTTTGGATTTCCTGCCTGTTTTTCCTCAGTGAGGAGGTGGAATCACTCTGCTTGGTCCCTACCTAATTAACTGCTGAGCCTGTTGATTAAATTCATTCAAATTTAACAAAGCTATTTAGAGATTTTATTTACAGTGCTGTCTGCATAGAAGAGACTCATTCATGCTTCCTCCAGGAGAAGTGAGAGCAGCTGAGGTACAGCCTGGATCTGTGGCAAATCAGGCTTTGTTTTGCTCCTTGGTAATCCATAAAATCCCAGAATTTGTGTTGGAGGAGACATTAAAGTTCATCTCATTCTTCCACTAGCCCAGGTTGCTCAGAGCCCCATCATTCATCTTGATTTTATTTATCCTTGTGTTAAAAATAAAGATTTGTGTGCTGGGCAATACAATTTCCTTATTAAACAGTAGGAAATGAGCAGTTTTCTGCTACAATAGGATTTGACAAAGAACACTTAATTTGGAAGAGTCCATTCAGTTTGGCTTCAGTGGGAGCTGGATGATACTTTTGTTTATAATTAATTTAATCAAGCTACTCAGAAAAATTTAAATTCTAAGAATAGGATGCTGGTAAATCCAGCTGTGCCAAGGATTTAACCTCTCTAATGCAATCCTCAGGCACATTCCTGATCTTTGGTAAGGACTATGTACTCATCAATATCAACTGTGAGATTATAAACTCTTAATTAATATTATTTGCATTTTTCCATGGCTCTCTCAGGAGGCCACGCACAGGATGTGCATTCCTAGAAGGATTCTCCCATTTCCATCTCTTTGGAGTCCTGGAAGTGCCTTCAGTGGCACAGAAGTTGTTGATGAAGGTGAAATTATTGGTCATTACCTCAACAGCTCTGGAAGCAGCAGCACGACCTCCTTCCCATAATGGAAACAACAAAGCAACTCCAGCTTTTAATTAAAATCACATTAAATGGTGAAAAACAGTTTTTCTCACATCTTAATGGTAATGGTTTCATACAGCCCATCTTCTGAGGCAGAAAAAAGGTGTTGGGAGAGCTTTTCCTGTGGTGGAACTAATGCTTAAACCTGCATTATTACTGAAAATCCTTAATTAAAAGCAGGAGATGAAATTTAAAAGTTAAGAAATTACTGAGGGATAACAAATATGTAATTCAAGACTGAGAAAAGAACAGAAAAACCCCAAGAAGGTACATTTTAGCTGCTGCTTTTTGCCTCCTGGCAGTGGCTCAGTGGGGCTGGACATTGCTGTGTCTGCAGATGGAGAGAGGGGTGTGGGAAATGCTCAGAGATGCTCAGAAATGTTCAGAGATGCTCAGAAATGCTCAGCTGTTCCTGCTGCCTTCAGAATGCAGCACCCTGAACATCTGGGCATTTCTGAAATAGCCCATTCTGCTGCCATCTTAAACAGGGCCATGCAAGAATTTAGGAAAGAATTTCAAGTAAATAACTTGCTTATCCTATCTAGGCCCACATAGCCCTTCAACAAAATTGGATAAAAATTGGCACTTCAGAGAAGAAAGCAGGAGTGATTCACATGTGTTCCTAGAAATGCAGTACATCCCTGCCCATTTTACATCCTGACACCACTGTACTAATGACTAAATGGCAATTTTCTGCTGCATGTCATGCTCAGGAAGCTTTTACAGCTGGTTACTTGTTAGCTGGTAAATGTTCCTTCCCTTAACAGTTTATTCCTAAATCCCCCCATTTTTCAAAGCACATTTTTCATTTCCATCTACCTTTCCATTTAGATGAATTCTTGCCTCCATATCTGAGGGTAATAGGCTTAAAGCACAACAATTTTCTCAATAGGCAGCTGGAGTTTTTAGAGGTATCTGAATATACAAGTTAAAAATGGTGTCATCTCTCACATGGTTTTGGGTCCAGACCTGCAAATTTCTGGGTATTTAAAATAAATCTGAGGTTTCTTGCTTGCCTTTGATGTCAGCATTAAAATTCTCACTGGAGGCTTTTCTCTGCAGACATGGGGGGCTGTGAGTTTGGAAAGAATCAGACTGCAGCAGGGAAAAGATACCAAATATTGTAGGACTGGAGAAATGGGGGTGATCTTGGGAATTGGAAATAATAAATGAATGAAATTGGGGCTCAATAATAATTGAGCTCAATTGAACTCTTGGGAACTGGAAATAATAAATAAATGAAATTGGGGCTCAATAATAATTGAGCTCAATTGAACTCTTGGGAATTGGAAATAATAAATAAACAAAATTTGGTTCAGCCTGCCTTGAAGCTGGGCAGGGTCTCTTCATCAGGAACAGCAGTGACAGAACAAGGGGAATGGCTTCAAACTGAAGGAAAGTTGGTTTGGGTTGGATATTAGGGAGGAATTCTTGGCTCTGAGGGTGGGCAGGCCTGGCACAGGTGCCCCTGGATCCCTGGCAGTGCCCAGGACCAGGCTGGAATGGACTTGGAGCCACCTGGGATGGTGGAAGGTGTCCCTGCCATGGCAGGGGTGGCCCTGGATGAGCTTTAAGGTCCTTTCCAACCCAAACCACTCCATGGTATGAAAGAACAAATGTGAGAAGAGTCCAAGCACTGGAATTGTGTCCATGATTCAGTTATTTTGGGGTTGTTTAAAGGAAGTTGTGTTCTCATGTTTAATGACAGCTTAATGGAGTTGTGATGAATGGTGTCTGTTGGAAAGTGCCGGAGCAGAGCCTGATCCTGGGACCTGCTTGAGGAGATTGCTGGGGAAGGGAAGCAGCTGGAGCTGTTCTTGGATGGATTTTAGGGACTGACATGAGAATAAAATCTCATTTGTGGGTTGCAGACAGTGGGAACTCAAAGTCTGAGGGGTGCTGCTGCCCCAAACCCTCTGAACGTGGTTCCTGGTACTCCCTGGAGACTTCCATGGAATTGTGGATCTGATCTGCTCCTTTGTGCCACACAAGCAGAGGAGACAAACAGTCAACTTTGGCATTGTTTAGGTGCTTGGAATTTTCATTTCTAATTTTCTTTTGTTCTTTTAAGCTGGGGAGTCACAGGCTGCAATTATGCAAGACAATGCTTTTGATTAAAGTAAATTTTCTTTCTTGGGTGCACAGAAATGCTAAGCTAAAAGGTTAATGTTTCATTTGCTTTCTGGCTTGTTCTTTTATTTCTCCCTGGAAAAAAAGGAGAGGGCTTGCTGTGCTGCCTGACTTCCCTGCCTGGAGTGGATGCATTTCATCAGTGCAGGGTGTGGGTGCTATTTTTAACCATCACTCAGAGGGGCAGCCCTGCTAAAATTACATCATTAATATCCCCAGTGAAAGGAAATGGCAGAAAACACCACAGGCCCTTTGGAGTTTCTCTCCCTATTGTGTTTTCCACTCCTGGGGGTGAATTGTTCCAGGTGTATCATTCCAGCAGAGTTGTTTACAGTCAGTTCTTGTGAAGAGGCCCGAGGAAAAGTGTAATAAGGGAATTTGTCTGCAAAACCAGCAGGTATGAAATAGGTCTCAGTGGCTTGGAGAGCTCCTAGTTTGTATTCCTGTTATTAAGGAGTTCAAGGATTTGCTGGATGTCCAACTGTTGCAAAAGAAAGTGAGGACCTGGATCTTTAAACATGAATTTTTGTTAGAAGTGGGGTTTGTTTCATTCTGTAGACCCTGCTAAAGGTCTGCAGGTGAGTCTGGAGATTCAGAGCTTCAGGACTTGGAGATTTTTAGTGGATGGGATCTGGTGGTTTTTGCATTCTTTTAGCTCAGTTTCTGGGCATCTCATTGCCCTGGCAATAAAATGTACTTTTTGGGCTTTTCCCTGCTGTGTTTGCTTCATAGATGTGTTACAGTTACCCAGTAGTGGTGTGGTGTCTCCAAATCAGTTGAACTGCTGAATTCGAACTTTCTTCTGCCTCTTTGAATCACTGGTCAGGTCTTGTCTGGGATCCAGCAAGAAGGAACAATGAGTTGTGCAGAAGGAGAAAAGGGAACAAGAGTGTTAAAGCCTGAGAACAGAGACACGAAAATTGCCACAAAAGGGGAAGCTCACAGAAGCGGCTGTGCAGGGATGTTTGTTCCTCCCTGAGCTGAGCACTGAATGCATTTGTGGCTCTTGGCAAGACTGTCTGTACTCAAGGATTTTCTATTCCACATGAGTCCCTCAGTCTGGTGTTTTTGCACAGCGTGCTAAGAGAATTTTTGTTGCTGTTAACAAGGCTATAATTCCTTAGAAAATAAAAATTGAAGCTGCTATAAAATGCCTTTGTCCTTGCTGCTCCTGCCTGTTATTGCAGCCTTAGTCATGAGTTTCCAGTGCTGAGCCTGGTCTCAAAAAATGCAGCAAACAGCACGTGCTTATTTCCAGGAGCATTAAACCCTGCTGGCCTGGAGCAGCCCTTCCAAAGCAGGCAAGCTGCTTCCTTCATGTGCCTTGGAGGCTGAAATGCTGCATTTCTGTGCACTTGGAATCCCTTAACTCCTCTGGCCAGGGGCAGGAATCCTTGGAGCCATCTGATCCCGGGGCTGTGGTGTTTCAGCACCAGATGCCCTTCGAGCCAGGGCACGTTGGCTGAGCAGCTGCAGCCTCCTCCCCTCCCTCTGGGCTCCAGCCATGCCGATATATGGTTACAAACTGCACCCTCAGGCTGCAAAACAAACAGCCCTGTGGTGGGAGAAATGTATATTTATATATGGGGCACTCCAAGCTGAAATCCTGCCGGGCAAATCCTCGTCAGATGCAGCTGGGGTTGGGTTCAAGTGGGGTGTTTTAATAGAGCTACAAAGGTTATGATTAGCTGAGTGGTCTAAAATCTTTATTTAGTCGTGAAGTGAATAAAATCTTGGGTGATGGAGATAAACTAATGGGTAATAACAGCTTTAGCTCAGTGTCCATTTTCCTCACGTCCAGCCAAGGTGGTTTGTGGTTAGTTCAAGGTGCTTTGTATTTCCCTGGGTGTTGCTGTGAGACTCCATTTGCCCATTGGTATTTAGGGCACTGCTCCACACTTCAAAGCAAGCCCAGCTCATGTCCCCAGCTGTGGGGACCAGCTCAATGTGTCACTTTTTGCCCGTTCTGGTTTCCTTTCTGAGGGTGGAATCCTCTCTCTGAGCTCAGGGGAAGCAGCTGCTCCGTGCAGAACTCAAACTTCAAAGCCCTCAGCTCAGCTGGGTTGGGATATTTGGGGTTTAGGGGAGTCTGGATTTCTGGGCTTTGCTGCACTTTAGCAAAAAAAGGCAAGTTTTCTGTCAGTTTTTCCATGGAGAGTGACTTTGCATGTGTAATTTTGTAGGTGAATACAACTTTCAGATCAGAATTAATCATGAGGCTCACCTTGGGTTTGAGGGGCTCAGGGAATTTTATGTGCCAGAGAAAATCCTTTCTGGGGAAAAGCAGGAGATTTCTCTGTGATGAGCAAAGCTCCTCTTAAGAATGAGAAACAAAGCCAACATTTTGTTTAAAAGTGCTCTAAGAATAGTAAATAAAATAAGCACTCCATCAGATAAAACCAGACTAAATATACAACTGCAGCTTGCTTACCCAGAAAGTAAAATTATTTATATCCAAAGTTGAACATTTCTCTTGATTTCAGAGATGTTTTTGTTAGATAAATTCAACACAGGCAGCCTGCTTATTTAAATTTTCTGTACAAGGCTGATGTTAATGGTTACTGGAGCTGCCCTTCACCCCAGGCTCTGGGGCTTTGCTCACTTCTGCAGGAATTCTTTTCCATGTTTCTGAGCTAACAGGGAGAAGGAAAATGAGTCAGTGAGCAAATGAAATCCAGAGCTACATCCAAAACTTACACTTCTCACTTGTGTGCAAAAAGTTGATCAGCTGCAGTTGCAGTAAATGCAGTGTGCAAATGGAATTCCTGGAGCCCACAGGGCACAGAACCTGAGCACATGTTGAACCCCACTGTGACTGATAGCCCTGAATTTGTTGTAGAATATCCTTAAACCTTCAGTGTTGCACATATTTACCTAAAATCATGATTTTTTAGGAAATTTTAGGACTGCTGTGATAGGATGGAAGGGAGAGGAGGCAGCACAGACACTGCTGTGGTGGATGGGGAGGGAGAGGAGGCAGCACACAGGATGTGCATTCCTAGAAGGATTCTCCCATTTCCATCTCTTTGGGGTCCTGGAAGTGCCTTCAGTGATGCAGGAGTTGTTAATGAAGGTGAAATTATTGGCCATTACCTCAACAGCTCTGGAAGCAGCAGCATGACCAGGCTCTGGGCCTTGCTCACTTTTGCAGGAATTCTTTTCTATGTTTCTGAGCTAACTGGGAGAAGGAAAATGGGTCAGTGAACAAACGAGGTCCAGAGCTACATCAAAAACTTACACATCTCACTTGTGTGCAAAAAGTTGATCAGCTGCAGTTGCAGTAAATGCAGTGTGCAAATGGAATTCCTGGAGCCCACAGGGCACAAAACCCGAGCACACATTGATCCCCACTGTGGCTGATCTCTCTGAATTTGTTGTAGAATACCTTTATTTCCCTAAAATCATGTTTGAAAATGCCATGGTATCAAATCCCATCCTTCAGGATTCCTTTTCCCCTCCTTTCTGCCTGATGTCCCAAAGAGCTGCATCTATCCTTGGGTAGAACTGTTGGAATTCAGGAATTTATTGCTGGGTTGTCCCTGATCTAAACTCCTGCAGCCTTTTCTGGCTCTGTACACAATTTTTGCACCCAGAGCACCATTCCAGATCCTGGGGGATGTTCCCAGGCCCAGCCCCTGCCCAGTGCCTTCTGCTGGTGCCCACATTCAGGAGCTGTTTCACAAATCTGGCCAATCCAGCCCTTGCTGGGTACTTTATTCTGCAAAAGCTTTTTCTGCCCTCAGAAAAGAAAAGAAAAAAGGGAACTCATCAGGCATTTGTGTGCTCAGTGGGCATGGCAGGAGGAACAGGGATGCAAAGTGGCCTCAAGGATTTGGGCAGAAAACCCTTCAGAACAGTGCTTGAAGCCATTCTCAATTCTTTTCAGAGCAGCTGAGTGGTTCTTCAGGCTTTTACATTTTCCTGTCCAGATGGGAGCTTTCCCCAGCCTCCTGCACAGGCACTTTGGGGTTTTGGGAAGCTTTTGAATCCAGGGAAGTTGCACAAACCATCTTTAGGTTGATTGACTTTTGTGGTTGGCTGAAGTGCTGACAGGATCATTCAGGATTACTCCAAAAATGCATGAATTCAGTTAAAAGCTGAGCTATATAGGTTTTTTTTTTTTTTAATTTTAAATATCTGTTTTGGAGAAACATAAGAAGGTCACTTAGTTGGCAGCTCAAATCAGCCAAAGTGAGGAAATAGCAAGGACATGAGAACTCCTGGTTTGGTTGGGGTGAGTGATACAATCCCAGCCTGTTATTGCTGCTCTGGGCTGCCAACACTCTGCTCATGGCCTGGGGTTTCAAAAAAGCTCTGGAATTATTTCCTGTGGAATATTGCACTTCATAGCCTTGCTCTTCAATTAAAGCAGAATTGATTTGTCCCCTGAACTCATGGTGGAGGGATGTGTTGGTTTGGATCTTAAATACTCTGTGCATTGGAAGAACCCTTATTTTTCACACAGGAAAATGCCAGATCTGAGAGCTTTCCTTGCTGACAGAAATTTTTCATTATGTCTATGAAACTTTAATTTCCAGGGTTTTCCTGATGAGGAGCAGCCAGCCAGGAGATTTTCTTGCTAAGTAGTGAAACTGTTCTGTTTGCTTACAAGGTTTTTCCCTGCTGCACTTTCCTTTTCCATGGAAAAACTGTTGTCCACTTTTAGTTTTAAGGGATAGGAGCAGAAAACTGGATGGTGGATGTTGTTTTGAGGCTGAGCAGGATCCAGATGAGTCCAACTCGAATTGTATCTTCCCTTTCTCTAGAACTTCAGTAATTTTAATTTTTTTTTTAATCTAAACATTCAGTTTAAGTATTTAACATTAAGTATTTAACATTTAAGTATTTAACATTCAATTTAAGTATTATTTACTTGCAGAAAGTATTTGAGATCACTTCATTGTACAAATTAGGCCTCTTCACATGGTGTTTTCTCCATCCATAACCACTGCAGGGTGTGAAGACAGGTTAATATCTTTCTATATTATCCTTCTGGAGAAGTCTGAGATGTCATTAATAAAATAACAAAAGGTCATTTTCACGTGACAACTCAATGCAGTGAACTGCAGAGAGAATTGCTTCATCTATTCCTACTTTTGACTTTTCTAGAAATAGCAAAATAAGATGATTTTCAAGAAGAAACATTTGATTTTTTGCCTGTTTTCCCCTCAATATTTGAAATACTTCTCCATGCTGTTGAGTGGGAGCATTTCCCCCTCTGCTGTCTCCACAGACAAGCTCATGGCTTGTCCATGAAGTGAATGATGCTTCAATTGTTTGCTGCAGTTCCATGCCAGGGTGTGTTGGGTGGTCTGGAGCAGTTCCTGTATCTGAGCACCTCCTGTGCTCCTGCTCTGGTCTCTGGCCCCTCAGCTGGGGCAGATCAGAGATCTCTGGGGAGTTTGTGCAGCTGTCAGTGTGTCATGGACACACCAAGGGGTGCTTTGGCTGGCTGGGGAATGGAGCAGAGCTCAGCTTGAATGGTTTCAGTGCCATCCTCTCCAGATCCTGAGTGTTCAGAGGTGGAAACTTTGGGATGCTCTTCCAGGGAAATCTTCCTCTGAAATCACCTCAGGGACACTCAGCAGGGCCAGCCTTCAGTGACAGATTATTAGAAGATGATATTATAATTAGAAGATTATATTAGAAGATCTGTTAGAATATCTGTTAGAAGATTATATTGTCATTCTGTGGTTTGTTAAAGGAGTTTCAGTAAATAAAGACAATGATCTGAGCTCCTGGGACAGTCCCCATCCCTGGAGGTGGCACTGGGCTGGTGACAAGGTGGGATCTGTCACAGCTTGGGCTTGATGGCCTTGGAGTCTTTTCCAACCTCAGGGATCCTGGGTTCCAACACCAAGTTCTTGGCACCCTAAAGATGCTGGGCACATTTAAATCTCAGTTCTCATCCTACAGATTCAAACCCTAATATTTGATTCTGCAGGTTTTCCTCAGGCCTCCATTATTCCAGTAAAAAAAACAATTGAAGTTTTGATGAGTAGGAAACAGAGAAATCAAATTTAGTGATGAGAAAACTCAGTCCTTGTGTGTTTGTGCAGAGGAGGATCAGTGTCTGTGCTGGGAACAAGAGGGGATCCTGGATTTTTATCATAGCCTGGATAAAAAGCTTTAGAAAGATTTAAAAAGTGAAAGCAGGAAATTTTCTACAAAACAGCCCAAAAAACCACCACCCCTCTCTTAAGCTGGTACTTATAAGCAGTCAAAAAACCCAAACAAAAAGCCCACAAACCCCTTTAATTTCTGCTCTTTTGTAGCCATGAATGTGCTTTGCATGGAGCAAATAAATTCTTTTCTGTGTTTTCCTTCCCTCCTGCCTGTGTATGTGGGAATATAAATCCTGGAGGGTTTGTGGGGAACCTCTGTGGGATTTTGTTCCCAGATTTTGGCATCTGCTGGGCAGCAGGAATTGGGTAATGCTGCTTTGGAAGCATTGCTTCAGCACAAAGAGGAGATGATGATGCCTTGTGAAAGTGGTGCTGCTGCATTTCTGCCCACTTGTGTGTAAACAGGGATGTGGAAAGGATTTTATGAGGTCCCTTTTGTTCCACTTTTTCAGCACAAACTCACTTGCTTGTCATGGTTTGATGCCTCTTTCCATGAATGAAAATCTAATAAATCTTTTAGTCCAGAGGCCTCATTTATGATTATGGCCTCCTATAGAAAGCATTTTGCCTAGGGTTTTTGTTTGTCAGGTTTTGGTGGGTTTTATTTGTTTTGTTTGTTTGTTTTGGGGTTTTGTTTTTATTTTTGGGGTATGTTGTTGTTGTTTTTTAACCTAGTTTTTTATTATTTACAAATAGCTTGCAGCCTTTCTGCTGGTTTTGGTCAAGTACCACAAACCAAAATGTTCAACCCAGTTTCAGGAGATTCAGATTTTGCCACCTGGGGAGTGGCATTTCCATGGTACATCCCACCCAAACTGACCCTGCATCCTGGGATTTCATCAAAGGAAATTCTCTAGGTATGGAGTGGGGAAATATTGGATTTTATGGAAAAGGGCTGGGCCACAATCAACACTCCTGATTTATCTTTAATTACTTTACTTTTTTACTTTACATTTTCAGGAGGAGCACAAAATTCTCAGTTTGGACTCAGGCACTGATCTATCTAATCCTTTTATTAGGATGGATCCAGCAGCTGTAAAGAGGGAATTATTAAAAGATCAATATCTGATTGATGTGGCTTCTCAAAATGTCTCTTCTGCCCTTGCCCACACCCAGAGCAGGTTTTACCCTGACCTTTTCCTGCCAGGAATGGCAAATCCTGAAGGGTTGGAATTGCCCTTTTGCTTTGTGTTGCTGCTGACATTTTGGGAAGGGGAGGAGATCCAAGCTCCTGCTTTTTTTGGAGAGGGAAACCAGAAATCCAGAGGATTTAACACCTGGTGTGAGCAGAGGGAGGGAATTGTGTGTCCCTTCACAGGAGCACTGAATGAGCAGATGAGAAACGCTCCAGTATCAGCCAAAGGGGTGAAAATCCCCAGCTGGAAAACAGAAAATAGGAAATAGGAAAAAATAGGGAAAAAGCCCTCAGGAAATAGGAAAAGTAGGGAAGCAGAGCTGACTAAAATGTCTGCAGGCTCCTGGCTGCTTTCCCTGGCTCTGGGGCAGGGTGGGAGGCAGGGCTGGGGCAGCACAGAGGTGACATTGGTGACATCGCTGCTGGCCTGGCTGTGCCTCAGGGCTGGAGGGTTCCACACTCAGCTTTCCATGTGGATACCACGAAATGGACTCCAAAACTACATGGAAAATGCTTCTCTTGTCTTCACAGAAAGCAGCAAATAATAGTAATAATTTAAAAACCCTTAAGGGATGGTGGCAGAAGGTCCTGGCAGGTGGTGCCACAGCCCTGATGGAGCTTCTGCTGCGCCCTGAGCTTCTCCAACCCCCTTTGTTTTCCTGTCCCCCTCTCCTGGGGATCCCATCCAGCTGTTCCACTCACCTGCTGCAATTTCCCAGCTATTTCTGGATAAATCTCCACAGCAGAAAGCCTCATGTGCTCCTTTGCCAGTGTGAACATACTCGGGGAATCTCCTGAATTAGGAACTTGAACTTTGGGAATCTCCTGAATTAGGAATTTTAACTTGTTGTGTCCCCTGGGTTGGGAAGTTGGAGTTTTGCTGAATTCAGCATCCTGAAAAGCCATCAGTACCATGTGTCTTAATTCTGTACAAAGGGTTTTCTGCTCTGGACTCATTTATTGGGGTACTGAGTAGAGTCAGCTCTTTGAGCTTTTGAGAGTAAAAGCAGTAAATAAAAATCTCTTTTTTTTCTTCCCTTTGTACTTGGTGGATGGCACCTTTTCTTCTGGAGTTCTGTAGCACTGATTGAATAAAGTAAAGCTTCAGGGCAGGTTTAGGAAGGATATTTCAATAAAACCAACCAGAAGTTAAACAACACACAGAGTAGGTGAGAGGCCACAGAACACAAACATACAGCTTGATAAATTAAACAAGATTTCTTCAGGCTGGTGATGTTTTTCAGGATATCTTAGGTAGATGGGAGAAAATTCCTGGAGCTCTTTGTGTGATATGAGGAATTATCCAGCTGGTTGTCCCCAAAGCCTGTCCAGGACAGGAACTGCATTTCCTGCTCTAGAACAGAGCTCATCTTACAGGATCAGTGCAGAAATCTCTACCTAAAGGTCCATTTTTCTAAGTGCAGTCCTTTTCCAGGATAAATTCACTGCAGTGAGTTTTATTCACTGGGCAGGTTCAGCCCAGACTTGGAGCAGGAAAAGGTTGTGGCACTGTCAGCCCCCCCAAATCCAGGGGTGATTTAAGGTTTGTCATTAACCCACAGAGTAAAACAGGAATAGCTTGGGTTTATGTCTCTGAGTAATCCAATTCTGCTGCAGTTGCTGGAGATGAAAAATGAATGTCTGGAAGAGATGGGCTTTGAATCCTTTAGAAATGCCAAATGATAAGAACAGTTGCAGCGAAGTGATGCTGGGTTTGCTATAAACAACAAATGTTGCATAACACAGGCTGTGTTTCTCAAAACCAGATGTTGCAGCAGGTGACACCAGGATTTCTGCAAGTTATTTGCTCATCCTTCAGCTGCTTCACCACATTCCCCCTCTCAATACCCATTTTACACATTCTTTCTCATTATAATCCTGTAGTACTCACAATTCCAATCAATATTCAGTTTATTTTAGCTGTGATCACAACTCAGGGGGCCCTGAATTCTCTCAAATAAATGTACTGAGATAGATTTTTTTTTTAATTAACCTTTTCAAATCTTCATGTTCAAACCTTCATACCACTGAATATTGTGTGGATGGCTCAGCAGTGTCTGGTGAGCAGATTTATCCCTGTGGTGCTCAGCATGTGGCACAAAATCATTTCAGAAGCGTGAGAGGAACCCAGTGAAATCTTTTGAAAGGAACAAACCTCTCCAAAAAGCAGAATGTGCAGGAGAAAGCAGTAAGTAATGAATTGACATTATTCCTAAGCCCAGGGATTGATGTCATTGTAATTGGGAATTACATGGAGGAGGATCAGAACAGGAATGTTCATTTTCTCCATGTAAAGACAGCCACAAACATCTCCAGAGCTGAATTTGGGGGGCTTTCAGAATTTTCACTGTAAATAAAATTTAAATAAGAGATTTTTAAGCAGCCAAGATTCAGGTGGTGACATTAACATTTGTAAATGAGCAGGACCTGCAGAGCTGTGCCCAGCTCTGGGATTGCCAGTCAGGAATGCTGGAATGAGTCCAGAGGAGCCCAGGGAGCTGCTCCAGGGCTGGGACACCTGGGGGTGCTCACCTGGAGAGGAGAACGATCCAGGGAGAGCTCAGAGCCCCTGAAGGGGCTCCAGGAGAGCTGGAGAGGGACTGGGGACAAGGATGGAGGGACCGGACACAGGAATGGCTCCCACTGCCAGAGGGTGGATTTAATGGGATTTTGGGCAGGAATTGTTCCCTGGGAGGGTGGGCAGGACCTGGCACAGGTGCCCAGAGCAGCTGTGGCTGCCCCTGGATCCCTGGCAGTGCCCATGGCCAGGCTGGATGGGGTTTGGAGTAACCTGGGATGGTGGAAGGTGTCAGGGTTGGAACTGGATGGGCTTTAAGGTCCTTTCCACCCCAAACCATTCTGGGATTCTCTGAGGACACAATAAAAGAATTTAAAAGGTCTCAATGAAACATTCAGGCCACAGCTGTTGGCAAACAGAGGGAACTCAAGCTCTGGGTGGAGCCTCCCTGGGGACAGGGACAAGGGAGGTGACACAAGGCAGGTGGTGTAATGGTGCTGCTGTAATTTCACTGCACTGTTTTCTTGGGCACTCAGGAGGAAGTTCCATGTGCTAAACTTTGGTTTGAGTCTTACTGATAACATAAAAGTTAATAATAAATAGTGCTGAAAACAGGGTAACAGCTTGTAAATGGGGATTCTGTGGAAATAGTGACAGAATTCTGGGCTCTGCTTGTGAGGGCTGCTCAGTGACAACACACCAGGCATAGCACATGTCCCTTCAGGCACTGCACTCACAGGTGAAATTTTACTGACTCTGGGTTGGGATAATTCTGCTTTTGGAGTTTTAAGCCAATGTAAATTGGCTTTTTGTAGGAAAAAATTCATGTGTGTATCCCCATGAGTGCAGTCAAAAGGCAGGAGGAATTTATAAGAGAATAGAAAGTTGATGAAATAAAGGTTTTTCATGGTGAATTTCTGATCTGGGTGTCTTGGGAAGTGGGAGTCTCCCAGAACTCAGCACACCAAATATCTGATGTGTAAGGTGACCTGTGCTGGCATTCCATCCTTTCCACACTCAGATCCTGCTTTTACTTGCACCTTATTCCAAGTGAATTTTTGTGTGAAGCTGCAGGAAGGGAGGAGTCAGGATGTGAACAGAGCCATGAAACCACACTGAACTTGTAAAGCCAGGCCCTGAAAACATGGAGAGTTCTTCCTCATGCCAGTTCCCCTGGCAGGGATGGTGTTTGTTCCTTGATGCTATTCAGATAATTCCCTGTGTGTTATCACAGAGATGAGTGGGGTGATAAGAGCTTTGCTTGGAGTGGATTATTTGGGTTGAAACTGCTTGGAATGAAACTTTCTCAAAGCTGGAAAATAGCATGAAGTGGTGGTACCAACATTCCTGAGGGAGGAAGTTGGAACTGGGCACCTGGAGCACCTCCACAGGTCATGGGATGCTCTCAAAACAGGGCCTGGCATTTCCCAAAAGTCATCACTTCTGTCTCTATTTAGGAACATCCTCCTCATTCTTCTTCTCTCTTTGTTTTTCCACAGTGAGTGTTGAAAAAGTGGAATTGAAGGGGCTGGCACACAAGAAGAATGAAAGAAATGTTGAGTATTCCTTTGAGGTAAGTTTGGGTTTCCTTTCCTGTGAAAGAAGGGGGGATAATCCTTAAGGAGGAGTTGAGGAAATTGTCAAACTTTATTGTTAGATCCCAAAAATCCTTTGTGAAAGCAGAGCTCCTTTGGGACTGATAGCTTTTAATCAGTGATTTGAAAGTCATAAATGGCTGTGGATGATGAGGAGGTTGGTAGGTGGGGATTGGCAAAAAAAACCCAAAAAACATTTTAATGGAGGAAATTTTGGCAGTGTTTATTTAGGGGAAATACGATGCCACATTTACAGGGTATTATCCATAGCTATATCCAATGTCCATTCTTCTGCTGGAATGCAGAAGCCAGAGAGAATTTCAGTCTTAATCTGGACAAAGAACAATGTGGGCTCTGAGGGCACAGCTGCTGGAAAGGGGCAGGGAGGGAGGCTGTGGTGGGATGTGGCTCCAGAAGGTTGGGGAGTACAGAAAAGCTTTGGGAACTCCTCAGGGCTGAGTGCTGGGTTTCTCTTGGAGCTCTCAGAGAACCCATCACACCTGAGAGAGCCCAGCTACCCCAAACAGCATAAAATCAGCAGGATGGCTTCTGAGGCAGTGCTGGAAACAGAAAAAGGTTTAATAAAAGGCAAAATAACAAACTTCCAGAGAAAAACCAAGCCAGGGGCAAGAGGTTCTTGCTCCTGCTAGAACATCCCACAAAAGCAAATATTTCCTTTGTTCTCTTCCTTTTCTAGTGAATTACCTAGGTGGGACATTTTGGCTTCTGTCCACTTGGACAGCCCCAGGTTTGAGGTGAAGTCCCAAAGATCCTGTGAGGTGTCTTTGGGAGAGAAACTTCTGGGCTTTCTGCCTTTTTATGCAATGAATAATTGAGTCACTCCATCAACAGGGGGCTCATTGCTACACTTGAGGAAAATTCTGTGGAACAAGAGCTGAGGGAGCTGACTGGAGGGAGACTTTCACCACGGTCTGAAAGTGTAGGCAAAGGGAATAAAACCCTTCCCAGCAGAGGGGTGTTCATCCAGCAGGAAGGGCAGGGCAGGAGCTGCTGGGTGAGCTGCAGGCAGCCGGGCCTGGGTGGCAGTGAGGGCAGTGCCAGTGGCACTGAGAGTGGGAGCAGTGCCAGTGGCACAGAGAGTGGCACTGACAGTAGTGCTGTGGCACAGAGAGTGGCAGTGGGAGCAGTGCCAGTGGCACAGAGAGTGGCAGTGGCACAGAGAGTGGCAGTGGGAGCAGTGCTGTGGCACAGAGAGTGGCAGTGAGGGCAGTGGCAGTGGGAGCAGTGCTGTGGCACTGAGGGTGGCAGTGGGAGCAGTGCTGTGGCACTGAGGTGGCAGTGGGAGCAGTGCTGTGGCACAGAGAGTGGCAGTGAGGGCAGTGGCAGTGGGAGCAGTGCTGTGGCACTGAGGGTGGCAGTGGGAGCAGTGCTGTGGCACTGAGGGTGGCAGTGGCAGCAGTACCAGTGGCACAGAGAGTGGCAGTGGCACAGAGAGTGGCAGTGAGGACAGTGCCAGTGGCAGTGGCAGCAGTGCTGTGGCACTGAGAGTGGCAGTGGCAGCAGTGCCAGTGGCACTGAGAGTGGCACTGAGGGTGGCAGTGAGGGCAGTGCCAGTGGCAGTGGCAGCAGTGCTGTGGCACAGAGAGTGGCAGTGGCACAGAGAGTGGCAGCAGTGCCAGTGGCACTGAGAGTGACACTGAGGTGGCAGTGGCAGCAGTACCAGTGGCACTGACAGTGCCTCAGCCCCCAGCCCAGCAGCAGCTTCCCCCTGCTGCTCCTGTCCCACTGCAGGGATGAGTTCATTGTTCATCCCCTGGAGCGATGGCAGGGATGGAAATGGTGCTGCTGAGCAGCTGACAAACTGGAGTAAAGTATTCCAAAATTTGGGATGCACAGCCCAGAAAACAGCTTTGGTTTGTTTGATGAGACAAAGTAGAGGGTGAGAAAAGGAGAAACCAGAAGGAACCCAATTATCCACGACTTTCACCAAGTTATTCCTTAAAACTCCTCAGCATCTGTTGGGATTTTGGCAGCATTAACCTCTGCAGGGCTGGATTCATGGAGAATGTCCCAAATTTGCTGAATCCCCCAATTGTTCCAAATGTCATCCATCACAGACAGGATTTTTCCAAGGGCTTTTCAAGCTCTCTATGAAGCCTGCAGTTGTCTCCACTCCAATTAAGATCTCGTGAAACTTCTTTTCCTATTACAAATTTTTCTATAAATAACAGAAATTACTGTACCCAGTGTTTGCCTCAACAGCTTGAACTGAGGGAAGAGCAGAGACTTCAGCTGACTTGATAAATTGCTGTTTGCTGGGTTAAAAACCCAATTATGGAACGGTTTTGTTTTGTTTAGGAGCTTTGAAATAGCAGGTCAATGGACGGAGCAGTTTAGTGTTTGCAGTGCTATTGTTCCCCCCATTTACAATTCACATTATTGTTTTATAAGTATTGAAAATTCAAGTTTAAACAGAAGTCATGACCGTTGTTGAGTTATTACACTAGAAAAAAAGAGAATATTTCCTGTACTTTCTGAAATTCCTTGTGATTTAAAAAAAACTATTTATTTACCACAAACTTTAAAAAAAAATCAACCCACAAACTTGGTAAAACCGCTCAAGTTTCTGTCTTCTTTTCCCCCCCTTTTTTTTGTGTAACAACTCTGCTGAGAGGAAATTCCTCCCTTATGTAATATATTTTGAAATCCTCTCCTCTCCCCGCTCATTTTGGCAGCTTTTGGATGGCTGGAAAAACTTTGTGTATGTTTGGAGTTGTCATTGAAACGAATGTCATGTGAGAGGCTGCTCTGTGATCCCCAAACTCCCACCCAGCTCCTTCCCTATGATCCAGCTGCCTCCCAGATGCTCCAGTGGATATTTTGGATCCATAGGGATTCACCCCTAGCCTGTCTCATGCTGATTTTCCAAAAATCCTGATTTTTGGCTTGATTAAACCTCATCTCCCAAGCAATAAATGCTTCAATATCCAAGAGTGTCGTGGCTTGTTTGTGTGGGAGGAAATAGTGAATATTCCCTTTTTTTAGAGCATGGACAAGATGGAGTCTGGAGCAGGAGCTGCAGGTTTCACTGGGAGGGTTTTGCCTGGATTTTTGCTGCCATTCTCAATTTTTCTGGCATATGGAGTTGATTAATTAGCAATAGGCAGCCTTGTGTGGGGGGAGCCGTTCCTGTTGGACAGCAGATCCTACAAAGCAGCTGTTTTCTTTAACAATAATGAGGGGAAAAATTCCATTACTCCGTGGTTGCTTGCTTAACTCTGGATGTCTGCAGGGTGTAAGGGCTGTGTAAACTCTGAGGGCTTTTCCAAGCACCCAGAGCAGTTGATAAATGTAAAAACAGCAAGAATTGGGCAGCAATTTTGTCCTTGTGCACATAAAAAAGTGTTTCTTTCTTGCTGTCACCCATCACAACATCTGTGAGGGAGAGTTGATACCAATTAGTGAATTTTGAGGAACTAAATTAAATTAATTACTAAAGCAAATGCTTCTTGCTCCTCCCCAAGGTCCTGTGGTCTGATTCTTCGGTGACGTTGGTAACCAAATCTTCTGCTGAAGTGACTGAATTCATTTCAAAGGTAAAGACAATAAAAAAACACTTTGAAAAGGAAAAAAAATGTTTCTGAAAAGGAAAAAAAAATGTTTCGTCCCTCTCTCTAATTTTATTCAATGATACTTCTCAAAATGTGCCAAGATAATTCAGATTGAATTTAATAAAATATTTGATTTATAACAGGCAACGGCCTGAACCATAGAAATAACAAAACTTTTCAAGTTTAATTTGTCATATCCTCCCCCTTTAGCTGTCTCAGCTGTATCCAGAAGAAAACTTGGAGAAATTCATTCCCTGCTTAGCTGGTCCAGATTCCTTTTACCTGGAACGGAACCACATGGACCTGGAATCAGACCTGAGGTATGCTGGGATCTTGTGGGGTTTTCATCTTGACACTGAGCTTCTTTCACTGAGAAAAAGAAAAAAAACCAGGAAATAGAAATATTATCTCCATATTCTAAATTACTGCAAAGAAATTAGAGCCTGATCCTAAGCTTTTTTTCCTGGATGTTCTATTAATTTCAGTGCATAACATTTTTTCAGGAATTCTTTTTGAGAAATACAGATGGAAATAATATTCAGTGTTAAGCTTCCTGGAGAATTGATATTTCCTCATTCCTTGTGAAGAACAAATAGAGGATCACTGGCTTTGCAAAAGTTTGTTTTGGACTCAAAAATAACCAGAATTGTTTAAAACAACCACTCAAAACTCAGGAAAAAATAAAAGCCTGAATATTCACCCATCTGTACTGAGGAATGGGTTGTGGGGATTTTTTCTCCCCTTTCACAGAGTTTTTATTTTCTCATTTTAGGTTGTCATTTTATTTTAGGTGTTTATTTTACTTTAATATTTAAAAGTTAGGTATGTATTTAGCTATTATTAAAAGATTACATTTTTGGAAGCCTTTAACAGCTAAGAAATTTTTTGAAGTCTTACCTTGTACTTCCTCAAATTATCACAAATCATCTGGCCATTATTTAATATAAAGTATATTTTTAGTAGCATAATCTGTGGCAGATCACATCAGGTTTCTCTTTCTAAATATGATTTTCCTAGGAAAATTGGAGTGACTTAAATTCCTTTCAGCTTCTACTGTCTTTATCTACACAAAATGAGATTATTGTAATATTAATATTATTCTGATCCTAATATGTTATTATAGGATTAATTATAGAATTATTTATATTATAGATTATTATTACATTATTATTATATAATTATTATATAATTAGATATAATATGATTAGATATAATTATAATATAAATAATATAATATAATATATATAATATATGTTGTATTGTATTATATTATATTATATTATATTATATTATATATTATATATTATATAATATATAATATATAATATATAATATATAATATATAATATATAATATATGTATATAATATAATATATTATATTATATAATAATATATATTTATTATATGTATTTATAATATATAATTATTATATAATTATATATCATATAATATATTCTATATTATATTATATATTATATAATATATATAATATAATATTATATATAATATTATATAATATATTATAATAATATATTATATATATTATAATATTATATTATATATATTATTATATATAATATAATATTATAATATAATATTATGATATAGATAATATAATATTATATATTATAATATTATATTATGTATAATATTATATAATATATTATAATAATATATTATATATATAATATATTATAATATATTATATCTATATAAATATATATAATATATTATAATTATTATATTATTATTATGTTATTATAGAATTAAATGACACTTTAAAATATTAATTATTATTTATTAGAGCTTCTCCTTTCCATTTTTTTTTTTGTCCCTAAGCCATGGTGGATGTTGGTTTTCCATAGGCAGCAGCCAGCAGGTGCAAGGCTGGATTGTTTTTCATGGCAGGCAGCATTGCCAGTGCTTGCTGTGCTCCAAGGAGAGTTTGGGAGGCTGCAGGGAGTGTGTGTGCCTGCTTGGGAACAGCAGCCTCTGCAAATCTGGGTTAATGGAGCAGCACCTGCCCTGCCAGGGCTCAGCTGCAGCTCTGCAGCTGGGGAGAGGCTGCTCTAAGGTGCTGCTCTGCTGTGAAATTCAGCCCTGAACTCTGGGGTTTCCAGCTGGGAAACACCTCTGGGTGGGTGAGGTGCAAAGCTTTGGGAAATTGGATTTTTTTGGTGGAATCCCAGAGTGGTTTGGGTGGAAGGGAGCCCAAAGCTCATCCCATCCCACCCCTGCCATGGCAGGGACACCTTCCACTGTCCCAGGGTGCTCCCAGCCCTGTCCAGCCTGGCCTTGGGATCCAAGGGCAGCCACAGCTGCTCTGGGCACCTGTGCCAGGGAAGGATTTCTCCCCAGTATTTTATCTAAATCCATCCTCTTCCAGCTCAAAGCTGTCCCTCCTTGTCCTGCCCCTCCTTCCCTTGTCCCGCAGCTCCCTGGAGGCACTGGACTGCTGTTAAAGGCCTTTTTTCCCTTAAAAGAGGCACAGGGAAAACGTGACAGAAGTTTTGCCCTAAACTGCCAGACTCTGCATCTGCTGTTTATCTCCAAGAGGAGGAAATTCAATAACAGATCCATCTCTATTTTATATTCCTCAGGTTCCAGCATTTGAAAGGCAATTTTCTAGTTTACATTTGAACATTTTCTGCCTTAGGAGTGTTCAGGGTTGCTGAATGAGGGGTCTTTGCTGAAACATTCACCAGAGTGAAAACAACCCTGGGGTAACAGGGTTGTTTGGTATTAAAAATAAGAATATCCATAAATTTCCAGAATTCAGAATGGCATGGTGTGTTTCAGCTTTTCAATTTCCAATCTGACTTCCAAGTGTGTTGTCCAGAGTGCAGTCCTGATGGATTTGGGAGGCTCTAACAGAGCAGGGCCTTTGTTTGCTGCAGGTACCTGGCCCCGTTCCCTTCCCATGTGGTGAAAAACGACCACGTCAGGAAGTTCTTCAGCACTTCATCTCCCTCACAGCAACTTCAGAGCTCAAGTGAGTTGAAATAAAGTTTAAAAAATATTTTTTTTTTTGTACTGCATTTCATAAACTGATGCCATTTGTGACTCTGTTCCTTGTTTGCAGATCCTGGCAACCCCTCCCTGTATAAAGTAGGAACTACGCTGGGAACATCTGGAAGGTGAAATATTTATCTTGTTTATAATTCATTCTCTTAAAAGGAAATTTTTATGTCCTCCAACAAAACCCAGACCCCCTTCAAGGAGCCAATATTGTGGCTTCCATATGGAAAGATTAAAAATTTCCATGGGATTATATTTGGGCATCTTTACTTCTTTTTAATAATGCAAAGGCCGTTCTATCAAAAGCTGTTTTAAATCGCAGAGAGGCAGGAGAATATTTCAGATCTGTGATTAGTGAGGGAAATTATTGAAGGAAAATTCTGTTTAGGTTGAGATCAGCTTCACCCTTTGCCAGAAGTGCCCTGTTTTACTGAGCTGTGGAGCAGGGCAGCTACAAATCCATACCCTGGCTCGAGTGAGTGTCGCAGACATTTTTTCACAGAAATACTTACTTTCAGATTTGTCCATTTTCTGGGAAGCTGAGGGCCCCAGAAAGAGAATGTAAACAATTGTTATCAGCTGCTGTAGAATCCAATAGGATGCACCCGTGATTAATTCATGTTCCCATGTTTATAATTAAGGGCCAATCACAGGAGCAAGCTGGGGACAGAGTGCCTGGACACAACTTTGTTAGAGATTCTTTTCTTTTCTATTCTCAGCTTAGCAGCAGCCTCTGCAACACCTCTCTCTTTATTCTATTTAGTAGAGTTATAATGTATTATATATCATATATCAATAAATCCAGCCCTCTGATCAAGAAACAAGATTCTCGTCTTTCTCTCACCACCCCAGCGACCCACTCAGATCGCTGTAATAAGTGGGGTGGTTTTTCCCAGAATTTCTGTCGATTTTTCCAGATTTCAGTGGCTGATCTCTGGGTGTCACAGCTCATCCAACTAACCCCAGGCCTGTTCCTGTTTTGCAGACCTATATGTGGGGTGGCTGGAATTCAGAGTTCCCAGAGCCACGTGCAGCACTCGGGCGCTGCCCCGGTGTCCCTGGCGCACTGCGCGCACTCCGGCGGCGCCGGCTCCGCGCTGGGCTACCGCTCCCAGCTGGAGAGCTCCTCCCCTGCCATGCTGATGTCTTCCAGCCCCCAAACCCCTCAGACGCAGGAGCAAAACGGGATCCTGGACTGGCTCAGGAAGCTGCGCTTGCACAAGTATTACCCCGTGTTCAAACAGCTCACCATGGAGAAGGTAGGGCAGGACGTGGAGGGGAGCAGGCAGCTTTGAGTTATCCCCACCTTCTCCAGGCTGGGAAATCTGCACTGAGGGTCACACACAAGTTTCTGGCACGTGCTGGGGAGGTTTTCACTTTGTGAAAGCAGTAATGAATTGATGAAAACCTTCTTGTGTTGTGTCCGGGGCTGTCCAACAGCTGCTGCTCCTCCCAGGCTTCCTCATGGAGTGCTTGGAGATCCAGCTGGGATGCTGCCTCAGCAGCTCTGCTTGGCTCCCTGAACTTCCCTGTGTGTGCTGGAGATACCTAAATATATTGATTTCTCTTTATTTCTGCTTCTTGATTGATGTTTCTCCCAAAATATTTGGTTATCCTCATTTTAAGAATTAATTTTCAGAGACTCGTGGCATGAATATGAACATGAACATGAGTGAGTGAGGTTTGTTTCCTGCAGAAATTCCTGTGGAAAAATCATCTCATGTGTCTTTGCATTGCAAGAGTCCTAGATCACACCTGTGTGTGCTGGATTTGATCTCAGTGAGGTTTTGGAGCATTTTCCCAGCTCCATGGGAGATTCCTTGTCCTCTGTCTTTTGGCCTGGAACGCCCCCCAGTGGAGGGAGGGCTTGGGCTCAGCTTTGTGCTGCTTTGGAATATTTTATGGATTTAATTTCAATCTCTTACCAGAGGCTTCTGATTTAATTTTCTTCATTATAAGAAGGGAAATATACTGTGGTTCTTTTTTCTTTAATAAAGTAGTAAAACTCTATATATTCCATTTTATTTTTAAAAAGCAAATATTATTATGCATACTTCACTGGCTTTCATTTTAATTACATTATAATATAAATGTCTGTATCTATCTCTATATTTTATTATTAAATTTAATATTGGTGTATATTTTTACTCCACTTCCGTGGTAAATGACACACTGGGAAAACTGGAGTGATTTTCTAAGGTCCTGGAATTCACTGATAGCACCAAGTTCTGTTTTAATTTAATTCTATTTTAATATGTACACGAGTTATTTCATCTTTATTGTGGCTGGTTAATACACACACACCTAATTAAATTAAATCTGCAGGTTTCTTCCTTTCATGCCTGTCCCCCACACTTTCCTTTTACACTATAATTGAAAACTGGAGTAGAGACTTTCTTTGAATTTAAAAATGGTTTTAAAGTTGGCTTTTGGAATTTTTCTTCACTAAAAATGGGAATAAGAATATTTCAGGGTATAAAACTAAACATATTTTTTCTTTCCAAGTTTCTGAGTCTTACTGAGGAAGATCTGAATAAGTTTGAGTCCCTCACCATGGGAGCAAAGAAGAAGCTCAAGACCCAGCTAGAGCTGGAGAAGTAAGTGAGGGCTGGGTGAACTTCTTTTATGGTCAAAAAATGCAAATTTTACTTCCCAGAGCACAAACCTGCCATGATTCCCATCTGGAGATATGGATGATTATTATCTCCATTACTAAACAATATTTAGCACTTTCTGGTTTACTGCTGCCTGGTCAGGGTTGTGATAAAAATACCAGATCTTTAAATCTACAAAATACACACATTGTGTTTAGGTGTTTTTAAACTTGTATCACATTTCTGGCAGAGATTTTGGGCTTCCCATCCACTTGCCATTGGTGGGAGCTGTTGGGTTTGCAAGCCCAGGGGATGCACTCCCAAAGTCAGGGCTTTATTTCCTAGCAAGTGACAATTTTCTGGCTCCCATCCATGTGGATGGAGCACAGCTACTTCAGGAGCTGCCTCAGTGTCCCACAGTGACCCCAGGCAGCTGTGACCGCCCTTTGGGGACACTGATGCAATAGATTGTCCTGGTTTTTGCATCTCCACTTACAGGAAAGTGTTTATTCTGCAGCTACTGCTGTTCCTTAAAAAGCAATTAGAAATCCAAATCTGTGCCCATTTTTCAGAGCTCCTTGGCAGCGTTTATCAGCAATCTTAGTTTTTCCAGAGTTTGTTTGGAAAACTTGGGGCTGTGTTTGTTTTCTCTTTGGGTTTGGGATGTGCTGACATAATATGTGACAGAATTTTAGAGTTTAGTCAGAGTTTGGTGATGTTTTACCCTGGACAAATAAGAGCACAGTGTTGTAATCAGATGGCAAATAGTCCAGCCCTAAGTGCTGGCAGTTCTGGTCGGCACTGCTGTGATTTCCAAGTGTTTCCATTTGAAATGGGCACAGCAGCAGTGGATTGTTCAATGGGCTTTGTCTGCTTTGTGTTCATTCAGAAGTGGATTTATTTGTGGTTGTGTTTTAGCCAATTTCTGTCTCTTCACGC
Organism: Melozone crissalis; assembly: GCF_028551555.1. Lineage (NCBI taxonomy): Eukaryota > Metazoa > Chordata > Aves > Passeriformes > Passerellidae > Melozone > Melozone crissalis. The sequence continues at coordinate 2,206,928 of NW_026535785.1, forward strand.
TTCTCTCCATCACCCTGTAGGGAGAAGTCAGAGAAACGGTGCCTAAACCCCTCCACACCTTCCTCAGTGACCAGCAGTGGGGTGGCCAGGGTTCCCCCCACCTCCCACGTGGGGCCCATCCAGAGTCTCCGGGGCAACCACGCTGCAGGTGAGGGGAGCAGGGGACACTGCTGTGCCCAGCTGTGCCTGCACGAGGGTCACCTCACTGCTGTGCTGCTGCTTCCCCGAGCTTTATCTTCCAAAAGCCATTGGTTTAATGGGGAGCAAGCAAACTGTCTGATTTTGGTGATTACTGGGGGTAATAAAATGCGATTTTTCCCATGGCTCTGGAGGGAATGGGCAGCTGCTCTGTTCCATCTGTGATGTGTCCCTGTACATGCTGAGCATGGCCTCAGTGTCCTGCTGAGGTGCTGTCAGTGTCACCACCGTGTCCCCTGTCCCCGCAGAGCTGCGAGTGGACGTGGATCAGGCAGCCCACCCTCTGCCCAGGGAGGGCAGCTCCTCCGAGTACTCCAGCTCCAGCTCCAGCCCCATGGGGATCCAGGCGCGGGAGGAGAGCTCGGACAGCGCCGAGGAGAACGAGAGACGTAAGCCGAGCCCCGCGGCCGCGCCCCCTGCCCCGCCCAGCGCTGTCCTCACCGCCCCTCTCTCCGCAGGCCTGGAGCTCCACCTGGACGCCTCGGACAAGGAGAAGCCGGTGATGCTGCTGAACCATTTCCCCTCGAGCTCTGCCAGGCCCACGGCCCAGGTGCTGCCCGTGCAGAACGACGCTGGCTCGGGCCCTGGCGGGCACCACGCGCTGCCCATGCAGATGCTGTCCCCGAGCCCCTCACACATGGCCCCCATCCGCATGCTCGGCTCCGTGCACAAACCCGAGCGCGGCTCCGCCGACATGAAGCTGCTCTCGTCCTCCGTGCACTCCCTCTTGTCTCTGGAGGAAAGGAATAAAGTGTCTCCCGGCTCGAGGGGCAGCATCAAGATGGAGAAGGGCTTTGGGAACGCCGTGGTGGACGTCATGTCCGCGTCCTCGCCGCACCAGCCCCTGCAGGTGCTGTCGGGGGGCGCCGAGAGCAGCTCCCCAACGTCCACCATGAACTTTGGGCCTCGCACCAAAGTCGTCCACGCTTCCGCTCTGGACAGAGTGATCAAACCGGCCCAGCAGCCAGGACTCATAGTGGAGACGAGCACTGCTGCCACGGTGACGTCCAGCACAGTCTTCCACGTGGCTCGTCCGCCCATCAAACTCCTGGTGTCGTCGTCTCTTCCCACCGACTCCGCCATGGCCGGACAGACTTCCTGCTCCAGTAATATGCAAATAACGGTGTCCCCTGCAATAATCAACCCCCGGACCGCTCTGTACACAGCCAACACCAAAGTTGCCTTTTCTGCCATGAGCAGCGTGCCCGTGGCGCCCATGCAGGGCAGCTTCTGCGCCAACAGCAACGCGGCCTCCTCCAGCAGCCACCCGTCCCCGTCCTTCACCACCATGGCCAACCTGCCCAGCTGCCCCGCGCCCAGCTCCAGCCCCACGCTCCCCTCCGGCGCCGACAACAACTTCTACAGCAGCAGCAGCAGCAGCAGTAGCAGCAGCAGCAGCAGCGGCTCGGCCGGGAGCGTGCCCGTCCCCAACCAGAACCACCATCACCACCACCACCAGCAGCCGCCGCCGCAGCCCCCTGGCTGCATGGTGTGCAGCTCCTGCGGCTGCAGCGGCAACTGCGGCTCCAGCGGCATGACCGTCAGCTACGCCAACTATTTCCAGCACCCCTTTTCAGGACCTTCCATGTTTACTTTCCCTTTCCTGCCCTTCAACCCCCTGTGTAGCAACGGCTACATCAACACGCAGCAGTACAACAGCAGCACCACGTTCCCCGTGGTGCACACGGCCTACAACAGCGGCCTGGCCCCCGACTCCGTCATGGCCGGCCAGTCCACCTTCGCCGTGCCCCCCATGCAGAACTTTATGGCGGGCACGGCCGGGGTGTACCAGGCACAGGGGATGATGGGCAACGGCAACGGGTCAAGCCACAAAAAGAACGGGAACCTCTCCTGTTACAACTGCGGGGCCAGCGGGCACAGAGCTCAGGACTGCAAACAGCCACCCATGGATTTCAATCGGCAAGGTAAGGGCTGGGGGGACACACGGGGTCCTTTCCTGGGTGTAGAGTTCAGGCTGATGTTTCCAGCCTTTCATTCCTTTCTTTGGGATTATTTCCTTTGTGTCAAGTTACGGCTGATGTTTCTTCAAGTGGCTCATGGCTGCATTTGCGTGACCCTTTGGAATGCTTGTCTCTGGGTTTGGAGTAGGATCCAATCCAGAGGGTGGCTTTGAGACCTGCCCCTGGGGTCTGATGCTGTTTTGGAGTCTCTGGCTTGTAAAAATATTGTGTTATTAAAAGGTGGTGGTCTGATCTATTGGCAGATTTTAGGCAGCCCCATGAGGAGGACTCAGACGAGGCCCCTCAGGTGTGCTCTGTGGGGTTGGCACTGTTTTTTAGGGAGGGAAGAAATCTCAAGGAAGGGAGGGAGCTGCTGTGGACAGGTTGCAGCAGAACTGCTGTTGCTGCCTCTGCGTTCTCAGCCAGGTCAGCTTTGCAAGTTCCCCTGGAATTTTAGAAACTGAAATCTCTGATCCTCTTCCCTTCCTCCCAACACAATAACCTAAATGAAGAATTGCTGTTCAAACCCTCCTGTCAGGGTGGGCAGGCCTGGCATAGGTGCCCAGAGAAGCACCCAAGCTCCAGCGATTCATTGCATGGCTAGGAGGCAGCAGGTTGGTTTGGGAGGCCATGGGAGGTGACTGATGTGTAACTCTGTGTCCCTGTCCCTGTCCCAGGTACGTTCAGGCTGAAGTACGCCCCTCCCTCGGAAAGCCTGGACTCCACAGACTGAGCTTCCCCAGCTGGCACCACGATGCTGTAAAGCCATGGAGAGCGACGGAGATCGAACTGCAAAACTGAGACGTCCAGTTGCTGTTAAGCTTAATGTATTTTTTAATCCAAAGGTGCTTTACTTTATTAGACTAGGTAGAAAATCTAGCTTAGGGGTGCAACCAACCCAGTTTTGATTGCCAAATTCAAGCTTTGGAACTCCTTGGAGTTGTTGGAACTCCTGACTCGGTGTCCTCGGACCGATGGATGGACAGATGGATGGATGGATGGATGGTGGAGCTGGCCAGCTGCAGTTCCTGCTGGAAGTACAACATCCCCTGTACTTTTTTGGCTGGAGAATGTTGCCACAAATGGACTTTTCCAAGGTGAAAGGCCTGACTCCAGGGCAGCTGTGTTCTGAGGTGGAAGGTAGGAGTGGCCAGAAGGACTTTGGCACCCCTGGGCTAGGTAAAATGTCTACTTTTTTTCAAAAGTGATCAGGCACTAATCTCTGGGATTTTTAAGGATTGCACTACAGAAGAATGTAAAACTCTTCAAGCTTTCTGCACTTTTAGCAGACAGTGTCACTCTGAGACCAGTGCAAGAGGCAAAGAAGTTCCAACCTTTACAAATTGGCACCAGCAGGCTTACGGGACTTAATTCCACAATAAAAATCCTAAAAAGTCTCTTTTTTTCCCTTCCAAAAGAACACACACGACAGTTTCGGTTCCTTCTGGAAACAAACTCGTGCTTCATTGTCTCACCTATTACTAGCTAGTGCTGGCTTCCCAGCACTGGAATAAACTTAGTTTCCAAGGGTCCAAGTCCCAGAGACTCCAGAGTCATAAAAGCTTCAAGGATATTTTCCTGTCATACACAAAACCTTTACGTCCTGTTACTGTATATAGGTCTCTTTCACAGAAACCTTATTATTCTGCTTTTGTAAATGAATTTTAAACCATCCTTAAAAAAAAAAAAATCAAACTAAGAACTCTGGCAGCAGAGTTGATAAGCTTTTGCTTTACTTTATATAAAATACCCTTTGGCTCCTACCCCAGGATTCAGGAGTGGTGGGAGTCAAACATGTAAAAGGTAGTAAAAACTTCATTATTATCAAGACTTGGAAGGATTTCTTGTCGGCCTCCTTCGTTGCAGTAGGTTGTAGATGAGTAGCTTTGGTGTTAACTACTTAGTCCATCATTTGTGGGTGACAAATCTAAATTAGGACTCGAGAGGAAGCCAAACCCATCTCGAACTGCTAATTTGAAACACTTTGGTCCTGTCTGGTTGAAAGAAGATCCTAATCCTCATGGCTCTCCCCCCCTGGGAATATGACAGCATTAAATGGGTGAGGCCTCCTCTGTAAAAGTGTCTGACAGAGAGGAATTTGCATCCTGTAATTTGGGAGACACCTTTAAAGTCTGAAGCCTTGTTTACACTCGGAGGAATTCCTTACGGCAGGATGAATCCATAGGATTGGCTTGGGCAGTCCTCTGGCAGCAGGAGGGTGTGGAGCTGCCCCCGGGAGCTGGGGCTGTGTCAGGGGGGAGCTCAGCCCTGCCTGGGCCCTGCTCATAGGAAAGGGACATTCTGGGCCATCCCTGTGTCCCTGCCTCTCCCAGGGCAGCCTCAGCCTGGCGGGATCATGAGCATCAGGAGAGCCTCGGGAATGTGGGCGGGCAGAACCCAACTGGGCCAGGGAGGGATCCAAACCCTCAATTTGCAGAACAAACAAACAAACAAACAAACAAACAAAAGATACTTTTATTGCTATGCAATAAGAACCCCCTGATTTGTGTATCCCCAGCCCAGCTCCCTGTTGGCTCTGCCTGTGTTTGAGGACGTTCCCTGTGTTCCCATGAACAACCTTCAGACCTACAACACTAAAGGGATGAAAACTGACAATGCAATTTACTTTGCCTTAATGAGCTCGAGACAATGGTAGGAACAGTCTGTCCCACTGCATCATGCCCAAGGAAAACGTGCAGTTCCATGTTTACTATTTGCAGCTTTGAGGGTCTCTCCAGTGGCCTGGAACATGTGCTGAAAGCCAAACTTAGTGTTATTATTATTATTATTGTTGTTGTTATTATTTTTTCACTTTTTTTAAACAGTATTTTAAAATTGTATTTAAAGAAACTGTATTTCAACACACATGTGAGTGTTCAAAAACCCTCTTGAAACAGCAAAAAACAGCAGCAGCAAAAAAAAAGTCATTTCTGTACCAGTTGTGTTTTGTTTTACTGCCCAGGGCTGGGCACAGTTGTGTCTGATCTTCCTCACAGAAAGAAATCATATCAAAAGGACTGTAAAACTGAATGTCTGTCCAGCAAATTGTTTCATTCCTTTCTCCAGAGCTTTCTTTAGGATCCTTTCCTGTGTGTAGAGTTCAGGCTGATGTTTCCAGCAAACTGTTTCATTCCTTTCTTTGGGATTGTTTCCTTTGTGTCAAGTTCTGGCTGATGTTTCTTCAAGTGGCTCGTGGCTGCGTTTGGGTGGCGCTTTGGAACGGTTGGGTCTGGGTTTGGAGTAGGATCCAACCCAGAAGGACCTGGAGGCAACACGAGTGTCCTGAGAGGAAAATCTGGTGAGCCAGCAGCAACCTCAGAGCCTCCCCCAAATCCCAGCGAGCTGGGGCTTCAGACCTGCCAGTGAACACCCTCCACTCTGAACCCACAACAACCAAAGTTGGTAAGTCCGAACAGAGCACCTTAATTCCATAAAAATATCCTTAATCTCTTCTTCAAAGGCACAAATCCATCTTTTTACCCCTAAAAAGCAAAGCAGCTTGGGTGGGAATAGTAGAGTTCCAGCTGCCCTGCCTGAAGGAAGCAGTTCTTAAACCCTATTTTTGTACATTGAAAGATGGAGATTTCAAAGAATGTTATTTAGCCCTATCTTTGTCCTGCAAGTATAAAAAGAATTAGTTCTCCAGATGGATTTCACTGTGGGATGGGAATGATTTCTCAGTGTAAGAGGGAAGGGAATCCCCAGTGATCTCCCTGCAGGGGCAGGAGAATCAGTGAGGAGCCTTTCCCAGGGGAGGGAGCAGTGGGGGGGGGCAGTTCCAGCTGCATTTTCCATTTGATGATGGAAAGACTTGAAATAGGATGGAATTTCCAGTGAACTCCTCCTCACCCTGCAAATTAAGCATTAATAAATATTCTGGGCTCGACCCTAACAGGGAGTGCAGAGAGGGAGGAGAGGGAACTGAGATACTGATCAGAGGGTTCCACCTGACTTTTATTGAAAACCACATTTGAACCAATACTAAAGTTTATCAGAACTGGTTTTTATCCAAACCAGCTCTGTCACACTCAGTTTTTCGTGAAAAATTTTCATTAAATCTTCATTAAATCTTGGCAAATTAAGCACCAGACTTCCCAAGGAAGAGTCCAGCCCCTTGGCCATGTCCCCACATCCCAGAGAAATCCTGGGATGAGCCAGGCTGGGGCACCAGGCACAACAAAGCTCCTCCCAAAGTCCTGCAGGGGAGCAGAGCTGTGCCAGAGGGACCCTGGGAGCGCTGGACTGGGGCTAGTCTGGAACACCTGGAAATGGGATGAATATGGGCAAATCTGGACAAAAATCCACATATTGGAGTTTGTGAGAGTAGGAATCACTTTGGCTGGTTGAGGCCCCACAGCTCTTGTAATAAACCCTTGGAATTACTCATTTGTTCCCTGAAATTTTCCTGATGTACACAAGAACTGTGTTGGTACTGAAGCAGAAAGCAAATCCCGTGTGTTTTCAAGTGCAGATTAACAGCTTCTCTTGGACATAACTTTCCATTAGGAATGAAGGAAATTCCTGCTCCATTTGAGCCATTTCTTTTACTTCGATCACTTCTAGTATTACAAATTCTGCATGTAACTTTATAAATATTTTAAATAGTTTTGTAAATATTTAATATTCAGCTAATTTGATTTTGAATTGTAAATGTCAAGTATTCTGGTATTGGGATTTTTATGTTTTATTATACTTTGTTAAAAGTTAAATTGTACATTTTTAGAATGTTTTTATCTGAGTAAATTTAATGTATGGAAAATAAAGAGTTAAACAGAATCCCTTGCTATTGGCTTTCCTTTTAAAGGGATTCAGCTGTGTGGGGGCTTCTCCAGCTTGGCAGTAGCAGAGAATTATTTTTAATTCCTTTAATTATTTTGCTGTGAAAACGCCTAGGAATAACCACACGAGCCAGAATTAAGTTGGGATGTAATCCATCCATATCAGCACTGTATTAATTTTAAAAAAGCAACATTTGTACAGGAATATCAGTCGATCACATCGTAATTACAAGTACAGTTGTCAGTTATGAGTTAAACGAGTTCTTACACGAACAGAACTAAACAGAGAACAAGCTGCATCGAAAAGTTCACGTCGGAGTAAAAACACAAAGGACAATAAAAAACGGGCAGGGGGCCCCGGGAGAAAGGAGATGCATGCAAAGAGTGGAGGAGGTACGAGGTGGAGGAGGTACGAGGTGGAGGAGGTACAACGCGTGCACCCCGCGCAGTGCCAGGCGCTGTAGTATTGCTTCTGTCCCCGCCAGAGCCGGTGACACCGGGGACACACGGACACCGCGGGGATCCCGCCACGCCTCGCCGACAGCACTAGAGAAACACAGGTTATCCCACGGGAGAGCTCCCCTCTGCACAGCCTGCTCCCTGCCCGGCACACAGGAGCCTCCAGCCGTGCCACAAATCATTTGTTCGGCAGCTCTGGGCAGCCGCTCCCGGCCCTGAGCTGCTCCTCCCGACTGCCGACCTCCGGGCTAGGGGCAGGATCCTATGGATCACTGGAAGCCAGCTCAGATGAACACACAGGGATTGGGAATTCGCAACAGACTGGAGTTTATTTCAGTGTTACCTGTTTGGGTGTGCATTTTACAGTTAGACACTTCCTAAATCTACGATAAAGCTGTGGTGTTTGGTATGAGTATTCCAGAAAGCGGCGCCGCCCCTGAGCGTGCGGCGCCCAAAAACCGGAGACACAAAGAGTTGTCCTTCCCCAGCTCACCCCGAGCACTTGCCTTAACTCCCTGCAGCACTGACACGAGTCTGGTGGAGCTGCAGAAGAAAAAGCTCCCCTTTGGACCATTAAAATGCATTTGCTCTCATGAGAAACCTTCCCATTTAAAACCAAAAAATTTAAGGAATCGTAGGGAGATTTTCCAGCAAACTCACGGGAAACACTTTAGTTCCTCCCTGGTGCCTGTTTGCTCGTTAAAAGTAAATCGAGTGTCCCTTTCTCTGCAAGTGTCACATGCACAACTGGGCTCCTTTCGTTAGGTCCAGACCTGTAAATGTGCCTGTGTGGAATAATATTAGGGCAGGTTTCAAAGCTGGAGGTGCTCGTCTGTACTGTTTAATAGTCACAAACAAGGCAAGGTGAGATGAGACACCTGCTAAAGCAAGACTATGCTAAGGACTGAGAGCGTAGGTGACATCCGGTTCTTTCCCTGGGGGGTGTGTGGGGAAGAGTGGGGGTGATGGCCAAGGCTCAACCCAAACCCTGGGCCAGGCCCAGCGGCGTGTCCTAGGTGGAGGCCGGCGCTCCGAAGGTCTCCTGGGAGGCATAGACCATGTAGAGGAATCCATCCTCGTCCTTCTCGCTCTCGTACACCTCGGAGATGGGCGTGGACACGCTCACCATGCTGTGCCCGTTCACCAGCAGGAAGAAGGCCTGGTTGGAGTTCAGCTGCAGGCGCCGCCTGGGGAGGGGTGAGGGGAAAGGGGGACAAAGGACAGACAACAACTGTCACAGACATCTTTCATGAAAAATCCTTTCCTTAGGATTTTTCCTCCTGAGAGGCTGAGAGGCCTCAGGAACACAATGCAAACAATGGTTATCTGCTGCTGTGGAATGCAACAGGTGGATCTTTGATTAGCCCATGTTGGTTGTTTCTAATTAATGGCCAATCACAGTGAGCTGGCTCGGACAGAGAGTCCGAGCCACAAACCTTTGTTATCATTCTTTCCTATTGTATTCTTAACTAGCCTTCTGATGAAATCCTTTCTTCTATTCTTTTAGTATAGTTTTAATATAATATAGACCATAAAATAATAAATCAAGCCTTCTGAAACATGGAGTCAGATCCTCATCTCTTCCCTCATCCTTGGACCCCTGAGAACACGGTCACAGGCAATGGACAGTCCTCAGCAGCAAGGTCAGAGCAGAGACTCAGGGAATGGTTTGGGGTGGAAGGATTTCAATACAGCTCATCTCATTCCAGCCTCTGTCATGGGCACCTTTCCCTGCATGTCCCCACCCAGCCCTGTCCCTCAAAACTGGACTGAATTGCTAGATCCAGGCAGGTGCATCCACTGGAGAGCCCTCACTCAGGGGCAAGGCTGCACTCCAGAAGGGCACTGAACTGGAGGGACTGGGAAGGAGCACCCCTGGCATAACCACGGACCTTTGGCTTGCAGCTCACTGGAATGAAAACCCAGAGATCCCTGGGAAGATTGGGAAAGAAAGGCAGAGCTTCCTTGCAAAACCTGGGCAAGTTTTAAACTCACTTTGTCACCAGCTCTGTAAAGGCCTGGGTTTAACCTTGGAGCATCTTGCTCCCTCTCCTCCCTCCCAGGAGGAGCACGGTGGGAAGGGCAGGGAGCCACAGGCTGCACAAAGTGCCTGGCACAGGAAACAGCTGATTTCTGATTTCTGATTTCTGATTTCCCTTGGATCATTCCAGCTCGGGGGAAATGGGTGTTGCTGTTGAACTGCCTCCTGCAGAGCAGGTCTGCAGAGAGAGCTCTTCCCTCTGGATAAACCAAGTGAGAACAGCAGCTCAGGAGTGTGCAGCTGCCACCACAGCAAGGCAAGAATAGATCAGAAGGGTTTCCTGCTGCTTCCACTCGCTGCTGAGGGGCAGCAGCAGCTGGAAACAAGGATTTATTTAGCTCCCTGGACAGGGACCCTCCCAAAGCCACACTAATCACCCCAGAGACAGCAGGCTGAGGGAAGGCAGCAGCTCTCCAAGGTTTGGGAAGGATGGGCTTTGCTGTGCATCACTGGAGCTGGCTGAGGCCCAAGTCTGGCCGGGACTAAGTTATTTATTAACAGTAAAGCCAGAGAAAAAAGGTGAGAAAATCCTTCAGCCCGCAGTTAACCTCTTTGCCCAGGGGCTTTCATGTTCCTGAGAAACTCTGGAAGACTTGAGCAACCTGGTTCCTGTCTCCAGAGCCCTGTCTGCCTTTCTGCCTCCTGCAGGAGCTGGGATTTGCCTGTGACAGTTCTTGTTTGGACACCCTGGACAACTCCCACAGCCCGTGGCCTCCACAAACCAGCTCCTGCTGCAGCCTGAGCAGCACAAAACAAGCTCTGGTTTGCTGCTCACTTCTGCAGAACCCTTCCTGAGCCAGCAGAGATGCACTTCTAGCAGAATTTCTGACCACACAACTTCCACTCGGGGCTGTTCCCCTCTGCCTTTCCTGTAAGCTGAGCAAGCAGCCAGGGCAGAAACACTCTGGCCTGAGCTGGGGCTTCCCAGGCCTCAGTGCTGTCACTGAGGGAAACCTCAATTCCCAAAGGATGCCAGGACATCCCAGCTCTGGCTCTGAGCCCAAACTCCCCTTCCCAGTGGGTGGCAAGAGGCAGCCACTCCCGAGGGGGACTCCATGGCAGAAGAGAGGAGGATTCCCAAAATAGCCAAGGCAGAAGGACCCATGGCAGCCAGGGATTCACAGCCCCACACTCCTCCTACAGCTCTGGGAATGTGATTTCTCCTGGAGGCAGACTACCAGCACAGCTCTCTTCAGAGTGGGGTTTTTCCAGCAAAGCAAAAGGAAAAGCACCTTCTCCTGGATTTGTCCCAGTGCTCATCTAGATAAATTTTCCACTCAGACCTCCCAAATGCACCAGGGGGGGAATTAACAGAGCATCACAGTCTGAGGCTGATCAGTTCACACTGGAATTCCAGCAATACTACCTGATAATTTTGATTAGCTCGCTCATGTTGACATGATCTGGCACCAGGAACTTGGTCTTATCCAAAACTGGAAGCTGCTTCTCCCCCTTGTACCTTTCAATGATCACCTGAGAAGAAACACAAAGAGCAGAAGGTGTGAAAGGCAGGAACAGAGCCCTCATCTCCCCCTCCCAGCTCCATTTCCCTTCATCTGTGAATGCAGCATCTCCAGTCTGAGAAGCAGCAATTCATGGTTGGGCTCAGTTATCTTAAAGGTTTTTTCCAACCCAAACAATTCTGTGTTTCCATGAGAATTAATTATTTTCATGTGCTCCTCTGTTCTGTTTGCAAGAGCCACTGCTCAGAGGGGTGACACACAGGGATTTTACAGCACACATCCACAGCTTCAGTGCAATTTTAAGAGAGTTCCTTTGCTGCAGTCATTTAACCCAGCAACAAGGAAATCCAAGGAAAGACCAAGCCCACTCCCTCTAACACACTGAGAGGCTGACCAGGGCTTTGTGCTGCTGTACAAGTCTGCCAGATCAAGCAGTTGTCTCTGGAATTTCTCCAGTTTCAGGGCATCTCTTTAAGATCCACCACTCCAGATGACTCTGCTGTTCCATCCACCTCCCATGGTTCCTTCCAATACATGAGAAAAAGCTACCTTGGAAGAGTATAAACCCTCCAATTTCCAAATTAAGGAGAAAATTTCCTCAAGCACGCTCAGGAACCAGTAACTCTGCCAGGACTGCTGTGCAATAACCACTTAATTCACAGAGAAACTGCAGATTTCCCAATTGAAGGAACACCCTGCCCAGCAACTGAGGGTAGTTCCTGCTTTAGAGGAGTGATCTCAGAACTCGTGTGCTCCCGTTTCCAGGGCCATGTGGGGTTTGTTGATTTCCAGTCACCAGGAGCTACGTGACACCAGTGCCTTGGATCCTCTCCATGCTCACGGGGTCTGGCTCTGTTGATCCTAAAAAGCTGCACAGGTGAAGAGATGCTGATTGAATCCGACCAGAGAAAGAGCCTTACATCACTTGAAATAAATGCTGGCTCATTCTGGGTAACAAAGCCCCACTATTTTTAAGCAGCAGATATTTCTAACAGCAGCATGGAGGATGTTGACAGCACAGGAGGGATTTATTATCTATGGTGTGACATTGCCACCTTATCTCATCCAGAACTGCAAATGACAATAACGAGGCAGTGACTGGCCCAGCAAGACTCCAGGGAGGGAGAGCTGGGAGTTTGCATCACCACATCTCCAGCAAGTTCCTCAGGTACCTCTGAATTTTTGCTTGGAACCTGGCCATGGCTGATTTCAAGTGAGCGTTTTGCCATAAATCCCTGGCTTTCAATCTGTGGTCACAGAGCTTGGGGACTATGGCTAAGTGGTCTCTGAAAGGTGAGGGAAAAAGCAATATTTGTCAGGAAACAGATTTGCAAGGAAAGCACCTTTTGGGAAAATGAAACATTCCAAAAAAGTCAGAAAATCTCTGCTGTGAAGTTTTCCTTGTTCCAATGCCCAACTGCACAGGGAAGCAGCAGTGGCAGCTCCAAAGTGAAGGAAGGAGTTTAAAGCCCAAGAAAAGCTGAAAACCTTTCAGTTTCTGTTTCTGTCGGTGAGCTTGCTCGGGGAGTGGGGACAGTTTGCAGCAGTTGGTTCACAGCAGAATTTCCACACACTGGGGTCACCAAATCCCAACACAGAGCCCAAGGCTGAGGGTCCCATTCAGTCCCCTCTGGTGCAGAACTCACCAGTGACAGAACACAATCCATGCCTTTTGCTTGTAGGATATTCTCTGCATTTTTAACTTGGAGGATGCAGTGAATAAAATAAAATACAGACTTGGGCAGCATTTGGAGCTGAGCAGCTGAGGAGTGACGTGACATCCAATGTGAGCTGGACAGCCCAGCAGCATTCCTGGAGACCTAAGCACTGGCCCAGCCCAGGAGAAAAGGATTTTTTCTGATAAGCAAATCCAACCCTGCCTCTGCACTCCTGTCCACTCTTCTTGCTGAGCCTCTGAAGACTCTTAATTCAGAGAAGAAAACCACAGAGAGAGGAGCTGAGTGCTCAGGAGGACCTCAGAGCTCAGCTGGGGTGTGGTTTTGTTCCAAGTTACAAAACACAAGTGCAGAACTCCGGAAATGCCACTTCCTGCAGCCCCTGAGAGCACCTTGCTGCACCACACCAACCGTGAGAACTGCTGCTTGAGAATGCTCCTGAAATCCAGGCTGAGCCACCCTCAGCTGCCAGGTTTGCATGTGGTCTCCTCAGGACAGCTCTTCCACAGCTTTCTAACTGCTAAAAAGCCCATCAGGCTGGAAACTGAAGTAAAAAAATTAAAAGAACTGGACTTACTGGTATTTTAGTGGGATGCTGATCCCGAATCAGTCGTACATCTTCCACTCTTTGTTCTGCAAGGGATTAAAAAAATAATCTGTTTAAACATTCACAGTTAATGCTGTTATTTCCTTATTTCTCCACCAGTGAGCAGAGGGACCATGTGTCAGGAAAAGCCAGAAGAGGAAATTCAGGCAAAGCAATTTCCAAATGGGCCAGCATTATCAGGAGTACAACCTCTCCTGTGACAGCTGATCCCCTGCTCCTTAAGCCGAGGTGACAAGCACTGTGTGCACCTGCCTGGCACTCCTAGAAAGTGTTAAAGGAGATCCTTTCCTCCCCACACCCCTCACTTGCTGCCCACTGAAGCACACATTTCACCTCACACAGCTAAGGCCTCAAATAACACCACCCAAATGAACAACTAAACACCCTGTGCTATTTCTGTCGGGTCCCAGAAGAGGAAATGGTCAACAATTATTTGAGCCCCGGGACTGGCCCAAGCCTGGCAGCATCAGCTTTCCTTGTGTGCTCTCCTGTTACCGAATTCCAGGTTTTATTTTGACTCGGCCTCACCCATTGTTGCAGGAACTGCTGGACCTACACATTTTGCCCCTCTCCGTGCCAGTTTTCAGGATAAAGTTCAGCTCTCCTCAGACAGGAATATTAATAGAACAGATATCATGAACCTGGCTAAAGTACACGAGGCAGAGTAAACAGCCCGGCTGCTTTCAGGGGCCGCCTCGTCCGTCCGTCCCCTGCCTACTTTCACATTCAGTGAACTCAATTTTAAGCCTCTGTTCTGCAGCAGGACGGGGCTTTCCAGGCTGTTTTCAGGTTCCAAACAGCTCCAGAGAGAGATGATTTAGTGTTGCATCACGGCTTGAACGCACACCTGCCCGGGGAGAGGAGCACTCAGGGCAGGTCCCGTTGGAATGCTAATGGCAGGACACTCAGCAATGACATCCCTGTGTCCGTGTTTGTGCCCGTGGAGCACATCCTGCTCGGGAGCCCGGCAAGGAATGCAGCTCCCTGAATCACCATCGGGAGCTGCAGGTGAATCAGGCAGAGCTCAGGCAAGGAGCATGCAAAGCCTTCACCTGAAGCCACCTCACATCCCGAGCCACATTCCCACAGCAGGAGAGCTGCAAGGGCACAGAGCTCCACCTCGTTAAAACACTTCTTAAGATTAACCAAAAAAAAAATACTTCTTAAGATTAACCAAAAACACAAAAGATACGTGGAGAGAGGGAGACCAACCATCCACCTGGCGAACACTGACTTTTCAGCTGGAACAGGTTTGTTCGCAGCAGTGTTATTCAGCAGAACTCCCCGGAGTAGAAGGAACATAAACCGGGCAAATCATGGAGATTATTGTGTGTGGTGTGTTCAAAACCAGGCCCCAGTCAGGCACAGATAAACACTGTTCTCTGACGACAGTAGTTGCAGTGGCAACTGCTTGGCTGCCATCCTAGCTGAACTTAATACCTGCAACAGCGGCTGCTGACAGCCGATGGGGTCAACAACAGTTTTGGAAGGCTCTGAGAAAAGGGGTGGCATAAACACAGACTTTTGTCAGACCCACATCCTCCCCTCTTCCCTGTAGGGAACAGCTCACATTTAGCACAACAGCAAAGGCAAGGGTGGGCACATCACAAAGCTCTCTTAAGCAGCTTGACTCTAACCCAAAGGCAGGAAGAAAGGAAAATCTGGATCAATTACTTCCACCAATTCCATCTCACGTACGGGATTTTATAGTTCATGCAGAAATAGGTTACGCTGCCAGTTCGCGTTACCCTCGCAGCGCTTGAGCCTCCCTCCCTGACACACATGGGCAGATCCCGAGCCCTCTGATTGCTCCGGATCCATCCTCAGCGCACACACAGAACCGTGCCACGGCTCTATCGAGGCTGCTCCTTCTCCAAAGGCACTAATCTCATTTTCCCAGCCATCATTACACAGCTCTTTTCGATGCCCTGCTCGTTTTCTGAGCCAAACAGAGGCAGGAGCCACACGCCCCGGTGGAGAATTGCCCTCCCCGCGCCAGGCACCGGCTGCCAGCGGAGCTTTAACGCCGCTGCCACTGGCGCAGAGGCCGCCGGACACTGAGCAGACACCGGAGGGAAGGGCAGGCCCAGCTCCTGGCACACACACCGAGGATGTTTTCCAGGCTCCTGGGAGTTTTGCAGCCGATAATAGATGATGCCATGAAGAGATCTCCCCACCCCAAGCACAGCTCTCCTGAGCTGGGCACAGCACAGCTCGCCACACCACAAAACCCCCATGTCCCGAACAAACAACCCGGGTAAACAACCCCGGAGCACGGGCCAGGCTTTGACTCCGTCGCGGCCCCGAGCAGGCCGGGACACCGGGGCAGCCCCGGGCCCGCTCCGCCCGCGGGTCCCCGCTGTCAGCAGGAGCCGCCCGCGGACGGACCCTCGCTGCTCCCACCGCCCTCGGCCCCCTCCCCTTCCCTCCCGGCCGCGGCGATCCCCCCGCAGCACCGGCAGCTCCGGCTGGGCCGCACCCGCCGCGTCCCTCCCCGGGGCGCTCACCGAAGGTGCGGCGCTGCTTGAAGCTCTTCTCCGAGGGCATGGCGGCGTTCGCTCGGCCCGGGCCCGGCGGCGGCTCTGCGCGGCGGCAGCGGACACCTCCGAGTGCCGGCGCCCGCCCCCCGCGCCGCCGCGGCCGCTCGGCCGTCAGCTGACAGCGCGTCAGCCGGGCCCCGCCTCGCCCCGCCGGCATCTTGAGTGTGGCACGGGGCACCGGCGGCATGGCCGCCCGGTGACACACAGACATGCCGCTGGGGGAATGTCACGGTGCCCTGGCGGTGTTCCCGCTCTGCGACACACGGCCATGGCCGCGTCGGTGCCAGGCTGTGTTGTGTTTAGTGACACAGCCATGGCCGCCTCGGTGCCAGACAGTGTTCTCCTCAGTGACGCACGGCCATGGCCACCTCGGTGCCAGGCAATGTTCTTCTCAGTGACACACGGCCATGGCCGCCTCGGTGCCAGGCAGTGTTGTTCTCAGTGACACACGGCCATGGCCACCTCGGTGCTAGGCAGTGTTCTTCATTCAGTGACACAACCATGGCCACCTCCGTGGCAGGCTGTGTTCTTCATTCAGTGATATGGCCATGGCTGCCTCGGTGCCAGGCTGTGTTCTGTTTAATGACATGGCCGTGGCCGTCTCTGTTCTAGGCTGTGTTCTGTTTAGTGACACACAGCCATGGCCACCTTGGTGCTAGGCCATGCTCTCCTCAGTGACACAGCCATGGCCATCTCACTACCAGGCCATGTTCTCCTCAGTGAGGCTGTGATCTCCTCAGTGACACAGAGCCATGGCCACCTCAGTGCCAGGCCCTGTTCCTCATTCAGTGACACAGCCATGGCCACCTCAGTGCCAGGGCATGCTCCTCGTTCAGTGACACAGAGCCATGGCCACCTTTGTACCAGGCCATGTTCTCCTCAGTGACACAACCATGGCCACATCAGTGCCAGGCCATGTTCCCCTTCAGCAACAAAAAAGAACAATGTCCCCAGGAAAGTGGTGGATTCCCTAATGTTGGGCATTCCAATATTCAGCCATCTTGTCTAGATGGTGCTTTTGCCAAGAAAGGTTGGACCAGATGATCCTTGAGGTCCCCTCGTGCCTGGTATTCCGTTATTCCATGGATGGCCACCCTGGAGTGGCCGACAATGTCCCGTTCAACATGAACACTTAAACACTTTTCTCCATACAAAAGGGCAAGTTCAATGATCTGTCCCCAGTTTGCCTTCGCATTGGCATGGATATGGGCAGAGTTTACACTGGAAGAACAAAATTTCAGGAGCAGGTGCTCCGATTCTCTTGGAAGCCACCCCCCGGTCTCATGTGGTTTGTGAGGAATTGATTAAATCACAACTTCAGTCACAGATACCACGTTGTGAGTAAAACTGCCCAACTGTTTCCTGCTTAGCAGCTTTCTGACACAAGCTGTTGGCTGGAGCCTTTCAGCTGCATCTCTCTTTCTCTCTCTTTCTCTCTCTTTCTCTCACATTCATTCCTGGCACCGTGGTTTGAATTTAAGGATGATTTTGCATCAATAGGGCACAATCTCACTGTACAATCCAAGGTACGGGGAGGTGTGACCAGGATTGTCCTTAGGGGTACAGGGAGAATGAACTTTTGAACCATCTTTTGAACCATCTTAGAGAGTATCAGTGTTTTTGCATTTTTGGGGTGGAGAGATGCATTGAAGTTGGAGTGAATCTGCATTCACACAAAGGAATGAGGGTTCATGACCTAATTTTGTGATTCAAGGTCACGCAGTTCCAGTGGCCTGTCATTATGAGGCCATTAAAGATGTGACTAACAAGGAAATACAGCCCTGAGGTGTGTGTTTGCTGTGTCCATCACATCACTGTCCAGGGATAGCAGGTGAGACATGGATGACCAGCAGAACACTGATACATCTACAACTTAAAACACCAATCCCAAATTCCTGTGTCGACAGGACTCTTCTTTATTTAAATGCCTGCCTTTAAAAAAAAAAAAAAAACACTTTCCAGGCTGAGGAAATTCCACCATGCTCTGGGAATTGTGTCTGAGGGCTGAAGGCAGGAGGATGAAGCCACATAATGTTATTTTTGGGGTGTACAGGTGCACCCTGGCGTCAGGGCTGACAACCCCGGGCTCTGTGTGCCGTGTGCTTTGCATCCACAAGCCGACTGTTAGCAGGGCTGCAGCTCGGGCTGAAAGCATCCATATGGTGCTTGGGGAGAGCCACAATCAGAGTATCTGCTGACAGGCTGGGCTATCACATGCTCCTCTCATAAATAATCTGCAGAGACTGTGAGAAGGAAACTTAGATCCACACCGAGACTCGCCTGACCTTTCCCTCCCCATTGCAGCCCTCGCCCGTGTCTGCGTGTCGACAGCACAGACAGTTGGCGAGTCTGGATTTGGGGAAGGTGTTAGGAGCAGTTGGAATGACAGCATGGACACAGCCTTTGGGATCAGCTCTGCCTCAGCACAGCTCCCCAGCCCTGCTGAGAAAACGCTGCTTTGGAAAATGCTTTGGCTTCAGGCTCGGCGACGGCGCTGGAACAGAGCCCTTCAAAAATGGAGCCACAGAGAGTTTTTATCCTGGCCTTAGAACACTTTATAAAGCATTTAGGCTGAGTTAGAGGAGACTTAACCCAAAGGGGACATTACACCGTCTTCAAATATGCAAAAGGTTTCTGCAGAGCGGGAGGGAATTAGCTCTTCCCTGCTTGCTGTGGGACCAGGATGAGAAATAATGAGCTTACAGCTTGGAAAAGGCCATTGAAATTAGGGACTGGGATAAGGGGAAGAACTGTTGAGCACCAGAAGAAATTCCCTAGGAAAGAAAAGGAATAATCACCTTTGGATGTTTTTATTTAACGAGAAATTAGTAAAACATCTGCTCTGAAGAGTTCAGGGAGAATTGTTCTGTTCTCAGGGAGAAGGATGGGGTAAATAATTCCCTGCAATCCCTGTCAGCCCTAGTTTTGCATGAGGCAAAGGAGATGTGATTTCCCAAATTTGCCAAGCAGGTTAGAGCACAGGCTGGGTTTGGATTCCAGCTCAGATCCTCCTGTCCGCACCTAATAAATACTAATACCTAATAAATACACCAGACTAAATACTAAGTAAAAAAAAAAAGCAACACAGGTTTTCCCAACTGTTCTTTCTTCCACAAGGTTGGATTGGTGTTTTTTTGTTAAAAATCCAGTTTGAACCGTGGCTGATATTCACAGCATTTCCCTTGGGAAAGACTCCCACTTTTCCTATTTTTTTCCCACATGAGCTGCCTCACAATGAAACGAGTGTATTTCACATTCAGAATAATAAATCATCCCCTCATTTTTCTGGTACAACAGGACTGAAAAGGCTTTTTTTTTTTTTTCCAAGGAACAGACAAAGCTGTTCCTCTGCAGTGCTGCACCCTTCCTGGAAGACAGCACTGTGTGTGGGGCTGGGAGCTCAGCAGCTGTCAGCAGTATTAAATTCACCAGGAACACAGAGAGAAAAGCCCCATAAAATAAAAGGAAGGACACTGTGCTGATACTAACTTGCATTTCAACCTGAATTAAAATACCTCCCCTCGGTTCTTTGCTCACAAATTGTTCTTATCGATCCAGCTCAGCTCAAGATTAATGTGGGTTTGGTTTCTTTATAAGTGTGCAGCCATTACCCAGCTGCTATTGGAGATTTTCAGGCAGAATCTGACTGTAGAGAATTGTTTGCAGTGCCTTAAAATAACTCTTCTGGGAAGTTTTCATCTGAAATTTGCCTCAAGATGGTGGCTACCCTTAAGAACAAATTCCCACACTTCAAATTTCACCTTCTGAGTTAGGAGAACTTAAGGAAGAAGTGGTGAGAATGGCCAAATATCTGGTTTAGGGGTAGAAAAGTGTAATTTTAGAGAAGTGAAGCTAGAGAGGAGCCTCACATTTTGCCTGGGTGGGTTTTCTCTGAGGTCTGACAACAGCTGAGCCCATCCCTCAGTGGGAGCACAACACTATATTTTGGAATATCACGTTCTAGACTATTAGACATGCTTTTTTTGGATGGCAAATCCAAGCTTACACACAGATGTGTGCAATGTCATCACAAAAACATCATTTTCACAGAATGTTTGGCTAAAAACTCCCCCTGCAAGAAGGATTGCCCAAGACATCCTTGCTGGGTACCATAACTGACGTCAGTTCCTGCTGTTCCCGCTGTTGCAGCAAACAGCTCTTGGCTCCAGGATCAGGTTTGAAATGGGAGATGTTGCTTGATGGAACACGGTGAATCAGTTGGCGTGAGCAGCCCTGAGCTGTGTTTGTGTACTGATTTCACTCACAAAATCCATAACATCTTGGCAAGCAGCAGCGACAGCGCGGGAGGCAGAGCGGGGAAACCGTGGAATAACCCAGCGTGGAACAAGGTCTTCCCCTGGATTTGATATCTCTAGGATTGAAGCAATCCCTCACGTGTTCAAATATTAGCTGAGCACTGCATTGCCTGTGGTTCAGGAAACACTGTCCTCGTTGTTGTTGAGAGTTCTGGGGTTGCACAACCACAGAGCAGCAGCCAGGAGTTGCACCCCAACACTGACCCCTCCAGAGCAGGAGAATCCTTCTGCCCGCTGAGCTGCTCCAGGTGTTGGACAGAGCTAAATTGTTCGGGCTGGACTGGAGTCAAAGCTGGAGGGACAAGAACTGCTTGTGGCAGAAGTGTTGTGGTATCTTGGGTGACTGCAGGCACTCACAGCCTTTGACTGATTCGTCATGGAAGCAAGGACAGCACATTGAAGAAAGATCATACCCTCTTCCATAAGTCATAGAATCATGGGATGGCTAGGATTGGAAGGTTAGAAGTGATCTTAAAGGTTTGGCTTGGAAGGGACCTTAAAGCCCATCCAGTGCCACCCCCCTGCCATGGGCAGGGACACCCAGGTGACTCCAAGCCCTGTCCAGGGGACACTTCCAGGCATGAGGCACTCACAGCTTCTCTGGGAACCTGTTCAGGGTCTCACCACCCTCCCAGGGAAGAATTCCTTCCCAAAATCCCATCTATCCCTGCCCTCCTGCCCCTTAAAGAGAGGGCACAGAGCTCTGCTCGAAAGCAGAAGGAGGTGACCACTTCCTGAGCCATCAGCAGCTTTTCTGCACTGCTCTGGATTTCCCCTGAAGAGCCCAGCCTGTCCAATGCTGTTTATCCTGCAAATCTGGTGGGATCAATGTCCACAAATCAAGGAAGTAGGAAATCATAGACCCAGGACAAGAAGAGCTGTTTTCCAGCTTAAAAGACACACATTACAAAAACCAAAGCAAAACTCTTCAGCCTTTCTATTTGGGATATTCTGTCTTTGATGTGTCTTCCCTCCAAGGATGGGAGCAGTTTTTTAGGAGGCAGGAGCAGTCTTTGTTTTTTATTACAAAGCAGAAATCTCAGTGTAGGCTCCTGCCAAAAAAACATGCTGCAAATACTCTCTGTGGCAACCAGGGCTTACAGACAGGGTTTGTTCATCTGTCTCGGCCTGCCTTGCCATACTTTTCTGTCCCTCTTGCCAAATGGAAAATAAATCATTCTGCCCTCTCTGTTCTGGTTATAATTGGCTGGATATGCCATCAGCTGCCTCATCCCTGCTCAGAGCCTGGGAAGGCATAAACACTTCCAGGATTACAGAAAATGAGGACACTAACTTTGGGACCCATCCAAAGCCCTTTAGTGGGTGTGAAGACTAATTGACTACAGCGAGAGCTGCATCAGTTCCTTAATTGCTGAGGGGAAATGAAACAATAACATTTCCCCTTTCCCTACATCCTTTTCCAAGAGCCCTGTGGTAAGGGCTGCGAGCTGCCTGCCTCAGACAGCAGCACTGGAGAGCTCCAGGCCATTACTCGGGAATGTTTTCCAAGGAAGGTGCTCAGACAGCGCCACAGAGGATGGGAGATGATGATAACGCACTTTTCCTGTTTTCCCTACTGTCACAAACAAAGCTGCTTGATTCAGATAATGGGTTTGGTGAGATAGGGGGGAAAGCAGCAATTTTAGGCTTTAATGACTGAAGTTGAAGGTGATATTCAGTTATAACCCCCCTGTTACACATCAGGTCTCCTCCCTCTGGGCCTCAAGGACTTTGGATGTGCCCAGGCTCCAAACTTATTGGATATTGCTCCACAAAACAGCACTGGAAATTGGAGACAGCAATTGTTTCTCCTCTCTGATGTGATGAAGGGCTGGGATTCCCTCACTCTGTCCTGTTAGAAGGGGAAACGTGGTGACTGGGAGCACTGGGAGCTTTGCCTCAGGCTTTGCTGGGCTCTGGCTGGCATCAGTGTGGGGTGGAGGTGGGCACTGCCTTCTCCCTTGGCCCTTCCTCGTCTGCAGGAAATCAGCACGGGGCAATGGAGCTCCGTGGGAATTGGCATGGATCTGTGATGGGCTGTCCATCACAGCCCTTTCCAGTCCTGCCTTCTGCTGGCTTGGACAGGAAAGGGGTCAGTGGGCCAAGGGAAGGCTGATGGATGCGAAATGTGGCTCAGCATCCATGGAGCCAAGGTGGGTGTCAGGTTGTAGGGGTCAGGTGGGTGAGGGAAAGGGGAGAAGGTTGTAGGGTGATTAGGCAGCAGGAGCATTCAGTGAGAAAGGAGAAAAATAAAAAGTTCAGATAAAAATATAAAAGCAAAAGAGGGGAAAGCATGTGTGTGCTGTAGACTGCCGTGGTTCTGCTCCAGGCAATGTCACCCAGGACATCTTTTGTTTCATTCACACAAAAATCCTTGCCATCAGTGCTTTCCCCTGTCCCCTCCGTGAACCCATCACTTCCTAAACAAACAGACATGACAAGACCTTTGAAAGCTGTGTCAGAACCTTTGAGTACCAGCTGAGCATAATGCAATGTGGGGAAAGCCAGTGGTTCCCTACAGGTGGAAAACAGCTCCGGCCGTATTTCCAAAGCTCTGTTTGCTTTACATGACTCACTGCCCATGTGCCTTGCTGTAGATGCTTGGAGCAGCTTTTTGTAATGTAATCAGAGCTGTGGGCACTCCATTTGTCCATCGCAGAGGCCCTGAAGGATTAGCACAGCACTAAAAATGACACCTCATCCTGCCTGTGGGCAGAGTCAGGGGGTGGAATGCAGAGGTTCAGCCTGGGGAAGCTGAGCATTTACTCATCCCAGGGCTGGAGCAATGTTGTTTGTACCAGGAGCCAGCCTGAACTCATCATGTCATCATCCCATATCCAGATCCTTGGCAATCAGGGTGTCCTGACCCTGACAAGAGCTGCCCATCAGACCCGTGGCAAAATCTGTGGGCAGCTCAAGCATCTCATCTGCTCTGGTGAGACCATGAGGGACTGTGAGCAGTAGGACAAGGAGGGTGATGCTCCCCTCTTCTCTGCTCTCATAAAATCCCACTGGAGCTCTGTGTCCAGCCCTGGAGCCTTCAGCACCAGGAGGATGTGGAGCTGCTGGAGAGAGCCCAGAGGAGCCAGGGAGCTGCTCCAAAATCTGGGAAAACTCTGGAGCCAGGCTGGGACACCTGGGGGTGCTCACCTGGAGAGGAGAAGCTCCAGGGAGAGCTCAGAGCCCCTCAAGGGACTCCAGGAGAGCTGGGGAGGGACTGGGGACAAGAATGGAGGGACAGAACACAGGGAATGGCTCCCACTGCCAGAGGGCAGGGATGGATGGGATATTGGGAATAGGAATTGTTCCCTGAGAGGGTGGGGAGGTGCCCAGAGCAGCTGTGGCTGCCCCTGGATCCCTGGCAGTGCCCAAGGCCAGCTTGGACAGGGCTTGGAGTACCCTGGAACAGTGGAAGGTGTCCCTGCCATGGCAGGGGGTGGAATGGGATGATTTTAAGGTCCTTTCCAACCCAAACCATTGTGGGATTGATTCTACAGTGTCCAAAGGTGTGTTCCTCCTTCATCCTCTGCCATCTCCTTGCTCTGCAGAGCAGCCTCCCTGCAGCGATTCTCGTGGGCGATGCTCTCAGACTTTCTGCATCAATTAAATCTCTGTTTTCCCTTCTTCTGCCAGTTTGGGGATTTGTTGCTCGATTGTCATGGCGACTGCATCCGTGGGACCCTCGCTGAGGGTGAGGCCCCTGCATTAGGATTCAGGGCAGCACTTCAGCCAGCATCACTGGGGACCCTCTTGTGCTCAGCACTCTCTGAGAGCAGGGAGCTCATTCCACTGCAGAAATCCCAGCTGAACAGCGTCTCTTCACAGCAAACGAGGCTGCCTCTAATTTTTGTTAATTATGTGGAAGCAATTTGATTTCCTCGTGAGCCTGTTGTCAGCACAGCCCTCACAGTCTATTCCTGGCCAGCAGGATGAGGATGCTTAAGAACCCCAAAGGACTCTGCAGCTGTTTTGCGGAACAACATGGAATAAAAAAGGAGCCATTTCCAAAATAAATAAAAAATACAAAAAAAGACAAAACCCAAGATATTTCTTGCAGAACACTGTGGGAAAGAGGAGCCATTTGCAAAAAAACATGAGGTCTGGCTGGCAGAAAAGCAGGGAAAAGAAGGGATGGGGGAAAGAACAACGAAACGATCAAAAGAGGTGCAGAAAATGAGATTTTTGTAAGGAAAGAGGTTTCTCAGGCAGCACGCCGGGAATGGCAGTGAAGACGCAAACGCAGAGAAGGGCCCGGGGAGGCGGAGGTGAAGAACAAGAGCGGTGCGCGCAGAGCCGGTTGTCGAGGAGCCTCGTTAGCGCAGTAGGTAGCGCGTCAGTCTCATAATCTGAAGGTCGTGAGTTCGATCCTCACACGGGGCAGAGATGGTTTCCTCCTTCTTTTTTGCTCCCCTCCCCCGCAGCCAGACTTTCCAAAGGGAACGGAGTGTCTAGTTTTTTTCACAGGACTGGAGCAGGAAGCGTGACGGGAGGGGGCGAACGCGGCCCCAGCCCCGCACCGGCCCGCAGCGCGCCGGTTACCGGGCACCGGCCCCGCCATGCGCACGGTCCCTCCGCCCGCTAGGCGGCGCGCACACTGGTTGTGTCGGTTGTGCACCAGGCGTCGGCTACCTGCGTGAGGCGTGGCGCGGCTAGATGCGGAGGCGCTGATTGGAGGAACCGCGAGGTAGGCGCGGCCTAGCGGCGGGGTGGGCAGTGCTGATTGGCGGAGCGCTGCGGTGGGCGGGGCCAGCGGCGTGCACGGGCAGCGGCCGGCACGGCGGCGCGCCCCGGAGCCGCGTCAGAGCGGCGGCGGCCATGGCTGTGTGTGCCCGGTTGTGCGGCGTGGGGCCCGCCCGCGGCTGCCGTCGGCGCGGCGCCGCCAGGGAACAACGCCGCGGCAACGCCGACAGCGAGCCCGACACCGATACGGACCCCGAGGAAGCGGGAGGTGGGGCCGTCACGGAGGACGATGAAGCCGCAGAACGCATTGAGGGCGGGCGGCCGCTGCCGCCTTCTGTCGAGGCCGGCCCGGCCGGGCGGGCCCCGCTGTCCTTGTTGGAGCTGCCCCCGGAGCTCCTGGTGCAGATCTTCGGCTCCCTGCCCGGTACCGACCTGCCCAGCCTGGCCCGGGTCTGCACCACCTTCCGCCGCATCCTCCGCACCGACACGATCTGGCGGCGGCGCTGCCGCGAAGGTACCGCCCGCCCGAGGGCCGCCCGGGCCGGGGCTGAGCGGGGAGAGCGGCAGCGGCCGTGAGGGTGCGGGAGGGGATGGGCTGGGGACCCTGAGGAGCTGGAGGTGCAGGGCAGAAATCAGATTTGGGGTGCGAGCTGTGGGGCCGAGGCTCGCAGGGCTCCATGTGTGCGGGGAGGAGACCTGGGCACATCTCGGGTCCCCTGGGACCCCGGCCCTTGGTGGTGGCACTTGACTTGGGGCAAAGGGCATCGAGCTGGGGGTGTCTCCCGGAGGAATGGGATGGGAGGTGATGCCTCCATGTAGAATGTCCTTGGGGAATCCCGAGGACTGGGAATGCTCAGCACCTGCACCGCGGAGGAAAGGGGGGACCCTGGGATTCCTGGAACCACGGGGAAAACACCGGGAGCTGCGTCCGGAGAGGCCGGGGCTGGGTAGGGGCATCCCTTGGGGGAGTGCAGAGCCTTTGTGGGAGTGCAGAGCCTTTGGGGCAGTACAGAGCCTTTGGGGAGTACACAGCGTGGAGAGGTTCCAGGTTCAGGTGTGCGTTTTCCAGGAATGCTCCGTGCCAGGATGCTGTGCTGCAGTAATGTGAAGGCCTGGCAGGTGTTTTTCCCTCTGTGATGCTGCGATTCTCCCTCTTTACTCCTCATCCTCCCACCGCTGTGCTCTGTGTCCTCTGTTTGTTATTTCAGTCGTGTCCCACCTCCCGAGGTCTGCCTTGCTGTGCTCATCCTCTCTCCAAGCGCTGCCATCCTGCCAGGGGCTCCTGCTGCCAGCACATGAAGTCATGTGTATTTTCCTGTCTGCTTTCTGTTTTTAATAGCAGAGAGGGCACGGGGATGAGGGATTTGGGAATGTCAGTGGCTGCCTGCAGTGGGATCTGCTGGAATGCCTGAAACCTTGCAGGAATGAATTTGTGCCTTATCAGCACTATCCAAGAACCTTTGGACAGCACAAAGGCTGCACCTGGAAAATGTAAACCAAAGCATTATTCCATAGTTCAGCATTGTCCCAATAATTTAACATTGGTTTTAGGAGACAGACTAATGAAATGGTGTTAATTCTTTGCTTATACTTCTCTAATGATGTGGAGATTTGTGTGTTTGATGAATGGTTTGCAAAACTTCACTGATTCATTATTTTAATAGGTTGTGATCCTGGCAAATTATATAGAAATTTATGTCACTTGTAACTCTAGGCTAGGTTGGCTTGTAAAAAAGACCCCCTGAATTAGGTCTGATGGGGATTTACATTTATTTGTCAAATTCAAGTCTGCTCTGGGGATTTTCTTTCCAATGGATAAAGCTCAGCTGAAATTTAAGGAAATTAAGGAAACAGTGGAATTTTTATGGCTAAAACTAACCTGGACAGGAGGGAAGGTATCAAAACAACACTTTTGTCTATGGCCCCTTTACCTAACTGCCAGGTGAGAGGTGTATAAACCAAATTTTGATTCTGTTTGCATGTAGTGTCTCCAGTTTCCCAACATATCCATTCCAAGCAGTGTCAGAGAATGCTTTGGTGGCTGAGGAGGATCCTGTGCCCAAGGCAGGTGCCCAGGCTGTGCTGAGCAGATAAGGGGCAGTTCCTGGCCATGGTGAAGCTGATTCTGAACCTTTTAACCAGCTCTGGTCTTCCAGGCAGTTCCTCAGCTGGGCTTCTCAGGCTGTTTGTGGTGCTTTGCGTTCCCTGCTGAGGTAGGACTGTAACTTTGAGTGGTTGTACACACAAGGATAAAATTGGGCATTATTTTATAGGTAAACATCAGGTGTTGGTAAATAAATACACATTTAAAACTTAAAATATTCTGTGCTGTGTTTCTGCACAGCCATACACTGTGTGATAGTCAAGCATAAAATGTAAACTTAAAATGTGATTGTTTTTTGTAATATTTTCCAAAACCAGTTCCCATCTGAGCTCAGTGTTTAGGTGTGTGTGTTTGTGTCTGCCTGAGCCTTGTTGTGAGGCTGCATGTCCTAAAAACAGCACCAGAGCACGTGTGCCCTGCTGGTTTGTTCACTCTGGTGATCATGGAATCACAGAATGTCCTGAGCTGGAAGGGATCCACGGGGATCATCCGAGCCCAGCACCGTGTTCAGGAGTGACTGGGGACCTTCATCTTGCTGTCAGCTGCACGTGCAAAAGCACTGCTGCTTTTAGGAGTGCACAGCAGTGCAGAGGCAGGGAGGAACCCTGGCACAGTGAGATCAGAGAGGAGCTGCTCTGGGGGAAGCTGTTGTTGCAGTGCTTTGTTTTGGCTGTTTTTTCCCCTCTCCCTTGGACAGGAGCAGCCTGGCTGTGCCCCAAGCTGGATGGAGCCCTCAGTCCTTGCAGTGTTGATGTCTTGCTCTACCCTGGGCCAGCCCAGCTGTAGATCAGTCTGAAAACATGCTGTGATTATTCCAAGTGTCCAGAGCATTGTCTGCCTGAAAGTGGAGTGGCTTTTGTGCTGCTGGAGCCCTGGGATGCAGCAGGGGGAATTGTGTGACACTGGCAGAGCTGTTGTCCTTTTATCATTGCAGCTGTTTGGGGTAAACAATGTCTCTGGATTGCTTCCTTGGCAAGGGGAGGGTTGCAGTCACTTCCATGTTTTCTATAAATAGGAGATTGCTGATCCCTGCAGCAGGAGCAGAATTAAAGTCATGTCACCCTGGCTGGTGGCCTGGCCTACCTTGATTAACACCTCATAGTCCATTTTTAATCTTTCATTTCTTTCATCTTTAACCAGAACAGGGCAAGTGCAGCAGAGCACCTGGGAACAGAGCAGCAATGCAGAATAACCAGTTCTAGAGCTTGGAAGAAAAGGCTTTTGTTTGTGAAAACAACCTCCAGCAGCTTCTGGGCCTGCTGGAAAATGTCAGCCAAGGTGCTGAAGTTTGTGACCTTCAGGTTGTGTGGAAATAAGGGTGGGAAATGTGGTTTGTACACTCAGTGAGGAGAATTTTGGGCGGGGTTCAGCTCTTAAAGACTCCAAGGCATCCATGCAGGAGTTTGGTGCACAATTCTGCCCCAACAGGAACCATTTCTTGCAGAGCTGTCCCCTGGTGAAGGTGGCTTTCATAGGCCACAAGGCTCCAGCCTCCCCTGGTGTGAGGTGAAAACATTGTGTGCTGTTAGTCTGGCTTTTCTTCATCTCTGATGACTTTCCTGGCTTTTAAAGCCCAGCTTGGCAGTGCTTGGCTGTTCCTCACTGCTCAGCACTCTCAGCCACCCCTCAGAGAGTCTCAGACCTGTCTGCAGCTGAAGCTGCCCCTCCTCTGCTTCAGGGTTTCCACAAATGGGTGCATTTATTGCAGATCAAATCTCCTGTTCCTTGATGGTACCCTGTTGAAAGCGAAGGGAGACGACCCATCCTTGTTGATCAGCATCGAACTCCAATTTATTGATCTCACTTACACACTTTTATAGTGGTGTTAATTAAGCGCATGCATATTGCAAAATCCGAGCTCATCATAGGTCACAGATTACACATTAACCCCTCCTTTTGTTTTCAATACCTGTGGTTTGTTATTGAATCCCAGATTTGTGTTCTCACCCTGATATGAAAGGTTCTCAAAACCTCCATGTCTGTTCCCAAACCAGCCAAGGACAGAATGTTTACCTGTTATGAGAAGACTGCCTGAGAACTTAGCTGTTTACAGAAACAGGCTGTGAGAATTTGCTCCTCACAGCTGCCTTTTACTTTTCCATCAGCAGTATATGATTATGGCATGTCTGAACAAAACTCTATAAGCCATTTCTGAGCAAAATTCTCCAACAGTACCCCCAGGCCTTCCTATGGAAGAAGTGTCTGGGAGAGGACTGGATGTGTTTTAGTCTGATTGTTCAACCTTTGGAAACAAGAAACCAATTCCACCTTTGTCCAGCTGGTACTTCAGAGCTGCTAACCTGAGAATAATCCCCCATTTTCGTGATATCTGGAATATTCCAGTGAGTTTTTATCCTCTCTGTTCTATGTCCGGCCTTGTGAGCATGCATTTATCCAGGGATAATTGGAAGATTTGATTAGCCAGGACACAGTGGAAGTTCAGTAATGGTGAAGGGAATCAAGCTCTGCCAGACATCCTCATTTCCTCAGAATTGTGGATGTGCACACACAGCTTCCAGCAGCTCCCTGGGGCTGCCATGCTGGGAAAGGCAGCAGAAAAGCAGGAATTTGGGCTTTGATGTGAGCACAGAGTTATTCCCAACCTTTTAAACTCCAGACTGGTCCCTGCAGGGTGAAGGGGACGCAGCTTCTGTTGGGGAGGAGCAGGGAATGTGAGGCCTGGGAGTGCTGGAGCAGGGCAGGGGATAAATGATAAATGACAAATGCCCCTTGCAGAAGTGTTGGTGCAGCTCATAGCAAATGGAGATTGCTTTTCCAATCCCTAAAATCCCGTGCATGTGACCATGGAAACAGCAGCGTGTCCCTGTGTTTGGGAAATCAGCACTCCTTAAACCAGCCACCTTTCCAGCTGGTCACTGGGAACTGAAAACCAATTTCCATCCTTGCTTTGCCAGCAGGATTAAACAGCCATTTTCCAGGGGTGTGAATTTGGTGTCTATTAACTCCTTAAAATAAAAATACTTTACTCAGTGAGCTCTTGCACTGAGATACGTTTCCTTAAAATAGATTTAATTGCACTGAAGTGGAATTTTCCAGGAAGCTCTAGCCCTTCAGAGCTTTCTTGGAAAGGGATTTCTGTTCTCTGTAAAGAAAACCTTACCAGATTTATTTTTCTCTCATTATCTTGGAGCCCTACTTGCTGTTTATTTATGTCCCTATTGCCTTCTGGGTTAAAAGGAGATGGCCTTTCTTGCTTATGATATTTGGAGGGGTTTTTTTAGGCACTGTGAGCCAAAAGATTGATTTTTTTCCCCATAAAATGGCCATGCTGGTGTGAGCAGCTGGGTCAGAAGAGCTGCAGTAATGCACTTATGGAGCTCAGCCATCACTGTGGCATTTTCACTCTCTGTAGCTGTTTGCTGACCAAAAGAGGATAAGAATTAGTTATAAAATGAGTCTTAAAGCACATTAGGATGGGATTTTTTTTTTTATATAATACTCTTTTGGATATCTAGTGACAATTAATGTGCAGCAATATAGAAATCCTCCATCTTTGTATTATTTAAAGGAGTTTATTTGAATCTTTCCAGGTGAGATTGGCATTACACCCACTTCAATAACAGTTTGGCTTTCATAAAATTTCACTGCAGGTTGTCAGGGGCCCTTGCATGGAGCTGTGACATCAAATCCCTTCCCAGGCTGTTATTTGGAGGAAACTGCTGCTGGTGGCTCTCCCATGGCACTCACCTGAGGGATTTATGGATTAGGGAGAAGGTTTTGGGTAACTGTGGGAAGAGGGAATGTCACTCTTGGTGCTGCTGGGGATTCCATTTGGGGAGGGTCCTCCAGGTGTCTCCTCCCTTTGCCTTGCAGTCCAAACCCCTTCCCTGCCTGCAGTGCCCAGGGCTCCTCTCACCTGTCCTGCTGATGCCATGGGAAGGCTGAGCTAGAACAGAGGCTGGACAGAGCTACAGAATAAAGCAGGGATTTATTGAAAGGATCTCCTCAATGGATCCACCTTGGGCAGCACAAGAGCCCAGCCAGGGCTGCACCCAGGATGAGCCAAAATGGTCCCAAAATGAACCCAAGATGAACCAAAATGGTTCCAAAATGAGCCCAAGATGAACCAGAATGGTCCCAAAGTGAACCCAAGATGAACCAGAATGGTCCCAAAATGAACCCAAGATGAACCAAAATGGCCCCAAAATGAACCCAGGATGAACCAAAATGGTCCCAAAATGAACCCGAGATGAACCAAAATGGTCATCCCAAAATGAACCCAAGATGAACCAAAATGGCCCCAAAATGCTCGAGCGCTCCCGGGGTCTCTCCCTGGGATCAGTTCTGCTCCATTTGCACCTTGCAGTTCATTGTCCCATTCCAGCTTTAGCCCCTGCAGTCCCACCCTGCTTGTTTTTCTCTCTCCAGCCCACGGTGTTTGTGCTCTTGGGCTGAGATTGGGATCATTTGTCCTTGGTGCCCAGCTGGAGCAGGAATTGTTTTGTGTCCCTGCTCTGTGCACAGAGCTCAGCATCCCCTGATGTGAACCCAGACCCACACACTAGAGCAGCACAGAATGTGAAAAACAGAAAAGCCAAAGCCTGAGGCATCCCTGGGGCCAGGTAAGTTTTGTTCAGGTGCACAAGAGTTCCCTGTTCCCAAGCCCTGCTGTTCTGCCCTTTTCCAAGGACTTTCCAATCAGCTGGGAACATTGCACACTGTTCCTGCACCCCCTGGATGTGTTTACAGCCCTGGATGTGTTTACCCCTCACTCCCTCACGTGCAGAGGGGAGCTGGGAGCCAGGAGGGCTCTGCCAGGGTGGCTCTGCATTGCCAGGCTCTCTCTCCCTGGCTCTGCAGCACTCAGCTGGCAGAGCCCCAGCCCTGAATGCTTTGTTTGTGCTGGGCTCTCCTCCCTGCCAGCTCAGCTCTGCTCACTGAGCATCCCCAGCCCACCTTGGGAGCCCTCAGAGCTCCCTCCAGCAGGGACTCTGCCACTGCCCTTGGCATTTTTTGGCGAAGGGCAGCATGTTTATTGTGCCCCTCTCACCCTTGCTGCTTAGCCAGGGTGTGCAGGATGGGTATTCCCTGGAGATAGGCTGTCACTAAACCTCTCTCATCCTTTGCTTGCATTTACAGACAGGAGGAGGCTGAATTAATTCAGGGAAACTCCTGCTTTTCTCATGTTTGGAAGCTGAGTTCTCTCCTGCAGCAGGTTTCCAGCATTAGGTGGTGCTTCACAGCCACAGTTGTTGACTCAAGGATGCTCAGCTGAGGATAAATTTTGTGTTTCATGGCTTGATGAGGGTCTGCAGAGATACAGTTTAGTGTCAGATATCTGGCAGGTGTTTGTGCTGCTGAGGAAAGCTGCTGTTTGATCTGTGCTGTTGATGTCTTTGATGTCTCTGTGCTCAGATCTGTCAGGGTCACTGCAGCAGGGTGGCATTGTCACTGCTGATTTTTTGGGATCTCCCTCCTCTCAGTTCCTCCCTCTGCTCTTCTGAGAATTCCTGGCATAGAGACATTAGTACTTGCTTTCATTTTATTTTTTTGAGGTTTCTTAGAAGTTTGACGTTGACTTCCTGAAAATGAAAGGAGAGAATCTCATTTTCTGCTTCAAAGCTGCTCCC
The DNA here is from genome assembly GCF_028551555.1 of Melozone crissalis. Classification (NCBI taxonomy): domain Eukaryota; kingdom Metazoa; phylum Chordata; class Aves; order Passeriformes; family Passerellidae; genus Melozone; species Melozone crissalis. Next base: position 2,239,342 of record NW_026535785.1, read on the forward strand.
AGATCTCCAGCTCCCTTTGTTTTCAGGGGGTTCTGGAAGCAATCAAAGGCATCTGACTGCACAGCAGCCCTGTCTCAATCTGATCTGCTTTCAGTGTAACCATATTTGTACATGCTGGGGCCTGTTTTATGTCTGTGTTTCATTCTTTTTTGAGCCTGTGACCTTTCCTTCAGGATCCTAATAAGCAGTTTTCCCTGTCGGGTACCTCAGTGAGGGAGGATAATTGCTGCACGCAGCGGTGATTTGCTGGGAGCAGGCACACAATCCCAGCTGCAATGGGGATGTCTCCCACATTTCACACTCCTCCTGGCTGAGATGTGAGCAGCTGGCACTTTGCTGGCTGTGTTTGTGCCTTATGGTGTGTTTGTGGCAGGCATTGCTTCTGAAATGTCTTTGAATCTGCAACGGAATCACATCCGGTTTTTAAAGCAAAAATCAGATTCTTGGTGTGCTGTGGCAGCTTCAAGAAAGCACAAATCAGGTCTCAGTAGTTGATGTCAAGGCTCCAGACCTTTCTGTGCCAGAGTTGACCCTTTTTTGCTGTGTTGTTGCAGAATATGGGGTGTGTGAGAACCTGAGGAAGCTGGAGATCACAGGAGTGTCCTGCCGAGATGTTTACGCCAAACGTAAGTGGGAAATCCAATCCAAACCTTGCTCAATTCCAATTCTGAGAGCACAGAAATGATGAATATATTAAACTTTGATGGCAGAAGTTGCTCAGACTGCACTTGCAGGGGTTTCATTGGGAAGTTGATGTGTTTGGAGTTTTATTTAATACCAGGAGTTGGGATTTCTGTGCCTCCCAGTTCTTTGGTGGGAAAAGAGGATGGAATTTCATTTTTAAATGAAATTTATCGAGGGGTTTTCATCCTGTTTTGCTATTTTCAGATCTTGCTAAGGAATTTACAGGTGTTTTTTCTGAACCTTGAGCTCAGTGAAAGGAAATGGCTGTAGGAGAGTGGGAAAGGGATGAGCATTCCCTGAAGGAGGAGAGCCTGGCAGGAGCTGTCTCTGTGTTTGGGAATGTCCGTGGCTGTGGGACCCTTTAGAACCCTGAAGTAGCAATGACCCATTGATCTTAAAGCTGGGAAGAAGAGGTAGAAGGGCTTTAATCCCATCTTTAACAGAATTACTGAGCATCCACAGGAAAATTATTTCATCACCTGATATCTCTCTTTCCCTATTACACTACACTAGGGATGGAACTGCCTCATTTTCCTGGCTGGGAGGGCTGAGTGATGCTGAGCCAGCACACAGATGTCCCCAAAGGAGTCCCATTAACCCTCGAGGCCTCCCTTAATTCCCATTTAATCCCATATCTTGGTATGGTGACAGCCACACAGCACACACCAGGTCAGATCTCAGCTCTTCATTGCCATTTTTAAGTGGCACAACACCTCTTCATGACCTGCAGCCCTTTTTACTACATATCCTCCATGGTTCAGAGATCCTAAAGTGGTATTTAGTGCTTTTTATGCACAAGTTGTGGGTAAAAATGGCCTCACTGGCTCAGGACAGTGGTGACTCTCCAGCCCAGTATCTCCCAGCCATGGCTGTGGGCAGGGAGGCTGAGGAGAGGATGAGCCTCTGGGATGTTTTCCCAAACATTCCCACTGTTTCCAGCTTTCCAGAGTGTGATCAGGTTATTTATTCAATAAGCTGCAGTAAATCTGTCTCACACATGTTTCCATGAGTAGTTTTCAGATCCATGGCATCCATTAGCAAGGGGTCACACTTGATGTGTGAGAGCACCCCTGTGATGGCCTTTCCTGCCCTTAGGATCTGTGTTTGTACCCACCCAGCAGGGATGGAAACCCCAAAGTGGGAATGCCTGGCAGCCCTTCCTGCCTTTCAGGGTGCCCCATCTCAGCTCAGCTCAGATTCTGCACTTTGCCCTGTGCCAGGAGCAGTTTGCTGCTGGTGTCACCCCATTTCTCTACTGTCCCATAAACCTCTTTAATTGCAGAGGCGTTAATTTGGGATTATTGCATTTTCCATTCCGTGAGTGTGTTTCTGTGAGAAATGCTGGGGGAGAATGGGAACTGAGCTCAGGTGCCTGAGAGCAGAACTGATGCAAGGCCCATGGAGTGACTTCTTGAGGCAGCAGTGCAGAGTTTGAGGAAGGGCTTTGATCCCACTTGGAGTTCCCTGGATGCCATTTGAGGAAGGGCTTTGATCCCACTTGGAGTTCCCTGGATGCCATTTGAGGAAGGGCTTTGATCCCACTTGGAGTTCCCTGGATGCCATTTGTAAATAATGTCTGTGGGAACCTGGAGCAGCTCTGTGTGAGAAACCCTGCTCAGTGAGGCTGAGGCTGACAGAAACATCTGGAATCACAGTCAGGAGGGAGCTGGGCTTCCCTGTATGCTTGGTGCAGATCCATGGAGGTGTTTGCTGGTGCCAGTGGAGCAGAGTTTGCTGGCACTCACGCTGCTCTGTCTGTTCAGGTATAAACCCCCGGGTGAAGTCGGGGCGGTTCATGCGAATCCTGCCCGACTACGAGCACATGGAGTACAGAGATGTTTACACCTGCCGTACGTACCCGCTGCTGCTGCTGCCCCCAGCACGCCAGGCTGCTGCATGGACTGTGCCCTGCCCCGGGACAAAGCACTGGGCTGGCCCTGGGACAGCAGGGACGTGCCACCAGGGGTGGCTGGAGTGTGTCACAGGAGCACCGAGACCCTGGGGGTGACAGTGACAGCAGGGCTGGGGTATCTTGGGGGGCTTCTTGGAGCATCTCTCACTCTGCTCATTGGGAATTGCTCCTTTCTTTGAGGAAAAAATTCAGATAGCCAGGTGAGGCCTCTCTCTGGGCTGGCAAAGAGCTTTGTGGTGGTTCACTGTCACCCTGGTTTTTTAAGATTTTCTAAGCTTTCTGATGTTGACATTCTTGTAGTGAACTTTCTCACACACTTTCTGTAAATAACTCATTCCTTTATGGAGGAGGAGAGAGTTGATAGACTGTTGGTTTGACCAGTGTCATTGGAGAGGTGTCACTGTCATGTTGTAGGAAGGATACTAGGACACTAGATGGTTCATCACAGGTTTAGTTTATTGAAGAAAGCATTAAACACTTATACAGCAAATAATAAGCTTATGAATATTTTGTAAGTTAAGCAATCTATTAGTTAAACTATACTATGAACTCTTCTTCATTCTTTAGGAGTTACATCTTTCTTTTCTCATGTCTCTTTCACTATTTGTTATCTTACTACAGCTAGGCTCAAAGACACGCTATCTCACAGGTGCAAGACTTAGAATTAGCCACAGCTTTGTATTTTTCCCTTCTCTAGTCTCCTAAATTTCCCAACACTGTCACCCTCCAATCGCTGTCACTTTTGTAAAACTATAAATATTGGAGTCAGAAAATAAACTTCCCTTTTTTCCTTCACCTTGAGAACGGTAGTGAGCTTAGATTCTTTCATGTCCTATAGCGACAGTTCACAGTGAAATCCTCAGCCCTTTCCAGGGGAAAATGCTGAGTGTTCCCATAGTAATTCCCTCCCTGCACACTCAATCCTTTCAAGCACCATCTCTGTCTCTAGGAAACGTTCTGCTAATGTTTTAAACATTGTGATTTGCCTTCCTCACTTTGGATAACCTTTTTTCCCCTCCTCATGTTGTGTTCAGGGAGGAATAGTTAAACCCTTGGAGTTTAATGTTCAGCAGGAATTGAGGGGGAAGGACTGATTAGTTTACATCAATTAAGGAAGCCAGGACTATTTGGTGTTTATTTAGAGGGGGTGTTGAGCTGTCTCTGATGCTCCTTTGGGTCTGCAGAGTCTGGCAGACTCCAGTTTCTAACCCACTGCTGCTTGGGAATGGAGTTTTTCACACACATTAATCAGTGGATGCTGCAGAATTCCCTGTGCTGAGGGAAGCAACTGAGCAGGGGCCATGCAGGGGAGGTGGTACCTTTAATGTGAGTCAGGATGGACCAGCAGCAGGGCTACAGCAGGAACTGGGACAAAGTTTGGGGTTTGGCAACCTGGGATGCCTGTGCTGGAGCTGGATGGGATGGAGAAGCAAATCCAGGCTGCAGGATGGATTCCTTTGGAGACTGGATGTTTGCTCCAAACTCAAGTGGCATTTAGTGCTGTCCCCTCAGCTGTTATTTCTTTAGCTGCAGCCCCAAATTTCTGATGTGCCCCTTTTCTCTTGGGGAAAAGCTTGAATGGTTGGGATTGGTGATTTTAGAGGTCTTTCCTGTGGTTCTGAGCCCATCTGGTTTAGGATGCAATGGCCCATTTCCCCTTTTTCCCCTCCTGTGCTGTCAGGATTTTCCATGCAACTCTTCCCTAGTTCCTGTTCATGCAGGGTCAGCCAGGTGAGCTCAGATCACTTTCCCCAGGGGTTTAAGCTCCCCTGGATTACTCTGAGCGCTTCCACAAGCAGGTCAGGTGTCACCAACCAGGGCACTGCTTTCATTGCTCCAGCTCATTTTGCTTCTGGAGACCTTCCTGCATCCCAGGAATCCGGGGGAATTGCAGTGGCTTGGATCTTTCCTGGTCAGGACATGCCCCAGGCACCCTTTTCTCAAGGGGAGTTTGGCATTCCCTGCTTTGCCAAGGCCATTCCCAGCTGGATTCAAGCCCCTTTCCCATCTGGAGGGTGTGCAGAGCTGCTTGTGGAACGTGGGGAATATCCAGCCTGGGTTTAGGCTGTCCTGGAGCAGCCAGTGAATGTGGTTTTGCTCCTTTTGGCAGGATGTGGACTCAGAAATTTGGATAGGCAAGAGGCTTCTCCAGGACTGAGCACAGGCAGTGGAAAAGCTTGGAGAAAAACCCAAGTGCTGTTTTCTTTCGAGGAGCAGGAAGGGAAATAGATGCCAGATCCATCCTGTGTCCTACCAGGAGCAGCCAGAGCTGGAATTCATCAGATTTTCCCTGCAATTAATATTAGCTGCTGTTTTGCTGGAGCTCAGAGACAGCCCAGGCCTGAAAACTGAGCTGTGTTTTGAGACTTGTTTGGGCCTTTGGCCAAGCACCAGCATTTCCCCAGTAAGTTCTGGAAGTGAATGGCATTTATTTTTGGCCTCCTGTGTTCAGACCTCAGCTCTGTTTCCTGAAATTGCTGCTAACAGGAGCTGGGCTAGGAGAGACATCCCCATCCCCCTGGGACAGCTTCGTTTTCTGTCCTAAAAAATAATAATACATTAAAAATGGCTGGGTTTTATCAGCTCTGTGGCAGGCAGGGTAGAAGGCAGAGTGTGGTGGGTGGAGCAGCTCATGCCATTAATTATCATGTAATTGCTGGGCTGGGAATGGGGTTTGCCTGCTTGCCTTAGAGTTGTTTGTGCTGCCCTTGGTTCTCTGGGTGAAACCAGGCCAGTCTGAAATTGTTTACTGCCCAGGAAAAGGCTCCTCCAGGCCAGCTGGCAGCAGCTCTGGACATCCCTCCCTGCCATCCTGAACTCCTGTGCAAGTTCTTGCTTTTGGTGGAATAAAACCACTCCTGTAGTTGTTGCTGTCTGAAGTAATTAATGCACCAAAGCTGCTGGAGCAGCTGCACTGAAACACAATTCTTGTTTTAAATTAATGCAAACCCAACCCTGTTATTCAAGCCAGTCCTGGAGGTTACAGTGGGTTACTGTGGCCCTCTGAGTTGGCCATGGACATTGAAAAATCAGTGAAATTTCTTCCTACCATGGAAGAAGGAATTTCTTCATGGAAGCAATGTGCATGCTGCTGTTCCTGCCCAGAATGCCAGAGTGTGTAATCCCTTCTTGTGAGGATTGCTGGTCGTGTGAGGAAACCAGATGGACAAAAGGGAATTAGATGGACAGAGGAATGGCTGTGTGAGGACTGGAGGTGGGTCCCATCCCTAAGCTTTCCTCACCACAGAAGGTTTAAGATCATTCTGTAAAAGCCCTTATTTCCTGCTTGCTGGAAATATTCCTCTGTTTAGGTGAGATTGAAAGGACAACAGATGAGAAACAGGGAAGCCTCAACTGCTAGAGTAGATTTTGAGTGGGTTTTGGAAGCAGCTTTTGGGCACTGCTGAGGTGTAGCTGCTTCTGTAGAACTTTTAAGGCCGTGCCTGATGTGGCCACACCACCAGATTCCCAAGCTGGAGTGATCCAAGTGCTTTGCCCGTGCTCCCTGTGGCTGTTTCTGGGGATGCTTAACTCTGGAGCCAAGTTTGTCTACACAAGGCAGTGAAATGCTTTCAAAATCCTCCAATTCCCCTGTTCCTTCCTGCCTTCCTGCCCTTCCCTGTTTTCTGTTGCTTTGCAGTGTGAAGCATTGAGTGCATTTTTGGTAACTGGAGGTGGCAGATGCTTTTATTTGTTTTCAGCTCTGGTTATTACATTGTGTGACTTGCATTAATGGGCCTGTGTTGCAAAACTTTTTTTGGCAATTCCTGAGGTAGGTGAATTCCACAGGGCCGGGAATAAAGAACACAAATGTGTGTGAGCTTGGGGGAGGGCTCAGCTTGCCCACAGTCACTTTTCCTGAGTGAATGCAGCCTGGCAGCAGGGATTTCAATACCAAAATCCCAGATTCTGGGCTGGAAGTGCTGATGAGTGTCTCCCTTTCCCCAGTGCTGCACCGCTACCGGCACATCCTGGGCCTGTGGCAGCCGGACATCGGGCCCTACGGGGGACTGCTCAACGTGGTGGTGAGTCAGGGGCTCATGCTGGGCCTTCTGGGGCTGGGAGCTGCTTTTTCACACTTTCCACACCTGCCAGCCATTCCCAGACCACTAAATAGTCTGAACAGTCAGCCTTGAGTGGGTGATTTGGACACAGAGGATGCTCTGTCGTTCTTTCCTGGTTTCTCTTAGATGAGACCTCAGGAGGAATTGCTTCACAGGGAAGGTTGTTAAATACAGGAGGGGGCTGCTCAGGGAGGAATCCCCATCCCTGGAGTGGATGTGGCACTCATTGCTGTGGGTGGGGATTGCTCACAGGCTGGACTGGATGATCCTGGAGGCTGTTTTCCAGCCTGAATGGTTCTGGCATTCTCATCATCACCAGACAATTCTTTTATATTTCAGCTCCACACCAAACAGCCCCAGGAGCAGGTGGAAAACATGATCAGGCTTGATTTAGAGTTTGACACTGATGTTCCAGTGGCTGGCACAGGAATCTGTTCATGTACTACATTTTCTCTGCCTGCAGCTGAACCTTTTGCAAAGGGCTTTGCAGCTGTGTGGTTGGCAAACCTTTACCCCAGCCCTAAGACTGGGGTGCATCAGGTGCAGGATGTGTGGAGCCTGGCAGCCCTGGTGCTGCTGAGAGCAGTTAATGAACAACATTTGACTCTGAGCTGTGAGGGCTGAGGCAGGAGTTTGCCTGGAGCCCTCATTCTCTGCACCAGGGTTCACCCACTGCCAGCCTGAAGTGAACAAATCACGAGGCCTTTGGGTTTTGTAAGATTCCTGTGCATCAACTGGTGTAAGAGGGCATCCAACTGCATCAATACTTCCCCTGTGACCTTGTAAAGACTTTGTCTGAGGTCTCTGTGTTTGGAGAATATCCTGCCTATATAGGAGAAATTCCCCTATCCTGAGGGAGAGGATTGTTAGGTGTGCAGGAAGGGGGCTGCCACTTGTGCCTCTCAGTAGAGAGTTGCTTTCTGTGTTCTCTGAGTAATAAAATCAAATAATTCCTCATCTAAAAAGCAGGGATAGTCATGGGAAGCAGAATATCTGCCAGCAGGAGCTCTTAAACCAATTAGAGCCTGACTTGCTGTGTGGTCTTTCCCTCTGGATGCTGCACTCCAGGCAAGTCATTTGCAGCAATAAAGCCCTGAGCTTTTTCCAGTGGTGCAGGAAGCCTTGTAAAGAAACCCTCCTCACCCTGGGAGTGCATATGGTCTGGGTTAATGGCTGGAAAGCTGTTTGGGAATGCAGCAAACTGTTCTGCAGCTCCTGGGCCACGAGAGGCCTCAGACAGACTGCTGAGGAATCCTGCCAAGCTGATCCCGTGGGCTCTGTGTGCTGTCCCTGTGCAGGTGGATGGTCTGTTCATCATTGGCTGGATGTACCTGCCCCCTCATGACCCTCACGTGGATGATCCCATGAGATTCAAGCCCCTCTTCAGGATCCACCTGATGGAGAGGAAATGTGCCACGGTGGAGTGCATGTATGGCCACAAGGGACCTCATAATGGCCACATCCAGGTGAGCTGCTCTGCCTCCCTTGTGTGCACTTTGGCTCTGGAAATGGATCCATCAGGAAGCTGGGAGAATTGTATCTCAGAGATATGGCTTTCACCACCCTGCTGTGTGTGTGGGCAGCAGCTTTACTCTCATTATGTGTCTGACAAGTGGTGTGGGCTGTTCCCTGCTCTGAATCTGTTCCCTGGCTGTTGTGCTGATTTCTGTTGGGCTGGGAGCACCAGGATGTGTAAGCTGGCCTTGGGCAGCTGCTGAGTGTGCCCAGGCAGACACAGACCTGTTCTGCAGCTCTCTCCATGGTGACACCTTGAGAAGGGGATGCAGCATCCATTGGATGCTTTGAAAAGCTTCCTGACAGATTTTCTTTAAAGGAGGAAGCTGAAATAGGGAAGCAGCTTAAAACTGTTATTTTCATTTGGGTGCATTGAGGTTTTATTGCTTTTATTTCTCTGTTCTGTAGCTGCTGCACTGGGTAGCAGTGAATGATTTCTCTGTTGTAATAAATCCAGTAATGTTTGTTTTGTAATGCATTTACTGGGAGCAGTCTTAGCTACATCATCCCAAGCATCTCTAGACAGGTGTGTAACCTGTTCAATTCTCCTCCCTGGTCACTACAGATTGTAAAGAAGGACGAGTTCTCCACCAAGTGCAACCAGACAGATCACCACCGGATGTCAGGGGGCAGGCAGGAGGTGAGTGCTCTGCCAGGGCTCTCACTGAGCCCCTTTGTGTGTCCCCTTCTGAGATCTGCCCTCAGCTGCTGCCCTTCTCATTTCTGTGTGACTGGGCCTGGATGAACCCCCAGGCTGGGAGCTTTTGGCTCATTCCCTGTTCCAGGCAGTTTTGTGTAAAGGTGCTCTTTGATCCCCAGCACCTTCCTCCTGTTTTGGTGGCAGAGCTGTCCAGGGAGGGTCAGCAGCACATCTTGGCCACCAGCAGCACTCCAGGCTCTGATGTCAGTGCCATTGCTGTCTGTTTAATTAAGATCTTTCAAGCACAGTGGATACCTGCTGGTCAGTGAGGCACTTCCCCACTGCTTGCCTTGCTCGAGGGATTAAAAGCCTCATTTGGTTGTTTCTCCTGTGTGTGTCAGCTCTGCCCAGCAAGGCAGATTCCTGACTGAAAGAGCTGTGTTTAAATGCAGGTAGAAATGGCAGGATGAATACCTGTGCCAGGTACTGCTGTTTGCTTCCAGCTGGTTCCACGTGACAAATCTGATATTTCAGCTGCTTTCTGAGGAATGCTGGAAAATGTCTGCTAATGGGAAACAGCTGGGTGAAAGGTTTAGTTAAGTGTTTTCTGGTGCTGGAGCAGATGAGAAATGCTTTAATACTTGCAAAGCTCCACGTTAAGTGTGCGTGGCTTTATGGAAATTGGAGGATCTGGCTTGGGAAGATAAAGGAGGCAGGTTTGGAATATCACTTGGCAGGCTGCTATCGCAGTGTAAGCTGTTATCACACCAACTCATGGCAGGGTATTAACTTGTCAGAGCTGCAGTTGGGGTACTTCAGGAGATGCTTTCAAAGCACCCTTTGGATTTAGATGCATCAGTATTAAATCAGCAGGATTTAACCTCCTAAACCCTCAGTGCTTTTCAAAAGCTTTTTTCTTTTGTGTTGAGCATGTTAGGACAGGGCACAGGAGTCAGCTTGTGGGCACACAAATGAGTTACTGTGAGAGGAAGAGTAGATGAGCCACTTTGCAGTGACAGGCCATGCTGATGCCTTTATTCTGAGGAGGTTTATGCTTCTACCTGGGATTTATTTGAAGGGGAGCCTGTTTATTGTGTGATCACCATAATCACTCTTTGTTCAGCCTATTTCCAAGCTTGTTCCCAAATCCAGCCACGTTTCCCTGTCCTTGGCAGAGGATGTGCCCTGTCTGTGGCTCTGCCAGTGAAATGTGCTGTCACAGAGTCACACACTGAAGCCACCCTGGGGCACATCAGTGAAGTGACCTCATCCTCCCCCTTTTCTCCTGGTGCTGCAGGAATTCCGGACGTGGCTGAGGGAGGAGTGGGGTCGGACTCTGGAAGACATTTTCCATGAACACATGCAGGAGCTCATCCTGATGAAGTTCATCTACACCAGCCAATATGAGTAAGGGCTGCTGCAACTTCACACTCTGCACACTCTGGAGCATTTTTTCCCCAAGATGAGGTTTTCCCTGGGCTTTCACAGCCAGAGGAATGTTGTGTCTCTGCAGTGCTTCCCAGCTGTACAGGGAGATGAGGTGGAATGACAGCAGTAGGAATAGGATTCCAAGTTCTACACAATAACTATGCACAGTAAGGTGCTTTTGAGTCATTTAACTCTGTTTAATTTGAAGACAGAGCAAATGCCTATGATCCCAAGGAGTGTCTGGTTATTATCCATATTAGTCTGTGTGCTCTGTAGTGCAGGAATTAGAGAGTCCCTGAGAAACTGGGGATTTTAACCAGCTCTCCAAGCTTCTATTAGCAGGCACCTCACTGTAGCAGATGTTTAAATATGCTTCACTCTCAGGTTCTCTGGGAATCTCAAGGGCTGAGGAAGTTTCCTTGCTGCAGGAATCTCCTGCTGTGCTCACGAGGATGGTGGGGAGAGCAGCACAGAGAGGGAGGGGGGAAATGCTTGCAGAGCTCTAAAGCAAATCCTGAGCTTGCTGCAAACACAGATCCTGCCTGTCTTGACAACATCCCCAAGCTGCTGGAGGAGCAGAATGCAAACACAGTGCTGCTGGGAAGGGGTTTTTTCTTGATTTCTGTGATGTTTTTCTCTTGCACAGCAACTGCCTGACGTACCGGCGCATCTACCTCCCCCCCAGCAGCCCCCAGGACCTGATCCAGCCAGGCCTCTTCAAAGGCACCTACGGGAGCCACGGGCTGGAGATTGTCATGCTCAGCTTCCATGGCAAGAAAGCCAAGGGCACCAAGATCACTGTGAGTGCATTTTCCTGTCTCCCAGGTGCTTGTGGAAGTGTTCTCAGTGGATGTGCAGGAGAGGTTTCTGTCTGGGAGCTGTTCCCCATGGGGATTGGTGGCACTGGGTGAATCTCAGCACACACACAGTGGCCGGGATCTGCTTTACAAAGTGTCTCCTGGCTCCCCCTTCCTTTCCTCTCCCTTCCAGCTGCTTTCTGTGAGCAGCTGGTAGCAGGTCACTGGAGATCCCCTGTGTGTGTGTGAGGAGCAGGTACCAGATGTTGGCAGCTCTTCACTGAAGTCAGGCAGGGGAGCTCCTTTCCTCCCTGCAGGGAGGGATTGTGCAGCTGCAGCTCTGACTTCCTTTCACCCTTGCAAGTACAGCTTTTGATTTAAAATTCTGCTTCTGGGAAGGGGAAAGCAGAGATGGCAAAAAAGGTCCAAGCAGGGTTTTTTTTGTTGTTGCCAGTTGGTGATTGTCGAACAGGGTGAACTATTAACAAGCTCAGGTGATGGCTCTGTAGCACTGGTGTGTGCAGCTGTGCTGTTCCTCCTGTCCCTAGGGAGATCCCAACATCCCAGCTGGACAGCAGACTGTGGAGATAGACCTGGCACACCCTCTGCAGCTGCCTGACATCGAGACCCTGCGTGACTTCAGCGAGCTGTCCCGCATGGTGCTGGAGGTGCAGGAGCAGGTGCGGCGCGAGGAGCAGGAGCGGGAGCAGAGGCAGGAGGAGCAGGAGCATTCCCAGCAGGCTGCCTCCCAGCCTGCCAGCCCCCTGGGAGGAGAAGGTGCTGAGGGGGAAGAGACTGCAGCTGGGGCAGAGGGGACCACCCAGGACAAGGCCCCGGCTTCCCAGCCCTTCGTGCTGCCCACGGGAGTGATCTCGAGGAATGAGGATTATCCCCGCACCTGCCGAGCCTGGTAACTGCTGCTTTTATGGCTGATTCGTTTTTGAGAGGGAAGGGGAAATCTTTGAGGTGTGTCCTGTATTTGTGTGCCCTTTACCTGCCTGTGGATCTCCCAGCCCCTTGGGCTCAGATTTCACAGAACCCCAGAATGGTTTGAGTTGAAAGGGACCTAAAATCCCATTTTTTTTCCAGTCCTGCCAGGGGCAGAGATACCTTCCACTAAACCAGGTTTCTCCAAGCCCTGTCCAACCTGACCTTGAACATTTCCAGGGCTGTGGAATGCACAGTCTCTAGTTCCTGCCTCTGCTGCCCAATTTCCCAGGCTTTGGTTTGTTCCCTCTCTCACCACGCTGTCATCTGCCATCCCACTTCCTTGCTAGATTTACTTCAGAAGCTGGCACCTCTCCTGAATTCCACACGCCCCCTTTTTTGTTTCATGTCCCAGAGCTGCTCAGCTCATATATTTAGAACTGTTGAAGCTGCTTCCCATTCCCATGTGTGTCATTGATGTTCCTTGCCTGTGGGAACACAGTGCTCTCTCCCACCTTTCCCTGGCCTCTGGTGCCTTGGGGCAGCCCTGGCAGGTGCTGAGCACCCCAGGCAGGAGGTGCAGGCATGCAGAGAGCTGTGCTGAGTGGGAGCTGGAGTTGGTGAAGCAGCACAGTAAATGAAGTGTGGAAAAAGAGCCCAAAAGCTGAGGCTTAGACAGGTGACCTTCAGCCAAACATCTGTGCTCGTGGAAAAACCTACCCAGAGCTGGTTAATCCCAGAAGGCTCCTGCTGTCACTGCTCAGTTGTGTTTGGATAAAGCCCTGCTCCACCTGCTGCTTGCTCAGAGCTTTGACTGACCTTTATTCCTCCTCAGGTCCTGGTAGATTTTTCTGCTTTTTAGATTTTTTTTCTCCCTTGAATTTCGCCTCTCTGGTTGCGCTCTCAACATTTGAAAGCCTTTGCTGTCCTGGGAGATTGAGCCTGTGCTGATCCTTGAGTTGCACAAGTTAATCTCAGATGGGTTTGGGGGCTGAACTACTGAAAAACCCAGCTTTGGTGTGCAGGTGCTAATTGGGATAACCCAAAGCAGGAACCTGCAAATAACAACGGGGAGTTATTACAGCAGCCTGAGAGGTCACTGGGGTGAGAGAAGGATGAGAATCTTGTTTGATGATCAGAAGGCTGGATTTATTGAAATATGATACATAATACATTATTACTATACTAATAGGAATAAAGAGAGAAGTTGCAGAGCTGCTAGGCTAAGAATAGAATAGAAAAGAATCTATAACAAAGTTCTGTGTCCAGGGAATCTTTCCCCGAACTTGCTCCTGTGATTGGCCCTTAATTGTACACATGGAACGTGAACCAATCACAGGTGCATCCTATTGCATTCCACAGCAGCTGATAACAATTGTTTACATTCTTCTTCTGGGGCCTTTGCTTCCCAGAAGATGCACAAATCCCAAAGAAAGGATTTCTGTGAAAAAATGTCTGCGACAGGGAGTTCCTTGTCTTAATAGAAAAACCGAGTGTAAACCTCGCTCTTCTGTCAGAGTGCCTTCACCAGAGTTTTGTGCTGATTTGTAACTAAACACTGGGTGGTGCTGCCTGTTCTCACACCTGTTTTGTCCTCATCCCCTGGCAGTTTTTATGGCACAGGCCTCATTGCTGGCCACGGCTTCACCAGCCCCGAGAGGACGCCGGGGGTGTTCGTCCTGTTCGACGACGATCGCTTCGGCTTCATCTGGCTGGAGCTGAAATCCTTCAGCCTCTACAGCCGCATCAAGGTCTCCTTCCAGAACGCCCAGGCACCCTCCCAGGAGGCCTTTGATGAGATGCTCAAGAACATTCAGTTCCTGGCTACTTGATGGGTGTTTGTGGTGCAGGACAGGGCTCGGGGTGGCCAAGGCTGCTGCGCTCCCCAGCCGGGCCGGCCGGGGATCCTCGCTCTCGGTACCTCTGGATAGAAGCATGCACTTTGAATAAAGCCTTTGTACCCCAAATGTACCCACATCCCTCTGCAGCCCTCCCTGACTGCCCTTTCCTCTGTGCCGCTCCACGCTGCTTCCCAGCAGTCCTTGTTTCCCAGGCTGTGCTTTGGAGAGCTGAAGGATCCTGCAGAGGAGGGAGCACACCTTCCTTAGTGCAAAACAGGAATGTGTTGGGACAAAACCAACTTCTGGTCAGAGCTGGACAGAGGAACAGGCAGTGACAAAGCACATCCTCCTCTCCAGAGCCTTTCTGTGGGTGCAGCTTTGCCAGGAGAGGTTGGTGTGATAACTTCATCCTTGCTCATTGCAGCGTGTGGTTTCCTCTGGAGAATCCCCTCAGCCAGGGCAGGATCCCCACTGCAGATGAGTGTGTGCAGCATTGGCCTGGCTTCTGGAGCTTGATGGATGTGCTGTCCCTGGAGCTCCAGGTCTGGCTGAGACCAGAGATGATTTTTTCTCCTTGCAGGAGCTGGGTGTGGGACTGGACATGGGTGTAAACTGCAAAAGCTCTGATGTGTTCAGACTGGTTTGTACCTGAAAGGTTTTCTCTTGCAGAGTGGGTCTGAAAAGGCACAGGAAGGAGCCAAAAGAGACCCAGCTGTGAGCTGAGCCCAGTAGGCTCCAGCTGGGTAGCAGAAGGTGCCACTGGTCCTGTGTGACCCCAGGGCTGCCATTCCTGCTCAGGTTTGCCCTTCAGAGTGCAGAGTGACAAGGGGTTGTCCTTGTACTGTGTGGCTTGTGGCTGCTGGAGTGGTGGGTGCTGTGCCCCACTCACAGAGCCCTTTTTCCCTTTCTTTTGCACTTGTTTGATCCCAGATGGTTTTGTGGCAGATCTGAGCTCCGGTGGGAGTTGTGTGCTGCAGGCAGGGGAGCAGGTTCCCTTCAGCTGTGCAGGAAAATCCTGGCCAGGGAGTGGTGCTCACAGCCATCTCCAGGCTGTGAGTGGTGCTGGGAACCATCAGCACCAACTCAGCCCTTTGTTGCAGCTGCCCTCTGGCTGTGATGACAAACTCCAGGCCCCTTCTCTTCTCCCCAGATCAGTGTCTAACAAACCCCTGCTGTTACAGCTCTGCAGTTTTAGGTCTGTGAATGTGTCTGGACCTGCTCTGGGAGGTTTCAGGCCCCTTCTGTGGAGAAGTTTCAGTCCCTGCCTGGTTCCAGTGCCTGTGAGCAGCTTTTGTTCTCACTCTCACAAGGGCTTTTTGCTTTTTCTGGCTCTCATGTGTTCCCTCAGCTGTGTGAGAAGCCAGGCTCCAGCAGCAGCTCATGTCACTCACAGGATTCATTCCTGTCTCTCTGGACAGAGTTCTCCAAACCTCTGGGAATTTGAAGGTGATTTAGGGCACTTTTTGCTTCGTTTCCTGCAGCTTTGTGAGGAGTGCCTCAGTGTTGGGGTGAGGAGCAGTTTCAGGCTGGAGAATAAGCTGGGAAAGGCAGGGTGGTTGTGAGGGGTTTCCTGCAGAGGGAGGAACCAGCTGGGATCTCACAGGGGTGAGAGGGAGGAAGGGGCTGCTCTGTGTGCCTTGGGTGGGCAGAGAGGGGCTGGAGCTGGAATTGGGCACCCCAGCCTTGCGCTGCTCCTGCCTGGTCTGCACAGGGGTTTCCAGTCTGGTGCAGGTTTCTGGGACACTGGAGATGTTCTGTGCTGGGTTAATGGTTGTGCTCAATCTCAGAGGTCTTTCCCAACCTAAATGATTCTGTGATTAGGACTTTTATTTGGTGTCTCAGTGGCCTGTTTATATTGGAATTTGCTGTTGGGCTGCTGCAGTCCTGCCTTGTGTCTGACAGCCCAAAGGGATGGGAGATGTCCCCTTGGGCAGCTGTTCCCATTGCCTGTCCCTAAAACCAGCTCTTCTTCAGCTGCATCTGTAGCTCTGATTGCAGATTCCTCCCCACTTCAATATCCCCACAAAAAAAAAAATCCTAAAGTTTTACACAACTGACTTGATAATTTTCACTTTCAGCTTTTAAATTACAATTAATTTTTTTTTAAATGGAGATTAAAATCCAGATTGCGTTGATTGCCCTGCAGGTACCTGAGGCTTGAGTCACTCTCCCAGGTACTGCCCTGTGTGTAGCCTCTGTCCTGTGTCACCTGGGCAAGGTGTCACCTGTTTGTTGTTGGCACAGGTTGTGCATCTGCTCTTCCCCAGGCTTCCTGTCCCTTCTGAGCCTTTCCAGTGGCAGTGCCAGGGGTCTCCTGATGGCCAAACCTGCCTGGAGAGAAGGGCTTTGGTGTAGGCTGATGCCCTGTGGGAATTTTCCCAGCTCTGCCTCGCCCCTGCAGTGGCATCTCTTTATTTATAACTCACCTGGCTGGCCTCAAAATGTCAGGATAATTCCCGATTAAAGGGAAAACTGCAGCTACCCCCTGGCTCCATTCTGTCTGGAGCAAAAGGAAATAGCAAATTTTGTATTAATATTCCTCTGATGCCTTTTCTCACCTTCTGCTGCTCCAAGCCTGGCAGGCTTTTGTGGCATTTCAGAAGAAAACTCCCTCTGCTTTGGCTGAGGGTGAGGAAAGCTGAGGGAAGCATCCAGTGCAGATGGATTTGGGAGTGCTGGGATGCTCCTGTGCCTGTTCCTTTGTTCATGGCTCTGTCAGTGCTTCCAGAGCAAGGCAGGATAACAAGGAGTTAAAATTCCTACTCTGGAACCTTTGGGAAAGGGGAGGCAGATTTGGGATCTGCAGTTTGGGGATGCTCCTGCTTTCCCTGTGCTGCCAGGGCTTTGCTGTGCTGGGTACAGGCTGTTCCAGCCCTGATTCCCCTCTGCTTCCCCAAACCCCTCTTTTGCAGCCCCTGGGATCCCTGTGAGAGCTGTTGACAGGGGTAATGTGTGCTGGGGCCCTGCAGATGGTGAGAAATCTCTGCTGCCGCCGTCTCCCCGTCCCGGTGGCTCTGCAGGAAATCTCGGGGACAATTGGCTGGATTCCTTCAGCCCAGATGGGTGGGAAGTGCTGGCAAGGATGGAAAACAACTTGTCAGGGGTAGGAGGACTCTTGGCAGGAGCCTTTTGGATTGAACAAAGCCTTTGCAGGGAGGTTGCAGAGCCCCAGTGGCCACTGCAGGACCTGGGGCTGAACTCTGGCCTGGGGACAGCTTGGGGACAAATGTCTGGTTCATGTGGGATGGCTTCTGCTCCTCCATCCTGCTCCCTGTGCTGTCAGAACACATGGATTTGGCCAGCTGGAAAACAGGAACACCAAAGCTCCACTTTGTTTGCCTGGTTTGAGCTGTGAATGTGCTGTGCTCAGGCTGGGGGGATCACTGCCCTCCTCGGGGGTTTGTCAGGCTGGATTTCACTGAGGAGGAGGAAAAGGGATGGAATTGTTTGTGAATTTGGGAGTCAGCTCCTACGGCTGCCCTGGGATGGGACAGCAGCAGTGGGAGGGCAGCTCCTTAGGAAATGTGTGCTGGGGAAAAAGGGAATTAATTGTGTGCAAACGTGCCTGGAGGTGCCAGCTCCCAGGAAAAGCCCAAACCGCAGCTGGCTCCTGTTCACTTCTCAACAAGGATGACTTCTTCTTGCTTTTTGTTCATTTAAACCTAGTGGAACTCGATGGGAGTGTTGGGTGTTGTGTGGAAATGGGTTGTTTAGGCTCAACTTGCTAGTTTAGGGAATGGTAATGTGTTAACTCTGTCTTGTAGCTGGCTGCTCACGTGGCCGCTGATGCTCTGTGCTGTTCAGCCTCCAAAGGCTCCTGCTGCCCTTCCAGTGGGACAGGGAATTAATGATTTGGGGTGTGCAGTGGAGGAGAGAGGTACCAAACTGGGAGTGCCACTGACCTTTGGGTGCTTTGTGTGCTGAACTAAAATGTGTGGTTCTGGTTTTTGTTGGGATTGCAATCCTTGGAACTTCTGAGGCAGAGAGCACTTGGCTCTGTGTTCATTAGCTTAATTAAAGCAATCTGCACTTTTGTTTTGTCATTGATTACTCCCCCTTCCCATGTGGATTTTGCACTCACCACTTTAACATGACACTGATGGATTAATCTGGGCATTTCCTGTAGGTTTTGAGTGTGGATAAGTCTCTATAAAAGTATTAAAAATCAGGGTGAAACTTAAATCCCTGCTTTGTACAGAGGGCAGTGGGGGGAAACCATTGGACATGCACCACCACAAATATCCGTGTGGAACATGAGAAATTGCATTTTAACCACCTCACCTGTCCAAGGGCTGGGGTTTTGCCTGCTCTTTTCTTGGTGGCTTTGAGAGGAATGGGATGTATAAAATCAACACCTGGCCTGCTTCACTGCAGGTTCTGGAAAGCTGAGCAAGCCCTGTGTGTTACTTTTACACCTGATCATTGTTACCCAAGGAGCCTTTTCCAGTTTCAAATAATAAAAAGCAAAGTTTTGTGAACTTAGTTCTGTTTGCTTCCTTTTTTTCCCCCCTCTGTCCCAAAGGAGAATGTTGGGCCAGTTCCACCCTCCTGACGTGCAGCTGCTGGGGTAGGAAATAATTCTCCCTTGTTTGGGTGCTGGGTGAGCAATTCTGGTTTCTGAAGATGTCAGACACACATCCCACAGCTCATGCTGTGAAATCCCAGTTCCTGCCTTATCCCTGTTTTCTGTCCTCTCCTTTTGGGGTGCCTGTGGTGCCTGGTTCCCTCCCCCAGCAGGTTTGGGGTGGCAGAAGTGGCACCCAGACCCTGACAAAGCCTCCTGCCCTCCCAGGCCCAGCTTTCTCTGTCTGAAAGGAACCCTGAGGAAATCCTGGATATTTTTTCCCCCCATTCTTCCACTTGGTCTGAAAGGGATCAGCTGGCAGCAAACCAGGGATGAGGAGGGGGATGTGGTGGTGTCAGCCCCTGCTCTGTGGGATCAGACTGAGAGCTGTCTGTGTTTCCTACACTTGGAATTCACACCCACTCCAGCTCTGCTTTCCCAAGGGATCCTGTGGAAATGGGAGAGCTTGTGCCATGAGCTCAGCTGCCACCAAGGAGCTTTTCCTCCTCCTCCTGCTGCTGCAGGTCCTGTGCCAGCCCCGTGTTCCCTGTCCTGCCTTTCCTGGAGGGAATGATGTCGTGCTTTGAGTTTTGCAGCCCAGTTCTGCTGGTAAGTTCATGGCAGCTGATGGATTTCGAGACAAACCCTGGACCATGGAGCTCTGAACTGCCCAGGTTCAGGCAGGAACTCCTCCTAATCCTTGCCTGTGCCATGACCCAGCTGCCCTGAACATGTGTGGGTGATGGACTCTGCTCCTGGCTCCTGGTTTAATGTCACCTTGTCCCTCCAGAACCCCTGTGGGGTCAGTCCCGAGGGGTTTGATTCCTTGGGATTCCGTCTTGAGGGGTTCAGTCCTGTCCTGTGGGATCAATCCCGTGGGATTCTCCCCGAGCAGCCGCTGCCGGGCGAGGCTGAGCCGCGCTGTGTCCGCCAGGGGGCGCCAGGAGACCGGACACGGGATTGGGATCGGCACGGACACGGACACGAGTGGGATTGGGATGGGAATGGACACGGACACGGACACGAGCGGGATTGGGATGGGAATGGACATGGACATGGACACGGGTGGGACTGGGATGGGAATGGACACGGACACGGACACGAGTGGGATTGGGATGGGAATGGACACGGACACGGACACGAGCGGGATTGGGATGGGAATGGACATGGACATGGACACGGGTGGGACTGGGATGGGAATGGACACGGACACGAGCGGGATTGGGATGGGAATGGACATGGACATGGACATGGGTGGGACTGGGATGGGAATGGACACGGACATGGACACGAGTGGGACTGGGATGGGAATGGACACGGACACGGACACGGGTGGGACTGGGATGGGAATGGACACGGACACGGACACGAGCGGGATTGGGATGGGAATGGACACGGACACGAGTGGGATTGGGATGGGAATGGACACGGACACGGACACGGGTGGGACTGGGATGGGAATGGACACGGACATGGACACGAGTGGGATTGGGATGGGAATGGACACGGACACAAGTGGGACTGGGATGGGAATGGACACGGACATGGACACGGGTGGGACTGGGATGGGAATGGACACGGACACGGACACGAGTGGGATTGGGATGGGAATGGACGTGGACACGAGTGGGATTGGGATGGGAATGGACACGGACATGGACACGAGTGGGATTGGGATGGGAATGGACATGAACACGAGTGGGATTGGGATGGGAATGGACACGGACATGGACACGAGTGGGATTGGGATCGGCACAGACATGGGCACGGACACACGTGGGATTGGGATCTGCGTGGACACAGACATTCATGGGATCAGGATTCACGTGGGCACTTACGGGACCTGGATCAGTACAGACACAGACACTCGTGGGGTCGGGATCCGTGTGGACATGGACCCTCGAGGGATCAGGGTCAACGTGGGCACTCGTGGGACTGGGAGCCACACAGACGTGTGAAATGTTGCACCCTGAGGCTCTTGGGTGAGGCCACCTGAAACCAGGACCCCTGGAGGTACCTGTGGGACACTCCGGTGGGACTCAGCCCCTCTGTCCCTGCTCCAGCACCAATCCACTGTCCCACATCCCACCCCTCTCCAGCTGATCCCAAGTGAACCAGTTCCCATCATCCCATCTCCAGTACCTGAAGGACAACCCCAAATTCCCTCCCCTCTCTCTCTCCCCTTCATATCTCACCTCCCTTGGAAGCATTTTCCTCCATGGGTGGCTTCTCCCTGGGGCTTTCTGTCACCTTGTCATCCCTCTCCTCACCTCAGGGAACCCAAATTATTCCTGCCCAGGGACACCAGAGCCGCAGTCCCTTGTGTGTCCCCTGTCCCTCGATCCCAGCCCTGCACCCAGCCCATCAGGGTGTTTTTCCTGATCTCCCAGGACCCCGAGCTCCATTCCCTGCCTGGCTCAGCCCTGCGTGCTCCTGCTAATCAGAAACAAACGAGGGGATGCTGCTGAGTGATGAGCTGGGTGGATCCGCTCCATTTAGGAGTTCTTGGCTAAATAACACGGAAATTTCATTTTCTGGAAAAGAGAGGCCTTGGATATTACTTGAGCACATTTCCAAGGGTTTTTGCTGTGAAGGGAAAAGTTGGCTTTGCTTGGGACGTTTCCCAAGGATTCTCACATGGACAATGTGCTTATTTCACCCATGATGGAGGGAGGGAGGGATGGATGGATGGATGGATTAAGGGAGGGATGGATGGATGGATGGATGGATGGATGGATGGATGGATGGATGGATTAAGGGAGGCATGGATGGATGGATGGATGGATGGATGGATGGATGGATTAAGGGAGGCATGGATGGATGGATGGATGGATGGATGGATGGATGGATTAATGGAGGGAGGGAGGGAGGGAGGGATGGATGGATGGATGGATGGATGGATGGATGGATGGATGGATGGATGGATGGATTAATGGAGGGAGGGAGGGAGGGATGGATGGATGGATGGATGGATGGATGGATGGATGGATGTGCTTGTCCAGCACACAAGCAGCCAGAGCAGGTCCCTGCTGTGCTTCCAGAGGATTTAACCCTTTCCCTTCAGCCTTTTGGGGCAGGACATCAGCTCCTCCCGCTGGGTTTGAGCTCCCTCCTCTCCCCAGCCCTTCCCTGCCGGTTTCCCATTGGAGAGGGCCCAGGGAGGCGAGGTGGAATTACAGCATTACAGACAAAGCTTTAACATAATCTTCCCTGCATGGAGAGCGGCGTTGCAGGGGGAGCGTTCTGTGGGCCGAGCTGCAAATGAGGCACGGGCGGTGCAGGATGTACCGGGAATTGCTCCATCACCGCTCCTAATGGCTTAACCAGCAAAATCCATATTCATAAATCACGCCAGGAGCGGGAGCCGGCCTCTGCTCAGCGGTGCAGCCAGGAATAAAGGCAGATTAGGAATTGCAGGGAGCTGCTGCAGCTGCCGCGGCTCGGCCTTGGCATTAAAGGGAGCCCAAGGAGAGGAGATGCAATCAAAGCTGTCTGGCGGCTGCTGGAGGATTAGCTGAGTCAAGCAGCAAAGAGCTGAGCTCATTTATCGGGCTATTTTCGGGAGCCTGGATGGAATTTTACCCTCAATTAGCGATCTCGCACTTGGGCAGAGGGGAATCGTCCCAAATGGGCTTTTTCCATGCGCTGGCTGCTGGGGTTGGGCATTGCAGGGGAGAGATGGAGCTCGCTGGGGTGAGCTGGGGAGGGCTGGAGGGGAGCCAGGGAGGGAGGGAGAAAGGGATGGCTCTGTCCTCTTTGGCCAAGGGGATTGGGGCGCAGGGAGTGTCACCAATGTGTTGGCAGAAGGACATGGGGTGTCTCACCAGCGCTGGGTCAGGCCAGCTGGGGCTTTTTCTGTCCCCCTCAGGGACACGGGATTCATCATTTTCCAGCCTGAAAATTACCAATGACCCCTAAAGTGTCACTGGAAAACCCAGCACAAGGTCTGGCTCTGCCCCTTTGCAGCTGAGCTTTGGGTTATCACAGAATCCTGGAATGGTTTGGGTTGGGAGGGACCTCAGAGCTCACCCCATCCCAGCCTGCCATGGCAGAGACACCTTCCATGTCCCAGGGTGCTCCAAGCCCTGTCCTGGGGACACTTCCAGGGATGGGGCACCCACAGCCAAGGCCTCCCATCCTGCCAGGGAACAATTCCTATTCCCAATATCCCATCCATGCCTGCCCTCTGGCAGTGGGAGCCATTCCCTGTGTCCTGTCCCTCCATTCCTTGTCCCCAGTCCCTCTCCAGCTCTCCTGGAGCTCTTTAGGGGCTCTGAGCTCTCCCTGGAACCTTCTCAGTGAGCCAGCCCAGGGTGATCCTGCAGCTTGACCCCGAGCTGCCTCAGTTTCCCCTGCAGCCCATCCCTTCCCTGGGGTGTGCAGGGAGGGAAGGGGCTCTGCAGGGCTGGCTCCTCTGCAGCCCCAGCTCCCTGTGACACAGGGGCCAAACACAGAACCCTTCCATGGAGAGGAAAGGAATTGCACTTTTCCTGACACCCTGCAATAGCCTTGAGGCCGGCGATAAGCAGTTGTTTGCCTGTGCTCTGGAGCAAACGTGGTTTATCTCTTCCTTGTTCCAGCCCTGCAGGAAAAACCCGGCGATTTCACTGCTGTGGGACCTCCCCAGGCCTGTGTTTGATTATTCCTCCGTCTCTTCCAGCAGCAGCACCTGGAGATTGGGCTGGAATTCCCAACCCTGGCAGGGCTCAGGATGAAAAGCCAGGAGCAGGAGGTGCAGGGAGCTGTGCAGGTTTTGGTGGTGATGATCTGCAGGTTTTGGTGGGGATGATCTGCAGGAGATGCAGGGGAGCCCTGCAGGTTTTGGTGGTGATGATCTGCAGGTTTTGGTGGGGAATATCTGCAGGTTTTGGTGGGGATGATCTGCAGGTTTTGGTGGTGATGATCTGCAGGTTTTGGTGGGGATGATCTGCAGGTTTTGGTGGTGATGATCTGCAGGTTTTGGTGGGGATGATCTGCAGGTTTTGGTGGTGATGATCTGCAGGTTTTGGTGGGGATGATCTGCAGGAGGTGCAGGGGAGCCCTGCAGGTTTT
This sequence comes from Melozone crissalis, assembly GCF_028551555.1. NCBI lineage: Eukaryota > Metazoa > Chordata > Aves > Passeriformes > Passerellidae > Melozone > Melozone crissalis. Next base: position 2,262,766 of record NW_026535785.1, read on the forward strand.
GGGGGGTGATCTGAGGGGATCTGGCTCCTGAATTAGAGGTGATTTGGAGGCTGGGGAAGGCAGGGGTGTGAGTGCCCGTCCTGGGGCTTTTCCTGCAGGAGGAAACGCTCACAGGAACCTGCACGAACAAGAGGCCCCGAGGAGGAAACGCATCAGGCTGGGGGAAATCCTGAGCTCCTCCTGCAAAGCTCAGGGCTCCAAGAGAGCATTAAATCCCAGAGAAAACTGGGATTCCTCCCTCCCTGTCCTGCCCCCAGACTCCTGGTTCTGGGTGAGCTGGTGTAGGGCATGGTGATGCTGCTTTTAGTGTGGGACTTTGGTGGGCAGGAGTAAACCTGAAAACCTCGCTGAGACCCTTCCTAAAACATTGATTTTCCATATGAAGCTGATTTCAGGCATTTTTTAGCCAGCAGCTCCTGGGGGTGATGTCTCACTCGGTGCTCTCAGCCCTGAGAGGTTCAGCCGAGCTCTTCCCTCCACAAAACTCCTCCAAATCCCCCCTTTTGCTCCCACCTTCCCCGGGCTGATACAAGCAGAGGCTTTTCCCATCTCCGGGAAGCAGGATGACATTAAACCCGAAACAAATTACCCTGAGCATCCGAGCGGGGCTGCTCGGCTGCGTTTTCCCTCCCTAACGATGGGGGCAGCGGGAATTGCAGCCCCATTAACTCCTCGCCTCCCCCCCGTGCCCGGGGAGCGCCTCATCCTCGGCTCCGATCCCTGGAATCTTCCGCGCTGAATTTGGGGATGCTCTGGGGATCCCAAAGAGCTCCAAAAGGGCCACCCCGACCCTGGCATCCCACAGGGTTTGGAGCTTTTCTGGGGTCTGTGATAAGGGGATGGAGCAGCTGCCAAAGCTTTTCCAGCCTGGAGGGAAATCCAGCTGTGGGAAATCCTCTCCTTGCTAAGGTGGGGAATTTCCAGCTGTGCTGCCAAAAAGCTGCTGCTCAGAGGGCAGTAAAGGTTATTAAATATCAGGATGAAGTAAAGCTGCGTTTCCCACAGTTTTTCTCCCTGTTTTTTCCCCCTGGCTGCGCTGTTTGTGCTGCCCTGGGGCATCCCAGAGGTTCTGGGTTTGGGATGGGGATCCTGGGGTTTTTCCTCGATAATTTTGGGGTCCCAGAACAGGTCAGGGGTGTCCAGGCCCAGCCCGGCTCAAGGACAGATTAAATGTGTTCATTCCCTGGGCAGAGCCAGGGGATTCAGCTTTGGGGTTTTATCAGAGCTTTGGGGTTTTCATCTGAGCTTTGGGGTTTTATCAGAACTTTGGGGTTTTTATTAAATGTGGGATGGGATGGGATGGGGATAATGTGTTCATTCCCTGAGCAGACCCAGGGAATTTAGATTTGGGGTTTTCCTCAGAGCTTTGGAGTTTTCCTCAGAGTTTTGGGGGTTTTATCAGAGTTTTGGGGGTTTTATTAAATGTGGGATGGGATGGGATGGAATGGGGATAATGTGTTCATTCCCTGAGCAGACCCAGAAAATTTAGCTTTAGGGTTTTTATCAGAACTGTGGGGTTTTATCAGAGTTTTGGGGTTTTATCAGAGCTTTGGGGTTTTCATCAGAGCTTTGGAGTTTTTATCAGAACTTTGGGTTTTTATCAGAACTTTGGGGTTTTTCTTAAATGTGTTCATACCCTGGGCAGACCTAGGGAATTTAGCTTTGGGGTTTTCATCAGAGTGTTGGGGTTTTAAGCAGAACTTTGGGTTTTTCATCAGAGCTTTGGGGTTTTAAGCAGAACTTTGGGGTTTTTATTAAATGTGATATGGAATGGGGATAATGTGTTCATTCCCTGAGCAGACCCAGGGGATTTAGCTTTGGGGTTTTCATCGGAGTGTTGGGGTTTTTATCAGAGTTTTGAGGTTTTATAATAACTTTGGGGTTTTCACCAGAGTTCTGGGGTTTTTATTAGAACTTTGGGGTTTATATTAGAACTTTGGGGTTTTTATCAGAACTTTGGGGTTTCCATTGGAGCTTTGGGGTTTTTATCAGAACTTTGAGGTTTTATCAGAGTTTTGGCGTTTTCATCAGAAATTTGGGGCTGAGATAGTTTCGTGCTCCTCTTTGGGCTGTGGGATGCATCCCCCCGTGTCCCCAACATGTCCCCATCCCCTTGCCGTGCTCAGGGTGTGTGTGACAGCCCCGGAGGCGGTGACAGCAGCCCTGCTGGCCCGTGCCACACCCGTGCCACACCCGTGCCACACCCGTGCCACGCCTTTCCTGCCGCTGCCGTGCCCGGCGGCCCCGCAGGAGCCCGGACAGGTCCTTCCAGTCCCGCCGGAGCTGCGGGCGGCGCCCGGGGCCGGGGAAAGCGGCGAGCGGGGACAGCCCGGCCCCGCCTTGTTTGGCTTTCGCTTTGTCACCCGGAGCTGGAATTAATCATTGCTCAGCGGCAGGAGCGTCCGTGCGTCTGTCCCTGTCCCTGTGTCTGTCCGTGCGTCTGTCCCTGTCCCTGTGTCTGTCCGTGCGTCTGTCCCCGTGTGTCTGTCCGTGCGTCTGTCCCTGTCTCTGTCCCTGTCCCGCATCGCCGATGGAAGGAGCAGCCCCAGGGCCAGGAGGTAAAAAGGGAATTTTGGGGTCCCCCCGGGGCAGGCTGAGCTGCTGGGAGGGAATATCGGGGGCTGGGCCGCAGCAGGGAATGGCAAAAGTTGGGAAATTTGCTGGTTTTGCGTTGTTTTGGGTGGTGAGGAGGGCGAGCCTCAGAGATCCCAAATTGTGGCATCCCTGCTGCAATTGGCAATGGCAAAAAGTTGGAGTGGCAAAAGTTGGGAAATTTGCTGTACTTTGGAAACTTTTCTGCATTATTTTGCGTGGTGAGGAGGTTGAGCCTCAGAGATCCCAAATTGTGGAATATCTGCTGCAATTTGCAATGGCAAAAAGTTGGGAAATTTGCCGTTTCCTTTTAGGGAAGATAAAACACATTTCCTCCTCTGTGTCACGACTTTGCTGCAGATCCCTGGCAGGCTGAGGGTAATTGCAGCATTTCCATCCTCCTGGCTGAGCTGCTCTGCCCTGCCACACGCGTGGTGCCGGCTGTTTGCTGGCCCTGGGGACACAGGGCAGGGTTTTCCCTCCCTGGAGCAATCAGCATCACAGAGGCTGTGACACCAAACCCACAGCTTTGTGTCCTCCCCTGTGGGATCCATCTGAGGGATGGATGGGGAGGGCAGAGCATCCCCAGCCCTGGGCTGGGCTGGGAATGTGGCTCTGGCACCTTCTGTGGGAATATCACACCAAATTTACGTGGTTTGGGGCCGATTTCCCAACCTGGATCCCAGCTGGGGTTTGTGGGGGAAGCTGGAGGTCAGAGCAGGGTTTGTCTCCTCCTGCTCTTCCCTTGTGTAGGGATAAGGTGGAGAAATCTCTGCTTTAAACCACGAGAACCCAGCAAGGAGAGCTCCTGGCTGTGCCAGGCTGGCACAGGGGCAGGGTTCCCATGCCCAGGTGGCACACAGGGATTGTGCCAGTGGGATATGAGCTGGGAGTGCAGGTCCCTGTCCCCAAACACCTCCACACACGGGGAGAAGGAAGCTCTGGGGTGTGACGGTGTTCACAGGGGCCTGAGGATGAGGGAAGAGACGAGGATCTGACTCCATGTTACAGAACATGGAGTTTCAGAAGGCTTCACTTATTATTTTATTATATATATTATTATATTATATTATATTAGTTATATATAATATATATAATTAATATATATTAGTTATATATATTATATACTTTATTTAATCTTTAATTATTATATTATCTATATTATTTATTATTGTATTATTTATATTATATATTATATATTATGTATTATATATTATATATTATATATTATATATTATATATTATATATTATATATTATATATTATATGTTATTGTATTGTTTATATATAATATATTATATATAATATATATAATATATTATATTATATATAATATATAATATATAATACATATAATATATTATACAATAATATATAATAATATATAGTTATATTAAAACTATGCTAAAAGAATAGAAGAAAGGATTTTATCAGAAGGCTTATTAAGAATAGAAAAAGAAAGAATGATAATAAAGGCTTGTGTCTCAGACAGAGAGTCCAGACAGCTGGGCTGTGATTAGCCATTAATTAGAAACAACTCAATGAGACCAATCACAGATCCACCTGTTGCATCCCACAGCAGCAGATAACCATTGTTTGCATTTTGTTCCTGAGGCCTCTCAGCTCCTCAGGAGGAAAAATCCCAAGGAAAGGCTTTTCCATAAAAGCTGTCTGTGACACTGGGCTTTCTCCTGCATCAGATCCTCACCCAGCACTGAGAAAATCCCAGGATTTCCCCAAGTGTGGAGCAAACTGGGGTGTCCAGCATGGGAGGGTCCAGCTTAAAGCCACAAACAGGATTGGATTAGGAGGGATTTGCAGAGGGTCAGCGTGCAGGAGCAGCTTTACTCAGGTTTGCAGCGGCTGTGTCACAACCAGCCCCGGTGAGGCAACGCTGGGGTTGCGTTGTGCTGCTCTGGGTGCTGGGTTTGAGGGGCCAGGAGCTCAGAGCAGCGCCAGGAACCTGAGATCCTCCTTGTCTTGGGAGGCTGAGCCGAATCTCTGAGCCCTGACATGGTGGAGGGTGAGTTTCTTTGGGGGGCTTGGGTGGTTTCCTGCTATTAATGCAAATTAATTCATCCTGGTGTAAATTAACTCATCCTGGGGCTGTGGCTGGGTGCTGTTGGGGCCTCTGGTTGTCCTTGTCCCTCTGCAGGAGCTTTGGCTCTGCTGGCACAGCCCTGCCCAAGGAGCTGCCCCTCTTTGGCACAGGGCAGCCTGGCCTGGGGTGTTACAGGGCCTGGGGATTGGGGTTTTATCAGAGTTTTGGGTTTTTATCAGAGCTTTGAGGTTTTTATCAGGGTTTTCATCAGAGTTTTGGGGGTTTTTATCAGAGCTTTAGGGTTTTATCAGAGGTTTGGGGTTTTCATTGGAGCTTTGGGGTTTTTATCAGAAGTCTGGGGTTTTCATCAGAGTTTTGGGGGTTTTATCAGAGGTTTTGAGGTTTTTATCAGAGCTGTTAGCTCATTCCTCACAGCAGCATTTTACAGGGTCACTCAGGGGCTGGATGATCCCTGGGGTCATTCCCAGTTCAGGACATTCTGTGATTCTGGGCTCCTTCTGCCCCCAAAGCCCTTCCTGGGTCTGCAGCTCCTCCCCTGGCCCTGCTGCTCAGGGCTGGGAGGCAAAGAATTACCCAATGCTTCAGGAACTTCCACAAAATCTGCTTCCCCTGAGCTGTGGGGTGTCACCCTGGTGGGGACATCACCCTGTCCCTGTTGGGGACATCACCCTGTCCCTGTTGGGGACGTCACCCTGTCCCTGATGGAGCTGTCACCTTGATGGGGACATCACCCTGTCCCTGTTGGGGCCTCTCCTCTCCTTGCTCAGGTGAAGAATCCCCAGGCAGGGCTGTGAGCTGAGGTGGAGGAGACACAAAACCTCACACAACCATGGGAATTTTAGGTTTAGGTGGGAAGGGACCTTAAAGCTCACCCCATTCCAACCCTTTCCAGCATCCCAAGCTGCTCCAAGCCCTGTCCAGCCTGGCCTGGAGCATCTCCAGGTGCCAGGGACGTGTGAGCTCCCAGGATTTCCACCTGCCATGCTGCAAACCCAGGGTGAGGAGCAGAATAAACAGAATAAAACCAACCAAACAACAAGAACTGGTGAGGGGGAGGCACCAAACCCTCCCCGTGGTGCCCTGTCAGAGCTGGGGGTGTTTTTCCCCCTGTCACTTGCAATTCCTGAAGTCTGCCTTAATTACAATAATCACCCTGGGCAGGCAGGCAATTAGGGATGCTCCTGGGTTCCTGCTGAGCTGTATCACAGGGAGCTGCTCCCTCTGTGGGTGATGATGATGATGATGATGGGTGTGCAGCATCCCCAGTGTGGGGATGGAGGGCACAATGAGCAGTTTCACACTAATTGCACCCTTTGACGAGGATGCTCCGTGGCAGGAGTGACTCACCCGCCTCCAGAGCACTGAACAGCACCCAGCTGAGGCTTGGGGTGCTTTTCCAGGGGTGCCCTTGGGCAGCAGAGCTCAGCTTTGGCCGGGCTGTGCCAGGGGTGCTGCATTCCCCACACCCCAGCAGGGTTTCCCTGGGATCACCAATTCCCTGCTCCACAGGGGGAGGTTTTTGCTGGCTGCTTTTTCCTCTTCTTGGGGACCAGAGTGGGAGTGCAGGGTGTGCTGGGGCAGCAGCTCCTGTGCCCTGTCCATGGGGGAGGCTCTGATGCACAGCAAAGGGCTCTGCTCAGGGTTGGGGTGATGCTGGGGCGGGGAGGATGAGCAGGGGCAGGGATCCTGTGCTGATATGGGGGTTTCCATCCTCTTCTCTCCACCAAATCCTCAGGGAGACCCCTCTGGGTTAACCCAGCAGTGCCAGGGTCCTTTCGGGAGGGCTGGCATGGGCTGGCAAGGGCAAAGCTCCTCTTGGTGGCCTCTCCAAGCTCATTTGTTTCTCTTTGTGTCAGAGCATCCCAAAATTGCCTGGCCCAGGACATCCCTCCCAGGGGCTCAGCCTTGCCCTGCTCCCATCTCTGCCCATGGAACCCCTGCAGTTTTCCTCCTGAGGCTCAGAAGAATCCAGATCCCAGCACTGCCCTGTCCTGGAGCTGCTCCCACCCAGTTCCTCCTCCCCACCTATGATCTCACCTGAGCCTTTTCCCCCAGAGTGGCTCAGCTGGGCAGGGGCACAGCAGATAATTCACAGCCCTCAGGGGGCTGAGTGCTGGGGAGGCCTGAAAATCAGCTGAAGGTGAGGAAAAGTGTGAAGAATCCCCCTTCGGTGGGGATCCTGCTTATTCTGGTTTAATTTTCCAGATATCAGGGTGCTGAGGGGCTTGGACAAGGAGTTTTGGGCTGCAGAATCCCCCTTTTATGGGAACCCCACCTCATTCTGGACAGTATTTGGGATATCTGCATGTGCAGGTAGTTAGGCTGGTTTGGTCTCTTTATGGGGACCCCACTTTATTTTAGTCAATATTTGGGATATCTGCATGTGGTGGAACTTAGGCTGGTTTGGACTGGGGAATTTGTCTTTGATGTGAATGATGTCTAATTTTGCTGAATGTCCCAGATATCAGGGTGCAGATGGGCTGTTTTGGGCTGGAGAATCCCCCTTTAATGGGAACACCACCTTATTCTGGCTAATATTTGGGATATCTGCATGTGCAGGTAGTTAGGCTGGTTTGGGCTGGAAAATCTCCTTTTTCTGGGAACTCTACCTTATTATTTTAAGATATTGGGTCAATATTTGGGATGTCTGCATGTGCAGGTAGTTAGGCTGGTTTGGGCTGGAGAATTTGTCTTTGATGGAAACCCCGCCTCATTTTCCTCGATATTTTTCCCATCTGCACCTGCAGGGACCTAAGATAATTTGTCCCCCTTTTAATAGGGACCCCACACCATTTTGCTCCATATTTTGCATATTTGCCTGTGCAGCTACTTCAGGCTGGACAACTCCTCTCTGATGGGGATCTTACGTAATATTTCTCAACATAGGGCACACAGGGGCTGGTTTTGGGGGAGAATGGGGAATGTCTCCCCGCGTGGGGATCCCTCCCTGGGTGAAACGCTGGCTGTGGGGAGCCAGCACAGCGTGGAGAACTCCTCTATGATGGGGATCCCACCTAATTCTTCTCAACATAGGGTGCACAGGGGCCGGTTTTGGGGGAGAATGGGGATCCCTTCCTGGGTGGGGATCCCTCATCAGGCTGTGTGCTGTGGGAAGGGTTCTGTGGAGCCACCACAGCGTGGAGAACTCCTCTCTGATGGGGATCCTACTAATTCTTCTTAATATAGGGCACATAGGGGCTGGTTTTGGGGGAGAATGGGGAATCCCTTCCTGGGTGGGGACTGCTCCTCGGGTGAAACGCTGGCTCTGGGCAGCCAGCACAGTGTGGAGAACTCCTCTCTGGTGGGGATCCCACCTAATTTTCCTTGATATTTCTCAATATAGGGCGTACAAGGGCAGGTTTTGGGGGAGGATGGGGATTCCCTCTCTGGATGGGGATCGCTCCCAGGGTGAAACGCCGGCCGTGTGCCACGGGAAGGGCTCTGGGGATCCATCACAGCATGGAGAACTCCTCTCTGATGGGGATCCCACCTAATTTTTCTCAACATAGGGCGCACAGGGACCGGTTTGGGGGGAGGATGGGGATTCCCTCTCCGGGTGGGGATCGCTCCCCGGGTGAAAGTCTGGCTGTGGAGGGTGGGTATCCCTCCCCTCCCCGTGTGAAACGCTGGCTCTGTGCCGCAGGAAGGGCTCCGTGAGCCAGCGCAGCGTGCCCGGGTGGCACCGGGAGCTGTTCCCGGCGCAGCCGCGCGTGGGCACCGGGAGCGCCGGAGCTCCGCACGGAGGGAGGGAGGGAGGGAGGGAAGGAAGGAAGGAGGGACAGCAGCGTCCCCGCGTCCCTGCATCGCCCGTCCCCGGCCTGCCGGATGCTGCCGGGGCAGCGGCGAGCCGAGGCGCTGCGGGGCTCCCGGCTGCAGGTAAGGGAGGATGAGGATGAGGATGAGGATGGCGATGGCGCCGTGACCCCGCCTGGGGACAGGCCTGCGCTTGGCTGGGCTTTAATCCGTTTTTCTGACCCCATATCCCGCTCGGGAAGGGATACCCCGCTTTTTTTGTCCCAGCTGGTTTTGGGTTCAGCATCCAGGGGGTGCAGCCATCGTGCCCGGGTGCTCCCGGTGTTCCTGGGCTCCGTTTGCAGCCCCGGCTCCATCCCGGTGTCCCCCGGCTCCATCCCGGACCCTCCCTCCGGCGCTGGAAGCAGAATTTCCCATTTCCCATGGGAATGGGGGGCTGAGGGTGGTCGGGGCAGGGAGCACCCTCCAATCCACGCGTGTGCTTTTTGGGGGGATCATTTCCAAAACACAGCCTGGTACATCCCCCGGGAGGAATTTTAGCCAGGTAAAAATGGGAATTGCGGAATAAATCGCCCCGTTTTGGGGTTCCCTGGGGATGCGGCCGTGGCTGTGTGGGAGCTGCGAGGCTGCGGAGTGTGAAAGGAGAAACCGCAGCTCGCACAAAAGCCCGGCTTGCGCAGCTCGGGTTTATTAAAGGGCCATTTAATTCTCCTCGCAAGGCGGATGGGGAGCTGCCATCTGGTGTCTGATGGCAGCGGGGGAAAGGGAAAGGCGCTCGGGGAAGGGAAGCAGGGCAAGCTGGGAGCTCGCCGGGCTCGGGTGGCCGGGAAATGGCTCCGGTTCGAGGGCTGGGTGATGGTTTGGGAGCGCTCCGTGCGAGCCAAAGCCGGGCTTGGGAAGGGGAAGGATCCGCCTGGATCTCCCAGCGCTGGGGTTGGGAGAGGAGGTGATGATGGGGAATAGATCCTCTAAACCTACACGTATCGCACGCCAAAATCCTCCCTTGTCAGGGACTGGGGTCCCGGAGGGGGCTCAGGATGGGCTGGGAGCTGACTCTGGCATGCACCGAGTGTGTGCGGTCTCTGCCCCGCTTGGCACCGCTCTCAGGTACCCCCTGGCATGCAGGGCATTATTTTAGGGGGTCGCAGAGCTGTGGGCAGGGTTGTGCCTTGGCCCGGGCACAGCCGGAGCCGCCCCGATAAAGCCGGGAGCGCATCCCGGCCCCGGGATCTGCGCCCAGCCCAGCGAGGGGAATTTGGGCTCTGCAAAGCGCCAGGATGAGTTTAAACGAGGAGGTTTGTGTGTTTAAATCCAGCGGGGCGCTGGGAGCGGGGTAAGCGCGGTACCCCCGGATCTGGGGCGCGTTTGGGGCTCTGGCACGGAACGGGTCCGTGCCCTGTGCCGGTGTGTTCTGCCCGGGGCAGGGACACGGGAACAGGACTGACCAGTTCCCGGCGGGACACACGCTGTTCCCGGCCGGCACACCGAGTTTCCCTTGGCAGGCGCTCACTCGGCCGTGCCCAGGGTGCCCTGCAGAGCCCGGCCGGGCTGGCACAGCGCGGGGCAGAGCGGGTGTCCCCGGCAGTGCCACTCCCGTGCCAGACCCGTGCCAGACCCGTGCCAGGGCGCTGCAAACCCCCGGGGTGGATGGGCCAAGGGAGGGTTTCCAGGGAGGGCCGCAGCGTGGAGGAGTGCCAGCAGCGAGCAGTGGCGCTCTGCCAGCCCCCGAGCAGCGGTGACACCAAAAATCCCTCCCAGAGTGTCCCCGGGGCTGCCTCCTCTGCAGGCATCAGCGTTCTGCCCCCTTTCCTGCAGCCTGGGAAGGGTTTGTGCCCTGGCACAGCTGGCACAGAGCCGTGGGATGGGTTGGCATCACCTGTGCGGCAGCACGGGGCACAAACCCTGCCCTGGCCGGGGCCAGGTGCTGCCCAGGTGAGCATCCCTCGCCCCCGCACAGCAGCGGGGTGCAGCAGCCCTGGCACGGATGCAGGAGCCCTGGCACGGGTGCAGGCAGCCCTGGCATGGATGCAGGAGCCCTGGCACGGGTGCAGGCAGCCCTTGGCATGGACACAGTGCCAGGGCTCTCTGCAGAGCTCTGGCTCTGCCCAAACGAGCAGAGTTGTCCCCTCTGTGCTGCCAATTCGAGTCCTGCAGCAACATCGGTTGTGGCTTTTCCCCTTTTCGTGAGCTGAGTGCCCCCAGGGGCTCTCAGAGCTCCTGCCCTCTGTGTCTGGGTGCCAGCCTGCAGGGATGAGGCCAGGAGGAGGCAGGCAGCGGTTTCTTTGCTTTAATTACAGTTTTTAGTCATCCCTGACAGCTCCAGTCTCCGTGCAGGATGCAGAGTGTGGGTTGGAGCAGTGTCACCCACAGCCGAGCTGATAACAGGGATTATTATCTCAGTTTGTCACCCAGCTCTGGGGACAGGCTGGGAGCAGAGCATTGGGCTGGAGAGAGAGGAGAGCTGGGACACAGCTTGGCCAAACCCTGCTCCCCACTGGGATTTCCACTGGATTGGATCCCATTGCCCAGGTGTGAATCGCTGAGGCCCCACAGCAAACCTGACCTCAGCACCTGGAAAAATCCCCCAGGGGAAACTTCAAACCTGACCTCAGCACCTGGAAAAATCCCCCAGGGGAAACTCCGTGCAGGGCTTAGGGATGCTGGGAGATCCAGCCAGGAATGCTGGATTCAAGGGCAGGCCATGGATAAAAGCTGCTTGTACAATGTGCAGCTGTAGGTGAATTATTCACATCTACCCCAGCATTTCTTTTTAGTAAAAACAGGTTTTCCAAAGTTTCAGGGCACCATGGTTTTCCTGTGGCGTTCCCAGCATGGCTTCAGCACATTCATGGATTTTATTCCTGAGCTGATGCCTCCACTTGTCTGGTTGAGCTTCATGGTTAAAGTCAGAACTGCTGAATTTCAGGATGATGCTGGAGCTCAGGATGATGCTGGCGCTCATGATGTTGTACCAAGGCTGCCAAGCAGCCTAAAAGTCCCTTTTTATTGCAGAACCCTCAATTACTGTCAGACTTGACCCAGCCAGGCATGGAACCCCCCTGGGCCGTGCTGGGATGTGCAGCTGAGCTGATGGTGCCAGCTGTGGGATCTGAGGCTCTCATTTGGAATTTTGGCTACTCCTCCCCTGGATTTGTCTTGCTGGAGCAATGAGGAGGTTGGGGAGTGGGGACAGGGCTGGTTCTGCAGCTGGTTTTGGGTTTGAAGCTCTTCTGTGCTCTGTGCTGAGAACCTTTGGGTGAGCCTGGGCAGCTGCCAACGCCTTGGGACACCTTGGTGGCCTTCACTCAAGGGCAGGGCTTTACCATGAGCTGGGCAGTGAGGGGTTAAACCTTTCCCATCCCCCTGTGAGCAGGATGCACTCCTGGGGCTGCTGGGCTGGACTCCAAGTCCTCCTTCCCATGTGCCAGGGCCTCACCACAAGAATTCCCTCCCAATGTCCCATCCATCCCTGTCCTCTGGCAGGGGAAGCCATTCCCTGTGTCCTGTCACTCCATGCCTTCATCCAAAGTCCCTCTGCAGCTCTCCTGGACCCCCTTTAGGTACTGGAAGGGGCTCTGAGGTGTCCCTGGAACCTTCTCTCCATCAGGGACTGCAGCTGCTGTGGGAGTGGGAAGGGATGGACGGATGGATGGATGGATATGGATGGATGGATGGATGGATGGATGGATGGATGGATGGATGGATGGATGGATGGATGGATTAAGGGAGGGATGGACAGTTGGATGGATGGATGGATGGATGGATGATGGATGGATGGATTAAGGGAGGGGTGGATGGATGGATGGATGATGGATGGATGGATGGATGGATGGATGGATGGATGGATTAAGGGAGGGGTGGATGGATGGATGGATGATGGATGGATGGATGATGGAGGGATAGATCCATGGATGGATGGATGGATGGATGGGGAATGGATTAAGGGAGGGATGGATTGATGGATGGACAGTTGGATGGATGGAGGGATGGATGGATGGATGGATGGATGGATGGATGCATGTCCCTGCAGCTGGAGGGGTGCTTTGGGATGGGTCACACTGCCAGGGCACGGAGCCAGGCTGCAGCTGGCTGCATCCCCATGGGAATGGGAACACTGCCAGTCCCTGCTGTGCTGCAGCCTTGGGTTGCTCTCTCTCGGGAGCCAAACTCTGCCCAGCTCCTGGGGCTCAGCAGTGTCCCTGGGGCTCAGCAGTGTCCCTGGGAGCAGCTTTAGGCGTGTGCCAGGGGCTCAGTGTGAGGGAAGCTGGCACAGAAGCTGCCAGCCGAGGTGGCTGCAGGGCTTCTGCCACCCCAGGTGACTTTTCTCTCTGTCCCTGCTGTCCCAGCCACTCAAGGAGCTGTGTTTTCCTCACTGTCCTGTGCCCCACAGGACCCCTGGAGGAGAGGAGGAGGAGGAGGGGGATGCTGCTGAAGAGCAGCTGCTCCTGCAGCCCTGGGTTGTTTTCCCACTCTGCTGTGCTTGGTGAAACACGTCAGATCTGCTTTCAGCCTGATCTGTTTGTCTGATGAGCTGGACATCAGTCCTTTGGGGGATTTCTGCTCTGGGGGTGCTTGCCTGTGTCCTGGGATCAGTTCCCTGTGTCAGTGTTGCTGTCGTGGTGCCCTGGGTTTGTCACTGTCACCTGTGCTGCTGGCCCTGCTCCTGTCCCGCCTGTGCCTGGATGCTGCAGTGTGTGCTGGGTTTCAGACACTACAATTCACCCCCTCCTGGGGCAGAAACACCCTCAGGGAGTTCTCTGTGACTCTCTGACACAGGAGCAGCTTCAGGGTGGCCTTGTCTTTGCCTCCTTTGTCCAGGATGGGCACGTGCTGGAGCATCCCCGTCCATCCCCATCCCTGTGCTCTCTGTACCTCCCTTGCAGGACCTTTGCAATCTGGGGTGTCAAACCCCTCAGCTGCAGTCCAGAGCTCTGTTTCCTCATCCCATTCCAGTTCCTGTGGTGTCTCACATCCCCCTTCCATTCCCAGCTCAATGTGTGTTAAACTCCAGGATGCTCCACCCCAGGATGATCCCATTTCCCAACGGGGTCAGACAGAGCCCTGAGCAGAGAGAGGCCGGGGACAGGAGGATGCCAGGGCTGCCCTGGAGGGCCACCAGTGTCCTGCCAGCTGCTGGCTCCTGCCAGCCCAGTTCTGCCCGTCAGGCCACGAGGTGTCACATCCCAAATGTGACACATGGAGCTGAGGCTCCGGTTGTCCCTTTTCTGGGCTAAAGGATGGAAAACCCTCTCGAGCGGTGCCAGCAGCGTGTGAGCATTTCATGGGATTGCTGATTCACGTGGCTGCTGGAGAGGAGCCAGCTCTGTCTGTCCCTGCATTGTGGACAAACATCTTGGGGACATTGTGGGTGGTGGCCTTGCCCAAGCTCCATGGTGGTGGCTCCCCGGGGTCCTGTCCCCACTTTTGTCCTCCTTGTGCCTTTCAGATGTGCTGTGGTAACCCGTGCCCTGCCAGCAGCTCCTGCCTGCCTTAGCCAGCGTCCTGCCAGCCATGGCCTCAGCGCCCCAGTGAGGGACAAAAGGACGAGGAGAGAGTGTCCCCAACAGTGCCACATCCCCTGGGACAGCCATGGAGGCCCCTCTGGATGTGCCTGTAGGGAACCTCATTGACTTTGACAGCGAAACGCCCGCCTGTGACCCCTCAGAGCCGGCTCCCGCTGCCCCCAGTGACAACGGCCACCGAGGGGATGACAACGGTGACACGGGGGACACAGGGGACGTGGCTGCGGAGGAGAGCGATGCCACCGAGTCGGCAGACAGCGAGAACGACATGGGGGGCTCTCCCCAGCACTGGGGCGGCCCCCGGCGCTCCTCGTCCAACGAGTCCCTCTCGTCCGGCCAGAGCGCGGAGTCGGCGCCGCGGGACGAGCGCAGGGAGTTCATGCGGGGTTACGTGGAGAAGATCTTCACTGGGGGGTGAGTGAGCAGGGCCAGGCACATCCCTCAGGATAGACGTGGATCTGGCTGCTGTCCCACCCCAGGAGCAGCAGTTTGTCCTTCCCACCATGGCGCTGGGGGGACGTAGTTTGTGATGGTGATCGCTGGGGTCTGAGGATGAGGGAAGGGATGAGGATCTGACTTCATGTTTCAGAAGGCTTGATTTATTATTTTATGATATATATTTTATTAAAACTGTACTAAAAGAATAGAAGAAAGGATTTCATCACAAAGCCAGCTAAGAATAGAAAAGAAAAGAATGATAAAAAAGGCTTGTATCTCAGCCAGTGTCCGAGCCAGCTGGCTGTGATTGGCCATTAATTAGAAACAACCACACGAGACCAATCACAGATGCGCCTGTTGCATTCCACAGCAGCAGATAACCATTGTTTACATTTTGTTCCTGAGGCCTCTCAGCTTCTCAGGAGGAAAAATCCCAAGGAAAGGATTTTTCAGAAAATATCATGGCTGCAGTGGCTTTTTCCTTGCACTCCTCTCCTGGCCACATCTCCCACCCCCAGCTTCCCTCCCTTCTCTGTCCCCATTCCCATGCCAGGGGCTCCCTGTCCCCATCCCCTCTCCCCACGGATGCTCAGGGCAGTGCCAGTGGCCCACACGTGCCCAGGGACCCTGTGGCAGCCCTTGGCTGTGCCCCCAGCCCTGCGTCCCCCAGCTCCCCGTGTCAGGCTGGATGCAGCAAATGGAGCGTGAGGAGCAGCAACAGGGCTTGGTTTTGCTCTGGGGCTCCCTGCCTGTCTCTGGAGCTCAGTTTCTGCTCACGCTGTCCTTGGCTCTTCCCTTCTCTCCCTGCCTTTGGTTTCCCTCCTGCCAGGGAGGGAGAAAAGAGCAGCACAAGGCGAGGGATGACAAAATGGATGCTGTTCTCCTCCTCTTCCCCTGCCTTCCTCCAGCACCAGCATGCTGATGCCAAGAGGGGGTGCAGGTCACATCCTTGGCTTTAATGATGTTTTTTATTCTTTCCCTGCTGCAGAGAGGATTTGGACCAGGAGGAGAAGGCCAGGTTTGGGGAGCTGTGCAGCAGCGAGGACGGGAAGGGCAGGGAGTGGTTTGCCAGATACGTGAGCGCCCAGGTAAGGGGAGAGCTGGGGAGAACAGGGATCCTGCAACAGCCTCAGGGCAGGGGGCTTGAATCATACCCCAGAGAATTATTTTTGGAGAGCAGGAACTCAAGGAAAGTGAGGAACCACAGACAGGAGTGAATAAATGCATTTTGAGCAGTTAAATGCACCCTTGGTGCAACGTGGGAGAGAATTCACTCGGTTTATTTAAAATTAAACCCCACCAGCACTCAGACACATCCCATTCCTTAAAAAAAAAAAAAAAAAACCCAAACCCAGACAGGCACAACGCTGAATCTGAGGGGAATCTCAGCCATGAGGGCTCTTTTCCCTGGCCATGGGGAGGGTCCTGGGGGGCTGTCCCTGTGCTGTGTGATACCTGGGCTCTGTCCCTGTGCTGTGTGAACCCTGGGCTCTGTCCCTGCTGCTGTTGAACCCTGGGCTCTGTCCCTGCAGCGCTGCAACTCCAAGTGTGTCTCAGAGCAGACCTTCTACCGCCTGATGCAGTCCTTCGCCCTCGTGCTCTTTGAGTAAGTCCTGGGGGCCCTCTGGGGCTTGGTGGGAACTGGAGACCAAACTGAAGGGTCCAAAAGGCCCTGAGGGCAGAGCTCTGTGGGCTCCCATCACGGGGTGTCCTCACTGAGCCCTCCCTCCGTGCCAGGTGTCACCAGATGGACGATTTCAGCCCTGCCAAGAACCTCATGACCATGTGCTTCACCTATTACTACATAGGTAAGGGAGCCTGCACCCCTCAGGGGGCTCTGCTGCTGTGAAATGTGTCCTGTGCATGGGGAAGGTGATGGAGGGGTGGAAAAGAGCCCAGAATGCATGCAAACCTGGCAGAGCTCCTGCTGGGGGGGAGAGGCTGCTCTGTGCTCAGGAATATTTGTGTGTGACAGCCCCCAGGGTGGGATGTGAGCACCCCAGCCCAGAAGCATTCTGGTTTATTGTTTGGTGTGCTGCTCCTCCACGAGGAGGGTTGGATTTTCTGTCCAAAAGGGGAGTGGGGAGGATAAAAATAAAAACCTCCAGGAACTGGGATGGGAAAGAACCCAGAATCCATGCAAACCTGGCAGAGCTCCTGCTGGGGTGGTGATGCTGCTTTGTGCTCACTTCTAGGCAGGAATATTTGTGTGTGACAACCCCCAGGTGATCCCAGCCCAGAAACACCTTGGTTTATTGTTTGGTGTGCAATGGCTGCTCCTCCACAGGGGGGCTGGATTTTCTATCCAAAACGGGAGTGAGGAGGATAAAAATAAAAACCTCCAGGAGCTGGGATGGGATCTGGGGTGCTCCCATCTCCTGGTGGTGCAGCCTGGGCCTGGATGCAGGTCCCCAGCAGCTGGCAGCACTCAGGGCCGCGTGCCCACTGAGCTCCTGGCACATTTTCCCCAGGGAAGCCCCAGGCCCTGCCCCTGGAGGCCAAGGAGAAGCCCACGGGCAGCATCGACTCGTACCTGAAGTCAGCCAACACGTGGCTGGCTGAGAAGAAAGACATTGCAGAGAGGCTGCTGAAAAACACCTCAGCCAAGACAGAGAACGTCAAGGGCTTCTTCGGGGGCCTGGAGACCAAACTGAAGGGTCCTGGCAGCAAAAGGAGCGAGTGGGTACCACTCCCTTGGGGGGCTGGGCTGGCACCATGGGGTGTGGGGCCACCGTGGGGCTGCCACGGCCACCAGAGCCTGGTCCCATCCTCAGTCACTGTCACCTCATGGGCTGGGAGGCCTGCTTCCCTTGGCCATTGTCCTGATTCCTCCTGATTTGTCTCAAAACTGAGACTGCCACGGAGTTTTGTGGTTCCAAGCTTGAGCATCATCTCTGTGCTGAGGGGAGGGATGTCACTGTTTCACTGTCTCTTTGTCAGCTTTCTGGCCCTGGGTGGCATGGGATCAGGCGGTCTCTCAAATGAGGTTCCCTCTGCCAGGGGGCCATGGGCTGTTGGGGGGTACAGGATTTTTGGAGCTGACATTGATTTCTTGTGCCACAGAGAAGGTGAGGACAAACCAAAGGAGAAGCTGAAGAAGACAGGTGAGTGCAGCCAGCACTGATGAAATAGGAATGGCCAAGGCACCCCTGGGGAAGGAGAGAGGGGTGGAAAGGCTGGAATCCCTTGGGATTAGGTTTGAAATTCCAATCACAACTCTCATCCTGTGAGGGTCTTGTCCTCAGTGCCACAGGCTGCAGAGGTTTGGGCACCCACTGTCCCTGGGCTTTGGTGGTGCAGCAGTCTCCCCCAGCACCTGTGAGTGCTCCCAAAGTGTTTCAGTCCCTCCAGGGTCTTCCTGGGACATCCCTGCCTTCCTCAGGGCTGATCCCTGCCCTCCAAGGGCACTCAGAGCTGCTCCTCCCATTGCAGGGATGTGTTTGGTTTGCAATCCATCCCATTGCTCAGCCACCAAAATGCACACGTGGGTGGGAAGCTGGGAGTCCCTCAGGTGCTGGTGTGTGACTGTGTGTCCCCACAGTGTCCCTGCAGAGCCCAGAGGAGGAGAAGAAAGGGGAGAAGATCTACCTGTACATGCACCTCAAGCAGCAGCCGATCTGGTAAAGCCCCTGGATGAGCTGGCCCTGCCTGGGGAGGGTCTGTCCTGCTGTCCGTGTGTCCAGATGGTCACCAGTGCCCCTAACAGAGCTGGCCTTGGCTTTGGCACGTCCCTTGTGCTAATGGGAGAGTGTGTTTGCAGCCACCAAAGGGCTGGTGCAGAAATCTGCCAGGTTTGTTGGGCCCACCCTGACCCTTGGGAGGACTCAGGGACAAGATGGGTGAGACTGGGGAATCCTGGAGTGGTTTGGGTTGGCAGGGACCTTAAATCCCATTATTCCATGCCATTATTCCATCCCATTATTCCATCCCATTATTCCATGCCATTATTCCATCCCATCCCACCCTGCCATGGCAGGGACACCTTCCACTGTCCCAGGCTGCTCCAAACCCCATCTAACTTGGCCTTGGACACTTCCAGGGATCCAGGGGCAGCCACAGCTGCTCTGGGCACTCTCTGGTACCCAATTACCAATCCCAATTAGCCATTCCCAGCATTCCCTCCCTCCCTGCAGGCACAACCTCCGTTTCTGGAACGCCGCCTTCTTCGACGCCGTGCACTGCGAGCGCAGGAAGAGATCCCCCACCACCAGGTAGGGCATGTCCCTGTGGGAAAAGGACACCCTGTGTCCCCTCCAGCCCCCCAGGGAGCTCCCCCCAACAGCCCTGGGCTCGTCCAGCCCTGGGGAAATGCTCTGATTTCCATCCCCACTGGAATCCTGCCGGGAGAACTGGGCAGTGCTGGTGAGATCTGCAGCCTGGCAGGGCTTTGGGAGCAGGAATGGGGTTCTTGCTTCTTGTGCAGCATTTTTGGGGGAACCAAACCCTAGAGATGTGCCCAGAAATCCCAGCCAGGGCTCGGGCTGCTGGTGCTGAGTTTGCCAGCAGGGAGGTGGCAAACTGGGTCTGGGAGGTGCTCGGTGCAGCCACCAGGATGGGGGGGATGTCCCAGCTGTCCCCAGGAGCAGCCAGCAAGGAGAGAAGCTGGGGATGGTGACACTGCCAGACCCCAAAACTGGGATAAACCTTCCAGGGAAGGGGCTGCTCGTGTCAGGGGGTGCAGAAGTGGGTGAGACACCCACCGAGCTTGTGCCCGTCTCTCGCTGCACCCGGAGCTGTGTGAGGGCTCCGGCCTCTCCCTCCTCTCCTGGCAGCAGTTTCCCACTCCCAGCCAGCCCCTCCCGCTGTCTGCGCAGTGCCTGAGGCTCTGAGCTCTCCCTGGAGCCCTGGAGCTGCCCCTTTCCCCATCTCAGAGCTCTGCCAGCCCCCTCTGTGTCCTCCAAACCCCGAGCTGAGCGCAGCAGCCCTGGCTCACGCCCCGGGATGCTGTGCCAGGCTCAGCTCTCAGATCAATCCCTGTTTTCCCCTTTATTGCTTTCCTTTTCTTCTGTCAAGCAAGCAGGGAAGAGCCTGCAGAGCAGCAGCGTGGCCATAACTGCATTTGCTCTGATTAAGCCCCAAATTAGCAGCAGCAAGTGCCTCACAAGGACAGACGCCACCGGCAGCTGCTCCCTGCTCCCGGTGCCTCTCCCAATTAATCTGATGGCTGAGCTGGAGCAAGCCTGGCTGACAAAGGAGCTTTGGGAGCTGCAGCCTGGAGAATCCTGTGTGTCTCAGGGGGTTGGGAGGTGGTGGTGGTGGTGACCCCCCCCCGAGTCATTGGAGAGGATGCAGAGTCCTTACAGTGAGCTGAGGACTGAAATCCCTGCTGGGATTGGGGCTGGGTTTGGAATTCCAGGTCGGCCCATGGCCATGGCAGATGTTCAGGAGATCCATGAGGATGGGGCTGAGGCCACCTCTGTGCTGGGGTGGCCAGGACATCTCCGGGGTGACCAGGACATCTCTGGGGTGACCAGGACATCTCCGGGGTGACCAGGACATCTCTGGGGTGCCCGAGCTTTGTCCTTTGCGAGACCTTTGGGGAGGATTTTCCTCCTCTGCGTGGGGAGGGCAGGGGAGGGTGGGGAAGGAATCACAACTAAACTCCTCTTTTTCTCTCTCTTTCCTCTCTCTCTCTGCCTCTAACAACCTTCTTCCATCTCCTCCTCTCTCCGTTCCCCCCGCCCCTGTGTCTTGCATGTCCTTTTCTCGCGCCTCCTTTGTGGGCCCCGTTTCTGCCGCCGCTCCAGAGGGAACCCTGGGGAGGAAGAGGAGAAGAGGTGTGTCTGTCCTTCCCTGTCCTTCCTCAGTGTCCACAGGCTCCCTTCAGGTCCAGATGCTGCCCTGGGGACGGGGGGATGTGTTTTGGGGGGCTCTGCAAGGCCCTTTCTCCATGGAGGTTTGAGCGTGAGCATCGCCCTCCCCAAGGGCCTGAGGGGTTTAGATCGGCTCCTCTTTCATGTGGCTCTTGAAAAGGAGCCTGAATGGTTTCAAGCTGTGATATTTCTCTGGGAACATCCCTCTGGGCAGGTTTTGGGCATGAACTGAGTCTCTTTGTGTGGAAAGCGTCCCCCTCTCCTGTCCTTCCTGCTTGCTCCTGGCTTCTGCTGCCACTTAGAGGTGCTGGGGATCCTTTGCCAGCTGGAAAAGCTGCTCCTTTTCCATTTTTAATGCGCTTTTCTGCTGCCATCCCTTAACAAAATTAAAACTGCAGATGGGGAGGGCTGCATGTCACAATTGGGAGCGTGTTCTTGGGGCCACGAGCTGGGAGCAGTCACTGCTCATTTGGAGTGAGGGGAATGGGGGCAAATCCCTCCAGGTGATGGCATCAGCAAGGGGATGAGGAGTTTTGGAAGCCTGGCAGTGAATTTTCTGTGTGGCTGAGGGATGTCCTGGCTGAGGGATGGTGTAAATGTCACTGCTGGGGTTTGCTGCTGCTGGAAGAGAAAGGAGTTGATGGAAACTTCTCAGCACTTCCAGGCACAGCAAGGCTTCCCTGGATACCCCAAAATCCAACCCCACAGCCCAGGGGGTTCCTCTCCCCTGTTCCTGTCCTGCTGGTGAAGATCAAAGGCTTTGAGTGGAGCCACATGTGGGTTTTCTCCCTTCCCAGGCATGTTACTCTCCAGTAATAAGCCAGAAACACGGCCAGATTTTTTTGTAGGGTACTTTGATAATGTTTTTTCTCCCTTCTTCCTTCCTCCAAAACATAAAAAGGCAGGAAAAAAAGAGTTACAAACATGCCTCTTCTGTAAGTGAGCCAGTGGGGTCTGTGAAGTTTTGCTTCCAGATTTCAAAGCCCCTTAATTCGATTCTTCCCCTCTCCTTTCAGCCTCTGCATTTGGCTGTGGGTTTTATTTGTTATCCTAAGCTTTATCTGAGAGAAATTACACCTTCTTTTATTTAAAAAATTTCCCCTGAAACATGTTGTGTGCATTTCCAGAGCCCTGTAAACAATGAGCTGCTGGCTCAGCTCAGCACTTTGCACATCTGGGTTGGGGTGATTTAGTGGGGACTGGCTCCCTTTGTGGGGTCAGCCTGTCTGACCACCCATTTTCTCCCAGTTCCAGCCACACTGGGGCCGAGCCAGCATCTCTGAATTTTGGGTGAGATCTCCCATATCTCAATTTCCCCCCCAGCACAGCTCTCTCCTCCTGCTTGCTGTTCTGCCCAGCTACCAGTGTCCCTTCTTCTCCTGGTGTTCTCCTCTTCCTTCTCCTCCATTTTTCTTCTGCCTATCCCTGTTTCTCCTCGCTTCTCCTCCTCCTGTCCTTGGCTGTGACCTCACCTGGTTCTCGGGAAGGGGCTGCCTTCACCCTGGAGCTGTAGTTTCCCTGGCATGTGTGCACCGAGCCCTGCTGCCACCACCCCAGGGACATCCCTGTGGCACAGGCTTCATCCCCGGGGTGGGGACTCTGCCCCTGCCCAGAGCTGGCTGCAAACACCCAGAGCTTCAGCCCCTGCAGCCCTGAAGGTGCTGCGGCAGCTGCAGGGAGCCAGAGTGGGGCCAGGGCAGCCTCAGGGCACTGCTGGCCCGTGGGGATGGGTATGGGAGCTCCTGTCTGAGGGGGGGGTATGTTTGGGGAGCACCTTGGCAGGGATTTGGGGAGTTGGAGATGAGGAACAGCTGCCTGGTGTCCCCCTGTCACCCTCCCCTAGGCTGGGGGGCTTCAGCAGAGCCCTGCTGGGATGGCCACCCCTGCTTCCTCCCCGTGCCCATGGTGAGCTCTGTGCTGGAGGGACCAATGCTCTTTTTAGCTCTTAATCAGGGCCTTTCCAGGCAAAGCCAAGGCTGAATAAGGTTTTTTTTTTTCCTGGGGCATCTCTTGCTTTGCTCCAGGGCAGGAGCTCTGCAGATGGATCCATGCTGTGAGCTCATCCAACACCCAGGGGCTCTCCCGTGCTCCAAGGGGCTCTCGGTGCCTTCCTGTCCTCCAGCAGCGTGGCCCAGGGTGGGAGGAAGCAGGCAGGGGGTGCTGAGGTGGCAGTGGTGACAGAGTGGTGCCAGACTGGCCTGTTCCTTGCAGGGAGAAGTGGTGCCACATGACGCAGGAGGAGCGCGACGACAGCCTGCGCTTCAACGAGAACATCACCTTCGGGCAGCTGGGGTGAGCAGGGCACGGGGACCCCCCTGGGGACACCTCCCAGCTGCTCCCCCTCTGGGCACATCCCTTATGGGGCAGAGCATCTTTGATGCTTCTCCCTGGGACCACTCCTGTCCTTTCTGTTGAGCACCCAAAGGGACCGAGCTGAGCATCATCCCATGCAAGGGGCTGTGAGGGGGGGGAGGAAGGTGGGGGGAAGAAGGGGCAGCCTGGCCATTTTCTCACCCAGAACCTCTCTCTCCTCCCTCAGCACCTTCATCCACAACATGCTGGCCTTTGGCCTCAACAAGAAGCTCTGCAGTGACTTCCTGAAGAAGCAGGCGACCATCGGCAACCTGGACGAAGGTAGGGCAGAGCCCGGGGGATGTGCAGCTGGAATTCCGGAATTCTGGGGGGATGCAGCGTGGATGGGCTGGTTCAGCAGCCTCCCTGAGCCCTTCTCTCTCTCCTTCCCAGAGCAATACAAGCTGCTCAGTGACCACATCGAGCAGATGGCCCCGGAGTAGCCGCTGGGCAGAGGCGGAGACGGCGGCCGGCCAGGTGGGGAGGGAGAGGAGCCCACCCTGGGGCTACCTGAGACCGCAGCTGGGCTACCGACAAACCAAACCGCACCACGAGCTGCAATAAAACCTGCATGATCGTCCATCAAACTCTAGAGCTGCCCCAGGGCAGCCTGTAGACATAGGAGCCAAGCAGCCCCCGCCCTCGCCAGACCCTCCCGCCTCTGTTGTCGGAGTAGACGCTCCCAAAAGTGAATTTGGTTGGTTAAAAGGCAAAACAAAACACGAGGGGAAGGCAGGAAGAGCGTGGCAGTGCAGCCCCCAGGCGCTGTGTGTGCAGCACTCCCATGATGAGGGCTCTGGTGGTAAATCCAGAGGGGTCCAAGGCTGCCTTTCCCTGCTGGAGTCCCCTCGCTGATGCTGGAGGTGATGGCAGGGACCACAGCCAGGAGCTGGGGCTGCCCCCAGCCACCCCTCAGCGAGGTTCTGTGCTGTCTGCAGGGTGGCACCACTGCCTGGGGACATGGGCAGGGTGGCGCCTTGCTGGGGACAGAGGTGGGGATGGCAGAGCTCTGCTGCCACCCTCCCTGGGAGCTGGAGGGAAATCCTTCCCTTGGGAAGCCTTCACCGTGCTGCCTGTGTGGGTTTGCCCCTCTGGGCAGAGGCACAGCACTTTGCTCCATATCATTAGCCTGGATCAGTAGGAAAAAAGCCATGGCCTTGGGCAGGATTGCAGGCAGAGGCAGAGGAGCTCTGCCTGCCTTGGGAGGAGGTGACAAAACCTCATCCCTCTCCCTGCTGCCCTGTCAGTGCGGGGATGCTGCTGCGTTGTGACATTTCCCAAAGCCTCCCGGCACCCTGTGGCAGTAGATTAATGTCCTCCTTCCCCAGGCTGCTCCTCTCTGCCCCCTCCTTTGCTCCAGCTGCTCATCCATCAAACCTGAAGCAGCCCTGTCCAAAGGACACCTCCTGCTCTGCTCCAGGGGCTGCAGGTCTGTTTTATCCCTTGGACCTTGGCACGGTGTTTGCAGAGAGGCTGGGGACATGGGGACATCTCTGGGGACACAGGGACATCTCTGGGGACATGGGGACATCTCTGGGGACACAGGGACATCGCTGGGGACATCACTGGGGACATGGGCACATCACTGCTCCCCTGTGCAAGGAGCAGAAACGCCCAGCCAAGGATCCAACAGCCTCACCCAAAACCATCACCCTGAAACACGAGTCCAGGTTTCAAACAATCCCTTTTCCCTGTGCTGCCAGCTGTATCCCATAGGAAATAGCATAAAAGGATAATTTTCCCACCTAGCTCTTGGCTTCTGGTGTCATTTCCAAGCATCAAAGTGATGCTTTTACCTAAGCTGGGCTTCCCTTGCTGCTGGGGATGGGATCTGTGCTGGGTCTTGTGGGAAGGACAAATCCAGCACCAATTTTTCCTTGGCCATTCCCAAACCTGGGCAGAGCCACTGGAGAAGGGTTTTTGTTGGGGTCAGGGGCTGATGTTGGTCCCTCATTCCCAAAAACCCCTTCCTGCTGGATAAAATGTGCTGCACCATGAGCAGCTCCTGGAGCATCCCATCCCCGTGGCCTTCCCTGTCTCTGTCTCCACTCAGGTCTTTCCCAAATCCTCCCTCATTTCTTTATTATTATTATTATTATTTTTTCCAACATGAAAAGAAATGTTCAGCGCTGAAGTATATATATATTATTTGCATGTGTATTTTTCTATAAAAACAATTAAAATCCAATAAAAAATAGCCATAAACCCTCCCTGACTGGGACTGTGTGAAGGATGGGATGTGAGAGAGAGAGAGAGAGATTGGAATAAATTATCTTAGAAATTAATATTTTCTCTCAATTGTTGTTGTGTTTTTTAAGCAGATGGATTTTCTCCACATTGTTCGACCTCACTGGTCCCTGGTGCCTCCACCAGCTTCTCCCTTTTGATGATCTATTTTTTAATAGAGAAAAATTGTTGTACCTTTTACAGAGATATTCACATTTGCCCCGGAGCCAGAGAGGCACTTGAAGGAGATTTCATTTTTATTTTCTTTTCCCTTGTGCTTTCCATCTCTGCCAGCGGCCTCGGAGCTGATGGCAGAGCTGGGATCCTGCTCTGGCCTCAGGACATTTGATTTCAGTGTATTTAAAAATCAATTACTCAGTATTATCTTATTAAAAGAAAAGCTGTTCCCTTAGGTTAGCAGGCTGGGAATGTCACGTTCCAGCCAGGATTCAGAGCCCACGTCCCCTCAGGTCTCTGTGTGGCCAGGCTGAGCCTGTTCCTCGTCCTGCAGGGCTGGTTACTCTCTTGCTAGCCACGTTTTTCCGAGGAAGGAGCTTTCCCTGCTCCTTGTTTTTATTGTGCAGGAGGGAAACCCACCAGCCCCAAAGCTTGGGTGTTTTCCCTGGTGTTTTCCCTGGGTGTTTCCACTGCTCAGCTGTGGAAAACAAAGAGCCTGGGATCAGTTCTGTTCCCTCCACCTGCTGAGTTCCTTATCACCCGGCTGTGCCTGATAAGTTTGTGTGTATAGGAAGGGAGGGGCTTGTTCCTGAGGTATTTGCCCAGCTCCACGTGCCCTTTGCAGCAGGTGCCCCCTGGCACCTCCTTTTTCCTGGTTTTGCTGGTTGGGTGCTTAGAATCCTTTTGGGAGGCACTTTAGGAAGTGGGGATGGGATTTGGGGCTGCTGAATCCCAGCCTGGGAGGGTGTGAGATCCATGAATGACCGGTTACCCTGGAGCTGGGAGATCTCCTGAGCTCTGGGAAGTGCCAAGGGACAACATCCCTGTCCTGTTTGGGAAGTGCCAAGGGACAGGGATCATATCCTGCTTCGGAAATGCCAAGGGACAGCGTCCCTGTCCTGCTGGGGAAGTGCCAAGG
Organism: Melozone crissalis; assembly: GCF_028551555.1. Classification (NCBI taxonomy): domain Eukaryota; kingdom Metazoa; phylum Chordata; class Aves; order Passeriformes; family Passerellidae; genus Melozone; species Melozone crissalis. Next base: position 2,288,620 of record NW_026535785.1, read on the forward strand.
GAGAACATCCCTGTCCTGCTGGGGAAGTGCCAAGGGACAGTGTCCATGTCCTGCTTGGGAAGTGCCAAGGGACAGCGTCCCTGTCCTGCTTCGGAAATGCCAAGGGACAGCGTCCCTGTCCTGCTGGGGAAGTGCCAAGGGACAGCGTCCCTGTCCTGCTTGGGAAGTGCCAAGGGACAGCGTCCCTGTCCTGCTCAGGTGGTGGCCATTGAGCCCATTTAGTCCTTACTGTTAAAAAGTTAAAAAGCGGTGTCACCACACCCAAGAGGGTCAGCTGGAGCCAGCCTCGGTTTAAGTCCCTGCAGGTGTGCCAGGGCAGGTGGGAATGCAGGAGGAGCCCCTGGAGCAGGTACTGGATGTCACAGGCACAGCCTGTCCCCTGTCCCCCTTCCCTGCCCGGTGTTAATTACACCGTTAATTACACCACGCAGCAGCTTTGGGAGAGCTGATCCACTCTGGGGTGATTCCACCCATCCATTAAAGGCAGGGTCAGCCCAGAGGCTGCTGCAGCTCTGCTCCTTCGAGGCTGAGCCCAGGGAGCCGCTCCCAGCCCCTCTCCCTCCCTCGGGAGGGATCAAAGGACGGCTGCTCGCCCGGCTCTGGGGCTTTTATTGCCTCTCTATTAAAGCTGTTAAAAATCTTCCCATTGTGGCAGTGTCTGGGAGTGATAAGTATTCATAACAGAGGGGATTCAAGATGGGTTTGGTTGTAAAAACACCTCTAAGCTGGCTGGATTTATGGCTGTTAAATCATCCCTCCTCTCATCTGTCACAGCCTTTTCAGATGTTCATCACTGAACAACAGCGGAGCTGGGGCCATAATTTGTGCTGCAGGAGGAGGGGAGTGCTCTCCACCAGTAACTGCCTCAGGATTTATGGAGACTTCTCCCAATCTTTTTTTTTTTCCCCTCAGCAGAAGAGGCTTTTCCTCTCTTTCTGCTGCTGCCAGCTTGTTCAGCCAGCTGGAGCCAGGGAGGGCCGGGCGGATTCAGGGCCCTGCCGGGAGGGCTGGCAGCAGCTTGCAGGGAATTTGGGGCTGGCCAGGATCTGCAACGCGGGGCTGTGCCTCTGCTGTGGGGCTGCATCCTCCCATCCTCCCCAGTTTGGGGGTGAAACTGGGAAAATCCCACAGATGCAGCTGGCAAAGAGTCCTGGAGTGGTTTGGGTGGGAAGGGAACTTAAAGACTTGCTGATTTTTGTAGGCTTGGAGGGGCTGGTTCATCAGGCTGTAAACCAGGGGCTCCCTGCCTGCTCTGGCAGCCTCAAGGGAAATTTCTGGAGATCTGGGATGACATTTAGAGACCTTCTCACTCACTGCACTCACCTGAAAGGCTGGAGCTGGGTGGGAGCCAGCACAACCCCCAAAATCAAGATGAGACAGAGCAGTCAGGGACATCTCAGGGGTTTGTTTTGTCCCAGCAAAAACCTTTCGCTTGGATATATTTTTATTTGGATTGTGTGAACATTTCCAGGAGTTGGGATTTTTTTTGGTCTTGCTAATTGCAAGGCTTTTTTTAATCTGTGTGAAAATAAAGATTCCAAGCTGAGTTGAGGAGTTTGAGTGGGAAGGGAATTCCATAATCCCATGGAGGCTCCATAGGATGCATTTATACCCCTGTAGCAGCTAATAATATATTGCTAATTGCCAATATTATTAAATCTACTTTATTATTATAAATAATTATATAATATTAATATATTATATAACTATATATAATATATTAATATTAGATAATTATTTTATATATTAATTATTATAATATATATTATATATAACTATATATATAATATATATAATATATTATATATATAACTATATATACTATATAGTATATATATACTATATATAACTATGTATAATAAAATATATATAAATATATATAACTATATTATTATTATATATTAATATATTACAATAATTATATAATTATTATAATATTAATAAATTTCTTTATTATAAGAAATAATCATAGTTTTAGGTTGTAATAGGTGATTGTACTACTGGATCTTGAAAGATAATATTGTAAATAGAATTTAATAGATTTAATAGATAATTTTTAGATAATAGATAATTTTTAGATAATAGATAATTTAATAGATAATGTAATCCCAACAGTAGAATTTATTGATGATTGTATTAACAGCTAACAGCAATTCCATAGATGCTGCTGCTTACAGGAGATGATAATAAATACTAATACAATAAACAAATATTACTAATTAATAATAAATATTAATAAAGCTAATAACCAGCCTCTGTCACTATGCTGAGAGGACAGAGGACAAAGGATGGTGACACCACAGGCCACTGCTGTCACCTGAGCCCTTGGGGTCCCCTGGACTGGACTGGCACTGTTGGGTCCATAACACCAAAGTGTCCCTTCCCATTTGGCCACAGCTCAGAAGAATTAATCCCCGTGTCCACATTTGATCCCACAATCAATTCATGGGAACACAAATGACCCCAAGGAACCCCTGTGTCCACATTTGGACAACCAATTAATGGAGACACACATTAATTAATGGAGACATAAATGACTTCAAGTAATCCCCAGATCAATTAAAAAATACTCCAATGACCTCAAATAACCCCTGTGAGCTGAAGTAACCCTGATCAGGGCCTCAAATGACCTCAAATGACCCCTGTGACCTGAAGTAACCCAGATCATGACCTCAAATGACCCCTATGACCTCAAGTAACCCCGATCAGGGCCTCAAATGACCTCAAGTAACCCCAAAGAGGGACTCGAAATGACCTCAAGTAACCCCTGGCTGAACGAAAAATGATAAAATGACCTCAAGTGACCCCAATGACCTCAAATGACCCCAATGACCTGAAGTAACCTCAATCATGACCTCAAACGACCCCTAAGACCTGAAATAACCTCAACCATGACCTCAAATGACCCCAATGACCTAAAATAACCCTGATCAGGCTCTCAAATGACCCCAAGTAACCTCTGTGATCTCAGGAAAATATAAAGAAGAGTTCCGTGCATAAAATCTCATTCCAGTGTTGTTGCTGAGGGAGGTTTGATAATAATTCTGCCATAAAGGCACTTTCTAAGCTGCCAAAGGGAGGCCAGGTCCTCCTTTCTCCAGCTTCTGCATTGGGCACTCCTCTGTAGAATTCCAAAGCGGTTCTTGCATGATAAAACATGTTTTTTATTTGTTAGGATGCACCGGTGTTTTATTATTACATTTAATGGGGAGTTCTGGGGGATCTTTACTTTCTGCAGATGCAGCCCATGGTTCCATGTGTAAACAGCAGAAAAGCTGCTGAACAGCAGAGCCGGCAGCCTCTGGGTCCTGGCTGGGATTTGTGCTCGGGTTCTGCTCTCCCAGGGAGGGCTCACCCTGCCCTGGGGCACCTCAACAGGCAGGGGCAGCGCCAGGGATGAGCGGGGAAAACATCTGAGAAAAAACCTGCTCTGACCAAGACTGGACTCCAATCTCTGGATTCAAGGAGTAACACAAACCCTTCTGCTTGAGGGAGCAAACTCCACAACACACCTTTCTATCCATACTTTATTTTCACTGCTTTTATTTTTTATTGTTGTATAGATTAAAAAAAAAAAACCAAAAAACAACTCCTGGAACTGCAGGCACTCTGCAAGGAGTAACAGTTAACCCTGGGCACAGGCTGAGCTGTGCAGGGACAGTCTGAAGGCAGAGTGAGCTGGTCTTAGGCCTGGGGTCTTCAAGGAGAAATGAGCAGTTGTTGGTTGCTATAAAGTTGTTTATTATTAATTTTATATATTTATTTATTTCTTTAAAATTTATTTTAATATACATATATATTTAATATATCATATATTTATCTATATATAAAAATATTACCTATAATAGATGTATTATATATTATGTATAATAATATATATTATATAATAAATAATACCTTAATATGCATATCTTTATATTACTATTAATTTAATATTTATTTATTTTAATATACATATATATTTCTATATAATAAATATTTACCTATATAAAAACATTACATATATCTAATATATAATATAATGTTACATATAGTAATATAGATTATATAATAAACATTACATTAATGTACCTATATTTATATATTATTAATTTTATAGATATTTATTCGTTTATTTTAAATTTATTTTAATATACATAAATATTTTTATGTATTATAGATTTATCTATATATAAAAATATTACATATAATACATGTATTGTATATATTGTATCTATTGTATATAATAATATATATTATAGAAGTAATATTCTATATAATTATATATTATTTAATTTCTATATGTATATATAATTTATTCTATAATATTTAATTTATTATGTAATATATAATTATATATAAATTATATGTATTTTTATATTGAAATTATTTTCTATAATTTTATATATGTATGTATTTTAGATATTATATAGTTCTATATTATTTATTATTTATTTTATTATACTATTTAATCTATTACATATTTATTATATATGAAGACGAAGAGTTCTATGTTTAAAAGTCCATACTAAATATTGAATTCTGTGCTAAAATCTTTCTGGCATGGAGTCCCAAGCAGAAGCTGCAGCTGCAGAGCCCCAGGTTCTGTGAGGAGCAGCAGCAGAATTTGTTCCCTGCACAGAGTCCAATGTCCTGAGCAGCAGCAGCAGGAACCACAGCCTTTTCTTCTTCTTTCTTCTTTGCTTCTTCTTGTTCTTCCATGCCAAACACATAATAAACATAATTTATGCTTTTATTCATAAATTATCCAACAATCTAAAAGCACAATTCTAAAACACGCTTTCTAAACCAATCTAAATTAATTCTAATGTGCAAAAGTAGTGCCAGTTCTTACTTAAAAACCTACATATATAACATTACCTATTTACACAAACATACTATCTGTTTTCTTACTTAAAATTTCCGTCTATAAGTTTATCTATTCACATCAATAGTTCTATCTATTTACACATACAGTTCTATCTGTTCTAGAGGCACAAGCAAAGTTCTGCTATGTTTGTTAAGTCTGGAACTAAGTTACTGAACTTTAAACCAGGCCTTAGGGCCTTTGCTAGCTAACACAGTTTCTTAAGGCACTTAAAAAATATTTTTACTTACTTAAAACTGTAACTAACACTTCCACTTACTTCAAACTTAAACCTACACTTCTTATCTATGTGGCTTAAAATATCTTAATTTCTCTAAAGGCTCTAATTCAACCCCTGCATTCATCCCTCTCTCTGAGGAACTCATGCTAGCATTCCAACACTGAGGGAAGAACAAAACACAGGGAATGAACAAAACCCCCCCCTATGGACACCCCCTCTGCCCCTTTCCCACCCAAAAAAACCCCCACAAAAATCTCCAAATGCAAACCCACAAATGCTAGCAACAAAATGCCTTTTATTGTACCTCTAGTCCAGCGCTGGATTCTGGAACTCCTGGAGTTTCCTGGAGCACCATGAACAACCCACAATTTCTTTAAAAATTATGGACTGTAGGGGCAGGGTTTACCCCAGTCCAAGCAGCTGCATCACAAATCCTGGTGGAGTCACCAGGAACCAAAATATTTCCCCTGGTGCTAAAATTGTGAGCCAGACTGGGTTAGGTGATAAAAAGGGGTTCCCTCTGAAAGGATCCTTATGTGCACGACACACTGAATGAAAACGCGCCCTGTAAATATTTACAATTTTGTATTTTTAGCAAATTAGCATGACTGACAAGAATCCCCAGTCAGTGATAAAGGTGATGAGTTAATTCCTCTCTGGTTCTACCCTTTCCTGAAGTCCCTGAGAGGGCTTACTTGATGTCACAGAGGTTCTTTGAGGTAATTTCAGGCTCTGATAATTGATCAAAAGACAATAGAGGGTTAATAATTATGAGCCAAACAAGAACAGGCACTTTGGTGTAATGGATCAAACACCACCAGTGCAGTCCAGCGGAGCCCAAGGCAGACAGAATTTGCTGCTAGGGGCAGGAAGGATGGGGAAGAATCTGAGCACTGTCCCCATCTGCATCCCCCAAAAGCTGTGGGGGATGAAAAATATTTACAATTTTGTATTTTTAGCAAATTAGCATGACCGACAAGAATCCCCAGTCAGTGATAAAGGTGATGAGTTAATTCCTCCCGGGTTCTGAAGTCCCAGAGAGGGGTTCCTTGATGTCACAGGGGTTCTTTCAGGTCATTTGCAGCTCTGATAATCAAAAGACAATACAGGGGTTAATAATTATGAGTCAAATGAGTGAAATGGTGTAATGGATCAAACACCACCAGTGCAGTCCAGCGGAGCCCAAGGCAGACAGAATTTGCTGCTAGGGGCAGGAAGGACAGGGAAGATTGGGCTGTCTGGGCACTGTCCCCATCTGCATCCCTCAAAGCTGAGGGGCAGAGCCTGTCCTGTACCATTGTCCCCATGACACCGTGTCCCAGCCCAGCATCCCCAAAGCTGTGGGGCAGAGCCTGTCCTGTACCATTGTCCCCATGACACCGTGTCCCAGCCCAGCATCCCCCAAAGCTGTGAGGCAGAGTCATGTCCTGTGCTATTGTCCCCATGACACCGTGTCCCAGCCCAGCATCCCCAGGAGCTGAGGGGCAGAGCCTGTCCTGTGCCAGTGTCCCCATGACACCGTGTCCCAGCCCAGCATCCCCAGGAGCTGAGGGGCAGAGCCTGTCCTGTGCTATTGTCCCCATGACATCGTGTCCCAGCCCAGCATCCCCAAAGCTGTGGGGCAGTCATGTCCTGTGCCAGTGCCCCCACGACACCGTGTCCCAGCCCAGCATCCCCAGGAGCTGAGGGGCAGAGCCTGTCCTGTGCCAGTGTCCCCATGACACCGTGTCCCAGCCCAGCATCCCCAGGAGCTGTGGGGCAGAGCCTGTCCTGTACCATTGTCCCCATGACACCGTGTCCCAGCCCAGCATCCCCCAAAAGCTGAGGCAGAGGCATGTCCTGTGCTATTGTCCCCATGACACCGTGTCCCAGCCCAGCATCCCCAAAGCTGTGGGGCAGTCATGTCCTGTGCCAGTGTCCCCATGACACCGTGTCCCAGCCCAGCAGCAGTGACAGCTCACTGTCACTCTGCTCTCAGCATGCACAGGGATCTCAGCATCCAGCCCAGGGGCTCAGGCCACAGATCCTGCTCCCAAAGAGGGGACAGCACACGTGGTGCCCACACCGGCTGTGTCCCCAGGACACCGTTGGGAGGCAGCACGTCCCTGAGCGGCACGGCACGGCACAGCCAGGACTCCCAGGACACTGCACAAACCCTGATCCTGCTGCCCCAGCAGCCAAAGCCATCCCTGCAGCACTGCCAAGGCTTCCCCTGCTGCTGCTCTGCCCCCTGCCCGGCTCTGCCCACCCACAGCACCCCTGGGCACACAGCTTGCCTGTCACCCTGTTCTTCCAAAGTTCCTCTGAGCCTCCTGATGTTTACATTTTTGTAATGCAGTTTCTCACGCACTTTTCATGTAAACAATGATTATTTTGCATTCCTTTCTAGAGGAGGAGAGAATCGATAGACTGTTAGTTTGATCAGTGTAGTTAGAGAAGTGGCAATTTCATCCTCCAATCCATAGTCACTTTTAGAATTCTAAGTGATAAAATTCTAAAGAATAAAAATAATAATTCTAAATAATAAATATCGAGGTCCAGAAATAAACACACTTTTTTTTGCCCTAGACATCTCAGTGTGTGAGTGTCGTTCATTTCGTGTCCTGTTGTGACACTTCCCCATCCCTGCCCCCGCTTCCTCCCAGCCCAGCTGCCAACAGCAGTAATGAAAGGATGGAAAGGAAATGGTTAATGACGCAGGGCAGGGCACAGAGCAGCTTCCCAAGGGATTGGGAGCAGAGCAGAGACAAGGGTGGCATCACAGCAAGGCTGGGAGTGTCGCTGCCACCATCCCTGCCACAGCAAAGGGGGCTCTGCACGCCCAGGGCTGGCACAGGGCCCTGCAGAGGGGACAGCACTGTGTCCCCAAGCAACAGAGCCAGCCCGGCCTGGGGACACGAAGTGATTGCATCAACAAATCCCTGATAACACCTGCTTGCTAACAGCCACCACTGAGTCTTCAAAGGGCAGCGCCGTGGTGCCCACAAAGTGTTCTTCGTTTGAGGGTTTGTGGTGGCACAATGCCATAATACAGCCAGGAGCCCTTCTGCCACAGCAAAGGCCCCAACTGGCAGGATCAGCCAGCTCAGAAGTCCCCAAACCCAGGTCCTGGCCCTCACCCATCCCCTCAGCACGTTGCAGCTGGCACTAAGCAAAGAGCAAAGCACAGCACAGCAAAGAAGGAGCTGGAAAACCAGGTGAGAGTCCCAGAGATAAGCACACAGCGTCCAACCTGGCCTCAGACACCTGCAGGGATGCAGGGGCAGCCACAGCTGCTCTGTGGGGCCACCCCACCCTCACAGGAAGGGTTTCTCCCCGATATTCCATCTCACCCTGCCCTATGACCATGTGAAACCATTCCCTCTGCTCCTGCCACTCTGTGCCCTTATCCAAAGTCCCTCAAAGAGCTGGGATTCAGGCAGGTGGGAGAAGGAAACTCGCCTCACCTTGTCACTGCAGCAGAAATCTTCATCAGCACTTTGCAAGGCAGGAACTCCCGCTCTCCCTTCCCATCTCCGTGCTCGGAACACGGAAAAGCTTTGGGAGGTGAAGCCTCCAGCTCTCCCCAGGTGCTGCCAGGCGCTCGCTCAGCATCCCGGAGAGGTGGAGCCCCGATTGAAGGCACCTGGTGCCCGGCGCAGTGATGGTGCCAGCTGTGACCCGGCCAGCCTGGCACCCGCCAGGAGGGACCCCAAAACATCTGGCAGGGGCCGCGGTGCCCCCCGGCCGTGCCAGCTGTGCCGTGACCGGTTTCGCAGCCCCATCCAGTGTCTGCCAGGCGAACTGCACCGCTGGCCCGGGGGGATCACGGAGCTTGGGCTCCCGGCGCCGTCCAGGCCGGGATGTGGCTGGAAAAGCCGCGGGGTGATGTGCTCCAGCTGCTCTCCCTCCGGGAAAAGCACAGCTGGGAAGGGGGGTCTGGGCAGGGCTGTCACCCGTGTGTCCCTCTGTACCTGGTAAATAGTGCAGGTGAGTGTGCCAAAGGCTCTTTGGGGGCTGGTGGGGCAAGGGAAGCCCTTCCCAAGGTGGGGGAGCTGTGTTGGGGTTCACAGGAAGGGCCAGAAAGGATGAGCTGAACCCAGCTGGCTGCAGAGCTCCCCTCTTTGCATCACCTGATGTCCAACACATGGTGGCTCTGCCTGGTCTCAGGGCTTTGGGGCTCTCTCCACTAAATGCTGCTGAGTTTCCTCGGGATTGCGGGAAGGAGATGTGCTGAAATCCCCCCATTCCTCCCTCCAGACATGGAACATCTCCAGATGTTTCCTCTTGCCCTGTGGGACGTCTCCAAGAAAACCCAGGGGAGTCCTCGCTGTCCTTCCCACTGGGATTGGGGCATGTTTAGCTTTAAAGTCTCCAAAGAGATGAATCCTGCCACTAAAACATCTGATTTCATCCTTCTCTGAATGATTTACCACTGCAATTGGAAGATTCCCATGCAGAAACATAACTTTGATTTGTTCTAATTTATTTTTTCCCCTTCACAGGAGCCCGAACTCCCCAAATCAGTTTTCCCGCAGCAGAGGGAAGCTGCTGGGAAGGGCTGTGCTGTGGCTCCTTTAGGAAGGGCCTGCAGGCAAGGCTGAGTCACTGAGACAGAGCTGCAGAGAGGGGCTGGACAGTAATAAAACACATCTGTCCTCTGTGGCCACATCCCAGATGTGAGTCACATCCTCTCCTTCCTCGCTTCCAGCTCCAGGCCATGTTTGGACAAGGTCACTGCAGCTCCTTGTCCAGCTGGGAGACACAGGGGGTGTCTTGGCTGAGCTGGATTTTCCCCTGCTGGTTTCCCCAAAGGGCTCTGAGCTCATCTGCCAGCAGCCCTCCGCCAAATTTGCCCCTCCACGAGCAAAGAGGGATGGACAGCTCTGTAAACACAGGATAAGCTGGAAAATCCCAGGAAATCAGCATGATTCCTCTGCCTGTGGAGCTGGCTGGGGATGGAGCTCAGGGATGGAGCAGGATGCAGGACTGAGGGGGCCAAACCCACCAGGCAGCTCCCTTCTCTCCTGGTGCTGTTTCTGACAGCACTGCAGAAGCTTTTTGTGGTTTTATTCCAGCCCTGAGGCTTTTCCATGCACTGTGACTTCCCAAGGAAGAGGAGGAATGCTGAGCTGGCTGCCTTGGGACCAGCAGGCTCTGGAGTCCCCACCAGCAAGAAATGCCAGCCCTGATCCTGGGCAGCTCTTGCAAAAGGTGAAAGCCTTGCGTGTGTGTGTCCTTGCTGGGAATGGAGGCTGAAGGGAGATTTCCCTCCTCCTTTTCCAGCCAGGATGGAGGCAGGTGTGTTTTCCCCCAGAGCACGCTGTCTTCATCTGGCAGCTGATCTGCTCAGCTGCACCCCCAAGCTTGTGCTTTATGAGCCATTTCTGCACTTTCTCCATGAAATGGGACATTTTTGGCTGCAACCCTGGGATGAAAATCCCGTGGGGCCAGGTGGGACATGGATTGTCTTGTGTCACCTCTGCTCAAGGTCACCTTCTCCAGCCTTTAGCTTTTAATAAGGGATGAACACCTTTCCTTCTCCCTGGGGATTGGGAATTCAGGGTGTGAGCATCCCTTTCAGCCAGAAACCCAGGGATGTGGCTCAAAAAAAAAAAAGGCAAAGGCTGAGCTCCTCAGGGGATTGCTGTGGGGCTGGCAGCCAGCAAAGCTCCTTCCCTGCCGAAGGGAGGCAAAATTGAGCAGTTTTCCTTGGCTGGCCTCTGCTGCCACTGCGTGTGCCGCTTCCAGGCAGGATGCTCGGGGACACGAGGGGACAGCGGGGCCACTGCTGGCTTCCCGCAGGCTCCCAGCTTCGCTGTCACTCAGGCCGTGCTGGAAGTGGGTCTGAAATGACCTTTCCCCGCTGCAGGCCCGTGGGTTGTTGCTTTAGCCTGTGGGTTTTGGCATCCAGCCCCTCCATCCCTCGCAGAGGGGATGGCTGATGGAAGAGGAGCCGGTCCCTGGAGCAGGCGAGCAAAAGGATGCTGGAACTGCTTAGCTGGGAGGTCAAGATTCCCAAGATGGCACTGTGGTGGCTTTTTTGAAGCTGTCACTGCCAGCAGAAAGGAAAAACAAAACCAAAACAACCCTCCTGGATAACGTGGGTCTGCGCAGGGCAAATATTTGACGTGCTGAATAAATGAGCAGGGGGGAGACGTCAGGGAGAGCAGGGAGCTCTGACTCATGTTCCCACTGCACTCCAGACACCTTCCCGGCAGGCAGCTGCCAACTGTCCCTGTCCCTGCAGCACGGCAGGCGCAGGAGAGCATTCCCACAGCCCTGCCGGCAGCCAGGGATATTTCCAGATCTCCAGGGGTGCTGTGGATACCCCCAAATGGGCTGGGACAGCCCCAGGAGTGATGCAGAAGCAGCAGCAAGGGGGTGTCTGGGATTTTGTGCTGGCCCTGCTGGTTCTGCTCCCCGTTCCCTCCCTTTCCTGGGGGTGCTGAGTGCAATCCAGCCCTGTTCCCACTCGGGATGCTCCTGTTGAACAAACAGCCTGGGGACGCTGCAGCCATTTCACTGTCAGCGTGATGGGCTTCACCTCCTGGCTCCACCGCAGCTTTGGGGTGAAAATAGTGGCCAATTTCCTCCCTCCCAACATGCAATTGAAGCATGTGGCGAAGCAGCAGCAGCGTTTCTCTGGCTGGAAAGCCGCTCGGTGCGAGCGTTTGAGCAGAGCTCTGTGGTTTTCCTGCCTGTCCGCCTGCAGCTGCAGGGGAAAAGCGGAAGATCTCGGCTGAACTCTCGCTTCCCATCAGGGCAGCGCTTGTGCACAGCGGGGAGGGCCAACCTGCAATTCAGTCTCCAGCTCTGGGGACAATACAGCCTGTGTCCTGCTGCTGACAGCCATCCTGCGCAGGGACAGCCTGTCCCAGCCTCGTGCTCACGCTGGTGGCACCGGTGCCTGCAGGGACAGCTTGTGCCTCTGAGGACACGGAGTGTTTGTGATGTGAGTCGGCTCTGCTGCCTGTGTGTGGCTGGGAAACGCTCTCTCTCCCCCCACCGGCTGCGTCCTGAGGTTTGTGGATATGGAAGTCCACATGCCTCTTTCTTCTTTTTAATTGCTATAATTTGTCTGCCTCTTACCCGCGGTCAGGAGCAAGGCTTGGCTCTGAGTTCCCTCCGCGGATTTATTTTGGTTTCGATGCTGTGCAAAAAAACCCCAAACCACCCCAGCCCCTCGCCCGGTGCCCTGGGTGTGCATCCCGTGCCCGGGTAATTTTCCTCGCTGGAGTAATTTCCTTGCCCCAGTGGGACTTCTCTTGCGAATAAAGCTATGCGGGATAGGAGGCTGAAAACCACAGCCTGGGAAATTTATGCAGAGGAGGGAAGGAGGGAGATTGTTCCTAGCAGGCGAGCGGTGGCTCTGATTGCTGCTCTCATGGCAGGCGGAGCGGGCTGGGGCTCATTAGCAGGCGGCGGGAGGCAGGGCAGGGTTCGGAGCTCACAAATTGCCTCGGGGCAGAGGTTGGTGCTTCCTGCCCTGGATGCAGCGAGGATGGGTGCCCAGGGGGACGGGGGTGGGCTGGGAGTGCTCCCCTGTACCTGTGCCAGGTGTGGGGTGCTCGGTCCTGCCCCCATCTTCCAGCAGCCTGGAGTCTGTGATGCTGTTTCCTCTCTGAAGCAGGAGGGGAGCCTGGATGTGCTGCAGTTCTCTGGGGCTCTCTGTTTGTGGTGTCCAGGGTGGGGTGAAAACAAGGGCTTGAAAGATCAGGAAAGGGAATAGTTGAGAAAAAACCAGAGGGTCCCAAGCTGAGAGAGGTGAAATTTGAAGTATCACGGGCAGGAAAAGGTAAATGCTGATGGTTTTTCATGGGGAGAGTGCCAGGAACAGCCTGGGCTGAGCAGAGGACATGGAGCAGGGCAAGGACAGAGCTGTGACGGGACACATCCCCTGGGATGTGCCTCATGGTCCTTTTCCTGCAGACACAAGCAATGTCCCCATCCCTGTGGGACCTCCCAGGAACAGCTCCCACACCTGTACCCATCCCTGTATACCAGGCGCTCCCAGCCCCTTGGCAGAGGGGATCAGCACGATCCCCCCAGACCCTGCTGTCACAGCGAGCTGCGTGTCCCCACGCCGGCACTGCCGCCCCAGGTGGCCTTGTTTTCCTCGGCAAAGGCGGATGGGAGCCACCATCTTCTGAGCAAAGAGCATTTTTAATCTCCTGCTCCCGCTCCATGCAATTAACTTGATTCCCTCCCCTCGTTTCCTGCAGAGGTTTAATTAAAATGCATTGTTCGCCTCGCCAATTATTTGCTCTGTCCCCCGGATAACCTCTGTGCAGCGGCTGCTTCTTGGGGCTTTTTTTTTTTCTTCCTTTCTTTCTCTTTTTTTTTTTTTTTTTTTTTTTTTTCCCCTTGTTGTTATTTCTCTCCGCTCCCCCCTCGGCGGCTCTAGCAGGGTTTACCTGCCCTGAGAGCGGGATGGGGATGATGGAAGCGCAGGGGCGAGCGGGGGCCGCCGCATCCCCGCGGAGCCGGGCGGGGGCAGCGGGCGCACGGAGCTCCGTGCCCCGAGCAGCTGAAACAACAACAAGACCTTGTTGACTCGCTTTGAGTTCCCGGCACTCGGCAGCTGCTGCTCCAGCAGGTGATAATTGAAACCGGGAGCGAACCTGGATGGCGGCAGGGGTTGAGATGTAGCTCAGCCTTCATCCCCCTCCCTCTCCATCCTCGCCCTGGGTTTGCATAGGGGGCGGTGGGTGACAGTCCCCAGGGATAGGGTGGTGCTGGAGCAGGGAGCGAGCGGCTGCAGCTCCGCAAGGTCATCCCTGGAGGAGCCGTTTGGGAGAAGGGGTGTTCAGCGCTTTCTAAAAATAACCCCGGAGCAGGACCGAAATAACAAGCTGCTCTCGAGCGGTGCCGGGCTTGAAGCAGGGCCAAGGCAGCTGCAGCCGGGCCGGGGCGGCCCCTCGGGTGTGCCGTGCAGCTGGGCCGGAGGGGGGGCACGGGAGTCCCCCACACCGGCCGGGGGCGAGCATCGGATACGGGATGGCTCCGAGAGACGCTGATGCTCAGGCTGAAAGTGCGGGAGGAAGGGCAGGGTCTGCTCGTGGGAAGGTGTCCCGTTCTCGGCTGCTTTTGATGGCCTGGAAAGGCTCGGGGAGGCCTTGGGATAGCCCGTGCTCCAAAGGACGAGAAGAGTCTTCAGTTTTTTTCTCGGTCTTCAGTGTTTATGAGTTTTTATCTACAAAATTTTCTCTCGACCCAACAGAGGTCTGCACAGCACTTCAGCTATGAGCACACTGAGAGCCCTCGGGGCAGTCACTTATCTTTATACCCAAAACTACCTATAAGATATTTACGTATTTTCCCCAATGCCTTTCACCCTTATTGACAAGTGCACTTTTAGTAAGAACCAATCCCAAAGTGCCACCACCACCACAGGAGATGGAGGCCAAGAAGAAGAAGAAGAAGGACAGGACAGGACACGCCCGAATTCCTCCATCTTGTTTCTCTAGACCCCCCTGTACCGAGATTCTAAAACCTGTGTTTCACACTATAATTAACCTATCCCTCCATGGTCATTTCCAACCCTTCAGGTGGATCTCCATGGTCACTCCCAACTCTTGAGGTGGATCTGTGTTTCACACTATAATTAACCTATCCCTTCACCATTTATCCCCGTGAGATCCTCCCATCCTCACACAGGTGTCGTCTCCTGTGCAGGATCAAAGTCCAGCCACCAAACACTTCTGGCAACATTCCAGGACCTCCGAGCCCCCCAAGGGTTGTCTCGGTGACTCTGCACATCAGGGCTGATGTGCTGAGATCCCACAGGAAGGTCTCTTAGAAGCAGGGTTGATCCCCCCGGAGGAGCTGGGTGGCACACGGCCATGTGGTTTCCTCCTTTTCCACGGGGTCCAGTTTGGAGAGCAGGGCTCGTGTCTGGGTCTGTTGGAAAACGCTGGGTGTCTGCAGAGTGTCAGCAGCATCTCCTCCTGCAAAGTCTCCTTAATGTGTCCCCAAAGGCTTCCCTGCTCCTGCCTTTTGCAGATCCTGCCCCAGTTCTTGGCTTTCCTTGCAGGGGCTCTGGCAAATGTCACATTCCTGGTGGTCCCACACGCTGGGATTTGCTGGCTCGCTGATTCTGAGGTGAAAGTCTGGGCTTGGGGGGCTCTGTGCAGCTCCAGGCTGCAAACCAGGGGCTCCCTGCCCGCTCTGGCAGCCTGGGGGGAAATTTCTGGAAATCTGGGATGATATTTAGAGACCTTCTCACTCTCTGCACCCACCTGAAAGGCTGGAGCCAGGTGGGGATGGTCTCTCCTCTCAAGGACTAGGAATTGTGAGGTGCTGGAGCTGGGGAGGCCAGGCTGTGTTTTCTTGTTCCCTGGGATGATTTTGGGAGCCAGCACTGCTCTTCCCACGGTGATGGGGTCTATTGGGATGTACAAGGGGTTGCTGGGGATGGGATTCAGCTGTTCATGGACCTCTGCTCCTTGAAGTTCCAACCCAGCAGCCTGGCTGGATCTCAGAGAGCCATCCCTGAGAGATGCAGGTGGAAATTCCTCCTACAGGACATTGGGGTGAGCTGCTTTTGGGGCTCCAGGCTGAGCAGACATCCCTCAGGGGGTGCTGGCTGGGCACTGCATTCAAGCCCAGCAGCGCCAAGCTCCCCTCTTCTCCCACCCACCTTTCCAAATCCACTGATGAAACTTGGAGCAGTTTCCAGTCTAATTGCAGCTTCAGAGTGGGAATCCCCAGCCCTTCAGGGAGGATAAATCCTCTTTTATCCCTCTGGAAGAGGGTACGGCAATAGCCTGGGGAAGGCAGCCCCACTCACGCATCCTTCGGGGGAAAGGTCCAAACCTGCCTCACGTTCCTGCTTCAATCCTGGCTCGAGTTCAGCCCTGGCACCTCCCAGCCAGACCTGCAGGGCTGATTTTGGGGAGAGAAGGGCCCAGCTCCGTGTCACAAGCTGTTGGCACTGAGATTGGGACAAGCACGACAAGCCCTGCTCCACCCAGCCAAGCAGCAGCTGGTCCCTCTTGGGGCAGCGTGTCCTTCCCAGTGCCTCTCATTTTGTTTTTATTTTGATGTTTTTTAGGCTTCAAATCCATACTCCTGGCTGTTCCTGCCCTTATATGCAAGTGCTCTATAATTGAAAACTCTCAGTTGTGCGCTTCTCCCATGCAAAGCGAAGGCTTCAGAGCAGCAGGTGGAAATTGAGCCGATATCTTGGCTGCCAAAGTGAAAATTTGAATGAAAATTTAATTTTTCCTTCACAAAGCAGGGAATTGGGTTCCTGGGGCCCTGGCCAAAAGCCTGATGTGACCCTGGCTTGCAGGGGCAGCGAGGGGAGCAAACCCCAGCTCTGCCCCAGGGATACGGGAGATGCAGTGACGGAGATTTTTCAGGAAATTCTCTTGGCCAGATGGAGCTTCACCTTCTGTGAACAATAATGTGATTTCCTGGTGGTTTTATGGCTTTAGTGGGCTGAGGAGAGGGGACTGAGCATCTCCTGGGCTTTGAGCATCACCTGTGGGGCTCAGTCCTTTCCTACAAGAACACCCAGCAGCCTCGGAGCCTGTTGATGGCATTGTGCTCCCAGACTCCAGGTGCTTTTCTCCAACATCCAGCTGCCCCCATCCTCTTTGGCACGCTGCTTTCCATCCCCACCCACCTGGTGGCCCAGCACCCTGTCCTTTCTGCCGTTGCCACCTGCAGAAAGCAGCGATGGCACTGGCATTGTGCAGGAGGTAAAGCACGCCCATGAGCATCTCCTCCTGGGCTGGGGGCATCCAAAGCCTGCTGGGGGATGCCAGGGGCTGGATCCACTGTGGAGGGTGCAGGGCAGGAGCTCCCCATGCCCATGCCCGCATTTGGGGACCGGAGGGATGGCAGGGAGGGAGGGGAGAGAGCAGAGGGAATGTGCCGGAGCTGGAGCGGTGCCTCTGCGAGGGAGGAGTGTTCCCCCGGGGGCCGGGGGCTTTCAGGGGGGGCGTGTGGCCCCTTAGGAGCGTTCCCTCCATCCCACGTGGATTTGATTTGATTTCCCAGCCCGCGGATTCCTTTGGGCTGAGGAAAGCCGGCGGGGCCGCAGCGGGCGGGTCCCTCCCGGCTCTTGTTTTGTGTTTGTTTTTAATTGAAAGACAAAAGGCCGCGTGCTAGAGGCAGCCTGCCTCTCTCCCTTTGTCCTGCGTCTTCATGGGATGAGGGGAGGGAGGCGAAGGGAGCGCAGCAATCGCGGTGTTATCCATTCCCGTTCCAGCATTCCCTGTTCCCATGGGACCCCCAGACCCCAGCGAGCAGCAGCTGCCCCTTTCCTGGGGGTGAGGGGGGCGCAGCTGCGGGGTGATGCCACAGGCAGGTGGGTCCATCGCTCCTGCTCTCCTGGGCTTTAGTCCTTTCTTCTTCTTTTTTTTTTTTTTTCCCCCTTTTAATCCCTGGAAACAAAGCCAGAGGGCAGCTGCGCCTGGCAGCACACCCCGCTGCAGGCAGCGCCGGGGCTCTGCTCGCCTGCGGGTCTCGGTTTGCAGGTGATTCCCGAAAATCCCTTTGCCAAAGGGAACCCTCTGCCTGCCGGGGGGGCCGGGCAGGTCAGGGTGTTGGATGGAGCAGGGATGTTTGGGAGGCAGGAGAGGAGCCCATCTCCAGCACCCAGGGCTGCCCAGAGAAGGGGTGGCTATTTCTGGGCTGCGAAAGGAAAATTGTCCAACTGCTGAAATTGGCAGTGAACCCCAGGACTATAATAAACAACTTCCCGGCCAAGGTCTCCCTGGCTATTTTCTCTCTGTTTTGGCTTGGAGAGGAAGATTTATTTTGTTTGCTGCTTGGAATTTTTTTCCCCTGTCTTTTTTTTCCCTCTTCCTTTGGAGGTATTTAAAGGCAACAACCCCCCCGAGGCCAGGCTGGGGTTGCTGCTCTCCTGGATGTCCCTGGGTCCATGGAGGTGTCAGTGCCACCGGCTCCCACGGTGGCACTCCAAGCAGAACTTTTTGGGATGCGTTCAAAGCCCATCCCTTACAGACCTGCAGGGCATTTGCAGCCTCCAGATGGGCCTTGATAGTAAAAAAAAAAAAAAAAAAAAAAAAAAAAAAAAAAAAAAAAAAAAAGCCAAAGAAACAAGCAGGGAAAAATTCCACTGGCTTCCAGGAAGGGTTTTCCTGGCTGTGGGACTGACCAGTCAAGCAGGGAGATGGATTCTCTGCGCAACCTTTTCCATCCTCATTCTCCTTGGGGAGGTGTGTGCTGCCAAAGCCTGGTTTGGGAGCTCCCACATGGCTGTGCAGTCCCTGGGTGCCCCTTTCCCCATGCTGCAGAGAGCTCCCAGCTGCCACAAGTCATTCCTGTGGGATACAAAGGGCATCAAGCTGGATAAATCATGCATTAGTGACGGGGTGTGCAGCATCTCTGCAGGGTGACAGCTCCAGTGGTGCTGCAGCTTCCCAATCCCTGTGCCTGCAGCAGGCTGGGGCACTGCAGGTGGGATATCAGGAGTTGAGATCCATGTTTTGGGACAGCCCTGGCTTTGCACAAGCGATGGAGCAGCAAAGGGAGGGACCACCAGCACCCAAACCCTCTGGGAACAGGGGGAGCTCTTGGCACAGGGCTTCCCTTGCAGGCGGAGGGGGAGGATGCAGTTGGAAGTTTGTTGTGGATGGGGTTTGCTAAGAGGCTGCTCCCCTCAGTTTATTGATGTGAACTCTCTTGGAATGATGTTTTCCCCCTCAGTTTTCCTGAGGCAGGACTCACTTTGCTCTCCAGCCAGGAGCAGGGTAAGTCCAGCTGTGTTTTCCCTGATACCGAGTCCTCAAGGTGCTGCCAAGGATGTGAGGATTTGGGCAGAGTGCGATGCTTCAGCCAGCTCTGGTCCCACAAAGCTGTGGCAGAAGGGACCCCCAAGAAGGATCCTTTAGGATTTTGCATGGAATTCTTCCTTTTCCCACAGAGCCAAGCTGGCTGGTTGTTGTCAAGCTGAGTGTGGGCATATCCAAGATCTCTTCTCGAGGGAGGAGCAGTGTTTGGCCACCAGTTCTGTTCCTCTGTGATGTCTGGGCTGGTGCATCCTGGATTTACTGGGGGTCATTCCCCACTGGAGGGGAAGGGCAGGGCAGGATGGGGCAGGTGGGGTCGGCAGCACTCCCACGGGTGCAGCACCTCCCTGCAGAGAGCCCTGTGGAATACGAGGTGCTATCCACAGCGGGGTCTGTTGGCATGACCCACATCTGGCAGGAATTTCTGGGATGCTGGGAGCCAGCTGGGAGACACAGAGTGGGGCCAGGATGGAGCTGTGCACAGCACATGGAATGAGGGGCCAGGTCTCAGCAGAACCATGGGAAAGGCTCCTGAGGCAGAACTTTCTGAGCTGGGTGAGCTCAGAGCTCTGTTTTCACCTCTATTCCAAGAGGATTTGCTGTGTTTATACAGGCAGCTACCCCTTAGCACCCCAAAAGTATATCTTCTATCCCTACAGCTGGAATTGGGAAATGGATGGGATCTTGGAGGGATTTCCACTAGGGGTGAATGGGGGACTCCCCTCATGGGAGCAGGATGGCAGCTGGGGCTTGGCTGTGCCCTTGCTGCATTTTCCCAATGAAAAGGAGGCGCTGCCCTATCCTGACCCCACATCCCTGTGTCTGTGTGACCTGGGGAGGCTTTGCAGCACCTCCTGGGCGAGCTGCAGCCCCGGGAGCTGACGCTGACACGAGCCAGATTTCGGAGCCGGGCGCAGGAGGCTGGCGAGGCCTCGCCTTGGCAGAGCAGCCAGGGGAACAGCTTGTGACAGCCTCTCTCCCTCTCCGAGCGCCTGCTGGGGTGCGTTCCCTAACCTTTCCTGCCTCGTTCCACTCCTGTGTTTCTCTCTCTCTCCTCTTTTTTTTTTTTTTCCCTCCCTTCCCTTTCCCCTAACTGTAAATGCGCCATAAAAATGGATCAAATTGCTTAAATCACTGTCATTAAATCAGTGTGAGTCCCCCCTCCGCCCCTGTGCTCGAAGCCTGGCAGAGAACATTTGTTCCAAAGGCTGAACAGCCGTCTTATTGCTCTGAAAGCATATTTGCTGCTTGATGGAAGGAGGAGAGGAGGAGAAAAACAGCCTGCAAGGGAAGGAGGGGGGTGAAACCACCGGGGGCTGGCTCTCCTTGGACACAGAGGGGGGAGCAGGGGCTGTATCCTGCAGGCTGGGTCCATGGGAGGTGATGGGGTGACAGAGACGAGGGCACTGGGGCACCCCTGGGGTTGGCTTTGATGGTGAAGTTGGGGTTTCATGGTACAGGGGATGCTGGAGAGGGGTGGTGGGGATCCCAGTGCCAGCACCGACCACACAGCCCCATCCTGCAGTCCTCCAGAATGCTCTCCACTGAAGCCCAGCAGTGATGCTGAGGAACAGCTCGGGCTGGTGCAGCACAGGAGAGCAATGAATTCCCAGTAAACAGGGCAGGCTGGGCTGGTGACCCTTCCCCAGGCCCTGGGTTGATAAAGCCCTGCCAGTCCCAGCTTAAAGAGCGGCTTTAGACCCGCTGGTGTTTGCACATCCGAATAAAAAGCTTTTGCAAACGCTCACCACAGGCCCAGGGGAGCTGGGGAAAAGTGATTGCTCTGTGAATTCGGAGTATTTTGGGAGCCTGGGTTTTGGCACGGCAGCGATGGAGGCAGAGACAAGGCTGGCTCCCGGAGCTGACGCCGCCGGCACCGGGCCACACGGGGGAATGCAGGAATGCTTCCACCCAGGTGGTCTGGAAAATCCCTAGAGAGAGCAACGCGAACGCCGAGGGGAGCCGGGAGCTGGAGGCGGATCAAAGGGCTGGGGAAGGGGCTGGCACAGGTGGCAGGTGCTGGCAGGGAGACCACACCCAAAGGCACCGCTGTGCCCAGCCCTCCTGCTTTTCCAGAGCTCCGGGCTCTTGCAAAACCTTGCACTCACCAGCGGCTTTCTGGTGCTTTGTCCCCAGGAGGGCTCCTCAGAGGATGCTGGTTAGGGTTCCTCAGAGGATGCTGGTTAGGGCTCCTCAGAGGATGCTGGTTAGGGCTCCTCAGAGGATGCTGCTAGGGTTCCTCAGAGGATGCTGGTTAGGGCTCCTCAGAGGATGCTGGTTAGGGTTCCTCAGAGGATGCTGGTTAGGGTTCCTCAGAGGATGCTGGTTAGGGCTCCTCAGAGGATGCTGGTTAGGGTTTCTCAGAGGATGCTGCTAGGGTTCCTCAGAGGATGCTGCTAGGGTTCCTCAGAGGATGCTGCTAGGGTTCCTCAGAGGATGCTGGTTAGGGTTTCTCAGAGGATGCTGGTTAGGGTTCCTCAGAGGATGCTGCTAGGGTTCCTCAGAGGATGCTGGTTAGGGTTCCTCAGAGGATGCTGGTTAGGGTTTCTCAGAGGATGCTGGTTAGGGTTTCTCAGAGGATGCTGGTTAGGGTTCCTCAGAGGATGCTGCTAGGGTTCCTCAGAGGATGCTGGTTAGGGTTCCTCAGAGGATGCTGGTTAGGGTTCCTCAGAGGATGCTGGTTAGGGTTCCTCAGAGGATGCTGGTTAGGGTTTCTCAGAGGATGCTGGTTAGGGCTCCTCAGAGGATGCTGGCTCCCCCTGCATCCATGAGCCAGGACATCACCTCCTGCCCTGGAGCTGCCTCTGGGCTCTGCCTGAGCACTGAGGATGGGACTGAAGTTGTCTTCAGGACCAAAACCTGACCCCATGGGGGTGCTGTGCTGCCCATGGACCACGGCAGGGCTGTTGTAGCCTCCTGCTGCAGCGATCCCAGCTCCAAAGCCCCGAGGAAAGCAGGAAGATCATTTATACCAATGAGATGTGCTGGAGCAGATCCCCATGTGTGGGGCAGAGCTGGGGGGCACAGCCCTGCTCCTGCCTCTGCCCTGGGTGCAGGAGCTAAAAGCCAAAACGCAGAACAGCTCCGAGGGCTGGAGAGCTGCCCGAATTTCCACAGATTAAAAACGCACCAGCTCGGAAAGGCTGCCCTGAGGCTGGGGAAAGGCTCAGCACGCTGGGGATGCCTCTGGGTGCTGCTTTGGGGAGCCAAGCTGGCCCTGCCCAGCCCTTTGGATGTTCCAGGCTGGCAGGGACTCCCATGCCCTTGAAGACCCCGTGGATGGTGAGCAGGGACCCCCTACCAGGGGATGGGATCTGACTGGAGCATTTCCAGCTCCCCCTTGGAAATGGGAGCACGGAGAGGGCAACGCAGCCGTTCCCTCCTCGTGGGCTTTGCAGATTAATTATTCCCCGGGTAAGGAGCTGCTTAATGGCTCTCCCCCTCCACCCCCCCTTCCCATGGGAAACTGCAGGGACAGCTTCTCCTTGTCCCTCAGGGGTGATGCATGTCAGGCTTAATCCCTGAGCATCCTGCTGCTTGCTGGGGACACTCAGAGCTGATCCTTGGCCCTGGTCTGAATCAGGAACAACGCCCTTAAAGGCAGCAGCAGTGGGTTAGCATCTCCTGATGCTGTGGCACAGGAATGCTCCATGGAGGAAAGCAGGATTGATAGGAATAATCAGGTTTTGTTTAACCATATTGAACTTTAGGGTGAGGGGCAACTCCCCCGTTCCCAGCTTTTGGTCTTTACTTTGGTTTCTGAGTGCCTGAGGGCAGCAAATCTGTCTTGATAGAAGTGCTAATGGAGAAAAAAAATGGATATTAATTCAGGGGAAGTGTTTCCAGACAGGGATTCATCTTTGTAAGCACCACTGAAGCTGCTCTGCTCAAAGCAGGAGCAATGATTTTTTCCAGCTGCATCCCACAAGGATGCTGAGGGACAAAGCTCATTTTGGGCTCTTTTGGACCAGATACAGACCTGGGGATCTCACAGCTGCTGGTGGCAGAGCATCCAAAAATCCACTTTACCTCCAGGTTCTCCATGCCATGAGGCAGTACAGAGGAGAGAGGGTGACTTCCCTTCTTTCCACCCCAAAAACCCCTGTGAAGCAGAGATGTGTCATCATCTCAGGCATGGTCCAACCCTTGGCTTGATTTCCTTCAGCCAGGCATCCCAGAACCAGGAATTTCTGCCCAGGGATGGTGAGGGGAGGAGGGAGCAGATCCCTCCTGGCAAAGGCAATGGCTGCCATGGAGCCCTCACAGCTCCCTTCACAGCAGGTGTGTGTTTATTGCTTCCTGCTGGGAAGGGTGACAGCTGGGATCTGTTTGCTCAGGACCTTGTGGGCTCAGCCACCCTCTGCCCTTGCCTGCCTGGAACCCTGCAGGAGGGATAAATCCTGGCAAACCTGGCCTGGCACAGCCTGTGAGCTGCTTCACCAGGAGATCCACCTTGTTCTGGGGGCTGGTCACCTTCTGAGGTTAGGAAGCCATCAAGGACCTCTTTGCATTGGCCAAACTCTCAAAGAAATTCATCCAGATGTGCCTAGGAGTGACTAGAATTGCCAACAATGGCCTGAAAAATTGAGCCATGATGTTCCTCAACATAAAGAACCAACTTTCTCACCTCCTCAATGGCCGGACTGTCTTTCTCCTTGAGCACTTGCTTTCTGTTGGGAGTTAGGATTTTTCCTTCTCTCATGGAATTTTGTCCCATCTGTTGCTAAGAGAAAATAACGACCGGAATTTAAGAGACAAAGGAAATGGCCAAGATGGGTGAAAGGTGCAGTTGACTACTCTCTTACCTGGGTGGTTTTCTCTTTGGAAGGGCAAAGATCTTGAGATTTTGGTGGGGGCTGAGAGACTGGGCTTGGCTCGTCTCGCTCTTGGCATCTGAGGGGAGACAGGCAGGGGTTGCTGTGGGGAGAATTCACCACCATTGCAGGGTTCTGTCTCCTGCTGTCTTCTCCTACTGTGAGTGAAGTTCTGCTCATGGGAGCAGCCATTGCACTGGGACTTTATAACACCCAACCTCAGTGGAAGGCGCCTTCACCATCTTTAGGGTGAGGGGCAACTTCTCCGTTCCCAGCTTTTGGTCTTTACTTTGGTTTCTGAGTGCCTGAGAGCAGCAAATCTGTCTTGACAGAAGTTTGTGCCTTAGGGGAGAACCCAGAACCCTGGGCCCTTTCCCCCTCCAGATGAGCCTATTTCGGCCATGTTCCCGAATGTAGCTGCCGCTGCCCTGAGTTTTTTGCCACACTGCCTGCCGGGACACCCTGTGGCTCATTCTACATTTGCAGAGTTTCAGATACATCTTTAACTCCTGTGGGATCTGCTCCTCCCTGCCCTTCTGGCTGCTGTTCCTGCTGCGGCCTGCCCTCGCCATCTACCCCTACCCGCCATCCACGCGTGAGGGAGCCCCGCGGCACCACAGCGCCCCCGGCGGCTCGGAGGAACCCCGCGCCACAGCGCCCCCTGGCGGCTCGGAGGAACCACGCCCCGCCCTGCCCGGCCGGCAGCCAGCAGCGCCCCTGGTGGCCGTGCCCGGGACTGTAGCGCAGAGGAAGCGCCCACAGGCGGGAGAGGCGGTGCTTGGGCTTTTGCTCTTTTTGTTGTTTGCTTTTTTATACATCCTAGTAAAGAAATGTTGTTCCTTTTCCCTTTATTGTTACCTGAAAGCATCTGAATTTCAAAGTTATAATAATTCAGAGGGAAGGTGGTGATATTTTTTTGCCTTCCAAGGGCAATTCCCGCTTTCCTTGGCAGACACCTGTCTTTCAAACCAAGGTGCTTTCCCAGGTGTGGTGTCCACCCATCAGATGGACCTCGAGGCCAAGAATCCAGCAGAACACAGCTGGACAGGGCTGGCAGGAGCTGTGCTTGCTCCTCTAGCCTCTCCATGGTTCCTGCCCTTCCCTGGTGCTGGTGGGCTCTGGGCTGATATCTGGGAGCACCTTGAGTTTCTCTGCTCCAGTGAACTTCTGCTTCCCCCTCCTCTGCCAAGACCAAAGCATTTCCAAGCCACTCTGGTGCTCCTAAGCCATGTGGGGTCACATCCATTCCTTCTCCTAATGAGAGAAGGGAACTGGGAGAGAAGAAAAAGTGGGAAGAGCTGACATGAAAGTGATAAGTAAGGGAAAGCTGTGAAGGCTGAAGGCATGTCAGGGGATGCTTTTCTCCAGAGACAAGGAGGATGCTGGGTGGATTGGGATGCACAGCTTGAATGCATGGACTCTTGGGAACACCAGATCTACCTGGGAGGTGGGACAGTGGTGGGAATGAAAGGAGGAACACCTGGGGCAGGAAGGAGGATGCAGCCCGGTTGTAGCTGCCTGGGAACCTCTTGAGCTCTGGAGCTTTTTCCTGATGAGGCCCCACAAATCCCACGGTGGGATCTTGGCTCGGATTGCACAGAACAACGTATGGATCCAATAGAGCACAACCCCTGCTTGTCAGAGCTGCCGCCGAGCTCCAGCAGATGCAAAGTTTCGAGGAAATTGTGGTTTCTCCATGCGTCTCTGAACACATGGAGATCCAAACAGGATCCAAACAGGGTCCTTCTCCTCCACCTCCTGCTCTCACTGGGAGGTAGCAGGACAGCAGGATACTTCTCTCCCTGCTTTCCTCCCTTGAAGGGATGCAGGAGGGGCTGTGATTCCCTGCACATGGCTTTCCCTGGGGAGCTGTGCTGGTGGAAGAATAATCCCCTGTGTATTTGGAGAGCAAAGCTGTTGGTGGCAGCCTGCTCCAGCATCCCCACGCAGGTAACAGTGCCCAGGCGTCATTGCTGGGCTCGTTTTCAATTAAAAACTGATTTGCTACAGCCCTTTGCTGACCTTCAGCCTGGCAGGCTGCTGCTCTGCAGGAGAAATCAGCCCTGCTCCCCACCTCCCTCCCTCCCTCCCTCCCTCCCTGCTCTTGTTTCCTTCCCCCATGCCCGAGATAACTCCCTGTCTTGCTCTGTCATCATGTCTTTATCTTAACCGTACAGATTTTTCCCTTCCCCAGCGAGCTGGATGATTTCTTAATGCTTATTGACAGGGGTTTGTGAGCATGATATAGGACTGGGGAGCAGGACACAGAGGAACCTGGGGGAGGTCTGTGCTCCTGGTGCCAGGAGGGGCCACACTCAGACAACACCCTCAGCTCGCCTGACAGACCCATGGCTGTGCCCACACCCTGCAGCTGATGCTGCTGCATAACCAGGATCCCACTGGATTATCCTTCCCCAGAGTCCTGAGACATCTCCCATTCCCATAGCCAGATCCTGCTGCATAACCAGGATCCCAAAGGATTCTCCTTCCCCAGAGTTCTGAGACATTTCCCATCCCAAATTTGTGCCAGCACTGCTGCTGCATAACCAGGATCCCAAGGAATTCTCCGTCCCCAGGGTCCTGAGACATCTCCCATCCCCAATTTGTGCCAGCACTGCTGCTGCATAACCAGGCTCCCACGAGATTCCCTTTTCCTGGGGCTCTTGAGGCATCTCCCCACTGCTCACAGAGCACCATCCCTCCCTCCTCCCCGTGTGCCTTGGAGCTTTCAAGGCCGTGGCGTGGGCAGGAATTGCCAGGCAGGCTCTGGCTCAGCAGCTCTGGTGCCAAGCCTGGGGACCCGCAGGCAGGGCAGCTTTGGCCGGGCCCTCTGCCAGTGCTGGGACTGCAACGACAGCTTTGGATTTAGCAATCTGCAGACTTTGCCTTCCGGATGCCAGCCTCCCTGTACCTCCTGTGGATTTGCTTATGAGAGGGAAAATTACGGAGCTTTGGAGGGAGGGAGGAGGGAGTTACCTGTTGGGATGGGCACTTTCCTCCTGGGGATGGAGATGGGGGTGGGAGGAAGCGTGACTCCAGGGTAGGTTGCAATCCCCTGGGGGTGGAGATTGGATCTCTACCCCGGAGATTTGATTTATTTCCTGGAGATTTGATTTATTTCCTGTGTGGAAGGCATTGCCCAGCACGGCTGAGTGTCTCTGCAGGCTCAGCTAGCAGCAGTGCCTGTAAGGAAAAGCCCTAAGTGAGAGATAACAGGGACATGGGACCAGAAAGGCTCTTTGCCAGCCAGGGGGGTGGCCCAGGCACACTCGGCTTTGCCGAGGCGGTGGCAGCCGGGCTGAGCACGGGCACACTCAGCACACACAGTGGCACCAGGGGACAGCAGTGTCCCTGGCTGAGCCCCCGGGGTGGGAGCCGGGCTGTCCCCGCTCTCCCTGTCCCTGGACCAGCAGAGGGCAACAGTGACCTTTGCAACCGCCTTGTCCCCAAAAAATCCCCCTCCCTGCACCTGGGAGGCTCGGCCGGTGCATCCCGGCTGCGGGGGACACGGGGACCCTGGGTGGGCCCATGGTCGTGTCCTGGGAACACTCAGCATCTGCTGTGCAGAGTGGTGGCACCTGGAGTGGTGACCCCATCGGTGCAGTGACAGTTGCCACCTTGGAGCCCATCCATGGGAAGGAATAATCACCCCAAAGTGGGAATGATCGTTTCAGTGATGGCTCCGAGCTGGGACTTGTCACCCCATCCATGACCCACTAATGAGCTCCAATGTGGGCTATAATCCAGGGAGAGCTGCTCTGAGCCCAAATTTTGGGCCTGAACAGGGCCTGGAGCTGCCCCCAGGGGTGATGGGTTTGCCAGCAGCAGAGCTGCTGTGTTTCCTAGCGTGTGAATCCTCCCCGTGAACACAATTTCAGGTAACAAGCAGTCGATGAGAAGTGCTTGGATGCTTCCTTGAAGCCCGAGTAACATCCCTGGCGCTTTGGGA
The DNA here is from genome assembly GCF_028551555.1 of Melozone crissalis. Taxonomy (NCBI): domain Eukaryota; kingdom Metazoa; phylum Chordata; class Aves; order Passeriformes; family Passerellidae; genus Melozone; species Melozone crissalis. The sequence continues at coordinate 2,316,215 of NW_026535785.1, forward strand.
GGGAATGACTGGTGTGAAATGCGCCGGGACGGGCTGTGGGATGCGGATCTGGAGGAACAGGGCTGCAATGTGCGAGATGGGCACCGCCAGAGCCGGCTCAGCTGCAGCAGGACGAGCGCCGAGGGACCTGAAAGCCAGACAAGATGTGAACCATCACCCCCAAGCCTCAGCGGCCAGCCCCTCCGCAATTAGCCTCCTGAACCAGCCAGCGGGCTGAAGCCGCAATTTTCTTTCTGGAACAGCTCTCTCCCTCGACCTGCGCCAAGGTCACCCCCAGAGCGGTCGTTAGCGCCGCATGGAGCTCCCATTAACGCCCCGAGCCGCCGGGAGGGGTGGATGGGGCAGCCCCAGCCCTGCCGGCCCGAGGGGAGGGAGGGGGGCCCTTCGATCCTCCCGCAGCCGCCGTGGGAGTCGATCCATTTGCCGCAATGAATGGGAAACGCTTGAAAGGCTAAACCTCAAATGAGGTATTGACTATCTGCCGAGCCGGGCGGGCGCTACCTGCCGCAAGCTGAGTCCTGCTCCCATCGCTCTGGGTGTGCCTAAATCCGCTGGACCCTTCCCCAGGCTGTGCCAAAGGGCTGCTGGCATCCCAGCGCAGGGATGCTGGAGCGGGCATCACCTTGGCATCGGGTTTTGCAGTGCCCGCTTGCCAGGGAGCCGGAGCCTTCTGTGGGGCTGAGCTGCAAGGCGAGACAGTAGGGCTGAAATCCTGCCGTCACGCTTGGGTTAATATTAAACCATTAAATGTGCTCAGCTCTTAATAGAGGGGCTGGTTGGAGCCTTAACCCTGTGTTTGCTGGCAGTGTCCGCCTCTCCTCTGCCAGGGATGGCAGTCCTGGCCCTGCTTTGCACGTTCTGCCTGCCGAGGTGTTTCCTCTGCAGGCTGTTTTCTTCTATTTTATTTAATTTTATTTAATTTCATTTAATTTCATTTAATTTCATTTTCATTCCCCCCCCCCATTCCAGATACTCTCCTGCCTGTTTTCCCGCTCCCAAATCCAAGGCCACCCCGCCAAATATGTTTTTAAAAGTCTATTCATTCGAAATGCCGCGGTACTCTGCAAAAAAACGGTGTTTGAACAAACTCGAAATCATACTTTAAAGAAAACACAGCTGTTTAATTACAGCCTGCATGCAAAGCAGCCTCCATCATGTGAGTGGAGGAGCTGGGTGCTGACTGTGTGTTTGGCCTCTGATCCCCTTTAATCTCCGCAGTCAAAGGATTTTGGTTTGATTTCCTTTTATTTCCCCACCCGCCTTGGAATCTGCAACCAATTTGTTGTTGTTGTTTGGGAAATAAACCCCAGGGAAAAGGTCTGGATCCGGCAGAGCCGGGCTCGCACCGGCTCTCGCCGTGCCGCCTCCTGGTTACCCCAGCGCCAAGAAAAAAATCTGTTTTCCCTTTGCCCATCCTGCTCTGCTGTTTTTGGCCTGTCTCTCTCCCGCCCCGAAGGAGCCGATGACTTTCGCATCTGCTGCTGCATCTGTTTTCCCCATCGGGTCCGAGAGCGCCGAGAGCTTCAGCTGGGAACGGGAGTCGCTGCCGAGCCAGGGCTGGGGGGGGAAACCTTCCTCCCAAGTGCCTCCTCCGCGAGGAATTGAGTGTGAAAAGCAGGGGGGTGTGCGAGTGGCTGGGTGTTCCATGGAGCCCTTCAGAGGTGGGAAATCCAGCCCCGAGTTTTGGGCAGGGAGAAGAAGATGAGGATTCCAGTCGCACAGCCGCCCCCCGCATCATATTTTTGGGATAGGGAATTTTTTGGGGATGCTGAGGGCAGCAGGCTGTGTTTTTGGGGATGGCAAGGGTAGCACCCTGTGTTTTTTGGGGATGCTGAGAGTAGCAGGCTGTGTTTTTTGGGGATGCTGAGAGTAGCAGGCTGTGTTTTTTGGGGATGCTGAGGGCAGCAGGCTGTGTTTTTGGGGATGCTGAGGGTAGCAGGCTGTGTTTTTGGGGATGGCAAGGGTAGCACCCTGTGTTTTTGGGGATGCTGAGGGTATCAGGCTGTGTTTTTGGGGATGCTGAGGGCAGCACCCTGTGTTTTTTGGGGATGCTGAGGGCAGCAGGCTGTGTTTTTGGGGATGGCAAGGGTAGCACCCTGTGTTTTTTGGGGATGCTGAGGGCAGCAGGCTGCTTGGCGGGCGAGGACACACAGATGTTGCTGCAGGCTGCAGCTCCAGGTTCATCCTGGTACAAACCCAGCGCTTCCAGGCTCTGCCTGAGGGGGATCCAACAGCAGCGAGCAACAAGGCAAACAACCCCTGGCCCTGGATTAAAGCACAGAGCTCCAGGCCAGCCCTGGTTTGCGTGGCTGGGGGGCGGCCGGGGGCTGTCCCCGAGCTGCAGGGGCAGGGTTGGTGTCCCAGGGGATTGCTGCCTGCAGAGCAGGACCACCAGGGCAGCAGGATGAGCTCCCTGGGCTCCGGCAGTCAGTTGTTCATCCAAACAAGATGTGGGCAAGGTGGGAGGGTGAGTGTCCTCATGGTGTCTGGGGTCACCAGCTGTTGGGGACAGTGAGTGATGTCTCCTTGTTTCCCTGAGGTGACCCCGGGCTAACTTTGGCCGGGCTTCACGCAATCCCAACCTTTCCCTGTTCCTCTCCTTGCCCTGCCGAGCTTTACCCGGTGCCTCCAGCCCTGCCAGCTCCTGCCTGGACCCTGCACCTTCCAAGGGCTCCAAGCTGTGCCCAGCTCCAGCCTCCAGCTTTGATTCCCCCTCGGAGGCTGCACCAGCCTTTCATTCCTCTCTGCTCCTCCGTGCCCGGTGCCTGTGCCATGAGCCTTTCCAGGCGAACATTAAAGCCTTTGTCTGCTTGGGAGTGCGGAGCAGACCATTTAGGAGGAATTAGTGGTTACATTGAAAGGGGAAAATAAGGGCTCCTGGGTTAAATGCACTTTAAATGTCTTAATAATTGCAATTGGCCAACTCGTTCCTCCCCGGAGCCAAAAGCCTGTAATATGGGAAGCTTTGCTCTAATCAAGAGCAGCGCTGATACCTTATGTAGGAAGCCACATAGGATGGAGGGAATTATTTCCCAGAGCTGCCTGTCTGTCATCCCCGGGCTGCCGGCCGGCCCCTCGGAACCCGCTGGTCACAGAGGTGGCTTTGGGGTGGCTCCGAGCCCCAGGGATTGCAGCCGCGCTCCCAGCCGGGGTGGTCTTGCTTGTGGCAGTGCCTCGCTTGTGGCAGTGCCTCGCTTGTGGCAGTGCCTCGCTTGTGGCAGTGCCAGCCCGGGGCTGTGCCCCCGTCAGTGCCATCCAGGTGGCTGGCGGAGCCCCCGAGCACACACAGCCCGGCTCCCTGGCTCCAGCCGCCGCACAACCACGTCATCCATCAGCGATGACAAGCTCCTTTTGCAAGGAGCCTTTGTTGGCACCCGGTGCCGGGCCAGGCGAGGGGGGAACGCGGGGCTGGCTCGGCTTGCGGCAGACCTCCAAGGCGAGAGCGCCGGCCCCGGGTGAGGAGCAGCCCCCTCCCTGCCTGCCAGCAGCCGGGGGAGGGAGGGAGGTTAAAAGGTGCAGCTTGGAGGAGGTTAAAAGCAAAGCAGCTTTTAATTTATAACGTGGCCGAAAGAGAAATGGTAGCCAAAAAAGATAAAGATGCTGAAATAGCTGGAATTCTCCAGCCGCCGCGACTCCGAAGGGTAAAGCCGCTGGAATGTGTGTGTGTGTGGAGGGTGGGGGTTCTGCTCTGTCCCCCTCGGGGTGTCCCCCACATCCCCAGTGTGAGGCAGGAGGTGGTGATGCCCGAGGGTGCCCTGTGGTACCCATGCAACCCCACCAGTGACTATGGGGTGCAAATCTGCCCCTACTCCCCCCCCCCCCTTGGCTGATTTTGGAGCAGAATTGGACCTGCTGCCCCCCGGCCTGGGTGAGGGCAGACTCGGAGGTGCTCCCAGGGCAGGGCTGGGGGCCAAAGCGCCTCCGTGCTTGGGCTCAGGGCTTGGCTCGGGCTTTCCGAGCTCAAATTGAACGGCTGCCCGAGGAGGAGGAGGAGGAGGAGGAGGAGGAGGAGGAGGCTGCTGCCCTGGAAAGCAGAGCGAGCAGGGGCTGCCCCCCAGCTGGGTGCACCCCCACGGCAAGGTGGGTGGCAGAGAAGGGGTGCAAGCCAGAGGGGAGGTCTGCTCTTCCAGACGGGCCATAAGGCCGGGTCTGCCCTTCTGCAAGGTCCTTTGCAGCTCGGGTTTCTCAGATCTGGGTAACCTTCAAGCAAGGCCGGCCTTTAGCACCTGGCTGCATCACTCAGGGCTCGGGCCACCGGCCCGTGACGGGGACCAACCCGCTCCCCATCTGCTCCCTTCCCTCTCCCCAGCCACTCACAATAGCCCATTCACAAACCCACCCCGGCTCTTGGAGAGAGGAGGAGGAGGGAAAGAGCCATCAAGCCCTGTCTAGATGGGGCAGCACCCCCAAAAATGAGTGGGAGTGATCCATCCCCTCACTGCCACGCTTGCAGGGATGGGGCAAAGCTCATCCCAGCTCCAGGGGTGAAATGCCTCTGTCAGGGGGGCTTCAGATGGAGCTGGTGATGCCTATGCCACCTTCTCGTGCTGTGCCATCTGCTCCCTGCTGGGAAAGCCGGCTGGAGCTTTATTTTGGGGACCAGGAGAGGAGAGATGCCCCAGAGCAGCCCTGCCCTGAGGATGCTTGGTGGGAGCTGTGCGTGTCCTGGCTCCCTGCTGGAGAATCCAGCGCTCTCCCCGGGCTGGCAGCACCTCCAGACACGGGTCAGGGGGAGAAAGGAGCTGCTGGAGCTCTGCAAAGTGCAGGGCTCGGCTGTGGGTTGGCCTCGCAGGGCCTGGCAGAACAAGGTGTCCCTGTGTGGCTCTGGCAGCGCGCCGGGCGAGGCTCGGCCGCAGACACCGCTCGTGTGTCTGCCAGAGCTGCTGCCTGAGCTGGGCTGGGTGTGCACACACACACCCCTGATCTGAGCTGGGCTGGGTGTGCACACGCACACCCCTGATCTGAGCTGGGCTGGGTGTGCACACGCACACCCCTGATCTGAGCTGGGCTGGGTGTGCACACGCACAGGTCCCTGATCTGAGCTGGGCTGGGTGTGCACACGCACACCCCTGATCTGAGCTGGGCTGGGTGTGCACACGCACACCCCTGATCTGAGCTGGGCTGGGTGTGCACACACACACCCCTGATCTGAGCTGGGCTGGGTGTGCACACGCACACCCCTGATCTGAGCTGGGCTGGGTGTGCACACACACCCCTGATCTGAGCTGGGCTGGGTGTGCACACGCACAGGTCCCTGATCTGAGCTGGGCTGGGTGTGCACACGCACACCCCTGATCTGAGCTGGGCTGGGTGTGCACACACAGCCCATGTTCTGGAGCTGGGCTGGACATCCACACTCAGTCCTGTGCTCTGGAGCTGGGTTGGGTGTGCACGCTCAGCCCTGTTTTCTGGAGCCCAGAGCTGCATATCCACACCCAGCCCTGTGCTCTGGAACCTGGAGCTGGATGTGCACACCCAGCCCCTGCTCTGGAGCTGGATGCCCACACCAAGCCCTGTTCTGGAGCTGGAGCTGGACATCCACACCCAGCCCTGTTCTCTGGAGCCAGGGCAGGTCAGAGCCTCCTGTCCCAGCCTCACCAGCTCTGCCTGCACGGATGGATGCTCTGACCCAGTTATTGGCTCTTTGCTATTGCAAACTCCAGCCAGGCATGAAAACCAGGGCTGGGGCTGCCTGCATGGACGTGGGGGAACTTTTGGGATTTGTTTGCCTTCCCAGCCCTTCCCCAAACAGTACAAAACCACCCTGGGCACCCCGGGTGGTGTCAGCAGAGCCAGGCTGAGTTGCTGACACTCATTTCAACTCCCTGGTTTCTCCTCTCCATGGTTCATTTTCCTTCCCTTCATCTGGGAGAGGGGATAAGAGGCTCCCTTGATTTTTTCCATGGTGTTTCTAACAGCAAATCCTGTGCCTGTGGTTGTTTAATGGGAACTGTGTTAAAGCAATGGAGTTTATTTGTTGCAGCACCCCCAGGCTGCCAGGCATCCCTTCCCAATGGGATTGGAAGCAAAATCCGGGATAGGCAGCCAAATTATCCATGTTTTGTTTGTATGGCAAGAGGCAACAGCTCTTGGGATGGCACAGCCCTGCTGTTGGGATGGAAAAGTCTGGGATGCTTCCCCTCTAGGATGAAAAAATCCCATTTTCCAGTGTCTACATGGAAATCTGAGGACTTGGGTGTGTATTTCCCCCCCTTCTCTTCCACAGTTGCACAGACACAGCTTCCAGCATCCCTTTGGCCAGAGAGGAGCCCCATCCCATCTCCCATCCAGATCCCAGCTGAGGTCTGCCTGGCTGCTTTTATCCCAGGCTTTAATACCGATAATATCATTACCAGGAGCTAATGGAGCAAGAGTGCCTCAACTTCCCTGCTCCTTGCTGCACCTTCCTTATTCACTTCGAGTTATTTAGAGGGAAAAAGAAGTAAAACCAGGGCTGAGCCCTCCCCCATCCCCACTGCTACATAATTAGTGCTACAGCAAACCCCTTAATGCCATCCCTGGAACAGGAACAGCTCCAGCTGCTGGCCTGGGAAAAAAAAGGGATTTTTTTCCCCCATGCCTTTATTGTTATGGGAATACCCAGTGCCCTACTCAAAGCCATCTCAGGCAGATGTTGTCAGCCTGAAAATCCCACCTTCTGAAATCCCACTCTTCCCTAGTGCTCCTTAGCCCTGGCGAGTGGGATGAGGATGGAGCTCCTTCCTCCTGCACCATCCTGAATGGGAGCAGACACCAGAGGGAATCTCCGTGGATAAACCAGGGAAATGGTGATGGGGAGGGTTGTTTTCCCTGCTAGAAGCTGCTTGGCTGCTGAAAAAGCTGCTTTATTTCACCCCAGGTAAGTCCCACCCCAGAGCTTCCCTGCAGCAAAAGCTCCAAACCCAGCAGGTCCACCCAGGAGGGTGCCTGTGGCCCAGCACGGGGAGTTATTTCATCCTGAAATTAAAGCATCTCCTCTCCCTGCTCCGCTTTCACCCCCAGCCTCAGCAGACACCGCTGAGCTTTCCCCAGCTCGCTAAGCTCAGGCCTGAGCTTTGAAACGGCAGCGCCGTCCCTGCGCTGGGACACCGGGTGAAAACAACGCCGGGGGGATGAAAGGGGATTTGCCGTTTTGAGCTAACTGCTGAAAGTTGTGCTTTTCTGGCAAGTCACCGGGGCACTGCGAGGGGGGCTGCTGCCGTGCCTCCCACCTGTGGGATCTCAGCACATCAGTCCTGATGTGCAGAGTCACCGAGATAACCCTTGGGGGGCTCGGAGGTCCTGGAATGTTGCCAGAAGTGTTTGGTGGCTGGACTTTGATCCTGCACAGGAGACGACACCTGTGTGAGGATGGGAGGATCTCACTGGGATAAATGGTGAAGGGATAGGTTAATTATAGTGTGAAACACAGGGTTTAGAATTTCGGTACAGGGAGGTCTAGAGAGACAAGATGGAGGAATTGGGGCGTGTCCTGTCCTTCTTCGTCTTCTTCTTCTTGGCCTCCATCTCCTGTGGTGGTGGTGGCACTTTGGGATTGGTTCTTACTAAAAGTGCACTTGTCAATAAGGGTGAAAGGCATTGGGGAAAATAGGTAAATATCTTATACGTAGTTTTGGGTATAAAGATAAGTGACCGCCCCGAGGGCTCTCAGTGTGCTCATGGCCAATGTGCTGTGCTCTGTTGGGCCGAGAGAAAATCTTGTAGATAAAAACTCATAAACACTGAAGACCGAGAAAAAACCTGAAGACTCTTTTTGTCCTTTGGAGCGTGGGCTGCCCAAGGCCATCTCGAGCCTTTCCAGGCCATCAAAAACAGCCGAGAACGGGACACCCACCCCGTGTGGGCTCTTGGCTGCGGCCTGCTGGAGGCCTCACCAGCGTGGAGCTGCTGTGCCAGATGGGAAATGTGTTGTTCTGCAGCCTGGGTTAAATATTTCTGAACCTAGAAGCCATTAACAAATAAAAACTCTGTGGTATAGAGCGAGGTGATGCTCCTTGTGCTGCTTTTCCATCACAGCGTGCCCAAGGGCTGCAAAAAGCAGCTCGGAGGCTCCTCTCTCCTTATCAAACTGAACAAAACCTCTGGTTTTCCAGTGGCTGGGTGTCAGGATGGCAGCAGGGAAAATCTGCCTCCAGATCCAGCTGGATTAGGACTCCACAGCCTGAGATTCCCTCTTGGAATATGTGCCCGTGGTTTTTATCACCATCAATGTCCCCACAGATGGTCCTGCTGTCCATATAACGGCCTAGGAGATATTTATTTGTTGGGAAAGGAATTAATCCATGCCTTTAATCCTGCTGAGCTCCCAGCTTTGCTGCTGGGGAGCCGTGAGGAATTCCTCAGGTTAGCACTGAGCTCTGTTCTGGGGAAAAAAAAGGGAAATAATTTCCTTTCCATGGGCTGGTTCTCCCTGCTTAATGCTTCCCCTGCAGCTCTCCCAGTCCCTCTGCATCCCATTGCCCCAAGGCCTGATCCTTCTGCTCCTGCATTTCTGCATTGGCTTCCCTGCAGGGAGGCAGCACTGGGCAGCTCCAGACCCTCCTCCTCCTCCTCCTCCTCTTCCTCCTCCATCTCCTTTGCTGCCTCTCTGGTGCTGCTCCCCAGGCTGGGGTGCAGCAAGAAGAGTGGTTTGCATTGATCCATCTGCTGCCACGCTTGGATCTCCCTCCTGAGGGATTTGGGCTCTCTCAGAGCCTGGCAGCGTTCAGGAGTCGCTCTCTCCATCTTTAAACTCAGCTCCTGCTGCTTCACCCCAGGCCCTTCCCCAAAACCTCTGAATGTGTTCAGCACCAGCCCCACAACCCCCTGAGGTATTTCCAGCTGGACCAAGCCTTTATTCCCTCCCTCTGGAGCTGTTTCTAGCCTTCCCAACCTCCCTGACCTGTGCAGAGGCTGCATCACCCTTCACCTCCCATCCCGTGTGCCCTGCCACGCACCAGCCGTGGCATCTCCCTCTGAGCACGGATCCTGCCCAGCCCCTGGCAGCTCCCCGTGCCAGGAGCCGTTAGTGGGAATGCCTTGGCTTGGCCAAGCTCCCTAATTGGGAGGTTTGCCTCCAACACGCCCGCGCTGGCGCCCAGCGCCGCGTCTGTGCTGCCGCGTGGGTGGCGGGGAGCAGGTTCAGATGGTTTCCCTTTATGGAGCTGGGGGGAAAATAGGCTTTCCTGGGGATTTCTCAGCCAGAAAGCTGCTGTTTCTTTTCCATGGATGGAGCCTGGGGTGTCCTGCTCTGGTGCAGAAGCAGGGAGTGATCAGGGGGATTGAGGCTGAGAATTCCCTTTTTCCAGATCCCAACTGGTGACAGCGGTGCCTGGGCTGGGGAGGGGGGGCCTGGATCACATTTATCCAGGAAATTCTGAAATGTGGGGAGTTTTCCTATGAATCCCGGCAGGGGTTTCCTATGAATCCCAACCTCTCCCTGTTGTGTTGCTTCTTTCCCCTCCCTCTCTGGGAATCCTGGCCCTATGGGAATGCTGGGGGCTCCTCAAGCTGAACCCCTTTCTCCTGCTTGGGGTGAGGGGGCTGATATTTATCGGAACTATCTCCGTGCTGGTTCAAAAAAACCCCGCGGAGCGCCGGGCTGGATCCGCGTTCTCAGGGACTTTCCCTCCTGCATTTGTCAGTGTCAGCAGGAGTAATTTCATAAATATGCTGGGAGCAGGGGTGGGGACTTCACCCAGACTTTACGTCAATGTAAACAGCCCTAATTGGTGCTGGAGCCTCATAATTCCAGGATTCTCCCCCCTCCCTGCCCGCGTGCATCGAGGAAACTCGCGGTGCCAAGGCCAAACGTGTTTTCATTCATAAACCCTGGGAAGGGGGGAGCAGGGCCTCGCTGCCATTTCGTGCCTGGGGGGGCCTTTTTTTACATCCCCCTCTACACCCTCCTCAATCTGACTTATCGCTGGCTTCAAGCAGCGGCAGAAACGCGGAGTGCTTAATGGGGGAGCGCTGGGAAGAGAATAAAGCCATTTACTGCTCAAACGCTGCGCTGGAGGCAGCCGAGGGCCTCTGGGAGCCTTCATCCCTCTCACATTCGCTCACTTGATGGCCTCTGTGTGACTGGAGCCATGCGGGCTTTGTCAGGGGGGGCAAACCCACCTGCCTGCACCACACCTGGGGTGTTTTAGGGCAGGGACACCCCTCTGGGGCTGTGGGATGGGGTTGTGCAGGTTGGCTCCTTGGAGCGGGCAGCGATCCCTGTTTTCTTGCTGGCCTGCATCACCCGGGGGATGCTTGTGTTTAAAAATTCATCCTGTGCTGGGAAGCAGCTGGGAAAGGAGGGAGATGGGTGAGGATGTCTAGCAGAGGGGCACAGAGCCCTCCATCTCCTCCTGGGCAGCTCAGCATCCCCAGGAGGCAGCTGCCCATCACTCACTTGCATACAGCTCCTTTTTTTCCTATAAAATTAGGTTTCTAAAAGAAGAAAAATAAACTTTGTAGCCCCTGGGGCTGTGTCCTGTGCTAGGAACAGCATCCCTAGCAGGGTTTTGCTGCAGCCATCCCTGAACCACAGCAGGGCTTGGCAGCCATGGGATGTGGCTCTTCTGGCTGCCCTGCCTGGTGGGGATGGGTGTGAGGGTGGGTTTGGGGTCCCAGGAAGGGCAGCATCACCCCTGCTCCTCCTCTCAGTGACTCAGAGGGTGCAGCACGGTGTGTGGGAGGGTTGTGGTCCCTTTTCTAGGCTGGGAAAAAGGGAAATGACTTCTGGTGTCCCGACTTAAATGCTTCCCACCCACTCATCCCCAAATGCAGGGGAAATCAGACACTGTGGCTGTGTTTGCTTCCCACATCTCGGTCTGTGGGGACTGTGATGGATGGCAAAGCCACGTCACCAAGCTGGGGGAGCCCAGAGGGTCCCTGGGGGGCTCCCCCATGGGTCAGACCCGTCTGCTGGCAGCACCAGGAGGGTGTGAGTGCCACTTCCAGCACCTTGGGAGGCTGCTGTGAGTGCTGGATGTGCCTTGGTGGAGCCAGGGGCTGCTGCTCATGCTCTCAGCACACTCTGGGCTTGTCAGGGTGAGCCCAGAACGACACAGAGCTGGGCTCCATCCTCCCCAGGCAGCTCTGCTCTGCTGATTTAATCCATGTTTTAGAGGGTGCAGTTTCCAGCTATGTCAGGGAAGGGATGGGTTGGATATTAGGAGAAAGGTTTTCACTGAAAGAATAGTAAAGAACTGGAATGCTCTTCCCAGAGAGGTGTTGAAATCACCATCTCTGGATGTGTTTAAAAGAAGACTGGACATGGCACTGGGTGCTATAGTCTGGTTGAGGTGTCAGGGCATGGGTTGGACTTGATGATCTTAGAGGTCTCTTCCAACCTCATTATTCTGTGATTGAGTGATTGTGTGATTGTGTGATTGTGTGATTCTGTGACTCTGGGATTCTGTGACTCTGGGATTCTGGGATCCTGTGATGCTGGGATTCTGTGAATCTGTGATTCTGGAATTCTGTGACTCTGTGATTCTGGGATTCTGGGATTTTGTGATTCTGTGATTCAGTGATTCCGTGAATCTGTGATTCTGTGGATCTGTGATTCTGGGATTCTGTGATTCTGGGATTCTGGGATTCTGTGATTGGCCCCTCTGGGTTCCAGAGCTGAAGGGAGAAGAGGGCAGGGTCTGGGTGTCCCCAAGCAGGACCAGCTGCCCTTGTGCCCCAGTGCAGGACCGTGCTGTCCCTGGTGTCCCCGTGCCCTGCTGCCCAGATGTGCTGTCCCTGGTGTCACCGTGCCCCGGGTCACACACACAGAGCTGTCACCGTGCCCTGGGGCACACAGACACAGCTGTCCCTGGTGTCACCGTGCCCTGGGGCACACAGACACAGCTGTCCCTGGTGTCACCGTGCCCTGGGGCACACACTGGCACCCTCAGCCCCTAGCTGCCTCTGAGGCATTGCAGATGTTCTCTCCGCAGCCCGGTCAGCGCGGGAGGAGCGGCTCCGCGTCCGTCGGAAGCGCTGTAAATCACCGCGATGGGTTCCTCAGAAGGGCTTCCAGCCAGGACCATAAACATCTTTGCCTCGGGCCAACGTGACATCCGTGGAGCTCCCCGGCCGTCCCCCTGCACGGCTCACGGCTCTGTCCCATCCAGCTAGCACTCAACAGCTGATAACTTTTCCCCCCTTGCCTTTCCTTCCAAGAGTTGGGCTGTTCTTCAAACTCAAAAGCTCGGAAGGGCTTCCAGCCAAGAGTGTAAAGCCCCAGAAGAAGGTTTTGTGAGCTGGGTGGTTTAGCAGTTACAGAACACGTGCTACAGGACCCCCAAGCAGAAGCTCAGTCCCTCCCCTGTGTGCAAAGGCTCTGGTGACTCTGGAAAAGGAAATTTATTTCTACTGGCCACAGCAACTCCCACTTCTTTGGGGAAGCAGTTAAAAAAAAACCCAAGAAACCTTTGAGCACAATTAAATTTTTTAAACCGTAGTCATCCCCTCTGTTCTCCAGTGATTTCCCACCGGCAGGGTTAGGAAATCATGTTTTACATCATTCTGGCTGCTGACCCTTGTGGGAGCTGCTGGATTTCTGAGAGGAGCTGGAAGGGATCTTCTGAGCTCACCTCAGCCCAGGCAAGAGTTGTTTCATAAAGAGGCACAGTTAAGTGTTTGATCTGAAGAAAATGGCATGGAAAAAAAAAATCCCTGAGTGATGGATGCTCAGGTTGCATTGTGGAATATCAAATCTTCTGTGAGGGAAAAGGTTCCCTGTGAGCACTGCTGCCCTGTGTTTCTGGGTCCTTTGGGACCTTCAGGGAAGGGTTGGCCTCCCCAAAAGTTTGTAGTGGATGTGGTCTGATGTGGAAAAGTACAAACAAGGGATTTGAATTTAAAATTGCCAATATTTAATCACTGTGGTCAGTGTTTCATCCTCAGCAGGATGGGCTGGGTCACAAGGGACATGGTCAAGGGACATGGTGGGGCTGTGGGACCATCATGAGAATGGGAGAGTTTTCCAGTCCCATCTTCTGGTGCTCTCAGCAGGGTCTGGCTGGGGTTTTATCCTGTCTCCCAGTGCTCTCTCCATATGGGTGATTGCTTGGCATAGGCCTCTGGCCCAGCAGAGCTGCCTGCCCTGGGAGAGCTCCTGAGAGCCACAACTCGGCCTGTGGACAGGTATCTGCTGCTTTTCACAGGCTTTGCTGCTCACCTCCAGCTTTTCCATTGATCCTGGGGGATTTGGGGGATTTGATGCACTCAGCATCCTGCCTATGCCATCCCACCCCGGAGCACCTCACTGCAGGTGAGCCGCTGGCAGCTGAGCCAGCCGGGAGCTGCTGCTCCCCCACCTCCTGCTCTCCCTCCCTCCCTCCCTCCCTGCCGAGCGTTTGGACAAATAAAGTTCGGAAAAAATCCGAGCTGGAGCTGCTGACTCCTTGTGCAAGCGGTTTAAAATAGGCCACGCTGTTCCAGGCTGGCGGCAGCCAGCTGGCCCCGCGGCCTCCCCGCTGGAAAACAACCGGCAACAAAAACACGGGAGCCCCGCGCCGGGCCTGCCACCGCGGCCAGGACGTGACCTGCTGCCACCCGGGGCTGGGTGACACTGCCAGGAGCACGAGGGCAGCTCCATGGACATTTCCCTTGGCCGTGCAGGTGGGATGCCAAGTCTGCGATGGGCAAGGAGCATCTCCGGTGACATCTCCGGTGACATCTCCGGTGACATCTCCACCCGCGTCGCTGCCGCCCCAGCGGGGTCCTGGGCAATCCCCCCGCTGCTCCCATTGTGTTTTTGTTGGTTTTGAAGACAAAGCAGCGGCGCTGCTGGCCGGGAGCCCGGCGGGAAGTGGCCCCAGGTGGGCTGGACAAGGTGCCGGGGGGCAGAGCCGTGTCCCCCCGGGGCTGGCCGGTGCCGCAGCCCACGGTGCCTTTTCCGTGCTCGGCGCTCCTTCGGGGACAGGAAGGGCTGCATTGTAAGATGGCCTTCCAGGATTTCCTCCAGCGGCCCTTGGGGCAGGATGCGGCGCTGCACCGGCTTCCAGGGGAACCTGCAGGGATGCTGGGTTGTCCTGGACACTCTCCACAGCTCCTTTGCGAGCCCAGGTGGTGTGGTCCTGGTAATCCCAGGATTGGGTAATTCCTCGGGGGAGGGCCAAGAATCCAACAAAGACACAAGAGCCCCGTCAGCCCTGAACTGATCCAGCTCACCCAACAGGCCCATTCACCACCCTGACCCCAAAGAAGTGTGTGAAGAGAGCAATGGGATCCCAGTGCAGGTGGGTTAGCTCAGAGATGATCCTTGGCAGTCTCAGGGGATGGATGATGTGGCAGTGAGAGCTCAGCTGAGCACAGAGCAGGAGGAGCACAGTCCCCTGAGGGAGAGCTGAACCGCAGGTGTGGTGATGCAGCTTGTGAGGATGTGAGCCATGTCCCTGGGCTCCCAGGGGTGTCACCCCATCCCAAACCTGCCTGCACACACAGTGAGACTGTCCCTGCCTTGCTCTCTTGTCCCTGGACACCCCTGCTGGCACCTGCTTTGCTTCCCTTTGTCACAGTGAGCATTTTGGATCTTCCTTCCAATGTGCTCTGGGGAAGCAGGAGGGCAAGGAATCCACCCACAGGGACAGAGCAGCTGTTGTGTGCTCCAGCAGCACATCAGCCCTGGCTTGGGGCACCAACCCAAACCTCTCCAAGGAGTGCAGCAGCTTCCCTGTCACCTCCACGGGGGACATCAGCACTGCCCCTTGTCCTCTGTGCCCTGATGATGGCAATTCCTCGTTGCAAGGTTTAATGGTTGTGTGCAGCTTGCCTCAAAGAGCTCTGCACCTTGGCTGGGGGGAGGAGGAGGAGGAGGAGGAGGATTTGGCAGCCGGGAGCAGGGGGATTAGCAGAGATTTGCTGGATCTCAAGGAGAGAGGTGCCAAGTTTTATTTGTCAGAGCAGGAGTCCTGCGGGCAGGGCACGTCCCCCGAGGATGCTGCGTGTCCCTGTCAGCTGGATGCAGCACCCAGGGCTGGCTCAGGGGGATTGGGGCTTTCTGTGTGGGGAACCCCACGGGCCACTGCTGGGGGAGATTCCAGGGAGACAGATTTTGGTTTGGAATAACCACAGGCTCCTGGATGAGGATGTCCTGGAGGATGAAGCTCTGTGGAGCAAACGTGGCGCTCCTGGAGATGTGCAGGTTAAAACCAGCTTGGTTTTAAGCAGAGCCCACGCAGTGCTGGTACCAAAACGCCCTCAGGATGCAGATCCCTGCTGTTGGGGAAGATGCTAGAGAGACAGATTTTGGTTTGGAATAACCACAGGCTCCTGGATAGGGGTGTCCTGCAGGATGGAGCTCTGTGGGACAGCATGAGATGCTCCTTGAGATGTGCAGGTTAAAACCAGCTTGGTTTTAAGCAGAGCCCATGCATTGCTGGTCCCAAAACGCCCTCAGGATGCAGATCCCTGCTGTGGGGAAGCAGGGAAGGTGGTGGGAGACAGATTTTGGTTTGGAATAACCACAGGCTCCTGGATAGGGGTGTCCTGCAGGATTGAGCTCTGTGGGACAGCATGAGATGCTCCTTGAGATGTGCAGGTTAAAACCAGCTTGGGTTTAAGCTGAGCCCACGCAGTGCTGGTCCCAAAACGCCCTCAAGATGCAGATCCCTGCTGTGGGGAAGATGCTAGGGGGACAGATTTTGGTTTGGAGTAACCACAGGCTCCTGGATAGGGGTGTCCTGGAGGATGGAGCTCTGGGGCGCTCCATGAGATGTGCAGGTTAAACCCAGCTTGAGTTTAAGCTGAGCCCATGCAGTGCTGGTCCCAAAACGCCCTCAGGATGCAGATCCCTGCTGTTGGGGAAGCAGGGAAGGTGGTGACTCCTACCCAGGGCACGGCGAGCCTGCAACATCTTGTGTAACAAGGAGCGAGCATCAAAGGGAAATGCCTGAGCGAAGCAATAACCCATGCTAACAACAGAGAAAAAAAAAAACCCTCTCCCCTTTCATTTCCCTCCCTCCCCTCTTGACCTTGAAGAATGCTGGAAGGTGTCATGTCATCAGCATTTCCCAGCCGCTGGGAGCTTGGGGGGGATTTTTTTCTTCCTTCAGGGCACCCTGCCAAGAATAACAGCCGACTCCAGCAGGTCGGCACAGGAAGGGAACGGCTGGAACCTGATTTGCAGTCAGACGCTCCGAGAGCCAGAATGCGTTTTATTGAAGAGGTCTCCAAGGAGGCATAAACCTTTCCCTCCCCTAAAATAAAAAAAAAAAAAAAAGGAAAAGAAAAGAAGAATTTTTAAAAAAGCCTTTCCGATGAAGCTGTATTTTTTTATATGGGTTTTTAAAAGTCTTTAAGATAGATTTGCTTTTGGGTCATGCTGCTGGTGTTGATTTAGGGCAGGAGCGGGAATGGGGAGGAACGGGGTGCATGGAATCCCTTGGATGAAGGGACATTTATTTTCCTGGTGGGATCAAGCCTCCTCCAGCAGGGCCCTTGGGATGGATGTGTTTAGCAGAGGTCAGAGAGAGACACAGGCACGATTCCTCCCAGGAAGGGGATGTTGATTGTCCGGGAGACAACCTGGGCACAGGTCAGGAGGTCCAGTGTCCCCATGATGACCAGTGCTCCTGTGTCCCACAGTGTGGGAGGTGTGGGGGCACTGAGAGAGTCTGGAATGGGAAAATCCCTGCTGGAAACCCGGGTTTGGTCAGGGAAGTGGTGAGCAGGACAGAGGGATGCAGCTCAGCTGGACAGACAGGACAGGAGCTGGCAAAGGAGGCGATGCTTGGCCCAGGTGGAATCTCTGGGATGAGGGCAGCTCTGGGGCTGGTGGTGCCTCCCAACAGGCACAGGGGGAGCAGGGCTTGGAGCAGGGGAGCCATGAGCTGGTGGTGATGGCAATTTGGAAGGGCTGGGCTCACATTCCTGCAGATTCCTTGCCTCAGTTTCCCCAGGTGGGACAGCTGCAGTGTGTCTGGAGGGAGGTGCCCATCACAGCTGATGGGTTCCAGTGCCACGTGGGCAGGGGGAGCCCACAGTGACAGAGGTGAGTGCCCATCTCACCTGGATGGTGGCACCTTTCCTGGGCATCCATGCTTGCCATGGTGGGGCTGGACCCTTCACAGGCTGCTCTGGCTGCTGCATGGCCACGGATTTCTGCCCCATTATTGCCAACAAAAATCTTTCCAACACGGGAGTTTCTCTGGTCACCCTTTGGCTACACAAGGGGACAGTGATTCCTGATGTGTTCCATTGATTCCTGATGTGTTCCACTGATTCCTGATGTGTTCCATAGATTCCTGATGTCTTCCATTGATTCCTGATCTGTTCCATTGATTCCTGATCTGGTTCATTGATTCCAGATCTGTTCCATTGATTCCTGATCTGTTCCACTGATTCCTGATCCATTCCATTGATTCCTGATCTCTTCCATTGATTCCTGATGCATTCCATTGATTCCTGATCCACTCCATCCTGCCTGCACCAGCCTGCCCTCAGAAAAGAGCCAAACCAAACCCCATCCATTGCTCGGCACCCCAAGGCACAGAAGAACCTCCCAAAAAAGCTCTTCCACCAACTCTTAGAGGGAAAACGCTGGTGGCAGCCCTTGATCTCTGGGGATGAATCTGCTGAGCTCCCAGCCCTTGTTCCTCTGATCACATCCCCCAGCTCTCTAAATCCAGCAAGACATTCCCAACCAGGAGCAGAGACCAGGCTGCTGGGTTGTTTGCAGAGCTCCATCCTTGGGAACATCTGGAACCGCTGGCTCGTCCCACCTCCAGCTGGCTTTGGGGCAGCAACAACCATGGGTGGTCACCCTGGGGTGCCGCAGGGCTGGTGACAACATCCATGGCATGGATCTCTGTGCTGGCGGCTTGGACCCTGCTGAGCCACCCCAGGGCTGGTGGCAGTGACAACATCCCTGGGATGGATCTCTGTGCTGGCAGCTCCTGGCACAGCCCCATCCCAGCCCCGGGAAGCTCCAGGCAGGAGCAGGATCCGAGGGTGAGGTGATCCATGCAGCTCCCAGCTCCCCTCTAATTCCTTTCCCAGCTGCTTTTGCTCATGGCCATGACCAGGCTGTAACCGGAGCAGGTCAGCGTTTTGCTGATGGAATGTTTTTCCATCGGGAAATACCAATTTCTGTGGGAACATCTCAATTTTGACCAAAGTTGTCTCTTTTTTTTTTTTTGTTGGGGAGGTGGGGGAGGGACAATACTTGAAAACCAGGCTTTTCCAGAGGTTAACCTTCTGCCATTGCTTGTGAGATGAGCACAGAGGGTGGCTGTGGCATGGGAAAGGTGGGAATGAAGGGTGGTGTGGGAATAAAACCATCGTTGCAGACATCTTTTATGGAAAATCTTTTCTTTAGGATTTTTCTTCTTGAGAAGCTGAGAAGCCTCAAGAACAAAATGTAAACAATGATTATCTGCTGCTGTGGAATGCAACAGGTAGATCTTTGATTGGCCCATATTAGATGTTTGTAATTAATGGCTAATCACAGCCCAGCTGGCTCGGGCTCTCTGTCTGAGCCACAAACTTTTGTTATCATTCTTTGCTATTCTATTCTTAGCTAGCCTTATAATGAAATCCTTTCTTCTATTCTTTTAGTATAGTTTTAATGTAATATATATAATAAAATAATAAATCAAGCCTTCTGAAACATGGAGTCAGATCCTCGTCTCTTCCCTCATCCAAGAACCCCTGTGAACACCGTCACAAACCACGGCTAAGGACAGACCATGGTGCAAAACGGTAAGCAAGAATATTTTTTAAAAAGTCAAAATGAAGTGAACTGGTGGATTATCCTCAAAAATACTTTCATTCTGGGTTTTGGAGTAAGATTTGGGCTTTGTCTATCTCTTCCTCTGCTTGGTCTTTTCCCAAGTGCTGTTACTTGAGCATCCCCTGCACCCGCTCGGGTTTGACATGCAGGCAGGAGGGAGAGGAGATTCCAAGGGGGATTTTCAGCTGGGCAGGAGCTGTAAGCTCCACCTGCCTCCCAAGGGGATGAGGTGCTTGGCCCCGGCTCCATCCCCATCTCCCGTGGCCACCCTGCAGGGCAGATCCACCTTGGGGCGCTGAATAACGGGCTGGGAATAGAAAGCTGAAACCAGAGACCTCATCTTCCCGCTGCATCTTCGCAGCCATGTGAGAGGCTCCTTCCCTCCCATCCCACTCGGCAGCAGCCAGGGCTTGCCTCGAAATAGCTCCTGGCACTCAGGGGCAGGACCTGGACCCTGCCCATCGCGGGGAGCCCGTGCCATGCCCGGCCCTGCTGTGGATGGAGCCCTGCAGCAGGGCCCGGAGGCCAAGCAGCAGCACAGCAGGCTTGGAACACCCTCGGAGCTTGGAAAACACTTTGTGCCGCCCACAGGGGATGCCGAGTTGCCGGGATGGGTTTGTGCTCTGGAAGGACACGGGGTGCAGAGTCCCCGCTTGGTGCCAGCGCCCAAGGGCGCTGCAGGGGTCTGGCTGCTGCTCCCGGGTTTTTACTGCTCTGCAAACTGTTATTATTTGCAGTGACAAACCTTTTCTTCTCTTTTTCACCCCCCCTCTCTCCCTCTCCTCTCCACCCTTTTTTAATAGCAGCCTCTAACAGCCACACTCATTCTTCTTTGTTGACACGGCCCTTTGGCATCAGCACTTGGCATTTGCAGAGCTGCTCGCCCTGGAAAGGAAAAGAAAAAAAAAATCTCTTTTTTTAAAAAAAAAAAACTTCTGAAAAAGCCCCACAGGCAGCAACTGGGCCCTTGTGCCTTGCAGGGGACGTGGCTCCCTCCTGCCCATGGGAACATGGGGGGAATCAGGGCTGGTCCCACTGGAGGTGAGCAGGAGGAGCAGCACGAGGTCAATGCTGTGGGTGCCCATGGAGGGATTTGGGGCATGGACTGAGGGTTCAGGATTGTCCTCTTAAATTCATGGACTCACAGGGTGCTCCTGCTTGGACTCAGCCCCTGTGACCATTATGCCAGGCACCAAATGTGTCCCCACATGGCTTTGTCCTGCAGGAGCAGCCGTGTCTTTGCCACAGCCTGGGAGCACCCAGAGAGGCTCAGAGTGTCCCCAAAGGGCTGTGGTGGCCGTCAGTGGTCCCCTCCTCTCCCCAGAGCCACCTCCCTCCTTCCTGCCTGCTGGGGACCCTGCCAGCAGCATCCTCCCCTCCTTCCCTGGCTCCTCCCTCAGCCTGCAGCTGGGACTCCATTGTGGTGTGGCCGTGTCCCCGTCCCCTCCACCCTGTCACAGCTCCCTGTCACCTGTGCGCAGCTTTCCCTGGGTCATTATTTTTTGATTCCAGGCTCTCCGCTGTGCAGAGGCAGATGTTGCTGCTCTCACCAGCTGGGATCTTGGCCAGGAGCATCCTTGACTCACCTGCATGGCCACGCGAAGGACTGGGGGAAAACAGTTTGCAGGAGAAAAACTGCCTGGACTTTTCCAGCGAAAAAATCAATGAAGCCAGTCCAGAAGTTCAAAGAAAGGTTGAAGCAGCAGATAAGGGATATATCCCCACCATTTCCATGAACCAGCCCTATCTCTCCCATCTGAAAAATCAGCACCAACCGAGAGCAGAGATCAGCCTTTTTTCAAAACAACAGAAAAAAAAAAAGGAAATAAAACTTGCCGAGACAAATACAGCTGTTAAGCGCAGAGTTCAAGGTCGCTGAACTCCAGACCAGTGCCCCAGCATCCCGTGGCAGCCACTCTGCCACCTTCACCCCGGGCAGGTGACACTGTGGAGCTCAGCCTGGCGGCGCCGTGCCTCAGTTTCCCCAGCGGGAATCATCACCCATGCTGGCACGTGGTGGCATTTAGCTGGATTTTGGGCAGGGATGATGCCAGGGCTGGGCTGCCCTTCCCAGTGCCCTTCCCTGCCTGCCTTTGCTGTCGGGCAGGACGCCAGGAGCCCACGGGCAGAGGTGGGAGCCTGGACGGGCGCCGTGCAGGCAGCGGCTGTTCTGCCTCCCTGGCCACTCTCAGCTGGGAATTGCCTCCTTGGAGAAATATTCCCTTCTCAAACACCAGGCCCTGGCGGGGATTATCCAGAGGGGGTGGCTGGGGCAGCAGTCACGCTGTCTCGAAGGCACTGTGTTGTTTGAAATGCTCTTTAAGGCACTTGATGACTCACAGCAACAGCTGGAAGGAATAAGCAGTTGGTAATTTCCATATTAACCTCCCGCTCCCAGGGATGTGGGATCTGCAGCACGTGCCTGCTCCAAGGGATGCCAGGGAATGGGTGCTGCCGGGGCCTGTCCGGCAGGGCAAGAGGGCAAAAGGGACTGGGATAGGAACAGGGACAGAGATGGGGATTGGGACGTGAATGGGAATGGGGATGAGGAGGGAGATAGGGGTAGAAATGGGGATGAGGATGCAGATGAGGATGGGAATGAGGGTGAGGATGAGATGGGACAGAAGTGGAAAAAGAAAGGGCTACAAGGATAAGGATGGCAACAGGGACAGGAGTGGAAATGGGAATGGGGATGGCGATGAGAATAAAGATAAGGTTGAGGCTGGCAGTACAGATGGAGGAATTGAGGCAGGAATGGGGATGGGGACAGTAATGGGAATGGGGACAAGGATGGATCCAGCACGCTGTGGGCTGCTCATGCCTCCACCCTGAATCCCTGCCCCATACAAGCCAGAGGAGCCCCACGGGGCCGGTCACAACTGTTTGCACACCTTGCACAACTGCTGCTGAGTCCTGACACAAGACAGGGCCTGTCCCCTACCCTGTAAGGGACATCTGTCCCTGGCACTTGTCTTTGAGCAAGGCACAGTGTGACATTGGCCATCCTGAGCGAGCCAGGAGCCGCCTTGCCCTGCCTCCCGGTGTGCTCACAGCGCTGTGGTGGGGGAGCAGACCTGGCTGTCACTGTCAGCACCCCAGCCCAGCCCAGGGGTGTCTGTGCAGGCCCAGCTCTGGCAGCAGGGCTGCGCGCCGGCCGCGGGAGCCGCGCTGGAAAATCCTGCGCTAGGCTCGCCTTGATCCCCACGCGCCCCGGGGGACGCGTTTGCCGCCAGGGCATGTGTTTTCAGTTCTTGCCGAGGCCGACTTGAGAAATTTTCTCTCCCTCCCAGCTTCTCTGTTGCAAACAGCAACCGCAGGGCCGGGGCGGCTCAGGATGATAAATGAGCTGCTCTGTCCGGGCGCAGCCGAGACCCGGGGAGCTGCTCCGAGGCCGCGTCCCAGCGGGGCACGGGGGGAACGGGGGAGCCGGGGGCTTGTGGAGCCTCAGGAGAGGGGCACGGGGGGTTGGTGTTCCATGGCAGGCTGGGGAGGGGGGTTTGGCCCTGCTGAGCTCCGGACTTTGAATACGGCGCGTTGTTTCTGGCCCATCTGCGGAGCAGGCGGGGGAGCATCTGTCGGCTGTGCTCGAAGGGTGGGCTGAGCTGGTGGCCGCGGCTCCCGGGGGAGCTCCAGCTGGGCAGCTGGGCTGAGGCATTCCCGGATCCGCTGCTGCTGCTGCTGCTGCTGCTGCTGCTGCCTGGGGTCAGGGATCCATCCGGCCCAGTGGCCCCTTTCCATCCGGGAACAGAGGTGACACCGAGACACCGTGCGCGGCTTTAAAGAGCATCTGAGTCATGCCCACCCCGAGGCGCGGCGCTCCCGCTGCCCTCGGCGCATAGAGCAGCCACCACATCAGCCCTATAAATAAATAAAATACAACGAGGCCCTGCTGTCTTCTGGAAACCCCTGAAAAAGCCCCGTGGAGCCAGTTCTCCCAAGGTATCGTGTTCCCGCTTTGTGCGTTGCCTCCCACCCCCTGCTCCTTTACTACCGGAGCCATCTGCGTGGAAACTGGACCCGGGTCCCCGAGGAGCCCTCGTGCCCCTGCCCGCGCTCCAGCTGATGTCACACAATCTGGTTGATCTCAGGGCCAGTTGCCGGGGAGCACCGGACGCTGTCACCCGCAGTCCGGGTGGGAGGTGACACTGAGGCTTGGCCAGCCCCAGGGGGACCCGGACGGGGCGGCCCGAGCAGTGCTGAGGAGCAAGGGGCAGCGTGGCTTCTGCGCATCATCTGGGTGTGCTGGCACGTGGCTCAGGCATCCGTCCTGCTGTCCCTCTGTCCCTGTGTCCTATCCAACCTTGCCTCTTTGGGTTTCATCCTGCACCCTCCCAGCTCAGGCGGATTTGCAAGGACAGCACCTGGGATATTGCAGTGACTTGCTGTGAACTCAAACTCCACAGCGCTTCCTACTAAAACGACTGTTTGAAAAAAAAAAAAAATCCCCCTTCCAGTTCCTAATATATTTATTTAATCGGGAGAGCCGTGCCGAGCCGGTGGGCACGCTGACGAGCCGCTGGGGTGGTTAATCAGTCAGGTTTAATTGAGGCTGGCCCTGGGCACAGTTTGCGCTTCCGCGGTGCCTATTGTCCAAGGACAGCAAAGTGCTTTCCAAGCATTAAATCTTATCGCGGGCTGCGAGGCAGGTAAGGATATACCGGGATTATTGCATGCGCCGCTGAAACGCCGCCAGCTCCGGCTGGGAACGCATCAGCTATTTACCAGTGAGTGGCAAAGCGACGCAGCATTTTAGGACCGAGCGGGAAATAGAATCTGGTATTGAACTGGAACAGCGGCAGCAGTTTGAAAGTGGGAAATAAATTACCGGGGGTGGTCGGGACACCGAGTTAATGGCTGGAAAGGGCAGGAAAGGGCCGCTGCTCTCGGTGGGATCCGTGAAGCAGGACGCGGTGCCTTTAGTGGGTGCGAGCCGCACAAAGCGCCGTGGGGCGGCTTGGGGGTGCCGGGTGGGACACGGGTGGGACACGGGTGGGACACGGGTGACGGGCGCGGAGGGGACATCGCGCGGGGGCCGGTGCGGGGATCCCGGTCACAAAACGCTCGGGGGCCGGCCGTGTAAATCCCCACGTCCCTCCCCGCCGTGGGGTCCCTGGGCCGCGCTGGCTCCGCGCTGGCTCCGGGCGGGCTCCGGGCGGGCGGGGGGTGGCAGGGGCTCGTTCCTCCCTCCGGGCCCCCCCGGGCGGGCAGGTCGCGGCGGGGGGGCCGGGGAGGAGCCGGGCCGGGGGCGCCGGGGCCGGGAGGCGGCCGGCAGCCGCCCTTCCTCCGCGCCGCCGGCGGGACCCAAACTTTCGCACCGAACTTTTATCCCGGGTTTATTTTTGTTGCCGTCCGTGGGTATTTTGTTGTTGCCGCGGGGAGCTTTTTTGTTGTTGTTGTTGTTGCCGTTGTTTTATCATAATTTTTTTTTTCTTTCCTTTCTCGCTGCCTTCCCCCCGGCGGGAGGAGGCGGGCGGAGGGGTGGGGGGGGGAGCGCTCCGCAAACCCGCCCCCCGAGCCTGCGTGTCCGGCGGAGCCGCGGGATGAGCCGGGGGCGGCGATGAGCGCGGCGGGGCCGGGGGCGGCGGCGGGGCCGGGGGCAGCGGCGGCGCCGCTCTCCCGCAAGCAGCGGCTGATGGCCGCGCTGGCGGCCGGCGAGGCGGCGGCGGCGGCGGCGGCGGCGGCGGGGGGGGGCGGCCCCGGGACCGCGCAACCCTCGGCGCCCCCGCTCTGCTGCTTCATCTGCGGCGGCGGCATCAGCCGCGGCAAAGAGCTCAAGCTTCAAGTGCGACCCCCCCGCGACCACCGGCCCTTCTTCCCCTTCCTGCAGCACCAGGAGCCGGCGCCCGGAGCCCGCGCCGTCTCGGCGGAGGGCTGCGCCCTGGTCTGCGCTGTCTGCCGCTGCTTCCTGGGCGAGCAGTGGGACTCCTTCGAGCGCAGCCGCACGCCGGTGGAGAAGCGCATGTACTGGCTCAAGCGGCCCCATCAGTGCGAGGCGGCGGCGGCGGCGGCGGCGGGGGGAGCCGGGCTGCGGCGGGGGGCCACGGGCTGGGACCCCGCCGCGCCGCCGCGCCGCGCCGCCGGCCACCCGGAGGAGGAGGAGGAAGAGGAGGAGGAGGAGGAAGGGCCGGCAGCCGGCTCCGAGCTCTCCGAGCTCTCCGACGCCGAGCCCCTGTCGGAGCCCGAGGGGGCGGGCGGCGCTGTGCGGGCCCCCCCGGCGGCGGGCAGCGAGCGGGGGCCCCCCTGCTGCTCGTCGGACAGCGAGATCAACATCACCAGCGAGGAGGAGGAGGAGGAGGAAGGCAGCGAGCGGCCCGCTTGGGCACCGGGCACCGCCTGCTACATCTGCGGCAGCCCCCTGGCACCGGGCGCCCAGCACCGCGTCCACGTGCAGAAGCAGGAGAAGAGCTCGCCGGGACCTTTCTTCCCGTTCCTGTGGCTGCACAGCCCCCCGGCGGGCGCCCAGCCGCTGTCGCCCACCGGCAGCACCCTGGTGTGTCCCTGCTGCTTCGCCTCGCTCATGCAGCAGTGGCAGAGCTTCGAGCTGGCCAACGTGCCCGTGCTGCAGCGGCTCTACGTGGTGCCCCTGGGCGCCGGGGCCATGCCCGCCAAGGGCCGCCGCGGCGTGAAGGAGGACGGCTCGGGCATCCCGCCGCTGCCCGAGGCTTGCTACCTGTGCGGGGAGGAGTGCGGCAAGGAGGCGAGGCCGGTGGCGGCCAGAATCACCAACGGCAACGCCAAGAGCACGATGCATTTCCCCTTCCTCAGCCTCCTGCCCTGCCCGCCCGGCGCCAAGGGGCTCAACAAGCACTGGGAGGTCAGCAGCTGCCGCAAGTGCTTCGGGGTGCTGCAGGACCTGTGGGCCATGTACAGGGCCTGTCACAACGAGGAGCTCATCTCCTCCGTGCAGAGCTTCCTGGGCAGGTACCACCAGGTCTTCTCGGCCGGTGACCTCGCCGGCCACCCCGCTGCCATCAAGCCGGGTCCCACCTCCGTCTGCTACATCTGCGGGGCCGAGCTGGGGGCTGGCAAAGAGTTCCAGCTGAACGTCAACCCTCCGGGGCGCTTTGGGGAGAAGGAGCCCTTTTTCCCCTTCCTCACCGTGTACCCGCCCGCGCCGCGGGCCAGGCCGGCCGACTCCACGGGGCTGGTGGCCACCTGCATCCTGTGCTACCACGACCTGCTGGGACAGTGGCTGCAGCACGAGGGCAGGAACTCCCACCACCCCAGCAGCGCCTGGTCCCGCCAGTACAAGGTGGAGACCTTCGTCTGCTTCTTCTGCCGGCAGGAGAAGAAGCGGTGCCTTGGATTAAGGGCGGTTCAGGTGGCCAGGCTCCCCGTGTTCCTCTACACGCTGCGCGTGGCCAACAGCCTGCTGGTGGACGATGGCAAGCAGCTGACCATCGGCGCCTGTGCCGAGTGCGGGGCTGTGGTGCTGGCTGGCAAGAGCGTGACCCCGCCAGAGCTGCTGGCAGTGGCGCCCCCGGCTCTGCTCCCCAAGGTAAGGCAGCTGGCCAGGTCCCCGTCCCTCCTTTCCCTGCGCTTCCCACCTCTGGGATCCGGGAGGAGTTGGAGCGGTGACATAGATGGATGCTCGCGCTTTGGGTCTGGGTGCTGGGGGTGGATGCTAATGGATGGGGTGCCTTTAGCAGTGAACTTTTGGAGCTGTCAAGCTGCGAAGGAGCAGATGAAAACCCTTCCAGGAGGTGGGAAGAGCCAAGGGCTGTCCCGTTCCAGAAGTGTCGGTGTTGTTGGCAGCTTCGCGTGAGGGAGGTGGGAGCCAGGACAGAGGAAATGCCAACCCTGTCCTGCTGGCCATCAGGGGTGCTCAGAGGTGCCAGGGAGGGCTGCCTGGCCTGCCCTCCTTGGAGCATCCTTGGGAAGCTGGAAGGAGCTCATGGGCTCTGTAGGAAACTTCCCAACTTCTCCCCAGTTTTACAAGGTGCCTTAATGAGGGGATTTCCCTTGGAGGAGCCCCAGTTCTTCCCACAGCTGCTGGGTGAGCACAGGGCTGGGTTCCCCCCACTTATCCTGCAGTGAGGGCTCCCCAAAAGCCCTGCAGCCCTGAAGGTGTCATGGGTGTTGTGGCCCAGGTGCTGCCAGATTCCCCAGCTGCTCCTTTCTGGGGTTACGCAGGTTGCTTTGGGGCCATCACCTCAAAAGCACATGGCAGAGCAAAAGTTTATTCCTCCCAAGCTTGTCTTTCTCGTGGGATGGGAAAATAACAGCTTTTCCTCCCAAATTTCCAGCTTCTGGGAGCTCTCCAGAGCCGCTGCTCTGTACCACCAAACCAGGCCCGGGCTGGGCTCTGTCAAATGCCAACATCCCAAATCCCCGAGGTCATTTTCAAAGCCTTTCAGCTCCATCCGTAGCCAGAACCCTGCGGCTCTCAGAGGCGCTGGCATTTTCTTTAGAAATGTAAACCAGTCCTTCCCAGACAGCACTCCTTTTCTCTCCCACCACTCTCCCTTGGCTGCTCACAAATATAATTTCCCATTCAGCTGTGCTGGCTCCTGACCTGGGGGGACACTTGGAGAGGCACCAGGCAGGAGCTGCATCCACCTGGAGGTGCCAGGATGGCACAGGAGGTTGGGTTGGCACCAGTGCTGGGAATCCTCTGGAAGTTGTTCCTTTTGGGGGGTTCCCCAGCTCTGTCAGCCTGAGCTGGGTGGTCCTGACATAATTTTGGGTGGTTTGTGGATGGATTTCCATGGTTGCTGGGTGGGTTGTGATGCCCACGTGGTCATGGGTCTGGTGGCATTTGCAAGGTGGCCACGGAGGACTTGGGATTCAGGTGAGCAGCCCGTGGTGCTGATCCAGGGTGGGTGCAGCTGATGAGAGGGGCATCACCTGCATGTCCCCAGCTGCTTCTTCAGGCCTCTGCCCCCTTGGTGTCCCCATGATTTAAATCATTAAATTAACGTCCCTCGTGGGGACGTTATCAGCAGCAGTTTGTTCCAGCATGGGTGGGTTCCTGTGTGGTTCCTCAGTGACCCCCCCAGTTCCCAGCGTTTTTCAGGCACTCCCGTCCTCGTCCCCACTGGCCCCAATCCCAAACTCCCAGGAGGACACAGAGTGTGTCCCAGGGAAGGGACACTGTTGAGCTCCTCCTCTTGTTCCAGGTTTGCTAATGAGCAAATTAAGGGGCTGCTGCAGGGGGTTGGTGGCAGGAGGGACAGCAGGGCTGCCTGGGGACATCGTGGCCTGGTGGGGACTCTGGCTGGCCACAAGGTCCTGGCTCATTTTCCCTCCCTGTCCCCACATGCTTTCCAGCAGGCTGAGACCTCACAGATGTCAAGGTTATTTAAAACACGGCTTAATGCTTGGGCAGGGCACTTGGTTAATTTAGCTGTACCCTTGTTCAGCCATTCTTGCTGCTCAAAGTCACCCCAGATGAGCCTTTCACTCTTGTGTGACACCCAGGGCCCCGTGATGGTGGGACCAAGCTGGAGGGAATGAAATTAAATCATTAAATTAAAATGATTTAAATTTAATAAATCATTAAATTAAAATGATTTAAAAATCATTAAATTAAAACCCCAAAAGCCGCCAGACACCCCCACATGTCCCTGTTTGGGGCTGAGGTCCCCTTTGTGACATTGTGGAGGTGCTGATGAGGGACCCCCACATCTGGGGCTTGCCAGGAGGGAGGAGCCACTGATGTTTGGTATGGGTGGTGCTGGTTTGGTGGTGGGGAGCAGTGGAGCAGGCAGGGCTCTGGGGAGCTGTGGTGGTGCCTGAAGCTCTCCCTGCTGCAGGAGGATCTCCTGGAGGTGAGCTCTGCACAACCCTGCTGTGGTTGGCACATGTGGGGCGGGTTTGGGTTGTCCCTTCCAAGAAGAAAAGGCAATGCTGGGTGTAGAAGGGGAATCTGGCTTGGGCATCCTTTGGCTTGTCACCCTTGGTGCCCAGATGTGCGCTGTGGAATGGATTTTCTGTCCAGCTGTGCCCCTTACAAGGGGAAGATCAATGCACTTATTAGTGCATTGGGGCTCTGATTTTGGAGTATCCAGGTGGGATTCTCCTGCTGATCAGGATAAATTCCCTGTGCATCCCCCTGGGGAGTGCCTGAGCTGGTTCCTCGAGCGGCTGCTGCTGGGAGCCATGGCTTTGCATGGACCCCAAAATGCCCAGGTTTGGTCGCTTCCCAGAGGTGACAGTGACCTGCTCCAGGCTGGCTGTGCCTTCTCAAGCCACCCCCAGGCTCTCCAGCCTCTCCTCAGGGGTGGAGTGATGCATTCCCAGCTCAGGGCTGCTTGTCCTCAGCCTGTCTGGCATCCTCAGTGTTCTTTGCTCACCAGGAACAGCTTCCCCTGTCCTCCAGCTCTCCCCATCCTCACCTTCCACTGCTCCCCCTGCACTTATGTACGACTAAAAGTGACTCTTGAGGTTTTCTGGGTTTTTTTCCCCCTTAAATGCAACTTTTGGGAAATACTTCCAGGTGTTTGGAAAGCTCTCAAATCCTACCATAACTCAGGCACAGCTGTTTAGGACAACCGAGTGATCAGGCCCAGCCCACACAGGTTTATAACCAGCAGGAATTGTCACCTGATGTCCTGTGACAAGGTGACCCACTCGGTGGCTCAGGGATCTTGTCTGTGTGGATTTTAGTAAAGGCTTTGGCAGCATTTCCCTGCAGAAATTGGCTGCTCATGGCTTGGATGGGTTGCTGTTCCTTGGGTACAAAACTGTCTGGGTGCTGGGCCTGGAGGGTGGCAGGGAATGGGGACGTGTCCAGGTGGTGGCTGGTCACCAGGGGTGTCCCCAGGGCTCAGCGTTGGGGCAGCAGAGCTGGGAAGGGGCTGAGGGAGCTGGGCAGGGGCTCAGCTTGGAGAAAAGGGGGATCAGGGGGGCCCTTGTGGCTCTGCACAGCTCCTGACAGGAGGGGACAGGCTCCACTCCCAGGGAACAGGGACAGGAGCAGAGGGAACAGCCTCAGACTGGGCCAGAACAGGCTCTGGGTGGTTATTGAGGAAAATTTCTCCACTGGAAGGATCACCAAGCTCTGGCACAGCTGCCCAGGGCAATAATGGAGTCGCCATTCCTTGAGGGATTTAAAAAACGTGGCACTTGGGGACATGGTCACTGGTGGCCTTGGCAGTGCTGGGAGAGCAGCAGAAAGATGATCTCGGAGGGTTTTTCCATTTTCCAGCCCAAACAAATCTGTGGTTCTGTGCTCAGTGTCCTTTGGTGCTGTGGAGGTGTTGGCATGGATCTCACTGCTGTTCCTCGGGCTGGTTTCTGGGAATCTCATGGAGTTTTCCAAGCCCCATTCCCGCTTTTCAGAGCACACCTGGGGCTGGCGGTGTGGCTGCTCCCAGCTGCTCCTCAGCCTGGTTTCTGGGAATCTCGTGGTGTTTTCCATACCCCATTCCTGCTTTTCAGAGCGCACCTGGGGCTGGCGGTGTGGCTGCTCCCAGCCTGCTCCTCAGGCTGGTTTCTGGGAATCTCATGGAGTTTTCCATGCCCCATTCCCACTTTTCAGAGCACACCTGGGGCTGGCGGTGTGGGGCTGTGCCTGGCAGGGCACAGCCAGGCCCCAGGGGCTGAGTTCTCTGTATTTGCTAATTGCCAGCAGTGCTGTTGGCTCAGCTGGGGATTTGGCCCCTGCTGCAGGTTCCCAGCTCCAAAGGTCATGGCTGCATTTCCAAATCACTGCGTGGAGCTGACAGCTGTTGGTGGGCACTTTCCTTTTGGCTCTCAGAAAGGGCTTTGGGCAAAAATCAAAGAGTTTCTTGTGTTCTCCACTAAACCTTGTCCCACTGATGCTGAGCAGCAGCCAAAGCTCCTGGGTGCCAGGAAAACAAACCCAGAAGGCAGGGAGTGATGCCTGAGCACTCCTCCTGCATTGCACCAGGCCAGATGATGGGATATTTGGGTGCACTGCAGCATGAGAATTGAGAGACCTGTGTAGGAAGAGCCCCAGGCACTTCTTTGCATCTTTCATGGATTTTGAAGGAAATCAAAAACCTTCTGGCCACTGGCAGTGTTCTGGGTGGTGGTGCCTTTTTGGCCAAGCTGGTGGCACCTCTGTGTCCCTGCCCAGGCACCATGTGTGGGCTCCAGGGGGGTGGCACAGGCTGCGCTTGGCTGCTCCTCATCCCTTAAATAAGGAGCAGAGCTGGTCTAACTCACCTCAACCTCTTGGCTTCCAGCTTGGGTTGGTTTTGGTGGTTTTACCTTTGCTTTGTGTGGCAATTTTTGCCATCAGGAATTCCAGCAGATTCAGAGCAGAGTTTTAGCTAACTCTACTGGGATAAACCTGTTCAGTCTGCAGATTCAGAGCAGGGTTTTAGCTAACTTCACTGGGATAAACCTGTTCAGTTTGGAGATTCAGAGCAGGGTTTTAACTAACTTTACTGTGGTAAACCTGTCCAGTTTGGAGATTCAGAGCAGAGTTTTAGCTAACTTTACTGAGATAAACCTGTTCAGTTTGCAGATTCAGAGCAGAATTTTAGCTAACTTTACTGAGATAAACCTGTTCAGTTTGCAGATTCAGAGCAGAGTTTTAGCTAACTTTACTGAGATAAACCTGTTCAGTTTGCAGATTCAGAGCAGAGTTTTAGCCAGCTTCTCTGGGGTAAACCTGTCCAGTTTGCAGCGTGTGAAGTTGTTTTTAGTGAGGCCTTTCAGCAAAGCAGCTGCTCAGCCAGCGCCGACCCGGGCTGGCATTTTCAGCTGAGATCTCAATCCCAGCATGGAGGTGGCAATATAATCATGAGATGACTTCATGTCTCGGGGCACGGCCTCCCCTGGGATCGTGTTCCCACATGGCAAACAAAGAAACAACTCGGGGAAAATGCACCCTGGGCTGTGACAGTGTTCACAGGGGTCCCGGGATGAGGGAAGAGATGAGGATCTGACTCCATGTTTCAGAAGGCTTGATTTATTATTTTATTATATATATTATATTAAAACTATACTGAAAGAATAGAAGAAAGGATTTCATCAGAAGGCTGGCTAAGAATAGAAAAGGAAAGAATGATAACAAAGGCTTGTGGCTTGGACAGAGAGTCTGAGCCAGCTCACTGTGATTGGCCATTAATTAGAAACAACCAACACGGACCAATCACAGATGCACCTGTTGCATTCCACAGCAGCAGATAATCAATGTTTACATTTTGTTCCTGAGGCCTCTCAGCTCCTCAGGAGGAAAAATCCTAAGGAAAGGATTTCTCACAAAAGATGTCAGTGACACTGGGCTTTCCCCTGCCACTGAGCTCAGGGCTGCCCTGCCGAGTGGGACCAGCACCTGGCTGTCCCTCCTCATCCTCACCTGACACTTTGCCTGTGTCAGTCACCCCTGGGGTTTCCATCTGGGGCTGTTTGTCCTTCATCATCCCCGCTGTGGGGAGCAGCACAGGGGTCTTTGCTCAGGCCAGGCTGACCTTGCTGGACCAGCTGTCCCAAATTCCAGGGCTGCGCTGCCAGCGCCGCGTCCTGCAGGCCTTGTGCTGACTCCACAGCTCACCAGCTGGCTGCTATATATTTATATTTATTTTTCACCCTGCCCTCCCTGCTCTCTGCTTTCTCCCTGCCTTTCCCAAAAGCAGCAGCTCCGGCAGGCACCTGCCACAAACGCTGCTCTGCCAGCGTGCTGCACGCCCTGAAACACCACCCTGGGGACAGGCAGCGGCTCCGCTCCCACCCCATGCAGGCAAAACGCTTTTGCAAGCTCTGCAGCATCCCCTGGAGCGGCAGCCAAGTCGGGGACGGGGTGAAGGGCCGGCTCTGGCTGCTGCAGACGGACAGATGTTGTGTGCAGGCTCTTGGCCCTCCCCAGCCGTGCGGGAAGCTCGGTCACGGGGGGCAGCCCGGGATGCTCCTTGGCCGCTGCCCAGCCAGCAGGGACTTCCCTGCACAGCAGCGCGGGTGCCTGGCCTTCCAAGCGCATCAGCAACGGCAGGAGTTGGCTTTTCACCCCTCAGGAGACCGGCTGGGTGCTGTCCTCACACCCCTGTCACTGTCCTTGGGCGGCGAGGAGCCGCCTCCGTCTCCCGAGCAGGTTTTGGGGACCCACAGTGTTTTGGGGCAGGTTGTGGGGACCCACAGTGTTTTGGGGCAGGTTTTGGGGACACACAGTGTTTTGGGGCAGGTTTCGGGGACACACAGTGTTTTGGGGCAGGTTTTGGGGACCCACAATGTTTTGGGGCAGGTTTCGGGGACACACAATGTTTTGGGGCACTGGGCAAACCTGCTTTGCCAGGAGCCCGTTTACACCTCTCTGGCTGCAGGAGGTGCCCTGGATATGTTCCCACACTGTTTTTTTGGGATTGGGAGAGCTCTGTTTGCCCCCTGATGGCACCTTTGGCTCCTTTTTTAGAGATGATCCTGTGCTGCTGGGCAGCATCTGGCCAGATGTTCTTCCCTCCAAAAGGCCATGATGCCATCCTGGCTTGGTAGGGCTGGCATGAAAGTGTCCCTCTGGTGTGTCAGGGGGACACTGCCCTCCTTGGGGACTGCCAGGGTGGGCATTGGGTGCAAACCCAGGGAGATGCTGAGGCAGGGGCACCCCTGGGAGCTGGGGCAGAGCCTGGCTGGCTGTGCCAGCCTCCCGGCCGTGCCAGGCTCTGTTCCTCAGGGAACAGCTGGCACTGGGACCCTTTCCAGCAGCACGGCTCCCCCAGGCCCCGTCCCAGGGCAGTGACAGCCCCGGGTGCCCACGGCCAGGGCGGGTGGCAGCGGTGCCCCGGGCGTGCCTTGGCTCCTGGCGGTGCCACTGCGGGGCTGCTCCTGTGCCAAGGGCAGCACTGCCAGCCTGGGTGCCCTCCCTGGGCCCTGTGCAGGGTGCCAGAGCCCGGTGCCAGCCCAGGCTGCTGCGGGCAGGTCGCGGTTTGCTCCCAGTGCTGGGGGAGCAGCTGAGCCGTGCCCTGGCTGGATGGGCAGCCTCGTGCAGCTGCTCTGGCTGCTGAGTGACTCCTTCTCCCTGCTGGATCTTCGGGAGCAGGGCAGGGATGGAGGGGATGGCTCCAGGGTGGGTTTTTGGCTGGGCTGGGAGAAGGGTGACGTTACCTGGGCGCTCTTCACAGCCTGCCGTGGGCATGACGCTGCTTCTCCCTCTTTGGTTTCCTCCTTTTCCTCCCCCCTTCCCCGTTAGCACAAGTGCTGCTGGGCTTTAGGAGCTCTCTTCAGGGAGGCTGAAGTCATCTGTTTACCCACGGAGCTGTGCTTGGAGCAGCAGCTGCCCCGGCTTTGCCTCTGCAACCTGCGGGAGAGGGGCCTGTGCTGAGCGTGCCGTGACCTGCACTGGGGCAGGGCGAGCCTGGGGGGCTCCAGGGTGCCTCACATCCAACCCCATGCCATGCCATGCCATGCCATGCCATGCCATCCCATCCCACCCCATCCTACCCCATCCCGTCCCAACATGGGCCTGAGGTGTCCATGCTGTGCTGTGCAGGTGTAGGAGCTCCTTTCATCCACAGAACTCCCAAATTTCTGTGTTTTGGTGGCCATATCCAGGCACCAGTGCTGGATGGGCCGTTCCTGGTGGCACAGGGACCTGCTGCAGGATTTACCAGGGGTTATTCCATTCCAGCATTGCCTGCCCTGGTGTCGTGGCAGAGCCAGGTCTTGGCAGGGGTGAGCAGCTGGGTTTTGGGGCTGGCTTTGGCCAGGAATTTGTGGGAAGGGTCCTTGGTCAGGAATAAGTGTGTGTATATATATATACATTTAGATTTAGATTTAGATTTATTTATATATTTCTATATATATATATGGATGGATGGATGGATGGATGGATGGATGGATGGATGGATGGATGGATGGATGTCTCCTGCCCCTCTCCTTGTCCTCACTGCCAAACCAGCCTCATTTTCCTCTCCCCGTCTCTCCCCCTGGCTGTGGGAGCAGGCAGCAGGAGTTATCCCCGAGTGCAAACACTGCAAACACAAACACAAGGCCTTTCAGTTCTCGCTGGAGGCAGCGCTGCCAAGGTCAACCTGCTGTGGGGACAGGCCTGGCTCGTCCCTGCTGGGCCTGCTCTTGGTGAGGGTGGCACCCCAGAGGTGTCCCAGTTGTTCCCAGTGTGGCACCCCAGGGGTGTCCTGGTTGTTCCCAATGGGGGCTCTGGGGGTGTCCTGGCTCTTCCCAGTGTGACATCCCAGGGATGTCCCAACTGTTCCTGGTGTGGGGCTCCCAGGGGTGTCCCGGCTTTTCCCAATGTGGGGCTCTGGGGGTGTCCCGGCCATTCCCAATGTGACATCCCGGGGGTGTCCCAGTTGTTCCTGGTGTGGGGCTCTAGGGGTAACCCAGGTCTTCCTGGCTGTCCTGGGATGTCCTGGCTCTTCCTAATGGGGTCTCTGGGGATGTCCTGGCTCTTCCTGGTGTGACATCCCGGGGCTGTCCTGGCTCTTCCTGGTGTGGGGCTCTGGGGTGTCCTGGCTGTTCCCAAAGGGAGCTCTGGGGGTGTCCAGGCTATTCCCAGTGTGACATCCCAGGGGTGTCCTGGCTGTTCCCAGTGTGGCACCCTGGGGCTGTCCCAGTTGTTCCTGGTGTGGGGCTCTGGGGATGTCCCGGCTGTTCCCAGTGTAACATCCTGGGGGTGTCCCAGCCGTTCCCGGTGTGACACCCCAGGACTGTCCCTGCTGTTCCCAGTGTGGGGCTCTGGGCTGTCCCTGCTTTTCCCATTTTGGGGCTCCCAGGGCCGGGGGCAGCCGGCTCTGCTGCTGCAGACACAGTCCAGATGCTCCGGCTGCGGCGTCTCTGGAGGGGGAGATGAATTCGCTCCTGCCGTCTTCTGTTTTCAGTCCAGAACATCTGCACAGTAACTGGGAAATCTGGGCTTTCTCCTGCTTCTCAGCCAGCTCCTGTCAGCCCTTTCCTCTTCCAAAAAGGGGTTTGGTGGTTGTTATTTTTTTTCCCCTTCCCCTTCCCGCTATTGCCTGTGCTGTGTAACCTGCTCCCTGCTGTGCATCCTGTCAGGGCTCTGCTTGGGTTTTACTCCAGAAGGAGCATTTGGAGGGACCTCCCCACCTCAGCCACCTCCTGAGCTCAGGGATGTGGATCCCCAAGAGCAGATTTTCCTGCTCTTGTGGCACTGGCATCACCCAAGCTGCTGTATCACCCATTCCAGTTTTTTTCCTCATGCTGCTCCTGGAGCCTGGGTGCTGCACGCTGAGCGCCTGGGGCTGGACAACCCCTCCCAAAAGCTGGCACTGGGAAGCACTGGAGGCTGCAGGGTGGCCCCCACCCTGCTCCCTGTTCTTTCCAGCCCTGAGTGGCTTGGCCAGGCCGGCCCTGGGCTGGCCAGGCCAGCTCTGGGCTTGGCAGCATCCCACGGGGTGAGGTTTGTTCCGCAGCCGCTGGCTCCGGCTCCTGGCACGGCTCTGGTGGGTACTGGGCACCTCCTTCTCCTTGCTGCTGCTTCCACCGTGCCATGGGGACCCTCAGGAAACGTCACCCCAATAACTGAGCCCCTGGATGAGGAATAAATCCTGCTGTTGTGTCCTTCCTCCCTTTCCATGCAGCCTGTGCTCTCACCCTGACCTTCCCCACTGGAGATGCTGGGGTCCAGTGAGCCCAAACCGGGCTCCATCCTTTATCCACCCTGCTCCTTCTGCTTCACTCACACCGATTTCCTGCCTCTTTGCTCCTCTTTTGGTCCTTTTGCTGTGTTTTGCCCCACCCCTTGGTGCCCTAGTTGTGGCTGTGCTGGCGCTGTGCCCGGTGCCCTCTGCTCCGAGCGGAAGGAAGGGCTCCAGGGAGGGATGGCAGCGTTGGGGTGATGCCAGAGGGGTTTGGCCTTGCTTTGGACAGGGAACTGGGCTCCAGGGAAGGATGGCAATGCTGGGGTGATGCCATCTGGGACGGGGGACTGGGCTCCAGGGAGGGATGGCAGCGTTGGGGTGATGCCAGAGGGGTTTGGCCTTGCTTTGGACAGGGAACTGGGCTCCAGGGAGGGATGGCAATGCTGGGGTGATGCCAGAGGGGTTTGACCTTGCCTGGGACCCCTCAGAGGGGCTCTGGGGTGCTGGGATCATGGATATCATGGGTGCTGCTCCCCCAGGTGGAGAGGGGGCTTGCAGGACACAAAGAGACAGTGGAGGAAGGAGATGCCACCTCTCTCTTTGGGGACCTTGGGACAAAATGCAAATGGTGCTGCTCCCCCTTGGAGGAAGGGGGGAAACGCTCAGGATGAGATGATTTTGGGTGGCCTTGAGGGGCCAGCAGGCTGCCTGGGGGGATGGCTGGCTGCGAGCTTGGCACCCGGAGGTGACGTGTGCCCGCTGTCCCTGTGCCGGGGACAGCCACACAGCCCCGGCCTCGCAGCTGCTATTTCTGTCCAGCCACCACCGTCGGGGCCAGCAGCTGCTGCCCTTTCCCTCCCCATGCCCTCGGATCCGTGGGATGCATGGAGACAGGATGAGGAATCCCCCCAGCGTGGGCAGCAGCTCAGTCCCCCTCGGGATCTCCCTTCCAGCCCCGTTTTCCTCCCGTTTAACCCCGGGCTGTGCCTGAGTTTGGCAGAAATAGCGCTGGGCTGGAGAGAGGAGGGTGGCAGGGCCGGGAGGGGGCCGGGGTGCAGGGGGAGGTCCGGTTTCTCCCTTTCCTGGAGGAATTGGGGAGGCCACATGCTGCCAGCAGCGTTTGGCTGGTAGAGGCAAGCGGAGGCTCCGAGGAGGCGAGCAGGCGTCTGCACAGATGGAAATTTGATCACCCACGGCTCAACAGATTGTTTGATTTATTTTAAAATCAAGCAGATGGCTGCAACAGGAGTTTGTTTAAGTTCAGCTCTGAGCTGGGCCAACGGCCAGGATACTCGGGGGTAGGCGTGCCAAAAAATGTTCAATGACTTTGGTCATCACCCACCTCTCCTCCTCCTCCTCCTCCTCCTCCGCCTCCCTCCTTGCCTCGCTCCAGCACACACACACCCTGCTCCCCCTCTTATCGCATCCTCGCCTTCATCTCTTGGCTCCTGCAGCTCGCTTTGTCTCTCCCGGCGGGCGCAGCCTTGCCCTCCACTTTTCCTCCCCTTCCAGGGGCTCCGGAGGGTTTAACTCTTCCCCAGCCACCCCCTCGCCCTGCTTCCCTTCTGCTGGAGGGGATTGAGGGAGAGCCCCCATCCCTGTCCCCTCTGGGACCAGTCTGGGGGGATGGAGAGCTCTGGGAGCTGGCTGGATGCCCAGAGGGACACCCTGCCCCACACCCTGCCCTATTCCCTGCTCCACTCCCTGCCCCACACCCTGCCCTATTCCCTGCCCCACACCCTGCCCCA
This sequence comes from Melozone crissalis, assembly GCF_028551555.1. Taxonomy (NCBI): domain Eukaryota; kingdom Metazoa; phylum Chordata; class Aves; order Passeriformes; family Passerellidae; genus Melozone; species Melozone crissalis. Next base: position 2,354,122 of record NW_026535785.1, read on the forward strand.
CACCCTGCCCTATTCCCTGCTCCACTCCCTGCCCCACTCCCTGCCCTATTCCCTGCCCCACACCCTGCTCCACTCCCTGCCCCACTCCCTGCCCCACACCCTCCCCACTCCCTGCCCCACTCCCTGCCCCACTCCCTGCCCCACACCCTGCCCCACACCCTCCCCATTCCCTGCCCCACTCCCTGCCTCACTCCCTGCCCCACACCCTGCCCCACTCCCTGCCCCATTCCCTGACCCCATGGCTGTCCCTCTGTGGTGAGGAGGGGGTGGATGCATCCTGGTGTCCCCCAGCCTGGCTGGGTTGGGGTCCCAGCAGTGTGGGACCCCCATGGTGGGCTGTGAGGGCTGATCTGGGCACGGAGCAGAGCCCCTGCTGCAGCCCTGGTGGCTCTGGGTGAGTTCCTGGCCTCGCTGCCACATGGCCAGCGGGGCAGGGGCTGGAGGAGCCAGTGGGACCGGCCTGGGGTGTGCTGAACTGCTGTAAATGGGATGGGGCCTGCTACGCTCAGGCCTTTAAATCACCCAGCGCCACCAGGCTGGCACCACCCGGGGGTGGCACAGGGTCCCCAGCACGTGTGGCCATGTCCCCCCAGCCTGCCAGGGGCCATCTGGGATGCTCTCTGTGGCAGGGACACGGAGCTCTGGGACAAGTGGGTGGGATGCTCCAGGACCACCGGGCATCCTTGGTGCCCTTGGGATACCCCTGTGCCCCACAGGACCACAGCAGGCTGAGTGCACCCTCTCCCTGCAGGCTTTCCTGCCAGAGAATCACCCATTTTCCCATTTTTGGGAGCAGATCTGTGTAATGGGACCCCTCCCCAGCTCCCCTCTCCCCTCCAGGCGGGGCTGGGGGCTGCGGCTCCTGCCGGGAGCAGCGTGTGGGGCTGGAAGGGGTTAAGGCAGGCAGAGGAAAACAAGAGTGCTGCAGGGCCTGGGTGGCTGACAAGCCAAACAACTGTTTTTGACTCACTGCTGCTGCCTTGCCAAGTGCAATTGCTTCCACATTCCCATCCCCTGGCTGCAGGGGCGCGGGGAGATGTTGGCTTCTTGTGGTCAGCAGCGGAAGGGGGATGCCGGGGGAAGGGCTGGCTCTGCACGGCTTTTCCTCAGCTCTTCCCTCTTCAGTTCCCCTCCCTGGCCAGGGGCAGGGGTGATGGTGGTGCCAGGGGGGTGATGGTGGTGCCAGGGGGGTGATGGTGGTGCCAGGGGGGTGATGGTGCCATGGTGATGGTGGTGCCAGGGGGGTGATGATGGTGCCATGGTGATGATGGTGCCAGGGGGGTGATGATGGTGCCAGGGGTGTGATGGTGGTGCCAGGGGGGTGATGGTGGTGCCAGGGGTGTGATGGTGGTGCCACAGGGGTGATGGTGGTGCCAGGGGGGTGATGGTGGTGCCAGGGGGGTGATGATGGTGCCAGGGGTGTGATGGTGGTGCCAGGGGTGTGATGATGGTGCCAGGGGGGTGATGGTGGTGCCAGGGTGGTGATGGTGGTGCCAGGGGGGTGATGGTGGTGCCATGGAGGTGAAGGTGCCAGGGGGGTGATGATGGTGCCAGGGGGGTGATGGTGGTGCCAGGAGGGTGATGATGGTGCCAGGGGTGTGATGGTGGTGCCACAGGGGTGTGATAATGGTGCCATGGGGGTGAAGGTGCCAGGGGTGTGATGGTGGTGCCACAGGGGGGTGATGATGGTGCCACAGGGGGGTGATAATGGTGCCAGGGTCACTCAGCCCAGCTCCTGGTGGAGCATCCCCTGTGCCAGAGTTGAAGGTGGGAGAGGGAATGGGGGGTAAAATGCACCCCCAGGGTGTCTGTGCTGCCTTTCCCTGCTGTTTGTCTGCAGGGAGGAAGCTGAGGAGTGGCTCCTTCCCTCTCAGGGGGTGTTGGGGGCCAGCAGCTCCCATTTCCCCCCCTCTCCATCCCTTCAAGCCCCACATCCTCAGTGTCCCCATTCCGACCCTCCGCAGGGGTGGGGAGTGATCCCATTGCTCTGAGATCTGAGCTCTCCCGTGGGGCTGGGCCCCCCACCTTGCCTGGGTGTCTGCAGGCTTTGGGGGACACACACACAACCCCAATAAAACCCCCAGGCCTCCGGGTGCTGGTGCTGCGGTGCTGGAGACAGGAAGAAATCATTCCTTGGAGAAGAGGCTGGGGAGTTACAGCGAAGATTTGAGCCGCTCAGGGTCGCTGCTTTGTGGAGTTAATTATCTTTTGAGTCTGGGTTTTTTGGGTGTTTTTTGAGTCGGTGGTTTTTGGTTTTTTTGTTTTTTTGTTTTTTTTTTTTTTCTCCTTGGGATTATTTCTTGGCAAATGAGGCGTCGTTGTGAAGCGCTGAGCTCTGCTCCCTCCGAGCTCCTGGCTGCTAAGTGCTGTGGAGGAGATCCTGCTCTTAAAAAAAAAAAAAAAACAAAAAAACCCCAAAAATCAACACGTGCAAAAAAATAAAAACCACCCTCAAAAAAAGCCCTGCTGCTTTTGCAGTGTGAATATGGGGTCTGGGATAGCTCAGGGGGATTCTGTGCTCCTGGAGGTGTCTCTTTGGGGAAGCTGGAGCAGGAACCTCCTGTGGGCAGCTCTGGGATGGGCAGGGGAGGATGTGGAGGTGCTTGGAGGGTACCTGGGCCATGCAGGGCCAAGCTCCAGCCTGGATTGGGGTCTGGAAGGAGCCCCCAGCATTTGGGAAGCTGTGGGGGTGTGCTGTGAGCTGGCCCTTGGGTGAGGAGGGCGTTTATGGGGCAGCTGTTTCCCCATTTGGGATGTTGGGATATTGCTCCAGCACCGCATTCCCGTCACCCTGCGGCTCCTGGGGCTCTGCTGCTGCCTCCCCCACTTTGGAGAGGCCATTTCCCCCTGCTGGCTGTGGGGAGGGTCTGGCTGTGCTGGGACAGCAGGGCTGGGGTGCTGAGCATGCCTGGATGCTGTGGGATAAATGGGATGCACACCTGGAGCTGCTCCTGCAGGCTCGGGCTCCTGCTGCTGTCCCTGGTGAATCTCAGCCTCCTTTGCTGAGTCCCAGGGGAGCAGGAGCTGCTGCTGCTGGAGGTCAGCATGGAAATCCCTTCCCCTGTTCGTGCTGCAGGAAGGAGCCCCAGAGGTTCCTCCAAAACATCCCAATGTCCATGAGGGATGGGAGAGGCTACACTGGTCTGGCAGCTGAGACTGCACCACTGGGACAGACAGAGAGACACAGTATCCATCACCCCACCTTCAGCAGGGCTGCAGCCCCATCTCTGCCCCTGTCCTGAGCACCCAGCACCCTGCAGGACCCACCCACACCATCCACACCATCCTGACACCCTGCAGGACCCACCCACAGTATCCATCACCCCACCTTCAGCAGAGCTACAGCCCCATCTCTGCCCCTCTCTGAGCTCCCACCACCCTGCAGGACCCATCCATGCCGCTCCCACCCCGCTGGCGCCGGGGGTGTCGCCAGTTTGGGTGCAAACCCCCAAACTCTGCCCATCACGCCCAGGGGCCCTCCCAGCCGCGGTGGCAGGGGACGCTGCTGTCCCCTGTGATGTGGGACACCTTGCCAGCCCCTAATCCCGACATGAGAAGGCAATTAGGGGCCGGGATGGGCAGATGGGGCGCAGTGCCGCCGCCGTGGGGCTGCTGCTGGGGCTGGGGCTGCCTGGGCTGCCTCTGCCGCCTCCTCCTCCTCCTCCTCCTCCTAATGTGTTTGCAAATCCTCCCCAGCTGAGGGGATTAAAGCCGGCATCTGGCTCGCTTTAGAATATTAAAACAAAGGGAGTTGTAGGCGCCATGATCGGGGGCAGGCGAGGGAGGGAGCGGGGCCGGGGCTGGGGGGGCTGCAGGGAGAGCCTGCAGGAATCCCCCCCTCCCTCCCCAGCCTTCCCACCGGCGTTTCCCTAAGGAATAAAGCATTTCCCGTGGCTTGGCAGCAGGGCACAGCACCGGGGCGCCGGGGGGATGCTGGAGGCGGGTGGGCCGCGCTGGGGGTGCTGTTTGGGGGGGGTACAGGGAGGTTTCTCTCTCTCTCTCTGTGCTTTTTCCACCCCGTGGAGCTGTTCTGGAAGCGGCAGGAATTCAGGAAGCCGGCGTGCGGCGGGTGCCAAGTCAGGCTGTACCGCAGCCAAGCCCCTGCTTGTTTTCTCGTCTTGCTGGAGCCAGTAAGTGACCTTATTAGCTTAGGGGGCAGCTGCCTTATTAACACACATCTGGCGGCGAGGGGGCCGCATAGGCCCGATATTGTCTGCCTGCCTGCTCCCGGCGTGGCTGGGGGGCTCCCCCCGTGGTTTTGCCACCCCTCCCATCGGCAGGGCTGGCATCCAGGCAGCCCCACTGCCCCCCATCCATCCCCGTGCAGGATTAAGCAGATGGGGTTAGGATTTGTTGAGGATTAATAATTTAAGGTTATAATCTGTGTGAGGTTATAATCTGTGGTGGAGAGGGGGAGTGGGGTCCCCCAGCAGTGTGCTGTTGGCATTCCCATGGATGCTGCCCCATCTCCCATCTTGCTTTTTGGGGCACAGCATCGCCCTGCAGGATGGGATCGCTCCGAGGGGCTGGACCACCCATGCAGCATCCTCGCATCCCTGCCAGCAGCCGGGGTGGGCACTGGGGTTTCCTTCTGGATTGGCGTCAGCGTCTCCTGCAGCAAGGAGAGCCTGGAGCGTGCTGGGTTCGGGGCTTTTCCAGCACATTTGGCTCCTGAAGCCGGGGGGTTCCCAGGAGGATGGGAGCTGGGAGGCTCCTGCTGTGCCAGCACAGGGAGCTGGGCGCTTTTTGCTGGTGTTGAACCACCCCGGGCTCTGTGGGTGCCCATCCCATCGCAGCCACCATCCAGCCCTGTGCCAGCGCCCAGCCTCACCCAGGGCTGCCCATCTCCCCTCCCTGGCTGCAGTCAGAGCCAGGCTGGGAGCGCCCCTGTGCCCCATGCCCTGACCTGGCACATCCCTGGGGGGCACCGGGTGCCCGCCCTCCCCTCCAGCACACAGGGATGCCCTTTGTCCTTCTTGGCCTGTGGTGGAACTCGGCAGCTCTTGGCTTCTCCCTTCTGTTTTGGGAAACTCAAAACATTTGCAGGGCGGCCCACTCGCGCCCTGCCGCCACGGAGAGAGGCACTTGGCTGACTCCTCTGCTTTCCTTGGCCGCTGCTCGCGCTCGGGGGGGGGCTTTTCTCCACCTCCTCACCCCTCTTTTTTCTTCCCTCCCCCCCTTTTTTTTTTTTATTTTTTAAAAAATTTTTTTCTTCCCTAGGCTGTAAGCTTGGAGAAATATCCCCAGCCTGCAGGAAGAGCCCAGGGGGGCTTTTCTTCACCTCCTCACCCTCTTTTTTCTTTTTCTCCCCCTTTTTTTTTTTTTTTTTTAAATTTTATTTTTTATTTTATAGTTTTGGGGGTTTTTTTTGTTTTTTTTTTCTTCCCTATGCTGTAAGCTTGGAAAAACACCCCCAGCCTGCAGGAGGAACCCAGGGGGTGGCTTTTCTCCACCTCCTTACCCCTCTTTTTTCTTTTCCCCCCCCAATTTTTTTTTTTTTTTGGGCTTTTTTTTAATTTAATTTTTTTTTATTATTTTATTTATTTTTTTCTTCCCTATGCTGTAAGCTTGGACAAACACCCCCAGCCTGCAGGACGAGCCCAGGGGGGGCTTTTCTTCACCTCCTCACCCCTCTTTTTTCTTTTACTCCCCTTTTTTTTTTTTGGTTTTTTAATTTTATTTTTTATTTTATGTTTTATGTTTTTTTTTTTTTCTTCCCTATGCTGTAAGCTTGTAAAAACACTCCCAGCCTGCAGGAAGAGCCCGGGGGGGGCTTTTCTCCACCTTCTCGCCCCTCTCTTTTCTTTTTCTTCCCTTTTTATTTTTATCATTTTTTTATTTTTTCCTTCCCTATGCTGTAAGCTTGGAGAAACACCCGCAGCCTGCAGGAAGAGCCACCCAGGGGTGGCTCTGTTGGTGCCCACCAGCCCCTGGCACTGACCTTGTTGTCTGCTGGGAAGGGCGGCTGTGCCGGGTGGCCGGAGCAGCCCCAGCACTAATGAGCTCTGCCTGAGCAGCAGGATTAATTAGCTGCTGGGAGGAGAGGGGGGAGCATCCTTGTGCGGGGGCTCGGTGCCACCCGAGCCTGGCACAGGGGTGGGATGCTCCAGGAGGAGATGTGGCTCTTCCTGGAGCAAACGCCACGAGCCAGAAGGGGAGAGGGAATCCAGGTGCGAGAGCTGCTGATCAGTCATGCAGGCTCCTGCTCTCTGTATTCTATTTTTTTTTTCCCCAAAAAAAAGCGTTGTAGGTTTTTTAATTGATGTTCTTGTGCTGTTTCCAAACCCAGGGTGTGACATGGATGTGTTCCATATGTCCTGTGCAATGTAAAGTGACACTACAGGGGACAAAGTGGCAGCTGGCTGGGAGCTGAGTGTGGACAGGGCCTGACTGTGTGCTGGGGTGAGCCCTCACCCCAAAATCCCGAGGGATTGGAGATGATCAGGAGCGTTCTGTTGGTGGCTGTCACCCTCCTGGAGGGTGTCCCCAAACCTGGCTTTAGGTGTCCCATTTATCTGGGTGGATTTTTGGGGGGTTGGCTCTGTGCCTTGTCCTCCTCCAGCCCCTCAGTGCCCCTCTGCTCTCCAGAGAAGCATCCACGGGGCAGAGGTGACATCAGGGGGCCCTGCAGAGACAAGCAGGGACACGGTGACACGGTGTCGGGGCCGGGAAGGTCGCGAGGACGCGGAGCTTGAACTTGAATTAGACGGTAATTGCGCCGTGCCTAATTACAGGCAGGGAGCAAATCACTGCGGTGCCGCACAAAGTGTCTGACGCGGAATAACGAGCGTAATTAGCAATCAGACGGGAAGCTGCTGCCCCCCCAGAGCCCTGGGGAGCCCCTCACGCAGCATCTGCCCCTGCCTGGGGTGGTTTGTGCCCCCCAGAGTGGGACATCTGCCCCCCAAACCCCCCAGAGGGGACATTGGTGCAGCAGGGACACCTGGGGTGGGCTGAGGTGCAGCTGGTGGCTGTGTCCATCCCTGTGTGTCTGTGTGTCCAGGTGTCCGTCCCCATGCAGATCCGTGTCCAGGTGTCCCTCCCCATGTGTGTGTGTGTCCAGGTGTCTGTCCCCACACGGATCCGTGTCCAGGTGTGTCTGTCTGTCTGTCCCCTCCCAGATCTGTGTCCAGGTGTCTGTCCCCACACAGATCCATGTCCAGGTGTCTGTCTGTCTGTCTCCACACAGATCCATGTCCAGGTGTCCGTCCCCATATGGATCCGTGTCCAGGTGTCTGTCTGTCCGTCCCCACACATATCCGTGTCCAGGTGTCTGTCCCCTCCCAGATCCGTGTCCAGGTGTCCGTCCCCACACACATCTGTGTCCAGGTGTGTCTGTCTGTCCGTCCCCACACAATCTGTGTCCAGGTGTCCGTCCCCACACACATCCGTGTCCAGGTGTCTGTCCCCACACACATCCGTGTCCAGGTGTCTGTCCCCACACAGCCCCATGTCCAGGTGTCTGTCCCCACACACATCCATATCCAGGTGTGTCTGTCTGTCTGTCCCCACACACATCCGTGTCCAGGTGTCTGTCCCCTCCCAGATCCGTGTCCAGGTGTCTGTCCCCACACAATCCGTGTCCAGGTGTCTGTCCCCTCCCAGATCCGTGTCCAGGTGTCTGTCCCCACACGGATCCGTGTCCAGGTGTCTGTCCCCTCCCAGATCCGTGTCCAGGTGTCTGTCCCCACACACATCCGTGTCCAGGTGTGTCTGTCTGTCTGTCCCCACACAGATCCGTGTCCAGGTGTCTGTCCCCACACAGACCCATGTCCAGGTGTCTGTCCCCACACACATCCGTGTCCAGGTGTGTCTGTCTGTCTGTCCCCTCCCAGATCCATGTCCAGGTGTCTGTCCCCACACAATCCGTGTCCAGGTGTCTGTCCCCTCCCAGATCCGTGTCCAGGTGTCTGTCCCCACACAATCTGTGTCCAGGTGTCTGTCCCCACACACATCCGTGTCCAGGTGTCTGTCCCCTCCCAGATCCGTGTCCAGGCGTCTGTCCCCACACGGATCCGTGTCCAGGTGTCCGTCCCCGCCCCCGGGTGTGTCCAGCTGTGCAGCCCGTGCCTGCTGCCAGCCGTGCATTAATGCAGCCTGACGCTAGAGCGCACCAGCAGCATGTCGTGACATCCTCCCTCCCTCCCTCCCTCGCGGGGACACGGCTCCCAGCAGGGCCACCTGCCCCGGCCACCCTGCTGTGACCTCCCCTGGCCCTGGTGGCCGCAGGGGACATCAGTGTGTGTCAGGGCTGGGAGTGACAGTGCCTGATTGCGCTCGGAGGGAGTGGGAAGGGAGGAGAGCTGTGGCACCCCAAAATCCCCCCTGCCATCCCAGCCTGGCTGCTGTCACCCCTTGGGGACCGGGAGGAGGGCAAGGAGTGTCTGGCTGCTAATTAGCTGCACTTTTAACGATGCCGCTGTCGGTTTAGGGAATGTGTGTCCCCCCCTCGGGGAGGCTGGGGAGCTGATCCTGAACCTCCTCTCCTCTACCCCAGCACCCAAGGGCTGAGGAATTTCCTCCCTGTGGGCATGAGGGCACCTCCCAGCCCCAAAACGCCCCTGCCCGAGGGTGCCAGGCTGCTTTGGTGACTTCACTCCAACTCCTGCTGGCCCTGGAGCCACCTCACTCCTGTCCCCAAGTGCCATCCCTCTGTCCCCTTCCCAGCACCTTCTGGGAATCCCAGCAGGATTTTTGGACTGGTTTGTCACTGGGTTTTTAGAGGGGTCTGAGCACATCAGTGGCACCATGGGGATGCTGTCCCTGCTGTCCCTGAGTGCTGGGGCAGGGTGAAGGTCACGCCTGCTCCTCCTCCTCCTCCGTGCCCGTCTCCTTCCCGCCTCCCCTGCTGCCTTCTCCTTTTTTTGTTTCCCCCTCTTGGAGCAGCTGTTCTCTAATAAGCTGTTAATGATGATACAGTAAGTAGGAGCAGAGAGTCCTGCGGGAGCTGCCACGATTTGTGTAATTGGCCTCAGAGGAGACAGAAGTATCTAATATTTACATGCCGGTATTAGTCCCCCGGGAGCCCGGCTGGGCTGGCACTGAGGCAGCTCCAGCCTCAACCTCCCTGCTCCCCCCTGATGGATCCTCAACATCTCCTGTGGCTGGGAACTGCTGGATGGGAATGGGGGGGATCCCCCCCAAAAAAACGGCCGGGGGTGGCTGAGATCCCCAGCAAATCTGGGGTTTTATTTCAGGTGTTGGATTGCTGCAGGAGTGGCTGAGCATCCCCAGTAAAATCTGGGGGCTTTTTGCAGGTGTTGGATCACCCCAGGAGTGGCTGAGCATCCCCAGTAAATCTGGGGGCATTTTGTAGGTGTTGGATCGCCCCAGGCTCTGCACATCCCACTGTCCCCACGTGCCACCAGCCCTGTGCCAGTGCCCAGCCTCACCCAGAGCTGCCCATCTCCTCTCCCTGGCTGCAACCAGAGCCAGGCTGGGAGCTGCCCTGTGCCCCATGCCCTGACCTGGATGTTTGTGGGAGCAGCAGGGCTGGGCTGAGCTCCCAGAGGGGCATTGTGAGGTTTGGGGAGCGCTGTGCTGGGCAGGGCAGCTGGGCATGCCCTGTGCCCATGGCTGGGGTGGGTCCCTGGGAGCTGAGCTGCCCCTGGTGCTGCTGCCTGCAGCCGTGGGGCCGGAATGATGGGGGAAACTGAGGCACGGCTGGGGAAACTGAGGCACACCTGGGGAAACTGAGGCACGAAGGGCTGAGGAGCAGCCTGCCCACCCTCCTGCCCCTGTGGGGTGTTGCCCTGGGCTCCATCCTGTGCTGTGGTGTGGACAGGGTGCCACCAATGCTCTCCCACGTCCCTCGGTCCCCCTGGTGTCCCCAGGGCTCTGGAGCTGTCCCCTCCTGCTGGGGGTCAGTCTGCGGCCAGGATCCCCTCAGCTGAGCTGTTTTGGGGTGCTGGGGCTGTGCTCACTCCAGTGCTCACCTTCCTGCACCCCCAAACCTGCAGAGGGTAGGGACTGGTATGGGGGCACCAATGCAGGCAGTGGGAACATCCCAATTCCCTGCCTGGGGTGGAACTGGGGGTCCCCCCAGCCCATCTCCCTTTGCATCCTGGGGAGCCCCCAGCCCTGTGGGATTGCATCCCAACCTTTCCCACCCAGATTCCCACTCTCCATTGCCCTGGCAGCCCCGGAATGGTGGCTCAGCTCAGGGGATGTCTCACTGTGTGCCCTCCAGGGAGGGTGAGGGGGATGTGGGGGCTGATGTGGGTGCCCAGGGGGGATTTCAGTGGGGTGCCAGGCTGGGCACAGCTGCTCACCCTGCACAATCGAAGGCTCGGTGTTCTCCAAGTGTTTTCCAGAAGGCAAATGGGCAGCTTTGCTTTGGAAGTGGGATGGGCTGGGAGCCACCAGGACCTGGCATGCAGGGGTCTCCAGGGGGCTGTGGTGGGGAAGGGCTTTGGGGTGGAGGTGGCTGAGCCCTGGCAGGGCCATCACACGCTGAGCTGGTGGCAGGATGGAGCCCCGTGGTTCTGTGCTGCTGTGGCGATGGGGGTGAGGAGCTGCTGCCTTCTGTTCTTCCCTCATCCCTCCTGTCACCCCTCCATCCTTCCCTCTGCCCGTCCCTCCCTCCCTCCGTCCCTTTAGGGCTGTGCTCGCTGCTCAGGGCGTTCCAGGCTGTCCCTGGCTCCCTGCCAGCCCTTTCCCACACTCCCTAATCCCGGCTCCAGCCCTGGCTGCTGCTGCTGCTGCTGCTGCTGCTGCAGTCCCCCCCCCCGAGCCAGGGAAGCAGGACCTGGCCCCTGACCTCCCGGGGAGCCTGGGGGTGGCAGCTTTGGCCTGGGGACAGCAGGGGTGTCCCCAAGTCGCCTGCTGCGTCAGCCACCCCTCGGCCAGGGCGGATTGATGTTGGCAAGGGGTGCAGTTTGGCGGAGCAGGGCAGCACCGCTGGGTGCTCACAGGCTCTCATGGGGTGCAGGGGGGCGTTCACAGCCCCTCACACCCCCGTTCTGTGCGTGTTTGGGGGGGACACCCCCCCCCCCACCACCACCTCCTTCCCTCCCTCCTGCCTGATCTGTTCAATCTGCTAAGCAGGGGAATAGTGCAGCCGCCATCTGTGAGCCTGCCAATAATGGGATTAACTCCTTCCCCTGGCCGGGCGCTGCTTCTGGCACCCCCTTCCCGGGGCACCCCCTCCTCCCTCCCGCCTGCCGATGCTCCAGGACAGCCCCGATTTGCCCGAGCCACCAGCACGGACTCGCCCTCTCCTGCCTCAGTTTCCTCTCTCTTCCCTCCATGTCCCTCTTGCCTCAGTTTCCCCCATCCTGCCTCAGTTTCCCCCTCTCCTGCCTCAGTTTCCCCCCTCCTGCCTCAGTTTCCCCTCCAGCCTAGCGGGGTGGATTTAGGGCATTCCAAAAGGCTTCCCAGCGTGAGAGTGGGAGCTCACTGAGCTGTGCGTGAATCCCTGCGTGTTTGTGGCAGAAGAATGCAGGATTCGAGCCCACCCCCTTCCCCTCGGGATGCTGCCCGGGCAGGGACGCAGGGATGCAGGGTTGGAGCCCACCTCCCTCCCCCCTGGATGCAGGGTTGGAGCCCACCTCCCTCCGAGACGCTGCCCGAGGCTGGGGCAGAGGCGACCCCGCACGTGGGGGGGTCCAAGGGACCCCCACCCCCAGCCGTGCAGCTCCAAGCCCTTTTGCCGGGGGCGGGATGCCCTCGCTAATCCTCTTAGGCTGCGCCCCGGAGCAGCTGGCGAGGCCGCTGCCCATCCTCCCTCCCATCCTCCCTCCCTCCCAACAGGTGCCCCCCGGCCCCCTCCCCGCCGGGGCTGGGCGGGGGGCTCGGGGCTCCCCGCAGCAGGCAGCCCCCCCTTCCCCTTCCCTTCCCCTTCCCCTTCCCCCGGGGCCGGCCCGGGAGCGCTCATTAATTATCTAATCTTCCCTTTATGTTTAATTTACAGCCCCGCGCGGCTCTGGCCATATGCTGCTTTTGTTGTGTCTGGCTCTTTGTTGTGGCAGGCAGCGGGGGCTGGCGAGACCCCCCCCCCCCCCCATCCCACCCCCAGCCTTTGATCCCCCCTCCCTCCCCTCGCAGCGCCACCCCGCAGCCACCCCCGCGCACGGTGCGAGCCCCGCCGAGGGGTAAGTGCCTTTTTCTCGGGTGTTAATTCGCTGACCCCCCCCGGCTCCCCCAGCAGTGTCTGTGTGTCTGTCTGTGTGTCTGTCTGCGTGTCCCCCGCCTCTCGCTGCCGGCTCGCTCGGATGTGATCTGGGATCTGTGATCGCGCGTGTGCGTGTGCGCGGCGCTGCCGCCTCCTCCTCCTCCTCCTCCTCCCGCTGCCGCCGCCCGCCCGCCGGGGTCACCGCGCTGCCCGCACCGCGCCCCGCGCCGCAGGTACGTGCAGGGCAGCGGGCTGCCCGTGCCCTGCCCTCGGAGCGTGCCCCCCGCCCTGGCTGTGCCCCGCTCACACAGCCCGAGGGTACCCCCATCCCATCCCATTGCATCCCATTGCATCCCATTGCATCCCATCCCATTGCATCCCATCCCATTGCATCCCATCCCATCCCATTGCATCCCATCCCATCCCATTGCATCCCATCCCATTGCATCCCATCCCATCCCATCCCATCCCATCCCATCCCATCCCAGTACTGCCCCTACCCCCGGTCTGCACTTCCCTCCTCTCTGCCTGTACCCCATTCGCACTTGTACCCCTCCATCCCCATCCTAAATGCCCCCCACCCCTCTGTGCCCCCCGATGCAGTGTCTGTATCCACCCTGTGTACCCCCAATCTCTGCCTGTACCCCCTCACACTCGTACCCCCCATTCCCATCCTTAATGCCCCCTGTATCCCCTCCTGTGCCCCCCTTGTACCCCTCCATCCCCATCCTAAATGCCCCCCACTCCCTCCTGTGTCCCCCCACCCCTCTGTGCCCCCCATGCACTGCCCATGCCCCCCTCACCTGTCTGTACCCACCCTGTACCCCCAATCTCTGCCTGTACCCCCCTTGCTGTAGCCCCCCCTCCCACCCCTGCCCAGCCTTGAGGGAGGTTGGCACCCCATGGGGGTTGTTGGGGGGATAAACCCTGTGTCCCCCCTGACTTGTTGTGTGTCCTCCTCCCCAGTTTTGCAGGCTGTGTTTGGGGTGGCTGTGGGGGGACCCCTGTGTCCCCCTGACCCGGGGGGGGGGGGGACTTTGTGGAACTTGCTGCAAACTTTGTGTGCTGCTGCTGCCCGGTGCCTTCTGCACTTCTTGTTTTGGGTTTTTTTTGGGTTTGTTTTTTTTTTTTTCCCCCTGTGGTTTTATTTTTAAAAAGTAACAGAATGGGTTTTCCTGCATCCCAACAGGCCCATGCACAGCTCTAATGGGGTGCACAGGGGGGGCACCCCAACCTTGGGGTGGCAGCAGATGTGCCCACCTTGGGGGGCTCAGTCTGGCTCCTGGGGGGCAGTTGGCAAAGGGGTTTGGGGGGCAGTGTGGGGCTCTGTGTGTGGGTGATGGTGGCACCCCCTGGTGCTGAGCTGGGGTTTGCTGGGCTGGGGTTTGTCCCCCAATGAGAGATGCTGCTGACGCATGGGGTGCCCCCTTTGGGCTTTGCCAGTCCCGTTGTGGGCAGGGGATGCCCAAACCCCCACCCCAGAGCTCAGGGCGGCACACAGGGGGCTGTGCTGGTGCTGTCTGTCCGTCTGTCTGTCCGCAACTCCCGCCAGCCCGGGCTGGGAGGGTGGCTGGCTGCCCCGTGGCAGGGTGGGTGCCAGGCCAGCAGCCTGCCTTGGCCAGGGGAGCCGAGCGCTGTGCCAGGAGCTGTGCCAGGAGCGCTCTGGCAGCGGGGTAAGGTCACTGTCACCGCCAGCCAGGTGGCCATGCCAGGGCGTGCTGGCTCCTGCTGCGTGCCAGGAGCCACGGGGTGGTGGCAGGAGCTGCAGCTGGGGTCACCGAGCCGCTCACCAGGTGAACAAATCTCATTTCGTGGGCACAGGAGGCAGCTGGCTCTGCAGGCATCCTGCTGCCCGGCATTGTGGGGTCTCTGGAGGGATTCCTTGTCCCCAAGGGGGTGCAGTGGCTTGGGGAACCCCTGTCCTAAAGGTGGGATGTGGCAACAGGGGACAGTGCCAGCTGCTGGCGTGGGTGATGACATGAGGGTGGCACTGGATGGCCAAGGCACCTGTCCTGGCAGCACAGAGGGAAACAGAGTGCACACCACCAGCACTCCTCGTCCCTGCATGTGGGGCTGGCTGTCCCCATGCAGCCCATGTGCCATCAGGGTGACAGGACCGGCCCTTTTTGGTGTTGTTTTCTGCCCACCAGGTGTGGGCAGCTGAGGAGGGGTCGTGCCACCATGGCAGGTGCTGCCATCTGTCCCTGCCTGTCCCCATACAGAGTCCCAGCCCCACACTGAGGGTCCCTTCCCGAGGGAGTCACCCCAGCTCTGTGTCACAGCCAGTTCACACTGCGTGCCACAAGGAGCCACAGCACGAGGCCGGGGTCCCCCCACGGCAGCCCAGCCACCCCCTGCCAGCTGGGGAAACTGAGGCAGTGGGGCAGGACTTGGCTTGCCCAAGGCAGCCGGTGCCAGGGCTGGGGAGAGCAAACAGGATTCTTGGCACGGGCTGGCAGTGCCGTGCTCTGCCTGCAGGCCAGGGTTGCTCTTTGCTGGCTGTGCAGTTTTGCTGCTGCTCTGCACCCCAGCTCTGGCTCCCTGGGGGCTGTGCCTGTGTCCCCACAGGTGCCGCCCCTCACCTTGGCACTGCTCAACGGGGCGGTTGTTGTTGCCACCCGGTGCCCGGCGCTGTGTGTGGCAGGGCTGGCACAGAGAGAGCAGCTTGGCCTTGGCCCCCTGCCCGCTGCCGTGCCCTTTTCCAGAGGCAGCTGCCTGTGGGCATGGCTTGGCAGCCGTCCCTGCTGCGGGCTGGGCCGGGGCAGGACCCTGTCCCCTGGGTCACCCCCGTGCAGCCTTGCAACATCCCTGCCGTGAGTTTGCAGTTCTCAGCTCAGCCGTGGCTCTTCCTCCCGGCTTTCTGCGCCAGCTCCGTGCCCAAAGCAGAGCAGGGGATGAGCAAGGAGCTGCTTCTCCGCAGAAAAGTCCCTCTGGAGAGGCGCCCAGTGCCGTCACCCCTTGCAGAAGCCACGTGTCAGCTCTGAAATCCCCTGGTTTTCCACCTTGGAGAGCCGTGTGTGCGGGAAGGGGGCGGTTCTGTCCCCGCTTCCAGGGCACCCTGGGGGTGGTGACATTCCCTGCTCCGTGCTGGGCTCCCTGCATCCCTCCCCTCCCAGCTCGCTTGCCAGCTAATGGCGCGGCTCATTCCTATGGCTTTTTAAGTGCTTAATGGCGCGCGGGGCTAATGATGCAGCTCCCTGTGTTCCTGCCGCCTGGGTGGAGGGATGGATGGGTGGATGGATGGATGGATGGATGGGTAATGGATGGATGGATGGAGTCTGATTTCGCTGCCCAAACCTCCAGGAATGGGGACAGGGACATGAGGAGGGGCACAACCGGTGCCCCGTGGGGCTGGGAGCGTCCTCCTGCCTCTCCTCCCTCTCCCCTGCACGGCTGCTCGGAGCAGTAATGTCACCATAAACGATATTTATCACGAGGTGATAAAAATCTATTTCCAGCGACCTCTTGGAAATGGCCCTCATAAAACCAGGCAGCAGACGGAGGCAGGAGGCAGACAGCGGGGAGGGAGGGAGGGGGCACGGGCAGGGAAATGGCTGTAATCAGCCTGGGAGCAGAGGCTGGAGCTGCCGGGGAGCCGGCCCTGCCTTTCCCGACCCCGGGAAATTGATGGCAGCCGTCAAGGCCAGAGGGCTGCCCGGGCACAGCTGGGAGGATGCTCGGGCATCCCAGGGCTGGAGCATCCTGGGAATGGAGTATCCAGGCTGGGAAGGGAGGGCCAGAGGGGTTTTTGTCTTTGGGTGAACGGGATGGGAGGGTTCTGTTCCCAGAGTGACACCTGAGGGATCCTGGGCTGGAGTTGGTCCTGGAGCAGCACGCTGGGATGGGATGCTGGGCTGCCAGCTTTCCTCCAGTGTTGCCAGCCACAGGGATGGCCCCTTCCACTGGCAGGCACTGCTGGGTCACCCCAGTGCCCCCTTTGTCCCTCCTGGGGGGCCACCATCGGTCCCAGAGCCCCCCCAGCTCCATCCCTTCAGTACCAATGGCCAGGTGCTGATTCAGCGTGCCAACACTAATTACTGAGCCCACGGTGGATCCTGGCTGTAAATTCTCCATCAGGAGTGGTGGAAAACCTGCCTGGCTCCTTTCCCTGCTGACCTGAGCAGGGACTTGTGATCCCGTGTAATTCACTGGGGTGCTGAGTTGGCAGGAGGTGTCTCATCCTGCCCCACCCAGCTTTGGGGCTCACTGCCCCCTAGGAATCCCTTCTCCCTCCCCACAGAGGTCATTCCTGGCTGTGTGATGCTCCAGCTTTGTCCCCACTAGCACTAGGGACAGCCTGGGTGACCCCATGTCCCCTCTGCACCCCGGGTGATGCTGCTGCTCTGGCCATTCATGGGGGTTTCACCAGGCTGGGAGGACAGAACACACCTGAACCACCTTTTTGGGGCTGGGGAGGTGGGATTTGCTCCTAAAAACGGGGACAGTGCAGGACCCCCCCTTGTTGTCCCCTGGGGGAGGAGATTGTGAGGGAAAACAGCTCCCAGCTGCAGGGTCTAATCTGCTGCCCCGATGAAGAGACTTTAATCACTTAAAGTAATTAACCAGGTGGGGCATTGGCTGGACCCCCCCCCACACGCTGGGTGTCCCTGCCTGGGGTGGCTCCTTTGGGGAGGGGGACACGGGCTGGGCGTGCAGCTCCCACAGGGATCTGTGCCAGGAGGGGACAGCAAGGACCACAGGGACATCCAGGAGGGTGGCGTCATCATGTGCAGAGCCTCAAGACCCCCGTGGAGGGACGTGGTGCCGCTCAGGGCCTCGATGGCACGGCGGGGTGTGTGTGGCAGGTATTATCCTGCATTAAGGTTTCCCCTTGCAGATGGTTCACATTTAATCTGAGGCTTAAGGCAGCGCCGGACCTGGCGGTAAATCTGTCTTTAGATGGCAGGAGGGAGCCGGGAACGGCGCTGAGCTGGAGAAGGGGGACACGGATTGGGGCTTTATTGCCACCGTGCCACCAGCTGATGGCCCTGGCTGGGATTGCCGTGATGTGCCCCCCCAAAAGGGATGGGGACCCCCCCCTCACCCAGCAGAGAGCCTGGCTGCTCCTCCCTGCCTCAGTTTACCCCTGGGGATTGTTACGTGTGGGAATGTCCCGAAAACCTGAGCCGCTGTGGGGTGGGTGGGGTTTTCCAGAGTGAAAAGCCCCTTGTGGCTGCCTCTGCTTCCCATGGCAGGTACTTAGGGTGGCGGGGAGGGGACACAGGTCACAGACTGCCCGGCAGCTCTGGAGTTGGAGGTGGGTGAGCTGTGCTGGGCTGTGGTGTCCCTGAGGTGGGAAAGGTGAGCTGTGCTGGGCTGTGGTGTCCCTGAGGTGGGGATGGGAGCAGGGGCTGTGTTGTGGTGTCCCTGAGATGGGAAAGGTGAACTGTGCTGGGTTGTGGTGTCCCTGAGGTGGGAAAGGTGAGCTGTGCTGGGCTGTGGTGTCCCTGAGGTGGGGATGGGGAGCAGGGGCTGGGGCTGAGCAGCAGCATGAGATCTCAGCAGGATTTGGGTGGCAGACACCAGGCTGCATCCCTCCCATCCCAGCTTTGGGCCCTGTGGCCTCAGAGGGACCTACACCAGGGCTGGTGGTGACAGAGGGAGGTGGGAGCTGCAGGGACACCTGAGGCCAGGGGGTGACTGTCCCAGCCAGGGCAGTTTGTGTCAGGGTGGAATGGCAGCACTGCAGCTGTTAACTCTGGACTCTGATGATGACAGCGAAGCCTCTGTGCTGCTCAACCTTGAGGAAATCCTTGTGGATTTGAAAAAGCTGATTGTTCCCTGCAGGGCCGGGACCAGGAGCGGCAGCGCTGCCTGCCAGCCCTGCTGTCCATGCATGGGTGGGATGCTCACACCCTCCTCTGCCTCAATTTCCCTGCTGGAAAGGAGGATGAAGGGAGCATTCCCTAGGCTGGTAGGGACTGGTAAACACGAGCCAGAAATGTCCCTACAGTGGGACAGGGACTGAGCAGGTCCCATCCAGCCTGGTGCTGGGGTGATGGAAGGATGAGCGCAGGGGGAATTTTGTGTGGATGTGGAGCATTGTGGAACACAGCCTGGAGAAACTGAGGCACAGGAGGTGACACGGCATGGCCAGGGCTGCCAGAGCAGCGAGCAGCCGCCGGTCCCCATGGCCAGAGCCCCAGAGGAGCTGGAGGAAAAGCCGGGAGCGGGCGGCTGCGTGCCCCCCGCCTCCCCCTCCATCACCTCCCTGTTCGCCGGCGAACAAATGTCTGTTCTTGCAAAAAAAAGAAGTGACAGGGGTCGGCGCAGCGCTTTCCACATGACCTGCCCGGGAACAGAGGACGTCTTTGTTAATCCAGCGAGCTGTCAGTTCAGCCTCTTCACAAAAGGCATAAACCACTTATTGCTGCTCTCACCCCTGACCCCGGATCCGCCTGCGCGCCCTCCATTGTGCCGTCTCGAGGAAGCTGGCAAACAATTTCGGCTCCGGCTCCCCCTCCCCACGCTTGCCCCGCCGGCGTGGGGAGCCGCTGCGGGGGACCCCCCTGCACACACACACACACGCACACACACACACACACACACACACACACACACACATATATACATATATACACAGACACAGCATCTCCCTCCCCCGGCCGCATCTGCGCGCCCGCCGCCTCGCCTGGCAGCTGCTGCTGAGGGGATGGGGGCTGCCACAAAGGGAGCACCTCCCTCCCTCCAGCCGTGCCTCCCTCCCGGGGCTGCCAGAGCAGCTGGTGGAGCCCACAGGCTGCTGGGTGCTGCACCCCGTGGCCCCCTGGCCGAACCCCGTAATGAGAGGGGACAAAAGCTCCTTAGGGTCCCTGGTTGGGACGGGCTGGGACGGCGGCTTTAGGCAAAGCCGCTTATGGCCTGGCACAAAGCTGCCAGGAACGGCCCAGCTCCTCGAGGCTGGCGTGGATGGGGTGATGGTTGTGCCCTGCCAGCCTCAGGGTGCCCGGGGGGTCACACGGGGTGACAGCCAGGGGAGGGGGCCGAGCACGTGCCGCTCACCCTGTCCCCTTGAGCCCAGCGCCCGGACCCCGCGGCGGGGCCGGTGTGCGCTGGAGCAATTAGATGCAGTCACTTTGGGGCTATATATAACCCAAATTGCTGCCTGCAGCTCGTTAGCTGCTGTCAGAGCGCTGCGGCCGCGGCGCTGAGGTGGTGTCGCCGGGGGGGGGCTGGAGAGTGACGCAGGGACCTGCTGCTCCCCGGGGATGGGGCATGAGGAGGGCTGTGGTCATGCTGGGGTGGCCACAGGGTCAGACCCTCGCTGGGGATGGGGTCTTGGGGGGGATGTGTGTGGCACCAGCTTCTGCTCCGTGTGGTGCAGGATGGCTGCAGTGACACACGGGGGTCACAGCCAGGCCTGTCCCCCTGTCCGCTGTACCCAGGGCTCGTGGCACAGCCTGGTTGAGTGTGCTGGGGCATGGGGAGCCCCCGGTGCATCCCTTGCCCATTGCAGTAGCGTTTCCAGCCTCGCCTGCCCTTGTGGCATCCAGCCTGACCACAGTCTGCAGCCCCTTCCGTCCGTGCCAGTTCCCGGCCGGGCACGTCGCGGCTGTGCCGGCACGGAGCGGCCCCCGCGCCGGCGAGGAGCGCGGCACCGCGGGCTGTCTGGGGGCAGCTGCGAGATGAGTGCGAACATATTGTGTGGGCTCCTGGAGCAGGCGTCACGGTGTCGCTGCTGGAGAGGAGAGCGAGCGGGAACCGCAGCCCTGCCGTGACAAACGGCTCCGGCACAGCCGCAGCCGTGCCCACGCGGGCGCCGCGGCACAGCCGGCACCAACGCTGCGCCAGGACACGGAGCAGGGATCCAGGTGGGCACTGATGGGCATGGGCAGACCCTCGGTGCATGGTGTCACCTGCCACCACTGTGATCCACCCCTCCAGCTGTATGAATTTTGTGGGGGGGCCACATCCCCATCTTGGGAAGGGTTAACGGCGCTGTGTCTCAGTCTGGAGCCTTTTGTTTCTTTGCCTTTTTTTTTTTTCCCCCTTCCCCTCTTTAATGAGGAGTTAGCACAGCTGTAATTGTAGGTTCCAACTTTCCGCCAGCAAACACGCCTGAGAAACTTTAAATACGGTGGAGATGCATGGAGCCAGCCACCACCCCTCCCGTGGGCACCCATCGGGGCCAAGCCATGCCACCGGCAGGCACCCCAGCTCCCCAGGGGCACCCCAGCCTGCTCTTGTGGGAAAACCCTCTGTTTTCAGGCTGCTGGGACAAGGATGAGAAGGGCAGAGGCCTCCTGGAGGGAAGAGCAGCTGGAACCGTCTGGGGGCACACACGGCAGGGGCTGTGCTGTGATAAAGCCCCAGCAGGAGCCAGGGGGCTTGAGGGCCTCAGCGACAAAGGGACCTGGGGGGAGCCTGCTCCTGCAGCCCTCAGCACTCCAAAAGCACCTTTTATCCTGAGCGCCGCCTCCAGGCCTGGGGGCAGCCGGGGGACAGCGAGGGGCTGTGTCCCCGAGGCCCTGCAGCCAGCCCCTGCATCCCCTGGCAAGTGCAGGATGCAGCCCCTCCGTGCTGGGCATCCCCCTCACCTCACCCCGTGCTCACTCACCAGAGCTGGCATCCACGCTGTGCCAAACCCCGGAGCCGGTGCAGCTGTGCCGGCGCTCGCCAGGCTCCGTGCCCGCCGCCCTGCCGGGGTGCTGCCAGCCAGGAGCCAAAGATTGCATCCACCCCCATACCGGGGTTTTCCGGGGTGCTGCCAGGTTGGGGCGATGCTGGCATGGGGGCTCTGCCGTGCCGTGCCCGCGGCATTCCCGTGGGCGGCGTTTCCGTGGGCGGGTGGCACCGGCGCCGTGCACGCCGCAGCCTGTCCCGGCAGCAGGGGAGGCGGAATGGGGAAGCCACGTTTTGGGTGTCCTGGAGGCACAGGAAGTGTGCTGGCGTGGCCTCCTGCCCTTTGCTTTCCCACTCCGTCAGTGCCATCCCAAAGCTGGGGCAGAGCTGGGAGCTGTGGCAGGCATTGAGCCCAGAGATGGGAGCAGAAGAAGTGTCCTTGGTAGGGAGGGACACACTGAGGACATAGGGACACCATCCCCTGCCCTCGGTGCCATTCTGTCCATGGACTGCCACGCTGCCTGCCCTGGGCACCCTGCTGCTGGTGTGTGGCACAGGTGACACAGCTGATGTGGTGTCTGGCAGTGCCTCTCTATACCTGTCCCTGGGGGCCACCAGCTCTGTTTTGACCCTCCTCAAGCTCTCCACGTCCTTCATATCAAGAACTTGCTGAGGCAGATGGGGACAGATGCCACCCAGGAGGGGTTTGGGAAGTGCGATGCCGTGGGGCCATCCCTGCCAGTTCTGCTTGGAGCCTTTGCCCCGTGGTTTTGCCACTTGTGGAGCTGGCCCGTGTGCCAGCTCCATTCTTCCCATGTTAATAACATCACATAACGATGTCACATTGCTGTCACCTCGCTGCACACCTACCCCTGACCTGGACATGCCTGAGGCTGTGCCCTGTGTCCCTGGTCCCTGTTGTGGGTCTGTCCTGGGAGCTGTTTCAGGCTCATCCATCTGTGTGTCACGAGTGGGCCAGCCTCAGCTCAGTGCCCTTGGGCAAGCACAGATCCTGGTCCCCTCTCTCCATCCCTGGGAACATTTGGGATAAGCATCTCCCAGAGCCAGGAGGAGCTGAGCTTTATCACACTGGGACATCGGGGATCTGCCAGCTCTCCTTTCAAATTTCAGCACTTGGTGGCAGAGCACCCTTCCCTCCCAGCCTCTTCCCAAGCACCTCAGGGTGCTGCTTAGCAATTTAGCACCCAAATCAACCTGCTCACCTCTAATTGGGGGCGAGTCTTTGAGGATGAGTCTGGGGAGGAAGGCCCCCGCTCCGAGGGGCTGCCGCCATGCTTTATCTGGGTGGACAGATCCCTCCTAATTGAGCAGATATTCCGTGTTCGCAAACAGATGGCTCCTTTGCATCAATTATTCCTTATCTGTGTAACCGGGGATGATTTGCTGACAGATAGTGCCGGCTGAAGTTAAAGCAAGGAGGCGGCCGGTGCTCCGTGCAGAGCCTGGAGGTCCCAGGGGACACGGGTGGTGAGGGGGGGTGGGATCCTGGCTGCCCTTGGGCAGGTGGGACCCATCTCTGGTGCCTTTGCATCTCAGCATCCCTTGGCAGGAAAACAGAGGGGGTGGGGACGGCTGATGGGTGGGTTGGGGTCTGGGGGGCTCCTTGGGGAGCAGGAGGGTGCCAGCCTTGGCCCAGCTGTCAAAATCCACCGAGACCATGGTCTGCAATTTCCCAGCTGCGTCTTGCCCAATGCTGCTGTGACACGTGATGGAGAGTGATTAACGCTAATTAATGATTAGTTGCTCCGGGTATCAAAGTGCGCCCCAGCCTTTCCCATGCCCACAGGTAGGGGATTGCTGCCTGCTGCTGCCGGTGGCATTGTCCTGGGAGGAGGAGCAGTGGCACGGCCTCCCCCCCGAGACATCCCTGCCACCTCCAGGGGTGGGGACTGATCCCTGGGCTTGTCCCCTGCCCGCTGTGAAAGTCACCTTCTGTTAATCACTGGGGAAGAGAAGAGCATCCTGCCATCACCGGGTCAGCTGGTGGCACCCCGCCAGTTGGGGCTGGGACGTGGTGGCACTCGAGGACTCACGGGACGTGCCAAGCGCTCGCGATTGTGCGGTGCTGCCATATGGATTCCATAAATTAAATCTTTCCAGGGAGCAAACGGTGAATTTATACATCCGCTCGTGTGCGTGGCTCATTGAGTCTGAGGGCTTCCCAGCAAAGCATCCACCGACCATCCATCTCCTTGTTTATGGGAGTAATCCTGAGCAAAACAGGATTAACATAAAATCCTCACCACGTCCTAATGTCCCCAAATCAGGCGCACGGTGTCACCTGTGGCAGGGGGAGGCCACCTGCATCCCACCTTACCCGGGGTGGGCGCAGCATCCTGTGAACCTGGGCTGTCTGTGTGTCTTTCCCAGGGTGGCACACAGTGCTGGGATGAGCGTTGTGTCACTGGCTGTTGCTCTATTAAAGCTGAGCAGGAGCGGTGACAGCCCAAGCTGTGTGCCCGGGCAGGAGGGTGACAGCTACAACAAACCCTGGGCCCCAGCAGCGCCCGGGGGTCGAGGGGGGGGACTGTCCCCGAACAAGGCACAGCGGGAATGCCATCCCCATCCCAGCAGCACGTTTCCCTCGCCCGCCTGGCAGGGCAGGCGATGGGGGGTTGTTGATCTCGAGTAAACACTGCCCGGTTGAGTAATCGGGAGCTGCCTAACCGGCCAGCTGCCGCCGGCGGGCGAGGGGACGCCGCTTTGATTCATGTCCTCACCCCCCCTGCAGCCTTTCTTGTCTGGCTGTGCTGGGAGCCATGGGCCGGATCCAGCTGTAGCCCCTGCAGCGCAGGCTGGCGTGCGGCTCCCGTGCTGGCCACGTGCACCGGCCGGCAGGAAAACAAAAGCATCTTGTGTGTGTGTGCGCCCCGAACCCCCCCGTGCCCCCCAGCCCTGCCGGGAGAGGCAACGGCGCTGAGGCTCTGTCCTGCTTCTCTTCCAGGCTTCCTCTTCGTCCCTGGAGACAGCCGCCACCAAGCCTGCGGGCGGTGAGTCCCGGCACTGGGTGGCCAGCGCTGGGGAGAGCCCGGGAACCGGCAGCACTGCCCCGGACATCGGCCAGCGGACGCCTTTGGATGCGGAGGGTGCGGACGCTGGAGCCACAAGTAGGTGATGCGGGGGGGGGTACAACGCTGCCATTGCCAAGGGATGTCCCCTGTCCCGCTGTGGGGTGACCATCAGCCCCGTTTGCTGTTTGGGACTCCCAGTAAAGGCTCATGCCCGGCGGTTGGGGTTGGGATCCAGCACCCGCAGCCCCGCTGGGAAGGTGACCCCGACAGCACCGCAGTCCCTGCCCGCCATGCCCGGGGCCGTGAGTCAGGCCGTGGGCGCCAGGAGAGCCGCGGTGTTGGGCTGGCTGTGCTGGGGAGCTGGGGGGCCCCCGGGGCTGGGATGGACCGCGGCTCCAGGGACTCGGCCGCCCTGTCCGTCAGGAGCAGCAGCATTTTTAGGAGAGGCATCACGCGTGCTTCCCGCCTGCCGCCTCCCTGGCCCGGCTTGTTTGCCAGCCCTTCCCGGCGGGCGCGCCGGGCCGTGTTGTGCTGGGCCATGCCAGGCTCCTTTGATCCGTAACAAGCGCCGATGCCGGTTCCTGGCGTTGGGCTGGGGAGAGTCAGGAACCGCAAGGTGCAGCGGGCGGGAAGCTGGGGCGGGCAGGGAGAGCCAAGGGGCAGCCTGCAGGGCCAGGGGGCTGCTTGCTGGTGGGGATTTGTGCCCCTCACATTCCCTGAGAAGGACACCTCTCAGGAATGCAGTGGCCCGTGTCACCCATCGATCAGCCCCACAGGGATTTGGCTGTGGGTTGGGGACCCCGCAAGGCGCTGTGTTCCCTGGCGGGGGGCTGGGATGCATTTACAAGCTGCTCACAGCCCAGCCGGCAGTGGCGTGGAGGCAAGCTGGGAGCCGTGGCCTGGAACGGGCCCGCTGGAGTCAGCCCGGGATTTATTACCCTGCCAGTGGCTGCCGGGCAAAGGTGACAGTGACTAATGGCTTGTTACACGCCTGCCACATCTCATCTGCGCGCCGCGTCCGGCTGCCGCGCTCCCAGCCCTGCTGAGCGGGCAGCCTGCGCCGCGTGCCCTCCTGGGGGTGACACAGGGGTGACCCCCCCTTTGCCCCTGCGGGGACCTCGGCCAGAGGGGGTGACAGTGACAGCTGGACAGCTTGGCATGGCATCTATCCCCGTGCTGAGCTTGGAGACCCACAGTGTCAGCGTTCCCTGTGGCCAGGCAGAGCCAGGCTGGCATCTGTGGGAGCACCTCCATATCTTGGGGGTGGTGACACATCCCAGGTGTCCTGCTGAGCTTGGTGTGACACACGGGACTTCCCAGTGCACAAAATCCCTTTGTGGTTGCCAAACCATGAGGCGCTGCTCTGCCAGCACGGCGTCAATGCCATGCCAGGGTGGTTGGGCTGGGATGCCGAGGGGATCCTGCGTGCGTGTCCGGATGGATGCTGACGGAACCACAAATGCATTCACCAGGAAAATTAAAAAATTAACAGGCATTGGCTCGCTCTAGATTAGTAAAGGCAAGAGATAAAAGCGGCTCTTTATACCTTGTGAGAATTGCTGATAAGGGCATTTGTTCCTCTGTATTCTTTAAAAAGAATGCAATAAAAATTTAAAATAGAACGGGAAAAGGGAGTTGGAGGGGGGGGGAAGCACGAGGAGGGTGGGGGGGAGGCACGAGGAGGACTGGGGGGGTGGCGGGCAGCAGCAGCACCACGGCAGCACCGGCATGGCCAGCACTGGGGCCTGTTGGAGGAAGAGGAGGAGGAGGATGGAGGGGATGCAGAGGCAAGGGTGAGCTGGGAAGGGATTTGGGGGGATGTGTGTGTTGTGGTGTGGCAGTTTGTTTGGGGCTGGGTGTCCCTGTCATGGCCTGTGTCTCCCTCTGCAGAGATGCCAGTTCAGGCTGGCAGTGCCAGGATGAGATTCCTCATGGAAGCCTCCTTCCTGCCCGAGGGAGATGGGGGATTCCTCACTGAAGCCTCCTTCCTGCCCCAGGGAGGTGGGGGTCTGGCCTGGCCGAGCCAGCCGAGCCTGTCTGGCACGTGGAGCCGACTGGTGTGGCCGGTGAATGATGGGCAACTTCCTCCTGTGCCAGTGG
The DNA here is from genome assembly GCF_028551555.1 of Melozone crissalis. Taxonomy (NCBI): domain Eukaryota; kingdom Metazoa; phylum Chordata; class Aves; order Passeriformes; family Passerellidae; genus Melozone; species Melozone crissalis. The sequence goes on from NW_026535785.1 coordinate 2,379,928, forward strand.
GCTGAGCCCCACCCCACTCATGTCACTGGTGTCCCCAAGGCCAGGTGACGGTGGGATGGCACAGAGGTGACCACCACCATACCCACCTGGGAGGGACAGTGCTGGTCCCTCTCCCACACCTGGAGCAGGGTGTGCCTGGGGCACTGGGGTGCCCCAAGGGGGCTGCCCTGGGATCACCCCTTATTTCCATAGGTTTTGGGCTCAGGACTACCCTGGGTGCCCACTGTGCTGGGCCATGCTGGCACCCCTGAGCTCCAGGGGATCTTGGAGCAGTTTTGGGGTGGGGGCCAAAGGCCTGGCCCCCATCAGTGCCTGGCACATCCTTACATTTGGGGAGGGGTCACCTGTGCGCCGTGATCAGGAGTGATACCCCCATCACCCAAATTCTCGGCATGCTGCAGAGGGACGGACACCCCGTGGGACCCCCTGCACGGGGGGAACCCCCATTCCTGGTGAATCCCGGGTGGTCCTGGGTGGGTGGGTTCCTCCCCCCTTCCAGCATCCCCTCATCTCTACATTTGAGGAGGGGTCCCCCGTGCGCCGCGATCGGGAGTGACACCCCCATCACCCCAATTCTTGGCATGCTGCGGCGGGACGGCCACCCCGCGGGACCCCCCATTCCCGGTGGGAACCCCCATTCCCGGTGAACCCCCGGTGGATCCCGGGTGGGTGGGTGGGTGTGTTCCTCCCCCTCGCAGCATCCCTGAGTTCGGGGCTGCCCGTGCCTCGCTGCCGGTGCCCGCCGCCCCCGCCCCCGCCGCCCTGCCCTGCCCTGCCCTGCCCGGCCCGGCCCCCGGTGAGTCACGCTCCAGCCGTGCGGCTCTCGGGGCGGCGGGCGGGCGCCGAGGGAAGCAGGAAGCGGCGGGGGAAGGCTCGGCACGGCTCGGCTCGGCTCCGCTCCGCTCCGCTCCCTGCCCATGGAGGAGCGCAGCCCCCGTTGGACAGCGCGGCCCGCGGGTGAGTGACCCCCCCCCCCCCCGCCCGCCCAGCCCAGCCCAGCCCAGCAGCGCCGTGGGGAGGGGGCAGCGGGGCCCCCCCCCAACCCGGGTGGGAGTTGTGCTGGAGGGGTGGGATGGGGCTGGTGTGATCCCGCTGCTCGCAATCCCCCCCACCCAAAGCCCCTCTGCGGGGGGGTCTGTGGTGGGGGGACAGAGGTCACCCTGGGGCTCAGAGAGACTGTGCTGGGGGGATGGAGGTCACCCTGGGGTTGGGGGACCCCACGGTATAGCGGGTGGAGGTCGCCCTGGGATTTGGGGGCGCAGTTGTTCGGTGAATGGAGGTCACCCTGTGGTTGGGGGAGCTCGTGGTGTAAGGGGCAGAGGTCGCCCTGTGTTTAGGGGAAGCCGTGGTATGGGGGATGGAGATCAGCCTGGTTTGCGGAACCCCGTTGTAAGGGGAACAGAGGTCACCCTGGATCTGGAGGAACCCATGGTTTGGGAGACCAAGGTCACCCTGGGGTTGACAGACCCCATGGTTGCCCTGGGGTTGGGGGTCCCTGTGATATAGGGGATGGAGGTCACATTGGAGTTTGGGGACCCCATTGTGTGCGGACTGATGTCACCCCAGAGTTGGAGCATCCCATGACATAGAGGGTGGTGGTCACCCTGAGCTTCGGGGGTCACTGCTGTTGGGGGATGGAGGTCACCCTGAGGCAGGGGGGACCCTGTGGCCTGGAGGATGGAAGTGGCCTTTGGCTTGGAGGTCTTTACTGTGTGAGGAGTGGAGGTCACCCTGGTGGAAGGGTACCCCAAAATGAGGGGGACAGAGGTCACCCCGAGCTTCAGGTGCCCTGTGATGTTGTGGACAGAGGTCACTCTGGCCTTGGGGGACCCCATGGTGTGGGAAATGGAGGTTGCTTTGGAGTCGGGGATCCAGCTGGGGAATGCTGTGAAGAGATGAGACCCTCTGGGTTCTGTGGCCTCAGGGTCTGGGGCCAACTGAGGTCCTCAGTCCCCATGACCCACATTCCAGAGAGACCCTTGGGGTCATTTCCCATGGCTGGCAGGGCACAGGGTGGCCCTGACCTTGACCCTTCTCCTTGCCTTGCTGCCTGCCCATCTCTCCATGCGGGCACACAGGGTGCAGCGTGGGGCCGTGCCTCAGTTTACCCACCAATATTTCTGGACTCCCAGGACCTCCGGAGCTGGGCAGGGACCGTGTTGCTGACTGAGCGGGACGCGGGGAGCCCGGGCACCGCACCCTGTGCCGGGGTGATGCCACGGCCCCGGCGTCTCGCCTGCCTCCGCCTTTATTGCCCTGCTCCGTCCTGGCTCTTCCAGCCCTGCCTGTGCAGCCTGCCGTGCCCTTCGCCCTGGGGCTGGCAGCTCACCGTGCCCTGTGTCTGCTTTGCATGGTGGCATGGGTGCCAGTCCCCAACGGGTGGGTGGCATCTGTCAATCCAGTGTCCCATTGGTGGCATCTGTCCCCAAGCCTTGGGCAAGTGCCCATTGCCAGCGCTTGGAGCAGCAGGGGTGAGTGCCCTGCTCTCTTCATCGTCATCCTCATCCTCCTCCTGTGGCTGGGGGCACAGAGCTGGGCCACGAGCAGGATCCAGATCCAGGGAGGGAGTTAATGGAGGGAAAAGGCAGCGGGAAGCCAGCGCCTCTTCCTGCAAGGGCGCGCGTGCGCCGGCAGCACCGGGGTGAGCCCGTGTGGTTTGTGGGTGTGAGCGAGGCGAGCGTGCGCCCGGCTGCGTGTGCGCCCTGTTTGTGTAACCTGCCGGGGAGTGCCACAGGGCTGGCCAGCCATGGCTGGGGCTCAGCGTGCAGGGGGGGCTGGCTGTGAGCACACTGAGCACACGTGTGTCCCTGTGTGTGTGTGTGTGAGTGTGAGCGTTGCACAACCGCGGGGTGTGAATCTGTGCGTGCTGACCCCTGGCTGGGGGCACACGGGGTGCGTGTGCCTGCACGTCCCGCGGGGCTGAGCTGCTGTGTGCACACACGGGGCCTGTTCTGGCCGGTGCTGGCTGCAGGGCAGGGAGCTGCAGCGGGGAGATGGTGGCTTTGGCGGGGGGCCAGGCTTTGGCGGGGGGCACAGGGGGGGTGCCGAAGGACGCAGGACAGTTTATTCCTTGCTGGCACGCCAGTGGCTGGGACAGGGGTGCAGGTTGGGGGGCAGCTTGAGGAGGGGGGGGTGTTAGTTTTAATTGCTGCTCCTCTGTTTGTTGCCAGCCCTCTCCCTCAGCTTGCTGTCTGGCCTGTGGGAGGTTGAGGCCTGGAGGGGCTGTTCCTAGGGGGTTTGTGCCTGTGCCAGCCGTGTGGGAGGTGCTGGTGCTCTCCCCCATATCAGGGCACGGTGCCATGGGTCACACCTCTGTCCCAGAGCCCTGGCACTGCCGCCAGCTCCGGGTATGAGGCCTGGCCTTACTGTGGGCAGCGGCAGATGGCCTCTGCCATCACGGCCCAGTGGGGACATCACCGTGTGCTGGCAGTGCTGGGGTGCCTCACCCACCTGTGGGGTGCTGGGTACCCTGAGGGGCTGTGGGGCAGCCCCACCGAGCCCCAAGAAGGAGCAGCTGGGACAGAGCTTGGCCTGCGGCGGCTGCCTGGGCAGGCTGCCAGGGGGATTGCCCTTGAACCGGCCCTTTCCGTGCCTCGTGCTCCATGCCCCGGCTGCCCAGTGTCCCCTCCATGTCCCCCCACACCGACACCCCACTGCCCGCGGGCGGTTGCACCGCGGGGCGGGAGGAAGCGGCCCAGAGCTCCCGCGCTGTAACGGCGGCCGCCTTATCTCGAGCCCTTCTGGGCCCCCCCAGCCCTTATCTGCCACGGCCGTTGGCCCTGGCTGGGCTCACGGCCCCCCCTCGGCCCCCCCAGCCCCTGCGGGGTCAGCCCTTGGGGGCGGCCGCTTGGCAGCCTGCCCCCTCGATCCTTTTTGAAGTTTCAAATCCATTTAAGTCAAGAGGAGGGAAAGTTATTGCCTCTAAAGCCCCTTGCGTTGAGCAGTAAATCCTCTTTGCTGGGCCAGCGCCGCCTCCGAGCACCCGCGGGACTGGGGGGCTGACTCCCAGAGGGGGGGTACAGCCTGCATGTGTGTGTCCCCAACACCCTGCAGGCGGCTGCTTTGTGGCTGGCAGGGAGTGGGAACCCCAAAACATGGTCAGCGTGGGGTGGGGGTTCCTTTGAAACCCCCCAGCTGAGCAGGCAACAACATCACTGCTGCTTGCTCACCATTTGCTCGCTGCCTCCTTGCTCACCCTGATTTGGCCCAGAAAGGGGGTTCCCCTTGTGGCATCAATACCCTGGTGTCCCCAGCAGCGTGGTGTCCCCAGCAGCGTGGCACAGCACCCCCTCTGCCACCGTGCACCGTCTTTGAGGCGATGGAGCAGGAGCTGGATGTGCTGCCGGCACGCTGGCGTGTTTTATTTGATTTCCTTTCTCCCGAGCTGGCAATATTTAAATATTAATGCCTGCCTCTAATTGCTGGGTCAGAGAAGCGGGGCGGCGCGGGAACGGGCGCAGGGGCGGCTGATTTTGTTGTCTCGGGGAGTGTTTGCTGAGGAAAAATGTTTGTGCACACACACACACACATAATTTTACTCCCTTGGGAGTGATGCAGAGGGGGGAAGGCTGAGCCGTGATGCCACCGGGCCATCATTTTGCAGCAGGGCACCCACCCCCCGCATCCGGGGGGCCCTTCTCCCGCGCCCGCAGAGGGATTGCTAATAGCAGGGGCGAGGGGGGTGTTTTATTTTCTCTCCGGGCAGCGCGGCGTCAGATGCTTGCGTGCTCGCTTCCTGTAATAAAGCGACCGCCGGCGCGCTTGTCACCTGCTCTCTGTTGTGCTGCCAAGCGCAGACATGCCGCTCCTCGCTGCGGGCCCTGGCGTGCTCCCCGCTGCCGCCGCCGCTCCGTGCCCGCCCCGGGCGCTCGCCCCGTGCCAGCGCGGCGGTAGCAGGTGTTTGGGCAGGGCGTGATGGTGCCTGTTGCCGCACGCCCCGTGCGGGCGGGGGCCGTTTAACTGTTCCTCGCCGCGGCCGTGCCCCCTTTGATGCCCTCCCTGCCTGGCGCTGGGGTGTCCTGATCCCCCTGCTGCTCCCCCAGCGTTTGGGGTGCGCCGTGGCAGAGCCAGCCCAGCTGCAGGCAGGTGGCTCTGCTTGTCCCCAGCTGTGCCGCGCAGTTGGAGCGGGGAGGTCCGTGCAGCGTGTGCCATGCAGGGGATGGCATGTGCGAGCTGCTTGGCACTGCTGTTGCCCACTGTGCAGCGTGTGCCATGCAGGGGATGGGATGTGCAAGCTGCTTGATGGGCACAGACTGGCACCAGTGACACAAGGCATCACCTCCTGCTTGGCACTGCTGTCGCCCACCGTGCTGTGCTGTGCCATGCCATGCAGGGGATGGGATGTGCGAGCTGCTTGGCACTGCTGTTGCCCACCGTGCTGTGCCATGCTTGGACACCAGGTCACTGCCCACTGTGCCATGCTGTCCCTTAGCACACACAGCCCTGGTGCCAGCACCTTGCCAGTGCTGTTAGGGGATTTTTCCCCCATTGGGAAATCTCTCTGCTCCCCTTTGGATCCCTCGCTGGTTTGCCAACCCCCACAGCCGTTGGTTCTTGGCTGTGCAATCTCCTTCCTCCTGCCCGCATGGCAGTGCTGGTTAACCCGTGTTTGCTGGGTCCTGCTCCTGTTAACCCCGGCCAAGGGAACTCTGTACCCTTGAACCTGGCAGGGAGGCTCCTTGCACGGGGCTAACACGGGGCCTGCTCCCCACAGGCAGCCTGCAGCGTGGTAGATGTGGGGTTTAGGGATGAATTGCACCCACCCATCCCCCGTGGAGGAGGCAGGCTGGGTTTTCCTCCTTCCCACCCGCATCCTGCCCCGCTGCAGCCCCGGCTCCCGGCGCTGCCTTTGTTTCCGCTGTATAACAAGATGATGGGTTAGGGTCAAGCTGCGGGTTCATAACTTGTTGGAAGACTTTGCCGAACAATAAAGGTGTCTGGCTTTATATCTGCTCGTATTTTATCCGCGCCACGGCCTTTCCCCAGCGCCGGCCGCGATTTATGGCGGGGGATATTTGAACGTGTCGAGGCGAGCTGGGGAAGCCGAGGCCGACCCCCTCCCCACGCCTTTGCATTCAGTGCCTGGGCGCTGAAATATTTACCTTCCAGCTCCTCTGACAGTTCAAGCCGTCTCGTGAAGCAAAGGTTATTGAACTGCGAATGTTATGACATTACATTTTTGTGTCTGCACTTTCTGGATGCGTGATGCAGCCTGAATGATAAGTGATCTCGGGGTTAAGGGTGGGGTTTTTTTTTTTTTTTTTGCCTTTCTGTTCCTTTCCCTCCCTCCCTGCTCTCCTCCCTGAGCTGTCAGCTCTGCTGGCGCTTGATAACGCTCCCTTTTATTGCCCTGCCTTTGCATTCCTGCTGCTGGGCTCCCTGCAGTTGGGGTGGGTGCTGGGAAGGCGGGAGAGGGACATTTCCAGCTCAGAAGCCTGCCTGCCTTGCTGTGTGCCTCAGTTTCTCTAACCCTCATGCCCTGAGTGGTCACCCATGCCAGCAGCCCCTCTTCATGGTTGGTAGGGAAATGCTGCATCCTGTGTCCCACCAGGGATAGAATCACAGGACAGTTTGAGTTGGAAGTGACCTCAAAGCTCCTCTCATCCCAACCCCATGCCATGGGGGAGACCTTCCACTAGTCCAGGTTGCTCCAAGCCCCATCAAACCTGTCCCAGCCATGCCATGGGGCAGGAGGTGATGCCCGGTGTCACTGGTGCCAGTCTGTGCCCATCTTGCAGCTGCATTGGTAGGATTTTGGGGTGCTGAGGTGATGCTCCCTGGTATTCCCCTGGTACCCTGTCTGTCAGGGCTCTGAGCTGTCCCCACTTGAGATGCAGCCTGCTAGCTGGCCAAGTGGCCAGGGGGACAAGTGACAGCGGGCCTGGGCTGTCCCACACTCACTAGAGGGCAGCAATAAACTGGATCAGTGGGCTGTGCTCTGTCCCTGGGGGCGTTGAGGGGTCTCACCCCCCAAATTTGCCCTGGCACAGTGAGGTTGCAACAGGGGCACGCTTATTTTTCATTGCAGCAGGATGAAGCCTCTCCAACCACTCGGACCCGCAGTGTCGTTTCATCCCAACAGCAAATTAATTAAGTCATTCCATAAATTTGGCTGTGTTTGCTGCTGGTGAATCACATCTGCACATCCCCCCCCCCCCCTTCTCCCCTGGCTTTTCCCCCTCCCTGCTCAACTCCCTGCAGGAATCAAGATCTCACCCTGCAATGCCTGGAGATTTCCATGGGCTCAGGGCTGGCCGAGCATCCCGAGCATCCCGGGTTGGGGCGGCTGCCAGAGCTAACAGAATCCAGCTGTGCTCCCAGGCAGGCAGGGGGGGCCGTGGGGAAAAGGGGGGAAAAAAAAAAAGAGGTCAGGGCCCGGGAAATTAAATGTTCATAAATGTAGGCCCGAGCGCTTAAAAAGTAGGGCAGTGCCATTAAATCTCATTAAAGTTTAATACCTATCAGTGCCACTTCAGGCAGCCCTTGGACATTGCTTTAATTTGATGGGTGTTAAGGGAGAATTATCAAATAATTGTGCTGGCTGGGGACTTGCTTTTATCATGTTACATGGAAAGCTCTCCCGGCTTTGTGCCGCACATCAAAACAGCGGCGGGTAGGTATTGTTCTGGGGAGGGGATGGGGGCAGCTGCAGGGGGGTCCCCACTGTCCCCATCGCCCTCTGAGGTGGCAGGAGGGATGAGGGACACCGGATCAGGTTGTTACAGGGATTAGCTGCCCCACTGATCAGCTTTTTCTGCCCAAATTTAACCCATCTGCCCCCAGCAAGGGTTTGCTGCCTCAGGCTGGCAGCCTTGAGGGTGGCATGGGGACAGGGAGCATCCTGCCATTGTCCCCATGGATTCTGCCATTATCCCTGTGGGCCCTGGCAGTGCTCTTATGGGTCCTGTCACCATCCCTACGGGTCCTGTCACTATCCCCATGGGTCTTATTGGTGTCCCCAAGGGTCCTACCATCATTCCCATGGGTCCTGTCACCATCCCCATGGATCCTGTCACCATCCCCCTGAGTCCTGCCCTCATCCCTGTGGGCTTTGCTGGTGTTCCCATGGCTCCTGCCACCATCCCCAGGGACCTCACTGGTGTCCCCAAGGGTCCTGTCACCATCCCCATGGGTCCTGTCACCATCCCCACAGCTCCTGCCATTGTCCCCATGGATCCTGCCAGTCTCTCCATCAGCCCTCCTGCTGTTCCCATGGGTCGTGCCGGTGTCCCCGTGTCCCAGCAGGGTTGTGCCGCTCTTCCTGCCCTTGCTACCCCAGGATGGTGCTGCTGTGGGACTGTGGGTGCTGCTAATTAATGCTAATTTTTGGAGAGGCTGTGGGGTCTGTGGGGAATTGCATATGGGAGGAGCTGGGGATGGCTGGTTCCGTGCAGAGGCGAGGACATGGGCCCATGCATTTTTTATAGAGTGCACCCGGGGTTATTTTTATTTCTTTCTATTTCCTTCCTCCTCCCCTCGCTGTAAAAGTCCCTGTTGATAAAGAATTAGTGCCAGGTCGTTAGTCCTGGTTTTTATGAGATAAACCCAGGCACAAGGTGCTGTCGTGTAAACGCCGGGGCCAGGGGAGCGCGGGGACGGGGAGAGCGGAGCTGCCGCCATGAATTATTCAGCAGCTCCTGATTTCACATTATTCTCACTGATACTTTTACAACCTGTCAGTAAATAAAAAGATTCTACATTATTTATAGAAATGGACCCGAATTGGGTAGGAGAATTTACTGTTGCTATTATTAGGGGCTGCTCAGCACCGCGGTAATGAGGGATGGGTGGTGGCAAGTGCTGCTTTCTGTGGGCACGGTGTCCCCCTTGTCCTTCCGGGTGCCACCTTGGTCCCCAAGGATCACTGTGTCTCTCACTGCTGGGGCTCCATGGCTTTGGGCTGTTTGAAGGGGGATATCTCCATCCTAAGGACATCTTCTTCCCAGTGACACATCCCTGCAGGTGACACCTGCCCCAGGACATCCATGTCAGGGATGTCACCTTCCAGGGGATGGCATCTTCCCAGGGATGTCTCCTTCCTGGGACATCTCCTTCCCAAATATGTCTGCTTCCTGGGAGCACCTTCCTCAGGACTGTATCTTCCTGGAGACATCTTCTCAGACACATCTCCCTCCTGAGTATCACATCTTCCCAGGGACATCTTCTTCCTGACACTTTTCCAGAGACGCCTCCCCGTGGATGACACCTTCCCAGGGACATCCTTGTGGGGGATGTCTCCTTCCAGGAGATTATATCTTCCCAGGGACATCTTCTTCCCAGGGACAACTCCCTGTGGATGACACCTTCCTAGGGACATCTTTGTGGGGGATGTCTCCTTCCAGGAGATGATATCTTCCCAGGGATATCTTCTTCCCTGTGGATGACACCTTCCCAGCAACGTCCCCTTGCTGGGGACATCTCCTTCCAGGGATGTCTCCTTCCTGAGCACATCTCCTTCCCAAAGACATCTCCTTCCTGGGGTCACCTCCATCCCAGGGACCACATTTTCTCAGGGTCATGCTCTGCCTGGGGATGTGTCCTTCCCCACGACATCATCTTCCCTGGGACACCTTACCAGGAGCATCTTTGCTGTGGATGTTTCATTCCAGGGAATGACATTTTCCCAAGGACACCTCCTTCCCAAAGTCATCTTGAGAACATCTTCCTGAGAATGTCTCCTCCCTGGGGACCACATTTTTAGGAACATCTCCTTCCTGGTGACCACATTTCCCCGGGAACTTCTTCTCAGGAATGTCTCCTTCCCTGGGACACACATCTTTGCCAGAGGAGGATGCTTTCCAGTTATGATGCAGTTACATTTCTGTCCCCATCCAGTGAGTTGTTCCCACCATCCCTCCTGGCTCTGCATCCCACCCTGCTGCAGGAACTGGAGGGGCTCCACTTCCATCCTGTCCCCCCCTTCCCATCATTTGCCTGTCACCAACACGGGAGCCATCCCACCCACAGCCCCGCCAGCCCCCCAGATCCCATCTGGGCTCCCTGCATCCCTGATGTGACAGCTCCAGGGAGGTGGAAAAGCATCTCACGGGGCTGGGAAGCCCCGAGGAGGGGAGGGGGGTGCTGGGCTGTGGGCAAACCAAGGCACGGCAGCAATGGAAAAACCAGGAGGAAACCCAAGCTGTAATGGTTTGTCTGCGGTGTCCTAAGGTGGCTGCTCCCAGGCTGCCGGTGACAGGTTTATTGGCAGGCAGGCTGGGCTGGAAGGATTGTGGGCTATTTACAGTGCTGGGGCCGTGACTTTGCGAGCAGACAGTTAACATAAATTCACATGATGGATCAGTTATCACTTCATTGAACTGGTGGCGGATCCATTGAAGGCTGTGCAGTAACATACTGTTTCCTGGCTCTGCGCAGCGCTGGGATACATTAAATACACTTTATTTATAGCTTACCATTGCTGCACTGTGGGCAGGAGAATGCAGCTTTTGCAACTATCATCTAATTTTATGATGAGCATTAAAGCAAGGCCTATAATTTGCACCTTTTTATTCATTAGACACTGGTGCAGCCATAAGTCAAGAATGCCCAGGGATTTAGATGCAGATCCAGAAGATAAACTATTGACAAGCCAGATGTATTTTTACATTAGTGTGCCTTTACAATAGTTTATGTTGAGAGTGGAATATAAATTGCATTATTAAATACGAACCACTCTTGTAACCGCTGCTCTTCCTGCGTGTGTGCAGGCAGGGTGGGATTCGGAACCGCAGAGCACAGAGGCTTTGCCTAATGGCTCCAGGTTGGGGGGAGATTGTTATTTTGGCTTATTTTATCCCTGGATATGCTGATGCATCAGAGCAGGGGTCTGTCTCAGCGCTGCCCCTAGGAGGAGGCATCCTGAGGGACGAAGAGATGTGGGATGTCAGAGCAAAACCGTCCCAACCACGTGCCCCCAGCAGGGACCTCGGCTCGGCCGCTGCCACCCGGCCAGCAGCGAGTTAAATCCTTTTGTTTCTGAGGCAATACAGTTTATATTATGAGCATGAATAAAAGATGGTTGTGCTAGGGGTAGCTGTCAGGATCTTCGTCGCCTATAAAGGCTTCTACTGTAGCTTGACAGTAAAAGACTGTGTTTGGGGACTGATGTGGTTTCTCAAAGGAGCTAAATAAATAAGGGACGCTTATTTTTACACCAGTAAAGGCTGCTGGAAATTTAAAGCCCTGTTTATCTCACTGAAATCACGGTGTTTATTGTTATCTCGTGGAGGGGGAATTTGCATGTTCACTAATAATTAACCCAGCCCAGCGTTCTCCCTGCTGTACCTGTGGCAGCCCTGCCGTTATCTGGGGGGAGGAAACGCTTGCAAATCAAATGCAAATATTGACCCTGCCTGGGCTGGGCGCTGCGGTGGCAGGAGGGCAGGATGGAGGGGCTGGCTGCTAGTGTGGGACATGAGGGGGCTGATGGGAGCCACCCCCATGGCCACCCCATCCTTATTTCTGCCCTTCACCCATTGACATCCCATCCACACTGAAGCTTTTCCGTATTTCCACCCCATTCCCGTTGCCATCCTGTCCCCATTGCCACCCTGTTGCCATTACCACTCCATCCTTATTTCCATCCTTTTGCCATGGCCACCCCATCGCCACTGTCACCCTCTGCTCTGTCATTCCCATTGTCACCATGTTGCCACCCCTTCTTTTCACCTCAAACTCATTGCCGTCCCATGCCCACCCTATCTTCATTACTACCCAGCACCCATTGCTATCCTGTGTCCATTCCTGTCCCCATTGCCACCCCATCCATATTTCCACTCCATCTCCATGGCCACCATTGCCACTCTGTCCTTATTTCCACCCTTGTCCTACGGTCACCTCATTCTCATGATCGTTGCCACCCTATCCTTATTGTCATCTTGTCCCCATTGGCACTCCATCTTTATTTCCACGCTATTTCCTTTGCCACCCCATCCCCTTGGCCACCCCATCCATATTTCCACCCCACCCCGTGGCCACCCCTTTGTGGCGGGCGCTAACAGGCGTCCCGTCCCGGTTGCCAGTCCCGGTGCCACCAGATGCTGCCGCTCCGTGTCACACCATCATGTCGCTAGCAGAGTGTAACGGGGAGAGCAGTCGGTGCCTTTGTTTCTCCTGCTCTCCGCACAGCTGTCACTTCCAGTGATCAGTAGAAAAATCATCACCCCACCGGATCATACATATGGAACGGTGTCTGTGCGGAATATTTATTGTAACATGTGTCGAGGCCGCGCCGGTCGCGAGCCCCGGGCTGGGCTCACGCAAGGATGCTCCAGTCCCTGTGCTCTGCCTGCTGGGGAGGTGTGGGTGTCCCCACAGCAGTGTCCCCACAGTGGCTGGGGGACTCGGGGCTAATTGCGCTTGGTGGCCTCAGGCTGTGCAGCATCATCTGCTTCATGGGGCACTGGGAAAGTGCTCCTTTTCCCAGCCTGTCCCCACCTTGTTCCCAAAGGATGTCCTCAACCTGGGGGAGCAGCTGAGGTGTGGGGGTGTGCAGAGCTGCAGCTGGTAAAGCTGCAGGGGAACAGAAGCCTGGGGGCTGCCCCTTGCTGGGGTCACCTGTGGGGTGGCCCTTGGCGTCTCCAAGGGCAGGAGGCGAAGGCGCTTGGGCACCTTGGCCCCGTCAGTGTCTCCGGGAGCTCTCTCCCATCCCTGGAGCTGTCAGCTCGGCACCTTTCATGTGTGATGGGTAAACAGCGTGGCGCGCCTGCCGGGGAAGGCTGTTGGATCCCTGCTGGTGCTAAAGCGGCGTCTGGCAGGGACGGGGAACGTGCCGTCGCCTGCGCGAGGCACGGCGGACGTGACGCCCCGCTGGGGCTCCGTGCGGCTTTCCTGATGGAGAGCAGAGCCCCAGCCCGCCCTGGTGTCAGGGTGAAGCTGTGCTGATGGCATCCGTGGTATTCCCTGCAGGTGTGCCACTCCCACCACCAAAAACCACATCTCACATCCCCATCCCATGTGCTGGCAGGGACACAGAGCCCCCCTGTGCCCCCTCTCTGTGCGTTTTCCCTCTCCAGGGTGGACAGATGCCGCGCGGGCAGGACGGGGTCACCGGGTCCCCCCAGCACATGGCTAGGGGAAGGTGTTGCCAGCGCCTTTTGGCACCCGCTGCCACACGAGCGCGCTCCTCTGACAGCTTTATCAAGCCTCCAGACTTCCCAATTCCATTGTTCCTGACATCTGTTTCGGTAAGTGATTAATTGCAATTAGTGAACGGTTTGAAAGCCTGTGGAAGAATATTCAGCAGAAAACTCGTCAAGATTAATGAGTGGTGGCAGTTGTCAGAAGGGCTGCTGCCTCGCCGGGTTGCGGCGGCGGCGGGGAGGTGCGGGAGGCTGGGCGAGTGGGGTGCCCCCCTCCCCGTGCCCGTGTCCCCCCCCCAGCGTGTCCCCCCCTCCCGGAGAATAACACGGGCTGATTTTTCATCCGAACGCATGAATTATCCACTAATGCGCTATTAATAAAGCGCTGTGGAGTTTCACCGAGATTAGGTCCTAAATCATGCAGAATGAATTTTAATCAGTCCGAAAGACACCGGTGCTAGCCACTCCCGGGGACCTGCGGGAAACCAGCCTGGATCCGGCTGGCATCTGCTGCCGGAGCAGCCACGCCTGCACCTTTACCCCCGTGCCATGCCGTGCTACCTGCGGGTGCTGACAGAGCCAGGCACCTTTGTGCCTGGCACGCCGCTGCCGTGGAAGGAGGGTTGCAGGATATGAGCTCTGTAGGCACAGCCAGCTCTCAAATCCTTGCCAGTGGGCACAGGGGGGTGACAGTCTCTGAGGTGGCACCTGACTGTGGTGCCCAGGGTGCCAGGAGGGAGCAGGGATCATGTTCTGTGCCCAGATTCCCAAAGGCCCCATATTTTGGGGGGTGTCACTCCTGCAGTGAGATTCCCAGGTCTCTGCAATGTGCCTTTGCCCTCTGGTTGTGCCCCCAGCTCGGTAAAAGGGACCACCCCGACGTGCCAGGGGGTTTGTGGGGGTGCCAAGCCAGAGGGATGACACACCCTCAGCCCCACGGGGAAGGGAGGGTGCGACATCTGCTCCTGCAAATTGTTTGCCTTGCCGAGGTCAGGGCGGCTCGACAGCCCCAGGTCCTTCGAGCAGATGGCTCCGGCATGTTCCCGGCCGCGCTCCGCTGTGCCGCACCCATGAAATTCCCCATTAACTGGCTGTGACCGGAGGCTGGAGGGGGAGGAAGCATCCCTCGCTCCTCTGCGCTCAGCCTGGGAGCACGCACAGCCTGTGTGTGTCCCCAAGGGCAGCAGGGACTTGTCCCCTCTGCCGGGGAGGGGGATGGCAACCATGCTTTGTATGGCCTCACTAATCCAGGGGGGCTGTGGAGCAGCCAGGCCTCATCACCCAGGTGCTGGTGGGGAGCAAGTCCCCATCCCCTTCCCTGCCTGCCAGCCTGTCCCTGTCCCATCTCTTTGATTTATTGCTCTTTTGGCGGAGGACAGGGGTGGCGGGGTCGCCAGGGGCTGGCAGGGGTCGGGAGGTCCCGCCGTCGGCCGCCCTTTGTTGGTGTCCGGCACAATGACCCGGCGCAGGCTGTTTGCTGGGTAATTACCGTGCCGGGGAGGATGAGGAGGTCAGGGCCGATGGAGCCGCTGTGACCCGCTGCCGTCGAGGCCCTGTGTGGCAGCGGCTTGTCCTTCCCCTGTCACCATCTGCTTGGAGGCGGCCGCTCGGAGCGGCGGGGCTGCGGCGCTCAGACGGACGGACAGATGGTGGTGGGTTTGAAGAGGTAGAGTGTGTACTTTGTTCTGGAGAGCTTGGAGGAAAAAAAAAAAACATTAGAAGGAGAAAAAGGCAGGGTGAGGAGAAGGAGGGGATGTCTTCCTGTGTCCTCACTGCCTGCCACCGTGCCACACGTTGTAGTGGAGATTGTCACCGTGCCATGGATAAGGCTGTGAATCCTGTGCCGTGGTGTGCCTCAGTTGGAATGACAGGAAGATGGGATGGGTGGTCACTGCCCCTCTGAGTGTCCCCTGTGCCACCACCCCAAGGATGTGGGCATCCCTGCAGTGTTGCCAGTGATGCCCTAACCCTGCTGCACCTCTCCAGGGCCTGACCCCGCTGTGCTGCCTGCCGGCGCTGCACGTCCCTGCCTGCCAGCGGTGCCAGCCATGCCGGGGCTGATGCAAGCGGCATTCCCAGGCAGGCCCGGCCGCTTCCCAACCGGCTGGGGCAGCCGGGCCGGGGGCGAGGCGCGGGCGTGGGGTCCCTGCAGCGGTGCTGCGGACGCCGGGCACAGGCAGGGCGACACGGCGTCTCCCCGGGGCGCTCCTGACCCGCCGGACCCGCTCGGGGAGCGCTGGCGTGGGTTGGCGGCTTTGGCTCCGCTGCAAGAGGTGGGGCCCGGCCGCCCCTGCCGCCTCGCCGCCGCCTGCTCCCCCGGCGCCGGCCCTCCGTGTCCCGGCATCGCCTCTGCGCAGCGGGCCGCGCTCGACGCCCATGCAACGGTGCCACGGCGGTGCCTGCCCGGCGCCCGCGGGCAGGGCAGGGGCGCTGGCACCGCGTCCTGGCACCCGGGTGGCTTTGCTGGAGCGCGCCGCTGTTGGGCCGTGCAGGGGGGTTTGGCGCGAGCAGGTGGGGCTTGAGGCTGTGGTACACAGGGCAATGTGCTGGGGTGGGGATGTGAGTGGGCTCCCCGAGGAGGGATTCCCACGGAAGTCAGAGGCTCCGGGTTTGGGACCCTGCCCGCTGCCTGCCACCGTTGCAATTCTGGCTTTGCTGCCTTTTAATTACCGCCCGCGCCAGGCCTGGCCCTGCGTTCCACTTCATTACGCGATTGCGATCGGGGCCGCTCCTCCCTCCCGGTGGATAATTAGGTGTGTTTTCTCCCGCGCGCAGACAGACACTTAATACAGCTTTAATCACCTGCTCCAGCGGCTCCCACCCACCGCCCTGTGCCCGCTGCTGCCGCTGCCCACAGCCGCCCAGCCAGGTAATGACAGGCTGCGGGTGCCCAGTGGAACGCCCGCTAGTAACCCCCAGTGCAAATGCCCGCTGCAGGTGCCCAGTGCAAACAAACACCCCCCGCCAGTGCCCAGTGAGTGTGCCCACTGCAGCAGCCCTGTGCCAACACCTCATGAACACCCCTGGTGCAAATCATGGAATCGTGGAATGGTTTGAGTTGGAAGAGACTTTAAAGATCTCTTTGTTTGAACCCCCTGCAGTGGGCAGGGACACCTTGCACTGGACCATGTTGCTCCAAGCCCTGTTCACCCTGGTCTTGAACACTCCCAGGGATGAGGAATGCCCAGTGCCAATGCCCAGTGCCCAACCCTGATGCAAATGCGCCATGCAAACACCTTGTGCAAATGATCAGTGCCAGCACCCGCTGGACATCCCCAGCGCATGTACCCCGTTCCAATGCCCATCCCTGGTGCCAGTGCCCGGTGCAAACACCACCCAGGCGGGGAGCTGGCATGTCCTGGGGTGCTGTGGCGCTGGCAGGCGGCGCTGCCCGGCTCCCGGCCGGCTTCTCTGGAGCAGGCGGCCGCCGGCTCCTCGCAGGTGTACGCACAGACTCCGCGGCGCCCGAGCTTCTGTGCGGCGGGCGCGTGCCAGCACACTGCTGTGCCTTGCGAAGGTAGCAGCCATCTGCACTGTGATAAAAAGCCCTGAGGATGATAAATAGACAAGTAGCACTTTTATTGGATTGCCGTTCCGAAGCAGCCACTTTGGGTTTGGCACGGCGCTAACGACAGACTCGCCGCACGCTGTGCCCAGCCGCCCCGGCCGGGGGAAAGGGGCTGCCCGGCAGCGATGCCAGTGCCTGCCTGGGCACCACTGCTCATCCCTGCGCGCTCCCCCTGCCTCTTCCTTCCCCCCTTGGTTTTCAGGAGTGACATGGATCTGGATGGGAGGGCAGCGTGGCTGGCTGTGGGGCAGGAGTGGGGCTGTCCAGCTGGCACGGCGTGGCACAGCGTGGCACAGTGTGGCACAGTGTCCCAGCTGCTGCGCTGGCCTCGGCATCACCTGCACAAAGCAGCTTGTTTGTCAATAATGGAGCAGGGAAAATTGCACCCGAAATGCCTCTCGGCTCTGCTTTGTGCTGCCTTAATGCATCCACCCCGGAGGTGCCGGCTCGGCGGCGGCACAAAGGCTGCTGGAAGGGAGGGGAGGAAGGCATGGGGAGCTCAGAGAGGTTCCAGGGGGGATTTACTCCCCACTGGCCCACACAGTCCCCCAGTGCCAGGATAAGGGGGCAAAGACAGGCTCTGACCCAGGTGGTTGGCACCATCATGCCCCCACAGCTTGGCTGTGCCGGATGCCAGGGATGTGGGATTGATCCCAGAGGGATGTGAGTCTTGGGGAGGGCATCATTGCTTAGTCCTTGCCCAGAACTCCTGCTGCTGGGAGCAGGGAGTGGGGTCCTACCAAACATCCCCATCTCACTGTGCTGGGACATTGCTCCGGCCTTGGGGATGTGATTTCCAATTAACTCCATGTGAGTCATGGCTGCAGTTGCCATCCCACCCTGCCCGTCCCACTAGAGCCCTGACATGGAGGTGACACTGAATTTTGGGGTGGCATGGGAAAAGTGGTGACCCCTGGTTGCTGGTTTGGCTTGGGAGACACTGGGGTGGTTGTAGGGTCTGTCTGTGTCCCCTTTGTGGTGGCAGCTTCTGGGATGGGGCAGCTGGGGACACAATTCCAGTCTGGGACATGACAGACTGAGGAGCCCAGTTCAGGGATGGGACAGGACACCACAGCTTGGGGACAGTTTCAGGGCACAGCCCCACGTTACAAAGGGAGGCTGGGCTGGCAGCACAGGCACTGGGGGTGCTGGGGGGTGGGTGTCTGTCCCCACACCCTGCCAGCCCCCACCTGCAGCTCCGGGGCCGCACGCAGCTGCCTGCCCGGGCGTGCATGCCAGGAATTTGGGATTGCAGGGGGGGCTGGCTGCCTGCGTGCCCTCTGACCCCCGGATGATACAAGCCCTCTTCTGTTTCTCCTCAGCCCGCCGGCGGGGTCAGCCTGACGGCTGGCGCTGGCTGCCTCGCTGCGATAAAGCAGCTCGTCTGTCACGACACAATGGATCCGCCAGGCTGCTGGCACGGCCCAGGGGACACGGCCCCGGGGCTGGGTGGGTGCTCTGTGCCCCTTGGAGCTCCCCAGGGTGTTCAGGCTCTCAGCAGAAGGGTAGGGACAGAGACAGGAGCCAGGTGTCCCGGCTGATACCCTTGCCAGCCCCTGCTCTGCCGCAGGGAGATACAGCCCCGTGTCCTGGCTCCCTGCCATGCCCGCTGCCCTCACTCCTCACCATCCAAAAATACCTCGGGAGGCCCCAGCATGAGGTGCCCCTCACGCAGGGGATGTTCCTGAGGGAATTGCTCACCTTCATCCATGCCAGTCCCACTTTCCTCGTGACTTCAGGGTCTTTTTATCCAATTTTACATCAGCCTCTCACTAATTTCTGGGATCTCAATATCCAGGATGCATCCCCCTTCAGCACCACCCCCTGGCATGGGTGCAGGACCCCCCTAGGATGTCCCAACCCCAACTGGGTGGTTTCTGAGAACTCAAAAGCATCTCCAATTAGGAGCAACCGTGCCGCGGCGCTCTGGCGAGGCGCTGGGGCTGTCACTGTGCCGCCTTAATTAGCAGCGCCAGGGCAGGGGTCAGCGCAGCTCGGCGGGCTTGACAAGGCTGCTATCAAGTGCAAGGAGGGAGGAGGAGGGAAGGGAGGGAAAAGCGAAGCTCCCCAACTCAGGACCAGCCTGGGCGGCGGGGAGGGGGAGGATGAGCGTGCCGGAGCCACGCAGGCAGAGTTAAAAGGCAATAAAATGGTCGCTGTCACCCGCCGGCGGCTCAGCACCGGGGCTGTGCCTCCCTCTGTCGGGGTGTGGGACCGGTCCTGGGCCCCCCCAGCAGCCTGAGCACCAGCCTGGGGAGGGGGGCACGGGACCCTCGCCATGCTGGAGATGAAGAGCTGGTCGTCTTTGCTGCAGAGCCTCAGTAAGTGATGGGGGCGGCGAGGCTGGGGCTGTGGGGACACCCCTCCTGTGGGGACACCCCTTCCTGTGGGGACACTGTGATGTCCCCACAAGCCGTCCCCTCCCTGGCCCCACCGTGCAAGGGGAGGTGGGTGGGTGGCACGGCCGGGGTGAGGGTCCCACACCCCCAGGCCCCGTGTGCCGCCCCGTCCCCTCTCCGGCGTCCCCGGCTGCGGGGTCAGCGCCCGGCCGCGGCCAGGCTTAACCTCTGCCCTTGCCCTGCCGACCTGCAGCCCTGTTAAAAAGGGTTTAAATGCAAAGTTATTTGATAGCTAATCCCAGCTATCCTGGGGGCAGCCCCGGGCTGTGGCGCTGGGAATCGCCCCGAGCCGGGACCCTCAGGCGGCAGCGCCGGCACAGCCGGGGTTGCGCCGGGGCTGGAGGTCAGGCAAACGCGCCGATTAAAGTCCGGCGGGTGAAAAGAGCTTAAACAAATCCCAAATCCCTCAGATGCCAGATGAGGCTGGTTGAAATTTGCTCGGGAGCCACTGTGGGGAGGGGGAGAGAGGCTGGAACTGGTGGGAGCACTGGGAAGGCTGAAACTGAGGAGCTATATGGGTGCTGGGGGCGTTTGGGGCTGGGCAGGGGGCTCAGCTGGTGTTGTGGGGGCCCTGTGTGCCTTCCTGGCCTACATCCCTTTGCTGCTGGGCCATGAGGGACCAGCACCAGGGGACCCATCTTAGCACGCCTCTCCTCCTAAATGCCACTTGTGGGGTGCCAAGGGGAGACACAGGTGAGTGGCCTCACTGCTGAGCAGTCACCCAGCCAAACTTGGGAGCAAAAAATGCTGATTTTTCTCCTTCCTGGCATCATGACATGGAGGTGCTCACTTGTCCCCAGGGCTGTGCCGCTGAAGAGGTCATGAGTCCCTGGCCTGCTGTGTGTCCTTGCTTTCCCCAGGTATAACGTGTCCTGGAGGTGCCAGGCTGCAGTCTCACATCAGCAGGATAGGCACTGAAGTGTTCTCAGGTAGCCAGATCCTGTTGTGATGCTGTTAGGGAAACTGAGGCTGGCACAACCTGGAGGTTCTGGTGTGGTGGGACCTGTGGGGTGGCGTGGGGGCTGTGGTGGGAGGCAGCCAAAGGAGGAGGAATAGGGGGACAATTCCTGGTGACAGCTGTCTGGCCTGGGGCTGGGGTGGCCAGACAGGCTCTGTCCCCTCAGTCCTTACCTGTCCCCCATGGCAATGAGTCCCCAAAGAACCGTCAGGGCCAGCTGAACCCCAGCCCAGGGACAGAGGTCACGGATGCTGTGAGGAGCCACGCAGACCCCCAGGCCTCCCTTAATTGGGGAGGATGGATGTGCTGCAGGAAGGGCTGGGGACCCCAGTGCTCCCTGCCCAGTGCGGCTGAGGTGCCCTGTGCTCCCCTGCCAGCCTCTGCATTGCCACCTTGCCCCTCCATCGTAATGCCCATTCCATTGGGGTGCACCCTCCTTGACATCCCCTTGTGAGCACGGTGACAGCCCCAAATCAGGCAGCTGGTGGCAGGGTGTGCTCTGTGCAGGGAGCACCGGCCTCCCCAGCTCTGCCACATCCCACATCCCTGCCCACCAAGGGTTAACCCTGCAGAGGCAGGATGCCTGCAAGCCCTCGTGCCAGTTCAGAAATGAATGTTGCCTTTAATATACCATCCTTCAATCCTTATCTCTCCTAATTTATTGGACATAACTGGTTGCGCTGATGGATTCGTGGCTTAGACCTTGGCTTCTAAATTTCAGCATTAATAATCTGCCCCTTCATTCTGCTCTCCAGATGTCTTTCATTTATCTGCTTATTCAGTAGGGGTGCAACCTCGCGTCCTCCGTGCCAGCGCTAATGTGGCCCGGTGACAATAAATTTGGACTTGTAATAACATGGCCAGATGAATGAATTGACCTCTTGGTGACTGTCACTCCCAGCCTCCCCCCTTGTTAGGGACTGCTGGGGACCAGGGGGGCCCCTAACAATGGCTGCTAATGTCAGTCCCCTCCCCTTTGCTTTTTTCCCCCCCAAATTTGGAAAAAATATGGAGAAGCAGATGAGTGGACCGCTTAATCTTTAATCAGCTTTGGAGCAGGGTGAGAGCAGCCATCCTTAGGGGAAATCCTAAAACCAGGGAGCCCTGATAGGGCCCTCTAGGGGCTGTGACCCCTCGCCCAGGTGGGGATGTGTCAGTGCTGCGGGGCTGAACCTGAGCCGGGCAGGTTGCACACCTGAGAGCGTGCGGAGGAATGTGTTTGCTTAATTAATTGGCGGCGGGAGCGCGCCGGGGGTGTAAATCTAACGTGGGCCTTGGCAGCCTGCAGTGCTGCGCACGCAAGACTAGACTTTAAATAAGGGTGCAATTATTGTTTGAATAATTGACGAACAACGGGCGCGCATCGGCGCTCAGCCTAATGGGCTTTGATCGCTCGCCAGGGCCGCCCGGCGCGCCGGCATCCCGCCCATGGAGGATGTGAGGGGTCCAGCGAGGGGTGTGCGTGGGTCGCAGGGGCAAATCGGGGTGCTGCTCCCCTCTGGGGGGGTTTATGGGGCAGATGTGGAAAGTGGGGTGTTGTTCCCCACCCGCCCCGGCCGACAGCGCGGCGCCGCGGGGTCGGCCGGGGAGGAGGAAGAGGACCCTGCACGTAGCAATTGATTTAAATCATTTTAGAGAGGACCTATGGAAAATAAAAAGCCTTTAATCACATTTGTATCCATTTCCAGCCTCAGTAAATCAATTTGGATTGAGCTGGGTGCCACGGTTACAGCTGATTAGCGCGCGGCGGATGGGGTCAAATTAATGCTAGCTGGGTTCGCTTAATGGGGTCACCGTCGTGAGCATCCCTCCTCCGGGGCACTGTTGTGGGCAAGAACATTGTGGTCCTGTCCATGCCACAGGGAGCTTTTCCAGCAAGGAAGTGCCAGGGTGTGAGCTCCATGCTGCTCCGTGCCTCAGTTTCCCCTTGCTCACCAGCATGAACCATGGCAGAGGAGCCAGCGAGCAGCTCTGGGGATGTTTAGGGGGATATTTGGGTTGTCCCACCTTCCTCCCCTGGTCCCACCGTGCATCACCCACGTGTCAGAGCCCCTCACGTGTCCTCCCTGCTGCCCCACAGAGGAGCCATAAACAGGTCCCCGAGCCCCAGTGCCGGTTAATTTGTTTTCAATAGGTTCCAATCAATTAAACGTGGTCCTGGCGAAGGGAAAAGTGCCCTGGTAATTGGTGAAAATAAATCACTCGGCAGAGCCGCGGTGCTGCCTGGGAGCCTGGGCTGCAGCCGCGTGGCACTGTGGGGATGGGGACACTGGGGATGGAGCCCGCTTTGCCTGGCTGGGGTCCCTGTGGGGCTGGGATCCCTGTGTGATCCGCTGGGAATGGCGTGCTCGCGAGCTCCCAGCTCGCTCCCTTGGCGTCTCCCCGCCTGCCCTGCCTGCTCCTTGCACGCGATGCCTGCCCGCACCCCGGGGCGAGGGCGATGCCTCCGTGCCCGTCCCCACGGTGGGGAGCATCCCCCCCATCCCTTCACCCGCCTCCCCCAGCCCTGCCCCAACCGGGGCTGTAATTACCGCACGCTGTGCTTTGATTGCTCCATTCCAATTAATTAAACCCGGCGGTGACCCAAATTATGATCCCTTGTCTTGTCAAGCGCCGTATTTTTAACCTTAACTGGCTGGGCTGTGTTTAGATTTCCAATCCGGGCAGAAATGTCACCCGGGGAGAGTGACTGGCGTTGAACCCAGCCTTCCCGTGACGAACCCCGTAATTAGAAACCCTCGTGTCCCCGAGACGGGTCTTTAAAGCTGTCAGAAGCCAAGATCCAGCCATTTGATACAAGACTATCATTAGCTGCGCCCAACCTATTAGCTGCAGGTAAATAACAGGCTGTACCGGAGCCGGGGAACAGGCGGGTTGGGGAATTGGATGGTTCTTAATTAGGAGAAGCGGTGCGAGGGATGCTTTCCCCTCTAATTGCCTTCGTTAGCAGCCTGGGTATGAGTCCCTGTGCCTGGATCCTCTTTCCTGGCACGGTGACGGCTCCTGTGCCCCATCTTCCCATCGCGGTGCCCATCCCACCTGCTGGCCCGGCCATGGGATGGGCACCGTGATGGGGAGGCAGGGGCGTGAAGCCATTTCCCAGGGTTGGATAGGGATGGATGGTCTCTGGTCCAAGCAGAGGATAAATCTGGGCTTGCCGCCGCTTTCCGAGGGCTTGTCTGGGTGACATATTCGGTTGGTTTGAATGTCTGGATGGAAAATCAATCACCGGGGCCGTTTCCGTCCCCCCTTTCGCGCTACGTTTTAATTTGCCAGGCTGCAGGGTCCGTACTCCGAGGATCCATCTATATTTGTGTCAAGTGCCGGCGTCTTTGTCTCCCTGGTGCAGAATTGTCCTTCCCAGCTTGGCACACTCTGCCCTGGGCACGGGGTTGCGGTGCGCGTGGGCACCGGGGAGGTCTCCAACCCTCCTGGGGTTTTACCTGATGTGGAGCTGCCCTCCTTCAGCAGGTAGAGGGGCATGGAGTGCGGGGAAACTGAGGCACGCAGTCTGCTCTGGGCTCTGCTTTCCCTTCTGGATGGGTGATGAGGATCCCATCCTGCTCTGCCCTCCTGACAGCAGGAGGATCCCCATATCCAACACATGTGGGGGTCAGCAGACACCGGGCAGTGCCGCGGCAGCGGTGCCGCCCGCCTGGCCCTCGCCGGCCTGCCCCCGCCTGATCCCTCTCCTGCAGACGCTCTCCCTGACACTGGCTGACAAGAGCCATTTCCAAGATGGATTGATTCAATTTAGCACCGATTTTTTGCCGGGGCCGGTGACGTACGGCTCCCCAGCCGGCGCTGGGCGGCACGTGACTCCCCAGCGCCCGCCGTCATTAGAGCAGCTCAGCACCGGCTGCTGCAGCCTAATCAGCCCTGGCTGGTGCAGGAGGGGGGCCCCATCCTGCCCTGCCACGGCTCCCACCCCCGGCATTCCCACCAGGATCCTGCCCTGGGAATGCTGGGGTGGTGAGGTACCCGGGATTGTGGCAGCTGGTACCCGGGGATGCTGGTGCTGGTACCCGGGGATGCTGGTGGTGGCAGTCAGGGACTGCCAGCAGCACCCAGGGATGCTGGTGCTGGTACCTGGGGATGCTGGCAGTGGTACCCAGGGATGCTGGTGCTGGTACCCAGGGATGCTGGCAGTGGTACCCAGGGATGCTGGTGCTGGTACCCGGGGATGCTGGCAGTGGTACCCAGGGATGCTGGTGTTGGTACCCAGGGATGCTGACAGCACTACCCAGAGATGCTTGCAGTAACATCCCAGGGTGCTGGCAGTGGTACCCAGGGATGCTGGCAGCACTACCCAAGGATGTTGATGCTGATACCCAGGGATGCTGGCAGTGATGTGCAGAGATGCTGGTGGTGGTACCCAGGGATGCTGGCGGTACCCAGAGCCGCTGGTGAGGCTGCGCAGGGGTGATTTTGTTTGTTCCCTCGTTTTCTGGGTTTTTCTCCAGGCTTGATGAGTATGTCTGGTTCTTTCTCGCTGTCTGTCTTCTCTCTCCTTCCTTTGGAGGCAAATGGCTGACTGATTGCTTTTCATCTCCCACTCTGAGGAGCTGTAAGAGCTACTTTATACAAACATCAATTACAGGCACGTAATAAATTAAGGCTCCCTTACACCGAACCCATTAGAGTCCACTCTCATATCAAAGCGCTCCCATCACACACGGATTGGGGTGGAGTGGGGGGGAGGAGGGAGAGGGAGGAAAATGTCTTATTAGCCGGCAGATTGTTAGCAGAACACTGATTTAATTGTGTCCCCGCGCCCGAGCGCGGGAGGAGGATGGGGAGGGGGGGTTCGGGGGGGGGCACCCGGGACCTGCCAAAAAAGAAATGCCCAGGGATTGTTCCCTTCCCCGAGGTGCTGGGGGGCCACCTCTCTCCCAGGCTTGTCCCCGTGCCAGCGCCGGCTGCCAGCGATTCTCCTGGTAACGGCCGAGGGGGCCGCGCTTCGGAGGTGCCCCCCACCCCGGCGGGCACCGTGCCAGGGAGCAAAGCCCAGGGGTGGGTATGGCTGGGTAGGGGTGGGTGCCCACCCTCCTCCTACCGCCACCACCTTTGGGGCGCCGCCTCCAGCGCCTTGGCCTGACTGGGTGATGCTGAGGGCTGCTGGGGCAGGGGGAGCGTGGCAGCTGCCCGGTGTCCCTGTGTGCCAGCGCCTTGTGGCGAGTCCTTTAGGTATCAGGGCTGGGAACCCCGAGCTGGGAACTCCCCCAAATGCCTCCCTGTGTTTGGATGGTGCATCGGGGTGTGGAGGTGGAAAACCAGGGGAGATGGGGGCCAGGCAGGAGGCAGGGAGCAAACTTCCCTGCAGGACAAAGGCGGCTGCATCCGCCAGCAGCTCCCGCTGCCTCTGCCTGCGAATAAATAGCCTCCAGGCTGTCAGTCTGGCACTACCCCGGGGCTGGAGGCTCTTGGAGAGGAACGGAGCCCAGGAACAGCAGGCATGGCTGGAGCGCTGCCCGCCGGGGCTGTGCAGGCACTGGCACGCCGCGCCGGCGCGCTCTGCCCGGCCGGGGCTGCCTCCAGCCCGGCGTGCCAGCCCTCCCATGGCCTCACCACACATCCCTGGGGTGGGCACGGCTCCCCGGGGCTGTCCTGGGTGCGTGGGGGTGCTCAGGTGGTGTGGGGGTTGTCCATGGGTTGTGACACATGGCAGGTCACCGACGTTGTGTGTCCTCCTGCAGAAGTGAGGCGCGTGCGCATCCTGCGCTGCAAGGGAGAGGTTGTGAGTGCACACACAAGAATCCATCCCTGGCGCACACATGTGTGGGTGCACACGTGTGTGAGTGCACACGCAGGAATCCATCCCTGGTGCACACATATGTGAGTACACATGCAGAAATCCATCCCTGTCTGCTGAGGGGTGCTGTGCACACGTGTGTGAGTGCACACACAGGAATCCATCCCTGGTGCACACGTGTGGGAGTGCACACGCAGGAATCCATCCCTGGCGCACACGTGTGTGAGTGCACACGCAGGAATCCATCCCTGGTGCACACATGTGTGAGTGTGCACATGCAGAAATCCATCCCTGGCGCACACGTGTGTGAGTGCACACACAAGAATCCATCCCTGGCGCACACGTGTGTGAGTGCACACACAGGAATCCATCCTTGGTGCACATGTGTGTGAGTGCACACGCAGGAATCCATCCCTGGTGCACACATATGTGAGTACACATGCAGGAATCCATCCCTGTCTGCTGAGGGGTGCTGTGCACACGTGTTGGTGCTCACACACACACACATCCCTCTCAGCTGAGGCTGTGCATGGTGCACACACGTGTGCCCACACCAAGCTCCTCTCTGCACGCTCCATCCCAGCTGTGCCTGCCCCTTCCTGCACACCCCAGGGTGCGGGCTGGGGGTCCTGCTCGCCCCCCTCCCTGCCAGGGCAGGTTTTATCTCCCGGCCTGCTCCTTGCCTGCCGTTCCCTCGCTGCCCTCTGAGCCTGACATTTACATATTAATATTTTCCAGGGAGGCAATGCGTTGCGGTGCAAGTGTCTGCATTGTGGTTGCACATAATGTAAAGTGAGATAAAGCGCCCGGCTCCGCTATGAATAACTGCAAATGAAAACCCATGTGGCCATAAAAGCCTTCACATTTGCCCTGTCAGCATGTGGTACATCGGCTAAACAACTGATTTAGCTTTTCTCTTTTTTTTCCAAGGTTTATCACCACTTACAGAGGACATGCTCTTTGTGTACTGCCTGTCGCTTTCTGCTCAGCTTCCTTGTCACTTCCCCTCGGCGTCCTCCCAGCCGGGCCCCGAAACGATGCTCTGCTCCTCTAAACCGCCCTGACAGCCCCTATTAGCTTCTGGCCGAGTACAGCTTGGCGCTGCTGGGGCTATTTATCTCGCCGGCACAGAGGGCTGTTATCTATCACCCTCGCTCCTCACGGCCCCGCTCCTTCTTCGCTTCTGCTGATGGCAGGGATTTGGGATGGGGTCCTGGGGGGAACGAGACCTGGGAGTGCTTATCCCTCCTCCCAGAGGGGCTGCATCCACCCATAAAGCTTTGCATTTTTGGCCATGGTGGCTCCTCATCCTGGTGCTGCTGTGCCAAGCAGGATGCAGCCAGAACCGCTCGGGATAACCTGGAGAATCATTCCCGCTCCTACGCGGCGTGGCTGGCGTGGCTGGTGTCATCCCCGCAGCGGTGGCCCCGGGCAGGGGTGATGTCCCTGCGGGACCGCTGCCTCCTGAAGGCGCCGGCTTGGGGTGCCAGACCTGAAATTCCGGGTGGGGAGGGAGCAGGCGGGGCGGTGACGCCGGCGAGCGGGACGAGCAGCTCCGTGCGGCGCCTGCGGCTCGGGGGGGAGGATGAGGATGGAGGATGGGGCACGGGGGTCCCCGCTCGGTGCCCATGGAGCTGCCTGGCCCTCTGCCAAGGGCGCTGGCACCCAGCCGGCCCCCGGCACCGCCGGTAACCAGAGCTGCCTCCCCTCGCTGTTATTTCAGCAGGTGGGGGCAGATCGGTTTACAAGGCCAGGGAGATGCCTATCAGTCCCCTCCCGCCACTTCGTCCCCATGCCACCTCCTGTGCCATGTCCCTGTTAGCAGGGCTGGGCATCACCACTGATGGCAACTGCCAGCATCAATGGTGGCCTCTCCTTCCACGCTGCTCGCTGGAAGGTGCTGGCAGAGGGACCTCAGTGTCACCACCATGGTGTGCTTTGCCCCTGGCTGCCCCGTGCCACCACCTCTGCTCATCCCCTTGAGTCACAGCAGCAGCTGGGATGTCATGGCAGGCGCCAGCGAGGAGTTGTCCTGCAGGGCCAGCCCGGGCTGGCGCAAGCTCTGCGTCACCCCACGCCCTGCCCGGGCTGCCAGCGTCCCTGGGCACCGGGCAGGGGCTGGGGGGGCCCGTCCCCCTGGCAGGGCTTGCATCAGGGCACGAAGGGGGTGTTGCACAAGTGTTTTCTGTCTCAACCTGCCCCCGGCCAGTGCCGGGGGAGGGCTGTGGGGGGCCGTGGGTGGGAAGCGGGGGGCGGGGGGGGTTGTTTACAGCCACGGAGCTTTGTTTCCTTCCACCTGCCTCGGGGGAAGCAGTTAGCGATTTGTTAGTCAAACCAGATGAGCCTTCCTGGAGCGGCTTCCTGCCAGGCTCAGCGCAGCCTGGCTGCCCTGCCGCTGGGGTCCCCGTGTCCCCTCGCCCTGCCGTGTCCCCTGTCACAGCCAGTGCCACATGGGACGTGTGTGGGTGGGGTGTGGTGCGGCTCGGCAGCCCCCAGGCATCGCCACTTGGTGTGGGCACCTCTGGAGCTTGGAAAAGCGGGGTGCTGCTTGCTTTGGGGCCTCTCCCCAGATGCCTCCAGGGAGGTGGTGCTGGCCCTGGCAGAGCCCGTGGTGGCTTGGCGGGGTGGTGAGGTGGAGGGGAGCTCTCCGGGGAGATGTTTGGGTGCTTGGGTGATGGTTGAGCATCGTGTGATGCACCGAGCGCCGCTGTGACAAGGGCCACGCGTGTCAAGGCCCGTGCACTGACCCCTGTGCATTGTGTGTCAAGCCCTGTGCATCATCCACGATGAGCCACATGTCGTGCATCGTGTCCCATGTGCCACAACCCTCGTGGGCATGCTGTGCTGAACCCCACACACCACCACACATGGCATGTCAAGCTGAAAATGCTGCATGGTGCTGCTGAGCACCAAGCTCTGACCCTCACACACCAAACCCTCCATATCCCACACCCCTGGATGCTGTGCCAGGCCCCTGCACCTATCACTCTGTGCATCAGAACCATGCTATGACCCTCACACACCAAACCCCACATATCCCACACCCCTGGATGCTGTGCCAGGCCCCTGCACCTATCACTCTGTGCATCAGAACCATGCTATGACCCTCACACACCAAACCCTCCATATCCCACACCCCTGGATGCTGTGCCAGGCCCCTGCACCTATCACTCTGTGCATCAGGAGCCCTGGGGTCAGGCAGGCACCGTGCCCTGAGCCCCAGGAGCCCTGCACCGTGTGCATCCCCTCACATCCAGCACCCCTGACCCTGCGGGATGAGACCCACGCAGGAAGCTGGAAGTGCCAGCCCGCGCCCCCTCGCTCACCGAGTGGCGCCGGGTGATA
The DNA here is from genome assembly GCF_028551555.1 of Melozone crissalis. Classification (NCBI taxonomy): domain Eukaryota; kingdom Metazoa; phylum Chordata; class Aves; order Passeriformes; family Passerellidae; genus Melozone; species Melozone crissalis. The sequence continues at coordinate 2,409,029 of NW_026535785.1, forward strand.
AATAAGGAAGTTAACACCCAACCCGAGTTGCTAATTAGCGTTTAACCTGTACTAGCAGTTAACTACAAAAGGCAGTCATTTGTTCCGGGGAGCTGGTAGCGTAGAAAGAACGAAACATGGCCAATTTTGTTCAGGATGAATTAAGACTTGCAAATGTAAAATGAGTTCATCTATTTAATTAAGTAGCGGCAATATGGATGTTAAATTAAGTTAATGGCAGGCATGCCAAAACAAGGTTATACAAATCTTGGCCTGGCGGCGTGGGTTCCGGATCCGGCCCTTGGATGTGGGGCCCTGGGGTGGGCTGGTGGCCCTGGGGACACTCTGCTGGCCTCCTCAGGGAGGGAGGGAGAGGGAGGTGGAGGTGGAGGGAAGAAAAAACGAGGCAGGAGGAAAGGCAAAGCGCGTCTCACCCAGCGCCGCAATCTTATCAGGGCTGAACTTTACTCTCCCGCTAAAGATATAGGATACTTTAGGGACATCGGAAAGAAATAATAACCCTCTGATTTGTAGCTCTTGGGCTCTGGCAACCGAGGGGGAAGGAGGACTGTCTTCTGCCATTACCATTTTTTGTATGAACTATTCCCCAAAGAAATCAAACCCTTGTACAAGCCCTCCCGTGCGGCAGCCCCTGCTCCGGCGCTGACCCGAGCCGTACGGATTATCACCGCGCATCGCAGCCGGAGACAGGAACATTCATTAAAATTTGAAACACAAATGGAAAATTGCTACTTGAAGCCTCCTTGCCGGAGAGCCAGCCGCTTGATCAGAGACCTCATTAATGTATCTAATGTGTAAGGAACAATTAGACTTTTCAAAGACATCCTTTTCCCAGCCAGGGGAGGAAAAAAAAAAACCAGAACACCAGAAGCAGCTTGAACCCCCCCCACCCCAATCCAAAGCAACCCCAAATGTGCCCCAAGGGATTGGGGTGCACAGCCCCAGGGGGGGCCCAGGAGCCGCCCGAGAGTCTGGGCTCCATGCCGGCGCCCGAAATGCCCCTTTCTCCTTAAGTTAGATGGGGAGGAAAGTGGGCTGATTAAAAAGCTGATTTCTTTTCCCAGCGACCGGCGGGGTTTTGCCATCCTCCCGTAATTAGCCAGTTACACGGCCGTATGTTTTATTTATGAGCCGAGGGCGGAGGGAAGGGGAAGCGGAGGAACGACCGTGCCCTATATATCTGCAAATAAAACACTTCATTTCCCTCCTGGGGAATGTCACCTCGAGAAACCATCGCTTTCCTGCTCACTGCCCCGTCCAAATCGCAGGCTGTAAATGGCTTTGTGGGCCTGGCTGGCGCTCAGATGGGTTTAAAATATGGATTTATGTCTTTATTCTGCATAGTCAAAGGTCAACAAGAGCAGGAAATCATCGCTGAGCTGCTTATTTACGATGGGAGGCGACCGCTCGCTCCTCTTGATCCCGTGTCCCCACTGCTGAATGCTTCCTGGACTGCAGGGAAAGTGGTGGGAGCCCGTGCCTCAGTTTCCCTAGAGCGGGCATCCCTTGGGTTGGGTATCCCTGGGGTGGATATCCCCAGCGTGGTCGTGTCCCATTCCATGGGGAGGCCCATGGGGAGGCCCGTGGGGAGGCCGAGCATCCCCAGGGAGGGTTGTCCATCCTGGTGTCCACCCGGATGGCCGTGCGGACGGCGTGGGCAGGGCCGGCCCCGCGAGCTGCGCTCTCATGCTTTGCTAATCCCGCCTGGCACCTGCCCCAGCTCCCGGCGGCTCCGCGCGAGCAAAGGAACCAATTAATCCTCCCGGCGCTCGGGGAAGTGGGTCAGGCTCGTCAGGCTCTCCCGCTAACGAGGGCCGAGGCGCGGCGGCGCGGCCCAGCCGGCTGCTGGGTGGCCGGGCGGGTGTCTCGGCCGGTGCCCGGTGTCCCGCGGGGTTGGTAAGTGGGTAAACTGAGGCAGCAGGGTGGTCGCCCGCCTGAGAGCGGGCACTGCCCAGGAGGAGGGTGGCGGATAATTCGGTTGGGACGATGTCGCAAAGGTTTCCCAACGGGGCTGCCGCTGTGCCTCGGTTTCCCCATGGCGGCCAAGCAACGGGTGCTCCTGGTTTGGGGTGCTGGGGTTTTGGGGAGGCAGGGCGGGGAGCGCAGGCAGGGCGCCCCTTTGAAGTGGAGCCCAACTTCCAGGAGTGAAGCAATTCTCGTTTGCATAATGAATAAAGGCAGCGGAGAGGAGGGGGGGGGTGATGAAGGGGGGGTGAAACCCCAAAACCGGAGCTGGCAGGCAGGTCTGCCCTCCCTCCCTCCCCTCCCTGCCTGCCCGCTCCCCCAGCCGCCTGTAATTACAGGTTTATTGCCTGCACAGCTATTGTGTAATGACATGTTTGCAAATTAATTTTTACGGCTCCTGCCGTGTTGCGGGGGGAGCAGGGGAGGGGTCCCCCGGTGCTTGCCTGAACCCAGCAAATCCAACCCCTCTGCAAGCGGGCTGGGAGCTGGGTGATGTTGGTGACCCCAAAGCTCTCCCAGCCTGGGTTGGGGGGTCTCCATTGCACCCACACAGTGGGTTTGGGGCACCCCCAGGTGTGTCACCCCATCACCAGTGAGGTTTGGGAAGGGGTTTGGCTGGGGTGGAGGGACACGGAGGAGCGGCACCCCAGGGTGGGAGCAGCACCCCAGGGTGGGAGCAGCACCCCGGGGTGTGAGCAGCAGCTCCCAGTGCCCCACAGAGCCCGGTGACGCTGGGGAGCTGCCTGGGAGGGAGCGGGACGCGAGCGACGATGACTCAGGGGACGGGCCAGAAATACTCCCAGCGCCGATCTTGACAGATGTAGGTTAGGAAGGAAGAGAAGACATAATAATAATCCCCCGACCTGGAATCGGGAAAGCAATATTTAACGGGGGGGAGGAGGAGGAGGGGGCAGGTTTGCTCTGTCTCTGCCGAGTGGGATTTTGGGGAGCACGGCTGGGAGTGCAGGGATACCTGTGTGTGTGTACACACATGCACGTGTGTGCGTGCAAGTGTGCATAAGTGTGCACAAGTGGAACTCTGACAAACCCCCTCCAACCATCCATGCCCAGCCATGGGGTTGGATAGGTTTGGGGTGATGCTGTGACCCCTTTTTCCCCCTTGTGCCCACTTCTGGTGAAGTTAGGCAGGCAGTGGGCACTTGGAAACGGCTGGGCAGATTTGGGGTGACACCGTGACACCCATGCCCCTCTGTCCTCACACCCAGTACAGGCAATGTCCTCCTGGGAACAGCTGGGTGAGTTTGGGGTGACATTGCAACCCCCTTTTCCCCCTTGTGCCCACTTCTGGTGAAGTTAGGCCGGCAGTGGGCACTTGGGAATGGCTGGGTGGACTTGGGGTTACCCTGTGACCCTGTACCCCCCAATCCCCACACCCAGTGCAGGCAGTGTCCCCCTGGGAATGGCTGGGCAGATTTGGGGTTACCCTGTGACCCCCATGCCCCTCTGTCCCCACACCCAGTGCAGGCAGTGGGCACTTGGGAGGGACCTGGCTGGATTTGGGGTTACCCTGTGACCCTGTACCCCCCAATCCCCACACCCAGTGCAGGGAATGTCCTCCTAGGAACAGCTGGGTGGATTTGGGGTGACACCGTGACCCCCATGCCCCTCTGTCCCCACACCCAGTGCAGGCAGTGTCCTCCTGGGAACGGCTGGGCATATTTGGGGTGACACCGTGACCCCCATGCCCCCCTGTCCCCACGCTCTGGAGCAGGCGGGGGCCCCCCGGGAATGGCTGGCTGGCTTTGGGGTGACACGGTGACCTCGGTGCCCCGTGTCCCCACGCTCGGGCGCAGGCAGGGGCGGGCGGCGGGCGCCTGGGAATGGCCTCTGTATCTTTAAGCTGTTTGAAGGGCTGGCCATTATCATACAGGATGTGGCTTCTCTTGCAGGGGCGAGATATCGCACGTCGCCCCGGTGAACTTTGGTGTTAAAACCAGTTTGGGAAGAGCAGGACGGGGCTGGGCGGGGGCGCGCTGGGAGCGGGGTTGGTGTGTGGGGGGGAGCCACGCTCGGAGAAGCGCGCTCCCGCGAGAAGCGCGCTCCCGCCGCGAGGATGCGCGTGCCCGCGGCGGCGCGCCCGCGCGTGCCCGGAGCCAGCCAAAGCTCCCCCCGATCCTGCCCGTCCCCTCCTCTCTCCACCCCGCCTCGGCTGATCGTTTGCTTAAAGCAAATTAAGCCGGGCCCTCGTTACTATGGTGCAGCCAGGATCTCCAGCCTCCCTCGCGCTCCCGTAATAGCATTTATTAGCCCTATTTGCCTGCGAGCATGTCTTCCCGGATCTGCTAATGCATCAGCGGGCAGGGGATGGGGGAGATCCTATCGGGCGGCTCATTACAGCCCCCGACGCTCGGCCAGGGAGGATTTAGGGGCTCGGAGGGGATTTGGGGGGGCTAGCCGGGGTTGGGGCAGGCGGCTTTGCTCGCCTGCCTTTTGTGAGGCAGCAGGCAGCTCCCGGCAGGCAGGAAAGTTGGGTTATTTATTGTTTTATTTCCTAATTTTCCCTCCTGAAGCGACCGAGGGGGGGGGGGGGGGGTTTGCCTTCCTATTTTTATTTTGCATTTACCTCTCCCCCCTCCCCGCGCCCCGCTCCGCCCGCCGCATCGGCAGCTGTTTGAAAACAGAAAAAGGCTAGAGAGAAAAGAAAAAAAAAAATTTAAAATTATTCCGTCTGTAGGCGAGGAGGAGGAGGAGGAGGAGCGGGGGGGATGAAGGGGAGGGAGATGCTCCCCGGGGCGCCCCGGGGGTTCGCCCCCTCCCCCGAAAGCGCCGGGGCCAAGGGCTGGAGCCCGGGGGGCGCGGGCGGTGGGCGGGGGGCGCTGGGGGCCAGCAGCTGCCGGCCGCCCTCCTGCCCGCTGCCCGTCATTAGGGGAGACAAATCTGCTGTCAAGGAGCCAGATTTCCAATTTACCGATAATGATTCTTGCATGAAAATTGATCGAGGGGCAAGCCTGCCGCCTCTCGCCCGCCCGCCTTGGCGCAGCCCGCGGAGAGCGGGGCTCTCCGGACGGACGGACGGACGGACGGACGGACACTCGCGACCCCCGCCCCACGCCTCCATCCGCTTCCCCAGCGTGGGGGCAACCCCAGTGCACACTGCTCAGGGGGTGCGTTCCCCGCCGCCGAGGGTCCCACCGCCTCTTCATCATCATCCTCCTCCTCCTCCTCCTCGTCGCTGGCTTTTTGTGTGCCTGCGGTTGGCAGCTGGGGGCTCGGCGGCAGGAAAAGCCCCGGGAAGGCGTCACGCGTGGCAGCCGGGCTCCTGCCCTGGCCCCGCCGGTGACAGCCGCCACCGCCACCCTCCGCCGGCGCCCTGGGCTCGCTGCTATTTCAATTTTTATTTTTCCTCCTCCCCCCACGCACTTGATTCCCCCCGCTCCTCCTCCTCCTCCACCTCCTCCTCCTCCTTCTCCTCCTCCCCGCTCCACCGTATTTTTTCGCCTCTGGTTTATTTTTCCAACCCCCTCCGTGTGGCTTGGTGCTAATTTTTGGGGTTTTTTTCTTTTTTTTTTTTTTCCTTCTTCTTTTTTTTTTTTTTTTTTTTTTTTGTACTGCTTCCTGACACATCCTCCTCACGTTGGCTCTTTTATTTTTATTTTTAAATTTTTTTTTTTTCTTCCTGGCTGCAATGGAACTGTAACATAAATCATGTTTGGGTTGAAACCACCTCTCTATTACTTACCAGGTAAGGCACCGAGCGATGCTGCCGCCAGCCCTCTGCACTCCCTCTCCCCCCACTCCGGGGGCTCCCCCGGGGTCCCCGCCAAACCCGGGGACTCCCCTTTGTCCGCCCCAGCCAGCGGCAGCCAAGGGCGGTTTGGGGGTGAACTTACTTTCTTCCAGCACCTTATAAGAGGTTTTGGGGTCGGGGGAAGCGGGGAGAGGGGGGAGCAGAGAGGGGGGAACACTGCCTGGCACGGCACTGCAGTGTTTTGGGGTGCTCGGATCCCCCTCTCTTCTCCTGCTGCCACTCCCTCGCCCTGGGGGTTCCTCCCTCTCCCCGAGGAGCCGGGGCCGTTCTGGCCGGGGTGGGATTGGGGAGAATTGTGGCATGTGCTGTGTTTTGGGGTGCCAGCCTCGTCGCTGCGAGGGCACGGGGATTTGGGGCACCAAAGTTTGCTGTGCCACCCCAGCCGGCAGCTCCGGCTCCTTCGGCTGCCAGCAAGGGAGGGGATCCCCCCGGGGGGCTTTGGGGAGCACCAGTGGGGTTGGGGTGCGAGCTCAGTGGGTGTGCTCAGGGTGAGTGTTTTGGGGGGCTTTGGGGTGCTTGAGGGTGGGAGCTGGAGGTGCTCTGGGGGCGCAGGCTCAGGGTGCGTGTTCGGGGTGCGCTCCGGGTGTTTGACACGCTCGGGCTGTGAGCTCAGGCTGTGATCTGGGGGTGCTCTGGGGTTCACGCTCGGGGTGCAGCCTCCGGATGCAGCCTCAGGCTGGCCGTGAACTCGGGGCGCTTTCGGGGCGCGGGCTCCGGGCGCTGTCCCCGAGCCGGGGAGCGGTGGCAGGGCCCTGTGCGGGGCTCGCTGCCCGCGCGTGGCCGTTCCCCCGCGGATGCCTGTTTGTTTCAGGAAATGGCTTTGGCATGTGGCCGCTCTCACCGGAGCCAGCGGCTCTCCCCGCGCGCCTGCGCCCGAGCGCACGAAGCCGAGCCGGGAAGGGCGGCCGAGGGGCACCGGGGTCCAGCTGGGGGTCCCCATGCTTTGGGAGGGGATGTGCTGTGACATCCTCTGCCAGCCCTGGGCCACCGTGGGGACATGGGTGACCTGCTTTCCTGTGGCACCCTGAGTGCTCCCACCCTGCTCCGACCCTCACCCTCCTCTGTGCCGGCTCTGGGGGTCCCGCTCCCCGTGTTCCCCCCAAAAACCATCGCCTCGCCTGCTCCTCGCTCTTCTCCACTGCCTGCAGCAGCTTTGGGTGATTCCTGCCCGGCCTCTGAGCCGTGCTTTGCTGTGGGGACCCTCCGAGGGCTGCAGGTGCAAGGAGACGTGTTCGGGGTCGGTTTTTTTCTCCCCTTAAATTCCATATTTAGCACGCGCCGGTCGAGCCGGGGTTCCCGGCGGCAGCTCCTGTTGCGTGAAACTTCTGGTTTTGCCGTTGTGACTGATGCACTAATTCCTGCTCCCTGGAAAACCCTGCTCCGGCCGGCTCCCCAGCCGCCTGCGAGGAGGGGGAATAATAAAACCGGAGGAGAAAGGCGAGACTGGAGAGGAACATGGAAGTGTCAGGCTGCGAGGTTGGAAGCAATTAGGGGGAGCGGTGCTGGAGGCGCTGGCACGCAGCGGGATCGCTGGCGGCAGCTGCCCGGCGTTGGGAGATGCCGGTGGGCCAGGTCGGGCGGCAGCAGATGGAGATGGGAGCCTTCCCCCCGCCCTGGGCTCGCGGGGCTTTCGGCAGCGCCGGGCTGGTGGCGGTGACTCAGCGGCGCGAGTCCTGCTGGGGACTGTCACCGCCTCAGGGACTGCCTGGCCCTGGCCCGTGTCACACGCTGCTCCTCGGTGGCTTGTTCCTGGCCCAGGATCCAGCCGGATCCTCTGTGTCCACTCTGGTCACCGATGCTGCTGTCCCCTCGTGTCACTGATGCTCCTGTTCCCTGTATCCCTCTGGTCACTGATGCTCCTGTTCCCTGTATCCCTCTGGTCACTGATGCTTCTGTCCCTCTTGTCACCAATGCTGCTGTCCCCTTTTATCCCTCTGGTCACCTCCCCTGTCACCTCTGTCTCTCTGGTCACTGATGCTTCTGTGCCCTTTTATCCCTGTGGTCAGTGATGTCTCTGTCCCCTGTGTGCCTCTGGTCATGAGGTTGGATTTGTGCCACGGGGCTCAGCTGGCTGCCAGGGGACACTGGGCACTGTGGTGACCTGCCACCAGGCATGCCTGAGAGCCAGGGCACAGGGAAGGGACCCCATTGCCTGCTGGTCCATATGGGAGCCACGCTCAGGCTCATCTTCTGGGATAACATGGGTGCAGTTGTCACCCTGTGGCCGATGTCAGTGTCCCTCAGGGACACCACCCTCCTTTGGGGACAGCATCACCCTTTGGGGACACGGAGCATCCCCGGAGGGCCTGGCCGTTTGCTCCAGCGGGCACAAGGGTGGCACCTGGATACACACAGCTTTTTGGGGGCTCCCCCTTGCCGCGAGCGTCCCCAAATCCGGCAATCCCCCAGGTGGCCCCGGGGCTCCCCGTGCCGGGGAGGATGGCGGTGGGTGCCGGCAGCGGATGCTGCTGACTCAGGACCTTCCCAAATGGTTCCTATTTTTATGCCGGGGCCGGGAATATTTAGCCCCTGGATCAAAGCAGATGGAAGGAGCCGGGTGATGCCGCGTAAACACCCGCTCGGCTCGGCGGGTGCCGCGAGCTGTGAGTCACCGGCGGCTCTCGGCGGCGCTGGGCGGGCGCAGCCACCCCCAGGCTGCGTTTGGGGTGCTCGGGGCTGAGCCCCGCTCTTGGCGTCCCCTCAGCTGGCTCTGGGGTTTGGGGATGCCCTTCCTCATCCTCGCCGGGTGTGGGGTTGAGGGGTGCACGAGGACGTGCTGGTGGGGGGCTGAGGGGGGCTGGGTGATGCCCAAGCTTGTTGGGGTGCCGGGAAGTCCTCCTGCCTTCCTCCTTTGCCCACCCCACCATCTTCCTCCTCCTCCTCCTCCTCCTCTCGCCAGTCCTAAATTCGGTCGCCATGGCAACCATGTCAACCACTTTCCAGCTTCCCCGTGATGGTTTGAGGAGGGGAGGGGGGGAAGAGGGAAGCCAGGGGAAGGGGGGGACTGGGGGCATTGCTCGGAGCTCGGGGGGCGGGGGGGGACGCTTCCCAGATGGTTTTTTCCTGCTGGATCTTGTCTGGCAAGTGAGGCCAGTGCCAGCCCAGCCTTTGCCAAGGGGTCAGGGGGTCCTGGCCTGGGGAGGGGGCCGCGTCAGCTTTGAGTGGGTGGGTGGGCACCCTGAAAATCTGGTGCCTTTCTGCAGCCATCCTGTTCATGCCATGGCCCTGCAGGCACCCAGGATATCACACAGCCGGGAAGGGGGTGAATTATTCCCAGACACCCCCTTTTTCCTTCCTTCTTCCTTTCTCACCCCCCTCCCCTGTGTAATCTCTTTATTCCCAGGCTAAACCCAGTTCCTGGTGGTTTTACAGGCAGATTTCTCAGTAGCTATATAGGACAGGGTGCAAAGCTGTGTCTGGCTGGGTGGGTGGGTAGCGCCAGCATTGGCATCACCCCATGGCCGGTGGGCACCCGTCTGCCCCCCAGGAACGCCTGTGCCAGCACAGAGCTGCTGGAGGAGAGGTGGAATCACCCCAGGGCGAATTTAGCTGGCGATTTGGGGCACCCCTGCCACCCTGCCACATCCCCTTCCCCCCTGGCACCGCCGCACCCCAATCCCTGCGCGCGCAGCGGGCACCGCTCACCTCCCAACCTCCCGAGGCACCGCGGGGGTTTCGAGGGGGAGCAGGTGCTGCCTTTCTCCCCGGCGTGTCCCCCCCTTCTCCCTCGCCTTGGCACCGGCTGCCGGCACCTGCCGGGATGCTCCTTGGCACGGCACCGCGGCACGTGCGCGGGCACCGCCGGCAGCGGCAGCCGCGCTCGAGGCACCGGGGTGGGGGGACAAGAGCGGGGCCAGCCCTGCCCCGAGCCTGGCAGCAGGAGCGTCCCCTCCCTCTTAATTTTATGACTGATTTTTAACTTTTATTTCCCAAACGCTGCGCTTAATTAAACCCAGGCGCCTCTCGCCGCGAGCGAGCCCGACGCTGGGGGATTTATGGCTCCAAACATGGACCCCCGCCGAAAAAAACCCCTCTGACAGATTCTTCTCCTGGAGTCAAAGTGGGGGTGACGCTCCAAACCCCCTCCCCTCATCCCTTGCAAGATGCTCTGAGGGTAAAAGACGTCTGTGCTTCAGCATCCCCAAGCTTCCTCCTTCCCCCCTTCTTTTAATAATAATGCTTTAAAGATGTTTGACATCTGTAACAAACAGCTGGCATCCTGTTATGGAAGAATGTCCTTTTATTTCCGAGCAGGTTGAACTGTCATTAATAGTATAATTAGGTGATTATCGGCGTACAGCAGAAAACTGCTTAATTGCACAGCCAGCTTTCTGAGGATCCCAGCTCCTTTATTGCTGGATTTGTTTTAGCCGCCTGAATATTTTCTCGCTGTTTTGTTGGGTTCGGTTGTTGGTTGGTTTTGTTGGTTTTTTGTTGCCTTTTTTTTTTTTTTGCCACGTTGATGATTATTATTTTTTAATGCGTGTGACAGCTGGGGGAATGTGGCAGCACTGGGGGGGGGGGACACACACACACGACAGCTCTGGCACTTGTCCCCATGTGTGTCCCCCCCTCCTTTCCAGGTCCCCAGGGGGTTTAGTTTTAACCCCGTGTGTGCTGAAATTGGGCAAAAGGGCTTAGAGGTGGCGTTTTGCTGGGTGTAGCACCCATGCTTGGGAGCTGAAAGTTATTGAGGGAATAAAGGAGATGTCTTTGTTGGGCAGCAGAGCTGTGGCACCTTCTCAGAGGGCACCCATCACCCTGGGCATCCTCACCCTGCCCTCCCTGCTGGGACCCTCCTTTTGGATCTCTGTGTCACACAGACATGATTCCCTGTGTTTCTGCCATGCTGTGGCTCCGTGGCCATCCCCACCCTCATCCCTGAGCCCGGGATGTGTGGGTTTGGGGGGCACGGCAGCTTTTTTGGCGCCTGCCAGACAATGGCGCTTTGTATGTCCCCCCGGTGCCGCCAAACACACTTGTTAGCGCCGCAGCTTTGTGCTGTAAATTTCCATGGAGTAATTACGTCTTAATTTATGATAATCCCGGCCGGGCGCTGGTGCAGGGGGGCAAGCGCCACTCAAGTTTGGAAGTTTGGGGTCCCCTGTGGCTCCTGCTGCCCGTGAACTTCTCCATCCCGGTGGGTGGGGAGAGGAGCATCCCCGAGCAGGGAATGGGGATGTTCCTGGGGCCAACAGCGAGTGAGGCCAGCTGGGTTTGGGATTTGGTGTCAGTTTGTAGGGTCAGAGCCGTGTGTCCCATCCCAGTGGCCATCCAGGAGCTCGGCATCACGCCGGGGTCATCCCGGGGTGAGTGTCCCGTCCTGTGTGCGTGTCCCCAGTGCTGGCTCCCCTGACAGGGAGGGGATCTCTGCCTTCCCCCAGCCCCTGGCACCGCTCCGGCGTGGGGCCGGACCCTTCCCCCTTGCCGGCGCTGAATGGCTCATCCCGCCTTTGTCTGGAGGGCTTATTACAGCAAAATAGAGGCTCTTTTCCCTCGGCCTTCCCAGCGGGCAAATTAGATGCTTTGGCAATTTGCGAGGAGGGAGGAGGAGGATGGGGAGGGGAGGAAGGCTCTCGTCGCCCCCAGGGTGGCTACAATGCCAGGCAGGGCGCTGGCATCTCCAGCACTGGTGTGGGAAAGGGAGAGAGGGGCTCCCAGTGTCCCCTCCAAAGCCACCACGCTGGGAATCCCATGGGATTTGGGGAGCTTCCCTCCACAGGAAGGTTTGCCTGGTGTCACTGAGCATTCCTGCAGAGCTGGGAGGCCGCTGCCATCCTGGCATCCTACAGGGCACCCTGTGGGCACCCTGTGCCCTGCTCCAGGGTGGGATTTATCCCTGGAGAGCGCTGAGAGCCGGGGGCTGTGCCCGCTGCACCTGCAGCCGGGTCCCCGTTGGGAGGCAGCGTGCACCCACTGACATTTGCCAAGCGTAAAAATTCAATTAATTCCAGCAGGCAGATTAAATATAAGTGAATTTTAATAATTTGCTCGAAAGGCTGAGGATTACTGTAGGCGAAAAGGAAAGATGCTGCTCAGGGGGGCACGGGCCGGCCTTCCCACCTCCAGCACATGGGATCACTGGCATTAATCACCCTAAATCCCGGCGTGGGAAGAGAAGAGGGGTCTGCTCCTCTTGCTGGGCTTTTGGTTGATCTTCCTTGCCATGAGGAACGTGCTGGATCTGTCCCACCAGTGCTGGCAGCGTCCCCATCTCCAGCAGAATGGCTCCAGGGACATCTCTGCTCCTTCAAACCTTCCCTCATTTTTTTGTGGGGCTCCACGAAAAGGGAAATACCCATCAAGGCAGCCCCGGTGACCCTGCAGGTGCTCCCAGGCTTGGAGAAACCCAAGTCTTCCCCAGAACTCCACAACTTCTCATAGCTCAGACGTGGGGCACCGATCGGGAGCAGATGGTATTGGGAAAATGAAAATCCACACAGCAAATTCTCTGTTTGCCAGGGATAATTTCTTATCCCAAGGTAAAACCTTTCACTCTGGCCTGTGCTGCACCACCAGAAAGTGCTGGGGGTGAAGGGGGGACCCCCATCCTGCCTGCACCCCCCCATGCTGCCCAGACCCCCTGCTCTGCAGCGGGATTGATGGAGATTGCCTGTGACCTTTGCTAGGACACGAGGAATTACCATTAATGCTCCTGTATTTCCGGCCTTTGCGCCATCCATAAATCTCATATCAAGCCGGGCGGGCGGCGTAATCTGCCAGGCAGTGTTATTAATGCTCCTTATTAATGCTCCTTATTAATGCCCCTTATTAGTACTCGTTATTAATACCTGTTATTAGTACCTGTTATTAATTGCCCCTGATGCCTGGCACGAGCTGCCCTGTGGATGGGGGCTGCACTGTGGAACCCCTCTCAGCTTTTTGGGGCGGATGCTGGGCAGTCCCTGGTGCCAGCAGAGTCACCCACCAGCAGCAGGGATGCCCTGTGGGCACCCACCCCATGATGGGGGCAGCTTTTGGCTGTGCTTCATGGGGGTGGCACGAGGCATCTGCTCACCTTGTCCTGGCACTTCCCAGCTGTGTCCTGCAGCCCCTTCCCACGGTTGAGTCCTGGCTTCCCACCCTGCCTGCAGCCCCCTGGCCCTCTCTGCAGCCCCCTGGCCCTGCCTGCAGCCCCCTGCCCCTCTCTGCAGCCCCCTGCCCCTCTCTGCAGCCCCCCTGCCCTGCCCCTGCCCCTCCAGGACCTGCCCCATGCAAGATCCAGCCTGCGTGAAACTCTAATCTCCAATTTTATTCGCCCGGCTCCAGCCGATTTGCATAATCCACATAATCACCCCGGTTTTAATTGCCTACAACTCTGCAGAAAGATCATGTGGTTAAGTGGTAAATCATAATTAGATAAATAATTGGCTTGGCCGCAGCAAGCTGCTTTGTTATACCTGCCATCTGCTGGGCAAGGGATCCTGCGCCCAAAACAATGCACTGCTGCTGCTGCTGCCGCATGCCTGCGCCAGCCTGGGCACCTGGGCACATGGGGCATGGACGTGTGGGCACGGGAGGGCGGCCTGGGGGTGCCAGGCATTGCCTGCTCTTGTGGCTGGTAGCTCTGTGTAAGTTTTGGCAGCACCGTGTGGTGCCTGGCTCCCACCCAGGTGCTGCCCGAGGGCTCTGTGGAAAGGCCAGTGCTGCTGTGCAGTGCCCTGTGGCACCAGGGAATGCCCAGTGCCACCTCCAGGGGATGCCCAGCAGCGCTGTGGAATGCCCAGCGATGCTCAGTGGCACTGGGGAGTGCCCAGTGGCACCATTTAGTGCTGCTGTGCTGTGCCTGGCATTACCCAACAGTGCCTGGCAGGGCCATTAGGTGCCCATCAGGGCAGTGCCCAGCTCTCTGTCAGACCATACCCAGCATCCCAGTGCAGTGCCCAGCGTCTCCAGGCAATTCCAGCATCCCAGTGCAGTTCCCAAATCTCCTCCAGGCAATTCCAGCATCCCAGTGCAGTGCCCAGTCTCTCCCAGGTGATTCCCAGCATCCCAATGCAGTGCCCAGTGTCTCCGGACAATGCCTGGCAGCCCCATGGAGTGCCCACTGCCCCACAAAGCCACTGAAGAGCCCCAAAAGACACCAGGGTGAGGGGGTGAGGGCTGTACCCCACTCCCCCCAAAGCAGAGGGACCCTCAGCAGGCAGCTGGCACCTGGATCTGGGCATCAGGAGCCAAGAGGAGCTGCCAGCCCAACCCTGAAGCTGCAGAGGGGAGTTCAGGACCCAGCAGCATCCTGGGGGCACAGGGGCTTGATTTTCCAAGCTCCCAGCTTTAAAACAGGGCAGAAAGTTGTTTTAAAGTAAATTTTCCCCTGGCTGGATCTCCTGAGGGCTGCAGAGGCTCCCAGGGCTGCTGGGCTGGGCACGGGAGGGTTGGGAAGGGAGGGAAAGCGCCCGGCCTCACTCCATCCCCGGCGCTGCGCCCTCCAAACGAGCTCTTATTAGTTTGCTTGTTGTCGTTTGCCAGATCAATGGTCCATGCAGGAGTGATCGATGGAGGCCCAGCCTCCAGGATAACAGTGCTGGATGCTCCACAGGGAGCCCAGATCCCACCCAAGGGGCTCCTCACCACGGGGAACCCATCCAGGCCCCTCCAAGGGGGTGTTCCCAGGATGGGCCCTGGGTTCTACCTAAAATTGGGCAGAGGCTGTGCTTGTATGTCTATGCCTGGGGACACCTGGGGACACCAAGCCCGTGCTGGGAAGGGGGGAGTGAGGGCAGGAGCACGGGCTGGGATCGATCAATTAATTAATTAATGGAGCGTGTTGGAGGTGCGGCGGCGGAGCTGCTTTAATGAGGGGTGGAAAACGTGCAGGGCATCGCCAGGAGGGAGGGCAGCTGCTCACCTCTGCCTGTCCCCTGCCTGTCCCCTCTGCCCCGGGGGGTGACAGGGTGTGTGACAGGGCCACCGCAGCACGCGCTGGGCCTGGCCCCCTGCCCTCCGTGCTGGGGCTGTGCCCGTGCCTCCAGGCACGGAGGGAAGAGGGGCTGACAATGCGAGGCCATTAGCATCGGCAATCCATGCGGAGCAGCTGTTCCTGCTCCGAGCGTGCAGCTGGATGCGGCTCCGGAGCGGGAGAGGGGGGGAAGGCTCGGGGGGGATCCTCAGCACCCCGAATCCCTCGGGGAGCCAGCAGCAATCGGCGTGGTGGAGCCTCCGGAGGGTTTGGCCGAGCGGGCTCCGTCCCAGCTGCGGCGCTGCGGGCTGGGTGCGGATCCATCCCCGGGGAGGAGGAGGAGGAGGATGCAGGATGCTCTCGTCTCTCCCCACTCCCTCGGCTTCCCGCCGCACTGGGTTTTTTTCCGCTCCATTTGCCAGGGGCTGGAGCTGCTGCCTGATCGTATTTGGTAATAAATTATTAGTTCCAGCACTTGGGAGCCCGGCAGCTCAAAATAGCTGCTGTAAGAGCGGGCGGCTGGTGCAGGTCGAGTTCAATGGCAATCTGCTCCCAAGGGCACTCCACGCTCATTAGAGGCCTTTCAAGGTGCTGGGAAGGGGGCAATGGGAGCCGAGGTGCTAAACCTGCCCAATTCCCCCTTTCCCCACAGCCCTACCCCGTGCCCAGGGATCTCAGGGTGCTGGGAGCCCGTCCCTGCCCCTCGCTGCCCGCTCCTGCCTGCCCGCAGCGGCTGCCAAGGGCTTTTATTTGTCTCCAGCCCCACCAGGCAGCCAGACTGGTTCTGCTCTCGCTGCCGGAGGAGGCTCCCGCTGCCAAAAAACCCGCCAGCATCATCAGGAGCAGATGGAGAGAACATGGCACGCTCCCAGCTCCCGGCTCCCAGCCCTGCGCCGGCGATGCGGGGGCTCGGGGGGGCTCCAGGAGCCGGGGCTGGGGGGTTCTGTGCCCCCGGAGGTGCCAGCCCTGCGGTGGTGCCGTGTGTGGCACTGCGGGGAGCGTGGCGGTGGCCCTGCCATGCCCGCTCCTCCTCCTCCTCCTCCTCCTGCTGTGCCTGCTCCGCGGGCACGCAGCCAGCGGGCACCGGGAATGCCAGACACTCCCTGCGCTGCTGTGCCCGGGCACATGCTGTGGGAGGGACGGGGACACGGTGACACATCGCCAGCTCCCCAGCCTCCCCCCGTGGCCTCAGCGGGGCACCCAGGTGTCCCCAAGCCCCCCTGCCTCGGTGCGTGGGGGGTTCAGGCATCGCTTTGCCAGGGAGGTGCATGGCAGTGCCAGCTGTACCCACCCAGGGCTGGGCACACTGCAGGGACAGCCTGTCCCGTTTTGGGGCTCCTCTCCCCGCCCTGCTGAGGCAACCGCTGCCGTGACCCCGGGCCGCTCCAGGCACCGAACTTGACCTGGTTTTCCGCACGGATCCGCCTGCTGAGAGAAGCAGCCGGGGAGGGGCAGGGCCGGGGGGGCCCCACCTCACCGTGGGGCGTCACGGCGTCCCCAGCCCCCCGCAGGGGTGAGCGACACCCGCGCCGTGCTGGCAGTGGGGTGCCGCAGGGATGGGGGGTGCAGCCCCACATCCCATCCCGGTGTGGACGCTCCCGCCCAGCCCGCTCCCCGTGCCTCAGTTTCCCCAGCTGGCAGCCGTCCCGCAGAGCAGCCCGGGGACGCCCGGACAGACGGACGCCAGCGGCGGCGGGGCACGGCGGGTGAGCGGCGCTGCTCGGGCCCCAGCCGGGGCGGAGGCGCCGATTTTATCGCGGGCAGGGAGCGGCAGAACTGGTTTGGAGCGCGGCTGGGGCAGCGGCTCGGCTCAGCCCCGAGGGCAGGAGAGCTCCCCGCACGCTGCCCCGGCCTCTCGCTGCCCTGAGCTCGCCTGGCAAATCCCACTGCGATCCGCAGTTGGCCGGGAGGCGTTTGGGGATCAGCTGAGCATCACACGGGTGATGCCCTGCTTCAGCGCCGTGCCCGTGTGCCAGCCTGCTGATCCCTGCTGGGGGCTGGAAAAGCATCTCCAGACCTGGATTGGGGCTGGAAATGTGGGCTATGGTGGGGTTAAAGGTGGGGAGGAGCTGGGGGGCACTGGGAAGTGTTTGAGGATGTGCCTGGAGATGTGTGGCAGTGCCTGGGGGTGCAGGGCCGTGCCAAGGGGATGCCAGGCAGTGCCAAGGGGATGCAGGATTGTGCCTCGGGATGCAGGATTGTGCCTAGGGGATGCAGGGCTGTGCCAAGGGGATGCCAGGCAATGCCTGGGGGATGCAGGATTGTGCCTGGAGATGCAGGATTGTGCCTTGTGGATGTGGGGCAGTGCCTGGGGGTGCAGGGCAGTGCCTGGGGATGCCAGGCAATGCCTGGGGGTGCAGGATTGTACCTGGGAGATATGGGGCAGTGCCTGGGGGATGCAGGGCTGTGCCAAGGGGATGCCAGGCACTGCCTGGGGAATGTGGGGCAGTACCCAGTGGATGTGGGGCAGTGCCTGGTGGATGTGGGGCCGTGCCTGGTGGATGTGGGGCAGTGCTCAGGCGGTGCATGGGAGCTGCAGGCTGTGCCTGGAGTGCCGTGTCCCCTTTGGATGCTGCGTGGGTGCCCGGTGCTGCAGGCAGATCCCGGTGCCCGCTCTGGGCGGGGGGCACCGAGCCCCCATCCGGGGCTGGAGCAGAGCCCGGGGGTGCCGGGGCCGGGCTGGCGTGGCGGGTTGGCTTCCCAGCTGTTCCGGTAATGAATTTACATGAGCCCGAGCGTGTCGACAAGGCGGCAGTCAATGGCTGAGAGCAGCGGAGTTAATAAATGCTTGTATAATGAGGGCAGAGGGGAGCGCGCCGCCGCGCCGGCCGCCTCTCCTGGGGCCGGGGGGCAAAGATTAATCCACGCTGAGTGCCCCCCGTGCCCCCCCGGCTCCCGAGGCGCCCCCCGCCCTCCTGCCCGTGCTGGAGCTGCCGCGGGATGCTCGGGGATGCTCCATCCGCCCTCCCTCTGCAGTGGATGGATGCTCCAGGTGCTCAGTGCCCCTCCAGCCCCGCTGGGAGTTGGGGGCTGCCCCACGACCCCCCCCCCCCATCCTCATGCCCACCTGGGAGCCGGGCTAATTTTAGGCTGGTGTTAATGAAGCTGCTGGGTGAAGTCTATTTTAAGGGCCCTGACATCAGCAGTTGCTGTTTTGGGAGGTGGAGAGCCCTGGAGCAATTGGTGTGACAGCTGGGGGGGCTCGGGGAGGGCTGCGCGCTCCTGCTCAGCACCTGAGCCGCACTTTTGGGGTCACTGTGCCCTCTAGGACCTCGGTACTTTGGGGGGCAATGTGGGGATTTGGGGTGTGAGGATTTGAAGGGGCAGTGTGGGGAGCTGGGGTGCAGTGCTGGGGATTTAGGGATGCAATATTGGGGTTCTGGGGGGTGCAGTTCTGGGGATTTGGGGGTGCAATATTGGAGTTTTGGGGGCGTGCAGTGCTGGGGATTTAGGGATGCAATATTGGGGTTCTGGGGGGTGCAGTGCTGGGGATTTAGAGATACAATATTGGGGTATTGGGGGGTGCAGTACTGGGGTTTTGGGGGTGCAGTGCTGGGGATTTAGGGATGCAATATTGGGGTTTTGGGGGCTGCAGTGCTGGGGATTTAGGGACGCAATATTGGGGTTTTGGGGGCTGCAGTGCTGGGGATTTAAGGCTGAAGTTCTGGGGATCCAAGGATGTGTTATTGGGGATTTGAGGGTGCAGCACTGAAGACCCAGGGATGAAATATTGTCAATCCTGGAATGCTGCAGTGGGAATTTGGGGGTGCAGCTCTGGGGATCCAGGGACGCAATATTGAGGATTTAGGGGTGCAATGGTGGGGATTTGAGTGTGCAGTGGCTGGGATTTAGGGGTGCAGTATTGAGGATTTAGGGGTGCAATGGTGAGGATTTGAGCATGCAGTGGCTGGATTTAGGGGCGCAACAATGACAACAAGGGGTGCAGCAGTGATGCTTTGAGTTTTGGCAGCACCATGCGAGTCAGGGGACCGCGCCTCTCCCCACCACCTGCATCGGGATGCTGAAGTCCCTGTGTCCCCCAAAACATCCTGCAGAGCTCTGCTGAGCCCTCCTGCTCCATTATCCAGGGGGTTTAGTGGGACTCTGGAATGCCGGGACACATTCCCCCCGTTACCTGAACTCGGGGTGCATTTTGGGGAGTGGGATGACGAACTAGAAAAAAGGAGCTGCTGGGGGAAACCGAGGCCCCCATCTCCGCGTGCCTAACCCGCTGTCTCTGCTTGGCAGGCATGAGCCATGAGCCGAAGTCGCCGTCGCTAGGAATGCTCTCCACGGCCACCCGCACCACGGCCACCGTCAGCCCGCTGACCCCGTCGCCCCTGAACGGCTCCATCGTCCCCAATGGCAGCCCCGCTGCCAGCAGCACTTTGTCCGTCCAGGCAGCACCTTCCTCCAGCTTCGCCGCCGCGCTCCGCAAGCTCGCCAAGCAGGCCGAGGAGCCCAGAGGTGGGGACGGCCACAGGGGCAGGGACAGGGCGGTGACGATCGCTGGTGCCTCCCCCAGGAGCTGGAGTTGGTGTTGTCCTGCCATTTCCCCACTGATGCTGTGTCTGGAGGGGGCAGTTTGGGAATTCAGTTCATCCGGAGTGAGCCGGGTGCTGTATTGCCCTGGGAGAGCACAGCGTGGCAGGGATCCCTGCCATGGGATCCCTGATCCCTCCCACCACGCTGCTTTTTCCCCAAATTTGCTACTTTCCCAGCCAAATTTCCCAGTTAAACAGTGCCAGGGGTGCCCAGCCCTTGTCACCCATATCCTCCATCACCGCCCTCTCTGTTTGGATGTGGGGTGTGAGCTGCTTCTGGAGCACCCCGAGGTTCCCCTGCCACAGGGAGCGTGTCCCATGGGAATTGCCAGGGCTCCCACAGCCAGATGAGGAGGCAGCCAGTCCCCAGGCTGGGAAGTGTTTCAGGAGACTGCTGGTGTCACCAATTTGGGATGAAATAGTCTTTATCTCTGCTATTTGCATGGGTGGGTGCTCCCCTCGGATCATTACCCACTGCCTGGGCACTTTGATCCCTTTGCAAGATGTTTTTTTGCACCCAACCCCTTTGCAAGGTGTTTTCTGCAAAGTCTTTTTGGAAAGCCCTATTTAAAAGGCCCCTTTGGCACAATCCTTCTCCCAGGACCCCTTTTGCGTGGCTCTTTTTGGAAAATCCCTTTTGGAAGCACCATCTACAAGACTCTCCTTGCAGCCCAAAAATCTCTGGCACAGCCATGGCCTGAAGCATCAGCTGCTCCCAAGGAAAAGCGTGGGGATCCCAGGTCCTTGTAACTCTTAATCCTCACTGGAAGCTCCTGGTTTTTCCCAGCTGCTTCCTCTGGAACCCATCTGCTTCCTTTGGAGCGATTGATTGAGTTTGGGGAATTATTTTGCTTTTTTTTCCCCTTCTCCCACCCCACAGCTTGTGCCCTCCCTGTGCTGCTCAGCCCATCCCAAGGGACATCAGCAGGTTTGGGCATGGATTTTGTGGCACTGGAGAGAAGCAGCCACATTCCCTTTGGATTTCCCATTAACACCTGCATGCTTTATTTGCAAAAACCCCTCCCTTGCCCATTTGGGTGCCTCATCCCAGAGGTTTTTGATCCGTGTGGGTTTGGGTGTGTGTTGGGAAGGGGTTTTTTTTCTCCTTGCTGTGGTTTTTAGCACCAGGAATCGAATTGCTTTTCCCTGAAATCCTCACCCACTTCCCACAACGGGAGATGCTCCCTCCACTCCCCTTCCCATGCTCTGCTGTGGCAGATGCCGGATTCACGCAGGATCACTGGTTTTATTCCAGCTTTATGGGCTCACAGGTGTGCTGGCGCATCCCTGGGGAGATCCCCTGCTGCTCCACAGCATCCCAAACCACCAGGGCTCATCCTGACCCACCCCTTCCCAGCAGAGCCCCACAAAGCCACCGCCTGCCTGGGGGCTGCTGCCTCTTGTCCTGCCCGGGGCTGTCCTCAGGGTGGGTTTAATCCCACCCCTCCCTCCCTCCTCTGTTCCCAGTTCTCCGTCAGGGTCTCAGCTGTTAATTACATTTGCCTGTCAGCCCGGGCTGCTAATCTGCTATCGCCGAGCGGGGGAAGCGGGAGGTCAGAAAACAAAGGTGACACCATCACACTGTGCCTCTTGTCATCTCCAATCCAGATTAGTTTCATTGACTAACTCCTGGCTGAATACCACCAGTTAATTATAACGATCACAAACCCTCCCGTTTAAAGCCACACAGCGAGAATTAAGGTTCTGAAGTAAGACTTTAGCTTCATTAATTGCCGGGCTCATTGTGATGGTATTGATTGTTAACGCTATCGCGTGGTGAGTAATGGCTTCCCAGCTCAGAGGGGATTAGGCTGCTAATTGTTGTTGGCCTTGCGCTGACAAGATAGACTTCAGTGGGTGTCAAATCGGCCTCCTTTGTCGGGGACAGCCTTTCTCCTTCCCCCAGCCTCGCTGCTCTTCAAATGAAAGCGATTCGGAGCGACTCGGGGATCGTTAATCGGGGAGGGCAGCGGGATGCTCCTCCCGGCCTCTGCTCTGCTGAGCATCCTTCCACAGAGCGTCCTTCTGGAGCATCCTTCCTTCCCACCCTGCAGCCCGGGGATGCTCCTGCTTCCCCTGGCATTCCCAGCCCCTGGCTCCCTCCTGGCGTTGTGTGGCCTGTGAGGGCAAGGGGATGAGGTGGGGTGTAATGTGAGGAGATGCTGGCACGCTCTGGAAGTGGCTGCTGTGCCCACAGGATACACTCAGGGGAGTGGCCTTGCACACTGGGAAGGTGATGAGACACCCTGCACACTCAGGGGACACCCTGCACACTCAGGGGACACCCTGCACACTCAGGAGATGTCCTGAATACTCAGGAGATGCCCTGCACACTCAGGAGACACCTTGCACACTCAGGAGATGCTGTGCATGCTCAGGAGATGCCCTGCACACTCAGGACACACCCTGCACACTCAGAGGATGCCCTGCACACTCAGGACACACCCTGCACACTCAGGACACACTCTGCACACTCAGGGGACACCCTGCACACTCAGAGGATGCCCTACACACTCAGGGGACACACTCTGCACACTCAGGGGATGCCCTGCACACTCAGGACACGCCCTGCACACTCAGGGGACACCCTGCACACTCAGGACACGCCCTGCACACTCAGGGGACACCCTGCACACTCAGGGGACACCCTGCACACTCAGGAGATGCTCTGCATGCTCAGGAGACACCCTGCACACTCAGGGCACACCCTGCACACTCAGGGGACACCCTGCGCACTCAGGGCACACCCTGCGCACTCAGGGCACACCCTGCACACTCAGGGGACACCCTGCACACTCAGGACATGCCCTGCACACTCAGGGGACACCCTGCACACTCAGGGGACACCCTGCGCACTCAGGGGACACCCTGCACACTCAGGACATGCCCTGCACACTCAGGGGACACCCTGCACACTCAGGCCTCTCTCTGTGCCCTGCTCAGTGCCTGGGAGCGTTGCTGTCACCCCATCCTGTGATCACAGCCCACTCCTCAGCTGATCCCTGCTGGCACATTGGAATCTCCCCCCGACCCAGACTCTGGGATGGAGGGAGCAGAGTTTGGGGTTTGGAGCCCCCCAGGCTGCCCAGATGGGTTTGAGGAATGGGAAATGTTCTCACCAGGCTCCCTGTGCCCTGCTTAATGTGGAATTTGGATTTCTCTGCCTTTCCTCTTCTCCACCTTCACTCCGTTTCTGTTTTCCCTTTGGAAACATGGCCAGCATCCCTGGGGTGGGGATAACTTAAAGTACAGATGTGTTATGCAAACGAAACCAAAGCCTTGCCCAGGGGTTTCAGGGAGCCACTGCTTCATCCCAGTGTCCCCAGAGGCCCTGGCCTGTCCCTGACAGTTCTGCAGCTGGATTAGGAGTCTCTGGGTCTGCCTTGGGAAGATCTGGCTGTCTGATATTGGTGTCACTCATGCCAAGGGGCTCTGTGGGACCGGGAGTTTGGCAGTCCCTGTTAGGTGGGAGCAAGAGGCTGCCCCATCCCACCTTTGGCACCACTGGGAACTTCTGGGATGGAAGATGGGGAATTTCCTCCAGTCTGGGAATCTGGCAGGACGCTGAACACCCTGAGTGCATCCCAGTGCCCCAGCCCTGCTCCCTGCAGTGAGCAATGCAGCTCCATCCACTCAGCCTCTGGGTTCTCTCCTGGTGTCCCTAAGGGTCTTGGTGTCATTGATTCTCACTTCTTTTTGCCCTTGTGGTCTTTGTGCCTCTTTCTCTCTCTCAGAGATGGGATTTTGGGGTCCACATCCAAGCCCAGTGTCTCATTTGAGCATCCTGAAAGCTGAAACATCCCCAATTGAACATCCCAACCCTGAAGGGTTCCAGGTGTCCACAGATCCTCCAGCTCCTCCAGAGGGTTTCTCCATCCAGTTACCTCCCTTTCCCCTAACTTCTTCAATCTCTGCTTGAATTCCAGGCTCCTCACTGAGCAGCGAGTCGTCCCCAGTGTCCTCTCCAGCCACCAACCACAGCTCCCCTGCCAGCACCCCCAAACGTGGCCCCATGGGCCCCATCATTGTCCCCCCGGGGGGACACAGCGTGCCCAGCACGCCGCCCGTGGTCACCATCGCCCCCACCAAGACGGTCAACGGCGTCTGGAGGAGCGAGGGCAGACAGGTAGGGCTGGCTTTGGGGCTGCCCTGAAGGATGCAGGGTATGGGGTATCATAGGGCTGGCTTTGGGGCTGCCCTGAAGGATGCAGGGTATGGGATATCGTGTATGTGCTGCCCACATTCGGTCCCTTCCCCTCCCTGCTGTGTCCCCGAGCTGGCACCGTGCTGACAGCGTGTCCCCCGTTGTTGTCACCACCGGGGCTGCCATCCGGAGGGGAGGGCAGGGAAGGAGGAGGAGGAGGGAGGGATAGGGGGGAGAGCAGCTAATTAAGAAGCATCGTTAGTGGTTCTCCTCTCCTCCAGCATGCTACAAGCAGATTCCCGGGGGGATTATGCCACTTGGAAAGACTAATTAAACCACAAAGAGAGGCAGGCTAGGGGATGAGAAACGCCGGGGGTGAGAGGGGGGAGATAAATGGAACTGGGATTCCCGGGAGCTCAGAGGGATGTGTGGGGTGTCAGGGTGCTCCCCAGCCCTGTGTGCCCCCCGTGTCCCCCCCGGTGTGGGGATTAACCCAGCATGGGGATGTCTGGCAGAGTGTGACACTGCACGATGGGGACACCTCACCCTTTGTGGTGACCTTGGGGCTGGCCCTGCCCTGGAGGGATGGGATGGGATGGGATGGGGTGGGGAGGGATGCACGGGGTGGGGGATGCTGTGGGTGCCACCATCCTCCTCCTCCTGAGCTGCTGAATGGAGAAGGTGCAATGAAAAATCATCATTTTTAAACCAAGACTTGTCTTGCTGGTGGGGTCGCCCCACTAATTGTCAGATCCTGTGGGGTCTCTTGTCACCCCAAGTGGTTCCCCCTTGCTCGGGGTCCCTCCCCAGCTGGCGGGGGTGACCTTCATGCTGACACCAGGGCTGGAGACTGATGGAAAGCAGCTGAGGCCCCGTGGGAGGGTGCTGCTGCCGGGGGGATTGTGGGCTGACCCCTGGGTTATGGCCCTTATCAAAGGCTGCCTGGATTTCCCCCGGCCGTGTCACTCCTCCCGGGTGATTAATAGCCCAGGAGAACAAAGCAGCCATAAATCTCCAGGCAGGTAATGGGTGTCTTGCCCTCAGCTCTGCCCTGGCTTCAGCACCTCCTTTCCCACTGGGGCCCCTCAATGCAGCCTCCAGACCCTCCCACCCCGTCCGGCTGCCCTTCCACAGCCTGGATGCAGGAGATGAATCCTTCCCTGGGTGCTGGTGCCAGCCAGGGCACGCTGGGGACCTCCTGAGGGTGTTGGGGTGGGGACACAGCGGTGATTCCCCATCCCCTGCTGTCCCTAATGCCCACCTTGGCCTTGCAGCAGGAAGCAGGGTCACGAGGCAGCAGCAGCAGCGCCGGCCGCGAGCGCCTCATCTCGGAGCCCCCCCTGAGCCAGGAGAAGGCAGGGGGTCCCACCGTGCCCTCCCACCTCCTGGGGACACCCTACTCCTTCGGGCTGCCCCCCAGCTCCGTGGTGCAGGACTCCCGCTTCCCTCCTCTCAAGTGAGTCTGCTCGGAACGGATGGGAATGGTCGCAGGGCGAGGGTGTCCCCTCTGAGCTCTGCTCCCACCTGGGGGAGGGAGGTGACATCTCCTGGGGGGACAGGGAGGGATGGTGACCATCTCCTTGCCCCCCAGCCTGCAGCGGCCCGTGCACCACGTGGTGCCTCCCAGCGCCGTGACCGAGGATTACCTGCGGAGCTTCCGTCCCTACCACACGGCCGAGGACCTGCGCATGTCCTCCCTGCCGCCCCTCGGCCTCGACCCCGCCACCGCCGCCGCCTACTACCACCCCAGCTACCTGGCACACCACCCCTTCCCTCATCCTGCCTTCAGGTGGGCACTCCAAACCTTGGGAGATACCTCTGCATGAGCTTTGGGGTGCTGGGGGGTGGGAGCACTGAGGGCATTTTGGGGCTCCCCATCCCTTTCTCCCAGTAAAAGGCAGCGGTTTCTAGGTGGGTTTGGGGCACCACCAAGTCCTTAGAGTTCTATGCGTTGGTGCTCGTGGTTCTTGGGCAGATGCTTTAGTAGGGGTAAGCATCAAGATTTAGGGCCAGGCATGGTGGGGTATCTAATCCCAGTTTGGGCCCTGGCTTTCGTGGGGTTCAGTTAATCGTCGTTCTAAGATCTTCTTTGTTGGGGGGGCCTTATTGGCCGATCTGGCTCCTGGGAGGGGAACTGGGAGGTTCTTTGCCTGTCTGAGCATCGCTGTCTCCCCAGGATGGATGAGTCGTACTGCCTGTCAGCACTGAGGTCCCCCTTCTACCCGCTGCCAGCGCCGGGCTCGCTGCCCCCCCTGCACCCCTCGGCCATGCACCTGCACCTCTCGGGGGTCCGGTACCCCCCCGAGCTCTCCCACTCGTCCCTGTCCGCCCTGCAGTCCGAGCGCATCTCCAGCCTCGCCGCCGAGAGGTACGGGATGGTGAGGGGATGGTGGGGAGCTCCAGAGGATGGGGATGGATGGGGAGCTCCAAAGGATGGGGATGGATGGGGAGCTCCAAAGGATGGGGATGGTGAGGGGATAGTGGGGAGCTCCAAAGGATGCTGATGGGGGGGGTATGGATGGGGAGCTCCAAAGGATGGGGATGATGGGGAGCTCCAAAGGATGGGGATGGATGGGGAGCTCCAAAGGATGGGGGGCTCCAAAGGATGGGGATGGATATGGGGAGCTCCAAAGGGGGCTGATGGTGAGGGGATGATGGGGAGCTCCAAAGGACGCTGACAGAGGACCAGGGGTGATTTTGGGGTGCTCTAGGAATGCTGGCAGGTGACTTAGGGATCTGGGAGTGCTGCAGGAATTGTTTGGGGATTCTCTGGAGGTTCAGGGGTGCTCCAGGGGATGCTGACAGGCATCCAGGGTTGATTTTAGGGGGATGCTCCAAGGGGGATGCCTGGGGTTGGTGCTTTTGTTTTTGTTTTTCTCTCTGCAGGCTGCAGATGGACGAGGAGCTGCGGCAGAGGGAGCGGGAGCGGGAGAAGGAGCGGGAGCGAGAAGCCGACCGGGAGCGGGAGAAGGAGCGGGAACGGGAGCGCGAGAAGGAGCTGGAGCGGGAGCGGGAGAAGGAGCGGGAGCGGGAGCTGGAGAGGCAGCGGGAGCGCGCCCGGGAGAAGGAGCTGAGCATGGTGAAAGCCATGGAGGGGCCCTTCCTGCCCGTGGCAGAGCTGCACGGGCTGCGGGGGCACCCGGCCGAGGAGCGGGGCAAGGCAGTGGAGCCGCTGGCGCCCAGCAGAGCGGGTAATGCCTGTAATGCCCGCCTTCCAGAGCTTGCCTTGCTCCCCTCTCCCTCCAGATGGCAAAGCTGAGGGGGTTGGTGGCCCCGGGAGGTGGCTGGGGACAGGGATGGGCTGTCCTGGCTGCCAGATTGCTTTGCCAGGAGCCCAGCTGCGGCAGCAGTGCCTGTGCCATCTGACTCGGGCCGGCCTGGCACCGTGCCCAGTGCGTGCCCAGCAGCTGGGCTGGCAGCGAGTGGGCAGCCCCCTGTGCTGAGCTCTGACCAGAGGCTGCCCCACACCCCCAGGTCCCTGCTCACCCCAAAATCCCCCCCTCTTTTGCACACCCTGACTCTCCATCACCCCTTTTCCACCGCAGACAAGCTCAAGGACTCGGTGCTGCCCACGCCGAAGCCCATCCAGCACCCTCTGCACCCTCCACCGGGCTCCCACCACCCCGTGCCCAGCCTCATCCCCAACCACAGCGTGTTCCCCCTGCCCGGGAGCAGCGCGGCCACGGCGCTGCTCATCCAGCGCACCAACGAGGAGGAGAAGTGGCTGGCCCGGCAGCGCCGGCTGCGCCAGGAGAAGGAGGATCGGCAGTCGCAGGTGTCGGAGTTCCGGCAGCAAGTGCTGGAGCAGCACCTGGACATAGGGCGTGCCCCCAGCCAGGCTGAGCCCGAGCACCGGCCCGAGCACCCCAGGTAGGGATGGGATGATTGGGCTGTGTTTTCCCATGTCACTGCTGTCCTTGCTGGAATATCTGTGTCTTAAGCTGGAGAGGACAAGGGAAAGGAATGATAGGATGGGGGGAATGTCTTTATATAGAAAGAGGGCAGGGTTATGTGGGGTATTGGGAAGACGTTGTTCCCTGTGAGGGTGGGGAGGGCCTGGCACATGGTACCCAGAGAAGCTGTGGCTGCCTCATCCCTGAAAGTGTCCAAGGCCAGGTTGGACAGGGCTTTGAGCAATCTGCTCTTGTGGTAAGTGTCCCTGTCCATGGCAGGGGCTGGAATAGGATGATCTTTAAGGTCCCTTTGCCCCACACCATTCCATGATGCCATGATATGACGATGTATAGAGTTTTCCTCCCAACCTGTGGCTGTGCCCACCCCCTTACCCTCCTCTGCCCCCCATCAGGCATCCACCACCCCTCAGCCGTGCCCATCACACATCCCATAAGCCGAAGCCACAGTTCCTGGCCGGTGCCAGCAGGTTCCTGCGACGCAGTGCCAGCCAGGCCGGCTGTGCCGGCAGCGCCAGGCGTTCCTGGTGCCCGACATCTGCGCGGCGGCAGGCGCCGAGCCCGGGAGGTGGCCGGGGGCCAGCGGCGAGTGGCCAGGTGCTGCCAGCCACCAGCCCTGCTAATTGCAGCTCCCCCCTCGCAGGCAGCGGGGCTGGGCGGTGGATGCCTCGTTTGGGGGGCACCTGTGCCAAGCCCGGGCAGTTTGGGGGGCAGCAGAGCGCGCCCACAGCCCCGGATTGATTGACAGGGCCTTGCTCGCCCCCGTGGCTGAGCACTTAAGCGGTGCAGGCTCATCCAGGCAGCTCTGCCGCCCGCTCCCTTTGTTATTTTTGGGTATCCAGGGGATTAGCGCGGCTCATCGAGGATAATAAGGAGCGGATCACGGGGCGGCACAAAGGCGAGCGCCCGCCGCAGGCTCCCTTCCCCATCCGCTCCTCCCACCCCAGAGCGGAGAGGAGGCAGCAAGGTCACCCCCAGACACCTGCAGCTGGGGATATTCCATCCCCATCCTTCTCCTGCATCCAGCGGGGCGGCAGAGGGATGGATCCCGGGGGGCAGGCGGTGACTCTGTGGCGGCGCTGGGCTGAACTCGCTGCTCCGCGCGCGGAGCTCCGGGGCGCTGGAGCGGAAAAGTGTTAAATGCACAGCTTGGGCACATGAAATATTTATCCTGTAACGGGCTGGCTCCGGCTCCTGCTGTCAGAGGAGGGCTGTGCCGGGGTGCTGCCCTCGCCACGGGGCTGTGGCAGGGCTGGTGGCTGGCTTGTCGCCACGCAGGGGTCAAGGCTGGGGTCTCCAGCCCTGTGCTCCTGGGATGCAGCCACATCCATGCTCAACCTGCCCATGCACAGCCTTAACTCTGCCCCATCCCTCAGGTTTGTGGCATGGATGGGACAAGTGTGGCAGCCCCACGTGCACAAACCCCTTTGGGTGTTCCTAACAGGCGTGTTTTCCCCCAAAATCCTCCAGGGCTGGAGCGCTGCCAGCTCTCCATTGGCAGTGCCAGCTCCTCACTGCCCGGTGCTCTCCTCTCCCCGCAGGTTGGGATCGAGCCGCCACGAGCCGAGCAGCCGGGAGCCAGGGCAGCACTTTGGTGGGCCCCCACCCCTCATCTCCCCCAAACCCCAGCACCACCCCGTCACCACGTCCCTCTGGAACCCCGTCTCGCTGATGGAGAGCCCCCCCGACCCTCCCCGGCGCCTCCCCGAGCCCCACGCCCTCCACAGCCACCCGGCGCCCTTCGAGCCCGGCCGCCAGGGCATCCCTCTGGTGAAGGTGGAGAGGGTTTTCTGCCCGGAGAAGCTGGAGGAGGGCCCGAGGAAGAGGGATGCTCTGGAGAAATACCCGCCGGGACGGGAGCCCGGCGCCCCGGAGCACGGGGCCTTCACCCACACCCCCTTCCTAGCTGAGCTGGAAAAGTCCACTCAGAGCATCCTGAGCCAGCAGAGAGCCCCGGGCACGCCGTTCCCCGAGGCCAGCAAGCCCAGCTCGCCCTACAGGCCCCCCCAGCCCCGCGCCCAGGACCCCATGTACATCTACGACGAGTTCGTGCAGCAGCACCGCAGGCTGGTCAGCAAGCTGGACCTGGAGGAGCGGCGGCGGCGGGAGGCCCGTGAGAAAGGTGAGGGAGCAGGGGTGTCCCCCCCGGCCCCGGGGGGCTCCCGGGGATGCCGACGTTCCGAGCGCTCCGGTAAACCCTGCTGCGCTGCAGACGTGCCCCATGAATAAATGATGAACTGGAGCTAATAAGAGGGTTTTAAATATTGATGGGGCTGATGGAGTGGGGATGAGAGCAGCGGTGAGGAGGAGACAGAGAGCTGGGAGGGGCTGGAATTGCTGTCCCCGCTCCAGTGGGATGGGGGCTCCGCCACAGTGTCCCCAGCCTGTGCCCTATTGACCCCCTGCCACCCATCCCAGAGCGATGCCAAGAGGATACACAGGGATGGGCGATGCCCTCCGAGGTGCCACAGCTGGTGGAGAAGGGACAGGGCTCCATTGGGTTGCACCCCCCACATCCCACTCCTCTCTGACATCCTACCCTGCTGCACCCCCATCCCCAGTGGGGTTCCCCGGGGTCCCAGCAGGTCCCCAAGGTGTTCCCAGCCTCACAGCAGCCTCTCCCCATGCCCAGGGTACTACTACGACCTGGATGACTCCTGTGACGACAGCGACGAGGAGGAGGTGCGGGCCCATCTCCGCTGCGTGGCTGAGCAGCCCCCGCTGAAGCTGGACACGTCCTCTGAGGTACTGGTGGCACCCCTGTCCCCTCCCTGTCCCCTGGGGGAGCAGCTCCTCCTTTACGCCAGTTCCCAGTGCCCAATGCAGCCATCACCCCACATGTGTGCAGAGGCACCAGAGGGATGATGAGGATAGAGATGGGGATGGAAATGGGGATGGGAATGGGGATGGCAGTAAGGATGGGCACTGGAATTGGAATGGGGGTGGGATGAGGATGAGGATGGGGATAGGAATGGGAATGAAAATGAGGATGAGGGGAATGGGGATGAGAATGGGGATGGGAATGGGAATGGAGATGGGGATTGCAACAGGGATGAGGATGGGCAGGGGGATGGGAATGGGGATGGCAGTAAGGATGGGCACTGGAACGGGAATGGGGGTGGGATGAGGATGGGGAATAGGAATGGGAATGAAAATGAGGATGAGGGCAGTGGGTATGAGGATGGAGATGGGGAATGGGGATGGGAATGGAAATGGAGATTGCAACAGGGATGAGGGTGGGCATAAGGATGGGGATGGAGATGGGGATGGAAATGGGGATGGCAATAAGGATGGGCAATTGGAACAGGAAGGGGGGTGGGATGAGGATGAGGATGGGGATAGGAATGGGAAGGAAAATGAGGATGAGGGGAATGGGCATGAGAATGGAGATGGGAATGGAGATGGGAATGGGGATGGAGATGGAGATTGCAACAGGGGCGAGTGTGGGCATGAGGATGGGAATAGGACTGAAGATGAGGATGACAGTGGGCATGGCAGTGAGAATGGGGATGAAGGCGAGGATGGGGTGTGACCCTGCTCTGCTGTGCCCCTGCTCGCCCCAGAAGCTGGAGTTCCTGCAGCTCTTCGGGCTCACCACGCAGCAGCAGAAGGAGGAGCTGCTGAGCCAGAAGCGGCGCAAGCGGCGGCGGATGCTGCGGGAGCGGAGCCCCTCTCCGCCCACGGTGCAGAACAAGCGCCGCACGCCCTCGCCCCGCCTGCCCCTCTCCACGCGCTACAGCCCCGACGAGATGAACAACAGCCCCAACTTCGAGGAGAAGAAGCGCTTCCTCACCATCTTCAACCTCACGCACATCAGCGCCGAGAAGAGGAAAGGTAACAGCCATGGCCCTGTGCACGCTGGGGCTGGGGGTGCTCTGGGGGATCTGCCTGGGGCCCTGAGCTCGCTCTGCTGAGCTGAGGCTACACTAAAGCTCAGCTTCCCATGCTGCAGACAAGGAGAAGCTGGTGGAGATGCTGCAGGCCATGAAGCAGAAGACCACGCCGGCCGCCGTGGTGGTGAAGAGCTCCCCGCGGGACAGCCCCGGTGCCCCCAGCACTGGTAAGCACCTCAACCCTTTCCTGGGTCTTGGGTTGGGGGGCAGAGCTTAGCCCTGAGGGGCACACACAGTCCTGGCTGCAGCCAACTGCTCCTCCTCTTCCCAAAGAGCCTCCAGTGCCTCCGCTCCTGCTGGACCTGGATAAACCCGTGGGCATCGCCGTCTCCGTGCCGGAGGCGCCGAAGGTGGCAGAAGCCTCCAGGTTGGAGCAGCTGAGAGCCCAGGAGCCAGGCAGACCCAAGGAGTCGGGCACGGCGCCGGAGAAGCCCCGGCTGAGCGATGGGCACCCGGGAAAGAAGGCTCTGAGCATCCTCAGCTACGTCAGGGGTCCCCTGCCCAAGGACATCCCGGTGCCGCTGTCCCACAGCATGAACGGCAAGAGCAAGCCCTGGGAGCCCTTCATTGCTGAGGAGTTTGCCCACCAGTTCCACGAGTCGGTGCTGCAGTCCACGCAGAAGGCGCTGCAGAAGCACAAAGGTAACGTTGGAAGTTGTTGGCAATTAAAGTCACTTAAAGAATCACCAGCAAAAGCATCGGCAAAGCCAGGTTTAGGGTAAAACCAGTATTACTACAAAGTTTGTTGGCAAGGTTCTCTCTCCTGTTCATTAGATGGTTAAAGCACTCTGAGGAAAAGCAAACAAAAATGCAAAGTCAATAAATAAACCCCAAATAACCTGTGTGAAGGCTGGGGGAGGGGGAAACAAAAGGATAGGAAAGGGTAAGGACAAAAAGGAATGTTGGAAGACCCTCGTGTTGAGTCACCAGTTCAGAGTAGATCCCTGTACTAAACTGAGCCTGGACTTGATCAACAGGTTATGTTTAAAGGCTCAACAGCACTTAACTTAAATTTAACAGCACTTAAACTTAACAGCACTTAAGCTTAACAGCATTTAAACTTTATTGATAACTTAAACAATATAGCAAGGTATTAATAGAGAATTTACCATCCCACAAAACAATAACTTCCTTACAGGCCTAACTTACAAATCTAAAGTGATAGAGGAGAGCAATACTCTGCACTGAGTGCCACGTTGAGCCCTCCGTGAATCCCTCCAGGGATGGTGACTCCACCAGCTCTCAGGGCAGCTCCCCGCAGTGTTTAACAACCCTGCCAATCAAAAAATTCTCCCTGATGTCCAGGAAAAGCAGCAGGGATGCAGGAGGCTGGTTGGGTATTGGGATATCACTCCCTTATCCCCTCCAGGGTTTGGCACTGGCAGCCTCATTGCTGAAGCTAAAAATTAGGGGTAGTACAGCTCCAAAGGCTCCAAACTCACTCCACTGAGTGGCTGAAATAAATAAAATTTTCCCAGTGCACCAGGAGCGATAAAAACCCGCCTGTAATACCCCGAAAAGTCTGGGAAGGGTGGAATTAATCCTCGAGGGGCTGAGGGGAGCGGGCAGGGGCTGACTGTGGCTGCCCACAGCGGGGACGGCGGCGGAGCAGAACCACAAGCTGGACACGTCCATCCACTACAACATCCCCGAGCTGCAGGCGCCCTCCCGCCTGGCCCCGCACAACGGCACGGCCGAGGCGCCGCCCCGGCCGCTGCCCCCCCTGCCCCGGGACTCCGAGGACGAGGACGAGGAGGAGGAGGATGAGGAGGAGGAAGAGGAAGGAGATTACCCCAGGCCCAAGTGGCAAGGGATCGAGGCAATTTTTGAAGCTTACCAGGAACATATAGAAGGTAAGGGGTGTTGGGCAGGGAGGGTGAAATGCCAGTTTGTGCTTTGGGAGGTGTCGCTGGTTTCTGCTGGGATGGGGTGGGGAAGGGCTGGGGGGTCTCCAGCAGTGCAGGAGAAGCGTGAAAGCAACAGGCACTGTTGTTGTTTTTGGAAAAATTAATGTGTGCATGAAAAATCAGTGTGTTCACAGCTGCCCAGTGCCCTCCCTAAAGGCTCCCCACGGGCAGTGCCAGGGTTGGGAACGCTCTGGGATGCTGGGGGCAATCACTGCTGGCTGGGCAGAGCCCTGAGCAGGGCTGGCACCCTCCGTGGGTGGTGCAGGGAGCTGGAGGAGCCGTGCTCAGCTCTTGTCCTTTGGCTGTTGCAGAACAAAACCTGGAGCGCCAGGTGCTGCAGACACAGTGCCGGCGGCTGGAGGCCCAGCACTACACCCTGAGCCTGACAGCTGAGCAGCTGTCACACAGCATGGCGGTGAGTGGGGGTGGGCACACAGTCCCTGGGCACCCATCCCTTGGACATCCATCCCGTGGGCACCGATCCCCTGGGCACCCATCCCCTGGGCACCCCATCCCTATGGCACACCGTGCCCTCTGCACCAGGCTCTGTGGGCACCCAGCTTTCCTGGGGTCTTCTTGGGCACCCCAATCCTCCCACAGCACACCCGTCTACCTGCATTGCACCCATCCTGTGAAGCACCCATTCCCTGCAGTGCTTGTTCCCTGCAGTTCCCCATTCCCTGCAGTTCCCAATTCCCTGCAGTTTCCCATTCCCTGCTGTATCCCAAACACTGCACTGCCCATTCCCTGCAGCCCCCATTCTGTGCAGTGCCCCATTCCCTGCTGTATCCCAAACCTTGCAGTGCCCATTCCCTGCTGTATCCCATTCCTTGTAGTGCTCATTCCCTGCACTGCCCATTCCTTGCAGCACGTGTTCCCTGCCCTGCCTATTCCTTGCAGTGCCCATTCCTTGCACTGCCCATTCCCTGTGGTGCCTGTTTCCTCCACTGCCCCATTCCCTTCACTGCCCCATTCCCTGTTTCTTGCACTGCCCATTCCTTGCAGTGCCCATTCCCTGTAGTGCCCGTTTCCTGCACGGCCCCATCCCTGTACTGCCCATTTCCTGCCCATTCCCTGCACTGCCCATTCCCTGTCACGACTGTTTCATGTACTTTCCCTTCCCTGCACTTCCCATTCCCTGCACTGCCAGTTCCCTGCACTGCCAGTTCCCTGCCCCATTCCTGCAGTACCCATTCCCTGCTATATCCCATTCCCTTCACTGCCTATCTCTTCACTGCCCATTCCCTGCACTGCCCATCCCCTGCTATATCCCAAACCGTGCACTGCCCATCCTTTCCCTACCCCATTCCCTGCAGCACCCATTCCCAGCACTGCCCATTCCTGCACTGCCCCATTCCCTGTCATGACTGTTTCCTGCACTGCCCTGTCCCTGCACTGCCCATCCCTGCACTGCCCCATTCCCTGTCCATTCCCTTCACTGCCCATCCCTGCGCTGCCCATCCCTGCACTGCCCCGTCCCTGCACTGCCCCATTCCTGCACTGCCCTGTCCCTGCACTGCCCCATCCCTGCACTGCCCATCCCTTCAGTGCCCCATTCCCTGTCCATTCCCTTCACTGCCCACTCCCAGCACTGCCCCATTCTTGCACTGCCCCATCCCTGCACTGCCCCATTCCCTGTCCATTCCCTTCACTGCCCATTCCCAGCACCCTCCCCACCCTCTCCCCCTGCCGTTCCCCTCCCCTGGAGCTGTCTGACCGTTCCCATCCCTGCTGCCTGCAGGAGCTGAGGAGCCAGAAGCAGAAGATGGTGTCGGAGCGGGAGCGCCTGCAAGCCGAGCTGGATCACCTGCGGAAGTGCCTTGCCTTGCCTGCAATGCAGTGGTCTAGGGGTTATTTCAAGGGGTATCCCAGGTGACGCTCCTTGGGCCAGGCCGAACATATAGTCTAGAAATAATAATCTATTTTATTACCTTGAATATTTAATATTTTTCACTGGGAGGTTTGAAGCTACGAAAATAAAATTAAAAAAAAAAAAAAACCGAACGGGAAAAAAAAAAAACCAAAAAAAAAAAAAGAAGAAGAAGAAGAAGCCCAAACCATGACAACAAAATCATTAATAATAAAAGGAAGAAAACAAAACAAACAAAAAAAAAATAAAAAGAGAAATAAATAAATGGAGAATGTGCCATGCATGAAGCAAACGGGAGCCGGGAGGAGCCGGGAGCCCATTCCCACGGCCAGCAGCCCCCGGCATGTCCCCTCCTGTCCCCTCCTCCGGGGGCTCTGAAGCGCCCCCCGCCACCCACCCACACTTTATAACGCTCATTTTTGTTGGTTCTTTGTTTCTTTTTTCTAAAAAAAATAGGAAAAAAAAA
This sequence comes from Melozone crissalis, assembly GCF_028551555.1. Taxonomy (NCBI): domain Eukaryota; kingdom Metazoa; phylum Chordata; class Aves; order Passeriformes; family Passerellidae; genus Melozone; species Melozone crissalis. Next base: position 2,444,397 of record NW_026535785.1, read on the forward strand.
AAAAAGAAAAGACAATGAAAAGACTCCACCGACAACACTAAACCCGGCGGGGCCCCGGGTGCTGCCGGATCCCGCTCCCAGCACGGCACCCCCAGCCCGGGGCTCCCCCTGGAAATGCACTTCGCTATCAAAAAATAAAGTCAATAAACTGGTTGAAGGTCCCTTTTTGTTCCTGGTTGGTGGGGAAGGGGCAGGGACACGCGTGGGGTCACTTTGTCACCCCGGCTTTGGGATTGAACAGGCGGAAAAAAAAGAGGAAAAAAAAAAAAAGGTGCTTCAGCCTTGTACTGTGTATATATATTAAAAAACAACAAAGTTTTGTATGTTTTTATTGCTTTAATTATTGTTATAAAAAGCTTGCCTTTTTTTTTAAGATGTTTCTGCTTTTTTTTTTCCTTTTCCCCCCCCCCCCTTCTCCCTCCCTGTTTTTGCTTTCTTTCCAGTTTGTTTTCTTTTTTTTTTCCTTTTGGCAAAAGGATTAACTCACTTTTAGTGTTTGTACTGCTGCTGGTCGGGCCAGAAAAGATATTGAAATGTTTTAAAAAGAATTGAAACCCAGGAAAAATAAATCCCCTTTTCCGCTGGGGCAGGTCCTGTCCCACCACCAGGCCCTCGAGAAGCTGAGCCCTTCCACCCTCCTGCGGTTCTGTTTTTTATTTTTACCCTTTTTCTTTGCTTTCTGGGGCTTTTCCTGCTCCAGCTGGGTCGTTGTGGGTGTCACAGTGCTGGGTGGTGCCTGAGCCTTGCCCAGGCTCCATCTGCCAAAGGAAAAATCCCAAGGAATTGCGTGGAGGGGAGTGGAGGGTTCAGGGGTGGGTGGCTCTGGGGTGTCTTTGTCACCCCCCAAAAATACCAAGACAATCAGAGCGGCTCTAAGGCAGTTTGGGCACAGGGAGAGCGGGTCCAGTGGGGTCTCTTGGTGGCACTTTGGGGACAATCCATGTGGGGCTGTGCCCGCAGGCGGGCAGGGATGTCCTGGTGCCACCAGGGTCGGGCCTGGTGACATTTTTATCCACTTGCTAAAAACCAGCGTGTGCCCCTCCTCCCCTCTCCCCGGGAGAGCCTTTTTATTCGATTGTTATTTTTAAATTATTTATTAGAAATTGTTTTTAATTCGCCACGAGACCAGCTTCACATCTCTGGGAAAAGGTGACCTCTGCTTCCTGCTTTAAATTCCCTCGTTGCACTGGCACAGGAAAGCATTAACCCCCCCACGCCCCCCCTGCTCCCTGCTCTCTCATTGGCTTCACCAAACACACAAAAAAAAAAAAAAAAAAAAAAGCTGGGCAGGATTAAAAAGCAAAATGCCCTTGTGACAGAAATTAGTTTAATCTTTTTTAAATCCCCAATTGCCTCGCCAGCCTCTGGCCTCGCCGCTGCCAGCTCCGGGCTTCGAAGGGAATTTTAACACGGCAAAATTCTCCGCTTTCCCTTCCTGTGTGCCGTGGCAGAGGGAGGGGGAAGAAAGCAGGGATGGAAAATCATTGGCAATTTATCCCTCGCCGTGCTGAGGAGCCTGGCTGGGATGCAGCCTCGCTTTGTAGCAGCTCCTGTGCTGATTTTCCCTCCTCACCAGCCTGGATTCTGGGTTTTTTGGACCAATTTTCTCCCCACCCTGGGGTTGTGGTGAGAATTTGTGTCCGTGCAGAATTGCTGGGGCAGCTGTGCCAGAGCCTGGAATGGCTGGGAGGAAGGAGAGGACAGCAGAGCCTGCTGGGGGCAGGCTGGATGCTGTGAAAGAGAACAAGAAAAAACGCCAAAAAAGGAGAAAAACCCAACCCTAAACATGTTCAAAGTGTACCTTGTTGGAATTAATTGTAATGTAATATATTATTTGTTGACTGTAGTAATTAGGTATTTATGAATATATTGCTGTAATTCCTGAAAACATCCCCCAAAAAAACCCCCAAATAAACTCTTCCACAACGACGGCAAAGAATCCTTTCTCCCTGCTCCGAGCACAGCTCCTGCCGTCACTCCTGCCATCCTCCCGCCGTGCCAGCCCCTGGGTGGGCAGGAATGGCACAGGAATGGCACAGGAATGGCACAGATGGCAGCGGGAGCCCGGCCCAGGTGCTCGGGAAGGGCAGCGCCGGCAGCCTGGCACCCCTGGGCACCACCGGGGATAATGGGAGCTGCCAACAGCACAGCCCTGCTCCGGCCAGAGCCCGCCTGGATCCTGCTTGAATCCTGCCCTAGATCCTGTCTGAATCCTGCCTGGATCCTGCTTGAATTCTGTTCCAGATCCTGCCTGGATCCTGCCCTAGATCCTGCCCTGAATACTGCTTGGATCCTGCCCTGGATCCTGCTTGAATCTTGCCCTGGATCCTGCTTGAATCCTGCTCTACATCCTGTCTGAATCCTGCCTGGATCCTGCCTGGATCCCGCTTGAATCCTGCCCTGGATCCTGCCTGAATCCTCCCCCAGATACTGCCTGGATCCTGCTTGAATCCTGCCCTGGATCCTGCTTGAATCCTGCCTGGATCCTCCCCCAGATCCTGCTTGGATCCTGCTTGAAGCCTGCCCTAGACCCTGCCCCAAATCCTGCCTGGATCCTCCCCCAGATCCTGTCTGGATCCCGCTTGAATCCTGCCCTAGACCCTGCTTGAATCTTGCCTGGATTCTGCCCTAGATCCTGTCTGAATCCTGCCCTGGATTCTGTGTGGATCCTGCCCCCAATCCTGCCGCAGATCCTGCTAGAATCCTGCCCTGGATCCTTCCCTAGATCCTGTCTGAATCCTGCTTTGGATCCTGCCCCAGATCCTGTCCGAATCCCACCTGAATCCTGCTCTGGATTCTGCCTGGATCCTGCCCTGGACCTGCCAGGATCCTGCCTGAATCCTGCCCTGGATCCTGCCTAGATTCTGCCCTAGATCCTGTCTGAATCCTGCCATGGATCCTGTCTGAATCCTGCTCTGAATCTTGCCTGAATCCTGCCCCAAATCCTGCCTGGATTCTGCCCTGAATCCTTCCAGGATCCTGCCCTGAATCCCACCTGGATCCTGCCCTGGATCTTGCCTGAATCCTGCCCTGAATCCCACCTGGATCCTGCCCAGGATCCTGCCCTGACTCCCTCCAGGATCCTGTCCTGGATCCTGCCTTTGCCTGTCCCTCTGCCGCAGGGAAACGGGCCCGGAGCCAAAGGGGAGCTGCAGGATTTTCCAAGCATTGTTTGTGACACAGCCCAGGATTCATCTGATGCTGTTCTTCAGCTGCAATTATTTTATTATTATCTTTTTTTTTTTTTACAGACAGCTTCAGATTAAAACCCCAAATATTACAAAAATAAAGCTGGTTGATATTCTGGTATTTCCCCACAGCCTGGCATCTGAGAGGGAAAACCATTTTCTTTTGTCCTTCTCCAAAGAGCAGATGGATCTGCTTCCCAGCTGATCTCCCCAGCAGACACCTCATTGCCGCCACATCTTCCCTTCTTTCTCTTTTTTCTTTTTTTTTTTTTTTTTTTATTTTATTTTTTCCCCAAGGCTCTGAGGAAATCCATGGAAGCACCGCCCCGAAATTTATGCCTTTCAAGGCAGTGTGTGGCCTGTGCTGCCCTCAGAAGTTCCCTCGCTGAAGTACAACCCGAGAGATCCGCGCAGATTGGAGAGGCTGCACAGCTGCCACCCTGCCCGGGGCCCCGAGGGGACACGGGGACAGTGGCACCGCCCCAGGGGACATGGGGACAGTGGCACTGCCTGCTCTCATGCCCTGAGGGGACATGGGGACAGTGGCACCACCCTGAGGGGACACAGGGACAATGGCACTGCCTGCTCTTTGTGCCCTGAGGGAAATATGGGGACAGAGGCACTAACTCGAGGGGACAAGGGGACAGTGGCACCGCTCTTCTTGCCCTGAGGGGACACAGGGACAATGGCACTGCCTGCTCTTTGTGCCCCGAGGGGACATGAGGACAGTGGCATCACTTTTCTTGTCCTGAGGGGACACAGAACAGTGGTACTGCCCTGATCTTCATGCCCCAAGGGGACATGGGGACAGTGGCACTACCCTAAGGGGACACAGAGACAGTGGCACCACCTTCTCTCTGTGCCCAGAGGGGACATGGGGACAGTGCCACTGTCCTCTCTTCATGCCCCGAGGGGACATGGGGACAGTGCCATCACCCTCTCTTCGTGCCCTGAGGCACACAGGGACAGTGGCACCAGGATGTGGGGACACAAGGACAGCTGGGGCATCTCTGTGCCCTGTGGGGACACTGCAGTGGGGTCAAGAAGGACTGTGCCACAGACAGGGGACACGGTGCCACCATGCCAGGGGACACAGGGAGTGTTTAATGGGCAGGATGTGGTGACAGAGCTGGGGTCACACGAGTTGTGCCACAGTGACTCCAAGGGGGAAGACACACGGACAGGACAGAGTGACACAGAGCTGATGTCCCCAAGCTCACCCTGTGCCCTGTGTCACCCCCAGTGCCACACCCCAGAGCTGTAAATAGGGAAAGGGACATGGACAGGGCCGGGCACTGAACAAAGTTGTGTTTTGGGGGATGACAAAAAGGTGGGGAGGGAGTAAAAGTGCCCCAAGGGAGGACGGGGACAACCCCAGGAAGGAGAATAAAAACCCCTGCGATAAGGAGGGCAAAAAGCCCCTGCACTGAGGCTCTGGGGATGCTGCAGCAGCTCTGGAGCAATTCCCCCCAGCCCTGAGGGGGATCTGAGGGCTGGCAGTCCCTGCAGGGAGTGGGGGCTGCCCAGGTGCAGCAGCTCCTCAGCTCCTTCCCAGCTCCCCGTCAGAAGTCCTGGGAGTGGGAGCCCTCGCCAGGCTGGAGGTTGGTCCGGAGCTTGTACATGTGGTCCAAGGCCTGGGTGAGGAAAGTCCCGGTGGTGTTGATCTCCATCAGGGTTAAGTTATCCAGCTGGAAGGGGAAACAACAGGATCTGAGAATACAAGGTACTGGGGAAGCAGCTCACAGCTCACAGCTCCCTTTGGTGACACCCCAAGGGACTGACCCAGCTGCCAGCCCTGGGCAAGGGAAGCACCCAAGCACCATTTCAGGAGCACTCCCCATGCCTGGAAGTGCTCAAGGACAAGCTGGATGGGGCTTGCAGCTGCCTGGTCCAGTGCAAAGTCTGGTAAGGAGTGGAACGAGATCTTTAAGAACCAACCCAAACCATCCTCAAAAGGTTCAATATCCACCTCCAGCTCCTGAGTGACACACCCACAACCCAGGCCAAGCATTCCCCTGTTCCCTGACCCCCCTGGATCCCTGCTGGGAGGGTCCTGGCCCACCTTGGCATGAGCCTCCTGCTGCCGCACGAAGCTGTCGGCGGACAGGCGCAGCTTGGCCATGCGCGTGTCCCACGTGTCCTTCACCAGCGTCCGGATCTCGTCCGCCCTGGGGATGTTGTCAGAGGCACTGGGGCAGGGAAAGGGAGGGCAGGGTCAGGGCAGGCTCTGAGGGGGGTGTGGTTGTGCCCATGAGGGGTTATGTCACCCAGTGGTTGTGTCACTGAGCGGCGTTGTCACCACCTCACCCCACCCTGAGCTCGCAGGAGAGTTTGCTAAAAACCTGAGACTCCACACTAAAATCCTCTCTGCTCCTTGCCTGCAGCTCCACACTAAAATCCTCTCTGCTCCTTGTCCTGCTGGCACTTCTGGGATGGGTTCTTTCCCCAGGAATGCCCAGCTCCAATGCAGCAGCTGGCTGTCACTGGAATCCTTCTGCTCTTTAATTGCCCAGCTGGTTTGAGGCGCACAGAGGGCCCCAAACCTGATGAACCCAAGGGCTCAGGCAGGATGAAATCCCCACCTCGGGGCTCCTGGGGCTCCATCAGGGAGAATTAAGCTGGAAAGGCTGGATGGGATGTGCCACATCACCCCATGAAGGCCGCGCAGTGCTGCCATAAGGAGCTGGGAGACAGGATGGATGCACAGGGACAGAGCTGTCAGGGCTGCTGCAGCGTGCTGGGAAGGAGCAGCACGCCAGGAGCCTCCTCTCCAGGGGGAAAAGCCAGAGCTGGAATGCCCACCCTGCTTAATGGAGGGCTTAAAAAGTCAGCAGAGCCCTCGCCGGGACAAATCCCAGCCAGCAGATTTCACAAGTGAAATGCCTCAGCAGGCAGGAGCTCAGGCTCGGAATATCCCCGGCCTCCTGCTTCCCAGGCTGAGGCAAGAGGAGCTTTCCTCCTGAAGGAGAGCCAAGCAAGGAGCCTGGAGGCTGCTGAACAGATTGCAGCAGGGAACGTGTGGCGGCTCCTCCGGGCCTCCACGCCGAGCTGCTGCTCAACAAAGCAGCACAGCCCCAATGATGAGGCCGTGGAGGAGCCATCCCTGAGTTCCTGAGAGGCAGAGTCACCAGCAGGGAAGTGCTGCTGCGAAATCTTGGCAGGCTGAGGGATGAAAGCTCCCTCAACTCTCCCTCTCCCCACTGCCCTGCGGGGCTGCTGCCAAGCAAAGCTTGAAAAATGCTCCGTGCTCACACCAAGTGGGGTGGAAAATGGCCCAGCCCAGCTCCTACTCACTAGTTCAGCAGCAGCTTGGTGAGCTCCATGTAGTAGGGACTGGGCATTGGGGTGAAGGTGTCCTCCTTCCGCTCCTGATCCCGGATTTCCTCCAGTTTCCCTAAAACACAACCAGGGATGCTCAGCCCTTGCCAGGCTTTCAATGCTCCAGGGGTGTTTTCCCTCCTCCCCAGGAAAATCCACGTTGTTTCTGTAGGATCAGGACATGGATGCCTCCAAGGTCTCCCTCCTCACAGAGATTTTCCCAGGAATTGGTGACATGATGAGAGGAAACAGCCTCGGGTTTTGCCAGGGGATGCTCAGGTCAGACATCAGAAGGAATTCCTGGACTGGAAGGGTGGTTAAACACTGGAAGGGGCTGCCCAGGGAGGTTTGGAGTCCCCATCCCTGGAGGTGGCACTCTGGGCTGGATGGGCATAAGTTGATGAGGTTGGAGGTCTTTTCCAACCTAAAAAATTCTGGGATTCTGTGACCCAAAAAATCCCTCAAGATTCTTCTGAGCAAGTCTCACCACCCTCAGAGTAAATAAAGAATTCTAGTGGTGGGACATGAGATCCTTCTGTCTGAGCTGCTTTGTATTTTTTAATTAAGCTCCCCACTAATGGTGAAAACCAGATTATTTTTAATTTCATGTTTGCACTGCACCCACTGAAGGCCAGAGCTGGAGCCAGAGCCTCCATCCTCACCAACATCCATCCACTCTGGGGGAATGAGCCGACACTTCTGCCTCTGCTTCAGATTAATGGCCAACCACACAGGCACTTCCACTGGCAAGCCAGGGTTGAAGGGACCCAGATCTCCCTGGAAAACAAATTAAGGATGAGAGGCAGGCAACAACCAGGGCTTGGACTGCACAGAACTCTGCTAATGTGGTGAGAGTTTCCAGAGGATTTGGAAAAGCCTGAGTCAAACATTTGATCCTGCATTTCCTCCTCTCACTTCCCAGAATTTTTGCTCTCATATCCCTCGAGAAGGAATAACTGTTTCCAGTACATTTTCTATTCCAAGGTGTTTCAGAGGAGTTACAAACTCCATCTCCCTGGACATGCAGCTCCCAGAATGTCCCCAGGTTCTGGTCAGCCCCAGGACAGTCAGACACTCCCAGCTGGGGCTCAGAGTCCCCCCTGAGATGTGGGGGACAGCACAGCTCCCTCAAAACCTCCTGGGGGCTGCTCCTCTGCCTCTGCTCCCAACCCTCTGCCTGTCATTCCCGAATCCCTCCATCCCAAATCCATCCCCCATCTCCTCCCCCTGTTCTCAAACACCCCAGACCCACCCTCATCCCCTCAAACCCATTTTAATCCCCTCAGACCCACCCTCATCCCCTCAGACCCAACCTCACCCCCTCAGATCCACCCTCATCCCCTCAGACTCATCCCAATCCCCTCAGACCCTCCCCAATCCCCTCAGACCCACCCTCATCCCCTCAGACCCACTCCAATCCCCTCAGACCCACCCCAATCCCCCCAGCTCCTCTCCCTCACCCCCCCAGCTCCAGCACCTCAATCCCAGTCCCTCAAACCCCATTTCCCAGACCCAAACCCTGCCCCCAAGACCCATCCAGACCCACCCAGACCCGTTCCCGGTCACCCCAGGCCGTGTCCCCAAGGCCCCAGACCCGTTCCAGCCCCCTCAGCCCGGCCCAGCCCGGGCCTGCCGACCCCGATGAGGTGAATCCGGTCGAGGCTGAAGTTGGGTACGATCGTCACCAGCTCCTTCTCGGCCAGGAACTCCACCTCGGCCGGCTCCATGGGCCCGGGCCGGCCCAGCCGGGATCGGAGCGGAACCGGGATCGAACCGGGGCCGAGCCCGCCCTCGCTCCCTATTGGCTGCGCAGCCCCCAGGCCCCGCCCACCGCTTCCCGCTCCTGATGCCCGGCGCGTTTTCGCGGTTTTCAGGGGAGGCGGAGCCTGGCGCGGCGCGGAGCACGCTGATTGGCTGTCCCCGTCTGTTGCCGTGGCGCACGCCTCTCTGATTGGCTGTCCTGTGCGCGGCGTGCTCTGGCCGGGGCCTCGCGGGGGGAGGTCCGGATGGGAGCACGGGGACCAATCGCGGCGCTCCCCGCGGGCGCTCGGCCAATCAGCGCTCGGCACTTGTTGCCGGGGCGCCGAGGGAGTGGCGGAGCCCGCTGCTGTCGCCCTCTGGCGGCCGGGAGCGGCATCGACCCCCGGGCTGCGATGAGTGACACCGACTGTGATAGGTGACGCGGATTGAGATGGGTGACACGGGATGTAATGGGTCACACAGACCATGTGCGGCTGTCCCTGGGCTGTCCCTGGTGCCCAGGCCCCAGCAGCCTCCCTCCTGTGCATGCACCAGCAGCAGCGTCTGTCTGTCTGTCTGTTCAGTGGCCCCTGTGCAGACACCCATGCTCAGGCACCTGCCATCACTCACCTGTCCCTTTCCTCTGCTCCCCATCCATCCATCCATCCATCCATCCATCCATCCATCCATCCATCCATCCATCCATCATCCATCCATCCATCCATCCATCCATCCATCATCCATCCATCATCCATCCATCCATCCATCCATCATCCATCCATCCATCCATCCATCCATCCATCCATCCATCCATCCATCCATCCATCCATTCATCCATCCATCCATCCATCCATCCCCACACCCACACCCAGCTCAGCCAAGTGGTTTCTGGATGATTTTGGGGTGAAGGCTGCATCCCATTTGCAAGTCCCCAAGGAATCCCTCCCCACCAGACAAATCCACCTCTCCCAAACCACCTTGGGCTCAGCCCTGGGACCACCCATGGATCATCCACCACCCTTGGGATGAGCGTTACCCCCATCCTGGGGTGTGATCCAAGCCCTGGGCACCCCCAGCCCACCGTCCCCATGGGTGGCACGAGGAGGGTCCCCGAGCCCCGTTCCCGGAGCAGCCCCCGGTGCCGCCAGCACGTTCTGGGCGCTCCGGGAGCGTCTCCCCCACGCTGCGCTCCCCTCGCGTGTCTTTTGCCATCTGCTGCTGTCATTAAAAAATTAAATTTCCATCTGCTTTCACACTCCCGCCTCTCCCGCCGGCTCCGGTGCCGCCGCTCCCCGGGAAGCATCGCCCCCGGCTCCGGGCTGGGATGGGGCTGCTCCGATCCCGATCCCGATCCCGATCCGGCGGGATGCAGGTGACACTGGCAGGATGCAGGTGACACCGCTGAGTTCATTTTCCCGCTGCTCTTTGCTGAAATGGATTTTTCAATCCCTCCTGAAGAGCTGGGGACACCAATTTTGGCCCCCAACAGACACAGGGGGGTGGTCCTGGGGTGTTTTTGGGTGCTGGGGTGTTTTTGGGGTGCACAACCCACGCTCCCCATGCGGACACAGCCAAGCTGGGTGAGCAGGTGACAGCGCCGAGTTCATTTTCCCGCTGCTGTTGGCTGAAATGGATCCTTCAATCCCTCCTGGAGAGGTGGGACCACCGCTTTTGCTCCCAAGAGGCATAAGGGGGTGGTCCCGGGGTGGTTTTGGGGGGCAAAACTCACTCCTGGAGAGGTGGGGACACCAATTTTGGCCCCCAAGAGGCACAGGGGGTTGGTGTTGGGGTGTTTGGTGGTGCTGGGGTGTTTTTGGGGTGCACAACCCGCCCTCCCCGTGCCGACACAGCCAAGCTGGGAGTGCAGAGCCCATGGGGTTTTATTCACCGAGGGAGGCTCCCCCTCCCCGGCGCTGCCAGGAAAAGGGACAAACCCCAATCCCTGGTGTCCAAACCCACCCGTGTGGGTGCCCCGCGTGTCCCTGGCAGCAGCAGCCGTGCCCTGGGGGCTGTGGCTCCATCCCGATGGGTCCTGCAGGGCTGGGTGTCCCCGGTGTCCCCTCTCTCAGCAGGGGCTGCAGGGCGAGGGACCCTCCCCACGCCGGGCCAGCGCGGTGCCCGTGGGCGTGGGCGGTGTGACGATGATGGAGGGCACGTGGAGGTGCTTCTGTCCCGCCCTCGGGGTCCCCTCGCTGCCGTTCCCGCTGCTCACACACATCTTCAGGCCTGGGGAGGGACATTTTGGGGATAAAACAAGGAGATCAGGCACCAGCATCCTCCGGCTCGCCGCCCTCCTCCGTGCCAGCCCTTAACGAGCCACAGCATCCTCACATCTCCTCCCCATGATCCACCTTGGATTTTGGGGGGTTTCAGAGGTGGATCCCCCCCCCTCCCTGGACCACCTGCCCAGCCCACCCCTCCTTAGGGGGAAGCAGATCGCTTTAATCTGCTTTTTTTTTAATCAGGAGAAGGCACAGGCACAGGCGGCATCCAGGGAGGTTTCAGCTCTTCCCAAGCAAGGAAATGCCTGGAGGGGACAGACACTGATATTTTTAATCTCTTTTTAATTAAGGATAAAGCCCTGCCTTATGTAAGGGAGCTGGAAAAGGGGGAGGGTCTTTTCATTTATTCCAGACTCCAAGCTCAGCAGAGGGGTTTGGAAGCACAGGGGAATATTTTGGGGCTTTGTCCTGGATTTGGGGCAGGATTGGGATTCCTTGGCTGCTTCAGTTATCCCTTGTTGGACAGGGGTGGGTTGTGAGACCCCAAACCCCCCTGACCACTCCCTGCCAACATCCCTGATGTGGAGAGGGGGCAGAGCTCATTTTTGGGTGATGCATCCAACTCCGTGCCCATCACACGCAGAATCCCACAGGATGTGGGCTTGGGAAAGGCCAGGGAAGATGCAGCCCTGCATCCTGGAGAAGGATCCTCATTAAGCTCCATCCCTAACGAGCCCAAGGGCGATTAGCAGGAGTCAGAGGGATGCAGAGCTAGTGGGAGATGCCATATCCAGCCCAGGCCAGCAGCACTAAAAGCTCTGCCCCTGTGCAGACATCCCTGACGCCATTCCCAGCCCGAATCCATTAAGAAAATTCAACTTGGGGAAGAAGCTCCTGGTTGGAGTGTCCCTGGGGAGGGTGGAGCAGCGAGGGATGCTCGGGGCCAGCATCCTCCACCCCACCCATGTGTCCCTGAGCAGCCTTTCCTGCCTCTGAGCAAAACCCACCTGATTCACTGAACCCATGCGTTCTCCAGAGCAAAAGGTGCGGGGCAAGCACGGGAATGGGAAAACAAAGCTGGGAAAACAAAGCTGGGAAAACAAAGCTGGGAAAATCCTCTTTGGGGTGATCCACGCGCAACAGGTGGTACTTGAGAAATTCCGCCGCATTCCCAAACTCCACCCAAACCCGCCCACACCTGGGCCTCCTGTGGGTACAACCATCCCTTCAGGGAGCAGCAGCAACACCCCAAACCCTGAGCCCAGGCTCACCTTTCAGGCAGGATAACCTGAGCCCCATGTTCTCATCCTCTCAGCGGCATCCAGCCCTCCAGCCCCGCCGCCGGCCCTCGCTGCAGGCGCTGGGGGAGAGACAGGGGAGGGAGGCTCAGGGAGGCGATGCTGGGGGCAGGAAGGAGCAGGAGCTCGGAGCTCACATCCCTCCCTGCGTGTCTGTGCCTTCGGGAGCCACAGGAAACGCGGCTGCTCGCTCGCGAAACCACCGCTGATGTCACGGCACCGGGGTGACTCAACCCGGCCCAACGGGGCCCAGGAAGAACTTTTTGGGAGGGTGGAGAAGGAGCCTGGTGCTGGCTGAGTGGTCCCATCCCAGCTTCTCCACCCCTGAGAGTATTTCAGGATGAGAAGGCTGGGAGCAGGAGGAATTGGGTTGGTTTTAGGTTGGTTCTTGCAGAGAAAACCCCACAATTTCTCTGTTTCCCCCTGTGCAGTCCCATCCCAGGTTCCCCACCCCTGAAAATATTTCAGGATGAGGAATTGGGTTGGTTTTAGGTTGGTTCTGGCAGACAAAACCTCACAATTTCTGTGTTCCCCGTGTGGTCCCATCCCAGCTTATCCACCCCTGAAAATACTTCAGGATGAGAAGGTTGGGAGCAGAAGGAATTGGGTTGGTTTTAGGTTGTTTCTTACAGAGAAAACCCCACAATTTCTGTTTCCCCCTGTGCAGTCCCATCCCAGCTTCTCTACCCCTGAAAATATTTCAGGATGAAAATTGGGTTGGTTTTAGGTTGGTTCTTGCAGAGAAAACCCCAAAATTTCTCTGTTTACCCTATGTGGTCCCATCCAAGCTTCTCCACCCCTGAAAATACTTCAGGATGAGAAGGTTGGGAGCAGAAGGAACTGGGCTGGTTTTGGGTTGGTTCTTGCAGACAAATCCCCACAATTTCTCTGTTTCCCCCGTGTGATCCCAGAGCTGCCTCCCTTGGGCTGAGCAGGAGCAGCTGCTGGGACGCACTGCTGGAATCCACATCATCCACTGCTCCTCTCAGGCATCCCTGATATCCCCAGAGCTTTTGGATGGGTAATTCCCGCTGTGGGACACCATTCTTTCAAAATGCTGAAAAATTTTCTGCAAAAAAAATTCCCTTTATTGGGAAATCTTCACCCCTCCTCCCACAGCTGCTGGGAAAAGTTCATTGGGATGAGGGTCAGTGGCTCATTTTGGCTCTCCCAAGCTCTGGGCCACACAGAGAGCCAAGGAAAGCCTCTCCCTCCCTGCCTGACCTCTGCCTTTCCAAGAAGCTCTGAAATGGGTTGGCAGCATCTCGCAAGGGGAACTGAAAATTTGCTATCTCTGCTTTTAATTCTGTATTTTTATCAGTTCCCCAGGTGCAGCCTGAGCTGTGACCCAGCCCCACAGGGCTGGGGAGTGAAGTCCTCCCCAGGACCTCACTTTGCAGCTCTCCTGGAGGCTGCCCAAAGATCAACAAATCTGTTTTGAGGCAAATCCTGCGGGGTTTGGCACCTGCTGGTGGCTCTGGGACAGAGGAGGGTCGTGCTGGGGACACACAGCTCTGTGCACAGGGGGTCTCCATCCTCTGGAATCTGATCCTCTGGGATGGGGACACCTAGATCTGTGCACAGGGGGTCTCCATCCTCTGGGATCCGATTCCCTGGGATTTCATCCTCTGGGATCTGATTCTCTGGCATGGGGACACCCAGCTCTGTGCACAGGTGGTCTCCTCTCGGATCTGATCCTCTGGGGTCACCCCCTGTGGCCAAACCCTTGCAGAGCACACAGCAGCCCCCTCCCCATGGATAAGGGCCAGAATTGGGGTGGAGGATTCCCCCTGCCATCATTCCAGCAGGATTCCTCCAGCTCGGCTCCCGTGTGCCAGCACCAGGCCAAAGGAACGTTTGCATCCCGGCGAGTTCACGCTCCAAAAAGCCCCAGACGCTCACGGCAGGTGTCACCGGAGCGGGGACCGAGCTGCCGGGCCAGGGGGGACCCTCAGAGAAAAGGGAAAGGGACAAAGGGACAAAGCCGGGGCGCCGAGGGGGTGGCACTTACCCGGTGCCCGCAGCGGCGACGCCCGCGGTCGCATCCCAGCTCCCGGGTGCCGCAGGCTGGCACGGGGGATGCCCGGGCAGGAGGTGCCAGCCGGGCGCCTTTGGGCTTGGCGGGGTTGGTTGGAACCCGGTGAATGAGTGAGGATGGCGGAGCCCCGGCCCCTCCTCCCATCCAGCCCCGCTCCGAGCCCCCGTCCGCGCCCTGCAAAGCCCTTGGGTGATGGGGGAGCGCGGATTTACTCTCACCCCGCTGCACAAGGCAGCTCAGAGCTGAGAGAGAGAGAGGAAGGAGTGCTCTGGTGTGCCAGCAAAGCCCCTGGGCATCCAGCATCCCTACGAGCAGCCTGAGGGGTACCAAGTGCCCCGACAGTGCCCACACCCAAGGACAGCAGCATCCCCGAGGTCCTGATGAGCCATCAACCCCTGGGAGCAGCTCCACCTTCCAGGAAGGATCTTTTCCCATTCCCAGCCCTATGAGCATCCTGAGGGCCACCAAGTGCCCCGACAGTGCCCACACCCAAGGACATCAGCATCCCTGAGGTCCTGATGCCACCAACCATCAACTCTGGCAGCACCTCCACCTTCATCACCTTCCAGGAAGGATCTTTTCCCCTTTCCAGCCCTACGAGCAGTCTGAGGGCTACCAAGTGCCCTGACAGTGCCCACACCCAAGGACAGCAGCATCCCTGAGCTCCTGATGCCACCAGCCACCAACTCTGGGAGCAGCTTCACCTTCTCCACCTTCCAGGAAGGCTCTTTTCCCTTTCCCAGCCCCAAAGCCAGCCTGGCACGGGAAGGGCTCCTCACCGTTCCCGGGATGAGCGCTCCAGGTCGGGTCCCACCCAGGGCAAGGCTGTGCCTCTCGAGCACCTTCCCCTGCATCAGCAGCAGCAGCCAGAGGCTTTTCCATGCTCCCCCTCCTCCTCAATTAACAGGCCCTGAGCCTTCCAGGCTCATTTTCAGGCTCCTTTTCAGTCTCCTTTTCAGTGGTTCCAATGCAGGGCACGCCAGCCGCACATTAAACACCCCCGGCTGGGGAAGGCAGGAAGGTGGAAGGGAAAGGAAGGGAAAGGGAACTCGGAACTTCACCCCGGGATCAGGAAAGAGCCGATCCCAGGGTTTGGGAGGGATCCTGAGGGATCAGAGCCCCACCAAGCCCGGCTGGGATGGGGGTGAAGGGCAGCAAAGGGGTGGTTTTGCTCCACTTTCTGCTGGTTTGGTCCTGCCATGTCTGATGAAAGTCAGAAACCTGGGGAGAGCTGATTTCCTTCCCGACCTGACTCCTCTGATTTGTCAAATAACTGAGATATTGCAGAGCTCCAGGAGAGGGGAGGGTGGCACAGGGCAAGGCTGCAGCTCCAGCTGTGGGCACAGTCCTGGGCAAAGACATTTGCAACCCACAGCTCCCTTTTTTCTCCCCAGAAAACTGACAATTAATCAGTTTATGTGGGTATTTTCACCTGTTCAGCTGCAAAGTCTAAGACTTAGGGACAAATCCTGAAGCAGAGCCTGGTAAACTTAATCTTTCAAGATCCCATCCCAAACTCAGAGCAGGCAGCATCCCAGGCAGTCAGGGATCGCTCCCTGGCAGCACAAATCCAGTCAGAGCAGCACAAATCCCACCTCCACTTTGATCTGTTTTACTGCCTGTCCCCAAAACAACCTGCTTGCTGCTGCTGGGTGAGAGCAAACAGCCCCAAACCCACGAGCGCTGGAATTAGCCTGGCCTGGAGCAGCAGTTGTTGCTACAACAGTGACAAAAAGCGATTGTCTTGCTGCAGCAGGGATGGGAAACATAAACACCAGGCTGCTAAAATACCTGTGGTTAGCTCTGCGGGCGCAGCACAGCTCCAGCTGCTCTGCTGACACCTGATAGGCACAAACACAGCGTCAAACACCCCTTCCTGCCCTCCCCGGGGCTGGTGAACAAAGCAAAAAACCTTTGTGAAGGTTTATAAAGTGGGGGTTGATCACTGGGAATGGCCTGGAGCCTCTCTGGTGCGGGGTCCTGGTCACTGCTGGGTGAGCAGGGTTAGGGAGAGCTGAGTGCCAGTGGGCTCAACACCTCCCTTCCAGGAGCTCCTGGTTCCTGTCGCGAGGCTCTGAGCTGTGACCTGCTGAGCATCACGTCAGGGCAAGTGGCCAAAGCCCACCAGGAGCCAGCTGGCCAGGGGAGGAAGAGGATGGGCTCAGGGGGTGTGTGGGTATGGAGGGAAGATTGTCCTTGCAGAGCTGGCCAGAGCCTGCCTGTCCCCTGAGGTGCTCACTGCCTGTCCCCTGAGCTGGTCACTGGCTGCTTTCCAGTCCTGCCCGTGTCCCTTTGGTACTGGGCTGCTCCTCTCCCCTCCTGCTCCATGCTGGCCTGGGGCTGAAGCCCTGCTGGGGGGTGAGGATGGAGGGCAGCCTCCCAAATCCCCTCTGGGGGTTGAGGATGGAGGGCAGCGTCCCAAATCCCCTCTGGGGGGAAGGAAGGGCAAGGAGAGCTGCTGCTGCTTCCCAGGCGCCAGCGGAACCGCAGGGACAAGGGACGCCTTGTGCAAGCGCTGGCCACAAGAAAAGCTTTGGCTGGAGAGCCCAGAGCTGCTGGCTGCCTTCAGGAGCTGCTCTGCAAACACCAGCTGGGCTCCCCTTCCAGCAGGGAGGGGCAGGAAGCAGCTTTCTGGGTCACAGAGTGTGAGCCAGGGTGTGCTAACGCAGGTGACACGTCACCCCCGTGCTAACGGAGCAGCGAGGCCACCTGTCCCCTCCTGCCCCCGGCCCTTCTGGGAGAGAAAGGGCTGCTCCCAGCCTGGCTCTGGGGCTGCCCCAGAAAGGGGCTGCTGAAAGGTCCTTGCCAGAGCTGGAAGTGGCAACCAGTGCTGGGAGTGGAGAAGAAATTCCCACCCGGAGATCCAGAGTCACCAGGGCTGGCGAGCAGCACCCGGAGGGGATGCCAGGCATGGGGAGGGAGGGAAGGAGGGAGGAGGAGGATGTCACGAGGAGGCAGCTGAAGATGCAGGCTCTGGGGGAGCTGGAGCAGCTCCAGCACTCCCCAAGCACGGGCTCTTGGCAGGACCAGCAGAGCGAGGCAGCGGCAGGAACCGCGTGGGCTGGAAACAACCCCGGAGAAAATCCAGCGGGATGGGGCAGGAGAGGGGGTCAGGAGGGAAGGGGGAGCGAGGACATACCTGAGGCACAGAGCTCCTGCATCCAGGACAAAGCACCTCTCCCAGCATGGATCCAGCCGGGAACAGGCCACGCTGGGAATTGGCTTAGGGACCTGGCCACGGCTGCCGCGCTTCCCGGCTCGCTGAGCTCCAGGTTAATCTGGGCCCGGCTTTCCCTTTTATCCCCTGCTGCTACAACCTCGATAGAGTTTTTCAATTAGGTCCATCTCTTAAGCTCCAGGGTGCATTTCTAGGAAGGGCGGCGGCGTTCTGCCTGGCCTGGCCGTGCGCAGAGCTGTGCCTGGCACGGGTCCTGCCCGCATCCCGCTGGAGCTGCAGCCCAGCAGCCCTGCCTGGAACACTCTGGAGTGAGCCCTCATCCCCAGGGCACCTACCGGGTGTTCCTAAGGGCAGAATTCCCTGATTCCCTCATCCCAGCTGCGTCAGGATGGAAGTGCCACAGGCAGGAGCGCTGTCCCCCCTGCCAGCTGTGTCCCCGTGTCCGTCCTGTGCTCTGGAAACCAAGAGGAAGGGATGCAGCTGAGGAAGGGATGCAGCCGAGGAAGGGATGCAGCTGAGGAAAGGATGCAGCTGGGGTGCACTTTCGAAGGAGAAGGCTGGGTGAAAATGTGGTCTAAAAGCGACAGTGAAAAAAATAAAAGAGGGAAATCGATAAAGCCCTCAGCGGCTCCTTGGGCGCACAGAGAGCGCTGCCGGCTGCGGGAGGGCTGGCTCAGGGCTCAGGGGGTTGTGCTGCACGACTGGGATGTGTGGAGGTGCTCAAGTCCAGCTGGGAATAGCAGAGCCTGGGCGGGATGGGAGGGGAGCAGCCCCACAGGGACCCCAGCCCGGCTCCAGGAGCTGAATTCCACCCGAACGAGCAGCAGAGCTCGCAGACCGAGCACTTTTCCCCTCGAGGCCATTTTCCAGGCTGCACTCAGCCGCAAGCCCACCCCGCTAACAGCCTCCTCCATTAGCATCAGCGCGGCTCTCCCTGGCAGTGCCCTCCTCCTCCTCCTCCTCCTGCTCCGGCATCTCCAGCCCGGAGTGCAGCGATTAGGCCGGGAGCCAGCGAGCAGAGCCCGGGCACTGCTCCTGCATCTGTCACCGTCACCTCGCCTCGCCTGCCACTCGCTGCAGGAATTCCTGGGGGCAGGGGGCTGCTCCTCAGGGCTGGGGTGGGCTCTGCACATCTGTCTGCTGCTGGATCCAGCTGTGCCAGGTGATCTCTGAACCGCTCACCTGCTCCTCTACCGGCTCCAAGAGCTGGAGCTGTTACATCTCTGCTGGCTTTCCTCGGGGAGGGAACATCCCAGGAGCAGATGGGGAGAGGGGAAATGCCAGCAGCAGGCTGCTTTGCTTGCTGGATGGGGAAAAATTTCCCCAAATCCTTGTATGGACACACAGAGTGATGAGCTCAGGGAAAACGGGAGCAGGGAGCATTCCCTGGGAGCAGGGACCTCACTTGTGAGTGCCCCAGAGCAGCTGCTCAGGGATTCTGTGGCTCCTGTCACCCATCTGCCTGTGGGGATGTTTGTCACTGCTCTGGAAAATTGGGTTGAGTGGGGAAAAGAGAATCCCACAGGCTGGGAGAGCTGGGGGTGCTCACATGGGGAAGAGAAGGATCCAGGGAGAGCTCAGAGCCCTTCCAGGGCCTAAAGGGGATCCAGGAGAGCTGGAGAGGGACAAGGGATGGAGGGACAGGACACAGGGAATGCCAGGAGTGGATTTAGATGGGATTTTGGGAAGGAATTCTTCCCCGTGAGGGTGGGGAGACCCTGGCACAGGTACCCAGAGCAGCTGTGGCTGCCCCTGGATCCCTGGCAGTGCCCAAGGCCAGTTTTCCACTCCAGGGCTTGGAGCAACCTGGGACAGTGGAAGGCTTCCCTGCCCATGGCAGAGGATGGAATGAGATGATTTTAAGATCTTTTCCCACCCAAACTATTCAGGGACTCTTTTTTCCAAGGACTTCAGGTCGTGTGGATGAGGTAAAAAGTTGGGAGTTAAAACATCTGGGCAGGCAAATGCCCAATCTCCAAATTTTGGTGGATAGGGAGAAAAAAAGTTAATCCTGAAAGTCAGTAATTGCCAACAAACCAAAAAAGAGTAGGACACACATTCCCAGTGCTGCCTTCCCAACTCTCAGCAAGAGATGCCTTCCCCAAGATTTCCTCCCCCTTAAGTTTTAAAAGGAATTACCTTGAATTCCTGCCCTGAATGCAGAGGATCCCCCAGCCAGGAAAGCAGCATTTGCCCGGGGCACATCAGCAGGAGAGGGAACACAGCCTGCCCTGAGCCCTGCAGCTTCCTCATTCTTCCAGGAGAGCCACCGTGGCTGCCTGGATTTATGGAATTGCTGCTTTTGTCCAGCCTTCAATGCAAATAGGCCAGGGGAGATCAGATCTGCAGGTTTGTCCTCTTTGCTTAAAGCCAGCCTGGGCTTCTGCTGGTGGCAAAAAATCCTCTTTGAAAGCAAAGAGATTTAAAAAAGGGGAAGACAAAGCACTAAAAGCTGCTCCCCTTCCAGCAGTGTGTCCCAGGTTAGTCACAGGGAATATTCCAGCAGGTTACACACTGAGGAGACAAACTGCCTAACAGGGGAGCAGGATTAGCCTGAATTTACATATTTATGATCAAAGCTTGATTAGGAGATGCTGTTACAAAGAAAAAGAAAAACATTTCCTGTGGCTCAGGAGACCCAGCAGCTCCTTCTGACAACCCCACACGAGGAATCTGCCCAAGATAAGGATCTGCCTCTGCAACAATACCTTGGATTTCGCTGGCTGTTTGTACAAAGTCCTCTTCCTGCAGCCTGGGTGCTCTGCATTCTGCTCCAGGGAAATCTTTTCCTACAGATATGGAGTGGAGCAGCCACTGGAATGTGTTATCTCACTGGTTTGGGGAGCTAAATACATGTTTTCAGTCAACAAGTGAAAACATTTCCCTCTCCTGCAAGCCTGACTCAGCCTAGGGAAGGTTCTTGACTCGGTGCCAAGCTCTTTGGTAATCACACCTCACCCATGCACAGCAGGGAGATAAAAACCCAAGTGCCCAAAGCTTCCTCTAAGCCCTGTGGAATCCCACCTGGAGTGAACTCCACAGCCTGGGGGCATCCAGGGTCTATTCCCTGCTGCAAATGGGATTTTAGCCTTACCCCATCCCTCTCAAAAACCAGGAGCAAAACTTGAGCTTATTGACTCAAAATCAAAACTTTGAAATAAGCCCAGGTTGGATGGGGCTTGGAGCACCTGCTCATGGGGAAGGTGTCCCTGCCCATGGAATGAGATGATCTTTGAGTCCCTTCCAGCCCAAATTTTGCTATGATTTCAACACTAAGACTGGAGACAGGCAGAGATTTTGTGGATATTTGAATCTTCTTGTAACAACGTTTCTGGGCAGGAAGAAAAGGAAATCTGGAGGAATTGCTGCAGGTTGAGGCTGTGTTAAACTACAGTTAGGAGAGAGGCAACAAAGAGCTTTTCTAGGCTGGTATAAAGCTGCATTGTCCAGAAAACTTCTCCTCGGAAATAAATATTAATGGGAATGACAAGGCAAGCTGAACAAGGCTGTACCCAGGCTCCCTGATTCCATGTACTTGGATCATGTGGAAAACGAGATCTGTGATTAACTCCCCCCACAAATACGAGAAATTAATAAAGTATTTCACCACTGTAGACTCCAACTGCAGATTCAAACTCAGCAGTGCGCTTCCAGTCCTTTTTATAAATCATTTACTTTGGGTTTAACACATTCAAGCAGTAACTGTGCTTGCCAAGCCCATGGAGAGCAGGAATCACCAGATTATTTGGGAATACTGCTTTAAAACTCTCTGTCATGCTAAAGCACTGCAAAACAGGTGACACATGAGCATGGAACATCCTCAGCAGTTTGCATTTTACTGTGCCAAGAGAGTTACAATTCCAACCCAGGCCAGAAGAAACCACCTCCCATTTGATCTATTTGCCATTAACATCTCTCACCTGAGGACAGGGTTGATTATTTTTTTTTTTGGAAAGGTATTTCCAGAAATCGTTAAAAAGTAACCTCTCTAAAGATTAGAAAAGCTGAAGTCAAAACTTTGGAATAGGAACAGTGGGGGCCAAGCAGAAGCAGTTCTGGTTTCCAAGGAACAGCAACATTCACTACAAGTGGGATGGTGTCCACGAGGACAGCTGGGAGTGACAGCTGGCAGCTCTTCCAGGGAATGTCACCACCAACATCCCGTGGCTTTACGGACACAGCACCGCGCCACGGACACGCCTCTCCCCTTTAATCAGTCAGCTTTCCACACAAGGTACTGAATATGAATTCTATTTACATTCAAAAATAGCGTTTTTCTCTCTTCAGTACAGAGTGGGAATGCCCATGGATTAGTCAGGAGGATCCCTCCTAGCACAGGTGCAGCACAGCTTTGTTGATCTCGGGGTTTGTCCAGTCGTTGCGGATGTCGTCCAGGTGATTATCGAAATCCACCAGGGTCTCGTAGGATTTGCTGTCCAGCAGGGAGGCAGCGATGCGCTGGGCTTCGGTCCAGTCTTCACAGAAGTCACTAGGATGGAAAAGAAGCAGGCAGCAGTTGGAACCTTGGATGCTGAGAATTTTCAACTTTCTGTGCTTACAAGAGAATGCTGCATTTGACCTGAGGCCGTGGAACAGGCTTCCAAAATTAATTGGTAGAACTGGGTGTGGAGTTGGTGAGAGGTGTGTGATATCACAGGGTAGAAAACTTACAAAGTTTGGGGGTTTAGAATATAGAAATAAATATGAAGCAAGATGGAGGTTTTAGGATGGAGGCAGGTTGTTCCTCTTTACCTTCTTCCTTCTTCTTCAGGGTTTGGGTGATGTTTCGTAATTGGACAGAAAAGTCCACATTGCGGGTTTCAAGGGATCAGCTATTGGCTTTGAGGGATCAGGTATTTAAGTTTTCTACCCTGTGCTATCAGTAATAGCAATAGCAATAAATACAAAGCAAGATGGAGGTTTTAGGGTGGAGGCTGGCTGTTCCTCTTTACCTTCTTCTTCCTTCTTCTTCACGGGTTTGGGTGGCATTTTGTAATTGGACAGAAAAGTCCACATTGCAGACTTCAAGTGATCAGTTATTGGCTTTGAGGGATCAGTTATTTAAGTTTTCTACCCTGTGCTATCAGTAATAGCAATAGAAATAAATAAAAAGCAAGATGGAGGTTTTAGGGTGGAGGCTGGTTGTTCTTCTTTACCTTCTTCTTCCTCCTTCCTCATGGGTTTGGGTGATGTTTTGTAAATGGACAGAAAAGTCTGCACATTGTGGGCTTGGAGGGATCAGTTATTGGCTTTGAAGGATCAGTTATTTAAGTTTTCTACCCTGTGCTATCAGTAATAGCAATAGAAATAAATACAAAGCAAGATGAAAGTTTTAGAGTGGAGGCTGGTTGTTCTTGTTTACCTTCTTCCTTCTTCTCCATGAGTTTGGGTGATGTTTTGTGATTGGACAGAAAAGTCCACATTGCAGGGTTTGAGGGATCAGTTATTGGGTTAAAAGGGAAAATAATCTAGGTGTCATTTCTTAATTGGATAGTTTAGTCTTAAAAGACCTTGTAACAAGAGATAGTTGGCCATTTTGTGCCTGGTTAATGAAAGGCTGCAGAACTCATGGTTGTGAGACTATTTTGCTGATAAGAAATAAACACCTGAGTCTGAACATGAACTGTCATCTCAAGTGCCTTCAATCCAGACCCAGGGAAATCAATAGGAATCACCCCAGAAAAACTCTGAATTAAGCCAGGCTGCAGTGCCCTCACAGGGACAGCCTGTTTTCCCCACAGCCCGTGGAATTCCTGGCTCACTCACACGTGGGGGTCCTTGCACCTCCACTTGTTCTCGTGCAGCTCGTACACGTGGATGGCAGGCTCCACACACTCCATGGTGAACTTGGTGTTGTCAACCTGGGGTGGGACATGGAAACAACACCTCAGTCTCCTCCTCAGCATCCCAAGAGAGGAAATAAACCCAAAATCAGTTTGTAAAAACAGGGAATCTTACACCCACCCACTGTTCTACCCTCCAGCTGCCAAATGTAAGCTGCCAATGTCCTTTGTCACAGCAGTGAGGAGGCAAAGCCCTGTTTGTGACAATAAATATAAGAATTTAAGTTGCAGGAGGTGGGCTGGAGCCAGAAATTGCTGCCTGAACATGTAGATAAAACCTCAAGTTCTTCTGAGGTGGCAGAGAGCTCACCACAGTCTCTCTGTGGATTTACACTGTTCTTCACTGCTCATTGCACCTCCTCCCCAGAGCATTCTGGAGAGGAAGAGAAACTGAATTCCTCATGAAAGCAGCCAGAGAACTGCATTTCCCTGCTCCAGCAGCAGGGTCAGAACACACAGGGAGTCAGGGGAAGGAAGTTTTTACCATGATGAGCGCCGTGTCCGTGAAACCCTCGGCAATCCGGGAGGCCACTTTCTCTGCAACCTGGTTTGGGCTGGAGCAGAAAGGAAAAGGAACTGAGTGATGGGAGCCACGAGTTTCAGCTGAAAGCAGCAGGAAATGAGCTCAGGGAGATGTGAGAGTGACTCTGGGTGATGGCAAACAGGAACAAGATAAAGGAGCTGATGGCACAGCTGATAGAAGGCAGCTCAGCTGGGTTCAGGAATGGCTTTGGAATGACATGGAATCAACATTTGGTGGCCTCCTGTCTTCTTCCCCCAGACCAAAGACTCTGCCCTGGCAGGCATTTAAAACAGAAACTGAGTTTTCTCCCCAGTCTGCACTGAAAACTTGTCCAAAATCAGATAACCTGTGACAACCTTCACCACGTTTCAAAGGTGACAAAGGTGACCATCTCTATGTGGTGCTACTTCATGTGGTGCCATTGACAGTCTCTGTGTGCTGCCAGTTATCTTCAGAAATCAAACTGAACTTTCAAAAAACCACCAAGCCTGTGACATTCTCTCAAACCTCAAAGAGAAAAAAATTGTAACTTCTCCTTTAAAATGTGTGCAGCAGATTTATAAGGAAATGACAAATAAAGATTTTATCCCTGACGGACACCTTAGAAAATACTAGTGTTGCTTAAAAAACATAATGAAGTCTGAATAGACATTAAGAAATAACTGGAATCAGAGCATCATGGAATGGTTTGGGTTGGGAGAGACCTTGAAGATCCTCTCATTCTATCCCCTGCCATGGGTGGGACACCTTCCACAATCCCAGGTTGCTCCAAGCCTCCTCCAGCCTTGGACACTTCCAGGGATGGGGCATAATACTTTAAATAAGTTGCTCTTATTCTAATTAGTCCCAATCCTGGATTTGTCCAACAGATAGAGGGGAAAACATGGAATGCACAGATCTAAAATTAAACTGTGGCTCCACAGGAAGGTTCCTTATTGTTTAGTGAGTAATCTGAGTCAGCCAGCAGGGAAAAAAAATGACTAATCCTGAGGAAAAGAAGTGATAAATGAGAGCTATCACTGCCTGACTGACATCATTTTCCACTTCTTTACCACGTAAAAAACTGCTCTGAAAAAACTCAGCGACGATGAAGAAATTTAGAAAGAATCAGGTCACTCCTGACTTTCCATAAGAACCTGGGAGTCGCCAGACTTTCCAAGATCCATACTGCACGAGCAAACACTCTGCAGATTTTGGCTTTTTCCCTGACAACTGCAATTCAAGAAGCTGGCACTGGTTCAAAGAGTGGCCTTTTATAGCAGCCACGGGAGGAGAGCAGGGATTGTGCAAAGCCAGGACTTTCTGCACCTGACCAAAGGCCACATCCCGCAGCCCCACGGAGACAATGTGGAAGCAGCTGACAGTTGTCAGAGTGAATCACACACGCCTGATTTATGGGGATGATTGCTGCTGGCAGAGTCCAAGGTACGAGCTAAAAGAGCAAACAGAAGGAAATATTGGCCCAACACACCTGGCATCTTTCACGCGTTCGTTCGCCTGGTAATATCCAGCTATCACGTAGCTGTTCTCCTTGCACCAGGAATCAATCTGGAAAAGCAATGGCAACAATGAATCCTAGGGAAAAAAAAAAAACCTACAGGATCAAGAAAAAAATAAAAATAAAGCAACCCAGGATGAAGGAAATCTCATGGCTGTCCTGTAAATAAAGCAGCGTTGCTCCATCTCTGCCACGGGGTTCTTGAAATAAATCCATATTTCTGTCTGCTTGTGGGAGTGCTCACAGTTGGGCTGATGGAGCTGGGGTGGAGAAACCCAACAGAGCATTTGGAGGATGATGGGAAGCATTAACCAAATGGAGCAAAAGAGCAAGGAGCTGTCTCAGTCAAAGCCTGGCCTAAATCCCAGTGACAGGACAATTAAACTCAGCCTGGAGAGGGTTCTGGGCTCACCCACCAAGGGCTGGGACAATTTTCTGGCAGTGTTCACCTGCCAAGGCACTTCAGGGAATGCTGCCCTGTCCCTGCAGAAAGGTTTTATTTCTAATGTCCCATTTCTAGGGGAAAATGCCACCATTTGGGGCCTTCATTAGAAAATCAAAGCTGATTTTCTAATGGAGGTGAAAGGTGAATGTGAGGCAGAAGTTTGTCCCATTTAGCAGCTTTTCAACTGAGATAAAATTGTTTTGCATTGAGAGTTCTTCCTTATTTAACCTTTCTATGTAAATGCTTAACCAAATGTACTTCTGGCATATAATTTAGACAATTTTTGATTTACACTCAGGTAGTTTTGTTGGTTGTTGCTTTTCAATTAAATGAATTGAAACACTGCTGTTCTTACTGCTTTAAACTGGAGCTGGATTCCTCCTGCTGAGTCTGACTTTGAAAATATCTATCTATATATAAATACATGGTATCTATATATATATGATGCTTTTTATTAGAATTGAGGGTATCAAGTCAGCAAAATACAAAGACAGAAGGGGAGGAAGCAGCTCGAATTTTCCTTTGCAGTCCCTAGAGAGCACGGCCTCAAAAAACCCTGCCCAGCTCTATTAAAAAGGCCTCCAAAAATACATCTGGTGCTGACCTGTGGCATCCTGGGAGTCAAATCAATCTCATTTTCAGCAATAATTATTGTATTAGACTGCAGAACCAACCAAACAAAGCAGCCATGTGAATAATCCAAGGGATGACACGGATTTAAGTGATAGAAAAAAAAAAAAAGCTGTGCAGCCCTGCAAGAGCTGCTGTTTCAATTCCAAACCCATTTTGAGGGCTTAGGACTCTGGTTTTAATTGTTAGTGGTTTGAAAGCTTGGCATTAGAGCCAGCAGCCCAGGCAGTAAAATTAATAATAATAATTATTAAAAAAAAAACCCCAACTCCATCCATTTAAAAATTAAAAACCGCAGTCCTAAATCCATTTTTGCTCCCTACCAAAAATTGTCTTGAAAAGAAAGAAGAGAATGATTTTAAGTTCTCACTTTCCTAACTGGTAATTAAAAATTGCTTCTGCATAAAACAAAGAGGGGGAGAAAAAAAAAAAAATCGATCTCATTTCGGAATGAAAGCTGTTTCAAGCTGTAATTTCCAAGCCCACCACTGATCCCACAGCAATTAGCTCCTGTTAGAAAAATTAAAAATATTTTAGTGTAAAAAATATTTTTAATGGTAGAAATAGTTTCAATGTTAGAAATATATTTAGGATTAGGAATATTTAAAATGTTGGAAATATTTTTAATGTTAAGAAATATTTTTAATGTTAGAAATATTTTTAATGGCAGAAATATTTTTAATGTGAAGAAATATTTTTAATGGCAAAAATATTTCTAATGGTAGAAATATTTTTAATATTAGAAATATTTTTAGTCACATCCAGTCCTGCCAAGGAAAATTCCAAAGTAGCTTTGGTTTGCTGCAGCCAGCAGGGCTGGAAAACCCTGGGAGGAGGAGGAGGAGGAGGAAAATGAGGAGGAGGAGGAGCTGAGTGCCGGTCCAGGAGAGGGAAGTGCTGCTCGGTTTCTCCTTTTTGGAGCTGTTCTTGTAAAACCACATCAATTAGCAGAGAAATTCAGAGGCTCAAGTGCAACTTAATTCACTTTTTCTTCATGACTCTGGCTTGGGAAAGGATCTCAGAGCGCAAATGAAACACAGGAACTGCTGTGTTTGGACTGGAGCTCCCAGTCTGGGGAAATCAGAGGATCCTGGAATGTCCTGAGCAGGGAGGATCTCAAGGATCATCAATCCAACACCCCAAAATCCCTCCCTGCACCTGGCAGCGCTGTCCAAACGCTCCTGGAGCTCTGGGACCTCGGGAATGTGAACATTCCCTGGGGAATTCAGTGCCCAACCACCCTCTGGAGGTGCTGTTTGGGGTTTATTCATTCCCCCTAAAGTTTGAATAGGCAAAGCCTTAAAGTTTGAAAGTCTCTCCTCTATTTTCTATATTTTTGCATCCCATCCCATTCTGGGATGACTCAGGGCAGGGAAGAGGAGGTGGAACTTGTGGGGTTGGTTCTAAAACCCCTCCCACAGGGCCATCCTGACCAAGAATCAGCAATAATTGAGCCTGGAAAGAAGCAGATCCCACCAAATCCTGCCACAGCTCTGAAATCCTTTAGGAGTGAAGCTGCTTTGCCACAAAAATGGAGTTTAAGCACCCTGATCTCCCTGATTTATTCTGGATCCGCACGCCAGCTCGTACAGAAGATGTGGAATCACCTCCTTCCAACCTTTTCCATGAGAAAATCCAATTTTCACAGCTGCCCTGACAGGATTTACTGACACCTTTGCCTTTGTTTAAACCCAGAACAGCAGCAAAAGGCTCTGGGCTCATGTAAAATTCTGTTTTTTAAAGGATCACAGCAGTGGCTGTGAACCACACAGAGCCCTAATTATTGTGGGGAACACCAGGAGTTTCCAATCTTTAACTTTTTGTACCAAAAACTGAGAGTAAATAAGTGAAAACCTGCCATTGCTTTGGCTCTGGGATAATTTTCTTCCTGCAGATGTTGCAAGAAACAGGATTTATTTCCTAATAATCTGATCCTGCTGCAAGATCTACACTAAAAAGCTGCACTGAAGGCCTGAAGTTTACCAAAATTCAGTGCCACAAACCCTGTGGAAAGACATTTAATCCTGATTTAATGAAAACACACAGTGCTCTGCTACTCCCACACTGCTGTAAATATATTTAAAATTATAGATTCTGGGTGTTTAATGATAAAGCTAACTGGTCAGGGCTCAGGCTCAGCCCCTGTCCTGTGCCTCTGGCTGCATTTCATCATTTTAGCTTCCACAAAGATGTCAACACTGCCATGGCATCATCTCAGCTGGAGAAAACTGGAATTTCTTTCCGAGTTACTGGGATCTGTTTCCAAATGAAATCTTTACTGGGATGAAAAATACTGAGGGAAACTTTAAAGATTAGACTGGAGGAGCCAGAAATTTGTTCTTTTTAATGGCATAAAGAAGGGATGGATATTCTTTTGCTCACAAATATGGGAGGAACCATAAATTCGTTCTTTTTAATGGTATTAAGAAGGGATGGATATCCTTTTGCTCACAAATATGGGAGGAACCATAAATTCGTTCTTTTTAATGGTATTAAGAAGGGATGGATCTTCTTTTGCTCACAATCA
The DNA here is from genome assembly GCF_028551555.1 of Melozone crissalis. Taxonomy (NCBI): domain Eukaryota; kingdom Metazoa; phylum Chordata; class Aves; order Passeriformes; family Passerellidae; genus Melozone; species Melozone crissalis. The sequence continues at coordinate 2,472,845 of NW_026535785.1, forward strand.
TGGGATGGTTTGGGTTGGAGGGAACCTTTAGCTCATCCTATTCCATCATCCACTATCCCAGGGCGCTCCCAGCCCTGTTCAGCCTGGCCTTGGGCACTGCCAGGGATCCAGGGGCAGCCCCAGCTGCTCTGGGCACCTGTGCCAGGGCCTCCTCACCCTCATGGGGAAGAATTCCTTCCCAAAATCCCATCCAAACCCACTCTGTGGCAGTGGGAGCCATTCCCTGCGTCCTGTCCCCCCATCCCTTGTCCCCAGTCGCTCTCCAGCTCTCCTGGAGCCCCTTTAGGGTCTCTGAGCTCTCCCTAAATCCTTCTCCTCTCCATATGAGCACCTCCATCTCTCCCAGCACAATTCCCCCAATTTTTGGACCATTTCCCCACCGTGCCCTAAGCAGCACCCCGCAAACCCCTTCCGGCACCCCTTTCCACATCCCTCACCCCTGCGGGATCACCTCACCAGGGTCAGGGCCACCTCCAGCATGGGAGCGAGCGCCAGCGTGCCGTGGAAGAGCGGGATGCAATCCACGAACAGCGCGGGCTGCGCCGGCCGCGGCGCCGGCGGTCGCTCGGCCACCAGCAGCCCATTGACGGCGCAGTGCGGGTACTTGGCGCCGTGGAGCACCATCTTGCAGTAAGCCTGGGTGGTCAGCTTCATGGTGCCGAGCCCCGGCCCCGGTTCGGCCCGGTACGGCCCGGTGCGGCCCCGCTGCCCGCCCTGCGCCGCTCCCCGCCCGCCGCACAGCGCCGCCGGCTGTCGGCAAGCGCCGCCAAGCGCGGCCGGCTTTGCGACAGCGATTTTGGGGGATTTGGGGAGGATTTGAGGTGTGGGGATGATGATGAAAATCCCAAATATCTGTGGGATGGGGGTGTGGGGTGAGCGGGGTGAGGGGAGCGGAAAGCGGGAGGGATGAGGAAGATCGGTGCCGGCGGTGCTGCGGGACCGCGCCGGGGAAAGCTCTGGGATCGTGGAGTGGGAAAAACCTCTGGGAAAAGATCTCTGGGATCATTGTGTGGGAAAAATTCTCTGGGGAAAGATCTCTGGGAAATGATCTCTGGGAAAAGATCTCTGGGATCATCATGTGGGAAAAGATCTCTGGGATTGTCGGATTGGAAGAGATCTCTGGGAAATGACCTCTGGGATCATATGGCTGGAAAAGATCTCTAGAATTGTGGGGTGGGAAAAACCTCCAGGAAAAGATCTCTGAGATCATTGTGTGGGGAAAACCTGTGGCATCGTCGTGTGGGAAAAGATCTCTGGGATTGTTGGGTTGAAAAGGATCTCTGGGATGATCCAGTCCAGCCTGTGGCCCATCACCTCCATGTCACCATGAATTACAGGATGGTTCAGGTTGGAAGGGCCTTAAAGATCCTCCATTCCCACCCCTGACACCTTTCCCTGTCCCAGCGTGCTGCAAGCCTGGCCTTGGGCACTTCCAGGGAAGCGCCTAAATAATAAAGGAAAGGAAATCCCAAATAATAAAGGAAAAAGGGTTTCTGTATAAAAAATTACTTCAGTGATGCCTCGGCCACGTCTGTCCCCAGCTGGCACACGGATCCCCCTCATGGTGCTTTTCCATCCTAGGCTCCAAACCTCGAATCCTGTGCAAAATTCCGGGCTACTCACAGGACATTGAGGGTCTGGAGCATTTCCAGGGAAAGGAATGGAGCTGGGAAGGGGCTGGGGAATCCTGAGAGAGCTGGGAAGGGGCTGGGGAATCCTGAGGGAGCTGGAAATGAATGGAGAATCCTGAGAGAGCTGGGAAGGGAATGGAGAATCCTGAGGGAGCTGAGGGGGCTCAGCCTGGAGCAAAGGAGGCTCAGGGGGGCCCTCCTGGCTCTGCACAGCTCCTGCCAGGAGGGGACAGGGAACAGGGACAGGGACAGGAGCAGAGGGAACAGCTCAGGCTGGGCCAAGGCAGGCTCAGCTCGGACAGCAGCAGGAATTTCCCCATGGAAAGGGGGGTCAGGGGTGGGAACTGCCCAGGGAGGGTTGCAGTGCCCATCCCTGGAGGTGTCCCAGCAATTCCTGAGGTGGCACTCGGTGCTCTGGGTGGGGACAAGGTGGGGATGGGGCACAGCTGGGCTCCGTGATGCCGGATGTAAAAAATGCATGTATTTTATGATTGGCTTTTTGCAAATATTGAAATGAATATTACATGTCTTGTGTTAGAAAGTAATGCTGTATTAATTCTCTTAAGTACTGTGTTAAATGTAGTTTTAGGTTATAAAAAAAATGTTAAAATAGAAACTATGCTATGTAGGATACTTTTTTTAAAGAAAGGACTCACAGCGAGATAGCAGCCACAGGACACCTGAATCTTTCAGAGAAAAAGGATTTATTGCTCTCTTATCAGAAAAATTGAACTTCTTCCCACCTCGAAGGCGCTGTTAGGATTTGAAGGAAGAAGTTGAGGATGACCAGACAGAATCCTGTGTTTGAATAGAATTTATGCATCATGTATGAAGTGTATGAATATGCAACAGGCTATTGGTTTTAAGGGTTAATCCTTTGTTAACGTGTTTCTTTTTTCCAGGCTTATGCTGCCCAGAAAAAGGTACCCAGACGTCCGTAACTCTGTTTCCATTGTCTCATATTGTCCTAATCCAAATTATCCAAATTATTATTACTCTAATTGTATTACTATTTTTATAACCATTTTATTACTATTAAACTTTTAAATTTAAAAAAAACCAAGCGATTGGCAAGTTTTTCACACCCACCCTCAGACATGCCGGGATTTTGGGAATCCTGGATAAACCTCCAGCGGCGGTCCGCCCGCATCCCATCATCCCCCGCGCCGGCCGCTCCAGCCCGGCTCTCTCGCTGCCCCGCGCTCCCGGCGTGCCCCGCGCTTCCGCCCGCGGCTCCTTCCGGTCTCGCCAGCCGTAGAGGACGGTCGCCAGGTCGTGGGGCCGGGCCGGGCCGGGCGGAGCGCGGGGACGGGCGGGGAGCGGGCAGGGAGCGAGAACGGAGACCCCCCGGCATCCCCATGCACGGCCGGGCTGGCGGGGCTGCGCGGGTTGGGGGGTGCGGGGAGGGCTGTGAGGGGGCAGCGGCGCGACCCCGCCCGCCGGGTCCGTGAGGGGTTCTGACACCGGGACGCGACTGAGGTGACAGGCGGGGAGGGCAAGGTCAGGGACAGACAGCGGGTCCTGGCGGGAGCTGGGAGGGCATTGGGCTGGGCTGGGGTCAACAGAGGACCCCGAATCCCTTGTGGGGATCCCGCCCTTCCCTGGGATGCTCCCTGCTCAGGGGTCTCTGCAGTGGCTCTGGGATGTGCATGGCGCCCCAGGAATGGTTTATTTTGGAATTACAGAATCCTAGAATGGTGGTTTAAATAAGGCAATGTCATTTGCTTCCAGTGCAGGAGGCTGGGGTTAAAAACAGGGAGAGAAAGGCTCATCCAGATCGGTTTAGTGGGAGAAGATCCTGCAAAATCTCCTCTCCAGCATGGAGTGCTGTGCTGCCCTCTGGAGAAGGAGCAGGAAATCTGGGCTGTATTTCATATATACATATATAAACTCGTGGGAAATGTTCTTCTGTCACCGTGGGCACTGACTGTTGCTGCCTGCCCTGCAGGATGTTGGCTTCCAGAGTGTTCAGCCTGGTCGGGAGGAGATCCATCTCCACCTCCCTGTGCCTCAGGGCACATGGACACGGTGGGTCAGGGGGATAAAGGGGGGAGCACAGAAATCTGCCCTGGGTGAGGGGAGGGTGGGGATGGAGCCTGGGGAGTAGCAGGAGTGACAATCATGGCATCATCCAGGTGGGAGAAAGCTGCAAGGTCACCGAGTCCCAGCCGTGTCCCATCCCCACCCAGAGCACCGAGTGCCACCTCAGGAATTGCTGGGGCACCTCCAGGGATGGGCACTGCAGCCCTCCCTGGGCAGTTCCCACCCCTGACCCCCCTTTCCATGGGCAAATTCCTGCTGCTGTCCGAGCTGAGCCTGCCCTGGCCCAGCCTGAGCTGTTCCCTCTGCTCCTGTCCCTGGCAGGAGCTGTGCAGAGCCAGCAGGGCCCCCTGAGCCTCCTTTGCTCCCTCAGGTGCCCCAGGGTCCCTGGCAGTGCCCAAGGGAGCCCTGGGACACTGAGAGCTGTCCCTGCCCATGGGATGGGCTTTAGGGCCCTTCCCAGTCCATCCCAGACCCGTCTGTAATCCCCTGTTTGTGCTGGTGGAACACGAAAGTTCTCAAGTTCAGCGTTGCCCCTGAGCCCTGCCACCCCCTCCCTGCACCGCTGTGCTTGTGCCCTGCTGGGCTGGGACTGGGGACCTGTCTGGGCTGATTGTGACCCATGTCCCTGTGTCCCTGTCCCCCTGTGTCTATCCCTGTGTCCCTGTGTGTCACCCATGTCCTTGTGTGTTTCCCTGTGTCCCTTTGTGTTTCCCTGTGTGTGTCTCTGTGTGTCCCCCTGTGTGTCCCCCATGCCCCCCCTGTGTGTCTCTGTGTGTGTCCGTGTGTTCCTGTGTCACCCATGTCCCTGTGTCCATCCCTGTGTCCCCGTGTGTGACCCTGTGTGTCACCTGTGTCCCTGTGTGTGTCCCCGTTGGTGTCCCCATGTCCCTGTGTGTGTCACCCATGTCCCTGTGTGTGTCACCCATGTTCCTGTGTCCATCCCTGTGTTGATCCCTGTGTCCCCCTGTGTGTGTCACCCATGTCCCTGTGTGTGTCCCTGCATCTGTCCCTGTGTGTTTCCCCATGTGTTGCCCATGTCCCTATGTGTCACCTATGTCCCTGTATGTCCCTGTGTGTCCCCGCATGTCACCCATATCCCTGTGTCCATCCTTGTGTCCATCCCTGTCCCCCTGTGTGTCCCCCATGTCCCCATGTGTCCCCATGTCCCTGTGGGTGTCACCCATGTGTGTCCCTGTCTGTGTCCCCATGTCCCTGTGTCTCCCTGTGTGTCCCCATGTCCCCCTGCGTGTCCCCCTGTGTGTCCCCCATGTCCCTGTGTGTCCCCATGTCCCCCTGTGTGTCCCCCTGTGTGTCCCCCATGTCCCCATGTGTCACCCATGTCCCTGTGTGTCACCTGTGTCCCCGTGTGTGTCCCCGTGTCCCTGTGTGTGTGTGTCCCTGTGTGTGTCCGCGCATGTCACCCATATCCCTGTGTCCACCCCTGTCCCCCCGTGTGTCCCCATGTCCCCGTGTGTCCCCGTGTCGCGCAGGCGTGGTGAAGGCCGAGGATTACACGCTGCCCGTGTACATGGACCGGCGGGACGTGCCGCTGCCCGAGGTGGCGTTTGTGCGGGAGCTGTCGGCGCAGCAGCGCGCGCTCAAGGAGAAGGAGAAGGCGTCCTGGAGCGCCCTGTCTGCCGAGGAGAAGGTGGAACGTACGTGGGGGGGGCTCTCGGGGACCCCCCAGCGCCCTGCCCGTCTCTGTGTGTCCCACTGTGTTAGCGTTCAAAAACACAGAATCACGGGGATTACAGCGACCTGAGTGGGTCGCTGGGGTGGTGAGAGGAAGACGAGAATCTTGTTTCTTGATCAGAGGGCTGGATTTATTGATATATGATATATAATACATTATAACTCTACTAAATAGAATAAAGAGAGAGGTGTTGCAGAGGCTGCTGCTAAGCTGAGAATAGAAAAGAAAAGAATCTCTAACAAAGTTGTGTCCAGGCACTCTGTCCCCAGCTTGCTCCTGTGATTGGCCCTTAATTATAAACATGGGAACGTGAATTAATCACAGGTGCATCCTATTGCATTCTACAGCAGCTGATAACAATTGTTTACATTCTCTTTCTGGGGCCCTCAGCTTCCCAGAAAATGCAGAAATCTGAAAGAAAAGATTTCTGTGAAAAAATGTCTGCGACACACGGGGGATTATATGCGGTGCTTTTTTATTAAGAGCCCTGGGAATCGGGGTATATTCAACCCAAATCTGACTCCGACCATACATCCGAGATGATCATGTTTTATACTCTATCATGTTAATTATTAAACTTATATTGTTCTATTGTATACATAAATTTAGCCCCTCTCTGAATTTCCATCATAGTTTCTCACTATTCTTCTTATGGTTATATAGTAATTACATTTCATTACTAAACAATCATCACATCTAACAATTATATAATTTATCATACTGCTTACGCAGGTGCAGTTGATCTGGGAAAGCACAAAGCCTAACATTTTAGATTCTATCTTTAACTTTTTCCAGGGTTCCACTGTCAGTTGGGTGGGGAGGGAGCTTGGGGATCGTCTCCTTCCACCACCAGGGAAATGGGGATCTCCTGGAGCTCAGGAAGGGAAAATGCCAAAGTGCTTGGAGCAGAAAGGGATGACTCCATGTGCCACTACACACTGGGGAATGCTGGGAAAGCAGCTTGCAGGGGGATCCTGGTCATTCTATCAAACTTTATTATTCTATCAAACTTCTTTAATTTCACCTTGGCCATTTTTAACCAAGATCTAAACAGAATTTTGAATAGAAATTTGTTGTTATTCTATGTATTATGAATATTACTGTTCTATTATTGATATATTCTATTATTATGCTCCCAGCCCTGTCCATCCTGGCCTTGGGCACTGCCAGGGATCCAGGGATCTCTGGGTACCTGTGCCAGGGCCTGCCCACCCTCACAGGGAGGAATTCCTTCCCAAAATCCCATCTAAACCCACTCAGCTCAAAGCCATTCCCTTTGTTTTGGCACTCCAGGCCCTTTCAAGTCTTTAGACAGCTTTTTGTTCCAGGCCATGCTTGGAGCAGCTCCTAATCCTTGTTTTTCCCTGTGGCTATGAGCAGAACTGATCCATGGAGGAATTATCTGAATTATGATGGAACTCCTTGTGTGCTCCATGGTTTTTATTCCCAAGATCTTTGGTGCTGTTACAGAACATGCAATGCCCCTGTTGTGGCTTCTGTTCCATATCTGAGGTCACATTCAGCCATTCCTTCCTCTTCCAGAAACCAAATAATAATAATTAGATTTATTTCTTGATTCCCATCTATTTTCAACCAGCCAGGAGAAAAATCCTTTCAGTACCACACCATTGTTAGTTCAGCTGGGTGAAGTGAGCCCCAAACACAAACATGGATTTGAATGTTAATAACCACTGACCTTGGCATGAACCAAATTCCAGCTAATGAAGGCTCCCCCTGGGTGTTTTGACTTGCAAATAAAATTCCCTCATCTTTTCTAACTGTTCTTATGGTATGAAGGGAGAACCTGGTCTGGGAAAGGTTTAAAACTTTGAGGAATTGCTCCAAATTTTCTGGTGCTTTGGATTTTAAATTCCTGTGGATTTCAGTGGCAGCTGGGCTTGAAACATTCCTGTTGGAATTATTGGTGCTAGGAAACTTTGGGGTCAGTAACCACACTGGGAATTGGAGGGAAGGAAGGAAGGAGAACTCCCAGTTTTCCCTCTTTCAGGTCTGCACTGTAACTTGTGCCCAACTTTAGGATAATCTGTAAAATGGAGACTAAAATTGATGTGGGGGTGAAAGAACTGATTGGCTTTGGTGTGTGCCAAACCTAATTTAAGATCCATCCCCTTTGGGCAGCCTCAGCCTTTGTTCACCTCCCTCTGCAGAGTTCTGGTCACCTGCAAACCCCAGGAAAAGTTAAAAGAGAGGATTTGATGTTTTTTTCCCCAGTGTACCGGATAAAGTTCAACGAGAGCTACGCAGAGATGAACAAAGGGACAAACGAGTGGAAAACCGTCCTGGGGGGAGTTCTGTTCTTCCTTGGCCTCACTGGAGTCATCCTCATCTGGCAGAAGCACTTCAGTAAGTAACTCCTCCATGGAGAGCAGGATCAGGAGATGCCTGATGGGAATTGTGTGGGGCCAGGATGGTTTGGGGAGCAGCCAGAACAGGGACTTGCAGCAGGAGCTGTCTGTTAGTCCCTGAAAGCTCCATCCTGGAGCTGTCTCTTGTGGGGATGGAGCAGAAATAATCAGGAAGCTGACTCAGAGAAATCTGGGAGCACAGGAAATGGAAGGGAATGAGTGGTGAGATTGCTGATCCCAGAGCTTCCCCTCTTGTGCTGCCTTGGGTAGTGAACATTTGGGTTCCTGCCACGTTTGGCTGCCTTCCCAGCTAAGGATTCAGCCTCCAGAGAGCCTCCAGCTGCCAGCAGGCAGAGCAGCAGTTAAAGGAGCTGCTTCATGCCTTGAGGCTCCCAAAAATAGGAGAGCAGGAAGCTGTTATCTTGGTGATGGAGGAAACCACTGGAGAATCCGTGTGGGAGTGTGGCTTGAGCTGGATGCTGCATGCACGGAGTGGAGGTTGGAGCAGATCACAGAATCACAGGTTTGGGTTGGAAGGGATCCTGAAGATGATCCCATTTCACCTCCATCCATGGCCAGGGACACTTCCCCCTGTCCCAGGTTTCTCCAAACCCCATCCAGCCTGGCCTTGGACACTTCCAAGGATGAGGCAGCCACAGCTGCTCTGGACAACGAGTGGGATGGCTTCAGGGGGGAAAAAGCCCTTTTATTAGCAAAACTTTGCCCAGAATTCCCAACTTGCTGACGTGGCATGAGGACATTACTCCATAACTCCATAACTAACTCCATAACTCCATAACTCCATAACTAACTCCATAACTAACTCCATAACTCCATAACTAACTCCATAACTAACTCCATAACTCCATAACTCCATAACTAACTCCATAACTCCATAACTAACTCCATAACTCCATGACTCCATAACTCCATAACTAACTCCATAACTCCATAACTAACTCCATAACTAACTCCATAACTAACTCCATAACTCCATAACTAACTCCATAACTCCATAACTCCGTAACTAACTCCATAACTCCATAACTAACTCCATAACTCCATAACTAACTCCATAACTCACTCCATAACTCACTCCATAACTCCATAACTCCATAACTAACTCCATAACTCCATAACTAACTCCATAACTCACTCCATAACTAACTCCATAACTCCATAATTCCATAATTCCCTCCTATCCTGCAGTGTACGGCCCTGTCCCTCACACCTTCTCTGACGAGTGGCTGTCAGCTCAGACCAAGAGGATGTTGGACATGAGGGTGAACCCCGTGCAGGGCATCACAGCCCAGTGGGATTTTGACAAGAATGAATGGAAGAAATAAAGCAACTCAGTGGAACCTGCTTTGCTTGAACATGAAATGATTCCATCACCCATGTGTGACCTCGTTGCTTGTTGTACTGGAACACCCTCTCCACCTCCAGAAATGCTAATAAATGTCTGGTTAACTTGACAGCTGCCTGTTGCTGGTCTCTGCATGGGTTTTTTGGGGTGGGACATTGGGTTCCTGAATGAGATTTGCTGCCTGGATTAATGTTTTCAGGGCTAAGAAAGCTGCTGCCAAATTTCTCCCTTAGCTGAGCTGGTGTCTGCTGGACCCTGCAGGTTTTTAATCCCTGTTTTTCCCAATGTCTCTGTGAGCAGAGCTGATCCATGAAGGAATTTTCTGAATTATAATGGAGCTCCTTGTGTGCCCACACATGGGCATCTATGGTTTATATTCCCAAAATCTTTGGTCCCTCTGATCCCTGCCTTTCTGAAACCTAAACCAAGCTTGGACTTAAGTTTGCTCTTTTCCTGTTGGAACAGGAAACCATCAGGAAATGGATGTTGTGGTTTAGGAGCTGTGCTGGGCTGTTGCTGCCCCTCTTTCCCTTCCACTCAGAAATTTGGGAACATTTTTAAGGTGAGGTAACCTGGTGGGAATTAAACAGTGAGCTCCCCTTCCTACAGCTGAAAAATCCCTTAAGTGATTCATTTATTTCTGGTGCTGAGATGGGTGAGGGTGACAATCCCAGGAATTCTGCTTTTCCCTGCTTTTTGCACAGCCCCTGCTGTGGTACTGACCTGGGTGAGGGACATGGAGCTGCCAGGGTTTTGTGCCTGGAAAATTGATTTATTTTGGAGCAAATGGGGTTTGTGCCTGGCAAATTGATTTACTTTGGAGCAAATGCTGGAGTTTCAGTGCTGCTGGGATGAGGGAGTTCCTCTGGGACTGTCCTTCCCAAAAAGCTATGGAACCCAGGGAGGCCAGAGAGAAACCTGAGCCTTGCCATGATCCCAGATCTTTATTTCATCCTCCCCTTCCTGGCACAGCCACTCTCTGCTCCCTTCCCTCCAGAGCAGCAGCAGGACCTGCTGGAGCAGCCTCAGGTGAGCTGAGTTTGCCAGGGCTCTTCTTGCTCCCCTCCTGGTGTGTTCCCCTTCCTCCTGCCCTGGGAGGGGGTCAGACCTCATCCTCCTCCCTGGGAATTTGGGGTGTTTGTTTGCAGGTAGCCTTGGAGACTGAGAAACCATCAGAATTCTGATCCTGGGGAGAGAAAACCCATGGGGACTGGAATGAGCAAGGTACGGGGGACAGTGGGATGGTGGCCAGCACGTTCTCTCCTTCTGCAGCCCATGGATGCCCTTCCCAGATCCCTAAATACAGCTATTTGCACCTTCCCCTTTCCCACAGCCCTTTGGAATTCCAAGCACTTCAAGAGAATTAGGAAAACAAACAGGGATTTAAATCTGAGCTTTATATCCGGGGTGAAACCTCAGTGTGTGCAGGTGGCAGAAAAGTGACAGCTGGCATTCAATGCTCATCCCTGGGGTGGTAAAACCTTGGCATTTTCATCCTCAGGGATAACAGGGAAAATCCCCCCTTCCCACCCTCGGGGTGTGCCCCAGCAATGGGGGATGTGTGCTCTCAATGCTGCTTTTTCCTCCAGGGCTGGAGGAGGGGATCAATTTCTGTCGCTGTCCTTAAATAACCACTTGGAATGTGAGTCCTCCGGTTTAAAATTAGACTCTGGGACAGCAACAGAGAGATCAGATCGGGGCAAACTCCCTCTGCATGGCTCTGATGTGGTTTAACACCGGGGATTCACCCCCTGTGAACTCAGCCTGACAGGCAAAGTCCCTTTTCCAGCCCCCAAAGTGTCTTTCACAGCCCCCAAAGTGCCTTTTACAGCCCCCAGTGCCACCAAACCCTTTGGGGAGCCCAGGCTGTTGTTGCCAAGGGCTGGATTGGTGCAGACACTTTTGTAGGATCCAATTTTGGACTCCCATGACATGCAGGGCTCTGCATTCCCCTCCACAGCTTGTGCTGTGCTGAATCCAGGTGTTTGCACCCAGCAATGGGCTGGGGTTCAGCTGGATGTGACCCAGTGCTGCTGAAAACCCTAAAACTCCTCAAACCAGGGTTCTTTGGCCAGAGAGGCACCAGCAAGTCCAGCTGATAATCAGCTCTGTCTTTCTGTGCCTCTGGAAATGCTCTGGCAGGTTCTCACACCCCTTAAACACCCCCAGCTGTCCCTTTTCTCCTTCATAACCCTGCAGCAGCGAGTTGGAGACCAAATCTGCAGCCTTGACATCTCTTAAACTGCAATAAATAGAAATCCTGCTATAAATAGCATCCATCCATCCCCAGCTGGCAGATGCAACCTTTGGAGCTCCAGAGGATCACGTCCAAACTCCTCCCATTCCCATGCTGAGTTGTTCCTGAGCTCTGCTCTCTTGAGGGGTTTGGGCTCAGCCTTTCCTGGTTGTTTATGGGGATGATCCATGGATTTGGGTGCTTGGTTTGGCATGGCCTGGGCAGTTTGGTGCCAGGTGTCCATCCTGGTCCTGCTGGAGCTCATTCCCACCACATCATGTACCATGTTCCTGGTGCCATCTGAATTCTCTCTTTCCTTTTTGTCACCTCCCAGATTGTCACCGGCCTCTACCTGGGGAATATTCGTGGTGAGTGAATTCCCTGCCCCTCCCTGGTGCTGTGGGGTCCTTGGGCAGCTGGCAGGGCTGGAGGATTCCTCTCCTTGGCAACTCCATGTGCTGGGAACCTCAGCATCTTCCAGAGCTCCAGAGCTGCCCCAAAACCCCTTCCTAATTTCCAGTGATCCCAGTCCAACCAGAAAAGGGATCTGTCCACTGGGAGCTGTGTGTGACGGTGTTCACAGGGGTCTTATGTTGAGGGAAGAGATGAGGATCTGACTCCATGTTTCAGAAGGCTTGATTTATTATTTTATGATACATATTACATTAAAACTATACTAAAAGAAAAGAAGAAGAGGTTTCATCAGAAGGCTGGCTAAGAATAGAATAAGAAAGAATGATAACAAAGTTGTTATCAATGGACAGTGATTGGCCATTAATTAGAAACAACCACATGAGACCAATCACAGATGCACCTGTTGCATTCCACAGCAGCAGATAATCAATGTTTACATTTTGCTCCTGAGGCCTCTCAGCTTCTCAGGAGGAAAAATCCCAAGGAAAGGATTTTTCATAAAACATATCTGTGACAGCTGTGCTCACCAACCATGTTGGAACCCCAGGAAATTCATGGCATGCCTTGAAACCTCCCCAACAGCAAGGACACAACAGCCTTGTCTGAGTTCTCAGGGTAATTTCTGATTTTGGGGATGGCTTCGGGAACCTGCTGAGCACCCAGCGCATCCCAGGGGTGTCCAACCTCCTCCCTGCAGCATAGGGGATGAGAGGCAGGGCTGGAACAGGGGTCAGGGCAGGTAATTCCCACGTGGCTCCCGTTTCCAGACTCTGAGGACCACGAGAACCTGCAGAGCAAGGGGGTGACGCACATCCTGTCCGTCCACAGCGGCGCCAAGCCCGTGCTGGAGGTGAGAGCCTGGCTGGGGACACCCGGGGCAGCGGGGGCTGGGAAGGGACACCCGGGGGCTCCTCCTGGCCTGGGGAGAAGAAACGCTGGGTTTGCACCGATTTACACCAATTTACACCGATTTACACCGATTTACACCGAGTTGCACCAATTTATACTGGTTTACACTGATTTACACCAATTTGTACTGATTCACACAGATTTATACTGTGCTTACAGTATAAATCTGTGTATACACAGATTTATAAATCACCAATTTATACTGGTTTACGATTTGCACCAATTGGCACCAGGCAATGCTGCCCAAAGGGGGCTCAGTGATGGATGTGGGGAGGGGGCAGGGGGGTGTTTGGGTGGATTTTGGGGGGCAGCAGGGTTTTTGGGGGACAGCAGGGTGTTTGGGTGTTTTTTTGGGGGCAGTGGAGTGTTTGCGTGGTTCTGTGGAGTGCAGTGGGGTGTTCGAGTGGTTTTTGGGGGACAGCGGGGTTCTTGGGTGGATTTTGGGTGGTTTTTGGGGGGCAGCGGGGTGTTTGGGGTGCGGTGGGGTTCTTGGGTGGATTTTGGGGAGCACCGGAGTGTTTGGGTGGTTTTGGGGGGGGGCAGCGGGGTTCTTGGGTGGATTTTGGGGGACACCGGGGTGTTTAGGTGGTTTTGGGGGACGCCGGGGTTCTTGGGTGGTTTTTGGGGGGCGGTGGGGTTTTTGGGGGACACCGGGGTGCTCGGGTGGTTTTTGGGGGACACCGGGGTGCTCGGGTGGTTTTTGGGGGCCGGGCGGCACCCGCAGCGCTGCGGGGCCGTGCCCGGAGGGTGCCCGGTGCCTCTCGGGTCCCCACGAGAGGGCGGCGGCGCCCCGCGAATGGAGCCCCGGCGGGAGGGGACACGGCGGGACCGCAGCCGGAGCTGGCACCGGTGTCCCCTGCCCGGTGTCCCCGCTCGGTGTCCCCGCTCGGTGTCCCTGCCCGGTGTCCCTGCCTTGTGTCCCTGCCCGGTGTCCCTGCCTCGTGTCCCTGCGCGGTGTTCCCCGCTGTGTGTCCCCGCTCGGTGTCCCCGCTCGGTGTCCCTGCCCGGTGTCCCTGCCCGGTGTCCCCGCTCGGTGTCCCCGCTCGGTGTCCCTGCCCGGTGTCCCTGCCTTGTGTCCCCTGCCCGGTGTCCCTGCGCGGTGTTGCCCGCTCTGTGTCCCCCGCTCGGTGTCCCTGCTTGGTGTCCCTGCCTCGTGTCCCCTGCCCGGTGTCCCTGCCCGGTGTCCCTGCCCGGTGTCCCTGCGCGGTGTTCCCCGCTCTGTGTCCCCCGCTCGGTGTCCCTGCTTGGTGTCCCTGCTCAGTGTCCCTGCCTCGTGTCCCCCGCTCGGTGTCCCTGCCCGGTGTCCCTGCCTCGTGTCCCTGCCCGGTGTCCCCGCTCGGTGTCCCTGCTTGGTGTCCCTGCTCAGTGTCCCTGCCTCGTGTCCCCCGCTCGGTGTCCCCGCTCTGTGTCCCCGCTCCTCCGGGCTCGCTGCGGGATGCTGTCTGGGGAAACTGAGGCAGGAGGGAGCTGGGCTGGTGGCAGAGGGGTGGGACGGGTCTCCCCTGCACAAATCCTGCCCCGGATGGTTCCAAGTGTGAGGAGCAGCTGCAGGTTCGGCTCCCAGAGGAGCGAGGGGCACGGCCATGGGGTGCTGGGGGACAGGGACACCTTACACCGTCCCAGGGTGCTGCAGCTCCAATGTCCAGCCTGGCCTTGGGCACTGCCAGGGATCCAGGGGCAGCCACAGCTGCTCTGGGCACCTCCCCACCCTCTCAGGGAACAATTCCTATTCCCAATATCCCATCCATCCCTGCCCTCTGGCAGCGGGAGCCATTCCCTGTGTTCTGTCCCTCCATTCTTGTCCCTAGTCCCTCTCCAGCTCTCCTGGAGCTCTTTAGGGGCTCTGAGCTCTCCCTGGAGCTTCTCCTCTCCAGGTGAGCACCCCCAGGTGTCCCAGCCTGGCTCCAGAGTTTTCCCAGATTTTGGAGCAGCTCCCTGGCTCCTCTGGGCTCTCTCCAGCAGCTCCACATCCTCCTGGTGCTGGGGGTGCTTCACCCCAGTGTTGGGGTGCTGCAGAAAGGGAACGGGACCGCCGGGACCCCTCATCCTTTTGGGATCCCCAGCAAAACCTGGGCCCTTTCCCCTGCTGAGGTGCTGAGTGCTGGGAGTGGGACAGAGCCCAGGGAGGGACAAACGCGCTGGGGCTGGGGCTGGTGAGCGCGGGGCTGGGCCAGACGGGGAGAAAAGCACACGGAGCGCCTACGACGCTGAGCAAAGCGCTTGGAGCGCTTACACTGTGGAGCAAAGCACACAAAGCACTTACACCACGGAGCAAAGCGCACGGAGAGCTTACAACGGGGAGCAAAGTGCACGGGGTGCTTACAACACAGAGCAAAGCGCTCGGAGCACTTACACCACGGAGCAATGCATACAGAGTGCTTACCCCATGGAGTAAAGCGCACGCAGCACTTACACCATGGAGCAAAGTGCTTGGAGCGCCTACAACACTGAGCAAAGCGCTCAGAGCACTTACACCATGGAGCAAAGCGCTCAGAATGCTTACACCATGGAGCAAAACGCATGGAGCACTTACACCACGGAGCAGAGCACACGCAGCCCTTACCCCATGGAGCAAAGTGCACGCAGCACTTACACCATGGAGCAAAGTGCTTGGAGCACTTACACCACGGAGCAAAGAGCTCAGAATGCTTACACCATGGAGCAAAGTGCTCAGAATGTTTACACCATGGAGCAAACAGCACGCATCCCTTACACCACGAAGCAAAGCATACAGAGTGCTTATCCCATGGAGCAAAGCGCACACAGCCCTTACACCACGGAGCAAAGTGCCCATAGCCCTTACACCACGGAGCAAAGCGCTCAGAATGCTTACACCATGGAAGAAAGAGCCCACAGCCCTTACACCACGGAGCAAAGTGCACACAGCCCTTACACCATGGAGCAAAGCGCTTACACCATGGAGCAGAGTGCAGGCAGCCCTTACACCATGGAGCAAAGCGCTCAGAATGCTTACACCATGGAGCAAAGTGCACACAGCACTTACACCATGGAGCAAAGCACATGCATCCCTTACACCAGGGAACAGAGCCCACAGCCCTTACACCGTGGAGCAGAGCGCACACAGTGCTTACACCGCGGAGCAGAGCGCACACAGTGCTTACACTGCGGAGCAGAGTGCACACAGCGCACACACCACAGAGCAGAGTGCACACAGCGCTTACACCGCGGAGCAGAGCGCACACACCACAGAGCAGAGTGCACACAGTGCTTACACCGCGGAGCAGAGTGCACACAGCGCTTACACCGCGGAGCAGAGCGCACACAGTGCTTACACCGCGGAGCAGAGTGCACACAGCGCACACACCACAGAGCAGAGTGCACACAGTGCTTACACCGCGGAGCAGAGCGCACACACCACAGAGCAGAGTGCACACAGTGCTTACACCGCGGAGCAGAGTGCACACAGCGCTTACACCGCGGAGCAGAGCGCACACAGTGCTTACACCGCGGAGCAGAGTGCACACAGTGCACACACCACAGAGCAGAGTGCACACAGCGCTTACACCGCGGAGCAGAGTGCACACAGTGCTTACACCATGGAGCAGAGCGCACACACCACAGAGCAGAGTGCACACAGTGCTTACACCGCGGAGCAGAGTGCACACAGCGCTTACACCATGGAGCAGAGCGCACACACCACAGAGCAGAGTGCACACAGCGCTTACACCGCGGAGCAGAGTGCACACAGTGCTTACACCATGGAGCAGAGCGCACACACCACAGAGCAGAGTGCACACAGCGCTTACACCGCGGAGCAGAGTGCACACAGTGCTTACACCATGGAGCAGAGCGCACACACCACAGAGCAGAGTGCACACAGCGCTTACACCGCGGAGCAGAGTGCACACAGCGCTTACACCGCGGAGCAGAGCCCGCGGAGGGGAAGCGGAAGGCCCGGGGGGGTTTTGCAATGTGTCAATCACGGCCCCGGCGGTGACCGCAAACCCCAGCGGCGCTGCCACGGTGGGACGGGGATGGGGACAGGGATGGGGACGGGGACCCCCAGCCCCAGGAGAGGGACACCCAGCCCCAGGAGCAGCCCTGGGGTTCATCCTGGCCTAGGGCTGCGGGTTGAGTTTTGGGGTGGGTCAAAATCCTTTTGGCTTCTCCACTATGGATTTGGTGCCTCTCCCCAGCCTGGGGACACGTTGGGATGCACCAGGCGTGGAGCTGTGGGTGGAAATCCTGTGGGTCACCTCAGCACAGAATTACCCCTGTGCCCGTCCTGCTCTGCCCCTTCCTTCCTTAAATAATCCAAATTTTCAGCCTCCTGGGCTGGAGGGTGGTCCAGGTGAAGCTGATGGAGATGGGGCAATCCCTGGCGCTCTGGCTGCAGGATTTCCCCCCCCATATTTTGCTAAGAAAGGATTAAAAAAGCCACCCCAACCCCCAGATGAAAAGGATCTAAATTTAGCCCCGAGCAGGGAGGATCGAGGAAGCGATGTTTTAAGGGGAGTAAAGTAATCTGACCCAGGCCAGCAGGCAGCAGATGATTTATGGGGTATTAAAAGGACAGGGAGGAAATAACTCATTGATGAGAGTGGCTTTGTCAGTGCACGTCTTCCTGGTGGAGTTTGGGGCTCCCTGGCTCCGTTTTGGGGGGCTCCTGAGTATTTGAGTTGTCCCCACAGCCTGGTTTGTCCTGTGGGATTGAGAGGAAATCAGTGGGATGGGATGGATGCTCATCCATTGCAGTGGAGCAACCCCCAAAGTGGTTTTCAGCTTTATCTCCCCTCAAGGTCAACAGAGGAAGGAAAAAAAAGAGAGAGAAATGGAGGATTTTGTGATTCTTGGTGGTGTTTCATGACTGTTTTATTTTGTATTGCAGGACATGACCTATCTGTGTATCCCAGCCTCGGATTCATCCAGTCAAAACCTGTAAGTGATTTCTCACCCTTTTTCCTGTTGGTCAATAAAAGCTCAGGTTGTGCAGGATGAAGGTTTAGTCCATTCATGCTGTGAAATTTCTCATAATCCCTGAGCTTCCCAGAAGCTGGGGTTCATTTTTATGTGGTAAATAACATTTTAGGGCTTAAAATCCATTTTTAATGTGTGCTTGCAGTCAGGAAATGTGATTTTTTGTCAAATTTCAGAGCTGTTCCACTGGGCAGGATTTAAAACTGGAGTGTTTGAAAGATGATTTGTGTCAGTCCTCCTGGCATTTTTTTAAAGACAAATTTATTAAAATATAAATTATTTTTGCCATATAAAGCAATGACCCACGCTCATAACTCTTGGAGTGCTGTTTTGGAGATGAAGCTGAGAGGAGCTGGGATGAATTCCCAGGATTTTTTTGGGATGCTGCTGCTTTGGGTGACGAGCACCAATAAATCATCAATTTGCACCAGCAAATTGGCAAATCCAGGGGATTTTTCTCTACAATCAAGCCCTAAAAAGCATCAAAACTTAATTTCCAAGTCCCTGCCTGTGGAGGTGCTGGTTTTTCCAGCATCCTTGGCAGCAGCCGTGCCTGGGGGTGGTGGAATCCTGCTTGCTCATGCTCTGGCTGAGCGGAAAGAGAAGCTTTACAAGAAAACCCTGCCTCAGCAAGAACTGGGATTTTTTTGGTTGTTATTTTTTCCCCCTTCGCTCATTTCTCTGCGCTCGTGGCGTGTCTACGAAAGGGAAAAAAAAATTTAAAAAAAAGGGGAAAAAAAAAAAAAAAAGAAGATAAGGCTGCCTGCAGGAAGGAAGAGTTATTCAAGAAACTATTTTCTGCTTGTCAGTTTATGCCTTGGATTTCACAATCCTGGTGAACTTTGTGTGCTGCTTTGTGTGATTGGGGAGCTCAGCACTAATTCCACTGCCTGATCCCACGCTTGGAAAAGCACAGGCAGAGCTTCCCCTGTGGGAAAAACACCCGTGGAGTGGGTGAGGATGGATGGAGGGGATAAATCCTTTGGGATATGGGACAGGGATGCAGGATGGAACATGAGCATTGTGTCCTTACAAGCAGAGGAGATTCCTGCTGGTCCTGCCAAGGGGCTGGAGGGCAGGACTGGGATCTGGGGAGTTTGGAGCTCAGTAAGCAGCACCTGCAGGCCCGGGGGGGTGTTGTGTGCTCTGTGAAGATCAGCAGGACAAGCAGGGAAATCCCCTGGGATGAGATTGTGATGCCTTGGGAAGGCTGAGCTAGAACAGAGTTTGTACAGAGCTACAGAATAAAGCAGGAATTTATTAAAAGGATCTCCTCAATGGATCCACCTTGGGCAGCACAAGAGCCCAGCCAGGGCTGCACCCAGGATGGACCAAAATGATCCCAAAATGAACCCAGGATGAACCAAAATGGCCCCAAAATGAGCCCAAGATGAACCAAAATGGTCATCCCAAAATGAACCCAAGATGAACCAAAATGGGCCCAAAATGAACCCAAGATGAACCAAAATGGCCCCAAAATGAACCCAAGATGAACCAAAATGGTCCCAAAATGAACCCAAGATGAACCAAAATGGCCCCAAAATGCTCGAGTGCTCCCGGGGTCTCTCCCTTGGATCAGTTCTGCTCCATTTGCACCTTGCAGTTCATTGTCCCATTCCAGCTTCAGCCCCTGCAGTCCCACCCTGCTTGTTTTTCTCTCTCCAGCCCACGATGTTTGTGCTCTTGGGGCTGAGATTTGGATCATTTGTCCTTGGTGCCCAGCTGGAGCAGGAATTGTTTTGTGTCCCTGCTCTGTGCACAGAGCTCAGCATCCCCTGATGTGAGCCCAGACCCACACACTGAAGCAGCACAGAATGTGAAAAATAGAGAAGTTTAACTCTGGGGCATCACTTTGGGCAGGGAAAATCCTCCTAGATGGTGATGCTGCATTTGCTGGAGGATCCTTGGACTGACATCTCCTTCCAGCAATGAGAGGCTCAGTATTTTTAGCTGCTCACAGTGTCAGACCCTCCCTCACCTCCCCTCCTGTTCCTGGGGAGCAGAACCCCTGCAATTCCTGAATTAATTGATTTTGGCTGCTCAGACAGCACCGAGCCCAGCGCTGCAGGGCAGGGTGAAGAACAAACACCCTCTCCATGGGCCAGCAGGGATGGAGGAGCTTCTGGAGAGCTCCCAGAGGGAGAGCAGCTCCCTTGGCAGTGGGAATGGCTGCGGGAGGTCAAGCTTTGGCTTCTGAGAAATCAGGAAGGCAGCGAGGGCTCACGCCCACCCCGTCACGCGCAGCAGAGGAAGTCCAGCATTGTGCACAGGGGCTGCCAAAATCCACTCTTCTAAGTGGGATTTTTTGTTTTCTTTTCTTTTTGTTAAGGTTGGGATTAAACGTGTGGGATGGTATTTTTTTTATTTAGATGTTTATTGGTTTTTATTTATATTATTTTTTTTTAGAAGGTTGGGATTAAATATGTGAGATGGTATTTTTTTTAATTTAGATGTTTATTGTTTTCTATTTATATTACAGGGTTTTTTTTGTTAAGGTTGGGCTAGATGTGTGACACGTTATTTTTTGTTTGGGTTTAGGTGTTTATTGGTTTTCATTTATATTACAGATTATTTTATTTCTATTATTTACATAACAGATTATTTTATTTATATTATTTGTATTACAGGTTACTTTATTTATATTACAGATATTTCACAGATTGTGAGTTTTATAGTGCTTTAATAAGTTAAAAATGGAGTTGTATCTCCCTATTTTTATAAGATTTTTTACGCATAAGCTGTTTAATTAAGAAATGATACTTAAATTATTTATATTTTTAACTTAATAGCTATTTTATAAGTAATTTTTAATGTAGCAACTAATTTTTAACTTGATAACTTAATACTTGAAAACTATTTTTTAACTTAGTAACTAATTTTTAACTTAATGACAATAACTGTTTTTTAACTTAATAACTAATTTTTAACTTGATAACTTAATACTTAATAACTATCATTTAACTTAATCACTATTTTTAAACTTAATAACTAATTTTTAGCTTAATAACTTAATAACTATTTTTTAACTTATAACCAATTTTTGACTTAATAATTTAATACCTACTTAATACCTATTTTTTAACTTAATAACTGAGATAATACCTATTTTTTAACTTAATAACTTAATAACTAATTTTTAACTTAATTACTTAATACTTAATAACTAATTTTTAACTTAATAACGTAACTCTGTGAAGAGAGCTCACCATCCCCTAGTATGAAGCTCAGACCCAGCCACTAAAGCAGCACAGAACCTGAAAGATAGAAAAGCTCAAACCTGAGGCATCACTTTCAGCTGGCAGAGGAAGGACCTCTGCTCCCACCCCACTCTGGTGGCCCCGGGGTGGTGGAAAACCCTCGGCAGTGACAGTGCTGGTGTTTGCAGGGTGCCTGCAGGGACAGGCAGCCCTTCCCTCCTCACCTCTGCCTCTCCCCCTGCAGGCTGCAGCACTTCAAGGAGAGCATCCAGTTCATCCACGAGTGCAGGCTCGCAGGGGGAGGCTGCCTGGTGCACTGGTGAGAGCTGCTGGGACCCCTCAGAGCCCAGCCAGACTTGGGGATGGTGCCCTGGGAAGGCTGAGCTGGGACAGAGACTGGGTAGAGTTACAGAATAAAGCAGGGATTTATTAAAAGGATCTCCTCAATGGATCCACCCTGGGCAGCACAAGAGCCCAGCCAGGGCTGCACCCAAGGTGAACCAAAATGGTCCCAAAATGAATCCAAGATGGACCAAAATGGTCCCAAAATGAACCCAAAATGGTCCCAAAATGAACCCAAGATGAACCCAAATGGTCCCAAAATGAACCCAAGATGAACCAAAATGGTCATCCCAAAATGAACCCAAGATGAACCAAACTGGTCATCCCAATATGAACCCAAGATGAACCAAAATGGTCCCAAAATGAACCCAGGATGAACCAAAATGGCCCCAAAATGAACCCAAGATGAACCAAAATGGCCCCAAAATGCTCGAGTGCTCCCGGGGTCTCTCCCTGGGATCAGTTCTGCTCCATTTGCACCTTGCAGTTCATTGTCCCATTCCAGCTTCAGCCCCTGCAGTCCCACCCTGCTTGTTTTTCTCTCTCCAGCCCACGGTGTTTGTGCTCTTGGGGCTGAGATTGGGATCATTTGTCCTTGGTGCCCAGCTGGAGCAGGAATTGTTTTGTGTCCCTGCTCTGTGCACAGAGCTCAGCATCCCCTGATGTGAACCCAGACCCACACACTAGAGCAGCACAGAATGTGAAAAATAGAAAAGCCAAAACCTGAGGCATCACTTTGGGCAGGGAAAATCCTCTCAGATCGTGATGCTGCATTTGCTGGAGCATCCTAGGCCTGGCATCTCCTTCCAGGAATGAGAGGCTCAGTATTTTTAGCTTGCTCACAATGTCAGACCCTCCCTCATCTGATATGAATCTCAGAACTGCACGCTAAAGCAGCACAGAATGTGAAAAATAGAAAAGCTAAAGCTGAGGCATCAGGGATGGGGTCCCAAAAGCGTCCTTGGTGTTGAACATCACTGACCCCCTGAGCACCCAAGATGTGGCTTGAGGAGGGGACAGGGAGGTGACAGCAGCAGTGAGAGTGCCAGGAGAGCTCCTCATCCCCTCCATCCCAGGGGGATCTGCATCCCAGGGGTGATTCCTGCGGGATCCCCTCCCTGACGGGCTCCTCCCGGCCCAGCCTGGCCGGGGTGTCCCGCAGCAGCACCCTGCTGGTGGCATACCTGATGACAGTGACAGAGCTGGGCTGGCAGAGCTGCCTGGCTGCCACCAGGGCCGTCCGCTCCTACGCCAGCCCCAACCCCGGCTTCCAGCAGCAGCTGCAGGAGTACGAGAGCACCCTGCTCCACGAGGTGAGGCACCCTTGGGGGCTTTTGGAGGGGTTTGCAACCAGGCACGGCTCCTCTGCACGCAGCTGTTTGCCCCAGCTGGATTTGGGAATGTCGTTCATCACCTGAGGTTTTGGGGGTTGTGTGCAAAAACAAAAACAATTTTAAAAAATTAATAATTGCCTTGATATTGTGTGAGTGCACTTTAAAAAGCTCTTAAAAACCCCAAACTTGAAAACCCCAAACTTAAAAATCCCAAACTTGAATACCCCAAACTTGAATACCCCAAACTTGAAACCCTTGGGTACATTTTGGAGGGGTAAACACCAAACTTGAAAACTCCAAATTTGAAGCCCTTAGGTGCTTTTGGAGGAGTTTTCAACCAGGCACGGCTCCTCTGCATGCAGCTGTTTGCCCCAGCTGGATTTGGGAATGTTGTTTACCACCTGAGGATTTTGGGGTTTGTGTGCAAAAACAAATTAAAAATTGCCTTGATATTGTGTGAGTGCACTTAAAAAAGTTCTTAAAAAACCCAAATTTAAAAACCCCAAACCCCAGACTTAAAAACCCCAAATCTGAAACCCTTGTGTACATTTTGGAGGGGTAAACTCCAAACTTGAAAACCCCAAACTTAAAAACCCCAAACTTGAAACTCTTGGATGCTTCTGGATGGGTTTGCAACCAGGCACGGCTCCTCTGCATGCAGCTGTTTGCCCCAGCTGGATTTGGAGGTTGTGTGCAAAAACAAAAAGAAATTCTAAAAAATTGCCTTGATATTGTGTGAGTGTACTTTAAAAAGCCCTTAAAAACCCTAAACTTGTTTTCTGGCGTTGGGATGCAGCAGGAAGGATGGGAGAGCAGTTTGTCCCTTGGGAAGCTCAGGAAGGAGCTGGGAATGCAGCAGGGAGAGGAGGAGTGGGAGGGGAGGAAGGCTCTTGTGAGGAGTTTTGGGATGTCTGGGCACCCTCTGCCACCAGTGCCCTGCTCTAGGGGCAGGTGGAAGGCAGGAGAGGAGAAATCTCCCATTTTCTCCCCAAAATGAGGTTTTGGGAGAGCAGGAGCTGAGGCTGGCTGGGTCCCAGCAGGGAAGGGAGGATGGAGCAGAGCCCAGCTGCATTCCAGGGAGAGCATTCAGTGCAGGGGTCAGGGCTGCACGTTTGACCTGGAAAGCCTTAGAAAGCAGAGGGAAAAACCTTAAAAAGCAAAGGGAAAAAAACCTTAAAAAGCAGAGGGAAAAACCTTAAAAAGCAGAGGGAAAGGCCTTAAAAAGCAAAGGGAAAAACCTTAAAAAGGAAAGACCTTAAAAAGCGAAGGAAAAATCCTTAAAAAGCAAAGGGAAAAACCTTAAAAACCAAAGTGAGAGACCTTAAAAGGCAAAGGGAAAGACCTTAAAAAGCGAAGGAAAAATCCTTAAAAAGCAAAGGGAAAAAAACTTAAAAAGCAAAGGGAAAAAAATTTAAAAAGCAAAGGAAAAAAACCCTTAAAAAGCAGAGAGAAAAACCTTAAAAAGCAAAGGGGAAAACCTTAAAAAGCAGAGGGAAAGACCTTAAAAAGCAAAATAAAAGGATTTTAAAGCACAGCACCCACCTGGCTCTGTGGCTGCCTCCAACCTTTCACTCTGGACCCTGCTCCTCCACCCATCCCAAACCTCCCATGGGGCACAGACAGCTCTGCAAGGGAAGGGAAACCCTGGAAATGATGTGTGCAAGGGGTGTCACAGCTCCTGTCACCCCTAAATCCATGGGAATCCCTTGGACGTATTCCTGTGGCAAACAGGATTCCCATGGCAAATAGGGGGTCCCTGTGCTCCCCCTGAGGCCCTACAGGAGGGATTCCCAAGGCAAACAGGGGATCCCTGTGGCAAACAGGGGGTCCCTGGGGGGGTTCCTATGGCAAATAGGGGGTCCCTGTGGCAAACAGGGGGTTCCTCTGCTCCCCCTGAGCCCCTGGGGGGGTTCCCATGGCAAACAGGAGGTCCCTGTTGTCCCTCTGAGCTCTTTGGGGATTCCCATGGCAAACAAGGGGTCCTTGTTGTCCCCCATAGCCCTTGGGGGATTCCTGTCCTGGCAGGAGGGAGCAGGGACAGCCAGTGACACTGTCCCCATGGCCAAGTTCCTGTGACACTGTCCCCGTGGCCAAGTTCCTGTGACACTGTCCCCAAGGCCAAGCTCCTGTGGCACTTCCCCCAAGGCCAGGTTCCTGTGGCACTGTCCCCAAGGCCAGCCCTGTCCCCGGGTGCTGTCACACGGGGGATGTGGCCCTGCCCCGTTGTCACCGCTGCCAGGAACGCCCCTGGAGGAGGCTGGCAGATGCTCCTGGGCATTACAAACCACCCCCGGTGCTGGGGATTCCCTGCAGGGCTTCCCCTGGCAGGGCCGGCTCTGCCCAGCCCTTCCCACAGGCCTGGGCTGGGCCTTGCTGTCCCTCCCTCCATCCCAGCCGTTCCTCCTGCTCCCAAACCCACCCTGGACACCACAATCTCCTCCTTTTCCCTTCCAAGCTGCTTTCCCCACCACCTCACAGCTTTGCCAGTGGCTTTGCAGGCCTTTCCCTGCAGCACAGCCGAGGGTGGAGGTGCTGGGATGTGTTTTCCTGTCTGTGGGATTTAGCAAGAGCTGCCTTTTCCTTGAAACTCCCACTCGTGTGTGATGTCAGCCCTGGAATGGCCCTGGTGGGCGGCAAACCTCAATCCTGGCTGGTTCAAACCTGTGAGGAACATCCTGGACCTTCTGGGGACCTTCTGGGGCTGTGCTGCCTCAGTTTCCTTCACCCCAGGGAGCTCAGATGGGAGGAGGGAATGGGAAAGATGCTCCAGCCCCACTGCTGTGGTTTCAGGCTGGGAGGAGGAGGAGGAGGAAGAGGAGGAGGAGGAGTGTGGCCATGTTCACAGGGGTCTCAGGATGAGGGAAGAGATGAGGATCTGACTCCATGTTTCAGAAGGCTTGATTTATTATTTTATGATATGTATTATATTAAAACTATACTAAAAGAATAGAAGAAAGGATTTCATCAGAAGGCTGGCTAAGAATAGAAAAGGAAAGAATGATAACAAAGATTTGTGGCTCAGGCCCTGTGTCCAAGACAGCTGAGCTGTGATTGGCCATTAATTAGAAACAACCACATGAGACCATTCACAGATGCACCTGTTGCATTCCACAGCAGAAAATAATCATTTCCCACACTCTGTTCCTGAGGCCTCTCAGCTTCTCAGGAGGAAAAAATCCTAAGGAAAGGATTTTTCATGAAAAGATATCTGTGACAAGTGGGGTGAGAAGTTCCCCACAACCTCCCGAGGTGCTCTGACATCAAACCTGCCCCACCTTGTCAGGACCAACTGCTTGTGGGGGGAAAAACCAGCTTTGGGAATCATCCCTTACAGGAATTCAGGCACATGAGGAGCAGCAGCAGCTTCTTGGCAAGGAGGAGTAAATAAAGCTGCTGTCCCAGCTGCAGGCAGTGTGGGAAGCTGAGGGTGCTGCCAGCTGTCTGCTGGGGATGTGGGGAGTGCTGGGATGGGGGATCCTCTGCATCTGTGGGGATATCCATCCACACTAGTTTCCTTTTCTAATCCTACCCATCATCCTAGCGCTGGAATGGGGGTTCCACTGCATCTGTGGGGACATCCATCCACACTAATTTCCTTTTCTAACTCTACCCATCATCCTAATGCTGGAATGGGGGTTCCACTGCATCTGTGGGGATATCCATCCACACTAGTTTCCTTTTCTAACCCTACCCTTCATCCTAGCGCTGGAATGGGGGTTCCACTGCATCTGTGGGGACATCCATCCACACTAATTTCCTTTTCTAACCCACCCATCATCCTAATGCTGGAATGGGGGTTCCACTGCATCTGTGGGGACATCCATCCACACTGGGTTCCTTTTCTAACCCTACCCATCATCCTAGTGCTGTGATGGGACATCCACTGCATCTGTGGGGACATCCATCCACACTGACTCCCTTTTCTAACCCTACCCATCATCCTGCTGCTGCTCTTGGTCCCTTCCTTCCTTCTTCATCCCTCCAGCCTGAGTGTGAGATCCTGTGGGGCTGAGACCTTCCTGCATGCTGGGTGTGCTGGGGATGGGGATCCACTGCATCTGACGGGACATCATCCACACTGACTCCCTTTTCTAACCCTACCCATCATCCTGCTGCTGCTCTTGGCCCCTTCCTTCCTTCTTCATCCCTCCAGCCTGAGTGTGAGCTCCCATGGGATTGGGACCTTCCTGAGTGCGCTGGGTGTGCTGGGGATGTGGGAGTGCTGGGATGGGGGATCCTCTGCATCTGTGGGGACATCCATCCACACTGGCTTCCTTTCCTAACCCTACCCATCATCCTGCTGCTGCTCTTGGTCCCTTAATTCCTTCGTCATCCCTCCAGCCTGAGTATGAGCTCCTGTGGGATGGGACCTTCCTGCATGCTGACTGTGCTGGAGATGTGGGGAGTGCTGGGATGGGGATCCACTGCTTCTGTGGGGACATTCATCTACGCTGACTTCCTTTTCTAACCCTACCCATCATCATCCTGCTGCTGCTCTTGGCCCCTTCCTTCCTTCTTCATCCCTCCATCCTGTGGGATGGGACCCTCCTGCATGCTGTCTGTGCTGGGATGGGGCATCCACTGCATCTGTGAGCTCCTGTAGGATTGGGACCTTCCTGCATGCTGGCTGTGCCTGGGATGCTGCAGGAATTGCTTTGCTTGCTGCTTTCCCCCTGCTCTCTCTCTCTCTCTGGGGTTTCTCAGCTTTTCCCTCACCCTGGAACCTCTCGTGCCTCTTTTCCCGGCAGTACCGCGCCTGGATCCGCCGGGAGTATGGCAGGAACCCCTTCCAGGACCAGGAGGAGCTGCAGCGCCTGCTGGGGCAGCAGCAGCAGCCTGGGGACAGGGATTGATCCTGGCTCTCCTCCTCAGTTCCCACCTTGTCCCCTCCGTGCCGTGCAGGTGGCACTGATGGTGGCACTGATGGTGGCACTGATGGTGGCAGCAGGTGGATGAGCAGATAAAGCAGCCAGGGGCTGTTCCTGGGCAGGAATTGGCCTTGGGGCTTGGAAAATTCAGTTTTCCCTGTGCCAAGCACCTGCAGGGATTGGTGTGTAGGGCACAAAGCTGCAGGAGCAGGGTGGAGCAGGGGACAGGAGCACAGAGCTGCCAGCTCCATGGATGGGGGGCTCTTGGGATCTCTGCTGGTCACAGTGATCCCAAGATGTGTTAGAAAATCTCTTTTCCCAGCCTGGCAGTTTCTTTCTTTCTTCCTTTCTTTTCTTTTCTTTCCTTTCTTTTCTTTCCTTTCTTTTCTTCAGTTCTTGTTCTCAAGGTTGTTTATTGTTTCCTATCTATAAAATTTTTTCTCCTGTCCACCCGAGACAGACAGAGGCACTCTGCCTCCCCTGGGGTGGTGTTATCTTTTTATACTAAAAACTACGTGTACAATATTTACAATTACTTCCCAATCACCTGTGCTAGACAGTGAGCTTCTACTCTAAACCAATCTAAAAATGCCAACATCTCAGCAGAAGATGGAGGCCAAGAAGAAGGAGAACACACCCAGATTCCTCCATCTTGCCCCTTGAACCCTCATTGTAAAAACGCCAAAAATCTATTTTTCATCCTCTGATAAATTCACTACCATTCTACTTAAACTTTCGTGGCTTGTAATCCTTCGTATAAAGGTTGGTAATTGTTTTTTTTCAAGGGTTAGATCAAAGGCACAAGAGCCTTGGGGTCTGGGGCTTTTTTTATCCCAGCCCCAGGAGTAATGGGAAAGGAAAACCCAAATTTACCTTTTTTCTGACATTTTCCTTTTCCCAAACTCAGGGATAAGGGGAAAAGTGAATCCAAATTTACCTTTTATCTGGAATTTTCCTTACCCCAGCCTCAGGGATAAAGAGAAAGGAAAACCCAAATTTACCTTTTATCTGGCATTTTCCTTATGCCAACCCCAGGGATAAGGGGAAAGGTGAATCCAAATTTACCTTTTATCTGGCATTTTCCTTACCCCAACCCCAGGGATAAGGGGAAATCCAGCAGTGCCTGTCCCATTGCCTCCATCCCTGCAGCCAGAGTGGGTTTAGGATTTCCCTGAGCCCCATCTGAACGTCCCTGCTTGCCAAAGAAACCAAAAGCTTGGTTGGATTCACTCAACCCATGGACCAATTTAACTCTGTGCCTCTCCAAATGCCTTTTTGGTACCTAAACCATGTGGCCATGTCCAGTTTTTCATCCCAAACTCAGATTGTGCTTTTCCAGAGCTTTTTTTTTTGACATGAATTCCCTCATCTCCCTTACAATCCATCCCATCCCATGGATTCAGCCCTTCAACCTTTCCATGCCATCTCACCCTTTTACCATAATTACCCTGTTTGTCCACTCAAAAAATGTCTGTTCTGCAATTCCTTCCAAGAAAAAAGGGATTCAAAACATTTCTAGGAATTCTCTGGATGAGGATTTTTGGGTACACATCGCGTGACAGCACCAGGGGTGACTCACCCAGCTCCTAATAAAGACAAAAAGTGATTAAATCCTGAGGGTGCCTGGACTTGATTTGTGGTGTTCCTGGTGGGAATATACAGAAATGGACTGAAATGACCTCCCTGCTTCCCATTTTCTTGATGAAAACCACCAGAAAAACTAAAATTTTTAAATATTTTGTGTTTGGCCATGAGGTATAGAATTCCAGGGGAAAAAATTGGGTTTTTTCCCATTTATTTAGATGGAGAAAAGGGTCCCTGTGGCTGTTATTCCACATGGAAATAATGGGAAAGCAATTAATTGATGGAGTGGGCTGAGGGGAGGCTGAGCAATCAACTCAGGGATCAATATTGGAATTAAAGCCTCATTTTTCATTTTAGGAAGCAGAAAAATGGAACTTGCAGGGCAGGAAGAGAAAAGAGAAGACAGTGGGAGTTAATAGGAAGTCATTGGAGATGGGTGATAAGCAGAGATTAGAGGTGCAGGAGGTGTGATAAGCTCCACAGCCCGGGCTTCAAACATTGCCTGGGAACCACAGCCCCAAAGCAAAACCTGGGAAAATCCCCCAGATTTGGGGAATCACAGGGAATGCAGCAGAAGCCTCCATGCCTGACATCACAGCCACAACCATGCCCCTAACCCAAATTTTCCTGGATTTGAGGGCTATCCCAAGTGAATATATAGATCTATTTTATATTATTTTATATAATAGATGTATCTTTCTATCTGTTTTTCCACTCTGGCCTCCATCAGTGAGAGCTGAGGTGGCTTTAGGAATTCTGGGGGCTGGGAGGCAAACCCCAAACAGGTAAAACTGGGCTGATTTTCCACTTTTTGGATATTGCCAAGAGCACATCAGGCTGTCCCACATCAGCAGGACTGAGCTGCCCAGGCTGCTGCAGACACGGGGAAATTGTTCCCAACACATTTCTGGCCCTGCTGCTCCTCATCTTCCCTTCCCTTAAAAATTATATTTTAACCCCCTATTTTATTTGGGTTAATTTTTTATCCTTCCCACAGGAGGAAATCCCTCCTCACCCCAGAGAATTTGGATTTATTTTTCCACCTTTACCTTCACCTTGCCTAGGAAGATGCAGAGCCAAAATGAAGATGGGAATGATGAAGTCACCTCGTCCCACTGTGATGAATTTCCAGGTTTTTGGTCTCCAGAAGGGGTGGGGAGTTTGGTTGTGTGCAAACCCTTTAAAATATCACAAGTTTTGCAGAATTTTAACAAAGCAAAGAGGTTTTTACAGGAGGGTTTCTATCTAGCAGGAGGATGCAAAGCCCTTGCAAAGCTTAAAATTTTATTTTTTGGTCAAAAAAGAAAGTGAATCCCTCTAAAAGAAGATGGTTCTTGGCTCACCCCAAATCTCCTGGGGGGGATCCAGTGAGGATCAGTGGGGTGTTTAAAAACAGGGGCCATTCCAGCCATCCTTTATTAGACATGACAGGAAAGGTTGTGCACCTCAGAGCGTTGTTTTTATTGAACCATCTGTCCATACATTTCCCATTTCTCTGTATTACCCACGTGGGAGTAATTATGGTTTTCTTCCAAGAAATGTGTGTGTAATCTGGTAATCCCAAAAAAATCCCCCTCTGAAGTCAGGCTGCACATGGGCCTTCATGCTCTGCTGGGTCTGGCTGGGTTTGGACACCAAATCCGGACTGGGAACAGTGGGAGCTGCTGGGAGGGAATGATCCGGGACTGGGCTGATCCAGAAAGGAACTGGGAACTGCCTGCACTAAACTGGGACTGGGGGTCGACCAGTCTGGGACTGGGGAAACTGGTCTGGGACTGGGGATGGACAGTCTAGGACTGGGAAAAGTGGCCTGGGAGTGGGGATGGACTGGGGAAACTGGTCTGGGACTGGGGAAACTGGTCTGGGACTGAGGAAATTGATTTGGGAATGGGGAAATTGGTCTGGGATTGGGGAAATTGGTCAGGAAATGGGGAAACTGGTCTGGGACTAGATTGATCTGGAACTGGGGAGACTGGTCTGGAATTGGGGAGGTTTATTTGGGGATATAGTGATCATGGGCTGGGGATGGATTGGTCTTGGACTGGGAATATTGGTCTGAGACTGGGAATGGACTGGGCTGGGACTGGGATATTGGTCTGTGTCTGGGAATGGACTGATCTGGTACTGGGATTTTGGTCCGAGACTGGAAATGGACTGGGCTGGGACTGGGATTTTGGTCCGAGACTGGAAATGGACTGGGCTGGGACTGGGATATTGGTGTGAGACTGGAAATGGACTGGGCCGGGACTGGGATATTGGTCTGTGTCTGGGAATGGACTGGTCTGGGACTGGGATTTTGGTCCGAGACTGGGAATGGACTGGGCTGGAACTGGGATATTGGTGTGAGACTGGGAATGGACTGGGCTGGAACTGGTAATGGCCCAGTCTGGCTCTGGGCAGATGCTCTGGGACTGGGGAAGCTGGGTTGGAAGTGGGAATGGATTAATTTGGGATTGGGAACGACGGGACCGAACCGGCCCGGGATAGACCCGGGACAGGGGCGGGTTAACCACGCCCCCTCCCGCTCAGGCCCCGCCCCCCAGGTCAGCTGATTTCGGGGAAAGCCGCACTTTAAGAGAAACTGTGGCGCGCGCCCCGCCGGGACGCTCCTCATTGGTCAGCGCTGCACGGCCCCGCCTCCTCATTGGGTAGAGCGGGAGCGGCGAGAAGCGGGTGATTGGTGGAGCGTGGAGTGGGCGTGGCAGTGGGCGTGACCTCATTATCTCTCTGGTATATATAATGAGCTCAGCGAAACCGCGGGCGCGGCACCGGGAGCGCAGAAACGGGGACGGTACCGGGACCGACCGGGGGAAAACAGGTACCGGCATCCCCACAGCAGCATCTCCTGTGGGTGAGCAGGGACCGGGACCTGAATCTCCCGTGGGAGGGCAGGGAGCGGCTGGGGGACCGATACCGGCATCCCGATACCAGCATCCCCCATGAGAGGGCAGGGAGCGGCTGGGGGACCGATACCGTCACCGGCATCATCCTTGGGAGGGCAGGGGCCGGCTGGGGACAGGGACCGGCACCGGCATCATCTGTAGGAGGGCAGGGACCTGCCGCAGGACCGCGTCCTGTACCGGCATCCTCGGTGAGAGGACACCGGGAAGGCACCGGCACCGCTCGGGGAAAGGCTGGGACCGGTCCCGAGCCCTTCCCCGTTACCGGCATGGATGCGGGATGCCCCCGTGTCGCGGGATGTCCCCGTGTCGCGGTCCCTGCGGGTGGCAGAGCCCGGGATGGGCGGTGGAGCCGCTGCCAGCCCGGGGGAGGCGGCTCCTTGGCGCTGTCCCGAGCCTGTGACTCCCTCTCGGGGAGGGACATGGAGCCCTGGTCTCCGGCAGGGATGGGAAGTAGATTTCTAGAAAAAGTGTCCCATTTCTGCGGGATTTCTCGGGTTCTTCCCTTTTGGCATCTCTCGGGGTGGGCGCTGGAGCCCCCAGAGAGGCTGTGTGTGCCCCATTCCTCCAGGGATGAGCTGTGCCGTGTCCTTTGGGACATCCAGAGCTGTGCCGTCTGTGGTGTTTTGGCTGGTGGTGTTGGTGCTCACCATCCCTAAAATCCAGGGGCTGTGCTCTGAGTAGCCAGGGCCATCAGGAAGGGGTGGAATTTGGTGGCGCTGAGCTGGTGGAGCCCATGGCAAGGCAGGGGTCACAGGCTCTCAGGCTGTGCTGGGAGCATCCCTGTTTTCTCCCCAAAAATCTACCAGTGGGGCAGTAAATAACAAACTAGAGAGAAACAGTCTTGTAAAATGTAGAGCCCAAAATGCCTGGGAAGTTGATTTAGGGGCTGCTGATCGCTTCTGCCAGGCCACCAGCTCCTGCCATGGCATGGAGGTGACAGGGAGGGTGAGCCTGGCACTTTGCTTGCATTGGTTGTGTGTTCCTTATCCCTCTGAGGATTTGGGGTGCAGTTTGGAGCTGGCATCCCCTCCCCAAACAGTGCTTGGTGAGAGGAGCTGCTGCCCCCTCCGGGACAAATCCTTGTGCCAGGGACAGCTCTGGCACCCCAGCATGGCCTGCCCGGTGTCCCTTGCTCAGGTGACAGCACAGCTGGGGGCTTTAATCCCCATCCATCTGCTTCCTCTGTGATTTATCCCGCAGCAGAATAGGAATAGGCAGAGCACTGAGTCAGCCACTCTGGGAGCGGAACTTTGGTAGGGCTGCAGGAGGAATTTGTAGCAACTCAGAAGGAAATTGCCTTCATTTTTATTCTTTTTTTTTTTTTTTAATTTTAAAAGCAGCAGAGGATTGGGGTGGGGTGTGGGCTGGGGGTGTTTTAATCTTAGAATTACAGAACTGTGGGATCCCAGGAGGGTTTGGGTTGGAAAGGATTTTAAAGTGGGCAGATGTTGGCATGTGGGGCTTCCAAAAGCTGCAGGTGGTGCTGCTGCCAGCTGAGCAAGGGGAAAAGGGGCAAAGGAGCCCAATCCCTGTTCTGGGATAGAACTGGGATGGAGCTGGCAGAGCTGAGAGGGCTCACTGAGTGTCCTTGCATGTGAAAAATGCCAATCACTTGTTTTTAAAATATTTTAAGTTTAATAGTAATAAAATGGCTATAAAAATAGTAATATAATTAGAGTAATATTAATTTGGACAATTAGGATTAGGACAATATGAGACAATAGAAACAAAGATTTACAGACAGTCTGGGTACCTTTTTCTGGGCAAAATAAGCCTGAAAAAGACACACATTAACAGAGGATTAACCCCTAAAAACAATAACCTGTTGCACATTCATACACCTCATACATGATGCATAAATTCCATTCAAACACAGGATTCTGTCTGGGCAGTGTCAGCTTCTTCCTCTGAATCCTCACAGCATCTTCAGGGCTGATCCAGGTGGGGAGAAGTTCATTTCTTCTGATAAGAGACAATTCTGATAAATTCTCTTTCTCTGAAAGATTCAGGTGTCCTGTGGCTGCTGTCTCACTGTGACTCCTTTATTTAGTAAAAGTATCTTACCTAGCATAGTTTCTATTTTAACATTTTGTTATAACCATGGGAATCTACAAAATTAGGTGGTTTTGGGGAAAGCTGCAAAAGGTAGGCTTCAGATACAGCATTGATACTTCCCATTGTCATAATCATGTTGTGAGACTGATGCTGAAAAAGAAACAGCTCGAGGCACTTTCCACAGCAGCCGCGTCTGTAAACAGCCGCCCCTTGCCAGCGCCAATAACCTCAAACTACATTTAACACACTACCCAAGAAAACCAGCACACCGTTACTTTCTAACACAGCACACACAATATTCCCTTTAATATTTGAAAGAAACCAATGACAAAACGTGGATTTCCCCCCCCGTGCAGGATGTGTGACAGGAACGGCGGGCGGCGGCTGCGGCAGTGGCTGATCGAGCAGATCGACAGCGAGCTCTACGCGGGGCTCATCTGGGAGAACGAGGACAAGTCCATGTTCCGCATCCCCTGGAAGCACGCCGGCAAGCAGGACTACAACCAGGAGGTGGATGCTTCCATTTTCAAGGTAGGGAATGGCTTTTTCTTGGTGGTTCCTTCCTGGAACCCAGGAGATTCCTCTGGCTGCCCTGGAGGGCTCGAGACCCCACCAAGGGGATTGGAGACCTTGGCACAGAGCCCAAGACCCCTGTGCCTTTGATCTAACCCTTGGGAAAAAAAATGACCAACCTTTATATGAAGAAGGTTATTACAAGTCAAGTGAATGGTAGTGAATTTATCATGGGGTGAAAAATAGATTTTTGGGGTTTTTACAATGGGGGTTCAGGAGGCAAGATGGAGGAACATGGGTGTGTCCAGCCTTTCTCCTTCTTCTTCTTGGCCTCCATCTTCTGCTGTGATGGTGGCACCTTTGGATTGGTTTAGAATAGAAACTCACTGTCTAACATAGGTGATAGGTATTGGGAAGTTATGGTAAATAATGTACATGTACATTATAGTTTTTAATATAAAAGATAACACCAGTGTGTCTCAACCAATCTGCCAGACAGACCTCAGCAGTTCAGAGAAAGAATGTTATAGGTAAGAAATAATAAACAACCTTGAGAATGAGAAGAGAAAAATCCTGACTCCTCCTTTGACAGCCAGGCTGGGAAAAAGAAGCTTGTACATATCTCAGAGTCACTGTGAGCAGCAGAGATTCTGAGAGTTCCTGAGCTCTGTGCTGCTGGTTTTGTCCCTTGGTGGGACATGGCCACGCTGTCTCTGGGTTTTACATCTTTAACCCTTGCAGGAGATGCTGCAGTTGGTCTCCTGGCTTTTTAATTTGGGATGATTTATTCCTTTTCATCAAAATTTAGGACCAGTTCTAAGCATGTTTGAATCCAGGTGTGATGTGAGAAGCAGCTTTTGACCTGCTCTAAACTTCTCATCAGCTTGATGATAAAATACTGATGAGCTTGATGATAAAATACTGATGAGCTTGATGATAAAATGCTGGGTTTATGTTAAAAAAAAACTAAAAGGACTTTATAGGTGGGAAGGAAGGATTTCACTGAAGCGGGGATTTCCAGTTTTGGAAAAAATGGGAAAATTCCATCCTGAAGCAAAAAGTTCAGGTCTTCCCCAGGAATTCCCTTCCCTTTGACCCCACTTCCAAGTATCTGTACTGGTGAAGGAGTTTAATTTCAATAAGAACTTGTTTGGGAGCACTGAGTTATGAGGGCTTTGAACTCAGCCCTCTGAAAATATAGAAATAGTTATAAAAGAAATCAACCTGTATATTTAAAAAAATGTAATATTTTTCATTCTTCCTTCAGTGGTAAAATATGTTCTCCTACCAAAAGCACAAATTATGTTCTGATCTTAGAGAAACCAATTATATTTATTAATCTAATAGTTTATATTGATTTAATTATATTAATTAATTTTATAATAATTAAATCTAATATTAATATAATATTTTATTATATTTATTAATATTAGTCAGGAGCTGGGAAATGAGGTTTTGAGCAGCGATTCCTCATGCTCCTGACCATTAGGTGCAGAAGTGAACGCACAAGTGATGATTTTGACCTCTGCTTTTTGCAAACCTGGCTTTTACAGGCCTTTCCTGCATTTCTGAGGTATTTACCAGCCTTTTCTGCATTTCTGAGGCAGGCAGTGCTGCTCTGCACCCCAAGCCCCCCAGGTGTGGTGGCTGTGCAGGTGGCTGCAGTCTAGGAGTGAAACAGCAAATCCCCAAGGGATGCTCGAGAGGGTGCAAGATGCAAAATGCTCTCTGCAACCCCAGCTCTTCCTCCCTGGGAGGTTTTGTAGGGCTCACAGGGAGGATTTTCTTAGGGTTTTTTTCTCATTCTTTGTTTCAGGCCTGGGCTGTTTTCAAGGGCAAGTTCAAGGAGGGTGACAAAGCCGAGCCGGCCACGTGGAAGACGCGGCTGCGCTGCGCCCTGAACAAGAGCCCTGACTTTGAGGAGGTGACAGACAGGTCCCAGCTGGACATCTCTGAGCCCTACAAGGTCTACAGGATCGTGCCAGAGGAGGAGCAGAAGTGTGAGTTCCCCAGGAAAGGGCTGAGCCCTGTTTTGGCTCCATCCTGTGAGCTCAGCCCTGCACCTGAGCGTGGCTCCCTGGCCAGCCCCGCTCTGTGTTCTGTGCTTGTCCTGCTCTGCAGGTGTCCCTGGGGTGACAGGGAGGGGAGGACAAAGCCCAGGCTTGGGGCTTTTAACCCCTTAAACCCCTTAAAGGAAATATGGGACAACTGCAGCCTCGTGGGAGCTCTCATTCCCTGTGGATGTTGTAGGCGCAAATTCCACCTTCCTTGCTTCGGGGAGGAACATGAGCCTCAATCTTTATTTTCCTCCCAACCCAACCTCAATCTTTTCTTTCCTCCCAACCCCTGCCCTGTGAGGATGGTGGGGAGCTGCAATAAATCCCTTTTCTTGCTGGAGGAGCAATCATTTTGCAGAGAGCTGCTCTGATGTCCGGTGTGGCTCAGCTCACACTAACTATAACTCTATTTGTGGTTAGGGGAGCCTGTGTGCTTTGTCCTTTAAGTTAAAAACTTGCAAAAAAAAAAAAAAAAGCATGATTTTGCAGTCAGGAAATCTGCCTTTAGCATCTCTGTCCCCCACAGCCCGTTCACACAGGGGCTGTGCTGCCACTATGCAAATGGCACTGCAGGTTCCCACCAGCAGCACCACTGCCCTGGCGTGGCTGGTGGAAAAAAGAGAAGCGGCAGCCCCAGCCCCAGTCTCTGGGGTGCTCAAAAAAACCCCAAACCCTCTCCTCTCCTCCAGCTCTGTCTCTGTCACCAGCCAGGCTTTTGATTTTTCTTGCTGCTGGTGCATGTGCAGGGGGGAAATGAGTTGTAAAGTGACTTTTGGCCCCAAAAGAGCAGTTCTGGAGGGGCTGTGAGCCTCTCCAAGCTGCTGTTCCACGGCTCTGCTGTGGTTCCTGCTTTCACCACTTTCCCTGGGTGAGAGGTTTCCAAAACCCTTCAGGATGAGCTGTGCTTGGCAGTGTGGGTGTTCTGATGCAGCCCCACCTCTCCCTGCAGGCAAAGCAGGGGTGGCCAACGGGAGCAGCCTGAACGATGTCACCGACATGGACTGCACCTCCTCTGCCATCGATGACCTCATCAAGGAGGTGAGGCCTCACCCTGGCTGCAGGGCAGGGCTTGGGGTGTTCACAGGGGCTCTTGGATTGGGGGAGAGATGAGGATCTGACTCCGTGTTACAGAAGGCTTGATTTATTATTTTATGATATATATTACATTAAAACTATACTGAAAGAATAGAAGAAAAGGTTTCATCAGAAGGCTGGCTAAGAATAGAATAGGAAAGCATGATAATAAAGGTTTGTGGCTCGGACAGAGAGCCCAAGCCAGCTTACTGTGATTGGCCATTAATTAGAAACAACCAACATGGGCCAATCACAGATCCACCTGTTGCATTCCACAGCAGCAGATAACCATTGTTTGCATTGTGTTCCTGAGGCCTCTCATCTTATTAGGAAAAATCCTAAGGAAAGGATTTTTCATAAAAGATGTCTGCGACATTGGGTCAAGCTGTCAGCTTTGGGAAAGCACTTCCTTCCCCAAATTGCCTCTGCAGAGCTGCAGGGTTGGGTTTGCAGCTCCTCTAGGTGAGCCAGCACCAGCACACCAGGTTCTGATGTTGGTTCCTGCTTTCCTTGTGCACCCAGCTGGGAGAAACCTTCCCTGGGGATGGGTCTGTCACAGCTCTGTGCCCCTCCTTGGCCTTGTCACACCTGCCTGCTCACCCTCTGTAGCTCTTGAGGGTCATATTCAGATGTACAACCTGGGCAATGCCAGACTTGGTCTTTCCAACTCCCCAAAAATTGGTTGGTGTTGCCATTTGGGCCCTCCCTGAGCCTCGCTGGAGGCATCAAACCCGCTCTGATCCTGGTATCTGCTGTCCCACAGCCCTCCTGTGTGGATGAGTACCTGGGCATCATCAAGAGGAGCCCCTCACCCCCGCAGGAGACCTGCAGGAACCCCCCAATACCCGACTGGTGGGTGCAGCAGCCCAGCCCTGGTAAGCAGCCAGCAGCTTGTGTGGTGTTTGGGAGGTTTTTGGGGCAGGAGAAATCTTCCTGTGTGGGGATAAACTGCTCCCCGTTGTCTTTTTTATCTTCCTTATTAAGAATGTTTGAAGTACTCATAAAGAAATCCAGCTGGGAGATTTTTGCTGGCATTTCTCATGTGGGAAACCTGGGGCAGAAAATGAGGAGGGTGGTGGGGGGAGCTGAGGGATTGGGATTTGGGATTTGGGAATGCAGGCTCAGCTTGGCTTTCTGTGCCCACAGCATTGCCCCTGATGAATGGATACTCCAGCTATGAGCAGTATCACTCAGGTAAGGCTCCTCACCTGGCCAGCAGGTGTGTGTGTCTCTGTTTGTGGTGGCAGGAGGTGGCTCTGACTCTGTCCCCCACCTTCAGGGAGGCTTTGCTTTGGGTTTGGGAGGTGCTGCACATTATCCACATTTCCATGCTGGGATGAATCCTGCCTGATGGCATGGGGGCAGAGAGCAGTGCTCAGAATGGGGGGAGCTTTTGGGATGGGGGGATCTGCTCATGGCTTGGGGGGAGTGTGGAGCAAAAGCAGGAGGGAGAGGTTCAATGGGTTTGAAACTAAACCACCAGAAGTTCTACCTCAACATGAGAAAAAACTTCCCATGGAGGAGGGTGTCAGAGTGGAATTTCCCTCTCTGGGGACATTCAGAGAGGAATTAGTGGAACAAACTCCACCTGGATTTGTTCCTGTGTCACCTGCTCCAGGTGATCCTGCCTGGGCAGAGGGCTTGGACTGTGTGGTCCAGAGGTCCCTTCCAACCCCAATCCTGTAACATTGGGAGCTCTCACTTGCTGATCAGCCCTGGAAATGTCACTCCCAGGAGATTTGGGATTTGGGCATAGCGGCCGGGAGCAGCTTTGTCCCTTCCCTGATGAGACCCCCACAAATCCCTCACCCCCCAGGTTATTCCCAGATGGTGATCAGCTTCTACTACAGCGGGAGGCTGGTGGGCCACGTCAGCACCTCGTGCTCTGAGGGCTGCAGGATCTCCCTGGGGCAGCCCTCGGGCCATGGGGAGAAGCTCTACGCCCCCGACGCCCTGGAGCACGTGCGGTTCCCCTCGGCCGACGCCATCCAGAACGAGCGGCAGAAGCAGATCACCAGGAAGCTCTTTGGCCACCTGGACAGGGGTGTCCTCCTGCACAGCAACAAGCAGGGCATCTTCATCAAGAGGCTCTGCCAGGGCAGGGTCTTCTGGAGCGGCAACACCATGGCCTACAAGGACAGGCCCAACAAGCTGGACAGGGAGGACGTGGTGAAGATCTTTGACACCAATTTGTTCTTCCGAGGTTTGTAGGAGCCACCTGATTATTTTTATTTTTTGGTGTTGGGATTTCTGCTCTTTCCTGTGGGAAATAAATCCTCTGCATTGGGTGGTTGAGGATGGTCAGCCAGCAGATGTGGTGGACAATCCTGGGTGGCAGCAGTTTTGGATGGGGAAACCTTCAGGAGGGGATGGGAGAACAGGGATATGACTCTGGCCAGAAACACCCTGGAAAAGCTGAGGTAATTCTGGGATCCCAAAGCCTTGGGATAATGCACAAAGGATTTCTGGAGCTTAAACCTGGTGTGAGACCCCATTGGGCCCTGTGGTGGGGTTGAAAGGGTGCAGCCCTTTTTCCTTGCACACTTTGAATCCCTCCCTGCTGGGTTCCCAAGGGTGAGCAGGTGACACTACCAGACCTAGGAAAGGATAATGGGGTGTTTGGGGTCATGTGGCAAATTGGCAAATTCCAAACTGGAGGCTTTGCTTGAACCCACAGTTTCCTTGCAGGATGTTTGATCCCAGGGATGTGTAACAAAGCCCCTGGAGGGCAAGTTCCAATTTTTCCTGTGTCCTTGCAGAGCTGCAGCAGTACTACAACAACCAGGGCCGCTTCCCTGACAGCAGGGTCATGCTGTGCTTCGGGGAGGAGTTCCCAGACGCGGTGCCCCTGAGGTGTAAACTCATCCTTGTCCAGGTACGGCGGGCTGGGAGGAAAAGGGAGCCAGGCAGAGTGGGAATTCTGCCAGCAGAGCCCCAGCCCTGCAGCATTTGGGTGTAAATGTCCCCATGGGGCATTTGGGTGTCTGCATTGGGGTGGAAGTGCTGTGGTGCTTTCCCACAGCCTCCTGAGAGGTGCTTGGGCTGCTGGTTATCAAATTCCTGGAGCTGGGTTTGCAAATGAAGCTCTCCTAAGGGCATGAGTTTTGTGAACTGCAGGGAAATCTTTCCTCTTCCTCCTGATCCTGCTTTGTCACTGGGATTTCTGCCTTTTCCTGTGGGAAATGGGGAAGTAAATCCCTGGAGTGGTGGGTTTAAGATCAGTCAGTGATGTGGTCAACAGCTGTGGTTGGCAGCAGTGGGGCTGGAGGGGGAAGAAGGGGATGGGATGTGGGATCAGTCCTCATGGCTCTGGTCAGAAACTTCTCCTTGGAGAAGGTGCAGCAGCTGTGGGGTTGAAAAGGCTCAGGACAGGGTTATGGAGCCTCTTGGGCCAGCCAGGCTGTGACAGGGAGGGCACAGGCAGGGTGTGGCATCCCCTCTTGAGCAAGCAGAGACCCACAAGCTCTGTGAGGTCCTGTGGGGATTTTACAAGATCAGAGACTGCTCCTGTGCCTCCTGCACAGCTCCTGACCTCGTCGCCTCCTGCTGTGCTGCATGTCTGCCCCAGTGGATCACTGTGGACGTGCTGGGACACCCCCAGCCTGTCCTTGCACCTCAATATCCCTGCTGGCAGCTCCTAGGCCCGCTCCTTTACTCCTGGGCCCGCTCCTTTACTCCTGGGCCCGCTCCTTTACTCCTGGGCCTGCTCCTTTACTCCTGGGCCTGCTCCTTTGCTCCTAGGCCTGCTCTTTTACTCCTGGGCCCGCTCCTTTATTCCTGGAGCTGCTTGTGGAGAGCCAGACCTGCTGTCCTGGCAGGACCTGTCCCCCTGTGCCCTGCTGTGTGTCTCCCAGCCCATCTCCACTGGCCGGAGCAGCAGAGATGCCCCATGAGCTCACTCCTCACTCGATCCCTGCCCTCTTTGCTTTGTCGCAGGTGGAGCAGCTGTACCTGAGGCAGGTGGTGGACGAGGCTGGCAAGAGCTGCAGCTCCAGCCCCATGCTGCCCATGGCCGAGGAGCCCCAGCACGAGCAGGGCTACCGGATCTTCCAGGACATCTGCACCACGCGGCCGCTCTTCAGGGAGAGCCAGCAGATCGCAGTGTGAGCCCTGAGGGGCTGGCCTGGCCACACCCAACTGGTCCCACCAGTGCCGAAATGTCCTAAAAAGTGGCACTAAAAAGTGTCCTTTTTTTCTTTTTATTTTTGTTCTATTATTTTTATTTTTTGTCCTATTATTTTTATTTTTTGTCTTATTATTTTTATTTTTTGTCTTATTATTTTTATTTTCTTCTTATTTTTTATTTTCTTCTTTTTTAATTCTCTGTTTCTTCTTATTTTTATTTTCTTCTTATTTTTATTTTCTTCTTATTTTTTATTTTCTTTTTTTTAATTCTCTGTTTCTTCTTATTTTTATTTTCTTCTTATTTTTATTTTCTTCTTTTTTATTTTCTTCTTTTTTTTCTTCTTTTTTTTTTCTTCTTTTTTTTCTCTTTTTTTCCTCTCATTTTTTTCCTCTCATTTTTTTCCTCTTATTTTTTTCCTCTTATTTTTTTTCCTTATTTTTTTCCTTATTTTTTTCCTTATTTGTTTCCTTATTTTTTCCTTATTTTTTTTCCTTATTTTTTTCCTTATTTTTTTCCTTAATTTTTTTCCTTAATTTTTTTCCTTAATTTTTTCCTTAATTTTTTCTTTTTATTTTTTCCTTAATTTTTTTCTCTTTATTTTTTCTCTTTATTTTTTTCACTTTTTCCTATTTTTTCTTTATTTTTTCCTATTTTTTCTTTATTTTTTCCTATTTTTTCTTTATTTTTCCCAAAAGTTGAGTTTTGTTCTTTGCTGTTTCCAGCGCAGAGTCTGTATAAATCCAGTGGTGAAAACTGCCATGAGCAAACAGCTTCGATGTTCTGCCCTGTAAAGAATTTATGATAAAAATTTTTGATAATAAGAATTTATAAGAATTTTATCATAAGAGTTTATGATAAAACTTTTCTAGTTCCAGAACTGTCTGTAGCTCATGGCTGAGGGACATCCAAGCTGTGCAGGAAGGTCAGGGCTGGCTTTGCTTTGTGTTGCCTTTGTTGATGGCCAGTCAGGCAGAACCAAAAAGCAGCAGCTGTAACCACCTGCCCTGACAATCTGCAACTCAGACCTTGCTGAGAGCAGCAATTCGACAGGAGGTGACTCTTGGAAAAGCCTTAGAATGCTCAAATTTAGGAAATTATATCCAGGAATCAGCTTTCCCCCTTCAAACAGTCCTGCTGGTGCAAGGCAGGGTGTACCTCCCAGAGAGAACTCCTGAAATTCCTCTTTATTTTTTTTACTGTGAGATTTATGTGTTTCTCTTTCACACCAAAGTGGATTTAAAATTCGGGAACCCATGCAGAGATTCTATATGTAAATATTGAATAAGAAAACTTGGGAATCTTAATTTTTCCTGACCAGAGCCAGAGTTTATATAAATACACAGAGTTTTAATTTTTCAAGATTGCAGCGTAGTGTGAATAGCTTGGCTTCACCCTCCCAAAACACGTGTGGGACTCTCCCAGGCGTGTCCAGGCAGCGTCATCCATGTGTAAATCCTCATTTTCACAGCCTCTGAGTGTGCCCCCAGCTCTGGGGAGCTGCTGGTGCCTCCCAGAGCAGAGCTGCACATGTGTGCGTGCCACCAAAGCTGCCTATTTATTGTATGCCTGAGGTTTGTTAATTTTTGGAGTAAATTTTTATATCTCCCTGCAATTAAAGTGCTATATTTTGTATTTCTCTTGCAATGTGGTTTTTGGGTGCAATGGGTGGTGGCTCACAGTTGCTGGGGGGAGTCTGGGACCTCTGACTTGTCCCTAATTTGGGTTTTACCTGTGGTGGGGTCTGTGTTAAGCCTCTGTCACCTCCTTCCTTTTCCTGGATTCACTTCCAGGCAGAAAGAAATGAGTCAAAATGCTGTAATGAAGTGGAGGGAGGGAAATGGGATCACTTGGAGAGCCTTCATTCCAGGAAGGAGGAGGAGGAGGAGGATGTGTCCCTGCTCATCTGCCACAGCACTGAGCTGGATGTGATGCTTCAAGGTCACGGGGTGGGGATAATTTTTTATGGTTGTGTCCAAAAACTTCCTCTTTTCCTTTTCCCATGGGAAATGGGAGCATTTCCCCACTGTCCTCTCGTGGTGTAGTCCCAGGTGCCTCCCTCATTCCCTGGTACCCCTTCAGAGGGAGGGGAATTGGAAAGAAAAGCCTTGTGGACTGAGGACAGTTTAATATTTGGAAGAAATTCTTTACTTTGGGAAGGAATTCTTCCCTATGAGGGAGGTGAGGCCCTGGCACAGGGTGCCCAGAGAAGCTGTGGCTGCCTCTGGATCTCTGGAAATACTCAAGGCAGGTTTGATGGTGCTTGGAACAGTCTGGGACAGCGGAAGGTGTCCCTGCCTATGTCAGGGAGTGGAATGAGTTGAACTTTAAGGTCCCTTTCAATGCAAATAATTCAGGGATTCCAATTATAAAAATATCCAGTATAGTAATCGTAATGAAAGGGAGACAGGAGTAAAAGTGAAGGGGAGCAGCTGATGCACAATACAATTGAATGGCAATTCCTGAGAAGAAAATGTCACTGAATGACAATACTGAGGAAAATGAGCTCTCTCCCAGCAGAAACCAGGACATTTCTCCATCCACATTTCTCAGGGTTCTGGTCTAGGGGAGTGCCCTGAGATGGGAGAACCAGCTGGAACTTTGTGATCAAACACAAGGATTGAGGGAATTCCTCCATGCTTGGTGGGATGCTCGTGGTCCTGCCTGTGCCCTTGTGCCTCTGCAGGCATTGCAGCGCCTGGATTTGGGGCTTGTGAGGAGAACTGGCTGCACACCACAATTTTTTAGGATGCACCAGATCTCCAAAGGAGACCCCAACTCCTGTGAGGTCCTATGGGATGCTGT
Source organism: Melozone crissalis (assembly GCF_028551555.1). Classification (NCBI taxonomy): domain Eukaryota; kingdom Metazoa; phylum Chordata; class Aves; order Passeriformes; family Passerellidae; genus Melozone; species Melozone crissalis. The sequence continues at coordinate 2,517,296 of NW_026535785.1, forward strand.
GCCACTGGGGTGGGTGTGGCACCTGTAGGGGAACTGTGGGCACTGCTCAGCCGTTCTCTGCTCTTCCTGAGCATCCCACAGGCTTTAATCCTGCTCCAGTCCTGGATGCTCCTTCAGGGGGTGAAGAAGCCTCACCTGTCCTAGTGATGCCTTGAGAAGGCTGAGCTGAAACAGAGGCTGGACAGAGCTAAAGAATAAAGCAGGGGTTTATTAAAAGGATCTCCTCAATGGATTGGGCACCACAAGAGCCCGGCTAGGGCTGCACCCAAGATGAACCAAACTGGTCCCAAAATGAACCCAGGATGGACCAAAATGGTCCCAAAATGAACCCAACATGGACCAGAATGGTCCCAAAATGAACCCAAGATGAACCAAAATGGCCCCAAAATGCTCGAGCGCTCCCGGGGTCTCTCCCTTGGATCAGCTCTGCTCCTTTTGCACCTTGCAGTTCATTGTCCCATTCCAGCTTTAGCCCCTGCAGTCCCACCCTGCTTGTTTTTCTCTCTCCAGCCCACGGTGTTTGTGCTCTTGGGGCTGAGATTTGGATCATTTGTCCTTGGTGCCCAGCTGGAGCAGGAATTGTTTTGTGTCCCTGCTCTGTGCACAGAGCTCACCATGCCATAATATGAAGCTCAGAATTACGCACTAAAGCAGCACAAAATCTGAAAAATAGAAAAGCCAAAACCTGAGGCATCACCTGTGGCCTGGCAGGGTGGAGGTGGGACTGAGGCACCCTCTGTGGGCTGTGCTGGAACAACTCATGATGGGCTGGAGCCTGGCACACCAGAACCCACTCGTGGTTTCCCCAGCTGTGCAGGGCCAGGTCCTTCCTCAGAAACCACCTGGAGCCACCTGCTCCTGCCCAGGGCTCTTTCAATTTCCACCCCGTGGGGAGCTGAGGTGCCTTGTGATGCTCTGGTTATTTTTGGTGCTGTCTCAGAGCCCACAGCTCAGTTTGGGACCTTAACCAGCAGCATGGCTTCCATCCCACAGAGATTCCAAGAGGAAATACCTGGTGGGTGAGGAGGGACTGAGAAGGAACCAGTGGGATGCAGGAAGAGTAATGAGGTGGGCATGTGATTTTTAGTGGGATTTTAATGGATTTTTAATGGGGTTTTTGTTTAAATTTTTATGGAATTTATTGGAATTTAATTTTATTTAATTCCATTAAAATAAATTTTATTTAATGGAATTAAAGAAAATTTAATTTATTAAAAAATCAATTAAATTAAATTAAATTTAAACCCATTAAATTCCCGGGTTTTTATGGATTTTTTTCCATTAAATTCCTGGGGTTTTCTGCATTTTTATGGAACTTTTTGGGAATTTTTTTCAGGAATTTTAATTTTTATTTTTAATTTTTAATAAATTTCTTAGCATTTTTAAACTGAATTTATTGGGGATTTTTTTGTTCCAATTTTAATGATTTTTGGGGGGGGATTTTTTTATTTTTAAATAAATTTTAATGGAATTTTAAAAATATTTTTAATGGAATTTATTTTGGATTTTAATGGAAATTTTTTGTTTTGAAGTCATGGTGGAATTTTAATGGAATTTTTTGGAAATTTTTTGTGGAATTTTTTTAGAATTTTTAATGGAAACTTTAATGGAAATTTAAATGGATTTTAATGGATTTTTGGGGGAATTCCTTAGGTTTTTAATGGAATTTTTGGGGTTTTTAATGGAATTTTTAGGCCTGAGCTGGGTTTTCCCATCCTGCCATCCATCATGAGGAAGCATCCAACGCTGATGTTCCTGCATCCTGGGCACCCATCCCTGCACCTTGCCTGGCCCTGAGCAGCCCCAGGGAGCTGCTGCTGCTGCAGCTGTGCCCTGCCTTGGTGGTTTTGGGTGACTCAAATACTTTCGTTGGTTTCTGTTCATTTGGGTTCCTCTCTCTGTCACCTCCCCGAAGTGAAACCTCAGTGCCAGTGTGGGCTCCTCTCTGCCAGCGCCTTGTCTGCTGCCAGGTCCCAAAAGTGGCCCAAGATTTTGGCTGAGGACCTTGTCCCCAAAGCCTGGGGGTGATTTATCCCCTGCATCCCCTCCATTGAGTGGTGCTCCTAGTGGAGCATAAATGAGATGCTCAGATTGCTCTCCCCAAAATTCTTGCTGCTTTTTTTGGTGCTTTCCCACACTTGGAGTCAGAGCAGCTGCACCAGCAAACTCCTGCTGGATGCCAAGATATCTCCTTGTGTCCCTGTGGGAATGGGAAGGGAATTTCTGGGAGCTACCCAGGCTGAACTCCTGCCTTCAGGAGCAAAAGGTTCCACATGGGAAGGAGAGTGCAGCTTGGTTTCCATGAAGGAAACCTCAACTTGCAGGACATCCAGGGTTCCCTCAAGAATATTTGGGCAGGAGCCACGTGCTTTCCAAATCCTCCTGACATCTGGCAGGGAAGGGTGGACCAGGGCAGGAAATTTGGGGGAATTTTCCAAGATTTTCCAGCCTAAAGATGTCTCCTCCACGGCAGAGGAACATTCTGATTTCTGGGTGCTGCAAAGGTTGTGACCAACACTGCAGCCCCTTGATGTTTTGCTCACTGACTCAGGGATGCAATTTGGGTCCAAAGCCAACCTTTCTCCTGAGATTTGTGGCTGGAAGGCAGCTGGGCCTCTGGGAAGCATTTTCCTTGGGAGAAAATGAGCTGGATTATATCCTGGGTTGTATTAATCTTGTTCATCACGTGTTTCTGGAGTTTGGTGAGGGGCATGCAGGACATGCTCCTCACCAAATGATGCTCCTCACCAAATGCCACAAACACCACAGAAGGAGAAGAATTCAGTATCCATGAGGACAACAACTGTCCATCCACCCCTCTCACATGCCTGAAACCCATTGTGAGGATTACCTAGTGCCAAATTCGTGTGAAGAACAAGTTTGGTGGGCTGGCGAGCAGGAAGGCGAGGTTTGTTCCAGCTGAATCCTGAGATTTACCCCGTCTCAACGTGGAGAAAGAGGAAAAAAGCTCTGCAGGCATGTCCATGCAGTGCTGTGCAACCACAAGGCAGTGTCATGTCCCAGCTCACAGTTGAACTGCTCGGGAATCCAAGAGCCACCAGCTCCAGCTGCTTCCTCCAACCGCCCCCCCCAGGCGCCTCTGCAGGCGTTAGAAAACAAACAGTCACTTTTTATTTCTAGACACCAGCCTCTCCAACTGGGCTGATTGCTCAATGCCCCCCTTTCAGCACGGCAGCCTGTCCAGAGCCAGCTCCTCTGGGCTCTTCCTGCAGGGTGTTGTAACCTGGGAGCAGCCCCCTCCTCATGGGCAGCTGGGTGTCACCTTGGCAAGGCAGGAAAGCTGCACGGAGGCTCCCACCTCCTTTTCCAAAGAAAAGAAATCCTGTTTATACCCCCTTGGATGGTTTTATGGCCAAGGATGGTGATTTGTGATGGAAACCTGTTGTAACCTGGGAGCAGCCCCCTCCTCATGGGCAGGACGTCTTGGGAAGGCAGGAAAGCTCCATGGAGGCTCCCACCTCCTTTTCCAACGGGATTTATACCCCCTTGGATGGTTTTATGGCCAAGGATGATCATTTGTGATGGAAACCTGTCAGGAAAACCCATCCAGAGTTGCCTTTGGTGGATCTCAAGGGTTTTGCCCCATTTTGTGACAGTTTTTTTGACACGGTTTCATGTGACTTTTTTCAATTGCCTTTTGGTTTGGGTGGATGGTGGGACTTGGTTCAAACCATGAGGTCAGAGCTGTGGGGGCAGCACAAGGATTGGCCAAGGCACCTCCTGAGCTCCACCAAAAGAAGGAAGAGGAGGTGCTGGGAAGAGCTGAGGGTGAGGAGACTGAAGCTGCAGGAATTCCTCAAGCTGGACTTGGCTGCAGGAAGGTCTCCTGCAGAAGAAATGAGATCCCAAACCCCAGAAAACGTGACAGCCACTCGATTTTCAGAATCAGCTTCTGACAGGTGCCCTCTCTCTCTGCAGGTGCCTGAGCACCAGACACTGAAAACAACAGAGGCAGCACAAGGATGAGGAGAAACACAATGATATTTGTGCAGAACTTTGGCTTTGTAATGAGACCAAGTCTGAAGCCACGTCCAGGCTGAAATCCCCTCCCTTCCCCCTCAATCTGCATTTGCTCAGTGTCCTGCTCTGACATGTTTTTATTGTGGGTGATTAGTTTGCAATAACGAAACACCCGGATGCAGCGAGCAGCCATAAAAATCAGCCTGACATTGTTGTGTGGGTCTGGGTGACCCAGAGCCACCAGGTAACCCAGGCCTGTCTGCTCTTCCTTAGAAGGATTTGGTCTCAGCCCTAAAAATGGAAATGGGAAGAAGCAAAAGGGCATTTCAGGCCGTTGCACAAGGAGGTCTTTGCAATGTGGTGGTTAAAAAAAAATATTCCAAGCTGGAGAAACATTGCTTTTCCTTCTTTTTCACCCCAATGTGTGAATGTGGTTGGGTGTTCAGAAGAGTTGCTCCAGCTCTTGCTGAGAGAATAATTCACATGGGTTGTGTAAAACCTCCTTGCTCCGTGCTGGGTGTTTTTCAGAGAAATGCAAATCACAGAAACATGGAAGGATTTGGGTTGGAAGGGACCTTAAAGCTCATCTCATTCCAACCTCTCCCTGGAGGATGGAATACCTCTAGGCTGTTTAAAACCCCCCAAAACAACAAGATTTTTTGGTTTTGGAGCAATTAGTTTCAATAATATCAATTTCCAGCATCCCATGGTTACTGCTTTTTTCTTATATTGGGCTTCAGAGGGAGGACTGAGGGATGTGGAAGCAACAGTGGTTTGAAACAAGAGATTCCCTGCCTGTGTCTTTCTGTTCTGTATTTGAGGAGTAACCACTTCTCCCTGAGGTAAATCTGGCAAATGGACAGGTCTGCAGGGTGCAGAGGGCAGGTTGGTCTTCCCAGGAATCACAGCTAGAAAAAATAGCAAGAGGGATCATTTTGGGGAATGTTTTTACCCCTCTGCCCCAGAAATACAGTCTGGTTTTGTTTTGGAGGAGAATCTGGACACCTCTTTTGTAAAAACACCAAATATTTCAAATTTGCTGATTTGCTTTGCTGCCCCAACCCATGTTTTCTCTGTTTGCTCCTAAGTGCTCATGACCAGAGTGACCTCCAGTCCTTCCTCAGGCAGATGGGGAGGTCTGGAGGAGACCTGGTGCAAAGAGGGATGGGAAAAGCCTCTTTATCAGGTGGAGAAGTGTCGCAGACATCTTTTATGAAAAATCTTTTCTTTAGGATTTTTCCTCCTGAGAAGCTGAGAAGCGTCAGGAACCAAATGTAAACACTGATTATCTGCTGCTGTGGAATGCAACAGGCAGATCTTTGATTAACTTATGTTAGTTATTTTTAATTAATGGCCAATCACAGCTCAGCTAGCTCAGACAGAGAGTCCGAGCCACAAACTTTTGTTATCATTCTTTCTTATTCTATTCTTAGCTAGCTTTTTGATGAAATTTTTTTTTCTATTCTTTTAGTATAGTTTTAATATAATATATATCATAAAATAATAAATCAAGCCTTCTGAAACATGGAGTCAGATCCTCATCTCTTCCCTCATCCTCACACCCCTGTGAACACGGTCACAGAGAAAGGAAGGGACCCCTTGCTTGCATTTAAGGCCAGGAAGGGAAAAATGAGTGGGAAACTTTCACTTGTGGTGTGAGCAGCAAGGGCAAGGAGGGCCTGCAGGAAGGAGGCTCGTGGTGGGGAAGGTGGGGAAGGTGGTCTCTGGGGTTCACCACCGAGCAGGAGGTGGAAAAGGTGGGGGAAAGTGAGAGAGGGTGGTTGGTGGTTGGAGGGAGGTTCATTGCTGGTGCAGCTCAGGAGAAGCGTGAGCACCTGCCCTGCCCAATGTCCAGGTCCTACACAACATCATCCCTGAGAGGGGAAGGAGCAAGTGTGGCTGAGCTGAACCCAAAATCAGGGCTGAGGGAAGCCTGGGCTGTGTGGCTGCAGCATGGAGGGTCAGAGCCCCCAGCACAGCCCTGCTCCATGGACATCTTTAATGCCCTCAACTGCTCATGGCTGTGCGGCCCAACCTCTGTGGAGTGATAGCCAAGAAAGAGCTGCATTGTGTGGGATGGGATCAGAAAGGAGAGAGGGTTCCATTCCATTGGCAGGACACAGCAGAAATCTCTCCTGGGAGAGGAGGAATCTCCTGGGTTTCTCCTGAGGAGCTTCTCTGGTTCTGCTTGATTCCTCTTTCCTGCCCACAGCCACTGATGGGGCTGGGTCTCCTTTTGTGGGGCTGAGACCAAGATCAGGCTGAATGGTGGGGAGACAAACCCTCTGTGCCCACCCTGGGTGGCTCTGCCCTCGGGGTGGATGTGGGGAACTCTTGGTCTCGACAAGAGTCTGAAAATTCTGGAAATTCTCAACTGCTTGTGGCTGTGGGGCCCAACCCCTGTGGAGTGATGGCCAAGAAAGAGCTGCATTGTGTGGGGATGGGATCAGAAAGGACAGAGAGATTCTACCCTGTTGGGCAGGACACAGCAGCAGTCTCTCCTGGGATGGCACAGTCTCCTAGGTTTCTCCTGAGGAGCATCTCTGGTGTCTGCTCAATTCCTCTTTCCTGCCACTGATAGGGCTGGGTCTCCTTTTGTGGGCTGAGATCAGGCAGGAGACCAAGATCAGGCTGAATGGTGGGGAAACAAACCCTGTGTGCCCACCCTGGGTGGCTTGCCCTCAGGGTGGATGTGGGGAACTCTCGGTCTTGACAAGAATCTGGAAATTCTGGGGTAATTTTAACCTTGCTGTGGGTTGTGAGAAACCAAGGGGGTTTTACAGCTTTTCTGTGCTGGGCACTCAGAGTCACAGGGTGCAACTGCCCCAGGAGAAACAGTGAGTCCCAGTTGGAGCAGGGCAGGATCATGGGAGCCCTCAGGGCTGGGATCCCCTGGAATGTCCTTTCCCACCGAAAGTTATCAAGGAGGGTTTAGAAAAAGCGCAGTTTCTTCATTTTCCCCCATCAGATTTTTCTGGGTGAAGCTGTAAGGATGAGTCATGAAGCCAAGGGGTGTCAGGAGGGTTTTTGAGTATCAGAGAGGATTTTGTGTGGCAGGCAGGTGTCTGGCCAGGCTGGTTAGCCAGCACCTATCCCATTTGTATGGCCTTTGGGCTATCTAGTTTGGACTAGGTGACCTTTAATAATCCCTTCTGTCCCAGATCATTTCACCTGGCCTGGAACACTTCCTGCTGTGAGTTTGCAACTGCCAGAGGTCTCGATGTGAAAGCAAAACCTGGCCTCAGGTTTTGCCCTGTTGAGAAATTATTCCGTGTTTCTGGGAAAGTGACATCATCTTTTAGAACTGCTGCAGGAAAAGGTGCCACTGTGTCATTTCGGGTCCTGTCTCCTGATTTTGGTTCTTACTCACAGAATCCCTGACAGGTTTGTGTTGGAAGGCATTTTAAAGCTCATCCCACCCCCTGCCATGGCCAGGGACACCTTCCACTTTCCCAGGTTGCTCCAAGCCCTGCCCAGCCTGGCATTGGGCACTGCCAGGGATAGGGCAGCCACATTTTGAAGAGTTTAAACACTTTGAGGAGTTTAAACACTTAAGCACAACAGTGGAAAACTGGGGATTTTGCTGTAATTTTTATGAAACTGGTGGAGTTTGTAGCAGCCTCTTTCTAAAGTGAGAAATGAAAGGAAAGCAATAAACAATGCCTGGAACCTCTGGAGCATTTTTCCACAGAAGCTTCAAGCCCAGGAGCAGGAAAATCTTTGCCTGCTCATGAAAGTTCATTTTGCAAAGGCTTAATATCCTGGATATCTCACCTTGCCCCACAGTGAATTTATTCATCTCCAAACAACCAGGAGCTGTTCAGGGAGAGCTGATTCATCGCAGCCCAGTCCTTGAGACATCCTGCTCCTTATCAGCCCTGCAGGGCTATCAAGAGAGGTGAGGCTGGAAAGGAGCCCGGAGAATTTAATAATTCACTCTTGATTTGTGTGGCCGTCACCGGTGGACGCTGAGGTGCTGCCAGAGACGGGATCTGATTCCAGGGCAGGGCCAGATCTTAAAATAGGAGGATGGGAATGAATGGTAACGTCTGTTTTCCCTTTTATTGGCCTGCTGTAAAGGTTCACCTCCAGCCTGAGCTGTCAGTTGGGCACGATGTGGTAACCCCAGAGTTCCAGGAATCCTGCCTGGACCTGTGACCCCAATCTGAGCTGATTTAGCACACCTCTGGTTTTTATTGAGATAAGAAATGGTGAGTTGATCATATCTCTCCTGTTCCTTACTTTTCTGCTGTTTTAGCTATTTTATTAGGGTGTTTTTGGTCACAAGTGGAGGCTGGCAGAGACAGAGCTGCTGTCCTGTGCATTCAGTCATCTTTTCTCTGGCTGGATTTGGGACAGAGCCAATTCTCCCCAAAACCAGAATCTTTCCATCACATGCTTCAGCCTCGGGGTCTGCAGGTGTGATCATCTCATCTGGTTCTGAGGTAGCTCCACTGCCTACAAAAGGCAAATGCTGAAGCTTTGAGAATTCACAGTGCTGCAAAAAAAAGTTCCCCAGCTCCTTTCCCCCAACACCAAGAGCTGCTCTCAGTTTTGTACAGGGCGAAACCTGGAGTTTCACTGAAACCAGCTGAAAAAAGTCCTCCCCATCCTGTAACCCCTCTCCTTTTCCAGATATTTATGATGTGCTTGTGTTACAGCCTCCTCCTGAATCTGGAATTTAAGAGGAATTCTGGCTTGAGACCAAATTTTCAAAAGCAAGTAGGAAAAAAAAAATTAAACCAATGAGCTGCAGTGCGCAAAACCCATGTGCAGAGAAGAACAAAATTCACGACATAAATATTTATTTTATTCTACTGAAGCTTCCTGAATAGTCAAATAGGACTTTTCCTGCTGGGATGAGCCAGGGTGAGATCCATTCCCTGAGACAAAACAAGCCTTGAGTTCAGACTTGGCCTCTGCTGAGAATTAATTAATCTGCTCTTAGTGAGATCTCAGCTCCTGGGTTTTCCACCAAGGGATGCTGAGCCCCTGCTTTAAAAATCAGAATTTCCTTGCAGAAATTCTGGCAGAAAAAGTGATGAGTGCCAGAGTGGGTGCAGGAGTGGCCTCGGGGCTCATTTACATTTATGGGTGAGAAGTGGGGCGTGAGCTGCTTTTCTGTCAGAGCCAGGCTTGGCCCCAAAACCCCCTCTTGGTTTGGTATCTCTCAGGGCTGGAGCAAGGTCTTGAAGGGGGAAAAGCCCTGAGAGCTGCCAAACCTCTTTTCCTTGTAGGGGAATTAGTTGGTGTCCTGTAATGGGGTTCAGCCTTTCCTTTGTCACCTCTATTTGTGGTTGCCTTGCCTCGTTAAACGTCTGGGCTTGATGATCTTAGAGATCTTTTATGATCTAAATGATTTTATTGCCGTGTTTCCTCCTCCCAGGAGGCTTGCTCCATTCTTGGAAGTGTTGGATGGGGCTTGGAGCTAACAAAATTCTCCAAGAAAAATTCCCCAAGGTATTTTGTCCAAGTATTTATCTTTGGAGCTGAAGGAAATAGAATTGTTTTGTGGAGGGGAGCTCCACAAAACACTTTTGGTGGTGTTCCAGCGCCACTTTTTTGTGGTGTTCCAGCCATGCTGGGAAATGGATTTCCTTGGGCTGACCCTGGAATGCTGCAGGATCCCATGTCCCTGAAGCCCCAACTTGCTGGGCATGGGTGCAGGAGCTGAACTTGGGGACATTCCTGTGGAAAGGGACACGTTTAACAGAGTCCTTAATGAAGGAGCTTTTTTTTTGGCATCCCAAACTTTCCTTAACCAGTAAATGCTGTGTCAGACAAGCTGCAGGGCTGGGGAGGAATGGTTATTCTGCCATATTGAGTATGCCAGGGAATGAGGGAAATCTATTTTTCCTGCTTTATTTCCTTTTTCCTGCTGTTATTGATGGACTCCTTGTCCCTTTTTTCCCCACAGTTTTTGGTGCAGGAGGTTGCAGAGTGGAATGGGACATTAATCCTTGTACTCCTTCCACATCCTTGTATCTACACCGAGGTGGAAGACAGAACTGAGCATCCCTTCAGGGCAAAAGGGTGTTTTATAGGAATAAACAACAAAAAAAGAGAGAGCAAACCAGGTCAGAGATGAATCCAGGCCTCAGGGGAGGCTTTGCAAAAGAGCTGGAAATCTCACAATAGGCCTCATGAGATTTCTGATACTTCCCACTTCTGGCTGGGCCAGAAATACCACAAGAACAACGCTGCATCATCATTCTCAGCTCTGGCTCTGCTCTTCCCACACTCCCAGCCGGGATCGGCCTCCCAAACCTCCTCCAGGCCTAGGATCCACCGGCACTGTGACACAGCCTCCGCCCGGCTTTTCCTTTCACCCCCATTGCCTCGAGCAGGGAGATATTTTTGGTCCAGAAACCAAATGAGTCATTTTGTGGATCCCAAGGCCTATTTTTGGGTCGGGGTGTGCGCCTCCCCCTGCTGATGCTGCCGGGGCATCTTCAGCCACCCGAGGCAGGTGGGCACACAGAGGGCACTGCACCCTCAGCCTCAAATCCAGCTGAATGGCAGAGCCTGGAGGCTGCCCCTGGCCCAGGGCTGTTGTGCAATCCCTCCGTTCACGTTTCAGAGCTCGGTCCTTACCCTTTCCGCCCTCCAGGCTGGGTTTGTTATGCAGAGGAAGCTTCTAAGGAGCCCCGACAAACAGACAGGAAACCGAGTCTTTCACCGCTCGGACACATTGTCTGCCCGGGGCTAAATTTGAACATAAAAAGGCCTTATTTATTTCTTTTATTTATAAATCCTCGGCCGTGTGCTTTGAAGACAGGCCCTGGTTGGGAAGGGCGACGGGAAGGGTGAGGGGAAGGGTGAGGGGAAGGGCAGCCAGCACCGTGTGGGCCAAAGTTCAGCTCTGGTGTGTGGGGTGGGATCAGGGCAGGCTTGGATGCTCCATGCCATGGCCTGGAGTGATGCCCAGGTGGGAATGGCTGGCTGAGATGGTGGGGCTTGGATGGGACAGCTCTGGTGATCAGTTTTGGGGTGGAGGCTTCACTCAGGAGCCCATGGACCACCCCTGTGTGGGTGATGGTGAAGGTGGTGCTGGGATCCAAGCTACATTGCCTGGCTGAAGCTGAAATCCTGGCTGCCTCAATGTTCCCACAGAGGCTGGGTGATGAGGGATTCACATCCAGGATTGGATCCATGGAAGTGTTTAAAGCCAGGTTGGATGGGGCTTGGAGCTATCTTGGATAGTGGGAGCTGTCCCTGCTCATGGCAGGGGTTGGGATGAAATGATCTTTAAGGTCCCTTCCAGCCCAAACCATTCCAAGATTCCAAGGTCGGGTGGCCACTCCATGTCCATACCTGGAGTCACCACCACCACCTTGGCCACCACCTCTGGAGAAGCTGCTCATGTTCCCAACAGCATCAGAGCTGCCTCCCACCAACCCACGGCCTCCTGCTCCCACCATTGACCCTGGTGAGGCCATCAGAGGAACCAGAGGCTCCTTTGGAGATGTTTTTTTTTTATTTTCCATGTCACAGCGGGTATTTCCAGACAAAGGTAGTGTGGGAGAGGCAGGCAGGTCTCAGCCACCACAGCAGGCTTTAAAAAGTGAAAACACGAAGTCGAAAGCTGCCAAACCTGCAGCAACTTCCCAAATCCCACCTGAAATTTAGCAAAAGGCACAGGGAAAGTAAAAGTTCCAGCGCTGCTTTTTTTGGGGCCGTGGTTTCTTTTTTAATGTTGTTGCTCTTGGAGAAACATCTCCCTTTATTCTGAGAAAAGGGAAGCGCTGGGGCCATGGCTTCTGGGGAGTTGTGGATCTGCCCCTCAGGAGAGCAAAACTGGGGTCAGCTGCAGCACCCAGGGTTGCACCAGGGCTTGGACAATTCAACAGCAATGCTGAGGTCACTGTGGCATGGCCAGGAGCTGCAGGAGGAGATATAGAGAAGAGGAGAAAGCTCTTGTCCTCTCTCTCTGCCCCATCAGGAACACGGATGGGTTTGGGCACCGAGCTGCTCCATCTCCCCCCTCCTGAGGGTGAGGTTGGGCTCAGCTGCACCAAAACCCACCAGTCCCAGCGACCCTTTTCTTTATTTAACCCTCCCCGGGCCCAGGATTGAGGAGCCACTTCCACATTTGCTGCTGGCCACGGGCAGAAGGCCCTTGGAGCTGTTTCTGCTCCTCCTGCCCGGCCTGCCTTGCTCGCAGATGCTCAAACCACACGTTCCTTCACCCAGCGTGGCCCAGCACAGATGGACAGAGCTCAAAACACCCCAAAATAACGCCTGGCCTGGCCACAGCAGTCCTGCGAGGGTCTCCCAGCCAGAGCAGCTGGGGCTGAGGGGACAGGCTAAAAATAGGGGTGTGCTGCAAGTTTCTGAGCTGCAAGTTTCTGGAGATGCCAAAGCGTGAGGTGAAACTCAGTCTGGGTTAACTGAAAAGCTGAGGGTGTATTTGGGGTTGTTTCTGCTTGGGGGGGTTCAGCAGGAGGAATGGGGGAGCCCTCTTGGGAATGGGTTTATTGGGGTCTCCCCATCACCTCTGGGCATTGTCTGTGTTTGTTTTGTGGGCTCACCACCCTCGCAGGGAGCTGCATTCTGGGGCCCAGAGCTGTGCTGTCCCCACAGATTTTGGGTCATACAGAGGGTCCAGCCCAGCATCCCAGTGTAGCTGCACACTCCACCTGAGCCCCATCCTGCCAATAAGGGCGCCCAAACCCTCCATCCCTGCAGAAGGACAGCATGAAAATCTCTCTCTGATATTTCCACCCACGGCCCACGTGCTGAGGACATGCCTGGAATTTTGTGTGGGACACCCTGAGCACACCAGAAGCTTGGAACATTGCATGGAAAAAGCCCAAGTGTTGAGAAAATTGAGAAATTTGTCAGGTTTAGCGGCTCCCCAGGGTTTGAAATTTCACAAGATGATGTGCAGCTCACTGATATTTACCAAAAAATCAGCTTCCAAGTCCATTCAAAAGTGGGGGGTATAGGATTGAAAACCTTAAATAAAGTGTCAAACCAGATCTAAATGAGGAAAAACTGAAATAACAAAGATGAAAGTGCTGTTCCTTCCCGTCCATGTGTTTGGAACCTCTGTATTCCCCACCAAGGCCAGGAGAATCCATCCCATCCCCGTCCCCCCACCTTGCACAACCCCCTGGCTCCTTCTCCTTCTCCTTCCTCACCCTGGGTGAAATCAGAGCTGTTATTTCAAAGAGAAGCTTGTGATTTATCGCTGTAATCTCAACCACAAGTTGAGCTGGCAGGAGTTAGGGGAGCCACAAGGAATAACAGAGGGCTTGGCCATTCATTTCAGCATCCTCTGCTCTCTGGAGGTTTTTATTTCTTCACTACAGCAGCGGGGAAATATGAGTTTCTCACAGAAAGAGGAGAAAATGAAAAGGGAAAAAAAGGATTGCCCGGGATTTGTGCTGAAGTAGCTCAAAATGGGGCTGTTTCTCTGCATTCTGGTTATAAAAAAATCAGCTTTTTTGAGCTTAAAAACCTGAGATCATTTCAGCAACCAGAGGGACCAGCCCTGCCTGGCAAAGGGGGACACCCTGGGATGGTGCTGCTGGTCCAAGGGCAGAGCTGAGGGAGGGTTTCTCCTCATTTTTCCCATTTTTCCTTTCCCCATAAGTCACTTTTAGAGCTCCCAGCAGCCAGCCTGGCAAGCGCAGCTTTGCAGGGATGTTAATGAGTCTTTAAATCAAAGGCTTGTGGTGGCCAAAGCAAACCTGGTGTCTCCTGCCAGAAAGGGGCTGCACACAGAGCTCCCAAACACCGCCTGGCTGTGAAGGAACAGCACTGTCATCTTTGTTATTCCACTTTTTCCTCATTTAGATCTGCTTTGACACTTTATTTAAAGCTTTCAATCCTATTTGCCCCAGTTTTGAATGGACCTAGAAGCTGATTTTTTGCTAAACATCAGTGAGATGCACATCATCTTGTGAAATCTCAAACCCTGGAGAGTCACTAAACCTGACAAATTTCCCAATTTTCTCAACACTCGAGCTTTTGCTTCCAATATTCCAAGCTTCTGGTGTGCTCAGGAGAAATCCATCAATTTTTTATGCCTTTTCCTTGTTTTACAGAAGAAAAGGCTGTTTTTCCAGGCTGGCTGCAGACTGTGGGGGAGTTAGATTTTAACCCACTCTGAGGAAATGACAAAGCATTAACTCCCCTGCAAGGCACTGAAATAGTTTTCATTAAAGCCAATCTTTGCAAGGAGTTGTTTTCCAAGCCAAAAAAATAAAAAAGAAAAAAAGAAAAAATAAGAGAAAGAAAAAAAAATTTGCTCTTCCTTGGTCTTTCTGCTTTGCTAATCCACTTTGACATCTATTAGCAATTATTTATTTCCTTCCTGTTGGCTGTTTATGGTGCAATTTTTCACCCAAATAGGCATTACTCAATAATAACCCCTGCTGAAAGGCAATTAGGAAACACGAAGGGGGTGGTTACAGAGATTGTGGGGCTTTTCCCAACCCCAAATTCTCATTTTTTTGGGGCCCAAACAGAGCTGGAGATGCCTCTCAGGGCAGCAGAACCCTGCCAGGCCCTGGGATTGGAGCATCCCATCCTCATACTATTCTAACTCAAGATTTTTGTCCCTGCTATTTGCAGCTTTTGCAGGGAGCCACGAGCTGCAGAGCCCAGATTTAGGAAGGCTCCACTTTCGTTGTCTCCTGGGTAATAATCTTCTTTCTTCCCTTTGGGTTTGGCTGATGAGGAAGAGCTGTAAAAAAAACCAGGATTCTTGTTCCTTAATGAAAATGCTCGGTGCCCAAAGAGGAGTTCCCATGAAGCCGCAAGGTAGTGCAAAACCGAAAAGAAAATTCAAAAAATCTTTGCAAAACCGGCTCAATGTTTGGGTGCAGCATCTCAGGAGCGTTTCCCCATTCCACCCCTCTGTGGGGACAGCTCAGGGCAGGTCACCCACCCTCCAAAATTCCCCCTGAGCCACGGCTTTCTCAAGAAAACACTCCTTGCATGCGAGAAGCCACAGCGAGGGGGGAAAAAACTGAGATTTGAGTTGAAATGATGGAGCTTATAAGGAAATAAAGACTTTTTCTGGCCGTGCCTTGTTCTTGATCTTCCTGGGGGTGCTGAGGGCAGTCAGGGCATGGTGCTGGTGGGGTTTGGGGCTGGGGCTGAGTGCCAAAATCCCCCCCAGGCAGGAACCACGCTAGAGAGGGGTGAGAGCACAGCGGGTGCTGCTCGAAGGTGGGGACAGCCCAGGCCTGGTTCTGCTTGGCTGCAGCTGCCACCCAAAATAATCAAACCTCACCCCAGAGTTTCTGCTGCTGCTGCTGCTGCCGCCGCTGCTGCTGCTGCTGAGGGAAAGTTCATTTTCATTTTCCGACCGCTTTCCCGGCCGGGACGCGCCAGGGCTGCTGGGGTGGGCTATGTGGGGCACCAAGGGGCACTGAGATGACACTTGGGATGGATCTGGTGTGGTTTTTGGACAGAAAGGGGGGTCTGAGGGTGAGTGGGAAGGGGATACAGCCAGAGCAGCACCGGGAGTGGGATCATGAGCCATGGGTTGGTTTGGGATGAGAGGGATCTTAAATCTCATCTTGTTCCAGCCCTGCTGTGGCAGGGACACCTTCCACTGTGCCAGAGTGCCACAAACCACATCCAGTCTGGCCTTGGACACTGCCAGGGATTCAGGGGCAGCCACAGCTGCTCTGGGCACCTGTGCCAGATCCTCAGCACTCTCACAGGGAAGAATTCCTTCCCAAAATCCCATCAAGCCCTGTCCCCTCAGTGTAAGGCGATTCCCCCCCTCCTGTCACTGCAGCTCTTGCCCAAAGTCTCTCTTCTTTATGTCTCTCTCCATCTTTCCTGTGGGTTCCCTTGAGGCCCCAGTTAAACCAGCCTGAATCTTCCCTTTCCCAGGCTGGGCACTCCCAGCTCTCCCATCTTTTCCTCAGGGCAGAGCTGCTCCATCCCTCTGATCACCCTGGTGCCTCTCCAGCAGCTAGGGTGGGACATTGAGCTGCTCCCCACAAACCTGTGGGGTCCCTGATCACCCTGGTGCCTCCGGACGCTCTCCAGCAGCCTGGATGGGACATTGTGCTGCTCCCAATAAACATGCGGGCTCTCAAATCCACTGGGAAGGTGTCCTTGCCTGTCACTGTGGTATTTTATGAAAAATCCCTTTGCCAGGATTTTTCTCCTGAGAAGCCTCAGAAATTAAATAGAAACAATAATTATCTGATTGCTTGAAATGTGTTTTGAAGGTTGTTTACCAACAGGTGCATCTTGGATTAGTTCCATGTAAAATGTTTTTAATTAATGACCAATCCCAGTCCAGCTGTGTGGGGATTCTGGTCAGTCATGGGGTTTTTATCATCATTCTTTTTGAGCCTTCTGATGTTTCCTTTCTCTCTGTCTTTAGTATAATTTTACTATATAATTTTCATATAATGTAATAAATGTAATGTAGTGTAATAATATAATGTAATACAATACAATACAATAATATACTATACTTTAATATACTATACTATACTATACTATACTACACTATACTATAATAAATAATATAACATAACATAACATAACATAACATAACATAACATAACATAACATAATATAATATAACATACAACATAACATCATAACATAACACCATAACATAATATAATAAATCAGCTCTCTAAGAACTTGGAGTCAATTCTCATCTCTCACCTCGTCCTAGAGACCCCAACAACACCCCAACAATTAATAACTACACTTGCCCATTTCCAACCCAAACCATTCCATAAATAATACACTACCCCCCTTCCAGGCTGTGATAATCCTTAAATCTTTCCCCCTCTAACCCACAAACCCTCCACAGGCACCTCCAGACAAGATTAAGCTCAGCAATAACAAATCCAGAGGGTTTTTTCCCTCTATTTATGTGGATCATCATTGTGGACAGCCCCTGGTGCATTCCTTGATCCCACATTCCCTGCTGCATTTCCCCAGCCAAATCCCTCCCTCCACGTGTATTAAATATTTCCTTGGTGCTTCCAGGGGCTAAAAACATTTCTCTGTGTGGATTCCTTTAAATTCCACCCTCTGGATGGTTGGAGGTGGGAATGTTTGTACTGAGGGTTTTACAGGGAGCCTGGGAATTATTTTGCTGCTAACAAACTTTGCTCACGCCTTTACAAAATGCAAATATTCCAATTCCAGTGTTGCTAAAACACAGAGCTGAGATCACAGGGACTTGTTCAGGGTGTTGGTTTCTTTTTTAGCTGCTTATTCTTGGTATTTGCTTGGAAAAAAATGTGGTTTTCTATTTGTAATAAATAGAGCAGCGTGAAAAACATGACTTCTAAGCAAATCTCTGAAATTAGGAGCTTCAAATCCTTCTGGATTCCCCCTTCATGGGGGAAAAGATCTGGCTAGAAACAACAAGCACATCCTGGGAAATGAACAGTGGGAATATTCTGTCTGAACAGGAAGAATGCACAGAACCATTAGAGTCAGTGTTAATTAGGGCTGATTGACTGAGAGCTGAGCCTGGCACGAGCTGCTAGGAGCCTGTGTTGAGTCACTGGGAAAACCACAGGCTGTTGTTAGAGGGAAAAAAATTAACAAAAAAATATAAATACATGAGCAGGTGTGACTTTCCATGGTCCTGAGTGATGGAGGAACCTGGAATTGGGGATCAATCCCAATTTGTGGAGGTGGTGCCTCTGTTCAGAGGGTGATGGGGAATCCTCTCCTGGGAGATCCCTGTCTCTGCCAGGGATGTGAAGGCAGAAAGTGGCTCCAAGTCCTCAAAAGGTGGGGATTTCAATCCAAAGACTGAAATCAAGGATTCAATCCTCCATCCCTACACAGGCAGAGCTCCTGACTGGATCCAGCCCTGCCTCAGAGAGCTCCTCTCTCCAGAGAAAGATTTACGGCTGTGGAAAATCACTCCCCCAAATCCTCATTGCTCTTTCCCCACTGGAAGGTCCTGCAAAAACCAGATGAGCAAATATGTGTTATTGAGGGAAAACGCGGAGAAAGCAGAGAAAATCCCAGTGAGGGAAGGTTCTGGCAGGCTGGAAGCAGCTCCACAGGGCCTTTGGAATGGGCTTTCTGCAGCTCAAAGCATGGAAAGCGTCAGGGGCTCAGTGGAGAGGCCATTCCACTGGGAACCATCTCCCTGCCCCTTCCTCCAAACCCTGAAACTTCTGATTTCACGACTTTTCCATGATTTTCTTTTTGCTGCCATAAATTCCCACTGCTGTGACATCAGTGACAATCCCAGCTGGGGCTTCTGGTGCCTTCTGCAGCACCAGGAGCAGATCTCCATCACCACCTCCCATAGCTCAGTCAGGGGCTGATGATGCCTCAGGTTGGAACTTTTCTGTTTTTCACACTCTGTGCTGCTTTAGTGTGTGGGTCTGGGTTCACATCAGGGGATGCTGAGCTCTGTGCACAGAGCAGGGACACAAAACAATTCCTGCTCCAGCTGGGCACCAAGGATAAATGATCCAAATCTCAGCCCCAGGAGCACAAACCCCGTGGGCTGGAGAGAGAAAAACAAGCAGGGTGGGACTGCAGGGGCTAAAGCTGGAATGGGACAATGAACTGCAAGGTGCAAATGGAGCAGAACTGATCCCAGGGAGAGACCCCGGGAGCGCTCGAGCATTTTGGGACCATTTTGGTTCATCTTGGGTGCATTTTGGGACCATTTTGGTTCACCTTGTGTGCAGCCCTGGCTGGGCCCTTGTGCTGCCCAAGGTGGATCCATTGAGAAGATCCTTTTAATAAATCCCTGCTTTATTCTTTATTCTCTGTCTAGCCTCTGTTCTAGCTCAGCCTTCTCGAGGCATCACTGGGAGATGGCAAAAAACCCCTCCACCACTCCTTTTCTGTGGCTTTTTTTGCACAATTTGGGGCTGGTTTTGCTCTGTCCCTCCTTCCTGCACACCTTAATCCCCTTGCCCACGTGCTGCAGCCATAAATGCAACGGGCACGGTCAGAGTCTCACCACTATTATTGTTCATCCTGTTTTATATAATAACCAAGTTTGCTCTTTTGACTCACCGACTGCTCCCTGCATCAGGAATTGTGCTGAAAATCGATCCACTTAATGCAGGAAGTGGTCACTGGCATGGAAAATTTCAAATAGTAGATGGGATGGGCTGGTTTGCACCTGCTGGTTTGCAGGGCATGGATTTGGGTGGGATGCTCCACTGTCTGTTCTGCTCTTTGGGGTTTTTTCCCCCCAGAAAAATAGATTTTTGTGCTAAAATCCTCTTGGTGCTCCTGGCAGCTGGTGGGAGGCAAAGGGAATGGGATTCATCACTGACCACCAGCACTGGAAACCTTGGAAAAGATCCCCGAGTGCCCATCCAAGCCCAGCAGCTCCAAATGGAGCACTGGGGGAATCGCTGTCCCAGAGCCATCCCAAGGACCTGCCTCATTAATCACGCTGCCTAATCACCTGTTAATGACCTGTTCCACAGCAGAGCTCTGACTGTGCTTGCTCTGGGCGTTAAAGCCCTCCCTGCCTGCCCTGGGAGCAGGGACATGGGTTTGGAAAACGCTCTTAAGAGCCTGAAATGATTCTTGGGGCTGTCCTGAGCATGCTCAGGAGTGCTGACCCTTGTGGGTCTCTTTGAGCTCCATTTATTCCATGGGTGTTGTCCCTTCTGCCACAACTCGATGTCCCCTTCAGTTCCTGGGACCCAGAGGGGTGGCCGTGCCCAGGTGTGCATCAAAGCAGGGCTGCAGCTCAGTTTCCTGGCTGAGCCCTCCAGCAACCCGATCCCACAAATAAATCAGGGTTTATTGCATCCAAAGCACCGGGAATTTGAACCTAGGCAGGATGAAGGAAATAAAATCAGGAAGATACCCAGCAGCAGGAGGGAAAGCTTCACCTTCAAGCACGACCCTGCCCTTCCTGCCAAGCTTGTTCAAGGGATGCTCCTCAAAAAGAAAATCCCTTCTCTCTGCTTGGGCACAGCTTTTTGGGGTGCTGGGAGCCAGAGGTTCTCCCTGGCACAGCTGCCAAGGTAGAGGAGGTAGAGGAACAGAGAGAGTTTTGTATTTAGGAAGTTAAAGCAGGAGTGAGTTCCCTAAAGGGATGGACTGTCAATTCTGCTCAAAAGATTTCTACAGTTTTAATAAATGTTGAGTGGGATATTTAAATTATTCTTGAACAGATTAGCCTGGATATTGTAATGAATTGGAATCCTATTTGTCTCCAAGTTTTAATTCTGTCTAATCCTTATTTTTTTTGACTTTTGAAGGAGATGACGACAGAGAGTTTAAAGAAAAAACCCCACACCAAGTAAACATGGATTATTTGCCATGATTTTTTACAGCCCACAGACTCAAAGCTGAGATCTATCTCTGTTTTATCATTGTGAATTTTGCATGGCATATCCAGCTGTGACGGCTGGGAAAATCACTGCACCTCAATGAAACCATCAAGAGCTCCACAGCATTCAGCCAGAGATAGGTGGCAAGTCAGCTAAAAGTGAAGCGAGGAGATGGTGAGGAGGCAAAAAGCACGGGGCTGTGGGGCCACAGGGACCTCTGTCTGCGTCCCCAGTGTCCCCAGTGTGTCCCCAGTGTCCCCAGTGTCCCCAGCACAGGCACCAGGAGCTCCCAGCACCAGCTCGGCTGCGCCCAGGTCACCCCGAGCAGCCACATGATCGGCGAGGTCGGAGCAGCGACAACAACAGGAACAATCTGTGGGAGAGGAACTTAGGGATGAACCCAACTTCTCTAAAGTATAAAAAGAGCCTTGGGGGGGGCCACAGAAGGCTTTGCACGTCCTCCCCTCCCGCCGGCGTTGACGGTTGGGAGCCGGCGCTGGCCTGGCGTTGTGCAACTCCACTTGTGAGCTCTTGGCATTGCCTCCGCTGCCCTCCCAGGAAAGGAAACACAGCCCAGCCAGGCTGAAGGGCCTTTGCAAGGGCTCAAACGGCTCTGCTCGGCCTCTGCCTGGCTTTGCTTGGATGGTGGAGCAAACCCCTTTGTCAAACCTTGCTAAAGAGCAGCAGGGTGGGAAGCGTAAGGAATGCTTCCTGTCAAGGATGCTGGTGCACCTCAAAAAACTCAATTCAAAGTCAAGCAAACTCCTAGCATTTTGTATGAACAGCTACACCAGGGGGAACGAGAGTTTTTTTTGTTATTCCCAAAAATTGCCGTCAATTTTTCCTTTTTCCTTTGATTTATTGGTGTTTCCAATACTGGCCCAAAGCAGCGGGGGAAGGATGTGTCCCTGCTGTACCATGGCTCTCACAGCAGCTCTCTCTCTCTGCAGGCACCCTGAAAATAATCACACATTTGAAAGCCTATTTTTGGCTTGGGGAAACACTATTTCTGCCTGAAACCTTCCAAAGAACAGAAAAACCCCACAGAAGATGAAGGCAAAACTTGTGAGGTGGCCCCGCTCCAGACCAGGCACATGCCAATCTCCAAGGCAGACCTGGTGGCACCCCCAGGCGATGGGGCAGAGGCTGGGACATCATCAGGCACATCTACAGATGTTTGTGATTTTTTACCACTTAAAAAGTGTCACTTAATGTAAAAAACCCTATTTCAGGTGTCCTTTGGCCCCCAGGATTGTGATAGAAGCCCTGCACAATGTGACATTTTCTCCTCATCTGAAGGAAAGCGTTTTGCTGATTGGAGAGAGGGGAATAACAGAGGAGAAAATGAGATCCTAAATTCCAGGTACTTGTGGTTGCTGGAAAATTGGCCTTTAGTATTAAAGCAAACTGATGGGACCAGAAGGAGAAAAATCAAAACGTGATGGGATTCTAAAACTGTAGCTGAACGAGGAGCTGAGATTCCAGGAATCTGGGTTTTATTTAACTTATAGGAAAGGAGGAAGAAGCAGATGGAGCTGCTGCTCCTGAACTAAAAATACTGTTTAGAGAAGGACATCCGCAATGCAGCTTTGAATGTCAAGGTCCTCAGTGTTTGGGTTGTTCCCCTTCAAATGTCACCTCCTGATGTTTGGAGAGGTTGAGAGGCTGGAAATGCAGGGATTGCAGCCATTCCCTTCTTGCCCCAGAAAAACTTGTTCATCTGGAAGTTTTGCAATGAAGTGTGGAGGAAATCCCATTTCCAGCCTGTGATGCAGGCATGGGGATGCCCCTGATGTGTCTGTCCCACTTTGGCATCCCTGAGTGCTGGATCTGGACCGCTCCCAGCTGCTGGAGGCTGTTTGGGGACGTGAGAGTCACCAAGAAATCCGACAAGTCATTCATAAAACTTCTGGGAGAGTATTTGTGAAAGCCAAGCAAATTCTGCCCCTCCCAGCATGGAATAAGTGACCTTTGTCCTGGCTTTTATTTTCACTTTCGAGCTCCTGCCTGCTGAGGTCAAGCTGTTAATAAAGTTTAGCAGAATTAAAGAGGCAGCATTAATCACCTCCGTTATTTTATCTTGCTGGCCACCATCTCACTGTGCTTTTGCCAAGCTCAGGAATTGCGCAAAAAAATCAAGGTGTCTCAGAGTTCCACAAGTCAGCTCCAAGAGAACCCAGAAAAATTAGGTTAAAAGCCACAGTTTTTGCAAAAAATACCCTTTTGTGTCTTGTCCTTCCATTCAGGGAGCCTTGGCAGTTCTTGTTTCTCAAAAAAAGGAAGAGTGATATTCTCATGTAATGACAGGACTCTGGGAGCTGGAGATTTACAGGGAAAAAAAAAATTTAACCAATATTGTACAACTCATCCTAAAGGGGTGAATAATTACCTGTGCTTCCCTCTGGTCTTGTTAACCATTACTGCAATAAGAGACTCTCACTTTTCTTCTTTGGTTTATAGGATTATATCAATATGAGGCAAAGAGTGAGCCGGTCAGGCCATAAACTCCATCAGCTCCAGTGTGTTTTTTAACCCCTGATTATTTAATCCCTGATTATTTAACTCCTGGAGCGGGATGTGCTATCTCTTATCAGGGCTCAGGGCAATATTTCCTCCCCCGTGCTCTGATAGCAGCAAGCCCCTAATCTGGAGTTAAACATTAATGAGCTGTCACAGAGCTGGGTTCCCAGAAATCTGCTGAGTTTGGGTCATCCACAGGGTTGATGAATAATGGGGTTGGTCTGAAATATCTCCAGGACAGAGTGGGTCAAGGCTGTGGGGGAAGCCTCCCGTGGGTGCCAGCAGTCCCTGCTGTGGTTGAGGTCTCTCTTGGCCAATGCTCCATCAGGCTCTTGCTTCAGCCCTGTGGTCCAGCAGCTGCTTCCCTGCAGATGTTGAAAGGAAAGGAGCTAGAGAGGAGGGGGCTGGGTGTCTGAAAGCCCTTTCAGAGCTGCTTTTTGCTGTTAATGGCAGAGCACGCGGAATTCTCTCTCCCTGCTCAAGTGAACCTCTTCAGATGGTGGCTCCAGCCTGAACTCCCTGCTCTAATTACCTCTGCCAAGAGCAAATGCTGCCCTTTGGGGGGGTTTGATTTCCCATCTATTCCTTTCATCTAAAGGCTCCTTGTGCTCGGGGTCCAAGCCATGAAAACAGCTCTTAATCTACCTCCTGCCTCCCACCAAGTATTTAATACCTGGGTTTTATTCCTTCTCATTTGTCTTTCTAACTACCCTAATTTCTCCGGTTTCCCTCATCAGCGTTTTCCCAAGCTCTTTATTGTTTTCTGATTGCTGTAATTCTGCAATATCTTTTGGCACTAAAGCCTGGCTCCCCAGAGGAATGGGCTCATGAATTTATACAGTGGCATTACCCAGGCTTTGCAGATTAGGCTGCCCAGAATTGCTCCTTCTGTTCCTGCCTCTCCTGTCGTTGCATCCCTTTAACGAGGGGGAATTGGCAAAGCAGGAATTGCACTCTTGGTATGAAGAGCCATGAAAGTCTGAGTCAAGAATTTTGGAGATTAAAAGTAGATTAAATATTCACCCTCCTCCACCCTTCCCCACTCTCTGTGCCCATGACTTGGCAGAGAATTTCTCTCTCCATTCGTCAAGCAAGAGTTTCAGCCTGGGAGGAAATTTTCCCCATGGTATTAATTTCTTCTACTTCTTGCAACTGAAGCACATTTGAGAATTCGTTCCTGAAACTTCCCATGTTCTAATTTTACATGATGGGACTGTCAGAAGCAGCACATGAGAGAAATGAGATCTCCTCTGCAGCTTTGGGGTGCCTGTGCTGCCCTAGAAGGCCTGATGAAACTCAGAGCTGCTCCCCTGCTCATTAATACCAAATTTCCTGCCTTGGTTCCAGAGCTTTTAATTGACAAAAACTCAGCCTGGGCCAGGCACGACTTCCATGAAATCCTCTTTAAGCAATGCCACCTCTTTTTTTCCTGTTTGGCAGATGAATCTGCCTTCTAACCAAATACTTGAATGCACTCATGCCAGGAGAGGAGTTTAAAATATGATCACTATGAGGAAACACACTGGGGTGCCGGGAATAAACACGTTCCAGGGCGTTTATCTGTTTATCTTCCAGGGCTGCCCCAGATTAAGGATTGGCTCAGGCTGGAGTCAAATGTTGCTCTAAGGGTGCTTTGCCTCTTCCAGTAATTTGTTTCTTTTTCTGTCTGAGAATGGAATTAAGAAAGTCACAAACTATGACAAGGGATTGTGCTTGGGAAATGTTCTGCATTTTTTGGAGGGCAGGAGGAGGCAGCTGAGTGGTGAGTACTGGTGGGTGGATGGGGATCTGGTCAGAGACCAGGACTTGAATCCCTGATCCTCCACAACTCCTGGTAGCTCATCCTGCTAGAAAAGAGCAAATAATTGCAAATCCTGTCAGAATCCAGCGCTCCCAAAGGCCCTCAGGGAGGCTGCTCAGGGTCAGAGGGTGAAAGTGGTTTCCTTGCTGACTCATTGGTTATCGGCCTCCTCTTGAGAGCAGGATGAGACTGATGTGTAATCTCCTGGTTGGGAACCAGGAAGAGCTCAAAAAGCACCTGAAGATCCAAACACCTCTGATTCTGGGAAGGTTTGGGTTGGCACTTGGTGGTGGGGTTTGACCTCTGTTGTCATCAGCCAGGACTGAATTTGCAGACAAGGTTCAGATCAGGCTTTGATCGTGAATTGACCCAGGTGGGCCTGAGGCGTTGCATGCCAAGGCCTTTGAGGCTGAGGGCTGGAAACACCATCAAAGTGTGAACCCATGAACAGAAATCAATGTCTGCCAGTTCCCATGATCATGGCTGGGAGGAGGAAAACCCTTTCTTCATTGGATTAAGCTGTCTCCGTTAGATTTCTCCTCCCAAACCAGTTGGACAACAAGAGCAACAAGCTCCCAACTCTGGGCCAAGCCTTGAAAACCTCCCCAGAACCACACCCAGTCCCAGTTATGGCACTCAGTGATGTTTCCAGGCCCCAATTAGTGTGGTCATTAGCAGGGGTGATCAGAGGGTCTGACACCTCGCCCCCAGAGCTCTCTGTGTCTCACCACCTCAGATGTCTGTTGGCACTCTGGTTTTTTGAGCTCAAAACTGTTATTCTCACCTTCTGCCCGCTGGGTTCTTTCCTCTTTTCTGGCCCTGCGGTGGCCTGACGGGAGCGGGTCACGGGACAACCTGTCATGTGGAACCAACCGCCCGCATCTTGGCGTGGTCCGTGCCTACCTTTTTTTATCTTTGGAGAGACCAGATCGTGACCATAAAAGGGAAGAACGGAATTTTGGGCGAGGAGCCCCGCTCCGATTGGCTGAGTGCCGGTTCGCGATGGTTTCGGGGGAAATAACCAGATGGGAGTAATTTTTGGGCCTGAGAATAAAAACAATACAACAAAACCATGTGGTTCACCATTGAAACCAAGACAGGACTTTCGGTGCTGGTGCCTCCCGTTGCTCTTGGTTCCACCTGCATGAAACTGCAGGAGGGCCCTCACTTCCACATGGGCACAGCCACACAGAGCTCCTGCTTCCCATGAAACCTCTCTGCAGACACAACCAGCTGATGCCAACCAAGATAGCAGCTCTTGGAGGGTAACAGGAAGGACCTGATGGTGAGGTTGGTTGAGAAAAACAATTGTACACACCTCACGTGAAGCCATCTCTGCAGCCGTAAGCAGCTGATGTTATCTGGGGTAACAGCTGGAAATGGAACAACTGGAGGCCCAGTTGGCCAAAAACCAGACCTTCAATCAACCTCTGTCATCCTCTAGGTTAGGAGAGCCTGAGCAACAGTTTGTTGTGGCTGAGTGAATCTGCAGATCCATGTCTGAAAATCCAGCAGGACAAAGTCTCTTCGTGCCTGAACATGTCTTCCACCTAACCCTTGTTAGATCATTTGCCTGATTTTAAAAGCAGGGCTTTAATCCTTTGAGACATTCTCCTCAAAAGCGCCACTAGCACTGAGTTACAACACCGAGTAAATACGATAAAAAAAGGCTTGAAGGGTTTCCTGGAAACTTTGGCAGCCATCCTTTGGGAGCAGATGTTGGTCACCAGCAAAGTTCTTGTAAGCCATGGAGATATTTTTCTCTTAACACTTAGCATGAGAAATGTGACAGCTGATTTAGGGCATTTGTGTCCACGAGCACAGAGAGAGGAGATGTTTGCCTCACCCCTTCTGGGAATGCCACACCCATGCAAATCCTTCACTTGGTGCCTTCATCCAATAAGAACAAGATGGTTTTATGGTTAATGTTGTTCTTGGAGTTGGAAACGGGCTCTTGTCACTGAGGTGATGACAAACACGTGCTTTGTTTGTGTGCTCAGGGTGGCAGCGGGGCCACCTGTGACCAGGAGAGGTGAACCCAGCCTGAGGAACCCTGGCTGCCACGCTGGGGGAGGTTTGCTTCCACCACCTCCCAGAAGGAGTGAGGCTGGCAGCCTGTGGTTCCTTCCCTGAACTGGAGTGGGCTCTTGGTGCCCCCTCACCTGATTCTCCAGGTAGCATCGAGTCCATTGCTGGCTCCTTTGGCAAGTCCATCCAGGCCCACAGAGATGCACCTTGCAGGTGGCTGCACACAGGTCTCACCTTGCTCTGTTCATCCCTTTCTTCAGCTTTCCTCCCCATTCCTCCTCATATCCACCCTTCCTTCCAATCTCCCCTTTTCCCCATTTCAGATAAGCACCAGCAACCCTGGAGCTGATCACCACCACCATCCCACCCCTCCCTGTCCCACCATGCCCCTGCCCCTGCCCCAGCCCCAGGTACCTTGAGCTGTCCTGTGGCAGCAGTTCCTTGGTTCTCCTCTCTCCAACACCCACTGCACTTTCTCTGCCTGCTCCACTGCACTATTTCTGCAGTGCTGACCACAGTGGTGGCTCCCAGGACCTATCGCAGCATCGCAGCCATGGATGCTTGGCCCCACAAACCCAGAGGGGAACCACAGCCTCTTACTCACTGCCATCACCCCAGTGATGCTGTCCCATGCCTCCTTCCCCCTGGGCAGTGGTTTGGGGACAGGGGGAAGAGGTGGCTCTGGGTGTCTGCTCTGAGGTGCTCTCCATGGCCACCAACCCAACATCTTGGGGCTCTCCAAACCCAGCCTTGGCTGCACAATCCCAGGGCTGGTTGAGGTATCTGTGTGAGGCAGGGATAAAGGAAGGTGGTGGTGAAGGTTTGTCGTCACTGTGGTTCAGGGATGAAGGTCATGGTCGCAGGTTTGTTGTTGGTGTGGTTCAGGGAAGAAGGTGGTGATGAAGTTTTGTCATCGCTGTGGTTCAGGGATGAAGGTGGTTGCAGGTCTGTTGTTAATGTGGTTCAGGGATGCAGGTGGTGG
The DNA here is from genome assembly GCF_028551555.1 of Melozone crissalis. NCBI lineage: Eukaryota > Metazoa > Chordata > Aves > Passeriformes > Passerellidae > Melozone > Melozone crissalis. Next base: position 2,544,882 of record NW_026535785.1, read on the forward strand.
TGAATGTTTGTTTCCAGTGTGGTTCAGGGATGAAGATTTGTTGTCAATGTGGTTCGGGGATGAAGGTGGTGGTAGAGGGTTTATTGTCAATGTGGTTCAGGGATGAGGGTTTGTCATCAATGTGACAGGGATGAAGGTGGTGGTGAAGGTTTGTCGTCGACGTGGTTCAGGTGGTTGCAGGTTTGCTGTCACTGTGGTCCAGGGATAAAGGTGGTGGTGAAGATTTGTTTTCAGTGTGGTTCAGGAATGGAGGTCTGTTGTCAATTTGGTTCAGGAATGAAGGTGGTGGTTGCAGGTCTGTTGCCAGTGTGGTTCAGGGGAACACTGGTGGTGAAGCAGCTCTGGAAGCTGCAGTGGAGACCTGGGCAGAGCCAGCCCAAGGAATGGTCTGTGTGGTGGTTTGTCTCTTGCTGAGTTAGGCTTGAATTCACCAGGGTATGGGTCTGAACTGGGCTGTTCTGCAGGATAAGTGACAAAACTTGCTGGAAGCCCAGCTGAAGCTCTCTGGGTGTTTCAGATATTCCCTTGTGCTCAGAATTCCTCCTGGGCCAGCACTGTGCTGATGTCCCACTGTGAGCAGAGTCCAGGGACATGCAGGGATTTACCCAGGGCTGCAGGAGCTCAGAGAATCCACCCCAGCTCCCAGCCCAAGCAAGCCCCAGACTCCCAGACCACAGATTTCCTTCCCAGTCCTCCAGCCCTAACCCCAAACCAGCCTGCAGAGAGCGAGGAGCAATTGCACAAAAGCCTTGGCTGCATTTCAGAGCAGCCTCTTGACTCTTGCCTGAGTGCCCCAAGATGCTGGCAAGTGCCCCAAGATGCACCCAACCCTGCCCAAAACAAACCTTCATCCCTGAACCGCACTGAAAACAAACCTTCACCACCACCTTCATCCCTGAAAACAGCCAGGGAGAGCAAATCAAGAGTTTTAAGGATAATTCAAATTACAAGGAGCACTTTCCCCTGGCAGGATGAAGATGGGTATGGATGGGGCTCAGAGCAGCGTGGTCTAGTGGGAGATGTCCCTGCCTGTGGCACAGAGTTGGGACTGGATGGGGTTCAGAGTCCCTTCCAACGCAATTCCACAGCTCTGTGACACTGTGCCACCCCACAGCCCCTGCAGACAGCCCATAAAACCCAGCAAGATGCAGCGGGGTGAACAACAACAGGCAAATGAGCATTGGAGAGAAAAAAAAAATAGGCATAATTATATTTAAAAAAAAAAAAGCGCTTTAACTACATGACAGCTTGGTTGAACCCCTGTTCCTGCATTTGCTTAGCTGAGGGCTATCTTTACAAGTCCTCGCTGCCAGATGTTCCCATATTTGCATGCGGGGTGAAGGGAGAGATGCTCGGCGCTGCCGGATGGCGATTGCCACCCAGTGGCTGCTCGCACCCAGCTGCCTCTGCCTTGAAAACTCCCAAAAATCGCTTTCCAAGCACAGAAAAGCAGTGACTTTTCCCTCCATCGGGGACCCTGAAACCCTTTCCCAGCCAGGGGGATTTGGCTGCCTTGGAGGGACACAAAAGCGATTTATTTTTGCTGCAGGGAAGCTCTGCAGCTCTGAGGAAACCTTGCTGATACACCTGGGCCACATTCTGACAGGGGCTGGCAGACCCCATCCTCAGGGATGGGGGAATTATCTCAGCTCGCATCTCCAAGCCCCATTTTCATAAAATCCACAGAATTTTAGGGTTGAGAGGAACCTCTGGAGGTTAAAAGTCAACCTCCTTTCCCCCCCTGAGCTTATTCCTCAGCTCAGATCATACAAAAAATAAATTTGGGCATAATTTCTATTAATAATTTCATAATCTGCTGCAAGTTTTTGTCAGAGACAACACATTCAGAGACATCCCAGAAACCAGGGACCTGGGCTTGGATGGTTTTCTTGCTGGTCCCTCTCATGTTGGGGCTCATTTTTGTCCCTTACAAATTTTCTGTCTGAAATGGAAACAGCAAAGTCCCCTCAGCAAAAACACTTCTCTGCTGTGGCTCTCCTAGGGATTTTTTTGAAAGGTATATTTTGTATTTCTATTGTATTTTTATATATTTTGTATTTCTGTTGTATTTTTATATATTTCTGTTTTGTATTTCTATTTGTATTTTTATCTCTAGAAACCACAGTCAATTAGCAGAATTATTCCATGTACCTACAACAGCACTAGCCCTGCTCCTAAAACAGCTTTTAAAATCCAATTTCTATCTCTTAGTCAGCAGACAATGCTCACCTTTATGCAGACACCTCTCCCACACACCTATTTAACCACAAACCCTTTAAATTCAGCACAAGTGCACCTTGCTGTGGTTAATGAGGCTAATTAGGAGCAGAGGAAAGAAAATGCTCTTGCTGCAGCATGATTATTTATTTTTTTCCCCTGATGCTTCAGTGGTTGGAGCAGCTGATGCGAGGCTGTAACCTACAAGGGCTGGAGGTGTTTGCTGAGCCAGCTGCTCGCTCCTTTTTGCTTCCAGCAGCTGGTAGGGCAGCAAATTCCCTGGATTTCGTTTGAAATGTGCTCTGCATCCCTTGGAAACGCTTGGAGGAGGCTGTTCCTGAGCCAGAGCTGCCTGAGCCCCCGGGGGGAGCCTTATCAGAGTTAATGGCTGCTGGCAGATTTTCTTTAAGAATTGCAATGGAGCATAAATTCCCTGATCCTGGGGCTGGAGGGGGATGAGTGGGAGCCCAGAAATCCTTTCTGGGGCTGCTCTAAGGCAGCTGGGGAGGGGATTGCTGGCAGAGCCCATCCTCAGGGATGGTCCCAGCAAGGACCTGGGGAATTGTCCTCAAATCTCCAAGGCTCCTTTTTCATAAAACCACAGAATTGTGAGGATGGGGGTGAGGATGGTGATGTCCCCTCTGTTCTGCTCTCTGACCCTCCTTGGGGGTTCCCTGCTTGGAAAAGCAGAGGAGTGTCTTTGTGAGCTGATAGATAAATAAATTGTTGGGCAGCTGATGGAGGGGAGTGTTGGGATGAGCTCCCTTCCCTTCTCCATCCCACAGGGAATGGGAGCAGCTCTGGGACAGCTGCAAGGGGACACCTTGGGGTGCTGCTCCTCAGTGTTCCTCCTTCACCAAAGCAAACCTGGCCACAGGAGCAGGGCTGGAAGGCTGGGAGGAGTTTCCTGCTTGGAAAAGCAGAGAAGTGTCTGTGTGAGCTGATAGATAAATAAATTAATAAGTTGTTTGGAGGGGAGTGTTGGGATGAGCTCCCTTCCCTCCTCCATCCCACAGGGAATGGGAGCAGCCCTGGGACAGCTCTCCTGGGATGCTGCTCCTCAGCGTCCTCCTCCTTCACCAAAGCAAACCTGGCCACAAGAGCAGGGCTGGAATTCTGGCAGGACCCAGGTGCTCCATAGGGGCTGATATTGGGTGTCCAGAGCCAAAAATTCACTTCAAATCCCCTAATCTGAGGTGCAATTCAGGCAAAGCTCTGAATTAAAAATAAATAATTTTCTCAATCCTGCTCTCAAGGCACAGGGTTTAACCTCAAACCTCTGCTCAGCTGCCTGCTTGCAGGAATCACCTGCTGCTCTCCAAGGGAAAAATCCCAGTTCTGGTTAATCCAGCACCAAATCCCAGCTCTGAAGCTGTCAGGGCACCCCAAGGCAGCGCTGTAGCAGCATTTCCTCCCCAAACCTCATGCCCTGCAGCACAGCTGATCCCCCTCCTGCACAGCATCACCCGTGGGAACTGCTTGACCACTGCTAAACTTTCTCCCAGTGCAAAACTCCCTTCCCTGTTGGTCAGCATTTCATTTACACTCGGTTCATCTGCAAAAAAAAAAAAAAAAAAAAAAAAAAAAAAAGAAGATTTGCAGCCTCCAAACCATTTCCTCTTTCTGTGGGATGCGCTGCTGAGCTGGGGACAAACACAGCTTGTGTGGGTTTGACAAAATCTGACTGTGCACCCGCTTTGGGCTGGGTTCAGTGGGGGTAAAAATCACTTTTTTTTGGTGATATAACTGTAAATTATATCTGTAAATATGCTGTATATTACAGATATATATATATATATATATATATATATAAACTGTAAATATGCTGTAAATTCTGTGTGCTGAAAGGCAGAGCAGCACTGGAGAAGGTAAAAGCTGTGCTGGCTGCACCACTGGGAATATCTGGAATATTGGTGGGAACAGGCACTTTCTGCAAACAATAATTGGATAAAAGGAGGAATATTATTCCAAAAGGATGGGAAAACTCTGGTGTTTATTGCTCAGAGTGCTGGTGGATGCTCCATCCCTAAAATCCTTAAAGGCCTGGTTGTTCAGGGCTTTGAGCAGCCTGAACTGGTTGGAAATGTCGCTGTTGATTGCAGGGATGTTGGATTAGAGGAGCTCCAAAGGTGCATTCCCATGGGAGCTGCACTTTCTGCAAACAATAACTGGATAAATGGAGGAACATTATTCCGAAAGGATGGGAAAACTCTGCTGTTTATTGCTCAGAGTGCTGGTGGCTGCTCCATCCCTAAAATCCTTCAAGGTGAGGTTGTGCAGGGCTTTGAGCAACCTGAACTGGTTGAAAATTTTGCTGTTAATTGCAGGGATGTTGGATTAGAGGAGCTCCAAAGGTGCCTTTCCCATGGGAGCTGCTTTGGGGGGGATTCTGCACCAGCCTCAGCTGCAGGAGGTGCAGCCCTGGCAGAAATGAGCAGCACAAATGTCCCCCTGAGTGCTAATGAGAAAGCAGAAACTCTGCTTTTTCCCCTAAATCAGCCTAGAAAAGGCACGCTGGGGTTTCAAAATCGAACCTTTTGGTCAGACTTCCTTAAAAATTTAACTTATTCCTTCCCTGGGCTCTTCCTTTCCCTAAGGCAGAGGGGAAGTGGAACCATCTACCCCTATTGATTTTTAAATATCTGCTTTTCTTCAGAAACACTCAGGATTTTGCTTAAAAAAGGGCTTTTGCATCAAGTCTCTGTGACTTTTTATTCTTTATCCCTCTGAGTATCATCTAATCATTAAATGTGTAACAAGTGTCCCAGTCTGGCAAGTAAGTTTCTGATTATCTTAACCTAGAAATTATATTGGGTTTTTTAAATTGCTCCTTGTTCCTGAAAGCCTGGGGAGAGTGGTCACATTTATATTTTATTTTTGGATTTTTTATATCCATCCATATATATTTTATACCTCAACATAATACCTGTGTATCTATGAATAAAACTCTTTATAAAGCTTTTCAAACTTTAATGTCCCAGCTAAAACCCATCCCAAAGCAAACCCATTTGGAGAAGGAATTGAGGTAAGCCCCTCAATTTTCTGATTTTCTACCCATTTTGCCTTCTTTAAAAGGCCATTTCCCAGCAGCTCCATAGTTATTTTTTCTTCAGGAAGTCCTGGTGCTACAGGAAAATGGATTTATCACTTCTATTCCTCAATTCCTTCCTGCTCTGGCCGCCAATTAGCAAATTTATTGCCTGGGTGTAACAGATTCATAATTTTATAATAAATTTAGGGGAAAAAAAAGGGGAAATATTAAAATATAAACAAAATTATATAAAATATAAAAATTATAAATATATTATACAAAATATAAATATATAACTAAAACATAAAATCATAATATAAACAAATGAATATATGAATATATAAATATATAAATATATAAATATATAAACATATACATGTATAAGTATAAATATAAGGATAAATATAAATTAAAAATAAATATAATATAAAAAATAAAATATAGAAATTAGGGGAAATAAAGCATTGCTCTAAAGCACTTGTGAGCAATGACCTGGGTCCCAAAGCACTTGAATTCCTGCTTTAATCCCCATGGCACTTATCCCCAGGGATTTTTCTCTGCACTTCCAGGAATGGAAGGAGATGAGATCAGATGGAGCCAGGGCTCTGCCAAACCTGGGCTCATTCCAACCTGGGGCTCTGCACATCCCAAATCAAACTCATTTCAGGAAGGAATTGAGACAAACCCCTCTGTGATGTTTTCTGTGACCCCTATCAAAGGGAGGAATGATGAATCTGACTTCATGTTCTTAGAAGACTAATTTATTATTTTATAAAGCTAATTTATTAATTTATGATCTATATTTTATTAAAGAATACTATACTAAACTGTATTAAAGAATACAGAAAGGATACAGACAGAAAGCTAAAAGATAATAATGAAAAACTTGTGACTTTCTCCTCCAGGGTCTAACACAGCTTGGCACTGATTGGCCAATTAGTAAAAATTCACATGAAACCAGTGAAATAATGACCAGTTAATAAATAATGTCCAAACACATTCCAAAGCAGCAAAACACAGGAGAAACAAATCAGATAATTATTGTTTTCCTTTTTCTCTGAGGCTTCTCATCTTCCCGAGAGAAGAATCCTGGGCAAAGGGATTTTTCCAGAGAATGTGATGGTGACAAACTTCAGTGTTCTGATTTTCATCCTGGGTGAGTGTGTTCACCAGCATCCCTGGGTGAGCGGTGCTGGCACTTTCCAGCCTTTTAGGATGCGAGGGATGAGGGGTTTGAGGGAGATTTAGGAACTCAGGGGTACCCCAGCTGCCCAAAACAGAGCCAGACAAGCCCAGGGGAGCTCCAGCTCTGGGAAACGCCTCGGGCAGGAGGAGCAGGAGCTCAGCCCATCCTCAGAGGCTGAGGATGCTCGGGCTGCCCGCAGAGCTCCTCCTGCGGCTTCTCGTGGCTCTGCCTCCCTCTAGTGAGAGCCGGAGCCTCCGGCAGCCGAGGGTGCTGCGAGGGCTGGGAGAGCCTGCGGGCTCTGCAGGGCGTTCCGGGGGTGATGTGCACATTTTGGGTGCTCTCCATCACGTTCCGAGGGTGCCGGGCACATTTTGGGTGTTCTCCAGCAGCTTCCAAGGGTGCCAGGCACATTTTGGGTGTCTTCCAGCACGTCCCAAAGGATACTGTGGGATTTTGGACCAGCATCCAAAATGTGCACAGCACACTCTGCAGTACGTTCCAAGGGTGCCGGGCACATTTTGGGTGTTCTCCAGCAGCTTCCAAGGGTGCTAGGCACATTTTGGGTGTTCTCCACTGTGTTCCAAGTGTGCTGTGCACGTTTTGGGTGCTCTCCAGCACATTCCCGGGATACCGTGCACATTTTGGGTACTGGTTTGAACACAGTGAGTGTGCTGTACGCATTTTGGGTGCCCTCCACTGTATTCCAAGGCTGCTGTGAACATTTTGGATGCTCTCCATCACATTCCAAGGGTGCTGTGCACATTTTGGGTGCTCTCCATCCCATTCTAAGGATGTTACTCATGTTTTGGGTGCTGGTTTGAACACACCATGCACATTTTGGATGCTGGTTTGAACACACCGTGCGCATTTTGGACGCTGTGGATGTCTGTGGTGGTGCCCCCACACACACCCAGCTGCTAGGGATGAGCCTCAGATGTGAGTCCTGGATCCACAGCTGTGCCCGCAGAATCCTGGGCTGGTTTGGGCTGGAAGGGTACTTGAGGATCACCTCATTCCCCTCCTCTCACACCCAGTGCTCGATTAAACAGAGCCATTTCCCTCCCGATGCTGCCTGGGGACAGTGGAGGTGTCGGAGGCAGCAGGGTGGGATGACAGTGACAATTCCCCATCCAGGGCAGGATGATGGAATGACACTGACAATTCCCGGTCCATCCCAGCTCTGCCAGCACACAGACGAGCGGGCAGCTGTGCACCAGCAGCCTGAGTTCATCCCGAGCTGGCTCTTCGCATCAAGTGGCTGCCGTGTTTTTAATCCGATCCCAGAGCCCCCAGGCAGGATTTGTTTCGCTGCCGGCTTTTTCCTCCGCCAGCCAGGGTAGGATTTCATCAAACGAGCTGGATAATTTCCCCACATCCTCAGGGGCTCGCCGGCAGCTCAGCTGCTCCGGGCTGCCCTTAGCAACAACCACAGGGCAATTTGAGCTGGCACACCAAAGGATGCTCTGCACCCAGGGCAATCAGAGCTGGCACACCAAGGGATGCCCTGCACCCAGGGCAATCGGGGCTGGCACTCTAAGGGATGCTCTGCACCCAGAGAAATCAGAGCTGGCACACCAAGGGATGCTCTGCACCCAGGGCAATGAGAGCTGGCACACCAAAGGATGCTCTCCACCCTCTGGAACAGGGGCAGGGCAGCACCTGAGTGTGCCCCATTCCTGCTCCTCGCCCTCTCCTTTGGCACAGCTGAGCCGCTGCTCCTGGCACAGCCAAAGGCTTTGAATGCCATCCTAAATCAGCTCCTGCACGGGGATGTGCAGGAGGAGTGGGGCTGGATTCACACAGGGCAGCGAGCTACCAGCATCCTCAGCCTGACCTCGAGGTTCTTAACCCTGGTGGGTGGAGGGAAAAACAATTTTTAAATTAATGAATATATAAATTAATATGTAAATTAATATATAAATTAATATATAAATTAGTATAAATGAAATGTTCTACCCCTCCCTCCAGGTTTGGGCTTATTTCTGCTGCACTTCCGCCACATATTAATAGGGTGAATATTGATGCTTTGGGGTGATCAGTTAAGCAGAGGAGCTCCCAGGCACTGGAGCCAAATGGATTTTCCTTGAGGACATCTCCTTGGAAGTCACCAGCACTCTGTGTCTGCTGGGCCTGATGTGGTGTCTGTGTGTGCACCTCAAAAAGGTGTAAACAACCAAACAACAACCCCACCCCTATCCCAGGGCTGCCTTTCCCCCTTTCCCTTTTCCCTTCCCATCCCACCCTTCCCTTCTCATCTCCCCAACCTCCAGCTGCGACCAACCATGGCTTTGATTTCAAAGCTTCCTTTTTTTTTTTTTTTTCCCTTTTTTTCTCCCTCTTTCCCTCCTCGTTTTACTTCTCCCTCCTGCCAAATTTCCCTCCTTGAAGATCCATATCTGCCCCCACCCTGCTCTTTTATGAGGCACCTCTCACCCTGCTGCCGAGGTGTGGATGGGGGCAGGAACAGCAGCTCCCTAAATTCCCCCTGGGATTCCTGCAAAGGCGACATCCACAGCTGCCCTGGGTGCCATATAACACCAAAGGCTCCCTGCCACACATCCAGGCTTTGATTCCGATAGGGATCTGCACCGGCTCAGGGCAGGGATGGCGTTTATGGCTCTGCTTTCCCCCCGCTGGCGTCACCGGGAATGGCACTGGGTGGGTTTGGGATCTGAACCTTGGGGGTCTGCTCCTGATGGCAAAATCCGGGCAGGGTTTTCTTTCTTCATCTCTCCAAGAAAATGCCTGGTGGCTTTGGAGCCTGACCCACTCATAGATCAAGAACTGTGGCCTGTTTCGGTGGAAATTAGGGATAGTCTGGGAAACAAGAATGGAAGAAAATGTGTAAACGCAGTATTTGAGTGTTTAATACTTCTCCATTGTTGGAAATTAGGGATAGTTTGGGAAATAGGAATGGAAGAAAAAGTGTAAAAGCAGTATTTGAGTTTATAATACTTCTCCATCCTCCCTTCCCCATCCTAGGACTGGACAGACACCAGCAGCTGTGTCTGAATGCTTGAACTTTTCTATTTGCTGCAGGGAAAAAATGGGGGGAGATGACGGGAAATAGGAAGAATTTGAGCATCCAAAATTTGAGCCATGGGGGTCTTCTCCTGATGGCAAAATCCAGGCAGGGTTTTCTTTCTTCTTCTCTCCAAGAAAATGCCTGGTGGTTTTGGAGCCTGACCCACTCCTAGATCAAAAGCTGGGCATTGTTGTGGCCGGTTTTGGTGGAAATTTGGGAAATATGAATGGAAGAAAATGTGTAAAAAGCAGTATTTGAGGGCTTAATACTTCTCCATCCTCCCTGGGACTGGACAGACACCAGCAGCTGTGCCCGAGTGCTTGAACTTTTCTATTTGCTGCAGGGAAAAATGGGGGGAGATGAGGGGAAATAGGGAGAATTTGAGCATTTTCTGGGAAAAGCAGCACTGTGCCATGCAGGGGTGCAAATACTTGCGTGCTGGGCATTAACTGATGGATTAAAAGATCCCTTTTAAGGATCAGCGAGTCTCCCTGTGTCAGGTTTTACAGTGCCCACAAAACAGTCTCAGGCTGCTCCCGTTGTGCCAAAGCTGCCTGGAGCTGGAGTTTTGGGATGTGCAGCCAAAACTGCCAAAACAGCGCAGGAAATAATTTTGTTTGCAGATTATTTATTAGGAGTAATAAATTGCAAAATGATAATTTAGTAATGATTATTTTGGAATTTCATAATTTAGGACAATAAATTAGGAATAATAAATCTTGCATCCACCCTAAGGCTGATCCCTCTGGGTGCATTTTGGGCTGCTCCTTCCCTGGAAACAAACAGCTCAGGTTTGTGGTTGAACCTGGCCCAGCCCTGGTGACACTGCTCAAAGCAGAAGAAATCCCCTCACCAGTGCTGTCCCTCAACCTCCTGAAGAGCCTCCCCATTTCTGGGGGGGTGAGAGTTAAAAACAGAGGATAAATGGCTGGAAATGGCTTGTGCAGGGTCTGCGGGAAGGTTGGAAACTCATCCAGTTCAAACTCATCCAGTCTGGGGCACTGGATGAGTTTGGAGATCCCCTCCAACCCAAACCCTTCTATAATTCCACAATTTTCATCCACTTCAGCAGAATTGAGGATGTTAAGGGGTAGACTGCATTTTCCCTGTGTTTGTGGCACGTTTGGTGTCCCCACAGCTCAGGTTTGTGGTTGAGCCAGGCCCAGCACTGGTGACACTGCTCAGAGCAGAAGAAATCCCCTCAGCAGTGCTGTCCCTCATCCTCCTGAAGAACCTCCCCATTTCTTTGGAGGTGAGAGTTAAAAACAGAGAAGAAATGGTTGGAAATGGGTCTGCGGGAACTGAGTGTTGTTCAGAGGCAAAATCCTCTTCCCTGGGCTCTGGGAATGCCCCTGGCATCTCACAGACCTTCCTGTCCCACCCTCCCTGAGAACCAAGTGTCATGACTGGAGTGAGTTGGAATTCAGTGACCTTGTTGGAGGAAATTATTTTGCTCAAACTGAGATATATTTAGATTTTTTTTTTTTTTTAGGTTTTTATTCTCAGCCGTTTTCCTTTGCAGGCAGGTTTCGCTTCTCTTTGTGAGCCCCTCTTTGTGTTTTCCTTTGCAAAAGGGGAAAAGAAATGCCTCAGTGCTCTGGGCAGACAATTTTATTCTTGCTGCCCCCTGCCATCAGCCTGAGTGCACTGCAGAAATCCAGCTCAGCTCTCATCAAAGCTTGAATTGAATGAATTTTACGGATTTTAAAGGTGTTGGATGTGGTGGAATCTCCTGCCTTTTGAGGGAGAAATCCTCTCCTGTTGCTTTGCCTTCCTCTGGATTTATCCCTGTGGGATTGAGAGGATAACACTGAACATCTCTGAGCTCTTAGGGACGAGGAAAAAGTGGAAACCCAGCTATTAAAAAACCTCTTTTCCATGTCAAATCCACCTGGAACAATAAAAGGAACGGCTGTGCCAGCACTGTGATCCATGAGCCATCACCCCAAAGTCCTGCTGGCCATGGAGCTCTGCCTAATTTTCCCTTTTTCCCCCCCCTTTTCCCCCCTTTTTTCTCCCCTTTCCCCCCCTTTTTCCCCATTTTTTCCCCCTTTCTCCCCCTTTTTCCTCCTTTTCCCCCTGTTTTCCTCCCTTCCCACTTGTCCCCTTTAAACCAGCAAAAATCTCCCTATCCCCAGCCTGCCCTGGAACCCTCCATTCCCAGAAGATGAATTTGTGAATGGTTGGCTGCTCATGATGTGCCTCAGGGCCTTCATTTTCGGGATTTTTCTTTTTTTTCCAGGCCAGCTGAGGGAGGAAGTTTGCAGGATGTTATCAGCATCCTGTTGCTGTGACCTGCTGAGCAATAGCATGGAAATGTCTCCCCTTCACCACACCCCGGTGGCAACCTTTTGGCTCCTGTCTGCTGGCCGTGTTCTGCAAGATTAATGTGTTTTTCCACACATCCATGGCTAAAAGGCGTGGGATTTTTTAGTTTTGCTTGGGTTTTTTTTTTAGGATTTTTCCGATATCCAGGCATTTCTGGCAGTGTTTATGAAGTGTGTGAATGACATGGAGTCACCCCACTGGGGGCATCCAAAACATGGTCAAGATGGAGAAAAATTTTGGCTTTTGAGGTAGAGTCAGTGGTTGCAGAGCACTGGCAAAAAAAAACCCAACTAAAACCACCAAAAAAGCAATAAAATGGAATAAAACCAATAATGTTTTTCTTTATATATTTATATATAAATATATATAATATTTATATATTATCCTCACCTTAATGAGGATAAATGTTTGATTTTTTCAACTCATGGATGGGTTTCCCCTAGAACAGTCAGTAATGAACACCTTGGGTGCTCCATGTGGTGTGTTTTCACCACCAGCCATGACATTGGCCATTGTCCATGTAATTCCAATGATCCCTGGGACCAATGGAATCTAGTGGGTTGGGATTCCATTAGTCCATTCCATAATTCCATTGGAGTAACATGGAATGTAATTCCATGACCCCTGGGACTAATGGAATCCAGAGGATTGGGATTCCATTACTCCATAATTCCATTGGAATTACATGAGTTGTAATTCCATGATCCCTGGGACTAATGGAATCTGATGGAATCGAATGGAATTGAATGGAATCTAATGGAATCTAATGGAATCTGATGGAAAGCTGCTCTGCCTGGCTAACTAAAAATAAAGTGGAATTTAGCCAGGAGAGTTAGCCAGGCAGAGCAGCTTTCTATAGGAAATGGCTTTGCTGCAATCTAATCCCTCTCAGGAAGGAGAAGGCCTTCATTTCACCAAATTATATCAAAAGGAGAATTTAAAAAAGAATGAGTTGAGCCTTCTCCTTTCATATTTTTAATGGAATTCCATAATTCTTTAATATCAGCATAATATTTCAATTGCCCTGAAAGAAAACATCCCAAAGTTTTCCAATTTATCTACTTAGACATTCCTGTACCAAGGGGAAGAAAAAAGAGAAAGTGAAGTGTGAAAACAAACCTCCCAATCTCCTCTCAGAAGATGTTTTTTGTTTTTTCCACATCACAATCCCCATCCCATCCCATCCCATCCCATCCCATCCCATCCCATCCCTTCCCATTGCTGTCCTTGGAGCATCATCAGCAAAGGGTTTGGGCCACAGGCTGGGTTCTCCTCCAGGAGCATCCCTTGGGAATGTCCAGCACACAGGTTTGGAGAGCCAGGGCTGGGGAAGGTGAGAGGAATTCATTGTCCAGGTTTGGCTGCACCTGCTCATCCTCCCTCACCTGTGCCCAGTCTGGGTGGGCGTTCATGGATGGAGGAGAATCAGATCCCACCACCCTGGTTCATCCCTCATGGGAACAGCCAAGCCCTCCTCCAAGGAGAGATGGTTCTCAAGGCTCTGTGATTATTTTGTATTTAGGTTTTTTACCCCCATTGTGTGCTTAGCTTGTGGGACTGAGCTGAGCTCTGGGTGGTGGCTGCATCAAGGAAGGAGATTCTGCTGAGGTGGAGGCCAAGGAGAACAACTGGAGCTGCTCTTGGCCCCTGGAATTGCCAACCTCAGCTTTTATCATCCCAAGGATTCCTGGTGACTGCATGCCCTGGGGTTGTGGCATTGTTTGTCCAGGGCCTTTCCTACTCCTGTCAGAAGAAGCTGATGTTTGTTACAGGGAGCAAAACCTGCCTCCAGCAGGAATAATTCTGATTTAAGGCCCTGCTCCTTTTCCAGGGGAAAAGATAATTCTGACTCCATTTCTATCCAGCCACCAATTTTTGCTCAGCTGGGATGCAAATCCCTGCCTGGAGCTGCCAAGTCACGTCACCTCTGTCCCTTTGCCCCCTGTGCCTGGGGGACAGTAAATCTGTAGGCAAACATTAGGCCTTCCTGAAAAGCCTGGCATTGCCGGGAGAAAATCAAAAGCTGGAGGGTTTTTATTATCTCTCTCCTTATTGTCTTCTCTTTTTATTGCCTTTTGGAGTCACCCTGGAGAGCAATCTCCATCCCTCAGCGTGGCCCTGCCAGATTTCCTCTGCTGTCACTGTGACCTAAGGAACGGAGGCCAAGCCTTCCTCTGCTCCAACTATTAACAAAATTAACAAACCCAGCTCCCTAAACTCCGGGGATCCCTTTTTTCTGTGTGTCCCAAAGCTCCAAAGTGGGACTGCCAGGCTTTTTTCCCCCCAAAAAATCCCCTCAAAGGTTGGTTTAGGAGTGGAAATCTGCGGGTTCCTGTCGGGTGGGAAGTTTCTGCAATCCCTTGCTAATTCCTGCCTGCCAGGGCGGTCTGCACGGGGGAGAGGCTCAGAATCTGGCAGGAACCCAGGGAGATGCTTCTTGCAGGGAAACTATGCGCTCTGCTCACTCATTAAGCACTTATCTGCTGCTCCTGCTCGGAAAGAGGCCGGGATGGGAGCGGAGGAGGCGCAGAAAACACTGAGAGTGCAATTGCAACAGGCCCAGATCCTCTAGGAGAAGGTGGAAGTGAGACACCACTGCTGAGGTCAGGCTCAGGCTGTAGGGACTCCTTTTTGCCCTTATCAGTCCTTAAAGTATGCAGCCCACCTCTGCTTTTCCCGGGAAATCGGGAGGTGAATAAAAACCCTGCTGCGGGAAATGTCAAAAATCTCAAAAATCAGCTCCTCAGCTGGGTCTGGCTTCGTTCCCTTAGTCACAGAATCATGGAGTGGTTTGGAAGAGATCTTCAAGCTGATCTAGCTCCTAATACTGAAATTCCTTCTCAGTATCTCACCCAGCCCTGCCCTGTGTCAGTGGGAAGTCATTCCCTTCCTTGTCCTGTCTCTCCAGCTCTTTTTCCAAAGTCCCTCTCCAGGAATTTTGAAGCCCTTTAAGCACTGGAAGGGGCTCCAAGCTCTCCTCAGTGCCTTCTCTTCTCCAAGCTGAACAATCCCAACCCTCTCATCCCTGTCTTTTTCCAGCATGGCTGTAATCAGTGGGATTTTCCAGTAAAATTCATGTTCCATCTTTGTGCTTTGGGCACTGCTGGGCATCAGAAGGGACAGTGATAACTTTAAGGATAAATCCATTAAAAAACTTCCCAGGGTCTGACTTGGATGTAGCATTTGGATTTTCCCCTTGGCAACGAAAGAAATTAATTAAGGGGGAAAAAAATCATTGCAATTTCCTCCCAATTTTCTCTTGTTCCAGGAAGAGAGGGGATTTTTCAGTCTGAGGGCAAGGAAGGGTAACCTGCTATCCACAGCTCAGTGCCTGGCAAATATTCCAAACCTGGAGAAAGGTGTGCCTGGCCAGCCCACATTCCCATAACTGGATTCCCAGTGTGGGATGAGCTTTCAGGATCTGACCTTTCTCTCCTGACAGTGACTAAAATCCACCTTCCTTCCCTACTTATCCTCCCAGAGTGGCAACAACTCTGATATCAATTAGTTAATTACACATTTCCACACCTCTTTGGGTGGGTCAGCTTGGTCCAAAAATGAGCTTGGCTTTGCCAGGATATTTTCTTGAGAAACTTTTCCTGGACAAAATACATTTAACTGGATTTTCTTTGAGGCACGAGGCATTGGATGAGCTTCCTGAAAAATGGGAATTAAAATGGGAATACTCTGCTGAGCTATCCAGGCAATCTGTTTCCTGCCCATTGCAGTGATGCTGGGTTTGATGGGCTGTTTCCATGCAGGTGCAGCCACTGAGGAGCTGGATTTATTTTCCCTGGATTTACGTCCCTGCTGGAATGCAGCAGAGCTCCCTTCCCACACCTCTGCATTTGCAGCAGGGTTGGAGCTGTGAGCTCATCCCTGGCTCATCCCAGGGCTCCAAGCTGCAGCCAGGCTGCTCTGCTCTCCCTTTGTGTCACACAGCATTCCCATCATAATTCCAAGGTCAACAATTCCTCTGACTCACTCTGGGTCAAACAGGGGATTTCCAGAAGCAAGAGCTGCGACATGAATATTTCTTTTTTGCTTTGATATTTTTTACTACTTTTTCCCCCCTCCTCTGTGTGTGAACCTGCTGGAAATTGGCTGGTCTGACTTTGCACATCCTGAGATCATTCCAGCTTCCTCCTGATCATTCTGGGAAGGGTTAGAGGAGGTCCAGGCTCCTCAGGGATGCATTGAAGTCTTCTTGCATGTTGTTAAGGGAAATGGGTGCAGATAAATAATAAATAATGGAATAGTTTGGGTTGGAAGGGAGCTTTAAACTCATCCAGTTCCATGGGCAGGGACACCTTCCACTGTCCCAGGGTGCTCCAAGCCCCATCCAACCTGGCCTTGGGCACTTCCAGGGGTCCAGGGGCAGCCACAGCTGCTCTGGGAATCTCTGCCAGGGCCTCTCACCCTCACGGGAAAGGATTCCTTCCCAAAATCTAATTCAAATGGAGCCTAAACCTCATATATATCTATATCTATATCTATATATATATATATATATACACACACATATATATATACACACATATATATACACACATATACACATACACACATATTTATATTTATATTTATATCTATATCTATATCTATATCTATATCTATATCTATATCTATATCTATATCTATATCTATATTTACAGTTATAGTTATAGTTATAGTTATAGTTATAGTTATAGTTATAGTTATAAATGAACTCATTTTAGATGAGCCTTGAAGTTGGGTTTTGGAGAAAAACAACAAGTGAAGTATCTCCTGACATATCCATGTGTTGATCCATGTGGGATCAGCCGGGCAGGACCCTGGTGGAAAACCAAAGGGATTCCCAGTTAAATCTGGTCCATTCCTGCCCTTCCCTCAGGGAACATCCAAGCCAGGGTTTCATGTGTGTCTTGTGTTTCGTGTGACCATAACCTGGTCACATCCCATTTCTATTTGCCTTTCCACATCTCCTCCCAAACCTAGAAACACCTAGGGGGAAAAAAACCCCCAAAAATCCTGATTTTCTCCCAAACATTTCAATACCTTGAACTCTCAAAGTGGAGCATCACAGCCTGGCTGCAGAGAACCTTTTCCATCTCCAGGGGCTGGAGCAGAGTCAGCACTTGGAGAGCAGGAGGGGGGTTATTGGGTTATTCCTGGGGCTGGGGGCTGCAGGGGACAGAGGGGACAGGAAAACAAGGAAAACAGCCTTCAGCTGTTGAATTTGCTCATTTGCCGCTTGCGTGCAGCCGCAGGCAGGAACTGCTTCCTCTGTTTCCAGGCTTTTAGGCAAAGGGGAGCTCCACCGAGTTGCTAAATTGGAATGAAGTGAAAAAAAAAAATTGCTGCGGACAACAGAATGTTTGGCTATTTTTTCTTTTTTCTTTTTTTTTTTTTTTTTTTTTTTTTTTTTTTTTTTTTCTGAAGAAAAAAACACAAAACCTTGGAGTGATTTACATGGGAAAGGAGAGCCGGAAACAATTTTAGAGGCTGTTTTCCAAAATTGATGAATAACAGAAGATACAATGGATAAAGCAAATGGCCCAAATTTCCTGCTGTTTTAAGGCACTGAATAGATACTGAAAACAAGGGTGCCCTGTTTTTCTCCTTATGGGGCTGCCAGAGAGGGATTTGTCCTGGGTTATTTTGGTTCTGGAGCAAGGTGGGTGCTGGGGGTGCCCAGGATCACGGATGCTCAGAGGAGCATTGGGAATTCCAGAGGATATTTGGGAATTCCAGAGGTGGGGAAGAGCAGCATGGGCCAGAAGAGCAATTCTGAATAATTTCTGGCAAACAACACTGCAGGCATGAATCATGAAGAGGGGTCTGAAACTTCCTTTTGGATTTTTAAAAATGACTTCTCATTTTATTTGGTCTTTGCCTGAGGCTTTTCTCCTCCAGAGCCAAGCACTTTTCCCTCCTAACCCTTGCTCCTCACCCACTGGATGAGGACGCAGGTTTGGCTCCAATCAAACCAAGCTGGAAACTTTTATTTCTCTTTGCAAAAGCCTTCGATGCTTCCAGAAAATATTCTTGTTTTGCTTTGGGAAAAAGGCTTTGGATGAGATCCCTGTAAAGCTTTTGTCTTCCTTTGCTTAGCTGAGATCCAGAAGCTCCAGCCCTTTTCTGGGACACCACAAAGGATGCTTAATCTCTTGTCAGTGGGGATAAAATCTGCCCTGGATTTTGGACCTGGCTAAGAGGTTTCCATCAACTGTTTTGGGGAAATATTCCCTCTGAGCAGATATTTTCTGCTTGCAAAAAAATTTATTTTGGAAACCTGGGGAACATCTCAAAAACTGCTGTCCAGTGGCTTCCATGGGTGCATCTTCCCATGATGGTGTCTGCTGGGTCCTGCAGTGTCCTGAATCCTCCAGGTTCCTTTAGGCTTTGAGATAATCAACCTCTGCTTTGAGATAATCAATCTCTATCCCTGTTCTTTTCTCCCATCTCTTCCTCCCCAAAAGCTGGGAACTCCACCAGGCAGTTGCACCCAATTAATCAATAAATGAAAGTAACCACAGACAGCAAACTGAACTGTTAATTGTGCTCAAAATCTTGTTTTGCACTGCTGTGTCAAGTGATCACCCCTCCCCAAACCCTGCTGTTCCACAGGCTCCCGGCTTGGACAGAACACACATGAAAAAAATGCAAAACCGCAACTCCAAAATCCCTTTCTTGGGTCGTTTCCCATGTTAACCAAAGCCCAATGAGCCACGTTGTGTATTTATGGCCTCTGTGAGCAAATTGTCATTCAAAGGCCACTTGGAGCCTTCAAAGGCCGGTGAATTATTGTGCATGTGCTACACACCTCTTCCTCAGCAGCACATTCAGATGTCAGGGCCCTGAGGAGCACTTTCCTCCCTCAGGCTCATTCAGGCCTCAGAGGAAAAGGGATTCAAACCACTCTGGTATTTTTAACTGGTTCTTTCCCACTGGTGGGGGCAGACTCAGGGGTTTTGCTGAGCCATCAGCCCTGTGGGTCATCTGCTCTGTGACTGCACATGAATTGGAGGAAGGTCTTGGATGCTGAGCTTCTGGAAAGACACAGGGGGAAGTTATTTGATGGTGCAAAGTCAGTGGGAACTGCCCAGTCCTTGTGCAGAATCATAGAATGGTTTGGAATATGATCTTATAATCTTATGATCTTTACAATCTTTATGATTTTATGATCTTATGGTCTTATGAAATCTTGTGATATTATGGTTTGAGTTGGAATGGGCCTTAAAGATCACATTGTTCCACAAGCCAACTCCAAACAGGGGTCATGGAATGCAGAGAATCATGGAATGTTTTGGGTTGGAACCTTATCTTATGATCTTATGATCTTATGATCTTTATGATCTTATGAAATCTTATAAAATCTTGTGATCTTATGGTTTGTGTTGAAATGGACCTTAAAGATCACATTGTTCCACAAGCCAACCCCAAACAGGGACCATGGAATGCACAGAATCATGGAATGGTTTGGGTTGGAACCTTAGCTTATGATCTTTATGATCTTTATGATCTTTACCATCTTATGATCTTATGAAATCTTGTGATAAAAATCTTATGGTTTGGGTTTCCAACCTAAATAATCCTGAGATTCTTTGATTCTGAGTGATTCTTTGATCCCTGTCCTTGTAGAAGCTTTTGCCCTGGCATGGCTTGCACTGAGAGATAATTATTGATGGATATTTTAGCTCTGAAGCAAACCTTATTGCCCTGAGAAAATCCAGTCTGTATTTCACCCTGAACTTTTCAGGGTGTGTAGAACCCTGGTGAATGGGATTGCCACCCAAACCCCCAATTCCTGATTTACCACTAAACCTGGTGAGTGGGATTGCCACCCAAACCCCCAAAATTCCTGATTTATCACGAGCCCTTTCAGGAAGTGAACTCAGGCCTGAGGGATGGAAAAAGCCGCCTCAGATCTGGGATTTACGAGGAGCAGTGATGTCAGGGAGAATTCCTGGTGTTGTACAAGCCCCCAGGGAGGATGTCCACGACGTGGGGCTGACGTGGACACGCCGTCCTGAGCCACGAGGGGCTGAGAACTAATTATAGACTCATTAATCTCATTTGCAGAGCTGCACACCCAGAGAAGTCTTTGTTCCAGATGCAGACCAGTGCTGGCCCCATGCTCAGGATGCCCAGGGGTTTCGTGTGTGCCAAGGACAAAGGCTGGCACGGGATGAAAGGACTCCAGGACTCATTTACTGCTCACATGACGGTGAGGAGGGAGGCTGCTGTCATCAGATGGGGTGGACACAATGGACACAAACCTCTGAATTACTCTTCCACAACCCTCTGGATTACTCTTCCACAACCCTCTGGATTACTCTCCTAGCCCTGGGTGGGTGGGATGCAAGTTTTGGGAGAAAGATGCATTTACCTGTGGTGGGCTTTGAATATTCATGGGATCTTCCATGGGTGATGAAGGTTTTGGTGACCTGCAGAGGGGCAATCAGAGCACCAGGATGATGCTGAGGAGCTGGTGGGAAGGGGGAGGGAGGGTGAGGAGGCAGCTGGCTGAGGAAGCCCCTCTGTAAGCATTTTCCTGCCCTGGGATGACCAACGTACATCCTGAGCAGAGGGCACCGCATTGTGCGCCCCGCGCTCTGCCCATCCTGCCAGGAACAATGAGGAGGCCCTGCAAAACAAGGAAAGGCATTCTCAGGGCTGTGGGAGAGAAAAGCAGGGGACACTGGGGGAGATGAGGCCGGAGGAGCAGCAATTTTCCTTGGCTGTGTAAGGCCAGGCAGCCTGAACGCCCCAAATTCATCCCAAATTTGGTCCAGGCAACTGGGGAGGCAAGAAACCAAGGCCATGGCTGGAGATTTATCTCCAAACCACCTCTGAGGGGCTGTTTGAGGCTTCTCCCACTGCTCTGTAAGATACTGCTTGGGAGTGAGTGAGTGTTGGGTAGATGATGGCATCTCCTCATTGTTTATGGAATTCTGGAGCCTGTGGAATCTGGGGGCCAGGTAAAGAAGGGATGCCCAACCCCAGGTGGCAGCTGTGCCAAGCTTCTCTCCTAACTAAATCCTCCCTCCTGCCTGGCCTTTCTGCTCCTAAAATTCCCTTTTCTTCCCTTCACCTCTCAGGTTTCAAATGATTTTTTGCTGTTGCTCTGACAGAACCTGAGTTTCCCATCAGTGGAGGTTCTTTGAAGCAGGAAGGATTCTGGGGTCTTTCAGGAGCACAGGAGGGTCCTGTGAGGTTCACAGGCCATGCAGGTGAGGGCTGAGGCTTCTCATGGACTTTTTCCAAGCAAGGGATTTTTTCCACCAGAGTGGTTTGGATTTCAGATTTTCCAGCAGCTGGGTCTGCATTTACTGCAGTTACAAACCCACACCTGGCTGCAAAGTATAAAACTGTAATCCAAGGGAAGATGGAAATGCAAAATGTTTGGGTTCTTCCCCAGAATCGAGTGGGGACAGCATTTTACCTGTCAGTACATCCAGATTATTCCTATGGTCCAGGTTTTCTGTCCCAGTCCAGCCCTGCCATGTGAGGGACACCTGGGTCAGGGTTTGGAGATGGAAAAGCTGTTTTCCTTTTGTTGTGGAGCATCCTGCCCTCCACACCCCAGCATCCATGGCCTCAGCAGAGGGAGCTTGTCCTCTGTGCTTCAGTGATCCCTAAATCCCATCAGGCTGACAGGGACGATTTGCAAGGATAACATCAAATTTTGCTGTTGTTGCCAATTATTCTTTAGAGCTGGTGCTGGCATTCCCAGCTTCTGGCAATTCCCCAGCAGCCTGGAGGTTTAATGTCTTCCTTGGCTGCTTGGGGGAGGGTTTGGTTAATCTGGGATGGGGTTTCCATGAGGTTCTGGATTGTTTGCTCCGTGCGCTGAAAACCCTCTGTGTACCTGAGAGGTTTTGGGGAGCAGTTTTCATTTAGGGCTTCTTTTTCCCCTTAAAAATCTGAGCTGCTCCAGGCAGCAAAAGGAATTGGGGGTTCATTTTCATGTGCAGATGTGGAATTCAGAGCAGCTGAGGGCTGCAAGCTCAGCTTTCCCACGTGAGTCTCCTGAGCTTGGAGAGGATGATGCTGCAGACCATGAATGTGGTTTGAATGGGAATCACAGAACTGTGGGATGGTTTGGGTTGGAAGGGACCTCAAAGCTCGTCCAGTTCCATGGGCTGGGACACCTCCCACTGTCCCAGGGTTTTCCAAGGCTCATCCAATCTGGCCTTGGAGCTTCCAGGGATGGGGCAAACACAGTTTACCTGGGCAAGTTACTATTAATTAACATCAGGATTGCTCCCAACCTGCCCAGCACTAAATCTGTGACAGGTCCTGCTTAGCAGGATGTTTTCCAGACTTGGTTAAAGTGATTTCCAAATGCACAGGCTGTTTCTGCTGGAAAAAAACCAGCCTTTGCTGGAGCACAGGGCTGATGATTTGAAATCAATTTGCCATGGATAGGTTCAAAGCTGACATTGGCTTCGTTTCCAGGCATCTGCACACTGCTGTCATTTGTTAACGGTGTCACAAACCTTGCTTTCCCCTTTCCTTGCTGCAGCTCCTCTGAACTACAAGAACTCCTTTAATTTCTGCACAATCCCCTCTCTCCCAGGCCCTGCCACCTCAAAGAGCAGCAGGAGCACCTCCCCTGTGCAATTTCCCCTTCCCTCTTAACCTTGACCTGGAATCTGCTGAAAGTTGTTACTGGGAGCTACCTTGATCAGAAATGACGTTGGAAAAACTTGCACAACCGCAGACACAGCAAAACCCCACCAAGGTAAAAATTCCCAGAGCCAACACTTTGGGGCTGGGGACCTGCTCTGCCTTGGGATGCGGGGCTGGCTGCCTCAAGGTAGCGGTGATTAAGGTTTGTTTGCTTTCTTTCAGAGGGGCTGTGCTTTGTTAAAGGAGGAGAAGCCTTGCCCAGAGCCCCCGGGTCCTTCAGGGATTGGGGTTTGTGGTTTCCAGCTCACACCTAAAACTCTGCTGAGGTGGAACGAGCTCCCAACAGTTTGGCTTTGTGGATTGAGGCTTGAAAGGAGACTGAACACGAAGCTGAGCACCAGTTCTTGTGCAAAACAGGATCTGGATACCGTGATTTGACAAAATTCTTTAAATGTAGAATCTTTATGGGAATTTTTTGCTGATGTCTTTTCCAGGCTGGGTGGCAAATCCACAGATATATTCCTGGCAGATGACCCAGAAGGTCATGATGAACATCTGATGATCTGAAACCTTCTCCTCCTCAGCCAAGGGGCATTTGTGTGTATTGAATCATCTAAGAGTTAATTTTAGAAAGACCAGAGCCTGGAAATTGAAACAGCTTTAATGGGCTCTGCTTGAAGCTTTTATTTACTGCAAGCCGGAGCAGAGAAATCAAGATCCAAAGCTGTTCCTCCTGCAGGCAGTGGAAACAATCTCTTTATTGCAGTGAGACTCCAACCCTTAACTTGTGTCCAACCTGAACTCCTCCAGTCTGCACGCGCTGGCAGGGAATGAACTGCTCTCAGTTTCTGCTCTTGGAGCCCTGGAATTCTTTTTGATCCTGGAGATAAGGAAAAAGGCTCCTAAGCAGATGCGTCATGCCTGCTTCATTTTCCATTAGAGGCAGAGAAGAGGTTTAACTCTCTCCTATCAGAGTGTGTGTGTGTGGAAAAGCTCGGCTTGCCTGGTGCCAAAATCCATCCTGTTAGTGGAGATACTGGGGAGACCTTGGAGTATCCATCCCTGGAAACATCATTAGTTGTGGAAAAGCCATTCATTAGTAACAGGCCATATGTCCTTCTCTCCCCTCCTCTGAAAATAGGCAGTGCTATCTAAATAAGCTGTTTCCTGAGAAGTTACTCAAAGGTACTGCTGGAGCTGCAGGCCAACTCTCCTCCCCCAGGAGCTGGACAGAAACAAAGCTTTTGGAGAGGGAAAAGCTGCCCTTTAGTCCAGCAGTCGGTGCCATTCCTCTGAAGTTCCTCCTTTCTCCTCAGAGTGCTCCTTGCTTGTTTTTTCACCTCCTGTCATTTGCCAAACCGTTTCCATGCTTACACATGAGCTGCAGGCACTGCAGCCACTGAACCCCAGCCACTCTGGGTTTGTCCATCATCCTCTTCCATAAAACCATGACTTCCCCAGGCAAGAGATCATGACCAGGCACCTTTGTTCGGGAACATCCTGGAACCAAGAGCGTGATACTGGAGAGGGAAAATCAGGAACAGCATCTCCAAATGCCTGAGTGGCAGCAAATAGATCTTTCCCACTTTGCTTTCTGACAAACAGGGAGAAGTTTGTGGAATTTGCTCCAGTGGGCTGGTGGAAACCTGCTCTGGTGGGGCTGGAGGGGGCAGTTGGAGGAAGGGGAGTCCTTTTCTGGGAGCTGTGCCCTCTGCTCTGTGTTACCAGCACTTAATTCCACCTTCTCCATTAGAAACACTCCCTTGCCTGCCGCAGTCGCCTTCGGGAGGTGTTTGGGACAGCACGTCAAAGCAGGAAGGACTCTCAGAGGAGAGGGCAGCTGTGGGGACACGGATGGATGTCCCTGTGCTGCTCTCAGGCCAGCCCCACACCAAGCTTTTCATTTTTTAGACTTACAAATTATCTCTGTTTAAAAAAACCCCAGTTATGATGGTCTCTGCATGGTCCATTCCAATGGGAGCGAGTTGTTCTGGCTTTCCCCGAATCTGATCTCAGCATCCCCATCCTCCAGCTGCTGTCACATCTCCAGCCCCGTTCCACTGGGAGATTTGGGCTGTCACAGTGACATTCCCTGCCTTGGCTGGGTGACATTTCTGACGTGGTCAGGATTTCCAGGAATACAGAAAATTCCTTCTTTACTGACTTCTCACCAGAGAAACTATGGGAAATAATTGTTCTTGGATCAATGCAGCACCTATCCCACATTTACCAGGAGGCATCCAACACATCCAAGACCCAAATCCCACATTTACCAGGAGGCATCCAACACATCCAAGACCCAAATCCAAGCCGAAGAGGAACAAAACGTATCGGGCCCACCCTTGGAGCGTGGAGCGAAGAGGATTTAGCGTGTATAATAAACTGCCTGCGGATCATTCATCACAGCCCCGCTCTGATTGCCTGCGGGCGATGATGGACACCAGAGGTTGGAAAACCCTAACGACGTGTGGGGAACGGAGCGCAGGTGTCTGTGCGGGAAGAGCAGGAAATCAACCTGACAGCCTTAGGAGAGCGCCTGGCGCTGGAATCCGCGCGGACCCCGGCCCGTGCCCCGCCTGCCTCTCCCCCACTTTCCCAGCAGGAGAGCTCTGCTGAAAGGCTCCTTTCTTCCTTGCCTGCAGTGGATGATCCCACCTCTTCAGACAGCCTGTGTGTTTTCCTTTGGAGCAGGGAACAGCTGGGGCAGATCTGGCTGCTCCGAGCAGCGCCGGCTGCAGCCCCCCAGCCCACCCTGCACCTTGCTCCTGGGTGGGAGGCAGCAGGGAAGCCTGCGAGAAACCTGACAGCAGGAAAGCCTGCAAGAAACCTGGCATTGCTCCCCAGATCCCCACCACCTTGGGATCACACACGTTCCCACGGGGGTGGCCCCGTGCGAGGGGCTCCAGGGAGGAGATTCCAGCTGAGCCCCCTTTCCGTGGCTCCTGGGGCCATCCCTGAGCATCTCCGTTATTGGAGAGCCCCTGACCTCCCCTGACAGGTTTCCCCATTGTCTGCCTGACCTCACCATTATAAAGCATTTCCTACTATTTAGCCTGATGTTTTTCTTTCTTAATTTTAGGCCATTAGTGCTTGTTCTTCCCAAATTTACTGCTGAAAATGACTCTGCCTCCTCCCTTCCTCTGGCTTGACGGATGGCTACGGAGTGACCCTCCAGGATTTATATCCCCAGTGGTGAGCAGGACTCCTCTCCTCTCCTAATCCCCTCAAGGCCATAGAAAAATAAAGTTGTTGTCTTTAAATCCGAATCTGTTACAAGCTCTGCCTCAAAGCAGTGATGTTCCCCACTTGTATTTGATTCCACAGCTCTGTCCCAGAAAGTCCAGGAATGAAATTTCCAAGATCTTTCATTTTTCACCAGGGTTTCCCATTTATTTTATTTTATTTTATTTTATTTTATTTTATTTTATTTTTTATTTCATTTCATATAATAAAAAGATCATTCACTTCCCAATCAGATGGAGGAGAAAAATTTGTCTTTCCACTCTTTTCTTTAAACCTAAATGAATAATTCCTTTTGGGGTTTGTTTCTTGAGAAAAATAAAATTGAAAAATAGTTTCAAAGAATGAAAAATAATTTTTCAGTAAAGGAAACAGTTTGATGAGCAGAACACTGGTTTTGTTGGTTTTTTGGCTTTGTGGATTATTAATAATTTTAACTTTGGCTGTTAAGCTTTAGAGAAACTCTAAACCTTAATAATATAAATAATATAAAAATAATATAAATATTATAAATCATATGAAATCATCATTCACTGTGAGACTTCTTGGAGTAAATGCTCTTCTCTTCCACTGGCATGAAAGATAAAATTGATGTGAATGAAAATTTCTAGGACAAAAATTTCAAAATTATGTGGAATTGCAGATGAAATTCCTTGAAAAATAATTTCTCCTGGATGCACATGGAAATTCCCACTTGAAAGTGTGGCAGTTGATACCTCCTTAATTTGTGACCAAGGAAGGTTGTGACCCAGTTGGAGATGTTTGGGGTTATCTGAACAAAAAATATCCTGGGTCCTGCTTGGCTGATGGGATGGGAAAATTTATCTCTGGGCCTGCAAATCTGGGATAGGCCCTGTGGAAAACTGGTTAATACTAAAAGATGGGGTTAAGCACATGGAAAACAAACTTGAACGTGAGTTTGGGGTGTTTCCTTTGGCGCCCTGCCCTCGGCGCGGCTCCCGTGAGGTGGCTGAGTGGCTGCTTCCTACCACAGGCTCCCTCCTGCTCCCAGGCTTTATTTCTGGCATCTTTCAGCCATTCCCTCCAAGGAGCATTTCCTTCCCGCTTTCCCCTGAGAGGAGCAGGAGGGGAGAGGCTCCAGAGGTGGGTTTCAAAGAGAGCCAGGAGCCTCCTTGGGAGGTTGGAAATCAGGGCGCCGACTCCAGCCACCAAACCTGGACTCGCTGCCAATTTGTGGTGTTTTCCCTTAAAAGTCAAAGATTTAATGGAAGGAGAGGTCAGGCTTTGACCTGAGCACTGAGCCGGGTGACAGAGATGGCTCCTTCATGTCCTCTCCAGGGGTTTGTTAGTCTAAAGTTTAGTCCCCACGTCAGATGATGCATTTTCCAGGGAAGTTAATGGATTCCCTTGCACCGCCACGGAGTGCTTGGCGGGGGTGGGAGGGTGACTCTTTTCGTGAGAGACAAATGACTTCCTCTGGACAAGCAGCTCTGTTTTAACGTGGAAGATGATGGATGAGTCCCAAGGAAAGGCTTTGCACAGGCAAATGAGCATGCAAACCTCACGTTGTCAGAGATCCAAAGAGACAACGACAAATCCCATCCGCAGGCGGAGAGCGGAACGCGGCGATGGCGGCAGGGATGGGGAGCGGTCTGCAGAGGGAGACTTTGGGCCAGACAAAACACCATCACCACCATGAAATGGGACTGGGAGTTTCCACACAAGAGCTTCAGGAGCCTGCACACGAGTGGGGTTGGGGGTTTGTCCCCAGGAGGTCCCAGCTCCAGTTAAATCCGAGCCTTCCCACCGCACACGGATCCGCAGCCTTACCCTTCCGCCCCTGCCCTTGTCCCTCCCAGGCTATTGTTTGGATTTTCCTTGGGCCACCATGCTTTGCCAAATGTTTGCCTCGAGTTTTTCTTCTGCGCTTACCTTTACCAGTGACAGGTTTTTTTTTTATTTTTTATTTTTAAATATGTAAATGTAAATACTTGGCAAGTGCTGGGCCCTGTGTCTGCGTCAGAGTTCCTGCTCCTCGAGGCTCTTGTGTATCTCACTGCTCCATCTGGAACCCCAAATCCTGACTCCAGATCCCATTTCTCTGGCTGTGGATGGAAGAGATGGAGCAAAGAGCCACAAATAAAGCCTCAAAGTCGCCTATTTGGGAATGCAAAGGTGAAAGGTGACTTTAACCTCCTCTCTTCCTTAATTTTTACCATCAGAATGAGCTACAAATTTTAAAAGCAATTCAGAGACACAGATAAAAATACAGAAGAAAATAATTTTAATTTTAGGCAACCTGTTTGTCTGCTGGCCTGAGAAATCTTTGCACACAAGACAAGAAGCAAGCAGATTGATTTCTGAATATTTCCTTTCCTGCAGAGTTGCTAAATGGAAATGACCCAGGGAGCTGCTGGGATATGACCTTGGGGGAAAACATCCTGGAGAGATGAAAATGTAGGGATGATGAGCTGGAAAAAAGACAGATTGTTGCCACCAGAATTGGTGACTCCCATCCAGTTGAGGCTGGAGAAACAGCACTGAAACAAGAGATTTGCTCCATCCTGGGTAATTGTGTTGCTTGTATAAAGCTCCTTTTGTGTTGAAGGGCAAAATCTTAACTTGGGATGTTGTGCAATGTCACAGAGGGAGCAGAAGGAGCCTGTGCCCAAAGGGAACGAGCACATTCCATCATCATGGGCATGGAGCACACTGCCAAGGACAATCCCTACACATGGATCCCTCTGTCCCTGCATCCTCCATCTCCTCCCCAGCCCCTGCTGAAACCTGGGATGTTTGTAGAGCTCAATGCAGCATTTCCCACAGTGGCTGGGTGATCCATGAAGATGGAACCCGCCTGGGTGGCTCTTCTTGGATACTGGAAAAGCTCCACAGCTCAGGCCCTGATGTCTGTGAGGAAATTCCTTTATTGTTCCACTGCCAAGGATCCAGTTATCCAACCTATTTATACCAAGGGTTTGATTTATACCTGCGGTGACAGAGGGGAATAAAGAAATATGTCACCTTTTATGACCGAACTGAACCTCATTCAATTTTTTAATTAAAGCCTCTCACCTGCCTGCTTCAAGCACAGAAATGTCCCTTCAATCCTAAAATAAATTCCTGATATTATCGATTGCAGCCAGGATGGCTGAGACTGGGAGATATTTTCTTGTGCAACCATTCAATCTTTGCGAGGGAAAGGCAGAAGGCAGTGCTGGAGCTGCAGACTTGATTTATAGATATTAAACATTTTATAGCAATTTTTTATCACTTTCATTCCTCTCCGTTCCTCCTTCAGATGTTGGAATAAGGAGGGTGGAGAGGGACGGGGAGGCCGCAGACTTTAAACTGTCATAGCTCTGGGAGAGTGATGGATTTTGTGGGCTTGGGCAAACCCAATTTTTGGAAAGCTTTGCCTGTGCTCCCTTTTAAAGGGAGGGCAGCCCCTTATCTCCCTCCTGCCAATCTGCCAGCTGTGCATCCCTGCTCGGATTGGGAAGCCCTGAGCACCCTGTTGGGCGTTATCTGCCCTCTGGGGATGGCAGATCCAGCTGGATCCCCATGGAAACCCTCCGGGAGCCCTGCCAGGACCACCCTGCGCTCCGACCACCCCAAAAAATGCCGAGCATCCCTCCAGCATCACCCCCCTCCCCAGAGCCACCTGCGGCCCGGCCAGGCTTCTCCCAAACACATTTCTCTCTAAAAGCCCAGATTAGCCTGAAATTCTGCAGGAGATAAAGCCCGGCCCGTTATCAGCGCTCGCATCCATCCCCCCCGCGCTGCCGGCGCTCCCGAGCGGGGCTGTTTTCCCAGCAGAGCACCGAATCCATCATCCCGGGGCTTTCCTGGAGCAGGGCGATAAATCCCGCCCAGCAGAGGGGAAGGTGAGACCCGAATTCTTCTCTACACGCACTCCCTGGAATGCAGGTCCAACACCGCCTCCTTTTCCAGGCACCGCTCCTCTTTCCCAAGGGGTTCCTCATCTTTCTGACCATCATTCGATTTTTTTTTCCCAGCAGCTTTTCTCTTTCTCAAGACATTCCTCCTCTTCTTGGCCATCATTTAATCTTTTTTTCCTTCTTTCCCCCCCTTCTTTTTTTTTTTTTTTTTTTTTTTGTTTCATTATTCTTCCAAGTGCTTCTCTCCCATCTCCTGTTAAGCTGGGCAAACAGAGAGAGGGGATGGTGCTGAATCTCACCGGGGTGACTGATGAAAATATTCCATGGGATTTAGATGCAGAGATATTAAATAAATGAATTAATTGAATTAATTACCTAAATTAAAATAATGAATTAATAACTTGAAAAAGGCATTATTCAAGCTGCTTTGGCTAATGGGAGAAGCTGGAGTGGCAGCTAGGAGACAGTGAGGGCTTTGGCTTGGAAAAGACAAACTCACTTTGAGCTGGTAGAAAGAGAAATATATTTAAAACCGAGGCTGTTTTTAAAGTCTTACAATGGTGAAATCCAGCCTGGACTGGCATATAAATATTAAATATAAAAAAATAAGATATGTGCATTTTGTGGCTGGGGAAAGGGATTTGTGGCATGGGAATATTCTGCTATGATGGAATAGGAACAGGGGCAGAGCTTTTGAGGCTGGGAAATGGGGGTGTCCCCAAAAATCCTGGATACATCCATGGCCTAAAAAGCAGAGAAAATCTCTCCTACATGGGGTTTAAATACAGAACCTTGCCCGGGTGGTCATTTCTGGCTGATTCCACATCCTTATCAATAACCCCCGTGTGAGATAGCAGCCCCAGCTGAGCTCTGGCAGGGTTATCAGAGGACAGACAGTAGTTCCTGCAGCCAGAGCAGCCAAGGTCTCGGGGTTAAAAGCCAAGGGTCAGCACAGCCACTGCCCTGTGTGGCATGGATTAAATCAAAAATTATCTGCCAGTGGCAAAGCAGCCCAGAGCATCCATCTAGGGGCTCAGCTCTGCGCATAAATCACCTCTGCTAGGCTGGGATTGGGCTTTCAGGGCTGCCTTGGCTCCTCCAGCTCCGCTCCTCGGTGTTGGTGGTGTAAATGCAGAGTAGGAAATCCAAGTGAGGTGCGCTGGGTTAGGGGAAAGTGGATTTTGTTTTTATGGATGAGGTTTTTTATGGCTGCAGCTGGGAGCGAGGCTTGAAATGCGCTGAAAAATTTTGCTCAGCTCCATGAAAATCAATTTCAGCCCCTGCCATCCCCAGTGTTTTGCTGATCCTTCCCAAATTCACAGCTTTTCCCTTTCAATCAATACATTAATCACGGAAGAGGGAGAAGGAGGAACTAAAGAGCCAAAGATTCATTTAGGTTGGCAAAAAGCTCTGGGGTTGCCAAAATCCCAGCACTGCCAAGTCCATCCTAAACCATGACCCTCAAAGGAAGCACCACCTACCAGGGGATAATCCTGACTTTAATTTCAATTATTTCTCCAGGTTTATTTATTTTTTAAAAAAAATTATGGATAGGACCGCACTCCTCAGACCACTTTTGCCTCCAAAATTCCACTTGTTCACGACTGTTTTAATGATGAAATTACAGCTGAGAATGGATTTTATTTAACTTCTGTCTGAATTCCTGGCACTGAAGGAATCCAGCTCAAGAAAAATTCATCAGCTGTCACATAATTTTGTTCTGCGCCTGCAAGAAGCAAGCTGGGCTTAAATTTGTTTCCAGTTAGCTGCAAATGAGCAGGAATAAAAAGTCCAAGCAGCTGGAACCGTGTCTGTGGGATGCAGGGAAACATTTCAAGGCTATTGCCCAAAAACTCCAGCTGGTGGCAGCAGCAATTTCTTTTCCAGCAAAAGTAAAGCAGAAAACTAAAAGGAGAGAGAAAAAAATCCCTAGAAAAGGAGAGAGAAAAAAAATCCCTAGAAAGGATAAGCACAAGAAAGGTTGTGGAAAGCTCAGGTGTGCTGCTCGAAAATGACATTAAAGATGTTTATTGCTTCCTTAAAAAACCATAAAATTTAATATTTTTATGGGAGAAAATGGGAGAAAAATCCCATCTCTGCTGGATGTAAAGCAAGAGCAGAGAGAGCTGATGACAGAGACCTTGGGGTGGATGTGTCTGGGACAGGGATGTGCTGAAAGGGCCCTTGAGAGCCTCCTCAGGGCTATCAGGTGCCAGCATGGATGGAGTGACCCCAGGGGGAAGCAGATTTCCACAGGAACTCCCATCTCCCCTCCCTGGACAGCCCAAATCACTCTGTGGGGAGAGCCAGACGTGGGGTTTTTAGGATAGATGTGATATAGAGAAATGCAAACCCGTGCTTGATTCACAGATTCACAAAGGGCAGCGGCCACAGGATGGGATTTGGAAACAAAAATTCCTCCCAGGAGGATGAGGAGGAGAGATCCCTGGGATGTCCAGAAAACCACGTGGATGGGACATCTTGAAAATGAGATTTTGGCTTTGATCTACACCCCCCCAAGATGTTCCTTCCAAGCAAAACCTCTGCATTTACAATCCCTTCGTTTAAAATCCCTTCATTTAAAACCTCTGCGTTTACAATCCCTTCAAACCCACCATTTTCCCTCTGTCTCACCTGCAGCACCTCATCCTCCTTGGATCTCCATTCCCATAGATTCCAGCACTTCCAGGGCTTTTCCTCACCCTCCAGCTACACCTCCATCCCCAAATCCCACCCTGGCATGTTCTCCAAAGCAGCCGGGAAGTCTGGGCAGAACTTTATTCCTGCTGCTTTCCCTCTAATCTTTGCATCCCTTCGGGAATATCTCTGTGGAAAAAGGAACTCCTCTTTCCCATTGGCACAGCCCCGCTCCCAGAGGAGGTTGGAGGGGATTTTTGGAGCTCTCCAAACATGCAGGCACAATCACGGCTTCTGTGATTGAGTCGTTTCTCTCTAAATAAGTAAATTAACTCTAATACCCTTATTTGCTATCAACCTTATAAAACCTAACCAAAGCCAGATGTCTCTTCCTCAACCTGATGTGCCATGGATGGATTATTTTTTCCAGACTTTAGGAAAGTGATTTTGCTTTCTCTCTCTGTGTGTTCCTTCTGGTGATTTCAGTGCAGGATCTGATGGGAAGAAATTTGGAAATTGGTAAAAAATAGAAAATCTGGATTATTTTATGGATTCAGGTCCAAACTTCGAGGCTTGTTCTGTGTGTGTGTGGGTGGCTTTGTGTTCAGGATGGTCATTCTGAACTCAAGGAAATAGTAAATTATTGAGTGATTTCAACCCAAAAGGGTCTAAAACATGCCAAATAAGAGTCCTCACACCAAGAACCTCCTAAACAGCCTGGTTGCATCAGAAAAATCATCCAGAACTGGAGTCACAGAGATGATTTGGTGTCTGGTGTTTTTGGGTGGATTTCAGTGATAGTTTGGTTTGACAAGACAGGAACCAAACACAGGAAAAAAATTGCCATTGTCGTTTTCTGTGATTTCCTTTTATTTTAGGTGAGTCCAGCTGAATCACAAGACACTTGCTGAGAGGAAGCTGGACTAAAGGACTAAAGACCTCACTGTGCTTTGTTTTTGGTCCCTTGGTGCTCAAACGCAGCTGCCAATTTCCCTTCAACTCACAGGATCGCTGTTCCACACTAAACCATTCAAACCCTGAAACCTATCCCTGCCTACCTCACAGCCCCACCGTAATGAGGCACAGGGAAAGCCTGGAAAATCTGTAATCACACTCAAAACCGTGCCTTGGGGTTGGGTTTCCTGCCCCAAGGCAGGGCAGGAGGGACAGGCAGGCACAGGGGGTGGCAAAGCCACATCCATGGGTCCCTCCTGGCTCATCAGGGGCTCTGGGGGTGGAGGATTCCCTGATGTCATCCCTGTGTCCGAGGGGATTTGGGAACAAAAATTGCCTAGGAAGGATAGCTACAGCAACGTTGTGGAAATCTCAGGTGTGTTGCTTGAAAATGAGATTAAAAGTGGGAAAAAAATGGGGAAAATGGGAAAAAATGGGGAAAAATGGGGGGAAATGGGGGGAAATGGGAACAAATGGGAACAAATGGGAAAAAAAAATCCTTAAAATATGAAAAAAAAATTCCCATCCTTGCTGGATTTAAAGGAATAGCAGAGAGAGCTGGCCTGGTGCTTGCATGGGGATTTCCCTAATTCCAGACGTGGAATTGTGCCTCTCCAGCAAGGCAGCCTTTGAAACTGGGTTTTGGGATGTTCCTTTTCTTCAAGAGCAGGGGAGTGAAAGGAGAGAGGAGCTGGGATATCCTGGATATCCCAGCAGATATCCCAGTACCAGGATTGATTTCCATGTGTTTTCTTCCTTTTGTCCTCCACTCCTTCATGGACTCATTGTTGAAGTTGGAAAATCCCTTCAACATTATTGAATCCAACCCTCAACTTGGTGGTTCTGAGCCCAGTGTGTAAAATGATCTGATTTTTTCTAATTTTGAGGTTTTGGGATGTTCCTTTCTTCGAGAGCAAGGGAGTGAAAGGAGAAAGCAGATATCCTGGATATTTTTCCAATCTTTGGCTCTTACCTTGAAGCAGAGAAGGGAAATGTAGGAACAAACTGGACTTGTGGTTTTGGGGTTTAGGAAGCAATTTATGCAGATTGTTGTTCCCTAAGTGGGGAACAGTTTGGAATTCATTCTCAGTAAATTTTCTTGCAGTCCCAGAGTCTGTTCATCCTTTGTCCAGCTGATTTTCCTGCTGATTTCCCTAATTCCAGATGTGGAGTGCCAATCCTTCAAGCCAACTTCAAAATCAGCCAAAAAGGCTGGGAAAACCTCTGCACTGAAATTAGAGGTATCTCCGTGGGATTACAGAGGAATTAAAGGCTAAATCTGGGGAGGATAGGGAGACACCAAAAGCCTGGGCAAATCTGTGCTGGATATCAAAGCAATTTGTCCCAAAACCCCAGCATAAGGATGCACCAACGGAGAATTAGCGGGAACGGGTTCTTTTCATCTGTGACCCCTTCCCTGCCTTGAACCACGGGAGACTCCTCCCATGCCCATGGCTTTCAAACGCAACCTTTGAAACACCACAACGTTTGAAACAACATTTGAAACCCAACATTTGTTGTCTCTCGGGTTGCTGTTGATCATTGCTGCCCCAAGATGTGCAGGGTGTCTCTGTTTTGGCCTGTGCAGCTGAAGAACGAGTCAGAGTTCTTCACTTTTCAGTCTTGAGGTTGTTTACTAATTCTTATCTATAAAATTTTCTTTCTGCCCAGCCGAGATCTGCTCAGCAGGGCAGACACAGGCACTCTGTATTGTCCTTTTATACTACAAACTACGTATAACATATTTACACTTAATTCCCAATACCCATCACCTGTGTTAGACAGTGCACTTCTACTCTAAACCAATCCCAAAGTGCCAACATCACTGCAGAAAATGGAGAAGGAGAAGGAGAAGGAGAAGGAGAAGGAGAAGGAGAAGAAGAAGAAGAAGAAGAGGAAAGGCTGGACACACCCAAGTTCCTCCATCTTGTCCCCACAAGCCCCATACCAAAAATCCTAAAATCTATGTTTTCACCCTGTGATAACTTTATTATTACACCAT
The DNA here is from genome assembly GCF_028551555.1 of Melozone crissalis. Taxonomy (NCBI): domain Eukaryota; kingdom Metazoa; phylum Chordata; class Aves; order Passeriformes; family Passerellidae; genus Melozone; species Melozone crissalis. Next base: position 2,579,982 of record NW_026535785.1, read on the forward strand.
TCAAACCTGTGTGACTTTCAGGTCCTCATACAAAGCTGTCAACTTGCTCCAGGGGTCAAAATCAAATCTCTAGGTGTTCTGGGCAGCATGCCAGGGTCTCTGAGCCCCCTGATGGGGTCCTTGTCAACTCTGGACACCCAGAGGGATGCACTGAGCTCCGACAGTTGTCCCCCAGCCCCGGATCAGGGGGATCCCGGGATGGGCACAGCGCTGCCGCCGGCATCTGGTTCTCATGTTCAACCTCAGCTCTTCCACTCGGGCTCGGGTGACAAGGGAACAATGCTGGCCCTGCAGACTGACTAATTAGGCTGCATCTGGAGCTAATTAAGCGTGGAGTCGCGGCCAGGGGAGCGCTCCCCTTATCAAGGCAGCAGCAGGGGCGAGGCAGGAGGAAAAATCGCCGCTGATAGGGCTCGGTTGTGCCGTGGAAGCAATTTAAGCAGGGCAGTGGAAATCGGAGTTTGACCCCGCGGAAAAAGGGGAGTGGGATTGGTCCCAGCATGATGAACCTGGGCTGGTTTTTCGTTTTATGGAGAGGGGGAAAGGTGGGAGCTGGAGATATTTCAAATAATTAATTAAGATTGGCTTTGAACTCTCGCTTCCGTGCATAATGTATGGGCATGGAGATGGCTCTTCAGCATTAATATCATTTAATATTTTAGTTTCTGATACTCCTTGGCATTTGTAATTAAATAAAGTGACCTTTGATAGGTGAAATACACTCCGATCTCTCATTTTTTCGTGCTATTAAAAGGAATTTCTATTGTTAGATATTCTAATCTTAGTTTGGTTTGGCCAAAACTGGGAGAAATATGGCTTCCATCGCTTTATCAGCCACTAATTAGGATGAGGCTGCACATTTTTTAATAGCTGGACAGTTTTATTTTTTCAGTGAATGAATTCTTGTGGAGGTCCAGAAAATCCAGAGCACAGGGAGTCACAGGAGTTTAAACATGAAGTAGCAGAGTTTATTTTTGATGCCTCTATTTTTCATCGTAACACTTGCAATGCCAATAAACGGAGAGAAATCCTCCAAGCTCCACAGATAAATTTGTCATGGCTTGCTTCAGGACAGTAAATTACTTTTAGATGCATTTTAATTCCTTTTTTCCTGACATGGAAATGCTTTATTTCCAGGATGGAAATGGTTTAGCCACAGTTCTCATCAAAAATAAGTTTTTTTTTTTCTCTTTTTTGCTGGTTTTTTTTGTCTAGGAGCCATCCCCAAGAACTGCCTGGGATCTTCCAACTCCATCCATGGATCCCTCCAATGCTGGAATTCCCACAGCCCTGGTGTTCCTTAGGGCTCCTTGCTCCATCCCAACCTGCACCATTTAAATTCTTTTTGGTGAGGTGAGATCTGGGTTTCTGCCAAAGCTTTTTCAGGATTTAGAGCTCTTTGTGCCTCCTCCAAATTACCCTCTCCATGCTGGGAGTGTCCATCTCTGAACATTCCCTATCACACTGAGGGAAAAGTCCTAAAGCCAGAGAAATTCCCCCAAAATTGGTGATGTTTTTATCTTATGTTTAATATATTGTACATCAAACTTATTAATAGTTGGGGTTTTGATCCCACCAGTGGCATCAAGCTCCAGAAATCCTCTGCTCCCAGCCCACCTCTGATCCCAGCACTGGGATTGATTTCTGTGTATTTTCTTCCTTTTGCCCTTCCCTTCTTCATGGAATCATGGAATTTTTGAGGTTGGAAAATCCTCCCAACAATATCGAGTCCAGCCCTTAACCTGGAGGTTCCAAGGCCACCATGGAACCTTTCCCATGGGATTTTGGAGCAGTTTAAAATCCAACTCCAGCCTGGGATAAGGAGGGAAAAAAATACTCCAAATGCTTTGGATTTGTGTAAAATGATCTGATCTTCTCTAATTTTGAGGTTTTGGGGTGTTCCTTTTCTTTGAGAACAGGGGAGTGAAAGGAGCTGGGATATCCTGGATATTTTTTCAGTCTTTGGCTCCCACCTTGAAGCAGAGGAGGGAAATGTAGGAACAAACTGGATTTGAGGTAGTGGGGTTTAGCAAGGAGCTAATGCAGATTGTTGTTCCCTAAGTGGGGAACACGGGCTGGAATTCATTCCCAGCAAATTTCCTTGCAATCCCAGAGTCTGTCAATGCCCAGATTTCAGGATTCTGGTGCAATTTGCCACATTAAACTCTGGATTTTCCTGAGCACAGACCTCAAGGATCAGACAGTTCCATTTCTGGGCGAGTGTGTGTGTGTGGGAGTGAAAGGTCACCTCGGGCTTATCTCTAAATAAACCCAGGAAACTCCAAATCAGTTTCTTTTTTTTTTCTTTTTTTTGTTATCCCATGCAGGCTGGCAATGGGCAAAGCAGCCTGGACAGCTTTTTTTTTTTTTTAATATCCAAATATCCCCCACTGGAGCATGACCTCAAATATTAGCTTTCCACCTAGCAAGACCAGACAGGAGCAGGGCAAAGGCACTTCTGTTCCTTAGCCCTGATGCAGGAAAAACTATTTAGATCTGCTTTTATTTTAATTATTATTTTTTTTCAGCCCCTCCTGGGCGTGTTTACTTTCTTTGGGGGCTCATGAATGGTGGCTTCAGAGCCCCCCTCATTGTGATTTTCCCCAAACATCCCTTTCTCTCCGTGCTTTTCCAAAAAGAGCCTTTTTTTATCGCCCTCCCTCCCCCGTGTTCCTGCGTGTTGTGATTTCACTGAGGCTTCCAATGGTCTTCAACAGTTCATTTATGCTGGGAGCCTTCTATAAACTGTACAGCCATGGTCTCCTCGCACGGCCACCCACCGACCCAGCCTGTCTAAACAGCATCTGTCTCCATCCCAGACACATCCAGCCAGCTCCAAATGGATTGAATCCAGCTTTTTTCCCCCCCTTTTCCCCCCCCCTTTTGTGCCCTCCTGCAAAGCCAGGGTGGGAGTCAGGAAAGGGGCACCGGGGTGGGCTTGGGGTGCTCCTGGTGCTCCCCTGGCTTTGTTTGGGGAGCCCTGCAGGAGCAGCTCCATCCCTCAAGTCCCACCAAATCTCCCCATGGGGAGCAGATGCATTATTAGTGACGGGAGCCTATTTAACCTTAATCCCAAATGCATTATCTGGGGAGTTTGGCTTGGCTTTTTGACTTAAGGTATTGGAGGTTATTACCTCTGGAATGCAGGAGTTGCTCTGAAGGATCTCTCCGTTTGGGGAGAGGGCAGGGATGGATGGGTTTTTCCCTGCTCAGGCAATTTGGACACATTTTTGAAAGATTAAGTCAGATCAGCACTTGAAAGGCTCAGTTACCTCTTGAGTGTGACAGCACAAAACCCATTCCCCTTCCCAAGAGCCTTGTTCAGCTCGGGAAAAAACCTGAAAAAATTAAGAGAGGGGTTAATTTTGCTTGGCAGCTTGGAGAGATTTGTGTTTGCTAAACCACTGCTTTTCCTCCTATTTACCCTGCAGCGTTGTCAAAAAATATTCCTGCCTGGAGAAAGAAACTGCAGTCCCTGGGTTTATCCCCATCCGTGTCAACACTTTGGGTGCAGCAAAATGCAGATTTCCAAGGGCTTGTTTGGCTTTCAGGCCTGGGGACGCGTCACCTCTCCTAATTAGAGGAGCTCTCACCTCTCTTAATTAGGGGAACTATCATTAAAGGTAGGGGCTGTTTTAGGGAGAAAAGGTTCTGGTTCTGGGCTGTCAAGAACTGGGCTCAAAAATAGGAATTGAATTTGTAATTGAGTATGGGAAACATAAAATTCCAGGTTTAAATCTGTTGCAATGATCAGCCTGCCCTGGGTTCAACAGAGCAGGGATATTGCATTTGATGAGCATGTCTCAGATAAGGTTTGATCTTCTTTAATTTTAGTTTTTGGGGCAAAATGTGAACTTGTAAAGCTTTGACTTTTGCCAGCTCCCTCTGAAATCAAGCAAATGTGCTGTTTGGTTTATTTACAGCCTATTTGAGCTAAGAAAGTAAATGAAGATTAAATGGGAACAATTGCCTCAGAGTGAAAATATTGGTTTTTAATAAAGCAGAAAAATAAGACATAAATTAAGGAAACTAAAAAAATAAAAGAGAAAGAAATACTTAATGAAGGGGACGGGAGGGATAAAGTTTTCACTTTGGAGGGTAGTATTAAATTGGATATTAGGAAGAAATTCTTCCCTGTGAGGGTGGTGAGGCCCCAGCACAGAGAAGCTGTGGCTGCCCCATCCTTGGCAGTGACCAAGGCCAGGTTGCAAAGGCGTGGAATGAGATGAGCTTTAAGATCCCTTCCAACCCAAACCATTCCACCATTCCATGATCTCTGGGACTGAAGGATGTGCCCAGAGCAAGATCCTGGGTTTGGAGCTGTCAGCTGAGCCAAGCCAGCAGCTCCCAAGAGCAGCTGATCCTCTGCACCACTGTTGACATTCCCATATTTTGACATTCCCTGATTTATTTCCGATTTCAGGTGCCTAAGGAGGTGCATGTTTTGCTCTCCAGCCTTGTCTCAGCACTGAGGGGATCTGGCTTTAGGAGAAAAAGAAGGGGATGTGCTTCCCTGTGCTGACGGCACCTCATTGTTCTCGTGCCTCCTCCAAGCCCAATTCAGATTAGATTCACTATCAGTCATGATTATGGAAAAGAAGTGATAAAACGTGGCTTGGAGAATAAAAAAATCATGTTTGGACAAGAATTTGCTGACATATTGTGGAGTGATAACACGATAGTGAAAATAGCCAGATCCTGCCTGGCCTGGCGTCTGGAATCAGTAAAGGGAGGCAGGCAGGAATATTGTGAGCTGGCTTCTGTTCCCTTTCCAGCACAAAATCGGCACCTTTTGGGATTTTTTTAGAAACCCACCGATAGGATTTGCGTGGAAAACTTGCCATTATTCCCAGACCTTGGATTGCATTGCAATAATTTCTCACCAAAGCGCTGGGGACGTTTCTGGAGGTGTAAAAGGAGGGATGGGCAGCTGGGTTTGCCATTCCCAACTGGATTTGCCAATCCCAACTGGAGCATCCACAGCTGCTGCTGGAGGAATGTTGTTATGTGTGGAGAAGGAGGGCAGGGTGACCCTGAAAAATGAGAAAACTGCATGGTTTTAATTGGGATTTAACCTGTGTTAGGCCCTAGGAATGCTGCTGATGGTGCTGCCTCACCCCCTCCACATCTTCTGACTTCCAGGGAGATGGGGTGGACAACTTTTTCTTCTGAATCCAGCCCATTCTGGCCAAGGCTGATAAACACAAGAGCCCATTTTTATCATCACAAAGTCCTACAAATCAGGTGAAAATTGGTGTCTGGGGTGAAAAATAACACAGCTGGGAATGCTGCAGAGCCAGGCCATGGTCAATCTCATCAGGCTGATGGTTGGACACCACGATTCCATAATTCTGGTCTCCTAAAACCTCATTTCTCCATCAAGAAATGAACTCCTCCTTGAAGTTACTTTTTCCTTGGTTATATTTCATACGTAAAGAGGGAATATCTGGAAAGACCTGGACTCTTCCATGGTAATTCCCAGGCTCTCAGCCACAATCTGTTATTGAATGAGAATTTGCATCTAGAATAAGGAAAAAGGTGATGAAGGAGCACAGAAACCAAGAGATAGTTTTAATAATGGCAGACAATGCACAGGATGTGCTGTAGGTCTGTTTTTCACTTGCTGAAAGTTTCTATTGTGTTTGGACTGGGTGTCCCCAAAAATTATTCATCAGGGCTTCTACCTCTTCTGCCAGCACTGTGATTTGTGCAGTATCAGATCTCTTCAGTAAGAAGGTTTCAAACTCTTTTTTTGGGGGGCTTTGCCACAAAATAAGGATTTTATTTTGCTTAATTCCCCCCCATCCCTCTTAATTTCATGCCTTTGTACATCTCAGCACCCACTGCCCTTCCACAGGATGCTGCTCCTCCATGCCTTGAAAAACCTTTGCTTTGTAACCTCTTATTTGAGTCAAAACCAGAGAAAACTGCCCATTCCAAAAGAGGAGAAGAGAGGGAACAGCTCCTGAGGGGTGGGTGAGGTGTGGGTTTTCCATAAAATGCTATTTCTGTCGTTTTATGGCCTCAAAGAGAACTCTTTCTGCAGAAGGCGAAAATGCCGCGGAACGCCTGGGATCCTCTCGCATCTGGAGGAATGTCCATGTTGCAAGAGACCTCTGTAAATATTTATACCTGATGGCCTCACAGCTGGCTATTAAGTGCCCTGGTTGTTCCTGTAACGCCGCTCGCAAATGGAGATCTGGCATTTAAAGGACGCAGCACAAATTGTTCCCTTGGCCCTTCTCTTTCGGTCAGAGAATTTACTCAGGGCTGGTGAGATCACTGGGGAAGCATCCTCTCACCCCTTCTTTCCATGCCTGCGCCACAAGCACGGATCTCCCTGGTGGAAAATGGGAGGGAAACTGGGAAAAACACCCAAAAAACCCCCATTTTTGGGGCTCTGAAGAAAAAATGTGGTTAAGGGGGTGGTGTGGGGTCACCTCCTCATGGTGGGCTGTTGATGGCACTTGGTGTGGGTTGGATGTTGGCCAAGCCACCAGGGCAGAGTGGCCTTGAAGTGATGGTGACTCAGTTTTGCCATGGATCTGCTCCTGACCAAGTCTTGCCTGGGTCAGGGTGGTGTTAACCCCTTGCTGCTTGGCCAGGTGTGTTGTTACAGCTCAGAGGTGCTCAGGTGGGGAGGTGACAGCCCAAAGCTGCTCCAGCGTGGGACTGGGATTACTGGGAGAGGAAACACGAGCACAAATCTCCCTGCTGGAAAATGGGAGGAAAATTGGGGAAAACACCCCAAAACCCCCCATTTTGGGGCTCTGAAGAAGACCTGTGGTTAAGGGAGTGGTGTGGGGTCATCTCCTTGTGATGGCACCTGGTGTGGGTGCTCTTCCTTTGGTTGGATGCTGGCCAAGCCACCAGGGCAGAGTGGCCTTGGGGTGATGGTGACTCAGTTTTGCCATGGATCTGTTCCTGACAAAGCCTTTCCTGGGCTGAGGTGGTGTGATTTATCCACTGGGCCAACAGGTTTTTTTTGGGATTCATTATTCCAGGGCAGGGGCAGGGATCAAGGGAAAACTGAACACAGCCACATCCTCGTATTATCCATCCTCACTACAAATTGAATCCGACCCCAGGCATGTGAGAACAGCACTTTATCATCACCACAGCCAGTGCCAGTGTCAAGGAGACCTCTGTGGCCTCCTGCTTGATGTAATTTAATAGTTCAGCTGCACCTTTGGCTGCACTAAAATCAATCCTGAGTTTGCGTTGGGCAGCCAGGAGGATTTCAGGGAGGGGACAGAAACCATTAAGAAACCAAACAAACCACAAAGTGCCTCGTCCTGACTTTCTTCTGAAAGGAGCCACTTTCAAACTTCTCCTTTTGAAAAGTTGTCTCATCGTTGGGCTAATTTGGGACTAATGAAAAATAAATTGTCCCCCTTAGGGCCTGCCAGGAGAATCCTGGGTTTCATTCTGCTGGAAATGAAGCAAATAAAACCAAATTAATCTTGAAAAGCTGAAATACTGGCACGGAATCTGTGTTTCTGACTGGGTTTTGGGGACTGAGGGAGCAGGTGGTTCTCACTCTGCAGAGCTGTGCCTGGAGAAAATCCACCCCATTTTGCTTTTTATTTATTTGATGCCTCAGAAAAGCTGCAGGCACCATTCAAAGCCGCCACATTGCCTTTGTTTGAGCAGGTTGCTCCTTTAAATTATGTGCATTATTAAGTTGGGTGATGTTCTCCTCTCCCTGTGCCCAACCCCTATAAATTCCTACATCATAGCCTTGTAATGAAGTCCTTAATGAATCCTTTGGATCCAATGAAATCCTTTGCAGCCTTAGGACCACTCATGAGAGTGAATGGAATAATTTTTCCCAAGAATGCATTCCAGGAGTCCCTCCTTTCCTCCTTTCCTGCATTTAGGCTCAGTTACCACCTGCTTTCCAGGTAATTATTTTTCTTCCTAATTTTTATTATCCTTTGGGTGTTAGCACTGACACAATTTAAGCTTAAAGGGGATCCCTTGGGTGGGCTGGGCTGCAGGATGGGCTCAGGTTGTGCTTCACAACCTTGGGATTTTTGCAAGTTTATCTTTGGGACCTTTCAGCTTGGGAAGGAAAAAAAATTATATAAAACCTCCCAGCTTGGATTTTAAACAGAAAGGATGTGCTGTGCTTGGTGTCAGTAGAATATTTACAGTTCTAAGGCAGGATGATAGATGCCCCTTACAAATAATAAATAAAGGTTGAGTGTTGGGAAGAAGATTCAGAAGGATTAAACTAATAATGGAATAGTCTTTTCTGAGGAAAATGAAGCTGGGACACAAACCCAAAATAAATTTAGAAATGCTGTGGAGCGGTTTAGATATTGTTATAAAACAATTTTTATTGTCTGTAATGAAGATTTGGGTCAGTGGGGCTGTTCCAGGTTTCCTAGAAAACTTAAACTCATCCCTAGGAGCCACAGGGAGGTGCAGACAGCTCCAGCAAGGCTGGGGGAAACCCAGATTCCTGCAAAACACAATAATTTTGAGAATGGGAGTGATGAGCTGACCTGGAATTGCTTGGTCTGAATCCACATCCCTGGACATGCCTTAAAACATGTCCCAGCTCAGACTGAACCAGGCAGTTTTACATCTGGAGCTGTAAAATGAGGGGCTGGCAGAGATTCCTCAGGTTCCCAGGCTCAGGGGGTCACATCCCTAAATCCCCACATCCCTAAACCCCCACATCCCTAAATCCCCACTGCTGAGCTCCCATTAACAGCACAACCTCGGCCAGAAGGGTTTATAACACCTTCAGGCACTGGAAAAGGCAATTTCTCCTCTCCTCAGTGCCATGAGAATGCAGAATAATGCTTTGCATTCAAATTCAGCAAAGGGGGTGGAAGATAAAAGGTGTTGGCTTTTAATGCCTTCAGAAAAGGGGGAAATAAATTTGAGGCTGTCTCCAAAGTTTATGTGGGTTATTGATTATGGAATCCCTGTGCCAGGAAGAAATGGGGAAAAGCTGCTGAGAGAGTCATGTGGGATGAGAAGATGATAATGTGGAAATCAGTCCAAGGGCTGGCATGGATCCATGCAGAGATGCAGCAGTTCTGGAGAAAAAAAGTAATTTTTATTTTTAGAAAAGTGTTATTCTGGAGGAAAAGGGAAACCTCACTGTTTCCCATGGGTTAATCCTGGTTTAAATACCTGTTTGCTCCACAAAAAGTGGAATATTCCTGGTGTTGGGGCCTTCCTGATGCTCTCCCCTATAAACCAACCATCCCTGGTTCAGAGCTGGCTGTTGCCTGTCTTTAACAGGTGAGATTAAAACTTTTTAAACTCCCAGGACTGGAGCTGTGAGCCAGCCCTCACCTGGGGACCCAGGGTGCTCTCAGCAGCAGATGGAAATGCTGGAGGAGGGAATGACACCGAGGGAGGAGGGATGTGGGTTAGGGAAGGCCAAGGACAGCCCCAGCCCCACTTCTGGCCATTTTGGGGTTGCATTTGAAGCACCCTGGAGTTTTACACAGCTCCAGGTTTCATCTGAGGGGAATTCAGATTATTTTTTGGGGGATTGAAATTGTAGGTGTGGATAGGACTGAGGGAATTCTTCCCTGGGAGGGTGGTGAGGCACTGGAAGAGTTTGCCCACAGAAGTTGAGGGTGTCCCATCCAAGGCCAGGCTGGTTGGAACTCTTGGGCACCCTGGGACAGTGGGAGGTGTCCCTGCCATGGCAGGGGTGGGAATGGATGAGTTTTAAAGCCCTTTCCAACCCAAACCATTCCATGGTTCTCTGGTTCAATTCTTCGACCACTCTCCAAGGTGTCCCACCTCCATTTCCACAGATTACTCCTTTCCTGGATCTGGATCAGGCTCAAGTGCAAGAGTTTATTTCACTTCAGAGACTCATTTCATATTTATTTTCACATTTCCTTTGGCTTTGGTGTTTGGGCAGGGCAGGAGAGCACCTCCAGCAGCAGGGTTGAATCCAACCCAATGTGCTTGTCATGGACAAATCTTATGAAAAATATTTTTGCTAGTTTTTTTCCTCCTGAGAAGCTGAGAAGCCTCAGAGGAAAAGAAGAACAATAATTATCTGCTGCTGTGGAGTGCAACAGGAGCATCTTTGATTGGTCCATGTGAGTTATTTCTAATTAATGGCCAATCACAGTCCAGCTGTCTCAGACTCTCTGGTCAGTCACAAACTTTTATTATCATTCCATTCTATTCTTTTCAAGCCTTCTGATGAAACCCTTTCTTCTATTCTTTTAGTATAGTTTTAGTATATAATTTTCTTTTAATGTAATATATATAATAAAATAACAAAACATGGAGTCAAGATTCTCATCTCTTCCCTCATCATGGGACCCCTGCGAACACCACCACATGTACTAAAGTCCACTTAAAGATTTTGCAGGCCTCAACACCTCCTCTGAAGAGACAAAAGGGTGATTTTTGCCCTGGCAAATCAGCACAATGTGTTCTGATGAGAGGGAAACGCAATCTTCCCTCCCTGAGCTTACATTGCACAGCCCCACCGCTAAAAGCACGGCCTGAGCCATCCACAAGGGTGAGAAATCCCTTTTGGAAATTGCTGTTTGCTCTCCAGGACGCCTGGAAAGGCTTAGGAACGGCGAGAGGCTCAACCTGGTGACCGCAGCTGCCTCCCAGCCCAAGTTTGGAGAGAGGACGGGCTCAGGTATGGCCACAAACAGCAGCAGCACCCCAGGCACGTCCTGCAGCCCTGCCCTGGCACAACTGCTGCTGGCAGCCTGGAAACGGGGTCTGGAGGCAGCAGAAAGGCTCTGGGCTGTCAGATGCGTGCAGAACGAAGCCAGGCTTGCAGCAGGAGGACAGCTGGACACAGAGCAGGTTTCCCTTGGCTTGCGCTGGGCTGGCAGCGCGGTGCCACGGAGCTGCAGGGCTGGGGCAAAACAGCGCTGACATTTGGGATGTGAAGAGAGCGCTTAAAATAGCCTGCCCGGGGTGTTTTTTCCCCTCTCGTGGCACAGGTTTTCTCCTGTTGCCATTTTGACATTGTCCCGTTGTTTTTCCCTGGTTTCTGCTTGTATCTCTCCCTACAAACTTTCTCAAAATCCTCTTTGGTGCTGGAGACGTCACCAGATCTTGCGCTTTTCTTGCGGAACCCATCAGATATGGCTGAGGGGGCTCCAAGGGTAGGAATTGTTCCCTGGGAGGGTGGAGAGACCCTGGCACAGGTTCCCAGAGCAGCTGTGGATCCCTGGAAGTGTCCAAGGCCAGGTTGGACAGGGCTTGGACACACCTGGGATAGTGGAAGGTGTCCCTGCCATGGCCCTGGATGGCCAAACCATTCTTAAATTCCATTGGAGAGTTTCCAGTCCCCTGTTTGTTTTGTTTCTTAAATTTTTAAATTTATTTTTATCATCATGGTTTCTGCTGCAGAAGATTCCTTGAACAAATCAGAGTTTGTGCCAGCAACCAAGGAGCAAAAAAAAGGGTTGCAAAGGCTTTCCGGGGTGACAAGAAACTGCTGGACCCAGTAGGAAGTAGGGAATTAAAAAGATTGCAAATATTGCAAATATTTTGGGGACTGCAAAGCTCAGAATACTCTTAAAACTTCTGAGGTATTAAAGGGGTCTGTCCCCCAAGTGATGGGGGCACAGAGTGCGATGGGTGTTTGAGGTAATTATTATTTATTGTTACATTTTGCAACTGAGTTAAATAAAAAAAAAAAAGCTGAAAGCTTTATCACTTGCTGGAACTATTTCCTCCCTTTAAACCTTTGACCAATAGAGATAAAAAGTGAGTGTTACTTGTGATGCTGGGGGAAGGAATGCAATATTCTGTGTGGTACTGTCTGGAAGAGCCCCTCTGCTCTGGCCTTGCTTTCTCCCCCTCAGCGCCAGGCATGGAGACACAAAATCATCCATTTAAGAAGTGGAGGTCACTCATTTTTAACTTCAAATCCTATTTCTTGCCTTTCTCTTTTGTATTGGTGTGGTGGTTTTGGGTTGTTAATTTAAGATTTTTTAAATTTTGAGATTTTTTGTTTAATGTACTAATGAGTGTGGTGGGTTTGGTGTTGGTTAATTACTCGTGCACTCACTAGTTTTCTTTAAAAGAAAAAGTCAAGTCCCCGATGGGAGGGATGAAGAGATTCCTTAATCTTAGAATTGAAATCTTCTTAGAAATATAAGACAGATTTTTATTCAATTGCAAAAGCAACCAGCATTTGGCACGGCCAAATCTGTGCTAAAGGTGGAAACACATCTGAAAAAATAGGGTGGGCACGAAGCTGCAGCTCTTGCAGTGGAAATTGTTAACTTGGGCTGAACATTTCCCCTCTGCCCCTGGAGTGCTAAGACTCCCCTTCCTCTGGTGGGGCAGTTAACCTGGGGAGCCTGGGAGAGGAGATAAAAGCAGCTCTGCCCTTTGGGAGGCCAAAGATGCACAGCCAGCATCCCTGGGAGGACGCAGGGATTAGGGGAATACGTCGAATTTCCAAATTTAGAGAGGAGGGCTGGCTTCCCATAAACAAAAGCTGCTTTTTAAAACGAGATGTTAGGGAGATAATGCACCAAAAAAAAAAAAAGGGAAAAAAAGTTTGCCTTTGTGACTAAATTCTGTTATTTTGCAGCCAACCTTCAAATGGGCTGTTGGTGCAAGTGAACAAACGCTTCCTGTCTGTGCGTCCTCATGGGTGGTCGCGTTTTAAAATGAAATATCCAGGCTGACAAATGCCTTTACAAAGGCCAGATTATAAACTGTAAACCTACTGTCAGCTGGGCAGGGAAAAAAAATCCAAATGCCTCTTATACCATTTAAAGATTTAGTTTGGCTTCAACACTAAAGCACTTCATCTTGAAGGAGAAAGGAGCTTAGAGTTTATAAATTGTTGTTTGGGCTCTAGTAAGCTCTGGATAAGGGAATCTCTCTGCTAGGAAACAAATGACCTTCCCAAAATTTAGGGAGCTCTGGGTATTGTTACGAAGACAAAATGCCTTGGAAAAATGTCCCTGGAATACAAAGGGATTTGAGAGAGCTCTGTTACTCTTAACATACAGTTCATACAGCTGCAAAGGGCAAATCCTACAGTTCCAGTCTCTGAAAAAGGGTGGAAAGAAGTTAAACATATCAGGGTAATAAAATAAAAGCTGTTTAGATTGTCCCCCTCTTTCTAAATCTGCTCTAGACTTGCTCTTGCACGGGGTTGTCGAACTCAGGGTGAATATTCATTTTTATTTTGGGAAAAAACTCCAAAATTTCTTATATTCTTGTCAGTGGTGATTGCAAAGGGAGGTTTTGTGGAAAATACAGTCATTTATGACAATGTGGTTGGCACACTCAGCAATTTGGATCCAAAGTGGAGGAACCAAGAAACTCCAGGAGGAGAAGTCGTGGGCATTGCACAAGGGAAATCCTGCAGCTCCTTTGTGCTTTCCTGCTCAGTGGCAGCGTTTCCAATTTCCAATCCACCCTGAGCTTGGAATTGCTCTGCAAAGTTCTGGTCCTCTGCTCTTCAAATGCCTTTCATGGTCTCCCGCTCTTCCATGGGTTGTGTTCATGGATTTTGAACTGGCCATAGGATTCACAGGCAGAAAATTGTATTTGCTTTGCAAATTCTTGCTGTGTTCCTCTTGCTGGTTTTATTTTTTATCTTTTCTTTGCCAGGAATGTTGCAGGTCATGCTGCCCTCGCTGGAGGCAAGCAGAAATTTTGGTGGAAATCATGATTCAGGAAAGTTTAGGGATGTGCACATTGAGCTGGGTGGGAAACAGAAAGGAAAACACCACTTTCATGGGGTTTAATGTTTAATTTTCCTCCCAGTCATCTCATGGCAATCAGCATTACCCAAGGCTCCACTTCCTGTTCCTTTCTCTGGGGATTTTTATTACTGGTGTCCATCCTGATGAGCACAACTCTTTGACACTCTTTCCTTGGGAAACCACCACCTCCATCGTTCGTGATATCCGCTCTAAATCCTACAAACCGCATTTTTCTTGTGCCTTTCTCTTTTTGGGAGACTGAAAATCCTGCAGAGCATCAAACCAATTATTTGAGATGGCTCTTGGCAGCTTGCAAAGGGTGTGAGGTAGGAACACGTTCAATTTTCTAAGCCTGTTCTATTTCCTAAGCCTGTTCAATTTCCACGCCAGAGGCTAAAGTTTTGTCGGCACCAAATTCCGTGGGACCTTTGGAAGAGATGACTCTTCCAGTGCCCATCAGATTGTTTTAGGGCTTGAATGTGGCTCCTGCTGGGGCTCAGGCCCTCAGCTGTCCCTCCTCTCCTGCCCAGAGACCCGATGACAGTGGTGCAGCTGCATCCAAAGCTTTTGGTCCAAAAGGAGCACAAAGGGAATTGCTGGAAAATCTTCACAGCGGATCTCCCTCCGCCCACGGGGCGGTGGGAATAAACATCACAACTTCAGATCTTGGTGAATGCAGATAAATTGAGGCCGAGCTGATAAGTTAATGACACACCAAAGGCAGATTGCTTCAGGGACTGGAGGGAGATGTGGGCAATGAGCAGAGTGCTGGAATCCTGACAAATCCCAGGATGCTCTGACGTTGTGTCCCCCCTGTGCCAGGAGGGGGCTCCTGCAGTCCTGTGTGGTGGGAATCTGGCTCTCAGCACCAGGAAAATCCTCTTTTTTAGGCTTCTTCACCCAAGCATGTCCAAAAGGATCCAGTTCTCCTGGAATGATTTCTCCAGGATGTGCCCTGCCCCGTCCATCCACTGTGCTGGGTCTTTTCCCTTGACTCCCCTTAGCTCATGCCTTCATCCTTGCTATCCCAGGAGATCCCACATCCTCGTGTTCACTCACAAAATAGACTGAAATGAATGAAGAAAGTGGAAAGTTGGGGAAAAACATCTTTAAGAAAATATTTTGCAAATTATTCCTAGCCTGTCTTTTTCAATGGTGCCCCAGGAGATTGATGTGCGCTTACAAATCCTCCCTGGGCTATCTCAGAGGTCTTTTCCAACCTCAACAATTCCATAATTCTGTGCTTTTAACATATTAAAGTGAGCATGATATTAAAAAATAAATAATCAAAATGTCTTGAAGACTGATTTTATTCCTGTACAGGCCATGGCAGACTTTGTGCTTCCCTTTGAAAATTATAATAAAGATTTCAGTGCTGAATGACAGCACCTCTGACCCCCAGCCTGAGCTGTGGAATCCAGCTTGATCCTCCTTGTATTCCTGCTGGAATTCCAGCTCTGTAGGGAAGGATCTCCTCAAAACTGTTCCTTGTGCACTGCTGCTGACAAACCAGAGCTGCGAGGTGCTTTTTAATGGGAAAAATTAGAAAAGTTGCATTAAATTCCTGGAATTCAATGCAACTTTTCTAATTTTCTGGAACAATCAGTCTGTGTTTGGACTGGGTGAGGTCCCAGCAGTGGGGACAAGCACAGTGGTTTTAATGGACATCTCTTGCTTTAGGGACAATGTGGGGTGACATCTCTGTACTTTCCTTTTGTCAGACCCAGGTGATCCCATTCAGGACGGGATGCAGTCACTCAGGTTGGTTATTTTCCCGCTGCACCCTGGATTTGGGGCAGCCATGACTATAAACAGAAGGTTGCTGTTACTTTGAGGTGCAGCTCTGCAGTTGTGGCATCCTGAGCCCTTCTAGGAAAAACCAGAATCTCCCACCAACTTCCCAGGGCTCCACAGAGCTGCAGGCAGATCCTTTGCTGGTGGAAAATCAATCCAGCAGCAACATGCACCAGCTGAGGATTCCCAGCACTTCTCCAAGCCCTCCAGAAAGAATCTGCAGGAAGAAATCCAATTAAAAAAAAAAATGAATCCTCCTCTCCAAAACATTCCTCCAACTTCCCCCATGACTTTATCTGTTTTCTCTCTACATGGGCTGCTCTCCTTCCACCCCAGTTTTTTTCTTTACAAGCTCTTGCTGCAAAGGCTCTTTCTTTACAGCAAAGGCTCTGTAAGATGAATCCGGGCTGAGACATGGAAATATTTCACATTTCACAGCATTTTTCTCAGAATCCTGGTGTTCTGCAGCTTGTTTGGGATTGCTGGACAAGGTGTAGTGTTGAGGAGAGCGTGGTGACTTCCTCCAGCCTCCTGTCACAGCCTGCAGAGGGATGGGGAAAATTAAGCCAGATTTTTATTTTAGTCCCCTTTTCAAATGAGTGGAACTCTTGAGAGCACCCAGCTGACAGGCCAGCGTTTGTTTTCCTCTTTCCCAAGGCAGCCTGACACCCGTGGAGGGAAGATGTCAGAGCTGGGAGCAGGTTGGTGGGGAGGAACAGGAGGAAGCCCTGATTTATCCCGAGAGCCAAGGCTTGATCCCGCCCGCCTGGGAGAGCTTGGCAGCTCACAGGATCAGTAAATGGGGAATTCATCCAGAGATATCTAGGAAATACAGAGAATAAGCTGCCAACTCGACTCCCAAAGCCAACAGTTCACTAATTTTAATCAACAGCTGGATATTTTTATAGGGAGTGAAGGGATGGAGGGGTATTATGACAGAACAAGGGAGGCGGGATTAGACTAATCTAGCCCGGGCCAAGTGGGCTCTTCCTGCTCAGCCATGTGGAGTGTCATGACTGTGTGATTTAGACTACTGCACACTCACCCACACTGATAAGGAGGACAATTATGGGGAATACACAGCTCTTTGTGCAGCCCTCGGCCAGCGCTGCGGATGTCAGCTGGGGATCGTCTCCAGCTCCGAATCAGAGAGGTCCCCGTCCCAGGGACACAGCTGTGGCAGGGAGCTGCCGCAGGACAGGGTCCTGGAGCTTGCACGGAGGTCACCTCTGTCCTGTCCCTTTCAAAACTTCAAAGGGACCTTTCTGGTGAGCCCCCGGCGGCGGCGGTGAGGCCTGGTGGGTGGCAGCGCCGTTATTCACTCGTCTGGAGAGGGTTCCTCTCTGCTGTGGCTCCGTTGGGTCCCTCAAGGGCAGTTTCCCCGGTGTTAATTGTCGCGTTTCCCCGTTCACTTCTGGTTCTCTCCGTGTCCTTCCTCACCTTCCGCTGACTCACTCCCAGCCCAGCCTCGTGCCAGAGCGGCGCTGCCCAAGGGTGACCCAGGGAAAAGGCAAAACCTGCAGGGCCACCTCCCATAACCCCCACCCATCCATGACTCCTCCTAGTAGGAAGCATGGGAATAGCTATTCCGAGCCAGATTTTTCCCCTTTTTTTTTGTTTTTTTTTTGTTTTTTTAATTTCTTTTGGAACAAGCCCCTGATTGGCGCAGAGCAGCTTTTGTTGTTGTTTATTTGTGTAGCTTTTCATCTTAACGAGGATGTACGGAAACAATTACCACATGCTTCATTCACAAGATCAACTCAAGCTTTTCCTGTCTGTGCCATGATTGGATGTGGCCACTCAAAATTATTCAGCTTTGCACAAATTGTCCTTTTATTCCATTTTTTAAAAACATTTATTGTACAATAATGATGATTTTTTTCCCCCTTGCTAAATAAAGCTTGGGCCTTGCACCAGGTGGCTGGAAATGTCGCACAGTTTCTCCCTTTTGGCAGTGGGAAGTCCAAAGTCTTTAAGAAAATGCACATTTTTCAGGAGGGCAGAGAGAGGTCACGATGCACTGACTAATTCAAGATTTCCTCTGCTGGTTTCCATAACAAAGAATCATTTTTTTTCTTTATTTAGCTGCACTCACTGGTAGGTTTTCATTTGCATCAAAGCTTTGTTCTGCTCTCATTTGGGCTGCCTCCAGAGACCAAACAACATCACAGGCTACTCCTGGCATGTTCTCCAAAGAAATGGGCCAAATTCTGAGCTGCGAGTTGGCTCCCATGTGTAAACTCTTGCCATAAAGATCCTGCTCAGGGTGAGGGAGGTTTGTGGCAGTCAGAGGAGATTTCCATGGAGTTTTAAAGCTAAAACCAATTTGATTTGGCGCAATCCAGGCAGGTGGGCAGCCACGCCATTTTTAAGTTGGTAGCAACTCCGGCTCTAAAATGTTTCATCTTGTCATTCAGAAATGGGTGGAAATTTTACCTTCTTGGGTGACATCCTTCCATGCACACATCCCTTACCCCAGCCCAATTTCATATTCCTTTTTCATATTCCATTATTCTTTGTGGAATTTCAATCCTAATAACTCAGGAAATGGGTCTTCAAGCTCACGTCCGAAAACCGCGGCTGGCTTTCCTGCGTGAAATCCTGGCACGGCCGCGCTGTGGAAATGAGCGGGAATTTGGCAGGGATTGGCTTTCCAGAGGCTGTTTGCCCTTTTCCTGTCCCTGCGGAGAGCTGCCCCAGCACAACAGGGCGATAAGGAGTTGAAAAATTGTGTTTTGCCTGGGAGATCTGCTGGGATTTGACAGCTGACTTCCCTGGAGTTGCGGGTTTGGGCTGGGTGTGCTCCAGCCGGGGTCACGGGAGTTCGGGTGGGATTTTTCAAGAGATTCAGGACTCAGGAATGAGACCCAAGGGTGAGGAGATGTTTTTTGGTACCTTTCAATGGTAAATGAGGTGACCTGGCTGTGGTGTGAAGGGTGTGAGAAAAAGGAGTTGCATTAGAAGAAGATAATGGGGAAAGAAAATTGGTAGACAAAAAGAAAGTAAAAAATGGGGGTTTAAATTTGACTGGGGAGGACATGAGATATTGAGTGAGAGAAGCTAATATTAAAAATAAAAAACAAACTGAAATGACAAATGCAGAACTGGAATGAAGCTTCTGCTCCAAGGACTCAACGTGTTTTGGTGGAGAACTTTCAGTGCAAAATTCATCAAGGAATCCCACACTGGGGACAGAGCCACGTCCTTTCTCACTCCGTTGCCGTGACCACCAGGTTATTCCCTGCTTGCTGTGATTCCCATTGAAACCCTTCCACGTCTCCTCTGATCAATCCTGCCTTTTTTGGGTGGTCCAACCATCCACATGGTCATTCCTGCCCAGCACTGGAAGTCTCTTCCCAAACTGGTGCTCCTGGGTGATTCCTGAACGCGCAATGAGAGGCGAGAATTTCCATCTTGGAGATCTCCATCCCATCTCCATCTCAGCAAAACCGTGGCTGAGGAACTGCTCCCTGCCCCAAACCATGTCCTCGATTGCTGATCCCTGGCTGCATTTGGGTTTGTCTGATGCATGGGGACATCTGTTTATCATACATTGCACGTCTGCCGAGCAACTTTTTTCCTCATCCCAAGGCCCGATTAAAGATTCCGATTAATGGAACTCGCTGGAAGGTCCCGTAAGGCAGCTCTTAAATCAATGTCATGTAAACTTTGCTGGGTTAATCCTGCACATCTGAATTCAGCTAAAACCCAACACTGCAAGGTCAGCCTGTACAAATTGATGGATTTTTATTCCTTTAACCTCAGAAGTGTTGCAGAGAGGGGAAGAGCAGCAATAGTTGCTTCTTCCAATTGCTTCTTTTTCCTGCACTAGGAAAGACAGATATTTTCCCTTTTCATATGTGCTTATATATTATATATTCATATATATCCAAAAGACATATATTTTTAAAAATGAGAAGCATTTAAATCAGCAAAACACTGCTGCTCCTTTTCATGTTTATCTTGTTGTTCATTTTTCTTGTGCAGTGATTTGATAAGGGAGTAAAGGATTCTGGCATTATAAATCAGGAAGTTAATGAGGAATATCCCTCCTACCTTTTGAATTTATTTAGTTCTAAAAACAATTATATCTCTAAAGACACCCCAGGGCATTTTGTGGCTCATGAATGATGCAAGAGTAAATTAGCATGAACTTGCAGAAAAAATGCTGTGCAATTTATGGACGTTTCTTGTCTTCCAGGGGAAGATTTTGCAGAGTCTCTGTGACTCAGGAGTAACAATCTCCTATCAAAGTTCTTTAGTGCCTTTGCACTATCATCAATACATGTAAACAAAGGATAAGGGACCTAATTCCTTGTGGATAACTTTTTGCAGGGAAATGCAGCCTGTGGAACAGCTTGTGGCAGAAGAGCAGCTTTATCAGCTTTAAACCAAGGAGTGCGTTTTATTTATGGAATTCAGCACTGCAGGCATTCCTGTTTTTTTTGTTGGAGGATATTTTGTATTTCCCATATCCCATTACTTGGTTTTGTTCGAGCAGAAATGTTGGATAATTGTAAAGACCTGCTGGAGGCACTTTGGTTCTTGGCTTGGTGTCCGGTGGTTTTATTTTCTTTCCTTAAACCTGAGAACTTCCTTGGACTAATAATAATAATAATTATATTAATTTATACTAACTGGATCATTTCCCCTGACCTTTATAGCTTTTAAAAAGTTTATTTTTTTCTCTTTTTAATCTTTCTTCTATTGTTTAATATAAAAAGTTAACACTGGCAGAGATGATTCAGGGAATTCTTCACCCTGGAAAAAACGATGCTCTTTTTGTGCCACTTTGCATCTCCAAAGCCAATGGGAAGCAGAAATTTGGGTCTTGTTCCTTGCTTGAGAGCCAATCCCAGCAGTGAGCTGTCAGCAGGACCCACCAGGAATGACAACATCCTGCTGAAATCCTACCAGCCTCTATTTTGGAAAACAATCCAGAAGGTCATGGTTCCTGAGGACAAGGATGTGTCAACACCCTCATCTGTGCCCACATCACTTTTTGATCCTTCCTCTGCCTTGAGCTCCATCCCACTTTTCTCTGCTCCTGATTGTGGCTGTTTCACCTTTTCCCTTTGTTCTTTGCTGAGGTCCATAAACTTCATCAGGACCAAATGAGCAGAGCCAGGATTTTAGCTTGAGCTCCTTCTGCTGGTGGGATGATCCCTTTGCACAGGAAAATTCCCCTGCAAACCCACACAATATCCCTCTCTTTTTTCCCCTTTCTCTTTACGTGTCCTTCTTCCCAACAAAGGAATGACATTAATAAAAATAAACATTAAACATTAAGTATTAAACAAGGAATTAAGATTGACATATGTCCATCACTTGTTATCCCAGTGAGAGGCATTTGAGTTCTGTGGCTCACTCTAAAGCTGGATGAATCTTCCATGAGTTTTTTATCAGCTTCAGTGATTTTGGTATTGATCCAAACACTCCTCATGGAAGTGTTGGACTCCAGAACTGTGGGAATTCATATTCCAAGTTTCTTGCCCTTTATTCCAGAGTCAGCTTTCTCTCTGCTTGACTTCTGTTGGATGATCAATCCTTCTCCTACCAGATACTTCTGTCAGTGACTTCAGCTTGGAAAATGCAAATTCCTGGCAGCCTAATTCCTGACTCTATCTGCCTAGTTATGCTTAAGGATATGGACATTCCTGGCCATCTCAGGCACCAGAGATGTCTGTGAGAAGACGAATCCATGTCAGACACCACTCAGCTGCCAGCAGAGCTATAAACTTGTGATTGGGTTGATAATTTTCTGTATTAAACTGCCAAACCCCAGTCCCCCAGCTGGAGAATCCCAGCAGCAGCTCTTCCCTCCCATTTACCTTTGGCTGTGGTTTCCCTGTGAAAATTTAATTTGTGAAGAGCCATTGTGGGATTCCACTGGGCTGCTGGATTCCCCAAACAATATTTAAGTCATAAGAGACCCAATATATCAAATGTCCCAATAACTCAAACTGTGAAATGAACTTTTCTGAAGCTGAGCTGGTAGGATCCTAATGGATGTATAGGAATAATGTTTATGCAAAAAAAGAGGAGGTGTTCTGCAATCAAAGATTTTTGCTTTAAGATCTGGTTATATTCCTAATAAAATATTTTTTCCTTTTCCTTTTCCTTTTCCTTTTCCTTTTCCTTTTCCTTTTCCTTTTCCTTTTCCTTTTCCTTTCCCTTTCCTTTTTCCTTTTCCTTTTCCTTTTCCTTTTCCTTTTCCTTTTCCTTTTCCTGCTGTACTTACTAAAATGCAAGAGTGATCAGAAAATTATTTTGCAGCTTAGAAGTCCAAACTCCTCCAAACCTTGGGTATTTTTGAGTGAAATTAAAGAATAACAGTAAAGTGAGGCTAAAACATGGAGCAATCTCCCAACACACCAGGAATGTTTTCATGAGGCCACAGTTCCAGTGAGGTTGGATCTGAGTGTACAAAAGGGATCCCTTGTTTTCCAGGAATAAAAGGAGATGCTGCTCCATGGGTCCCCCTGGGGAAAATGGGAATATTGTTAGGAATTAAACAGGCGTAAAAGGAGATTTTCCTTTCTGGGATCTGGGGCTGGTGCTGGCAGATGGACACACATCCTCCTTTCTGGGGATGCTTCCTCCTGCCCCCAGCAATGCCTGCATCCTGGGGGGATCCCTGTTCTTGGCTTGGGGAGGTGAGGCCTGGACAATGTCACTGAGTCGATGCCACCAAACCAGTCCCTGCTGTACACCCCTCACATTTCCCAAGCCTCTCCTCAACGGATCAGGAATAAAAGACACTGTCCCTCTCCTCCATTCAGCGAGGAGCTGCTCCTCACCAGGCACGTTTCTCATGGAAGAGCCTCTTGCTGGAGATGGCTCCGTGCCATCCTTGACCAAGGCTGCGCTTGAACCGGGCGACCCAGAAGTGAAAGGCTCAGTGTCGCGCTGCCAGCTCCCCCAGCCATCTGTCCTCCTTCAGTGAGCTTCCTTCCAAATTCCCTGCACACTTCATAAACATCCCAGCCCTCCTCACCCCTCCAGCTGCCCTCTGCCTCTAGAAGAAACAGCAGTTCCAAGGAAATACCACTCATTTTTTTTTAATATATATATTTTTTTTCCAGGCGTGTTGAAGCCGACATGTGGGATTTGGCAAAGCGAAAGCCTTTTTCATCCATCCTGACTTTTAAACCTGGTGTTTTAAACCAACCATCCTGAGCATGGAGAAGCCAGGGATAAACTGGTGGAGATGATGTGGTGCACGGTAGCAAAACCCTCTTTGAAGACCAACAATAAAGCAAACTTCCATTTCCTTCCCATAACATGGTCATGTCACAACCCCGAGAGCTCCACCTTCCCTTTCAAGAGGCTCGAAAGTAGGACTTGAGACAAAGAAAAATAGTCTCAGGTGGGTTCACCATGGATCATTTTGACTATAATTTAAACATTTAAATGTCAATGCTTAGTCATAGACAAGACATGATTCTTATCTATCTCCATGTGGCTTCCAGCAGACAAAAAATTTGAACCCGTGCCATTTCCTGTTGGAGAGAGCTTAAACACAGGGGTGACAAGGGCACATCTATTTTGGAGCCCTATTTTAAAAGCCTCCGAGATATCACAGAAATCAACTGGCACAAACAGAGGACTCGGAGTTTCTTTCATGGTGGTGGCAAATTCCGTCTATCAATGAAACACATACTTAGCGAAGCGGAAGTGAGCACCAGCAATACTTCAATCAGCCCTGGCAGATGTGTACATTATTCCGTTTGATCTCCTAGGATGCTGGATTTAGATGATATAATACATTCTGGTTATCTTCCTCGAAGTTGGAGGGACGTAAGGAGATATCCACTTTCACAAGATAAAATTAGCACCTCTTTATTTTCCACATAAACATTCCTCCTTTTTATTTTTTTTTTTTCCCTTTTCTTTTCGCAGGAAGACGCTGATTAGAGTTACAAAGCATACCAAGGGGTATGAGTTTATTCATATTCAACCCAAATCCTATTTATAATATCAAGGAAATAACATTAGTATTACATAGGGCAGCTTGGACAGACGAGATGAGGGAACAGCGAGCTCTGTTCAAGGCAGGTCCCTTCAAAAGCGCCGAAAGACGTTGTTTTCCAAAGTCATGGTGGGAAAGCAAAGATTTGGCTTAAAACTGGACAATTGCACCAGAAAAACGGTCAGCCCACACCGATTCTGTTATTTTAGCATATTTTTGACATCATCATATGGAAGCCATGAGTTTAAGGTACGAAATATGGACTTGAATTTCAGACAATGCGTTTTCTTCTGTACCCCGCGATCTCAACTATCACCTACCACAAATATCTACAAATATTACCCAGATTTTCATATAAAACTCTTGCTTATGGATAAATTTAATGTTTCCGAGCAGCCCAGTGGAAAGTTATTTTTGTTAAGGCACAGCATGGACGTCTTGGGCACGGGAAACATGTTCCTGGGTAGATCTGTGTGAATAACAGATTGTTTGGTTCTCTTGCCGTTCCAAACAATTGGGGGAGAAAAATGGTTTCCGTTGGATTGAGCCTTTTGTACAGCATGGAAGGCCTTAATGGACCTTTGAACATTTTTAAAATAAAGGAATCCATGGCATTATCTGCAATGCTTCCATGAATGTCAAAAAGAAGGTGGTGACCTTCAAAAGGCTTTTGATGGGGAGAACAATTCAGAGAAATCAACACAACTTTTTCCAAATGTTTCGGTCAATTTGAGTCTCCGCTTCGGAATTCGGGAGGAAAAGCGTGGCTGAGGTA
This sequence comes from Melozone crissalis, assembly GCF_028551555.1. Lineage (NCBI taxonomy): Eukaryota > Metazoa > Chordata > Aves > Passeriformes > Passerellidae > Melozone > Melozone crissalis. Next base: position 2,604,214 of record NW_026535785.1, read on the forward strand.
ATTTTGCTGTTGTGTTTATGAAAAATCATATCAAGGGCTTGCTGGGGTGGACTTCATGGTAATGGTTGACTGATGGCCAGATTTATGAACACAGCCATGGAATTATGGAATTGTTATGGCTGGAAATGACCTTTGAGATCATCGAGTCCAAAAGTTGGATCTTGTTTGGGAACAGGACTCTAATATTGCTTTAAATTCATGTTATCTCAGAGGTGGTGATTGAGGTCAGCTCTGAGATCCCATTCCATTCCCTCCTTGGGAAGGGTCTACTCAGCAGCACTGGCTTGAAAACCTGACATCAATTATTGGCAGAAAACGTAAATAAAACACACCAATAAATTTCTTACAGTGTCCACAGCAACTTTTCCCTCAGCAAACCCCCCTCAGATTCCCATGGCAGATAAGAGCTGAAGCCACAGGAGATTGGATCTGTTGAAATATGATGTGAGGCCTTATCAGGATATGAGTTTGTGCTGCTCTCCAACGTGAAGCTTTCCAGTTTAATGCACGGTGACAGAGCGAGATCCTTTTACAGGGAGAAAGCCGAGATCGTTTTCAAGACCGAGTTTAGCAACTTCTCAAATGTCTGGAGTTGTCTGTGCCGTTAATTGGCCCCGTGGCTGCAGTTTGTGTGGGCTGCCCATTATAATGTCAATAAATCCAGGGACTGGGAATGAAATTCGATGCAGAAATGAGCTGAGGGTTTTGTTCTGAGAGTTTGGCCCTGTGTACTGGCCATGGGGTTGGGGTGGACAGCGTGGAATAAACTCACACAGTGCAAAAGTGAAGATTTCTGGAGGAAAATCCAAGTAGCAGGTTTTCTGAATGGGATATTACCAAAAAATGACCATTTCATGGAGAAAAGGCAGCTGGAGAAAGTGATTTTTCCTCACTCACCTCCATGTTCCTGAGTCATTGAGGGCTCCAGAGTTTCCCTGCGAGGGACAGGAGCTGATTTTCCTGCTGGCATAAAATTTCAGTGGGAATATCCCATTTTGTGGTGGTCTCAGCATGCAGAGATGCTGGCATGGGGGGCAGAGAGGGAGAAGAGAAGGAATAAATATGATGGGGACAAAATATTGTGTCAGTGAGGGTGGGATTCCCTGCTGAGAGCAGAAGGGTTGGGCCATATCTCACTCATCAATGACATTTCACTTTTGAACCCAACCAGCAAAAAAACCCCAAAACCCAGCAAAAACCAGCAGCAAAAAAACAGCTCCAAATTTTACATCATCCTTACTAATCACTGAAAAAAATTAATGCCCTGGAAATGTCAATTAATAGCAGAGATCCCAAGCTCTTGAAGAAGCTGGGAGGTAGCAGAGGGTGATATCAAGCACAGGGACACCTCTTCATGCAACCACTGCATAATTATCAGGGAGAGCCCACCACGTGCTTCTCTTTCACACCCACAGCAAGAGTTTGCCTTCTGTTGTCCAAATTTTTGCATTTTCGTCTAAAAATTGCATTTTACAAAGGAGTTCACTGGGGAGGAGACTGGGGGGATGCTTCTGTCACCTTAAAAATAATTATGAAATCCATGAAAAGAGAAGCAATCAAAACTGCTCTTCAGGCCAGGGTCTTGTAAAATCTGCAGATTTATTCCCCCAGAATGCAAAGCAATAATAAATTCAGAATTTCAGTGTCTCTGTGTGAGTGTTTCTATAAGTTTTCAGCATTTTCCTACCCCCAAGAGCTCAGATTTCCTGGGGATCATGGAGCCCTCCCAGCACAGAGCCACCACGGGCACAATTAGCTGCAGAAGCCCAATTTAGGGGTTTCCTCATTAACCTGTCATGTCAAATGCTGGATGATAAGATGGTGAAAACTGGGGGGGAGGAGTGGCTGTGGAGGGGTAAAAGTTCATTTTGCCAGGCAAACAAACAGCGAGTCACTTGATTTTACTAATTATCCTCCCCTGTGGCTCTCCCAACCATTATTTTTCCCCCCCCATCAGCGTAAGAAGTGACAAGATAAGATAGGAGCTGGTATTTTCTAAACTATCCTGGCTGAGGGCATAGCCAGATAATATGAGGATTCATTTGAAAGAGCCCACGGAAGATTAATTGATTTTCTTAATGTCGGAGTCATCGCTCATTAGAAAAATAACTGCTGGGATTGTTGGGAATGGGTGTCAGGGCACTCTGGAATGTCCCTCTCCAGGCTGTGTCCTAGGAACAGCTTTTGGGGTGAAGAGGGGTGATTTATTTGCAATAAAGGGCAAATTATTTATAATAATGTGGAATTATAAATGCCTAGCTATAAATTTTGTGTCTGATTCACAGCTCGAGGATGTCAGTGGGTGGGTAAAAGTCGGCTCCCATGGTTTATAGATTTTAATGATGTATTAAATTATGAGCTAACACCTGTGCACCTCTCAGACCTGCAGTTTCCCAAAATTATTGGTTGGGCATAGGATTGACTGGCCAAAAAATCCTTGAATTTTTTATGCTGATTACTAGATCATATCTAATCTGTGTTTCATCTTTTTGAGGTCAAAGAGAATTTTCTTCCATGCAAAACCCTCAAATCTTATGACAGATGTCCAGTAAGAAATCAATGTCCCAAAGGCAGGGGAAAAAAGGCAAATTTAATGATTCTGTGGTTTGCCAAAGACTTTACATTAAATCAGTGAACAAACATGAAATATGCACTGCTTTAAAAAGATAACAGCTTTTTTTTTCATGATTTAATAACTAAATGGATCTTTGAGCATGTGTTACCTTTTTTTATGAGCTTTTAGAGCTTCCAGCCTCACCAGGGCACAGCAACAAGCCGCTCAAAGCCAGCGGGACCATTAAAGACATAAAAATCAGAACTCCCAATATCAAATTTGAACCCAGTAAAACAAGCATTGTGCCAGAACAGATCTATAAAGCACATTTCACCAACAAGTTACAGCTGCTGCTGTGTATTTATAGCTTTGGGACAAAAAAAAAAAAAAATAGAAACCAAAACACAACAGACTGGAAAGAGTAGAAAGGATTGGAAACAGCAAATTTGTCAATGTTTTTCCTCGCTGCTGAGTCGCTGCTGCTTTAGATTAGCCCTGTCCCCTGCAATTTGACAGTAGCGCCGTGAACCTGCGGTGCTGGGATGGCGGGCGAGGATGGGGAGAAGGGAGCAGCAGGAATTCAGGGAATGTTTTCCCTGGGAGCGCAGAGCGGGGCGCGCAGCGCTGGGACTGACCGGGGCTGCAGTGACAGCGCTAACACTTCCCAGAGCCGAGGACCCCGCCGCCGGAATGGCATTGCCCACCCTGAAAGTGAGAAGGTAAAGTTTATTTTTTCTGCTTTTTTCATCCCCTTTCTCTCATATACAGAAGGGATCAAGACCACCAAGAGCGGTCCTCTTTTTTTTTTCCTTCTCTCTCTTTTTTTTTTTTTAATTTTTTTGCCAGGATGATGTACAATTTGCGTTTGTTAAAAAAAAAAAGAGAATCCTGCCTGAAGTCATCCACCTAGATTTGATTTTTTTCCCCTTCTTCTTCTTTTCTTTTCTTTTCTTTTTTAAACAGGAAACAGGTTTCAGATGTTTGGAGGTTCCAAAGTAAGGCTGCTAATCTGCCTCCCAATTTACCATGCATTGACAACCATCCAATCTTTTCTGGCTTTAGAGCTGAGGGATTGCTTCATATTCTTATTTTTATGTCTAGCAACCCCTCACTGCTGGGATTTGCTTCCCAATTCCAAGGAAAACGGCCTTGGGAAGAGCAGCCCAGTGTTCACCCCACGGCGACTCACGAGCTGGTTGGGATGAGCTCGCCAAGGAGGGCGTTTGAGGGAAGGGTTGCACAAGGAGTTTGGGGTTGGGTAGGCATGGAAAATGGAACTTTTCACTTCCCAGAGCCTTGGAATAAATCTGCATTTCCAGATTTCCTTAAAACAATCAGCGTTTCCAGATTCCCTTTCTGCTGTCAGCGCCACGCGCTCGGAATTCAAATAATTGCTGGTTTTCTTTCCTTCATTTAACTCTATAGAAAAGCCTGATAATATTCCCTAGGAATTCCTCTCTGGGCATTGCAGGTGATTCCTGAGCCTCTGGGAAAGGAGGACTCTGCCTTGCCCAGGATTTCTGCAGGGGTTTGGCACGAGGTGGTTTTCCCCATTTCTCACATGGGTGTTATTCGAATTTCTGCTGTGCTCGTTATTCCCATTTCTCATCTCAAACATGCACCAGATTTTTGTGCCTTCTAAAGAGCCCAAACCCAGCTCATGATGTTCAATAGGCTTGAGGATAAAATTAAATTAATGAAGTGCTTCATTAAAAAAATAATAAAATAAACAGCTAAATTTTTCAGTTTGTTATCTTCTCTTGCAGATAAATCCTGTGGACTCCAGTGCAGATTTATCTGGAAAAAATGCTGAAGAATCATTCTGATAATTTATTAAATTCTATTGTTTTGAGAATATTGCTGGACTGTGTATTTATAATTTTAAAATCATTTTACTAGGATTTGGAAAACCTGTGTAGATATGAGTGCTAAAGGAGAAGGTTTTACTATTCCTGCAAAGGCAAACTGAGCCCCAGAAAATATTTTTCCTTCTGAATTAAAACAACAATTTTCTGAGTTACTTTGTACCCCCTAATAAATGACAGTTTTTCTTTCTAAGCCTTCCAGAAACATAACCTGGCTTCTGACCTGGAATGAAAAGGCAGCGCTAATCCAGCGTTAAAAATTGATGTTAAACTTACACAGAATTAAAAATAAATTGAAAGAAATTGGTTTTATTTTTAGCATTTTGACAACCTCAGAATATGCCCAGCCTTGGTTCTATGAAGAGTTTTGCACTGGAAATATGGTTGAATGTTATAAATATAAAATACAAAGATATAAGATATACAAATATAAAATATTTTCTGGTGGCATAAATAGCATTCATTTTTTGTGTGATGATAATTTGGGTTCTTCAAAAGAAAGGTGAAAAACAAAACTGTGAAATATGTTTAACCCCCATTTTAGGTTAAATATTGGCTGTTCTGCAACAAGAAAAGTGCACCACAAGCATGAGACTGACACCCAGTCTCTGAGCAAAAAACCCCTCATTTAATCTAAAATATGGATTTTGTGAATTTTATTAATTCTGTCAATAAGTTACCTGTTTCTTTTTAAAATCGAATTTTCACCAGTGAGTTCCAGATAAAAATTACCCCCCCTTATTCCTGGCACATCCCCTGTAACAAATGGGGGAGTTTGCTGATGACCACAAACATTTTGGAAAAATGTGTAAACCAAAGGCAGGGATATTTTCCAAGAGAAACACCTGGAAGGTGTAAATCAAAACTCTTGTAAACACGTCAGAGGGAACATACGACAGGCACAGGGCTCGCCGCGCACCCAGCCCACGGAGCTTTGGAAATCCACATGGATAAATCAGGGATCAACCTCGGGCTAATAAACAGCTCTTGTATGAAAAGGAGAGATCCTCTGCCCCTGCAGAGACAGCACAAGATGGATTTGGTACCTTTGGAGAAATCCGGGAGGTCATTCACAATAATGGGATTAAAAAAAAAAAAAAATTGCTGCTCAAAGAAATTTTCGGAGTCAAGCTCGTGTGGCTTTGTGATTTGTTCAAATCAGCAGCAAAATTAGTAACTTTAATTATTTATTTACCTTCTTAGAAATGCTTTACAAGCATTTATTTCCCCAATTAAAGCTTCTTTATTGCTGATGAAATGTAAAGATCTTTTCTATCTACATGATATTTAACATCTATGTTGTATTTTACCTCTGCATGACATTTTACATCTACATTATCTTTTCACCTTAATTGTATTTTCTATCTACATTTTATTTACATTCACATTGTATTTTCTATCTACATTACATTTTCTATTTACATTATATTTCACATCTGCATTTTACACCTACATAGTATTTTTTATCTACATTGTAACTTATATCTACATCATATTTCACATCTAAGTAATATTTTACATCTGCATTATATTTTACATTATATTTCACATCTCCCTTGTATTTTACACCTACATATTATTTCTTATCTATGTTATATTTTAAACTTCCATGACCAAAAACTCATAGTGAAGCCAAAGAGACAGAGGAAGAAATTTGGGGAGCAGATGCTGAAAAACCGCTGTGCTGAAAACCCTTTAAAATTAGAATTTTCCCTTATGGACTGAAAGAAGCCCTATTAAAATCCTATCTTCTGGAAAGCGTCAGAGAGGCAGGAGGTTGGTAAACATTATAAAAACAACCCCTCATAAAATTTTTATTGCTTTACATTTCTGTACATTTTATGGCCGGCGCGGGGGAAAGGAGCGACAGCGATTTCTCCGCCTCGAGAGCAGGCAGGAACTTTTTTCCCCCTCACTTTGTGCTCATCCAAATAAATAAAAACGTTGAAGCCTGCTCATTTCTCAGGCATTCGGGGGAATGATTCCACTCTCAGAAGGAGCCAAGGAAAAGCTGAAGGCTAAATGAACCTCACAACGTTAATCTGGCTGTCATAAACAAGTATTGTCCTTTTTGGACACTGCCACATTTTTGCAATTTCATACCCACATGTTTTCTGATTTCCAAAAAGCAGGGAAAACACTGTCAGAATTATTAACCCTTGGAATAATTAACTCTTGGTAAAATTATTAAGCCAGGGATTTAAAATTTCTCCCCAAAATCCAGCATAGACTTTTGTTTCCTGAGGAAGTATTTTTAGCTTCTGAATGAGACAAGTCACGGACAAAAAAAAGGTAATTGTGCTTGCAAGTAAGTATTTAAATATTTACATTTGAAATATATTTGCTGCCAGCTTCTGTTAGCGAGAAGAAAAGTAATTTGGGAAATTACAACCCTTCCTATTTCCCACATTTTTTAGGATAATAAATGTGGGGCTGAATTTAGCGTGCCCTGGAGCTTGGCTGGCTGGAGTCGGAGGCAGAGAGGGAGCCCAGGATAATTCATGGAGCAAAGATGCTGCTGGGGAGGGAGATCTGCAGAGCTTGGGAGGTGCTGGGGATGAAGACGGGTTTCCTTTGGGATGGGAATGGATGGCTCAGAGCAGCTGCTCCCAGAATGTGGAGCCTGGCTGTGGCTGATTCCTCATTGCTGACCTCCAGATATGGTGGATCTGCTCATCCTCACAAGCTGGCAGGCTCAGGGCCTGAGTCACGCTCCCCAAATCCTGCCGCAGGGCAGCACGTGGAGATGATGTTTGGGGTCATGGATGTGCTGGCTTTCCCTGTGTCCAGCCCACAGTCCATGTGAAGCCATGCTGGAAAATCCATGATGTGTTGGGGCATCAGAGGGATGAGTAAGAAGGGGGTGTCGTGACACCAAGGGGAGATGATTCCTGGAGATCCCAGCCCCGGGTCAGGGCATCACCCCCAGCACCCTCTGTAGGTGTCACAGGTGGCCACCCCCCGCATATTTGCATAATTGCTAATTTATTTTTATTATTTCTATTGTTTTTCTTTTGGTTTCCTTGGCATTTATAGGGACAGGGGTTTGCAGGGAAAATTTCTGCCTCCTGAGCAGAATGAGGAAGAGCTCGTTGTGGTCACACAAGATTGGAAACCAAATGGGTGTTTTGGGTCCTTTACATTTCTCAGATGTCAAGAACCCATCCAGAGGTGTCTCCCAAAACAATGCTCAGGTGTCCAGGTCACACCCCACACGGGGACTCTCTGTGGCCTGAGTCACCAGCACTGTCACATCAACTGAGCTCTGAGGTGATTTTGGTAATTCCTGATGCTTCCTTGGACTTGAATGCAGTTCTGAGGGAGCTCAGTCCTGCTTGGGTCATTGTCCAAAGCCTTGAATTGCCTGTAGCAGTTTCTCCTTCTCCAAGATGTGGGACAGACATGGAATGGGACCCTCCTGTGTGACCGGAGGATAAGTGTTTTGGAAGCCTGGTGAAACCCTCTCATGGGAGCCTCAAGGAGAGTCCAAAGTGTTATCCACATTATTATCCAAACCAAAGGGCAAAGCAGATTCCATTTTATCCAGGGAAAATGTTTCTTTTATCATCCCTGTCCCAGTCAGCCTGCTGGGCTCCTGCTGGTGGCCAGAGGGGACATTTCCTTAGGCCAACAAGCCAACTTCCCAGTTTTGCTCTCAGTTTTTAGAATCCCAGGATTATTGAGGTTGGAAAAGCCTTCCACGCCCATCAAATCCAACCTGTGACAAATCCCCACCTCATCACCAGCCCAGAGCACTGAGTGCCACCTCAGGAATTGCTGGGACACCTCCAGGGATGGGCACTGCAACCCTCCCTGGGCAGTTCCCATCCCTGACCCCCCTTTCCATGGGCAAATTCCTGCTGCTGTCTGAGCTGAGCCTGCCTTGGCCCAGCCTGAGCTGTTCCCTCTGCTCCTGTCCCTGTCCCTGTTCCCTGTCCCCTCCTGTCATGGATCTGTGCAGACCAAGAAGGTCCCTCCTGATCCTCCTTTCTCCCTCAGCTGCTCCCTCAGGACGGACTCTTGTCTCATCCCACGCTTTGGACCCTCTTTCCTTGGGCTGCCTCACTGAATTCCTGCAGCCACCCTGACCAAACAGCCCTGATGACACACTTTGTGGTCACATCTGCTCCCTCACCTTCCTCCTGTGACGCCAGGGAAAAACCCAAGAGCCCTCCGTGATGACGTTCGCCTGCTGTTGATTTAACTGGGTTCGGGTAAATCTGTCCTTCTGCAAATGCTCACCGGGGCAAGCTGTCCCTTCTTGAGCTTGTGCAAATAAAATAAGGATGCAAACATCTCTGCAAACTCTGTAAGCGTGTGCTTCATCCTGACATCAGGTTTTGTTGTGTAGCTCAGTTTCAATTTTTGCAGTGTTTAATAGATGGTGTTGTGGTTTTTTTATGCTCAGGCTTTTTGTGCCACCAAGGGAAGCCATCAGCTTTACTCTCTTTTTTTAGCTCCCAAATAGTAGTAGTAGTAGTAGTAGTAGTAGTAGTAGTAGTAGTAGTAGTAATAATAATAATAATAATAATAATAATAATAATAATAATAATAATAATTCCCAATTTATAGAGTATTTAATAGAGTTTTTTGGGCAAAACTTGGTGCTGTTAAAATCAGGTACCACTTTCCCACTTTTCAGGCTGGAATTTCACTCTCCCTACTTTGCCTTTCCCCCTGTTGCTCCCACTGTGAAAAGCTTTGGTTGGGAATTTACCAAAGCCAGAAAATCAGCCTGACTCTGGAAATTCTGTTGTTTACTTTAAAGCACGTTTTGTTTCCATTTTGCTATAAATATGGACGAAGTGAAAATCTGCTGTTGTGGAGGGGCTGTCACTTCAGCAGCAGCTCCGGCCGGGTGTCTCACATGGTCCCTCCAACCCATGGAAAATCACCCTGGGTATGGTGGGCACAGCCCTGGGAGGCACCAGCACATCCTTTGAGTTCCTCTGCAAATCAGTGGAAACTTAAAATTATTTTGAAAGAAAAAAAATTGGAATAAAACTTCACTTCCTTTTGAGAGCAAGTGGAGTGTGTGTCCCACAAAGAGGAAATACAGCAGCAAAAATTCAGAAAGATGACTGAAAATTGTGTTTTCAGCAAATCCCTTTAATTGCAGTGCAGGTTCACATTAGATGTGTTTGGTTATTGGGTCTGCTTGGAGTGGAAGGATTTATTTTAATTAATATTTAAAAGAGACAGCACAGAAGATGAGCAGAGAAATCAGACTGGCAGGGAACTAATCCAGAAAATAAATGTAAACTGCTCACACTCAGCTTCCTGGAAGGGTTTTGTAATATCTTAAGCTCTTGTTTGTTTGAATCAAAATGCACCTGATCCTTTGATAAGCAGAACAAGCCAAGCCCTGCCCTCCCCAGCAGGATTGCTTTGGGTCTGTGTCCATAAAGGGTTGGAAGAGGTTTTGGAGAATCCTGGGAGAGGTAATGGGGGATTTTAATTCACTTTCACATCTCCCCAGCCCCTCACTGCAAATTCTGCCCCTGAGAGCACTGAGGACAGAGGTGACTTTTCAACCCTGAGGATTCCCAGGACAATATTTTGGAACTGGGATCACCTTCCCCTGCCAAATCCCACCCTGCTGCCCAAGGTCTGGGATGGAGGAGCACTCATGCCATCAATGTACAACCTGCCCCAGGCTGGAGTATTTTATTCTGATTTTAAAGGAAAACCTCACCTTTATGATGCAAATCCCAAACATGTGATGCAATTTGATGATGCAATTCCCAAACAGGGAAACTGTGAGGGGGGTTTGATCCCTTTCCATGCATTTTCTCCTGGCTGCAGGGGCAGGAACACTGTGCTGAAAGGCACGAGCTCCAGGCTCTGCCGACATCTCCATGAAAAGTTGCTGTTTACAGATCTGTCAGAGATTTAGCTTTGATGATGTAACATTGGCAAATGCCACATGGACCTTCCCTGATACTGTTTTTCTAACAAATGGCTCTTTTTCTCTGACAAGACTTGGAAAAAAAAAAATGAAGGCGTTTTAAAGGGTTCTGAACCGTTAAACCATTGGAGTTTTGTTCAGTGTCTACCAGATTCAGTTTGATAAAATATCTGACTTCCCACTCCAAAGTTATCTCCTGCATTTTCTATCCCAGTGCTCCCACTAACAGGACAAAAAATCTCTTTTATTAAATATTGTGAAACCCTGATTAAAAGTAGAGTTAGGCAGGAACTCTCTGCTGTATTTATAGGATGGCTGAGGGTCTCAGGATGATCAGGGATGTTTAGGAAGACCTCAGGTATCACAAATTGTGGTTCAGCAGGGAGAAAAATATTGCAAAGAAGGGAAAAAGACAGGAGGAATTCAGCTCTGGAGCTGGAAAAATCAGGTGAATTTAAGGAATAGGAGCACAGAGGGAGCCAGGTGAGCAGGAAGGGAAAAAAACCCCTAAAACTGTGAGCAAGGGGATTTCTCCTAAGGTTTAGCATCTCTTATTTTAGAACCCAAAAATTGTGAGCAGGAGGATTTCTCCTAGGGTTTAGCATCTCTTATTTTAGAAGAGGGGTCAGGGAAATGGGGAAGACACTCTGGATTTCCAGGAAGCATCTCCAGCCCACAAAATCCCTCCCAGAGCTGCCCATCTGGTATCAATATTTCCTCTGTGTTTTAGGAGGTGCCACAACCCAGCTGCTCCCAGCAGTGCCTGGGGAGGGCTGAGGGCTGGGACAGGTAAATTTTCAGGTAAATTTGGTGGGACAGGTAAATTTTCACTCCTACTTTGCCACCCCATTGTTGATGTCATCTCTGCCACCTCACCCTGCCCTGGGTCATTGCTGGAAAATCATCCCAGGGCTTGGAGAAAGAAAGAGGAGAATTGGGAATTGAAGGGGTGCCTAATTCATTAAAGATGCGTGTCATTAATTAAGGGCATTAATTAACAGGATGAGTGTCCTGCAGAATTTTTTGGGGTTGCCTGACTGAGCTCAGCAAAGACCAGGTCTGTGGTGGAGGGAAACTCTCTCCCACGGCAACAATTTCATGGATTGCCCACAAAATGCAGCCCAAGGCCAAGAGAAATTCCTCGGTTTTGACCATCTGAGGCTGTAAACGAGCTGTCAACTTCCAAAAATGCATTAATTTAGCCCACAAAAATGTGCACTGAGCAATCGAGGAAGGGGAGGAAAACACCTCAGAGAGGTTGGTGTGGAGCACAGCAAAGCAGCTGGGTCTGGAGGAGTGGGATGATGCTCCAGCAGCATCCAGAGCTTCTCCTTTTGGGGAGAAAGTTTAAATTTGGGGGGGGCCACGTGGACATGATGAGGTCTCCAATTTTCTTCTTAGTTGTCAGAGAGGTTCAGGCTTGGTTCATGAAGAACAGAGCTTGGATTTCTCTGTAGAGATCAATGCAAGAGCTTGGTCATCCTCTTTTTTTCTTGGATGTGGAGATATCCAAGAAAATAATAATTATTTTAATCCCATAATCCTCCTAAAAATTTCTAGGTTTTTGCTGGATCTGGCCCCCAATAAACTCAGCACAAAGCAGGAGGTGCTCCCTGTATCCAACCTCTCCCTCTTTACCTGTGTGAGGGAAAATCTCATCAAACCCTCCCTGCCATTCCTCTCCAAGCAGGAAAGATCCCCTGGATGTTTTCCAGAGCTGAACTCACTTGGCTCTGACATAAAAACCAGCCAGTCTGGGCTCCAATTTTATTTACCACTCAAGCTCACTCTCTTTAAAAAGTACATTACACTGTGTTTCTGGCCAGTCATCCAATACATTTTTTTTTTTAATTGTCATTATTTTCTCCAGCTCATCAGTCCTGGCAAACAGGAAATCCATTATTCACAGCAAAGCAACAGCGAGATGCAAACACGTCCCTGTCCCTGCTCCAGCTGTGTGTGGGGTGGAAAAGGACTCATTGAGACTTGCTCATAATTAGTCCTTTGCCCTGCCGTGATCTTGATGACAAAAAATTCTTTGAAAGAATTTTTGTTGATGTGGATCTTGGTAATTTAAATGGGACAACATAAATGAAGGGAGATGGAAAATTGTTGGGCCAGGTTTATGAGTGACCTCTGAAAATACAAAGTATCGTAATTTCACAGTTTAAAAATAGTAAAAATCCACTTTTTCCAGGCTTGAAGTGTTCAAGACCCAGGAGAGGAAAAGCATTTTCTGCTGGGAAGTGATGCACACATCTTTCCTCCCCTGTGTTGCAATAAACTCATTTCTGGCACAGCAGTGGCTGCTCCAGGGCCATCACACCTTCAAATGCCCTCCAAATATCCCAAAGTTGAGTATTTTCCTTCATTTCCCTGCTGCCCTCTAAGCTAAGAGAAGAAAAAAAGGAAAAAAAAATCCTGGGTAAATACATTTGTGACAAATTGGCAGGTTGGCTCTGTTGGTGGAGCCCAGCAGAGGTGGATGGAGATGTGAGGAAGGAAGAGCAGCCCCTGGAATGGGGAATGTTCAAATCCAGCCTCTGATCCATCCCCAGCCATCCCAGCTCACTGAGTGCCACATCCAGCCCTTCCCTGAACATCTCCAGGGGCTCCACCACCTCCCTGGGAAGCCCATTCCAATGTTTAACAGCCCTTTCCAAGAAGAAACTCTTCCTGAATCCATCAGAGAATTTTCCTTGGGAGTTGCTGCCCATCTCAAACTGCTGCTGGTGGGGAAAAGGAGATGGGGACAATAAGGGACAACTTTTCATGAAAATCTCCCACAAAAATCCACCCCTGCTGGGCAGGATTTTCCTCCAACTTTCTGTGTTTCCAAAGGAGAATTTGTCCGTGTCTTCACATTTTTCTGGTGCTCCAGGGAAGATGTTGGCGTTAAAAGGAGGAGAACAATTCTCTTCCCTCTGCAAGTGGCCTTTCCATGGTGAGCTCATGCTCTTCCCAAAAGTGCATGTTCACTGCTGCTGGGCCCCGGCCAAAGGCATCCTCCCCTCTCCTTTCTGGAGGTGGCAACAATGCACATGTGTGTCATTTCCTGACCCCAGTGGAAATTGCAGGATTGATATTCACGGCTGAAAAAAAAAAAACAAAAAAACCCCCCAAAAAATTAAAAATCCCATTTGGAAAACCAACGCTCACTCCCCTCAAAAAAATTCCACTTTCCAGATTGCTTCACTCCTGGGTCAAGTGCCTGGGCACATCTTGCTGTGCAGGGCCAGGGCTGTGTCCTCCTCTCTGGTGACTCAGCCCCACGCTGTCCTGCTGGTCCCCGTGGGAGGGGATGGAGCCGACGTGGCTGCTCGGGGGCAGCTCGTGTTCCTCACCTCCGGCACTCTGCACCATCTCCTGGGGGTCTCCAGGGAGCTGTTCCGTGCCAGACAACAAAGCTGGAACCCAAAATAATCTCTGAGTTATCAAAGTACATCACGGCAGGGCGGCGCATCCCTGGAAGAGGCGCATCTGTAAGGGCTGTCCCGCATCCAAGATTTCCCTCTTCAAATGTGCTCTCACTCAAGAGCAAATCTGCCCCAACAAGGCACAGTGTCTGGGGTATTGAAAAGAACGGATATCTCCATCTAGTTGTCCGTTTCCCTGCTGGAATTTCTTTGGGAAAAGAGTTTTGCGTGTGGTTATGCCGGGGCACTGCGCTCCTGGAAAGGCTCCACGCAGTAGGAGCCTGGAGAAGGAGAGCTTGAATCCCTTCCAGTCTCTCTATCTCGTGTTGCTGCATCTTGGCAAAGCCCAGAACAAATGAGTGGCAGAGGCAGATAAACAAGCTTAAGGTAAACACTATCTGCATCTCTCCCCTGATTTATAACCTACGTGCGTGGCTGAAAAATCGACTTGGGCTTACCGCAGCGCTTGGAGTAATGTTATTAAGAATGTAACTTCTTAGGAAAACTCAGCCTGTTTTTAGCCCAGACATGCAATTAAGGGAATTAGTAACACGATACGTCATCCCCAGGAACACACGGATCCAGTGGGCAGGAGCCTCATGCAGCCCTGGGGAAGGCAGGGCTGCTCCCAGCATGTGGGAGTGCTCTCTCAATCCTCCTCATTCCCACCGAGGAGTTCTGCTCTGAGCCAGCACACAGCCTGCTCCGAGCACTCTGAGCATGAGGCCTTGCAGTGGCCTCTTTTTTCCATGAGAAAAAGGAGAAAAAAATGGGGCTTCAAAGTGCTCACGCATTGAGGAATCTGTTGGGGAAAGAAGGGGACCTCGTAATTCTTGTAATTCCCAGCTCACGTAGGTGAGATCAGATCAGCTCATGTAGGTGAGATCAACCCAAACTCTGGATCAGAGACCAGATTTGGGTTGTGCTCCTTGCATAGATTTTTTTGGGTGTGAGGACTGACAGGAAAGTCCATTGTGAGTTTTGGATGGGGTATGGCAGTGCTGGGTACGGAGAGCAGCGCGGAGACTTTGGAATATTTGTGAAACATAAATCACACCTGAGCCCCCAAACTGCAGCACACCTTGGCACATCCTCCTCTTTTTTGACCTAAAGGAAGGGGTGAAGGCTTGGGGCGACAAGGAAAGGAGAGCATAGACTTCTCCTGCAGCTCCTGCCACCACCATGCAGGGTCTTGGATCATCTCCCAAATCTGCTGCTCTGCAGCTCTTCCAACCCATTCCACTGCCATCAGTCTGGGACCATGGAAAATTACAGAAAAAAAAAAAAAGGCCAAATCTCTCCATCCTTTCTTCCCTCCAAGAGTTCCAGAAACTCCAGCTGACTTTCACAAATCCAGGAGGCTTTTGGCTGGTTCGCGTGAGCCAGAATCCAAATTTTTGGTGGCTGAACCAATCGTTGAGACGCGACTTTGAGGTTTTGTATCGCTGGCAGAGATCTTTGCTTTTGGTTTTGTTTTGTTTCAGGCCTGTGGTGCTACTGGATGAGGGGCTGATCCCTTGTGGACCTACTTGAGGACAGCTGAGAGGATTGGGGTCTTCCCAGTAATCACTGCAAATCATAAAAAACCCCGCAAAAATGCTGGAAAATATGAAAAGGTCAATGAAGCAGGGAAAGAGAGCCATCCAATGCTTTTTTTGGGTTGTTTTATTTTTCTTCCCTTAAGGAATAATGCATTATCTGGAAATCCCACTTTATAGCTTGGAATTTGTTTTTGTGTTGGTGTCTTTCAGTCACTGAACAAAGTGGGACCACAGAAATTGGACACCAAAGCAGCAGCAGTGGGTGGCAGATTTCTCCCTTACCACAAACATCCTTCCATCCTTGACAGTCCAGACTGAAAATGTTTTCTTGCTGTTGTGCAGCTCATCCTCAAGCAGGCTCAAAGAGAAATGGTCAATTTGATGGGGTTTTGACCCCAAAACATTTTCTTGCTGTTGTGCATCTCATCCTCAAGCAGGCTCAAAGAGAAATGGTCAATTTGATGGGATTTAGACTCCAAAACATTGCTGCCTCCTTGTCCCCCCAAATATCAAATTTTCACACATTTTATTTAAATTTAAATTTAAAAATTTCTCAAGTTGCAATGAGAAATAACCAGGAATGTTCTGGTCCATGGGAATGGTTGTGGTCCCTCTCTGTAAGCCAGATTTGAAAGCAGTGTTGGGTCCCTCATGTGGGATTCCTGCAGGATTGGAGTTTCCTGGCCAAAAATAGATTTCTCATCTGCTGGACCTGCCTGAAGAAGGTGAAGTGCACCTTCTTTTTTAAACTTCAAAAGTTTTCGCTTCAAAATTTTTAAAATTCAAAATTTTTTGGCTGAAAATACCCCAGTCAAGGAAATATTTCTCCACGGTGAGGCTCCGTATCACCCCCAAACCCAGATCTGCACCTCCAGCCATGCACAGCTGCATCATCCACCACATTTATTTCTGCGCTATAAAATGTGGCAGGGAAAGACTCCTGCCAGGTATCCCCACAACCCCCAGCCCTGATTTGTGTCAGGATTCTTGCAAGGCACGAAAACATCACCCCAACAGAGCCCCTTGGAGCTCTGCTGGCTCTGCCCCCTGCCCACAGCCTCTCGTTTTCGCTGCCCTGTGACAGAAAGCATCTCCCACTGCCATTGCCTCCTGCTCAGCGTCAAGCCTTGTCCTTGGAAAAGCTGCTGGAGGATAAAAAAGCTGCTGGAAGCAGCAGTTTGTGGCAGGAGCTGTGATCCAGCCCTGCCTTCATGAGCTGTGTGCAATTCCAGTGCATTTTGCTCCAAACATTGGATTTTACGAACCTGACCCCCTGAAGCAGCTCAGTGGGGGCCAAGTGCAGATGACTGAAGGGGAAATAACTTCCCAGAGCACGAGGCTGTTGTTGCTTAATTTGGGATTTTACTGGAGGTGGAGACATTTTATTTGAAATTTGTCCCTTTTCTCTTGATTCGAAAAGTCTCGTTTTTCCTTTGTGGGTTTTGTGTTGAGCTCAAAATTGAATCTGGGTGGTTAAAGATGTAATGGGATATGTGCTGTCCTCAGCTCTTCCCTCACAGGCTCTCCTGCATTCCCTGGAATTCATGGTGAGAACAGTTTTCATCTTAATAACATCTCTCTGCAGCCATTTCTGCACGTAATTCCAAAGTGTGCTGGCCCAGCTCTGCAGCTGCTGGGAATTCCTCTTCCTTAGCAAAACTTTGGATTTTCCCAGCTCTCAGGTGGTCCCCTTGTAGTTATTTCTATTTTTTTTTTTTTTTGGATGACAGGCAGCTAAATCCGGCACAATAATTTATTTTTCCAGGTGAAATGAACATTTTTGTGGCCCCCCAGATGAGGCTGGTCTGCCCCTTAAGCACTAAAGGTTTAGCTCTATAACATCCCTGGTTGTTTTAATAATCAGCTTAAATCTCAATAATAATTTTAAATACCACAGTATGATCTGATTCGTAGCTCTGTGGAGCAGGGAAAAGGCTGGAATTTTTACACCAACTTGGTTTTGTTGTCTAAACCAGCCAGAAACTCTCCTTGGTCTGGTGTAAGTGCTGTGAGTTGTCTTTAGGGAAGCATCTCCATCCAACAGAAAACATCATTAAGTCAGGATTTTTCCAGAAAGTTCCATCCTCTTCCTTTCTCCTGTTTCTCCTCCCATCTTGGATGAGGGCAGGACCGAGCAGGGAGCCCTGGCATGCTGGGGGTGTGATGTCTCCATCTTCAAAAAGGCATTTTGGAAACAGCCCTGCCCTGCTGCCAGGAAAAGCCAGCAGAGCTTTGTGCAAGGCTCCAGCATCAACAGTCTGGGTCTGAGGGCTGACAAAACAACCCCAGTAATTACCCAAATTAGCCAAATTAGCCTTGCCAGCACTGGGCTGGGGTGCTCTGCCTCCCTCGGGTCCCAGGGGACAGCAGGGACATCGTGGTCCCCACTTCTGCCATCCACAGATTCCAGCATCCCATTTTGACAGAGGTGTGGAAGAGCTCTGTTAATTCCCCTGCCAGTTCAGCCCTTTTTGTTGTTGTTTTCCATGAGAACAGGATATGTTTATCTAGCTTTGATTCCTTTTTTTCCCCCTTTTTTTTTAAATTTTCTCTTTGTAGCTGAATGAACTGATTATTGCTTTCATCTGCTTCCCTCTGCAGGGTCAGCTGAAGCCCAAATAATCAGATGGGATGTGAGTGTGTGTGTGGATTTGTAATTAATAGGTTGCATACTGAGAGATGTGGGGTCCTGAAAGAATGTGCAAAGGGAAAATGATCTAAAACTTGATCCTGATTTTGGTTCAACCTCCACAATTTCCTGCGGAGAAGCGGTGAGATAATTTGGGGCAGATCAAACCAAACCCTGATTCTCCTCTGCTTCTCGTGCCAAATGTCATCCCCTTACGATGTGCTTTGCTCCATCTGGTGATTTTGGCTCCCCTGTGCTCCCTGTAAGCCTCTGGACCTTGTGCTGGGATGTTTGTGAGATGACTCAGAGGAACAAACAAAGCAGGCAGGACCTTCACGGGGCCGAGCACAGTGCTGGCAATGAATGGAGCTGGCTCCACCAGAGGGTTCCACAGACACCCCACTAAAACCCAAAACAGGAGAGAGAAATCAGCTTTACTTGATTTTTTTTTTTTTTTTATTTTAAAGGGTTTTTAAAAGTTTCTTTTTAGAGAAATCAGAGCTGTTTTTCAGCAGAGCCAGAGCCTCTCCATGTTTTCACCAAAACAAACAGAAAGCAGGTGCGTGCTGAAGGGATTTTGGCTGGGAGAGCACAGAGAAGTGCACATGGGCTGTCCTGTGAGATTCTGCACTTCATGGGCTCGGGTTTGCTCGTGTCAATGCCAGTTTTGCTGTTCCCTTCAGAGAGAGCAGGCACAGCTCTGCAGCCATGGGATTCCTCGGGGAAGAGAGGAAAAGGAGATTTCTGGGAGTCTGTGTGTTCTAAGGCTTGTCACAACCCCATCCAAATCCAGATGCAAAGTGGTGCTCAGCTTTTACTTCAGAAAATAGAGCTTTTCCTTCTTATTTCTGGTGGGAACAGGAATTAAATGTGAACCCATTGCCACCTTTTTTTGGCAGTGGTTGGGTTTTGCTTTGCTGATTCAAGGCTGGTGGAAGGTGGTGCCACTCAAAGCCATGTGGGTTTTTCCAAGGGTTGGAAGCTTCCTCCTGGGAATCCCTTCCTTTCTCCTGTTAAAATTTCCTATAATTTTCCACAGGAACCCAGGGCATCTTTGTCACTGCCACAGCTACCTGAAGGATGCAAACCTGGAATTAAAAGCCACATTTATTTATTTTTGGGACAAACCAGGACATCCATTAGCGGGAAGATGACGGATGGCGCATCCCAAACTTCTGCTTTGTGCCAGCCCCTCTGTGCCCTCTCCAGAGCACCTCTGAGGGATATCTGAGCCAGCACATCCCAATGCACAGAAACCTGGAGTGTTTAAAGCCTCCCTTCTCCATGCCCATAAAAGTCCAGCAATTCTGGGAGCGTGGATGCCTCGCGCATGTGCCTGGCTGGGGACAGGATGCCACTTTGGCACTTGGCAGCTGCTGCCTGACGTGGGCATTTGTCACCCAGAGCCACGTTTGGGATGTGTTTACAGAGCTCCTCAAGCCTGGCAAATGGCTTTTCCTGCAGAGCTCGGAGGGTGTGGATGGGATAGCTGGCACCGGGAGAGGTGGGGATTGAAAATCCAGCCTTCCCCAGTGGTTTCCTGCAAGAAAAAGGGATAACTGCCCTTTCCTGGCCCAGTCCTGCCCTCCTGACCATTCCTTGGCCATTCACATCTTCCCACCAGGAAGGGCTGCACAAGACCTGGCTCCTGGCCCTGGGAGCCTTTGGGAAAAAAAAGGACTGAGAAAATGCTCCAAAAGCAGGAAACAACTCTGTTTTCCACTTCCCAGGATGGGATTTATTAAAGAAAGCCCTGGGATGTGAGGAGAGAAGAGCAGCTGGATTTTGGTGCTTTTGAAGGCTTGATTTACCTGCAGGCTTGGAGGAAGACCTGCACCAGCAGGATCTCAGCTGGCAGAAGATCTGGCTTGGCCAGGTGAACGTTTTGTGGGGGATTTTGTGTTCACCACTTCAGGAGAATATCCCCATTCCCACATGTGCCATCCATATTTTATTCCTGTATTGCTCAGGAACTGGGTAAAGGTAAAAAAACCCTTCAAGTCAGGACCTAATAAACCACCACCAAACCATAAACTGAGGTTGATTTTATCATTGTTGCCATCTAGGCAGGTTCTGGAGTGACCTGGCATAACCCAAAACCAAAACCCCCTTCCAAATCTGCTTCCCCCTTCCCACCTTTAGAACTTGCATTGTTTGGTAAAATTGGATTATTGATAATCCCGGAATTTAGGCTGATATATAACATATGGAAGAATTTACACAAATCCTGTTTGCCCCCTGACCTTCAGCCATAAGTATGAAAAATTTTTAAGCACCACAACAAAACCCAACCAGATTTTCCAGCCTGGTGTAGATGCACAAAGTGATGCTGTAGATGAAGCAAAAAATCCCAAATTTGCCAGAGGAGGAGCAGAAATGCCAAAAAACGGTTCAGATGTGACACTGAAATGTTGCTGGAGAGCATCTTATAACCCTGAACGTGTCTGTTCTACCCTTCCAGTGACAGAAATGGGATTATTTACAGGGCTTGGTTGTTCTTGCTTTGGGCAGATTTATTGCTCTTCACCCCTGGAGGATCTGAGCAATTTTCCTGTGGAGAAATCAAAGGAAAGGAAGGCAAATCTGCAAGGGAAAGGCAGGCTGCAGTGATGTGCCAAACCTGCTGATTCTCAGGGGGTTTTTCTGGTTGGATTTGGTGGCACTGGGAGGATTCCAGAGCCAGGGCTCCCATGTGGGGCTGTAGGATGAGCTGGGAGCAAGAGGGAAAATAAAACAGGAATTATTTTGGGTTTGGAGTTGCTTCTTGGACACTCCTGGGCTCGTCCTGTATGGTTTGCATCTCACAGAGGATCCCAATCCAACTTATTCCTGTCGTCATGGAATTACAGCACTTCTCATCCCTCAGTTCCTGGTGGAAATCCTCCCATCTGATAAGTGAGTGATGTGAGCTCCGTGGTTTGGAAGGGTTTTAAAAAACCTCAGAAAATCGTGGGTGCAGCCTGCAGGAATCAGATGAACTTTCCTTAAATGGGGAGTGAGAAGGAAGGAACGGGAGAGCAAAAATTGCTGCGGAAGCGGTAACGGAATCTGTCAGGTTTGGCCAAGGGATTTGTGATTTGGGGGATGCTTCCAAGATTCCAAAGGGATTCGAGGCATTTCCTCTCCCCAGGAGTGTGCTGGGGAGGATCAATGTGCAGCCAAACTGGGTTTTAAAATCCTGAAAGTAGCAGATCCTGGAAGGAAAAGGTGCCAGACCAAAGTGTTTGCAGCTCAGAGGAACTTCCCTCCCTCATTCCCATCAACAGGTGAATTTTAAGGCTTGAAAGTTCCTTTTTTAAGGAGAGTTTTGAGCATTTTTGTGATGGTTCCTTGAAAGTTATTTTAGGAGAGTTTTGAGCATTTTTGTGATGGTTCCTTGAAAGTTCCTTTTTTAGGAGAGTGTTGAGCATTTTTGTGATTTTTCCTTTTCTCCCTGAGCCGTCAAAATGCCCCAAACCAGGAGCTGATCACCCAGGCTGATCCCACCCAGCCCAAATTTCTTCCTGCCTGTTTCACTTCTTCCAGTAAAAGGTAGTCATGCATTCACAGCCACCCCCCACTTTCATTCCTGGATGTTATTTGATGTCACTTTGGGTTCTCTCCTTTTGGAAAGTCCCCGCAGAAGCATCGTCCAGGCTGCACAACAACCGGAAACAATAAAACGGAGAAAGATAAAATCAGGAAGAATCAGCTTTGTTTATAGATGTGAACCGCTCTTCCAGTAAAGCAGCAAGTAAAGGGATGCTTCAGACTTGGAAAGGGCTGAAAATGGGGTGGGTGGGGGAACAACTGGGAAAAATAAGTGATAAAGAACATGATTTTTTTCTCCTGAAGAGGATTTTCTTTTGGGAGTTTTGAAGGAGAGACAGGAGTGAGGTGAAATATCCCAGATGCGGCATCACCCAGCCCTGAAGCCTGAGGGGAAAAGGGGGATGCTCCATGGAGGCAAAAGTATTTTTTGGAAGCTGCTTTTTGCCTCCTTTTGAGCTTGCAAATGGTTTTTAAAGAAGAAGAGGAACCAAAATTAGGTGGAAAACCCCACGAGATGTGGTGTGAGTGTGGCTTGGTGGGGATGCAGCTGAGCACAGCTGTTGATGTGTGTCTGTCTCAGTGTGAACAAATGGGGAATCGTGGAATGATTTGGGTGGGAAGGGACCTTAAATCCCATCCCATTCCACCCCTGACATGGCCGGGACACCTCCCACTGTCCCAGGTGGCTTCAAACCCCAATGTCCAGCCTGGCCTTGGGCACTGCCCAGGATTTTCTCCAGCCAAAGTTACCAAAATGAGCTTTCACCAGCACACTCCCACTAAATCCCTTTTATTGCAGTTTTTTTGACTTCAAGAAAGACCAAGCAGGGCATCCCTAGAGGCTGGAACATCCCAAACACAAACCTGCTGGATCCCATGAGCTGGACAGAGCTCCCAGCTTGTGCTCCAAGCTCATTCCTGTTGCTTTGTTCTTCTAAAGCTCTTTTAAGCTTTTTGATGTCTTCATTTTTGTAATAGAGTTTCTTACACCCTTTCCATGTAAATAATGATTGTTTTGCATTCCTTTCTGGAGGAGAGAATTGATGCACTGTTGGTTTGACCAGTGTGGTTGGAGAGGTGGAAATTTCATCCTGCAATCCATGGTCACTTGGAAATTCTATATTCTATAGATATAGAACTGTATCTATAGATTATATATAAGTATATACACTATATGAAAAATATTCTATATAAATACAGAACTCCAGAAATAAATGCACCTTTTTTGCCTTGAATATCTCAGTGAGTGTTGTTCATTTTGTGTTCTATTGTGACACATTCCCAGCCTGTTGGTTCAGTTCTGCAGCAAATCTGGGATGCTTTGTTTTCCCAGCATCTTTTAATCAAGCTTAGCTCTAATCAGCACCAGATTAATAAATGTGAGCCTCCCCAGTCCCAGCCATGGGAAATGCTGGGTACAGTCATTTTTCCCGTCGGTCTTTCTGCTCCTGAAATCCCCAGTTTAGGTTTTGCACGAAGACATGAGTAATGGTCATTGCAAAGTCCTGGTGGCAGGAGAGCTCCAAAACTTCCCTCCCACTCCTGTGACACACTCAGAATGTGGGAATCACAGCAAAGCCCACGTGTGGAAGCGCCAGAGAGCCTCTGGATTCAGGAGTCACCTCTGTGGCACCCACTCCCCTCCTCAGCACACCCACAGGCTCAGGACTCCTTTCCTCTCCACCCCAAAAGGGTAGAATTAACAAAATAATTAATTTTATTAACTCTTAAATCCCCTTATTCTATTAATTTTATAGTGAAATTTTAATTTTAAGTTAAATTTTAATTATTTATTTATTTTAGGTTTACATTTTAATTATTTTTAAATTTTCAGTTTGAATTTTAATTATTTGATTAGTTTTAATTAATAATAATTTTAATTATTTTTATTAATTTTATAATAGTTTTATTAACTATTAAATCCCTTTATTTCATTAATTTTATAAGAGTTTTTATTTTCAGTATTTTTAATTAATACTAATTTTAGTAATAATAATTTTAATTGATTTTATAAATTTATAATCGTTTTATTAACTATTAAATCCCCTTACTTTCTGGACTTTTAAATTTCTTTTTAAGTGAGTGATCAGCAGCAAGAGCATGGTTTCTTTGTGGGCAGGTAATTTTATGTGCAGACATAGAGAAGCTTCTTCCTCACATCCTGGGAATCATCTGGGGCTGGCTCCTGTCAGGGATTACACAGGACATTTATCTGGCTGAGGAATTTCTGTCATCCCAACTCCATCCTGTCCACAGCATCTCGAGACCTGAGCCTGAACAAACATATTTATTGACTCTTTATTAAATTAAAATATTTATTGACTCTTTATTAAATTTACAGGGAACAGAATGAGAGCAGGAGGGAGAAAATGATGATTTTTCTTTAAGGGTTCAAAAATCAGTGAATCTAAAAAAAATGCCCCAAACAATGTTTTTATGTTAAAAAATGGAGAATAGAGTGTTAGAAGATGCAAATCCTTGTGGCAAGACAGAAAAAATGAGTCCTGGCATTCCCTAAAAATGAGTGGAACTTCCTCTGGCAGGATGGCAGAGCAGGAACTCCCTGGGCTGGACGTGGAGCCCAAATTTTGTCCAGTCCTGAGATGTCACCTCAACAAACAGAGACAGAAAATAACGAAGATTTGAGAATGGTTACTGCTGGAATTTTGCCTCAATCCTTTGAATTCCTCCATCCCAGGACAGCCCAAAGAGCCTCTCCCTCCCCATCCAAGCTGTATTTCACCCTGACCCTCATCCCTGCCCGTTTCTGTGCCACTTTCTCTGTGCTTGGGTTATCTTTTTCCAGGAAAATGCCATTCCAAGCTGAAATCTGATGCTCCAGCAGCTTTCTGGTGTCCTTGGCTGCTTTGATTCCGTGTCAGGAGAATTTCAAAGGATCCTGAGGACTCCCAGTGCCCTGCCTGCCTCATCCCAGCAGCCTGAGCTCCCACAGCCCAGCCCCGAAGGGCTTTAAGGGCTTGTTGTTGCTTTTTGTTATTATTAATATTATCACTCTGCTTATTCTGGCACAAAACCCCTCTTTTCTATTCTCTTGTCCTGCTTAGGATTCTGGTCAAAGTTTAATTAAATTGAGGAGAGCTGGAAAAACCACATAATTCCAAAATAAATGAAAGCACTGCCGGGGGGGTGGACGGGGAGGGGGAAATTCCCGCATTGAAATTCCCTTGGAAATGTGGATTTTCCTGGCTGGAGGAGGGGGAATGGGGTCTAAAGGTTCTGTTTGGAGGATGCTGAAGATGGGGAAGCACTGGCAGAACGAAGTTGTTGTTGCTTTTTGTTATTATTAATATTATTACTCTGCTTATTCTGGCACAAAATCCCTCTTTTCTATTCTCTTACCCTGCTTAGGATTTTGGTCAAAGTTTAATTAAATTGAGAAGAGCTGGAAAAACCACATAATTCCAAAATAAATGAAAGCAGTGCCGGGGGTGGCAGCCCTGGGGATGGAGAGGGGGAAATTCCCGCATTGGAATTCCCTTGGAAATGTGGATTTTCCTGGCTGGAGGAGGGGGAAGGAGGGCTTTTGGAGGATGCTGAAGGTGGGGAAGCGCCGGCAGAACGAAGCCCTTGTTTGTCCTGCCCGTGCGGTCAGGCGCCGTGGGTGGGAGCAGGGGGGATCTGTTTTCCCAGGCTCCCTGCCATCAGGAATTACTGAGCTGCCATGAAATGGGAGGAAATATTTCATTATAGGCACATGCGCTTCAATTTCCACGTGATGGAAAGTGGAGGATCAGCTTTCCCCGCCGCCCAGCCCGCCCTCCTTCCCTGCGTGTGCCTCACTCCTGCATCCCGGGCTGGGATAACGCCGCGCATCCCCAGCCTCATCCTCCTCTCTGCGGGGTCCAGGGCATCTTCCTCCCTCCAGAACAGCTCCTCATCCTCAGGGATGCAATCCCCTGTGTGCAAATCCCAGCCTGAAAGCAACGGAAGATATATTAAATATATGAGATCTGGCAGAAATGGGGTTTGGGGAGCAGAAGATGGAAGGGAAATCCCACAATGAGGTGAAAAGGAGCTGCAAGCACCCAGCAAGGACACATCCCCAAGACTCTCGTTCTGTGTTTTTGTTTTTTTTTTTTTTTTTTGGTAAAAACCTCTTTATTTTGCAGTGACATCTGTCAGGGTTGCTGATGTGGCAAAGCACTGGGGGCTCCCGAGACCCCTCTGCCACCCTACACACAATTCCTGCAGGACAGGATGTGGTGACACACCCCACAAGCTACCAAACCCAGCCTGGTGGGATATAACCTTTTTTCCTGCAGATTGTAAAACTTTTCTATCCCCAAACTCTTTTTTCTCCTGTTTAACCCCTTTTCTATCCCCAAACTTTGTCTTCTCCCCCATTTTACATGTTTTCTATCACCAAACTCTGTTTTCTCCCTGATTGAACAACTTTTCTGTCCCCAAACTCTCTCTTCTCCCCCATTTAACCACTTTTCTGTCCCCAAACTTTCTCTTTTCCTCTATTTAACCTCTTTTCTATCCCCAAACCCTCTCTTCTCCCCCACTTAATAATTTTTCTATCTCCAAACTCTCTCTTCTCCCCATTTGACTCCTTTTCTAATCCCAAACTGTCTTCTCCCCCATTTAACCCATTTTCTTCCCCCCAAATTGTCTTCTCCCATATTTAACCCCTTTTGTAATCCCAAACTTTGTCTTCTCCCCATTTAACAATTTCTTTATCCCCAAACTCTCTCTTCCCCCCCATTTAACACCTTTTTATCTCCAAACCCTCTCTTCTCTTCATTTAACCCATTTTCTATCTCCAAACTTTGTCTTCTCCCCCATTTAACCCCTTTTCCATCCCCAAACTCTCTCTTCTCCCCCATTTAACCCCTTTTCCATCCCCAAACTGCCTCCTCCTCCTCCTCCCATTCAGACGAACCCCTTCTCTCCCGTAAATTGGAGCCAGACCCGAAAAAAAAAAAAAAAAAAAAAAAAAAAAAAAAAAAAAAAAGGAGAAAAACGCAGGGAGTTAAACTAAAGGAAGGAAAGGCACAAATTGTCCTTTTTGCTCGGTGCGCTGTGCGAGCCCCGAGAAGCGGCGGCGCTGCAGGGGCCCCTCCCGGGGGGCTCGGCGGCGCCCGCCCGGGGCACGGGGTTAATGCCGGGGTCGGGGCAGCGCCTGGCGCCCGCCCGGGGGTCCCTGCCCGAAACGGCTCCCCCGGACCTCCCCTGCCCCCGGCACACCCGCCCCGACCCCCGCGGATACCCCTGAACCCGGCCCGGGGAGAGCGAGGGGTGGGAATGGGAAAATGGGAGGGAAATTGGAATAAGGATGTGAGAATGAGAATTAAGAATTAGAACCAGAACCAGAATCAGAATCAGAATCAGAATCAGAATCAGAACCAGAACCAGAATCATAGTGAAGAATAAGAATAAGAATGAAGAATAAAAATTGGAATAAGAATAAGAATAAGATTAAGAATAAAGAATAAGAAAGAAGAATGAGATTAAGGATAAGGATAGGAATAAGAATAAGAATAAGAATAAGAATGAGAATGAGAATGAGAATGAGAATGAAAATAAGAATGAAGGGTCAGAATCAGAATCAAAGAATAGGAGTGAGAATAAGAATAAGAATAAGAATAAGAATAAGAACAAGAATGAAGAATCAGAATCAGAATCAGAAAGAAGAATGAGTAAGAATGAAGAATGAGAATAAGAATAGAAACGAAGAATAAGAATAAGAATAAAAATAAGAATGAGAACAAGAATAAGAATGAAGAATAAGAATTAGAGTGAGAACAAGAATGAAGAATCATAATCATAATCATAATCATAATCATAATCAGAATCAGAATCAGAATCAGAATCAACAAGAATAAGAAAGCAGAAGTGGAATGAGAATGAGAATAAGAATAGAAATATAGGTGGAAGTTGGGAGGGGAAAGGAAAGGAAAGGAAAGGAAAGGAAAGGAAAGGAAAGGAAAGGAAAGGAAAGGAAAGGAAAGGAAAGGAAAGGAAAGGAAAGGAAAGGAAAGGGAAAGGACGCTCTTTACACGGCAGGGAGTCGCTCCTAGCCCAGGATAAGCGGGGCAGAGCATCCCCAGTGCCCCGCGGCACCCGCTGGGAGTTGCCCCTTCCCAAAGCCATCACTGCCAGCTGTCCCTGATTTCATCCCTCTGGTGTAGCAGTAAGAAATAATATTCCTTTCTGCATAAAATACTCATTTTGCACCCTCTTAGATTCAATATCTTTTTTTTTCCAGCCTTTTTTTTTGAAAGCATCGTGCATGCAAAGGCAAAGTCTGGGAGGAATTTTTACAGATGAGTAATAAACCCCTGGGAAAAAAAAGGAAAAAAAAAAAAGATTTATGATGGAAAGCTGACACAACCTTAAGTGGATAATTCAATTTTTACTCTCTTCCTTTGTTCCCTACAGAGGCACTTAGAGCTACAAAGGCCAGGCACACCCGGGGCTGTTGATCCTGAGGCTCGGGAACGTCCCAGAGCTGTTTTCCAGCCCAGGGAATGCTCTCACTTGAGAAATCCTCACTTGGCTTTCTGGGGACTCCCTCTCTTCTTCACACCTTTATCGCTGCTTGGGCTTTGTCTGGATTTTCTTTTAACTGAGTGTTTTTGTTGGAGAACTCTCTGAACATGTTGAGGTCTCTGTGTCTTTTCCTAACAAATCTCAGTAATTGCAGGATGGGATTTTTGGGTGTTCTGGTTGTAACTAAATTCTGATTTCTATCCGTCTGTATTACTCTTCTTCACCAATTTTCTAAATTTTTTACCAAGGAAAATCTTTCCAACTGGTAGAGATACAAACACTCACAAGGGGATTTTTGATGGAGAAAAACCAAAGTGGATCAGAACAAAAAACAGAAATAGAAGGGAAAAAATTCCCTCCATGGATGAAAATTCCCGAGTTTTTGTGGGCAACACTTTGTACCCCCTGGAACTTGCTGTGCCATTGCTTTCCATTAAATTTCTTTTGGGAATAACACCATTCAAAAAGGCAAATATGGAGAAGTGATGGAAAGGAGAAAGCTGTTTCCTAGGAATCCTGTGGCTGAGTGGGATTTCCTCCCAAACTGGCTGACAGGAATGAGATTATTTCCATTACAGCTGCAAAATTTACTGCTTGAATCCGAATTTCATTGCATTGAAAAGCTCCATAGCCTGGGCTTGTCCACTCAGTTGACTCTGAGTCTTAAAACTGAAGCTAAAAATAGCTTGGAGAAATTCCCACCAGAAAAATGACTGTGGTTGATCCAAAAATCAAATTTATGTTTGTTTAGGGAGTGTGTTTATTAAAGAAGGGCATGATTTGCCTTTTTTATCCTGATTTGATTCTTTTTTTTAATCAACATCTCAAACATTCCCCTGGGTCGAGAAATCATTACAGTAGGAATGTGCAATCAGAGCACCCACAAACATGGAATCGTAGTAAAATATGGAATTATAGCATTCATAAACATGGAATACCAGTAAAATATGGAATCACAGCACAAATATGGAATTACAGCAGGAATGTGCAATCAGAGCACCCACAAACATGGAATCCCAGCAAAATATGGAATTACAGTATTTACACACATGGAATCACAGCAAAAACATGGAATCCCAGCAAAATATGGAATTAAAGCATTTATACACATGGAATCACAGCACAAATATGGAATTACAGCAGGAATATGCAATAACATGACACACACGTGTGGAATCACAGGGAAAACATGGAATTAGAGCATGAACATACAATCACAGCACACACATGGAATTACATCATGTGTGGGATTCACAGCACACCCACACCGATGGAATCACAGCACAAAAATGGAATTACAGCAGGGATGTGCAGTCAGAGCAACCCCAAAAATCGGATTACGGCATAAAAATGGAATTACAGCACAATAGTGGAATCACTACACAATAATGGAATCACAGCATTCTCAAACATGGAATCACAGCACAAATACAGAATTACAGCAGGAATGTGCAATCAGAGCACCCACAAATGTGGAATCACAGAATAACAATGGAAGCATGGCACCAAAAATGGAAATCACAGCACAATAATATAATACCAGCAGGAATGTGCAACCAGAGCACCCACAAACATGGAATCCCAGCAAAATATGGAATTACAGCATTCACACGGATGGAATCACAGCACAATAATGGAATCACAGAATCTACAAACATGGAACCACAGGGGAAAAAATGAAATCATGGAACAAAAATGGAATCACAGCACAGTAATGGAATCACAGCACAATAATGGAATCACAGCATTCTCGAACATGGAATCCCAGTAAAATATCAAATTACAACATTCACACACATGGAATCACAGCACAATAATGGGATCACAACAGGAATGTGCGATCAGAGCACCCACAAACATGGAATCATAGAAGAACAATGGTATCCCGGCACAAAAATGGAATCACAGCACAATAATGGAATCAGAGAATTCACACACATGGAATCCCAGTAGGGATGTGCAACCAGGGCACCCACAAATATGAAATCACAGAATAACAATGGAATCATGGCACCAAAAATGGAGTCACAGCACAATAATGGAATCACAGCATTCTCGAACATGGAATCACAGTAAAATATGGAATAACAACATTCACACGCATGGAATCACAGCACAATAATGGGATCACAGCAGGGATGTGCAATCAGAGCACCCACAAAACATGGAATCACAGAATAACAATGGAATCATGCCACAAAAACGGAATCACAGCACAATAATGGAATCTGAGAATTCACACACATGGAATCCCAGTTGGGACGTGCAACCAGGGCACTCACAAACATGGAATCACAGAATAACAATGGAATCGCGGCACCAAAAATGGAGTCACGGCACAATAATGGAATCACAGCATTCTCAAAGATGGAATCACAGTAAAATACGGACTTACGGCATTCTTAAACATGGAATCACAGCACAATAATGGAATCACAGCAGCCACAAACATGGAATCACAGTAAAATATGGAATTACAGTATTCACATGCATGGAATACCAGCACAATAATGGGATCACAGCACCCACAAACATGGAATCACAGAAGAACAATAAAATCACGGCACAGAAAAGGAATAACAGCACAATAATGGGATCACAGCATTCTCAAACACAGAATCCCAGCAGGGATGTGCAGCCAGGGCACCCCCACACCCCTGGAATCACAGCCCACACAGGGAATTACAGAGAAAAGTGTGCTCATCCTCACTGCACATCCTCAGAGCACACCCCTGGAATCACAGCCCACACTGGGGGTCCCCTCGCTGTCCCCACCCCAGCGCCCCTGACCCCCCTGTCCCCACTCTGGGCACCCTTTTGGGGGGCACCCAGCTCTCCCCTGACGCAGCCACCAGACACACACAGGCATATTTTTATTGCAGCTGTCAGGAACATGAAAAACCTTTCTGCCAGCACTCAGCACGGGCAATTTATGAGCCTGCTCTGTTTGAGTGAGGAAGGGGAGGGGGGAGAGGGGATGGGATCAGAGCAGAAATGATGGGAGACAAAATGGCCCATAAATTGTTGGCCGTGATTTACACTGGAGTCCATTTGCAGCCTATTCCTTTCTCTTTTTTTTTAGGTTTTTTTGGAGCCTCTCTCACACACATAGACACGGATCCCTGTCCCGCTCCTTCGCGCCGGGGTCCTGAGGCGGCGCAGCTGGAGGAAGGCAGCGATCAGAGTTCAGTTGGTGCAGACAGAGCTAAAGTAAACAGCCGTGGTCATTCAGCAGGCAGTTAGCAGCCTCTGGACAGATGAGCGGGGCTCGGCAGGACCACACACGCAAAGCCCCGCGGACCACACAGCGACCGCGCTCCGCACGCAGCTCCGGCTGCCCGAGCATCCTGCCCTGCCCGGGCATCCTCATCCTCCCTGCCCTGCCCGGGCATCCTCATCCTCCCTGCCCTGCCCGGGCATCCTCATCCTCCCTGCCCTGCCAGAGCATCGTCATCCTCCCCTGCCCGAGCATCCTCATCCTCCCTGCCCTGCCCGGGCATCCTCATCCTCTCTGCCCTGCCCGGGCATCCTCATCCTCCCTGCCCTGCCCGGGCATCCTCATCCTCCCTGCCCTGCCAGAGCATCCTCATCCTCCCCTGCCCTGCCCGAGCATCCTCATCCTCCCCTGCCCTGCCCGGGCATCCTCATCCTCTCTGCCCTGCCCGGGCATCCTCATCCTCCCTGCCCTGCCCGGGCATCCTCATTCTCCCCTGCCCTGCCCGGGCATCCTCATCCTCTCTGCCCTGCCCGGGCATCCTCATCCTCCCTGCCCTGCCAGAGCATGCTCATCCTCCCCTGCCCTGCCCGAGCATCCTCATTCTCCCCTGCCCTGCCCGAGCATCCTCATCCTCCCCTGCCCTGCCCGAGCATCCTCATTCTCCCCTGCCCTGCCCGAGCATCCTCATCCTCCCTGCCCTGCCCGGGCATCCTCATCCTCCCTGCCCTGCCCGAGCATCCTCATCCTCCCTGCCCTGCCCGAGCATCCTCATCCTCCCTGCCCTGCCAGAGCATCGTCATCCTCCCTGCCCTGCCAGAGCATCGTCATCCTCCCCTGCCCGAGCATCCTCATCCTCCCATCCCTCCGGGCGCCTGCCCGGGGCTCCGGCCCCGCTGCGGCCCCGCAAGGAGCTCTGGTTAATTCTGGTTAGCTCTGGGTAGCTCTGATTGACTCTGGTTAACGCTGGTTAACTCTGGTTAAAGCTGGTTAGCTCTGGGTAATTCTGGTTAACTCTGGGTAACTCTGGTTAGCTCTGATTAACTCTGATCAACTCTGGGTAACTCTGGTTAACGCTGGTTAGCTCTGGTTAATGATGGTTAACTATGGTTAATGATGGTTAACTCTGGTTAACACTGGTTAGCTCTGATTAACTCT
The DNA here is from genome assembly GCF_028551555.1 of Melozone crissalis. Taxonomy (NCBI): domain Eukaryota; kingdom Metazoa; phylum Chordata; class Aves; order Passeriformes; family Passerellidae; genus Melozone; species Melozone crissalis. The sequence continues at coordinate 2,636,546 of NW_026535785.1, forward strand.
GACCAAATCTGATTAGCTCTGGTTAACTCTGGATAACTCTGATTCACTCTGGTTAACTCTGGTTAGCTCTGGTTAACTCTGGTTAATGCTGGTTAGCGCTGCTTAACTCTGAATAACTCTGATTAACTCTGAGTAACTCTGGTTAACTCTGATTAACTCTGGTTAATGCTGGTTAACTCTGTTTAACTCTGATTAACTCTGGTTAACACTAGTAAACTCTGGATAACTCTGATTAATTCTGGGTAACTCTGGTTAGCTCTGTTTAACTCTGGTTAACTCTGATTAACACTGGTTAACTCTGATTAATTCTGGGTAACTCTGGTTAACTCTGGTTAATGCTGGTTAGCGCTGCTTAACTCTGGTTAACTCTGATTAACTCTGGATAACTCTGGTTAACTCTGATTAACTCTGATTAACTCTGTTAACTCTGTAGGGGATGCATTCCTGGGCAGGAGACAGAGTGTGCTCCTGGAAGGATGCCACCACTACTTCCCCAGCTCCTAAAAGCATCTGCTGACCTTCTCCTATCTCATCTGCTGACCTTCTCCTGCCTGCCCTAAACCCACCCTGTCAGGCTGGCACTGGCACATCCATGGCTCCCTAATGAGGCACCAAACTGGAGTTAACAGCCTCTGTCTGTCCGCCAAGTTTTGGCCAAAAGCTCTTTTGATAGCAATGCTCTGTGCGAGGCTGAAAAGCTCCTTAAACTTTCCTGAAACTTCACTTTGGCTCGGGAGCCCTCCCCTGGGCTGGGCTGGGCTGTGTGTGTAGCTAATTCATCTGGAAATTACAGATAACCAGCCAGCTCGGGCACAGTGCAGCACCCTTCCTCCTTCAGGAGAGGCCAGGATGAAAGGAGAACCCCAGGAGGAAAGGAGAGCATCCCTGAACTCCAGGATGAAGGGAGAAATATTCCCAAATCCCCAGGATGAAGGAAGAAGCTTCCCTGAACCCCAGGATGAGGGCAGAAATTCCTTGAAGCCCAGAATGAAAGGAAAAGCATCCCTGAACCCCAGGATGAAGGAAGAAGCGTTCCCAAACCCCACTGAACCACTGGATCTCCTCCTCCTCCTCCAGTCCCTGCAGTTTTTGCCATCATCCCCCAGCCCCTTCCCTCCATCCCCCCCTGTTTTCACACCACGAGCACCCTCCCAGTCTCATCCTTCCCTGGGATCTGTGGCCCAGAAGCTGCTCCATGTTTGGTGCTGGTCCTGCTGGGATGGACAGGCATGGAGCCATGGAAATGACAACACAGAAAAGCTCTGAGAGCTCTTGATCCCCATCCTGCTCCAGGGTCCCTCCTGGACATGCACAGGGTCAGGCACTGCTCCAGCACTGCTGCAGAGGAGTGAGCAGGGATTTCCTGGAAGGGGCTGAGGTAGAGGGGAGCTGGAGGGCAGAGGAAGAGCCTGCCAGCCCTGCCAGGGCTCTGTTTTGGGCTCCCAGTGGTGCAGAACATTTCAGCTGGCACCTGGGGGATGAGGATCCCAGCTCTGCCCTTCTGCCACTCCCTCCCAAAGCACTGAACTCATCATTCTCCTGTTCCTCACCCCAAACCCGGCCCTGCCTTCCCTCCAGGAGCACCCAGGGTGCAGGCAGAGCTCCAAGGGGAATCTCTCCTGTGCCTCCATCCCCTCCTGCAGCATCCCCAGAGCCACAGCCAGGCCAGGGATTATGAACCAGCTCAGTGCAGGCTGCAGTGAACTCTGAGAAACCACATTTGCCTGTCAGTATCATGTTAAAGCATAACACAGACTCTCATTTTCCCACTCCTCTGGCTCCGAGGGCGTTTGGGTCCCTGCTGAGAAACACCAAGGTCGTGGCCTTCGGGTTTCCAGATCTGCCCTTCCACACCACGGGGAGATCTGACAACGGCCTCGTTATTTATGTACCCAGCCAGGGGCTGCCTAATGAAACCCAGAGGTTTTTATTGACACACCTTGGGGCTCTGGGCAGCAGAGAAGCAATCTGGAGGCTGCTTCCCATAAACACAGTGGCCATTCATGGAGGGTCAGTCCTCGGGGTGGACTTGCCATGCCAGCTTTGACAGCACTTAATTCACACTGGGTTTGCACTTAGGCTGGGCAGCTGCTGATGGGGCTCAGCCGTGCAAACCCTGCCAAAAGGGCTCAGTTTTTTGTTGGGTGTTTGGGGAGGGTGAGTGACAAGGAGAGACCCAGTTCCTTGCTGGAAATAAGGGGGGAAAAGTGGGGTTAGAAATATGGTCGCATGGGCCATGGCGGGGAAAGGGGTCTTGAGAAATTTTAGGCTTTTTCACAATGATCACACAATCAGTGATTTTTCTACCCAGAAAGGGGGAGGGTAAGTGACAAGGAGAGACTCAATTCCCTGCTGGAAATGAGGGGGGAAAAGTGGGGTTACAAATGTAGTTGCAGGGGTTAAGGGGGGAAAGGGGTCTGGAGAAATTTTAAGGTTTTTCACCATGATGTGCAAAAGAAAAAGGATGCAATCAGTGGGAAAAGGAAAAAGAGATGCAATCAGTGATTTTTCTACCCAGAAAGTTATTACGAGTTCTCAGCCCAGAGCTGATCCTTCTTGCATTAATGGAGGTTTCTCTGTGATATTTTGAGTGACAAGGAGAGACCCAATTCCCTCCTGGAAATGAGGGGGGAAAGTGGGGTTAGAAATATGGTCACGGGGGCTGGGGGAGTGAAAATGGTCTGGAGAAATTTTAAGGTTTTTCACGATGATTCAGGAGAGGAAAAAGAGAGGAAATCAGTGATAATTCTGCCTAGAAAGTTATTACAAATTCTCAGCCCAGAGCTGATCCTTCTTGCATTAATGGAGATTTTTTTGTGGTATTTTCAGCATTATTTTGGCACCTTTTTTTGTTGTCCAGATTTCTCTGCTGCTGCTGCTTTGGGGTGCCCTGCAGAGCCCAGGTCTCCCCCCTGACCCTTAACTCTGCTGAGATCTGCCTGAGTCTTGCGCGGGGCTCAGGAGGAAAGAGAAGCTTTTCTTGGCAAGGAAATGCCTCCTGAGCAGCCTCCTCACAAACCAGCAGCGAGTAGGAAAACCCTACACTGGGAGCCCGGCGTTTCAAAAAGGGCTGAAAAATGATTGCAGCTTCCTTTGGTGACCTTTGAGGAGATTCTGTTTACTGCAGCCCCGGGCCGGGAGCTTTGCGTGAGCAGGGCTGAGCTCTGTTCCCTGCCTTGCCTCTGACCCCTCCCGGCCTGCAGAACAATGGAGAGGATACCTTGCGACCGCTGGGGGAAGAGAAATCACTAAATCACTCCCAGCTTTGCCCTGGAGGAGCCCAGCAGACGAGAATCACACATGGCTGCACATCCTGTGCCCAGCATCAGGTGCAAGGGCAGGGCTGGCCTTTGGGTGATGCCCATGTTGGGTTTTTCAGAGATAAAGCTGCACAAAAAACCCCCCAAGATTCAGGGATTTTTATTAAAGCATTGATGAGAGGGGTCCTCCCTGCTCCAGGTTGCATTTAGCAGCTTGTTGAGTCACCCTAATTCTATAAAAATACCTGGAAAAGCATCTTTTAGGGGCATCACAAGCACCCACCCCATTGTCTTGAACACTTCCAGCTTCATCCAAAAATCTCCCACCTCCTCCCATTTTGTGGCTTTTGGGGTCCCCAACATCTGGATCCAGGGAGTTTGTGTCCTTTTGGGGATCTTCAATTCCCTTTCCCAGGAATTTTGTGTTCCTTTAGGGATTCCAGATTAATTTTCCCAGGATTTTTATGTCCTCCAATCCCTTTCCCCAGGATTTTTCTGTCCCTTCAGGAATTCCCAATCTCTTTTTCCCAGGTTTTTTTATGTCCCCCAATCCCTTTTCCCAGGAACTTTGGGGTGTCCCCAAATCCCCTTTTTCCAATAATTTTTGTCTTCCAATCCCTTTTTCCACAATTCCATGTCCCTTGACAGCCACCACATCTCTTTTTATGTCCCCCAATTCCTGTCATTCAGAATTTCTTCTCCTTTGGAATGTCCCTAATCCCTTTTCCCAGGTTTTTTGTGTCTTTCCTAGGCTTAAAAAGAACAGTTCAATTGCTGATCACATAACACACAGGTCCCCTTTCCTCCTCCTTCCTTCCAAAAATGTCTTAATTCTCAAAGGTATATTAAAAAAACCCCTTAAAATAAATAAAAATAATAAAATTTGCAATAAAAATTAATAAAAATAATAATATAGCAAATAAAATAAATATAAATAAAAATAATAACATCTTAAATAAAATTAAATAAAATTAAATAAAAAATAATAGAAATTTAATAAAATCTTAATAAAATCTTGAAAGGATTTTATTGTGTGAGGAATGTCATCCCTAATTATCCCAGTGCCAAATGACTCCTAAATTTCACCTCTGGAGCAGATGATGAACTGGTGGAGTTTGGGCTGCTGGGATCTATTTGTAATTCATGAGGAAACCTTCAGACCTGCTTTTCCTGCTGGACACTAAATAGAGCCTGTGCTGGAACAATGCTGCAAGGGCTCCCACTGCAAAAAGCACTTTCTAATAAGCGGGAGATGGAAATTTAAATCCTCTGCTGCTTTTTTTGGTCGTGGCTGGAGGCATCCCTTGTTTCTATTCCAGTTTGGTAACAATTATAGACCTGCACATGAGGCTGAAAAAGGGCCAGAAATGCTGCAGAAATGTTCTTTTCCTTTTCCCAGTTTCCTGGATTTCTGGTGGGCAGTGCTGTCCCCTGTGTGAGGCTGGGGCTGGGGACAGGCAGTCTGCTCCAACTTCCTCTCCCTGCTGGATTGCAATGGAAATTTGGGATGGCTTCCTGAATTTCACAGGAAAAATATAACAAATAAATTTAATTTTTTTTTTCCTTTTTATCTTTCTTTTCTATTCCAGCCCAGCCACCTGCAGCAGCACACGTACACATCCCTTCCCCTGGCTCTTGTTGGATGCTCACCCCAAAAAGAGGAGCACAAACCCTCTGTGTCCATTCCTCTTCCCCTGAGCCAAATCCCTGTGGGTTCCCAAGGGTGGGAATGGGATGGGATGCACCAAATCCTTTGGGATTCATAAAGGGTCTCACCAGCTGCACCCCAGGACAAGATGGGGTGACTTCATTGTCCCATTCTGTGCCCTCTCCAGCTGCTGCCATCTCTGTGTTCCAATTTAGGATGCTCTGAGGAATGGGATGGTGCCTGCTGAGCAGAATTCCCCTCTGGCAAAACCCCAAACTGCCTCTGGAGTAAGGATATGACTCCTCCAGGCTGCTTTCACCCCCCCTGTGGATGAGGATGGCCAAAAAGAAGGAATATTTTTATTTTTGCTGCTTTTCCCCCATGGATGGAGAATAATAATTGTAGGAGTTTGCAAAGAGGTTTGTTCCTGTTTGTGAAGGGATTTGCGAGAGCCCTGCAAAGCCTGGACCTCCAAAAATTCTCCCTCTTGCTTCAAATGATGCTCTCAAACTATACCGAAGTTTTAGGGAGGTATTTGTAAACATTTTATAACATTTTTCCTTACATTTTTTTGGGGAAAATTTTCACCAGAACCTGGAAACGCCATGGCACAATTGATGTCAGATGGCACAGCCAGGGCAGTCACCTCCTCCCTCCCGTCCCCTCATCGCTGCCGTGCAAACCAAACCAAGAGGAAAAGCTTTTAGCCCCGAGTCTTTGCTAATAAATTGGTGTATCCATGACATGGAATTATGCTCGGTGTCTCCCAGCTGAGCCTGGACACCCAGCGAGGGCTGGGATAGGATTCCTTGCAATTACAGCACCAGATTGAGTTTGCAGTTGATTTGGGAATGGAGAACCTGGGGTTTTATTCATTTCCTTTCTGCTGGAAATCAAGAGCTGAGGGCGGAATGTGGGGTGGGATCCCCCTCCAAACCCAGGTCCTCCAAACACATCGGATGCACCTCCGGGGCCCTGAGAGGTTTTTGGGAAGGTTGGAAGCTGGGGTTCTTTATTTTGGGCTGCAAACACAGAATTAACTCTTTCTCTGCTCTGCTGCACATCAAGAATCTTCTGCTTGTGTTGCTGGAAGATTTGTGGAAAATGTGGAAAAGGGGAGATGCTCTTCAAGGTCCCTTCCAACCCAAACCATTCCAAAATTTTGGGTTTTGTCCCTTTCCAACCCAAACCATTCCAGAATTTTGGTTTTTGTCCCCTTCCAACCCAAACCATTCCAAAATTTTGTTTTTTGTCCCTTTCCAACCCAAACCATTCCAGAATTTTGGTTTTTGTCCCTTCCAACCCAAACCATTCCAAAATCTTGGGTTTTGTCCCTTCCAAACCAAACCATTCCAAAATTCTGGTTTTTGTCCCTTCCAACCCAAACCATTCCAAAATTTTGGTTTTTGTCCCTTCCAACCCAAACCATTCCAAAATTTTGTTTTTATCATTCCAAGACCCTGGTGCTTGTTGAACAGGGAGAAAAATAAATTAAAATTAAAGCTTTCTTTGCAAAATAGCTCGAGCAACTGTGACAAAAATTGTTATGAAGTGATTGTTGGAAGTGATAACAACAATCTGTATGACAATAACTCGCACGGCCTCCATGTACCTGGGCTGGCTGGGTGATAAGAGAGTGATAAGAGTGATTTGTGTTTATTTTGGTGCAGCCTCTTCGTGCTGGGAGGGTTATAGAGGCGCTGCTGTCTGCCCAAAATAAAGTTTTAGCTCCCTGCCCTGCTGGGGGAAGCTCTTCCAGCCTCGTCTCCTCCTGATCCCGGCTCGGAGCGGGATTGAAATCCCGGGAGAGGCTCGGGATTGTAAGTGTGCTAATAAATGAGGAATCCTTTGGAAAGCAGGGCAATCTGGGCAGGACTCGCCTTGGCTCAGCCCTGCTGCTCCTCACATTCCAGGCACACACGGAGGATTTATGCATTCCACCAGCAGAATAACCTCCTGCATATTTATTAACGCACAGCCTGGAGATAGCTGGGCTTCCTTCCCCTCCACGCCCTGAGTGCTGTAATTGCTGCAGGGCTGAGCCCAAACAACCTCCCTGCCCCAAAATTCCCATTTTTTATGTCCTTTTCCTTCACCCAGGTAAAGGTTGCTTTGGCGTTTCTTCCAATTTATTTGCTCCCAGCATCCCAGATTGGGATTTGATATTTCTTCTCTTAATGGCATCTCTGCTTATCACAGGGGCTTGCACCTCTACTTCTTTAAAAATAATAAACCTTAATGCTAATGTTAATGCTACTGATAATAATGCTACTAATAATAATGCTAATGCTATTGCTAATGCTAATGCTAATGCTAATAATAATAATAATAATAACAATAACAATTCTTCTTCTTCTTCTTCTTCTTCTTCTTCTAATAATAATAATAATAATAATAATAATTATTATTATTATTATTATTATTGTTATTATTATTATTATTGTTATCTGAGTGCTAAAATTCAAGAGAAAGAAAGAATGAGTTCCTCGTTATTTAAAACCCAGCCCAAAGCAAGCTGCACTTCCCCTGCAGTTTGAGGGATGATGTCACAGCAGCAGATCCTTCTGCCCCAGGAATTTGAATATTTGTTCTTTAAATAACTGGACCTTGACCAAGCTCGGGGGAAATGAAAGAGAATCCTCGACTTCCATGTGTTTGGAACAGAGTCCTGATGAAGCTTTCTTTTCTTAATTAATTGGAAAAGCTAAATGAACTGTGGGTGTCCTGTGTCTGCTTCAAAGTCCTGCTCGGGTTTTTATTAATTTCCACTCAGTGCTTTTGGATTCATCTGTCTAACTCAGCCTTGATTGCAAACCTAGGAACAATTTGTCTTTTCGATCCCCCCCTGACAGGACATTTGCTTCCTGCCAGGATTACAAGGAATTTAAGAGTGACTTTCGCACCCAGGTTATGTTTTACCATTTACAGAGTCCAGCTTTGACCTTTATTTATGGAGTTTTTAACGTAGGAAATGTAATTTTTAAGTTTTATCTCTGGATACCTGCTGTGTGCAGAGCTCTGTGTTTGTGCTGTGCTGATGATGCAGCTATCCCTTAGAAAAAATAGGAATTTTAAAATTATGGCAGCTTGATTAAGGAAGATCATATGGATAAAAGGAAAAGTTATTTTCAAGAAGAAAAAAGAAGATAAATTCTTAAGATGAATACAAAATTAAAAGATCAAGAAATATCTTGATAACTCTTCCTCCCTGCTCCCCTCCTTGGAATATATTTTCCAGACAGAGCAAAATGGTTTATTTGAAGGAAATTAGAAATACATTTAGGGCTGCTGGGTTATTTCAGTTTTGATTTGCAGGGAGACATGATCTGAGGGAGAAATGCTGCTTTTTGAGTGGAAAAGGGTGAGCTGCAGCACGGAGCTGTAAACGGAGGACGGTGCAGCCAAAGGGAGTTTTTCCTGTTTTACAGACAACAACATGCAGGGCACAGAGGAGAAAATTCCCAGATCCTCAGGCAGAGAAAAAACAAGGAATGACACCTGGATTTTCCTTAAAAACAGCGTGCAGTCAAATTTTCATTATTAGTGTGAGTTTGAATTTATGAATTCTTATTTATTCCACCGCAGTGCTCTAATAAATTAACAAACTGCCCTGGACCTGAATTTAGTTAGAACTAAAAACCACAGGTTTTTAGTTTTCCATGGATTTTTATATTGTCCACCATGCACAGAAGATCGTGGTGAATTAAATATTCGATATTTAGTAGCACCAAGGGGAATTTTGAGCATGCAAAGAGAGTTTAGGTCATGTAAATTAAAAAAAAAAATTCATCTTTTAAAGGTCTCCTTTAACTTCTGGGGAGGACTCTGCCACCTCCCTGTCCTCAATCCCATTTTAAAATTCAAATCCTTCCTCCATGCTCCATATTCAGTGACAAGGATAAACTTTCCTTTAAAACAAAGCAGGAGAAGCCGTGCCTGGCCGGGGGCTGCAGTCCCTGGGATCCCCAGCCCAGCTACAGGAGCATCCCTCACCCTGAAGGATCCAGCTCCAGATGTGTCCCTGTCCCCACAGCTGTGGGCAGAGATAAGGGACAGAGCTGGGCGGATTGCAGGGCGGAATTTCACCCCCTTATCTCCCTCTGCTGCAGCTCTGCTTTTGCTGGGGCTTCATACACTGCAGCAGTATTAATTAATAATTACAGCCACTTATTATCTGATTTATCCTGAGGTTATATAAATAACAATCCCTATATAAGTGTTGTAATTATTCTAATAAAATTAAACAAAAATTTTCTTCTTTTTCCCCCTCTCTCCAGAGCAATTAAAGATGTAGAGATTTTTTGGACAGTCTGGAAGTTCAGCTTGGAGTTCATTAAATCTGCCCCAACCTTATCTAAACCTCCCTGGAATTGTGTGATAAGAAAATCTTATCACTCAGAGTTTACAGCCCAGCCAGAGGAGCCTCTTACTTTCTTCTCCATTTCCTGCTGCCCTCAGCTGAGAGCAGCAACACCCCAAAATTTTGATCCCCTTTTCTGCAGGACAACTGCAACCATAAAAAGGAGTTAATTGAAGTCCTTCAGCCTTAAAAAAAGATATATTTTTGGGTTTGTCTTCTGGTAAAGAGGCTGATGCTTTTATTTGATCTCAAACAGGTTTTTCCCATCTGCTGAGACAGGGTTCAACTAAAAACCCGCGGACACTTTGAGTATGAAATGTTTGGCAAAACCCAGACATTGGAACATCTGTTTTAACCTGATTTGAGTCCTCCTTTCCCCCCAAACCTGCTGCCCCCAGCTCATCTGGGATTGCTCTTTCCCTTATCTCTGCAACCGCAATCCCAACACTCTCCTATCCATGGTTTCACTTTTCCTTAAGAAATCGAGTTTTACTTTCCAAACTACCACAAACAGGATACCAGACAGGAGCTTTTCCCCTTCTTTACCAATGGGGGTGAGAGGAGTTAATTTATTATAAAATATGAGGCACTGAAAACAAAATATGAGGCACTGAAAACAAAATATGAGGCACTGAAAGCAAAATACGATTTTTTTTTTTTAGGAGGGGGTTGTTTTACCCGGTGTCTGTCACCGCAGGCTCACTGTTCTTATCGGTTCATCCCCAGATTTTATCCTAGAGGGGAAAAACCCCCTTTTTTCTGCTGGAAATACAAAATCTCCTTCTCCAGAAGGGAGCAGTGCTGCATCCCGGCTGCATCCCGGCTGCATCCCGGCTGCATCCCGGCTGCATCCCGGGCATCCCGAGCCCCGGAGGGAGGCACAGCCTGGGTGGCTCAGGGTGCAGAGCCAGCTCGGCAGGACTGGGAGCCACAAATGCCCGCAGGATGCTGATAAAAGACCCGATTGCTGCTCCCTGCGGTTTAAAGGGGAAGGGAAAGGCCGCAGGGAGAGATAAGGAAGGGGGATGAGAAGGAGAGGAGGCCAATAACAGGTCCAAACCCGCTGTGATTTTGCAATCTGGCGGCTTTTGCTGAGTGCTGCTTTCTTTTTTGCCTTTTTTTTTTTTTTTTTTTTTGTTCCTGCTGGATTTGTTCTTTGTGCTGCATCTGAAAGGGGAAAAGGCTTCAAAATCTATCCGAAATTCTTATTGCACAGCAAAGAGAGAAAACTCTTTACAAGGGTGAGTTGTACAGCCATACATCAGGGAAAGTGGCTCCTAAACACACTGCAGTTAACCCAAATTTGTCCTGATTTATCCCAAATTTAAAATGGAAACCGGGAGCAACCCAGATCCAAACCCTCTCCCTGTATCAGCTTTCCCCAGCCCCGCGACACGAAAACACAGCTAACAAAGATCTTTTGAGGGCAGCAGATGGAGTTTGAACCTCGGAGCCAAGCCCAGCCCCGATCTTAATGAGGTCTAGAGGAGGTTTGCCTCAGTTTGGGACTCATAACGGGGCCTTTCATGTGCGCGTGTCTCTGGGTACGCACAGGCACGCCGAGCTCATCCCCGAAAAAACTCCCTGGGTATCTGAGATAACAAAATAACCTCACCTCAGTCTTCCCCTGGGGACACTTCAAATGCTGAGGGAAGGACATTTATTGCCACAAGGCAAGCCACTGGGTGACCATTGCGGGTCCCCGCGCGTGTGAGAACAGCGGCGGCGTTTGTTGCCGCTCTGGCTTGCAGGAGGTTTTTGAGGGTGAAAGGAGTTTAAAAGGACACGAATCCCGTAAAAATGAGCTCGAAATATGCCAGGCATGATCTGAAGGAAGTTGGAGGTGTGTTAGGTGGTGGCTGGATCTGATTAATGCGTAGCCAGGAGGAGACGGCCGTGAGGAAATGGGGTAAATGGTCTTCAGCTGGAGCCAGCGGAGCCAGCACGCTCACCAGCTTCCTCTGGACGTGGGCTGTGGTTTGCAGGGATGCTGTTGGAGACCCAGTGTCCCTTGTTTCAGCTTTTAATGCTCATTCCTTCACACATAAAATAAAAAAAATTCCTGTGTTCCCAGTGTTTTAGTGTTAACTAGAAGGAAGCGGGGTGGCACAGGTTTTTCTTTGTCCCAGTGTGAGTGGAATGGAAAACTTGGGGTGGAAATGTTTGTCCTCAAGTGGCCTGGAGATGCCCAGAGCCGCCAGAGGAAGGGAGATTTAACAGAATTCCCAGGCTGCTTTGTCTCCACTGAAGGAACACCCAGGGAAAAGAGGCACCTTGGCTGGGGGATCTCCAGAACTTGTATCCTGCTGTGGTGTCCTGTCCTCACCCATGTCCAAAGAGGATGTTTGAGTGTTGCTGGTCCCTTTTCACCATCAGATGGGAGGAAAATCTCCATTCTCAGCTGTGACCTCCATGTGGGATGGGGGATGATCATCCAGTGCAGTCCAAGACCAGCAGATTTGGGATGGAGCTGTGTGTCCATCTGTGGATGTCAGAACAATGTTGAGGCAAGAGACAAGCTCAGGTACCTACAGCAATCAGATCTATGGAAATGAGGTAAAAATCAGGAAAAATCCACACACATAATATCTTTTCCATATTTTTTATCAGGCTTTGCTTTTAATTTTTGGGCATTGGGATGCTTCCTCTTACCCATCCAGCTGAAATTCAGTGTTTTGCCTGGAAAGCAAAACCAGTGGAGAATGGGAGAGAAGCTAATTTTGTTATAAAAATAATCTTTTATCTGTGCACGACAGCAATATTTATTCAGGAAGGGTACACAGACAGCAGGAGGTCAGCACTCCCACTGCTTGGCTCAAAGGCTCCACCACACTCTTTATTTTGTTTTATTTCTCCTTTTTTTTTTTTTTTTTTGACAATTCGTTCCCATAGATATTTATTTTTCCTGAAAAGCCTTGAGCTGATTTCACCCATCCTCAATTCAAACCAATAAACTGACGGTGGCTTCTTGGGTTGGGTGTTTTAGGTCACAATTTAGGCTTGTGCTTGATGGTCCCACACTGACCTATCTCCACAAATAACCTCCCTGTGCTCTTCCACAACAAACAAACTTTATTTCCTTCAATCCAAGCTCCTGGAATTTGTGGTGGCTGCAGTTGTACACATTTTCCTTGAACTAAAACCTGAGAGCTTGGTGAGATGTTGCAACTCTTTTTTTAAATTATTTTTTTAATACACGGCAATATTTTTTACACTTCTCCTTTTCCCCATTCCAGTCCTGGGAGGTGTTGGTGCCTCCTCCAGTGTCTCTCCAAACACTCTACAAAAACACATCAGTTAAGAGCAACCTTTCTGTCAGCACAGAGATGCCAAAATCTAAACAGAATTTCTCATCTCGTTAAGAAGGAAGGGAATTTGGTGTTGCTTCATTCCCTTGACGTAGTTTCAGGAGGCTCCTCTTGATGGGTGACGGAGAGGAGCAGGACGAGATGAGATTAAGGAGAAAAAATTGGGTTTAAAACACGAGAAAATAATTCTATTTCAGGTGAACAGCTCTAAAATTGAAGGCTGTGCTTTTTTATTAAAATACTGCCTGGTGTCTGGTGAAACATGGATCTGTCAGTGAAGGAACTAGAGGAGGATGTTATTCCAATGTTCGCTGTCTCTTTCTATCCATTTTCATCCCACGTCGTGATATAAGGCTTTAAAAAGCCTTTAAGCACCTGTAATAACATTCACCTTTTCATCAAAATCTCCTTGGAGCACAAGAAATGGTGTTTATTTAAATTTTGCAACGGGCTAACGATAAAGTCCCGTCTCTATTTTCCTGCTTCTGTGATTTGCACATGAAAAGCTTTAGCGGAGCTGGGTTTTGTTTAGGCTCCCCTCTCCTTCCTAAAACCACTTTATTAGTGGGATCACAGCCTCCCGTCAGGTTGGAGTGATGTGCTCCACAAAACGCTGCTAAATACAACAAAATAACTTAATTTTGGTTTTATTTTGTTCCAGGCAATGCAGGACAACTCCCACCTCCCGGCAAAGATAACAGTGCAATATTTTTTTAACTCTTTCTACAGTGGTTCTGATGCAGCAAATTTTGCACATGGAAGGAAAATAAATCCCTGGAAGATTCACCAACCAGGAAAGCAAAAATAGAGCCATTTAAATTCCTTGTTTACGTGGGGTTTTTTTTGCCTTGTTGCACCGCAAAGAACACCTCTCTTTGCTGATGGAACACACCTTGAGCGCTGCTCGGTTGTGTCAGCAGAGAAAGAGGGAGTGAGAAGAAGGAGAAAAAGATCAGAGTTTGACAGACTTAATCTGAGCCCTGCTGAAAGACGGCGCTGGCTGAGCGCGCCCCATCCGTCACCATCCTCTCGCCTTTCAAACCTCCACGGGGCTGTTTCCTCCTGGAGCCCCTCCTGCACTGAGGGACAGGCTCTGCTCAGCCTCCAGCCCTTCCTGGCTCTACCCCACTGCCCCAGCCAGCCACCAAGGCTCTCCTGTGCTGTACAAAATTGGGATAAAATCCCATTTTTTCTTCCTTTTGAAGCGGGACAGCTCCGATCCCTCAGAGCAGCTCCAAGCAAGGCGTTTCCCTCACTCAGGGGTGATTTCTGTGAGTGCCAGAGGCTGAGCAGCCCTTGGATTTCCCTCAGCTGAGGCTGCCAGGGTGGTGGAGCAGAGGAGACGTTGGACATGGCTGGAGACAGACGGCGACAGCGGGAGGAAGCGCTCAGTTGACATTAGCGCGACGGGAACAACAACAACCCCGGCTGCTGTCACGCTTTGTTTTGTCTTCGAGGCACCACGGTGCTGGAGAGCCTTGCAGAGGGGGCTGAGGAGCCTGGAGAGGCTTTGCAGATGTTCAAAGGGGGACCCCTGGCACCCAGAGGAGGAGCCTGGCGGGAAACGGGGAGGTCCCGATTGGAATTGCGAGGCAGGGATGGAGGTGGGACCGCGGGGTGAAATGAGGTGCAGCGCAAAGGACCAAAAGAGGCCAGAACGAACCTCACAGATGTTGCAAAAGTAGGGCAAGAAAGCAAGGAGGAAGGCACAACTTGCAGGGGAAGATATGAGGGACATGGCACGGATACTTAAAAAAAAAAGAAAAATAAAGTCAAATCTTGGGAAAACTCAAAGCCATCAAAAAGCATGGCACGCCATCAACTGCAGGGACATGAAGCAAAGCATGCCCAGTTCATCCCTGTTGAAGGTCAAAACAGAAAGGAAGGGCTTACAAACACTCTGCAATGGAGATACCATCAAAGGAAATGCAATTGAAGGAAAAAATAAAAATCAGGTCCAGAGGCCAGGACTGAAATCTGAGGGACAGAGGAGGGCAGGGGTGGGGATGGGCTGAGGGGTGAGGACAGGGAAGGGACATCCAGCAGCAAAGAGAAGGGCCAGAGCAGGAGCTGCACACAGAATGGAGATGCAGTCAAAGGGGCAAGCTAGGAAAACATCCTTGGCGGAGATATCCTGGAGCTGGAGCAGCTGGAATCACTGTATGTGCAGACATGGGGGAAACAAACCCATTTTTTAGGTTTGTCTCCTCCTTCCATGCAGACATTTTTGGTTTCTTTGAGTTTTCTTCAGGCTTAACCTCCCTCTTTCATCACCATTTTTCCTGCTCCCCACAAAGCACCCAACTGGGAGCCATCAGAACCGCGAGGATGGAAAACTGCGGAGGAAAGGCCGCTGAAACAAATTCATCTGCAGTTTCTGGCTCCTTTTGTGGCTGAACAAAAGGTTGTCAGCACACTGGGAGTATTGATATTTCCAGTGGGAAAAATCTGGATTTAGAAAAGAAAATTGCCGGTTGTGTTATTACCGTTATTACTATTATTATTGCCAATATTAATATCATTAGTATAATCATTATCATTATGGCTTTACCATATCATTACTGGTATTCATTATGATTATGATTATAATTTTTATTATTTTTATTATTATAATTATCAGAGTTATGCTTTGCTCTGCTTTAGTTGCTTTGCTCTCGCTGGTCCCAGAAACTTTCTCCTTTAAGATTTCTCTTACAATCCTGGAAATCCTCAAGGACTGGGAACCAGGAGGAGCTGGTGGGGCCATACCTCTCTTTCCTGAGCCGTGAGCGTGTCACCAAACCCTTCCCAGGAAACCCTGATTGTAACCGAGCCCTCCAGCAAAATTTCACAGGGCTTTCTTCCCCAGCAGGATAAAATTAGCCGAGCTCTCCCGAGATGACAGCTAAGAACTCCAGCTTCCCTCAGATGACCTCAATGGAGTCATTTGTTGCTTAAATGACAGACAAACGCAGTAATTAGGTCTATTTAGTAAAGGGGAGGTGAGAGGTCAAACTACTGGGCAAACTGTCTCCAGTGCTCGGCTTGGGGACCACGCCGGGGCTGTGCGGGAGGTGATGTTTGTACAACAACCTGACACGGGCTGCAGCAGGTCCCTGCTCAGCCCTGGGGGCTCCCGAGCCTGAAATCTCCTGTTTCTGCTCCTAAACCCCTGGGCTGGCTCGTTCGTGTCCTAAGGGATTGGAGGCAGAGGAAGGAAGAGCGGAGGAAAAGGCGAGCGGTTGTGTCACGGGTTTGGGGTGGGTTAGGAGATGTGGGATGAGTTAACTGGGAAATCACCAACGTTCCCCACGTCATTTCCCTTCTGCTCTCCCTGGCAATGCTCCCTCCTGTTCTCTTTGTTTGTTTCCTGAACTTGGTTGTGTTTTGTGTTACCAGCCCAACATAGACAAGCCACACCTGGATTTTTCTGCGCTGTTTTTTGAATGGAGGCTGAACATCATTCCTGCATGAAAGCATTGCTTGCCATGCATCCCAAATCTCCAGAAGATCCCAAATCTCCAGAAGATCCTGAACTGAAATGTTTTTGGCAGTTGAGTTCCCGCTGGCTGCCCATCCTCAGGGCTCATGGCAAACCCAGCATTCTTTCACCTATGGATTTCCCTCAGCTGTTTCATAAAGCAGGGAAAATCTGTAGGATTTTTAAGCCGTGGAAACTGTAAATGAAGAGATCCAATTTGCAAAGAGAGGCCGTAAAAGAAAAACAAGATTTTGGTTTTGGAGTGCTCCTCACCAAAAAAGTGCCACATTTCTGTATTTTTCTCTGCTTTTTCTTTAAATTCCCCTGCCATGATTTTCTTTATGTGTGGGTACAGAAGAAGTCTTCTTTCTGTGGTGCTTAGAAATCCTGAAGGTGACCAAGATGTCTCCCATGGTCCATCCCTGTGGTGGTCATTGCTCTGAAGCACATCTGGGTGTCTTGGCATTTTCCTCCACATTTGGGTGTCTTTGCATTTCCCTGCACGCCTTCCCTCCCACAAATCCCATCCACCTGAGCCCCTGCCTGTCTCCTCCCGATCCCTGCAAAACTCCCTTCCCTCGGGAGGCCTCTTAACCCCTGTCTGCAGGGCCCCGGCAAGAGGTGCTGGTGATGCTGCTGAGAGAGAGGGTCACCAAGAGCCTGACGTGAGAGTGAAAAGAAAACCAGAAAACAAACAGAGGGGAGGTGGAAACGCGCCCGCCCTTGAAGTGCAAAGACCTCTCCCCCGTCCCCCCCGAAAAGGAGCTTATCTTCAAAAAAAGGGCCCTTGCGATGATACAAGAAAGAACAGACTTCTCACACCTTGTCTTCACTTCCCGCAGATCCTATCTGCCCGCAAGTGCCTGTGATCTCGGGCAGACCTCTCTACCTTGCGCCTCGCCTTTCAAGTCTGCGGCAGCTGTTTTGCTAAGCCGGAGACTTTTCCCACTTCATCCTTTTCTCCCTGGCTGATGGCTGGGGGAGAAGACAGGCGGCGATTCTGAAATGTCATCAGGAAATGTCATCCCAGAGACTCTCTTTTGTATATTTTCTCCTGGATGGATTAGTTTGTTTGAAGAGCATCTCCTATTTAACACCTCATTGAGCAAAAAAACACGTAGGGACAAGGGTTTCTTAACGGGCTGCTTGTAAGGAGCTTGGAGTGCACACTGAGTGCTTAAATAATTTGCTCCAGTTTCAGGAATACTGATCACACAGGAGTTAGAGTGAGTCATGAAACATATATTTTATAATGATATAATCCATATTTTTCCACTGTTTCTCAGTCCAAGACCAGGCAAATCATGACACTCTGGATGAACACACGGGGTGTGAGTAAAGCGTCCCAAACTGGAAATAGGATTTGTTATGCTGGTTTATTCACCTCGGGATCTGGTTGGGCTCCCATGGCTGCTGTGTTGGCGTCAGCAGGAGGGATGTCCCTCTGCCAAGAGCACGGAGTAGCCCTTGTCCACATGGATTGAGTCATTCCTGCAGGGTAATGGTAACACGTTGCTTTTGCACTTCTCCATCGACAGCAGTGACCTCCCACCCCCAAAAATGCTGAGGTTGTCTCAGGAGAGCTCCCTTCATCCGCTCCCTATCTCCACCTGACATAAACCATCCAGCAGGTCCCCCATAATGGGATTACATGGGTGAAATCCACTTTATCAGGAGATCTTGGAGTGTTTATTGGTCCTTTGTGACACTCCTGGGAGAGAAGTGCCCGATTCAGATGGATAACATTCCTCCCTGCTCTGCTACCCCTCCTGGAGGAGCCTTTCCCTGGCTGCTCAAGCACTGCCCATGGGATAAAGTCCAAATCCCTTCCCATGGAGCAGGTCTCTTTCACAAAGCAGGCAAAACTGTTTCTTCCTTGGGGAAAAATTAGCTCCAACAGCCATCTCAAACCCTTCCAGCCCAATCAACTCTTATTCTGTGCTTTGTAGGTCACTGCAATTTCCTATGAACTTGAGGGGAGATTTTCTTGGGAAAAGCTCTTTATATTTTTTTTCCTCTCTAACTATTCCAGCTGTTGATTTTCCCCTAGGAAAGTCAAATTATACTTGAGCATTGTATCAGCAGGCGGATTAAAAAGCTGATCTGTCACACAAGAAAAACCTGAACTGAACAGCTTCCTGCATTTCCTGGGCTGGGAACCTTAGAAAATAAAACCCAGACTATTTTTCTTCTTTCACTAAACATCCAGGATGATATCAAACCATGGCCCCTGGGACTTTGGAGGACATTTGGGATTTGGTGAGCTTGATGCACACATTCTACAAGGGAGGGGAAGCCATTGGCCAAAATTTGAGTGTTTTAGGGAGCAGAGTAAATTGCAACCACGTTCCAGGGAGCTTGCCAGGGAGGCTAATAGACTGATCTCATCCACCTTGATGTAAATCCAGCCCAGCTCCAGGAAAGCCAATAGCATTATCCTGGCTCCGTGTGGAGTTACCGCTGAGATCACAAATGACACATTTCTAATGAAGACAAAGTCTAGGGAACACGTGCCCTGCATGGAGAGAGAGGGTGTGGCAATGTCCCAGGCTTTGGATCTCAGAGGAAGAGGAACTGGCTCAAGTATGAAGGGTTTTGGAGGTGTTCTTCCATGGGTTTGCTGTGTGTGAGCCCTTTGGGATCTGCTGCTCCTCCTTGCTGAACTTCCCCTCGAGATCTCCAAGGATATCTCAAGATGCCTTCCCACAACCTGATTAAACTGAGGCAAGGATTTATCTGAAGTGTCTTGCCTGAGTCCAAAGAGAACAGCAGAAGCAAGAAAGGAGCAGTGCCACGAACTCATTTTCCAAAATTTTAGTTGAAAAAAAAAAGCTGTGAGAAGCCTGACAGGCTCCTTCCTTGGACGCACAGAAAAACCTCATTGTGAGCTCCCCAAGGATGCTGCCTCTCTGGTTTGAAATCTCATGCAAGAGAGAATAAATACAGACCCCTTCCCCCTCCTCCCCTGACATTTCAGTTGTGATTAAGGCACCATTCATCGCCCCTCGTCTCCCAAAGCCTTTACTATTTATGGACCTGCTGTTTTTCCAGGGGTTGACACTAGCGTGCATTCAGCTCCGCTCTTCTCTCCCCATCCCATCCCGTCCCCCCTCTCCCCTCCCTGCAGGCATTTCTCCATTTCAGTAGAGAAACCACGAGTGACTGGAGTGTCTGTGACCCCTGGGCTGTCAAACTCCCACTGACTAAATAAAACCAGCCCGAGAGGGAGAGAGTTCCCATAAATCAGCTCCCGTGACAGAGACCACCTGGGATCCGCTCGCTGCCTGCGCGGAGGTACCCGGCCCGTTCCAGCTGCTGAGCTTGCACTTTCCCGCAGTTTTTATGGACACCCTCGGAGAGATACGCCGTGTTTACACAAGGAATGGGAATTTCAGCTCTGCTGCACAGAACTGCTGGGCTGGAGGTGGGCAAGCTCTTTGATTAGGGAAGGGGTGAGGCCCCGTCGCACCCCGGAGGTGTGGGATGAGCTCGCTCCCATGTGGGATGGGGTGATTCCAGTGATTCCAGTGATTCCAACCTTTGGGCTAAAAGCTTTTTCCACGCTGAGGGAAGATGAAGATGTTCATGTCACGTGTCAGATCCAGATCTAGACAGGCTTGGTTGTGGCCAAGGATGGCACCTGCAGCTTCTGGATCTACCTGAGAGCCCCCAGGTGTCATCATTTGCCATGTCAGGGTGCCCAGTCCCTTCAAAGTCACCCTGAGCCACCATGGAGCCTTCAGCCAACATGAACAGCAGCAGGGATGGAATCATGCAAAGGTTTGAGGGGGATCATGGAACTGAAGGGATCATGGAATCATGGAAACTGAAGGGGTCATGGAATCATGGAAAGGTTTGGGTTGGAAGGGACCTTAAAGCTCCCCCAGTTCTATCCCCTGCCATGACAGGAACACCTTCCAGGTTGCTCCAAGCCCCATCCAACCTGGCCTTGGACACTTCAAGGAATGGAGCAGCCACAACTTCTCTGGGCACCCTGTGCCAGGAACTCTCCACCCTCATTGGGAAATATTTCAATATTTCTCCCCAAAATCCCATCTAAACCTGCTCTTGTTCAATTTCAATACATCCCCCCCCTGTGATATGAAGATCAGCAGAAGATCTGCCCCTACTGAGTGAGGAGCCCTTTCTAAGGTCTGATATGACCATTTCCAACCACTTCACTGGATCCATGTGGCTGTGACAAAGTGATTTTGGGATTTGCCCCTGCCCTACACATCTGGCAACGTTGCTTTAAATTATTTCCAGCCTGGATTGCAAAGCTCATCTGTTGAGGTCTCAGCATTTGTTATTAAGTAGCATCACCATTTTTAAACAAAAAGATGTATATTCCATGCAATGTTTATCAAAAAAAAGACTTTCACTAACAAGAAAGGAATTTTGTTGATGGTCTTCCCCGAACAAAGAAAATGGGGCCAGGGAGGTGAACAACCAGAAAGGTCAGAAACATAAATCCTGTGAAATGAAGTTTTAAGTAGAGAAATTAGGCTTTGATAAAGGTGCTCCAGAGAGGAGGACCATTTTCCAGTGGTTTCTAAAATGTAGAAAAAAAAATACAAATAAATGGCATTTGAAAATAACAACTAACAGGTGTGTGAACTTTCTTCTGCTTGCCTTTTTTTTAACAATACAAATTTCAAAGCAACTTTATTTCAATTTTTTTATTTCATGGGACGAGTTCTTCCCATCAGGATCTTGAATGAACAAGAGGCTAAGACAGATTTCAGGATGGGAACACATTTTTCCATCTTGGAGGTTGTTGCATCCAAAATTCGGCTTGGGAAACTCTGAAGCCAAGCTGATAAAGTGAAACCCTAGGACTTGGTGCACAAATATTTTTTTCAGACTGAGTCCAAAGGAAAACTGAGTCAGACGAAAAGAAATTTGGAAATAATTTGGGTGATATCAACCAGCAGTGATATTTTGCTTTTGCACAGATAAGCAAAGCCAGAGATCAGAGTTGCAGTGAATGAACCTGCTCATGGTGGAACCTCCCCTTGCAACCCAGTCCTGCCGACCCTTCCCACCTCACCCTGTGCCTGACTGGGTTTTCCCAAAAAGCTGAGGAAGATGTCCAAGGTGGATCATGAATGACTCAGTTTGCAGAGGAATGGCACTCCCAGATTGTCCTTCCACTCTTTTCCAGCCCAGCCTTGCCCCTGCTACTGTGGAGTTTCCAAGATCCCTGCACTTCTAGATCCCAAAGGAGAAGAAGCTGGAGAGGAGCCTGAAGAGGGCTGGGAACTGCTCAGTTGGAAGTTGGGCAGTTGGAAGCTGGTCTGAAGTTCCTTGATATTTAAAATTATCTGATTTTTGTGCCCCTTTTTGCTTCTTTCCACCTTTAACAGAACCAAGGTCTTGCCATGGGTCACCTCATGAATCACCAAAATGCTGGAGACTTAAGAGAGCCCCCAAATTTTTTTGTATTTGTTGGAGATGTTCAAACATCTGGACATCCTACTAGGATATCTCTGGACCAGCTGAGATCATGCTGGATCTTGGAGTGAGCCAGGGACACCGTTGTCCTCAGCACATTCTCATTGCTGGTGGCTCACACAATTTTGGGACCAGCCCCTCTCATCCATCCTTTTTCCCTGTGCCAGGGCAGCAAATTTGCTTTTCACTGGAGCCCCTTCAGCCGTGGGATGCCAGGCAATGTGCCAGGAGGAGAAAGTTCCTTGCTGATGTAAATGCAGGAACAGCTCTTGCTAGTGGTGTGTGTGCTCCTGCCAGGCTGAGAGGGATTGGGGGTTACTCAGAACAGCGTCTCTGTGTCCCTTTCACACACAAAAAAATCCCTGAACCCCTTCCACCAACTCCACAAATTTAATTTAGGAGCGTTGCATGTTCTCAGATAAGGGTTTGGTTCGCTCAGGTTTACAGAGTTACATTTAATTGGAGAGCTCAGCAAAATCTGAGAGGTCTTCACAAAGACTTGGGCAGCCGGGACATTAATTGCATTATTTTCTTTATAGATAAATCTTATTTGGTGGAGCCACCTTAATCAGATAAAGAATAGATAAGATCAAACCTTGCCTTTAAATTCCAGATCTCCTGTCTTGAGAAAATATGGAGCTCAGATTACGGTGAAACTTTTAATGGGCTTCAGAGATTTCAGCCCAAGCGGGATGGGGAAAAAATGTAGATCCTCTGAGATCCTGGAAGGAGCAGATATCCCGGATTTGTGCAGTAGTCAGCAGTTTCAGATAAGGAACAGAGGATTTTCAGGTCTGATTGCTGATGTTTTCCATGTAAAAGCCGTGTTCTCCTTCAGGAAAGGGACCCGAGTCTCTTCAGCAATCACGAAATCCAGCCCTGACACCCGGCCTAATTCTCCTTGCTGGCTTTGATCCAAAACATTCTTCAGAGCAGGAGAAGCCTGGAAGGGGAAGGGAGAGGGGACGGGACCAGGGGGAAGGCTGAATAAGGGAGCCAAGAGGCTGCTCTGGAAAATCACGGCTGAAGTTGCAGGAGGGGAATTAATCTTGAGAGGCCGCATGTAACAGTTCCATCCATCAGCATGACACCGGTACCATTATTAGAGGAGATGGAAAATTAAATTGCAAAATTATCTGTTCTGTTTCATTGAGAGTTTTTTTTTTTTTTTTCCTTCTTCCCCCTTTTTCATTCCAGGCATCTCTCTCAGCAGTACCACTGGCAGCTGGCAGCGGGTTATTAAAAGCACCTGGCCATGAAAGGAAATCAGATCCCGGGGCATGTTTGGTAGTGCTGCCATCGCAGAGCTCCTGGAACAAACGTGGCAGGAGAGGGGGACCCAGCTGGGAGGAGCGAGGTGCCACACGAGGGGCCCTCTGTGGGATGCCCTGATGTGCCTGGGCATCATTTCCCTCAGGATGGTGGCTGGCTGCCAGAGCCCAAGTCCTGCCCATCTCTAAACATGGGAGAGGTGCTGGAGATGAGAAACCTTGGTGCTGACTAGAGGGCACCCATGTTATTATTCTCCTCTTCTTCTCACTGATGTTTCCTATCTCCGTTTAGGAGTTTTTGGGGTTTTGCTGTCCCTTTCCTCACATTTTTTTCCAAATTTCCCACTGCTTTGTCTTCCGTATCCTCTCCTCTGAAGCTTCCAAAGCGTATTTGAGACCAATGGGAATAAAACAATTTAAAACTGTAAAAAAAATTGAAATCTCCATTGGAATTATTGGAATATAATTTTAAACACCCCACTCCCATCCAAACAGCCTTTTCTTTGGCATTCCAAATACAGGGACACCCCAAGATGTGTCCAGGACCAGGCTGGATGGGGCTTGGAGCAACCTGGGATACTGGAAAGTGTCCCTGCCCATGGCAGGGGATGGAATGAGATGGGCTTTAATGTTCCTTCCAACCAAAACCATTCCATGATTCTAAAATCCTAAAATCTTGGGAATCCAAGAGAAGAGGGATTAGCCAAAGTTCAACAGCCCAATCCAATTCCTCTTCCAACTGGTGTGCAAAGAATAAATACGAAGAATAAAGCATAAAAATGATTAAAAAACCTAAAAAATTGAGTGTCTTTGTAAACCATAAGGGAGAATTTATCAAGAAATGTCAGGAGTGGATCAAGACCACTCCTGGTGGTCTTTCACTAATGAATGGAAGAGTTCTGGCTGGTTTTGAGTCCTAATTGACCATTATCTCATAAAGAAAACAGGGGAAAAGAATCAGCAAAGAGATGACCTGAATATCTCTGTGTTGTGCTGGTGGAAAGATCAATCCAAAGAAGGAAAAATGTAAATAAATTGTCCATCTTGGTAGGAACTGAACCCTGACCTGCCACCAAAGAGAATTTCTTTTTGTCTGTAGGTGTCCATTTATGTTTATTAATGTTTTTAGTCACTTAGTAGAATTTGTGGGCATTTGTGGGCCATACCCTGTTGAAACTTCATTATTGAAGACTGAATTATGCACAGCAGTGGGGTCTGTACTGAACAAACCTTGTCTCCCTTGTTATTCTTCTGCCTGATTCCTGGCTTTTCCTGGCTGTTTCATTGATGAGTAATTTGTAGGGGTCAAGGCATAAACTGCATTTCCAGCCCTGTATTTTATGCTGCTACTGTTTCCCTGATAGGGGAGACATCTGTAAAGTAACAGTAAATAGAAATATCCAGTTCTTGAGAAGCTCTTTAATCAGAGATTCTCAAAGTATTTTGCAAAGACAAAAGGCAATGGAGGGATTTCTCAAATTGAGAAAACATTTCAGTCAGGGATTGCTGCCAGTCCTGATGGAGATTGTGTGGCTTGTGTGAGTGTCAAACTCACAGCTCCAAGGGGAACCTGAGCATCCACCCCCATTAAATGTTTTGGTACCATAGTCTTGGCTTTAGTATCAAAATATCTCACGGAGGTGGATGCTCACATTCCCCAGGAGCTGCTGTGACTGAAACCTCCCTCAAAGGACAAGAGATCTCTCTCCATGACACAATTCAGAGATGGAGAGGCTGAACTTGGAATTTTTTTTTTTTTTTTTTAGTTTTTGTGGCCTGTTTTTTCCATCAAACTTGAAGGACACAACTTCTTTGCATTGTTCTCTCGCAATCATAGAGAAATCCTGAATCCAAAGAAAGCAAAGTGACCTAGCAGAGCTTTGCTCCATCTCAGGAACTGGGAGAGAAGATCCTGGTGGAGTTTGGCTTTCCTGACTTGGACCTTTGCAGGTTTGACAGAGCCTCTGTCAAACTGGGCTGCCTCTGGCAGAAAATGCCCTGTGGATCAAAAGATGAACAATGGATGGATGGATGGATGGATGGATGGAAGGATGGCCAGGTTGGATCAAACAACCTGGCCTAGTGGAAGGTGTCTCTGCCTATGGCAGAGGGGTTGGAACAAGATGATTTGGAAGGTCCCTTCCAAACCAAATAATTCCATGATTCTATGGATGAAGGATGGATGGATGGATGGATGGATGGATGGATGGATGGATGGATGGATGGATGGATGGGACTCACTCACAGCTCTGCTTGCTAAGCTGCAAGAAAAGAGTAAATCTTAAGCCACAAAAACTCTACCAAAACAAACTAATTCCCATTTTTCTGCAGACCTGCACATAACCCTGACACAGCAATGTTGGTCTGGTGTTAAAAACCAAGCTGGCCCAGAGCAGGAGACACAACAAGAGGGTGGTGGTCAGTAGCTGCCTCTGGGGCTACTTATCTGTGTCTGCCTGGCCCCCTCAAGTGCCTCCATCACCATAAAGAAGTCAGAAATGCCCCTCTGCCCTCACCCCAACCTCTGGCAATAAATCCAGAGGAATGCAGCATAAAGCACAGCCAGGGCCTGTGCCAGAAGTCCTCTGGAGCAGCACAGCCGGGCCGGCAGTACCAGGAGAACATAAATTTCAGCCTGTTCTGCCTTATACCATGAAGGCTGAGGGAGAGAAATGTAATACAAGCCTCTCCCAGGCCCTTCCCGTGCCAAACAGCAGCCTCTCTATCATTTGGTGGTTTATTATAAACAGGCTCCCACTGCAGTTTTGAAGCAGAAATTTTTTATGAATAAACGTGGGGCTTTTTTTTTCCCCCCTCCCTTCCTCCCGCAAAGCTGTTGCTTGAAACCTTCACGTGTCACTGTGAGTGCCCCTGCAAGCCTTGGATGTTTGACTTCTGGAGGGTTATTTTGGGGTTACTCCTGGAAAACCCTGAGGTTGTCATCATTCGCCTTTTCCAGAGCAGCCTGTGCCGGGAATGTTCCTTTCAGGAATGATCAGCGTCAGTTTTTGTGTTCAGCCCCAGATTCCCTGTTTACTACTTATGCAAAGGAGTTTTTATTTTTTTGCCCTCAGTGTAAACACAGTTGATCACTTTATATCCTCTGTATATTGTTTCTTAATATGAATGAAGTGAGGCAGCCTCGCAGCCGTCGTCCAGATCAGGGCCTAAAATAAACTTACAGCAACTCGGGGAGTGTTTGGCTTTGCAAACTGTGAAAACGGCTTCGACTCTGCAGTAAGAACATGGGCATATTTTTAGCACTTAGCATTTGGTATTTTATAAAAAATTAGGGCAAGGATATCGCAAATTTGATCTGTTTACCTTGCTTTTGTTGGGTTTTGGGTTCTTTTTAAACAACTCTCACTGGACAAATGTTTTATCTGCTACTGCATAATCCAAGACAAACAAACCTGCTGGGAGTGCATTAAAAGAAGTAGGTCCTTGCATTGAAATGAGGTAAAGAGAAAGAAATATTTGACCTTTTTGCCAAAAATATTATGTCTTACATTTGTTTTATATTTTCCTTGTATTAAATCACTCTTCTAAACCACTCCGAAGTCTCAGTTCATTCGGTGACAATTCGTTTATGGTGTTTCTGAAGTGGATTTAGATTGGAGTGATAAAATTACAGGCCAAAATTACAACCATCATGGAAAATACTGGTTCATGTTTGGCTTTGCATACCACAACTGAAAGATTACCAGGCATTGCCAATAAGCAGGAGGAAGTCAAGATAATAATATATGCATTTACAGAAATGAGCTGGGTTCCAGGACAGGCCACAATAGATTTGTGGAAGGTGAACTGGGATATTTAACATTGTCTCATTAATGGGGAAAAATCTGGCAGGTTGTAAAGAGGTAACTATAGTTCAGACACTGGATTTGTACGATCTTTCCAGGAAAAATGCAGGTCTTGCAAATGCTGAAATTAAAACACTTTCTGAGTTGCAGTTCAGCTGATGACATCATGGAGTAATTCCCTCTTTTCTCTGTGCTTTCACAAAAAACCCTGAGGTGGTTGGGGCGTTTTCTTGAGATGGATCTTGTTTTTGAAGCATTCAGGGGAATTCTTCAAAAATATTTTGCTTTACGTGATCACATTTAAGTGTAGAGCCAAGAAAAGAAGAATAAAACAAAACCAGAATATTTATCCTCCACAGATATCCATGAAAACAAAGCCTTAAAACCCTAAACTTTCCAATATCACAGAATCATTTACGCTTAAAAAGGCCTCCAAGATCATCAACTTTTGGCCAACCACCACCCTGTCAACCAGACCAGAGCTCTGTCATTCCTTGAGCATCTCCAGGGATGGGGACTCCACCACCTCCCTGGGCAGCTCCTTCCAATGTTCAACAATTTAACCTTGCATCTATTAGATGCTTGCAGGTCATTTTCTGGGTCTGAAACTTCCTAAATTTTGTTTATTCAAAAGTACATCTACGATGAAATTGAGCCCAGCTGAGCTCTTCAGTTTTCCAAGAGTTTCCAAAGTTGTTGTAATAGAGGAATTATTACGCAGAACTCAATGATCTTATGGGTCTTTTCCAACCTAAATGATTGTACAATTTCTAGGAATTAACAGAGCCCTCAGGCAAAAGGAAAGGCAAAAAAGTTACTCGGGCCATGAGAAAGTCCTGGGGAAGAAATTAACATTTAATGGTCCCAGGTAAGTGTGCTTTGATGGATGCAGATGGCTCAGAATCACTGCAGCATCCAATTAGCCCTGGGAAGGGACTTTTATCTGATTGTCCTTGTGAAATCATTGCTGCTGCCATCAGCACTGGCTAAAACCCCTTCTTGGAGAACTTCGAGGAGGGTTTTTCTTAAAAAAAAAATTTAAAAATCACTCCATGCTGTTGAGAAACTGCAAACATTAGTGGTCTGAAGGAGTGTCATTATTCCGGCTGTAAAAATGTACGGGGTAGTTTGGCATCTCTGGCTGACATCTGCTCCTCATTGTCCTGTGCCAATGCAAACTCATCAAGTCAGAGAGGATGAAATATTCCCCTCTGCTCCCAAACCCACCTCTCCTCTGGCTTGCTCTGCAGCTGTCAGCAGCTCGGCCACCTTGGTTTCATTACGGAGCCGTTCCCCCCGGGCAGCCACTTCTGCTGCTGACAGTTCTGCTCAGAGTCCTGCTGAGCCTCCTTCGGATGCAGCTTCCCCACATGGCCTTCCCTTCCAGCAGGGCAGTGTGGGACAAACCCCCTGAGAAAACCCCCTGTCTTCATGTAAACCCATCTTGGGGAAGGCATAATTGAGAGTTTGGGGAAAACTGAGAAATGTCAAACGTAAAATACGCCCGGAAAGATGGACAGCGTAGAAATCTAGCTGTGAAAGAAAGATAATCCAAAGTCTAAAGGAGAAGGGGGGAACAAAGCAAATATTGCAAATTAAAATTAATTCGAGCCTCAGACTTGACACAGCTCATTGTCTTATTTTTGCTTGAGAGAGTGTTTTGTTGCCAGCTGAATTAGCAGCCTTGCAGTGATCAAAAGGGGAAAAGGTTGGAGGGGGAGGAAGGTCCTCAGGAGATGCTGGAGAGTTGTGTAGAAATCCTAAAGCAACAAGAGTTGCCAGGAGAAGAGTTTGGAGGAAGCAGGAGACCTCAGGAAGTCAATTTGTGCTGAAGAGCCGGGGCTGTGCTTCCAAATCCAAAATAAACTCGCTTTAAAACAGCCCAAAGACCCAGTGGATCCAGGCTTCTGGATACAGCATTTGAAAACGCTGGCCCCAAGCGATGCCTGGATGGATTGTAAATCCCTGGGATTGCACACACACACACACAGCCGTGCTCACACTCAAGGGGAGGCCCATAAACCCAGCTTTATGGGAGCTGAGCCTGAGCTCAGGAGCTGCAGGAGCCTCTCTGGGCCCATCTGCATGGCCCAGCCGGCTGCTGCTGCTGCACCAGCCAAATGCAGCTGCAAAACAGCTGTGCTGAGCCCAACCTGGGGTGTCTGCAGGGCATTTGAGGTATTGACTTGCATCTGCTGGGCTGAAACCCCAATAATCCAGGAGCTCTTTATCCCCAAACCCTGCAGAGGCACCCAAGTCCAGCACCTGACCCCAACCATTTTCCTGAGGATCTCAGGGCTCAGTTGCTGGTGGTTCCTTCTCCCCATCAGACAGGTGACCCAAACTCATCATCCCTGCATTCCTGGGCTCTGTTTTTATTATCCCAGCCCTGATTGCCCTCATTCCCCTTGTCCTGGCCAGCTGCTGCCTCTGGGAATGGACACTGGGATGGTGCCCAACCACACAGGCACTGCTGGTTCCCCACCTGGGTTGGGCTCCTGGCTCTGCTTCCACTCCAAGTCATGGATGAGTAACACCTTTGATGACTTCAGTTCTTCACTTCTGTTATCTCTGCTGTTGGCACCTGGATTTAAACATGGCTCAGTCTGCTGAGCTTGGCTCTTGCCTTGGTCAAGATCCTCCCGTGGGCTCCGTTCCCAGAGTGCTGTGAAAGCCGTGCTGGCTCTGCCCAGAACACGGAAATCTGTGCCCAAAAGGTGAGCCTGGCCCTAAGTGTGGGTTCATGGCACAGTGAAGGGCTCAGCAGGGCTTGTAGAGCTTCATTCAGGAGCTCTTTGGGATCACTGCCCCACTGGATATTTGTGTTGGAAGGAAGGAAGGAAGCATTGCTCCAGGCGCCTCTATCAGGATCAACCCGACTTTTTTTGCACACAGCAGCCTGGGGTGAGGAATGTGCAGCCATGGATCCCTGAGATATATTTTAAGACCTGAGCTTTGGGGAGCCAAGCTATCGAGCTCCTCTCTTGGCAGAGAGCTCTTTAATTTCAGATTTTTCATGGCTGCGAGCATTTATCCTGGTTTGGACTTTTCCATGTTCTTATTGCCACGGAGTCAGAACCATTTCTGGATTGCAGCTGAGCAGTGCAGTCTGACCCCAAGATTTGCAAGCAAACCAGCAAAGTGTCTCTTACTCGAAACTGGAATATGTCCCAAACCTTTCACCACTCAGAGCAGGGTATTGACAGCTCCAAGTGTTTTCTCTAAACTGTTGATGTTGTTGGGATGGTTGTGATATTTTCTCCTCAGTCTCGAACTGTCGTGCCTCATTTCTTTGTTTATACAAAACCTCATAGTGTCCTTTAGGAAAGCGTGGGCTGGAAAAAATATCTCATGCCTAAAGGAGTTTGCTGGGGGAAGGAAAAGCAAATGGAAGGCCCTGCAGTGCCTATAGGGTGTGATTTATCCCACAGCAGTTTTTTGGGGTGCTGATGGAAGGACAGGCTCAAACTCACTGCTGGCTGAGTGGGGGGCACAGCTCTGCTGCCCCTGGAAGGGCAGATGGAGAAGATCTCCAACATCTGGAAGTGGGCTGCACTGGTAGGGCTGTGACTGGAAACCCTGGAAGGCTTTGCAGAGACTCTAAATGCATCCAGATCCAGGCTCCTGCCTGTGTGGGAAGGCTGATTCCACGGTCTGTGTTTGTTATCTCATGGAGTCCACACAGGACAATTGGACAGAGATCTCAAGTGAAGTTCTCTCAGCAGTCCCAAATCCCTCTGGAACGGATTTCCAGGTCTGACAGACCAAGAGCCTGGCCCCTGAAGGGCTGATGGAGTGGAGGTGCAATGCCCATGATGATGCTCACCTGAATCCATCCACAGAGGAGGGAAAGGGGGAGCTGTGCCCTGTAGATATTCCCAGAGCAGCTCCAGGTGTCCTACCAGATCTAAACTCCTTCTCCATGCTTTCACATGGCAGAGTTTGCCACAACCCTGTAAGAGCTCTGATGTTTCCTGAGACTTTTGTGTGTCAAAGCCAGATCTGGGCTGGATATTTCCTTTCTGCTCCACCAGGGCCACTTGTGTCAGCCTGCGGAGGGGTTAAGCTCCCTGTGGGAGATGCTGATTTCATTACAACCCCGGGCTATAAACACTGCATGCTGCAGCACTGACGAATTGCTGGGTGTTATTGGCAGATGGAGAAGCCTGCATGGGCCAGGAGATCAATTCAGGCCCTCGCTGCCTGCCAGCAAGTAAGTTATCTCCAGCTCAAGTGATTTTTATTTCACTCCTTAATCTCATTTGTAGCTGCGATCCCCGATGACACACGTCTGAAACCTTGGCTTGCAGCACAACATTGCTGAGATGGAGCTGGAAGGAGCTCCAAAATCCATAAGCTGTTTTAAACATGGACTTAAAGTCCTTCTTTGATTTCTCCCTGTTTGGACTTGCTTGGGCTAAGTGGGTGAATGAGAAGGGGAGATGTTACCTTGGGATTTAAATGGGTTGGGGGTGGGGGGAACTTCCCCTGTCATGGATGAGGAATCCTGGTGGGATTTGATTTCTTCTCCCAACTCTGTGTTCCAAGTGCAGCTGAGTGGGTCACTCCTCACCCGGCAAAGATCTGCCCATGAGAAATTGCAAGGGTGACAGAGAGAATGGTTTTAGCTAAAAACTGTTAAAACTCTTGTTCAGCTGAAATACTCTGCTGCACCTTGGGGTGATTATACAGGGAGGAAAGATTCTGTGGCTTTCCTCAGCTTCATGCAAGGATGTGTTTAATTATGGAAGCTTACATCTAATTCTGCATGGGTAAATAGATATTGAAAGTGCTGCTTCCATCTTCAAGCGTGTCCGAGTAATGCTTTAATCCCAGAGGGAGCTACAAATATGAATGTAGTCTGCATCAAATGTGATTCAGTCCTGGGGTGAGCTCAGGTGAGCAGGTTTTTAAATCAGAGGAGTGGCTCTATGTCAGTTCAGGGGGTTTTAGTCTGGAGATGCTGCTGTTGGACACGGAGGCTGAATGACAGCCACAGAATCATCAGAGAATCCCAGAACAGTTTGGATTGGAAGGATTATTAAAATTACCCGGTTCCAATCGCCCACACCTTCCACTATCCCAGCTTGCTCCAAACCCCATCCAGCCTGCCCTTGGGCATTCCAGGGATGCACCCATCCTAGACAGGGCTGCTGTGTGGGATCTCAGACCTGCTGGGAATGGTGAGCAGAGAGGATCCTGCCTTGCCACGGGGAACAGGGGCTGGGGGCAGCATTGCCATTTCCTGGGAAATCCCTCCCGGCCTTGCTCCGAATCCATGCACAGATAGGGCTGGGAGATAACTCCTCCACCATCCACCAGCTAGGATTTCCTCAGAGCATGAGAAACAGCCTCTGCATCCCTCTGACCTTGCTCTAAATTTGTTTCCTTTTAAGCTGCTATTTAAAGGGAGGGGGTGCAAGAGCAAAGAAGGAAAGTTTGATTTCTTTCATGTCCCTGGAAGCAGGGATTGATAACACTTGCAAGGGCCAGGCAGGGAGCCAGAGGGATCCTGCTCGAGGCAGCTGTGCCAGCAAAGCTCAGCCTTGCTGGCTGGGGATGCAAAGCCCTGCTTGTTTATGACTCCAGGCCACCCTTGGAGATGCTCTTGCCAATCCCCTCAGGCTGCAGCGCTGTGCCCTGAGCTGATTTAACAAACACTCACCCTGGCAGCATCACCAGGGTCCTTCCCCAAGGTTGCAGGCTTCTCCCCACCTGGGAGGCACAAGGATTAACCCCTTCCACCTTGGCTGCTGCTCTCTGGCTTCAGGCAAAGTGCTGGGGTTTAGATTTTTGTTTTTAAGAAAAGAGGACAAATGCATGTGGAAAAAAAAAAATCAGTGTTGCGTTTTTGTGGGTGGAAAATAGAAAATGGTTCTTATCACAGCTCTGGGAAACTATTGTTCTGATTTTTATAAATATGCCTGTATTCCCCTTGACTTTTTTCCTCTCCTTTCCCACTTGCTATCTCCTGTGCTGTGTGCCCTTGGCTGCTTCCCAGACACTTCTCGATGCAAAAGGAGATAAGCTCCAACAAGTTATAAACCTCAGAGGTGCTACACATCTCACACTGCCCTGAATCAAATCCTTGCCTGGATGCCCCCACAGGCTCAGGGCAAAGCCCCTCTGGGATATAAATGATCCCAGCCACCTTCTGTCCTGGTTGGAGAGTGGTGGATGCACCTGGAGTTGGGAATTTCGTGTTCCCTGCCAGGGGACAAAGGCTGGGTGACCTTCCTGACATCTGCTCTGGGCCAGGTGTCCTTTCCAGCAGCTTTCATTGTGCTGGGCAAGGCCTGGGGGATAGAGGGGAATGGGTCAAGAACCTCCAGGAATAGCAAGATTTTTAATTTTTAAATTTTGAATTTTGGGGGGAGCAGGTAGATTTTCAGTAGTTTGGTAAGTGAAAACCCTTTGTGGTGTTTTGAAGGCGTTTTTCTGCAATGTTGTGGGCCAGTGACGAGAGAAGGGGGAGAAATTTCAAGGGTATTTGAAAAACAGGAGGGAAAAATCCCTGGCAATGCTCTTTCCAAGCTTTGGCCCCAAGGATTCAATTTTACTCTTCCGGTGACTCACAGCCTGACATTGGCTCTGCTCTCCTTCCTTGGAAAGGAAGTGAGGAAGGAGAGCAATCCATCTTCAGGGGATTTGAACAGCACAGATCGTGTTCCTCTCTGCACAGGGGAAGAGCTGCTTGGGCTGGAAGGTGCTGAGCACCAGATTCAGGATTGGAAATCTCTGCGATGGGAGGAGGTTTTAATAATCCCTGGATTCTTATGGATCCGGGATTCCCTTTGCAAGGCTTGGTCCAGCTCCTCTTCACCATCCTTGTGAGCTAAGGGAAGATGGGAAGCACCTTCAGGGCAGCTCTGGGGGACTTTGCAGGCAGTGGAAGAATTTGGGTTCCAAAATCTCAGTGTGTGGAGAATCCCAGGACTGGGGGAAGGACTGGGCAGAGCAGGCAGGGATGGGATGGGATGGGATGGGATGGGATGGGATGGGATGCGATGGGATGGGATGCGATGGGATGGGATGCGATGGGATGGGATGGGATGGGATGGGATGGGATGGGATGGGAAGGGCTGGGAACGGCTGGGAACGGCTGGGAAGGGGGGGTTTGATCCCTTGCCATGTGAGGAGGAGGGGATGAGGAACAGGAGCAGGAGGAGGGGATGAGGATGTCACCCTCAGTGCCTGCTCTGTGTTAGGGAGGTGAAGAGTGCTCCCGTCACTGCTCTTCTCTCCCGCAGGGCTCTGCCTTGCCTTAAAAGAGGCACAAATCTAAATCCCTGCCTAACTTCAAAGTAACTCCTGAAAGATTAGGCTCTCCCAGAGTCAGACAGCAGATGAGAAGGAGGGAGGAGGGATTTTGAGGCTCAAATACCACTGAGGACCCTTCGAGCTCCCCTTCTCTGGGCGTTTGACCCCTCTGCTTTGGGGATGCTCGTGGCAGAGCAGGACCTTGTTGTTCCCTGTTTCTATTTCCCAAGCTGCTGGCTCTGGTTTCCCTTCTAGCTGCTCCCTGCTCCTCTTCATTAGCAGCTCTCAACAGCACAGAGGGATCGTACTCAGAACTATGAGTTCATCTCCCAAAACTTTGTACTGCTGCCAGCGGGTCAGTCACTTTGCAAAAAGAAACTTCCCTTGGAGAAACTCTATCCCTTTGGAGAAAAGGCCGACGAGCCAGAAAAACAAACTCTCAAAAACGCTGCCTTCAAAAACACTCCCTAATTTGAATCTTTTTTTTCTGGTGTCATCCAGTGGGATGGGCGTTGGGAAAGGCAGAGCCTCCTCTGCTCTGGCGGCTCTGCCAGTGACCTACAAACCTGCTTCTGGTGGGTGGCTGGGCCTGGCCACCCCTCCAAAGGATGGGCAGAAGGTTCTGGGAGAGGTAAATCAGAGTTTTGCACAGTTCCTGTCCTGTTAGAGAAGCACAAGTGCTGTGTAAATTGTGTAAAACTGTGTAAAACTGATCACCCCTCTCCATGTCTCAGCTTCTCTTGGCTTTGGGTTGAGGGCTAGCTGGACAGGTTGGTGGCTACCATGGGATTGTGACCACCAGAAGGGCTTGTGTGGAAGTCTGGCCATTGTTCCCAGCAGCAGGATGCTCCAGGGTGTGTCTGATCCACCTGGCACTGAACACATCCACAGGAATTCCAGGTGGAGCTTTCAGGATCTGCCTTTGATGGTGCCGTGGTGATGTTCAGAGCCAGACCCTCCTTGGAAGCAGCTGTGGTGTCACCTTGCTCCTCTTGCACTCACTGAACCCTTTGAGGAACAGCACAGCCTGGGTAAAACCCAGTTTAAAATGTTCTCCAGCATCTCCACTCCTCAAACCAGCCAGATCCCAAATCCCAGCTTCTTCTAGTGTGTGTCCCTTTCTTTCCTCACAAAATCCTCTTTCTGCTGGAAAAGATTTTTCCCACTGAGCAGCAGCAGCAGAGGCAGCTGAAATGTGTTATTCCTGCAGTGAAATAATGTTTTCCTAATCTCAACATCTTTTTTTAAAGCATGTCCACATGCAGTGCACTTCCAGAGCAATTCAAGTTCCAGGCACAGCTGCAGAGAGCACTGAGAAAGGTTTCACTCCGTGATCTTGGAGGTCTTTTCCAACCTTTTAATGATTCTGTAACTGCTGGCATGCTCCTCTCTGTGCTGGACACTGTAAGGAACTGAACCAACTCCTGGTGCTCGTCCTGGTGCTTTTTAATTGTGGTTTTTGGTTATTTCCTCCTTGTTCTCTGGAACATGAGCCAAGATGGGCAGAAGGAAGAACAAGAAAAAAAGGTTTAATTAGGATGGCAGCACTTTCCTTTGGGCTGATCATTCTGGCTGCACCAGAAAACCCTGGCTTGGAATAGAGGAGATGCAGAGCAGCTGCAGCTCAGGGGGCTCAGACAGGGAGGTGTGCCTTGGATTTCCAGCTGCTGGATGAGGTTTGGGCAAAAGGAGAGATGCACTTTCTGCTTTTAAGGCAGGTGACCTTCAGCCAAGTCTCATTTTACTTCATCCTCAATCCTTTCTCTCTTCCAACCACACCCACAGAATTGCTCTGGGCTCAGCTTCTCATGTGGGCAACAAGGACGGGACTCCTGATTTGGGCTTGGGACCAGAGCCTGTCAGTGGCCAAGGTGGAAATCCAGGATTCAGGAATTCAATCATTGTCTGTATCCCCTTTCCTTGCTTCCTTTGGTGGATTTAGTGATAATCCTCTGTGAAATCTGGAATGGTCCCTGATTTTCACCCCCAATGAAACCTGGCCATTGCCATGGCAGAGGGCTGGGACATCTTTGGGCTGCTTAGATGGTCACTCTGCTATTAATTATTACTCTAATTGTTAGATGGTCACTCCGAATGACAGGTTCAATTAAGCACCAACAGATTTGTCTGATATATTCCCAGTAAGAAATAATTCCTTTTGACCCCTCAGCTGCTTCTGGACTTGAAACCCACCCTGATGCCACTGCCAGCTGCCCTGGGCTCTGGATAAGGATGATAAATCCCAACAGATCCAACCTCAAGCTGTGAAACTGAGTCCTTCACTGTGCTCAATACGTGAAATATTCCAGTGTTCTTCTTCCAGATAACTACTCTAGATCAGCCTTATCTACTCACTTGTGAATTGTAGCCTGTAAAGCAGCCATAAAAAACAACAGGGACCACGGATTTGGTCCAACATGTCCATTTATTTTTTCCCCACAGGCAGAGATGAAGATGCAGCAGTCTGGGGAGTGCGCAGCACATGCTGCTGTTTTGAGCCCAAGTAGATTTTAGTGTCAGCCCTTATCCCCTGCTCAGCTCAGGCTCTGAGGCTGATGCTGCACGTCACAATCACACTTGAATCTATAGGGTGCCACCTCATTTGTCAGCTGCCATAAAGCTTTTTTTGCTGTCAGCCAGCACAAAGTCCACATTCAAGCCATGATCAAACCTTGGACAGAGCGTTAGCAACAGCTCCAGTGAGTTTTGCTGTCAGAACGTGGATTAGAATCTTCTCTGAAGCACCTCCTGCCAAGGGGCTGATGTCATCTGTCTTCTCAGGGCAGGGAAATGGTGTGAATTCAATTTTTGTGATGAACAAATCCCTTTCTGTGAGTGCACTCAGGCTTGAGACCAAGAATCCAAGTGATTCCCTTTTTGCCCTCTCCCCTTGCCCCATCCCCACCCTGGTGAGGTCGATGCTGGGGCTGCAGGTGATGTTGGTTGGTGTCACGACAGCCCATCCATGGACAAAACCCCTTGGGACAGCAAGGACTGGGCTCAGGACTGAAATGGGGAATGTTGAATGCTGAAAGTTCAAAACCACTGGAGGATACTGTGGATTCCATCACTCTCATCAGGAGTGGGCATAAACACTGAGTTTTGATTGATACCAAGGGCAAAGAATCCTGCTGGGGTTAGGCTGCACCTCAGGCTTTGCTCTAAAATGACCTGGCAAAAGTGTAGGTGTTGTTTTCATTGAAAACTTTGTACCAGTGCCTCCAGCCCTGCTGGATTGGTGTTATCAAAACCTGCACTGACACCTGAAAACACTGAAAAAACTTCAATCCAACCAAAGATCATTGCTTGGCCTCATGCTCTTAGAATAATGGGCCAAGCTGAAGAGAGAATTGAAAATTTGATTTAAATCACACCCAACTCTTCATACCATAGAAGGTGGAATGTGCGGATTGATTATGGCCTCCCTAAGATCCATTATCAGGTACCAAAGCAGATTTCTCTGTGTCCTCACATCTTCACACCCACCTGAAAGATTTCCCAGGAGCTTGTGCATGACTTTCCTGTAAAACTCACCTCAGCTTTTTATTCCTCTTTGGGAATGACATGTTGGATCAATGCATGTTGCTTTTATACTGTTTGTCACCTTTTCTCCCCTCAGTTCTTTACTGTCTGGGATTTTTGTGTGTGAACAAGGCAGAATTTCCAGCTGACAAACTCCTCCTGAGCTTTCTTGGGAACGCAGCTCATGTTGTCCCACCCAAGATGGTTCAAACCCAGCAGAGCTGGAATGTCAGCTCGAGTAAGGCTCTCCCCAGCTCCTTGGAAGGGATTTGCAGCTCGTTTGTGTTTCTGCACAGAGCTCTCCTGATTTACGCTCATTCTGACGTGAAGTTCAGCATCAGGACATGCCCAGATTGGATTTTTCCAAGGAAAACCTGGCTCAGAGCAGCACAGCCCTGCTCAGGTGACAGGCACAGCCTCCCCCAGAGCTCAGAGCTCCAAACCCCAGCTCAAAGTGGAATTTGATGACAACCCTAGAGGATGGATTTAAAATCTCTTCTTCAGGGGTTTTGCCAAATATTACAAATCAATTTTAAGTGTTCAGTCCCTTCTCCTCACTGAAAAATTTTTACAGGACTGGGATTGTTGCTGAGCTCTCAGCAAGAGCTGCTGAAACACAGGCAAAAGAACCTTTTATGAAATAATCCCCCTGTCTTCATTCTGTCACTGCTATCAAGCTGAATAAAGCCAGGAATTTAGGCCCTGATTCTGCAAAGCACTTAAATGAGTGCTCAGGTTTTAGTGAGAGCACTTGCCATAGGCAGAGTCTGTTCCAATGTGGCCTTTCCAAAGGATTATTAGGTATTTTTTAGGATATACCTTTCAAAAGAAACTCCTCCTCCTCCCATAGTGTTCAGCCATCAATCTGTGCCTTCTGCAACAGAGAGAGGTACAGAAATGCATTGTAAGGAAAGAAAAGTGGATTTTGGGAAAGCCTTTACTGAAAACAGATTATTTTTTTAATAGGAAACTGAGTATTTTGCTCTATAGACTGAAATTTGAGAGGTGGTTTGACTGCAATAACCAAGATATTGCAGGGAAATGAAAGCACCTTTGCCAAACGTTCAGCTTGGATAACGTTAATCTAGAAATTGATAAAATGAGTTAAATAAGAGTAGGGGAATAGGAATAGAATTAAGGAAAAAGAGGCAGTGCCTAAATGAAATATTTTGTTTCTTCACCGCCCAACACATGACTGTCCAAACTCTCATCACAAATGGTGGCCTCTTGGATATGTTAATCTAGAAATGGATAACATGAGTTAAGTAAGAGTAGAGAAGTGGGAATAGAATTAAGGAAAAAGTGCCTAAATTAAGTATTTTGTTAGAAATGGATAGAAATGGATAGAATGAATTAAATAAGGGTAGAGAAATAGGAACAAAATTAAGGAAAAAGAGGCTGTGCCTAAATGAAGTATTTTGTTTTTGACTGCCCAACCCATGGTTCTCCAAACTCTCATCACAAGTGGTGGCTGCTTGGATAATGTTATCTAGAAATTGATGAGTTAAATATGAGTAGGAATAGGAATAGAGGAATAGAGGAATAGAGGAATAGAGGAATAGAGGAATAGAGGAATAGGAATAGAGTTAAGGAAAAAGTGCCTAAATTAAGTATTTTATTTCTTGACCAACCCATGACTCTCCAAACTCTCATCATGAGTGGTGGCTGCTTGGATAATGGTAATGTAGAAATGGATAAGATGAGTTAAATAAGAGTAGAGGAATAGGAATAGAATTAAGGAAGAAATGCCTAAATGAAGTATTTTATTTCTTGACTGCCCAACCCATGGCTCTCCAAACTCTCATCACAAGTGGTGCTGCTTGGATAATGTTATCTAGAAATGGATGAATTAAACAAGAGTAGAGGAATAGGAATAGAATTAAGGAGAAAGAGGCAGTGCCTAAATGAAATATTCTGTTTCTTGACTGCCCAACCCATGGCTCTCCAAACTCTCATCACGATGGTGGCTGCTCCAGCAGTGTGAGGTCTGAGGAATCAGCTCACAAGAAACTCCAGGGTAACTGGGGATGAAGCAATGTTATTTGTCATAATAATTACTAATCCCTTAAGAAAGCAGAACAATGTTTGGGTTGGATGTGAGGAAAGATTAAAATTTCAGCCCTCGCTTGAGCTTAATTCTTTTGATTCCAGGTTGTTCGTGTTGAGAAGCCCAAGGACACCCAAAACCTGTCCTTTAGCAGACCCTTCCCCATCTGAGCACCCACCCACCCCTGGGAGGGAGTGCCCTCATCGGAAACAGATAATCCTTCCCCAAACAAACCCTTCCTTCCCTTCTCTTCCTCTCCCTGTGCTCTCCTGCCCTATTGTGTTACGTTATCATATCAAGTCATGGCATGGCGTAAAGCAGCTTAATGTGCTGCAGGAATGCAGCTCTGTCTGCAGTAATCCCTGTCAGCTTTGCTTCCCAGAGCCTCTTCCATGGGTTTTGGGAGAGGTGTGATCCATCAAAGCTTCTCATTTTCATATCTACCTGGTGGTGTGTTACACAACCCAACAAAAATCCCCCTGTGTGCCATATCAAAGACTGGCCCCGATTCCCAGAAGTGTTTTTGTTGGATCGTCTGCCAGAAGAATGGCTTATCCCCAATTTTCCCTTTCCAGAGATCTGAAAGGTGTCAAAGAGCTGCAGGGCCTAAATCCTCATCCCGTCCCCATTGTCTCTGACAGTGGAAATGGGATCTCCCATATGAACCTGGATGGTTGGCAAAGACTTTACCCACACCAGAACAGGGATTTCAAAGGGTTTTACCCACCAAGATTTTACCCACACCAGCACAAGGATTTCAAACCCTATAAAGAGTTGGGAAAGAAGCACCAGTGAGGGTTTTTTTCCTTCAGACCAGTTTCTCCCATAAACATTTCTCCTCTGCTTTAATCACACAGGAATTCCAGTGACATCTTTACTTCCCAGTAAAGAGCATGGGGAGGAATTCCTTATGTAACTTCCCTGCCTGAGTTGCATGAAAATTCATCCTGCCAAGAAAGTGAGTGCATTTTGCATGCATTTAGATGAGTTTATATGGCTTTTATTTCCCTCGCTGGACCTGTTATCACATTTCATCCTCAAAAGTGGTTGGGCTTCTCCTTATTTCTCCCCTTGGTGGTAGGGATGGTAACAGGAGAAGAGTACATTCTATTCTGGGTTATTTTTAGGTCTAAAATCAGAACATTTGAAGTCATAGCCCGGGTGGATTAAACAGTTCAGAGTGAAGCAGGTCCCATTTCTGTGTTTGCACAGCATCAGGGTCCTGGCAGATAACTCCAGGCATTGTGTTCATGCAGATGATAACAAAGGGGGTTGTTCTGCCCACTCTCAAACACCTCAAAGCTTTGCCAAGATCCCCATTTCGAAGAAAGCTAGGATATCAGATTTACAGCTTCTAGAGGGAGAAAGCTGGGGCTGAAGGAGGTAAATTGAGGTCAGCTTAGAAAAGGGAGAAAGCCTCGAGCTGCTGAGCTGTGTGAGAACACCCAATCCCAGATTCCTGCCTGGAAGAGGCTCCTCTGAACTAATCCTGAATTATTCCCAAGCAATGCCTTCTCCCAGTGGGTGAAGCATCCAACCTGTGCTGTTGGAAGAGAACAGGAGGTGCTTTCCAGGTGCAGGAAAACTCCCACCTGTTGTTGTTTTAAATTCAGTTTTTCAGCTGTGTGGAACCGTTGATTCACCCACATAAATTCCTCCAGGTACTCCAGGTAAATTCCTCAGGTAAATTGGCTTCCTCTAGGTAAATTCCTCAGGTAAATTGACTTCCCCTAGGTAAATTCCTCAGGATGGGTTCTGCAGAGCCATTCTTGTCCTCCCAGTGGGAAATTGCCAAATTCCCCCTGTTTGGCTCTGTTTATCCACAGGACAAGTGTGTCCAGTGCCACTGAGCCAAAATGGGGATGGGCTCTGGAAAGGAGCTCAGATCTCACCTGCAGCACAGCCAGATGGGATTTCCACCTTCTGGAGCCAGGCTGACAGAAAACCACCTGCAGAAAACCAAGATCTGCTGCTCCTGGGCCCCCGTTCAACAGGGGAACTCCAGCAGAATTTCTCTGGTAGCTTTACGGACACTTCTTGGCAACACCATGACATCAAACACCCGGATTTAATTTTTTTCCCCCTGGAATAACACCAGCCCAAGTCTTTCAAGACAACTTAGGCTGCAGTTGCCCAGAGAGCAACAAACACTCAGGGCTGTCCTTGCTGCAGCAGCTTTCCCTGAGCCCCATGCCACGTGTGCAGGGGACAGAGGTGTGCAGGACCTGGGTGCTGAGCTCCAACAGCTGAAGTCATGCCTGTGGTATCACAAATATGAGAGCCCAAAGCCCTTTCAAGGGTTTCCAAGCCAAACACTCGAGCACATTTCATAGCCTTTGAAATCCATCTGGCCAAAAGCTCCTGACAGTGTGATCTATGAGGCTGTGGAATAGTTTCCCCTGGGAAGTGTTGGAAGGGCTATCATTTGAGTCATTTAGTGCTGAGGGGAATATACCATGGGGAACAATCCCTCATTAGCTGGACTAATGGAGCTTTCTGCTTCAAACTCTGGTGTTCCTACCAAAAATAAAAAAAAAAAAATATATATCCCTTGTCTTCTCCTTGTTCTTCCATATGCTGAAATTGGCAGGGATGTGGGGCCGTTGGATGTTTTGTAGCTTTTGTTTATAAGGCACATAAATTTATCAGAGGAGGGGGGTTTCATGTGTCAGGCAAAGTGTGGAGTGTCAAGAGCAATCTGAAGGAAAGAGTCCTGGGGATAAATGAAAGGCACATCCATTATTTGCTAAAAGGCAGGGAGACGTGTGGGTCCTTCCTGAGGAGCTCCGAGCGAATTCCAGGGAATGGAGATGTGGGATCTGAGTGGAGCTGAGCCTTGGGCTCACCAGCCACCCATGGACACCAACTGTCTGCATTTGGCTGGTGGATTCCCCATCCTCCATTCAAACTTTTCCTGGGATAACACAATTCCCAATAACACAATTCCAACTCATCCTTTTCAGCATGTGTTGCTCCAGATCAGTCATTTTTATGCCCTGGATGTGGAAGGAACCCAGGTCTGGTCCTCTGGGAACATCAGCACTTTAAGGTGACTTTGAGGATCAGGCAC
The DNA here is from genome assembly GCF_028551555.1 of Melozone crissalis. NCBI lineage: Eukaryota > Metazoa > Chordata > Aves > Passeriformes > Passerellidae > Melozone > Melozone crissalis. The sequence goes on from NW_026535785.1 coordinate 2,679,012, forward strand.
TGCTTTTCGGATGACCACTGCTCCCTTCCCTCATGATCTTCCTGTGTAACCACTTGGATTTTTGGGATCACTCACTCTGAGGTGTAATTTAACATCTCTGATGGGTGAATCACAATCCCATCTGGCTGGATCCTCACCAGCTTTGCCTTATCTATGGAGAACATGGAGAAACCATCCCAAACTTTATTGCTAAGACCTAGCATGGGTGTTATGGCCTTTCTCCTATGGAATGCATAAGTTTTCCAAGATCTGGCCACTCCAGAGAGCACCAGCTCACTCATTGCTCCCTTGACTTTACCTGTCATAGGTGCCTCAGTGCCAGTGTGGCCTTTCAGGGAACACTGACATCACTCCAGGATCTGCAGAGGATTTTTTTTTTGGGCTATTTTGTTTTTGCTTCCCAAAGTCTTGAACATTTTCCAGCCATGATGATTTTCCCTTCTGTGCTTCTTTTTTTAACAGTAGATTTTCCAAGTGGGCAATCCCAAAGGTGGCCGGCTTCACGGGCGGGAAAAAGAAAAAGAGTCACACAGAGATATTTTAAATGCGACGTGAATTTTATGCCAAAAAGTGTCTTTTCCATATTTATAAGCCCCTGTCATCCCCTCTCCCTCCGCCTCCTCCTGCTTAAAAGGAAACTCCATTACAAAGGCAGGAAAGAACATCAAACAAACCTCGCTTGGCAGCCATGTCTACATGTGAAATTACTGTCAGAGTACAAAGGAAGACTCAAGATTTAGAAGGTAACGTGTGACAAGAGAACGCCGTCCCCCTCAACGTCTTTACCTTTTGTTGGTGAGAGCTGGGAAGGGGTTGGTGGTGCTGCTTTTTTTTTTTTTTCCTTTTGGGAAGGACTGTGCCAATTATAGAAAGGCACAAATCGCGGCGGTTTGCCTGGCTGGGAGCCCCTGATGCCAGCAGCGACTCCAGCCAGGGCTGTGTGGCCACGTGCTCAGCCTCAGCTCCATCCTCCAGGGCCACCCCTGGAGGAGCAGCCGTGGTGTTTGATCCCACAAAGCTTTGATGGAGCCACTTTGGAGCTGCTGGGGGGGCTGTGGATGCCCTCGGCTCCCCTTGGCACGAGGGGAAATGTGTTTGGTTGGAGTGACCACATGTGCTTTCCGTGCAGCCTTGCAGCAAATGGCTCCCAGAAAATATGTCTTGTTTCACTAGGGGAGCAAATTCCTGCTCTGGAATGGAAGTTATTCCTGCTCTGTGACTGGAAATTAATTAATGGGTCAATGTAGCCGCGGTCTTGACGTAGATCCTTGTCTCATCTTTCTCTTCATCTTGGACAGTGTCTTTATTAGCTCTATTCTTATCCACGCTCTTGCAATCCTGCTTTTCCTGCCAAAACAACGCTCCTTTTCCATGTTTCCCAGATGATGCAGGAGAGCAGGGCAGGGAAAGCAGTGGAGCAGCACAAGCTGCAGGTCCCCAGCCCTGGCAGGTGGGACAGGAGACATCGAACCTGCTGCCCTCACCAGCCTTGGCTGCTTGGGCTCTGCCCAAAAATTCAGGCACTCAGTTGAGAATTGAATATTCAGGTGTTCATAATTAAAAAAAAAAATCCATTTTTTTTTTTAAACACAGGGTTTATAATTTTAAAAACACCAAATCATGGAGTTGGCTGCCTCATTTGAGTGTCACCATATGGATTGCTGCATCTGCCCTGTCCCTCCTCTGCCCCACAGTCTCAAATGAAAGTTAAGCTGAGAATAATTCCCAGGCCCAGCCCTAAATTAGTTTTCCCCTCCTGTATTTATGAAATGTTTGTATCTTTGATCTGCTTCTCACCCTGTGTGGTTCCATGGTCTGTCCCCTCCTGGTTCCCTGTGCCAGGACCTCTGCAGGAGAAGCTGGTTCACACCTGGTGTGGCTTGCTCAGGTGTGAATCTCTCCCCTTTGTTCTTTGAAGGAACATTTTATTTTTTTTTTTTTCTAAAAGCCAGGCTTAATGCAAGAGACACTTTTAATCCCCCTTAGTTTTGAGGGCTATGGAATTTACCTGCTGTAATCCAAAGATGAATTTAACTTTTCAAAGAATAGGAGCTTTCTTTTTTGGCTGTTGTTGGAGCGTGGGTGCTACAAGGTCTTTCCTCCTTTATTTTAGGGATGGAGGCATTGTTTGCTTGGGTTTTTTTTTTTTTTTAATACAGAGTTGATCACGAGCTGTAAATGACATTTGTTGACCTCATGCCAGATATTCAGAAGCACCACACCGGCTGTATCTTGCATTTTTGGGAAGAACCATTGCCCTTCCTCCTTTTATTAAGAACAATAAAAATTGAGCCTTTTTCATTTTCCCCCATAGGAAAAAAAAATCACTTTAAAAATCTGTGTGGGGAGGCACGTCTGCAAACCTGGTTTACAGCCCCTTTCCAGTCTCAGCTGAAGTTTGTTTGAATGAGGTGCAAAAAAGTGGCTGTGAGCAGGGGGAAGGGAGGAAAATTCAGTTCTGTGCGCACACACACACACAAGATGGAGACACTGGTTAGCAACATAAACAAAAGGTGGGTGGTAACCCCCGAGCTTTTTTTTTTTTGACAGCCAGTGGTGGCAGTGATGAATTTGTGAAGTTATCTAATTTTCCACTGTTTTAATTAGAGGCCTGGGCTATGAGACCTAACAGCTGGGTTCTTTGTACTGCTTTCTGTTGCCTGACAGAGAAAAATTTCTGCTGTATCTTCAGCCAAGCTTTCAGTCTGACCTGAGCAAATGAAACTTCTGGGACTCATAAACTGTGGTTTCTGGGCAGATTGCTTTTTGAACTGCTCCTTAGCCCTCCTAACATGCAAAGAACACAAAGGCTCGCAGAGTGAACTCCCTTTGTACTCCCGAGCTAATGGGGATGCTCATTAAAGAGGCAGGAGGGAAGGGAGGGAGGGAGGGACTCTCCCTGCCATATTAGAGGACTTATCAAGTGTAAAGTTTCTCCTGGTGGGCCACAGCAGAGCTGGGAAGTTGTAAAGCTCAAGCCCTTGGAAGACAATGGCTTTGGTTGCACAGCGCGACCAGTTGAGCAACTTAATTTATGACTCAGCTCCTGCCAAGTGATTTTTAAAGCTTTACATTAGACTGGATGTGCATCACAGTTCATCACCCCTCTGCTTCTCGAGGCATGCACCGTAACCACTTTCCTTCGCTGGAATCCAGGAGGGAAAAAACGTCAGAGGAATTTTTAGACCTGAATTCAGCTCAGTCTAAAGCCTCTGCTTAAATCCCATTGGAGTCAAAGGAATTAAGCAAGGCTTCGACTTAAAGCACATACTTAATTGCTTTGCTGAATCGGAGCCCATATTCTGATTCTCTTCCTCAGGAGCTCTTCAGAGTCAGAAGTGTGTTTCCATCCTCCAAAGGCCATTTTCCCCTCTTCCCCCACCTGCTCATTTAGGATTTCCTTGGGGCTGTTTTGCTGCAGGAGTCAAAGCACTCGGTGATGACAAGGCCACTCAAGCCAACGCAACTTCAATAAACCAGAAAGTTGTTTGATTTGCAAGGAACTCACTGGAAATAGGTTTTTTTTTTCTGTGAGGGCAGCTGAGTAATGACCCATCACTCAGGCAGTTGTGAGAGCAGAGCCCTTTACAACTCAGGGGTGAAGAATGGTGCCTTTAATTGCCACGATCTCAGGCCTGGCTTGGACAAAAAAATTTCAGGCATGTCCAAGTGCTGGAGCAGATGGATTGTGCAGCACAGGGAGGGGTTTCAGGCTTTCCACCCTCCACACTAGTGGTAAAACCATGGGCTGCTGCAGCACTGCAGCCCCACCAGCTCCAGGAGCAAGGGAAGGGCAGCTCTTGTCAGGTCCATGGCCAGAGAGCATCAAGAAAACCACTCAAATAAACCTGGGAGCAAAGATTTTCCTGCTTGGATGGAGCAGTGTCTGGTCCTCATCGACTCATTCTCCTTCACCCTTGAGACAGGTAGCCAAGAATGACAGAGAACTTGGGCAGAGAGTGTGGATGAGCACGTTTTTGGCCAGAAATACCAGTTCAAAACTCTTACCAAACCCCTCTACTTGCAATAAAAACCTCTGTTCCCTTCTGGTAGGAAGTGAGTCTGCTCCCACTTCCTCCATCCCTAAAATAAAGGAGGAAAGACCTTGTAGCACCCACACTTCAACAACAGCCAAAAAAGAAAGCTCCTATTCTTTGAAAAGTTACATTCACCTTTGGATTACAGCGGGTAAATTCAATAGCCCTCAAAACTCAGAGGGATTAAAGTTCATGCTCCTGTGTTATGCCTTCCCTGTGGTTTGCTCCATAGGTTTGGATCTGGTTTTATTGGATGAATCCATCACTACAGAAGGGAATCCAGGGCCTGCAGAGTGTGAGGAGTGAGAAGGGAGACCACAGAGCTCCTCTCTCGGGGGGAATCTCCATCTCCATCTCCCTGATGGGCACTGACAGCTCCTTGCACACACTGACTGCTGCTTTCCCTTATATGTAAAAAAAAAAGGACGGGAGAAATTCTCTTGTGACATTCCCTATTTGTTCTTGGGTGGATTCTCCCATGAAAAAGTGGAAATTTCATCCCCGTCCAGTTCAGAGAGGTCACAACTCCCTCTTTATGAACTCTGGCTCTGCTGGGCAAAAGTTCTTTTATTTTGTGCTCATGACTCTGGATTTGCCCCTCATGTGTTGGGTGTGGTCTGGGCACAGCTGTGTCCACGTGAAGGCTTTGGGGAAAAGCAGGAATTGTGCCTCTCCTGAGGCTAATTAATGGGACAGTGCTGAGTGCATTTTAATGGAGGCCACTCTGTCGCCCCATGTGGAAACATCTGCACTTTTCCCTGGGATGAAGTGACAGCTGACATTGAGCAGTTTGCAAGTCCCAGGTGCCGAAAGTCCAACTAAGATGGGATTTAAGCCAAGTTCAGGTTGCATTCCAGGCTGTGATGAAAGGGAATTTTGAAACGTCCGACTTCCCTGCAGAGCAGAAATTCCGTTTCCCAATCAGCTCCAAATAATCATTTAAAGATGGGATTCTAAATTGGGATTGTTTTAATGTGTCATCTTGGTTTTAATTGCTCGGAGTTCTGAGTAAATATTATCAGACCATCAGAGCCTGAGGATGGAGCAAGAGCCGGGTGGTGATTCAGATGGAATTGCCTCTTGCCAAAGAGGAAGTGCTGGGATTGGGATGACTCCTGCTCCAGCACAAGACAAGACACTGAACTCTCTGTTTACAGTGGGCCACCGAAAGAATGGGATAATTGCAATTATCCCAGCGGAGCAGCCTTTTAATGACTGCTGCATTTTGAAAATACGTATGTAAATCTCCCAGGAGGTGGAGAGGTGCCAATTTGTCCTGGCCGAGCTGGGGACCTTTTATCTCCTTCAAAGAGCTGGCAGCTCAGCCGTGGCAGCAGAGTCCAGCACTGGGGCAGGCTGTGCTTGCTCAGCTCTGAGTCACAGCACCAGCGTGCACAGACCACACCAGGACCCAGCTCAGGCACCATGGAGCAGCTGAGAGATGGATAGTGCTGGTTTTCCCTCTAATAATCTCTGTGGTTTTGCACAAAAAGCAGAGTTCAGCTCTAGGGGTTTGCTCTGGGGAGATGCTGAAATGTGGGTGCTTCTCTGTGGTGTATTCTTGTTTTCCCACCCCATTTTTTACCTGCTTCACCATTTCACTACCAGGGTACATGTGATCCATCTTCCCTGGGATGAAGCAATCCCATATTTATCCTGTCAGTCCAAGATACTCAAGTCTGTTCTCTAAAGAATCTCTGTATTTGGAAAGGAAAACTTCACTTATACTTTGTTATAATTGCCCCCTCTCTAAAGCTCCTGATGCTGAATTTCTGAAGAGGCCCAAGGAATCGGGAGCCAGCACCCGCTGGGTTGGAATTTTGGGACCCTTTAAGGACATTTGAGTGGAATATTCTTTGTCTAACATGTGGCCAGAGGTATCCAAGGGATCAACAACATGTTGAGAAATCAAGATTCTTGACGGGATAAGACCTTCCCATGCAAATCCTGGCCAAATTCTGTGCTGTGAGTAAGCGAACAGGAGCTGCGCTCTTAATGCTGAATTTATTGGTCTTTGTGTTTCAAGGTCTGCAGTAATTACCATCATGTGACTGGGGTTCATGGACTTGGGAATGTTACACGTCCCACTATCTGCTGTGGGAGTGCTCAGACACACGGCCCAAAAAGGCCCAGAAACCACAGATTTATGAGAGCAGCCTTTTAAAGCGTGCCCCTGTCCAAGAAATGGGAGTTTCTAAATCACTCCCTTCTTCCCCACGTATTGGATTGGCTTTGCTGAAGCAGGCACTGCTCCCTGATATTAATTGCTGGATTTAATAAATTATGTTTGGAGAGGGTTGGAGATTTGCCATGTCGATTTTCTGACTCCTCCTCTCTTCCCCACTTGTGGAGGGGAGGAAGGGAACTGCCATCCCTGGATGGATCAACACATTGGAGAGCATGGAAGATCCCCCTGAAATATCCTAAAGATTTCAGATCTCCCCCTGAAATATCCTAAAAACATTTCAGGTCTCTGCCTGAGCTGGGGTGCACTCGTTTCACCCATGGTTGGCATCCCCCCACCATGTCAAACTGTCCTGTCTGATTTCTCAGGGCCCAAAAGTAACCATGGTGTGCTCAGGTGGGTCTCAAGGAGCAGATCTTCATGGAAATTGGCCACAGGTTCTCCAAATTTAACACTGTGAGGAAAATTTCCAGGAAAAATAAAGCCCATCCACATATTAGTCACAAAGAGCCTTCCTAATCGATCCTGTAGTGCTGGGAACTCACAAAAGGCTTTGCGTGAGGTGAAATTCCATTTTTTTTCCATTCCCCAAACCAATAAATCCATCCCTTATTTGCAAAATCTGTTTAAAAGGGTACATCCTCTGCTTTCTTTTTCAAAACAAGGTTTCCAAATGGGCAGTTTGACTGTGAAGATAAAATAAAAGATATGAAAAAGAATTATCATGGAGCACCCTCTACTCAAAGAACAAATTTTCTGCTATGAAATTTATTGGAGATACTGACTGACCCCTGCCTGTGGGTGCAAAGGGGTCTGTTCTGCTGGCAGTTTTTGTGTGAAATTACTATAATTTTGGTTTAAGGTGCTGATATTTAAAGGTTTAAATGCTGGGAGCTGTTGGTGTTCTTTAGGGTGATTAGGCAACTCCTAAACAGGACACATGGTTAAAGTTAAATCTGACTCTGGGTGCTTTGGTTTGTGGGTGATGCTCGTGTTGATGATGTCCTCCCCTGACTCAGGTTATCAATCTGAGGTCCTTTCCCAGCCCTCACTGATTCATTCCTTTGCTGTTTCTTCCTCCAGCTTGATCTGTGGAAAATAAACCCCCAAACTTGGATTTTTCCTCCGTTAACTTCTGCAGATGCTCATCCTTCAGGGAAAATTTGAGTCTCTCCATAGCCTTGGGATGATTTGCAGCACTAGACAGCAAAATCAGGAATTATTTGGTAACCTCATGTGGTTACAACAGTGTGGATTAATCTCTATCACTGCAGTCCGGCCTTTTCCCTCCTCTTGCCACATTATTTCCACCCCTTCCCTTCTGCTGGCCCTGGGACTCCGACCTGGCTGAGCTGGGAGGGTTTTGTAGGGCTCATTCTTCTGCTGATTCAATCAATTAGGGGGTCAATTAATCAATGAATTAGGGAGCTGGGTGGGTTGTGCCTAGGGATGAATGAAAAGGAGCTGCATCCTCACACCCCCTGTTGTTACTGGGGTTCAGGTGTTAAATTAAAAAGCTCCAGAGGGTTTTGCAGTGAATCTTGCTGCTCCTGGATGGTGCTTTTTTAAAAAATATCTGATTAATTGGGATTTCCAGCTCTGGTGACCCAACAGGGCAGGGCCATGGGTGGGTTTGGCAGAGGTGGGAGGGAGCAGGGTGGCTCCTGGTAAGCAGTTTTAGTGCTAGAGCAGAATCATCCAAATTTCCTGCTAGAGAAGTTTGCAGAATACTGAACTTTGCACTAAATTGATGTGTTTGCTGATAACTGAGTGTTTTAAAGGCTGAGTGGATCCTGGCTAACTGCCCATTTGCCTTTTTATTGTGGTTTATTCTTTGGGGGTTTTTTGTTTGTTTTTGGTTTTGTTTTTTTGGTGGTTTTTTTTTGTTTTTATTTGTTTGTTTTGGTTTTTTGTTGTTGTTGTTGCTTTTTTTTTATTTAGACTTTTACTTTTAAAAAGCTCCTTTCTGCAATTTCCAAACCTCTGTAAAGTTCAATATTCTGTTCCATTCAATTTACAATTCCAAAATTCCAATTTCACCTGCTGCTGCAAGTTCACTTCCATTTTTATTGGAGCCTTTCAGTTCTCCATAATTTTATCCCCCCTGAAGTTCTGTGCCTGAATGCATCACACTGAGTTTAAACACAGGAATATTTCTGCCGTGCACCTTCAGCAGAGAAACTTCCATTACTCCTGAGAAGAAACCCAGGACTAATTCCCTCCCTGCCCTCAGCCAAGACACATTTTCTGCCTATAGGACACCTGTCAAAGAGGAACAGACTTTTTAAATAAAATAAACAAAAAATCATTTGGTGAGAAAACTCAGGGAAGAGAAAGAACCAGCCAAGTCCCGGATATCCTGGACAGAAGTTTTCATGCTTCCTTCAGCTGTCTTGAAGAAAAATGTCATCTCTTTCTGGCCAATTCCAGTTTTATTTTCAGCCCGAGGAATAGCTGCAGAGCATAGAAGAAATTTTCTTTCTTGCCTAATGTAATCAAAGGCTTAGTGGACGAGGTAAATGACGGCACGAGCTGCAATTAAATGTTCCAGGGCTTGAGGTGTCTGAGTGATCTGAGTGTCAAAAGTGGGGTGAAAAACGAGCTGAAACGTGGGCAACAGATCTGCATGGAGATGTTCCCTCTCTCCAGGAGGGACCAGGGAGGAAAGGTCACATTCCAACAGCCCCAAAACGTGGTGATGCAGGGGTTGGGGCTCAGGAGGGACTGTGGGCTCTGCTGGGCAGGGCAGGAGGATGAGCTGAGCTCAGCTTTGTGGGAAATGCTGAGCAGAGCTGAGGGATCAGCCCATGAGCTGTGCTGGAATCCTGGCTCAGAGAAATCCTGCATATCCCAGGCAGAGTTTTGGCCTCATTCCTTTGGGCAACCATAAATGAGCTTTACAAAAAGACCCTGTGGACGTGCCCTGGATCAAAATGTCATCCAATCTCCCTAATTACCCTGATACTGAGCATGGGCATTCAAAATCTCATTTGCAGTCTGTCCTGAGATCCCTGCTCTGTGTCCCAAAGCCCAGCACCAAATGAGGCAGAGGATGGATGTAGGCAGGATTAATCTGGTGGGTTTTGGGCGCACTCCACCCCTCTTTAGTTCCCACTTGGCTTTTTCCTTCTGCCTTGACCTCAGCGTGCCTCTTTCCCTTCCTGCTGCTCTCTGAATAAAACACTGTCCCCTTAAACTGCATCTTAAAAAATAAATTTTAAGAAATATATCCCAGATTCCCTGCTCCTAATTCAGAAGCTCAGCTCAAATCAGGCAAAGAAATTGAAACAAAGACCAGAGCAGCTTAGACAAAACTGAATTGCTGCTTATTTTAATTCACCGCAATTTTCCTGCGAGCGGCTCTGGACGTTTTATTTGTGAAATTTTCAAGTGTGAAATTACCATAATGCAGGGAGGCAGAGGCCAGAGCTGGAAACTGTTTACCCACAAGTTAAGAAAATGTTTTTGCAGTTGGCTGATGCTCAGTCCCATGAATAATATTTTGCAGAGGAGTTTGCTCCCTGATTAGCACAAAATTCTCTGTGCACGTCTGGGAGCAGATTGCTGGTGGCTCTGCAGGTTTTTTTGAAATCCCTCCTGTTCCTTGGAATATCTGGGTTTGTCTTGGAACCCGAGCAGCGCAGAGGAGGCTGGATGAGCAGAGGAAAAGTTGTTTTATCCTGGTTATTATCTCTTAATCAACTCTCTCATTTCTCAGGAAAAAAATTTAAAAAATATTTAATTACTTGTGGTTGGGTGGAACCATTGCTGCACTCTGGCTCTTCTTGAGCTTGAAACACTTTACTGCTCAGCCTTTCCCCCCTCTCAGAAAGATTTTTGCTCCTTGAGCCTAATCCTGATTTAATCTTGGGAGAAATCAGCAATCCATCCCAAAATTCAGTGGCTTTTCCAGTGATTTTTCAGGATTCAGATTTGGGTGGGGATTTTCCTCCTTATTTTTCTCACCATTGGAGACAAAGGCTTTCAGCACCAATTTTAGGAAATTTTTGCTGTTCTTCAACCCTTCAGAAATGGTTCCTGTACACCCAGGAGCCTTCAGGCCACCAATGAAGGTCAGCCAGGGAAAATGCAGATTTAGGACCATGATCATGTGAAGATTTCATGGAATCATGGAATGGTTTGCATTGGTTGGAAGGGACCTTAAATCCCATCCCCTTCCACCCTCTGTCATGGTTTATATCCACATAAAATCCAAGTCAAGCTGGAGCAATGCACTGATCAGGCTTCTATTTCCTGTCTTTATTTTATCCATTGCTCTCGAAGGACAGAACATTTCACTCTCTCACTAGCTCAGAAGATATCTCAATTTTGCATCCTACTTGGATAAAAATATTTACTTTTTCTGCTCAGAGATAACAACTTCCTGCAGTATTTTACACTTTCCCTCCCTTTCTCCATACTCTCCCCATCACCCAGTTTACCTTTTAGCTGAGAAATTTATTCTGATGCAATTTTTAATGCCTGGGTCTGAGTGGAGCTGGTGATTACACAACTGAGGGACCTGTACATGGAATTTTTGTTATATTCTCATTGAGAGAACCTGAAGAACATTAAGAGGTCTCAGGCTGAGAGAGATTTCAAGCTTTCTGAGCATCTCCAGCATTACTTGCAGTGATAGAAGCATTTAATTTGCAGTGTAGGAGAATGGAGGCATTTTTTGGAGCATGGTTGGATAAGAACAGTGGAAAATCAGCAGATCCAACATTTCCCTCAATTACAAAGCAAATCAAACAGTTGTCAATAAAATTCCCTTTAGTTCTTTAATTTTCTTTACATTTCCAGAGGGAAAATAATCTCTGGGAAAATTGAATGAGTGAGGAACAGAAAAAAAGGCATCAGAAGGCACTTGAGGATGTGTTTAATGTTTTAACTTTTCACTAAGAAAAAACCAAAATTTCTAAGCATTTTGACCATATTTCTTTGAATTTTTACTCTGATTATTGACCCAAAAAGAGGAGTATTGATGCGTTTATTGATATATTTCTGATTTTTCGTTTTTTTTTTTTTTTTTTTTTTTTTTTTTGGGGTTTTTTTTTTTTTTTGTTTTTTTTTTTTTTTGTGCTGTTTTTCCAGCAGCACACAAAGCATGCTTTGGGAAAATTTTGGGAAAATCCCTGCAGGAACGTTGGCCAGGGTCTCCTCAGCTGTGCCCTGAGCTTCCTGCAGCCCCGTGGGGAGCCCAGGCTCCTGAACAATGGAATCAACCCCGTGCACAAACACAACATCAGCTGCACCTTCTCAGCCCCAATTGTTTGGAGCTGCCTGAAAACTTCCTATGGAACCAAAAGGAACCAAATGCCCGCAGTGGTTTCCCTCCCCCTGACCTGCTTTGGGCCTACAAAACAACTCCATCAGTACAATTTGGGGAAAAAAATATCTCTATAATGGGGGCACCTTGTTGTTTCCTGATGTATTTTCACCCCATGCTGGCTCTGGGAATCAAATATTATTGAGTTTATTAGGATGGTTCATTGGGCTGAGCAGTGAAAGAGAGGCCCAAATGGGCACTAAAGGATGGCAGAGGAGCAGGAGGGAGGAGATGGCAGTGAAAGCAAAGGGATCAGAGCAGGGAGCACTGGGAATGTGCTACTGGGTCTGTCTGTCCTGGGAACCTCACTCCTACAGAAAGCCTGAGCTCTCTGCTCCATCTCCATCCCAGCACCTCCTCCCAGCAGGGATTTCCAGAGAGAATCTGCTCTTCCCAATTCCCAGAGGTGCAGGGATTGGGTGGGGAAAAGGAGGATGATGAACAGAGCACCACAGAAACACACAGAAACACCACAGAAACACCACAGAAACACCACAGAAACACTAGACACACCACAGAAACACCCAGAAACACCACAGAAACACCACAGAAACACCACAGAAACGCCCAGCTCCTTCCCCAGGAAAGGCAGCTCTTAATTGGGGTTCCTCTGAATTAATTAGGGACTGAGTTTCTTCACCAGGACAAATAGGATTTCAGGGGAATGGAAAAGTCTGAAGAAACATTTAAAATAGGATTTCAGGGAAATGTAAAACTCTGCAGGAACATTCTTGGCTGAGCAGAGTGGGGATGCTCAAGGTCTGCTCCAGATGTGTCTGTGGAATTAAATTGGGAGATGGGATCTCTGCATGGTCACTAAAGCTGCAGTTAAATGTCTAAAAGAGGGTTCACCTCACTAATTACCAGATTTGCATCAGTCACTGGAATTCTGTGATTGATCAGACACAAGTGGCTCTGTCCTGCACAAACCTTCCTTCTTTGAGGCTGCTCCTTCTCTGAAGCATCCTCAGCTCATCCCTGCCCATCCTGTGCTGAATCCAGGCACTGATTTCATGTTTGTTTTCCCTCCTGTTGGGAAGGAGCTGCACAGCTCCTTATTTCTGATTTTTCCTGGCTCTTTGCAAAGCTTGTCATTAAGAAGGCATTTGATCAACTGCCTGACTGTTTCCTGAAGCAGAAGCAGGTAGAGGTGCTGATATATTTGTACTTTGAACAGTTCTGGGCAAGGCTGTTTTCTCAAGCCTGGACCTCTCTGACAAACTCTTGGAGGTTTGGCCCATGTTTATAATACACAAATACACTGAAAAGAAACAAGAAAAGATAAAAGGTCACTCCAGGTCCTGCCTGCGAGCTCAGCCTGGCCTGGTCCTGCCCAGAGCCCCTGGGAGCTGCTGCAGTTCCCCCACCCTCTCCTATTCCTGTGTTTTCCCAAAATGGGAGTGAAGTTTTGGCCAAATGAAGATTTCCCTGTGGTCTGCAGCACTGGGAAGGTTGGGTAACTTCTGTTCCTGCATTCCCACCTCTCCTTTCATCCCTTAACACACAGGGATGAGGATTCACCTGCTGGGAGTCCCTGAGGATCCTGTCCCAGCCTTTCTCCCACTCAACGCTTCGAGTTGGGATCTTTCCTGAAGAAACCTGGGATTATCGAGTTTTGGATTAGCAGGCAATTTCCTGACTTTCTCAACATCATAAATGAGGTCAAAAAGGTCTTTTTGAATGGAACCCATTAATCTCCTTGTTGTTAGCAAGGAAATGTTGAAAAGTGCAGGTGTTAACAGTCGCTGTGTTATTTTTGGGAGAATGTGAACTGAAACACTCACAGGAAGCGTAGTATTCCCCTGCCAGCATCCTGGAGTATTATTTTAGGCAGCAGAACTGAGGGTTATGTGCAGGATTATGCTTTCATCACACCTTTAGGGCTCGAGCACTTTGTGTGCAGGAATTTTGCCTGGAGCGTTTCTTTGCTCTGTCTCCTCTGTTTTGGAAAAAATGAAAATAAAATCCCCGTGGTGGCCAAGCAGCAGCATCGTGGTGTAAAAACAGGACAGAATTCAGCCCCTGGATCACAGGAGGGATTTGCTTCAGGGATCTTTTCAGCTGTCTCCAAAATACAGCAAGGTGTGGGCATCTGTTCTCTTTGAAAAGGCTTCTTCAGGAAAAGCCTTTTCACAAATACACAGCTGGAAATGAGCCCAGGTAGGAGCTTTGGGGTCTGGATCCCAAATCCAGCCTGTGGGCTGAATTTGGGAGCAGATTCTGCAAGAGGGGAAATAAGGAATGGGAAAGAATCAGGCACGCGTGGAGGTGAAGTGCTGGGATGAGGGTCCCAGAAAAAATCAGAATTAAGGAGAGTTTGAACCAGCAGCTTTCTGCTGCCTCCTGCTCCACATTCTTCCCCTAATTGAATTCCCAAGCCTTGTAGCTAAAGTAAGATCCATACCCTTGTAGCAACAACACAAGCTCGCGTTTCAGGCACACATCTAAATATGTTCACCACTTGAAATGTTTCCAAAACATGGCAGCTTCTCTGTGTGCAGTGGACAGAGCAAAAAAAAGGAGAAAATCAGAAAAAAAGACTCAAATTATCATGAAGGGCAATGAGTAATAAATGAAATAATGTGGCTGAAGCCCGGATTTTGCTGGTTTGCTGCAGTGCAGACGTGGAATTGCTTGGAATGACCTTATGTGGATGGCCAGACAGAGCTAACAAAGCCACATCACAGGGGAAATGTCAGCACTGGTGGCTCAGTGAATGTGCTGGCTGCAGAAACTTTCCCCAGTGACATGGGCTGGTTATAAAAAGCAGCATCTCCACAGAGATTCAGAGGGAAACCATCCAGGATCGCTGAAGAAATTAATGACCCTCGAAGATGAAGGGCTTGATGTTATTTTCTGATATAAAAAATGCTGAGTGGAGGAGCAGAGTCACCCCAAATTTTCCCATTTGTTTGCTTTGATTTCTCCTCATTTTAAAAGAGTGGTGGCTGGAGCTCTCCAGCCAATGGAACTGATGAGGAAAAACCACCTGGATCCTGAGGTTTTCCCATCAGCTGATCAAAATCCACAATAATCAAAGAGGAATCTCACTGAGCATGGAAGAAATTCCCTTCCCATCCCCACCAACCTGTCCTGCACTACTGCTCTGGCAGACCAAGCGATTTTCCTCGGAATATCTGGAATTTGAGATGGGTTACTCACAGCCAGGCACTTTTCCAAGCAGCTCCTTATCAGCTACGAGGGGTTTTTTAGGGTTTGTGGAGTTCTGGCTAGCAAAGGAGGCAGAGCTTTTAAATTCTGCAGAAACATTCTTGGCTGAGCAGTGCGGGGATGCTCCAGTTGTGACTCCAAACTGGGAGATGGGATCTCTGGGTGGTCACTAAAGCTGCAGATAAATGCCTAAAATTAGAGAGTTTGCCTCACTAATTAGTTACTATAATTCTGTGGTTAATCAGGTGTGTAACAGAACTCCCTTGGTTTTAGTGCTGACATAGAAATCCCAGAAAAAGAAAGGTTTTTGGTAATGTGTTAATCAAACAGGAGAAAAAACCAAGAATATAATGGAGGTAACTGTACAACACCAACCAAATTAAATGTTTTATCCTGAGAGCAAGTTAGAAATGACTCCAAATTTTCAACCCTATAATTCCTTAGTGTTTCAAATGTTGTTTCTGATATTTAGGCTGAGCAGGATGATAGCAAAGGATCCCAGCCCACCAGCACTGTCCTGTTCCTGATAGGGAACCGCAGATTGCTGCCCACAATCCGAGGTAAAGGGAGGATAATTTCCCAGGAACCAAAGCCATAAATACTCTCTTTCACCTTCAATGGGATTAATAAAGATACTCCCTTCTCTTAAATGCACTAATTCAAAATAACACACTCACTCCCCAGCAGATTTTTTTTTTTCTTTTTATACCTGACATCTGTTCCAACATCTGCTGAGCAGGACAAGAATGAATCACATTACACTGATTGTATTTGCTTAATTCTCCCATGTAGGCTTTGATCCACATGAGGTGGACAAGCTGAGCCAGATACCACGAAACCCAAACTCCAGGCTGGGAGCTCTTGCACCAAACAATTACAAGGCCCAGATTTTGATTCTTGGCTGCACGGACACGACAAGGAGAAAAGCAATTTCTTGTTCACAGGCTTCCAAATTCACTCTCTGTGTGTTGAGGGGAAGATTTTGCCTCTTGTCACTGGATTTTTTTCCCCATAAAGGAGTCTGCAGCAGGCTGGAGGTTTCCTCTGGATGTGGGAAGGTGCCCCCAGGTTTTGCTGATTCCCCAAAGGACACCCTCGAGCACATTTGTCACCCACACAAATGGGCAACAAAAAAGGAATAAAAGGAAATTTGTGTGGAAATGAGGAAACCTAGAGAGATCAGGGATGGTTTGAGGTCCTGCCTGTGGACATATCTGTTTAAAAAAGGACTCCCTAACCCATGGTTTTTTCCCTCATCAGAGGCTCCAAAATCCTCATTAAGGGGGGAAAAAAAATCTTCTTTTCCTCGTGGCACCATTCTGAAAGGGATTCTGCAATGAGAGGAGGATCAGAAGCAATTTGATTTTTCCTGTGTGTGCCATAACCTTTGGCACTCAGGTCTAAAAATCTCTCCTCCACTCCTCTGTAGCATTTCCAGCAGGTGCCCTTTCCAAAGGGCTGCTTGGAATAATCCCCTGACTCCAAAGATTTCTTTTGATTAAAAAATAAAAGGAGGAGGAGAGAAGAATCAAAAGTCACCTCAGCCAAACTCTTTTATTCCATGGTTTGAATTAGGCGGCTGGGAAGAGACCAACACTGAGCTCCAGCACATTTGGAAGCACCTCAGGCAGCCGTACAAATTATGAGTTAAAACTAAATGCTGCAGAAATCCCATGGATTACATGCAGGCCCAAGTAAAGCTGCATGGAACGAGTCAGAAGAGGAAAAGCTGTTTTTATTTACATTTGGTGAAGTGCTTGTTGGGGTGGGATACACAGAGCAAAGAATCAGAATCTGTCTGTAGATTTTTAGATGTGTGGATGCTGATTTTTTACCTAAAATGGCATCAAAACTTACAGAGTCCAAATTCCAGAGAACTTCGGAACTGGAAAATAAAGCTGGGAGGACCAAAGTGAGCTCTCCCTGTCCAGAACATCTGGGCTGTTTCTTCCCGGGATATGTTGTGGCAGACTGCAGATCCTTCCCTAAGGTTGCTTTTACCTTAATTAAACCCAATTTCTTGCCCCACAGGTAGATCAAGGCACAGAGATGGATGAGATGCAAACTTTGGTTTAGGGAGTCCTTTTTGAGCAGATATGTCCATAGGCAGGAATTTTTGGTTTCTTTCAGCCTTGGAGAGATGTTAGGAAGGACCTTGGTAAAAGTTTGGGTGCTGGAGCTCCATGCCTCTGGTATCTGGAGTTCACCTAAATGGTTCCTCCTGGCCTCCCTCTTCCCACTCTTCTGATTCAGGATTCATTTTTTAAATATTTTTTTTCACAACTCAGAGGCTCCCTTGGAGGCTTCAGCATTGGGAATTGGGTTTGTTCAGTCTTTAGAGAAGGGAAAGCTTTGGAGTGACCCAATTTCCCAATTTCGGCCTCCCAAGGCCTCAAGGCCTATGAGGAAGATGGAGAGAGGTCCTCTGCAAGAGGAAATTGCTTCCCACTGAAAAGGAATGAGCTTAGATGGGGTATTGGGAAGGAATTCTTGGCTGAGAGGGTGGGGAGAGACTGGGATGGAATTCCCAGGGAAGCTGTGGTTGCCCCTGGATCCCTGGCAGTGCCCAAGGCCAGGTTGGACAGGGCCTGGAGCAGCCTGGGACAGTGAAATGGCAGGGATGGGATAAAATGATCCTTTCCCACCCAAACCATTCCATGATTTCTCTGATTATACCCCATAAAAATCCTTTGGGCTTGACCATCTCAGGAAGACTGAGGCTCAAACATTAAATCCACGGGATAATTGAGGTTGGAAGGGATTTCTGAAGCTCTCCAGGGCTGTCAGAGCCAGAGCAGCTTTGATGTTGCCCAAGGTTGCTCAGGTCCATCCAATTCCTGGTAGTCAGTCATGCTGGAAGCCCTCCTGCCAGAGCTGGCAGGGCTCAGCTCCCTCCTGGCACAGAGCTGGAGCACTTCAAGCATTCCACAAAAAGCCAGATGGTTTCCTCAGCCCTCCCTGGAGGAGCCTCCTGGCTGGCTTGGAGGCAGTTTAACACAGGGACACAGTGGGATATGAAAATTCCAAAGGGTAACACTCCTAACACCTTGCCCTGCTCGAGAGGAAGAGGGAAAAAAAATCAATTATTAATGAAAACAGAGATGAATTGGCAGTGAAACCATCCAAAAGCAAGGCAGATCCAAAGGAATGGCAATTCCCTGCCTGTCCACCAGCCAACTCCCATCCTCAGGATTTCAATTACCAACCTCAGTGCCTGGAGGTGGCAGGAAAGGCTTAAATTGTTCCACCTGGAGCTGCAGTTCAGAGGGAAGGAAAGGGATTTATTTTTCCTGAGGGAAATGGGGTCACGGTGATTTCTCTTCTCTCCATGGACACACTACAGGGGGAAGCGTAGGTTCTGCTTGGGCTTCCAGAGAATTTGCTTTGAAACCTTTCAAAATGTCTCTGGAAGTAAGAAAAATGTTCCTTTTCATGAATGCTCTGGAGCGAGAGGGAGGGAGAGGAGAAGGAAAGTCCATGGTCAGCTGGAATAAATGCAGCATTGCTGGGATTACAGGGAGAGGAGAGCCAGGGGAAACCCCCATTTTTCATGGGGAAAGAAAAGAACTCAGCTCTCAGAGGAATGGCTTTGCCGGAGCTCAGGGCAGCCTTTTCATTTTTATTATTTTTATGAGTGGTTTGAGTTCAGAGGGATCTCCTCAGATGCATTCCACTCCCTGGGTTTGGATTCCTGGCTGGTGGCTGTGGCTGAAGTGGTTGGAACCTCAAAAAAATGGGAGAAGTGACATCCTCACCCACCACATCCCATCTCTGTCACCTTTTCCTTCTCCCCTGCCTCTCTACCCAGCCTTGAGCAATAAAAATACTGTCCTGTCCTAAAAGTATTTGTTTTACATTAAACAGGTTAATTAATTTTTTCTCTGTTTCCTGGAAATTTGTGATGGCTCCAGTTTGGTCATGATGGAAAGAAACCACTGGATTTTTTTTTTTTTTAATAGAGTGTGAATAGGAGAGAATAAACAGCAAAAAGAAGAGTTCTTGGGTCAGAGATGGGATATGGGATATGGGATATGGGATATGGGACATGAGATTTAGGACAGGGGAGAGGGATATGGGATATTGGACATGGAATATGGGATATGGGATTTGGGATGGGGGATGTGGGACATGGGACATGGCACATGGCACATGAGATATGGGATATGGCATATGGGGTATGGGATATGGGATATGGGACATGGGATATGGGACATGGGATATGGGATGGCATAGCCAGGGATGTGCTCTTGGCTCATGGATTTCCTCTCTTCAGCCTCCTCTGTCCATCCTCATCCTCCCAGGGAGGGGCTCAGAAGATCAACCAAGCCCAGACCCTGCTTGGAACCAGGCTCTGCCCATCCTCCTGGAAAATGCCTGGCAAAATGTAAAATATATTTCAGTATAAAATCAATTTTCTCATCTTACCAGCAAAAATAAAAAAAACATTATCACCTTCATCATAACCATAATTAAGGCAGGAATAAATGGGACAATAAAAAGCTGTTGGTGCTGAATTTATATAGGGTCTGATTAAATACCTTTATTACAATCCCATTTAACCTGTGCAGGCAACAAGGGGAAAATTTCTGTGTGCAGAAATCTGATTTATCTCTCACAAGCTGAGCCTGGCATTGGTCTTACCCTCTTGCAAGGACCTGATTAAATCTACACATGCACGTATTTATATTTTTAAGAAAAAAACATGCAGAGAAACTTTCCTGGTTTTCTAAGCATTGAGGCTTGCACGAAAAGTATCACCACATGAGGAATTTTTTTATTATTAAAGACATTTCTAGGTCTGACTTAGATTCTGATGGTGATTTTCAACTATTCCCATTCTATTTTACTCACCTTGTTCAATGTTCACTGGTTTGGGTTTTTAGTGAGTTTATTAATAATTAAATGAATAAAATTCTGATTAAAAATTTGATTTTTCATAATAAATATATCATTAATCTGAGCCCTCACAGGATCAAGGCGTCAGAGAAGATTTTTTAAACTTGCTAAGAAAGTGGACTCTGAAGAAGTTGAAGAGTTTTGATTCTCATTAAAAAGTTGGAGAAATTTGTTCTTTCAGAGAAGTTGGTTGTTCTGAAATCACCTCCATTCAGCTGGAATTTTGTCAGGAATGGCTTTTTCTTTGGGCTGTATCCTGTAGGGAAAGTTTTCCTGAAAATAAGAACACACTTTGTATCTGCACAAATGCCCAGTCAATCATGCCACCTGCCATGATTGACATCTGTCATTCAGAGAGGCAGGGGCTCCTTCTTTTGGGATCCATCCCCAAATTAAGGAATAAATGGAGGGAAGAGGAGTGGAGGATCCTCTTTAGGATCAATCTGGCAGAGCTCAGCCAGGTTTATTTGCTGGGATGTCACATTGAGAGGGCAGTGCACGAGCTGAGGCTTCCCAAGGGCAAAACTGGATTTTACAGTAGTTCCTTAAAGATTTTACAGACTTTCCCAACATCCATAAATGAGGAAATATCCATAAATGAGGAAAAATCCATAAATGAGGAAAAATGGGACAGCACCATCCACGTGCTTTTCATGGCCCAACTCCTGAAATCACTTCCATCCAGCTGAAATTTTATCAGGAATGGTTTTTTCCTTTGGGTTGTGTCCTGCAGGGGAAGTTTTCCTGAAAATAAGAACACACCTTGTGTCTGCACAAGACTTCCCAAGAGGCAGAACTGGGTTTTAAAGCTTTTACGTACAGAATTTACAGATTTTCCCGAAACAAGGAAAAATCCATAAATGAGGAAAAATGGGACAGCACCATCCACGTGCTTTTAATGGGCCTGGCTCTGAGCTGTGAAATCAGTGAGAAACATGATTTCCATGGATTTTGGTAAGGCTGGGAAGTCCCCTCTGGCCGTGCTGTCGTCAGGGAGATGCTCAGCCCTGCCTTGACCCCGCTGCAGATTTCACACTGGCCGCGCTAATGGGAAGGAGAATCCCCCAGGGGACCCTAAATGTGTCTGTCCCTGCTGTGTCCAGGCCATTCCTGCCAGGAACACCCAGGGATGCTGCTCTCCAAAGGGTGGGACCATCCAAGCCCTTCCCATGGAGCTCATCCTGCTCCAGCAGCACAAACAGCCCTGGATGCACTTTGCAATTTATTTTTTTTAACCTAAAAAACCCAACTACTCTGTGTTTTGCGAGTTGGAACGCTGCAAAAATTAAAAAAAAAAAAAAAAACAAAAAAACACCCAAACATAAAAGCTCTGAAATCAAAGGTTTCCTGTTATAAATAATCTTGTATCCCTCAGGCATTGAAGGGGAAAATATAGCCAAGATTAGATTAAAAGATTTTGGGGGCTTTCTGTGGTTATTTTTTAATTTAGGAAAAAAAAAAAATCTAAAAATAACTTCGGTTGGTGGGAGGTTGAGGTGAACGTTTCTTGGCTGTTTTGGGATGTGTTCGTGAGGATGGAGTGTCAGTTTGTCCTTCTGGCACAGGCATTCCAAATCCATGTGTCTCCACCTCCCGGGATCCCAAATCTCTCTGCTTTTTCCAGAGTGAAAATTTCACACTGCAAGCACACAGCGAAAAGCTGCACGATCTGATTCCTTGAAAAACCACCCACAAACCACGAGGAGCTTTAAATGAGCTGAGAGCCAAAAGAGCTCAAGGGCTTTTAGATATAAATATTTTAATTCAAAATCTGTCATTCTTTTCCGAGTGACAGCAAAAAGTGGATTTTTAGATTTCTTTGTGGTCTCAGTACCCAAAACATCCTTAGGCCAATTTTTTATAATTATGCAAGTATGAAATGTAAAAAAAAAAATATTATTTTCATTTTAGAACCACAGCCTGAACATTTAATTTGAAATGTTCAGCTTCTAAGAAATAATGAGTAATTGTTGTTTATGACCTTAATCTGCCATTCATAATCAAATGTTTATCAAATCTTTTTTTCCAAGTCGTAATTCAGGATTTACTCCAAGTGTAAAAAAAGCTGAGAGACATTGAAAGTTATTGTAATTTTCTTTTATTATTTTCTTTTAATCCACTACAGAAGATATTATTTCTGGGAATTTGATTGCTACCAGGAAAGCCATCACCTTGCTAACGTGTTTTCTTTAATAAATATGGATTGAAATGTCTGCTGGCTTAAACAGCAGCATTTTCTGTTGAGTCCCATTTTAAACACCCCACGGATGAAGGCAGGTGCAACCTGAGCTGGGAAAATGTAGTTTTGTCCTGGGAATGGTTCTGATCAGAAGGAAGAATTTGGACAATTAATGAGCAGCTGGGATGGTGTGGGAAGGTTGGGTTAATTAAAAGGGCCGATTAAACCTTTCCATGAAATAAATAAGGGCAAGGAACTTTGTTTTTTCCATCTTGACCATGTGGAGATTCTTGGTTCACACTCTGCCTGATCCCTGTGGCAGACATGAAGCCAAATATTCCTGACAGGCTCAGGAGGAGGAAAAGAGGAGAAGACATTGGATTCAGGCCAACATTTCCCAAACTTTCAGGGTTTTTCATGGTGATTAAATTCTTGCATCCATTGCTTCTGTGTAAGTCTGTCATTTGAAGGCACAAGAAATGGAGATTTTTGCCATCCTGGAGTGACTGTGACTGGCAGGGATTTTCCTTCCCTTGGCTTAATGGGAATTAATCCAGTGGTGCAGACATCAGCAGGAACAAGTGTCCTTAGATTTCTTCTGGACAGGCTCCAAAATGCTGTGCAGGATTCTGTTTCTGTTTCATTTCCAGGCTTTATAGCATTGGAGATAATAGAAAGTTAAATAAACTCGACTCGCTCCTTTGCTCTGCACTTCTTTGTGGCTCCCATTTCCCTGAAAATCAAGGCAAAAAACACACACAGAGGGTCAGAGTCTCATTTCATATCAAATTTGCTCGCAGCTAATTGAATTGCAGTGAATGTCTGAGAATTCTGCAGGAGGAATTTCTGGACAGAGTTACCTGAACACGGCCTGAGTGGAATTTCCAGTGGGTGTAAAACCCAGCACATGTGCTCAGGAGATTATTTACCCTTTCCTGTTTGCTTTTCTCTTTTGAAGTTCCCAAACACACAAGGAAGGCAGCTTGAAGCAATTTTTGCAAGCTCTTCACTGGTGAAAATTTAAAAATAATAAGGGCATGTGCCAGTTGGTTGGACTGAATTTCCTTGCGATACTCAATCCAAAGAAAGACATTCCTGGTAAAATGACCTGGTGCAAATTTGTTTAGATCTTGCACATTTAACCCACAGCCAGACATGTTAGGCTGTGATTCTTTATGGCACAGCTGCAAGAGCAAGATATTAATAGAAGTATTAATAGTTAGAATAAAAATAATTGTCAGCAAATGGCGTGGTACTGGAATACTGGAACACACAATGTGAAAATGCAGTTGTGTTCCTGTAAAAAATCCATAGGCACACATATGGTTTCATAATATATCCTAGATTGCAAAGAACAAATGGAATTTAGGAATGATTTGGTTTACAGTTCCCTTAAGTAACATTATCTTGTTAAAGACATTAACCTCAGGCCTTTACTGTTATATATTTGCTTTTATTGTTTTCATCCTGGGGAGCAACCTGTAGGAGAGACACTCAACAGGAAAAGAAGGTTCAAAGGGCATCAAAACATTGATTTTCAAGATGGCTGAACAGCTGTCTTGGGAGCACTGTGCAATTATGAAAAACAGACATCTCTCTTCAGCCTCCCTTATTATTAAAGATCTTCCCAGCCCTTCCCAGCACTAATAACTGGGGGAAGATTTACCTTGGCATCGTTGATTTTCCTCCCTGGGCTGTGCTACTCCCACTGAATCGAGTTTAACAGGATGAAATAAATTCTCTGGTGAGCTGCATCGAGCAAGATGCTGACAGAAAAAATGGCTCAAACAGCTTCTCCCAAAAAGATTTGCCCCAGCTGTAGTGATCTATATGGGATTTCTTCTTTCTGGTCATCCTCAGGGCTTTTATCCTGTATTTTTTTAGGTTTTTTGCTGTGGGTTTCTGGGTTAGGTATGCACAAATCTCACAACAAACTTCAGGAACAACATTTCCATTAAGTTGCCTGACAAGTCCATTTTCCAAGCGCTCTCCAGGTTTGCGCCTATTCCTTGACACAGGTGTTCCTCCTTGGCTTCCCCTCTCCCTGCTGAAAGCCAAAGGAGCTTTTTAAACGCCTTTGGCAGCCCCTCCTTTGGCTGTCCAGGGACAAATCATCTCCCACCATGAGCTGTGCTGCTTCCAGAGCATTTCCACAGCTTCTTACCTGCTTTAAATGAGCCGAGGATGGGGAAATCTCTGTGGTCCTGACTGCATCATCCTCCCAGGCTGGGCTTTGCAGATGCTCTGAGATGAGAGGGTTTAAACTGGACTTGGTTCAAATGTCCCCACGAGTGCCAACCCCTGCTTGGTCCTCAATTCCCTCCCCTGAGAGCCCTGGCCAAGGTGCAGCACCAGGCTCAGAGATGGGGGCACTTTGTGTCCCACAGGAGCTGTCCATGTTACCCTCCTCCCCCAGGAAAAAAACATGGAAAACCAGGAAAAACGGAGGTGATGCCAAAATAGAACCAATCCATGAGAATGGGACAAGATGGGGAAAACCCAGCTGCTCCCAAGGGGAGAAAAAACCCAAAACGATGCAAAATGCAAACGTTCTTCGAGTTCCATTGCTCAAGCAGGACACCAAGTCCCAGGATTGCTTTCCCAAATAAAATTGCTTCCCCAAATAAAATTGCTTCCTCTGGAAAGTCCTCATTGCACAGCTGCCCCAGACTCAGTGACTTCCAAGCCCTTGCCTCAAGGTTTCCAAGCTGGGGCAGCTTTTTTGTGTAGTCCCAGCTTCAGAGGTCATTTTGGGATATGTGATGATGCTTTTATTTTTCTTTTTTTTTCCATTTGCAGTTGTTCTCTCCCAGTCAAGGCAAAGAGTCCATCCAGTGACATCCAGGAGGTCACAGCAGACAGTTCACAGGAGCAAGCAAGGCTCTTCAGATCTCCACCAGCTCTCATTGCAGGCTCCTAGCAAAGTCGAGCACCAACCTCGTTAATCAGTTACAGATGAAGGGTTATTTCTTTCCCATGACCACGAGAGATAGAGACTGATAAAAAAAAGAGAAAAAAAAAAAGATAAAATAAAAGCCCATGTGGCTGAAACTGAGGGTTCTGGAAGAGAAAGAAGCAGCTGAGATGTTCTGTCAAGGGGTGTTGCTGTTTCTGCCTCTGCTGGATGAGTGTCTGGGGCTCTTTGCTGTTCCCCAAGGATGTAATTAGGATGCAGCACGGTGGGTCTCCATTCCTGGAGTTTCCTAGAGGCCAGCAGATGTCCAAGGGTTTTTTTCCCTTTTGTCTTTTCAATAAGTTGAGAATTGGATCTTGCAGCTTTTCCTTACTGCCACAACAATTTGCTGCAGAGAGAAAATGAACAAATCCTGTGGCAAATGGTGAGGGGGAAGAAAAAAAAAAATCAACAATTATTCTGCAATAATTCTGAATGAAGATGTGTTTCCTGAGGCAGAGAGGAATAATTGCACAGTCAGATGCCAACGCTGTGTTTAAAAGATCCATCCACGGTATTTAACCACATGCTGCCTTTTACAAACATGGGATTGTGGTTCTGTCAGTGCTATTTCCACCTTTCAATGGAATCCAAAGATCCAGGAATGCTGCATTTGCATGTATGAAGTCACCAAAATCCCTTTTCCCCCCCGTTTATCCAGCGTGCTCTGACGGCTTTTTTCCAGAACGAAGCTGTGGGGTTGTGTTGTTGGATGCTGACGGGTGGAAAATTGGTTGTTTAAATTCCAGGAAATGTCTGATTTTTCAACTCCAACGGGTTTGTAATTAAGGAAGAATCCAGCTGTCAGCCAGGGGAGGAATTATGAAATGCTAAAATCACTGGGGGCGATGGAGAACAATTAACATTCTCAGCCGTCGGGCCGTGGTCTCTGAGCGCGGGCTCCGTACCTCGCACGCGCTCGTGGCCTCTTCCACCGAGGGCTCCTGTGGGATTTGGACATGACCAGAGAACATTGCATTACTTCAGCTCTTCTGGGGTCAGGAAAAAGTCATGGAGTGCTGGAGTTTCTTCTCCTTGAAGTCCACAACCAAAGGTGCAGAGCCAAGTGAGGCGGGTGATGAGTTTCAGCCCCGCTGGCTTCAGTGGCTTCAGGGGGAAGTGGAGCCACTGAGGAGCTGACACGGGGCCTTGGTGGGAGTGGGATGGTGGAAAAGCAGCTCAGGATCTCACATCAGCCCAGGCAAAGCTGAGTATTGTGGTCCAAGGGCTCAGGAATCAAAGCCAAGCCGGGCTTTCTGCTGTTGTGCTGGGAGGAGGAGGAAGGTGAAGGCAAAGAGGCAGAGCCATAGGGTTGTGGTGGGGTTGGCATGAACAGAGCAGCTGTCACTGCTCAGCTGGAGCCTTCCCTGCCTTGTGGTTGTGCACAACTTCTGATGGGACCCTCTGAAGTGGGGCAGATCCTCTGCTCTGAGTGCTTGAATTTGGGTTACAGCGCCTGGTTCTGTGTTTAGTCTATGGAAGCCAGGGAGACAAAGGGGACCATGTGGGCTGGGACCGATGCTCTGCTCTGAGCACCTGAATTTGGGTTACAGCACCTGGTTCTGTGTTTAGTCCATGGAAACCAGGGAGAGACACAGCACCATGCAGCCCAATCCCACCCAGCAGGGCTCTGTAAGAAGCAGTTTGAGGAGCAGTTATCTCATTCTGGGCTGTGACTGTTCTTGTTTTATTAGTCTGTACATCCAGCCTGGATTTCTACCAGCCCAGCAAATCAACACCAGTGTATTGACACGTTTGGAACTGAGGTTTATTTAAATCTGTCTTCGCATTTGTCCAACTCTGTGTTATGTATAATTCTTTGGCACTCCTGTGTTATGCCCACATTCCTCGAGTGGAAAGCCAGCCTTGTGAGATACAAGTCACACTCATCTCCTGTCAGTTTTAAAAGGTACTGGCTGGAGGACAAAGTAGCTTGGAAGAAGTTTTGATATTATCTGGAAAGTAAAAAAAAACCAGAAATCCAGGATGTGTTATAGTTGGAAACAATCAGCAGAGATAATGCTGGACTCGGGGAGGTGCAGAAGAAGAAGCCAAAAGGTGACCTGGAGGGAGGGAGAGAGTGTGGAATTACAGAGAGCACAGAGTGTTAGGAACCATGGATGTTTCCTGGGACAGCGAGGAATCCATGGACGGGCTGGGAAAGGGGAGAAAGTCGCGTGAATTCTGCTCTGCTGCTCTCCTTGCCCAAGCTGGATGTGAGTTACAGGGGAGCTCAAGCCAACGAGCTGGATCCCAGCTCCCTTGTCCAGATCCAAGTTCCATCTGCCTGATTTCCCAGTGTTTACATGGGAACGCCTTGGTCGGTGTCAGCACTCCTTGAGATGTTACAAAACCAGGGGAAGTGGGATCAAATGGGGTCCAAACTCATCCACCAAAGGTCAACCCTACAACACCGGGCTGGGAACCCATAGGTGAACCCCCAGCCCCGTTCCCCTGCTGGTCCTGAGGTGTTGGACCCCCACCCATCCCTCTTGTCCCTTGAGGATGCTCCACAGGAGCTCTGAGCCTGCAGGGGCTCTGCTGGATTCCCTCATTGCTCTGTCCTGTTCATCCAAATGAAAACCCCAAGACAGGATGGGATTGCTTTCCCACTCCTGAAGAGCCCCAAGCCAAGCCAAGAGGCAAATTTTGGATATTCAGGATGGAATTGCGTTCCTACTCCTCAAGAGCCCCAAGCCAAGCCAAGAGGCAAATTTTGGATTTGCTCAGGATGGGATTGCTCTCCCACTCCTGAAAAGCCCCAAGCAAGCCAAGAGGCAAGTTTTGGATGCTCATGATGGGATTGCCTTCCTACTCCTAAAGAACCCCAAGCCAAACCAAGAGGCAAATTTTGGATTTGCTCAGGTTTGACCCGTCTAAAAAATGCAGGGTGAGCTGAGAACTTGGGCTCTAAACCTGGACGTGAGCCTGGGCTCAGATGTGCTGATACCAGTCCTATCTCTCTTTTGGGGATGACATAAATATTTAAGAGTGCTCAGCCGGGTGTTTTTGTAAGGAACAGGGATAGTTTGGGATAAGGAGATGAGTCACGATTCTGAGATAGTGCCTGGCTGTTACTGGAACACTGTAAGGCAGCTATAGCGAGTCTATATTAAGGAACAAGATGAATAATTATTTAAGGATGAAAAGGCACATTTATTCATAAAGAGAAAATGTTAGCAGCTCTGTGACTCTCTCCTTTCCAACACAGAGAGTTTCGCAGAAAAGAAGTGATAAAACAACCAAAAAAACCCCAAAAACCAGAAAGTGTGTCTCACGTGCAAGGCCAGGAAACAAAACTCCCATTATTTGGGAATTATCTTATTAGACAGAGATGTTTTGGTAGAGAAGAAATAAAGGTGTGTATTGAGAAAGGACTGCTGTGGCCAAGGCTTGATGAGTATCTTGGATTGGGGTTGTTCAGCCTGGAGAAAAGAAGATTTTGGGATGATCTATTTGCGGCCTTCCAATGCCTGGAGAGAGATTGTGTATGAGGAATTGGAGTGACAGCACACAGGGAATGGCTTCCCACTGCAAGAGGCAGGGATAGGTGGGATATTGGGTAGGAATTCTTCACTGTGAGGGTGGGCAGGCCCTGGCACAGGTGCCCAGAGCAGCTGTGGCTGTCCCTGGATCCCTGGAAATGCCCAAGGTCAGGCTGGACAGAGTTTGGAACAACCTGGGACAGTGGGAGGTGTCCCTGCCCATGGCAGGGGAACTGGAATGAGATGAGCTTTAAAATCCTTACCAACCCAAACCATTCCATGATTTTTTGATATATTTTCTAACCTTCACTGCTCTAATTTTTGAATCTATGAAAGTTGTGAGTATCAATTAATTCCATAGGATACAGAAAATGCACATGGAACAAAACCTTGGGCATTTCTCATGGGGAGGGGATGCAGAGGCTGCTGTGGGTGACCACAGACGCTGCTCTGAAGGACAGCCTGACTTTAAACCCTGTTGATAACAAATCACCTGTGCCAACCTCTTCATTAGGAAAGGACCAAACCCAAGCCCTTAAATTAAAGTTATAAAACAAAACTTTTCATCCTCCCCTTCCCATCAGAGCCATCCCCAGCCCTGCCTGCTGCATTCCCGAGTTGGAGCGGGATTGGGAGCAGGTAGATGACATTACACACACAGCCTGTCAGCACACACTCCCATAGCCCAGGCACAGCAGGACAGCCTGGCTTGTGACAGGTGGAAAAATGCTTTGGAAGCAGAGCTTTGGGAAGAGTTACAGCCACGGAAGACGACGATTCCCTTTGCACTTTATCAGCCGCGCTTCCGATGGGCGCCGAGCTCTTGGCTCGCCCTCAGGGATGGGATGTCAGATAAACAGGGACTTTGATGGAGCCCTGCTCGTCCCCAGCCAGGGAAATGCAGGATGTAAAATATGGGAGAGCAGGTTCTGGAGTAGGTGTAACTTGGAGAGCATCGGTGGGGCTGGGCTGATTTATCCAAGCTGAGAAATCCCGGCTGGAATTGAGGATATTTCTCTGCCTTGCTCTTGGAGGAGTGGGAAAAGGAAGAAATGTCATAATGAGGATGGACTTGTCATGGTTTTGAACAATGGCTTTGGGAATTCCTCTTCTGGCAGCTCATGGGGAATATCACTCCTCAGGGGAGTGGGATCCTTGTGGAATCCTTCCCACTCAGGGCATTCCATGATCCCAAACCCATGGGTGGCTCACAGGTGCTCCCTGGCACAATTCTGGTTAGTTTTGTGGGAAAACAAAAACAAATGAAGAGGCTATGGGATTGATTTAGCTCCCTCAGGTCAGTAATTACCAGGGGTATGATGCAGGCTGTATTGTGGGAAGATATCCATGATTAATCCTTGGAATTCACCACCACAAGACACGGCTGAAGCCAGAGGAGTTGCTGATTTCAGCCCCAGCCTGCAGGATTATGTGAGCAAGGTTGTGTTTGATTTGATTAGTTTGGGGAAAGCTCAAAGCCACAGCAGCTTGGATGAAATCAAAGCTTTACATGTTTTGGTGCAGGGCTGAAACCTGAGCCAAGGGCTGCAGGGAAGCTCTGACAGGTTATTCCATAACTTCCCAAACTGGGGGTCCTCCTTGCAAGTGTGACACCACACAGCAGGAAAAGCTGCTCCAAAAATCCAACTCAGGAATTACCCAGGAATGTGCAAACCTAAATTCAGTCAAGGGGGTAAAAATCTCTTCCCTGCTCCAAAATCCAACAGAGGAATTACCCAGGAATGAGACCTAAACTCAGTTCAGGAGGCAAAAATCTCTTCCCTGCTCCAAAAATCCAACAGAGGAATTACCCAGAATGTGCAGAGCTAAACTCAGTCCCGGGGGTAGAAATTCTTCCCTGCTCCACAATCTCCCAAGGAAAACCAGGGGATTTTTGCTTATCCCATTCTCCCCACTACAGCAGATCTGAGCTGTGCTCTTCAACTTGAACTTGGCCTCGAGTGGCTCCATCAGGAGCTGCGATGGATGCACAGAGGAGGCTCTGATGGATGGACAGACAGAGGAGGCTCTGATGGATGGACAGACAGAGAGCCCTCGCGTGTCTCCTCGGGCCGGTTCCCTTCAGCAGGTGTTTGCTGTGTCTGAGCCTCCTCTGTTTATAGAACCCCTGTTCCATTTGGAAGGATGAAAAATATCACTGGCTTTTATTGTAAACAGCCTCGCCTTCCCTTAAACACTGAAAGGAAAGGTTACAAGATTAGTCACAGGCCTCTCCCCCCCACCCCACCTCGCTCTGCTCTCCCTCCCAAAACCCAAATCTGCCCTGGAATGGGGCTGGAGCAGGGTGTTGGTGTGGGAAAGGGTTAAAACCCTGGGGTCCAGCCCTGTGTGGGACCCCCTGCTCTGGGTGAGGGGTCTGTGCAGCCTGGGGGGTCTCTGGAGCTGCCCAGTGCTGCCTATCGGCTTTCAAACACAAGCTTGGATGAGTGTCCAGGCTTTATCTTCAGTTTGCTGCCAACAAGGCTCATTTTGATTTCTTTCTCTTTTTTTTTTTTCTTCCTTTCTTTTTTTTCCTTTATTTTTTATTTTTTTCCTCCATCAGGGAAAGTCAATCTTTCATAATGACAGAAGCAGAGCCAGGCATCTGTGTCAAAGGGCTGGGAAAGCACAACGAGGGCTGGCCTGCGCTTGGTGCTGGTGTAAGGTGGGTTTGGAGACGAGATGGAAAGGATGGGATGGGTTTGGGATGGGGAAATCCGAGCTGGAAGCAAAACTTGGTGGCTTTGCAGTGACCCTAATGCAGACAGAGCTCCCCAGCACTTTCTGCAGGAGGCTTGCATGTGGATAGAAGTTTTCCACATTAAAGACATAAAAAATTGGCACAGTTTGCCCAGAGAGGTGCTGGATGCCCCAAAATCCAAGTTCAGGTTGAACAAGGAGCAACCTGATTGAGCTGAAGATGTGCCAGCAGGAAGGTTGGACTAAAAGACCTTTAAAGGTCCCTTCCAACCCAAACTAATCTGATTTTTTTGGCCACCACAGGGCTCAGCTTTACCCTGGGGATGGGGATAAATGAGCTCTGTGCAAAGCCCTCCAGCTCCAGAGGGGCACGAGCATCCTGACAGGGCCTCTAACATAAGGCATGTGTGTGTGAGAGCCGTGGCATGAATCACCAGGGAGCTTTATTTAGGAGGCAGAGTCAGAGAAAATTCCACCCTTGCCCTGGGAGAAGGGGAAAGCAGGTGTTTTTTTCCATAAACTGTCCTTAGCCCTGAAGTTAATGGCCATAAATTAAAGCAGCAGGGGAACAGCAGATGTTGCTCTGGGAATCCATGTGCATGGAGGTGAAAACTGGAGGGTTTTTTCCTTTTTGAATCCAAATCCAAAGAGATGTCATACCTTTTTCCTTGCTGGCTGATAGCTCACAGAGGGCTGCACTGGCTCATCCCAGCACAGGGATGGGCAGGAATCCCAAATCCCAAATCTCCTGCTTCCCTCTGGGTCTGGGTATCCCTCCTTAGAGTGAGTTGTAAGGGATTTGTTTGTTAATTGAAATAACCCCCCCAGTATTCTTGATGCTATTTAATTCTCCCTTTTTTCCCTAAAATCACTCAATTCCTGCCCTGTGGATGGCACTGAGAGCCTGGCACCCAGAATCACCCAGGCACATCCCACTCCTGCTGCTCCCAGGGATGGAGACAGAGGTAAAGATGTTTCTTGTGAAAAAATTCCTTTGCTTAGGGCAGGAGGTTGGGATGGGGTGTTCTTTAATGTCCCTTTCAACCCAAACCATTTTGTGATTCTGTGATTCTGTGATCCTCATCTTTTTCCTTTTACAGGCACTTTTCCAAGCAGATTTACCCCTTTCCTATTAGCTTCAACTCGCTGATCCTCCAAAGCCGACAGGAGGAAGAAAAAATAATAAAAGAAATGAAAAAAAAAAGAAAAAAAAAAAAGAAAAAAAGAAAAAGAAAACCAAAAGCCCTGGGGCTAAATTGAAGCCATTAGTAGCCTCGAACTGATGACAGGGCAATAAATTACTAATTAACCTTGGGGGCGAGTTCAACACCTTGGGGATAAGTGTGAAAACACGCAGTAATAAGCCCTGACACGGGCAGGCTCCCGCCGGGCCGGGCCGGCAGCGCTGCCTCGGATTTTGAGGGAATTGTGCTCAGATTAGGGAACAGCACAGGGGGACTCGGGGCTGGCACCTCGCACCTCGCCTGGCCTCTGTCCTGAAAAAAACAAAAAACAACAAAAAAACCACATTTCTGCCTTGTGTTTGCAAAGCTGCTTCTTCCTTGGGTGTCCCAGGAAGAAAAAATATATTTAAAAAAATACATATACATATACATATACATATACATATACATATACATATACATATACAATATATTTTTCTATATATATTGTATTTATATATGTATATTTATATATATTATATATAAATATATATATTTATATGTACATATATAAATATATATTTAGCTATATATATTTATTCATTTATATATTTTATATCTATTTATAAATATAAATTTATATACACATCTATATGAATATATATTTATATATACATATATAAATATATATATTTATATAAAATATATTTATATAATATATTTATATATTATATATAATATTTATTATATATTATATGTAAAATGTATATTTTAATATACAAATATATATATAGAAAATATAAATATAAATATTTTTCTTCCATATATACATACATACATATATATATATATATATATATATATATATAAAAGTGTGGTTTAGTGCAGCCTTTTCTTCCTTATAAATATATATGTTTATATTTAAGTGTGGTTTAGTGCAGCCACACTTTAAAAAAATTATATATATATGTGTATATATATATATATATATATATATATATATATGTATGTATATGTGGTAATCACATGATGTAGGAGATTTTTTATGTCTGTAAATGCAGATATTTGGATATCTCACTGTGATTCCAGGAGCAGGAGAGTGTGGTAATTATCCCAACCTGAGCCCCGTCTGTGCAGGTTTTCTTTGGTGGTTTAAATTTTATTCCCCAGCAAGGAAAGGGGAAATGCAATCCTGACCACCCACGGAGAGCTCTGGAAATGTGACCACGGTGGGGACAGGGAGCTGTGATTGCAGGGGGCTGTGGCAGCGAGGAATCCTCCTCTCTGCGCTGGGTGATGATGAAGAGGCAGCACACGCTCGAGGCAGTGAAGGGCAAACTCTTCCCACATCACAAAAAACCCCAAACATCCAAACTTTCAGCTTAAAGAGCAACCCAAAGCCACCTCTGCTCTGAGACCCCCCAACTTCTCCTTTTAATTGTCTTTATTTCCCCTCCTCCTGGGGTGAGCATTCGCAAGGTTCAGGTTTTGGTTCAGTTCAGTTTTTGGTTCAGTTTTTGGTTCGGTTCAGTTTTTGGTTCAGTTTTTGGCTCAGTTCAGTTTTTGGTTCAGGTTTTAGTTCAGTTTTTGGTTCAGTTCAGTTTTTGGTTCAGGTTTTAGTTCAGTTTTTGGTTCAGTTCAGTTTTTGGTTCAGTCTTTGGTTCAGTCTTTGGTTCAGTTTTTGGTTCAGTTTTTGGTTCAGTTCAGTTTTTGGTTCAGTCTTTGGTTCAGTCTTTGGTTCAGTCTTTGGTTCAGTTTTTGGTTCAGTTCAGTTTTTGGTTCAGTTTTTGGCTCAGTTTTTGGTTCGGTTCAGTTTTTGGTTCAGTTTTTTCAGCATCTTGCTGCTGATGGAGCAGGGGCTGTGCCACCGCTGTTGCATCGAGGTCCTTTCAGCTGTAATGGTGCCTGACAGCTCTGAGAGCAGATAGGGCTCAGCTAATCATGTTTTAATAGCCCTACCTTGTAGGGAAGGGCTGGCTCGGAGTGTACCCAGTAATATTTTAATTTCTGAGCTCTGATGAGCATAATTTTGAGCAGGTATTCAGTTTCTTTGTGCTCCAAATCGTGCTCCCAGATGTTCGATGCCAACGGGCTCTAAAGAGCAACTGCACAAATATAATATTTAATACCCCATGTCAGTTTGGGTGTTCCACTCAATTTCCTGGAGAGATCTTTAAATTCATCTTATTTAGCTTGAATACCCAATCAGTTCCATACTCCAGCTCTGTAATTCCACATAACTCAGCTCTCTAATTTCTGGGATGCAAATGTGGAGCAGATGTAAAAGGGGGAGCGCAGGGAAGGGGGGATGTTCCTGCACTTTCTGCAGGGCTGGTTATCAGGGAGAAAAAGCCTGCCAGGATTGGCAGCAAATGCAGCCCCAGATGCTTTGGGCCCTAAATGAGTGTTTGGAGAGGAGGAGGGACAGCCTGATGTCCCTGACCATGAGAAATCATCCAGCTCATGATGGAATAAATGCTCCTGTCCCATTAAGTAAGCCTGAGCTGCCAGGCAGGTGGAAAGGGGCACTGAGATTTCAGGGTGCCCTCAGAGCTGGAAATTTGGGCTCAAAATTGGGTTTGGGAGAATCCCAGAGGCATGGGAACAGACAGGTCACTGACACAACCCATCCAGCAGCCCCAAAAATGCTCTCAGGGTTGGAAATTTGGGCTCCAAACTGGGTTTGGAAGAATCCCAAAGGCATGGGAACAGAATCCCAAAGGCATGGCTGGAAATTTGGGCTTCAAACTGGGTTTGGAAGAATCCCAAAGTCATGGGAACAGACAGGCCACTGACACAACCCCTCTAGAAGCTCCAGAAATGCTCTCAGGGCTGGAAATTCAGCAGCTGCCACTCACAGCACCATCCATCACCACGGGCTCTTTGAACACAGCTGAGTGATTTGACCTTTTATTTTCTTTCTGCTTTCAAAAGAAATAAAATAAAAATGCAATCCTGGCTGCTGCTCCCTGAGCACAACTGCCCAAGCACCATATATAGCATCAACCAGGGACAGCCACACCTCCTCCCATGATTTTCAGCAATTCCTCTTCCTCCAACTCCCTCCAAGCTGCATTAATCATGGGTTTTTTCAGAGAAAACAGGATTAATTTGCCCTCTTGCCTTTTCTTTGGTGTTCTACAGCAAACTTTGGGTTCCTGTGGGGTCCTGTGCATCTCTCAGCCTCGAGAGGAAACAGGAGTTATTTCCTCACAGCATTTCCTGCTCCTCCCAGGTGGTCACAGCCCCCTGTGAACACTCAGGTAAAAAAATTCCTCACTTTCTCCACGTTTCCTTGCCAAAAATAAATCTGTATTTTTGCTGACTGGCCTGTGGGAAATGAGTTTGTAGAAAAAATTTTAAATAGCTTCTAATTGTAGTAGTGTGAATTATCATATCTGTATTGTCTCACCCTCCTCATGAGACTAAAAATAAAATAAAAGTTTTTAAAACGTCTCAGTTACCCCATCTCCAAATCAAAAAGAAGTAAAATCCAACACTGACCCATCTCACTTCAATTTAAAGATCTCAGCAGCTTCAAAAGCTGCATCCTGATCTTTGGGGTTGTTCTGGAAAAGCTCAGAATGTGAATAGGTGAATGTTTATTTCCACCTGTTGGCATCTTTAATAGCCCAGGAGTTTCTCCCTTTTCTCCTCCCCGAAAGCATTTTCCAAAGGGCTCCTTGGAGATGTGCTCAGCGTTAAACAGACAAGTGTCACGCCATGAAGTCATAAAACAACCCCAAATTCTGTGTTTTATCTGGTCTAATCCCAGTCTCTCTCACACTGACAATGTAGATCCTTCATGTCATGTCCTTATTAGAAAAAACCTCTTTAAAACCTTTTTTTTTTTATATATTTCTTTTTATTTTACTGGGAAAACCACTCATGTTCTGCCATATAAAAATAGATTTCCCTTCATCTGTGGCCGTGCTGATTGCAAAGCCTGGGACATCTTCAATTAAATCACTTGGGCTTGGTGATTCCTTTCAGAGAAAAGCATTAAAATAGAATTTGTGTCTCATTACAGCTACAGCATTATAATCTTTGCCTTCTTGTATTATTTATTTTCATCTCCTGAGTGAACATCCCTCACTCAGCTTTGCAGACAAGGATGGGACTCTCTCATTCCTGCAGGGACACTGGGAATTACAGGATTATTATAATAATTTTAATTTTAATTTTAATTTTAATTTTAATTTTAATTTTTATTTTTATTTTTATTTTTATTTTTTATTTTTATTTTTATTTTTATTTTTATTTTTATTTTTATTTTGCGACACCTCCCCCTCCATCTCTGCAATGTCACTTCAGCTTTCACCATGGATTTCCCCAGGACTGGAACATTTTGTTGAATTCTGAGCTCTGTGTCTCCAACCTCCCCCAGGTCCATCCTCAGACAAAGAAGAAGACAACAAAATTATCTTTTTCTTTCACCCAGGACCCTTTTTATGCACTAAAAATAGAAATATCATTTAAAATGAGCTGCTCAGAGAGACACATTGACCTAAGTAAATAAGAAATCACTTAAATATTTTGAAACTGGCAACCTCATATATTTTAATTATAGACTGCAGTGATATTCTGCTGAAAGCAATTACATTGCAGCTCTTCCCACACACATGGGGAAATCCTGGGAGCTGGAATTCACAATGACTTCAGCATTTAAGGCATCACGGATGTTTTTATTAAAAAATCAAAATTTTTCAATGTTTTGCAACAAGGCAAGCGGTTCATTGTTCTGGACACGGCCTCATTGATATGTGAGGGGTAATTGAAGCAGGTGAAGGTGGCTGTGTTGTCTCCTGAAGCAGATATATATGAGAACAAGCTTTTCCCCCCACTTTTTGAACAGCCTCTTGTTTTTGCAGGAAAATGACCCAGCCCTGCTTCGTCAGGACTTTTTAAAACTTGCCATGGCCAGCAAAGATATTTCTGTTTAAAAGCACAGAAATGCTCCCCTCCAGAGCTCCGAGGGAAGGAGATCTGTTTCCCTGGTTGGGCTGGCCAGCGAGCGGGGCTGGAGACGCTCAGCTCCAGCTCCTGCCACTGATACCCCTCAAAATTACCCAGGATGAATGGGGCCTTTTAGTGAGCAAAGAAACGGGCAGGGATCACAATCATCCCTTTCTGGCCAGGGTTCTGCAGCGAGGGCTGAGGCCGGGGCGTGCAGGAGAAGGAAAGCAGCAATTTCTCCGCGGTTTCCGTGGCGTGTTGGAAGCTGGGGGAGATCTGCTCGCACGCAGCCCAAATTCACCAGGATGTTTTCTGAAAAATCCTCCTCGCCCAGGATTTTCTCCTGGGAAGCTGAGAGGGATGGAAATAATAATTATCTGATTGCTGCTCCTGTGTTGTGCTGCTTTGGAATGTGACTTGGGCGTTGTTTACCAGCAGGTGAATGTTTGATTGGTTCTGTGTGAGTTGTTTTTAATTAATGGCCAATCATGGCCAGCTGTGTCAGACTCTCTGAGTCAGTCATGGGTTTTTATTATTCATTCTTGTTAAGCCTTCTGATGTATCCTTTCTCTTTCTTTAGTATAGTTTAAGTATAGTATGATATGATATATGATATATGATATATGATACATGATATACGATATACGACATATGACATATAATATATAATATATAACATATAATATATAACATATAATATATAATATATAATAATAATATATAATATATAATATATAACATATAATATATAATATATAACATATAATATATAATATGTAATATGTAATATATAATATATAATATATAATATATAATATATAATATATAATATACAACATATAATATAATATAATATAATATAATATAATAATAATATATAATATATAGAATTAATATAAAATAAAATACTAAATCAGTCCTCTGATTTATTAATTATTTAAAATAATAAATAATAAATTACAATATAATAGAATAAAGTCTATAAATAATTAGTTATATATAAATAATTATATCTATAAATATAAATAATACTATTTATCATTTATTATATATTTATTTAAATATTTTATATAAATAATATATATAATATAATTATATTTTAATATACTTTAAAACATTTTATCGTTATTTTAATAATAAAAATTATAATGTACTATAATAAATATAATTAATATAATATAAAATGAGAAATCATATAACATATAACATAAAATAATAAATCAGCCCTCTGAGAACTTGGAGTCAGATTCTCATCCCTCACAAACACCACACCTGAGCACCTCAGGCTGGTCACTGTCCTTGACTCCCTTCCATGGATTGGGGACAATGAATGACATCCTTCCCATCTCCTGGTGGCCCTCAGGTGATGATGGGAGGTGGCAGAACATCTCGTGGTGCTGGTGAGGTTTTCCTGTGTGCTTCACACGGCAGAGCTCTGCTCAGGGTGAGAAGTTACACTTCTTTCCTGTTATTGCAGAACTAAGTGCTTTGCACATTTGGGAAATATTATTAAGTAATAGTCTGAGTGACGGGCTGTGGTCGGAGTTAATTTCTTCCAGTTCTCCAAGTGTCTAATTACACTTTCTTCAGTGCTAAGTGGATGGATTGTGTCGAGTGTGCAAAGGGCTCTTGTTTAAATTTAAAACAAAACACACACAAAGAGAAAAGCCTCGGTTCATCAGTGAAAGTCAGGGCTAGGGACACAACCCAAAAATCCTCTGACAGTGTGGTGGTTCTGCCCATCTTCCCCCAAGAACCCACTGGGCAGAACCTAGCTGGTAAATCAAATCATCCCTTTCATACACCTCCAGTATCTCCCAGCTTAAAGCTGAGCCTGGCTTTGACTTAGACCCAAGGGAAGACCTGGTTAGGTAAACACAGGCAGTCCTATGTTTTAAGAAATTATTATTCTCCACTTGGCATCCCTGTGTCCTGCTGTCCACTCCTAGTCCACGCTGCTGCCAAGGGAAGGGGGCTCTGGAAAGGCCCTTGGGCTGATGTGGGATGTCACTCTGATTTTTTAAGTTTTTCTAAGCCTTCTGAGGTTTACATCCTTGTAATGAACTTTTTCACGCTCTTTATGTAAATAACTTATTGTTTTGCATTATTTTATGGAAGAAGAGAAATCTGATGGACTGTTGGTTTGTCCAGTGTCATTGGAGAGGTGGCACTGTCACCCTCCAATCCACTGTCACTTTTGGAAATCTATAAATGCTGGAATCAGAAATTAAGAAGTCCCTTTTACCTTGCAAAGAGCAGCGTGTCCACGTCATGTTATTTTGTGTTCTATAGTGACAGTGTTTGATCCCAGAGCAGGGTCAGGGCAGAAGAACATCCATGGAATCCTCAGCTGGAAACAGGGATTTGGTCAGACCTCATGGCTGGGGTGTGTTTGGAGACAACCTGAGCACCTCTTGATGGTTTATGGGAGATTAACAGAGGTTTTACATGAGCTCTCAGCAGAAGGACAAACTCTGTTGGGAGGGAATTTCCACTGCAGCCACATTGCACAGAGAAAAACAAGGCACAATTCTTCCCAAGAATATTTCTGAGATTCACATTCTCTGAACCTCAGAGAAAGGAAAAACAATTCTTATCATTTGCTGTGCCTGTGTTTGTGCAAAACTAGAATGCAATATGGAGATTGTTTACCCAAAATCTCCTGCTTTGTTTTGTTTCCTTGGCCTATCAGGGCCAAGAGTGTGTCAGGACTGTTGGGTGACAGTCACAGGTTTCAGAACAGTGTGTGCAGTTGTGTGCAGGGTTAAGTGCTTGGCAGATTCAATTTTAAATGTATAGAATATAGTATAATAAAGTCATTAATTAATAGTTAATTACTAGTATCCATGGAGTCAAATACCTCATTCTCTCCCCTCGTCGGGGCCATCACAACATTACAACATTTCCACATCTGCTGTGGCCGGTTGGGAAACCCAAACAGATGATTTTTCTGGTTGTGATTTAAAATTCCTTGGGGTGAGGGTGGCAGGGGAGCAAAGAGGGGCAGAATCATATGAGGGGCTCAGAGATAAAGCAGGGGACACATCACATCACATCACATCACCCTTCAGTGCCAAGGACAAGATCTAGGAAGGCACCACCAGCTTGGTCATGCTCATCAGCCACCACATCAACCTTAATCTGGGCTGATCACAAGTTTTTTTTTTACTTTGACCATGCTCAAAATAAGGATTTCGTGGTTATCAGATCCTTTTTGGTGGCTGTGCTCACTGATTTCTCTAAGAATGCACACATCCAGTTGGGAAGGTGGCTTGCAGGACCAGACTGGAATCCTGTGAGCCCAGGCGAGCTCAGGTTGTGATTTATTTTTCTTTCCTGGGGTTTGTGACTGAATCAGACAGGAGAGAGGAAGTGAAGGTTTGTTCTTTCTAAAGATTTATTTCGTTACATCTGCAACAAGTCAAGAGGAGAATGGGGTAGAAAGGCTTTTGGTTTTGGGCCTGGAACAAAGCTCAGGACTTGAGATAAACAAATGGGGGGAAGGAATTATCAAAGAGAGAGCTGGCCACAGACTTTGTTATGAGCTTTGTGTAACAAGCTGAGAAACTTTGGGAAATTAAACCAAACTGGAAGTGCACAGGGGTAAGAGGAGAAGCAGATGATTGAGGCACCTCAAGGAAGAAAATGGGGATACTTGACATGGAAAACATTGATTTGATAGCCATGGACACGCTCTGCTGGCTCCTCCAGGAGTGAAGTGGTGAGGTTTTCTTGGTTTTTACATCCCTGAGACAAAACATTGCTGTGGGGAGGGATTGTGACCCCGTGAGCTTCACCTCCCAGGTG
The DNA here is from genome assembly GCF_028551555.1 of Melozone crissalis. Classification (NCBI taxonomy): domain Eukaryota; kingdom Metazoa; phylum Chordata; class Aves; order Passeriformes; family Passerellidae; genus Melozone; species Melozone crissalis. The sequence goes on from NW_026535785.1 coordinate 2,719,873, forward strand.
TGAGGTGTGGCAGCACCCACAGCCAGGAACTGCATCCACACACAGGATTTTTCTCAGAGTTGGCTGCAAAAATATCCAGTAATTTTGATTTCCTATTTACAATTGTGAGTAATTGAAAAGAAAAAACAGAACAACAATGTCCCCCCATCCAAGTTTCCACTTTGGTAAGTAGGTGTGAGTAACTCCTACCTGGTGTTCGGGATGGTGTAGGAGCTGGATTACTCTGTGTAGGTCAGTGGAGGTGGTGAAAAATAACAAAAGTTCTGAGAGAGACAGGATTTGTTAAAAGAAAAAAAATTTATTTCTCTGTAGAGAAGAAAAAAGGGGGGGAAATGTTTAAAGTTTCATTTAAACATTTTGCACAACAGCAAAAGACAGCCAAAGGAATAAAATGCATGTTAAGGAAATTTAAGAGTTACTCAGAAATGAATGCCAGCTTGATTTGCTGAGCTCCTGACTCACCAAAATCCCACAGGGCACCTCCTAGAAAAGCTTTTCAGCCTCTCTTGAAGATCTCTATTAGGCTCTGCACAGATCCTCAGGGTCAGAGGGTTTCCCTTTGGAATTGGGTGTCCTGTGCTCTGGGGAGGGGAGATAACCCCTCCAGAAGGTGCCAGCACAGCTCTGCCAACACTTCCCTGTTACCTGTGCTGAGAGCTCCTTATCTCCCTGATACTCTATCAGCCTGGCCAGGGCAGGGCTCCCCACAGTCAAGTGGCTCAATTAGCAGTAATTAGTGCAGAGAAACTTGCTCTGTGCTGGGATGGAGCAGGTCTGTGTCTGCTGGTCCCTCCAGAGGAGCTGTGGGCTTGGCCTGGTGGCCAGGATGGATTTTGGGCTTTTTTGGTTCCCTTTTCCTGCTGGTTTTGTGGGGCTGGGTTTAGGGGCAAAGCCTAAAAGTGGGAAAATGGTGGACATGATCCCATCAGGGCACAGAGAAGGTGTGGGAGGCTCCCCCTTCCACCACAGGGGTGCACAAACAGGAATTGCACAGCCATTGGGCTTCCCAAAACTGTCCTGCAAGGGACGGTCCATGGTTGGGGCTTGGTAGGGGCTGCAGCAACTCACTGGGGTGGGCATTTTCAGTTTGATGGGGAATTTGGAGAACTGGGAGATGTGAGCTCCTCTGGTACAGAGATAACAGGGATTTTCTACAGCAACAAACCCTTTGAGATGCCCCAGTCACCAGCACATCCCATGGGGGAAGAGGGAAAACCTCAGGCAGGAGGTTCAGGATATTTCCTGCACACACACAGACTGCTCCGCATGGCTCCTCTCTCACTCTCTCCAGATTTTCACTGCAGATTTGGTTTTGCCTGCATTTTCTAAGCACTCACCCTTGGGGTTGAGGGGTTGAAGGGGTTGAGGGCTGTCCTGTCTCCAGCCCACAGCACAGCCAGGGATGTCCCTGTCCCTCCTGCAGGCACACAGTTAAAACTCAGCATCTCCAAAAGTTGGCCTCAGTGACAGTGCTCAGTGCTGCTGGCCAGAAACCTGCAAAGCAGAAGAGAAAAATGGTTTTGGTGGCAGAACTACAAATGCTGCATAAAGCACAGCTTGTTTCGGGCCTTTTTAATGTGGTTCTCTGCTGACTTTTTGTCCCCTAATTCACAGCAGAAGCGGAGCAGAGCTCGGTAGAGATTGAGCATGAATCCCCTGCGCTGGGTTAATGGGAACAATTACAGAGGTTTCTTCTTTTTCTGCTGCCAAGCTGTGATATGAAATCATTCTCTGGGTTCCTGTTTCCACGGGAACAATTAGTTTCATGCCGTTTTGGTCTTCGACATCAATGAAGTGTTTAACTAAACGAAGGCCAACACTTCATAAACGTATTGTCTCACGCAATAATCAAGTAGCTACCAAGTGCCACAGCTAAATGCACTGAAACCAACCCCACAAAACGCTCTGGAGCGCGTGAATATTTATTGATCTGCTACGGCACATCACCCGTGAGCCAAAAATACCGAAAATTCCAGCCGTGGGTGTTTAGGTGTTACCAGCTTTTGAGCCAAGCCACGTTTTCCCAAAGAGCCTGGTCACCTTGAGCCATCTCCAGGAGAGGCTTTGGGGACCTGCTGGGTGATGCTGATGGGTTTCAGCTGGCCCACGCTGCGGGCCAAGGGCAGGGGGCTTGCAGGACCTCGTAGCCCCACGGTGCCGGAGCTGCCAGGGCCGTGCCTGGTCCCCAGCCTTCCTCCAAGGACTCCACATATTTCCTCCTTCAAACAAAATATACAAAGAGTCCACACGGCAAGGAGTGGAATTCAGGGCTCTGCCTGCTCCCTCCCCGGCACATCTGGGAGCCTTTCCCTTGCAGAGCTCAGCAGCTGCACGGGAGGGAGGGAAGGAGGCAGACAGGGAGGGAAGGAGGGAAGGAGGGAAGGAGGGAAGGAGGGAGACCATTGTATTTTTGGGGTGCCCCATGGCAGGAAGGAATGCTGAATCTGATTCCATGTTCTTATAAGGCTAATTTATTATTTATTATTAATTTCAATTATTACTTAATAATTTATTAATAATATTTTTATTAATATTTAAAATATTTATTTATTAATAAGTTATTAATTTGTTAAATTAGCCTTCTAAGAACATATACATTATTATAATATAATATAATATAATATAATATAATATAATATAATATAATATAATTCGTATGTATATGTGTGTATATATATACTTATATATATGTATGTGTATATATACTTATATACATACTATATATACAAAGAATACATATTCTTTACATATATATACTATATATACTATATATTATATACTATAATATAGTATATAATATATATACACTATATATAGTATATATATTATATCTATTATATACTATATATTATATATATAGTGCATATATATATATATAAAATATATATTTCTATAGATACTATATATATAAAGAATACTATACTAAAGAATACAGAAAGGATACTTATAGAAGGCTAAAAAGATAATAACACTTGTGACTCTTTCCAAAGTCCCAACACAGCTCGGCCCTGATTGGCCTATAAATAAAAATAATTCACATGAAACCAATAAAACAATCACCTGTTGGATAAACAATGTCCAACCACATTCCAAAGCAGCAAAATACAGAATCAAATCAGATAATTATTGTTTTCCTTTTTCTCTGAGGCTTCTCAGCTTCCCAGGAGACGAATCCTGGGCAAAAGGGATTTTTCCAGAAAATATGGCAGTGATAGGAGACTCCTGTGCTCTGCCATGGAGCAAAGTAAGGGCTGAAACGGGAATGGAATTCAGGGATGCTGCTGTGCGTGGCTCAAATGGGACAGGGACAGGATGGGAGAGAGGGGCAGCTGGGTAAGAGTGACTTCCTGAGCTTCACTCCTGAAACTGAGCCCCTCAAAAGGCTCAGGAGGAGTTGGAGTAGCTCAGTTTAATGAGTCGTGCACCCTCAATATTCAACCCTCAGTTGTTACTCCATTGGGCAGTGGATCACATCCTTTGTTGATACCAGCCCTTAGAGAGAAGGAAATGATATTTTCCCTTACATTCAAGGATTTATACACAAAAAGAAAGAGTAACCTGATTTCAGTTTAGCAACTTGAGAAAATCAGAATTTTGCTCCCAGCATTCCCTTTTACTCCTTTTCATTCTCTTGACTGAAATACGTCCTGGGAATGGCGTTGTACCCAGCCTTTCCCTGTTCCTGATGGACAGATGGATGAATCCTGATGGATCAGCCCACACTCAGTGACCCTTTGCACAGCCATTTCTTGGATGAAGCCCATAAATTTGCCCTTCCAGCCAAATGCACCAGAGATTTCACAGGGAAACCTCACATGAAATCATTTTTTGACCTGATCCCAAAGAACATTTCCACACAGGAGGGAATGGTTCCTCCGTGGAGTGGACCTTCTCTGCCCACTTCTGTCCTTTCTGCTGACAGGCTGGCAGGTGCTGAATCACCTCAACTCAACACAAAATATTCTGTGATGGAGGAAGGAAATGCACAGAGCTGTTTCTCCACCCATTCACTTCCATCTGACAGAGCTCTCCCCTTCTCCCATCTGATTTTCCTGCTTTTTTTATCCTTCCCCACTAGCTAAAAGCAGCCTCATTGTCCCAGGAAGGAACCAGGGATGAGATTATTCCTAACAGGGTTGGCTGCACACCCAAACCTTCCTCAATCCACCTGGATCCATTACAGCAACCAAGGAAAAGGGTGTGGAGCCACCCTCCTGCAGGACACTTGGAAGCTGGAGCTGTGTCCATAACCTGATGCAGATGTCCAGCAAATCTGGAGAGGGAAACAGGCTCAAGTCTCCCCTAAAAGGCAAATGTAAACACTTCTATGACATCTTTGTGCGGGGCCAGCCTTGAATCTCTCCCTGCTATTCCCCTTTTACCACCCAACCTCCTGACCTTGCTAAAATATGGCTCTGGAGGGTCAGAGCAGGGGCCTGGAGCAGACACTGATTCCTGGGATTAGGGCTGGGTGGCCCAGGGCTGGACATTCCTGTTCAGGGGCTCTGGTTGAGATAAGGCAGCCCCACACTGTGATTTACTCCAAGAGCCCTGTGTGTTCCCTGGCAGATGAGGCAGGGAAAATTCTGCAGGATAAACCCCTTTTAATCTGTCAGTAATGGTTTGCTTTGTGAAAAAAAAAAAAGCAATTTTGTACAGCTAAAAGCACCAGGCTGGGCTGGACCACAAGCCAAGGCTCACTCCCTCCAAGCCCAAATGCACAGGATGTGCTGAGCTCTTTTATTCCTGCTTTGTTTAACCCTGGCCCAAATCCTGCTGGGTTTGCAGCCTTCTCCTGGTTGGATTTCAGTGGCAAAGTGAGGCAAGAGCAGCAGAGTTTCCAGGTGAGAAAACCCATAGAGATGCTTGAATTTCAGGGGTGGAGGTCAGGGCTAAATAAAAGTATCAATCTCGCTCACCTGGCTGGAAAAGAGAGAATTAATCCCAACCCAGAAGTCCAGCAGTATGGAAAGAGAGTTAAATTCTTTCTCCAGGGGAATTTCATTGATCAGTTTGGTGGAAGGATTGTGTGTGTGTCCCCACCAACACACCCTGCCTTTATCCTCACCTGATCTCTGACATTCCCACCATGCTGACACACTGGGAAGAGCCAGCTCTCCCCATGTGCAATCCCTCTGGCCAAGGAGGGAGACCTGCAGGCAAGGCTTTTCCAGCCCCTCTGGAGCCCAAACACAACCCCAAGGCTCACAGCTGAGGAAACCTGAAGGTATCAATGCATGGCCACCATGAAACCTTCAGATCTTCCTACACTTGGAGTGCTGGTCCCAGCTACCAACCAGCCACTTCACCACTGGGGCTGGTTCTTCTCCTTCTATCCCATCTCAGTGGCTCCAGAATCTTGCCTGGAAAGCATTTCCAGCGTTTTTGGGATGTTACCAAGAGTTGCCAACACTGGGAACTGTTGCAAAATGTGTTCAAGGCAAGAGGAGCCTGAGTGAGGAGTCCCCATCTAAGGTCACCTCGGGAATGTGACATCAAACACAGGATTGAATTCTTTCAATGCATGGAAACATTTCATGGAGCACAACAGATGACTTTGGAATTTGAGCTTTACTCCTTTCTTTCCCATATATTTTATTACACAACTTTTTCCCCCCAGAAGAACGCCAGGTTCTCCTCCCAGTTTGTGAAGCAAAGCAGAAGAGGTGACTCTGACAGTCTGGTCCTCAGCCTGAGAGGGCTCCTTTCATCCCTGCCACTGATCTCAGTCCCATCTCAGGGAGGCCACTGGAATGAGTCAGGTGACAAATAGAAAACACACAGTTTATGCAAGAGCCTGAAATGAAGGAATCTCCCCTTGGAAAAACAATGAGGCCATTGTGTTCCCCACCAGAGCAGTTGGGAAACTGCAGGGCTGTGATGAATTAAAGGTTTTTCTGCAGCTGATGCAGTTGCTGCTTGTTGCTAAGAAAAGCTGTCTGGGTGTCTGCAGCGCTTTAAATCCTTGAGTTCACATTCCTAGCATCACCAGAACTTGCAAAATAGCAATAAAATCAAATAACAGAATTCCTTAATAGAATTCTTTATGTATCTAATAGAACTATTTAATAGAACTAGAGGTTTTTCTGCAGTTGCTGCTTGCTGCTAAGAAAAGCTGTCTGGGTGTCTGCAGCACGTTAAATTCTTGAGTTCACGTTCCCAGCATCACCAGAACTTGCAAAATAGCAATAGAATAGAATAATAGAATTCTTCAATAGAATTCTTTATATATCTAATAGAATTAGATATATAAATGCTAGTAAAATTAAATTATATTAGAATTAATTATTTCATTCTATTAAATTCTAACAGAATTAAAAGTTTCTCTGCAGCTGATGCAGTTGCTGTTTGCTGCTAAGAAAAGCTGTCTGGGTGTCTGCAGCACATTAAATCCTTGAGGCTGTGTTCCCACCATCACCAGAACTTGCAAAATAATAGTAGAATAGAATAGAATAGAATAGAATAGAATAGAATAATTCTTTATATATCTAATAGAATTCTTTAATAAAATTAAAGGTTTTTCTGCAGTTGCTGTTTGCTGCTAAGAAAAGCTGTCTGGGTGTCTGCAGCACATTAAATCCTTGAGTTTGTGTTCCCACCATCACCAGAACTTGCAAAATGGTGCAGGGGAAGGAGACAACCAGAGCTGAGTGACTCAGCCCCTGATGATCTCTCCATTTTATGAGATATTGCTCCTCAATCACACAGTGGAGGGAATCACAGCCACAACAGCTTCTGCCCTGATAGCAGAGCCTCCCACCCTGCTTGGATGGGCATGAGGGCATTGAAAGCTCTTCTGCTGCTGGGCTGTCCATAGTCCTGCTTGTTGGACCCTGTCCTTGGAGGTTTTAGCTGAACAAAGCCATGGCTGACCCTGCCCAGAGCTGCTGATGGACCTGCCCCGAGCAGAAATCTGGGCTGGATCCTCTGAGGTCCCTCTGGATCATGCAGAGACCTCCTGAGGAGGTCACAGGAGGGGCTGTCGAGGCAGCAGAGCCTTCCCTTGACTACACTCCCATTTCCAGTCCATCAGCCTGGTTTTTGTTGGATGTACTTCCCTCTTTTGGCTGCAAGAGGCCACCTGGCAGCAGCTATGGGACATTTCCAGTGGGCTCTGAAAAGCTGGAGCTGTTTGAGCTCCAGGAATGGCTCAAAGTGCTCTGCCAGCACTTCTGCTGTGCCCCCAGCAGCAGTCAGGGCTCGCTGGGAGACGGAAGAGCTCCAATCCTGGTGCTGGAAGCGAGGAACTGAAATGCCAAGAACAACAAGCACAACAATGCCATGAATTTCCTCCTCTTCGACACTGAAGGGGAGTGACAGGGAACATTTTGATGGGCCTGAACAGTCCTGAGCATTGGTTTCACTTAAGAAATTCCAACTGGTTGTGTTTTGTTTTTTCCAGCGGTTGGAATTGCTCTCAGGGGCAGGAATCATTGGAGTGGATCCTGAGCTCCTGTCTTGCTGCTCCATGGGCTCCAAACCAGTGAAGCAGCTGGGAAAAAGGAGCTGGATCCTTGAGCTGGCTCTGTCCTGCATCCCACGTGTCATGTGGGAACTGGATGCACCTGCTGGAGGAGCTGTGTGGGGGCAGGCCTTATCCACCAGTTATAAATCCTGGGGCTATCAACAGCCTTCAGTAAACATTTGGACAATCCTTCCTACCTCTCCCTCGTCCAAATATTTGCATCACAGGGGCTGCTGCCCGTTTCCTGACATGCTGCAACAGCTCAGAATATCCTGGGATCCCAGGTCGGTTCCAGCTCGCTGTGATGGATGGATGGATGAAATAAATGGCTCGGGGAGAAAGAAAAGGAAAAACAAAAATCTGTCTCCTGATAATAAATTCAGGCCAGGATGGAGTGAAAGAGCTTTCTGGTGGTTTTAGGAGCTTTTAGGATCTGATCTGGAGCACCCAAGGGTTAACAATGAGCAGGTCTGAGTTCTTTTAGTGGACTCAGAGCATTTCATCTCTTGGAGGAAAGGTTGAAGATGTTCCTGAAAGCTAAGGAAAACCAAAAATCTGTCTCTTGATAATAAATCCAGGCCAGGATGGAGTGAAAGAGCTTTCTGGGGGTTTTAGGATCTGAATTGGAGCACCCAAGGGTTAACATTGAGCAACTCAGAGCTCTTTTAGTGGACTCAGAGCACTTCATCTCTTGGAGGAAAGGTTGAAGATGTTCCTGAAAGCTCTTCCTTCCTGCTGGGTTGGGAACAGCCCCAGCCAGCTTTGATGTAAAATAGGAACCTGCTGCATGAAGCCAGGTTTGGTGGCTCTTCCTCCAGAGCAGAGCCTCCTCCAGGTGAGGAATCACCAGGTTGTAACCTGTGTGTAAAACATTTCATGCAGCAGAGTTGCCAAACAGAAATAAATATCTTTTTTTTTTTTCTCTTAAAAAAATCTCTTTTTTGTTTTCTCCTCTCTCGCTGAGAGAGGAAAATCACCTGAACTCTCCTTGAGCAGTGTAAAGGGTTTAGCAGTTAATTGAGTTTAGCAATTAAGAGTTCCAAACACAAAATCTGTGTTTTGTGATTTAAGACTGCTGTGTTAATAACGACTTTAGGAAGATTAAGGCTCACAACACAATAATTTTAGTCTTTTGCTAAAGAGTTGACGTGGCTGGGACTTCATGGCTGAACACACACCACAACAAGCCAGTGGATTTTCTGATAGAGTAGTAAAGAAAATAATCAACCCTCAGCTTAAGTGCAGGATAAACAGCAACCTGGGCTGGTGGAAGGTGTTGGAACCCACGGCAGGGAGCTGGAACAAGATGAGTTTTAAGATCCCTTCCAACCCAAACCACTCCACGAGTTTATGACAAAACTTAAGGCTTAAATTCGCTTTTCCACTGCAGCTTCAGCTTGGACTTTTTGTTTCAATCTTCTCCCCTGTCCATAACTCACTACAAACAAGAGCAGCACACAGATATGATTTCTAATCCTGATACGGTACAAACCACTCGGAGGGTTTGCTTACCCCCAGGTAATTCCCCTCTTCCAGCATCTCCCCTTTCCCCCCAGCGTGCTCATCACTTCTTTCTGAGAAGCCCAAAAGTCGGACCCGTTTTTGGACAGACTAAACAACATCTGCGGCCCCTGTGGGGACACAGAGCGGGGACAGAGGCGCTGTCACCGGGGAGGGCGAGCGGCGCTGCCGGGGGCCGCGGGCGGGCCGCGATGTGGCGGAAGCATAAAGCACCTGTTGGGAGGCTATTTAGGGATTAGCCGAGTGCTGACAGACAAATTGGCGAGATTAATAAGAGCAATCAAGGCTGTGTGGGCTCGAGCTGCGAGCTGACATTAATGTGACATCACTTTCATCTGCTCCCGCCTCGCCCCGCGCGGCATCCCCGGGGCTCCGGGGGTTGCAGCCCCGCGGGTGTCCCTGAGTGTGTGGCAGGGCAGGGGACAGCTCGGGGTGTCCCTCGGGGACCCAGCAGCGCGTTTGGGGGAGCCCCGGTGTCCCCCAGCCCCGGCGGCTCTGCAGGGCCTGCCTGGCTCGCACAGCGCCGGGGTGCGTTTGGTGATGTTCGATCCAAACTCGCTGCGTGTGGGGTTTTGGTTTTCTGTGCCTCGGACAGAATCGTTGGATGTCACCGAGGGAATGCAATATTCGCCCTCTCCAAAAAGAAAAACCCAAAAAAAACCCCTCAAAAAACCCCACCCAAAACCAAAAAAACAAAACAAACCCCCAAAACAAAACCCTAACAAACAAAAAAACAGCACCAAGGAAAGAGGGGGCAAAAAGCATCAGGGAATAAAGGTTAATTCCAGGTGCGAGGAGAGAACAAAGAAACCTCGGTGCTGTCGCTCTAAGCCCCGCACCTCCAGACTTCGCTGGCTCGGGGAGATGGTTTGACACCCTAAAGATGTTTTAAGGCAGAAAAAGCTGTTTTTAGAGCACTCCTCTGCCTCCAAACCCCCGGGGAAATTCTGCCCTGCATCCCTACTGCAGCACGGCCGTTGCACGGGGAAAAATTTGGAATTTTAAAGGGATTTTTCTTTTTCTCCTTGTTTTTTTCAAACACATTCCCTGCTAAAATCTCCCTCGCCCCGAACTCTGTTCGCATCCCTTTCCAACGCGAAATTGGATGGATTTCCTTTGTTCTTCAGTGAATGGGGGTTTCTGACAGTAGTAAAATATCTGAATGTCCAAATCCTGCAGGTCTGCCGGGCTCTGCAGCTCGGGCTGCTCCGCCGAGAGCTTTTGCCCACAAAAGGAAAGTGTTGGAAAGGAGGGAGATGCCAAAGGCTGAGCGCACGTTCGCTCCCAGGGCTCCTGGGGGAAAATAATCCTCTCCCTGGGACCTGATGTGAATCCCTCCGTGCTGGGGATTTATCGAGTACAAGGGAAAAAAATCTGTAAAAATCTGATTTTTTAACTATCAGCTGTTCTAATTTTCAAATGTAGATGGGGATAGACGCAGCTGGGGGGTCAAGAATGATTTTGGAGAGAGGTTTTATGAAGAAAACAAGAAAGAGACTGGCCCCAAACCAGACTCAGAAAACAAAGCTACAATATGATGATTGCTCCTCCAACACCCCCAAAAATTAATTTTAAAAGTTCTTATATTTTACTTTTAATGTAAATTAATGAATTTATTTTTTCTTAGTTGCATTTATAAGGACTGGAGTAATTATATATGTACTGGAGTTATTATATATATATACCGGAGTTATTTTATATATACAAACATATCTATCCCATCCTAAATGGGTAAATTAACGGGGTTTTTGGGGTGAATTTCAGGTTCCTCCAATCTCACCCGGCAAGGACAAACCCCTGAGCACAATGTCTCCAGCAGCCGAGGTTTTGGGGGACAAAATTCCATTTCCACTAGGACCCATTCGGTGGGATGGAGGATTCAGGGAGAGCGAGATGAACCCCCCTTTTCCCTGCCCTTTTCCAGGGCTCGTTTTTGTCGGATTTATGGCTAAATTTTGTCGTTTTTCCCCTGCAACCCTTCTCCATCTCCGCCTTCTCCACTGTGAAACCACACGGAAAGGGGCAGCCCCGGAGCTCCCTAATTCCTTACCGCTAAAAATAATAATTCCCCATCATTTTTTTTTAAATCAGATTTGCTGCCCCTAAAAGCGATTAGGTTAAAAGTACACATCTTCCACCAATCCGGCAGCACCACGGCGGGCATTCAGTGGTCTGTTTGTAATCTCAGCCTTTTTTCATGAACATAAACACGGCTCCAACCCAAATACACGCGGCCACCAACGCAGCGAGCGCGGGGCCGCGCTCCCCGCGGGTTAACCCGGGTTTAGCGCAGCCCCGCGTGGAAAACCCACGGGGAAATCGCTGCTAAATCTCTGTTTTCTCTCGTGTTGTGCCCCGGGGATAGAGCAGGGAGGGAAGGGATCGCTGAGCGCCATCTCCGCCCTGCCCAGAGCCGCTCCCCGCGCACCGAGAGCGGCCGGGCCCCTCCGGGCGGTGCTTTCCTCCCTCTCACCCCGTTTGCCAGGGAAAAATTGAATTGTCTGTGTTGTACTCCTGGTTTTGCAGAGAAATAATTCCCCTTTTCGTACTGGCTGTGTTGCTTTCTTTGGGTTTTTTGATTTTGGGGTTTCTCTCTTGTTCTGCTCCTTTTCTGTCTTTTTCGCACTTCTTTCCTTTTGTCTTTTCTCTTGCTCTTTTAATAGTTTTTTTAAAATCTTCTGTCTTTTATTTTTCTTTCCTCTTTCTTTCTTTCTTTCTTTCTTTCTTTCTTTCTTTCTTTCTTTCTTTCTTTCTCTCTCTCTCTCTGTCTCTCTCTCTTTCTCTCTTTCTTTTCTCTTCCTCTCTCTTTCTTTCTCTCTTTCTCTCTCTTTCTTTCTCTCTTTCTCTCTTCCAGCTTTTCCCCTTTCCCTTTTATTTTTCTCTTTCTCCTCATTTCTTTCTTATTCTTTGTTTCCTTTTTTGCTTCTCCATTTCCCCATTCCTTCGGGGTTTTTTTCACCCTTTCTCTATTTCTCACTCTCTTGCTCTTCATTTGTCTTAATTTCCTTTCCTCTCATTTATTTCAGTTTCTCTCTCGTATTCCTTCTAGTTCTCGTTCTTTATACAATTTTTCCATCTCCTTCTCTCTCTTTCTTTCTTTCTTTCTTCCTTTCTTTCTTCCTCTTTCTTTTCTTTTCTTTTCTTTTCTTTTCTTTTCTTTTCTTTTCTTTTCTTTTCTTTTCTTTTCTTTTCTTTTCTTTTCTTTTCTCTTTCTTCTTCTTTTCTTTCTTCTCTTTCTCTTTCTTTCTCTTTCTTTTTTTTTCCTTCTTTCTTTCCTTCTTTCCCTCTTTCTCTCTCTCTTCCCCCCATCTCTCTTTCATTTCTCCTTCTTTCCTCCCTCCTGCCCATCCCGCCTGTTCTCTGCTTTTCTCTTTCATCCTCTCTCCCCTCCAGCACGATCTCTCTGTACATTTATTTATTGCAATATTTGGAAACATTTCTGTTTTCCTTTCCTGGGGCAGCGGGGCAAACCAGACGGAGGGCTGCGCTCCAGCTCAGCTCCAAACCCTTTTCCCGAGGACAGAAAAATCCCTTTCCTGCGGTGCCAGCGCGGATTTCCCAGCTCGGTTGTGTTTGGCCGCTCCCGCTCCCACTCGGGCACTTTCCCATCGCTTTTGGGGCTCAGCCGGGTCCCCACGCGGGATACGGGGGGACACCGCGGTTCCGAGCGGGGGAAAACTCCTCCAGCCCTCGCTGTTCTGAGCCAAGTGATCAAATTCGATCGTTTCCAGAGGAAAAACGAATAATCCTGCAAGGAAAATTCTGATGCTGCAGCCGCAGCCCTCGGGCAGCATCTCTGCGCGCAGGTATCCCGCAACATCTGCGGGAGAAAGGAGCTGCAGAAACTCCTTCGTTCCCCGATTTTAAAGAGGGTTCACGCAAAATTAGTTGGTGAATTTTAACAGCTTGAATTTGAGGGAGATCGGGAGAGAGGAGCTGAGGGTGCTGCGCAAATCGCGCTGGGAATTTTGCAATTTCCCGAGCGGTTCTGAGAGCGGGAAAAGCAAAACCATTTCTGGGTTCATTATTAGAATTTTTAGTGAGTTCTTGGCCAGTTTTGGTGCGGTTTTTCTCTATTTTAGGTGGGGGTATTTTGCTGCTGTTTTCAGTGGATCGTTCTTTCGGGTTTTTTGGGTGTTTTTACAAAATCCTTCCAAATTCCTCTCTGGCTTCGGAATTCCTCCCAGTCCCTCTGGCACATCTACCCCAAAAGCCCCAAAATATTCACAACGGGAAGATGGACACATGGATGCACCCGTTCCCTTCCCGTTCCCAGGGTGATTCTCCCAAAATAAAAATCAATCCCTTTGCTGCAGAAATCGTTTAACTTCGGGGCACAACAACCCGAGCTGGGGAAAGTTTTCCCACCTTGGCTCGGGCATTTTATGTTTCTACAGCTCATCTTTCCCGGGAATGCCAGCCGAGCTTTTTATTCCTTGCAGAACATTTTTTAAAGCCTCTCCAGGTCGCTTTTAATATTTAAGTAGGTGCTGGTTGTGCAAAAGGGATCGATTTATGAGGAGCTGCTCTGTTATCAGGGGGTGGGAAAGATGATAAACCAATTTTTGGTGTATTTTAATTCTCTGCTCTGCCAGCTGTAAAGTAGAGGGGTGCACGAACCTGCACCAGGCAGAACCCGCTGATGCACAACAGCATTATTTGGGAATTCTGGCGGTGGAAATCAGTTTTTTTTTGTCGGGAAAGCCTCCAAGGCAAACTATCCCCAGATCTTTGCAAAGAAAGAATCGGGGAGAGCACAACAGCGGGAATTTCTCTTTACAGAGGCAATTTCTGACGGTGTTTGTGACAGCGTGTCCCGAACCCCTGCTTTGGGCTGGGAAAAGGGGGACACGGAGTTTCTGTGCGGGATTGAGTGTAGAAATGAGGTTTAAAACCCGCAGCCCACCAGGCCGTTGTGCAGCCCAGCCCCGCTCCTGCGCGATTTCCCTTTCTCCACACGAACACCCCGAGCTTCCCTACAGCCAAAGCCGCTTTTGCAATGCTCTGTCCCTGCACCGTGGGCACGAACAGGAGGGTTCTGCAGCACCAGGGACCTTCTCGCACCGAGGTTTTCTCCCCCGGTACCTCCAGGGACATTCCCGTTCTCAGCATCCCTCCCTCTCCCTGTCCTGCCTGGGTGGCTCTGCTGCTGGGCAGGTGACAAGGGACAAGGGGTGACGAGGGACAAGGGGCGACGAGGGACAAGGGCTGCTGCCTGCTGGGGACCCCGACACCTGCCCAGGGCAGTGCCCAGGTGCTGCCACCCCGGCCCGGGTGATGCTCTGTGTTGGATAAAATCCTTTTTCCCTGCAATGAGCCCACCTGGATCTGCACCCGTGGGTCCCTCCAGCTTCCCCTCGGGGTTTTCCTCTTAGAGATCGCGCTGTCCTCACCCCCAGGGTGCTGTGCCCTGGATCTTTCCCCAAACCCGCCGTGTTTGTTTTCTGTATCTCCCCGCATGTTTAGGAGCGACCCACGCCGCCACCTTGCTCGTTATTTATCCCCAGAACGGACGGTCCCTGCGGCTTTTGGCACCCGTGGAAGAAATAACCTGTTCTTCCTTTATCTGGATATTCCGTTTGAGTTTCTCCCACCTCGCGGTGCAGACGGATTCTGTGGGACGCCCCGAAATGGGGCTGGTGACCCTCGCCTGCCCGATGCTAAAATTCCCCTTTCCTCCAGCACCGGCACACTGATGGGATTTCGACAGGGTTTTGCTTTAAACTTGGGGAAAAAACAAACCAAAACAAACCAAAACAAACCAAAACAACCCAAAAACCAACAAAAAGGTTCCATAGGGCTGGAAATGAGGCTGAACGCCCTCATTCAAAGGAATTCCCTCGTCCTCCTCGTTTTGTGGAGACCCCCGGCCCGGCTTGGCCCAGCCGGACTTTTGGCATCGGGAGTCGCCGGGGGCTGGAGGTGGTTCCCGATGACAAAAAGCTCAGCAGCGAATCGAAAGGTTTCTCCAGCACAATTTTATCTCTATCCTGACGGGATTCGGTGCTGGAAAAGCTGGAAGTGGTTATGAATTTTGTTTGGATGCCACTGCTATGCCAAGTTGTTGGGAGAAGGGAAATCCCATCCCAAGGGTTCTGTTTGCTTTGGGAGCATCCCTAACCCCGGGCCCCCGGGGGAGAAACCTCGTCCAGGAAAGTCTGAATGCCTCAGGAACGGATTTACACCTGGATTTACACCTGGATTTACACTTGGATTTACAATTCGAGCTGCCTTTAAGGGCGAATTTGTGCGATGTGGGAGCATCACTTGCCGGGTCTCAGCCTCACTGTTTCTCTCGGTACCAAATTCTCCGGGCTGAATCCCAGCCAGCCCAAAAGCATCTCCCCGGGAAAACATTCTAGCAATCCGTCCCTGAGCGGGGATATAAATACCCGGAGATATTTGGAAGATCTCTGTGGGAAGCGATTGTGTCTGAGTGGTAGCGCTCCGAGCTTATTATCGCTGGAACCGATTTGTATTGCAGGGAGCGGCTCCTGCCAGAAAACTGCACAGCAAAAAAAAATCCCGAGCTGAAGAAGGCTGTAAATTCCTGTGCTGCAATATTTCACTGAAGGACGTCATGGAAAATCTGGGCTTGAAGGGCGGGGGGAGACTCGGGACGGGCAGAGGGGGGGAAAGGGAGACAAAAAGGGGGAGATTAAGATTTTCTTCCTTTTTTTTTTTTTTTGTTTTTAATTTTTTTCCCTTTCTGACCAAAGCCTGAACTTGCGGTGACAGCCAGCCCGCACCTCCCCGCAGCCGCCTCACACACTTGGGCAGCTTCGTTGCGCTCCCAATTTCGGCTTCTGCTCTCCCAAAAATCTTCTCCTGGAGAAGATTTTGCCTCCAGGAATGCGAGAGGCCAAGGCTGGGATGGGAAAGGTCCAAAGCGGTGCCGTGCGCTGGACCCGCAAAAAAATATTTGGGGTGTGCGTGCATCTCCCTAAAAACATCTCTCCCTCCGTGCTTCCACCTTCCCCCAGCTCTCCTCCCTCCATCCTCGACCCCCTCGCCTTTAAATAAACATTTAGGGATCAATTCGCCGCGGATTTGGGGCCAGCGGCCACGGGGATGGCGGCGACTGGAAAAAAAAATAAAATAAAAAATAAAAACCCCCAAAGCAGGCGAGGGGGAAAGGCCGGTGCTGGGGAACAGGGGGGGTCCCGCGGGGGGTGTTAATGCAAAGCAGGACAGCGGGGAGGGGGACACGGGCGGTCACTCCCCTCGGCCTGGGTGGTCCGGGCTCGCAGGAACAGCCCGGCCCCTGGCGGAGCAGCGCCCTGGAACAATCCCACCTAGATCCATTTCCATCCTCGGGTTACACCGGCCTGCGAGCCGACTTGACTTCACTTAAGCAATTAGCTAGGAAAAATACCTTGGGCGCAGGAAAAGGAAGAAAGCTCGGATTTGTCTATTTTTACACAAAACACGGCCCGAGTTTGGGGCAGGGGGAGGGAAGGAGCCGGGTGGGAAGGGAACGGGGCCGGGGGTGTTGGAGGGGTCGGGAAAGCGGCTCCGAGAGGGATGGGAGAGGCTAATTGAGCCAGATGATAATTTAATTTTTGTCATTTCTTCTTTTCCTCCCTTCTTTTCATCTCTGCCCGTCGGGGGTTGGGGAGGACCCGATTAAGCCACCCAAATCACGAGCAGACAACACCAAAAGCGAGTCCCGTTTTCCCCCACACCATCCTCCTCCTCCTCCTCCTCGTACACCAGGCTTTTCCTCCCCAAAACTCTCCTTTCCCCAACTCGTGCGCTCCGATTAAAACCCCCAAACATTTCTGCAATTCCCACGACGAGGCCTATAGGACCCGGAGCGAGATATTCCCATTTTTAACTTTTGCTAGCTGTAATAAATGCATCGCAAACCAAATCTTCCCCCTCCTAAAAGATATTGCGAGAGGGGGAAAGGGCACTCGTGAAGGAAGTGATTTTCTTTGAGGGGAAATAGTTTGATTTCCACGGAGAGTTTTGGGGTTTTTTTAACTCGGAGATATTTTATTTTCTCGTGGAAACGCTGCCGGTGGCAAACGCTTTGAACGGGATTTTTCCACGGGGGCTTTGTGCTGTGTTTAGAGCTCCATCCCCGGGTGTTTTGGGGGCAGATCGGGGAGATTCGCTCGCAGAGTGATATAAAAGAAAGAAATCCACGCTTTTAGCGAGCCGGGGGGAACATTCGATGAGGAGCAAAGCTCGCGGTCAGAGATGCGCTCCCACAGCAAAAATAAAAAGAAAAGCAGTAAGAAGCAGAGGGAATATTCTGCACCAGCCTCCTCGGGGATGTAAACCCCGGGGAAGGTGATTGATTCCCAACAAAAAGCGATTTTGGGGGGCTTTCCCCCCTTCCCGAGCAGCCCCGCGCAGAGGGAGCAGCGGCCGCCGCCTCCCGGGGCAGCAGGAGCTGCTCCTTCTCCTCCTCCTCCGGGGAAAAGCTCCAGAAATAACTGCAATAACTGTCCCAACCTCCTCCCACCCTCCCTGGCTACCTGCCCCCGGCCCGGGGCTGGCCCGGGGCTCTCCCGTGCCTGTCCCGGGCCCGTTCGCACCGGGAACGGGAGGGCCGATGCTGCCGGAATAATGATTTTTTTTTTTTTTCCCCCAAAAGGAGGGAAAAGACAGGAGGGGGACGATAGAAAGGTAAAAAAGAAAGAAAAAAGAAAACCCTGATGTGAGATCCCTCTTGGTCGTACCACAGATGTGACAGGCGCCCCGGAGGCTGCTCGCAACTGCTCGCCAATAACGCGGAGGGAGTTTGGAAACCCGATCGGTGCCTATCTTTCCTTTAAAAGGTATTAAATTATCATTAAAACCTTGAAAAGGGAAGCTGGAAGACGAAGGGATTGGGGAGGGGGGTGTCCCCTGTCTCTCTTTGCTCAGGGATGCGCCCACATCCCTGCGGCGAGGCCTGCAGCGGGGTGCGGGGGGACGGGATGGATTTTTTTCCCCCTTTACCTTTCTCTTTTCTTTTCCCCGATGTCGGGAGGGATCAGACGGCAGCAGCAGGCACATCGGCAGCCCTGAGAGCCCAGGCTCCTTCCCCCGTGCCCACCCACAATGTCACCACCCCCGCACCGCGCCGCTTTCCACGCGCGGGCCGCGACAAGGTGACAAAGGTTCCAAGGGACTTACCTCGAGTGACAGCTCTGCCGGCGGCACGGTGCTCAGAGAGGCGGCTTTAGGGGGACAGGGGAGGGAGAAAAGGGAGTCTCTACCCCTCTGGTGTTCTGTTCTCCTGCCCCCCACCCGCCGCGCGTGCCCACGGCACGGCCGCAGCTGAGCGACAAACTCCGGGCACGGAGCCGCGAAACTCCAGCACGGATTTACACACACCCCCCTGAAAAAAACCCCAAACAACCCAAAACGAACCAAGCCACCCTCATCCCTAAAGCAGCTCCGGAGCGGGCGAGGGGTCCGCAGCCCGTTCGCGGTCCCGGCGCGGCGGCGGAGGCAGAAAAGGGCATTTCGCGAGGCAGCGGCAGTTTTCGCCGATTTCTTTTTATTAAAGCACCCCCGAGCCCGTGTTTACATTGCGCAGTATAAACATCCTGCCCGGGCCCGCCGAGCTTAAAAAGAGCGCACGAAGAGGGGGTTTGAAGTGGGTGAAGCTGCGCGCAGCGCGGAGCCGGGGCCGGGCAGCGCCGCGCTGCCCCACGCCACGCGCGGAACCTCCGCGCTGCCCGCACGCCCTTCCCCGGCCCGCGGGGCCCGGGCTGTGCTTTCCAGGGCTGGGAAAGGGGCAGGGAGGGGATGGAGGAGCCTCGCGGTCACGCGTGGCATAAATCACACATACACACACGTACAGAGATACACGCGCGGTTCTCTCCGCGGCGGGCAGGGGCGCGGCGTGCAGCCCCCTCGGGTGGGGCAGGGCAGGGCGGCGTGGAAAGGGCTCTTTAAAAGCTGCCCACCAGCGGGGAGCGGCGGCGGAGGGGGCCGGCACGGGGCCGGGAGGGCGGGGGGGAGCGGCTCGGGGCGGGGATCTCCGCTCCGCGCTTACGTCTGTCAAAGGAGCGGCAGACGCCGCTGCGAGAGATAAAGTAGAAGGCGAGCGGCGGGACCGGGGGCAGACTCGACAGCCACCGCGATGGGAAGCAGCTCCCCGCAGCAGCGGCAGCGCCAGCCCAGCTAAAGCCTCCGGAGGGGACGGCGGCGGCCCCGGGAGCCCGGCCCGGCGAGGGGCAGCGGGGCAGGCGCGGGCGGCGGCCCCGGCTCGGCTCTCTCGCAGCAGCAGCAGCAGCAGCAGCCGAGCTCAGCTCGCTTCCACCCGCCCCCCCATCCCGCCTCCCCCCCGACCCTCCGCCTCTCGCTCGCCTTCTGCAGCCGCGCTCGGATTTAGGGATAAAGTGGGAGGAGGAGGAGGAGGCAAAGGGGGGGTGGGGGGTGTCGTCGCTTCCATTTGTTTATCCACGGAGGGGTGAAGTCGCCCGGTGGAAAGCGAAGCCGCCGGGGGGCCGGGAGGACGCCGGAGGGAGGGCGGTGGGTGAGTGGCGAGCCCCCAGCAGCGCGGCCTTTCGCGGGGGCGCTGGGGGGGCGGCAGCAGGAGGAGGAGGAGGAGGGCCGGGGCTGGGGCTGGCCGCCGCGGACCTGGCCGTAGATGACTGCAGAAGCGCAGCAGGCTCTGTCCTCTCAGCCCCCTCCTCCTCCGGTGCAGAGCAGCTACGGCCCCATGTCCTCGGTGGCTGAGAAGCAGCCGCAGAGCTCGGCCATGGACGCCGCCTCCGCGGGGACCGGCGGCGCGGCCGGCAGCGCCCCGGGCAGCGGCGGGGCCCCGGGCGGCGGCGGCCCCAAGGCGAAGAAGACGAACGCGGGGATCCGGCGGCCGGAGAAGCCGCCTTATTCCTACATCGCCCTCATCGTCATGGCTATCCAGAGCTCTCCCTCCAAACGCCTGACCCTCAGCGAGATCTACCAGTTCTTGCAGAGCCGCTTCCCTTTCTTCCGAGGCTCCTACCAGGGCTGGAAAAACTCGGTGCGCCACAACCTCTCGCTCAACGAGTGCTTCATCAAGCTGCCCAAGGGCTTGGGACGCCCGGGCAAGGGCCACTACTGGACCATCGACCCGGCCAGCGAGTTCATGTTCGAGGAGGGCTCGTTCCGCCGCCGGCCCCGCGGGTTCCGGAGGAAATGCCAGGCGCTGAAGCCCATGTACAGCATGATGAACGGGCTCAGCTTCAACCACCTCCCCGACAGCTACGGCTTCCAGGGCTCGGCCGGCGGGCTCTCCTGCCCCCCCAACAGCCTCTCCCTCGAAGGGGGCTTGGGGATGATGAACGGGCATTTGTCCAGCAACGTGGAGGGGATGGGCCTGGCGGGACACTCCGTGCCCCACCTGCCCGCCAACGGTGGGCACAGCTACATGGGCGGCTGCACCGGCTCCTCGGCCGGGGAATACCCGCACCACGACAGCTCCGTGCCCGCGTCCCCGTTGCTCCCCGCCGGCGGCGTGATGGAGCCGCACTCGGTTTACTCCAGCTCGGCCTCGGCGTGGGCGCCCAGCGCCTCGGCGGCCCTCAACACCGGCGCGTCCTACATCAAGCAGCAGCCCCTGTCGCCCTGCAACCCCACGGCCAACCCGCTCTCCTCCAGCCTCTCCACGCATTCCCTGGACCAACCCTACCTGCACCAGAACAGCCACAACACCGCCGACCTCCAAGGTAAGGCGCGGCCACGCGTGAGGGGCACCCGCGCAAACGGGGCTCGGCCGGGGCTGCGGGCCCCGCTTGGATCCCAGCGGTGCCGCTGCCAGCCGGGATCCCGCTTCGTGGGCGGCTTTAATGATGGTCCCGAAGGGAGGATGCCTTGCCCTCGCTCCTCGCCTCCTTTCCCGGGGGCAGCCCGTCGGGGCTCTCCCCGCTGCGGGACCGGGGCTCCGCTTTTCCCGGCGGCTCCCTCACGTCCAGGGCCGCCCCAGGCCTAAGGCCGGTGTGCTCAGGCAGCGGGGAGACGAGAGAAGATGAGGCCAGGAATGCTCCCTTGGGCTCTCCCACCTTCCTCGGCACTTGGAGGGAAAAGGGAGGAATTCCCCATCGCCATCTCACCCCGTGCCACCCCGGCCCCTTCCCCGCCATCAGCTGTATTTTTCGCACATCTCAAGGCCGTGTTTTCCAGGCCCATCACCTCCCTCCATCCGCCGGCCAAGCCGAATCCCCTGGCCTGGATCCCCCAAATCCTCCCGCGCCCCAAAACCCCGGCTCGGTCTCGTCCCTGGAGCTGTCGGGGCTGCATTTGCCCTGAGGCTTGGAGCGGAGATGGTGTTTGGCCGGGAAAAGGCCTCGAAAGGGACGAGGCCAGCGTTGGGTTTCGCTTTGCTGCCCAAATTCCGCTCGGGCTGCGGTGGCTGCGGAGCTCTCGTGGCACGGGGGAGCCCCCGAGTCATGGGCGGGTGATGGGGCAGATTTGGGGGTCCCTGCCCATCACCGCGGGCCTTCGGGACGTGCCTGACAGGAACGGCTGCGAAGCGGAGAACAAATGGGTCAAAAACACAAAGCGAAACGGGGAAAATGCACCAGCCGGGCCGGGCCGGAGCTGCAGAACCCGGGCAGAGCCCCGGGTAGTGCCCACCACGGGCACCCTGCGGCCCCGGGGCGGTTCCCGGAGCTCAGCGCATCCAGGGCCTCTGGAAAACGGAGCTGGGAATCCGCCCCGAGGAGCCACCGGGCCCGTGCGCGGCCTTCACGGAATCGCTCAGATTTTCACCCAAAGGAGCGGCGGGAGCGCTCCGGGGCAGGGCAGCCCCTGCCCAGCGCACCCCCAATTCCCGGGGCGCTTTTCCATGCCGCGGTGGCGGAAGGGGCGGCGGGAACAGCCCCGCTCCCGGCGGCTCTCGGCCCCACCGCCGCTCTCGGAGCTGCCCCGCTCCGCACCCGGCGCATTTTCCGCACGGGCCGAGGCGGTGGGAAAAGCAGCCGGGGCGAAAGAAAATAAATCCAAGTGTCGAAACAAAACCAAAAACCCCTAAACCCGAGGCAGATCCCTTCTGCTCGCAGCGCCCTCGGGCCGGGCAGGGAATCGCCGTCCCGGGGCTCTCTCTGCCGCACCTGCCCGCACCCGCGGATCCCAATGTGCCAAAACAGCCCCAAATCCGCGCTCGGAGCGGGCCGGCCGGGCGGGTTGGGTTGTTGGGATTTTTTTAAACCCCATCTCGCGTTGCTGGGATGTTGTTCACCCTCTCCTGCTGAACCTCTTGGCGCTGCTGACCATCTCTCCCCCGTCCCGCAGGCATCCCGCGGTATCACTCGCAGTCTCCGAGCATGTGCGACCGAAAGGAATTCGTCTTCTCTTTCAACGCCATGGCCTCCTCCTCCATGCATTCGGCGGGCAGCGGCTCCTATTACCACCAACAAGTGACATACCAGGACATCAAGCCGTGCGTTATGTGAGGAGCCGGGCCGGACAAACCCCGCTCCTGGGGCCGGAGCCGGGCCATGAGCATCCCCCAGGACGCTCCGGGTGCCAGGGGATGTCCCATGTGCCATGTGCCATGTCCCAGCCTGGCTTTGAGCAGCAGGAACAGACCGGACCGGGCAATGAGCATCCCCCAGGACGCTCTGGGTGCCGAGGGATGCCCCATATCCCCCTGTCCCATGTCCCAACCTGGCTTTGGGCAGCAGGAATGGACCAGACCGGGCCATGAGCATCCCCCAGGACGCTCTGGGTGCCGAGGGATGTCCCATATCCCCCGTCCCCTGTCCCAGCCTGGCTTCGGGCAGCAGGAACGGACCCGAGCTCCAGCAGCGAGCTGAGCATCGAGCCCGTCTGTGCCTCCTTCTTCTGCTCGGGGAGGGATGGAGGAGAAAGCAAAAGCAGCCCCACCGTCCATCCCGAAAGCCCCGGCTGCGAGTTTGGGGTGAGGCTTTGCTAAATGAAGGTTTTGATGCTTCTTTAAAAAAAAAAATGAAATTGCAAACTCAGTTTGGGAGTTGGCGGTGAGCGATGCCACCAGGGCTGGAAAAGACCCCGAACTCAAATCCCCTCGGTGCCGTCTCACTTCGAGCCCGGAAAAAAATACTTCTTAAAATTTTTTTTCCTTCCTTTTTTTTTTTCTTTTTTTTTGCCGGCCAACACCCAGCGGGCAAAAAAATCTCTCAGAGGGATTTTTCGGAACTATGAATTTTGGGTTTTTTTGCCTGCATAAAGACTGCAGGATCAGACCCTATGCAGAGAGAACAAGGCACTTTGGAAAGAGACAGCCATGCTCATCCTGTTATTTATTCTACAATTCTTTTTTTTTTGTTGTTGTTGTTGCTAATAATCGAGACACGAATAGTCTCAGTTGATCAGTATTAAATCGGGGAATCTCTGTTGGCAATATTTGCCATATAGATTCGGGTTTTTTTAGTTAACCTTTGTAAATTTGCAAGCGACCGTGGTCTCTGTGTAAAGACAATCCTCCATATGTTTTTATAGAAATATATATATAATGAAGGATTATTCCCCTCCCTCCCCTCTCTATTTTTTTTTCCACCCTGACGTTGTACAGTTCGGTGACACCTATTTTAATTCTTTCTGCACTGTATAAAATTGTAATTATGTGGGTTTGTTTTTTTGATTTTTTCGCCTTTTTTTTTTTTTTGTGTACGTTTTGTCCCTAAAGAAAAAAAAAATCCCGAAATAAAACCTGTATGTTATTTGTACATGGGCTTCACGATTGTATGAGCAGCAAATAAACGAGCATGCGGTGTAATTAAGCTTAATTAATGAGGAGTCCGGCCCTGCAACCCTCGGGCAATAATTCCCTATCCCGGCACAGACTCAAAATCGACTTTTTAGGGTTTTTTCACCTTGGTAGAGTCCTGCTTGCCAATTTCCCTGCTGGGAAATATTTCAATTGAAGCTATTGAAACGCACGAGGAGGAAAAGCGGCAGTGCTTTTTATTTTTAGCTTTTTATTATTAGGATTATTCCGTTTTTTTTCCAAGGCTAAAGGCGCTGTTTGACAGCTCTTTGCCTCTCCCTCGAATTCCAGGCGTGAGGCTGCCGGGATGAAACCCGCGGCTCCTTTTTCCTCCTCCTCCTCCATTCCGGGAATTTTCCTGTTCCTTTTTTCCTCCTCCTCCATCCCGGGAATTTTCCTGTTCCTTTTTTCCTCCTCCTCCATCCCGGGAATTTTCCTGTTCCTTTTTCCTCCTCCTCCATCCCGGGAATTTTCCTGTTCCTTTTTCCTCCTCCTCCATCCCGGGGATTTTCCTGTTCCTTTTTTCCTCCTCCTCCATCCCGGGAATTTTCCGAGCCAGCAGGAAACTTCCCGAGGACTTTTTCCCGCGTAAAAAAGAAATAAAAATTCATAAAATGGAAGGAAATTTACTCAAATTAACACAAATTATCAGGAATTCATAAACAGAATAAAAATTAAGCAGATCGACTGCACCATCTCTGTTGTGCACAGGGCAGTGATAAATCTGCATTTAAATATTTGTATTTTCCTGCGAAATTTTGAGGGATTTTGGCTAATTCAGGATCCTCCAGTATCCAGAATGTTTTGCTTTAATTCGTAGGCCAATCTGTCTCTATTAATATTCAATATTAACGCCCATAAAAAAGGGATGCAGGCGAATTAATCTGATTACGTGGTTGTGGATTTCTGCCTTTAGAGAGGGAAATTTAATCACTGCACACTAATTAGCCCAGCTCTGGAATCAGCTTAATTAAAATCCAAGTTCGCTATAACAAGGGAGAAATTTATAATATTATTGTAATTAAGGCAAAGCTTTATTAGAGCTGGGGGAGACCTTTTCAGAGTGGGGTTTTTATTGTTGTTTTGTGGGGTTTTTTTGAGGAGTGTTGTGGGGTTTGGGGTGGGTATTTTTTAAATTTTGTAAATGTTTTGGGAGGTTTTAAATATTATTTTAGATCTCTTTAAGCCAGCAGCAATCTGCCCGCAGCATTATTGGTTTTCCTCGTTTTTATGCTTTTCTGGGCTGATCTTTCCCACATCCCTGTCAGAGGTGAGCACGTTGTCTCCATCCTTTTAGGTACAAGCTGCAACCAGACGGTTTTTACTCCTGAAGTAAATATCTGTACGAGGTGTGGCTTCAATAATGGTCCAGGGTTAGGGGCTCAGCTCTTTGAAATGCCACTGTCACTCGAAGGTTTGTTTTCATCCATTTGGGTTGATTTGGGGTTGATTTTGGGTGGATTTTGGATGGATTTTGGGTTGATTTTGGGTCCTGTTTGGCTGGGCAGGGCAGGCAGCACCTTGTGAGGCTCAGGCCCAGCTCGCAGGGGTTCTGTATCTGCTCCCCTCCAAAGCCTGATGTGATTCATTCCCCTCCCTCCCGTGGCTTTCCAAACCTGGAAAAACAGAGCAGCTGCATTCCGGGGACGCCACATATTCCTCAAGCCAGTGAGCTCAGTCTAAACAGGAGCTCTCCATCCCAGAGCCCTCCAGCAGCCAGGAGGGACCAAAATCCCCCAGCTCCTGCAAAACCCCCAACTCTCCATCTGCAAAACCCCCAATTCTCCATCTGCAAAACCTCCAATTCTCTATCTGCAAAACCTCCAATTCTCTATCTGCAAAACCCCCATCTCTCCATCTGCAAAACCCCAAACTCTCCATCTGCAAAACCCCAAACTCTCCATCTGCAAAACCCCCAATTCTCCATCTGCAAAACCCCCAATTCTCTGTCTGCAAAACCCCCAATTCTCCATCTGCAAAACCTCCAATTCTCTATCTGCAAAACCTCCAATTCTCTATCTGCAAAACCCCCAACTCTCCATCTGCAAAACTCCCAAACTCTCCATCTGCAAACCCTCCCAGCTCCTGCAAAACCCCAAACTCTCCATCTGCAAAATCCTCCCCCAGCTCCTGCAAGAACCCCAAACTCTCCATCTGCAAAACCCCCATCTCTCCATCTGAAAAACCCCCAACTCTCCATCTGAAAAACCCCCCAGCTCCTGCAAGAACCCCAACTCTCCATCTGCAAAATCCTCCCCCAGTTCCTGCAAAACCTTCCCCAACTCCTGCAAAATCCCCAGCTCCTAAAAATCCCCCCAGGTCCTGCAAAACCCCGCCAACTCTTCATCTGCAAAAGCCCAGTGGGGTTCTTCCCAATATTTTCAGTCCCAGGGGATGGCAAACCCCAAGGCAAAATCCTCCCAATTCCTGCAAAACCCCCCCAGCCCCTGCAAACCCCCCAACTCTCCATCTGCAAAGCCCAATGGGATTTTTCCCAGCATTTTCAGCAAACCCCAGTATTTTTTAGGCGAACCCCAAGCTGTTTGTGCATTTCCAGGAGTGGCTGGGCTCTGAGAGGAGGTGAGGAGGGATAAACTTGCCCAGAAATGCTGTGGGAGCCCTGGGAGAGCAGCAAGGCAGAGCTTGCTCAGAAATGTGGGATTTGCTGCTGGAAAGCCTCAGATCTGGCTGAGCTCAGCTGCTGGGGCTCAGCTCAGCACCAGCTCCCTGCTCCTCATCCTCACACCCCAATCCTTAGGGGAAATAACCCCTTTTCTTTTGGGTTTTTGGCATTTCTACTTCAGGAAACAGCTTCTCATTGCTGATGCCCTGTGCAGGCCCAGGAACTTTCTACAGGGTTGGAATTGCCCAGAAATTTTCTAGAGGGATGGAATTGCCCAGGAATTTTCTAGAGGGATGGAATTGCCCAGGAATTTTTTACAGGGATGGAATTACCCAGGAATTTTCTAGAGGGATGAAATTGCCCAGGAATTTTCTACAGGGATAAAATTTTGGAGTGTGATGACAAACAGGGCCTGGTGTCTCCAGGCAGGTTGTCCCCTCTGGATCAGGAGATATTGGTGTCCCTTGTGCAGGGATTCTGGTGGCAAATTCTGGCAAATCCAGAAGATTCTTGTGCTTCCCTCAGCTCCCCCCAGGATGTTTCCCCCATCCCCACAAGGCCCCCATGGAGCTGGAGCTGTGTCTGTCACTGTCACCTGCTCGTGGGCTCGTGTCCCCAGGGGTGTTTGTGAGCCCCACGTGGGGACAGAGCTGGAGGGAGCACAGGGATGGGGCAGGGATCCCAAGGAAGGCCTGGAAGAGGGGATGTGGGGGTGTGGGGGCACACATTTTTGGGAGGGTCCATTGGGATGATCTGCAGCATTTATTGGGAGGCAGCATTGGGGTGGAGATGGTGGTGAGGGGTGTCTCAGGGATCCTGGGGGGTTTGGAGGGTCTTGGGGGTTCTGGAGGGTCCTGAGGACATTGGATGATCCCAGAGGATTGGAGCATCCTGTGGGAGAATTGGAGGGATCCTGATGGGCTGAAGGGTCCTGGGAGCTGAGGGATCCTGGGGGGCTTTTGGAAAATCCCGGGTGGGTTTGAGGGATCCTCGGGGGTTTGGAAGATCCCAGTGGGTTTGGATGATACCAGGGCTGTTTAATGATGCCGGGGGTGCTGGATCCTGGTGGGTTTGGATGATCCTGGTGGGATTTGGGTGATCCAGGGGTGTTGGAAGACCCTGGTGGGATTTGGATGATCCTGGGGTGCTGATGATCCCAGGGAGATCTGCATGATCCTGGTGGGATCTGGATGATCCTGCTGGGACTGGATGATCACGGTGATATCGGGATGATCTCAGTGGGATTGGATGATCCTGGTGATATCCGGATGATCCTGGTGGGGTTGGATGATCCTGGTGGGATTGGGATGATCCCAGTGGGATTGGATGATCCTGGTGATATCCGGATGGTGCCAGTGATATCCGGATGATCCTGGTGGGATTGGGATGATCCCGGTGATAAATTTGGATGACCCCAGTGATATATTCGGGATGATCCCAGTGATATATCCGGATGATCCCGGTGATATCCTGATGATCCCAGTGATAAATTCGGATAATCCCAGTGATATATCCTGATGATCCCAGTGATAAATTTGGATGATCCCGGTGATATATCCGGATGATCCCAGTGATATATCCAGATGATGCCGGTGATATATTTGGGGTGATCCCGGTGATACATCCGGATGATCCCGGTGATAAATTCGGATGATCCCGGTGATATACTGGGATGATCCCGGTGGGATTCGATGATCCCGGTGATATATCCCGATGATCCCGGTGATATATCCGGATGATCCCGGTGATAAATTCGGGATGGTCCCGGTGATATATCGGGATGATGCCGGTGGGATTGTCGATCCCGGGGTTTGGGGGGGGCGGTGCCGTTCCCGTGCCGGCAGCGCCACCTGGCGGCAGCGAGCGGGAGCGCCGGCCCGCGGCTGCCCCAAAATTTGGCTCCAAGCCCGTCCAGGTGGGGCCGGTTTGGGGCCTCTCCCCACCTGGTGGATGCTAAAAATCTCGGGGTTTCTTTCCTTATTAGTTAATTTTTTAAAAATATCTTTTAAAATATATTTATTTTATTTTATTTTCATTTTTCCGTTCTTGCATCCAGACCTGTGAGGGGGAACATCCCTTTATCCCATCTTCACACCAGGTGAAACTCCTTTATGGAACACTTTGGGATCAAACCTTTTCCGTGCCCAGGTGGGACAGATGGGAATACCTCGCATGGAAAAGCATGGAGTGTTCAATGGATGCAGGCACCTGACACAGGATGCTCTCAGATGGGCTGGATTATCCAGATTTACAGAAAACCTTGGAGATTTAACCTGTGGGAGCAACACCTGGAATCTTACCTGGGTATTTGGGATACCAAGGGATGAATGTGGCACCAAGTTCTTTGCAGGTATAAAGGCTGAGATCCATAAGAATCAGTAAGCACCTGATTTCTCCCTCAAAAGCAAACTGTTTGGGATCTGTGCACCTCAGGGGGTTAAAGAACAGCTCTTGTCACTTTGGGAGGGGACTTCAATTTCTGCAATGCTTTTGGGAGGCCACACCTAAACATCTGTTCCCTTTCCAAGCATCTCCTGCCTGATGCTCTGCAGGAAAAGAAAAGGCAGTGCTGGGATGCTCCTGGGGGCTTTATCCCTGCCAAGGAATCTTTGCACAAGGAATCATCCTCAGGGATCAAACAGGTGGATGAAAGGAGCCCCTGAGGAGCAGGAGGTGCCCCCAGAGCAGCTCTGCAGCTGGAAGCTGATGTTATTCCTAGAAATTCTCAGGCTGAGTGAGGAGAGGTAAGGGGCTGCCTTGTTTTCTTTACTAACTTTCCCTGTCAGAATCCAGAAAGGAATTAAAACCAGAATATTCATATCAGTGGTTGGACTGGATGATCCCAGGGGATCTTTTCCAATCTAAATGATCCTGTGGGTTTATTATTAATAAAACATAACAGAAGGAATAAATCTTATTGAGCTTCTGGCTCAATATCCAAATTCCCATTATCACAGGGTGCCCAGAGCAGCTGTGGCTGCCCCTGGATCCCTGGCAGTGCCCAAGGCCAGGTTGGACACTGGGGTTTGGAGCAGCCTGGGATGGTGGAAGGTGTCCCTGCCTTGATGAGCTTTGAGGTCCCTTCCAACCCAAACCATTCCATGAATCAGAGGTTGCTTTGCTTCATCCAACTTCTGATAAATATTCCAACTCCAGTCTTAAATGAACTAATTTTTTTCAGGGGAGCTGCCGATCCTTTGGCAAATTTCACTGAGGGAGTCACTGTGCCATCAACAGGGATTTCCTCTCCTCACACACTTCTCCAGGTCACCTCAGAGATGTCTGGAACAACACCAGAGAGCAAATGGCAATTCCAGAGGTCAAGCCATGGTTAAATCATGGGAAGGGATGTGGGGACACTGGCAGTGCCACTTGGCAGTGAGAACAGGAGCCTGAGCACAGACCTTCCTTTATTGAAAGCAGCAAAGCTCAAAACCCCTGGAATGGCACAGAAAGTGCAGCTCTGAGGCTCAGCTCAGCTTCAGCCTAATTACTGCAAAAATAAACAACCACACCTGGGAAAGCAGGATGACATGGCCTGGAAAACTTTGCAGGGACTTTGGGGGTACCAGGAGCTCCTTTGGAGCAGAATTTGCTGCAGCAGTTGTGTGGGAGTGAAGAGAAATCCCTGCAGAGAGATGGAAATGTCACAGTGCAGAGCCTGAGCAGTGCAGGTGCCTGGAAACACTCGGAGATCCCTCTGAAAAACACAAGCATGGCTCTTGTCTCAACAGTTATTCACCCTGAAATCTGAAGGAGTGGTAGCATGGGTTTGGTAATGCTTAGAAATGGGGCAGCTTTCAGCACATGAATGTTTCTCTTTTTCCCCCTGGCCTTTTTTTGATCCCATTTCACTGCCCTGTTTTGTTTGCTTTATTCTTTAAGGAAAGGTAAACCTGGCTTGGCTCAAAGTGTGGGATGAGGGGGTGAGAACACATCTGTGTGACTTGGACACTGATGGAGGTGGCACATTTGGGGGAAAAATTCTGTTTTGTGTCTTATCTCCCAGAGCAGGAGCTGTGGTTTGTGCCTGGCATATGCTGGAAAGTTCTGGAGCAGGAGAACCAGGGGGATCAAAGGCTCCAGGTAATCCCTGGGAGACAAAATGTTGGGAACATCAATTCTGTCACACAGAAGAGCCCAACAGAGACTTGGTTGGGGTTTTTTAGAACTTCTGCTGAGATTTTGGCCTGTGCTCCTGTTGTTTTCCAAGGGGGTGGGAATGACCAGTCTATGAGGAACCATCTCTGCCTTGCCATCTGTAAAATTTGGATGCTCCTGGGACAAAATTCTGGGAAAATTCTGGGAAAAAATTCTCATTGGTGCCTTGTCTCCCAGAGCAGGAGCTGTGGTTTGTGCCTGGCAGGTGTTGGGTACCTTGATGGAAAGTTCTGGAGCAGGAGAACCAGGAGGATTTAGGGCTCCCAGAGCCACGCTGATGCTCCAGGTATCAAAATCTCCATTGGGAACATCAATTCTGTCACACAGAAGAGCCCAACAGGGGCTTGGTTAAGGTTTTTTAGAAGTTTTGTTGAGTTTTTGGCCTGTGCTCCTGTTGTTTTCCAAGGGGTGGGAATGACCAGTTGCCTCCAGTCTATCAGGAACCATCTCTGCCTTCCCATCTGTAAAATTTGGATGTTCCTGGGACAAAATTCTGTGGAAAAAATTCTCATTGGTGCCTTTTCTCCCAGAGCAGGACCTGTGGTGTATCCCTTGGCATCCCTGGGTACCCTGATGGAAAGTTCTGGAGCAGGAGGACCTGTGGGATTAGAGCCACCCTGATACTCCAGGTATCAAAATCTCCATTGGGATCACTTATGTCACAAAGAAAAGCCCAACAGAGGCTTGGTGGAGGCTTTTTGAGAGCTTTGGCTGAGTTTTTGGCCCGTCCTGCTGTTGTTTTCCAAAGGAGCAGTTGCCTCCGGTCTATCAGGAGCCATCTCTGCCCTCCCCTCTGTAAAATGTGGATGTTCCTGGGGCTGCAGCAGAGATGGAGCAGAGATAGATCCATATCCTGAACTCATTTCTCCCAGGCACTTCAGTGGGATGCCCAGCCCAGAACAATGGCAGGATACACGACCCTAAACATTTCTGCAGGGCTTTGAAAAGATGAAAAGCAGAGATTTTGCTACCTATGTCAGAGGAGGGCTGCATGATGTTTACAGCAGCCATCACGGACATTACACATGGGAACATGGGAAATGCTGCCCTTTTCTGGGAGGCAGATAATCTTTAAGAGATGGCAACCAGGAAATCAAAGCCTTTGGTACACAGCAGCCTCCCAAGCAGGGGGGTTTGCCTCAGGAACGTGGCCATGGCCACAGATGTTTCCTCCAGAGGCAAAAAGTGCTGTGAGAGGCTGTTCCTTGGGAGGAACCGGAACGAGAGAAATCCCTGCACACGCTTTTCCTCCCCCTCCTCACCCCTGGGAAAAATATTTCCAATTTTTCAATGGAAATATTCCCCTAAAAGCCGTTTGTTTCTCCCTTTGGAGCAGTAGAATATGATTAAATAAAAAAAAAAAAAAAAAAAACCACAAAATAAAGATATGATTTGGAGACAGTGTTTAACCATCCCTTTCCTGAGTGTCTAAATTGGGATAATGGGATAAAACCTCTGTCCTTGCACAGCACTCCTGAAGTGCTGTGAGGGGCTGTTCCTTGGGAGGAACCAGAACAAGAGGAATCCCTGCACACGCTTTTCTTCCCCCTCCTCACCCCTGGGGAGAAAATCCAGCCCCACTGCTGGATTTCTCAATGGAAATATTCCCCTAAAAGCAGTTTGTTTCTCCCTTTGGAGCAGTAGAAGATGATGAAATTTTAAAAAAGCAAACATGAAATAAAGCCATGATTTGGAGACAGTGTTTAACCATCCCTTTCCTGAGTTTTTAAATTGGAATAGTGGAATAAAACCTTTGTCCTTCCACAGCACTCCTGAAGTGCTGTTCCTTGGGAGGAACCAGAATGAGAGAAATCCCTGCACACACTTTTCCTCTCCCTCCTCATCCCTAGGGAGAATTATCACAGCCCTGGATTTTTCAATGGAAATATTCCCCTAAAAGCCGTTTGTTTCTCCCTTTGGAGCAGTAGAAGATGATGAAATTTTTAAAAAGCTAACACAAAATAAAGATATGACTTGGAGACAGTGTTTAACCATCCTTTTCCTGAGTTTTTAAATTGGGATAATGGGATAAAACCTCTGTCCTTGCACAGCACTCCTGAAGTGCTGTGAGGGGCTGTTCCTTCAGAGGAACCACAATGTGAGAAATCCCTGCACACGCTTTTCCTCCCCCTCCTCACCCCTGGGGACAAAAAATGCAGCCCTGGATTTTTCAATGGAAATATTCCCCTAAAAGCCATTTGTTTCTCCCTTTGGAGCAGTAGATGATGAAATAAAAAAAAAAATACACAAAATAAAGACATGACTTGGAGACAGTGTTTAACCATCCCCTTTCCTGAGTTTTTAAACTGGGATAATGGGATAAAACCTCTCTCCTTCCAGGCTGCTTGTTGGGAGGGGATCAGGGAGATGCTGGACCTGGATGTGAGATGCAGGAAAAAGCCTTGATGGTGAGAGATTTTCTTCTCCCCCTTTTCCCTTCCCTGGAAACAAACAGTGTGTGACTGCTGTAACTCGGAGCCTGCCCAGCAAGGCAGCTTGTTTACTGTTGTCTTTGGTGGCTTGAAGCTGTGTGGCCTTGTCCCCGTTCCAGGAAATGCATGGACGCGGCTGGCTGAAGGAAAACCCTCACGCCTGTGCAGTTTTGGGGTGGCACAGAGCCACCTCAGCCTCATTGTTAGCAGATTCCAGCCTTGCCTCACTGTGCTCTGTGCCACACACCACGCTGGGACGGATGGCCTCCAACAAAAACCCCTCCAAAGTCACCCTGTTCTCCCTCATGGAGCTGTGGAGGCTCCATTCAGCCCATGCTGGTTTCTCTCTGCATTTCTCCCTCAAATTAGGGAAGGGAGAAAGGGAGAATGTCCTGGGAAGGTCACATCCCTCATGGAACACCTTGGTGGTCACTGCTGGTCCCAAACCCAGCCCCAGGGGTTCACTCCACACCAGCATCTTCCCCCAGTGAACCTCAAAGAGAGGGGAGAGCAGCAAGAGCAGCTCAACAGCAGCATCCCAAATGTCTGTGCCATGAAAGGAGCTGGAAAGAATGTGCCTGGCCACATGACAGGCCAGGCCATCGGGCTGTGCAGAGAATAGAGAGCCCTCAGTCTGAATTATTGGGAACAAAGTTGGCTCAGGAAAGCGTTTCCCATTGTACTGCTGAGCATTTCTGCTCATCACAGAGCTCTGCTGCTGCTGCTGCACCCAGGGCTGGGCTGGGGATCACTTCACTCCCCATTAAAGCAGAGTAGAGATCCATCAGCAGCATTTCAGACCTTTCTGCAGCATCCAGGCACTGCCTTGCCACTGTTGAAGATTTTCTGATGAGTTTTAAGCAGTAAAACTGAGTCAGGATGCTCCTGAGATGAGGCACATTTTGTGTCTTTGTGCACAGGTCACAGCTACAGCAGGCACAGAATGAGGAATTATGATTTGAGGAAATATTCTGCTCTTTAAAGGCTGTTCATTCTCTCAGAGAATATTTCAGGGTATGGATTTTATGGTTTGATTGTTGGTATTTTAGTATCACACTACAGCAGGTACAGAATGAGGAATTATGATTTGAGGAAATATTCTGCTCTTTCAAGGCTGTTTATTCACTCAGAGAATATTTCAGGCTGTGGATTTTATGGTTTGATTGTTGGTATCACAGGTCACAGATACAGCATGTACAGAATTAAGAATTATGATTTGAGGAAATATTCTGCTCTTTAATTCAGACAGAGAATATTTCAGGGTAGGGATTTTATGGTTTGATTGTTGGTATCTTAGTATCACACTACAGCAGGCACAGAATGAGGAATTATGATTTGAGGAAATATTCTGTTCTTTAAAGGCTGCTCATTCACTCAGAGAATATTTCAGGCTATGGATTTTATGGTTTGATTGTTGGTATCTGGCATAGCCTTGGTCTGGGCCAAAGTAAAACATCAGCAGGCTTCAATTCCTTGAGATTTCTTATAAGATCAGAACCCAAGGATTCAATAAAATCTCCTGCACTTCAGAGTTTTGTGGAATTACAGAAACCCCTCCAGACTCTGCTCTAAGTGATGCCTTCCTGAGGCTGCAGAGAGCCTGGAACAATAGCCCTGACACAGGCACACTGCCCCATTCACTTTTTCTACACAATCTGCTGCTTCCTTTAGGGTCAGCCCACAAGAGAAAATCCACATCACACAGCTGCAGACACCAGAAGGCCATGCAGGGCTGTGCCTTGGCCATTCCTGTGTTTAATTAATTTCATTTAATCCAACAGCAGTTTGGCAGCTGGCACTGACATGTCTTTTAGCTGGAGAAGAGCAGCACCAAGAGCCCCATCCTGATTTCAGACAGGGATTTACTGACTGAGATGGCAGCACCTGAAAAACCTTGATCTTTATTAATAACCTCATCAAAAATACAAAATTCTGCAGCATTTTTCCAGTCCAATTAAAAATACTAATAAGCTTAAGCTTACAGTAATTATTTTTCTTCCTGAGCACACTTCACAGAATCATAAAAGTTGGAAAAGAGCTCCAGGATCATCAAATCCAATCTGTGACCCATCCCCAGTTTATCACCAGCCCAGAGCACTGAGTGCCAGCTCCAGCCCTTCCTTGGACACCTCCACCACCTCCCTGACCCTTTCCATGAAGAAATTCCTCCTATTTCCAACCTGTTGCACACCCCTAGTCAGCAACTCCTCATAGCATGGTTTGGAGTTTAAATCTCAGCTGGGAAAGCAACAGGATATTGGGTAAATACAGTGAAACGTGGCATTGAAACATGACAGAAACAAGTGACAGGCTGAAAAGAGCCAAGGTTTTGGCCACTGCTCACCTGTGGGTTCACCCAGAGCCACAACTGCAAACAGAAAAACATCCAGATGTTTGTCCGAACCAAGCTGGGCCCTGGCTGCAGGCTGGGCTGACAGGAAAGCAAGCGAAGTCACCACATTTACAGAAGACACAAACAGATCTGCACTGAAACTCAAGATGGGAAGAACGGAAAGAAGGTAGAGGATGTGATCCCCACAAAAGTGACCAGAAAAGGGTCACACCTGAAATGCAACAGGGCAAGTTTGAGATGCTGGAAGTTTTCTTTGGCAGAGTCACTGGATTTTAACTGCTAAGGTCACCTGGATATCTTCAGCAGAGCAAGAAATATCCCAGAGTGAAAAGGAACAGCAAATGATCTCATTACTCAATTTGCCATCATTTGGAAAGGGCAGCAGGGATGGATAATTATTTTTTTGCTTTTCTTTCCTCTGCTTTGGAAGCTGCTGATGCAGTGAGTGTGTTTGGGCAGTAACACAACCCCGGCTCTCAGCCCTGAATGCCAAGGGCTGCAATGAGACCCAGAGGGTTGTGCAGCCTGAGTTTGGGCTCAGTGATACTGGAAATCATTTGGAGCTGTTCAAAGAGTGGAATGGAACTCCTGATTTGTTCCAGATCCTTTGCTGACCTTACAAGAAGTTCACAGAATGACAGAATGGTTTGGGTTGGAAGGGATTTCAAAGATCATCTTGTTCCAGCCCCTGTGCTGTGAACAAGGACTGTGAACAAAGACACCTTCCACCATCCCAGGGTGCTCCGACCCTGTCCAGCACTGCCAGGGATCCAGGGGCAGCCACAGCTGCTCTGGGCACCTGTGCCAGGGCCTCAGCACCCTCACAGGGAACAATTCCTTCCCAAAATCCCAGCTAAATCCACTCTGTGGCAGTTTGAAGCCTTTCACTGTGTCCTGTCCCTCCATCCCTTATCCAATGTCCCTCTCCATTGGGAGAAGGAGTGAATTCCACCTGGAAAGTGATAAGCTCACCCCAAAACCTTCCTCCAGGTTGAACAATCCCAATTCTCTCTACCTTTCCATCCCTCTGCTCATCCTGCTGCCTCCTCTGGAGCTCTTTGTCCTTCCTGTGCCCCAGAGCTTTCCTCCAGCCCTTCCCTACAGAGCCACAAATGATCAGAACTTTATATTTAATACTGAATAAATGTCTGACCCTCAAGGCATAATAATCTGCTTAAAATATACTTAACAGTACTCCCTGGCTAAAAGAAAAAACTTTTCAACTCTTACTTTAAAAAAAAAAACCCATTTAGATGCTTACTTTGACTACGTGCCCAGCACCACTGGCAAAAGTGCTTCTGTTTAGAAAGGATGGCTGGGCCAAAATTTAACTTGTTTTTCAGGAATAGGAAACCCAAGAGGGAAAAAAAAAAAGGTAATAAGAGCCATAGCAGATAAATCATTATTGGCCATTACATTGGAAGGGAATGTTCATGTCCAGGGCAGTGCCTGGGAGCATTTTCAGCTGGAGAAGTTGGGTGGTGATGCCTCATCTTCCTCACTGGGATGTGGAAGAGCATCAGGGATGGTGACAAAGCATCAATCTCCAGAAAATTCCCAAAGAATTCCATGCCAGACTGAGCACCAACAAGTTCTGACCATGATGTGCCTGCTTTTCATTTCAATAATAATAATAATAATAATAATAATAATAATAATGTTATTTCACAGAGGCAAAGGAATCACATCCCATCAGAAGAGACAATCAGGAAAAGCAGCTAAATTATAAAATTATACCGCTAAATTATAAAATTATATAGCTAAATTATAAAGTCATAATTTTATAATTATCTGATCCATCAGAAAAGCAGTTTTGGGGAAAAGCAGAGAAAATTGGGATTTGTTTTCCTTTGAAATAAGAACTATATGGTTTACCAAGGGCAGATTTAGCAAAAAGCTGAGAAAGGGTTCCCATCTTTCCCACCTGATGTTACCAGCTCTTACTAGAGCCAGTGTTTCCACAGCCACTCTTCAAGGCACAAAAAGGACAATCTCTCTGTCCCTGGTCATTTTTATAAAAAATAAATTGGAAACTTCCAACAGGCAAAGCCCATTTTTCAGTAAACACAATTGTTACCCTCCGGACAGATTTCCTGCTGCTGCCTTTTAACGTGACAGGTATCAAGGGGCAGGGCTTTAAGCCAGGCTTAACAAAACCACCAAACAGCACCAAAACCAGAGTGTGGGTACTTTGTGGGCAATTATTTATGGAGAAACGGCTCCTCTGTCACCTGTGGGGACAAACCTTTGCATGTCCATGTGCAGAACAGAGGAAAGTTTGTGCAGAAATTTGGTTTTGTTAAACCTGAGGGTTACAAAAAAACCTTACAACTTCAGGTTGGCTTTTAAAAAAACAATGAAAACACCTTTTTTTGTGGGTTTTTCCCCTCCATACTCATTTGTGAGTATTGATTTCTCCTTGCCCTTTGTCCCTGTGGCTCTTGGCCAGCTCCACCCTCAGGGCATTGCCCCCAAGGCTCAGGCCCTGCAAGGAGGACAGAGCTCTGTGTGCAGCCCCCTGCTCCCTGTAGTCCAGGAAAGCTCTGTGCTGTGCTCCTTGCCACTTCAGGGCAGCAGGAAGCACCTGCAGCTCCCTCAGGGCACTCTTCAGCTGGCTCACCCTCAGGCTGCCAGGCAGGTTCCCAACATACACAGTGGTGGTTGTGTCAGATCCCTCAGATTCGGGATTTACAGATTTGGGGTTTACAGGGTCACTCCATGGCTGGGGATTTGCAGCCATCACCTTCCTGTCTGGAATTGCTGCTCTGCTGGTGTCTGCCAGGGCTGGGTGTTCATCTTGGAGGGTGACATCCTTGCCAGCCTGCTTCTCCCTCCAGCGAAGAGTCTTTAGGATGGGGATTTTTCCCAGCATCTCAGAGCTGACCTAAAAAGGAGGAAGATGGATGTAATTATTGTAAAAGGATTTTTCTTGCCTTCCAGAAAAAGATTATGCTGTTTGTGCCACAAAAAGAGAGGAAACTTATTATCCTCCTGCCATGCAGACAGCCAGAGCATTCCGAATGTTCCTAATTGCTGCTCTGATTGGGAAGGATCCCTAAATACACACTCAGGACAAAAATAAACATCAGAGACTCCTGAAGTGAGCAGCACAACGTGGATCCAGCAGGCAAACCCCAACCAACGGCAGGAATATTCCAATGTGACATTTATTTATCTGAGTGCTTTCAGATCTGCATTCTCCTTGTTCTCCTCCCTCTGTGTTTGCTTTGACTGAGGGCCTGTGCTCCTGTCCTAAAGAATCCTACACAATCTCTGTCCTGGCAGAATCCTACAGAATTTGTCCTGGCAGAATCCTACACAATCCCTGCCCTGACAATCCCCTGGCCTGACAGAATCCTACACAATCCTTGTCCTGGCAGAATCCTACAAAATCATAGTCCTGGCAGAATCCTACACAATCCCAGTCCTGGCAGAATCCTACACAATCCAGTCCTGGCAGAATCCTACACAATCCCAGCCCTGACAGAATCCTATACAATCCCTAGCCTGGCAAAATCCTACACAATCCTTGTCCTGCCAGAATTCTACACAATCCCTGTGCTGGCAGAATCCTACACAATCTTTGTCCTGACAGCATCCTACAGAATCCTTGTCCTGGCAGACAAGGCAGACAAGGATTCAGAATCCTATATAGTTCCCTGGCCTGGCAGAATCCTATAGAATCCCTGCTCTGGCAGAATCCTACACAATCCCAGCCCTGACAAAATCCTACGTGACCATAGTCCTGACAGAATCCTACACAATCCCAGCCCTGGCAAAATCCTACGTGACCATAGTCCTGACAGAATCCTACACAATCCCTGGCCTGACAGAATCCTATACAATCCCTGGCCTGGCAGAATCCTATACAATCGCTGGCCTGGCAAAATCCTACACAATCCTTGTCCTGGCAGAACCCTACACAATCCCTGCCCTGACAATCCCCTGCCCTGACAGAATCCTGCATAATTCCTGCCCTAACAGAACCCTACACAATCCCTGCTCTGGTAGAACCCTACACAATCCCAGCCCTGGCAGAATCCTACATAATCCCTGCCCTGACAATCCTCTGCCCTGGCAGAACGCTACACAACCCCAGCCCTGGCAGAATCCCTCCCAACCCAGCAGACCCTTCCATCCTGCCGAGCTCCTGGTGCTCTCTTGCCCCAGCACAGGAAATCCCTGGGCTGGCCCACACAATGGAGGAGCTGCAGCAGGAGCGTGCCTTGGAGCAGGGTTCCTGTGCATGTGGGCCCAGCTGGAGACACATCCCCTGCTTGGGGCACATCCCCTCTGTGCCACCCGACCTCCCACAGCACCCACAGCTCCTCAGACCCCACAGGGAAGTGCTGGGCTGGAGCAGGGAACAGAAGTGCTGGGACACTGCACTCACACTGTGAGTTTGCTATTGCTGCCATCCATCCATCCATGCCTGACCCAAAGAGCTTTTCTGGAAGGGCTCTTCCTCTCAACAGCTGAACCCCATCCATGTGAGGCATGAGATGCCCCAGGCTGCACTCAGGCACTGGCAGGAAATGCAGTGGTTCCCCAGCTCATGTGGTCGAGCTCTTGGCTTGCACACTGAGCTTGGAAGGAGGAGGAATTCCTGCTTGGCTGCTGGACAAGCCCAACATCCATCAACACCAGCTCCAATGCTGAAATGCAGGGAGCAAAGCAGAGCCTGGGGAGGCAATGCCTGAGCTAGCAGAGACCCAGGATGTGAGAGGGCAGCACCCTGAGCAGGCTGGGCTGGAGCAGCACCAGTACATCCCAGTATGCCTGCAGAGCTCCCAGCTCAGACCTCACTATGGGAATTAAATACCCAGAGCCTCTGGATTGCAGCTCAGGCCTCACCATTGGAAATAAATACCCAGAGCCTCTGGATTGCTGCTCCTGCAGTTCCAGGCACAGCCAGCCTGTGTCTGCACAGCATCAAGCTCAGCTCCCTGGGGACACAAACCCAGCCCTGAAGTGACTCGAGGAACAGCCAATGTCAGGATGAGGTGACAGGCAAGTCACTCAACAGCATTGTCTTCATCTTCTGAAGAGCAAACAAGCAAGGTTTCATTTCAGGCTGGAACTAAATAAAACCATGATTTCCAGAAAGCTTGTGCTAGCTCTGCTAACACAACATCAAACAGCAAGGACTTGCTCCAGGAGCCTCCACACTCACAAAGGTGCAGAGCATTTCCACATTTTACAGAGTTATTTCTCTGTGGATTCTGGGGCTGATTTGTTTTTCCCAGCCAAGAATTCCAAGTGCTGTGTTTGACAGCAAACCCCCCTTCCCTGAGTGATACAACATCAAACCAAGGGCTGAAGGATCTCACTTTGTTTGTGCTGGCCAACAATGAAGAAGGTTTGTTGTCCTCTGTCAAATTTCCATGCGAAATGGAAGCTCTATGCTAATTAAACCAAACAGGAAAAACATTTTTCTGCTCTCATGCAACCCAATCACTCCTGGCCCCAAAGCACAGCCCAAGAACTGCTCCTTTCATCCTGAAATTACACTCAGTTGCCAAGGCATGGCTTGGGTGTTTGGTTAGAAAGGGAAATGCTACCAAGGGCAAACCCTCAGGGCTTTGAAGATTGGGGAATCAGAGATGGGCACTGAGA
Organism: Melozone crissalis; assembly: GCF_028551555.1. Lineage (NCBI taxonomy): Eukaryota > Metazoa > Chordata > Aves > Passeriformes > Passerellidae > Melozone > Melozone crissalis. Next base: position 2,760,718 of record NW_026535785.1, read on the forward strand.
GGATCAACCCTGGAATTCCCAGGACAATCCAAGGGCAGGATTCAGATAATCCAGGGAACAGCACAATCTCCAAGGGACTTCCACCAGGCACCTCCTCTCACTAAGGAGATTTTGGCATCAGCTGCAGCTCTTGGAGCTGCTGTTTCAGGCTCCTGGCAGCCTCAGGAAGATGCAGTGACAACAGCATTTATGTTTCAGGAGGAATTTCTGCACAGAAAGGGGGATCAGACATTGGAATTGCTGCCCATGGTGGAATACTCATTCTGGAGGTGTTTATGGAAAGACAGGACATGGCACTCAGCTGTCTGGTCTGGGATCTGTCAGAGGTTGGACTTGATGATTTTGGAGGTGTTTTCCAACCTCAGTGATTCTGGGATTTTTGTATGGGCTATGAACTCTTTTCTTTAAAGTTCTGATCAAACCCCACCATGAAGTGATTCTGTCATTGCCTCAAAATCCAGCCCTGTGCAGGCACAACAGCAACAGACCTTCACCAAAGCAACAAAGGCAGCTGATTTAAGATTTTTATTTTTTTCTATTAGCAGAGATTTGTAAAAAACATTAGGCAAGTTCTGCCACTGTCAGCTGACACCCTCCTGTCACAAGAGGCACAGGGATTTACCTTAAGGGCTTTTTTCTCTGGGTTCTAGGAGAACATTTCAGCTGGACCAAACCTTCTAAACCCTTCCTTGTTTTCTCTCACTTTTATGCCACTGAAAGGCAGAAACTCCATTTGGGGTTTCAATTCAACAAATAAATCCATTGGGGTTTTGGGGTTTTTGAGGGTGAGAACTAAAAGGGCAAAGGGGGCAGTGGGTGGCAGGGGAGAGGAAAAAGCTTGTTCTACTCTGTTGCAAGAGAGCAAACAAAAGAACCCTGTGATAGCACAATGTGTTGCTAATTACAATGATGCAAAAAGTTCCTTTTGTCCTGTGAGCTGGGGAGGATTGCAAGGATTTATTTCCATGTGGAGAGAGGCCAAAGACATTCTTCCTCTCTTTCAACAAGCTGCACACTCTGGTGGCTGGTCAGTCCTCCCTAGACTTGCTTATCCCTATTCCTGTCCCTGCCTACTGCTTTAGGCTAAACCAGAATTTAGAGACATTCCAGCCCAGGTCTGGTTGATCCAGCTCTGTGAACATTGGCAAACCCAGCACTGGAAGCTTCCCCCATCCCTTAAAACCAAGGCCAAACCATTTACTGATGTTTTGAAAGCTTGGATTGAGTGTTGGGATTTAGCTTTGCTAGTGAAACCAAAGCTGAAGAAGTTCCCTGTCATCCCCTGACCACCAATTCCCAGACCAGTTCCACACTTCAGCCCTCTGGGGCTGGCCAAAGCAATGCTCATGGTTCTGTGCCATAAACTCTGAAATAATTTGGGTTAAAAATAACCCCACCAAAGCCAATTAATCATTTAATAATCCCTGTGGACAGTGGAAGGTGTGCAGGGGCTTGGAATAAGATTCTCTTTCAAATTCCTTTCAGCACAACCCATTCCATGATTTTAAGATGGAGAGTGATGATGCAGCCTTGGCAGGCTGCAAACAGCACCAAAACCTCCAGGACTGCAGATCCACCAACCCCTTCCAAACAGAAGGGCAAAATTGTTTGCAAGGTTCATCCTCAGAGGGCTCTGACCCCAGATTGTTCAAAACCTCCAGCACAGACCCAACTTTTCGTGCTGTGTCCCCTTTTCATGCTGTGTCCTCGTTTCCAGGAGCTCTGAGCAAACAGGGATTTGTGGCACAGACAAGGCCAGCACAGCAAAGCCAGCACAGTTGAACGTTTTATCACTCATTTGCACAAAATGTCCAAATATGTGCACACACAACCCAAGGGCACATTGCTGGGAGCTGGCAGCCTGCTGGTGTCCCTCAGCAGAAACTCGTGCAGCCCACACTGGGAATCCATCAGGGCATTCTGGGGACTCTGCAGCGAGGCTGAGCCTTACCAAGGTGCTGAGATGTGTGAGCAGGTGTGGAAACATTCCCTGCCCCAAGCATCCCAAAATCCACACCAAAACAAAGCCCTGCCCACACTGACTGCAATTTGCCACCTTGGATGGGTGCATTTTTGGAGCTTTCCTTTCCAGATGTTCTATCACACACCCAAAGCTGTTGTTTGTTGTTTCCATCTCTGCTACTGGGATTCCCCTCCAGTTCATTTCATTTCATCTCATCTCATTTCATTTCATTTCAGGAAAATTCTTTTCCTACTCCTACAAAATCCTCAGCAAAAGAATTATTTCAAAGCCAGAAGGAAATACTTGCTAAAATATAGTGATTTTTCCACCAACTACTCTCCTTTCCCTCTTCGTGAACTCAAACATTTTAATTTGTCTGCACAGTTTCAATTTAAAATAAGCACAGCACAAATAACTTGATAATTGGGACAAATATAATAGCCAGTGTCCCAGATAAAGATCACAGTTACCCACAGAAAATATTAAATGAGAAAGCAAGTAGCTTCATGAATTTAGAGTTCCCAGAAACAATGGGTTGGATTTTCATGACAGATGAAGCCAAATAATTCTCTACTGGCATCCAAATAAAGTTCTCCAGAGTGCTCAGCTCTCAGCAGCTCTTGCTGCCCTCCAGTAACTCAAATTGATGTCCCAAAGCTCTGACCTCAGAGAGACAAAAGTTCCACAAACACCCCCCAGCACTGGGGATGTTGAAGTGTTTCTGGAGTGCCTGATAATGATTCTTTGGTGTTGATGATGTTGTGGCTCTTCCACTTCCTTGGAAGTCTTTAAACAGCTCAGAACACACAAAAGCACTCCAGGAAAATGCAGCAGCTCCTTCAGCCATGGATTTGTTTGCTGGGTGAGCTCCTTCCCTTCCCTTCCCTCTGGAGCTGAGTGTGCATTACTGACAGCACATCCCCACAACAACCCTCAGCTGTAATCCCATATTTGCAAACACCTGGATTTCAAACTCCTAAACATTGTCCAGCCCTGCTCCCCAAGGATCAGCTTTTTTTAAACAATGGATTTTCCACCTCACAGGTCCTCACAATGAAGTTAAGCTACTCAGTGTTGACAAAAGCCCGTGTTCAGAAGTGGATGATTTATTTACTCACTGCCTCTTGGTTCATTTAGTTTTGCTCTGAGGAACAGGAATGCACCAGCAAAGCCAGGATTTGAAGGAGAAAAGGATGGGGAGAAAATGATGGAGAAGTAGCCAGAAAATCCAGAGGATAAACACTGAAATAGCCCCTATCAAATGCTGCCTTTTTCACACCCCGTGATTAACCAGACCTCCCACCTCCAAAACTGTCTGTGCAAAAACTGAACACCACAGGCACACACTAAATAAATGTCACTCATTTCCCTGGGGACAATGGTAATTTCTGCTTCATACAGAAATTACCACACTTTGTTCTGGTCCCAAAAAGACAGAAAAGTGATGATTATCCCTGGTCTTCTCCAATATTCCTATTTAATCCATACAGCTCCAAACAAAAGGTGTTAAATCAACACTGAAATATTCAAATAAAGGGTCAATCTGTGCTCCATTCTCAGTGAAAGCTGCAGAAAATTCAGTTTCTGCTAAAGGCACATAAAAAAAAAGAAATAGAAAAGTGTCAGCAAGGCCACTTACTGAGAAGTCTGACACCAAGGCAGACAAACTGATCAAAAATATGTTGGCAAGATGGATGGAGCACAAGGGGTAGGCCTTCAACACAATTACATTCAATAATATCCTAAAAAAAATTACAATTCAAAAATAATTCAATGGAAAAAATGCACTAGGGCAGACAGAGCTGTTATTTATTTATTTATAACCTCAAATCCTCAACCACAGGCAGGGTAAAATGCTCTCCCACTTCTGGAATAAAAATAGTCCTGGCTAGAATTTGTTTGTTGTAGATACATTACCTAAAGAAATTTAACTCTTTCAGCTGGTTGGTAAATTTTAACAAATTTTGATTTCCTTCCCTGGGAGTATTCCCTTAAAATTGCTCAGTTTGTGCAAGATGTGGGTGCACAATTCCTCAAATCAGCATTCCTGCTGTAGTCACTCATGCAGGATTGGGTCTGCTCCCTGACTGGATGATTTCAGAAATGAAAATCCAATGACAAAGAAAAAGCTTTCCCAGCAGGAACCTCCAGTAAAACAATTTACTCCAGGCTTTCCTGAAACTACTTGGGAAGCTGAGGAAGTTTCTGACACTGGGCAGGGGGAAAAGGCCAATCCATAATAGAATTACCAATAAATAAAGATTTATGTTTAAAGTCTCTTTTCTTCCACCTGAAAATGAGCTGCAGCCACAGATTTATCCCTGGAAAGTGAATCCACTGCAGGAACAGGAATGCACCAGCAGCTGGTTGTGTTTTCCTTTCACAACCAGCAGCACAGACTTTACCCACCAGTCCCACCCCTGGGACACTTCAGGATGGGGCAGCACCTCCTGATAACCCATGGGTACAGCAACCTCAGATGGAGGGAAATATCTCCTCACCATTACCCCTAAAACCCCACTGCCCACAGATGCTGCTGCTTTGTTCCACCTGACAAACACATCTGTTCTTTTATCAAATATTTCTAATTTTAAAAATTGTTTCTATATAAAAATGGGGGGGGGGGGGGTTATCAGCAGATTATTGGTACCAGTAAGCCACCAGCAGCAAAGGTTTAAGATTTAACTTGATGAAGATTGAGCTTGCCTTGTGCCACCAACAGCAAAGATTTAACTTGATGAAGATTGAACTTACCTTGTGCCACCAGCAGCAAAGGTTTAAGATTTAACTGGATTAAATTGAACTTGGTTTGTGCCACCAGCAGCAAAGGTTTAAGATTTAACTGGATTAAACTGAACTTGCCTTGTGCCACATTATTCCCTGAGGTTCTGTTAAACTGAACTTGCCTTGTGCCACATTATTCCCCGAGGTTTTGGTCGTTTGCAATGGGTCTGGATGGTCCTGGTTGGAGTGAGGATGTAATCCACAGTTAAATCGTGGTCACCCAGCAGCTCCTCTGCTATGTCAAGCACCTACAAGGCAGAGATTTGGTTAAGTAGCTAAAAACAAACTCCCTAAAGCTGTGCCCCATTCCTGATGTCTTGCCACATGAAAATCCATCAAAGACAATGGGAAGGAAGATGCCAAACCAGCTTCATTCCATGTCTCCTCTGCAGACAGAGCAGGAAGTGTCCCAGAGCTCCCTCCCAGCTGCACAGGGGATATTTGGACATCTCAGCTCACCTGGCAGTCGTGCACGATGGTGACCACAGGTGTGTCCTCCTGCACTGCCCCCATGGACACCATCATTGCATACTCCATGTCTGCATAACCTTCCCCTTTGCCAATTCTCCAGCCTAAAGCACAGAAAAGTGTGAAAAAAAACCCCCAAACAGCACAGTGGAAAGTTGTTAAAATGGTGTAATTAACCCAGCAGTCTGCAAGTTGTAACTCTGGAAAAAATCAGATCAGCATCTCTCAGAGAGTGCAGCTTTCCTTGAAATCAGCACTGAAATGAAATAAAAAATCAGTTTTTAATGACTTCTAAAAGATTCCAGAAACTTCCCATTCAGAATAAACAAATTCATGTAATTAACCCAGCAGTTTATTTAGCAATTGTATTTAGAACCTTCTATTCATGTCCCACACAGGTTAATGTGGGTAAAGAGGAGTCTGGGTCACATATAAAAACTGTGTTATTTTAGGCAAGGGATAAAGTCAGTGGAAAATTTTCAGCACCAGCAGGTTTCCAAAATACTCGAAAATGCAAAATCTGATCCCCAAATAGGCCCTGAATCAGCAGGTCTAACACAAGGCCTTTCACACAGCCTGTGTGAGCAGAGCAGATCTGTGACAGGGAGCCTGCTTGGATTCCTTCAGAACACAAAGAATTGCTTTCCTCAAGAAAAAAACCACTGAAATAGCCCCAGAACATCTCTGAGGCCACTGCTGTGTGCCCCCTGCATCCTGAGGCACCCCTGCTTCCCTGGCAGCAGGGACTGGGCACACACAGGGGCAGAAGCCAAGGCCACAGCTCGGCCCCAAGGGGAAATCTGGCTCTGCCACTGGGCTGGGATTTGGGACCTTTCTGCTGCAAGTTTCTCCTCACCTTTTTCAGAGACAGCCACTGACCCCACAACAACCAAGTCCACTTGTGCTTTGCTATCCAGCCCCACAGGCACGCTGAAGTCTCTCACACCCTGCAGGGAAAAAACAGCATTTGAGGTTTGCAGAGGGCACAATCTTCCAGGGACTGAGGCAGAAATCCAGGGTATTTTGATAAATCCCAGTAAGTCCCCACGTTTCCAAGTGTCTCTTCCATGTTTAGCCAAGCTGTACATGTCTGGGAAGTTATCCCCCAGGGAACCCTAGAATAGATTCCCTACTAGAGTGACAGGAATTTTGGCACACTGCAAGGAGAGCTGAGGGAGGTGGGCACTTTTAGAAGCAAGGTTTTTTATTTAGGATCAAAAGCTGATATTTTGAAACATTTTTTTTGGAAATCTGTTCCTAAAAATGAGGACAAGTGACACTTCCTATTTACACTTCCCTACTCTACTAAAAGCCTGAGGAATACCAGAGCACTACAAATGCTTCAATTAATTCTGAAATACAAATCACAAAGTTAATTTAGACACAGACAGCTACAGCACAAAGAAATATGGAGTTACACAAAGTGATACAATTATTTTTTTTCCTCCTCTCTCTCCTTGTTCAACCCCACCCACTCCTCTTCAATCTGTTCTCATCTTAACGAAAATTCTGCCCAGACTGCAGAAATTAAAAATTATGTTTACTTGGGTTTTTAAATATCAGAGGTTTACAATTATTTAAAATATACCTTGTGATTCAATCACTCCCAATAAATGTGTACAGCACACTGCAAATGCTCCTCACACCAACTCAACTCGCTGCTAATTATAAATTAACAATATTAAAATCACAATAAAGAGCCAAACATTTTCTGTGCAGAGCAGAAAGCCCAAGAATTCAGTAATTTGTGGCTGACTATCAGCACTAACACCCATCAGGCACCTCCCAGCAGCGTGGTCAGGATTGTTTGCACAGCGCTCTGTAAATACAAACTGCCAACAGCATTTCCTCATTAGTGGGCTGGGGGAAAAACGAGACACAGGGTGGTAAGAGCCCAGATCAGACAGCAGGCCAAGAGAAAGGTCTCTTACAAAAGTGCTCTTCAGCCCTGAACAGCTTAATTAGTTAATGACTGCCATAGAACTCCCAACAAAGAAAGTCACTACTAATTACCAGCCTTTACAACCTCGGTTGTTTACGGGGTTGCTGCAGAACTTTATTGCCTTTAGCAGGAGATAAAGGAGGAAACAAATCCCTGTGGTAAGCTCTTCATGTTGCGTTTTCATGGCAAATAAAGACGTAAACGCTGCAGGGCTGTCTGGCCACAGCCCGAGGCTGTGCGGTGAGGATGGAACACGAGAGGGCAGCAAGAGACCGCGGCAAACCCGACCTCCCCACGTGGCTGCATAAAAATGCCACAATTCACGGCTCTTTGGGTCTTGTGTTCTATAAAAAACCTCGTCTTTTCTATCTGGTAACACATAAGAGCACTGAAATATTCCCCAGAGGGCTCAGAAGCTCAAAACTGCAGGATGGAGGAGCACGGAGAAAGATCTAACTCACCTCAAGTCATGATTTTCCAAAAGACACTGAGAAATATCAATACTGTCCTGCTAAGACTGAATTTTCTCCTGTTTTCAACATTATCAATGTACATAAAGCCAGGAATCACATCCTAACATGAAAGTATTTCAGTTTTTCCAGCTTCCAGCTGGTCCATGCTAAGCCCACACTGTCCCAAGGTTAACTCAGCCCTCCCTGATGCCCCATTCCCACCTGAGGTGTGGCTCCATCTCCTCAGCACTTCCTTGGCTGAAGATGGTAACTTTCCTAGCTGGTAACACCTAAGAGCACTAAAATATTCCCCAGAAGGTTCAGCAGCTAAAAACTGCAGGATGGAGGAGCATGAAGAAAGATCTAACTCACCTCAAGTCACGATTTTCCAAAAGACACTGAGAAATATCAATACTGTCCTGCTAAGACTGAATTTTCTCCTGTTTTCAACATTATCAATGTACACAAAGCCAGGAATAACATCTAACCGGAAGGTATTTCAGTTTTTCCAGCTTCCAGCTGGTCCATGCTAAGCCCACACTGTCCCAAGGTTAATTCAGCCCTCCCTGATGCCCCATTCCCACCTGAGGTGTGGCACATCTCCTCAGCATCTCCTTGGCTGAAGATGGTAACTTTCCTAGCTGGTAACACCTAAGAGCACTAAAATATTCCCCAAAAGGTTCAGCAGCTCAAAACTGCAGGATGGAGGAGCATGAAGAAAGATCTAACTCACCTCAAGTCACTCATGATTTTCCAAAAACTCAGAAAAATCAATACTGTCCTGCTATAACTGAATTTGCTCCTGATTTCAATATTATCAATGGCACCTGTGTTTACACAAAGCCAGGAATGACATCCTAACATGAAGATATTTCAGTTTTTCCAACTTCCAGCTGCCCCAAGGTTAATTCAGCCCTCCCTGATGCTTCAGTCCCACCTGGGATGTGGCACATCTCCTCAGCACCTCCTTGCTTGCACCTGGAGGGGGGACAATCCTGTTGAACAGCCCAGTCCTCAGACGTGGTGTGGGAACCAGTAAAGTCTTCCTTGCCTGAGGAACCACATGAGAAGGTTCATTTTATACTGAAGAAATGTTTTTATTGTCATACAGTAAAAACTGCATGGCCAAATATTTAATTTTTTATGTTGTTGATGGCACAGTGCTTGTAAGATTAATTTCTTCCAATACAGGAAAATTCCATCAAAAGGTTTATTGAAGAAATAAAAGGTAAGAGAGATATTTGAAGATATTTCAGGAGATACCTTTAAAGACAATTTCTCCTTTAAAGCTATGTCTCTAAATAGCTGTATGAGATAATAGTTTCAAAGTGACAAAGGGCAGGGTTAGATGGGATATTAGGGAGAAATTCTCCCTGTGAGGGTGGGGAGAGAAGGTGCCCAGAGAAGCTGTGGCTGCTTCTGGATCCCTGGAATGTCCAAGGCCAGGTTGGACAGCACTCTGGGATGGTGGAAGGTGTCCCTGCTCATGGCAGGAGGTTGGAACTGAATTATCCTTCAAATCCCTTCCAATCCAAACCATTCCATGACACTTATTGATTTGAGCTGCACATAAACCCCTTGAAGATGCAGTGCAGGTGTTGCTGAGGTGAGTTGTATTTTCTCCTCCAGCCAGGTCTTGTGAGCTCTCGGAGAACCCATCACACCTGAGAGAGCCCAGCTACCCCCAAATGGCATAAAATCAGCAGGATGGCTTTGAGGCAGTGTTGGAAACAGAAAAAAGTTTAATAAAAGGCAAAATAACAAAGCTCTTACAGAGACAGGGGCAAGAGGCTCTTGCTTCTGGTAAAAACACCCCACAAAAGGGATTATTTCCTTTGTTCTTTTCTTTTTCTAGTGAATTGCTTAGGCAGGACCTTTTGAGTTCTGTCCAGTTGGGTTTGAGGTGAAGTCCCCCTATGAGGTGTCTTTTTACCAAATTGAGGAGAGAAACTTCTGGTCTTTTTAAGGACACAGAGGATCATTTATTGACTCAGGGGACACATCCCTCCTGCCAGGCTGTGCTGTCCCCTCCCAGCCCCTCCTCAGAGCTGCCTTTACCTGCAGAGCCGCCAGCCGGGCACCTTCCAGAGGTTTGTCAGGATCCACCTTCACCTCCCGTGCTCTGCTGAACACCTCCAGCTCCCTGAGAGAGCAGCAGGCCTGGAGGGAGCCCTGGCACAGGGAAGGAGCCAAGAGCAGAGGATTTGCACTTACTCTGAGCACTCTCACTTACTTCCAGCGTGAGGAAGCGGGCGTTCCTCTGGGGAGCATCGGGGTTTATTTTTACTGCTCGGGCAGCTCGGAACTGCTGCAAGCCCAGGAGCCTGGAGGCAGCGTGGGAGGAGCCCTGTTTGCATAAAATATCAGCTCACAGCAGAAATGGGTAATGAAGAACGCTGCACCCTCTGGACAGGCTGATTTCTGCAGATTTTTAATTGAGGGGTGGCTAATTTTCTGTGAAATGTCCAGTGCCAGCTTGGACAGGGGTGGGAGGGGGATAGTGAAGGTGTTGCTGCTGAGGGAGCTTTAAATGCCCTTCCAATTCAAACAGGATCACAGAATAATGAAATCACACAATCACAGAATAACGAGGTTGGAAGAGACCTCTAAGATCATCGAGTCCAACCCATGCCCTAACACCTCAACCAGAGGTGCCACCAAGTGCCATGTCCAGCCTTTTTTTAACACATCCAGAGATGGTGATTCCACCACCTCCCTGGGAAGAGCATTCCAGTACTTTGTTATTCTTTTGGTGAAAAATGTTTTCCTAATATCCAAGCCATTCTGTGGCTCGGGAATTGGCAAGGGGGTTTTGTTTGCTTTCCTTCCAGGGCCGCTAGGCGCTGCCCGGGGCACTGGGGGGAAACTGGGGGGCACTGGGAGGGCACTGGGGGTTCAGTGGGGGCATTGCGGGGCACTGGGGACACTGGGGGGGCACTGGGTGGTAACTGGGGGGCACTGGGGGGGGTACTGAGGGGTACTGGAGGTACTGGGAGTAACTAGAAGGGCACTGGAGGGGAACTGGGGAGGAAATGGGAGGGCACTGGGAGCTCTGAGGGGGAGCTGGGGGGCACTAGGGAGGATCTGGGAGGGCACTGAGGGGCACTGCAGGGTACTGGGGGGGAACTGGGGCCACTGGGGAAGCACTGGGAGGGAACTGGGGGTTCAGTGGGGGCACTGAGGGGCACTGGGGAGGAACTGGTGGGGAACTGAGGGCACTGGGGGTGCACTTGGGGGCACTGGAGAGCATTGGGGGAGCACTGCGGGGAACTGGGAGTTGCTCCCGGCAGAGCGGGGCAGGGAAGGAGCAGCAGCAGGACGCGGCCCAGCGCCGGCCGTACCTTGAAGTTGGGGATGCGGCCGCGCACGGGCCGCGGGAAGTCGGCCAGGCCCGAGGCCTCCAGGTGCTCCCACACCTCCTCCCGGATGTCCCCCTTGGAGCGGCCCGCTGGGGGCAGCGCCGCCGCCATCGCCCTCACGTCACCGCCATCCCGCACCCGCCCGCCGTGACGTCACCGCCATCCCCGCCCGCATGCCCGCTCTCTCCGCCGCGCCGTGACGTCAGCGACGCCCCGCCCCTCACTAACTCATCATCGTGACGTCACCATCGCGTCCGCACCTCAAAATAGTGACGTCACTGCCGATAAACCACACCTCTCATAGGATCAGCGCTGAGGGGCGGAGCCTCCACCTTGGCCACGCCCCCGGCGGGCGCGCGGCGGCTACGGCGGCGCTGAGGGCTCAAAACGCCTCGAAGACAAAGTTGGGGAAGAGCCGTGAGGGAAGGTCGCTAAAGGCCCGATTTATTTATGGAATTAAACATTAAAAAGGCTGTGCTGGCGCACTAATGGGAGATTATACAAATATCACGGGCGTTCCATCACGTCTTATGACTGGGGGTAAAATTCCACCTCGCTTTTTGTAAAATTATCCCTCACATTAATTGCTTTTCCATTTAGAACTGGCCAGTGGTGAATAAAACAATGTCCAGCCTCTGCGTGGGTTCCCCAATCTGCCGCCTTCCCACAAGTTCATTTCTTGCTCGCCTTTAATTGGATAATAAATTATTTGTTTGTGCGATTTATTATTTATAGAATTAGAGCATTCTACTAAAACCACCACAAAAAAAGGAGTTTGAGAATCCTGACATTCCTGAGCGGGATGGAGGGGTCATGAGAACAATGAAATGGTGAATAAAATTCATGAAGGTTTATTTTAAAGCATGCTGGAGAAGGGGGGAAATGTCTTCAGAGTTGGTATATTTATTATTATTTATATTATGTTGTATTGTATTGTAGTATGTTGTATTGTATTATATTGTAGATATGATATTATATTATTTATTATCATATTTATTATTATACCCCACTTGGCAGGGATGCTGCGGATCCTCGGTCAGAGCCAGCTGCAGCTGTGCCAGCCCAAAAAATCAGAATAAATTGGGACGCTCCTCTCTGAGGGCTGCAGATGCAAACTCCTTTTCTGAGTTGTTTTCTCTCCACAAAGACCATGACTCTGCTGAGTTCAGGAATTTTTCCCTCCAGCTCTGAGCGATTCATGTGCATCAATGGGTCTTGGCTGGACTGGTGCCAGACAGAGCCCTTTCCTTTTCCATTTCCTTTCCCCTTTCCTTTTCCCTTTCCATTTCCCTTCCCTTTTCCCTTTCCTTTCCTTTCCTTTCCTTTCCTTTCCTTTCCTTTCCTTTCCTTTCCTTTCCTTTCCTTTCCTTTCCTTTCTTCCTCTTTTTTCTCCTCCTCTTTCCTGCTTTCCTTCTCTCTTCTTTCTTGCATTTCCTTCCTTCCTTCCTTCCTTCCTTCCTTCCTTCCTTCCTTCCTTCCTTCCTTCCTTCCTTCCTTCCTTCCTTCCTCCCTTCCTCCCTCCCTCCCTCCCTCCCTCCCTTCCTTCCATTTCCTTCCATTTCCTTCCTTCTCTCTTTTCTCTGCTCCTTCCTTCCCCACTTTTCCTCTCCCTTTGCCCACTCATTTTCTCTACTCACCCTCTCTCTCTGTTGTTCCCACCTCCATTCTTTCTTTCTTCCACGCTTCTCTCTCTTTCCTCTTTTCCTGCTCAGTATCTCTCTGTCCCTGTCTGTCCCTGTCCCTGTCCCTCTGTCTGTCCCTGTCCCTCTGTCCCCGTGCCCGGGCGGTGCCGGGGATCGCTGCATTCCCCGCGGTGTCCGCTGGGGGGCGACACACGCCGCGCGGAGCCCCCGCGGGCAGGTGAGAGCGGAGCGAGCCCGGGAACGGTAACGGGAGCGACAACGGGAATAACGCTGGGAACAGCCCGGGAACGGTCCCGGAGTGACACCGGGAACGGCCCGGGAATGACACCAGGAACGGCAACGGGAACAGCCCGGGGAACAGTCCCGGGAACGATACCGGGAACAGCCCGGGAATAGCCCCGGGAATGACATCGGGAACGGCCCAGGGATCTGTCCCGGGAACGGCCCTGGGAATGACACCGGGAACGGCCCCGGAGCGACACCGGGAACGGCTCCGGAGCTGTCCTAGAGCGGCCACGGGAACAACACCGGGAACGGCCCCGGGAACGGCGCCCGGGGCGCCCCGAAAGCTCCGCTGCCGCTGCCGGTAAAGGCTGCGAGAGGAAAAGCGGCGGCTGCCCCGGAGAAGCGGGCGAAGGGAGCCCCGCGGGGAAAATCCCGCATTTCCAAGCGCCTCCCGCTCTCCTCCTCCTCCAAGGGGCTCCTCTCCCTGCGCTCCCCCGCGTATTTTTCATAATACTAATTTTTATTTTATTTTGTTTTGTTTTATTCAAGCCATTCGAATTTTGGGTTTTTCCGAGCCCGCTGGTTCGGTCTCTTATCGGTGCCCAGCTGCAGCAAGCAAAGAACTTTTGCTGCTTCTGGGGGTTCTGTAGAAATTCAGCTCGGTAAGGTTTCAGCCGAGGGGAGGTAAGATTCCATCGAAGATATTTCTCCAGGCTTCTAGGAAGGGACAGCACTGCGACACCGCAGGGGTGGCTTTGCTCAAGCTCTCTTTTTTTTAAATCCCAGCATTTTATAAACTTATATCGTTAAAGAAATTCCATTTGCTTGTGTACAATGAGACGCAGCCCGAGCTGCTACGAGAAATGTGATTTATTTGAAAACCGAACACAAAAGTGTGAAGTCGTTCTCAAATTATTCCAGAAAAAAAAAATAAAAGTTTTCTCTTATGGTCATACATTTACATGAAAAGTATCAGCTTATCTCGCTGAATCCACTATTTGTTTTCCCAAACAAAATATCCCTGCACATTTTCTCGGTGGATGAAACCCTCCCCGAACATTCAAAATTATTTCCGTCAAAACTAAATAAGAATTTTAAAACACCCGAAGAAACTCCCCAATCAATTTTTCCATCGCAGATCATTTTTAACCGTCCCTCCTTGTAGAGGATCTGCCTCATAATTTAATTTTCCCCCTTCCTTTAGTTATCGCATAAAATCGTTTCCTTTCTTATTAAGAAAATCTCCGGTAATTAAGAGCCCCGCCGGGTTCCCACGAGTGGGAAAGGGACCCTCGGTGCCAGCAGCCGCCCAAAATCCCAGCCCGACTTTGGGGGCAAAAAATATCTTTGTTTAAAGCCTTACGAAACCGCACAAATTGCAAGGAGGGCGAGGCAAAATTACAGTGTAAGAAACCCAAAAATCACCGCTCGGGAATCACAGCGGCAGCAGCCAGGCTCGGGGAGGCGGCGGGAAGGAGCCCGAGAGAAGTGACAGCAAATTCATTCCGACCTTATCTCACTCTTTTCCAACTCGAATCGATTTTGCAGCGCTATTTTTGATTATAGATATATTCTGATTTTTATTTTTTTTTCCCTGCGGAGTGGGGAAATCGCTGGTTTCCCACCTCGGTTCTTTCTCCCGGCGGATCCACGCTTCTCCCGGGTGGAACAGAACAATTCGCAGCAGTTTCCCCCAACACTTGAGTTTACACTTGGTCACCATGCGTCCCTAATTGTCCCGCTCTGATTGCCTCTAATGAACTCATTAGGGACAAGGCACAGGGGCGGATTTCACAGCCACGAGAAAATCCACCTCAACGCCCGGAACGAAAATAAAATACAGACACTTAAATACGCTCGCTGCTTTTTGTGGGGTTTGTTGGGTGTTTTCTAGAATAATAAAATATCCCCAAACTCCCCCAAAGCGGCAGAACCCGCTGAACCCGCAACATTCAAAGCGCTCTGAACCCGCAACGACGGCACCACCGGGGCCGAGCCGCGATGTTCCTGCTACGGTGCGAGCACCCAGCGGCCTCTCCGGATGAATTCCACAGAAATACATTTAAAACCTTGTCCGCACGCACGGCCGGGCACTGGGACGCGGGGAGGACACGGGGACACCGCCATCAACCTGCCCGCACTCAGCGCTGACAAACCCCGCCGTTAGCAGGGGGCAGGCAGCGGGAAGGGGGCAGCGGGCACATCCCCGGCCCGGCTCGGGGCTGTTTTTGGGGCAGAACCGGCGGATCCCGCACGGCGGGCCCGGGGGTGCCGGTGCCGGAGCGGGGCTGGGGCCGAGGGTACCGGGGGTGCCGGAGCGGGGCCCGGCCCGGCAGCGCCGCCGCGTCCCGCGCTCCCATTGGCTGCGGCCGCGGCGCCGCGCGCTGCCATTGGCTGGCGGCGGCGCCGGGGGGCGGGGCCGGCGGGCAGTAAAAGCGCGGCGGCGGCGCGGGGCGGTTTTGAAGCTGCGCAGCGCGGCCGGGAGGGAGCTCGGCGGCGGCTCCCGCACCCCTCCGGGGGCTCCGCACCGCTTCGGGCCGCTCTTGTGACAACGACTGGGCTTTCCGCAAGGCTGCTTTTCCGGCTTTTTTCTTTCTACGTTTTTTCCCCAAATTTTTAAATTTTTTTTTACTTTTGTTTTGTTTGTGCTTTTTTTTTTTTTTTTTTTAAATTCCCTTTTTCTGCGAGAACAGCCCCCCCCACCATCAGCCCAGCTCCCGAGCGGGCCGTAGGCGTGTGTAGCAGAATCACAGTCATACAGAGGGAGGGAGAGGCCGCCAGAGACCACCCTGCCCCCGGCGACCCGGAGGATGCCGCTGCGGTGCCGCTGCTAGAGGACACGCTGGGATTGAGCTCGGCTCCGAGACTCTCTCTCTCTTTCTCTCCCGCTCTCTCCCTCTCTCCCTTCTCCGCGGAGGGGTCCCGGACGGGGGTGAGGCCCTTGCACCGTCCTCCTCTTCCTCCTGTCCTCGGCGGCCGCGGGCAGCCCCTCTCCATGATGCAGGCTCGCTACTCCGTCTCGGACCCCAACGCTTTGGGAGTGGTGCCGTATTTAAGCGAGCAGAATTACTACCGGGCTGCCGGGACCTACGGCGGCATGGGCAACCCCATGAGCGTCTATTCGGGCCACGCCGAGCAGTACGCGGCGGGCATGGGGCGCTCCTACGGCCCCTACCACCCGCACCAACCCACCGCCCCCAAGGACCTGGTGAAGCCACCTTACAGCTACATCGCCCTCATCACCATGGCCATCCAGAACGCCCCCGACAAGAAGATCACGCTCAATGGGATTTACCAGTTCATCATGGACCGCTTCCCTTTCTACCGAGAGAACAAGCAGGGCTGGCAGAATAGCATCCGCCACAACCTCTCGCTCAACGAGTGCTTCGTCAAGGTGCCCCGCGACGACAAGAAACCGGGCAAGGGCAGCTACTGGACCCTGGACCCCGATTCCTACAACATGTTCGAGAACGGCAGCTTCCTGCGCCGCCGGAGACGCTTCAAGAAGAAGGACGTGTCCAAGGAGAAGGAGGAGGCCCGGGAGCGGCTGCTGAAGGAGCAGCCCAAGCCCCCCGGGCTGCCCGGCGCCGACCTCCCCAAGGAAGCCTCTTCCTCCTCTTCCTCTTCCTCCGCCTCGGCGCCGGCCTCCGAGAAGAAAGTGGTGATCAAGAGCGAGACGGCTTCTCCCGAGCTGCCCGTGATCACCAAGGTGGAGACGCTGAGCCCGGCGAGCGGCGGGGCCGTGCGGGACAGCCCCCGCAGCGCCGCCTCGCCGCCCGCCGCCGCCGCCTCTCCGGACGCGGCGCTGCCCGAGCATCACCCTGCGGGCAACGGGCTGCCGGGCTTCAGCGTGGAGAGCATCATGACCCTGCGGACTTCCCCCGCGGCCGAGCTGAGCCCGGTGAGCGCCGCCTCGGGCCGCACGGGCGGCGGGCTGGCGCTGGGCTACCCCGCGGGGCAGCCGTCGGGCTACGGCGCGGCTTGCGGCCAGGCGCTGGACACTAGTGGGAGCTACCACTGCAGCATGCGGGCCATGAGCCTCTACAGCGGCGACAGAACCGCGCACATGTGCGCCCCGCTGGAGGACGGCATGGCCGAGCATCCCCCGTCACCGCTGGGCACGCTGAGCCTGCCCGCGGGGCAGGACGGAGCGCTGGGCACCGCGCATCCCCACGGAGGAGGAGGAGGAGGAGGAGGAAGCGGAGGGGCGGCGGCTGCAGCAGCGGGGGGACAACCTGCGGCTTCTTGGTACCTGAACCACGGCGCTGAGCTGAGCCACCTGCCCGGGCACACGTTCGGCTCTCAGCAGCAGACTTTTCCCAACGTGCGGGAAATGTTCACGTCGCACCGGCTGGGCATGGAGAGCGCGGCGCTGAGCGAGCACCAGGTGAGCAGCAACTCCGCCTGTCAGATCCCCTACAGATCCGCGCCCTCCCTATACCGCCACGCCGCCCCCTACTCCTACGACTGCACTAAGTACTGAGTAGCCGCCAGTAACCCCCGCTAAGACCCATTAAAAAAAAAAAAAAATATCAATAATAATTATTTTTTAAAAATCGGGAGAAATAAACCCACGGCAATAAAAATAAATCTGACACAGCTTCCCCGTGGACTCTGCGGCCACAGAGTTTGAAGATCCCAAAAAGCCTTCCTTAAATTGCGGACAAGTAGATTTTACTTGAAACAAATGGGGGATCTCTCGTTTAAAAAAGAAAGAAAATAAAGAAAATAAAAAGCTTTTTAAAATTATATATATGTTTATCTAAAAGTGGCAAATTTTATATGCTAAAGTATAGGGGGGTCTCAGAAAAATAAGTTATGGACCAATATCGCAACGACCATTTATACGTTTTAAAAGGAAAAAAAAAAGTTTATAAATATATATATAAATATATGTCCTGGGTATTTTTTGAGTTCTCTGTTGTGCTGTAAAAAATATGTGGATTTCTAATCAGGCTGATTTTCAGAGCCATTAATATAATATTTAAAGTTGAGTTCACTGGATTATTTTTGTCTCGCCCAACGATTCCTAACTTCCAAATTCATGACAAGTGATTTCTTCTTCTTTTCCTTCTGTGTACAATTATGCAATAGATTTTCTTTCGTTTTAGAGCTGTTCTTTTCTCAAGACGAGGAAATAATTTATTTTTTGCTGGTGGATTTTGTTTTTTAAGGAAAAAAAATTAGACAAAGTATCTGATACTTTTTTATTATTATTTACGACGTGTGATGTTTTGTATAATAGATTTCACCTTTACCATTCCTAAGGACTTATTTGCTTTAACCTGCTTCAAAGTTCGTTTGTCTTATGTGGTCCTAATTGTTGTACTTACCTTAAAATAAATCCATGCTGGTTTTTTTCTGCTCCAAGTCTGCCGCTTCTCTGTGTATAAACTGGGGATTTTTTAACAGGTTTTTTTATTTTTCCTTCCTTCACGCAGAAAACGTGGCAGTGGTTGTTTTTAAAACAAAAATGATTTTCCTGGAGGTTTCTTTCTTGGAGACGAGGTTGAATTCACGTGAAGAGCTGGAATTGTACAACTGGGGAGGGTGGGGAAGGAAAAACAGCGGGGCTCAATCCCAAATCCCTGCCAGGGTGAAAATTCAGGATTTTTCCCAGGCCTGCCATGGGGAAAACAGGAAAAGAGGAGGCGCAGGGAGGGGAATTTCTGCTCCTCTCGCCCCCTCCTTGCACGCCCGGAGCCGCCTCTTCCCAGGGCAGAAAACACCCACCCACCCCTAAAAAAAAATCCATTTCATTTATTTATTTATTTGGTTTTCTTGAAAGGAATCCCGAGTGCCTGGGAGTGAGAGCGATCATTTCAACCCGGCCTCGCCGCGGAGTCTTAGAAAGGTGGAAAGTTCACTCGGGAATCGTTTCGGGTTTGAAATCCTCTCTTGGTGGAAGAATTGGCTGATTTTAACTTTTTATTTTCATTTATTGATGCTCAGGTTCGCAAGGCCGGGCTCTGTCAGATATTCTGGCTTTTCCCAAATCATCTTTTAACCTGTTCAAGCTTTTTCATCCAGGGCAAAGCGCCGGATTTAGCAATCCCGAGAGCCTGGGAATGCCGGCAAAGCCTAAAGCAGAGTTTAGGAGATCTTTGGAACTTTTCAAGCGCAGATTTCTGGAGCCAGGCTCTTTTCCCAGCTATAAAATCACATCCATGCAGCAAAAAGTCCCACCCGTGCCCCATCCCACCCCTGCAGCCCCCCAGTGCCCCTAAAATCCTTTATTTTCTGGGTTATACCCACGTCAGGGTGTTGAAATCGATGATCTAAATTGGTTTGGACCGGTTAAATTTCGCCTGCGCTTGAAAGCTGGCAAAAAGCATAGAAAGTCTCGATTTAAATGAGAAAAAAATGTCTGAACCTCACTTGATCTGTGTTTTAAGGAACATTCTTGTAAAAAAACCCCCCCCGCCGTTTTTCCTGGCTGTCGGAGGGAGTTTTTTTATCTAATTTTATATTTTTCTTCTTTTTTATTATTTTTTTTATGAAATAAAATTCGAAGTGCTTTCTTAATAAGAGAAAATAGAGAGTGTAAAGGATTAAAAAATAGGGGAATAAAGGCGAAAATTATGAAAAGAAAATAAATAGGAGAAAAAGGAGGGGGAAATACGAATTGGGAAATAATTCTTCCACAATCCAGACCATCTTCCCATGGGATTTTTTTCCTGCGTGGGTCCCGGGGTCGCTCTGGGGGGGAAGCCTGAGGTCAGGTGCCTGCTGTGGCCTTTCCCACCCGCGTGGAACAATCCCAGGATTGCTCCTTGGGAAGATGGGAATTTGGGGACCCTTTTCCTCAGGGATGAGATGTGGGTCCGGGATCGGGGACACCCCGTGTGCTGCTGCTGGACAGTTCCTGGCATCCCCTTTCCCCCCAAATTCCTTTTTTTGGTGTTTCTTTCCCCACCTCGCCCTGCAGGACGGTCCCGCACGGGATCTGCCCCGCTCCTGTCCCCTCTCCCCTGTCCCTGTCCCCTCTGGAGAGTTCCTGCGGGCTGCGAGCATCATCCCCTTGCTGTGTCCCCTCCTGTCTCTGGGCTCCGTCCCCTGCCACCCCAAACACCCCACGGGGAGCCCTTTGGGGTGGGCTGGTGTCTCATGAGAGCCTTTTGGGGCGGGCTGGTGCCACAGAAGAGCCTTTTGGGATGGGTTGGTGTTTCTGGAGAGCCTTTTGGGGTGGGATTGTGTCTCATGAGTCTTTTAGGGTGGGCTCGTGTCTCAGAAGAGCCTTTTGGGGTGGACTGGTGTCGCAGAGGAGCCTTTTGGGGCGGGCTGGTGTTTCTGGAGAGCCCTTTGGGGTGGGCTCATGTCTCAGGAGAGCCCTTTGGGGTGGGATTGTGTCTCATGAGAGCCTTTTAGGGTGGGCTCATGTCTCAGAAGAGCCCTTTGGGGTGGGCTGGTGTCCCATGAGAGCTTTTTGGGGCGGGCTGGTGTCGCAGGAGAGGCGAGAGGCTCCTTTGCTGACTGTTTAAAAGCTGCGATACGGATCTCGGTACCGCGATCAGAATCTGTCTGACAGGTGACTCCAGCCTGGCCGGAGCAGAGGGGAAGGAAGGAAGAATGAAGGAAGGAGGAAGGCCCAGGATAACTTTTGAAGGCAGCCATGACCAGATTTGTCTTTCAGCCCCTGAAGGAGCAGCAGAACCCCCCATAGCCCCTCTCCCGCAGCTCAGGGGGCAGGTTCGGCCCCGGCACTGGCTGATGCTGCGTGGGGCTCAGAGAACAGGATGAGGATGGTGGATTTGTCGCCTAATTTCTTTTTATTGTATTGCCATCCACCACCGGATTTGCAAACCTGTCCCAAACCCCAGATAGTTTCGGTCCTGGGGAGGAGAGCCAGCGGTTTTCCATCTCTCCCCACAGCCCAGCCAAGGCAGCTTTTCCCTGGTGGAACAAACACACCCCCCGCCCAGGAATGCCCCGCACAGCCCAGCAGAGCCGTCCCGTCCCTCCCAAGCACTCCCACCTTCCCTGGAGCTCGGGTGAGCGGTTTTCGGGGAAGGCCACGAGCTCTTCTGTCATTTCCAAAGGGACTTCCCAGAAAATCCATAGCGGGCACTGGAAGGAAACACATCCCTGATCCCGGGGAGACACCGAGAGACCGGGTTCTGTGCTGGGCCAGGGGCGAGGGGCGGGCGGTGCCCACCGGGAGGGCATTGCTGGGGAGCCCGGCCGGGATGGGGCAGGAATGGGGAGCTCTGGTTCACACTCCTGAGGTGCCCAGCCGGGATGGGGCAGGAATGGGGAACTCAAATTCACATTGCTGAGGAGCCCGGCTGGGATGGGGCAGGAATGGGGAACTCAAATTCACATTGCTGAGGAGCCCGGCTGGGATGGGGCAGGAATGGGGAGCTCTGGTTCACATTCCTGCTCCCCTCCATGCCGGGATACAGCGGGAATGGGGAACTCAAATTCACATTCCTGAGGAGCCCGGCCGGGATGGGGCAGGAATGGGGAACTCAAATTCACATTCCCTTTCCTATCCAGGCCGAGATACAGCGGGAATGGGGAGCTCAAATTCACGTCCTGCTCCCCTCCATGCCGGTATGGGGCAAGAATGGGGAACAAGGATTTACATTCCCTCTCCTATCCAGGCCAGGATGCGGCGGGAATGGGGAGCTCAAATTCACATTCCTGCTCCACTCCAGGCCGGGATGGAGCAGGAGAAGGGATCACTGTTTTTTGCCCTGCTCCCCACATCCTGGGATACAGCAGGAATGGGGAACTCTGATTCACATCCTGCTCTACCCCAGGCCGGGATGCAGCAGGAATGGGGAACAATGTTTTCTGCCCTGCTCCCCACATCCTGGGGCGCTGCGGGAATGGGGAGCTGTGATTTACACCCCCTCTTCCTCCAGTTCCCTCAATGCAGCAGGAATGGGGACCTCGGTTTTATACCCCTCCTTCCCCCATTTCCTGGGATGCAGCAGGAATGGGGACCTCGGTTTTATACCCCTCCTTCCTCCATTTCCTGGGATGCAGCAGGAATGGGGACCTCGGTTTTGCACCCCTCCTTCCCCCATTTCCCGGATTCAGCAGGAATGGGGAGCTCTGATTTACCCCCCCATTTCCCCCGGGCAGGACTAATGCGGGAGTGGGGATCACTGATTTACTGCCCTTTTTGCTCCCAAAATCGTGATGCAGAAGGAGTGAGGAACTCTGATTTTTGGCTTCCTCCCGCCATTTCCTGGCATGGATCAGGAATGGGGGATCACTGATTTGCACCCCTTCTTCCCCATTTCCTTGGATGAATCAGGAATGGGGAGTTCTGATTCACAGCCTTCTTCTTTCCCCCAAGACTGGGATGCAGGATCGGGAATCCCTGATTTCCACCCTGATTTCCCCTGTTTCCCGGGATGCAGCAGGAAAGGGGAGCTTTAATTCACACCCTTCTTCCCTCGAGACCGGGAATCCCTGATTTCCACCCCTGCTCTCTCAATCCTTAGGTGCAGCAGGATTGGGAATCCCTGATTTCCACCCCTGCTCTCTCAATCCTTGGGTGCAGCAGGGTTGGGAATCCCTGATTTCCACCCTTTCTTCCCCCATTTCCCGGGATGCAGCAGGAACGGGGAGAGCTCATTCGCGCCCTGCTCCTGTCCGGGGCTCCGGGCGGGACCGCTCCTCGCTGCTGCTTTAAAAGGGGCTCGTCAGCTGGAGAGAGGAGGGGAAACCCATCCAGGAGCGCCTCCATCGCCGCGTTGTTTATTTGTTTTGGGTTTTGTTTTTGTTTTTTTGCTGTTTTTTTTTTTTTTTCGTGTGTGTGTCTTTTTTTTTTTGTTTGTTTGTTTTTTTTTTTTTTGTGTTGGGGTTTGGTTTTTTTTTTTTTCAATTTAGGGAAAGAGCGATGGAACCAACAGCATCGAGAACCCCCCTCTGTCTCTTTTCCCCGGCCATCGGAGCCTCTCGGAGGCCGATCGCGTTCGGAGCTCCAGCGATGCCGCCGGCAGGGAAGGCACAACAGGGACAACACTGCAGCACACACGAGCTGGGAAAAAGGAACGGAGAGAAAAGCCGCATCCCCGCCTCCAAGGGTGTCCCACCGCCGAGAGGGGAAAACAAGGGAGGAAGAGAGAATTTGGCTGGGGGAGGGAGCTCGGGGAGAGAGAGAGAGAGAGAGCGAGAGCCCCGGGCCTGTCTCCGGCCGTACACGCGAGTATTTATTGTGCTGCTAATCCGTGCCTGGAGTGTCTCAAGGAGCGGGGGACTCCCCGAGGTGGGAGAGGAGGAGGAGGAGGGTGAGGGAGGAAGACCCTCGGTGGCTGCTCTGAGGATGCTCCGGGCGGCTCCATCCCATCGCTCCCCAGGGGCGGGGAGGCAGCTCGGGGGTGGGTGCTGCTCCCCAAATCCCTCCTTTCACCTCTCTCTTTATTTATTTGGGGCTTTATTGCGCTTTTGCACGGCGGGCGGGTGCTGCAGCTGCCGGGGGTGCGGGAGGGATGCGGAATCACGGGCGAGGGCGGTGTTAGAGGGGTGAATTCCCCTCCCACGAGTGGGCTCAGCCATTGAGGGGGGAGACCCCCGCACCCCCGCCCCAGAAGCCGCTCCCCGCTCACCCCGGCAGCGTTTCCCAGGCTCTCCTGGCGATTTGCAGCTTTCAGGACCCATCCGGAGCTCCACAGCATCGCGCTGGGTTTTTACAAAATTAAAAATTAAGATTAAAAATCCTTCTCCTGACAGGGGAGCGACACTGGGTCAGAAACACCATGGGTGAAGGGGAACTTGCAGGGAAATGCGGGGATGGCATGGCCAGGGCAGGGTGGTGCTGGGGGATAGCAGGAGCTCGGCTTTTACCTCCTCCTCCCCTGCCAGGTAAAAATCCCGTGGGAGCTGCTGCGCTGTTGGGATGTTTCTCTTTGAAGGAGAAAAGGATCCCCCCCAGGCCTCTTCTTCCATCCCTCGGAGCAAAGATGCTCCACAGGACAGGTCTAAACCCGCGGGGGGATTGGGGACACACAGGCGACACCTCCAACTGCATCGGAATCCCTCGGGGCCTCGCATTAGAGCTGTTACGTCAGTAAATTATAAAAAAAAAAAAATAAAAAAATCCGACAACAGAAAACACAGCCCCAAACCTGGACGTTTATACAGAAAAAGAGCATCACAAATTCCTAATGTAAGCACCGGCCAGCTGTGTGCACTTGTAAAGTTGTTATAATCCCCCTCCTTGTTATAAACAGGAAAGTACATAATATAAAGCAACAGGCCCGCATTCACAAATACTGACCCTCCTCCCCGGGCCTGCCAAATTCCCCTTTTTGCTGCAATCTGGGCTGCATCGGGGTCCCCCTTCTTCGTCTCCGGGGGTCTCCTCGTGGTGGAAACCTGGATCGGGAGGTGCCAAGGACCCCTCCACACCTGATCCCCCCTTCCCTTTTCCTTCCTCATCGCAGCTCTGCCTCCTCCCCTCATCCACCCTTTTCTCTTCTTTTCTTCAATTTTTAATTATTTTTTTTTTTACATTTTGTGTTGTTGAATGCCGCAGTTTGGCTGCGGGGATCCCTGCCCGCTGCTCCCCAGCTCCAGCAGTGAACATCCTGCTCTGCTGCGTGTGCTTACAGCGTCAAAGGGTGGACGTGATATTTCAAACATCAGATCAGTGCGTTTATATATTGGGTGCCCGGAAATTTTTCCAAATAAACACAGCTTGATTCGACTTGGGTGGGCAGACTTATCAACAGACTAATTCTATAAACAAATGAAGGAATAACCCGGAGACCATTGGCTGGTACCAGCGAGACACGTGGAGAGAGCTCGGAGTTTTGTAGCAATGAAATTTTAATTAATGTGGGTGGGCTGAGAACACAAACGACTGTTTATCAGAGACAATTTATTTTCCAGCGCTAAGTCAACATATAATAGCAAACTTACAACAATTATTTAACTTTTTTTTTTTCCTCCCCCTTTTTTTTTTTTTTTTTTTTTTTTTTTTTTTTTAAGAGCTATGAAGCAGGGACAGAGGGAGAGCGAGCTCCTTCAGGCAGGGCTGGGAGCTGAGCTCGCACAAACAGCTCCCCGGTGGACTCACGATCCTGCTTTGCTCGGCTCCGAGGGGGAAGGCGCGGAGCTGCGATGAGCCACATCTACAGCAGCCACCTGTCCCCCCTGGGCAGCCCGTCCATGGTTTACCTGCCCGCCGCTCTCGGCTTCACCCCCGGGGGGGCCATGTCCCGGCAGGACCCCCCTCAGAAACCCCCCTACAGCTACATCGCCCTCATCGCCATGGCCATCAAAGAGGCTCCGGAGCAGAAGGTGACCCTCAGCGGCATCTACCAGTTCATCATGGACCGCTTCCCCTTCTACCACGACAACAAGCAGGGCTGGCAGAACAGCATCCGCCACAACCTCTCGCTCAACGATTGCTTCGTCAAGGTGCCCCGCGAGAAGGGCCGGCCCGGCAAGGGCAGCTACTGGACCCTGGACCCGCGCTGCCTGGACATGTTCGAGAACGGCAACTACCGCCGCAGGAAGAGGAAGCCCAAAGCCGCGAACCCTCCGGACGCCAAGGGCACCGAGCAGCCGGCGCCGCCCGCCCGCCCCGTCGAGCCCAAGCGGGCCAAGGGGGACGCGGCGGTGCCGCGGGCGAGTGAGGGGACAGCGCCTTGTCCCCAGCCCCCGGTGCCCCCCGCTGCCGCCCCGGCGCACAAGAGCGTTCCCCGGGGCCGCAGCTTCAGCATCGAGAGCATCCTGGCTCAGGGGCTGCGGCCGCCGCCGCCCGGGGCAGCGGCGCCCAAGGCGGCCCGGGCCAGCCCCGGCTGCCGCGGCGGATCGCTGGTGGCCGGCGGCGCCTTCGGGCCGGCCCTCAACGCTTCGCTCGTGCTCGACTCCCAGGTGCACGGGAGGCTTTACCACATCGGCATCCCCTTCCTCTCCTGCTTCCCGCTGCCCTTCTCCGAGGCCGTGTTTAATTTCCAGTAGTTCCCCCCCCCCCCCCCCCCCTACAATTAACGCGCCCCCGGTGCCGAGCGCTGCTGCGGGGGGCGCGCTGGGAGGGAGAGATCGGACTCAGACCTCACCACGCGGGTAAAGACCTAAAAAATCCCCCCTCAAAGCGATGCTTTAAAGGTGACTCAGGATTTCAGGGCATTTTCAAGGCGCGTTTTGCTGCGGACTCTCTTTTGCCCCTGCCAGAGCGACTTTGGAAGGTAAAAAGCGGCTTTGTGCTCCCGTGGGCGGTGGAGGCAGAGGCAGCACCACGCTGGCCCCAAGCCCCGAGGGCTTTGCTCTGCACCTTTACTCTTTGCATCCCTCAGGTTCCTCAGAGCAGGCTTCCCCCGAGCCCTTCAGGTCTCTGTTTTCTTCTTTTATTTTTCCTTTGAAAGCCAAGCCCCATGCCGGGGGGAGGAGGCTGTTTTGTTTTGCCATCATTTTGTTTTGCCATCATTTTGTTTTGCCATCCATAGCCACAGGTATTAATAATGCCCGTAATTTTGCCATCAATACCCACAGGCACATGATAATTCCTGATATTCCCCACTGGCCCAGTCCTCCCAGTGCGTAACTGGAGCTGAACTCGTGGCAGACCAAGCAATCCAGACTCACCCTGAATATTCCTGCTTGCTTTGACCCAGCATGGCGTGGAACTGGTTTCCTGCTCAGCACTGATGCTTTGGAGTATCCCCACAGAGTTTCTAATCATGGATGTGGCCAAAAAAAAGGGGATGGATGTGCAAACATGAAAATTTGTCTTTTTCCAACTCTTACTGGGATCGGTTGCTTCTGACCAAAAAAGACTGAGGCAGGGTTGTGGAGGCCAGGAGAAATACCAGAAAAAAAGATAAAAAGAGACATCAGCAATGTTTCTAAAGATTTTTGTAAAGAAGGAAGAATCCTGACACACTGCAAGAAATAAGGAATATTTTGTATTTTTGTTTGCCGTAAATAGAGGCTTTTTGTATATTCGTGGATAAATGCCCTTTTGGGGAAAAAAATTATATTCTCAATTTTCATTATGAAACTAAACCTATATCCAATAAAGGTATTTTTGTTCAGGATTGTGGCTGGTGTGATGTGAAACACCCCTTGGTTTGTGATGGAGGAAGGAGGAGTGGGGCCTGCTGCTGATATAATGGGCCACAAAAAGATGGGAGTACAAATAAGCTCCTGGGAAATTGCCTGTTCCTTGAAATGCATGAGATCTTTCCCCAAAATGATTGTTCCTCCTTCTCTTCCCCTTCTTTCATCTCACCCTGTCTCAAAAGCAAGGCTTGCTCTTAAATGAGCACCTGGATATTGGAAATGTTTGGTTTTCAGGTGAGTTTTGGTTCAGTTTTGCAGAGGAAGGTTGGCATCAATTCCTTGATGTTTGGACCAGGGTTGCTCATTCCAGCCCAAGGCAAACAGTTCTTATGTGGGGAAGGACAGAAAATCTCCAAAAGGTGAGAATTGTTATTTAGCTTCCCCGTAAAAATGATGCTCATAGGCAGATCCCTGGATGGGCTGAGCTGGAGCTTCTCAATATAAAAGACAATAAAAACATATTTTATTTTTTAAAATCAGATTTGCAAGACAGATTTTATTTTATTAGCTTCCTATTTCTTGCAGCTGCTGTTTGAATATTGAGTTGTTGAAAGTGCTGGCACTGAATTAGAAAATGAAGAAACACTTGCAAAAGGTTGTGAAGGTGTCACTGCTTGGTCTCCAGCACGATTCCCAGGGCTGGGTGAGTGCTGAGAGGGTTCAATGTCCCTGTGTGCCACTCCTGGCCCTGTGTGGCATTAGGGACAGGCGCCAGGTACAGAAGGGGTCACCTGGCCAGGAGGTTCCATTCCAGGCTGGCACTGACATCACCCACAGGAAAGGGGAGGAAAATGAGCCCAGCAGAGCCCTCAGTCCTCCCTGCACCCCCTGTGTGCTGATTTGGGTTTGGGGTGGGGTGGGAGGTTGATGTTCCCTCCCAGGAATTGTTTGATGGGTCTCCATCAAGCCCTTCCCCTGCATCCCTGGTGTCCCCACAGCCCAACCCATGGAAAGGTTTCGCCCCCCAAAATTGGATATTTATGCTCTCAGTCACCACTTTTAACCTGTGCCTTCTGTTCCTCTGTTTTCCTTTCCCCTAACTTGGCCTCCCAGCTGTGACGCCCAGTTTTGTCACATCTCAGCTCCTATTCCAGCCCCCAAAATACCTTTTTGGACCTGCAAACAGGGCTTTTATCCTTTCCTGTTCCCACATGTGGGATCTCTCCCTGAGCCTCCTCCTCTGACCCCTTTTTGCCCAAGAACAGTTTTTTAGTGGTGAAATAAATTGAGTCTCAGTTTAATACACAATGTATATTTTTATCACAGACACTTTTTTTTTGGAGACCCAGCATTTTCTACGCAATGGGAATTTGTTTCTTTGTGAAGCTTTGCTTTGACATTTGATCTTATTTCTGTTTTGGTGGAGTGGAGTGGGACCAAGTGCAGCTGCAGCCTTTAAAAGTCACATTGAGCTTGATTTTGGTTTTGCTTGAGGGAGTGAAATTAGTAAACTTAACATGCTCTGCACAAAAGTGACACTAACTCCAATGAGCTCAGTACCCGGTGAGCAGTTCTGAGGGGCAATTTGGAATTAATTGGGATCAGGCCAGTGCTGTTACAGGGGATAAATACCAAGAAAAAGGGTCTTATTGCCAGCAGGCTGGATGAGTAACCACACACGGCTTCTGCACGTCATCTGTTTATAGAGAGGGGAGAAGTCATGGTACAATAAAAACATACAGTAAAAACATAAAATAAAAACACACAGTGAAAACAACAGCAGAGCAATGAGTGTGCAGTCAATTCACCGATTCCTGCCCTTTGCATGGGGCTGAGCATCCTTTAATCCTCTCCACATCCACGTGGATTTTGGTGCCATGGAAAAATCGAGGACCTGAGGAGCTGCAAGGAATCGGTGCCAACGGTTTCACACCTGCTTCACAAGCCAAAAAACCAGCTGCCAAGCACAGAAATGCCACCCAGCATTTCACTCATCCCTGCAATCTTGCTCCTCCTGGCTTTCCCAGCCTCTCAGGGCTGGCTATAAACACCAGTCTGGAATAGTGGGGAGAAGTGGAAGCAGCCTGGGATGCAGGATAAACAGCACACTGCCTGTGTGGGCGATGGAGATGCCTTCCCCTTCCTCTGCAGAGGAATGACCTCTCCCAACCCAGCAAGGTTTCTCCTCTCCCAGCTCTGCAGCCAATTTTAACTCCTAGGAGCAGGGAGATCACAGAGGAGTTGTTTGGTTCCCAGAGGGGCTTTCTCCAAACGTGAATTTCCTATGAGGGGAACTGAAAATTGGGCATATTAAAATAATTCCGGAGTTTAATTCCTCATAAATGAGGCTTCCAGTCTTTAAATAGGCTCAGTGTGTGTTCTCCTAAAGTTGGTCTCATAGCATGGATAAAATATAATCAAGTATTTAAGCATGAGCAGAAGCCACGTTCAAGGTTTGTCACTCAAGGTGTGGCTATCCATGCCTGATTCCAAGGTGCCGTAAATCTCAGGGACTCTGTAGCCTCTTCTCCTTCACACAATTTAAAAGTTAATTCTCTTTCTATTCCTTACCACAGAAAACACACAAAGGAGGGACCATCCCTTTCCACACCAAAACCCACGGGCTTCCTGCTGCCTGCCCCTAAGCCTGGTGTGAGGAGCAGCCAATTCCCAAAGCAAAAAAGGGAAGAAGGATCTGCTTCCTCACTTGATTCATAGCCCCACACACCCAGAGAAGAGATCTCCCAGGAGACTGCGTTCAGGATATTAAACAGATCACGTATTTGATTTGAAGTGAAAGACCAAGAAGACAAGATCACAGAATGAGAGAAGTTACAGATGGAAAAGGTCTATGAGGTTATGCAATCCATCAGTCTGGACGTTGCATAATTGCTCCCCACAGTATATTTTTAGTGCTTTATCCAGACAAATCATTAAGTACTTTAAAATGGGCCAGATTCCTCAAATGCAGTGCGTGCTAAGTCACAACTGATTTCCCTGAGCCTCGCAGCTCCCAGTGTCTAACAAGACACCAAGAGGAAGTTTTGTGTGGTCAGAGAGAACAGAACGGGCCCTTCCAGAAATAATCCAGGCTATCCCTCACAGGAATCTCTCCTAAATTGACTGAGTGAGACCTCTAAAATCTCATTTTCGGATTACAGTGAATAATACATTATTACTTATTCAGATGTTCTCTTAGGCCAAAGTCAAACATTGCTCGTGTTCATGCGAGCACCATTTGTTTTAAGCCAGCTTCAAAGCCGGCTCAGCAAAGCGTAAAGAATGTTTATTTAAAATATAGTTGCTAAATTTAGCATGAGCTCGGTTAGCCTAAATCTTAGGGACATTTTTAGAGAGCACATTGCGAATCAGGAATGCATGGAGAAATAAATAAACTTTCCCACATTTTTGGAAATGGAGGGAGAATTTGCGAGCTCTTTCTCGCACGGGCGATTTCCGTGGATTGGAGGACACAAATTTCCCACTGAACAGACAGTTGGAAATGCACAATGCTGACCATTTTCACTGCAGTTTGGTTTCAAATAATGCTCCTTCAAGGAGGAAACAAAAGCTGTCAGCTTTTTTTTTAACAGAAATTACGCAGAGCACCAACATGTTTCAATATTTACCCAAGCTTTTTGCAAAGCACCGAGAAGCAAATGGAGCTGGGCTTGGGCACGAGCCAAATCTCAGGTTTGGATTAGGTCTTGTGACCTTTCCTAGGAATTCTGATCCTGGATTTTACACCCACCTCTTGCATATTGGTTCAAACATCCCCCAGCTGGATGCTGGGCTGGGTGAAATGCCAGCCGCCCTCTGGGTTGGATATTTAGACAGAAAATTTTTATGAAGAAATTTATGAAAATTTTAATGTTTTTAGACAGAAAATTTTCACTTTCCGGTTTTTCAGACAGAAAATTTTCACTTTCCTAAGCTTCCACAGCTTAAAGAGGCACATTTTGGTCACCTCTGCCTCAAGTGACATTCTCTGAGAGATCTGAGCAAACCCATGATGAGCAGACATGTGATAAGCAGTTAAATTCTCTTTTATCAGGTGACTTTTGATGATCTCCCTCCATCCTTGCCATCCTTTGGTTGCTGTGAGTGGGGTGTTTCTGCTCCTGAAGTGGGAGGATTCCAGCTGTGCCCCTCATGGGGCTGCAGGGCACAAGGGACGTGTCCAGCTACCTCCATTGCCTTTGGTGGGATTGGGATCAGCTCCTCCCCAAGCACACAGGTGGAATAAGGGGGCATGGAACAAAACACAGCATTGATTTCTTCTCCTTCCAAAGTCAGAGCTCCACCACTTCCACTGGTTCCAGCAGCTTCCAGCACCTCCATCCTGTGTCTCAGCT
Organism: Melozone crissalis; assembly: GCF_028551555.1. Taxonomy (NCBI): domain Eukaryota; kingdom Metazoa; phylum Chordata; class Aves; order Passeriformes; family Passerellidae; genus Melozone; species Melozone crissalis. The sequence continues at coordinate 2,791,874 of NW_026535785.1, forward strand.
TTCCATGGCAATGCCAATGCCACCTGCAGACCCATCCTTCCCAGAGCTTTCTGATGAGCCTTTACAAATCCATTGGCCCAACCCAGCAATTCCCAAATCCACAGTGAGCTGGATCCCCTAATCCTTCACTACCTATCTCCAATTGCTTACTGAGTTTCTGTTTTCCTTAGAAGAGCAATATGTAATAATAGTTGTTACAATAATTGTATTTCTGTTTTTACATCTGTAAAGATTAAGTTAAACAGTATGAAGCCCATTAAACTATTTCATGTCATGCTGCCATAAATTTCCTCCATTCCCATTGCTACTATTATTCCAGAGTAAACTCTGAGATCAAGCTGCTGCCACAGAGAGTTATTTATAGGAGCTCATTCATCAATAAAAACTTCAAAAGAAATCTGTTACTCTTCTATTGGGAAGCCAAAGAAAACTAACATAAAGACAACCCTGTTAAGAAACAAAGCTAAGGAGACCACAAGACATTTAGTTAAGAAAAATCCTGATTTCTAACAAATGCCATGCAAGGAGGGGAAGAAGAGAAAAAAAAAGGAAAAGATTGTTGGCAGCATGAATCCTTTTAAGTTGTTTTGCTCTCATTGGATGGTTAAAATAAACTGTTAGACAGTTGTATTTGGCCTGGCTCAGCCCCCTCATTAGGCTCCATGTGATGGATTTGGGATCTCACAGTGTGTAAGGAGCTCTTCATCCCCTGCAGAAGCTGGTGCTGTCCTACCACATGTCCCAGCTGCTGCTGCACCCATCCCTCAGCACAGCAGAAACCCAGCCAGGAGTGAGGACCGGGCACCAGAAAGCATCCACCTCCCTAAAGGTAATCAGATAAAATAGGAAAAGTTGGCTTTTGTCATCTTCGCTTTCTCTCATTTCTTGTTGTGCCTTTCTCTGTACACCTGAGCTGTGCAGGGCTTGATTGGGTGGTCATGGTAATCCTGCAGAAAATGAAATGGAGGAGAGCTCCAGTGCTGCCCTTCCCTGTCCCACCAGAAAATCAACCTGAGAACAGCCCAGGAGAGGGGATTCTGATCCTCTGCTCTGCTCTTGTGAGACCCCACCTGGCATCCTGCTCTGGTGCCCCCAATACAAGAACATGGAGCTGTTGGGAAAAGTCCAGGGGAGACCACAAAGTTGATAAAGGGACTAAAGCACCTCTTCTTGAAGACAGGCTGAGAAAGATGGGACTGCTCAGCTTGGAGAGGAGAAAATTGTGTGGAGATCTCACAGCACTTCCCAGTATCTGCAAAGGCTATGAGGAAGCTGGAGTGGGATCCTTCATCAGGAGCTGGAGTGACAGGACAAGGAGGAATGGCTTCACAATAGAAAAGAAGAGGCTTGGATTGGATATTAGGGAGAAATTCTTCTTTGTGAGGGCCTAGCACAGGTGACTGCCCCTGAATCCCTGGAAGTGCCCAAGGCCAGGCTGGATGGGGCTTGGAACCATTTGGGACAGTGGAAGGTGTCCCTGCCCATGGCAGGGGGTGAATGAGATGATTTTTAAGGTCTCTTCCAACACAAACAATTCCATGATGCTGTGATCTCTCTCCTTTTGGTCCCTGTCTCATTAACAGCCCCACAGGAGTGAGACCCCCTGAAGGAGCAAGCACTGAGGATCAGCCACACCAAGACCCTCAAACTGTGTTTTTGGAGCTCAACAGAAGCATTCCTTCATTTCCATGACAGGATCTGAGTCCTGAGGACAGTATGGACCCATTGCTCCTGGCAGGACCTGTGTGATGATTATGAACGCTTCACAATCACATCCCCAAAGCTCAGAGGGGAGGATTCTGTTTCCCAGGTGTATCTTTCCATCCTTACTCACACAAAGCTGGGCAGGGCGCTTTGTGTAGATTCACCTCCATCAACACTCATCACACAACAGCTCAGTTCCTGCTCTGAGCTGGCCATCAAAATTATCTCCAGAACCTGCCAGGACACAAAACCAGAGGGCTGGAACTCCCAACCACCTGAGGCTCAAGCTTTGGTGAAATCACCCTTTGGTTATATGTGGAGGGGCTGGATAAAATAAATCTCTGGTTTAGGGAATTAGGGGAGGTGAAATTTCACTTGCAGCACATGCAAACTTTGCCTAAACTGTCCTCTCTATACTCACCCAAAATTATTTATTTTTCTTACAACCTGTTCTTGGCAGCGCAGGTGAGGCATCCCTGGTTTCCTTGTGCTGAGGATTCACAGCAAGAACTCCCAAATCCCAGTGATGTGACTTAAAAGCAGCCCCAGCACTTCCTCCCAAAACTGAGGTAAAAGGTAAAGAAATCTGTCCGAACTCCTCAAATCAGGGGCTGAATAAACCTCTTTGCCCACGACATCTGAAAGAATTACCCTCAATTTTACCCATCTTTGCTTTGCTCCAAATTGAGGCTCATGTAGCCAGTTTGAAACTGATGTAATTATGGTTGTTCAAAAAGAGTGGCAGAGCCAAGTCAGTCACAGTGACTCAACCATGCCAAGAGAAAAGTTTTTATACATTGCTACAGCTCAGATTTGGAACTGCTCTAAACACTAAACACAAAGATTATTAATAAACATGCAACGTCTCTCTGTACAAACCAGATTTATTCCCATCGCACTGTATTTACTGTTAAATAGAATTGGTTTGTTATGAAAAGGGCAAAGAGAAGCCCTCAGTTGTTGTGTCTGGTTTCAGATTAGACACTACATAATTTCTGAGTAACAATAACAGCAATTGTGACCCACTTCTCATGGAGTATTTTTCACTGATTTCTCCTAAAGTGCTTTGCAGGGAAGGTCAGTAGAAAGACCCATTGTAAACACAGGGAAATCTCCTGATTATTTGTTTTGGATGGTTAGAGAGGAAATTGCATATGCTTTCATGGAAAAAAAAAAATCCTCTATTATTATCCTCTGTCCTAAAAAGGTGGTGGTGGGGGAAAGCCTGGTGACTCTGATCTAAATTATCCTAAAGCAAATTTCTGGCAAACCAAATGAAGCCAGACGACTCTGGATTTAATGAGAGTAAATAGTAGCAGACAAAGTTAAAGCTTGAACCAGGGCATCCAGCTGCTGCTCTGCACAGCTTTGCTGCCTGTCTTGAAGCCTTTGATTGCCTAGTTTTATTTTCTTAGCTAATTTCAGAGATATTTTACTTTGCTTGAGCATCAACAGGTCAGCTGCTGGCAAAAGCAAGTGGCAAAAGCTGTAGACGTAGTTTATAGACAATTAGGAGAAGAATTGTGTTTAGAGTGTGAAATGCAATCACCTAGCCAAACTTGCGTGATAAGGCTTGAGGCTGAGCAGAGCCAGCCCTAGAGCAGACTGAGATGTGATTCAGCCCTTTGAAGTCTCCTGATCTAATTCTCAGTGCAGCCATACATGATTTCCGTTGCTGGGGAAAACAAAAATCCAATTCCACATCCCAGAACCCCAGGTGCTCTCCTGTGTCTCTTGGCCGTGGAAGCTCCTTGTGCTGTGACTCCCTTGGAGGTGTTTAGAGGGGGTTCTGCCTCTCAGGGCTCAGCCAAGCTTTGCTGAGTGTTTAATTTGCAACACTCAGGCTTTGCCTGGGCAGGCACCTACCGAGCTTTGCTGGGTTGGCCTCTCAACCTTGCCCTCTCTGCCTTGCTCTTGTCAAGTCTCTCATCAAGACAGGACTCGTCATACTCCACCCTGGTGGCTCAGCAGAGACCTTTTGGCCTTTCCTCGAGTTTCCAAAGGTGGTGGCAGGTTGTGAGAAAAGCTGGATGAAGGGAGGCTTCTGTTCTCACTCCTGCTCCTCAGCAGGGCCAGCATTCTCTCAGGGTTTCCCAGAACTCAGAAGTGGTGGACAAGTGATCACTGTTCATAGATTGTTGCTTGTCCATCCAAATAAGATGAGGAATTAGTGACTCCATGGCCTTTTCCAGATATTTGTTAAGATTTCTTCGTTAGCATCTCCAAATGAAACACACTTCCCTCTGCTCTCACCCCTGTTTGCTTTAAAAGGGACCTTCTTTTCTTCCATAAAAAAAACAAACAAACAAACAAACCAATAGGGGGGGAAATATCTTTAAAATATCTAAGGAGTGAAGTTTCTCTTCGAGAATGTTAAAACTACAGAGGAAATGTGAAGAATCAACTCTGACACACATGACAAATATTGAAAGGGAGCTGAAGCTGAAAGGCAACTCCTCAAAGACTTTGGATCATTAAGAAAGTACATGAATGAGTTGGAATTCTTGAAAGAAAACCTATCCCAGGCTTACTCCCTTGGCTCAGAGCCAGAGGCTCTGTGTTTGTCTCCCAAACTCTACTGCAGTTCTGATGTCTGAGGGAAAATCCATCTCCTCTGATTTCCTAAGGTTGGGCAGGATCAGGGAGCTGGGGGCTCCTGTGTGTTCATCTGGGGGCTTGGAGCAGCACTGGGAGCCCATAAAATCCATAAAATCCAAAAGCCATAAATCCTGGCTGCCTTTGCCCCAGCCAGGGTAAGAGCAGCAGCTCTTCTGTGGCTCAGAGGGCGACCACCAGAGAGCTGGGCTGGGCTGTGCAGAGCTTTCCCAGGCTCAGGCTCTCCCTGGACTGCTCTGTGTCCACTGGAAAGTGCTGGGATGCAAACCCAAGGTCGTGGCTGCTCAGTCCCGTGTGGATTCTGCAGTCCTGGGGCTGTGGCACAGAGATGTGAATGTGGAGGTTTTGACAGTGAGAGTTGTCTCTCCAGGAGGTTCCTTCTGTTCTTAAGGAATGTTGTGGGATTGAAGGTGAATCACCCACATTTTGTCCAGGGCAGCTGCACCCTCAGTTAAATGAGGGTTTCTGGGAGCAGAACATCTCTCCTGGGTGGCCTGAGCAGAGCCTGGCCTCTCTGCACAGCTCTCCCTGGCTTGGGCAGGCGTGGGAGCTGAGCCCTGAGGGGTGTCCAACCCAGAGGATGATGACCTTATGGACCACAGAAGCTCCACACGTGACATATCCAAGCCCACACTCCTTCCTGTGCCCCTACACAGCTCTCACACCAAGTCCTGCCCCACACCACCCCAACAGCTCTGAGGTGACCCAGCTGCCCAACAGGGAGCTTCACACCCAGCTGAGGCCCACACTCAGCTCTCCCTCTGAAGGGAGGCGGTGTAGGAAGTGGCTTTGGGGTGGTTTGGTGTGGGAGAGGAGGGAGGGAGGCAGAGGGATGTGGAGCTGAGCTTTCCCATGGTGGCTGCAGCAGAATCATCTCCCAGGACTCTCTGTGTCCTTTCTGCCATCCACGTTTTACAACCAATTCCCAGCTAGTTTTACAACCAATTCCCAACTAGATTTACAACAAATTCCCAACTAGTTTTACAACCAATTCCCAACTAGTTTTACAACCAATTCCCAGCTAGTTTCCCCAGGAACAGCCTGGCTGGGAGCTGGCCCAGGCTGGTGAGATAACGCCACGATGCGCGAGCTCCGAATTTCACAGCTGTGGTCAGACAGCCTTTAAAATCTCCGAGACAGAACTGGCCCTGTGCAGAGCAGAAATTGTAAGTTTTGGCCCTGTCTCTAACCTTTGGAGAGCTGCCCAGCTTCTGACAGTCTGTGATGATGTCTCTGTGGAGGAAATCCTACGCTGAAGAAAAGCATGTTGCTTTCTCCCAAAGTTATATTCTTCCTTTCATTCGGCCACCATAAAGGACACTTTGTCATCTTGGCAACTCCTAAATATTCCCTCCTAATTTTATGGGAGGCAGAAATAGGGACAAAAAATTAAGGATTATTCAGGAGTGTTATTTATGGCTAAGGATATAAGGGATTTGAATGGAAATAACAATTAAACTCAAGAAAAAATTCACACTACAGGTCACTGCAATCCCAACTTTTCCCCTCGTGAACTCAAGCCGAGGAGGTTTTCTTCCCCTTTGTGATTTAGGCTTTGCTAAACTTCTCTGAAAATAGTTCATATATCACAGAGAGGAATTTCCATGGGGAACATAAATACATCTGTGGAAAGAAGGGAAAATTTTTCCTTGTCTCTGGGAATGGATGAGAAAGAAAGACAGTTGACGCCAGATATTAATGATGAGTGGAGGAAGCCATCCAAAGAAAAAAACTACTGAGAATACTAAAACTATTCCAAAGTCACAGACCTATAAAAACCTACTATGGAACAATGACTTTTCCACTAATACAGGCTTAGATTCAAGAAAATATTTAAGCACAGGCTTAAGCTGGTCCCAGTTTGGAACAGCTCTTGAGTGAATTTCAGCTTTGTGGATGTGTTTTTCAGCTCTGGGGATCCCAACTGGCATTAAACATGCCCACAGTTAAATCCAAGCTTAAGGACTCTTAGAAGGGGAGGTTTTTCCTTCTGGTGGGACCAAGTAACACAATTTTCACAATTTCTTTGGTCCTGCAGGAGTTTGTATTAAATTCATAGCTCGGGAGACAGCGCTGAGGGCATTTTGAGCTTACGGGTTTTGATCAGAAGGAAGTTGGATCAATCTAAAGGAAATACAAACCACAATATTCAAATATTTGTGGTTGATACACTGAGATATAAACATGGATCTATTGTGTGTGTGGATATATGGACACATCCACAGGGTGCTCACATGCAGAAGGTGACAGCCACAGAGGGACATTAACAGCTGATCCTTTCCAGCAAACACCTCTGCAAAAGAGAGCTGGTGGAGGGAGGGAGGGGATAACTGAGGGACATGGCTGTGGTTGTTTCTCCTCTTCCATTTTCTCAACTAAAGTAAGTAGAATTAAAACAAAAAGTTTGGGATCAGTTTGGATGCAGAGGTGTCCCCCTGGTTCATCAAATCAGTCAATTTTCTTCCAACCTCGTCCCACAAGGGGATGGAGGTTACGTTCTTAGGGGACACCCGAGGGAAGTGAAGGAACAGCCAGCAGACAAATCTTTTTAATAACCCTTTAGAAAAATGCTTTCCCCCAGCTCTCAAGATTCCCTCAAGCTGGGTAAAAATCCCTCTTTGCTGTGCTGATAACTTTGTGCAGATTATAAGATATTTACTCAGGTCAGCTCAGCAAACTCTACCTTAACTACAGCAAAAATACTAACTCAAATAAAATAAAGTAAAAAATGGTCCAAAAGCAGCCCAGGGACAGGACACCATCCCCTCCCACCCTTCTAGGGAGCTCAAAACACAAGTGGACAGGAGTGACTGGAGCCTCCCAGTGGGGCAGGGAGACATTTCTGCCCTCCTGAGGTGGATGGAAAGCAGAGGCACAGTCATGACAACCCTGCATGGACAAGTCCAGCCAGCCCTGAGCCCTGGTCCCATGTGGGCAGTGCCACATCTGCCCTGAACCTTCCTCACCAGCTGCTGGGCTCTCCTGCCATTCCCCAGTGCCTTTGCCATGGGAATTCCATCCTTTGCACAAGGGCAGTTGGTGTTTCTCACCGCTGAAGGCCACGAGCTGAGCACCTTCTGCCACATCTCACACAGGGCCTTGAACATCCCTGTCCTCCTGACACGGCCAGGAAGTGCTGCTGGTATTCAACGTCCATCCAGCTTTAGGTTTTAGCTCTTCACTGCCTCCACCCCGCACAAGAATCCTGTGGGGACGAGCTGGGGTTACGTGGCAGCCACGAGGACGTGGCTTTGGCGTGCTGTGACGCGGCCCAAGGATTGCAAGGCTGAACCCGCCGGCCTTGAGCATCCCTGTCCCCCTGACATGGTCAGGAAGTGCTGTTGATGTTCAATGTCCATCAGGCTTTACATTTTAGCTCTTCACTGCCTGCACCCTCCTCAAGATCCCTGTGGGGACGAGCTGGGGTTGTGTGGCAGCCATGGGGACGTGGCTTTGGTGTGCTGCGCCCAAGGATTGCAAGGCCGAACTCGCCGGCCTCATGCATCATCACCCTCCTGACACGGTCAGGAAGTGCTGGTGGTGTTCAACGTCCATCCAGCTTTAGATTTTAACTCTTCAGTGCCTGAACCCAGCACAAGACCCCTCTGGGGACGAGCTGGGGTTACATGGCAGCCATGAGGACGTGGCTTTGGTGTGCTGTGACGCAGCCCAAGGATTGCAAGGCCGAACCCGCCGGCCTTCCCCGAGCGCTGGGATTTGGCACAGCTGGGTGAGCAGTTTAATTGGGTTATTAACACATCTCCACGCTGACATCAGGAGCATTACAGGCTGTGTAAATACTGGGGCAAACAGCACTGCCAAGGTGCTGCAGGCAGGTGGGAACGCCTCTCCCCAACCCCTCAGTGAGCTCCATGATTTCCTGCTGTCTCTGCACCCCTGAGGTCCAAGGTGGTGGAAGGCAGGAGGCAAAATCTCAGCTCATTTCTGAGCTGAAGACAGGATTGGTGTGCTACACACCAGCCTCAGGTGGCCCTATTCTTCTTTAGAGCATCCTGGGAGCTGCACTGATGCATCCTAAAATCATGTGGGGACCTCCTTGCTACCACAACCTTCATCCCAGGAGGTGAGATGGGCTCCCCAAACATCACAGTCCTGGTGCTGCTGCCTCCATGGGGTTCTCATCACTGCTGGGGTTCCTCCTCCTTCTCTGGGCTCCTTCCTCCTCTCTCATGGTGGAAACAAAGGGTTTTTTTGGTTTTTTTTTTTTTTGGAAAGGGCTTTTGGGCTGCTCTCTGTGGTGTTGTCCTGAGGCAGAAGTTCCTCCAGCCCCTCTGCTCTGAGCCAGAGCCAACATTTGGGTGAAGCTCCGTGGCTGTCACCGCTCAGAGCTGCGCCTCATGTCCCGAGGGAGGAGAGGATTAGCAGGGCACTTCAAAGCCTTGTGTAATTGCACTTTCACTCAACTCGCACGCCTTTGTTCGCTTGATTTCCAGAAGAAATGTCAGAAGAGCCTCCAGGGACGGGCGAGAGGATCCCTCTGATGGTGACACCGGGTAGAACAGAGCCTGCACGTCCTGTCCCCACACGGCATCCTCTGGTGCCTGTGAGGGCGAATAAATCAGCTTGGGGTTCAGCCCCTTTGGCCTTTTGAACCCGCAGCAGGGAACTGTGAGAGCTGCGGCTCTGTGCTGGAGCTCCTCTCTCTGATTTAGGGGGTGAGAGCCTCCTGCACCCCCTTCCCCTCCTGCCACCCCGCCGAGGATGCTCCTGCCTCCCTGAGCTCACATTCCTCTCTTCTCACACCCCGTGAGTTACCTAAGGGAGTAAATCCCTTTATTCAGGGAGCTCTCAGAGCTGCTGTTCTGTGCTGGAGCTGCTCTCTCTGATTTAGAGGGGAGAGCCAGGGCTCCTGCACCCCCTTCCCCTCCTGCCATGCTGGGCTGGGCTCAAGGCCTTCTCCTGCCTCTCTGAGCTCACATTCCTCTCTTCTCACACCCCTTGAGTTACCTAAGGGAGTAAATCCCTTTATTCTGTTTGCTGTGCTGCTTCTGAGTGCTCAGAACTTGGGGCAGAAGAGCCTGGAGGTGCCACCAGAAGCTGGAGAGTCCCTGTCCACCTCTCTTCCTCCATTCCTAAATGGAAAAGGTTATAAGGATTATAAATGCTTTGAGAAAACAGCACAGCAGAGAAGAAATCAGATTCCCTTGGCTGCTGTCTCAGGGAGTACCAGCAGTGCTGCTTTAATAGATTTACTGCCTGGAGCAGCTGTAGCCTCCCTCTGCAGTCAGAGCCTGGCCCAGCAGAGCTGGGAACAGTGGAACACAGTGGAACAATCAGCTCAGAGATCCCTGACCCTGCACCAGGTGCTGCAGGATTTGCAGTTTGCAGGCTCTCACATGGAAACCAAATCATCTACCTCTGGGAGACAGTTTTAGGTTTTTCTTTAAGAGGTGCAGATTGTGCAGAAAATGGCAGAGGGGCATTTCACACAGACAAAATCACCACTTCAGGGGATCTTTTAGTAAATCCTGTCTTAAACTTTCCCTGTTTTTCCCCCTCTTTTTCACTGTCTCTGACTAGGAATCATCCTCTACCTTCCTCAGTTTCTGACAGTTCATCCACTGACCAAATCCTGGCTCTGGGGATGTCCTCTTCCCTGTGATTAAATCAATCTTCTTTCTGGCAAGTGGGTTTTGAAGAGAGAATGAGCCATTCACTTAGAAAAATGAAACTGGTGCATCACAGAAGATAAATATTGGGAACTGGTTTATCTGGTTTGAAAATATGCTCTGATTTTGTTCTCGCCCTGTTCCTGGTGAAGAGTGAGCTGTTGTCTTTGACACTGCTCTGGGCTCTTCTCATCTTGGTTGGGACTTAGAAGTGAAGACATTGAAAAGAAGAAAAAAAAAACCCAAAAGAAAAACAAGGGAGTGTTTTGAATGTTGGGTGATTTGGTGGGATGCCAGTCAGAGGTGCTGGGTGAAGGCAGGTGATGAAGGGTTTGCCTGGCTCATCCCCAGACATTTTGTTCCTCCTAAATCAGCTTTGCCTCTCCTGAGTGTCAGGTGAACTCAGAGCTTGTCTGTCTTCAGAAACGCCACAAAAACTTCTCATCTGACAAAGGTTTCCTTTGCTAACTGGAATAAAATTCTCAGGCTCGAGTCACTGTCAGCTCTTGCCGTTTTGACTCATTAAGATACAGAAATTTGAGGGTTTTTAAAAAAATATTAAATATTGTTTTTCTGCCTGAAGATCTCTGGGGATCCCAAACCAGAGGCATTTAAAAGTGGACTTGCAAGTTAAGTTTAGCCTTCAAGGTGAGACCTGCTGCCACAAGGATTTGAGAAATTCACTACAAGAAGATACTTTTAATGGTTTCACCTTTTATTTTCTCCTTCATTTCCCTTTCTTCTCTCCTCCCTGTTTTCTCAACCGTGGTGCTAATAAATTAGATTATCACTTGCTCTAGACCCTTTTATCCTGCACTGGGAGCTGAAATGCTGCCCCAGTTGGAGGGTTGTGATCTTTTTTAAGGCAAAAGGAGGGAGAAATAGAAATAATTCAATTCTGATTCTTTAGAAATGCTTGTTTGAAGAAGTCACAGGCTTGTATGGTGTGTTCCAATTTTCTCTCATTTATGTGGGAACAGCAGCATTACCCTCAGAGTCAGGAAAAGATTTCTTCACATTTCCAATTCTGACCAAATGGGGGGGAAAAAAAAAATAAAAGCCCTTCCCCCTTGTTTGTCTGGCTGACTCTAATTCCCAGCATTTGGGATGGGCCAAGCAGATGACAGAAAAACATCACCCTGCAGGTGCTGTCACACCACAGCCACTCTTGGGACTGGCTGCTTTCCCTCCCCACTGCCCAGGCCCCCAAAATGGGATGGAGCTGATTCCCAGGGGGCTTGGGGCAGGAAAACTCATCAGAGCCCAGCCCAGCCTGGGGAGAGGGGCTTATCACCACTTTTATCACCAAATAGATGCTCAGGTTAATAAACAAACACACAAATCTTCTCAGTTTTGGGGGTTTTGGGGAGCAGAGCTCCCACAAAAAGCAGAATTCAGCGGCTGTGCAGCTTTGTCAAGTGGAGGGGATGCTCTGCTCCCATCTGATAAGGTGAGAGGCTGTCCAAAAACAACACTGCCAGCCCCATGATCTCATCCACCCAGCCAGGAACAGTGCAAAGAAGTGAAAAATTAATGTGAAAAGGGAGAGATATCCAGGAGACAGGGGGAATAAACCCTCAGGAGTCACCGAGAGCAAGAATAAACCAGGAAAAACAAAGCTGGGCATTATGTGAGCTCTGATCCTGCCTCCCCTCCTGGATGGGAATCAGGATGAGGGCAGGAAGGATGAAGGGTCAGGATGGAACCGATTTTGGGCTGAAATTTTCACTCTGGAAGAAGCTGTTTACACTTTCAGAGCAAATTGTGCCTCACAGAGGTGACACTCACGTGGCAGCATCACCTGCAGCAGAGAGCAGGGGCTGGGAAATGTGCAGGAGGATGGAAAGTTTTTTTTTGTAACCCAAAATTTAACAGAACAAACAAAAAAAAGATAATTTTTACATTTTGAAACCCCAAACCTGCTTCTTGTCACAGCAGTAACAAAGTCCCGAGTTTTGGAAACTGAAGGGTAAGGAGATTCAAAGATCCAACCACAGTTGGTAGCAGAGTTCAGAAAGCTGAAAGCTTTTGTTAATTGAGTGACAAAATAATTTCTATTCTTGTGATTTTTGTCTCTAAGGGGATTTGTGAGAAAATCCAGCAAATATTACAGGAACAAAATTCCTGAGACCCTGAAATACCTTATTAACCCACATTTGTAAAATCTGCCTTCAGCATCAGTTTTGTGCTATTCCTCCTTGGTTTAGGAAATACTGACAATAACCAAGCACATGTAAAGAGAGAATAAACGAGAATTTTAATCCATTAGATATTTTTAATGTTGACATTGATCTCAGAGCCTTTGTGGGTTGTAACTCCTGGTGCCTACCCAACAAGAAGGAAATATTCAGCCAGCAGCAGTGGATTATATTTGCATCTTCAGCAGAGATGTTTATGAGATTTGCTAAAAAGATTGTTGTGCCACAGAAGGGAACAGAAAATTGACACGCTTTTAAGGCTTTTTGAACATAAGACAGAAACCAGCAGGAGAAGAAGGGTGGAAAGTTTATACAGAAATTACTTCTGAGAATCTGACACTGGCAAAACAAGAACCACATTTCCTTGGTGGAGCGAGGATTTGGGTTTGCAGGGATGCAGTGAGAGTGCACCAATTCTAAGTGAGGAAGAAAATGATGCATTTCCTGAAAAGAGAATAAAAACAAACCCAGAAATCTCATTGTGGCTGCAGTAAGAGATGTCTAAAAACAACCAGGGAAATGAGGCAGAGGTGGGAATTCCTGGAGGAGCTGGGGATGGGGAGGAAAGGCCAGCTGAGTCCAGTCAGGGCTCTCTGCTCCTCCTGTCAGGGGCTGCTGCTTGATGTGTCTTATCTTGTGCATCAGCCCCACCGAGCCGGGCCGTGTTCTTAATGAGCTGATAAATGAGACACTGAGAGCTGCGGCTTGGGGAGAATATTGTCCCTTCAGAGACCCCATTTTTCAAAGGGAACAAATGGCCTCTGGAGCTGCCGGTGACTGCGGTAACGGATGAGCTGTCTGGAGCGGGGGTTTTTTTAGGGCCATGTGTAGGAAAGGCGTGTTGTAAATGAGCTCTGATGGCAGTGGCAGGTTCTGCTGAGGCGCTGCAGCCGTGAGGATGGGGCTGACCCCTTGTCCTGGCTGATTGCTTGGCTTGGGATGAGCATCTGGGGTCTTGGGATGAGCATCTGGGGATATGCCCCACCGCTGGTGCTAGTTTTGGAAATCCCATTGTAGAATCTTCACAGAATGGTTCAGTTGGGAGGGACCTTAAAGTCCATCTAATGCCACCCCTGCCATGGCAGGGACACCTTCCACTGTCCCAGGCTGCTCCAAGCCCTGTCCAGCCTGGCCTTGGGCACTGCCAGGGATCCAGGGAGCTTTTCTGGGCTCCCTGTGCCTCCCCACCCTCACAGGGAATAATTTCTTCTCCCCTATTTCTTCTTCATCTGACTTAAATTTCCCCTCTCTCATTTTGAATTTCATTGGTGTTCTAACACAGAAATCAGAGAGCCCCTTGTTAATCCTGAGCCCCTTGATTCTGAGCTCATGGATGCAGGAAATTCTCCCACACTGTCCTAAAACATTGGAGGTGGCTGTGTGGTTAATTACATAGTGGGAAATATTTCCTTGAAAATATTGTGAGGCTTCATCCAGGTGATGGAGCCAATAGGGCCAAAAACCATTCTGAAGAAATTCTTCCCTGTGAGGGTGGGGAGGCACAGGGTGCCCAGAGCAGCTGTGGGTGCCCCTGGATCCCTGGCAGTGCCCAAGGCCAGGCTGGATGGAGCTTGGAGCACCCTGGGACAGTGGAAGGTGTCCCTGCCATGGCAGGGTGGCACTGGATGATCTTTAAGTTCCTTCCAACCCAAACCATTCCATGATTCTGACACTGCAGCCCCTACTGGAGAGGCACGGCTTTATGGACACACTTAATTTCCTTCCAATCCACAAAATTATCACAGCACTGGGTTTGAACAACATTAGGAAGATGATGCAATGGGTACAGCAAAAGCTGCCGTTATCCTGAAGGGATTTCCATGTAATAATATTCAGGTTGACACAATCAACAGAATCTCTGAAGCGTTCAAGTTTCAGCCAACAGGGGCAATTAAGAAATTTTACCAAGAAATGTAACTTAATTCCTTATTAGCACTTGGATCCCTATCAGGAACACTGGAAAAAAAAGAAACTAAAAAAAATATATCCAACAGCATTTTTCAAATTAGCAGCCTTGAGGGCAATATAATCTAAGTTCAGCCAGAGTGAATCGAGTAGGAATAGTTAATTTAGTTCTAGGAAATTTAAGAATCCCTCATCTCCTCATCAGCAGTAACTTGCTTGTTAAAGGAAGACAAATGAAAAGGTTGATCAGCAAAGATTCACACTGGGGGATTGCTTGGAATGAATCCCTCCTCCCCTGCAGCCCTGGCCAGGTCGTGTGTGAGTAACCAGCCCTGAAACTCTGGGCTGCAGAAATGGCATTTAAACCCTGCCTGGCACACAGGGTTGGGCACATCTGGCCAGGGTGGCTCCAGGATTGTGACCAGTGCTCTTGGTGCTGGCAGTGGTCTGAAAATTTCTCTTTCTCATCCAGCTCTTGGCTGAGGCTGATGAATGTGCCCCGTGTTGGATCTGACATTGGTCCTTGAGTGGCTTTTGGTGGAATGTTTTGCACTCCTGGGAAGGGGAGGCAATGCCCTCGGAGCTACATGGCCAGGTAAATAAATTATAGGACTTTTAAAATCTTGCTAATTTTTCTTTTCTGTTTTTTTTCCCCCCATTTTTAACAGGAGAACCAGCTCTGGCTGGTTCTATGGACCAGAGATTTAAAAATAGCTGGGTTCCTTCCTGTCTGAGGTAGAGAGAAAGATATAAGCCTGATTTATTGGCTGTCCAGTAGACTTTATATTCAATTTCCTCTTGTCACATTCCTATCAAGTAACTGCAGGAGTGTAGCAGAGACAGGGTGAGCCTTTACAGAATAAATACATTCATTTACATGATGAATACCCATATTCACGTGGATAAAAGTCCCTCTTCAAATACTCCAACAAATAAAAACCAGCCAAACATTGTTAGCAGCAAATCAGTGCAGGAAAGCAATCTCCCATATTTTAATTCAGCATTTAAATTCCCATTTTGAATTCACTTTTGTAGGATGTGCATGTGGGATGCACTGAAATGACTGTCCTGCCACATCCAATGGAATGAGGGATAAATCCTGATTTCTGGAATATAACCACACCTTTCCTTTCCTCCTTGATACCTTGGGAAGGCTGGCCTAGAACAGAGACTAGATGGAGTTAAAGAATAAAGCAGGGATTTCTGAAAAGGATCTCCTCAATGGATCCACCTTGGGCAGCACAAGAGCCCAGCCAGGGCTGCACCCAAGGTGAACCAAAATGGTCCCAAAATGAACCCAAGATAAACCAAAATGGTCCCAAAATGAACCCAATGTGAACCAAAATGGCCCCAAAATGAACCCAAGATGAACCAAAATGGTCCCAAAATGCTCGAGCGCTCCCGGGGTCTGTCCCTGGGATCAGTTCTGCTCCATTTGCACCTTGCAGTTCATTGTCCCATTCCAGCTTTAGCCCCTGCAGTCCCACCCTGCTTGTTTTTCTCTCTCCAGCCCACGGTGTTTGTGCTCCTGGGGCTGAGATTGGGATCATTTGTCCTTGGTGCCCAGCTGGAGCAGGAATTGTTTTGTGTCCCTGCTCTGTGCACAGAGCTCAGCATCCCCTGATGTGAACCCAGACCCACACACTAAAGCAGCACAGAATGTGAAAAATAGAAAAGCCAAAACCTGAGAATCACCTTGTTGTGCCTGTGGTGGCTCATGCTGCTCAGTAGAATTGTTAAGGTTGGGAAAGATCTCTAAAATCTTCAAATCCAACCTTCAGCTCAGCACCACCACTAAATTGTGTCCTCAAGGGCCATAGCCACATGGTTTTTAGACATTTCCAGGGATGGTGACTCCACCACTTCCCTGGGCTCGGCACAGTTGAGCATCCCACGTGTGCTGGGGGAGGAAAACTCCCAGGAGGGTTTGGTTTGGAGCAAACAGCACTGGCTGAGCCAGACTTGCTCAGAAACAAGGCTGAGAAAGGGAAAAGAGAAATAAATAAATTTTTAAAAAGTTAATTAAGTCAGATTTAGAGCTTCTCTGCAAGCTCATATCCAAGTCTGGGCCCAGGTTTGCACAACTTCTGCTGGTTGAATGCAAAGTGAATTTTCCTCGTGGGACATTTCCACAGAGATGAAATCTTTGATTTCAAAGAAGGTCCAAGGGTTTCTGCTTGGACCATCAAACAGGAACAACACCAAGAGCTCCATTTTACATTTCCAGGGGTTCCAGTAGCTCCCATGAACCTCACATTGCACACACAAACAGCTTTTATTTTTCGCTTTCATCATGTGTTAAAAATTTTTCTTCTTCTCAGAGAAAACTTGGCCTTTTGAAAGGTTTATGAACTCACATGTATTTATGGAACTGGGACAGGGAACTGACATGAAATGTTCTCAGGATGATGGATGCAATCCTGTCTCCAGGGAAAAAAATTAGGAACCCAACCAAGGAAAAACACTCTGGAACACTTCACATCAAACAAGGAAACGAAGGAGTGAGAAGAAATGAAACACATTGAGATTATGAAAAGGGGGTTAGTTCATGTCTGAGTTTAGTCTGATGCCCTGGTGATGGCCATCAGTGCAATCAGTGTGGGGACTGATTCCACTCAGGAATTACACAGGAATAATTCCAGCTCCAGGATAAAGGCCAGCACGAGGATCACTGCAATGGTCAGTCTCGGGCATTGAAATGCATCCAGCTTGATTTGCTCCAGCAAACTCAAAAAATCCTTTCCCTGCCTTGTATGAAACATAAACAAAGCCTTCACTTCGATTGCATATTCTCCTGCACAAGAATGTTATTTTAATTTCCCCCAAGAGCTAAAAAAAGAACCTTTTTTCCCTTATTTTTATTTGATATACATAATGTAGGCTGGCAGTATTAGTGTAAGTGTTTTCTATTCATGGCTTTCTGAAACTTTCTGTTAGAAGTCTTTGAAATCAAACACCCTTCTTTTTATCATATATTACTTCCTCCCTGGGAACTATTCCCTCTCTGTGCAGCAATCCCATTAGGCTTTTAACTTTCAGATGTTAAAAAAAAAAAACCCTACCCCAAAACCTGTGATAAAAATGTATTGATGTTTGAACACCATCCAGCACAGGCAACTTCAAAAAACAACATACCAATTTTGTGAATGGAAAATGGGAATTTGATTTGCTGGGAGGGGAAAAGCTTTTCCATAGGCAGTTAGGATGTTTAATGGGCCATCTATTGATTTTGGGCTTACTTGGTACCACTGATGTTTGCAACAGCATTTAAAACAAAATTTCCAAAGGAATGGGCCATGGTTTTATGGAAAACCACAAGTGACACAAGTGACTCGTTGCCTTGGCCATGTCTGCAGGGTTGTTTATTCTTGCAGCACCCACAGAGCCCAGGATGGCTGTGGTTCTTGCAAACTCTGAGGTGGTATCAGGCAGGAAAAACTACATTTGAAAGACTAAAAGTTATTGAATACATTTAAGAGCTTGAAATTCTGAGCTGAAATGGAGTTTTTTGGAGGTTCAAAACACTTCTTTCTTTGGATCAAATTTTATGACAAATTTGTTTTCAGCCTCACTCAGGTCTGTTCTTTCACTATTGAGTATTTCAGTGGACTTGGAATATCCTCCTTGAGTAGTTTTCATATTTATGAGGTAGACTTATTTAATAATAGAAATGTTGCAAATTTAAAGCCATAGATCTGTTCCATCTGAAATCAGCCTCTCCTCACCCAGACTTGTGTATCCTGAAGGGCCTGGGTGAGTGTTTGGGATGGAAAAGAAAACTCTGAGGCAACAAAGCTGAAAAGGAGGAAAAGCAGAGGACTTGATGTGTCCAGACTGAATGATCTCAGCATGGTAATTACTGGAGCACACAGGGTCAGGGATTTAAGGGATTCACACCTCTGGAGTGAGGAGAGCAGAGGACACACCTCATCCTGGGCTGGCTCTTCATTTCCAGCCTGTAAAAATGCCAAATTTCTGGCAGTGGTGATGACTCCAAGGTGTGAGGGCATCTCCCCCTTCTCACTGCACCCTTAATTCTCCCGATTTATTCCCAGGTTGCCTTTTCTCCTGCTGGAGCTCAGTATTTCCCACAGGAGCACTCCAGGACAGCAGATCACACTCACTCCTCATCCTCAAATGTCTGTGTGAGCACTCCAGGTTCCCCACCTTGGCCAGGTCATTCCTGGGATGCTCTTTCAGTTCCTTGGCTGGAAACTCATCCAAACTCTGCCTGGAGGATTCACACAGAACCCTGTTAATTTACCAGAGTTAAATTAACACATCCCTTCAGTTTAGCACATTAATTTAATTAACACATTACATTCAATTAATTTAACACATCCTTTTCACACACACCTGCCCCCAAAACTCCTGCAAACACAGCGATAATCTAGAGAAAAACCAAGTTCAGGAACCTCTGAAGTGATTTCATTAAAATCAAACAAACTGCTGGTGCTTGACATAATTAAGGGTGTTTGATTTGGCTCTGCAGCAATGAAAAAAAGAAAAGTGGTTGCAGCTTTTGTCCCAACAAATATGAGGCATCATTTATCCTCCACCAGCTCGGTACCAATCCTTTTCTGTTCAAATCTTTCAAGTATTTCTTCTTTTCCCCTTTTCCTGGCCCTGTAGAGCCAAAAGAAATGTTTGACAGGTATTAATTTTGAAAACAAATGGTAGATTTCCAGCTCAGCTGCTGAGGAGAAGGCAGAGAAAGAGCGAATTGCAGCTTGTTTTAATTGCAAACTGGGAATTTTATAAACAAAATCCACGCACGTATCATTTATAATCATGATCCGGGCCAGAGCAATAATTATGATAAATCCTTTTTCAACTCCACTAAGAAGTCTTTTATGAAGTAGTAGGGAATTAATTCACATTCTAGACAATGGCTCAATAAAATGCTTTCCAGCTTCTCTGACATATGGAATTCCACATGGGCTGCAATCAGATGTTCCCCAAATCACACTTTTCCCTTGCTTAACTCCCTGACAGTTTAACATAAACAAGCACTGAATTCATTAAGCTGCAATTTTTAAGCCTTCTAATTAACTGAAACAGCTGAAGTTTGACTCTTCAAACACATGTTAAAAGCTTAATTTTCAAGACATAAACCACTGGGAGACCTGCAGTTTATTAACATTTGAGATGTTCAGCAGAGAACCTTCCCTCATGTGTTTCTTCAGGGTTCTGCAGAATGTAGAATTACAACATTTTAACATAAGGCAATTAACATATACCTCATTTTTTGTAATGAAAGGCATTATTGCTTTGATTTGGAAACAGAGGCTTTGACTCTGATCTCCCTGATTGTCCAGTCTTATCACACTGCTTTCATTGCTCCATTAAATGTCCAGTGGCTCCCTATACAGCACTTAACTAAACTGTACTAAAGGTATTTAAGATTATTCTTTAAAAACCAGGCAGTTTTCTGCTCCATGAAATTCCTGTCACATTCATTCCTGCCACAGTCCATTCAATATTTTGTATGCAGCCTTGACCCAGAAGAAGGGAGTTTTAACCCATTAAAATCTTTTAATCTTTGCCATGATTTGGGAAATGTGCTTATGGAAGACATAAGTTTTAATCCTTCAGTCTTAAATGTTAAAAACCTTGCTTTAAACTGAGAGAGGGAAGGTTTAGATTGAATATTGGGAAGGAATTGTTCCCTGTGAGGGTGGGCAGGCCCTGGCACAGGTGCCCAGAGGAGCTGAGGCTGCCCCTGGATCTCTGGAAGTGCCCAAGGCCAGGCTGGATGTTGGGGTTTGGAGCACCCTGGGATGGTGGAAGGTGTTGGGGTTGAAACTGATGAGCTTTAAGGTCCTTTCCCACCCAAACCATTCCTTGATTCTGTGCTTTACTTTATTACACAAGAACTGGGAAGGTCTGAGACTGATAATGCAACATCATCACTGTGTGATCCCTGCTTGCAGCCAGGGCAGGCCAGAAATTCCCAGAACACTGCAGGAATGCCCAGAACACTGCAGAAATTCAGTTACCCCAAAGATGTTTCTAAATCCAACCCCTTGGAACTTGATTTAGTCACCTTTTAATTCTTAAATTAAAGGAAGCTCAGCAAAAGCATCGCTTTATTAGGGGCAGGCACAAATCCCTGTGACTGGAGGCCCTCATGGCCATGGCACAGTGGCAAGGACATGATCAGAGCTGGTGGAGGGGACAAAGCCATTTGAGCTCTTCTTGTCCCACCTCTGTAGCCACATTTCTCTTCACAGAGAAAAGCAAAGCACAGCTTCCCAAAAATATTTCTAAAATTCACATTCTCTGAACCTCAGAGAAAAAAAACCCCAACAGTTGTTATCTCATTTGCTACTCCTGTGTTTATTCACAAATAAAATGCATCATAAAAAATTATTTACCTGAAGGAAATTAATAATTAAATTCTAGCGCCAGTGTTTTGATTCACTAAGCAATTAAATCCAGTGGGTGTGTGTTGGGAATGTCAGCTGACAGTCACAAGATGCTGTGCAAGAAAATACAGTTAAGTGCTTAACAAATCCAGTTTAGATTGTAATATATAATATATAAAAAATGTAATATTTATAATAAATGTAATATAATGCAATGCAATGTAATATAATGTAATGCAATATATAATATAATATAATATAATATAATATAATATAATATAATATTTAATATAACAGTAATAGTAATATAATTAGTAATAGTAATATAATTTAAAATAATAATAATATAGCAAAATATAAATATAAATAGAATATAAAGATATAAATATAAATATAAAATAATAGTAATATAATTTAAAATAATAGTATAGTAGAGCAACTAATATAATAGTATAATAGAGTAATTAGAGTAATTAATATAATAGTATAATAGAGTAATTAGAGTAATCAATATAAGAGTATAATATATACTATATTGTATGTTATAGTAGTATATTACATATACTATATAATATTATATATTATAGATTGTATAATATACTATATAATTATGTATACTATATAATATAATAGTATATATATATATATATATATATTAAAAATTAGAGTACTTAATACAATAGTATAATAGAGTAATTAATTAACCTTCTAATAAAATAGAGTCTTCCTCATCGTGCCTCTCCTTTATCAGGAGCAAAACTATCACCTATTGGATGGATCCCATGCCAAACCAGGCTGCCATGACCTCTGCCATTCCAGGAGGCCCCATTTGTGTGGTGGGGCTGATGCTGATCGTGGCTGCTGAGCTGTGCCCTCTCCTCCCAGATGGGACAATAAAGCTGACCCAGGCACCAGGTGCTCTGTCCTGCTGGGGGGTTCACGTGTGAAATGTGGACAGAGGAGGAAGTGGCAGGAAGCAAAGCACCATCAGCACAACTTTCATGTGGGTTTTGTTCCCAGGAAACCACTTCCTCTGTTTGTCTGGGCTGCAGGGGATGGGGCTGCACGGGGCTCTCAGCTCGTCCAGCCAAGCCAGAAAAGCCATGGCACCCAACTACAATCAAAGGAGGCTTTTTTTATTAGCCTGTGTTTATCTGGATTCTGCTGTCATGGAGTTTTTGTTGCATGGGAATTTTCCTCCTCCTCTTTTTCCTTTCTTTCCCTCCTAATTTTTTCCCTACCAAAACTGATGACAGTGAAATAGTGAAACAGTGAAAGTTTTGATTTTCCTCCTCTTCATTTTCCTTTCTTTCCCTCCTTATTTTTCCCTACCCAAATTGATTACAGTGAAATAAATTTTTGATTTTCCTCCTCATCTTTTTCCTTTCTTTCCCTCCTTATTTTATCCCTACCCAAACTGATTACAGTGAAATCAATTTTTGATTTTCCTCCTCATCTTTTTCCTTTCTTTCCCTACTTATTTTTCCCTATCCAAATTGATTACAGTCAAATCAATTTTTGATTTTCCTCCTCATCTCTTTCCTTTCTTTCCCTCCTTATTGGAGTGAGTTCATGGGGAGTAGAGCAGGTGGGCTGCTGCTCCCTGAGCCAGAAACTGGAGAATGTTGTGGGAGGAAAAGGAATAATTAGGAAGTCATTTTATGGGTCTATAGCCAGTGAATTTGCAATAAATAAATAAATAAATAAATAAATAAATAAAAGGGAGAAAAATTTGTGAAGGTGATTGGGGTAAAGAGGAGAAATAATCCTTAACTACAGCAGCAAGCTCATAAATGAGGAGCACAGGGCAGTGTCCTGAGGCCTGGTGTCCTGGGATTCATGTGGAAAAGCACAGAGTGGCCCTGGCAGGATGTGGCTCTGCCCCAGGGCTGGGAACTCCTGCCTTTCCCTGCTGACCCAGCAGCAGCCCCCGGGATGGTGGGGTGTCCTCAGCACAAAAACTCCTGCAGTGGGAAAGGGAACTGCAATTCCATCACCTGCCAGCTTGCAAAAAGCAAAACCCAAGCCAAGCTGCATCCCCGGGGCCAAAGGCTTAGCAGGGTTAGTCACCAGCACCCAAAATAAACATCTCCATGGTTCTTGTTCCTCAGTTGGATGGTTGTTCCCCTCGAGCTGGAGTAATGAAGTAAAAGTTTGTAGAAATTGTTGGTAAGTATGATTGATTGGTTTGTTTTTTTTTTTTTTTTGTGTGTGTAGAAGTAAAAATTTCAAACCAAGACAGGAACAAACTCCACTGAGGTGGTGAGCATGAAGTTCAGAAGAGATTTAGAAGATTCTGCTTTCTTTAAAAGCCCCAGAATTTCACACAGCTCTTTGCTTTCCTCTGTTTTTATCCTCATGGACCAGAAGTATCCTGGGTGAGGTCTTAATGTTTTGCTAAGAGCAACAGACATGGGATAATTCCACAAATAGGTTCTGCCCTCCAGCTCTGTCTGATCTCCATGAAATCCAAGTGGTTTGGATCAGGACCAGCACAGAAATTCAGGTTGGGGCTTGTCCCTTCCCTCTCTGCCAGTTGTGGTTCTGCAGGTATTTGGATAAGGAGATGCTTGGGAGATTTCAGATTTTGTTGTCTGAAATCACACATTGAGAAGAGTAAGTGGAAATCAAAGAACATTCCTGAGCTTTAATTATCTGTTTATTAAGAATTATTCTTTTTAGAGGAAGAAAACATTTTAGAAAACAGCAATAGGTAGGAAATTGTTTGTAGAATTCTTATTATCATGTTTGTTTTGCCTGCTTTAGTTCTTTCACCTTGGGCTATCTCCACTCAGCCATGGAAATGCAGGTGGTGGACAGAATTCTGGTGTTCAGGATTAAAATGGATGTTTATTACACAGCTACAGGCCTGACCGAAATCCACTGAAGCTGACAAAGTCCCAGATGCCACCAAATCCATCTGTAATTTTTTCTTGAAGAGAAGTCCCCAACACAACCTTCAGGTACAATCCAAGGTCTGGGTATTGGAGCTGCATCTGTTTCAAATTATGGATAGGCATTTTTCTTTTTTTTTTTTTTTTCCCTTTTCCTTTTCCTTTTCCTTTTCCTTTTCCTTTTCCTTTTCCTTTTCCTTTTCCTTTTCCTTTTCCTTTTCCTTTTCCTTTCGTGTGAGTTCAAACAAACATCATAAGGCCTTTGGCACCAAAATTAAATAGTGAGAAAGGACTAAAAACTTGTGAGGAAGGAGAAAATAAGTAATTATGCTGAAAAGCAAAATCAATCATTCCCTTCCTACTGAACCTCTCAGTGGTTAAATCTCTGTCTTCTGAAAAGAAAGTGAAACCACCACTCCAAAACTTGAGGAAAATTAATAAGGGACAGCAGCTTCAAACTGTGAAACATTTTGGGGACACAGTGACTTCTTTGGCTCCCACAGAGACCCTGCAAGGCACTCAGAGTGTCCCAGAAAGTTTTACCTCCACTAAGAACCCATATCCCTCACTGGAGCACTTTGTGAAACCACGAGTAAAATGTAATGAGTTCAGCATTTTCATATCATTCTCATTTTCTGAGCTGATATTTGAGATAAAAGACAAAGCCTGCCTTGGTTTCAGTTCAGAGGACATTCTGTGCTATGGCTTCACTTTGCTGAAATCCTGATCAAAGCAGAGCTGTGAAATCTTACTATCCCATTGCTAACTGCACTGTTGACTTTATGCATACTTCCAAAATCCCTGCTTCCCCTTAGACCTTTTGACCACCTTATTAAAAGGAAAAAAAAGGCCAGATATTTACATTTGGTACTGTTCAGTACTTTCTTGCTTGCAACAGCATTGCTAGTAAGGTGAAACACAATTTTCCTGTTCTAATTAAAAGAATAAACCTTTTCCATGGTTCCTCCAAGGCTGCTCTGCTCTGAAACACGGGTGGGATCATTTTGCCTGCTGGGAGGGATGAAGTTCATTAACCTTGGAGACATCCCCCTCATCAAAGGAGCAAAACTACTCACGAGCTTTCCCTCTCAGATTCTCTGATTACATTAATCCCAGAAGATCTGAACTTCATTTTCTTCCCATCTGGGACGAGAATCCAGCAGGGAGAAGTTCAGGGTGCCCAAATGTTTCCAGAAGTGTCTCAAATAACTTTATACACTTCAGCCTGGCAGCTGTGTAACCAAGAGGGGCTCCCCATCAGCCTCAGCCCATCCCTGTCCCTGGGATCCTCTGGGACAGGAACCATTCTGGGGGGCTGGAGGCTACTGGGACACCTCACCCATCACCAGGTGCACGGAGATACTTCCTGTCATATTTTTCCCAACATTTTCCCACATTTCCCCACATTTTTCTCTCTCTGGGATTTAGATTTTGAAGAAAGAAGGAAAGGAGATGTTGGTGCCATGGCAGTCAGAGCTGTGGCTGTCTGTGACAGTCCCAGCTGGACCAGAGGTGGTTTGAGGTGACACTGAAACAATCCTGCTGTTCCTGGGATGGTTTCACTCGGTGGATTTCAGACCTCCAGCAAACCCTAATTTTCATTTCAGCAAATTAAACACACCCTTGTGGGCAGGGGGGGAATGATGTTTCAGGAGCTGGATGTCAATGCCAGGAAGAGTCCACGGATGCTGGATGGGCTCTAACACCACAGGAGAGCTGGGGGCACAGGACCATCCCCACCCAGAGCAGGGCATTTGTGCACACACGTGTGCAGGGGTGGCTGGGGGAGCTGACACCATGCTCAGCTCGTTTCTGTGGCCTCTGAACATCAGCCTTGAAGTCAATCTTCTTTCCTGGAGGAAAAAAATAGTAGTTCTGACATTCCAAGAAATCCCAAAGGGAAAAATACTGAAAATTAAATGGGTTGGTCTGCATCCAAGTCACTTACTCAGGGGAGATAAATGATTTCGTATGCTAATGACCATTCCCTCAAATCTCTGACATTTTCTTACAATGTACTTAAGTACAGTTTGTTTTGCTTTCTGTCTCCACAACAATTACAAAGATTTATATTTCATTGCTCCGGTTGTGTTTGCCAGGACCACACTTCCTTTCCTTTTTAAAGGCACAGGGATATTGTCTGGGACAGCACAGAACAGCGCTTTCCGAGCAGCTAAAATGAAAATAAACAAGGCTGAACTTATCTGGTGGAAGAGGGCAGGCACTTTCACTAGGCACAGCAAAGCCAATGAAGGCTTCTGGCTCTTTTCTCCTCGACAGATCAGTACACACAGACTCAGCAGCAGTTCATAAGAAAGACAACTCTGTCACCTTTTGTGATAACTCCAAATTAATTCCTCCTTCCAATGTGATTACGAAAGGCTCAAACCTGCCACCTTTCCTGGTGCTTCTGGTGCTGAGGGCTAATTCCCTCTGCCTACTGTTTGGCAAAGGGGGGAGCTGGGGAGGAGGGATGCCTGTGCTGCTTCAGGCTGGTGGCAGAACAAAGTGCCACTGTGTCCAGGGGCACGGAGCACAAGCGAGGATTGTTCCTGGTGACACCTTTCCCTGCCTCCTCCACCCATGTCCCAGCACTGAGAGTGACTCACAGCTCCACCGAGGACAACTCACAGGACCAAGAGGACTTTTGTTCCCAACTCTGCCAGCCAGGATGAGCAGTGCTGGGTTAAGGCTGCAGGGAACGGAGCTGAGGTCACGACTTGGGCTGCAAACCAGATAACCCTGGGCTGCAGTGGCACTTTGCCCACAGCTGAGGAGCCTTTTCTGTCACCCTGTGTGTGCCATGAGAGGTGCTGAGCCCCATGATGCTGCTGGGGCACCCCTAACCCATCCTTTGGTCTCATTATTTAACACCCCATGTTAACCCTGATAACCCTGGGCTGCAGTGGCACTTTGCCTGCAGCTGAGGAGCCTTTTCTGTCACCCTGTGTGTGCCATGAGAGGTGCTGAGCCCCATGATGCTGCTGGGGCACCCCTAACCCATCCTTTGGTCTCATTATTTAACACCCCATGTTAACCCTGATAACCCTGGGCTGCAGTGGCACTTTGCCCACAGCTGAGGAGCCTTTTCTGTCACCCTGTGTGTGCCATGCTAGGCTGCTAAGCCCCATGAGAGGTGCTGAGCCCCCCAGTGCTGCTGGCACACCCCACTGCTTTTAATCTCATTATTTAACACCCCATGTTGGTTTAAAAGCACCATCCCCTTCCAGACCTGCTGGCGTGGCAGACACAGGGTGGTCAAGGATGTCCTGACTCACTGACCAGGACTGGCTGCCCAAGCCCAGGGAAGTGACCACGGGAGCTTTGCTGGTCATCTCCAACCCCTCATGAGGGGTGGTCATGTGTGGGAATCAGCTCCAGCCAAAAATGGGCTGCAAACGGTGACCTCAGGGCAGCTCCTGTTTGCACAGACACAGGGAGAATCCACTGCTTGTGGCTTCCTTGGGAATCATTTGCAGTCCGTGAGTAATGTGGACCACAAGATGAGAAAAAACGAAAAAGGGAGTCTTAAAAAAGAAAGGCGAGAAGACAGTGGAGTCAGTGTTTTCTACTCCGTGCTCTGGACATCTTGAGCAACAGCGTTCCCAAAAGTCTCTGTTCAAACGAGCTGTACCAGTTTGGAAATGGAGAGCCTGGTGAAAGGTGATGGTGAAAAATCCTTCTCTTTCAGGATTGTCACCATTTGCATGGATTCCAGCAGAAAAATGCAAAGTGCTGGTGATTGCAGTGTGATAAACATTTGTGCTCTCATTTAAATAGTTTAAAGAACTGGATGAGCACTGGCATTAGTTGGAAAATTTCCACAGTCAAATGCAGCTCTTCCTAATTTCCTAACCATCCCCTGTCCAAAATCACTTAGGCTAAGGAATAAGGAATATGCATTGTACATCCCCTATTATATATCCTTTATTATCATGTTCACTATGGATTGTAGTGAAGGACTCAGAAATTCAGATTTTGACTCCTGTCCCCATCCTTAAACTTCCTGTATGACCTTGGGAAAATCTCCTTGTGCTTCTGTTCATCATTCAGTACTTTGGGAAAAGGAAATAAGCACATGGGATCCTCTTTTGTGGGATGCAAAACACAGCTGATTGCCAGAATTTGAGTGAGAAAAAATGCCAATCATTTCCACAGCTGATGAAAGAGCAGAGAGACGCCACAAAACACGTTGAAAACTTTAATAATTTCCAGTGGTTCTGAAGATATTTTGGGTTTCTCACCACTAGTCAGCCTCCCTCTGCCATTTGCTCCTGGTGTCTTCCAGCAATTCCTTGTGCAGTGCTCATCACAGCAGTCTTCATCTGGTGCCAGCTGAAATATGCAGCCATAATAAAGATATTTTATTTCAAAGCTTCCTTCTCTGCTCATGGCCAGAACGTCTGAGTATCTTCCACCGTGTTTCTGCTAAAAACAACAACAATAATAGTAATAATATAAAAAAGGCAAACAGCAGAAGAGTTCTCAGCTTGTGCTTGGTGTACAGAGTGCTTGTTTGAGCTGGTTTTGGGAGCAGAGAGGATTTTGCTGATTGGATTCTGCAATTCAAGGTGTGCTGTGAGCAGAACCCACCTGCCCATGGAACAGACACAGGTTTGGCTGCAGCCCCACAGGCAGGACCTCCAGTGCTGCCCATCCCTGTGATGTGGCTGTGGCTTCCTGTCCCCATCCTCCCCCTGGGTGGGAGCCTGGCCAGGCCACCAGCGTGGGCAGCATCTCCATTTAGCAGAACAATAAAGTCTGAGCTCCTATTCCCAAAGGGAAAATGTAAATTGTGAGATCTTGCCTAAAAATATGGATTATGAAAGTGCATCCATTTCTATTGTCTCAGCGAAACATTGTGTTAAGTGAGCTTAATCAGACACACATTATTTGTCTCTGTGGATGGAATTCTCTGGCCTGTGCTCCCCAGGTCACAGCAGATGATCTAATGGTCCCTTTGGCCCTAAAATTCCCTGAAACAATGAAACATGGCTTTCATTAATGGAGCTAGACTTTTGGAAGAATGAAATACGAGCTACACATATCCTAATAATACATCTTTCAGATTCCTACAGAGTTTGTCCATCTTTTTGCCAGACTGCAGCTTGTGGAGTGAGGCAGGGCCCTGATCTCCCTCCCTTGGGAACAAAGTCCTAACCCAGCTTTGTCTGTTGACAGGCAGATGTCTGCCTGCTGCTGCAGGATGTTTGACCATCCAAAACCAAGTCTCTGGAGAAGCTTAATCTCCTTTTCCCTCCTTTTTAGTCATGGATTGTATAACTCCTGCTGTCCATTATATGCATTGTGTTAAATCCCAGAACAAAGTGCTGTTCCTGGGGCTTTAGCTCCTCCATTCTCTATGGTGATCTGCTCTGACATCAAGACAAGGACAAGAGAAGGCTTTGGGGTAACCTAATTGTGGGATATTCTTTTAGGATTTGGACTTCATTATCCTTATGGGTCCCTTTCAACTCAGAATAATCTGTGATTTGGTAATTACAGCATTCCTGTACCTGAAGAGAGACTGCAAAAAAGATGGAGAGGGGTATTTCACAAGGAGCTGGAGTGACAGGGCAGGGGGAATGGCTTCACACTGGCAGAGAGTAGGCTTAGATTGGGTATTAGGATGAAATCCTTCCCTGTGAGGGTGGGCAGGCCCTGGCACAGGGGGCCCAGAGCAGCTGTGGCTTCCCCTGGATCCCTGGCAGTGCCCAAGCCAGGTTGGATGGGGCTTGGAGCACCCTGAGCTGATGCAAGGTGTCCCTGCCCATGGCAGAGGATGAGAACCAGATAATCCTTAATATCCCTTCCAACCCAGGCAATGTGATATAATCATCCCAGGATAATTCTGAGGTCCGGGGGTTCCTGGAAATACAATCCCTGTGGATCTATTTGCATGTGGTTGTCCCAATATCCATAATACTGCAGAACCACACGCTGTATTCCTCTCCTGGTTCATCCCTAGAGCCTGGCACACATGAGGTTAAGCACAAAGACATTCAGCAGTGAATGTCACCAGCAAGAGATGGCACCAGGGGACACTGCAGCTGTCCCCACAGAGCAGCCACATCCGCAGGAGCCAGGCTTCTCCATCCAGCTCCAACCCTCTCTGACCTCCTTGCTGAATGCCTGTGGATGTGCACAACCACTGTGGAGAGGGTCCCAGACTCAGGAGTCGTCTAATTTGTGTGCAAGACCAAGAACAAACCAGCAGAGCAGCAGGAGGATCGAATTGCAGAAGCCATCCCCCCTGGCCGGCCTGGGCAGGCTGTGATTACAGACAATACCTTCCGGATTTCCAAGAGGGAAGTGATCCATCCTTCCCAGGGCAGGCCCAGGACAGCTGTCATGCTTTGTGGCTGCCCTGGGTATGCACTGATGTCATTTCAGAGAAGGAATCAAAGATTGGCTTCAGTTTGAGGAGGTTTAGTTGTTTTGGTGTTTTTTAAACTTTGCCTTCATTTCCTTTTTTTTTTTTTTTGCCTTAAAATTTCACCCAGAGATGTTTCCAAACCCAAGAGCCTTCCCTCCCTGCTCTCTCTTCCCCTGCTGTCCCGTGCTGGCGCCGGGCACTGGATTCTTACTGGGAAATGGGAAGGTCACACAGTTTACTGGTTTTCTCTCAGCCACAGAGACCTCTTTGGCCACGGCGTGAATCACCCTGGAGAGAGGCTCATTTTCTGCACCACCTCCCGAAATGTCACAGAAAAATAAACCCCACTGTGTGACTGCAATGAGGCATATTCTAGGCCTGTTTGTTTTGTAGGCAAAAAGCCACTACCAGCAAGCACAGTCAGCTATAGGTTCCAAAAAAATCTCCTTTACCAAGGATATTGGGTGTGGAGGAGAACTGCCAAGGTCTCCAGGCTGGAATGTCTGTTTTCCAAGGAACAGGCTCTTCTGGCACATCCTGAGCAATCCAGAGGCAGGTGGGCAACCCAGTGAGTGATGCAGAGAGCCAGCAAGGGGAATGTCACCATTGCAAAGGGGAAAATCAGATGTAACACCTGAATATCTGTCCCACTCCCAAAATTAATCAAAATTAATCAAAATTCGTCAAAATATCTCTCTTACTCTCAAAATTCATGAATCTTCTCCTGATGAAGGAACCAGTTTTGGCCCAAATCCATCCTTATCACTCAGCTGAGGGCCCATCAACACTGGGAATTTCCACCTCTAAGGATGGGATGCAGGAAGCCAAAATCTGTCATCTTTTTCCTCTGCCTCATCAGATCCTGCCTTTCACAGGATGCTGAAATCAAGATCTGTGTGTTCACAAGCAGATAAATCATCCCATACCACCAAATAATGGGAATTCCAATGCACAGGCCTATCTGTGGGCCTGGTGTTTTCACACTCAAATAATGGGATTTCTAACACATGGGCCTATCTGTGGGCCTGGTGTTTTCACACTCAAATAATGGGATTTCTAACACATGGGCCTATCTGTGGGCCTGGTGTTATCACATTCAAATAATGGGAATTCTGTCATATGGGCATATATGTGGGCCTGGTGTTATCATATTCAAATAATAGGAATTCTAACACAGGGGACTATCTGTGGGCCCGGTGTTTTCACACTCCCAGTGAAACTTCATGAGGCACAAAGTGCAATATTTAAGGAAAAGTTTTACAAAAAGCGCCAAGTAACTTTTTAAATGGATGCAAGACTGTCATCATCAGTGGGGTTTGCTGGGCCTCAGCATCAGGGTTTTAATACTGGAAGAGCTTTTGGGGACAGCAGGGCTACTGTGAAGGGAAGGATTTCCCATCTCACATGTGGGGAGAGAGGGCTTTGATGAAAACAGATTTCTGTATCTCTTCTTTATCTCTATTAGCTGTATTTTTGCTTTGATGAACACATTTCTGTAATTCAGGGCTCAGCTTGTTAAAGTTTAGCCACCTGTAGCTTTCAAACTGGAATACCCAAAACCATGAACCCCCTTGAGACATTTTTTTAAGTTTTGTAGGGACTCATGAGGCTGAGAAGGTTTGTTTAGGTGGATTCAGCTTCACCAGCTGATGAAGAATTTGACCCCAAATTACACGATGTAATCACACCAAGTTTGAACAAAGCATTTAAACCAGAGTCATATTTCTGGCAGTGAAAACCTATAAGGAAAATACACTTAAAAAATATAAACAGAGTGAAAATGTGTAAGGCTACCTCTAAACTCTCTCACAGCATTCCTTGCAGTAGGTGATTATGTGCATTTATGAACTTTTTAACCTTCTGCTGGCCTGATCTTGGCAGAGCTGAGGTTCCTTGCTGTCCATGGCTCCAGCATTCCCGTGCTGTCCCTCTGGCTATCGGGAGCAGGGATCTCCTCTCTCTGGGGTCTCTCCCCTCTCCATGAGATCATTGACACATTTGCACTTCTGTTCCCAGATTACTCCAACACTGGCCTAC
This sequence comes from Melozone crissalis, assembly GCF_028551555.1. Taxonomy (NCBI): domain Eukaryota; kingdom Metazoa; phylum Chordata; class Aves; order Passeriformes; family Passerellidae; genus Melozone; species Melozone crissalis. The sequence goes on from NW_026535785.1 coordinate 2,823,602, forward strand.
CTTAATCAGCAGAGTGTCGATTCCCACACTTGGGAATGACAATTGCAGTGGTAATTTTAAAAGTATTTTTCATCCACGAGGAGCCAAGACCTTTTTAAAGCAGCGACATCAAGGGAATATTTGTTTTAAAAATTTGAGCAGGAGGGGATGGCTATTTGTACACTTTATATTTCCTTTCAACTTCAGCTCTTTTTTTTTGCCCTTGCAGGCAGAGTTTTCTGTGTAAGCAGTTGCTGTGTGACTCCTTTTCCTCTTCCCTGGGCACCTTATAGACCAAGAAGCCACAATTGGGAATGCATTCAGAGACCATTAGTACAGGAAGTCGGGTCAAATCCAAAGAAACCATGAAGCAGTAAGTTGGAAAACACGGCATGAATGGCCTTTTCATAGGGCCGCTTTCAGGTGGAGTTTGTTTTTGGATTAAAGGAGTTTATTCAGGTATTCACAAATATCCCAGCTCTCTGAACTGGCTGGAATGTGGAAACCTCCAAGTCATAATCAATTGCTGTAAAAGGGATTGGCATGTTCTAACTAGGGAATAGAGGGATGAAAGGGTCCTAATTAGGTGACACGCCTTCAAAACGGGATGAAAGGCCCAAAACATCCTCAAAGACGTGAGCAAATATGAAAATCTCCAATCACCTCTTTCTTTATTGGCAATCGCCACGTTCCAAAAATGTTGGTTTCAGATGGTTTTTTGTGTGTACCGAAGTCCCACATCATTTTTTCCCCCCCACTTTGCCGGCTTGGCTGGGGAGTTAAAAAATAAAAGGCCCAACAGGAGTGAAATGTGACAGAGCCTGGTTCTGTTCCCTCACAGGGGCTGCAGGAACTGGGGTTGCTGTGTCCTGGGTAAGATAAAAATGCTCAGAGGGGAAGTTTGGATGGTCGAGGTGTGATGCCATGGAAAATACTGTCTTTGGCAAGGCTGTGCTCAGAGATACATCCTCAATTTTTCCTTCTGGGCACAGAAAAAAGGGAAGGTGCTGACCTGAGTTCAGCGAAATCAGAAATCAAAGCAGAAAGAAACTGGAGTGGTGATCACCACAAGCATTAAATATGGATGGAAAACATCCTTGGGAAAGGAAAAAATGCAGTTTTGTTTTTTTTTTTCCTGCTAGGAAAAGTGTAAGGACTGTGTCCTTTCTTCCCACCCAAACTTCCAGGAATGGCACCTTTTAGTGACCTGCAAGTGACGACCTTGATCTGGCTCAACAAAGACCTCAATATTTCCAGCACAAACCACCTTTGGCTGTTTTCAGGGCTAACCCTTTGCCAAGCACTCTGGAGATGCAATTTTCAACAGAGGTGTTAATAATTGTCCTTGCAAAGCAGCTGAAAACATGGATTTAGAGCCCAATTTCATGGCTGGGAACTAAACATTAAGTCAGGGCTTTCTGCACTCCTTAGGCTCAGCTTATTTCAAGCCTCATCTGCTTTGTGCTGTTGTCAGTTGAAGATTATTGTTTCCCAGCTGGGTGTTAAAAGAAGTGGAAGGTTGTTGGGAACTGGCAAGGTCTCTGGAAATAAGTGAAACCTTCTCCCCTTCTCATCCTCAGCACATAAACACCCCTTATAAACAGCAAATATACCAGAGGAAAATCCACATTTTATACATCCTGAAGCACTTGAACCTCTGAGGGCTCTGCATTTAGAGAAACAGTCAGCATGGCTTCAGACATCCTTCAAAATAAAACCTACTCCCATTCCTATTACATAGTGGCAAATATTTGGCACTTACTAATAGTGCCCAAATTACCTTTTTTTCCCCCCCCACATGGCACACACCTCATTCTTCCAACTCACTGAGTGTCCTTTTCCCCTCCCACAGGTGCACAGACATGGAGGGACCAGAGGATTCAAGCATAGCCTTGGAATCTGCTTTGAATCTGGGCTGCTGCTGGCAGGCAAGCAATATTTGAAAGGATATTATTGCTGAATTTATTACAGCAGGGTAGGATGTGTGCGTTTTTATGCAGGGTTTTTGCTCTGACCAAGATGCTGACCCAAATTCCATTTTGGTTCTCATATCAACAATTGTTGGGTGCAGCCAGCCAACATTTTTTTGATGGAGCAATTTTCTACCCGCACTGGAATGCTGTCTAAATTATATATGAAATGCAGGAATTTGGGATAAATTTACAGCTCCCCAAAAGGTGAGATATCGGATTTTGGCTTTCCAACTTCTTTTTAATAATGGCAAAGTCACTTTAATTTAGTGCCACAGAGACATTTAATTTTGATTTGCTTCCTTTGACTCATTTGGGTCAAGCAGTCCATTATATTTAATAGCATATTATTTTTACATTATGTTACATGTTCCCAGGGCCAGCACTGGCATGCAGGGTGGAAACTTGTCCCTTCCACTTCTCTGCATCCTTTGGTGGTTTCCATTAGCTCCACACTGCTGAAAGCAGCTCTGCTGCTTCCTTTGCTCGGGCTTTTGAAATGATTTCTCTTGGAGATGCTCTGCTGCACTTTTCCAAGGCTCAGCTGTGGGTGGTTGTGTCCAGCTTGACAGAAATCGAGCGCTGGTTCCTGAGCTGGGTGTTTAAATCTCCACAAAGATGCTCCATGTTCTGCCTCCTGGGTTCACAGCTGGAGCTGAGCTGACTGTGGATCCTTTGGAAAGATTTTCCCCCCACACTGGCTCAAATCCCCTCCTGGTGTAAGGCCCTGCTCCCAGCTCCTGCAGTGTGTTGGATTTATCTGGCAGCTCCTTCCAGCCTCACCAGCACACTTCAGTGCTCTGTTCTCCAGCACGACTGCCCCCAAAACACTCAGATATCCAGAAAAAAAGCTGGAAGAGGAGGAAGAAATCTCAAATCTCTTTGCTGGCGATGAAATCTTTCCATACTCTGCCCTGACCTCCTTGCAGTCTTTCCCTCCTTTTATTTATTTATTTATTTTTTTTCTCTTGGAAAGCATCTCCTTTTCTGCCTAAGCTCTCAGTGCCTCTCCAGCCCTCACAGATTTTAATTTTAACTGCTGAGAGAATGGCTGTGCTGAGAAGCCTGAGCTTTATCCTGAGGCTGCCCCTCTCTGGGTTTCATGTGCTGCTGAGTTTAGGAAATGCCACGCTCAGCCTTTCCAGCCCTGCTGTCACCTCCTCCTCCTCGGGTCACTCGGCCAATCCTGCTCTGCCCAGGGAGGTGCATGGTGCCATTTCCTGCAGCACAGGAAACTCTTCTTATTCCTGAAGCTCTCTGCCTCTCCCAGGAGCTCCAGTTTTGGGAGTTGTTGCTGCATTCTGGGGGATTTTCGTTCTATAATGTTCTATAAATGGCCAGGTTGTACAAAGGACTTATTCAAGATAAAAAAGCTGTGCTGAAATAGAAGCTTCGGTTGGATTAGGGAATACGTGATGAAAAACAAAGACGTGCATTTTGTCTGAAAAGGAAATAAAAATAAATTCATGCCCTGGCTGGCTGTGCATTGAGATCACTTAAATGCTGCTGGGTTTTGCACACTGATGGTGGCTATGTGAGTCCTTAAAAGCAAATGTTGAGACCCTGCTCTTTTTGAGAGGATTTGGCAAAAAGGACGATTTACTTGCTTTAAGAAAAACACAAGCAGAAAGCAAAATAAAAAAATTTAAAAAAGAAAAAAGGGCAGATCATTTTTCATCTGCTCATGGTGCCCACAGAGGAGTTTGCAAGGGTTAAAAAAAGCTGGTGACTCAGAACTCTGGAGATTTTGGAAACTGCACTGAGACAGCTCTGTGTGAGGATAATGTGTGCTACTCTGAGTTCCTCAGTGTTCCTCCTCATGCTTCTCACGGGCTCTGGAAAATCCATGGGGCTGTCATCCATGGGACTGACACTTGAGCACCTCATTTCTCTGCAGCAAAAATCACTTTGAGAACAGAAATCCAATTTGTTAAGTTACTATTCCTAGAGAGTTTCTTGAGCTGTGTGGAATTAGTAATGGACCCTTTCTGACAGCTCTTCCAACATCCTTCTTTGAGAGCAGGTTTTACTGAGCAAGGAACTGTGCTATTATTAAATGAATTTCTGTCATAAATGTGGAAAACACTACTCAAGGAGGACATTTCAAGTCCACATGGTAAAAGAACAGAGTTAAGTGGAAGTTCCTTTTAATAGGGACCCTCTTTTATCCCAGGCTGCTCCAAGCCCCATCCAGTCTGGCCTTGGACAGTTCCAGGGGTCCAGGAGCAGTCACAGCTTCTCTGGGCACCCTGTGCCAGGGCCTCAATGCCCTCACAGTGCTTGGGGTGCAAAGTTTGCGCATTTCTGGGCTTCTCAGACATCTTAAAAAAATTTTCTTGTGCAGGTGGAGGGTGGAAGGAGGAGGCAGTTGAGCAAAAACAGCTTTACCCCCCTGCTCCAGAGCAGCACGAGCTCCTTGCCTGGTGGGAGCCGTGTCCTCCCTTGCTCCAGACGTGGAATGTGCAGCCCAGTTGGAGCAAATGGGTGTATAAACACAGCAGGAGCCATCTGTAATGTGAAAATGGGGAGTTAGGTACCTACAGGGCCATTGTGCATTCAATGCACTGTGCTGGCTGGGCAGCCTGAATAATTGCACACATTGATACGGGGAACCAGCTAGGCAGGCAGGGGTTTGCTTTTAATGCAGACCAACGGCTTCCTGTTTTGGAAATCTTGCCTCTTCAGTGCACAAATGCATAGTTTTGTATGTGCATAATTTGTGGCTGTAATTTTAGAGGCTCATTAAATAACTTGGCTGTGGAAATCAAATTGCCTTTCATCAAAATCCAGCGAGAGCTGGACCGGTTCTGTCCATCACAGCAGCCCTTCTGGTCTTCGTTACATGGCTGAAAAGCACAAATGCAAATGTGGCTGTGGATCTGTAGCACAGGAGGGAGGGAAGGGGAGCTTGGAAGAGGGAATGGTGCTGGCAGCAGGTTTCCAAGAGCGAGCTGGTCCTCTGAGGAGAAATGAGAGCTGCTCTGTTTTGCTGCCTGGGCAAGAAAGCAAAGGAAAGTCCTGAGTGATGGGTTGGAACAGGGCTGCCCAGGACCCTGTGACACATCCAGGGGCCCCACGGGGCCCTGCACTGCTCAGGGGACCTTCTGCCATCTCTGCCCAGAAAATCCAGGTCTGGCATCTGGGCCCCAAAACCCTGCAGGAACCATCAACCCAACATGGGCATCTGAGCCCCAAAACTCTGCAGGAACCATCAACCCAACACTGGCACCTCAGCACCCAAACCCTGCAGGAACCATCAACACAACATGGGCATCTGAGCCCCAAAACTCTGCAGGAACCATCAACCCAACACTGGCACCTGGGCACTGAAACCCTGCAGGAACCTTCAACCCAAGCCTTCAATTTCTGGCCACCCTGAGTAACTGCAGTGGAGCTTTCTGGCAGGAGGTCCTGGGCTTGATGCCATTTCTGGGGTTGATCCCTTCATGTTGGAGAACACTGTAAAATGACTCATCAGCTCATAAAGCTCAGATTTATTGTCAGTGTTCCATGGTAGGAATGAGAATGAGAAGCGAGGGCAGGTGAAGATGGGGAGAGGCAGAAGCTCTTTGATGTTCTACAACATTGTCCAAGTCAAGTGGAGATTTGTCTTAGAATTTTATTTTAATCTTTATATAAAAATATTATCCCATTGCTCCTTTTTGGTGGGATTGACAGTGAAATGAAGGCAACTCTGACACAAGAAGGGAAATCTGCTCTCTGCTGCAGCAGTGCTGCTTGGTTTGTGTCCTGTGCTTTTGCAGCTGATCAAAAACTCAGACATTTTCTGTGATTTCATCTTTATTCTGCACAGCAGCAGTACAACCTCCTTCCCTCTCCCACCCTCCCTTCTGCAATGGTATTTATTTTCAGGAAAGCGGATTGGAAAGAAGGAAAAACAAGATGCAATTTCAAAAGGTCCAACGTCTAAAAGAGAAGTTTCAGAAAGGGAGACAAATAAAGAGATAAGACAGATGCTGTTTCCTCTGGAAGGGGAGACAGCTCTTTGGCAGCTGATGAAGAAGAGGTGGGATTCCCCCTTCCTCTGATCCCTTCCATTTGGGGTTTCAGGTGTCTCCTTCAGAAACCCAAAGGTCACGCAGGGGACACCAGAAGGGCCACGGGGCTGCCAACGTGTCAGCGATTCAAAGACCTCTGACAGGGACAGGAATGCAGCAGAGGTGTGACTGCAGTGTCATCTCGGAGCCACTGCAGCTCAGATCCACTTCAAAGGCTCCCGGAGCAGGAGCCAAGCAGGGAGCTTGAAAGCTTGATTATGAGTTCTCGTGTTGCCCCCTGGATGTGTGAAAATGGGCAGGAGGGACTCTCACAATGCAAGGTGAGTGCTGATGGGTTAAAGGGATAGTTTAAAGGGATGCTTTTCCTCCTGCTCCACTGGGAAAGCTCCTTTATAAAGCCGGCAAGGTGTCCCACCTGCCAAGGCTGCTCCAGCTGCACCAGCCCCACGTGAAAAGGTGAAATGCAGCAAGGGAGGCTGTCCAGAGATATCCAAGGTGGGAAGGAGCTCACAGGGTGCCTCGTCCTGCTGCTATCCATGGATCTGAACAGAATAACTACATGTTTCCCTGGTGAAACACTCTAACTGATGCCATTAGAGAACTTGTTCACCCTGGTGAAGTCCCCAGCTTTCAAACCAGAGGAGCAACGACTCCTGTTAGCACATATCCAAACTCTTCATTTCTTCCTGTTTTGTTTTTCTTTCCCCTCATTTTTTTTTTTTTTTTTTGGTTTTGTGTGTGCCAAGTACATCCCTCAGCATCTCCATGCTAGCCCCTGGACTTTTCCAAACAGCAAAGGAAGCAGAATTGGCTCCAAGCTTTTATCTGTGCTTTCAAAAGAATGCAAATCAGGAAACTCAACCTCAAAAGCTCGGGCTGGAAAGAGCATCCTCCCCTCTGCAAAACATTTCACCTTTAATATATTCGAACCAGCCTATGAGACCACTTCTCCTGCCAAGACAACTTTTCCTCATTAACTGTTGTGTTCCAGGAACCTCTTGGCTTATTCTGAACTTTTCAGCACTGAAGCAGAACACAAATGTCCAGCTCACATAGATGAGAAGTTAAATCACATCTCAATACCTTGGCAGATGCTAAATGCTGATAAGGAGGCAAATCCCCTGAAGGAAACAGCACTGCACCAGGGATTTTTGAAAGCAAACTGCAAAGGGAAAATCCTCCTGAGGATTGAGTTTACACCTGTCCCTGCCATGCTGGAGCTCCCATGGGATTGTGGTGCCAAATTAAACCACCATGGACTTTAACTCACACTGATGCTGCAAAATGAGGATGTGGTTGACAGCCCAAGAGAGGTTCAGCTGTGAAAACTAAATCTGGATGTGATTGCTGATCATGGTCCCTGATCCACCTGATGAGAGGGAGTGATGTTGTACCTGGATTTCTCAACAGCTCCTGTGGCTTAAGAAAGTGGGCAAGAAACTTTTCTATCCTACAAATAATGATTTATTCCCATCACACTCAGATATTGGATAATGTTCTCTCTATTGTAGCATGAGGGGAGAGTCATGGGGGGAAAGGAACTGAAAAAAACCCAGTCCTTGAAACCTGATTTCTAACTCTGAGACACTTCCATTTCTAACTCTGGGACACTTCCATGACTTGCCTATATGTCCATGCAGATTTTTAGTAGATGTCTTTATGCTGGTGTAGAAACACAGCTTTGATCAACCAGTTGTAAAAGTTTTGAGCATCTCCCCACCTCAATTTTCCTCCATGTAAAAAAGGGGCAAGAAACAGAAACCCTTGAGGTGCAGGTGCCATGGAAATGCCTCTGCTGAAGGGCTGGGGTTGTGCCCGTGGCTGAAGTGTCCCTGCTGAGGAGGGAGACTGGAACCAGGGCAGGGCAGGAAGCTGTGGGAAGCCTGAGTTTAATCTGCTCCGTGTGTGACTCAGAGCCCTAAATCTTCCCATCTCCCGAGGCTTTTGTGTTGCTGCCACGTTGGCTACGAGCAGCCAGACCTCTGCTTTGCCCAGCTCCATCTGTGTCCAGGCCACTCTGGGGCTTTTGCACATGGACTGATGGGATAAAAGTGCTTGGGGTTGCTCCATCCTTTCCCAGAGAGGTTCCAGGGCTGCCTCCATCTCTGTTTCCATCTCGACAGCTCTTGTCAAGGGAAAGACAAAGAGGGAGTTTGTTTAAAGTGGAGTAACACATCACCAGAGCCTGTGGAAGTGAGGGAATCAAAATGCCGACAGCCAGCAATAAGCCTTTGCCTTCGTCTCCTTTCTTAATCTAATTTTGCAACTGCAAAAATGTGGTGGAAATGGGAACCTGGCGAGAAGCACGGCCTGAGTCCCTCAGACAGGGAGCTGAGAATGTCTGCCACGAATGGGGCTCTGTAAATCTCAGTGTGTCTCTCCTCATTAAAGGAAAGCACTGAATTGTGCATTCCAACAGGAGAGCACTGAATTGTGTGAGCGGGGTACCCTGCCTGCCACAGCACCCCGAGCTCCTGCCCCAACCTGGTGCTCTGCCTTGGTTTCTGGACTAGTTAAATATAGATCAGCCAGATCTGTCTGACCAAACAGGGAGCGCTCCTGTGGGAAAGTGGATGGAGCTGGCCTGCAAGCAAAGCTGAGTTAGCAGAAAAAATAACAATTGGTGATTTTCGAGTGTAGCCGTAGCAGGGAAGAAGACAAGGCCGTCAGCATGGAAACAAATTGCTTTGCACCCATGAATATAATGAGTTATTATGATAACTTATTATAAGATATTATAACTTATAATGTATACTAATAAGATATTATTAGTATGCTAAATATATAAGTATTATATATATTTATATATATAGTATATATAACTATATATATAGTATTATATATAGTTTTATATATATATAAAGTGTATATATATACAAAGTATATATATAAAGTATACTTTATATATATACTTTATATATATATAAAGTATACTAATAAGTATACTTTTAAGTACTTATTATAAGTCTACTAATAAGATATTATAAGTATACTAATATACTTATATATATAAATTATAATAAGATATTATGATAATATAATAAGTTATTATTATTATGTAGTTAATGACTTAAAATCACACTTTGTTAAAAATATATAAACTAAGAAACATGCAAAATAAAAAACCTTTTTCTTCTTAAATCCTGATCATGTATATATATCATATCCTACCTAACAATAACAAAAGTGTCCTGGGTATGAACCAGGCTGGGTTTTATACCCTCCTCTTCCTCATCACATGCAATTTGTTAATTTGATATCATTTATTTCACCAATTTTTGCCACATTCAGGCCTGGGTGTGGTTTATTTCTGAGGGATGTTGCTGAGTTCGTGCCAATCTTTTCTTCTGCAGATTTGTCCTGCCTAACTACAGCTTTTTTAGGGGATAGTAGGTGGACATAAGTCAATGTAAGAAGCAAAAAAGAGCTCCCAACAGTCTGGGAGCTCAGCTCTTCCTGGGTGTTTTGTGGCTCTCTGTTAAAGGTTTCCCCTTGGTCCTGAATCCCAGCCCTGCAAATCCTCCTTCCCATGAAGATCTCACCTGAATTTTCTCCTCAGGTGGATGTTAAAAGTGATTTACTCTGAAACATATCTGCCTGCAGCTGTATGGAAATTCATTTAATAACAGGAAATCTTCCTAAGAGTACTGAGAGTACTGATAGAGTACTGATACTGACAGGTCAGCTTTTGGATTTTTTTTTATGGACATGTTTTATATTTTTCATATTCCCTGATTTATAGGGACATCCTGATGGGTATGGTGTAGAAGGGGCATAGCCCAAATTATTGAGATGAAATATGAAATAATTTATTTAACTGTGATTAGAGAGGGAGAACTGCACAAAACTCTGTCAGTTCATCCTCTCCTTCCCTCCTCTTCCTCCCCACATCCCCACACATGTTCCTTACCCAGAGCCTACAACCAGCAGTTGTATTTGATCCTATGGTAACTCCTTGTAATTGTTGCTACTTTTTTAAATTATCAAAGCAAACAGGGAAAACCAGAGGGTTTGGCAGGGAACAGAGAAACCACATCTCTCCCTTCTCTTAGCTACATGTCATAACAAAACCCTGGGCCAGGGAATTAAGAAATTTTCTAAAAATGTCCCCATGATAGTTGCCAGGGTATCTGTCTGTCTGAGCATACACACGAGCATATCTGAAAAAATTGTTTAATGCTTTATTTTAAAATAAACTGGTGCCTTTCTTCATAATCTGAAGCATCATCAATGGATGCTAAGGAAAACGAGGTTTGCTATTTCCCTGGGAGATGAGAAACTGCTGTAAATGTGCACAGAGATAAAAAAGAAGGAATCTTGTGCTTTGGAATGTGTTTTGAGTGACACCTGAGTGGGTTTAGCAGGCTGCAGGTGGTCGTGCAAAGGGTTAAAATATTAAAATATTAAATATTTTAATATTATAATATTAAGATATAAATATCAACCACCCTCTGAGCCACAGCACCTGTGGGACACTGCAAGCAGGGCTGGCTGTGCTGCCAAGAAAAGGGCTCAATGTAACTCAGGGCAGCTCAGGACCAGGAGAGGAGCTTGTTAAATGAACTATTTCACTTTTCCAGGTGCTGCAATTATTTACTTTTATTTTTCTTCAGTGTTTCTGCAGATGCACTGATGCTTCCATCAGTGGGATGACTCCCCTCACTTCAGCAGGTTTCTCCATGATCCTTAACCCCACAGAAAATCCTGTTGCACATCACACACATTATCTTTAAAAAATTCCCTTCAAATTCTTGGACAGTGTGAGAAAACTGGAGGGTTAATTCTAAAAAATCACATTATACCAAATAACTCACAGCATTGCAGTGAAATCTCCCTAAAAATCATCCTTCAGAGCGAGCTCAGTGTGTTGTAACACACTGCCTCTCCAACAGCCAGCTAATATCATCTCTTAGGAATTTATTATGAGTCCTCTATGCCCTGTAACTTTTTTATGTCAGGTTGTTAATCGCAGCAAGCAGGATGTGTTGAACTCATGTTTGGGTAAGAAAGATTAATTCCACCCTGGCATTTGCCCCTCAAAGCATTGGGGGAATGAAGGAATATCCTTATCCTTATCCCTCCTTTGGGGTGACAAAGGAATATCCCACTATCTTGGTTAGTGCATCCAAAGGGATGCAGGGAATGAGACAATTAATGAGACAATTTTTAACAGAAGTGCTTTGCAGCCATAAAGTTGTTTTTGGGAATGGCCACGCACAGCCCCCACGCTGGATTTGTCAGTGCCCAGCGCACATTTCCCTCTGATCCATCTTCCCGTCTGTCTGCTCCGTTTCATTGCTCCGCCGTGGCTTTCAGACTGTTTCTCACTGTATTATTTTAATGATCCTTTGACTGAGTCAGCCTGGAAGAATCCCATAAACTTCAGGGACACTGGGGGTGATGTGGATGGGCACAAATCAGGCTGCAGCCTCGCTCACAATTCCTCCCGGGACTCCCGGGGGAGGACAAACAGCTTCAAGATTTGACCTAAAAATTTGGCTGTGCCTTGAGCTGGGCCATACAGAGAAGCACCACAGATAGGACTCTGTGGTCCAGCTGATAGAAGGTTTCCAGCAGCATTTCTAGCTTGACCATGACCATTTTTTGCCTGAAAAGCATAAAACCTGTATGGCAGCATCGGTGCCAGGCGGCTCTGTGGTGTGAGCACTGGAGGTGGCAGGGACAGCAAAGGGAAGCACAGCCAGTTCCAAGATGTTTTCCATCCATTTGCCTGGCCAGACAGGGACATGCATGTTACAGAAATTCACTAAGCCAACCCAGAAATCAAAGCACTTTTAGCAAGGGAGGGAAGGAAGGAAAAGCAGCTTCACCTGCTGCTGCCCAGGCAGAAGCTGCTGACAGAGCAGCATGGGGCACACTGGCACAGGCAGGTGAGAGCACAGCTGGAGCAGAGGACAGGTGATTTTGGGATGCTCCTGGCCAGCTGTGGGGCTGCACCAGTTCTCTGAGCATGAATGCAATAGCTGGGTGACTCCAGAGATGCATTACTTGCAGGCAGCATCGTGCCAGCAGCTCTGGTGCTCAACTCACTGCACAGATTTACCTATGGCTTGGAGCGGGCAATTTGTCACCTCTGTTGCTAATTATTTGTTGCTCCAGATGCCTGTGCAGCGTGGAGTGCTGGGTTTGTGCAGGTGCTGGGGCAGGAGGGACCTTGGCTGGTACTGGAGAGGTGAGAGAAGGGGTGGCAGTCCCTGCCAGAGCAGGGTCCTGTCTGCATGTCACAGGGGAAAAGAGGGGACACTGCAGCTGTGCCCTGTGGCTCCAGCCTGTGCAAGGCTCAGCCTGGCTCGTTGTTCATGGCAGGAGCACCAGGTGAGCTGAGATGGGGAGGGTGACACCAGCTTTGGGATTTCTGCTGGGGTTTTGGCGCTGGGTTCGTGCAGACAGATCCCTGCACTTGGGGCACATAACTCTGGGAACTGCTGGGCTGACAGAACCCTGGGGTCACTGAGGCTGCAAAAGAGCTCTGAGATCATCAGATCCAACCTCTGAACAATCACCACCTTATCATCTGGACCAGAGCTCATCCAGTGGTTCCTTCAACACTTCCAGGGATGGTGACTCCACCACATCCCTGGGCAGACTTTCCTATGCTTGACATTTTACTGGATTAGGCAAAGTTTGGGGAGGGGTTTTATGGCACCCCAATATCTGCAGAGATATTGAGCAAGGATTAAAACCATCCTGGTGGGGTTTGGTGCTCATTCCAGTCAAACAGGAGGGAGGGAGATGAGGGTCCAACCATGCTGCACACTGGTGGAAGTTTGCCAGCTCCTGTAGGGTTGATGGGCCTGGTTTATTCTGACACACTTGAAATCTGAATCGTGGTTATTACCTATACACTGGTATTAGCAGCAATTTTGCCTTTTTTCTTTCTCCTCCTGAAACTCTTCCTGAAGAACAGAAAGAGAAAGATATAAGTAACACATTTTCAAATGTTCTTTCCTAGTGAGTTACTTGGCCTGACATTGGAAATGAATTATTTTCCATTGTACCAGTGACCCCTGTTGTGTGTTCTATTAACACCACATGTTAAACTTTTATATTTTTAGTAAACCATGACCTTGTACATTCTCTGTCATTTCCCACTGGCATAAGTACAACACATGTGGTATGAAAGTTAACGGTTTTCATTTGTATACAGAGCTTTTCTATCTCAGGCTTGTATGAAAACACACAGGTCATGGTAATCAGGGCATCCCAGGATTTCACCAGCTACAAACAGTCACAACAAAGTGGATGTGTTTTCCAAAAAACATATTTTTGGCATCCTGCTTTCTTCTGTGTTGTGCAAATCCAGATGAAAATGGGATCTTGAAAGGCTGTGTTAAATTTTTTGATCGTGCTAATCCAAACAACTGTCTCCAACACATGCACGAGCAGGAGGAAGTCTATAAAATGTCAGGTTTGGTCTAAATATCTGCAGAACAAATGTGGCTCAGGAACATGACCAAATGTGCAGGACTCTTTAGATAAAAGATGATGTCACAGAGGTTTGGTATTTTATTTCATCAAATGGTAACATTGTCCTAGACATCTAAAAAATTATGGATGATTTATGGATAGAGCCCAGGCTATGGAAGAGAGAATAATTCCTTCCAGTTGCCAAAATATTTCTTTTTATTTTTTTCCCCCTCTTTTTCTTTTTATCTTTTTTTTTTTTTTAGCCTGAGCTTTTTAGATGTGAGGTGGGATGTGCTCTCAGCTCATGCCTGCTCACAAAGAGAAATGTGTGGAAACACTGACCTGTGTGGCCATTTGGGGTTTCCCCTGAGCCAGCCTGTCCTGTGGGCACTTCCAGCACTGATCCCTCTCTTTTCCTGGGCTGACCCACAGGGGTTCCTGAAACATTCAATACAAACTCACATCTTGGCACAGCTGCCCAGGGGTGGAGGGATTTAAAAGCCACATGGCACTTGGGGACACGGGTTAGGGGTGGCCTTGCAGTGCTGGGTTAAGAGTTGGACTTGATGATCTAAGAGATTTTGTGATTTTGTGTTAAAAACAAGGGCAAAGTTTGAAGTCAGGTTGGGGTTTCCTCAACTGCTTTGCTGGACTCAAGGTCAAGAAATGGAGCGTCATCCATCAAGGAGGGCTTTGCAGGTTTCCATGATCCAAGAGCAGCAGTGAATGAAATGGGGAAAAACGAGTAAAAATGTGCAATTTCATGGAATCACAGGATGGTTTGGTTGGGAAGATATCTTTAAGATTATCCAGTTCCACCCCCTGCCATGGCAGGGACACCTTCCACCATCCCAGGGTGCTCCAAACCCCATCCAACCTGGCTTTGGACAGTTCCAGGGACCCAGGGGCAGCCACAGCTCCTCTGGGCACCCTGTGCCTCACCCCCTGTCCTGTTCACCTCTCACACCACAGCATTTGCTCCCCTTTCCCTGCTGAACCTCGGTGATTTCTCCCCCTGGAGCTCTCACATCTCACACCAGGAGCTCCAACACCTCCCATTTGATGTTGGCAGTGTAACCATGCCTGGAGCTGTGCTTTTCCACCATTCCTCCTGCTCTCTGCTCCCCTCTCTTCTCCACCATCACCTGCAGCCCCTCTCAGCTCTGGCAGTGCTCCGGGGCACTGCTGGGGACAGGGACAGCTGTCCCCTGCTGCCCAGGGCTCCAGGATGCTGTCTCAGCCCCCCAGGCTGGCAGCTCCCACCATGACATAATCCTGCTGGTGATGGAACACCACGACTGCCAGGACACACTTCCAGTGTTTGCCTGGGCACCAGCCAGGCTCAGATTCTATTTATGGCAAATAACTATTGTCTCAACAACCCCATAGAGACTTCTCTTTGTCTCCTCCTGGTGCCATGGCCGTTGTGGCATGATTGGGGTGTTTCTGACAAAAAAAAGCACAACTTTAAAACAAATTGTGTTTGCACTCGTGCTTTGTGATAAAGCTTTTTCCCCTTTGATTTGCCCTTTAGGATTTTATTCAGAGTGGGGTTTAATGTTTTCCCAGCACTCAAGTCAGAAAACAAGAATGGAGACGAACAGGTAGTTGGGGAAAAAATAGTTGGGGAAAAACCATGATTGCTCAAAGAGCTGCCCTGATTTTGGGGTGTTTCCTCTCAAAATCTTTGCTGGGTTCATATTTATGCTTCAGATTTGCCAAGAAAATCACTCCTGAGTTTTGTGTATTCCTGATTTTCTTGCAGCCTTAGAAAGTCCTGAAACAGGAGAACTTGATGCACCCATGGCCATGAACAATAAAGCAGATTTTTTTCAGGGATCCCAGTTATAAATATATATAGAAGTTAATAAATAAAGGCATTTCAGCATCACTTCTGTGTAACAACAAACAAACCAACCCAGCTCCATTTATCCACCAGGTTTGAAAGTGTGACTTGTCAGAGATGGGGAGGAATCTCCTGTCAGCAGAGATAATGAGAAGGATGGAAGGGAGAATACAGGCAGGAAGTGATGGAGGAATGAAGAGGAAATGTAGCAGAGAGAAAAAAATCCCAAGAAACCAAACTAAGATTACAGGGGAAAAACCCTTGCAAACAAGGCTAAGGAAAAAATAGGAGACAGAACTGTGGTTGTGTATGAAAGGTAGGGGACTCACCCCTGCAAGGGGCATATTTGTGTTTGCAGCAGAAATGATAAAATTTTTAATTTCCAAATACATACTGCAAGTTACCTGTGCTTGAAAATTGAAATTACTGAAACAAAAGAAAAATAAAAAGAGAAAACTGAACCACTGGTGGCAAAACAAGAGAGATGGGCTGAAATGATAGGAAAGAACGGTTTATTAAAGGGAGCTGGTCTGTGAGACTACAGAAATTCCTGTCAGCTGAGATACCTATAGCAGGTGTAGCAGGGCTGGATATTCAGATTTAAAACTGCTCTGTGCTTGAGGATCTCTGGGAAAAGCAGAGGATGTGCAGATCTCTTTGGTGGGTCTGCTGCAGCCTTTCTGAAAGTGATGTTGGAAGCAAATCTATTGGAATTAAATACCAATATAACCGGGATAGCTGAGACAGGCTATGACATCACACTGAAACATCAATCCTCTTCTTCCCACACAAATCCCAAACTGCATCCATCAGCCATTCCACCCTAGGGAATGATGGCAAAGCTGGGCTCTACCAAACCAGGGTGCAGAGCTCATCAGAGCAGCTCACTGAGAGATTCTAAACCCAGGCTCTGCCTTGTTTGGGGCTTTTCCTCTCCTTCCCTACACAAATCCCAAACTGCATCCATCGGCAATTTCACCCTGGGGACTGATGGCAAAGCTGGGCCCTGCCATCATCCCGGAGACCATGGATAGAAAATCCTGCTGTGAGAGGGGATTCAACCTGGAGATTATGGAGAGAAAATCCTGCTGTGAGAGGGGATTCATCCTGAAGATCATGGAGGGAAAATCCTGCTGTGAGAGGGGATTCATCCTGAAGATCATGGAGGGAAAATCCTGATGTGAGAGGGGATTCAGAGAGGGGACAGAATCTAGAACTCATCAGAGCAGCTCACTGAGAGCTTCTAAACCCAGGCTCTGCCTTGTCTGGGGCTTTTCCCATCCTGGGGGTGGCAGACCCCTCCCCAGAGGGTCCCTGGAGCACTGGTGGGCTCTGTCCAAGGGCACTCCCTGCCCTGAGTGACACAAACCACAGCAGGATTTGATGGATACCAGAGCAGCCACTCAGGCAGACACTGGCTGGCTTTTCCACTGGAGCTCTCCCCCTGCTATTATTTATATTCCATTTCACTTGCTCACATGTAACTTAAAACCAGCCCAAAATGCAGCAGCCCCATCCAACCACGGGCCAATTAGGCTGGAGTGGCCCTCTCTCCCTTTCTCCCTGCCTTTCTCCCTCTCTCTGCCATGGCTTCTGCAGGCAGGAATAAGGCTGGCTATTGTTAGGCAACTCCCAGTGGTGGCCCAGCAAAGCCTGGGTGCCAGTTCAGTGGCTGAATATGGGCCCTGTTTATTTTTTCAGAGTGGCAATTTTCAAGGGGTTGTGGAAGAGCTGTTAAAATTAGCGTCAAGAATTTCAGCCACAGAAAAGGTCCTTTCACCTTATTCTTCAAAAAGCTTGTTGTTTCCCAGAGCAGCCACCCCTTCCAACCTGCCTGAAAGCCTCAATTTCCATCTGAGAATAAAAAAATCACCATCTTCAGACACCAAAACGAGGTTTTGGTGGGATCAGGCTCATTTCTGTGGGTGTGGATGGCACCTGCCAGGAGGGAGAGCACCAAGGGAAAGGCTGAGCAAACCCAGCCAAGCTGGAGAGGGACTGGAGGGAATGGTGCTGCTCCAAGAGGATCCAAATCTCCACCTCAGCATCAAAAGAAATAAACATCCCCTTCAGGACTGATGGCTCTTGACATGCCAGGCTCTGGGCAGCATCAGGAGGGAGGAAGGTGATGCTTTCTGACAGCTCGGCGTGACATCAGGCCAGATCCCCTGCCCAGGAGCGGGAAGGAACAGGGATTCCCTAAATATTTGGCAGCAGTAAAATGGGATTCTTCAGGACTGCTCCAAGTCCTGGAGATTCTGAAGAATCCCAATCCTACAGGATCTGTACCAGGCTCTGAGTGAGCCCATGCTGAGGGCTCTTTGCTCTCTTTTGGAAAATGGATGGCAGATAAGGAGCCTGGAGACAACAAGGATTAGTTTGGTTCCTCCAAAGCTGCTTATTTAAATTCAGGCCAAGGTCTCTTGAGTCAGCAAACCTCAGCAGGAGCTCTCACAAAAATAGGGTTTCTTTTGAAAATCCGCATGCTTCCTGTTTGTGCAAGCGCCGTGAGAACTGCCTTTCCCATGGCACGTCTGGGCTGGGACCAGGAAATGGACAGGGATTTGGAAACAAGGAATAATTGCTAAAAAAAGAGAAAAAATAGAGAAAGATAATCATATTTCTTATTCCCTCTCAGGCTGAAAGAAGCTTTGTGTGGTTTGGTATCCTAGTTAACTGTCCTTAACCAGGTTTGGGCTGGATGATCCGTGTTGGGTTCAGTGATCCATGTGGGTCCCTTCCAAGTCAGGATCTTCCATATCCTATGGTGCATCAATCCAACACAGTCTGGTGTGAGGCAGTGCTGGAAATTGTGTGGTGTTAAAACATCATCCTGAGGTGTGTGGCTGTCCATGGGTTTGGAATTCATCGGGGGAAAATCCTGCTGTGAGAGGGGATTCAAACTGAAGATCATGGAGGGAAAATCCTGATGTGAGAGTGGATTCAAGCTGGAGATTATGGAGGGAAAATCCTGATGTGAAAGGGGATTCATGCTGGAGATGATGGACAGAAAATCCTGATGTGAGAGGGGATTCATGCTGGAGATGATGGACAGAAAATCCTGCTGTGAGAGGGGATTCAAACCAAGATCATGGATGGAAAATCTTGATGTTAGAAGAGATTCAACCTGGAGATCATGGAGGGAAAATCCTTCTGTGAGAGGGGATCCATGCTGGAGATTATGGACAGAAAATCCTGCTGTGAGAGGGGATTCATCCTGGAGGTCATGGAGGAAAAATCCTGACGTAAGAGGGGATTCAAACCAAGATCATGGAGAGAAAATCCTGCTGTGAAAGGGGATTCAGTCTGGAGATCATGGAGAGAAAATCCTGCTGTGGGGGTTCAAACCAGAGATCATGGATAGAAAATCCTGCTGTGAGAGGGGATTCAAACCAAGGTCATGGGTAGAAAATCGTGCTGTGAGAGGGGATCCAGCCCATCCCTCCCTGCCTTTCCCTGGGAGAGGACTCATTTATCTCCCCAAAGGTCTGGCAGGGTGCAGAGCTCCCTCTGGGCTGTGCTGCTGATGGATGCCCGAGCTATTCCAGGGGCTTGGGGAGGCACAACCTCACCCAGAGACAAATTGTGTGCTGCTGATGGGAGCTGGCTCAGAGCCACTGCTGCTGCTCCTGAGCCTGCCTGGAGACCCTGTGCTCGTGTTCCAGGGATGCCTCAAGGAGCTGGAGCAGAGACCAGATGCAGTTAAGAGGAATAAAATGGATATTTATTGAGGTACCTTCAAAGGCCACACCCTGGCAGTGCCCTGATGCCAAGATGGAACCGAGAGAGGGCTTGGTCACAAGATCTCACATTTTTATTGCTGGTTTTTTGTTTCCTTTTTCCGCCTCTGTTGAAGCCAGGATTGAAGGTACTTGAGACAATAATTCATGTTCAGACTCAGGTGTTTATTGTTTCTTAGCAATAAGTCTCTTATCAGTAAGCGTCTTATCAATAAGTCTCACAGCAATGAGTTCTGCATGCAGCCTTTCATTAACCAGGCACAAAATGGCCAACTATCTCTTGTTACAAGGTCTTTTAAGGCTAAACTGTCCAATTAATAAATGACACCTAAATTATTTTCACTTTTAACCCAATAACTGATCCCTCAAAACCTGCAATGCAGACTTTTCTGTCCAATTACAAAACAACCCAAACTCATTGAGAAGAAGGTGAAGAAGAACAACCAGCCTCCACCCTAAAACCTCCATCTTGCTTCATATTTATTTCTATATTCTAAAACCCCAAACTCTAAGTTTCCCACCCTGTGATATCACACACTTCTAACCAACTCCACACCCATAATCCCAGTACTATCAATTAATTTTGGAAGCCTTCTCCATGGCCTCAGGTCAAATGCAGTGCTCTCCTGGGAGTCAGAGTCTGTCAGCAAAGAAAGTCTAAAATTCTCAGCATCCAGAACTCCAATATTTTTTAAGTTTTAGTCCATTTGCATATAGGAGTTAACTGTCCAATTAATAGCTTCAAATGATGAAGTTTCATCTCAAATGATGAAGTTTCATCCTCCTTGCTTGCTTGCCCACCCTCCTCTTTTCATGTTGTTCATACTTTGGTCCTGAAGTTCGAAGAAATTGTCCTTGAATCTCCAGCTAGAATAAGATTGTTTTGTCTTCCCACTCTGTGAAAATACAGTAGTACTTAATATACAGCTAAAAATATAAATATAATATAAAGCTAAAAGCTGCACACCAAAACAGAACAGAAAAACTTAAACGCCAAGGTATCACCAGAGCAGCTCTGCTGTGCTCAGTCCCTTCTGCGCAGAATTTGGTTTATTTCATCCCTTCCTGAGACCTCCCAATCCAACCAGAACCTGCCCATGTGTCCATTCCTGCTGGGATTTCCACACCTGGGACACCTGGAGAATGCACACAGAGCTTGTTGGCTCCTCTGGAGCAGCAGCTGGTGGCCAGATGTGTCCCACAGCGCTTCCAAAGCTCTGGGGACAGTTCAATCTTCTGCCACAGGCATTTCTAGGACTTGTCCCCATCTTTCATGTCAGCTCTGTGCTTATTTTCCCTTTCTCATCTCCCTGTATCCTGGCTTGACCTGGCCTCAGTGCTCCACCCTCATGGCAGGAGCCTGATTTGGCTCACACAGCTCTGACAGCAAAGTTCTGCCTCTAAAACAGCAAAATTCGGGCTCAGTGAGCTGCAGCCACTGGATTTGTCTGTGCACGAGGGTTCTTGGGGCTTTTCCCTTGTTTATATCCAAAATCCACCGTGAAGAAAATATTTTTGAGCTCTGTGATCCCCTGGCACTGACATTTGTCCCTCTGCTTCCAGCAAAATGCCCCATTCCCATATTTATTTGAAAACCTTCCATCTAAGGACTCTATGGGATTAGAAATCTCTAAAATGGGAATGAGCTTCTCAAGCCTGTCTGCTTGATAAGGATTCAACCCTGCTCCCATTTGAGTCCCAGGGGCAGCTGGATTAGAGGGATTTAATCACAGAGTCCTCCTGCAGGCAGTGCTTCCACAGGAGACCAGCAGAGTCCAAAAAAATAAAGCTCACCCTAGAGAAATCAATAGATGTGATGCAGATAAAGTTATTTTTTCTTCTTTACCTTATATTTTCTTCCTTCCAGTTGTGGTGTTATGTGGGCACCACACCATGGAGATTTGAATTCAAGATGAGCCATGACAGATTTGAGGAAGGTTTGGAGAACTTGGCCTTCAGGAGAGGTCTGAATTTTGGGTGGCCCTCTCCAGGACAGGAATTTTATCCTGCCCAGTGAATCTGGAGCCTTTTGCCTCCCAAATCCTCATTTTCTCACCTGCCTTGCGAGGAAATCTGAAGCACAGCCCAGATGCCCTCAAAGCTCTGGATTTCAGGTGGAAGGAAAGCAGGGAATGGGGTGTGGAGCTGCAGAGAGCTCTGAGTGAGGAGGAAGAAGTGCCAGGGTCTGCTTGGTAGGGAGAGATATTTTTGTATTTTTGCCCTCTAAAAACAGCTCAGTGTTGAAAACCTCCCCTCAGCCAAAATGATCCCATCGAGCCTTTTGATTTAAAAATGCAAATATTTATTAATCAATGTGCTCCCAAAGCAGCAGCTCCTTTGCCACATTGCCTGAACCAATGGGAGAAAATGATAAAACTGGATTGTAGAGTCAAATATCACATATCACCAAAAGCAGCAATTGGAGGTCTGCAAATCATTTTGACCTACTTCAGGTGAAATCCTGCACCTTTGCTGCTTCAGGTTATTTTTGAACCCTTTTCTGCTCATCTCACCTTTTTCTCAAAGAGATTTTTCTCCCAAAGGCATTGGGAGATTTTCTCCTTGAATGGAATCCTGAACAGGAGGTGCCTTGGGTTTTAATGTAAAAAGATCAAAAAAATAAAGAATTATAAACAAACACCACAAGATTCCAGCAGCTATTTGGTGACTCAAAGTATCAGATTTTGGGGATTTAAAAAGAAAAACCCAATCCCTCCAGCCCCTTCAGTGATGTGAAGTGTGGAGCTGTTACAAATGCACTGAGGAATCTTTCCATGTGCTGCCATCAGGTGTTTGCTTCTCTGTGTCAGAAACCAGCCCCAAGGTTTTTTCCTTGGGAATAACCAAGGCTGAGGAGGAAATTCAGAGGAAACTCCTCTTTTAACCAACCCTGAGCATAATTTAATACTGATTTAGAATGATTTATAATTTATAATTTAAAATTCCTGAAGCATAATTCCTTCAGGAATCCCCTCACTGCCACAGCTCCACAAAAGGGTGACACAGGAAAATGACATTTTCATCTGCAAGTCCATGAAAGCCTTTTAGGAGTGAATATTTTACAGAGCATAAATAAATCAATGATTTCTTCCCTGCAGTGCCAGGAAAGCCTAAAGGAGGGAAACTTCACAGTACTTATGCGCTATTTTATTTTTATTATATTATATGACAGATTATGATAATGCATATTTTATATGTGTTTATAATATTATATGATAGTTCTGAAAGCAGGAAGAACTGAAAACACTGCTGAATAATTGTTATTTCTTAGGTGTTTACAGAAATAATCACCTTTCACCATTTTCTCTGTTCCTAAATGCTGTGGGAGCAATCCTTGAACTTTTTCCTCAAATGGTGGAATTCCCACTGGAGGGGCTGGCAGCCTTGAAAGATCCAAGCCTCTGTTTTTACAAGGCAACAAATGGCAGGAGTTAAAAAAGAAAAAAAGCAGAAAAAGAGAGGCAAAAGGGAAAAAAAAGAAGGAATCTTTTCCACCTCTGCTCCCTTTAAAGGCAGTTATATGGGATTTGCTTTCCTTCTTATCTCCCTGTGCCCCCTTTTCAAAGCTGGGGTTAAGTTCAGAGGGAGGAATTTGGGACTTGAGGGTGTTGGTGACCACATTCCTCCCAGGAATGGGGCTGGCAAACTCACAGAATTCCTGGGAATTCACCCCAAACATCCATGCAGGAGCAAATCTGAACTGCCTGAGGGCTCAGCAGTTTTGGGATTTGCTGGGAGAAGGGAGCTGTTATCAGAAAATGCAAAAATCCAGAGGGGCCCTGTGGAAACCTCAGCCCACTTGGGCTGGCCACGTTCACTCCTAAAAGAACTCAAGGAGGCAAAGCTTCATTTCCTGAGATTTAAGGAACTTTATTAAATTTTTTCCCCTCCCTTTATTTCTTTAAGAGTTGGCAGAGCAGGAGAAGCAGCCTGAGTGTAAAAGGGGTTTTTAGAGGGTGATCCAAGGAATCATTGCCCTAATAAAGAGAGACCCAAGGGGAAGGAATTTTTAAGCTCTTGCAGGCTCATGTTATCTGAGATGTACAAATAAAATCACTTTCTCTTTACCTGTTGCACAGTAATAAATTGAGTTTCTTATCTCAGAAACCCCAAGAACATCCAAGGAGTGGTTTGGGACAGCATTTAGTAACCAAGCCCTGTCCGAAACCCTGATTGCCAAATTAGTGTGTGGGCAACAGAAATGTCAATTGGGTGGACAGCAACATTTAACAAGAAAGTTAAAAATAACACCTTGAAGACCTGAGTTTTCATCTTTCATTCATCCCAGTAAGTATAGGGGAGGCTTTATTTGAAAGCTTTCAGCTTCTTTTTTCCTTAATTAATATTCTGAAAGCTGTGAGGCCAGACTGCTAGAGGTATCACTGCTGTTCCTAAGGGGAATGGGATGGAATTAGGAAGAGACAAGCAGTACTCAGGGTATTTTTCCACTTCTTCCTTCCCACTGCAGTGAGTGGGAATAATTTATAATTATGTAATATATAACATATAATATACATTATATAAAATACATTATATAACATATAACATATAACATATAATATATAATATATTACTATTTTATAAAATTAATTATCATATTAAATATTATAAATATATAAATATTATTATTTATATATTTATATAATCTATATGGATATTACTTATATAAATAGTTCTATTTAATATAGAATAGTATATATTCTATATAATTATTATATATAATTATATATTGTGTTATGTATACCATATTATTATCTTAATTTTATTATCTATATAATATAGAATATTATATAGATATCTATATGATATAGAAATATATTTCTATATATAATATGGAATATTTATATAAAATAAATTATATATAATATAATATATATAATATAATATAATATAATATAATATATAATATAATATATAATATATAATATATAATATATAATATATAATATATAATATATAATATATAATATATTATATATTATATAATATATTATATAATATATTATATATTATATATTATATATTACATATTACATATTACATATTACATATTACATATTACATATTACATATTATATATTACATTGACATATGACATATGACATATTATACATTACACATTACACATTACATAGTATATATATTATATTACATATTATATATTATATATATTATAATATATATAATTAAATACCAATTTGATATTTTCCTCACTCTGGTGCCACAATAACTCAAGGCCCATCCATCCACCTGCAAACAGGGATCTTTAGTGCCAGGTGCTGATGCTGTCACAGGCACTTTGGCATCAGGTTCTGACAAAAAGGAGATTGTTTATGGTTGCAATGGCTGACTTAAATGGGCATCATGCCATTAACAGTGCTGGAAGCCCCCTGGCTGTGTCCCTATCTCTGGGTCCCTGTCCCTGCTCACTTTTATGTCCCTCCCTGTCCCTCCATGCTCGCTTTCAGCTGGAGGAAGGGAACAGCGCGTGTGCATCATTAGGCATTCCCCTGCTCAGGAAAGTAATAAGGTTTTTTGAGCATTTTGAAATGCTTTTCTCTAAGGCTGGGACATAAAGCTTTGATTATCCCTCGGTGCATTTCACTCCATCAAATATGAAAACCTGAGATTTCCTAGGATTTAACTGGCCGGCAGATTCAGAACACTTAACCAAACATTTTGTGTCATGAAAAACCCTGCAGGCTAATGGGGAGAGGTGGGGCTGGAACCAGTCCTGGGGGCTTTCTTTCCATTCCTGCCACTGGTTTGCTGCAGCTTTGGGGTGAATCTTCAGTCCTTTTTCTCATGTCATCTTGCTGAACCATAAAATGGATCTTACAGATGCCAGGAGAAGTGATGTTTGTGGAGTTTCCCAGCAAACACAAAGAGTTTTTATAGAGATATAGAAACCATAGATTGCTCAGTGCTTTATTGCTGTTTATGGCTGTCCTGCTCTCTTCCCTGGGCCTGCCCCTATAAATTATTATTATAATTCTTTGGAGTTCCACATCTCCAAAGGGATCAAATCGATCCCATGCATGCCACAGGGAGGATTTCCCGGGATCCTCAATGGTGCCAGAGCTGTTCCCATTGCCATCAGCAGGGTCACAACCCATGAAAATTCTAGCATGAAAATCCCAGCAGCCACCTGTACTTTGTCTCTTCCCGTTTTTCCAGGACTGTATTTTTTTGTCCCTTCCCATTTTTCCAGGGCTGTATTTTGTCTTTTCCCATTTTTCCAGGGCTGTATTTTTCTCACTTCCCATTTTTCCAGAACTGTATTTTATCCTTTCCCATTTTCCCATGGCTGTATTTTTTTGTCCCTTCCCATTTTTCCAGGCCTGTATTTTGTCCCTTCCTATTTTTCCATGGCTGTATTTTTTGTCCCTTCCCATTTTTCCAGGGCCGTATTTTTTATCCCTTTCCCATTTTTCCAGGGCTGTACTTTTTGCCTATTCCCATTTTTCCAGGGCTGTATTTTGTCTCTTCCCATTTTTCCAGGGCTGTATTTTTTATCCCTTCCCATTTTTCCAGGGCTGTATATTTTTTGCCCTTTCCCATTTTTTCCAGCTCTCCCCCTGCCTGGCCTCCAGGCTGGGGAAAGGCAAAAATTGTTTTTTCCTGCCTCCCACCTCCACAGAACGATAACCCAGGAGCCCCTTGGAGTGCAGTGAATTTGGCAGCAATTCCCTGCTTGTGCATTCAGAAATATCCAGTGAGCTGTGAACTCACCAGTCTGAATGAAAATCCAACTGGTCCCAAGCCCGAGGGTCACAGGAGACCTGCTGTAATGTATGGAAATATTTGACTCAAATTGCAGCTTTTGCAAGAGTGTGTGGACAGCAGCAGGAATAAATGTTGGATTTTAAACCCCTGAAGCTCTGGGATGATTCTTTCAGTGTTTGCATCCTATCAGCTACACAGCTTTTAGCCATGGAAAATAATCTTGGTTTTAGCAAACATTGATTTTTTTACATGTATTATGCCAGTTTTTAAAAAATGCCTGTTTGGATTCTGAGTTTTTCTCATTATTCTTAGAAGGTCACTGAAAAAAGGGGAGAGTTCTTGTTTGGGGGGTTAAGGAAAGTGGTGGAAATCCATTCCAGCTGAAAGCTGGCGAGAGTTCTCAGCCTGCAGGGAAAATTGGTCATTTTCCCCTGCAGATTAAGGGGAAAAAAAAATCCATTTGGCTCTGTTTATTGTAGAGGAATGCAGAGAAAAAGGACAGGGAGAAAGAGACAGAAGAAGCAAAATGTTTGCATGATTTATGGGAATTTTACAATGTCCAACCAGCCCTGTGAGGTGACCTGTTGTCATGAAATGAAGGAAAAAATCAACAAATAAATCAAGGAGTGATTCCTGAGGTTTATCCCAGCGCTACTGGGCAGCACCTTTCCATGATTTTGAGTTGCACCAGCAGTTCCCAGCCCATTGCCACTAAAAGCAATATTGGGATGCATTCCCAGGGGACTTTCACTCCCTCTGCAATCTGGGGTAGAAATGCCTGTGGAAATCCATGGAGCTGCCTCGTATTTGGGTCTATCCCATGACACAGTTCCTTAAAATGACTGCAAATGATTCACAGACTTCGCTCTCCCCCGTGGGATTCCGTGGTGCCAAAGGAGCTGGAGCTGGCTTGGCTCCTAGCAATAGGCACAAGTTTTTTATTTGCTTTTGCTTTGTGCTACTGTTGAGGAGAAGGAAAGGATTTCTCCCCCAATCTGCAGGGAGGCAGTGAAGAAATGAGGATTTCGGGAGGTTCCCTGGAGCTGAGCAGGCGGGGATGCCATGGGCAGGAAGGTGGATGTTGTCTGCACTCAGCCTGTCTCAGATTTCCTGCTATTTCTGGGCTTGATGGGATCAGTCTGGATCCACAGACACTCCTTGGAAATGGGGCTTTGTCCTTCCAGCTGGCAGAACTGCTGCTGGGAACTGAGCTGGAACCCCAGGAGAGGCAGGGCTGCTGCCAGAAGCTCCTACAGAGGACTGCAGAAATCCCTTTTCCCTTTTCCCCTTTTCCCTTTCCCCCTTTTCCCTTTTCCCCTTTTCCCTTTTCCCTTTTCCCCTTTCCCTTTTCCCCTTTCCCTTTTCCCTTTTCCCTTTTCCCCTTTCCTTTTTCCCCTTTCCCTTTTCCTTTTTCTCTCTTCCCTTTTCCATTTCCCCTTTCCCATTTCCCCTTTCTTTTCCCTTTTCCCTTTTCCCTTTTCCCTTTTCCCTTTTCCCTTTTCCCTTTTCCCTTTTCCCTCTTCCCTTTTCCCTCTTCCCTTTTCCCTTTCCCATTTCCCCTTTCTTTTCCTTTTTCCTTTTTCCCTTTTCCCTTTTTTCCCTATTCCCCTTTTCCCTTTCTTTTCCCTTTCTTTTCCCTTTTCCCTGTTGCCTTTTCCCTTCCCCTCTTTCCCCTCAGACCACTGGAGCTCCAGTCTCTAACACATTTTTACACATCCCAACTGAATTCATGCATTCCCATTCCTCCCACTATTCCCAGTTCGTCCCAGAGCAGCCACAGATGGAGCAGCACAGGGAAAATCAACCCCAAGTTGAACAGGACCGTTCCTTTGACGTTGGAGATAAATCCGCTCCAGCCTCACTTTTGTTTTCCTCCACCATTCCTTAAAAAGGACTTTTTTGGCACAGAATCCTGTGGGAGCTGCTCATTTCCAGCAGCCATGGGATTTCCACGGACCAGGAATTTCACCAGTGAGAGTGTTTGCATCAGGAATGTTTTTTCCCTCAGCGATTGCACTTCATCAGAACACGAGCCCTGGGGACTCAGTGTCCAGTCAAAACAGCTCAGATTTCACTTTGCGGTGGGTGGACACCCAAACCAGCCTTTCCAGCCAACTGGAAAACTTGCTTTTTTGCTGGCAAAAGAGTAATTTCCTTGCCTGGTAGGAGGAGATGGAAAGATTCTCCCATGCTTTGGGGTCAGGGAGATCCCAGAGCTGATGCAGGGAAATGGAACCAGAAGAGAAACTGAAGTGATTTCTCTTCATGCACGAGCCTTCACCCCAAGGTCTGTGTGGAGAATCTTGGCTGCTCTCACATGGAGCCATGGGGGTTGTCTGACCCCGACTCTTTCAGTTTTCATGGATTTCTTGGGATTTTTGTGCCTGTCTGAGTCACTTGGCTTCACTTTATTTAATGGCCAATTGATTTAAGGACTTGGAGCCTGGGATTTCTGGGAAGTTTGTGCAGCATCATGGCAAGATTCACTCACAACTCAGTGACATCTCTGATTTATTTGTAATTCCTGTGCTAGAAAGCACACGCCTTTTTATTTTTGCCCTCTTCCAGGCTTTCTATGGCATTTTGGAAACTATAAAAAGGCACTTTTAGGAGAGTGAAATAGCAACACACCTTTAAAGTCCATTGACATATTTTGGACCGTGAGAGCTTTCACAGAAGGACAGAATGGAAAAAAAATAAGAGATATTTTGCTTTTTTTAAAAAAATGAGAAACTATCCACCCTAAATAGGGACAGTTGGCGTCTGCACCTCCTTCTCTGCTACAAAAGCCTGTCCCAGTCTTTGCTGTCGGACCCATTTCATAGTAAAAATAGCACATGGAAAATTTTTGTCCCAGAGGTTCCTGCCAGCTGAGCGCTCTGCCTGTTGCTTTCAAGTGACTAATTCAGAGCAAGATTCGACTCAGGAGAGCATTAAGTGATGGTGTCATTGCCTTCCCTGTCACATCCAGGTAAAACTGGTGGGAAGAGCTGTGACAGGTTCAGCCCGAGCCTAAAATGGGGAGGAAAACAGCCAAGGAAATTGTGAGTGATCACAAAATAGTGGAATGGGTTGGTTTGGGAGCAACCTGAAAGCTCATCTCATTCCCAGCCATGGGCAGGGACACCTCCCACTATCCCAGGTTGCTCCAAGTTCCATCCAACCTATCCTTGGACACATCCAGGAATGTTTAATCATATCCAAGGACAGGAAAATGAAGTTAAAATCACACTCCCAGAGTGTTCATGCTTGGTAGTGCCTAAAAGCTGAACTTTGCAAGGCTCAGTCTGTGTAACCCCAAAATCCTGAGGCATAAATCTCTGAATCACGGAGATGCTGAACCTCAGAGGTGCTGTGTGGTTAATTAGCATGATTTAATTAATTAATCCTGCACCTTATGGTCCCTGCCTTAAAGCTGCAGCTCCTGGCTGTGATGAGAACCCCAGCTTTTATTTGATTTTATTTTTCAACTCTCTTTTATATTTGCAGAACAATATGTGATGCCGGAACGTCAGGTGAAGAAGGAAAACATCCCAAAAGTTGGCTTTTCCTTTAAAAATCTCAGTTTGCCTCCTCTTTTTTGAGGATTTAGGCAATAATTCAGCTGCACCACAGCTCTGACAACAACATCCTCGTGAGCGAGTGGTGAGAAACACCCTGAGAGGACACCCCTGTGGTTAATGTAAATAGGTGTAGCCCCTGCAGCTGAAATTTGGAGAAAGCAGAAAGAACCACGTGTTTCTCTGGCCTGTCCCCCACTGGGAGTTCATCACCCTGGTGCACACACACCTCTCCTCCTGCTCCCACCGGGGTGTGGAGCTGGGATCCAGCTGGATTCCTCCCCTGGCTCCAGTTGTGCTCTGCTGGCTGAGCCTGTGCTGGGGCATCATCAACAGAGGGCTGGGAAAAGGGACAGGGATCAGATGGAAATACGCTGGAAAAAGGGGCAGGGATCAGCTGGAATGGTGATGGAAAAAGGGACAGAAATCTGCTGGAATGGTGATGGAAAAAGGGACAGGGATCTGTTGGAATGGACCTGGAAAAGGGACAGGGATCAGCTGGAATGGCCCTGGAAAAAGGGACAGGGATCAGCTGGAGTGGTGCTGGGAAAAGGGACAGGGATCAGCTGGAATGGCTGTGGAAAAAGGGACGGGAATCAACTGGAATGGTGCTGGAAAAAGAAACAGGGATCAGCTGGAATGGCTCTGGAAAAAGGGACAGGGATCATTTGGAATGGCTCTGGGAAAAGGGACAGGGATCAGCTGGAGCGGGTCTGGAAAAAGGGACAGGGATCAGCTGGAGCGGGTCTGGACAAAGGGGCAGCAATCTGCTGGAATTGTGCTGGGAAAAGGGACAGGAATCAGCCGGAACGGCCCCAGGGCAGCGATCCCCTCCGATCCCCTCCGGCGTGGCCACACATTTTGCTGAATTGTTAAACATTGTCCTTTTAAAAGCAGCATCATCCTGCCAGCGCTGAGCCTGAGGATGCGTGTCGGGTTTACACCGCTAATTAACGGCCGCTAATTACAGAGCATCTCGCAGCGCTGTCCCGATCCCGATCCCGATCCTCTCCTCCTCCTCCTCCTCCTCCTCCTGGAGCTTCCCAGGACAGCTCCTGGGATAACCCCCAGCTTTTGACTCAGCTGCTCTCGCCTCTTTGCCCAGAAAATTCAGCTGCTTTTGGGTTTTTTCCTTGTCAAGGGGAGAGGGAGCTCTTGGAGCAGGGGGATGCACAGAGGGAAGAGCTGTGTTTAATGAAGGCCAGGCCCTGCGGCATCTACACCCCAAAATGCACTTTATTTTGCTCATTTTGACTCATTTGTCCTCTCTTTTCACTCTGCTTTCCAGCACCATTTTTAAGGAGCAGGACATTTCTTTTTCTGCCCACTAAAGTCTGAACTATTAATAACTGGAGAGCTCTGCATCAATCCCATGTATCACTATTTTAGCCAAAACACACAAGTAGGTGTGAGATGTGATTTATGAACGATCTAAGAGCCCCCAAATCCCAGTGTACACAGACTTCCAAAGGTATCTCAGGCTGTGAATAGCCATGAAAGGGAATTATGAGAGCCAGGTTGATTTTCTCAGTGGGAAATTTTTTTTGCCAGTGTTTTCTGCTGTACGAGCAGCAGTTGTTTCCTTTCTGATCAACAGAGGACAGTATTCTTATATTCAGAGGCCACAACACTTCCTCATCACACAGCAGCAGGCTCCAGCACGAATGTAACACCATGGATTGAAAAGCTGAAGAGAAATTAAAGCATTTATCTCACACTTCTCCCTGGGTAAAATCCACCCCGTGACAATCTGGATGATGGAAAGTGGATAAATGGGTGCCAAGCCTTGTAAAATCTGATTTATTCAACAAACCGCTGCAAGATTTGGAATTGCCATAAAATCTCATCATTTCTCCAGTTAATAAAACACTCATCAGAAGGGACTGTGAGAATCCAGCCAGAGATCTGGCGGTGACCACTCATTTAATGGGACAACAGTGCTTTGGATAAATAGCAAGAGTCAAAGCAGTGTCCCAGCTATTTCCAATTCCCTGTCAAGGAAAAGCCATCCCCAGCCCTGGGGACTTCATTTCAGCAAACATGGTGTGAGGAAATCTTATTGAACTGAGCTCCTGGCAGTTTTTTGTGATTTCTGAGAGCAGAAAGGCCCTTTGCAGAGGATCCCTGTGCCTGTGGTGTTTGTAAATCCAGGAGGGAATTCCTGCCCGTGGCAGAATTTCTGTCCCCACGTGTGGGATGCTCTGGGGTCAGAGCTGGGGCAGCCCCTGTGTCACACACAGGTGGCACAGGGACACAGGAGCACAGGGTTAGAATGGGATGAATCTCTGGGCAGAAAATCTGCAGACACTTTTCCAAGCTGGAGGCTCAAATAACAACAAAAAATGAGGAGTTAGGCTGAGCCCAGGATGGGTGGGAGTAAATTCCTTTCCTCTAAGGCCCCCGTAGGATTCCCTGGATCAAGTTTCGAAACTCCTGCATTGGAGCAGGAAGGGAGGCGCTCACAAACCCCACTCTCTCCCTATTTATTTGTCTTTTGCCCCCCACAAATTTCAGCTCTCCCAATTTATCCAGCTCGCCAAGCTCCTGCTGGGCTGGCTCAGCTGATAAGCACCAAGCAAAATACCCCAAAACAGCCCTTGCACCAGCAGTGGGAAACTCAGCTGACCTGGGATGGATCTGTACTTTTAAGCTAAATTCAGCTGAAATCAGCATTCTTATCTTTTGAGGTGCAAATATATTCATTTATTTGAGAAGAGCATATTCATGCCCATGGATCTGTTGCTGTAGAGCAAAACTGAGCTTCTGCTTCTCTTCTGATGGTGATTGCAAAAACTTTTAGACAAGCTTGAGGGTTTTGGGATGAATACCTGACTTGACGGGGTAATTTTTAGATAATCCTGAGGTTTTGAGGATGAATACCTGACTTGGTGGGGTGATTTTTAGATAAACTTGAGGGTTTGGAGATGAAAACCTGGCTTGATGGGGTAATTTTTAGGTAAGCCTGGGGGGTTTGGGATGAATACCTGACTTGGTGGGGTAATTTATAGGTAATCTTGAGGGTTTTGGGAAGAATAAAATGACCCAGTAAGGTAATTTTTAGATAAGCCTGAGGGTTTTGGGATGAATACCTGACCAGTGGGGTGCGTCAGTTATCACAGCTTGGGGAGTGGGGCAGGATCCCATCCTCAGCTTGGCTCTGTGGGAACTCCTGGCACAAAGAGGTTTGGGCAGCAGTTTCCAAGTAGGAATTAGATTTAGTTTATAAATTAGTTCCTAAGCTTGGGGCCAGGGTGATTAAAAGAGGAATCCACTCCAGGGAGCCCTGTCTGTGTCCAGATTCCTTGTGCAGCTCCAGGAGCTGTGAATTCACATTTGAACCGTGAGTTTGACACAAAATACACGGCCTGAGCCCGGGGGAATTGAAACTTAATGGTTTTACCCAAATTTCCTCCCTGCTGAAGAGGAAGAAGAAGAAAAAAAACAACAAAAACACCAAACCCTCAGCCATGTCCCTCCAGCAATGCTCCTAATGCGTTCCTCAGGCTCTGCAGGCATTTATCCCCCAATTCCCCAGGAAGATCTTCCCGAGCATCCTCTGCCAGGGTTCACTTCTCCCTTGAAAAGTTCAGCGCGGGACCATCCCCGGAGCATTCCAGCATCCCGGTTTGGGATGAATGCTTGCCCCAGGACCATCCCCGGAGCATTCCAGCATCCCGGTTTGGGATGAATGCCTGCCCCAGGACCATCCCCGGGGCATTCCAGCATCCCGGTTTTGGATGGATACCTGCCCCACGCTGTCTCTGCAGGGTTGCTGATGGATGTTCCTCGGAGCAGCGGCAATTTCATGGCTCGTTGGGCACAAACCCCTCTGCATTTTCAGCCGCGGATAACCGAGCTATTACGGGACAATGAGGAACAGATTGCATCTGCCCCGGCATCCCCCGACAAAGGGCCGGGCATCTCCGGCATCTCCCATGGCCCGGGATGCGGGAGGGGATGTTTGGAAGGGGGGAGAGGAGGACAGGTAATCCCAGGTGTTTGAGCATCATTTTGTCTGCCCCTTTATCTGCTGCTGCTGGGGGAAATCGCATCCCCGGCTTCAGCAGGGGCTGGGCTGGAATGAGATGGGATTTTTCCCCTTGTATTTTATCTCACTTCTCACATTCCAGGCTCAGTTCCTCCTCGCATCCTCCTCCTTTATGATTTACAGTGGCTGCAGGCTTCTGCAGCTGATAAAAGGCACTACCTTTTATAGTAGCAATATAAATACACAATATTTATATAGCAATATAAATATACAATGTTTATATTAATATATAATTTAAATATAGTGTATATTATATATGATATATTATATTATATTATATTATATTATATTATATTATATTATATTGTATTGTATTATATTTTATTATATTATATTATATT
Source organism: Melozone crissalis (assembly GCF_028551555.1). Taxonomy (NCBI): domain Eukaryota; kingdom Metazoa; phylum Chordata; class Aves; order Passeriformes; family Passerellidae; genus Melozone; species Melozone crissalis. The sequence goes on from NW_026535785.1 coordinate 2,857,259, forward strand.
TTAATATATAATTTATATATTGTGTATATTATATACAATATAGCATTATAAATATACAATATTTATATTAATATTTAATTTATATATTGTATATGTTATATACAATATAGAACATAAATATACAAATATACAATACCTGAGTCCCAGAAGCTTTGTCCATCCCAAATTCTCCCTTTTCTCCCAGCCCAAGCCAGAACATAAGGATCTGATACACAGGGAAACTGAGGCACACTTTGCTGACCCTCCACAGCAACCCAGGCAGCTGCTCACTGCCCAAAATTCACATTTATGGTTTGTCTACAGTCTCCACATGACCATGGGCATGGAACCTCCACAGGAAAAACAAGGACTACAGTCACAGTCAAAATAATCTCTGAAACTTTAGGCAGTTGTGGTGCGGGATGGAAAATAATTTTTCTTCCATATCAGAATTTGGGCTCCTTTGCTGCACTTGGTGAAATCTGCAATGGCCACAACATGGATTTTATACCAGAAATATGAAGTTTCTGAGACTATAATTTTTTAAGAGTGAATATGATCTATTTCAGGCAGCAAATATACAAATTTGTTCATTAGAAGGAAGATTTGAATATCAGATTACTTCCCAAAAAACCCATAAGTCTCTGTACATACTGTACTAAAAATTCTTCTGCAGTTTCACAGTAGACAAATATATTACATCTCTCTAACTCCATCCTTTTTATGGCTTTGCTGCTCCTTTGCCCTTTATTTGAGCTTCTGACACCGAAATGATTTTGTGCTCTTTGGCTTTTCCAGCCGACCATATCAGGTCCGAATGTTACCCATGGCAAATAAAATAATGGCCATAATTAAAAACAAACAGGGTGAAGAAGGAGGTGCCAGGTCTGATGTGCCACCAAATCACTTAAGAGAGGTAAAATATTGCTGCATCTTATGGAACATTTAATCAGCCAAAGAATTTCACGCAGTTGTCTCCCTTTAACCTTCCCACCCCCTTCTTCTCCCTCCCCCCCAAAAAAAAAGCCTTGAAGTGAAATATTTATGATTTTAATAAATTAGAGAACATGGCTAATTAGCTCCATCATCAACACCCCCAAGGTTGTTAAAGTGAGGGGGAATGCTGGAGTTTAATATTGCTCTGCCAGGTGAAACAGCAAAGCATGAAGTTCACAGGATGATTCACCCTCAGTGGCCTTTGGGATGTTCCCAGAGAAACTCCTCCCCAAACGGGGAATTTCAGGCACCATCCAGGGCTGGGAATGGGTGGATGAAACGGGAACTTTGCTGCTGTAGATGGATAAATATTTAACACCTAAATGAGCCTCTCAGGGGGCAATCCTTTTCCTAAAAGAGTGGTTTAATCATCACATCCAGGAAGGACTATCCTGTCCTTCCACCAGTCTGGCTGTGCAGAAATGGTTTTATTAATTCAAAACACACCTTTGGCTTTAGGAACCAAATATTAACAGACTAAAGGAAATTATTAATATTTTCTAACCTGTGTGGTGGAATTCGCTAAAATCCTCGCTTTTGTGCAGAGGTGGAATTTTTTGTCTCCTTTGCACCCTTCCAGCAGACAAAACAGATCAAATGGCAAATTCCTCGCACTCATCGTCGCCGGGCTGAGGTGATGGACATTGTTAATTGAGGGTGTCAAAATAATTTACTGCAAGTAATTAAATAAAATGGCAGGTTCCAAAGCCTGCTGAATTTGGATCTAAAGTCCCTAATCGGGGCTATAATTTAAAAGGACCTGACAGAAGCTTTAATTAGAGGACAAAAATGCGAGTCGCCAGTAAAGCTCAGTGATGGATGGTGGAAAGTGGGGGGAGATACCTGCTCATGTCTGCTCTGAGAGATCCCAAACAGCTGCCTGGTCCTCAGGGGCTGCTTGAGGAGCCCAGCTGCTGCCCCAGGCAGTGGGAGCCCATTCCCAGTGCTCCACATCCTTCCACCAAGAAAATTCTTCCAAGCTCAGTGGAAGCTAAGCTTGGTTTTCTCTTGGCTCACCAGTTATCTGGGAAAGGGATTTACCAGCTGTTGGCAGAGCATGAGGGCATTTGCTGGTGGCTCCCAGCTGGTAGAACAATGAATTTTGTCACAGCACAGCTGCTGGTGGTGTTTGTGAGGCCTTCTCAGAAGGTGACAAACCTGGCCTTAGTGCCATGGTGGCCTGGCTGGCTTTGCATTTGAAAACAAACCAGCAGGGCATCCCCTTTTGGTTGTGCTTCCCAGGCAATTCTTTCTTCCTAAATGGTTCTCCTGGGCATGCTGAGCTGTGCAGGCTGGAAAACAGTTGTGGTGTTCAGGGCTGGGACCTCCCAACATGCACAGACACAACACATGGATTATTCTTCATGACAGACCTGGCACTGGGGGGTCACCACCCATGTTGCTTTCGAATTCCCAGATCCAGCCCTACGGCCTCCTCCTCAGGAAAAAAGGAGGGCAGGGAGGAAGGAAAGGTCATGGTTTAAGTTTTTTTGGAGGTTATCTAATATAGCACTGAATTATGTCCTTACTGGGGGCTGTCAAGAGCAGTTATGTCAATGTGGAGGTGCCATTTGTTGGCCACCACTATGGGGGACACATTTTTGGGAAGATGAATCTCTTACATGTGCATTCAGAAAGGAGAGGAAACCTTGCTCTTTGTACCTTTTACAGGATCAACATTTATCTAAAGCCAATATTAGCCAAGATGTTGGAATTTCAGTGTGAAATCCTGATGTACACTGAATATCAGAGGAGGGAAACCAAAGCTCAAACTGGGACACATTTAGGCAGAATCAATGATATTTTCAGTTTTTAACTGAACTTTTCCCATTACTTGAGTGATGTTTTTTAAGACCTTCACATCCCACAGCAGTGTGAACATATCACAGAGCTCCCACATGCATCAGGCTGTTATTAATTCAGTTTATACGAGGCCCTGTAATTCCTCTGATCCTGCTCACACCTTCCAAGGGGATCTCATTGAGGGATCATCAAAGGATGATCCCTGTTGAAGGAAAACCTGCAGAAAGGGAGATCCACTGGGATCTCCTCAGAGCTATCAGCTGGGAAAGGGGGGAATGGAGCTGCTGGCAGCCCTGGCCAGAGCGTTTTTACATACGTCAGTGGAACCAAAATATTGTTTCAGCAGTTATATTGTCACTATTAAAACAGAGCAGGAGGAATGGTGCCAATCTCCTGTTACCAGGGCTGCAATGCACTGAGGGATAACCAGGGCTGCTCAGAGAGGGAACCTGTGCCAGCACTGGAAGTGCAGCAAGGCTCTGATTGCTGGGGAGGCTGAGAGAGGCTGTTTCCCTCCAAAACCTCGGTGATTGCCCTCGAGAGAAAACATTTCAGCAGAGCACGGAGATCCAGTGAAACCAGAATGATTCACTGGGGTTGAAAATGTGAATTTATTTCTTTTAATGTGCCCTGTGTATGGAGGGACCGCATTGGTCCTGATTTATTTTATAAAAGGAGGATAGGGGAGAAAAATCTGCGCTTTTCCGTGGCTTCAGCTGGGTTCAGATCAAGATGAGATCTGTGGAGATTGGTGAATCTTTAGGACTCCCCAGAAATTATCCAGGACAAGAGGAAGAAGTGTTTCAACCCTCAGGAATAAAGTGGTGAGTATGGAGCTCAGCAAGTGCAGCGTGATAACAGAAAATAATTTTAAAAGATGAGGTAGAAACGTTCTTGCTGAGGCTTATTTCAGCTTAATGATGTTTAATGAATTGGCAAAGGGAAAAGAAAAAAAATGCAAACTCTACGTATCTGGATCTTAATGATTAATAATTCTGCATGGTTGGGATGCCAGAGTAAACATAATAAACACTTTTCTTTTAACCAATTGACTTTAGTTTTCCGTGGCCAATAAAGTTTGAAGAATTTTCTTTGGATCCAGTTACACCAGCATTGCCTGGGAGGGAGGACAGTCCACCCTATACCCACAGAGCCGACAAAATAAATGGCCTAGAAAGCTCCAAAATGTGTTTTTCACATCAGTGAAGAGATTTTTAATGGTGATGTAACAACGTCAAGCACCATAAACAGTGCTGGGAGGAACATACCTGACCTGCTCTGAGCTGTGTGGAAATGCAGGCAGGAGCTGTGGGCTGTGGGATCGCTTGGAATTTTACTGCCTCCCTAACTTAGAGTGGCAGAACTGGAGGGAAAAAACACAAATGAAGGACAAATCAATTGAGACATCGTTTTAAAAATGAGACCTCGACTGGTTTCAAATTTTTAACATCTTCTGACATTTTGGAGGCTTTTGCTAATTCTCCAAAGCCTTTAAAACACAGTTCCTCTAAGTGGCCTGTTCCAATTTCCATTCAGATGCCACTTCTATTATTTAAGAGTCTCAGTAAAAATGCCAAAAATATTAATCAAGCCATGACTTGTGCCAAATAGCTCGAGTGATTTGTATTATATGTGGAGACTGAGAATTAACCAACCATTCAGCTCAGTGCAAAAAGAATGTTTCACTTTTAGATATGATGTTTAATTCTGCAAAAGGCCAATTTTGCTGATTATGGGGTCATGTGTGAGGTTGGAGGTGGAGCAATGTGAGAATAGATGTGTGCAGCTGGTGCCTTGCCCTCATTCTGCACATAATGAGGATTTTTTTCAAATTTCCTCCCCTCCCATATCATTCTCCTGGCAGAAGTGGCCGTGTGGGCTCTCCCAAATCCAGGTCAGGTATGAAAGGAGATTATTTAAAAATGGGTGGCTGGGAGAACTCTGGTGAGTTTGCTGGGCATTGGTTAGGAAATGGTCGGTGGTGAAGAGCAGAAGGTCACAGTCACATCTGGAAGAGACACAGCTGGATGCAGGACAGGAGGGCCCTGTGTTTGTACAGCTGGCCGTGGACAAACCTGTCCTTGCTGTCACCTGGCCTGGGTCTGTTCTCCTGCACCTGGCACTCTGTGAGGGTCCTGCCGTGCCCAGCTCATCCAGCAATGCCACTGCTGGTGCCCAGCTCTCAAAAGGTGTGTCCAGCTCCCTCAGAAAGCTGGAAAGGAGATTAAAATCCCCAAAGTGTTAAAGAAAAAGCCAGGATTTGCTCGAGTCAAAAAGCACTAGCAGATTTTTTTGTTTGGATGTGCTCACAGTCCAACTCATTTAACACAGCTCCAATGACACAATGCTTTAATGTCCAATATTTCATTTTCCTTCCCCACACAGCACAGGCAGAACGTTCTCCACTTGCATCATGTCTGATAGCAAAATCCTGAATTTGTCTGTCTGGATTCTGCAGTTTCTCCCCCCTCACATCCAAACCTGCTAACCAGAAGTGTTGAAAAGCCCAACCTTTGCAGGTTTGCTGTCAGCAGGCACAACATCTGTTCTGATAACAACATCTGGGCACTGATCCACATCTGGCACGTGCAAGGCTTCGGTGTGTGCCTCCCTTTGCTCCTGTTCCTTCTTCCACACACTAATTTTTAGTGGATGGCAGAAGTCTGGGGGAATTACAGGAGATTTGGCAGCTCAGTTAAAATGCTGGGAGTTGATGGAAATGATGCACACCTAGAGGAGCTCTTAAATCCTGCATCCAGATTTCCTGGAGAAAATAAACCCAAAGGGGATAATTTTCTTTTTGCCCCCAAACCATGGATCAAGCTCGCCTCTCCTGCTGTAACAACACCAAGGAAATGCTGATGTGGGCTGTGGGGGCTCATCTGCATCTGACTGGGATTCTCCCAGAAAAGTGAGTGTCCCTGTTGTCCTTTCCCATGCTGAACAGGACTGCACAGGGAGATTTTTGACAAGTCCCCAACTTCTTCATATTTTATGCCACTCTTGGAAGGAATTTAGAGGAAGGGGAAGAAAAAAAGGATTAAAACCAACCCTTGACTGAGGTCTCCATTAAGGCACAACTTGGAAACCTTCTTCTTGTATTTTGCTGTGCTGCCCAACCAAATCCAAGAGCTCTCTAAACGAGGGCTGAGCTCAAAGCCTGGTGCATGACAGATCCTTTATTTACCCAATTTATCCCAACCCAGGGTGACTTGGATGGTTTCATACAATGGCTCTTTGTAGGCTGTGGCAACCCCTTCCCATGTGGGGATGCTGAGCAATCCTGGACTCCTGAGAGTGAGTTCACTCCTGGGCTGGAATCGTGGGTGTTCTTCCCTTGGGACAATCCTGGATGAGCAGACAGATCCTCCAAACAGAATTCCTCTTTGTGCTCCACAACTGCACTCGTGGCAAGGGGATTGCTGGTGACTTGGAACATTTTGTTTTTTGTCCAAGAAAAACATGGATTCGAGCTCATCCCCTTGGAATTAACTCATATCAGGATATATGGAGCAAAGCAAGGATGGGGATTAACAGAAAATCATTGACACAGGGGTGATTCCTGCGGAAACAGACTGAACATTCAAACCCTCAGGAACACTTTGAAATAAAATCTGCAACAATCTGGGCCAGGGCTGGCAGCAAAAAGGTATTCCAGACCTTCCACAATGGTTTTTCCATGATCTTACAAGGAGTTCATTGTCCAATAAGCGCTATTATGCATTCAAACAAGAACTCTTCCAAGCCTGAATGCATTGTTCTTTTGTTCCAGGCACTTTGTGTCAGTGAAGTCATGGCAAGGCACTGAGGCTGCAGCCTCGCAGCACACACTGGCTGTGATGGGATATTTCCACTTGGCTCCCCTCCCAGTGGCTCCTGCTGGAGTATTGTTCTCCGAGACCTCCATCCATAAAAAGTGACAATGGCACAACACCTACTTCCCCCGAGCCCTCCACTTTTTGGCATCTGCGCCTCAAAATGGTGACATGGCGTTCCCAAAACGCCCCCAAATTTTGCAGAATTGCTGCTACCCTTTCTGCCAGGCACAGCTTTCTCCTTCCTGTGATTCTGAGAGTAATTAATGCTCCTTGCTTCAGCTTGGAATGCTTCAAAATGCTTGGAGTGGTGGGAGCTTGCGTTCTACCAGCCCAACTCCCATGCAACATCCCGGCTTATCTCTACAGAAATTATTTAGCCGTGTTCCAGTGTCACTTTATTTGTCTTTTAAACGCTTCTAACAGCAAACTGCTTCATTTGGCAGCACAGCAAAGTGCTCAGGCTGCTTGAGGTGCCAAGGAGCTCCTCGGGCTGTGCCAGCTCTGGCCAGCTGAGCGTCGCACCAGCAATGGCTTCAGTGTTCCTGGGCTTCCAACCCCCTGACGTTCACTGCGAGTTTCAGACTGAGAGTGCACAAGGAACTCAACATAAAACGCAGACTGCAAATTTGACTTTTCCTTGGTCTCCAATCAGAACCATAAATCAAGGCCAGATTTGCTTTGAACTTGGTCGCGCTTGCCCCAGAAAGTTCAGGAACTTTAATGATCCTCTGGGACGGAGTCAAGCCCGTTTTAGAGCGTTTACAAAGAAAACATCAAACTGGATGGATTTTATGCGGTTTCGCTACGTGCCTTTGGCACAGCTCTGGCAGAACCTGACAAGGATCCAATTCAAGTTAAAATAAAGATAAACCGGGCACTGGGCTGATGTCATCGGACAACAAGCAAGCAAACAAACAAGCTGATGGCATCTCTAAGATTTATTTGGTTTCACTTTGCTACAACTTTATCAGCACAACTGGACGGTTCTCCTTTCCTCAGCAATGATGTAAATCAGGAGCCGAGCCATGCTTTAGCTGTGATGGTTATCAGGCTCAGATAAAGCTTTTCAGATCTTTTCTCTGTGGACTTGAAATGTCTGGCCAAGCACAGATTTGGATCCAAGTTAATGGGCTCTCTGTGAAAATGCTGGAGAGCCCCAAAGGCATCTGTATTACTCTGCCACGCTGGGACAGAGGAGGTTTTGAAAAGGAGCTTTGCTGTTTAAATAGGAGCTGCTGTCACTTCTCAGATGAAGGGGAACTTGAAGTAATCAGAGTAAAAAGTTGTCCTACCGTGAGGTGGGCGTGCAGCTCCCAGAGTTCTCCTCCAAAACGTGGCTGGAGTTTCTTCTAAACATTCTCAGTGTAGCTGACCATTAATGCTGAGACAAAACAAGAGATAGAATGTATTTTTTTGTGGTTTATAAATACACACCATGTCCAAAAATCTTACAGCATGTTTCAGATGGGCTTGCCAAGTGTTCCTAGCACTTATCTGAAAATGTGCCTTTCGACTTCACCAAAATTCTAAAATTATCCAAGCACATAACATACATTTATACATTTCCAAGTCAGGTGGGACCTTAGAATAATCCTGCCTAACCCCCTTTTATTGGAAGGTGACTTTTAAAGTTGTTTTTCTTTCTTTAAGCTGAAGTCTCCCAGAATTCTGCACGGAAGGGCTGCACTGAAATCATCAGCTTGGTATCCAAGTGTGGATATTGTTAGTGAGCAGGGTCATGCTTCTTGCTCTGTTTTGCCTGAAGCACTCGTGCCTGGAAGCGTTAATAAATTGTCATGGAATAACGAGCCCGAGTTTGTGGAAACCTTTCTGAAACATGAAGCTTTATGCCATGACACTCTGAATCTCAGTTTAAAGCATATTCCAATGTCAGAGGGCACATTTTGGAGTAGCTACCATGGGTTTATTCACAAATTCTGTGGGGGAAAACACCAGAATTCACATATTTAAACCCAGAGCTTGTTTATATGTCTATCTCTCCCATATCCCAGCATAATTTAATTTATATCAGTAGCAATAATGATGTCTCTGGTAGTTTTAGCAAAAACTTCCCATATTTCATAGGACAACATTGTGTTTTTGGTGATTTGTTTAATTGAGTTGTTAATTTTGCAATTTTTATCTTTTCAGTTTGAGCTTTGTGCAGATTTCAAGTTTGTTTTTCAATTTTTTTCATGCTTTTCTGTGTTTTTTAGGCTGCCAACCTTTGGTGGTATCATCCTGTAAATGACTGATGAGAACTGGTAAAATCTTTTGGTTTTAATGGAACTGTGAAGTTCTCAAAGCTCATGTAAATGGTCAAGAAGAGCCACAAATGAGAGTCAGAACTCTACAGAGAATTTCTGGTAAGCACAGCTGTGTCTGGAGAGGAGCTACATGTAACAAATTACTTATATCACATTTAGTTAAGGTTATTAAATTAACACAGAGAATTTTCCTCAGAATGCAGCATTTCCATTTAACTTCACCCTCTGAAGAGAACTGTTTTTCACTGAAAAAAGAAATTATAAAGGAAACAATCTGTTCTTAAATTCAACACGAGGAAATTGAGGCCTGAATCTGCAGCTATGTAACTCTGCTTGTACAAACACTTCCACTGATTTCAACAAAGATCTTCACACAGGAGAATTACCCACGTGGATAATTGCTCCTGAGATCAGGCAATCTGGGTCAGTCAGTGAAATAAGGGCACTAAATCATTTTCTAATCTATATTGTTCTTTTTTGACTGCCAAAGTGCTAGCTGTATTTATTTTTTATAATCCTGATAAGGAAACATTCCTAAAACATTAGCAAAAAAAAAAAAAAAAAAAATCCAGCTTGAGTGAGAGGACAAAGTGAAACAAACATCTCTCAGCCTTCCTCCGCCGTCGCTGAGCTTTAAATAGCAAACTTGAGCCTCTGTCAAAGCACGCTTTGGGTGGCTGTACAGCAAGTAGCTCCACGAGATGGGATTGGAAAATCCTTCAAGGCCCTTAATCAGCAGGCTCTGGCTCTTTGAGCTCTCCCCTGCTCCTGCCTTTGGAAGGAGCCGTGCCTGAGAACGTTTAATCCGCGGCGACCCCGAGCGCCGTCCCTCGGGGAGCTCCCTCCTCTTGTTATCGTGTGTTGGCCGTGTCAGAGGTGAGAGGGGAAAATGTGCAACCCAAACCAACCCCCCAGCCCCTCTCTTGGTCAAAACTTATCTGCAATCACAGCCCAGGCAGGATCCAGATGTAGCAAACAAACCCTTTCTATTAGCGCAGAGTTTGTGTATGGGGAGCGAAGTCAGAGAGCGCCGGCTAAATTTGGGCAGAATTCGCTTGAAACTTTGGAAGATGTTTTCCATTCCTGGGTATTGACTTTGTAATGGGACCTGCCCAAGCTTTAACAGGCGTGAGAAATTTAAATATACAACTCCCTCCTGGAAAAGGAAAACAGAATATTTCAAACAGGAGAGAGGGGCAGAGCTGGAAGGGAGCTTGGTTGGACCTCTGGAAGGAGCCTCCATTAACAACGCCCTCCTGTTCGAAAGCAAATGTTTCTGGGAGCAGGGTAATGTGAACCACATAGATATGGGATAGCCCAGGGGGGCCAGAGGAAATTTAAATGCATTCTGCAAAGGTCATGCTACCACACTTCATTTTTATATTGTCACAGAGAAACCTCCTCCTCCTCCACTTCAAACCCTTTCTTATTTATACACCTCCTCCCTGGAAAAAGTTCCTAATAATGAGCGCTCTGGATGAATTCCAAGATGCATTGCTGTTGTCTAATCTCTCCTTTTGATTCTCCAGATACCAGGTTGCTTCATTCTCATTCACCACGGGGCAAAAATCTTCCAAACACTCATGAATGCTCTGGAGAAATGCCGGGATGCATCTTCCAAAGGAGTTTTGTTGGACGCGAGGAATTTGCTGATGGCGAGTGTGGGGCTGTTCCTCTCCCTTTAATGTTTTGTCCACATGGGGCAGTAGCAGAATAGAACTCCAGAGCCTTGTAGCAGCAATGTTCCTGCCTTTAAGTTGTGGTGAGACCATTGATCATGTTGCTGATAAAGCAGCTTAGGCTGTGACAAGCAATTGGCCGCTGCAGTGTTTGCAGGGAGACATCAAGGCTTTGGAACACAACCCTTGGGCTTAAAATAGCAAAACTCCCTTGGAGAAGGAGCCCTTACAATGTGTGTTCCTTAAATAGACCCACAACCAAGAAAATAAACCCTGTTTTACACACAGCCAGAATGAGGGGAAAATAAACTCGGCAGTAGCAGTGTGAATGAGTGACAAAGTCACAGCCTGAGGCTGAATCACCTGATTCTGAACGGGCTGATTTTCCTGCTCTTTTATGTGTTGGAAAGATAAGGATAAACCTGGAATGATTTTAAATAAATTCATGCCTGGCTGTCTTTTTTTGGTGGTACACAGAACAGGAGAAATAAAGAAAATCATGAATGTGGTCCCTCACCTTTTTAGGTGAGAAGGGAAGGAATAACACAAACACAAACAATGAGATTTGCTGTGATCACCCTTCATCCACACTTGGACCTCACCCACATCAGCACTGCATTTCCAAAGCAAAAATGAGGATGCAAAGTGTCTGACAATACGAAAAAGAGTCAACACCATACTAAAATAGTGGAATTGCACTGTGGTTTCCTATTTTGTTACCTCTGAAAATCTCCATTCTGCTACTCATCATAAAGCATGATTTATTTGAGCCTTTATGAACTTGTTCTCTGCTAAATGCTGACAGCTTGATGATATTTTCCAAGATTCAGTGGCTTCTCCTTGAAAAGGAGTCAAGTTAGGCTCATGTGTAAAATATTAACTATGTATTCATCCTCAAATTTGACCACCATTATCTAATGAACTGAGCAAGGCAACATGTTATTGGCAAATGAATTGGTCACCAAAAAGTGCAGTTTTGTAGAGATCCTGATAGCTGGAAAATATTCTTTCCAGTATTTTGGAAACACCAGCATTTGTCCTTTCGACTTGTTGAATTCTCACATTTTGGGGTGCTTGTCAGGAAAGGTGAGGCCTCTAAAACACAGATGGAAAAAAGGAGATCTCCAGTACCCCAGAGCAAATATGAACACAGCAGGCAGATATTTCACAGACATTTCAAGAGCTTCCTCAAAGTTCCCCATTTGGGACCAGAAATGAAAACTTTGCCTCTGGATGCCTGTTAGCAGGGGTGACTTGGGTCCCATGGGCACCACTATGTGTTGTATATATAAAACACAATATATTATTGTGTAACTTCAATATGTTATTTCTCTTGTTATATATATATATATATATATAACACAATATATTATTTTATAACCTCAATATATTATTTCTCTTTACTAATTCAAAACATTTTTTTTTCTGCTGAAGGAGAAAAATAACATGTCCTGTGAGAGGAGCCTTTTTCTCCCCAAAGCCTGTGGATAAGAAGCTCGTAAATGAGCATCTGAAGTTCAGCTACTATCAGGAATCCATATTTAGACTCCGTTTTTGCAAAAAATAAATTATGTTTAAATGTAAGTAGGAGGGAAATGCTTTAATGTTGTCAGCCAGGAGCATCTCGGAGTCAGCAGAAAACAGGATTGAGCAGGTGCCCAAACTCTGGGCACATGCTGAAATGCTTTGCTGCTTTCTGACCCCAAATGAGCAGCCTGACAAGCAGCTCTGTTCAGGGTGGTCTCAAATCTCTTACTGGGAGCTGGTTTAAATCAGGGGGAGGGATGAGGCTGGGGAACATAAATGTTCTCTGGGGCCCATTTCGGTTTTTATGAGGAAGGTATTCCAGCCAGAAGGAAAGGGCTAAGATCAAGCCAGCCATCTTCCAGGTGAGCCTGCAGCCTTTAAAGCCCTCTGTGAGGGCCCTTAATAACTTTGCCATGTGTAAACACCCCTGATGCTTTTCTTCTGAGCTCAGAGTGACAACCAGAGCAAGGGGAGAGCGGCTGCCCGACACTTTTTGACGTCAGTTCTTATAATCCTGAGCAGTTGATAACCATGACACTCCAGAAATTGGGTATCACATGTCACTGCAGAGCCTCATGGAGCAGCACTGAGGGGTTTCAGAGCTGCCTCACCCCTCTGAGTTTACCCAGGGTTTTTTTTTTCCCGGCCCATAATGAGCGAGGCGCAATTTAACCCTTTAACCTCTCCCCACACGGGTCACATTTCAGCCCAATAGAGGACACACACCAAGTGGCTCATGTTTATTTTCCAATTGTCATTTTCAGTTTACCTTGAAGAACCTGATCTTTAAGTTGGTAACAAATAGCTACTGAAACCAGCTGAGGATTTTTTTTTTTTTTTGCTGTTCCCCAGCTATAAACCAGCCAGCCCCAAGAAAGACCCCATGAGACTGTGGAACATTTGCTTCTCGTGTCAGCTGAGAAGCTTCCCAAAACAGCCAAAGACAAAGTACGTCAGATGGCTTTTATATTCCTGCTTTGCTCTGGCCATGCTGGGTCATCGAGGGATATAAAATGTATCAGACTCAGCTAATTCAATTTTCAGGCAGAAAGAACATTTTATTAATGGCACTCTGATTATCTGTGCTGCTACAGCCTGAGCCAATGGACATCAAAGTCATCGATTGTCCTCAGTAAACCTCTGTGTATTTAAATTCTTTAATGCAGTTTAGGACTTTATTTTTAGCACTTTGAATTCCCAAACAGGTAAATTGTTAAGTTCTTGATTTAAATAGTTATATTTGTTTATACCTCTGAGCACAATTTCTTGAGCATATCCAGCTAGAGAGAGATTCCAGAGATAACAGCCCCAAAGTTCTGTCCAGGGATCAGATGTATCTCACACTCTGAAAAGTCTGATTTTTCCTCTCAAAAGTCTCATTTAATCTGTTTGACAGCAGAGTCATGCAGAATTTATGGTTATATGAAGCTCTTAAGCAGAAAAAAATAAGAAATCCCCAAGGAATGTATCCCTGGCTCCAGAGTCCTATCCCAGCATCACAAGTGTTGGAAATTTATTCTGGATTGAGCCTCCAGGCAAGTCTGATTTAATCTAGAGAGTGTGTTCATATGGATGGTGGAAGAGAACTTTGCAAGCAAGCCCAAACCCAAGCTGAGCCATATCCCAACGTGCAATTTCTGAGGCAGAATCAACGCAGACACAATTTGCCACACGTAATCTCACATCAGCAGAGAATTCCAAACCTCCTTGGAAAACATCCTTTGCCATCTGGTTTAACTGGACCCAAAGGCAGACATTTGAAGTCTGCCCATTTTGTGGTGCTCCCCAAGTTTGGGGTTTCTTCATTTTGCTCTAATACAAAATTAAAGCTTTGTAAAAATGCCCACAGCTGATTCACTGCTGTAAGTACTTCCACATTTCTTTCCCATTCCCTTCTAGGCATTTTGGATGCATGTTTGTGTGCTTAGGTGCCAACAGACCAGGTAGATGTGCAATGGGACCATCCTGATGTGCTCCTCCTGCTCCAACCATCCCGTTCTACATGGCAAACATCTGGAATCTCAAGAGTTTGAGCTACCTGGGCTAGTGGAAGGTGTCCCTGCCCATGGCAGGGATTTGGAGCTGGCTGAACTTTAAATTCCCCTCCAACCCAAACCATTCCATGATTGTGTGATAATGCAAGAGCTTTCCGAGCTGGCAAAGATCGAATTATTTTGAGGAAAATTGCTGTTCCTGGTGGCAGGAGACCTTTTCCCCTCTTCCAGATGCTTTGGCTTGAGCCCATAGGTGAAGCCCAAAGCTTTCCAAGAGGTGCAGGAGGTTTTAGCCACAGAATTTGCTTTAAAGTCCGAGGGATCCAGGCAGCCAAGGCTTGGCCGGCAGCTCCGGTTTGTGGCCTTCCCCAACTCCAGCATTTATTGGTTTGGTGAGCACTGTGAAATGCTCTTTGGGTGGCCTTGAACTTCCCCCACAAAAAAAAAAAAAAAACAATTATAGGCTCCAGGCTGGTAAACACTGTGCTTGCAGAGCTGCTCTGGGCTCTGCCTTCCAGTTGGCCAAACCTCTCTCAGCCCAGCTCTGATAGCATCAAACGCAGGATGAGGTCACAGCTCCTGAAATCCCCGTGATCCTTACCCAAACACGCTTCAAACCCTTCAAACTCTCTGGATCCTATATAAAATATCATGCTTAATAAGGCTATTGTATCACAGCAGGGCCTGGGTTTAAGCCCCCTAAATCCCAGCTATTTCCTTAGGCACCTATTATTTGGTTTTCTCTAATGCGGGATTCTGGGTGTTGTTTGTACAGCACGTTTATGGTGCTGCACCTCGAAGGAAATTCTTTCTTCAGAGGAGCAGAGCTGGAATCTTTTTTTGCCCCTGAATTTCCACCCTTTTTTTTTGTGCACAGCCCTCATCTTTTTGCTTTAACTGAGCTGCAGTGCATGGGGGGAGCTGCATGGGATCTCACTCCTTTGGGACACTTCAGTTTTCTTGTTGTTATTCAGAAGAAACTTTACCCAGTCCACCTTGATGCCCTTGGCTTTTTCTTCTCCTCAAAAAGAGAAATTTGTCATTCAAACCATCCCTGTTTGTTTCACTGCCCAGTTTTTAATCTGGAGCAAGACACTCCTAAGGCTCAGGGTTTAATATCCACCACTGGAACACCAAAGCTCCCAAGGGTGTTCACATAACTCCTCCAGAAATGCTGGGAGGGCCCACATCAGGGTAACCTGACATGAAAATAAAACAATGACAACCATTGAATGACACGACCAATATTTTGACCACTTATTTTTGGTTTTTGCCTTTGGTCCAAGACAGGGAAAAAAAGCAAAACAGTGTAAAAACAAACAGCAAAACTCATCCCTGCAGCCTCAGCCAACCTCTCCTGTGATCTGGAAAAACATCCCCTTCCCCACATCTTCCCCTGCAGGCTTCCCTCTCTAATTTACTGCAGGGAAAAAAAATTATTCAGGTACTGTTGGGTCAACAGAGGACTTATACAGTCGATGAGGATGACAAATGTGACACTCTACCCCTGCTGAACTCCTCTGCAGGCGGTTGAAGCCAATCCATCAGCAAATGCAGCAGCATTTGTTTCTGCAACATCTGCTCTGTATCAATATGCAAATCACACCAGGAGATTCTGATCTCAAAGCCTCATGGTTTTGTTGTTGTTGTTGTTTCAAGGAACTGGGACCAGCCACTGCTCAGAGTTACTTTGCATTCGATTTTTGACTATTGCTGCAATACTCCTGGAATATTCAAATATTAACTCGTGAGGGTTATTCCAAGGGGTATTTTTAGGTTTTTTTGGGGGTTTTTTGGTGGAATCGAAGTATTTTCTTACCAGAGGGATTTAAGCCTGGTGAATTCTGAATCAGACCTTAATTGTATCCCTTGTCAATCACTTTTAATCCGAGTGGCAGTTGGGGTGAGGAGACCTCACATGTTTTGGCAAGGCAATGGTAAAATGACTTGGAAAACAGCAAGGCAAGCTGATACTGTGATTAAATAGCCAGCAAGGGACTCAGTTCCCATTCTTTGAGGGAACTTTCTCCAAATTGTGCCAGATCTCCTTTCCAGAAGATGATAAATGCATTTCTGATGCAATAAATATTAAGGCTTCCATTTTAAAATGGACTGGAATCCTCATCCCTGCTCATGACTGCGGAGTTCTCATCTCTTCTGGGAACCAGATCATTTCTTTTACTGCTTAAATATGGATTTGGAGGCTCCTCTTGGTCATGTTCTTGACATGGTGGTTGAAGTGATAGAATGAAGAAAGAAAGCAATCTAAATATATTAAGCAATTTTTAAAATATATCATCAGTGAGGACCTAAATGTGGGTGGAGGAATATTGTGCAACACACAGGTTTTAAAAGCTTTGGTTTATTTTCAATTTGAAGTGTTTCTTCTTGTCTTTAAATATTTCCATGCAGATCTTTCAGTGTGAGAGAACTTCTGAGCCAAAGTTTGAGAGCCACAAAATGTAATTCACAAGAAATTATTGGTATAAGAAAAAAAAACCCAAACCAATGTACTGATGAGCGGGCTTTCCTTATCTAGAGAGAACAAAATATTAAAAGGAAATAAATAAATGCTTTTCTAGTGGAAAAGGCTCCTTGTGGGTAGATTCCTGCATCCACACCAGGCTCTGCAAAATCACTCGGAGTCGAGGAGGGGGAAGGGGAGAGGGAAGATGGGCACGAGCACTTGGAAGGATCTGTGACCTAGAAAAGATTTTTAAAATTCCTTCGCTTCTCACCATCAGATAAAAGCAGGGACAAAAAGCGAGTGACTCATCCCCTCTTGTTCCCTTCTAATAGTTTCCTAATGAAGTAATTATCGTGTACTCGTTTGGAAACACACAAAACAGGAGGCGGGACAGGAAAATCCAGGGGAGGGGAGAGAAGCCTAATTAGCTGATCCTGCCTCCCTGTGGATCTATTCCCACTCACACCCTACAAGGATTACGCCAAAAATTTCTTTAAATCCGATTTTTTACAGATTTAATGCTTGGACACTTATACATGTAATTACTCACTACTTAGTAGGATAAATTTTGTAGCTGAGCACACACTGAAATAAATTTATCTGCTGTGTAAAGGGACAGGTAAAATCTGTAGGAGGAGGTAATTCCTTAATATCAGTTATGAGTCCAAATAATAGATCTGAAATAGATCTAATGGGTGTAATAGAACTAAAATCAGCCAAACCCCCAGGCACACAAATCTGAAAGGTCTCAATGAGATGTCAGGACAAAACCTTTATGAGTAAAAAAATCTTGAGAAATACAGAAATTAATGTGGCTGAGGAACCTTTTGGAAATCATGGCCAGAATTTGGAGCAGAAGGGGAAATCCCTGCACTGATGTGCTTGATCAAATACCTTGTACTTGATTGTTATTTAGAGAGTTTTCAGAGCTGGGTTTTAATTTGGTTTAGGACAGTTTTCCTTTAGGGAAGGAGAGTTATATGCAGTTTTGGGGGGAAAGGCTGGAATCACTGCTGGTGATGGAATGTGCCCAAGGCAGATGAACCCTGTGGGCCAAAGCTTCTTCCTCACAGCCCTAATGAAACTGGTCCATGGAAATTCTGGTGTTTTGGGTTTCCAAATATCAGGAATCTGTTTCTCCATCTGCAAAGCCAGTGAATTTCTTTTTTACAAAAAGCTTTAGAATCCAGGAGTGAATAAATATGCTTGGTGACCACTAAATCAGTGTTATGTCTTTGCTACCTGTTTTGGCTTTTATTTTGCAGAGGTGGAAATGAAACCAGTGAAGGAAAAGATCCAGTTTTTCTCCAAAACCAGAAATGTTATTTCCATCCATCCATCCATCCATCCATCCATCCATGAAGCAGTAAAAATAATATGCAACAATATAAATATTTATTCAGCCAGAAAATCACTGTCTCAACAAATGATATCCCTAATTTTTTTTTATCTTTCTGAGCCAAATGAGGCAAAAAACCTAATTAAAGATAAAAAGTAAATCAACAACATTTCTCCAAAGATGCAACACAAGTCCATCTTAGTTAACAGAAGAGTTTTATTGTGACAGCTGCTCTGCCAGCTTTTTAAGGTTTAAACTGCCTTTTTTTTTAAAGGTTTTAACCATTTTTTTCCCCAGGAAAAACCCACTGCCTTGATGAGAAGAAAGCCCTTATTCTCAATTTTCCATCATCCGTGTGCATGGGCAAATTCTCCCTGGCTAACCAAGTGTGAATCCAACAATTTTGGCTGAGTTGTAAAGGAGAAGTGACCCCGAATGTCATCATGGAAGAGAACGCAGCTCTGGTGGAGATGGTTGATGGATCTCAGCAGTTTTGGGAGCTTCCTTTCTCCCTCTTTTTTCCTTTCTCCCTTGAGTTATCCTCCCAGAAGGGCCTAGCATTGCCAAGCCCAGGGTCTGGCTGGGCCAGGAGATGAATGTTGTGTTTTCAAAACTAACAGGAGTTGGTTCCTCAGGGTTCACGGCGGTGTCACGGCGCGCGCCCGACTCCTACACGATCTGAAACTTGATCTTACACCTTGCCTTTTATGAAGATGAAATCCTTGGCAGGTGATTATTTTGCTTTCTCACATCATATCAGACGCTTTAAGCAGCAGTCTGCCTGCTAAGAGCCAGCTGTTGGGGAGTGAAAAAAAGGAAAGAAAGAGCTCAGAAAGCCCAGACGTTCAGAATCCCTGCAGTGTGGCTATACACAGAGTTTTCCTTAGGTTTCATTGCCAAACAGGGAATGCAGGTGTTTAAAAACACTGCTCCCTGGATCAAAGTTAAAGTAGGAAAATGCTGAATGAAGCAGGAAGGAAAAATTTGTTTTCTTGGAAAAATGAGGGAAGAGTAGAGGCCTGTAACTGTGCAGAGGCCTGTAACTGTGAAGAGGCCTGTAACTGCAGCAGTGATCCCATGTTTATGATGGAGCTGATCTCCACAAATGTGGGTTGGGGCTTTCTTTGGTAGATAAAGCTGGGAGTGACAATTCTCTTCAGTCCTTCCAACCCTGTTTAGAGCCCAGCTGAGATGATTTAGCTGATTCCAACTGCACATGAACTGATCTCCTTGGAGAGAGGAGCCTGTCCTGGCTGAGCGTGAGGGAAGGGTTAACTGCAGTGCTGGGAGCTCAGAGCTGGGAGCATTTCCATGTTGGCAACGCTGCCTTCCAGTGTTTGTCTCTTCCAGAGGCCTTGATCTGGTCCAGATGAGTCAGGAGATAGGCAGGCCCTTCTTCCAGAGGGAAATGAAGAGCAGGAGGGGCCTTGCTGCCTGACCATCCTCACCCTCAGCTGCCACCTGCACCAGAGATGTCAAATAATTGTCCTTTGTCCTGTCACTTTGCCATCCAGGATAGGACAGGGTACAGCTGACAATATGCCCTGTGAGGAATGACTGAGGGAGCTGGGGGTGTTTATCCTGGAGAAAAGGAGACTCAGAGGTGACCTTATCACTCTCTGCAGCTCCTGAAAGGTGCCTGTGCTCAGCTGGGGCTGGGCTCTTTCTCCAGGCAGCACTGGCAGAAACAGAGGATACAGCCTCAAGCTGCACCAAGGGAAACACATTTTTCACAGAAATGGTGATAAAGTTCTGGAATGTTCTGCCCGGGGAGGGGGTGGAGTCCCCATCCCTGGGTGCGTTTAACAAAGCCTGGATGTGGCACTGGGTGTCAGGGTTTAGTTGAGGTGTTGGAGCTGGGCTGGACTCCATGATCTTGAAGGTCTCTTCCAACCTGGTCATTCTGTGAATTCTGTGCTAACCCTGATCATAGTGACTGCTTAAAAATATCTTCACTTTTACAAGAAACCTTTGTTCAAGCCAAGGAAGATTGTTCTGGGCATTCCCACCCAGGAGGGGAGGGGAGTGATGAGGAACCCCTCAGTGAAGCAGATGTGCTGTGAGAATTCTCACTGGCAGCACTGGGACTAGATGGGACATGTCACGTAGTGTGCAACTCCTTGGCAATGGCTGCACAGGGTTTCCTTCTCTGTCCGATAAAAATAAAGTTTTTCTTTTGCCAAGACTATCAGAACAACTGTTTGCTCTTCTCTAGGACCAAAGGAAACAGTGCTTCTTCCACTGTCAACAAAAGGAATATATTTATGTCTCAAACCTGCTTTTCCACATGCACACACCCCCTCAGGATGCTGATTTTAAATCATTCTGAAGCGAATTCAGTGTCTCTGTGCTGGATGTTCATTTCCTTAGAAAAGCAACTGCAGGACGATTTTTCCCTGGTGCACCTCCAGAATTTGGCCCAGCTCAGGCTGTTGAGCTGTTTTTCCTTCCTTTCCTCCCTCTAAATGTAATTGCTCACTTTCAGCTACTGTGAGCCTGACCCAAATCCCACTGTGGGCCGTGGAAAACCTCATCTGGGCCAGGGTGGGCTGGGCTGTGACCCAGCCTTGTGGTCAAAGGGAACTGGAGGAGGAATAATCCTGGGACAGCTGGGCTAGGTCTGGTACCAGGTCTGTTCATTGCTTGTCTTTATTAGCTAATTAAGCACAGAACAAGAGGCTGCTGCTGCCTGAGCACAGCAAAGCTCACAGGCACATTGTTCTCACCAGAAAAACACATTTGGACACTCTGTTAGGAAAAGGAGCAGAAATCTCTGATGGAATGGGATTTATGGATACAAGGAAAGCATTTGGATTATAAAAGACGAAAAATGCTCTATGCTGTTAGTCCTTCACTTAATCCAAATGAAAATCAGAGGGTATTGGAAGCTGGATGTGGTTGAACATCAAATATGCCAAATGTAACGTGTTTGGCATCACTGTCTTTCATGAAGCAAAAATTGCAAATAAATGAATTTTTTTTGTTTTGGTCAAATGGATTTTCTTCTTTGGGGCTAAGATTAAGGTATTGCTGACACATCAAGGAACTCCTGGTTTGTTTATCCTAGATTTGGGAAAGGTTGGAAATGATTGTTGGAACCATTTTCTTGGACAGCAATTTTCCCAGTAGTAATTAATTAATTTTATATGGAGATTTAGAAGATTACCTGACTGTGAGTGAGATAAATCCTACCACTGCTTAAATAATATTCCCACCTTTTCATCCTGAAGTTTCACGCCAAAATGCAAATTTTCTCTTCTCTCTCTGTGTTCTCTCATTGCTTGCAGGATCTGCACTGCCCTAAGAGCATGCCAATCCCAAATACACCCCCACCCACTGCACACAGCACAGGAAAACCTAAACCTGCATTTTCCAAGGGCAGCTACACCCTTTTGGGAATTGTTTGGAGCTCTTGCCACGTTTAGAAATGAATATTAGAGAAAGAAATTTCTTTGTGAGAGTTTTGGGGACCTGAAGAGGGGACACTGCTACCAGAAGTGTCACAGCACCTGGGAGCATCTGCTGGACATATCCACCCCTGAGGTTTTGCCTGTTTTGCTTTAGGCAGGGCCAGAAATTGTTTATGCAGCTCTAAAATCACTTTGAAAGGTGCTGTGAAATGTTGATTATCAGCTCTGAAACCCTGTGCTTTAAAAACTGGGATTGATTAATTCCTGCCTCTACATAATCCTGTTTGTATGCATGAAATTGTAGCAAAAAAACCCCCTCAATTAAGGCTTTCAATGTGAAAATTTTAATCTGGAAATTATGGTTTTTATATGGAAATCATGGTTCTTGTACAGACACTTTCAATAAATTCTTGATTTCTCACTGGTTCTGACAAACAGTGACTGGATGGAGGAGAGCCAGAATGAGATGAAAATGATAATTTGTTTCTCCCACTCTGCAATGCAGGACCAGCAGCACTTGTCATAACAGGCAAACCCAAAAAAAAAGAACCTAAAATTTGTAGTTGAAATCCAGCCAGCAAACACCAAGAAAATAAATTGTTTCATTTCCAAGATACCCCCAATGTTTTCTCTTGCAAGGAGAAACAAAGATTTCTCCTAAAAGTGACTCCAGAAGAGCAGCACATTTGTAGGTGGCAGGCTCATTATTTTGTTAGCAGAGGGATAAATCAGGGGGCCCCCTTGTTATTTTATTTTTTGCAGTGTACTTTAAAAATACTCACACGCCCACTTAGTGCTTCCTCATCGATAACACCAGCGGCAGGGGGGAGCCGGTGTCACCTTCCATAAACAGGTACTGTTGACATCCAGCTTGTAAAATAGAATTATTTCAAATAGGGTGAGAGCCAGCTCAGGGAAAAGGTGCAGATAATGCTGCCTTATCAGACAATATTAGCCAAAAAACACGCCTGCCTGTTTGAAGTCCCGCGCTTGTCTGATCCACACACACTTTGTTGAGCTGTTTCCAAAACTAACAGTGTCTCTAATTGGTTGTTTTGGGGCAGACAATGATGTTCAGGAAGATGAAAATAATATTGGCCCAACGAGATGAGCTTTGTGTGCAGAGGTTGTGGATTTTCTGCTCCAGCTCGGGTTGGAGTCACAGGAGTTGACCGCAGCCAGCGATTAAATGAGATTTAATGAAGCTGTTTGGCTCAGGGCAAGGTAACCAGACACACACAGAGTGTGGAGGAGAGAGTGCTGCTAATGCTCACTAGAGCCTTTCCAAAAAAACAGATTGTTTTTTCCTTAAAAACAGCGTGGAGATGATATAATTCCTGAATTTTTATGAGGTTTTTCCCAGGAGTCTGGAGATGGTTTCATGTGTAACGAACACGAACTCGGGGAGAGGAAAAATGCAGAATGCTGGAAAACCCACAAAACCAGAGAGCCATTATGAGAAAAAAAATTGTGGGGAGGGTTAATGCTTGGAAAAAGAGAGGGGAGAAGTGGTGGCATCCCAGATTTCCAAACCTCATTAAATATATTTTCCTCATGGAGCCAATAGTTGAGGGTTGGTGCTGTGGTATTTCACTGCACCGGAGTCATGCCCATGGATACCACTTCACCTTCAGAAAACACCTTTAAAAATGCTCTGTTTGCTGAATTCCCAGCCAGAGCAGGACTGTGTGGATCTGAGTCTGACTTTCTTCAATTTTCCTCACTTCTCATCTATTCCCTCCATTGCTAAATCCCCCTGGAAATTCCTCTGCGTTCATCGGTGAGAGAACAAAGGTTCTGCCTGCCAAGGCAATGCTTGGCAGACAGCAAAATATCTCATGTATTTACTAGGTGAAACATCTGGATTATTGTCCTGGCACTCAGCAGAGTTATCCACTCGTGCATCAGCCTTAGTTGTACACAGGGATTAGGATTTAACAGGATAAATGTCTCGTAAATGGGAATGAGAACAGTGTGACAACAACGAGACCTTAAATCGAGGTGAGCTCTGCTCAAAAGCAGCAAATAACCAGGGCTGTTTGTATCTGCGAGGATTCCATCTTGCATGGATTTGCATCCCTGAAATTTCACCCTCTAAAATTAGTCTTAACCACCAAAAATTGGCCTGGCTCGGGCTCCAAGTGTGGTTGAACCACCGGCTCCCATCCCTGAAGCGAAAAATTTGCCAAGGCTGTCTCAAAATTTGGACACTGTTCATTTAAAAAGTCAACCCAGTTTAGCTTGAAAAGTTACATCTTACAAATGAATAGAAATTACAAAATGCTTTGTCCCAGGCCTCTCAAACTGGGTTATCCAGCTAAAAGTCTGCTTCTTCTCTTATTTTCTATCTTTCCCTCCTTTCCCCCGCCTCATTTTTATTTTAATCAGCAATTTTCATCAGTGAAATTCATTGCTTTGGGCTTGGCTTTTTTGAACCACACACATTTCGAGGAGTCACTTGCCAAGGAACATCTGTAAAAGTATTTCTAGATGTTTGGAATTTCCTAGCAGTAGTAGGGAAGTTTGGTTTGTTTGAATCTTTCACTCAGCAGGAGGAAAATTGAGCTCAACATGTTTATGAGTATAAAAGCCATCTGTTTGATAGGGATCCTGGAAGAAGACTGAAGGTCTGACTCTGAGATGATGAAGTGAAGAAGAAAGGTTTCTGTTTCCTGTTGCTGAGAATTAATTATGCTGTTAATAGTGTGTTAGAAGAAGTAGGAGTGCTTTACGTTATTACTTAAGCCCAAAGAAATAAATATGACTTTAATGAAAAGCTTTCCTGGAGAAAAAATCCACCATAACTTTTTAAAGAGCTGGTCACGTACCCAAAAACATTTATATGCTGGGATGCTTCTCCCTAAATGTAGCCTGGCAAGGGTTTTTCCTTCTCTTTTCCATTTCTTGGTGGATAAAACATTGGTATTTTTGAAGAAAGTGACTTTCTTATGTTCCAAACCATCACCTACAGCTTGGATTTAAATTGTCACATAAAGACACTTGATGTCACCTTGTTCTTTGCTGCATTTCTTTCGGTTGGTGATGCTTTGTGGCTGCCCTGGGATGCCAAGAGGAAGGAGGGCTGGGAAATCAGATTCACCCTGTTGATGGGAGTGGAAATTAGCAAAGAGAAATGGGAGATCCCTCCCCAGAGCTGATAAAATAATTCAACAAAAATACCTCACATCCAGATCATGGGTGAGAGCAGGGCTCCTCAGAGCCATTTTTGGAGGAACTAAAATCCCTTTGCTCTTTTTAACAGGACCCAAGGGAGATGAGGCAGTGATTTTACCATTGGAACTGTTTTTGTTTTTTCAATGTGGAGTGAATAAACTCAGTATTCCCTTCCTAAAACATTGTTTAGATAATTCAGGTCAAAATGTATTTACCACAAAATGATTTTCTGATGCTTTACAGTAAAACAACTTATCTGTCACAAATCAGTGATTAAAGGTTATTGTGAATGAAATTATTATGAACAAAACATGAAATCGGGTGGTTAAGCTACATTGTATAACTAAATTCATCAGAAATTATTTATTAGCAAGTGTTAAGGATGCAGATGTTCAAAACCAACTGGTTCTAAACAGTGAAAAATAATTAAAAATATATAATTTTGTCTGAAACTGGTGATTTTTGGGGTTTGATGGGGGGTTTGTGTTTTTTTGTTTTCTGCGGACGTGGGTTTGTGATGGACTTGGCAGTGTTGGGTACAGGGTTGGACTCAATGATCTTAAAGGTCTTTTCCAACCTAAATGATTCTGTGAATCCATGTCTGTGGAATTGAAATCCACCAGGCAGCCACCAAATAGGAATGGAAAATTTCCTTATTCTCAGGATATGTGCAGACTCACAGATCTCCTGCATGGGGGGACCTGCAGGAGGAAGCCATCCCTGCACAGCGCAGAAATTTCCTGCCCTTTTCCTCCTCCTCTCCCTTTTTATTCCCAGCCTAGGCTCTCTCCAGCTGCAGAAACCCTCTTTTAAAATTCAAATTCTCATGGCACAAAGCTGAATAAATACCGAGGCTGGAGAAGGTGGGCAGCGCGCACACACCGCCTTTGTCCCTGCTGGCACGGGGACCGAGCTGGGGGATTTTGGGAGGGCTGCCAGCAGGGCAAGATGCCACCAGTATTTTCTTTAGTGCCTTGTAAAGCCCAGGTGAGTCCTGACACCGTCCGTGTGGACACTTGGTGCTTTATGTACGAGCTCTGTGGAGCGTGAGCAGCGCGGAGCCTCCTGTCACGGCCAGGAGGATTTGGGTGTACAAAGGAAAATACAGCTGAGCTAACAGAGCTTTTAAAAGGAGCTGACTTGGGTGCCTGATGAGTAGGGCTTGCTTGTCAACATTGCCAGGCCAAATCTCTGAAAATCTGGGCCTTCAACCTGAACGTCCGAGGAGAGCCAAAATAACACATTATGAGCGCTAATGCAGTTGAAAGCAAAACCGCATGTTTTCCAAAGGGTTTAAAAGCTCATTTGAAGTAGGGCAAAGGGTCAGAAAAGAAGGAGTCCCATTTATGGAGCTCTGGCAAGTGTTTCCAAATGAAGAAGCCCCACTTAGAACATGTACACTTCATTAGATCACTGCTGCCCTTGTCGCCGGCAGGAAAAGAGGAGATGCTCGCCCTCGCTCAGAACTACAAACTCCAAAAGTTTCCCAACATCCCCCTGAAAAACGGGAAAGAAACAGCTCTTTGTTAGGAGGGAGTGGAAAGAGCATAAACCCCAAATGTTGGGGTTTTTAAAAATTTTTAAAGAGGTTTTTTTTATGTTTAGGCAATAGGAAAAAATCAAATCCGGGCATATTTTATGGTGCTGAGGTATCGCTGGGTGTTGTGGTGTGCTGGGTCAGGGGGGCTCAACATCTCCCAAGGCAGGACATGAGGGGTTGGTGAGCCAGGATGGGGCTGTGGGATGGAGAGGTGTGGGGTCACTGCTGCCTCCATCTCTTTATCCCCATCCCAGGCCTTCTGGTCAAGCTTTTTCTTTGGCATTTCCCTCTTTGCACTCTTTTGTTTCATCTCTGATTCCCAAGAAGTGATGTCTTTTGTAATGACTCAGAAACCTGACCCTGGCTCTGCTCTGGCCACCCAAATCACCCTTCTGACCCCTGTTCCTGATCCTTTTTGTGCTGTCCCAGTTCAGAGGAGAAGGGAATGAGGAGCGGCTCCGTGCCCTACACCCTGTTCAAATTCTGCAACCTCCAGAGATGACCAGGATGTCTGGAGCAAAATTCCTTGGGCCTGGAGACGCTCCATGAGCCTGTAAAGATGTGATGGAGAGAAGCTGTCAGGCTACCTGCCTCACAGGACCACTGCAGGTTTCCTGCCAGCACACCTGGCTTGTAAAAATCCAGCAGGAACCACCAGGACTTCGCCCCTCAGGGACTGGTTTCCAGTAAGTGCAGCCTTTGGTGGGAATTTCTTGGTCCCATTTTAAAGAGCTGCAAAATTTCCCTGGTGCCAGGTCCTGCTCAGAGTGAATCCTGCCCATCTCACTGTTCCAGGCTTGCAAAAACCACATGCAAAGTACTCGCAGCAGGTTTGTCTGGGGATATTTTAGGGGGCAAAAAAGGTGTTTCTGTTAAAAAGAAACACACCCCTGGTGCACAGGCTGGAGCTGAGAGCAAAGGGAACATTTTAGTCTGAAGTTCCAGTTAAATCACTGGCAGGACATCACTGCTTTCGGGGCACTTGAACTCGGCTCCAACACAAACCCATAAAAAGCTGTTAAGTTGTGATGAAGGGGAGCCCTGGTGCTAATGGGTTTGCTCCAGGCCTTCAGGGTAAGCTGCAGGCTCCTGCAGGGCCACCACTCTGCTGCTCCAGGAGGGCAGACAGGTATTGCTGCAATGTCCTGTGTGCCTGGCAGATAAACAGGAAAAAACCATTTATTCCCATGGAGCAGATCAGGAGCAGATCAAGAGCGAGCTGAGGTGTTGATCTGTGTCTCCATTACAAATCCCATCCCTGTCAGAGCCTGGAAAGGGCCCTTGGCTGGAGCAGCAGCTTGGGCTGGTGCTTTTATGGGGATGAAAAGGATTAAAAGGTGAGAGAACTGGAGGGACAGAGCATGGTGTGGATCAAAGGTCCCCAGGGAGCCTCTGCTGGGCACCAAGCAGAGCTTTAGGTGTGTCCCTCACATTAAACAGGGTTTAATTTCCCTTCAACACAGGCACAGGGAAAGAGAGAAGAGAGATGAGCCTAAATAACCTACAGGATTTAATTTCCCTTCAACATAGGGCCAGGGAAAGACAGACGAGAAGGGAAGAGAAAGAGAAGAGGAAGAGAAAGAGAAGAGAAAGAGAAGAAAGAGTAGAGAAGAGAAGGAGAAGGAGAAGGAGAAGGAGAAGGAGAAGGAGAAGAGAAGAGAAGAGAAGAGAAGAGAAGAGAAGAGAAGGAGAAGGAGAAGATGAGCCTAAATAACCCACAGGATTTCATTTCCCTTCAACACAAGTACAGGGAAGGAGAGAAGAGAGATGAACCTAAATAGCCTCAAACTGAACAGTTTCAAGAGAGCCAAAAGTTGTCAGACACATGGGGAAAACCCACAGAGTTCAGCAGCTGCACAACATCCCAAAACTATCCCAAAAGCCATCCCCAAACCCCAAATATCTATGAAGAAAAGGTGAAGACGGGATCGAAATGCATGAGGAGCCTTTTCCTTTGGGGCTGTGAGTGGTGTGAGACTCTCTGGAGATCACAAAGGCTCCTAGGGTGGAAATTCTGGGAGATTTTGGCCCAGGTGATATTCTCTGGACATCTTGGAGAGCCTAATCCATCTTCCTAATGTAGCTTCCCTCCTCTGGGCACCCCATGGCTCCTGGAGAGGCTCGTGCCATTTGATACCCTTCATTCTGCAAATCAATCCCAGCACGGGGATTGATTCAAATCCCACTGTGGGATTCATTTCATCCCAGTGTGGCATTGATTGGAATTTTTGCTCTGCTGTAGGGACAGCTCAGAATGTGGGGGCATTTGGGGGGATTTATGGCTGCAGGAAGGATAAATCAGCAGGACAACTCCCAGGTTGTATCTGCAGAGGGGTGGCTGAGATGTTCCAGCTTTATTTATGCAGGAGGCGGAGAAATTTTGCAGATTTTGGGATTGATAAGAGTGACAATGAAAGCTGGAGGAATCCATAGATGTGTTGTCCTGCAAGGCAAATCCTCCTGGGTTTTCACAGCAGCAAAATCTTTTCTGTGTCCACATTTCCCCTTTCCTTTGGAAATCAGAGTGGTTTGAGGGTCTTTGCATCTGAGAGTTGAAATTAAATATTGACTAAGAGGTTTCATGTGAGCTTGAGTGTTTTTAAAAAATCTAAATGAATCCCACAGGGTGAGCTGAGGGCTCCAAAATAGATTCCAAGAGAATAAAGGATGTGTGAGTTAGAGGCATAGGAAAAGTCTCAAATGGCAGATGAGTCAGCAAAAACCCAGAGACCCAGAAGATGCAGAAATAATATTAGGAATATGAAAAAAACTGCAAGTAGAGATAATTTTCCTGTACTAAACCAAGGAAAGAAAGTTTATCTAATATTCCCCAAATTACTCTTCTCCAAATATTTGTTGGTTGATTTGCTTTTCCCTTCCAAAGCCTCAACAGCCTGATTTTATTTTCCTGGCTGTGTGGAGAACCAGGAACAGCAGCAATCTGGATTGCAACATGAAATCCTATGGCTGGCTGGAAAACCTATACCTGGTGTTGAAGGGACACAAGCATCAATTTTTATTAGAGCTTTATTTGCTACTTTTAAGCAATGAAAAAAGTCTGTTACAAAGTGAAAACACATGTCCCATAAAAATTATTGATGTGCACAGATAATGCTGAATATCCCTTGGGTACCCAGGGGATGGAAAGAGTCAGAAAGTCATTAGTAGGGAAGGACAAAATAATTATAAAACATGTTGCTTTAGACAAATTGTAGCTGAGACTTTTCAATTCAATTTTGACAGGCTGAATTTCAATTTATCCTTCTGTAACTCACTAATGATGGACTGCAGATTTCAAGGAGGGAAACTGGAATAGTAAAATAATTTCTATATTTTATATAATATATAAAATAATATATGTAATTATATAATATATAATATATTTAATATATTATAATAAAATAATATATAAAATATATAATAATATATATATAAAATAATTATAAAACATATTACTTTAGACAAATTGTAGCTGAGACTTTTCAATTCAATTTTGCCAGGCTGAATTTCAATTTGTCCTTCTGTAACTCACTAATGACGGACCGCAGATTTAAAGGAGGGCAATTGGAATAGTAAAATAATGTATATATTTTTTTATATTGTCCATTTGTGTGAATAGAGTAGGAAAGTGCAATATGTAAAATTCAATAAATATTTAAAGCTCTTTCGAGTAGTGAGAATAGAGAACTGATGCAAGTGTGAATTAATTGTATTTCCACACTTTAATCTTTGTTTTCTTTTCCCTCCACAGTATTAAAAATGGGAAAACAACATCTGAAATGTTGTGGTTGTAAAATTAGAGAGCAGCAGACTTTTATTCTGATTAAGAGTGACCATGTTTTAGTACAAAATCCTATAAAAAATACAGAAAAACAGATTTTGGTCATTTCTGCACCTCACCACAGAGCAGATCAGCAATGCCAAGGGCTTGGTGTGGTTTTGATTAACTTTTCCTGCTCATTCTTCTTGTTAAAGTTCATTTTGAGGTTTGACTGATGCTCCTTTTGCCTCTGTTTTTGTGCTGCCTCGGTGTTGGGGTGGGTTGGGAAGGTTTTCCCTGCTGATGGAGTGCTGGGCTGGAGGGGAGGTGAGGGGTTGGTTTTATCCAGAGCTGGGACAGAGGCACAAACTCATCCCAGGGCTTTGGAGGTGGCTCAGCACCCAGGGAAAGCAGGGGTGCAGCAGCAGCCAGTGCCACAGCTCAGAAGTGGATCAGGGGTAAAAATACAACTCAAACATCTCAATATCAGCTCCAAGACCAGTGTAAAATGCTTTAAAAAATTTCTTCATCCTCCTTCTGACAAAATCTCTTGATAATCCCCAGGAGCAGCAGAAATGAAGGGAGAAATGGGAGGAAATAAAAAGGTTTTGGATGAAAAAATCTTTCAAGGAGCAGAAGCAAATTCATATAAGATTTCCACTTCCTGTTAGGTTAAACCCCCTTTTAAACCAAGGCTAGCCTGTCAGTACTGGGTCCAAATTCAAGTCATTCCAGGCTTGCCTAATTTAAAAACAAAAATCTCCAGGGCTGGTGTCAAGGGACTGTTCACAAGTCTAAGGACAGAGCCTATCCCTTCATCAGAAAACAAAGAGAAATCCTGAATATGCATGAAGACAGTCAGGAGCTTTCCCAAGCTCCCACTCCTCTCCTTGGGAATCCAAAAAACATCATTTGAGATCCTGCTGGAGCTGGTGAGACACAAGCAGCCATTGTCCCCAGAACCACCTCGAGATTTCCCTTTCCTCTCTCCAAAGAGGGGATTGGCTTTTTGTTTAATGTCAATAAATATCCTGCCTGAGATTAGACTGTGGGGACAGAATGCCGAGGAAGAAAAGCTGGAATGCCCCAAGCTGGAGGCCCCAGAGTGGGCACTGGGTGCAGGTCACTGTTTTGTTTTTGGTTTTGTCCCAAATTCTCCAAGCTCTGGCTAAATGGAGAGTGATGGTCTCACAGGCTGGAATATCCAAATACCTCTGCGTTAAAAGAAGCCTGATCTCCTCTCAATCCAAATATTCAATTAGATTTGGGATATTCTTTTCCCACTTTCTTTACCCTCTGACATTTGTGCTGCTCCAGCCTCGGTTGTGTCACTGCTTTCTTTGCCCCATGCCCTGCAGGAGTGTTGGGAATCTCAGGCTGGTTGTGCTCAGATTTTTGGGCTGCTGCACCTGGGACATTAATTCCATTTATCACCAACAAGCAAACTTCTGGCCATGAGTGTTTGGGTGTCTTTTGGACACATCCTCCCAGTAACAATTTTTTCCCTTGGTGTGTTTTGGTTGTGTCTCCATGGGAATAAATGGTTTTTTCGTGTTTATTTTGGTTTCATTTGGTGGTAAATCCCATTCTCCAGCATGGCAGATTGGTGACCCTGCAGGGATTTTCCTTAGGGACACTTTCAGTCTAATCCTGCTCCTGCCCTACTCAATGCCATCCATTTAATTTCCAACAAGAAGGAAAACAATATGAAATGAAAATGTGTTTGAACTTTTCAGAAATGGCAGATCAACTCAAAATTAGACTTTTAAAATAAAAAAATAAAAAAAAAGGAGAGGAAAGAGAATGTTTTCTGACCACCAGAATTTAACTTGTGTATTCAGTGACTGGATTGTTAAGGATATCCAACCTGGAGCAATCTTCTTTCACCTCCTTTATTTTTTCCCTTGAATTATGACAGCTTTGTGATGGGACAAGGTCCTCATGCTACTGTATTTTAATATCTTTCCCAACAATGCCATCTTCTCCTCATTAAAGGTAGGTCAGGGAGTGAATCTAATAACTCGTGGAAACCCAAGGAGCTGAAACCTGCCCTTGGCTTTTCAGGAAACAGAGGTCTTTCAGAAATACCAGAGAAATTAGATTCTATTTTTCCAAGGCATCACTTTTTTTTAATTTTTTTTTTTAAAGGAACCCAAAATGTTCATAATCATATTATGGTCAATCAGGGTGCTATTCAACTCCTATATCAAACAGGCATGTCATTAGCACAGCAGGCTAATTGCTGGAGCTTTCCTTGACCTGGCACTCCAGCATTAAGGCTCTGGGTGGCCAAACGATTTTCATCATTTTGCCTGTGCTCCACGAGGAAATCTGGGGCTGTGATTGCTGTGGCAATTTTCCTTTCAGAGCAGATTGCCTGATTTGACATTTTAAGTACAGTATCTTGTAACTGCCAGCCAGGGGAGCCTTTCAAAGGCGCTGCCGCGAGCAGCCGCGGCTCTGCCTGCCTCAGACTCCCTTCTGTGGCCAGGGCAGGCTCCTCCTTGTGAGAACACAGCAGCACACCATGAGAATCCAAGATAAGGTCATGCTGGGGAGAAGTCTGAGCTCCTTAACCTCTGATCTTTCCCCCACTCCCAATTCTGTGACCTCGCGGTGCACGAAGTTTACGGCGACGGCCGGAGAAACGCGCGGATTCCTCTCGGAGTCCCCATCAAGAACAGGACAAACTTCTCTTTTTTTGATATTTTAGACTGTTTGAAAATACACTCTGTGCTGTTCTACAGCTTTCTAACTGGCTATCACCAATGAAAAAATTCTTCCAGCTCCGCAGCCGTGATGATGATGATGTGGTGATCTAAAATATCTGCTCTGCTTATAGCAGAGATGAATTTGGTTCCTGACCTGATCAATAGCCAACCAAGGCAGCTGTTGGCACTTTCAGGGAAAGGTTTGAATGACATCCTGTGAAATGGCTGCATCTTGAAATCCCAGTGAGCAGAAATCTGTAATAAACTTGAATTAATCAGGGCCGATTTTTCACCAGAACTTCAGCGTGAAACCCCAAATGCACCAAAAGTCGATGGAGGAGGTTGTGATCAGTGAGACATCTCCTGGTGTAAATTTATTTAAACTGATACTGGATCCAGAATTCCTATTTTCCCTGTAAGGGGGAAAATTTGAGTTTTAAATTAAAAAATGGAAAGGAAAGAGAATGAGCTTAGCTGGAAGTTGGATAAGAGTCTGAAACTTGTGCATACCTGGAGCATCTGCAGGTGAGATGGTGCAGGTGGAAGCAACGAGCCTCAGAATCCCCACATTCAGGGCTGCACAAAGAATTCCAGGCTGCCACCTCCCCAGTCCTGCCCCTCCAATGGAAATTCCAGATTTTAGCCCTGCTGGTTCCCATGAGCCGTGGCACTATCAGACATTTGGTCTCTCAGCTTGCGCTGAGTGAGAACGGTTTATCCTCAGCTCTAACGGGATAATCTCAGAGCTCAAGCAATAAAATCTGGCAGCTCTGGATCCAGAGGTACCAGAGGTCTCCAGCTCTCA
This sequence comes from Melozone crissalis, assembly GCF_028551555.1. Lineage (NCBI taxonomy): Eukaryota > Metazoa > Chordata > Aves > Passeriformes > Passerellidae > Melozone > Melozone crissalis. The sequence goes on from NW_026535785.1 coordinate 2,890,528, forward strand.
ACTGGAGCTCTTTTTCTTCAGAGGGATATAAACCCAAGCACGTGTCCTCTGTGCCTTGGCAAGGGAATGCTCTCTCTTCTCCAGGCAACTTGTGAGTCTGCTGCTCTTGCCACTAGCTCAGACAGTCATTTCTCTGTGGGAAGAATGGATTTAATTATATCACAGTTCCCAGTTTTATTAATGCTCGAACAATATGAGCATTAAAGTGAAATTATACGCCAAGTACTGCAGAGGCCACTGAAACGTTTCCTGTTATTGTGTTGTAATGGAGATTGCAGGAACACGGAGCTGTTCCAAGGGGCTGCAGCAGAAAATGGCTCTGAGCCTCTCCAAGATCCACAGGACTATCCTGACAATGGAGTTTCTAGGAATGAACAGCTGAGGTGGCAAAGAATTCCCCTAGGAGGGCTGGGCATGGTTCAGGCACTTCTTGCTTCCCATTGGGAAATAAATCATCTGTGGTAGGGCTGGAGCTGCCTTGGGGTATGGGATCACAGGAATGGGATCACAACTTTCCTGACCCACACAGAAACACTGAGCTCATGGGCTGAAATTAGGGACAACTACAAGGTGTAGGAAAGCCACTGCTGTTGGGACAGCTCGGCTGGGTGGAAAATTTCTGGTAGAAATTGGTATTTGGACCCATTTTCCTGAAGACACCGTGCTCCTGACACATTTCCCAGGGGAAGGATGGCATCCAGCAGTGCCTGTGATTCCCAGCAGTGAAGAGGAAATCTGTCATCCTTGTGACATTCATATGTGAATTTTCATATCAGCTCACAGAATCACTGGGTAATTCAAGTTGGAAAAGACCTCCAAAACCATTAAAAAAACATTGGAAAAGATCTCCAATAGTGACAAGTCCAACCTTTGAGAAAATACCATCATGCCCAGTAAATTATACCATGAAGTGCCACATCTTCTCGTTTGAACAATTCCAGGGATGTGACTGCACCATTTCCTTGGAGAGTTTGTTCCAGTGCTTAAACACTAAACAAGGAAATTTTTCCTAATATCCAACTTGCATCTTGAGGCATTTCCCCTTGTCCTATCACAAATTTTCTGGGAGAAGAGGCTGCCCCACACCTTGCCATGATTTATTTTACTCCATCTGAGAGGAGCACATTAAACTGTGATGTTTAAATTCTCCTGGCTGTGTTCCTGCCCTCCTGGAGGATGCTGTCCTTCCAGCCTAGGTGTGGAATCCCTCTGGAATCCTCACCACCAAAGCATCCCAAAGCAGGGGCTGTGCTGATGAGAGATGCAGCTGAACTCCCCTGATGTCAATGGCAAAACTCCACAAGGATGGGATTTCCTGGCCTGGGATTTAACCAGATTCACACTCAAAACCTCTGACAGAGAAATGCACCTCTTCTATATTTTACCCCATTCTTCTACTGGTCTTTAATGATAACTTAATCTCTGCCCCCCATCTGACTTTTCCCCCCTTCCATCCACCTTTGCTGCAGTAAAAATGAATAATTCCACCATTCCAGCTCAGTATATTGCTCTGGAATGAGTTCAGGGAGACGTGCATGAAGATTGTTTCCTGCCATGGCCAGCAAGTGGTTTCTCTGTGCAACCTCTCATGCTCCTTTTCCAAGGGATTTAAAATCAGTTAGCATAAATTACAGCCCTTAGAATATAGCACTGGAATACAAGTGAAAATTACAGTGTTTTCATCTATTTACATGGAGACTCTTGATAAATAATGAGTCAGTGGTTGCTCTGGACCTGGATTGCCTGGATAACCCACAACCCCTTTGTTTTCTTTTTAGGATTTGTTGTCACTACCTTAGCTGAGAGTGGCTAGGGATGGTTTAAACCATAATTTCATAGAATCATAGAATGGTTTGGGTTGGAAAGACCTTAAATTTAATCTCATTCCGCCCCTGCCATGGCAGGGACACCTTCCACTGTCCCAGGGTGCTCCAAGCCCCATCCAACCTGGCTTTGGACATTCCAGGGATCCAGGGGCCTCCCCATCCTCACAGGGAATAATTCCTTCTGAATATTGCATTTACCTTCCTTCAGCTTTGCAGGCTGGATGTTTTTCAGCTTATATTGTTTTTGTAACATACTCTATTTATATGATATTTTGGAACAGCTTGGGGGAAACCAGGCACCTGAGACATCCCAGGGTTTTTGGACACTTTCAGAACATCAGGAATCTACATCTCATCAACCTGGGAGGTGGCAGATTTTCCATGCAATTGGGAAGCTTGGTAGTAATGTTTAAATTTATTTTCTTGTAAGAAAAGTCATCAAACAGAAGTACATCTCCTTTTTTGCCATTTTCCTCGTGATACTGAAGCACCACAGAAATGCTGTCTGGACAAGGAGTGAAAAATTAAGAACTCAGACAGTGAAAATGGGGGAATTTATCCTGGAATGCTGGAATTCTGCAAGTTGTGAATAGTACAGGAATTAACTCTGCAAAATACATGTTTTTATATAGGCCATATGTTTATCTCTCTAGCTGGCTGTAAACCACATACAAATAATTGATTTCTCAAAATCCCTTTTCCCTCCAGCTGGACACTCACTGGGATTTTGCCGTTGGTTCTGCACATCAGGACAGGAAGAATTGGAAGGAAAACCAACAAAACTGGCAGAAAATTCGGAGAGAGCAGTGAGCTTGGGCAGGAGGAATGCCAGGAAAGGAAAAGGAGAAGAATTGTGAAAGAGAGACAGGCTGCACACAGTAGTCTCAGTGTTTGCACTGGTTAAACCCCTTTTATCTCACATTCATAAACACAGGCTCTCTATATGATATAAACCACATTTAGCTGTCATTGAAAGGCTGTGATTTATGGAACAGGGCTGTCCCTAAGAGGGTAACAACACTTGGTGCTTATTTTGGCAGGTGCACTAATTCAAACTGCTGAGCAGCTCAAAGAACAGCTCATGCTAATGACAAAAGGTTAATGATTTTCGTTTCTTTTCCTTTCTTTCTTTTTATTTTTTTCTATATATATTGGAAATATTTGTTCACTTTAGGCACCGCTTCATATGTGACCCCAGCTCCAGCCAGGCAGATGTCAGCTGACTTTGCATTTGGCAAATGCAGCATTTGAAGAAAATATTATTTTAGTTTCAAACATGACTAAATAGCCATCAGCATTGCTGGGCTAATAAAGAGACATCCACAGACCTTTGCCTCTCCTTCATGTTTGCATTTAACAGGCAAGAAATGATGATCTATTTCCCTAATAAATCAGAATTGGCATGTCCAATAGGAAAATCAGCATTATTATATTTATTTTTCTGCTTATCTATCAGTTCTGGGGGGCTTTATACAATTTCTCCATGTTCTTTTAAGGGTCTTGTTACCTGAAACTTCTTCTGGCTTAACAGATTTGTCTGTAACACCCTAAATGAACACTCTGCTCCTTGCTAGCTCTCCAAGTTATCCCATTATCTATTTGATAAGTGCTTGTGGTCATGTTTAGCAGATGAAAACTCAAGCGGGCAAACCTTGAACCTACTTTCAGCACACATCAAACCCCAGCATACAAAGAATTGGCAGGGACACCTTCCACTATCCCAGGTTGCTCCAAGCGCCATCCAGCCTGGCCTGGGACACTACTGGGATCCAGGGGAAAAAGAGGAGGCCAAGCTCGTGGCCAGAGTGACAAGTATTCATTAAAGAAGATGCTCAATCATTCATTAAAGCACATGCTCAGTCATTCATTAAAGCACGTGCCCAGGCAGGTTCCTTGGGGTCTTTCATGGGGTATCATCATCTTGCACCTTCTGCCTTATCTTGGTGATGATGAACATCAAACCCCTCCCTGTTCTGCACTGGGAGCAAACAGATGCAAGAGAAAATCCTGGGAGCTCTGCACCAGGCACAGGTGATGCCTCAGGTTTTGGTTTTTCTGTTTTTCACATTCTGTGCTGCTCTAGTGTGTGGGTCTGGGTTCACATCAGGGGATGCTGAGCTCTGTGCACAGAGCAGGGAGACAAAACAATTCCTGCTCCAGCTGGGCACCAAGGACAAATGATCCCAATCTCAGCCCCAAGAGCACAAACACCGTGGGCTGGAGAGAGAAAAACAAGCAGGGTGGGACTGCAGGGGCTAAAGCTGGAATGGGACAATGAACTGCAAGGTGCAAATGGAGCAGAACTGATCCCAGGGAGAGACCCCGGGAGCGCTCGAGCATTTTGGGGCCATTTTGGTTCATCTTGGGTTCATTTTGGGACCATTTTGGTTCCTCTTGGGTGCAGCCCTCGCCGGGCTCTTGTGCTGCCCAAGGTGGATTCATTGAGGAGATTCTTTTAATAAATCCCTGCTTTATTCTTTAGCTCTGTTCTAGCTCAGCCTTCACAAGGCATCAACAGCACTGGGAAAATAATAAACCCCAGGGTTTTTAACCCTTTTTTAGAGCTTCAGAGGACAGATATCAGGATGCAAAGCTTTGTTGTCACTGTCAGCACCAGAGTGCTCAGAGGAGTCCTGCACTGAGCACAACAAGGCCACTCAGCTCATGTACAACAGAACCAAAAGCAGCAGCAAAGTCCAACAATAACAACGAAGCAGCAAAACGCTGGCCAGCAGTGAAAAGTAGGTCATTGTGAATGCATCCAAGAGCTCTATCTCCACAAGGAACTGGGCAGCAGCCAGAGAGACATTTGTCAAATTAATCATGGAAGATCAGGTGCCCGTCCCCTCCCTGTCCTCTCCTCATTAACCTTTGTCTCCAAGGCAGGTTTGAGGCAAACTCCTAATAAGTGTGATTTTTCCTGGGTAGTCCAACTTCATGATTGTTATTATTATTATTATTATCATCATCATTATCATTATTTTCTGAGCCACAGCCTTGCTCACAGCGCAGGCCATGTTCCTGTTGCTCAGCCAAGCAATCCCTGATGCCGGGAGGGGAGCTGGTCCCACCACTGGCTCCTGGCTCTTGCTGCAGCCTGACACGTGCAGAACTGCTTAAGGTCCAGCTGTGGCCCCAGCTGGACCTGCTGAGGACCAGCAGAGCATCAGGGTGGTTGTTCACATCATAAACCAAACCTGTCCCAAGCTGCAAAGCTCCACAAGAAATCCCATGGTAAAGTGGCTGATAGCAGCAGAATTCTCCCCTGGGAAAATGGGGTTGGATTATCCCTTTTTAATGCTCTCTCTGTGTCTCAAATGGTCACATCAGGAAAAGCAGAAGTGAACAGAAAGCCCCTGAGGTTTAAGAAGTAGCTTCTCAGTCCATCAGCTATTTGCTAGGAAGCAAAGGAGGAAACCTGGAAAGCATTAGGAACAGAAAGACCACCAGACATGAAAAATGGTATTTTTAATGCTGAAGTTATCAGCAGAAGAGGTTCTCAAACTTTACAAGCAGAGTTTTAACAGCAACACCACAGCAGGGCTTGACAGGTAAAATGTGTGCAAATTTAACATATTTTTTTTCCCCACCATTGGTCAATATTTCCCTGCCACCAGAGTCAAGAGTTATTTTGGCTTGGCACCAATTTTTTTCTGAAGGACTCCTCTCTGCAAAAGATGAGTAAATGATAAAATATGTGAGAGGATGACTAAAGCACTGGATAAAAAAATAGATTATGGGCACGGGGTGAAATATCTGGTAATGCCTGCGAGAGGAAAAGACAGGCTGAGCATTTCAGTGGAGAGCGAAGAGAAGGATGGAAACCTGGATGTTGGGAGTGAGGCTTGGTCCAGGAGTCAAAACCCATAAAACACATTAGTTCTGGGGTGAAAGTAGTAAAGAGTCTCCTCCAGGTTAGCCAAATATCTGTGGCTTCAATAGAAGCCTTTAGGAAAATATGCAACCGCTAAACCATTTTTACTCAGCCTCCTCCAAACACAAAATATTCCTTGAGCTGTTTGAGGCTGGTTTTTTCCCTCCCAGCCCTCCTGACCTGCCTCACAGGGCTGAGTCAGGAGCAAAATTGGGAGGAATGAAAAATCACCATCTGCTTTTGTCACCCCCGTGACCCTGGTACCAGTTGTTCCTCACTGGCCACATTTCTTCCAGCTTGTCCATGCAGATAAGAAAAGCTGTGGCATTGAATTTACTCTGTATGAATAATTAAAAAAAAAAAAAAAGTTATTTTCAGGGAGCTTTTTTGCACTGAAAATCGTGGAGAGAAGTGTTTGTTGTGTCTTTGAAGGAAGACCCATCACTAAGTCACTGTAACTAATAATGGGGATATTGAAGGAGAGCAGAATTTACTGGAGCACTGGGATTACTTTTGTTAAAGCAATAATGCCTCATTTGTTCTTATGACAGAGCTTTACAACAGCTACACAGGCAAGTCTTTAACATCCATCAACATTACTGTCTGGATTGTATTATCTAGGAAATCCCAGAGTCACTAGCCTACAGGTTGAATTAGCTGCAAATTCATTTCAGATTAGAATCCCTTTTGTAAATGCTGCAGTCACTCAGGCAATACCTCAGAGAAACCAGGGGGATGTTATTGAATTTTGTGTTAATAATTCTTTCCCAGACCTTTTATTTTTTTGGGAAACTCTGCTTCTTGAAAGGCATTAAGGCATTAAGCTGACTTTAAAATAACAGCAGCAAATAGTTTAAAAAAATAAAAATTCCCCTTTAAGCCCTTGCTGCAAGAATGAAAACCTTTCAAATACAGTTTATAGAGTATCTGTCCCTCATTCCAGGTGTTTTAAAAATGTGACAGCAGAGAGGCCCAGAGCAAATCAGTCAAAAATTCCTTCCCATTTTTTGACCATGCTTTGCCCAGTTACCTTCTCTGTATCTCACCTACTTGGTACAATTTGGACTGATTTTAACTCAGAATGCTTGGAGCAGCTCAGCTCTGCAGGCTGGGGAGATCTCAGGAGGTTGAGATGGACTTTTCCCTTCTGATGTGGTTCTTTGCTCCATGAAATATTTTGAAGAATCTGGTTTTCTTAGACATTGCTGCAACTCACATAGAATTCAACCAAAAATAAGAGAATTATTGCAGCTTTTCTGATGTAAATGCAGGCCAGGATTGCTGATAAGAGCTGGATTTCACCTGGGCTGCATTTTGGGTCCCTCCTGGGTTTTTTTGCCCGTGCTATTCCAGCAAGGAATCCTGCAGGCAGGAAAGAGTGCCTTTGACTTGGGAATGCTTGAAGAAAATGAAGTTTGAACTCCAAACCACAAATAGTCACAACAGAGCCCTGATTTGAGGATTGCGTGGAGCCAACCATGGGGCAGAGCTGCCACCACAGGACTGCTCAAATGTCACATACAGCTCTTGGGTTTTGAGTTGTCACTGCTGAATTCCCCCCAGGAAATCCTCAAGCCAAGGTACTTTTTTGGCTGATAATGCTGGAAAAAGGGTTTATCTGAAAATTCACTTATTGCCCACATTACTTGTAGAAATCTTTTGTATCTTTTTATAGGAAGAATGGAGAAATCCAAATGAAGGAACAAATCTCTTGAGGTTCTTCCTAAAGGATCCCTTCCATGCAAGGGAGTTAGAGCTTGGTTCCAATGCCCCATTAAAATCTGTGTTGATGATACCCAGGATATTTTCATTTTGGTTCTTTAATTTCCTAAGTTATATTTTTATGTAAAGTGCACTGATCCCCTCAGAGAAAGAAAGGGGAAATCTCCTCTGTACTTGCTTTATAATTAAAGATAAAATGTTCTAAATGAAGAAATAGATGCAATTTATTGAGCCAGAAATGTCAAAGAATCTCTTTAACCTAAAATCTGCAGCCTGTTCCCTCCAGGGCTCCAGGACATCATAAATAACTGTGGGTGAATGTGGATTTCATTGATATAATTTTTTAAAGTATTTTAGGTGAGGTTGGGTGAGTTTTGGAGGAGCCTGGGATAGTGGAAGGTGTCCCTGCCCATGGCAGAGGGTGGAATGAGATGAGCTTTAATGTCCTTTCCAACCCAAACCATTCTGTGATTTTGCTACCTGAAGTTAATTAATTCTGTGAATTCTCAGAGCAGGTTTTTACCTGTGATTGAAGACAAAGCTGCAGCTTTCCTTCCCTACAGAGCAGTTGTTCCCTGATTTATTTATTGAGTGCCTATTTCAGGTGGAGCACCCTGTTTTCTGGGGACCACAAAGCCCCAGTTCCTCCCCAATCCAGGTCCCTGTGAGTGCCACCCCCTCCCCAGGCACACAGACACAGAAATAATGGCTATTTTAGCCTGTCATTCTCTGCAGCCAAGCCCTCACCTCTGTTCACTGAGGTCTTTACATAACCTGACCTCCAGAAGCCAATTACATCTGTTTTCTTTGTGCTCATGTGTTTCTGGTATTGACACCAAGCTCGCTTTCAACAAAGGGTGGGTTCCCATGAACTCAGTCCTTTATTACCAGCTGGTTCTTATTAGAGATTACCCAATAAAAAAGGAGTAATACAGTCAGCAGTGTGTTCCTACATGTAGCACTTTTCCATGTGTTTCAATTTACCAATCAACCAATAAAGCCCTGCCCTCCAATGAACTGCATTCCATACCTCACATTTTTTGCTTATTTTGATAAATGTAGCTTTTCCTAGATAAAAAGGGCAAGAATCTGGCTAACACTGTCTACTGTTAGCTGGAACGTTGATGTTGGGTAGATGAATTGGGGAATGCTACTTGATCTTTTCTCTGACAGCTTATTATGCCTCGGTTCCTGGGCTTCTACAATTTCTCTTGCAGAGCTCCCTGTCACTGTGCTTAGTTAAAACTTGTCAAAAAATTATCAAACCCAATTTCAGGCTTGTTTTACTTATTTCCTTCAGCGCCAAGCAGGCAAGGGAGGTTTTGAAAGGCAACACTCTCAGTGCTGCTGTTGCAGAGGTTTCTGAAAGCTAAAATTCCTTATCCAGCACGATGTGTGGGATTAAAGGGCTCAAAGTCGAAAATGGCAGCCCATAAAATGGGTCATTTCTAGTGCAAACTGTTGGGAAGGAAAGTACAGAAAGCAAACAGCAACTGGAGGGATTCCTCAAGGAGGGAATGTGGGAGCAGATTTGGGAAGTTGTTCTTTGCCACTGATCTTCTCTCCCAAAAATCCTTACGCACATATTTTAATGTGAAGCACTTCAAAAGTTGCACTGGAGGCTGTAAATTGCTCACAGGATTAAAAACGAGCACATGCATTCCTTAATTTTCATCTTTTACCAGGAGGAGCTGAAGCCTTGGTTGTGTCTCTGAGGGTCCTCACTGGGGCCAGGCACAAATCCAGATCCACCAGCAATGAGTTCCCCTTCAAAGGCTGGTGATGGGCATTTGGTACAACAATGCTGAAGAGTTAAGCTCTCAAAGTTTTATTTAGAAATTTTGATTTTAGCAAATTAATTTTGTCATTGGCGTGTTTTAATAAAAATGCACCCTACTTGTATGAAGCTGTGGTCCATGAAGGAGTGACCTGGTGTCCTGCATGCAAAGCAATCCAGGTGGGATGAATTATTTGAAACACTTTAATGCTCCTAAAAGTTCTCCCTTTGACACTGACTTCTTAGTTTGGCTTCTCTATCACTTTGCAGCAGGAGAATTAAAATGAAGTGAATCTCTTCCTTAAACCAAGCTGCTGAAGAGGAAACTTTACTGTTTGAAGGTAGTTCAAATAGGTTGAAAAACTCTTTATAAAAACAGGCAGGAGCTCCTTAAACCCCCCTGAGGTATCAAAGTGCTCACTGGAGGCCGTGGATGCCTTTGACTCCTTTCTCCATCACAGGCAGGGGAAGTTCAGCTGTAGGAGGAAAAGATCCAGAAAGTCACTGAGAGTTCATCCTGTGAGATGTGGAAACCTGACCTTGATGCCACGCAGATATCAGCAAAACTGGGATTTTCCAGGCTGTCTCAAAGGCATCTTAATTCTGTCAGATTTTAACAATGCAAGGCACTGCAGCACCAACAATCTCCTTTTAGGTGACAATCAAACAACAGCTACGAACCCTCAGCCTGCACTAAATCCTAAATGCCCAAATATATTCTGATACCTTGAACTTTTCCTTTAGAGAATTTTAGGGGGAAAAAATCAGTCCCATTGGAGTTGAGGACAAAACTTTGACTTCCAAGGAGCCTCATGGAAAAGTGGCTCCCTAATATTCCTCCCTAATTCCTCCCTAATATTATCCTCTATAAATCACTGAATAAACACTATTTCCAGAATAAGAAGTGTCAGCCTGGAAAATGAAATTCCTTTGCTATTCCTCTCCCACTGCCTTGTCCCAGGGCACAAAATGCTTTTTCTGGGTGTTTTTCCCAAGGGAGCACAGGCTGTGACAGATGACAGAGGCCAAGGTCCTGGAAGGGAACAGCAGAGCACAAACCCACTGCAGGCACCAAGGTCCCCTGCAGCTGAGATGGATCCAGATGGATCCAAATATCTTCCTGCAGATTTTCAGACGAAGGTGATGTTTTTTGCAATCAAATTCTTAATTTCTAGTTCCAATTTGGAGAATAAATCAGGAGTGGGCTGCTCCCCCTCTGATACTCCTTAAGAGCAACCCTCAGCGGTGAATTTTCATCCTGTGCCCCCAAATCCCAGGGTTCCTGCAGATTCCTATGTGTTTCCATCTTCCCAAAAAGCATCCTGAATTCCCCAACACACAAGAGGAGTTTTACTCAAATGCAACAGTTGCTTGGCAAACACATTCCATTTAATAAATACATTCCATTTAGTAATTGATTAAGTCTTACATGAAAAATAGAGAGATCTGAAGAAGATTCATTTCCAGAAAGGGATTTTTTTTTTTTTTTTAAATAATTGGAATTAGATTCTGGGCTGGAGAGAAAGCTGGGGATAGCTGATAACATTTTGACAATGATGAGTGAGGCTTTAGGAAATAAATACAGCCAGGATTATTGAAGTCTTTTCAGCAGCAGTGTCTCCAATTCAGCGGAATCATATGAAAAAATATTTGCCTTTTTCAAGTCACCTAATCATTCTAGAAAGCTGGCAGCAATTCAAGTGATGTACACTTAAAATGTCAGGCTAAATTATGGATTTCAGCCTTCAGAATGTGCTGTTAAGTATAATTCATTTGTGTTTTTCAATCGAAAAAATTCTGAACCTTAAGCTCCTTCCTGTATTCCTGGTGTGGGTTTTGTTGTTTATGCCAAAAAAGCACCGAAATAAATAAAGGAAGGAAAAACAGGGAAACAAGAGGACATGGAGTGACCAGCACATTTCCTGGAAATCAGAAAATATGCAAGAAGGAGAAGGAATTTATGAAGAGAGAAGGGCCAAGACGTGATTTTCCCCACACTCCCTGTCCCTGACAAACCACATCACCCAGAAAGGCTCTCCCTGAGATCACTTCCATCACACACCCTTGGCCGTGGCTCTTGTTTGTTGTCACTGTTATCCAACCTTGTTCTTCCCCACAAAGGGAACAGAATTACATGAAATGCTTCATTTCCAACTTCAATTTATTTGGCTTTTTCTCCCAGCCATTGCAGCTCAGCTGTCCTCTCTTGGCTAGATTAAAGAGACCTTTAATGGATGTTATTTTCTCCTCGGTGAAAATACTTAATGTGTTGTAATCAAACATCTGTTTGATCTTTTTAATAGGCTAAACAGACCAATTTCCTTAAGTCTGTTCCATCAGACACTTCCTATATTTTAAATAAAAGCTTTTGCAAAGGAAGGCTCATTTTTGCACCACTTTCAACACCCATTCCAGACTTTCAGTACCTCCTCTCCAAAACAATACCCCAAAGAACCATTTTGAACCTCCACTGCCTCAGCTGCTCTCAGTAACTTCAAGATGAAGAGATTCCAGCTGGCAACGGAGTTTTGGATAATGAAATACCCAATAATGAAATACCCAATAATGAAATCATGTTTGGAAGGACAAGAGGACGTCACTTTTGATAGGACGATGAGGAGGAGGATAAGGTGCCAGAGGAGTTTTAGATTGAATATTAGGAAAAAATTCTTTATGGAAAGGGTTATCAATCATTGGAACAGGCTGCCCAGGGAAGAGGTGAAGTCTCCATCCCTGGAGAGGTTAAAAGCCCTGTGGATGTGGCACTTGGGGACATGGGCTAGTGGATGGATACTTGATGTTTTTTGGTCTTTTCCAACCTAAATGACGCAATGATTCTGAGCAGTTTGACACAACTTTGTTGTCACCTTTGTGAGATGGCACCCGCCGGAGCTGTGTCCACATTCTGAGTTTACATCAGCTCGTGGTGGCCACAGCTTCCCCAGCTGGACGTGCCACCTGTCCCAGGGGCCACCAGCACAAGGGACAAAGCCTGCAGAAAAACCTGGCACCAAAAGGAGCACGGGGAGCAGTGTCCTGCCTTTCAGCAGCAGGGTCCTGAGACACAAAGAGAGAAGGAAAAGCTCTGATTCCAACAGAATTTGTGTGGGGCCACCCCACAGCTGTGTCCCCGAGGTGCTGGCAGTGTCCCCCATCCCAGTCCAGCTGGGGAAGGAGCTCAGGGGAAGTGGTGGCTGGCAGAAAATCAATCACAGCCCCTCGGTGCTGTCACTCTTTGCCCCAACTGGTTTCCACAAACAAAACTTCACTGTCCACTGACAAGAACAAATAAACTGAGTCGGGAGAGACTGAAAGTCACGGGGGATCTGAAATATTTACCTTGATGCCTTATAAGGCTAATAACCACTTTGCTGCTTTGCAGCCACTGACAGAACGAAAAAAAATCAAATCAAAACACAAAACAAAAGCTCTCTACAATGTTTGGGGCTTTTTGACTAGTCCAACCTGTCCTGGCAAAAGCATCAAAGCAGGATTAGAACAAGGTTTTAATTATGCACAGTTTCCCCCACCCCCCTTTCCTTCTCCCCTCCAAATCTCTTGCGTTTGATTATCGAGATCAGTGGAGTCAGCCAGATATTGCAGTTCACATAAATGATTTCATTCAAGCTCCTCTACCAAAGACACAACGAGCATTTTAAAAGCTCTGGGCCCTGTGTGTTCACCAAATCCTGTTATGTTCCTTTCTTTCATATTCTTGCAAGCCACATTTTTCAAAATTACCTGTAAGAGTCAGAAACTCCTGCGTGCCAACAGCCCCAGACAAATAAATAACCCACCCTGGGAGGAAATATCCATCATCTGCTGGACATCAAATAAATCCTGCTGGGCGCTGGCCTGCTTTTGACCAATAAAGCAGTGGTCAATAAAAACATGGGTCCATTGATTTATTTGGGAGTGGAAAATAAAGCTTTGGGAGGGAATAACTTCACTTCTCAGTGGTTTTTCCTTGCACCAAGGCTTTAAGTTGATGGTTGAGAGAGGTGGAGGAGAGGCAGCGCCGGGAGAGATTTGTGTCATGAGGGAATTGGACACAGTGGGTTAATTGTAGCACTGACACACCAGGATTATTCACCCCTGGTGATCAAAGGGAGCTGATCCCCAGAGGGTGAGGCTGGAAGGGATTCCAGCCCTGGATGGTTCTGACAGCTCGGGCTGAGCTCAGCGGAAGGCGTTGGGCGTTTCGCCGCGCTGAGCGTTGGGCAAACGTTCAAACGCGGAGATGAACTTCTGATCTTTACAGTTGAGGTTCTCCACTGAAAGAAGGTCAAAAGTTTCGATTTTCCGAGCCTTCAGATCGGATGACAGCCTCAAAAGCAGCTTTGCCAAAATGGCATTTTTTTAAAGACAATCTCTCCTTCCACCTGTGAACCAAACCAGTTTGGTATCACGTTTACAAGGATGAGGAAAGGGAAAAATCCTGAATATTCAGTCACTGTCAGGGTGACCGTGTGTTCTGAGCCACAAAATTATGTGCCTGACTTACAAAGTGTGAGAAATCTGATGGCTTGAGGCACAAGAACAAAATCAGAATTAAATATACTATTTTTTGTTTGCTGCTTGTCCCTCATGCAGCCTCTCCCAGGATTTTACACTCTGTGTGTGACTCATCGTAGAGCTGGTCCACCTTTACCCTGAGCATGAAATCGTGGATTACAGGGCTACTGTACATGGATTTATGACTAAAAGGGCCAGCTCTGCCTGTGGATCCTGTTTTCATTAGCAGTTAAAAAGAACTAATTGCATATGTGTGTGTGTGTAAACACATTTAAGAAAACCCACTGATTTTCCTTCTTTGTTTTTATTTTCCTTTTTAATCAGAGATAAAAGTTTTGGTTGGCTTCCTACTCCCAAGTCCCCATAGACGCAGACTTTATTCATCCCAGACTGGGAGAATTCCCTCCCCTGTGTCTCCAAGGCACCCAGCCCAAGGATCTTAATTAACACCACAGTAATGGCTGGTTCTGCTCTTTGGGATAAAGGTCAAGAACAATTCTTTTCCCTCTTTTTCTGTGGTCTGCATCTCCAGTGGAAAACCCTGCCCTGGAAGATGGCATCTGTGCCAACCCCATTTGCTGAAGGCTGAGGAATTTGCCTCAAAATCCAGCAAAAGGCCTTGGTGGGGAGGACATGCTCTCATTCCCCCTCAGTTTACAGGGAATGTTTTCTCTCCACGCCAAAAGTCATTTGGGGTCACTCCACAAGCCCATTCTCTAAATTTATGATGGGTTTTGGTATTTGGGTTGTGGTGGGAACGCCTTCCAAGCAAGGAAACACCAGCAGCCCCAGGAGCACCCACCCGCCTCCAGCATCTCCTTTTCCCCCAGAAATTTGTTTCTCTCCAGCCCTGGTGGGAAGGTTCTGACATTTTTTCTGAGGAGGGTGGGAAGGCAAAGGGGACAAAATGTCCTGGGAGAAGGAGAAAGTGGAGGCAGAGCAGCCTCAGTTGTTGCACTAAAGGATTAGGAACACAGCAAAGATCCAGCAAAAGCCACCAGGAGGAATTACAAGAGGTCATGGTCAATGCTGTATTTCATGTCCAACCCTGAGGAAAGACAGTTTTTCTTGCTGAAACATCACAGGTTCCTTCAGGAAACCTTATTTATTAAAGTCATGGGATGTTTAATAATGACAGCTTATCTTAGGCTGGATATAAATGAGCTGCTGCAGCAAGAGCTGCCTGCACCGAAGCCCCACAGTGTGATGCTCAGATTCCCACAGCCCCAGAGCAATGTTCCCTGGGAGCAGCTTTTGGGTCGTGGAAGCAAATTTTGGAATATCTCATTGAAGACTACCAGGAGAGAAATCCAGGATCTCCCATATTTGATATTGGGGGTGTTTGCAGCTCCTGCTGGACCATCCCAGGGGTTGCTTGGAGGCCAACAGGGCCACTTGGCCTGGAAGAAATTTAAACTCCAGAGGGGTTAAATTTCAAACCAAGTCCATGTCTCCTTTGAAGTGGCCTGACCCTTTCCCTCCCATCCTTTTGGCTTCCCACTGATGGGGCCCCAGAGACCTGGGGGCTTTAGGGCTCTGCCAGGCCCATGGCCCAGCCTGGGGCCAGCTGATTGTTTGCATGGTCCAACTGGGAGCCATCCTTCAGTTTTCCTTGACAAGGATCCAAGCATCCCTCTGCTGACACAATGAGCCAAACAGTCCAGAGGTGCAATTTGTCCATCAGTACAAGCTGCTATTAAGCCATCCATTGCACGCCCTTCCCCTCCCTTGCTGTCACATTCCCACTTCTTTTCATGCCTCCAATTTGTCATTCCCATTCCCAGGCTGGGAATGGAGCAGAGCAGGGTCTCACTTTTTGGGTTGGCTCATGTATTTTCACCCCAAAGCATTTTCGCCATCCCTGCTTCCTCTGAAAAATCAAATCCCACATTTCCAGGTGGCAAACGAAGCTGGGTCTGGCTGTGCCAGCTCAGGCTGCTCTGATCAACCAGCTGTGGAAAGGCATCACCTAAAAGCAAAATATTTTCTGCAACAGACACAGCCAGAGACAGTCAAGAAGACAAAGTCAGGCTGCCTTTGCTGTCCCAAAATTGCACCCATGACTGGTCTGGAAAATGGCCCAAGTCCCAGCAGAAAGATGTTTCTCCCAAGATTAAAGCGTTAAAAAAAAATCATTCCTTAAATTACTTTTTTCTTTTGTCTACCTAAATCTCCTTTACTCTTCTTAGTTTAATAATATACCCACCTAGATACAAATCAATCCTGTCTTATTAAATTCCCTGATTTCCTTTTCCCACAGTATGGGATAATTTTACTTTACAACACATATTTCTGCTGTTATGGACTCTCATCCTACAAAGATTCATGGGAATTAGAACCAAGCTAAATATTTGAAGCAGGAATTGAGGCAGAAATCAATATTGTCCCAGTGAATTCCTTATCCCTCATACTTAGCCTAAAACAATCCCAGAGGTTAAAGAGACTCAAGTGTAAAAAGCTTTTTCTGCAACACATCATCTCCATGTTTCCTCAATAAATTAAAAAGCTGAGTGATATTTTATAGGGGATTCTTTGGTAGAAATACAGGATGCTCCTTGATTTGCCTCCTTCCATGATTTTAAGGAGCAGCAAATGTCCCATGTCCTAGGATGAGAATAAACTATTTGCATAAATTACAAGCAATTAAATAGCTTGGCCACTTTCTGAACACATTTCTGAGGCTGAAATCCCTGCCTGAAAAATGGCCCCAAAATTCCAAGATCATTCACCAAATGGCTGGAGCTTCACACATCTGGAATTTAAAACCTGTAACGTCTCTTCTCCATAAATTTCAGCCACCTCAAGGTTTTCCCTTTCCACAAGTACAACTTTCCTGACATGTTTTAGTGCTTGAGGTTAAAAATCACACTTTGCCTCGGCCCTGTCAGGGTCAGATTTGTGGAGGGTAATTGTGTTGGACAAGATATCTTTGAGATTGCTTCAAAATCTGTCACTTGGGGGGGGGGGGGGGGGAAGAAATAAGACTTTTCCACTCTTCTTTGAAGAGGAAGCTTTTCAAGTGAGCAAAAAGGGCTGGCTCAGCTTGCAGCAGGAGGAAGAAAAAGTGAAGCTAAACGACCTAAACAGCATCTCAGCCCTTCCTGCAGCCAGATTAAGTGAGCAGATTGAAGTCCTTGCCAGGGTTAAGACCAGTCACCTCAGGAATCGAGCTGAAATCGGTGGGTGAGCCAATTTTCCCAGAAATCTCCAGAGATTTGCTTTGGGAATGGTTTTTCCATTCTGGTCGGTGGCACAGTTTCACAGAGCTCCTCAGACCTTCCAACACCCAGCTTTAAAGGGTGGTATTTCCTATTTTGACTGGTCGAGAGCTCATCTGTGCATCTCTGAACATGCGCAAAAGGTCTTTTGCCAAAGCCTCCTTCTCTCTCCCTCTCCCTTCATGGAATTTAATGGACAGAAGGAAAGTCCTTGGTCCGTTTGCCACCTTTGCCTTTTTTATTTTTTCAGCATTTTTTGTGTTCCTTCTGTGATTTTGCAGCCACTTAAATCAAGCAAGAAGGTGAACCACTGGCATCCTAGCCCATGGCTCAAACACCTGAGTGCTTAGCAGGAAATAAAAAATTCAAGGTTTGCCTCTAAAGAGCAGGATTGCTCTTAATAGAACCCGGTTCCAAGAAAAACCTGAGGTATGGTTTTTCTGGAGGGAAACATTCCAGAATTATTGCCTCTGAGTCTGCTTAGGGTCAAATTAAGAGTTGTCATAAAATACAGTGTTGGCAGGCAGATACCCAGGGCCTTGTGCTTCCAGTCTGGCTCACAGGTGGGACAAGCTCAGAGATGCTTCTTACAAATAAATTTTAAAAAATAAAATACATCAAATAAAATTAATATACATTTTTAAATTTTTAAAAATTAATAAAAATAATTTAAAAATCAAATTCAAAATTAAAAATAATTAAAAATAATTTTAAAATTAAAATGCATAAAATAAAATTTAAAATAAATTTATTGGGGAAAAATAATTAAAATCCTTATAAATATAATTAAATAATACTTATAAAAATAAAATTAAATTAAAATATAATTAATAATACTTATAAAAATAATTAAAATTATCTCCTGGTTGGGTGGAGTTTTTAAAGCTCTCCCTTCCCTTTGCTGTGCTTTGGGATGCTTGTGGGCTGCAGCTGCTTTTGCCTTTTCACTCCTGTGTGCCTTCCATGCTCTCCTTTCTGAAGGTGAACAATCCCAGGCAGGTTCTGGCTATCAAGAATAGTGACAACTCCATGGCAGGAGCCCAGGAGCCCTGAGCTGAGCAGCAAGAGCCCCTGAGTTTGTTTATTTGGTTCTGGCATGTCACTGAGCACGGATCAGACCCATTGTGCTCCTCCCAGCCTTGGCTCGTGGGATTTGGGTGTGATGGCCCAAGCCAGGAGGTTTCAGGGAAGTTCTCTGCATGTCTCCTGAGCTCAGAGGGATCCTCAGCTGCTTCTGCAGTCCTTGTGAAGCTGTGATGTTAACCTCCATGTCCTGGCCACGTCCCAAAGTAAGTAATTACAAACTGCCTATCTTATTTCAGCCTCCTGTGTCAGCTCCATGGAGTGTTCTTTGGCTCTGGTGATTTCTTCTCCATTTTTCCTAAACTCTTGCACAGCACTGCTTTGTGCTGTTTGTGCTGAATTGCCCTTCAGTAATTGTCCAGTTCGGGATGCAAACTTTGCGCCACAAAGTAATGAAGGACAGATAAATTTCCCAAAATTCTCCCTGTAAACAATGCTCTTCAGATGGTGGAAACATGAATTCTGCATGAGATCTGTGCCTCCTGACAGGGAATGGATGGCAGCAGGAAGCTGCCTGCCCTGTTCCATCTACTTCCAGCTGATGGATGGCTCTGCAAAAAGCCATCATCATTCAGGGTGTGTCACAGCACAGAGCTGCCCCAAACCTGGGGGCAATCAGCCCCCAGACACCTCACACGGGGTAAAACCTGTCCTTTCCCCAGTGGTGAGTCCCCGTTTGTGATGCTTACAGAGCTCCTGGCAGAAAGGGAGCAAGGGTACACCTCAAACTGGTTGTGTTTTATATCCAGCTGCTGCTCATCCACAGAGGTACAATGTGCCCCAAACCAGAGGGGCAATCAGCCCCCAGATACCTCTCATGGGGTAAAACCTGTCCCCTCCCCAGTTTGTGATGCTCACAGAGCTCCAGGAAGAAAGGGAGCAAGGGCCACCTCAAACTGGTTGTGTTTTATATCCAACTGCTGCTCATCTGCAGAGGTACAATGTGCCCCAAACCAGGAGGGCAATCAGCCCCCAGACACCTCTCATGGGGTCAAACCTGTCCCCCCCCCCATTTTCTGATGCTCACAGAGCTCCAGGCAGAAAGGGAGCAAGGGCCACCTCAAACTGGTTGTGTTTTATATCCAGCTGCTGCTAATCCAGAGAGGTACAATGTGGCAGTGGAGGTAAACTGTCTTCTGAGTCACCCAAAAATCAGGATAAATGCCCCTTCTTGCTAACAAAGGAATTTTCCACAGTTCCACTTTCCTTTCTGCCCTGCAAGCTGAACTCTGCCTTCCCAGCCCAGCCCACCAATCTGCCTTATCACCCCCTGGATCATGCAGTGCTCTCAGCTCCACATTTCCCCCAGGACTTAACATCCCTGACCCTTGGCCAGACAGTGCAGGAAACACGTCATAAAAAAGTTTAGTGGCTCTAGGAACGAGCCCAGGGACATTTGTGCACCCTGAGAAAAACCACAGGCGCAGCTGCCTAAAGCCAAGGCATTTACTCACCTTGGGATATTTATTATTCCTTTCTTCCAACCTGCTTTCCTCTCTGCCATCTGTCTCAGAGGACAGGAGGAGCACATTCCAGATTATCCCTGATGCTTAAAACGTGGGAAGGCAGTGGTAGAAATGGCAAAGCTGGTGCTCAGAGGTCAGGGGCTGTGCTGCACTTCTCTGCTGACCACCCGACCTCTCTGCCTCCCTCTGCCTCCCAGGTTTGCAGCTTTTCCACAGGATTTATTTTCAAATGAAGGAATGCTGCTTCAGACACATATTTAATGAAAAAACCTGCATTTTTATGTTCTAGGAGAAGGGCTTGAGGTGAGTGATGTGGGATTTGCAGCCCTGTTGTGCCAATTTACATCCAAGTACTTCAAAATCCTTGAGAGGTTTCTGTGACTGCAGATCTTGTGTTTTCTTCATTCACTTCTCTGCTCTTTTTTTTTTTTTTCTGATTGATGTGAATCAGAACCCTAACACAGTGGGGCATGAGATTTGCTTGCAGAAAAGGATGAATTTTTATTTTAATGTTTTGTTTTTAAAAATCCATCCTGAGCAGTCGCAGCCACACAGTTGAACCCACCCACTGCAGGTGTGAAAATAGGTAAAATACACAAGCACATAATGGGTGAATAAAGAGATTTCCAGCTAGGACAGGCAGCTGTAATCTTTTGGGGAATAAAAAATTTCCTCTGAACCCCTTGCATTATTTTGAACAGAGTGGCATTTGTGGGTGATCCTACAACCAGAGCAAGCTGCACATTAACAACTCTGATTCTTCAACACTGGAGGGACAAATGTTTTAAGCTTGAATTTTTTACAATTACACATTTTTGCCGTGTAAGGCACTGATAAAAGCAGTAAGTGCCCATGCTTTGCTGCAGAGGAAATGAGGAGCCGGAATCCTTCCTGTCCCCCATGCAGGCCCCTGCCCACCCCCGATCCCCCTCACACTGCTGAGGCACCAGAGGCCATCCACGTGAAATCTTACACTGAACCTGCTTCCTCTTTCCACCACCACGGCTTTTGCCACATCAATGCAGCTCCCACCCTAGGATCTGGAAATTCTGTATCCCTTTTCAGCGATGGCCCTTTGATTTTTCTTGGACCCGGCTGTGTTTTGAGGCCTTTCTAAGATAGCTGCCCAGGAGCAGGAAATTCTGTAGACCCCACTCTGTCTCAGGAAGAGGAGATGGAGCCAAACTCCTATTAGCTCTTCCTTTTCATTTGTGACTGTTTGGAAGGAAAAAAAAAAATCATCAGGCACAAAAGATCACCAGGCCCAGGCATTTTTATGGAACTTTATTCCTTTTCCTTTTCTTCCAGCATTTAGCACAAAATGTTTCCACACAAGGCCCATGCCCAGGTCGAGGGTATCTCTGTGGGAAAAGCAGAGCAGTTGTTGGTTCTTGAGGAGTTTTCAGCCTCAGTGCATGAATCAAATACCTGAATCAAATTATTATGTGCAGCTGTGAAAATTGTGATCCTGAAACCTGATTACGACCGCCCCCCTCCCTCCAAAGGTCAGTGACAATATACAAAAGGCTTTCCCTTCTCCAATGTAAATATTTCATGGAACAAAGATGACTTTCTCCCTGAGCCTCGTGTTTCTCAGGGAATGGGGCTGGACAGTGCCAGCAGAGTTCAGAGCTCACGGGAGGTCAGGACAGAGACTTGCTGTTCTCTTGGTGATTGGTCACTGCTTTTTGGAAACATTTTTAGATATTTTTTCTCCTTGGCTGCTTGTCTCCCTCACCTCACAAACCATTTCAAGACAACTGGTGCTAATCCCTAAAGGGCAGTGTGATGTTTTGTTTTCTAACAAACAAACATCTCATTTGACCGTGGCCCTCTCCACTTTCCATTGTCCATTTTCCATGCAGTGAAAGCCACACAAACCTCTACCCTCAGAGATTTTCACCTGTGTGCAGACAGGCACTGTTTTCTCCCTAAGCAAGGTGTGTTGTAGTGACATATATAGAATAAAGAGATCTGCTCATTCTTTTGTTAAAATGTTGTGCTCCCGCTCACAGCCCAGTAAAGGTTGAAAGAAAGACCCAGGTCATGATCCTCAAGGTTCCTCACAGTGAGATCCAACCTTAGTTTGCATCTGAAGTCTTATTTCCCCTTTTTCTGGAGTGGATGGATCTACTTGCTGGAGCAGGAGTGATTCACACCAGTGAAGCATCCCAGCCTCAGCTTTCAAACCACGCATTAACAGCGGTGGATGCAAATGTTTTCCGTCTGCAGAACATCTGCAGCAGCTGTGCTTTCCAGGCAGGCTTTGCTGACATAATCCCAGCCTGGGCTCCTGCTCCAGGCAGCTCCACTGGGAGTTTGGAGACCTGGGTTCAACCGTGAGCAAGGCACAGCCTCCCCAGAGCCCCAGGGAATGGCGGTCTGTGGGGACAGACAGGGGTGGCGGATGGAAACACGGACAGCCTGGCAGGGTGGGACATGCTGGGCAGGACACAGGGATGTGCTGGCTCCTGTCCCTGCCCTCCTTTGTCCCAGCTGCTCCCTGCCACTCTGAGAGTGGCAAAATCTTGTGGGAAAGTGAGAGGGGCACAGTCAGTGTGGCCAAGCTGGGATGGACAGGATGAGGATCCTCCTCTCCTCTGTGGAGCACACAGGTAGCAAAGCAGGAGGATGGAGAGCAGGGAGGAGCAGCAGCACCTCCCCTGCCCTCAGGGCTTGATTTTTTACAGGATGAAAGCCCCAAAAGCTGCCTGTGAACTTGGGCCTTGGGATTGGCAATTTGCTGGGCTCCCTGCCAAGCCACGGGGCCAGATGTTCCCCACGTCTTTGAAAACCACTGTCTCAGTCAGTAAACATCACATCAGCCCAAGCTCAAACCTGATTAAAGGAAACTTTGGATTTTCCACTTAATGAGGAAGGGGTGAAAGGTAGGAATGTGCAAGGGATTGCTCTTAGCCAAAAATGAATCAAGCAAGTCAGTGTCTTCATTCAAGTGACTACAACTACTGTGTAACTTCAGGCTTGGTGCAACTTCAGTGTAAAATGGTCACTGCAGAGCCTAAAAAATCTTGGGTTTGAGTCAGAGGATCCTCCCAGAGTTCATCTGGTTCCTGAGGCTTATAAAAACCCACATTTCTTAAGGTAAGAAACATGGGATGGAAAATTGCACCAAAATGAGGTGTCTGTGGGAAATTGCTGATGCTGATGCTTCCTTGTGGTGTGACATTTACACAAGTCCCAAACACATCCAAGGAAAGGTAACCAGGGATTTCAGAGCGGCACAAAGATGAACTGCTGCTCTCTTTTGAAAACCTAAATAAACCTGCAGGTTGCTGGGGTTTTCTGCCCTCTGGCTGTTCATTCTCTGCCTGTATCACAACAAGACAGGCTGGGCATCTTTTTGTGTCAGCATTGCACTGCTGAGGCAGCAGGCTCCAAATTGTGGCTTTTTCATCTTTATTCACAAAGTCTTCTAGAGATGCTGTGTTCCCAAAACACTCCCAGCAGCAGTAAACCAGAGTGCTTGCAAATAACCCAGATTTAAGCTCATCTGAGTCACTTTCTGCAATGACATTTCAAGTTGTGAGTTCCTAAAGGGAATTTTCTGGTGATGTTTTGAAGTGTGTTTACAAATATATCCCAGACTTGGCAGTCTCTGTTCCTGAGAGACCATCAAGAGAACCTCCCAGCTTTTTACTGGGATGACAGCAGGTGGAATTGTTGATGTTAACACCACATGAACCCTCTGGATGGATTTTGGTGTATAAGATGTAGGGCTTGGATGTGGCTTTATGGTAACTGCTCCCAGAGCACCTTGGCTTTGCACAGCCCAGGCTGTGCAGCAGCTCCTGTGGTGGTGAAGTGGATTTGATTTGGGAAGTTCCAGCACAAATCTTTATTTACACAGCTCTAAGGAGGCTCTGCTGCAAAGGGAATTCTGGAATTGTCCAGAAAAAAAATAATCAGAAGTGTCTCTGTTAAACCCAGATCTTCTCACTGATGTTCCTGTGCAAGGGGTACAAATGAGGAAATGTGGTGTCCCACCTGTAGGCAGGTACTGGATTTATTTGGGAATATCTCCACCGGAAAGGGGAAGAAGTGGGAAGAGAGAGGTCAGGGATTACAGATATTGAGGTTTTGTTTCTTTATAGGGATTATTGCTGTATAGATTTGTGCTAGAAGTGGATGTTCAGTGTTGAATGGGCAGCAAGAATGGTGTAGAAAGGGCTTGCAAGGGGCAGCCACACTCCTCTGGCCACTGGAGGAACCCCAGTGCAGGTTGTGTGCAGAAGAACAGCCAAGATCACGTCTGGACAGGGACTTAAAGCATAAAATAAATGTGAGGAATTTCCATTTTCAAAGCTGGAGAGGTGGCCAAGGATGTGAGTGTGTGTGCACAACTCACATCCTTGTGAGTGTCACTTCTTCTTTTTATTGTTAATTTTAAAAATATTTCTTCCTTTGGAAAGAAGGTATTCTCCAATAAAAAAAAATCCAGCAATGGAGATATTGGGTAAATTGCTGAGTGCAGAAGTGAGGAGTTAGGAACTTCACCAAATCTCAAGGAAGCTGTAGGGAATCCCAGGGTGAGAATCCCCATCCCCATGTCAGACAGCCCAGTGTGATATCCACCCCTATTAACTGCTTCAATAGCAGAGCATGGCTATAATTTATTTTACTGCACTCAATAAGAAAAAAACATTCTGAGCCCTAAACAAAGTTTAAAGCAGATGAAATCAGATCAACTACTTGGTGAGAGTTAAAAATGACCGTAGGAGCATTCAGAGACATTCAACAAACCATTAAATGCTTTTGTTCCTGGCAGCCTGGACTGGCCAAGCTGATGGTGGAGGAGTAATTTATTGAACTACTTTGTCCTCCACATGCACATGTGTGATGTAAACACAGAGATAATAAACAGCAGCTGGGGATCCTTTTTCAGGCAAAAGGGAACTTGTTTGAAATTTTTCTTGCTCCCAACTATAAAAATGTTTACTTATTTTCAGGCTGGGACAATGGCCTGGGTATCAGAGCAGCGTTAATCACCCTGAGTGACAGAGATGAGGAGAGGGTGGGAGCTTCAGCCCCTTTGGGATGGTTTAAAGCAATCCCTGGAAATCAGACAATGTCAGTGCAGTTTACTGCACATTTTTATGTAAGTAGTCAACGCTGCTATTAACAGCTGGACTTCAAAGCTCAGATGGAGCAGGAGCCTTGAGGTCTGGGCAATGTTACTTTTTTCCCCCCCTCCCCATCCTTGTAGTCATTAACCAGAGTTGGTTTACATGAACATCAAGTGCTGATAAGGATGTCTGAGTATTGACACCGAAATTGCTCAGTAAAGAGAGCAATTTATAGGAAAGCCAAGTGTAAGACATTAGTCATGCACTATTAGGGGACAGCAGGGCTTTGCAGGGGGAGCTTTTGAACTCGATTGGACTTGAACTTAATGAATCAAATTCCGAAGGAGAGCTTTGCTCTGTGTTGGCCAAACACATTAAACCAATATTGCTCTGTAGGTAATAATAGCATTTCAATTAGCCTAATTCTGCCTTAATTGGAAATACAATTATTCTGAGCAATCAGAGCTTAATTGCAGGCTTGTAACTAGTAAGGAAGGCTGAAGGTTGAAAAGGGGTTGCTCCCTAATATTCTATCTGCTGACAAATGAACAATTGCAAAAGATTGCTGCAATTGCAGCAAAATAATTGGAGTGTAATAGAAGCTAAAATATAACAGAGTTTCATAGGAGCAATAATGTAAAAATAGAAATTGTATGATAATAAAAATATTTTGAAATTTTAATGGGCATGTTAAGGCTGAGAAGCCAACCCCAGGATCTGTGTCTGATTGACACTGCCTGATTTCCATGGTGTTGGCAATCCCATGGAAAATTTATTTTAAAATAACCTTCTACTGAGGAGAAAAAAAAGACAGCATAGAATTAAAGTCAGATTTAATATTGAGATTTAAACCAAGTCTGAGTACTTTTCACAGAACACACTATTAACTTGTAGAACTCATTGCCACAGGATTTTATGGAGACCAGAAGTAAAAATTAATTGAAAATGAAGAAACAACATCCATCAATGACTATTAAAATCCAGGTACAGACTCCAGAGCAGGAAACCTCATACCTGCTGATTGCCAGGAATTGAGAAAGTCCAGAAGGGAAAGATCATTTAATATATCCTGCCCACCGCAATTTTTTGGGACAGTATCTGCTGGTCCCTTGTAGAGCTGAGGGGACAGCACAGACAGGAATTTATTCTGACGTGGAAAACCAAGTTACAGTTTTCTATCTCTTGATTAGCATTGGATTTGCCTCTTCCAGACTGTGAAAAACAAGGGTGGAATTTGTGTGTGAAATAAATACAAGGGCTGCAGCCTGGACCAGTTTCTGTGGTGACATTTATTCATGGAAACAGCAAAATCAACAGCAAAATCATCAGCATCAAATGGATGCTTTAAAAAGAAAGAAAAAAACCCCAACTTTGTGAGTCTGTTTCTGGATGTGGGAACACAGATGAATTTTGGGATGTGAGGGATTCAGGCTGGGTACCACAGTGCAGATGGGGGATGTCCACATCCCCAAGGTGCACCCACAGAGCCAGGCTTGGATTTTCAGTGTGACAGCACCTGTTAATTGTCCAGTCAGGTATTACCCATTAAACATTTACTGCCTATTTCCTGTTCGTGTCTGCTGAGGCTCGAAGGAAATTTAGAACAAATTAAGCAGCAGCTGTAATCCCTCTCACTCCCAGAAGCTCTGAAATGATAAAATATTAGAAATCAATGCCACGAGCAGCACTGAGCCACTCTCAAAGCATCAAACCTCCACGGTGTCCCCGGCCCGGCAGCCCAGGAGGTGAAATCCCTCAGCTGGTATCTCTCCCCTTGCGCTGCCTGTCTCTCCACCCACACTCTTGGTATGTTTGATGGGGCTCTTTCATCCCCCCCACTGTTCCCACACAATTTCACATGTGGTCTGAGCGGGGCACTTCCTGCCGTTAAAAAAAGCAAACCCAAGCCCCCTGCAGGAACAGCCTGCGTGCAGAACACCCAAGTTGACAGAGTGTGAGAGAGAAGGACTAATCCATACCAGATGAGCCACAGCAATAGCCCTACTGAGCCAGGCCAAACACAGAGCAGAAGACAGAACAATCCTTTTCTTCCCCCCCACCTCCTCCCCTTGCTCCCTCTTCAAGTGGACACTTCAAAACACTAGGAAAATATTCCAAGGAGCACGGCCCTAGCTTTAAACCGATATTGTTTGGGTTAAGTTGCCTACCATGCAATGTTCTTTCTTCACTTTCAAAATAAACCCTAGGAAGCATTAATGCAAATACTGTATAAACACACATTCATTCCTACATTTTAAAATCTGCCCCGGCGCTCGGGCTTGGGTTGCTGTTTAATTTGATGCGAGAACCAGATGTATCTCCAAAATTGCAGATCTTCACAACCTCCTTACATGTAAACAGGAGGAAATGTGATCCATATCTGAGACAGAGACCTCCAGAAAGCAGCCCCTGGAACCCCAGTGCTTGTCCTGCCTTTGGATGTGCTTATCACAGCTCCCATTTCACTCCAGCTCCCAACTATCAGATCGAAGAAAGGAAGTGCACCACAGTCAGATTTTTGGACAAAGCTCAATAAGAGCTTTTGGATTTCAATTTTTTTTCTCTACTTAGATAGTTTCAACCTCTTAAATACTCTATTTTTTGACTTTAGAATAGGCATATTATAAGTTAACTCATATTTTCAGTCAAAGAACAATCTGATATTTAAATCTTGTTGTAATGAGATTTTTAAATAGTATTAAACAGGCTTTGAATAAATACAAACACAAAAATACAAACCCATAAAATCAATATATTGTATTATGGCATTCTAATATCAAATTATTCTTTCAACTGTCCTTCTGAAGGTAATCTTAATTCATTGAAAATAAATATGGTTTTATCTGGTTTTTAGGAATTCACTTTTAACCTAAATCTTTAAAACTGGACCTCTTTTTTTCTTTTTTTTTTCTTTTTTTTCTATTTTTTTTTCAGCCCCAAAATGATATATTTTGGGTATAAGACTTCATGAAAAAAAAAAAATCACACAAATTCAGTGGAAAGTGATCATTGGAAATTTTTAGTTAAATGGCATTTTTTTTTTTAATTGGAAGAAATCTCAAAAAATTTCCACCACCTTCCCATAATATGTTATCAATTAAATGCTCAGTTGGGCATTTGAAAATGCAATTATTCACCTGCAGCCTGAGGTGTGGTTTCCAAATGGTTTCCAAACCACTGCTCCCCACAGGCACTGTGGATCAGCTGGCTCCCCCCTGGATGCCTTTGGGCTCTAGAGGAACATCTCAGGGTCTCATTTGGAGCATTTTGGACCTCCCCAGGATTTTTCCCATTTTGAAGCCTCCATGTAAAGCAGATTCAGGGCTCTCAATAATTACCCACAATGGAGAGAGAGCTTTGAAGGATGCACCATCCCCTTATTTTGGTACTTTGAGCATTGAAGGGAAAACTTGAGCCACTTTGAAGACAATGAACCCCTAATTTCTGCAGTTCAGGAATTTCCCCCATCTCTGGAGGGAAATTTCTCCCTCAAATTCTGGCTAGGGGATTTATTCCCTCTCCATCCCTGCCAGGTTCTTTCTCCTGCCGGACTCACTCGGGCTCCTTTTGGCTCTGCCAAACTGATGCATTCCCACAGCGGCCAGCAGGAGCTAAACCCAGCCTGGTGGGTCACAGATCCACTCCCAAAGAAGAGCCTGGATATATTTTTACACAATCCCACACGCGGTGACAGCTCCAGGGCTGCCACACCCCAATGGGAGCAAACAGCTCCCACTGGAGCTCGGCTTTGCTCTCCGCTCCTCACAACAGGCACAGAGACCATCCCAAGCTGCTCTCCTTTCCCTTTCACATCCCCTCTGTGCTCAGGGCCAAAAGGAGGAGGAAAACTCCCCAAAGGAAGAGCAGAAACAGCATTAATCCTGTGTGAGGACACCTGGGAGAGGACATCAGCAGGGACACAAATGCAGCTCTCCAGTGCTGTTCATGGCAGAGCGATTTAATTCCTCCTCTTGCTGTTTCAGTGGAACTGCTCACCATCATCACTCCTTTCCTCCACCTGGGCCTTTTCTCCCTCCTCTGGACCCTTTTTGCATGGGGGATGTCACACAGGGACAGGAATGTCCCACTCCACACACTCATGCCCCCATCAAAGCTGTGTCTGCGGGACTGCAGGGGTTACCAGGCTCTGTCCCCAACAGGTGCCCTCTGTGGGTCACTGCCCATCCCATTCTGGCTCCTCGAGGGTTTGGAGGTGAAGGGAACAGCTGGGATGGACAGGGAGGTTAAACAGAGGAATTGGAGAGGATGGGACTGGCCCCTGTGTGAAGGGAAGCAATGATTTCTGTTTCATACCCACAAAGAAACAATGGGATTCCATTCCTTACCATCAGGGTGAGGAAAAGACTCTGACAGACCCTGGGGATGATGCTCAGGAAGCTCAGGAAGGACGTGAAGGGTGTTGGTGCAGGAGTCACCTCTGGATGCTAAAGCACTACTTTAAGAAATTATGTATTAAAGAGCAAAACCTTGCAGATATTTACTTAAAAATATTTCCAATCATAAAAGTTGCCCCAGCAAAGTGGTTGGAGTAGAAGAGGAGACAAACCTACACCTACTCTCCTTACAAAATTGATCCATGTGGGAGAACAGCCAGAAAAATCTCAGTGGCTCCTGATTATAGGAATAATGTATTAATCATGGACAAAATTTCCAGATAGGCATTATCACTGAATTTTTTCCACTTGTGATTAAGATGACTGATTTCTGTATTTGTATTACAGGATTGTATTTCTGTATTCTGTATTACAGGACATAAATTACTCACACAAACAGGAGCAGATTTGTACCCTGCAGCCTGGGCACTGGAAAAACACAGCCAGCTAAAAAATATTACATACATGTATACATACCTCGGGTCCCACTTCTCTTACCATTGTTTATTGTGCTATCCCACTTTTATGTAAAGAAGGAAAAAGTTCACTGGCAGTTGCTCTTTCCTCTGAACAAAACCCCCATTCTCCATTTTTAAAGCCTGCAGCTGAATAAACCAGAGAACCTGGCCTTTCTTTCCAGGCAGGGGCTGTCAATATTATATGATGCTGGAGAAACACGGGGAGAAGCGAGGCAAGGAATGAAACACCAAGATTTTCTGTTTCAAAATACCAAATGTCTGAAGCCAGTGTTAGGCTGTGCCAACACACTGAGGAATGAGTGAAATGTGAAACATGATCTCCCTAAGACGCTGCAAGACACAGAGGCTGGATTCTCAGAGCGTTGCTATTAAAAGCCCATTTGAAACTCTGGGCTCTCCTCTGGGAGGATAACAAGAAGTAAAAAAAAAAAAAAAAAAAAAAAAAAAAAAAAAAAAAAAAGAATTTGCTGGTAAAAATTATATTTAATTCCATGGTTAGGCTGCCTGGGCAGAATATCAGGAACAACAATATTTTCTGGGGGTTTTCTCCCTTGTGGGACTCTCTGCGAGATTTTTGTTGTTATTGGTTCTTGGGGCAGGGGTTGCCTTTCTCCCCTGGGTGCACGAATGGCCAAAACATCATTAGCTGCAATAATTAATCTTTGCTTCTGTGCAGTTTGGAGAAGCAGGGCCTTTATTGAATAGCCTTCTATTTAAATGTAAGCCAGATGCCGCTCTCGTAGCCATCACAAACACAAACTATTAGTTTTAGTTCAGGTCACGGCCAGTTGAGTTATTTGAACTCCTCTAAATGCTTGTGCCTCCCAGCTCTTTCTTGCTGGGGCACCGAGTCTAAATAAGGCAGAAAATGGTCATTTTAAAACCAAACTTTAAAGCCAGCACAGAGCTGTTATTAAAACAAAGGACTTAAAATTTTCAATTCCATAGTAATAAGATATAACTTTATTTTATTAACTTCTCATGTTTTCTCCCAGCATGTGTGTTTGCAGCACATTTGTACCCACGGGCAGATGGAGCCAGAATTTGCGTTACAAATATTCCCTCTGAAGGCAGGAGAACATTTTTTGGGAGTTGATGCTCATCATGAGCAAAGCTCACTCGGCTGAGGACCTGGCAGGAACCTCACTGTATTTACTCTCACATTTCACACAGGCATTGTTTATAATCCTTATTTCTGACATGTTTATAATCCTTATTCCTGACATGCCCAACTCTAATTAATAAAACCACTTCTGGTCAAAGACCTGCTCCAACCTCTCTGGGTGGAGCTTGGGAAGACTCCCAGGCTCTGCCGCTCCTCTGAGAGCTTCAGTGATAAGCAAACTTGGTCACCAGCTACAGAAAGAAAATACGTAACATTTTGCTTTAGGGAAAAAAAAAAAATTAAAATCTTTCTTTAGAAAGAAAATACGTAAAATTTTTAAGTCAATACCTGGTGGAGTAGCAGCTATAGGGGTGTGAAATTCTATGAAGGATGGTGAGAAGAAGAAGAGAAAGAAGAGAAAGAAGAGAAAGAAGAGAAAGAAGAGAAAGAAGAGAAAGAAGAAAAAGAAGAAAAAGAAGGAAAAGAAGAAAAAGAAGAAAAAGAAGAAAAAGAAGGAAAAGAAAGAAAAGAAGAAAACAGGATTTATCCCAAAAGGAGATCAAACTCCAAGTGCTCAAACAGATGCAGACAAGTGGTGGGAGATGTTTGCAGGACAATTGCAGCACACAGACATGTCCTGTGACACATCCACAAAAAATTTAGGGTCCACTGGGTTGGAGCTGAGCTTAACAACCCAGATTTAATGAAGCAGATGCATCATGTCCAGAACTCCGTCCCCGCACGGATCTGGCTATTGTCACCTCAGCAGTGACATGAAGGAGCCTCTTGCTGGCGGGTTTTGCCAGCAGTGACACAGCATGCACGGAGGATCTGCCTCTGCCATCAGCAGGGCTCAAAGCAGCCCCGAGATTTTCCAATTTCCTGACGGATTCCACGGAATTCAGCCCAGTTTAACTTTAGTTAAAAGCTCTGGCAAGGCCATGTCGATCTTGTCGCTGGAGTAGCTGCTGCATCACTGTACTTGCCATTAATCAAGAGCATCTTGGAGCTGTTGTGCTCAGCTAACAGGTTCCAAATGGCTTCACACTGAAGTGAAAACAAAGAGAGATTTTTTTTCTCTCCCCTCTTCGCCTCCTTTTCGCACTTTACGCTGCATATTAAGAAATCTGCTCTCTGGATCCTGATATCAGGATAATCTGGCTGTAATTAATGCCTGAGAACATTTGTTCCCTGCCTTACTTGTACAAGAAGGAAGTGTGATATTCAGATTGTTCCTGTTGGAAGGAAAATATACAACATTTTAAAGTCAATACTTGGTGGAGTAGCAGCTATATGGGTGTGAAATTCTATGAAGGAAAAGAAACCCGGGGAATTTATCCCAAAAGCAGATCAAAATCCAAGTGTTCAAACAGCAACCTAATTACTGTAACCCATTATTGAGATGAAGTGATTTCATCCTTGCTGTCCCGTGAAACAAGACCCCCAGCTACTGCACGGTGAGGAACAGATGGAGGGGTGTCAGGAATGATAAAAACTCCTGGAGTATAAATGTAACAAATAGGTTTGGGGCGAGGAATGGCGCCGTGCATATCATAAAACCCTGCCAGGCTTCTCATGTTCCGATAAATCTTGATTTGGTAACGGGATAACTTCAGAGCCCCCCGCCTTGGGTTTCACCAGTGATTAGATCACCGATGTACGGGGCAGGGCAAGGCAGAAGGGAGGAAGGGACACCACTGGGAGGCCTTAAATGACCTCTGCTCG
This sequence comes from Melozone crissalis, assembly GCF_028551555.1. Lineage (NCBI taxonomy): Eukaryota > Metazoa > Chordata > Aves > Passeriformes > Passerellidae > Melozone > Melozone crissalis. The sequence goes on from NW_026535785.1 coordinate 2,922,796, forward strand.
CTGCTCTTGGATGCAGGAGAAAAGCCCATGGTGCAGGGTTGTCATTATTGCATTGTTCATTTTTGGGGTGGCCTCATTCCAAGATGAGTTTAACTGGAAACAAATCTGCTGCAGGCTGTGCAAGGGGACCTGTGGAGGAGCTGGAGGGGTGGAGCAGCAGCTCTCATCTGCTGATTTTCCCCAGAATCGTGCAGTTCTCCTCCAGGCATGGCAGGGTGGGGAAAAGACTCTGACAGAGCCAGGGGATGATCCCCAGAAAGCTCAGGAAAGACATGAAGGGTCCTCCAGCAGTGTTGTTGAATGCCAAAATGATTTTCCCATCATTCCTCAGTAGGAATAACAGCATCCTCCCACTTCCCTGGTGAGGGGAACACCACCCCAGTTCAGCATTTCAAAATTCATTTTTACATCCCACTTTCACCCCCATTATTTCCCCATTGCATTGCAAGAGTGAAAACTTTTCTCCAACAAAAAAAAAAAAAAAAAACCCTCTTGAGACAGTGATGTGCAAACAAGAGAGGCCTCCTTTTAACGAGCAAGGAAAACATTAAGAATCATTTCGGGCAGAGCACCCACCTATTCATCTTTCTTCCTGCTGCTCCTTTTAGCACTGAAAATGCCCCCAGGCTCTTCAAATCCTCGAGGTGCATTGGCACTGCCGAGGTCAGAAACTCGATCTGGGTGCTAAAAAGACACTAACAGTTCTGGAGGGTAAAGCAAAACTCGTTAATGATTTTAGCAGATGAACCAGGGGACAGGGGCAGGGTCAGCTGGTAAATCCCATACTACCCTACAAAAGATAACCTTTGACTCCTCCTGACTCTCTGAACTGCCCTGCCAGCAAACCCCCGAGTCCTTGTGGGGCCAATAAATCCTGGGGTGCTCCTATCAGGGATCCTTTACCCTGGCTGTAAAACATGAGAGCCCCAACCAGCCCAGCGGTTAAAAGTCGTCGCTGATAAACTGAACTCCTTTCCTTCAGAGGGGAAAATGTCCATTTCTGTGCTGGAATGGCAAAATAACCACAACAACACATCCATAAGCCAAGCTATGCCTTCAGAAATGCTCAGGCAGCTGGGGAAGTAATGAGGATGAGGAGGGTTTCAGCTGAGAGCAGGGTTTGACCCAAAGCCCCCTCAGTCCTTTTGTCCCTGGGACACTCTGCTGAAGGGAACCATCCCCAGCCAGGCCCGAGCGTCCCTCAGACAATGAATTCCTCCAAAAGGAAAAATGAAGACCTCAAGCAAGATGGGTTTGAGTTAGGCAAACCAAAAGATTCTGCTGTCTTTATTCTGAGGAGCAGTCCACAGGGAGCATGGGATGGTGGTGCTTGGAAATTTGTGTTGAAAATGCATTTCTCTTCCCAGAACGACGCTGGGATGTGATGAAACTGCTCTGGCCAGTGAAAGCTTTCACAGCAGAAGCACACCTTTCTTTAACAGGATGGTAAAAGTGTTTCTTCAGGCTGTGAGTGGTTTTTGGTGGGAGCAGGAAAGCTGCTTTGAGCCACCTCTTGTTCCTGGTCACTCTTCTCCCAAACTGCCCAAGCCTTTGAGGGCTGAACTGCTCAGCCTTCCCTGGCTTCTCTTGAAACAAACCAATAATCACTTCCAAAACTGCCGCTTTCAAAACTCTGGGGTTTGACAGAGAAAGAACACAGAAAAAAAAAAATGAAGGACATTTCCCAGTGCATGTCTGTGGTCATCGTCCTGTCCATGGCTGCTGCCCAGAGGAGCTGGGAATGTGGAATCAAACCCAAACTGGGTTCAGGATGGAGCTCCAAGGCTGCTGTGGGAAGATTTGGGAGCTTTGGGAGTTGGATTTAGCAATGAGATTCCTTCAGCCTTGAGTCTTCTGCTCACATTTGGGGTTTTGCAGTCATTTAATTGAATTGAAAACAGACACAAGCACAAGCCCAGATATGCACAAGGGAGAGAGGTTTTGTGATGGGTCATGCAAGGAATATTTCATTAATTACTCCAGAATTCCTCTCCTTCCTCTTTTAAATACTTTAATATATGAGTGAAATAATTACTGCTGTGGACAACAGTTCTATTCACTTTGTAGCTCTTTCATTTCACTTTTGCTGAAGGATGATACACTAACTCCACTCAAACTAATTTTTAAATGCTAGGAATGATGTTTGGCAAAGGCAAATAAGAAGTAAACAGTGGTAATTTCAGAGGCCTTGGCTGCTTTATATCATAATGTGCTTTTACAGCTACTTCTGGCCTCAGTTTCCCAAAATTAGCATTACCAGATCACCAGAGGCACTGCTCATGGAACAGGGGAAGTAAAAATTTTATTCAATATTACGCTGCTCAGTAATGATGGTAATGAAGAATTCTGGTTTATATCATATAAATATGCCAGATTCTTGTCCAAATAATATTTTCCAATAGTTTTTGTTTCCATTTTCCTGATGATTATGAACATATGCAGCGAAATGAAATGGAGACATTATAGAAGAAAGTAAGCAGTAAGATCAAGGGTCATGAGTATTTGCTCTTGCACTGAACCTGAAAGGAAATCTTCCATAAAGAAGTTTTTCCTGAAAGGCCAGTGGGAAGCTAGCAGGAGCATTAAGATGGAAGATAGGATACCTATAAAAAGTTGTGTTTCAAAAGAAGGATGTGGGAAGAAAGGAAAGTAGGGAAGGAAATGGCATTTCAAACCATATTAAAGTAAGAAGCGGGTTTCCTAATCCTGAAAGCCTTAATTAGCCCCTTTTTAAAAGTGAAGCAAAATAGATTAATCCCCAAACATCGCATTAAATTCACCACAGTTCCTGCCCTTCTATTTGTGTGGGTAAGAGCTTCACAAAAGGGCTCAGCAATAATAATCATAAAACAAGGACAGCAGCCCAAGAGGCAGCGAGCAGCCCATCAGCAATAAAGTGGAGTGTGGAGCTCGGAGCAACACTCCAAAAACAAATTAGTTGGTGTGCACAGCCCAGAGCTGAAGGACAACCCAACAATAACAAACCAGTGTGTGCAACCCAAAGCACTCTGGAGCAACCCAACAATAACAAACCAGCCTGGATGCCTGATGGGAGAGGAGAAATTCCGCAAGGAAGTGGATTTGGGGCTGAATTTTCCAAGGGGTTATTATTATTAACAACAGAGAGTTAAACTATTAATGTTTAAATTAAGAATAATACCAGGAGGTATTACCAGAATAATACTCAGCCTTGCTGCCATTGGGTTTAATGAGTCTAGGAATGGGCCCAAAGTACCCTTAAGGGATTTAGCCAGTGAGGAGAACAAATTTTACCTGGAACTAATGAGCCCACCATGGCAAATGGAAACTCTGTTCATCTCTGCTGGATAATGTGAACTGGTCTTTTATGGGGAGATGGAAACTGCTTGAGTCCTGGCACCAGGACCGTGCCTGTGGTAACCTGCTCCCAGATGCTGCTGAGCTGGACCAGGCTTAGCTCACCTAAAGAGAGGATGGCTTCCCACCTTGCTGCTTTCCTTCTGTGGTGAAATTCCCAGACTTCTCTTCAGATGGGAAAAAAGGAGGATAAATCCTCTGTGGAGCCAACACAAATCGTGCCTTAATGCATGTACCCCCAGCCAGCATTCCCTCACAAGCACACCCCATTCGGTGCAGTATGGTGTAAATATATTATGGTTCTTTTTCAAGCCCAAAAAAAAGGAACCATCATCCAGGCCTCCCTGAGCAGAACCCTGTGTGTCAAAGCCTGAGCAGAATCTGACTCCTGAGGTCCTGAGAACAGTTCCAAGGCTCAAACACAGCCAGGCTCTTCAAACTTCACAGCTTGAGCTCCTCTCTGGCAGAGCTGACACCTCCCAAAAGCAAGTTTTGGACAGCAGAATCCCTCAGAAGGGGAGAACACATGGTTAACTGGAGACCAGGGAATATCCAGCCTGGCATATACTCAGTAAGAGAAGATGCCAGCTTTTCCCTTTCTGTCCTGTTTTGGTGAGGAGAAGTAGTCCAGATCCATCTCTTTGCCCAGAGTCTATAAAATAGCTCCTGTTGTCAGTCTGGGATTGATGGGAAGAGGAGGGATGGAGTCTCTCAGAGATGTAAAATAACGCCCCAAATCCCCTGACTGTCCACACAACACAGACATGCTCCTCTTTTTATCCCTTTTCCAATGGGAAAACATCCCCATACAGAAAATGTTCTGCTGAAGAAGAAGACCAGGACAGTTCTGGATTAAGAAGGCAAGGCAAATATTACAGAGATTTTGTGGGAGCTTTCTTTTTCCCTTTGGAAAGAAATAATCCCTGATGTTGTAATCTGTGGTTTGGCTCCCACCTACATCTTGCCCAGGGATTGCTGCAGAGTGAGCCTTGATTCAGACCAGTTTAGCTGGAACCAGAGTACAGCTGAAGGTGTTTGGAAATTACTTTCGATCTCCAACACTCCAGAGACCTGGCTGGGAACGTTGCAAATAGATCAAGGAAATTAAAAGGAACATTGGGGTCACTACGAGAGGTCAGGAGAGAAAAGGAAGAGTTGACCCTGATTAATCACAAACACGATGCTGTTGAGAAGAGAAAACATTTTGGGGTTTAGACTCCTGGCAAACAACAGCAGAATACCAACAACTTCCATTGGATGGATTTTTTTTTTCCCCTTCCAACCAAACCAGAGGAAATTCCTGAACTGACAATGAACAGGAACAATGAGTGAGTCAGTACCACCAGTGCCAGAAATTCTCTGGATTTCCTAGCCAGACTGATGTCTTTGGAAGGTCAGAGTGATACAGAGATACATTTCTATAAAACTTGGGGCTTGAGTATAAGCCAAGTCAAGACACAGATAATGAAGGCAGAAATATTCCAGCTACCCATAAAACATCAGATCTTTGGAGAGAGAGAAGACACACTTTCTCCCTCACTCTTTCCCAATTTTTTTTGCTCATTTATAACATTACGTTGCTATAGTTTTATATGAAAGGTGCTCAGAGGCTGCCTCTGATGACAACCCTGTAAAACCACCAAAAAAGAGCTGTGGGAGGATAACGCTAAGAAATCCTATTAGTATTTTAATTCTGTCTATTCTGATTCCAAGATTTTTTTTTCATTTTGTAGAATGGGGCCCTGGCAATACCTGACACCAAAGAGCCAGAATTAATGTAATATTGCTTTTTTTTTTTCCCAGGAGTGTTTATACCTTGCCATGGTACATCCTAGATCTATTCATGCTTATCTCTAATCTTCATCATCATAATTGTGGAAAAAATCCCAGAGTGTAGGGTTTTTCTCAAAACCAGACCAGGTACAATCACATATAAAAAGAAATCTAATCAGCATAATTGGCATGAGGGTCCAAATTTCATCCATTTGTGGTTCATGCTGAGTTTGGGTGGTTTCTGTTCTGCACCCAAGGGTGCCACAGATCCAGGGTGACACCCTGCCACCAGCTCAGGAAGTTCTCCATAAATGATGTAAGCTCAGGAAGTGAGGCAGAAACGAGCAGCCAGAGGAGAATGTGATTTTTAAATCCTAATGGGAGCCTGTTCTCTGTGCAGAACATTCTTGCCATAAGTTACTCATCTGTTTACTTGCTATTAATTTAAATGCAAAACTGTGAACAATATCTCTGGGACTTCTTTCCCCCTGGTAGCTGTAAAGTCCCAACAATCCCAGTTCCCAGTCCCAGTGTCACACTGTTAATGTTATTGCTAGGCGCTCACACGAGAGATAGAAGCTCTGAAGATATCCAGATGCACCAAGCAGATACACAACGTGATATTATTACTGGCATGCCCCAAATCTCATTACTTTCAGCAAGTATCAGTGGAGGAGTGACCTCCTTGCAATGTGAACACCACCAGAACCCACAGCCCCAGGCCCCTTTTTTTCAAGCTGCAATTTCCTAATCTCGCACTACCGAACCCAAACACGCAAATATGCAACAATGGATGGAAAGAGAAGAAGGCCTCGCTGTATGAGGGTTGGATTAGGAGAGGAATGGCTGGAAAACCTAAATTGCAGCAGGAGAACATTCCAGCCCGGGGATCTGATGACACTGGGGCTGAGCTCTGCTCCTGTGGTTTGCACAGTACCACCAGATGGATAACCTTGGGCTGGAACCCAACCCGTTTTTGTGAAAAAAACCCCCTTGTTTTCCCCCAGCACAATCAGCACAGCCACTGCTCTGCCGAGATAAAGATGAAAAGTTTAACCTGGGGAAAAAACAAGCGGGGTTTTTTATTGTTATTATTTGTTTCTCTCCGGTATTTCAAAGGCTGCAGCGGGAGCAGAAGGCATCCTCTGGAACACGCCGCCAGGAACAGGGAGTTGATACAGATGTATTGATTTAATCGGCCTGGGTGACAGCATTTATTTATGCAAAACATCTGTGACAAAAACGTGGCACTTTGAAGGTGCAGTGATATGTGCCTGGTCCTGCCTGGCACGTTAAAATGTGTGATAAGGGCATCCAGCCAGCTGATTTTAGGGCGTTGTTTGCTTTGTATATCACCTATTTCATGTTATTCTCACAGGCCAGGAGGCTCTAAAAGCTTTTTTGCTGTAAATTTTAAATAATTAATTAAAAATTGCCACCCAGCGCACCAGACTGACACGGGCAAACAAACCAGAAAGCACAAATATTATAGGGAAAAAAATAGGAATATTAAAATATGTGTTTTCTGGTCTTGATTAGACAGAAACTAAAGAGTTTTTAATGCATGGGAAGGCAAAATTTGTCTGCAAATTTGAGAGATTACATGATGGAAGACAATGTGAGATTGTCATCTCTTCAGCAACAGCATGAGAAAATATTTGGAGTTCCTACGTACACCAGCAAAAGTTTACATGATAAATCAGTAGCTTGAGTGCTTCCAGAATCCTGGTACAGATGAATGTGTTGAAACTATTGTTTCTGTTGTCTTTTTAATGCTACTGGGAAGCTTTTTGTGGTAAAGCCACAGCTATTGCCAGCTACATTATTACAGTCTCAGCCTAACATCTGCAATTACTAGGGAGTAAACGGTTCGCATCCCATATGAAATATAAAAAAAAATGAGGAACAGATTTTGCTGTTGTTCTCCCTCCCTGCGAATCCTGTGACATTTTTTACTGTTTAACTGTGCCTGGGCAGTTTAAGGGTCTGGGAGAAAAGGAAGGCAAAGGGTTCATTTACAATTAGTGATGGCTAAACATTAAAAAAAAAAAAAAGAAAATTAAAAAAATAAAACAGGAGGGGGGGGAATTTGGCGGTTCAGAAAAAATTTGAGATGATAATCAGGAATTTATGAAAAATGTCTCTACAGGTCACATTTTATTGGTTGATTCTCCTATATCCTGTTCATCCCAAGGTGCTGCTTCTCCCTGTCCATGCAGATCTCCCTCTCCAGCCACCCTCTCTCAGCATCACCATCCACCACCCCACTCTGCACATTTTCTTCCTCACACAGAGCTGGGAGGAGATCCCACCGTGAAGATCCATCCAGCTTGCTCATTTCCTTGCTTCAAAGCTCTCCTTTAACATTTTCTTCTGCCACAGTGCCTACAAGGAGCAATAAAATCCATAAAAAGTTGCATTTCCTGGCGTGAGGAAGTAATTTTGTCAATATTTATGAACGGTATTGACTTTGGTGTGGTTGCTCAGAGAGCAAAGGGCACCGAATATGCCAAAATGTAACTTTTGCCCTATTTTTGGTGCTTTTAGGAGGAATTCTGCTGCACAAGGTATCCAAGAAACTGGACCTTGTAATTCCTTATCCTTGCTGGGATGTTTTGGGCCCTTCAATGAGACACACGGAGCTTGCTCCCAGTTCTCCTGGCACATGTCCTTGAGGCTTCATTTGTTGGGGAGCCCAAGCCAAGCAGGGTGGTTCCAGCCTTTAAAAATCATATGAAAAAACTGCTTTTATGGAGCTGCCAAGATGTGTTGCTTCTGCATTTCCATGGCAACCCTGGGCAGGCATTAGCCAGCAAGCCCTCATGGTGATGCTGTGAGCCCCAATTCCATCCTGGATATTTCCAATGCCAAAAGCTACTCCAAAAGCAGCCAGTGCAGGCCTTAACACACACACAGGATTTCCAAAATGCTTTCAAGTCTTCAAAGCACTGTGCAAACAGGAGCTAATTAAAATTTAATTAATGTCCTGACAGGTAAAAGGTTTCTCATTTTGCTTTTAGCTGATGCTCATTCATGGCCAATGGAAATCATGTGAGACCCCAACCAAAACACTTTCAGGCAAAACAGACTCTGATTTGCTGCATGCATTTAGCTAAGAGCTGAGTGAACACTTTTTTTTGTAAATATATTTACTTATCCTTTTTTTTTTTTTTTATACTATTTCCCCTTTTTTTTCCTTCCCTGCACAAAGATAAATAAACAGCAAGCTGGAACAAAATGACAGAATATATGTAAAACAGAGGGGAAAGGTTAAATACCAAAGTGAAATTGGGCATTAAAACAAAAGTCCATTCTCGGGGTGTAAACGAAGTGTCCAACCCTTTCATCAAAAGTGTTTACAGCTTATTTTTGTAATGTGACTCTAAGTGGATAATGTAGCACACAGCAAGGGGCTGTGCATAAATATGGCCCTGTTTGGGATTTTTAAAATCATAACAGCCTTTGAAATATGAAAATCTTGAGTCTTGATACAATCCATATTATTGAACTGATGCCAGCACCTCCATGGGTTTGATTAGCTTGCAGCAATCCATGGATTTGATGGAGACCTGATTTAGGAGCACAGTATTCGTAGGGTGGTGATGAAGTGACACCAACTGTGCAAAGATTCAGAAAGGTGAGGATTGCTTCCTCCTTCCCTGCTATAGCTCCAGTGGAAGTGCTCAGTCTTCAAGTTTTTGGAAAATCAGCTCATTTAAGACTAAAGAGATGATTCCAGAATCAATATGGGTCTGAGAAGCTCAAGGTTTTCAAAGTAAAACCTTCATCTCGCAAGATTAACAAAAAAATGTCCAGGTGCCTGCAGGAGATCTGAGCTCTCATCTGCCCACCTCCTTTTTTTTTTTTTTTTTTAAATCAACACGTCAGTGTTAAAAGCTTCTTTCACTTTTTCATGGCCAAACCCAAATCTTGGCACAACAGCTTTGTCAAAGACCTCTCCTTGCTCTGCCCATGGAAACATCCAGGGTCAGATCCAGCTGAAGATGCCAGGTGGGATGGGGCTTGGAGCAACCTAACATAGTGGATAGATAGATAGATAGATAGATAGATAGATAGATAGATAGATATAGATATCTATGGTGTCCCTGCCCACTGCAGTGGGGTTGGCACAAAGATCTTTATGGTCCCTCGCAATCCAAACCATTCTGTGACGCTCTGTCCCTGCTTATTGCACAGGGTTTGGACTGGATGACCTTTAAAATCCCTTCCAAATCAAACCATTCCATGATTCTAGGACTCTAGGATTCAATCTGCTGTGTGATTCCTGTTGGCAAAACACCCACCAAGGACACTTCAATGAGATGCCACACTGGGGCACAGGACCTGCTCTCAGCCTCCACTGATGGAAGTGGTTTTGAGAGAGGAACGTGGATCCCTGTGCCAGGGAGGAATTCCACATTTCCCTGCCTCTGCCAGCCCTGAACATCTCCCAGCAGGAGAGTTGGGCCTCATGGTGCTGTGGACATTCCCCAGCCCGTATGGACTCCACCTGTGGTTTGGGTGTACCACAAACACAACACGGGAATTCTCACCCCCGTTTGGGAATTCTGGTCAAAAACCACTTCAAGAAAGCTGGACCTGGACCAGCTTGTCCTGCATGGGCTGATGTTTGTGCTGGGAATGTAAATGATGCTCCTTCCCCTTTTATCACACCTTGCGCTCTCCTGGCTGCAGCACATCAGGGAGGTTGTTCTGGCAAGGTTAGCTGAGAAATATTTTGAAAACCTGGAAATGCAGAAGGCTCAGCCTTCAAAAACCCATGTTCTTTTGTGACTGAGCTTTCTGGATGCACTCGCTGCATTTTTAGCAACGAGACCATTGGCAGAGTTTTCTAAAATCGTTGGTTTCCTGCACCAGAAAACAAAGAGAGCCAAACCCTCTCCAATGAGCTCGATTGTTCTTGTTCCTTGCTTTGCTGCAGGAAGCATGAGAAGCCAATATCTTGAATAACTGGGATCCAAGCAGCTTTTTCACATCTCCTTGATGTTTTTTTCAGATCAATTTATATAAAACATTTTGCAAATTCTGGTCAAGTTTACCATTAGGAACAATTCCCGTTATTCATTCAACGTTTTCCTTTGTTTAATTTAATGGGATTTCTCCAAAACTTCTTCTTATGTCAATCAAAAAAATGCCTTTCCTTTCCTAGTGGTTCACAGCCCTCATATACATGCAGACAGTTATCATATCCTCCCTTAGTCATAATTTGGACAACTTAGCCATATTTAGGTATTTGAATCTTTTCTCGTAAGCCATTCCCCTTTGGCTCTTCATTACTTTTATTACACTTTAATTTTTATTTTTTTTCCTTCTTTCTCCCAGAATTCTCTCTGGGGTGTTGATTCCTTGCTGAGGTTCCCTGTGTGTAGCAGCATTCAAGAAATGAGATGATCACCATGAGGATAGTTTGGAAAGCTGTTATCTCCATGGTTGATTCAGATCCATCTCCCCTTCTGGAGCCTCATAAAGGACAAGTTTTCCACTGCCCTGTCCTAGAACCAGCAGAGATCAAATGTTCTCCTCCATGGTGGTCACATCCCCTTCATGCACAGAGACTTTTTCTGCTGGAGGTGACTTATTCTGAGTAATTGAAGCTTTGTAATTAACCTCCTGTGTTTTTCCCCAGTGTTTTCCCCCATCTGCAAGCCCAATGCACATTTTGTTTGCTGTGTCCTCCAATGTATCCATGAAGAAATTAGATAAAGCCAGGCTTAACGCACTTCCGTCTCCAAGCAGCACCTCCTTCATCTCCCCAAACGTGACATCTCAAACTTTATCCTGGTTTGTAGCATTCCAGCCAAGGCAGAGACCACAGACAAGCACTCACATCCAGGCCAGACTGAGTCAAGCTTTCAGTTCAGATTTTATGGGGCTATCAAACGCTTCACTAAAACACAGAGATGTTTGCCCAGAAACCATGGTAGCTGTTTTCATCTTCCTGCTCAGGCAATTAGAGTTGGAGGAACTGGTTGCAAGATTGTGAATGTCTCTTATGGTGGTCTCTGCCGGTTTAGAGCCAAAAGGAATGTTTTCTACTGAGCTTTCCTCCCTACTTAAAATGCCCTGAGCTCCAAACTCCACACGGGAGTTTGATAATCAGAGGAAATCTGGGCACAACTGCTTGAGCTGTGATTTTCAGGCGCACAGTAAGGTGAGCCTGGTCACCAAATCAACCCCATCAGTGCCCTGCTGTGCATTAAACGCCTCCATTTGTCTCTTGGTGGCCATGCACAGGTTGTTGGAAACAAGAGGGGCTTGATGTCCACCCATTAGACCTGCCCCTACAGCACCTGTGCGCTGCCCTGGGTCACCTCAACCCAGAGCAGAGGAAGTCAGGACTGGGGAGGGAGAAGCTCAGGACCTGAGGCCGCTCTGTGTTGGCTTGTCATCACCTGACTTAATAGTTAACATTATTATTACATTTAAGAGAGAACATAAGGAATGCATTTGTCTGGAATTACTTATCACTTGGAAGTCTGGGCTCGCAAGGAGATATGAACAGCTTTAGCAGGTCAGGCTGGAAGCCCATGCCAAATAACCTCCTATCTGCAACAGTAGTGAGAGCCCAGCAAAGAGTACAAATGTAGGTCAGTCCTACAGCAACACTTCCCCCCAAACACTTGCCCAGCTTACAGTGGTTTCTGGCTCAGGCGCTTTCTGAACCAGACACGGAGCCTTTCTGTTTAATACAAAACCCAGATGGATTTTAAAAGCCTCTGATGAGTTTTTCTTTCATGAATGCATCCAGTAAACTTTTAATGCTCCCAGGATCCCGTGGCAAGGGGTTCCATGGGATGATGAAGCACGGTGTGGAGGATTGCTCCTGCTCCCTTGGAGCTGCCAGCCACCAGCTCCATTTCATGGTCTGAGGTCTGTGTTAGAGGCAGAAACAGCAAACAGCTGCCTGCTATTCGCTCCTTGTCATTCCTAACTCCTGAGAAGGCCATCAGATCCTCTCACTCATCTCTCTTCTGGCTGAAGAAACAGAATCCATTTAATTGGCACCACCCTCTGTGTTCCAGCTTGACTAATTCCTCTAGGAGCTGGGAAATTTCAGGTATTCCAGGTGGAGATGCACCAAAGTTTATAAAATAACACATTTTCTTTCTATCTATTATCTATCTATCTATCTATCTATCTATCTAATCTATCTATCTATCTATCATCTATCCATCAATTATTTATCTCTACCTATCTATCTATCTATCTATCTATCTATCTATCTATCTATCTATCCATCTATCATCTATCTACCCTCTTAATTCTTAATAATTTCTAATATTCACTTGGCTTCCTGGGAGCCACAAGACCAAGATATTTCCCAGGATAATTACCCTGCATCCTTAATGATTACAATTAACTTAGAGTGTAAGATTTACTTCAGAGCATTTCCAGCACCCTCCTCCCCCGTGTACATCACTTGACGTTTATCTGTCCTGAACTTCCCCTGATGTTTTCTCACTCAGCCACGGCCTTCCAGATGGATTTTTGGCATCCCATCACAGTCACCTTTCATCTTTAGCCCCCGAATGGTTTAGTATTGTCATCAGGGTGGGCTCATCAGTCTGTCTCCATCCCCACATGAAGATTTCTTCTCCCTTTTTCCTTAGTTTGACGCTGGATTCTCATCCATCTGTCAAGTGGAGTGACCCATACAGAACTGTGCCATTAGTGACTGCTGAAACGCCTTGGAAAGCATCTTCCCCTGATAGGATGAGTGATGTGGGAAGAGAAGGAGAAAGAAATTTCCTCTTATTCCTGGAAATAAATGACAATTGTTCTAAAAGTCTGCAGACGTCTGGCTATTACATCATTCGAGGCTCTGCAGCTTCCAGCTAGCTTTCCCTTAACAAAGGAGATGCATTTCCTTCAAGGAATTCCACCATCTACACATCTGATATTAATTCTCATTGGGCAAAAACAAGAATAGGCACAAGTGACTTTTCCAGTTGATGTTTACTTTTTCCCAGGCCACAAAACATCCATTGACTGTGAAACTTCAATTTGCTGCATAACAAATGCCTGCTTTCGTAATAGGTTAATAAAGCTGTTTCACAAATAACAGCACGAGAAGCTACAGATGTTGACCTAAGGGAGGAAAAAAAAAATAAATACAAGCAACATTCGGGTTTAATTTGATTATTTATTAAATATTTATTGCAGTATCTGAGAATGGAAGGAATTTCATTCTGCCCAGCTGGTCATTCTGAGCTGTTGAATTCAGCAAAGGGATGGCTGGCAAGGAGGAGATCTTCTGCCTCCTGGGAGTTCTAAATTGCACTTTGAGGCTGCAATTTGGTTCTTTGCTCTTATTTCCCCATCCTTGAGGCATGAAGGGTACTTTTTTGCTCACTTACATGGGAAAAAACTTTAATTTAGAAAGTGTGGAAAGCACAGAAATCTGAATTTTCAGTAGCCCTGCCCAAGCTGGGTGGTTATGAATTAACTTAGCCAGGAGAAAACCCTTGATCCTTGTATATTTTGGGATGATCCCTGGGATCCAGGCATTCCCTGGGAGCACTCCTCACACCCCCATGCTCACCCAGCAGATTTTCTGGATGAGCAGAAATTGTGGCTGAGCACACAAGGGAATATTTGGGCTGGGAAAGGGAATTAGCTGTTGATTGCTTTGTAAATATTGCCCCCTCTGAAGCGAGCAGTCTGTGTTTGGGCAGGATCAGATACTCTTTGCTCACAGTTTGAGGCACATCATGAGTTATTTTGTGTTCCTGCCTTTGGGAACACGATTTCACCACTGCAAAGGGCCAGCTGAGGTAAAGGGCAGGGAAAGGCATTGGGATGCAGATGCCCTATGGCCACAGCCTGTGGTCCAGCTGGAAAATCCCTATTTTCTGCTATAACACAACCCAACCATCAGCCATTTTCCAGGGCAATTGCTGGGTGGAAAGGGCAGGGACATCTGGATATTACCAGGGAAGTTCTCTACACCATGCACCAAGCCTCCTTGCTCCTTTGTGGATCTGAGAAGCTCAAATTTGAGCTTTATTCTTGCCTGGGAAGGCTTTATTCCTTCCTTTTCTCCATATCCAGCAGGGTAATAAAGTCTGGACATGAAGAATTTGGTGAATGTTGTGTTCCACCCCTGCCACACATGCCAGCGCCCTGCATTTAAAGGCTGGGAAATAAACTTTTTTTTTTTTTGTCCTATAATTTATCCAAATCCTGGTATTTTCCCTAAGCAACATCTGTTGCAGGGAGAAGTCAGTGGGTGTCAGTGTCATTCGGGATCAGACCAGGACAAGCAGGGCTCTCCCACGTCAGAGCTTTCCAGGCTTTTACCACATTTGGACGCAGCGAGGAGCAGAGATCTGGCACGGGTTCTTCTTCAGCATCCTCTGTGGGTGTCACTGAGACAGAGCACAGAAAGCATCAGCGGCCATAAATCCCCAGATGTGCTAAGTGCCACACAATGGAAATGCTTTCAGCAGACTGTCAGGAGGAAGAGGCTTCACTGGGAGTAGGGCAGGGCAGCTGCCTCTCTGCTGAGTTTGGCAGATTGGGTTCTCCAGCTGCTCCCCAACCCATTACAGCTCATTCCTCTGCTCCATCCCCATCCCTGCCCTGCCCCTGCTGCAGACAGAGCTGTGCTGAGGCAGACCCCTCAGAATAAGCAGCTTCATCCTCTCCAGGGATGCTGGAGCTGTGACAGCAACACCAAAGCTGAGGGCAATTTTTGAGAGTTTAAGGGGTTTGGGCAGATATTGTGGCAAAAATCTTTCTGCTCATGCGAGGACAAGTTTTATTAAGCACAAAAAAAAAAAAAAATCAGATATTTGGCATTTTCTGAGTTGCCACCCTCCAGAAAGAGCAGCAGCTGCCTGGGTCAGGATCAAGTGTATGGAAAAAGGGAAAAAAAAGGACATAGCTGTGGCTCCAAGCCTGCTGGAAGCATTTCCATGCCATGCTGAATGCTGGGCTGCTCTGCCCTCAGCAGAGGGACAGATGTGTTTTTTATGGCCACAGATAACTTTCTTCTGAACATGAAACCTCAGAGATAAAAAGGCCTTTATTTACAAGGGTTGGAGCAGCGAGGTTGCAAACTGCATCCCTGAAGGCAGCCAAGGTTTCTGTCCAGGGGTGGGAGCAGATTGGGCAGGCAGTGCTATTGGAAATCATCCATCGCATTTTGCCCCTGGCACTTCTGGGCTCTTTCGCACTCTTTGCACTGAGCTCTGTGAATTTCTCCTGCACAGAAAGAACAGAAATTAAGCAGAATCCAGCTTTTTACTCCTCCCAAGCAAGACTGATTCTTAAATTTTTTGGGGAGCCTCAATAACTTGGAAAGTTTTGGGCCATGGATCAGGGAGAGGAGTCCTGCAGGGGATGAGACCCCTGTGTATCCCCATCTGTCCAGATTGGAAAATCCCAGAAGATTTCTGGCCTCTTAAATGGCATTATCTGCAAATAACTGCAGCCACTGATTCTGTGGGGTTTTTTGGTTTGGCTTTGTTTTGTTTTGGTTTGGTTTTTTTGGTTGGGTTTGGTTTGGTTGGGTTTGGCTTGGCTTGGCTTGGTTTGGTTTGGTTTGGTTTGGTTTGATTTGGTTTGGTTTGGTTTGGTTTGGTTTGGTTTGGTTTGGCTTGGCTTGGCTTGGCTTGGCTTGGTTTGATTTGGTTTGATTTGGTTTGGTTTGGTTTGGTTTCATTTGGTGTTTTTGGGGTTTTTTTGTTGTTTTGTTTTGTTTTGTTTTGTTTTTTGTTTTTTGTTTGTTTGTTTTTTGGGATTTTTTTGTTGTTTGTTTGGTTGTTGGGGGCTTTTTTGGGGAGCATTTAAAGAAGAGTGGCATTTTTAAACGTTCCTGAAGGATTTTCCTTTTCCAAGCGCACTCTCCAATTTATTCCTACAAACTCGTCTCGCTGGGAGCCTCCCCCCTTCACTTCTTTCTGCACAGAAAAAAGGGAAAGGCAGAGAAGGGAGGCTGTGAATGCCTGCAAAGCCAGGACAGCAGCATCAGCACGAGCTCTTAAATCAGGAGAGAACGTTCCCGGGAATGCCACGTTCCCAGCAGGAACAGCTCATTTACATGACGGCAGGACATGGAGCCCCAGGTTGGGTTCTGCAAACCTGGTGTGACAACATGGGCCTTGTTTCCAGACCCTGCTTCCACTGAGCTGACCCTTTCCAGACCCTGCTCCCAATGGAGGCTTTGTGGGAAGCCCAGGGCAAGGAATAAAAGAGAGAAAAGGAGGCAAAAAGCGTTGGAGCCTCCACTGACTCCAGA
This sequence comes from Melozone crissalis, assembly GCF_028551555.1. Taxonomy (NCBI): domain Eukaryota; kingdom Metazoa; phylum Chordata; class Aves; order Passeriformes; family Passerellidae; genus Melozone; species Melozone crissalis. The sequence continues at coordinate 2,939,168 of NW_026535785.1, forward strand.
ATTCCTGTAACCCCTCAGTTTTCTAATGGACCTGGTGAGGTTTCAGGCTATTCTGATAATTATCAAATTGTGGAATGGGCTTTTTTGTAAATAATAGCTTCGTCTATTTTTAGACAATAGGATCTTTGTCTATTTCTTGTCTATTATTGTCAATCCTTTGTCTATTTTTAAAAAATAACGAAATCAAAGGTTCAAAATTTGTTTTTCTACACAATCACAGTGTTATTAACGTGGGGGTGAGAAATCATCTGACACAGGCTGTGTTAGCCACAAACCACTGATAAATCCAAAGTACACGGAGGAAAATATCATTATCAGACCGAACTGCGCTCTTCAACTACAGGCTAAATTATTCCATGATTCCTGATTTTGCAAGATGATAAAATTCATGTTCTTATGAAAGTTCAGCCTCCAGCTTGTAAGGAGTCCAGTGCTGAGCTCCAAATCCCTTTACAGCAGATAGAAATGAGGCATTAACTCCAACAGGGCTTGGATCAGGCTTCTCTCTGGGAAACTCCTTAAAAAATGATGGGAGTTTGCGCATGGACAATCCTCAGAAATAATCTCTCAGTTTTATTTGTACACTTGTGCAAAAACTGAAAAGCAGGGAAGCTGATTTTTTCCCAGGAGATAGAAAAATAAGGAGAAAATTATGTCCTAATGGAATAAATAATCCTCCTTGTGGGATGAATGTTTCAAATCAGAGGTAAAATTTACTGTGGGAAATGATTTTAGGAACACAAATCCCACAAGAGATAATAAGATTTCACTTTGAATTTAAAAATATTCCTTTAAAAACACCTTCTCTTGTCCTCCTCTTGTACCTATAAAGTTGCTCTTATTGGTACAACATTTATGGATTTTGTATAAAAAGAGGAAGAATAATAAGCTCTACTCATTAAAAACCCCAAAAATTGTATGCATTTCAACAAATAATTATATATATTTTCTTTGTGTTCAGCTTGGATGTTATTTAACAATCATTTTAGCTACAGGAAATTACAAGTAAGATTATTTTTCTTGGGTTTGGGTTTTTTTCTTTTTTGTAAAACAAAATTAAAAAGTAAGATACATATCTTTTGCTGCAAGAACGATGCCATTAAATCCAGCAATGTTTTACAAATTGCAGACAGCTAAAAGTAAGTTAATAATAAAATGCAAATATAGAGCTAAAAGTTTCTCCTTTCATGAATAAGTCTGATGTCATATATACAAATATCTAATCATTATTAAATGATTTTTTAAAGTACTGTACTGTGATTTTAGAATGGAACTGATATCTACAACCTTGACGGGAACATAATCTCTTTCCTAGTGTTTGTATCACTATAAAACACTGGTTTTAAATGCAATTTCATCCTGAGAAGAATATTTTATAATGTTAGATTTCCATAGATCTTGTGGCTCTTAATGTGTTCTGTGATTTATCACCCAATTTGTTTTTCAGATCAGGAGTTCTGCGCTTCAAAGAAATATTTTGCCAGTGTTGTTATTCCCTTCTAAAACTCCATTTCAGTGGTAATGTATTTTTAAAGAGTGAAGCCCAAGAACAGAAATAGCATGGATATTTTTTGAAATCTATACAGCCTTGTATAGTTTTCACTGACAGCCTAACATTCATCATCATCTCCCCGCTGCTTTAGAACCACTAAATGTTATTATTCCCCTCTTTTTCTGCTAGGTAGGAATATTAATGAGATATCATTTCCCTGCTTTTGTAAAAATCTCTCTCCTGTTGCTTGTTCAGCAGATAAAAACTCCAAAAATCAGTGAGCAGCGAGGCCACTGCTGAAACCCCATCCCCTGAACCCGGCTTTGTAAACTCACAAACCACGCTCCACATTTCACCCCTGCTTTGCCTTCTGCTGCCCCCCAAATTCCAGCAGCCAAAATTCCCCCAATCCCACCCGTTTTGCTGTTGAAATATCCAAAGCTTTACCGAGGCAGGTCAGAAAAATCACCACAAACAAACAATCTGATTAAACCCCAGTGAAAAAAACCCTCTTAGACATCAGATTTCCTGAGCTTTTTCCCCTCTCTCGCTGTTCTACTTACTTGTAATTATGTCTGGGACCATTGCTTCCTATTCCACGGGATAAACTGGAATATTCTGCTCGGCAGTTTTGTCTTGAGCTCTTTAAACACAAGAGAGACCTTAGAAGCAAACAACCCTTTTTTTTTTTGCTTCCCTGCCTGTTATGAAATTTTAATGATGTACCGAGGCTCTCGAAATCAAACCAACTTTCTTCCCTCCCCCTGCCCCAACAACTTGGCTCCTTTGTACCTTTTGTTTCAGAACTGTGCCCAAACTAAATATACCAAACCAGGAGGGAACTCCAGCTTTAAAACAGGGGGTTAAAGTGCCCCTTGTTTTCCTGCACCCTTTCCCGCTCCTGGAAAATGCAAAATACGGGATTTTGCTTGGGCAGCGTTGGAAAAAAGCAGGTTGGGGAGTGGAAAGTGGAGCAGGGACAAGGGCTCAGGGCAGAGAGCCCTCAAAAGGAGTTTCATGGAGGGGATGTGGGCCAAGCAGCTTTGTGATGGATGTGTTTATCCTGAAAACTAAGGTCCCATTCAGCGGGGCTGGGCGGGAGAGGTGCCCGGCAGGACACGGGGCTGTGTTAAGGAGCCTTGTTCGAGCCTTCCCTCCTGTGCCAGGGCAGGGCTTTCTCTTAAAGGTGATCTGCAGACCTTAAGGATGGCCAGGAAGGACCCCAAAAGGGTTTTGTTGTGCTGGGAGAGAGGAAAACCTCTCTCCAAATCTTCCTGATCCCCTGGGCGCAGCCGGGCTCTAAGGGCTGCAATGACAGGGGAGCTATGAGGTGACAAAAAATGCTGTAAAATAAGGAAAATACCTGGCTTACCTTAAAGGCGATCTGCAGACCTTAAGGATTGCCAGGAAGGATCCCAAAAGGGTTTTGTTGTGCTGGGAGAAAGGAAAACCTCCCTCCAAAATCTTCCTGATCTCTGGGCGCAGCCGGGCTCAAAGGGCTGCAATGACAGGGGAGTTATGAGGTGACAAAAAATGCTGTAAAATAAGGAAAATACCTGGCTAATCCTGCTGCTGGAATGTGTTTTCTCAACTCAGTACTTGTCTGGAGATTTGGGAGCTCTAAACCCTCCCAAAGGTGTCTTTGCACCTCTTGTCAATCCCCTTCACCCCAATAACTCCAAATCCACAGTATTTGAGTCCTGTGTAACACCTCCTGTGCTGCTCAGGCACAGATGGAAATTTCAGCCTTTCTGGACATTCCCTAATTGATGCCAAGTGCTTTTAGTCAGGCTGGAGAGAGCTGGCTGGGAATCCCTAAAATGCTGCTTTGCACCCCTGAGATACCCCAAACACCCATTCCAAGTGGAGTCAGCAGGTTGCAGCCCAAATTTCACCTCAAAATTTGGTGTGTGGAGAACACCAGAACAAAATATGATGTGGCTGGAGGCTGGTAGAATTTAACCCCACTGCAGCAGCCCATGGAGTCTTCTGTGCTTCCCAAAGCAGAGCTAAGGGTGATTAATAGGGATGTGGAATGTGTGGTAGGAATTTCTCAACTTTGAAGGGAGTTTTGCTGCCTCAAAATGAGAAGATCTGACCTGACTGCCCTTGGTTCCAGAGGAGGGAGATGGAATTGGTGGATTGTCCTGCTGGATTGGTGGGTGTCCTATCCCCATTTTATTGTCCTCACCAATCCATTGGGAAATGGACGGAGGAGAAGAGACAGCTCTAAGAATATTCCAAGGAAAGCATTTGGGGTAAGAAGCAGAGGAAGAATTCAAGGTAACAGTGCAGGTTATGGGGTGCAGATTGGAGATTTGGGGGGTGTTCAGGAAGCCCCAGAGCATCCCTGCTGCCAACAGCTCAGGGACTGTCGGGACCTCTCGCTGGTCAGAGTGACTCTGAGAAAAGTTCGAAAGTCTCTTTCCTCAGCCTGGTGCTCAAAGAAGCAGTCAGAACTCTTCATTTCTCGGTCTCAAGGCTGTTTATTTTTTCTTATCTATAAAATTTTTTCTCCTGTCCAGCCAAGGCCTGCTCAGCAAGACAGTCTAAGGCACTCTGCCTCCCCTGGGGTGGTGTAGTCTTTTTATACTAAAAACTACATGTACAATATTTACAATTACTTTCCAATACCTCTCACCTATGTTAGACAGGGAGCTTCTACTCTTAACCAATCTGTAATTGCCAACATCACAGCAGAAGATGGAGACCAAGAAGAAGGAGAAAGGCTGGACACGCCCAGTTCCCTCTATCTTGTCTCTTGAACCCCCATACCAAAAAATCCAAAATCTACTTTTCCACTCCATGATAACTTCAATATTATTCTACCTAAACTGTTGTGGCTTGCTGATCTTCATACAAGGTTGGTAATTTGCTCCGTGGGTCACAATCAAAACCACAGGTGTTTTGGGCTCTGTGCCAGGGCTGCTGAGCCCCCTGGAAGTGGTCTTGGCCATCCTAGATAGCCAGAAGGATGTTCTAAGTTCCTACAAGGGACAGCAAATGCTGCACCCCTAGAAAGGGAGGAAGGGGCTGCCCTTCCCAACAGCTCCAGCCCTCCTCATTTAGGATTGAGCCCCATGGAAGGGGCTGGTGCAGGGCTGAGCCCAGCCTGGGAATGGGCTGCGGGCTGGGATTCGCACAGCCCAGCCAGGCCCTCACTCCCACGGCCCTGGGCAGCATTGTTCTCTAAAAGCAGACATGTTTCCTTCCAAGGAGCAGACATGGAAAGAAAAACACACACAAAAACAAATCATCTCGTCCTTCCCTCCGCGGATGGCGCGCAGCCCACTTGTCACTGAGGCTGGAGGTGGACACGATCCCAGCCTGCCAGGGGCCATGGGGGGATGAAGGAGTTGTCTCTCAAGGCCCTTTTCCTTGGAAAATCCCCTCCTGATGATGGCAGAACCAACCAAGCTTTACCCCCAACTCCTCCTATGAGCATCTCCCTGCTGCTAGCGCCTCCCAAAAACAAGCTTGGGGTACTTGGGAGTTTTCCACATGTCCAACTCTTTCTCCTCTGTTGGGAAGGATCTGAATTAGCTCATGGCTCTGACAGTCTTCCCTAACATTCACCCAGGGCACTTCCCCACCTTTCTATAAGCTTTGGAGCTTTCCTAATGTCATTCAGGGGTTTGGGGCTACAGGATTTTGGCTGGGAAGAAATCACTGCAGAAAGAAGGAAGAAGGAAGAAGGAAGAAGGAAGAAGGAAGAAGGAAGAAGGAAGAAGGAAGAAGAAAGAAGAAAGAAGAAAGAAGAAGGAAGAAAGAAGGAAGAAATTTCATCCCTGCTCCTGGGCTACATCCAGTCCTCATGGCCTGAAGGTACTGAAACACTGGGTGAAGCTCTGCAAATACAAAAATCCTGGGTGATGTGTAGGGGATAAACCTGTCCCTGGCGATGGGCTCACCACTACTTTTCACCCTGCCTCTCTTATCTGTCCCTCATCACGTATTTTTTTAAGCTTTCCCTCCTCACAAAATATTCAGTAGATCATAACAGGCTCAAAACACAGTTGGGCATCTGTCCTGCTGCTGGGGCTTTTGGCTGCATTCTGCTCATTAAACGTGCCTGGCTCCGCACAACCTGACAAATACGAGGTGAACTTTACCCCCGGGTCTGCCACTTTCACACAACAAGGGCACATATTCCACAGCTGGGGAGCTGTTATTCGGCTGGGACCGTAGCACAGGTCAGAATTTATGGCTTTGTTATTATTATGTTTGCGAGCTTTACAGCCCCATGGGTCCCGCGGGAACCCACGGCACTTTCGCTTGGCCGTGTCAGTCAGACATTCATATCCCACCAAAAAGGAAGCATTGAAAATGCTGGGAATATCCTGTCTAACACTGTCTCTCATCTCTCTGACCCTCAGGTAAGGGCCAGACTTTGTTTGCACCCAACAGGGGAGGAAGCTGATAAAGGGCATTAGAGGAACATGGAGGGGGAGTGGATGGCAATGAACACTCAGCAGAGCTGCTGCCAGATACCTCTGCTGCCCTGTTTGTTCCCTCTAATGACACATGTCCCGAATTTCCTGATCAGAACAGTCATCGTGTTGCTCTTGGTGTTTTATTGCCCTCTGAAGTCGAGCCAGGAGCTTGACAATGGGAGTTAACCTGGTGTTAATGAGTTTAACCACTCCAGTTTATCTGCTGACTCCTTAGAGCTTTAATGGCTTTGGGGGGACACAGAGAGGGATTGTCACTCAGGAACAATGTGTAAACACACCACACTCTGCCAAAATCTCCCTGTGAGCCACCACAGCCATGCTGAGACCTCGAAACTTTGATTCTTGTCTCGTTTTTCAGGGAAGGTGGCACTGGTGGGGTAAAATATCCAGGGTGGCAGATTTCCCTCTTAATTGCCATGGAGAGATGATAATGAGCTTCTGACAGGCTTCCTTGTGGGGAATGCAGTGAGCAAACTTCTCTGCTGCAACGTGGGTTGTAGGGTCAGTGACATGGGACATCTCTCACTGAGCAGGACCAAGCCATCCAGGGAATTTAGCAGCCAGAAATGCTCCTGTTTGGGCATCTGAGCCCCCTGCAGCAGCAAGGTCCTTCTCAAGAGCCACAGACTCCTCAGAAAAGTCAAAATATTCCAAACAACAGAAGATCTCACCCTCAAGGATCTCCAGCATCTCCTACTACCCACAGCCAAGAGCTGACGATGAACTTACTGGATGTATATAATAATAAATATGTAAGTCCCTGATATACAGCACTGTGGTTTTCTGTAGCATAGGATGAACTTTCTAACCACTCTTTTTTCCCCCTCTTGGCTGAAGAAATTATTCCCTTTTGCACCTGTCCACAGAATACATCATCTTAATTCAGCATACCTCAGCTCCTGCTGGGCAAGGGCAACTGGACACCCTCAGGCAAAGGCCAAACCAGGAATCTTTTAACCTAATAAGGCAAAGAAAGCTACAAAGGCATCTACAATTCCCCTGGATTTCCCTCCAGGGAGGCAGGTGCTGCCTGTCCTCGAGGAGCACAAGCATCTGACATGGCCGTGACACTGTCGTGCCTTTCTTTCTCTGCTGTGTGCTCTGTGACAATTCCTGAGATCATGAAGTCAGGGATCCTGGAATGGTTTGGGTGGGAAGGCACCTTAAAAATCACCATGGGCAGGGGCATTTTCCACTGCTCCAAGCCTAAATGTCCAACTGGCTTTGGACACTTCCAGGGATCCAGGAGCACCCACAGCTTCTCTGGGCCTCACAGGGAAGAATTTCTTCCTGATATCCAATCAAGATCATCTACCCTCTTCACATTTTGAAACTGATATCAGCATCCTTATCTGTCCATGCTCTGGTCCGAAGTCCCTCTCCAGGTTTCAGTTGCCCAATTTTTTTGCCAGCAGTTTCCCTGAGTACCTACAATGGCTGGATTGGCATAACCACCACCTGCAGACCCCTGTGCTGAGGATGGCCCTAAAATCCATGTGCTGGATGATCAGGAGGGCTGAGTGCCACCAAAAATGATGGATAGGAACAAGAAGCTGGAACTGATCCTCCTGTCTCACATCACCACCTGCAAATTCCCAGTGACCCACGAGAGGGACAGCAGCACCCGAGGAGGGAACGGTGCTGCTGGCAAAATGGGAAATTTGCTGAGGGCCCAGGGCAGTTTTGGTGGGAGAACAGAGGAGATTCAGTGTCCCCAGGACCTGCAGGATCTCCCACGTGCGCCGGCAATTCTCACTCAGGCTTTTACGAGGTGAGAGGAGCTGCTGGAAGGATTTTCCCCCAGCTTATTGGGAAGGCTCAGGCAAAGCCCTCCTGGTGAGGGCAGGCTCTCAGCCCAGGTGTCAGTGACAGCAGGCAGGAGTTCCTGGAGTCTGCTCATGCCAGCCTGGAGAATGGGCACAGAAAAAGAAAAAGAAAAAGAAATGGTTTACTTATTAAAAAGTAAACCAGCCCTCTGCTCCAGTACATAAGTGCTTTGCTGCACTAGGAGAACTTCCCTCTTCCACCAGCTTCTGAATGAGGGAGCCAAGAATTTGAAAAGGCAAAAGAAAAAATAGAAGAAAGATGGAGATAAACTCCAGCTCCAGTGCTGTGGGCAGAGGGTGAACAAATGCAATCTGCTTTTGTGGCACTCAGCAGAAAGGCAGAGCCAAGCAGGAAGAAAGGAGGATCCAATTTCACGTCTCCTCCTAATGAGCCCAGCATCACACGTGCCTTTCACGGGGAGAAAATGCTCTGCAGGCCCTGGAATGGCTGCCTGTGGATTTGTGCACACGTGGGGCGGAGCTGGGCCCAGTTCTGCTCTTTGAGCCCAGCTCCCCACCCGGGCACGTAAATTAATCCTTGGATTTGCACTTCACACTCTCAGCAAAATGTTAGACATTTGTGAGCTGCGTGAGAGGGAGAAAAAGCAGCTTTTAGCCTGGCAGCCAGGGTGACCTGGCCTTATTTTGGTCCTGGCACCCTCCAGACCCACTCACATTTTTTGATTCCTCATTACATCCTGCGCGAATTCCTTCTGGTCTGAGAGTTTCCATTCTTGATCTCTGTCCAAAGGTGAGCGTTCTCTGTTGAAAGTTTGTTCTAAATTGATTTAACTATTTTTAAAAGTTACTCGCTGCTGGATAAATATCCCTTTCCCCCTGCAAATGCGTTTCCCTGATTTTCTCCTCCAAAAAGGAGCAGCAGGGACATAGTAAAACATTTTAGGAAGAATAGTCTGGTTGATACCGAGGGAGCCAAATGAAAGAGAAACAAAGAAAGCAAACAGGATATTTATGGCAACTCTAGAGAGCTGTCTGCATGTAGACATTAAAAATAGCCCAAAAATAACAATATTGGCTTTTTGGTCTATCCTCAAACACAGAGAACAACCTTTGAAAGACTTGGATGCACATCCAAAGCTTGTGTGAGTAACTGTGGATTGACAGGTGAAATAATCCTGAGCATGTTCTTAACCTGCCTGAAAGGCAGTTTAACTTGTGCACAGCCTGGAATGCACACACTGGTCTGGTTTTAGGCTGAGCCTAATGATTCACTCCACATTTCCTTGGAGAAAGCTCACAGTTCTTCAGGGCAAAGAAAAATGTGGCTAAATTAGGTAGCTCCTGTGCCTTTTCCTGCTGCAATTTCGAGTGGCTCCTTGTCCTTTTGAAAAAGTGACTCAATAGTATAATTCTATGAGAAAAAAATTGCTGTACTTTCAATTTCTTAAATAATCACAAGAAGAAAACCATGCAAAGTTTATGTAATTTTCGAGTGACTTAAAAATTAAAAATCCCACTGTGTTTTCCATTTTAGGCATTGCTAATTTACAGTGGGTAGATCTTACTGCTTCAGCAACTTTCATCTCCAAAAGGGTCCTACACTGCCCAAATGTTATTTTTTTCTGACAAAATAATAAACTGATTTTTCTTTTTTGTGCACAAAAATTTGCCACTTCTACAACCTGAGGTCTTCCAGTGTTGGTCAGAACCTGCTGAAGGGAAGAATTGCCTGAGATATTTCTTCCCTAAAGGGTTTTGTCCTTTCTGCTCTTTTCTCCGGCAAATATATCACATCCTGCTTCAGAAAGTTGGCTGGAACAAGTAAGGCAACGTTTCAGCATCCATTCTATTTTTCCAGCTGAATTTAAAGCTCTTTTTAAACATAAATGGCATCGTTAACATCGATTTGTGGATCTGTTGAGATGTAGGTGGTCTGATGCCTTAAATACGACTGTGCTTCATTGACTCCACCACTCTGAAAAATGCTTCACCAGGAATTGCCATCCAACTCCTCTCTTTTTTTTTATCCTTTTTGTTTCCCAAAACAGCTGTGTCACAGATTGCCCTCCCCTCCCCTTGCTCCCCTGACCTCTTACTCTGCAATCCTCTTGGATTCCCTCCAGGGAAGGCAAATATTCCCTCCACCTTCCCCCAGAATTGTGCGTTCCTTTAACCTCAGAACAATCTTTGGCCACTAAAAATAGACGCCCAATCCCCAACCTTGCTGGCTCTTGTCGTGCCACCACTGCTTTTTGACATTCTGTTCTCCTCAGTGGATCACATGCACCATTCCTGCCTCCTTGCCAAGGCTGACAAAAAGCACAACGTGTCACCAAAATTTTAAACAGGAATTCCGAGGACCAGACCAAAAAAAAAAAAAAAAGAAAGAAAAAAAACTACTAAAAAAGCCAATGATGTGTTGAGAAGTTAAGACCAACAGAGAAAAACATTCACAGAACTACAGACTCATGGAAACTCAAAATGGAAAATGGATTGGATCCAGGCAATTTGTTTGCTAATTCAGGATAATCCCCTATGCCACTGGCTGTCCTAAAAGCCATAAATGAGAGATGTTTTACCAGCATCTAAGAAGATTATTCACAACCCAAGATGTCTCTGAGAATTTCTGATATTAAGATTGAATTCCTCCTCTCAGAGCAGCATCTTGTCCCTTCCCATCGTGGATCTCTGATCTTTCCATCCCATCTTCACAAAAGAACTGCAGATATTGAGACTTTCTCCAAAAGAAATGTCTGGTTTTTTCCATATTTGTTGGATCGTATGCCTGCCTTGTGTTTTATCAAAGTTGCTCAATGATCTTAGAAGTCTTTTCCAAATTTAATTATTCTATGTTTCTAATTAGGATGAATTAACTTTCACCTTTCCAATTGTCCCTTGGCTTTAACTGATTAGTTTGTTGCACAGCACAAGGTACCTCTAAAGAATGCACATACATAAGGTAGCCCCAGAGAAAATCAAATCATTAAGGGAAACCCCCTGGATACTCCAGATTTGAAGCATGGAGAGAAGGTGAAATATTAATTTCAATATTATTGTAGTTTATGCCACCCCATCCCTGATTTCAATCAGTTGCTTGGACCCCACCATTTGCTTGCATTTTGGAAAGATAAAATGTTTGTGTTAATCAAGTGCAGCACAGTGAAAAAGGAGCAAAGAAAAGCAAATCTGAAAAGCTAATGCAGAGAGCTCTGACAGGTTGGTGGTCTGGGATGGTTGAATGATCCCTTTCTGGATTTTCCTGCTGCTGGGGGAAAATCCTTGGGGCTAAAGGAGCACAGCTCCAAACCAAACCATTTGTATCAGTGTCCTGGTAGCACCATATATCACTTTGATTTGAGAACTGTCCTCACAATCCCTGCTTGTTCCTGATCAATACTTCACTATGAATAAAAGTGAACAGAACAAATGGGAAAGATTTATTAACCCTGCTGATATGTTAAAAGCATTCTGTCAAAGAATTTGAAAAATGCTTCTCATATTAAGCGTTCAGAGACAGAAAATCCCTTTTGAGTAAGGAAAGGTATGTAAAACACATCAGTACCTCAGTGTGGAAATCCAGACCTGGCTCACTCCATACATTACTGATGAATAGGTATTATTGAAAACTGCATGTGGTTCTTAGCAGGGAGAGCAGCTCCACACAAGAATGAGAAAGTAATTGTCAGCACTCAAGGAGAAACACTGGTCACATCTTTAAGGGGGTTGAGAGAATGGGAGGCTTTAAGATGGTAAAACACGAGATTAATGGAATTGGGAGAAGCTGTTGACAGAATTTCTTGAGGGGAACGAAATTGGAAAGTGATACGCGTTGGGACGCGGCCCTTGGAAATTTGCAGCAGTCTGAAGCTATACACAGATCTCCTCACTGTAATAAAAGTATGGTCTGGGACGAGCTGAGGGTTTGAACTGCATGTCAGAGAGTCACTACTGGAGCAAGAATCCAAAAATCACGTTGCAGTGCAGCCAATGCATCCCAGACACGGGCACGGAACGCGCGAGAAACGAATCCAGCAGGACGCACTGCACTGCAGGAAAATCAGCACCTTCACACTGTCAGAGAGGGCAAAAACCAACCCCAACGTGCCACCTTCACCCAAAGCACTTCTCCAAAGCTGGGACAGCACCTTGTGCAACCAGGCATGGCCACTGAGGGAATTATTTACCTCTGGCCAAATTGCTTCCCAGCTTGTGCGTGGGACCTTGCTGGGCTGGCATAAAGAAGAGAGGCAGCCTAGCTCAGCCCAGTGTGCTGCCACTGGGATGGGACAAAACCAAGCAAATTTATCAAGGAACACCCTGGTTTTGGATGCAGGGGATATTCTGGTCATTCCTTAGCGATTTTGCGCTGCTAAAACATGAAGCAAGTTCATGGCCAGCAGTTTGAAGGCAGGTTTTTCCCTCAGTGCCTGGCAAGGAGGCAGGGAGTTTTATTGGAAGCAGACATAGTTTCCACAGTTGCCTTCGTCAGCTCTGAATTAGGCTGTTCTTCTGGAGAACATCTTTAATCAACTGGAAGCTGGTCAACCCACTTCACGGGTCGGGTTTTTCACTGGAACAATGCAGTAACACCAGAGCTGTGCTCCACTTGGAGTTCTGACATTTCTCTAGATGGCTTCCGCCATGCACTTAAACAAAAAAAAAATTCTGAATAAAGAGAAATGAGTAGGGCTTTCTCCATAAAGAACTTTGGAAACAACTGGCCCTGCTCTGTATGGAAACAACCTCAGATGTGGAGAGGATATTGGAGTGAACAGAATTCTGCCATGAAGACGTTTGGCAGAAGGGTGGTCAAGGGCTTGGGAGCGCTCAAGGAAAGAAGACCCTTCCAAGAGCAGATCCCTTTCCTGGGATGCTGAGGCAACACCTCCTTGGAGCTAAATGTTCCAACTGAGGGGAGACAGCATCCAGTGCAGATTGTAGGAGGTCTTCCCTGTGAGGTCTTCCAAATCCCTCGTGGCCATGTTGAGCCTACCCAGGCTGTGAAAGCCAAAACCATTTCAGGCACAGCGAGTGTAGCAGTAGGAAAGTCCGCTGGAAAGCTACTTTTTAAAAATTTCACAACAGAAAGTGAATCAAGTTTGATCATTTCTTCCACAGCGCTAGCCTGGAATTATCAGGGATTATAGTTTGATGCAACGTGCAAATTATCTCACTGTGTTTTACATATTTTTGTTCTCTTTGGGGAGTTGGAGAAGAGAATTACGGAGAATACAGGAAAAAAAGTAAAAATAGTCATCTTACTTACAACAAGCTGCTTGGTTTCCTAAACAAGGTGACACTGGAGCACTTCACATTAAATGGCATTTTCGGCCATACCCACAAGTATGTCTTTCCTGCCTGCTGCATTATAATCCAGCACCTAGGAATACCCAGCCAGCTGGATCATTCCTTGGGCAGACTATCCAGTCAGTGCCTCAGAAAACAGATGTCAAATCCGGCACTGGAAAGGCTCCTGAAGACCTCCCCACCACCACAGAGAGAAGAAAAAGTCGTTTAGAACCTCCCAGAAAAAGCAAAAAGGTTTTCTTTGAGGGTGTGTGTTTTCTGATTGGTTTTAAACTTAGAACTAAAATGAGGGATGCAAAATCAGGGGCTGGAGGAGCATCTGGACATTTGGACAAGGGGGTCTGAATCTCAGAACAGATATTAAATTTGGTCTCTAGCTCCCAGTGTAGACTAGAAAACATTCTCAGTGGAATATTAGATTTTCATGAGACCCTGCAGTCTTCCATCACAACTCCTCATCACTAAGTCAAAATAGATTATTGTCAGCCTTTCAAGATCATTTCTGAGAGAAGAGGGAGCTAATTCACACAATAAGTTGTCAAAATTGAGGGGAAATCCCTCTTCCATCTGTCCTCCCCGGTTGCTGTGGTTCCACACAAGAAAATGTTGATCACGCTGGGTTTTTTTCCATATAACTCCCTCCTTCATTCAAAGCCCTGGATGGAAAATACAGTGGGAATGACTCCAGGCTGTGCCTCAAAATGGAGTAGCTTTTGCAGGTCTCACCTCTTTTTTCACAGTAGTTGGAAGGGGCATGAACTTGGAGCAATCAGATGTCTAAAGGCTTCATAGAATGGGACAGTTTAAGGTTGCTTGGGTGTTCTGGATCCAAGCACTTCTTAATCTTCTCAGAGCTTGACTTTACAACTGAAACATTTCTTTAAATGCTGATTTTAGATGTGCTGCAGAGTTTAAAAAGGCTGGCATGGTAGGAGATTGTAACTTGGAGCTGTGTAAGAAATTATGAAGGAAAAGCACAATTATTTAGGATAATCTACAGGGATTAAACTGAACAGTGGAAGTTAGGATTGACTGGTATGTTTACCTGATTTATCCTGCAATATTTAAATAAAGAAGATGGCACAAAGGACTTGAGGTCCTTCATTGTAGGAAACAGTTCTCCAGTGATCCCATTAAATGGCAGGAAGATGTTCCATTCCTTAATTCTCCTCCTTAGATAAATGATTGTATGTAGAGCTTTGGTCCCCACACTCCACCCATAAAAGTGCTTTTCATATCCTGGGCATTGAAGAGCATGAAAAGACATCAGGATCTGGCTCTGGGAGGTTTATGAGGGCATTTAGTCAATCACCTCTACACCCTCAGTGAGCTGGGTTTGCCCCAGCACTGCCTGCCAGCTCCAGCCCGACGAGCATTTGATCTGGAAATGCTGCAGCAAACCCCAACATTTGTGCATGATTACCCAAATTACAAAGCCAGTTTGTAACGTGCCCATAATGAATTAAACGAAAAAGTATGTACAATAATGAGGTCTTTATTTCCCAACTTTTATTTTCTACAGCGAAACGAATAAATTGAACGATTTGAGCACCAAACCCCCCAGTCCACCTTGCCCCAAACAAACCACGGAGTGATTGCAGAAATGGAGAGGTAATTAACTGGGAGTTAGCTCAACCAGCTGCTCCCTGGATTACTGAACAGACTGAGCCTTTGGCAACTGGCTTGGGTAACACCCCTCAGCAATTTTCAGCGTGTCTTTCCTCAGAGCCTTTAACGCAGCCAAAACCCCAGGAATCCACAGGTTTTTAAATGATCAAATCCACAATTTCGCCTGCCTGTCATGTTCGTGCTGCAGCCCTAGCGGATCTCTCCCAATAAGGTTTGCAGCACGACCTCTGGATTTGATTAGGAGCAAATCTGCACTTCATCTTAACTCCTCCACTTTTTCTGCCCCAGACCTGAGGAATGCAATATTGGCTTCTCCCTCAGCAACTCCCACGTTTGGAGCAAACATTATTGAGCTGGGTTTCTATCTGGAGTGTGCTATTTTAAATTGTTCCAATTCCCACCTGAACACCGTGGCATCTCTATCATTAAAAATGTATATTAATTCATATATTTTACTCTTAATGATGTATCTACTCCATAACTTGCCTTAAGCTTGGGAACCTATCATGCTCCAAACTGTGCAGCATTCATCATGTTAATTAAACACTGAATAAAGAAGTACTGATGGCAAATTCCCTCCCTCCACACAGAATATGAAATATAGATGATTAAGTAAAAAAGGTTTACCCATTTAAATTTATTTCTATAGATTACCCAAGAGCTTTCCAGTTTGTTGAGACATACAAAAGAATGCATTCTTTTTTTTTTTTTCTTTTATGGCATTTTATATATAATGTAATTAAAAAAACCCCAAAATAAATTGATTTGGAACTAAAAATTAATAACCTACGGCAAGCTAGTTTCTCCCTCTCAATTTTTTGTTTTTAATGTTTAGCAATGAGCACCAGTGTTCCAACAAACATTACTCTGAGGCTTTCAATGCTAAACTCCTCTCAGCAAGTCAAAGGAATGTTTTCCATTATTTCTGTGGCAATATATTTTGTAATCAGAGGTCTGAGAGGTTGTGTCTTCCTCCATCCCTATATCTTACCTGTTATGTGATTGATCTTAATTAAACTTCCCTAATGAACCCCCACATCACAACCCGTGTAAATCACATCTTGCGTGCATGGGTGAGAAAATTTCCCACACGAAAGCTCCAGACTTTGGCTGGGAAGGATTTCTTTGCTGGCTGTTGATAAGAGCCACTGGAAGTGAGTGGAAGGGGCTGAGAGGAGATATTAGCAAAATGCAAACAGATAAGGAAAGAAAAATGGGATGTGTTTATCATTCCTGGCAGGGGTTCAGCGCTCTGTGCTGCGGGAGATGGTTCAGATTCCAGGGAAGCTGCTGCATAGGTGTAGATTGCCCTGCAAAAACAGACCTGCAGCCTTTGATTTTGGTTCACTCCATGTCCAGAGCAGCAATCACTTCTTCCTGCTGCAGGTGAACTCTCCAAAGGGAGGTCCTGAAACCAAATCGGTTTGGGAGCTCACTACTCAAATTGTCTGATTATGAGCACTGAAAAAAGACCTGCACACAGCTTCAGCTGCATGGAGACTGAAAATGGCTCTAATTTTATTATTCAGCTGGTTTTGAGTCCCTAATTCCCATTGCTTTAGGTTTATGAGCCCTGCCCATGGATCAGGATTTAACCACTAGGGATGGTGTTAGCATGGAGAAGAAGGTGACACTCAAGGAGTTTTCTGGTTGATAAACCCTTTTCTTCTTAATCTGAACCCGAAAGAAACTCAAGCCATGCTGGCTTTCAACAAAGAACTACTGTTCACAGAGATAAATTGGTCAGATTTTCCTCATTTGGGAGGTTTAGAAGAATTAAAAATTAGATACTTGCTTTAAAACACTGCTTATTTACAAATATCACTTTGGGAGTCACAGGGATTTGCTGGTGGATATTCAGGATAAGCTCCAATTTCCAATCATGCCAATGCAATTTATTACTTCACTGCAACCCCAAATTCATTGCTGTGCAGCTTGGTTTGTTGGTATCAATGAATATGGAAAGATTTTGTGAAAATCTCGTTTACTTTTGGTACGAGCATCACATAACTTGGGTTTGTGCACAAAAATGAAAGTGAAACTTCAGCTGAGTCCACATTATTTCCAACAATCCTGTTAGCCAGGTCCACTTTCCAGCAAGCCTAAGACACTCAACTGGGAGGTCACAAACCATTCTGATAAACCTTGGTTGAATTTTCAGTTTCAAAAAAAAAAAAAAATCTCCGAGATTGGAGCAATTTTTACCTGGTTTCCAGTTTCATAGGTACAGCTGGTTGACATTTTTCAAATAAAACAAATCATGACCACCTGGCTTTGCTCCAAACATTCATATTTTTAATGCACCCCCCCCACTACCACCATTTTTCAACCTCACTACTTTCTTTGGAAAAAATTCAAAAAAAGTCTTCAATATCAAAAGGGGAAAAAAAAATAAAGACCTTCTCAGTGGCCCTCAAAATACATCTTTTGTTTATTTCTAGGCATTTTTTTGGTTGTTTTTGGACAGCCAGAGCAAGTGTTTTGCCTGGTTACCTCAGATTGTTCTGTGCTTTAAATTTCCTTCCATTCATAGCTGAAACACTTTGGGTCTGATTTTCCAATGACAAAGCCAAAAATATTCAACTTCTGGTCACCATCTTCCAGGTTTTCTGGGGCAATAAAAAATGATTTATCATAAAGCCAAACGGGCTGAAAAATGTTATCACACTTGTAAATGTCCCAGTAAATCTTTAAACCCTGCTTTTCACCCTCGGCTTCTAAGGAAGGCTTTTGTAAGCATCAGTCAGGAAGGTCACAGCAGATCATTGTGTGGAGCTTAGGCAAAGATTAACTTCCACTTCTGGAGGAGCTCAGTTTGGGCTGTGCAACGGATGCTGTTGAAAATCCAAAATGTGCCATAAATCCCCAATCTGGTCCAGCCCTGAGAGAAAATGAGCTGAGTGGCCACAGACATTGGAGTGAAAGGTCCCTGTGCAGCACAACTCCAGCTTTGTGGAGCTGCACATTGTCAGGAATGACCTCTCCTCCTCCTGTGCATCTGCACATTTTATGACCGAGCTCCTGGACCCCCCAACATGGGACTTGATTTCTCCTTCACTTGGGATATTTTTCACCTCCTGGGCACTTGGTGGAGGGGTTGACACCTCGGTGAGCGTGTTCTCAAGCTGCTTTTAGCCAGAGACACAGAGCTTAAGCTTTTCAACAGCTGCTTTATCTCTGCTTCTCACCCCTACCCCCACCCCAATTGGAGGCTGAGATGAGCCTCCACCCCCGACGCCCATGATATCTCACTCCAAAGTCCTGTCAGAGCCACAACCAAGGCCATAAATTTCCCAGCTGGGTCACAGTACTCCCTCTTCATTTAGTGAAATGTTATAAATGTGTCCAGGCTCTGAGTGAAACCCAACCCCTACATTCCCTGCCTGGCGATTCCCGCGGCCGATGGCAGGGTCATCTGGAATTACCATCCCCTTATCTGATTGGAAACTCATCACCTGCAGCTTCAGTGCCTCCTAAAATCCAGCCCTCTGCTCTTTCAGCTCTGCTGCTCTGCCATGGGAAGGAGCACAGAGGGCTGGTCCTGCCTGCCCATGGAGCAGCAGAAGTGAGCTGGCCCCGAGTGATGCTCCCCAACACATCTGAGGATGGGAACTCTCACCCCAAGGCTGCAATTCCAAGCTTGGCAAAGCCAGAGCTCCTGAGGAAGGGCCCACAAGCAGCTGTTGTGAAGCAGCATCGTTTCACTGAGGCTTGTAATTTATATTCTATTTATTTCATATGGGACCCTCACTGTGACCCTCATGAACATCATCTGGTAGTGGTTATGTGACATCTGATGTCTTTTCTTTCTCTCGCCCTATCCTTGAGGGAAACTGGATCTCAAATGCAGTGGAATTTTTTTGGTTTGACAGGTGAAGGGTTCAGATTATTTTTTTTTTTTTAATGTTTTTGCTTCCATTTCACCCGGGGAAAAAGAGAAAGCCAGAAGGACTCACACCTCAGACGTCACGGTCTGAGTACAAAGACCCACGGGGCAGCCCCGTTTTGAACTGTTCCACATAAACCCACAGTTAAACCCTTCAAATGTTTCAAACAGCACCCGAGGCCCTGTGCAGGTGCAGAATTAACTCCAGGTATCAGCAGATTGAGCTGCCACCCTCCCATCTCCCAGCCCAACCATGGAACCCCCATTCCCAGATACGAACAGCCAGTGCCTCCGAGCTGTGTGCTAAATAAACACAGCCCAGGAAAAGCTCAAACCAAAGGGCTCCACTTGCAGCCAACATTCCTTCCCCCGTGCCAGCCATTCATTCCTGTAATATTTAGTGGATTGCAGAGAGATTTTGGATTTCCTGTCAGGTTTCTGTCCTTCAGGGAGTTAATTATGACTTGGGACTCGAGGAATGATCTCTGCTGCGGTGCCACGCTCGTGCACGTGCTGCTGCTCTGATTTATCATTGTGTCCTTGCTCCCCTCAAAGGTTCTGTTCAAGTCTCTGAGAGAAAAAACAAAACAAAAAAAACAGGGAATTCACTGAGCTGGGGTGATTGACTGGGAGACAGGATGGGACAGGAGGGCTGATAACTTGGTCTGGGCTGGTGGATTCTTCTTGCACAGCTCCAGGGAAAAGAAAGGGTTGCGAATGGAAAAAACAGAGATTTTAGTGTCCCTTTAGTTCCCTCTACCTTATATCCAGCTCCCATGGCATATAAATTCAGTGTTCTTGGTTGGTGAACTCTTCCCATGGCATAATTCAGGGTTCTTGGTGGATAAGCCCTTTCCATGGCATAATTCAGTGTTCTTGATTGGTAAACCCTTCCCATGGTATAATTCAGTGTTCTTGGTGGGTGAGCCCTTCCCACGGCATAATTCAGTGTTCTTGGTTGGTGAACCCTTCCCATGGCATAATTCAGTGTTCTTCGTGGGTGAGCCCTTCCCATGGAGCAGACTCCAGCCATCACCAGCCTCAGGGACACAGATCAGCTCCTAGGATTGCTCCAGCCTCCCCTGAACCCATTTCTACCGTGCAGGGAATGAGTGGATGCAATTATCCCTGTTTTCCATGAATTAGCACAGGTAATTCAGCACAGAGCTCCTTGCCCAAGTTTTTTGCCCAGCAGGGCAGGTGGGTTCTGCAGCCACACTGAATTCCATTCTGCTGTGAATTCCTGCACTTAAATCTCCCCGTGAGTAACTTCCCCAGCTGTAAAATAGGGACAGTGTATCTCCCCAGTGCAGGGGTGAAAGGAAAATAAATGCACTAAAGCTTCTAAGCAGCTTAGGTATTAAGAAAATGAGATACATCTGTGGGTGAAATTTACAGATAGGCCATTTGGATACAATCTGATTAGATTTATCCCCTAGTAAAACGGGGTAATTTCTGTGAGTTCAAGAATGTTCCCTCTCTCCCAGTGGAGCAAAAATCCCTTCCAGCTCCCAGGTTTTGGCTGTGCCAGCCCTTGGGGAGCATCTCAATGCAGCAGCTGATGCAGGAGGATTCATTTATTTTCCACCCATGGTTGTGCCCATCCTTGGCCATTTGGGGAGGATTTCCCTTGGTTTGGAGCCTCACTGCTGGTTCTGCACCCTGCAGATCCCTTCAAACCACAGATCCTGGCTCTGGGTCAGCTCTGGATTCACTGCAGCATTCCTGTCTCATTTCCCAGCTTATACTGGATCTCTGCTTCGTGGGCTGTGACTGTGGGGGTTTAGATCTGGCACAAAAATGAGGACAGAAAACTGTGGTTTGCTGTGTTGGTGAACATAAGGTGGCATTGCAGGGCCTGGAAAAAAGTGACAATAATAAAGGAGTTCTAGTAACACTGGGACAGGGTTATTAGAGGGAGATGAAGTTTATTGTCAAGGCAATCTTTCTGAAAATACCATTATTTACAAGAGTAATGACCAATTCCTAGTGTTGGATTTTTCCTAGGTTTAGACGACATTTAGCCAAAGTTGTGCCCTGTGTTAAAGGAACATCCATCATGGAATCATGGAATGGTTTAGGTTGGAAGGGACCTTAAAGCCCATCTCATCCCCTGCCATGGCCAGGGACACCTTCCACTATTCCAGGTTGCTCCAAGTCTCATCTAACCTGGCCTTGGACATTTCCAGTGATGGAACAGCCACAGCTTCTCTAGGCACCCTTTACCAGGGCCTTCCCACCCTCACAGAGAAGAATTTATTTCTAAAATCCCTTCTAACCCTTCCCTTTGTCAATTTGAAGCCATTCTGCCTCGTCCTGTCCCTCCAGATCATCATAAATTGTCACTCTCATAGTTCTTGTCAGCTCCCTTAAGGTACCAGCCCTCCCTCTCACCCTCAGTTTGAGGTTAGGCTTCACATTTGAAAAAATAAAATATAAAAAACTGCAAAACCAGCATTGAGGGGCCATTTCCCACCCCAAGGAGCACCTCCCAAATTCCTCTCCCACTTTTCAGCACACACAAATCAACGTTGCCATGCCAACCACAGTATCCCATGTCATCCATGCCAGGATTATGGACTTGTGACAAGTCAAACTGTGAAAACCCCCTCAGGAGGCACCAGCCCAGCACAAAATCACTCTGGCTGCAGCTGGGGAGGAATTTTGAACAAAACAAGGCACTTCCCCTGGATCTGTTGGCCATCTCCAACACGCTGCTCTTTCCTTACCTTTAATAATAATATTAAAACTCAAACAGCACTTCCTAAAGAACCTCTGTCATCTGAAGGCTTTGACCTGGTTGAAAAGTTTATTGTGAATATTATTTTCAGACCATTAACAGAGGAATCATCATCTGTTTGGGGAAAGCAAGGTGCAATAAAGCAAAACAATTTAACCAGGGCTACTGAGAGACTCATTGTCAACACTGAGATTAAACTTCCAGCATCAAAGACCACCTCTTTTGTCATGAGGCCGTGTAAAAATAAAGAGATTGGAGCTGAAAGTGGGTTTGGGAGAGAGGCTGCTCCTTTTCTGAGACAAGTTGTGTGTCCTTGGATCATCACAATTTTAGCAAAAGGCCTCTGGAGGTCCTGACTCTGACAGCACTGCTAGAAGGTTTGAGAGGTCTGGGAATAATCAACCCCAACTCCAAAAATAATACAGTTTAAAGGATTAGTCCCTAATTGTTTCACCCTCAGACAAAAGCCAAAAGAATGGTGCTGCCACAAAGTCTCAGGCTAATGGCTTAATATTAGTGTGTTTAAATTAAAATTATTCATTTTGCCAAGAAATTAGCTTAAAATTTCTTGCTTAATACCCAAGACCCAGTCTGGTGTGTGCCTTTTCCTGCTACAACAGCTTCCTCAGTAAAACCACATTCCTATTTCTGAATCCTTTCTTGCTTTAGTCTTTCTCCCATCAAAGTGACCACAAATGTTTGGTGCATCACAAATTAAGGTCATAATTACCTTTTCTGGCATGTTTTTCTTGAGAATGTGATTGAGCAGATACAAGGGGCTGATACACCCAGGAGATGTGCAGCTCCCTGAAAAAGCAGCATTTTCTACAAAAAAAAAAATTGTAAAAAAAATTTACATTTTTTTGCTTGAAAATTCCCAAGTGGGGAGGATTTGCCAGTTTATTTTTTCATGTCCCTGAGTTACACACCAGCACCTGGCCCTGCATCTTCACCTGCAGCTCCCTTTGGACACACAAAATTCCCTTGGAGAACAGCAGGGAAAACCTTTCCATGGAGAAATCCAAAGGACTCCTTTGGGTTTCTCAGCACCAAAACCTTCCCTAAGCTCCCACACTGTAATGAAGGAATTTTTAGCAACCCTACACATAAAATTGGAGCAGGTGCTCTCAATAAAGAAAATTCTTAACCTTGCTCGTATTTATTTCAGTTCCTCTCTGTCTGGGCATTGAGCCACTATTTCAGGTTTCAAGCTTTCCTGGCTTGCTGGAAAGGGTGAAGGATAACCTTTTTTCCCCCTCTTTTTTCCTTTTTTTTTTTTTTCCCTCACAAGAAAATATGGAAACAGATTTTAACATCAGCCCTGGAAGCAGTTTGGGTGATTTGCCAGCAAATGAACTGCGAGGCCACCTAATTAAACAAACCTCCAGCGTTTTTTAAACTCCTCTCTCCCAGAGTGCACAAAAGATGGATTTTGTCCTTTTGGGAGGTGGCACGAAGGAGGGAATTCAAAAAGCCTGATCCTGGTTGTGTCCCAGATATGGATTTATTTCAGAGATGAATTCCACCTGCAGGAATTATCCCTGGATCCAGACCTGTTGGAGCTGCTGGTGATGGAGAAAGATTTTAGATCTGGCTTATATTAGGTACAGTGTGTTTAAATTTGAGCAATTATTTTAAGCATGTCAGGTACCCAGAGCCACATCTTTAAGAAAAAATAAAAAGCAGCTCCTTGTCCTGCACCTTCTCAAAAAGAAGAAATTTTGTCGTGAAAAAACCCCAACCTAACAAAACTTTGGCACACTGGGTACAAACCAGCAGAGCCACATCCACATTTCCATAATTCCTGGAGCTGCCATATCTGCCAAGCTGCTTTGGGCCACTGGACAAGAGTGGGGTGAAAAAGGAAGGGGGAAAATAAATAATTTAAAAATAAAAAGGGCTGGCAGGGGAGAGGGAGACAAACAGTCCATTCATAAAGGCATCGGGGCTGAGCTTTCCTGCATTTCACACTCGCTGAAGGAATCACTGGGAATGCTGGAGGGAGGCTCCCTGTTAACCTCCTGCTGCTCGAAAAAGACATGTTTTCACCCAAAAAGAAATGTTTGTCCCCTAAAAGAAATGTTTTCACCCAAAAATAAATGTTTGCCCCCTCCCCACATCACTCTCCTCATGCTGAGAGATTCTCTGGGTGGGTGTCCAAGGGGAAAGTTTGGCTTTCCAAGCATCCAGGGCATGTTTGCAGCCAAAATCCTGCTGCTGTTTTAATAATTTATAAATCATTAGTGCAAAAACTACAGGCAAAATCAGAGCAAAATAAAAATAACTTGAATTTATTTGAGGTGCTGTGTATGAACGCTGAGCTTACGGGTTCTGCAGACACCGGATTGAAGGAAAATATTTCTTGCTTGAAATGATTATTTGAAAGATTTCTCAGGAATTTTGTCTCCTCTGGAATGGATGGGCAAATTCCCAAAGCAATACTATCAGCTGGGAAAGAGATGAAAATCATTTGAGTCGAATAATTTATGAAAAGACTGCAAAAATCTGCCAAAAACATTGTCCTGTGAATTTATTCAACAGACTCAAATCACTGGTGGATCAGATAATAATCAAAATACTGCAATGATTTTCTCTGCCAAGAAGCAAAATTTTTAAACAATTGGCTAAATTCTGTTGAAAAAAATCAGAAATTCTTCATCTGTATTTATGAAACCTTTCCCTTGTAGCAGAATTAACTTAATCCCCCACCCAAATATAAATATGTCTTAAGAAATTTAATGGAAGAAAGAATTGAGTACTCCCACCTGAAAAAGAGAGGACAACTTGACACAGTTAAATTCAGAATTAAGAGTCCAGCCTGTGCCACATTATTGTATATATATGACACATATATTTCATCTTTATCTTATTGCAATATTCAGGCTTACAGATAACCTTTTTTTTCCAGTATGTGAATTAAATATTGAAAAGGTTTCTCTAATAAGGAATGTACAGGGAATATTAGGTAAAGATATAATTTGGATAAGAAGTGACTAAGTCTATAACTGTGAGGAAAACAATACTCAGAGGAGCAGGGGAAAATTCAAATATCAGTGAATTCAGGAGATTTTAGTTACAAAAAATCCCATTAACAGCACTGAAATTCAACAGTGACCATGAATTATTTTTAGCTTGTTTTCTTTTATCAGAGAGTGAAGTATGAGTTAGAGAATCTATTTTATCTTTTCCTTTCATTTATAATTTTCCCCCAAACTCAGCCCCAGTAAAACCATAATAAAGCATTATTTAATTTTGTTATTTTGTGCAAAGATTAACTCAAAGTTCTGCCCATTGTTGTTTCTGACACTTAAACAACACATTCAAGGTATCAAATATTTTGGTGCTGCTTTCTCTAGAGAAAAAGAATCCATCCCCTCAAATCCATCAATATAGAAATATCTCAACTACACCAATTTTGGGGAAAAATAGTAACTCCTTAAATGTAGCTATCACTGTCTCAATATTTGTACATCTCATTAGGCGTCTTCATTTTTATCATTAGCTAAAATTTGTATAATTATGATTTTTAAATTTTATTTTAATAGCAGCTACAATTCTACGCTTGAGGAAAAGAATATCTTGAAATTATCACCGAAAACTCAACGAACCCTTCGAATTTCACAACTTAACTCTGAAAAACCCCTCCTGGGCAGCCCTACAAGTCTGGTGTGATTTCGAGGAGGGGGCAGCCTGGTCATCTATTTTTAGCTTGGAGATGAACATTTGCTGACACCCAGATGGAAACAATTTGGAATGCAAAGTGCCTCGCTGGGCTCGCCCACATTTGTTAATCCCCAGTTTTGCCTTCACCTGGAATTGGGAAGAAATGCTGCTCACACTTGGGGCTAAACGTCTCCAGCGAGATGAGAGCTGATAAGACACCCGGTTAAAGAGGGAATTGGGGAAAAAAAAAAACCTAATTAGGTTTAATTGTCACGCAACGGTTTCATCAATGTGGTTGGTAATTAAGTGCAAATTATGCGCATAATATATTACAGATGCGGGGCTCTGCTTTGGAAACATAGAGGCTATTATGGGATGGAGGAGAGGTTGGAGGGAGGGAAATGGAATTTGTTAAAGTTGTGGTGGAAATGTTGGTTCCTCCCAGTGAGGTTGTAGATCTCGGTGTGTCAGAGTAGTTTTAATTTTAGAGCTCATCCTATCAAAAACTTTCTTTGTTGTTGGGCTTCAAACCAGCAGAAAATGTAAGAAAACTCAAGCCCTAAAACATGGGGCATTGGGGAGATTTGTGATGGTTGTTATTTTCCACAGAACTCGAGTAATACTGTAAACACAATAAACTCATGCTGAAAGAGTCACTCCAGCCCAACCTGCTGGGTTTATATCTTCCCACATTACTTAAAAAAAAAAATTAAAATTTCCTTTCTGGTTACAATTTTTCATGTTTAATCTGAATTTAGAGGAGACTTTTGTTTCTTTCTAAGCTGCAGTACAATTAACTTGGCTACTGTAAGATTTGAGACATGAGGAAGATCATTAGAATGGACTACCTTGCCCTGTAGATGCTTATGGCATCACATAAATATCATATAAACAAATCACAAATTCCAACCCAAACCATACCGTGAAGAAAATAAACAGCATTTTGGAAAACGTTTTACCAATTTTTCTTTTTCCGTTCATCCTGGAAGAGCAAAACACTTCCTGGAATTGGGGTATGTTACAATGAAGAAAAGATTTTTAGAAGCGCTGAAGAAATTTCATTAAATTTAAAATATTTCAGAAGTATTTCAGGAGAAAGACGGTTCTGTTTTAAACATCATTCTGCAGAGGTGGACTGGACTGTGTGAGTACACAAAGCTCACCCACTTTGCACCACTCATCTGTTTTATTTTCAGCATTTGTGGATGCAACATCATTCATCACATTGGTATTCTGAACATCAGTTGGGTAATAGGAAAAAAAGGAGATTTTTACCAAAAAGTAATGATTTTCAAATTATTTGAAGAAAAATTGAGTTCTCTCTCCTGCTTTTGACCACCTGAAAGTTTACCCCTGACTACATGTTGAGAAAGTCGTTTGATAAATCCCAGTTTACAATTTCTGTGGGGAAACTGAGGCACAGAGAGAGAAAAAAATTGGGTTGATTATGGTTTCTCAAGAAGTGTGTGATGGTCTAAACCTGACTCACCAAACTTCAGCCATTTGTTTACCCATAACACTTGATTTCTTCCATTATTTCAGCCATTTTTAAGTCACCCAAACAGCATAAATACCCAATACCAATTCCGTCATTGGGCAGGCTTGTGATTTTAAGCCTTCTGTCAGGCTCCATAAGGCTTTTTAGCTGGAACATGAGGTGTGAACGAAAAGAACTGTTAAAACAATTGGGGTCAGCACCTGCCCACTGGATACAAGAACTCCTGTGGACTTTAATGGCATTATTTGTGTGAATAAAGAGAGCAGGGATACCCCATGGCTCCCTCATTTACTTCCAGCAAATGGAAACCTGGTGTTATATGACCAGAAGAAAATGAAAAAGAGGTGGTTGGAGTGTGGGAGTTCTCCAGTGGTTTTTGCAAGCAGCTGAAAATCCCTGAATTCCCACAGAAACATTCTTGTTTACTGACAAACCCCCTCCCATTTTTAACAACTCCTCTTCAGTCACTCCTGGTTTCTGAAAGCTGAAGCATCTTCAGATATATCCATATTTTTGTCCCCTTTGGTTTCCAGACACTCCTTTTTCACAGAACAGCAGCAACTAAATCATCTTAGCAGAAATACAAATTTTAGCCAAAAAAAAATTCAGTTAGGAATAAAAAGGCCTCTTTTTTTCTTTTTTGTTCCAGAGAAACCCTGGAAGGCAGCTCTGCCTGTGACAATAATTGGAATATCAGACAGAGGTTGAAGGAGAAGCTGCTGCAGCCCAGCCCAGGTAGGGCTGTGCAGATGCTGTCACTAACGTCACTAATGTCACTAATGTCCCCCAGGCCTGGCAGGGGAAGGTCACTGGGAATGGTGTCCCTGTGCCCTCCTCACTCCACAGGACAATCAGGTCCATATGCTCTGTGTGTTCCTGAGATGGCTGCGACTGGAGCAAGGTCAGCACTGCAGAATTATGGGCAGAAAAGCAGGAAAGGGAGAAAAGGTTTAAAAAGGCCAAAAAGCGAAGCTTTCATTTTATATTCAATTTGTCTTTTTGCCTCGGAAAAGGGCACAGGGGTTGGAAATTATGATGGGAAAGGTTGGAATTTTTTTTTTTTTTTAATTTTATTAATGACAGGCTTTGTGGTTGCTAAGGGAACTTGACCCAACCAGGGGGAAAGGAATGGCCCAGCTCTGCATTATCAGGATTAATCTGCTGCCTTGAAATTGTTGGATCTTTCTCCGCCGGCCTCACGAGCCCTTCCTGCTCTGTCTCTATCTCCGCGACCACCTTGTTGACATGAGCCTCCCGCTTAATCCTTGGGAGGAAACCTAACCCTTGGCCTGGGAGAGCTGTCCCAGGGAGAGGGTAAGCAGAGTGCAGCCGTGCAGGAGGTGAAGCAAAACCCCCCAAAGCCCCCGGGCTCGCTCCCATCACACAATAAAGCAGCGAGGGCAGCGCGATGCTAATTTAACAGGGGGATTGATTGCACCCTGATAGGCCCCGCTGCTGCCTTCCCTTTATGGAATCAGCATTTATTGCACCCCACATTGTCAGGCATGGGGGTTTGCTCCTGCAGGGTGCTTTGGCTGAGCCATGAAATGTAATGTTGTTTTTATTGCTCAATAAACGCCACCCGCGCTCTCGCTGCCGCTCCAGCCCCGCTTTTTGAGGCCTGTTAAGCCTCTAACACAATAATCTCACAGTTTATACCCAGTTCTGGTTACTCCTGAGGCCTCCTAGAGGCCAGATTCCCGGATAACTCAGTCTCTTTTGCAATCCAATTTTTTTAATTTCTAATTTTTTTTTTTGGGAGGGAAAGGCTTTGGCCTTCAGGATGGTGAGGTTTGGTGGGTTCTTCTCCTCTAGCACAATAATCTCACAGTTTGTACCCAGTTCTGGTTACTCCTGAGGCTTCCTAGAGGCCAGATTCCAGGATAACTCGGTCTCTTTTGCCATCCCAATTTTTTAATTTCTAATTTTTTATTTTCTTTTGGAAAGGCTTTGGCCTTCAGGATGGTGAGGTCCAGTGGGTTCTTCTCATTGAACAGAGAGCTTCTTCTCTCTTTCTGGAGAGTGTTGGCCTGAAGCACAGGGCTGTAGAGGCTTTGGTATTTTGTTTCTCCATCCATGTATGTCCACAGGTGGCTTTGCATGCCATGATTTAATTTAGGTGCTGACAAGAACCCTGCGGGCCTCTCCCCCACTTCCCTGCCAGCAAACCCAAATCTCTTCCTGTGACACACCTCCAAGCTGGCATTCCCCTCTGAGGAGCCCAGATTCTGTAGCACATTAATTAACAGAATTATGAAGGGTTCAGCTGTCCCACCACGGTCAAGAACAAGATTTTCCAGTGCTGACTTCCCTTTGGCATTAATTAATGTTTGGAAACTCCCTACATCAACACACTGAGCTCCTGCACTGTTCTCTCGTCACCTTAGAGGGCTCCTGATGTGCCAGACTATTATTCCTCCTGCTGTGAGGGGATGCAGTGCTCACAAATGCATCTCTTTGCAATAATATTGTGGATGGGGAGTGTTTGCAGCAGTGAGATGGAGATATCTCAGGCATTGGTTGTGTGATTAAGGGCTTAAAAACCCCTCTGTGCAAGCTTTGAGGGCAGGACCAAACATTGGAAACTAGGCTAATAGTTAATACTAGAGCCTTTTAGCAAAAAATGATATTTTAAAATTTAATTTCACACTCAAGGCTCAAAGTATCATTCAATTTCTTTTTTCCCTTTTTTTTATCATAAAAGAATCACAGGTCTTTGGGTTAAATTGTGCCAAAACCTCCAGTGGGATTTCTGTTTACAATGATTTATTTATCATGAATGGTCTGAGCTCTGTGCACCACTGGAAACTCTTGCAAGCAAGTGGGTCTGTCTCTGAATTTCTCCTTGAAATCAGTGTTTTTCCCTTCAGACTGGACCATCACAATTCTCTTTCTTCCTCTTTTTTTTGGTCATTTTATATAACCACTTTTGATTATCCATTCCCACATATCTGTAGATCATTTTAATGTCCCCATTGGTCAATGCCAAACATGAGCACAGTGAGTGGTTCTCATATTTTCTCTTTTTTCAGTCCATGCAGTTATCCCAGCAGGAATCTTATGGATAAGATCATGCTTTTGGATGCTGTCCCCCTCCTCTGCTGAGTGATCATGGCTTGTTTTAATTAAATATTGAAAGAATAATGATATAATTACTGTGAAGGCCATGGCCATTTTCATACCTGCCATGATTCTGGCAGTTCTTCTTTCCCAGAGTTTATCAGGATATTGGATCTCTCTTTAACTGCCTATACACATGTATTTATATAAAATTCTATAGCCATGTTCAGCTATTTTAAATTATTTTTATGCTTTTCTATAAGGAAGCTATATTGGGGGAAATATAAAATCAAAATTCAGGAAAAATTAGTAAAATTCAGGAAAAAGAGAGAAGAGTTAAGTTTTTATAACATGTTTCTGGCAGATGTAAATGAATTTAATTTTTTTAAAAAATATAACAAATTGGTAAACTATAGTTATAGCAACAGCTTCTCTTCTTGCTTCTAAGATGATTTAGCTCTGTATAGAAAATTTTATATTCCAACAGTGCCGGTGGCCCTGGTTCTCTGATTCCTAAATATCCCAAAGCTTCTTTGGGGGATGTTTGCTGTCATTTATTCCTCTAGAAATAGTGGCTTTTCTGAGTGATATTTTTATTACATTTATTTATTACATTTATTTATTCATTTATTATTACATCAGAGTGATGGGGCACTGAACGACATAGAAATAGTGGATCTGATTAAACTCACAGAGGTCAGCTTTTACTTCCCTGGGTTTGAGCGAGCCCAAATTAATGCTGAATTCTTCTTTTAGTGTCCAGACAAGTGAAGCATGTTCAGTCCAAGCCCCCAACCAGTTTCATCCATAAATGTGACCTCCAGGACCCCAGAACAGCAGCACCACAAACCCCTCCTGGTCAGAGCTCTTCCCCTCCCCAGAATCACACACTTTGTTCTGCCAGCAAATGGTTAATAAATACCCCTTCGGAAAATAATCTCCTTCGAGGGAGCTCAAATATTTCCTCAATGGAGAGTTAGCGGAGTTTTCTGCAGGTCTGGGGTGAAGGAAAAGTCTTCAGAAAGTCGGAGAAGAAAGCTCCTTTGAAATGGCCCGACTGGTGTTATGATAAGCACTTCGATAAGCCCACCCATGGCAAGGTTATTAGGAATTTATATCATATGGATCCCATTAACCTAAACGTTTGCTTTCAAAGAAAACTTCTCGGTACATGACTACCACTAAGCCCAAGCACTTCAGGTTGGAGGATTGTGTTTTTACAAAGGAATCGAGGGTTATCCAATCAATTAGCTGAATTCCCTGTGTAATTGTGCTTTAAATGAATCACCTGGTACTAATGAGGC
Source organism: Melozone crissalis (assembly GCF_028551555.1). Taxonomy (NCBI): domain Eukaryota; kingdom Metazoa; phylum Chordata; class Aves; order Passeriformes; family Passerellidae; genus Melozone; species Melozone crissalis. Next base: position 2,969,988 of record NW_026535785.1, read on the forward strand.
TGCTTACCCATTAAAGGGGGAAAAAAAAGAGTGTTGCCTTTAAGGGAAACATTTTTAAATCTGGAGAAAAAAATGTCACGCAGTTTTTGGTTAATCTTTGGCCCTCAGTGCCTTGGGATATACCCAAGGCAGGTAGATTGGGAAGATTAGGCAGAAGGATTTAGCTTGGATGGCAGTCAAAATATCACTCAAGCTATTTTTAATTAATTATTACAAGACCATCTGAAATCATTACTGATATCAAAGCCGTGTTATTTGGGTGACAATAAAAATATAGGTTAAGAATAAGGCTGTAGGTCATTCTTCAGAGGTAGGAAGCAGAGCGGGAGCATGGAGCTGACAGAAAGAAGAGGAGGAAGGAACTGGGATTGACTGGGGCCAAATGCCCAGTGCTGGTTGTGCAGAAATTCAGCTTTGGAATTTCCAATTCTCTTGGAAGAGAACCCAGTGATTTTCATCATCTCGCCTGCCACACTCAGCTGCACTTTGGAAGGGTTTTGCCATGGAATTGCTTATTTCTGTGCTGTATTATTGCACAATTTAAACATATTTGAGCCCTTGCAGAAGCATAATTCCAGGCTAAATAGGCCATTTGTCTATCCCAGCCAGGCAGCACGTAGCCATCAGTGGTTTAGTGAAGAATTTTATCATTAACTTATATCGTGTTTCTAAATCAATTCACTTGAGCAAGAAGAGAACGAGAAAAAAAAAAAAGCAATTAAGGCCCTGCTCCACTCAGCAGAGTCCACAGGCAGGAGGCTGCAGTGGATTATCCAGAGCATATTTCTCCCAACCACAACTGGATTGGAACTGGATGTCAGCACTGAGCGACAGCAGATCTGGTTGGCTGATGGGAGAGCACCCTCAGCCCTCCTTCCCAAAACTTGATTTTCCTGCTGGGAAATGCTCCACACCTTGTCCTGCTCCTCTTGGTCATGTTGGGATGGGTTGTAATGCCTTGGATCCAGAAGGGCCCTCAAAGCAGATATTGAGCAGCTTGTTGGAATCTTTGCTGGGCTATTTTTGGTTCGTTCAGAGGTCAGTGCCTTTCCATGGGCAGGGAGTTATGAGATATTCCCCTGGACAAAGAAAGACATAATTGCTCGGCAAAATAAAAGAATTTGCTCAGGAGCTGGCAAACCAGAGAAGGGTTTTGCTCTAAGTCAGAGAAATTTCTGCTGCGTGTAGCTGCGATTTCTGGCGTGTGAAAAGAGTCTGACTGAACTCTCCCCAGCTGTTTTCAGTCAAGTGGGAAAAAATGAGAAACACGCGAGAAGTGCCCACTTTTGATCACCAAGGTGTTTTGATCTCGTAAATTATGTCTGAAATTAGGCGTGAACTGGAAAGTGTGACTGTGTTTTCCCTCGGTCTGGAAGCTTCTTGTTTGGAGAGAGGGGGCACTGTGCCTTCATCAAATACCTTTTATTTTTCCACCTCTGCTTTCTAAGGAGGTTTCTGCTGCCATTTATCAGGGGTGTCGTGAGTGTGGGATGGAGAAGCACCACATTCCTCCCCTTCCCTTCTCCTCTGGGATTTCCTCTGTCTGAACCTCGTGCTTAGCTCCAGAGAGACCTGAAAATGTTCCAGGCTGTGGAGCAGGTTGACCTGCAACCTAATCTTATCCCAACTGTCATAACACTGTGCTAGCCATGCGCAGCTCATAAATCCCAATAACGCAGAGCTAACGGGGAGGGCTTTGACAGTGCCAGGATTAGGAGGGCACACAATAAACAAAGAGGGCCTGAGTGCAGAGGTACAGTTGAGCAGTGAAAAATCACCAGGTGATGCTACAAATCTTGTGCTGGTATTTCCATGGGCCTCTGGGGGAGATCAGTTCCCTCCTGCGATCCCTCTTTGGACACACCTTAGGACAAGGAATGGGAAGAGGGTTGGTGAGGGGGCTCAGCCTGGTGTTATGTGCAGCTGAAGGGACAGGTCAGGCTGTCTGGGAGGATATGAGAGGAATTATCTTCCCTCAAGCAGTGATTCCCTCCTCTAGAATCAGGATTTCTCACCAGCAAGGCTGGGAATCCATGGCTTCATAAGGATGAGCACAACCTGTGCATCCAAGACAAAGCACCAGCCACCAGGTCCAGCTTAAATAAAACAAGGAGAAAAATCACCCCAGAAAAAGATGTTCAATTGTTAAAGGTTTCAGAATATCCGAGTGAAAGAATTTTCCTTGTAACTTCTACAACGTCCACCCCAAAATCATGGATAAGTAGAAAAGCTGCAGAGGAAATTATTATCTTTTAACAAGAAAGATTGTGGGGCTGAATCGTGCATCTCTTAGATCCTGAAATAGATTTTAACATTGTTTTCTTAACCCTGGCATGGGAAAGCGTGGATTTTCCAACCTTTGTTAATGATGGACAAGCCTGAAGACTTTTGATAATTTACTTCACAATGGGTAAATAGCCAAAGTAACCTTATCTGAACCAGCCAGGATCATTTGGTGTGAATAAAGAAGCTGAAAGACTCATGAGAATGGGACTTCTTACAAGATTTCCTTTATTTCCTCTCTCCAGTAGGAAAAGTGACACACAGAGGATATCCTATCTTTCTGTATTTCAGCACCTCTGCTTCTCCTCAGAGCTGGACTAAAAGCTGCAGAGTCATGTGAAAGCAGGGACTGGGAATCATTTCACTGACCTTTCTGGAAAGATTAAATGTGACCCTAGGTTTGTTTGCATCAGCACAAAGTGGTAGAGAAAATACATTTATTTGATGCATTTTTCTTTTAAGTCTATTAATTTCATCAGTGTTATTTATTCACTTAATATATTTTGTTAGGCAATGGGTCAGATCCACCTTTATCCTCTGTTCTTCAGAATATTTTTTCCTGGTAAAACTGGGGCTTTCTCAGTGAGGAGAAAGTTTAAATCCTCTTGGACTCACCCAGAGAGAGGTGATAGAAGAATCTTAGGTTACAAGTAGAAAGAATAAATCATCAACTCAGAGGAACCAGTTTTAAGTTCAAGTGAGCAAAGCATGGTTTAGCTTTCAAACATGAACTTTTAGAATTGATGGAATCATTCCTTTGCTGCAAACCCTCTATTTTCCAAAAGAAAAATAAAAGCAGTGCAGGACCTCACTAATAGAAACACACTATTGCAGAGATCTGAGCTAAAGGAGTAGAGAACTTGGTGTCAGTAAAAGTGTGCACCTCCAGCAAATAAAAAAAAGCTTTAAATACTGTGTATTCAGAAAAAGAAAAAAATTTTAAAAAAAGGAAAAGTAGGAAGAAAAAAAAAAAAGAAAAGTAGGAAGAAAAAACCCAAAGGAAAAGAAGGGCCGTGATCCATGCTGATGCCTGCATTTCTGTTATTAGTAGTGGCCCTGTCCCAGCCAGGCATGAATCACATGCAGAAATCAAAACTAAACGTTGAGCAATCCTTTGGGGGGCTGGGGGTGGAAATCTCCACGTTTGGGTTTCCTCCAAGAGGAGCAGGATGGTGGGATGGGGATCCTCCCGTGCTCCAGGGCCTCCAGCAAAACCTGCTCGCTGGGATTTTGCTTATGGTACCTGTCAGTGTGGCCCAAAGGCCTCTGAAATGAGCAGCTTTCAGTGTCTTTAGTTTTGGGGTTTTGTTCCTGTGAATATCTCTGCCCATAAACATGGATAGATCCCCACATTCCTGCAAGGAGTCATCAGCAGTGCAATGGCTGCAAAGCTGTATAAATTCTGCTTCAGGCAAATTGGTAAATGTCTATTTTCAATTGGGTTTTGGGGATTTTTTTGGTGGGTTTTTTTTTTTTTTTGGTTGTTATTTGGTTGGTTTTTTGTTTCTTTGTTTTGAGGTTTTTTGTGTGTTTTGGGTTGGTTTTTTTGTTTGTTTGTTTTTTTAATATGTGGAACTGCTGGAGGCCAGACCCTTGGATTTCCCTGGGATGTTTCCATGCTCTTTCCATGTGACATCCACCTCTTCCTCAGTCAAAATTAACTCCTAATATTTGTGGATGCTCTGTTTTCCAGACAGACCCCAGCTGGGCTTTTAAGTCCAAAACAGCTCTGCCTCTTCCCAGAGACAATCAAGGCTCAGACTGAACCTCAGGCAGTAAATCCCAAAGGTTTCAGGCCCTGGAGGATTCCATCCCCTGATACCTTCTCTCATCCATCCAATGCTTGAGCACCTGGTGAGTTCATTGCCCATTTTATGAGCTATTGAGTGGGGTGAACATGTGACTGGACTGTAACTGAGTTTTAACTGCTGGAAAAATATCTCATTTCTATTTGGGTACCGTGTTTATTGGTTTCTCAAATTTTTATCAGGTTTTTGGGTTTTTTTTGGTGGCTCTGCTGACTCAGAAATGGGAGAGGACACCGTGAATTATGAACAGTAAATTAGGAAAAGTAAATTAGCAACGTTTTCTCCCTTCATAAATAAATATTTATGACTCCACCAATGGGTTCTCCTGCTTCAGCCCTGTGCAAACACTGTCTGCAGCAGAGGTAATGTTGATTTTAAGCAATGTGCTCTCAGATGCAGAGTCCTGTTCCTCAGTGCCTGGAGTGGGGCTTAGCTCAGCTGAGATCCTCACAGACTCTTTGATGCTTGGGATGCGTGTCCAGGTGCTTTCTAGGCAACTGGGAAACCACTTTATGCATTGACATTTCCATGGAATCTCCTGAACTTTTGTGGCATCACTTTTTGCAATCTTACCTGCAAATTTATCTGAGCTATTCAATAAATCCCCAAAATTCTCTCAAATTCCTTGACTTCTGTTCCCAGCACAGATGTTTATTTAGGAGATCCCATCCCTCCAGGCTGGTTCTCTTCTTCCCTGATGTTTCAAACCCAGCTGGAACCAGGACTCTCCCCCTGGCTGGCACTCTGATTTGGGCTGGGCAGAGGGATGTTTTTCCTGCGCGCGCCGGAGTTTCCGAAGGCGGCCGCTCGGGTTTGTTTATTTCCCCTGCATTTCAAAGCCTGCCCTGTCCCGTGGCTCCTTGGCTTTCGGGCAGCTTTGGTGTCTGACAGAAGTGTGGAGGAAAACCCTCCTGAGCTCGGGGTGTTGCAGCCTCCTGCAGAGGAGTGGCCAAGCCCCTCGGCCTCGCAGTGCCAGACCGCGAGCGCTGAGATGCTGAAATTTGTTCCTTCCTGGCACTGCTCAGGAAGAGCCAATTTTGTGGCAGAAGCTCTGTCTGTAAAGACTTCAGAATAGTCTGATTTTTATCAGAGATGACAACAAAATGAGAGAAAGCCAAGGGTGCTCCAAATGTTTTGCTTGTCTGCTGCCTCCTTTAACTTTCACCAACGTCAGAGAGAGATTTTCCTTAGGATTTCTCCAGGAGGCTCCCTATAGAAGAGTTTGTCCCTGCTGCTGCAAATCCTTATGTTTCAAAGGGGAAATGAGTGTTTTTTGGGTAAATTATTGACAAAGCAAAAGTGTGACTGCTCTGAGGTCATTTCAGTGCATGAGGCTACATTCTTCCTTGCAGAGCTGGTGAAAGTAAACAACATTATTACAGATTTTGGTCATGCCCTGGCATCAGGCAGTGCAGTTTCTGTGTTTGCCATATGCTCGCTCTGAACTGGAACGGCTCTGCGTACACAGGGAAATTGTTTCAAGAGCCAGCTCAGCCTCAGAACTCGCTGTCAAAACGACAACGTACGCGATGCGTCCTGCCCGCCACAAAAGGGTTCTTGTTTGCAGAGTGGGATAATGTGCAATTTGGGATATAATTCAGGAAAGCTTTTTTTATAAAATTTCCTTATTTTAATTTTTTAAAATATTTTTTAGGGTTTTGTTGTTGTTGTTTCACACCCAACCACGGGCCTGGAGGCTGCAGCATGGGATTAGCGGAGAGCATCCCGCGACGACCGCGGCTCCACGTGAGGCGGGAGCTGGAGGAGGCGCAAGCCAAAACTTTCAACTGGGATTGCAGAAGGCGACTTGCTGAGCCAAATAAAGAGAAGAGGGAAAATTGACACCGCACAAGACATGGACAATTGTTGCCACTGGCTGGGAGGCCTTAAATTACAACCCCGCATTGTATATCCAAAAGCTTACACTTTCTATTTTTATACCCCACTTCTTCTGTGCACCAAAAGTTGGATTTGGCAAATGCAGCTATTCCCTGCAGGCACATGGGTGGGGTTTGCTGCAGAGAAAATAAACTTGATTGTTGAAAACCTGTGTTTGCAATTACTTGGAGTTTCAATATTCTGAGGTCAAAATAGATCCTTTCAAATTCATAATGCTTTGAAACAGATTCGTGTTCATTCTGAAATGGTTATTGGATTAAAATGAAATATTGGGATATTTTTGGTAGGCGAGTTATAGCAAAACCCTTCAATAGAAATTATGAAAATCTGGAAAGAAAGCATTGAAAGCTTTGGGGGGGGAGGGGTTAAAGGAGACCTTTACTGTTAAAAATAATTAGTTCTAAAAATGACAACCACCAGAAATTAATCAGTTAAGCTACAATGAAGTGGCCAAACCAGGTTTCCAATACATCTTTTGGGAGATTATTCTATAGTCTGAAAGATCTTTGCCTGCAAAGGAGCAGGTATAAATAGTAAGAGACATTTTCTTTGGGGACTTTGGGGGATTGGAGAAGAATCTTAGTTCATAAATATTGTCACAGAAAACCCTGTGACTGTCTTTGGACAAAAAGCCAGATTTTGCAGTGCTTTTTGTGTGCCTTAATTTCCTTAGGAGTGAGGAACATGGACTGGCATTTAAAAATAAATTAAATATCCCACCAGGACTGAGCCAAGGAGGTCTCCCAAGTCAGAAATAATCCTTAAATTCTAAAGCAACCATTCAAGTGGACAAACTATTTTTAATCATTTATTTGCTATTTATATTTCAATGACATCTCCATAGCATTTCAGCGCAGCTTCCACCTAGGGCGACCAAATTCGAGATTACTTTTGAATGGAGAAAGAGTAAGAAACGAGGCCTTCAGGAGCAGGAATAAAAAGAAAATTCAGAAAAAATAAAAAAACCGAACCTCCTAAGTAATTATTTAGGTCCTGGAGCTGTGGCAGTGCACGGCAAAAGAGCTCCAATAGGGCTGAGAGCCGGAGCCTTTCTCCTCCACCTCAGACTGGAGCTACATCTGGCATTTCCCCCTCGCAGGAAAACAGTGAGGGGCTTGTTCCAGGGAAGGTGCAAGGAGGGGAGCCAGAGCCCGCTCTGCATGCTCCTTGCCTTGAAATATTCCTTCACTGCATGCCCACTTGAAGGCCCCTTTATGCTGAGGAAACTCAGTGTAAATAGGAGTCAGGCTCAAAGAGCACGAGAGTTCAAACCTTTTCAATTCCAACTTGCAGAGCAGAGCAGCCCTGAGCCTCCAGCCAGGTTTCACCCCGCTGGACAAAGTGTGCTCGTTAGGGCTGCCTGATGAGCTCTGCTAATTACCCCGTGCATGGGGCTGCCATGTTATGGATGGCAAGAACACCAGGAGAACGTTTTCGGAGAAGAGGAGGGGGCGTCTCTTAATTCTCCTAAATTTCTTGAGAAGAAAAAGCTTTTTTATTTTTTTCTTTTTTTTTTTAATTAACCTTAAAGTGTTACTTGTAAATGGAGGCCAGAATTTAATTTCAGATAGTGTTACTCCACCTTGTGCAAGTGATTTCTCTTGACACTGCACTGACTGCCTGTGCACAAAAAGCCCTTTATGACTTATGCCAAAGAGCCTGAAGTATTTTTTGCCTCTCCAAAAATGACATTTCATTCCCCCTCCTTTTTTTTTTTTTTTTTTATCACCTGAACACTGGCCTTAAAACCACAGCACGCAAAGGCCCCATGTGAAGTAGGGAAAGGCATTCAGCATCTGCTTATATCCCCAAACTGAAGCACCAGTGTGCCTAAAAAAGCTTGTATTTAAAGGCATTGCAGCTGCATCAGCTCATATTTCATCCAGCCACCAATTTCCTTTTCCCCCTGACAAACAGGCCTCAGAAAGAACCCAGGCCAGAAACTCTCCACGTTAGCGAAACATTTCCTCTTTCCCGTTCTCCCTTCCATTAATGTTATTACGCTGCTCCTGGGAAAAGATGACTTTTCCAATCCAGGCAGCAAATTTCTCTCTTTTCTTTCCTTTCTCTCTGTTTTCTCCTTCTCCTGGCTAAGGGTAAGGGAAGAACAGGGAGAAAAGGAATATTGGGGTGAAAGGAAATAGAGTTTCTTCTTCACCCTAAAATCTGCCTCTCTTTCTGCACGTGGCTGCAGAGGGACAGCAATTCCTGCTTTTCCTTCCCCTGGATGTGAGACACAAAGAGGGAGAAAGCCACAGTGTGGGTGACAACATTCAGATGCTCAAACACCACCTTGGTGACAGCATCCACCAAGGGTGCTCCCTATGGAATCAAAACCTGCTTCAAGCCCATTAGACTGATCCAGGGGTTAAACTCATCCCAGACCTGCCTGTGGGTACTTACAGCTTGTTAACAAGTCAAAATTCAAAGTTGTCAGGTTATTATATTTTTTTTCTAGGTGTCTAGCAGCTTTCATGGTCTGCGCAGTCCCACTTCTGCATGTCCACCAAAGATCTCCATCTTCCCACCTTTCAGGACCAACCTTTTACCTCCTGGGTCTTCCCTGCCTGACCTATATCAGGACCAAAATTCAACCTACACCAGACTAAAAGCAGAAAGAAGAATTATCCTGGCTATCAGGAGAGCTGCACTCACATCAAATCTGATTTTACCATGTGCATGTTCACTTCAGCCTGCTTTTATTTTCCTTCTCTCCCAGGACAGGAAGGCAGAAACCCCAGAGGACAGAAAACATCTCAGTGAAATGAGTGGCAAAGGACAGCCAGGTCATAATTCCTGGCCTCAGAGCGAGCGTGGCGTGACTGAGCCATAAACTTTCTGTTATGCACATAAAAAGGTGAAGCAGCAGCGTCTGCTCACTGAAAAACCTCTCCAGTACTATTTTAAAGTCATTTTACCTTATTCTAAGGTAACTCACTCAGGAAATCCATCCTTGAGGCAGCTCTTGTAACTTCTGGTAAAGAATTATTTCTTTACTCTCAAACCCTAAAAGCCATGGAATAATCTGGGTTTGTCATGTTTGGGTTTATGAACCCAAAAATCAGGTAGATTTTATGAAAAAGAGGCTTACAAAAGGAGCAATTTTTTTGGTAAAAAATGGGTCTGACAGAAAATTTCCCGCAGGTACTGGTTTTTTGATCATGTCCTTGTGGCTGGATCAGGTATTTTCAATCAATGCCATTTTAAGTTGTGTTTTAGCACTTCTTGGCCATAAGAACTAAATGTGGCTTCAGAAATGGGTCAAAAATCATCATTTAAAAGAGCCCAGGAATGGTTAATTTCTGGAGATCAGACTGAGCAAATGTCCTTTCTGTTGTTCCATTCCACTTGGACTTTGTCATTTCATTCTAAAAACCTTCTGCAGAAATTGCCATTTGCAGTGAGGAAAGCAAGATCCACATCCAGCCTGAACTTCTCCTCCAGGATTGTTGGGAAGGGGCACTTTCTCTAACCACTCTTTGTTCCCCTTTTAAAATTATTTTTTTTGTGTTCTTACTCACTTTTCTGCTTTTGCTTTTCCCCCCTGAGCTGGGAGCTTTGTTCAGACAGACCTTCCCTTGTGAATGGTTTCAGTTTCAACAAATTGCCATTCTGTGACGCCCCGCCAAAAAAGCGCCTTGGAAAATTCCCAACCACCTCCAGCCTGTGCTCTGGAGCACATTTCATCCCCAAATCCTGGGCTAGCCATGGACCAAACCATCCATGGGTGTCGTTCCCTCCACTCCAGGGCATCCCCTCTGCCAGGGAGGTGGCCCCACAAAACAGGGAAGGAATTGGTGGCCAAGGATTTCAATCCTTCTGGAGGTGACAGCCTCGGTTTAAGGCTGGGGAGGGTGTTATTCAGCATTTCTGACAAGAACAGAATAATGATGCCGTGTCTGGTTTTGATTTAGAGCGAGTTGCAGTGCCACACTTCAAAAAAAAAAAAAATTATTCCTTTTTTTTTAGGGCTTGAAATGATCAATTTTCTCTTTCGGAAGGTTAAGTGCGGGCAATCCTCTCATTTTTTGGCTTTGTCATCAGCAAATACAGAATCCTTTTTTATTCAAGTGTTCACAGAAACAAGAACTTAGCAAGTTTTGAAAGAAATATAGAAGTATTGATAATCTCACCTTTTTTTAAAAAAAATTGAGTTTTCCAGGAGTGTCTAACAGTGATAACATGAAAAAGATGGGATGAACTCAAATTTATCTTTTTCACTAGTGGTAAAAATAACTCTAGAAAGTGCAGAAGATGCATAATGAGATGCAAATGGCCTTGTTTAGACAACCCAGGTTAATTCTTTGCTGGCATGCATAGATTTGTTCTTCATTATGCACCTCAATGATTGATTCTCCTCAGATCCCCCAAACGTGATCCTTGACTTCATTTTTTTTTTCTCTTTCAACCCACACTGCCGCAACTCACACAAAAATTTTGAAGTGTTTTTTTCTGAATTTTTCTTCGTGGTTTCTCGGAGCTATAAGGAAAACAAAAATAATAAAGCCAATATTCCAGTTATGCCTGCAGAAGTTTTATTTCAGTTTTACTTCCACCAATGTCAAAAATACCACTCGGAGCAGCCTTCACCCCCTGTCACGTGCTCACAGATTTTTCCTTCATGCCTTTCTGGTTAGAGATGTCTTGTTGGAGGATTTTATTTTGTGCATGTCAGAGAACAAGTATGTTTTTTATGACATTTATGAATGTGACCAGTCTGGGAACATGCTGTCTGTCTGGGCGGGTTGCAGCCAAACTTGAAGTCATTGTGACCAGAATTTCCAATTTTGGGGAAGGCTGATCCATCAGCTGGGGTCAATAAATTGGCACAGTCATCTTTTATAGTATGGGAAGGGGACCGGAGGGATTATCAGAGTGAGGTTTTAATTATCTGGGATGTTAAGCAGGATTGTTCCTTCCACCTTTCTCTGCCTTTCGGTTTGGCTGTAAAATTTACATTAACTGCAGTATTGAATAAAAAAATAATTTTGATTCTGAATTCCTGTTACATAAACTTGTCCTGAAGTGTAAGGATCAAGCCTGTAGCATCAAAATATCAAAGAATTTCAGGTTTTTTTGCTACATGAAGCCTACCTGCCTTGTTTCAGCTGCTCCAGCCCTCTGAAATCCATGATTGAGAGCTGCTAACTCCCAAAGATACCCTCCTGGCAAGCAGGCTTGAGGGTTTTTTTTAATATTTTATTTTAATTATTTTTAGTTTATAGCTCAGCAACTCGCCTGACCCAGGGGAACACTTAAAGTAAATTTGATAGATGTCAAGTCAGGAAAAAAAAAAAAAAAGAAAGACAGCAGTGTTCTTTTTGCCTGCAATTACAAATGTTTGCTGGAGACTTTTCTGACAGGATTAAGCGGAGCAGAGACCTGGGGGGAGCAGAGAGGGATTGGAGCCCAGGGCTCAGCTCAGCCTGGCTGATGTTCTCCAGAACATCCAAGGGGAGCAGGGCACCTCCAGTAGCAGTTTCCAGCTCCAAAAACAGCGGGTTTGCCTTTTCCCCCCACTTTTTCCCTCAATCCCGATGTGTCTTGCACCAACTGGAGGAGATAAAAGAGTGTCCTTGTTTTTTTTAGATGATTTTGAGGTGTGGAGATGCCCCCAGGCAAGATAAAAACCGGAGTTTAACGAACTGCAAAGAAGCGGAGAAATGCTCCAAAATCTCGATTTCAACATCTCCCCCCAAAAACCAATATCAGAAAAATCCAAAACAATTTTTTAAAAATGAGAAAAAAGTGAGTCTGCTGTTGTCCAACCCATTTTTTTCCTCGCAGATTAAATTTTTGAAGATTCTGTAAAACAGCCTGATGCAATCAGTGACAAAGTGAGAAAAATTGGGCTCTTTGAAATTCTATAGGAATTATTCAGATGGGAAAAATGTTGCATTGCTCCAGTGTAATGTGCTGGCTGCATCAGGGAAAAGGAATGGGCTCTCCAGTTTTGTATCATTACATCACTGGCTCAAATCTTGCCCAGGAATTTAATCCAAAACTCAGTGAAATCAGTGGGAGTCTCATTACAGGGAATCAATAGTCAGGTACGCAAAAAAAAAAAAAAAAAAAAAAAAAAAGAACAAATAGAAATTGTTAGCAAAAATATTGAATTGTTATTTTGAAAGTGTTCAGAGTTTTCTTTCCAATGAAATAAGGGAAGAAATTATTTAAAATTCTGACTTTTGCATGTTTCTTTTCAATAATATCTTTTTGGGTGATCCCTACTCTTTGGAGATTTACTGCTTCCATCTTATCACTGGAAAAGAAGGGAATTACAGGCTGGGAATGAATTATTGAAATGCACCAAAATTAGGTTTTGTTTAAAGGCTGGGAACACTCCTTTTTGCGTCTTTTCTTTCTATAATGAAGAAATCAAAATGCCATCAATGGGACCGGATCATTTTTCCCACTGGAACAAAAGGCTGACAAAGAAATTCTGCACAAATACGAAAGTGCTCCGTGGTTCATGTGAAATCAGTTCAGTTTTGGGAATATTCTGAATGAAATAATATTGCCAAAGCTGTGTCCGTGGCACTGAAAATAAAAATGCTCTGAGTTTTCTTTCTAAAGCTGAGTTACAGTTTCCTGATGGAGATGCCCTTTCCATTGTGGGATCCAAGGGTGGCACTCCACTTGCTTATGATTTAAAGCGTCCATTTTCCAGTCTTAATAGTTAATTTGAAGGAAAACTCCTTAATGAATGGACAGGTGCTCTTATAACTTAGTCAAAAACATGTACTTAGAGTGAAATCCAAGCTGATTTATTTCTCTAACTGTGGAATGCAAGACTATTCCCTCCATATTTTTCTTCCCATCTTTCAGACAAATAAATCAACACTTGTACATATATTTACAATATTTGATAACAAAAAAAAAAATGAAGGTTATCTGAATGAGTTCATAATCAGCCAGGTAAAGTGATTTAGCAGATGATGAAACCCCAAATCATTCTGTGCTGATAATTACCTGCTCCTGTTTTTTAATTCTGGGTGGGCAATGCTGCTTTTCCTCTGTCTGCTGGAAGAAAAAAGCAGGATGGCTCTCCCTCTGCTTTTTGGCTTAGCTGCACACATCTGGGTTTCCTATCAAAAGAAATAAATATCAGCCCTAATTAATCCTTGGAGGCTGCTGGGTACGAACTCCTGAGCTGCAATTCCAGGCCCAGGGATGGGGTGGGCTCTGCAGGGCTGGCTGTTGATTTAATGCAAAATATCATGTCCAAAAAGATCTGCAACAACACTGATTTACATCAGCTGAATATTTGGCTCATTTGAGGCTCCCCTGGGGTGGAGAGGGGGGATAACTCCTCACATCCATCCCCCCTGCTCTGCTCAGATGTGGTGTGCAGCAAACTGTTTTGCAAAATGCTTAGGAAACACAAGGAATTTTTATAAATGCAATTTGATGACGTTGTTTAATTGGGAAAAAAAAATATTCCATCAAGAAATGCAAACTGCTTGATTTATTAGTCCTATAGAAAAAGTCATTTATAATGATTTGACCAGAAGATAAAACTCCTGTGTTTCAGACAAAGGAGTATCAGGATGGCAACACTCTGATTAGTTTTACATCTTTCCTAATTCAGCTAATTCAAAGATAGACCTCAGGGATTTCCTTGAACAGCAATAAAACTTGTTGAGAATGGGCTCTGTTACATGTTTTACAATTCAGAACCTGCCTGTCGTTTTTACTCCCTCTTTTTAATTTATTTTTTTATTAAGAAAAAAACCTCTAACATTATTTTGATCCAAATACCTGAGTGCATTCAGAGCAAATGGAAGTAAAGGGAATGTTAACACTGGTCTGGGTACAGCCAGGCTTTGTGCAAACTTCTCCCCCTTCCAGTGCTCCTCAAACCTAACCTGCAGTAAAAGTTGTTATTCCAGCCCTGGATTTACCCAGCAAAAAGCTGCCAACGGCCCCAAATCGTGTGGCTGATTTCTGTAACGAGTGCTAATGAGACCACCACACTGATTTTCCCTGATTTATTATTTTCCTTCCCAACCAGAGCCCAAGCTGGAGCCCTCATCCCCAGAGGTTCAAACCTGGTGCATTAATTCCTTGCAAAATTCCTGCTGCCTCCCCACCATGCCATGTGAAGTCATTCCCATGCATCCAGGCTGGTTTTGTTGTGTTTGCATGACTATCCATCTATTAAAAGATATTATTTTTCCAGTGGAGAACATTTCAAATATTTCCAAAGAAGAACTTTTCTTTTTTTTTTCTCCCATTGGGATTATTGAAAGTAAAAAATGAAAGTAATATAATCATACCAGGAAAAAAAAAAAAATAGAAAAGTCAGAAAAGCAGGGAAAATTGAGAATTTTGAATTATGGAATCTTTTAGAGGGGAAAGACCTCTGAGATCATTGAGTCCATCCCTTGTCCCAGCACTAACCCATGTCCCCAGGTGACACATCCACATGTCATAAATCCCTGCAGGAATGGTGACTCACCCACTGCCCTGGGCAGCCTTTCCCAGTGTTTAACAAACCTTCCAGTCAAGAAATTTTTCCTTAACATCCAACCTAAACCTCCCCTGGCACAACCTGAGGCTGTTTCCACTTTGGTTACTTGGGAGAAGAAACCAAATTCCACCTCAGCCCAACCTCCTTTAATGGCAAAGCTGATGCTGACACTTGATGGCCCTAGATGAAACAGATTTCAGTCAGAAACCTTTACCCCATGCAGACTTTTACTCCCTCTTTTTTATTTTTTAATGAAGAAAAAACTTCAAAATTATTTTGATCCAAATATCTGAGTGAATTCAGAAATTTTATGAAATTCCTTCCATGTTCCTGAATTTTGCACACATTTTCACATAGACTTGTGACAAAGCAAGAGAATCCTCTAAATAAAGAAAATTAATATTCTAATTAACATCAATGTCCAGCTCTGATTTCTGAAAGTATTTAATGAACACAAAGGGTCAGATTAATAAAATAAGTTTCATAAAGAAAGGCTCAGATTTTTTGCTGTATTAAGAGGAAATCAATGCCATAAAAATCAGATTCAACTGCAGATATCTCACAGAATTTTTGCTTTTTTGTGCCATTTTTATGGACAATCTGAGAACTGCCACCAGCTCTGATTTTCTTCAAATTCTGTGATAAAAGGAAGAAGTAAAATCACAACAAAATAAATTACAATCCCTGCTATTGTTGGGCAAACAAAGCCCTTGTGAAGGAGAAGGAATGGCTGCAGGAAGGTCATTGCCAGGAAGTATTTGAGCACCATTAATCCTCCTCTATCAGTCCCTCCTGGGTGATAAGAGGCGCTTTAGACCCCTCAGTTCCTCTCACCCTGACATCTCCAAGTGGTCACTGACATGTTCCTGTTTTCCATGTCTGGCTGTAGGTTTGAGTTTCTCTCCCAGTTTTCCCTTTAGTTCTGGAGCCAGGACAATGTGGCCTCATTGTCTGGTCTCTTTTCCATTAAAAGTGTATTTTCTATGAGCAAAAAACAATCTGAGTTTTAAATATGAGTGTGCAAGCTCCATATTTGTATTTAAATGCTCATTCTGTATTTATCCATGATCTATATATGCCTGGCTGGGCCATACAGAGAATACAAAGCCTCCTTCCTCCATGACTGGCATCATTTATTTGGATTTAATTTTATTCTCACCTAGAAATTCATAGATAGAAACGTGTGTTTGGACTCCAGGGCAAAAGGCACTTGAAATTACAACAATTAATTTGAGGATTTTTCTTTTTTATTTATTTCTCCAGCTATTTTGGGGTCACACAACCAGTGCCACCCCATCCATGGGCAGGGACACCTTCCACTGTCCCAGGTTGCTCCAAGGCCGTGTCCAACCTGGCCTTGGACATTCCAGAGATCCAGGGGCAGCCCCAGCTTCTCTGGCACCTGTGCCAGGGTCTCACCACCTTCAGGAGGCAGAACTCCCTTTTTTCCTGAATTTTATATGTCATAATGCATCTGCATAATGAGGTTTAGCACAAACAGAGTCATTCAGATTTTGGTTGTGTTATGCACATAAAAATTCATCCCAACCAGATGTAATTTAGAAAGTGGAGGAGGGATTCATGATTATTGGTTACATCATCCAAACCTACTTGAGGAGCTGCTCATGAGCATCAGAGTTTGGCAGAGATTTGGAAAATTTCATTTTTCTTTGGCAGGGGAGGCTGACTAGAAACACTCAGTGATCAGATTTTCAGAGATGTTGAACCTTTGCAGCTCTTCCCATTTCAATAGCAGCATTCCAGGGTGTGACACAGCTGAGCCTCTGTTTGTTATCATCTATAGGTTTCTTTTATGACTCTCTTATTCAAAATGAATCTCTGTAAATGCATCTTCCAGAGAAGAAAATGCAGCTTTGCCCTTTTGGGGTGCCCAAAAATCCCTGCTCATGCCAGTTTATGGGTCCTGCAACCCCAAAAAACTGCCTGACCTCACAGCCTGGACCAGCCTGAGCATTGCAGGTGTTTCACTCCCTTTATTTTACAGCACATATGAAACCCATAGTTTTATGAGAAAAATTAAGGATTTGTGCTGTGAGCCTCATTTGATGCCCTGTGGATTTGTGTATGATTTTTACAGCACAGACAGGCAATCCAGCTTTCCCTTTAAGGAGCACATCAAGCCAAATTTCTGCCTCTGCCTATTTTATGAAACATGTAGGAAGTTAATATTTAGGGAGAGTTTGGCTCATTGATCCCATTTGACAGATGGATTCACAGATACAACCCAGACACAGGGACTGGAATCCCCAAGGAAGGCAGCTAAAATACATTTTGTGAGGAGCAGGCTCACTTCTTCACAGGCAGTTGCAGAATTGCAGGTGGGATTTCACATGGACTGTGGAGCTTTGGCTGCAGCCAGAGCTGGGTTGTCTGTGCAAGTGGAAAACGAAATAGACATTAAAAATGGGTGAAATGGGAAAATCAAAGTGTTCAGTAATTTATAATTAGGCTAAAAGAGGTGATTGCACACATCTAATAAACCTGCTCATTGTGCTGTGGGCTCCTCTTTGTCTGGGCTGAATACGTGGAAAAAAACCCACCTGAACATATTTACAAATGTCCACTAATAAATTTGCCTTTTTATATTTCCTTTTTTTTTTTTTTTCTTTCCTTTTCATCATAATCAATTCTTTCTTTTCTATGATGACTTGATTATAAATATGGCATTTTGGCCATAGGTGACAGGAGCGCTCTGGGCCAGATGTGCTGGCTGCCTCTGAAGGGCTTGGCCGTGGGATGCTGGTGGTTTAAAGTAACAGGAAACCTGAGGAATATCATAAATCAGCCTTTTCTGACTGGGTTTCTTGTACAGAGTATAACAAAATGTATTGAATAACTTAAGTATGTGTGAGCCTCCTGCCTACCAAATTACCAGGGGCTGCCAGTGGAAAACACACTAATTTGATGTTGGCCTCCAAGAGAAAATTGTTAAACGAAAATTAGGTTTCAGCATTTTAACACAAAAATCAACTTGGAGCTCAGTGTTAACAGGAGCCTAAGGATTTAACTAACTGCAAGGAAAACAAGGAGAGACAAAATTCCTGACTTACTAAACCCCAGTCCTGAAAAAAAACCCCCTTTTTACTTCTGGATCCCAACACGGCAGGAGGGACCAAGCGTGTACCAAAGGCTGGTTTTCTTTCTTTGCTGTCTCCTGCCACGGATTTCACAAGGTCACAGGTTGACATTTTGTACTTTTCCACACTTCTATTGCCTTTCATTAACAATAAACAGAAGGTGCTGGGCCAAAGTCATCGAATCCGTGACAGAGCGTTCAGAAATATTAAACTCCCCACATTCAAGGGCATCAGAAGGGGCTGAGCTCAGAGATCCTCTCCCCTGGTGTCCTGGCAGGGCTCTTCAGGAGAGATATGAGAGCCACATCTGAGCTGTTCCCCTTCAAGGAGCTGTTTCCAGCCCTAACTGGGGTTGAAGCAATCACATTCCAGGGATATTCCTGTGGATGGACCTGCCTGTGGCAGTGCAGCTCCTTCCCCAACCAGCTAAAATGAGTTATTGCAAATTGATTCATCCCAGGCCTTAATTAAAAGATGTTCTGTTCTTATCACCCCATTAAAGAACATTTTAAAACCATTCGTTAAGAGCAAAAATGTGACCTGTTCCTCTCCCAGCTCTTCTCTGCTCTACTTAAATAAAATGATACTGAGAAAACAAATATGTTTTTTTTTTCCATCTCATAACCTTTCTTTTGGGTTTATTTTGAAGCAATAACTCTAAAGGTCTTTCAATCTCCTCATTCTGTGGAGACAGGCATGGCCTGGCGCTCTTGTTCCCTGCAGGATGGCTCCCACATCAATGCTTTAGCATCCACACCTTCTCAGATGCCCATGCTTTCCCTTTCAGAAACCACTCTGAAACAACTTCTAAAATTGTAAATTAATGGCCTTGCAGTGGATTGGCCCAAGTTTTGCCATTTCCTCCACACTGGAGATGTTTTTCTGGTCAGCCTGGGACGTTTTCTTTCCTGCAGAGTCTCTCCCTTTCTCCACGGCGTTGCTACGTGATCTACTTGAACATGGACCTCCTCCTGCATGGAATTCTTATGGCTGAGAGAGCAGTTCATACATTAAATATCAGAGAGAGCTCCTGCTTGAAATGCATGCACAAAGCAGAGTCCTGAGCCATAGTTCTTGCTCTCTTTTGAATCTGCATTTTGGGTTCTGGCAGAGGGACAGCAGCGAGTGTGGCTTGCAGCGTTTCCCAGACTGTGGAGCTTGGCACCAGAAAATCATTTCTTTGGAGTTCCAAACCTGTCAGGATGCTCTCTCCCCAAACTGCTCCACATTTCAGACGTGTAACCCCAAAATGTCACTTTTGGAGCCCAAAGCAGAGTGCCTTCAGCTCTCTGATTGGCAGAAAACTGACGGATAAGCTCCAGGGAATTTCTCCTACAGCTGTAAACTTTCAAAAATACTTTACTGCTGCAAAAACTATAGAGTGTGCTTTAAATGAACAATATGCCCTCTTCATACCTCAGCTGCAGCGAGAACACACTTCCCACCTCAGCATGAACAACTCAGGGGTTGATTTCTGAATTTTTTTCACCCACACAGAACATGTTAAGCAGTTTTTAGCTCGTTTCTACCCATCACACAAAACAGACAATATTCCAGACATCTCTGGGAAGAGGGAGAGATGATACAGATGGTTGTGCAGATGTTTGGATCCTGTTCTCCTCACGCTCTAGGCAGTTTAACCTTGTTGAATGCCTCACAGAGGACCCGATCACAGCCCTGTTCTGTCCCTGGGATCCTGCAGAAAGCCCAGGCTCCAGTTAAAATGTTTGTGTGACATTGGGAGCTTGGCTCTGCTCTGCCCTAATCCTAATGTGACCCAGTGCTCTCTCACATCAGCTGGAGGTTTCCCTGGATAAAGTAAAAGTTAAAAGTAAGCCATGCCTCCAGGTTTCAGGCCAGGGATTTCATTTCACAAAAGCTCCATGTGTTAGAAAAAGATACATCAGCTTCAGCCCGCTGCAGGGTTGTTTTTTTTCTGGAACTTTTTGTGTTTTGACTTTGAAAAATCTGAAATATGAGGAGGAAGGTCTTCTCCTCCCACTCCTGGGGCTACACCCTTCCCTGAACGAACCTGGTCTCAGCAGGACCTGAATCCTTCCTGGAGCATTTTCATCTCCAGGGCCAGAGCTGTTGGCACTCTGCCCTAATGTCATCAAGGGAAAGTTGTCTCCTGAGATTACCGGGGGCTGGGTCATGTCCTGCTTTATTATCCAAAGAAATTGTGGCTTCCCCAGCCTTGGATGTGTCCAAGGCCAGGTTGGATGGGGCTTGGAGCAACCTGGGATGGTGGAAGGTGTCCCTACCCATGGCAGAGGGTTGGAACAAGATGAGCTTTAAAGTCCCTTCCAACTCTAACCATTCTGTGATCTATAATTTTATTATTCTATTTGCTTATGAACAGCCCCCAGCTGTATTTTTCTGGTTTTATATTAACATTTACTCCTATATTCTCTCCCTGCCCTTCATTCAAGCCAAAGGAATGGCTGACGGTTTTATAGGAGCAATTCTAACAAGAGAATGGAAGGGCTGAACAGTCTTGGGAAAGGACATGACAGCTCTCCATCTGAAAAAAGACTGCTGGAAAACACAGAGGTTTGGGGAAGAGCCTTGAGCACCAATCCCTGGGGAGGGCTGCATGCCTTGGGTGTACCCTTTGCTTCCATGGCATTCACTTTCCCAGACAGTTCTGGACATCTATCCCATGGTTCCCAATGCCAGTGGACAGCTGGGACTGCTGGGGGACATCTGGGATGTGCTTTGCAGGGAACAGTGAGGAAATGTGCTGGAGCACTCCCTGCCCCTTGCACGATGCATCAACCCCAGCCCAAACCAGCAGAGAGGCCAAGCTTGACCCCACTGCCTTTCTGAGCTGCTTTCGGTTGTAAGGGGTAAAATCTTGAGGTGGCATCATAGAATCACAGGCTAATCAAGGTTGGGAAAGACCTCCCAACCCATCCAGTCCAACTTTTATCTATCACCAGCATGCCCACTACACCAGATCCCAAAGTGTCATGTTGGAATGCAACCAGGGATGGTGACTCCACCACTTCTCTGGGGAGCATCACCCCTTTGGAGAACCATGGGTGTGCAGAGATGATTGTGAATGGAGGTGTCCCTGAGGGATGGGAGTAGCCTGGCTGTGTGGCTTCTTGTGGGGAGATGTATCCCCTTCCATGGGGGATGGCTTCCCCAAGGCCAGGTGGTTTCTGATCTCCCTCTCCCCAGCAACACTCAAAATAATTACCCGCCCAAAACTCAGCCAAATTCATCTGTGTGCTGTCAATCTCCTCTACAGATGCTCTGGAGGTAGTGTTGAGTCTCTAACCACATCGTTTCAGTGCTTTAATTGTGCCTTCTGCTTTGGGAACACAGAGAAAGGAGTGAGTGAGTAATCACCACGAGCCCATGAATGAACAGCGAGATTGTGCATGGAGAAACTGAGAGAGAGACCACACAGCGAGGAGTGGGAGCCGTGGGATTAGGAGCTGGGATTTCTCTTGCTCTGTGCACAATCCACGAGGCCCTGCTGCCCTGGATGATCTCATGGAAGAAGTATATTTTCCATCTGTGAGGAGCTCCTCGCAGTATCAGCTAAGTGCGAATTAGCAGGATCATTAGCCACTCTTTGAGGGGGATGGCTGCCAGGAAGCCTGGCTGTGTGTTTGAGGCAGAATTCCTGATGTCTGTGTGTCTGGAGGAGTATAAATTCTTGTATTCCCCTCCAGTAGCCTAATTAGATTTTACTCTGTTTATTAGAAGAGTTCAGTTGCTAGCTTAACATGAAATAAAATCTGCATGATTAAGAAGTCACGAGCAGTAAAGCTTACAGTGTGCTGGTTGAAATTTTCCTTTTGGATCAACAGTGGTGAAATCCTCCAGGGTTAAATAAAGTGAAAGCAGGGCTGTGTTTAGATTCAGGATCAAAACAGGGTGTCAGGGATGGAGGGAGGGTTGGGAAGGGGGTGTCATGCCATTCCAATCATACTTGAAGTGAGATATTTTCTGGGGAAATTGCATTTTTAACCACATAGCAGAGTGGATCTTCACTGGAAAAGAAGGATAGGAAAGATGCTCTTCCATTTGAAAATATATTCTTCAGCTCTCCTCACTTCCTTCACAATATAGCAAGAGTAAAGGGCTCTAAAAAGGTCGAGTAATATCTAGACCTAATTCTAGTCAAATATCTTCAAGCCTTTCAGAAGCTGATGGCCTCAGTGATGTCAAACAGCCTCCAGCAGAAGCTGTATCCATTAATTTTTCTAAGGTGAAGCTTGGCCTTGGAATAAAAATCCACTGAAGACAATGAGATGCTTGGGGCCAGGATTAGATGCTTGCATGGAAAATGCTGAACAGCCAAAAACCCCTGAGATTTCTGAAGTTCAGGATTTGCCCCTCAGTTTCCAGATGTCTGGTGGCACTGAATTCCAGGCACGTGTCCCTCAAAATTTCCATGTAACATTTTAGGAACTGAAGGCTGGGGAACCAGAAAAGAAAGCAGATATTCTATTTCCACTGACTTTGTTGGGAACTGCTCTGTCACACACAAAGCCACCAGCAATCTGCAACAGAGAGTTTTCCAAATGGCCTTTAAGTAATCAAATTTTGGGGTTGATGACCCCAAAATCCTACTGAAAAAACACCTCTGTATTACCTGCAGAAAGAAAAATAGAGTGTTTTTCTGTCTCCCAATAATCTGAGAAAATAAATCTAATTGCAAATGAGTTTATTCTTTTGAAGGACCTCCAAAAGCTGTGTCTAATGGAGGTTTTTGGTGCTGGGCTGTACCTAAAATCTCTGAGTCCAGCCCACCCTGCTGGTAGGGGCAACCTGATCACAGACATGAAATCCTGCTCCTCGTGGACCATTTAAAAATCCATCAGGGTGCAAATCTGAGGATGAAAGTCGGAAGCCTGGTGTAGAAAGTAAATTCTGGAGCCCAAAAAAAGAAAAGAGCAAGCTCAGAGGAGGTTAAGAGTCAAGGGAAGGAGGCTCGAAACCTAAAACCTTCCCCAAAAAAGCAAAGGGATTTGTGCAACCCAAGGGACTAAAAGTACATTTTGGCCCATGCTCTGGTTTTCCTCAGCACGTGCCCAGCCACAAGAGCCCATGTGGTTCTTCTGTTTTCCCAAGTCTTTTGAAATATAGATGCAAGAGTCTCGAATCCCCGAGCTTCCCTGCATTCCTGAAGAAATTGGCCCACCAAGTCGTTGTAATTCAGGATACCACCATACACCCACATGTAAGATTCCTTAACAACTATGCACATTTTTAGGCTCAAATATTTTAGAATTGTTTTCACTGTGCCTGAGCTGTAATTGGCTCAGCTTCCCAAGTGTTGGATCATCTAACTGGAGTGATTTTTGACTCCGAGCCCAGGCACCATATCAAAACATTTATCAATTAATCATAAAAAGTAACTAACATTGTTGTCCACCCAAGAAAAACTGTCACTTACAGACTCATGTATGTTATTCCTTATGAAAGAGCTGCTATATAGAAGTTGATTTCCTGCACAGACCAGGTGGAAAATCTGCTAAAGGCAGAGGTCAAATTTAGTTTAATTTTATACCCTTTGTTAAGAATGTTCTCTCTCTCTCTCTCTCAAAAAAAAAAAAAAAAGAAAAGAAAAAACCCACCCTTGTGCTCCTTTCCAAGTATTCTAAAGTTAATTCATGTGGAAGAAAAAAAAAGATTAGGATAAAATTTCAAATATTAAATTCAAATGCAGGATTAATGAGTTTTATTTCAAAGCCCCAGAGGTTGTCTGGAATTTAGGACATTTTTTAGTGGCAGACACGAGACACAGCCAGATGCAGTCGTGTTTTGGACCAGCTCAGCACAAATTTAGCACCTTGAAGGAGAAATTTTATGTCTGTTTTGTAAAGCAAACATTTCAACTTTTCCAAAATCCCTTGTCCAAAAGATATTATTGTTGCACTGGATGAAGGAGGGGATTTGAACTGAGGCTGACTGGTTGCTCCAGCACAGACAAATTGCCACCCCATCACCATCCCTGTAGGTGATATAGGTCTCATGTCCCATGAAACAGATCCATATAAATCATATCTTTACTTTTTATTAATGTGGAGCAAGATAGATAACAAAAAAAAAAAATAAAAGAAAAGAATTGAACCATTTCCTGAAGCCAAATTTAAGGCTGTCCTTGCGACACTCTGCAGGAAAGAGCTTTTTGCAGCTTGGTTTTCCCCAAGAGCAGCAGGGAAGGGCTTGGCAGAGGTACAAACCCCGTTCTTCTCACGCCCTCCAGCCAGCATGGCAAACCCAGGGCTCAGGGGCTGCTCCCCTTCACACCCTCTCCCCAGGGCAAAGCCCTTGGAGGCCAAACCTTCCCTTCCATTAAAAGATGTTATTATCATCCCAAAAATTAACATCCTTCAGCTCCCTCCCTGACAGGGCTGCTCCCAAGAAGCCCCAAGTATCAGCTGGGTTTCAGGTCACCATAATTTGTTCAGAAAAAGAGAGAAATTCCTGTTTCCAGAGCAGGGATGGCTTGGGAAGGGTTGGTAACACCTGTGGAGCTCAGCCTGCAGATCCAGAGCAGGTGGTTGGACCACAGTGTCTTTTTGGGCAGCCAGAAGTGCTAAACATTGTCCTGATTGAAATAAAAAAAAATCAATCCCTGTTGAATTCAATGGATGAGGAAGGCAGCCAACATTGGGTTTCATATTTTATGTATCAGCATTGAAATCTTGATGGGAAAGAACCAAAACCTTGCAGTGAACACCTTCAAACGCTGGAATCTTGTCTTAAAAGATTCCAATTATAGCAAGAAGAAAACACTGTTGTTTCAGTTTCACATTCTGGCACTTGATCAAATGGACATACCACAGTCTGTAAATAGACCCAAAAAACTGAAAAATCATTCCAATTAAATTCCTTCATTGCCTTAGAACTCTGACTCACCTATGGACAATCAGTGGAATTAACATCAACAGAAAATTAGGACTTGGTGATAGGCACGCTTCAGATTGATTATTCCATTTAGAAAAACATTCACAAATTATTTTTTTCTTAATTCTTTCTGGGATGAAAATCCTACAAGAACAGGTTTTCTCCCCTCCAGCACAGAACAAAAATAGTCCATGGACACAGCCTCATCTCACAGTATTTCAAAATCAGTAAGTGTGAAAATATAACAATATAACAAAACATAACAATATAACAAAATATTATGCAAAGTAGCAAATACATTTTAAAAACTCCTGAAGTTTTTTCTGAGTTGCAACCAAATTTTCAGGTCAACCCCAATTTTATCCCATCTGATTGCTCATAATTTCATCCCATCTCTAACCCTTTTCAACACCAATGCAAGTTTGGATTTAAAGCTTAATTTCCAGATGGATTTCTCGGCCAGGATGGGAGAAGGAGGATGTGATTGTCAGGAATTTCAGGTTATAACTGCCTGGAGCTGTTCTGGGTACAATGCTGAGCCACCACCAAAGGAAGGGCAAAGCTGTGCAAGGCAGTGGCAGCTGCTCTGACTGCAGCCACGTTTCACTCACATGAGGCCAATTCCTCTTTTGATCTTTCTCATCTCTGAAATCAACCCCTAACATGGCTTTAAGCTGAAAAGTATCATAAAAATCAAAAATTTCATCAAAATTTGCTGAAGATTTGGTGTTTAACAGAAAGGCCTTGCTATATATTATCAGTGGCACAAGTTTATGGTCCATTTTGGATATAAAAAGAAATATTTTATCTCTAGACACTGCTTTGCAAAAGTTCAATCTTTATCAAAACCTCACAGTTTGACACTTGTGTCCGAAAGTCCCCAGATCAGTTGCATCACTCTGACCCATTGTCCAAGGCCAGCTGAACTGGAGGCTGAGCCAGGGGACACGTTATCCAGAGGAAAACAGCAATAGCTGAAACGCATCTGAGGCACCAACAGGATGTGAACCCTTCACAACATCTTCCTCTGCTGAAAACCAACCAGCCCAGCACAATGAGAATATTGGGCTGTGCTGCCACCTGCACCCCCAGCACCTCCCAAGGCTGCTCGGCTGCAGAGGTTGGATGGTTTTCCATTCTTGGCCTGGCCTCTGGTGGGAAATATTCCCACAGCTGGATGCGAACAAAGAGTGAGGCATCCCAGTGAGTGGACAGGAGGCTCGAGCCAAGCCCTGGCCTGGGTGGAAGCCTGTTCCATGGCCAGTTGCTCCACACCTGGCTCGGAGCTTGGGGATGTCCCGCATGGAGCCGTGAGGTTTCTATGGGCACTCCATCTATCATTGCATTCAGGGGGGGGAAAAAAAAAAAAGAAAAAGAACAGCAAAAAGAATAAAACCAAGCTTTTTATGGGCCTAGGAGGAGCTAACCTGGAAATATCACTGGCACAAATAGAGCTGTTGAGCAGACAATAGCACTGGGGTATTGCCATGGGTTTGTTTACCCAAACGTGGCCGTCCTCGCTGTGAGGTCCCCACCCTGCTGCTCCCCAGCCTGGGGAGCTGGTGGAACACAAGCTGTGATTGCCATGCTGACAGCTTTATTGCCTCCCTGACATTGCTATTTTTAAGGGAACAGGTTATCTCCGTGATGTAATCAGGTCTTCCTCGTGCTGTGGGGTCATTCCCACTGCAGGGAGCTGGAGCCTTTGGTCCTCGCTCGCCTTTGGAATGCCAAGTCAGCTGTTCCAGGTGGCCAGGAGCTTATGGCACTGGTTGGACTGAAAGCTAGTGAGACTGATTCTCTCTTCCCAAATCACTCAGAAAATACAGCTTTGGTTCCCTTCTTCAAACTTAGTTTATCCAAATTGATAAAGAGAATTTAAATATCCAAATTTTGAGACTTGAAGCCTAAACGTTTTAATTAATTAAATGTGTGTTTGTGTTAGGAGTGGGAAAGTGCAAGTGCAAGTTGCAGTTCACAAGTGATTCTCTGGAATAAGTGCAATAAGTAAATAAATGATAAAAAATGTTGTTGCACTTCCATTTTGAAGGTTCTCATTGCAAAACAAGTGGACAGAACAGCCAGACTTTCACTTAGGGAAAATAAAATTTCCCAGTGGGCTGAGTTCTACAGAGTTATTAAAGGCTTTATGTCAAGATAATTTCTCTGGAGAAGAGACAGCCATGATTTCAGCAAATGCTAAAAACTTGGGTCAAATTAGAAAAGCATTTACTGATTTAGTAACTACTTATTCAATATTATCTGTATGTAAACTATTTGCTCAGAATGATATGAATTAAAAATTCTCTCCTACTCTAAAATTCCTGTCTCCTGTCCTAATTCCATGAGACACCCACAGCAAAGGTTAGATGAGCTCTGTTAGGAAGCATTTTTCCAGCTCCCGTGGGAATAAAACACCTTTTCCAGTCTCAGCTGGAATGAGGAAATTAAAAATAAAAATTAAGAATTAAATCCTATTTGAGCCAATGCAGTCCAAACACAGCCAAAGGTGTCCAAGGTGCTCCAGAGAATTTCCCCAGTCCCTATTCTTGTTGATCCCAGTGTCAAGTTGGTTGTGGAACCCAACCCCAAAACTGCCTGGAAGGTTTCCTTGGCTTCTCTCAGCTTGCATGCCTCAAATCTTGAGGGATGCAGTAAAAGAAATGGTGGCCCTCTCCTCCTCAGTTCCTATGGATTGGGAAAATGGGATTTTGGGCCATTAAATCCCTCCATTCCTTCAGAGGTGGGGGAATGGGCACATCTGAGACCTCCAGGGAGCAGCCAGTGGGTGTAACCTGCACAGGGACACAGTTCCCATAACGTCACAGCAAGGAGAGGTGAGCTGGAGCAGAAATAAATCCACTTTCTCACCAAACACCCTCCTATTTTTCCCGAGTCCAGATAAGCAAATTAAAGATGATGTCATGGCTCCCCCAGGACACTGCAACACGCTGCCATTTGTCCAGCCAGAGTACAACTCCTATTAGTGTGATATAACACAGTAGTTGGGAACTCAATAGGAAAAACAGAGCTGGAATTTAATAAAAAAACCTCTCCAGCTTTTAACTCATTGCCCTTAACACGCAGAGCTACTGTAAGTGACTGCCTCAACATGAACACTCTGAAGACCAAAGAATTAAAGTAAATGCAATCAGCAGATTACTAAATACCAATGGGAAATTTAGAGCTACAGAGCAAAATCCCAGAGCATTAAAGGATTTACTGCTTGGCATTGATGAGAAGCAAATCTTTGGATTTCCATTTCTATCCTTAATTAGCAACTGAGGTTTATTTTAGTCTAAACCAAGTCACAAAAGATAACACACCCCAAAAGAAAATAGATAGCAGTGCAATAAGCTTCATAAAACATCTTATTAAAAATTAGAACAAAAAATAACAGATTCAAATGGAAAATCAGTTTCCAGGACTTCCATTTCCTTTTGTTTTCTTGTCTTCCCACCCATGCTCAGCTGTTTTCTAATAACATCCAGCTCTTTGCTAGCAGGGTTACCAAGGGTGGTAACAAAGATAGCATTGGAAACCCAGAAGGGAGGCTCCCTTTTAGAAGGGACATTTTGGGAGTGTTCTTGCTCCTTCACAGCTTGGGGTTTGAAGGTTTGCTGTCTCCCTGCCCAGTTCCCACTGGAAGAGGGATCTAAAAAGGATGAGCCGTGTTCCACGTGGCCTCAGCTGTGTGAAAAGCAGCTGTGTGAAACTGAGTGGTTTTTATGGATTCTCTGGGACTGGGGAAAGATAAGGCTCTTCTGCTCAACGAGGAGACCCCTGGCTGGTTCTCCTCTGATCTCACCTACCATTTGTACCACTGGTGATGTGCTCCCAGCAGCTGCTTTGGCAGGGTCTGCTGGAGCATTCCTGGTTTGCTGGGGCATTCCCAGCTGCCAAGATGCACCAGGGATTTGACCTGGGATGCAGACTCCCACGGCACCATTTGCAGCACAGCTCCTGCCATGGCTTCAGGAAAAGCTGTAAAATATAAGCAGCTGCTTCAGAACAGGAGAAAAGCGAAAGTCTGGGAGTTAAATCTGAAGAAATTCATAATAACGAGGCCAGTCTCAAACAAACCTCATGATTCAGTGAGAAGGAAGCTGAGGTCCTGCTGTTAATCACTCTCTACTTTTCTTCCTTCACCAGAGAGCCCAAGAATTCATTTGGTCCACATAAAAATTAACTATGGAGTGATCTGAGTGTAATCCAGATCCACAGATCCATCCCTCCATGGCTTCACAGTTCAGGATTCCAATCAATTCCAGCTCTAGCATCAAACAGATCATCTAGGCCTGTGAATCATCTAAGGAGAAAAACTCCATTAAGTTAAATCAAGCCTAAGTTGCCAAGTTGGTATCTAGCGCTCAAAAATTATTGGATGGCATAAGAATTATTTCTTTTTAAAATCTTACTTTGAATTATTTTTATTCATCTTGTAGTTAGCAATCCATTGGGTTGAAAACTGGATACTTATTGGACATTGACAAAGTTTTCATTGTGTGCTAAAATAATTAGTTATGCATCTGAAAATGCATTGGTTATAGTCATAAAATTGCAGGAGTCCTTAAAATAAATTGTCAAATAAGAAGTAAAGTTTTCATTTACAAGAAATAAAAAGGAAAAAAATCCAAAACCATAGCCACAACCAAAGTAAGCAAAACCCCACAATCCTTTAATGAATTGCTTAACAAGTGGTGATACTTCAATCTGTGGTCATTCATTACACCCTGATTCTCAAGGTGAATCCTGAATGGGCACAATCTGGAGGCACTGATGGATATCTGCCCATCCCAGCCTTTATCTCAGAGCCCGAGCAGGGGTTTTAATGCCTTTTGGGTTTGTGACACCTCTGCTATCGCCAGGAGGGACAGTGACAGCGGGAATGTGATGGACGAGCACCGTGACAGAGCCAGGAGCTGGGATGTGAGGGTGCCCTGCCTTAGCTCAGCGAGAAGAGACAAAGCAACTCCCTCCCTTGTTTTTTTAATTTGTTAAAATAGCACCTCCATATTCCCAGGGGCAAATGTCAGGAATAATTGCATGCAAATTGCACCGGAGTCACGCTGAGGCACCCAGTGCCACCCAAGGGCTCCTGAAGGGTTAAAATCGAGGAGTTCAGCTAATTTACAACTGGAGACCTTTATCATCTCCCGGTGACTTTGAGGGCTCACATTTCGCACTTAATTACTCGTCCAGCAATCAGGCCAGGGCTGAGAGATAGATGTGTTCTGTGTTTAGCCCTCGCAGCTGTGAATTGTTTATTTACTTATCGTCAGGCCGGGAATGGCTGCAATTTAAAGGTTCAGATCTCTGCTACCCTGAGCTGGGGAAGGTCTTCCTTTAAACACTTCCATATTCCGCGCTGGAATTCCGCTGGAGATGCCCATCTTCTCCTCCCTCCCGTTCCGGGTAACCAGCAGGTGTTCCTGGTTAGTGGCCACTGGGGTTGTTCACGCCAAAGAGCCGCTGCCAAGTTCACAATCGGGACGAGGAATCTGCAGAGATAAATTGGGGAAGGTGAAAAGCGGGCCAGGGAGATGAGGGGAGATGAATTCCAGCGGCCCGGCTTCCGTGGGACGGCGCGATCCCTATCTGGGACAGCTTCAAACGGTGGCTGCTAAGAATTCCTAGGCCAAATGGTGTGATTACGATTTCAGCTGTCAAATGGTGACCAGATGGTTTTATCTTTCACACCAGAGGCCTAAGAAGTTGGTTAGGTGTGACCTCTCCACATACCAATCCACCTGCAGAGCGCCAAGGCCTGCAAGGCCTGGAATTCCGGCATTCCCAACATGCCCATCCTCGTCTTTGGGAATTTTTGAGCAAAGCTGTGTGAAACCAACAGCCTCAGTTTTCACAGGGTCACATCACCCTCCAGTGCAGCACCACCAGCAGTGCTGTGGGGCCACTTGGGCAGCTCGGGTTTACAACAGAAAATGGAATAGAGAGGCCAAAACTTCAGCTATTTCCTCAAGAATCAAATCCCCTACTTCTGGGAGAAAAGGATTTTTCTCCATCTTTGCCCTTTTTCTGTCTTACAGCTTTACTGTGAAAAACACAACTCAATCAGTGGTGTTACTACTATAAATGTACCAAAAGTAATATTTTAATTAGGTTCCTCCCTCTAGGCAAGGATGTTTCCAGAAAGAAGGATGGGGACACAGCTAATAATTTTGTAGACAAAGCTGGGAGGTGATAGCACTTTGTGGAATTTCCAGTTAGTCCAAATAGAGACTTCCTTGGTTTTTTCCAGTAGTTTATTTTATTCAGAGATCAGAGTGTCGTTTCCCCTCTCCCAGAGTTGTGTATCTTAAGGTGCTTCCCAACCCAAACTCTGTATTTCAGCCCCTGAGGGTTACTGGGTTACTAAGGCGGGATGATCCCTGTTATTCTCTTGG
The DNA here is from genome assembly GCF_028551555.1 of Melozone crissalis. NCBI lineage: Eukaryota > Metazoa > Chordata > Aves > Passeriformes > Passerellidae > Melozone > Melozone crissalis. Next base: position 3,000,826 of record NW_026535785.1, read on the forward strand.
GGCACACCCAGACTTCCCATCTACTCAGGAAAGAAAGAATTGTGCAGGGGAAGAGAATCTCAGTTCCATAGCTGGCCAGAAAACGACGTTTCAGAAGGAAAATTGGTGAAATTCCCTGCCAAGAGGGAAAAGCCAAAATGGTCTGAGCATCCAGGCACCGCTGATGGAGGAGAGGATGGTGGAGGGAGCAGATTGGACATATCACCTAAAAAATCCATTTTAGCTCCAGGAGAGGGGCTCTGGGCACAGCCCAGCCCAAATTCCCAGCAGCAGCAGCAGCTCTGGAGGTCAGGGGCTTGCTGGGGAATATCCCATGACCCGTTCCAGTGCCACAGGCAGCTCCCTGCAGCCTCCAGGAAAGCCTGGCTGTTCCCACACGGAAAGCACAGAGCTTTGCAGCAGGTCTCAGATTAGAGCAGTATTAAAAGTAAGGACTTTGGGGTCGATATTAACCCCAGAGAATTCTGCCTGTGGGCAGGTGGAGGGGCTGACAGACATCAACAGCAGCAGCAGAGTTTCTGCCTCCAGGCTCTTGCAGCAGCCAACTGCTTTTGATTTAAAGAAAAGGCTTTCCTGTCCTGTGCTCTTATGAGAAACACACTTTTCTCCCAGTCCCAAGGTTATTTCTATCCCACAGATGAGGAGAAGGGGATGCAAGCTGACAGGGAACATGGCAAGGAAGTCTAAAGCACAGAGGTGCTGCTTCCTAATATTTTTTGGTATTATCATCACCACTGCTGTGGGAACAAATTACCAATCTCTGCAAGTGATCATTAAAGTGTTTTAATAATAATATGTAAAAAAAAAAAATAGATCAGAACTTTCTAGTCTTGAAGAATTATAAGAGATATTATTAGACATACACAAAGAAACAAAAATGCACATAGTTCCAGGGTGATTTGGATTTTCTCAGAAACAGATCTACAATCATCTGTGTCACTTCAGTAAAGCCAAAGAAACAAGAAAAGAGCCTCCATAGGCATAATTGAATTAGACAAAATCCTGGAATTTGATGAGAGATAAAGTTACCACTAATTCTCTTTAAGAAAAAAAAAAAAAGAAAAAAAGAGATGAAATTAAAATGTCAAAAGAGCAGTGAGCTGCTAAATTGAACCTTCAGTGTTGGGTGCATTCACGGTTGTGTTGGCAGCGCATCCGTGGAGGCACTGAAGTAAAAACACCACAAATGAGAAAGAAAACCCCCAAAATGCAACTTTGAAAAGGAATTAAATGAACAGCACAGAAATGGTTCAGGATTTACAAAAGAGAATTGCAAGGCAGAAACAAACACAAGCAAAACCTGGACCAGCAACAGCCCCGTATGTACAAATGTGCCGGGGTTGGGATGATTTCTGTGGACTAGATCGATGAGAGGGGTACCAAAGACACGGACCCAGCCAGATCCCAGGCTGACCCTCACCCACTGACACAGAAAATGGGAGAAACATTTGTTTCTTCCAGTTTTTGGCTATTTTTCTCCTTTGTTTTAATTTTTGCTTCTGCTGACGTTGAGCTGACAGCAGCAGCGCGGGGGTTCAGGGCTGCAGCCTCCGCTCAGGGAAGTGGGGATTTTCAGAGAACTATGAAAATTTAACTCAGATGAACCTTGCCCTGATTTAACAGACATAAAATGAGAGAAGGGAACTTCTCAGGTTCTCAGGCCAGCAGAGGAATTATTGCAAAAAGCCTGTGACAGAGAGATGAAAGGCAATGGGCACAGGGAGCTGTTTCAAAGGTGAGCGCAGAGGCAGAGGGGAGAGGATCCCTTGTGCTGGCTCCCCTGCCCTGCTGCTTCACTCTGCCTTTTCCCACACTTAAAGGGAAGCAAAACAGTTCTCTGAGAGCCTGAGGGAACCCAGAGAACAAGGTGGGCAGGGAAGGATGTGCCAGGAATCTGTTTGGTACCAGAATGCGGCCCTAGCGTACAAAGAGGGAGGGAGGCTCCCACAGTGATGTGACTCCCATATTATTTTTGTCCCAAATACACAAAACTCTGGCTATAGCAATCAGCTAGGAATAATATCAGTCCCAAATGCCTTTTTTAACCCAGGAATTTGCAGCAGAGCACTGGAGAGATGCACTTCTGCCAGTGATGGTGATGCTTTTGCAGCGCTGGAACGTGGGGGCCAAGAAAATCCCATTTTTGACTGTTGCTCATCACTTCCCTGACATTTCAAAGAGATTTTATCTGTCTGGCATGGAAGATTTCCCAAACTGTTTTTATTAGGAGGACTTTTGTATGCCAGCAATGAATATTACTCTATTACTGAAAGGAATCAAAAGCTAAAGTGCCTGCGTGTACAGTTAATCTATCCAAACAGAAAATGTTTCTTAAAAAATTACGGCACTATTTTTATAACAAACCTCAGCCAAACTCCAAACTGAATAAATGGAATGTGTTCTTTTAAAACCAATTTATTTTTTTAATCGTGGGCAAGAAGTCCTTTCCTTGCTTTCATTCATCAGGTAATGCTTCACCCCCCCCCCATATTTGTGTGAGGAGATTTGTCTGTCAGGGGATTTTTGCTTTGGAGGCATCAGATTGAAACATTCCCAGGGCTGGAAGGTGGATGTGAGCCTGGATGGCATCACAGCCAGCCTGTGGTTTCTATCTCTTTTAACAAAACCATGAACAAGGCAAGAAAATGTCCTAAAGGGGCCAGGAGTGATGGGAAAGAGCCACCCCAAAACCCTGATCCACCTAAACAAAGCATCAGGTCAGAGCCAGAGGAATTTCTATAGGATTACCCAAAGATCTATTCCTGCTGAAACATTCTGAAGGCAAAACACTGTCTTTATGTTATTTAAAACTGGCCTGCACACTCATTACCACAACGTAATTATCATTAGGGCTGCTTAAAGCAGAGCTTGGCCCTTCCTAATTTATACTCCCCAATTATTATTACGGTTTTACTTTAACTAGAAGCCCGTGCAGAGCTCTCCCTGCAGTTTTTCAGTATTTATTTAGCCTTGCACCGCTGCCCAAGACCACAATTTGAATGTCCCAAGCCTCATCCCACGATCTCTCACTCCCCAAAATGCTGCGCATTTTTTGATGCCGTCAGGGAGAGGAGTCGAACCAAACAATTCCCAAACGATTCCCAAACAATCCGCAGCCTGCGAGGACCCTAAAATGTGGTTAAACATTCCTAGAGGAGGCGGTGATGAATAGGCAAGCAGGGTAACCTGACCCCCAGGGCTTCAACATCCCCTTTTTGTTTGTTTGTTTGTTTTTTTTTAATTCCTGAGCTTTCCAGGAGTTTCAGCCGGGAGCAAACCCGGGGGCCTTAAAAAAAAAAAAAAAAAAAAGAATATAAAAGGCAAAATAAACCAAAAAAGCACGAAAAACTTTAATTCCTACAACCACGTCGCTCATTTGTGTACGAGGTTTTAAAGAGGATTTTTGCCATTCTAGAAAATAAATTAATTTGAATTTCTCCCCTCTACTTTTCGTGGGTGAAAGAGAAACTCTGTGCCACTGCCGAGGGTTTGAGCGCTGCTTTTTCTGCTGCCCTGCAAAAGGTCAAAAGTAGGTAATGGATGTCGAAATTTCCACACTCTGGGGCAAGCTCGGAGCTTGTTGACTTTAATATCAGTTTTCTTCTACCACAGGGAAGAAAAAAAAAAGGAAAAAAAAGGGGGAAAAAAAGGGGGAAAAAAATCCAGCTCCTCATTGATTTTTCATGGAAATTCACCAATTTCTCCTCGTTTAAGATCTGGTTTTTGTTTTCTCCTGGATTATCATGTTGCTCTGCCCCCCAAATAAAGCCCGGCTTTGTTTCAGCTCGGGATGGTGACATCGCTGTTACTGCACAGGGAAAAATCCCGATGTGCTGGAGGTTGATGCTGCTACCCCCGAAAAAAACAAACAAAACCCTCGGGAAAACCCACCTTGAGAAAAAGGAGGAAGAAAAAGTCGGAGAAAGCTGGGAATGGGAATGTGCCTTCATGCAGAGGGGAATGAGGAGCTCAGCGTGGCAGAATTCAGCAGGGCTCAACCTGAAATGTGAATTTTGGGAGCTCAGCGTGGCAGAATTCAGCAGGGTTCAATCTGAAATGTGAATTTTGGGAGCTCAGCGTGGCAGAATTCAGCAGGGTTCAATCTGAAATGTGAATTTTGGGAACCCCAGCTTGCCCTGGCGGGGTTGGGTTGGGTTCAGCCTCAGCTCTTCTGCTCTCAGCTGCAAATGGAGGCAAGGGTGGCAAAATGGTTTGGATTTCTCCAAGTTTCCATCAAAAATGGATGGAATGAACCATGGAAATTCATAGTTGTGTGTATGTGTGTCCCAGTTGTGCGAGGGGCAAAAATGACCTTTAAACCCCCAAAATTTTAGTCATCCTTGTTGTCAATTGCTGCAGAACTGGATTGGGATGTTCCCAACAGGCTCCCAAGAGTTGAACCATTTTTTTTTTTCAGAAAAATCAACATAAAACAACATATTCATTGACCCTCTTGAGCTCTTGTGAATATTACAGGGACAACATTTAAAACTTGCATTTGAAAGTATATCTGGGACGTGAACACTCATTTTGTTATTGCTGGAGTCTAGAGAACTAAGCTATGAAAATGATAAATTTTTGCTAATTATCATTGAGTCACGCTTTGAAATAAAACTATGTGCCCACTGTATTTAAAAAAAAATAGAAAAATATTTGAAAACATCAGTTGTCAAAATAAACAGAATATTCCCTCCCATGGGAGGGGAGGAAGGGTCATTAAAAGAAGTTCAACACATTTTCAGGAATGCAAAAATGGGCAAAAATTGAACCAAGAGAAAATTTTGCAGCCTAAAATATTTTTTTTTACTAGATAAAACAAAATAAATACTTTAATATATATTTTGCCATTAGTACATGTATATATAATTATATATAAATTTTCAGGTAACATTTCTGATACAGCTTGTCAGTAATCATTCTGATAAATAATACTGTTATTATTATTAAATAATAATAATAAGGAGGTTTTAAGTAATCAGGAGGTTTTAAAGCCATTCAAACACAGTGCCTTGAAATCAAAATCCAGATTTAATTCTTTAGAATGTTTTCTCCAAATGAGGATAAATGTGGAGCCTGCCCTTTAAATTAAATGACAGTGAGAAGTCAGGGGGGAAAAAAAACCAAAACAAACCAAACAATAGCAAACAGTTTGAGATTGATTCTGCTCATTGTAAATAAGGGGCTGGCTCTAATTTAGTTAATGAGATTTCACCAGTGTAAATTGAATTAGGTTCATTATCCTATGATTAAAACGATCTGTATCTTTGCAAAAAAAAAAAAAATTAACAGTGGAAGGGGTTTTCTTCTAATTTAACAAAAACTGCTGGAATGAGATGTAAAAGCAGAACTCCCACAATGTTGCTGTGAGCAGAAAAATATTTATCCTAATTGATTAATATCGACTTTTATTTTTTTAAAAATTTTAATTATTTTTACTATTTAAAACTGCATCCATTATGCATCAGAACAAAACTACTTCGTGCTATACACATTAAAAAAGAGGGGTTTTTTGTTATTTTCATCTTTTCTTTGCTCAGCAGACACCACCCCCACAAGACGTGTGTAAAATTCCTTTGCCAATGAGTGCAGCAAGGCACGGGTGAATTCTCAGGTGTTTGAACCTCCAGAAAAGAGGAAAGTGTTGTGTATAATCTGCTCTACGTTAAATATTATTATATATAAATGATGTATATCTGCTCTACATTATATATTATTATATATATCTGCTCTACATTATTCTATATTATATATACATGCTATATATCTACTGTACATTATACTATATTATATAGAAATGATATATATCTGCTCTACATTATACATTATTATGTATACATGATATATATCTGCTCTACATTATACATTATTATATATTTCTGCTCTACATTATATATTGTTATATATTTCTGCTCTCCATTATTCTATATTATATATACATGATATATATCTGCTCTCCATTATTCTACATAATATACACATGATATATATTTGCTCTACATGATACTATATTATATATATCTGCTCTACATTATATATTATTATATATTTCTCCTCTCCATTATTCTATATTATATATACATGATATGTGTCTGCTCTCCATTATTCTATATTATATATACATTACATTGTTATGGGTTTTAAGTGTCCTACAACAACCAATTCTGTTGATAACGCCTTTAATTGCCTACAAAGCTCCGCGAGGGGACAGGGGAAGGTTTCTCTTCCCTGATAAAACCATTAAACCGCCTGTTGATAAAGCAAATTATGCCGCGAGTATCCAGCAAGTGCTGAAAAGATAAATCCGCTCGCAAAGGCGAGGCAGAGGCTGCGCTCCCTGTCCCAGCACCAAACTTCCAATGCCACCTAATGGAGAGCCCGCACCTCGCAGCGATCCCGGCCGGTCTTTTCCAGCTCCCCAAAGCTCCGGGAGGATGCTGGAATGACAAAATCCCGCACCAAAGGATGCGCGGATGTTTGGGATGCCTTTGGGGTCCCCAAAATGGGAGTTTGGGGTTGTTTGGGTGCACGGCTCGGGTTTGTGATCTCCGATTTTCCTGGCAGGACGAGAAGGTGCAGAGGGATGTGAGAATTACTCGGGATGCGCAAATCGCCCTCCCCGAGGCGTGGTCGGGGCTGGAGCATCTCCCCCATGGCTCGGCTCACACGTGGGGACACCGAGAGAGGGGACAGACTGACGAGAAACCTGTCCTTGCCTCTTTCCGTGTCGTATCTGATTTCTGCAGCGCATCCAAGCCTCTCTCCGTGCGGGAATGCTCCCACACCCCCAGGGCAGCGCTGCGGACACGCAGCTCACCCATGCACACACAGAAATACAGGGCCAAACCGCTTTAGGACCAGCTTTTAGGGCTGACCCCCCAAAGCAGGCCCTAATTTAAAGATGGTTTGAGATTTCCCGTTGAAGGTGGTTGGAGATTTCCCTGTGAAACCCCTGGAATCAAGTTGGGATTTTGCTGTGCCCTGTGCCCCTTGCAGCTGAACAAAGCCCCATTCTCTCTCTGACCCGAATGTATCTTCTTTACACCCAACCCGGGATTTCCCTCTGGTTTGTTTCTGTGGGGCTGGATCCAAAGCTCCCGCTGATTTTGGGGAGGTTTGGGGTAGGGCCCTGCACTTCTGCAGCTCCAGACGTGCTACAGACAGGGCTCAATCTCTGCTGATTCGAATTATAAACATCGGCCAACACAAAAATAATTTAGAGAATTGGCTTGGGGGGATGGAAACCCAATAATTTTCCATAAATCTCGCTCTGCTAATGCCTAGATTTGCACCCCTTCACCACCGATTTTAAGCATATTCTGGTATGGCAAGATTAGGGATAAAAATGAACTATGACAAAGATACAGATTTAACATTTACAGGTTTTTAACTGCACAGTTCTTGCAGAGTTTTTACACTTTAAGCAGCGGGATTAAAGGCAGTAGAGCTGGGAATAAAATGCAAAGGACGTTTTGCTGCTTTCAAAAAAAAAAAAAAAAATTGAAATAATAGTAAACCAAGCTCAGACAAATCCCACAACAGAAAACCCGACGCAAATAAAGGCGAGTGGGACAGATTTCCGTGTTTACTTTTCTTTCTGCTGTTGGATCCCGTGTCGTAGCCACAAGAACTGCAAGCATAGGGTGCGGAATGGGAAATAAAAGACAGGAAAAAGAAAGAATAATAATAAAAATAAAGATATTTAAGGAGAAGGGAGCAAACCCAAGAGCTCGGAGCAGCAGCTCGGCAGAGCCGCTCCCCTGCTCAGGCTCCGTCCCTGGAGCAGCGGAGCTCCGCGAGAGGAGAAGGGGACGCTGCAAAGCCCGGGCTCGCAGGGGAGGAAGAGGAAGAGGAGGAGGGTTCGGGACGGGAAGAGCGAAGAGAAAAAGTCCAGTACATACAGCTTGATGCGTCCACCAGCCCCCAGCCTCCGCTTCTCTCTCTCTCTCTCCTTCTTAAGTCAAAAAGGAAATGCGGTTTTTTTTTTTTTTTCGGGATTTTTTTTTTTTTTTCCAGAATCAGAAAACGAACCGTCAGGAAGTTGGCAAAACCTCTGACTAAACAATCAATGGAGGAAATGCAACAAATTCGCTTTGGCGGCGGGGGAGCGAGGGCGGGCGCAGGACGGAGCCGCGCAGGCAGCGCGGGGAGCTGCGCATCGCTCCCAGCGCTCCCTCCCGCGATTCCATCACAATCCTGAATTATTTACCCCACGGACACCCAGGTACGCGGGGCAGGGACCGGCTCCTGTGTCCCCCATCCCTGGCAGAAATCTCCAAATCTGTCCGCAAAAGGAGCCCCCTGTGCGGGTGCGCATCGATTTCCCAGGAGTTATCCTCCCTTCCCACGGGCTGCGATGAGCAGGATGGAGAAATGAGCCGGTTCCGTGCTGGTGTTTCTGCTACAAGTGCAGTTTGTACAAGGGCGAGGGTAGCGGGGAGAGGTTTGAGAGGAGTTTATTTTATAAATATATATATATATATATTTTCCCCTAATTTTTCAACAATTCCCCCGTTCCTCCCTCATCCCGCAATTTCAGTCTCTGCCTGCCGGGACGGAGCGAGCCGCTCACATCCCCTCCGCGTCTTCCTTAGGTAAAACAAACAAACAAATAAGTAAATCCTTGGAAGTTCCCCGAGCTGTTCGGAGCGGAGCTGCCCCGTCCTGCCCTCCGCTCAGTGCCTCCTTTAGGCTCCCCTTCGGAAATTCACCCCCAAACTCTCCCAAGGGATTTTCTCCCAGGTGCTGCTGAAGGCGGCCGGGACCCCCCATCTCCCCTGGGTGCGGAGCCGCCCCCCCCCCCCCCCAAAAATGCGGGACGCGCTCCGGGGTCACCGCTAAAAGCAGCACGAGTCCGTATTTTTAATAAAGAGCGTTCTCGGGCGAGCTGGCCGCCTTCCACCCGCCCCACGGATGAGCTGGCTCTGTAAACACTGCAGAGCAGATTAACGCTGCTGTTCTAACCTCATGGCGAGAGCCCTGCCTTGCGAGAGCTCTCGCTGCTGCTGATCCGTGCCCCCCAAAAGAGCCCTTTGGGTTGAGGGGTGACAACACCCCCAGAGCGGTCCCTCTCCATCACCAGCCCTGCCTTGCTCTGAGTGTCCCCCCAGATCCTCTCCATCATCATCTCTGCCCTCCCTGGGAGGCACCGATGCTTTGGGTGTTCCTTCTTTCCCGTCCGTCAGCATCTCACCCTGTTTGGGGTTCTGGTGTCCCCTCAGTCCCTCTCCATCCCCACTCTCCCTGCCCGAGGTTCTCGGGGTCTTCCCAGTCCTTCTCCATCCCCATCCCTCCCTGTTTGGGGTTCTGGTGTCTCCCCAGTCCCTCCCCATCCCCATCTCTCCCATGTCTGGGCGTTTCACAGACTCTGGGTGTCCTCCCAGCGGAAGCAGTGGCTTCAAAAATCCGCCTAATTTTAAATTATATCATTTATTATTACTATCACGATGATATCTTTGAAGAGCTGGGAACCGATGTCAGAGCGAGCTGCCAGCGGTGGCAGGAGCACCTTTGGCACCTCCCTCACCCGGGACAGGGAGAGCCTGTCCCAGCTGCGAGGGGAACGCGGGTCGGCTTCTAGGGAGCCTCTGGAAATCGAAAAGGAGGAGAAAAACCGGCAACAGCAAGGTTATTCTCCCAGGAATTCCATAAACGCACCAGTCCCGGGGGAAAAGGAGCCCCGGGATGGCCGGGATGGGGATTGGGAGTGGGGAGATGCTGGGTTTGGTTCTTTTGCCAAAATATCACCGGGCTGGAATGAGCAGCGAATCGGGGATTAAAGAGTGGGGGCAGAACTGGTTGATCCGAACGGGGAGAGCCCAGAGGAGCCCGCGGAGCCACCGCTCCGCCCTCCATCATCCCCCAATGTCACCCACCCAGCTCAGCTCAGAGAGGGCATGGAGGAAAAGGAGACGAAATACCAACAGTCGTGGAAATGAAGCCCCAAGAACAACCAAGAATTAAAAAAAAAAAAAAAAAAAAAAAAAAAAAAAAAAAAAGGTGGGAAAAGAAAAGAGAAATTAAAAACATAAAAAAGGAAAGGAAATATATTTTGAAAAGATTATAGAAAGAAAACAGAGGAAAACGAGGAGAGGAGAGAGGAGAGGAGAGGAGAGGAAAGAAAAGAAGAGAAGAGAAGAGAAGAGAAGAGAAGAGAAGAGAAGAGAAGAGAAGAGATATATTTTCCATATAAAAAGTAAAAGAAAATAAGAAAAAGTAAAAGAAAAAAAAAAGAAGACAAAATAGCCCAGCTTTCCCCATCCCACTCCCAACAAGACCTTTACACAGTAAAATATTTCCTTGGATAAGGATTTTCCCCTGTATCGTTTTCTCCTCTGGATCCCTTTTGGTAAATCCCTGTAAAGCCAGATAGGTTTGGGATTTTTGTCCTTTCCCAGTACCACTGGCATGAGCTCTCCTGGTTTGAGTCTCTTTGCCCACAATCCCTGTGACAGCGACACCGGGGCGTTTGAAAACCACATGAAATCGGAATAAAGCAGCAAATCGGAGTTGGAGCGCCCGGAAAAGTGTCAGACAAAACACGCTGGAGCCAGAATGGGCTTCACCTTTATGAGACGCTACAAATTGCTGCTATGGACACTTTGGAGACCTCTGAAATCCCTTCATTAGCTGCTTGATGCATTTGACATCCGAGCTCATTGTACCCCCGAGGCGTCCGAAAGCTTGGAAATCGAGTTTTATTAACCTAATAAAACGCACGCACGCAAAATTCGGGGGGAAAACTCAAGAATCGAGAAAACCTAAATAAATCCTCTGACTAGGTGCTGGAGATTTCTCAAGGCTGTTTGAAATGGGGAGGAAACAAACTATTTACTTGTCAGAATGGGATTTTTTTTTTCCAGACTATTAGTCCTGCAGCGGGATTTCTTTATAAAAGAAACCGAGCGTTCCTTTGCGCTTAAAACTGACAGGCTGCCTTCATTTCCATCCTCATGCTGTATTTCCCTTTTCCTTGATCCCCGCATTATGCAATAACTCAGTCATTTTTTAGGAACAAAGGGGAAAAATAATGAGAAACATTACAGCGGCAGCGCGCCTTTGCTGCCCGCTAGCAGAGCGCTTTGCGTGTAATATATATATATATTATATTTCCAGCCAAAACTAACGATCCCGACGTCCTACATGATGGGAAGGGACGCGTTTACAATGTGGCCATTGTGAGCCGGCTTGAGGAGGTTTTTCTGTGCCTTAAACATCACCTTGGAGAAGGTCCCGGCGCCTGGGCAGGCAGCATCCCTCCTCCGAAGAGGCTGAAGAGGCTTTCCCCTCCTTTTATTCTCTGTAAAACAACAAAACCCACAAAAAATAATAATAAAAATCACCTTGGTGATGGCTTTGACCCAGCAATCCAAACAAACTCCCAAACGCGGCTGAAATTCAGCTGAAGCCGCGCGGTGCTTTTAATGCCCGGGGCAAACTTTGCTTGCTTAAAGCATGAGCAAAACACCTTTTTTTTTTTTTTTTTTTTTTTTTTTTTTTTTTTTTTTTTTTCCCCTAGCAGGTCCCTGTAAATCGCTTTTTTTCAACCAAAAGCTCCTGTTCGGGGCCGTTTGGGGCATGACTAAAATCGGGCTACCTGGCCAGATAAGCGGGGCTGTTGTCACCGAGGCACGAGTGCCACCAAGGCACTCTGGTAAAAAAGCAGCTGGTAAATAAGTGCGCAGGCTGTAAATGAAGTTGTATCCTTTAGATAAGGGCTTATCTACACAGCCATTAAAGCCACACTCACCTCCTCAGCGTGTGGAGAGGCTGGCGGTGTCAGCTCCCAGAGGGAAATATTTATTTAGTCCCTGTTGGAACGGGAGGATTTAATCCCGGCTTGATGCGCCAGGAGAAAACCTTTCCTTGTTTCTGTTTGGTGGGATGTAATTCTGTGGATTAAAACCCTTAAAATCGTGCTGTTTGCCTACAAAACAAATAAAGGATAGTCTGGGTGGAGTGACTGAGGTCTTAACACACATTTTTAAAACACCTGGGTGTCTTTTCTGCCATTTCTTTTTAGTGAAGTTTATCTTTCCATCATGTACACAGGCTGTCCATAAAAGCAAGTTTATGTATTAAATGTATTTTAAAAAATATGGAAAATAGGATCCAATCCTGCCAACAGTCATTGAATCAGGGCTGTGTGGTCCAGCTAAATTCAAATTAAAGTCAGCAGCAAGTCCCCCTTGGACCTGAGTGTCAGGCCCTGGGGATGGTCAGAGCGAGGAGTGAGCTGGGAGAGCCCTCAGAACTGGCACTGCTCGTCTAATCCATGGATAATTGCATGGATTAAGTGGAATTGACAAGATTTAAATCCTGATCCTGGATCCTCAGTTTTCCTCCTTAGCAGAGTTTTATCAACCTAAGGATGCTCGAGTGGACTGCAGGGGAGTGGAGAGCACAAATAGCAGATTTTAACAAAAGTAATAACAGCAGAAGGAAACAAACCCAGGACATAACTACAAAGATATTCTGCTAGTTTCCCTAATTATTTTCGAATTTTGAAGTCTAATATGAAAACCAGCAACATTTGTTTTCATTTTTATAGGTGAGGAAAGTGAGGCACTAGGGAAGGAAAAAAAAAAGAGGATTATTCAAGGTGCAACTTTGGTGGCAGAGTGCAGGATTAAAGCACAGCTTTATTTACATCCCAGCCTGCTGTGTTCAGACCAAAGCCACGCTGACTTGCAGGTAAATCTCTGGTTCTTGCTGAAATCAATGGAAATTTTAGCCCTGCTTTCAAAGGCAAGGCTGAGCAGCCTGGTAAAGGATCACTGGTTATTGATCCTTTCTGAACAGCTCTCTGTATTTTGTTTTATTCAACACAAGCAAAGCTCCCAGCCCTATTTGGGGCCTGGCCTTTGGAGTGGGGGGGCTGGAGAAAAATGGGAGCTTTGGTGCAGGAAGAAGGAAAATAATCAGTGTTCCAAACTGCATTTTCAAATGGGGACTGCTGCAACCCGAGCCTTTCCTCTCCTTTCAAACTGCACATTTATAGAAGGGTGCACTTTTGGATCTGTCCATAAAACATGACAATTCTGCTGGCAGCAGAATGCAGGGCAGCAGCAGAGTGAATTATTCCTGTGAAAGCCAAGCCTTAACTTTCCATGACATGGCACAGACAGAATTCAGGAGCAGGAATTTTACACACCTAAATGTAATTCCAGTGTAATGGAGCCACATCACAAATAGGTTTTTCTCAGTAGCGTCAGCCCTGAGGATAAAGCTGTGGGTGTCACCTCCCTATCCCTCTATCCCCATGATGAAACCAAAATCCAGAGAACAGGGGGGGGGGAGAAATTGCCACTGAATTAAGCGAGAAAGAGATTATAAATGATATTTTTCTTGATAAAACAACAATATTCCATTGGGGTTGTTTCTGGACAGTTGCTGTTGGGTGTTTGCAGCCTGCCCTGCTAAAATCTCTCATTTTGGGGGCATAACTCTCCTCAGCATCCTCAGCAGAGCCTCCTCAGCTTCCTGCAGCACCAGAGCATCCTCCTGCCACACGTGGCACCCAGATTTGGGGACACCGAGTTCTGCAGGGGACATTTTCTAGGTCAAACCTTCCAAGGTGTCCCCTGGGAGCTCTGAGGTGCCAAAGGAGATGGGCACAATGTGGGGCTGCTCCTCCCGTGTCCCATCTGTTATCAGCCCGTGTTTATTTAACACTCCCAGGGCTGTAAGGCAGGAGATTGATCAGTAAATTTGAACTACAAGAGGGTTTTCTTGCCCAAAATGGCATTCCCGGGACATTGATCAGTAAATTTGAACTACAAGAGGGTTTTCTTGCCCAAAATGGCACTCCTGAGGGCATTTCTGACAGCTCCCTTCTGTGCTCCCATAAAAGCCCCTCCCTTTCTGGTCCTCCCCAGCATTTGGTCTTGGCAAAGGTGCCAAAAAGGAATGAATGGGCCAATAAGTGATTTATTGCCACCCCAACTTGGAATCCACGACTCTCCGCCGTGTTAGATGGTGTTAGCCCCCAGCCTCTCACAAAAAGGTCCATTTCAGATAATTCTGTGCTTTCCGAACAAAAAAGAGCAAAAAAAAATTGAGGTAAGGCATCAGTTTCCCTGCCACTCTGTATTTCAGGCTGAATTGTTGAGTGCAGCACAAGCCAGCTGGAATTCCAAAGGCTCCAGGTGATTTTACATATACATATACATAGATACATAGATACATAAATACATAGATACATAGATACATATAAAAAAGTATATAATATACAATATATAATATATAATATATAATATATAATGTATAATGTATAATATATAATATAAAATAGATAATATATAATATATAATATGCAATATATAACATGTAATAAATAGATATTTATATATTTATATATTATATAAATACATAATAAATATGCATGATATATTTTATATTATATATTATATATTAAATATTACATATATGTATGTATATATTTATTTATTTATTTCCCTTGAGTTGTAAGAAAAATGCTCAAAACTAAAACAAAACTGAATTTTGAAAGTCCAGAGAGCTTCCTAAGGAATGAGAAGGGAGAAGAAATGAGGAAAGAGAAGGAGCAGTAATTCTGGTTCCCATTAAGGCCCATCTTCACATTAACTGCAGTGAGGAACAATTGACCCTTTTCTGACGATCATTAGGATAAATTTCTGGACTGATTTGCTCCTTTTCTCGTCTCTCAGGTGTTTTCTGAACTGGGGATGGGCTTGGAGCAGCATCCAGCCGGGAGCAGGGTGGATGCTCCACCTGCAGCCTGCTCCGAGCTGGACCCTCTAGTGGACTCCCGGAGCATTTTCCTTTGGAAAAAAATCGGGAAAAGAGCTTTAAATGCAACTTCCATCTCCGCCAAGCACATTGCTGGGCAGCTCCGTGACACCTCCCCTCGTTTATTTAAAGCAAATTTAAAAAACACAGCATAAACCAGAAGCCTTCTAGAGCAAACACCTTTTTCCCTCGTGAGAAAAAGCTGAATATTTTAAAATATATTTTTCATTTTCCAGGCATGAAATGGCAGAGAGAATTCCAGCCTAAAGCAAAGGAATAAAGAAGAGTTAATATATTTTGATCATGTTTTATAATTGTATGGATCTTATTAACAGTAATCTTCCTAAAATAATTCCCAGGCTGAGCACTCGTTTTTGGAGGGGGAATATAAAATGAGAAAATGTTCTTGTGAACAGGATCAGCTCCATTATTCAGGGGTATGAAATTTAAATAATCAATGAAAAAAAGAGGGAAAAACATCTCCAATTTGCTTCCTACCATCCTCACTCTGAATTTCAAGCCAGTCACAGTTACAAAACAAGTATATAAAGTTACAAGAACTCTGCCCAGATTGAAAGCAATGATAGTGACAGCACTTGCTTAGAAAAAGGAAATCCAACATTGAGGGAAATGTTTATATTATGCCTCAGAATTTCAAACAACTGTTTTTTTATCCTGAATAGCTGTGGATTTTTCTTTCTTTTCAACAGAGTAAATGACACATCTGAGAGGTGTGAGGAAGAGCAGTCCAGAGCTGAGTGTTTAATGATGTGCAGTGAGGAGAAGGAATGAGGAAAATAGTGATAATTTATATTCAAATGAAAAAACCCCCATCAAACAACACCACAAACCAGTGTTATTACTTCTCTACTGATCCCATAACAGAAAAAAAGAGAAAAAAAGCTGTAAATGCCTTATCTTGTGGATATATCCATGTAGCTCTGCTCCACAGCTGTTCCTAAGTGGTGACAGCTCAAGAAAAGGTCACTGTTCAATTACTCTGGGTCAGGAAGACCCAAGAAGACTCAAATCAGATTCAGACACTGATATCACTTTCCAAGCTCTTTGCAAGTTCCAAGATCAGCCTGTGACCATGTGTTGGGATGGGATATTTTTAGATTTTTTTTCCCCTTTTTTTTTATTTTTTAATGCCAGGTTTTCACTCACCAAACAGCGCCGTGTGATGATGGGCACACTGTCCATGGTACCACCCACGGGGCTGCCACGACCCCCTGGCACCACAGCCAGGGCTCAATTCCACCTCCCAGCCCACCCCAGGCACCAAAAGTCATTTTTACTTTTACTGGGCACCCGTGGGAGGTGTCCAGTAAAAGTAAAAGTGTGGGGACAATGGCCAACAGCTGAAAACCCAACTGTCCTCCTCCAAAGCTCTTTGGAGTCAGGGAGCAAGGAGGCAAAGCATGGAACTCCAGAGGCATTTGGACTGGAAAAGGCTTCTCAGGTCATTGGGTCCATTAAGTCCAACCTCGACCTCCCAGGTCATTGAGTCCAACCATTCCTCCAGCACTGCCATGGCCACCACTGACCCATGTCCCCACCTGTGACACCTTCCCCACATTTAGATCCCTCCACCACTGCCCTGAGCAGGCTGTTCCAATGCTCAATAACCCTTTCTATGAGGAAATTCTCCTTATATCCACCCTGGCACAGCATGAGGCCATTCCATCTCCTCCTCTCCCTGTTCCCTGGGACCTGTCCCCTCCTGTCAGGAGCTGTGCAGAGCCACAAGGTCCCTCCTGAGCCTCCTTTGCTCCAGGCTGAGCCCCTTTTCCAGCTCCCTCAGCCTCTCCTGGTGCTCCAGCCCCTTCCCAGCTCCATTCCCTTTCAGAGGCAGCTTCTCCTCTTTCCCAGCTCCTCACCACTCCAGGGAATCTCTCAGAACATCAGGATGCACCAAGCTTGGGAGCTGCAGGACAGCAGCAGCAGAAACAATCACCTCATAACCCTGCTTCCACCTTCTGCCTGCACAGGTCTCCAGGCCACAGCAGCTCTCTCTCCTTCTGCAGGCTTTTGGCATGAAACATTCCCACTCATTCCATGCTTTGTTTGTTTAGTTGTGGGAGGAGAGTACCGGCGTTCTTCCCCATTATCAGAGGAGAGGGAACAGTGGCAGGAAATTAGGTCACAGAAGCTGCCCTGCTGTTTGGAGAAGGGGTTCTGATCCCTTCTGTTCTGAAATAAGAAATTTCCACTGGAGGACAGAGGTATCCCAAGCAGCCGAGCTGCCTCCTTTGTTTCATCTCAGGCCCCCTCCCCAGCTTTCTGTCATGGATCCAATTACCCTTCCCTGGGAACAAGCTGTGGCTCTAAATTAAATCAAATGGTTTATTTGTCTGGGGCAGCTCTGCTCAGAGACATCCAGGGCTTTCTGGAGAGGCTGCTGCTGCTTGAAAGGACATCTTGGCCACTGTCATTTCTGTCAGGAAAAAGTCAGGCATGACTGTGTCAGACTGCCATCCCTGTTTTGGGACCTCTTTCTATCCATGCTCCCATCCAGGATGTGTTTTATTTTCTTTATTGCTGACATTTTCCCATCTCAATTCTCAGTTTTGTGGAAATTCTATTTTTTTATGCCCGAGACATGGAAATCTTCAGGTATCCCAAAACATCTTCTTCCCAAAGTTTGATTTCTTCCAGACCTCTTCAACCCTGCAATTCACCTGCATTTTTCTTCCAGGCTGAAAGAAAGGAGAGAGTTTTCCATCTATTTTGAGAAATAAACCCCTCAGAGCCTGTGCAGCCTTTCTCCAACAAGGCCACTTCAGTGGGCACATGCCCCAAAACCACACCAGAGCTTTATTTTGGGACTTGAAAATTTCCACCTTTTTCTGTGTGTGCTCCATTTTTGATGGGAATTCACCCACAAAGGTTTTTGGGATTCAAGTGTTGGGGTTATCTCTCTATTTATAGCCTAGAATGGGGTTTATTAACTGGGAATGGGGTTTATTAACTTTATATATATAAAGTATATTTTTAAATATCAGAATATATATTTGGTCCTGAGGGCATTGGAAGGAGCTCATCAGACCTTCCTGGTCTTGTATGTGTGCTCCATTTTTTATGGGAATTCACCCACAAAGGTTTTTGGGATTCAAGTGTTGGCACTGTCTCCCTGTTTATGGCCTAGAATGAGGTTTATTATCTGCCTTTATATATATAGAGTATATTTTAAAAGATAAGAATATATATTTGGTCCTGAGGACACTGGAAGGAGCTCATAAGACCTTCCTAACAAGATTAAGGAATGAGATGTAAGGAAGTAATGGAGGTTTCTGAGGATGTCATTGGAAATAAGGCACCAAAAAAACCATTGAGACTTACAGAATCCACATTTTTAAGGACTGCAGTGATTCCATAATCTGTTGTTGAAAAAAGCAAGTGCCACCAGGGCAGATGGAGAGAGAGGATCCAGAGACAGAAAAATTCCAGTAAACATGAACCATCCTTAAGGCAAATGTAAATTTGAAATAAGAGAGTTAAAACCCCAAAGAAGGTGCTGGAGGAGGTGATTATAAACAGGGAAAATCAGCAGTACACAACATCCAGGTGTCCATTTGTTTCAGAGATTTCCCCCATCCCAATCCGGATTTCTGGAACTTGCAGCAGCGGCAGGTCCGTGCCACAGCCCCCGCTCCACACACGATCCATTGTGCTGCTGGAAGCACGGGGAGATGGAGAATTAGAGACACATTTTGGGCACGGGCTCCTGCTTCTGTGTTGGGTTAATTAGTGGTTTGTTAGTATGTTAAGTGCTCTGCACATTGACCTCAGGCTGGTTGTCTCTAATAAACAAAAGCAGCTCTGCAGCACCAGGTAACCGCTGCTTTCCCAGGGACTGTAACCTGACTAACGAGCACCGAGGTACTCAGGCTCCCATCTGGCCAGAAAGTGAGAAAATCCTTTCCTAGGAAATAAGAAAAAAAGGTTATTAGAGTGATCTCAAGTCTAATTTAAAACCTGAAGTCTGGGATAGTCTAAAACTTTCCTTGTTTCTTTTCAATAAACTCCGCCGAGGCTGAAGGGATTTTTTGGACTGATGACGGCAAATTTTGTTTCTATGGTAAAGTTCATCAAGAAAGAATTCACCTCTTGTAGGAAACCCCATTTTGATCAGAAAATGCATTTTTGCCAATGTTAAGACCAGCTAGACAGGCTCTTGTCAGGAAGTAGGATAGGGCCAGCCTGAAAATCCAAGACATTTTCCCTTTCCTGTTAGGATGTCCTTGCATTGACAGGTTACAAAGCTGAAGCACACTCTCTAAAAAACCCTCAAAAACCAACAGCAATGCACAGAGATGGCTCTTGGGTGACCCAATGGCCTGGCTCTGATTTTTTTTCCATGGGATTGGGGAAGAATTGCAAAGGCTGCAGGCTTTTGCAAAAGAACTGCTGTAAGTTGCAAGCAAGGCTGGCTGCGTTGGCTGCCAGGAGTTTCGAGAGGATCCCTGGAAACACATTTGGTTTTAATCAGGCCCCTGCACTGTGGAACATCCTGTTTGTCTACACTTATTATTACTGACAAATTATCCTCCTCCAAATCTCAGGGAGCATTCACTTTATCCTCACATTAAACCTGATTGGAAACAGTAGGTTTAATTGGACTCAGCATGAGGCCCAGTCGTAAACTGCACCAGTTCCTTGTTTTATTGTGGCATTCCCTGGATGTGTGAAAATACCATATTTCATATACAGGGCCCAACTTGCTACTGCCAGGGCTGTCACAGACAATGCACAGACGCCCTGGCCTACGGGAGCACCCTCTGCCCACTCCCAGCTGGGAAAAGTTGGCCATTCCCAGCAATCTGTGTGTAAAACACGTCATTCCAGGTCTGGCCCAGAATTCTGAGAGTTCTCCTCATCGCTAACAGAGCCCTGTGGCCTGCAGGATTCAGATTCTGCTGTGCTTCAGCTGAGCTTTGGAGTTTGAGAGGGATGGAGGAGCCAGTGCCGGGTGTGCATCATCCTCTCTCTGGTCTTGCTGGGAAATGTGAGCATCTTCTTCTTCCCCTCATCAGCTGGAGACTTTTCCTAGGAAAAAAACCCCCAGGAATTCTGAGGGGTTAAATGTGAATTCAGTTTGATACATTTGGAGCTTGTGCCAAGGGTTGATTATATGGGAAAAAGCTGAAACCTTTCAGCCATGCAGGAGCCCACCATGGTTGGACTGATGGTGATTGTAGGGTTACGCATTTGCCTGGTGCTCTGAGATCTTCCCAACATCTCTGATTTTCCCTGGCTGGGAGTGACCCTCCAGCAGCTGTGCCTCATCCAGATGTGCACTGCAGGGCAGTCCAGATGTTTCCAGATCAGGGAGAAAGCCCAGTGAGGCGTCAGGTAGTGAAAATCTTGGGTGGAAGCCCTGGAGATGAGCTCGTGCCTGAGAGATCCTGGCAGGAGCTGAATTGCTGAACAACTCCTTTCCAATGTCCTGGGTGTGGAAAAGCATGAGACAGCATGATGTGCCTGGGGTGAAGGGGAAAAAACAAACCACCAGACGACAAAGAGACAACCCAACCCCTTTGCTATTCATGCTTACACAATTTGGGGTTGTTCATTAGGACCATAAAGTGTGTGACCTGCTGAAATTCATCTTTTCAGGAGAGTATGGTCTCTCCCAAGTGGGTAAAATAGCATTAAAAGGATTATCTTGGCATAAATAATATTTTAAAATCAACTTAAATGGCATTTATGTTTGCCATGCCTGTAAATACCTTTTTATGGAAGAAAAATCTAAATTTCTGCATTTCTCCCATTTTGGAAACTGTGTTTTGCAAAAATAGCCTTTTGGAAATGATAAAAACCTCATACAGGTTGATAAAAGCTCCTTACCAGAAAAACACAGAAATTAACAAAAAAGTAGATTACAGATAGAAAAGGAATTGCAAAAGTAATAAATGTCTGCAGGATGGAGATCTGTTCCAAACTGTGATAGATCACACATCTCAAATCTTCCTTCTAAATTGTTTTTGACAAAACCTGTGCCTCGTGTTGTCAGGCAAAAAGCATCATTGTGATGCTCCTTCCAGTGACACAAAATCTTCCACTCATCACAAAATATTAATCACCTTTGTCCTGTAGATTGCAGCTTAATCACCTTCTCATTGCTTTTTTGGACACCTGGATTGTTATTTTTTAAGGGAGCTTTCAAAGAGGTCAGAGCAGAAGGGTTTCTTGTAGGTGTCTGTGAGGTTGGGCACGTTCAGCCCATCCAAAATCAATGTCCATCTGCTCTGGTGTTAAATACCAGCCTGGTGAAGGCAGGAGCAGCTGGATCTTCCTGGGGTAGTAAAACCTCCGTGTTTTTCTGGAGGCATCATGGAAGTGCTCTGGAACTCTCTGCCATCCCTCAGATCTTCCTTTGGTGCAGGAAGATGCACAGCCAGGTTCACCCCACACCCATCCCACCAAAGCAGAGTCAACAAACCCAAAATTTAGCTTTTTTTTACCCCTCTTCTTCTCATGACCTGGAGCATGAGTTTCTCCTGTGCCATTTTTGGGTGCTGTCTTCTTGGTGCCCCTCATTCTCTTCACCTTCATTGCTGAGGCACTCACATGACTTAGTGTTTAAATTAAACTGTAGTGTTTAAATTAAATTGTAGAATTAAATTAAATTGTAGAATTTTAATTCTACAAATCTACAGGATAGTTATTACTAAATCTACTAAATCTCCAGATCTACAAGAGGCTGAGATACGAATGCCCATCATGAAATCCAGGTAACTGACTTCCATTGAAAATTCCCTGTATCTTTCTTGAAGCAACACGTTTCCTCCACAATATTTTGAAAGAAAACACAGTGCCCTGGCTGGGAGAGATGTGGAGCTTCTCTACCAGATGGGGGTGGCCTGACAGCTTGTAAAAAACCCTTTGCAAGCAGTCGGCAGGAACGACAACTGACCTCAATTACTGCAGCCTTTCATTTCTCCATCTGGGGAGGGCCCTGGGATTGTGCAGCACCAGGGTGAGAAACGGGCTGGAAAACACAGAAACAGCCTGGGTAAAACCAGGGTGCTGTGGAAAACATATCCCACAAAACCCTTTCTCAGGCTGGGATTTTTCCCCCCTTTTAGCTCAGCTTTGGTACTGAACTTTCCATTTTCGACTGACCAACATAAATTAAAGGCAAACATTGGCATGGAGAGGAAAGATGGAGAAAGTTGACCATTTCCCTCAGGAGGTCAGCCACAAATTCCTGCTGTTGTCTGAGAAATGATGAGCTACTCTTTGGAGACATGACTTAGATCATTTTAGTGTCACAGGGAAACTTTTCAGGCGTTTCAGCAAGACTTGAAATATGTCATCTTTTTTTTTTTACCCCTTTTTTAAAATAAATATAATTTTAAACTATGTTGTTGGGTGGGTTTTTTTCCCCTTTTAATGTAGTCTTCCCTACAAAAAGCCAGTTGTTTGCGGTGCTATTTCCTTTGGGCAATCTTACAAGAAATGTTCCCAGCTTGCTTCATGCCACTACAAATATCTCTTTACCTCAGAGAAAAGGGCACATCACTCACTTTTTGCAGGCCTAAACTAATTTGACTGCCCTGAGCTCAGGGTGACAAAGCACATCAAGGAGAGTGTGTCACTCCTTCATAATTCACTGTTCATAAATGTAACACAAACATCTATTTACTCTTGGAAGTTGGGGATCCCAGCCCACCCTGCTGAGTTTGGAGACAAATTTCCAATCAAATGCAAACCCAAATTGTGAAGGATGGAGAATTTAGAAGGTCTTGTAGGTGACATGTCCAGACAGAAGGAAAACAAGCCCTCAATTCCCCCCAAAATGATAAATAAGGACTGGTTTCAAACCTTCAGCAGAGGCTTTTCTGCTTTTCACATTTACGGCGGCTCCTGGCTGACAGATTTAACAGATGCAGCCCCAGTTTAACAGGGATGAGTAAAATGGCTCAAGACACCTTAAATGTTCATCAAAAACTCACACGAAGCCTGAAATGAGCTTTCTGCTGAGGTTCCTAAAGCTGACTTTTTAAATTCCTCCTCATCATGTAACAGCTCTGGCCCCACTTTCTTCCCTGGACTTCATCCAGGGAAAGAAGTCAAAGAAATTTCTTCTGCTGAGATATTTATTGCATTTGCTGTTCGAGGAAGTATTTGTAACTTGTTCAAAGTTCAAAACATCACCTCAAATCTTGCAGGCTGACCTATGAACCTGCTGCAGATCCACTTCTGAGGGTGTAAAATCCAGGTTTGAAGCTTTTACAGTTATTTTGGGGGAGGGAAAGAAAGGTATAAATAAGTGCCATTACCAGAAATTCTAATTTTTTACAAATGTCTAAAGCCAAATAATTCCCCCAGGATATTGATGCTGTGCTGGTCTTTTGCTAAATTAAATCAAACCTTTCTTTTCTTTGTCTCCTGTAATTACAACAGGCTTCCCTTTGACACAAGGGAGCTGGAGGCCAGTTGGGATCACCTTATTTTTTATCTGTTGGAGAATTGTAGGAAATCCCACTGGTGGATTAGCCAATAACCTCAGCATAGTTTTAATATCCTTGACTTAATTAATAATCTCCAAAGCAGGTTCTGTAGAGGGTTTTTTAATGGATTTATGCTTCACTCCTCACATTTTTCAATTACCCACACCCAGGGATATTTAATGGTATGTAAATCCACCAGCAGTTTCTGAGCCTACAGATTATTTAATTGAAAAAAAGCATCTGGGGATGAGGGGAAAATCCTTCCATGAGCTCCCAGGCCCTGCTTCCCACTCTGTCACATCCTCTGAGACCCAAAAGAGAGGTGCTGAAATAGGGAAGAAAGAGTCAGGAGAAGGTCCCCAAGCACTGTGGTGACTGTCAGACCACCCTGTGTGCATCCAGAGGTCAGGGATTCAGCCCAAGCACTCAGAGCAGACCTGAGCACATTCCCAAGCAGAGAAAACCAGCAAGGACTGCATTAAAACAAGTTTTTACCTGATTAAAACAAGGTTTTATTCCCTTTTTTTGGAGGACAGAAGTGTTTGGACAATGCTCTTGGAGATGGGGCTGTGCAGGGGCAGAACTTGGATTTGATGATCCATGTGGGCCCCTTCCATCCCAGCATATTCTGCAATTTTATTTAAATGATGGGAACAAATATTAATGATGGGAACAGCACCTGCAGCATTAATTGTGGTCACAAATTACTCGTGGCTCCCCAAATCCCAGTTTGGAGCACAAGACTGGGGCTCACCTCTGATAACAGGTTTGGGAACAGATATTGGTCATCACCGCTGCCGGGAGATGATGGTCCTGCATCCTTCAACTTGGATATTTCTTGGAAAGTTTTCCCATTCATTAGTATTTCCAGTACATTTATTTTAGTGAGGGAAGCAGCTTTTTCTGCCTATAGTGCTTCTAGGAATATTTTCCAATGGCTCAGCTGAGCATCACTGAACAGACAGAGTAAGGAAGGTGAATATTTTCTGTACCATTTGTGAAAAATTCATGCTTTCTGTGTCAGGATGTAGGTGTGAAAGCTTAATCATCATAAAAAGGCTTTTTTTAATGGACACATTAATGAATAACAGAGTGAGAGCCTGTGGTGGTCAGCAGCAAAGCCATCAGATGTGGAGCCCACTTGTTTTTTGGTACAAGAACAGACACAAACCCTTCTGCAAGAAACCTTTATTCATTTCCAACACGACTCCTTGGCTGGGGCAATCTGGCTTCAATTTGTTTTAAAGGTGCATTATGAAGCTGGAGCTTGAAATTACACATTTACAGTTTGAAAGCAAAGCCATCCTTGGGCGGGAAGGAACTTGTAATTTTGTCAAATTACACAGAAAATGAAATTGGAGGAGCAATAAAGTGCCTGAAATGAGGTAGTGAAAAGTTCCACCATGAAATACCCCTATTTGCTGCACATGCAAAAACCAAGTTTCCGTTGCCTTTACTTAATTTTGCACATTTCTCCACAAGCAATAATGACAGAGTTTTGTTTTCACTTTTAAATACACGGCTCTTTGTTCAACTGGTTTTTATGTTAAAATGGGTGGATAACCTTTCTCAGTCGCATTTTCATCCTTAAATGTTCAAATTCAAACAACGTAATTTGGTTCAGACAGGTAAATAATTCTTATTCTTTAAAAAAAAGTATAAAAATCAGCTGTCATGAATTAAAATCCATTTTTCCCTAACCCCAAATAAACATTAGTCAGTCTGCATTTGATTGTAATAACACACTTGTCATTTCAGATATAGTATGTTGGAAGCTTTTTTTTTTGTCCTAAAGGCTTTATTGGAATTCCTTGAGCTAGATTTGCTGCGGGTTTATGATGGCTTCATTAAAAATCAGAAACCAAAAGGATGTGGAAGACTCTGAAGAGTTTGTAGTAACACGAAATAGAAATAACTTGCAAGATTTTTCATTTTGAAGCCGCTCCTGTTTCACATGCCCTCAAATCCTGTCACACAGTAGTAATTTGAGGCCAAATGTGAAGTATTAAAGCACTTAGTAAATTTATTTTGAGTTGAGATTCATGTGCAATGATGCTTCTCCTTTACTTACCATAAACGCAGAGTAAATCTTCCCAAATGCTGAAGTTTTCACTGATTTTACACTGTTACACAGGAGTTCTCAGAGCAGAGATCCCAATCCTTAAATATCAGTGCCGCATCTCCAGAAAAGGGGTTTATTCCAAGTCATCACAGCTTGTAACCCAAACTGGCCTGATGCAAAGTTATGGCCACTTTTATAAAGTGCGACTTTTCAGTTCTTCCTTATTTTAATTGCAGAGCAGAGCCCTGAGGGACAAACACGGGCAACAGAATCTGAAATTCCTGTTTCTGGTTGCCTGTTTCTGGTAACTGTGGAGTGAGAGCAGGTTTCAGGCTTTGGCTTCATCCTGAATCTAGTTAAAGTCATAGTAGGTGTTCATTAATTAAAATGGGGCTATAATTAGGATTTTGGTTTTCCATACTGACAGTGTTTTAGGTCTGAAAACCTAAAAACTGCATTCACGGAGAATCAAGTGGTGGGACAAGAAGAAGTGAGACTGCAATGCAACAGAAGGGCTCAAATTAAAATTTGTAAAAGTTTCCAAAGTGTGAGGGTGACACAGTGGCTGTGAAACTCTGAGGAAATGCAGAATAATTCTTCTGGAAAAAAGGAAAGAAACTTTTGACAAGGACCTGGAGTGATGGGAAATGGGGAAATGAATTCAAATTGAACAAAGGTAGATTTAGAAGGGATATTGGGAAGGAATTGTTCTCCTGTGAGGGTGGAGAGGCCCTGGCACAGGTTGAGAAGCTGTGGCTCCATCCCTGGAAGTGCCCAAGGCCAGGTTGGATTGTCCTGGAGCAGCCTGGGACAGTGGAAGGTGTCCCTGGGATGGGACTGGATGGGCTTTAAGGTCCCTTCCCACCCAAACCATTCCTTGATTTTACAATTCTGCCTGAACATTTTCATTTTGTCATTTATGGGCCACAACTTTCGGGTCTGATAATTTTTAAGGTCATTTTTTTACCTTCCCATTTTGCAATGAAGTGGCAAAACAGTCCCCCAAATGCATTCACTGTCCAAGGAGCAATAATGTGAGGTGTAACTCACTGTAGGTATTTAGATGACAATTGGCCATGACACAAAGCTTTTAAGGCATAATCAGTTGAGGTGAAGGGGAGCAAAAAGCGAACAGAATTAAACACGTAACCTTCTTCCTGAACCACCTCCCAAATCCATCTGTCAGGTATTCCCTAGCCCTCATTTACACGAGAATAAATCCATTTTACTTTCCCTTTCATATTTTTCCCCGCTGGAAGGTCGCCCACTGTCTTATGTCAGACCTGACAGGATGTGAATTATCTCCATCCAGCCTTGACACAACTTGGTGCATGGTGATGTAATGCCCCAAAAAGCCTGGTTCAGGAAAAAAAAAAGAGACAGGACTTATTAACAGGAAAGGAAACAAGCCTCTGTTTGACAACCAGTGGCTGCATATCAAGGGGAGCTTTCTTAGGGGGGGAAAAAAAATCGTTTATGACCACATGAATTACAATTATTTATTCAGAGGGAAGAAATGGCCATTGATTTTTTTAACTAGATTCAGCTGGTTGAGCAACCTACAAAGACCAGGTATTTGGGCATGGATTCCAGGTAGATCCAGACAGGAAAGGCTCAAGTCTGCTCCCTGAGGGACCAATAAAACCACCAGAACTTGAGCCTGAGCTGCTGCAAACGCAGCCAGCAACGTTTCCCTGCACTCCCTTCCCCTCCATTGGGAGAACCCACCAGGATTTCACCATCCCACTCCAATAATCCCCCTTTTCTCTTCTTTTCCACCGTGTCCTGAGGGTGCAAAGAGCCTGAGTGCAACCCTGGCTCTGTCACCCCCTCATCCCTTCTGCTCTGAGCCTTTGCAGCCAGGGCTGCATTCCAGCAGCGTGATCTGAAACCGAATCCCTCCGAGCTCATGAAATATTCGGCATCTGTGCGCGTGGACTTGTGAACTTTTACCTTTTACCTATCATCAAGGCAGCTCCCTTCACCCTTTCCTCCCCTCAGACTGAGCCCTGATGTCCACTGAATCATTGAAAGGTCTCCAGCATTCCCTGGAATATGTTCCCAAATATTCCCTCTCTACCCCATTTCCTTGCCATGTTTCTCATCCTGGGATGACACTGGAAATATTGGAGAGTACAGCAGGGAGCATTATTATAATTTCTTGATTCCAGGGATTGAGGCCAATGGAACTTCCCTTTCCCCCTTAATTCATTCTAAGATGGATTTGCAGATTAAAGCACATTTTGCTCACTTTTAAGGGTGAGCCTGGCAGCCCCAGAAGCTGCCAAATGATGGAGCATCCTTGAGGGTGATAATGAAGTTTTTACAATGAAGGTGGTGAAACACTAGTGTGGGTTGTCCTGATGTTTCTTCCTTGGAAAATTCCAGAACTGGGTGGGGATTTGAGCAGTCTCATGCAATGGAAGATGCTCCTGCTCATTGCAGAGGGTTGGACTCAGTGACCTATAAAATTCTCTTCCAACCCAAACCATTCTGTGATTCCCTGATGGCTCCATGGAATAAGAAGAGACAGAGTCCAGGAGTGGTGTGAAGGGTCAGTAGGGTTTGTGACAGGATGTAGAAGTGCCAGGTGACAAACACATTCTGGTAATGAGGCACATCTATGGCACACCAAAGTGTCACTGCACATTAAAAAACCCATCCTGAGCTACATTAAAGGCATCAATTGCTGGAAAGTAATGAAATAATGTGTGTTTGTGTCCCTGTCCTTAACAAATATGCCAAAAATGGTCCAGCTCAGTCCTTTCAACTAAATCTATTGCTATTCCAGAATGTGAGCAATAAATCATGGACAGCTGTCCCCACTCTCTGTACTCACCCCATACAATTCCATTTTTTCCTACCGCATTGATGCTCACAGATGTGTGGGTTTTACAGAAGGAGCATTCCTACATATACTCACATCTGATTGCACACCAGGCTTTTTCTGAGCTGCAGAGCAGATGCCAGCTTCCTTTTACTTCCCCCTGCCTGAATAGAAGCTGGGTTTGGCTCCTGGGGAGCTCAGTGTGACTGCAGTGGCCGTGGACAGACCTAGCACAAGGTCAGGATTTTCCATGCACGGCTCCCCTCAAAACACCTTCTGCCATTCCAGACCCTCCCCAAAAAATGTTCTGACACTGAAATCCCCATTAACACAGACATGCAACACTTGGGGACGTTTCAGAACAATCCTGAATGTGCTCCAAGGCTCCAGGTGCTGTGATAACCCTGTCCTGTCACTGTGTTGTCATTTACCCACCTAAACCTGACTGAATTCTTTTTATCTCCACTATAATCTGGTTAAATCTCCAATCTTTAATTCAAGCTCTTTTTGATCCATGGAGAAGCAGAAGAGCTGCAATTGTGCTCTGGTTCCAGGGTGACCTCAGAGATTTGGGAGCCTGGTTTGTTATCTCTTGTCAAATGCATCTGCAGTCCCAGGGTCCAACTGGAGACATTTGTCAGTGCCCCTTACATAATACCAGGTTTTATGGAAAAATTGAACCCTCCAGTAACTGCAGAGGAAATTCCAGAGCAAGCCTACTGACAGACATGTCTTGGAAGTTAGCTAGCTATTTTGGAAGAGATCCAGGATTTTTTTTTCTTTTTGCTGCCCCACCACCCTTTAAAAATAATAATAATAAAAAAAGAGGATAGAATCTGTTTGGAGCAAGAGGTCTTGAAACCCAGAAAACCCCACTGGTGCTTCACTTTCAACTCTCTTGAGGATATTTGGGAGTGCACGCAGAAAAATTGCCATTTGTGACACAGAAGACTGTCACTAAGAACGACCTCTGGGACAACAAGGTCTTGACCCTCTTTGCTCTTTAAAGTATGGAAATGATGTAACTTCTTCCTTTGAATTTGAGAGTCATTAAAACATTGCAATCTGGCTGATAAGTCCTCAGCAGAAGTGGGTTATAACAGTTCAGAGTGTGCCTTAAGGTCTGGTTTGCTGTGTGAGAGGGAGCTGCAAAGCCTGTAAGCCAAAGGGTGTTTAACCCAGGAGATGAAGCCACAAGAATGAAGGGACAAGAGCACTGGGAAACTGGGAACTGGGAAACTGGGAACTGGGAACTGGGGAACTGAGTCAGCACCAGCTACAGACAAGACGTGCACTTAATCCTTGTGGGTGGATGTCCAGGAGACCTGCAAATAAAACAGAGGAAAATGTGTTTTCAGTTCCACCTCCTGCAGTGGGAAACCTTTCACGATTCCAGGTTTCTCCAAGCCCTGTCCAGCCTGGCCTTGGGCACTGCCAGGGATGCAGGGACAGCCACAACTTCTCTGGGCACCTGTGCAAGGATCTTCCAGCCTCACAGGGAAGGATTTCTTCCCACTATCCCATCTAAATCCACCCTCCCTCAGCCCAAAGCCCTTCCCCTGGTCTGATGGCTCTGGCTCAGGGTCAGGGAGTTGGTGCCTGGAAGTGGAATGTGCTGTAGGTACCAATGACTTCCAGCTGACAGGGACATCTCCTGTTCTCAGCAGCTCCTCACCTTAACCAGGAAGGGTGAAAGCAGCTTTGTGACCCCAGCCAGCCCCTGAGGTGACAGGGCTGTGGCTGTCACCCCTCTGCTCCTGGTGCTGGGCGTCCAACACACCCTGGGACCCAAAAATCGGCACAAAGAGTTTTCCCAGATTCCTGCTCCCCCACTCCAGCCCTGGTCTGTGGCTGCTCTGACTCCTCCTGTAGACACCAATCTCTGCAGCAAGCAGGACTGACAGAACAGAAAAAGGAAAGGGAAAAACACCCAAAAAACCAGAGAGAAATGGAGAAAAATGACCCCCTCCTCCCGCTTGCCACCACCGCCCCTCCTTTGTTGTTGCAGAGGATCTTCCTGGCCAGACTTGACCTGCAAACAGTGGTCACCAGTGAACCATCAAAGGCCTTTCACATCTCCAGCAGCTGCAGGGAGGGTTCCTGTAAGCTCCCTTATCACTTTGACACCTCCAAAGCCAACAACGCCAATTGAGCGCTGTCGTGGGCCGTGTTTCAGGGACCACCTTCAATGCTTTGGCTCCAAAGAGCTGCTTTTTCCCAATTCATTGACACAGGGGGATATATATCTCAAAACTTGGCTGCAGCAGCCAGTGCATGCCTTGAGGATTACATAGCAAGTGAACTTTGTCAGTGTAAGCCCCAGTCAATAGGAGGAATTAAGTAGAAAGACCTCTATTGTTCCAGGCAGCCTTCTGAAGGCACTGATTGGCAGTAAAATATCTTCAGTGACAGATGAAAAGTAAATATTGCCCATGCCAAGTCTCTATATTACTTTGATTAGCCACCATCAATCAATTTGTTTCTTCCCTTGCAACAATAGTGGCTGCTGTTACATTTTGGACCCCTCTGATGAAGCCCAAAGTGTAATTGATTAACAAACTGAAAAGAAAGGTTACACAAATGACAGCAAAATGTATCTCAGGAGAAAAATGAGAGTGTTGTCCCTGTGCACTTAAGTATCTTGCTGTCAGGAACAGAATGATATAAAAAATAAAATTCATATAAATATATTGTATATTGTATATTGTATATTGTATATCGTATATCAAATATTATATATTATATATCATATATTATATATCATACATCATATATTATATATTACATATTACATATAATATATAATATATAATATATAATATATTATATATTATATATTATATATTATATATTATATATTATATATTATATATTATATATTATATATTATATATTATATAGATATAGATATAAACATATACATACTAACATATCCCCTCAAACTCCCTTATTAAGCATTAGGAAATTTCAAATTATTATTTGCAATATCCCCATGGCTTTAACAATGGCAAAATGTCAGGAATTACATGGAAAACCAAAGCACTGATGTCACCTCATGAACAGAAGCAAAACTGGAGGTGAAAAGTCTGTTTGAGCAGCAGATTCCTGAGGCATGGGATGCACAGCACAGCTACAAGCATTATTAGAATTTCTTGATTCCAGGGATTGAGGCCAATGGAACATCCCTTTCCCCTTTAATTCATTCTAAAATTAGCAGGTGCTCACATCAATAAAGGTCCTTTTGTTTCACTTACACCATTGGGGAAGGCAAAGAATTTTCAGCTCCCTCAAGGTGAAGGAAAACAAATTTTTGGAAGGGAGGGTGAGTTCCCAAATGCCTCTAGCCCTAAATGCTCTTCCCACTAAGGAGGACAGCACATTTAGGGCTCAAAGCATTTAGCCATGTGCAGAGGGGCTGGAATGGCCACACAGGATCAGGTCTGCTTCCTCTGACAGACAGGAACAGGCACTGAGGAAAATGCCGCAAAATAAAAGACAAACTAAGAGCAGTGTCTTGAATATTTTCCCAGCTTCTGGTGAGTTCCAGCACGGGGATTTCCTCATCTGGAGGCTGCTGGTGTGTCCTTGCTATTCATGGATCCACTGATGGATCCATCCCATGGGGATCTCCCTAAATCCTTTTCCAAGCTGTGTCTACTCCGGTATCCTGTGGCAGTGAGTAGCTCAGGGACTGAGAAAAACAAATCAATTCTGGATTTGTGCTTAGCCCTGCTCTTTGCTGATGGCACTGTGTGCCCCAAGGTCACCAGGAGCCCCATGGGATCCTGTCCTGCTGCTCTGCTGACTCTACAGATGGACAGCAGCTTTGGCCCAGGGCATCCTTTGGGACAGGGTGGGACAGGGAGATGTCACTGCAAAACATAAGGACAGGATGGCAGAAGTTGTTTTTGAATGTCTGTTCCACCTCAGAAACCTCTCTGCAATGAAAGTGCACTGTCAATAGCTGGCACTGAATAGATTTTGACCCCATATCTTTGTTTCTGATTTGTTGTAACTTTTTACCACCCTGCAAATCATGAACATCCCACGCCATGCTTTACAACACTGAAAATGAAGTGTTGGAAGATTATTATTTCAAGATTAATTTTTCATTTCAAGTCCATCTCAAGGGTTAGTTTGGGAGGGGCCTTCACAGACAAGAGGAACCAAATTTATCTCACAGTGATTTTATTCCTCATCTCAGCCCCAGCAGCCCTGGTTCAGTGTGTGCCTGGGGAATGGAAATAAACCCTTCACATTTAATGGGGCTCTGGCTCTTTGCTCAGCCACTGTGTTTGTGGGGCTCACATGAATGTCTTTGATTGGTTTTTCTGATTTTCCTGTGAGGGACCAAGCCAGTGACAGGCTGAGGAGAGAGCACGGCAAGAGAAAGAAATTTGGGAACATTAAAATATTAAAGCCAGGCTGGATGGGTTTAGAGCAGCCTGGTGCAGAGAAAAGTGTCCATCTCTCCATCCCAGTATCATCCCTGCAATAAGGGGGGCATTTTCCAAGGGGAAAAAAACTCCAGGTAATACCAGAGGGACCTTCCATCTCCTTGGCTTTCCCTCTGAGAGGAGGGAATATTTGGAACAGCACAAAATTCCAACTTTCCCCTTGATTTCCAACAAAGGCACCATACTGGCACTTGTGCCAAGGCAGTTTTAGCAGCTTTTCATCCTCCTGCTCCACCACTAATAACTGCCTGGTTGCTGGGTATATTTTGGTTCATACTTGTCAAACCAAGCTGCAGAATTAGCTGCAGCGCCTGATATGTGTATTTTTGGAATTACTTTTAAGGTAAAATCATTAAGGCCACCCACTAACCAACATATGATCTCCCTACTGGCTTGGCTTTGGTTAGAGGTATTACCAATAAGAATTTAAACATTTTCCTGAAATAGTTATTTTTTCAGTGACCTCCAGCAGCAGATGGCCACGGCAGCAAGTACTTATTTATGGCTTCTATGTGGTAACAATGCTTAATGAATTTGTTGAGAACTTATTTTCCAGCCAAACTGGAAGCCCAAATGACTCTAAAAATGGTTGATTAGGTGGCCCCAGCCCTGCTTGCTGGTAAATGGTTTTACTGCTGCCTGGCTCGTGGGGCAACCCAGAGAGATGTGGAGTGTGAAAAGCAAAATTGCTGAATCGTTTCATTTTTCAGGCGGGTGAATTTCTTCTCACCATTTTGGTGGGTGGCTGCATTTTTCTTCTAGCCCATATACCCAAGGCAAATTAGGAGAGGGAGGCAACAAGACAGTTTCCATCAAAGTTTGGGCAGATTTCCTCTGAAGGAGACTCTCCAGGGGATGGAGAAAAGTGGCTGCGAGTTCACATAAATAAAAGGGAACTTTGCCAGAGCAAACAGGCTCACACAGCTCTGCCTGTGACAAGAAATTCTGCCCCAGTTCCTCTCCTTCTGCTGCCCAGGCACCACAATCTGGTTCTGTTCTGGCAAAGGCCAGAACTGAGCGTGGTGAATTTGTTTTGTCACAATCAAAGCTCTGCTTGTGCATGGAAGAAAGAAAGATAAACTCAGCTTGGGTGTGTTTTTCTCCTTTTTGCCCTTGCTGAGAAATGAATGGCTCCAGGAGGATGTTTCTTGCTGTCATATGTGATATTTTCCTTATTTTTTCTATATGAAGACTTCTGGCAAAGTGGGACAAAGATTCCCAGGTGTAACTGGGATTTTTAATGACACCTGAGGATGTCAGAGGTGGCACAACAACAAACACATCTGAATTATAAAACTGGAAGCTAAAGATCAATTTTTAAGCCTGTATTTTTACTCTACCCAACACAAGGGTGTCTGCAGTCCTGTTTGAGGCTTCTAACATGCCTTGGGAGAGGGAAAACATAGTTAAGATCAACATCCTGATTTGCTGACATGGAGCAATAAATCACTCACATGCACACTTCTGAACAGGAGTGTGGGGAAGAACATTCATTGCCAAGATGAAAGGCCAGAGCTGGTGCTCCTTGGGAAGGCACTGAAGTCACAACTGCTCAGGGGAAACTTTAGCACCTTCCCAAATCCAAGGAAAATAATGTATTCCAAGCAGAGCTCAGCCCTAGCAGATGTTGGGCATGAGCATGAAACAGATTTTTGGAATAATAATCAACCTCAGATCCAGAAACCATCAGAAAGACCGTCGGAAACTGTATCCAAGCTCAGATCCTGGGAGCCTACAAAAAAGATGGGGAGACTTTTTCAAAGGGTGTATAGTGACAGGACAAGGGAGAATGGGTTTGACTGAAAGAGAGCATTTTTAGATGGGATTTTAGGGGGAAATCCTGCCCTTTGAGGCCCTGCACAGGGTGCCCAGAGCAGCTGAGGCTGCCCCTGGATCCCTGGAAGTGCCCAAGGCCAGGTTGGATGGAGTTTGGAGCACTCTGCTCTTGGCCCCATGTCCCTGCTGGGCTTTGGGCTGTGCTGTTTCAAATCTGTGCAGATTTACTGGGAAGTGAGGAAGGATTTAGAGAAAAAGGTCCCAAAAATTGCAGATTTGGTAGCTGTGGGCATGTGAGTGGCCAGGTTCTGACTGTAACTCCATTACCCTGCGGCCTGCAGCAGCTCTCAGCCTTCATTTTGCCAGCCAGCAATCTGTTGGTTTAATTTGATGTTACAACCGTTGGTTATACCTAAATATATCAGGAACATGGGCCTCAGCATTCCAGAGTCATAATTCATGTCGAGCTAACCAAAAGCAGCATATTTAGCTTCTGATGGCCCACAATCCATCTCAAAGGTCACTGCAATCTCGAGGGGCTGAGGAAACCCACAGATGCTGCAATGCCTATTTTCTTTGAAATACAGAAAAGTCTTCTCCTGAAAAAAATGTATTTTGTTGTTACTATTTACCTTTTTCCTCCCTCAGGTCAGGTGATCTGTAATGCCAATTTTTTTATATTTCTGTAATCTGTAATTTCTGTAATCCCAGTTTTCTGAGATCCCAACTTTTCTTTTGAGAGAAAAGAAGGAAAAGTAAAAAAATAAGTGTCAGGTAACTCAAGCAGCCTGGTCTTTACTAAGCAAATACAGTCCACCAAGTTCCTCTGGTGGTATCTGCTCCATGAAGGAGCTGGAATTCTGAGCAGGAGGCTGGAAATGAAACACAAACTGTGCCAATCAGGAAAATTAATACAACCTGACTGGTCAGGATAGTGTGTATCAACAGCAACGTGAAAATAAAGTTGTGATATGGAGCAGAGGCTGCTTGTTTTTCTGAAAAAGAAAGAAAAAAAGAAGAAGGAGAAATTTTAAAAAATAAAATAAAAGAGACAGTCTTCAAAATCTGGTGCTGATTAACAGCTCTCATGTGAACTCCTTGAGGGTGCCTAAGCAGAAGGGTGCAGGGTGTTTGTGCTTCACAAGGAAAATATTTATACCTTGTACAAAGCCATAGCTGAGAAAACCTGCTCAAGGTCTAAATAGTGTGAATACATGAATTAGGCTGATGGCTCCTCTGGTGGGCAAAGGAGGAGATTTTGGTGTTTGGTGAGGGCTGTGGTGGATGCAGAGCTGCACAAAACATGAAAACCAGACCTGCAGCAGGGCCAGGTGAGCATAAAACTCTGCCTTTGTAATAAACCCCTATGCCACTGGGAGTCATGAGTGGTTTTGACTAATTTTATAGCAAATTACAAAAAAATTGGTTTTTTCACTATGCTGAAGAGTCTTCCCTCTCTCACAGGCAGTGAGCACATGCTCATATATTTTTTTTTCTTTCTAGAAAATCATTGAAGGTCTGTATCTACAATGAAGACCTGTGGTAGAGAGAAAGATGTAAATTATAGATTATAGGTGAATGTAAAGAGGAGAAATTTGGAAATTACTCCAGAAATGACTCTATCTCCCCAGAACCCTGCCACTGTCCACCAGCTCATCTGCACTGCCCCCCACACTTTTCTGGGGCAGATGAGAGACCCTCCACTGCTAAGGCAAAACCAGAGGGAAACCTGAAGTAAAGGATCCTCCTTTTCTTAAGCAGACAAAGGTGGATATGAGCAAGAGAGGTTTCTGTGCAAATTAAATCAATTTTGCTTCCTGGCTCTTTGCTGGAATTAAGTGTAAATATGTTATACGTAGTTTGTAGTATAAAAGGACAACACAAAGAGTGCCTGTGGCTGCCCTGCTGAGCAGATCTCAGCTGGGCAGAAAGAAAATTTTATAGATAAGAATTAATAAACAACCTCAAGACCAAAAAGTGAAGAGTCCAGACTCGTTCTTCAGCTGCTCAGGCTGAAGCAGAGACATCCTGCACATCTCGGGGCAGCAAGGAACAACAGCAACCCGAGACAAACTAAACTTGCCAGAGCTCCTCCAAAAAGCTTTTTCAAGCAGTGGTCAACGAGTCCTTGGTAGGGATGTGGCAGGGGTGGATCATTGGCTGAATGGCTGGGCCAGCTCAGTCTCCTCCAGTTCTGCACCACTTGGTCCCCTCTTTGAAATACAGAAATTTCTGCTCCACCAGAACAGGTTCCTCCCTTCCAGAGTCCATTCTCCTTGTGATTTCCTACCATAAACCAGTCAAACCCTGTTCAGTGTTAGGTTAAGCAAAGCAGCCACGCTAAAAAGACATAAAAATGAGTGACATGTTACATAAATATGAATCTGCGCTATAAAAGGTCTCAAATGGACCAAAATTTTCATTAAATAAGAAAGTTACAAACTTTGACAGCCTGGCAGCCTCCACCTGCTGCCTTGCTCTGCAAGTTCTCCTTCTGAGGTTTAGTCAGGGACAAAAGGAGTGAGGGAGAGATAATCCAGCCTCTGGTATTCTCAGGAAAAATTCTGAGTGCAATGCAATCCCCACATGTCAATGCTGCTGTTTGCAAGCCCTTCAGTCTCCCACTGCTCCTCCCCATCTGCATCCTTCAGGACGCCCTGTTGGCAGAGCTCCCTTTTCCTAAGTAGTAACGTCAGGCTTTAATCTTTCCAAGTCATGGTTGAAATGAAAAAAAGAAGGGGAAGGAAAAAAAACCCAACCAAACACAACCCAGCTACAAGAACTGAGATTGGGAACAAGAGAGAAAGAGAGACAGATGCCAAGAGATGATGAAAAAATTCTGTTTCTTCTGCCTGCTGCTTGTACTGAGACTCAGGTTGCTGTGAGAGGGGAAATGAAGATAATTAAAACAGGTTTGGAACATGGACTTCAGAGCCAAGTCTCGTGTGGCAGGACGAGATAGCAAGTGTGATAAGTGTGGTAAGAGTGCAGATAGCAAGAGGCTGAGCCTCCATGCCAAGCACCTCATCTAGCTTGGAGCTGAATTCCAGCAAATCTGAATCTTTACAGTGATGGCTGAGAGCATCAGATCCAGCCCCTGCTCAACCCAGGAAACTCAATGCAAGGTGGGTGAGTGCTCCTTGGGATCCTCACACCACAGCAGGTGCAGGAATGATGCCAAAATCATCTTTCTGAGACAGAAACTCAGGTATTTGTGCAGAGGACCGACTGATTTGAAACTGTGTTAATGTTCAGATTTAAATGAAAGAACTCAGTTCAACACCCTCCCCTTCCCCTTCAAGTCTGCCTTCCCTGTGTCCCAACCCTCATCAGTTTGTCATCTTTCTTAGGAACAGCTTTCTCATCATTCCAAGGACGCCTGAGTGAAGAGGTTAACAGGAACACAGGATTACAGAGAAGTCTGGCTTCAGAAAGCCCCAAACACTTCAAGATCAGCCTTGGCAGGGAGCTGTGGTTCACTGGGGAGCAGAGTGTGGAGGCTGATTGCAGATCCTGGAGCCACGGTGCCAAGAATGGACGCAATGGCTTGGATGCATCAGGAATATTGGACAAGCGTTGGAGTGATCAGGGGGTTAGCGTCTGTGTCCTCACCAAGCTTCTTCCTCGTCAGAAAACTCCTTTTTAATTACACACACGTGACACGAAATTAACTTTGCCAAAATGTTTTCCAATCCCTAGTGCTCTCCAAGGAAGGAGATGCTTGAGAGAGGTGTTTTACTGCCTGTCCCTTTGCCTCTCTGATGGGGGAAGAAGCGCTGAGGATAAAGGGAATTTCTGCCTCTTTCCCTGTGTGTGAGTTGTTTTTCAGGTTTCTGTGCTCGCTGAAACGGCTCCCACAGGAGCTATGCAAATGTAATGGCTAATTTGACAAGCTCCAATGAGTCATCTTTCAAAACCATTATTGTACAAAATGTAACATGGCTTGGAACCGTCCTCCTGTCCCTGTAAAGTGATATTGCTCCTTTCTGCCCTTTCCCCGAATCAAAGGCAGATGCAAACGTCAAGGTTTCTGTACAACACACCCAAATCCCCTCCTCTTTCCACCCTGAGAGCTGCAGGCTCTCTGCAGTGATTCAGAGGTAAAGACCCACTCAGAGCTCTCTTCCAGGCCCATCTCCTCAAGGAAATAACTGAAGGCGAAGAGCACACCATTTATTTCTCAGTGTATTTTGCCATTAGAACAAAAATAAATCGTGGTGCGTGAGAGGGGCGGGTTGGGGAGCAGGTGGTGCTGGAGCAGCCAGAGAAACCCAGGGAAGGCTGGGAGGAATTTCACTGCTGCCAGCCCATGACGAGCTCAACGCTACATTAGTGCTGTGTAGCTTTTGGACCTCCAAAAGGAAGCGCGCAGCAAATTCCTCAGGAGCTGAATGGAATAAGAGGGAAAAGGAGGAAGTGCTGAGTGTTTGGTTGAGGAATACCACTTGTCCCACAGCACAAAAGAGAAGCTGTCAAGAGAGAGAGAGAGAGGGAGGAAAGGAGGACTTGTGCTTTTCCAAAGGGAAAAATTCCTGAAGCAGTGAGGGGGTGGATTTCTGGATATCTCAGTGTGAAATAAAAATCCTGGCTTGCACATTGTCCCTGCCAGATGTTTGGTGCAGAAGGTCTAAACAGGTAGAACAAGAACTCTGAAAGCAGAGCTGCTTAAAAGGCAGCTTCAAGGTGGCAGGTGCTGACAGAGGAGCTGCAAAGAGAGGCAGAAATGGGGCCCTGAGGGAGAGGAGGCAAAAAGAGGTGAATTTTATTGTGTGCCAGGTGAGCAAGACCTCAGAAGGGCTGGCTTGAAAAGAACAAATTGGATTTGATGAACAGCTGTTAAATGGGCAAATTGGGATATTTATCCAGAACCAGACTGCCTGACCAGGACTTTAGGTAGGAAGCACATGGAGGAAGGCACAAACCTCCAAGACTTTGGCAAATGAATGATAAAGAATGTTAAATATCTGATCTTAAAAATCCTGGGAGAATCAGGAGAGATTGAAGGCTCGGAGGAGTAATTCCAAGAGCAACAAGCCAAAGAGGAGGTTAAGAGTGTGGAGAAGAGGTAGAAATGGCATAGCAGGGAAAAGTCTCCACATCCAGCATTATTTCCAAGAAGACCAGAGCGAGAGCAGAGCCAAACCAGCAGAAAAATTACCTCAAAAATATTATTTGCATGGACAGCTAACCCCAAACTTAGCAACCAGGGCATCTGAGATACAGATCAATGCAGCCACTGCTCTTACCTCACAGGGAAAGGCAGTTTTGCATTGCCAGTCAGACCTGGCTGTTTTCCTTGGACATCTGGAGATCCCAATGGATTTCCATCTGGAAATCCCAATGAGTGGTACTGGAGGGGTTAATCCACCCCTCTGTTTTCCAACTGGATTAGCCAGCTTGGTTCATTCCTGTCCCTGCACCTCCTCAGTGGCGCTGCAGCCTGTTTATAAAAATAGCAAACAAATCATTTGACAGCAAGGGCTGGAAGTAAAAATTTTTAAAAAATGCCATACTTTCCCTATTAAATTTTGATAGTCTCCCAAAGGCTTTCGATGCATTGCACATGTCCAAGCTCTACCGCAGAATAATTGAATCATAAAGACTAATTCCATGTGTCCTCCCAGCCTGTGCACGAGTCAGAGAATGCTGTGGGCAGGCTCAGGGTCCAGGAGGACATGGCACAGATAGCCTGCAATGTCCCCAAGGGGATGGGCAAGCAGCACATGTCCTCTGGCATCTCCTCTCTGAGAAGAAAACTCCGCTATTTGTTAATAGTTTTTAAAAACAAATGTTTTCTTTGCATGGCTCGGATATTTTAACCCTTCCTAACAGCTAGAAAAGCAATTTTATTTTTTCTTTTTTAGCTTTTTGAAGGTTGTTTTTGGAGGTACTCAAAGGTGAGGTGAGCCAGTGGGGTGTAGCTCCACTACATCCATGGGAGAGTGGTGATGGAGCTCTGAGCTGCCCAGGGCCATCCTCCAACATCTCCTTTGTTTGAGACACTGGGCTGAGCTGAGTTTCTGACTCTGGAAATCAGTTTCTGGCTGAGCTCAGACAACAGATGCGAGTTCCCAGATCTGTTAGGGAAAAATTGGCTGGATTCAAGTATTTTTAGCCCTGGGCTTATGTATAGGTCCTGTATAGAAGCAAGAAGTTGAAAATAACCCTGACAAGGTTATAAAAAGCTGCTCTAGCTGGATATAGACAGCGCAGTGACACTAGTGGGAAACACATGAGGGAGAGGTTTCCCCAGAGATCCTCCACTGCTGGTTGGCAAAGCTCACTCACACTCTTAGATTAACTTGTTGGATCTGTAAAGGATGATAAATGAGAGAAAATAAAGTAAGAAATCACCAGCAGTTCAGTTACAGTCAAGAGGATGATGTTCCAAAAGTCCAAGTTTTGTAGGAGGAGCCAGCAGGAGGAGCATGACTTCCCTTTCCCCTTTCCCCTTTCCCCTTTCCCCTTTTCCCTTTCCCTTTTCCATTTCCCATTTTCCTTTCCCTTTCCCTTTCCCTTTCCCTTTCCCATTTCCCATTTCCCTTTCCCTTTTCCATTTCCATTTTCCCTTTTCCATTTCCCCTTTCCATTTCTCATTTCCCCTTTTCCTTTTCCTTTTCCTTTCCCATTTCCCTTTCCCTTTCACATTTCCCCTTTTCCATTTCCCATTTCCCATTTCCCATTTCCCAATTCCCAATTCCCCTTTCCCATTTCCCTTCTCCTCAAACATTTCCAGCTGATCCTGCTTTGGAGATGCCTTGGACTTCCCCTAAAGAAGGAGGGGGTGTCATTTTTGCAGGCAACACAAAGGTTCTTCACATCAGGAATTCTGAGGGAAGCTTTGGCTTGGCTCTGAAGCTCCAGCCCTTTATTCCAGGGATGACACCACTCCCAGACAATGTGTTTGCAATAGCAACAGGGCTGGTTCACGGAACAACCCAACTCCCTCCTGGCAATGACCCTATCTCATTGATTTCACTGAGCTCAGAACATGGAAGAACAAACAAATCTTTCTGAATATATCTTTTCCCCCTCAATATATTTCTGTACTTGATCCAAAACCTTGTGGATTTTTTTTTCATGTCTGTTACCATCTTTATGATCATTTCAAATGAATTTCACCTGCAATCACACGCTGCCCAAGGCTCTAAGTGTTGGATGCTACACTGTAGGCAGGGTTAAGCTTTTCCTACTAAAGCATTTAAGCCTCTTGAGTGCTGAAATGTAACCTAAACACCACCAGTTTTCCCCAAAACATGAGGGCACTTTGCTGAATTAATTTCTGCATTTGTTGTCATGAAATGCAAGTAATTAAAGCTTTGACCTCTTGGGCAGGGGCCGAGCTCTAAGTGTAAGAGGTAAACACAATAAATAAATACCTGTAAAACACGATCCCCCTGCTCTGAAAACAGGGAGCATTTTCTGCATTTCCAACAGAGTAGGGAGAGAGTTCGCTGAACACTCCTGCACTTCATAGAGTCCCTGGTTTTAGTTACTAGAATAATAATGCAGGGACTGTAAATAGGGTTTATGACTTTTTATGAGAAAGCCATGTGATGCTTTTACAACTCTCACAAGTAATAAATGTCTACATCAATTTGATTGTTTTATGTGGGTTTTCTTCTTGCTTTATGCCATGGAATGGGTTGCACTTCACTGGAAGGCCACTCGAAATTCTGACATTTCAAATTTGGTTCAGTGCCAAATCAGGAGAAAAATACTTTTGAAAGCTACATTTTCTCTTCAACCACATTAAAAAAATTGATTTGGAATGAAATAAAATAGCATGTTCTGATAAAACTAAATCAGAACAAAATACCTTCCTTTTTAGCATACATTATTCAAAGCATAAAATTAAATCACTTCTGCTATGAAAAGACACTCAGGACAGAAAATCAAGCCATTTCCCTCCAACAAGATCCAAACACAATACTTCAAACTAGTCAAAACAAATCCTTTTTAAAAAACTGAAGCAAAACTTCATTGACAACAACGTACTCTGATGGGAAGTCTGGATTTCAAGTGGATGGCATTTTTCCATTGAAAAATTGCCAGGGAAAAGTTTTTTTCTTGCTGCCCCTAATCTGATGGTATCATGGACAGCAGTGCTTGGAGTTAAAAATTGCAGCATGTTCTGAGGTCTCCCAGAATTTATTTTCCCCAACTCCAGCAGCACCTCTGGGTTTTGACAGCTGTGAGTTAGAACATCAAGAAATGGAAAAGTACCCATAAGCAGCGAAGGTGTTCCTGGAGTTGTTAATTAATTGGTGAACACCGTTTTCAGGGCACTGGCATGAGGTAAATCCCATCAGAAAGCTTTCCAGGAGGATCCATGGTTGGTTTCATAGAAGACTTTCTGTGGATTTTCTCTCCAAACATTCCAACCAGGTCACTTCCATGCTGTGCCCACAGAGAGGTGGGAAATGAGGGCATGGAATTAGGGACACAACCTTCTCTCTTTCCTCTCACTTGATAAACCCATTAGATCTGCTTCCAGCAGGGTGTTATGGGCATGGATGATGACAGATCCTGGAGAAATTTTACCATTCATTGCTAAAATCCTTTGCAATCTGTGGCTTCCCCCACTGATTTGCAGCTTTGAATGCACTGACCACAAAGGGACTTTAAATTACTCAGAAAAATCAGTGGACAGCCTATAAACCTGTAGAGACATGGACAGGAAAATTATTAGGGTCTACACAAAGAGATTTTTTATGGTTTTATCAGGAAAAGCAGTGTTAAAGTAGGGTTTATGCTTTGGTCCAAGACCAGTGGGGTATTTGGTGGTCCTCAGTTCCAGCAGAACTATAACATCATGTCACCTGTCACTAATACATCTGTCTGGGAAGGGGATACAGCTCTTTGTGAGTGAACTTGTCTTTATGCAGAAAATTCCAGGAGTTTATGCAGAAAATCCCATTTTTTTTTTCACTTCTGCTCACATTGGAGCTCTCACAGCACGTGCAGCACAGCTCTGTCTTCACACTTCAGTCTGAGGCCACATGATGTCAGGTCTGAGAGGAGTTTACTGAGACCTGAAGCTTCTTCCTGCAGAAATTAAATATTTTCCTTGAGAGATCACAGCTTTTTGCTTAATGGTTACAAAAGTGATCCTTGGTACCCGCCCATCTCCTTTGGCCTCGTGGTCACCCTGCTGCTCCACCACGTCCTTCTCTCAAAGGCACAACAGACACTACAACTGCTCTGAGTGGCTTGATGGAGCTTGATTATCCAGAAAATATCCTTGGAAGGATGTGCCAGCCTTGGGTGACCTGTAGGATCCCCCACTTTCATTCAAACCTCAGCTAATGCTCAAACCAGAGCTCTTAAGATGCCCTGAAAGGCAGCAAAGGATGATAGGGAAAGATGAGCATTGTGGGTGGGACAGAAATAGCCCAAAAACAAATGGAAAAAAAAACTGTCAAAACATTTATAGACTCCCTGATAATTTAACAAGGGTGGGGAGGATCAATTTACAGATAGTGTCTCCTTCTCTCCTCACTTCTCCCTGCAAGAAAATAAATGATGAACTGAAAAGGGGAGCGAGCGACAGAGCGAGTTTGGGAGAGAGTAGCCAAGAGTTTTATTACAAGCCTGTTCCTCATTAAGGCCTTAGCAGCCTCACACACAAAAGCTAATTACTGTTTTTATGTCATGTTATTTTGATTCATATTTCCTGTCTGGAAAACAGACGGGAGTTTTGGGCAGGCAGCCAAGGCGAGGGCCACGGAATTGCGCGAGCGGGAACCTGCCCCGGCCATGCAACAGAGGAGACAAGAGCCTCATTTTTTGGGA
This sequence comes from Melozone crissalis, assembly GCF_028551555.1. Lineage (NCBI taxonomy): Eukaryota > Metazoa > Chordata > Aves > Passeriformes > Passerellidae > Melozone > Melozone crissalis. The sequence goes on from NW_026535785.1 coordinate 3,044,968, forward strand.
TTTGTTTTGGGTTTTTTGGGTTTCTTTTTTTTTTGTTATTTTGAGGAGGAAATGGGAACTTTCCATGTAGGCGTAGTGTGCTCCCAAAAAATTGTTGTTCTCCAGGGGTAGTGGAAAGAAAGAGATGTGGCAGCGCTCGTTTCTGGTCAGGAAGTGTCCCTGCAGACAGGGACGTGTGGCTTTCCAGGCCTGGCCACCCCTGGTGTCCCCCAGGCTTGGACAGGAGGGAAAGTGAGAGCTTCACAAGCAGGGCAGCTTTTAGGAAACAAAGGAATTCCCCAAGGACCAAAATGCTATTCCTGTCCTCTTATCAGCACAGCGGTGATCTCCACAGGGCTCGTGTCAAAGTGCTGTGGGAGGGAAAACAAAAACAAGTCGCCAATGCTGATGCTCCAGGTTTCCATGAGGTGGCAGCAAGGAAAAAAAAAAAGGTCTCATGAGATACCTCTCTGCTCCACAAGAATTTAATCCAATAATATTTTCTGCCTACATAAATGTTTCATCCTTATTTACATCCTCATTTCAAAAGCTTTCGGTGCTTCACAGGCAGACCTGAAACCAATCTCTGTCCCCACCTTCAGGGAAAGTGAAGGTAATTTAAAATTTGGGAGAGAAAGAACAGACTAAATGAGTGGTCTGAGGACATATCATTTTACTTTTCATCTGATCAAGAAAAAAAAAAATCTCAGAGCTCTTCTTCTGCACTACAGCATTCCAGACTCTTTGTAAATGGAATATCATGCACACTCCAAATTATCAGAGCTCCAAATTTTAGCTGAGAAAAGGTGATGAATAGGAAATTACTGGTCAGAGCTATTACAGATATCTGCTATAAATAGGAAACAATAAAAAATGTTCTATAAAAATTAGAAGGTGTTTTATAACCCACAGTGAATCATTCCATTGCTCAATGTCATCTCCATTTCTGTTTGCTTATTTCCTGCATGCTTCTAGCTTAAGGTAAATAATTAATTACACCTACTAAGTTAAAAAAAAAATAACAGCTTAAAAATACTGTTCAAAATTCATGGAATTCTAACTTGACAAACAGATCACAAGAAAGCTTCATTTTTTTCTGACCTGAGCAGGAGAATTCTAATTCAACAACTCAAAGGTTAAACTTTCCATTTACACATCCATCACTACCTGTTGCTTTGAAAGATGTACGGCCTGAAAACTCATCCCTGAGGCTGGTGATGAAGAGAAGGGATATGAACAATCACTAAAAGTTTTCTTTTTTAAAAATGAATTTATTATGGAAACTTCCACGTGTTTTCTTCTTGCCAGTGCTGCTGACAACACCACGTGTAAAAAACTCATTCAGGCTACAGAAAGTACATTGCAATGCCTGAGATAGAAATAAGGTTTGGTCAGTAGACTAAAAAAAGATGGAGGACCAGAATGAGGTAAAACCCCAGAAAAAACTTATGGCAAAATAACTTTCATATTCCCAGAGTCTTTTATTAGTGCTTTCTAGCCCATCCAATAGCATCCTGGAATTTTGGACCCATCAGTTGGATTTGCTTCCTAATCTCATTTCATGGCTCAGTTCTGCTGCCAAATTTGCAGCCTCTTCTGACCAACAGATGCCCAAAAAATGGCATTTCGAGGACCTTTTTTCTGTAATCTGGCTGTTTCCAGGTCAAAATTAATCTCTAGAGGAATTTAGAGACATTTGTTTTTTTCTTTGCATGCTCCACTCTAATGCTCCAGCTCTGGGGTGTAGCCCCCAGATTTTTAAGCTACTCCCAGGACAAGAATCCAGCACAAACCACAAGGCAAATATTTGATGGGCAAAATATCCAGTTACCCATGTGGGCACCAAGCCAAGCATCAGGGGCCATGTTCTCACCCTTTTCCCAAGACACCAGGGAAAATCTAATGTTTTACAAGGAGCCAGGATGCAAGATTTATTTCAGGCTTGAGACGCAGAGATGCAATCAAAGTTTGACTTCCCTGTGCTCAAGAATTGAGGGTGCAGGGTCACAGCTCTTGCAGGCAAAGCTCATCCTTCCCTTTGGAGCCCTCCATCCCTGCCAGGCTCCTGCCACATGCAGAGGAGCCATCCCACAGAGCTGGCGTGGGGATAAACAGGTAGAAACAGTGAGAAGCCACAAAAGAAATATTCCAGAGATTCAGCTGCAAAGATTACATTGCAGAGATTGATGTCTGACCCCTGGAGCTGTTTGCTGGAGCTGGAGCCTTCACCCCCCCCTTGGAGACACCACACTGTGTTCCAGACCCCATCCCAGGAAAGCCGTGGGGATGCAATCAAGCTTAGGATGAAAATTGAAATATTTTACACCCGAGGAAGAAAACAGTACTTTGGTTTTGTTATTTTTTTTATTTCCCCAGCTATTCCTGCTGCTCACCATGTCCCACCCTGGCAGTTCCACCACCCTTTCCAGCCTGAGCACTGCTCTGCTCTAAGCAAACAAGTGCTTTACGAGCAAACTCCAGCACAGACACACACGGGGCTGCACAGAGGGAAAACTCTGGTTAACTTTAATTAAGTTTGCATTACTTTTCCCAGTAGGACCTCAAATTTAATGGTATTACATTTTAAACTGTTTGGCAAGCCTTGAGAAAACAGTTTAGTGCATTTCACTAATAAAAACAAAAGCTGTGTAATAAACCAAGCCCCTGTTGAACCAAAATAAGAAGACATTGATCCTTCTGAGCGTGCAGAAACTTCTTTTGAAAGATGACACTGTTGACTGTGTGCCGGGACTGAGGGCTTCTTTTCCAGTTTGTCCTTATTTTCTCCTGACTCAAGCAAAATTGCCACCCTCTTCATTGTGAACTCGGCTTGAGAAAAAGGGCAGGAGTTTCACTAGCCTTAGAAAGGTTAAAAAAAAAATATTATTATTTAATTTTTTTTTTAATTGGAAGGCTTATAAAAATTATCTTCTGCTTAAGATCATAACAAGAAGAGGGGAGGAAGAAGAGCTGCACGCCTTGCAGCCTGCTCCCCTCTCTCCTGCATCCCAAGTTGTGAAGCACAGAGCCCTGGATATGCAGGAACGGGACAGAGAAGCTCATTTAGAGGTCAGAAACACCAAATGCAACCACTGGATGACACCCCAGCTATCACCACTGACCCTCTAGTGGGAACAGGAAATTGCTGGATATCACTTCTGGTAAATGCTGACTCGTTAGTGGTGAGTAAGAGCCTGGTCTGGAGCCCATTGCAGTCAATAGAAAAGGTGTCCCCTGACTTCAGTGACCTCTGGATGAGCCTCTGAAACGCTGGGGCTGTGACTGCTGCAGCTCTGCTGGAGAGAGAAAGGACACAGAGGCTGGCAGGAACGTGCTGCACTTCTGGCATTTCTGCCACTGGTGAGAGCAGAGATTTTTTGTTAATGGGTCAGAATGGTCCCAGCTGTTGGAAAGGACAGAGAGAGCCCTCGGAGCTCTGTGTAATCGCCTGAAATGATTGCAAAGAGATGGCAAAGCACAAAGGCGGCTCCCCCCTGCCCTGTGCAGCTGTTCTGGGATCCCTGGGATGAGCAAACTCAGATAATGTTGGGTTAAGGGAGAACATTTTCTCCTGCAGTGGCCTTGGGTCCATCCAGAAGAGGCTGGCAGGATTGTGCTGCACCTCTGGCATTTCTGCCACTGGTGAGGGCAGAGATTTTTTGTTAATGGGTCAGAATGGTGGAAAGGACAGAGAGAGCCCTCAGAGCTTTGTGTAATCACCTAAAACAGCTGCAGAGAGATGGCAAAGCACAAAGGTTCCTCCTCCCTGTCCTGTTCATGCTGTGCAGCTGCTCTGGGATCCCTGGGATGAACAATCTCAGATAATGTTGGGTTAAAGGAGAACATTTTCTCCTGCAGTGGCCTTGGGTCCATCCAGAAGAGGCTGGCAGGGTGGTGCTGCACCTCTGGCATTCTGGGCACTGGGTGAGAGCAGAGATTTTTGTTGATGGGTCAGAATGGACCCAGCTGTTGGAAAGGACAGAGAGAGCCCTCAGAGCTCTGTGCAATCACCTGAAGCGACAGCAGAGAGATAGCAAAGCACAAAGGTGGCTCCCCCTTGCCCTGTCCATGCTGTGCAGCTGCTCTGGGATCCCTGGGATGAGTGACCTCAGATAATGCTGGGTTAAGGGAGAACATTTTCTCCTGCAGTGACCTTGGGTCCATCTGTGAAATGAGATACCCAAAGCTGTGCGGGGCCTGATCCAAAGCTCACTGAAATGAGCAGGAATGTTTCCATTGGCTTGCCTGGGCACTGGATCTCTAAATATTTGGTAACTCAAATCTAAAATGAAAGCTTTTTTTTTGAAGCTTTAATTAAATTCCTGCGCTAATTCAGAAAAAGGGTCATTTCAAGGTCAAGGACACTGCAATTATTTATTTAAAATCTTCTTATGACTCACTGTTTATGGGGTTGACTCTTATTTTTTTCCCTTAAAGTTACTGCAAAGATCCTTATTTAAACTATAAATTGAATTAAAACCTCACATTTAATATTTAGTTATGATGTGGTTAAAAATGTTATGTGCCAGGCAGTTGCTCCTTTATTTGCTTACAATGTTGTCTTTAATGAATGCCAAACCCATGCAGCTCAAATGAGCAAGCAGATGCCAAGTTATTAACAATTATTACCTTTTACAGTAATTTTTGGCAGCCTTTCACTTTTTTGGTGGTCCAATAATTTCAAAACAGGGAACTTTGAAATATTACACCAATCCCAAACAGCACCGTGGATTGGTTGACTTCCTCTTTTCTGACTTATTCCAACTTGTTTCCTATTGTGAAATATTTTTCCACCCAACATTTGCCCAGCATGGAGTGAGGTTTACCCCTGCAGCTAAAAGCCATCTTCCTGATGAAAAATAACAACTCCAGAGGTCTCCAGACCACGTCCAACTACTGTGTGCAGCACACAGAAAGGACAGTCAAGAGCCCAGGGTGGGACTCAAAGGGAGCCCTGAGCTCACTCTCAAGGTAAACAAAAACTTATGAAATTTATGGATCCTCCCAAATCAGGATAAACGCTGCCATGTCAAGGGCCACATTTACAGCCCCAGGTGAGGCCTGTTTCTCTGCTAAAGAAAAGCAAAAATAATCCCCCCAGGGTCATTGGTGAAAGCTTGAGAGCTCTTCAGAACACAAGACTGGTTTGAGCTGGGTTTATCTCAGCACAGCTCAGAGTTTTGGTGTGTGAGAAGGGAATTGGGCTATCCACAGAGCTCTGAGGTTCCCTTCTCCATCCCAGCTCTTTGTAGGGTCTTCAGAGCCAGTTTGGGTGGTCCCCTTGTGTGCTGGCTGGGAGCAGGCAGAGCTCACCCACATGGGAGACGTGGCTCATTTTCAGTGCCCCTCTCATTTTTGTGCTTCTCCGTTCCCCACTAATGGCAAATTCTCCAGTTTTCTTGACTTTTCAATGGTTTCTCTTGATTTGTTTGTGGTTCTTAGATTTTATTATGGAAGCAACCTTGTCTTCTGCTGACACTCAGGTGTTCTATCTTCCTGAAGCAAAGCTTTCACTCTTCATTTCTAGCTGGAAAAAAAAAAAACTGCTTAGCTGTGTTCATTAAATTACAGGAAAACCCCTTGACAATGACATAATTTTATAAATATTATTGTTGATAATGGTCAAAACCTACGAAAAACATGGAAAAACCCTGGAAGGCTGTGGTGGTGCCATGATCACAGTGGGGAGGAACTCACACACGTGGATTTGGCTCCAGTTGGCAGTGGTGTTTAAGAACCAGCTTTTCCTCCCTCCTTCCAATCCTAAATATGAATTAGCATCCCCTCGTCTCGGGACACATTCCCAGAAACCTTGACTGTGAAGCTGCAGTAGGATGGAAAACAAGGTTGGCTTGGAAGTCACAGAAATTGTGCTGTTCACTCTCCTGAGTGTGTGCTTCCCTCTCTAAAGCTCAAGAACCATAGCCAAAGTCAGGCTTGGTCTTAATGGGGCCCCTCCTGCTTTTCACAGATTCAGATTTGAGCTCCTCTGTTAATAAACCCTGGTGTTAACGCTGCTCTGGATCCGCCAATCATTTTTACTGTGATAATTATTCCTCTTAGTGCAGTGCCTTCCTTTGCATGGGTTTCCAGAGGCTGATGAGTTTTCCAGCTGCCTCTGGAGTCAGCACAAATGTCTCTTTCTCTGTGGTGAGGCTTTCCAAATGTCCACTGTGGACACTTGAACAAGGCAGGATGGGCTTATCCAGAGCCTCAAATTTATCATCATATTGGCATCAGAAACTGTTCAATTTTTGGTCAATAGTCACCAACAACGTCACTAAAACAGGAGGGCAGTAAAGACTTGAAATATAGTCATTTGGGTCTGAAGGTTCTCATTTCTCATCTTCATATCTTGGGCACTGACATTTACTGGAAGTTTCTGGGTGGGAGTTTTGTGTCACTATTGAATCAATCTGATTTTTTTTCCTTCTTTATTCTTGGATGAGAAGATTTCAGGGCAAAACAGCTTTTCCAGCATTTCATGTATTTTAAGTTAATTTGTCAGTGTCATAGATCTCAGATTTTTAGGACAAAAACCAGATGCTGAACAAAATGAAAATGATATACTGACCCTTATCATCAGCTATCAAAGCTGCTTGTCTCCCTTCTGTGCGTGTCGTATTTCATCCTGAAGAGAGAGGGTACATTTTATTTATTTATTGCACTCTAAAATATCTCGAGTGGATTAGATTCTGCTCCTCTAACCTAAACACTTGAAAGATGTTTCCTAGTGCAAGATGATGTTGCATAACCGAAGCGAGATTTAAAAAGTCACTGGGGTAAAGTCTGTAAAATTTATGGTGTAATTTATTAAAAGGACACAGTCTGCTACTTTTATAGCTCTGTATGTGCCGTGTACAAGGGTAGCAGCACCCCAGCGAGCAGCTCCGGGTGGGATGGAGAGTCAGCAGAACGTTTCCATTTACATATGGTAGCAGTTTATTAGGAGAGCAGTTTATTAGGGAAAGAGATTCAAATATTTAAAGTTCCGCTGGGAGAAGCCTCGAACACCCCTTTCCCAGATTTAGAAGAGAATTACAGGGGCAAGCTCAGCTCCTGAGCTCTCCCATCCTGTCTGGACCAGGCATTTTCCATGCAAATTTGTCCTTCCAACAAAAATCTCCTTGACACCGGGGACAAGCAGCCACTGCAGATTTGTTTCCTCCAGAATATGCTGGGAGCATGGAAAACTTATAAGTAAAACCCCAGGAGACAATTTTGCCCAGAGAAGCTGTGGCTGCCTCATCCCTGGAAGTGTCCAAGGTTGGATGGGGCATGGAGCCACCTGGGATAGTGGAAGGTGTCCCTGTCCATGGCAGGGTGACACTGGATGATCTTTAAGGTCTCTTCAAACCCAAACCAGTCTGTGACTCTGATCCTAAGAGAACCAGGAACAGCAGTCATTGCTTTCATGAAACCTCTGGACATTTATTTTTCTTTTTTGGAGCCTGCAGCAGCTCAGAAGCCACCGCAGCCTGATTTCCTGAGAAACTCCTTCCAAGGTGAAGCTCTCCTACTTAATAATCCTTAACTAATATTGTTATTTCTGCTGTCATTCTGCTCATCAATAATAATGCTCCCCCACGTGATGCAATTAATTCCTGTGCTGCAGCAGCACCTACTTAATCCAGGATTAAGGCTGCGTTGTGTGAAGCATTTCACGGACAAATAACAAAGAGTTCCCTTGTAACCATTCCTTTGAAAACAACATTTCCTGCTTCGAGGCTGAGCAGAAATGAGACCACACAAGATTTACAATGAGGGAAGAATTGATTACAGAGCTTAGCAGCCATTTTCATTTTTTAGGGTTATTGTTATTGTTATTGTTGTTATTAGTTCGAGGCTAAATAATTCACGAAGAGTCGACTCGTCACTCGGACTTTGGAGCTCACAAAGAGCTTTTCATAGCACTGATAATTTTCAGAAGCTGAAGAACAAGCTGCACACACTAAAATACCTCCCTTTCTTCCACATGTGGTGTTTGCACCCTACCCTGTACCCACTGGAGACTTACAAGAGGTCAGATTTGGTTGGGTAAATTCCTTCGATTTTGTAACCACTTACAGCTCTGGAGGACACCAAGATTATAGCCTTGACAAGCCCAGAAAACATATTTTAGACATTTTCTTGAAATTGCTCTTTCTGTAATTCCGAGCCCTGTGCAGTTATGGAGTCATGAACTCCACTGCAAGTGAGAAAAAAATTCCCACTGACTGCAACAAGGGCAGTGTTAAATCAGAGGTTTTGAGGGTGTTGGCTCTCTTGGCAGGGTTAAATGAGAAGTAATTTCAAGAGCTCTGCAGCAACCTACCAAAACCTCCCTGAAAATGTCCTGCTGAGCATGCTGAGGACACGTGTTGCTTTATTGTGCTGTTCCTACCCCCCAGATGGCTCCAGCATCTCAAAACACATTTCCATCCTCATCCCAAAAAACCCTCACTGCCAAACCCACACCCTGCTGCTGCTGTGTCCTTCCCAATAGCTGCTATCCATTCTCAGCTGTGCCTCTATGGATGCATTTGAGATTGGGTGGAAAAAAATAAATTATGCTGAATGTGAGGTTTTATTTTAAATAATGAAAATAAATTATTTTACTTTAAAGTTATGTTTTCTTGAAAATTATTATCCTGGCTTGGCTTTGAGATCACTGCAGCTTGAGGAGTCCGGCAGGCAGCCTGAGCTCCTCAAATTTTCCAGAAGAATTAAAATTTGTGTTTCAATAGAGAGGGACAGATTAAATTCCCTGGAACAGTAGAGGATGGGAGCAGGAGGATTGCTAGTGTTACCCACAGGAGGAGAGCAGCACAAGGAAATAACTCATTGCTTGTTTGTGTCCCTGGCATTTTTCAAAACCCTTCAGAAATGGAACAGTTAGAGAAAGCCCCTGGAGGTGTTGGGATCAGTGCAAAGGAGGGATAAATTCAGTGGAAATTCCCCTTCTCTTTCTCATTCCCAGAACTGGACAGGCACTTTCTGTCTGATTTGCATTCTGAGATTCAGCCACACTCCTCTCCCTTTTTCTTGCCATGTTCCCTTATTTTAGTCCTATTTTCTTGCCAATTTTTTCCCTCTTCTCTGTAGAGAGGGGGTAGAAGGGAGAAAAGGCTTCTCAAGTCATCAAAACTCTATTTAGAGGCAGAAAGGGTGGCAAAGAGGCCGAGCCAATATTTTTATCCAGCTGCTGGCAAGAGGCAGAGTCAACCTTCGAGGTCCATCCCACCATGTCCCTCCAGCACTGGGGGATGTTTGTCACTGACATCTTTTATGAAAAATCCTTTCCTTAGGATTTTTCCTCCTGAGAAGCTGAGAGGCCTCAGGAACAAAATGTAAACATTGATTATCTGCTGCTGTGGAATGGAACAGGTGCATCTGTGATTGGTCTCATGTGGTTGTTTCTAATTAATGGCCAATCACAGTCAACTAGCTCAGACTCTGAGACAGAAGCCTTTGTTATCATTCCTTCTTTTTCTATTCTTATCTAGCCTTCTGATGAAATCCTTCCTTCTATTCTTTTAGTATAGTTTTAATGTAATATCTATCATAAAATAATAAATCAGCCTTCTGAGACATGGAGTTAGATGCTCATCTCTTCCCTCATCCTCAGACCCCTGTGAACACGGTCACAGATGGGTTCCCTGTAAGGTCCATCTCAGCAGGGAGAGGGAAGAGGAGTGAAAAGCATCCCCCTGAGGAGTCTGTTAGAACAGATTTCCCTGGAACTGTGTGGTTAAATATCCTAAAATGCTACACAAGGGTGGAAAATCGCCTGGGGGGGGGGGCAGATGAAAACATCCTGCTGGCTGCACTCAAAGCACGAGCTGCCAGATGGGAAAGGCTGGAAAGGCTGGCCAGGACACCAAAAATAGGCTGAGGATTCCTTGGAGCAGGGATATCTGCAGGGATTATCCATGGAAATGGAGAGGAATGGGCTGATGGGCTGTGAGACACAGCACAGACGCAGCAAAGGCAGCTCGGGGCTGGCAGAGGGTGGGGAGGAGATGCTGCCCTGGTGGGATGTGAACTGGAACTGGAGCTGGTGCTGACTGGGGGAATTTAAAATATTCCTCTTTCCCTGCACACTGACCACAGCACATTATGGGTATAACTACTTTAATAGTAGTTCATTAATTTAATAAAAAAAAATTCATTTCACATCCGTAACCAATTATATTGGCACAAAACCGCACCTTAAATATTGCATTGCTCTTTTGGTCCTGGAAAATCTGTCCTAAAAAGAAAAAATATAATAAATATAAAATGAGTAAATAAAAAGGAAATGTGCTGGTTCATTTAGAAATGAGGACTGAGAGAAAATAAACAAATTATTCAGGCATCCTAAATCTGTATGCAACAGCCACATTTTAGAGTAATGTTTCCTCTCCTAAATGGCTTATAAATGGAAAATAAATATTTAGGAGATTTTTATAAGAAAATTGCAAACATGACTAGAATGTGTCAAACATCAGTTAAAACACATCAGTCTGAGGGTTTATAGCTGGTTATAAACCTGGGCTATGAGCAACTTCTGGTGCCTATAAAAATGATTTGCCATTTATTAAAATGGCTATTTTGTACATATAAATAAACCTAGCCTTTATTAAGTGTTTATAAGTGCATCATTAATGGACAGTGTTATTATTCTGGGGCAGGAATGTTGAATTTTGGGCTTGTTCCCTGCCAACAGCCATAACCAGTGAAGGATGGCAAAGTGTGTCCCCTTCCCTAAGAACAGCCTGGCATGTTTCCACAAGCACCCAAATTCTGCAACCCCACAGGCTGAGAGGGGGCTGAACATCTTAAACCTGAATAAAATTAAAATTAAGGAAATTAAAAATATATATATTTTTTATAATAATATATTTATTATTATATTTATTTATTTATAATTAAATAAAAGCATCCAAATTCTCCACCCCCACAGGCTGAGGAGGCTGAACATCTTAGGCCTGAATAAAATTAAAATAAATTATTTTTAAAAATTAATGTATTTATTATAATATAATATATTTATTATTCTATTTCTTATTCTATTTATTTATTTATAATTACATAAAATTAAATAAAAATAAAAGACTAAAAAGGAATAAGAAGCTGCAGTCATAGAATCATTAAAGCTGGAAATGGACCTCTGAGTCCAGCCATTCCCCCAGCACTGCCAAGGCCAACCATGTCCCCAAGTGCCACATCCATGTGGCTTTAGAATCCCTCCAGGGATGGGGATTCTGCTGCTGTCAGGGCTGGACAACCCTTTCCATGAAAAAATTTCCAAGATATCCTTTACACTGTCCCACAGCGATCTCCTGAGTGACCTGAAAATGTGTGGGTGAGGTTTTAAACCAAATTTAAACCAAAATTTTACTGTGCAGGGGAATATGGATGGGAAGTACCCGTGTTAGATCAGAATAAAGCTAATTCCTGTAAGGATTTATTCCCTGTGGGAGCAATGGCCAAATACCACCAGCTGCTGTAGTTTGGAGCAGATCTCTCATGGCTTTTAGCAGATCCCAAATGTTTTTGAGCAAATCCCTGCTGTTTTTTAGCAGATCCCAAATGTTTTTGAGGAGTTCCCTGGTGGTTTTGAGCAGATCTCCAGTGTTTTTAGCAGATCCCCATTGTTTTTGAGCAGATCCCTGGTGCTTTTGAACGTCTCCCATGTTTTTGAGCAGATCCCCAGCGTTTATCAGTAGATCTTCAGCATTTTTGGGCAGATCCCTGGTGTCTTTTAGCATTTCTCCAGTGTTTTTGAGCAGCTCCCCACTGTTTTTAGCAGCTCCCCAGTGTTTATAGCAGATCCCCAATGTTTTTTTAGCAGCTCTACCATGTTTTTGGCAGCTCCCCATTGTTTTCAGCAGCTCCCCAATGTTTTTGAACAGATCCCCAGTGTTTTTGAGCAGATCCCTGGTGTTTTTTAACAGTTCTCCATTGTTTTTGAGCAGCACCCAGTGTTTTTAGCAGATCCCCATTGTTTTTAGCAGATCCCCATTGTTTATTAGCAGATCCCAAATGTTTTTCAGCAGCTCCTCAGTGTTTTTAGCAGACCCCCATTGTTTACTAGCAGATCCCCAGTGCTCATCAGCAACTCCCCAGTGTTTCTGCCAGACCTGCCTGGTGCTGCAGTGGAGGAATGGCTGTGGAAGGAGCTCACCCTTTTGTTCAGGGCACATCTTCAGCCTCTCCCAAACCCCCTGCTGATCTGGGAGGCAGCCCCGAGGGCACATACCATTGTCCTGAAGTCAAACTTTATTATTTCTGTAAAGAACAGGCTACTTGAGAGCTCGTTTTCTTTTGAACCTGGGAGAGCCCATCTGTGAAGTAAAAGGATCCTATATATCACCCTGCTAATAAGTTTTCCTCAGCAGTTGCTAAAGTCAAGTGTTGGTCTTCAGCTGGAGTCTCATTAAAAAAATAAATAAAATAAATAAATATATACCACTGGCTAGGAGATGAAAAGTATCCCTTCAGCCACTTTATAAACTTACCTCCCACCCTAAAAAGAATTAATATTTCAAGCCATGGAGCAAAAGGGCTGAGATTTCAGCAGAGGAGGGAGGGGTTTGATCTTTTTAGCCCCTGAATAAAGATTTCTTCGATGGCTAATTCAGTGCAGAAAATCAATTAATGCTGCATTAATGTAATGGCTTTTCCTACAAATCTATCATGTGAAATACCAAGAGAAAACATTTTTATGATGAGCAGCAGCCTCCAATTGAGGGGGGATAGGAAGGTCACAGGGACAATATTTTCTTGGGGCTGTTGACACATTAATTTTTACAGGTTGGACACTGGCAAGAGGAAAAATTGAAGCCTTTTCTTCTTTTGAGGCCCTTGCCACCATCTGATCTCTGATGTTAAGGCAAACACAGTTTTGATCCCTTTGATATCTTTTTTTTTTTTCTCCCCTCCATTTTCTTTGAGGGAAGTCCAAGTTTTTAGTGCTGGGCTGTGAATTAGGTCTCTGCTGCTCTGTGAACTGCAGGGAAACCTATGGAAAGGCTCAGTGAAATGTCCAGAGTCATAAATCCCCTCCAAGCTCATCTTAAAGGGTTCTTATCTGAACATCTCGTGTTTCACGGGGTCCTGAAGAACATTCAGTTCCCTTTGAGATGCTGTGTCTGAGCTGGCCACCCTTCCCTGCTCGCTTTCCTTGATGCCTTGGAACTGAAAAGTGAGATTTCCCCCTTTTTTCCTCCATATATTTCCACTGTACAGGAAAAGGAGTTTGGAAAATGGGATTAATACATGATGTGTTAATGTTCATACACATCCTCGTGAGAAGAGGTGTCGTCAGGAACTGAAGGTACTTAGAAATTCAGTTTTTATTAGGGATTACTCCAGAAGCATGGTGTTTTTCAGGAGCTGGATTTCACATGGTTTTGAGCATCATACACCCTGTCATAGATCCCACTTTGGGGACTCCCAGGCTGTTTAAACAGAGATTTTTCCTAAATGGGCATTTAGAGCTAAATGGACATTTAGAGCTTCTCAGTCCTTCTCAAAGGGGAGTCTCGTGGTGGTGCAGATCCAGTGGGGCTGCACTGCTGTGAATCCCACAGACCTCCAAGAGCATGCCCAGGCGTTCTATGAACATTTCTCCACAGCAGAATTTATTTTCCAGCTCAGATAATCCTCCCCTGTTGTCTGTGAGAAGAGGTACAGAGCACAATTCTTCCCGCACCCTACATCCAATGTCCTCTGTGTCCTCTCATGACCCTCACTGCTGCTCCAGGGTGAACCATCTGCTTGGAAATTTAGGCTGGTGTTGGGAAGGATGAAAGTTTGACAAGAAAGTCTCACAGATATGTGTGCTTAGTAGAAAGATTTTTGAATGTAGAGTCTGATGAAGGAAAAGAGATGGAAGGAAGTTTTGATATAGAAGAAAAGAATTGCTGAGCCAGTCAGGAGGCAAAGGGTGTGTTAGTTAGAAGGGGTTTTTATGGCTTAGAGCAAAGGATAAACCCACCCCAAACAAGATGTTTTTACCAAACAGAAAAAGAGCACAGGCAAAAAAGTCAGAAAATGTTGCAGGTAGAAAAAAGGTCTCAGAATTTTCCACTGCAAGAAAACTGAAAAAACAACTTCTAGCTTCAACTGTAATGTACTGACTTTTAGTGATTGGAGAACAGTAACATGAATATGGCAATTATAGTAGTTATGATAGACTATAGATAATAGTTAAGGTATAGATTGGTTCTACTGTGTGAAGATGCTCAGCAAAGAAAAGTATAGAATGCATTGTAACCAAAACCCTGGAGCTGACAGCTGTAGGCACAGGCTCTGTCACACATGACCCTGGGCTGCTGTAACATCTTGGATGGAATAAACTGCATTTTGGAGAGCTGCCTGCAGTCCCACATCCCTCATTTCGGCTCTTACAGGCTGGAAATTCCTGCCCATTTCCATCAGGAGCTGCCTTTCAGCAGGATGTTTGTTCTTGCCTGGATGTTGAGGATGGTGCTGTACAAAAGGCGCTGTGTGGTGCAGTGAGGTCTCCACAAAGTTTGGATTTGTTGACTCCAAAGAGCAGCAGATCCAAAGTGCTCGCCCATGGCTGAATTTGGGCTGTAATTAAAACACCACCTAAGCAATTAGGCACATAATTATTGCTCATAGCCATGGTGATGATGTCCAATATAACATGCACAGAGCCCAGCAGTGACAGGAGGCATTCACAGAGGTTCCTTTGGCTTAGAAAATGGAAGATGTTGGGTAAAACATCTCCTCCAGGGCACATGGAACAAAGCAATAAATAATGGGATGAAAGCAGTGGGATGGGCACTGGAACAGGATGGGCTTTTCCCTGGTGGGGGGCACTGATTTTCCTGGGCAGGCCCTGTTTGCATGAAAAGGGATTTGTTTGTGTGGGGAATCCTCTGCGTGGATGAACACAGGGATCGCTGTCTGCCCCACCAAGGGCTCCAACCCTCACTCCATCCAACACAGGAGCTGCTCCAGGGGCTGGAGCTGCTCCCAAAACTCCCTTTTGGCTGAGATGGAGGATCAACACCAGGGCGGCGAGTACACAGAGCCCCTCCCAGCCCCAAAAGCACAGGAATCACTCCCAAACCCATTACCCCTTGCAGGGACTGCCTCTGTCTGGCCACTGGAATGTAGCAGCATTCCCAGGAAATCATTGAGGAGCTTCCTTATCCCAGGTGGGCCATAGATTGGCAGGAATGCATTCTTTTAATTATTTGATCATTTGGAAGAGACTTTGTGTGGAGATGGTCTTGGGCCCCCAGAGCTGTGATGGGGCAGAGCTCATCCTCAGCTTCCCCAACACCAAACTCTCCCAGATTTACGGTGGGGAATGTGAAGGACTCTGCTTCCTCCCCATCAGTTGGAGGAGATATTTCTCAGGGAAATATGATTATTTTTCTCATTAAAAATCCAAATTTTTTGCTTTACTCTTCTGGTGCTGCCTGCTGGGACACGTTTTGTGGTGCCATTCCCCTTTGGGAGTGCCCCAAATGCTTCTGGGGTTGCACACACATCACTGAACTTCTCTTCACACCTTCAATGTGTATTTATTTGAACAGAAACACAGCAATATAGGGACATAAACCCCAGCATCAACTGTGCTCTGGGCTGCACAGAAGGCCACCTAACTCTCTTGGCAGGCTCCTCTTGCTGCTGGCTGAACCCTGAGCTCCCTGTTAATAGGATAGCACTGTTTATTATCTCGTGGAGATCATTATAAATAGATGCTGTTAAAGATAATGCCCCGCTGTAAACAAAGGCTCCAGATGAAATCACAATATTTAATTAGCTGCTCTCGAGGTATTTCTTGTCAGGAGGAAAGAGTTCAGCAGCCAAACCATTCAAACCATCCTGGAGACAGATCTTCTATAAAAATGCTTCCATTTACACAAGAAATCATTCCTTTCATGTCCTTTTTTTATCTAGTTCTGGATGATTTGGATCCCCTGACAGACCTAAACCTTGTCATTTTTAAACTTTGCAAAACCTCATAACAGGGAGTTTGTTCCTCAAACAGGAAAACTGAGACATAGGAGACATAAACAGGTCATGCTGGCACCAGCTTTTTCAGTAGGTTGTACATTCAGATTCAGATTTATTAGTCTGGAAATAAATGTCTCTTCGGGGGAATGGAGACTAAATGTTGCAGGCATTTCATGTATCATAATCACTGCAGAAAAGACAAACTTAGCAAAAAATGGGAAATACACCCCCCCCAAAAAAACTTGCCATTCCATTTTCCTCAAAAGGGCTAGACTTCATCAGAGTCCCAGCACACAACCCCCTCCTTCCCTCTGCTTCCTAAATGAGTGAAAACCAAAAATTATTTGAAAATTGCTCTGTCCCTTCTCTTGACAAGGACGGAATCAGGATTGTTCAAGACAGGATCAGGATGATTCAGGACAGGATCAGGATGGTCCAGGACAGGATCAGGATGGTTCAGCATCCCAGAGAGGCCTCAGGGCTGAGATGTGGGGAGGATTTATCCCAATTCCCTCTGAAGGGGTCACAGGAATATGACAGTCACTCCAGGAAGAGGAGAGAGGCCAGGACAGGGACAGGAGACAGAGCAGAGGAAAGGTTAACTCTTGCAGCATCTGAACAAGATCTACAACCCTCTTTTGCGGTGAAAATGAGATAAAAGCCTGTCTGCATTCAGAGTGTGGATGCTGAGCAGTGCTGGTGGCACAGCCCCTGCTTTGCATGGGGCATGTCCAGCATTCCAGCTCCCAGGAAAGCTGGGGGTGCTCAGCCTGGAGAAAAGGAGACTCAGAGGTGCCCTTATCACTCTCTACAGATCCTGAAAGGTGTCTGTGCTCAACTGGGGCTGGGTTCTTTCTCCAGGAACTGACAGAACCAGAGCCCGCAGCCTCAAGCTGTGCCAAAGGGAATACAGGTGGATATTAGGAAAAAGTTTCTCACAGAAAGAGTGATAAAGTTCTGGAATGGCTGCCCGGGGAGGTGGTGGAGTCACCATCCCTGGGTGTGTTTAACAAAGCCTGGATGTGGCACTGGGTGCCGGGGTTTAGTTGAGGTGTTGGGGCTGGATTGGACTCCATGATCAAAGGTCTCTTCCAAATCAGTGATTCTGTGATTCTGTAAAAATGCTGGAGTCTGCACTCTGTGGCTTTGTGTGCAGCACATGCAGAAGGGTCAATATCTGTGTCCTATACAGATCAATACCTCTGTCCTACATCAAGAAAATTTCAATGACAAAGGGACAGAGCAAAGCGCCCACAGAAAACAGCCCTGCTCGTGAGGGGCTGTGCATACACAGGACATATCTCATACCTTCATCCCCTCCAAGCAATCCCATATCAACACCATCAGAGTCCCAAATCCCATTCTTTGAGCTGTCACGGCCTCCCTCAGCTTCAGGATGAAGCAGTAATTAGGCAGGATGGAAGATTTCAGGGAGCAGGCCCCAGAGGAAGCGTGGCAGGGGCAGCAGGAAGAGAAGTCAAGCAAGGCCAAAGGTCTGAGTGCAATTTCCCTTCCAGAGCACGGGAAGAGTCATCTGGGCAGGGAGA
This sequence comes from Melozone crissalis, assembly GCF_028551555.1. Taxonomy (NCBI): domain Eukaryota; kingdom Metazoa; phylum Chordata; class Aves; order Passeriformes; family Passerellidae; genus Melozone; species Melozone crissalis. Next base: position 3,062,457 of record NW_026535785.1, read on the forward strand.
AACCCTCATTGTCCTGAGCCAGCCTGCAGCTTTCCCTGCTCACCACCTAGCCCAGGCAGGAGCAGCAGATGTTTCATGTAAATCTGCCACAGCACAGAAACATCCAGAAGGTCGGATGGCCAGATGTACAGATAGGGTAGGGGAGACAGAGGAAATTGCCTTTTCCCCTGGAGGGTTGGCAGGAAGGGGTTTTCATTTGCACTCTAGATGCAGGAAATGCAAGGCCTGAGAGCTATTAATAGAAATGGCCTCTTCCATGGATGCTGGAGGCAAATGGGCCTCCAGGAATGAGGAAAAGACAAATCATTTTAGGCCCACAGAGGCTGTTTCATCCATGAGGGAAGCCAGAAGAAATCCCTGCCCATGCCCTTCCACCAGGCTGCTGCCATTCAGTTAATTTGGCAAACTCTCCCTCAAGTTGATGTCCAGGAAAGGACAGGGTAGAATCTGGCTGTGGAAACGCTGCTGAGGGGATGTGTCCAGAGCCTCTGAGGCTGATTGATTAATGCAGACAGGATTTTTGGGGAAGGTGGCTGTGTTTGGGGAGTGATTATAGAGGAGGGATGTGAGTTTCTAAAGAGTAAGGACAAATTTTCAGGAGTCTCATCACGGGAGCCAAGGCCTTGCTGACCCACATGCCTTGTACAGTGTTGAACAAATGAGTCCTGACCATAAATGGAAAAAACCACCAAACCCAGGCACTTAAAAACTGAATAAACCCCTCTGCTTTGTCATAGACAACCTTACAATTGTGGGGCTGTGGAACAGGAGGGACACAAACACTGTGGTCCCTATAACCAATTAACTCAGGGACTCTGTAAAGCACATTGCCTCACAGAGATGAAAGAATAAATGCATCAAGCTCAGATAAGTAATCAATTTCCCAGTTTTGCAGAGTGTAGAGGACTCACCATGAAGGGCAGTACCAGTCCTGTAAACTCCTGAAGCAGGTTGATTTATCTGTGACAAGCCAAAAAATGAAAAGTCAAGAGAACATTTTACTTTAACAATTGCCTAAGGCAGCAGAGCATCCCTTGTCCCTTTTATTCCTACAGGGAGAACTCTCTGCCTTCTCCCAGCTGCACTTCAGCAATAATCTCCTTTATGATCCCAGACATTTACTCTTCTCCTCACTTCCCTAGTCTGTGGAGGGGATATAATATTTAGCTACTGCACAGATTAATGTCAGGCTGCTGCAGAGATGTAAAACCCTCTGCTAGTGCTGTGTAATTACATTATTATGGTCCTACAATAACACAGGCAAACCCATTTCGTTTAAGTGTTGGCAAGGGTAATATCCTACTGCATGCAAAAGTTCATTCCCTTTCTTTTCCAGTCTGCTAAAATGGCCAAACACTTCTACCTATTCCCTGTGGCAGTAGCATTTACAGTAGTTAAAAATAGCAAAGCAAAATTAGCTCAAAATAATGAAAACAGAGCATTATATTGTCATGTTCCCTACGCTGCTGTTGCTGAGTAGCTGGCCCTGAGGAAGAGGGAAAAGGGAAAAAAATTATGCAGGATAAATCAGATTTCTCCAACCTGCAGGAAGACACAAGACCAGATGCTCTTATTGTATAAAAATAATTCCTGCTAATTTTAGCAACTCCTCTGCTTTGTACAGTTTGCACTGCTCATTAACTACTCCTGTTGGATATTGGAACAACTGTTTTTTGGGGATACTACCCCATAAAATAATTTCTTCTTGAATATTTTGTGGTTCTGAAAGTGCTATTTTCCATTATCCAGTTTGGATTACCTGGAGAAGCCAAATGTTCATCTTTTTGTGCCTAAATAACACCTACAGGTCTAACTCATTTTATTCTCTCCTTGAAAAAGCCACCTCTCCAGATGACAGGGAGAAAGAAGTCTCCTTCCTGTTCTTTCCTTTTTGTTGTTGTTTGATTCTCTTCTTGAACTGCAAATGAGCACATAAATCTTTAAAATTTTAAGATTTTTTTAAATTTCTCCTCACTCACGGCTGTGAGTTTACACTCATCTGAGCCACTAACTTCTCCAGCTTCTCTACCTGTTTTTCCTATCAATTTGAGCCATCCTCTCATGGATCAACATCTAAATATTTTCAAGGACTCTCTGGAGTTTGGATCAATCCCGTAAATGAATTATTTCTGGACTTTATCTGCTGGAGTAGAAGCTCATGTGTAAAGTCTAATCAAAACCCTGCTGGAATCAGGGGTCTTCCAGGCAAAAAAAAACATTTCAGAAAACCAGGGACTGCCATATCCATGGGGCCCACCTGTGGAAACCCTTCCCAGGAGAAATTTCCCTCTGAGGGTTTGGAAATTCTTTCTCTGGAGGTGTTTGTTATTAACATTTGATGTTCTTCCAGCCAAAGCCAGATCCATTGGGCTTCACTTCACAGAAGTCACTGAGGACCACTGTGCTTCCACCTGGAGCAGTTGGAACACACCTGCAAAATCTGAGGGTTTTGCTGACACATTCATGCCAGGGGGATGGAAGAAGAGAGAAAAAAAATTCAAAAAAAGGAAAAGGAGAGTGAAGAAATATGGCAGATTTTAGGAAAAACAGACTGAGTATTTTTCCATCTTGGCCTGGCCCTGCTCAGAATGTGTGATTTTACCGGCCTGTGCCAAAGGCTCATTTTTTGGGGGTTATTTTTGTTTATATAAAGGAATATATTTCACTGACAATGTTGTAGCAGAGAAGGGAATCTTTTGGACGAGACACATGTGCTCAGTCACTGGGCATTACATCCTCTTCTTTTTCTTGCTTTCTATTCCTCTGCAAGCTCTGAGGGAAGCCACAACAGCCCTCACGCCAAAAACCATCTTCCCTTTTCTCTTTCCTGAGGAACTTTGAACTTTTCTCCATGTCCTCGACAGCTCAGTGCTGTCAGAGGGGGAAAAAAACCCTTTAAGAGCTTCCTCTGTGTTGTGATTGAAGGATTCCCCATTGGAGGAGCCATCCCCAATTATCCCTCTGGGTTAATTGATTGACAGGGGCATTGTGAGCTCCCAGCTGGATGGACAAACACCTGGATTCACCTGAGAGGGTGGAACATGGATCAGCCTGACAGCCTGAGCCCCATTAGCAGAGGAAGGGTCATTAGAGAAGCAAACTCCTGCCTTGTTCTTGCCATGGCCGCGCCTCGCACGGTCCAACTCAAACAAATGTCCAAAGTGACATTCCAAGCATAATAAAGAGGTTTCCATATCCGTTGCACTCTCGTTGCACAACACCCTTCAATAGAAGTGTTCAGCTAATGGAAAACTGAAATTGCTCAGGGAAAAGAAAAATAAAAAGGGAAGAAAGAAAAGGAAAAAAAATCTTGTCGGTTTTTTCAACATCCTCTCTGCTTTCAGATGAGGAGGGAAAGGGGGAAAGTAGAGAAGAATGCAAAGAGCAAACATCTTAAAATGCCAACGAGGGCCTTTTGGAAGCTGATTAGAACCATTTGTGTGTGGTCAACAAAAAAAAAAAAATAAATGGGGGGAGTTTGCAGAAAATGGAAGGGAGACAACCTCTGCTCTGTTCTGAGCCACAGAACCGATGCCAGCGTTCCTTCTGGCTTTACAACTTCTTCTTGGCCTATCCTGATTAAAAATGGGGGCTGAGAGTGCTTGTTGAAAAACCTCCCAGGCTGTAATCCCAGCACGAGGGCAGAGGGAGAGCTGCAGGAAATCATTCCTGCCTGTCTGGGTCACTTATCAAACACAGCCAGCAAAGACACCCAGTCACAGCCAAAGGAAACCCAGGGACCTGCTCCGCACAAGGGAATTTTTCCTTGTGTTCGGTGGGAAACAGGGAGGGGAAAACAGCCTCTGAATTACAGCTGAAAGGGGGAAAAAAAACCCCAACCCCTCAAGATTTTCTGTTAAAAAAACTATAGGCATGGATGGAAAGAGATTTATCTACTCCAAACCCATTTTTCCTTCAGTGGTGTCTTAGGTAAAATGAAATAAACCAAGAGGATTGAATTTCACTGGGAGAATGACTGTGAGGTCTGCTGTGCAAGCCAGATTTTCCAACCATACATTTAAAAGCGGTTACTCAAGTTTGGGTAAGAGAAAAAAAAAAAATTAAAAAAAATTAAAAAAATAAAAAATACACTTACCCAATTTCCGAGCAGCCTGTGAATGGTGAGCTTGGGAGATGCAGAGGAACAGAGCCTGTATTTACAGCTCACATGGGGATCTTTCCAAAGGATGATGGTGTCAGAACTTTTTTTTCTGCCCTCTTGACCTCTCGTGGGGGTTGTGTTTTATTTTTTGCCATCAGGGGCTTTAGAGAACATCAAATTCCTTTCCCCTTGAATGCTCCCAAGAAAAATGGGCAGCCAGGACGAGCTGCCAGAGGTCTGTGAGGTGCAAGAGCCATGAACATTTTGAATTTTGGAGTGCCAGTGATCCACAGGCAGCTCAAACTGGAAATATCGTGCTCATGGTCAAATTAGCATCCATTATATCCACCATAAAAGCAGCCGCTGCTGAAAGCACTGGAGAGGGAAACCTGAACTCCAGAATTTCACTTGAAATTCACATTTCAAGGAATTTGACTGAAGAAGAGAGTTAGGAATGCAAGAGAGTTAAGACCTGGGAAGGGTAAAGTTGAGATCTTGTGGAGCATCCATTTATGAGCTCCACATCCAACACGGGTGAAGGAAGAGATTTTTTTTTTGTACTGTTGATTTTTCCAGGATTAAAGGAGATAATTAATTTGCTAAAACTTCAAGCAAAAGATGAAGAATGAGAGGTTTGGCCTCTAGAGCTGGTGATAACAGAGTGGCTGGGAGCTGATACCAATCCAAGACTCCAATTATCCATGAGTTTCTCTCCATTTTTCTAACAGTAATTCAGTGACACTGACTGAATATTGAACCAAAATATTAAATGATGATATTTATTATTAAATTATTACATTATAATTAAATAATATAAATATTATTATTAAATCTTTGACGGGTATCTCAATCTAGGAAACCTCATGAAACTCCAAGAACTTGGTTTTATTTTGATCTGCTGGAACAATTCCCCTCATGGCACCTGTGTCTCTGGATGGACTAGGCAAACATTGCACTCATTTTTCTGGCTGCTTTTTTTCCCACCAAACCTGGTTTCTATATTTAACCTGACTTGCAGCAGCAGCATCACGGATTTTGTTTTTGTACTGAGTGTTTGCAGCTTCTTGGCATATCATAATCTCTTGGCACACCTAATGCTTCTAAATGGCGCTGAAATAAATCACTCCTTTGCCTTCAGAATCCAAAATGTTTTGTGACTGGAGCTGAAATAGTGCAGTTGCTGTTCAGTGGTGCTTTAGTGGTAGAAAACAGAGAAAAAAACCCCAGCATTTGAGGAGGAGACAGAATTCTTGACCTTTTTTTCCGTAGTCTGATGTTAACAGATAAGAATTCAGCAATGAGGAGAAGTAAACGTATCAAAAATTAAAATTGTCTTAATCAAGAGAGCAAGATGGGACAAGGTTTAGCTAAAAATGGGATTTCTGAACATGTGGGTAGTTCTGTTGTAACCATACATTGGTAAAGTCTTTCCTAAATTACATGGGAGTCTCAGCTTTTAAGATCCATCCTCTAACCAAGCTCCTCTAATATCTTGCACTTACTTCCTGAAGAGCTTTAAAAATCATCATAATGTTTGAAATTTGTCTGCTACCAGCAGAAAACCAGCAAGGAGAAATCCTCAATTTAGCAAAATATATTGTTAATGCCTTCCTAATTCTAACAGCAGTGGATTTGCTCGTGAGGATTCCTTATTTAACTAATTAGTATTACTTTAAAAGTTTATCTGTTTATTTCCTCTTTTTAAACCCTGGTGAAACATCCATTCTCCAGCGCAAGAACTTTTGTTTTAGTCAGAGGTGTGGGCAGAGCCTTCCATTTGTGAAGGACCGCCTCTCTCTGTGTGGGGTAGGTTTGCAAATTATAATTTTTATTATTATTATTATTATTATTATTATCATTATCAGATTAAAAATCCTAACCCTTATGCATTGCTGCATGAAGGGAGACATGAAAAGAGAAAACAGAGCTTTAGTTTCCTCATTTTTCTCCGTAATTTCCAGTGCTTGGGCTTTAAGAAGGATTTTATAAGATCTTCTGCCATTGTCCAAGAGGGTTCTGGTGAATTTGTGCTGTGGCAGGGTTACCTTAATCAGTTCTGGGAGATTTTGTCTGAGATTACCCTTAAATTAACATCAGGTCCTTTCTTCAGCTGATAAGCAGCTCTCAGGAAGAAGGTACAAGAGCTTCTCTCCTTTTCCTCCCTTCTGACAAAGGAAATTCCTCTTTGCTCTCTCCAAGGAAGTAACTTCATTTTTACAATCCTGACATAGAAAACTAAAAGCTCAGAAGCTTTATTTTTTCTGCTTTTATTTTTATGGAGATATTTTCTCAGTCTTTGCAGCTTCATCAAAGCTCTAACAACCAATAACCTCTTCAAAAGGGATTCATTTTTTTCCAAGATTTTCTTGTTTTTTGCTGATATGGGAGTGAGGAAAGAATTCAGCTGTATCTCTTTATCTCCACTGGAAGGAAAGAAATTAGACAGATATATTACAAGCCTTATCTTATCCCCTGTGTCTCACACATGTGTTATTGAAGGGAAATTTCAGTTCAGGGAACATGTGAAAAGTTAAAGGAGGATAAGGGTGCTCAGGGGACAGGGATGAGGTGGTGGGGAGAGTTTGGCTGCAGAGAAAATGCAAATTACTGCTGAGAAAAGGAAAGATGGAGCTGCCACTTCCATTCTTTCACCTTCTCCAATCAAAAATAAATGAATTCTTTTTTTCCCCTGACTTGCCAAGGGTGAAGGGGGATGCCTCTCAGCAGAAAAAATTGGGGAAAATATTTACTGCCTCAGAAATTCTACTGCTAGGCTCACCTTTTGTCATGAACTCTCACAATGCAACATGCTGCTCTCTTATTTTTCAGTCCTTGGCTACAAAATTTAGCTTCTACTAAATGGAGCTATGAAATACTAGAAAACAAGTTTTGTCCATAATTCCAGACCATAAAAGCTTCCACACTTGTATACCTAAAACAAGCCAAATATTGGGAATATTGTCAGGATTAAGATTATGGATTTATTCTGCCAGCCAGAAATACCCTAATCCATATCAATTCCCTCCCATATTCCAAGTTTGCTCTCCTAAGGACAGATTTCTTTGTTGCTGTTCTCTTTAAAGAGAAAAAAAATATTTTACTAAGAGATATCGAAGTCAAGCCTCCGATGTTTTTTTGCTCACTTGCTGAGAATTCAAGAAACCTTATTACTGCTGAGCAGGGAGTGTCAGGTTTAAACTGCAGGACTGTGGAAGTTTTAGGATAATTACAGACAGAAGCTTCCAAATTCACCTTTTTTTAAATTTTCTGTTTAGTGTTTGCTATACTTCATATTGAATATTTCAGATAAATTATTCTGGTGATTAGAGAAAATAGGGTGAGGAAGGGTAGAATCTATTTTAGAAATTAAGACATCACTTTCATGCCCAAACAACTTTAATAGTTTTATCTGTGGGGGAAAAATGCATTTCACACGAGTTCTCCTCCTTTATTGCATTCTCTGCCATGATGTAGAAAAACAACAGAAAATTTGGCAGTTCTGTAATGAAGACAAAGAGTTTTTATGGATGAATTTTGATGAGGAAGGCTGAAGGAAAGCGTTTGCTCCCAGCCAGGGCAGCAAGGGCTGAGAAAGGTTCCAGAAGCAGCCAGGGCAGGGTCGCCTTCCCCTGACCTTGTCGTCTCATTAAAGGGGGATATTCAGAATTCCATATTCAGCCCCCTGTGGACTCCTCTGGGTCTCAGCTTTCTGTCTCTGGCAGGAACTGGTGCTGATGCCAACTTTTGCATTGACACAGATTGGAGTTGACACTGGCAGCGATTCTTTTCCAATAAATTTGACACCAGACACCAGAAATGTTTGCCACGAGGCGAGACTGTTCTCCAACCGCTCTCCATCCCACCAGTGCAGATCTCTCCTAAAAAAAAAAAAATAAAATAAATCTGTCAGCTTAACTCTCTGCAGCTTCTTTTGCTGAATAACACCTTCCTGCAAGGGGAAGTGCAGTGAGTGAGAGGTGATTGGGGAGCACTGCCAGCCTGCAGTGGCACTCAGGATTTGGGCACTGGGTGTTTCCACCCCACCTGATGCTGTGGCAAATGGGGTTCTACCATGAGAGTCCACCCCTGGAGCCTGCCAGCTGCTGGCTGCTCCATCCCTTCTGCCTTCAGGAGTTTTAACAAGACATTTCTGGTCTGTAATCAATGTAAACTTCCCATGCAAAATCTGGTGGAATGTCCTGATCGCTGAGCAAAACACTCAGCGCCGCGTTTTCTCTCGAAGCACAATGTTCCCTGCTTTAGCCACGGCTCTGGAAACGAGAGCAGCCTCCAATATCTCCTTTTGCCATCTAACATGTTTTCAAACAGGATGGAGCTGGCAGGTGAGATATCAAACAGAGAGCAGCCAGCACAGCTGGAGTATTTTGGAATCAAAATGCATCCCAGAGCCTTATCGCCCTCGGCAGCGTCTCAGCCCCACTCCTGTTGATACGTACCCATAAGCTTTGGATTAGGTTTCTGCAAAGCCAGGAAGCTGTCAGCCTCAGCAGGACTCAGGCACGGGAGAAAAGTTATTTCCATGCATAAATCCTTCAAAATGAGCCCCTGGGTGTGTTCACACGTGATATTTTTAGTGTTATTGTCACTGTTAATAAGTGAACTAGTAATTAAGCAGTATTAAAAATATCTGTTGGCTCTGCACTATTTATTGAGTCATTTGATTGGGAGACACAGCAGCTGTTTGATGGAGTTTTATTTAATATTAAATAAATATATTTGTTTAATGTTTAACAGCATGGCCCAGCCTGACATGGTGGTGTTCACAGGTGCGCAGAGGTGAGCAAGGCGCCCCTGGGAATAAAGATCAGTGATTCAGAATGGAAACCAAGGAGGGGTCAGGAGTGCCAGGTAGTGTTTGCATTTGACCCTTGCAGGCTTTTGGGATGAGGATGGATGGTCAGTGGGTGCTCAGAAGCCTCAGTTGCCCATGCTGTGGTACCTGTGGCTTCCCAAGGGGATCAGGGCTGCTCCCTGTGCCAGTGGAACCCCAGAAATGGCTGAGTTGATGCTGTGCTCCACCTCAGCCTCATCACACTGGACAAAGTCACGTCCCCTGAGGCAGGTTTCTGGAGTCAGGTTTGTGTTTGTGCCTCCTCCCAGGGCTCAGAGGAGTGACTGGTCCCCCAGCTCAGAGCACATGGAAACACCTGGAGAACCCAGCATGAGCTCCCCAAACACAAAACTGACTTCTTTCTCCTGGGTTTTGAGCAAAACAACCCAACATTGTGATGCTGTCCCCTGCCTTGACTTGAACCCAGGCCTCCCAGCTGCAAATCCAACAGCAAATACCTGCTCTCTATTGAAAGCTGCCTAACTGGCTGCTGTTCCTGCTCCTCCAGCTGAATTTGCATTAAAGAAAGACCTGCAATCCTTGGCACTCCCTGTGCTGCTCCACATTTAGCCTATGGAGCTGGCAGCTCTCTTGAACGCCCACATCTGTCTGTGCTGGCCACAGCTGATTTATGTTTAATATCTCAAAGGCATGTGGTGCCAGTCCCACGTCGAGCTCTGGATTGTGGTGGTCCGTCTGTATTTGTTGAAATTGGGCCCAAAGAAGCTGGCTTGGAGCAGAGACTGCGAGGAATGTGAGCCAGTGGCCGTCCAGACAGCTCTGTCAGCAAGCTCAGGAAACTGGCTGAAAAATACTGGGAAGAGGCCCAGATTTCAAACAACCTGTGGAGCTCTCATGAGAACACACTGTTTTAAAACAGAAAGTTGAGTGATATTCTTAATTACAGAATTTTTTTTTTTAAAAAAAAGAAATGTTAATGATGGCCTTTGCCCTTGTAGAACACAAGGCGCGTTCTCCAAATTCATGGAATGAGCACCCCTCGTCCTCTTGTGTGGAGATTTTTTCTCTGTGCCCTGCATTGAGCATTTTTAATTCCCAGGCAGAGATAAAGATCAGGACACTCTTGGGGGTCTCACAGCTGTGGGACTTGTGGGTCTTTACACTGGCCTTATAAAGAAATATTTGCCTCAGGGGTTCCATTTGTGTCACCACCACTGCACAGCTCAGAGCTTTGGCTTTTCCAAGCTGTCATCCCATAAACCAGAAAGCCACCAGCCCAAGAGTCCAGATCCAAAGCAAAGGGTTTTATCTCCTGAACTAATGAGCTCCATGGTCTTACACCAGGGATAGGACGATGTGAGCACAGAGGATTTAACCAAGCTCTCGATATTGGGGGAACGGGGTGAAATGTAAGAGCCTAGGTTGTCTGCTGGATGATCTAATGGTCTCTTTTGGTCTTAAATTTTATGAATTTAGTGGAATCTGGCTCATTGAGTTGATCAGAGTTTAGCCTGGGAGAATGGAACACGGCTTTTAATCATGAGGAGGCACCTTGTGCCCTGCCTGCAGTTGAATTGCACTTGGATGCTTTCTCTTGAGAAATCCTCCTTGGGTTTTTTGCTCTTTATTTATTGGTCATGCGAGTGGGTCAGCATATCTGGAGCTTGGGAAATGGCACAGATTTAATATTAGACCACAATTCGTTATATCTGTATATGTTGGGACAGTGTTTCATTGCTTTTTCAGGGCAGGAAGTGACTGTCCCATATCCTGACTTGCACAGAGCTTGCAAAAACAGGTCAGTGAAATCTTGGGTTTAATTCATAGCTTACTTGATTTTATAAGATTTTCTCTCTATTAAAAAGTACACAGAGGATGAGTTTTAAAACAGTGAAAGGCGCTGCTCATAAAATGTAAATTGGGAAAAATGAAAGTCAAACTTGGTAAGAGTAAAGTTATATTTAATTTGAAAATATCGCATATGAATGAAAATATGTTTTCTCACTGTATTTATAAACTGATATTATTATTCCACATGTCAGTGCTCTACAGACTTCTTTGAAAGTCAGTGATGACATTAGAAAGGAGAGTAAACAGAGGAAAACACATTAAAAATTACCTCTTGATAGTGACTCAGGGTTTAATAGCATAAAACCTTCCTTGTGATATTTGGTAGAAGCTAAAATTATGTGGCTCTGTCAAACTGTAACTATCAGTGAGTTACACAGGAATTGTCTGTTAAATACAAACAAGATAAATTAAAATACAATATTTTAATTAACCAAAATGCTTCTTTTGGTCAGCAGCTCGGTGGCCATGGTTTGTGCCAGCTGGCCTAGAAACTGTGAAAATTAACTTTACTGCTCAGTCCTGACTCTCTGGTAAAAGTATGTTTGAATAATAGAATTGGGAGGGAAGGAGAGGATTTGGGAAGTTTCAAGTGTAATGGAAAACCAGTGAAACAGAGCCCTGGATTATTTAATATTCATGTTTAGTACCTCTGGATCCCCACAGGCTGCTGTATGGACAGCATTGAATGCTGGCCTTGGTGGAGAGCTCTGCACAATTTAATAAGCTCTGGACAAAACCTCAAATTACCAGTCCAGAAATAAGGAACTGCAAAGAACCTCTGGGGTCTGCTTCCTCTTTTTAATTACTTTGCTCCTTACTCTGCTGCTTCTGCAGGAAGTTTGTTCCAGAGACTTTTGCTGCCAGTGGAAATGCCTTGGTCTGAAGAGACCACCAAATTCAGCAAACTGGACATTTTCAGATCATTCATTTCCCCTCTAAACCCACAAATGCCTGGCTGGCCAGCATGTGCTGTGTAAGTCAATATTGCCCTTTATCCAGGGAGCTTTCCCTGCTCCCAGAAGGTTTCCCTGGATGAATTCCCAGGGACAGTGGTGTCCCTGCTCCACCTCTGCTTGGCTGAGATGAGGAGAGCAAGGTCCCCATTCCAGGGAACGTCCTCATGGCTTCCCAGATAGGTCTGCCTTTTCCTCTCTTTTCCCATAAATTGGAGTGGAATGGAATGGAATGGAATGGAATGGAATGGAATAGAATAGAATAGAATAGAATAGAATAGAATAGAAAGAATAGAACTCTGACTTGCAGAAATCCTCACTCTCATTCCCTCAACTTGCTATCTCCCAGTGTTAAATCTATTTTTTTTTTTTTTTAAATATTAGTTCTACCTTCGGGGTCCTCTGGTTCCTTACACTGAGCCTCTTTTCCAACTTTCAGGTCTCCAGAATTAATTTGGATTCATTGTCTAATATTTTCTAAACTTTGGTGCTCTGGTTCTTGAGGATACCACTTAAAATTGGTCCCAAGATGGATCTTTGGAAATTGATATAAACTCCAAACATTCCAGACAATGGGATCAGCTCCCTTTTCGCAGGTTTTGCTCTGGGTTTCCTACTGTGTTACAATTTGCTCCCTTCTGATTCATTTAAAACCAAAGTCTTCCTCTGGAGCACAAGGTGCTGTTTAGAGAAGGTAAAAAGATCAGGGAAAGGCTTTATATTAAAATTGCCTCAGGAAAGCTCACCTCAAAATTTGTTTCTTTATTTACCTCAGTGTCCATATTCACCCTTATTCTCTCCTTTAAGTCCTCAAGTTTTCAGATGACCAGGACCAGCTGCAGCTGCTCAGGTAACCCCAAATTGTAACCCCCATTGCAACCCCTAACAACAATGGAAACATTTCTTCCTACCAGGCCATTTTTCCCACTCTTCTGGGTGATGATATTTCCCTTCTGTGCCTGATTTCAGACACTGAATGCTCTGAATTTTCTCTCCCCCCTCTAATGTGGGAACTTCCCACCAACTCATGAGCCCTCCAGCCTTTACCCCATGTTCTGCACACTCTTTCTTGCTGAAAACACATTCAGTGAACTCATTTAATTTTGGGAATTACGCTCAGTTGCTCCCAACCCCAACACCATCCTCACTGCACAGCAAACCCACGTCATCTTTTCTGGTTCTCCTTTTATTCTTCTGGTGGAGGAACTTCTGTTGTTTATTTTAATATCCTTTGCAAGGTCTAACTCAGCTTGACTTTTGGCAGTTCTCACTTTACCCCTGTGCTTGCTGACCTCTAAAATGCAGCTTCCTTTGCAGATTCATCTCTTTTTCCACTCCTATCCCTGACAGACCCTATGGAGCGAGCCTGTGAGTTCCAAACCCTTCAGGCTTTTCCTCCCTTGTTTGCAACGTGAGTCCCCACATCAGTTTTCCACTTGTGGCGCAAAGAATTTTCAAACATCCTGCAAGAACAGGTCAGCAAAAGCTTGGCTGGAGCTGCTTGCCCTAATCAGAGCCTTTCATAATCAGAGATCACTCTTTGAAATAAAACTGATCAAACGAGAAACCTTCACAGCCACAAACTCTGGGGTTTTTATTTATTCCCTTTCTGTTTGGATCACCTCACAGTGGCTGAGGTTTTATTCTGATTCTCAATCTCCTTTTTCAGAATATTATCTCTAAGTGCCCAAAAAAAAGAAGAAGAAAAGTTTAAAATATGTTTACTTTTGTGATTTTATAGGCAAGGTATCTGCTGGTGATCACATCCCAGGTAAAAATAATTTGCTAGTACTGATGGTGTTCATCCTCCATGTGTCTCCCATGTTCAAACAATTCCCTGTGGTATTACATTATCTAAAACCATTTCAGGTCTTTTTTCAAACTCAGAAACTTGAATAATTCTCTAAAAATTAAAGATCGGGCACTAATTTGAGCTTGAAATTGCTGAAATGGTGTCAGGTAACAGGATATCCCTAAACAACAGACAAAGGCACTACAAGGACATTAACTGGGATGTCAAAAAAAGAATAAATTAAACAATACCAGCACTGAACCTGGGAAGATCCTGTATTTATATGGCTGTTTACACCCACAGGAACTTGAATATGGTTTAGAGAATAAATAAAAATACTCTTTAAATCTCTCATACACATGGGTATAGCAAGAAAATACATAAAATTATTGACTTCAGAGAAGTGAAGAAAAAGCTGCTTGCACTGAAAGCAGGAATGACTTCCTTCCTTCCAAGAGCCTTCCATGATATTTTCTGAAAGAAACTTCTATAGTATTGTCTAAGGGCTTATCCCTGCAAGAAGGTAAAGAAATGAAAGTTACTCATTTCTTGGATTGCCTGAAAGCGTTTTTCCAAACCATTATTTGACCAAAAATGTAAGGCTTTATTTAGTTCAGTGAGTTTTTCCAAAAGGTGTCTGCTTTGGTTGCCTTCATTTTTGATTAGGAGCTTGCAAGGTCTCTGCAATATTTCCAATGAAAACTGGGAGATGTGGGCTCTCTTAGTCATCCTGCAATTTTTTTTGCATAATTTTGCTTTTGTGGCGGAATTTTGTAAATGCATGAGTAATTTTCAGGAAAAACAAACATTTCTTTTTCCTTTTTTAATTTTTTTTTTCTATTTTACAAATATTTCCCTGGGATAATAATGTGCCCTTTTTGAAATCTGGTGCTGAAACCAGCTCCGTTTTTCCTTCCCAGTGCCACCAGTTTCTCAGAGAACATGGAATAAAAATTAGAGGAGCACGCAGCTCCTCTCCCACAGAAATGCCAAACTGCAAATGGAATGGAACAGCTGAAACTCCCAGCGAGAGGCACGAGGGCTGAGCTTGCACAATCAGGGTTTCATCCTCTGGCACTATTTGTTTTAGGCTTGCAAAATCTGCACAAATATCCAGAGATTGTATTTATCCAGCACCTCCGCCACGGGACGTCGTGGGGGCCTAAGGAATGTGTTCAGGAAGGGATTAGAACAATTATTGGTGAATAAATTCACCAAAAATGGGAGTCTGGATGCAATATCTGGTTTATTTAGTTCCTGGGCTGCTGGGAGCTGGAAGGACAAAGCAGGGAAAGGATCATTCTGTTCTTGTCCTTGTTTTTAACTTCTTTTCCTTACCCAATAACTGGCTGCTACTAATAGAGCACCACGATGATGATTGTTGTGATTATTACAAATGATCCATGTCCAATTTGAATTTTAAAAGTAACTACATTCAGATCTATTTTCTCCTCATGTTTCTTGCAACTCTGAAGCCTTCCAATCCAGACTGGCTTTTCCAATCAAACATAATTTCATCAGGAAAAACAGATTATTTCAACAGCAGACTGGATTGCCTCACAATCCCATTCAAAATATCTGGTACTGTTCATGAGGAATAAATCACTTAATCTTTACTCAACCATGGAAGAATTTGATGGAGACCCTTCCTGATTTTGATGTCATCTAATCATTCTTGGAAATTACCAATGAAGGATTTGATCCCACAGCTGTTAATTAACTCATTACTTCTCTCTCATGACTCCTTTACTCATTTTCCTTCCACCAAGGGATGCTCTGGGGGGATTTTCTCATTGTCCATTTGGGACAGTCATGTTATCATCACTTGATTTTTCAGCCTTAATTGGTTTGAGCTTGGACTTGATGAACTCTAAGGTCTTTTCCTACCTAGGCAATTCTGGTTCTGCCAGAATTCAGTTCTGCCATTCTGGTAACATTAGTATTGGTGGAATTTGTTGGGATTGTGAGAAGTCTCTTATTTTTTAAAAAGTTCTCTTTAAGTTGGTTTTGAGCTACAGTTAAAGTTGGTGGCACACGTGGCATTAGTGTCTTGTTCTTCTTTGTAAATCAGAAGTGAATATTGAACAAGAATTAAATTCTTTGAGACACAACTACAAAGTTTCCACCACTGTTTTCTCAGTATACTTCAATTCTTACAGTCCCTCACAAAGCAAAATGTTTAAGGCTTTATTTAGATGCTGAAAGGTGTTGATGAACACAGATGGACTTAAGAGCATGCTTAAAGTTAAGTGCATAAGCAAACATTCTGCTGAATGAGCCCAAATGATTGCAAAGTGTGATTTCCCCTTCTTAAATACAAATGAATGCTCACAGAGGTATTTTGCATTTATTTCCCATATGGTGTTTGGACAAGCAAGCAGGGCAGCAGGACAGTCTGCTGCAGTCACAAATAAATACTGCAAAGAAGGTTTTGTGCTCTGGATCCATCTTTCACAGGGGCAGAACATTTGGGGAATGAGGATTCCAGCAGGTTTTGGCACCAGGAAATAGCAGCAGTACCATGGGAGCTGCCTGGTTTGGGCAGTAACTAATTAATGAGCATCAGCTTGATTTAAGATTTATGCAAAGATTTCTATCTATATTAGAGCAAAAATATTTAAGAAGGCCCATTTAAAATAATGGTCTTTCATAAGCAAAAATGCACATTATTTTTTTAGTTAATTAGGATATTTTTTAGTTAATTAGCATATTTTTGGTGCTAAATATTTGCTAATTTAATTAGGATATTTTTAATGCAGTTATGGTAAGTTTCCTGGACCATTGCACAGGAGACATTAAACTTTGCCCTTTCTGAAAAAAGCAAATTGCTGGTTAACAAACATGATGGCAGTGGGCTCACAAATTACTCATCCTTACTCAGGTGAGCTTTCTCCTGGCTCCAAAGAGAATTTTACCTTTGAAAAAGAAGAATTAAAACTTCAGGATCAGGCCTAGGGTTGGTCCCAAACAACGCAAAGAATCTTTTTGGATCAGTGTTTATTGCACTTTCCTGACACCATCAGTGTTTTGCACACCCTCTATGAAAAGAGAGAAAATTTTCCAGAAAATTAGAGATTCCTTTAATCTTTTGGGGTCTGCTGCACTTTACTGACACCATCAGTATTTTGAATCCCCTCTATGAAAAAAGAGGAAATTTTCCAGAAAATCAGAGATTTCTTTAATTTCTTTTGGGTCTGCTATGCCCAAAGCATGGCAGATCAGTGGCTCTTGTGCTCTACAGCCAGGCAATGGGCATTCACTGCTTTCCTTCATTAAATTGGAGACTTTGGTGGGCTGCTGGAAAATTAAAAAAGAAAAAGAAAATGAGGAAAGGGGTACTGGAGAGGGGAGGGCGAGCGCGTGAGAGAAGCACATGTTCACGGTGCCTGTGTATGAACAGCAAGCTTTTGGCCTGACATTTATTGAAAAAATAGATCTTACACTGTATCCACCCATCACCTGTTGAGAAACACTGACCCCATTACAGAGGTTGGATTTACACTGGCTCTGTATAACACCCTATAAAGGAGGCCACTGGTGCAAAAGATTAAAGAATGCTGTTAAGTAAGTTGTTTTATTTCTTTTGAGACCGAAAGAAAGCTGCAAAGTGAGAGAAAGCTTTCCTGGGTTATTTACTCTTCATTACCGGGGATCTTGAAGGGCCTTGTATAAACTGCTCCAGTCGGGTCATGACAACACTTTATAAGGTGCAAATGTTGGGGTGGAGCCAGGGCTGCACTGCCGGGGAAGGGAATGGAAAGGTCCCTCCCGAGCCCATGGAAAGTCAGTGCTAATAAAAGCTCGGGGCTTTGGCACGGCCTCCCAGGCACCAGGGGCCCATGAACACCAGTTTGCACCAGCAAAGTGCCCCCCTTGCACACCCTGCCCTCCGTGCAGTTTCTCCAGGTGAACTTCATAAAGTCCTGGTTGGAGCTAAAAATCTCATGTTTAAGGGCTGGGGGGAAAAGAGGGGGGAAAAAACCCCAACGTGTTTTTTACAAGCTGCTGTATAATGAATAGCCCATTTCAAGGAACGTGTGAGTTCCTATTAGGGCTCGGTGAGTGCTGCAAAATGTTTTCAGCTCATGTGTGTCCCAGTTTTCAGACAAATGGCTTTCTGTGTGTTTGCTGCCTTGTGCTCTCTGCCTTCCCAAATCACCTGTGGGATCTCGTTCTACCTGGAAAAGGCTGGGTGGGCAGAGCTCACCTGCCTGGGATAACACCGTGTCTGCCTTTCATCCCTTTCTGTTCAGATAAAAATGAGCAAAGATGAGAACCTTCAGCTGGGAACCTTCAGCTGGGAACCTTCAGCTTTTTGGGGCCAAGCAGGCTGGAAGGTGAAGCAAGGCTTCCAAAGGGTCGTGAACATTGATGGAGTAGCTACATCCAAGCTGGGAGATGGAGGATTGACCAGGTGATCCAGCCACATGATTTTGGGGTTGAATATATTGCCTGGAGACATCCTCAAATATCTGGGGCATCTCCAAGGGGCTGACAGGATTCCACAGAGGATCTGTGGGAGACCCTTATCCCAAATAACATTAAACAGCCATGTGTGGCTTGAGCCCTTTAGTCACCTTCTGACCAAAGGCTGGCTGGAAATGTGGGGACTCAGAAAACCCCAGATGAAGGGGACAAACAGAAAAGGGATGTGTCCACTGCTCAAAAGCGGAAAAAGCAAAGGAGACACAGAGGCAGGAGGTGTTTGCTGTCACCAGCCATGGTGAGGGCTCCTCAGAGCAGTGAGGACCCTGGTAAGAGCTGTTTTGCTCACTCCTCATTCAGCAGAAGACTGCAGCTCTTCTCAGAATGAGCCCTTTGCTTTGGAGCAGATACAACCCAAAACCCAAACTTCTTCTTCTATTTTCACATCTGTCTGAAAAAAAATTTGAACCACAGCTACAAAAATGCTCTGAAGAAGTGGGCAGAGCAGCTCAGGAAGCTCTGGAGGTTCTCTTCTGGCTTTGGGATGTCTCATGTCTGAATTATGACACATTGCATCAGAAGGGTCACTTTAGGCAGTGAGTTCCTGTCCCCAAGCACTCCCTGGCCATGGGCAGGGATGGATGGATGGATGGATGGATGGAGGGATGGATGGATGGATGGATGGATGGATGGAGGGATGGATGGATGGATGGATGGATGGATGGATGGATGGATGGATGGATGGATGGACGGACTCTGGGCAGCAGATGTCAGGGTGTGAGAAAGTCTCCATTTATTCAGCCAGCCTTTGAGGAAGCTTCTTTCTCATCCCACCCTTTCCACAACTCTGTTTGGACACAAACATGATTTTTGTGTAGGAATAATTCCTTCATAGACAGGAAACGGACTGTGAATGAGACCTTCTTTTGAAAAAAAAAAAATTATTTTTTCTTTTTAGCTCCTCCAGGCTGGGAATAATCCCTTATTTCCCAGGCAGGGCTGTGAGGCTGGCATGTGCTCTGCATTTGCAGCAGGCAGAGCAGCTGCACAGAACTAGAGGAGTTGGGCTCCTTCTGTGGGAGCAGGACTGAGCCCTGCAGGTTCAATTTACAGACCTTGGAAAGGCACCAAGGCCTGACGATCCCCAGGCTTGTTTCAAGGGAAGGAAGGTGGCTTTTGGAGGAGAGCTGGAGCTGCCAGGTCTGAACGCAGCTGGGACACACAGTGAGAGGCTGGAAAGTCTGGAACCTGTTCTCTGATGGCTGCCGTGCCAAGAAGTCCCATGGCTGGGACAATAAACAAGCAGGAATAGGCTGTGCAGATGAATGCCTTGTCTTTGGGTTGTAAAATCCAAATGCTTCCCAAGTCACAAGCACCAGCATTTAGCTCAGAGGTCTTTATGAAAGGGATGAACAGAAAGCAGCTTCACAAAATAAGAAAAAATGGGATTTATATTAAAAAAAATACATCCAACAGCACTTTTCAAACTCTTAAGGGCTAATTAATTTTAAAAAATCTTTCCATTACTAATTTCAGCTGATTACCATCTTTAACTAATAAAGACCTTGGCTTCTGGGATCAAAGGCTGGTGCTTCAAACCAGGGCAAACTCCCTTGAAGTCACAGCTCCCAAACACACAGAAGGCCAGGAAAGGTGAGCACCAGGAGAGCTGATGGGGGAGACAGACCCATCCCCACCCGCTGCACCTTCACCTGGAATGTGGGCATGCTCCACTCTGGTTTCCACCACCCAGATCCACATGAAATTCCAGGCTCTTTGCTGGCTGCTGTCAGGTGGACATTACTGCTCCCATCCTCCTCGTTAAGCCTTTGCGTTTTGGCTCCCCAGGTCAGAGTAAAACATCCTTCGTTGCTGATGGTTGATGACTAATTTGAGGTGAAAAGTCCTGAATAAGGAGTTTGCACCCAACAACCTAAATTCCCCACTCTGGCACTGCTTCTTTTAGAAGAAGTCCTTTAAAAACTGGATATTGTGATGAATCAACTGAGCAAGAGGAAAAACTGGCCTGCCAGCTAAATATTTAATTGTTGTAAAGCAGTGAAAGCAGTAAAAGACTAGGAGGGGGCAGGCAACGAGGGAGGAACAGAAATATTTTGGGATGGCTGGGAAATGCACCATTTTTTTTTTTTATTTATCGACTCTGTTTACTTTAAAACACATCCAACTGGAACGCTAGGTGCAGACATAAAAATTAAAATAGAAAACATCCTGGGCCAGCCTCTCGGAGGATGCATATTGGCATGGGAGTTCCCATGGCTTCCAGCACGGTCTGGGAACAGCTGCAACCCCGGTGAAGGCAAAAAAAATCAACTCCACCACTGATTTTGTGAGGAGAGGTAAAGGAAGGGGAGAGGGAGATGAGGTCTGTAAGTGCTAAATGATGAGGGGCATGGTGGAAGGGGAAGCCAAGGCAGGTCAAGGAGCACAGGTGGGCTCCAGATCCGAGCCGTGCCGCGGCTTGCTGCCGTTCCTGGGTGGTCCAAAGGTGCAGCCCCACCGAGGGCTCGTTGCTGTAAACCAAGCCCTGGCCTCCTGGATGTGCCATGGGCCCGGGGGAAGCGAGTTCAAGTGGGGTCAGCAGAAAGAATACGGCCGTTGAGTGGTAACAATGCGCACAAATTACCGAGAGATCGTGAAGGGCGGCCCCAGTCTGGGAAAACGCTGGAAATGAAGGGGGAAAATACAGTTAAACTTCATCTGCACCAAAGTGGGTGTTGAGGATTTGCTGAAAGTCTGTGTGATGCTCGCTGTTGATAGGAATAATCCCACGTTTTCTGGCTGCGTGGGTTAATTCCTTCTGGAAGGGTCAGAATGGCTGGTCCAGGCTGTGATGGAGTTCTGAGGGGCACCAAAAACGCCTTTAGATCCATGGGAGTGACTGCAAATTATCAGATCTGCAACTGAAATTATGTTTTCCCTCTCCTCAACACGCAGGAATCTCCAGGGAGACTGGAGGTGCAGAAAGACATTTTTTTTCTGCAGGAGCCTGGAGTGTAAATCATGGTTTAGTCCCATCTGGGCAATTCCCTCAATTTATAAATAATTTCCTTTCTCCTAGCAAGTACTTCACGCTTGTTGTGGGGTGCTGGAGAGCTTCTTCCCAGTGAATATATGGACTTTTCTGGGTTACACACAATCCCATAGGTGCAAGACTCTGAAGAACAGACATCCAAATGTTCCTTTCCCAACTGGACTCCCTCTAGTTTTTATGTTGGAAAAGCAGCAGATAATCATTCAAAATCGAACAAAATATTTAAGAAATAGAATGTTTACTTCAAAAAATCTCAAATGAAATTAGAATCAGTTCACATTTTATCAATTTTTCCTTTCTAACACACCTTTATTAGTTGAAGATAATAGCCAGGCGACTGCCTTGGCAATAACACTGTCACAGAAACATGCCCCAGTGAACTCTCCCTGAGATAACATCTTCAATAATCTTTCCACTGTTAAACAAACAGCCAGAAAGGAAAACAAGAGTGAATCCAAATATTCATTTCTCCCTAGCAGTTGTGTTTTTGGGAGTGGAATGGTTCTGGATGGAGGAGCCTACATATGGCTTAGTTAATGGGTCGTGATAGGAGCGCAAATCTTCCTGAAGAGGAATTTAAAGATGAGGGCTCAAAGAAGAGCCTCTCTTGCCGTAATTTATGGGCTGAGTGCTGGCTTAAGGAATGCAAACAATCCTCAACAGACATGGCTGACATCCACTGACATCCATGGGAGATTTCTTTGGGAGAAAAGCAGCAGCATCTGGTAGTGCCTTTAAGGAAACCATGAGCTGAGGAAGCGACTCACGTTTCTCTGATTTTATTAGTATTGGCCAAATCTGGGAGTTCTCACCTAGATTTTAATTGGCCAAAATGTCTCTTGAAGGCAGCTGGAATTTGCCTGGGTCAGGAGTTCCATACCAGCTGAAAAAGGTCCTCAGGACTGAGCCCTACTGCCCTTTCTGTACCGGGTGCTCTGATTAGGTGTCAGGAAGCCCCCACAAGGCTGTTCATAGCCAGGTGCAGGGCTCAAAGCTGAACAAGCACTGTGGCTGACAGGGAACAATATTTTCCTTTGCATCTGACCACGGTTAGAGAGAGAAAAGGAGACAGAAGCATTCCTAAAAAAGTGAAGCACAAGCAAAAATTTAGAGGGAGACATCGCTGGGCATGCCAACTCCATTAAGAGCACATATTCTGCTGTTTCATTTCCATTTCTACCATTTTATGGGATTAGGGAATGGTTTGAGTTGGAAGGGACCTCAAAGCTCATCTCATTTCAACATCCTCCCATGGGCAGGGACACCTTGTGTCTATCCCAGGCTACTCCAAGGTCCATCCAACCTGGCCTTGGACAATTCCAGGGATCCAGGGCCAGCCAAAACTTCTCTGGGCACCTGTGCCAGGGCCTCACCATCCTCACAGGGGAGAATTTCTTCCTAATTTTCCATAAAACAGCATTTTGCCTTATTTTGGTCCTGGGAGTAGCTGTAGTTTGGTGTCCTCGTGGAGGCCACTCTCACCTGAGATTTGAGGGCTATGGAACATGGTCAATAACAAATCCAAATTGATAAAATTTGGAAAAAAAGGCTTTGAACGCTTTCAATGGATGTTTTTAAAAACCTTTAAAATACTGATGAGTGCAGTCTCAGCAGCACTGAGCTTATTTCACTTCAAAGCTTGACCTAAACAGCTCTTTGATGGCTTAAACTTCAGAATCATTTATTCACCCCCTATTTTTTCATTTCCCTATAGATTTTTATTACAAAAACACCAATGTATGTGTTTTGATTTAAGCAGCTAAAACACTGGTTAGCAGTCATTATTTTAAATGGTTGAGGCTTGTTTTGCTATGTTGAACTTCCCCTTTCTATGGAAAATTGTAGGAAATTAATAAAATGGTCGTAGTTTAGATTGTCTAAGCTGATAAATATTGAGATTTTGGTGGTGGTTGTGTGATGGATGGATGGATGGATGGATGGATGGATGGATGTGTGGGAATGGAGAAGAACCTTGGACACACTGTGAATATCCTAGCAGCACAAGTGATAGGCCGTTTTTCTTAAAAGTTATATTGGGATTTTTTTTTTTTTTTTTTGGCTAAGGTGTGAAAATTGGCAGCTCGCTGCATTTTCTGACAGACTGCTGAAGATTGGCTAATTAGAAATCATGTCTAATTCCAAGTCAAACAAGCTGAGGCCACTAAATCTTCATGGGATGCTTGTCTGAAATGTTTCAGTGAGCGCTAACGTTTGCAGAAAGAACAATATTGCTGATCCGTGTTCACAAGTCCAATCCACCACTTGCTACAAAGCAAAAATAGTATAAAATTCTCTTTCTGTGAGTGATCAGTCCTCACACTCCTTCCAGGCAGGAAGTAGAGCCCAAACCATATGATTTGTTTGTTATTTGTGTAAGTGACAACACTGATTTAAGTGCAGAGCTGGCTTTTTAGCAAAGGTTTGGTGGTTTGTTCAGTTCCCCAGCTGGGGTGATTAATGTTAAAGGATTTCCCAAAGGCCCCAAAATTCAGTGATGCACCAGCCCCTGTAGAAACCCCCCATCCTCCTCCCCTTTTCATTCAACAGGCTCCTCTGCATTTTAACAAGCACCACACCGGGGAGACTGAGGACAGAATTTTGGCCTTGTTTCCTCAAGCTTATTAATTTCAAAGTGCTCTTTTACTAAATACACACCGTGGGCTTCACGAATGCACATTCCAGCCCCAGAGACCTGGTAGACAGTGAAATAATTTTCCCCAAAGATGTGATGGGAGCTCCATAACTCAAACCAGGCAGAACTGGGTCTGACAAAGCCCGGGTGAGCACGTTGGTGCAAACAGAGCTCCTCTGGCAGCCAGAGCAGAGGACTCAATGTGCTCCCGTGCACCATTACTCACCCTGTGGTCTGTGAACCACTGGTGGTCCGTGAGGCATCAGAACACGGCCCCAGAGATGATGGAAATGTCTTTGTTGTGTTTTTGTTTTTAATAAAAAAGGCACATTCCGAAACAAAAATAAATGAAAGGGGAGAAAAATGTAAGCCCAGAGCACTTAAAACTCACCCTCGTTTTTATTTGGTCGTAAAGGAAAGGCCTCACAGCAGCACCACACAGGAGGAGCCTGGGATTTTACATCCTGCAGTAGTGAGGTTGTCTGTGGATTAAAGGATCATGGAATCTGTCTGTGGATTAAAGGATCATCATAGAATCATGGAATGCCTTGGGTTGGGAAGGGACCTTAAAGGTCATCTCATTTCAGCTCCCTGCAGGGACACCTTGCACTGCACCAGGCTGCTGAAAAACACTCAGGCAGCAGGTGAGGATGGAGACAGGAATGCCAGAAGCCTTCTCCTTCTGGGAGGGATGGCAAGCTTTCCAAGTGAATAGGTGATCCCATTCCTCATTCCTGCGTCCTACCAGATGTTGATTATAGCCCCATCTGCACTTTGGGATTCAGGAGCTCTGCTTTCTTCCACCACAGCTGCCCTTCCTTGCCCTGTCACTCTACATGACTTCTTTTGCCTCTGCTTCTATAAAATCAGGACTTTTTAACTGAGAGTCACATTTTTCTACTGTTTTGGGGACTGACTAAACCACCCAAACCATCTGCAAATGCCTAAGATGGTGCTGGAAGGTCTCTTCCAATCCTGCTGCCTGAATCTCCCACCCAACACAGCCCTCAATAAAATAAATGCTGCTGGTTGAGAGGTTTGTGGTGAAATTCTGGATTTGGTGGGCAAGGTATGGTGAGATTATTGTGAAAACCAGCTCTGACAATTTGCATTTTCCTACAAGGAGACAAAATTAAAATTTCATCGATTGTGACGCTACTTGGCAATGGCATCACAGGTACAGCACCAAAATGGCTTCACAATGGCACCACAGAGGGGGTTATCCTAAAGCATTTTAATGATGAAAAAAGGCTTTGGGTGAAAAGCAGAGAGGGCAATTCTTGGCCTCAGAAATCAGCTATTTTTTTTCCATGTGGAGACTGAACCCACAGAGAAAAAAATATCCTTATTTTCCCCCTGTGAACAGTTTGCCAGAATATTGGGAATATCACCCATTGTCTCACATCAGAACTGCTGGATTCCTTGAGCTTTGAACATCAGCAGGACTTGAAAATGAGAGTAAAAAACCGTCTGGGATTTCATGGCCATCACGGGGCCATGCTGAGGTGGCCTCAGAGGCCATCCACATTCCCAAGATGTGTGGTCTGTACCATGCAGGCTTGGGAATGCTCTTTGTGGTCCAAAATTCAGCCTTGAGCCTGTTTTATTTATCCTGACCATTTCAACCACTATCTCTTTTTGAGCGTGGCTGTTTTTTATAGATTGTGGAGATCATTATTTGCACAGTTAACTGCCCTCCCTTTCGTCCTTAGCTGTTTTTCTTATATACATATGAAGTGCTTTGGATCCAGCAGAGTTCATAGAGTACAAAGACTTGTGCTGCAAAAAAATATTTGCATTTCGCTCGTATTCGAGAGAAAGGTCAATAAAATAAAGCAAGATGAGAAATCGTGGGGTGAAATGCTGGCCCCACCATAGTCAATGGGAGTCTTGCCATTGCCTTCAGTGGTGGCCAGAATTTCACCCGTGTTGCCTCAGACATGGTGAATGACTCCTTTCTGTCCACATTTTTCAAGCCTTAGGAGGCAAATGGAACAGAAATAAATCAATATCCCAGCAGAAATGCAGATTTCACCTTGTCCTCTCTGTTTCTGAATCCATAAACCATAAATTCTGGGCAAACTTTGATCTGCGTGTTTGACTTGGGTTTTTTGTTATTCCTTCGTTTTTCAGGAAGGCTTGGCTTTGCAGAGGCTGCCTGGATGGGCTCTCTAGGTGGAACAACCTGAAATGCACAGAATTCTTAGGAGATGAAAGCATCCCTCATAGAGATCCAGGAGTGGACAGGCTGTCTGCTGCACGCAGTAACAAAGCCTGAAACCAGGCTGGCCCGGTGCCTGACACAACACTCAGATCTTCCCCGTGGCTTTTTGCTCCCAGGGAGAGAGAGCAAAGGAATCAGCGGGGAGACCAGTGGAAATCATGGTTTGACAACATCAAAGAGCAGCTTGGACCCCGTCCTTCCAGAGAGAAAGAGGTTGCCAGCATCCCATGAGCTGGCTGACTAATAAGTGAAGTGCTGCCAGCGCTCCCATTCAGGATGACTTGGGGGTGACCCACTGAGTGATGGCCACTGCCAGTGGAAGAAGTTAACAGAGGAAAAGCAGGGAGATAAAGGAAAACACCCAAGCAAACAGAGGGATTTGGAATGCATAGGAGCACATAGGGGAGAATCTGTGTCTTGGATCAGAGCTGTCTGTGTGAGTAGTGAGGTCAGCAGTGACTCCCTGAGAAGGCATTTGCAGCTTCTGTCCCCTGACAGAGACACTGGGGTGTGGTGCCATTTATCTTGTCCACACTGGCCAGGGCAGAGGGACAACACTGGGGGAAGGAGGAAAACATGTGATTTATGAACAAGGAAACACATAATTTATAAACCAGGGTGGCCAGAGGTGCATTTGCACTGGGGCTCACTGGAGTCAGACCCTACTCGTTTTATAAATGATCTGGGGTTCCTTTATGGACACCAAGTCCCCAGGGAGGGCTGAGTGACTTACAGGGCTGTGAGAGACAGCAATGACAGCTTGGGACAGCCCAGGACACCCAGGACAAGGAGAAGGGACAGGCAGCTGCTTTTGGACAAGAAAATATTTGGTGGCTGCTTTGTGGGTCAAGAATTGCTCACTGATAGATAGAAAACATTTTCTAGTTCTCCAAAGTTTGAATAACCCATAAAATGGTTGAAAAGTGTTGTAATCTTGAAGTTCATTTCCCAAAAAGACATGTTCAGAGGGATGTGATGAGCAGGGTGGCTCCTGGGCTGCTGCAAACCATTTTTCCTTCTCCTAGAGGTCAATGCAGAACTATGGAATCATTACAGCTGGAAAAGACCTCCAAGATCCAACCTTAGAGCTATCACCTGCCTGCCAACTCAGCCACAACACTCTGTGCTGTGCCTACTCATTTTTTGAGCATTCCCAGGGATGGTGGCTCCACCACTTCCCTGGGGACCCTTTTCCATGTGCTCTGTGCCTCCTGAATTTCAGCTCACTCTGAACAGCATTGCCAGACCTTGTTCTCTCCAAGCACAGCATTAAAGCCAACACCTAAAAAAGAGGAATTATTTTAGCCACAGCCACACCTGTGGCAGCTGGGTCTTGTCTTTAGCTGGACCACTGGGTGACCAAAGCAATGGGGAAGGGGAGCTGCTTCCAGCTTCCCTGGATTTTTTGGCAAATCACCTCCCTGTGTTTCCATCCCTCAGATTTTTGCCTTGGCTGTTTACACTGTCAGCTCTTCAGAGGGTTTTGTGCAGCACCTTCTGCAACAGGACCCCGATCTCTGCAAAAGCCTCTGAACGCCACAGGAACACAAATAGAACAAGAGCATTTATCAAAACTTACAAAGGCAACGCTCTGTGCTTTGATTTAGAGCGTGTAAAATGAGTCTTGGAAAACATTCCTCCCAAGGAGCCAAGGATTCATCAACAGCAGGGTGGTGTGGGAGCCCTCAGCACCCACTGGTTTCCAGCAGGATTGGCTTTCGCCAAGAGGGGTGCACACAGGCACTGGATCTCACAGCACACCACAGATTTCTTTGTTTCCCCTGGATTTGCTATTCTGCACCAAAAAAAAATATCAAAAATTAAAGGGCACAAAATGCTGAGATATTTAAAGAAATGAGGATGGAATAGTTTAGCATCTTTGAGGCTTGAAGTGCTTATGGCTAAATTTAAATCTCCTTCTGCATATTGGATTAAAAACCACCTTCAAATCTGAAATCAATGAAGCATTTGAATCAATGAATCTCCTCATGGATTGAGAGGCTGCTCACAGAGTTCAGCTCTGTCCCATGGTTTTTCCACCACAGGTCCACGGGGAACCACACTGATCTGTGGGGAGGTCAGGTATTGAAAGCCAAGTTCTCAGACCCCATTTGGTCTGAATTTCTCTGTCAAAGCTACAGAATCATGGAATCACAGAATAATTTGTGTTGGAAAGGACCTTAAAACTCATCTGCCATGGGCAGGGACACCTTCCACCATCCCAGGTTTCTCCAAGACCTGTCCAGCCTGGCCTTGGACACTTCCAGGGATGAGGGATCACAGCCTCACCTCTGCCAGGGCCTCACCACCATCACAGGAATTAATTTCTCCTCCATATCCCATCAAAATCTGCCCTCTTTCATCTTAAAGCCAAGCTGGAGTTCACTGTCTCAGTTGGTTCAAATTGCAGAGCACCAGAAGGGGAGAATGGCTTTCCAGCTTTTAAGCCAGGATAATTTGCTTGCTTTATTTTTATTTTATTTTATTGTAAAAATGGTTTAAATCAGTCAAGTCAGTCTTCGGAGTTACAGACCTGCAATAAATCCTGGTCTGTTTGGACTCAATTTCCGATTAATTTTTTTGCCAAGCACCCCAATAAAAATGGATTAATTTAAAGCTACGGGGAGAAAATATATATATAGAATTTTACAGCAGCTATTTCTTTAGCTGGACTGTGCTTTTCTTGTATGCATGTTCGAATCATTAGAATGGAAATAAAAAGAACTGGTAATTGCAGTGCCTGTAAAAAGTCATTAGACAGGAATGGAAATTTATAAAACCCCACAATTAATGGTGGATGAGTCCATCCACACACACATACACAGATGTGCTTGAAAAAGTATTAATATAGAGGATAATTTGGGATTTGGTCAAGGAAGGGGCTTCTCTGAGGTTTAAATGAGTTATCTTCTGGCAGTCTTGAGTTGCCCAAGAGTCCTTAAAAATTCAATTCTCACTGTTCCGTCACCAGACACATCCCTGCAGGAGATTCCTGGGCCAGGAGGAACGTGGGGTGTTTTGGGGTGGAAAATAGGGTGCCCCACTCGCGTGTGGAACATGCTGGATGGGAACTCTCATACCCACAGCAGGTCCTGAAAGATGGATAGAGTCAGAGTTAGGAGGGGCTGAGCCATTTCTGCAGCCAGACATAAAAACAATTTCTAATTTCTCTAAAATGCCCTAAATTCTCAAATTAACTTTGCAATAATACTGAATGCCAGGGCTTGACATTCATTGTCCGCAGTCCTGAGCACTGGCTCGAAGCTGGGACAGCAAATAAACACTCCTGGCTTGGGACAATCCCTGTCTACAGAGACCTGGGAGTATTTCTGACCCCCCGTGTGACAGCTGCTGCCCAGACAGGCAAAAATCATCCCCTGGATAATCTGGGAGCAAACACCCCCTGCTCCAGGCTTTTGGGAAATGATTTTTGTGCAGTGATGCTGCAGCAGGACAGGGAATTGCTGGAATCCTGCAGGGGCAGGTGATGGGAAACCTGGAGCAGCCACCCCTGGCCTGGGAGGGGAAGGTGGGAGTTGAGCTATGGGGAAAAAGAATCAGTGTTTAAACACTCAGCTTCCACCTTTTCCCTGCTCAGGAAGGACAGGGATATTTATTTCAGGGAGGCAGAGATGGGCTCCTGTCACCTCGGGGTTGCACCACACACAGGAGGTCTGGGCTGGCCTTGGTGAATACGTGGGAAACAAAAAGGAAAACAAAAATCATCCCTCCTTCACTCAACCATCACAGTACAAAAGGGTTGTTCTTAGACTTCTGATTTAAAGGCATTGTCAATCCTTGAGGTCAGTCGTTAAATTTCAAAAGGAGAAGCAGCAGATGCTCAAAAACTGAACAGAGGGATAATTTACATGCTCAATTCAAAGGAAATTTAACCAAAAAAAAAATCACACTTCAAGAAAAATAATCTCAAACAAGTGAGATTTTCTTGCCAAATTCATTCAAAGGATATTTTCCCCCCTCCCATCAGCTGCTCTTGTATCCAAGGACAACGATCTCTTCTCCTTTCCAGAAAAGCTTTGGACTGACATTTGTTTATAATATGTTATTAGAAATTACTAAAATATTTTCAGCATAAGGCCCAGGGGCACCAACTCATCTTTCCTCACTGGAGCAATAAGCAGCCACTGAGGCTCGACGTGTTGGGCTTCCTGTTTACATCCCCAGATGGCAAATTAATGTCTGCTCATTCCTGCCGTGGATTAATCTCTCCTTTTCCCACATAATCTGCAAATGAAGCCCAGATGGAAAGAATTAGCTGGAAATCTCCCCCTCCTCCTGCCCACCCTCCCTGAAAAAACGTTGGGAGAGGGGTTTTGGTAGCACTGATTACACTGCAAAGTTCTCCAGTGATTCCTTAAGTCTGTTGGAGTCTCCCAGTAGAAACACAGGATTATTCTGCTGGTGTAACACAGCACATGATATATTCTGCTCTTATCTGCTCACAAGAGCAGGGATATTGAAAAGAAACCATTGGAAATGTGGAAAATAAGTAGTTTGAGACTAAGAGACACCAATCCCAGCTCAGTGAATGCAGGGAAGAGACTTCCCAAGAGCAGACAGGGACCGAACCTCCCCAGGCCTTGCCAAGCTCAGCCTGTGTAGACCATCAGCTCTTACCCTATTTTGTGTTTTTGACACTGCTCTGGCTGGATACGAGGTCATAGTTATGGGATTAAGCTTTTTCTGATCTAGAGATGGGGTAATTGAGAGGTCTTTTAAAAACATTTTATTTTTAGGCTTATCTGAAGGGTGAGACAATACAGATGTTATAATTCACACTATCACAATCAGAAGCCATTTCCTAATTACAATCCACTGTTAGTGGTTTTTAACTTATCAACTTTCACTACACCATGTTATAAATACCTTAAAACAAATATAAAATTACCCCTTATAAATCTTACTATAATACATATTTTATAATTCTATTTCTCTAAAATATTTAATCTTTTTTTACAAAACTATCTTTTAAAACTTATTTCTATTTCCATTTTTCTCTCAACAATATCTATCCTATTCCATAACATTTTTAAATCAACATTTCTTATCTCAAAATTCACATACAAATACAGAATATACAAAACTTCTATCAAATTTTAAACATTTTCTACGAATCCATTTCCCACAATAGTCTGTATTCCTTTTTTTTTTTTTTGAAGGAAAAGCCAGCCATGAGATGCCTGTGATGCATTTTGTAGGCAGTGGCTCTGAAATCTCTGGATGGATGTTCCCTGTGGCACCTTGGCCAGGTGACTGATGTCACATCAGTGCCACCAGCTGTGCCCAATTCTCACTGGAATTTAGGGAATTTATAGCACTAAAATCGCCCATGGATGCCTTCCTTGCACAGCTGGGAAGGGAGGAACTGCAACATGAGCTGTGCCCTAATGGGAGCAGGAAGGGTCATGTCCAACCCAAACCTAAGTTCTTGTGCCTCTTATTAACTGCCTTATTAACAATATTAGCAATATTCACACCTGCCTTATCAGCAATATTCACCACTGTCCATGCTTCAAACACACGCCTGGATCTCTGAAGATAATGGAGAATGGCCTCAAGTTGTGCCAGTGGATTTTCAGTTTGGATAATAAGAACAATTTCATCACTGAAAGAGTAATTGAGTAGTGGAACAAGCTCTTCATGGAAGTGTTGGAGACACCATCCCTGAAAACGTTCAAAAAATGAACATGAGTTCATGAAAATGGACATGTTCAAAAAACGAGTAAAGTGGTACTTGGTGACACAGTTCAGTGGGAATGTTGATATTTGTTGGAAGGTTGGACTGGATGATCCTGGAGGTCTTCTCCAACCCTAATGATTCCATGATTTCATGATTCTTGGTGCCTTTTTCCAACATTCCCATCTCCAGAGACGTTGTGTTGATCAAACCTTTAAGGCTGGGAATGTCTCACATTATAAATTTTCTGCAATCCCAATTTTTCACGATCATCCCTTTGGGAAAAGTTGAAGCTCTGCTTCCAGAAGGGCTTTCCCACCTGACAATGGATTTTTCCCATGGGAAAAACTCATCAAAGGGAATTAATGAGTTAATTAATGGGAATTAATGGTCTAGGCTCACCTTCATCCCATTCCACTGAAAGCCAAACCACAGATACACTTATTTTAATCCTCAGTTATGAAAGGGCTTAAAGGAGTTCCCGGCACTGGGGCACTCTGAAACATTTCAGACACGATGCCAACAATTTATTTTGAATTTATTTACTTATTTTATTTTATTTTATTTTATTTTATTTTATTTCATTTGCATGCTGCCATATGCCCTGAACTGCTCCTGAACCTTCCCAAATCCCAGCCCCAGAGCAGAGTTTGGATCCCAAGTGGAAGAAATCCATGTGCCAGGGATTGAGCTGAGAGCTCAATTAAGCCAAGAACCCAAAAAGGTGGATTTGTGTTTTATCCCACCATCTTCTTCCTGCAGAAGTTGTTAAATTCCATGGGGAAATGACACTTTAATTATCAAGAAAAGCTGGAAGATCAACGTTGATTGTCATGAAAATGACACAGATTTTAAAAGCTTTTTTATATGGATGATTTTGGAGTTATTTGGATTTTTAAATTTTATTTTATGAGCATTTTAATAATTAAAAATGTTATTTCTCTGTTTGAGTGCAAGTGGTTTATGTCAAAACAATTTTTTACCTTCAGAAACACCCCACTGTGAGGAAATAGAGAAATCCCTGTGGGGAATGGGGAAAACAGATCTGAGCTGAAAACCAAATGAAAAAATGAGAAGAGAAATGAGAAAATGAAAATTATCCAAAATATAGACATAAAACCAATTTAATAATGATCAGTGACCTTTAATGTTAAAAAATGAGGAGAAAATAGCTAGAAAATGATAATGTTTGCAAGAAAATTTGCAATAAAAAGTCATCTCTCTCCCACTAAACATCAAGGTAGGATCTAGTGGAGAATTCATTATTTCCCACCCACAAATGCTTTTTAAAAAAAGGGATAATAATAATAAAAAAAAGAGTTACACAACTTCAGCGTGAGCTAATTGTTCAAGGAAACAGAGTTTCCTCCAAGACTGATAAATCCCACAGGCTATTTCAAACAAATGGGCAGTAAATCACAGAGAAGTGCTGGTCCATTATACAATGAAATCAAAGTGATTTGCAGAACCCTAAATGTTTCTTCATTGCCCTTAATCCTACACCATTAAAGTAACAAGGAACTCTGATAAGGTTTTCAGACAGTGACAAGGCAACAGGAAAATTATGGGCATTTTTATTTCAGGCATTTTCTCTTAGTGCTTTTGGTTTAAAATATAATGAAATATTGTAAATACTTTTATGAGGTTGTCATAAAAAACCCTAATGAACCTAAAACTGTGAGCTTTGTTAGAAGTTAGGAGCAGGACTGAGTCATGCTGCTACATTGGATTAAAAAAAATAAAATAAAAGCAAAAAACAGCAGAATATTTTAAATCTAATATGATTTTTGCATTTAGAACATTTAAAAAAATAACAAGCCATTACTGTTCAGTGGCAGAGAGAACATATTTAGAATATAGAGAATTAAAACCTAAGGGTTTGTAGTCAGTACAAAGAAGGGAAAAAAGAGTTATTTCCTTAAATCCCGGATGCCATTAGGACTTTTTGGCATAATATAATATAATATAATATAATATAATATAATATAACATAACATAACATAACATAACATAATATAATATAATATAATATAAATAATATAATATAAATAATATAAATAACATAATATAATATAATATAATATAATATAATATAATATATATAGTATATAATATATATAGTATATAGTATATAGTATATAGTATATAGTATATAGTATATAGTATATAGTATATACTATATATTATGTATTATGTATTATATATTACATATTATATATTATATATTATGTAATATAGGTTGCACCAAACCTCTATCACATATAGACATGTACAGAATAATTTATAATGTAGGGCATCTGCTGGCAGAGAGATGATCCCTGGTTTTATGTGACCTGTGAGTATGGATGGGAATAAACATTTGCTGTGTTCACTTTATGCTGCAGAATTAATGACATCTGAGAATGTCATTAATTAGAATTTATGACATCTGAGCCAACATTTGCATCTTTATGGAAGCACAGAACCCCCGATTGGGTTGGGTTGGAAAGGACCTTAAAGATCATCCCAGTCCATGGGCAGTGACACCTTCCACCATCCCAGGGTTCTCCAAACCCTATCCAGCCTGGCCTTGGGCATTCCAGGATTCCAGGGGCTTCTCCAACCTGTGTCAGGGCCTGCCCACCCTCATTGGGAAGAATTCCCTCCCAAAATTCAACCTAACTCTTCCCTCTGGCTGTTTGAAGCCATTCCCTTTGTCCTGGCTCTCCATCCCTTGTCCCAAGTCCCTCTCCAGCCTGTTTTGTCTGAAAATGTGACACTGAAAATGAGTCACTGAAAATGTGTCAGTACATACAGGGAGCCATGGAGAGAAATTCAGAGCATCAGGCATGACTGAATGAAGGTACATGGATCACTTTGAAGGTTTATCTGCTAAAACAGTGTTTTTCAGGAGTTTGGGTGATTTTCTGCATTGAATCTGCATTGGCAGGGGCTGCCATGGAGGGGTTTGGGGTTCCCATCCCTGGAGGTGTCCAAGGAATGCCTGGATGTGGCACTCAGGGCTCTGGGCTGGGGACAAGGTGGGAGTTGATGTTCTTGGAGGTTTTCTCCAACCCCAGTGATCCTGGGATTCTGTGCTGAGGTGTGAGCATCTCCTCCACATCAGGGCACCTCTGACCAGCCCCTGCTGCCTGTTCAGAGCTTTACC
This sequence comes from Melozone crissalis, assembly GCF_028551555.1. NCBI lineage: Eukaryota > Metazoa > Chordata > Aves > Passeriformes > Passerellidae > Melozone > Melozone crissalis. The sequence continues at coordinate 3,097,147 of NW_026535785.1, forward strand.
TGCACAGTTTATCCAGCACCCCATTCCCAGGGCTGGGAACACTGCTGGAATTCTGCAGGACTGGATTAAAGGCCCCAGCAGTGCTGGTGAGGGGTGGCTGCGAGTGCAGCTGCTGCACTCAGCCATAACTCACTGCTACCACTGAGCTCGCTGCTATTTATTTACTGAGTTCAGCCAGCAGACTCCAAAGTGATTTAGATGTTCCTCCAGATAAAAACAGCAGAGCAGTCAGGGCTTTTTTGACTTTTTTGGATTTTTTTTTTTCTTTACAAATCCAGCATTACATCAGCAATGGAAAGGGAGCAGAAATGGCTTGGGTGTCACTGGGCACAGTTTGGTGTTTCTGCTGAGCAAAGAGCAGGAGGTTTTACTGCTCCTCAGGCCTGTTTTGGTTTGGTTTTAGCACAGAAAAGCAGAGAATATAGGCATGAAGGGACAGGGGAGCATACTGGTAGAACAGTGACAGTTCTCTGAGGTGCCAAATTAAAAAAAAGTAATAAATGAGAGCAATCAAAACAAGGGAGGCTCTGGGGAGAGGCAAAAAAAAATCAATTACTAAAGGGAATAAAAAGATCACTGTCAGGATGACAGGAATTCCTGATATGAGGGATTTAGCAGTAAAGGACAGATTCCTTTTATTCTTCTTTTACTTAAAGGCAAAATATACATTCAATCTGATGAGAATTTTTGAACTTTGAACTCTGTGACCTTTAAAGCCTCTGAAATAAATCAGAAGAAATGGCAACAAACAGCAGAGCTGGTCCCTTGGGTGCCTTTGGTCACACACCCGTGGTGGCATCGTGTGGCTGCAGCTGCTGGGGACAGACAGACAGACAGACAGACAGACAGTGGCCAAACTCTGCTCCCGTGCCCCCCAGAATCTGGGGGTGCAAAAACCTTCGTGGATTTTTAGGGGATTATCCTGGCAGGGCTGATGGAATTAGGCCGGGGAGGCAGAGTGGGCTTTACAACAGACACCAGAAAAGTCACATTTTGCCCCAATTTACAATTTTGGTTCCTCCTCCAGATAGCCCAAGTGAGGTTACAACACTGAATGAGCAACAGAGTGGTTTATGCCAAGATCTAAAACACCCAGAGCCGTTTTACATTAGAGAAACCTTCAAATCCTGCCCAGCTTTTAAACCTTTCCCAGAAAGGAAAGCTGTTCTCAGTCACTCCACAGGCAGCTGGGCTCACAGGAATGAGTGTCACCCCAACTGAGCCATTTTTTGGGAGCAAATGACACCACAAGCCATGGTTTGGAGTGACAGGGTTATTTTCTGAGCAGGGTTAACTCCAGATTTTTAATAAACACATGGAGGCATCCCCATCTCAGCATCCCCAGGACCATAAATGACAGAGATCTCCTTAAACCTTAATTTCTGCCAAAGGCTCAGCACAAGGAAAGGGAAGAGAGGAAATCACAGAGAGAAAAGCCCTCAGCTCTTCTGCTCTGGTTCTGGTGGAGCATTTTTGCCTGGAGGAAGGAAATTGTGTTCACAACATCTCCTGAGCTGTTCTGCTCCTCCCTACCTGTCCTGGGGCCTCATACAGTATAAAATAGTGCCATCTACTGAGATGTGTTAGCAGCTCCTGGGTACTCAGAAAAGCTGCTTTTACTGCTTCAAATGCATTCATTTTACCTTGAAAGCTGATTTTTCTATCCCTTCATCATTGTATTAACTCCCCAACCAGGCCCTGCTACACCAAAGGAATTAAAGCAGCTGAAAACTCACCCTGGAAGAAATTATCCCAGTGTTAGCAGGGCATTAAAGCTACTGGTGTCAATGGAAAGTCCCTGCTGAAAGGGCATGGATATTGTGGATTTTCCTGTGTGGAGTACAGGGAGGTGTCCAGGGGAATGCAAAGAGGGTGAGCTGTCTTCAGCAGTGCTCAAAAGTCACATTGTTGTGTTGTGAGATGCAGTGAAATCCTTTTTTTGGGGATTGAAGACAGAAGGAAACACCTGAAAGGAAGGACCAGACAGACAGATGCAGTTTGAGGCAGTCAGGTGAGAGTTTTATATAGAGAGGGGGGAAAATCCTTCTTGGGAGCTGCAGAGCTGTGGAGCAGAGGATGTGACATCTGTCAATTCAGGCATTTTAGGGAGAGCCACTTCACAGAGGAAATATTTCCCTGCTAGCTTAAAAACAGGGGAAAGAGAGAGTGATTTCCCTGCTTTGAAGATCTGTGGTTGGAATCTGCCAGTGTTGATATCATTATTTTTGGATCACACCAAAGGGGCTCCAGGAGAGCTGGAGAGGGACAAGGGATGGAGGGACAGGACACAGGGAATGGCTCCCACTGCCAGAGGCAGGGATGGATGGGAGATTGGGCAGGAATTTCTGGCTGGGATGGCGGTGAGGGGTTGGGATGGAATTCCCAGAGCAGCTGTGGCTGCCCCTGGATCCCTGGCAGTGCCCAAGGCCAGGCTGGACACTGGGGCTTGGAGCAGCCTGGAACAGTGGAAGGTGTCCCTGCCTGTGGAAACGCAGGGCACAAGGAATATTTCTCTGTCTGACCCCCAGGTCAGCACTGACTTTGACCCTCATTCGTGAAGAAAGTTTCCCAGACTTCAAGATAGACTGGAATCCACAAAAGTGTGCAATAGATTATAGAGAGTAGTGTGGGTGCATCCCTTGGTGAGCAATTGAGGTTTTGGGATTTTTAGTGTGTTGTGGATGGAAGCAAGATGGAGGGCACAGGGTGTCACCCTGGGCTTCTTCTTCCTCCTTCTCCATGGGTTTGGGTGGCATTTTGTAACTGGGCAGAAAAGTTGGCATTGCAGCTCTTTGGGATCAGTTATTGGGTTAAAAGGGAAAATAATCCAGGTGTCAGTTCTTCATTGGATAGTTCAGTATTAAAAGACCTTGTAACAAGAGATTGTTGGCCATTTTGTGCCTTGCTAATGATAGGCTGCCGAACTCATGGTTGTGAGACTGTTTCACTGATAAGAAATGATAAATACCTGAGTTTGAACATGAATTACTGTCTCAAGTGCCTTCAATCCATACCCAGAGAAACCCACAACTTCCACACCTGCCCATGGCAGGGATGGAATGGGATGAGTGTCGCAGATATCTTTTAATGAAAAATCCTTTCCTTAGGATTTTTCCTCCTGAGAAGCTGCGAGGCCTCAGGAACAAAATGTAAACAATGGTTATCTGCTGCTGTGAAATGCAACAGGTGCATCTGTGATTGGTCTCATGTTGGTTTGTTTCTAATTAATGGCCAATCACAGTCAGCTGGCTTGGACTCTCCTTTGTTGTCATTCCTTTCTATTATTAGCCAGCCTTCAGATGAAATCTTTTCTTCTATTCTCTTAGTATATTTTTAATACAATACATCATAAAATAATAGACCAAGCCTTCTGAAACATGGAGTCAACATTCTCGTCCCTTCCCTCATCCAAGAACCCCCGTGAACACCATCACAGGATGAATTTTGAGGTTCATTCCAACCCAAACCTCTCTGTGACTCTCCATGTCTGCAGATCCCTGCGTCCTCGCCATTTCTGTGCCTCCCTTTCCAGAAATCCCCGAGTGACAAATGAACCCCTGTAATTTTCCACTTGCCAACCTCCTGCAGGAGGATGTGCCAGCGCTTGATTACAGCCCCTTATCAGATCCCAGCGCTGGGATTTTCCCCTCTCCCGTTGTTTTTACGAGCAGGAGAAGTTGTTACAACCTTTATTTTACAAGGCAGCGCTGGTGGGGTCGCTGATTGCCCCGACTTCCCTGCAGGTATAAAGCTGCTGATTTATGGCAGGGGAAATTCATATTAACCATAAATATCCTAATAAGTGGCCATCTGGGAGAGAGGGCAGGCTTTGGATCCAGCAAGGACTAATTGCTGTTTAATGGGCAGCATCTCCAGCACCGTGTAAAACAAAGCTTTTGGCAGGGGGTGTTGCTGAGGTTACAGAAAAGCTTTTCATCTGCCAGGGCAAATGTGGCTGCTGCTGGCCCGTGTCCCACAGGAGATGATTGTCCCAAATTAAACACAGAGATTCAGGCACCACCCTCAGCCACGTTCAGACATCACCTGGTTTTCCATCAGCCCTGCTATGATGCTTTAAGTTTTAGTTTTTCTATTTTTCCCATTCTGTGCTGCTTTAGTGTGTGGGTCTGGGTTCACATCAGGGGATGCTGAGCTCTGTGCACAGAGCAGGGACACAAAACAATTCCTGCTCCAGCTGGGCACCAAGGACAAATGATCCAAATCTCAGCCCAAGAGCACAAACACCGTGGGCTGGAGAGAGAAAAACAAGCAGGGTGGGACTGCAGGGGCTAAAGCTGGAATGGGACAATGAACTGCAAGGTGCAAATGGAGCAGAACTGATCCCAGGGACAGACCCCAGGAGCGCTCGAGCATTTTGGGACCATTTTGGTTCATCTTGGGTTCATTTTGGGGCCATTTTGGTTCATTTTGGGACCATTTTGGTTCACCTTGGGTGCAGCCCTGGCTGCGCTCTTGTGCTGCCCAAGGTGGATCCATTGAGGAGATCCTTTTAATAAATCCCTGCTTTATTCTTTAGCTCTGTCCAGCCTCTGTTCCAGCTCAGCCTTCCCAAGGCATCATCTGAGCCACCCCTCCAGGTCCCAGGTGCCCAAAGGGGATCTCCCATCTTCCAATTTCAGCATGGAAGTGTCAACTCTGATAACAGTTTGCTGATTTTGTGACATTTTGTGTCTCCCTGCTGCAGGGAGGCTCACAGGTTGTGTGCTGCCAAGTTGGCACAGGAGGTGGAAGGTGGGCACCGGGATCCTGTGGGTTTTTATCCAATCTTCCTGCCCAAAATGGGAATTCTGGAGACTTCTTGGATCTGTGTGATCTCCAAAAGGAGCTGCTTCTCACCAGCTCACCCATTGCTTTTTCATTTCAGGAGAAACCACTCTTTGGCCAAAGTTTTATCCCCGACATTGACCTCCCTCCTCCTCCTCTCTTGAATCAGACTTCAAGCCACCAAACCTCAGCAGCACTTGCACTGCAGGGGGAGATAAATGATTCTGAGGAAAATTCTCATTTTTTCACACAAACCCCACGGTTTTTGGTTCTCAGGGAGGTTCCATCTATGCTGCAGCCTCTGCAGAGCCCTGAGCCAAGGGAGCCCCTTGGGGTTAGGTATCAATGAAAATAATAAAAATAAAAATATCAAATTATAACAATAAAAATTATAAAAATAATAAAAAATAAAAAAATTATTATTATAAGCTATAATCTATAATCTACAATAAATTATAATAATTAATAATAAATAATAAGTAATAAATAATAGTAATAAATAATAAATAAATAACAACAACAATAATAATAAATAATCTGCCCTGATGTGCGAGCATTCCCAGTGATTTTGGGATCCGCTGAGGCCTGGCAGGCAGCACTGCTCAGGTGTGAGCTGTGTCTCCTCCCTTTCTGTTCCAGATCATGATTAAGGAGAGAGCCCTGTGCAGATGTGAGTGAGGAGGAGACACAAAGGCAGTTCAAAGGTCTGGCCATTTCCCTGCTCAGCCAGGATATTTGATGGAGTGCAGCTGAAAACATTATTAAAGAACTCAGCTGGTTTAGTACAACTCTTCAGAGCTCTCTGAACCAAGGCGCAAACAGCTTTCTGCTGATCTTCCCTTTCCTCACTTCTGATTTATTTAAAAGCAAGAGCTATGAAATACTTGCTATAATTTTTTTTTTTAACCTCAAATTTAGTTTAAAGTTCTGGAAATAGACTACAAAAATATGGTTTGGGTTACTCATGGTACTTGAGCAGTTGACACTGACAGAATTAAATCCTGGGAAAATTCCCTATTAAAGGAAAAAAAAAAAGGAAAAAATAAAATGTGGGGAGCAGAACATGGACAAGGCATCAGGTCTGTTTAAGCTGGTAGCCAAACAGCAAGGAATAGGGCAGCTGGTGAGCTCTTGTGAGGGTGACAAACACTCTCTGTGCTGTATTTATCCCCCATCCCTGCTCCTGTTCCCCTCTCAGCTGTCCTGGGGCCAGGCAGGATCCTGCAGCTCCATCCCTAAACACCCCAGGGCAACAAACAAAAATTCCCTCAAGGCGTAGGGGATTGCTCCTCCTGTTCCATGTCTCCTTTTTTACTGCTTGTCACTCAACCCTCACTCAGCACTTTTGATTGGAGTATCAGCACTGGCATATCAGAGTGTTGGTGCAGATAACTGAAAGTGTTTGGGTGTTTAAATCCCCTCAGCATCACCCAGAAGAGTTTAACCTGTCAGAAGCTGATGGGGAAATTGCTGCATTCATCACCACGAGGTGCAGAATCAGCCTCTTCCTCAGCCACCTGGAAAAATAAACCCCAGAGCCACCGTGCCTGCCCAAATCAGCATTTCCTGCAGGGATAGCAGTGCCTCACACTGCATGGATTTAAAAGCAGCTTTTTCACCTCTTCTGGACTCAGGATGCAATGCAGAACATCAGCAAGTTTGCCTCCTCTGAGTGTGGTGACTTCTTCATGCTGAAGAACATTTACCTGTGTCAACAACCATCCCTTGGATGTCATATTTTGGAATTGGAAGTGAGCACCTCATTTCTCAGCCTGGAATTTCTCCAGTGCACTTGAACACTTGCCTTTAGCAAGCAAAGCCACTGTGAGAGCACCAAGAAGAGAAATAAATCCTCCCACGTGTGCAGGGTGCTGCTCCATGGTGCCCACACTTGTGAAAAACCAATTCCTGCATTGTTTTCAGCAAAACCACTGTGACAGCATCAAGAAGAGAAATACATCCCCCCACGTTTGCAGGGTGCTGCTCCATGGTGCTCACAGTTGTGAAAACCAATTTCTGCATTTGTTGGGAAGGATGAAAGTTTGACAAGAAAGTCTCACAGATATATGTGCTTAGCAGAAAGATTTTTAAATGTAGAGTCTGATGAAGGAATAGAGATGGAAGCAAGCCAAGACAGAGACTGAGGGGTGGAGGTTTATCAGCCTGTGTGACCGTGTTCACAGGGGTCTGAGGATGAGGGAAGAGATGAGGATCTGACTCCACGTTACAGAAGGCTTGATTTATTATTTTATGATATATATTACATTAAAACTATACAAAAAGAATAGAAGAAAAGGTTTCATCAGAAAGCTGGCTAAGAATAGAAAGGAAAGAATGATAACAAAGGTTTGTGTCTCGGGCAGAGAGTCCAAGCCAGCTCACTGTGATTTGCCATTAATTAGAAACAACCACATGAGACCAATCACAGATGCATCTGTTGCATTCCACAGCAGCAGATAATCAATGTTTACATTTTGTTCCTGAGGTCTCTCAGCTTCTCAGGAGGAAAAATCCCAAGGAAAGGATTTTCCATAAAATGATGTCTGTGACAAACCAGTTCTTAGATAGATCCCCAAATCCCCCTCTCAGCAGAGCTGGAGGCAGCTTTTCCACACTCTGCCTGCATTTACAGCTTTCTCCATCAGCTTCTCCTCAATCTGCAAGCCAGAAATGCCCCAGACCCACCAAGCTGTGCCTCCACCTCCTCTGCAAACCCCACCACACGTGCTGCCCTCTCCTCATTCTCCTCCTGGAAATAAATCTGACCTGAGGAATTGCAATGATAAATGAAGGAGCAGATTCACTCCTGGGAGGAGAGGGAAGGGCTCAGCTGGCAGAGAAACCCCGGGTAGAGCTGGCACATAAATTTCTGCTGAGTGTGGAGATGAGTGGCGGGCAGTGTCAGGGGCATTAACACCTCCCTTCAGGTGTGATTATTCCAGGCTGTTCCCAGCCTGGCATTTCAAAAAACTCAGAGAGAAATCAAAGCCTGGGAGGTCTGGGGGAGCCATTTCAGGAGGCTGTAAATTTTATTTTAGAAGGAAGAATTTGGAATTGCATAAACAGCCAACCTTTTCCCTAACAAAGAGTGGAGAGTTTTACATCAGCTTTTGCCAGTGATCAAATCACTTCTTGTATGAAAATAATGGTGAAATTCAAAATTATAAGCACGTTCCAGAGGGGAAAAACCCTTGGTAAGATTAAACACTAACAGAGAATGTCTCTTCCCGCGTAAAATCTTATCCCTTGAAACACAGTGAGTTTTGATAAAGGCCATTTGCAGATGCTCTATTCAGACAAATCAGAAATGTTTATCCACACTACCGACATTTCCCTGCTCGTGGTGGCCACCAGGGAATTCAGAAGCAGCCAGCTCATGGAAAAGTCTCCCAAATAAGAGCAGGGAACAGAAGTGAGCAGCAGGGAAAGCTCAGCTGAGAGCTGAGAGGGAATTTCTGCACTGGATGTTCCCAGTTCAGGACAGGGCTCTGCTGCCAGGGTTCTGCACTCCTGTTCTACACCTGCACATGGGGCAGAGCTCAGGGCAGGCTCTCAGACCCCTCTGAGGTTTTGGGAAAGGTGTTTTGGGGTTTAGCTAAGGGTAGCTCAAAGCTGGCACCATTCCAGCCAAATACAATCCAATCCAATTCTCATAAAGTCAGATATAATCAAGGACGTTTGTGGCTGTGATCTTGGAGGATTTGAGCCTCCATCTCTTGGAAAATAGAGAAATGCCCCTGGCAAATCCCATTCTCAATGCCACCTTTCCTTCTCCTTTCCTTGGTTTTTCTGGTGTTTAAAATTTGTCAAGGCTGGGGATATTTCCTGCCAGATTACAGCTGAATTCATGAGAACATCCTGCCAAGGTGTGCAGGGAAGGGGGAATGGATGCTCACAGGAGCAATGGAAAACAGTTTGTTTTATCCAGAAAAAAAAATGGGAAATGAAAACAATCCTTTGCTCTGAAGGGTTTGAAGGATGATTTCTGAAGAAGTTTCTATTTAGAAGTGACACAAAACCTGTCAGGGATAGGAGTGGAGTGCAGGAGCCCCAGGCAGCAATTTGACCAGTGTTTAATAAATACACACCAAACAATGACTAGTGTTCAGAGATAATTTTTTAGATATAGAATTTAAAAAATAAATCTGTTTTGATTTTTCCCTTATGAATTTGCAATAAGAACAAAAAGCAAGCCTACCCTGACACCTTTGGTGCAATAACACTGCTCCTCTCTGCTCTAACAGCAACCTCTGTACCCACCAGGGAAAATCCATCCATTCCCTCAAAATCTTCCTGGGCTTTCTTCTCTTGGAGTGAGGAATCACAGAGAGGAACCACAGAAATCTCTGTCCTTCTGCAGGGCTCTAATTTCAGTTTCTTCACTTCACTTCTGCCACATCTCTGCCTTTTGGCATCTGCAGCACCGCCAGATACAAAAATCAACTTTTTTTCAGTCTCCACAGCCTAATTCCTCAAGGCCAAACAAAACCCTACCCAGTTCAGAGACCACTGCTCCAAACTTCGGCCTCCCCAGCTCCTGCTTTCTCCTCCCCAGCCTAGGACAGCAATCTGGCTGCACTTGAAACACTTTGCTTCCCATCTTTCATCCCTTGGAAGGGACTGGAGAGGTTTATTGCACTCTGTGATCTTATCACAGCCCTTGGCAGGGAATGGGGTGTCCCATGGAGGCTGGAATTGCACCGTGGTATCTGTGCAAGGGCTCCCTTCCCATCAGGAGCAGATACATTTATATTTTTATCTATATTTATATTTATATTTATGTTTATGTTTATGTTTATGTTTATGTTTATGTTTATCCATATATATATCTACATCTATATCTATATCTATATCTATATCTATATCTATATCTATCTATTTATATATGTTTATATCTATATTCATGCTTATATTTATGCTTTTATTTATATTTATACTTATATTTTATATATTTAATTAATTATTTTGTTTATTTAATATATTTTAGATAGATAAATATTTATTCTAATCCTTCCAAGCCATGCTGGCAGCTTATTTCTGCACCAAATACAATTTTCATGGAGTATTTTCATGGAGTATTTATAAGGGTTTAAACCCATTTTGCCAAATTGAAGGTGATGTTAAAGCACACACTGAAAGCTCTTGGGCACTCGTAGAGCTCATGGCAGCTACAGCAAAAAGAAAATAATCTCATTTTTCAGTTATTTCTGTCATGAATTGTCCGTGGGTTGGGTTGCCCTGTGTATCAGCCACCCACGAAATAGATTTAAAGGCTGAAGAGCAATGCTGAGAAAGGAAAAAATGTGAAAATTATCTTCTCTCAATGTGTTCAGCACTCCCAGGATCTGTTTATATGGGGGAGGACAGAATTTCATGTTTTCAGAGTACAAATTCACCAGGATTGAACACCATGAGCTGAACCCTTGTCTGAGGGAGGCCAACCCAGCGCTGATTTACACCTGCCCAGGAGTCAATCCTCTGAATCCAGCATTAAAACCCTCTGAGAAAAATAAACCCAACAACAGCAGCTTGTCCTATTAAATAACAACAATTTTAAAAAGAAGAAATAAATTAAATGATACGTGGAGGGGGAGAAAACCTTCCAAAATCAAAGCTCGAGGGCAACGGCCAAGAAGAGCCGGTCTCATCGAGGGGCAGATGAAAGAACATGTGAGTTCAGCATGATGTCATGGCTGTTTGTGCACTCAAATGGCCCTTTATCATCCAGCAGACGCAAAATGACTTTCCAAGGCTCCCACTGGACGGATGGTCTCTCTCTGGAATAAATGTTGACAAGTTTTATATCAAACCGCCGATCGCTCCCAACTCCCGGCCCGTGATTAACGACCCCACAAATCTTATCTGCTCCAAAACGAGAGGAGCTGGGTTTGTTTCCTCCAGATTAGGGTCCAGGGCTTAACAACAGGAAAATTGCCTGCTGAGCTCACTCTGCTTTTGCAGAGTGGCACATGAAAACGCAGGGCCAGAAAACAGAATTTCAGAATGCGCTCAGCCTCTCCTATCACAAAGCAAATAAGATACTCCAGGAGTGGTGATAACGCTGATTCCTGGAGCCTGGGAGCAAGGAATTGTTTGGTATCAGGCAGAATAGCTGTGAACAGAGAGATAGGCACTTGTAGGTTTCAATTCAAACATTAATTGGCTGATAAGATGTACCACGAAAAAATAATATCCAGCCTCAAACTTCCTGGTGGTTTGTCAAAAGTGGAATGAGAAAATTCAGGGAGGGAGAGAAAAATGGGGCAAGGATTTGGGATTCCAGGTCTGTGGTTGGCTTGAGTAAAGCTGATGGACAGTATTGAATAAAAATGGGAGAAAAAAGGGGAAAAAAATCAAATCCAGATAGGCACTTGTAGGTTTCAATTCAAACATTAATTGGCTGATAAGATGTACCACGAAAAAATAATATCCAGCCTCGAACTTCCTGGTGGTTTGTCAAAAGTGGAATGAGAAAATTTAGGGAGGGAGAGCAAAATGGGGCAAGGATTTCGGATTCCAGGTCTGTGGTTGGCCTGGATAAAGCTGATAGTGTTGAATAAAAATGGGAGAAAAAAGGGGAAAAAAATTAAATCTACCACTACCACATTTCTCCAGGCTTTCCCTGCTGCCTGAAAATGACTTTTATTGTCCTACTGGTTTGCAGACAGGACAAGGACAAGAACCAAACAAAAAGTGGTGTCAGAACTATGCAGGTCTTGAAGTTGAGCAGAGCAACCAGCTGAAAGATCAAATTCCTTTAAAATCTGCTTCAAAATCCACTTAAAATCTGCACAATATGTAAAGTATTAAATAGGATATAAAGCATTCCTAGCACAGTTTGGGAAAAGAGGAGCTCACCCTGAATGCAAACATCTTCATCCTTCTCTCCCCAGTTCCAACATTCCATCTTTGCACCTACAACCAAAGCTACAAAGAATAATTTAAAAATATTGCCAGACCTTTCCCCTGCTGAAAAAGGGCAGAGAAGAATTAAAAAGGAATTTTTTTCTCCTTGCAAAAATCAAAGAGGACTCAGCTGAAATACATTTGGTTTTCAGCACTCTGGCACATTGAAATTTCCCTGTGAAATCAAGCGCTGCTTGCCAAGATTTTAATTTATTTTTGAAATGTAGCTTTTTGTCCCAAATGGTCAGTGGATTTTCTCTTAAAAGAGCTCAGAGTTATTGCAATATTAAAAAGAAAAATTGCGTTTGCCTTGCACACAGTGGGCTGCAGATAAGCACAGAGGGCTGAGCAACTCCTTAATTACCTCTCCTTAATATGAAATTCTTTGTCTGCCTTTAATTTTACAGCACTTTCATGCAAAGCCAGGGCGGTGAAGTAAACAGAAATTTCTCCTTATGCTTTTTGTTAAGTGAGAACATCAAGGGCCACCAATAACTCACCCAAGTGAGGAAAGGATGGAGCTGCAAAATGAGGCGGATCGTGGAAAAAATCGAATAATCTCTGTGGAAAAAGCAATTTATCCCCACGCTGGCAGATGGCTACAGACAGGGGATTTGGGGATAAATCTCATCTCACAGGAGTCACCTCCCAGGGCCTGGGCACAGCCAGGTTTACACATTTCTCAGGGAAAGAAAATTGGAGTTTTTTAATCATTAAATAAAAATTCAGACGCTGATTTATTTCTTGTTTAAGAGTGGTGGGTGTCAACCACTGAACTCCCCCTGCCAGCCCCAGAAATGTTCAGAAAACCCAAGATTTTCCTCTGGTTGATGGAAATTTTCTGCTTTGTGACAAAAAATGGCCATTAAAATTGAGGGGGGAAAGACTCAATAAATTGATGAATCTTAATAAGATTTTCAGATGAGGAGAAAAAACCACCACATTCCAAATAATTTACAGTCAACAATAAATACACTGGAATGAAATGTAGTGCTGCTGGTTTAATTATTATTTTCTAGCATCTTTATTGTCTGATTAGTCAAAATACTAAAAAACCCAAATTCAATGTGAACTGAAATGATTTTTCACTGCCAAACACCACTCCAGAATGCAAAAGTCCTAACAAAATATGAATTGAGGACAAGGCAAAGGGGATAAGTGGCAAAATATTTAAGATATTATTTGCTTGATCATCACTTGTAGGAGTAGAATCCACCTTTGTGTCACTATGGAATTTATTAATAACCTGGAATGTAGTTATATTACATTCTATTATTATTCTATTATTAATACATTATATTACATGATATTATAGAATGGAATTATATTACATTGTATTATATTGTATTTATACAATGTAATACAATATAAGTGTATGTTGTATTTATATATTGTATATATTGTATTATATTATATTATATTATATTATATTATATTATATTATATATTTATATATTGCATTATATATTTATTTATATATTGCATTTCTATATTTTATATATAAAAATTTATATATTGTATATATATTTATATCTTGTATACATTTATATATTGTATTATATCGTTTATATATTTATAATTTATATATTGTATTTATAAATAAATACATATATTTATATTTTAACAGTTTATATATTGTATTATATTGCATTGGATTATAAAATGTAATAGGATAATGATATATTAGTAATAAAATATAGTAATTAATAAATAAATAATAATAACATATAAATAATAATAGTATTCATAATAATAGTAAAAAATTGAAAGAAATTATTGGCAAATAAATACACTTTATCCCTAAAACAAACTTGTCACATGAAGGAAGGAAATGTTTGTCCACGAGAGGTCTCTAGAGCCCTGATAATCACAGGATATTTCCATGCATTTGGTGCTCCTGCTTTGATATGAGACAAATATTTGGAATTTCAAGTCCCCCCACAATCTCATTGGGTTGTCCCCTCTGGATCTGGCACATTTTGGGTTTCCTCAGCCAGAGGAGGAGGAGGAGGATGGATGTGGGCACAAAAAATCCAAGTTACCCCATGGCTGTGAGAGCAGATCAGGCAAAGAGCAGCCTGAGTGGTTCTGGGATTTTGGGATTCTCCTGTTTGTTCATCCCAGAGGGAAAAGGAATTCTTTACTGGGTGAACACCCTGTGCCACTTCCTCCTGTCCCTTCACTTGTCACCTGGGGGGAGAGACCAACCCACACCTGGCTGCAATGGTAATTTGTATTACAAATTACAAAAGGTGTCAATTAACAATATTTCTGTTTAATTCAGAAGCTCAAGAACTGCCAGATGTTTACAGCACAACCACTTTTATAAGTAAATCCCATTTCAACAAGACTTTATGAAACAAAGACAGTCTGGAAGCATTTATAGCTGATAATGGAGAAATCTTTGGAGAGCCCATTCTCACAATTTCACAAGTTTATATTTTTTGTCTAAACAATATTGGCCAGCCCCAATATTCTTGTGGGATATTGGCTCTTCAGTCTCAGTACTACACTTTTGAGTCCAGGCAAGATTAAATCCAGGCTCTGCATAGCATTGCCTCAAAAATGCAGCTCCTTGCTGAAGAGCTGGAGCCTCCTCAGCTCCTGGGGATCCCTCTCACTGCCCTGCCACCAAACACTAAAGAATAAGCACATTAAACAGCACACTTAAAGGAAAAAGCAGAGTTTATTTATGGGAGTCTCCATTTCCCTGTGTTAGTGACTGGGAATTGCAGAGGGAAGGAATGGAGAAGCTGAAGGGAAGACAAAATGTGAAATATGCTGGATTAATGCTGGGTTTGCCACTTTTGAAAATTCCAGCCATCACTTTTGGCTTGATCAGCCAGTCTCATCAAAGGATGTCACGAGGAGAGCAGAATTCTGCTTTAAAGAGGAATAAAATCAGTTTTTACCTCTGTTAGCACACATTCCAGCAATCCCCTGCCACAAGCAGGGCATTAATCTCCATACCCGATACCTTGGCAGATTCCTCCTTGGAATTTTTGCTGCTCGCCTCCCGACCCAAAAATGGAAACATTTCCCTGAAAAACAAACAGAGAGTGCCTGAGAGCAGCAGCCTTGGGTGAGGGGGCTCCCAGAGCACAGAATTCCTTGGATCTGCCCCCATGGAGCCTCCAGCAGTCCCAGGGATCTGGGCTTTGAACAATGAATGCCTTAAGTGTGGTTTTCAACCCTTTTTTTTTTCCTTTCTTTTCTGATTTGTGGACCATTAAAAATGTTCCAGCGGGGATACAGGATACCCTTTAAAATATGGAGATTTCTGTGCAGCACATGTGAACTCTTCTTCCTCGCTCCCCTTTCATGGAGCCCCTGGGAGCTGCTGGAAATGCTGGCCCTGGGAGATCAAACAAACTGGGGGTCTGTGAATCAGACAGGAGAAACAAATCCAAGAGGCAAGGTCCTGGAGGAAACACTCTCTGGAGTCATTGGAGATGACAAATGGGAAGTGCTTGCTCTCAGGAGGCTGAAAGGGGAGAGACAGAGAAACATCCCAGATTCCTGGAAAGGGAAAGCAGCATCCTGGAGGTGATGCCTCGGGTTTTGGCTTTTCTATTTTCCACATTCTGTGCTGCTTTAGTGTGTGGGTCTGGGCTCACATCAGGGGATGCTGAGCTCTGTGCACAGAGCAGGGACACAAAACAATTCCTGCTCCAGCTGGGCACCAAGGACAAATGATCCCAATCTCAGCCCAAGAGCACAAACACCGTGGGCTGGAGAGAGAAAAACAAGCAGGGTGGGACTGCAGGGGCTGAAGCTGGAATGGGACAATGAACTGCAAGGTGCAAATGGAGCAGAACTGATCCAAGGGAGAGACCCCGGGAGCGCTCGAGCATTTTGGGGCCATTTTGGTTCATCTTGGGTTCATTTTGGGACCATTTTGGTTCATTTTGGGACCATTTTGGTTCACCTTGGGTGCAGCCCTGGCTGGGCTCTTGTGCTGCCCAAGGTGGATCCATTGAGGAGATCCTTTTCATAAATCCCTGCTTTATTCTGCAACTCTGTTCTAGCTCACCTTCCCAAGCAGAGATGGGCATGGGGTGGTGGTCTCTGCTGTGTCAGCACAGCTCTGGCAGATGTGAGAGGCACAGAACACATCTGGGGCCCTTTCTGCTCCATTTGCACCTCAGCCTGCACAAAATCCTCACTCCTCAGTCAGTGGGAATTAATAAAGTGCCATGAGTTACAGCTTTTCTAGGAAATATTGCTAAATAATGTTAGCAAAAAGCATTGAAGTCAGATGGGGCGTGAGTGAGGATGGATTTAAGTAAAATAAAGAATCTCTATCTTATGATTTGATATTTCTTCCTTGAGAAAGTTGGTCAAATCCATGTAAAGCAGGGTGCAGAGTCACAGCTCATCAGTGACACTGGGAAAGCCTGAGGGAGAAAGGGATGGTTAGAAACGGGTTTTCATTATCCAGTTTTTACTGGTTGCAGAAGAGCGCCAAATGTTCTCCAGAGCACCCCTAAGGTTACAGGAGCCTTTGAAGGGCTGAAATCAGGATCCAGCTGAAACCAAACTCGATAATCCCTCCCTAAAGCAGAAACATTTGGTGTTCTGGTGAATCAGGACTGGTTATTCAAGGAAAACATCATGTGAATGCAGATCCTGTGTGAATGCAGATCCTGACTCTTCCTGTGAGCATCACTCTGTGTGCGTGAGTGGAGAGCTGGACTCCAGTGGAAATGTCCCACCCAAGGCTGGGGTTGGAATGGGATGATTTTTAAGGTCCCTTCCCTTAACCCAACCCATTCCATGGTTCTTTTGAGTGCTTTGCCAAGATGTCCCTTTCTCTCTGAGACAAATGGAAAAAGATGGAAATAATGTTTAAGGAACAATTTCTGCACAGTTCATTAAGGTGAGGGATAACTGATCTAACCCTCACTCATTTCAGTGCTTTTCCATCATCTCCAGAATACCAAATTATCCAGGAACAAGGTGCTCCCCTAAATACCCATTCAATGCTGAGCTGATCCAGTTGTGACCATGAAACCCAAAGCCAAGCAGTGATTGGCAGGGAAAACCTTGGCATTATCATCATGACACATTCATAATGTGCATAAAAACTGAAGATTCCTCAGAGCCCAACACATCCAACATCATTTTTTTGCAGTCAGTTTTAACCATTTTGCTGGGGGTGTTACAAGGAGCATCTACAGCGGGTTCTGCCAGGTTTCATTTACAGGTTTGACCATATTTGGGGGTTTTTTTGCAGACTTTCCCCCCTTTTTTCACCTTGCCTGCTCTGTTTCCCATCCCAAAAAGCTGAAATGCTGCTGTAGGTCTGGGCAGGGCCCAGGAGGGGCTGTGAGGAGCAGAGAGCAAACTCTGGGGTTAACAGCTAAAGAATGCTGCCATAGAATTGGCCAGACAGCCTCTTCCCCAGAGCTTTCCCGTGGGTAAAAGGCAGATCACAGCTCTTCCTTCCCATGAAAGGCCCTTTGATCTGCCTTGACGAAATGCTTGATGTATTTGGGGAGTTCAGTGTAATTGGCTGTGATGGCTCAGGGCTCTTCCCCATCCCCTGAGCTCCCTGTGCTGGGGTTTGTTCTGAGAGCCCCACACAGCCCTCAACCCCTCCAAGAGCACTGCAGAGCATATTTATGGCTTTGGGAAAATCTCTGAAGGGGATCAGTTCAAATCCTCCTCCTGCACCATGAAAAGCATTCTGTGGGGCTGCTCTGCCCTGCTGGGAGCCCAGCCCGTGTCCTCAGAAGCTGCCTGACACGTCCAATTATGGATTGCTCAGCAGCGTCTGCCGGGATTTATTCTCAGATATTTGGGCTGAGCATGTTGTCAGCCCTGCTGTCACCACTGAGGGCTGCCAGCCCAGCAGAGCAGAACATTCCTCATCCACAAGGAGATGCACAGCTCTTGCATCAGCATTTAGAAAAGAAACTCTTCTTTCCTCACCTCTCCATGAATTATGACATTTATTCACAACGACTGTTTTGGTGTAGAAAGTCAGGTAAACAAGGCTATATCTGCAAAGTCACTTATTTTGTTAACACAATAGAGGAAGGAAAACATTCCTGGCATTACGGTTTTATCAGCTTATAAACATGTGGGAGAAGCCTACGTGCCTTAGAATAACAGCAGGAACAAGAGTGGGGAAGGAAACACTGGGATCTGGATGCTTTAGTAAAGACAACCCATTGTGTGACCTCACAGCTTTTCCCACTCCTCACCTCTGCAAAACACTATTAAATAGTCTTAAACCTGATTTTTATAATTAATTTTTTCATTCTTTATCAACCACTTACCCAGCCCTCTCTCAAAGGGCATTTAGGAGTGACAAAAGCAACAAAGAGTGGGATTTCCTGTGCTAAATCCAGAAGGGAGGTTTGAAGGTTAAAAAATGATGTTCAAAAGGTATCAAGTGTGCATAATTTGTGGTAGAAGGAAAAACTGAGAGCCATCATCTGGATTTCCTTCTGAAAATCCATTTCTGACCCCTGCAGCAGCCAGAAGTGCCTTGCCAGTCTCTGATGTCCCAAGGGCTGTGACAAAGACTTCAGCCATGAACCCTCTCCAGGTTTATTGTGCCCATGGGCATTTCTGCCCTTCTCTGACCAAAGCATTCGGGGTCAGCACTTCAGACACGCTGTCCCACGCTCAGCCACCAAGAAATGCAAGAGGACATTCTGGCTGAAGATGTCACTCCTACTTTCCCTTCTTTATCTTTTTTGGAAAAAGGGACAAAAACTTGACATGCTGGGACATGTCAGATCTGCATCTCCAGAAAAAAAAAAAAAAAGCTCATTCACCACTCAGCACATTTGGAAAGTCTCTCTGCACAGAGCAGGCACCTCCAGATGTCTCCATCAGTGACGTTATTTATAAGAGCAGCTCGTTAGGCTAATTGCTCCTGCAGGGATTTAACTCCACTGAGGGAGCCTGAACAGGGCCCAACTGTTCCAGAGAATTTGCTGCCACTCCTCCCTTTGATTTACACCTCTCGTAAAATTTTATGGCCAGATTAGAATGAACTTCACTTGCACTATGGTTTAATAAAAGTTTTTTTTATGCTGAAGAAAAGCAAAAATCGATGCGGTAACTAATTACAGCTTTAACGAGGGGAGGAAAATACCTCAAAATGGGGGGAACCCAAAAAGCCCCCCAGGACAGATCCCTTTGGAGACTTTGCTTAGACACCTGAGCTCAGAGGCTGTTGGGAGAGCAACAATAAAAAACAGTCAGATTTTAGGGAAGAGCAGTTTGGGATGGAAAGAGCTATGTGGGTTTTTATGGCAGATGTGAGGGAGTTGGGGTTCCAGCAAATGGGAGAAGGGAGTGAGCAGTTATCAGTCACTCTGCCTGGAATGTCTCTGAGTTATTTGGCTGCTGAGCACGTTCTTCTGGAGGGAAAAGTCCACTTTGGAAATAATCAGTTGCTTTGCAGAGATAATTTGGCCATACAGTGCATTTCTGTTGATAAATTACAGAGCTCCCTGGGCTACACTTTGCTTCACCAACTGTAAAGCTACAACATAAATCCAAACAGAAAAAAAAGACTTTTTTTCCTTCCTTTCTTCCTGCCGGTGAAATACAATGTCACTGAAAATGCCCTTTATAGCTAAGAACACATGAAAAATTGCAAGAAGGAAGAAGAATAAATAAACACGGTAAAATATTTACCATTCGAGACATCAGTAGCCAGGAGCAGATTGATGGGAAATGCTCAGTTTGGGGCTGACAGCCTTTAAATGACCTCTTTACAAGGCCTGAATCCTGAAATTCAACGTGCAAGGAGCTCCAGGGGGAGGTTCAGGGGTTTTTTGGGAGCATTTTGCCGTGACAGCAGCAGGAATTACAGGTGCTCCCTCCTCCAGATGCTGGGGAAGCAGCTCATCCCAAGCAGGCTCCAGCTGCCCCCCCTTCATGCACATCACATGCTGCATTTCACTCCTGGCCAAGGCTCACCTCCATTTATTGCTTTTTTGGCTCAAAATTAATGCTTTTGGGCTGCAGAAGCACTTCCCAAGATGGATTTTTCCACTGAGAAAGGAGCCACAAAGTGAAGGACCACTTCATATGGTCAAAGCGTGGGGCTTGGGAGATTTATTTTAAATTAAATAAGTTATTCCATCTGTCCTGGACACAGGCTTGCTCTAAAGTAATTTGAAATCCAGGGAGAAAACCCCCACAGTCAATTATTTCAAGTCCTTGGAGCTGAAATACCCTACCAGTAGTTCATCACCTGGCAAATAAACCTGCCAGCTCCAAACTTTATTAATCATTTTGCTGTACCCTGCTTGAACTTTTCCCAACTGAACTCAGGAGTGCTCTAATTCTCCCCCCACTGGTACCAAACGAAACAAGAAGAGGACAAAAGGAGAGTGATGAAGGCTTCATCTCTGCCTCCTCCACTGCAGGAACATGAATTTCCAGTAATCTGGGAAGACACATTTCCCCACAGCATCCCTACTTCTAAGCCCAGTTTCTGGAATTTAGGAAATAGCCAGACCAATCCCTTCCTTGATGGGATTTTTTTTTTAATTTTTTGCCTGGACAGGGAATTATTTTTATAGTGATTTCTCAAACTGTGGTTCCAGAGTCATAATTAACAATTTTTCTCATAATCTACATGCTCTGACACCTCCAAAACCTTGCTTTATTATGTGCCTGTCTTTCACCTTCTAAATGTTAACATTTTAGCCTTGAAGAAATAAGTGAAAGGGAAAGAGATGACAAGAACTTCACAGAAAAAAAGGAACAGATGTTCCTGAGATCATAGCAAAACAAGCCACACACTTAATAGGAACAAACTGTGATGCATAACATCATTATTTTCCTAACCTTTCTAAAATTACCTATTTGACTGATTTCTGAGGTGTAAAAAGAGGCATAAGGCCTTCCCTCCTGTCAGAGTACCATTGTCTGGAGAAATTTAGAAGCTCCCTGTTTCAGCACCTCGAGACCACGAGAGCACAGACAGATTTAAGACATCTTTGAGTTTGTGCAAGGCTCACAGGAATGTGGCCATTAATACCACTGTAACTGGAGAAGGGTTTATGGAGGTGCAGCTACAACCCAAAGCTCTGAATCAGTGCCAACCCCAAAAGAAAAGCACCCAAAATTCAGCTTGGCTCATCCAGGGGTGCTTTGGGATGAAAGGAGGGGGCACAGCACCTGCACCTGTTGGGGTGCAGCTCAAGGGTACAAGTGCAGAACAGGGATCAGGTTATTAATTAGGGAATTAATTAGGGAATGCGGATTTCTCACAGCTGCAGGAGGGTGCTGATAAAACCAGCCTGTCACGGCACATCAGGCTTGCAGCACCCCAGCCTTGTTCAGTGACACATCCCAAATTGGGACATGCATGTCATAAATGCTGGTGGAATCATTTTATATTCATGCACCCATTCGGCAGAAAAAGTTGTTGCAGCAGTAAGTGTAGGAACTGCCTCAGAAAGGAAAAATTCTTCTTTAAATTCTGTTAAAATCTCTTCCTCTGTCAGCCTAAGCAGGGATTATAAAAACACAAAGATGTGCACCCAGATTTCACTATTTTCTGAAATAGAATGGTGGCACTATTCTAACTATAAGATATCTTTCCTTTATTTCTCCTCTCCACACTTTCCACTTAACTTTTTTTTTTTTACATATTTTAAGTATGTTTAATTTTCAGTAATTAATGGCAAGATGCATCTTGGTAGGAAATACCTACCTCAGGCCAGTGACTATTGTGGATTCTGTGGTTAATCACCTACAAGGGAATGATGAGGAATTCAGATCCTTTCCTAAACTGGATTACCAGACCCTGGCTTTCCTTCAGACAAGAGAAAATCATGTCTGTGCCACTTATTTCATTGTCCATTAATGCTATTCCTAGAGGACACCTCACTTAGATGTGCTTGCTCCTGCTCCTTCCACTTCATGTTTTACACAGCCACAGACAAAACTATCAAATCCTGTAACAGGTTTTTCCCATGTTTTAATGACTATAAGAACCAGAGAGTTCAGAAATACACAGTTTTTATTTCAAAAACAAATCTGAGAGAAGAGAGGAGCTGCTAAATTGGGTCAGTGATCCACGTAGCCTGAGGTCCTGGTCGTCATGGTGGGGAGCAGCTGGAAGTTTAGGAAAAACACCAAAGGACAGAGCATGGAATGATCCCTCCCAGTGCATTCCTCCTGCAATCAGACTTCCTTCAAATTGCCTCCAGACCACCCTGGTTAGCAACCACTGAAAGCTGCACTAATAAAAATAGATCTCATTTCTCTCCAAATCCTTTTATACCCTTGACCTCCTCAGCATCCTGTGACAAGCTCTACACTCAAACCAGTGCTGGTTTTTGCAGGGAATTACATTTCTTTGGAAAGCTGCTGCTTGCTAGCACTGCTGGGGTGTGCCTGTAGATGATCACAAGGGAGTGGCATCGGTGGCAGGGTCAGGTCCCTCTGTTCTGGAACCAAGCTGCAGGTTTGGAACCGGCTGGGCGGCCTCGTCCCTGCAGGAAGAGCAGCGATGCTGAGTTGGTGTCTCTTGGAGAGGAGGAAGAACAATACCCTCACCCTTTCATTTGTCCCATGGGGTTGATTTGGGAGCAGATATGAGGTGGAGCTGACAGGAATTGTGTCAGCAGTGCCAAGTGAAGGCTCCCTGGGGCTGTCCGGGCTTGCGGAATGAGCCCGGTTTGGGTTTTATCCGAGGCTTTCCCTGCTGGGCCATTTCCTCCACCAGGCAGGTTTGGACAGCCCAAAAGGGGAGGGAGCACAGACCTGGCAGCAGCTGCAGGTTCAAGTGCAACCAGCAGGTATTTTGCACTTTTGGCCTGTTTGATGTGCTTTAAGTATGTCTGGTTTTCGGAAGGAGCTGAGGTCTCCATCTGCTGAAAGTCATTTATGGCATTTCCTCCAGCAGCCAAGGATTGGTGTTTATTTTAAAAAGCAAACAAAATGCAAGCAACAAAATTTGCCTTTTTCTTTCATGAGAGCAAAGACTCCATATGGGAAAGGCTCCAGGAAAAGAGTGACAAACACGTGGCAGGAGGAACAGCACTTCCCTGAAAAGGGAAGCACATTCTTTGAGGATATAATTTTGCCCCTAACAGAGCCATTTCTGTAGGGATTTTCTGAACATTTATCTGTCCAAATAAATCCTTGAGTGAGCAAGTTTCACCCTGTAAACTGCCTCAGTTTGGGGTGGGGACTCTATATTTCTATAATGAGACAGATTTTCTATTAATAATAGAGTGGCCAGAATGGAGCATCTTACAACTCATAAACCCACATGGAGACCTATATAAAACCCACATAAACCTATATAACAAACAAATTATATGCTGCACCCATGAAGTGCTTGTGCAATTATTCCTTTTCAAATAACATGAGTGCTTGTCAACTTAATAAAGAGATTAAGCACTAAATGAGCAACATTTTTTTATATCAGGTAAAAAAATCAGTGCATTTATGCTTCAAATATCTATGGAGTTGTAACCATACAAGTAAATACAGGAGGATGATAATTTTTTACCTTTTCTTGCCTGTAATTATTTTACCTGTAATAAAATTCAACCAGGCCCCAGCCTGGTGTTAGCCCATTGAGTTGGAAATCTGCAATGCACTCGTGGAAAACTCCTCTCCCTGTCAGGCCATTGTACACCACGGGGCAGGCCTGCTTATCCAGAGCTGCAGAAACATCAAAGCTCTTGCCACCTTGGAGAAGAGTGAAAAGGGAACAAAGTCACTAACTTTCAGTAGTATTTTATCTCAAAACAATCCCAATATCTATTACTTTTGGGGTTTTTGGGGGTCTATGGGGGTTTTTATGCTTTTCTGAAGAGTGATAATTCTGTCTGCTTTGTAAATCAAGTAAAATAATCAACTATATTTCCATCTGAATCCATCTCATAAGAGATGTTCTGACACCCCAAAAATGTGGAAATCCCCATTTTATGTGGACTAGCACAAACAGAATCTGTAACTCTCCCTCTGGATCCTGTGGCCCTGACCCTGCAGTGGACACATTTCACCCAGGACACACCACAACTATAATTCATTTAAGCAGGGAAGTGCCCATGGCAGTGGGGTTGGAACCAGAGGATCTTCAAGTCCCTTCCAACCCAAACCAAGATTTTATGGCTCTAAGTAGATTTCTCAGGGTGTAAGATGGTGCATTCCCCAGGAATATCACTGAACAGTCTTTCCTCCACTAAAGGCCAAGAAATGAAGGCAGAGGCAGCTGGACTGTGTGGAGCTTACCAGCAGTAAAACTGACTCCATACTCCTCCTGGATCAGCCCATCCTCAGCCAGCTCGGCCAGGGAGGCGTTGGACCACTCAATGCCAGCCTTCCTCCCATCAGGAAAAAACACATAACCTACAGTGAGGCTGAAGGGGACAGGAATGCAGCAGGTTTGAAGTTAGGCCAAAACTCAAATGCACCAGAAAAATGGCAGAGAGAATTGGGACTTTAGTGCCTGGAGAAGAGAAGGCTCTTGGGACTTCTAACAGAGCTGGAGAGGGGCTTTGGAAAAGGGCCTGGAGTGCCAGGATGAGGGGAATGCTTCCCACTGCCAGAGGGCAGGGTTAGATGGGATATTGGGAAGAAATTCTTCCCTGTGAGGATGGTGAAGCCCTGGCACAGGGTGCCCAGAGAAGCTGTGGCTGCCCCATCTCTGGAAGTGTCCAAGGCCAGGTTGGATGGGGCTTGGAGCAACCTTGGGGCCATGGACATTGATCTTTAAGCCTCTGGATGCAGAGAACAGCAGTGAGCAAGGCAGGGCTCCTGTGGAATGCCCCACTGCAGCTGGAGCCCTCTCAAACAGCTGGGAGTGCCCAGCTTGTACCTCTAAATCATCCAGACAGACAGACAGACAGCTCCATCAGCCCTCAGCAGCTGAAGGGAAAGGAAGCAAGGGGAAGGTGAAAGCTGTCCTTGTGACTAACTGCAAATGAAAAATGAGGGTGTGGATGGAAATTGGGCTGTACAGGTTCAAAGCAGGAATTCACACAAAGGTGTCCTGCAGAGCAGCTTTTGCCAGCTCTAAGATGAGTGGTTTTAGCAACATAAAGTTCCTTGGTCACTTACTGAGTTGTGGTGGCTGGCATGCTGATAACTGTTAAATGTGCTGCAGTCCCATCCTGCAAGAGAGATAAAGAAAAAGCAGCCAGAGTTGTGCAGATTCATTTCTGAGGGTCCTTCACTGGCTGGACCAAGAAGACACAGGATAGAACTCAGCCTTTGCAATGTGTTATGGCTCCATACTTTAAAATCCTCTCACTACATCTCCCATGTAGAAAATCTGGCTGCAAACAAATCCATGAATACAAACCAAACACATCCAGGACAAATTAAGGACAATGGGAACAACAGAAAGTCCAAAACAAGAGGACACAGGAAGGAAACAAAGCCTGCAAAGAAGAACAAAACTGGTGTACTATGACCAGACTTTTCTAACCCCTATTCATCTATGTCTGGGAGCAGCAGATTGGGAAAATATTAAGAAGGAACTGGAATCTCATGGATTTACTAATTTCTCTTCCATCCTTAAGTCTGGACTCTTCATGCTCCACTTGGGCTGCTCTGAGGCAAATCTAAGCCTCCTCTCATGCTATAAATGCACAGACACTCAGGGTAAGAGGGCTCCAAGCTTCAAGCTGCAATAAACTTCTTAATGAAGTCAGCTGCCTTTTAATTAGGGGCAGAACAGCCGCAGCCACTTTGAACCTTGAAAAACTGGACAACAGGGAGAGGTTGGTTATACACACTGTGGTGCCAAAGCTCAGTCCCAGTAAAAGATACACAGGCACGTGATAAATCAGGATTTGTACAGAAGTGGGATTTTCCAAGCTGGGAGAAGAACTTTTGTTCTGAATTCAGTCTAAACCCCTGTAATGCTGCCTATAATAGAGAGTTTTGATTTATGCCTGGCTTGGCAAAGGAAATGCCCTTTCAGGAGCATCTGCTGGGCTTGGCTGGCAGCTGGCAGGGGCTGCCCTCAGCACGTCCCTGGGCTGTGTGCTCCCAGCAGCCACAGCTCTGCCTCTCCCCCACGCAGCACTGCAGAGAATTGTGGCTCAGCACAGGCAGAAATATTTGCTGACTGCTGTCATGAAGGCTTAGGATGCTTCAAACACCTCAGGCTTCCCATTAATGGGAATCAGCTCTGCAGCAGCTCCAGGGAGTGCTGGGTACTTGCAGCAGCTGAGAATCTCTCCTGTAAAGCTCCCTGCCTAATTTTTCTTGAAAAAGCCAAAACATTTTCAATATATCAAAGAAGTTTTGCTTTAATCAGTGTAACAAAATCTCAGTTTTTACACACACAGTTCTGCTTTTGAGAAAGAGCAAAAGCTCTCAACATTGATCTGGGCTAATGGTGCCACCAGTGAGAACTTTTGATGTGCACCATGGATGCTCCCAAATCCTTATTTTTGGATACTTAAACATGCCTGAAAAGCTCAGAAAAATTTCCTGCATTGCCATGTTAATACCTACTTCAAAGTGTGCCAAAATCATCACATAGCGGCGAATCTCAGCCCAGTTCCGGACACCTGCAAAAAAAACCCCCAAAATCCCTCAAGCTGGAGTTTCACCATTCCTGGGAAATGTGAACTAACAGTACCTGACTTCACAATAAAGAATATATAAAAAATAATAAATAAATATCCAAAAATATATTTCTTTTTGGATAAAGAAATATCAAGTCATTGATAACATGGTAAGCAATGTATGTCCCCAAACCAGTGCTGGTATTTCCTCTGGAATGTCTTTATTTCATGCCCAGGCATGGACCTGGTTATTTTAACAGCTAATCCTCCATCTCACTGCCCTGCCAGTGCCAGCTACACTGAGGGCATTCCCAAGGCAGGGAATTCTTTCCAGGGCTCTTACCATAGGAGTGGCTCCGAATGCCTTGGAGGGAAAGTTGAATTTTCCCAGCATTTTCTATTTCAATCTCTCCCACAGACCGGCCCCACTGCTCGTGTCGGAAATGCTGCTCCCTTTGTCTGGAAGAAAGAAAGAAAGGAATGGGTCAGCACAGAAAAGAGCTCAGCTTTCCTCAGGAATCTCCTCAATGCCAATCTGATGGATTTATCTCCCAAAATGAAGGAAATTTCAGAGCACCTCGACTATGGCTATCCCAGATTTTACACATCACTTCTACATTTTCCAGTTACTGTTACATAATGAGACACCTGAGAATGAAACAGCAGCAAATTCTCACCCTGACAGAACAGAAAATCACCCTTTGTTTGAAGAAATGCTGGGCTGCCAAACAGCTGCTGCTTAGAACTCAGCAGGTATCACCAAAACACACACATTACTGATAGACATAATTTCACACCATTGATTCTCATATTTTTAGCTCTCCAGAGTTTCTATAGTATTTTAAACACCCAGTTCAGCTCCTTTCTCATAGGATTATATTCCTTTTCTTAGTTATACCTGGACCATTGACTTTGGGAGCTGCCTAAATCAATGAAAACAGAACGAATAAGAAATATTTCTGATGCTGAGGGCTTCACTCAGATATCTGTGTGCAGGATCCCCCAGGTGTGGGGTGGCATTGAAACCAAGAGCCATGTCCTTTGTTGGAGCACTTCAAATTAAACCTACCTTCTAAATTCAGCTATAACACACATCAGACCTTGAAAAAATTATCCCCAGAAAAAATTAATCTTGCCCCTCACTTTTTGACCCTCTGGAAGAGCTCGATGGTCCAGGGCTCCTGGGCTAAAGCACGAGCAAACGTGCTGGGGCTACTGTCAACATTAAAGTTAAAAACATCTGTGGAATTCTCCCACCTAGAAAAAGAGAGAGGGGAAAAAAAAGACATTATTAGCATTCAGCTCATGCAAGGCCAAGTTGTGCACTTGCTACTTTGACAGAGGCAATCTTTGTGTTTTATTGGAAAATTCTGATTTTTGGCATTTTAAATGAGCTATGAGCTTACTGTACATCCCAAAGCAAAGATGAAAAACTTACTGCAAAGAGAATTTAACTGGTACAAGTTCTCCTTCCTCCTCACTCCACTGCTGTCTGTAGGATCCTTTCCTGCAAGGCAAAGCACTATCATTTTATATCACTATAATTTTATATTATATTATAATTTTGTTTATATCCTAAACAAACAACAAAATGTTTCTTGCATGTTTGGAATTGGAACAGAAGAATTCATAATACTCTATACCACCAGACTTATTTTCATTCCTTAAAAACCAAAGTGTCTCAGTTACCAAACAGCTTTTGGTTCATGCTGGTTAAATTTAAAATAAATGAAATATATTTCCAGATAGTGCTGAAAAAGTCTTGGGTTTATGTGTAGATAAATGAAATTAGGGAGTGCTGCAGTACCTGAGTAATCCATCAAAATTTATCTTCCAGCACATTTGGGACTCCAAGTATTCCATAGTGAGTCCTCCTCCACTCCAGATCTCTTTGGATTCATCTCTCACCATCATGTTTGGGTGCTGTGGGTGCTAAAAAAAGGAAATATTGTAGGAAAACATTTGCCTAATTCAATTGTGAGGATGCCACAAAGCAGTCTTGTTATACTAAATATGACTAAAACCCCAAAATAATGCACATCAATCTTTCTCTTTTTTTTTTTATTCCTATATTCTCCAAATAGGATTTTTCCTGCTTTTCCTGGTCATGGCTACTTAGTGAAAGAGATTTGTGAATATAAAGAGAGTTGAGTGCGAAGGGATTTATGTCAGGTCTTCTCTCCTTTACTATGTAGCCAGCTCTTAATAAAAAAAGAAAATCCTCAGGCAAAAATCTGATTAATGATATCTGATTAAGCTTTCTTTTCAGCAAGAATGAAGCAGATGTGAATAAAACTCCCTAAAAGCTTTTCCCTCTGTTTTAAAGAGGCAATTCCAAATGGTTTTTATAGCATGAAAATTAAAAAGGGGGGAAAACCAACCATCAGCAGAAAATGGAACTCATCAACCATGTGCTGCACCTGATTGGAAAGGCTGGATGCTCAAATTCCTCCTGGGGGATTTAATAAGGCACTTAGAAACTGTTGTGTTTTGTGCAGATTATGGGAAGGAGGAATGAGTGTCAGATGCTACAGAAAAGGGACATACCCATTTCTCTGATCAGTTCTGATTTATTGTCTGACCAGTTCCACCACTGCCTTTGGACACAGCCCTGGTGCCTTACTGGTGTGAAGATGCAGAGAACATAATTTTTTGGCTTGGGATTCCATCAGAGGTTCAAGAAAGGAGTTAAACACTGCTCCTGAACATCACCCCACATCCAGCACTCACTTCAAACTCGCCTATCCCATCCAGCCTGAGGAAGAGCCACATCTCACAGAGACCAGCGGGACGGCGGGCGAGGCGAGCGATCACAAAGCTCCTGTTGGTCTCTGCAAAGCCGGTGAAGTACAGGGAATCCAGAGCCTGGGGAAAGGGAAATGCATTTCAGCTCCAGCTGGGGGCAGGAAAGGGAGGGGAGAATGTCAGCAATCCTTTGGTTTCCATAGGCTTCTGCTCAGGGATCAAATTTTGCTTTCACTTTTTGCATTTCATAGCAGGCACCCCGAGAACAAACAGGCAGCTTTAAAAGCAGCAGTGAAAGCTTAGCCAAAAGAAAAGAGAGCTCAAAAAAATGGGGTTGGGCACTGAGGGGTGCCAGGCACCGGGATGCAGGGAACGGGAGCACCTGAGGGATTGCCAGGGGGATGCAAGGGCTGGAATGCAGAGGATGCAGTAGGGTAGAGGTGGTGTAGGGCCAGGGAAGTCCAAAGGGGAAAAGGTGTTCTGAGGGAACGTGGGGATGCCAGGGATGTCAGTTCCAAGACTGAGAGAACATGGAAAGGCTGGGGATGGCAGTTCCAAGACTGGGGAAACGTAGGGATGCAGGAGATGGAGTGCCAGGGGAACAGGGAGATGGGAGTGCCGGGGATGTGGGACACAGGGATGCCAGGCTGTGAGAATAAGTTGTCGCAGAAGCGAGCCCTAGGGAAGGGGGTCCCAGGGAAGGGGGTCCCAGGAATGCGGGGGAAGGGGGTCCCAGGGAAGGGGTCCCAGCACCGGGGGTCCCGGCTCACTCACGTGGGGGTCGGCGCGGAGCGGGCGCGGCCGGCGGGGCTCGGCGGTGCCCGCGGCCGCTCGCTGCCGGCAGGCGCCGAGGCAGAGCAGGAGGCAGCCCAGGGCCCAGCGCTTCAGCGGAGCCCAGGAGCCGGGGGCGGCCGCTCGTCCGGCCCCGAGCAGCGCCAGCAGCGCCGCGGCCACCAGCGCCAGTAGCGCCGGCAGCGCCGGCATCGCGGGGAGCGGACCGGGGAGAGCGGACCGGGGAGCGGAACCCGGTGCGGGACGCGGTGCGGGACGCGGTGCGGGGCTGGCTCCGGCCGCCCCCAAACCCCGCCTCGGGGCCGCTCCCCGTCCCGGCTCGGATCGCGGTCATTTCCGCAGCGGGGAAGTTGGATTTGCTGGGTTTAGTTACTGCGCACTCCAAGGGAAGTTCAGGCAGTTCTCCTGGAAGGACACTAGAGCAAAGCCTCTAGTGATGCGCGGCAGGAAAAGCGGGTGTGAGGCTCTATTCCCCAACTCTTTGCTGCAGATCGCTGAAGGACAGTCCGTTTAAGATTAGAGATATGAAATAAGAGTTTGATAAGGAGGGTGGTGAAACACTGACACTGAGGTGGTGGATGCCCCATCCCTGGAAACATTTGGATGCAGCTTTGAGCAACCTGGTCTAGTTAAGGATGTCAATGGCAGAGGGGAGATGTACTGGATGACCTGCAAAAGGATCCTTCCAAATCAAACTATTCTATGATGCTATAATTCTATGGTTTCTGATCTTGTTTTACTGGGCTCTTGCCAGTCCTTCTCTTGCTCCCACTGCCTGCTCCAGCCAACAGGCAGCAACCCATTTCACTCAAGGACCAAAAAACCCCACCCACAGCAGGCAGCTCAGCATCTCCTCAGGTACCATTGTAGGTACCATTTCTAGAAGTCATATTTTTGAAGGCTTTTGGCTGGCTGTGCAAGAGATCTTTTTTATTCCTTCTACAGTTAGCATTTAGTCTCATTTTCCTGCACTGAAACAAACCCAGCCTCTCAGGAGAGGCTGAAGTGCAGCCAATCTCACTTTGGAGAAAGCTGAGGCTCTCAGAACTGGGGCTTTCTTTGTCTCCTGGGTGTTTGGACTCCCTGTTAGCTCTCCAAACTTCTCAGCAGATTCCCCTTTACTTGCAAAAACATTTATTGTGCATTATTCTGCCTTGTTTCAGCTGTGCCTCAGTTTGGTTTTATGACCACCTCTGCCCTGGTTTGTGTTTAATGGATCAGTGCTTATTGTTCTTTCAATTTTCTTCTTGTTTTTAATGACCTCCTGAGCTCTGCTGCTCCTTTTTGCCCTTTTCCCAGTTTGT
Organism: Melozone crissalis; assembly: GCF_028551555.1. Taxonomy (NCBI): domain Eukaryota; kingdom Metazoa; phylum Chordata; class Aves; order Passeriformes; family Passerellidae; genus Melozone; species Melozone crissalis. Next base: position 3,128,195 of record NW_026535785.1, read on the forward strand.
CCTGATACTGATGTGCACTTACACTGCCTCAGTGGTCATGTTTCTGTTGTTCCCTCAAAACCTTTTAGCACTTTGGATGTTCCTTTTACCTTCTTAAAAAGGTTCCTCGGTTTTACACAGCTCCCCTTTTCTGAGACCAGGCACAGCTGTTCTCTGGTGATTTATAGCTGTCCATGGGCCACAGCAAATAAATTAAAAGGAGAAGGGCAGAAGGCACCAGAGATTCAGACAATGAGGTTCAGAAATTAATTTCTGTAAATCACCATTGCTTCAGCCAATATTGAAGGGGCACATCCTAAAGTTAAGCACCTAGAGCAGGCAGAGAGCCAATAAGGTTGTTTTCCAGAGAGTCAGAGGGATAATAATAATAAGGTTGTTTTTATATTTCAGGTTGTGCTGTGGAGGGATTGAGAACAGCCTGAAAGAAAGAGATGTGTCACAATGTTATCATCCTGCACCTGCAGCACGGCAGATGTGGCTCAGCCCACAGAAAGGCTGCAAAGGGTATGGATTATGAAAAACAGCTTTTCTTCTTTGCTAGAATCTGAACACATTATTGACACAGAGCTGTAATCAGTGGGGAAAGATCCACACAAATGACAAACCTTTGGGACTTTACAAACATGCACAGAATTAAACCCTCCTCTGCCTGAGGTGGAAGGGGCTACAATAAATGACAGATTCTTCTAAACTCTTGTTTTTCCCCAATGCAATCCATGAGCAGCTTTGCTGGAATCCTTACACAAACCATTTGAATTTCAATATTTGCATGTCTGAGGGGAGGAGCAATGTGAATATTTCATGCCTGATGTGTGAAGCATTCCCAGCCTCCCCCTGATTCTCCCCAGGCCACGGTGAAGGCATTGTGTGAATCTGTACCAGAGATAAGCTCCTTCCTTCCTCTCAGCACAGGACATGGAAACAATTTGTTTCGTGCCACCTCCTGTTTCCACATTTCTTAGGTAATTTGTTTGAGGGCTTGAAGTTATCTCTGGCAAACAATTTATCTTGGCAATATTATGTAATTGTGGTGGGAATGGGTTCCAAACCATCAGGACTTGCAGAAGAACCAAAGTCCTGGGGATGTTTTTAGTGTAACACCAGCTCTCCGTGTATTGAAACAAGTCTAAGAGTTGCTCCACATGTTCAGCTAAAATATGGGGAGGAAAAGACTCAACTGATTGTTTTTAAGATCAGGAGGAAATCAGGAATCTGTGACCGATGTGTGGTGCTAAAACACAAAGAAAAAAAAAGCTGCATTTAAGAATTTCTGGTTAGCATAAATTTAAACTTCTGTATAAGGTCTTAAGCATCTGCAATATTGCTGAAAAAAGATGTCACACTACCTAGCTTTTTTGTAACTCCTGGATAATTCTGGTACCTCAGCCAGCCTGAGATAAAAAGCACATGAATGGTAGTTTTCTCAAGGGTTAAACTCACTGTAATGGAATAAAAAAAAGAGAATATTATTTGTTTTCATTTTTATTCCTACATAAATAACATTAGTTACATTAAGGAAAACACCAAGGGAGAAGGCAGATTTAGAAAACGATCAGCTCTTATGATTTTGTGTCTATAAATATTTACATAATTACACTTGAAGAGCAGAGACATTGGCATAGACAAATTTCCTTTCGTATGTGCAACCAGCTGTTGGGAAATAGAAGAAATATGCAAAATCAAGCTTTACAGAAGCCCCCAATATTTCAGCACAGAAGAGGAGACAAACAGGCACGTGAGCAGCTGTATTTTACTCACTTATCAGCACACAGCACCCTTGTGCACTGGCTGCCCGTGTCCCACTAGATGGTGGTCATGCTACAAGAAAAAAAGGATGCAGGACCGTGCCCGAGTTGTCATCGTTTCTGTTTGTCATCCTTCACCATTTTTGTTTTAAAAATATCCTCAGCTCACACACTGCAAGGGTTTTGCCTGTACTTTTTGAGCCACTGGGTCTGTATTAATACACAGTGGGAAATCCTGAATGAGTGTCATATAATACTTCCGTATCAAACAATTTAACTATTGATGTTTAAGCACAGTGAACAACTGCTGAACATGCTCTTGAATCAGGTGCCAAATCACATTCCTGATGTTCTCAGAAGTGAAATCATAGAATCACAGATGGTTTGGGTGGGAAGGGACCTCAAAGCTCATCCCATTCCTCCCCCTGCCATGGGCAGGGACAGCTCCCACTGTCCCAGGCTGCTCCAAGCCCCATCCAGCCTGGCCTTGGGCACTGCCAGGGATGAGTACAAATTAATGAGGGACTGTAATGGAATTTGACCACAAAAATACGTGTTGACATAAAGCACAAATTCTTCATGAAAGAACTGAGTACCCACTGCCTCTGTGCCCGGTTCTTGCAGGGGCAGGGTGATGTCCCCACCTGGGGACATCAGGGACCTGGAGCTGCTGCAGAGAGCCCAGAGGAGGCTCCAGGCTGATCAGAGGATGGAGCAGCTCTGCTGGAGGAAAGACTGGCAGAGCTGGAATTCTTCACCTGGAAAAGTGAAACTTCAAGGTGACCTCATGGCAGCACCTGAAGGGAGCCCACATGAAAGATGGAATTGGGACTGTTTATAAGAGCCTGGAGTGACAGGACCAGAGGGAATGGCCTCAAACTGACAGAGTACGTTTGGATTAGAATTAGGAGGAAATTCTCCCACGTGAGGGCGGGGACACCCTGGCACAGACCGCCCAGCTTAGCTGCGGCTGCCCCATCCCTGGAATTGCCCACGCCGGGTCGGACCACGGCGCAACCAGGGACAGCGGGCGGTGTCCCTGCCGGTGGCCGGGGTGGGAAGGGACGGCAGGATCGCCACCCTCCGAGCCCGCTCCATGAGGTCGTTGCGGGTGTGCCTAACCCTGGGCTGCCCTCCGTGCCCGCTCCATGAGGGCGCTGCAGGTGAGCCCAGCCCCAGCCCTGCCCTTCGCGCCCGCTCCATGAGGGCGCTGCGGGTGTCCCTGCGGGGGCAGGGGTAGGACGGGATGGGAGGATCTCTGCCCTCCGTGCCTGCTCCATGAGAGCGCTGCGGGTGTGCCAGTGCCTGTGCCCATGTCCTGCCCTCCGTGCCCGCTCCATGAGGGCGCTGCGGGGGTACCCAGTTCCACCCCCATTCCCAGCCCTGCCCTCAGGGCCGCGCCAAGGGCGCCCCGCCCGCCGCGCCTGCGCGGAGCCGCGCGCGCGTCCCTTCCGCCTCCCGCGGAAGCGCCGCCCCCGCCGCTTCCGGGATCCTGCGGCTCCTGGGGAGCCTCGGGAGCCGCGGGCGCGGTGGCGGCGGGCGCGGAGCTCCAGCGGCCGGGGCCCGGCCCCAGCGCCCCACCGCGCCAGGGCAGCCGCGCCGCCACCGCCGCCGCCGCCGCTGCTGCCGCTGCTGAGGTAAATCCGCTGGCGGTCCCCCGGCGGGTCCCCGCAGCAGGGAGCGCGGTGGCCCCGGGAAGGGCGAGCGGGGAAGGTGAGCGGGGCTGAGGTGCCTCAGGCCGGGCTGAGCGCTGTGGGCGCCCTTCGTGGGGTGTTTCTGCGTCTCATGTCGCTTTCCGCGTTATTTACACCCTCAAAAAAATTAGAAATTCTCCCCCGGCAGCTGTGGGCAGGAGCGCGGCCGTGCCCCGGTGCCCGGTGCGGAGGCCGAAGGGCAGCGGGCACCTCCCGTGTCTGCCCCGCTCCTTCCCTTGCCCTGCCCCTGCTCCGGGAGTTCCCCTCATTTCTGTGCTTCTCCTTTTCCTCATTTCCCGGCGCTTGTAGGAAGTGGGAATGCAAATAGCTCTCAAACGAGAGGGTGGGTTCGTGCAGCACGGCGTGAGTGTGATCTGTGCCGAGGAAAAAAAGGGATTGGGAAATCACTGGCTATTTTTCGAACATATATAAATAATATATGTTCCTTTTCCGGGTTAAGTAAAGGTGGTCCGTCCACCTTGGACAAATCCGGTAAATTGGTCCAAATCAGGTGGTAATTGACGCGTTATGAATTAAAAGTCTCTACTTTTTTTACTGAATATCCACTGGTGTGATGGTATCGGGATGCAGAATTACAGTGATGTAACTGTTTGCTTTGCTGGAGACATAATTAGGTTGAAGTCGCCGTGACTGTTCACATTAACAGACCTAAATTAGCTCTTTTGAAGTGAATGCTCTCTGGCTTTGAAAATTTGCAGATAAAAAGGAGCCGTACTGGTTCATTAGGCGATGGAACTGATGTGAAATTTTAGTGGTTTGAGATTAGAGTTAAATAGCTGAGATCTCTTTGTGGCTGAAAGGAATTGGTAATACTTTTATCTCTCTAAATACTCTATCTCCCTTCTTGGTTTTCCTTTAGCATGGGATATTTTGTATCATACAGATCTGAAGATTTCTTTTTTGTGCCTTTTATGAGGGTGGAGAGCTTTTAAAGAAAGTGAATAGATGGAATTTTGCAGTGGTTGAATGGCTGAACATGAAGAATATAGTGGAAATATGAAATGAGGAGCAATTCAACATGAGGAACAATTGAAACAAAGGCTTGAGCACTCCTCTAATGAATACTGGAAGTTGCTAGTGAGAATAGCTTGACCAATAACATTATTTTTTGAACCTGGGAAGAAGAATCACATGGACGTGGACATGGATGTGGATATAATAGCTAAGATAAAAATGTGCTTGCCAGGTTGAGCAATCACTGTGTGTGATACCTGAGCTCTCTTCAGTGGAGTGTGAGGGCAGAGCATGCCCTGATGAATGCAAAAATTAGAAATAAAAAATTGCTCTCTCAAGTAGGATGTGATCCATTGCTGTTGGCAAAGAGGTAAAACTTTCAGCTTTCACATACCAATGTTGACATTGGTGTGAGCCTGCAGCCTATGGGCTCTAATCTGAATTTGAGGCTGTGGCCCTGATCCAGAAGAGGCAGAAATCAAAGCCCAGCCACAGATTGTGTTCGTGTCCTTCTCAGGTGAAGGTTGTTTCATCCAGGAGCCTTTTGTCCTTGCTGCTGTGCCCAGTGAGCTCTTGCTGGATCAGATAATGTTCTTTGCTGGGCAGCAAAGTCAGGTGTAATTTATTTTCTTTGACTTTCACATTTCAGAGTGAAAGATCTGTTATTGAATAGATATCCTGTTGAACATCTCTGGTATTACTTTGTGCTTTTATTAAAGTGTTTTGGTAGCATAAATCTATTCCATGTCTGATAGCAAAGCTTTGTAATACTTCATATAAACACATGTTCAGAGTACATGCATCAGGCTGTTTTCTTGCATTTTTAATAACTTCTTTTGCTGTGGATTCTCATTTCTGGGTTTTGAGGATGTTTATAGAGATGCTACTGCCATAAATCATAGAAATGGTTTGGGTTGGAAGGAACCTTAAAGATCACCTTGTTCCCAGCCCCTCTGGGAACGTGCTCAACCAGATGGGATTGCTCAGAGCTCCATCCAGCCTGGCCTTGAACAATTCCAGGGGTCCAGGGGCACCCACAGCTTCTCTGGGCACCTGTGCCAGGGCTGCCCACCCTCACAGGCAGCAATTCATTCTGTAAATCTGAACTAAATTTCTCTCTTTCAGTTTAAAAAAAGACATCAGTAATTAGATTATCAACTTCCCAATTAAACCTTCATAGTTATGCTGAAGTATTTCTGTATACTGAGGAGATTCAGAAGCAGCACATCCCCTTTCCACAACTGGAAAGGAGCAATTCCAGTGTTTCATGATGGGCTGGCTTAAGGAGAATTGTAACAACAGCTTGAAACTTGACTGTGTTAAATATGTGCTTGGTGAATATTCTCTTCAATGCGTGCACACAAATAATCTCCCATTAATTCTGTGTTCAGAATTAATGTGTGCCTGCAGGAGAGCAGAGATGGACCAGCATAAGGAAAGGGCTGCAAGGCATAAATGGGAAATCCAAGAGATAAACACTTAATTTATTGTAAGAACAACAACAGCAGGGTTTTGGAGGGATGGTGAGCTGTGCCCCTGAGCATGGATTTGGGATAAGGTGATGGTAACACTGCAGGGTTGTGTCGTGGATCTCCATCACAAGTTATTCCAGCTGCTCTCTCCAGAGCTGTGTGTGCTGTGTTTAGGACATCCCAGGTTCCCAAATTGCTGAGACGGTCCCTGGAAAAGAATCAAAACAGCCACAGCTGACTTTTTAAATGCCTTTGCAGCTTGGTTTGCCTGGATCTGTAATGAAAGGAGGTGATTCTTCTGAATGAGACCTGGCTCTGTGCAGACATTATCTGATAGATATTTATCTCTCCAAATTGCCCATGGGTGCAGGAGGAGCTTTGCCTGCTTGGTTTGCTTCAAACTCCCAAGTTCCTGGAGTTAATGTTTGTGCTGTAACCTCTTAGGGTGATCACAGGGCTGTAATTTTGGTTTGCTTCCAGGTGGGATTTAAACCCACTGTATGTAAGTGCTGCAGGATTATTATTCTAATGTGTTGGTGTCTCTGCAACTATGGAGAGAAATCAGAAATGTTGAAATAAAGGCTTTTTCTTTATTCTGTTACCACTGAAATGGGAGGAATCTTAGGAGCTGTCCATTGTGTAGCTTGAAGGAAAAGGCAACCAAAAAAATTTCTGCTTTGACAGCTGATGGATTTTTAGCCTGTGTATAAATTCTTACTTGTTCAAAAAAATTACAGAGAAGTAAGCTTTTCTTTCTTCCTACAATGTTTTTCTGTTCATCAAAAAAATAGCAGAGAAAAGGACTGTTCCTAACCCTGAAGTGCCTGTTTTTTTGATTTAATTACCAGTCCAGGGGCCTTATGATACAATTAGTTGTGTTGTGTCGTTTATCTTCCTAGTGCCCTTTGCAACCTTCTCCCACTAAACCCAATGGTTTTACAAGGCCATCTTGGTGATCATGAGTTTATAGCATAACTTCTTCAAAAGTTGTGTGTGGTTTTTTATTCCATGAGTACATCTGCATTTTAGACCTGAGTTTCAGTACCAGTGAGGTGCAGGTCAGATGAGAATTTCAAATAACACCTAAGAGTGGAACAGGGTTGGGTCAGGTTTGATATAACCACGTGTGCAAACAACATTGGGCATGAAGCTTTGAATAATTTGGTGTTATCTTCTCATGCTAAATAAAGATTTGTACAAGGTCAAATGAAAAACTGTTGCTTGATGCGTTAGAGGTTGAAGTGTAATGCTTTGCCCTTTTGTACTCCAAGAGTAAATTTGGTTAGGACAGGCATTGAAGCAAATAAATGGAGAGTAGAGGGAAGCTGTGAGCATGTCAGTGGGGAGGCTGAGCTCTTCATGAAGGGAGAGCTTTCAAACATTGATCCCCTTCCCTTGCAGGGACCCAGGTGTGGGCAGATCCCATGGGAATGCCTGAATCCATTATCCCTGCAAAGCTGAGCTGAGGGGACACTTGCACACAAACCAGGAGCTGGTGAGGCTGTGACAAACACAGATTTGCACAGGATTGCAGTTGTGATTCGGGGCTGAGTGAACAAATCACATCCCTGCCTCAGCAGTGAGCTCTCCAGGAGCTGGTGAGGCTGTGACAAACACAGATTTGCACAGGATTGCAGTTGGGGTTAGGGGCTGAGTGAACAAATCACATCCCTGCCTCAGCAGTGAGCTCTCCAGGAGCTGGTGAGGCTGTGACAAACACAGATTTGCCCAGGACTGCAGTTGGGATTTGGGGCTGACTGAACAACTGAACAAATCACATCCCTGTCTCAGCAATGAGCTCTCCAGGAGCTGGTGAGGCTGTGACAAACACAGATTTACACAGGATTGCAGTTGTGATTCGGGGCTGAGTGAACAAATCACATCCCTGTCTCAGCAGTGAGCTCTCCAGGAGCTGGTGAGGCTGTGACAAACACAGATTTGCACAGGATTGCAGTTGTGATTCGGGGCTGAGTGAACAAATCACATCCCTGTCTCAGCAGTGAGCTCTCCAGGAGCTGGTGAGGCTGTGACAAACACAGATTTGCACAGGATTGCAGTTGTGATTCGGGGCTGAGGGAACAAATCACGTCCCTGTCTCAGCAGTGAGCTCTCCAGGAGCAGCCGATGGCTGGGAGCTGAATGTGTCACCTGCAGGGCTGAGTGTGTCACTGCCATCCCCAGCTCCCCACGGGTGGGTGGCACTGCACATTAATGGCAACACTCAGCCTGTCTGCTCCTCTCTCTGCTCAGCTGCCACCAGATGCCACCTCGGTGACAACTTAATGGCTGTGCATTTCACAATATTGTGAAGTTTAAGGGAAGTCTAAAAGCTTGTTTGTACAGCAAAGCACAAAGCAGTCACAGCTTCCTGCAGTGGTACAGGAGATAAGGGGGTGGTTTTAAACTAAAAGAGAGTCAGTTGGGTTTGGTAGCAGAAGTTTTTCACAGTGAGGGTGGTGAAGCTCTGTCAGGGATGTCCAAACTCAGGTTTTGGGGGTTTGGAGCAGCCTGGGATAGTGGGAGATGTCCCTGCCCATGGTAGATGGTGGCACTAGGTGACATTTAAAGGTCCCTTCCAACCCAATCTATTCAATGATTCTGATATGTTCATAACAAACATTTGCATTACTGCCTAGTCTTGCAGTAGAATGTTTTGGTTTGTTTAAATAAGGTAAGAGACTTCTTTTTCAATTCCCCTTGAGCTGGACACTTTTGAAAATGGGTACTGAAGAACTCCACAGTAATGTTGTGTTTGGAGTATCTATTTCTAACCAGCTGCTTTCAGAAGCTTTTCAAGAAAGTGACTTTGTATTTGCCGTGGCTCTGAAATGTCACAATCCTTATGTTACTTTCAAAATATATTAAGTTAACCTTGCAAATAAGAGTGATTTCAATGTCTCAAAATTTACTTCAAATAAATAGAAAATAAAACCAATGAAGAAGAAAACCTTAGGTGCTTCTTTAAGCACTTTAACCAGACAGCAATTCAGGCCCACAGCTCTTCTGTTCTCTTCCCCAAATAGAAATGAAAGGCAAGGTTCTGTGCTGCAATCCTGCTCCAAGTGCCAGGTGGTGATTCCAAAAGTTAACAGCCAAAAATGTCAAGGTTTCAAGTACCTGGTTTCTAAATAAAACACAGACTTTTTCATTGTAGCTACATGCAGCAAGTTTCAGAGTGCTACTACTGATGTCTATTATTCTATTATTATTCTGTATATTTTTCTGTTCTATTATTAATGTCTACTATTATTTGTATTTAACAATATTTTCCTGGTGCAGCTTTGCTAATCAGTTTGTTGGTGATGTCTTTGCAGATCACATCAGACATGACTATGTGAATAACCAGGGATAAGCCAAAGGCAGGACAGGATGTCAGAATAACATACAAAACATTTTTGAGGTATTTGTTTTGTTTTGGATTTCTTTATTGTGCTAAAAATTTTTGGTTGTCTTTAAGATATTTAAGCAAAGTGAATGCAGTAATTCTGTGCAATTCCATACTTAAAACATGCTTTAAAATTTTAGAAACCCTTTTTTTTTTGAAGTAATAACTGATTTGCATGGTTATCTTCATGTTTCAACTGCTAATTATGTATTCTTATGACACTTAAATTTTCTTGACCACAAGGGCTGGTGATGTCCCAAAGTGCTATTTGACTTAATTGGAACAGATTGTGGTTTTAATTCTGAACATTAAGAAAAATCAGGATAATTTGAACTGGGTGAAAAGAGGGCCATATTTAGGTTAAGTTAAGCTTAAATTACTTTTGAAGGAGATAAAGTTCATTCTTTCCTAAGGTAATTTTCTTGTGTGTGACATCTTCATCCTTGGCTTAGCAGCTGCATTCTGGTGAGAGAGAGGAATTTTGTCCAAAAAAACCCCAATGTGTGAACAGAAAATACAATTTAGCTCCAAGAAATTGTACTAGATCCAAGCAGCAGAGCTGGATTTCAGTTTGTTCTGTTCCTCAAGCAGAGAATATGTCCTTCAGACACCTCACAGTGTCCTGGGAGCTTCCCAGCTGTTTTTGCAGTTGCTCTCACATCTCTCTGCTGCATTTGCATGGATTTATTTTCATTTCTGGTTTCTTGGATTGCTCCTGCCTGGTTCTGACATCAAGGCTTAAGGATCAGAAGGATTTCTTGTGTTATGTGTTTTTCTGATTCCTGATAAAGAATTTTTAAAGGATTTAGACCAACACAGCTTTATCAAACACCATCTCAGTGCCAGTGTCTTCACCTGGTAATGGCAACTTGGGCCATTCTAGAGGAACAAAGTGATCCCATATTCAATATCTTGGGATGGAAATTGAAATTGCTGTGCCATAATCCCTACAGTCATGTACAGGCTGCCATTAATAAGGGGGGAAAAGGGAGACCTCTGTGTGCCTGTGATAAATCAATAGAAATGCTTTCAGGTTTCTCTCAGACAAGGCCTTTAATAGCAGGAATCAATTGGATTTTTAGAACACAGTATACCTTTAAAGCAGCAGGATATTCTTGAGGCCTAATGTTGAAGTTTTAATTTGTCTCATGTTTGTTGGTAGCACTTCAGTTTCATTCCATATCTTTCTTTGGGGGAGATGTCTGGGAAATAATTCTGTTTTCATGAGAACTGTTAAGGCTTCATGTCTGGTTTTGGCTCCATGTTGGAAGGACAACAAAGCCTTAAAAGAGTTTCATGAAATTAAATTAATTAATGTGTTCTTTGAAAATCTGATTCATGTAATCTGTTGCCATGTTCATTTAACCAGAACCATTTGTTTCCCTTAAGGTTGGGCTGATCTGAGACCATTTGATAAGTTATCCAATAGATCTTGTGGTTTTTCCTAAACAATAACATTTTTTATCAACAAATTTAGCTGCTTTCTGACTTGCTGCGTTGTTTGTTGTGAGCAGTGTATTAGAACAGCTTTATTTCCATCCTGGTTTCTTTCTACTCTTCCTCACTTGCTGGAGCAGAATGAAAAGTCAACAGGCTGGTGCCATAATCTGCTGTTTTAAAAGAGACATGAGCTGTAATTTAATGAAGACTTTGCCATTTTAGTCTGAGATAAAAGAGAGAAGTTGAGTTTTTGACAGAAGAGGAGGAGTGGTGTATGAGCACAGCACGATGGAAGTGAAACCAGTCTAAAATCCCTTTGTCAGGCATTGAAGTTGGATGTTATTGGTGGGTTAACCTTGGCTGGACATCCACCAAAGCTGCTCTCTCAGAGAGGGGAGAGAAAAATATTAAAAAAAGCCTTGTGGGTCAAGGTAAGAGCAGGAGAGATCAGTCAGCAATTACCATCACAGGCTTGACCTGGGGAAATCAGGTTAATTTATTACCAATGACATTAGAGTAGAATAATAAGAAATAAAAGCAAAGTAAGAAACAAACAAACAAAACTAAAAACAAACAAAGAAAATCAAAACCTTAAAACCTGTCCCCCTTTCTTTCATATTCATCTTTCTGCACTCCCAGAATCGCTCAGGTGTCGATCAGAAAGAATCCCAGCTCTGTTTTGAACTTGACCATGCTTTATCTCCCAGAAACAAAACCCCAGAGCCAGCTGTGCTCTGTCTCCTCATTAATAATGAATAACGATGATGATGATGGTGGTGGTGGTGCTGTGTTTGTCCCTGCAGGGCGAGGCCAGCAAACCATGCAGTCATCAGGGCACCGATTCCGCGATGTCGAGCACCACCCGCTCCTGGCCGACAATGACAGCTACGACTCCTCCTCCTCCTCCTCCTCGGAGGCTGACATGGCTGACAGGGTCTGGTTCATCAGGGATGGCTGTGGCATGGTCTGTGCCATCATGACCTGGCTCCTGGTGGTCTATGCAGACTTTGTAGTGACTTTTGTCATGTTGCTGCCTTCCAAAGACTTTTGGTACTCCGTGATCAACGGGGTTCTCTTTAACTGCTTGGCAGTGCTGGCTCTGTCGTCACACCTGAGGACTATGCTGACTGATCCAGTAAGTATCCAAGACTTCTTTGGCATTGGATTGTCCCATCCATCTGCACAGAAGTTTGGAGAAGTCTTCTGGGAAAAGTAGTGTTAGAGGCAAAATCCTCGTGTTAGATTCAAAATCCTCGTGTTAGATTCAAAATCCTCGTGTTAGGTTCAAAATTCTCATGCTAGAGTCAAAATTCTCATGCTAGAGTCAAAATCCTCATGTTAGATTCAAAATCCTCATGTTAGATTCAAATCCTTGGGCTAGATTCAAAATATTTGTGTTAGAGTCAAAATATTTATGTTAGATTCAAAATCCTCATGTCAGATTCAAAACCCTCAAGGTTTGGATGACACCTGTGCTTATCATCAGGATTGTACCTCTACTTCTCCTGTTACTCTATTAATGAAACCATAGAACAGTCAATATAAAATTTATAAAAGTGTTAGACTCAAAAAAACCCAGTAAAATATTACTCCAGGTCCTGAAGTAGCTAGTAAAGTTTAGTCTTCCTTGTCCTCATTTTGCTTACTTTTTTTTCATCAGATTTATTTTCAAAATTTGTACCTTCATCCTTCTGCATCTCTTGAAATGCTCCCATGCTTCCCATGGAAAAACATTCAGAGGTGGATGTGCTGCAAAACCTCAGGCACACTTGGCATAGTGGAAAAACCACTGTCTCATGTGATTCCTGCATTTTTGTCCTTGAATATTTGGAAAGGGAAGGGAGATTTAAGCTGAACACACAGTGAAGCATTGTAGGTGTAAGAGGTCTTGAAAGTGCTCATTTCTTAGAACTTTTACTCCTCAAGATTTCAAGTGATTAAATGGTTGATTTTGTACTAAAATCTATTACTATTTTTAAGGAATAAATTTGGGAAAAACATCTATTTTCTCCAGATATTTGGAGAAAAATGGAGATTTTTCTCCAGCACCAGTGTATAGAGAAACATTCAAAAACCCAGCAGGGTGTTGTAGTTAATGATTTTCTAGCTCTTTGATTTACTTCTGTCCACACCCAGTGATGAAATATCACAACTTGTACAAACTGTGACAGCTCAGAGAGTTAATGGTTTAAGGATTTATTGCTTATAAAGATGAGCTGGTAAAGCTGGGTGTCTTTCTAGACCTGTGGTGTTTTTTATGATGCAAACTGAGACGAGTCACTGCTTTTTTCCTTTCGTGCTGACTCCCAGAATGGAAGGCACAACTGTGTGATAGGAACTAAGATGAAAGGAATGAACTGCCTCAAAACTCAAGTGAATTAAATTTACACTTGTAACTATAAAAAATAGATTTTTTTGCTGGCTGGCTGTGACTGTGAAAGATGGTTTTGAAATAGAGTGTATTTTTGTCAGCAAAATGCTTGAAAGCATGGTCTGAGGTTCTGATCCTTGTGGCAGGTGAATAGGGAAATGTGAGATGTTTACACCAAATATTAACTGGGTGAGAATGTTCAGATTGCAAAATTCAGCTCAGGAGTAGAACATGAGTGTTGAAGGAAGTCCCTGTGAGCACCTGGTCAGGTTTGGAGCACCACTCAGCCACAGAGCTCACCTGGGACAGGACCTGGGCTTGTCTTGGCCAACACAAACACAAATTTATTATTCCAGGCTGTAGGTAACCAAAACTCCCCTGAGCAGAGAGGTGTTTGGCAGTGGAATCTGAGTTCCTGCTGGGTTCTTTATTCTGTCCCAGATGTTCTTAAGGTGTCTGTGTCAAGTGCTGATGTTGCCAGGGGGCTTTTCTGAATGAGAATTAATTCTAGAATGTTGCAGTTGGCTCAGGCTGACCTGCAGAAGGCTCTCCCTGTGTGAAGGAAGTGCTGACCTGGAGCAGTGGTACAGAAAATCCACTTGGCTGCCACATCCCAGTTTGTTTCACAATCACTTCCCCTCACAGATAAGGCTTTATCTCCATCAATGAGCAGGGTGACGATGATGCTGAATTATTTTCTCCTTACTAATCCAAATTTAGATCCTGATCTCAGGATGCAGCTCTGTGATAATCACATCAGAGAACTAATCACTAAAAGTTAATTTCTTTTCCCAATCAATTATTTTTCTTTTGAATCAACTCTTTACCACGAAGCTGCACAATAAAGAAGAGTAAAGGAGCCATTGCTGGTCCTGCTAACAGTGGTCAAGCTAAAGATTTTAGGAAAGAAAATTACATTTCTCAAAAACTTGGGGCAGGTGGTTAAACCCTGGCTTCAGACAGTTGAAATAACATCTTTCAAGTAGCTGCTGATTTTTGTGGATGGCTTCACCCATTAATCAAATTCCACAAGAGATATTCAGTGTAACTCCTCAGAAATGATGGGCAGTGCTTGTCTGCAGGGTAAGATGTGTCTCCCTCTTCATTTCTGTGGGCTGGTGACAGGATATTCTATGAGAATTAAGCTAATACTTGGCCAGAGATGAGTCTTGCTGGAATAAAGCTGAATTTGAGGTCAAGCAGAGGTAATTTATTCATTTGGAATTGATTCTGGCTTATAGCAGACTGGCTTTGAATAAATGAACTTATTTCAGCAATTATCCTGAGGTTACTGCTATGAAGTCTATGAAATGTATTTTTAAATGCTCTCATGCCATTTAAGAAGCTTTTTCTCCTCTAATTGAAATGATTTCAGGGGGCTGTGCCCAAAGGAAATGCCACTAAAGAATACATGGATAATTTGCAGCTGAAACCAGGAGAAGTGATCTACAAATGTCCCAAGTGCTGTAGTATCAAACCTGAGCGTGCACACCACTGCAGGTATGCCAGAGTTCCTTCCAGAGTTCTGCTTTTGGAGGCCTGGAATAACAATCCTGATATTTGTTTGTTTTTTCCCCCACAAATTTCTTTTGGTATCCACTAAACTTTCAAATTCCTGCATTGCAGAGTATTTTGTAAGTGTAATGTACAAAAAATGACTGTGGATGAGGGGAGAGAAGTAAGAAACTCTAAGATTTTATTACAATAACTGTGCTCTGGTGTCTTAAATAATTTAGATCAGTGAATATCTTTTCCTGTGCATCATTCCAGTTATTGTGCTCTGCTGTGGGTAATGCAGGGCAAAGAAAAGAATCTCAAATTTCTGAGGGAGCTGATTTAAGAAGTGACTCCTGCAGTCTTAACAAAATTAGAGTAGTTTAAAATTATTACTTTGTGTTATCTCTTCTTTGCAGTGCATTTGAAGTTATTTGTGAATTGGCAGATTATTTTCCCAAAGTTGCATGAATAATGGGTTAAATGCACTTCCACTTACTGAAAATCCATTTGAATAAGGACAGAAATAATGATCATTTGAACTAAACACGCTATGGAGGAGATAGTAAATGTATATTTTTAATTCTCAATCCTTGGAGTGTTTAGGCACTGTGGAAATGCTTTTGTAGTGTTTATTGTGTGCCAGTAGAAAATAGCTGTGCCTGCATAATCAGGGCTTACATAAAGATGCAAATGCTTCTGGTGGCTCTCTAGGTGTGGGGAGTGATGTGTTTGAATTGTGAGAAGTACGAAATCGAAATCTCTGCCTTGGTGCCTGTCAAAAGAACAGAGCAGAGTCTTGTCAGGACTCTGAGATGATTCTGGAGCTTTGTGGGTTCTAAATTAAAAGCCTCATGTGTGTGTCAGTGCTCAGTGCTACGGCTGAGGAGCTGCTGCCATTTATAAATCCTCGGCCTTGGCATGGAGCTCCTGTTCCTCTCTCAGCTCTGAGTGGGATTTTGGATCTGGAGTGTGAAGGGAGAAGTTCCATGGATAAACAGGGGAGGATGGAATGCTCTCCAGTTGCTCTGTGTGTGCTTTAGGCTGGCTTTGCTCAGGTGCACGTCCCTGGCTGTGCAGGGATGCTGCTGCTGCTGCTTTGTCGGCTCAGGAGGGCTCACTGGAGGATGGCTGGGGGTGGAGGCAGCACAGCTGCTCCCAGAAACTCCCTGGGGATCCAGGAGAGCTCACATGGCCTGCCTCTGTGTCCGTGAGGGACAGCTGGGAGCCTGCAAACATGGCCTGCATCTCATTTCCTCATCCCATATTCAGGTTGATTCCTACAGAGACCTTGCAGGTATCTGTGGAAAATATTTCCCACATTTTGGTCCTGGTCGGATTTGCTCATTTAGAAGGAGCCCTAAGTGAAGACATCTGTTGAAATACTCCAGCTCTTTTTCTGTCTTATGTACCAGAGATCCTGGAGCTCAAATGCCTCCTTTAGAGCAAGAATTTGAGCAGCATTTATTTTTTAAAGAAGAGCAAGAATTGATAATGTCTGTGATAAAGCTGATATTTTCAAGGGTTTTTTTTTCCCCCAAGCACCTGTTTGGGGTTCCAGCTTTGTCTGCCTTAGGCATTGTTTTAATCCTTGATCAAATATTTTACTTGAGGGCAAAGGAGGCATTTTGGGGCTTGCTCAGTGCATCTCTGGCTCCACACAATATCTGAAAGAGAAAGCCAGAGCTAATTTGGAAGGAGTCCTAAGTGAAGACATCATCATCTGTTGAAATACTCCAGCTCTTTTTCTGTCTTATGTACCAGAGATCCTGGAGCTCAAATGCCTCCTTCAGAGCAAGAATTTGAGCAGCATTTATTTTTAAAGCAGAGCAAGAATGGATAATGTCTGTGATAAAGGAAATACCTGATATTTATATTTTTATAAAGTTTGGGGTTTTTTTTCCCCAAGCACCTGTTTGGGAATCCAGCTTTGTCTGTCTTAGGCATTGTTTTAATCCTTTAATCCTTGATCAAATATTTTACCTAAGGATAAAGGAGTGATTTTGGGGCTTGCTCAGTGCATCCCTGGCTCCACACAATATCTGAAAGAGAAAGCCAGAGCCTGAAGGTGTTGTGATGTTGCTGTCATGTTTTTCTCAGCAGTTGCATTTCTGGTTTAATTGTCTTTGTTTCTGTTAATTTGATTCTTTGCCTTCAATTTATCACTGCAGGAGTCTGCCCAACAGAAAAAGGGTTTGTTTGATTATGCTGCCAATTTTTGTATTGGTTTGCAAATCCCATTAAAAGGATGATCTAGTCCCAAGTATTTAAAGTGGCAATTTGCTGATAGAAGAGGCTTGAAAATGGAAATTGAAGTTGGTTGCTGTTGGGAAATACTTACACTCAGAGAGCCACAGTGCATGTTTTCAGTAGTAAATTATTAACAGAAGAGACTCTTAGGATGTAGTTACGAAAATTGTTGTGCAACACTGCAACAGAAGTTCTTTTAAGGCAGAAAAATAGTTTCATAATACACATTAGTGATGGGGAAAAGAGCAAGAACCTTTTATTTACAGCTAAGCATCTCTGAAATCAAGTGATGCAATTGAAGTGATGTTTTAGTGAGCAGTTAACATTTTCAGCCCTATCCTGAGTGAATGGGATTTCATTTTCACTGAAGGAGCACAGCTGTCATCATTTCTGCCTGTTCTGAGTGTTTGTGTGTGGGGGACTCTGAATAAAGTCACTGAGATGTTTCCACCAGGCTCCCAGGGAATATCTGTTACCCACACCCATTTCTCCTGAGTCTTTAGCTGTGTCTTTCTGAATGTTATCTTTGCCATTCAGAGCTGTAATTGCACCTGCCTGAGTTCATGGAGAGACTTTCCTCCATGCACAGCTGCTTGTTCTGTTTGCTTCTCTCTTGTGAACAGCCCTGGGTGCAGCTGGAGGAGGGATTTCCCCAAACTCCTGCTGCATAAAAAGGAATAAAATACAAGGGATGGGGTAGGAAGAAGGCAGAGGCACTGCTGGAAGCATTGCTGTGAGATTGTTGGTGGGAGAGCAGGAATGAAGGCGGGGTTCCAGATATCTGAGCTCTTGTGAGAGCTCTGTGCGGGCTTGTGAGGAATTCTGAGTGAGCAGAATGGAGTCCTGCCCGCCTCACATCCTCCAGCCTTCAGCTTGATTGAGCCTGGGTAGGTTTTACTCAGCACTTCTCATTAATATTGCTTTTTACAGTGCTGGCATGGATTCTGTGGCACATCAGGAGCCTTGTCTGGTTGTGACACTCAGGGAAATGAGAGGCTGAACTTGCAGGCAGCAAGGAAAGACTTTGGAGGAGCCTCCTGAATGTCTCCTCCTGTGTGATACCCCCTTTTCCTGCACCAGGGAGTGCTTGTAGTGTTTATCTGCTGTTGGGATTTACACTTGTATTTAAAAAATAATTTGTAGCAGAGGATGAATCCTCTTTAATATCCACAAAACAAAAAGCAGAGGGAATGTGGGGCTGGGGTTTGATAGCCCAGAGCAAAGGCAGCTTCGTTTGGGATTCTGCCCCATAACCTGCACATGGTGTGTTCTGCCTCGTGCTGAATCACTTTAGTTGTTAAGTTGTCACATTTGTATGATTCTATTTTCTGCCTCAGAGCACTGATTTCCTCCCACACCTCCCTCTTTTGTCCCTCCAGTGACAATAACCCAGCTTTGCTTTGTGCTTTGTCACTGCAGCACTTGTAGATACCACACCTAAATCAGCCTCTGTCAAAAAAAAAAGATTTCAATAACAGTGCCTGCATTTTTTAGGCTTATTTGGCTTGGTGACTGCTGAAGTGAAAATGTTTAATATTCTGCATATTCTGTGGGAAAATCTGGAACACTGAGTGTGTGGCTGTCTTAAGTACAAAGCTGGGAAAATGGAATATCAGCATTGCTCAAGCTATTGATTTATGAAGAGCTACAACAGATGTTGCAACTGTTTCATTTTTGGTGTGTAATTCTTCACATTTGGCTGCAGAACTGAGCCCTCTGCTGCTGTGTGGCAGATGTAAAATGGAGTTATTGGAGTATTTATTTGGAGTTATTGGAGCATTTATTAGACTTCTGTGGACATACCCTTGACTCCAAACTGGGCAGGAGCAAGAGAACCAGCAGAGAAGAGGAGTGTTCAAGAACTCATGGACAAGTAGCTACTTGATAAGTGCTGGTTCAATTAATATAATTTCAATACTTGTATTTTCTCTTAAGGAAGTGAGTTTTGATACTCTAAGCTGGCTTTAGTTGAGATTTTGATTGCATAAGTTTAGAATTTTATGGCCAGTTGAGGTCTCAAAGAGTGACAGTTTCTCCCTTGAAGATGTGAATTTCTTGGGTTTCTTCTTATCCACAAACAAAATTTACAACTTGAAAGCCTGTAAAAGTGAAATATTTATTTTATCTCAAAAACTTCTCCAGAAGGGAAGGGTCTGAATGAGAGAGTCTTATTAATACTGAATTCAGACACCTGAGCTGCAGGTGTCTGAAGTTCTGGATTTGTTTTATTCTGAGGAGTATTTTATGTACACAGTCCATTTTGGAGCACCCAAAATCTGAGTTGTGAGAATGAACAAGCAGTTTCTTTAAAGAAATGCAAATAAAATCCCTGTGTGCAGTTTGTCAAGAAATATTTCAGCACATCATGCTGTGACCACTGGCTGCCCTTGGTTCTACAATTTCAAATACAATTTCTACAATTTCAAATACAATTTCTACAATTTCAAATACAATTTCTCAGCAGAAGCCTCTTGTCCTTTTTTCCAGTATTTGCAAGCGATGCATCCGAAAGATGGATCACCACTGCCCCTGGGTGAACAATTGTGTGGGGGAGAAAAATCAGAGATTTTTTGTTCTGTTTACGGTAAGTGAGCAGCAGCAGTTTGATTTTAGTCTGCATTTCCCTTGGTTATAACAATTTAGGTTGTGCTTGGTGAGTAATGGCTTTAGGACATGATTGTGTTGTTAAATTGGGTGGGTTTGTTCTTTCTGTGAAAGGGATTTCTACCCACATTCATTTTAATTTAGTGCTGTTGTTTCAAAGTTTCTTCCTCAAAGTTTTGCTGTGTTTTATGCAGTGGCAGTGAGTGGAATGATGCTGTCTCTTGTTTGCAGATGTACATAGCCCTAATTTCAGCTCATGCTCTTGTACTCTGTGGATTTCAGTTCTTCTCCTGTGTCCGAGGGCAGTGGACTGGTGAGCAAATAAATACTTAATTTTAATTACCATTGTCTAGTAGATATTAGGGAAAAGTCATAGCATTCCTGTTTTAGCCCCATCTTTCAGTAAAACATTTCAGATCTGTTTATCCATCACTCTCCTTTTCCTTTCTGGTTTTTTCTCTCCCTTTCATTCAGTCATTTTCTGTAAGCTGTGGCTGTCAGGGGCATTCTCACTGCCTTTACTCACAGTAGTAATTTACTACCTCTGTAGGAGGAAGGAAACTGAGCTGGTCCTCAGCCACTTCAGCACAAAATCATCTAAATCTGGGTTTTGTGTGCCCCACCTCAGTTCTGGGAATGGCACCTGAAATTTAAACAGATTTCTCCCTCATTCCATTACTAGAACTCAGCTGTGGGGCTTCTGCAGAACAGAAGTTCCCTAAACTATCCCAGTTATTTTTTTTTATTTAGGCTTCTAGCTTGTATTTCTTACTGTTCCAGTCTGCCAGAGCTCATTCTGCTCTTGTGCTTTTGGTATGTGAAGCAACAGGGAAATCCATGTGATTTTTATTTTTTTTCTGAGTATTTCATTAAATGAATGGAATCTTAGAACTTTGTTTTACTTGAAACATTCACCTTCTGTACACTATCCCTGTTTAAATATAATTGAGTTAATCAGGTGATCAGAGGCCTCTCCAGAGATGTGTGAGGCAGAATTTGATTACTTTGTGTGGAGAATTAAAATAAAAAGAGTAATAAAGCAATGACAGCCAAGTGGAACATCTGTATTAGCAGTCAGGGCTGACAGGGGATGGTTTTACAGCCTCTGTCTTGCAGGAAGCTCCAAGCTGCTCTCTTATTTTCAGTTCTGAGTTCTTCAGTCCCCTCACATGCAAACATTTATTTGATAGCCTTGAAATCCTGAGGCAGGATTGCAGAAATAGTTACCATGTGCTTTATGTGAAGCCAGAAGTGTTTCTTCCATAAAATTCTTTATTTTCTTGATCAGCAAATAAAGCTGCCGCAAAATCAGAAATTTGTTTTAAATGTGAAATAATATTTCAAGTGTCAGACATGTAGGACATGCTCTATAATTTGCTGTTGGATTTTTTTTGTAACCACAATATTTCATTTTCACAGAGTGCAGTGACTTCTCCCCACCTGTAACTGTGATCCTGATGATCTTCTTGTGCCTTGAGGGTTTTCTGTTTCTCACTTTCACTGCAGTCATGTTTGGCACCCAAATCCACTCAATATGCAATGATGAAACGGTAAAAACCTTGACTTTTTTATATTCTGTAACATTTATTCTGGGAAGATGTGATTAGATGTGGTTTTGTTTGCATGAGGAGAGGCTCTTATTTCAGAGAAAGCTGCAAAACTTCACGAATTCGTCATTTTTATTTTCTGCACTTGGGGGAAGGCTGGGATGGGTTACTGGGGGTTGCTTTCTAACAGAAGTTCTTGCACTGTTTGCTTTTTTGACATTTTGTAATTTGGTTTAAAATGACAAAGAATGCAAAGCTTCTGAGTTGAGGTTTGACTTTCCCTTCTCAGCCCGTAGAAATTCCTGCTGGGTGCCATGGGAAGTGTCTGCTTTTCTCAGGTTTACACTGAAAAATCATTCTCTCTCACCTCTTTGTGATACATTTTATCAGAGGATAAAGCAGTTTGGGCCTTTGGCTCCTGTGTCCTTAGATCTGCAGTGTCACACCTGGAGAGAATAATTGCTTGGAAACACAAGGAAATTGAATCCTGTGACTGCTCAATATTTTCTCATGTTTAAAAGTGTATTTATGTACTGAGGAGTAAGTGCAAAACAACTGGTAAATATTGAGCCTTCATTAGTGGGAAGCACAAAAAATGACCATCAAAATAATGCATTGGGAGAGTAATCCTGCCTGCAGTAATTGTGGAGCAGGAGCCTTATTGTCTGCTTTCATCAGCTGAGTAAACAACTTGTAGTGTAGGATATTGCACGTGGATCCATCAGCTTTTCTGGGAGTTTTGGGGAAAAGAGGTAGAGCTATCAACCTTCTTGTATATTTTTTATGTTCTAAATCTTCTGCCCTTTACCCACAGGGCTAAAACACTTTCTAACTTCTCCCTTAATAATTAATAAATAACAGTAAGAAGCTAATCAGCTGAGGCACAACACAATGAAACAGCACAATAAAAATGCAAGCCCGGTTTTTACGACCAGGTTTTATATTAGATTAAACTAAACCTTGGACATGCCTGCCTGTGTTTATTTGCAGGAGATTGAGAGACTGAAGAGTGAAAAGCCAACGTGGGAGCGCAGGCTGCGCTGGGAAGGGATGAAATCTGTGTTTGGGGGCCAGCCCTCTCTGCTGTGGATCAACCCCTTCGCAGGATTTCGCATCAGGAGGCTTCTCCTGCGAGGGAAGAAAGGAGGACCTGAGTTTTCTGTTTGAGCCTAAAGATGCTGGAACTTGCAAGAATCCTATATAGTATTTATTTTGGGGCCAGAGAAGGCTGTCTACATATAATCTGTGACCAGGTGAAACTGATATCAGACATTTGCTTGTAGCAAGCAGAGTTTTCTACGTTTATTGTCACAGACATCTCATTAATTCTGAGACAGGAACTGGACCTGCCATGATCTTCACAGCAGGATAAGCACGTGGTCACACTAAAGAAGCCAAATGTTGTCATGCTACTGTAATTTATTTTCTGAGATTACTTCCCCATTTTTTTGTTTTAAACCCTTTTTATTTGATAAATGTCTGGGGAATTAATTACCTGTGTGTTTTTATAATGAGTCTGTCTAAGTCCTTGGATGCAGTTGTCAATCATTAGGAGGAGCCTTGTGGTGGAAGTTGATCTCCAATGAGACACAGCCTTCCTTGTCAGTCCAGACTTCAGGGAATTGTGCTTTGTTCAGTTCTCCTTTCTCTTTCAGCTTGTCCTGATAAGCAGAGCTGTCCCTGTGTGTCCCACACATTCCTCAGGTGCAGGTGCTGCCCAGGACTGGTGCCCAGCACTGTCACACCCTGCCCAGGCTCCCTAAAGCATGGCCTGTGTTTGGCAGTGCCCATCCCATCTGGCACTTAGGGAAAGGCTGGATTTTCACTGCCTGGGGGCCAAATCCTGCCCTGGGATGTTCATTTCCAGTTCCACCTGCTTTGATTGCAGAGGAGCTCAGGTGTGCACTGTGCAGGGATGAGTGGGACCAGTGTCCTGCAGTGTGAGGTGACACTGAGTGACAAACTGGGGGTCATTCACTGCAAACACTTTGTCCTTGTAGGGTCTGGCTCTGCCCCTTTTTTGCTGTACAGACCCTTCATAGAGGGAAAGCTGTTCATGATCCCTTGGACAAAGACAGCAGAGAAAGAGGCAACTTCCCTCCTTTCTCAAGTACAGCACATCTTAAATGTAGAAACATCTGCAATATTCTTTTGAATTTAACCATTTCCAACCAAAACTACTTTGAAGAAACGAGAGCAATATAGATCTAGAACTGCTTTATGTGGGCCTGACAAACAACAGTAGTGCTAAAAAATGTTCATAAATCTGCAAGTAATGAAATGCAAGCTGCAAGTAATAAAAATCCAGCTAAAAGTTGATTCTTTAAAAATGACATTTAGACTATTTTTTGTATTATTGTTAACCTATAAATGACTGACCATATAAAGGATAAAGCAGGAGCCTTGATGCATAGCTTGAAATCGTGCCTAGGAAGTCAATAGCTCCCTGTTTTGGGACTTGCCTTAAAATTGTCCTGTTCTTGCTTTTGCTCAGCCAGTGGCACTGGTGACCTGTCCCACCTGCAGCAGCTCAGAGCTCTGCATTCCACCCCTTGTGCCCTGCAGGAGCTGTTTCCTTTCTCAGTGCCCTGCTGCTCCGTCTCCTCGTGCATCCTGATCCCAGCTCCATCAGTTTCTGTTCCATGGCGTGGCTGAAGGCACTGAGGGATCCATTTCTTGCCTGTGCCCTGTGAACAAAACTGTGCAATACTTTGGGGTGTTTTCACTTTGCTTTTGGGGGAGGGTGGTGCTGTGGAATGCTGGAGCCTTCCTAGGTGGAAATCCACTGGAATTGCAGTCCTGTGAACAAAACTGAGGGGGAAGCTGGAAATACCACAGGATTCTGTGCAGGTTGAGTTGCACATCTTAAAGACTGGGGAGGAAAAAAAGGTGTCTGGCTTTGTCCTGAGGCTCTTACTGTGTAAATTGTTCAATGGGAAAATCAGAAAATAGCAAAATAGCACTCCAGGTGGTTGGACCCTGTGACTTGGCAAATGTGTGCGTGTGAAATCCGGTTTACTCGGCTTTTCAAATCCTTATCTTGTAATTCTTTTTTTTATGTAAAAAAGAATAAACTAATGAATTGAAGTCTTAGTTGATTAACTTCTCTACATGTCAGGGTTTTTTTTTTTTCATATATATTTAGATTGAAGCAGCTTCAGGGAAATAGTCTTGAATCCTTTGGTAATTAATTTGTATTTATATTAATTAACTGCTCCAAATTAAAGAGATTCCTCTGCTTATTAAGAATTTTAAGCTATACTCTTTTAGCCCTTCTTGATCATTCCCTTTTCTTCATCCTCTGGTGTAGTTGCTTATTTAATTATAGAACCATGGAAAGATTTACTTGGGAAGGGACCTTTAAGCTCATCTTGTTCCCACCCAGGTTGTCTGAGGTGAGTGGGAAAACATTTTCAGTGTGAAAACTCACCTCAGTATTCCAGCCTCTGCACTTCGGGGAATTTGGGATAAATACTGGTTTGAGTCTCCAGATTTTCT
Organism: Melozone crissalis; assembly: GCF_028551555.1. Lineage (NCBI taxonomy): Eukaryota > Metazoa > Chordata > Aves > Passeriformes > Passerellidae > Melozone > Melozone crissalis. The sequence continues at coordinate 3,152,670 of NW_026535785.1, forward strand.
GTGCAAATGTTGGATTTTTCCTCTGTTTTTGCAGCTTCTGGAGCAAAGAGATTTCCGAGCCTGGAGAGCAGCAGGTTGGGAGCGTCCACCCAAACAAGGGGGAGGAGGAACAAATGGCAGGAAAGGATGGGGAGACTCAAAGCTGTTCACTTCCCCTTTGCAATAATTCCAAAAGACACTTGGAGATGTTTTCTGGGTCTGTATCACACTCTAGTCTAATGTTTTTATGGAGAAAAGAGCTCCAAATCCATGGACACAGGCTTTGTGCCAGTGCTGCTGATATTTTGGAGCAGGTTAATGATTTGGTTGTGTTTATGTGTATTTTAAGGAACAGTTTGTTTATTCTCTGAAGGGAACAGACATCCCAGCAGATGGATCCTGCCAATTTATCTCCTTTTTATTTTCTTGTTTAATTTCTAGTAGTAATGTCAGTATTGTTCCAGAAATCCTTTCTGAAGTCTTGGACTTAGCAAGAATTCATTTATGGATTTCTTTATGCCTGTCCTTGCAGAAATGATGAATTTCTATAATTGTTCTGCTTCTCTCTGTTGGCTTCAGGCCCAAGAGAAAGAAAGAAAATGGCTTAAGGGGTTTTGAAATACAGAAATTGGGCTGTAAAATGATTCTGGAATCTGTTAATAACACTAAAATGAAGTGCACCAGCATTAGTTCTGTATATTTATTATTTTTTTCTTCTGAACAGGGTTACAGGTCAATTTTAATTTTAATGTGGTTGGTGCTTCTTCATTGATGAGATTTGTTAATTTTTTATTCTCCTTCTTTCACTTAGTCATGGTTTTTTATGTTCTGAATATATTTTAATTTTTTTTTCCTGCCTGTGTTCCAGTAGCACATCTGCTCCTGTCCTGCACTTCACTCTTGTCATCCCCAACCAGAGCCCTGGAAATTATCCAGCAGGCATCAAAGCAAGCACAGGCTGCTTTTTAATAACACAAACAAAACTCTGCACCTCCAAAATATTTCTGCAATTTCTCCTTGTATTATAGTGCAGCATAAAGTTAATATTGGACCCACGTTCAGTGTTAAAGATACTAAATGTTGGAATTGGCAAGGAAAGGGATAACTCAGAAATATTTCAATATTTTATTGCCTGAGGTGCCCCATTCATAAGTAGCTGGCACCTGACAAGGGAAATATATTAAATGATGACTTTGAACCTTTTTTGTTAACAAACCATGATTGTGATAAAATAGTCACTTGCAAGGTGCATTTGCATAAAAATATTGGTTTAATTAGAGTGGAGCTTGAGATAGGGAAGACAGAAAGAGTCACAGCAAAACTCTCTATTTTGGGCCTTCATACAGTGAATTATTGTTGCTGCAAATCTTCTCCAGACCAGCTGAACACTGAGGGCTGAGTCTGATACCCACAGGTGCACTGACAACTTTATTTTCTTCTTAGTTTGTGAATTCCATCAGTATCCAGAGAAAGCCAGGCTTTGCAGCCAGAGGTGATTCTTTTTAATGAAAAATATGAAAAATAGATACCTGTATTGGAGAAATCAGTGGAGAACCTTGGAAACTTGGTTTTGAATTCAAGGAAAAAAGGCAAACTGTCCGGATGAAATACGAGAATATGGAATTTATTTCCCCCATAGATTTATTTTCTTACCATTAATGAGTATAAATGTACATTTAATGCCTGGAAGAGGAATGGGATGGAGCTGCTGGAGGCACTGGAAGCAGAGCTGGCTCACAACAGTTGCATCTGTCATGCAGCAGGAATGCCTGCAGTGGAACCTGCTCTCCAGATAGAGCTGTTTCAAATCAGGCCTATCAGCATAAAATGTCAGCTCAAATTCATCAGAGGCAGGAGAAAAACAAAACATTCTGATCCAGGTGAAACTCGAGCTGCTCTCTGATGGCTCCCAGCTCTCTCTGGTGCTGCAGAATGGCAATGCTGAAATTCCCCTGCTGCTGGAAGTCCTGCTGCTCCTCCCAGGTTCCCTTTCAGGGCTGGGATTGTGTTTCCTGCAGCTCCAGGTGCTTCCTAAGCAGCTCCAGGGGCTCCCCAAAGCCCCTCTGGGCTCTACCAGCACGATTTGCCATCAGCAGGGAGGGATGGAACAGGAATTTGTGCAGAGGGTTGGACCAGGAATTCTCCATCATGTCCCAGGGCTCAGGATGGCCACTCCTGATCCCTCAGTGGCTGTTTGGCACAGGTTGGTGCACAAATGAGCTTAGGCTTTGTGGAAATCTGATCATTTGCTTTGTAATAAGGTCCCATTCATTCAAATCAACTCCATAGCACAATGGCAGCACTTTGGGAACTCTGGAGGTGTGTAGTCACCACTGGGCTTATTTAATTTGTTGTGGAACTGCTGATTAAATTTTACATTAAGGAAGAAGCACCTTGTTTTAAATACAAACCCTTTTTTTTAAAAGTGGCTCACAGACTTGCCTGTTCCTTTTCTTGGCTAATTAAGAGCCACACTGCAGACATTAGAAAGAAACACAAAACTACAGAAAAATCACATCTGTGTACTGGGAAAAGGTATTTTGGGGCACTTGCTTCTTCCAGAAATGTTTGCAGGAGATAACAAGCAGGGTTTGGGACAAGTCAGCCTTGATTTAGGGTTTACCAAAGCACCAGCCATGGTGAGAGGCAGAGATCCTTGCTGCTGTCTGGTGTTAGATGTGCTCACAAGGTAGGGCCCATCCACTGACTCACAAATGGACTCTGGACATACTGGAAATTAGGGAAAATAGCAAAATTCCTGATCATAAAAAGAACTGGACAGCATTAAGGGGCTGCCCTACTGGGACAAGGCCTCTCTGGGTGGAATAAGCTTTGGCCTTCAAATGATTGTGATGATATTTTTCCTACAGTTTAACAGGAGAAATGGGAGTGCAATTAATTAAATTTATGCTGGAATAGACCTTTTAATCCCAATTGAGGCCCTGCTGTGTGCACACAGGAGCTGTGCAAGGCAGTGGGACAGATGGGGACAGCGAAGGGTCACGAGCCATGACCACAACCCCTGCAAATCCAAAGAGCTGCCAGTCCTGGCCCTGCTGAGGAAGGCACCTCCCCACTCCTTAGCCGTGCATCTGAGAGCCAATCCATCCACTGGCTCACAAATGGACTCCGGATATACTGGAAATTAGGGAAAATAGCAAAGTGTTGGCATTCCTGATCATAAAAAGAACTGGACAGCATTAAGGGGCTGCCCTACTGGGACAAGGCCTCTCTGGGTGGAATAAGCTTTGGCCTTCAAATGATTGTGATGATATTTTTCCTACAGTTTAACAGGGGAAATGAGAGTGCAATTAATTAAATTTATGCTGGAATAGACCTTTTAACATCAATTGAGGCCCTGCTTTGTGCACACAAGGTTATCGGGAGCTATGCAAGGCGCTGGGACTGACGGAGACAGTGAAGGGTCACGAGCCATGGCCACAACCCCTGCAAACCCAAAGAGCTGCCAGTCCTGGCCCTGCTGAGGAGGGCACCACCCCAATCCTTGTGCCATGGGGGTGTTCCTGGTGGGAATTCCGTGCTGGGGCTCCTCTGCAGGCCGTGCCTGTGCCGGGTCACGGGCAGGGAAGGGCGGGAGCGGCGGCTGCGGGCAGGGGCGAGCTGTGCTTGGGCTCTGCAAAGAGAAAGGGCCCTGTTCACTGTCAGCACGGACCCCACCGAGCTCCCAGCTCCTCCTTCCTCCTCTCCCTATCAAATCTCCTGCTTGGGCATGGCTGTGTGAGGCAGCAGCTGCACCACGGTGCTGGGCCCTGCGCTAGAGCCTAGCTTATAGTCTTCACTGCCTGTGCTGGCAGAGGGAGATGGAAGGGATGTCTCAGGAGAGGCTGTGGGAGAGAAAACAAACAAACAGAATTAACGTGGATGCTGTTCAATGGAAAGCAGCAAACCATCCTACAAAGCCAGGAGCAGGAGCTTGGGGGATCCTGGCACGTCCTTCTTTCCTGGTTTGTGAGGAGGCACAGGGTGGACTGGCAGGCATGGGCCAGTTCTCCTCAGGGTTTTGCACTTGAGGAATACCCCCAAGTGCTCTTCAATCCTTCATCTCCTTGTCAGAGAGGAGCCTGCAGCCCCACTGTACCTCCTCTAATCTCTTTTGCTGGAAAGGGGCTTAAAAACTAAATAAAAGCCACTTAAAATTCATGATGCCAACATTTGTATAGCTGAGAAACAGCAAAATACACTGACTACACAAATACACCACAGGAGGTAAATGATTGTGACTGGCAGAGGGAGGGAGACTGTGAGTACAGGACATTGCGGTTGTTAAATTCCACCTCCTGTTCTACTTTCCTTTTTCCACAGCCTGGTCCTGCAGGGGATAAATGCCTTAACCCACCCCCAGCAGTGCCCAGGGTGATTGAGGATGGGCTTGCATTCAGGTCCTGTTTTTTGGCAGCAGCCACAGGGAACTCCTGCCATAAAGAACCATCTGTCCTCTATTGTGGCATCTCCCAGCGCTGCCAAATCCATAGAAACACTCAATCTTGATTTCTAGCCCTTTTTTTCAGTCTTGTTTTGTTTCAGCAACATCTCAAAACCCCCCTGGGTCATGCTACCATTAAAAATCCTAACTTCTCTTTGGAATATGGAAAGGACTCAGCCAGGGGAATTGTGAGCTCTGATTGCAGTGTAAGATTTAAACACATATAAATAAACTTAAAGAACTAAACTAAACTTACATTTACTTTAATAAACTTAAAGAACTTAAATTAAATTTATTTTTAAATAAATAAACAAACTTTTTAAATAAATAAACTGTTTAAAAAAGAAATAAAATTTTAAAATCAATCAATAAATAAACTTTTAAAATAATAAACTTTTTTAAAATAAATAAAATTTTAAATAAATAAATAAATAAATAAATAAATATGAGCTGTGTCTGCTGCCCAGTTCCTTGGCTATGCTGACACTAATAATGTAAATATTGTAAAAATGGGCTGTAAATAATGTTAAAATGGCTGTAAATAACATAAAAAGAGGGACATACGGTCCGGAGCAGTGTGGATCACAGAGGTCATGTTGCTTTGCAGGACATGTCCTGGCAGTGGTTCCAGGTTGAGGTTGGGAGGTGCTGACTGGTACTGGAGATCAGCAGAGGTTCCTGCAGGTGGGATTGGGAAGAGACATCATTCCTTGCATAGTTCCTGACAAGATGCTCTGGGCAAAATCTTTTTCATGCAGAGGATGTGGGAGACCTCTGTGGGTGAAGGTTAATGGCTCATCCTTGCTTCCTTCCCCTGCTCTCAGCCTCTGGCTGTGTAGGAGCAGCCCCCTGGGATGTCTGGGCTTTCAGCTGCTCTCCAGCTGCCTGGGCTGTGTCCCAAGTGCTGCTCATATCTGGATTTCCCCTAAAGTTATAACTTTTACACATTTCCAACAAAAGATGTGTTGTCTTCCTTAAACTGCCTCAGGTTGGAGGCCTGCGTTGAGTCCCACACCACAGAGAGCATCCTTTGCTGTGAATCTCACCTAATTGCCAGAGCTAGGCTGGAAAGAAAGGCTCTGGGGTTGGACTGGAGTGAGAAGGATCCTTCAAGCTGCAATTCATCGAATGGTTTCGGTTGGAAGGGATCTCAAAGCTCATCTCATTTCAACCCCATGCCGTGGGCAGGGATGTCACCCACTGTCCCAGGTTTCTCCAAGCCCTGTCCAGCCTGGCCTTGGACTCTTTCAAGGATCCAGGGGCAGCCACAGATCCAGGGGCAGCCACAGCTTCTCTGGATACAGGGAAGAATTTTTTCCCAACGTCCCACCTAAACCTTTTCTCTTTCAGCTTAAAACCCTTTCCCTCCATCCTCACAGAATTCACAGAATCACCAGGCTGGAAGAGACCTTCAAGACTGAGTCCAACCCAGGACTCAGGATTTCTTCTACTGGGAAGCTGAGAAGCCTCAGATAAAAATGAAAACAATAATTATCTGATTTGCTTCTCCCGCATTTTGCTGCTTTGGAATGTAGCTGGAGATAGTTTATCCAACACGTGAATTGTTTTGCCTTAATGATCAATCATCGTCAGGCTATGTCAGGACTCTGGAGAGAGTCACGAATTTTCATCATCATTTTTTGTAGCCTTCTGCATCCTTTCTCTATTCTTTAGTACAGTTTAAGTATAGCACAATATATAATAAAGTAATGTAATGTAATGTAACATAATATATAATAATGTAATGTAACATAATATAATTAATATAATTATATCAATATAGTTAATATTAATATTAATTACACATGAATAATTATAGTATATTCATAAAAATAAATATGTATCATGAATAATTATATTAATATGATTATATGATATATAATATAATATAATATAATATATATATAATATAATATATATATAATGCAATATAATGCAATATAAAATAATGCAATATAATGTAATGTATTGTAATATCATATCATGTCATATCATATCATATCATATCATAATAATTTAGCCTTTTAAGAACATGGAATCAGCTTCAATCATTTCCTTCCAACCACCCCAGAAAATCCCCCATCCCTACCTCCCAGCAGCATCTCCTGCAGCAAGCTGTCGATCCTGGCCACTCCGAAGAGCTTCACAAACTGCACCTGCTCGATCATCTGCCAGGTGATGCTCTGCAGGGGCGGCAGCAGCAGCAGGATGTCGCTGAAGCGGCCCCGCGAGTCGTACTGGCGGTCGTTGATGTAATCCTCCAGGTTCACCTGCACCTGGAAGCGCATGTTCTTCACCTTGCCCGGCTCGCTCAGCCCTCTGCAGTCTGGGACAGGGGGAAATGCAGTTACAATTGCTGCCCTGTTGTTCTAGGGTGAGGGTATGATGCTTGTATCCTCATTCGTGTGTTCTGGTTTAGGGCAAATTTGGGGGAAAACCTCCAGAAAGCAAACCCGCACGGCCCCTCCCCACAGCCAGTTTGGTAAAGATTCCTTGGAGAGAAGTGGAAATAACCTGTTTATTTAACAGGCAAAGCACCCCCTAGCACACAAAATGAACAATGCCAGATGACAACACTCTTTCACCCTTTCACACTCTTTCACTCTGTCACTGCTCTGAAAAAGATGACAAATTCAGAAAGTCTCTCTTAGGGGTGGTCGCTCTGTTATCAGCCACAAGGTGCAAACTCTCGGTGTTTCCCGGGTCCCAGTCCAGAGCAGGCTCGAGTGGTTCCAAAAAAGGGAAAGGAAAAACAGTCCAGGGAAAAATTTGGACTGCTTAGCTAAACTAACTAATGAGCAGAAGCAAAAGGCAGGAGCCAAGCAAAAAGCAAAAGCAACACCATGTACTGCCCTGTCTCTGTGTCCCGCCAGCTGTGGGAAAGCAGCTGATAACAGAACCCAAAACAAAACATTCACTCTTCAGAGCCAGTCTTGAAGGCACAGAACATATTATCCAGCATATACAGAACACACAAATGGGGATCCAAGCATCATAAAGTCACCCTAGGACACCTGTGCAGGCAGATGTTGGGGATAGTGAGTAATGGGATGGTTGACTATCACAATTAAAAAGGGAAATATCATATATATATGTTAAGAGAAGTTTTATAGATTTATAGCCCTGTTTTACCGCCTTGTGTTGTTATCAGGGGGTGGCCTGGGTTTGGGACATTTGGGAGGGTTGGCTCGTTACTATGGCAACAGCTGACCTCCATTCAGAATTTAAGGAAGTCATGTCCACCACTGGACATGAAGGATTTGATGGACAGAATTTTGGGAGGGACTAAAAGGTTAAAAGGTGAAGCTTCCATTGTGTGGGTGAGCACATGGTGGGAAAGATCCTCTGTTCCTGGCAGCATATTTTCTCTATTCAATTGAATAGAGAAAAGTCTATCTGTCTTCTGTTGTATTTTTGATAAGGTTTTAATAAACCTTTCTAAATGTTTGGAAGTGAGTAGCATTTCTCACAGGCAGGCTGTTTGCAGGGAAGAGGATGAGATGGCAGTGATGGTCTGAGAGGGTGTCCAAGATCAGCTGGCAGGTTGGGCTGCCATTGCTTCACATCTCACATGGAACGGGGAAAAAGTGAGGGGAATTGGAGGGAAAACAGTAATTGGAGGAGAAACACTAATTTGAGGAGACTTTGAAGGGAAAATGTAAGAAAATAGGAGCTTGCTTCACATGGATGTATCTGCCTACAGCCATTAGCGAAGGGGAAAAATTTAGAAGTTAAAATATTTTTCCTTCCAAGGAAACAGCCTGGAATTTTCCCCTGAAAACTTTGAGTCACAACTGCCACCACTAAATGCAAGGAGTTTTAGTGCCTGCATGTTGTGATTACACTCACTGCAGCATCAGGTTCTTGTCTTGCTCTCCTGCCTTTGACCTGTGGTCAGTCCTTTTTTTCAAGGACCACTTGTCCATCTTAAGCAAATAAATTTATCCCTGGGTCGGGTCAAGTGCTGGCATTTGCAGCCTCCCACTCCTGCCTCTGCTGCTATCTAAACCTGAGATTTCTGGATCACTGCCCCATTTCCTTCACTGTCTGCAAGGAATCCACAGGCACCACATTTTGGGGAATGCAGTGCCAAGAGATTAGATAAAGTGGTTAACAAATGATTGTGTGTCAGCACCAAGCTCTGAGGACATTCCTGCTCGTTAGCACAGATGAGCTTCACACTCCCTCCTTCCAGCTGAAACCTCAGCACCTCGTTGTCACATTGATCTAAAGCTGCACACTGATCAGCTGAGAAGGTAATTTGTCAAAATCGCTTTGATGAAAGGTAATTTGTCAAAATCAGTTTGATCCCTCCTCTGTTCACAGCAGGCTTTGGTGAGCCAAAGCTCATGATGTTCCTGAAACTCCTGGATCTTGATTTTGAATCAGTGAATACAGCAAAAAACCCAATAATTAATGGATGATACTCTGATTTCTCCATGCTAAAACACAAAAGGGCATTGTCTGGACTTGGGATTGTTCTCCCACCATCTCCCTGAGCTCCAGGGAGATACCCACTGGAACCTGGGCCAAGGTAGAACCCCCTGTGCTTCTGGAATAAACACAGCAAAGCTTCAAAACAAACTGCTTTTTCTCTGTATTTCCCTGTACTCCATTCTGTGGATCAGCCCTGCCCTGGGCTGCTGCTGGCTTCCAGCAAGATCCATTAGCACATCCCTGATATTTCTGGGCACTCTGAGCAGCCCAGCTCTCTGTGGTTTCTGATGGTGCTCTCTGGACTCTCCACAATGCTGCTTGTTTGCCTCTCTCTGCTTATTATACATAATTAATGCAGGCATGTATGTCCTTAATGATCATCTCCTGCATTTCAGGCTGGTGGGCTTTTCCAAAACCAAGCTCCTGCAGCAGCCAAACTCCTCCAGGGCCATGTACATCAGCCTGGCTGGAATTCACACTCAGGAATTGCTCACTTCTGCCTTAAACCTGCACTCCTGAGCACTGCCCATTACAGCACGGGCAGGCTGGGATGTAGAGCAGCTTCCAAGGGGTTTTCCAGGATTTTGGAGAGCCCCCAGCTGCTGTGCAAGCCCTGAGAGGGAATCTCACCTGGGTCAAAGAAGATGATGGCTTTCAGGCAGGCGTACTCGTTGTCATCGATCTGGATGTCCCGCAGGGGCTTCACCAACTCGTCCAAGATTCTGGTGGCCACACGAGCGATTTCCAGCTCTGGGCAGTGCATTGGGATGATGAAATCATTCCCTGGGAACACAAGAGGAATTCCCCATCAGGTTTTGGCTCCAGCTCTGCTCTCATCCAGCAGTTCCCTGATAGTCCCAGTGCTGTTTGCAGCAGTTTCCAGCCTGCAGCTTTATAATCTGATCTGAGAGAGAAGCAAGGCCCAGATCTCATCCCCTGGTGCTCATTTGTCTCACCCACACTGTGCACACAGCCTGCTCCGTGTTCTGCTCTGCTTTGCCCTGTGTTACATCGAGCATCTGTTTGTAAGCAGTGCTGCACTGCTTAATTTTTGGTTTTCTTTTCTCACACAATGTTATCCCTCACTCTTTTCCTTATTGTGAAGCTTTTAGGGTCAGTATTCTCATTTTTCTGAGAACAATCCCACCTGTGATGGAAAACACCTATTTTCCAATAAATAATAAATAATAAATAATAAATAAATAATTTTCTTTTTCCTATAAAAGGAAACACCTATTTGCACTGTAATTTTTAATAGACATTTCTGCTAAGTTTCCAAGTATCTATACCCAAATACCTCATTGCCTGGGCTTTGGCAATTTCAGGTGCACAACCAAAACAACCCAGTTTGAGATGCCATTTAAATCCTGGGGATTTCTCATCCACAATTTCAAAGCAGTGAGGGAACATTTACAAAAATCCCAGTGAATTTACTGGCTCCTTTTTACTCCAGCACTGAGTCTCCACCCAGATGTGCAGCCCAGGAGTGCAGAGGGGGTTTCAGGGGTGCAGAATGCTTGGGAATTACCTGGGAGGGTGAATTATACAATCAGGAGTGTGTTTCACTACCTTACCTAACAGCAGGAAGTCAGTGTATGGTATGGACCTCTTGGCCACCCCGAGGAGCAGATGTTCCCCTGCGTGGGCTCTGAGCAAGGCAACCTGGAGGAGACAGAAATGAGATTCCATTGGAAAAGCAGAGGATGGAGTGCTGAGCTGGTGCTGTTCAATTTGGTGTTTGCTTAGGTCTGGCAGATCTACAGATAAAGTTCTGTTCAGGGCTAGAAAATACCAGTGTATGTTCATTTTAAGAAGTGCTGCATTCATGGCAAACCAAAGGAGAAGATGTTTTCAACTAAAAGAGCAAAGAGGGGCTTTAATTAATTTGAGTTCTTAGGAAATAATCAGATTCTATATTCAATTATTAGATACCACTAAAGGCAAAATCAGAACTGCCCTGTAGTTCAGAACTGCTGAGAAATTTGAGTTCTTTGGAAATAATCAATATAATATCAATCAATAATCAATAATATTCAGTTATTAGGTACCAGTAAAGGCAAAATCAGAACTGCCTTGTAATTCAGAACTGCAGCTGCCTGACACAATCAGAATTTTTTGACTGGGTCTTTTGCAGGTTGGACTAACCAAATCTATATTTTTGAGGGACTTTGGCTCCTGAAGTTATTTTTAACTGGTCCCTCTTTCTCTCCTGTTTGCTTTCTGCAGAGGGTGATCTGCATGTTAATGCCAGATTCTCCGGTGAGAGCCCAGCTGGGAATTCCTTTCAAAGGCACTGGATTTACTGGGAAGGGCCATTGCTTTTTACCTGGTCATCGAGGGGGAGCTCACAGAAGGCTGGGATGTATTTTGCCCATTCCACCAGCACCAGGAGCTGCTGTTTCATGGATTCACACACGTCGTTGATGGTGGCAATCTTCTTCATGGCAATGTCTGCGCTGTGCACGGGGCTCAGGGGTAAATACTGAAAGAGAAACCAGTTTTGGCTGTGTCTGCACCAGTACAATGCTGTTTTATCCCCCTCCACAGCAAGGGCTCATCCCTGGGGAGATGCTCCCGCTGTGGTTGGGCACTTCGTGCTCAGCTGTGTGCGACTCGCAGCCCATGGAGCAGCTTCCACGAGGTGGTGCTCAGTCCCAACACACACCCAGCCCTCCTCAGCCTCCTTCCCCGCTCTCCAGGACAAAAATCAACATTCCCATCTCAGCAGCACCGTGTCTCAGCTTCCCACCAATCCCTCCAGCCAGCCAAGTGCATTAAATGCATCCAGCTTTTCTCCCCCAAGTTGCTCTCAGCGACACAAAACTCCGTGGCAGGGAGAGGGTTAAAACCAATAATTTTTGAAAAGGAAGTGGGCTCATTGCTGCATGTAATGTGCAACATCTGGACCCTGTGTTTCAGTGGGGAAAGGGTATTTGCATAAGAATTTAAAGGAGGCTCAGGGTGAAATTAATGGTGGGGCGTGAAATAAAAAAGCAATCAGCGTCAGCTGAAGCCCAGTGGATTTACTCACATTATTTTTCTGCCCTGATAAAGAAGTTATGTGCAAAGATACAAACAACCACGAGTGGAGTATTGTGTTCAGAGCAGGACAGAGTGCAGTGAGGAAGGATAAAATTCTGTGTGAATGCAGTGAGATTTTACGGGTGCAGCAACAATTTAGGCTGGGGGAAGAGGGGACCTGGGCTCTGCAACATCCCTCAGCCCTTGGAATTTCAGCTTTCTATCTCCCACCAAAGGATCATCTGCTTCCTGCAGGATGTATGGTCTTGGTAATGGATTTTTTTCCTGTCTGCTTTGGGTTATTTTACATTTTCTTCCCTGTGGGTTTGTGCAGGAGCCATCCAAGGGCAGAAAAAACCCTGGTATAGTGGGCTGGGATTGCTGAGGGCCATGGACCCATTTGGAGGGGCTGTCCCCACGTGTCCTACCTGCTGTGCCATGGCCTCAGCCTGGGTGAGGATGTTGATGGAGAGGGAGCCATTGTCCTCATAGCTGCTCCTGCGGATGCTGATCCTGTCACGCTCGTTCTGCACGGCTGGAAGGAGAGACAGAGGTGCTTGTGTCAGGAGAAACTGCCAGTGCTTGTGTGAGAAAATCCCAATGGCTGTGTGAGAAAATCCCAATGATTGTGCCAGTGAGAAACTGCCAGTGGCTGTGTGAGAAAATCCCAGTGCTTGTGGCAATGAGAAAATCCCAATGGCTGTGTGAGTGAGAAATTCCCAGTGATTGTGGCAGTGAGAAAATCACAATGATTGTGTGAGAAAGAAAATCCCAATGGCTGTGGCAGTAAGAACTCTGCCCCAAGCAGTGGCTGCTGCTCCCTGTGGTCCCTCAAAGGAGTGGATGGGGCTTTGCTCCTGCAAGACCCTCCAGTGTGGCTGGATTTGAAATAAACAGGCTCTGGAGAGGGGAAAAGGCCATTCCAGAGGGAGAAAATCAAGCACCAGAGGGGGATGAGGCCATTTGGGGTTCAGAGCAGCACCCATGGGGGGTTTGCTGGTCCTGCTGGATTTGATGCAGCTCAGGGGGAATTTGGGGGTTTGGGGTCACCTCTCTCCACCTGGCAGTGCTGGAGCCCTGGCCTTTGTGCCCCTTTGTGCCCCTTTGTGCCATGGCTGCACTGAGGGCTCTGTGCTGAGCTCCTGATGCAGCAGGGAGCTCCTGGGGCTGCACCTCACCTCATGGCAGGGCTGGGAAAGCATCCCCTGATGCCACCTCAGAGCAGAGCAGCCTTGGAGTGTCCCCTGCCCCTGAGGTGTGACCCCAGGGGACATCTCCACTCCTGAGGCACAGAAAGAGTCACTGCATGGAGGAAGCTCAGAGAAAAGGAAGTTTAAATCCCTCTTAAAACCATTTCCTCAGTGTTGCCCATCACACAGCCGATTTCAGCCAGCCTGTGACACATGAAGACAGCACCAAGCCAGGGTTTGTCACCAGCCCTGCTGCTGCAAATCCCTGCTGGAAACCAGCTCAGAGTCCTGAAACAGCAACACCACAGACCCTGGACACACTGCAGGGACCACAGCAAAATGAAGATTAACCCAGAGCCTTTGCTGGACATGCCATGGTGAATTGGGAAAAAAACCTGATTTTTGAGGCCCATTCCACCCTTTAAGCCATCCTTCCCCCTGAAGCACCAGCCACATCCATCATGCTCCATCAGCCCTGCACAGGGAACAGAAGGCAGGGATTGCACTTCAGCATTTATTTTTGCAGCAGCCTCTGAGAGCTGACTCACCTCCACTGCAGCCATCAAGTGAAACAGCAGCAGAGAAAAAAAATAAAAGAGAATTTCAATTGAACCCAAGCTGGTTTCAGTGCTGGTTTCTCCCCCAAGCCCTCCTGCCTCTGTCCAGCAGCTCAGGGCTGGGGAAGGAGCCTGAACACACTCAGTGTTCTCCTGGCAGCTCCCAGATCTTGGCTACAACAGCTCAGAGAGGCATTTGTCACATCCCTGAAGCAGAGGGAGCAGGATCCAGCATGTGGTGATAGGGCAGCACATCCCTCCTCCTCCTCCATGCAGCAATCCCAGACAGATTTCACTTTGTTTGGGGTAAAATGACTCAAACGGAGCTGCCAAAGCACGACTCACTCTGTGCTTTAACCCCTTGGGTACAGAAACACTGCTACAAAACTGGCCACTTTTGAGAAGATTTTTCCAGCAATTTTTTTCCCTTTTGGCAGAATCAGCAGAGTCATTTTGCCACCATTCTTCTGAGTCTTTGCCTCACTGCTGGGTCTTGTTTTAGAGCATCAGGACTCATCCCTGGGAATCCATACAAAGGAAAAAAGGTGGGCACTGCTTTGCACAGTTTGAGGGAAGGTGTTTCTTTCTGCCAGCTCATGTCCAACCACTGCTCTGTTTTCCTAACCAGCCTCTGATGAGGGGCCAACAAAGCAAAAGGGCACAAAACAAGCAGCAGTGACAAAAATCAATGCTTCCCCTTATCAACAGGGTTTATTTTCCAAGATCTGGGGCTCAGCCTTGCTGTCAGTCAGGATCAGCCTGACTTTGTACCTGCATCCATTTCTGAAAGATGCCACGCACAAACACATCCCTGGAGCATTTTCAGCCTGTGGGCACTACAGAGAGGCAATTTGTCACCAATTTAGAGAACAAACAGCTTTTGGGAGGCTCTGCTAACCCTGCTCAGACAGCAGCACAAGTTGCTCTGTGCTTGAGGGCTCAGCCTGAAGGTGAAGGTGGTTATAGGAACCACAATCTTGGCACTTCATGGGTTTTACTGGACCACCAGAAAGGTCAGGGGCAGCATCTCAGGAGAAATAAGCTTGACCCCATCTGTGTCATCACTGTTTTGTAAAATCCCCAAACACCTGGATTTATATCAGATGCTCCCCCACATGCTCTCAGGGTGAGCCCCTCTGCCAAGAAAAAGGACAAATTTTGCCATTCCAATCAAGCTACACATCTGATTTTCTGTAAATCCTACAGTGCCAGGCAGACCTGATCCCCATGACAGACTCCTTTAAGAAGCCTCAGCCTGTTTTTCCCCCCAGTCTTTTTACGGTACATATTTCAGTGCTTCCCTCATGCTCTGATAAGCTCAATCTTCCAGTGCAAGTGGATGGTACAGAGTGACTTTCTCAAGGTGATTGGGGTGTTATCTCTGAAAGCACCCAAGATGTGATGGAATTAGATACAAAGGGGAGTTAATGTTTCACCTGCCACAAAAATTAATCTATTACTGTGCAGTGATTATATTGCTGTATTTATTGTGTTTGTGAAAGGGAAGGGACAGGTCACTCCTGGTGAGGCAGTGGGAGTGCTCCAGGGACCTGGGGGTGCTGAGCTCAGCTGGGATTTTGCCTTTGCTGTCAATAAAACCCAACAAACCTGCAGGAATTACTAAAAACCCAGTGCTGGATCCCTCTGTCTCCTAGGGGCTGCTATTTCCTGAAGTGCCTGGCAAAATCTTTGCTCTCTGTTTTTTGGGTTTTTTCTCTTCTCTGCACATTCCCAAAGGCAGAAAACACCACAAAGATCCACCCATCCCTACAAAGAGTCCCTAGGATGGTGCTGGGCAGGGAAGGTGTGTCCCTTAGCTGGGCTTTCCCTCAGGGAGATGGGAGAGCCCTGGGTGTGCTGGGCTCAGCTGTGATTTTGCCTTTGCTGTCAATAAAACCCAACAAACCTGCAGGAATTACTAAAAACCCAGTGCTGGATCCTTCTGCTTCCCAGGGGCTGCTATTTCCAGAAGTGCTTGACAAAATCTTCGCTCCCTGTTTTTTGGGTTTTTTCCCTTCTCTGCACATTCCCAAAGCCAAAAATCATCACAAAGATCCACCCAGCCCTGATCCCCAGATCCCCAGGATGGTGCTGGGCAGGGACAGCCTGTCCCCAAGCTGGGCTTTCCCTCAGGGAGAGAGGAGAGAGGGCAGAATGATGCTGGTGTCCCCCTCCAGGGACTTGTCCCTGGCTGCAGCATGTCCTGGCAGTGGGAAGGGGATGGGAACACAAACAAATGCTCCCTGTGACGCAGGAGAGCCCTCGGAAGGGTTTTCTGTCACTCTGAGCAAGGCTGGACACTCTGCCTGCAGCTCTGGGCAAGCACACAGGGGCTGTGGGATTGCAGCAAGCCCCTGCTTCCCAAACTGCTTGTGCTCACTGCCTTGCCTGGCATGAGGAACCTCCAGGGAGTGCAGTAAATGGCACTTGTTGCAGACATCTTTTATGAAAAATCCTTTCCTTAGGATTTTTCCTCCTGAGAAGCTGAGAGGCCTCAGGAACAAATGTAAAAATTGATTATCTGCTGCTGTGGAATGCAACAGGTGCATCTGGGATTGGTCTCATGTGGTTGTTTCTAATTAATGGCCAATCACAGCCCAGCTGGCTCAGACAGAGAGTCTGGGACAGCTGCCTTTGTTATAATTCCTTTCTATTCTTAGCTTAGCTAGCCTTCTGATGAAACCTTTTCTTCTATTCTTTTAGTGTAGTTTTAATGTAATATATATCATAAAATAATAAATCTAGCCTTCTGAAATATGGACTCAGATCCTCGTCTCTTCCCTCAACCAAAAACCCCTGTGGACACGGTCACAGGCACTGGCTGGGAGAGCAGCAAACCAGTAACTTTCCACAGCAAATACAGGGGTTCCAGCTTTGCCTACACAGGAATTACTGTTTCCATCATTATTCCACTAAAACCAGCCTCAGTTAATGCTGCTGGGGTTGGAAATGCAGTGATAAATAGCACAGAGGGAGCAGGAGGAGGGCAGTGCCTGCGTACTGCACTCACCAGTGTTCCTGTCTTCACCAACAGATTTACTCCTCCTGCTGCCTGATTAATTTATATCCACAAATAATCTTTTTTTTTTTTTCCTGAGCTACCTCGGATTTTGTAGGTGTGGTGTGTTTTATTTGCAAACAAATCCCAATGGTACATGTACATTTAATCCTTTCATGGGCTTGTGGGCTGATTTATGACTACTGAAGGTAGAGAAGATCCTTTATCTTTTCCATCCTTCTTTGCAATAAACTGCAGTCCCAGCATTCTGAAAGCTGGCAAAAGAAATGTGCAAACAAAAGGTATGAAACAAGATAGAGGCCTTGTGAAGCACAAATAAAACTGTCCTATAAACCTGTCCAATTTCACAATAATAAAGAACAGCCTCAAACCCTCCCTCAAACACTCTCTCCTTCTTACTGTTGCAGCAATAAGTGATATAACTTTTTTTCTCTTC
Source organism: Melozone crissalis (assembly GCF_028551555.1). Lineage (NCBI taxonomy): Eukaryota > Metazoa > Chordata > Aves > Passeriformes > Passerellidae > Melozone > Melozone crissalis. Next base: position 3,169,753 of record NW_026535785.1, read on the forward strand.
TGTATAAAACTAAAGAAGTTCATTCACATTCATAAATTACTTTGAAGGGGATGAGAGGTTAAATATTAACCCCTCATTTTTTTCCCCCCCACCAGCAAGCTGAATCCTGACAGTGCAATGCTGCCCTTTTAAAAGGTTTCCAGGTTTTCAGGCACTCAGCTCCATGTGAGGAGGTGACCTGGCTCACTTGAGGAATCACACCCTGCTGATTTAGTCCAGGTTAAACATGATCTCAGGGAGATGCTAAAAATAGAATCCTGCTGTTTTCTTTGGGTGTTTGAGTACCTGGTGTTCTGCTCAGCCACTGATGCTGCAGTGACCCAAAACCCTGTCTGGTGGCATTGTGCAAGACAATAGAAATCAAAGCTTCTGAGCCAACAGAAGAACTCAGGGGGAACAGCCAGTAACTCCCCAAAACATCCAGACCACCCCCTGGCACAGCCCCAACACAAGAATAAAGGAGTGAATCTCCTGTAAAAATCTTAGATTCTGATCACAGAGCTGTTAGGACATAAGAGAGGTTTTTGTTCAGGCAAGGCTTTCCCTCCCTCCTCATCCTAAATTAAATGGTTGTTATTAAAGTGAATTATTGATACCAGAAATGCAACTGGGAGAGGAGTGATTCTGAGTGAGCTGTTTTCTAGGAAATCTGGGAACTGGACTTTCCATAAGACTCAAATTTTGTCCCTTCCCTGCTCTCATTAGTGCTGATGGAACCTGGATCCCATGTCAATTCACAAGCCTCTTGTGGAGGGCATCTTGGTCCTTCCTGAAAATAGGATCAAATTCAGGCTGTACAGACAAGACAATATAAAGATCCTACAGGTAATTTTCTCAACCATTCCCTGGGGAGCCTGTTCAGTGCCCTATCACCCTCTAGGGGAAGAACCTTTTCCTAATATTTAACCTAAACTTCCCCAGTACAGTTTAAATCCTGTGCCCCAGGCAGATCTGGTCACCATGTAGCTCAGGTATTTGTATTATATATTAGGGGAGAAATTTGCCTTCTACCAGGCAACACAGTTCCTTGTAATTCCTTATCCACTAGAAAAGTTTCCAAAAGGGGAAAAAAAAGAGAGAGAAAAAGAAATATCCAAACGTGTCACATCACATCTTACAACACATGAAGATTGGGGAAAGAAAAAATAAAAACAATCCTTCTGGATCCAAAATTCCCATTTATCAGTTAGTTCTGCCAGGGAACAGCAAGTTCTCCAGGCTGAGCACACAGCACAGAGCAGTGGGTCAGTGGGGCACGGCGAGGGTGACCCCACCCTGGGTGTATTGTCACAGCCAGCCTGGGAAAAGGATCCTTTCCTGCTCCTTCCCCTCTGCCTGGATAAACAATGCCACTGCCACACCCTGGAAACTCTGACTGCCGTTATTGGGGCTGGCCCCAAAGGAATGTGCCAGGGAAAGAGGGTTGTGCCAGTGCTGGGACACAGCATTGATATCATCACTGCCACCTCCCCAGACCAACCCCTGCACGCTCCAAAAGATTTTGTACAAATATTTGGCCACTCCAATAGCGCCCCATCCAAGACACGGCTTCTCCTTCTCCCTAAGGCTTCGCAATGCTGTTTAATATTAATCTAGAACCACCCAAAAGCAAATAGCTGTGTTCTTTTTGTGCACACAATTGTGCAAGAACTCTTCTTTCCCAGTCCTGCACATGTGCTCGGGACAGAGCTCTGGTCAGCTAAGCGAATTTCTGCACAGCAGTTGCTCAAGGTGCTCTAAAAATCTTCCTTGCCAAACACAGGAGCGTTTTCCAAGCGCACAACCTGACTGCACTCATAAAAAAGTTTCAAGGAATGTGACGATGTGGAACTTGAAATGAGTCATCTCCCATCAAGCTGCACTCAGTGACGGAGGCATGAGCCAAGGTTTTATAACTTTTACCATAAAAACCAATAAAAATCATGCTTCAGCTCAAAGAATAGATCTGATAAGGAGATTTCAGCCTTTCCAAGCAGTGCAGTTTGCTGCATTGGCAGTTGGCTTGATCCCATCTAGAACTGACCAAATGAGCTTCAATTTTGTCTTTATTAATTTGAGTACTATTTGTTTTTCCATCTGCTGTATTTACTCCATTTCTCCTAAATTAAACCAGTCGGCATTTTTGCTTCATCCATGATTTATGTCAGGTTTCAAAACACCCTTTTTCTCCAGGAAAACATATGGTCAGAACATGGGAAAGATCATTTAATCACCAGTAAAATCTTATGAATTACCAGAAATCGACAGCACATTTCCCCTTGGGTTCAGTGGGGCCACAATTCCACCCCTTGGGTGAAATTGGTGGCATGGAAAGAAACTTCCAAGCTCTTTTCTACCTCCCTCATCTTTTAGCTGCCAGTGGGCTGGGAAACAGCACAAATGAAGGGTGAGGAGTGTGAAATAGCACAAAGGGTAAAGAGTGTGAATAAAGAGTGTGAAACCATCACCCAAGAACCTGCACCTTGAGTAAGTTGGGCCCTCAGTTTGTCAAGCACTCAGTGGACAAGGACAATCACAATAAAACAGGATCATCCATGCTCTCCCAGTATGCAGAACTGGACAAGAGCTGAGGTAGATCCCAGACTTCCCCAGGGAAGCTACATGTAGGCCCAGGTTGACAGAAATGTTTTTTTTCTTGCAGAGCATTAGGCACTATGACAATATTTCATTTAGAAAAGGCACATCCTGCTGGTCACTGGCACCCAAACCTACAACTCTGCTCTGCCTCAGTACAAATGATGGGAAATGAAACACAGAGTCTTGGCCAGTATGGGATTGGTCCTTCAGTGCTGGTGCTGGTGGTGGCTCCACAGTCACCCTGTCACCAGCAGCACGACCAAAGTGTTCTGTTCTGAGTCATGTTCCCTGCTGGGGTACATGAGTCAGCTGAGGGGGACACATGGGTCACCCTGCTCCTGGAGCTCTGCCCATGCCCTGTGCCATGCAGGAGAGGCTCCCACTCCTTCAGGCTGTACCTTGCCCTTGCATGCAGCTACGTGAGCATCAGCTGAGCCAACCACACCACCTGAAGCAGCAAACTGATGGCATTTATGAGATTGGAGGTGGCAGATCCTTGCTGAGATTGGCACAGGTGGGATTAGGGGTCACACCAGTGGGTATGGAGAGAGGAAATTGCCATTGTAAAGCACTTAGAGACCTAATAAGGCCCATCCCTTTCCCAGGACTAAAAAGCCAGCCTCACAGGATGGGTGAATAACTTCACTGGGCTCTCATTGAAATTGAAATAAAAGGGCAAACAGCTGCAACAAAAAATATCTCCCTGTGACCCACAATGATCATCCCTCCAACCAGTGCTGCTGCTGCTCCCCACCATGCTCTGCAGTGGAACAGGGCCTAAGACAGCAGCAGGAAGGCTGGAAATGTCTCTTTGCACCCACCTTCTTTCTTCATGCCAGCTCTGAAGCATTTCTTCAGCCTGCAGTACCTGCACTGGTTCCTCTTGTCTTTGTCTATCACACACTGTCGGTTGAACCTGGGAGGAGATGGGAAATACAACTTGGAGCAACCTCCTCACCCTGAGCAGCCCCAAATACAGCCCCAGAGCTCCCTGAGCTCCTCTCTGCATGATCCTAGAGAAGAGTCAAAGGTTTGCCAGAGATGGATTGAATCAGTGTTGGCTTGGCCCACCTCCCCTTTTCCCCACCGCAGCTCCTTCCAGCTGGGAGCTTCAGACCACCCACCCTGCAGGGATTGGGATGGGTTTGGCCATGAAAACACGACTGTGACTCCAGTTGTGCTTTTGTAGGAGCTCCATCTCCCACGTCCAGACAGTTTTTGGGTGTTTGGCGTTGGGGTTTGTCTGGTTTCACTTGTTAACTATGCTACGATCTGCGTAGAAAAAAACGCGTTAAGGGTCACAAGGCCTTTGGGCCTGCGGCCTTGTTCTGGGGCCCATGGCCTCCCAATCCCTCCCCCTTTCCATGGGGATTTAGGAACCCTTGCGCTGTTCCAGGGGTGGCCCACACAGCCTTGCCAGCTCTCCCCATGGAGGGTGAAACAATGGAGGGGGAATCTTTCATGCAGAGAGGAGATGATGTGGGACCATCAGGCTGTAAAAGCTGAGGCACTTTCCCAGACTGGGAAAAAGCCAAAGGTACAAAAGCCCAAAGACTTTCAGAGGAATTCACGTCTGCCATAAGCAGAGCTCTGAGCTGGGCTGAGCTCACCAAATAAGGGCTTGCACACAAGCTTGGCTTCAATGCTGTGGATCTTCCCTGAGCTGCCAAATATCACAGAGATTCATGGATTCCTGGGGAGAGGCAACTACTCTGCTCCCAGGAGACCGACAGCTGAAATTTCAAATAAACCCTTACAGAGCTCATCTCCTCCTGCAGAATTCCCACAGCTCATGGGATGGGCATTGTGCAGATGGACACTGCTGTCACCGCAGATGTCTTCCATGTCCTGGAGTGATAAGGGCACCAGGAATATTTTAAACAAGTAGGGTGACTCGCATTGGAAAAATTTGGAATGCCCTTAGAGGAGGAAAAGCTTTGGAACAGAAAGAAAACTTCCAGGTTTTAACTAGAGATGAAGGGCTTAAGTGTATTGAGGTTGGGATTTCTTTCCACTTTCTCCTGTGCTAAAATAAATATAATTTTTCCTAAGGTCAAATCAAGATAGCAGCTTTATAATTTATAGCCTCCTCCTGGCAAAAAACCCCTTTCAAATGTATACCTGTGTGCCAAAGTGGATGTGAATCATCTCTGGTCCACACATATTTCTCAGAATATTCATAAAATCATCACTGATAAGTGAGTGTACATAATTTATTGTATTTCAAAACAAGAATGAAGAAGCTGTGAGAGGGCTTTGGAGGTGACAGATTCCTGGATGCCTGTTGTTTTTCACCAGGAAAAACAAGAAAGATGAAATCTCTGGAGCTTTGGTCCTTTGCCACCTTGGCCTCCCCTTGCTGTGCTGTGACGGGGTCATGGTGCCACTCCACACCCAGTGTCTGTATTTAGGCATTTTACACATCAGTCAAACCTCAGGTTTTAGGTTGGACCGGAGGGTCTCAAAGATCTTTTCCAACCTTATCCATTCTGTGGACTATGAGTTTCCCTCCATTCTCAGGTCTATGATTTTCCCTCATTTTACCCCGTAGGGAAAGCAGTGATGGCGCATTCGCTCAATGCACCACAGATGGTCCCAGGGTCCAAATGAGATAGGGCGGCGTTTAGAGATAGGACTGAATTTAGAGATAGGACTGAGTTTACTCCTTATAAACCAAACTGCAGTGCTACTGGTGGCCTTCACAGCATGGCAACTTGACATTTGACATACAATCCCTTGATTCCAACCCCAAATGATTTCCCACGTTAATCGCATTTTTTGTTAATTGCTGAGATTTGGTACCTGCAGGAGTAGACGTGGTTCTTGCGGACGCTCCTCCTGAAGAAGCCTTTGCAGCCATCACAGCTGGAGGCCCCGTAGTGCTTGCCAGTGGCTCTGTCCCCACAGATGGAGCACAGGGAGCTGACACCATTGGAGAGCAGGTTGGGGTTTGCTGACTCGGCCGCGATGGCCTCTGCGGGCACAGAATGGGGACAGTCAGAGCTCCCTGCCATGGAAACCTGCCACTGGGATATTTTAGGAAAAATCTCTTTGCCAAAATCTTTTCTCCATGGTTTTCTGCTTTGAAATGTGATTTAAAGAGTTGTTTACCCAGCATGTGAATTGTTTTTAATTAATACCAATCACAGCCAGCTGTGTCAGACTCGCTGAGTGTGCCACGAGATTATATTATTCATTCCTTTCTAATTTTCTCGTGTCTCCTTCTTCTATTCTTTTAGTATAGTTTTAGTATAGCATATATAATAAGTAATGTAATGTAATGTAATGTAATATAAAGCATAATATAAAGCATAATATCATATCATATCATATGATATCATATATCAGCCTTCTGAAACATAAAGTCAAGATTGTCATCCTGAGGACCCTCAAACACCACCACAGAAATCTCTGAATTTATGGTCATGTTCTTCCCAAGATCAGCTCCTTTCTGGTATTGGTGTTTTTCTGCACTTAATTGATCAGAGAGATTTCAAGCTGCATAGCCCAAACTGCTCTTGAGAATTTATCAATTATCACTGCTTTCCTGGAGAGATATAAAGAAACACCATTTGCATGTGAGTTTTTTGCTTTTGAGGGATATGGAGCCACCTCTTCAATGAGATACCTGGAGAACATGGTTCAAAGCTGGTCTCCACAGAAGAAAATGGGAAAAAAAAGCTCATTAACTTGAATAAATAGAATGCAGAGAAGAAACAGGAGAGGCAGAAAGGATGAACTGCTTCATGTCCATGACAGAGGTGCTGAAGATCAAAGACTGCTCTTGATAGCTCCTCTGCAGCTGGAAGGCAGAGACAGCAGCTCCCACAGGGATCACTTCAGCTCTAAGTCTGGTCCCTCCTCTGAAATTCTCTCTGAAGAGACTCACTGCTTTCCACTAGAAAGCAACAGAGGTGTGCAGGAAGATCAGATTTCTAAATTAGGGACCTAAAATAAAGTGTTGTCCCTTTGCTCTCCCCGCCCTTGGTGCAAACAGATTTTTTTCTGTTTTATAATAAATATATATTTTATATTTATTATATATATATTATTTATATATATATATATATATAATAAAAAATAAAGGTGCAAACCTAAAATAGTGAAAGTATCTGCTGTGCAATAAAATTGTAATCAAACCCCCCATAAAAAAATAAATAGCAAAGCCAACAAAGCTTTAGTTTTTTGAAAACTGGATAGTTTCTTAACTAAGGCTGAGACTAAGACATTCTTAGCCAAGATTTCACTAATGCAAACTTCAGACATCCTGTCACCTCCTAAAATAACCCTTTTGGTGCATATTCACCTTCTGGTGTGTGGATGAGTAAATAAGTGGGTTATAGCAAGATGGGAGCAACATGACAAGAAAGAATGACAGCACCAAAATCATTCCTAGGTCACAATGACAGGAATTGAGATTTGCTTCTTCCCAAATTCTGTGTAAGATTCTCCCAGCCCTGACATTTGTCAGGAAGTGACACTTGGGTCCTTTGGGAACATTGCCTATGTCAGAGATGTTTAATGGCAATTTAGGTTGATTTTTAAGGGGTTTTTTCAATTATTTTTTACTTTATATTACTTAATAACTTAGTATTAAATGAACAGTATAGAATATTCCTTTGAGGATAACTGCAGAACATTTGGGCATCTGTTGTTCCATCCATTTTTTGGAGGAGCACATGACATAAACAAAGACACTGTGTTGGATTCCATTTTAAAAATTCGCACAACCGAAATAAAGATAAGGCAGCCAATTTCCTCTTCACTCCCCTCATGCTTTCTCTAGACTTCAGAGGAATCAAGCCAAGATCAAATAGTTTAGATCTCCAACAGACTCTTCATCCAGGACCAGATTGCAAAATATTCCTGATGCTGGGAAGTATTTACTCACCAGAAAAGACTTGATTTCCTTTTATATAGGATGTGAGAATCTGCTTGCTGTTATAAGGAATAAATTAATTATCTGGCCTTAAACCAGGTGTTACTGGAGGGGAACCATCAGCACTGTGTGTGTGAGGGCCCTTGGAAATTAGCAAACCAAATTGTGCCCTCACTTGTATCCATGGAAGCACAAACAAATCACCAGTGAGCTGGGTGGCTCTGGGTTAGGGCAGCTCCACAGCTAAAAACTCAAACCCTGGGAGGGAGCCACGTGTGCTTTCCAGCTGAATTGGCTGAATGTGGACACAAATTTTTACAAATAAAAGGAAAGCCCTAATCCAGAACGTACGTTAATTAGGATCACAATTTTTAATTACAAAATCCGGCCACCAGCTAATGATGGGCTCCAAATGAGAATTAGCTCAGAGAAGAGCAAAGCACAGCTGAAATCACAGGCACCAGGAGACTCTTTAACACAGCTTTCAAACCTCCCCAATATTTGGGTTTTTCTGTGAGGAAAGACCAGGATCCCTGGCAGCAGATTCCCCTGCCTGCCTGTAAAATCTGCTTTTTGTGCTCCATCCCTGCCTGCCACAGGGAGATAACCTGAACAGCTCCTGTGCTGTGCTACGGTGCCTTTGAAATCCCCACTGCAGAGATGCACTTGGTTCTGTTCTCCAAGAAGAGACCACAGCTCATCCTGACTTTGTGTGGCTCCCAGGCTGAGCTGAGGCTCTGCTTGTGGCCAGACCCCTCACTGGGGCTGCGCTTGATTTCACTCGCAGAAATATCTGAAGCTGGTTTTTGAGTTATATATATTTTTTTGAGTTATATATAATTTAAAAATACATTAAAATCTAATATATAATAAAATATATAAAAATAAATAGTGTTATAATTTTTGGAGTTATATATAATTAAAATGTATGTGAAATTAATATAATATAATATAATATAATATAATATAATATAATATAATATATCAATATATATTATTAATAGAATAAATTATTATATTATATTATATTATATTATATTATATTATATTATATATATTTTTTGAGTTATATATAATCAGTGTGCAGACTGGGAGCTCCCTTAGGCTTAGAAAATCACCCAGTGTCTTCCCCAGATTTGGGATCAGCCAAGTTCACAACTGAAATGCACAAATTTTTTGGTACCTACTGCCTCTGTATGTTAATCATTGTCTATGATAATGCCAGTTTTACAGTGATAAGAAATGACACTGAGGATGTTCTCATCATACCTGACTCCTGCACTGCTTTTCCTTTCAGTTCCTTTACTGGCTGCAGGTCTTCTAGATGCACATTGTAAAAGAGAATTGTCTTGCAATACTTTCCAGGGTGGCCTTTATCTACCAGGAAATCCAAGTTTTGGTGCACATAATTTGCAGTTAACAAATCCCCTGATTACATGCACTGAGCTAGAATGTGAAGAGATCACAAATGTGGGTTTAGGGCTTGAACACACACAAGGAAACTCGGTGCCAAAGCCAGCATTGTGAAACCTGTACACACAAATGTAGGGCAGGAGGGGGTTTAAATCCTGGCCACGTGCAGGGCAGCCTCTTTCCACATCAGCTTTTAGCAAACAGAGGAGTTTTTGAGATATAAAACTTAGCTGTGATTTAGTGACCCCACATCCTAGAGGAGCAATGATGAAGGTGCTGTTCCAGGCTCAAGGGATGGGAAATCACTGCCAAAACATCTCTGGTGGCTTTTGCATGCTCTGAACTGGGTCAGACTGGGAAAGATGTCACCAACCTTGTGCCAGGGCCCCAAGGATCAGTGTGGGGTGTGGGGCTGAGGACAATGAGCACCACCCTGGCAGAAAGCGCTCCGCAAATTTCCAATGAAGAATTGGGGCTGCATTGCAGCAGTGATTCACATCATCACCGAAATGAGACAGCTCTGACAGGAGTGTGAGGGAATGGCCATTAACCACACATAAAAACTGAGAATATGGGTTTAGTGCCAGTCAAGGTGAAGGAAACAAATTTGTACAGAATGGGAAAATTTCTGCTGCTACAACACATATTTCACATAGGAATGACAGAATTAGCAGTGATTTTTTGCTCCTTTCCTTTTGTCATTCTATTTAAACCTTGCATATTTCTTATATCACTCCCATAAAGTGTTCTATTCTTTATTTTGAATTAATCTTAAAACATTTGCCAAATTATGAGCTATTTGAAGGTGGAAAATCCAAAATACATATCTGGGCAAATCTCAGAATGATAGTAGCTTCATGAAGAAGAAACATCTGAGCACAGGAAGTGCTCCACAAAATTTTTCTACCCAAAATTTTGATGAAATAATGTACTGAAGAAGGAAAGAGTTGGTTTCAAGAAAGCATGACCTTATTTGAAAATATTCCAATTTTCACTTTTGGAATTGTCCCGACAATAAGGAACTGCACTGAGTTCACCAAAATAAATATTTCATCCTTTCCTGTTCATGTTTATAGAGGGCAAAGCTGTCATCATCTAGTAAGGAAAATACAGATGAACCTTAGGAGAGATATAAGCAATCTTTAAAAAATCCAATATAGTTATAAAAAGTACCTAAAACGAGCTTGTTTTTTGATTCTAAGAATTTTTAAAATATTTCTGAAGCCACAAGGAAACTGTAATTTGGAATTACCTTAGGGGACTGAACTCAGCTGGACAGCAATAGATTTCCATGCATGGCCATTTAATGTATTTTTTGAAGTTATTTTTACAAATGGTAGAGAAGGACACTTACCCAAGACAAACAAGCTAATTTCAAAGCAGCTACTTCCCGAGAGAGCTGGTTAGTCATTAACAGCTAAACAAATAACACAATACCGAGTTTGATAAAGTTCAGAAAAAAACTCAACCTGTCAGTTCTACTGCATGAATCAACAGAGAGCCCAAACAGACACTGGTCGTTCGTTTACAAAATTATATTGAATTTCAGGGAAATTTGTGCTGCTTCAAAAAGTGGAAAATATCTTCTTGTTCAACGGGAAGTGACGAAGAAAAACATCTGTGTTAAATTCCATTTTTGGAGTAGGATGGGAGGTGGAAAGCTTTCTGCAAAAATATGATCCAGTTTAGCTGGAGCTTACAAAAATTATATATATTGAGAAACCTTGATTTGGAGACAGCCAGAGCTTTACAGCAGGCAATTTAAAATTCAGGTTCCTTTGGGCCTTTTAACTTTACTTGTCTCCTGACCTCCCTCCAGGCCCTACATTAATAAGTCTAATCATTTTATATTGTAGATGATATCCCTACTGAAACTCTGATTTCTTTTGATGAGCCAGTTAATGAGCAAATGTGAAAATCCCATCTTAATTTCACTAAGCTTCTTAGCAAATTAAAAGCCTGCCAAAACTCTCCAAAGGGATCGCTAACGCCAGAATCTCATTCAGCTGCACGATTGGTTTCATACAAGACGACCAAAATGCCCTTTATTTTTACACAGCGAGCAGTTGATTTCAGAGGATGGAGTTCCCTTTATGCCAGAGTAATTTTGACTGCAGAAAAATTAAAACCCAAACAAAGTGCTTTATTCCTGCGAACTGAGCGGAAGTGTCGGCGTATAAACACTCCCGCCTCCCAGCCAAGTCCTTTGTGCCCTAAAAACTCTTGGACCATCTTGGTAGCCAGAAAAGGAATACAAATCTAGCAATGGTTTGGATATTGTTTCTCAATTCAAGTTCCCAGGACCAACTTAAACAAGGCACACGGTCATGGACAAATGCTGTTTGGGACGACATGTTTTCCCGAGGATTAAACAACAACGGAGGCCGTATACGGGAATGAACCACACATTTGAACGAGAAATATTGGTAATAACTCCTTTCCTAAGCTATACAGCAGGACAAACCCAGGGAATGCCATGAAGACCTCTATCAACACCGGCAAAACTTGGTGGGCTCTTCAGGGCATGACAATCAGCCCGCCAATGAAAAGAATAACCCAAAAGAATAAGCCAAAATGGGACCGGCAAGCAAAGGGGTCGCGTTTCAGCCCAAACATCACCATGGATGCAACAGAGGTTGACAGGTCAGCTGCTTAAATATTACCCCTTCCACCCTTTGCCCCATACCTCCCACCAGCCTTTCCTCTGTGTCCAGCTTTACAGCAAAAGTAGCGGAGCTTATTCAAGAGAAAACGAATAAAAATCTCACCGGTGTTGTTGGGGAGCACGCGGAGGTTGTCGAATTCCAGCATGGTATAAGAGGAGTCCAAGGAGTCAACATAATCTGGCATATCCATGTCCATGATGGACTGACAAAGCTTCATTATTACTTGACAACAGCGAGGGAAGTGGCAGAAACAGCCCCGCTGTCAATCACGGCCAAGGTTTCCTCTGCAGAGAGAGACACCCCGCTCCTGGCGGTGACAAATCATTACCCAGCTCTGCCCGCAGTCCCTCCCCGTGCCAGAAGAGAAGGGACGAGGCCAAACCCTCTGGCACAGTCCCCTCCCTTCCCGGGGTGCATCTCGCTCTCTGGCTCCTGATAAGGTGATGCAGATAAGGCCCAGGCTCAAACGCCTTGGATTGCATCTTCGGGTCAATACAGCAGCATTTATGGCTGCTCCTGCACAAACATTTTGAGAAGGGCTGGGGAGAGGCCGACACACACATGTGTCACTCTCCCAGGGCAGAGTGGTCACATCCAATCACCAATTGTCACCTTGCTGGCCTACCAGCCCTTGGGGGAAGAGCAAACGGTGTCACTTGAGGGTGGTGAGGACAATAAATCAATGTCCCACCGAAAGAGGACCATCAAGGCAGGTCAGCATGGAGAACCTGAGTTATTTCCATGAGACACACAGTGCTCACACCTTGAGTTGCTGCTGGAAGGGGGAAATGATGCTTCATTCACACCCTACACATGGTCTCACCCTGCTCCATAGGCAGAGGCGAGTTGGAGGAGGTGACTTCCACCCACCACCCTCCATCCCTCTCACCTGTGTCTTCCTCCCCACTCCAGGCAGCTCCAGTGTCCCAGAGCTCCCTCTGGGGCAGAGCTGGGCTCTGCTGATGAGTTGTCTTCATGGAAGGTTCCAAACATGGCAAATGGTGGAAATGGAAAAGGCTGGGAGGACTGGGCAGAGTACCCCACAGATGTGTGGAGTCGCATTCCATGCTGGCCCATGCCTGGCTTTTCTGGGAAAGGCCTGTATTACAGAAATTAAATTCCAGTTTTTCCCCCACAGGCCCATGATGTTTGGTCTGGATTTTTTTGTAATTTACTGAATTTTACACGAACCAGCTTTTTTGATTTCCTGAATTTTACACGAAAGTTCTTTCCTTGTTAAGGAAAGAACATGAGCTGTGCTTCAAAAGGCTGGAAACAAAACTCAGCCATGCATAGCCATACAGCTTGGAGTGATTGGTTTATTCCCACTTTGATCTTCCAGATGCCCTCCCTGACATTACAGTTCCCTCTCCAGTGACGTGGTTTTTGTGTCAGAGGGTCTTTCCTCTCCATGAGCTGTTCTGAGAGATCCAGGTCAACATCCTGTTGAACTGGGAGGAAAAGAAGCGTTCTTGAGAAACAGGGAGACGTGTTGCCAGAAAAGGAGTCTTGGCCAAAAGGATGGGATTGCCAGACTGCCTGAACTCTCACTGAACCGAAGAGCAGGCTGGCCCCAAGGATCCCAGCAATCTCCAAACAGCAAGAAATACTCAAAAATCTGAGGTTTTTAACTGTTTTCATTATACTAATTTGATTTAGCCCCCATTTCACTTTTTTAATATCTTTTTCCATATCCTAGGGCTTTACAGTGGACATTGCAAGGGGTTAACTCCAGATAGGCTTTTCCTCTATAAAGATTGGGTGTAGAAACTTTCAGCTTTACTTTCTTATCGTTTCTGGGAAATAAAATAATTTCATGTGCCATATTTTCCTTTTCCTTCTTTCCCTTTTTAAGGACGTGTTGTAACCAGTGGTGCACAAATGACTCCTTGCTTAGATAAGACATTATGTTTTTATCCTTGGACTGTGCCCCAGGCACCCAGTAATGCCAGCATCAGCTAAGTTGGGATCTGATTACTTGTTCTTGCCTCTTACTCAATGTCAGGCTTGATTATGCCCATTAATCCGGTTGGTTATTTTTTTAAACTGAGCTGTGGGCACCATCTTGCCTGATTCTCAGCACTCTGCTACTATTACAGCAAGGTTTTTCACATTTCTACAATTCTAGGGTTTTGGTTTTGTTTTTTGGGGGATGTTTTTGGATTTTTTTAAATGTATTTCTCACCATTAAAATAACCATTTTGGTATTTATCAAGATTTTGGGCAGCAGTGGCTCAGAGAGGAGAAATCTGGGCTCCTGCCCTGATCTTGTTGGCTTTAGAGATCTCTCAGTTTTCCATCCCTCAGAATGATGTGAGGGTCAAGGATAATTTCCAAGGAAAGTTGTGGGATGAGGATGTGCTTGGACAATTTTCATTTTGGGAATGACAAAAGGTTACAGAGCAAATTTCATAGCTCAGGACCAGATTTCAGCACCACATCCAGGCTGATAATCAGGACTGACTTGTGCAGGGGGGAGCTGGAGGGACAGAACATGGCATTTGTTCCAAACAGATGTCAGCACCCTGCTCCAAACCACTCCAGCACAAAAGCAGCCCTGAAGATGGACAAACCCTTGCTGAGGTTTGGGCAGTTTCTTCTTTTTCCTCTCCCTGCTTTCTTACATCACTTTCTGAGCCACAGCTGCAATCCAGCCGGGACACGGTCAAGGCTGGGGCTGAGTTTTATCAAAATCAGGAGAAACCAAACTCACCCAGAGGTGGCCTCACATCTCTTCAGGTCATTGTGAAGTGACAATGAAGTGACAGTGGCCCAGCCAATAGCCAGGAATCTCCAGCTGGTTCCTTATTGCCTTACCATGATCCAAGCTGAGAGAGCAGCCAGGGAGATGGGAAGAGAACTCAGATCTTTCCCAGAAAGATGGATTTGAGTAGGGATTTGTGAGGCTGGCCAGCACTTTGTGCTGAGACACCTCCCAGGGTGCCTTCCTTGACTCACCTGCACAGGCATCTTAGGTGGATAACCAAGGGCAAAACTGGTATAACTCAATCTTCCCAGTTTGGAAATGGATGCCAATCCTCCTCCACATGGACATAATCCTCTTTTCAATGTGTTTTCCATTGATTCCTGCTTTGAGGCTGGATATAGCTGGAGGGTGCAGGGGAAAGGGGAGAAGGGAGAAAGAACCAGAGTTAAGTTTAATAAAAATAATATGAGCGTTCAAAGTTCAAGCTCTGGGAATGAATCAATGTGGATTCTCCCATGTGAGGGCACAGGGCAGGCTCTGAAGAACACATGGAACCAATAAGACACATTTATTCCTAGAAATAAAACTCAGGTGCTCTTGGGAACGCTTGTTAGACAAGATGAAGTGCAGCAAAGATAAGGACACTTTGATTGATTAAGAGAGAACACAAAGTACTGTGGGCAGGGTGTCAGAAATAACATTTCTTTGGCGAGGTAAGTGATGGGGGAAGATGTTTGCAGGCCATGGAAGCTGCACATCCATCTCTGGAGGCTGATTTTAATGGAAAGGAACTCAGTGCTGCATATGGGGAGAGGTGTCTGAGAGACTGAAACTTAATGAAAGACTTGTAGGTATGCAAAATGGTGAGGCAGAAGTCACTAAATGGATTTTTGGAACAGAAGTTTTCTTCTTTTATTCATAGAAAGCCACTGAAAATCCCCTACCACTGTTGTGAAATTTCCTCTGTCTGAAATGCAGCAATAATTATATTTCTGTGAACTTGCAGGGTTCAGGAAAAGGGTTTTTATGCAGTGAGCACAAATCCATCACTGATCAGGTGGTTCTCAGAAGCAACATTCGACATCATATTACCTACCTGGACAGGTGGTGTCAGGATAAAAACAATAATTTAAAGACAGAAGGCAGCAAGGCCCTTTTCTGGGTAATGTATAATTAGAAACAGCGTGCTTCTGACATTATAAGCAGTGTGAAATCATATCCTTAACAAGCAATTACCATGGCAGACATTTCAAAGTTATCTAGAGCAGATGTTATTAAATCAGTCCCCTCCTTTCCTGGGTGCAGATTGATATTTGTGATGCACTAAACAGCAAAAAGCTTCTTTCAATTTTCAGGTATTTCTTTTTACAATGAACATTACATTTCTACAAGTTGTGACCTCCACTGGGAGGGTCTCCTTGTTCTTCCAGCTGTTACCTCCCAAAAAGATTCTGTCTGTGTAACGATTATTCATAAATATAAATAATTCAAGAAATTTCTGAAGTCCAATGATGGACAATGACCTGATGGACATTGGAGAGCATCACCCATCATGCAGGAGGATGGAGAGGAAAAAAACCCAAAAAAATATCAGGGCCTTCACCTCCTTTCTCTCCAGACAAACTTATTTGGCTTTACTGCTGCCAAAGACGTTCATTTATCATTTACTCATTTTGCTTTAGAACAATGAGGTTAGCTCTTACATAACAACCCTTTGGAGTAAATAGAAACTTTTGCAAGCTCCAGTCACTATGCTGGAAAAAATCCTTTACAACAATTTAAACAAACAAGAAAAAGAACAAATCAAACCAAGAAAAAATAAAAACTCCAAACCATGACACCCTTCCAAAAAACCCCACAACAACAAAAGAACAAACCCAAACCAAGTTAAAAAACCCTTAAAATCTCTTCCCACCAGGTTGGAGTGATGGATTCTGGTCTTTACACACTGTCAAGTACAAATCACCCAGAGACCCCCTTGCCAGCAGTGACTTCAGGCTGGCTGATTGGTGAAATTGGTGAAATTCCCACTTATTGCACCGAATGTTCAGCACAGATGAAACCTGACTTGGATTTGGGGAATAACTCCAAGATGTTTTACATTTTTCTGATGACCAAAGGTCAGGCTGATGACTTGTTCTTTCTGAGTTCACTTAACTTTTGTTCTTGGCTGCAGAGCGCTTGGCCAGGGCCGGAATTTCAGAAGCACAAAGGGCTCCCTTTGATTTCCAAATGGGAAGAGCCTGAATTTCAGCTGTGTTGAGAAACAGGAGCTCCCACTGGGAATTACAACTGGATTTGCAAAGAAGTAGCCACAGGTCACTGGTGATTTAGAAATAAATCCCATTTTTTGGACACCTGAGTGAAATCTGATTAAAATCTCATTTCTCTTACATGGGATCCAAGATGTTTTAAAAACCCGTCCCTGCCTGGCAAAAGCTTCATAGCCAACACCTGATGCCTTCATGCACCAGTTGGAATTTCTCTTCTTTGTTTTCCATAGGCAGAGGTAAATTCTCAGAAATAAGAAATGCCTGCAATAATTTTGAAAAAAAAAATAATAATATTTTTCCTCACATTAACAAATACTTCTGTCAGTGGGTATTCCTTGTGGATATTTCAGAGGACTTCTTGTCTCTTTTCCTTTCTGGAAAGAGATCGGCTGATCAACACTTGAAATTATGGAAAAATAGGAACAAGTTTCATTTAATGCTTTTTTTTTGTGGAAAAAAAATTGTTGGTTTCATTTGTAATTGAACTTTGAAGTTCACCAAAGGGAAGGCAATTAAAATATTTAATAATGAACAAAATTAAAAGTACAAAAAGGGCAGAAACAAAATATTTTGGTTCCTATATTTGTTTGCAAATGTTAAACACGGTACCAGTTTCTGACTCAAGTTTGGGACCCTTGGCAACATTTTAAAACTAAAATTAAAGTTATGTCCCAGGTAAAAAAACTGGCAAATTTGTGGGATCATCACCCTCTGTCTGAAAATTTAAGAGTTTCAATAGAGATCATATCTGCCCCAATCAACTCATGAAAACATCAACTTGTTTGTGAAGCTCCACTTCACTCACCAAAATTAAGACAGGACTTAATTTAATGAATTTATATCACGTTCCACAGGTGAGATTTTTGCAGTGTTTCACTCTAAGGCAGGGAAACAGTCTTTTTCCAATTATTTCCTACAAAGGAAGCAAGTTTTTCCTAGGCTGGGTTTACATGGGAAAATCCAAACTCAAATAACTGCAAGTGTTTGGGCTGAGCGCTGCTCCATCTTGGAACAATCCATCCCAAATTCCTCCAAATTGTTGATATATCCAACACTGAACAGAAACTGGAAAATATAGCTTTGGAATATGCTGTCCAGAGAACCAAAACATGGGGAAGAAATCATAAAATAATCAAACTTCCATTTTTTCCCCCTCACTGCCCTCGGGATGAGTGGTTTCCATGTGTTCATTGGGATTTTATCAGTCAGAGAACCACGAGGTTGCATCAGAGAGCCCATCACTCAGTCTCCCTGATTTTCACCATCCCAAACTAACATTTCACACATGGACTGGAAAAAATCAGTATCTCTGCAAGCCCTGAAGAAAAATTGGCATGCCATAGAATTATTAAGATTGGAAAGGACCTCCAAGACCACCCATTCCCCAGCAGTGCCAAGCCCACCCCTACCCCACATCCCCACGTGCCACATCCATACACTTTTTAAATCTCTGCAGGGATGGTGACTTCACCATTCTCTGGGCAGCCAGTCCCAACACTTGATAACCCTTTCCATGAAGAAATTTTTCCTACTATCCAATCTCAGCCTCCCCTGGCTCAGCTCGAGGCCGTTTCCTCTCCAGAGGGTGATTCATCCCAAACTCAGGTGTCCAAGGGACCTCAGAGGAACTGCTCAGCACTGCCAACCTCCCTCCACGGAGCTCACGGGCATTTTAGGTGAACTCCACTCAAACTTTATGGAAGGTGAAGTCACAGAAGATAAACTCCCCCTGCCAAGAATGAAAATGACACATGGAGCCATCAGGAACTGGGTTGGATTCCTCCACCACAGGTGAGGTCGGCCCTTGATTTAAGAAAATAGCAAACTGCAAATAAATAAATAAGGAGGAAATGGCAAACAGCTAATAAATAAAATAAATAAAAAATAACAAATAAATAGCAAATATGCCAGCCTGAGACAGGGCTGGCAGCAGGAGAGGACAGAGGAGCCAGGGAGAGCATTACCTCACCGGTGTAGCTGGAGTAGGCATGGGACTACTCTGGAGCGCTGCACTGCCTCTGGGCAAGGTTTTGGCTTTTCCTGCTGCAAACACAGTTTAGTCAGGAGTGAGCAGCCTTGAGGAGAATATTTGCTGTGACTCCCATGTCCCTGTGAACACCATTGCTGCCACCCCGAGCGATTTCGGTGTTGACACTTCTTCAGCTCTGTCATTAGCTCAGCTGAGGAGAGAACAGAAATGCCATTCAAGCCCCAACGTGGGAGGTTAGGAGGCAAATTCTTGCCTTGCACTGAAAACATGATGAGTGTTTTATGTTGGTGCTGTGCTTTCTGTTTTAGGGAATGCCTTTGTTAGGTTACAAGCCCTTTCCTAGCACATAAAGCACCTTTTTTAAGGGGTTCTTCTCCCACAGCTATATTCATTTATTCTGATCTGTAATATCCCACATTCCCAAAAATTAACTTGGGTTTTGACTTGTATCTTACAAATTCCTAGTTTTGGGTTTAAAAGCATTTACCTTGTCCCTTGTTTTTCTTTTGCATTTTAAGATTTCTGTGCTGGAATCTGGATCCAGTTTGCTCACAGTGAAGATGCAAATGTCACCAAAATTCACCTTTTCCGGTTGTAAGGTTGTTTGGTTTTTTTTTTTTTGTAAACCATTCCCTCAGTGTCTTCACGCTGTGTTTTTGTTTTATGAGATGAACCAAGAGATTGTATTTCAGAGAATCACCAAGAGTGGGTTGACCTTTGTCTGTGATCACAGAATCATCAGCAGATTTACAGTAAACTGAACAATGTTCCTTCCAGGGAAATGAGGCAGCATTTCTTGGGTGGTTTTGATTTCTGGGTGTAGTTTTGATTTCTGTTTCTGTCCCCCAGATTTCCTATTTTTGCCATTCTTCAGACAAGGTAATAATTCAGGACAAAGATGGAATTCCTCCAAAATACTCCTTTCAGTGTTGCCTGCTAAGTGAACTAAGTGCAAATATAAAAATTTCAGAGAGAAGATAGACCACTCTAAAAAAGCCAAAACAAAACCCAAAGGTTAAGTCCATTTTATCTGCAACAATCCATTTTATATTTGCACATCTGACTTTGCAGCTCATTCACACACACAAACATTTTGTTGGAGCTCAGCACCAGGGTAAAAAGGAGGAGTCCTCAACCAACATTTCAAGTGTTCTGGAGAAAAACTTTCCATTTCTGCAGGGAACTGGAAAGCTGAAACAGGCACAAACCGAAATAAATATTGATTTTATTTTTTAAATTATGGATTACCTGAAATGTTTATTGTGTTTAAATTGAGGGGGCTTTGGAGTAAATATCTCTGAGTTATAATAGCATCAAAGGGGGAAAAGTCAAGAAGAAAAATGAGAAAATCTGCCAGAAAAGATCACGGAATTATAGAATATCCTGAGTTGGAAGGGACAAGGATCATTGAATTCAACTCCATCAAGTCCAGTAGCTTGTTCTGAAGAACTGAGGCACAGGACCAATCCTCATTTTATCTCTGGAGTTTCAGGATTACGTGTTCATCTGTTGGAGAGGGAATTTGGTGATAGAACAAGGGAGTGATGGCTTTAAACTGCAATAATTTAGGTTTAGATGGGATCTTAGGAAAAAATTCTTCCTTGTGAAGGTGGAGAAGCCCAGAGTGGGTGCCCAGAGCAGCTGAGGCTGCCCCTGGATCCCTGGCAGTGTCCAAGGCCAGGCTGGACAGGGCTTGGAGCACCCTGGGACAATGGAAAGTGTCCCTGCCATGGCTGGGAAGGGAATGGGATCATCCATAAAATCCCTTCCAACCCAAACCATCCTTCATAATCCAAAATGACAAGTTATTTTTAAAGTATCTGGGGCAAATTCAGACAGATTTTCCTTTCTAAAAGATTCTCCTCTGCAAAAAAGGCAGTGCACAGACATACTGACGTGTGGAAAGATGCTTTTCATGACTTCAAATTGAAGAAAATTACTGTAAACACCCAGCTATATTTTCCCCATAACATCCATTTTTGAACACTTCAGTCTCTCCCAGACTGTCTTACTCATAATTGCTGCCCTCTTAGTGGGTGCAGCAAAAGCAAGTGACTGTTTGCCAAGTGCCAAACACACATCTCCAAACCCCTGAGCCTCACAGATATTTTCAGGAAGCTGTAACCCCCGATAAATCTTTGCAGACCACTGAGATGAATAATATTTGTGGATGCATTTTTGAGGCTGCCATAGGGGAGAGGTATTTGTGGCTTTGTGGGCTTTGCCACTCACATGGAAAAGTATGCTTTCCCTATATCCATCCTATAGGCTATATTTTGCACATCTGCCTTTAATTTCATATTAGGACCATTTCATATCTTCAGGAATATGTGCCATCAAATGAATCATTTAGAAATTGGAGTTAACCAACAAATTATACACTCCTCTGTGGTTTTTTTTCATTCATGAATTGCCAGTGTCAAGATTCCCTCAGGGCAGAGTTTTTAGCAAATCTGGTGAGCCCAAATGTATGGTAAACATCACAGGCACAGGGGGGACAGGTCAGACCTGCATTTTTACACTATAAACCTATTTACAACAGCTATTATTCCACATGGAATAACCTAATCTCTGTCTGGATTGGGGTTTTCTCCCCTAGATATTTCAGGAAAAAGAGTCTTAAATTGTGGGGGAGCTCTCCAAGCCAAGCTTCATTTCTGATTTCAGTGATGTTTAGAGCATTACATGGGGTTGTTATTCCATGGTCCCTTGGTGGAACAGGTCACTGTGGCCTCCCCTGCCTGCCAATTACATTTTGCTCCAGGCCAAAATTCTGCATAAAAACACCAATGAATTACTAGCAGAGAGAAAAGGCTCTTTATTGCTCTTATTTATACTTCAGCAGCACTTAGGGGATGGGAGCTCCCAGCCCAGGAGCTGCTCAGAATAAAGAAACATCCCTGCTGATAACAACTGCAGTGACAAGAGGTGAGGAGGAGAAGGGAGACCGGATCAGCTCAGTCCCACGTGCACGTCTTCCCCACCAAATAAAGTCACTGCATCGTGAGAATCACCCAGATCTGACCTCACTGCATGGAGTTTAACCAGCTAAATGTTTTAATTAAAAAGGAGCTGATCCACAGAACTGATTTCACCATGATAATGAGAATGAATGGAACAACCACTGAAAATTATTCAGCAACATCTCATGAGCCAATGGAGCCTTTATGAACTCACCAAGGACTAGAACAATTTCACCATGGAATTCTTTTTCATTGAGCTTATTTATACATCAGCAGCACTTAGGGGATGGGAGCTCCCAGCCCAGGTGCTGCCCAGAAAAAAGAAACATCATTTCTGATAACAACTGCAGCAGACAAGAGGTGAGGAGGAGAAGGAAGAGGGAAACCAGATCAGCTCAGTCCCACGTGCACATCTCATCTTCCTCACCAAATAAAGTCACTGCATTGTGAGAATCACCCAAATCTGGCCTCACTCATTAATTGAGTTTAACCAGCTAATTGTTTTAATTAACAAGGAGCTGAACTGATCACAGAACTGATTTCAGCATGAAAACAAGAAAGAATGGAACAACCATTGAAAATTATTCAGCAACATCTCATGAGCCAATGGAGCCTCCATGAACTCAGAAACACCAAGGACTGGAACAATTCCTTTTTGGCCTGAATTTCATTGATGGGTATACAAGGCATACATAAAACAAATTGCCTGTCACCCTGGAACTCTGTTTTCTCAATTTTTTACAACTGCTCATCTCATCTTTCTCCTGGCCATCTCCAGCCTTGCTGCTTTCTTCCAGTCAGGACTTTCTAACTGGCATTGGCCCCCAGGAATCACAACCAGCCTGGCAGCCACAAGCAATTTACACTCCACAGTTGCAATATTCTCTTTATGCACTTAGGTTTTGGCCCATTTTTCTCTCTAGAAGATTATGCAATACTAATTACATTTTTTTTTTTTTCCAGGAGAGTTGATAGAAACACATCCAAAGGCACATTTCCCTAGGCAATAGCCCGCTTCAATAAATTCTGGTTGCACTGGAAATATTTGCATTCTAATGTGTAAAACAGAGATTAGGCAAAAGTTCCTAATATTGCTTAAGCACTTCAAGCCGAGAAACAATTCCATTGTACTTTAAATTAAACATGTGTTTTCACGTCATTCTAAATTCATACATTTCTTCCCCAAATGTATATTCCAGTCGCATATTCATGAGTTTAGACCCAGATATTAAGAAAACAACCAACATTTGCTGTGTGCACAGCAGGTGACACACCAATGCACTGCTAAACCCCACACTGCTGATCAAGTGCATTAAATATTTTTGCAGAAATCTAATCTAATCCTGGCCTGAAAAATAAATCCCAGACAAGAGCAATAAGGATATGGGGCTTTCAGAGAAAGCACTGCTTGTTTAGGCAAGATGGATAAATTATGGATCATTTATTATTAATAAATTATTATTGAATTGTTATTATTAAATAAATATTATTATTATTAAGAAATTATTATGGATAAATAATGAAATCCACAAAAATTCTTCAAAAATTATTCTTCTGTGTTACCTTCATGAGCAGATCCATAGACATTGTGATAATCTGTAGATAACTAGATTTAATTACTGGATAACTTGTCCCAGTAAGAAATACCCACAATTTATGGAGAAATCCCTTCTCTTTCTTCTATGCTACAGCAGCAGCATTGAAACCAGCTGACCTAAAGCAGGGTTATTCTGGATTTACCATCATTCTGAACAGAACCTCTCCCAATTAAACCCACCCAGAGCATCAAGAAATCCTGCTGGTGACACAAAAACCTTTTTGCTTCACTTGTTCCCAATTTTCAGCAGCACAATAAGCAATAAACATCAGCCATGGACACCCTGGTGAGCATGGAAATCTTTCCTGGTGCAAACAGAGCTTTCCCAAAACTTTGAGCACCAGATATCAGCTTGGCTTGGTTGATTGAACCAAACCCACTTTAAAAACACCTTGGTCAAGCAGTGAGGGAGATGCTCAGGCTTTCCTCTTACTGCAGATGGCAGCAGAGATGCTGACTCACCCAGCAGAGCTGCTCCTGCATTTATTTTCTGCACCTCCAGAGCCTGGGAACAGCTTCCCCCTGGAATGGAACAGGGCAGAACCCAACAGAAAGCACAAACGAGGGAGTCAGGAGTGGGTTCTGGATGTTCCTGTTGCTCCTGGCCACCTCCTGCCCTGCTTTCCACACAGGGTGTTTGCACAGCCTCCTTGCAGAAATCACTTGTCTCCAGGCTGCAGCATCAGGGAGAGACAAACTGGAGGAGTATCCTGGAAAAGGAGGAATGGGAGATGTGAAACAGATGTTTTCCCTTAATTGCTTATTGCAGAGGCAGCCCAGTAACTAATCCACCTGCTGTGCTCCCACAGGGATAATTACCCACCCCCGTGCTCCCAGCCGGCTGAATTTATGTTTTCCATGCCTCATTATATCCATCTCTGCCCAACAACATGGCCCAAAGTGCTGCACAAGTGCCACACTCACACAAATACCCCTCTCCTTCTTGCCCAGAGCAGCTGGGGCTGCCCCTGGATCCCTGGAAGTGCCCAAGGCCAGGTTGGACATTGGGGCTTAAAGCACCCTGGGATAGTGGAGGGTGGATTGGAATAAGAGCATTCTCAAGGTCCCTTCCAGCCCAAACCATTCCATGATTCTGCAGGTCTAGGTACAGAGCTAGAGTACTTTAAATTAGTATTTTCGGTTTTGCTTAGATATAGAGAATCACATGGCAAGCAGGGTTTTCCAGATAATCAGGAGATGTTAATTAAAAATAACAGTATGGTACATGTGAGAGCAGAGCTTCCCAACCAATCACAGCAGTAAATAATTCATGTCTGAAATCCCTGTTTCCTCTAAGACCCCTTTTATCATAGGAAATGATCAGGAACACACAGTGAAGGCTCCTGAATATCCAGGTGATGTTTGTGCTGATTTTTAAGTTGCTCACATTGTTATTCTGAGTCATGTTCAGCACAGAGCAATGGTTGATGTTCACCCATCA
Organism: Melozone crissalis; assembly: GCF_028551555.1. NCBI lineage: Eukaryota > Metazoa > Chordata > Aves > Passeriformes > Passerellidae > Melozone > Melozone crissalis. The sequence continues at coordinate 3,194,259 of NW_026535785.1, forward strand.
TTTTCCTCAAATATTTCAAGGCTTGCACTCAAAGGTGGTGCTCAGTAAGGAGAGAAGCCCTTGGTAATGAGTTCTGATCATGTTTAACATGCAATTAACAGTTACAAAAAGTTATTGAATGAAGAAAAACAGAAGTTTCAAGGGATCTCTGCTTCTCACCTTGGAAGCAGGGGCAGCCCAATCTCCAGTGCTCCAAGAGTGGAGCTGGATCCTTCTCACTGCCAGAGGAATTTTACTTTGATGGAGTGGATGGTGCACAAGTGATGGGAGGTGAAAAATTGCCACTGACTGGACTTGATAGGGCTGGAAACAGAACGTGACCCGAGCTCCAAGCCTGGTTCTGCTCCTTGTTAGCTCAGACTTCATCTCTCCTCCTTTTCCAGGGAGCTACTTATTTCAGAGCCTCAGGCAAGAGCCAGCACCAGCTGGAGATAATTTAGTCCTACTTCACTAATGTTGATGTCTCTGGATTTAATATTGGCTTTTCTGGAAGCCTCCTAGGGCTCTTTGGCTTGGTGAGGTGGCTCAGGTAGTTACCCTGAGCATAATATTTTGTTAACCAAGAGGGTGCAGATCTATTTCAAATACAAAACAGGAATCTGCTCATCCAGGACTAACACAGCTCCCCAGATCTTCCCCTGCTGAATGCTCAGCAGCCCTCAGCTCTGGGGAACATCTTCAAAAGCCTTTCAGGCTTAATTAATGCCTGCTGGAGTAACACTCCAAAGCAAAGTGAAGTCCTCAGAGGGAAAATCCAGTGGCTGGAGAGATGGATGTGGATGTGCTGGGAATGCAGAGAGGAGGGGGGAGCATTGAGCTTTGTCAGGGGGATCACCAAGGGCTTTGCTCAGTGGAAGAGGCATCCAGGAGCAGCCAGAGAGCCCCCAGAGTCTCCCCTGGAAATATCTGAGCCAGGGTGATGCCTTGGGAAGGCTGACCCAGAACAGAGACTGGGCAGGGCTAAAGAATAAAGCAGGGATTAATTAAAAGGATCTCCTCAATGGATCCACCTGGGGCAGCACAAGAGCCCAGCCAGGGCTGCACACAAGGTGAACCAAAATGGTCCCAAAATGAACCCAAGATGAACCAAAATGGCCCCAAAATGCACGAGCGCTCCCGGGGTCTCTCCCTGGGATCAGTTCTGCTCCATTTGCACCTTGCAGTTCATTGTCCCATTCCAGCTTTAGCCCCTGCAGTCCCACCCTGCTTGTTTTTCTCTCTCCAGCCCACGGTGTTTGTGCTCTTGGGCTGAGATTTGGATCATTTGTCCTTGGTGCCCAGCTGGAGCAGGAATTGTTTTGTGTCCCTGCTCTGTGCACAGAGCTCAGCATCCCCTGATGTGAGCCCAGACCCACACACTAAAGCAGCACAGAATGTGAAAAATAGAAAACCTGAGGCATCAAGGGGACCTGAGCAATGGCCTAGGGAGGAGCTGGGAGGGAGCCCAGATAGAGCAAGTTTGCTCTGAGAAGAGCAGACAATAAAAAGCTGAGGCACACCACAACAGCATTTGCTCACACCCTTGTGCCTCGGGACAGGCACTAACCCATGAGCTGGCATCCCTGGCAAAGCAGAAATCCAGAGGGAGATTCAAGCATTGCCCCTTGCCAAACATTGCCATGGAATACTGTCCTGCCCTGTTGCTCCTGAGCTCTGTCCAGGGGTGTTCCCAGCCTGGTGTTCCTCTGTGCAGGATGATTTGGGACAGAGGGACATCAGCGATGGAAAGGAGACCCCAAATGTGTCCCATCAGTGCTATAAACACCACGGGTGTTATCCCAGGAGCAGGACAAAGGAAGGGCACAAGGAGACTGAAGAAATTTGTAGGTTTGCAGTAACTTTAGTTTACCAGGCTCCCCTCAGTCATGTCCAGCAAAGCCAAATTTAAAACATTTTTTTGCTTTAATTTCCAGCTGTTCTGTTGGATGCCTGCCTTGCACATGGGTGTGGTGGGAAATGCTGGTGTGATATATATCACAAACAGAGGTTTTCCTTCAAGCCTCTCAAAACCCCATCTGTTTTATCAGTGTTACATCCAGCTATCTATGCAGGTAACTGCAGTCCCATTACTTGCCAGTGGCATGGAAAAGCCCTGGAATTAACCCAGCAGTTTTGATGTCTGCAGTAATTGTACCCTGCCTCCTCTTTCATGAAGAGAAAAATTTGCTACAAGACTCAAGATAAAACAAATAAATCCAATACAAAAGCCCATCTAATTGAATTAAATGAAAGTAGCCTCTCAGACTGCCCTTTCTGTGAATCACATTATCTTCGTGTTTACTGACTCTTTGACAGGAGACTAAATGATCCCAAATTTTATCAGAATAAATCAACTAAACATTAAAACAAAATCCCCTCTAAAAAGGACAGACGTTCTTAACAGTCATCTGGAACAGATTATTCCTCTCCAAGTAGCATTGTTGATACTGAAAGTGTTGTAACAATATCCTTTTCTAATGTGGTTCTGCTGTGGCTCCATCCATAATAAAACCAGTCAGTGCCAAAAAACCCACTTAGCATGACAAGCTCCCCAAAACCTGGATTATTTGTGTAAGACTCTGATTTGATTTTCCAAGCTCCATGATCTGATGAAACTTCTTTTAATATTTTTAAAGGAGACCAAGGAATGAGCATCACCTACTCTGGGGAAATGTCTTTTGTTGAACCATACACCCTCCAAGTGCTTGTAAATCCCAAATGCCACTAAAGAGAGATGGAGGCTGGAAATCAAAACTATTTTCCCTGTTTCCAGCCTTGTAAAGCCTAAAATAACTGCACCTTTTTTATTTTCTTGAGTATATGTTGTCAGCTGAGCAGTCTGGCTGCATTCAAAGGTTACAACAGAGAAAGCAGAATGTATATTAATCTCATAAATTATGGATAATGTCAATCAAAGAACACCACCTTTACACCAAGGTGCTCAGAAAAATCCAATAATATTGAGGGTACAAAAGGAGGCAACTGAAACAAAACTACCCAGCAGAAAGAGCTGAACATTCACCATTTTTTAAGCAAATGGACAAAAGAGTGGTCTACCAGGATCCCAAATAAAGGCATTTTTAGCACATTAGTGGTGGTCAGTGCTGGGAAGTTGCCTTCTTTTCCTAAAAAAAATATCCATTTCTGATTTCTGCCACCTCACAGATATTTGTGTCTCATTGCCCAGCACTTTTCTGTCCCAAGCCATTAAGTGATCAGGGAGAGAAAGATGAGGACTGCAATTCCCAAGGAAAATAGCATTTAAAATTACAGAATTCTGTGATTTTCACCCTGTATTTTCCTTTTCCCAGTGCTCACTCACTGATATATCTGTTCCCATCCTATTCACACAACCTCAGTTTCTCTAAATGTACACATTCATGGTTATACCAAAAAACAGTTATTCTTCAAACTAAAAGCTCTTCAGAACTTCATGGGGGAAAAACAAGTAAAACAACATCACCACAGAGCCTGTTAGATGCTGGACATTACCAGTTCCAGCTGTTCTATCAGCCAAACACTTCCAAACCATTTAGCCCAGAGCAGTGAATCTCAATGAAAAACTAATAAAAAAAATTAAAAAAAAAAAAAAGAGAGAAAGAGGGGATGAGAAAAGTCAGAGCCACTTCAGAACTTCTTTGAAGTGTTAGTCTGCTGTTCCCCGAGGTCACTGAGCCCAAGTGCCACCCCTGGCAGGGCACGAGGAGCCCTGGGTGCAGCTCTGCATGGCTGGGGAGCGGAGCAGCCACAGACCCAGCCAGCCTTGCCTCTCCTGGCAGCTGCTGGGACCAAACGTGTGGCTTGGAGTCACAACAGGACCTGGGCTCCCTCCCTCCAGCCCTGCCACCCTCTCTGGGAGCCAGCTGGGAGCTTTTCTTCTCGTCCTCTTTGTTGTCTGTGCTGCCCGATAGCAGAGGTCCTGCCAACCTGCAATTAGGGACAAGAGCTGTGCCTTTGTGCTCTGCCTGCCCAGAGATAGGGCAGTAATTCATGAAGCCAGCACGCCAAGGGCTCGCCAGCAATGTCAAAGGCAAGTTCATAATAAATTACTCTTTTTTGGGGCACTTCCTTCACTTGCCAATGGAGGAGAAGCAAAGAAAAATGACAAAGAGCCCCTCTCGTTTCCTCCAGACAACTGTGATTTATTACAGGCGAAACAGGGAGGATTCCAAAAACATTACTGCTATAAGGGAAGGTAACCCAATCTCCAGCAAAAATAAACAGCCATGTTTAAATAAACCTTCTGAGAAGTGCTACTGCCCTTTTCCCTAGAAATTGGGGGAGCATTTCTGTACCCTGACATTGTTCTGCTGTGTGAGACGCTGACCCAGGGATCTCGTCTGGTTTGGGTGGCCTGGTAAGTCATCAAAGGATAAAAGGCAGAGAACAAAGGGGGAAATAAAAGTATTATGAGCTGCAGCTGAAGTGCCTGACAGATGTTGGGTGGTTTGTGGGAACTGCCTTCCATCTCCGGAGCAGAGGGTTCACCCTCTCACTGCCCAGGCTCCTGCTCCTGCTGGGGAAGGGTGGGATGGGCAAGGTGTGTGCACCCCAGGACACCACCCCAGAGGCACTGGTCAGTGGTTTAGGGGCTTCCCCCAGCTCTGCCATGAACAGGGAATTCAATAAATCACAGCAACACTCAGGTCACATACCCTGCAAGGGTCCTCACAGACTTTAGAGCTTGCAGCAGCACCAACCAACCCAAGAACAGCCTTCCCATGGCTCAGAGGACAGGATCCAGCCCCTCTGCACTGACCCTCTCCAGACCTCTTTCTCTCCCCAGTGGGAAGGTTAAATCCCACCTTGTTTCCTCTTCTCCTGCTTTGGCACCATGATGGCACATTGCTCAACACAACCAATAGAAGTGGGTTAATAAATAAAGAGTTTGGGAACACATGCAGACCTTCAAGAGAAGCCAAGTCAGGGGCATCCAGCCTGGCAAAGCTTCTGGAGAGATGCATCCACCTGCCCAGTGGCTGAAGTCCTTCTTTCCCTCCTTATCACACACGCAGCGCCCCAGGCTCCGATGGCGTGATGTGTGAACATTGCTGTGCTCCAGAGCCTTGCACAACCCAGGGATTTACTGCCCCGCTCACGCAGAGTGATCCCAGGCACGCCCTCTGCCTCCTCTGCTGCTGGCCTTGCTCTTTGCTTGACTTCCTTATGCCAGAATGGCTCCCTAATTAACACGAGCAATTAGGAAAGCTCACTGCAGGAATGTCAGCCCACTGAGATAAGAGATGATTAATGACACCAGGCAAATTAATCATACAGCTGCTTGGGTCTGTGGATCTCTTATAATCTGTGAACACATCAGACTCAGGGTGGAGTTTTTTCTTATTGTGCTGTATGAAGCTCATCAGCAAGAGAAAGGTAATTAACCAGGTAATTTATACCACACTTAAACTAGTAGGGTAAAGGAGAGGGGAGAAAAATAGAAAAACTTGTCTTTTTGGAATTCTGTGATGATGATGAAAAGGCTGGCAAGGATAATTTATGGATTAATAGTGATCTGAGCTGCTGTGGTCAGCTGAGAACAAGAGCTTACCCATAGCTTCAGGCAAAGCAGGCAGGGTTAAATCCCTGAGGAGCCCAGGCAGCTGGGACATCCTAAATGCAGAGCAGGCAGTGCTGCCAAGGCTCCAGCCCATGGAGACAGCAGAATACCTTGGCCCAGGCTCCAGAATAGCTGGCATGGGAATCAGGGAGCTGCTGGCCAAGAGAAAATGCCAAGGGAAGAGGCATGCCTGCAACTACAGCCCTGCTGGAATTGGGTGCTGGCTCCCAGTCTGTGCTATCCATTCACGGCTGGATAAACGCCCTGAGGCAGAGTCCTGAGGAGAATAACAGCCCTCACCTGCTCATTCAGTGCTGGAGGAGTCACCTTTGAGGTGAGTAACATCTCCCTTACCCCTGGGCCTGGAATTCCTCCTGTATCCCATGCCCTGGTGCCAGGCCTTGTCTCTGTGGATGGCCACGCTCTGGCTCAGCTCTCAACCAACTCCCCAGACTGAGCTCTGTTACTAAAAATGCTTTGGGAACAGCCTCTCCTTGTAGCCAGAGGGCTCTGGAGAAGACAGGACAAATGGAGGAAGGCTGATGGTCCCAGGATGGGAATGAAGAGACGGACGCCTGAGTCCCTGCCCCACCTTCCTGAGGGCAGTGATGGTCAGCTTGCCCAGAACCATCAGCAGAAGGGACATTCTGCTGCCCCAGGAATCTCCTGGTGGAAATGGAGGTGGATTTTCAGGGGCTTTCTAGCTGGGCAGCAAGCCAAAGAGGGGAAGATTAAGGGTCTATATTTTGGACTGAGACACTCTGAGCTAAACCATGATCAAGCAACGTTTTCCATTGGTGACTTCAGCCCTCAGTGCTTAAACTGCTTGGGAGATCCAGCACATCCAACTGTGCTTGGGACACCCAGCTCATCAAACTCTGCTTGGGACACCCAGATCATCAGCCCAAGCCCCTGTGAGGCAGGAGGGACACCCAAGACCCTCAGTAGAGCTCCTGAAGCACACAGCCTGCACAAATAACCCTGCAGGAAAGTTCCGTTTCAAATAGCTTGCAGTGAAAATAAAACACTTCAGCACAAGGTGTTCTTTGAAGTACATACCTGTAAGCGTGTGCTGTTGTGATTTTTTTGTATAATTTCTTAGGTTGATTAGAAACGGACCTATAAAATAAAAATAAGGTCTTCAGAGTGGTCAGGAAAGTCCCACCTGAGTCATTTTCTCTGGATTCTCAGCCTGGGCTCCTGTGGCGTGAATTGTGTCACACATCCTAATACAACTTCAAAGGAGACACTTGAAAGAACTCAGAAACCACCACCATAAACTGACTGACAGAGTATTTTAAGAAGTATTTTAACAAGTCAACTCAAATACCTTTCAGAGACAGTACAACACTGAACTGCAGGGCTTTTTTCTTTTTTCCCCCATGGGATAGTTATGTTTTATTCCCCTGAAAAAATTGACTACTTACACTTCTGATCCCTGTTCTTTCTGGCAGCTTTCACATTTCCATCATTTGGCAACACAGCAAGGATTAGGAGGCTTCCTGATGTCCTCCTCCTCCCTGAAAAAGAACACATGGCTGACGTAAACGTTTTGATTTTAATATTTGGGCACACAACCAGTGGGGATCTCTCATCTGCTTTGTTGTCACTTTTTGTGCTTTGCTTGCCTCAGTGATCTGACAAAATGCAGTGCCAGTGGAACAGATTTATATCAAGGATTTATCCTGGAAAGTAGGATTCTCTCCCCATAAACATTCCCTGCTTCTAAGGCTATGGAAACACAGCACGGAGCCTCTAAAAGGGAGAATAAAACAGGAAAGAAAACACCACATCTACCAGGTGACAGGTTATGATTTGGCTGGATTGGTTGAAACAGGGAGCACATTCAGGTTATTGTGATGGTTTGGTACCTCCTTAACACTTCTGGTTCAAAAAGTACCTCTTAGTCTGGGCCTTTTTGGACAGATCACCACAGAAAATGCGAATGGAAATCCACTGATTGAGAAGCGTGCATTTGCACCACTAAGAGATATCAGGCAGCCATAAAAGAGCTGTAAACCAATATTTCATATCTGGTCACACCAGTAGCCATAAACAATGTGTGATACTCTCACGTGCCTGATCCGTGACACCTTTTATGACTTTATCTGCAGATTTCCTCAGATCTGGAATTGTCCAAGGCCAGGTTGGATGGGGGTTGGAGCAACCTGGGATAGAGGAAGAGAGAAAAATGGATTTGTACAGAATTCTCCAGACCTGACAGAAAGCTCACACAGTTTTGTACATCTGTGTGCAAACACTGAGATAAGGTGTGCTGATTTAGGAAGGCCATGGAATAGAGATGTTATTGTTGAGAGAGAGATTGAGCTAGAAAGAAGTTTTAGTAAGATTGAGAGATTGAACTAGAAACTAGTTTTAACGAGTTTCAAAATATGCTCTTACAAAAATATTAGATATTTTAAAGAATTAGAAGTGTGAAAGATTCATAGTAGTAGGACCATGTGGGGAAAAATAGGCCTGCCCCTGATGATCAATAGGTGATACAGCCTTCTCTTATTATCCTATTACTGTCTTTAAAACTTTCATCTCCTCATCACTGCCACATTTTTAGTAAATTTAAGGGCACAGGTATTTTTTTTTTGCTGTTTAAGAACATTTGCTGATGGAAATTTAGATTACTCCCTGGCAGCTGAGTGCAGGGTTTGAAGCTGTAAAATTCAATTAAACCACTAAAGAAGGGATAAAATAGGACTAATTGTTGTGCCCCAGCTAAAAGTAGCTTGGCTGACATCACCTGGGCAGCAAACAGAAAACCAGGGAGCTCCTCACATCTCCCACACTTGGCTGGAGACTCTGGTGCAAGGAAAGACAAACTCCCCACTGAGCTGGGTGAGTCTGTGCCCTGTCCACATCAGGAACAAGGACATTAAAGTCTCTCAGACCTGTCTGACCTTGAGGATGATCTTTCCTGTTTAATTTGAGTGCCCTAAAACTTGGGAGCAGAACTGCAATTTCAAACTGGTAATTACTTGGCAAGTAAATAAACTACAGCAGTGCTGGACCCTGAAAAGTTAAACTACCATGTGAGCTTCCATTAAGTACTTTATTCATACTTGTTTTCTACAGAAAGCCTCCAAATTTGAATTAAAACAGAAGAGTCAGCAGCAGGAGAAAGTGCAAGCTAAGTGCAAGATATTTCTTTTGCTTTCAGTTGCTGCATTAAGGACAAGAAGCCAAGAGGAAAATATTAAATAAACATCAGGAAATACTAAGGTTTTGATGTTTCATGACAATTGTTTTCAGATGGACAGACATGAAATAATCCCACATCAAACTGACTGTCTCTGACATGCCTGCCACCAGGTATGGTCCAAGAGAGGCAGATAGGGAGGAAGTGGTGAAAGGGAGGATAAATCATTCAGCCAAAACCCACTCCCAGCTCCTCCAGCCCATTCCAGTGACTGCTGAGGATTGTTAACACCCACACCTCTCCACTCAGTGGTGTTTGTCAGGATTTTCCTCCAGCAGCATTCCTAAAAGGTCACTCCTGACAGGAGCATCCTGCTGGAAAACCTGTCCTCACACACCTGCAGGACAAACTGGTTTTACAGCAAGATCAGGAGCTGGACTGTGTCACAGACATTTTTTATGAAAAATCTTTTCCTTAGGATTTTTCCTCCTGAGAAGCTGAGAGGCCTCAGGAACAAAATGTAAATAATGATTATCTGCTGCTGTGGAATGCAACAGGTGCATCTGTGATTGGTCTCATGTGGTTGTTTCTAATTAATGGCCAATCACAGCCCAGCTGGCCCAGACAGAGAGTCCAAGACAGAGCCTTTGTTATCATTCCTTCCTATTCTATTCTTATCTAGCCTTCTGAGGAAATCCTTTCTTCTATTCTTTTAGTATAGTTTTAATGTACTATATATATCATAAAATAATAAATCAAGCCTTCTGAAACATGGAGTCAGATCCTCGTCTCTTCCCTCATCCTCAGACCCCTGTGAACACCATCACAGGACTGGGCAGGAAGATGCTGAGGGTAAGACCTGAATGAGGAATTTGTGTTGCTCAGAAGCTCAGGGAGTTAAACTGCACTCAGATGACACCACCAGAGAGTGACACTGCCATGGCTCTTCTTGGTGAAGGAGCAAGATATTCTCAGAGATCCCATCAGGTCTCTGGTGCTTGGAGAGGTTTTGATAGCTCATGGAATGGCACCCCTGAAGTTATTCCACCTCTGGAAGAGATTGTTTTGAGCAGCACTTGGGAATAGCAGCATCAAGCTAAGCCTGTTCAAAATTAGGAATCGACCTGTAGGAGCTAATTCAGAAAGGGTGTGAATTCCAGTCAGTAACAATGGATATCAGTGTTCCTGTCCCTCACAGCTGCAGGAGGAAAAAGCCAAGTTCTGTCTGTTCCAGGTCATCTGTTTCAAGACATCCAGGAAACAAGCTGCCCATGAAGTTGGGCAGGACACTCAGCCACTGGATTCCATCCTGGAGAACAAACAATGAGAAGGAATTTCTTGCCTTGCCTTTCCTGAAATCTGAACTGCTGTTAACCAGCCCTGTTGGACAGCAAACCCACGATCCCATCCCACACAGCATCTCTGCATTCAGCAGAAGGAAACCTGGGATTTTGGGATTTCTGTCTCCAGAGAGGTGCCCCTTTCTGCCATTCCCAGCCACAGGACACAATTCCTGCTCTCTACACAGCCCTTTGAGGAGCAAAGGAAGACATTTTCCAAGACTTCTGTCTTCCAGGAATGAAAACATAAGACCAGATTTACTCACAAGTTTCTTCCAGGGGTGGTAAAGGAAGGAGAATTGGAAAAGCAGGAACATTTCTAGTAGGTGAGGTCCCTTCTGAAAGATCCACATAACCCATGCCAGTATTACCACAGCTTGCACTGAATATTTCCTTTTAGCAATGAAATTTAAGGCTGAAATCGGAGCTTTTGGGATCCTGGTAACTTGAATGCCACAACAAAACTTCAGCTCTAGACCTGCTCTTTATTTATTCATGTACGAAATATGAAACATAAAATATCTGGGCAATATGAAGGTTGAAGCGAGATGACCTTTAAGGTCCTTTACAACCCAAATCATTCTATGATTCTATGAATTATGAAAATTTGAAGCTGCAAATTTATTTATTCATATATGAAATATGAAACATGGAATATCTGGACAATATGAAGGTTGAAGCTAGATGATCTTTAAGGTCCCTTACAACACAAGTCATTCTATGACTATGAATTATGAAAATTTGAAGCTGCAAGCAAAATTCTGCCCATGCCCTGCAGGAGCCTTCCCTCTTCCAGCTGTAGAAAAACAAAATTCTCCATTAAAACCTTCCCCTTCCATTGCCCTAACTGTGCTTGGAGCCCCTCTAGCAGAACACCTCTGTTCCTTTATTCTGGAATTTTTGGAAGTTCAAGAAGCTTTTTGGAGCAGAGAGTGGCCCTTTTTGCTGTGCTGAGGACAAAACCAGTCCTGTGGCTCAACAATCTCCCATCCTCTGCAGGACATCCTTGTTATTCCAGCTCCTCCATGGGATGGAGGATCAAGAGAACCACGGTAGGTGCACATCTGCCCATTTAGCAGACCACCTCTGTTCTTTTATTCTGGAAATTTTGGAAGTTTAAGGAGCTTTTTGGAGCACAGAGTGGCCCTTTTTGCTGTGCTGTGGACAAAACCAGGCCCGTGCCTCAGCAATCTCCATTCCTCTGCAGGACATCCTTGTTATTCCAGCTCCTCTGTGGGATGGCAGGATCAAGAAAGCCACAGTGGATGTGCAGGAAGGTCTGCCCACCTAGCAGACCACCTCTATTCCTTTATTCTGGAATTTTCTTTGGAAGTTCAAGGAGCTTTTTGCAGTGCTGTGGACAAAACCAGTCCCGTGCCTCAGCAATCTCCTGCAGGACATCCTTGTTATTCCAGCTCCTCCGTGGGATGGAGGATCAAGAGAAGCCCAGTGGGTGTGCAGGAAGGAGGGGGTGACCTCCAGCTCTGCTCAAAGATGGGTGTTTATTGCTTTCCCAAGAAGATAAAGCTGAGCTCAGTCCCTTTCGTGCCAGCACTACTGAACCATTCTTATTTCCTGTATGTGGAGGTGGAAATGTCATGCTTCAGCCCTGGTTTGTGCTTTTTTTCTTTAATTTCTTTTCTTATTTTGTGGTTTCCATGTGCTAGAAGTGCCTGGGAGATGTGTGCTCTGCAATGTGAGAGGCAGCTGCTTTCATGTAGCCCCATGAGCAGTGCCAGCAGTGAAGGTGTTACTGGAGGAGCTTTTATTGCCAGGATTTCTTCTTTCTCTCTCTGGGGCTGAGGCACCACAGCAGATTGTTAACACTGCTCAGAGCAGCAGGAAAAAAAACCCCTCAGAGCTCTTTAGGCTCTGTTAAAAGGGATTGGTGCACGTTTATGACCTGCTTGGGATTTTATCGCAGCACACAAGTCTTGGGTTTCTTGGGTTTAAAACATGAACCTCCTTCTGTCTGCTGCATCTTCCAGGAGCCAACATTGGCACAAATAACTCTCTGCCAGTTCCTTCCTGACCAGACCAGCAATTTAACCCCATTTTTAAAAGGAACAAACTGGTTTTAGTTTCCATTAGAGTTGGGGCTGATTTCCCTGGCCCTCTGCTCCTCACAAGGACAGCAGTGACATCCTGCAGCCACAGAGTCACCCAGGAAGATCCATGCAGAAAGCAGCTGCCCAAAATGAGTTCCAAAGCCTCAGTTATTGCCCTGGAACACATGGGAATAGTTTAATAAATCTGGGAAATTCTCCTGTGGAAGGGAGAGCTGGAGGGCAAAGGCTCCGAGCCAGTGTAAGAGCTTGAGCAAGGGGCATTATAATGGCATTAATATTTATTATAATTACATCTGTAATTGTACTCAGGGAGATGATTTCTACTTCTTTTGTGTTAGATACAAAAGGTAGATTTCAGTTTATCTGCTTTCAATTACAAACATCTCTAAAATGACAAAACCTTCAAGGCACAATAGATATCCTATTTACAGATAATTTCCCTAGAGAATTATCCACATTTGTACCTTCAAAAAAGCAATTAAAGAATATCTGTCCAACCAAATATCACCTCACCTCTGACCAGCACACAATTCCTCTTGGTGAATTCCCTACAAACCCAATTTGGTGCTATGGAAACAAAGAATTGTCCCAAATCTTGTCACTCTTTTTAACTCAGGCTGTGTTTAACAAAACAATTGCCATAAAGATTTCGGATATCCTAAAGCTGAAACAACTCACTGAGCCACTGAGTGAGAAGAGATCAAATGAAAAAATGATGAATCTGGCAGCATGATTCCATTAAGATGCCAAACTTGCAGTGGGGACAGCAAAAATAGGAAAAACCCTCCCAAGAGCTCCCCAGTGCCCTGATAAAATGGGAAATCATCCAATGGAGCAGGAAAATCTGAGACTGATGTCCTTTCTTGCAAACTTACAGCCTAATTAGGGAAGCTACAGGGAGAGTAGACAGCTCTTCTTGACAGCAAACCCAGGAACTCAGGAATTTCCAGCAAAAATTACTGCACTTCCAAAGCATCATGTAATTTAAGACATCCCTTCAGATATGGAGTAGGGGAAAACCTTCCATAAGGAATAGATCAGGAACTTCTTTTCATTCCCTACTTCTTAGAACTTCCCAATGAAAGAAATTTCCTTTTTTTTTCCTTAATTTTAAATTATTGTATCTTCTCAAAAGCGAGAGTATTTTACCTAGAAGCTTGATTTTGTACAAATAATTATTACCAAAAAGTAATAAGGGAAGAATTGTACCTAATTTCTGGCTCCTTTAGTTCCTTTCCTGGGATGATCTTGCAAAGGTTTACACGTCCCTCGGCATCTCCTCCTAGAAATAAAATAAAATAAATAAATAATCTGCCCTTCAGGGTGTTTCTTTTTAAAACAAACCCAGAAATAACTCCACTTTTTGCCAAAGCACTTCAGAAACACAAAGCTCCCTCCAAACCGAGGTGAGGCGCTGAGGGCAGAAATAAACAGGAGGGTGTTAATTGCAGAGCAAACATCAATCCAATAACAGCTCTGGGGATGCCAAAGTGCCACTGGTGAGGGGCAAATCTGGTGACAGCAGCAGCAGCTGAGGGATAAAACCACGAGGTGTTCCCTGGAGGATGCTGGAGCGCTTGGAGGGACACCCAGGACACCCCAAAAGGTCTCAGTGCCATGGGTGCATCCCCCAGTGCTCTGCCAGCACACAGCTGAAATTAAACCACCAGCAAACCAGGGAAACCACCAGGAATTTCTCTTGGTCCAATCAGGAAGATTTAAATATTCTTTTTTTTTTTTTTTTGGTCTTGTTTTTGGGGGTTTTTTTTTGGGTTTTTTGGAAGTTTTTTTGTTTGTTGGGATTTTTGTTTGTTTGTTTTATTTATGGCTGGAATTGCTCAATAAAACCTTTGAAATGACAGAATGTCTATGGAGAGAAAAAATCCTGCCTGTTCCTGGCAGGACTGAGGGACACTGAGCAGCCACCATGGTTGGGAGGTCTCTGCATCTTCTCCCTGTCCTCATCCCCATGTGTAATTCCTCCACCTCTGGCTGAGATTCCCTGTGGCATCAACCCAGCTCTTCCCAGGACCAGCAGGTTTAGGGCTGTGGGCAAGGAATCCCTTCAGGAGCCACAGAGCAAACTCCAAACTCACTTCCAATCAAAGTTTTAAATGAAAGTCTGATTTTTGCAGTGAAATATTCATTCCTAGGGAAGGGGACAGGGCCTCACCATGGCCCCATTGGGAAGCCGGCCTAGAGACACTGCTTGTTTGCTGAGGCACATCCTCTTCCCATCCTACCCTATTTTCCCTAAAATAACTCAGCCAAGCAGTAATTCATGGTTATTGACTAAGCTATAGAAAAATCTCAGGGGAATCAAGGAGATAAATGGCCTTTGGTTTTCCATAAATAGGGGTGATGGAAACAGAGCCTTTATGCTGCTTCAGGCAGTGCCAGGAGGGTTTGCAGCTCCTCTGCAAATCTGTAGGATCATGTTGCTCCGTGCCTAAAAACATATTTACACTGGGAACAACAGGCTGGGTGGGAATGGCACTTTTTACACTGACAAACCACTGGAAAATAAAGTCCTTGATAGAATTTTTGCACCATGCTGAAAAAATAGAATTTAGGAAAACATGAAGGGACATGAACTGACATTAATAATGGTGAAAATCTCTGGGTTTTTAGGCAAGTGTCTTTCCTGGTTGTGCCTACCCTCCTGCAGCTCCAGTCTCCCCCATTTGCTCCCTGTGGGAATGTGGTGCTGAAAGGGCAGATATTGGATCTGATCCACCTCTTCCCTGCTCATTTCTATTTTTCTGGGTAATCTCAGGCTCTTCCAGCTGGGGAGGCTGTTGGAGCAAGGTTAATTCTATTGAACACAGCTGCTCCTGGGGTTGTTTAGAAGATGGGATTGCTGTTGCACGAGCAACCCTTCAGGCTTGTTACTACAGCCTTAACCTTCCTTTTAAACCCACTGATTACAGGCACAAAGGGTGATGATTTCCCTGGAATTGCAATTCCGTAATTCCTGTGATCAGCACTAGCAGCACATCATGGGGGCAGTGCTTGTAGAAAATAGTAAAGGTAACATTTTTAGAAAGTTGGAAAAGTAGATTTTAGAAACAGAAAGAGCAGAGAAACTAGAGCTAACTGCAAAATTTGAAAGTAGAAAAAGTTTCATTAGTACAGCAAGCAAGGACAGGAAACAATAGCTTGAGCTTTAGGCTCGGCTGAGATAGGCCTTAAAACTGCAGAAAAATATGCTTGGCAAGATAGTAGAAGGTTTTAAACTTAATAATGAAGCATTGTGTATTGTTAATAGAAAGAAGACAAGCAAGCATTGTGTGAAGCAGGTGTACATGTGCTTCTACTAACCAGCTAGAACAATTCTGGTAACCAGCTAGAACAATTCTGGTAACCGGCTAGAACAATTCCGGTAACCAGCTAGAACAATTCTGGTAGAACAGCGAGAACAATCCCGGTAACCAGCTGGGACAATTCCAATGACCAGTTAGAACAATCCCAGTGACCAGCTAGAACAATCCTAGTAACTAGCTAGAACAATTCTGGTAGAACAGCTAGAACATCCTAGGAACTAGCTAGAACAATTCCAGTAACTACCTAGAACAATCCCAGTAACCATCTAGAACAATCCCAGTAACCAGCTAGAACAATCCCAGTAACCAGCTAGAACATCTCTAGTAACCAACTAGAACAATCCCAGTAACCATCTAGAACAATCCCAGTAACCAGCTAGAACATCTCTAGTAACCAACTAGAACAATCCCAGCAACCAGCTAGAACAATTCTGTTAGAACAGCTAGAACAATCCAGGAACAGCTAGAACAATCCAGTAACTACCTAGAACAATCCCAGTGACCAGCTAGAGCAACTCTAGTAACCAACAAGAACAATCCTGGTAACCAGTTAAACAATCCCAGTAACCAGCTGGAACAATCATTGCTGGCTGTAGTGAGCTGTTGCCATCTTCCCATTGTCTCAGCCACACATTGAGGCTGATTCTGCAATAAAATCTCAAGGAACTTCTCCCAGCAGTCCTGTCCTGCTGGTGAAAAGAACAAAAACCTCCCCAACATGGTGAAAAGAACAAAATCCTCCCCAAAACAGTGAAAATAACAAAATCCTCCCCAACACAGTGCTCATCCTGGGTTTGGTGCCAGGATGCATCACAGCCCCACCCCAGAACATCAGACTGAGTTCAGGTGACATCTGCCACACCTTTGGGTGGTGACACAAGGACACCACCCTGCCAAGCCCTCTGCTGTCCCCTTCCCCAGCAGGAGCAGAAATTCAGCGAACACAGGAGGAAGCAAATCACACCCTTCCTGTCCAGCAGCAACAGCAGAGCTCCAGGAGCAAGGAGAGCTGCAGTTTGTTGGCTGTCAGCACTGATTCATGCACTCAGCCTGGATGTACATCAAATCCTCTGCTGGAAAAGCAGGATTAGTCATTGTTTCCAGAAAAATACAGCTTGCAGCAGACACCACAATGTATCTCTTTTCTTCTGCAGTTACTCATGCACTTATTACTTACAGTCTTGGTTGGCGGATCTGAAAAATTCAAACATGAAATTAATTACAGTGCTCGTTAATTCCTCTGCTGCTGGACAAAACCTGCACAGGCAAAGCAAAGGCTTTGTCTGCTCTGACGTGGCTGAGGGATCAGGGTCTATTGCTTCTTTATGGGGTTGCACATCATCCCCCAAGGAAAAAGGGTCAACCTTCCCCCAGGAGAGAAAGAAAAGCTTGGCATGAGGGCAAGAAACACGTTGGGTTTTCTTTTTCTGTGCCATCCCTCCCCATGAGAACATTTGCCCTGTTCCCTGGGCTGGGCAGGCAGAGTTTTAAATCCAGATTTCAGCTGTAATCCCTTTTTTGAGTTCGTTTCTGCTGCCCTTCAGCAGGACTGCTCTTCCTGCCACTGGTGGCGTTTATTTGTCATGGCTGGGGCAGAGGAGAGAATGGAATCACACATATATCCATTTCTAAGGAAGGCTTTTAAAGCTCTCCAAGATGCTTTTCCTCTAAGTGTTCCTATGGATCATCTGCCAGACCACCAGCCATGAGGCACTATCGAGTGCAGCAGCTCTCTGTTATTTTATTTATTCCTCCAGTTGGAAATAATCAAACCTTGCTAGAGCTGCGTGGAAAAGCAGGCTTGAAATATTATTGATATGTCAGGAAAGGAAGAAGGTTGTCATCACATAATTATAGGCAAAAATTATCTTTATATCTCTCATTGCTGCCATTTTTCCTGGAACACCATTGGAAGGAAATAAATTTATCTGAGCTGAACTAGATACCAACACCACCTTTGCTTTCATTTCTGCTTGACTTCTGTATTATGTAGCTAACAGAAAACAGTTAAAATGCAAATATTTTCACAAATTCTCCAGTTTAGGATGATGTGAGCTCCTGGACCCTGATAAACAAGCACAGGGCCACCAGTGCCATGGCCAAACCCCATCTCTGCAGGGAAGGAGACATTGCAGGGATGATTATTTTATAAATACCTGCCTGTTTCCATAACTCTTGGCTGGCTTCCACTCACACACATTTTGCAGACACATTTGGACCATTTTCTCTGCCCATCTCAGAGGCTGCAGCCATAACAGCTCTCTGGAGCATCACTTTTGGGTAACAAGCTGTGACAGACCCAGGGAGAGCAGCAGGAAAAGAGGTGAGTCTGTTATGGAGGTCTCATCCCTGCCCAGGGCAGCCTGCTGCCAAATCAACATTAAATCTGCATTTTACGCTCACTCAGGTGCCTTGGAAAGGCTTCTTGGATGAGGGACAAACCACAGGAGTCTCAGCACATTTGGGCATTGAGAGCACTGTTTGCTGCAAAGGAATAATGCCAAGAAAACATCTGGAGTGATGGACAGCTGAGTGGCAGAGATAATCCAGTCCTTAAACCATCCCCTGCTTTAAAATGCAAAATATTCCAACACAAAATCTCTCTAAATGTGGACTTGCATGAAGCAGATAATGCTGCCCTTTTTCTTGGTGATCTAACCCAGATAAAATAGATAAAATCAATTATTTCAAAGAGAAACTCAAAATGGAGCTCTTTTCTTTCACCCTGAAGAATTTACAGCTTTAACTAGATGAGGGGAAAAAAACCAAGAAAATGAACAATGTACAAACAAATACAAACACTTCCTGGGGAGAACAGGACTGGGAAGATTTGTTAAGGGTATTAAGAGAGGATTTGAAGGAAAGGAGAATATTCAAGGTATAACAGCTGTCAGGGAAATGAACTGAAAATATTTCTTCCTGCTGTGGAAAAGGACTTTGGACCTTTGCTGGAAAACAGAAATTAAAACAAAGAAACTTTTGTTTTCCAGCTGTGTCAAAAGAGCTTTGCCAGTTTTAGACAATCTTTTGTGGAAAAGGTTTTGGGAAATCCCATGTGAGGAGAGGAGAGAGAACAAAGGAGAGCAGAGGTGCTGGGGTCCAAAGCCATTGCTGGGGACAGCAGGTGACACCAAAAGGAGAAAGCTCAGTGATATTTGTGACCCATAATCTAGGGGTTTTCTCCCTGCTTTTTTATCTTTGGAGTATAGAAATTGTCTGAATTCCTCTCTTTTTGAATTTTAATATGTGAGTTGTCCCCACAGCAACTTTTCCAGAGGCTCCACAACGGGCTAAACTCACACATGGAGAGCTGCAACATCCCACAGGAAAACAAAAAGCAGGAAGGGACTTATCAAGCATTTAGTTCTTTGTGACGTGGAAAAAAAAGGTCTAAAATCCAGTTTGGGGGTATCTAGGTGGGCTTTTCTTTGCTGCTTAAACCCCATCATCAAAGCAACATGAGGACCAGAGAAGACAACAAAACTGCTCCTAATTGCAGGGATTGGGTGAAAAGCAGGAAGAGGATGCCCAGGCAGTGTTTGGGGATGCTGAAGGAGCAATGTGGAAAGGCCAGGCTTAAAGAAATAAAAAAGAGAAGACAGAATTCTTCTGGGAGTTGAGGGAGGTGTGAGATAAATCAGTTCTGCCTAAAGAAAATCCATAAACTGCTTTCCAGGTCGTAAAGAG
Organism: Melozone crissalis; assembly: GCF_028551555.1. NCBI lineage: Eukaryota > Metazoa > Chordata > Aves > Passeriformes > Passerellidae > Melozone > Melozone crissalis. The sequence goes on from NW_026535785.1 coordinate 3,213,368, forward strand.
AAATATGCTGCACACGAGGAATTTGTTCTTAGCTTTTCTTCAGCAGAGGCCTGAAAGAAGTCACTGTCATTTTTATAGAGAGAAAATATTTTAACAAGATGTTCTGTCCTTGAGCAGAGGCCTCTTCCCTGTGCTGTGGAGCCCTTGATCCCCAGAGCCAAATGTGGGGTACTGGAAAAGCAGCTGAGGCACAGCAGCCACATCCCTGCAACCCCAGAGCCAGCAGAAGCTGCTGGAAATGGTGCCTGGGGAAGGCTGAAATAGAATAGAGCTAAAGAATAAATAGGGATTTATTAAAAGGATCTCCTCAATGGATCCACCTGGGGCAGCACAAGAGCCCAGCCAGGGCTGCACCCAGGGTGAACCAAAATGGTCCCAAAATGCACCCAAGGTGAACCAAAATGGTCCCAAAATGAACCCAAGGTGAACCAAAATGGCCCCAAAATGAACCCAAGATGAACCAAAATGGCCCCAAAATGCTCAAGCGCTCCCGGGGTCTCTCCCTTGGATCAGCTCTGCTCCATTTGCACCTTGCAGTTCATTGTCCCATTCCAGCTTTAGCCCCTGCAGTCCCACCCTGCTTGTTTTTCTGTCTCCAGCCCACGGTGTTTGTGCTCTTGGGGCTGAGATTGGGATCATTTGTCCTTGGTGCCCAGCTGGAGCAGGAATTGTTTTGTGTCCCTGCTCTGTGCACAGAGCTCACCATCCCCTGATGTGAACCCAGACCCACACACTGAAGCAGCACAGAATGGGAAAAATAAAAAAGCAGAACCTGAGGCCTCAGAACAGGCACATAAACACATAAATCTCTGCTCCTGAAGCAGCAGCTGCTCCTTGCCCTGCACTGTGGGAGCAGGAGCATCCCAGGGATGCTGCCTCCAGGTGTGTTGGGCACTGGGTGCCTCTGCCAGCCCATCTCTAGTGTCTCTCTACTTCTGCCTCTGAGTTTGGAACACAAGACCAGCTCCCAGGACAAACCAGGTGTTTTTCCATGCCTGGAATGCCTCCTGCCTCGCTGATGAGGCAAAATCTGGATGGGATCCAGGCAGTGCCCTCCAACCACCACCATCTGCAGGGCTGCTGCACACAGCAGGGATTCATTATCCCAGCAGAGTGCTGTGCCTGCCCTTGCCTGAGGGACAGGAGATGGGTCACTGTGCCACCAGGCTGTGGGACACCCTGCCTGGATGATGCCAGCATCATCCCTTCCCCCTGTGATTCAGCCTCTCCCTTCCTGCTGCCGTGGGCACAGCTCTCAGCCTTGCAACACCCCACACATCTCATTTCCCTTCGGGATTAAGGGCCTGAATTTCCACGTTTCAGGGCAAGCTGGCAAAAAAAGCCACATCCTGTGTGAGTCAGGTACAAGAGCCTTGTGGTTCCATCATGCTGAGATGTGACATCCTGGGCAGATTCCTCCTGTTCCTGCAGATTCCTGCTGCCCCATGCCCAGGAAAAAGCCAAGGCAACTCTGTCCTAGCAGCCTTAGGCAAACCTTTCAGCTATTGAGGGTTTTGGAAATAAATATAAAAAATATTAATATAAACAGGGTGTTTTGCTTCTTGTTGGTGGCTTTGACAGGTGCAAGACTTTGGGGTGGCACAAGGTTGGTGATGGGACTCATCAGAGGCAAATCATCAGCCAGGACAAAATCCATGGCAAAATTTGGGCAAAATCCACGCTCCTCTCCAAGCCACAGCATTCATTCCAAGCCCAGTGGAAGGGTATTTTTCTTTCCAACAGCTCAGGATTTGTGCTAAGTTATTGTTGGCTACTCTGCACTTGTAGATATTTTCACATCTGTAAGGCTGTAAAAGGTGACATTGATCTTCCTGTGTTTCTGTGGGCGAAATTATTTTGGAAAAGGCACCATGTAGGTGTAGGATAAGCTTCATCTTGCCCTTTAATTATGTCAAAACTCAGGTGGTCAAAACAAAAAATAAAACAAAAACACAAACAAACAAAAGAAAACAAACTAAAAATCCAAACAAACAAAACCAACAACATATATACACATATACATATGTACATATAAATATAAATATAAATAAATTTATAAAACTATAATATAAATATATATTTTATATAAAATATCTAATAACATATGTAAATAAATTTATATTAAATATAAATATAAATTGTACCTATAAATATAAATATAGATAAATTTATATAAATATAATATATTATATATATATAATATATGTAAGTATATGTAAATATATAATGAAATATGTAAATAAATTTATATTAAATGTAAATATGAATTTTACCTATAATATATGTACCTATATAAATATATTAAAGACACAGTTTCAATTTTTTCATTTCTACAGATGCCAGCCCTTGTTTATTGCCATCAATCTATAAAGCCAAAGATCTGGGAGCCATTTCCACCAAATGATGACCAAAAGCAGGTCAAAAATGACAAAGTAAATGCACTCTGACTGCAATATGACTTAATTTTAACCAGCAGGAGTTTCAGGGGGATTAAAAAAATAAAAAGGAAAAGAACTTGTTGACATGAAGCATGTGGAGTCACTCACACAGCATTGTGTAAGGGCTGTAAATCTGCCTGGAAATGAGGCATGAAATGCATCATAAAAAGTATATCATCAAAACTATAAGATCAGCTGAAAATTTATGGTAGGTAGCTTGGGGAGAGCGTTACATGTCTGGACTTTAAATCAAATACAGCTCTTCAGCTGTATAATCCTGCAAGCTTTTGCACAGAACTCCTTTTTCTTATTTCCCCCTCCCTGCACCAGCTCCCAGCAGTAAAATCCCCACACTATTTTCTGTAAATTCAGCAATGAAAACTCTGTAATCTGAAAGTCAATACCAAACCTGCCACAGCAAGTGAGCTACAGCAGAAGCAGCACTGGTTTTAACTTTGGGGGCAAATAAAGCTCAAAAATGAAAGAGAGGATTTGTTCTCTCCTGCAGAAGGTTCTGTTGGCTCAACTAAAGCAGCTCCCCGTTCTCCTCATTACTTTAAGATGTTCCTCTGACCCCCATAACCCCACTGTAATTATCTTCTTGGTGTTGGTTTCTGTTTCTTCATCTCCCCAAAGATTATTATTGTCTCTCTGTGGCCAGATGAAAACCAGATGGGGAGGATAAAGGGAAGAGATGAAGATTTGGGTGAATACCTGATTTCTGCTGTGCCTGGTGGGTACGGGCAAGCATGATCAAAATTAAAGCATTAAATTACTCTCTAAAGCCCAACAGAAATTGTTCTTTTGGTTTCACTGTTGTGCCAAGGGAGTGGGGATCATGATCCTTCCAAATTATCCTTCCAAGGGGCCAGAGGTTTATCTCACCTAAATTTCCCTGCTCTACAAACCAGCCCACAAATTGCCCAGCACAAATCTACAGGAGGCCTCTTAATCTCTGATCATTCATCAAGAAAAGGCTGCAGAGGGCAATGGGGAGAAGATTCTCCTGCCCACTGAAGAAACACAAAATCAGAGCACTCTCTAAAGCAAACCAAGCTCACATTTTCCCTGGTATCTCCTGCAGCTTCTTGGTTTTTCTGATAATTCTTTAAGATAAAGTACTGAACCACAGTCCTTACACATGGAGTAACTAATGCCATATATTTATATTGCTGAATTGTTTCATCCTAATCCTTATTGCAGTCTGGGATGCACTGAAGGAACACAAAATAAGAGCAATCTCTAAAACAAACCAAATTCATCTTTTCCCTGATATCTCCAGCAGCTTCTTGATTGTTTTGTTAATTCTTAAAGATGAAGTACTGAACCACAGTCATTACACATGGAGCAATTCATGCCATATATTTATATTATTGAACTGCTTCATCCTAATCCTTATTGCAATCTGGGATGCTCTGTGCTTTCCCCTGTTTTTTGGAGCCCTGGGACCCAGCATTGTGCAATCCCTCACTGCTGCAGCTCTGCCAGCTGTAGTGGAAAAGTTTGAGCAAGGAAAAAAAAATCTCCTTGGCCGGACACCAACCACAGTCCTCAAAATCAGTGTCAGGGCTTTGTGAGGCTCAGATTTCATGGCCAGCAAGAGCTGCTGTGGCCCAGATTTGCAGCAGGCTGCTGTGGCTGTGTTCACAGGGGTCTGAGGATGAGGGAAGAGACAGGGATCTGACTCCATGTTACAGAAGGCTGATTGTCGCAGACATCTTTTATGGAAAATCCTTTCCTTAGGATTTTTCCTCCTGAGAAGCTAGGAGGCCTCAGAAACAAAATGTAAACAATTATTATCTGCTGCTGTGGAATGCAACAGGTGCATCTGTGATTGGTCTCATGTGGTTGTTTCTAATTAATGGCCAAACACAGTCAGCTGGCTTGGATAGAGAGCTGACACACAAACCTTTGTTATCATTCTTTTGTTTTCTTTTCTATTAAATTCTTAGCCAGCCTTCTGATGAAATCCTTTCTTCTATTCTTTTAGTATAGTTTTAATGTAGTCTATATCATAAAATAATAAATCAAGCCTTCTGAAACATGGAGTCAGATCCTCATCTCTTCCCTCAACCTGAGACCCCTGTGAACACCATCACAGCTGATTTCTTATTTTATTATATATATTACATTAAAACTGTATTAAAAGAATAGAAGAAAAGGTTTCATTAGAAGGCTGGCTAAGAATAGAAAAAGAAAAAATGATAACAAGGTTTGTGTCTCGGACTCTCTGTCTGAGCCAGCTGACTGTGATTGGCCATTAATTAGAAACAACCACATGAGACCAATCCCAGATGCACCTGTTGCATTCCACAGCAGCAGCCCAGGTGGTTTTTAGTGTTAATGAGAAGTACAATCAGTACAGCAGAAATTTGGGATTCACAGGTGGGCAATAGGGCCTTTGTAAGCCCTGAGTGAGCAGGGATCGTTGTGTGACCCCAAAACTCCCAGCCTGGTGCCCAAGGTCTCTCCTGGACAAGGGGAGGAGGAGGAGGAGGAGCAGATTTTACCTTCATCCCTTGCTCAGCTGCACTGATGGCTTCCCAGTCTGGAATTGGAGACAAATTGGAGACAATTTGGAGACAAAGACTTGCCAGCCTCCATCCAGCTCTGGCTGAGAGAAAGAAAAGGAATTTCCCAGTGACTGCTTTCCACAGTGCTGGAGAAACCTGGGTAGAGAAGAGACAAACAGGTCTGTGATCCCTTGCTTGGTAAAAAAGGTGACTCTAAAAGAAGCTGGCACCATCACCCAGAGTGACAACAATTCTGCTTGCAAGGCCCAGGAAATCCCAGGATAAAGTGAGGGTGAAACGTGGAAGAAAACAACAGGGGGAAAAGTGACAGGGTCTACACAGGCCTGGCTAAATCTGCACTTCAGTTTAGATGGTTTTGCACTTTTAAAAAGAATTTCTGATGAAATTATAATTAAAATTATACTGTGGTTGTGGTTTTCTTTTTTCTTTCTAAACGGTTTCATTGAATTTTAAACTAAGCTAAGAAACAGTGTTACCAAAGAGAATTTACTCATTCTCCTTAGGGTATTTTAAAAATATTGGCTGTTCAAATGGGGGTGAAAACTGTCAAGAAAATGCAGGGCATTTATTTGGGTGCAGGAAACACTGAAGGAAGGCAGAGGAAAAGCAAAAGTCACCAAATATCTGAGTAGAAAGTCTGTGGGTCTCCTTTTCCAGACTCCAGCCCTGTCCCTGCTGCCTGCACGTCCCGTCCCATCCCATCCCATCCCATCCCATCCCATCCCATCCCATCCCATCCCATCCCATCCCTCTCCAGGGTGGATTTCTGCCCCTCACTGACACACTGCTTGGACATTTGGACCATCAGGGCAACACAAGCTGATCCCTGAGGAGCAGCTCCTCATTCCAGCACACCATGTTCTGCACCACATTCCAAGTCTCCTCTGCTCCATTTTATCACTGAGGTCTTGGCTGCATTCTTCTGCTTTTTTGCCTTTTTTTTTTTTTTTTTTGTCCTTTTGCCTATTTCTTCTTTTATCAATTTTATTTTTTTTTTTCCAGCAAGCTTTTCTCTAGCAATCTGCTGGAATGAGCAGCCAGCCTGTGTCAGCTGGGACAGAGCTGAGATTTATGAGAGCTGAATGCTCAGACAGTGGTTCAGGGTGGAAACTCTGACCCAGCAGAGCCTGCTGGGCGATTTTACCCAAATTTACTCTCTGTCTGATCTCTAGGAACCTCTGCATGCAAACCTTGTGGATGTGCTCAGCTGGAGAAGAGTTTGGGCTCAGCCTTTCGCCACCACTGACCAAGCCCAGTGCCTCAGTTTCTCTACAAGGCTGGATTTTGTGAGTTCAGGACTGCCCACTGTCACAGATTTTTTTTAGTGAAAAATCCTTCCCTTAGGATTTTTCCTCCTGAGAAGCTGAGTGGCCTCAGGGACAAAATGTAAACATTGATTATCTGCTGCTGTGGAATGCAACAGGTGCATTTGTGATTGGTCTCATGGGGCTGTTTCTAATTAATGGCCAATCACAGTCAGCTGGCTTGGACTCTCTGAGAGTCACAAGATTTTATTATCATTCCATTCTCTTGCTTTTCCTTTCTCGCCTTATGATGAAATCCTTTCTCCTATTCTTTTAGTATAGTTTTAGTATATAAATATAATATATCATATCAATCATAATATAATATATATCATAATATAATATATATCATAATATAATAAATCAGCCTTCTGAAACATGGAGTCAGATTCTCATCTCTTCCCTGCTCAGCTTCTCAGGAGAAAAAAATCCTAAGGAAAGGATTTTTCAGAAAATGTGTCTGTGACACTCATGGAGCGCAGCTTTGCAGCCCAGGGGCTGCTGCACCCAGGCCAAAAGGCAAAAATCACCTTGGGTAGATCTGAACTCCTACAGGCACTAACAGCTCTGCAAGCACAGGAGCTTGAGCTGTTTATCACCAGGAAGAAGGGAAGTGAGCTGTGAAGCCAAGCTCCTGTGGCTCTGACAGAAATCTCAGGATTTTCCCCTTCCAGGACCCGACACAATGGCCCTGTCTGGCCAGACACGGAGCCTTTGAGGGATGGAGCTCCAGCTCTGTCTGGGCAAGGAGTCAAACTCCACAAAGCTCCATCCAAGCCTCACACCTGATGGCACTTTGAGCCAGCCCAGACAATCATCTGGAGTTTGTGCTCTGCTCCTTCCACCCTGTCCAGCTGCCAGCCTGCCTGCCTTCTCTCTGAGGAGATAATGCCAGCAGATCCTTCCAAAAAGAAAAGGAACCCTGGGGAATAAAAACCAGGTTTTAGGCAATCTTAGACTGGTGAGGAGGTGTGAGACCATGAGGCTGACAGGATCCTCCAAGGCTCAGCTGGAAGTCCAGGGTCAGTGTGGGCTCTAATGAGGCTCTGGTGGGACCAGCTCTGACTTAAACAGGGATTTTACACTCATGGAATCTTCTAAATTCATGGGATCACCAAATGGTTTGGGCTGGAAGGAGATGATCTAGATCCAACCTCCTTCCCTGGGCAGGGACACTGTGACAGTGTTCACAGGGGTTCTTGGATGAGGGAAGAGATGAGGATCTGACTCCATATTTCAGAAGGCTGATTTATTATTTTATGATATATATATATCATTAAAACTATACTAAAAGAATAGAAGAAAGGATTTCATCAGAAGGCTGGCTAAGAATAGAATAGCAAAGAATGAATAACAAAGGTTTGTGGCTCAGACTCTCTGTCTGAGCCAGCTGACTGTGATTGGCCATTAATTAGAAACAACCACATGAGACCAATCCCAGATGCACCTGTTGCATTCCACAGCAGCAGATAATCATTGTTTACATTTTGTTTCTGAGGCCTCTCAGCTTCTCCGGAGGAAAAATCCTAAGGAAAGGATTTTTCATAAAAGATATCTGTGACAGGACACCTTCCATGAGAAGGAATTTCATCAGGTTATTCATGACCTCACCCAGCCAAGCTTTGAAAATCTCCAAAAAAGGGGATTTTACAGTTTTGTTTCAGCATTTGAGCACAGCTGAGGGGCTCCTCTGTGTGCTGACCCCTGCATGGTCACATCATCCTCATTCCTGCAGGTTCTTAGCTCCATTCCATAGAAACATCAGCACTGGCTGCTATTCCTAGAGAGACAGAATTAACTGAAATTTTAAATAGAGCCTTTGTTGATGGGCTCAGAATATCCAGAAGTCAGGAATATGCTGTTTTTGTCATGGTGACTCTTTTCATGCTGATTCATTCTCCAATATTATTGCAGTGTCAGGGTTCCTGTCTCAAGGCAGAAATCCTGAAAATCACCAGAGCTGAAACTGCATTGGACACAGACCTGGCCACTCAAAATAAAAGGAACAACTTCCCTGGGTGTCCCATTAACCTCAGAAATACAACAGAAAAACTGAAGTCACAATTCAGCAAAAAATTATTAAATAAGATCAGCACCTAAATTGCTCCTGAGGACCCTGCTCTTGAGCAAAAATTCCCTCCAGCCTCAAATACCCTCTGTGATTTTCAATAATTTCAATAACTTCAAATAATTTTTCACATTGTTTTGAATCTGTATCAAAATTTGCATTTATATGCATTCCTGAAATGTAGCATTACTGGGGAGCTTGTTGATAAAAATGGAGTAAAACTGAGAAATTTTTCAATTACACTTGATGCAACTCCAGGCCTGGTGCAGAGATTAATTTATTTTTTTATGGATTTCTCTGCATGAGCTCCTTAAATCCTGTTTACCAGTGGGGCTGTTATACTCATACTTGTTTTCTTCCTATCAAAACCACACACCTTCTTTATTTAATTTATTGCACCAATTGCTGGAATTGTGCAACTCCTGGGGATTCGTTCTAAAGCCTTCAGACAAACGACATCCAACAGGAAAAAATAAAAAAGCCAGATGAAAAACAGCCTTCTAAGGGAGGAAGAAGCTAAAGACTTCTACACCTGGTTTCCAATTTTTGGCAACATCAAAACCCCAAATTTGCATTTTCTAGCACCATCATTTTGATAGAAATTTGGAATGAGCATCCTTGGCGTCCTGACACTGAGCTTCCAGAGGAAAATATTGCCTGTTAAAAGAAGATGAGATGGATAAAATCTTAAAACTTAGACATGGGGAGGGATGGAGGCTGAGGGAAAGGGAATGTGGATGTGGAGAAGGATTGGAAAAGGGAGAGGGAACCAGAGAAACCACCAGGGAGGGAAAAGGGAGAAGGGAAGGGGAAGGATTGGAAAAGGGAGAGGGAACAAGAGAGGCCAGGGAGGGGAAAGGGAGAAGGGAAGGATTGGAAAAGGGAGAAGGAACCAGAGGGGGAATTGAGGTGGTCTGGGCCTGGATGCACACACAGCCCTTGTGGGGCTAAAGGACATCATCTGCCCCACCTTCTCCCCCATCCATTTCAGTAAATTTAGGCCAAGAAATGCCAAAAGTCCAGAGCACAGCCCTCGTGCAGCTCAGCTCATATGGAGGACAGTTTGCTTGGAGAGCTCACAGGGAGGAGATGACTCACAAAGGGCTCCTCACCCTTCTGACAGCTGCAAGAGGGAGCACGAGGCACCAGCCTGTCCCTGAGGATAATCCAGCCCCAGAACTGGGACAAGGAACTGGGAATAACACAGACAGGCTCTTCCTGGGGACAAAAGCCAGAATATGCTGATTTATGGCAAGAGGAGGAGGGATTTATTTTTATTACGCGGGCCAACCTGAATCACAGCAGAGGCAAGAGATCAAAAATCAAGACCAGGTCCACATCCTTTCTTGGTTTAATTGCAGTCACTCCAGGAGGATTTTGTTTGAACAAGGGTTCCTGATGTTATGTCTGCACTGAAAATTAAAAAAAAAAAAAAATTGTTTCCGTTTCAGTTTGGTCAAGCCCCATGAGCTAACCTGGGCTAAAATAGAGGTGACCAGAGTGCAGGAGCAGGACAGGGATGGAGTGGGCCAGATCAAAGGTGCTCAGGGAGGAACACCCAAGCACAGGAAGCTGTGAGTAATCCCCACACCATGCCCAGCCTCAGGAACTCACAGCTTTGGGGAGGCTGGAAGTCACAGGCCCCAAGCTGGAGATGTTTGTGATCCTCCAACCCCTCATACAACAGCAGATCCCCCTCAGTACCCCACAGAAATAAACTCCTGGTTGGAGAATGTGGCACAAATCCCTGCTCCTCAGCTGGCTCAGGCCTGCTGTGTGGGCACCCCAGCTCCTGCAGGTCACAGGAACAGCCCTGAGGTGAGCTGGGGTCAGCTTGGGGTTCAATTAAAATTGCTGGATTTAGTCAGAGCCTCTGTTGGTTTTCCTTCTTTCTCTTTATCCTTATTTTCATTAGAGATAATTAATATGAATTGGTTAGCTGGCACTAAAAACATATTTTCTTCTTTCTGCCCTAAATAAAAACAGAATCAGGAGGTAGGCATGAACTAGGCCAAGGGTCCAAACACACTCCAGGCTTAAGGAAAGCCCAAGTTCCAAACTAAATTTTGTGCTTGAAATCAAGGAAAAAAACATTTCAGTTTGGTGAGAAGAGTTTCTAACTCTACAGAACAGCATTCTATCCCATTTTATTTTATCTAAGCATACCTGACTGCAACAAGGATGAGTGATTGTTTTTCCCAAGGCTCCAATCCCGGTAGTATACATCCCTTCATTTTTCTTCAGTTTTCTTTCTTTTTTCCTAAAGATTTTTGGCAAATAATTTCCACCCCTGGCTCCTCACAGCCTATTTTGTATAGGAATTCTCAGGACATGCCTGGCTGCACAAAGGGGTCACCCTCCAGGTTACTGATTAGGAAATAGTAGGGTTTGTCAACATCTGGCCACGACAAACTTTTAAAATATAAATACAGATGGTTTTATTTAAAAGGTAAAAGGTCCAAATTCAACTCAAGGATGAAGCCTGTTTTCTTTCCAATCTCATTTTTTCCCCCTGGATGTTTGGTACGCTGTGTTCCATCGCTGTGAAGTGCAATCACATTTATATAATAAAACATAATTAAGAAATGGAAGCATAAATTGGGAGTTCTTTCATTTTGTGACTTGTTCAAGAAATTTCTAGCCCAAACTGAGTAGAATTTGTGTATGTCAAGTATTTCTGAGCGCTTATTCCCTTGGTAAGAGGGAACACAAGGCTCAGTGAAGTAGAATAAAGAGAATAACTTTTCTAACTGCTACATCTATGGACTAGAAAATTAATTCCCTTCATCCAGAGTTTGGCTCTGAAGTCTTCAGCTGAAGCTCTCTTTGCATGAGCTCTGATCCTGTTCAATTGTGCAGCACCTCAAATGCAGATCCCATTGTAGCAATTCCTGCCCAGGTAGAGATTTCTACCCCAGAAAATATAAATCAAAGCCTTTACAATCCATGCCCATGACTTTTCTCTGCATAAAAGCTCCCAGACCAGCAGCAGGGTGCTGAATCACCAAAGAAAATTGCACAATAAATTCAGCATAACAAGAACAAACTCTTCATCAAACCCCTCCATAATCCACGTGGATAACCCAACATTTGGCTCTCAATAAACCCTGTGATCAGGCACCTGAATTCAAGAAATCACCAACCAGAAATCACTTTCAGTGACCTTTGGATGGTCCTTTATAAATACCATCTCATGCACTCTTCGTGCCCCAGGGCTGATAACCCAATGAACCCATGGATGGGTTTATTTATCTTGTTATTTATTTATTGATCTTATAATTTCTTCCTGTTTTGCTGAGGTTTCTCATCTCCCTGTCCCTGAAAAGAAGCAAAGGGATTCACTGGCTCTGTGGAGTGTGATCACATTCATATAATAAAACATAATTAGGAAAGGGAAGCATAAATTGGGAGTTCTTTCATTTTGTGACTTATTCAAGAAATTTCTAGCCCAAACTGAGTAGAATTCATATTTGTCAAGTATTTCTGAGAGCTGATTCCCATGATACTGTGCTGAGCACAGCAAAGACAGGATTTTTGGGAAAAGGGACAGGGGGAGAAGCACAGAATCAGCATTGGGAGGGCAATCCCCATAAAACATTGTTTTTATCAAGAAGGGGGGAAAATCTGTCATCTGGATAATGCTCCTAGCAGGGCACCAGCAAGCCTGGAGCAGGGACAAAGTTTTGGAGATTTAAGTGCTGGGAATCTTGACTGTGACTGTGCTTGGTGATCAGAGCAGTAACAGGGGTGGGGAAAAAACCCCTTTAATGTGAATGTAGAGCTAAATAAAACATCTTGCTCTGCTTTATCAGAGTCAAGAAGAGAACTTGCAAAAAGCTGAACTGGTGTTGCAGTAGGAAGGGATTTACAGGACAGGGTTAAATTCCAGATATTCCTGGAAAAGTGCTGAAATTAAAATCATCAAATTGCACAAAGAAGAGCAGAGGATTGTGTGTAGAAAAGGGGAAATCAATTGTGAGTGAGGGGCTGGAAACAGGGGCTGGAGGGGATGTGAAATGGAAAAGGTGATGGGAATAAACTCAAAGAAACAACTGGGAAAAAAACCAGACCAATGTTGGAAAACACAGTGCATGAACAAGAATTTTTGTTTTTGTGTAACCTAGAAAAGCAACAACAGGAGATGGGAAATTGTGTTCGCAGCTAAACACATAAAGATCATTATCAAGGCAAAGGCAGCCAGCAGCTCTCCAGGAATGCTCCAAGGAGCACATGAGGCCTTTGGCTTTATTTGCAACAAATACCTTGAACATATCCTCAGATTTAAGCAGTCCATGAACTTGTTATTTGTTAGGATTTCTTCTTCCCTCCTTGGCATGAAAACATCCTGAAGGCAGCAGAAAAAAATACATTTATATTTATATTTATATGATTTATATATAATTATATTTTTATTATTTTAATATAAATATATAATATATATTATATATAATATTATATATAATATATATTAAAAATATATAAATTAAACACATGCAGCATATATACATATTAACAACACATCTTAGTCATAGAAACCCTGGGAAAATTTCAATTTGGCACACAAACATGGCTGATTCTGCCATGGAGACTCTGTTTTCAGTGAAGTTTTTTGCATTAAGCCCATAAAAGTGACACCTGAACCCCTGGGAGCAGCAGGACCAGGGAGTCACGCCTTGGGTTTTTCTGCCATCAAATGCAAGGCAGAACACGAGATCCAAATGCACCAAGCAGCACCAAACTATACTTCACAATCAGATTTATTTGTTAAAATATGGGTTTAATTTCCCTGAAGACAATTAAAAGAAAAGAGGGAGGACCCAGCACCATTTACTTCAAGAGGTGCCCACTTTTCCTTTTCCTTCTTTTCACTTTTCCTTCTGCTGCCCTGCAGCACATCCTGCTACTCCCCCTGAGCACCACAGTGGCATTAGGGTGGCATTTTCACCCTCAAAAACTGAATGGCAGCAAAATAAATCACTGAGGCACGAGCTGAAATCCCCCACAAAGCTTCACCAGTGACCTCAACATCCTCCAGTGCATCCTTTGTGCAAAAAGGCACAAATCTCACCCGAAACCACTCGTTGTTTGTCCCTTTCTCTGCTTGAGCTTTATGTGAGCAAAATTCCTGCAGCACCTGCAGTGCCAGGTAAACCTCAGGGGGACATTCCAAGCTCTGCTGTCCTAAACAGGATGCAAATAATCGAGTTTTTACTCTGTGAGGTGGAACCATGCAATGATTCCTGGAGCAATCCATCCCATTCCACCCAGGAGCTGGAACAGCTGGCAGGGGCTGCAGCTAGAAAATGGCACTGGAGATTTAGGAGGTTGTAGGAAATATTCCTGAATTTTAAACTCCATGTGCAGCTTCTGCACGGAAGGCAAAACAGGATGTCAGCTGCACTGGTAGAGGAATGTCCTCTAATTGGAAAGATTTGGTTTTTGTTGTGTGAGGAATTGATAAAATCTAGAGCAGAGCATGGCTTGGTCAAGCAATGATATGGGAAATAAATGATATCAGTTCTCCAGGCTTCAGACAGAGAAACATTCAGGACAATGGGCTTGTTCTCATTTATTCTCACAGCCTGTGGAGGATGAAGCAGCTCTCACCTTCAGGACAATGATGTTTAGTGTGTGTTTGCTCTGTTCAGCTGGCAAAAAGACTTTGAGGCAAGTTCCTCAGTCAGCAAAGCTCTCAGCCCCACCAGAGGCAGCTCTGACCCAGCTCCTCTGCTCTCAGTGCCACCAGAAACATCAAAACAAACCACCAAAAAACCCTAAAACAAAAGTAAGAAGCTGCCTCAGTGTAAGAAAACTTTCAGGGTCACCTCTGGTGATGTGACCTCAGACAACTCTTGTGGCAGTGTTCACAGGGGTCTGAGGATGAGGGAAGAGACGAGGATCTGACTCCATGTTTCAGAAGGCTGATTTATTATTTTATGATGTAATATTAAAACTATACTAAAAGAATAGAAGAAAGGATTTCATCAGAAGGCTGGCTAAGAATAGCAAAAGACAGAATGATAACAAAGATTTGTGGCTCAGACAGTCTGAGCCAGCTGACTGTGATTGGCCATTAATTAGAAACAACCACATGAGACCAATCCCAGATGCACCTGTTGCATTCCAAAGCAGCAGATAACCATTGTTTGCATTTTGTCCCTGAGGCCTCTCAGCTTCTCAGGAGGAAAAATCCTAAGGAAAGGATTTTTCATAAAATATCATGGCTACAAACTCTGGTTTTTACACAGGGAACTGCATCCCAAAGAGCTCTGGAGCAGCAGAGCCCTCCCATCTCAGGCTCCTTCCTGAGGGACATTTCACACTTTGCCACTTAAATATTTTGCAGATATTTCTCCACCAATTAAAGAGAGAAAAGGGATAAAGCTGCCACTCAATCAAGCTAATGACTTAAGGCTGATTAATGAAAGAGGTGAATACAGCACTGCTGGCCTGCTGGGAGGGCAGAGCCAGAGGGAGTTGTTGATATACCTTCAGAAATAGGTGGAGAAACCAAAACAGATGTGCTCCCATGGCAAACACAGCTCTGGGGAGAGGTGGAGCTCAGCTGAGTCAGCCACACACGGTGATTTCTCCACCAGGGCCTGAAAAATGGGCATAAAGACACGAAATTAAACCACACTTCTGTAATAAGGGCAGGACAGCTATTGGGTTTGGAGAGTGAGAAAGAGCAGCAGTGTTTGTGGAAGTTTGATGCTGTTTCGCAAAGTTTGCTTTCTCAAATGAGAAAGAAACAGCCAAAAATATATTATGATTTCTACAGAAAACCAAGTTGGAATAGGCCAAGTAAAATGACAATCTCCATTTGGCAGGGAGCTTATCACTTACCTGGAGATATCAAATCCCACTTTTCAGAGGGGATGACAGCACCTGGGGGGATCTGTGGGATCCCTCCAAACCCTCTGTGTGCTCCTCACACAGCCAAGCCAACACCATGACCTCAGGGGTGGCTGCCCTCAGCACCAATTTAAACTGGGTTGGCCTCCTTGTCCCTCCCATAATTCAGAATTTCCTCACCTCAATTAAGGGCTGAGCTCCTTCTCCAGTCTCTGAGCCATCAACAGAAGGTTTGTGGGGTCCCCAGGGATGTTTGTTGTTCTACAGGGATGCAGGGGCAGCCCAGATGCTCAGCAAAGACCTCTTGCTTCTCATAATGTACCTATGATCTGATGGATCCCCATGGGGAAAATGAAAACAAACCCCAAACCCAGAGGTTTACACAGAGACTCAGGGTTTTCTCACAGCATCAGCAGATTGTATTTTTTTAAATTTTTTACTCATTCTGAATTTCATATGTCATCTCCTGGAGAGTACTTTCCACATGGTCACAGTAGCAGAGGTCTCACAAAAGCAGTTTGTGTTTTCTAACACCAGCAAGGGAACAGCAAAGAGAAAATTATCTGTCTGGGATATTTGAAAGCATTCCTTTTGCTCTGGTTTGCAAGGGAGCAGGCCAGATTTCTGCCACAGAAAAATTCAGCAAAGGGGAGAGTTTTGAAGGAAACTTGAAACTGGCAGAAAAGAGAAGGAAAATAAATTAGGGAGATTTATTTTAGCCTATGATTTCATTTCTGAAGTCTTATATTTGAGCATTATCTGACTATAGACACAGGTTGTTTTTGCTAAAGCGTGGAGCTGTTTATCTTTTCTGCCCTCCATGCCATGATGTCTCTGGCCAGAAATGGATTATGTATCAAATTCTCACCTTTCTGCTCATTTCTTAATAAAAATCAGCTAATTGCATCACCCCTGCTCCCTGCCAAGTGGAGATTGTAATTTTTCTTGGCCTATTCCAACTTGGTTTTTTGTAGAAATCATAATATTTGTGGCTGTTTCTTTCTCATTTGAGAAAGCAAACTTTGCAAAAGAGCATCAAACTTCCACAAATGATTCTGAGCTGATTTGGAGCTGAGAGGTGCTGCCTTCAGACCCGGAGCCAGTGCAATCATTACTCAGTGTTTGCCCAAGAAAAAGCACATTTAAATTTTGTCTAAGTCTCTTCAACTTGTGTTACCTCCACAGTAGATCTTCAATATTTGGATTAAGGAATTGAGTGAAGTAAATGGAAATATTTTCTGGCTCAGGGGGTCTCACCTGCAGCTCCACCACGTGAATGGGGACAATCCTGTAGGGCAGTGTCACAGACATCTCTTCATGACAAATCTTTTCTTTAGGATTTTTCCTCCTGAGAAGCTGAGTGGCCTCAGGAACAAAATGCAAACAATGATTATCTGCTGCTGTGGAATGCAACAGGTGAATCTGTGATTGGTCTCATGTGGTTGTTTGTAATTAATGGCCAATCACAGTGAGCTGGCTCAGTCTCTCTGTCTGAGACAGAAGCTTTGTTATCATTCTTTCTGATTCTATTCTTAGCTTAGCCAGCCTTCTGATGAAACCTTTTCTTCTATTCTTTTAGTATAGTCTTAATGTAATATATATCATAAAATAATAAATCAAGCCTTCTGAAACATGGAGTCAGATCCTCGTCTCTTCCCCAGTCCAGGAACCCCTGTGAACACCATCACAGGGCAGAACATCCAAATTTGGGTAAAGGCTACCAGGATGCTGATTCATCCTCCCTGTGTCCATGCCATGCTCACCTCAGCAGCAGCATCCCAGTGTCCAGGCCCTGCCCCTGGCCAGGATTCCTCCTGCAGGAAGATAAAGAGGAATAAGAGGAATGCAAATCCACTTCTGGGACAAAGCCTTTTCTTTCTAGCTCAGACAGAGAGCTTGAAAACGATCTGCTGCTGGGAGCTCTGCCTGGTTTTCTAAGGAAACAACAAATCAAACGCTGCAAAAGCAATTAAGGCTGGCACTGGGGTCGTGTGGGTGTTTGGCTGCTCCTGTGTCCCACCCTCCTTCCCCCTGCTATTCCAGCTTGAGCTGCCTCCAACAATGTGACCCAGACTCTCTGCCCTGGTTGCTCTTCCAAATTGCATCCTGCCTGCAGATATCCTTCAGTTCAGCTGCTTGGGGGTTTCCAGAAGCTGAGTGTGGATTGAGGAGCCCAAAATCCCTGAGCTCAGCAGGGACAGGGCAGCTCCAGAGGGTCCCAGCCCAGCTCCCACCTTGCAGTGCTGTGCAAACCCAGGGCACCACAGCGACTATTTCTGTGTCTGCTCTGGGGTGCCCTGACCCCCAGGGCAGCACTGACTCTGACCCTCATCCATGGAGAAAGTTTCCTAAACTCCAGAGTAGACCAGAATCCACAGAAGTGTGAAATAGATCATAGAGAGCAGTGCAGGTGTAGTGAGAAATTGAGGTTTTGGGATTTTTAGTGTGTTGTGGATGGAAGCAAGATGGAGGACACAGGGTGTCATCTTGGGTTTCTTCTTCTTCTTCTTCTTCACTGACTTTGACTCTCATTCATGGAGAAAGTTTCCTAAACTCCAGAACAGACCAGAATCCACAAAAGTGGAATCTATAATCTATGGATTATAGAGAGCAGTGTAGGTGTATCACTTGGCGAGAAATTTAGGTTTTGGGGTTTTTAGTATGTTGTGGATGGAAGCAAGATGGAGGGCAAAGGGTGTCATCCTGGCTTTCTTCTTCATGCTTCTTCTTCCTTCTTCCTCATAGGTTTGGGTGGTGTTTTGTAATTGGGCAGAAAATCCCCATTGCAGCTTCAGGATCAAGAGCTATTGGGTTAAAGAGACTCAAGGTTACAGGTTAAGAACTCTTAACCTGTAACCTTGAGTCTCTTTAACCCAATTGGGTTAAAAGGGAAAACAATCCAGGTGTCAGTTCTTAATTGGATAGTTTAGCCTTAAAAGACCTTTTAACAAGAGAGAGTTGGCCATTTTGTGCCTTGCTAATGAAAAGCTGCCAAACTCAGGATTGTGAGACTGTTTCACTGATAAGAAATAATATAAGAAATTAATATAAAATATAATTAATATAAAATATGACAAATAATAAACACCCGAGTCCAAACATTAACTGTCATCTTAAGTGCCTTCAATCCAGACCCAGAGAAACCAACACAGTGCTAGGAAGCAGATTTGGCCCAGAATTTTAAAGCAAAGCAAAACCCTGTGCAGATGCCCAGAGTCAGGAAAAGCACAAATGGTTTGAGTTGGCCTGCTGAAATGTTGGCCATGTTGTTTAATTGTACCTCTGTACACCAGATTCCAAGAAGGAGGAATAAAAGCAACTCTGTGCATTTTATTGCTGAGGTCAGGTTCCTGTCTCCCCAGTGCTGTTTCTCATTCTCTAATCAAATCATTCCTCTTGATACAAACAGTTCCTAAAAGCCTGCCTGCCATAAAGTGCTTTAACCTGAGAATCTTATGTACTATGACCTTAATTGAAGGGTTTGTTCAGCTTCATCTATAAAATGTTCTGTGCAACCAGGCAAAAGCTTGAGATCAGCAGCAAGGCCTGAGCCCAGAATCAGCTCTGCCAAGCCCAGCCACTCTCAAGGGCTTAAAGTGGGTTGCAAAAATACTCTGGATGTCCAGAACAATACAGAACATTTAGAGAAAACCTCAGCAAGGCCAAAAATCCCTTGTGAGGACATCAGGCCAACCTGGAATAGGCTGGGTCTGGGCCATCTCACTTTGGGACCTCATTTTTCAAGCTCTCCCATGGTAAAGTCAAGGAGAATCTCAGGTCTGGGAATTGGGAAAAGGGACCAAGTATCTGGCACACCCTCAGGAATTCTCCAGGGAAAAAGCACAGCCTGGGAAAAAGGAGATTTTTGTGATCATTCCACAGTGTTGGGAGCAACAAAGCAGGAGAACTGAAATGCCATGGCCTGGTCATTTGTTTCCAAGGAATAATCCAGGCACTGACTTGTGTGGTGTACAACCCTTCCCCACAAAGCTCCAGCTATTGGTTTGTTACACAAGGCACTTCTGCAGAATTAATGAGAAATAAATCAAGTGAAGCCTCTCCTGCAACTTCATGGTGTTGCTCTGTCTTTTTACAGATCCTAGGTTCCCACACTGAAAGATATTCTGCTCAGCATCATGAACAGCCATGCCTTTGGAGTCACGGCTTGGATTTCACATGGCTCTAAATAAAATGAAATTAAAAAAAAAACCACCAACAACAAACCAAGAACAACAATAAAACAAAAAAAAAATCACGTGCCCCAAACATGTTTTCTGGAAACATTTTGATTTTCAAATTATGTGTGTTCTCTAAAATGAGAAAAATCCTTGACCAAGAAGAGCTGCTTGTTGAAAGCATTACTTGTTTCTTATTTCAAAGGGAAAATTGAAAACATTTATGAAGGGTGTAGCTATTTACCAGTCCAGAGTGTTCTTATAAACAAAATAATATAAAACATGTCCTCTTTGCTGTTTTGTTGTTTAATGTCTTCCAGTGTATCACAACATGGAGAGCAGGACAGAGGAGAAAATAGAGTGTATTTCCAAAAAGCCTTGCAACAGGAAAAAAGGGTAAAGGGCAATATGTTTCAGTTTTAAATGCACAGAAAACATGAGACAGGTACCAATTTTCCATCAGAACAGCTGAAGAAATTGTGCTATTTACCTGCGATTCCAGTTGGGCACGTCAGGAAAAGTGAAGAAATCTGAAGGCCAAGAGAAAAGTTGAGTTCATCCAATGGACAAATGCATGTAGGAAATCCTTGAACTTCTTTGACAACCTCTGCACAGAAACTCAGCTTGAGAAAACAGCACCGAATTTCACCATTAAACTGCTCTTTTTAAACATTGTCCCTCATTTTATTGACAGCTGTGATGCTCGTCATAACTGCTTTACTCGCATCATTTTACCCACAGAGAGCACGAAAAATGATTCCACGTGCAGAGCCTCAAACACATCTCTGGGTTTGCAGCCCTGAGGGATGGGGGCGACATTTGTTCTGTCCCCTGGGGCTGGGACAGGCTGTGACAGTGCTTGAGAGGCTGAAGAAGTGGAGGAGCTGCTTTGTTTTAGAGACAGAACCAAAAGGCTCTCTGTCCTTCACATCTGCACAACAGCTGGATTTCTCCTGTGCTTCATGCAGGCATTGAGTGAGATTTTTGTGGTCTGTAAGGCAAGCAAGGGCCCAGGAAGAGCCCTGCAGGGAGGAGTGATGCTGTTGCTGCACACACCATGCCCCTCAGAGCAGTCAGAGAAATGCCATGGGAGGTTTATTTCTGTTTCCAGGCCCATGGGAGAGGGCAGCTCTGCCCAAATCCATGCATTTCTCCCAGTTGTAACAGAAAACCATCCTTAGCACTGTCACAGTTCCCATATGGGACCTGCAAGCCCCTGCAGGAGCTTGGGCAGGGCTGGGGCTGTCCCAGGCCAGCTGCCCCTGAATTTTGGGGTGGGTTGAGCATGTTTGACTTTCCCCATCTCTCTCTGTTGGTATCACCAGTGTGGGGCTTTGGTGGTGTGGAGCAGGTCCAGTGAGGTGGTGCCAATTTACATCCCCTCCTGATGAGGGTTTACTGTGCCTGAAAAACTGAGCATCCCATTCACAGACTGAAAAATCCATTTACATGGATAACCCAGCCTGAAAAAGCCATTTACATGGATAACTTAACTCCCCTGTTGCAAACCCAGCACAGGACACCAGTGTGCTCTCATTAGGGAAAAAATTAATTTCTGGGATAAAACTTCCCTCAAGATTCTCATTCATTTGACTGAGAAGTTGAAGCAGGATTACGAATTGCATTTCCCAGATACCTGGAACCACATTCTCCATGGCATCAAAAGAGATAAAAAGATTTACTAAAAGGCAGAGAAATTATGTCTGTAAGGACATCCTTCTAAAATCAGAGGTACAAATCCAAGATCTTCTAAAATCAGAAGTACAAATCCAAGATCCACAGAGCCCACTCCAAGATCTTTGGTTCCTGCTCTCCAAATCCAGACCATGCAACGTCAGAGGTCAGGATGACACAAGTACACGGCAGGGTGGAGGGGTTTTCTGTAAAGAAAGAGCCACACAGACTAACTGTGTGCACTTCACTGGGCACAGAAAAACTGTTCCAAGCACTATGTGACTTTATTTAGTATTTAGATTGGCCGTGCTCTCATTTTCCCACAAGAGCACTGAAAGTTTCCCTAGGAAAAGTCAACTCCCAACTTAAAATGCCACAAAATTCAGATGTCACAAGTTCAGCTTTCCCACCAAAGAAAGGTTTGATCAGAAAATGGCCACACCTCAGACCAATATTGCCAAAGCAGGCACCAAAACCCTTCAAACACCCTGGGCATCCCTGCTCCAGGCCACCCAAAGAAATTCTGCAAGCTCTGCTGGCCATGGACAAAATCCCAGCTGCTTTCTCAGGGCAAATAATTCATGAAGGCAAGCACAGAAATATGTTTGTCTGCTCCATGATCAAAAGAGTGGCCCGAGTTAAGTTTTTGGAGAGGTTCCAGGCAATCTCATGTTCATGACAAAAATAGCCCTCGGATTGATGCAAGTGGACATTGTGCCAAAGAGGACAAGACAGGGCAAAGCAGAGTACAAGAGCAGCACAGGGAAATGTGGAACTGTTTTGTTTGCATCCTTTGATGGCCACTGATGGGAAATTTTAGCTGGCAATCATCCACAGGAGGACCTGCAGAGCCCAGCACGGTGGTTTGGGTGAATTGAAAGCAGTTGGATTTCTGAGCAGGCAACAGTGATGTCTCTCTTTCCCAAAGCCATGAGTCAGGCTGTGCACAGGGATCCAACATGAACAAAAAGCACAAAATGAGGGAAAATCCAACACGTGGCTGCATTTCCTGTGGCTCAGGACATAATTCCAGCTCCTTTTTTTTCATAAAAGCTGCTGGTTGAGGTTGGTTCCTCTGGGTGGACAAGGATGTGAGCAGCTCCTGCTTTTATTGTGATGAGGCACAAGCCCTGGAAATCCTGAATCAGCCAAATGGGGCTGCAAGCAATGCAACAACATCCCTGACGTTATTGGAAAGATGTTCCACAACCTTTCTTCTTCCCAGCCCTCCTGTCCAGAACCCATAACTCACTGGCCTGGAGCAGCACTGTCCTGCTGACAGGCATTTCTTGGTGGCTGATTTCACCTCCTGGCACTCCATGAAGGCTTTCATGGCTGCTCTAGACACACTCAAAAACTGCAGTAGCTCTATTATGCTCCCTTGAGCTTTTCTTGCTTTTCTAATATATATTTTATGAAAAATGGCATCTCTTCTTGAAAGTCCATTTTGTTCCCTCCTCTCTGTTATGTTCCCTCAAGCCTTTCTTGCTTTTCTAATATATATATTTTACGAAAACATGGTGTCTCTTCATGAAAGTTCATTTTTTTCCCTGCTGTCTTGTTAGCAGCTACCCAATACTGATAAATCTATTCCCTAAAGCACTAATGCCAAGACCTGTCACAATAATAAATGTCTTAACCACTGTCCCAGCAGGTGTGAGGCAGAAGAGTGACTAAAAAAATTTAGCTATCATTATCTGCTGAGTTGATAAGTTTGCAGCTTATTGTTTGTGATGTGTCTTCTTTATGTTCTCAGTACTTGCTTTGCATAAACGTGTGCCACAGCTCAGCAACCATGAAACACAGAGAATATGGATTTGCTGAAGACATTTATGGCCATGTGATGCTGGTGAGCTTGTAAATCACATAATAAGAGTCATACAAGAAGCAAGAAACTGGAGCAAAAAAGAAAAAACCTTTGAACAAAAATGCATATTTTTCATTTCACCAGCTTTACCAAATAGACCAATATAAATCTATTGGGTCAAAATTTTCAGGAAATAGAGCTGCCCAGACCTAACAGACAAGCCACAGTGATTCCAAATGAGCAAAGAGCCTGTCTCACTGGAGCTAAAGTTTTTGCAAACTGATGTCAACTTAGCAGATAATGATAGCCAAATTGTTTTAGAACTCCATCACCCCCATCACTGTCATATCCTGTTCCTCAGAGCCCAGACTTACTTGGAAATGTCCTTCTCTCTTTTGCTGTGCATCACAGGCCTTGGTTCTGCATTTGGGGTGGGAACTGCCTTTCCTGCCCTGCAAATCCTGCTGCTGCCATAAAACAGGTCCAGACACCAAAAACTGGGCTGGCAGGGTGGGATGAGGCTGCAGGACAAGGTGTGGCTCCATCCCATCACCTGCTGACTCAGCTGGCACTAATGAGGTTTAATGAGGGTGATCGTGCTCAGGAAGATCTGCTGCTGTTCCTGAGGGCATCATCTGTGTGAGACACTTCATCCAAATGTGACACCTCATCCAAATGTGACACTTCACCCAAATGTGGCACTCCCAGACTGTTGGAACTCAGCACATCCCTCTGGGTGTCCAGAGTTGCTGAGAACCCCATCAGGGGGCTCGGAGACCCTGGCATGCTGCCCAGGGCACCTGGGGATTTGATTTTGACCCCTGGAACAAATTGCCAGCTTTGTATGAGGATGTGAAAGTCACAGAAGTTTGAATAGTATAATAATAAAATGATCACTGGGTGAAAATGTAGATTTTAGGATTTTTGGTATGGGGGTTATGGGGACAAGATGGGGGAACTTGGGCGTGTCCAGCCTTTCTTCTTCTTCTGCTTGTTCTCCATTTTCTGCAGTGATGTTGGCACTTTGGGATTGGTCTAGAGTAGAAGTGCACTGTCTAACACAGGTGATGGGTATTGGGAATTAAGTGTAAATATGTTATACGTAGTTTGTAGTATAAAAGGACAACACAGAGTGCCTGTGGCTGCCTTGCTGAGCAGATCTCGGCTGGGCAGAAAGAAAATTTTATAGGTAAGAATTAGTAAACAACCTCAAGACCAAAAAGTGAAGAGTCCAGACTCGTTCTTCAGTTGCGTGGGCTGAAGCAGAGACATCCTGCACATCTCAGGGCTGCAATTATCAACAGCAAACCAAGATCAGACATTGCCCCACAGCAGCCATTTCAGCAGAGGGCCTGGGGCAGAGCTCAGCAAGGCCAGGAGGAAAGGAGCATGGGGCAGTTTCAGTTCAGTGAGTGGCTGTGACCAAGCATCACAACCTGAAAATCCCCACTGCAGCTTCCACAGGAGGAATTACGCAGCTCTGCTTCCAGCCTTTGGGCTTCCTGTGACACATTTGGCTATTTTTTCATTTCTGTGCAATATCCTTGAAGAAATCAGGAGGACCACTCATGGACTTTAATTGGGAAATTGGTGGGCCAGCATTACAAGCCCTGTGGGTTCCCACAGCAGGCATTGCCACACCTTTTCTCAATGCCACAGGGGACAGCCAGAACCATGGTCTGATGAAATCCATCCTGCTTCTGCCATGCTGGAAATCATTCACCTCTAAAGACACCCTCTCAAAGGTCCCACCACTCCAGAAATTCTACATTGTCCTTCATGGCTGGTTTGGAGCTTCTGATTTGTGCAGACCTGGGAGCGGACCTGCAATGACCAGCTCAGGCCCTGGTTTATGACATCCATAAATGAGATCCTGACAGGGTTTTCTGAGCCTTTCTTTCCAAAGGGGGTCTGTGTTCTTGCACCCTTTGCAACACTCTCTTCCTGTGCAGTCAACACAGATGTTGAAATCTACAGTAATTCTCAGTACGCTCGTTAAAATGAGTCTGTGGTTCATTTTTGCTTCCTCTTCCAATAATTTTCTTGTCTCCCTCCTCTTCCAGGATAAACCTCCCACACCACCAGCATGAGGGGATTCCCTGGGCTCAGTCTGTGCCATTACTGTCCCCTGAGCCCTGCACAGCCTTTCCTGCCCCTCTCTGCCACCAGAGAAGGGAGAGGAAATGTAGAGGGATGTGTGTGCAAGTCCCAGGGGTCTCAGATGTGCCTTTAATTAAAGGCAGAGATCACAGAAGATAATGAGAAGGTACAGGAGAGCTCAGCTTAAGCAGGCTTTGATGAGAAACCCACATCTGCCAGAAGCACTGTGCCCAGAGGGCTGGTGGAAATGGGATTTCCCTCTGCTCTGCACACCCCCAGCTCTGGGAATGACCCCCTTGCTCATCCACCATCCCAGAGATGCTCCCATGGATGGGATGCAGCTCATGGAGACACAGAATCTCACCTCAGCACAGGGCTGGTTAAACTGGGCCTACAAATGGAGCAGCTGCCAGGGACCATCCATTGTCAGTGCCCAAGCACAAACCCAATGGTGCTGGAACAGCAGAGTTGGGCTTTCATCCAGCCCTGTCATCCTGGCACTTTTCCAGGCTGCCTGTGCTGTCTGACCAGCTGAGTGAGCTGTTCCATTAATTTTCCCTGAGGAAAATCCACTGGGAAGCTGTTGATATGGAGAGGAAGAGACAAGGGCTGTGTTGTCTGCCCAGCCACCGAGCTGGAACAGTGCCCACAATTTCCAGAAAACCCAAATGTTAGCTCAGGAAAAGAGAGGCTGCTTGTGGCTGTCTTTTCCTAGTGAGAAAATTTCCTTTGCATTGCCTTTAGCTGGAAGGATGACATCCTCCAGCATCCCACAGAAGATGGCTTTCCTGGAAGAAGGCAGGGCCTGCAGTCAAACCCTTCCAGGTGCTTTCAGGGGAAATGTGTCCTCAGCATTTCTGGGCATTTTCAGCAATGTGGGAATCTGAATGGAGAAGATCTGCAGGACATGCACTCATGAGGTTAAAAGGAAAGGAAAACTGCTCCATGTGTCCTTGCTGGCCTCTCAGTGCCACCACAGCTTAGTCCCTACTGCCAGTGTCCCTTTTCTCCTTCTGGCTCAACCAAAAAGGCAAATGTGAAGAGGAGCATCCATTCCCCATTCCGAAAAAGAACCTCCACCTGCACAGCCACGTGGGACCAAAAAGCTCTTTCCTTTCAAGCTAATTAATGCATGTGCTAATTAATGAATTAACGGCTCAGAGCTAAAAGCTCTCACAGAGTCCTCCAAAATTCGGTTTGGCTTAAAGGAGCTGAGGAAATGAAAGCAAGAAGTAATTTGGGACCACCTAAGTGGCAGCAGGCTTGGCTGCTAAAACTAAATAAACTAAACTAAAACCCAAAAAAAAAATTTTCTTTAAGTTTATCATCTCCTTTAAAACAACAAGAAGTTTTATTGTTTAATATTGTTTAAATTTTATTATTTAATAAACAAGTTTTTTTCCACTTTTAATAAATAAGAAACATTACTACCAAAATAAAAAAACTACCAATGAAAATCCACCATATAAATACCCATATCCTCAAAAATAAAACCAAAATAAAAAAACTACCAATAAAAATCCACCATATAAATACTCAAATCCTCAAAAATAAAACCAATTCAAAACACCAAAACAATAAACAAATAAACCAACAAAAATAAAAATATAAAAAATAAACCTAAATTAATGACACAAAAAATTATTCCTAAATCAATAAACCCATAATACCTCAAATCATCAAAATAAAAATACCACCTATAAAAAAACATAAAACCAAAAAAATAAATTTAATCATAAACAATATTTCACAAATTATCCACAACTATAAAACATATACTACCATAAAACAAACCAAACAAATAAAACCCTATAGTGTGGTGGGCCATAGGATGGGCTGCAGAGCCAGGACACAGCACTGTGGAATTACTGATTATGAAATTGGGTCTTTTATAATTGCAAAATAAAACACTTTTCTGTTGGGGAAGAAGAGGAAAATAAGTTTGAGGGGGTTCAAAGCATAAGGATCACCTCCCATCCTGACTTCCACTCATCCCCTGGATTTTGGGGAGTGGCTTTCATTCAAAGTGCACAGAAATCCCTCAGATTTCACAAAATAAGGTGTTAGGCTCCAGTTGGAGTCCTTGTCATGGCCTCCTGCTCTTCACTCCTCCTTCAGCTCCATCCCTCAAGAAAAACCTTTTTCCTTTACAGTTCTGTCCGGAATTTGTTAGGCTTCTTCAGCTGACACTCCTTCTCAACTTCAACAAAAGAATTTGCTCCTCTCTTCACCCAGATAGCATCTCAGTCTCCACATGAGCCACCAAAAGCCAATAAAACACCATGGGAAAATAACAAAAAAACCCCAAACAAATAATAAAATTAATTAAAATTTTTTCATTAATGCTTTTCAACTCCAACAAGCTTTTAAGAAGCCACACTTTCAAACATGAAAAGAAATTACTGAAATAACTGCAATTTCACTTTTTTAAACAGTGTACTTTTAATTTTTTTAATATATTTTGATCAACAAAACCACTTTTTACTTATAACTGCCTCACTACGAGGATTGGCTTTCATTCCTTTTTGATCCTTAATGACACAGAAATGCTTTGGGGGTTTGGGTAGTTGCATAAATTTTACGTAATGTGGTTGGCTTGGGGTTGGTTTTTTCTTTCCTAAAGGTCAGTCAATCAAAAAAAAACACCCCTCATTTATGTGTAATTTGCAGTTATGGAGTCAGACCCTCCAGTTCCCTGGGAATGCCCCACTGCTGACCCTTGGATGGGCAGTGCTGCTTGGGCTCCTTCCAGGGAAATTGCTCCCCTGGTGGGACTGAGACTCCAGCCAGTTTCACTGGGCCAAGGCCTTGGAGCAGCTCCAAGCCTGTGTCTCAAATGGGAAAGGCTGGCACACAAAAAATAAAAATTAAATAAATTAATTTAAAAAAAAAGAAAAAAAATAGAGGAATACACACCCAATTCTCTAATATGGCACATTAAAAAAGCCTGCCTTACAGCTCCTGCTGATATTTCTGCTCCCAATGTGTGAATTATTAATATTTAGTATCTGTGACTCACTGATATTTACCTTAGGAGGTATTTTTGTAAGGTGTGAGTGCTGTCTCGATGCAGGAGCTAACGAAGACTCCTGTTGTTGATGCCCAGAAGCCCTCCCTGGACAAACTTTCCTGGTCACTGTTCAAACTGGGCTCTTCTGGGGCCCTGACCCTGCGGGGCTGTGCCCTGAGCCTGCCAGGGATGGCCCTGCTGGGACACAGCTAATTTTAAACCTGGGCAGAGGAAAAACCTGGACTTTACTGGCAAAACTGTCCCAGCTGGATCCTGTGCTCAGATTACGGGAAGAGCACACACTCAATCCCTTTTTTGGGTACTTGGCATGGATTTTATCTGAAGTCATGGATTGTATAAGAGAAGAGACTACACACAAGTCTCTCCTGCGTCAGTGCAGGACACAGAGAGTGTGTCAGAGCCCAGGACATTGCTCTGGCTGCCCTGGAGGGCTCCAGACCCTGGCAGGGGCTCAGAGACCTTGGCATGGAGTCAAAAAAACCTGTGCCTTTGATTTTAGCCCATGGAAGCAATTCCCAACTTTGTGTGAAGAGTTACAAGCCACAAGAGTTTGAGTAGAATGACAGTTAAATTGTCACAGGGTGGAAAAGTAGAATTTTGGGGATTTAGGATGGGGGTTCAAGAGGCAAGATGGAGGAATCTGGGCATGTCCTGTTTTTCTCCTTCTTCTACTTCTCCTTCTTTCTTCTTCTTCTTCTTCTTCTTCTTTCTTCTTCTTCTTCTTCTTCTTCTTCTTCTCTTTCTTCTTCAACTACTTCTACTTCTTCTTGTCCTCCATCGTCTGCTGTCATTGTGGCACTTTTGGATTGGTTTACAGTAGAGACAGACTGTCTAACATAGGTGATGGGTATTGGAAAATTATTGTAAATAAAGTACAGGTAGTTTTTAGTATAAAAAGTTAACACCACCCCAAAGACAGGTGCTGTGCCTCAACCCAACCTGCTGGACAGAGCTCAGCAGGTCAGAGAAAGAATGGAAGAGATAAGAGAAAATAAACAGAAAAGCAGAGATGAAGAATCTCAATTTCTTCTTTGGTCACAAGGCTGGGAAAAAGAGACTTTCTGATACCTCAGGAGCCATTTCAGCAACACAAAACCCGAGAGGGGCAGGGGGGACCCTCCGCTCCAGGCCCCCCCGCTGTCCCACGTGGTGCCCACAGCCAAGGGGACAGGGCTTGACCACTTTTCCAGTAATTCTCCTTAAACGTGCATCACAAGCATTTTCTGGAACTGCATCCAGAGCTGTCCACAACATCAACTGGAGTTGGCTCCTAAAGCCTTTTCTTGGTCTAGACGTGAATTTTTGGAGCTCAAGAAAACTTGGGTGTTTTCATCATTTTATGGCTCTCATTAAAATGGCCAGGGTCCAAACAAGTCCCCATTTAGTGTTTAGATTTGCAGAGATCATTGTTTGCTGATGATGAAGCTGTTCCCAAGGAGAGCATTGTCCAGCTCTGGGCTGCTGCATCTGTTTTGCTGTAAGCTTTTGGGCCAGCCTGACTTCCCTGGTGTCTTTGGAAAGGCAATCCCAGCCTGCTGAGCTGGCCAGCTGCCCTCGGATGCCTGAGATGGTTTCATGACTCTGCAGATGAGAAAATGTCCTTGGTCTGCCTCAGATGAGAAAATGTCCTTGGTCTGCCTCTCCCCACCCAGAGCCTGTCCTCAGATGGTGCTGCATACCTAGCATGGGGAGGAGATGCTCTCTGTGCCTGGGCTGCTCTGCAGCAGCCAGTGCCCAATTCTGGCTGTGACAACCCCAGGAATGCCCTAAATCATCCTTTCCTTGCCAGCATTTCTGAGGGTTGTCCCCATTATTTTATCTCAGACACAACCACCACAGGTCCATCTGTACCTCAGAATTCATCTGTCTGCAAAAAGACCTAAAAAACCCCCCCAAAAAACCAACCAAAAAAACCCCTGAATAACAAAGACTTAAAAGAACAATAAGCATTTTTTTATCATGACTGCCATGACACTGCACACCTTTATATAGACTTATTCTGCCAGGTCATGTCTGCCTGTATCACCCATGGGAAAATGACAGTCCCTGCTTGTGCTCCATCCTGGTCCAGACAGAGAATAGCCTGTCCCACATGAAATTTTTCCTTTAACTTGGAAAATTATAGGAAAATGAAAACATTTTCTTTAACTTGGAAAATTATAGGGAAAAACCACCTGGAAGGACCACCAAGACATCTTCTAGTCCATCCTCCACTCAAAACAGGATCTGATTTTAGGAGCCACCATCCAGAATAATCTCAAAAACCTGGACTGGTGGCTTGAAAAGAGCACACAGATAATCTGCTCCAATCAGAACCCTTACCAATGGTCTTGGTGGTTCCTACCACATTTTAAGGCCGTCCCTTCCCAGTGGAGCCCCTTTGGGCATGAAGAACCCTCTCTCCCTTTACTGTACCTTTACACACTTCAGGCATCCTCTTCCTCACCTTTTCCATCCTCAGAGAGATCTCTCCTGCCTTCTCAGGAGTTGTTTTGGCTCCCAAATCTCTCTTTCTTTCCTCCTGGACTTCCCACAGCAGGATGAATATTTTCCAGGTAGTAGCAGGACAAACCCAATGTCATGTTGCACCAGAGACCTGAACAGAGGAAACAAAGCCAAAAGGTTTCTCACCTGCCTTGCTGATCCTTTTACACCTGATATGGCTTTTATCTCCTTGGCCATAATGTGATGGTTTTGACTCCTTATCTCACTTGGGCCTTACTGGTTGGTCTCCATCTTTTATTATTCCTTGTACTCTTCCCTTCCAAGTGTCATCTGATTTTTCAGCCTGTTTCCTCCAGCATAGGTATTGATGCAGTTTTGGAGCTCCCTGCATTTATTTGATATAAACAATATTTTCATTACAAACATATCTAGTAAGATGGTATGAACACCCCTACCTCCTACAGTCAATCTCTATTGGGTTTCACTTTCTTTTTTCAAATTTACAAAGCCAGCTCAGCTGGTGGAGAAGGAAATTAGGCTGCTTTTGAGATTTGTTTCTGACAAACTTGTCCTCTGACCCCTAGGTTTAGTTGATATGTGGTATTTTCTCAGCTTCCACATGTGCAAAAGACAGATGTGCAGTAACAAGCCCTGAGGCAGCTACTAAATAAAAACCTCAGCTATCAGTCAAGCACTCCTCAGGACAGCTGCATGTGTTGGCATCTCCCCCATTGGGGTCATGGTCACCCACAGCCCCCAAACCACAGGAGCCCAAACCTGACAGAATCAGCCCTTGGAGGACACCCCAAAGCTCTGGGTTTATTTTTCTCCCTTCTTCTTTCTGCTCTCATGTTCCACCTGCGCCTCCTGACTTCTCACCCTCTATAAATATCCCTGTGCTCCTTTTGACACTGAATCTCCCTGCCATGTGCTGTGGGACACTGTGGGCAGCCCTCCCCTGGGTGAGGAGCAGAGCAGCAGCATAAGGCAGGCCTTGTGTGTTGACTTAACTCCCTAACCCAATTTTAACCACCAGATACAAGGGTGGTTTCTGTTTACACTGAGGCTTCCTTACGCTGCTCTCCCCACACCCTAAAGTGGCATAAATGCCTCCTAAGTGCCTTAAAGTAGGTCCTTGGTGAAAATGAGAGCCAACCCCATCGTTTGCAAAGTGGCTTTGAAAACATTGGGGGCGCAGCCTATAAATGACTGTGGGTTTTTGGAAGGGCACCCACCCCAAGGCATGCCCGCGCTATACATAGGCTCTGATGAGCTCAGCACGGGCTGAGGAGCAGCCAGCAGCAGGCAAAACAGCCAGCAATGAGATATTTGTGCCTGGAGCAGCAAGCAGAGAGAGCCTGGCTGCTGGTTGATCCCCAAGGATTGCCAGCAATGTGGGAATATCAGATCTGCCACCCTCGCCCAGCTTCACGTGGGTTTATCTTTCCTTTTCCCTCTACTTTCCTTCACTCTGCCAATATTTATGCCCTATCAGCTAAAGCAGAATCTGGACCCACCCCAACTGGGGAAAAAACAATTAATATTTCTCCTGGCTCTGTGATCCCCCTGAGCCTTCCTTACCTGGTTTTCATACCTGTTGTACAGGAAGAGGCACAGCTCTGTTTGCCACATTGCTCTCACTTGTGATAACACCAATTTCTGCTGGACAAGCAGAGCACAAAGCCCAGGGCTCGAGCAGGAGGAGACAAAACCAGAGACAGTGTCAAAGGATGGCAAGCTGACCCAAAGGATGGGTCATGTTCAGCCCTAAATTTTGAGTGTTTTGCTGTTTTGCTCTCTAGGCCAACCAGGACCTAAATTTTACCACAGAACTCTCAGAATCATAGTGAGTTTAGTTGGAATGGACCTTAAATACCATCAGGTTCCAAATCACAGAGTGGGGCATTTTGTAGCACCAAGAAATAGGATATCAAACAACTGTTGCCATTAATGGGATGCACTAGGCATCCTCACAATGACCAAAAGCCTGAATTCCCCTCTCTGCTTACCTTGAGTTCCTGAATTCCCCTCTCTGCTTACCTTGAATTCCTGAATTCCTCTCTCTGCTTACCTTGAAGGTCTGCTTAGGAAAATCTTCCCAAATATTTTCAGCAAAGGAGATATTTTTGCAGCAGTAAGAATAGGGGAAGGAAAGCACAAAGTAAGTTCAAATGGGCAGTTTGGAGTTGCAGAGCATGCAGGAGCCATGAAACTTGCCTTTGATAGAAATCAGTGGCAGGGCGATAATGAGGTTATCTCATCAGTCCTAGGCTGGGATTTACAGGGAAATGCTGTTCAACCAGAACTGCATCAGCCCAGCCCTGGAGTAAAGCAAACATCTCTCCATTTAACATTAATCCTCTTGTATAGGTAATGAAAAACACAAATTTCATGGCCTGGTCAATCAGGACCCCATCCCGTGGCCCAGCCCACATTTTTGGTCAAAACCCATCTGGTGCTCATTGTCTGGAGGATGAGTTATGAACCTCCCTGCGTTGCTCCTTTAACCAAATGGGGTTGGATTACCAGGAAAAATCTTGGTTTGATTTGTGGTGCTGTCAGCAAGGATGAGCCTGGAGAAAATTTCAAAGGGAATTGCAAAATTTGAATACTTTTCCTTTCAAAAAATGAATTCACACCAGCCTGCTCAGGTGGGGAGGAGTTCACCTCTCTCGTATTTTGCAGCACTAAATCATTAAACACCATTTCCAACCCATTAATCTAACTCAGCCCTTATGTTGCATGGATTCAAAGACAGGCAGTGATTTTCCCTTACTCTCAGTATGTTTCACTAAGAATACTTCTTATTTTTGATGCCTGGGTACTGGGCAGTTTATTTGTTTGTGGAACAGGGCTTGCACATCCCAATCTCATTTGGACTCTCCAGGGGACACTCCAGTCCCCAGAAATTATCCCAAATAGCTTTTCTAAACACCAACCCAACTCTGGCTGAGCATTAAAGACAAGAGAAGCATTCATTCTGGGAAGGTTTTATTTCACAAATAATTCAGAAATCAAAAGAAAATGGAAGGGTAGGGAGGAAAAGATACTTTACAATTCTGTATTTAGACCCAAAAAAAAAAAAATCTAGTTTATAAACAACCACAGCCCCTTGGAAAACATGCATAGGCACACAAAAATTTACAAGTAACTTTTATACATAGGAAGTAAAATACACCATTTTTCATAGAAAAAAAAAAAAAAGAAAAGCAACTCTATGAACTGGCCCTAAATATTTAGACTGCACAAGTGACAAACTGGAGCCTCCTCAACCAGCTGTTGGCTGGAAGTCTTAAAAACAAGGAATGAGTGGAGCCAAGGCCCCACCAGCCCAGGCTCTGGATTCCACCCTGGTTGTGTCTCCTGGAGGTTGGGCTGAGCCAGGTGTTCTGCAATGACCAAGCCATTGCTTCCAACCCCCAAATTATTGGAAAGGAACAACCAGGCAGCAGCACCAGCTTTGTCTGCACCTGGATGCTGCAGGTGCCTACAGATCTGCAGAGCTGGGGCTGAGGAGGAGAGGGCCTGGTGAGAGACAGACGTGATGATGCATCTTTAAGCTGCACTGAAATATAGCAGGCTGAGAAATGTCTTGGTATCAGAAATAAAAATCTGTCAATATTTGGCTAAAAAAACTGGTACTGTCCCACCTCTTCATGAATAGCTAGCACACACGATTGCGAGTCATTGACAGGTCATGACTGCCTTGGAGGACCTGATCACCCCTAATTCTGGGGGAGGTATGTTTAAATTAATAGCACCCAGGACCTCGAAAAATATTTGTGTAGTAAAGTCACAATTTCTCTTTTGTACAACAAATACAAAAATAAACAGATACAGACTTAAATTAACATCGGTTTCTAAAAATCCAAACCAGTTGGCTGAAGATAAAAATACGCGATTGTAACTTGAATTAAGCATTTTAGGATATTTCTGTTGGAATAATAACCCTTCCCCTGTCCCCTTTCTGTCACCTAGATACATCCCCAGCTGTTTGGGTTTTTATGTGCTCTCAGTAATCCCCTGGGTTTTACTCCAAGAGCCCTCACAGTCCTTTCCATCACCTTCCATCCGTAGTTTTCATGGACCCCACGCTAGAGCCGAGGTGTTTTATGTGCTCCTGCAGTCCCCATGAACCTGACTGCACCTCTCACTCTCCCCAGTTCCATTCCCAGCCCATTTGGCCCAGGATTCTGGGATTTGGTCCCAGATTCTTGCTGCAGTGTTGGATGGGCTGGAACCAGACCACGCTCACCCCAACGCTTCACAGCGGGCAGAAAAGGGGGAGCTTCTCCTCACTGCCAACATCTCAAATGCTCCCAACCAGCAGATTTTCTAGGATATGTTCCAGCTGGTTTTAACACCAATTTATTTAGTAAGAAAAGGAAATGGTTCAGTTTTCCTATCTATACTGTACACCTTGGACGACAATACTACATTAACAGATGACACAAAGGGTCACTTCTCTCTATCCACCCCAAAGTGGCTTTTCTGTGCAGTATCTTTGGAGACAGTGAAATGCAGCTCCAATTTCAGGTTTTCATCCCAAATTCAGATTTTACGGAGAAATAAATCCCAGTGGAGTGACAAACTGAGTGATAAATGTCATTTAAATGCCATTTCCTTGGTGATTTCATGGTGTTTACAGAATTAAATATGAATTTAATCATATAAATGCTTATGTCTGTCCAGATTAAACCAAACATATTCTGGGCGTAAAAGCAGCTGTGAAACATCAGCCAAACAGAGGGAAATATTTTCCCATTTGTTATCCAATATTACAATTCATTGAACGGAAGGACTGCGCATTTACAAAAACTGAAGAATCACTGTTGGCTGTGTCTTCTCATGACTGATGAAGTTACTGCATGTGTGTGTATAAAAACTCACCAGATTTGTGTTTAGATCAATCATAAAAATTCATTTCCAATATGCAGCAGAGAATGTCCTTCTGCCTAAAAAAAAGCAGTTCATGCTGAGCCCTTCTCTTGGCTTTGAAATGAATTTGGGTGCACATCAAGACAAAAATATCAAAATATGGAATAACACCATTACAACACCTTATGAGTTTTGCAAAACCCACCATCCTGGATATCAAATGCTCATGTTTACATCTTTAAAGTCTCAGAACTGCACACACCACAAGGAGCTTCACAAAGGGAAAGTGAACCCGTTTCCTACAGATGCAACCATTCCTAGCAGAAATAAGATTAATTTTATCACTACTCAACTACTATAAAACAACCAGCACTGCTGTATAAACCAATACACTGCATTTAACTGAAGTTACGGCGTGGAGTATAGGATGAGATGCGCCAGCACAGGAGCCCCAATTCTCTGACTGCTCAGAGGTTGCCAAAATACCTGGGAGTGTTTGACCAGCAAACACCAAACCTGCTCTTTGGATGATCTGGTGGCCTCATTTTCTGCAGTGAGGATCTCTGCCACCGTTTTACACCCTGCTCCAGGCCCACAAAACCTTAATTTTGGCTGCCAAGAACATCCCCAAACCCCATCGTTCGAGGGACCCAGCAGCCTCACACAGCTGCTGCACGTCACCTCAGTGGGAAAACACCACTTTTTATGCCTTTTTGCACAGAAACCATCCAACACACACAAAATCACTCTGTCAAAGCCCATCCTCTCCCCAGACAATGCCATTTTTTCAATGAGTTTCTCATTTCAAAGTGCCCAGCGCCTGGACAGTCGCTCACTCCCGAGTCTCCTCATCTTCACACCCATCCCAGGAGAAGCTTCACACCCTCAAAACACCATCCAGGGCCAGGCTGAGATCCCTGAATCTGCTGCACGTGGAGCCACCACCATCCTGTGTAGCAACACCTCTGGTAGAACAAAACCTAGAACAGTTCATGGTCGCTGAATGCCCCTAGAGAAACACAAAACACGAGACAAAAAAAGATACAACGCTGCACGGGTGCGATGAGATGCCAACAGCTGAGTCAGAACCTGGGGTCTTTTTTTGGGGTTTTTTCTTTTTTTTTTCCCCTTTTCTTTTGGAATTCCCTGAAGGAGATGGGCAAGGAGGGTACGGGCAGAGCTGATGCTGTTCAGAGGAGCTTTTGGCGTCTCTGGAGATCAACAGAGAGCTCTCCCAAAGGAACCTGCACCTTCCCTGGGGGGTTTTTTACTGCTTCACAGCAAAGATTCGGAAGGCATTCCCATCTGAAGGGTTCTTCAAGCTGGAGACAAAGAAAAAAAGAAAAGAAAACAAACATGGAATAAAACAAGTGAACACAACACAGAACCCAAACAGGCAGCTCTGAGTTTCCCCTATCTCTTTCCTACCAGGAGCAGGAGAAAGATAAAGGATGAGAAAGAAGTGGCACAAATCCACGGTTGCATCCTTTTTGTAATGTTTTCAATCCAAATCTGTAGTGCTAATGCCAAAAAAAGGAGTTGGAAGACAACAGGTTCTCTTACAGCCCTAGCTTTTATCCAAGGAACACTGTGCTCCCTTGTGCAGAGATTCAGGCATAAAGAGGAATATGTTTTCCTAAAAAAAACCTGCTGTCAAATAGGCTGGCAGCTTCCCAGAGCCTGTCTGGCTTGGCTCCTAGAGCTGGGAGTAGGAATGGCCCCATCAGCTCATGGTAAATGACAATAAATATGGATATTCCTTTTCAACCTGCAGAGGTGTCCCCAGCTGCTTGGGGTGGATGTGTGCTTGGGGAAAGGGGGTGTTTCTATTCCCGTGTCCTGCAGTACTGAAAAAACTCAGGAAAAATACAAAATTTCATATTCCCACAAGATAAACATTGCAACAAGGGTAATGACCCAGTAAACCCTCAAGGAAATCTTTTCCCATACCTGTTTGGGTGTATGTCTTTACTCAAGGTTATTTCCAGTGTCCTAAAGGGTGAGGGTTCACCTTGATCATGGAAAAGCTGTTTCAGTGTCTGGTGGATCTCACAGCATGAGGCTGCTCCTTATTGCTGAGTGTAAATAACACTTTCCAAATGTTCATCCCCACTGTGAGAAGGTCTCTGGTTTCCCTCACCCCTCAGATCAGCACTGGCTGCTCACATTGCATTTCCCTGGGAGGGGTGGGATTTATTCTGAGCTAGGGCACAGTTTGCCATCCCAGTAAAAAGTTGTCTTTTAGTATAAAATATAAGTGAAAGCAAGACTGAGATAAAAAAATTCAAAGCAACAGGAGGTTTTTCACCTAAATCCAAGTTATCCGATTGGAAAATGCTGACCCTGGTAATCCATATTAAAACCCCCATATTTAACAGCTTTCCTGTCTTAGTCTGCTTTTATTTCTTGAGATGCTCTAAAGCATTCTGGAATATCTATTATTAGAATAAAACCAGAAAACTTGATAGAATTTCTTATGCTCTTTATAAAAGAAAAACTGCCCAGAGCAGACAGAGTTAGAATTG
Source organism: Melozone crissalis (assembly GCF_028551555.1). NCBI lineage: Eukaryota > Metazoa > Chordata > Aves > Passeriformes > Passerellidae > Melozone > Melozone crissalis. Next base: position 3,251,202 of record NW_026535785.1, read on the forward strand.
ACCAAAACCCCCCTAACTGTGAGAAAATTTGTGCTTGTGAAGATAGCCCTGAGAAATAAGTGCCATCACACCAATATCTGAAAAAACACATAACAGGTTGAAAGTGAAGTCTCAGATTAGGAAGGACTGGATGGGCTGTGACAGGATTGTTGTGGTCTTGAGGAGGTGCGGGATTTTGGAAGCACAGATTTGCAATTGGTCACTGAAATTGAGAAACTACAAAAAATACCTACAAGGGTGGCAAATGAATCTTCAAAAAGTATTTGATCATGTCTCAAGAGGTTAATTTACTTATTTCAAAGAGAATAGAGGACATGGATGAACAAATGAATCCCACACCTAGAACTGAATGGAAATCCAAATTACAAAACCCAAATCATGACCCGGGCTGAGAACTGCAAATACCTGTGCTGACCTCCTGATGTGTTAAACACATCGCAAAATGTATTAGCATGGATTTGTGCTGTGACAGAATCTAACAAGGTTTAACAGCATTTCACAGCAGCCTGAGCACAGCTCCTGGCTGGGGGAGGAACGAGCAGGACAGCACGCTCCATTTGCTTGGCTGTCACAGCTCACAGGGACACTGGGAAGTCACTTCTCCCCAAGTCAAGCTGATATCTGCTGACTCTCCCAGGCAGCTGAAATCGCTGGGAAAGAAGAGGGAAGTGCAAAGGAAGGAAATCTCACCTCTCTGACTGGACGCCGTTCCTTAAGGAGCCCACGTAGGTTTTCTTCTTCTCCACAGGCATCACGTCCACAAAGCCTCCTCTTTCATCTGAAATGACCCCTGCGTGCACTGCAGTTTTGCAGATACTGGAGCTCTGGAAAATATTTAATTGTTTTGACTTATGTACTGTCTGTATTTTATTTACGAAGATTTATCAATTCCATCAGCACCAAGAAAAACAGAATAGACAAAGAAACAGTTATGAAATAGTTTTGTCCCTCTTTTGGACAAACTAGGGACTAGATCTTGCAGGTATCTCATAATCCCTGGGTGAAAGAAGATCCACCATCACCACAGAGGAGAAGCAGATTTTCCATCATTCTGAGGTGGAGCTGCACATGTGAGATCATCATAAAATCATGGAATGGTTTGTGTTGGAAAGGACCTTAAAGTTCATCCAATTGCACCCCTGCCATGGCAGGAACACCTTCCACTGTCCCAGGCTGCTCCAAGCCCCATCCAACCTGGCTTTGGACATTTCCAGGGATGGGGCAGCCACAGCTTCCCTGGAAAACCTGTGCCAGGGCCTCCTCACCTTCACAGGGAACAATTCCTTCCCAATGTCCAGTCTAAACCCACACTTCTTCATCTTATCCAGGGCCAAGACTGAACTGAGGACAACTTTCCAGTCAGTGCCTCTTGGGACTGCACCAGAGAAACCTCTGAGGTGAAACTCTGTGCTACTGACAGCAAAGGTTACTCACACAGTTGCTTGCAAAGGAAATTATTCTCCTGAATTAAGGTAAATGATCAGTAATTATCTGGGACAGCTCATATCCTTCTTTCTAGGAAAGACAGAAGGGCTGCCCCCTTTGTCTGGTGCAGTTTTTGGATGTTTCACCGCCTAAAACAGCATCAAATGTGGACAGAGATTACACTTCTAGAAAGACCAAACTTCTCTGTTGCACATCCCAGATGTGCAGAGTCACAAGAGCTGGAGGAACACAAACCACCAGCAACTGATGACTAAGCCCCCAAAACATCCAGAAAAAGGGAGCAAAAGCACAGAAGGCTGAGGGACAGTGTAAACTTGGCCATCAGCTCTCTGCAGGGTTTACGCACAGCAAGCTGGAAGAACAGAAAGGAAAAACCAACTCTGCACAGCAAAACTGCAGCAGGTGAAAATCCCAAGCCCAGAAATGCCCTGATTGCTAAAAATCCAAGTACCACAAAAGCAGTGCCAAGTGCAACTCTTCCCGTTGTGTAAGCAGGGTGCAGCCCATGCTGCCTCCCTGCCACAGCCATATATGGCAGCTCTTGTCCCCTATATATATATTTATCACTTTGGATGGCCTATCTCTTGGCAGGCCTCAGAGTTTTGAGTGCTGGTTTTGTGTTTTGCTTCTATATATGGTCAATGGAGCAAGGGAATGCTGTGTTTGGAAGATATGCAGTGAATTTGCCCTAATATGTGGTGGGAAATCTATAAATCTAAAACTGGCTCGTAAAATTAAACTGTCCTGGATCAATTTGAAGCACCCTCCACTGGGAGACATCCTGAGCAATGTTCTTTTCAAAGCATTCCTGTTATTTCTTTTTCCAGGACTTGCTGTTCCGCCGCTCACTCAAAGCTCTGAGCAACAGATCTACCCCAAACCTCCTCTTATCACTCTGTTGGGTTACAGCCCTCTGTGCTTTGATTAATTAATTGCAGAGCTTTTGGAAGATGAGATATTACAAGAATAAGGTCCAGGAGTACAGCAGCGTGGGCAATAAAACAGTTTTCCATGGTGAAGCCCCTTGGGATGCTCTGAGACCAATTCCTGATGAAATGAGCCCCAGGGCACACACCATAAAATGACAACGCACTTTATAGTGGGTCATTACCAATAATCTCTGACTGTGAGCTTAATCACCCAGAATTTCCTCACTAGTGTGACTGGTTTAATCACTAAGTTCATATCTCCTGGGAGCTGACTGCCAACTCAGTTTGCTCTGGTGACAAATTCCTGCCTCTGTGCAGGCCATCCCTCCATCCATCCATCCCTCCATCCCTCCATCCATCCTTCCATCTGCCATCCATCCATCTGCCATCCATCCATCCATCCTTCCATCTGCCATCCATCCATCCATCCATCTCCAAGCAATCACTGCACGACTGTGGATAAATCCTTATCTCAAAAGTTGGGCAGCTGTTCTCTTTCTCTCCACAGGGCTCCTGGGCAGGGATGGGGATGGGTTTCCCCTGCAGGATTATGTCACACCAGGAGCCAGGCAGAGTGACAAATGACAGAGTCTCATGGAAGTCAAAAGCTCTTTTACAACCTCCATAAAGGTCCCTGGCTGTTCCCACAGCTCCAGGTTGGACAGGGCTTGGAGCACTCTGGTCTATGGAAAATGTCCCTGCCCATGGCAGGGGGTGGAGCTGGATGAGCTTTGGAGTCCCTTCCAACCCAAACCATTCCATGGCTCTGTGATCATCCCAGAACCAGGCCCGTCCACTTTACCATTGCTTATTTCTTGCATTTTATTCATTTACCCCAAAATTCAAGTCTCCTCTCTGTCCCTATTCCACAGCCTTACTAATTTCCCCACTAACAAATTCCCTGTACTGCTTTTTAAAGCAAAGTGCAGACTGGAAATGGGGATACATGTTTCATTGTCTTTTAGGTAGCTTATTTAATAAGACTCATTTGGAGCCCCAGGGCCTTGAAAGTGCCACCCTAGACATGAAGTTGGCTTCTCAAAGCCCTCCCAGAAAACCTGCACTTGTCTCATCCAGCTCATTGCCTACTTTAATAAAATTATTCCCCAGCAGTGGGCTTGGGTTAATTCCCCTGCATGGGCCTTTCTCCCTAGAAAAATCCTTTCCCCAAATTCTCCTTGCTTGGTGTGGTTATTTCTCTTCTCCACTTCCCATTCTGAGCATCCCCACCTCTCCTTTGCAGCACCATTCAGAGCCACCTCAAACTCTTTGTCCCACCTGCTCTGCCACCAACCTCAATTCTTTCCTGACACCTCCACACCACCCTGCTAGCACAGCAGTCCAAACAAAAAGGTTAACCAAACCCTCGAGGAAGTGGCCAAATACTTTTTTATTGCCGCTGCTTTTTGTTTTTCTCCCAAGCCCCTGTTTCTGAAACAATACCCAGGAGGGAGAGTAGGAAATGGGTTCATTAAAGGACACTAATCCTTTTGCGTCAGTGCAGTGCCAGCCTGGGATGCTGCTCCTCACCTAATTCCCCTGTAATCACAGGCCCTGTTCAGGGCTGATCTGAGGGAGCTTTGTCCTCTGTAAAAAAGACAAAACTATTTCCCATTTCCTGCAGGTGGGAGCATGCAGGTACTGCAGGGAGGCAGCTGCTCCGTGGATTTGCCTGTGAGCTAGTCCAGGATAACCTGTTTGTGCAGCTCTGCCTTCAAAAAAATTGGTCTGGAGCAAAATTAAAAATAGTCTGGGGTTGGGGTTTTTTTGTCTTTTTTGAAATTGCTTTCAAAATTGCTTCTCCACATTACTGTATGATTCCTGCAGGATGGATTTTCTCAGCTGTCTGCAAAGCTCCAGGGTCACCTGAAGCTGGGGGTCCACAATGTGCTGGCTGCTTTCCCCAGGTTTTCTAAACCAGGATCCTACAGGGCAGCCAGGGAGCTGCCATTCCTGAACACAGCCCCCGATGGAAAACAGAAAATGAGGGAAAAAACCAAAATAACCAGACACCCACAAATGGAAAAACATCGAGACCCAGTTTTTGGAGGCCTAATGGTAAGAGATTTCAAGAAAATGACTCTGCCTAGTTTTAGCATCAAGTCTCAGCTCATCCCCTTGAGCAAAGCTCAGAAAAACAAACCCATAAAACCAGCACTTTTGTTTCCACTGCTCTGAGCTCTGTCCTGGCTGCTCAGAAGCTGTTCCTCTCCCAGAAAGAGGAGGAAAGGAGAGAGAGAGGTCTTTTCTGTCAGCTCTGTAGTGTGATAGGATGGAATAAAAGCCCTTTGGTGCTCATCTATAAATCTCAAACTGCTTTAAACAGGTACAGCCATTATTTCACAACCAGAGCCCAGAGGCTTGGGGAGATTGAGGGACATGACCAAATCTCAATGGCCATGATTAATTCTTTAGGAAGGAGTCAGTGCTGGAGAGTAGAACAACTCACCAAACCCAACTCAAGGAGTTGTGGAGTGACACATCCAAATCCTTCTGAATAAATCAGTGTACGGAGACCAAAAGGGCTCCCCAAGCCTGCTGACCCCATCTTTCACCCCTTTTTGCCCATCCCCACACGGAATAACCACGAGAGAGTTTGAATTTCCCCCCTGAAGCCCAGGATGAGCCCAGCTGTGGGACAGGGCAGTCAGGATGTTGGTACTCACATCTGCATAAACGTTGGTGCCGAACACGGGCGCCCAGTACGATGGCTCGTCCTTGCAGTGGGCAGGGCAGTAAATCCTGGAAAACAATGGATTCAGATTGATTCTGCTGCACAGGAAGGCCAGCTGCATTCCTGGGAGATTTCGAGTGCCTGCGTCTGGTCTGCAGGTGGCAACAGTGAATTTGATTACTCGCTCCCCTCAGATGACATTTGGTTTTTGCTGCAGAGCTGCAAATAGAGGGATTTGGACCAGCAGAAGAGGGGTTGGTCTTTTATGACCCTTTCAAGGGGGACTACCTGTATTTCTGCTCAATTCTGTGCACATAAATCTCTGCATGTGTTTGTGCCCCCCTGCCCTGTCACTTACTCCTGCAGTTTCCACAACAAACTTCTTCCATGTTTTAAGGTGGAAAGGAAAACCACATCCAAAACCAAAACCCAGCAAGTGCAGAAGCAAAAAGACAAAGAGCATACATTTGCACACTCACACATGGGAGTGTGCTGAGACAGGATTGTGCAGCCTGGCTGATATGTTACTGAGGCCATCTAAAAAACATGAAGTGAATTTTCTACAGTGATGCCAAGAACAGCATGGTGGCAGGAGGAAACACACAATTCCCAACACCCTCCTCCAGTTCAACCAGTATGATCAGCTCTTCTCCCACCATCCCTCAAATTCAGGGCCCTCAGCACCTCTGTGAAGCTGCCCCTCATTTAGGACAGAGGTTTTTAACCCAACAGATCTGTGTTACCTTGGGCAGTGGCTCGCTGGCTTTTTGAAGTGGCACAGCTCAGCTACCGTGGTGTAACAATCCAGAGTCTGTGCTGCCAAGATAAACGTGGAAAGGCAAATTATTACACCCAAAAGCTCAGGCTGCTGCAGAAAACACAAGTCAGAGCCACACAATGCATGAGGTGGGACCCTTGAGCACCAGGAGAAAAGCTGTTCCAGCAACAGGATCCCAGGATGGGGCTGACCAGCTCTCCAGCAGGAATCCTGGAGATTTTTAAGGCCACTACAGTGTGGCCTTGAATAGGTCACAGCTTTCAGAAGAGACAAGCAGCTGATCCACACCACCTGGGTTTGCTGCAGCTCCAGATGTGGAGCCCAAATATCCTGACACCTGCAGTTCTCCCTGAGAGGGGCTCGGGTGGATCTCATCACAAGGATGGTTCTGCATTGGAGGATTTTTTCAAAGGTATTCAGAAAGTGGGAATTGTTTAAAAAGCAGAGCAGTGTTTATTTGTATGCCCATCAGAAATGTGATGATTCACTGTTAAAAACTAATTTCACATGAATTGTGTTTGTCATTACATTACTGCACTGGGGCATTAGCCACTATATTTTTTTTTCGGTTTTTCTAAGAGTTGACAATTGACTGAAGCTTTAAAGATGGATGGCTCAACTTCCACCCCTTCACTATCAGCAGCTAAATCTGGACCCCACATAATCTATCAGCAGGAGATGCTGCTGGAATTGGCCCATTTTCACCTATTTCTCTACTTTCCTCCCAGGAAAATGAGGTGGAATTGCCCAGGGTGGGTGGGCTGTGACCCTAAGGTTCTGATCACCCCAGACCACCACTCCAGGGTCTGGTTGTGGCACAGAACCATTCGACACAACCACTGGAAATGAAAAAGAGCCCTGAAAGGAATGATGTTTTCAAGTCCCCCATAAAACACCAGCAACAATATATTTTTTTTCCCCCTCAACATTTAAAACTTACTTGTGACTTTAGAAACCATGAATGCATTCGAAGGTTTGCTTTTCCTGTAAAACAAGCAAACAAAAAGAAAATTATTAAAAAAAAATAAGCAGAGTAGAATTATTTGGAGCACTGTGCCTACATGAGAGCAACAATGACTGAATATTTGGGTGTATTTAAAGGTAATTCTAACAGTTTTTGGTGAGGGCAGTACCTGAATGACTCCACACCATTCCTGGTGGATTTGACAAAAGCAGGAGTCCTCCCTTTCCTGGTGATGTCCACCAGCCCTCCCTTGTTGTCCAGGATTCCATAGTGGATTGCAGCCCGACAGATGCTGGAGGACTGACAGGAGATAAATAGATGTGAAATGAAATGAAATAAATCTCATTCACAGAGCAACGCTGCCCAAGCGCTATGTGAAAAACAGAGGAGAAATGAAACCACCACCAAGTGGAAAATAAGCTGAGTACACTCCTTTGGAATCTGGTTGTTAAATCTTCCTCTCCCAATACAGATTCTTTTATTACTATTATTTTAAGCGCTGCCTGGTTGAATGGCAAGATTTTTTTTTTTTTTTTGAAATAACAAAACCATACATTTAAATACAATTTAGAGGAAAAGCAGTGTTGGAAGCGAGCGACCAGTCTGAAATATTTCCAGTTCTCGAGAAAATATTGAAACCCAAAATATTTCTGCTGACGCCACTTGTAGGGGTTGGGTGTCTGCAATCACAGAATTTCCAGGGCACAGACACATCAGGGGTGATGCAGTCACACACCAACAGTTGGAACAGGAAATGAAAACCTGATTTTACCCAAAAAAACCCCCTTTAATCTTCCAACTTCCTTCACACCAAAAAGCAGTTTTGATGGGGAAATGGTGCTATGTTTTATTTATAAATTATCTTATTAATTTAAGATCAAGCAAATCAGCCCAAAATATTATGTAGTTATAAAATTTAAGTGTTTTTTATATAAAGTTGTCTGTTCAGATGATAGGAGCAAAGAGATCTTTGTAAGAGCTGCCTGTTGGTGCTCATCCCTCATTTTCCATGGGACATGAAGGACAATTCCTGACAAAATCACATCTGGAGCCACTTTGCCTTCCCTTTTTTCAACAGCAAGATGAGGAAAATACAGATAATCTTTATAAGCACCATTTTACAGCCCCACAACCGGAGAGCACGAAGAGCCAGATTACAGCAGAATGGCTGGCATTTCCCATTCCTGTCATTCCCACTGCCTCCCACAAATTACATCCAGCAGCTATTAAAAGGTACTTACACTTTCATAATAAAATGTTCCAAAGATCTTTCCCTTACTGTACAAGCAGCCAGCTGGGCACAAATACCTAGTAAAGATATTTATCTTTGAGGGTGGCGAAAAACAATTCAAGAAAAACAGACTTTGACTCTATTGCACTTTAATAGTCATTCCATTCATTTCACGTAGCTCTCCTGTTTTAAAAACAAGATTGCAAAATAGCTGCTTTTTTAAAAACAGTTTCTCCACCCTCCTTGAGAGCCCGACCAATATTTAGGTTCTGTGGATTTGGTTTTTCTCCAAGTGATAAACTGTCCTGTTCTCTGCACAAACCTCAAGCAGAAGTTCTGGACTGGCTGGGAGGGGACAAGCCATGAATTATTGGTCTGCCTTGGGCAGCAGTGGAATGCATGAAAAAGGCTCGAAAAATGACTCTGCTGAAATTTATTAAATTATTTTGGACACCTGAAACTGTGGGTCATCATGGCTGAGTAAAATCATCCAAATCACCTTATTGCCAGGCTAGGCTGAAGGCCTAAATTAAGAGAAATTTAGGGGATTTTTTTTTTTTTTTGGGTTTTGGGCTTTTCCTAATGAGATCTACCTAGAGAGTCACAAAATATATATAGTGGAATATGTCCTATGTTTGCAAGAATTGAATAATATTTAGTAATAAAATATAAATATTTATTAAATATATATTATATATAATATACTATATCATATATCATATATCATATATTATATATTATAATCAATATATTATCATTTATTATACATATTTATAGCAATAAAAAGTAAATATTTATTTACTTTTCCCCTCAGCACTCCAAGAAGTATCAACAAAACCCTACCTGTTGCACGTTGAGCCTCTGCACTTGTCTCTCATCTTGGTTTCACAGGTAATGACTTGTGCTGGGGAGGAGGAAAAAAACTCAAATAAATACATTTTTTTAAAAAAGGAAATTGCTCAGCCTGCTCTTGAGCTACAGAAATGAGCAAGCTCCACACATCTTTCCTGGAGGTCTTTGGTGCAGCAAGATAAAATCTGATTTTATGCAGCCTGGAGCAGTTGGTGCCTCTTTAGCCCTTCACCTGAGACAGGTGTCTGTGGAATATTAGCAGGGAAGATGCAGCTGACAGATGAAGGCTTTGATTTGCAGCCCGAGGTCTGCACTCAGAGCTCTCATTCTCCTTTTAATTACAGACTCTCCAGATGCTGGCTGATAAACTTGAGAAGGGCCCTCTGGCTTGCCCCACCTTGTTTTCTCAATTGGTGTCTTTTAATTAACAGCGGCTGGAAAACAGCTCAGGAAGCACCAGCAGCTCCACAAACAACTTCAGAAATATTCCCCACCAAGGAATACAGAGGAAACAAGCCATAAACCCCAGAAAAGTTGTGAAGAAGGGTAAGTGCTGAGTGCAGAGTTTTTTAAAGGAGAAATAAAACCAGTGTTTCCTAAACGTGTTACTGATTGAGGGGACTTTTGGTACATTGATATTTTATTGAGATTAGGAGGACATGGGATACTGGAGTCAGTCAGAGGAGGCCACAGGGATGCTCTGAGAGCTTTGCTCACCACTTCCAGCAGCTTTCTGCACAGCTGAGATGTTCACACAGTGAATTTTCACACAGATCACCTTTCCTCCACTCAAACATCCTCCCAATTTCTTTGTCCCTGAGCCTCCTCATCACTTCCCACACCTTTTTGCACTGAGGTGCTCCAAAACCCATAGGAAAAAGAAAAAGAAAAAGAAAAAGAGAGAAAGAAAAAGTGCAAGTTTGTGTCTTACTCATGTAGGATTCTGGGGTGATTTTCTTGGGCCTGAGGGTTTTGCTGGGTTTGTTTTCTGGAAGGTGGAACTGCACCGGCTTCTGCTCGGCCACCTGCGGGATCTCCACCTCATTGGTCTCGTCTGCCTCAGCAATGATGGGATCTTCATAGCGGTGATCTGGGCAGAAAAGGGGGTTCAAAATCATCACAGGGTGCTCACACTGGTGGGCAAGTCAGGTTCATGGTCAGTGGGGATGGTTTGGTTGGACAAGGATCTGCTTTTAGGCAGCTGGGAGATCAGAAATGCCCACTGGAGGCAGCACAGGGTTGTTGCCAGGACACTCCTCCCCTGCTCCTCTGCACTTGGAGCGCCATTTACACCACCTCACAATAAAGATTTGAAGGAATCCTCACTAATTAGTGAAAAAACCAGCTGTTATTCCTTCCTCTGTTTCCCACTGAGCTCTTCCCTCTGGAGGAAAACTCAAACTTGCTGAAGGGCTCATATTCCATCAGGGCATCCCCCTCCTTCTCTCCCTGCTGGAGCCCACCTGCACCCTGGGGTCCTCCTTCAAACCCCACAAGATAAAAAATGAGAAATGCATGGGAGCAGCAAAATTAGCTTTGGGCAAGTCTCCAGGGAATCTCCCTGTTTTCAAAGAGCTCAACTCTCTGGGAAGCAAAACACTGGGGAGGAGAGAAATGGCCCCAGGAGATCCTGGATGCTGCTGCTGGAGGGCTCACCCTAATAATCTGTTTTATCCTATTGACTTCTCTTCCAAAAACATTCCACAGGTCAGGAAAAACCCTTCAGGATCTCCTTCCTCTCCTCCAAGGGACACGAATCGCCAGGTTCATTTTGCATCCCTGAAAAGCTGAAAACCATCCCTTGAATCCCCCACCCTGAAAGGTGGGGAGGGAGGCAAAGGCTCCACCCGTGGCCCCTGAAAGTGCAGGGCAGGCAGGCGAGCTCTGCCCACCCAGGATGCCTCTGCCAAGCCCTGGAGAACATTCCAGCAAATGTTCTTCCCCAGCAAACCCCACCAGGATGGGATCGCTCCTGCCAGTGCTCAAAACACCCTACAGCTCCCAGGCCAAACCCATGGGAGCTCAGCGCTCCTTCTCCCCATCCAAACTCTCTGGAAAACATGCTGAACCCCAGCTCCAGACTTTCAGCAGCTCAGGGATTCCTGCTTTCCGTAGCTGATGATCTCCCACGCTTCCCAACATCGGAATATTGAGGACGGCTGATTAAGAGGGGCATGAAGCTGTGGCTGGTCCCAATTAGAACCTCCCACAGGTTTGCTCCAGCCTTGCCCCCCACCCCAGAGGAGCCCCAGGCCCCCAGCAGGTACCTTTGTAGCAGAGGTTGTTCTGGCAGCTCCCCCCATAGCTGGGAGGGCACTCGGAGCAGGGACGGCCGGTCTTGTATGGAGCTTCCCCAATCCAGTTGCCCCTGGTAGCACGGGAGAAATGAGCACCCATCAGACACCCAGACAGCCTCCCAAGCCTCCAAACCCAGAAACACCATCCTGGCCTACAGCAAATAAATAGAGACTAAACAACCAGCCTTGTAGGAAAGATGTTCCTGCTCGTTCCATCTCTAAAATGACATTTTTTAGGGGTTTGCTAAATTGTGTGCCATATTGCTTTTATATTACATTCCAATATCAACACCAGGGTCTTATGTGAACAGAAATGAATCAATGGATTACTGCATTTTCCTGATGAAACCCCCCAGAAACAACAGCCCATTTTGGCCTCCTGTCCTGCAGGTTTTAGGGGATGGGGAGGTTGAAGGAGCTGGAGTTAAGCTGTGCCTATAAACTCCTGGGTTATGCTCTTTGAGCTGTCTCCACCTATAAGGCTACATGAGGACAATGTGCACCGGTGCCAGAGATGGGAGATTAAGCAGAAACTGCAGAAACAGAGTGTTTTTCCATGCAGCAGCTCTGAATGGATGACGTGTAAATCTCCCAGCCTGCTGAGGGGGCTCTGTGGGAGATGCTGTTATCCCTCAGGAGCAGCAGGCTGGTGAATCCCCCAAAACCAGAAGCAAAATGTGCTCATCTGACGTGGGGAGAGGGGCTTGGAGAACCCACCCAGAGAGCTGCAGCCCCACATTTCTTTTTCCTTTGCATTATCCTGCTCTGTGATCCCCTGAAGTCAGGTGCTCCCCAAGCCACTCTGTTTGCATACAGAGATTTCCCTATTTTGTTTTGAAGTTTGAAATTGCCAAGGGCTTGGAGCGAGAATGTTTCTCCTATTAGCCATTAAACCAGAAAATCTCAACTGCCACTGCCAGGTAGTAAACTCCTCCTGGATGTAGTAGGCAAAGAAATATGATTTTCATTTTGAAATTTAGTCAAACCGTCGAGCCGGTGAAATCCTGACTGCTGCAGCTATTTCAGGGTTTTTTTGGCACCCACCACCAGCCCATCCCTTCCCACCCTGTGACAGCAGAGAGCAAGCCTTGCTCAGCAGCCAGCTCCATCTCCTGCTCCTCCTTTCCCTTCCCGTGGCAGGGACATCAAAGCTCCAGCCTGGCCCCAGCCTCCCATTCAGTTTTCCAGGCAACGCTCGCTCTGTAGCTTTGAACCAGCACAGCGCTGAAGAAAAAAAAATTTAAAGCCACAACCAGCAGTCTAGACTGCCTGAAATCTCTTCCCCAGAGCTGGTTGAGGCAGCTGCCAGTGTTGGGAGGGCTGGAGGGGGCCCAGCTGCTCTGCCTTACTTGGGGGAGTAGTTGCAGACCAGGTAGACAGCGTTCTCCCACATCTCCCCCCACACATTCATCTGCTTGCAGACGTTCACGGCACAGCCAATCCTGTTGGTGGTGGCCCAGACTATCTGTAAGGGAAGCGTGGTTGTTGAAAATAAGTAAATTTAGCTCATTCCAGACATGGGGGGGGGGGATGTGGGGAGTGTGGGTGCAGAGCCCTTGGAGTGCTTTACCTGGGTGTAATGGGTGCACATGGCACCTGAGCACCTGTCTGGGCACCAGGGGTTGCACTCGTGGGGGTATGGGAAGGTGTAATCCTTCACCTCATCATACCAGGACTGCACATGGAAGGCTGGAGACCGATACCTGAGGGGGGGGAAAGGCAGCTGGAGTCAGGATGTGATGGTAGAAGATTGAAGATTTCAAATTAGAAAACAAACAAACAAACAAACAAACAAACAAAAACCAAAATAACCCCCCTCCCAAAAAAAAAAAAAAAAAAAAAACCAAAAAAAAGGGTTTTTTAAAATGTTAAAGCTGAGGGGTTAGATGGGATATTGGGAAGGAATTGTTCCTGTGAGGGTGGGGAGATGCCCAGAGAAGCTGCGGCTGCCCCTGGATCCCTGGAAATGCCCAATGCCCGGATGGAGAGATCTTGGAGCACCCTGGGACAGTGGAAGCTGTCCCTGCCCATGGCAGGGTAGTTGGAGCTGGAAAGATCTTTGAGGTCTCTTCCAACCCAAACTGTTGTGTGTTTCTATGATTTTTTTCCCCTCAGATTCACAGCCTGACCTGACTCTGTATTATTTATAGGTTTGACAAGATCCTCAAGTGCTGCTGACCTGAAATGCCCTCTCCCTTTTCCACTCAACTACAAAATAACTTCTAGTTTGGCGGGAAGTTGTGTTTTGAAAGTAAACACAAGCTGGGCTTTGCCAAACATCTTAAACCAAAAACCATCGTGTACCTATTTTACCAGGGGGCAATTTGCTAAATCTGGGAGTTAACTCACAGCCAATACTGCAAGAACTTTGAAAGTGAGTGGGCTTTTCCTCACCCACATCCCACCAGGAGCTGGTGTGGAGTGGTTGGTGCTCTGCACTCCTATCCTGCCTTTTTTTGGCAGCAATATTCCCCTGCACCAAGCCCCTTATACCCTGTGTGCAATTTCTGCCTCAGATATCACAGTCTAATGCTGTTTGTGATCTTTGGGGGGCACAGATGGTGCCAAAACCACCTGTACAAACTCATACACACTTCACACACAATGATCTGTACCAAACTCACTGCTTTCTGATTGCTTTCAACAGCTCACACCAAGCCAGCTGCCAGAATTCCAAATGATATCATTACCCACTGGAGCTTATCCCCTCAGCCAACTTTTCATTAAAAATCACTCATTAGAAGTATTTCAAAAACATCCATCCCATGATGTCATGAGGCAAATTCTTTCCGAGTCCTATTTTACAGGAGAGGAAATGGAGGCAATCAAGTCGTGGCCCATTCCTGAAAGAGCTGAGATAAATCTGAATTTTCTTTCCTCTCAGGGACCTCAAAGGGACCAAGATTGGATCTTCCTCCATCAGGACCCATGGCCATCCTGAGCACTTGTGGGACAGCCAAGAACAGCACCATCTTTTGACTTTGTTTCCAATTAATTAACCACTCTACTTGCCAAACATTAAAATGGGCCCAATTTTTACATCTGGCTAATTTCACACCAGCAAATTTCCTTTGCTTTCCACCAAGTTCTACCTGATTTACAGCAAAGATAACTGGACTTCCACCCAGGAAATGGGGGGAAAATGTTCAGTGCTCCTGAGCAAGTACAAAATATTTGCTGTGGAAATCAGGTTTAACCTATAGCAAGCTTAAAAACAGGGGCTTAACAATAAACAAATTTCATCTTGAGATGGAGAGGAAAATCCCTTTGGAAGCCTTCATGTCAGCTTTCCTAACTGGGTTAATGACTCTAGTTTAGGTACTTGTCCCAGGAATTGGAAAAAAAAAAAAAAAAAACCTACAAAGTGTTTTCAGTAAAGAAAAATCAGGAGCCAGATAAATATTCATGGAAAACACAGCGAGAGAGAATTAAATTCTGAACCGAATCCAGACACAAATTCTGAGCTGAATGCAGACATTGCTTCTGACAAAATTCAGCATTCAGCCACATGATGCCAGAAGCCCCTCAAACAGCAGATTTAGGAGCAAGGGTTCAGGCTTCTGTACTTGTTCTCCTCAAGGAGAAGGAGGGACTTTGAGCGTGTTACAGAGGTGCTACCCCCAGATCCAGATGGATGGAGGAGCCCAAATCAGTGCTGGGAACTCTCAGTGGAAGGTGGCTGCAGGAGTTACCATGACACCCATCCCACTGATCACAATTAATCACAATTAATCACAATTAATGACCCCCAGATTTTCTCCCATCTCCCCAGCGCTCCACCAAGCACCAGAGCAAACATTTCCAGCAGTCTCTCTCCAAAGGAGGGCCCATAAATCACCCTTTGCAATGGTCCTGTGGCACCCCAAGCCTTACCTGCCCCAGTGAACAGCCAGGTTCTGCCCAATGGACCTGATGAGGTCGCTGGGCCCGTGGTCCCAGATGCACTGCTGGGCCCAGGCGTGTGCTGACCTCTCCAGCTCCTCATCCCAGGTCTGCAGGGGTGGGGACAGAAAAGAACAGGTCAATTTTGCATCTCTAACATGCTAAATCAAGAGATTAAACCAACAGCAGTTAGTGGACAAAGATTAAGGTACAGACCACCACCCTTATTTCTGGCCTATCCTGGTGAAGCCACCGCGTTTCTGCGCTAAAATCACATTTCTCAGCACGTTCCCCTGCCATGAAAGTCCAGGGCACTGAAGGGTTGGTGATTTTCCCCAGCTGATGCCATGCATCTGGGGAAATGGTTCCCTCAGTTCATCAGAAAACACGCAGACCCACGTGGGAACACCTCAGGAGCACATCCAGACCATCCACCCTGAACCACGAGATGTTCTTGGCAGTTGGTTTCCTAATATGTTTTTAAAAATTAAAAATTAAAATTCGAGCTTGGAGATCCCATGATCTCCAACATGGCACACATTTCTGAGATCCCATGATCTCCAGTATAACACACATTTCTGGGATCCCATGATCTCCAACATGACACAGACATTTCTGGGATCCCATGATCTCCAACATGGCACCTATTTCTTTCTGGGTTTCCATGATTTCCAGTATGACCATATGACATATTTCTGAGTCCTGCAGGAGTTCTGACACGCACTCCGTGCTTTGATGCATTCCAGGATGGTTTTTCATCCATTGTCCTTACTGTTGGGATATCTCCAGGCTTTCCCACCAGGTGAGAGCTCCACTACCTCCACCACCACGCAGCTGGAGATCCTTGATCCAACCCCCTCATCAAGAACTGTGGGTCTGAGGCTCTCAGTCTCAGCTCCCCTCCTCCTTCCAGAATAAATGAGAGTCCACCAGTCAAATACATCAGGGGTGGCAATGTCCCAAGGTTTTTTAAGCTTTTTCCACTCTCACTGAAGCAGGCATCACGTTAGAAGTGACAAATCCCATTTCTGAGGGCAGGATGCTGGGGTGAGATCACTGCTCATCGAATATCAGAGTTGTGAGCCAAAGGAGAGCTGCAGCATGACACAAAGGCAAACAGGAAAGCAGCTCTGCTGGCTCTGCTGCCCAGGAGAGCATTTGTTCTAAAGGCCAGGCTCTCTGGGCCCAGCAGCCAGTGCCCTGAATTCATTGTGTGATTACTGACAGCTGCTCTATTCAGGGCAGCCCTTAGAGGATAATTGGTTGGGATTAAAATGTTACCACACATTCCTACGAATGAAACCAAAGAGAGGAGAGGTCTTGCAATGTGCACCCAGCCCATCCACATGCCAGCACGAGACTGTCCTCTTTGGACATTTACCATCACAACCAGCTGCTCTTTCCAAGTGCTGTCTCCTCCAGAAGAAAGGCAAATTCTGATCTCAAGCATTTCAAAGGACCCGAAGGGCTGCAGGGCATCAAACACATTTACAAACCATCCAGTGCTCACTCTGAGCATATCTGCACACAGTCTCAGGCAGTTGTAGCTGGGATGGGGAAGGACTGTGCATCCCTGGGTAAGGCAACAGGAAAATGCAGTGTCTCCTGGAGCTTGGTGTGTCTGCACTGTCTCAGAGAGGCCAACATGACCTCATCTCACTGAGCTCACAGAAGAGTGAAGCACTCTCAGCATCCCAGATTCCAGCAGCATCCCAGAGCTGCCCCAGTCTCACCAGCTTGGCTTTGGACTCAGCAGTGACCAAGAAAATTCAACCCCGTGTGGACACAGCTCCGACACAGGGAACCGAACCATTTTCCCTCTCAGCTCCTCGGGAGTGATGGGGTCAGACCCGCCACACATCCCCGGCCCTCTTGCAGCAGACACAGCTTTTTGTGGTTCCCCACCCTGTGGGCTCGCAGCTGCCCTCCCATCCAGCATCGAAGCCACAGAAACTCTCCCAAGCTGTTCTGCACTCCCAGCTCCCCAGACTTCCTACCCAGCTCTGTTCCCTGCAGCCCCGCAGGCGGAGATGTTCCAAATTTCTTAATTTAATGCAGAGACGTCCTGAGCAACGGGCTATTAAATGGGAATTAATGCGCGCGTTCGCGCTGTGTCTCCCTTTGATGCCTGCGGATAAAATAAATGAACTCGGACAAGAGACACTTAACAGGGAATTGGGACGGAGCTCCATCTCTGCACAGCTTTTTGCTGCATGAGGAGAGAAGCTCCTTTCTGCAGGCATCAGATTACAAAGCCATCCCATCTAAATTAGAGCAGTTATTTGCCTCTTGCTTCTCAGACGTGAATGCGGTCAGGAGGCTGGAATTATTTCAGAGCAATAAACATAGAGGGGGAGAAAAAAAAAAAAAAAAAAGAGATTTCAGACTTTCCCAGCTATACTTGCAAGAATTCTTTATGCCAATATTCAAAGCAGTATCCAGGAAGATGACTGAAGCCAGAGGGGCAATGAGCCTGTGCTCAGCTTCCTTCAGAAGCAGAGGTTGAAAATTATTTGGGTGTGTGTGATTCCAAGTGGGTTAGCACAGGGACTCTCTTTTTTTTTTTACTCCTTTCAAAGTGGAATGGACAGTGTATATGTAAAATATATGCATGGCATACACACAAATCCCACCACAACTTGTAGGCCCAAGTTTAATAATGCATCCCACAAGGAGTCTGCTCCCTCAGCCTGAGGAGCCTGCAAACCCAAAGCCAGACACCTGAATTGCAGTGATCAGGTTACTCGCTCATTTTTCTCCCCAGCCCAGACTTTCTGCAATACAGCTTCCTTCTAAAAGTGGCATCAAACCCCAGGGCTGACATGTCCTGGCAGAGGTCTGGAGATGCTTTTTGCTAACCCCCACAGAAACGCTGCCCCATCCTGACAGGGAAAGCCGCCACCCTACAGCTGAGAGGAAGGATGCATACCTTATACATGAAAGCAAACTATTTTCCTTCCAGCAATCTGCACTGAGAACAATTTTGCTTTATCCAGCTGTCTCTGGGGCCGCCGCAAGAGGAAAGATTCCTGCCTTTCATCACTGCTGAAAGCATCTGACTAAGCCATCCCAAAAGGTCACCGTGCCTTAGGACCTATTTTGTCCTTTTTCCTCTGAGTCCGTTATGTGCTTTTCACTCTGGGGCTGTTAACAAGGAGTTTGTTTTGGCCTTGGCACCCACCCACCTCTGTTCAGCATCCAAATGCACTCTGGAAGTGTCGATCACGGAGCTGGTAGAGGGGTTAAGGTTAATTTTGAACTGGCCCAGCTTTGTCAGGAAGTTGTGCCCTGCTCACTCGTTTTCCATTAGCACTGAATACCTGTGCCAGCTTTCAGTTAATTACACAGGCCCAGCAGCTAAACTGTTTCTTTCTTCATTTTTCAGTCTACTTTGCCTTTATCCCATATATATATAAAAATTCTTTTGATCTCCAGATAAGTAATAGAATTCACTGTGGCCTTGCTTTCTCATTAACAGTGTCCAAAACCAGAAGTTCATCCAGAAGCAGTTAAATATATTCCTTTCCTGGAATGTATTAGGTCCCATTTCCCTTTTAGACCACTTAAATACATCAGATATGGAGCTGGGAGGAAGGATTTTCACAAGGGATTGGTTGGAGGTTGATGGGCAAGAACAAGCTCTACCCTATTCATCCACAAATTATCCCAGCACATCTCCAGTGATGCTCCCCTCCAGCACCAAGGGGAAAGAGGAAAGTTTATCCATGGCTCTACAGACAGACCATCCTCTTAAACGAGTCCAAATGAGAAATGTCCTCTGCAGGACAAAGGATTAAAGAGAAATTCCCCTTCAGCACATACACGGCATTTCCAAGTCCTACTGGGTAAACATGAGCACATGAAAGGCTGATTATAGCCCTTCCAAGCAGCACCATCTCATACTCAGCTCCTTTCTTCAGAGCACACAAGGCCCTTTCACTGGCCCTGCATCACCCATGAAAACCACTAGAAAAGCTCCCGGAGCAAAGGCAAACACAGGAGTGCAAACAGCGGCCGGGCCGGGGCTCTGCCAAAGCAGGGCCAACCAAAACACCCTGGGCAGCTCCTGCCTTGTGTTTGCCCTCTGGAAATGCATCAAGCAGCCTCTCCTGGCAGTGCTTCCCTGCAGGACAACGCTGAGAAAGGGATGCAATCCCCTGTTCTTAGAAAGGCAAGGGATTTCTGGCAGAACCCAGCTGGTGGGGACGGACCGAGGGACAGCTGTCCTTCCTCACCATCCCCTGCCCTCCCTCCTCTTCCCCTTCTCCCTGCCGCCACAAAAGGCAGGATTTTCCATCTGCAGCCCTCACTTCAGCACAGCTGGAAGACAATTTTATATTACATTTAAGTTTACTCTTCTTTTACCCTTTAAAACGTGGCCTTAACAAGCCATCCATGATTTGATCCGTCAGCAGGGGCACATGGCTGAGGTCAGGCCAGTTTTGATCAGAACTATATTTGCACATTGGGAAAAGGCACACAAAAAGTAATTATTTGCCTACATCATTTTGTGGCCCTGTAATATTTTGATGGCATGGCAAAAATAGCTCAAAGTAGGGTCTCTGGCACCAGGTGAAAAAAAACAATATTCATGTGAATTGTTGATGGCAAAGGCATATTTTGTACTCCTCCAACTTCTAGGTTCTCCCTCTAAAACAGGAGAATACATTGACCAAATTTTTATTTTGGTTTCCTGAGCTACAAAACCCAACGGCACTGACCCATCCACCCAGAGCTCCCAAAGCCTTTCCAGCTATTTCCATTCCTTTGCAGATGGAGCCACATTCCTCAGGCCCCGTTTCCCTGTGGTCCCGTGCAGATTCCCAGGAGCATCGTGGAGGTTTGGCTCTCACATTGCTGAGCTCAGGTGATCAGTGTGTGACTGAGGGCAGGTGAACCTCCAGCATTGAGTTGGTAACCCAAAATCCACCAGAAAATCCCCTGAGCAGACTGAGGTGTCCCCACAACAGCCTGAAAGCTTTCACAGGGAGAGCAGGGGTTAAACACTGGGGAGAAATTTCTGCTTTTATGACCTGGAGGTAATGGAAGAACCTGCTGAGGCAGGCTGGGGAATTGCCATCACTGGAGATGCATCCAGGGCTGGGCCAGATGCTCCTTTATGAATAATGGAACCACTTCTGGAACTGTGCAGAGGACGGACTGGATGACCCATCAGCAGCAGCCCCTTCCAAGCAAAACAGGCCACAGATCTAAAGCATCCTTCACTCTGGAGTGAAAGGCTTCAGGAAACTCCTTGAGAAAAACTTACTTCAGAGGAAATTTGCGACACCTCTCACACCACAAGGAAAATTTAAATACAGTTAGGGGAAAAAAATAAAAGTAGAAATAAAGTGATGTATCAGGCTCTAGACTCACCATGTATTCCATGTTAGAGGCCACTGGATACACCTGACCTCTCAGTTTATTGTGGAGCATCAGGATCTCCTGTCTGTCCGAGAACAAAATGGCTCTCTTGGACCTGGAGTGAGCTTCCCCATCCTGGTACTTGCTCAGGATGCTCTCCAGGTGGCTCGAGTTGGGCAGGATGAAGCTCTCAGCTGTCTTTGTGAGCAGCAGCACACATCCCAGGGGAATGATCCAGGGCAGGGCAGGAGCCATGCTGCCAGCAGAAGCACAGGTGAAGGTGATGATGATGCTGGGTTTTCCTGCAGGGACTCTCTTGGGTCAGTGCAGCTCTGGAATTTGGGGAGAAACAGAGAATCAGAGCAGTGCCACAGGAGATTTCAGAGCATTTATCCCCCAACCACGAGGTCTCACAGCCCAGATTTGAGCTTGGAAAAGAGTGGTGCTTAAAATTATTGCTCACCCCAGAGACAGGGAGACCCAAAGAGCACCGAAAGAGGTGAGGACTCAGAGTTTATTACACCTGGGAGTTTCACTGATGCTGCTTTGGGAGTGAACCCTTCCCAGGCATGCAGGAGGATGCTTTCAGCACCCCTGATGGAGCTGCCACCCTGCAATGCCCATCAGCTCTGAGCAACCCCATCTCCATCCCTCCACAGGCAGGGCGACACTTGGAGCCATCCCCCAAAGAGCAAAGCCGAGATTCGCTATTTTATGAACAAAAGGGAAAGTTCAACCCCCAGCCAGGCGGGTGAGGAGCTCGGGCAGCCCAAGAGCCGCTCTGGGGCGGCAGCAGAGCAGCTGCAGGGCCGGGTGAGAGCGGCTGTTTTTGGGAAATGTCACCGCGGGACGGAGCAGCGCGGTCCCCGCTGGCACTGACGCACCCGGGGCTCTCGCTGACGCTCCCGGGATGTGAGTGATGGAGCAGCGGCAGCAGCCGCCCTCCCCCGGCCAGATTAGGTGTTCCCAGGCACTCGGATGCCGTCAGCACCGACAGAGTGATCTTGGGTTGTGGATACCGTGGGACAGAGAGAGAGAGAACAGCAAGCGTTTCTCACAGCGGCTTGCGAGGAATTTTAGAGAGTTGGAAAGATCTTGTTGAGTATAAACAATTTGCAAGTGGTGTTTTTCTACTTCGTCCTTCTGTTCTTCTCAAGGACAGTGTGTAAAGAAGTTAGCCAGTTCTATTCAATTGGCTAACTAACTTTTGTTAGTTAACCAATCGAATAGAACCTATCACATCACTCTATAAAACCGCGCAGTTCCTTTAAATTAAATTTTCTTTCTCTTTTCTACAGCCCTGCCTCTCGCCTGCTCCTGTGTCCGTCTCGGTGCAAGAGTGACATCTGGTCTGTGAGCAGCTTCCTTTAATCCCTTGCTCCACAGTGCTCCTGCTCCTCCTGTCATCCCCAAGCACTTCCAGCCCTCCCGTGCTCCAGTTTAGCAATCCTTGAGCATCTTGGCTGGTTTTGTTTGGATCATTCACAGGAGGCTGTGCAGCACTCGCTGAGGCCCTGGAGTAGGATCAATCCATCCAGGGCAAGAAGCATCTCTACAGACAGAGCAAGCACAGGATCTCCCTCCTTACGGTTAATTTTTGGGAGAAAGTTTCCCAGCACGAGGTGAGGATCTGGTTTTGACAGCACTCTTGGAAGCCACGCTGAAAGCATTCCTCTGCAGCGGCAGGAAACAACCCCCAGATTAACAGGAATTATTTGAGAAGTTTCATCAATGACACGGGATTTGGACACTCTGAGAGCGGAGGAGCTGGAAGCCAACCAAAGCAGGGAACAGCCATCTGACTCCCAGCTAAAAGCAGCACTTGAGCACAAAACCCCAAATCTCTGTCCCCCAACCTGCTAGAGCAGCATCTGAGGAGAACAGCAGCAAGCACAGGCAGGAACCCAAAAAAAACTCTGAGAACCCCAGAAAACTTGTTGGCTGACTGCACAAAAGACACAGAGTCCCTGCTTGAGGCTTCTTTCTTGGCCTGAACGTCGAGGCAGATGAAAACCAGCTGCCCTCAGCCTCTCTCCAGGCAGCCTTTGCCTGGCTACAACAATGCAGGATGTCATTGCTCAGTTTGGGTAACAAATCCTCATCATTTCCTGCTCTGCAGAGCAAGCCGAACACACACGCCTTGTCCCCAGCTGCAGGCACACCTGGAGGGCAGGACAGTCGGTGGCACAGGGACAGACAGACAGACAGACACTTCTTTAACCTCATCCTGCTCAGCCCCACCTGCGGCATTCGCTTCCCCCCAGGCAGGAGCCCGAATTTCTGACCCGGCTGCACAGGGGCAGGGGAGAAGGAGCAAGCTGCTTTTGTAGACTGTCTGACCCAAATTCAGGGAACAATTCCTACTTTGAGGCACTTCCCTGAGAGGTTAAAAATAGCTGCATTGCCAGGGCCATTGACAATGTGGCCATTTAGCCCTCCCTGCAGGAACAGCCGGCGCTCAGAGGCGCCCGTTGCACCCCTCGCTTGGCTGCCTGCCCTCGGCTGAGCGGGAGCCCAAATCCGCCACCCATCTAAGGCAAACACTGAACTTTCAGAGAGGGCAGATTGAAAAAAGTCAGCTGTAGCATCTGAGAGCCAGAGGAGCTGCCCCGCTCAGCGCTCTGCAGCGCGTCTGGCGCGGCGAGGCAGCCAAAACCTCCCAACAGATGGTGCTTTATTCCTTGGGATGTGCTTTACTCCTCGGGATGTGCTTTACTCCTACTTTTCCAGGGATGTGCTTCCCTGGCTCCCACTTGCCAGCAAAAGGATACCAGCACCTCTTAAAAATTAGGTCATTTTGGCTTAATCTATTTCACTCGGGGTGTGCAAGTCCCGTCCTCTGCTTCAGCTTGAGGTGAGGAGCATCCCAAGGGAGGATAAAGGGAGCAGAGAGTTCCCTGACCAGATTAATTGAAAGCAGCTGGAAGATGCTCAGGTTTCAGAAAGCTGTCACAGATTTCAGATGTCCATCCATCTGCCTCTCGGTATCCCCATGCCCAGGTGCAGAAGAACACTGGGACTTGTGTGCTGCAGCAATGCCTCACCCAGGGAGGCTGAAATCATAGAATCACACTGCCTTTGAGCTGGGGTTTGACATTATTCACAGGAAATCATCAGCTGACAGTCAGCTGAGGAAGCCTCTGCTGTTGATTTCGAGGATTCAAGGGGAGCACAAGCTCCCTTTAAACACATCAGGCCCTTGACACTGGTGCCAGGTGAACATCTGGGAGCCATCAGAAACGACTGAGTCAGCAGAAAAGGACTCCTGGAGATGCTGGAAAGCCTGTCCAAAGTGGGGAGAAATGGGAGGCCTTCTGGGGTCTGAGGGAGTTAAAGAGCAGCACTGGACTTAGGGAAAGGTTATTTTTAGAAAGCTATTTCCCCAGCTAATGGATGGTGTCTGCTGTGCAGGAAAGCAGGAGAGCTGCTCCCATCTGAAGCCTGGCAGAGACACTGCTAAAGCCACATGCAGGCTGATCCTGCATTCATGTCCCTGTATCACCTTTTTCCTTAGGGGCACTGAGCTTTGACTGCCCCCCTGGTGAAGCACATGAGTGGGCTCCTGCTCCTGGGTTGTGGGTGACATTTGCAGCTAAAACATCCCAGGGCCTGTGGAGTTACACATGGCACCAGCTGGCGAGGATGGAAAATGAAAAGTTGGCTCAGGATGTCAGGAGAGCATTTAAAACAGTGAAGCAGAGGGGAGTCAGCCTGGGATCAGCTTCTAAACTGAGCCTGGGATCAGCTTCTAACCTGAGTTAGCCTGGGATCTAGGATGAGTTAGCCTGGGATCAACTTTAACCTGTGCAAAGAAATCCAGGGATAAAGCCACAAGAGGATGCAGGAAACCCCAGGTCATCTCTTTCCCTGGGATGCACACACCCCAAGCTGTGCTGGATTGTGCTGCCTTCCAAAGACAAGGAGGATGACAAGTTCCTAGGCACAGGACAGCAGTGACACATTGCACTGGGCACACCACAGATTCAGCATCTTCAAGGCCATGGGTTAAAACATCTGGACCTTCCTTTTCTCCCACAGAACCCAAGTGAGTGAATTTCTATGGAAAGCCACATGGAGAACCCACTGGTGACAGACACATGTGGTGATGCTGAAGTTCCTTTCCTACAGGACCTGAGAGCAGAGCAGCACAAACACAGGCAGCCTGGAGCACACAGATGTGCCCACAGGACTGCAGCAGCATCCCTTGGATATTCTCTATTTGCATAGAAATCCACTCCTGTACTTGCAAACTCCTCCCATTCATTCCAGATTAATGCTTCTTAATCTTGCATTAAATTCTGCAGGGCACACACGAGGGAAGCTCAGTTTTGTGTTGTTTTATACCATCCAGGCAACTTTTTGGAGAAGTTACTAAACCTGTGCCTTCTTCAGAGTCATTTCTTGCACTCCCACCACCCTTAAAGCCAAAACTTCAGCAGCCAGGACTGAACTTTACACTTACCTTGCTGAGTACTTCCAAGTCTCCAGGTAACTGCAGCTCCTCCAAGCCTGCTTGTGGGAAATAAATTAACGTATCTGAAATATCTAAACGAGGAGGAGAGGGGGAAAAAAAGGACGGAATAAGCCTGAGGAGGTGCGAGATGTGCAAGGTCTGTGCTCAGACTCGGAGCAGCGCAGCCGCCCAGGGCTGCCCGGTGGTATTTATGCTCTGCAGGCAGAGGGGAGAACCCGGGATCATCCCAGTGACAACGGGCGTGGAGCAATAACGAGGAGCAGAGGGAGGGGAAAAGGGGGGGAAAGCCACAGGGAGAGGGGCTGGGATGGCAGGAGCTCAGGGGCGGTCATTGGGGCTCGGAGGAGGAGGAGGAGGAGGAGGAGGAGGCAGCCCTGCTCTATAAAAGCGCTGCCTGTGCTGTGCCAGCTCCGGGACTCGCAGCCAGGAATTCCAGGGCACGCGGAATCCTCCCGGCACAGGGGGGACCGCGACACTGCCCTGAGGGCTGTGGTGACCAGGGAGGGGAATTCCAGACAGGAATTTTCCCTGGAAGGGGCTGGAGGCAGCGCTCTGTCCCCTCTGCCGGCTCAGCACAGGGAAATCCCACCCAGCTGCGTCCCCTCCAGTAAAACCCCATGGCATCCCCCTTTATTTCCAGAGCCGGATTTTTGCTGGGAACAGATTAATCGCACTGTGGTTTGCTGCCAAAGCTCTCCCAGCGCTGACATTCCTCCGGTACAGGAGCGGGAGCCGCAGGGAATGGGGAACGCAGAAAGCGGGTGAGACACGCAGGCAGCACTCACCGCTCTGCCGATGGCCCAGCAGCTCCAGCCTTGGCATCCAGCTCCGTGGTTTCACCCGCTGTGAAAGGAAGCGATTGAGCAAAAGACACGCTAAAAGTTCCTTCCTTTTTCTCGAGGTAAACAAACAGGGAAAACCCAGAGCGCTGTCGTGAGTAACAAGGCGAGCGTGTCACGGCAGCGGCAGCAGCGGCATCCCCGGCATTCCCGTGGGATCCGCATCCCAGCAGGATCAGCACAAACCCGGGATGTCCCCTGAGGAGGGACACCAGCCACACCCTGCACAGAGCCAGGGGAGCACCATCTCCTGGGAGCTGCCACAGCCAAGAAAAGCAGCTCTGATTTTTCCAAACGCGCTGCCTTGTCCTCTTTCCAAAGTTTTTTTTTTGGGGGGGGGAAAAAAAGTCCTTCTATTCTTCTAAGCAGTCAATATTTATTTCTTCCTTCAGGCAAAACACCAAGCACTTTTATTTACTGTTTACTAGGAGGGAGTTTACAAGATATTCCCAGAGGTTTGTTCAAACCCAGCAGCGCTCAGAAAGCAGAGGGACGTTTATCAAACTCGTTCAGCAGAGCAGGAGCAGAGCAGCAAATACGGGCAGCTGGGAGAGCAGCAGTGCTCTGAGCAAAGAAAGAACCGTCTGAAGCCAGCACCGAGGCTGATTCCATCTCTGACACCATTTTCCTGAGGATTTTTCAAGAAGGAACAGATTGCCACCGCTGGGGTTGCGTCTCCCATTCCAAGCTGAGCTGGGCAGCCAGTCCTCACCAGCCAGCCCCAGCCCCACAGCCACAGCAGC
Organism: Melozone crissalis; assembly: GCF_028551555.1. Taxonomy (NCBI): domain Eukaryota; kingdom Metazoa; phylum Chordata; class Aves; order Passeriformes; family Passerellidae; genus Melozone; species Melozone crissalis. The sequence goes on from NW_026535785.1 coordinate 3,277,675, forward strand.
CCCTCTGGCTGCTCTTCCCCTGCCCACACTCTCCCATCCCAGCTGTATTTACAAAGAGTTTCTATTTACTTCCACACAAACTGTGTATGGGAACCAGCAACACGTGGTCCAGCAGCTGGACCTGCCACTTCTGCCCTGCCAGGAGCTGTTCAGTGCAGTTTGCTCCCAAAAAAAGCTCAGATTTTGACACCAACACAGGCAACTCAAAGACCACCCAGGACTGGGCTGACAGAAGGTTCTGCACTGCTTTACTGTAAAATCACTGTATACTCTTATTTTTTCTTTTTTACCCCTTGCTCTTTTGATTCCCTCTGGATCAGTGAGTTTGCTGTAGGCTGATTTAATTATCTGAAAGATGCTGCAGCCCCTCCCCAGTTCCTAATTTCCCCAAAACACAGTGAGTTTCACCCCAACACAGTGAACCCTGTTGCCCCCACACAGGCTGCCATCCCAAAACCAGGCAGCTCCCCAGCCCTGACTCACAGCCCTCAGAAGGTGCTGCTCACTCCAATTACCATAAAGCTGAATTAACTCATTTTAAATCTCACATACCGACGGACAGATAATTTCCAGACCTCAGAGGAATCTGGTATTTTGTAATCTCCACAAATATCCCTATGGGAAATGAATCCCTGTAGGATGGTTTGGGCTGTCTGACTGCTCCATCAACCTGGCTGCTTTACAAAGATTTGATTTTTTAATTTATTTTTTTAATATACACCAGGATGGTTTCACTGTACAAGACACACACAGGGCCTGGTTGTGCTCAGGGATGAGCACAGCCTGGAACAAGAATTTTTTACCCACCTCATTTTGTCTTGAGTCAGCAGCTTGGGGTCATTTGTTCCACCAAAGCCAAAACAATCAGAAGTTACTTTTAATCATTCCTCCTTATTACTGCCTTGATTATAACGTCTCCATTTCATATGTGGTAAAAGCCACATAAAGCAGGCTGCATATATAAGTATATATTAGCAGAGAGGCTTTTAATGTAATAGCCAATGAATGGGAAGAGACACAGATTTCCCTATGCCCTCCTAATTGACCAGGCAGACAGAGAGTCTTGATCTCCACTGGAATTAATGCTCCTTTATTTCCCTCTCAAACACAGCTCGGCAGGAATGGCCCCAAAGCAGGGCAGGATGAGAGGCACAGAGCTGCAGGGGATCCCCTGGTTGGATCCAGAGCACAGGGGGTTGAACAGGGTGAGGTGGCAGCAGGGATGGGCAGGAGCTTGGCTGGGATCAGCAGCAGTGAGAGCACAGGGGGAGCAGCAGCTCCTGGGCTGGGCACCAGGGAATCACCCCCTGAGCTGGGCACCAGGCTCAGGTTTGGGGGAATCACCCCCTGAGCTGGGCACCAGGCTCAGGTTTGGGGGAATCACCCCCTGAGCTGGGCACCAGGCTCAGGTTTGGGGGAATCAGCCCCTGAGTTTGGCACCAGGCTCAGGTTTGAAGGATTCACCCCCTGAGCTGGGCACCAGGCTCAGGTTTGGGGGGCAATCACCCCCCATTTGCTGCCTGCTCACATCCCCCTCGTGCCTGGGCTGTGTTTACCTGAGGGAGCCAAGGAATCCCTGCCACATCCACCACCCCAGCAGGGTGGAGATGCCCCTCTCTTGACCATGCTACTCCAGCAGATGAATTAACAGTGTGGGGATCCAAATCACAGGAGGGAAATCCAGGCATTGATGGATTTGTTCCCAAACACAATTATTACTTGGCACTGTGAGCTCCTTGTTTGTTCTTTCTTGCTGCTCTCCTGTTTTGGGGTAGCCTGGACTGACCACCCAGGTCCATCTGCAGCTTCTCCACCTTCTCATAGTCAAGAATATTCCCCCAAATGCCTCAGCAGCTGATGATGAGCAAGAAAACAACTCCCCATAAATCTGTCCTGTTTCATCAGTGAAAAGCTGATGTAAAACAATGAAATAAGAACGAGAGCTGCAGCAATTTCAGAAAATTGCAGAAAATTTAGGGGGCACCACTGACTACACAAAGTACAAGTCAAATATGAACTGAAATGCACAAAATCCTTCCCTATGAAGGTGGTGAGGCACAGGCTGTCCAGAGCAGCTGTGGCTGTCCCAGCTCTGGAGGGGTTCAGGGCAAGGTTGGACAGGGCTTGGAGCAAACTGGCCTGGTGGAAGGTGGCCCTGCCCATGGCAGGCGCTGGGACAAGAGGAGTTTTAAGGTCCTTTCCAACCCAAACAGTTTGGAATTCCACGAAAACCACTCACCTTGTTCCCACAGGTTCCCTGGTCACATCTGCACACTGCAACAGTTCAGGACCCTGAACCCAGCACCCACCTTTGGAGGTTCCACCCCAGAGCAGAAGCTGAACTGCTACCACAAGCTCTGCAGCCACCACATCTGGTTATTCACCAATAGAAATGATTTCCAAAAAATCCTCTGGGTCATTAAGACAGCCTGAAATCAACCCCCAGCTGCACAAATCTCCAGCATGTTGGGAACATCCCCTACACATCCAAGGTTTCCTCTTCATTCCTAGTGAAAAGCAGCAGATTCAGAGCACATTTACAGAGATAAACTCTGACAGCTCAGGATCCATCCTGGCAGCAGCCCTGGCCCAGCCCAGCCCTGAGGGACACCATCTCCAGAGGATATTGTGGAAAACAGCAATTTTCTACTTAAAACAGCTTCCCCCACCCCAAACACCTCATGGCTTTCACAATCACCCTCCCCCATCCCATCCATCTCTTCCCCTGCACATCTCCTTCATGGCACAAGGTTTTTCCCCACAGCCCTTTGGAGCTGCACATCCAGTTTCTCATTTTGGAAATTCCAGGTCTTGTTGTGCATTAAGAAAAAAACCCCAAACATTTCTCAAAATGTGGTTTGAACTTCAGCAAACAACCAGTGGATTTACGGTGTATCAGAGGCTGTTGGGGTTTTTGTTTTACATAATCACACCCAGAGCAAATGATCAAAAGCTGCAAGCTCTTGTTTTGCAACAATGGGGGAGTTACCACAGAAAATAAAAATTGTGGCTGTGTGTCTACATCGCTGTTGCCACATACTTTTATTTCCTTTTTAATACACTGCAGAAGAATGACTTTAGTGACAAATACATTTATAATATCCTCAGTAAAAAATGCAAAAAATCACTTTTAAGTGACACTGAGACAACGTCAATTCATACTGAGACAATTTCAACACTTGATTTTTAAACTGGCAATGACTCATTGCCATTTCTTAAAATGGCAACATATGTAACCTCTATTAAGTAATATATTAATTACTGATCACCTGCAGTTTTCTCTGCACTGTTCAGGTTAAGCTGCACTATCAGAAATGCACTTTTTCACAATGCACTGGGGATAGAGCTAAATAAATACCCAACACAGGTACAGGACTAATTAAAACCAGGATTTCTGCTGAACAGAAAACCACTTTAACCAGGTTCCAGAAACAGGATGTGAATAATAACCAGCACAGAACAATAAGTTCAAAACCTGGTTTCTTTCTTTTTTGGAACAACCTCCCAGTCCCCCAAGATTTCCATTTCTCACCAGTGGGTGCTCTGGGGCAATTCCCATCACAGAGATGGGAGCATCAATTCTACAGCAGGCTCAGCTCCAGGAGCTGAGGTTTTCCCTGCAAACAGCCAAAATCCAAGTGAGCTTTGCAGAGAAAATTGTTTTGAAATTGGTGGAATGTCACCAAAATCACGAGCAGTCACCACCTGTGAATCAGAAAATCCTAATAAAGCATGAGCAGCAAAAACATAACAATACATGTAGACATCCAAAACAATGCCAGAGCATCATTAAAGTAATTCAGCAGAGCAGGAGCAGCCCAAAGAGCCTTGGGGTTGGGAGGATGCTCCTTCCTGCAGCCAGAACTCTGGGCAGAAGGGTCAGGACAAGCCAGGGAGCCTCCACCATCCCATGATGAAATAAGGATAAAACACCACTGTCATCAGAGAATTAAATAATGTATAGGAGTTTTTTAGAAAAAGCAACAGGAAGCTGATCAAGGAAATATTTTTACCAGAAGTTCTCCAGGGCAATGTCAGCTGGCTGACAAAGAGACAAACAAAACATCATCTGCTTCAGAAATAAGAGTGCAGGAGTTCCCAGGAGGACACAGAAGGAATTCCATCCCCTCTCCTGGCTGCTCAGTGCTCAGCCCTGGGACCACCACATCCCTTTCCCTCTCCCCTCCAAGTTCAGTTCCACCTGAATGCAAAACAGGAATACTTCTGAAGTTTCAAAAAGCTGTAAAAGCAAAGAAAAATCATCTCCACTTCATTTGGGGAAGGCTCCCCACACCTTGAGAAACAGAAACCTTTGGAGTTTCCAAGGGCAGGATTCACACCTGAGGAAAAACAAAACCCACACACACACACACTCCTTAAACCAACTTTGTGACTTTTATTGATGGGCGACAACTTTATACTTCTAGGTATCACTAAACTGTGTACAATTAGGAACTCAACATTATAGGAGAGCAGACAGCAAAATTAAACAAAGCAGACTTAAAGAAATATCAATCTTAATTATTTTGCCCATTTTCTTAATTTCATGTACACAGAAGCATAAATGCAGTTTGAAATTTCTTAATAGCAATAAAGTTACAATCACCCATCTATATAGACTAACATCTTAACTCCAAATATTTGATCTGCAATGTGTACTTAAGCAGTTTCTCATCGCACAATTATTAAAATGTGTCTTCCTATCAGGAACCAGCAACTCTGCAGTTTGTACATGTTTTGAAGCACAAAGGACCATTTCCATCTCATACACATCGGCTCATATTTTACCACTTATCAAAAAACTATTGGGGAAGCAGAGAGAGCTTTTTATCATTTTTTTTTAAATTTTTTTTCTTTTTTTACTGAAGTAAAGATAAAACATTTTCACAGAAATCTACAAGTTCTGTTGCTGGTGCAGGGTTTTCTTCTACTACGCAATTAGAAAGTGGGAATTCAACGCAAATCCCCATTTTTTTTATATTATCTTAGGATTCAGCATTAACTCGGATGAACTTTATTTCTTTTTTTTTTTTTCATATTTTTTGTGATTCACGAGGCTTCCAACCGAGCGACTTCATTCTGCAAAGTCAAAAAAAGTCAACACAAACCATGTTGTGCACAAACGGCAGCTTCCTTTAGCACTCTATCCCATAGCTGCAAGGGGACCAAAAAAAAAAAAAAAAAAAAAAAAAAAAAAAAAAAGAGAATAAAAAGGGGGGAAAAAAACCAGAAAAAAAACGAAAAAAACAAAAATCACTCAGAAGAGCATTTACAGGAGAAAAAGTTAGTGATGTTGGCGTTCTACGGGGCGGGGAGGTGGGGTCACAGCAGGTCCACCTGGCGGTAGTACAGGAGGTAGGCCGTGCGCTCCAGGGCCGCCTTGACCACCTGCGAGTGGTGGATGACCCTGACGGCCTGGTCGTCGATGCGCAGCCACCCGTTGAGGCCGATCTGGAACACGTCCGTGGTGTAGTGCCCGCCCGTGGCGCTGTTGCCGTGGTGGTACACAACTGTGGGGACACACAGGGGGAGTGCTGTGGTGGCGTTTACCTCAGAAGGTCAGGTTCCTCCTCTGATTGTTGCAGTGCGATGTAATAGCCTGTTTCAGCTATCCCAGTTCCTCCCACAGGTTTTAAGGTCCTTTCCAACCCAAATCAGTCTGGGATTCCATGAAAACCACTCACCTTGTTCCCACGGGTTCCCTGGTCACATCTGCACACTGCAACAGTTCAGGACCCTGAACCCAGCACCCACCTTTGGAGGTTTCACCCCAGAGCAGAAGCTGAACTGCTACCACAAGCTCTGCAGCCACCACATCTGGTTATTCACCAATAGAAATGATTTCCAAAAAATCCTCTGGGTCATTAAGACAGCCTGAAATCAACCCCCAGCTGCACAAATCTCCACAGGTGTGCCAACAACCTCTCCCTTCGCCTTCCCCTTGCTTGCCCAGCAAGGGCATCATGTGATTGGCAGAGTTCTAAAGATGCCTCTCAGCCCTGGGGACACTGGGCTATCCAGGTGTCATTTGTCCCCTGAGATTTCCCCACCCTTACCTGGTTGGTGGGATCCCTACCCCTTCCCACCCCCTCTCCCCGGGGTTAAAAGACACAGCAACCACAGAGTTCCTTGGTTCTGTTGGGGCTGTTGCTGCATTCAGAGGTCTGTGTGCCAGAATAAAGCTCTGGATCCAAACCCTCCATCAGAACCAACTCCTTCCTCCACCATCACCTTAAAGCTTCACCAGAGATAAACAAGAATTTCACACCCAAAATTTAAAAGAAAACACTTAATGTAACCCAGTGTTTCTATAATTCCATATGCAGAATCTGCACTTGCAATAGATGTAAAATACACCCATAAAACCACCCAGATAAGTAAAACAATAAATAAAAGACACAGATAAAATACCTGCAAAGAGCCGGTAGGTTCTTTGGCCTTTGGAAATTTTACTTTTCACACCAGGAGATAGTAGCTCTGGAGGAGGAAAAACAGCCACACATTAGAATTTCCATATCAAGAGGATCAATTATTTTTCAGAGAAATCAACACTGTCACAAAGGAGAACATTTAATTGAAATTTCTTCTGCAGCCTATAAAGAATGGTCATGGTTCTGATAGCTGGTAATCAAGGGAGTGAATTTGCAGGTTTGCAATACTGTGGTTTATTAAAGGTTAAAAAACACCACCAAAAAATGAAGGGAAAATAAGACATAGTAAAAGATCAGATTATTCTATTTTCTCCCTTTCACTCCTAGGAGGATTTGATCCTTGACAGAATCAATTTCAGATTCCAAGTCAGGCTTACATTCCTAAAAGAAAATTGCACAATAAAATATTAAGTAAAAAAAAAAAAGGCACTACATGACAAGGTCCAGATCTCAGCTGAGATGTGAGCATACATTGATTTTATTTATTCCTATTTGAGCTACTGGCTGGCTAATAGTCCATTTGTCAGCTCAAAACAAAAGGCATTATTTTGGCAGGTTCAGATGCTGGACCATTTCCAATCTCATTATTTAAAGTCAGTATCTCCTAGGATACTTGTTAAACAAAGGATCCTTGTTTAACCTCTGCACTATAGATTGTCTACCTTCAGGCTGCATTTTCAATAAAACACCAGTTTCCTTCCAACTGCCACTCATTAATTAAATAATTTGACACTTCTCTGAATTAAATTCATGATAAAAATATCCAATATTGGCAACAGGGACACACATCCAAGAGGATCACTTCCCATATTTGCCCTCAGCAGCCTATATCCTTACTCTAAAAACCCACAAGAAATTCTCATTTGGCCAACCCAAAACCTTTGGGACTTCATAGGCAATAAGATCTTTGAGCATAAATAACCCCCATAAAATATTCACCCAAATGACCAAATTTTCATACAACGATGAGAACAAAATCTTGTGTGGGAGAAAATTAAAACACAGACACTGTAGGAAATACAACATTCTCTTTTCCATGAGGAGAGGGAAATTCTGTTCCTAAATCTTTTACCTTTGCTGATTTCCAGATCAACAGTATATTCAATATTCTTGATCAGCTTCTGGCATCCTCCAGTCTTCTCATACACGAAGCGTTTGAGGTGTAAAACGAGAACAGGGGGCAGCTTTTCTAAGGTGAGTCTTCGACTGATCTCCACCTGAGAGCATTTCATTTTAAGTATTAAAATTAATAATAATAATAATTTTAAATTTAAGTATTTAATTTTAAATATACTAGCAGCAAACAAAACAAACTCCACACGTGTTATTATTGCAGTATTAATTTATGATAAACACTCATTTGTGACTTAAAGCCCACTGGATCATCAATCCTATCACTATTTCAAAGGAGAACTCAATATATTCAAAGAGAAAAATGTGAGTTATGACCAAACTTTTCTCTACTAAATAGTGATTTTTATATAATTATAACCAAACAATCCACAAAATTTCTGCCTAGAAACCAGGAGCTGAGCTCAGAACTGTAGAACAAAAATGTTTTCCCTTCCAAGAAATGAAGACATGAAAATATTTCTCAAAATAACTATTTAAGGTTTTTCTTCATTTTTTTGAGAAAAATCTCTTTATTGGTAACCATGATCATATTATTTTTCAATACATGGCTTGATTCTGCTAGAACCTATGTGTTGAATAGAAACTCATGGGGGAAAAGTACTATATCTTTCCAAGGTTTTACAGACAATATATTCAGTGTTTTTACTACAATTTTAATACAAAAACCAACTATTTCAATTTGAATTTCTTTTGAAAAATGATCTGGAAGACACTGTGGGTGCCTGTATTTCCATCCAAACTCTGAAATATCACGAAGTACCTAACTCATTTCTTCCAACCCAGCACTGGGTTGTCCAGTCAAAAACTCTAAACTATTTGCAGTAAAAAAAGAAAAAATGAATGGCAGGCAAAACAAGATCTTTGTGGTAAATCATAATCAGCTTGCAAATGTTTTCTTCACATGGAAAACAACTGGAGAGATATGTGTTCTGAATACTCAAGGTAAACAAATTTCTGCTATTCATCTTTAGCTTTCTAAGGGAAATGAACCTTTCTTTATCTAATCCTGTTCTCACTTGGAGGATTTTGAAAACTTACAGACAGGAAAGTCAGAGGAACAGCTACAATTCCAGAGTTACCAACAGTGACCATGGAATTCCAGGTGACAATCCCCGCACACCAGAGATGCCTTTACAAGAGCCCACCACAGGAAAAAAGGCAAGGCCTTAGTGAGGGAAATTTAATTATTATCCTCCAAAGTGCCAAACCAAAGGCATGCTTTTCCTCCTTGTAAGTACTTTTCTATTGTAGCTATTGCTATCATGTATTATATGTAAAATATAAAGTTTATAAAAAATATAAAGTTTATAAAAAATAAACTCAGAAGAGCTGCTCCTTTACTAACAGCATCTGGCAATCCCCAGGAATCAATAAATTTATATAAATAAAATATAAAGTTTATAAAATATAAAGTTTATAAATATAAAGTTTATAAACATAAAGTTTATAAATATAAAGTTTATAAAAATATAAAGTTTATAAAATATAAAGTTTATAAAAAATAAACTCAGAAGAGCTGCTCCTTTAATAACAGCATCTGGCAATCCCCAGGAATCAGTAAGTTAGGATATTGAACATAAAATTATGTATCTTTACCACAATTCAGCCTGATAATTTAGTATATTCTCCATTAAAATCTCCAATAAATTATTACATCAACTCAAGCCTTAATTATTTACAGGCCTGGCTTTGTTTTAGAGCTGACACCTCACTGCTCCAGGACGCTGAAAAGGTTTGTGCCTATTTTGTTACAGCATGCTCCAACAACTCTCTGTAAAGCCAGAGCTCTATGAAAACCCTTTTAAATTAAAAGTTTAGCAGCTGGCTGTGAGGAAGGGCTGAGCAGAACTCACCTCCTGCTTGGTTTTTGTGGTGTAGCCCTGCACAGACTCCCTGGCCACCAGGCTTTCCAAGGCATCCTGCACCGTGCGGATCTTGTCCGACTGGATGTCCAGCTGCAGGGTGAAGAAAAGCTGCAGCGTGGCAGATTCCTTGGAACTCTGCTGGTAAACTACAGATCTGTGGAGAAAAAAAGGAATCAAAATGAAATAAAGAGTGGTTTTCAACCAGACAGAACCTTCAAGGAAGAATGAGTTACTTAAGTAACTCAATTTATATTTAACATCAAGTTTTAACAACTTATCCCAATTTAAATTATTTTCGTCTACTAAAAGGATTCTGAATGTAACTGAACTGTTTTATTCATGCAAAGTTTAAAGAAAAAGACTGAAAATTTTGATAAGCATTTTTTAAAAATTCACCTCCTGGCTCTTTTTGTTAGTTTAGTTTTCCACCAGCTCTTCACAAGTGCAAAGTGCCAGTGATTATCTGTGTTGTACTGTAAAACTCACAGCTGATTCCAGATTCTCCAATAAAAATACACTATTATTTCCAGTCACTTCTCTAAAACCAATTTTATACTGATTTTATAGTGTTTGCTTAAATCTTGCCATAGAAAATATAAGCTATGCTCCACTGAGGACTGGCAGTTCATTTTCTTCCCATCATTTTCTGTACCAAGACTTTGTCCATGTATATAAATTATTATGTCGTTATCTATTGAAAGCAGAATTGTAATTAACACAGCTCTGACCCATTTGGCCATGCTGGAATATTTCCAGGTCAGGAAGGAAGTGTTAACATTCAGGTTAATTTTAATGTTCAGGATAACAAAAAGAGCTTTTTTTACTCAGGCAAAGCCCTGAAGCACCAACACAAAGCCAATGCAGCTTAATATTGGCAAATATATATCCTTTAGAGGGAGAGAATGCATGAACAGCAGCACCTTTGTTTTAAAAAACAGAAATTATATTTCAACACCTCTTCGGGATATTTTCTTCACAGGGTATGCAGAAATTAATTTGATAGCAAAATCTTCACTGGGCTATGATTTCTCTATAACCATGCCCCTAATGAGAATAATTACAAATCTCAGCTGGACATGGGAAAATCCATAATTTTCAATGAAAAATTACTCAAGCACTGCAAGAATTCCCAGGAAAACTTTGTACTTCCCACTTAAGCCTCATGTTGCTAAGAAAGGCTTTATAGGCTGGGGTTTTTAAGTAATTAAGCCTAAATAGACATTTAATAGACTCAAGCCTCCCAAGGACAGCCTAAAACCTCCCAAGCCTGAAGTTTCCCCAGACAGAAGATGCCAATTGAAATCATCTTTTCCTCACTGCTTTTCCCATTGGATTTTTCCAGTTCCTGAAGCTCTGATTTAGTGGAATTCTACTGGCAGTTTTATATTCAGCCCTTCCCATCTCCACCCCTGAGGATGAAGCTTTCCCACATCCCAGGGGATGCTGCTTCTGTGGTGTGAAGGATAAATAAAGTGGATGTGGTGCCAGCAGATGTTGGATTGGATCCCGTGGTTCAGCTGCTCAGTGCAATGTTTTCCCTTTTTCCAGTACTACCTTTGCTTTATTTCATTTTCATGGACTTCTACAGAAAACTGTCATCATCTCAGTATTTTTAATATAAAAACTGATGGAATTATGTAGATATCTAAACAATTGTGACAAATTCTGGTAAATACACCTGGGGTATTAACAGCACCTTGGATATGTGAACCATTGATGCAGGATTCCATCAATACCTACAAACATCTGTCTACCAAATTCTATGGAAAATATAATTTTATTTACCAGCTGTCTGGCTCAAAACCCAGAAGAATAAATAATTTCAGAGCATTTCCAAGGCAGAAGGCACTAGCCCACATTATTCACACTTCTAGACTCAATATCTGGCAACACAGAGAGTCAAACACCAGCAATTAAGTGTCTGTCTCCAGTTTAAAAATAATTCTTCAAGTCTAGCAGTTTTGTTTTGCTGTGTGTTTTTAGCAAGTGTTTACTTTGCTTTCATTTTAAATTATACTTTTCTCCAAACAAGTCAGGAGGTTTCCTTTGCAAAAAAACATTCAGATTCTCCTTTCTGCCTTTGTCTGCTATCAGACCTGCACAGAAGTGATATGCCACATTCTTTTCATTCCAGTAACATCTTGTAACAATTTACATTTTTCCAGACTTCTTTTTCCTTTAACATTTCTTTACTATTAAACACAGCTTTCTCTGGGAAGCATGAAGGGTCTGAATAACCTAAAATTCACAAGTTTTTATGTTTGAATGAATTGTTTTACTGTCAAGATAAAACAATGTGATCTCAGTCTCTCTCAGTATCTTTATTTATGAGATGAGAGTCCTCAAAGGTCATAAAAATAGGCAAAAACTCCTAAAATTGGGAAAGTCTTTTTCCACATGCAATTCAGGGCTTAGGATCTCACAACAGACTTTTCATTTAAGACATTTTCAAAGATGTCTTAAATCTTAAAGATAAAACAATGTGAATCTCATTCTCTCTCATAACATGAGATGAGATTCCTCAAAGGTCATAAAAATAGGCAAAAACTCTTAAAATTAGGCAAGTCCTTCTCCTTTTCCTTTCCTGAATTCCATGGAATTCAGGGCTTGGGATCTCACAACAGACTTTTCATTTAAGACATTTTCAAAGATGTCTTAAATCTTAAAGATGAAACAATGTGAATCTCACTGTCTCTCAGTATCCTTAGTTATGAGATGAGAGTCCTCAAAGGTCATAAAAATAGGCAAAAACTCCTAATATTGGGAAAGTCTTTTTCCACATGCAATTCAGGGCTTGGGATCTCACAACAGACTTTTCATTTAAGACATTTTCAAAGATGTCTTAAATCTTAAAACAACGTGAATCTCATTCTCTCTCATAACATGAGATGAGATTCCTCAAAGGTCATAAAAATAGGCAAAAACTCCTAAAATTAGGGAAGTCCTTTTCCTTTTCATTTCCTGAATTCCATGCAATTCAGGGCTCGGGATCTCACAACAGACTTTTCATTTAAGACATTTTCAAAGATGTCTTAAAGATAAAACAATGTGAATCTTATTCTCTCTCAGTATCCTTAGTTATAACATGAGATGAGAGTCCTCAAAGGTCATAAAAATAAGCAAAAACTCCTAAAATTAGGGAAGTCCTTTTCCACATGCAATTCAGGGCTCGGGACCTCACAACAGTCTTTTCATTTAAGACATTTTCAAAGATGTCTTAAATCTTAAAGATAAAACAACATGAATCTCATTCTCTCTCATAACATGAGATGAGATTCCTCAAAGGTCATAAAAATAGGCAAAAACTCCTAAAATTAGGCAAGTCCTTTTCCTTTTCCTTTTCATTTCCTGAATTCCATGCAATTCAGGGCTCGGGACCTCACAACAGACTTTTCATTGAAGACATTTTCAAAGATTCAACCACTTCAAGTCAAGAACTTGTAGAAATCAGCACTGTACCTTATGTGGCCCCCAAAGATGTCAGTGATGGGGGTCTGCACAAAGTCAGCCTGGCGAGTGACCGAGGATTTGTTGCGGGGTCCCACCTGCTCCCACTCGTCCTCGCTGCCCTCGCCCTGCTCCTCCTGCTCCTCCTCCTTGGGGACACTCTGGGCCTCGGGGCCGTTGGACACCGACACCTCTGCAGTGATCGGGGAAAACACAGGGTCAGACACATTTACAAATAAAGATCCAGGCAGATAGAGGATTTGAAAAGTAAAAAACCCAATACAAACAGCAGAAAACCCAATAGAAATAATTCAGGATAATGTGTTTTCAAAAATCCCCCAAAAATTCTATTAAAACCCCCTAAAAACCCTCTAAAAATCCCCTTAAAATCCCATTAAAAATCTTAATAAATCCTATTAAAAATCCCTAAAAAATGCCCTAATTTTTTTTTTAAATTATCAAAAATCTCCCCAAAATTGCTGAAAATTTACTAAAAAGTCCCCTTAAAATTCCCAAAAAACTCCCAATAAATCCCTAAAAATCCCCCCAAAAAATCCCCAAAAATGCCCAAAAATCCCTAAAAAATCCACTAAATTTTTTTCTTAAGTTACTAAAAACTGTCCCAAAAATTGTTAAAAATTCACCAAAAAAATCCCAAAAAGTCCCCTAAAAATCCCTTAAAAATTCCCAAAAAAGCTCCCAATAAATCCCTGAAAATTCCCCAAAAAATGCCCCACAACCCTTAAAGAATCGCTAAAAAAATCCCCTAAAAGTTTTTTTAATTACCAAAAAATGCCCCAAAAATTGCTAAAAATTAACTAAAAAATCCCAAGAAGTCCCCAAAAAACTCCCAAGAAATCTCTAAAAATTCCCCCGAAAAATGCCCCAAAATCCCCTAAATTTTTTAAAATTACTAAGAAATGTCCCAAAATTTGCTAAAAATTCACTAAAAAAATCCCAAAAAGTCCCCAAAAATCCCTTAAAATTCCCAAAAAAACTCCCAATAAATCCCTAAAAATTCCCCCCAAAATCCCAAAAAATCCCTAAATAATTCTCAGTAAAACCCCCAAAAAATGCATAATCGTTTTAATTTTAAAACCATTATTTTTTTAATTTAGAAAGAACAAGCATGTTCCAACTTTGCTCCCTGCATGACACATCCATGTGTTAACAGAAGGCATTCACTGATGACTGTATGTAAATATCAAAGTTTGATATATTTTTAGTAGTAAATTTATGGGGTAGAAAATTAGAAAGCCAAGTGTTATTCTGGCAACAGAATTATGCCATTATTAAATCCAACTCCTTTTCTGCACAGGTATTTTACAGGGAACCCAAAGCTTAACAAATATTTTTTCAACCTTCAAATTCAGGTTATAAACTGCACAGAGCTAAGGAACAAAATATGGTATGACTTTATATCCTAAAAAATTTACCCTGCTACAGAGAAATTGGGTAACTGGTGATGTGAATTCTTACTTGGCTATGGGTTGCAGGATTTTATTTGTGAAAGGGTTCAAGTTAAAGCCTCTATAAATAAACTAAAATGACATTTAACTCAGCATACAAATTCTAGTAGTACTTTCAAAGCAAATTCACCTCCAACTTTATAAGAATTTCCATATAATTTAGTAGGTTGGTTTGTATTAGATAGAAAAAGAAAGATTTTAACAGTTGGTTTATAGGTCAGTGAAAAAGACACTGATGCACTTTTGAACTCCCATGGAGAGTCAAAACCCACTGACATTACATGTGTTATAAATGACAAACTGATGAACTAGAGTTTAGGACAGATAAACTAGAGTTAGCCTCAAATAATGCTCAGCTGGGCTCAGGAAAATGTGTGATATTGAGTTTTGTTGTTTAGGAGAAAGGGATGTGATTTACAATTCAGAGTATTGACAGAGCCATGATGCCTTTCCCAGATCATCCATAAACTGGGCAGAATGCACTCACTGTATCCAGAATTTACCAAAATATTATTTGCTTATGTCCCAGTCCTCTAAAACATGATATTCTATCCCTATCTCAACCTCTACTCCAAGCACTACTCTAATATGGAATCACCCAAAAAAACAATATTTGAAATTAATTGTTTGCTATTAAAAAAACAAAATCCACTAACTTTCATTATGTGGAGAGAGAAGTTTCTTGAGGGTCAGCATTTCTTCATGTAGTCCATTGAGGATAAATCCCAAGTATTCTTCAGCATCCTCTTGCCTGCCCTGAACAAAATATTTTTTTCAATTAATTCTATGATATTTTCATGGTGTCCTTTTAACAGAAGGTTCATGACACTGAACAAATCCAGCATTCTCCTATAAATTTAGCAATTACTCAGTCTAAAGTTATGCCAAATAAAGTTTATATTTTATTATAAGACAAAGTCTTTTTTAACTAGTTAAACCCAAACTGTGCTAAGCAGTAAATACACACATCAGTTCTACAATGATTAAAAGAATTCTGCATTTTTCTCAATACAAATTCCATTTAATGTGTGAGCTGAAATTTTTTCTCCCCATTTCTTTTACAGCCACTCTTAAAAGTTGCTGTCAAGCCAAGGCCAAATCAAAGAATAGTTTGAATTATTATCTTTTCTTTATATTGAAATTAAACCTGACCTTCAATCAGTCTTAGCTGAATTCCTCATAAAAATGAACAACTGCTCATTTTTTAAATGTAAATCAATTGGTAACTCCATTATAAAAAGACATGTTCCATTCCAACAGTAATTTTTCCATTATTCTGACATATCAAACTGCCAAACCTGTAATTAAGATTTCCCTGTAATTCAGGTCCCAAGACAGTTGAGCTTTATTACCATGAGCTCTCCATGAGCTGATTTTAGTGGCATTTGAGCAGAGCCTGAGGTTTTTTTGCAGTTTTTAAGGGCTGGGACTGCCCTGCAATGCAGTGGCACAAGTGAAGGATTTGAAGTCTCACCTTTTCTGACAGACTTGACTTTATAACTGTCAAGAGCCTGTAAATGTAGGTTGGTTCAAAGGCAGCTCCTGGTCGGATGTCTCTCACTATTTTATCACCTAAAGCTGCAAGGTGAAAGAGAATTCATGTGAGTAATAATAAATAAAAGGGATTTTTTACATTATAGCTTAATAGTCTCTTCACATATCACTAGTTTTGCAGTCCAGCACTTTTTTTACTAATGGCTTAATTGTAATTTGGGGTCTTGAGGTCAGAAGTTACAAGACACAACCCTCATTGCTTTAAAACCTATCACCCTGCATAAACTCACAGACAGGAAAAGTTCTGAGATTAACAAGAATATCAACAGCCATCGTAAAAGAACACTTTTAGTGCTATTTGCATTTTTCTATTTCTTTAGTACTCAAAGAACACATCCTTAAACCTTCTGTGTATCTGCATTTTTTAACAGATCCCTTTTGCTCACTGCAGAATAAAAACCCCAAGAATAGCCTGACAAAATGTTCCACTAATGGCAATACAAGGCCTCAGAACTGTACTTGAAAACTACACAAGAAAATGACCTACAAGTAAAATAAGTTGCATAAGCCAGTAAGATTTGTTTCACAGAAAGAAACCACAGAAATGTCTGAACTGTTTGGAAATCACTGGAACAACCAGCTCCTCCTGATATTTCCTTATCATGTTACATAAAGAATAGTTTCAGGAATGTGCTTGTTTCTACAAGTTTGCAATACAACAGACTTGGCTTAAAATGAAGATTAAACAACTGAAACCTTTAAGATCATTTATTTGCATCAAAAAATATGCTGTTCCTCACTTCATAATCACCACTGAGCCTAAATATGTATGAATAAATATGTATTAGGAGAAATCAGATCTGTCTGAAGTTTTCCCGCTGGAATCAGAAGCCAGGATAATATTCCTGTAGGCAACATCAAGTGCTTAAGGGACCTGTTCTGGGCACATTTTGTTCCAAATCAGTGAATGTTCAGGATTTAAGGAGCAGAATTGAGCAATCTGATAAACAAACAGTTGGAACTGTGGAAGGAAGTGGAGGAAAATGCAGGGAGTATCAATTGATTTTCTTAGAAAGGGCATTTTCTTAGAAGGCATCTTTAAAATAAGTGAACCTTCAACAAAAACGGTTCCTATTGCACTTCTACACTTGGTCTACCAAATACAAGGAAAAAATCCAAGGTGCAACACCTCCCCCATGCAGAGCTTTACCCCAAAGGCTTCTCCCCACCATTTTCTGCTTGTGCCCCTGCTCCCACTCACCTTGCTTTGCTTTAGGAGGCACAGGCATATTAGTGAACTCATTCATTAAACGAACACTGAAACAGAAGGGAAGACACTGGACATGAGCAGCAATTTAACACTTACAAGAACAAATAATAAAATTAGAACATTGTCACTCTGACTGCCAAAACAAACAAAATCAGAGTATCACAGAAATCTGGGTGAAGTTCAGACAAAAAAATCCACCTGATCACTGCACTGAAACCCAGGTGTTGGGCTGGTCCTTGCACCTCCCACAGTTCAATTTTGCACATTAAATACTTCACAAAACTGACACTCCCAATGCAACAGGAATTCTCTTCCTTGACAATCCAAGCACTTGTAAAACACCAAGTTCATTATAAGAGTGTCACCCAAAAAACACATGAAAAACTTCCAGCCATAGATCAGCTTTTATCAACAGCCATTGTTAGGTATTTCTGAAGGAGTTCAGCCACATCCCAGAGTTTGATTCCTTTTTCCCAAGCTACTTACAAACTGTCTAGCATTGGTGTGGAGGTGCACGGCCTCTGCGATTTGGAATACATTGGAATGGACTTCATTAAATGATACATTGGAGGGCAAGCAACCAAGGCTTGCAGGGTCTATGCAGTGGCATTAAGGAAATATGCAGGAAATGGCATCTGCGTTTTAACCAAATATTCAATTACATGCAAAACAATAAAAATGCAGCTCTGTTTTCCTTATGAAGTCGATCAATCCAAGAATTTAACTGGAAAAGAGGATGAAGCTTTATCACAACATTAACCAATATACAGAAGTTGTATTAAAAAAAACCCGAGCATCGTGGAACATGCGGTGATTTCACTGATATTTTAATCGTGGCAAAAACTTGAATTCATGGCAAAGGAAACTTAATCCAGGAGGAGGAGAGGAAAAGAACTTTCACAGGAAGGACTTTAGAGAATTAACCATTAGAAAATTGGCAGGAGATAACCTGGAACACATTTTCTGAGAAGAATGGAAGAAACCAGCTGAAACTTAAAGGTGCTGAGTCACCCCTGCAACCAAAGCAAAACCTGCTGAGATGTGAGACATTCTGCACTGCAAAGGGTCAGGAGCAAACTGGAAAACTCCAGATATGCTGGGAGAATGATACTCTACAAAATCACAACTTGGTGAGAGCAGTAAACAGAAGAAATGCACTAAAAAACTGGAGGGAAAGGGAAATGGCAAAATAAGGCATCGATCTCAAAAGTTGAAGAGAGATTAATTTGATCCCCTGCAATGTGCAAAAACCAATGTAAAACCTCAAGACTGAAAAAATGGGAGCTAAGATATATAGTGTACATAACCAAATGTGCAGAACTGGTTAAGTAAGATAAAAGCTTTATTTAAGGCACAGTTGTTGGCCTAGAAATAGTTCATTAGGATCTGCCATGATCAGTCTTGAAATTGGTGTTAACATTTTTCACTGGCAGCACCAGCACTGGAAGTATCCCAAGTGTCACACTGCTGACATGGGAGACAATTCTTCTTAATTATTAATATTTTTATTAATATCACAGTATACCATGGAGGGAAGGTGTTTTCTGTTCCTCAGGGTAAAAGTTATTTTTGCAGGGGAATACAACTCCAATTCATTAAGAGCAAACTCATCTTCTATATGTAAATTTGTAGTAGGATTAATTTAGATTAAATGCTGATTGACACAGATGAGATAACAGTGAAAACCTGCTCAGCACAAACCCAAATGATCCATTTAAAACTGCAAAACAAAGCCCAAGTGCAAGAACAGTTACTTCAAGTGCAAAAGAGAAATAACCATTTAAATGGATGCACAGAATCGAGGGGAAACACTGCTAGAAATCACCAGGGTTTCAGTCAGGAGAAGTTACAGCTCTGAAATATTTTGACAAACTGCAAACAGGATTGCAGGGGAACCCTGCACACCAGGCTCAATGACCCAAAATCCCCCTGGATTGCTGGCTGCTACATTTCAACATTTTAACCACAGCAGCAGGATCTGGGAAAACAAAACACTTTTATAAAATACTTACCAGAACAATCCAAAACAACTCTGACAGATATAATATAAAAATATCAATTAAGAGCATTAATTTTTCCCAGGGAAGGATACAGCATTGATGTAGCACCAGTTTCCTTTGTTGATCAGCCCTCGGGGTTGCAAAGACACTGGTTTATGTATTAGTCTTACATTTTCCAGTATTTCTGCAGAATGAGAAACAGTCAATTGAGCATCAACATCAAACAAATATCTGCTGCAGCATCACAGAGAAATTCAAACCAATGAGGAAGATTCCCAGAACCTCCAGCAGATGATTTCCACTCCATTTACCCACTGCTCTCACTCCAAACCAGACGTTTTTCTTCCACTGAAGATCCTGGGATTCAAAGCAGGAGATGCTGATACAAAACTGATCATTCCATAGCAAGATCTACTGATTTGAGTGTTTGTTTCCCTAAATCCAGATGTTTTATTTATATTGCTACATAGATACATACACAGATATAAAATGCAATCAGCTGGAATCACTTGTCACCAGCTTTATGAAGTATTTCCCACATTTTTCTGCTTTGAAGAGGGATGAAGTCAGTGCAGCAGTTTCAGTTCAGAAGTTTCACCAATCTTATAACAAAATCATCTCAGTGCAAACACATAGACTGATGTGCTCTGCTCTTCAGAACACACAGTTTTATTTAACACTTCCAAAATCTACGAGATAAAAGCCTTACATAATATAATTCCTGCTCTTTCCTGCTTTCAAAACCCAAGCTGAAAACTTAGAAACCACTGCACATTAGTCTGTCCCAGTTATGAAACCAAGAACAACAAAAGGAGCTTTTCCAGGAATCCTGACCTGTTATTTAGAAACCTAAATAAGAACTGTTCAAAGAAAATATTGGAGCTCATAAACTTTAAACTTGCAAAATAAGGTGTATACAAGACAAAATACAAACTGCAAGTAAATACAGCAATTGTGTACCAGTGGGGTTAGTTTTTTTATAATAAATGTGAGGAGCTGTAAAGGTTTTACATGCTATAACCTGAAAGGATTTGAGCTGTTCGCTACAGGACTAAAAAGATAAAATAACATGATGTAGGTACAAAAGCAGAGGTACAAAGTTGAAAGTAAGCAGAGGAGATGGCAGAACTGCAAACAAAATCCACATCCTTCTGCTGCCAAGCTATCTCCCCTATCTATAAGATCATATTTCCTGCAGATAACATCAGTTCTAAGCAAACAAAATTGACAAAAAAATAAAAAAGTTTCATTCCCTTGTCTATTACATAAAGAACATGCCACCTGAAAGAGCAGACAGCAAAGAAATGTAAAATGGAAGATGAGGTAGCACAGATGCAGAATAAGATTCTTTTCTAGTGAAGGCTAAAATATGTTATTAAATTGCTGCTCAAGTGCTTCAGAATGTATTGTCAGAGCAGCAACATTTGAACTGTGTTCACACACAGTATTTCTGTTGACATAATTCATCATTGTTGAAAACAAGGATAAAAGTAACAGGAAAAGTTCTATTTTTTGTGTCTACCAATAACTTTTTACATTAACTCTTTTCTTCCCCGTTTTTGCATCATGCTCAATAAAGGCATTAAGAGGACCTTTAGCATCCTCTTGTGGTCACAAAGCTGCTCTGGGAACAGGCTCCAGTGCCATTGCTGGAGTTTTGCTTCTTTTAACAAAGACCTGGGTTTGTCTACAGCAATTACATCCAGCAGCACATTTCCAGCTCACATTAACACACAGTAACTAAAGAACTTTTACAAATGTACCAGAAGAAAAACAGACGACTGTGAGAAAATCTTAACATTTCAAAACCTGTTGGAAAGCTCATGTCATCACCTAGTACCCTTTGGAGGGTACTGATTTGTGAAATGAGGAAATGTTCAGACATTTCTGTTGGTAAACAGAATTATTAATTGGGTTTTGTTATTACAATTACCTCTCACATTTTTCTTTAGCAAGGTGATTTCCTAACAAAGCAACTCCAGAGTTTAAGGCAAGAGGAGCCCCGTGGATGTGGTGTCCATGCTGAAGGGATAAAGGTGCTTACAAGTCAGGAACTGAACTCTTGGCTTAAGGCCCTGATTTAGAGAATATTGTCTCTGTCACTCTGATCTTTCCTCAAATCTGGACAAGGCCTAAAAAATCCCAGGACAACATTGCTGGATGTCCCTAAACAAAAACATTTCCTGTAAGAAACAAGTCTGAATGTACAAAAGGCTGCATTGCTGAAGATTATAAAACCCCCAGATCCTGGATGTCTCCACAACTCCTTGCTCTAGCATTTACCTACCTTTACAATGAGAAAAAATCTTCTACTATATGACATTGAAACACCTTTCTTACAATGTGAATGAATTTCATTTTATCACTAGCCTTGGCAGAAGTGATCTCCTTCACTTTATGAATCACCATCTTCTTTATGGATTTGTTTTGTAAATTTGGATTTACAACCACAGTCGTGCCAACAATATCATCTGACACAAACTAACTCTGAATATTTCATGTTTGCCCACATGGTTTTTAAATCTTATTTCCATTTTTGCTGCTGTACCATGAAATTTTCCTTCAGAAGGAAAGCCCAAAGACTGCCATTGCATCAAGTCCTCCACAGCAGAATTTGTTATTTTCCATGTTTTCCATGTAAATTGGTATTAACACACACTGGTGAAAAAAACTTTGTTTTCTTCAGATGTACTAAAGAGACTCATCAATTCCCTAGAGCCTCCAGATCTTTTTGTCTAATCTGTCCACCATTAGTTCTTCACATTGTACTCTCATTTGGTTTGGTGTTCTGGTGTCTTCCACACTTGCATTTATTGGATTCCCTTCCTTCTAATTTAAAATCATTCCAGATTTAATCAGATCTTAAAAGTTTCTGTTCTTTGATTCACCTGAAATCCTGTCTGCTGTAAACAGATTTTATGAGCACTGTTACCTCCATCACCCACAGTGAAAACACTGCAAGAAAATATGATTCAGAAAATTGGTTTAGATTCTCTCACTGCAATTTTTCCTAAGATCACCAAGAATAGTTAAAAGACTACTCGGAGAATTGATATTTTTCCAATCACTTATTTCCTACACTATATAAGGCATTATTAATTATCAGTTATAATTGTAGGGGACCAGCTGTGAAATGTGGCAAGTAAAGCCCTGAAGAGTCGTATTTTTCACCAATATAATTTATGACCTTACTATCCCATAGATATTAATTATTAAAATGTTTGTCCTAGCATCTAAATTAGGCTGTGGTGCATAATTACTGCATCACATTGTCCCTTTCTGCACCTGCACAGCAGATGCACCTTGGGCACTTGCTAAAATTACCTCTTCTGCCTTTGTTTCTCATCAAGATTAACATGAAATTTGTCTATTTATTTTCTAGTCCTGATCATCTCCTTACCTTGTGTAGCTTCTGTCTTTGAGACTAAAGGAAGCACAGATCTCTGCAGGCTGAATTAAGCAGCATTAAATGATCTTCAGGGGGCCTGTGAATCATTAACCTCCCTTGTAATAACTGCTGAAATTGAAGTACAAACCAACAATTTGTCCCTGGAAAAGCAACTCCTCTTCTTGTGTTCTAAATAAAAACTGTGCAGAAGGACCTTGGCACTCCAGCACTGGGTTGTTTGTTAATTTGATTTGTTAATTGGATTTGTTCATTTTGCCTGCTAATTCAGGTGTAGAGTTTACCTGTGTCCAGCACCCCATGGAACTTGTGGTACAAATTTCATTCCCATTGGCATGAGCTGAAGTTGCTGAATTCACAACAAACCCAACAGGGGGATCTCAACTCAGCCACAGGGAAAACAAGGAACACACCTGACAAACACACAGAGCCTCTCACAGTGATGATCAGGGAGGCAGGAGATTTAAAATTTACCTACAGAACAGAGCAAATGATCTGTCTGGAAAGCATGAACTGAAGCTCTTGTAGCACATTTTTGAGTGTGGGAGGATGAACAAAGCACTCAGGTACCTGTTTTTTGAGTACATATAAAGAAATTAAAGAAAAGCACCTTTTTCCACAGAGCAGAGCACTGATCACATGGCATTTCAATCTCCAAGTAAACATTTTACACCAAAATCAGCAGCATCTGAATTACAGGAATTGCAGCAATAACTCCTACCTAAACCAGCTACAATGAGCAGATGAATTCCTTTTATCCATATTCAGATTATTCCTCTGCCCAAAGAGCAAGCAAATAGTGAAGGTGCAGAAGAAAACTGGGTAAAAGTTACATTTGTGTTTTACTACAGTGAAGACAGAATAAAAAGCTCTGCTCCCACCTGGTGGCAAAAAATAGTACAGAAACAGTGAAAGTCTAGAAAGTTAACTTACAGCTGGAACAACATGGACAAGAGAAAAAACCTTTTCCATTCATGGCAAGCAATCCTAGCTTTATGATGGTCACAAAATAGCTTTAAGTTAAAAATCACTACCAAATGATAGCTTGAGATTTTAAGACAACATTCTCCATATGGGTTCATACAGACTGTATTCACCTGCTCTTTTATATATATATTGTTGTAATACAGTGTTTGTGATATCTCAGTGGAAAATACACTGAAATATAAATTATTCTGACAGCTTTTCTCCCAACAGACAATTCTGAGTACTGAAACCATTGCTGAGTAAGGAGGGGAGGAGAGGCAGCACACAATTCTGGGCACTGTGGACATCATCTCAGGTCAGCTTCTGCTCAGAGTGGAAACCTGACTTGAAGCTGTCACTTTCAAAGCAGCATTGCACCTGTAAATGAGCTTGCAGCATAAACAGCAGGACTCTGCACAAAGCCATCTCACACAGTGACCACTTCACAGAATTAAAATAATTCCTTTGGTTCCAACACTGGTGAGTCAGTGACACAAAATGCACCCAAGCTGGGAGAACTTCACCATTTCTGGCTGAATCTGCACAACCAGCCTCCTGCAGCTTCTAGCATTTCCCATTAAGAGCACAAATATGACAGGACCAAGAGTCAAAGCTTTTGTATCACTCATTCCCTGTCCTGATGTCCCCTCTGGACAACTCCTGAGGGTTATTCCTGAGCTGGGCACAGCAAGTATTGGTTATGGATAAAGCAATACTGTTTGTAATGGTTAAATTGGAAGGAGAGACCCCTCAAGAAGCATTTTAGTAAATATAGTTATTTTCTGAATTGAAATTTCTGAAGCAAGACCTATGTAGCCATTACACTTCAACTGCTGTTTAGTGCCCAGGAATTTCAGCTACTTTGGTATAAATACAGTAATGCTCTTCTTGCAATAGAATACTACAAAATTGTAAATATTGGATATTGTAACACACCATTTTCTGAACAAACCTAACATAGTCTCATTTTTGTAACAGCACACAGCCCATTTGAAACCACAGATCACTTCCACAGACTGTTTGACAAGTTGTTTGACAAGCAGCAATAGTTTCCCTGTACCTGGGATAACGACATGGCAATGCCTGCTTGGAATGTTTACTCAGGGGGATACAAACTGGCTAATTCAAATGCAGTGTTTGAACAGCCAGCTCATTACCAGAGGAATGTTCTCTATCAATTCTGCACACTCCTGTTCACAAGGAGTGTGAACAGCGTAACATTGCAGTGTAACATCCACTCGTGTGTGTAACTATACCTGCAATCTTTATGGCTACGGGATCCTCTGAAACTGGAACAGGTCCCTCTTTGACTTCAACCTGTTTTTCAGGGACCAGAGGAGATGTGGCAGGAGGGGTATACTTAGTCTCAACATAGACCACAGATGTGGAAGCAGAGGGCTTGGAATTGTGAAAAAGACTAGCCCACGACTTTGCAGGCTGATTAACAGGGACAGATCCTGCGAGCGGGACCGTCGCCTCAGTAGTAGGTGAAGCTTCCTCAGGCTTAGCTTGGTCTGAGTCAGAGCTTTCCACAGTGTGCAATTCTACCCCATTGGCAGCCGTGTCCTCACCAGAGGAGGATTCAAGTGTTTGTCCATTACTAACGCCCAGAGTTTCAGTAGTATCAGTACCGGCATAGGCCTGTACAACAGCTGTCCTTAGGGGGCTCTCTCTGACGGCCTCCGGGGGGAGGCAGAACTGTTCCGAGTGAGCCAGGCGGCAAAGCTCGGCCTGCCCGCCAGTCCTGCCCCCGGGGCCGGGCTCGGCACACGCAGCTCCGGCCAGGAAATCCACGGAGCTGCCGGGGCTGCTGCAAGTCCTCGGCGTGGCCAGCGAGGGGAGGTCTCCGGGCAGCTCCGTGTCCTCGGCGCCGCCGAGTCCCGCGGCCGAGGCGTGGCCGTTCACCAGCGCCTCGGGGGCGGCCACGGCGTCAGGGACATCTTCCAGGTAACTGTAGTACCCGGGCGGTCTTTTCTTCTTCTTTTTGCGCTCCCTCTGCCCCAGGCCCCCAGCCAAGGCGTCGTTTTCGGCGTTGGAGCCGCTGTCCAGAGCCAGGGTGGGGTCACTGAACTGGCAGTCAATGGAGTTGTAGTTGGCGTCGCTGAGAGCATCATCTGGGCTTTTCTGAGCGGGGGCACAGCTGAGAATGAATTCTGGAGCCTGAGGGTTCAGAGTGCTCGAAATGCTGTAGTCGGTGTTGTTCAGGACAGATGGCTGAGTCTCGATAACTTCATTAACACCAAATTCTATTCTCTGATACTCTTCCCCTGGACAAGAGAAAGCAGATCTCAGTCAGAGAATCACACTGAAACAAAAAGCTACAAAAGCAAGAAAAACACTTTCCTATTTTGCTGTAACTGAGAAAACAAAGTAGACTCCCCAAATAAAAGGAATTCTCATTCTCAACCATGACAACTTTCAAAACATCATTTTCTTAAGAATAGCAGAGCATGATTCAGGTTCTCATAACCAGAGTTATGTAATTTCCAAATCACTGCAGAATCCTGCATATAATCCCAATTAAATTCCCCTCATAAGAAAACTATTAAAATCCAAGGTCTATAGGAATAATCTGTATTACTTACTGGATAATTGCCTGTGAAATATGGTGTAACACTTAATTCCACGCTTTTTTCAAGCCAGTCTGTTCAACTGACAATTACAAAATCTAAGCCTTTCCTTTTTAACTTTTCCATATGTGAGGTTTGCTTTTTGAGGGGCTGGGTTTGGTTTTTCTGGTGGGATTTATCACAACTAAACATAACTGAAAAATATATTTATTAATTGCATGGCACACTGCAATTAAAGCTTTCGAGCCTCCAAGCTCATTTATAACTTCAATAATTTTATCACAGTTAAATGTATTACGATGTGAGAGTAATGATATACATGAATCTAGGATTTTATGACAAAACACAACACATTCCTCAACATAAATCTGCATTCAACTTGTACATAGGAATTGTACTGAAAACTTATGAACAGATTTTTTTTGTTTTATTGATTTATTTAGTTGCCCTGGAACTAAATACTCTCATGGCAGGCTGCAGTATCACAAAACATTTTCAGCCACCAAATTCAGCCATTTCCTGGATTTTATTTATTGTTATAATGTATGTGTGCTAAGTGGCAACACTGAATACTTCAGCTAAACTATTTCTGTAAGTACTGAGTAAAGACATAAAATTAATGAAACAGTTTCAGGAATTTTGAAGGTAAGCTGACATTTAAAGCTCTGCAAGTCTTTATGATATGTATGTTACTGTTCCAAGGACATTACATTTTAATATTTTGTGTTTCCTCAACCATGGGGGCTCAAACACACATTTCCAATTTTTAAGACTTATTACAGAACCAAACAACACTAGGTATTAATTCCGAAGGAATTAAGTGGATACAGCACTAAACTTTTCAGATTTTGTGCCACTTACATTATGCATGACATCAACAAATACATATTTGCAAGTACAGACTCACTAAAAATGAGGTGGATTTTTTTTAAAGCACAACAAAAAGCAACCAGCAGTTCTCAGAAAAGAAGTTATTCACACACCTAAGGAAAAAAAATCCTCTGGGAAAACAACCTAGCAGGGAATATTTTGATATATGACTGTCAATATAAAAGTTTTGCAGTTCTGGATGTTCTCTAGAAAAATCTGCTAACAAATATTTTAGCTTTAAAAAATGTGAAGGGAACAAGAATCTGCATTTTTTTAATACCAAATGAAGAGTAACAAACATACAATGTGTGTTGATGTCTGACTTATCCATGCAATACCAACATATGATTTAATGAACAAATTAAAACGATGCTAATTACTTTTCTGCATTGATCTATTAATCTGACTATATGAGAAGCAGACAGGTCACACAACAACTTCAATCTTGCTCCTAGTCAGACTAAAGGAGACTTTTTAAGAATAAAAAAGGGTAAAAGCTCCACACACATCTGGCTTCTCTAAATCATCTTAGGAAAAGAGTGAATTTCAAATTTCTAATTTCTAGATTTCTAATTTTTTTCCCCCTCTCCCTGTGAGAAAGCATTTTTAACACCCTGTCTGCCATTCACCAACCACTTCTGCAGTCACTGAGGAGCCATCAGCACCCAGAGGAGAGGCTGAAGCTCCTTTTTAAACCTCCAGCAGCCTGGAGCCAGGCAGGGGGAGCTGTGCCTGGTGGGCACTGGGTGCCCGGGGGGGGCAGTGCCACAGAGCCTGAGCTGGCAGTGCACACACAGCTCCCTCTGCTGCATCTGAGGGCAAATGCAAAATTCTAGGGGCTTTAAGGGATAGAAATGCACAACAAAACCATTCCTCATTGGTTCATCTGTTTATGGTTCTTTCTACTCTCTGTTACAACAGCACAAAGCACAAGGAATAATTGCTAACACCCAATATTCCTCCAACTTTGACAAAAATGAATTTCTGGGCACATTTCAAATCCCTACCACTTCAAATAATTCATGACTACTTCTTTTCTAAAATCCAAGTTCAAGAAAGCAGCAATTGCTTCAGAACAAAGAATGTGGTTTCCCTCCATGGGTGAGTCAAGTCCATCAGAGGCCAAAGTGAAAGCTGTCACCTCTGTACCCCTGTCCTGCTCCTCTGTCCCCAGCAAGCTCCCAGCACTTGTGGGACCCAGAACTAACCTGGCAAAAATCATCTAAAGGAGCTTTTTTTTTCTAGTTTTGGTGAATTTATCAGTTTATTTTACACTCAGGGCTAGTGGGGAGCAGAAAACAGAACACATCCCTTACACAACATCATAGGCTGAAACCTTGCCAAGAGCAGAACTGATGTTGTAGCATTTAACAAACAAATTAGGAAGTTACAGCTGAGTAATTAATCTTTGTACCTTACAGGAGGATTAGAGTAATAAACACCAGCAGCTACTGTACAATTGGTCTGTGCAATGACTGGCAGAAGCTCATTTGCTGTAAGATTGTGTCAAGTTCATTTGAGAAAAATAAGAGGTAATATATTTTCTTATTTGTTTTGACTTTCCAACTTTGCTTCAGGGCATCTTTGTTTCAATCTAGTTCACAGCTCTATTTCTGAATGGACTGAAACAGATCTCTGTGCCATGAACAACGAGGCACACATATTGAAACAAGCACCAGCAGATGCTCCAAGGACAGTCTGTGTACAACCCCAAAATCGGTGAGTGCACAGCACTAATTAGTGTGAACAGAGTTCTGCACATTAGAGCTTAAGCCATGATTTGATTACTCCTAGGAGGTGTTAACAGATCTTCTGATTCTGTAATAAAGTTAAACACTGAAGTACAGAAAAAATGAAGACCATGGGGAATGGTAACATGGTAAGTGTGTGCCATCATATAAAAATACAAATATTCTGCATGACCAAGCATTCCAGTTTAGTTTGCACAGCTTCCTATGCAGCCACCACAGTGATAATGTGCATGCACAGTACAGTGCAAGATTGTTAAAGACATTTTTCAAGCAAAACCTAATTTGCTGTCATTACCTAATCTCAGGGTTGGGAGGGGTTCTCTCAAGGTCTAGGAATGATCTGAAAGACATTTGTACAAACCATCTTTCTGTATGGCTTGTGAGCATTAAAATCTCAGCCTGAAAGAACAAAACTTAAATCTAGTTAGACAAAGAAATAAATGACTGGATGCCCCTGTCACCAACAGACAATTCACACCATGTGGCCTTTTTAAAGAACCTTTCCAACTCCTATTTAGAACTACTCAGGGTCCTAAAACTGATACTAAATAAAATTTCTGAATTGTCAAAAATGCTGCTGATCTGCTCTCAAATGAGACCTGTGGTCCTTCTTTCTGACTGCCTATCTTGTTTATCTTTAAAAGGAAGGCCAAAGTCTCTAAGGACAATGATTGGGGTGTAGTTTGGTCCTCTTCTGAGCACTTATGAGAAATGTTCAGTCAGATATTTCCATGATTTCCCAAGGAGACCTGGAAAATGACCTAGACATTTTCACTGTCTAGGTCTCAGCTTCCTTGCTC
Organism: Melozone crissalis; assembly: GCF_028551555.1. Lineage (NCBI taxonomy): Eukaryota > Metazoa > Chordata > Aves > Passeriformes > Passerellidae > Melozone > Melozone crissalis. The sequence goes on from NW_026535785.1 coordinate 3,307,148, forward strand.
TCTGGTTCAGGGAATAAATCAAAACCTGATTTACCTGCTGCTTAAAATTCTGTGGAAGTTTGGTTAAAACTACTCAGAGTGAGGATGCCAGGGCAGCTCCCACCTATCTGTCCACTTCTTACAACCCTGAAGTAAGGGCAGGTTTTGGGGTAGAGGCAGAGGAGACCTGTGAGTGTTACAGCTTTAAAAGGGGAACTCTGTCATTTAGTATTAAATCAAGTCACACCTTCATCAAGAGATTTAAATAAAACCAAACCAGGATTCTCCAGAAAACAGCCAAGCCAGGCAGAAACAAGAGTGAAAGGGAGCACAGAGCAGAGCACTGCCTGCAGAGCAGCCTTGCTGGAACTGTTAGAAAACACTCATGCTATGGCTCTTCAGCCTCCTCATCTTCACAGCCACATCCTGCAGAATTCCACAAGATTCTGACTGTGGCAGCACAGCGAAGGAGGAACAAGATGCCCACTGTAATCAGCTGAAGTTCAATGCAGGATTTTCCAAACCTCTCACAGGTATCACTCAGTAAAGTTTAAAAATCCAACCTAATTATGCCTGTGTAGGTGCTGAGCAAGTTGTAACAATTGTATTCAAAGAGAAGTTACAGTAAATCTCAGGAAAGTGTCACAACCTTGAAGTTTTAAAAAAAAAATCTTGATTTCTTACCATCATGAAACTTACCTGTGGATTTAATACCACATGAAACTGTTTCATTGTATGGGGGGAGCTGTACAAAAAAGAAATGAAACTTATTTAAAGGCAAAGCAAATCTATGAACATTCCATATCAGTTTCATATGAAACATCCAAATCCTTTAAAAAATAACATCATAATTGAGATTTGATTTTTGGAGAGGATGCCTTGAACTCATGCTTCTATATTTATCAAATCCCACACTCCAGCTTCAGGTGTCCTTGCAGATTACCACAAGTACTGAGAGATAAAGATTATCTTGGTTACACACCACAGGCTCACCAAGCTCTCAATTCACCTCCCAGCATCTTTCTTTATCAATTTATTTTAGGATGAGGAACATATCCTCTTTTTAGACAAAAGCTGAAGACAGACCAAACTGGGAAAGGATGAAACAAACCTTTGCAAGGAACAATCACACCTAAACCTTTTGACTCTAACCTGCTCCAGGGTGATCCTCGGAATGTTCCAGCTCAGGTGGGGTCTTGAACACATTGATCAGCATGAAGCACCCAGAGCTCAGAGCGTGGATAACTTTATACAAACACTGCCACCATTTCATGGGCTCAGGGCTGGCAGAACCCTTGCCATGGTGTAACCACAGGGGGACAATTCCTGACCCCCTCACCTGCCCCTAAACCTCCTGAGCAGCTCCAAGCCCTGCAGAACCAGCAGCCACTGCCACACTGCACCCAGCTCAGAGGGCACAGAGCAGCTTCACAATGCTGCTCTAAATATAACTCCAATGCTGTAGCAAATAAAATATTTCTTTATTGAAGTTTTCAATTCCTTAAACAACAGATACTCACATATCACCTTTTTAGTGCACTGCAGGCACCAGTGCATCAGAAACAGCAAGAAAAATATTCCTGAAATTCCACTGCAAAAGTATTTTAAAAACTACATGCTGTAAATCCATTTATGAACCTCAATACATCTTAATGTATCATTTTTTTAAGCCAGAAATGAGAACCAATGGGTCGAGCTCCATATTAATTCTGAACACAGGTTCAATATAATTTTACTCAGAGCTAAAAAAAATTACCATAAATGTCTATAACAAACAGTTTATGATACACCTTACAATTTTTGTTTTTATTCAAAGCAAAGACCTTCAGAGAATAAGATTTTCTAAAAGTAGTCAGCCTCTTGATGCCCAAAATATCAGAATAATCAACAGCACTCTTGCAAAGCTGCCTTGCTCCATACACCTGGGTCGTGGGAACCATTCCAGCCAACAGGCATGAGACAGAACATGTGCCAAAAATGTCACATGTAAAAGGCACATTTTAGACAACAGAATGACTGGGTTGGAAGAGACCTTCAAGATTATTGAGTCCAATCCAGTCCCAACACCCCACCTAAACCCTGGCACCCAGTGCCACGTCCAGGCTTTGTTAAACACACCCAGGGATGGGGACTCCACCACCTCCCCAGGCAGAAAATTCCAGAACTTTATCACTTTTTCATTAAAAATTTTTTCTCTAATATCCAACCTGTATTTCCCTTTAGCTTTAACTACTCCCTTGCCAGTCCCCCTTGGGTGTGAGGTTAAGGGACCTCAGGGGGACAGCAGCAATGTGGGACTGTCCCCAGCAGGATGTGTGCCAAACATCCCTGCAGCATTATCAGCTCTGCCTTGTCCTTCTTGAGTCTCACCCTGCCTTTTGCAGACCAATTTTTTACACCAATTAGTGCAAAACTAATAAGCATCACTTTTATTTCATCATCCAGGTAATTAAAACATTGAAGTGAACCAGATCAAGGACAAACTTAAGGAACATTGTTCAACAGCTCTTTATTTTGAAGCTAACCAGTAAGTGGTACACTGAGGAAATGAAGTCACACTGGTGCTGGTGCTGCAGGTTCATGCTTTGAGAACAGCTCAAGATTTGACATTTTCATCATCCTCTAAGTGTTGAAAAAGCTGATGGGGGCACTTCAGGTGACACTACACAGGATGACAATGTCCCACTGCTGTGACTGCAGTTATGGTGGGAGAACAGCAGGGTCATCACAGCTAACAGGAATTACCCAAAGATCTCCTCTGCTACACAGCTCTCCCCCCAGAAATAAATGCTTTTTCCTTTCTGAATTTCCCTCACTCCTCACCCCACCCCGTTCCCTTTGTGCCCTTTCATTGTTCAGCAGTTTATTACACTAATTAGCCTTGGAAAATTAAGCTACAGGAAAGTAAGTCACGTTAACAATGGTTTGTAAACTGTGACAAAAGGATTTCCCCATCCACAGCTCGAGTGTTTGTTTCCTTTATGCTGAGAGGGCAGGATGGAAGCATGACTGAAATGTCTGAATGGAAATGTCTGGAGGAAATGCATGGAAATGGACCCAGAGGAAAATTATTTTTCAAGTCTGGAGATGAGGACAATGGGATAAACTCCTCCCTAGAAAGGAAAATGGTTCATGATTGACTACCAAGAACTGCAGAGAATGAGAGGCTGCAATGCTCTGTGAGTGTGCAATGAACTCCAACACACAAAGGCAACTGTTCCCACTCTGTGCCTCTCTCTGTCACTAATTAGTTCATTATTAATGCATTTCTCAGACCTCACACACAGCCTTCTCTGTGAGCACAGCTCTGAGGGCCAGCAGTGCTCCACCTGGCCAGAAATATGAACAATCCTTGTGCTTCAAAAGGCTCCCAAGGCGTAGAAGCCCACCTTACAACCAAGAACTCTGCTGGGAAAGTTCTCAGTATCCACCCCTTAAAAAACCCATCAAAACTGAGGTACAGGGCTGGAAAATTCATCATCAACATCCCACCACTACTGTCAGCTAGTCCAGCTCTGAAAGATGACAAGCAGAAAGTGGAATCGTTAATTTATGTCTAAAAATTGATTTAATATCCACAGACATGGAAAGAAGACTACTAAATAAAATTTTCAGTTTGTAAATTAGCAAGCCAAGTGAATGACAAATATTTGTATTGTTGTATTTCAAATTCACACAAAGAGATGGAGCTTCAAGATGTTATTTCTAAAATAAGTTTAAAGTAGATCTTACCTCAACAGAGCATCGTGGAGTCACAAAGAACTGATTAAATTCATCAGGGCTGAACTCCCCAAAAATATACTAAAAATAAAAGAGAAGGATCTTTGTTAAAGAACTATTAATATTCAGTACAATCAATAAATTCATATCAAAATGCTTAGGATAAATTCAAAAAAGACCCATGTGCTGGGAGTCAGGAACTCTTACCTTGCATCCCAATTCTCTTTTGGTTCCTTCCTACATCTTTAGCAAGGAACTTTAGGCTCTGAAGGTGTAAGCAAAGCATTTTCCTTCAGATTCCTATTGGAGGTGATCACAAACTGCTCCTCACCCTGTGACCAGTTTAAAACCCTGTTTGGGTGCAGCTGCACCAGTTCATAGCCCCAAGCAAAGGCTGGTTTGCCTTTTAAACCCATCCCTCACCAAATGAGAAAAAACCAAGAATTATTTCTCCAGAGTTGTGCTAAATGAGGAGTTACACATGACTAAGTGTACCTGAGGGCACAAAGAACTGAAATTGTAGGAAAACACACAAAAATCATCAATTCTGTTATTCCTGAAACTCTCCATAACAAACCTAAAATAAAACATCTTTCCCCAACATTATCTTCCTGCAGCTTTCAGATACTTTGCATCTAGATACTCTGAAAAAAGTACCTAACAAGGTCACAAAGAAAATTACACTAAATGAGAAAATTAATTTACAGAAAACAAAGATTGCCAATAAAAAGGCCTGAGCTGTGGGCATTTCACAGCACCTGGAAATTTCTATAAACTTCCACTCCAGCTGTAACAGAATAACACCCAAACATTCAGGACAGAAAGAAGTTAAACAAGGAGCTGAATAAAGTGACAAAACAAAGAGGATGAAAACCACTCCTGGCATGCAGCAGGTCAGCCTGGCCAGCACAGCACAGCCCCCACTCCCATTTATCTCCCTGTTCTCCCATTCTGGACCATTCCCTGCTCTCCTCCCACCAGCAAAGCTTTTTCAGCAGTTTTGAATCTTGCTCGTGGTAAATCTTTAGCTTGGTTCTATTGAGACACAACAAACCAGAGTGGGAGCTGAGCCAGAGAAAAGAATTCCCAAAATCTGGGAAATCATCTCTTGTGAAGTGCAGCCTGCTGCCACACTGCACACACAACAACCCAATCCCAGGGGTTTTATTTCCAGACTTGAGGTGGTTTATTCCAATGGAATTTGCTGCTTGCATGACTCACAGCCATCCACATTCAGAAATCTCACAGCTTAACTGAAAGCCAAATCCCCAGCAATTCCAAACCGTCCTTTTCTTACACAAAAACTGATTTATACACACACCACTTTCACGTGTGCCCATTTCAGTGGCCTTCAGGTTTTTAAAAAAACTAGAAATGTGATCTGGTTTAGACTACAAACAACTCAAAGAGTCAAAACAAACTGGAACATCTGTGATTCAAAGGGTGAAACACAGTTAAACATTTAATGCTTCAAAATCTCTTCCCTCAGCCAAGTGCTGCCCACCAAGGGAGAATCCAACACCCAAACCCAACAAATCCCTAAATTGTACCCAATTCACAGCTCCTGGCACAGCATTCAGGATGGTTTATACTTTCTGTATAACCAAGGCATTTTTATTCAGAACATATGAAGTAGAATTTATCACAGTCCAAAAACAAACTGAAGAAAACCACTTGCTGACTCATCATTAAAATTATGTTTTAGGAGGTATTTTTGATGCTGTCATGCAACAGAACAAAACAATAGTCTCAAGGCAAGTCTATTAAAAGTTCTAGAAATCCAACCCTAATTTCTCAATCTAATAGTATAATACAGTCATTTCATTAGCCAGCATTTTAAGCAAAGTATCACAGGCCTAGTATGTCTTTCTGAGCTTCTTTTTTAATGAACAGGACAAAAATTGAACAAAGTGATCATTAATATTGTATTAATTAACTGTTTTGATTGTGTATTCATATAGAGAAATTTGTGTCTATGCAACTCTTCCTGTGGAATTTAAAATAGGATTTTAAATATTTACCAACATCTCATCCTAGTCAGACTAAAGCTTAAAAATCCCCTTCCCATTTGGCCTTGAAATAAACAGAATTTGATCTGTTTTTATTTGCCAATGCATATTTACACCAGCATTAAGTCACCAGCTGAAAGATCCCTGCATCATAACTGAGAGAAATGATGTTTCAAAATAAACTTAAGGCCCTGATGATGATATCAGTCCTTAAACTTAAAGAGTGGTGACATCAAATCTGCCCAGTTTAACCAACCTCCTCTGCCTGCAGCCATCCTCATCTCCCCAGAAATAACTTCTGCAAGCTGGACAGAATTTCCCACCCTTTTCGAGACACCACTGTGCACTCGAGTGAAAGAGAACTGTGATAGCACATCCCTTGGCAAGTACAACAACCCCTAGCAGAAAAAGAAAGGATTCAGAGGGAAAAATGTATTTTAAGCAATTTGAAAGATACTGTAACTCCCTGCCTGCTGTCCATCCATCCATCCCAAGGAATCAGTGTACCTGGCACTCTGTAAGTTACCTGTGTAAGAAAATACTTGTTTAGTTCTAAAACTGCATCAGCATTGCTGCAGTATTTACCCTGTACCATTAATTCAAATTCTGAAGGTTTTACAGCATCTTAAATGCCCAAGTAATAAGAAATTTTAAGCAAGAATCTTATAAGATCTAATAAAAAGTAGCACACTTACAAGAATATCCTTATTATCAGCATGAGTTTTGGGGTCCTACTTGTTTGCACCCTCAAAATTACTCCAACTAACCTCAAAATTCTCAAAGTTGCCTTCTTCCCAATCTGACAAATAAAATCTAATGCTTGGCACATTAAACATTTAATTAAATTACTTACACGAGCTACTGACAGTCAGCATTAATTTCTCCCCCACTCTATAAATAACATTTTAACACATGCCAGAGATACATCAGCACGTGTTAAAAGCTTGGCCAAACTAATTTCTGATGATTTCAATTCCGATTTGAGTATTTTCAAGTGTGCAAGAAACACACACCCATTACAACTGCATCAGACTGATGCCTTAATGCCCCCACACTGTCCCAGTCTCTGGTCCTGCATGTCACAGCACCTCAAGGTCCCCGTAGGGATAACAGACAGACTGCACAAGCTCCACAACAGTGGGAGTCAGACACAGCCAGCTCAGGGTCAGCCCTGGAGCAGGTGAGAGATTGTGCTGTGCTGGGGATAAGCTGCTTGTGCTGCTCCATCACTGCTGGGCCAAGGCAGCCACAGCCTCACCTGCAGCAGCAACTGCACGGCCCTGAGGGAAGGTCGGGCACTGCCGTGAGCACAGAGCTCACCTGGCCCAGCAGCACAAACTCCCATCAGTAACAGAAATCTGGCAACACACAACCCCAAAATATTAATAAATATTACCTGTGAAATCCTGAGGTTGCATTAATAGCTCTGCACAAATTTTCAGACAAAATACGTATATATATATATGCATAGGAATATGTATAGGAATATGTATGGGTCTATGTACGGGTCTATGTACGGGTCTATGTACGGGTCTATGTACGGGTCTATGTATGGGTCTATGTATGGGTCTATGTATAGGTATTGCTTCAAAAACTGATTTGGATTTATAGCCTCATTAAAAAATGTAGCTGCTTGAAAATCACATTACACAGCAGTCAATGGTGTCAGTGTTCACTCACGTGGATAAAGCTCAGAGATCCAGTCTCACACCAAGACTGAATGTGGAAGAAAATCTAAAGAGAACACTGGGAGAAAGTTCTGAAAATTTCCAACTGTAATGATATCCCCAGACTTACTTTTAAAGATACCTAATCCCTAAGAGGCTTAATTCAGTCCCATCTGCCCTCCCTCTCCTGTCAAACCCTCTCCACAGCCTCTCCCAGAGCTGTCTGTCTGTCCTGGCTGCTGGGAAGGAATCTCTGGTGAGTTTGGAGCAGGAATTTCACTGACCCTGCACTGAGGGTGCCCAAGGTCCCTCAGGACACCCCAGGCCAGGGAGGTTCATGTCTGTCACAGGTTGAAAGCAGATCAGAACAGTAGCAAACACACCCCAGTGACCTTGCACTGGCAACTGTATAAAAATGAAAGCTCCTGAGGGGGGAGGCAGGGCTGGGTGGGAACAACGGGGCTCTGTGAATCCTTGCAGAGGAGATGAAACACAGGGCAGCTCTGCCTCTGCTGCCTTTCCAATTCCTCACCAAGGCCACCAAACTCCTCCTCTGGGATGGATGAACACCTCCAAACCCAAACACTCTGATGGATCCATTCCATTCTCAGCAATAACCCAACCTGACCATTTACAGTGTTAAAAACCACACTAAACTCCCATGATTTAACTCATGTGAGCAAACATACACCAACTTAATAAAATGCTTTGCTTACACTGCACAATCTAGTATTTATGTATTTTCCACCCAGTATCTTCCATACTGAGGTTCCATAAGCAATCACTCAAGTTCTGAACTTCTGGGAGTTTTCAAATGTGAATGTCTTCTTGCAGATGTCACATGCATGAGAGCAAGGATGAAAATAAAACCAGCAATGCTTAAATAAACCTGAAAATGAGGTTTTAGGACATACCAAAAATCTTCCCCTTCAGATACAGACACTAACAACCACCAGCACATTAATTAAAGAAAAAATTGCAAAATTAAACATACTTTATGCTATTCTAAAATGGCATCTTCTCTCATGAACCTGCTGGTGATGTGGGTATTCTAGTACTTCATACTTAATTTATTTGCACCTATCAAGATTTTGCAATAAAGTCTGGGCATTGAATGCAAAATATTGTCATACTCTTGGGACTATTAAAAAACCCACACAACTAAATTCTTAAAAATAACCAAGGAATCAGTTACAACTGTAGTTCTGAAATGCTTCCTGTGTGACTCAAAAGAGAATAAAAGAAGAGCTGCATCTTGACTCTCTTCCCCAAGTTAAAATTTTAAGATTAGAATATTATACAAATACTCTGCAGATGAGAATATCCTTTTAAGTGTAGCATTTTTGAAATCTATTTTTTCTATAATACAAGTTAGGAACATTGAGTGGATGAGACTATTAAAGCTGGAGTTTTCAGCTCACTCCTGAGCCTCTGGCAGCGATTTCCATGTTCAGTCTGACATGCTGCAAGGAATCAAGTTCCCTGTATTGAATCCCTGCCTCCCAACATTAATTCTCTTCAGAAAAATACTCATGTTAAACACTTCCTTAGAGCAAATCCCAAATCCTGCTGATTGTCAGCCCCTGGTGTTTCCAGCCACAACAAAACTGGAATCAGTTTCTAACTTAATCTCCCCAATGCAATTACAGCAGTGGAACATCCAGCTGCACTCCAGGAGATTCTGCAGCACTTGGAACAAATCATTTCATCAATAACATCCCCTTCACATCTTCAAGATATTATTTGCAGCTGGATTTTAACATAAATTACATAAAATGCATTAACCAAACAAATCTATCCAAGAAGATTTGTTTTCTACCACTCAGGAATGAAAGTAAAAGTATTTCTATATTTGTGTGGTAACTCGGATCACTAGGCAACATTTAACTATGCAGATAAAAGCAGCAGCAACAAAACTAATTCCAAAAAGGTGGGGAAAGACCCCAAAGGGTTAAAATACCTGACCTGCAAGCTCTGCCCATGCTGACTGGTTTGTGCTGTGGTCCCCCAAGCACTTGAAAAAGGAATGCAAATGTTACCAGTGCCTGGCATGAAACCCACACTGCTGTTCCTGCCCAGCAGCACCGAGGCTGCCCTGCAGGAATAAAAGGAGGCTGAGTCTGTGCTCCACAGCTGCCTGTCCTAGAAAAATAGGTAGAAATAGCACTGCTGCTGCATCATCATCCTGGGATCACCTGGGCTGCAAAAAGCTACAGGAAAATGAAGTGTCAACTTTGGCTTTCAGAAAGCATTAACGTGGCTTTCATCTACCACCCAACAGCTTCAGATCTTCAGTCAAATCAGTTTAAGCTGCAAATACTCCCACTTCAAGTGCTTTTCCATAAAGGAGTTAAAAATACAGCTTTTACAGCTGGATTATTCCTTGCCACCACTGAATGTCTCAGCAGAAGGCCAAACAAGTCAAACTAGTTCACATTTGAAGTGAAATGATGAAATAGCTGATGTATACCCTAAGCTACACTTAGATATATATTATACATATTATATATATAATCTTGGCCACCCAGTTACTCCTGCAAATTGGATTTACTCTCACAGCTCTGGGACAGGCTGCAGCAGAGCAGGAAAAGGAAGCATTCAGCCAGAAGTGTGATTTCTGGCAAGGAAAAAAAGGCACAGGGATATGACTGCACTTGGGTTTATTAGCAGAGAAAACACTCTCCCATTACTCATCCTGCAGCAAACAAGGCATTGCTTCCTCAGCCTTTACTTCTCTCCCAATTTCTCAATTTTATGGAAAATGTTGGAAAAAGCAGCCTTCCCACAGGTTGTGCTTTCCTCTGAGATGAAATTCAGATGATTACTTAACTGGACACAAGGTTTTACAAACTAACAAATCTCAAGAAAGTTTTTACTGAAATGTTTAAAAAAGTACAGACAAAACTGTGAAACTGAAAAACAGTTTTGCTGTTTGGGCTTTTTATAGATTTTGAATTTGCACCCAGCATCCCATAACCAGGAGCTATGAAAACCACTGGCCATGAATTTACAGCTGTCCACAGCCTAAACAGTATTTCAGGCAAAGCATATGTCAATATACCTCTTTACCAAAAAATAAAGTTGACTTTTCTAAACACAAGCATATGCAAATGAAGGCACACTTGAAGGTGGAGCAGTTGCATATTAAAACTTTTAACAGCTGAAAATGTAACAAATCACAAGCAAACTCTCAGAGAAGCTGCCAGTCCTTTATCATTAGCCTGCAGCTCCAAACTAGAACATGAACACATCTCCACAGTGCCTGGAGAAAGATCAGAGCTAGGTAAATGTAGGTCACCTAAGCCCATGAGTCAGTGCAACTCCTCCTGCCCACCATTTAAGCTATCAAAGGCTCAAAAATATAGTGCATGATCAAACCTTTCCTTTTTTTCCTTCCCAATTCAGGAGCTTTTAGGATGTTATTACAGAATTACAGCTGAAAAAATTACATATTTTCTACATGTTTCACATCAATTAATCTGACAGGTTTTATTCCTTCATAAGAAAAAAAAAAGAATTCTCATCCTCAAAAAGTCATTTTCTGGTCAGAGGAAAGGCAGACCTCTGGCCAGTAGGGAAGCACAGTTGTGACTGTCACATTACTGGCAGGACAAGTTTCATGACCAAATTACCCCTTCCAGCCTGATGTAATTAAGGGAGCACATTGTGGATCTCAGAAGTTTATCCTGAATATTGTAACTCAAATACAAAAGCAAAGCAGGTTGTACTTTTTTTTTATCAATTATATAACGTACTTCAAATCAAAGCAACAAACTGAACAACAACCATAGAGAATCCTGCCAAAAGACAAGCCAGTTTCTTACACCCAAACAAGTTCTGTTTACGTATGCTCCTCATTCTATTTCAAATAATGAGGTGCCTGTTGGCACTCCTCTATTTCAAACAGCAGCTGCCACAAAGTGCATCCAGCCCAAGGAAGTTTTGTATAAAATGGTCAGTGCAGCGAGCAGGGGGGAGAAAAAGGGAGTGCAAGAATAAAAACCAACCCGTGTCACACAGACACCACTGCATTTCTGTGGGAGCTGTTCCACAGACTCCTCATCCTCCCATGTCAGGACTGCACCAGCAGAAAACTCTGCTGCTTCACATTTCAGATTTGCCCCAGCTGATATTTTCTGTTCCACAAAACAACAAAGAGAAAGCCCACCAGAACAGGGACAATCTTATTTTGTAAATAATCACAGCATAAGGAGGGCAGTGCAGCTGCAGCACTTGTACAGGATCATAAAGCAATGGCCCCTGACAGAAGAACTGTACCCACATTTTATAAACTACTTTTAATTTGTATTCTGTGGTACAGCACTGAGTGTTCTTGATGAGAAAACTCCTTCCCTGCACCTTCCCTGGCAGCCAGGGCAGGAACACACATGAAGATCAGGCATTTGGGGACTACAGCAGCAATACCTGCAAAGTGCATTCCAGGCACCAGGGAGAGGGAGGGAACTGAATTGTGAGAGGTGATTACATCAACTCTTGGCTCTGGGGAGAGCAAAAGAAGGAATTTCTGACACCTTTCCACCACCACTACAAACCCACAGAACATCTGCCTGTGATAATGAGAAATAGTAACATTTTCCTACCTGTTTTCTTGCTATGTTAAAACTAAATACAAGCCAAACAAAAATACTTTCCTATCATAATCTCCCAGCTGGCAGTCCTCACAAATATCAAATGAAAAAGAAACCCTTCCCAAACGGGGAGACTGGTCCTTCCTCAGTTCTGCACTCAAGCACAGTGGTTGGTAAAACCCCTCTGGCCAAGGCTCTGTCTCCTCACAGCCTCTAAAAGTTTGGAAACAGCAGCTCCAGGCCGGCTGCTCATAACTCAGCAAACACATTTATTTATTCAAGCTCTGCAGGCTCCTCTTGCACTGAACTAGCTATTGAGTCTATGTGCAAATTGGAAACTCTCCCTATAATGAAGAACAAAAATAATTAAGACTTGCATTATTCTGATTTACCACTGCATGATAAGCTCTGAGGAGAGAGAAGCCGGAACATGAAGTTCCTCAAGAACACAGCCAGTTTAACTACTCTATTACAGGTGGAGCAGGCAAAACAATCCCTCAGTCATTTTATCTAATACTTCCCAGCAGAAAACCTTTAGTGCTGGCCCTTTTTTTTTTTCTTTTCTCTGCCAAGCCAAAATCATTAGAGCTGCAACCTTCAGTGGGATGAAGTTCTAAGAACACAATGGTAAAATCAGTTCTGCATCTGGAGAACACAGCTTGGGCCACATTAAATAGCAAATTGCCTTGGAACACCTCACAGTGTCCACCCAAGTTCCAGGCACGTTCCAGAAATTCACCTTTTTCTGTAGTTTACAAAATCTTTATTTAGCAGCTAAGATCCCGAAGGATTGTTTTCCACAAGCCTCTCTCAGTTCCTCAAGGTGGAAAAGCAGCACAAGCATCTTCCCTGCCATGCCCAGAGCCTGCAGCTCCAGGAGCCAGCACATTCCTGCCCTGGCCAGGCAGCAACAAAGCCTGGCTCTCCTGGAATGGCTTCCAGCTCACAAACTGCAGCCTGGCACTGCCCTGCCACTGCAAAGCCTTTCTTCTCCTCTTGCTGTGTCTGAATTTACCTCACAGGCTGCTTTTATCCATCAAATCCATGATTTAAAGAAGTAAAACCAACAGATATAGACTTGGAGGGGGTTATTAAAAAGAAAGAATCAGAAGTAGAGCTCTAGGAGTAAAACGTGCAAGAATGCGACTTTTAAGAAATGAAACAGATTAAATATGGGCACAGATTAAATATGGGTTGTTAGTAGTTCAAAAATATTACAATTGGCTTGATGAGGCCAAAGATGAGGAACAAGAGTTAGATGAAGAGCTGAACTTCAGAGGATCTGAAGTTATGGGTAAAGACAGCAAAGGAGAAAAAAAGAAATTGAGAATGGGTTTTGTGCCCCCCAGACCACTCTCCCTTCCAAAAGCTGAACTATCACCCAAGATTGTGGAGTCATGAAATCCTTCCACTGCTGTGAGGAATCTCTAACTCAGCTCCAGCAGTTTGTATCTCACACTCCCTCTCCTGTGAGCTGCTCCATGTGCCCTCTCCATGCAGGTGAAGGTGCCAACCTTGCAGATACAGCAGCCAATATTCAGGATGGCATCCTATTATTTTAAATAAGGAAATCACACTAAAAATAATGCTTTTAAAATACAGCAAACAAAAGCAAAGCTGCAAAATTCAGACTGCTTGTATCTTCAAAAAGTCCCACTAGTTTGTGTATGTTTGATATTTTCTTTGCTTATTTCTACTACTCTCATCTTCACAGAGGACAAATCCCTCAAAGGATCCACACAGACCCATCCAAGAGAACCATTCCACCCTGGGCAGTGGGAGATTGCTGTTCCTATTTGTCTAGCAAGCTGGAAAATACAGTGGAATATAAAGAAAAGTGGGAAAAGAATGTATAGCCACTGAATTACTGCAGCTAAACACTGTGGAAAACTAAAATCTCTCTCTACCAGCACCTCAGCAAACGAGTCACCCACACGATGCTTTTCACAAGCAATTACTCAGGGCAGGATTTAGGGTGGCTAAGATTAGGTGAGGCAAAAATTAGCTATCAGGACTCCATCCTGACAAGGAACACAGATTAGCACTTTTGGAAAGCAGCTCAGCCCACCTGCCCAGCACTCATGTGTCTCTTTTGATGGCCTAACTTCACTTCTCAGCCCTAAATTTTTGAAGAGCTGAATGCTCAGAACATTTTGCTGAATTGACAATCTCATTTCTTCTCCACAGGCTGAATGATCAACGAGGTGATTACTGTCAAATTAAATAAAAAAATCATTTGGATCATTTTTCCTTATTTTTTCCACTGGTGGAAGGAGTGTTAAGGAACTGAGGAACCAGTGTCAAGCAGAATATACAAATGGCCAAGAACAAGGAAGAATGAGACTTTCCCCTCTGTGAGTTGCCAAAAATGGGTTATCTCATAGAGAAACAGCCAAAAATAAACCAGAGAATACGTGAAAAACACAATGGTTGGTAAAGGACTCATGGGGGTCACAGAAATGAAACACAACAACCACCACAGAATAAAGGCTCCAATATTTCATGTTCTTTATCAGCTGAGGTTTCAGTACCAGTTCTGCAGAGGTTCTTGCTGTGCTTTCTGCAGGAACTCCAGGACTGCAGCAGGTGACACACATGGATGTGGGATGTCCCATGAGGACACCAGCCCATGTTCTGATTCCCAGCACATTCTCAGCCCAACACGCGGCAGGTGGAAACCTGCAAGGATCTGGCAAAGCCTGTGACAGCAACTTTGTATTTTCAAGGGGTTTGCAAGTTAAAATGAAAATTGGGACACGACACATACGCCACCTCCTCCCCAGACAGTTTTAGAGCTTAAGTATCTGCAAAACAATTTTATGTAGATGCAACATAGCTGTTAAAAGAAATGAACAGATTAATAGACTGCTGCCACCAAACCCCAAACAGTAAATATACTAAAAATTCGTATTTTTAAGTGACAGCATTAAAAATTGGGTATGAGTATGGCAGTAGGTATATTGCAAGAAAAAAAAGAAATCTTAAATGGTCAAAGTAGCTCATTTCAAAGGACTACCACTGATAATGCTGCTACTTTATGTCTTTCCTTGTACAACATCTTCTGTCAGCATTCAGAATTATTTTGCACATATGAATGAACAGAATGCACAAAACAACACTCCAGATATTTCCCAACGCATTTAGTCTCGAAGACACTGAAATAATTTTGCTTTCTGGATGTTAAAAAGCGATTAAAGCAGAATATGCTGACAAACTGATAAAGGCCCAATCTCAGAGAGCTCCCTGGGTACCCTCACGCAGCAGCAGCTGAGTCACCACTTCCCTGGCTGCTCACCCAGGCAGCTCAGAACAGGAACATCCACGGCAGCAGGAGCACAGGCAGCTCTGCTCAGAGCAGGGACAGAGGCAGGAGAGCTCTGTGTGCAGTGTCCCTGCTCTCAGCACAGCTCCAGCACCTCCTGCTCTCCTGTCCCTCATCCATCCATGGTTTGGAGACCCCACAGAAGTGCCACCCAACTGTCATCAGGCCCACCGTGCAGACGAGGTTGAGAAATGATGATGAAATCACACCCTGAACCCTCACACTTCTGCACACTCGGAACCTGTGAGACTTTCCACTTTCAAACAACACCAATGCAGGCAGTTTTTGGAAGAACATGTTTCTCGTGGGTCTGTTCATTGCCTCCTTTGGTCCCAAATCTAATTAAGAGATCTTGCAAATCATAATGACATTCAGTAAAGCAAGGAATTACTCACACAATTGTTCAGAATGGTTGTTTTGCAAATAAGGCAGAAAACAGAAACTGAACTAGAAAATACAAACTGATTTAAGTTGCACATTAGTGATGTCTCCATTATCAAACATTGCTGGCTACTCAGCAAACACACTGCATGTGCTGGACACTCAGACCTGCCAATAAGCAGTTGTTCACTAATTCTAAGTGGTTTTTATATCAAGCTGTCACAAAAGAAATAAATTTAGAGCACACACGCTTAAAATTGGTTTCATACCAAATGGCTAAAAAACACCTTAGCTCTTAGCTTATGTCTTTCCTAACTATAAAAATCCATGAGGAATTCAGACCAATTATGAAGCCACAGAGGCTGCACAGCTCAGCCCCACTGGAGCAGTGCTGGGCAGGAGGGACCCCTCAGAGCCCCTGGCACCCACCAGTGCCAGCAGCACAAAGCCAAGGGGGAAATGGGCACAGCTGCCCTCCCACAGCACTGCAGGCTCAGCACTGATCACAACTCGGGGACATCTCTGTTCCAAGGATGTGATCACATCAAACCAGAAAATCATGTCAGCCTTAATGTGACAATCATTAGTGCCAAGTGTAACACACATCCACTGCATTTATTCTCTCAGATTCAGGAAACTCAGAGCTGTGGCAACACCTGGAACACCACGGCAGCATCTGCCACCTGCACTGAGCAACAAGAGTGACCCCCACAATTCACTGACCACCACAACCCAGGGACCCCCACAATTCTGCACTATGGCTGGACTACAGTGAAGCTCAAGAGACTGAGACCACCATGAGTCTGTTGACAGGAACAAATTCAAAGCTTTATTTCTTCTGCTCTGAAAGCTGACTGCTCCTCTTTCACACCTCTGACTCTGCTGCACTTACATTTTCTGTGGCTTGCAATGCCAGGATGACAATTTTATGTATCTCATTCTTGCCTGCTCTGAAAGCACACTAACTGCATAAACTCTTTTTCATTGTTGTTTCAAGTTCTGTTAGAGAGTTCTCACTCTGTGTGATGAAATGTGGAAGCCTAAACTTGTTAGGGGCAATGGTCTATGGTCACAGCCCTTAACTGAGAAGAAAGTGAGTACTGCCTAAGCAAGGGGAAATTGCCTCAGTAAGTTGTCTCTGACTTTTTTCCAACTTTGTATCAATTAAACACAGCACTCCACAGACCTTTTCAAACAGTTGTGGTTTTGTATCCCAAAGGCAGCAGCAGAACAGAAAGTGAGGTTTTCCATGCTGTAAGGACACCAGAGTGCTATTTCTTGCTTTCTTTGGTCAGCTAGCTATTATTAGAACCCCTAAGATTTAATGGATAGACTGAGTACACTGGAGCTCCAGAGAACTTGATTCTTTTTGCAATTCAGCTGTTACCTGTGCTGACAATGACTCTTTTCCTTTCTGCTTGACTTCCCTCTCCTTTTTACCCTATCTACTCATATTTAAAATGACAAGGCCACCCCACACTATGTGCCAGACTCATTTTGAACTGAATGCCTTCCCTAAGTAACATGGTCCAAACCCATTGTTTTAATACAACTAATCTAATTGCCTGCCTCTACCATTAACAAATTAACTGAACTTTTTCCACTTCCCTCTCCAGTCAGCCTAAAGCTTGCACCAAGAATTCTAGGGATTATCAGTATTTTACCTATTTTAACAGGTTGCTATAGTACCTACAAAGACATCCCACTCCAACAAGACAAAATATTTTCAGAGCAGAAGCCTTCACTTCTCTGTATGAATGATACACCACTTCTGTATTTTGAGTTACAGTGGCAAATCCACTGCCAGCCTGCAACATTCAGGGGGAAAAATGAGGCAGGAAATTCACAGTGATTCTGTAAATCACTACAGCAGGCTCTAATGTTGTATTAAAAAACATGCCCAGTGCACTGGGGGAATAACTCAGCTGTTTCTGCTGGTCTGCTCAGTGGAGTTCAAACAAAATAAGAAGTCTTTCATACACAGATTTCTTTGAAGAAAACCTACTTTCCTGCATGTTTTTTTAAAATGCATCTTTTCACACAACCTTTAGAGACATCCTCTCCTTTACAGCTTCTTACAGATTGTGCGTTTTTCTCTTCCACCTCAAAGCTGAGCCTCACTTGGGGTATTTACTTTTTTAACAAAGTAAAATAATTTCAGATCCCTTAAGTGGTTTTCCAGTTTGTGTTAACATTACCCTCGATGGCAGCCCATCTATATCCCTTTTTTTTCCTACTATAATTCCAAAGCAAACAACACAGAGTGCTTCCCTTAAAGCTCCCATCCATGATCTGAATTCACACACAATGCTACCAGCAGCAAATTCCCCCAAGTGCTCCTGCACATTTCTTTCCTACACCACTGACATTGGTGGCTACAACAGAATCTCAACAAGCATTTCTTGATTTGAAGAACAGATTTTTTTTCACAAGGTGCATGATTCAAAGAAGCCTTGCACAAACACTTTGTTAGGGTTACTGTGATTTAATCTTCCTCCTGCCTAACTACAGGTGAAGAAAAACAGAGCTTGTAGCACACAGTGACGATCAATAAATTGTATGCTGTCAAACAAGGAGGAAAAGTTCTTACACATATTTAAAATATCAGGAATATCTGGAAATAAATTAGGTATTAGAGAGTCAAATGCAAAATGAAAAGAGTAATGTACTTCAAAGTTTTACTCTATTAAAGCACTAATGAATATATTAACATGAACACTAACAAAACAGAATCCTTCAAAGTGTTTTAAAAATAACCAACACAGCCCCATTATTGGAAATACTTAAAACACAGTGTTAAATACCTATGGCACAATTTCATAAAACAAAAACAGGGTTCAGAACCCCAATTTTAAAATCTCAGACTATTCTCTTATGGAATGTCCGAATATACAAACACACACATGTACACACACACACTTTTTCACCACAA
This sequence comes from Melozone crissalis, assembly GCF_028551555.1. Classification (NCBI taxonomy): domain Eukaryota; kingdom Metazoa; phylum Chordata; class Aves; order Passeriformes; family Passerellidae; genus Melozone; species Melozone crissalis. The sequence continues at coordinate 3,325,747 of NW_026535785.1, forward strand.
AGCACAACCCTTTGTTCCCTAATCCCCAGTTGTGTGTTTAATGATCACACATAAAAACTTCCATCAAAAAGCAAAAGCGCAGTTCCAGCACGTTTAATTCTTTGCAAATGAACATCTACATTGCTGAAATGGCATCAGAGTGACAAATGACCATAATCCAATGGCCCAAGGCCAGCAAGTTCTATTCTAACAGATCTGGCAGTTTTGTAGGACACAGCATGTTGTGTGAAATGAGACTGCTCAGTTCACCTACACACAAAACCCCACTTCCCTTCACAAGGATTTTAGCAGCTCCATCAATGCAAAGACCAGTATGTCTGAGCAACTGCCTACAGAAACTGGATTTATTAATAGGTAAATGGCTGGATCCATTCTAAGAAGGCTCCAGATCAGTGCTATAGTCTAGAATGCACAGAATAAATAGCAGTGATTCACAAAACCTGTGGGTTTCAGCCTATTTGCATGCTGCCATATAGTTCCAAATTTAAGTTCTATGTCAGTTTTCCCAGACTTCCTTTTTTTAAGTCAACCAACCCACATTCACCCACTTCACTCAGTGTGGATTCACCATTCACATTTTAGAAAGGCAAATGATCCCTTGTGGCTACCCAAACTCCCAGCTCCAGCTTGAATTCCCAAGATCACAGAATTCCCAAGAAGGAATAACTGCACACTCCATGGGCAAAAGATGAGCCCAGACCCTTCTGAGCAATGAAAAAGAAGTGGGGAGAGACAAATCCAGCTTCTTCAGCCCTTTAAACACAGACACAACCGAGCAGCAGCAGCGAGATGGGGCACTCACACACCTCCCCCCAATCCCACTCCCACAGCCACCCTTTATTTTGTGTTCAGGGTGTTTGTCCCCCACATCTTCAGTGAATTTCACAAACCTGACAGAATCCAACTGCCCCATCCCCAAACGTTTCTTTCTGCCCATGAGGACACTCCAACATTACATATATGTGCACAAGGAACTCATCCAGCTGCATAACAACCATTTTTTGGACATTATTTTCGAGACATCGATTTCCTAATCACCACAAACATCAGGCAAGACACTGCAAAGGCAGCACAGCACAAATGCCTGCAGGCTGCTGCCTTTTTTTTTTTTTTTCTTGTCTTCTAGAAAGAGTCCTGGCTTAAGGAAACACCAAGCTGCAGCCTGGCAGGGAGCAGGCCATAAAAGAGGCAGCTTGCAGTGCAGTGTTGCAGGAGTCAGGTTGCACGCCATGTTCGAGTTCCAGTTCTTCTGGTTGCCAGGCCAGACACAACCTGGGTGAGGATGAGCAGCTTAGGAACTTGTTCAGCTTTTTTTTCTCAGCTCAAACCCAGCCTGGTTTTCACTTCAGCTGGGTTTGGGGCCAGCGTGGTACCTTTAAAATGGCACCGAGCTCATCTGACACCACAGTAATGGTGGAAGAACAAAACAAGCATAAATGATTCATTCTGCTATGGTATCCTTTCTTCTGCTCAACTTGTTTTCACAGGATTTACAAATGATGCCTCTGTATTAATTCTTTCTATGAAAAACAATAGAAAAAGTGGCTAAAACAATTGTTTATACAGTTCCTACAGAGTTTTAGTCTTTCCAAACAGGGAAATAGTTTTTAAGCTGTCTTTTTTATTTTTTTTTTTAAGAGATTTTTAGATGCCCTTGATGACAAGTGGGTTTAACTAGATCAGCTTAACATCTTTAGTGTCATGGAGCAATAGAGCAGGTTCACTTGTAGCTCACCTTAAAAAAAGGACAGATTGTGAATGCAGTCAGCACACACCCAGCAGACCCACACAACCCTGAAACCTCTCATGAGGTGATTATGAAATTGTGACATGGAGCACAGAGGTACAAACAGCAGCAAGAGCTGAACTGTGCTACCAAACACCTCTGTGCTGGCTGAGCTGAGCTGGCACCCAAAATCAATGGGAATATTCGATAGGATGGGGTTTCAGGAGTCATTTGTCACAACGTGCAAACTGACTGATGAAATATTTCTGCCCACTATTCCATGAATCCACCCATGGCAGAAATCTGACTCTGCGTTTTGGCTGGAGGAGCAGCACCATTTTCCTGAAGATGTTTTTTCCCCTGTGTGACAAAAAATGCCTCAGTGATGGTACAGCCAAATTGGAGATATGGAAGAAGAACACACTTCTGTCTACTTCTGCATCATGACATGAACATAATGATTCAATAATCTTATTTATCTTCTACTCAGAACAGGCAACTTTTATCAAAACTTTCTTATTTTTTCTGTAACACTATCATCCTAAACCAAAAAGGAAACACCTTACACATGTAAAACTGCATCCCTGAGCTTATCTTCAGGATTTCATCCCACAGGCTCCAAGACATTGTTACCTTAATTCAGCATCTCAGCACTGCTCTGGAAGATGTGCTCACATAAATCCCACACAGCATCTCAATAAACTGGTTACATTCGAAAAAAACCCAAAAACAGGTTGTGTTTAGTAACATGAACAAAGCATTAGGTAAACAATATTTTATAAATGTGCTTCCAAAATATATATGTTCCATGTTCCATATGCAAACTATCTAATACAAATAATATATTACAACTTCAGCAGCAACTTCACAAGACCTAAAATCCACCTTTACCTACAGAGGGGGATGATTTAAAGTAGTCTGTGCTCAAATTGCTACTAAAGATGAATTTACAGCACAGTTTTTATTTCAGCAATGGAGCACTTCACCATGAACTAAATCACCAGCATAACTTATTTTTTTGTTTTAAAGTACACCAACATAATTATGTACAGACCAAACCAAATCCTTAACTCCTCTAAATCATTTTAAAAGTCGCATTTTAAACACCAAACTCGTTAAACTGACCACATGCACGGCTGAGGGGGGAGAAAGCAGGCAGTGAAACAACTCTTGAGCTGGACACTGAATGCTTCTGATGTATCTGCATTCCAAAATTCATTCACTGGGACAGTAAAAAAAGTGAGTGAGATTCCTTCACTTTGAAATAAAACTTGAGGGACACAAAATTTTAAAATGAGTCGTAAATTTGAAGCAAACTCCAGACACTGCAGCTGCCTTAAGAACACCCACATTAACAAAAGCTCTCCCGTTTTTCTCTCAGACATAAATAAATCAAGCTGGACAAGGAATGTCGGTATAGTTTTCACGAATTAAGAACTTTAAAAATGGAAATAACAGTGCCACCAGTGCACGTCTTCATTTGATGTGTAACTTAAGTTCATTGAGAAGAAAAAAGACCAAATCTATAGGACTTATAGTAAAGCATCATCCTGTTCAAAATGACTTTGTATGAAACGTGCTTTCTATGACAGAAGACACAGATCCTTAACAAAATTACTTTTAACGCTACCACACTTTTCTAAACTTTATTGTTTGCTAAACAACAAAGCTGCTCTAAGTCTTGCAAATAAAACGCTCCAGAGCTCCACACGCTTCTCCTGACACTCCTGCTTTCAAACTCTTTGGGAGAAAAACCTTAAGGGAAAGAAACAGCGAAGCGAACCCATTCAATCATTCGCTCTAAGCACACACCGGATTAGCCCAGGAACCGAGCTGTAAACTTCCAGCGCAAAACCACCACGACTGCAGTTTTTTTTCCACTCGGTGCACAAATCTCCGGGGCTGGTTCAGCCAGTGGGATCCGGGGAATCCGCACACGCATCCCCGGGCACGGCGATCTTGCAACACTCAGCCCTTTGCACCCCGATGCGCCGGGCTTTAGCGAGTGTTTGGGCGGGGGGGAGGGGGGAGGATTAGTTTACAAATCTCCTTATTCCCTTCTCGTTATAGAATCGTTTCTGCCTCTCCCCCCCTTCCAAAAAAATTCAAAAGAGCGGCCGGAGCGATGGGCTCTGTCCGAGGCACGCTCGGCCGGGGGCTCAGCAGCGGCTCCCCCCGCCCCGGGCCCCGGCGTGGGGACACCGACACCGGCGCGGGGCCGACCCCCCGCGCTCCGGGCCCCTCCGGGATGGGAATTCCGCCCCGGGAGCGCCGGATCCGCCGTCCCCGCGGGCAGCGAGGCCGCCCCACCGCCCTCAGCACATTCAATGAACGTGCACAATCACCCTGGGCCTACTCCCGGCCACCACGCTCCCCCCCCATCCCGCGGCCCGCCCGCCGCCGGGAGCCCGGCGCGGTCCGGGCGCGGTGCCGCAGTGGTGCCCGCGGTCCCGGCCGGTACCTGCGCGCCGTGCAGGGCCATGGCGCCCCGCGTCCCCCGGGAGCTCGGCGGTCCCGGCCCCTCACGCCGCCGCCCCCGCCGCCGCCATCTTCTCCCTCGCACGCACCAGCCGGGCCGGGCGGGCGGGCGCGCGCCGCACCGCGCATGCGCCGTCCCCGCCCGCCCGCTGCGCGCGCACGGGGCGGGAGCTGAGGGCGCCCAGGGAAAAGGGCGGGAGGCGGCTCCGCCTCCCTGAGGGGAGCGAGGCGGGCGAGGAGCCCCGAGAGCTCCCCTGGAACCGCCCGGCGGGCATCCCGCCTGTGGGAGTCTGAGGGAGCGGAGGGGGTTTAGCCTAGGGGAGAGGAGGCTGAGAAAGGATCTGGTTAATGCATGTAAAATATCGCCAAGGTGGGTTCTGAAAGAATCATGGACGGAGCTTAAAGATCATCCGCTTCCACTCCCTGCCATGATCAGGGACGCCTTCTACTGTCCCAGCTTGCTCCGTGCCCTGTGCGGCCTGGCCTGGGACATTGCCAGGGATCCAGGGGCACCCTGTGCCAGCCTGGTGCCAGACCTTTTTCTGTGGTGCTCAACAACAGAACAAGCAGCGGTGGCCATAAACTAAACCACGAGAAGTTTCAGCTCAGTGTGAGAAGGAATTTCTGTCCGTGTAAGGTGGCAGAGCTCTGGAACAGCTGCTCAAGGAGGGCATGGGGTCTCTTCTGAGGGAGCCATTCTGACCCCACCTGGCCACGTTCCTGCTCCAGGTGTCCCTACCTTGGCAAAGTTGTTGGGCTGGGTGATCTCCAAAGATCCTTTCCAGCCCAAATAATTCTGTGATTCCTTGATTAAGTTGGAAAAACCTTCCAAGACCATTGAGTCCAACCTGTGACCAACCCCGACCTGGTCAGGCAGCCCAGTGTCACATCCAGGAATTCCTTGGACACCTCCAGGGATGGTGATTCCACCACCTCCCTGGACAGCCTGTTCCAATGTTTAATCACCCTTTCTGTGAAAAAATTCCTCCTGATGTCCAATTTTCTTCTGTAAAAGGGCACATGCACAAATCTTATTTGTCAGTCTGGTAGGTGACAGGTAAGGCTGTGTGCCCAGGTGATGCCAGAGTGTAGCTGTCCCACCTCTGTCCCAAATAACCAGGGTGGGAAAGGGTTCAGGGCTTTATCTAGGAAAAAAAAATAGGAATGACTAAGCCAATCTCATGATTTTGAGAGGATTGAGTCATAACAATACTGAAACCCCCAGGCAAGAATCCATCAAATTAATCGCTAATTTACTCCATATTTTTTTTTCCTTGCAACAAACTACCAAGTCCTGCAAAAGTCTAATTCAGCTCTGGATCCATAGCGAGTGATGGAGACAACTTTATATCAGTGAGAAAATTGAATAGAAGGAAGAGCACAGAAGAACTCGGTGTCTTTGGGAAAGTGGGGAGAAGATTCCTCCCCGTCTCCAGGACAAGGACACGTCCCTCCTGTTTTGTGAAGAGCAACACTTCCCGTGTGCTAATGACAGTAAATGATTTTCTCTATCAGCCTTCACCCTTCCAGCTGACACACCCAGCTGCCGCTCCCTCGCTTTTGTCTCTCCCCAGTGCTGCTGTGCTGTCCTGAGGCAGAGAACCAGCAGTGAAAATGGCTGGTTAATATTAAAGGGGAGAAACAAAAAAGGGAGACAAATGTTCAGGCTTTTTGCATACAGCATTTCAAACGTCTGAAAGCCCCTCTCCCCTCGGGACTCTAATTTACAAGGTAAATAATGGAGTGAAAACCCTTACGTGGCTCGTCTGGTTGAAAGCAAAATTCCCTTCTGCCCACAATGCTGCCTAAGTAAACTGACTGTTCCAAAATACAAATGAGCACAGTGTCTTCAGCCTGGAAAGCAGAAATTCAAATACCAAAAGTGCTAAAACCCAGAGCTGAGGGTGAAAACTGAGAAAGGATGTCACTGTTTCATTCAGCAATGTTTTAAACACGTTCGATTTTATCCCATCTTAGTATAGTTTAATTATAAAGTCTGTTAACGTTTTACCATAATATTTTCTAATAATCTAAGGGGTTTTTTGTAATACTGTGCTTTGATGAAACTTACCTGCTGCAAAGTTTCCACCTCGGTTCTGTTCCAATAATTTTTGCCTGTTATTTCATTACTGCTTTCATTGCACAAACCAGTTGTATCTTCTTACATTCTTTATGCCAGTGGCTGTGAATTATCCCTCCAAATCAACAAGTTGCTTTTCCAAATTAAAAAAAATAACCAGTGTTGTGTTTTTCTTTCTGCATATGCACATTCTTAAAATTCATGGAGCAATGTTCCCGACAACATGTGGATTTATCAAAACCAAACGAGGCTGTGGAAATAAAGGATTGTGTGACAGCAGCCCGGGAGCTGGATAAACCACTCCCAGGGTATCTGGCTCCGGGTGCTGCTGGAATTGCTCCTATCCTGCTGCAAATGCAAAGTGCTGGGGACTCCGTGGGACTTCACAAGGTCATGGGATCTGTGCTCATGTGACAGTGCCAGATGTGTACACACGGCTTCTGAAGGTGACTTTTGGGGAGCGGGAGCACTCAGGACCCTCACACCACCTTTTCAGGGACAGAGGGAATGCTGTAGCCCTTCAGGAGGTTTGGTGCTGTCCTTGTAGAGCTTCCTCCTGGTGCCAAGAGTTTCAGGAGCTCCCAGGACCTTTTCTCCAGAGATGCAGAACCTTTATCCCAACAGTTTCTAGGTCCAGTAAGGGCTTTGCCTACATGCAGTATTTGCAAGCCCTGGTTGGATCTCAGGGAGGGTCAGTTGCCTCATATTAAAACCAGGATATTTAAGTTTTCAGTAGAGAACCAGCCAGCTCTAGGTCACCATCAAAGATTGTACAATTATCGACCTTATCGACCTTGGTGATATTTTTTTAACTTTCTGAGCCCTAAATGTCCCAGGCCAGCAGCAGGCACTGGGAATGGGCAGAGGGAACCTGAGAGCAGAAGGGCAGGAATGGTTCTGCAGGTGGAAGAGTTTACACAGGTAACATGGGCAAACAGCAGCTATTTAATTCCAAAAATGGGTTAATGCAAACCTGACTTCAAATTCCATTGAAAAGGGGGAATTCCTAAATTTTCTGGACATTTCTAAAAAGATTTGCTGATGCAAAAAGCTGAAGCATGGACTAGGTCAAGCAGAAACACATTTGAAGTGTGGACAAGCCTTGAGCAGATCATGTGGATGCTTGACTCAGTGTTTCAATGATCTATGCAGAACTTCTGGCTAATTAATTGTGACTTATTCATCCTTATCTTAAATACAAGGTTCCCTCTTCTCATTCAACCATCTCTGTCAGTCCTGGAGCGTCAAAAGAACCAGCAAGTCTCCATCTCACCTTCCCCTCGTGTTCTGTCACCAAACCCATCATAAAACAAAGTTATATTTTTTTCCCAAAGCTACTCCAGGTTCCAGGAGGAACTAAAAGATGTGTGTAGCACCAACAACCCCGTGCCTGGCCTGTGTCCTCCTGTGTGGAATTACCAGGAAGGAGGAGGAAGCTATGAGTAGCTGAGCTGTGAGTAGCTGAGCTCTGACTCTCACAGTGTGGTGACAGAACCTCTCCATCTGCCCTGACCTGATCCCTGAGACACCCCAGAGCCACAAGTTCATGAAGGGATAATTAGCACTTCTCTCATTATTACATTCATGAGAACTGAAATAGCTCAAAAGCTGAAATAAAATAATATTTAAAGCCTGTCACGCCAGCTTTTATTTTTTTGTCTTACTGGTCAGAGCTTTGCTAAGACATACCAGCAAGGGAAGAATCACAATTCAAATCTGGGCTTGTTTTCTGCAAGTTAAATTGCCCTCAGAAAGAGCACTGGAGGTTGAATTATTTCTTTACATTCCCTAGACACACAACCCCTTTTTTTGCTGTCACGCAAGAATCCAGAATCCCAAACAGTGCCCAGAAAATCAGCAGTGTTTGGAAGAAACCCCTGAAAGCAGTCAGATTCTTACACACAAAGACACCAGCACATTTTTCTCAATTTAAAATATCAACTTGAGAACAAAAATATTTCCATCTTCTCTCTCAAGCCCTCAAAACAACTGCATCTCACACCAGGCTGGGATTGTTCCTCAGGGCGCCTCGAGGGATTTGTTATCCAACGTCAGAGTTGCAGCAGCAGCTCCTTGGCATGCCAGTGCCACCATGCAGGCATGGAAGTGTGGGAAGAGCAAACCTGAGGGTTCTGGTAGCTGCTTTGTTTCAGGTAAAACGAGCTTTCCTCAGAATTTGGCAATGGAAGCCTTTTTAGAAATGAGGCAGAGCAGTTGTGATTTTTCCCTGGGGCAGGAAGAAAGAGCTGTGCTTCCTGGCAAGAGTGAAACACTTCACAGAGCTTAGGGATGAAGGCAGTGGGATCTGCAGGTTCAGGAGCCAGGCTGAACCAAGAGAATGCACCTTTCCTCTGCCAACCCTCATTCCTCACCAAGAAGATTGTTCAGACCTCAAAAACCAGAGCAGAAATCCACTGGTGTCACACAAATTCTCCCTTTCATTTTTCAGGAATTCCAGCACGCCAGTTCCCAAAAGCTGAGCAGTGCTGGGGAGTGAGGGTGAGCTCCAAACTCCCTGTGCTGTCTGCTGACACTTCTGAGGGGTGATCAGCCACATCTGGATCCACAACATCCCAAATCCAGGGGGATCAGCCACATCTGGACCCACAACATCCCAAATCCAGGGGGATCAGCCACATCTGGACCCACAACATCCCAAATCTGGGGTGATCAGCCACATCTGGATCCACAGCATCCCAAATCCAGGGGGATCAGCCACACCTGGATCCACAACATCCCAAATCTGGGGTGATCAGCCACATCTGGACCCACAACATCCCAAATCCAGGGGTGATCGGCCATGTCTGGATCCACAGCATCCCAAATCTGGGGTGATCAGCCACATCTGGATCCACAGCATCCCAAATCCAGGGGGATCAGCCACACCTGGACCCACAACATCCCAAATCCAGGGGTGATCGGCCATGTCTGGATCCACAACATCCCAAATCTGGGGTGATCAGCCACATCTGGATCCACAATATCCCAAATGCAGGGGTGATCAGCCACATCTGGACTGAAAACACCCCAAATCCAGAGGCACTGTGCCAGACCTTGCCTTTAGGAGTGCTCCCTGCCATGGGCTTGGAGGTGCAAATGGGGATCACTTGTTCCTTTAGTAACGGGAAAATGCTTCTGGCAGCAGCAGGTAGGATCCCCCAGGGACCTCTAATGACACAGGACATGTCCCACCCTCACTCACAGCCTCTGGCTTTGGTATTTTCCCCAACAAACCCTTTTTGATGAGCACTGAAGCTGTCTTTTGTTCATGTTTAACATTAAGAAATTGTACATTGTTTATCTACACTCCATTAAATTCTGTCTTTGAAACCACCCTACAAACTGGATTGGATCTTTTGTCAGACCTGCAAAAATGTGAAAAGGAATGGTTTGGCTTGAAGGGACCTCAAAACTCACCTTGTGTCACCCCCTGCCATGGGCAGGGACACCTTCCCCTGTCCCAGGGTGCTCCAAGCCCTCTCCAGCCTGGCCTGGGACACTTCCAGGGATCCAGCACCTCCCCACCCTCACAGGGGAGAATTCCTTCCCAATATCCCATCTAACCCTGCCCTCTGGCAGTGGGAGCCATTGCCCCTTGTATCTTCTGACTGTCTGGAGCAGAAAAATGTAGAAAAAAAATGAATTATCTAAATAAGTTCTACTTCTACTTAATATTGTTACATTTATCTTGCTGCTAAAATGTTTCCACTGTTATGAATTCCACTGAAAAATGATTACAGGATTATTTTTTTCCAATTAATCAAAAAGGAAAACCTCAGTGAAATCAATACACAAGACATCAGACTGTGATGAATAGAATATTCTAAACTGGATTTATTGTTCCCAGACATTAATGTCATACATAAACACAATAAAAGAGGGGATATAGTAACAAGCAACCCAGTAACAGAAAAAAAGCAAGTCTTTGAAATTTTTGTTGAATACTTACACATGAAAATGTCCCCAAAAAGTTAAGTAGCTGTCAGTCAACATAGCAAGGATTTCAGATATTAAAAAAAATAACCCCAAAAACTTGTCAATGAGTTTGTCATAACCAAAATGTTCAATTTGGGGTTTTTTGGTTTTAAATTTATTTTTAGGCTAAAAAAGAATAACCATTACCTCATGCAGTACACTAAGGCTTTAAAATAAATCCATTAATGCAAATGAAAGCCTGACTCCTGAGGCTTTTTTTTAATTAAAAAAAACACCAAAAAAAAACCCCTCAAAGAGTTCCAGAAAATTAATTCCAACTAGTTTTCTTAGCATTGAAGAAACAACCTATAACCTCCTTGCACTCCAGAAATTTATTGTCACCTCTTTCCTTACACATGTGCTTGTAGTAGGTCTTAAAGTAGTTTTCTTTAGTAGAAACTCTTACCAGAGTTTCAAATGAAATCAAGTGCAAAAATGTTTTCTTAGTGTTTTCCAATGATTGAGGTAAGTAGTTTGAGGGGGGGAAAAAAAAGACAAAAGAATGAGGGTAGCAGGATATCACCTGGAAAAAAGACAAAAGAATGAGGGTAGCAGGATATCACCTGCACATACACCAGATCAGAGAAATCTGAAATACATGGAAAGGGAGATGGGAGAGGAGGACTGAGGAGAAAATAACAGCAATGATCAACAGCTGAACTTTAAACCAAAGCCCTTGAAATGCACTCAGCAGATCAGCAGCCACTGAATAAAGGGTGTTTATGGCATGGCTGTCGAGCTGGGCTCTGGGGGAGCTGGGATTGTGACAATAGTCCCGATTCCAGCTGACTGCCTGACAATGCTGGGAATGCCAGCGCTGCTCCGGCAGCTGCTCCACGTCCTGGCCAAGCCACACAGACACCAAAGATCATCACACCAGGAGCTCCTGATGCCAACAGCGCGGTCACGAGCACAGAGCTGCAGCTTCTACAGTCAACAACGTAATATATGGCAAACGAGAGACTGAGTTAGCAAAATGTGGTATAAAAAAGTAGAAAAGTTGTTTTTAAAAACCTCCTTAAAACGTCGATATAATACGATGTATGTGGAAATGCCATGAACCACAGAAGGAGAAGCCTAAGCCTTGACATTCAGGAGAGCAGCAGAACCTCTCTGGCCACATCACCCTTCGTATAGCAAGAGGGGGAGTTTTTGGTTTTGTTGTTTTTACCTTAAACATGAGTTTAATTCAAAAACCACATTCAAGTGAACATTTTCTGAGGTTTCAGAAGATGCCCTCCCCACCCTGTTTAAAAAGAAAAAGAATTAAGGTTAGATAGAAATGTCTAAATACAAGGAGCCCACCACCCAAGGGTGGCTATCCAGGAGTGGTCATCTTCCTCGATCTTGATGTTTCTTTGTTTTTATCTTTTTCTTTTTGTCCTCTGTTTTGGGTTTCAGGGCGCAGACGCACGCGGACACTCCGGCAATCGCTTTGGGCAAGTCCGTCCCTTTGCACCACTTATTTTTCTCCTTATCGTACACCTGGACTGTTTTGGAGAAGACAGCCTCCTCCCAGCTGTACCCTCCAAGGATGTAAATCTTGCCTTCCCAAACCGCCACCCCCGATTCACTGTTGGCTTGCAGCAGAGGGGCCACCCTGGTCCACTGGTTGCACTGGGGGCTGTAGGACTCCACGCTGAGGATGTCGAACCGAGCCATGGTCTCGATGTTGTCGTCGCTGCCGCCGATGGAGTAGATGTTGTCCTGCAGGGTGCACATGCTGTGCCAGCCCCTGGCCGTGATCATGGGCCTCTTCTCCTCCCACACGTCCGTGCGGTAGTCGTAGCACAGCAGGTTCTTTCTGTAGGGCCCGATCTGGTAATCGTGGCCTCCCGAGATGTACACGAACTCCTTGTACACGGTGCCGGCGTGGCCGTAGGTGAACCTGGGGCACAAACAGGAGCAGTCCTTAAGGGTTTTATCAACACACCAGCACGCAGAGGGGCTGTGCTAAAGAAGCAAATAAACAGTAACTAAAGGCAGAAGAATCCCTGATCTGGCGGTTACCCAGTAACTGTAACTCCTCTCATTCCCAGGGCCTCACCCTGCACTGCAGAGTGCACAGCCTGGCAACCACTTTTAAATCACCCTTTCCATAGCTGGTCACTACAGAGCACTAAGGCATGACAATCACTTCTTAATGCATCCTCTAGAGTGTGTCACACAACAGAAATAGCCCATCCTGCTCTGCTGGCATGACCTTCACTCCCATGTTTCTGCTCCAGTGCTTGGCTTGCATCAGCCTGAGAGGGCCAGAGAGGGAAAAAAATCCACATCTCAGAAAGGGTTTCTGTGACAGAAAGAGGAAATAATCATGACACGTCTCAGACTTACCAGTAGGGATAAACCAAGAGAAACCAAGAGGAAAACTGCTGCTGCCTTGCCCTTGCACAGCTTTAGGATCACTGCATCCATTTCTTACCCACGGGCGCTCTCTGCCCGGTTCACCTGCAGTCCCAACACAGGCAGTGTCCTTTTCATGAGCCATCTGTCTGCTCTGCCACCGCTGCCCTACAGCTGGGAACTTCCTTGGTCACCCCAGGACAAGGCAGCAGCCCCCAGCCCATCACAGATCATGAGAGAAAATGAGATTGGAGAAGCAGCACCATGCATGCTGCATCCACAGGGCAGAGAGAAACCCCTTTTGATCATCTGTAATAAACCCACTATAAGAACAGCCTGGAGACCTAAGTTTAACTTCACACTGGGCTATTCCTGACCAAACCCCTTTGAGACAGCCAAGGTGATGAACAGCATCAGCTGCTTTGAACATATTGTTCATACACATATTTTTTCCCTCTTTTGGGGGAGTTGGGGTGTCAAAAGATGCAGCACCAGCCACAGCGAATTGGCTCTCACAAGGAGCCCAAGCAATTCAATCCCCACAGGGCACAGAGCAATGTTCTCATCAGGCTGCACTCACCAGCCTCTACCACCATCCTTTGTGGTCAGGCCCTGCAGACCACGCAGCCTCCATGGCAGACAGAGCTCTGTTAGCATTGCTGCAGCCTTTGAACTGTGCCTGGACACGCTGGAGCTCCGTGTGGAGAGAACCTTGAGCTGTTTTTATTTCACAGGCTAATGGTTTCTCTGAGCCACACAAATGCTATCGGAACATCTTCCACGCACCTGAGTGCCAGCACTTGCGTGCCAAGGGAGAAGATGGCCTAGGAAAGAAACCCCACATTTACCCTGAAAGCACAAGGCTTCTGAGATGAGCTAAAAGATGGTTATTATCCTAGATGCCTACCAAAACCTCTGATCCCTGTCTGAATCAGATATTTTAATAGGTTCCTGCTACAAGAAGCAGAAAACCCCCTGACACGCTTGGGCTGACAGTGCTGAGTGACCAGGACAGTCTGTTCAACTACAGGGGCTGGAGATCTTGCAGAGGTGACTTCACTGCTGTTCTCCTCCTTGGCCTCTCAGGGAAAAGATGGAGAGAAAAAAAGAGAGAGCTTTGGTGCAGTTATGGACTTTATCCAAAAAGGCAACTCAGAATTTCCAGAGCTCTCACTGTGCCTCATGATGGAAGCAGTTAATTCACGCTCAGTGCTTCTGGGGGACACCATGTACCCTGAGCACATGGACCCCTGGCTTTCACCCTGACAGAAACACCAGGCAGGTGAAGTGCCCAGAGATGCTGCTCCTTGGCTGAGGTCTCTCCCAGACAAAACAGGGGCTGTCCCACTCCAGTGGCTCCTGGGCTGCTTGTCAGAGCCTGTGTTTCTCTACAAACACAGGAATGGGTTAAAAATGCTCACTCTGGGGATGGGGTGAACAGCTTGAGCTCAGTTCATTTCAAACTGCAGCAGACTTTAAACCCACATGAAGCCAAGCTGCCTGGAGGCTGTGCTGTACCAGGGAGTTTGGAGGAGTCAGGAGGGGGACAATGAGAGGACATGGAGTGCACCCCAGAGCCCTGCACTGCTGGTGGCAATCACACTGCATTCACCATTCAGGGGGAAAATGACCCTAAGTTAATGAAAACCTGCTTGGCTTTTGGAGAAGTAAGTTAAATATTCTCCTGCTCTGGAGCTCTGTGCAGGTAAGCAAGCAATAGCCATTGTGTCTCAAGCACAGGAATGCAGCCCAGCACGGGCAGCTGCAGAAAAAACACTGATTTTCTGGTTCTTTTGTCTCAGTCAATGTCTGTGTCTAGGAAACAGCAACAGCCAGAGAGTGCTTTGACACAAACCATCAGATCTGAAGCACCAAATCAACCATCAATTTGTTTTTGTCCAGCACAGGACAAATACCCACTGAAAGGCACCAGAGGTGTTTCACTTTGAAACTTTCACTTCTGAAAGCTCATCCAAAATAGCATCACTTTCCTAGGAGCTGCATGAAATAGATGCATAAATTGAAACCAATCAATACAAATCCTTTCTACGAGGCCTGTGATTGAGAGAGGGGCATTTCTAAATGGGCAACAGAACAGGCACATCAATAGAGTGGGTCTAGACATCCTCCAACAGAGAGCATTGAGCATTTTGGCAGCATTATCTGCAAGAGTGGCCAGAAAAAAGCAGAGGCATTAAAGAAAAGAGATTTGATTTTAACATCTGCTGGAGCCTGGCACCAATTTTGAATGCCTTAACCCAGATGCAGTGCTGAAAAATTAGTTCCTGACCCAGTAACACCATTCAAATGCCAGAAAACCTACAATTTACTGCCCAAGACAGAAGAGCACATAACTCAGTAGAGCTTTGGGAATCCCCTGCTCCAACCCAAGTCCAGGTGAGCTGTGGTTGCTCTGGATCTCGGTGTCCACTTGTGGTAGCCCTGAGAGATCATTCATGACCCAACTGGCAGAGCAGATAGCATCACTGCCCAACCTGTTCCAGCACAGCTCCCCACACAGCAGCTTTCAGTTCTTCTGCCAAACTTTAACCTAGGGCCACTCCATTAATTCACTGCTGGCTGCAGCAGACCTTCCATGGTGTGCTCCGGATGAGAACACACTGCCCCACCTGCAGCTCCTCAGCACCGCTGCTCCCTGCCGGGCTAGAAACCATAACAGAAACTGCTCCCAGTTTCTGGGAAAAGGGGAAAAAATATAAAACCTCTCTGAAGAAAGGAAAGGTATCCCACAAGCAAGGACCCTAATTGTTACCGTTAGGCTGGATGTGACATACACACATGATCAGGGTTTAAGAAGAAAAAGTTTTTTATTCTGCGTGTTCTCCAGCTTATATACTCTTAACAAAGTGTGATCTTAAGTCATTAACTACATCACAGTAACTTATTATATTCATTGGTGTAAAGCAATTAACATTTCTGTAAAACTTTTGCCAATTATATTAATGTAATAAGGCATGTATACACATCTCAGCAAAGCTGAGTGAACAGAAGAAATAACAATTGATGATTTTTGAGTGTATCCATAGCAAAGAAGACAAGACTGTCAGCATAGAAACAGATTACAAAAGATACAGGAAATTTTTTGTAAGCTAGACTACGTGCATAAGTAGATGTGTATATGTGCCTTATTAAATTTCTGTAAATCTTTTACCAATCATATTGATGCTAATTGCTTTGCACCAATGAATATAAGTTTTTGTGATGTAGTTAGTGACTTAAGATCACGCTTTGTTAAGAGTATATAAGCAGGAGAACACACAGAATAAAAAACTTTTTTCT
This sequence comes from Melozone crissalis, assembly GCF_028551555.1. Taxonomy (NCBI): domain Eukaryota; kingdom Metazoa; phylum Chordata; class Aves; order Passeriformes; family Passerellidae; genus Melozone; species Melozone crissalis. Next base: position 3,341,652 of record NW_026535785.1, read on the forward strand.
TCTTAGACCCTGATCACATGTGTGTATGTCAAGCTGACCTAACAGTAACATTGTGGCAAGCTCTGACCCTTGGGAAGCAACAAAACAAACCCATTTTCTGGATGTTCAGCATAGAAGCTTTAACAAACAACCTCTGAGAGTCCCACCCCACACAGCTTGAGTTGAACAACACGAGCCCACACCCCAGGATGAGCTCAGCACGAGCCTGTCACTCCAGGGAACAGGATCCAGGCAGTTGCTGGCTTGGGGCAGTCAGGAATGGCACCAAAAATCTGCTGGTGGTCATGCTCCCAGAAGGACCAAAACTCCTACACGAGTTCTCTTCAGAGGGAAGAAAACAGAAAAATATGAGAAAAGAACAGTTTTGTTGGGATACAATGCCTGATCAGGCAGTCAGGAAGCAGAAGACTGGAGCTTCTGTTTCCTCTACATGAGAAGTCTTGCTGCTGGAAGAGGGCTGGGGGAGATGTTGAGTGAAACAGGAACTTAAATCTGTTTGGGAACACAGAGATCAGATGAGGAGTGCATTGAAGGGAAGAGTGGAGCAGGCAGCAGGAACTGTAGCTGGAATGCTTTCAGTCTTGAATGGATCACAGAATCCTCTCCCATCCTTCCTCCCCTGCCAGTAAATCACACTCACAGGGATGGGGCAGCCACAGCTTCTCTGGGCAAACAGAGAATGGTCTCACCATCTCACAGCTGAGAATTGTTTTCTAATATCTGATCTAAGCCTGCCCTCTGCCCGTGGGAAGCCATTCCCCCTTGTCCTGGCCCTCCAGGCCCTTGTGAATTCTCTCTCCATGGTTCCTGTGGGCTCCTTCAGGCGCTGGAGTGCCACAGTTGGGTCACCCTGAAGCTCCTCTTCTCCAGACTGAACAATCCCAGTTCTCTCAGCCTTCCCTCTTAGGAGAGCTGCTCCATCCCTCTGATCACCCTGGTGCCTCCTCTGGGCTTGCTCCACCTCAAGTACCTCAAGGAGGGGCTGCCCAGAGGCTTTTCAGCAGCCCCAGATCTGCCAGGGCACCCAGCTCCAGCAGTGGATGTGTGTCAGAAAGGTTCCTGTAGCTCACCTCTGGGTCTGGCCTTTTGCAAACTGCATAAAGTTCTTTTTGCTTTATTCCTTCTGTGCAGAAGCAATTCAAACTCAAACAATTCACTGCCCAGCACTAAATGGAAAAAAAGGGCTGAAAAGACAAAAAATCCAAAGGGCCCAAGAGTCCACTAAGATCTAAATAAAGACACTTAAATGTGCAAAACTGCAGCTGGATGGAAAAATGGGGAGCTGTCACCACACAGCTGAGCTGACACAAGGACAGAGCAACAGAGAGGGAAGATGCAGAATCGTTTATTTGGGTGCAGGAATAATTCATCCTAAAAGGGGTCTGTCCCCTAAAGGGGGGACTTTTGCCTTGTCCAAGCAAACCAGCCAGGCAATCTAATAACAAATTAACACCCACAAGTCAAAGTTCACTTTAAATGCCGCAGCTGCAGAATTCCCAAAGCCAGCACACAGGCAGCAGTTGGAATATTCAGACAAACTGCTCCTTTTTAGAGAGGCTGGGTGGATAAAGCCAACTGTGTGGACTTCCCCAGGATCATTTATGAGTAAAAATATCCCCACAGGATACACCTCACAGGTGATCCCAGTTAAGAGAAGGATTTAGGACCTGAAGGTACTCTCCTACACAGCTTCCCAGGCAGGGCTGTGGTGTTTAGCCCCAACTGCTGGATCTGCCCAAGTGAGCAGAAATAAAAAGCATCCTGCTTGTGAAGAGCACTCGAGCCCAGCTGCTAGCCTGGATCAGCCTTGCATTGCAGCACCTGCCCAAAATAGAATTGGGCAACAGGGTTCTGTGCCTTCACTGGCTGCCTCTGGCTCTGCAGCCCTGCAGCTCAGGGACCAGGGAAAATCCCTGAACTCTCACACAAACTGCAGGAACCTGCTCTGTGATGGCACCAGGGAAGCCAGCACTGCTGCTGAGCTTTCAGGCATCATGGAAACAGCTTCCACACAGCCTGTGATCCCCTCAAATGTGAAACATCACCAAATCTGATCACAGCAAATGAAATGCTGTCCTGCTGTCCTTCCAAAGTCACTGCTCTGACACTGATTCAAGACACAGCAATGTTCTGTCTGCTACAACAAGAGCTGCAGGGCTTAAACCTCTCACAAGAGCTGTTCTAGCCACATTTTAACTCAGATATAGAGAGAGAGAGCTCACATTTGCCAGGGTTCTGTATTTCCAACACAGATAAATGTGTTTAGCTGTGACAGCCAGCCTGAGCAGCCCAACAAAAACACCCTACAAGGAAAATCATCACACCAAGGTGACAAAGTAAGGCCAAAGAAATGACAAATCCTTTTGACCAAGACGTGAAAAGTGCTTCTGAAATTATTCAACTCCAAGAGGCCTCAGGAAAAGCTTTGTAAGAATTGTAGAATGAAATCAGAGCTCGCCCTCCCATCCTCCAGATGCACCTCGGGATGAAAATTCAAACCCTGCTGACACAAGGCACTGCCTGCTCAGCTCCAGCTGCTGCTGTGGTTGGCATGGCTGATGTCACATTGCTTTTACATCCCTTCTCTCCCTTCCAGGGCTCCTTTCATCAGCCAAAGCCACACAAGCTCCCTTTGCTGCCCCCCTGCAAACGCAGGGGAGCCTCCAGACAGTGCAGTTACCTGGGCAGTCCTGCTATGTAGGTCCAGGAGTCCTTCTGAGGGCTGTAGGTCTCCACTGAGGACAGGGCCCCGTTTTCATTCCTGCCACCAACAGCCACCAGCATGTCAGTGATGGCTCCCAGGTAGAAATCCACTCGTCGCTGTCTCATGGAGGCAACCTGGCAAAGAGAAATGAGCTGCCGGCATCTTCCAGGGTTGGGCAAGCAAGGGACTTAAGGGCTATTCGTGTCTGAGGATGGGAAAGTTGCTCCTTCCCCTTTATTTGGTAAGGAGAAATTCTGGTTTTGACTATTATATTCATAAAACACTTCTGTTTTTCTGCAGTAGCATCCATTTCAAACAAGGGGAAAGCAGGAGACATCTAAGAGACAGGTTACTCTGTAAACATTTGTGTTTATAGGAACTCTTTCCCAGCTCTGCAACAAACAGATATTGGAATCACTGAAATCCACAAGTGAGCCATCCAGGATGGCTGATCCATAGAGGAATCACGACTGGTTCATATGGAAACCATGGCTGCTCCATACAGGAACCATGGCTGCTCCATATGGGAACAAGGAGTGGCTGACACAGTAACCCACACACATGAAGGGTTTTGTGGCAGCACTGGGAGCAAAGAGCTCGTTCTAAGGGACATTTAGCACACAGACACTTGACAACTGTCAGAGACATTTCCTTCTTACATCATACCCATTTCTGATTTATATGTACTACTGCTTGAGGCAGATGAGCCAAGCAATCACCTCTAAGTCCATTCCAGAATTATTCCCAGAAGTAATCTAAAGAACTGTGGGTGGATGCTGATCAGAAATTTCTCAGATGAGATGCCCAAATCCCAAATAAAGCTGAATGTCTGAATATCTGAATATTGCTCTTTGTGTAATTTAAGCATTCCCATAAAGGACTCAAGCAGCTGCTTCAATGTAAATAACTTGACTTGTCATTTGGAAGAGCTGACATGTTGACTATGCCAACAAGCCCTGCCCTTCCACCAGCAAAGGAGAAAACACTCTAAACATCAAGAAAAATAATCCAGCTCAGGCCTCACCTTTATCCACTGGTTACAGTGGGGGTCATACCTATATAGGAGATTTGACACTGCATCCCCTCCATTGTCCTGCATCCCCCCCAAATCCCAAATGAAGATATCTGAATACTGAATATCAGATACCAGAATATCTGAATATTGCTCTATGTGTAATTTAAGCATTCCCACAAAAGACTCAAGCAGCTGCTTCAACTTAACTAACTTGACTTTTCATTTGCAAGTGGGAATAGCCACTTTTCATATGCCTCTGGAATAGCCATGTTGGCTATTCCAACAAGCCCTGCCCTTCTACCAGCAAAGGAGAGAACACTCTAAACACCAAGAGAAATAATCCAGCTCAGGCCTCACCTTTATCCACTGGTTACAGCGGGGGTCATACCTATATAGGAGATTTGACACTGCATCCCCTCCATTGTCCTGCATCCCCCCCAAATCCCAAATGAAGATATCTGAATATCTGAACATTGAATATCTGATATTGAATATCAGAAAGCTGAATATCCAAATATTGCTCTTTGTGAAATTTAAGCATTCCCACAAAGGACTCAAGCAGCTGCTTCAACATAACTAACTTGACTTTTCATTTGCGAGTGCTGCCACGTTGACTATTCCAACAAGCCCTGCCCTTCCACCAGCAAAACACTCTAAACATCAAGGACTTTGAACAGAAAAATAATCCAGCTCAAGCCTCACCTTTATCCACTGGTTACAGCGGGGGTCATACCTATATAGGAGATTTGAGGCCGCATCCCCTCCGTTGTCCCGGGAGAAGCTGCCCCCGGCTATGAAGATGAATCCTCCCAGGACGGCCACGCAGTGGTGACTCCTGCGGGCGGGCAGGGGCGTCTCTGCCACCCACTGTCCCTTCCTGGTGTCCAGGAAGCAGGTGTCATCGCAGAGCTCCAGGCAGCGCTCCGACACCTCCCCTCCCACGAAGAGCAGGCGCTCCTCGCAGGTGCGCAGCGCCGTGCGCTTGCTCTGCAGCACGGGCTGCGCCGCCACGCTGTTGTGGTAGCTGACGGCCTCCTCGATGAAGCCCTCGCAGTTGGCTTCCTTGGGCAGCAGCGAGCACACGGCGGGCTTCACCCGGTGCAGCAGGTCGCTCTTGGGGATCAGGGGGAAGTGGATGTTGTCCAGCACTTGGTAAGCCTCGTTCTCCCGCTCCGGGTACTGCGTGAGCCACTGCAGGGCCGCCTGCAGCAGGTCGTGCTCGCACTCCTGCTGCACGTCGCTGCTGTCCAGGTACTGGCACAGCTTCTGCAGGGAGATGTTCTGCAGGAAGTCCGGCGTGAAGGACAGAGTGCCGAAGTTCTGCAGGATGAAGGAGTCGATGTAGGAGTCGAGGCGTTTCAGGTTGTAGATGGAGGCCAGCTCCTGCAGGTACAGGTAGTTCTCCTCGCTGACTTCGTTCTCCAGGTACTCGCAGCAGAAGTCCACCACCTTCCAGATCTGCAGCAGGTGCGCCGTCTCCAGCACGTAGTCGATGTTGCCTCCGTCCAGGGACAGCTCGCTGCCGTACAGGAAATCCACCACGGCCTTGAGGCCGATGTAGGAGGCCCCAAAGAGCTCCACCTCCTTCTGGTGGGCCTCCCTCATGCCGATGGTGAACATGGAGTTGAAGTAGTCGCTGCACACAGCCAGGAGGTTCCTGTGGGCCGGGACTCTCTGCTCGTCCACCACCAGCACGATGTCACAGAAGAGGCCTCGGTGCCTCTGCTCGTTCAGGCTCTGCAGAACCAGGCTGGAGTGGTCATCCCACCTGTACACCTGGGGAACACAAACAGCATCAGGCAGGTGGCACCTCCACCACGATCAGCTCCAGAGTGGAACGTGTTTTCCCACTAAGTGCAGTCACACATGAGTCAGAGACAGCTTTTGTGTGTTGCATATTCACATTTATAATAAATTCTGACATGAAATAGTTGGCAAGTGACACAGTACGAGCCTGAGCTCCTCACCTTCACTTTGAAAGGCCTATGGAGACTTTTACTGCTTCCTACTCCCCTTTCTTTATAAAATTTACTCTTCCTTCCCCCACAGTGCTGCATTGAAACCTCCTCCCTGATGAGTTATACAGGCACAATTTTCTGAAGCTCTTCCACTCATTGTCTCAGAGACATCTTGCTGACATTTCCTTTCTTCCTTGTCCCCCAAATGACTCCTTGCAGAGTTCTCCCAGCTAAGCTGCTCACAGAGCATTCAGAGTGGGAAGCAGTACTCTGAATTTTCATTCAGCCCATGTATTGTTTGGGTTACTGCTTGCTTGACAGCTACCCCCTCTTAAATCTTTCCAGAACTCTGCATTTCTAAGCTTGTTAGGGTAAAATCCCTCTCTTTCTTCCCACATTATTCCAGGCACACACACTGCACTCAGAAGGAATAGCTGTTTATTTCTGTGGAAAGCCACACATGTGGAGAGCTGATTCCCACAAGGCTTCTCCTCGCTTCCAGAAGCTGAGGTAGGTTTTGTATAAATGAATAGCAGCAGATATTTTTCTTTTAAAGGACAGGGAAAATGCCCTCAGGACACATCCATTAAGTGCCCTTCTGGGGTCCCTCTGCTCCTCACATTCTGACCACCAGCTCTGGACGTGTCACTGAGCTTTTGAGACCACAAGCATTTGCTTTTTTTCCTCACATATTCACATCACCAGCCTTAGGATGAACCAGGATGGAAACATTTTGTTACCCCTCAAATGTCCTGCAGAACGTGAACTGAACTCTGCTGCTCAGCCCACAATGCCAAGTGAAATTTTAGGACCACCCTCTGGAGGAATTAAATGTGTGATTGCACACTCAGGTACCTGGTGAGGCCTCTTAATAAAAGCCAGGTAAATGCAAATAGCAAATACTTTAATTACCAAATCCAAACCAGGCAGAGCCTGTAAGGACTTGTGTGAGCAGTGAGAAGGGGTGGAATGGAAGCACATCCCTGTGTCCTACCTAGGGCAGCTCTCAGCAGTCCTGGCTGTCTGAATCGTGCCCAGTCCTAAACCCCCAGGCTGCATTGCCAGGGGTGACACCTGAAAAGGTCCCACAGGTGACCTGACCTCCAACACTCTCCCATCCCTTCCCTTCCCCACCAAGCTGCTGTTTCTCCTGGGAATCCCAATTCCCTGTGGCTCTCCTGGCTGCCCAGGCAGAGAGCACACAGCCACAGCAGTCTGCAAAAGCTTTGCTGGGTTGCTTAAACCACAGTGGGACCCTCTCTACCCACCTGGGTGGAAAACGTTTAATTCTTAAAGCCAAGAGGGCTTTTTGAGACCCAAATTAACAGCCAAATGTGCGGCTCTTACTGTGACATCCCAGCAGATCCTCTTTATTTCCTTATGTTCTCTTCTAAACAATGGAGCCCAAGCTGCCAAAAGTCCTGCTGTTGGAATGGCTCTGAACACTCAAGTGTGCAGAGTTAAACCAGTCTAAGGGAAGAGGCTTCAATAATTAAAAGGTTTCTGCATCAAAACTCTTTAATTTGCCTTATACTTGTGAACACACCTCTGAATTTAAAAAGGGATCTATGGCATAAACAACAAAGTGGCCTCCACTGAGGAATAGGAAAAAAAGAAAAAAAAAAAAAAAAAGGTGTTCAAGGACTGTAAAGCTTTTTATCTGTGTTTTCCTGAGGTTGGGAAAAGCTGATATTGTACAGGAGCCTAAGCAGAAACCAGGGGGTGGAGAGGAGAGGGGAGAAGAATAAATATGGCAAAGGATAAACCACACTTCTGTAATCAGGGGTAGTTGATGGTGGCAGATGAACAGACAAGAAATAACAACTTGCAGCACCCTCTCCCAAATCTGACTGACAGGGGATGGGATTGAACCAAAAACCCTTGGATTGAACCAAACCCACCCTCCCTCTGATCCCTGGGAGCTGGCTGATCATTTCTCTCTAATATTCCCTAATTCCACCATCATGCATAACGAGATTACAGCAGAATATCAGATTTGCCAGAGATGCCTCTGTGCTGAGCTGGATGCTGAGGCAGCGGCGTAATCCTGAATCCTGCCCTCAGATCTGCCTGGCAGCTCCTGGAATCCCTGTGGCCATGTGGGATTGCTGCTGCTGCTCCAGGAACCAGGTACAAACCCATCCCACACTGAATACAGCCCATGTGGGATTGCTGCTGCTCCAGGAACAGGGCACAAACCCATCTGGTGCCCCAGGAACCAGGCACAAACTCATCTGCTGCTCCAGGAACAGGGCACAAACCCATCTGCTGCCCCAGGAACCAGGTATGACCCATCCCACCCTGCACACAGGCACTCACAGCTCAGGATTTCAGCCACTTGCTGAGTTCATTTGTTTGGAGCAAGGAATGGAGCTGAGAGCTGCACATTTCAGAACCAAGACTAATTTCATACTGAACTTGAGCATCTTCCTCAAGCTATTTATATTCTGGAGAGCAGCCTTACATTATCCAGTGATTCTAAGTTTAACAGATAGTGACAGCTGCTGTCTAAGCAAGCAAATAAAACAATGCTGTCAAGTTAATTAATTTTTAATGTGATGAATTATCATTACATTCAGACTAAACAATTTAAGTGGCAGACAGGCTCAGGGAAAGATTATATTGGTAGGGATGCATTTAAAAATTAGTCCTATTTATCTTTCATCAATTGTGTTAGACCAGAATTTCAGCTTCTCTTGGATTCAAAGATCTAATTTCTCTCAGACTGTTAATGCAGCTCTGCTGCTCATCAATGGTGCAAAAGAAAATGAGATCTGGCTCATTCAGCTTTGGTAAGGAGGCACTGAAAAGTTTCTCTTTTCCAGCTTCTTTTCCTGGTATTCCAAGGTACCTGTTCTGCATTTCCTGTAACTACAGCACAAAAGCAGCTTGCACTGGCACAAAACAAAGTGAACATAATAATTACAGCTGCTATTAACATTTTATAAGTCATCCTGAGGACCTGCATAAAGAGCTGCCTGTGATGGATTTCCGTGAATTCACAAATAAAAACAATGTATTTGTGCAGACAGAGCTTTGATACAAAGAAAATGAACCCCACAAAGTTAAGAAATAAGCTCAAGTTCTGTGAGTTCACCGGGCTAAGCACAGTTTGCAGGATCGAGGCTCCCATCTTGAACTGAATCTAAGGAGCAATCCCAGCTTTGCTTTTGTAACGAGCTTGGGTTTTACGAGATGGATCAGTTTAAAAAACAAACACACCACATTTCATAACAGAATTTTTAGTATAGAGAAACTACTGTGCTGCAATGATGTGGGTTTCTGAGTTATGAGTCACGATGAGCAGATGCCCATTCGCTGCTGCTTTTCCTTTTTTTCCCCTTTAATCACCAGGCAGCAACTTCTACCAAAAATACTTGAGCAGGTAAGCCACCATTTCCATCCCTCATTTTAAACCTCTGAATCCTCACATTCCCCCCCAAAGGACACCTTGTACCCCCAGCAGGAATTTTGGCAGCGACACGAATCGTACGAACCTTGGAGGATTCGCTGATCTTGTGCGGGCGGCAGATCCTGCTCTGCCGGGTTCCCTCCATGACCGCCCGATCCGCAGCGCTCCTGCAACAAAGGCAGGGGAGGGAGATGTTCAGCGGCTCGCCAGCCCCTCCTGGGCGCTCACCCGCATCTTCCACCGAGCAGGGAACGTGCTGGAAACGCCCGGCTTGAAAAATATCAATTTTCCCTCCTCGCTGCTGTTGCCAAAGGTCGGTGGTGTCAACAAGTTGGGCTCAGCCCAGCCCAGCCCAGCCCCGGGCTCAGCGCTGGGGATGCGGGAGCGCTGCCCGGGGCCGGCCGGAGCGCCCCGGCCCCGCTACATCGGCCGGAGGGGCAAAATCCGGGCGAAAAACAGCCGGGAAAACAAAGCGGGGACAAATTCCTGCGGGCTGCAGCCGCCCCTCGCCCGCGGCCCGGGCAGGAAACGCCGGCGGGGCGGGAGCGGGCGGGGCGGGAGCGAGCGGGGCCGGGAACGGCGGGGGAGGCGCCGGGAGGGGCGGGGATACCCGCGGAGAGACCGAGAGATGGGCAGGGATGCTCGGACACACCCGGGAGATCGGGGCTGTTCCTGCTCCGGGATGCTCGGACACGCGCGGGAGATCAGGGCTGCTCCCTGCTCGGACACATCCGGAGATCAGAGCTGTTCCCTGCTCCGGGATGCATGGACACATCCCGGGAGATGGGAGCTGTTCCCTGCCCCGGGATGCTCGGACACACCCGGAGATCAGGGCTGCTCCTGCTCCAGGATACACGGACACATCCCAGGAGATGCGAGCTGTTCCCTGCCCTGGGATAGACGGACACACCCGGGAGATCGGGTCTGTTCCTACTCTGCGATGCTCAGACACATTTGGGAGATCAGGGCTGTTCCCTGCACAGAGAGCACATCCCGGGAGATCGGGACCGTTTCCTACCCTGGGGTGCATGGACATATCCCGGAGATCAGGGCTGTTCCTTGCTCCAGGATACAGAGACACATCCCAGGACATCGGGGCTGTTCTCTGCCTCGGGATGCTCGGACACATCCCAGGAGCTCGAGGCTGTTCCTTGCTCCAGGATACACAGACACATCCCAGGAGACGGAGCTGTTCCCTGTCCCGGGATGCTCGGACACACCCGGGAGCTCGGGGCTGTTCCTGCCGGGTCAGGAATGATGCTTGCAGGGCCTGAGGCAAGGCAGACATGGGTGGCCGTGCCAGGGGCATTGGCTGCAGGGAATTTGCGTTTTTTTGTGTTTTGTTTGTACAGTGTTGATAAACTGTGCAGTGGCTGTGGGAGGTGCAGCCCGAAGCTCCATCACCATCTCCTGCTTACCCGGCATGACACTACCTGACCTCAGAAATTCACCTCCCCAGTGGGGCTTTCCCTGCCTCTGTGGGACTTTCCCTCATTCCTTACGGCCCAGGAGGCTCAAAATGAAGAACCTCCCCCTGGTGAGCAGCAGGCTGAATGTTCCCTGCCTCAGGGGGGAATCAGAAGCAAAGACACTGCACAGAGCCACCGGGTCCAGTTTCAGGGCAGTGGTCAAGGGGAAAAGCCCTTTGCTCACCCAGCACCCCGGGTACCCCCCAGAGGTGATCACAGGGACAGCAGAAGGCTGTGTGTGTGTCCAGACTCCATCTGCTCTCACCAAGGACAGCCCAGCTTGGAGAGGTGTCCCAGGTGGTGACAAGGCTGTGTGGCTGTAGAGGGTGATGTGTGACACCAGGGGACGGTGCCACAGCTGCCTGTGCCATCAGAGGGTGATGTGTGACACCAGGGGACGGTGCCACAGCTGCCTGTGCCATCAGAGGGTGATGTGTGACACCAGGGGACTGTGCCACAGCTGCCTGTGCCATCAGAGGGTGATGTGTGACACCAGGGGACTGTGCCACAGCTGCCTGTGCCATCAGAGGGTGATGTGTGACACCAGGGGACTGTGCCACGGCTGCAGAGGGTGATGTGTGACACCAGGGGACTGTGCCACGCTGCCTGTGCCATCAGAGGGTGATGTGTGACACCAGGGGACTGTGCCACGGCTGCAGAGGGTGATGTGTGACACCAGGGGAGTGTGCCACGCTGCCTGTGCCATCAGAGGGTGATGTGTGACACCAGGAGACTGTGCCACACTGCCTGTGCCAGCACCTCCGCCTGCCCCAGCCTCTGCCACCCTCCAGTGCTGGGGCAGCAGCACCCAGCCAGCCCCAAGGACACCCCAGGAACCAGAGGGGATGATGGGCCTGTACTCATCTATTGATTACTGAGCCTGGGGATGAAAGTGGTTTTTGCCAGCTTTGGTCTCTCCTCGTGTGACCATGAGGACCTGGGTAAAGACCCTCGGCTGTGTGAGTGAAATCCCACTCTGCTGCCAGCCCCAATTCCAACTGTGACCTGAAAATTGACAGCCCAATGCTGTGGCTTGAAAACTGACAACCCCTAGACATTGACCTGAAAATTGACAACCCCAATATTGTGACTTGAAAACTGACAACCTCAATACTAACTGTGACTTGAAAACTGACAACCCCAATACTAACTGTGACTTGAAAACTGACAACCCCAATACTAATTGTGATCTGAAAATTGACAACCCCAATGCTAACTGTGATCTGAAAATTCAGGGCATCCTCTTCCTGAAGGAGACCATTGTTCTATCCATTCCTTTCTCTGTTCTCTCCATTCCTTTCTCTGCTTCTGCACAGAAAAGTCAGGGATGGAGAAGCAGGATTGAGAACAGGCACATAGAAAGACTGGAGAAGAAGCAAAAAGTGGGGGAGATGGCAAAGAGACACAGGGACAAGGCACTTGCAGGGGTGTAATTTAAGATAATGATAATGTTCCTGGGGCCCATGGCTGTGCAGAGCCATCCTGTTTGCTCAGCTCCCTCCAAATATTCTGAGACCCTTCCTGAACCTCATGGTACATTCTAGACAGCTGAAGGTCACTCCAGACTCGATCCCATGCCTGCTGGAGATGTTTTTTGAGGAGGTCTATAAGTCCTCACTTTCTCTTGTGCTTCCTCTCCAAGGACTCCTGTGACATGGACAGGTATTTCTGGTATTTCTGGTATTTCTGACAGACCAGTGACATCTCCCTCACAGGATGAAAAGCCCCGTGTTCTGAAGGTCTCAGAATTGCCATATGAAAAGCAAGTCAGAGCTCACCAAAGTCAAAAAAGTAGGTGATTTCCTCACTCCAGTTACAGCCTGATGAAACTGAGCACAATACTTATCCCTACACGCATTTAAAAAAATATCCATGGAAAAGTGAGAAAAGACAAGGAAGAGAAGCAAAGAGAAGAAGTTTGGTCTCACAAGGGAGATGTGCATTTCTGATGTTAGATCTGGCACTGAAATGTGTGAGGCATGAAGTCCCTAATTAAGAGAATTAATTCTCCAGCCACTGGGTCACAGAGAGCTGCACAAGGATGAGGTTCCCTCCTCCTAAGGGGATGACATTGGAGTCACCCACCTGTGCCCTAGGAGACATCAGGAGCTGAGGGTCAGAGACTGAAGGGACAAGGACAAGGACAAGGACAAGCAGCAGTGTCACAGGTATAAACAGCAGCAAGTGCCAATGGATGATAAACACAGACTACAAAAATACATTAATGAGCAGATAATGCTCAGCATAAAGGCTTTAGAAAAAATTAAAGCACTCCTAAAAGCAAAGAAAATCAATATAAATCCAGAAGTATTAATGTGTGATTATATTTTCATCTAGAGCCTGCAGCCTGCAGATACTGAGTGTGATTCACTCGGTGTCCTCCACTTGTACTGACTTCAGAAATATTTCCCTGTTCCCTATGACCTCATCGAGCCAGAGAGGCACTGCAGCAGTGCCCCAAGCCTCGCGTCATGCAGGGCCGGGGATGCAGCTGGAAGGAGCTGGGGCAGCCCTGGTGGCACTAAAGGGTCCCTGGCACTCAGGGCTGCTCTGGAGCTCTCGTCCCTCACGTCTGACAGCACTCAGTGACAGGGGGGTGATGGGGCTCCTGCTGCTCAGCCTTCACAGGCACAGCACTGATGTCAAACAAGCAATGGTCATCCCCTGCAAACTTTAAAAGAAACAAAATGTGATACTTTTTACCGAGGAATGCAGTTTTTTATTAAATGGAAAATCCAATCCTATGGGTTTTGGGTAGAAGCCCACTAAAATGCCGAAGGGCTGGTTGGTAAAACTCCAGTCCTTGGGCACGACATCACCCCGCGCTGTTTATTCCCGCGGGTTCTGCAAAGCAGAGAGCTGTCTCTGTTTCTGTGGGAATGCAGCTCGGCCTCACAGGCAGCCTCAGGCTCTGCCCGCATCTCCCGGAGCGCGGGGACTCGCGGGGATGCGGGATCGCTCCTGGGCAGCGCCGGCAGCCCGGCAGGGGGAGATCGCTGCATTGCAACGGGGCGAGCCGCTCGCACAGAGACACGGACACACACACGGATACACACACAGACACACGGACACACACACGGATACACACACAGACACACGGACACACACACGGACACACACACGGATACACACACAGACACACGGACACACGGATACACACACAGACACACGGACACACACACGGACACACACACGGATACACACACAGACACACGGACAGACACACCTGGCCGAGCAGCGGCTGTCACCACCCAAAATCACCCCGGAGCCGCTGTTCGAGGCCGGGGCCGCCCTGAGCGCTGGGGCCGGGATGCGGGTGATGCTCAGCCCCCGCTGCTCCGCACAGCCCTGAGCCCCCATCCCCGAGCCCCCATCGCCATCCCGGCCCCGAGCCCCCATCCCCGCTCACCTGCTCCTCCTCTCCGCGCTACCTGCCGTGCTCCCGGCCCGTTCCCCGGCCCCTCCGCGCCGCCGCCGGCCGCTCCATCCCGGGCTCTGCCTCCTTCCTCCTCCCGGCCCTCAGCGGCCGCCGCAGCATCGGGGGGCTGCCAGCACGGCGGCGCCCGGGAAAAGCATCCCCTCTGCCGGGAAAAGCATCCCCGGGGCGGGTGGGTGCCGTGCCGGGCCGGGCCGAGCCCCGCGGCCCCCGCGCCCCCGCGCCCGGGCTATTGCATCACCGCGGTGCCCCCGGCGGGCCGGGAGGGGCCGGGCCAGGCCGCGCTGAGCCATTGGCGGCGGCGGCGGCGGGGGCGGGACGGGCGCGCTGCGCGGGGCCACGCTCGGCTCGGCTCGGCTCGGCTCGGCTCGGCTCGGCTCGGCTCGGCTCGGCTCGCTGAGCGCGGTGCGGCAGCAGCGGCGGCCGCGGCCCCCCCAGCTCCGCGCCGCTCCGCGCTGCCTCCCCTCCCCTTCGCCCCCATGGCCACCAAAATCGACAAGGAGGCGTGCAGGGAGGCGTACAACCTCGTCAGGGACGATGCCACCGAGGTGAACTGGTAGGTGCCCCCCGGCATCCCCCCGGACGGGCAGCGGGCGCTGGGGTTCGCTGTCCTCTCTCCCCGCTCCCCAAAGGGTGAATTCTACAGATCTCGCCCCCTTCTCCTCTTCCTCTCTTCCTAAAGGATGGGTTTTTCACCGCCTATTCTTCCCCATCTCCTCCTTTCCCTTCTTAAAGACTGTGACTGTTCGGTGTATTCTTCGTCTTCCCCATCTCCTCCTTTCCTTTTCTAAAGACTGTGACTGTTCGGTGTATTCTTCTCCTTCCCTTCCCCCATTCCAAAGGGTGACTTTAAACGTGTTGTTCCCCTTTCCTTCCCCCCATCCGGAAAGGTGACTTTTAACTGTATTTTCCCCTTGTCTTCTCCCTCCCCGAAGGGTGACGTTTAAGTACAATGGCTCTACGATCGTCCCTGGAGACCAAGGGGTAGACTATGAAACCTTCAAAAGGAAGTGCACAGGTAAGCTCCGTCTCCGTGCCTTGGCCCCTTTCCGCCCTTCTTGGTGCCCGCTGAGAGGGGAAAGGACGGGGGGAAACTTGGGGGGACCGGGATTAGCGCTGCTGCTGCTGCTTCCCTGCCCGCCCTGTCCTGCGGGATCGCCTTTCAGCCCCACACAGTGCAGCTCCCCCAAGTCCAGAGTCCTGCGGCTCCTTTGTCTCACCCTTAGACTTCACGTCCTTTGGGCTCTTCCTCCCCTCTTTGCACAATCTTTCGCTGCTCCTCGGTTATAAACGAGATAAAACGCCTGATAAGCAACGGCCGCCTTGTTGGCAATGCAATTTCAGGGCAAACCCGACTCGGTCGTGGCCAGAAAGATGCGGTCGTGCAGATCGTTGGGGATGAAATACTCATAAAATCCTTCTGAAAACCATAGCACTGAAGTGAGTGCAGTTGGAAGGCTCGTTGGGGTTTTTTAAAGACACAAACCTGACTGGAGGGTGGTCGTTGCAAAGCTGGGCTGAACAATCCAGCCCTGCAAACAATCGGACAGTCGCAGATGTGGCGTTGCACAACCGCAACTGTTGCGGCTCCAGGTTCAAACGTGGCAGTGGATTGTGGAGCTGCCGGCTGAGGAACGTTCAGGGCAGGAACAAAGCCTGGGGAAAATGAAGATAAATTCAGGAGTGATTAACTGCCTCTGATCGTGACTTTTGATGAGTTTCACAAAGGGGGGGTTTTGATTTTTATCTCAGTTTTTATCAGTTTTTCTCCTATCTTGGCTGCTAGTTAATGTCACCAAGCGAGGTGAGATATGGAGTATTTTGTACTAATACTGGATTATAACAAAGACTCACTGAGCCAGTTCCTGTACAATGTAGTGCTGTGGTTCACCTGCATTTTCAGAATTCTGTGTCTGAGCTGTGGAGGAATTGTGTTGAGCAGTCTCTGCCTACCAAGGTGGGGCAGTTCATGGGGACACCGTGGGGCTGGCAGTCCCAGGGCTTGGCTGGGCTTTACTCAGTGGAAGGGGAGAACTCTTAGGAAAGTAACTGAGGGCAGGACAGCTCTGATCTGACAGGAGAAAAGTGTATTTTAGTCCTTGGAAAGGAGCCATGAGATGAAGATGGTTTAGGCTGCTCTGCTACGATGTTGGCAGTGGGGTCTCACTGAGATTAATGCAGCCACGCGCTTCCAGCTGTTCCTGAGAACCTGCAGGGAAATTCTCAGAACTAGGAAAGGTCCTGTTGTGGTTGGTGTCAGAAGAGCTGATCCTGCACTGCAGGAACTCCTTCCCACTCATCTCTTTTTAGTGGGCAACAGAAGGGAAGAGCAATTACCTGGAACCCAGGGAATCCCAGGGCTCAGCACTGTGGAAGTTCATGGCAGTGGTTAATTGTTCCCTTGGGAGGTCAGTGACTTCAGGATCTGAGTTCTCTGTCTCCTCTCCTGAACAACTTAACTGAGCATCTCTGCTGTCTCCAGACACCTGAGGCTTGCAGGGGAACCTTCCCCATTTTTTTTCTCTCCTTGCCTTTATACAGTTCCTGTCTTTCTTTTTGTCTGAGCTGATTTTCAACGCTTTTTCTGGAAGAGAAAAGAACTTAAGAACTTCCTCTCCTCCATCCTGTGGCAAAGGGAATCCTTTTCTGGGGTGGCTGAGCAGGCAGAGGGGCTTTGGCAGAGCACAGGGAGGGGTTGGGTTGGGGAGGATGAGGATGACAAATGGTGGAGGCACACACTGCACTCTGGAGTGGCCACACCTGTGTTATTAACAGGGCTTATAAACAGGGCCCAAACTAAGCTGACCCCAAGACAGAAAAAAAGGAAATTTTCCATATTTTAGAAAAAAGCTCAGTAAGGAAAGAGTTAAATATAGGGCACTTGTGGGGTAAGCTGTGGCCCATTGTTTGCCTTTAATGGGGAGCTAAATCCCTTAGAGCTGCTCCATTGCTCCCTGTTCCTCCTTTCCCTTTCCCTTGTGCACCTGCTGAGGGCTGTTCCCTGGCACACCAGGACCAAGAAATTGTCCTCAAAGGCACCTCTGGAGCACAGCTGTTGGAGGCTTTAAAAAAAAGGCAAATTGAGGTGCCTGGTCCATGGCTGAGAGCTGAAAAAGATCTTCCTCCACCCACGAATTTCGGTGCTGCAGTTGGGGAAGGAAGAGATGCAAGTTTTGGAGCCTCCATCTGTGCAGCAAACGTTCACCTGGCCTGCTAGACACAGTCAGGGATCAAACCTTGTGCCAGCAGTGAAGTTGGAGACTTCCTTCCCATCTGGAAGAAAGTAGAGTTGGTTGGAATATTTCTACTGAAACAAAGTCAGTAAAAAAGAGTAGCAAGGGATGGGAAAAGCTGTTGAATGTTATTTCTTCTTGTTGCTCCATCTCTTTCATCCTGGTCTCTTCCATCTCCTTTTATGTTTCATTGGAGGGGAGAGGAGCTGCTATCAATGCAAACAGCTTCAAAAAATGCAATTAAAAATTTAAAAAACCCTGGTATCAGAACAAACTTCTTTGTTTTGAATTCCTGTTGTGTGAGAAACGCTGCCCTGAAAGCCACAAAGTGCAGCAGCTGCCTCTGGTAAAAGCTGATCATCACTTGGTGGTTAGAGGTGAGAGCAGGAGCTGGGATTGAAATCTCAGCGTGCAAAGAGTCCGGGTCAGAGCTCACTGTGCTCCACTTTCTGCAGCAGCTGTTCTGAGCTGCAAACATCGCGTTCCTGCTTTCTTTAAGAGCCATTCTCATGAAAAGCACCTTGGTACCCATTGCTCCCCTGCTGGGCGGGGTCGCTGAGTGCTGCCTCCTGTGGCTCTGGGACCTGGAGGGGCTTTTGTGCCACTTTGGAATCTCTTTGCCTGTGGTGCATGTCCTGCCTTGTACAGTGACAGATGTCAGGGGGCTGTTGGTAACAGCCCCTACTTTTGCTTTTTCCCCCCCTATCCATAACCCTTTCCATGCCCATCACTGCCTCTGCAAACCTGCTTGGGGAACCAGAGTGGCTGGGGACAAAGGGAAAGGAGAGAAAAAGGAGAGAAACTGAAATTGCTTCTTTTAGAGGAAGTAGCAGCTGAGGGAGGCCGTGTCACAAATCAGCTCTGCACACCTCCAGCCCTGCTCTGGGGCTGCTGGGGTGCCACAGGTGCTGAGCTGGGGCAGGGAGGCCCATGCCCTGAGCCAGGAGCTGCTGCTGTCCCTGCTGTGGGTTCTGTCCTCTGCTGTGCTCTCAGATACACCCCCCACATCAGACCTGCATCCTACAGATCCTGGCATGGGGGCCTTTTCCTCTTTCCATCTTCACTAAGCTTTGTGCAGGAACAGCAAGGTTGTACAAACAGCATCATTAAATGATCACATTTCCCCCATCCCCATTTGGGGACAGCAGCTGCCACTCCTAGAGGAAGGAAACATGGAAAGAAGAGCTCCTTCAGTGCCCTCTTGTTCAGGGTCCTGGGGTGATGCTGCAAACACAGCCTGACCCTGAACTTCTGTGTGTCAATCACTGTAGTGCTGTCCCTGTCAAGGTCTGTTTGTCTCAGACAACTCCAACACTGCCTGGGAGGCAGCAGACCCTGCTTTAGAGACAGACATCCATCTTCCCTGGCCCCCAAAGGCAGCCCCAGTGTGTGAGACCTCTCCTCCAGCCTAAACCAAAGCAAAGCCAAGGAGGTTGGTTTAGGCCATGGAGGTTGGTTTGGGCCATGGAGGTTGGTTTAAGCCAAGGAGGCTGGTTTAGGCCATGGAGGTTGGTTTAGGCCAAGGAGGCTGGTTTAGGCCATGGAGGTTGGTTTGGGCCAAGGAGGTTGGTTTAGGCCAAAGAGGTTGGTTTGGGCCAAGGAGGTTGGTTTAGGCCAAGGAGGTTGGTTTAGGCCAAAGAGGTTGGTTTAGGCCATGGAGGTTGGTTTAGGCCAAGGAGGTTGGTTTAAGCCACTGGCACATCCTTGGGTGATTCGGAGGTGGCTGCTGGGGGCTCTTCCTCCTGCAGTCCTGCCTAAGGGCCAGTGTCCTGCCTAAGGGCCAGTCTAATGGCCAATGTCCTGCCTGTGCTGGCCCTGGTCTGACCCACAGAGTCAGGACACAGAGCTGAGGGCATTCACTGTGTCAGGGCCACTGAACACCCGCTGCGGACACCCCGTGCCTGCTGGCTGAGACTGTTTGGGTTTAACATCACAGATTACCTCTGCATTAAACAAGTACTTGATTCAAGGTTTCTGATCCATTTTACTCCCCAGTTCCATCTCTTGCTCTGCAGATGGCCTGGCTCCAGAGGAAGCATTAATTTGGTGGTTAGCACTACGTGCCATCAGGACACTTTGAAAAAAAAAAAACAAAAACAGCTGAGCTGGTGCATTTGAGGCCAGAAATAGATAAGAGTTGAAGGTTATTGTATGGAAGGATGTGACAGCTCTTAGGATTTTTTTGGGATGTTTTTAATTTCAAAGTCTTATAACTGGGCTGATGATGCTGTTGCTGAGAAGAACAGAATGAGTTACCACTGAAATGGCATCCTGTGAAACTTTTGTGTGTGTCTGTTGTACCTGACTGCCCTGGACATTGCCTCAGTGTCTCTGTTATGAAGCAGCAGAGCATCACATTGGCTCTGTCTGTGGTTTCATTTAATTTTTTTAGCGTGTATTCTGCCATTAAAAAGATGGAGTGGTCAGAAGGCTGGATTTCCCCCCACCTCCGCCCCATGCCATATGTGAACAGCTGTTTTCAATGCATCTCTGACAAAAGAAATAATGAGCCTTTTATTTGGAAAGCCTCAGTGCAGATAAATAATTGCAATGACAGCATGAAATGGGATAGTTATTCATGTGTCTGAAAAGATCAGCCCAAAACCACACTGGGCATTCAGCAGCAGGAAGAACAGAAAATCTTTAGAAGAACAGAAAATAAATACCCTATAAAATCATTTGGGGTTGATATAAAATATTAGAAAATAGAAATAAAATTGGCTCCTAATAAAAATACAAGTTTTTTGGGGTTAGATCAATTGTCCCAGAAAGCCTGGGCTGCACATTAAAAAGGAAGGAGCTGTGAGTTGAGACATCACCAAGGTAACGTTGGCACCTGAGGTTGTAGGAAAGATTTGTAAAAACACACGAGGACATATAATGAGATAGGTGCTTATCTGCATTTGGCTGCATCTTAAGTTGCTAAAATGGGCCTTGTAAATCAATCTCCTACTGCTTTTGTTTTTCCTCCTCAGCGTTCATCTCTCCTGCTTTCCCTTACTGGCTATGTCAGGGAAGACCTGGGGCCATGGGTGGCTTATGGAGTTTGTCACCCTGCCCCTGTGCCCTCCCTGCCTGTGTGGACGTGCTCTTGGCAGGGTCACAGAGATCTCCTGGCTGCCAGCTGCAGCCCAGGCTTAGCCCGGGTGTGGCTTTAGGGAATATTCTCACTGATTTTTGTGGGAGTGACCAGGTCAGGGAGTAATCAGGTCAGGGCCTGCAGTGATGGTAACTCTTGGTTTTTTTGGTAACTCTTGGTAACTCCTTGGTTTCGTGATGGTAACTGATGGTAGCTCTTGGTTTTGTGATAACTCTTGGTAATTCTTGGGTTTTTTGGTAACTCTTGGCAACTCTTTGGTTTTGTGATGGTAACTGATGGTACCTCTTGGTTTTTTGGTAATAACTGATGGTAACCTGGTTTTTTGACTCTTTAGTTTTGTGATGGTAACTGATGGTAACTTGGTTTGTGGTGGTAACTGATGGTAGCTCTTGGTTTTGTGGTAACTCTTGATAGCTCTTTGGTATTGTGATGGTAACTGATGGTAGCTCTTGGTTTTGTGGTGTTTAATTAAATATCATGGCTGTGGGTCTGCCTT
Organism: Melozone crissalis; assembly: GCF_028551555.1. Taxonomy (NCBI): domain Eukaryota; kingdom Metazoa; phylum Chordata; class Aves; order Passeriformes; family Passerellidae; genus Melozone; species Melozone crissalis. Next base: position 3,362,475 of record NW_026535785.1, read on the forward strand.
TGCCATCCCGTGGTGGGCACACGAGCAGGGAAAGAAGAGCTTTGTACCTTTTGCCTGCCCTTTGTTTTGGGGCCTGCCTGGCCCTTCTGGCCAACCATTCCTTCCTTCAGGGAAGAGCTGGGTTGCCTTCTGCTCCCACTCTGCCCTCAGCATCCACCCAGGTCAGGAGAGGAGCTATGACTGTCACTGGGGTAGCAGCACCCCCTGGAGTAGAGCAGCCACTATGGGGTCACTGTTCCCTTGCACTTGTGTCCCTGCACTCACATGGGCCACCCCGAGTCACCTGGAGGAAGTTTGGTGTCCCAGCAAGGCCCTCTGGTGGGGTCTGAGATGATTAAATGAACACTTTGGGGTAGAGCAAGGCAGCCCTGCACGAGAGCTGGGGGCTCAGTGCAGGGTTTAAGAGGGAAAAAACAGTGTAGGAAGAGGGAAGGAACATTTCTGTCTGCACTTGTAGCCATGTGACCATGGAGCTGACTGAAGAAGTGGAAAATTGACAAATTAATCTAATATTAATCCAATTGAAGCAAACAAATTAAATCTTTATGGAACCTGTCATGTGCTGTAGTAATTCATGTTGGACAGAAGACAAAAGCAGGTCAGTCCATCACCTGCCTGGCTGCCTGTGACCTTGATTCAGCCGGCAGGTGAAGCTGGGAGCAGGGGTTTTATCATGGAGCAGGGGTTTTATCATGGAGCAGAGTTTTTATTGAGGCAAATCTCTGGCCTGGCCACTCAGAGCCCTCAGAATCCTGATGGTTTGGCAGTGAATTTCTTTCCTGCAGCTATTATCTTTTACTGATGACTCACTGCATTTTAATCTAAGGGGGAATTTTTCAGCACAGCTGAACCAAAGCACTTGAGTGGATGTAGAAAAAGGGAAGGATACCATGAAGGAAATCTCTGTAGTTTGGCATCAAGCTTTGTTGACAGCCAAGGGCAGCTTAAGCAGAATATTTGGAAAATCCTGTCTTAGTGATAAATAAAGAGTTTGGAGAGAAATACCAAGTGATGCTGGTTAAGGCATTCATTGTGCTGCTCATTGTTTGTCCAGCCATGGTGAAGGGAGCCGTGGTATTAATTGAATAAACATTGTTAATTTCTGCTGTTTGGATCCTGTGTGATCTCAAATAAAGCTGCTATTTCTGTTCTCCCCAGACCAGTTATTCACTTCTCTCTGCCCTGAAATTCATGTCTCAGTGGCTGGGAAGGGGTGGCACAGCTCTGGGCAGGATTTCCTCCTTCAGGGGCAATCTGTGCTGCCTCTCTCTGATTTGTTCTGCTCCCCTCACTCCCAGCAAATTCCTAAAACCACCGTGAGTGCTTTTGTGTGAGCAGGGGCTGCTGGATGTTAATGCCTTGAGATTTCTCAGGGAATTGGCACTGATGGCATTGATGACTTCCAGCGTGGGGAGCTGATGTGGCAGGGCAGAACTGATGAACTGTGAAAGAGGAAATCTGGGACTAGGGAAGAACTTGCGTTTTGATCCCCTTATCACTCCGAACACGCTTCAGACTAATTGTGAAACTCAGCCACTTCTGCTCGGGGATTCTGACCTGCACTTGGAGAGGCTTATACCCAGGCTGAGCCAGTGCTAAAAACCTCTCCATCCGTCCCTGATGCCCTTTTAGGAACTGAGACATGTTAATTGCTCAGGGCTCCAATTCACATTCCCTCTGGCTTTGTGTGCAGCAGCTAAGGCATCACGTTTGTGCTAAATATCCTGTTTGTGCTAAAGAGCCTGCTCTGCCTCCAGTGGGGTTTAAACTCCATGGGGAGACAGGAGGAGACAGGACCCAGCTGGGTGTGACCCCTTCAAGCCCCCACAAGTGAGGCAGCCCCAGGAAAATCTGTCTAAAGGTGACTCAGAGCCCCAGTCCAACCTCAGGTGCTCATTAAACTTACAGGACATGGTGAAGTAAAGGGTTGTTCATGCTCAGGTGATCTCATGGATGAAAGCTGGAATTGCTGCATTTGGCTCTCTTCAGCCAGGATGGGCAAGCACTGAGAGTTCTGCTGAGAAGCAAATCCTGCTGCTGCCAGTGAGCTGTGGGATAATGTCAAAGGGAAGTTATTCTGACTGGGAAATTCACAGAATCCCAGAATGGTTTGTGCTGGAAGAGGCCTTAAAGATCATGTCATTCCAGCCCCATCATAAGCAGGGAAACCTTCCACTATCCCAGGCTGCTCCAAGCCCCTTCCAACCTGGCCTTGGACACTTGGATGGGGCATCCCTGGAGCTCCCTCTCTGTGCTGCTATGAAAAAGCACTGGTTTTTCACATTCATTATCTTTTTTCCACTATCTTTATCACAAAGGGGCACATTGCAGTGTTCAGGCTCTGTGACAGGGATGAAAACCCAAGGTGGGGACAGAGGGCTCCATGGGAAGGGTGTGACACCACTGCAGTGCAGGAGCTCCCAGCACTGTGGGACTGCCAGGGCTGTTCCCAGAGGAGGCACAGGACAGCTCTGGGCAGTGTGGCCTCCTTTGCTGTCAGAGCAGGGGAAGCAAGGCTGGCTCCTGGAGCTGTTAATTGTAACATTAGGGGATTTACTGTCTCTCTTCACCTTGGGTATTTCCTGGCTGTCGCTTCATTTATGGCTCTAATCAATCTTGGGAAGAGGATTTGCTGTCAGAACCAGCAGCCCCCACGTGCATTTCCTACACTCACCAGCAGCAGGGCAGCTGAGAGAGAAGTTTTGTTTGCCTGCATTGTTGATACACGACTCTCTCCTTCCAAAGATCCATCTGGATTTTTCCCCTGAATAAGATCTTTCTTTTTGTTTCTATTTTGAAATCTTCAGAGGAGTTTGTTTTGAACATTGTACTGGCTCACACACCCCCCTACATCCATTTTCCAGTTTGCCCAGTATTACTCAGTCGGTAACAAAAAAATTAAAAAGAACAAAGAGAATAAAACAGGGAGAGCAGAGGTGGATTTTTTTCAGACTTAAAAAAGTCTTCTCTTTTATCAAGGAGAATTTGTATTTGTCCACGCTTCGGCAAATCAAAGTGTTAAAGAAGCTCTGAGATATGTTAGCTTGCAGAGAATATCCAAATTCTTTTTAGCATTGATTTCTAGCAGCTTATTTTTAGGGGATGAGCAATTTAGAGCTGCTTCTCCCCTGTCTCCAGAGCTCCTGGGGCTGTCCTGGCTGCTCACAGAGTCTGCTGGGGATGTTGGCAGTCATTCCTGCACCTGGAGCCTACATTTTCACCTGGCAATTAGTCAGCCCAGCAAATCCCTCTAAGGCACATTGAACTGGCCACAACAAGTGTGCCAGGATTACCAGGAGTCTTCTCTAACAGCAGGTTTGTTCTTCTGCTTTGAGTCACCTCCTTTAAAGGCCTTAAGTGACCTCTGAGAGATGAAGATTGAAATATTGATTATTAGGAATATCCCACAATTGCACAAGTGTCCATCTGCTCTGCTTTCTGCCCTCCTGGTGGAAGGTTCCAGCATCCCTTGGAGCCTGGGGATGCAGGGGGATGGTGCTTACTCCTGATCAGGAAGCTTCCAACGGCTCCATGAGTCACAGGAGATGGAGGAAGGAGCTCTCTGAGATAAGAGTCTGCAAGGTTGTCACACATATGGCCAGGCTAAATCAGTCTGGTGTGATGGAGCACGAGCCAGCTGTGAAACAGGGATCAGCACAGCTCTAAAGTCCAGGGCTTTTCCCTCCAGGGCTTTGGAAGGAATAGAACACCTGGGCAAGTCATTGCAGATTTTTCTTTTCCTCCTTCCTCTCCCCTCCTTCTTGTAAACTCATACTACACTACAAGTGAGCCAGAAATGGATGGAAGGAAGGAGAAAGCTCACACTTGCACAATGGCCAGTTTCTGGTAATGTTATAAAGTGTGACCCTAATCCTGCTATTCTGTAAGAAAGAGACATGAGGATATGGTAATGGTTTCTGGCAATGTTATACAGTGTGACCCTAATCCTGCTATTCTGTAAGAAGGAGACACCAGGATATCACTGTCTTCCCTTCTTCACCAGACCTGCAGATGAATCATTTGGCTCAATGTGTAACTGTGCTCTTGATCTGCCTGCTGACTGTATTTTAGCCATTTCCACTGTGGTGTGGGGTGTCCAGCACAGCCAGTTTCCTCCCAGGAACTCAGAGAACCCAGAAAGGGCAGAGCCCACATGAGCAAAGCACACCTTGCAAGCACAGGGCATATGTGCAGAGCCCTGTCCTGCCCCCTGATTCCCAAATGCTGGCACTTGGAAACACGGGATCAGTGCCTTGCCTTGGTGTTTGGGAGCTGTAGGCTCACCCTGAAGAGGGGAATGCAGGGATGTTGCTGGTTTTAATCCTTTGGTTCCTTTTTTGCCTCATTGCAGACGATGTGCGATTGTTCGGCTTTGTCCGATTCACCACCGGCGATGCCATGAGCAAGAGAGTCAAGTTTGCCCTCATCACCTGGATTGGAGAGGATGTCAGTGGCCTGCAGAGAGCCAAAACTGGGACTGACAAGACTCTGGTCAAGGAAGTAGTACAGGTAAGCTCTTCCTTTTCCTCCTAACCAGCAGCTCCCATTGCTGTTCTCTGTACCAACAGCAGCAGGAGGGAGAGAGAGGGAAGGGTTGGCTCATCCTCCAACTTAGGAGTTAATCCTTTAAAAAGAAGACAGTTTCCTATTGCCTGTCTTCATCCTAGGAAGGCTTAACATCTGCCCTTTGAGCACTCAGGCATAAAGAAGCATCTTTTGAGCTTAAGGCTGCTTTAGCTATTTCATGAGGAGGGAATTTCTGCACTCCCCTCCTTGCCACCACTGAGATGTGTCCCATCCCCTTCCTTGCTATGGAAATAACTCACTATTGAATGATCATCAGCAGTATTCAGTTCAGCAGGTAAAATTAAACAGGAAAACCCACACCCTTGTTTAAACTTCTCCAGAGGCCTTTTGCCTTTGCACGGTGGGTTTGTGGAGCTAATCACCCAAAGTCTGAAGTCCCCGTGGCACCAATTAACTAACAGCTCTTAATGGCTAACTAGATGTGAACAGGCTTTGTTTGGCCTTGGGCGTAGCAGGGGAAAGAGAAATGTGCTCAGTCCAAGTGAGAACAAACAACAGCCAGGAGAGAAGTGACTCTGGGAGGCACAGCTGAGACCTGGCTGTGATGGAGAGGATGCTGATGTTTGGAATGTTTCTTCTGGAGGAGTATTTGGAGCAAAATTAGCTCCTCCATTGAGACATAGAACCAGCTCACCAGAGCATGAGAAATGGTTTTGTTTATGCTCTTGGATAACAGGCTGATGATTAAATTAATCTCCCTCAATAACTGAGCTCTTGCCAGTGTAAAGAAACCTCCCAACAGGACACTGGAAGGGTGAGAATGAAGCCCCCTCGACTCTTTGGTAGTTTATATGATACAGAAGATTACATTTAGATAGGAAGAATGAAGATAATACATCCCTGTCCTTCCAGAGGATAAACTCTGGTGCTGAATGTTTCAGAATGACGACTCAGAGGGGCCTGTTCTCCAAAGAAACTTCCAGAATGACACCTGAGAGACAGGAAAGCAAGTTTCTGCTCATGGGAAGCAGCTGAAACTGCGTAATTGTAGCTGAAGATGAAATTATAGAGTACTAATGAATGACTCTTATGTGAGTCACTAAGCCCAAGATTTTCTTTAAAATCTGTTTAGACAATGTATTCCTGTTGAGTTGAATAGCATTCCTGAGCACTGTGCTCAGATCTGTCCCTAGGTCTGTTACATATAATTTGCAATTTCACTTGTTTCATCTTTGATTAGTAGTCTGTACAAGTTAATAATCTGGTGGAGCATTAACCACTCTTGGCTGTTACTTAAAAGCTTTCATATTCCAATTAGTCTGTACTAAAATATAAAAACAATACAACTGGTGCTTGATACACTTTTACTGAGCAACCTTGTCTATAAATGCTTGCAAAGCATTTCTGAATGTCACAGCAATGGTGATCTGTCCAGGAGAAATTATCTTGACAAGTATTTTGAATAGTTCTTGATATGCAACTGAATCCCTCTGAGTGCAGTGAGATAAAGCAGAACCATTTTCTTCTTTTTATGCCTGTGACCTTGCAGGTAATCTGTCAGAATAAACAAGGACAAGAAAGTCCAGCTGAAATTTAAGGGAGGGAATTTATCCCAGAGCTATTTCACTCTTAGCAGCTCCCTTGACCTTCAAGGACATTCTCAGTGTTCTGTTTTTTACAGAGATTATTTGAAATGTGAGTTAAACATAGAAAAATATACTTTTTTTTTTAATTTCTGTAATGATAAACTCCAAATCTGAGCCAGTGTTGGTTCATCATTTGGAATAAGCAGTGCCCTGAGGTGGGAGGTTTTTGGTCTGCAAACCCTGAGTGGGTGCAGTTGGGCCCTCAGGTGCACTCACCCTGTGGAAGGGTGGCACAAGGAGGATTTTTGAGCTGCACAAGGGACAGTTTGGGGTTCCAGAAGAGCACTCTTCACTCTGAGAAGACCTCAGCAAACCCTGAAGGGCTCTCACAATCTTGTACTACTTGCCAAAGCACCTGTGGGTCTTTATTTAACACCCAAGTGTGAGGAGATTCCTGTTTTATACCCTGTGCTGTATTGGTGAGCTGGGCTAAGCTCTGCTCAGGGCTCAGCAAACACCAATAAATGCTGCTGTTCCTGTGAGGCCAAGGGAGAGCCAGTCAGCTCAGGCACCTCCTGCCAGCCCTGGGACAGAGAGGATCTCACCAGGGATGGTTATTGGGCTCCCAGAAGTACCTGCCATCAGGAAAATGATGCCTGACACACAGGGACATGAACTGGTTAGGAGGGGATTATGGGCTGTGAACTATTACAGAGCAGAGGGAGGAACTGGGCTGCCCTGGCAAATTTTGTGTTCCTGCCTTGGAAGGAGGAGCAGGTGCTGTGAAATCCATGGGGAGGTGGCTCTGGAGCGCTGATAGTGAGTGCAGGAGGTTGCCAGAAAACCTCTCAGGAAGAAAGAACAATTGATTTTTAGCTGTAATAACTGTAAAATGACAGGGGTGGATCTCATCTGCTACAAATAGCTGTAGTTCTTCTGATCTGTGCAAGATGGGAGCCAGGTCTTCTGGCCCTACTTGGACCTATGCTCATTAGCTCTTTAATGTTGTTGGAAAATGAGTTTTGAGTTTATTGTATTTCTTTTGGATTGTACACAAATCCATTTAAGGAACTATCAGGAGCTATTTTTTTTCCCCACAGCCATTTATTTTTCCATCCTTTCCTCCTTAACTCAGCAGGAAATGTTGGCTCCAGCCTGCAGCCTGGTTCAGCTGGGAGCAGATGAGAAGTAAGGCCAGGATGGGGAACAAGTATTTATCTGTAAAAATGGGTCTAGCTAAGCCCTGCTGTGTGAGACTGCTGTGGAATGGAGACAGGAGAGGCACAATCCCACCTCCTACCCATGGGCTCCTCTCCATGCCAAGGACAGATCTAATGGGGGAAGAATGGCACAGAATTTCCCATTGCAGGTGGCTGATAAACATCTTTGGGAGATGATTTCTGGGGTAGAGTCTAAACCTGCCCTTAGAACAATCTAAACAACTGGGAACTTCATGGAGCAGTGACTTCTGCTTTGGCAGCAGCCATGTGTCACCTTGTGCCCAGGGTGGGCTGGCAGATGTGTTCAGAGAGCCACCCCACAGCCCTGATGTCCCCTGCCAGCTGCACTTTGGTCACCAGACCCACAGCAAGGACCGGCCCAGGCACTTGGAGTGGCCCCTGGTGCTGCAATGGGGTGGTTCTGATGCAAACACCAAAGAAATGGAGCTCGGTTTCCCTCGGAGTGCTCCTTCCTCTCTGTGAACTCTGTCCCTTCATGACTGCATTTCCTACCAGATTTGAACTGTTCCTTAGGCAGCACTGGGGTCTTTTTCCTGACAGGGCTGAATTCATGTCCTGCAGGACTCTCCCAGCAAAGGAACTGCCCAATCTTTGCCAGTTTGTCAGATTTTCCATGGATTTTGACTCTGTTTTCATCAGCACTCCTTCCCCCACAAAATCATGTGCTCTGTTATTTCCCTAATTCATATTCAGGGTAAAACAGCTCTGTTTCTGTGAGCAAATATTCAAGGCATTTTATTCATCATTATTTTTGGTGAGGAATTCATCTGGCTTTCATGATGTCAACAGCTCTACTGGGTTCCTGTTTTGCAGCTCATACCCAGATCTTTTTTTTGCTCACCTTTCCCTTTTCCTCTGGATTTCTCACTGCACTGATGATGTGCCCCAAGAGGGAGCCCCACTGATGGGGTCCCTGTCCCTGATTTTGGGATCACACAGAATTCCCTGAATGTGCTTTGGTTTTCTCATATCAGTACAGAGACCTGAGCAGAAGATGAAATAGCTGAATTAAAGCAGAAGGTTTAACAGCTTTGTTAGAGGCAGGAAATCAAACTCACAGGGAACAGCTATGTCACAGTTACTCATGAGGGTGAGTGAGATCCTGCTGGGAAGGCAAAATAAATTCTCCTTTTGGTTGTTTTTTCCTGTTCTGGTTTACTGCAATGACCATACCCAATGGATATGGATTTACAAGAAGTCCCAGTCTAGAGAAGAGGATCAGAATCAGCAGCTTCTCACCTCCCTGTGTCTGACACACAGACGTGTGACTCTTGCAGTGGGATGGAGCACAGCAGAGAGAATTTGCAGAGCAGCTGAAATGCAGCTCCCATTGCTGAGAGAAGTGTTTGCCAGAGGTTTGGACTGGCTTCTCTCACAGTCTGGAACTGCTCCATGTAAAATTGGCAGGCAGTGGATTTGAAGAGAGGGTTTTTGCTGAGCTTGGAGTCTGACAGCTGAGTGCAGGAGCAGGTTTGCTGTAGGGCTGGGACTTAGACCCTGCTGGAAAAGAAACCTGGGAGATGTCACCTCTGCACTGAGGCTGAGGTGACCAGTGCATGGGAGTGGTGACATTAAGCAGAGTAGAACTGAGGGTTCTGAACATCAGCAGAAGCTGCTGCAAGCCCCAGTAAAAATAAAATAAATAAAAAATGGCAAGAAGATGCTCAGCTACCTGGCACCATCTGTGGCTGCTGGGAAGTGTCTGTGGACTATGCAAGGATTTTACTCCTGGCTTCAGCTTCCCAGGCTGGGATTTATATGGCTCTCTGCAGACCTGGTTTGGTACAATATCTGCACCACATGGATTTTCCCTTGGGCAATTTAGGGAAATTTTATGGCCCATATGCTAAACATTCAGGGCTTGGAAGAGAGGAAGAAAATCTACTCCACCCCTTTTTTCCCCCTTTAAGTTGGCTGGAAGAGAAGGATTGAGCTTTCTGCACAAATTTCATGTTTCCCATGGAGGGTGCAGGCTCCTTCTCTGCTCCTGCATGGTTGGAGCCCTCTCAGTCTGTGCCTGGTGTGGGATTCCAAAATTGTGATCCTCAGGCACAAAGAGGAGCTGGAGCCAGAGTGGATTATTGGAGAACCAGGAGTGAACCTCAGTATTTCTGTGTGCTGGTCACTGATTTGAGAGGCAAAGCAAAGAGCCTGTGGTCACTGCTGTGTTGTGAGAGTGATTAAGATAAATGGCATCATTGTTTTTGTTATCTGGAGGCTGCTGCTGACTGGGGTGAAGACAAAGGCTAGAATTCACTGGCAGGGCTTGCTGTGGTTGTGGAAAGCCTGGGGTTGGGGGGAGGAGAAGGGAAAAGGAAGTGGAGGATGTAAGATGAAGACACATGTCAGCAAATCAAGGGCCCAAGCACCAGAGTTATGCACTGTGCCTTAGGATTTGCAGCCTGAACTAAAGCTCAGAGAGCTCAGGCAGTAAATTCAGAGTGATGAGGCTGATGAAGGTCAAGCAGGATGTTAAAATCACAAATTCCAGGCACCAAACTCACCAAAAGCATCTTCCCTCCTTAGGGCCAGGCTTGAGGAGACACCATGGTGGGTCAGAGCTGGTGTGAGGAACCAAGGAGCACCCTGAGAGAATGGAATAAAGCAGAGTTATTAATAGCAGTGACCCACATTGCACTCTGAGGGTACAAATCTGGCACAAGAGGTGGCCCAGTCAGCTAAGAGGATATTTAAGTGTGGCTGGGAGCAGAACCCATCTGGCCACTGCTGGGGGGACACTGTTCATTCCTTGCAGGGTGTTTTGGTGAAATGGTGGCTGATGCCCCCAGATCATCACCCAGGAGTCATCTGGATAAGTGTCTGCTTGAGAAGGCATTGAGTAATTATATTTACTGTGTGGCACATGTGATGAATTCTCCTCTGTTTGGGCATGAGTGCACTTGCAGTTTCAATTTCAGAATCAGCTGGATTCTGCAGAGTGGGCACTGAAGAAAACCCTCCCCACTCTTACAAAATACACTTTTCATTATAAAATACACTCTTTCATTAAAGAAAACCCTTCCCACACTTATAAATTACACTTTTCATGGAATCCCTCTCAGAAATAGTTTTATGGACCTGCCTCAGTTCTCACTAAAGCAGGGCAAAGACTCATCCTGAAATCATGTAGTGTTGGATAATCTGCTCCCAAGGTGAGGAAAATGTGTTAAACCTGGTGTCATAGAAAAGGAATTGAAAAGGCTCAGCTCAAAACTCACACAGGAGCATCAAACAGCTGAAAATGCTGGGATGGGTCTTAGCAAGGGCTGAGCTTTGCAGAGATGTCACCCTGGAGACCTGGAAGTAGGACACTCGTGAGCATGACTAAATCTGATGGTTTGGGCAGTTTGCCTCTTCTTTTCTATCTTAAAAAAAAAAAAAAAAAGAAGAAGAGAAAAGAAAATGATTTGTTTTTCTCCAAAAAGCAATGTCTTTCCCATTTTCCCTGCACTCTGCCAAGCCGGGGGTGAGTGCCTGTGCTGTCCCCATGGCCAGGAAAGGCGGGCACTGCAGGCAGGGCTGTTATTGCTGAGCACTCTGGAGCTGCCCCTCGGGCTCAGCAGAGCAGCCAAGGCTCCCGAGCAGCTCCCAGGATTTCCTGAGTGTGAAACAGGATCAGCCCCAGCCCAGAGGGGGGAGGAGGGAGCTGCTTTCCTCTCTTTTCCATCTCTCCCACCGCATGAAAGGGGTGCTGAGGCTCTTTCAAGCTGCATCCTCCTCCACCCCCTCCTTTATCTGACTCTGATCCCAAACTGAGACCCTTGGGATGCTGCCAATAAAGAGCTCTCCCATGGCTTAGAGGCTGAAACCAATTAGGAGCCCCCCTGTGCCAGTGCCAGGGAGACCCACACAAGATTCCTGCTGCCCTCCCAAAGCGTTCCCTCCTTCTCCATCACCCTTTGGGGAACTCACTGCCCAGGGATTGGGGCATTGCAGATTCCCTGAGATGTCTCAGCAAAGCTGTTGGGATTTTAATTCGTGTTTTTGGTGGAGTGCAGTGGATGCTTGTGTTTGTCACGTGGGGGAAGGGAGACTCAAGCAGTGCTCTCAGTTGTGGTTAGGAAGGGGAGGAAAATGCTAAAGCAAGCAGCAAACAGGCTGTTTGCTGAATGGCTGTGCACACACATGGATGCCATGCCAGCCCTGCTGGGAGGCAGGAAGGACAGCCCCAACAAGGGAAAAAATCCCCGAGCTGCCCCTGACAGGAGCCCTAAAGGCACCCTGGGTCCCATTCTGCTCCCAGCAAGGTTTTCTGTGTCCCAGCCTCTCATCCCAGCACTGCCTGGGGCTTGCCCAGCTCCAGAGCTCTCCAGAGGGAGGAAGCTGCCCTGCACACACAAGTGCATCCATCCAGGAGCTCACTTGGGACACAAAGCACAGGGCAGAGCCTGTGCACAGCCTGTCTGGGGCAATGTCTGCCTTGTGTTTGCTCCTGGGAGCATCCCTGTGCTGCTCAGTCCTTCTCAGGTGTGACACTGTAGTGTTCTCTGGTGTGGTGCTGTTCTTTTTTTAGGAGAAGAGGCCCTAAAAAGGGCACAGAGAGGATTAGTGACTTGGCCAAGATTATGCTGAGGGTCACTGGTGGTCAGGAGGTCAGTAATTTTGAGGGTTTCAGTTCTTATACTGCTTAGGGAACTTGACCTAACCTGGCCTGTGCACCCCTGCCCCCCTGCACTGGGTCTGCAGCCAGTGGCTGTGGGAGTAGATATATAACATTTTTCCAGGTTAAATGTTGGGTTTTGCCTTCACCAGCCCTCTGTCTCATCCACAGCTTGCTATTTATCATCCCAGCCACAGGAGATCAGGGGATGCAGCTCAGACACCCAGGGAAGCTGAATAACCCGTCTTCAATCAGCTAATTGAAAATATCCCTCTTTGTTAACAGGCTTTTTCTTTATCTCTTACAGAACTTTGCCAAAGAATTTGTGATCAGTGACCACAAAGAGCTGGATGAGGATTACATCAAGAACGAGCTGAAGAAAGCAGGGGGGGCTAATTATGATGCACAGACTGAGTAAAGGCAGGAACCTCCTGGCACCATCACCTGCATCTCCAAGGGAGGGCAAAGGCACAACAAACTAACACCTGAGAGATGAGGCAACTGAACTCCCCAGCTTTCTGTGGCTGCACCTAAGAACTCCCTTTTTTGCATTCAGAGGACTTTTATTTTCCATTCTTTCTCATTAAACATTCCTCTCTGGGGCTCTGTTTTTCTTTTTCCCCCTTTTTTTACTCATAACTCTGTTTCACACCTGTGGAATTTAGGTTTGGCTCTGCTTTGGCCCTACTCAGCCCTGTGTTTGTAGAGGCTTGCCACTGTGTCCTTCTTCATGTCTGTGTGTTTTACTTGGGCTCAACCTGGTCTCTGAGGGAAGAAAGTTTTGAGGGAGTTCTGAACATCAATTATTTTAATTTTTGAAAAATTTGTTCTGACTGATATTCTTGGGAATAGCATTATTTGCTGTCCTAGGTTCAGATCAGCTTGAGATGATTTCCCTCAAACTCTGATTAAATCATCTAAGCAGAAATGTCCAGCTGAGATGTTATCTAACAGCTTCAACAACAAAGCCAACAAACAAAACCATTTCTTTGACTCCTGATAAATGGGAATAAATTTGCCTTAAACATTGCTTGACAGTTGCTATGCTCTGTGCTGCATCTCTGTCCCTCCCTCTTAAAAATAAGATCCACCACACTCCTAAAGTGGGTTTTGTTGCTTTTTGGAGGTGTCACAGCACAGTAAACTGAGGGGCTTAGAAATGTCTGGATCTTGGTCACTATTTTGCATACGTTGGTCTCTGGGTTTGTATCTGACTTTGCTAATGCTGGGGCTCAGGAGGTGAAACTGAAATGCATAGATGTCCTTTTTCAATGATGTCTGAAAAAAACAGCAGCTGCTGAATCCTTCCCTACCCGTCCCCCCTGGTTATTCTGCAGTTAAACACAACATCTTCAGTTGCTTGGGGCCTTTGGCAGGGAACATCCTCCAGCTGGGCCCAAGGGATGGGGCAGGGCAGCTCCATCCCAGCTGGGGTTAAATCTCCAACAGCACAGAGAGAACCTGGGCTCACTTTGGTACCAAACTGTTTGTTTGGGGGGCTCCTTTGTATGGCTTTTGTTTTTCCATCCAGGGTAACTGTGCCCAGAATGACCTGTTGGGAGAGGCTGTGGGGCTTGGGAGTCAGAGCTGTAAATCCATGACAGAATAAATGTTTTTCAAGAACAATTCTCAGAGACTCCGTTGTTCTTTTTACCATCCCTGCAACAAAGCCATATTTAGGATGTTTCTTAATCCTTGGTGGGAAGCTTTGAGCTGCTGCAGTCTTGGGGCTATTAGGAGAATTAAACACTGGCTTAGATGTAAAATGATCCCAGCCCTTGTCTGCTCCTCACTGCTCTGACAGGCAGAGGTGACCACCGTGCACCTGACACACTTTTTTGTTCAGCAGCTCTGCTCCTCCATTTCCAGTGCCAAAACACCAAGTGGGAATTGTAATTAGGTCAAAGAGAATTTCACAGCCACGGAAAATAAACGTAGAGAGGTCAGGAATAGATTTGGGAACAAGAACAACACTTTCAGACAAGTTTTGCAGCTTCCTGCACAGGGTTACATGGGGCATTGCAGTTCTGGACAGGACTTCCTAAACCTTGCCCTGAAAGAAGGGAAATGGTTGTTTTTTACAGGACTGACAGCAGGGACAGGCATCACTAATGGGAAAGGGCTTTGCAGAGAGCTTGTGATGCTCTGAGGCTTTGCCTTGCTGGTTCAGTGACCACGATAAACTGGAATTTGACACCCTGTGGCACAAATCTCTGCCTGGTTGTGAAGCCTGGCAGCACCGCCACTAGAAATTCATCAGCACCAGCTGTGGTGAGGGCTCAAGAAAGAGCTCAGCAGAGGCAAATTAGCTTTCTCAGCCTTCCAAGGCATCTCAGCGAGACAAATGGAGCACTTGTGTTGCCTTTGGCAAGCTGGGTCCAGGGATGGAGGCAGAGGAGGCATCACCCTGGCTCTGGTTGCTTTGCTATCCTTAATCCAGTCCTTAGAACATGGAAAATCCCACATTCCCTCTTTGAATAACCTCTGGGGTGCACAGGCACATGGACTCTGCTGCTGAGCACAGGAATATCAAGTTTGCATGGTAACACACGAGAAAAATGAGAAGGAATTACTGATTTGTAATATGAAGATAAATCCTTGTGGGAAAAAAAAGAAAATCATAATGAATGAGTGAAATAGCAGAGAAGCAGTGGGGTTGGGTTTTTTCCAACCTCAATTTCATCTTTGAGGGCAGGCTGTGCAGGGATACCACCCTGGTGATGCTATGGAGAACTTTGTGGGGAAAAGCTGGGGTGAGATGCAGGGGAGCACTGCTGCTGCTGTGCCCCTGGCCTCACTGGGTCAGAGCTGCAAACCAGCAGGGAGCTCCTGTTTGTGCAGTCCTGTCCTGTCCTGTCCCTCTGGCAGCACTGCAACAGCCAAGTCAATCAAACCCCTGCCTGTCAAAGCCTCAGTCAGACAGGAGATTATCTTGGTCACAAAGAATGTCCTGAAACACACCCAGCCCAAGCTGATGGATGCACATCCCAGGGGGATGCCTGGGAGAGTTTGGGGCAAAATGTGTTTCCAGAATTAAATGTTTCATTTTATTTACTTCTCATTCCTGAGGAGTAATCTGAATTAGCCATTAAATGACTTTGTTTCTAGAATGCTGATTATATTTCAGTGTAGGAATGGTTTTCATTTCCCACAGGAGAGTGACTTTATTGGTGTTGTGTCAAACCCTTACACTGGTGGTGGGAGCAGCTCAGCTGGTCCAGGGGCTGACAAGCCTGGCCTAACTCACAATCTGTCCTGCAGCCTAAAACACATCTCTGGGGTCTGCACCCACTAGGCTGGAAAATATTTACACTACAGTGTTTGCAGGCATTCTCTTTCTGTGCTTACAGATAATCATGCAAGGAACAACTGGCAAAAATGGAGCAGCAGAAAGGCTGGGATGTGAAGAGCAAAAGCTTGAGATCAATTATCTGTGCTGTGTTTGGGGTCTCATGCTTGGCATATCACAAGAACAGAAAATAAATTGGAATTTGTCTCTGTTCTGGGACCCCAGGGGAGCTGAGTGCCTGTGAGTGGCTGCTCTGATCTGATGCATCAGGGACTCTGCTGTGGGTTGTATTTTCACCCACAGTGGTGGAGACAAAGAAGGAATTAATAATGCCTATTTTTGCTACAACACTGCTCATCAGGAGTTCCCAGAGTGTTTTAGGAAGTTTGGAATCACAGAATCATTAAGGTTGGAAAAGACTTCCAAGATCATCAGGTCCAACCTTTTGCCCAACAATACCATGTCACCAAAACCAGAGCACTGAGAGCCATCTCCTGTTGTTTATTGAACAATTCCAGGCATGGTGATTCCATCACTTCCAGTGCCTGAAAACCCTTTCAGTGAAGAAATTCCTCCTAAAAATTGTTTCTGGCCTGGAGTTGCTCACTTTGCTTTTCTTTCAAGGACTGCTTGATTTGTGTAAGTATATCTGGGCTGGGAAACAAAGAGAAACCTTCCAAGATATTCCACCTTCCTCCCTCTCTCCACCATCAAAATGTCCAATAAAGATTTTCATTAACCTCACGACTTCCTCAGAATGAGAGCAAATTTCTGTGGAAATGAAGCTGAAGGGAACAAACAGCATCTGCTGTGCAAATATTAAATGCAGGCAGGAGATGAATAGACTTATCTCCTTTATCATGATTAGCCACATTTCGGCCTTGTAATTTTGGCCTATCACTCAAAAGAAGCTGTAATCAGGATGTAATACATCCTATTGGCAAATTACAGCCAGGCAGCTGCTGGAGGCAGCAGCTGAGCCCTTCAGCAATTTCAACTTGGTTTTATTACACCAGGGCAAGGCTCCAATGAGTAGATTAGTGACATGATTTAAAAATAATAAGAGTTGAATCTCGTCCCACTGAAGGATGATGCTGGTTTTCGTGGGAAGAAGTGTTTTGCCAAAATCAGGACTGCAGGAGCTCTCAGGGGTGTCCTCAGCAGGGCGAGACTGTGAGAGCAAAGGAGCTGTGGTGAGATCAGCCCCGAGCAAAGGTGTGAACTCCTCACCGGGATTGCTGGGTTACTGCGAGCCAAGAACAGTTCCACGTGAGGAAAGTTCAATGAAATCTGGCTACAGAATACGGGGCTCAGACAAGATTTAAAGTGTGCTGTGGCAAAGTGTGAATTTTCAGCTCTCTTCTTGAAGCAGCAGTGAAGGGGGTGTTACCATAACAAAGAGCACCAGAAGTGTATTTAACCTCAAATGTCAGTATTTCAATTTTGCTGAGCTCCGAACCAAGATAAAACTAAAAGCTGTTACAATTCTTGAGAGTAACAATCCTGCAAAAGTCCCTAAAGTTTTATGCAAAAATTCCCAGTATTTTTTCAGGCAAGAACCATAACTCCTGGTCCTAAAACAGATTCTTGTCACAAAATCACAAATTCTGTGGGCTATTAGAGACACCTGGTAAGAGTAAGAGAAGCACTGTTCTCTTTTCTAGATGCAAAGTGACTTTGTCTATTTTGCAGTGCCCATATCAAAATTCCCTGTACAATCCAGACCAGCAGCTGTTTTCCATATCCATGTGCTGGCTGTCCCCAGATACCATATTCTGTTTGAGAATTATTTGCCTTTTTTTCCCCTAACACTTTTAGTTCAGTTGGAATGACAGGGTTGATGAAAAACTTCTTGGGCTCAATAACAAAACTAGTTTTTAGGGCAGAAATCAGCACTTTCCTCCTCTTTTAAGCTGTTTTCCAGGAAGAATCTTGCATCTGGCTGTATCTCCCTTCTAAAACACAAAGTTTCTGGACGATCCCACTTCTGGATTCTCACTTAATGTGAAAATATTGTATTTGTTTAAGTAGTTACAGCTATGGAGTGATTTGATAGGGAATCTCATTTGTGATCTGTACAGAGCAGCCAACTTATCTCACATCAGAGCTGTAAATCAAACATGCTACAACATTTATTATCTTTATCTCCCTTATTTAAGACCCAAACCTGTCAGATGAAACCATAAATCTGCTCCTTGCATCAAGCCTCTTAATATTCCAGTTGATGTTTGTTTCCAAAAACTCTGCCAACGTTTCATTTTCCTCTCATACTGACACTTAATGCCTTAAGTGCTTGCAAAGATAAACACTGGCTTTAAGCAGCACAATCTCATGATCAGTTTAGCTGAGGATTATCACAGGGTGCACAGAGGAGTCAGGCATAAATTGAGCACTTTTTGCCCTGGCTGCTGATTTAATTGCAATGAATGGGGTGGAATATTCTGAGAATCACTGACCTGGGACGTAGAGGAGATTCAACTCACAATTTTACCCAATTAAACCTGCTGGGATGGGACACCAGGCTGTAACTGGGACCCAGGCTGGGGGTGAAGAGAGAAGATGAATTTTACTGGGGGCTGAACTGGTGTCTGGCAGGACAGACCAAGAACCAGTGGCAAAAGGCTGAAGACACATTGACTGAAACATCAAAGTAGACACAAACAGTTTATAAGGAAAGATGATTAACCTCTGGAAGAAATAAAACAATTGACTGATTCACCTTTTCACTACAAGGCAAAGCAAGAACTCTCTTCAGTAGATGCTTGAATGAAACACCAACAATTGGATTTAGCAAATGGGAAATACAATTGTCTGCAGTGCACAGATGATTAAATTTGATCTCAGCTCCCTTATGAACTTGAAGCAGCTTCCTGTCTCAGGTGCAATAACACAAGAGATGATTCAAAGTGCATTTTCACAGAGCTCAGATGCATTTTCAGCGGTGAGGCAGCTCTGCTCCAGGCTGGGCAAACAGCTGGAATAAAAATGTCTTAAATTGTTAGAGGGCTCCAAGGGCAAAACTCATCTCTCAGAGCCATGGGATTCCCAGCCTTAAACAAGAACACACAAGCCTTTGTTTGCTGTACTGCTCTTTTTCCTTTCCAGCCTCATTTTGAATAGATTAAATCGTTTGCAGCAGGGTTTATGGCTTATACCAAATGCTACTTTCAGCACAGCCAGAAAAGCTGGAGTCTTCCAGTGGAAAAAGTATTTTAGAACTGATGTTGTATTAAAATAAACCAGCACAAGCTCATCCCCTTAAATGTAAACCAGGCAAGAAACCAAGAAAGTTTGATTTTAGTGCATGTTGGACCAAAATGTAGAAAAGAATCTGCAAGATGTGCTGGGAAAGAGCTGTGACAGATTAAAACAAGGTATGGAACTGGTCAGCTCTGCCCTCCTGGCAGCCCAGACAAACAGCTCAGAACCTGCCTGCACATCACTGAGTGCCCCTCTCAGCACAGGAACAGAAAGTGAAAGCATCTGAGCAAGAAATAACAAATCCTTCACTCAACAGAGGCACAAAGCAGAGCAGCCACTCCAGGCTCTGTAGAGCTGGTGAGGGGTTCTTGCTGCACTCCTGCTCCAGACACCACAAACAGGACAAGGCAGGAGGGCACAGTGCTCAAAAACTGAAGTAAAAGCAGTGAAATGTTTGCTAAATGCTCTGACTTTTCCATTCAAGGCTTTAAAGTGCTCCCAGCAAGTTGATCTCTGCAGAAAGAATTAGAGTTACTCACCCATCCCCTGGGCAGCACAGCAGGTGCTCACTGGTTACTCTGCATGGCAAATCCTGTGCAAAGTGATAATGAATAAATGTCAAACTAAGCTCAGAAGGGTCCACTTAGGGTAACTGACAATTAAATATTGCCCTGGTAATGCAAATATCCCTAATATCAGTGCACAGCTCTCAGCTTTCCATTCTACAAGGATATTTTTTGTGAGTTTAAAACCTGCTTAGTGGAGCAAGTCCCCATTCTGCTTTCACCAGCTTGTAAACATCCCCCACAGGCCAAAATCCTCCTGGATTTTTGATTGGAAATGTAAATCCCAACAAAAAACAACAGAGCTTTCACTGCAAACTTCCTTTCCAGGCTTAACTGCTCCCAAGGCTGCTTCTGGTGACACTGCCATGCCAGTCTGACATTTCTTTTTTTTATTTGCTTGCAACTTGTAAATCTGAGCTGCAAGAGTGATCCAGCAATGATCACAGTGTTCCTTTTTGCTGGCTTCAATATCTGAGTGCAGCTCTGCCTGCAGCAGCAGGTTGTCAGAATCACCACCCAGTTACAAATCTTCTCAAATATACACAATAATTCTTCCAAATTCCCATTTTACTACATTATTTATACCAACAGATGTCAAGGCAAGAACACACTGGATTGCTTTCTGAAAACTGGCACTGATTTCAGTTTGGGAGTGCATTCTCCTAATGAGAACCACGTTAGAGGAGAGGATGTTTTCAAAGCAACTGGTTCTGGCATGTTAGATGTTGAAAATAAAGATATGCTTTTCTGTATCCTAAAAGAATTCCACAAAATTCACACATACTTGGGAAAACAAAAGATCTTTTGTGTGTGTGTGTGAATATTGACCCATTTCTGGAGCAAGAAATTCAAGCTAACAAAAAAAATCTGCAATGAGGACAGCTCATTTTGGGACTTCTTTACTGTGTAGATTCTTGAACCACTCATAGCAGTGATTTTTGAAATTCTTTGCTTTTGAAAGGTTCTTTGTGAGGGAAATGGGGTCTAGATGGAATCAGGGCTTTGGGAGCTGGAATAGAGAGTCCACTTTCTCATTAAACAGAGCAATTTTCATGTTCTAAGCATGACAGACCAATACAAATCATAGACAGACAAATCATAGAAACCAAATACTGAAATTCAGGATTTAAACCCACAGGCAGATCTGCCCTTCCACTCTGTTCCAAGGGAAAGGAGGAAAAAACCATCCCCAGTTTGTGTTCACTCAACACTGAGGGGACAGAGAGCTCCCATTCAGCAGCCTGATGTGTGAGGCTGACTGGGGCATGAGATGGATTTGGGGTAAACCTCCATGGAACCCTGAAAATTCTCCTCCAGATTCTCCCAGGGACCTCTGGTATTTTCCAGGACAGAACTGGAGAGCTCCTGTCTGTCTCCTCACACACTCACACTAATTAATGTGCCTCTGCAAATTATTTCATGCAAGGAAATTACAGCCACATCTCCTCTGCTGGCATCATCTGAGATAAGCTCTGAAATTGTACCTCACTCTCCTTTCCTACAGAACAACAACATTTTTACTCCTCCAGGCTTTCCTGTCCAGGTTATTTTTCAGCTGTTACAAATGTGGTGTGGTGAAAGCATCACCAAAGAAAATGTCTCATAAATAGTAACAGGGCGCTGTGTTACCCTCTCACTCTGGAGAGTGAAAGATCATTTCATTTCAGCAAAGAAGTGCAGAAGAAATGGCTAAAATCTTTTATTACAAGTCATCTGCTCCTTCTCTCTGTTCCTGTTGATTGAACAGAGAGGAAAGTAACAGACTCAGAACTGTGATTTTTTTGTTTATTGTGCATTCATAGCTCTATGTTGGATTCAAGAACATGAATTATTACTGAGCTACATCTGTTAGAGAACACTGTCCAGGTAAAATCAGCTTCTGCTGGCTCCTGTTCAGATGAAATCAATAGGCTTTTTGCCATCATTTTTATAGGCCCTGATATTGCTGTAAAATGTAAGGGTAAAATATTTGGACAGGCAGACACATATGATGTGTCTGTGCAAACTGAAGCCAAAGCTTTTCAGCCTCCAGCAAGATTGTGTTCTAAATTAAGTATAAAGAAGAAGGATAATTTGATTCAGAAATAACATTATCTTTCCTGCAGCTCCCCTCACACCAGAAGGTGCATTTGGTGTCACCATCATTAATAAAAGCCCAGAGAATCAAAGATCCATGGCAGTGCCATTTAGCTCCCCTGATATTCTGGCTAAAAACACGCTCTGATTAATCTGGAGCACAGGCCAGGGGTGCTGAACTGGTTTGCAAGCAGGGAGTGCAGAATGTGGGGATCTATTTAGTGGAAATGGTGTCTGCAAGGGGACCAGGCCAGGATGTACAAGATGGTGAGCTCAGGAGGGAATGATCCCTAAAAGGGAAGAAATGGTCCTTAAAATGGAAAAAATGGTCTCTGAAAGGGAAGGAATGATCCCTAAAAGGGAAGAAATGGTCCTTAAAATGGAAAAAATGGTCTCTGAAAGGGAAGAAATGATCCCTAAAAGGGAAGAAATGGTCCCTAAAATGGAAAAAATGGTCCCTGAAAGGGAAGGAATGATCCCTAAAAGGGAAGAAATGGTCCCTAAAATGGAAAAAATGGTCCCTGAAAGGGAAGGAATGATCCCTAAAAGGGAAGAAATGGTCCCTGAAAGGGAAGGAATGATCCCTAAAGGGGAAGGAATGGTCTCTAAAAATGAACCCTAAAAGGGAAGAAATGATCCCTAAAAGGGAAGAAAATGGTCCCTAAAAGGGAAGAAGCGATCCCTAAAAATGACCCCTAAAAGGGATGTATGCTGCTCTGGCATTGGCAGCACATCACTGCAGTGTGGTTGCATTTTCCCCCCCTTTTTTCTGTGTGACAGTTGTGGATTAACTTCAGGCTCAGACTGCCAAAGGGCCATCCCCATGGGTGGGATTGCTCTGGAGCTGCAATCTCCTCTTTGATGCAGCTCCTGGAGCAGAATCCTACATGAGGAAGTGGTTTTTGAGGTTAGCTAAAGAATGTAGAGTGATGATGGGTTTTGTTTTCTTCAGTCATCAAGCTTTGCCTGAGGAAGACTTTAAAGAAATCAGTATTTTCTGTATTTGCTGGCTGCCCAGTGATAAAGGGAAGGACATCCAGAGTTCCTGTACACCTGGACATGATGGCACAGGCTGGATCACCTTCCTGCCCAGCTTTTATTCCCTTTGGAGTAGAGGGGAGAGGCAGCTGAATTCAGAGGACACAATCAGAACCTCTAAATGAGCATTTAACTTTTCTCTAGGTGCTTGCAATAATCTCTTTGGACACTGACATGGTCAGGGATCAGTTAGGGATCCCCAAGCTTGAAAACACATGAAAATAGAAGTTCTCAACACACAGTTCCTCAAAATGAACTCCTCATTCAGGAGCTGGTTCATACTTGGAGATGCCTCTATAAGCAATGTGTGTTTTCAGTAGAAGACACAGCAATGGTTCCATGTGAAGCAGCCTGGCAAAGAAAGAAACTAAGAAAGAAAAACTGACCCCAAAAGGAAAGATGATAAAGCAGAAGATGGAAAGAAAGTTGGTTTCAAAGATAAAATCTTTAGAAGGCTTTTGGAAACACAAGTGAGGAGAGGAGATTATTTGGAATTGACTGGAATATTTTTAGTGAGAAAATGAATTCAATAGCCACAATTCTCTGTGTCTCCAGCACACAGGGACATTTCACATTAACCTTTATGAGCAGACATATATTTTCTCTCTCATTGAAGCATTTTCCCTCTTCTATTTTCAGAGCCCTCTGGAGTGCTCAGATAACGCCCCTCTGTAAGCCAATCCCAGCTGGAGACTATTTAATAGGACTCTTTTTAAGATAAAATATTTCTGCAAAGGTGGAAATAATGCTATACCTACAGTCCTTTTCAAAGGAAGCAGAACAAGAGAATTTTGCTGTGGAAAACCCCTGTTTGATCATTCCAGTGCCTGTCTCTCTCCTGCAGGACACAGCAGTGACAGGGCTATGTGATTTGTGGTTATGGCAATCACTGAGGCTCATCTGGAGACCCCTGAATTTCATTATTCTGTTCCACACCATTCCCACTGACCCTGCAGTGTCCTTGTACCTGCTCTGACCTGTCTGAGGGTGCTGTCAGCTTAATTTGGTCGCTAAAGGACCGGAGCAAGAGCAGGAGCCTGTGCTACAGCTCCTCAGTTTGCCCTCCTGCACCTCCCAAAGGCAATGGCAGGGAAAGGAACAGAGGAACCTGCTTTGTCTGCTCCAGTTTAACAGAAAATCCCCTCTTGGGGTCTCAATATACTCCTGAGTGGGCCTGAATGCAACATAAAATCCCATTCTGCTAGGGGCTTTAATTTCCTTCTGTGCCATGGAGAGCTGTCCTTGTTCATGTAAGGCACTTGGCTAATTGAGCTGTTAATTTACTTGTCATGTTGATTTTGGGCAGGTTCTCTCCAGCCTTCAGAATTTGTTTTCTTAAAAGCCAGGAAGGAACATTTTGACATTTTCCCTCAGCAGGTGTTTATTATTTCTGGCCTCTGAGTGTTCTGAGCACCCAGCTCCTGGAAACCAGGGCTGCTGGGCTCTCTGAGAGCTGCCTCTGCTGCTCCTCTCCCTCCAGCTGGGCTTTACACCCAGGAGAAACCTCAGCCCACATCAGAGGAGCAATCTGGGCCAGCCAGGAAATCTTCAGCCTTTCATGGCCCTCAGGGGCAGGAAAATCAACAAAGAGAAAAATGCTCAAGGTCTCATGTACTGTCCTACAGCCCAAAGCACCAGGAAACAGGAACTGGAAGTGTTTTCAGTTTATTCATCAGTCCTGCTCTCTCTGCCCCATGCACCCACAAGATATAAGGACAACAGGACATATATTCTATATTGACTATATATTCTATATTGACTATTTATTCTATATTGACTATTTATTCTATATTGAATATTTATTCTATATTGACTATTTATTCTATATTGAATATATATTCTATATTGACTATATACTCTATATTGACTATATATTCTATATTGACTATATATTCTATATTGAATATATATTCTATATTGACTATATATTTTATATTGACTATACATTCTATATTGAATATATATTCTATATTGACTATATATTCTACATTGACTGTTTATTCTATATTGAATATATATTCTATATTGACTATTTATTCTATATTGAATATACTCTATATTGACTATTTATTCAATATTGACTATATACTCTATATTGGCTATATATTCTATATTGACTATTCTATTTTGCCTATATTTCAGAAGATGAAAGTTTTAAACACAGCCAAAACTTTAAAAAATACACATTGCTTAGAGGAAAAATAAAAATCCCACAAAAAGTTGTGACGCTTACAACAAAGCCAAATATTTTTTTACACAACCAAACTATTTTATGTTGATTTTATACATTGTTTGAATACGTATAAGAAATTCTGTCTTACCACTGACATTTCTTTCATTGCTAATTCTTCAAAGATTAATAATAACAAGTATTATAAAAAATGTAAACTATTCAACTTATCTTTTTTTCTTCCCTGCTAAACTGAATTGATGCATTCCCAGGAAAGGTTTTAACTCTGCAAAATCAGCACATCCCACAGAATTTTTGTTCCACAGGGAAAAATTTTATCTACCTGCATCCGGTAATTGTTCTAT
Organism: Melozone crissalis; assembly: GCF_028551555.1. NCBI lineage: Eukaryota > Metazoa > Chordata > Aves > Passeriformes > Passerellidae > Melozone > Melozone crissalis. Next base: position 3,387,134 of record NW_026535785.1, read on the forward strand.
TTTTCACCTCCAAAAGACCTCAGTTGGATCAGATCAGCTTTCCTATTCTGGTTTACATTTGTTTCCAACAGGAAACCATGTCTGTCAACAGCTGAGTATTCTGCAATTAGAATCCCATCCAACACGTGACAGCTCTTTCTAGCACGCTGCAAGAATGGCAAAAGGGCATTTTGGATGGCTTAGAGGCATTAATATGAATGTGTGTCACACACCAGGCATTGTTGATTTGCCATGACAATATCTCCATGGAGATTTCTAAAATACTTATCCCTGGTTAATGTTTCAGTATTGGTCAGAGACTCATTCTACACCCCAAATTTTGGGGTTAATTTGGGTATCTTAGGGGTTCCAAAGGAAGTACAATTAGCTTGGGTGCAATTTTCAGAGATTCACAGAATATCCTGAGTTGGAAGGGACCCACCCTGCAGAGACACCCCCAAAATCCCCCCTGTGCATCCCTGGAGTGCTGTCCAACCTCTCCTGGAGCTCTGGCAGCCTTGGGGATGTTCCCATTCCCTGGGGAGCCTGGGCAGTGCCAGCACCCTCTGGGGAAGAGCCTTTCCTGATATGCACCCTAAACCTGCCCTGGCACAGGCCTGGAGAGAAGAGATCAGTGTCTGCCCTTCCCTTCAGGAGGAAGCTGCAGACTGCAAGGAGATCTTGACCACCTCAATGTTTCTGTAATCCCCTTTCCCCTTCCCTTCCCTTCCCTTCCCTTCCCTTCCCTTCCCTTCCCTAAATATTTATTGTGATTATTTTACATGCTCAGCTGTCATTGTCTCTTTTTTTTTCTGCCTCTCTGGTTTTGCTTTATTACCAGGAATCCATCCACTCCAGGAGTTCTGCTATTTTGATTGACTCTAAGAAATTAAACTACTGAATTGTCTTTCATTACACAATTTAATTCTGTTTGCTTTTGGAAAGGTTTTAGGATAATCTGCCTGCTGACCTTGGCTTGAGCAGAACAAACCCCCCTGTGTGCTGCAGGGGGTCAGTGCTGTGGCATGGGAAAGCTCCTCTCCAGTGGGCAAAGCCTTGGGGCTGCACTGAGCTGTGTGCTCTGCACACAAACTGTGCAAGAAAACAATGAGCATTATCACTAATGAATTCATCTCCATTTTTTCCCTTTCAGCACAGATTATATTTAACAAGCTATAAAGCCAAAACAGCTGTAGGTGAATAACAGCAGAGCTCAGAATGGACTCTGGCCCTAAAAATGTCACTGAAAGCCTTCAGATGTGCAAAGATCCTTGCTCATTCTCCCTCAGGAGCGCTGGCACAAACTGCTCCAGCTCCCTGGGCTCAGGATGGACTGAGCTCACTGTGAAATGACTTTCTGGGAAGCCTCTCCCTTGTTTATTGCAATTCCTTGTTTTCTGGAAGAGACTCTGGGGTTGTTCTGGCTCTTCTGAATGTGACCTCAGATGTCTTAGTTGTGATTTCTCTAGCTGGGAGAGGGTTTAGCAGCATGGTTCAGGGGCCAACAAAGAATGATCCCAGTTAGTGTGAAATGTTCACCTGGTGCCTGTGTCAGTCAAAGTGCCCAGATGGAAATGGATAATAAAATTCATGACACAAGAACACAACTCACAGAGAAAAAGTACTGAAATAGTTAAGGCAAATGTGGCTTCAGGCTACAAAAGAAACTCCAGAAAACTCAAGCAAATTTGCTATCAGGGATCAATTCTGTTTCCCAAAAGAAGCTCAGTCTGGAACTTCTAACAACAAATCTCCAGCATTTGCTGAGCTTCTCCTTGCTGGGACAAAGAATTTAAACTATTTCAGGCCTGACTTCAGGCATTTACTACCAGGGTGTGTTTGGCAGGGCCAGCTGAGGGAACCTTCAGGGATGGCCTGGGGAGGGAAGCTCCCTGCTCCACCACAGCTGGAATGTTTCACAGCTATTCTCCCTTTTGGTGATATCTCACTGGACTCTTGAGTCTCTCTGAGCTTCAGGAAGAATTCTTTGCAGTGATTTGCCCTTGGCAGCTTTGCTGACTTTCCTGATGGAAGGAGCAGGAGAAATGAGTGCCCTGATGTTCTCTGAGTGCCTCTGTGAAAGCACTGCTGCTTTTTCCAAGCATTTTCCAGGCTGCTGGGGCAAGGCCGTAGTTCTGGGATCATTGATAGCAGAGCTCTGAAATAATCAGAGCCAGCAACACCCTGTGGATGTGGATCAGCCATTGGGATCATGCTTCTGGTGAAATGCTGAGTGCAGGACACAGCATTCACTCTCACTTTCCCTGCCTAGAAGAGAATAGAGCATTTCTGACAGAGGAAAAAGTCTGGAGCAGTAGCTGCAGGAGATGTCTCATCAGCACAGAGACTTCTGGTCCAACATAAACTTCTCATTACTGTTTAATACATTCAAAGAGGCAAGTTTGCTTGCTCTGGATCAGTGTGATGTGATTCTGTGTCATGACTTTTCTGAGCTGGCACAAGGAGCCCTTAAGCTGGATTTATTGTTTTGTTGAATCATGACCTCAGGGATTTGTGAGAGAAATGAACTGCAGCCAAGGGCTGGAGATTTTAAGGCAGTTTACAAGTGGAACCTGGGTCAGGCTGAAGTCAACAGCAAATCTCTGTATTCTTTTTTGGAACAAACCCACTTGATCTCTGAAATGTGAACTCTCTGTGAGAACATATGAACCAGGTTTGGTGTGCGTTGAATTTCTGGCCTGAGGCTTCAAGGAGAGGACATTCCTTCTGTCAGAATGATGGAGAGGCCATCCCACCTCCTGTGGGATGGGGGCTGGAGCAGGCTCACATCAGCACCCTGAGCATCCTCAACTCTCCCTCCCCCTTCTCTGACAAAGCCACTCTGCAGGGTTTGTGCCCCACTGCTGCAGCTGATGCTCCCACACCCACCCTGGTGCAAGCACGAGGCAGGAAACACTGAAATGATCCTTGGTTTGGAAAGGGATCTCCAATCCTCCTGTGGCTGCCATTGGTGTCCTTCCAGCCAGTGAGTAAGTAGTCAGAGCTGGATAAAAGCCACTTCTCCCATCTCTCCCCCAGATTCCTTTCCAAGACATTTTGAAAGGCTCAAGATCCTTTCTACTGCAGTATGGAATATTTTGGAAGATGAAATACAATGTGGCTTATATAAAACTGCAGGATGCAGAACACAACCCCATTCAGACACAATCAAATCTTCCCTGAATATTGACATCCTTTAGAAATTTTTGATTATTTTCACCAAATTTTCAGAATCACTAAACCACCTGAATTACTTTTTAATGTTGCTTTGATTAAAATATTAATTTTCTTTCAAGCAATAAATTATCTTAGCCAGAAAATAATTTGCATTAGTTGAGCATATGGGTTGACTCAAAGACAAGTTAATTACAGAACACAGTGCAGAGAACCTTTGCCTGCTTGAAGGAGACTGCTACAAAAAGGAAAAATGAAATAGGTGTTATCTCTTTTTAAATTAAATTGCCTGTTACAGGGGATGTACTTTATTCAACATGAAACAGAGTCTAGATGAAATGAGAAGCAAAAGAAAAAATGAGTTTGAAAAGGTATTAGGAGAAAAAGAAGAAAAAACCACCTAAATAAAGGCTGGAGGAGAGAATGAGGTTTTTTTTTCTGTATTTTTCAAAAGGTCCCAAAGGAACTGAGGTGACACTGAGAGATGCAAGATGGAAGAGAACAGCACTGAACCCACACTCTGCTGGGTTAAGGGAATTTCTGCTGCAATTGCTGCAACTAAGTCAGGGCAGGGCTCTGATTTTCACCAAGAAAAGCAAGTTCTTAACCCAAACAATTCCTCCCCATGCACCACAGACTCCCTGTAATTGTCCTTGGGAGCAGGACAAGGCCAAGGCCACAGCCTGACACACCAGCTGAGCCTTGCTGTCAGCTCAGGATATCTTCATGCACAACATATCATTTCAAAAGGCAGCTTTAAACACTGGGATGATACAATTCTGCTCTCTGTGATTCCTTCCAGATTATATATGTGGATATTAACTATGTAAATACATTTATCATTCATGTAATAACTACATATGGTGATGAATATAAACATGGGAGTCATGCCAAAGGCCAGGGAGAGGCTGTGCTGAATTTCAGAACGAGACTTCTGGTCCCATCTCAGGCTCTCTGATAAGATCAGAGAAGTCTTGGTGCACATTAGAGCTTCATGTTCCAGTATGAGACCATCCAGAACTGGGAAACATTTCCAGGATTGACTTCCAGGATTGATTTCCAGGCTTGACACACTTCCAGGTGTGAAAATGGAATTCCCCCAGAGAAGAAAAGATGAAAAATGCAAGGTAGCTTTCCCCCAGCCATGTGTGCAGTGCAGGCTTACAAAGAGCCCAGTGATTTTCAGGGTCATTCTCTTTAATCTCAGTGTACAATCCATCTCCACAAACCTACAGGATTTGAAATGCTTGGTGCATGAATTCAGATCAATATAATGAATACCAGGTTGTCATTCCTGACACTGCTTGTGCAGGATAGAAGATTATAACATCAGAGTTACAATTATGTTACCAAAAGCCTTGGATTTAGTGAGTTAGTTAGATACCTGCAATTTACTCTCTTATTGATCATTCCTCATTCAACCTTTTATTTATCCCATACCTGGAAAATGCACAGCACAAGAACCAAACACCAGTTCACATTTATCTCCCTCCAAAAGCTTTCTTTAGTTTGATTGATTTTTGAATATACCTTCAGCTCTGGGTCACACCAACTGTGGCAATGACAGCCCTTTAGAGTCATTTCAGTATCTCATAAAAAGGGATTTAAGTCCCTGCTTCTCACAGTACATCAGTTTTATTGTCTGTGTGAAAGGTTTGGACAGGGCAGGGAGCAGCCAGCCCTGCTCTAAAGCACTGTTTGATCATAGGTAAGGAAAGGAAACTGTTCCTGTAAATATCTGGAGATTTATGGAGGGGCAGGAGTGCAGTGGATGTGTTTTGTGCAGTGAATCAGGACATGGTTTATGGCCAATCACAGACACAGCACTGTTAAAGCCTTTCCAAGGCATTTCACACATTTGGATTGTCCTGTGTGCGGCAGGGAGAAAACCTGAACACTAATTTCCACGTTTTCATGGCTCTTAAAAATAATATATAATCCTGTAACCCAAGTTTTGGATGACAACTGTAGATGCACTTTCCTACTTAAGCTCCACGAATCAAGAATATCTTCATAATTAATTCTTTGGACAGAATAAACTGATTCATAGATGTCATTAAGGGCATAATTTAGCGAACCATCATTACAAGATAAAATCCAGCCTGGCTCAGAAATATTCCCAATTTGAGTCTAGACTTTCCTGGGGTCTGTATTGGCAAGGCAATGTGGGTATGGGTTTGGGGCAATATAGGGAAATTTCTGTGGGGAAGGGCAGGACTGAGCTCTGCACCAAGGAGGTTTTTATGGGCACCACTCTGGTGCACTGGTACTGAGGCTTTCAAAAGGACCCTGACCTGTCCCCAAGGATAGAGGGAACTTTAGATGTGGAAAGCTTGAGTAGCTTGTTATTTTTGAAATTTTTTTTTAATCCATCTTGTTCTAAAGGAATTCTGAACATGAGCAGAATTCTGAACACTCAGCATCTCAGGACTTTAACCTAAAGCAGGGACATCCCTCACCCAAACAGATGTTTAATATCAGAGAGTGGACTCACTAAAAATCTGTTCAAGAGCAGGTGACAAAAAAAAGTTTACAAGCCAGTCTGTGTCCAGCTGGGATGTGCTGGCCAGGCAGTGATGCCAACCTGGTGCCAGTGCTCAGAGCAGGGCAGGGTGCTGGGGTGGATCTCCTGCCTTGTTCACATGCTCCCCTCACTGCTCTCCTTTGCTCAACCAGCAGCTTTACACAATGCCTTCAGGACTTTCTTCATGTCTGAGCAGTGCCAGAGAAAAGCAGAATTGGGGAGGTCTTGTACAGCATCAAAGTCAGAGCAGAGCACAGGAAACAGAGCACTTTAACCCTAATCTGACATTATTAAATTCGAAAAGGACAGGGGAAACACATCCTGGTGAAAGGGGACCATGAGGAGCATTTTTTCCCCACAGCGTACCAACCCTAAATTAGTATTCTGTGCTCTCTGAAGGAGGAATGCTTTTTTTGTGCTGTACTACTTCAAAATGGCCCTTCAGAAAGTGTTTCTCAGCATGCAGGGAACAGCTGAAGGCCTTGAAAAAAAAAGAGTGCATTCAAACCAGCACTTGGCACTTGCAAAGATTTTGGCTTTCTATGACCCCAGTCCTCCCATTCTTCTACAACTACTATCCAAAAAGAAATATTTTCATCCAGCTGGCCTCCCCTGTAACAAAATAAGCCAGAATCTTTGTGTTAATTTGCAAACTGGGCAGTTCTCTGGGATTTGGGCACTCCCAGCTGTAATTTATTCCTTCATGTGACATTTATTCCCAGCACAGTGACACTGGCCAGGGCAATGTGGGCACTTGCCAAGAGAGCCAGGATCTCCTGCCCTGCTGGAAGGGCTCAAATGGCCACTGCAAGGGGCTGGAGGGAGAGGAGTTCTCTGCTCCTGCAGGGCCACCATCCTGCTGGGAAATGGAGCCTGAGCCCTTTCCCCCAGGGATATCAGCTCAGCTCTTTGTGTCATTCTGTCTGTCTTTCTTCTGCCCTTTCACCAGACAAGGGACTCCACACCCAGACCAAACTCACAGAGTGGATACCAGAAACCTTGGATGGATACAAGTTCCAGCTCATTTCCATTGCTTTGATTTAGTTCAACATCAGGTCTTTAATTTGTCATAACCTTCAAGTTCTTTTACAAAATTAAAACATTTTCTTATCTGTTACTGATTATTTTCTCATGTTCCTTCCCTGGGAGATTAAGTGAGATACTATCTGTAAGCACTTTGAAGATGTTACAGTGCTTATTACTGTATTTGAAAAGTCAACAGAATCATAAAGTTACAGGGTAAAAATATATATTAAAAAGGAATAAATCCCAGACAGCACTCCTGACTCATCAACACAGCTGGATGCTGAGTCCTTCTGACCCTGGATCATGTTCTGCTCTTTTTCCCACTGTCCAAATCCCTCTGATTGCCCAGGTGAGGAAAAAAAGGAGCATCATCTAATTCAAATTCCCAGTTTCATCCTAAAGAAATCCCCTGGGATCCAAAGCTTTTCTCTGAGCAGAAAGGGAATTTTACATCACCAGTTTCTGGCCTTGTGTACGTAGGCAGACAGCTCTGGTTTCACAACTTGAACATCGTGGGCTACAAATTACAGCCTGATTCAGATGCTGCCTCATATGTGGCACATCTGTGCCTTCTGCCAGCCCAGGAATTGCTGGGAGTTCGGCAGGGCAGGGCTTGCAGCTTCAATTTAATCCCTTAGTGCCTGCAAGGGGATGCCCTGAGGGAATGGAAAGGAGGTGCAAAGTGCAGCCCTCCCAAATTCAGGGCAGGAACAGTCATAAGGACACAGAGCACTGACAGATGGATTTCCCTGTTCTGCAGTCCACAGTAATTGAAGAATTATTGTGCAATTAGTGGCAAAATAATACAGAGCAGGAAATGGATTCAGGTAGATGTTAGCATCAGGGAGGGGATATTGAAGGTGGCACCATGATGTCACTTGGTTTGTGTCCCTTTATCTCCTAACAGAATCTATCCTGGGGAAAGGAATGTACTTTGGAATGGGAGTTTTGCCTTCACTCAGCAGTTTTTGCAGCCAGGCCTTTGAGGGCTCCTGTGATATGAATCCTCCATCACCTGCAACTGCACTGACCTCTCTGTGCATTTTAAAAACTTGTTTTCTTCTCAGAAGAGTTCCTCCCTGCTTCTCCAGAGCTCCTCTTCAGTCTTGCCATCTTGGAAAGGCTTCAGTCAAGCCCATCAGAGGCAGATTCGGTTTTCATTGCTCACATGTGACGTGCCTTGCTGACCTTTTGGTGCATCTGTTAAACCTGGTCACCGTGACACTTCAATTTCCCCAAAGAGAAAGGAGGAACCAAAAACCCAAAGGGTTTCATCTGCAAAGCTTCCACCTCTGAACTCCACAAAGCAATGTTTAAATTGAAGGAGTTAATAAGTGTCAGGAGCCTTTTTTAGAGCTCAGAGAAGTGCAGAGAATACAGCAAAGGAACAGCAATGTCTGCAGAACTGTGATTCAGATTTCTTGTACCTTCTCTACAGAACTCACAGAATTTTCTTGGGTATTAATTCTGTCCCTTGTGCTTTGTGCTTCTCTGACACTGAGCCAAGCCTGCTCAGCTAATGCTTTTACAACTCAAAGAACCTATTTTATCTCATTATTTTTCAGCCACTTGAAATTAGGGTTTGAAACTGCTCTTACAAAGAGCCATCTGAACTGATGAGAATGGGAAAAAATAGCTCAAGTGCCCATCAGAGAAATATCCTGACTGTCAGCTGCTTCTGGGGAAGAAACCACTGCACTGAGCTACAAGAGGAAGCATCAAGAGCTCTTTAGCCCCCTTTTTGCTTCTAAAGAGGAAATCGTGTGAGCATGGTTTGAGGAACAAAGTGGGGAGAGCTGAGGTGTGAACTCTGCTAAACCCCAGAGGTGGTGGCACTGAGTCTGCATTTCAGCAGCTCTGAGAAAAATGCACAGAGGGGGCTTTTCATTGATCCCAACGCAAGGATGGAACCAGCAATTCAGCACCTTGTCTGTGTGCACCAAAAGGGGAAAGAGCAGGAAAGGTGTTGTGCCTAATTCTCCACCACTGGTAGGAATAAGGAAAGCACTCTGTGAATGTGCTGTCTCTATGGTAACTGTGCAACAGGGCTCTCACTGCAAGGATCTGCTCACTGCTTTTTGCACTGCACAGGAAATAAATACCTGAACCTTCTGTGTGAGCTCCAGCATCTGTGGATTTTACTGACTTCTGAGCAGAAGATGTACAAAAAAAAACCAAACAGAATTTTCTTATTTCAGATTTCAGTTTTGGAGCTAGACTGCCAAAAACCCTAAAAATGAACCAGGTTTTTATCAGTGGGAAAACAATAAATGGGAGAGAAAAAATCCCTCCACTGAAAAGGCCTTTTATGCACAGAGGAAGAATTTTTCTTTTTTTTTTTGTAGTGTGTACTACAGCTGTCTCCTTTCTCTTTCATATGCTCACTGCGTCTCAAGCATGGGTTTAAGGAGATGTAGACTTTGTTTCTCTGGATTATTTCTTCTGGGCATTACCCAAAGCCAGATTGCCTTTGCCTCCAGCTGGTCATATTCATATCTGAGTTTTCACTGGATCTTTTTGGAATTTGTGGCACTCATCTGGACTTCTGTAGATCTGGCCTCAAGGAAAAGTTTTGGATCTGCAGGTATTTCAGCTCTTTTTCCTGACACAAGAATGGTATTTCACATGCATTTCAGAGTGCAGAGGTGGAAGGAGAGGGTGATGGCAAGATCACAGATTAAAAGCAATGATACAGATGGACAAAATTTCCATCCCACACTCAACAGTGGCTGCAACACTGCCCTTTTGACCATGCTTTGGTTACTTCAGTTTCCATTCCCCTTGGAGACAGAGCCTCTCCTCTTTCCCAGTTCCTCTCAGAAACTGTTCTATTCCAGGCTGCCCCAGTCATTTCCACTCTGTGCTGACACAGAAAAAGGGGCTCAGCCCAACAGGAATCCTGGGAGGTCAGGGGTGTTGCACCTCTAATAACTTCCCAAGACTGAAACATGAAAGTAGCCCAAAAACAAGAGTGAAAAGGAGCAAAAAATGATTTTGCTAAGAAGCACTGAGTTCAGGGCAGGTTCATTTGCAAGGGGGTTTCCTACTTTTCTTTCCATTGAAATACAAGGAAATAAAAACTCCCCAGTTAATCTGCTTAATTTACTCACATCCTGAAACCATTAATAAAACCATTTGGGAAGCCAGTTGCAAGTGATGCTGTAGTCTCTTTGTAATTCTTGTAACATCTCTGGAAAGTATCACAGTGGGCTCTGCTCTGGGTTCAGGCACCCACAGAGTGGCTGCAGCAACACAGCACAGTAACACCAAGTCCTCCCTGAAATCCCAGGAATGCTTTATTCAACATCCTGAGCTGAAGTCTGCAATTATTCTTGTGCTTATCACCAAGAATTTTACATGTATAATGTCCTTTTTTCGAGGAACTGGTGGCCTCAGCTGGCTCCAGCATTTATAACTCACGTTTTTGCTAGCAACAGAGGAAAGTTAATGCAATTTTAAAAGATTTTAGGTCAAGTTCATCCATGTTTAATGCACTGGGAAATAATCTAGCTCATTCTGTGCATCTCAATTTGCTTGACTGCTTAAAACAGCAACTGCGTCTGTGTCCAAGCACAGAACAGGACTTACATGGTCAGACATACATAATTTGTGGATTTTACTGCACAATGAAAATGCAATGGCATTGTGGCTGTGCCCTGATGCAAACCAAAGGGGTTTCACTGGGAATGGTGGGGCTCCCTGTAGGTGTTACACTGGCAGGAGCCAGTGGGAATGCAGCATGGCTGGGCTGATGAGGACTCTGGAATTTTGCCTGTTTTCTCTGAGCAGGGGCTTTGTGCTATTTCCTGTTCCCAGTCCTTGTCCTTTCCACTGGTGCCTCCATCCTCACCCACTGACACTCCACCTTTCCACTTCCTGCTTTTCCATGCTCTGCTGACACATCCTTTAACAGCACAGCAGCTTTGCTCTTCCTTCCAGCCCCCCTCCTACTTCCTGTCCCATCCCTCCTCAGATCTGGGGGTTTGACCCCAATTTCCCTCCTGCACACGTTTCTTTGTTTCCTGAAATGGTGGTCTCACTCTGCTTTTTTCCTGTTCTTGTTTGGCTGGTGAAGGGAGCCTTTCCAGGAACACCCAGGAGCACAGACCATGTGAAAAGTGTGATAATGGTGAAAGAGGGCAGATAAGGCCCAAGCAAAAGATGAGGATGAGTAAAATGATTTTGATAAAAACGCAAACCAGATAAGTGACAGCAGTGAACAGAAGTATTTCACACTCAGAGCAGACTGCAATCAAGATGGGGAAGAAAGTCTGGTAAATTTAGCTAATGTTGACTCAGCTGATGTCCCCAGGGTGATCCACTAGATCTGCTTTACAGTTCCCTCAGGCTGCTGCCTCATATTTGAGTCTTTATCCAAAAAAGCTTTCAACCAATAAAAGAACCCAAACATCTGCCTCTTTCCCCCTCAGAAAAACTCCAGAGGGTTTATCTGCAAGTGCTCTTTAGTCTGTGCTCTGTGCTGAGCCTTCCTGGAGGAGATGTGGTTCCAGGAACCACTGATCTGCATCAGGTACTGCCGACCAGCTGGAGCTGGGAAGAACAAGCTGGGAATGCTCAGCTGAAATCCTCATTACTGAGTGTTTGGCAGAATTATGAGCATTCATTCTTTGAAGCCAGTGATAAATGCCAAGAAAAGCTGAATTTCTAGGACTGCCTGTTAAAGTGCCTCCAATGCCCACATCCCAGAGTGTGTATGCACGCCAAAATATCTGATTTAATTACTACATCTGATATATATCAACCAAAATATTTTTAAGTAGATGCTGTAAATTGTAAATGAAATACATGAAATACTCTCCCGCTTTACTCCTAGAAAAGGCTTTTAAATTTTAATAACCTCCCAGAATGTCCCTCAGACATGCTGGGTGTCCAATGAGACACAGCTCACTCAGGAGAAACACAGAGTGCACCAAGCAGCAACTGCTTGTTAAGGATATCAGCCCAAGAATAGCATCCATCTGAAACACCAAGGAGAATTTAGGTCAGGAGAACATAATTACCCAAGTTGGAGTTTGTCCAGGTTACCTGGATTACCACTGCTATAAAAAGCAGAGTGGGACCATCAGTGAGTGATTAGGAGCTGTGTTTAGCAAGGCTTTGGAAGATCCTAATGTGAATTAGTGTTCCATTCCAACCAACTTTTGGGATGAGTTGTGCATCCATTTCATTAAAATCTCTTCTTTATGCCATGGCATTCAGCTGCTGCTTTATAGCCAGTCACAACAGTGTGATTTATTTTTTTCTAAAGATTCAAGCAAAAACATTACATAGCATTAAAGTCTTCTGTATTAGATAAATAATAAAAGCTATTAAATGTTTAAAAATTGGCAGTTGGTCAACTCTTGCATTTTATTTTTGGGTTCTTTGTGATCTCAGCCCTGCAAGGAGCCTCCAGATGGAACAGGATTAAGGACTATCCTTTCTGTGAGCCCTAAATTGGTATCTCCAGCTGTAAACCTATTAGAAAGGGAATCAGCTCCCCCAAACCTACTGCAGGATGCACCTGTAGAGCACAGTGAACTTCCAGAGGCAGGTTCATAGCAGCCTTTGCCTGGAGGGTATTTGGGGAACCCCTCTGTGCAGAGCTCACCTCTGTGTGGTGCCAGCTGGGCAGCCTGACCTGCTCCATCACCATCTGGCACTTCTCACTGCCTTCCCTGCACTTTGCTTTCAAAGAAATTAAAAGTAAATCTCTCATTCCCAGAACAATAGTTATTGCTAAAGGAAATGGAGGCAGACTGGGGCATGTTCAAGGCTGAGTAATCCCTGACAGTTTTCCCTTCTGTGCTGGCCTGTCCCTCGCAGACCTATTTGGCCTCTTTGCTGACTCACAAATCCACATGGCAGACTTAAAAGACTTTATTATAAATACACCAATAATCTGAGCTGTCACTCCTGTGAGCTGCTAAGCTTCTGCTTGGGGCAGGGGTAATAATGAGTTCTTCTATTCCTTTATTTTCCATGAGGGAGAGCTGTGCATGGATTTGTTATCAGACATCTGCCCTGTGGGATTCTACAGCTACTTATTCCTATTTCCACATTCTGGGGAAGGATGGATTCCCTCGGTTATTTTCACAGAATCACAGAATTTCTAGGTTGGAAGAGACCTTTAAGATCATCGAGTCCAACCCATGTTCTAATACCTTAACTAGATCATGGCACCAAGTGCCACATCCAGTCTTTTTGCTTGTGAGTAGAGGAAAAAAAGGGCAGCTAAAGCTCCTTCCTTTGTGTGAATTGTGGCATTCAGCAGTTCCTGGAGGGCTGCGGTGCTGCACACAAGGGCTCAGAGAGCACAAATCCATGACTGTGTTTAGCCAAGCCTGGATGTGGCACTGGGTGCCAGGGTTTAGCTGAGGTGTTGGGGCTGGGTTGGACTCCATGAGCTTTAGGGTCTTTTCCAACCTGGTCATTCTGTGAATTCTGTGACTCCCCAGCATCCTGAAATCAGAGCAGCCATGGACAGGACTGTACAAGGTTCTGAGAGATCACAACTGCAGGAAGGAGGCTGTGACTGGAAATTTGCCATGAACAATGAAAAGGGAAGCCATGCTAAGCCTCCAGCGAGCAAAAGTTCATTACCAGCTGTTCTACTCACAAGGTTTTGCTGCCCACCCTCAGCCTCTCTGTCTGCACCTTCCAGCTCCTCAGCCTGGGGCTGCCAGAGTAGAAGAGCTCCCCTATTCACATTTTTATTCTGTGATGTTAATCAAGTAGGCTAATTATATATATGCCAGGGTTGACATTGGCAGGAATCATGGAACTGGAACCACCTCCCACCCCCTCACGCTCCCCTTCTGTTCAGACCTGGACTGTTATTAATACCCTAACACCAAATCACTTCCATTCTGTTCCTCCAGTTATGGCAAATGCATGTGCCAATTAGACTTTTGCCCCTAATTTGCATGTGCCCCTGAGATTTGAACAGCATGCCTCAAGAAAATGGGTCAAAATTCAATGAAAAAATGTTCTACCACCGCTGCTTCTACAAAACCTCTGCCTTCCTTGAGAACATGTTGATTTTCACGTGTTGGCACAAAAAACCCCTCCCCCCAAACATGAAGCATTTCAATGCAGTTAAATTATTCTGCTTTGGCTTTGTGCCCAGGAAATATTTTTGGGGTTTGCACATAGAGTTCTCTCGTGCATTTCCATTCAGAAGCAATAGGATTGATGCTGAAATGATTGCTGGATTGCTGTGCTCTGCAAACATTTGCTGTGTTGTCTGCTGGAGACAGAGAGGGGGTAATCACTCGTGAACTATTTCTGTGGGAGAGCCCTCGTGCTGCTCCAGCCATTTCAGATGCACTGCAATTTGTTCAGTGCCAGAACTGGCACTGGAGAGGCTGCAGCTGCTGGGATCACACCTGGGAGCCAAGCAAACAGGAATTCTTCCCACAGTGGGCACCAAGGGCACTGCTGAACCAACCTCACTGTTCAACAAATGCATTTATCAAGCACAATCCTGTAAGGCTGTCATTAAATACTGCACATTCTGTCTTTACTCAGGCAATAATATAACCCCTCACAGTGCTTTAAGTTTATTTTAGCATTTTGCAATTCCTCAGATTGTTCCTATCCACTTTTGGCCATGTTCATCTGCTACTTCTTAAAAATAAAATTTAAAAAATCCCCCAAGATCTCTCTTCATTATATCAAGTAAGAGGCAATCAAAGCCAGATTTGTGTGGGAGCTCACCCAGACATATTATTTAGAGACCTGAAAAGGTCTTTTTGGTTCAATTTTCCCTATCCCCCATTTCAGCTGCTGGGATCCAGGAATTCCCCCCAGACACAGAGCTCTTTTCCCTCTCACGTACAAATGTGTTGCTCTAAGTTTTGCACATCACATTCCTTGGTGTAAAATCTTGGCTGGACTCAGAGAGACTTGTTTCAGCAAATGGTCAGAACAAGTCAAGATAAATCAGGGGAATTTGTGTTCACACCTAGAAAGGTCCTCCGGTTTCTGCTTTCTGATAATCCTGTGGCAAATTCTAGGCAGGCAGTAGGATCATAAATTGTGTAACCACACAGCCACAGATAACATCCAATGTGACTCAGAGCAAATAAAGATTTTTTTTTCCTCAGAAGCAGAGAAAATATCAGCTCTGTAGGAATTCCTGCTCCACCTGAGGCAAGGACATGAAGGTCAGTGGGTGGAGCAGAATTGCTTTTCCATCTTCTGGAGAGGAAGATGGTTCTGAAATGCATTCAGCATCTAGAGAATAAAATACAATGAGAGATCCCTCGAGCTACTTTGCTTCATTGTGGGCGCACCAAGGAATTCCACAAATCTGTTCATCACAAAGTTCATCTGATGGACAAAGCTTTGTGTGCACATTATAAGTAGGACAAGGACAGAAAAAATGAAGTTCTATTTATATCACTGTAAACAGATGTCCAAGACAAGACCAAGCAAGCAGCCAGAGGGACAAAACCATCCCAAGAAGCAGCCAAATAAATTCTCATCCATGGAAGCTCTCAGTGCTCATCTCAGCTGAGGCTAGAGGTGTGCACACAGCTAATTAGTACTTGCTTCTGCCTAAATTAGTGACCTGTCAGAGCAGAGTGTAGGGAACAGATGAGACAATCTCCCACACCACCCCTGTGGGATTTAACAGAGCTCGCCTCCAGGGCTCTGCAATTGTGGCACACAGAAAATGCACCAATGTTTTTCTGGCTGCAGCAAGGCAGAGTTTCTCCAAGCAGGTACAGACCTCACCCCACTGGGATGTTCTGGGGCTGACCAGAGCCACCAGACTGGGTGCTTTCCTTGCAAGGATCTGAGGCACTGGAAAACAAACACCTGATATTCCCTCTCACTCCAAGAGCAGCTGTGTTAGCTCAGGCTCAGAAATCAGGGAACAAAGGGTCCCTGATAAAGCTGCTCTAGGCCCATCTGCTCAGAACTGATTTCTGGGATGAAGGAAATAAGAAAGGGAGAAAAGCCCTTAAAGCACAGGCCTTTTTGGGTTTTAGGATGAATCCTTTGCAGTTTGTGACTGGGGTTGCCAAAGCAATCCTGAGCCTGTCTGAACAAAGGTAGAGCTGAAGGCACACACAAGTGGGCAGGGTTTGTGCCCTCTCTGGGGCTGTTGGGCACCTCCACCTGCTGAAACATCACCCAGCAGGTGCCACACCAACTCTGGGGAAGGATTAGTACAATTTAAGGGTAGTGTTTAATTTTGTACTACTAAAATGTGTCTTTTGAATACAAATTCTTGTTTCAAAGGCTGTTCCCAAGGCTCAGCCACCTCCTGACTTTGCAGAGGAACAGGGGTTGCTGGGCAAAGGCATGGAGTGGTCTGGCTGGAGAGACTGAGGGTACAGCAAAACTGGGATCTAGACCTTCACATACCTAAATCAAAGAGTTTGAAGTTACTTTGGACAACAGGACTGATTTGTGGATGGAGAGGGAAAAATACTTAATTTCCCTTCCCACAACACCCCAAGGTTATTCTGCAATGAGCTGCGAGCCTGCACCCATTGCACTCCTGGAGTTCCAAAGAGGATCTGGAGCTGCAGGGACCCGTGGAGGGTGAGCACACAGCCCTGCAGGCAGTTGCTGCGAGTCAAACACAAAAGAAAGCATGCAGCTCTGCACTGGTACCAACAGAGAGATCCCATGGCAACTTTTATTCTGCAGCTCTCAAACAAACTGCTACAGCAGGGAGCAGGAGAGGTGGGAGGTGGGGGTAAAACCACAGCCATGAGACATCTCCCTCCAGGACACTTGTGCCCACATTTCTTGGCTCCTGTTTCACTGTTATTTGTAAAGGAGCTGAAGAAGCCAGACTTTTGCCAGCCTATCACTGGAGAAGGCACCAGCAGCCACAGATCCAGCTCAGCACAGAGCAGAAGCAGCTGTCTATTAAACCATTGGAGAACTTTGCAGTGCAGCTGCCTTTGCAGCATAAATAATTTCTGTTAATGGGCCAGGTTGGCAAATGAATTCAATTGTTTCCTCTCAAATAGGGTTTTTGCATCCAATTTTGACAGGGTGTTTGAAGTGAGGGCTCTCAACTCAATGCTTTTTGGAGAGGTTTTCCAGACACATTTCTGAAGAACACCTGGGAATTTGGTGACATTGCAGTATTTGTAAGATCTTGTATAACACAGTAACAAGAACCAACTACTAAGCATGACCTAGAACCATCTCCATCCCTGTGCCACAAGTATCTGTTAGACTTTGGATAAGCGAAGTGAAGGAAAGGAGCAGGACATATAGGGAAAAAACCCCAAGGAAACCAAAAAACCCAACAACCCCACATTTTCCTTTAGATAGCAAATACTCAGCCCAACCAGTTCCACAGTCAGGATGCTGGATGGTCAGTTAGAGAGTGGCATGAGCTGGCATTGCTGCTGAGACAAAAACATGCCCAGCTCTGGTCTTTGGCAAGTTACTCCATCTTTGACGCATGCCAAGTGATGAGAGGCCTTTGAGAGGGTGAAATCCACACCCTCCTTCAGCCTTTGGTACCCAGTTTGTGTAAGAGTAACAGGATCTGCTGGTGGGGTTTAGGTGTTAGAGGCAGCTTATGATTGCTGGGAAAACTCAGGTTTTGTCTCTTTGTTCATCAAGAACACTCTCAGTGAACATGGCAGGACTTTTCATGATGAGAGAAAGAGGAAAGAGTCCACCCCCATTAGCCAAAAAAACCCATAATAATCTTGTTGGACAAGTCAGCACAGAGTGGCCATTCAGGAGGGGCTGCAAAGAAACAAAGCTGAGTACCTAAGGGTTGGACTCATGATCCTTGTGGGTCCCTTCCAATTCAGAATATTCCATGACAATGGGACATGTATGGATGGCAGAGTATGTTTTCTTCTATATATTCACATTTTTAATCTGGTACCATAAGGTTTAATCACTTTTGCCTCAAATACCAAACAGCCTGTATTGAAGTGAAGGGAGAAGCGACTATCTGATGATGCATCGAACTCTAATTTATTGATCAATCAATCACTTTATATAACAGTGTTAATTAACTTCATGCATATTGCAAAATCCGAGCTCACAATAGGCTAACAGAGAAAACTCTAACCACTCCTTTTGTTTCACAAAACTTACAATTGTTTATCAAAAACAGAACCAACGTTCTCACTGTGATATGAAGGGTTCCCAAAACTTCTATATTGGTTCTCAGGGCGCTAGCTTTTCCCAGAGAAGGTGTTCTGCTTGTTATGGGAAGACTGTCTGAGAACTTTATTGTTTATAAAGAGAGTCTAATTGTTTATAGAAATCAGGCTGGGAACTGCTTTAGGAACTGCTTTACTTTTACCTTTTACTTTTCTCTCAATTGTATATCTTCATGGCCTTTTTCTTTAAGCCATTCTTGAACTAAACTCTCCACAAGCCTGTGTTGCTAAACCTCCAGCTACCAGCACAGCTTTTTAAACCAAGCTCTTGTTTAATGATAACTCTGGTATCATTGATTTTATTCATTTTAATAACCCCCTGGATTCAGTTTGTTCTGTGTTGCTGCATCCTCTGCAAGGGCAGTGATTTTGCACATTATAATGGTTTCTGCATTAAGCATCTTCTGTGGAAAATCAGAAAACTCCAGCTGAGCAAATTGCTGGGTGTTGTTGGGGCTGTGCTTGGTGCTTTGAAAAAAAGAAATCCATCTCTCCTGCAAGCCTTAACCAGGACTGGTGTGCATGCCAGCTGTCAGCATGGGGGAAGCAGGGTAATTGGAGCGATTAAAAGCTCACAATGGTTACAGACACGCTTTTGCATTTAAGGTGGAGTGAAACTGTGCTGTGACAGTGCCATGGCTGCTCTGGGGAAGGCTGTGGAATCCTAGCTGTCATCTCTGCAGCAGTATTTCACATTCTGGAACCTTGACCCCACCAGTTGGCAGCTACATCAACACCTCCAGACATGCTGGGGAGCAGCAGCACAAAGGGATGGATGTGCTGACCCCCAAGCTGTGCTAAGGAGCTGTGCTTTAAAAATATCCTCCACTCGAATATATAATGAAATAGTGGCAATTTTAGTAGCTAATGTGAGGTGAACACAGGAGGGCTCTTATTTATTGTTGCAAACAGTGAAGGGAATGAGAAATTTCCACATATATTTGATAGGATTCAGTAAAATCTCAGAGATAGGGATCCAGAATCTCTGTAGAAATCAGGACCATGCAGAGAGCAATGACATTACAGTTCACTTGAATTACTGCACCAGTGGGATTTTGCAATTTATCTGCTGCTTTGCCCCTCAAAGGATTGAGCCAAGCAATATGAGTGTGCAGGACATCTGAATATCATCTAAGTTTTCCAGAAAATAGTTATATCTTCCTGGAGCATAAAGGAGACCTTGAGGAAAAACAAACAGTGCTGTCCTCTCCCTCCAAAGGCTTTCTTTATATGCACATTTCACACTGGATAAAAATAGCCTTAAACCCTGGGTTAAGTAAGCTTCTTATATTGGAAAAACCTGTTTCAAGTGGACAAAGGAGACAGAAGTGGCACACCATAAAAAGGCCTTTGGTTTCAGTGTCTGCAACTTGAAACACCACCCTGGTCTCATCTTCTGTGTCCCAGAGGGAACCAACCAACACTGATTGCAAAGAGCAGAGAGTAAGCATGAACAGGGTGTGGGCTGTCTACTTCTCCTTTCTGCATTTCAAGATCAGGCTAAGTTCCTTTTCAAGACTAACTGGAAACTCTGAAGAAATATTCACAAGGAAAAGACAAAAATCCATTCTGTATCTCTCATCAGTACTCAAAACTTACAAGCTGGTCAAGATCTGCACTATAGAAGAATCAACTGCAGTAATTTCCATAAGTAGTAATTTTGAAACTGTCTCACACACACATAGCTTATTTGTGTTGTAATTATTTCTGAGTTACAGTTCAAAGGAAAGTTGAAGAAAGTCAGAGAACAGGATATGAGACTTCCTGGTGCATTTGCAAACTGCAATGCATAAAGCACTTGAGCTCTGTAGATTACTCCAAAGGGAATGGGGAGGGGACTAAGGAAAGCAAGCCCATTGTTTGGCTAAACTTATTAGTCAAGTGTTCAGAAACAAAAGAGTGAAAGAAGAAGAGCTAAGCAAGATATTCAGAGACTGCATGCTATTGCTCAGTTCTGCTGGTCTGTTCCTCTTGGTTACATTTCAAGCAAACTTGGTCACTTCAGTGTGCCTCAGTTTCCCCTTAAACACCCCACACTGCCCCAGAATAAGAAGTCAGAAGGTTATTCATTTCTCATAATTAGCCACACAAAGATTATACCTTGGAGGATTCCGGCCTGAGCCCTTAAAACTGATCCTGGTAGGACTAGAAACAAAAGCTTTATTATTATTATTTCTTATTAGTTACTACCATTCTCCTCAGAAGCCTTGTGGTCAAACCCAGAGTTTCTGTGAGAGCTCCTGGGGTAGATGCAGGACCAGCAGCTGGGTGACAGAGGGAATTCATCACTGTCCTACAGCAAGCCATTCCCACACCTGAATCCATGCCTTTGGAGATGGAGACCAGCTTAAAAGTGAAATTCAGTGGATCCCTCACCACACCAACTTAATGCTACAGCTCTGGAGGCCAAGCTCCACCACTGGCTGTGAATAGTTCAAGGTCTAGAAAAGAATCCACTTTGCTGTATAACAAATTCCTTTGATAAAACTGAAGGCAAGACAAAACCAGGAAAAAGTGAAACTGGAAGAAGAAACTAGAAGGAAAGAATACATCAATCCAGCATTAACTACTCAATAAAGAATTAAAGTAATAAAATCACTACAGAAATCACAATCTTTAGGCAGAATTAGGTACCAATACTGATGATGGGTGGCTGTGGAAAGTGCTGTACCCTCACAAGGTTCAGTCAGAGAACCCCCACCTGCCTTGAACCAGCACAAACACATGCAGCTGTTCTTTCTCAACATAATATTTAGAACATTAACACATCTCCATAAAGCCCTTTAAACTAAGGTTTTATATCCCAACCTGGTGCAAAAACTGTATTAGCACTGAGAACTGTCAGAGAGACATTTCAGGGTTCCATGTGGGTTCTCTTTTCCCCTCTTTTTTTCTGTTAAAGGAAATATCTTGGAAACCTTGGAAAGGACAGGCCTCCTATGTCTGTTTAGTAATGAGCCATGGGCATATCTGACCATTTCTTAGTACATTGAAAGGGATTTCTCCTCCAAGAACAGATAAAAAGGAGTTAGGCCTAATTGAACAACATACCTGAATAAGTCAGAAGCAAGAATGCAAAACTCTGAAAACTGCAGATCTTCCCTCAATTTTCTCTTGGACTTTTCCATGGAGATTTTGCCAGCATGGAACAATCCTTTGAAGCAATGGAACAAATGTGTGAGTCACTTTAAAAGTTCTCATTTTAGGCCAAAAGCTGAATTAGTTGCCCACTCTAATGGGGACAGATATTAGGCTGAAACCCATGGCTCCACTGATTCAGCACATTGGTGTCTCAGGAGACAAAATGTTCCTGTTGTCCAGGCAGGCTGGAATTGCAGGAGAGCAGGGAAGCTGTCCTGCAATGCTTTACAGGGCCTAAAACTGCAAGCAAAGAAAGCATAATTTTGCTAAAAAGACAGAACTGAAGTGGGAAACAAAAACTTACTTGCAGTCTTAATTTATTTCAAAACACGGACATAGATTCATCTGGATTTAACAGCTTTCTAGAGGAAATGGGCCATGCCTCTTCCCTGAGAAATCAGCAGTGATACTGAGCAAGTGAAGGCACACAGCCAGTGTCAAACTGTACCTTGACACACAATTAATAAAACAATGCCCACAATTAAGAAAACACACTTGGGGAAACCAAGGATTTTAAGGGCACCTGTGTTAAAGGGCAAAAAAAGGAGAGAATTTACAATTGGAACATGATTATTTGGCTCAATGCAAGGGTTATTAGGTGAAACTGTGTGACTTCTATTATGGGAAAGGCAGATTAAAGCATAATAATGAACTCACTGGGTTCAGAAAATTACTTGTAGGGCAAACAAAAGAATGAAAGGATAAAAAAAAAAGTACAAAAAAGATTCAACAGCCATCACATTCAAGGTAACACAAAGAGATAACACAGGCAGTGTTTCCACACACCCCACCAGTGCTTTCCCAAAAACAGAGCTGTGACTTGTCTCCCTCAGACTAAACAGGAAACAAGAACTGGTTTGGACTGGAGCCACAAATTCACAGTGAAATGATTGCTGGAGAAAGCATTTGGTACCAGCTTCAAACCCCACCAGAAGACAGAGATTGCTCATCTAATTTCTTTTTTCACATATGAGCAGGAATTTCATTAAGATTTTAAACCCTGCTTTCTGTGGGGTTTCACCTGGAAAAGCACATGGCACTGGTCTTTAGGAATTAGTAGGATGGTGTGTATGTTACAACGATGAAAGTGCAGCAAACCAAAATGACAGCAAGCAGAAAGAAGATTTAGCACAGGAAAATACAGACTGAAAATGAAATTCCTAGACAACACATTTGATGCACCACTATTTAATATTTAAATCCCCAACCTTCCTATTTATTCCTGTTGAAATGCATAATGTGAAAATAATTTTGACTTTTTCCTCCCCAAAGGCAAATTCTCAGCTTTGAAAATTTTAGCTCTGAAGCTGTCATACATCTGCTGTCTTTTTACACAAGCGTTTCACTAGAGATAGTCAGACAATGTTGGTTTCCAACCTTTATTTTCACTTTTTGCATTTAGAACTGAGCCCATGCCTGCTATTAGGGAGTTCTAGATGCTCTCCAGTCAGAAACCCTAAATACTGTGGTGTGTGAGAAACTGCCACACTGGTAAACCCATTGCTCCTAATGAGAACAGTCTACTAGCAAACCAGGATTTATTTATTGCAGACATTATGAATAATTTCTAACAACAAATCCATCTGAGAATTTTGCCATTTGCCAGCAAACAAAGGAAGTGGCAGGATTTCCCAAATTAATTTTAATGCATTATTTACCAAAGCCTCTTGTATAATGAGGTAGGGAACAATTCTCTGCTGACAGACAGAACTAGAGTAACAATCTAAACTGATATTTTTCATCTTCTGTTTCTACAAAATGGCAAGGACTAGAAACATTCATATTTGTATCCTTCATCACCTTTATAAACACTGTGACCCAAAGCCTTATATGTTCATTAATATGATTAATTAATGTGCTTATATGCCACTTAATACATAGCATATAATGAAATATTTACTGACATAGCACCCCATCGCTAATCATACATTTTGTTAATAAAGAAAAAAGTGGTGCTTGCAAAACTAAAGACAAATTAAACCAAAACATCTCTAAAATCTTCAAAAGACCTTATCAGAGCATACTTTTCAGACAGAGCATTTCCTCCAGCAGCCTCACCCCAAGGCCTGCTCAAAGCCAATCAATCACTCCCCACCCTCCTCCTCATCACTTCCTTTTAAGCAATAGCTGGAAATAGCCCCATCTGCTCTGAAAATCAAAGAGCAGCAGCTGGTGATCAGCCCCTTGTAGAGAAGCCTGTGAGACTTAAGGATATTGTCCTGAGCAACTCAGTCAAAATTAATTATAACCTAGATGGAATTAATTAGAGGCTATCTTTATTTCATCTCCATTGTTGTGCAGACAATTGTTTGCTGCTCCTCACATGACTTGGTAATTACAGTAAGATGAAACCACTTAAGATGAAATGTCCTGAATGGGTTTTGATTCAGATTTACAAAAGTGTGTTTGCAGGGCTGGGGGGAGAAGAGTGCTGTTTGTTAAATACAGATCTCCACACACACACACACACACATAAAAGGTTTGTCAGCTTACTATTGCTCAGTTGGGGCAGCAAAACAGAAGGTTTTGTTAATTAAAAAAAACCAAAAGAGTAACTAGAAACAAGTTATCTCTAGCACAGAGAAATTATGGTGGAATTCTGTTGTAAAATTCAGATTTTAGATTCAGAAAGCCTTGCCCTCCTATTTGAAGGTGTAAGAGGCTTCCTGAGATCTGTTACATGGTACCAGTAGTTTTATCTTGCACTGTGGGAGGGAGTTTCTATAGGTACTTGAATTCCAAGCCAGATCAAATGGTTCTAATCAGTATTTTTTCAACCTTTTATCAAGGCAGGCAAGTGCCTGCACGTGATGCAGAGGCTTCCCAGATGGTTTTCAGCTAAAAGCAAAGAGTCTTATCAGGACTGCAAAGAGACAGTGGCAGATTTCTATTTGGTTAGTAACCACTGCTCTCCATATTAACATCTTTGATTAGATTACAGGAATGAGATTCTCTAGTGTGATAGTATAAAAGCCATCTGAGAACAGCAAAAAAAACCCCAAACCTTGCATTTAAGGGAGGAAAACATCCATCTAGTTGTAATCTACTGAAGTAATTTCTCCCTAGCAGCATAAAAAAGCTTAATTATTCTAAAACAATAATGTCTGTTGCACATGGGCTTGGGGGAGGCTAAATGGAAGCTGACCCTCCCTGTGGACATGAGTGCTCCATGTTTCCAGGGGTAATAAATAACATATCCCCTGCTGGAACCAGCAAATGCAGTGCCTGGCACTCCTGGGAATTGGCTAAACTGAGCACAAAAGTGGAGCTGAGTGATTAATTCATGCGGTGCCTGCTATGAGGAAGATCCACAGGCTCTGGGTCATGGGGACATTAATTTTAGAGTGTGAAATCCTATGAAATTATCATGACTTTCACATGTATAATACATGAGGAGGCAGGGAGGCTCAGCTTCATTCTGTCTCTTCTTACAACAGTGGCAGTGGCTCATGAGTGAATTTTTGCTTCATCGGTCATATGACAGCCTCAGGAGAAGGAAACAGCAAAGACAAAATGGTTCTTGATAGCAGCAAACTGTTCTAAATGTGCTCAGCTTTCTCATTTCTGAAAAATCCACAGGAGAATGTGTTAAAAATCAACAGGAAAACCATCAGGTGGTTTTTGGGGCAGGTAAGTCACAGGCATTGCAGTGGGAGCCCTCCCAGGCATTCCAGAGCAATCCAAGACTTTGCTGAGGTAATTCCATTTAAAATGAACACTCTGTATCCATCCCTGGTTCTACAGCAGTGATTCCACATGGAGGTACAGAGCTACACCCAGCAGTTGGTCTTTGGGTACTAAAATATTGCAGTTATACAACACACACACAAAATGCTCAAAAACTTTAAAACTCAGAAAGTACACAACTCTCTTGTGGTTGTCACAGATATGCAAGATTAACTAAGTGTAGCAATAAATGAAATGAATACACATAATGTCCTTAGACCTTAATAATCCTGTGACAATCTGACTTGATTTCCAAACCAATTTTCCCATTTTTTATCCTCTGGAGAACAATTGCTGTCTACCAAGTTGCTTTCCAGAAACACTGCAGTAAAATATTCAATCTCCTGTGAGCAGAAAAAGGTCATCATGGGCATTATGTGCAGTGGAGCACAGAAAAACCCAATTCATCCAAATAAAATGAATTATATGTGTTTATTTAAAAGCGATGACTTCTCATTATGTAATTGGTTTAATTAATAGGAATTTTAGTCTAAATCCAAAATAGCAACAAAAGATTCTTTGTAAGCTAGCAAAAAAGAAAAAAAAGTGATTTATTTATGTGTGCAAAATCCTAAATATTTCACACACCACTGTTCAAAGGATCTTTCTGTGATTTCAGCCTCATTTTAATCTTACCAGCATAAGACACTGTTTACAATTCCTCCTGCTCTTGAAGAGGGTTTACAAACCTTGTGTCCCAACCAGCCATACTATAATTTCCCACATTTAATTAGAAAATAGATGAGTTCAGTTTATTTGGACTGGTACTTGAAGTTAGCAATTAAGTGCTTCACTTAATAGGAGTGTGTGCTGTAAATCTGGCCTTTCATTACATGCACAGCTCCCCACACAAAAGGTTTCTGGGAGCAGACAGAAGCTTGCAGGCATTGCTTTAACAAAAATACATTATTTAGGAATATTGTGATGTATTTCCACTGCCCCTGAGGGACTTACACTAATACAGCCTATTATCTGTCCTTATTACATTGAACTAAGTATGCAATTAATTGGCAATCTGTAGTGGATTATGGAAACATTCCAGATGGATGGGGGTTTATCACAGCATTTTGCTGCAGCAGATACTGTAATTTCCTAACTTTGGGACACTGACTTTACAAGAATTTATTTCTTTGTCACATAGGTCTTGTGAGCAAGAATTTCCATTTCCTTTTACAGCAGAGGCAAGGGCTGGAGATGCAGCACAAAGCACTGTGAGATAACACAGTACTGCTTCAGCAGACTGTCTGTGCTCACACACAATGGGATGTGTGGGCTGCACCTCCCTCAAGAAATGAAAATGCAATCAATTGACTTAGTTAATATTTTGCTCTGTGGGAAAAACTCCATCAGACAGTCTGGAGCTCCATTAATCCATGGCACAGCCTGAGCAGGAGAAAGCCCTTTGTGGTTTGCCAGCCCTCCTCAGCAATTTGGGGGTGAGGGGGGGAGCTGTTCACCTCTCTACCCTTGCCTTCCACTGCCACTGGAGCTGGATAATGCAGGGAAAACCTGGGGTGAGGTATCTGGAGCTGCCACAGATGGCTCCACTGCCACGGGGACCGTGGCTGTTGGGAGGGAGAGCTCACCTGGGAGCTGAATCCAGACAATATCCAGGGAGCAGCAGACCCAGCAATGCATCACAGGGCAGGCAGGGGTTTGGAACACACCACTCTCCAAGGAAGGGGGTCTCTAAGATATCAAAATAAGATGTTATTGTGCACAAATCTCACCAATGTATTATTGACAGAAAGGAAGTGTACAGAGAGACCATTTGAAACCAGCAGAACATGAGCTCCTGTTCTGGTGCAGCAAAGAGAGGGAGGCCATAGGAAAAAAACCCTCTCATTGTACCACACTTTGGGGCAAATGCAGACATTTCTCTCCCTGCAGTGGCAATGAGTATTGTTATTTATTAGACCACCTAGGTCTGTGCAGATAAAAAGTCACCTTCAAACAGCATTCATGTCATGTCGCAGCTCTTACTCCATGTCTCAAGACTTGTGTTTTCTCCTCTCAGCATAAATGCCCAGGAAGCTCCTACAATGCATGGATAAGAGTTCTGTTCTTGCTCAACTGGGTATCAGTTCCTAAAAGTGAACAGCTCACTGCTTTTCCTATGCACTCAGCAAGTATCACAATTCCTGTGAACATTTATAAATGCATATCTGCATAGACCACAGCTCAGCCAAGTAACCCAATCCCCATGTGAACTACATGTCCTGCTGGAGGAATTTTCACTTTAATGTAATTTAAGATATAAATCTGACTGTAAGGTAAAATATCTTTTAATTCTTCCAGCTATACCTAAGTCTCCTGATTCCCCCTTCTCTTTGGCACTTGCCACCCTCATTTATTTTCAGACTGATAATTGCCCCCTTTACATTTCCATAAACAGACCCCCACACATCTAGCCAGTCTCCAAATTGCTTTTGCCATGTGTTAGGATTAATAATTAATGAAGCCAGCTGATTGTTCCAAGTGACCCATTATCGTGTCAGGGCAGAGATGAACTAGAGAGAAGACAGGATTCATTTCTGAACCTCCAATTTCAATATCAAAGTTCAAATTCAAAACACCACCAGCACCATAAATCTATTTCTCTCAAGAGAGCTCTTTTTTTTTCAGAGCTGGCCAGAACAGTCCCTCAGCCTGGAAAGCAGATATTCCCATGCTCAGGGCTTTTTAAACATAAACTATTTGTTCTCCAGTATGTGGCATTTCTCAGGGCTTTTCTGACTGATTTAAGTATCATCCAGGTATTTAATGATAATCAAGAAGAGAAAAAGAAAGGGAAAGGGAAATGTACATTAGCATGAAAGATTAAGGGACATGAATATGCATAGCACACACACAAGAATAAAAAGCTGCTGTACAATGGGATGCCACAGAGCAGAGTGGGAGGGCTTCTGTTCATTAAGTGTTGATACAGTGGATTTAAATAAAATTGAATAAAATCCAATTTAAATGCTAGGATAAAAAGCCTTGAACGAGCAGGCAGGGAACAGAATGAATTTCTGTCCCTCAGAGGTCAGATCAATGCCTGACCGACAGCAGCTGCAGATGGTCGGCAGCAGAAGCCTGCAAAAAATAAAGAATTAAATGGTTAGATCAGGTCTGCTGATTCTTTTTAATCCCATTCTTTGCTGTTCCTGTAACATAATATTTATCTCTAGTACAAAAAAAAAAAAACCCAAAAACAAAGCCTATCACAGGTGCCTTAACAGAGTTGATATCTTATTTATTTGCATCATGTCTCGAACCACCTTAGCCTCTACATGCATAATCCTAAAACAGTACTACTCAATTCTACAAGAATAATTGATACTTCAGCAAGAAGATTGTAAATTCACCCGCTGAGAAAAAGCAAACAAACAAATAAATGACAGCTCATCAATTTATTTGAAGTCACAAGCAAGGCTTCACTGGAGATAGCATTGCACAGCTTATTATCAGCCTGCTGTTAATGTAGGGCTCCCTGCTTTGACATTATTTAAGGATGACTAACTCATGTTACATTTATTTCCTCTAAACTTGCTCTGGGCTATATGAAAAGCAGGAATCAATTAATTATTTGCAGAACCATTCAGACAGCACTACAAACAAAATTTAGGCTTTCAACACAACACTTTTGTGGAGGGCAGTATCACATGAAGTTGTACCACAAGAAATGAAAAAATCCAGAAAGGTAAAAATTAATTTTCAATGGGTTATAAAACCACTGAAGCGTTTTAAGTGTGACAGCAATTTAGATGGAAACATTGATATCTGAAAAGTTAAAAATGCAGATGGAATTGCATAGGTTTCATTGTTTTCAATCGTGTCTGCTTTCTTCACCACTCATAATTAATATTTACAGAATGCAAAACCTTTCTTAAGAGCCATCCTAGTGCCTCAGGATCAGAGTTTTTTCAGCAGATGACTCACATTTTAATCCCTTGCATGTCACGGTAGGGCACAGCAAAGGAGGGTGCTCATATTGTCTCTGGTTGGCTGCACAGATGAAATGGTGCTGCTGTGACTTCATTGTCCCCAAGGGACTCAGCATGGGCAGCATGTTTTAGTCATGACAGAAGGCAAAACCTGTGCGTGGTTATTTAAGGCAATCACTGAATCACTTTTGTGTTGTGCCTGGTATTGATTCACTCCTAACAGCTCTTGGCTTTCAGCAATAATCTCACTTTACCCTGAGATGTGTCAGGGACTGCACAGGTGGGGACAGAAGAGTCACAGAGCAGCCTCTAATGTGAATTACAGACAGGTTACAATGCAGTGGATAAAACATCTTGAATTAGATACACCTGCCTTCTGTCTTAATGGAGAATACCTGACCTGCTCTCAGGTTTCTGCTTCAAAAGGTGGGCTGGAATCTCCAGCACTTGGATTAGACACTGGGAGCAATCCCATACTTGTTTAAGGAATAGGTAGGTGATTTATCAAGCTGCTGCCAGCTAAAATCAGATTATAATGCAATAATACAATGATATCTTAAACACTGTGGTAATGATGCCTTCTACCCACATAAATTAGGAAAACTCTGCAGTAGGTAAAACAGAGAAGTTTCATCTGAAACTTGAGTGGACAGCACATTTGAAGGTACTTATTACCCAAAAGGATGCAGGTACATTGTGCTTCTTCTCTGCAGGGAAAAAGAACCAAGACCTCTCCAGGGATTTTCTGAGGAGTTTGCAAAAAAGGCCTTTTTATCATTTTAGAAGAGCAATTACTAAACCACTTCAGCCATGGAGTACCAGCAGCTGTCTATCTTCATTTTTCCTGAAAATGTTAAAAGTGCAAAATGCACTGAGCAGCTGTGGATTATTTATGGTGCCTTTACTACCCATGGTCTCAAATGCACTGTTCCACATTGAAGGAATATGCCTTACCATGAATGATCTGTGAAACAGACAGTCCTAGCAGTTCAGTACTGAAAATGGGATGTCTTGAGGGAAAAAATAGAGCTGGTGAGAGTGTATTTCAAGTAATAAAGTGCATTCAGTACTAATTAATCTGTAAAGTGACAATATGAACAGACTGGCTGGATCCTCTTTGTCTGGTTATTTTGCTGTGTGCCAACACAGAGCTATTCAGGGATACCAGAGCAGTTTGTTAAGTACATGACTGGGTGGTACATGACTAAAATTTCCTGGAATTACATATGCACTTGACTTTTCATGCACAAAAAATCTGACTCAAACCTGTGCTAGGTTAGCAGTGCCATTTCTCACTTGTGTTTCAAAAAACTGGCTGAAGTTTCTGGCTTCGAGTCTGCAGATTCTCCTCCAAGACAACCATTTTGTTTGCCCATTGCACTGCTACTGGAAGGGGACAGCAACTCTCCCCACGCAAGATGAAGTAAGGGGAAGAAATAGTCTCAAAAATCAGAGCTGTTGTCATGGAAACCAGAACAAGGATTTTCGAGGCCAAAATGGATGCATTTATAAATCAGAGACGAGGAAAATCCGACCCTTTTATAAAAATACGTTAAGTGGAAAATGTCTTTATCATAGGAAGTCAGGTATTTACTAGCTCAACAAATGCTGCAGTGTAAAGCAGTATGTGAGTAAATATTTTTTTCTATAATACAATATGATCTCATCAGCACCAGTGGTTCATGCATTTGAGAGAAAGGCAGTAGTAGCCATAGAAACAGCCTGCTCTCCCTGAGTGGCAGAAGGGATCGTGTGACACCCACTTTTGGTGCTGGCCTCACACTCTGCCAGATTTGTGGCTGTTTTTGAGTGTCAGGGGGTGATTTTGATGCATTCCAAGCCACTGGAACCAGTTTTATTCTGCGCAGCTCCACAGCTTGGCATTGCCTTTGAGAGGAGGTACCTAAGGGAGGGAGATTGTTTCTGCAGGATGGGAATAAAGGGTGGCTACAGGGGTGCTTGTAGAAACAGTGCTGTAACTTTTCCTCCCTGTGTTGTTAGAAAGCATGTTGCTACAGCACCGCAATAAAATCAGGGCCATTACACCATGTACTCTTTCAGTATTTGTGTGAAGAGATGTACAAGCGAACAACAAACCTGCTTGAGGCCATAGAGCAAGACAAGGACAGACCTTGGAGAAAAAAAAGTTTTTTTCTTTTTCAATCCCAACCATTTGCACAAAGCATTTCACCACTTCACCTTCTTTTCTCACCATGAATCTCCCCTTCCCCACATCAGCTGCCAGCACAGAGCCCTACCTAAAGGCAGAGCTTGGCTTGGACTCTGATCTCCTGTGACACATTTTCTGTTTAGTGCTGGAAATCGCTGCTTTAAACTGCAACTTGAGCCCTGTCTGGGGACACAGGCTCTGAGTCACCTCTAGCAGCAGCTGATTTACAGGCAGCCCTTCAAAGCTGTCCCAGCTCACTGCTATTATCTTGATCTCACTGGTACCTTCCTCAGTATGAAAGCACAGGTTATCCTCTCGCTTGTTTGCAATGCCTAATTAGGCCCAAGATGTAAAAACCAGGCTGACCTTTAACAGCTCTTTGTACTGGGCAGAAGAGCTGGATTTGCAGTTTCAGACTGCTTGTTGGTAATGATGGTTTCCCTCTCCTGTGAAAAAGCACAACTTGAAAACAGAAACCACAGAGAAAGCTGCTGTGTTCTGCTCTGGAGAGCATCTGTGGGGGACACATCTGCCACACGTGTTTAATGAAGGTACTGGAGTACCCACACATGGAATAAACACTGAGATGGAGCGGTTTATTGTCCTAACTTCCTCCCACAGCTCATGGCTCCAGCGGGGAGCACAGCTGGATCACACAGGATCCAGCTGCTGGATCACACAGGAAGCTGCTGAATTACACAGGATCCAGCTGCTGGATCACCAGGTTTCCAGCTTGACTTTTTACACTCTCAGTGCAAAGAACAGGCGTTGAAAGGGTGGTTGGCCTCTGACCTGGAAACTCCCTCAGCAGGAGCATAATCTGTGCAATTTAGTGAGAGTATCTTGTGGCTTTAAGAGTTGGTTACCCTGCAGTTTACAGCCTAATGTCACAGGCAAATGACAAAACTCCATCCAGCTGGATCACACAGAAAGCTGCTCCAGAACCAGGCTTTTATAGCCCAAAGTTTTGAAAAAAAACCAACCTGGAACTTATTGGAGCAATTTGAGAAGGTGAGATGTACAAGGACATGACTGCATAATATATATAGTCTGTGTGTATAAATATATACACATACACTCCTGGGAAAGGCATGAGGCAGGAACAGCTTCCTCTCCCACGCTTTGATCTGGTGTCTCACCTTTTCCTGGATACTCTTGGAGCAGAGATCCCCACACTGAGCAGTCAGAAACAACTGGGTGCTCCCACAACCTGCACTGGTTTTGTTCTGGGCAATAACCATCCCATGCTGGGCTCTGGGTCACTTTGTGAAAGGTAACCAAAGGCTTTGGACTCTGAGAGACACACTCCATACCAGGACAGAACTATGGGAAGCAGTCAAAAAGATGCGTTACAGTGGAAAATAAACTGTGCTGCACAAACAAGAAGAACAAAGAATGAATAGATCAAATCCAGCCCAGGTGGAAGGGAAGAAGCTGTGTGGGAAAAGGAGCTGCTCATAACAAAGCAGGGCACTTGTACAAACCCCTGAAACGGCAAGAAATTTATTTGTTTCCTCAATGGCTCTTGACATCACAAGCCATGATCATGTTTCCATCACTTATTTTCAAAACTTAAGGGTTTTTCATACAACAGAGGACAAAACACTGGTTTCTTGTTACATGGTGGATGTCAATACTGCACAGTGCCAAGAAACACAGCTGCCCTGCTGAAAAAGCCTTCCCTCACAAATCTAGCATGTTTCAAGGGGTTTTCTCCCACTGCTTGGAGAAAGAGTCTGCATGCATTAAAGAGGTGAACAAGAGTGAAAATTATTTCAGCAATGTTACCAGAACTTTCCCATCTCCCACTTAAACATGTTTTTGTTAGCCACAGAGTGCTCTAAAATTGTTTGATGTTTTTCACTATGTTTGCACCTCATTGTTTCTGCTGGCGGTGGCACTTCCAGGATTTGGGGTCGGCAGACCAAACAGTCTGACCCCAAGGAGACGATTGTGGTAACACCCTGTGAGGTGATCCATGCTCCCAAACAGAACAGAAAGTCTGGGCCACAGTGTTACTGTGTGTAGTGCTGCCCACATTACATTTGAAATAGAGGGAATTAAGCTGTGTTCTGAGGAAATGAGGAAATGAGACCTTCTGTTTCCATCTGCATCCTCTGCTTTCCATCCTGCAGTACTATATATGGAAATAGCTAAAGTTATATATTTTCTATGGAAGACTTCTTCATTGGAGAAAATACCCTCAACAAATTCTAAAATTCCTTCATAGAAAGCAGCCTGTAAATTAAAAAAAAAAAACAAAACCCAAAATGAAACTAACCAAACAAAAAAAGAAGCAAACCCAAAGACAGTTGATATTTAGAATTCTACCATTTGATTCCTTTACTGAGTTACAAGCTTGTTGTATTCCTCTATGCTTTTCACTAAACACAGATTACAAACCTTTGCAAACAAAACAAAAGAGTTGGGTAATGCAGTAAGTAATCTGGAATTTAATTCAAACTAGGCCTGGGCTAAGCAGAAAATAAACAAAAGAGGCTGTGTAGGATTTCTCAGCATCAGAGGCTGCATATTTGGTAGAAAAGGTTCTCTTGTTAAGGACTGTTTTCCTTGTTGAATTGGCTGTGGTTTATATGAATGTTATCCCACCTGTACGTACATTTTCTAAAATACTGCATGTTCTAATCACAGAATCAGAGAACGGTTTGGAGGTGACCTTAAGCATCACTTAGTTCCAACACCAATAATCAGATTCATCTGTTCACTGCACCCTTTCTCCTTTTATGGAAGACTTGCTTACCAGCAGGCAGAGGGGTTTGTAAAGGGAAGTACAAAGACTTGCAAAACCCAGAACTTCCTTTGTGACTACCTAAGGACTCAGTTTGGGTGAGAATCAGACTTTCTTTTAGCCTTATATGGCAATCCTACAAAAACCCGAAGGCAAATCAGGTGAGAAGCTGTGAAGTTACAGCTCCTACAGCAGCCAGTTACAGGCAGAGCTGAACAACACAAACATAAAAGGCCATGAGGGGTAGGTTTGGATGATACCTTTTAAAGTCAAAAGGATTTTGTGCTGAGGTCACCCTACAGATGATCAGAGGGCCCAGCCTACAACTAGTTTAATCAAATATTATTGCAGGATTTCACTGTGACTGCAGATGCCTTGTGAAACTTCATGTGCCATCAAAACAGGAGACACTGAGCCTAATGGCATTAAAAGGGGTGAAATGATTTTTGTGTTCAGAAACTTCTGTTTTGGAGCCTAAAACATGGAAGGGCCTTTTATAATTTAACTCTTTTAACTCAAATGTGACCTCTATTGCAAAGGGTACAGTTCTGCAATATAATATAACTGAAATGCTGAGTAATAACTGGAAGTGAAAAGCATCAGCTGTGTTTCCTCCATGTGACTTACAGCAGGGCTTATCTGCACTCCAGGCTGCAAGAGGCTTCAAACTGAACGGCTTATTTGGACCTACAGTGCCAATCTCTCCTTCCCAGGAGGTGAACATACCCCAAAATACCCTGCTGAAAAGTGCCTCCGGTGTGATAATGCCATTTCTGGAGTTCTCAGATGCCTGTGGCTGAGAGGGCTGGAGCTCTGCTCACTGCATGTGTGAGTGCAGCTAATTATAAGCTCTTTGGAGCAGAAATCCTGTCTGTCTCAGAGTCTTTGGCACAGCAGGGTCCCTTTCTCAGCTGGCCTTCAGTGAGAGCTCAGTGCGAGGTATGAATCATATCAAAGGTGAATCAGAACGATTCTGAGTCACTGACACCAGAGAGTAACAACCTTAACATATGTATACAAGACTAATGAGCTGCAAAATTTCTCCGTTCCAACTCAAGAGAGGAGAAAAAATTATTTTAAAGAAACTAAAAGATAACTGAGGTAAACCACCTGTGCTTGATATAAACACAGAGCTGCTTAGCTCATAATTTATATTCTATTTCCTTATCTTGAAATAATTTATTTTAACTGAAGGAGACTTACCTGAACTAAGACTTGAACTGAAATGAGGATTACCTGGAACTAAGGTCATCTAAATTTTCTGTGGTATTGGAAAACTAATAAAACCAAACCTACTCCAATTTATTAAAGTAAAAAAAATATACCGTTTTTAAAATAAATAGCTTGGGGTTTTGTGGTTTTGTTTTTTTCACTCTGCAATCAAACACAGGTCTAACACCAGTTCACAAAATTAGCCACAATTGTTTATAGAACCTTCTTTTGTGTTTTTCCTCTTTTTTATACACCAGTGTATTCTAAAATGTCCTTAAAAGGCATCTTTGTGTATTCTCACTTTCTGACTGGCAGAAACAAAGCACTCGAGACACTTCCCCAGCTCTGCTGAGTAGCTGAAAATACACATGAGGAAGTGACGACTCATTTAAGGAGAGCTGCGAATTGCTGCCCTTACGCACCAGGTTTCCAGCTTGACTTTTTACAGTGCAAAGAACAGGCGTTGAAAGGCTGGTTAGCCTCTGACCTGGAAATTCCCCCAGCAGGAGCATAATCTGTGCGATTTAGTGTGAGTATCTCGTGGCTTTAAGGGCTGGAGTTTACACCCTAACGTCACAGGGAAGTGACAAAACTCCATCCAGGAGCAGCAGGAAGCTCGGGTTCGGTTGAGGGGCAGGGCAGACAAACCCACAGCTCACAGTCAGCTCTGTCACAAACGGGCAAGGCTTGAATAAAAAAGGATAAATTGGAGCTAAACCAGGCCAGGTACCTTTCAGCAGCTTTTGACTGATTCTGGAGAAACAGGGTCTTGAAATCATCATTTCTTTGTGAAGATGATACTTGCCACTCAGAATTAGCTGGCTGGTTGTCAGTGCAAGGTCTTACAAGAATCTCAAGTCTTGTATCTCCAGACTGAAAAGAAGTCCTACAGAAGGAGATAAAATATGAAACACAACCAATAAAACAAACAAATGTAAAAATCCAATTGCACGTGAAGCAATACATCCACAGAAAGACTAACCTTTAAAAATAAATTAAAGAAGAAAAAGTTAACTTGAATGAAAACACTTTGTTCTTCTCATTGTGCACGTTTCACTTTGTGGAAGTTCATTAACACTGATGGAAACCAAACACACAGCAGATTTTTTCCAGGACCTGCTCATGTAGCCCAGGGAGGGATTTCCACCAAGAACAGAGTTTTGTCCTCATGGTCATTATGCAGAGTTAATAGGAAAGGGATAAACTAATTTATTACACAGGTTTTACTTCTAACACACAGTGTGTAAAGGGGGAATCCAAGCCCGCTCGGAGCGATGCTGAAGCCCGCAGTGTGGGGAACTTCCTAAACATGCGATGCCATCGTGTGGGCAAAGACATCTCCAGCACTTTCCAGAGGAATGTCATTGAATCCTGGAATGTTTCGAGCTGTTTTGAGCTAAAATGATCATCTCAACCCTGCTACGGGCAGGGGCAATTTCCACTAGCTCAGGATATATTCATATCCTATGAACATACCATTAATTATTTCATTTTTATTTTATGTCGTCCTGATCCTGCTGAAGGAGCTGGGGAACTCCTGTGCCTCTAGTGGTGATAAGAGAGAATCTGGAAGAGCATCCACCCTGGAATTCTGGTCAATCTGTTCCTGAGCTGGCAACAGGAAGAGTATTCTATAGGTTTTTATGAAATTTTGCACCTGTGAAGGTTAAAAAAATTCCCCCCACAATTCAAAAGTGTGATTTAAGTTAATCAAGACTTTTATTCATTCCTGAAAAAGAGCAAAACAGTGGGAGCTCTGCCATGGTTAGTGCAGATAGAATCACAGATTGGGTTGGATTAGAAAGGACCTTAAAGCTCATCTCATTCCAACCCCTGCCATGGGCAGGAACACCTTTCACTAGCTCAGGGTGCTCCAAGCCCCATCCAACCTGGTCTTGAAAGCTTCCAGGGATGGGACATTAATAACTTCTCTGGGAAACTATTTTTTCCCCCTAAATTCTCTTCTTTTGTACATTTCTGCTTTCTGTTGAAAACACACTGATCAGACTATAATTAAAGTCATGGTACCTTGTTGCAGGAATACTCACAACACCAGATTTGTGTGAATTTGCCCATCTCTGGAAGGAGAAGGAGGCTTCATACAGAGCTCAGGCTGTTAAAAAAATCAACCAGAATCAGACAAAGCATGGACAAAAATGGTGTCACTGCTCTGAATGTGAAGGCCTTGGTGTGCTGCAGGAACCAAACCCTGTAGCTGAAAGAACAAGAATAATACAAATGGGATGAAAAGTTGCCAACCTGAAAAAAAGTGAGTTGTGGGACCAGAGTTTTGCAACCACTGAGGTTATAATTTTTTCTCCCAAGCCTTCACATGCCTGATTGAAGGCATGGCCAGTCCTTGTCACCTTGCGTTTGTCCCCTAGCCCATGTACAGCCTTTTTACCTCTCAGCCTCACACCAGCCTGATTTTGCCAGTCAGGAGACAGAAACTGAACCTGTTCATTGACACATTGTTGTGCTTTTCCTCCACTCCCCACTGCCATTGAAACTGACCAGAGCCGGAGCATTTACCCTGAAAGTGACCTGTGTGTGTATTTACTACACACAGTGTATTTACTACACACAGGCACACCCAGCTTTTCCCTTCCCAAAGCCATGAGCTGTTTCCAGCACAGATCAGGGCCAGCAACACCTTCACCCACACACCTTTCTAGGACCTTCCCAGGATAATTTCTGGGATGGTTTTTAAAATGCTTCAGCACAGGGCACCTGGCACCTCAGCCCTGACAGGAGCTGTGAAGGGTGGTTGCTGTGTGCCAGCTACAGCTCTGAATTTTTACTCTTTTTGAAACACTTTTTAGGGCCAGGGAGGCTGAGGGAAAAGGGATGCCTCAGGAAGAAGGGTCCCCTCAGGGAGGAGGGTTCCTGGAAAAGCAGGGTCTCCTCAGAGAAAAGGGTTCCTTAAAAAGCAGGGTCCCCTCAGGGAAGAGGTTTTCATGGAAAAGCAGGGTCTCCTCAGGGAAAAGGGTTCCTGAAAAAGCAGGGTCTCCTCAGGGAAAATGGTTCCTGGAAAAGCAGGGTCACCTCAGGGAGGGCGGTTTCCTAAAGGAGAGTCTCTCCAGGAAAAAGGGTCCCCTCAGGGTGGAGGAGTCCCCTCAAAATGGAGACTTTGCTCAGGGCGGAGGGTTTCCTCAAAAATGAGGGAAATGTCCGCTCAAAAATGAGGGTTTCCTCAGGGAAAAGCGTTCCCTTAGAGACAAGTCCCCTCAAGGCTGAGGAAGCCCTGATGGAGGCGGGGTGGCTCTCGCTGCGTGCGGAGCTCTCAGGCTGCCTCCTCACCGCCCGCCTGTCCCCTCCAGATCGCGGGGGCAACACCGCTGCTCCTGGCCTTCCCCGCCTTCCTCCATCCCCGCCTTCCTTCACTTCCTCCACCCCTTCTCTGCCTTCCTCCATCCCTTCCCTGCCTACCTCGCTCCGCCCGTCCCTCCCCGTGGCCGAGGGCCGGCCCCGCGCTCCGCCCCGGCCGTGCGGGCGGAGGTGCCGGATGGCGCCGGCCGGGCCCGGGCCGGTGTCACAGCGCGGGGCCCATCGGGGGCTGTCGAGGGCCGGGCCGGTGTCACAGCCCGGGGCCCATCGGGGGCTATCGAGGGCCGGGCTCGGGCCGGTGTCACAGCCCGGGGCCCTGCCGGTAAGCGAGGGGCGGGTGGTGGACTCGGCCCAGCCCCAGCCTCGTCACCGGGATGGGGCGGGAGCTGCTGCCACCGGCTGCGGAGGATGGGCAGTGCTGAGCTAAGCTGGGCACACCGGGAATAAACCCTTCAAAGCCCCCTTTTCGCTGCTTAAATTAACGACATGTCCACGGTCTGTTTTTTAGGTTGTAGTGGTTTCCATTCAGCCCTCGGTGTTTACCCCACGATCGGCGTCTTCCTCAGGCAAACAAGGCTTTAGGCCTGAAGGTGAAGCAGCCACAGCCCGGCCTCTTGTCTACGGTAAACAAAGTTAACGACAGGAATATTGCATTGGGCTCAGCAGTGTGTCCTTCAGAAAAGGCTGAAGGGCTGTGTGATGGGCTCGTCTACAAAGGAGAGGTGTTAGGAAGGATATGGAATTTACAGAAAAAAACCCTGCAAAATGATGTTTAGGTTCCATATCTGATATTTTTCATATTGCCACCCCAGGCTTGTGTCTTCCTTGGACAGGTGGGAAGGCTGTTGGCAGTGGTGGCCGTCACTGTGGTCATGGTGGAATTTGAGGTTTCGGGCATCGTTAGGTCTGCTGCTCCAAAGGGGAGGGCAAAGCACATGGCCCAGACACACTAAAAATCAATCTGTAGTGCAGGTGATTCCTGGGACATTGAGAGAAATAGTTGTACCACTAAAAGTATAAAATAAACAAAGAAACCCCAAACCAACCCTCACCGCCAGCTTTAATTCTGTGGGTACCAACTCCCAATGATTGATTTATTGGTTTTATAAAAATCTGTGTGTTTTTAATGGGTCTTGAGTTGTGTTCCTAACTGTTTTTGTTCCTTTATTTCGAATTATTTCTATAGTGTGTCCATGAAAAAACCCACTCTTAAGTGATTTTCAGAGACTTTGCAGTGATGGTGTTTTAGTACCACATTATGTTGGCAAACTTAGGTTCAGTCCATTAATGCACCAGAAAGATGCAACATAATCTGTCATAACAAATCCATTATCAGGCTTTTCCCTTCATGTTAGGGATGTAATCCAGCTGTCAAACTCACGGTCATTTTGTGTAAACTAATTTTACCATTAGATCATATTGGTTTTTCCATTTGAGAGAGACTTGACTGAGGTTGGCCAGGGTGGTTTTAGCCAAGAGCTGTCAGACTGTCAGCTTTTAAAGCACAGTTACTGTTCACAGGTCTTCTCCAGGTTCATAAGCCTTGGTGAACACAGAGACTAAACAGTAGTTTTAATAATTTCCTGTAAGGCTGCCAATTTGCTCTTCTTGTAAAGCTTGCACTGGTATGTCAGTCTGTTTGATGTGTCTTTCATGGCCCTTGTGATACCTTTCTGTGTTTAATGTTTCTTTTGATTTTTTTTCTCTTTGCTTCAGGTTGAAAAGATGGGGAATGCTGAAAGCAATGCCTATCAGAATCACCTTTCCAGATTTCTTCCAGAGGAGCAGTCTGACATTGATGGACTGTTTGACACCTTATCAGGATCCAGTGGCTCGTCTGGAGCAAAAAATGCCAAAGCTGCAAAGAAGACTGTGACTCTGGCAGCACTACAGGTAAGACAGTCTGTTATTCATCATATATCTGGGATGTAGTGCATTGAACAGAATTCCAGAAATAAACTATAAAGATGTGGTATTTTTTAAGGATTGTTCATCTCAATTTTTCATATTTTGGGGCAGGATGGATATTTTACTTTTTCTTGCAGTTTAACCAGAGTAGTGACTTTCAGATTTGCATTTATCTCTTAAATTGCACTTTTGGGTCCATTTGCAGTTTTCCTAATTCTGAAGTAAGTTAGGGTGTATGGAAATATTTTCACAGAGACCTGAAAAATGGGAAGAATATTTTTACCCCTGGAGTCTGTAGTGTGGGATCATTTACAGATTGTCTTGAGGGGCTGTCACAAAGTCAATTTTTATTTGGTTATGCCTGTCTCCCTTGACATATCACTGTCTCTAATCTCTTCACTTGTACTAAAAGGAGAGAATTCAATTTGACTTGATTAAGCTGTGGCTCCCTGTTTTAGCTAATTAACATGCATTATGCTTCTGATTAACTTTGCATTCATTTTCTAATCAAGAAAAGAGAAAAATGAGTCATTGGGAGCCTTAATAACTTCAGCTAGTCAGGAACTAAGTGGCCAGATGAATGTGGTGGTAAAGTGCAGTTTGATGTATATTACACAGATAATGGAGCCCAATTAAAGCTCATTGAGAGCAGCAGGTTATTTTAAGGTGTTCAGCAATGCCTGTGCATACAGACCAGCCTCAGCCT
This sequence comes from Melozone crissalis, assembly GCF_028551555.1. NCBI lineage: Eukaryota > Metazoa > Chordata > Aves > Passeriformes > Passerellidae > Melozone > Melozone crissalis. The sequence continues at coordinate 3,427,864 of NW_026535785.1, forward strand.
TCCTGCAGCCTGGCTGGCTCTGAGCTGCCACCAATTTTTGAAGCACTGCCTGGCTTTTCAGCACTAGTTCATCCACTGTCCTTGGTGCCAAAAATCAAAGGTAAAAGCAGACTGCAGGTCTATATTTTGAGTATTCGCTTTTACTCAGATTAATAAGTCTTTCAGGTAATTTTTTGAGATATCTGAACGTCCTTGTTTGGGACCTGGCAGAAATTCTCTTTCTAGCTTTGCCCCAGATCAGTGTGATCTTTGGTGAACATTTGCCTTTTTCCTTCCTGCCTTTTGTTTGCCAGCTGAAATTGAAATCTTTTGGAAGGTTTCCCGTAGGTGCAGGGAGAATGGCAATGGCATTTGTGCCTTGTAGGTGACAATGCTCATGCCTGGACTGAAGTGTGACAGATTTGATCCAACAACAATCTGGTACCACTGGTCCCAAGCACCTGGACCAGGACAGGCTGCACTGCTTAGCTGGGGAAGCAGGTGGAGCAGGAACCTCTTGATAATTTCATGAAGCCTTTTTAAAACAAGGGTTCTAAGCTGTCAGAGGTGTGAGTTAGATGGTTATTAAGGATTCCTTTTTTACACACCTCCCTTTTTCACACCCCAGGCCCACTCTTTGGAATAGCTAGAAGCAAAATGAAACAGCTCAGTGAAGTGGTGGGATTGGGTAGGGAGTAGGCAGGTAAATCAGCAGTGTGAAGTAAAAACCCTTGAGTATAATGCTTTAGTTGTGTTCCCTGCTGCCTCTCCCACTCGAGGCTCATAGAGGATTTTCAGAAAGCCTCTCAAAGGCAGCTGTATCCGCTGTGAGCATCCCTCCCTTGCTGTGGAGCACTCTGATGTGATGCTGTGGCTGATGTTGCTGCTGCTGCTGCTGCTGGAATCAGTGGGAGCTGTGGCACTGACGTCGGTGCCAGCAGCACAGAGCTCAGGGTGCTGGAGCTCTCATGCCCAGCAACAGCCATTAACAGCAAACAGCAGCAGCCCAGGTGGCTGCCCAGGAGTGGTATTGAGCCAGAATCAGCAATAGCAGCTCCCCTGAGTGGAGCTTCAGTTGGGCTTTCAGGCATGATGGGACTCCACTGATTTCAGCACAGTCCCCACTGAGCTACACCCAGTGTGGAAGAGTCAAGCCAGGTCCTCAGCACACCTCTGTGCACAGTGAGGACACTGGGTAATCACCCCCTCCTCTGTGCATGTACTCGAGGTGATTTATTTTTAAACTCTGTAATTATCTTGAACACTTTGAATCCAGAGTCAGATCTTTCCCACAGAGCTGTGATGAGTGATGATATATTCCAGCTAGATTTCAATTCAAAAGGCCAAACATGCAGTGCAAATGAATAAGTGCTGATTTTGACTCTCTTTAACACCAGGGATGCTTTTAAAAAGTCAGGTGATCTGTGCTTCAATTAGTTGCTAGGCAGGGAGAAATTTTCCAGGAATGTTTTTACACGTGTATGTGGGGTTAAACACTGCTGAGGCCAAAACTGAGATATGGAAAACACTCCACTGTGCTTTTAAGTGAGCTGCACTATCAAAAGCAGAATTAAAACACAGTTTTGAATGTTTTACTGGCAGAGCTGTAAACCTTTGCACCAGAGTTATCACCTAGAAACTCTTTGTTGATATCCTATTAAGACTTTACAGTGTTGATTTTTCTGAGGCCCATGGTGTTTCTAGAAAACAGTATCAACCTAATTCACTATAAAAATACAGAGTTTTAGTTTTTCTCTTGGCAAAGCACTTCTTTGACAAAATTTTATCACTGATGCTACCTACTGTCTGTCAGCACAGATTAACTGGAACACACCAGGTATTCCTCATTTGTGGAACGTGCTCTTTGCTGTTTCTGTCACTGCAGGCACACACCCGGGAGCCCCTGCCAGAGGCAATGACTGCTCGGTTGTACAATGGGATGAAAAGCATTGACCTGCCTGGAAAATCAGCCGGGCTCAGTGAACAGATTGCCAAGGAGCAGTTTGTAATTTTTATGTCAAACCTCCTAAAAGGGAATGCAGATGAGAAGATTAGCATCATAATGAGAATGATCGCCAGGACGGGAGGGCCTCTGAAGGGCAAACAAATCCAAGAGGTAAACAAGCAGTTAAATGATGTGTGTTGGGGGGACAGTGAGAGAGCAGGGCTGTGGTTAAGAGCCAGCAAGGGCTGTGGTGTGGCTGGTGCTTCTGGGAAGTGAGTAAAATGCTTTCCAAAGCTTTAATTGCAGGATCAACTATGTAACTTTTGAGATATCACAGAACAGTAATTCACTAGCAGCTCCTACACTGCTAAACTTGACCTTCCCCTCCCTCTTTCATTCTCTATTTTATGGAGGTGCTTTGTGAAGTAACATGTATGAAATAGCTTGAAAAGGGATCCTTTTCAAGGCCTATGGCACTCAAATAGCATTTCTGTAGTTCCTGACTTGTCATGGCAAGAGATGTTTCTGCCTTTGGGATTTCAGCATCACTACTGCTTGACTTTATCTTCAGACAGTCCTTTGAAGCCCTTGGAAAATTCACTTAAATACCAAAATGGTGATGTTTTAATCTTTTTAAGTTCACAGAGGATCTGATCACATCTGTAGTCCATGTACTGAGCTACAGGAAGGAGCTGAAGGGTTGGAGTTTGGAGAATACAAGGGATTCTTCAAGTGGAGTCAAAGCTTTGGCTTCTGAGCTGCTCTCAGAGTTGAAGCTTCCAGGTAAGCAGCCCTGATTCAGCTTTTCCCAGAACTTGTGTAATCAGTGATCTCATGAGAATTTCTCTCTTTAGGTCACATCTTTGAATTTTAAGGGGGAAACCAAAACTTTAAACCTAGTGCTTAGAAAATGACATTGGAGTTTTATTTATTTAACCTTACCATTTTTCTCCCCTAAATTCAGGTGAGATTTGATTGAAGTCCTGGTTTGTCATGGAACATGACTATTTTACAAATACCTGAGTTGCAAGTGGTAGGAATGGGCATCTAAATAATATTTATTTAAATAAAATTTATCATGTATTTTTGGCTATATCCTTTTATAAAGCATAGGTCTGTCTTTGCACTGTTGTAATAACAGATCTTGCTGTCTTGTAAAGAACAGTTCATGAGTTGTAGCTTGAAGTCTGTGTTTCTAAATCATGACAGCCCAACCAAAGAATGCCACAGGTAAAGGTTTCTCAGTTTTATGGTTGCATTTGTTTAATGTAGTTGACACTTTACTGTTCATGGCTCCTTTTATATATGGTTTTCTGTCCATTACAGTAATGGACTATTATGTTTACACTTAAAAATCACCTGATTATTTTCCAGACAGGGAGACTTACTCCTCTCCCTGTGTGTCTTATTCTTCAGATGGGACAAAACCCGTGGGTTCTCAGCTGCTGGAGACAAGTTTTGACCAGAGTGTCATTGAGGACTGGGTGTACAGAGTCCCCCAGATCTCAGTTTTCCTCAGTGTTGTCATCAGGCAAGGCCTCCACGTCCTGCATTCCCTCCCAGACCAAACCAACGACATCCTCAACCTGGTTCCTCACTGCAAAGGCATCAAAGGAAGAGGAGTTGTCAGTCTCTTTGACATCCCAGCCATCATCTACATCAACTCCCACCTGCCTGCAGAGATGCAGCACAAGTGGCAGCTTTTATTTTCCTCCAGGCTCCACGGGGAAAGCTTCTCCCAGCTCTGTGCCCATATAGTGAGCAAAGGTCCTTGCATAGTGATCATAAGGGACTTGGATGGTTTCATCTTTGGTGGGTTTGCATCTCACTCCTGGGAGGTGAAGCCTCAGTTTCAAGGTAAAACTCAACTTTTCTTTCTTTAGTGTTTCTGGTAAATTCCCTGGTTTTTGTACAGGCACAAGAATCCTGTTCCCTTGATGGATACTGTCCCTTTAATGACACAAAGTGTTCCTTACACTTCCAAAATAACACTGATTTTCAATATAAAGAATATAAAAGAATATAAAACACATGCAGTTATTCTTAGCATGGCAGTCAGGCATGTTGCTGATTAATATTTATAGTTTTTTTATTTGATAAGGCTTTTGAAATTGCAGGACTTATTGACCACAGAACAAGTTTTCAGGGAAACCTATCAAGCCCTGTAGCTGCTTAGGTTTAAAATTAAATGAAAATGAATGAAGTAGAGCACAGATGATGAATTAGTGTCTAAATAATTTGACCACAGGATGGCAGTCCTCCATCAGGAACACCTGAGCCTCCTCTTGCCATTTGTGCACTGTCTTTGTTCCCCTTGTAAAATCCAGCAGCCGGAGGATTCTTTGGGCAAGCTAAACTTCTTGTTCCCTTAAAACTTTGAGAGAGAAGAGGGGGTTTTTGAAGAACTCTTTGGAAAGAATGTTTGTGATGGATCTGTGAAGAAAAAGCCATGGGCTATGGGTATTTAGTGTTGCTGGGAATCCTCACTGTGGCTACATTAGAAACTCAGTTCATTTCCTAAATGAGTATTTGAAAATTACCACTTCAGACAGTTGGTATGATACTATTTTACTCTGATTACACATCCCTTTTCTTGTATTTTTTCCTGTTAGAGAAACATACAAAGCCTATAGGGCAAGCACACCACAGGTGCCTCTGAATCCTGAACTAGGCATGGTGAAAATTGCTCTAAATCATTGACTGAACTGATTTATCTATCATTGTAGTCAGAACTGGGGATGTCTGCATTCAGTTTGTACAGATCTGTCAGTTGGGCAGTGTTAGGTGATATAATGCAGTCTGGGGTAGGTGACATAGTGACATAATGTCCTAGTGGTGCCTCTGACTGGCCTTGATCACAGCCTGCAATTGCATTGATTTTTGTGACTGCAAAGAGTTCACTGAGAATAAAAAATACATATAAATTTTGATGGGGAATCTACTGGCTTTCTGAGATGGCAGCTGCTGTCTTTGAATTATTCAGCTTAAATTATTTTTTCTAATTTATTTGTTATTTCTTGACCTCTTGTCTGACCTGAGGTGCTTCTCTGTTTGCAGGTGACAACAGATGCTTTCTGTTTTCTGTTTCCCCCACTCTGGCTGTGTACACATACACAGGCTACAATGACCACTACATGTATTTAAACCATGGCCAACAGACTATGCCAAATGGACTTGTAAGTATTCAGAAATGATGATTTGGAAATTGGATTTGTGGTGGTGTTTGGAAGTGTTTTGTGGGTTTTTTACTTTCTGAGAGCAGATTTATTTCACTTGTTATTCTCTGAGGATATTTGCATGCCTGAAGCAGCACAGGACAGTAATCTGTGTAACTGAGGATTTTTCCACTGACTGCTCTCCCTGCCACAGCAACTGCTTTTGGAAATATGGAGGAGAAATCCCAGCAGGATGAGAGTGCAGACATTGCAAGTAGCTGCTGCTGCTGTGTGATGACAGTGGCAGGAGCTGCTCCTGCTCAAGTTCACAAATGAGCTCTCCAGATGCAGAGGAGTTTCTGCAGAGCTACAACACACCACCTGTCCTGGAAATACTTTACAGTTTTGGAGCATTATGTGCCCATAACTTCGGGAATTTCCAGCAGGCTGGAATTAATTTGCTCTAGAAGAAGTGAACAACATCAAATTACATTATTCGATTATTTGATTATTTGGTTTCTCTAGATACTTTCCTAAATGGAAAGGAGGCAGCAAACCTGAGCACTGTTTGAAATGGAACTGTTAATAGTCAATAAACAAAACCCAGGAGTTTAATTTCTGGCACAAGTGACAGATATTTGTATTCTGTGAAGCACAGAGATAGGGCAATATCACTCAGGTAAGTTTTTAGTTGCATCCAAGAATAATTGATGTAGGTATCTCCTTTTTTGACCTTCCCACAGAAGTGTGGCATAAATAGTGACCACAGCAGCTTACTTTCAGGTTTCCTGACTTTCCCATCTGTTTTCCCTGTGCAGGATGTGTTTGATGTGCTGGTTTTCTCCACAGGGCATGGGTGGGCAGCATGGCTACTTTGGGCTCTGGATAGACAGTGACTATGGGAAGGGCCACAGCAAAGCCAAACCTCGCTGCACCACCTACAACAGCCCCCAGCTGTCAGCCAAAGAGGATTTCACCCTGGATGCCATGGAAGTTTGGGCAGTGGGAGATGCCCCTGAGAGTGCAGGGGTAGGTGAAATTGTGAATTGAACCTGTGAAATTGTGTCCTGGTTGGAACAGAAGGTGTGAGTGCAAAGCTCATGGTTGCAGTTTTCTGTTTAAACACTGTCTCTGCATTGTAGTGAATATTTTCTTTACCTGGCCCTGTGATGCCTTGTGTTTTGTAGCACCAAATAGCAGAACTGTAGTGGAATTATTGAGGTTACCATAGAAAGGATATCAGGAGCCATGAGGTGATAGAGTCAGAATTAGCAGTACTTTGAATTTCAAAAGGCCTTTTTGATAATGAGGAATGGTCTCTGGGAGGAACCTCCTTGGAGGGGCTCAGTAAAATCCAGAGTTTCTAAAAGCACTGGAAATTCTCAAGTAAAAGTTCAAGATGAGACCCAAAAGCTTTCTTTATCAGTAATTTTAAATTTACTATTGTTTCACCATAAATTTGTATGAATAGATTTATGCCAGTCCTTTTTCACATGGTTTATTTTTGGGAATGAGAAGAAACCCTCTCTCCAGTTTCCTCTATCCCTGCAATTTATTCTTTTATTAAACTGTCTGGTCTGTACAGTTTGGTGGGGTTTTAAAATTTATTTCTTTTTAATTTTTATTTCTTTTCAAACTAAATTCATGCACCCTGACTTCACTGGATACGTAGCTCTAAATAGAAACAGAGCAAACAGAAAATGTTGAATTGTAACTAGATCTCTTTAGAAACCTCACATCAGCATTTCAGACTGAGATGGGGTTAACCAGGATGTCCTGGATGACTTGTAACCTGAATAAACTTGAAATATCTCAGTGTCATCTTAGGAAGAGTTTATGGCTGCTTTATGTAGCTGAAGCAGTAAAAATCATTTGATGTATTTGTGAATTTTGAAATTGGAAACACATTTTCTCCATTGTGCCAAGCTTGCAGACCACATCCCGTCCCTGTAGCCTGATACGGACCCTTTAAATTGACTGTATTTTATTTTGTTTTGAAGAAGAAAGGTAAGAAGAGTATCCTGGATGTGGATCCTCAGGCTCAGGCCTTGCTGGAAATGGCTGGGAAAAGCCGTCAGAGCGAGGGCCTGCGGGAGCCCGTGGAAGAGGAGGAAGGTGATGATGATGAGAACTAAAGGAGCCACAGTAACATGTAAAAACTTCACTTTTGTTTTCTTCAAGTGCTGGTGATGTTCCTTGGACAAGATATTCCTTTTTTTTCCCTCCTTGAATGTACCTAATTGTCTGGGACAAAGCTGAAGCCTTGTACTTGTGTAATATTTAGGTGTAAAGCACTAATCTGCCTGCAGGGTTTTGTGTGGGGAGGACAGAAAAATTACCTGGGGACATAATCATTAGGCATGGCTGAGCTCCAGCTGAATATGAATCTGCTTCCATTCCCCATAGATCATGTCTGCACACTGAATTAAAAGCAGCAGAAGTTATTGACAGTGTGGCATTCTGTCCTGGAGAATTGATATGTACATAGTTGTATATTTATAAAACCTGTTCCAGGCACTGATTAAAGCTCTTATACCTCAACTGCACATATTTATTTGCATGCAATGGAATTAGTCAGCAAAGCTTACAAACTGTAACAATGTCTTACACTGTTGAACATAGAATAGCCCACATGATGCCATATGAAGGGTGCTATAAATCTGCATTGCTTCAGTTAAAGCATTAAATTTCAAGCTTTCTAAGTCAGATTTTCAGCAGCTGATTCCACATGAGCTGTAGGATGTTACACAACAAGTTTTATAGTACTACACTCTCCCTAGTGCATTTCTCTTCACCTGTTTCTGCAGAAACTTGTCTGTTGCTTTGTAAACTTAGACCAGAATCATTGGAGCCATATTTATCCTAAAAATACCTCCAGCAGAATTCTCTAGAGAAGGTAGATTCTTCAGTGGCCACATGAGACTGGAGTAAAAGATCAGGCTGTAAAACAGGCAGAGTAAGAAGCAGCCACACTTAAATTGAGAATAGAATCTGCAGATACCTTGTGAAAGAAATAAAAATCACGATTTTGTCTGTAAAATGTTTAAAGATGATTGCTGTACACTTTATTTCCACATAATGAATCATTATTATGGAAAGGAATCCCCACAATGCGAAATGCAGTTGTTGGGGTTTGTGCTCTGTTTTGTGACTCTTCACCAGTCAGCACCAGTTTTGTCAGGTCTCTTATACTCAGGACTTTTTCTACTTGAATTAGTTCCCATCTCTCAGTAATTATTAGTTTGACCTTGCTAATTTACTGTGTGCAATTAACTTGTCAAAAATAACCCTGATTTCTAGCAGGGGCTGCAATTTCTAACTCAGCAACAAGTGTTTGGTTATCAGTGTCTCTGACTGTCAGTTTTTCTCCTCCTGAGGAAAAGGATTGTGTCCAATCCCCTTTGTCCTGGCATGAATTTGTCTTCTTTGCAGCTTAGAGAAAAACAATATTATGCTATAATTTCTGCTCATGTGGCCTTCCTTAAAATTCTTTCCCTTGGTGTTTTCTTGTATGAGATTTTTCCCCCACCTGTTGTTTTTCATAGGGAGCCAGATTTGAATATTCTGAACAATCTGCACTTGTGCCTTAACGTAGATCTCATTTGTAAAAATTACATTAAACAACATGAATTTAGTTTTGAAAGGAGAGCATGAACAAATCACTCCAGCCAGGTATCCTGGGACTCAGCTGTGTGTTTTGTGGAGTACCTGAACTAATGCTTGGGGCATTTCCATGCTGTTTGTTGCAGTACAGAGAATGCTGTGAAAGGCCTGGGAGAATGTCCTTTTATGCTGTATTTGCTTAGGGAAACCAGATAATCTCTCAAGTTTGTAACACACAGGAAAAAATTAGCATCAGAACAATTGCACTGATACTTTTGTATAGTTTTCTTCTCTATATATATAAATAATATTAATTTTACAATGTAAGGAGTAGTAAGTACATGATGCTGTCTGTAAGTATTGTGGTAGCAGCTTTTGTTTGAATATTTTCAAACTCCCACCATGAGTCTCAGAGGTCTTTTTCACTTAGCAGTGACTAAGCCTATTAAACACTCCCATGTAGATGGCACACAGGATGAGAGAGTTGAATTTCTGCAGTTAAACATAAAATAATCAGCTAGACTTTATTCTCCTTCCATTACAAGGCAGAAGCTTGTTTTTGAGAACTAAAACCATCTGCAAGGGTATAAAAAACCTGAATTGTACAAAGCTACTCCCCACCAAAAATATTTCAGTGGCCAGGTTTTCTTTGATTTTTAATGAGTATTAGTAAAGCTGTTTCTTTCTAGATTATGAACCCAAAACATAATCCTGTTTGAACTTCATCCTGTGACTATCAGCATAGCATTGTGACCTCTGAAATTGTAATTTTTTGACAAGTTTGTGTCTGAGACTCTTCCTCTTCACTTTGAGGGTGTTAAGCTGGGCCAAGAAGAAAACTGACACTGGCACTTTAGCAGATGTCTCAGTGAAGCATTATTTACTAGGACACCACTGATCCAACCAGCAGATGGGATTATTCCAAATTGTTCTTTAAATGTAAGAGACGAGCTTGGGAAAGACTCAATATTTATTTTAACCTGAACTTAATCATTAAGAAATCTGGGCTTCATGCTCTCGCACCTAAAAATGTCCAGAAAGCTTTTGTCAGCAGTGGGCTTAGCTGTGATCTGAACAGCTCAGTCCCTTCTGTGCAGTTTTGGCCCAGCTGCACAGCCCAACATCCCTGCTCTGTTCCTGACATCTTTATTCTCAGGCTCTTTGGAAGTGAGTCCCTTTCCCATTAAATCCATCCTCTGCTGAGCACTGGGTCTGATCAGCCTTCCCTTCTTGTCCTGCCAGGCACACAGGTACAAAACTGACAGCTGAGGGTTGGCACTTCAGCTCCCTGCTCCTCAGTTTCCTTACTGAGTCAAGGCTGGAAATCTGGGAATTCACAAACACTACAGATTGAAGGAAAAGAAATGCTTCAAGGCAGGTCTTTTCCACTCTTCTAATGAATCATTAAAGGATGGGTCTAAATCACGAGTCTCACTCAGACACTTGTCAGTAACATTTTAAAATGTAGATTTTATTAATAAAAATGATTTTGATTTAAATAAATAAAATTTCAGTTTATGCACAATAGATTTTTCTGTACAAGTGTGAAACTCTTCTTTTGTCTGGGACTAGCTCAGCCTTCTGGAGTAGACATCAGTGTTATAAAAATATACCTGCTCTTGGTTTAAAAAAGGAGCCACTCTGCAGGTTTCTGCAGGCAGCTCACATGGAGGGGGCAGAAGAGCCTCTGGTGTAAGGACTGTTGGTACAGCTGCACTTGAGTACCTTCAGGGAGGATGTGTGGTCACAAGGCCATGGACTGGGATTGTCACAGCTGTGTTCCAGGTGCATTTCAGAGCAGTCTCAGTCAGTTGTGACATCCCCTGGTGTGCTTTGGGGGGCAGCAGTGGTGGATTGGGATTGTCGCAGCTGTGTTCCAGGTGCATTTCAGAGCAGTCTCAGTCAGTTGTGACATCCCCTGGTGTGCTTTGGGGGGCAGCAGCGCTTTTCACAGAGTTTGATGAGCTCGGACACCACGAACACTGAGGAAGCCAGGCCGGTGAGGAACAGCAGGTCTGGGAGAGGAGGGAGTGAGGTGAGCTCAGCTGGGCAGGAATCCCAGCCCAGGGCTTCCCTGCAGCTGGAATTGGGCTGGTGAGCCCCTGTGTGCCCTCCTGTGCCCCTGCCAGCTGAGTTAGGGACAGCACTGCAGCACACAAGGGCCACCCACAGCTGGGACGGTCCCCTTGGAGGGGGGAAACGGGAATCATTTGGGATTCCTGCCCCCTGCTTATGACACAGCACAATGCAGATGGAACACGGTGTGGTAGGGTGCAGTTTGCTGATTGAAATTAAAATCTGTGTTGCATTTCAGCTGGGAAACTGAAGTTTAACGCAGCTCTTTACAAAGGGAGTGTCTGCATAATGATCTGAGAAATATCATCATACAGAGCTGCAAAATCTTGGCATGTCTCAGTTTACGTGCATTTATGTGCAGTAAATCAATATTCAGAATGTAAGTTGGGATAATATGAACTACTTGTGCTATTTGGTACAGCTCTGTGTAAATACACAGAGATTGGAGCTGTTGGTTGATCTCCCCTACCAGTGAGGTGTTGGGAGCTAACAGAGCAAACTGGAAATGGCATCTGCTTTCTAAAGTCACTTTAAGGAAAAAAAACCAAAACAAAAACCAAACCATTATTTATTCTGCAACTTACCTACCACTCCTAAATTCTCTGTCTGAAAGATCTTTTGCAGTGGAGGGATGTAGATAACTGCCAGCTGTCCCAAAAATGAGCCAAGCACGGAATACAAGAACATGCGGTTTCGGAAAAAGCCAATTTCAAATATCAACTTTGTCTAAAAAAGGAAAAAAAAAATTAAAAAGTAGCTTTTCCCAATCACTGTTGGAGCTAAATATCACCTTGTTTCTTTACATTTCATTTCCATTACTTTTAAAGTTAAATAAGCATTAACTTAGAGCTATGTAATTGAAAGTGTAGTTGCACTTGTGATGGATAATATTATCTGTATAAAAAGTTGATAAGAATCATACTGCTTTAAATAACATTAAAAAACCCCTTACTATGCAAAGTGCTGGTATTCTAATGTTTATGTTTGTGATTTGAGACAAGAAATTACTGCTGACAGAGCCATCTCACCTGAGAGCGACATGTCAGGGCATTGAAGAGGTCAAAAAACACAAAACAGGTGAAAGTCATTGTTGTGGTTCGAGGAGTTATGCCCCCTTTTGGATTCTGGAAGCACACAAAAATTCATGGGTTAGTTTAACCTTTCAAAAATATTCCAATTCAATAGAAGAATTAAATGTTCCCTTTAATGAGCCCAGTCAAATCACAGGGTAGTAAAACAAAAGAGTAAATGTAGTTCTAGCTATTGTAGGTAGCATTCAGTTCTCTCTGCTAATTTTAAAGTTTATGATCTTATCAACCATACTCTAAATTCTTAAACTGATGTGGACTTTGAGTAAAGAACATCCTAAATTAAATTACTGAAACTTAAAGTACCAACAGCAATCCATTGTACTCGGCATTTTCTGCTGGGAAAATGGAAAGGTGGAGGTGAAAAGTCCCTTAAAGTATTGATTAAGTAATAGTTTTCCCATTCTGGATTGGAAGGCCCAAATTAGAGGTAACAGAGGGAGGCAGGAGCAGAGCTGGGAGCTGACCCTGCTCTCTCAGCCCTCTGCCCACACTGATCCTTCCCAATGGGGTGGATTCCAGAAAATCCTTCTCATGTCCTTCAGAAACTGCCCTCACTTTGTGCTCCACCCACCCTGATGGAAACCAGATCCGAGTGCAGATTTCCCTCACCTCCTTCCAGAAGACAAAGAGGGTTCCGCTGATGATGATGATTGCTGACATGAAGATTTTCAGGATCAGGGATTTGCTGAGGATGGTGTCTGTGATGCACCTCGGGGGCTGCTTGATGGTGTCCCTGTCAACAGGTTCAACCCCCAAGCTGCCTCCAAGAGAAGCAGAGGGATGTGTTAATTAATGCAGGGTCCCAAAATGTTCATCCTGAGAAACCAGGATGGAGCTGGAGGGTGCAGTTCTTTGGGACACAGTGTGAATATTCAAAAAAGGTGACATAAGGCCCAAATTTGTCCATGTCACTGATACCAAAGGTCTTTTCTGCATATTGAGCTGCTAAAATAACATTAAATCATCAGACCACCCCAGAGTGAGACTGAGCATAATGTGGAAGCTGTAATTGTATTTAGCTGTAGCTGTAATTGGCAGTTGGATGAGGTTCCTAAGTCTTGTGATTTTGGGGCATATCCCCACTATTCCCTGGTGGTATTTTCAGGATAACAGGCCATTGCTAGTCAAAAAAGGAATAGTTAAGTGATTCTACATAAACGAGGAAAATACAGAAAACCTCAAGTAAATGTGAAGTGCTTTTTGAAAGGCCAGGAGGGAACAGAAGTGCAGCTTATTGAACCACTGATAATGATTGATGAGGAATCACAACATTTTGTGCTCCTAGGCCAAATTCAGGCATATTAAACCCAAGATTATTTTGCTCATTGGACTCTTCCATACCTCTGTGCTGGCGGCCCATCCATGATGATGTTGATCCATAAGATCTGCATGGCATTGAGTGGGTTGGGTAGGTTGAGCACTGTTGACAGGGTAATTAGGCTCAAAGCTGAAATACTCCTGCAAGCACAGAACATTATTGTGCAGGGCCTCACCCTGAAGCTGCTTTCACAGGAGCTGAAGCGAACAGGAACTTACGTGCTCAACTGGAACCGGACAAAATTCTTTATGTTGTAAAATATTCCCTTTCCCTCTTCTATTGCATTCCTGGAAGGGAGAGGGGATTTTATTAAGTCAAGAGCACTCACACTGTTTACACTGAGCTCCCTGTGACACTCAAAACACAACTGTCTTTTGTAGCCCTTATTTCAGAGGAAGCTCAGAGCCCAGCTCAGCAGGAGGCTGTCAATGCAGCTTCTCACTTACAATTCCTTTATCAACACATAGATCTGACAGCCTGGGTCACATGGCCAGGTTTTGGTTCATAAAGCAGCCTTGGGACCTATTTATATACTCACCCTGCCCACTCTGTTGTTATGAACCAACAGAGCATTGCAAATTACATTTTTACTCTGAGCTTCCTGGATGAGGCAGAGTGCGAGGTAGAATCATAAAGGTTGGAAAACACCTCCAGGATTACTGAGTCCAAATTATGAGCAAAAAAACTGTGATCTACCCAGACATTTAGGTGCTCTCAGATCCCAAGTTAGCTACAGAATCATAAAGGTTGGAAAAGACCTCTAGGATCACCGAGCCCAAATTATGACCAGAAAATCTCTGATCTACCCAGACTTTTGAATGCTCTCAGATCCCCAGTTAGCTACAGAACCATAAAGGCTGGAAAACACCTTGGATCACCGAGCCCAAATTATGACCAGAAAAGCTCTGAGCTACCCAGACTTTTGAGTGCTCTCAGATCCCCAGTTAGAGGAGCCAGGGCTTTCAGGTCAGAACCATTTGGAAGGAAAGTCATTGCCATGTGTGCAACTAAAGCCGAGTCAGATCCACCCTGGCGCTCTCCACTTCCATCCCCAGCCCTCCTTACACAACAAACAGGCTTGCTGCAGCAGCCAGCCACGAAAGAGCTGCAGAGTAAGAAGATCTCCAAACCTACATGACTTTTGAGAAGTCATCATCCACGAGGATCATGTTGGCAGCCTCTTTGCTGACGTCTGTGCCCGCCCGTCCCATGGCGATCCCGATATCAGCCGATTTCAGGGCCACGGCGTCGTTGACACCATCCCCTGTCATGGACACCACAGCACCAGCCCTCTGCAAGGCCTGTGGGAGGGGACAGCTCAGAGGCTCTCAAACCAGGACAGGAACAAGCCATGCTGGCAGTTTCAGAGCCTGGACTGTTTGCTTTGCTCTTTTTGTATTGAAAGATCTGTTGGACTCTGAGGGTAAAACAAACTCAGCAGCACACAGAGCACAAAGCTCAGAGCAAGAATTAGGTTTTTCAGGAGTATAGGGAATCTCACAACTCCAGCAGAAGTTAGAGGAGGGGAGTAAAACCCTCAGAAATCATTCTCCTGATGTTGTAGCTGCTAATACCTCACTAGTTTCTTTTGTATGCCCAGGGCCCAGACTTGCAAGGAAAATGATAAAATCATAGAATATCAGAAGTTAGAAGGGGGCAGTAAAACCCTCAGAAATCATTATCCTGATGTTGTAAAATACCTCACTATGTTTTTTTTGTATGCCCAGGCCCCAAGACTCGCAAGAAAAATCATAAAATCGCAGAATATCCTGAGGTGGAAAGGACCCACGAGGATCATCAAGTCCAATTCCACAGCTAATACCTTCAGAGAAACAGTGCCAGTGCTCTAGCTGGGGTTTTACAGTCCTTCAGTTTGAGCTGATGCTGCTGGGGAAGATCAGATAATCCACAGAACTGAGGCTCCCTCCCCCTTGTTTTTGTGAGGTGTACAATGAATTTCACAGGCTCTTATTTACCTTTATTATTTTTAGTTTGTGCTTTGGGCTTGTTCTGAAGAAAATGGAAACCTGAAAAACAACAAAGACAAAATATAATCTCGTATTAGATGGAAGCTATTGGAAATAGGCTTTTTTTAATGTAATCAAAGCCATTACATTTTGGACAGTGGAGGAGAGCTCTGCCTCTGCCAGTTGGTCCAGCTCTTCCCCAGACATGGCTTTCAGCTTCCCATTGCACAGACCAATATTCTGTCCTGCAAAGAAAAGAGATACTCACACTCCAAATATTAGTGGATTCTATAATCCTAGCAAAGCTATCTGTGTCTTTTAGGAGGCTTACACTGAGATTTTGTCTTTTCTGGTCCTAAAATAGTGGAATTAATTTACTGGAATTTGGCCCAGATTTTGTAGCTGCTCTATACTCCATTTAATGTTTGTTTCAATGGAAAAGCAAAAATTCAGTGACCTTTAAAGCCTCTACTGAGCACACAGAAACAATGATAAAAGTGATTATTAAGGGATAAAACACTTGCCTGATGTGACAGACATACCACAGACCCATGGGAGAGCAGCAAAGTTTGGTACCTATAGCCACAGCTGTTTCCAGGGCATCTCCAGTGATCATCTTCACTGACACACCAGACTCAAACAGGATTTGCACAGCTTCTCTCACCCCAGCCCTCGGGGGATCAATTATTCCCACCAGACCTAGAAATGTTAGTTTGCCAAGTTCTGGACCTGAAGCCAAAGCAAGTACTAGGAACAGAGGGGAGAAAAAGAGGACAAGAGTAAATTGTTAATGATGTATTTCCGTGTTTTAAAAGGAATATTTAGAGAAGATATTAAATTGCCTGTTCCCAGCAGAAAAAGTCATTAAAAACAGATCTTTAGTCATTACAATCAAATCTTGTATAGACACAAAAATTCAGTCCACTAAATGATAGTTTCTCTGAATGAGAGCATTTCTGTTTGACATGTTTCTCTTAGGATTTCTTTCTTGCTAATTTTAAGCTGTCTACCACGTCTTGCCTAAATGCAGATGGATTAAATCTGAGCCATGTTATGTTAAACCAGACACTGTTAAACTCCTAAGTTAAACAATAGCATTCCTGCAAAAACTTACACTTTTTTTAAAACCTAAAAATGTGAAATGTAAATTCAGTTAAACCAGTGAAACTCCCATCATGTAAACATCCAGGCTCTGAACATTTTGTCTCTGTTCCTGGTGCACACCCGTTATCACTCAATCATTCTTAAATCACTCAAGGATATTTTGCCAGGGGTCCATGTCAGCCTTGCTTTGATGATGGAATCAAAAGCTGCAGCAGCTGCCTGAGTTAATCACTTCCCCTCAGAGCAGTAATTTGCCATTGCCACGAGGGCAGATAATTTGGATGTTGTAAATCAAGCGCTACACAGGAGCTCCTAACCACAGGACACGGGGTGGGAGAATCTGTGCATTAACTCCACCATCCTCCAGATGCAGCTGCCAAGGCTTGTCCTCATCTCCTTACGAGCTGGGAATGGTGTCTGTGTCACTGTGTGGAAGTCTGAGGTGTTTCTGAGGGGAGATTCTGGTGATGAAGGAGGTGACACATGGATAAAGCTCCCGTGGGCTGTGCACTGACAGGCAGCTGGGATCAGGAGATCCAGATATTTGGGCCCAGCAAAGGATTGAACCAAGCTTCAAACAGAAATCTCAGCTCCCAACTCCATGTTTGGAACTCCTTCCAAAGTGGATTTTTGTTGCTGTCTTCTCCAAAATCAAAATTGGCAGAGCAGTGCTTAGATTGAGCCCAGCACAAAGCTCTGCAATGCAGCACCCAGAGCGTGTCCCAGACAATCACAGCTCTCCATGGAAGAGAAACACTCAATTTCCAGGGCTTGTTTTCAGCTCCTTTCAAACTCACTAATTTAAACCCAGCACAAAAAACCAGATCAGCTGGCAGACCTAAGGCATGGCCCTTGGCACTCTGACAAGAGTTGGGAAGAGACCATGAAAGTGATCTAAGAACTGAAGGCTTTAAGCTGAAAGGGGAGATTTAGATTGGAGATTAGGAATAAATTCTTCCCTGGGAGGGTGGGGAGGCCCTGGCACAGGGCACTGTGGCTGCCCCTGGATCCTGGAATGTCCAAGGCCAGGTTGGACAGGGCTTGGAGCACCCTGGGACAGTGGAAGGTGTCCTGCCATGGCAGGGGTAGGATGAGATGAACTTTAAAGTCCTTCAACCCAAACCATTCTGTGATTTTGTGAGGACTGAGCCTCTGCCCATCCTAACCACAACAGAGCAGAAAAGTTTTAGGCCAGATAGGGGCAGTAAGGACTGACCTCTAAGTCCTGAGGAGCCCATTTTCTTTTCCTCCTGCTGGTACAGGGCTTTTTGCTGGGGTGTGAGTGACAATGAGATGCCACCACTGTTGTACAGAGTGCAGTGCTGGATAACTTCTTCAAATGCTCCTTTCATAAAGTAAATATCTTCCTGATCCTTGAAAGCAAGGTGAAAATACACTTTATCCAAAAAAAGGAGCACATTTTGAATAAGTCTTTAGGTAGAAAAGATCCTGTTTCCTCTTTTACCTGTTCCAAGAGATGCCCAGGAGCATATATTATGGATGGGATGGGATATTTTTGCTCTGGCCATTTTTCATGTTCAGCCCTCACAGACAGCATGGAGATGAAAAGGTTGGTGAGTTTTTAAAGCAGAGCATAACATCAGCCAAAATGAGCTCCTTAACCCAGTAAGGGACAAAGGGCCAACCTTTGCTCCCACACACCAGACCTTTCTCTCCCTGTCAGTCATCTCTGAAAAGCTTTTGTTTTCCTGCTTGAACCACTGTATGAAAAGTATTCCCCCCTCCAATTCAAACTCAGTTTTACAGGCTAAAAGTCCCCCCAAGCTGGGAATTTTGAGGTTTGTTCTGTTTTCTCCAGACATAGTTAACTTCTGAAAACATTATTTGCTGAGGAGATACCATTTCATGCCCATTGTTGAGGCGCACAATTAGAAACACGAAACCAGCCCCTGCCTCTGTTTGCTTTACCTGATTTTTCAGTGTGCATTTCACAGCCATCCACTTCTGCTCGGAGCTGAATGGAATTTCCTTCTTTCTTACATAAATGTCCTTTATGTCAGCTAATTCCATCTGAAGCAAGGTAAAACAAAAAGAGCTCTGTGAGGCTGGGCATTGCCAAAACCTGGATATATTTTCTATATCACAGGAATTGACTGTTGACTGTGTCCTTACAGGCTGTCAGATACCACAGAGCTCAAGAGAAAACACAAGGAAAGCAAAATTCCTATTTCAAACCATTTTTTCCCTTTTGGTGTGCCTGATATGGGATAAATTAAATTGGAGTTTGAAGCTTGATTCCTGATAAATTTTTAAAGAATTAGGGAGCTGCCCTGCCTGTTTGTGAGGCTTTGGGTCAAAGGAGGATCAAATCCATTCCCTAAATCTATGGCTGAGCAGATTTCTGGGTTTCTTTTCTGGGTTATTTCCCAGCACCTATACTTGAAGGAAGAAAGGAAATAGCAAATAACAGAATGGTCAGTCATGGATGTGGTTTTGAATTATTTCCTGATGAATTACACTCAAAATGCAATTCACAACAAAACCTTTCAGTCCAAATCAATACACTCCTGTGCCAGGTGAAGTGGGAGACACTGGAAGCTGCTTTTGATCGCCTCTGTCACCAGCTCCCACCAAACCATAACATTAAAAAGAAAAATAGGAGAGACACCCTCCCTCATATTCTGCTATTGCTTGGCTTGAATTCCAGAGTGGGAAGAAGGTTTTAACTCAGCAATTGGGGAAAGGAAATGCCATTGTTTAAAAAGAAAAATTTAAAAAATCATGGCTTCACTGCCAGCGTTATGAGCTTTAAAAGCAGGAGTAAGATCAGGTGTTTGTAGGGGCATCCTTTCATCAGGGACCGGAGGGCTGAGGCCACAGCCTGGGTGACACTGATGAGGTGACACCAATGAGGTGACACCTTGGGGTGTTTCACAGCTCTGCCCAGGAGTGTGAATCCAATATCCATAAAAACATTTTGTTTTACATAATCATGACAAGGAAAAAGTACAAGCTAGCAGATGCCCCAAAATGAGGGTGACCCTCTGCCATGCAATCTGGCCTGGCCTGTTCCTGCCTATTTTTAACTTTTCTCTTCCTCCTGGACTCTTCATTGGCACATGCAGGAAATATAAAAAATGTTTTCCCATCTGAGCCTAAAATAAATGCATTACCCAGCCTAATTAACCAAGCCAGGCAATGATTGCTGTCAGCACAGGAGCTCAAGGAAAGTGTTTGTCCATGACTAAAGGATGGCTGGGAGAGGAAACTTCTGTGGCAGAGGGGACAGGGGAGGACCAAAACCAGCCTGGGGAATTTAAAGCAGTCTGACTTTGCTGCCAGACCTCGTAAATCAAGATTTTATTTATTTATTTATTTGAATTGCAGGAAATTTGAAACTCTAAGGGTCTTACCTTCATTGCCAGGGCAATGAGAGCTCCTTCTGTGGGCTGTCCTATCACAGTGTTTTTCCTGATGACAGCATTATTGACTACACAGCCAGCCTGGAGAAAGGGACAGGTTTGCATGGGATATTTTTGTCATTACTGAAGTCACAGCTTTTTAATGTCTTTAAATGAAATGGAAGAAGAGGAATGAAGGTTGGAAGACGGAAGGTTGGGGAATGAAAGGAGCCACATCCCAAAAGTTTTGGGAAAAACTCAGCAGCATCACTTGAGATTAGTTCTTGTGTTTTCTAAAGCCACTTAATGCATGTAATACACCAGTATTTTGGTAAAATATTATGCTTTGGATAAATTAACATCAAGAAAACATAAGCTCATCTAATGAGCTCACAGATCATGAAAATGAAGGCTCAGTCTCTCCTCCTATTGTTTCTAATGTGCAGTATGAATAAAACAGGACCTAGTCTCCATTTGAGATTCCAGCTTGAATCATTTCACCACCCAAACACTCCACTTTAGCCTGCAGCTGAATGTTCAAAATTTTATGTAAAGCTGACACAAAACCCAGAGAACATCACAATAAATTTATAAACTGACTGTGTAGCTGGCTAATGTCTAGAAACTGTGCACATTAAAAACCTGAACAGGGTAAAATGTATTGGTTTCTCCTCTGCCAGAATTGTATTTTTATTCAGAATATCATTGACTCCTGAAGCTGATGGCTCTGGTCTCTCCCTGCATGCCTTATGATCATTGCCTTTCACTCCTAACTTCAGGAATTACATCACACTCAGTCTTTCCATGAGAATGTTTTAGCAAGCCAGTCCATTTTAGAATTACAAAAGTAGGTTTTTTTTTTTCCCCCCAGTAATTATCCAAAGTTATTTGTGCAACTGAAAACTGAATGTCACTAGGATAAGCTGGTTCATAATTTATACTTACCTCCACGAGTTTCCCGATGGAGATGTTGGAAAACTCTTTAAGGATCTCCTTGGATGGCAGAAGATAAACATTTCCATCTCCATTGTAGCCCACCCCGCTGACCTGAGGGAGGGAGGGAGAGAGAGGTGGGAAATTTTTCCTTTGCCAGGCAGGACTGGACTGCAGATGTGTGCAGGGGGCTGCACTCAAGAAAATTCTCATTTTGAAGGAGTGCAGGGGTTCTTCTTTCTCTCTCAAAGCAAGGCTTAAAGGAAAGGCTGCAGACAGTGACAATATCACATTAAAATGGGTTTTTAGGGACAAAAGGAGTGAATTTTTTTGCTTGTTTGCTGTGATTCCAGAAGTGTCCTGCAGCTCAGGGGAGAGATGCAGACCTTTGGCAGCAATGGCATCACTGGATTTGTTCAAGCCCTGCCCTCTTGCTGACTGTCCTATCTCTCCTCTGCCTCACATTTTGCATTTCCCTCATTTTGCACAGAGAGGAATGACCCAAGCAGAGAATGAAGCTGCTCTTATAATAAATACTCCTGCAGGAGATGGAGCAGCAAGGGTCAGTGTCACTGTTGAGTCAGGAACAGGAGTGAGGTGACACATAGACTCCAGGTTTCTTCAGGAGGTTAAATTGACTTTTATTGAAAACTTACTATTTTATACACCATTCCAATACAGGTGGACCTGATTGGTCATTTAATCAACACCCCATCACACCACTGGCTAATTAAGAAGTCACACTGGTAAACATCTTATGAGAAAACAACTGCCCAAAACACCGGCTGTAAGATTGCTTTAATTCTTTCTCTCAACCTTCTCAAAACCAGAACAATTCCTCGGAAGGTTTATCTGGCTTTCTCTCTCTGACCAGATTGTCACATCCACAGGTCAGTGGCAGGTTTCAGAATTTACAGTAACTGCAAGGAACAGTTATGCCAATCACAGAATTCACATAATGACTAGGTTGGAAGAGACCTTCAAGATCATCGAGTCCAACCCAGCCCCAACAGCTCAACTAAACCCTGGCACCCAGTGCCACATCCAGGCTTTGTTAAACACACCCAGGGATGTGTTCAAAAAAACTCCAATTCCACCACCTCCTCAAGCCAGCCATTCTAATATTTTATCACTCTTTTCTGTGAAAAACTTTTCCCTAATACCCAACCTGCATTTCCCCTGTTGCAGCTTGAGGCTGTGTCCTCTTGTTCTGACATTTGCTGCCTGGAGAAAGAGACCAACCCCACCTGACCACAGTCACCTTTCAGGAGTTGTAGAGAGTGATAAGGTCACCTCTGAGTCTCCTTTTCTCCAATGAACATCTCTGTGGGACCTGAGCAGTTCTGTCCCCTCAGCCCCAACTCTGCTTGTCCCCAGGGCTGGACAAATCCCTTCTCTGTGTGGAACATGACAGAAACTGGTGGGTTTGGGGCTGGCCAGCATCCCTGGTTTGTGTCTGAGTGAACCAAAGGCAGGCAGTGCTGCTGGATTCCAGCAGGAGAGGCTGGGTCAGCCCCTCAGCCCCATCCCTACCTCAGCCTGGCAGCCGTCCGAGGTCACGAGCCGCGTCACCGTCATCTCGTTGGCCGTCAGAGTGCCCGTCTTGTCCGAGCAGATGACATTGCAGCAACCTGGGGCAGGGATGGCTCCAGTCAGAGCTGGGCAGTAATGCAGCCCAGCAGGGAGATTGAGAGGGGGGAGAACAACTTTCACTCGTGGTGTTTGAACTGCATCGGTGAAAGGGAGAAAAGATCGAAAGATCCTTTCCCCTAACAGGGAAGGGAAGGATCTGAGTGCAAACTGGGGCATTGTGAGCATCACTGGGGTGTGAGATGTAGTAGGGGACACCTGAAGAGGTCATATTGTCTTGGTCAATGTTTCTGAGCTGCAATATCACAGAATAGAAGAGCTGCTCTATTCCAAAAAGACAGACCCAATTCCCACCCTGCCAATTAAGCCTTACTTCTCTAAATCAGGCATTGCAGCCTTTCCCTGCCTCACCAAGGGACTGTGAGAGGTGATCGGTTAAAAACTGTCACAAAAAATACTCAAAGATCCACATCTAAGAGCAGAATCTGCCCCTTTGCTCTGCTCTGTGCCAATCTTGATCCAGCAAAGCACATTTTTCTAGAGCCCATTTATAAAATAGCACAAGAGGGTGAAGCAGCAGAGGCACCACTTTCCAGATAGTTTCTACTCCCAAGAAGGGAGGAAATTAATACAAAATAAGCATCAGGCTCCAGCTCCCTTCTGAGTGTGAATATCTTCCCTGGCTCTGGAGGTGATCACAGTGCTCAGGCACAAACCTCATGAGCACAGTGACCTCCAGGAAAAAGCCTGGAGAGAAAATAAAGCAGATTGAGCTGCAATTAAATGAATCACACTTTGGAAGGATTAGCAGAAAGCAAAGCTGTGACCTCCAATACCTCATTTTCAGCGAGTGATAATTAAAGAAGGATTGTTTTTCTCCTTTTCAGAAGTTTCCCAGACAGTTTTGGCCGTGCCTTCTCTGCACCTGCAGTTCCACCTCTGTGGGCGCAGCCCTAGCAGAACAAATTCCCTCAGGAGGGAAAAGCCCTTTCAGATGTGCTGGGTCAGGGCAGAGACAATAAAATCAGGGTGATAAGATTCCTTAACTGCAGAACAAACAAGGGCAGTTCCAACAATAGCAGTGCTTCCTAGGAGGACAGGTTTCAGCTGCAGGACGTGGCCGTGCAGCAGATTTTGGGAACTGCACGGCCCAGCCTTGGTGTTTATTGTGCCTTTATTGAGTGGTGCTAAAGAGACTCTGTGTCTCCTCCTCCATATCCCTGCCACCCTGAGCAGGGCAGAGCAGCAAATCCTGGAGTACAGCACCTGGGAGTGAGGGACAAATTAAAGATAAGGGGAGCTGGAAGAACAATTCCATCCTGGTTCATTGTGCCTTGCAGCCGTGAGGATGTGCTGGACACCTCCTCAAATCCCCTCTGTCCCCCTCTCCATGACTTTTTGGATATCAGGGAGATTTCCACCCAGCCTGCAGAATGAAAAATGGCTTTATTCCTGCAGTCAGGAAGGGGCTGGGGAGGTTTTTCTAGCCAGACACTGAAGAAGTGGACAGGATGGATCTGCAGGAGGATCCCACTCATGGAGAGGAAGGAAAAACAAAGATTTTATAACCCAATGTGTGCCTGCTCCCCGTGGGCTGGATTGCACCATTCCAACCATGCTCACACCACCAAACTAAGGGAAACACAGGGCAGAAAATGCATTTAATTCTGAGGGGGTTGCTTTGACCCAGTACCCCTATTCCAAATTTATTTTTCTGGATCAGCTTGTGGCTGCCCAGCTCAGATTTGGGAGCCTGGCAGGTGACCAGGCCGTGTGGCCCCTCTGCAGCCTTACCTAAGGTCTCTACTATGGGCAGCTTCTTCACAATCACCTTTTTCTTGGCCATGCGCAGCACTCCCAGCACCAGGGTGACAGTGACCACGATGGGCAGCCCCTCAGGGATGGCAGCCACGGCCAGGCTGGGGACAGCAGAGACACAACAGCCTCAACACAGGGCCCAAACCACAGTACTGACCCAAAGGTGCCAAAGGGATATCCCCAGGGCTGAGTTTTCCTAAGGGGATAACCCTGGCACACTGAAAATACAAAAGCAGGATGTTTATCCAGCCCTTCGAGCTTTTCCTGGATGATTTTGACAGAGCAGTTATTTTTCTTCTTTACATTGACAAAGAGAAGTAATTTCTGGCTAAGCAGGGATGTAGAGGCTGGATTTAATTTCATTTATTTAACTTTCTGAGGATAGGAATTGAATATTCCTTGGCATCAGGGCTCACATATTAACCACTGGCTCCTGGCCACGTGCAGCCCCTCACCTCCTCTCTTATCCACAATGTGGGGGACAAAACCAGCTCCCCAAATATCCCCATCATCAAAACCTGCAACACCTGATATGCTGGAAAAATCCAGCCCAGTCTGTATACTGGACATTAGATATTCCTTGGGAAGCTCTGAATGCTTCTAGGCATGTGCAAAATGCAATCCAGGAGACCTTATAAAACCATCATCTGCCCTCCAAAACTCAGAATTTACCACTTTCCCTGCACTGAATCAGTTTGGCTTCTCTGTTGTTTCCTCACCCAGGATTTTTTTTTTCTTTCCATAGAACATTTTTTATTTAAGAATTGATTTTAGAACCATGACAACGCCAAGTTAACAGGTTTTATGGGCACTGCTGAAACCACATTTTTATTGTGTTTGATTAAGAAGCTGTGCATGCCTCTTTATGCTGTATGAGGTGTGCATTCCTTTCTTTAGATGTAAATCCAGTGGGAACAGCAAAGAGTAATATTTGCTGTTGGTACACTCCCACTAAATTCACAGCACAGATAGGAAAGGGCACCCACAGCAGGATGAGGCAGAGATGCCAGTGAAGATTTTTGAGATAACAGTTTACAAAATTAAATAAACCCTCAAGCTTGGTTCTGTTTTTCTCTGCTCTGTTTAAACCTCACATTAATTTTGCCAGTGCATGAGAAATACGTATTTATGAAAGGTTTTACTCAAGTTCTCTTATGTGAAAAGTTAATTGTTTTGAACAGGGAATTTTTTGCGATGTTTCATTAGAAATGAAAGAGAGAAGGGCTCTCCAGTCCTCACCTGACTCCAATGGTGAACATGCTGAGGAGATGCTTCCCTTGCAGCCAGCCAATGAGCATTATCAAACCTGGGGGTGTAAAGGATTTGATTAAAAAAAGAATTAAAAAATTCCCTAACCTCTTTTAACTGATGTTGTAGAACTAAAACCCAATGAGGTACCCAAATCTCTCCTTCAGTGCTGTCCCTGCTGGAAGCCCCAAAGTCCAGGTACACCAGACCCACCAGGGCTTTTGGGAGAGCACAGAGGGATCCCACAGCCAGCCCTGCAAGTGTGAGCCCTGCATCCCACTCACCAATTATCCCAAAGGAGAACAGGGTCAGCTGCTTCCCCAGCCTGTCCATGCTCTTCTGCAGAGGTGTCTTGGGAGTCTGGAAAAATTAGGGATGAGTGGTTTTTCTTTGGGTGTTTTGTGGGATGAGGAGAAGATGGTTAGCTCAGAACAAGTGATCCAACAGTGCTGGTTTCAATCCATGGTCCCTTGTGCTTTTCCCACCCTCAACCCTCCAAGGGCAGAGCCTGTCCTGTCCTTCTCTGTCACTTGGTGTCCCTCACTCACACGGGCATTGTGTGGCAGGAGCAGAACTGAGCCCAGTGCACTGGCTCCTGGGACTGCTCCTGCTCACAGACTTTCACCCAGGACATCCAGAACCTCCCCAGCCAGGACTGTGTTACCTCCTCAGCCTGCATCATCTTGAACACCTCGCCAAACTGGGAATTCTCACCCGTGCCAATAACCACGCCCTGAAAAAAGGGAAAAAGAGAGATGGAGGTGGAAAAACCTAGAGAGTCCCAGATGGGTTTGGGATGGAAGGGACCTTAAGCCTCTTGTTCCAGCCCCTGCCATGGGCAGAGACACTTTCCACTGTCTTAAGCTGCTCCAAGCCCCATCCAACCTGGCCTTGGACACTGCCAGTGATCCAGGGGCAGCCACAGCTTCTCTGTGCCAGGGCATCCCCACCCTCACAGGGAAGAATTCCTTCCCAACATCCAACCTCACCTCTGTCCTTCACCTTTTCCTATCTCTCCATGCGCACACCAAAAGAATCTGTAATTAATGCCCAGGAAAGGAAAAGATCAGTGATGTCAGGACTCACTTTCCCCTTCCCGTATCGCACCAGGGTCCCCATGAAAACCACATTGCTCAGCGTGGTGATGTCCCCAGCCTCCAGCAGCACACCCTCAGTCTTGTTGCAAGGCTCAGCTTCTCCAGTAAAACTGGATTCATCCACCAGCAGATCTGTAACCTGATTCAAAAGATGAATTTCTGGCACTGTTAAGACAAGGGCTTTGCCAGCCAGGCTGGTTTCCAGCTGAATTTACCTCGATGAGCCTGAGGTCTGCAGGAACCCTGTCACCCACAGACAGGTAGATGATATCTCCAGGCACCAGCTCTCGTGCTAGAAGGTGCTGCAGTTTTCCTTCCCTTAGGCTACATGAGGCAAAAGGAACAAAAAGAAGAAAGGGAAGCAGGCTGTGAGGGTTTTATTCCTCCTGCAAGCTTGGGAATGTGGCTGGCAAGAAAGCCTTTTGCCACAAAGAGCTCCCAATGTAAATAAGAACAGAAAATCTTCATAGCAATGAGCTGAGGATTATGTTCAGCTTGGGCTTGGTTTTAATTCGTAAATAGATGGGCAGGTTATGGATGATTTACATTTCAGGAGTGACTTTGTAAACTATAAATATTATTTATACATTAGAGGAGCAATGAGAAATTGTGCTTACATGCTTTAAATAATGAATTTCAGACTCTTGAACTTAAAAAAGAGGCGTTTTAAAGCTAGAATTACCCCTGGCATTCCACTGCTGCATTCAAAGTGGAGCCTTCCTGGCAGTTGGATGCTTCTGGTGTCATATCATAAATAAATAAAGAACCAACAGTGGGATTTGTAAGCTCCAGGGTGAACTTTGGACCAGAGGAAAACCCCACACCTCTCTGGCAGGGCAAGGCTTCCCTGAGCCTCACAACTTATTCCTGTTTGCTGTGACAAAACTGATTTGCAAAGACATAAATAAGGAAAACATTTCTTGTGATTTCCAGCACTGATAACAAACATCAAAGTGGGGAAAGAGGTGTCTGATCCACCCTGCAGCTGCTCCATGGGCTGTGACCTGGCTGTGCCTGTGCCTGACACGTGTGTGCAGCACCAGGGAGGACAGGAACCCCATCCCACCTGCACTGCACTCAGGTGCTGCTTTGTGCCCAGATCTTGGGGGAAATAAACTACCCTAAACCAAAAAAAATATATACACAGGTGAGGTTTTTCCTGCCTGGGGAGACAGTGACATGCAGGGATGTGGAGCAGGACTTTTCTGGGACTATCCTGTCTTAGCATTTAATTCCACAGGGTGCCTACTCCTTATTTCTATTTTTTTCCTCGTAGTTAAACAAAAATTCTAATAATTTCTGATCAATACTGATTATTTCATCCCTGACCTGGACCTGCACCCATTCACAGTGCCACCCCTCCAGAGACCAGCTCCTCACAATGTGCACCACAGCCTGGAATCATTCTCTTCTCCCTTTGGTGCTGCCCTCTCAGCCCCCTCCCTGTCTCACCAGTTGCACTCGGGGGGCACCAGCTTGTTGAGCTCCTCCAGGGACTTTTCTGAGCGATATTCCTTGGGAAGGAGAAGGAGAGGAGAGCCAAGTTACAGCAGGGGCTCTGTGCTGCTGGCCATGGCCACTGCAGAGCTCTGCACAACCCACCTGGATGAAGGCCACGGTGACCACGATGAGCACGGCCTGCGAACAGAGAGGTGACAGGTGTGGGCACAGGAACCATAGGGCAGGATGGAGCCACCACCTTGGGGACAAAGGACAGGGGCTACCACCGTGAGGACAGGTGACATCCAGTGTGTGGATGGGGGACAGGTGACACCCGCCATGGGGACAAGGACAGGGGCCACCCACTGTGGGGATGGAGGGCAGGTGACACCCACCATGGGGACAAAGGACAGGTGACACTCACTGTGGGGATGGGGGACAAGTGACACCCACCATGGGGACAAAGGATAGGTGTCACATGGGTGATGGGGCCACCACTATGGAGATAAAGGACAGGTGACACCCTCTGTGGTGATATAGGACATGTGACACGCACTGTGGTGATGGGGACAGGTGACAGGTACCATGGTGATGGGGGACAGGTGACACCCACTGTGGTGATGGGGACAGGACGCTCACCACAGTGATGGAGACAGGTGACACGTAGCATGGTGGTGGGGACAGGTGACACCATGGTGATGGGGACAGGTGACACCACAGTGATGGGGACAGGTGACACTCACCATGGTGATAGGGACAGGTGACACTCACCATGGTGATGCTGGCGGCGTCCTCGTACTCCTTGGTGATGACACTCACCAGAGCTGAGGCCAGCAGCAGAAGGATGAGGGGGTTTTTGAACTGAGAACACAAGGGAAATATGGAAGGAGAGGTGCTGAAAGTGAGATGGCTGCAGACCCAGCAGGAAGAGTTCCTCAGGAAGGGTTCCTCAGGAAGGATCCCTCAGGAAGGATCCCTCAGGAAGGATCCCAAAGGAAGGATCCCAAAGGAAGGATCCCACAGGAAGGATCCCACAGGAAGGGCCCAGCAGGAAAGGTTCCAGCAGGAAGGATCCCTCAGGAAGGGTCCCATGAGAAGGGTTCCTCAGGAAAGGCCCAGCAGGGAGGGCGCAGCAGGAAGGGTTCCTCAGTCCCTCAGGAAGGGTCCCTCAGGAAGGGTCCCTCAGGAAGGGTCCCACAGGAAGGGTCCCTCAGGAAGGGTCCCTGCATGGTTCTGCTCCAGGACCCTCCTTACATCATGGTCAGGTTCTGCAGTTTCTGCCCCACAGGGATTTGGTGGCCTTGGGGATTAGCAGGAAAAACTCTGCTGCAGTCTCAAAGTGTGCTGAGGGAAATATAGGTTGGATATGAGGGAAAAGTTTTAACAGGAGTGATAAAGATCTGGAATGGCTGCCTGGGGAGGTGGTGGAGTCCCCATCCCTGGGTGTGTTTAACAAAGCCTGGATGTGGCACTGGGTGCCAGGGCTTGGTTGAGGTGTTGGGACTGGGTTGGACTCAATAACCTTGAAGGTCTCTTCCAACCTGATAATTCTGTGAATTCTGTGAAGTTCACACCAAAACACCTGAATCCTCTCACTTCTCCCCTTTTTGCACGGGCACTGCTCCCCTTTGCAGACACAGAGCTGATTCCAAAAGCTTCTTAGATGCACAACAAGAACAAACAAAACCTTTACTGTCCTTTTAGAATCTGAAACCAGAAATCCTCTTTCTTCTTCTTTTTCATTTTTTCTTTGATTAATCTGCTCAAATCCTCACTGGACTGAGGGCTGTGGGAGTCAGGTGCTCACTTGTTTCACTTCTAAGCAGAGATTTTGAGGCCCTTTTTGCTACCTGAGAAAATTACAGCTCTGCTTAACTGATGTGGGAATTGATGGAAAGGAATTAAATGGATATAGATAAATCTGCCTGCTTTGTGCAACAGATGTGTGGTGATGCTGAGCAGGAAAGCCAGGGTTTAAATTTATTCTTGGATGGATCCAAAGGTGAAAGTCCCTCCATTTCTCTTTAGAAAAACGAGGCAAAGGGGATGTTTACAAAAATAGCAACTGGAAAAAGCAACAGCAAAGGGCTGCTGGGTGTGTATGGTGCAGGAGCAGAGGCACCAAAAGGTTGCAGGAGGATCAGAGATGTACCAACAAATCCCTTTGGTGTCCCTGTAGGAGAAACTGGTTCTTAAGGCTGAGCAGAAAAAAAAAATCTCACTTTTTATCAGAAATAAAAGAATCCTTGGAGAGATTTAGTGATCCTTACCAAAAGCGTAAAGAATATCAATCATATATAAAAAAAGGGATGAACCATGAAATAAAAATGAAGTCTTTCAAAGCAACTCAAATCCTTGTGATACAGCTAAGCAAGATCAGTCAAATCCCTGGTTAGAAATGAAAAATAAAAACAAACAAAAGGCCCTTCTTGTCTGGTTAAAAGATCTCAAAGAGAGGTGAAAGATGTATGAAATACTGATGAGAAATAGATAATAAAAGCAAAATTCAAGGATAACTCAGCTGGGGAAAGACAAGATGACAAATATCACTTTCTGCCTGGCTTTTGGGGCAGTTGGTGTGAATTTGTGGGTGTCACAGCCCATGGCACCATTTCTACATGTACCTGTCACTGGTGTGTCACTGACAGAGACCCTGATGCCTCAGGTTTTGGCTTTTCTATTTTCCACATTCTGTGCTGCTCTAGTGTGTGGGTCTGGGTTCACATCAGGGGATGCTGAGCTCTGTGCACAGAGCAGGGACACAAAACAATTCCTGCTCCAGCTGGGCACCAAGGACAAATGATCCCAATCTCAGCCCAAGAGCACAAACACCGTGGGCTGGAGAGAGAAAAACAAGCAGGGTGGGACTGCAGGGGCTAAAGCTGGAATGGGACAATGAACTGCAAGGTGCAAATGGAGCAGAACTGATCCCAGGGAGAGACCCTGGGAGCGCTCGTGCATTTTGGGGCCATTTTGGTTCACCTTGGGTTCATTTTGGGACCATTTTGGTTCATCTTGGGTTCATTTTGGGACCATTTTGGTTCATCTTGGGTGCAGCCCTGGCTGGGCTCTTGTGCTGCCCAAGGTGGATCAATTGAGGCTTCTGAATAAATCCCTACTTTATTCTTTATCTCCATCTAGTCTCTGTTCTGGGTCAACCTTCACAAGGCATCAACCCTAAAACTCCCCTGAGCTCCACAGCTGCCCCTTTCCTAGAAGGACAGCCAAAATCAGAGCATCTTCCAAAATCAGAGCATCTTCCAGCCACTGGTTTTCCTCAAATTTTTCATGAATTTCTCACTTGCCTTAAAGGGAATAAATATGCGCCAGCAATCTGATCTACAGTTAGGTTTGTGGGCTGTGTGGGGATAAAAAGGTCCATTTCTGTCTGCAGATGTTATCTGCACCCTCAGGGAGCTGCAGAGGAGCCTCACAGTGGCTTTTCCCAGGGGAAGGAGCAGTTCCTGTGCCCAGGGCACAGCCTGTTCCAAGGCTCAGCCTCTGCAAGTAGAAACCCTGAATATTTCAATGCAGGCACACGCTCAGCAGAACCCAGCCAGGTTTTGTTTCTGCCAAGAAATGATGATCTGTGCAGAAAATCCTCACCTGGTCCAGATATTTCTTCCATATTGGCTCTGTGTTCTCTACTGAAAATTCATTCCAGCCGTGTTTTGACCGGCGCTGGAGCACGGAAAACTCAGAGAGTCCAGTCTGTAAATCAACCTAGAGGGGAAAAAAACCCAACCCAAACATTTCATATCATAGCTACAGAAAACTATTATGTCAAATTCATATTAAACCCCTATTAGCAGACTAGGCAAGATCTTCATGGCTCAGTCCCACGTGAATAAAATAAATCCTTCTGTTGTTTTGCTGTTTAAATATATATTTTTGTTAAATTATAAAATTTTACCATCAACCATCACAGAAACCCATGAAGTAAGCACAAGTTAATTAAAAAAAAAGCATATTCCCAAAAGGG
The DNA here is from genome assembly GCF_028551555.1 of Melozone crissalis. Classification (NCBI taxonomy): domain Eukaryota; kingdom Metazoa; phylum Chordata; class Aves; order Passeriformes; family Passerellidae; genus Melozone; species Melozone crissalis. Next base: position 3,459,572 of record NW_026535785.1, read on the forward strand.
AGAATTGTACCAGAAATTGTACCATTGACTATGAATTAGAAATGTAAAATAGTTAAAGAAAGAAGGATTTTCTGACTTCACTGTGTATTTAAAGAAAAAATAAAAATAAATACACCCTGACAAAACTCAAAGGGAAAAAAATGAGAAGGGATAAAATCTATTCTGCCTGGATTTAAAAAATACTGAGGTCAGAACCCAAAACATAGCCAAGCACTAAAGCTTTCCCTGACGGTGGGGACCCTCAGAGGATCCATCCCACAAAAAGTCAGAAGGATTGGGCACTCCAGGAGTTTGCAAGGCAATTAAAGGCTGATTTTGCAGCTCAGGCCCTCCCCACAGGCAGATCCCACATTCCCAAGGGCAAATCCTTACGTTGAGGGCTCTTGCCAAGTCCTCCTTGTGGCATTTGCAGGCGTCCTTCGGGGGCAGCACTGCCACCTCCTGCTCCTGCTGGATGATTTTCAGCTCACACTCCTGCTGGGGCTGAGCAAACACAGCAAAGCACTCGTCAGGTGAGAGCAGTGTTAATTAAAGCTTCCCAGCACCTCCTTGCTTTTCCCTTCATCCCATTCCCTCCCCTTGCCAGCTGGGCTCCTTCAGTCACTACAACACTTCCCAAATCTCAGGGCTTTAATACCAGCTCTAATTCATCCTGAGAGCAGGCTTAAAGGCAGGGGCAGGTTCTTGTGGGGGCAGAGAGGCTGTGAGGAGCTGGGGAGCCACAAAGGGAAGCTCGTGGTGCTGATCAGGAGAGGTTTGTGCTGATCAGGAAAGGTTTGTTCTGTTTGAGTGTCCTGTCCAGAGCAGCTCTGTCCCCTGCCAGTGTCTCACAGCCCAGACTCGGTGCTCAGAGCAAGGAAAACATTTTTCCCCTCGTGAAAACACAATAAATGAACTGAAAATGTGAGCTAGAAATGTGAACCAGGAGAAGCAAAACCTGCCCTCCTGTGTCCAGGGCTGTTTTGCCTCTGCAGCTCCTCCGAGCAGGGTAAACCCTTCCTGCCCCATCCAGGCAGCCCAAACCCTCAGCATCCCAACCTCTCCCTTTTAATTCCCCTAATTTCCTTCTCTAAAATGCACTTCTCACAGCAGCAGCATCCCCAAAATCTCTGCCAGGCCCACAATGAGGGCACTGTGATCAGGCTGAGTACAGAGAGGGAGAAATCTCCCCCTTCCCAAGGGAGAGGATCTCCATTCCCTTTCCCTTCAACCATAAAGCACAGAAATGTGTTCATTAAAAATGTGTTTAATGAATTTAATGTGTTCATTAAAAAAGGAACTCCCAGGGCTTGTGGCAGGCACTGGGCACCAGCTCCCAGCACCTTGGGATGTTTGCTGTGGGATGCACTCAGGTCTGGCTCATCCTCCTGCAGGGGCATTTGGGGACTTGAATATTCAGGAGCTTTCTAGGAACATCCAGGGCTTTGCAATCTACAGCCTGAGATAAATGCAGAAAATGATAAATGCAGAAAGTCATAAATGCAGAAAATTATGAATGCAGAAAATGATAAATGCAGAAAGTCATAAATGCAGAAAATCATAAATGCAGAAAATGTCCTCGGCTGTTTTCTCATTGAGTTAGTTTCAGTTTTGGGGTTTCTGGAGGGCTCAGAGCATCTCTAAGCCCTGTTCCTGGACCAGGCTTTAGCCATATCCATCTGTTGTAGCCCCTTTTTAGGGCCATTTCCTGACATTTCCCTCAAGCTGGTGACCCCATTTTGCCCAGAGAAGCTGCAGCACTGCTCCCCTTTTTAAGCCATCCTAGCACTGGACAACACCCTTATTTCCACATCTCCTTAACAGACCTCTTGAGAAGGGACAAAAATACCCATTCCATGTTTAAAACTTATTATTTATTTGATTTATATCCATGTTTGGGGGATTTATTTGATTTATATCCCTGTTTGGGTGTGCTGCTTTTACAAATCCATCAGTTCCCTGTAACTTTGTTGACATCCTGACACTGAAATCCGAAAAAGCCACTTATGGAGATGGAAAGGTTTGGTGGGAAGAGAACACAAGGCTGCCATGGATAAACACATCCTGGAATTCACTGCCAGCCTGATTAATGTGGCTGCTCTGTGCTGCAGGTGACACACACAGGTATCAAGGTACAGCGCTGCCCTGGACGAGTTTAAATTTTAATAAAAGCAGCTGGAGGGCAGGAAGAGACCTGGACATGAAGATAACATGCCTGCAGTCCCCAAGGGAAGCAGGACCCGGCTCTATCAGCAATATTTACCTTCAAAAAGGTGTGGAGGAAATAAATGCCAAAGGCTGTGGATGTGTCTGAGCCCTCTGTGGTTTCTCAGCGCCTGGCAGCCAGAGGCTGCTGTGACAGGAACAGCTTCACTGGGATGAGTTCTCCCAATAAAGGGTTTCTCCCTCATGAGCATGGCACAGCTTTTCCCACCAGAACAGCCCCTGAAATGCATCAGAGGGGCCCTATCTCCCTCCTCTTGCTCTGCATTTGCTGCCTCTGTGCCCCAATCCCATCCCAGCCCATGGATGTGGGGTGCCAGGAGTGTCCTGTGCAAATCCCTTCCCAAACAAACCTCTCCTGGCTCTGTGTTTACACTGCAAAGCAGATGTGGCTTATCCACAATATCCATTTACATTTATAACCTTTATCCTCTCTGCACAAGAGCACAGACTCCACTCAGCAGGGTAGGAAGACAAATATAACAAATATAATATATAACAAAAGGGGAATTATCAGTTTATCCATTTCTTTGCAAGATCAGGAGATACTGGGGGCTGTAAGGAGCAGCTGGTGTGGCTGGGAGCCACCTTGGAGGTACCTGAGCATCCCTCATCCCAAAACAATCCATCAATTGTGCCACTGAGCAGCCCATGTGGAAGAAAGAGAGCATGGGGCTTTCTGCAGAGCACACAGCCCTTTTTGTGTGCTCTGGCAAACAGCCCAAAATATCAGTGCTCGGGATTTTCCCCCACCTCTGCTGAGGCTGAGGCTTTGCATATTCCTTTCCCTGTCTTGGGTTACTTTGGAGCAGCTAATGGACTGCAATCCAGAGTGGGCTGGGTTATTTAGATTACATGAAGCCCTTCCAAATATTAAACTTTATCCTGCCAAAAACCCAATAAATTAATCAAACCATTCTCTCCAAAGCCTTTTACATTTCTGCTTTTGGGTGGACATGGCAGGCAAAAGGAGCCATGTTCCAGGGGTGCAGGCAGAATGCAGAATCCACCCTGCAGGTGAGGAGCTGCCTTGCTGGGCTTCCCTCTCCAAGCTCCCAGCCCTTTCCCACCACCACCATTTCTGCACCTCCCACACAATTTCTCACTTCCCTGTTGCACATCTGCCAACAGAATTCCAATATTTTTCACATGAAACAACGATCTGGTCCCCCTGCTTGCAGATACAAATTTCAAAGTAGTGCCTTTGATTGTGCAGAAGGCCCCAGGTTTGCAGTGAAGCTGATTTGAAGCACCCAGCTGCAGCCCCTCGAGAGTCCTGCCTTGGGCTGTGCCCACTGGGGAGCCCCTGGTGCACGGGCAGAGGGAAAGGGGATGTAAAGAAGCAGTGCCCAGGCTTTTCTCCCATTTTCACACACACTGGGATGCTCAGAAGAAAACAATCTTTGACTTTTCTTCAGATTTCTGCGGGAAACAGTTCTCCTAAAGTGTAAAATCAGCCCCACAAGAATTCCCCTGGTTCTGAACAGGGCACTTCAGGAAAGGGTTAAACCATGGCCAGCAGAGCCTGGACAGGGCTGGGTGTGTGCTCTGCCATCTCCAGGTGACACCATGGCCACAGGTGAGCTGGCCAGCACTCCACAGTGACAGCTCTGGGGCTTTCCTTCACAGGAAATGTTGGGGAAGGCATTTCCTCACAATCTCTTGGGCATTTCTCCTGCCTGGAGTCCCATCAGATCACCAGCAATCACACCTATATGGCCCACCACAGTGCTTTGTCCAGAATATTTATATTTATATTTATAATTTTATTACATATATTTTATATATTATATATATTTTTATATTTTATATATATAATGTATATTTTATATATATTATGTATATTATATATTTATACTTATATTTATATTTAGCACATAAGATTGAAAGTGCGCTGCAACTATTTTCAAGTGAAGCAGCAAAATGCCATCAAGTAGGAGGAAAAGGAGTCATTTACCAGCCTAAATCATACTCTGGGAATAAGTTCTTGATTTACTAAGTTCTTATTTTCATTTTACACTGCTGTCTACCTCCTTCCCCATGCCAAAGCTCTCCTCACCTCCCTCCTCTGTTACACACACACCACTCTCTGCAAGGACCAGAGCTAAAACTCAAGGGGGTTTAGATTTGGAAGTAAACACATGGCACTATTTATTTTGGCACAGCATAAATGGTGCAGCCTAAGAACAAGCCAGCCTAATTGCCAGTGGCCTCCTGCCTACGTGCAATCAGAAATCCCAGCTTCCCACCAAGCCAGGGCACGGGGACTTTGTGTAACCTCATCAAGATCTTCTTTTCCTGGGGTTTTGAGCTCTGGCTGAGCAGTGCAGAGCAGCATCACCCCATGCACTGCACAGGGTGAGAGTTCAGTGTCTCATTTTCTTCTCCTTGTGGCACTGACCCACCCCACACTGGACAGGCGAGACTCAGAAAGGGGATTAGCTGAAATGATAGCTGGGAAAGGCTTCAGTCACTCAGGAAAAGCTCATTAATCTCTCCAAGTGTGTGGTTAGAATTCATTGGGATGGCAGTAAGGGCTAAGCTGAAGGGATTACACAAATGGGGTTCACGTGGCAGAGCACCCAACCCATCTGCCATGTGCCAGGAAAACTGGGGCTTGAGCCATGGGAGCCTTGTGCTGAGCAAATAGTCCGATCATCCCAGACTAGAAGATTTTGTGGTGAAAAACCAAGAAGAACAGCAAATATGTCACCCAAACCACCACTGGCCACTCCATCTGTGCTGAGGACAGGGAGGGCACAGCAGTGCAGCATTTTGCAGGAAAGGAAAGCAATATTTCCCAGTGGATTCTGCAGGTCTGAGCCAAAACTCTCCTTGGCCACTGGCTACCAGCCCTGACTGCAGGAACAGCACAGAGGGGTGCAGGAACAGCACAGAGGGTGCAGGAACAGCACAGAGGGGTGCAGGAACAACCTGAGGGTCAGAGCCTGAGGGTCACACCCCAAGGGTCACCTCCTGACGGTCACATCCCCAGGGTCACAGCCCGAGGGTCACATCCCCAGGGTCACAGCCCCAGGGTCACATCCTGACGGTCACAGCCCCAGGGTCAGAACCTGATGATCACATCCCAAGGGTCAGAGCCTGAGGGTCAGAGACCCAGGGTCACAGCCGTAGGGTCACAGCCGTAGGGTCACAGCCCCATAGCCAGTGACCAGCACTGGTGGCAGGGTACTCTGGTGACAGAGGAGCCCTGCTCTCCATTTCCCCTGCCGTGCCCACACTCCCATGGCACTCCAGGGCTCTCCCATGCTCTCCCTTAGTTTGGAAGCTCCTCAGAGCAGGGAACAAAGCTGCTGGGCAGGATTCGGGCCTCATCTCTTGGATTCCTGCATAGAAACAAGGCTCCCCATGGCTCTGACCCTGGCAAGCAGCACCCACCTCATCCCCCTGCTGCCGGAGCCTCGCACGGAGCGGGGACAGCGCGGCCACAGCGGGACAAACCCGGCAAAGCGCACAGAGCGAACCCCAAACACACAAACCATCCCAGCAGGTCCGGGCAAGAGGCAATCCTCACCTCCTCCTCCGGCTCGCCGCTTCCCAGGGGCTGATATTTCTGCACGAAGCGGAGGAGCGACTTTTTCTGGAAGAATTTGGTGATGCTCCCTTGGCCCATCTTCGCCGGGACCCGCGGGGCGGCACCACCGGGACCAGCGGGACGGGACCACCGGGATGAGCGGGGTGGGAGCAGCAGCAGGGCTGGCTCGGTCTCCCCGGCAGCTCGGGGTTACCTGCAGGGAGACAGAGGCACCTGGAGCGGCCGCCAAGTCACGCCTTCCTTCCCCGGGCCGCCGCAGCCGCAGGGAGGTGCGCGCCCTGCGAGCTGCGCCCATAAAAGCCGGCCGGGAAGGCTGGCTGTGTGTGACACCGGGCTGCGACACCCGGCACACCTCCATGGGCACCTGAAGAGCAGGTTGGGGTTATTCCTCCGCCCTCAGAAGGATTGCTGCGGGAGGAGCGTCGGCGGGGAGATAGGGAAGGTGTTTGGTCAGGGATAGGTTATATGCGCGGCGGAGCCTGTTTGTAAACTTCCAGGCTGGGATGGTTCTCCTTAGGAAATGCTCCAGTCAGCACAACGCTGAGATTTAGAAGTGTTTACATGATGGATGTATGATGTAGGGATCTCTAATGATGATTTACCAAACCCACAGTGTTTCATTTGTGCTTTCGTGGTGAAGCCAAACACTTCGGTGGACTTTGGTGGTTGGACTTTGATGTCCAGAACTGGACTTCAATAATCCCTGTGGGTCCCTTCCAGCTCTCTATCCTCTGGTTCTGTGATTCTAGGATTGATAAAGTGCACAGGTTGCATCATTCCCAAAGATTTATGGCTGCCTGTCAGGGAGCATCACGCTCTGGTTTGCCCCAGGAGAGCGACATCCTCCCCCAGGCCCTGTGACTGCAGGATCCACTTACCCTTAAACTGCCCCTGAGGTGTAACCTGAGAGAATCAGATCCTCCTTTGACAGTAAAAACTGCACTGAGGGAATAAAAGTCATTCCCAGCCAGAGAAAAACACATGTGCACTTTTCTGCAGGAGAAGAGTTTCCTCCAAGGACTATGTCCAGAAAATTGCACATTTATTTTGCTCTGGACCACGATGAGGCCAAGCCTTTGGACCTCTGTGACAGCCTGTGGTGCCAAAACCCCTCACCAAAATGCTGCTTTTCATGAAGCATCTGTGTCCTGTTTGCATCCCCCAGATGCAGGAAAAACTGGGGAGTCCCTGGAATACTCCACACAGCTACAGAGAGCACCCACCGAGGTGCTGTGGAGGGAAGGAGGGGTTTCTACCCAGCCTGGGAGGCAAACACAGCGATTGGGAAACCCTGCAAGGAGCCGGGACCTTGTAAAGCCCAGCTGGGGCTTCCCGGCTGCCGGAATTGAGCAATTCTTTCGCAAGGATCCGAGCGGGATGCGTCAGGCAGAGGGAGGGAGCTGCTGCATCACCCAACAGCGCTCCTTCCCGTGGGAAAGGAGCCAGCCGTGATGCTGGGCTCTGATTTTCGGGAATCTCACATCCAGGCCCTGCCCAGGGCTTAGGTGAGGTGCTTAGAGCAGATACAGAGGGATTTGGACTTTATCATTTGGGAATCAGGAGGTGAAACCTCTCTGAGCTCGTTTGTGCTCTTGAACTGGTTTCCCCCTCCTGGTGCAGCTCTTCCCAGGAGCTGGAGCACGTCCAGCTGGCTCTGGCAGCTCCTGACAGGGCACAGCAGCACTGCCTGCCAGGGAATCCCTCCCCCTGCCCACCTCAGCCTGTTTGTGGTCTCCACAATCTTAACATCACTCCAAATCCTTGTGTTCCTGCCAGGAAAGTGGTAGAAAATACCTTCCCCCTTTCTAGGCAGGTAGGAAGAAAATTTCCCTTTAGTTTTGCTTTTCTCACCCCAAATCCTCACCCATCATCCCTGAAGCTGCTGCCCAGGAGGAGCATCCTGGGGCTGTGCTGTGCCCTGCATGGACCTCATTAGCCACCGTGGCTAATTAAACAACAGGCTGATCCTTTCCTTATTTAGCATCATCCCCTTGGCACAGCCCTGCTGCTTGTAGGGACACATGGAGCTGCAAGAGCAAAATCCAAAATCTGCACCATGGCCACACCCTAGGTTAGGGAGGGGGAACAATGCCTTGAGTGGGACTGACAGAAATTCCAAGACAAAAAGGACATAGAAAAGGAGAAAAACATGTTGATGAGTATAATAATAATAATAATAGTAATAATAATGCACCATAACAATCACAGCAGGCTGTTTTATTATCCAGCAAACTGGGGAGGTTTGGGCTCAGGACCACGTCCCTCTCTCTCTCATCTTTGCGTTCCCTCAGTTCTGTTATGGGAAATTGTATTTGATGAGATGGAATAAATGCAGGAAAATAATGTTGCTGTTTGCCCCTCACTCTGAGAAATTGCTGAACAGACTCAAGTTTCATTTTCTTGCTGCTGTTGATTTCTGCATGTTAGGAAATCTAATGCAAAATTAATGTATTCTGCTATCCCATGGCTCAGAAAATGCTGGGAATAGACTGAATCTATTCAGAGGACTATAATGTTAAGAAAACAAAACTAATACAAGTTGTATTTCTTCACTCTATCATTTGCACACTCTAAAAACATATCACAGTCCAATTGCAGTGCCCTTACAGTATTTCCTATTTAATTGGATAATAAAGCTCCAGTTCTAAGGGGATTATTTGGAAAGCATTTTTTTTTTTGTCTTTTAAGTAGAAAATATCTGTTATGAAAACACACAGAGCAAAGGAGCCATTCTCTGAGACTCCCTGAGTCCAAAATTATGATGCTGTGAGCTCAAACCTCACAGCTCCTTCACCTGCTCCCCTGCCAGAACCAGGACTTGTTGCACTTTTGTTCCTCTTGTGCCACCTTGAGGGAAAAAATCTCTTCTGCATGGGTAGAATGGAGTTTGCTGCCACCCAAAAATCCAAGCACTTCACTTCTGGGTTGGGATTTTCCTGGGCAGAACTTCTGCTGCTCCTGTTTTTTAAAGCAAAGAACATCTTGTCCCATCAAGGTTGAGTAAAATCCAAAATCCATAATAATCCCAAATCCATAGGTCTGTCCCCAGGTGTGTAATGGGCAAGGAAGAGGGAATTTAATGGAAGCTTTTGGTTTCTTTTTGCACAGTTTCCATTGCTTAAACTGGGAGTCTCACCTGGTGGGGGACTCAGGATGAGTGGAACAATCCCCACCATCTACAGCTCTGTCTGGGAAACTCTAAAAATATTTTTTTTTTAGCCAGAAAAAGTTGGGCTTTTTTGGTTTGTTTTTGTTTTTTACTTTTGTATTTGTTTGTTTTTGTTGGTGGTTTTCTTTGTTTGTTTTGGGTTTGGTGTTTTAGTTGATTATTTTTGTTTTGATTGTTTGCTTTGTTTTTGTTTGGTTTTGTTTTTGTTTTTTGGTTTGGTGGTTTTTTTTTTTTAATTTACCTTTAAAGGATCCTAGATGATGCAGTAAATCCTTTTGCCATAGAGACACAATGAATGCTCACCCAACCCCACCTCCAGAGGGAAATACAGCCTGTGCAGCCAGGGTGAGGTGGGAGAAGAAAACAACCCCTGTATGAGCCAATCCCTGCTGTGTCACGGGCAAAGAGAATCCTCCAGCCTCCAAAAACTCTTTTATGGGTTGTCCAAACCTCAGAGGCTTCTTCACTGCTCAGCAAACTATGGAAAACTTCCTGAAGGTGACCAAGACAGTCCAATACCACAGAGTGGTACATCAGAGTTTATTTTATATTATTTTAGTGGTAGGAGTAGACTCCTTGAAGATCTATTTTGTTATTCCTTCTGTTGATCCTGTTGTTGGTTCCTGGGATGCCCTGGCAGCACTTCAGTGTCACTCCAGACACTGCCTCAGGTCATGCTGTGCTTTTTCCACAAAGATCACTGCCAAATTACAGCAGCAGAAACCGTTTTTGCTTGCATTGGTGTGGAAATGAGCTGAAATGAAACCATGATATTGTGGTGTTCACCAAACAAATCATTCTCCTGAAAGCTGAGGTTCGTGGTTGCTGTCACAATTCCCAGCAGGAGACAGGAGTTAGGTGAACACCCTTTGTGACCTCCTCATCCAAATGGGGAGGTCCAGGTGATCCCAAGGACCACGAGAGGTCCAAGGGATCTCAAGGATCGCAGGGACCATGAGAGGTCCAATGATCCTAAGGAGCACGAGAGGTCTGGGTGATCCCAAGAGATCCTAAGGACCACGAGAGGTCCAAGTGATCCCAAAGACTACAAGAGGTCCAAGTGATCCCAAGTAAGCTCAAGGACCACAAGAGGCCCAAGGACCACAAGAGGTCCAAGTGATCCCAAGGACCATGAGAGATCCAAGTGATCTCAAGAATTCCAAGAACCACGAGAGACCCAAGTGATCCCAAGGATCCCAAAGACCATGAGAGGTCCAAGAGATCCCAAGAATTCCAAGGACCACGAGAGGTCCAAGTGATCCTAAGGACCAAGAGCAGTCTAAATGATCCCAAGGATCCCAAGGACCATGATAGGTCCAATGATCCCAAGGACCACAAGAGGTCCAAGTATCCCAAAGACCACAAGAGGTCCAAGTGATCCCAAGGATCCCAAAGACCATGAGAGGTCCAAGTGATCCCAAGGATCCCAAAGACCACAAGAGGTCCAAGAGATCCCAAGGATCCCAAAGACCACAAGAGGTCCAAGAGATCCCAAGGACACCTTCCCTGGCACAGTGAGGAGCTTCCCTGCCACCTGGATCTGCCTGGGCTCACCTGAACCCCCCCAGCCCTTCCCAAATGCCAGCCCTGCTGCTGTCCCCCCGTGGCTCAGCTGCAGGCAGCTCCTGTCCCTGCTGTCCCTGCAGGCAGCTCGTGTCCCTGCTGTGCTGCCAGGGCAGAGCAGGAGCCCTCCTGTCCCTGCTGAGGAGCAGGTAGAGCAGGATCCTGGGTGGGGCAGGTGGGTGGTGGAGGCTGGGATCGGCCCAACCCCTGTGCTGTGCCAGCTCTGTCCTGCAGTGGGCACAGCCCAGCCCTGACCTTCACCTTGCTCGGTTTCTCCACCCTCTGAGGCTCCTGCCAAGCTGCCTGGGCAGTGCTGGTGCAGCCCAAAGCACCTGAGCTGGCAGCCCCAGCACTGCCCCAGTGCAAAGGGTCACTTCTGCTGGGGCATCACTGTCCACCTGCTCCTCTGAGGGCAGTGAAAATGCCAAAACTGAGTGTCTGACCCAAAACAGGGGCCCCTCTGAAAGCTGACAGAAGTGGTGGATGTGTTTTGGAGTCTATCACCTTCCTCCCAGTGGACAAAATGACTTTTGTCTCCCTGTGCTTGTGTTATGTTCTCCCAACAACTAAAATTGAGAAATTTTCTCCATTTTTTTCCCCCTAATCCAAAGCTGCAAGTACATCAAGAAGACACAACAGAAACTCAGCAGGGTTGAAAAATAGACTGGTCACTTTTTATTGAGCACCAAAGCAGAACCTGAACAGCACAAACCAGGGAGGGGCTCCTGGGGCTGCCCAGATCCTCGGGGATGTGGGAGCTGTGGGCAGTGCAGCACTCAGTGGCACACAGGAAGGTTATCATAGCACCAAACACGCTGCAGAGTGGTCATGAAAAGGTTAAAAACATCCTACACCAGGCATTTCCTACTGTGCTGCACCAGGCTGCTGATGGAGCATCTGTTTCTGGAGAGCAGAGCAGCTGAGGACAGCTCACCTGCTCTGTGTTTTCATTTCAGTGTCTGAGTTTCACATTTCAGTGTCTCACTGCTGAAAACATTGTCAAGTCCCTTCTGTGGCTTTTGTTTCTGAGTTTGACAATTAATAACTTGAATTAACCTGGAAAAATCCCCCTGAGCATTATAGCACCACTATAGAAGGGTGATGGCTGTGAAACACCCAGTAAACAGAAATTCATCATCAAATTATTAAATTGTCAATTTTCTTTTTTTTTTTTAAATTTAATTTCTTTTGCAAGCAGAACACACCTGTACTGTCCCACCCAGGTGGTCAGGTATGTGCTTCTGCAGCTACAAAGAAAACAGACACTGAAGTGAATGTGTCCCCTCAAATTAAGCATATTTTGGGCTGCTTTGAGAGATTAGGCTGAGATTTGAAGTTTTAATCTTTCAAATTTGTGAGTGCACACCACCAATTTTTCAACTAACTCCTCAGAAGGTTTTAGGAATTTTTTAGCTTAAAATTGAACATTTTGGCATTTACCCTTTGGGGCCAGCAGTGATCACTGGAGGGCTTTGCTCATTTAATCAGAATTTGATTTTTTTTTGCCTGCAGGAAGTAATGCTGAACAAAATCAATCCATTTCACTGGGCAGCACTGAGGAGCGAGGCTGCAGTAGGATAAGTGACAAGTTTCTGGTCTGAACACAGATTGGAATGATAAAATAGGGATTGGAGCCTGGACAACCTGATCTAGTGGAAGGTGATGAGCTTCAAATTCCCTTCCAAAACCATTCCAAAATTCTCTGGTTCTGTGGCCCCTGTGTCCAAGCAGGAATTAAGATCTCACTGCAGGAAGCTGTATAGGATAAAATTCTAGAAACAGCTCTGCCCAAACATGGTGCTGCATTTAATGTCTTGCACATTGAAAAAGAGTGAGTACAACAAATGGAGATATTTAGGGAAATGTGGAGCCCTTCAGCTGTTCTTTGCTCTGTAAAGCACCCAGGAGTGTGTTTAGAATAGGAAACAGAGGAGCAGTTTGGCACCTTCCATCTCTCCAGCTGCAAATGTCATGTGCAAAGCATCAAGAGTTTTATAGGTGTCTTGGATTTGGCTTAAACTATTTAGTGAGGGGAAAAAAACAATCCTGTATTTTGTGAGTGGAAGCAGGGGCTTGCATTTGTGAATTGGGTATTTATATGCAGTGCTACTACTGTGCAAATGAAAATGTTAATTTCATGCAGGCAGATGGGGACATGGACTAAACCATGGAGCAAATGTGGCTTTTCTGCCAGACAATTCTGGCTGGTTTGTCACAATAAATGCAACTGTCCCTTCAGGACTGCCACAGGAAAGGAAAAACCTTAACAGAAAATGTGTTTTCCATTGTATAATGGTAAACAGCTAAAAGAAGCTGTGAAGCCCAAATACAAATATCCAGACTTTAAGGATTTAGGAAAGTCAACATAAAAGGTACAGGACTCCTGAGGAGCAGGGGCTCATCTGCCAGACAATCCTTTTCAGCACACATATTTATCCTGGATTTGATTTTCTAACACATTTAACCAATTATCCAGACTTCAGGCCTCTTGCTGAGGTTTTGCAGGTACAAACCCCCAGATTTTGTGAGTATTAACTGTGCTGGCTAAAAACAGCACATTACAAAACCTGGCATGCATTTGTGTGTCAGCCTGGATACTGTAGGAAGGAACCCGTTCCATTATTAACTCTCAATCTGCAGCTCACCAGACTGAGAAGAGGAAAGTAACCTAAAATCATTTATAAAGCTGCTTTTGCTCCTAGCCTAAACTTCCTCAAATTCTTAAAACTTCAGGTTTAGCCATTTAGAGTGGGTGTCAAGCCTGGTTTTTATCTGGGTATAAATAGAAGAAACTTGCAGATTTCTTTGAATTTTAAGCTGATGAAAAGGCTTCTTTAAAGGGGTTGTTCCAGACAGGCAGGCGCTGGATTTGATCCAGAGAACCTCTTTAGTCTCACCTATTTTAAAGCAACTTAGAGATGATATTTAGGTAGAATTCTGACGTCACTGGGTTGTGTTCACAGGCCTGAAATCTGAATTGGTCACACAACAAGCACACGAAGGGCTGGCTCTGTGTCAGCAGCCTGATCATGGCACTGTGGCTTACAGGGATCCCTTGGAGGTGTTTGCATTTCATTTGTAGAAGGGCAGCTGATAAGCAGTGTGGTTTCCTTCAGGGGATCACATTTCTCCCCTTCCTGGTGGGGTTAAAACCTGGACTTTTCTTTGGATAATGAATTTTTCTGTCAGTGATGGACAGGGACCAGGGGGTGCTGGAGATGTGGAGATCTGGGACCAGAAAGCTGCTGGGTAAAGCATTCCTTGACAGAGGGGTCCAGCTGGGTGAAAACCAAACAACAAAAGAAAAAAAAAAAGAGGAAGAGGAGTTAAAATATTTATCTTTCCTAGGATGTTTGCACAGAACTTGTCCTTAAGTAGCTGAGCAATCTTAACAGCCAGCCTGACGTAGGTACAACACTGAACTGCTTTGTTTTCACAACTCCCAGCTAAACCCAAGTTAATCTTAAAGTGAAGCTGAAAGTGTAGAGAAAACCATCTCGGGACAGAACTTTTGGTGTAATAAATATTTTCATTCTTGCCTGATGCAAGGCTGATAAAACAGACAGAGCTTTTGCTGTTGGCTCTGACAGATCAATGTGCCTTTTCTCACATCAGTGGTGCCACTGCTCAGCACAAGTGTTCACACACAGAAAATTATCCACAAAACCCCCCCATGTGCTGAAGGATTTGCAAGACTGACCCTTTCTGCAGTCAGATTAAACAGAATAAATAGCTTTTTAATTTGTCTGGCAGGCCCAGTTACACCTGTGCTAGAAGAAGCCCCTAAACACAAAAGTTTAAAGTCTTAAGGAACACCAATTATTTTTCATCCTCTAAATGCCCACAAGGCAAAGGTTCTGCCAAGAAATCAGGTGTGTCTGATGGAATGAGAGTGTTTCATGCACCTGCACAGGGTTTAAGGTGCTGTCCTTACTCCAGCATTTTGCTCAGAGGAAATACCACTCTCAGAAAATGTTTCTGTGAATGATTGCATTCCAAGCACCAGCTATTTCCACCCAGCTTTCCCTTTATTCACAGGGCACTTACCCAGGCACACCTTCAATTAGCCCAAATGCTTCTGCTGGTTTTTCACATAGCCAACCAAATTGTTGGAGTTGCTCCCTGTAAAACAAACATCAGCAAAGTCAGGTTTTGGGTTGGGCTGTGGAAAATGGCTTCTCGAGGTTCCCTCAGCAGTGCAGGTTTATTTTATCATTATTTAACAGATAGCTGGGCTAGCCCACACTAGAAGAAAGGAAAAGAAATCCTCTCCTGGTTTAATCAGCCAAAGTGGCCAAATTTGGCTGTTTGGAAATCTTATGTCAAAGCTGCTGTCTAGTTGTACCTGAATGTCACTTCCAATCAGATCCAGATCCAAGAAGGAGGAACCAGGAGCTTTGGAACTGTGAGGAAAGATGTGGGAGATGCTCTTGCTTTCTCTGAGCCCCAGATTTGTGAGAGGGACCTGACACCTCTAGGGGAATTCACTGGGCTCCACCATCCCTTATCTCTTACCACAGCCCAAGACCCTGCTTTTGACAGAGCCCTGTGTTCAGCTGCAGCAGAGAGGAGTCTTGGACCAAGAACAAAGCTCCAAAAATATGCTTAAAAATAAAAAAAAAAGATTATTGGACTGGGTGGTTCCCCTGGCAGTTTAACTCATTCTGTCACAGCTGAAAATTCTGGTTCTCAAGAGTCCACAGTCAGGACATTGTAGATCTTAAAATAACATCTGACCGAGGCATAGAGAGTTGAAGATAAAGAATATTTTTTTTTCTATGTACAAACCTTCATTTCATAAGGAGCAAATTCCTTGTAAGCATTGCAAGAATGATAAAGCTTAAAATAACAACAACAACAACAACAACAACCACTTCATGCCAGCAGCTTACCAATATATTCCTTGTAATACTTATGCCTCAGGTTGTGTCCATCTGGAAAAGAAGGTTCATGGTGAGAACATACCGAGTCACGCTTCATTTTTTGTGTTAAACTCTGACCTGCTGTGTACAGCACAGAGAAATTAGAGATAGGGAAATAATAGCCTCACAATGAGGGACATAAAAGTCCTCTGTGGCTGAAGTAATTTGGGTTGCTATAAACCTCTTATAAACTGCTGAGATTACTGAGCTCTGTGGACACAACTCATTTGCCATAAGAGTGGGAATTGCCACTAGCATTTTATAACCTTTTCAATAGCTACAAGTCAAGGATTCAGAGGCTTTCCTAAATGAAATAAAATTTGGGTAACTTTTCAGACCATCTTTTAGCATTTTACATAATTCAAGTTCCAGGAGGTTGTTCTGTTTGCCATTTATATAATTATTTAAGCCCTTAGAAATACTTCATGTCTAAGATCCCCACAGTTCTACATTACATTGGTTACTGTGGATGTTATTAAAGAAAAGGTTATAAAAGAGATGATGGAAAAACTCTTAATCTGTTTTGGAAGCAGCTGAGAGACCTGGTTTGATGCTTCTCCTGTTTTTTATAGTGACCAAATGGCAAAACTGATGTCTCATGTCTCAGCACTGAGGTGATTTTAGCCCAGTGCCAATGTACATATCCTACAATTCACATGCTATGAGCTTTCATGGAAAATATTTTGGCATGCATGAAATTCTTTTTTGGGCAAATGTATCAGCAGAATGAAGGCAACGAAGTTTTGGATGCAGAAAGCAAAGTCAGAAGATAAATGTGGAATTTAAAACTCAGATTTCTCATTGAAGCATGCAATAACTTATAAATATTTCTAATTTTTGTGCTGTGTAGTAACAGCACAGGCAGACACAGCCCCAGAGGACACTGGCACGAGTGTCCTGGTGTCCTGGTCCTTTCCTTTCTGCTTCTGCCCTGCAAACATCAGCATGCATGAGAAGTTTTTTCCATTCAAGAGAGAAGGGAAATGTGGCAAATGGATTTGTAGAGAATTCTCAAAGCCTGACAGAAAGCTCACACCGTGTGCATCTGTATGCAAACCTTGAGACAAGAAATGCTGACTTAGAAACGCCATGGAACAGGACAAACATTGCTGAGAGAGAAATGGAGCTGGAAACGAGTTTCAAAAGGTGGCATTGCAAATAAGACTGGATACTTTGGAGAAACAGAACTGTGAAAGATGCATTGTAGTGGGAGCCATGAGGGGTAATTTTAGATTATTGGCTTTAAGGCATCTGCAGCATAGTGTGGCTAAAGCTGATAGGCCAAGAAATGCTCAAAATGCATTGTAATTAAGAAATAGTTGGCTTCTGATTGTGATGGCATGAATTATAAAATTTATATTATTTATTATTTATTATTTATACATTATAAAAGTTTTTAAAACGTGCTTCAGCTGCCCCATCTGTGAGTCAGAAACGGCCTCATCCCACAGGGGGAGGTTTCCTGCTACCCCATCTGTGAGTGAGAAAAGGGCTCCATCCCACAGGGGGAGGTTTCCTGGCCTGACCCACCTGGGTTTCCCCGGAGCTTGATGCACTGGCCCCTGTTGGGGATGCCCTCGGCCGTGTTGCCCGGGTTGATGATGTGGCACTCGTAGCCTGTGGGGCAGTGCAGGGGCTCGTCCCCGTCCTCTGTGGTGCTGCAGGCCTCAGCTGCAAGAGAATCCTCAGATGCTGTGACAGCCACGGGGACCCCAACACAGCCACCACCCCTCCTCAGGCTCCTTGCCATGGGGGCTGGCCCCTCCTGGCATGGCTCAGCCCCATTCCCTGCACAAACTCTCCCCACAGCCTGTGTGCCAGCTCTGGGGTGGGCACCATCCACATAGGACACCCATACCATAGGGTTTTAGTTTGTATGTTTTTCATGTATTTGTGGTCCTGCAATTCTTTGGTGTGTTGCCTTAAGTTCAACTTCTGTATCTTTCAGATTCTGTACTTCATCGGTGTGTGACTCTGAGCTTCATGTAAAGTGTTAGCAAGTTCTCCTCACAGTTTGATCAGACAAAACAATCCTTTTCCAGACCAAGGACACCATTGCAGCTTCAGGCCCAAAAAGCATAAAAAACAGCTAACTGAGAAGAGCAAACTGGGAGGATGCGACTTCATAACCTGAAGCTGTAATTTGGACAATTAACCCCAATATGTAAATGGACCAAAATTTATAAAAGTGTGAAAACTCGTGGCCTGGGGTCCATCTTGGGTCCATCTTGGGTGTAGCCATGGCCAGGCTCTTGTGCTGCCCAAGGTGTATCCTTTGAAGGCCTTTTCATAAATCCCTACTTTATTCCTTGAAGTCTGTCCAGCCTCTGTTCCAGGCCAGCCTCTTTAGGCACCAAGTGTAGAACTCTGAACTCCACACACAGTGTGAGCTGCAGCTTTCCCATTTTGGGCAGACACAACAATTCCTCTCCAGGCCTGGCAATCAAGGACCCCTCACTGCCTCAGGCCCTGAGAGACAGGAACAAAAGTGAGCTGGGGCAGCAAACTGGGGGTAAATGACTTCATTACCTGAAACTGGAATTGGAAGATTAACCCCTAACAGGCAAATGGACCAAACTTATAAAAGTGTGCAAACTCATGACCCATTGTCCATCTTTGGGTGTAGCCCCTGGGGGCCTTCATCTGCCCTAAATGTACCTGAAAGCCCTTCAACAAATATAAACAAACTGCTTTTTATCCTTCTAATTTTGTCTGAACTCTGTTTTTTGGTAGCCCAAAGGCATCATCAGTGCCCACCATGCAGGATGATCCTCCCATGGGACTGCTCTCCCCAGGCAGGGATAAATGTGTCCCACCAGGCAGGGACAAGCGTGTCCCACCAGGCAGGGACAAGTGTGTCCCACCAGGCAGGGATAAGTGTGTCCCACCAGGCAGGGATAAGTGTGTCCCACCAGGCAGGGACAAGCGTGTCCCACCAGGCAGGGACAAGTGTGTCCCACCAGGCAGGGATAAGTGTGTCCCACCAGGCAGGGACAAGTGTGTCCCACCAGGCAGGGATAAGTGTGTCCCACCAGGCAGGGACAAGCATGTCCCACCAGGCAGGGACAAGTGTGTCCCACCAGGCAGGGATAAGTGTGTCCCACCAGCTCTGGGCTGGGTGAGGGGTTGGAACATGAGCAGGAAGCTGGCATTGTGCTGCTCTGCTCTCTGCTCCACACCCACAGGCCTGCTGCTGAATCCAAACCTCAGCAGTGACTCACTGTGGGGTCAGGCAGTGCCACCCCTGTGCCAAACAGAGGTTTCACCACTCTGACCTGGGACAGGCAGCAAGTGCAGCTCAGAATGGGAAGGCAAAGCAGGATCTGGGCAGTATCTGTGGCCATTACATGTACAGACTCTGCAGGGCCACTCCTCTCTCTGATTTTTAATTTCAAGTACTCTGCTGTAATTCTCATGCCATGACTGATGGTTCTTGCTTCCCTAATTACTCCCTCAAGCTGAGATGAAGGGGTTCAGATAAGAACAAATAATATAAGCATGACAAGGATGGATGAGGAGGAACCTATTTTATCTTGTTTCTAGCTGTGCAGCTCCAATGAGCTGGAGGCAGAATTTTCTCTTCAAGAACTTGGAGTTTCCATAATAGATGAGAGTTGAGGCTTAGTGAGTCTAAAACCATCTGTGTAAGACCAAAGAGGGGAATTTATTGGCTCTACCTGGATCTGACTAAAGCTGATCAAAAGCTGGGTTAACTTTTCCATGAAAAATCCCAAAACTTCAGGTGTCCATAAATCTAGGAATGCCTCACAGAAGAAAACTTCTCTTCCAACCTCCCCATTCCTTCCTTATTTTAGTTTTAGGTATTAAAAAAATTAATTAAAACCCTTTTCCTATGGAATGAACCGGTAAGGCTCAATCTCATTGTCAGTCTCCAAATTTAGATGCCCCAGTTGGCACAGCTCTGCAGCAGTTTGCCAGGGCTCCTGTCCAAGTCACCTTCAGATCCAAGAGCCACAGCCCCAGCCCAAGGCATCTGGGTGAGGAGGCCACTCTGGATTAAAGGATCTCCCATTCCAAATCCACCCACACTCTATCAGGAAGCTGGCAGAAAATTATGTGTATGATGACAAAGCCTTTTTCTAAAAGGAAGATATATCTTTCTTTATCTGAAGAATGGGTACAAGCCCAGCACCCTGCAGCATTCCTAGTGCTCTGCTGCATAATCCATATCCATAAAAAGTATTTACTGCAGCAGAAAGCAGCTCCCAGCACCACACAGAGTTATTCCTGTGGAACTCCAGACAAATACCAGCAGCCCAACATCCCAGGCAAGCTCTGTGTAAGAGGGATTCATTCTCCAGGGCCTTTGTGGGATTATGGATATTGTAGAGAAGATAGAGAAATGTCCTGTACCTTGTAAGACTTCCTCTGGGCCATCCAAAAGCCACCCATTGCCTCCCAGCCAGCGGGGCTTGGGCTGAACCAGCCAGTCCAGGACTGCAGAGACAGAAACAAGAGACCACAGTGTCAAGATGTAGCAGCCACAGGACACAGAGTTATGGAAAAGTCATGGATTTCCTCTAAGGGCCTGTGAGGAGGCTGCCTGATGGATTCATCTGATTTGGAGTTATATTTGACCAAGTAGAAATTTTGCCACGCCAGTTTGCCTTGGATACTTCTAGGCATTGAGCATGAAAAATGCCATCCCAGGAAAACAAATGGCCTTGAGTGACTTCTACAATTCACCCAAGTAGAAATTTTGCCACACCATTTGCCTGTCCTTGGAAATGAACTGCCCTTGAGTGACTTCTACTATTCATCCAAGAGGAAATTTTCCCACACCAGCTTGCCTTGGACACTTCCAGGCATGGAGCATGGAAAATGCCATCCTGGGAAAAGAACTACCCTTGAGTGACATCTACAATTCATCCAAGCAGAAATTTTGCCACACCAGGTTGCCTTGGTGTGGCATCCCTACTTCCAGGCATGGAGCATGGAAAATGCCATCCTGGGAAAGAATTGCCCTTGAGTGACTTCTACAATTGGACCAAGGAGAAATTTTACCACACCAGTTTGCCTGTCCTTGGAAAAGAACTGGCCTTGAGTGACTTCTACAATTCACTCAAGTGGAAATTTTGCCACACCAGTTTGCCTTGGACACTTCCAGGCATGGAGCATGGAAGATGCCATCCTGGGAAAGAATTGCCCTTGAGTGACTTCTACAATTGGACCAAGGAGAAATTTTACCACACCAGTTTGCCTGTCCTTGGAAAAGAACTGGCCTTGAGTGACTTCTACAATTCACTCAAGTGGAAATTTTGCCACACCAGTTTGCCTTGGACACTTCCAGGCATGGAGCATGGAAGATGCCATCCTGGGAAAAGAACTGCCCTTGAGTGACTTCTACAATTGGACCAAGGAGAAATTTTGCCACACCAGCTTGCCTTGGACACTTCCAGGATGGAGCATAGGAAATGGCATCCCAGGAAAACAACTGCCCTTGAGTGATTTCTACAACTCACCCAAGTGGAAGTTTTCCCACACCAGCTTCCCTTGGATACCTTCTCACTCCTCAACCCCGCAGAAACCCCAAGTGCGGAACACAACCCGCGCTCCAACCTCCCGTGCTGCACCCAACGCACCTGAAGACCATCCCCACCACCACCCCCATCCCCACAAGCTCCCGTCTCTCCCAGCCCCCCCGGGGCTCCCTGTACCTGGCGGGGGCTGCACGGACTCGAGGCAGGCGTAGATGCAGCCGTTGTAGCAGCAGCGCTTGTGGCGCTGGCACTCGGCGTCGGAGCGGCAGCTGGGCACCTCGCAGGCGCGCTCCGGCAGGCTCTGCGGCGGCGGCGGGCACCGGTCGCTCTTCTGCTGCTGCTGGGAGCTGTGAGAATGAAGAGGGTACTCATAATCCTTTGCAAAGAGAAGAAAAGCAAGTCAGGTTCGCTGTAAGGTGAGTTATGGAACATCCTACCGGAGCCTTTCAAGTTTATCCATGGTGGAGCTCTGGGCTGTTAAATCAGAGACCATTTCTAAACCATGGGACATTCTGGTGAGATCTGTGAGTGATGCCAGCTTTGCCCCAAAGAAAATGAGCTCATTTGCAGCAGAAAGAAGCTGAGCTGCTCACTGCTCACTGACAGGATAAGAGAAGTGTAAAGTGCATTAACAGGCCCAGGAACATTTATGAGGCACCATTCAGATATTTTTCACACTGGGGCTGTTGTAGCAAGAAGCCAAATCCCTGCAGCAGAGGTGAATCACCCCAGCCCACTCCTTTCTCACCTGTGGCTCAACCACTCCCTCCCCTCTGGGCTGCAGAAAGGGCTCAGGGCACTCACGTCTCAGATTTATTAACAACCATTTATAAACTCTCATAAAATCAAAATTCTGGATTTGCATTTTTAAAAGAGATCAGCATCAAGCCAGGGGTGTGAAGTGAACACTGCCATGGCCTCAAGAGCAGTAAAGTCAAAAATACACAAAAATGTAAAGATACACTTGGCCAAATCACTGGTGTGTTACAAAATCAGTGATGAGAAACTGGGGTTGTTATTCCAAGAATAAACATGGTGCAACAACCCCCCAGGGGTTTCTAGGAAATTTCACCAGCAGACCATGGAGAATTTGAGGTGAGATTAGCATCCCTCTCTGCATCCTGCTCCATCCTTATTTCTCTAACCCCCAATGACTCCTTTGGAGCATCTGTCCTTTGACAAGAGCCTGTTCCCACATGGATTCTCCCAAAAACTGGTCAAGGAGACGCCATTGCAGAGATGGAGTGTCAGACAGACAGAGAATTCCTGATGTTTTCGCTATTGACAGTCTCCTGCCCCGTTCCCAATATCAATAAACAAATTTCTTCTGCTTTTTCCTCTAAAACCCTTCTGTGACATTGTTTTCCCATTAACTGATAGGCTGTTTAAACCACTAAAAAGGTTTGGAAAAACCCAATTTTGATGATGTTTTCCATGCTGAAGATGCAAGCAAGCTCTTGTATTTGTCCATTCCTCAAAAGCTGCAAACACTCCAAATTTGAAATATTAAAATCTTCATTTTTATATTTTATAAAAATGAAGATTTTCATTTTATATTTATATTCATATTATTTTCTTCATGAAAATCGAAGATATTGAACATACACGTTTCTTGGGTTTGGTTTTTTTGGGTTGCTGGATTTTAAATAGATAAAATTTTCATACCAGCTATAATTTTGGGATATAAGGGAGCAGTGAACAATAAATCTGTGCAGTTCCAAACACAGAACAGGTCTCCTTGCTGGAGGGAGTGCTCATCCTGGAAGGTCACAGTTTACCATTCTATTTGAAAGGTCATCTGCAGACGGAAATGGGACCAAAATAATACTGGCAAATAATGGACACATGAAAAAAACCCACCAAACAATTACTGCAGTTGCTTCACAGATGATTCAGAACCCAAGAAGCCAAAATTGCAATGAACAGCTGGCTCCATGAATGAAATTTCCGTTGGGGAACAATATAACAGTTGTGGCCAAATAACTTTGTACCTCATGACCTCCCTGCCATTTTTCTCTGGTCACCTATTGCTCACAACTCATTGCATTCAAAATAAGAATATTTTACTTATTTTGTTTAATAAACTTCCTTGTTTATGTGTAAACAGGATTCCCTCGTTCCCCAAAATAACCTGGTTAAGGACATCTCCAGGTTTGGGTTATAAGGTTTTTAAAAGCTCTCCCAGCATTCACAGTTTGGCTCTGATTTATTATTTTTGCAGATTTTGACGACAGTCAAAATTTCTTTAAAAACATTTTTCAGTGCAGGAGGTAAATTTCTGTTTCCCAGGGAGACTTATTAAACATTTTAATGACAATATCTGCCTTAGATAGCCAGAAACAAAGTAAGGGGAAAAGTGCAGAGTTCAGCTGAGGAACCCTGGAAGTCAACAAAGATGAGGAAGAACCTGGATGGAATCACTCAGTCTCAGCCATAATTTCAATAGGGATGCAGTCTGCCTCCCAAAAATCCCAGCTCTGTTCTGT
Organism: Melozone crissalis; assembly: GCF_028551555.1. NCBI lineage: Eukaryota > Metazoa > Chordata > Aves > Passeriformes > Passerellidae > Melozone > Melozone crissalis. Next base: position 3,482,971 of record NW_026535785.1, read on the forward strand.
TATTTGTGTCTGGAACTGGTCCCTGAGCTTGTGTTAAAGCACAGCTCTGCTAATTCACATTCTGCATGGAGCCCCTTGAGGTGGCACATGAGGTTTATTTCAGCCTCCCACCACCAGCTCTGGCCCTGGCAGGTATTCCCAAACACTGGCCATAAAACAAAAAGAAAATGAAAAAAAAAAACCCCACAGTCAAAGGGAATTTTGAATCCTCCAATATTTCCATTAAAGACCTGGAAAATCACCCATCAGTGATGATCAAAGTGGCAAACATCAGCCTGAAAGCAGCTTGATGTGAAGGACAAGACCAAAGCAATGGCAATAATTTTCTCCTGTTGTCAGCTCCGGATTTGTCATTTTGGATCTGCTCTTTGCAGCTGGAAGAACCCTGCAGAACTGGGGTGGGCTCCAAAAGATGCACAATAATGAGTAAAAGGTTGGAAAGCAGGAAATACAGAAAAAGGTTTGTGTGTGTGTGCAGGTTCCAAAGGGGAGCTGAGGCTGCCCTCCTCACAGGTTACTCTGAGGATTTGGGGGCCAGAACACAAGGAGGGTACCCCAGGGCTGATTTATGACAGCTGGCTGCTGCAGGGTAAATAAATTGCTGGAAGAGCATTACAGCAGCTGTGAGGAATTCTTCATTTCTGGAAGATTTTAGAAGAAGGCTGGGATTTTTCTCCAACACTTGCTGTAGCTGACAGTGGAATGAAATCCAGACTGGCCCAGTTTTTCCCAGCAGACATGATGGGTGTTTTATGATGAACTGAGCCCACTCCCAGGTATCTCCCTCCCTCTGCCCCTTGGGAACAGTCCCTGGAGCGTGGGGGCTGCAGAACACCAGCTGCAAATCACTAAATCTGACAAATGTCCCTCTGTAAAACACATGGATTTGTTTTAAAGCCCAGCTCCTGCATCCCACTGTGGCTGCCAGGTTTTTCTCCTCACTGCCATCCCTCTTTCTCCCTTCTCCAGCCCCACTTGACCCCTCCTTGCCAGCCAACAGCCTTCCTCACCCAGGGTGAATGAAACCCCAGCCAGCTCCTCATCCTCACTCCTCCCTGCCATTCTGCACCCAGCATTTTTCTGGATTCACTCCTCCTGCTGCAGCCTCGGATTTTCTGGGCTCAGACCACACAGAGCTGTGTCCTTTGGGGTCCCACAGGGGTGGGACAGGTCCCACAGCTCCTGTGGCCCGTGTCCCACATGGCTGCACGTCCATGATCACCTCCATCTGTCATCCCTCCATCCAAATGACTCACAAATCAGCTGCTCTGCCCCCAGACTCTGATTTTTCCAACCACAGGGAACACACAGCGTTTGGTAGGAGAGAAAACATCCCTGTGAGAAAGCAGAGGGGCTGCCAGAACCGCAGGAGAGGATGCAGAGCAGACGCTTTCCCCCTTGACAAGGCTCGGAGGAGGAGAAAGAAAAGCATTTTCTGTTTTCCCTGGATCAATGTTTCTGTCAATATGAGCAATTTCTAGCTGAGCTTGCCAGATCAGTAGCACCTGGATTCGGGGCTGCCAGCAAAAACAGCCCTTTGAAGAAGTGCAGGTTGAAAGAAGAGGATATATCCCCAGGGGAGCTGGCTCCTTATCTGAAAATCAACATGTAAATTCCTCTTCTGCTCCTGTCCTATCTCTCTGGGTCATTCACCTCATGGTTCCTATTCAATTTGAGCTTCACTTTGAAATATGGCAGAATATCCAGATACATGCACTTTCCAGTGAGTGATTTTGCAGGAAATGCAGATTTTATATCACCATTTTCCAATTAAAGTGGAACCAGAGGATACCCTGGCCCAAGAGAGGCTATAATGAAATTTTTTTACAAAATCCTGAGGTACCTTTCCAACATCAGCACAATGTTTTCTAAAAAATTTCCAGAAGACAGAATTTCAGTTTCTTCATTGGGGGCAAGGGATGTGTGTCACAATTCTGAGTCAGCAACTGCACAAACCAAATGTTGCCATGCACAAACATCACCCTAAAAGTCATGGGTATAAAAACATCCTTTTGGAATTAACAGCTGCAGAAAACATGGAGGGATCTGCCTGTGACACTGAGGTGCTGTTTATACACATGCAGGAAGATGCAATCAGACCTGAGCATAAGAAAATAAAGTGTTTGGGGCTTGCACCCAAGCAATTCAAGGGGCAGTGCTGGTTTCTAAGGGAACTTGAATGGATCAAGCAAAAATTTCAAATTCAATTTTTTTTTTTTTCAAACAGCAGGACCAAAAACTTAAGCTAGCAAATTATTTTCCTTTTTTTTTCAATTCCAATTTCCTCTGTGACAATTGTTTGGCCCAGACACACCAAGGCAAGACTCAGCATCACTCCCTGCACTTGTTCTGTCCCAGTTCCAGCTCCAGCACTCCAGAGTGAAGGTTCCCAAAGGTTTTCCAGCAGTACCTGTGCTTAGGGCAGCTCTCTCCAGAGCGGGTTTGGGGGTTGTGGCTGTGCCCAGTGCCCTGTGGAGCCTGCAGGCTGCCAGGGGCAGGCACAGATGGTGGCACCCAGGGCGTGGGCAGCAGCTCTGCTTGCCACAGGGATGGATTTCTGGCATCACCACCCTTTATAGGGTGATGGGCACGCTGCTCTGGCACTGCGGGGCTGAGCTCTCTGTGCTCCAGGGATTTACAGAGCCGTGGGCAATACCCCCGTCCCACATTTACCCAAAGTTACCCCAAAAGGCAGCACAGGAGCTGGGCAGGGAACCCTCCCTGCTCCAAGCAATAAATCCCATTATTTTCCCCGCAATAAATCCCATTATTTTCCCCGCACTAAACCTCTCCCCGGAGCTCAGGGTTTGCATCCCCCTTCTCCCCGGTCCCTTTTCCTGCTGTCCCGGGGGTTTTCCAGGGAAAGCGGTGCCGGTGCCATCCCAAAGCTCCCCCAGCTTCCCCCTGCAGCAGCTAGGTGGCAAAAGTCCCGCACAGCCTGGGAAAACTTCACGGATGGCTGCGATACCGAGCCAGCCCGCCGATCCAACACTCCTTTATCCCAAACCCTGCCAGGATAACTCCCCCTTTTCTCGGCCAGCATCCCCCGAGCCCCCCAGCCCCACTCACATCGTATTTCTCCGTCATTTTCAGCAGAGCGCGTTTCCACAGGCTCCTGGCACTGCCCGGCTCCGGCAGCACCACCAGCACACACAGCGCTGCAGCCAGGAGCTTCTTACAGAAAAGAGTTTTTTGTATCTCTGGAAGCAGCCTGGAACTCATTTTTTATTTTTTTTTGTTCCAGGGAGAGATGGAAAAAGGAGCCCCGGAGATGTCGGGGTTTGCAAGGAGGGAAGGAGGAGAGGAGGGAGGGAAAGAGCGCTCCAAGCTTTCCCCTGCGCAGCTTCTGGGAAGGCAAAGGGGAAGGAATTAAAAAAAAAAAAAAAAAAAAAAAAAAAAAAAAAAAAAAAGGCACAAAAAGGAGCCCAGAGGCAGGAGCCGGGAGCTGCTGTTGAACTTGTTGAAGTTAGATCAGGTTCTCGGCTCACATGTTCGCACAAAGCTCACGCTCCCCTCGAGTGATGGACGGGAAGATTACTTGGAAAGATTATTTTTAGACCTTTGTTCCCAACATCTGGCATCCTCCGAGAGCCCCATTGAGAGGCGAGGCGTGGGATCAGATGACAGCTGCCGCAGGGGGAAATGAAGGTCTCGGAGGGGTGGGCTCGGCTGATTTTTTTTTGCAAACAGTTCACCCAAACTTCCCCAGAGCCTGGTGGGCTCTCCCTTTGTCTGCTTCCTGCTGGGGATTTGCATCACGCCTTGACAAAGTGACAACTTCATCTGGAAGGAAACGATCTGACAACATGATAAACATCCAGGGGCTTTCATTAAACCAAGGTGACGTTGGTTTGCTGAAAATTATTTAGGAGGAGGGGAAAAACCATAAGGAAAAAATAAATTGGGGTGTGGAATAGGGAAGGAAGGTGGAAATTACATGAGCACACAGAGAAAGCAAGGAAGGGGACATGAGTCAGGCTGGGCCTGACAATGGGAGGCACGGAAGGAGTGGACGTGGGGTGTTGGACATCTCATGGACATCCAGGGCCTGGAGAGTGGGAATGGGCTGGTGGAGTCAGCTGAAAGTGCCCAGCAATCTGCCTGGGATGGACACAGAGCAGGTGCACAGGAGAGCTGTAAGAACAAGGCAGTCATACACATTGGTGTGTATAAATGTGTTTATCTGCGTGTGTGTAACTGTAGAGACATCAGGAGGGCTCACTGAGCCAAATGTGGGGGTGTTTATTTTATAATTCCCCCTGAATTTCTCCTCCAGCAGCTTTTCCAGCCTCCACCTGAGTGAAGGAAGGAACAGAACCACAAAAGTTGTCAAGACACAGACACTAAGCCCTGTTTGCCTTCACTTTACCCCAGCTGCAGCCCTGCTGAGCAGAGAGGAGCCTTGCTGGATTTATTTTATATCCACTCTAAAATGGCTCTGCAGAGGAGTGTTATACCCTCTGGATACACACACACAAAAAAAATCTTCCAATTACTCTTTATATCTGAAAGCTGTGGAAATTCACTTTGATCCATGCCCAAGTGTCAATAGCTGCACACTGGTGGAAGCCAAAGGATTTCATCTTGAAGCTTGCCAGAATATGATGATGGGAACCTGGAAAAAGAGCAAGGTGTGCCTTAAAAAGCTCAGTAGTTAAGGGAATATATTTGATTTATTTGGAGTTAAGGTTCCTATAGTTTTTCTAGCAGTAATTGTGCTTTGGGCAGTTCTCTCTGTATCTCTCTATTAAAAGGTCCTGTGTAACAAAATCTGCTCAGTTGATGCCAGGGAATTTTGCTGGGAAGTAAAACTAGGGATTATTTTATGGGGAGAAAGGCCCCCAGGCCCCTGTCACTGCTCCAGGTCCTTGTCACCTGCTCCAGGCCCCTGTCACCTGCTCCAGGTCCTTGTCACCTAATCCAGGCCCCTGTCACTGCTCCAGGCCCCTGTCACTGCTCCAGATCCTTGTCACCTAATCCAGGTCCTTGTCACCTACTCCAGGCCCCTGTCACTGCTCCAGGCCCCTGTCACCTGCTCCAGGTCCTTGTCACCTGCTCCAGGTCCTGTCACTGCTCCAGGCCCCTGTCACTGCTCCAGGCCCCTGCCACTGCTCCAGGTCCTGTCACTGCTCCAGGCCCCTGTCACTGCTCCAGGCCCCTGCCACTGCTCCAGGTCCTGTCACCTGCTCCAGGTCCCTGTCACCTGCTCTGCCCCACTTCTCCAGCTCTCCTCTCCCCCAGACCTGCAGCCAGGCATTTAAAACAGAATTTATCCCAGTTTTCCTTCAAACAGGCCATTTTCCCCCGGCTACTCTCTTCATCCAGTGTGTGGGCAGCTCACAGCCAGCCCATGGAAGGGTGACTCCCTCAGGACAGAAGTGTCACCTTGGGATGCTGGCAGAGCTCAGCACCTGCAGGTCACTGTCACCTCCACCCAGATCCCATCCAACACCATCTGAAAGCTGCAATTACTGAAAGGCTCTGACAGCTCCAGTACATCCAGAGAGGAACAAATCACAACCCTGCCACCTCTCCCACCTCTGAGTTGATTTTTTACTGCTCAGAGAGCTTTGTCTGACACCACAGGAGTTTCCAATTCCTTTCACAAACTCTGTTTCAATATTAACACCTGCACCTTGATCTAGCCCATCCAGGAGCTCCCACCCATGTCCTGCTCCTGTGCTCTGAGGTGACAAATGACATGGCTGCTTGCACAGAGTAAACAAGATCTTTCCTTGGAGTATTCCTACTTTATTTATGTCTTTGTGCTGATCTTTCCCTGCTCTGTGCTCTTGCTGAAACCCAAACCACTGTGCAACAACTGCTCACGATAAATCTCCCTAATTTAATTCCATTTTTTGTTGTTTCATATACTTGCAATCTGCACTTGGAGCAACTAATTCCAAAGATTAATAGCTGCTTCAGACACCATTGACTGGCCTTTATTTTTGCAGATACACAGCTTTGACATTTATTTGGGAAAAAACAGGGTCCGTGCTTTGCAGTCCGTGGATTGTGCACTGAAGAAGTGAAAATTCTGCAGGACCAAAACTCAACAGCTGGTCATGGTCTTCACATCAAAATGAAGGTTGATGTTATAACACATCTGGAACTGTAACTCATCCTGCACACAGCTCTTTGATTAATTCTTCTGCTACCCATCTCCATTCCTCCACTGGTTCTGTCTCCAGTCTCTGTTGGAAGCTGGGCAAGGGATTGTATATTTATTTACAAGGTTAAGGAAAACTTCCCTGGCAATATTGAAAAAAGAAATAAGAATAAAAAAAGAAAAAAGAATATTTTCTTCCCCTTTTCTGGATATTCATCTTCTTGGCAGGGCAGTGTTGTCACAGGACAACTCCAGGACATCATTTATCCCATTTATATCCATATTATCCTCTCAATTGGAGCTCAGTGAAACCTAAAACATGACAGACTCAATCCACTCACTTCTGGAGGCATTTTTCATCCACTATAGAGCAGTTCCTGCCCTACCAAGTTCAGTTTTGAATGGCCCATTTAGACAAAAAAGAACAGCCTTGACTTTCTGAAGACTTTCTTGTTTTACACTGGCAGGTTTATGCCTCCACTTTTAGTGTAAAGCATTCTGAGCAGCTTGTGAAAAATTCCAGGCATCAGGCACAAATCCTAACAAACACAACCACTGGCAATAATCAGAAATTTAAAATTTACTGGTAAGCAGGTGTCTGAGCTGTGGAATTCAAATGCCAGGTATTTGATGATGGATGGTGACTTAAGAGGAATTATCACAAGAAAGAAAAAAATAATTGCAAGAAGATGTACCTGAATGAAAAGATGCACATTTTATCAGATTAGGCCAATAAAACCATTTTTGGAACTGGGATTCATGCTGCCTGATTGGGATGACTTAAATAATGGTTTTTAAAAATGTTCTCAGGGAGGTTGTGAGTGAAAGTCATGGGGCAGCCAAGGGAAAAGATCTTTTTCTAGCCAAAAGCAAGGTAGGTCAGCCTAAGTCAAGACTTGCCTTTTCCCAGAGGAAAGATCTGACTTTTAAAGAGAGATCATATCAAAGTGAGAGTTTCCTGAGAGGACAGCACTGCAGCAGGTGACTCATTTCAGCTGGATATTATCCCAGCACCTTCATGCCAGAATTCCTTTTCCAGGGGCTGTTTCCTTGCCAGCTCTGCACAGGTTCTGCTGCCAGCAGCAAAGGGCAGTGGTTTTCTGGGGTTATTTGAGATTTTTTATGTTACCTAACCCAGTGGGAAGGTTACAGCTTCTTTGTGTCCCTCCTAAAAAAATATAGGGGGGGAGGGACTATATATGAGCTAATAATAATTATTATTATATATATTATTATATATAATACATAATATATAATAAATATAACACATTATATATTATATTTATAATATATAAAATATAGATAATTTATTATTATAATATTTATATATAATTATAGCTATGATAATTATATAAACATATAATATATAATATATATTATATATTATATAAACCATTATATAATATATAATATATAATATATAATATATAATGTATAATATACTATATTATTATAGATATAATAATAATTATATATATTATATATACATGAGCTAATAATAATAATATATGAGCTAATTTAGATTATCTCACCCTTGCTAGTCTGGCTGCCTCACGAATGGAGGCTCTGCCCCACTTCCATTCACTCTTAGAAAAAACCCAGTAAATCCAGAGTGGTTTTGTTGTGAATATAAATATGTGAAATTGTGAATATGAACATAAAGAAACCACAGCCCTGGTTCAGCTTTCCAAAGCTGAACCTGCCCCATGAGAAGCAGGGAGAGCCCCAGGAGTGCTGGGCTCCCCAGCCCTGATGGACACCATCATTTGTCCCTGTGTGGTCACCCCTCCATGCTCTGCTTTGTGTGAGGTATCCTAGAGCAGAAATATTTTAATTATTACTTTTTTTCCTTGCTAACCCAGCTAACCCAGCAATTGGGATTGCTCCCTGCCTGGATTAGCAGGAAAAGGAGTCCCTTAGGTGTGCCAGTCCTGAGGGGTGAAAAAAATCAACAAATAGAGGAACAGCAGCATCTCTGGAGGGGTGACCCTGGATGCAGATGATTCACCCCCGCACCCATGAGCTTTTTTATGGCCAGCTCTCCATAAAGACCCCAAAACCTGTGGTTTCAATATTGGATTCATTCCTTCCCTTATTTGTGGCCAGCTCTAAAGGAAGACCCTAAACCTGGGGTTTCAATATTGGGTTCATTCCTTCCCTTATTTATGGCCAGAAAGACACCAAACCTGGGGTTTCAATATTGGGTTCATTCTTTCCCTTATTTATGGCCAGAAAGACACCAAACCTGGGGTTCCAATATTGGGTTCATTCCTTCCCTTATTTATGGCCAGAAAGACACCAAACCTGGGGTTCCAATATTGGGTTCATTCCTTCCCTTATTTATGGCCAGAAAGACACCAAACCTGGGGTTCCAATATTGGGTTCATTCCTTCCCTTATTTATGGCCAGAAAGACACCAAACCTGGGGTTTCAATATTGGGTTCATTCTTTCCCTTATTTATGGCCAGAAAGACACCAAACCTGGGGTTCCAATATTGGGCTCATTCCTTCCTTTATTTATTGCCAGCCCTACATGAAGACCTCAAACCTGGGGTTTCAATATTGGGTTCATTCCTTCCCTGAGCAGGAAAAGCTGTGCCAGATGTTTGCTCCCAGCGAGCTCCTCTGGGAATTTATAGAGTGAAATAAAAGATCAAAAGCAATTCAGAACACAGCCAGGTGATTCCCTTTAAGCATCTGGCCCCAAGCCCTCGCAGAGCCTGGCAGAGGTCAGTGTGAAGTGGCCCCTGACCATGTGGGAAGGCCTGTAAAGAGGAATATAAAGCCTCCACTCTTAGCCAGCTTTGCTGGAGATGAGGTCTGAGTGAAGCAGATGAATGTTATTAGGGAAGGACTTGCTGAGTGCTGCATCCCACTGACAAAACTCCCAGGAAGCCTCCAACTGCACGATCCCATTAATTAGGAGGCAGAATGGCTCTCAGTGTGGGGGAGAGGCTCCTCTTTGGGGACCATCCCAAACAATTCCTCTGGGTGGGACAGCCCCAGCTGCTCTTGCTGTCCCTCCCTGTGCCAGCTCCCTCCAGGGCACGGCTGTCCCACAGCCTTTTGTCTCCAAAAAGCTTCTGTGAGCTGCTGGTGCCCCCCAGGAGGGGACAGCAGGATGCTCTCCCTGTCAGGCCAGAGGGAATTGGTTCATTTTTGGGAGGGGAGGATGTGCAGTGGAGCTCTCACACTGAGAGGAGATGAGGTCCAGACTGGAAACCTCAGAGAAATCTCAGAGATTTACCCTAAAATTAAATACAAGGGAATTTGGCTGTGGATCCATGTTGATCTAAGCTTTTTTCTGACCCAGAGTTGGGAGCATTTCTTATCTCAAGGTTTGCATATAGATGCAGATTATGTGAGCCTTCTGTCAGGCTTTGAGAATTTTCTACAAATTAATTTCCCACAGATCCACAGCAAATCCTCAGCCTTGACCATGCTCTGCCTTCAGCCAGGCTGAATTCCTGGGGGTAACAGAGTTACACTCGGGACCCCCAGCCCTAAAAGAGCTGAGCTGTGCTCTGGGGGCTCCCACAAATTGTTCCCAGTCCTCATACAAAAGTGAACCTGCAGTCTTTCCCAGTGCTTGGCACTCCCTGCTGTGTCTAAATCGCCTGGGCAGGACAGAGCAGAGCAGGATGAGCTCATGGGAGCCAACAAGGCCATGGGGATGTCTCTGTTACCAAGTCATGGTTTGATTTCTGCAGCATCTGGAGCCCCTGCTCAAGCAGCAAACCAATCTGGAGGTTGTTAGCAGAGCACAGAGCAGAAGATCCCTGAACATGCTGTTAGCAGCAGGCAGAGATTAAGAGCAGCACTCACACCAGGCTGAATTTCAGACCTAGAACTGCAGAGGACAATCAAACCTCTGACTCTCATGGGAGCACCCCAGCCTGGCAGGGCACAGCTGCCTTTGCTGTTCCCCTTGTGGATTTTACATGCTGGAAAATGTTTATTGCAGTTTTGGTTTGATGTTCCTGTTAAGCTTTATGTACTGTATAACTATGCTATATAGTGTCATGTTTATGTTATATGAAGATAAATATTTTTATATATCTGCGTAGTTATATTTGTTTACATATCCATAAAATTAAATCTCCAGGATGTTTCTTATGTGGTTATGCCTCTCTAGCCTGTCCCTCAAAAATTAATGGAGGAGTATCATAGAATCCAAGACTGTTTTGGGTTGAAAAAGACCTTAAACCCCAAATTCAGCCATGTCCAGGGACACCTTCCATCATCCCAGGTTTCTCTAAGCCCCATCCAGCCTGGCCTTGGACATTCCAGGGATGCAGGGGCAGCCACAGCTGCTCTGGGCACCTGTGCCAGGGTCTCCCCACCCTCACAGGTTCACAGGGAAGAATTTATTCCCAAAATCTAATCCCAAACTAATTATCAAATCTCTCTGCTTGGTAGGTTATAACTCTTCGTAATACTGGCTACTTAATACCTGCAGGGCAGCTCCAGGGCTTGCCAGAGTTTGAGCTCAGATTTACACTCATGTTTTGCAGAGTTTGAGCTCAGATTCACACTCGTTTTGCAGAGTTTGTGCTCAGTTTTACGCTCATGTTTTGCAGAGTTTGAGCTCAGACTCACACTCATGTTTTGCACCACTTGGCAACTTATGGGGGTTTTTTTTGCTTCTTCAGGGTTCATTTATCTGAGTTTTGCAGTGCCCAGCAATGCTGGACATGTTCCAATGTAAATTATTCCTACAGAACCAGCAGTTTGTATATTTTGTCCAGCCTGGATCCTGCCAACCTCAGGCCTCTGTGACTTGTATTTAATTATTAAGAGTAGAAGAACAACCTAAAAGCAGTCCCATGGGCTGGTTTTTAGCACGTCTCCATAGGATGGGATGAACCTTTGCAGCTGGTTTAGCACAAATTCCAGGTCCCCTTCACCTCTCTTTTATCATCAACCTGTTCTTGAGTGTAACCAGCCCTAGGAAATCACTTTTTTCTGCTTTGTCTTCCTGAAGTAGGTGCATTATTTCATCATCTATGTTTTCTGTATTCTGAGAGTGTTAAAGGGAGGAAGTGAATAGCTGGGTATTCAAATACTTTTTCACAATATCTCTCTGTCTTCCCTTTAAAGTCCTGAATTTGAGGTTTTTTTCCCAACTTACATCCAGCAAGCTCTTTGGCAAGAGAAAGCTCAGATGAGGCTTGGTTCTTTAATTACATTATTGGCAGACTGTGGCATTCCTTTGTTACTTTCTTGATCTAATTCCCCCAAAGAGCTGCAAAAAGGAGAATGGTGGATTAATTTAATCATAGCTTCTTGTGTGGTTAAATACCAGCAGCTCCTTTATTGTCCTCCCACACCTTTGGGTGCTCTGAACTTCATCTCTTCCACCCAGGGTGAAAGATTTAATGTTCCATACTCTTCCTCTGGGTGTTTTTTCCCTTCAGATTTAATTCAAAAGGGGTGATGCAGACTGAATTCCATGTGCTGGGGATTCAGTGCCTGGGGTAGAGGATTTAGAGCCTTTCTTATTCCATCAAATCCTCCAGGGACAAAGTGCCAAGGCTGGTTTAGCTGATGGCTGAGTGACCCATCCCACAGCTCCCACAAGGGTCCTTGTGAGGAGGATTCCAAAATGCCAAACCCCAGCACTGGAGCAGTGAATCAGCTGGAGATTTTTGGGGCACTGAGCCCCACATCCAGAAAGGTCCTTGTGAGGAGGATTCCAAAATGCCAAATCCCAGCACTGGGGCAATGAATCTGCTGGAGGTTTTGGGGCACTGAGCGCCGCATCAGCCCCCCTCAGATTTTGCTGAGGCTGTGTGGAGGGAAAATCCTTCTCATGACAAGGTAATGGAGACAGATGGGGCAGGACCTCTTTCATCTGGAGCTCTGTGTCTGCAGAGCTGGCAGTTATTACCAACTTTGTCTCAATTAACTCAACACTTGTGCCAGAGGAGCCCTGGACATGCTGTTTGCAGCAGGGCAGATTTCCTTTGCTGTGCAGCTGTTTCAGGCTGTGACTGAGGAGTTTTGGCATTTACAGCTGAGCTGTTCCAGCCTCTCCCCTGGAACAGAGCTGTGGAAATGTGAGTGGTGTCTCCTCATCCCTGGGCCCTCAGATGGGAGGCCTGTCTTTGTCTCAGGGGATGAAATCCCACTTCCCCTTTGGGGAAATCCTATCCAGTTCCATCTCTTTCCCATTCCTCAGGCTCCTTCCTTTGGGAGCTTGTTGCCAGCCATAAGTCCCAGGCAAATCAAAGCAACTTTTAATTTTAATTTGGTGAGTAACAATTAGCACCCTCTGTAGAGTTATTAATTGGACAGTTACCAGTCCTGCTTTTAGAAATTCAAATAAACTCCTTCCTTCTTTCAAACTCTTCACAACAATTCTCTGAGCAGAAAACTCTTCATTCTCCACAGTCAGCCCTGTGTCACTGTTGAAAACTCAAGCTGCAAAGCTGGGCTGGAGCAGGTTCTTCCCAACTAATTTCTTAGGATTTTTAGCAGAGCTGCCTCAAAGAGAGATTTTCTTTGAAGATTTAGTCTGGAATTCCCACAGAGGAAGTTTTTCACACCTAAACGGGCAGATTTAGACCTCTCAACAATCAGCTTATATACAGCTTATATACAGTGAATTGCTACAGAGCAACACTTCACTCAAAGTACCAAGGAAAACAGATTTTAAACATTATTTAAATGAATGGAAGGGCTCTTAAATGAAGGGAGAATGAAGATGAATAAACCAGCAGTCTGTGCTATAGGAAGGCAGCATTATATCCAGGAGAAAACACTGGAATTTAGGTCAGAAATTCCATAACTTACACACAGGTCACACATGACCTGGCACAGCAGCCCAGCTCCTACACTTTCCTCTCTCTCTGGGGAAGAAAACATGCTGCTCTCCCCCCTCCACGCCAATTTAGATTTATAATTGTGTGTAACACGGCCTGATTCTGCTTTCTTTACAAGTAATTGTTTGCTGGGAGATCAGAAGAGATAATAACTGAGAATAAAGCAGCTCCCTCACGTGAATAATTGCACCATCAGCCCTTTAGTGAGAGTCACAGCCAGAACTTCCAGGCTGCTGCTGGGACCAATGCAAAGCCTCAGGAATGCATAAGCAAAGCCATTAGGCACAATGCATCTACTGGAGCAGCCACTCATTGAACACACCAGCTCCTGGAAATGTGGAAAAACATGTTCAGGGCAGGAATAACTCATGGCAGGAATAACTGTTCATGTTCAGGGCAGGAATAACTCATGGCTGGTCCCCCCAAAGGGGAGAAGTTATTCTAAAGCAGCACTGTTTATAAATATAATATTATATTTATAAATATAATATTATTATGTTATTATATTATTGTTTATAAAGTGACAACCTAAAAATAGATACTTTAGGGGGAAATGCTGATTATTCATAGATGTATTGTTGACAGGTATACTGCAAACTCAGATGTCAATGTGTGACAGTGTTCACAGGGGTTCTTGGATGAGGGAAGAGATGAGGATCTGACTCCATGTTTCAGAAGGCTTGATTTATTATTTTATGATATATATTACATTAAAACTATAATAAAAGAATAGAAGAAAAGGTTTCATCAGAAGGCTGGCTAAGAATAGAATAAGAAAGAATGATAACAAAGGTTTGTGGCTTGGCTCTCTGTCTGAGCCAGCTGACTGTGATTGGCCATGAATTAGAAACAACCACATGAGACCAATCACAGATCCACCTGTTGCATTCCACAGCAGCAGATAATCATTGTTTACATTTTGTTCCTGAGTCCTCTCAGCTTCTCAGGAGGAAAAATCCTAAGGAAAGGATTTGTCATAAAAGATGTCTGCGACAGTCAATGCATTTCATCAGTCTGCAAATTTTCAGAGGAAGGAAATAAAAATTCTGCAGGCAGTGGAATGAGAACGCCATGGGAATTCTGAATTGAAAGGCTGGAGTGGTGCCCACCAGTCAGGCAGGGTCATTTCAGCCTGTTTCACCTTCCTCTCATTCTGTCCATCCCTCCTCACTCTGTCCCTCCTTCCCCTCACTCTGCAGTGGTTTGTGTTCCCACACTCTGTGCAGAACAGATGTAGGAATAACTCCTGCTTTCCCTGACATATTTCTGATAGAGGGCTTTGCAAACGAGCTCCTTCCACACCAGAGCTTTGGGGCCACCATGCAGAGTGGTCTTGGGGCACTTGCCACCCCAGAAGCCGAGGGGTTACTGGCAAAGCCACAGGGACCTGGAAAGGGCCCCAGGAGCCTCCAGGAGGAATCTTGGCCTTAGCCCCGCATATCTGGGGATGTGAGTAATGTCTGAGCCCTACTGCTGCTCTGCTCTGACAAATGCCAGCCTGGATTGTGACCCTTTCCAGCAGGGAATGGATCCAGTGCCCCTGGAGCCAGCTGGAGCCTGGCCATGGAGCAGAGAGGGGCTGGGGCTGCCTCTTTGTATCCCCATCCTGCTACATCCCTGCCCCACCAGGGCACTGGGAGGGACCCAGGGCAAAGCCTGGAATCCACAGCAATTCCTCAGAGGGGATGGAAATCCTATTTATGGAAAGCAGCAAAAAAAGGACAGAGGGTTTTACGATGAGGTCTGGAACGAGGCAAGGGAAAAAAACAACGTGAGCGCCTCAGAGCCCAGCAGGGTTTGGTGTTTGAGTCAGCCCTGAGGTTTAATGGGGGCACTGCCAAGGTGCACCCCAAAATGTGCTCCTGAGGAGGTTTTACCTGCTGGCACCACAAGGATCAGTGCAGCTCTGGGCAGGGCTCATTGCAGAGCCTTTGTGGCTCCAGCTGCTGTAAAAAATGAGCACAGCCTTGGTCCCCACCCCAAAGCTCAGCTAACACTTGGAATTGCAATTATCCTGCCTGCCCCAGGATCCTGACCTTGCTGGGCTCCTGGAAAGGCTGGGAAAGTGGTGATGGTGGGGAGCAGAGCAGTGCTGACAGCACTGAGTGTTTCCAAGTGCAGGGATGAGCAGGGCTGTGATTCCAGCTCTGAGGGCTCCTCTGGGTCAGGGCACTCTGAAATGTGACACAGCCTCACCCCATCCCACCCCAAACAGGCAATAAGGGCTTATACAGGATCACTGAAATTCTGGGTTTGAAACAAACCAACCTTCATCAGAGGGCTCTGCATCAATCTGGGTGTGCTTGGCCTCCCTTTCTGCACAAGGGAAATATTTTGGGATGATTCTTTATTCTTCTTCTTCTTCTCCTTATTCTTTATTCTTCTTCTTATTATTATTAGTATTTCCTATTATTATTTGTTATTATTTCTTTTTATTATTATTTCTTCTTTTTTGTTCTTATTATTTCTTCTTATTATTATCTCTTTTTATTATTATTATTCTTATTATTATTTCTTCTTTCTTCTTATTATTATTTCTTCTTATTCTTCTTCTTCTTATTTCTTCTTCTTATGATTATTATTTCTTCTTTCTTCTTTTTCTTTCTTTTCTTCTTATTATTCCTTCTTCTTCTTCTTCTTTCTTCTTCTTCTTCTTATTCTTTCTTCTTCTTATTATTATTCTTTCTTCTTCTTCTTCTTCTTCTTCTTCTTCTTCTTCTTCTTCTTATTATTATTATTATTATTATTATTATATTCTGCCCCTGCTGTTTGGGTGTATGTTTCAAAGCAAAACCCCAACCCTCTAAAGTAGGAATATGGGAGGTGTAAAGTCAGCAAACTGACAACAGGCAGAGAAGAACCTAAAACTGTTCCTCATTAATTTTTTCAAGGTATGTCCCTCCTGCTTTGAATTTCACCCCTTAATGGCAGCTTTGCCCCTCAGTGTGTTTTGGGATGAAACCCTGTTCCCATTTCGAGTGAAATTGCTCTTCATTCTCATAGCCCAGGGACTGCAGCATCTGTGCTGAAATCTGTGGGTTTCACACTCTGCAGGGGGGCAAATATTGCCTTCAAGACTCAGTTTTCATTCAGGATTTTATGGAAGGAAACATTCCAGTTGTTCAAAGGCTGCATTTATAAAATGCTGATTCTGCAAGGTCTTTAATTCAGAGCCATATTTAAGGTGATGGTTACCCTTTCCCCATGTCAGAATCAGAAATATGAAAAATGCTTGTCAAAATATTTTTTAATAAAACCTGAGGAGTGAGGCCAAGGGTCAAGGAGCTCTGGAAAACAGAAATCCTTAAGGAGCATGTCTGGTTGTTTTGTTCTGAATGGGAAAGTTGCTTTGTTTGAGCCTTTTAAGTGTCTGCTGATAGAGATGAAGCAAAGCCCAACCTCTGATTTTGGAAATAGAACTGAAACTCCATCTCAGGGCAGTGGAGACACCAAATGCCTTTTGTTTAGGAGGAGCTGACCCCAAGGGATTCAAAAATCCAATACTTGACTCCAAAGAACAAGTATAAAGATGGTTTGGGTTGGTTTTTTTTTTAAATTTTATTTTTTTAATGCATTTTGGTCACTCTTTCTTCTCTCCCTTGGAGAAAAATCAACTTATTTTTATTTTTGTGGCTCTTGGGATGCTCAGATTGCTGATATATCAGGAGGAGCAGGATGTGCCAGCTGGGAGATCTTTGGGTGCAGATTCTGCAAAGACATATCAGAGATATGGAGCAATTGGAAATGCACCAAACTTACCCTGAGACAGGACTAAAATTCAGTGATTCCCTCTGTTAAAGAGTGATCCAGTGTTCATTCCTCTTGGATTAAAAGTTAAAATATCTTTTGAGGAAAAAAAAATTAGTTGCTTTTATTTTTCCTAGGATTTTTAATGTAGAAGGAGTTATTGGAGTATAATTACCTTAATATATAATACCTTTGTATAAAATAATATAATATAATACTTAAGTATAAAATACCTAAGTATAATAGGAGTATAATTACCTTAAATCAGGCATGGGCCATGAAGGAAACAGATGCTTATTTCTTTTAGAGATTAGAGAACCTTGCAGACTGCCCAGTAGGAAACAGAGTAGAAAGCAGGCAAAATATCTCATAAGCATCAGGCACATTGCAGCATTGCTCAGGAAATAACTAGATTTTATGACTGATAGGAGAAAAAAGAAAAGCTTTTTTTTTTTGTTTTTAACGTGGGTTGTAGCAAGATTTCATTCATTTTGGAGTAATCTGCCTCTCCAGCAATTGTATTTTGGCCTGCTGCACCTCCTAGATCTGCCTGATGGTTTGAAAGAGAAGCAAAAAGGGAATTTCCTGAAAATCCACTGGACACACACACAGCACAACAGCAGCTTTCCTTGAGGTGCCCTTTGGGGGTTTGTGATCTCAGGGTTTTCCAGGAGCTGCTGAGCATCACTTGGATCTCAGAT
The DNA here is from genome assembly GCF_028551555.1 of Melozone crissalis. Lineage (NCBI taxonomy): Eukaryota > Metazoa > Chordata > Aves > Passeriformes > Passerellidae > Melozone > Melozone crissalis. Next base: position 3,500,352 of record NW_026535785.1, read on the forward strand.
CCCACACCCCTGTGAGGACCTGGGGCTGCTCCCCAGCCTGGACCAGCCCCAAATCAGCATTTTTGCTGTCAGAGCTCCCTGCCTGCCTCCACAGCAGCTCAGGAGGGCTGGGAGCCTCCAAGCATCCCCTGGCCTCTGCTGAGGAGAGATTTTCCAGTTCATTAAAGGCCTGATCCATTAATGGGCTGTGCGTGATTCCAGGGGCTGCTGTGCAGGGCTCCTGCAGCCGTGCCTGGAGCTTGTTAGCGTAATTTTCTAAAGATCAGCAGGCACGGATTGCCAAGGGAAGCCTTGGGGAAATGCCCTTCATCTCCCCTGACCGCGGGGTCCCTGCTGGGCTCCTGCTGCTGCCGGGGATGGGGCTCTCAGGGAAAGTTTTTGTCTTTATAAACCTGCACTGGCTGCAATCGAGAGCCATTAGATAATGGCAGCTCCACGGAGGCACAAACTTGGATTTTACATCCCCCTGTCACCACATTTCTCACACTTCCCAAGGACATTCTGAGATTCACATTCTCTGAGGTCCAGAGAATGTTCAAAACAATTCTTATCTCATTTGCTGTGCCTGTGTTGTGCCAAAGTGGAATGCACTCTAGAGGATTTTACCTGAAGGAAATGCTTACCTGAAGGGAATTGATAATTAGATTCTGGTGTGGGTGTTTTGATTCACTGACCAATTGAATCCAGGTGTGTGTGTGTTGGGACTGTTGGGACAGTCACAAGATGTTGTACAGTTGAGTTGAGTGCTTGGCAGATTCAGTTTAGATGTAATGTAATATAATATAGAATAATATAAAATCATAATATGTAATATTATATATTATAATATATAATACTATATAAAATATAGTATTATAATATATAATAATATATAGAATATATGTAATATAATGTAGAATAATAATGTAACAATATAGAATAATATATATTTATAATATATATAGTATATTGTATATTATAATAATATATAATATAGTAATACATAGAATATATGTAATATAACAGAATAATAATGTAATATAGAATATTACGTATAATATAGAATATATATTCTATATAATAATATAGAATTTAATATAACATATAGAATAATGTATTATAGAATAATATAGAATACTAATGTAATATAATTATACAATAATTTATATAACATGTATTCTATATAACAATAGGGAATGTAATATCATTTATAGAATAATGTAATATATCTAGAATAATATAGGAAAATAATGTAATTTAATTATAGAGTAATTTATACAATATCTATTCTATGTAATAATATAGAATGCAATATACTGTATAGAATAATGTAATATATATAAAATAATATATAATATTATATAATAATGTAATATAATTATAGAATAATTTATATAATATATATAAAGTAATTAATTATTTAATTAACTTCTAATAGATAGTCAGATGCATCATTTTCTCCCTGCCATGAGGGTTGCCTTGTTTCCAATATCCCCCAGTTTGGCTGAGCCCCCAGGGCTCCCACAAAAGTGAGGCACTGACTCAATTCTGGCTTCATTTTCTCCACTGTAGCTCTTATTAAGCTCAACAAGCTCAGACAAGGATGCTTTAGATGGAATTTTACCTGCTGGAAGGACACTGAATATATATTAACACAGAAGGGTGGTATGTATGTGGGAGTTATTAGACACCGGAGAAAGAAAACTAACCAGAATAATTCAATTTCCTAGACAAAAGGTGGAAAGTACTAAAATTAAGTAGCAAGTAATTCAATTTTCTGGTTACAAAACAGAACATTCTTGGTAGAATTAATGAATGAATGCTGAGTTTCTGAGCCAGTGTTTACAAATCAAATCTCACAGTACACAGGTGGCAAGGGACAATAAAAAGTCTAATTCTAAATTAGGGCCACCAAAGGAGGAGCTTGGAAGCTGGTTCATATTTTGAATAACTTTTTTTTTCCCACTGTGTGTGAGCCAGTTAGGGATGTGAATGTATTTCCAATATCTTGTTCCAAATGCAAGATGACCTGCAGTGATTTTCAGTTTTGCGTTGTGTAAGTCAGGCAGAGCCCTACCCCAGGGAAAGCATTATCAGCAGTGGCCCAAACAGGGAAACAGTGAAACTTAGAAAGAGAAAAGCAAAGTGCCTAAAGATAGACAAATTGTCTGGCTGGTCCAGACATTGTTTTCTTATCTCTGGCTAAGCTGGGGAAGGAGATTTGTTGGTCCTGACAAGGAAGCCCTTTGTACATTGTGGGAGCAGGAGACCCTGGGGGATGAGAACAATGGGCTTCCTTTGACACTGGGATGGATTACCTTCAGGAAGTGCATGTGGATTGCCCAGTGATTGAATTCCACTATTGCTTTTTCAGGATCATCTAATTATATTACAGACTCTATCCTGCTCCTTTAAATGGCCACAATCTCTTTTGCCACAGTAATGAAATAACCACTGCTCACAATAATTGTGTTTTTGTGATGGGCTCTGCAGCCAGAGCTGGAGCATTTTCTGCAACCACAGGGATGTGGTGGCACATCCATGCAGGCAGGTGCTGTGGGTCTGTCCCTCCTGTCCCTGCTCCTAAACCACCTTGGCAGGATTCTGTGGGAGGGAGAGAGCTCTGAGCTGCTCCTCAACCAGCACTGAAATGGTTTTGGGGGATAAAAAGGGAGAAACAGCAGGGCAGTGCTGTGTTCCTGCTGCATCAGCAGCTGCTCTGGATTTGGGACACTCTTTCCAGAGTTAGAGGGGACATCACTGGTATAAACACTGGGGTCAGATGGAGCAGCTCTCAGGGAGCCCAGGGCTCCTTCACCAGCCTCAAAACAACCCAAACTGCCTAAACCTGCCAGCAAAACACCAAACTCACTGCTCCCCTCACACCCAGCATCACACTAAACTCACTGCTCCCCTCACACCCAGCATCTTGCAGACTCCAGCCTTCTTTCTCAAGCAATCTGGTTTAGCAAAGTTTGTCCTTTCCCTTTTCCCCACAATGTTTGTCTCCAGGGAGATGCCAGCTTGCCCCACAGCTGTGGCATTCATGGAAAACCCTGAACAGGTCACCCTGCACTGCCCAAGGCCTGCCCCCAGCTTGCATCTTGCACAAACAGGCCCTTGTGGAGAACAAAGGGGATTCGTGGCTGTTTGCTTACAAACTTTTAAAAGCACAACTGTAATTTATGGGAGATTTCCCTTTCCTGTCACCAGAGCTGGAGGACAGTTCTGTGTTGCTTGCTGTGGTTATGTGCACACAGCCCTGGGATGCTGAGCTACCAAGGACATTTCCTTGCACAGATGTTGGGGAGTTTTTTTTGTGCTGAAAATGATGAATTCCAGAGATCACAAAAGCTAAAAAGCTGTCAGCAGAGAGCTTGTGGTTCAGGGCAAGGAAAGGCAGCTGCTGGGAGCACCTCTCCCTGCAGGGCCCCTGCAGTGACCTCCACCCCTGGCAGGGGATCAGTGAGGAGGAGGAGTGGGATGTCAGAGCAGGAGGGAGCTCCCACATGGGGTCAGTGAGAGCAGAGAGGGCTGGGATGTTTGGGAATGAATCTGCTCCCACAGAGTTAAAGGCTTCCTGAACAGAGGCCATGGGAGTGATTTACAAGAGATGCTTTACCAAAAAGGGAACTCAAATTGACAGAAATTACTCCTGGCCATTGCTACCTGGATATTTCACTATCTAATTAAATCAATTTTTTTTCTGATTTGCACAAAACCAGTTTGTGACTTTTACAGCCCAGTTGTGTGACAGAGGAGACAGACCCACAGATGAATCATTCCCCCTTTCCAAGTGACCTTTTGCTCCCGGGGATTAAAATCTCCACTTTATTTACAAACATCAGCTCACTGAATGAGCTGCTGAGGGCTGCAACTGTTGATGGATGCTAAGGCCATCTGAAACATCAAAGCAAAGGCTATTTATGAGCAAGGATGGGAAAAACATGGCAAGCTGCCTCTCCTCCTCCCCAGCCATGTGCTGCAGCCACGGTGAGAGGATTTCAGCAGCACAGGCTGCAACTTTTATGGGCTGGAGATGAAGTACCCAGGGTGGTCTGGATGGCAGCAAACACAAATCTCCTGATTCCTCAGAGCTTCAGGTGCCACTGAGCCCTGGGCTGGGGAGAAATGAGGCAGTGCAGATGTAGGAGGGGAGGAGGATGGATGAGGATGATGAGAAGGAGGAGAATGAAGGGCAAGAGGAGGAAGAGGATGAGAACAAGGAGGATGAGGAAGATGAGGAGGAGAAGGATGAGAAGGATGACGATGAGGAGGATGAGGAGAAGGAGGAGGAGGATGAGAAGAAGGAGGAGATTGAGGATGATAATGAGGATGAGGAGGAGGAGGATTATGAGGATGAGAACAAGGAGGATGAGGAAGATGAGGAGGAGGATGGCGATGAGGAGGATGAGGCATATGACAATGAGGAGGATGATGATGAGGAGGATGAGGATGTTGTTGCCCCTGGGTTGGGAGCATCAGGCTGGGCTGGATGTTGAAGGCTCTGTGTCAGCGTTACCCACTGGGCTGTCCCACCCAGTCACTTCCAGGAGTTGCCAAAATGGCTTTATCGGATCAACAAAATGATCTAAAATCCCTGCTCATTCCTCACTTTGTGTGAGCAGGGAGATCATTTATCCCCTCAGCCGCAGGAGCTAAATCAGACATGTCCTCCTGACATTCTCTCCCTCAGCTTTTCCAAGCTGCAGATCCCACAGAAAGCACCAGCCAGGATTCTTCCCCCATCAGTTTAGATTTCTTTCAGTCCTATTTGAATCAAAAAGTGGTCTGTTATTTTCCATTTAATTTTTTTTATTTTATTTTTTTTTTACCTAGCAGATTGAAAAGATTAAAAGGAGCAATTAATTTTTCAGATAAAATATTTCCCTGAACTTTCTTGGTCAAGAATTGGGATGTCTGCAATAGATTTCAGGTTCACACAAGTGACTGCTCTCTGTTTTTCTTGCAAAAAACCCAAATTAAACACACAAATCAAGGGTATCAGTAGCTTAGGATCTTGTCAGGAACTATAAATAACATGCAGTTTATTCCAAAGAAGCATATTTTGGAAAATAGTTTCACATTTCAGAAGGGCTACAGAGTGGTGCAAAAGGAGAGGAAAACTGGGCACAGTTTCCTCTTGTTCCCACTCCTTTCATTACATTTCACCTTGACATTTGCAATTTACCAGACAAATTATTTGCACCAAAATGGGAATATTTCCATAGATGAGGGAGGATGGGCAGCATCCAGAAGAATACTTGGGAGGTTTGTTCCTTCTGGGTTTGGCTCCTGAGCTCAGAGGGCTATTTCCACTGTGCATGGCACTCAAAAATAGCTCCCAGGATATATTGGGCTGAATAGCCACCAAAAAAGGGCATTTGTATTAAAAAGTACTAATATATCAATTTTCCCAGGCATGACAACCTTTCAACTTTGTTTGGCAGGTGAGAAGAAGTGAGAGCACTGAATTTCTGTTTTTACTGAGAGAAGGGAGCTGAGCCTGGAGCTGATTCAGTGTTTTTACTTCTCTCAGAGTTGGTTTTGTGGTAAAACTGCTCCCTGGAGCCGGAGGTAGATGTCAGATCCCCAGATGGACCTTTTGCAGCTCCTGCTGGGAAAAGCAGGCTGCTTTTTCTGCAAGCACAGGTTCCACATCATGTCAGCCTTTGGTAAATTTTCCCCTCAGGTCCTTGCGCTTTGCCACACCTCGGGTTCTTGGGAGCACACCTTCCTTTAAATGTGGGCTGAGAAAGAGCAAATGAGCCTCTAAACTCATGGAGCCAAAGAGGGGACACTCAGCCACACCATTTCTCACAACTTCCTCAAAAACTACTGACTTATCTCTCAAACTCATGCCCTACCTTAGGCCCTACATCTCCATCACACCCCAAACAAAAATGGCCGCCATTCTCCACATGAAGGTTGTGGGCTTTTTTCACATCTCCAAAACCATCTTCCAAAAAAACCCTAAATTACAAGCCCAGAACACTTCAGTAATGTTCAGGTGAAGGTCACTGGTCAGGGTAGAAAAGCAGAGGATTTTGGCAGCACGGGGGTTTAAGCACTTTAAATAATTCCCATTGAAGGAGGCCTCGTATGTTTAAACTTCCAGATGGGCTGTAGGGTTTTGCTGGTTTGGGATCTTGGACCTCAAAGCACACAAAGGAGAGATCTGTCAGGCTTCAGATGAACCACAAGGGCAAATTTAATCTGCTTAGAAATGTGCAGCTGACTTGATACAGATTTTCTGGTGCACAGATCAAAGGCAGTGCTGCACGCTGGGCTGGCCGAGTCCCCGTGTGGGAAATAGATGGGGAAAAATGAGCAGAAATATGGAAACTGTAAATGGGGCTTCAGTATTTGATAGATCCCCTCATTTGGTAAGGAAACCCTGGGAGAAAGGAGAGGGGAATGTAGGAATTTTGTTGCTGAGCTGTGAGTGCTTCAGACAAACCCCAAAACTGCTCCAACCACTGGCATGAGTGGTTTGCTGCCAACTTCTTTCACCTCCTTGGAGAAAATTCATTTTTTGAGCCTTCTGGGGAAAATGGTTAGGCAGAAATTACTCCAGCCTGGAGAGGATGGGATGACTTTTACACTCACAGCATTGATATGGCATTTACAGTGTACAACAATTCAAAGGGCTTGGGGTTCAAGTTGTGTGGCTCTCCAAGGGGGCTGTTGAAATGAAAAAGGGAAAATGAAGATTTTTTTGAGGGTTCTGGTGTGTTGGGAGTGTCTGTGCTGTGCTGCAGTGCTCCTGGCACAGAGGGAGCACACCCAGAGCTCTCTGTGAGCCCCTGAGTGACAATGCCTGACTTGCAGGATGCTCCCATCAGCCTCTCCCCCCTTCTCCCAGAAAACTTGAGGCCTTTTTTGAGAAGGCCTCAAGAAACTTGAGAAAACAAGAGGCCTTTCTGGGCCTCTTGATCTAAGGAATAAAACATCAGAACTTGTGGGAGAATTTAAGTGGCAGAATAGAAATGTTCCCAGAGCAAGGATTTGAAGATCCCCTGTTTCTGTGAGCTGTCATAAAGCAGGACTCTGCAGCCTTCCCCAGACAGGACCTTGACAGCAATCAATATCTAGAAAAATGAAGCCAATTGTTGGCAGCAGGATTTAATATCTCTTTGATATGGTGCTTTATTTTATTTCTGCGCCTGGCTGTCATCTGCTGAGACAAGATCTGGGAGGAGTGGAACAAAATCCAATTTTTTGTTGCACTTCCACAGAATTAGCGAGTTTGTTTTGCACCGTGAGATGAGCCACAGAATAACTGCTCAGTCCTCCCTTTGTCCCCCATCCCCAAATTCCTGAATTCCTCTGAAAGGTCAAATTTAGCTCTGCTTTGACCTGGAAAACAAGATATGTCTAACGGATTTTTAAGGATTAACTTTTCCAAGGTGCATTATTTAAGTCATTACTCCAGTGCTCAGCTGAACTGTCAAATTTGGGCTGTGTTGGGATACTTGGGATAATCTCCAATTAGACACAACAGATTCTGCTGGGAAAGCAGACAGAAATCAGGTAGTGCCCAGCACAGAGGCTGAGCTTTAACCTTAAAACCGGTATTATTTCCTATATTAATTATAAATAATATTATAAATACAGTTAATATATTAATAAGAAATAATGTCATAATATATTAATAATTATCAATAAATTAACAATGTAAAATTAATAGAAATTATAAAATAAATATTAATTAATGCCCTCATTGTGTTGACAGCAGCTTCACCTGGAATTCAGAAAGGTGATAAACACAACATTTTGGTTTTTAACATGTTTTAACATTTTGTTTACAAACTCTCCCCTTCTCCCTCCAGGAAAATGTGTGTTTAGTAAATAATTCTGATGACACGAGCACATTTTATTGTTTGAGTTAAATTAATGTCATAGACTTAATTAGTTACACATTTCCCTGGCAGGAAATGGGGAGCAATTAGTGCCACTGCATTAAAACACCCCTCAGCTCCTCCTCCTTTGCAGATGATTCCAATCTGGCTCATCTGCACTTCCCTGGGAATGCTTTCAGCAGAGATGCTTGAGGAGCAGCACAGGATGAAAAAAGTGACATAAAGTGACACAAAGTGACATTTTCAGGTTCTGCCATGTGTACCCACACCTGGAACCAGAGCTCTGCACCCTCTCATCCTCATCCTCCCCTACAACAAGGGAATGATTAAGCCCTTGTTCAGCTGTGTCCCTGCTAGGGTGCCATGAGGAGCAGGAGAGGCCTTTGGCTGAACCAAAACATCCCTGAATTCTCAGCAGCTTCCAGCACAAACCCAAACCACAGCCTGGTGCCACGTGAGGGAGATGAGCTCTGTGCCAGCCCAAAGCAGCACAGCCAGGCTCCCTGACTCACCCTGTGCCATCCTTCTGTCTCCAGAAGGAAAACCACACCTATTTCTGGATACACCTGTGCCCTATTTCTGGCATTTTCTATTTCAGGGGAGGCTCCTGCCTTCCTTAGCAGACACCTGTGTCTTGGTTTGGACAGACAGGTGTCTGCTAAGGAAGGCAGGAGCCTCCCCTGAAACAGAAAATGTAAACCCCCTCCCTCTGAATTATTATAAATTTGAAATTAAGGGGCTCTCAGGCAAAGATATGGGAGCAGGAAGAACAGTTCTTTATCAGGGAAGAAAATAAAAATAAAAATAAAAATAAAAATAAAAATAAAAATAAAAATAAAAATGCAGTAATACAGGACAACACTGGCAGAGTGAGAGCAGGAGCTGCCCCCCTGTGTGTCAGGGTGGCGGCACAGTCCCATCCCATGGTGGCTCAGCCCTCCTGCAGTGCCAGGTGTGGTTCTGCTGGAGCAGGGATTCTGGACAAGGGGGGAGTTTTCCTCTGAAGATCCAGTGGAAAGGGCAGCTGCTCCTCTGGGAATGCACTGGAAAAGGCTGTTCTGCTGTCCCAAACCTCAGATTGTATCCAGGTAGGAATGCTTGGCTCCTCCCCCTGGGCGGAGCATCTCCCAATGGGATGATGACATTTTATCAGCCATTTTATTTTATTTATTTATTTATTATTTATTTTATTTTTTATTTTATTTCTTATTTTTTAAAGGCAGTGACACTCCCTGGCCATGAACAGAAGAGATCTCCTGGAGGAAGGATTGGTTGTGGAAGAGATAAAGAAAACTGCCCAATGAACAGGAGATATCTGCCCCACCTCTAATAGATGATAAATAGAATGCACATTATCTTGCAATCTAGGACAACCTGTGCAGTGTCAGCCCTCTGGTGTCACCTGTCACCTACAGCTCCAAAATAACCTCCTCTCCCTTTACAGTGTTTTGTCATAATCAGAACAAGTGGAGGAACAGAGAGGGCTCCAGGAGCTGACAGAGAGGGTTTCAGCTTGCTCCCAGGATAATGAGGAAGATGTGCTGCTCATTTCAGTTCAGGGCCACTTTGAAATGAGCTGAGCCACTTAATTAATGAACATATTTAAAACAAGGAATGGAGGGATAAAAATCACTGAGAGGTGCAATTATTTTGACAGATGCTGCGAGTAAGGTCCTGTAATTCCTCACAGAAGGATTGTGCAGAGCTAATTGCAATGCAGTGATTCCACAAATAGGCTCCTCTGGGGGACTCCTTTGCTTTGGGGAGAATTGCTCCTTCACTGGGGCTTCATTCAGGGCCTTCTGAGACCTCACCAAAAGCTGAAAAGTGTTGTTTTTTAAGATAATATGGGGTGAGAGCAGCCAGTGCACTTTGGGACAGGATCTTGGCACCCTGGCCCTGAGCTCCTGGTTGTGTTGCTGTTGAACAATGAAAGGCACATCCAGACAGGCCCAAACCTGGCCTGAACCATCCCTGGGACACCTTCATGGTGTCATGGTCTGAAAAATGGCCCAGGGCAAGGGCTTGTGAACCTTCCAGTCAAAGGTGGGCACTGAAATTCTTTAACTGCCCCTGCAAACTGAGAACAGCACATCTGGAGAGCCAAACTCCTCCTCAGAACACTTATCTGTGATTTATGTCACCTCAAGCTTTTAATCCCCCTCACAAGTCAAAACACAGAGTTTTCTCTTTTTTTTCAGAGTACCCTAGGTAGTCACACAAAGTTCAGAATAAACCTCAGGCTCCCTGAATCCCAGCTGCTCTGAGATTCCTGCTTTAAACTCAGAGCCTTGCCTTAAATTCAAACTCAGGCTTGCCTCATGCAAGTGTAAATCTCAGAGTTGTGGAGTTTTAGAAGTCAGGACTCAAATTTTCTGAAGAAATTTGCCATTTGAGGATGAATGTAGAGAGAAGTGCTCATTTTGAGCGAGGTCTGATTTTGTTTGGAAATTAAATCTATTTACACAAGCTCTTTGCAGCTTAACAGCCGTGGGTAAACCTCCTGTAACCCCACATGGCACTATCAGTTCTGTTTGAAAGCTGGAAAAACTCACATTTTCCAATTTCAGAGACTTGTTTGCTTTCCTATTTGATAGCATCCTATCTCTTCTGATGCTCCATTTCTTCCATTTCCAGTTAAGAATGGCTCCTCCATTACTCCAGGACTATCAAATATTGCAAAAGATGAATTACATGGAAATAGATGTTTGGTACTTTGTCAATGCTAGTCTGCAGTAACAATCCAAAAAGCATTATAAAGACTCTAAAAGCCACTCAGAAAAAGAGATACCATTCATTTAATTTATTTTAGTGATGCTGTTAGTGTCATCCTCAAATGTCACACAGCATTTTCCCTTCTTTTAAAGGCAATTGAGGATCTGACTGCAATTCTGGTACCCATTCTGCCACAACTGTTGATTTAACTTGAAACTGTGAGCGTTTTTATGGTGCAGAAAATGTCACAATAGAAACATCCAGAGCTGGAGGATCTGAAAGCACAGCATGGCACTGCAAACTGGAGCTGGGCTGGGGCTCAGATCCACTCTAGAATTACTCTGGGAGATGCCTTTGCTGAGACTTTTAAGGGTGTTTTGGGCATTTTTAAAGAATTCAGCTGTCCCAGTTGAAGTAAGGAGCTTTTTCAGCGAAGACACTGTGGTGTTCATGCATAAAATGATTTTTAACAGGAGGAAGAGGATGGAGAGTGCTTGCTGACTGAGTGCACCTGTCCATGGAGCGAGCTGTGAAACATCTGGGTGAACAAACTGAGGGCAAGGAGAGTTTTGCTTTGAAAGGTAAACAAGCACTTCATGATATTAAAGCATTTTCAGAAAAAAAACCATGGTGTGCACTGAACATGGGGAAAGCTCTTCAGAAAGCTTGTACAAAATAAGGGATTTATTTACTAATTCTCAGACATCTGCTGGTGGGAGGTGTCTGATTTGCAGCATCCCCAAGGAATCAAACACACTGTGGTGCCATGACAGAGACCTAATTCTGTCTTTTTTCATCCACAATTAACCTTACAGATTAAACAGGAAGGGATCTAGATCAGAAGCACTGCTGAGAGACAAGGTAAAACACAGCCAGAAAATTCTCCTTTCATTGCAGTGCTCCTGTGAGCAAAGAGGGAATTCAGGAAACCAAATCTGAGCCTCTTTCTCTTAGTCTGACTCATCAGGTGAGTGGTCACAAATGGGAAATTCACTTTATAGCAACAGGCAGGGATTTGGGCACTCACTTGTTAACTCACACCGCAGCTTTAAAGCAAAGTTTTAGCAGCTTGGAGGAGAGGGAAACAAAAAGAAGTGGAAAATATGTTGCTGTAGAAGAGAAGCATTTAGAGAAGTTCTGTTGGAGGCAAAATGTGGAAATAAACAAATTCTTGTAGACACTGCCCTCATGCTGCCTTTTAATTGAACTACATAGATCAAGGAGTGCCACGGGGAAGGGAAAAACAAACCAGTGAGGAATTTAAATCAGTTTTAGGGAGGAATTAGGAAAGTCACCACCAAGCCAGGCCCCAGCTGTGAATTTCACTGATCTGAGGACCCTGATACACTGAATTTTCACATCTCTGGCTCACAGCAGAGCCTGGGGCAGCTCAGCCCCCTCAGGGCAGAGCCCAGCCCTTCTCTCCTGTGTTCTGGGTGTTGTTCTGGTGCCACATCTCACATGGAACTCCAGCCAGCCTTCCCCAGGATGTCTGGCCCCTACGCCAACCCCCGAGTCCTTCTTGTTTGGGGCTGATAATCCTCCCAGACCCAAACATACACTCTGGAAACGCTCTGGCTTCAAAGGGGGCTGTGGGCCCCCAGGAAAAAAAAAAAAATAAAATCCTTTGGTTCTGGGCAGGCACTTGTCAGGATTTTCCCCATGATGAATGACCTAAAACCCAAATAAACCTCTTTACTTGCCCAGTGCCATGAGGCCGGAGATTTAATTGGAGATCCCAGATGTTACCAGATAATATATAATTACAATGATCATCTTCTGATTAGACCAAAACCCAAAAAGCAACACTTGAGTGCCACTGAAGTCAGTGGGAGCTTTGCCAGCAGCTCCAGGCTGGCAGCATTTCACCCCACATTTCTTCCACAGCAGATTTAATTAGTGGTCGGTAATGAGGCACTCTTAAAAATTCTCCACATCTGGGGAAAGAGAAACATGATTAGATTAGAGTGTACAGTTATAATTCACAAACAGGATTGGTAGAACTAGTTTTCCTCTGCTTTTTTTCTCCTTCTTTGCCAGGAATAACACAATTAAACTCAGCGTCTCCACACGGAATGGGGTGAGGAAGGGCTGAAGTGAGGGGGTAGTTTGGACAGCTGCTGACATGTGGCCTGGTTTAGGGATCCCATTTCACATTTGAGGGAATCCTGATTAATTATTTCATTTTAATTGCTCTATTTCATTATTAACTATTTCTGATTATTTCAGAGAAAGTTGAAAATTAACCACAAATCGTCTCAGAACAGGTGGAAAAGAATCCAAGAGGAAACTAGGCAAAAAGTGAAAACTGCTTGTGAGAGAAGTTCAAACAACAAGATTGCACAGGTGGGGTGGTGAACAGAATAAGTTCAGACATCTGGAATGTAATTTTCATATTTCTTGGAGGAAAAAAAAAAAAACCCAAACAGAACAAGTTTTTCCATATTTGAGAATCCACAAGAAGCTATTTCTTTGATTTCCTGAACAAAAATTCTTTTGGTCATCTCAAACTCCTCCAGTATTCCAGGTCAGAAAAGAACAAAGGCTGGAAGCTGAGCTCCACAAAATGCTGTGACATAAAGCCAAAGTCTGTAATAATGGCTGCAAATATGGATTTTATTTCCATTTGCTTGCCTGAGTAAGTGCTCCCTGGTTTGCATTAGCATTTGGAAGAAATCATGCTGACTCCAAAGCAGTCAGGAGGGGAAGCCAGCAAATGGAACTTGGATTATGGGATCACTGGCTGGATTAAGCTGCCCAGAGAATGGCTACAACCTTCACTTTCACAAAGACTTTCCATTTGTGGATGCAAATGACTGGACAGCATGGTTACAGCTGTATTATTATACCCAGGATTTTTTTTTTCTCTTCCCCTTCCCAGAGGATTACTCCTTTTGCTTGGAATAAGGAGCAATAAAAACGAGCAGGCTGTAAAACCCAATGATCTGGATGGAATTACCTCCGACCTGCTTCAAACAGCAAATGTCCATGCAACTTTCCTTGGTTCAAATCCACATTTTAATATTTTAATCTTGTTCCTGCCCTTCAAGCCTCCTTTGTGTGGAAAGGTGGTGTTTGTTTCACCACACAGCCTGGAAGTATTGAGTTTCTGAGCTGCCTTTGCTCAGTTAGCACCAAAAGGAGCAATTACATTCAGCAGAACTGTAAGATCAGATGTCATAAATAGTCTGGAGCCTTCACACTGCCCTGGAGGGATCCCATTTTCAACCTCATCAAGGTATAATTGTGCATATCTACCAATGTCACCTCCACAGGGAAAAAGTCAACCTTGCATTTTACACACGAGCTGAGATGCTGAATAAAACTTCTGTCACTGTTGGCTGCTTAACACAACCAAAATTTACTTGGATCTGTTGTTGGCATCAGCTGGAATCTCATAAAACCTCACAAAAGTGGTTGACTTTGCATAAGCCTTTCCCTGCTTAGGAAGTACCTATCAAGAATAAGTTTGTGATGAATAGATTCATCTCTCTTCTCCAAAATTGTTATGGAAATATGTGACCTTCAGGAAAGAAGGTGATGCTTTGGGCTCCAAGGCTGAGGAGTAAATGTTATTCAAGTATTTCATGTTATTCAAGTATTTCATGCTGGCACTAGAAAGAGGCACTCTGCTACAGAACATTCCCTAACTGGTACATTTGGGGATTCGATCACATCAAATCCTTGATGTGGCAAATTTGGGGATTCAATCACATCAAATAATTCAGAGCAAACAGAAGAGACTTCTGATATAGCTCCCCACCTCTACACAAACCATGAAATTGGTTTTATTCGTGCATAGAACCAATAGATATCTGTAAAGCTCAATGCATTGACTGGGGGAGTGCTGGATCCATCACCTGGAGGTGTTCCAGCCTCTCCCTGAGGAACTGCTCATATAACTGGAGAGATTTGATAACATTAAATTATAGAACTGTGCTCTGTCACTGTCTGGCCAGGCTGGAGCACCCCGAGGGAGTGAATCTCTGCAGAGGAGCAGAGCTGTTAAAAATTAACTGCTGCTGGGGTGCTGGCCTTTCCTCCAGGTCTGAGAACAAAGATGTTTCCCTCCAGCAGCAGGGCAGGGAGTCTGGAACTCGAGAAATTGCTTCTTTTTTTCCTCAGGACTTTTCATTCCTCGCCTCTCCTTCCAATTATTTCAACTCCTGGGAGAGCCATCACCTCTTCTAATGGAAGTGATGCCAAAACTCCTGGGAGCACCAGCATGGCCCTAAAGAATATGAATCCTTCTCCCACTTTCTCTCTTAATCTCCACTAAATCCCCTTACATTATGCTGAATTAGATAACAGGGAGGGCATTAATATTTCCTCAGATAAGAAATAAGCTGCCCTGAGTTAAACAACCCCTATTATTTATATCCATGTGAGCAACAACCATGAATTAGAAGTTGCTGGATTCTCTGGCTTTTTTCTTTGCTTTTTTTTCTTTGTTTTTTTTTTTTTTTTTGCTTTTATTTTTTTGCCTTTTAAAAAAAAATTTATTTTTAAATATGGTGGCACATTGAAAAAAAAAAACTTGTGAAGCTGGGGCCAGAAGTTATTAAAGTAATGGGAAAAGCCTGATGGAACAAAGCTGATCCAGAACATGGATTGAGGAATATTATGTAACTATCAAATGTTTCCCAAAAGCAAGTGAATAGTGCCCTGAATCTGTGGACATGACATCACCACCTCCTAAGAACTTAATTCCCACAGATCCATTGTATCTTGTGATTATTTACAGGGGAAGCACTGAGTGAGATTGTCTCCAAAGCACACGCTGGCTGCTGCCTGTCAGGGCTTCAATAACTGGGTTTATGGGCTTCTCTTTTATTATCTCTGCTCCAAGATGTGAATCCCCACTGAATCCACCCACATCTGCATGGGGGAATTGCCTGCTGGGCATGGCTTGGATTTTTTCAGAAATTCCCCTCTCAGGAGAGAGTTTCTGAACCGAGGTGGGAAAGGATCTTGAAATATTTTGTCCACAGATGGAAACATTAAGAATCTAATTAGAAAAGTACATTTACTTGACCTGACAGGTTAATCTGAACAGTAACTATGGATGACACAGCCCCAGGTAAAACAAAATTCATGTGGCAATTCAGCAGGAGCAATTGATTAAAGAATTACCAACTAACCCCCATGAATCTGCATTTCTGAGGTCCAGCTCTAATTTCTCAGCAGTTAACTTAATGGCCAGCTGAAAGCCCAGTGCTCAGATGGTTCAACAGAATACTCATTCACCATCAACAAACACATAAACCAGGAGTAAGGAGGAAATTGTGGTGCATATTGGAATTAGCAGGATCTGGGCAAACTACCTGTAATCATTTCTTTGATGGATGAGGCTTTCCCCCCTTGGCAGGCAGCACAGGTTGTAATGCTTATAATGTGTTTATTATTTTAAATTGTTTGTTCTATCATCGTCTCAGCAAATGAAGGGAAATGGGTTGTCAGGATCATATACCTCTGGTTATCCAAACTGCTTGTTTAGCCTCAAAAATGCCTATTTTTCCTGTCCCTGAACAGAAATCTTTTCGTCCCCCACAATATTTGCTAAGTGTTTTCTTGCAAAACAGAACAATTCTGAAAATAAGAATAAAGAGGAATTATTAACAAGGAAAGCTAGGGTTTCCCAATCAGATTTTTGCACACTGTTATTTCTGTGGGGACTGCAGTCCTCTGACTTGTTTATTCTAAAATAAAACCCTGAATTGCACCCACCACTGAGGTCCATCCCACGTATCCAGATTCCCTTCAAAGAAATGAACCTGTAACTCCCTGCTTATGGGAATAAATCACACAGACTCCATTTCCTTCATGCTCGAAAAAGCCCATTCTTTATACACAAAACTCCTTTTATCCAGTTTTACAGACCTGGTGTGTGACTCCAGTTGGTCAGGAGCTTTCTTGCCAATTACTTTATTGGTCAGTAGCAAATAGTTATTCTGGAATGATGGGTCACTCAAACTCTCAGTGTGTACCTGCAGGAAAAGTTTGTGAGAGATAGTTTTCATTTTTCTATCTGTGTAAAAACATTCTATACAGATGTAAGTTGTTTTTTACCCAGGAATAGATTGTCATCTTAACCAACTGAAGTCCCCACAGAAATAACAGTGTGCAAAAAATCTGACTGGGAAACCCTTGCTTTCCTTGTTACTAATTCCTCTTTATTCTTATTTTCAGGATTGTTCTGTTTTGTAAGAAAACACTTAGCAAATATTGAGAGGGAAGAATAGATTTCTCTTCAAGGACAGGAAAAATAGGCACTTTTTGAGGCTAAACACCAGGATTGCTTTCACATGGGAACTTGCACAGTGCCAGCTTGACAAGGCCAGCCGCTGAATTTTAGGAGAGCAAGCTTGATTTTATGAAGCTTTTCTCTATGGTTTTTCTACCTTCGTGCAGCACCTGCTCCCCCCCAATTTCCACGCACTCGTTATAAATCCAGCTGCAAAGGCTTCAGAGCAGCAGGCAGGGAGATCCTGTTCATCATCCCCATCTCCAGAGTTTCAGCCGCACAAATCTCAGCAGGTCTGGGGGTGAGCTCACAGAGGGGAGGTGTTTTCCCTCTCCCCTCCCAAATTCTCCCTCTCCCCTCCCAAATTCTCCCTTCCCCAGCCATGCACCCCTGTTTGCACCAGTCCTGGAGGAGGTTTTTGTGTGCTCAAGTGAAGAAATAGCCTGACAGACTGCTGCCCGTGTCTAATCCTGCAAATCAGCACCAATAATCATCTTAGCTCCCCAGCAGATCTATTTTTAATGAGTGCCACCCCCAGCTGCCTCTGGGCTCCCCGTTCCAGATGTGCAGCCATTGGCTGTGGCTAATACTGGACTCTCACTGGGACCCTGTAATCCCTGGGGATTATTCACGGAGATGCTTCCCCTTCTTTTTACATAACCAAGGGGACCTTTCTTATTTATCATCAGGGTGAAGTGGCTGCTAAATTCAGGCCACAAAAGCTGTTCTCTGCACTGACCCTCTGTACACTGATATTTATCCATTTATAAATACAATATACTGAATTTGGATAAACAGGCTCCTAATTCTAGGGCTGACAGCTTTTCAGTTATTGTTACAATTAACAAAAATATAATATAATATAATATAATATAATATAATATAATATAATATAATATGTAATATATCTATTAGAAATATATATTTGTAATGGATAACATATATTTATAATACATATAATATTATAATGTATATACTAATATCTAATATAATGTATAGTATACTATATATAATATTTAAAATATATAATATTATATATTATATATTATATATTATATATTATATATTATATATTATATATATTACATATATAATATATTATATATTATATATTGTATTATATATTATATATTATATAAGATACTCATATATAGTATATATAATATCTATAATATATAAAATATAATATATAATATATAATACATTACATATAATATATAATACATTATATATTATATATGATATGTAATGCATTATATATTATGTATTATATAATATTATCGCAAATGATATTTTATTTTAACATTCTCTTATTTTATTATTTATTTTTATTATAATTTTTTTTTTTTTTTTTTCACTAGATTCAAAATTTTTCACTAGATTCAAATTTTCCCTTGGGGAAAATAAACCCCCAGTTTTACTCATAGCCCAAACCTTATGTAACTCTTCAGGATATGATTCATACTACAACTGCACTGGGTGACAACTGAATTTTGAAAGACACACACACAGACATTGATGTTGTCTGCCAGCATCTCAATTTTCTTTGAAACACATAAACTCTCACTGCCTTCCTATGGCTGCAGGGAGAAATCTGTCAATGTTTTTAAAGTTCACTATGAAATACCTCCCTTGCCACAAGAAGTGAGTGGGAAGATTTTTCCTGTTCCCTGAAGAGCTGTAAGATTTTGGAAGGTTTTCATGTTGTGCATCAGGACAATCCATCAACACTTTGAAACTCCTCGAGGAAGAGAAATTCAGATTTCTTGTCATCGGTTCTGTGCGACCAAAAACATTTTGTTCCCATGTGAAGCATTTCATTTTTGAGATGGAGATACCTGAAATATTGAAATGAAAAAATGATCACTCTCTAAAAACCCAATTTTCTTATTTTGATAGAATTTTAAAATTCCTTTAAAATTTTGTGATTTATTAAAGGCAAAATTGGATTAATTTCAGGTAAGAATTGCTCAGGGTGGCAAT
The DNA here is from genome assembly GCF_028551555.1 of Melozone crissalis. Lineage (NCBI taxonomy): Eukaryota > Metazoa > Chordata > Aves > Passeriformes > Passerellidae > Melozone > Melozone crissalis. Next base: position 3,519,135 of record NW_026535785.1, read on the forward strand.
TTCTTTAGGAATCAATGGGTTTGTGGGCTCAGTTACCTGGATTAGAGTGTCCAAATTAAATTGGACCATTGATCAGGAGCCAGGGAGAGCTCCAGGACCATGGTGTGGTGTTACCAGGGCAGGAGCTGGGGGAAGGCAGCTGGCTGATATCTGGTTACTGAAACACACACCTTTCTGCCCAGAAACCTTAAAAATATTAAATATTTCATATGGTTTAATCAAAGAAAATGCTGCTACGTTATTTTATTTTAAGGAATTTGTAATCAGAAGCATTCTGTTGTAAGAAAATAAAATCAACCAAGAGGAAATCTCTGGCTAATGGCTTTTTAAAACCCCTCTGTTAAATAAATACTGAATTAAAAATTAAAATTTGCATGATGGAAATAGAAAGGAATTGTTTGCTTGCCTTTGCTGTTTGGCTTTCATATATTGGCTGGGTTGTGCAGAATGTTATTTCTATTCAGTCCTCCCCTCCCAATATTTCACTGTCACAGGATTTCAGCAGCCAATTCTCATACACTCATTTCAGCCTTAAAATCTCACTGCTAAGTCAATGTACATAATCCAGTGACAGATTGGGCTCTTACTGTGGAGACAGAAGAAATAATCAAGTGCAGGGCAGAAAATCCCAGACACCCATCTGACTTTAGTGCCAGGGAAAGCAGGCAGCTCCTTAAATTACAGAGAACATGTCAACAAATAGCAATAATGAGTGAACTATGGCCCAGAATGGCCTGAGCCTGGTGCCAGCAGGGCTTGGCTTGCCCAGCTCTGCTCTAATCCTTCATCTTTGTGGTCAGGGAGTGAGGGAATGCAGAGCTGGCACAAGGGCTGCAGAGAGGTTTTTGAGGGAGCAGAGATGCTCTGTTGTGGGAACCCCAGGACATTCCTCTGGATGACTCAAAACCCCGGCAGGGGCTCAGAGACCTTGGCACGGAGTCACAAACACCTGAGCCTTGGATTTTAGCCCATGGAAACAATTCCCAGCTTTGTGTGAAGAGTTACAGGCCACAAGAGTTTGAATAGAACGATAGTGAATTTGTCACAGGGTGAAAAAGTAGAATTTTAGTGTTTTAAAATGGGGGTTCAAGAGGCAAGATGGAGGAATCTGAGTGTGTCCTCTCCTCCTCCTCCTCCTCCTCCTCCTCCTCCTCCTCCTCCTCCTCCTCCTCCTCCTCCATCTTCTGCTGTGATGGTGACACTTCTGGATTGGTTTAGAGCAGAGACAGACTGTCTGACATAGGTAATAGCTATTGGGAAATTATTGTAAATAAAGTACAGGAAGTTTTTAGTATAAAAAGCCAACACCACCCCAAGGGCAGGGACTGTGCCACAACCCAACCTGCTGGACAGAGCTCAGCAGGTCAGAGACAGAATGGGATAGATAAGAGAAAATAAACAACCTTGAAAAGCAGAGACAAGGAATCTTGACTTCTTCGGTCATGGGTCTGGGAAAAAAGAGACTTTCTGATACCTCAGGAGCCATTTCAAGCACAGAAAACCTGAGACTGTCATTTAAGGAGCTGGGAGAGGAATTGGAAACACTGCTAAAATTCCCACTTTATTTCCATGCCTCCTGGGCTCTCCCCTCCTTTAAGGTCTCCCAAACGGAGTTAAATCCGTGCTCCTCAGGCAGGCATCGTTCCCTGGGGCTGTTGTGAAGCATCCTGCTCTCACACCTCTGAAGATCCACCAGGCTCTCTCTGTTTATTCCAAACTCACGCACCAGATGGACACCCAGCTCTCCAAAGAGCTTTGCTCCAACACCCAGCCTCCAGCTTGGTTTTTTAATTTATTTTTTATTTTCATTTTGAGGCAACCCCAGTAATGAAAATAAATGCCTGGGGCCTGACAGAAAGCAGGCATTTGATTACATGAACAGCCAGTTTTCCAGGCAGGAGTGATAACAAATTAAATAGCCATCTGAAACAGGGAGTAATGAACCCAGGAATGCTGGCACAAGTTGCCATCTGCGTGTTGCTCACTGAGGATTCAGTCTCCAAAGGAACCTGGATGCAGCAAAGTGTGTGACTGAGTGAGGGGCTGGCTCCAAACCTGGGGAGCAGCAGCAAAACCCCAAAAAAACCCCATAAAATGGGCAATAAACCTTGTGTTTAATTGCTTTGCTACAATAAAGGCAGAAAATCCACCTCAAAATTAAATAGTATATATTTATATTTATATTCATTAAATATTTATATTTATATATTTGAATTATTAAAATCGGTTATATATATTTTTATATTTATATAAAAATATATATTAATAGTTAATGTTTATGTAAACATATAATTATATAAAATATTTTATATTATAGAACACATATTATATTATAACAATTCTATTATAACAATCCAATTATATATTATATATTATATGTTATATGTTATATGTTATATATTATATATTACATATTACGTATTACGTATTACGTATTACATATTATATATTATATATTATATATTATATATTATATTATATATTATATATTATATATTAAATATTATAGCATATAGTATATAATATGCGTTATATAATTATATAATATCTATATTATATAATATATAATTATTAAATTTTACACAAATTATCATTATACAATTATATTACATATATTAATATAATATTATATATTATATAAATATATATATATATAATTAATATATATATGTGAACAAACACGACCTTAAATAAAATGATGTGTCAATTCCAATCTGCAGATACAGACAGCCTGTATTACTTCACACCACTCCATATTTAATCCTGAAGCAATCAAATGATGGTAAATCAGAGAAAAGATTGGAGATACATTTCTGACATGATGGTTTTAGCAACCCCCACAAGCAATGTTTCCCCTAAAAGGTGAATTTGTGTCTCTGAAATTCACAAGTTCCTGTGTAAAAGTTTGCACAACAAAGCAGGTGAAGAAATATCAATTCTGACACACCAAATCCCACTTTTTGAAGTCGCACAGCTTCACTGTCCAGGTGTTCAAGACCTTTGCACCAGAGGAAGATTTGTGTGAAAATATTTCACCTGCAAACATTGCTGCTAAATGAAGGAAAAAGGCAGAACTTGGCAGGTCCACAGGTGCAAAACACCTGCCCAGGCTGTGAGCAGCATTTTCCTTGTACAAAATATTTACTTTTAGGTTTCACAGCATAATTCACAATTTAAGCCAGGTAGCCAATATTTTCAATTTTATTTCCCACTCTTTGGTGCTTTCTCCTCTTCCTTTTCATTGCAGTTCCAGCAAGTTGGTGGCTCCAAGAGTTCTAGCCCATAGGAAATAAAAAGTAATAATAAAAAAGAAATTCAACTTTAAGACTTCATCATTGCTGTGAAAAGATTAAAAATCTAATCCAAACACACCTTTCAGAGCCAAGCAGGAGGTACAAGTGGGATAACATCTTTGGTTCTTTCATAAACAAAATTTGCAAAGATTAATTTGTGATTTAGCTGCAGGTGTTGGCAGTAGTGCTGTTAAGCACCTGCTCCATCCCTATGAAATCCTGTTGGTGTGTTTGCCTCAAATTTAAGTACAGGAAAAATTGTGTTCCTAAACAAGAGCTGCTGGGAGGAAACTTCACAGCAAGGCTGAATTTTAAATTAATTGATCTCCAAACTTCTCCATCAAAACTCCCTGCTCTGACACAAACAGTGTCAGAAAAATAGTGACACCAATTCTGCAGCAGATAGAAAAGCAGTTCTAGGAGACTTTCGGGCACTAAAGAAAGAATTGCAAAAATCTTCTGATGGTTTCATACTGAAAAAAATAATTGTATTGTTAGAATGTTCATTTTACTTTTCAAACAGAATCATATCCTGAAGAGTTATATAAGGTTTGGGCTGTGAGTAAAAAGGATTTCGTCCCAGGGAAAATTTGAATCTAGTGAAAAATTTTGAATGTTGTGAAAAATAAAATTATTATTTGAGATAATATTATATATTATGTATTTTACTTTTAGGGACAATGCCTTGGGGGACACAAAGGTGAGGTGGCCCAGCCTGGAGGGAGAAGCTGCCCATGGCAGATGCTGCCACCCCTGGGGACTGAGCTGGCTCCTCACTCACAGCCTGTGTGGCACCACGCTGTGCTCACTGAGGCTGCAATTAATGCAGAGTTATTAATCAAGCCCTGCTCTCCCCACTCCTCCTCTGACTCTGCCCTTGCACCCAAAGCCCCCTGTGCAAGGGCCCTGCAGGTGAAGCAGCAGCTCCATGGATCTGGAGGGGCTCCAGGTGAGCCCTCAGCCGCTGCCTGCTCTGCTCTGCTCACCAGGGAACAACTTCTCCTTTCACTCTGGGTGGGGATTCCCATATTTGCCATCACCCATGTCTGTTCCAGCTGAGGGACAGCTGAATGATCCCATCACACAGCACAGGGAATGTTCCTTTGGCTCCTGGTGTGGGCCAAAGTGCCCTTGGCTCTAAAAACCCTCATGGAACCCATGACTGGCTTGTGCACCTTTGGGATTCCCCTGCAGCAATTAACACAGCAATGCTAAAATATAATTACAGTACGTCCATTCTAAGGGATTAGACAATGTGCCCCATAGAACTGAGTTCATCCAGTTTGATTTTTCCACCTTTCTGCACCCTAGATTGTCTTCTTCCGCTTCCCCATGTGCTTTGTGCTGTCATTAGGAAAACAAACCAGTAAGATCTACTAATGATCATCCCCTCTGGCTTTATTACATTTTTCTGAGTAGATTAAGATGAGATATCAGGAAAAAATCCTCCCTGTGAGGGTGGGGAGATGCCCAAAGGAGCTGTGGCTGCCCCTGGATCCCTGGAATGTCCAAGGCCAGGTTGGAGAGGGCTTGGAGCCACCTGGGATAGTGAAAAATGTCCCTGCCATGGCAGAGGTGGGACTGAATGAGCTTTAAAGTTCCCTTCCAACCCAAACCATTCCATGATTCCACAAATATGCTGAAATTTCTCATGATCCCATGGAGAAGGCACTCAGCCCAGTTTAATTTCTTCTGTGCTGCTGTATTTTATTTTATAAAATATATCATTCTTATTATATATATAATATATAATATATAACATATAATATATCATATATAATGTATACATTATATATAATATACAATATACACATTATATAATATATACATTATATTATATATTATATACTATACATTATATATTATATATTATACATTATACATATTTCATATATATTATAAATATATAATATTTTAATATATTTATATATAATATATGCCATCTATATTTATTTTATATATAAAATATAGAATATTTTATAATTAAATAAAAAGTATCTATAATATTTGTAATATAATTTTGATATATATATATATTTTTAATAGCTGGCCACCAGTTCCAGATGTCTCTAAAAAAGGAGAGCATGTGAGTAATTCAATGCCAAGCACCAGCAGTGTGCAGGCAGAACAGATGGCCATTCCCACAGCCTTGGACCTGCATCCTCCTGACGTGTGAGATGCCAACTGCAGGGCAGCAAAAAAAAAAAAAAAATCAGGTATTGGGACTTTTTTATTAACTTTCTGGGGTGAGTGACATTTTGCTGGAAGCCAGGCTATTTCTGGCTGCCATGTGTGCTGCTGCTCATCCCTAAATTGGAGATGAAGTTGTGGGAAGAGGTGGAAGCTGTCGTGGTGCTGCAGACAGCTGCAGGATGAAGGTCCCTGGTCTAGACAGATGATGATAGAATCACATATTTTTAATTTAGTGTTGAAGGACACTTCTATCAGCACCAGCTATCAGTGGATACATTTTGCTCTGTGAGAAAATAACCAATTATTGCAGCAATTCTATACAAAGAAGTGGGATCATACAAGTAGAAGTGAATGATAATAAATATATGAAGAGATGTTATGGACTTTTTGCATCTTAATGTGTAGATGAAAAGTTGCAGATAGATTTACATATAAAGAAAGATTTGGATTTACATATAAAGAAAAAAATATCTAGATAGGCAATCAGTTGTCAAGGTTTTAGTGCCTTGGTTCCTCACATTTTCTCTTAATTTTCATATTGAAATTAATCATTATTTCATTGAAGTAAAAATAACAAGAAAAAAAATTCAGCCCTTCCTTAGCTTTGTGATTCAGCACCTTTGACCCATAGCAGGTTTTTCACAAAACCTTTCAACATCTCTGCAGAAAGAAAACCTGAAATTGTGGCTGCACTGGTTTATTCCATGATTAAATGAAAATGTCTCTGTTTCCAGCAGAGTTCTCCATTGTCTCCATTACTTGAAGCGCACACTTTTGGATAATTTACACATTCTAAACACTCATCTCTGGCATATTAGCACAATTTCCTTTATCAATCTAAAATTCACCTTGATGCTAAGTGATAACCACACAAGTTACTTGCACAAACTCTGGTTCCTCATTTCTAAATCCTCCTCCTGATTTTAACTCATTCACCCTAAAAATTGTTCACTTTAAATGGAAAGCTTTAGAAGTTCAGTAGTTAAGTTCCTATGCTGAAATTCCAGCCAGGAGGAGCCCAGATTTTGCAGCAGGGCTCCCACTGATGTGGCACTGACAAATAAATGAGTGAATTTTGCCTGATGTTTTCTCCCATACAAAACACTGGCAGCAGTGTGCAGGGCCATGTCTTTGAGAGCTGAGCACCCCTGAGAGTGCTTCCAGATACAGCCACAATGCACATTCTCAGTTAATTTGATAAAGATCATTTTCATTTTCCTGCCAGCCATTCTGTCTTTGGGAATTATTGCCTCCAGTGCCAAGCACAGGAGCACATTGTGCCAGGCAGCCCCTGCTCTGCAGGCTCAGCAGAATTCTGGGGTCCTTGAATTGTTAATAATTCCTGAAGGGACTGATCATTCCCTCAGCTGACACCAAAATTCCCACTAGCCCTGACAGAGCAGGATAAGGTTCTTTTTTTGGGCCCCGATCTACCAGGAGCCTGCACAGCCCCATGGGTTCCCATCTTTGCCATCTGAATTTGGTACCTGTAGCCCAAGGGTGTAAAGAATATTATAGAGAGTCTCTTGAAACATGCAGAGGGTAATAAAGGTGGTGTGAGAGCTGGAAAACATCACTTAGAAGGCATTCTGGGCACTAAAAGCAGTTATTAAGCTGTAGCTACACTGTGGGATTTTCTGCCCTGCTCCTTGCAGTTCTCCACAAACACTGGACAAGGCTAGGAATGGCAGAAGGGGTTTGAAAATGGAAAAAATACCTGATAACTTCTTGTTAGTCTCTTTCTGAAGAGAATTGAGCACTGGCAGCACAGGGATGGATCCATTTGTGGGCATGGGATGTTCTCAATTTTCCCTTGGGGCAGCAGAGAGGGGATGGGCAGCAAGGGGAGAACTTGGACAAGTCCCTGTCAGGAATGGGATAAAAGGGGTTAATCCTGCTTTGGGAGCAGGTGTGTGTGGCTTCTGGGAATTATTCCCATCCCTGTTTTTTACTGGGAATTATTCCCATCCCTGTTTTTTACTGTAAAAAGGCTCTGGGGCTGCTCAGAGGCAGCAGAGGTCCTGCCAAGCAGAGCCTCTCCAGCCACAGGGCACAGAGGGTTTGTTCAGCCATTCCCCTGCTCCTCAAGCAACTCATCAATGCAAAGTCAAGCTTTAAATACCTCCTCCTTCAGTTCCATAAAAATCTTGGTGACAAAACTCTCAGCTACCCAGAGGTCTGTGGGACAAGAGTTTGGTTCAGAGTCTGAACCAAAATGCTTTGCAATTTGATTTTTTCTCCTACTTACTCCAACCCACAAATAATTTCCAGTCCCTCTGCTGTTTATAAACCCCCACAGTCACGCTGTGCTCCATCCTCATGAAAACAACCACAGCACATGCACGTGGCTCCCAGCACATGCATCTTTTTGCCAGTGTGTGGCTTATGATGTGGCTATTAGCCAGGCTGCTGGCATTTCAAAATTCATCCCATTCCCCTCGTTCTGTCCCTCTGAGGTGCTCACATCAGGCTGAAATTAATTTCTAGGTATTCCAGTTCTGCTCCATGATGTCTTTTATTTTAGAAGGACATCTAAAGAAGAAGGGGGAAAAAGAAACTCTTATTTTTTTTTTTTTAAATTTGGATCACAGCACCAGAGCAAACAATGTAATCCTGATCTACCTGCTCTTTTGATTTTTTTCTCTATTTTACAATAGAGAATAGACTCAACAAAATTCATTGGGAGCTTTAGAACAGTGAGAAAATTAATCACTGAGCAAACTCACAGTGAGAGGGGTGAATGCTTTGGGTGGCCACAAGGTGCTGAAATCAGGTTTGTAACCCCCTTACACAGGTCAGGACAGGTGCTGTGGATCCCTTGGCTGATAAAAGGTTCTGATATTTATTTCTATTTATATTTATTTTTAAACTTACATTTTTATTTATAATTAACTGATATCTAAATTAATATTTAACTTATATCTATATTTATATTTAACTTATATCTATAGTTTTACTTAACTTTACATTTAACTTCACATTTAACTTTATATTTATATTTAATTTACATTTATATTATATCTATATCTATATCATCTGTATCTTCTATATAATCTATATCATACATTTACATTTACATTTACATTTACATATATTTGCATTTATATATTTATATATATATATATTTATATTTATATTTATATTTATATTTATATTTAACTTATATCTATAGTTTTATTTAACTTTACATTTAACTTTACATTTAACTTTATATTTATATGTAATTTACATTTATATTATATCTATATCTATATCTATATCTATATCATCTGTATCATCTATATCATCTATATAATCCATATCATACATTTCTATTTCTATTTCTATTTCCATTTACATTTATATTTACATTTATATTTATATTTATATTCACATTGAGGACTAGAGAAGGCAATAGAGCAAGCTGGAGTTTCTCAGCTGGTCTTTCAAAATGAAGAGTTTTCAGGGACAGAGCAGCATGGATGGATAAAATACTCCCAAACCTGGGATTCACCCCTATAGCCTGTACTCCAAACTGCAGTTTGCTGTGAGAACAGCACGTGTTGGAGAGGAAATTGTTGCTCAGTGCTCTCTGAGAAGCCTGATGAGAGGCAAGAGAGAGGCATAACCAGGTATCAGATGAAATTTCACTTCTTAGAGCAACAGCTCCATTCAAAACCCACAGCAAGCGTTGCCTGGGGACAAACTGCCCTGCAAGGGGCACCTGGATCCCCCCTGGCACAGGAACAAGTGCTCTGGCACTGAGCTGTGGCAGGAGCTGTCAGCTGGGGTGTCACACACGGCACAGACCGAGATCAGTGTGCTGAGCTCCAGTGTCAGGCGTGCAGGGAGCCCTGCTGGATTCCAGCCCCACAAATTGGGGTCAGGGGGACCTGAGAGCCCTCCCTGCCCTGCCAGCCCCTCCAGTGCCAGCTCCAGTCCTTAACAGTGCAGTTCTTGTTCCCTGGGTTAGGAAAATTAATCCACAAACGCCAGAGGTTTGTGTCCAAAAAGGAGACAGAGGAGTCCTTTGACTTTATTCCAATAAAGGGAGAGGCCATGGGGCATTCCCCTGGGGTCTCTCCAAGTTTTGGAGGGCTCAGCCTCCTTTTTATACCAATTTCCCACATTTCCCTCTCTTTTTCCCCATTTCTGAGGTACTTGTGAGGTTCAGACTTCCCAAAACACCTGATACCAAAGATTTTCCTCTAATGTACAACCCTCCCCTTTAATTTTTAATTCTTGTGGAATTAAGGGGTTTTTTCCCCATTTCTGAGGTACTTGGGAGGTTCAGACTTCCCAGAATGTCTGATTCCAAAGATTTTCCCTCTAAAGCATAACCCTCCCTTTTAATTCTTATGGAATTTAGGTGTTTTTCCCCATTTCTGAGGTACTTGAGAGGTACAGACTTCCAATACACCTGATACCAAAGATTTCCCTGTAATGTATAACCCTCCCTTTTAATTTTTAATTCTTCTAGAATTTAGGGGTTTTTCTCCCCCATTGCTTCTTTCATCTTTCAATGTCTAATTTCATTTCTCAGCAAACCTAAAGTCTGTTTGTAAAAGCAAATATATTTTTTCATTTATCAATCAATGGAACCCTTCCCATTTTTTTCTTTCATTTCTCAGTGCTGGTTTTATCTGCCAGCAGACCCACAGCTGGTTTGTAAAGACAAATCCCTCATTCCTTTCACCTGTTTCCATTGCTGAAGCAATCTGCTTTTCCCTGGTCCTTTACAGATGTTTTATAAGTGCACAGGAATGGTTTAATCTATAAGCTCTCCCCTTGGTTTCCAACAAAATCTAGCAGGAAGAAAAAAAATATATTTTAAAGGCATTGCACAGGCTGCGTGTAATAGCTACCACATAAATGTATTGCAATACTGCTCATTTCAGCCCAGAAATTGGGTTTTATTCTGACACTTTGTGTAAAAGGGAGATGACAGCGGTGCCAGCTTGCTGAACTTGTCAAAGAGATTATTTTGATTAATTTACTTCTGCCTTGCTCACTCTTCTCCCAAGGGCTGGAGGAAACGGCCTCAGGCTGAGCCAGAGGAGGTTTAGATTTGAAAATATTTGAAATATTTGAAAAAATTCCATCTAGAAAGGGTGATCAAGCATTGGAATAGTGGAGTCACCATTCCTGAAAATGTTCAAACCTGAGGACAGGGCTCAGTGGTGGTGGGCTCACAGCTGGACTTAGAGCTTTATCCCAACCTCACCAATCCTATAATTCTACAATTGTGCTGCTCCTGGGGCTGCCACCACCATTAGAAATCTCTGATTTCTGCAAGGATTTATTCTGGAAATCACGAAAAGTGCACCAGGAAAGTTTTCTTCTTCTTTAGACCCTTGGAAAACTCCACTTCAGAGGGTGACAGCCTGACTAATATCAGCCTGGGGAAGTGGCTGCTGCTCCCAGCTGTGCTGGGAGTAGGTGCTTTTCCATAATATTTTAAAATATCTGCAGCAAAATCACAAATTCAGGGTGAGGCTGAGCCCTGGCCAAGGAAATCCATCCAAGCAGCACCACAAAGTCACCTCCCATTCCTCAGTGGGTCTGAAGTCAGTGAGTTTCCCATTGGTTTTACTTTAAAAACTACAAATTCACCTTCACAAATGGGACACAAACTTTGCCACATTGTCTTCAAAACTCCTGCCACTTACACAAACACCACCCCACAGTAAAATCTCAAAAATGTGAATATTTTGCTCAGCAAATCTGTGGCTGCTGGGCCCAGGCTGCAGGCAGGCTGAGAGATGGACAGAAGTACATGTTCCTTTTTCTCTCTTTTTAGGTGCAAATATAATCCTGAAGATGATAAAATATTCATGGTACTAAATATTTAAATTCTTCTACCCTGCTGGTCTGGGTACTTCTACATTCACCAAAAAAAAAAAAAGGAAAAAAAAAAGGAAAAAAAGAGAGAGTTCTAAAAACTGAAAACAGAAACGCAGTGAAACAGAAAAAATGTGTGTTCAGCAAACACAGGTGAGTGTTTAGGAAATTGCAGCTTTAGTCAAAGCATTGCCACTGAAACAGCGATGAATTTATTGCAAAAGAATTACAAGAAAAAAGTAATTCACAGGGTCTCAGGTGAGGGAACACTTGCTTAAGAAGGGAACTGCACCTCTCTCAAAAGAAATGTTCTCAAATCCTTTTGGGCTGGTCTTTTAACAGGAAACACTTTATGAAATGTGTTTTAAGAACCACTAGATTGAGTTGACAATCCCCTCTATAGATATTTATTTACTGAGACATCCAGATCTCCTCTCACACTTGATTTTTACCAGTTGGCATTTATGTTTTCCAGACAGAGCCAGAATTATCCACAAATCCGTGAAAAATCCATGAGAAAATGTTGATGTTGATATACTGAATATAGAAAACACATGAGCAAACATCTTCCAGATCTGCTGTTAAACTAAAGTGATAAAGTTTATCCAACTCTGCAAACATAAAGGCAGGAAAAAAACCCAACAAATGACACACCTGTAGAGCCTTGGCCATTTTACTTTAAAATGCAAACCCAAAGCATTCAGAACAAATGGAGCATTTCTTTCATTTCCAGCCACATGAGCGATGCTGAATTATAATATGGGGCACATTTGAGGGACTTTGCTCCAGTATTAGGCCTTTAAATAAAAGGTTTTGTTCCTTATTTCTTTCTCCCATTTTCTTTTTTTGTGAGGGATTTTAACTCTTTATCTCTTCAAGGTTTTATTCCCCTTGATACAGCTGCAACCACAGCAGCAGGTTATTTCACCCCAAAATTGGTGTGGTTACTCATTGTGCTGTGATCAGCAAGAAGAATTCAGAGCTCAGAGAAAAGAATCAATCAAGAGTAAATCATTCTCCAGAATGGCTGAAAAAAATACAATTCATGGGATATGAACCCAGCAGGAGCGAGTTACCCCAAGCTGTGAAATTCCTGAAATAATTTCCTTTTCCAGGATTTTCTAGGAAGGTGATCTGTGTAAGGACAGAGGGGAGAAAAGCTGTTACACAACTCTCCTTGCTCACGTTTCAGAATTGCTTCATCAGGGCCCAATCTGGCAGTGTCACCCACACCCAGAGCTCTGCATCTGCCTGCCCATCTGAGAGCTTAATCTGCCTCTTTCATAAGATAATTACTGCAGGAATCGTTAATATTGCCCGTAATCGCTGGGCTTTTGTTAACACCTCTAAACCAGCCCAGCTCACACATCGGTTTGCACGGAACCTGGAACTTTGTGTTAAAGGAAGGACAAAAATTAGGGCTGAAATTTGCTGCTTTTGAACTCTGAGCCCACATCCAGAGCAACCCTTTGGGTTCTCTGCTGCGAATAATCCACCAGAAATTACTGATTTCTCTCCTTAATAAAAGGGCATGAATTCTCTCAAAATAACTGTCTTGATGCAGAAAATAACGTGGAGCATGGGACATCCCTTTAAAGGAAATTCTAACACTGAAATGTGAATCAGAAAGTGATTTCAAGAGAAAACTCCCCATTCCTGCCTAGTGAGAACCCCAAAATTTGTTAAAGGAACTAGAGAAATTATTTTTCTCCCCTCACATTTCTCAAAATCATTCCTCATTCACCACTGGTGACACATCTATATCCTAGAGTAGGTATGCACAAATGTATTTATTTATGCACTTAAAGGATGTCCAATACAAGCAATAAGAAATAAGAAAATGAAGTTGTGTAGTGTTAAATAATAGAGGCAAAGAAAACTTCTTATCAAACATGCATGAAAGTGATCTATACACAAATGACAGCAAGGAAATGTTCTTTATACATCAACCTCTGCATGAAAATAAAAAGCTTTTGAAATGACATAAATATGAGTATTTATCAAATTCTTCACTCAGTATAAAAATGATCTTTGCCAGTGCAGGAAAAACACTTTGATTCCTAACAAGGTGTTTATTTGGGTGTGGTTTTGGGTTCTGTTTTTTGAGTGCTGCTCTCCTGCAGGTCCAGGGGTGTCACATTCACATTCTATGGAAAAATCCCTTTGCCTTCCAGGATTTTTCTCCTGGGAAGCTGAGAAGCCTCAGAGAAAAAGGAAAACAATAATTATCTGATTTGCTTCTCCTGTGTTTCGCTCATGTGGGAATGTGTTTGGAGATTGTTTATCCACAGGTGATTGTTTCATGTGAATTGTTTTGACTCATTGGCCAATCAGAGCCAAGCTGTGTCAGAACTCTGGAAGGAGTCATGAGTTTTCATTATTATCTTTTAGCATTCTGTCTATATATTTTCTGTATTCTTTAGTATAGCATAATATATAATATAATATAATATAATATAATATAATATAATATAATATAATATAATACAATATAACATAACATAACATAATATAATATTATATATTATATATTATATAATACATATTATTTTCTATTCTATTCTATTCTATTCTATTCTACCCTATTCTATTCTATTCTATTCTAGAATAAATTAGCCTTCTGAGCACATGGGGTCAGATTCCCCATCCCTCCCCTTGTCTGGGGGCAGCACAAACACAATTCAGGGCTGTGATGGATCTGTGCAGGAAGGGAGCCCCAGGCTCGGGTTTCAGCTTTGCCAGGGCACAAAGCCAGGCAGGATGGATGAGGGGGAGGAAGGAGGCAAACAACACCAGCCAGGTGACTCCAAACACGACACCAGGGAGCAGATGAGCTCCTTGATGACAGCCCCTGAAGCTCCTCTCCTGCCATGTCTCTTTCCATGACTCAACTTGTGGTTTTAATGATGCGCCCTCGCTGCTCGTGAGCCAGGAGAAGAGATTAATCAAAGCACTGCTGCTTGATTAAAGCATTAATAATATATTTTACAGCAGCAGGGCTGTCTGTTAGAGGGAGGTTAAACTGTCTTTGGCAGGAGAGGTGTTTTCCTTCGTTAAATGTCAGGGGAGAAAAGTTCCAAAAACTGAGCAAAACCAAGATTTGGCAATGAGTAAAACTATTCTTGTCACCACGACTCTGCTGCCTCCAAAGAAAAATGGGAAATGCACTAAATTGGAGGGGGTTTAACAGGGATTTGAGGTGATCTCACATTTCTGACCCCTTTATTTTTGTTTTTTTCATGGAGAGAGGGGTCTCTCCTGCCAGAGGAGGTGCCAGCCATGGATAACCCAAAGGGGGATATCTGCTGTGGCTCAGTGCTGATTGCTCCCCATCCCCCTGGAAACATTCCCAGTTATCCTGAGGGATAACTCACTGGATTAAATCATTTTAGGAGCCCAGCTTTCCTCCTCTGACAGAGTGGGGTATCTGTCATGGGTTAAAATTGCCCAGAATCAACTTGAATAACAGATAAATAAAAACAACTTATCCTTAAAAAGAACAAAATTAACAACAGTGGGACAAGAATGAAAAAGGATGAAGCAATGAAGAATATTAAGATTGACAGCAGTGTTTTCTTCCATTCATAAATGTGATGATTCCATTTGTTTTGCAATAATGATATTTCACACAAGAGAATGGTTTAAAAAAAGAAAATTAAATCAAAATGTGTCAATGCAATAAAAATGTTTCCAAATCCCTGGACTGATTTTCTACTCACTTCAATCTCTTTTTGCTGGTGTAGTCCCATGGAATATAATAGCTTTGCTCTTCAGGGGATAAAATCAGATATAGAAATGAAGTTACAAATGGAAATGATGCCAAAAAGTCCCAACTTACTCTCCTGGGCAGTGTGCCAGAGCAGGACACTGCCAGAAATCATATTTTTGTCCAGGTAAAAAGACAAATGAATAGACAAAAATTAAAGGTCAGCTGTTAATGAGTATTAAACAACACCATCTGAAATAATCCCAGATAGATATGACCAAGAAATTAATATCTAAAACCTAGAAATAAAAAAAAAAAAAAAAACCTCATAGAAGGCTGAATGTCTTCATTTTACCTCCAGCATGGACCAGACATTCCAGACTCTGCAACTTCAAGCACTCAGCTGGATTTATTCCTTACTGATGCAGGTACTAAAGCACTTCTGTCCCTAAAAAACCTAATTCTAAATATCAGACAGGAATAATAAACAGCACAGCATGGGACTGCTGTAAAATGGAACTATGGGAATTGTCTCTTGTATTTTCAAAGCGAATCTATCCACAACTTAATTTGGATTTTTTTTCCTCTTGTCCTTATCTGAAAGAGATGTTACAAGGAATGCTGATAAAATCACTTTGCTGTCAATTATGAACTGTGAGGCAGATAACAGGGGTGGTTATGGCTTCTGCATAAAAATGACTAAACAATAATTAAAAAAATGCTAATTACAAACCAACTGGAACTTTTTAGGGCTTTCTTATGATTTCTGCATCTTTAGTGGGTCACTCGTGGGTCTGTGTTTCTGAAGAATCCACACTCATACTAAAAGATAACCCTTAGGGAAATCAAAGGGATGGACAAGGTCTATTTTTGTCTTTAAGTCAGCCTGAATAAACTAAGCCATAGCCAAAAATATATGGAGGAAAGAAAATTTGCTGCTCTTGTGGCACATCCCCCTCATCCGCAGCAGGGTGAGATAAAGGACACAAATCACCCACAAATCACCCACAAATCACCCACAAATCACCCAAATCACAAATCAAAGGGTGAGCTGCTCACCACTAAGGGCCATAGGACATCAGCATTCTGCATGCCTGGCATCAGCTGGTTAAAACTGATATTAAAAAACTTGAATTTAATGGAAATAAAAGGATATAGGAGTGTCTGTAGCTCCAGATTGCATCTCCAAGTAGAAGAGCTCACCCCTCATAACAAATTCACTCCAGGTTCTGGCACAGAAAATCAGAACATTTATTGAACAAACAGCAAGTGTTGCACCCAGCTTTTTATTAGAGCTGTAAAATTGTAATGAAATTAAAACCTTTTTAAAACAAGGTATTTTGAATCTTTTATAAAGGTGTGTGGCTTCTGACTACAAATCAGCAGCCTGCTCTTGCTCTGAAGGCATCCCAGGAGAGATCCACGGTGTGAATCTGGCAGAACAAAGCTTCAGGAAAGCCAGGAATTAGCAGTGGAATTTATTATGAAAGGATGAAGTTCAAACATATAACCATTAGCCAGCTAAGTCCATTGCAAATAGCTTCTGGAAGGAATTACAGTTCCAGGGACTCATTAGCTTAAGATGTGTTAATAGCAGCCAAAGGGTTTTAGTGCCTGCAGTGAATTCAGAGCTGGAGCTGTGACTGATGCTGACACTCACAGGACACCAGCTAGGCTGCTAGAATCCAAAATAAAGGGAATTCTCAGAATTTTGGCGCCCTGGAAACACAGGGGCCTTCCCTTCCTCCAGACCCTGCTTGCCTTGCTCATGTTCCCATTTTCTGCTCACACTCACAGGACACCATCCTAAATCTGAAATGCAGGGAATTTTCAGAACTGTAAGTCAAAGTTTAGAATTAAACACAGGATTTGATCTAACACCTTAGAAAAGGTCTTAGAAACTTAGAGACTTAGAAAGGTCTTCCAAACTTAAGTTTGGAAGTGAGAATGTGAGATTTATAGTTTAAAGTGAGAATGTGGATTTATATTTTAAAGCAGAGACACATTAAATTAAGAAGAAGAAAGTTTAAAGTAGTTGCAGAAGTAAACAAGAAGTTTAGAATACAGTACTGTAAGTTTATGTCATAACATAATTAACTAAAAATGCTTACACTGTAGCATGAGTCCATAAGACAAAATATTTTAAAATTAAGTCAGAACCATAAATATCCTTGTTAGCAGTGGTTTATTAGTCAGTAAATCCTTAAAAAGTCTTTTAACTAGAGGTTGTGTAACCTTCTCAACCATACAGGAAAGATGTGAGCTGAACTCACCCTTCTTATGTGAAAGATAAAACCAATAAACTGCATCATGTAAAAAACTCAGAAATCCTGTCTCTAACTCATTCAAAATTCCTTCACAAGAGACTGGAACAATCAAAATAGCCCTGGGACTGAGGAAAACAGGATTTGGCCCTTCCATTATCTGTATCAGGCAGTTGGCCAATTAATGACAATTATGGGGATTCACTCCAGAGCCTCTCAGTGAAACCAGAGACCAAGTTTTGCCTTGAAAATGGGAAATATTTTCCCGTTAGTCTGACTTAGACTGCTGCATCTATTTCCAGGGTGAACTCCCCAAGACACAACCATCTGTGTGTGCACCAAACAAGAGGCTGTTCCTGTCCATTCCTGGGATTATTAAGCTCTGCTGCAGCACCACTAATGACCAATTGAAGGGAAAACAAACTTGTATCAGACACCAGAGAGCCAGCATTGATCTCTGGGAAATATCAGAGTAAGAAAACATTGGGTTTTGCTGGAAATCATGATCAAAAATATCTCAGAAAGTCCCCAGCAAGGCAGATGTGCTACAGAGGTGTTTTTATGTCCTGAAACACTTCTTTCTCTGAGTTGTATTTAAGTTATGGGCTAATACCACCTCCCATGAAAACAAAACCACTTCTGTAACAGGACAATAATTAGGAGCACCACCAGAACATGAATCTGGAATGCACCAGTCCTTCCGAAGACCCACAGCCAGCAAAAAATAAGTCAGGATCCAAAGCTTCACAAAACCATTACTTAAAATTAAGATCTCACCCTAAACCCAGCAAAACAATAATGTTTTGTAATAAAAGCACTTCTTATTTTTCTTATCAGCTTTAGCCTTTCCTTCTCCTGTCACCAGTAATGAAGAACTCACAGCCCAAGCTGTGCTCTCCTTGCCCTTGGGTCCCTCAGCTCCTCACTGAACTCTGCCTGAACCTTTTGATCAGTTCTGTTGACAAGGCAGAAATTGATGGTTTAGCTGCTTCTTGTGCTTCCCCAGGGCTGGAGGAGAGCAGCAGCCTCAGGACCAGCAGCAGCTCTGCCCCTGAGCCAAGCAGGGGGTGCTGAGTGAAGCAGCAAAGTGAATTTTCCTCAGTTATTGTTCAGGGTGGGCTGAGGGCCCTCTGCTAATGTGGTGTGCAGGTCACATCACCCCAAACACTCTCCCTGGTTTTGCCTGCTGGGGAATCACAGGTGAGAGAAGGAAGCACCTGCACTGATTTCACAAGGTTTTGCAGTGAAAGAGGAGAGTACAAACAAGAGCACTCAGTGCTGTCACCCAACAAAGACAAAATGCATTTTAATTCTTGGTTCCATCTCCATGGTCCAACACATTGGGATGACTCCTGGGGGGGAAACAGGCTGGGGAAAGTTCCTCTGAACATCACAATTGCTGCAGAAATACTGCCAAATTGTCCCAGCAAACCCCAGCAGAATGAGGAGGGTTGTGGAGACTCATCCAGGACATGAGAAACCAGAGTTGTCTTCAAGGACTCCACCAAGAATGGGATCAGGGAAAGCTCACTGGCACTTCTGCTGC
The DNA here is from genome assembly GCF_028551555.1 of Melozone crissalis. Taxonomy (NCBI): domain Eukaryota; kingdom Metazoa; phylum Chordata; class Aves; order Passeriformes; family Passerellidae; genus Melozone; species Melozone crissalis. The sequence goes on from NW_026535785.1 coordinate 3,537,957, forward strand.
CTCTATTACTTTAGGAGCTTAGGGCAATTTGGGTGATTTCATTCTAATCAAAATCTTTTCCTATTTCTAATCCCTCCAGCAGATTAAATATTACCAGAAGGAAAATCGACACCCACACACAAAGCCTGGGCAGGGCCATTGAGTGCAGTTATTTATTGGAGGTCATTAGGGTTGAAAGACAGGCCCTTTTGGCCAGCTAAATACCCAGAAGGGAAGGACAAGCAACGGGAGAGATCTCTATCACCCTCTAAGTAGTTTCTTGTTCTCTGCTGTGGAAAGAAATAGCCTGGAATGAATAAAATTCAAATTAGTCCCTGTTCAGTGAGATGGAGCCGTGCCAAGTGCTGCCATTTACTGAAGTCCTTCCACATCTCTGCTAAAAAGGAAAGTCCTAAACAGTGACATCTTGGAGACAGAATTTGTTCTGGGCACAGGCTGCTAACAAAATGTATGCACTGATGTAAAACTCCCAAGGACTTGGAGTTTCTGCAGCCCATGCCTAAACACTGCTGAGGGTAAAAACAAATTACATGATAATTTCTGTTTGCTTCGATAAAAGGACACATTTATGGTGTTTTTCCACGCAAAATGGTTAAAATGGACTGTGAAAATTCTGCTCTGAATGCATGAGGGAATACTGCAGATCCTTTTCTCCCTTTCTTGGTGTCACACATTTCCATGTCAGGCACTGCCTGGATATTTCCCAGGCAAGCAGGTGGTAATGAAGTTATTTCCCTCAGCACCAGGAGTGTTTGGAGCCATGGCCATAGCTCAGCATCTCCTGCACCTTTCATCTCTTGTGGTTAATCAAAGGAGCAATGAAAAGGAGCCCAGGAATGAGGTGTAGATGAATATGAATTATTGAAAGGAGCTAGGAGGAAAGCACTGCAGAAACAGGAGGATCTGTCATTTAAGCTCCAGGTAAGAGAGCTTAAATGAGAGAAGTGTGTGTGGAAATGCTCTGAGTGCTGTTTGTGCTGCTTAATAGGGAGCAGGGGGTGTTGCTTTTAGTTTGCAGCAGTGTCTTGTCCTCACTCCAGCCAAGGGGAAAATCATCCTGTCATACTCCATCCTCTCCTGCTTATACTCATCCAAACCAGCCCTGGATGAGGATAAAATTTTGGGGGAGAAGAGCAACTTCACTGGAAAAACTTCTTTCCCTTCAGGAGCCTATGTGGCATTTTATTTAAGACATTTTCTGTTGGCTATTTAATGCATTCAGATGAAATTTTAGGTCTTCCCTGAAATATTCAGAGGAGGATTTCCTTTCACCTCATGCTAGCAGCCACTCAACAGCTGTGGATGGGTGGTGTCACCCATAATCTTCTAAGTTCTTTTACCTTTTCTTCATAAGACAAAACTTACACGTCTTTAAATGATTTTGTCAGCCCCATTCATTTCAAATTCTGCAAATCTCTTTCAAACAAAGAAATCCAAAGCCACAGGAGGTGAGAATTTAGCAGCACTCCCATTTAATCCATGATCCATTGCATCTTCTTTGCAAAAATCTCCACAAGAACCTTTTGATTTGTTTGGTGGATAAACTGAACAAATGGAGTCACTTTATGTTTTGCTGTGTGCTAGCCTAACATGCTGTAAAACCAGCCAGCATTTCTGCTTTCCTGACTCTTGCTTTTCATTGCATTCATCCCTCTTCCTACTTCATGCCTGGTTTGCTTTAGATTAATCCCCCACAGTGGACACACAGTAATTTCCCCAGGTTCAGCCTGAGTTTACAAGTGCCTTCCATCTTCTCTAATCTCTCTGTGTCTATCCTGCCAGGCATTTCCCTTGATTTTATTGTTAATTAATGCATCTTTGCAGTGTTTACAACAAAAGCTGGGTTATAAACGTGACTCACAGATCCATCCCTTGCCCAGTCCCACCTTTGCTGACTCAGTGTGATGGCAATTTTTAGATTATGGTGAATGAAACATTTGCTGATTGTTTTTCCTCCCTGCCCTTTTAGCAGCCACAGCTGATAAGCCCTCATGACTCTGTGGGATAAGAGGAGGTGGGGAATCCAGATGGAGAGAGCAGAATGATCACTTCGCAGGAGGCAATGCCAGCTTTGGGCAGGGAAGCTCACAAGGAGCACTTAGACCTGCCTAAAGTTCCTCATCCTCGTGCCAAACCATCTCTGGAGTGCCTTCAATCAGTGCAAAAGCTCCTCTGCACCAAAGGGTGATGGAGCAGCCAGAGATCAGGGAAAAGCGGGATTATTGACAGGAGGGCAGGAACCTGAGCCACCCTTTGGGGCTTGCAGGGCTGCAGGGTTTTGCTGCTGGCAGCCCTGGGTGCTGGGAAGGGTCAGGCCCCAGATGGGGAGTGGGAATTCCAAACAGACAGGGGAAGGCTTTGGGGGGAGGAATGGGCAAACCAAGGGCTCCCAATTCACTTTTGAAACACCAAGCTGCAAAGACCCAGGGCTGTCAGGTGGGCTGGAGGTCTGATGAGGGAAGGGCTTGGTTCACAGAATCACAGAATCAATCACAGATTCACAGAATAATGAGGTTGGAAGAGACCTCTAAGATCATCGAGTCCAACCTGTGCCCTAACACCTCACCTAGACTATAGCACCCAGTGCCATGTCCAGGCTTTTTTAAACACACCCAGAGATGGTGATTCCACCACCTCCCTGGGAAGAGCATCCCAGTACTTTATTATTCTTTCAGTGAAAATTTTCTTCCTGATATACTAAAAGAATAAAAGAAAGGATTTCATCAGAAGGCTTGAAAGGAAAGAAATGGAATGATAATAAAATCTTGTGACTGACCAGAAAGTCTGAGCCAGCTGGGCTGTGTTTGGCCATTAATTAGAAACAACCACATGAGACCAATCCCAGATGCACCTGTTGCATTCCACAGCAGCAGATAATCAATGTTTGCATTTTGTTTCTGAGGCCTCTCAGCTTCTCAGGAGGAAAAATCCTAAGGAAAGGATTTTTCATAAAATATGTCTGTGACATAAGGCTCCTCTTCTCCAGGCTGAGCACCCCCAGCTCCTTCAAACATTCCTCACAGGGTTTGTGTTCCCAGCCCCTCTCCAGCCTTGTTCCCTCCTCTGGACATGCTCCAGCATCTCAATGTCCTTCCTAAACAGGTTCCTCCCCGGGTGTTGGGATTTTAGAAGATGTTCGGTGTCAGCCTCATAAACTCATGCCCAAAGCAGAGCCAGGGACTCTCCCAAGGGGGAAAATCTCTCTCCTTCCCTCTCCAAGGGGAAAGGGCAGCTCCCTCCAGGGGCAGAGCCTGGGCAGCTCTCCCAGCCCTGCAGGGACTGCTCTGCAAGCACAGCTCCTGCTTCTAAGACTTCTTACATGATCAGATAATATCTTTATATTTCAGCCTCAACAAGGCTAACATTTCATGGATTAAAATCCAGATCCCAAGGAGAACCAGCCAAGTTATTAAGAAGAGCTCAAGGGTACTTTTCAAGAACAGTGTGGTGCTAAATACACAACAATGAGTTTTATGCATATTGCTTTTAACACAAGGTCTCAAGGCTTGGGAAGAAACATAATTGGAATTATTTTTTTTTTTTCTTACATTTAATGCATCATAAATGGAGAACTGGATTTGTATGGTAATTTAAAAAGTACGGTATTAAGAAAAACAAGAGGAAGAAATCAATCTCACCAGTAAAAACTAAAAAAAATTATATTCTCAGACCTTCCTTCACTAGTTTTAAATGATTTGAGAAATAAATTATAACAGGAGTGGGGGAAAAAATCAACAGCATTCAGTATTCAAACCCACCTCACCTGCTTAGCAATTCATGTTTTAATCTGGCAGTTTGTCACAGTAGCTAATGGAATTTTAACTCTATTTCTCTTTCTGTTTGAAAGCCGAAAACACTTCTGTGTTTTATTCTTGAGCTAGATAACTTTAAATAATCGGTCTTTCTAGTAACTTACCCACCTGATAAAAAGCTGTCTTCTCCAGCAGAATTGGTTGAAGATCAAATTTTAATACTCCTGTCCTTCTCCCTGAATGGGAGTCTGTTGTCATGTCTCAGTATTTCAATCACAGTTCTTACAAGGCCACAGTAATTATATTTATTTGATTTATGGCTAGGAGAGTGAGGCACAGAGATACTGAGTGATATGGCTGGGATGACAAAGAGAGATTTTTACAATGGCAACTGGATTGTGACCACAATATTCCTTTTTAATTCTACACCAGCCAATGGCAGATACTTCAGTGTGCACTGTGAGTCAGGTGTGTGTCTGTGTGTACAGGCAGAGCCCAAAAAACAACAGCACTGCTAGGCAGACACATCCATAACAGAGCTCTTGCAACATCTGGTTAAAATCTTCTTCAGATTTTCTTCCTAGAAAATTAACACCTTTTTCTGTCCATGTTCCTCTTCAAATCCTGAAACGGGTGCAATTTTCTCTAACTCATGGTGGCACAGGGACAGTCCCTCTGTCACCTGGCCCTGTGTAGAAACCTTCTCTATGAATCAAACCTTTTTCTGTCTTAATCATCTCTGCTGTTCCTGGCTGCAGAAATGCACGAAAATGGTAAAAACCCCAATCTTGGCACTCAAAGCAGTCAAGTATCAGGTTTAGAGGGTCACCAGAAAGAGAAGTTATTATCTCTGTGGCTGTATCCTGTGCTCTGTATTGGATATTTGTGGTATTTCAGTGATCCAGAGCTGCACCACTGAAATGAGTCCCTTGGTATCAGTCATGAAAATGGTGTGATTCAGAAATGCTCTGGAACTGAAATAAAAAGCACTTGGTAAGAAAAGCATTTATGGAGTTTTTCTCACAGTTTATGTTGTCAAGACGTTTCCAGCTCTGAGAGAAACATTAAAATGCATAGTCCAAATGTGCCTGCAGAGACAGAGAGAAAATGGAGGGAAAACTTCATTTATCAGCAGCAGCCTCCTGCTGATTATCACCAGGCCTCCCTTTCCAACCACTTGGTTGCTGAGCTCTCAGTGAGGTCAAAAATGCTGACCAGACATTTTTCCTGATGTGCTCAGACAGATGTGCCCTTTGGTTTGGATCTCCAGGTGCTCAGAATGGCAGAAAACCTTTCTCAAACAGAATTCACTCAGTCACAAGGCTGGAAGAGACCTTCAAGATCACCGAGTCCAACCCAGCCCCAGCTCCTCAACTCAACCCTGGCACCCAGTGCCACATCCAGGCTTTGTTAAACACACCCAGGGATGGGGACTCCACCGCCTCCCTGGGCAGAACATTCCAGAACTTTATCACTCTTTCTGTAAAAAAATTTTTTTAATATCCACTCTATGTTTCCCTTGGCACAGCTTGAAGTTGTGTGCTCTGGTTCTGTCAGTGCTGCTGGAGACAGAGATCAAACCCAGCTGAGCACAGGCACCTTTCAGGAGCTGCAGAGAGTGATAAGGTCACCCCTGAGTCTCCTTTTCTCCAGGTTTGTGTGTGGAGCTCAGGATGAGACTGTTCAGCAGAGCTGGAATCAGGAGATTTCAGATTTTCTGGGTCCTGTTCTCCAGTCTCTGTCTAAATCCTGATCCCACAGCACCTGGGCATTCCCTCCTGATCCATCCACTCAGCCCCAAGCCTGGCACTCAGCTTTTCCTCTGCCCATGCCACACAACATTTTAATTCCTTAAACCCTTTTAGACCTAAGTGATTCATCCCTTATGCAAAATTCATTGGGGTCCATGGAGGAATGATTATCCCTTTAGGATTCCTTTCCTCAGCCACTGTTTCTTAAAAGGCATAATTTTCTAGACAGCCCAGAGGAAAAAAAGCACAGAAAAGTTCAGGAAACTTCAGCAAAGTTGGCTCAGGTTCAGTTTTCATGCATGGAGAGGAGAGAAACCACACAGAAATGCATGTGTTACATGTCATGAACATTATTTTACATTTACATAGCAAAGAAATGTCCCAAATGGTTCATTTGCTTCAATGGTAATTCAGATGTGACCCCTTCCAGCTTTCATCTGAGAAAAAAGAAACTTTTACAGAGGCAAGGAAGGAAATAAGGAATAAACACTGCCAGTGATATGTGTCTCAGTCTTCCAAGACAATTTGTGGCACAACAGGACTGTGGATCACGGCTGGGGTTTCCAAAGACAGGGATGAACCAGCAATATTTTATAAAATATTTTATAAACCAAACCCTGGGTACTCACAGCCTGATTTAGCACATGCTCCTGGGCCATTGCAGCATTATTCTGCTGGAATCAATAATGCTGCAACTTGGGAAGACTTGAATAATGAAGAGGTGGATCGAGTGCTTTACTGTCAATTTAATTATTCATACAAATGAGGCATTTGGCAAGAGAGGGGATTTCTACTGCTTCATAAAGGCAAATTATGGGGGAATAAACAGGAACATGAACCAAACATTGCTGGACTGAATAAAATGTTGGCATCAATCCTTAAAGTTTACCTTGCAATGTGTAATGTCATAATTAAATGGAGAAAAGGAGGCCAAGCTATTCTTTATGGCCAGTGAGTAGCAGAGGGATCTGAAAAGAGGCTGAATTTCAATGTAACAAGGCTATCTAAATCCAATTAATTCCAGAAGTGCCAACCACCAGTGAACACAATGGAAGCATTTAAATGAATTTTTGGGTGTTTAAATGCTCTTTTCAATCACGTGTAATTTGTTGTTGGTTTTTTTCCCAAATAACTGAAAAATTGTTTTATTTATCATCAGCATTCACATGGCACAAACAAAAAGAACCTGAGGAGGGCCAGGGCTATAACTTGGCTGAGGCTTAAAGGAGAATCAGAGCTCACAGACAACAGGCTGTGCACTCAATCAGTAAAAGAAACAGCATCAAATAATTTTGTGTTGAAATTGCACCCACTGAAGATGCAGCACTGAAGATGCTGATTTCTAAGCCAATGAATGAGGAGACTTTGAAAATTAATTTCTTTTCCTCTTTTTTTCCCCTCCTCTTTTCCAGTGCATTCATATTTCCTTAAATAATTATTTTGATTTACACTTTTGTTTTCCCCCTGACTTTAAAAGCCTGAGATGCATCTTGTAGTAGAGATGCCAGGCAAAGCAATTATCTTGGTATTATATTTAAGCATCACAAAAAGCCTGTTTGGGGAGGGAGGAGGATTGACAACAGTGCTTTTATTAAATTACAAGCTGCTCCCTGCAGAATGGTTGGGAGGCTGGAAGCACTGAGCATTTCTGAGTGAGATTGCCCATTATATACAGACATTATATACAGGAGATTCTATACATGCCCATATGGGTATAAACAGATAATTCAGGTCTTTTTGGCTCTTCTGAGAGGGAAATATTGTCAGGTAAATATTGCAAAAGGGGCAACACCAAGCTCAGAGAGCCCTGAATGCCCTCAGGTGTCTCAGCACAAACACAAGGTCACACCAGCAGCCCCCTGTACATCATCCACCAAGAATTTTGGGGGAACAAGAACAGGAAAAGCATCCAGGTAGTGCTAAAACATCTCCCTGGTGCCCAGGAATAGGAGGGTTGCTGACTTTCTGTGCCAGACATTGGATCTGCCTGGGGAACCTTCATTGCAGAAATTTCTCAGCTCTTTCCTAAATACGTTACACTTCTGGCCGCTGCAGCAGCATGTGCCCATAAATCCTACAGTTTTATTATGGGCTCTGTGGAAAAGAAGAAATCTCTGTTTTCTGTCTCTATCTGCTCTTCATACAGGATGTTGGCACAGCTGCAGAGAGCAAAACAGGAGAGGTGAAATCACAGGTGAGCAAGTGAACGCCACCAGCTTTCCACCTCCTGCAGCATCAACCCTTATCAATCCCTGAATAAAGGTCCTGTGAGGGCTTTAATTACTGAAACCTGCAGGGGAAATTTGCTGCTTTCAAAGGACAGCTCTGCCAGGTTCTCCTGTCCCAGGGACAGGGTTTGCACTGAGCCATCACAGCCACAGCCTGCTGGGCAAGCAGCTCCCCCTGCTCCTTCCTCAGCAGCAGCACCCTGTCCTTGCTCTGCAGCAGGGAGAGACGAAGGGCTGCCAGCTCTTGGCTCCTTTTTTCTACCTCTGCCTCGGGATTGAAGCTCTCCAGGTGATATTTTGTGTTCAGACTCAGGTGTTTATTATTTCTTATCTATATTACTAGTCCTGAGTTCTACAGCATTCCACTAACAAGCTACAAAATGGCCAACTATCTTCCTATACAAGGTTTTTTTAAGGCTAAACTGTCCAATTAAGAAATGACGTCTAAATTATTTTCACTTTTAACCCAATAACTAATCACTCAAAGTTGCAATGTGGACTTTTCTGTCCAATTACAAAATACCACCCAAACCCAAGGAGAAGAAGGTGAGGAACAACCAGCCACCACCCTAAGACCCTAAAATCCCAAACCCTCCATCTTTTCCCATATCTATTACTCTATTCTAAAACCCCAAACTCTAAGTTTTCCACCCTGTGATATCACACACTTCCAATCAAACTCCACACCCACAATCCCAGTGCTACCAATCAATTTTGGAAGCCCTCTCCATGGTCTCAGGTCAAATATTTTCAGTATTTTCCTGTGGGTCTGTGCCCTTCAGCACAGAAAGTTGAAAATTCTCAGCATCCAGGATTCCAACAAAGGACTAAACCAAATCACAGGAGAAGGGCAAAGCTACCCAAGGAGGGAAACAAGGAGGAGAGAGGAATGTCAGCCATGCCAGCAAATCAGTGAAGCATATGGAAACTGCATTTAAGGCATAAAGGGTGTGTAAGGAGCTGATATAACCAGATGGCTAAAGAGCACGGAGGGAGCAATTCCAGAAATTGTGAGGGAAACAGGGAACAGAGGAAGAAATTAAGGATTACCAACTTCATACTGAAAAGGGCATGGAGAATTAAAAAGGAAAACTACAGCAGAAGTGGTGAAAATTTTTTTACAAAGTGAAAAAACACATCAGCAGATGTGAGAACTGAGGCAGGAATTTGCCTTTCTCACCTGCAGAGAGATATCAGTGCTGAGATTTCCCACAGATGTGGCAGAAGGGTCCAGGAGGGCAGAAACATGGACAGGACAGCTCTGGGGTGAGATGCATGTTTGAGTCCTTCAGAGCTGGGCTCCTCAGACACCAAATCAGGTATTTTTCTTTTGTGTGCATTCATTAATCAATCTCAATAGAAATATTTCTATCCATTCTCTGTCTCTGACAGATATTTGTATGATTCTAGCCAGCAACAAGGTCCTGATCTAGCTACAGATACAGCTGCAGGTCCCAATAAAACAAGTATTAGAGTACCCAGTCTTAGAAAAGAAAACTTAAAATTAAAGTACATGTATTTCTTGATAAATAAATGTAGCACTTAAATCACTCAATTGCACACAGAATTTTCTCATTGCTTCGCATTTATTCACCTTCTTGTCAGCTGCCTTCAGAAAAATAACCTTTAACAACACCATGCAAGGGGTTCACAAGGTAGGAAGGAAACGCTAATTGGTTTTATCCTTTTGTGAAACAATCCATCCAAAGTTAATTAGAATGCGTTTACTTTTTCCTCACAGAAATAATCCATAGGAAAGACTGATGGGCAGAGCAAGCTGAGTCCTGCACAATGGTGCAGGATTTAAGTGATTCTGAGCTGTGCTCCCAGAACTCTGCAGCCTTCAGGCATCTCTCTGGTCTTTCTCTGCGGATGGCATAATTAGGCTTTGAGTGAAAACCCCAGAGGTGAGGCCTGATAAGAAGTTAATCTTGTGGGCACCTCGTGGGCCTGGAGAGATGTGCCCCAAAAGCCCAATTAGCAAAGGCTGTGCTGTCCCAGGCTGTGCCACAGCCTTGCTCAGAGCTGAGAAAGCTGAGGAGCAGCAGCTCAGGGCTGCAGCAGCCCCTCACTCCTCACAGGGGTGACCTGCACCTGCACTTTGTGCCCATCTCACTTCTCCTGGTGACCTTCACACTCCCAGAGTGGCGTTTAAACCCCACAGATTCACACATTGCTCTGAAAACAGGATTCACCTCAGAGCCTGCTGGCTACAGACAGAGCCAAGGCTTTTTGGGGAGCCCCACAGGGGGAACCCGTTCATAGAACCCAACCCCAGGTTTCCTGGACCCTCTGAACGAGGCCAAGCAAACAGAATTTGTGTGAAATCTGTGCCATCCCAACTGCAGAACCCAAAAGCATTACAGCAAGCCCATGCATGAGCAAAGCATGATAAGGTTTGATAAGGTTTGATTAATGATAAAGTTTGATAAGGTTGGATTAATGATAAGGTTTGATAAGGTTTGATTAATGATAAGGTCTGATTTCCCGTCATTGTAAAGAGCAAAGGAAAAAGTTCTTGGCTGTTGGAAAAGCACTGCAGATCTGGAAAAGAGACCTTTACAAGCCAGAGGTCCTTTCTTTTATGGAAGGAAAGCATTTCCCTCACAGCCAAAGGAATGCTGAGGCACAGCATCCATGGACCCCACAAATTCCCCTTTCCATCCAGGGATATTAAAGAGCAAACCCCAGTTCTGAGAGGAATGCAGGTCATGGAAAGTGCTGCTGAAAAACTGAAGTGGTTTCTCCAGCCCAAGCGACTGTAGCATGACTATGATGGAAGGAGTTAATAGACACTGAAATTGTTTTATTAAGTAGATTTGCCAGAATTTACTGATTATCAAACCTCATTAGCCGGAGACTTGTACTCCATGTTCTTCCCCAGTTGCTGCCTGCTGGATACACGGAGGGATGCTGGAGAGATTATTGCTAAGCCCTTCCCCCTTCCCTCTCCCCTCCTCTTCCAGGACCACATCGACAGTCCCGGGGGAAGAGAGGAGGGACAGGGAGAGGGCAGGGAGGAGAGGAGGGACAGGGAGAGGGCAGCATCCACCCGCTCTCCCTCAGCATCCTCCACCAGCACAGCCCAGGAGAGGATCTGCGGCTCAGGACACCTTCGGGAGGATCCCTTAGCACAACATATGTTACATCCACACGCACGGCTGCTTTCCCCTTCCAGGAAAGAGGAGAAGGAGGAAGAGGGAAGAGCTCCGGAGGGCTCCGGGGATTTTCCATGTGAGCAGAGCCGGACGATGCCCCCGGGAGCCGCTGCCGGGTGCGGCAGGTGAGCATCACCTGCGGGGCAGCCCCGCTCCCGCCTGCTCCGCCGGTAAGAAACTTTCCTTGCAGTTTGCACTTCGCTATCTTGGGGTAAAAAATGGGTTTTTAATCTCTAGGGACTATAGGCAAACCCAGGGGTTTGTCACTAAAAGGAGGAGGGGAGTGATAAATTCTCCGAGCTGAGAAAACACTTTCTGCCTGCCTATAACAAAGTTTTGTCCGCGGTGGGCAAAGATTCCCCTCTAACTTCTCAGCAATTTGGCACGAGGTCGGGTTAATCAGAACAGTCATTGTTTAGACAGAATTTAAGGCATTTTTAATCCTTGCAATCCCCCCGAGAGGCAGAACGGGAGTGCAGCGAAAGCAGAGGAATCACCGTGTGAGCAGTCCCGTTAAAGCAATTAGAACTTCACATCCAGCTGATGGCAGGTAATTGCCCACTCTGTCGCTAATAACTATTAAGCAGCTTAGTTGAGTTAGCCCGTGGTTAGGGGTTTATAGAAATAAGAAAGCGAAGCGACAACGACCAGAAAATAAGGATAAAATAAGGATGTAACGGTGCCCAGACCTGCTCGCAGAGGAGCCCGAGGTGTTCCCGTTCGGATTTGCAGCTCCCGAGGCTCGGTGATAATTATGAATGAGGCTGGAGCTGCGCTCCGTGTTGCCGGACAACCAATGAGGCAGCAAAGCAAAGCTCATTCACGGGCTGCAGGCTTCAGGGAGAGGCACAGAGGTGACTTTTACTTACCAAACAGGCTCTCATTGATTTCCCGATTGAGGAAAGTGGCTGGAGACACCTTTCCTCTGGCAGTAACCCCTGCTATGTTTTCTCCTCCTCCCCGTGCCCTCCGGCTGACAGATCCCCCCGCTCTGATGCCGCTCTGGATGTCCCGGTGAGAACTCTTAGAGATGCCTATTCTCTCCAGAGGCAGTGACCAAGACTATAGCAACATTAGCTACAACTCCTGCAATTCCTTGAGCCACTTGTTTCCCATCTGCGTGGAAACCCCTTCTGTCAAGGGGGTCCATTACCAGAGAGCCAGGAGGATTCACCACCCTGACCAAGTGTCTGCAGTCGACCTGAAGACAGAGATCATGATCAACGTTGGGGGCATCAAGTACCTGCTGCCTTGGAGTACTTTGGACGAGTTTCCCCTGACCAGACTGAGCAAACTGAAGCTTTGCAGCAGCTATGAAGAAATCATCCAGCTGTGTGACGATTACGATGAGGACACCCACGAGTTCTTCTTTGACAGGAACCCCAACGCTTTCGGGATGATTGTCAGCTTCCTCGCAGCAGGGAAGCTGATGCTCTTGAGAGACATGTGTGCCTTGTCTTTCCAGGAGGAGCTCAGGTACTGGGGCATTGAGGAATCCAACCTGGAGAACTGCTGCTTTCGGAAACTCTTCCAGAAGCTGCAGGAGCTGGCCGAGATCCGCAAAGAAGAGGAGCTCCGGAGGAGCAAGGAGGCTTCGTGTGTCTTGGATGAGAAAACCAGGTTTGGGCAGTTCATGAACAGGCTCAGAGATATGGTGGAAAATCCCCAGTCAGGACTGCCAGGCAAAGTCTTTGCTTGTCTCTCCATCCTCTTTGTGGCCACCACAGCTGTCAGCCTTTGCGTGAGCACAATGCCAGACTTGAGAGCTGAAGAAGACAGGGTAAGTCAGTTCTTCTTAACTGCTCTAACCACAGAACTGGGACAGAAAACCCAGCTGTGGCTCAAATTAGTTCCATCATGTTCAAGTGATATCATATTAAGAATAATGGGAACAAATATTATACTGATTTTTAGCTAGAATACAAGAAAGCTTTTGGACAGAGCAGATATTTCAGCTTTCCAGTATAGGGTGGTTTTTTCCTTCTTGAGAAGCAGCTGCCAGGGTAAGATTAAGTTGTTAGCACTGACTCTCAAACTGACATCATGGAGTTTTCAAGATGCTTCACCCTCTATTTACAGGCAATCTCTCCTTTGGACACATCAGCTACAGAAATATTTTCCTCTGACATCTTTACTTTTAAAACAGCTGGGTGTCTTCCCTTGTGATAAAACTGTCAGATGCTTAAAGAGGGAGAAATATTCATTAATTTTTATATGTTACATTTCAGTAGTTGCATAAAGATTGAAGGATGAGAGGCAGATGAAGTATTTTTGCACATACTGATACATAAAAGCTGTGCCTCCAAAAAATCATAATTCCATGCTAAGAGAATTCTGTGTTTGCCCCATATATATGTACATATTGTAGGAGCAATACCAAGCACTATCTGAACTGCAAACTGCACTTAAACCCTTCTCAAAAAACTCATCCACATTAATTCAGGGCAAATCAATCAAGCCTGTATCACACATGAAGGATCTTCTCTATAACATTACTGTAAATATTTCAGTATTTAAAAGATTTATTTTTGTAATAATAGACCAGAGGAAAAGTAAGAATCCAAAGTTATTTCAGATGTGGTAACGTCGAAATTCATCAAATAACCTTGACTAATCTCTGTAATGAATCCTGCACTTCATTTGCAAATTGCCCTTCCAAAAGTGCTGAGGAAATCTGTGTCAAATGAACCCCCTGCCCCAATCCCTGCTGTAAGACAAGACACTCCTCAGAGTGTCACATATTGATGAATAAAGTCATTTTTACATTTACAGCACAGCTTGGTGTGCACAAGACAAAAATCTGCATCTATTTTACTGGTCAAAGCAGCCTTGTCATGGTTAAAATACATCCTGATATTTGATGTATTTGGATAAAACTGAGGACTGCACAGGAGGGTGAAATTTAAGATAATGTCCTGTTCCTTTTTAACCCCTTGAATATTAGTTTTCATTTGCTAAGGAAGGCTCCAGCCTGCCAGGAATAAGCCTGGTGCTCTTGCAGCCTTCCCCAGCTATTCTATTACATTTTGGCTGAAAAAAGGAAAAATTGTTTTCACAGCAAAAAGCTGTTAACACTGTTCCAATGCTTCTTCCAAGGAAGTACTTTAAATATAGAACATCCTTCTTCCAGCTCCATGTACAAACATTACAAACTCTGCTCCAGCAAGTGCTTCCTACTAACTTTGTTAAAGGAAGTGCCTTTTTATCTTCATTTCCCAACCACTGCAGGAAAAGCTTTGATAAATAAATCCCATGTAAAGGACCCAGCACATGAGCAGAGCTCTGCTAGATGTAAGGGGTTGTGTGTTTTAAAAAATAAATTGCTAAGTTAGAAAGAAAAGCATGCTGAGGGTTATAAGTGTGTCTGGGAGCTGCAGTGAAGCTGCTGCTCCTGGATTTCCTATAAAACAAGGATGATATTACTACATGGAGATTTGCATGCATATCAGCACTTTAAAAACAAGCAAACTGCATTAAAACAAGCTCAAAAGATGGATTGTTGGAAGTGCAGGGGAGAGGATGAAGGATGAACTTGAGGAAAGGACCACATTTGTCCAAATGTTTGGAAATATTCCATAATTTACACTTACAGCACCAGCCCAATGCACTTTGTTATTGTGCCCCACAATACAGAGTATTGAAAGTCCCTTTCTATGAATTATGTGATGTTCTGCCACAGGAAAAATGGGGGAATATATGAGAAAAAATACTCATGCCTTGTGGAAACGCAGAAAATCTGAACCACTAGCAAGCAGATTTGGCATCCCTACATTTCCATCCCTAAATTCTTAGCTTGCAACAAATAAGATTTCCTTTCTGACATCTCAAAAGAGCATTTTAACTAGAGCTGGACAAATAGCTCCATGAAGTTAATTGACTAAAATTAGGAGTTCTTGGCTGCAGCTGAGTCATACTTAGCAAAATCAGCTCTCTGTTGATTTGTAACTCAGAGCAGACCTCAGAGAGTGATTCCAAAATGGGGCCACATTTACCAGCAACCTGAAACAAGCATGCAGGACCTGGAATTTTTGCTTTTAGGGCTGAACACAAAGATGATTCCATATCTGTTTGCTCAGTGACAGAAAACAGTCAAATTCCTTCACAAAGTTTCTGAACAACCTGAAATTCCACACCTGAATGCAAAGATTATTGTGAGGTTTAGTCAGTTCTGAGTTAAAGCTTGGCAAAAGCTCTGAGCTAAATATCCTTAAAATTACTGCAAGGATCCATTTCCCAATGTCACTAACGCTGGAAATTGAATTTATCCGTATTAACCATTCTGAAAAACAGACAAAAAAGGCTTTACCTCTGCTGCATGTGTACCACTCTAGGGTCCTGTTCCTCCTCACCACAGCCACATTAAGAGAGTGAAAAGTGGCTGGACTCCAGCTCAAGATGGATCAGAATAAAAAAAACAAAAGGGAGAAAAAAAAAAAAAGGAAAAATAAAGAAATAATGCAAGGTGACTTCCACTTGACTCACTTGGCTCAGAGGCTGCTGATCCCACCCTGCAGGCACAGCAGATCCCTGGTCCTGGCAGCAGCTGCTGAGCCAGGTCTGCTCAGAAGGGAGGACAGAGCAGGCAGAAGAGCAGCCAGGAGTCCTCAGCGTGCTCGGGAAAGTGAAAACTCGGCTCTGTCTCCGCGAGAGGGATGGCAGGGAGCCAGGAGAGAGCATCTGCATCAGGGAAACCCAGTCACCCTGGCAACCAGAGGGGAGGGAAGGAGCCAGCGCCGGGGGCAGCAGAGGGGATGGATGGCAGGGGGAGCCTGGGGTCGGGCCTGCAGCTGACAGAGAAATAAAGGAGGAGTTGTTATCACTGACATACCCCAGAATGTGCCAAATTACACTTAGGAACCTCCTCATTGAAAAAACCACCCAGATTTGTGCCAACATTTCTGTAAATTTATATTATATATGGACATGATGGGAATGCCAACCCAGAGAGAACAGTCCCAGGTGAAGAGTGAGCAAAAAGTTCAGCAAAAATGTGGAGTAGCAAAGGAACAGCTCTGGTGAGATCAAATTTGAGTCTGACCATGAAATAAACGTACAAAAGGTTTCATTATTTGTGAGGCTAAGGAGAGAGGAATCATCAGGAACAAGGTTATGTTAGTTAGGAATGAAACAACAGAATTATCACATTTTCCAGTGGAAATATATCCTTGTCCATGATATTTGCATCAGTTCTTTATGGAGCTGTTTTTACCAAACAGTTTTTACCAAACTGTCTTTGGTAAAAAGCAGATTTAATATCATCAATGTGCAGTAATCAAGGCATGTAGAGATAGGAAAAAAAGGCATATTTAAAGGTGAGAAAATCTGTTATTGATCTGAACAGGCAGCCCAAGAGAACTGCAAATCTGAGCTGGAGACCAAGAACACAGGGTAGGAAAGCTGAAGTGACAAAATTCACCAGTGTTACCCTCAAATGAAGAAATTCAGATCATGTCACTGGAGACAGGACAGAAGTACCATCAAAGCCCCCCAAAAGTCCCAGTCCCACATAAGAGTTACAATCAGGATCACTGAAACAGCCACTACTCGCACATCCAACCCAAAGGGATAAAACCATCATTACACCAGAAAACTCTGGGACAAAACCACTGCAGAGGGAGAGCACTTCGAAATACTCTTGGGACTTTCCTTGGGATAAGATGTTTCATTTAATGAGTCCCTAAAATTGGCATCCCCTGGAGAAATGACTCAGCAGAAAGGCTCCAGCAAGGTCTGTCCTTCAGGAAAGCAGCAAATTAAGGTCAGGGGGGAGGAAACCCCCAGATATTTCCATTCCCTGACCCTGTTTCTACTAATTCTTGTGTTTGCTCTTAACTGACCTTGAGAAGCTTGGAATTGCTTTAGGTATTTTATAGGACCTAATGAAACAAAATCATCATAATTTACAACCACCGTTGCTGCATGTGAAGGTTTTATCCTGAAACACAGAAAACTCATTTTTTAAAATCTTCTTTTCCTGGGATCATTTGATTATGTGAAAATCAAGCTCCTTTTAAGAGAATAAGTTTCTTGTCTCTGGTTGCACTTAGAATCCAGAAAAGAGAACAGATGAGGAGAAGCCAGTACTTAACAAATAGAACCACTTTAAAATTATTTTTTATATTCTACACCATTACTCTGGAGGCTCTGATTAGTTTTTTAATGCTTGATGTTGCTGAAGTTTTCTGTATGATGCTAAAGAATGTTTGGCTTGCACACTGGGGGAAACTGCCAAGAAACAGGTTTTCTTTAAAATGGAATAATTTTACTTTATGAGGGAAAAACCCAATTTATTCACCTTACTATGAAGAGAAAGAAAATGTAATGCTCATTTAAAGTGTAAGACTATAAAGGCATATATGTACATGCCTATCTATAAATATACTGCTATTTACATATGACTTGAAATTACTTGGAACAAAATAAAGCTGGATGGGCTTTGGCTTTATTGCATCTGCTCAAGCACTTTATTCTGGGTGCTTATCAGGTCACTTTCTGCAGACAATCTCTCTCTTAAATTGTCCAAGCATCCAGTGCAATTCTGATTTTTTTTCTGACCATTTTGATTAGCAAGGAAAGTAGGAAAATGTGCTCCACTGGAGCACCAAAACCTCCTGGTCTGGATGTGCTCAGCAGAGTGAAACCCAGATATTTATGTGCTTCAGGGACTGAATTAGCTAAATTAATAATGATTGAAGAAAGGTTAAATAAGAAACCATTAAACAACAGAAATCAGAATATTCAAGCTTGGGACTTTGATATATATTTATGAATTATGGTTTTATGATATATATATTTATGAATTATTGCGTTATGATATATATTTAGGAATTATTGCTTTATGATATATATTTATGAATTACTGCTTTATGAGATCTGCCTTTTTTTGAGGCCAGAAACACCGGGAGCTTTGAGATGGAAATTTCACCATCATGTTAAGACCCTGATTTCAGAGTTCCACATAATCAGTGATCATTTCTCAGGCACCCACACCCAGAACTGCCCAATTCAGCAGTGGGTCTGTTCTGTACAGCTCTGATGAAGCTCATCCCACTGAAACCCTGCTCTGCACAGCCCAAAGAGCACAGAGGGTGTTCAGCTCACTGCTGCCCATCTGTGCCCATCTCACCCTCCCTGCCCCACAAAATCAGTGTCTGCACAAACTCTGGCCCTCCAGGGAGGGAATGGATCCTGCCTGCCTTTCCAAAGCCAGTGCCCAGCGTTCAGGAAGCACAATTAGGCATTATTTGTTTGCCTTATCTTCATCCCCTCTTGGCTGTGTCCCAGCAGTGCTGAGGCTCTGAGCTTTGCACGCCATCCTGGGGACCCCCAGCTGTTCCAGCTGTTCCAGCTGTTCCAGCTGTTCTGCACTGGGCACTGCACCAACAGCCGTGCAGTGTGCCAGCACGAGGCCCTCACTGGGAGCCAGGATTTCTTCCCCCTCCTGCTGCTTTCAGGACTGTAATTATTACAAAAGCCTGTTCACTCCCCTCACCTGGCTCTCCTCAAGGGGTTCAGCACAGGTGAGGGTTTAATAAATGAATAAATTAATAAATGCTTTCTTTGGGAAGATGGGTTCTGCCTTTCCATCTCTGTAAAACTCTGTTTGAAACTAATTTATCCCCCAAGTTCCTTCCTACAGTGTCAGCACCTCTCATTAGCACCAGTATCTCCCTTTAAAACAGATTTAACCACCTTTGGAACCCCCTGTGCTCCAGAGTTACAATAAAAAGGAATTTCTTCTCTGAAGAATTTGCAATGCAGTGAGAAAAGAAAGAAAGAAAGTAACAGGCAAAGTGCTTTGACCAGCAGCAAAACTGTCAGGTTTTTGCTATCCTTCCCAGTCCAGATAAATTCCTTGTCATTTTGACTATACTGCTCTGCACGGTTACAAATCTGTTAGATTCCTTACTAGAGAAACAAGAAAGATTTACTCTTTCACGTCTTTCTGCTAACACCAACACTTTAGAGTCACCAACTGGTTTAAATCAAAACCAGATTCTTCAGATTGACTCTAACAGTGTCTGCAGACTAAAGTTTAAAAGTTAATTTTAACAATTTATTTTAGGTACACTTCTGCCCCAGAGGGGATAATTATTTGTTGGACACAGAGCATTAATTCTCTGTTCTTTCTAATGTCCACATTAATACAATATCAATATTAGTTCAGTTTCCTCAAATGCTGTAGTTGTAGTAATTGTTTTCCTAAGTCCTGGCTTCTTTCCCCTCAAGTAGAACAAGTGGGAACTCACTGTGTTCTCAGAATACACAGCACTGCTTTAACAAGCTCATCATTCCCTAAATCAGGTTAGAGTCTTTCTCAGCAGGCTGTAACCTTCTCATTTTATTGCATCAGGCTGAAACCATAAATCCAAGAGCTGATGTGATCCATAACACGGGGTTTTCAAGCTCTCCCTCCCCATGATTTGATTCAGCAGAGCGTGGTTTAATTATTCAAATAACAGCGTCAATGCGGCCGCAGTGATTCAGCACTACCTGCAGCACTGCAGCTGCATCCCAGAGCTCAGGTATGCAGGGGGCCCAGGCTGGCACCACATTTCCTAACCAAGGCAGCACTTCACAGCCAGAAAGGATTTCTGCCCTGTATCTGTTCATTTCCTGCTGCCAACGTGGTAAGAAAAGCTTGGAGCCAGCTGGGGAGCTCAGCTCCCTACACCCAACTCTTGCGCTGTTTCTGCTCCTTCCCAACCCTTCTCTAGACTTCAGCCTCCCCTGTATCCCACTGCCTTGGCTCTGTGGGAAGAACCAAAGCTTGTTTTCACACCATCCCATTAGTTTGTGTTTTTCACACAGAGGGAGAAGCTCTAGAGCAGGATGAACTGCCCAGGTGTGAGAAGTGCAAAGGGCTGGAAATGTCAGCCTTGGGCTTAGAGAGGAAAATTCAACCTTGGGCTTAGAGAGGAAAATTCCTGCTGGTTTTACTTTGAAATCCTGGACCTAGAGGGCTGGCTGGTTTTGGCCAAAGGGCCAGGCTGCAGGAAGAGCAGTCCTGCTGGGATAAGTGCTGGACAGCACAGGCTGGCAGAAGGCAGGGCAGGAGCTGCAGGACAGGCTGATCCCATCTGCTGCCTCTCTGGTGGCCTCTGTCCACAGAGCAGTGTGTGCATCACAGGAAGGATCTGAGCAGCAGCTTGGCTGTGCCAAACAAAACCTGCCCCTGCCAGGATAAATTTAGCAGATGTGAACCATGACCTTGCATCAGCCACGGAGCCAGGTGTGCTCCTGGTGTGAACGGTGACATTCTGTCTGTCCTTCCACTGCAGAGGGGTGAGAAGGTGCAGGTCCTGTGCTCAGGGAACTCCTCTAGGACTCAATAGGATGGAGCAGGTGCTCTCTGAGCTCCTTCCCTGCCTGGTTCTGGCTCCATTGGGTGTGGGTCACTGAGCTCAGGGCAGCCTTTCCTCAGGAGCAATCCCTGCTAGGAGCAGGCTCCGATCCTTTCAGCCCTTGCTCATTTGTTTGATGATGATGATGAGCCAGCTGCTTCCCACAAACATGCCCTGGGAATAACAGTGTTTGCATACAGGGGTTCTGTTGTGACTTCTAGCTGGGTTCAAGGACTTTAGTCA
The DNA here is from genome assembly GCF_028551555.1 of Melozone crissalis. Taxonomy (NCBI): domain Eukaryota; kingdom Metazoa; phylum Chordata; class Aves; order Passeriformes; family Passerellidae; genus Melozone; species Melozone crissalis. The sequence continues at coordinate 3,558,433 of NW_026535785.1, forward strand.
GCTTGGCTTCATAAATAACATGAGATTCCTTTCTCACCAGTGTGCTGTGTAAGCAGCACATACACCTTGTGCTGAGGTACACATTGATTTCCACTCCAAAGCTCTGGAAAAATGGCATGATTCTGAAATAATCCAGATACTGATCGAGCTGTGCTTATTACCAAAGTGCTCCACAAACATCGGAGAAACTTTTGCTGTTTAACCTGGGAATAGATCACTTGACACAATAGATCATTTGACACAATAGATCTTTTGCTATTTAACCTGGGAATAGATAATTTGACACAACAGATCATTTGCTTGGGATCTAACCTGGGAATAGATCATTTGACACAATAGATTATTTGCCATTTAACCTGGGAATAGATCATTTGACACAACAGATCATTTACAATTTAACTTGGGAATAGATCACTTGACACAATAGATCATTTGCTATTTAACCTGGGAATAGATCATTTGACACAATGATTATTTGCTATTTAACCTGGGAATAGATCATTTGACACAATAGATCATTTGCTATTTAACTTGGGAATAGATCATTTGACACAAGAAACACTTGGAATCTGGCACCACCCTGAGCAGAGCTCCCTGGCAAGCACAGGAAGGAGATCACAGGAAATCCTGTAGTTTTGCTTGTTTTACCTCCTAGACCTGTTTATAGATTGTGGGAAATCCCAAATTACACAGCACAGAAAATGGGCCCAGACTGCTGCCAATAAACTTCCACTTAGAGTCAATCACACCCAGGGCAGAAAGTTGGTACCTATCCAATTTTTATCCTCACACAGCTGCAGCACTGCTCTCCCAGCATAATGGGAATAACAGGATTTTTTCCTGATTGTACTTCAGATTAAGAGGGAATAAAGGGTAAATACCCACTGCAAAAGGTATTGGGGTAAATCTCTGGCAGCAGGAAACTCATTGGTAGATCAGGTAATGATTCAGAACCAGTTTTCCAAAGCATATTTTAATTGTCAATTGTCTTAAGAGAGCAAAAAGGTGAGACACAAAATGATCCTCTTGAAGGAACAAGAGGAGTTCCTTGGTGGTGTCTTACAGTTATTCAGTAATAATCAAGTTTTTCCTTGTCTACATAAAAACAATGAGCAGCATCTGGAAACCAGCATGGATAGATGAGAGATATATTCTGCAGGGGAAATTCTGCTTCAGTCTCCCTGGGCATAACTGAAATTATTGATGCATGTAAAGATATTATTTTCACTAGATGAGATTTATACCTGTTGTAAGTTAGGCTACTGCTGCATAACCCTGGGATCTGATTCTGTTTGTTATCCTTGATGTCATTACACTTTAATTAATGTTTCCTGGCAAACTAAGAGGCTGGGAAATTTATCTCTTTTTATCTTGTGAGTGGCACATATCTCAAGCACATTTAGCTGGAATTCACAATTAGTGAATAAATTGCTTTTTTGCTGCTCCATCCCTGGAAGTATCCAAGGCCAGGCTGGACAGGGCTTGGAGCAACCTGGTTTAAGGGTTTTAAATGGATTTAAGGTCCCTTCTACCCAAACCATTCTGGGATTCTGTGAGTGGAAATCAGAAACCAGGAGGGTTCCCCTGGGCACTTTTTTCCTCTGGCTGTTGAGGGAACTGGGTTAACTGCACTCAGTACTGCTCTTCTTCTCTTTTATTATGAACCTACCTTCTTTTTTTTCCTGTTTAAAGAGAGTTTAACAGAAATATCCTAAAATGAGCAATCTCACTGTAACACCATAAACTCCAGCACATAAGAGAACGTGGAAAATAAGCCAGTCTCTTATACACCAGAGGGGGATAATCAAAAGGAAGCTTGAATTTTTTTACTATCTCTGGTGGTAGAGGAGTTTGAAACAACTCCTTTGCTTCTTTGAGGTAGTTTATAAATCTAAGAAACCACTCAATATTTCAGGCAGCAGACTCAATATATATCTTTTTACACACAAAATATTGTTTCATTCATTGCAGAGCCAAATGCTCATTTCATACAGAAGATCAATACCAGGCACTCATTTTATTACATTTATATCACAAGTTGTAGAATTTCTGCTGCAGGCAAGTTCCATAAATCCTGATAAATTCTTGCATTGTTGAAAAGTAAATCTGCAGGATGAATAAAGTATAAAGAGTTACATACTCACTGCTGGGCCTGTCATAACTGCTCTCCCATCAAAGTCGGAGACAGGATGAGCAGAGATTGATGTCAGATGGTTTGGTTGAAAAAGCCCTCCCAAAATATGCTGTGGTCAGTTCTAAATAAAACCTCATCTTCCCCTCTTGCTCACAGTCAGCATCACCCCAGCTTGGAGCTTTTAGAGCTCCCACTCCACCATGAGCAAAACTGCAGCAGGAGGAGAAGGAGCTCAGTTAAAATTTCACTCAAAGATCTGGAAATAAAACCCCAGAATTCTCTAGTTAATGGTGAGGTCAAGGGAGGGAGTTTGTTGTGGTTTGTGGTGGCAGGTGTTGAGCACTAGAATATCCAAATGTGACTGGTTTGTTCAGAAAGAGGAATTGTGCAGAAGTTGTTGTGGCACAGAGATTTCTTTATCTGCCATTTAGGTATATGGCTTTCATGGATCAGAATATTTGGGCCATACTGAAAGTAACTAATGAGAATGTGGTGGCAAAAAAAATTTGAAATCTCCCCCTGACACAGGAGCATCAGTATTTTGGTGAGAACAGAACTCTGAAGTCAGTGTGTTCTGCCTGTTCTTTGGATAACAGTTCTGAGAGCAACATAAAACACTGAGCTGTAAAAATCCTCAAAACTACTGGGAGAAACAGAAATTGGCTTTGGTGCTTGATATTTCCTTCCCTACCCCCTCTTATTTCAATATTTGCTGCTTTTGACCAGGGTATTCAAAAGGATGAAGAATGTTTGAAGTGACTGACATTAGAGAGGGATATTCTATATAAATCAAGTCAGGTGCACTCCATAATATATACAAATGTTCCTAATATATAAAACGTTCACATGCAAACTCTTGGGATGAAATCCATCTCCCTATGTGAAGGCAATGAGCATGTTCTCATTATGCTGACAGCATAAATTGCCTTCTGTAAGTAAATATAAATTTCCATAGGGAATACTGAAGTTACTGAGGGTGGCAAGAATTAAAAATCTCCCAAACAGTCTCTACATTGCTACACCTTGAAATTTCATGCTCAGTTCAAAAGCCTACATCTTAATGGTTAAACTTTCCAGGTTTAACAAACCAGCAAGTTTTAACCAGGTTAAATAAAATTTCTTGTATTTCCTAAGGAAGGAATAGGGAAAACCCCATGATGATCTGAGAGCAATGTCACCTGCAAATGTCTAAAGGCAAATAAATAACAGATGTACTGGAAATTCAGCCCAGCTAACAAAAAATTAAATAAATCTTGATGGGAGCAATGAATAATTCAGAGGCCCATCACTGGGGTGACCAGAGGCAGGTTTGTGCAGAGTCCAGGCTGCTTTGTACAAATAATTCAGGGCTCAGAGAGAGTGAGCAGTGCACAACACAACTGCTGATTGCAGGCAATCTCATCAAGCCCAGTCAGCAGCTCTGCAAACATCAGCGTGCTCCAGCCCTGACTGCAAATGGAGCCACAGCCTGACCCTGCATGCAGAGCCCTGGCAGGGCTGATGAAACTTCTGTGGTGTTTCATTTTAGGGGTAAAATATGAACTCAGCAGCTTACTGTGCAGAAAGGAGAAATCCCCAAATGCTGCTACAGAGCTAAATTGTTCTGAGGGTTGGGCAGGGTAAAACTCACTCCTGAGGGGGAACCTCTGCTGGCCAATTTTGTAACACAAAAAGACTTGTTACTCCCAAGTGCAGCAGAAAGTGGGAAATATTGAGTGTTGTAAAAAGTCTGCCGTGATTCCATTTTCTTCATGTGGGAAAAGCCAATATTTCATTCACACAACTCATTTTGTACAGTTTTTACAGACCTTGTGGGCAACTTTAATTTGTTGATAACTTTCTTGTCAATTACTGTATTGGTTAGTAAAAGGTATTTTCCTTGTCCATCAAATCTCTTTCTTCTTGAATTGTTTACATATTTTCTTCACTGATTCTCATGGGACATATCTTATTGTTTATACAGGTGCACTTGTTTTTCACCCTAGAAATAGATTGTTGTGTTAAAGAACTCTCATTTTCAAGATGTTTTCACATAAGAACTTGCAAAGTTCTTAGCTGCATTTAGAAGTGACAGGCCAGCTATTAATTTAATAGGCATGCCTGATTTTATGAGGCCTTTCTTTTATAATTTTTTCTACCTGTCTGTGACATTCAGAACTTACAGCCTGCATGCCAGGACTTTATACATAGATGGGTTTCATTCTAGTAGTTGGAAGAAGCAACAGGGTAAAATGAAGCAGGTAGACCTCATGGCCTACCTGACCAATGAGACCTGACCATGACCAATGAGGCAAATGAGCTGTTTGTTCAGCTATTTTGTGTGCTCAGTATTCTCTGTGGAACTGAAGGACAGCTGCCACACTACCTGTGAGCTGGTTTTGTTTATCTCTGCTGCCAGTGACTCAGGCAGATCCATATTGCCTCTCCCTCAGCGTTTTTGGATGCTGGCTCACAGACTGTTCTTTTGTTTATTTCCCTCTCTGTTTTGTGGCAGGGTGAGTGTTCCCAGAAGTGCTATTACATCTTCGTCATCGAGACCATCTGCGTGGCCTGGTTCTCCCTGGAGTTCTGCCTCCGCTTCATCCAGGCCAGGAGCAAGTGTCAGTTCTTCAAAGGACCCCTGAACATCATCGACTTCTTGGCCATTTCCCCTTACTACGCCTCCCTCATCTTCTCCGAGGACGACTCCAGCGAGGAGGAGGACAGGCCGAGCAGCAACACGTACCTGGAGAAGGTGGGCCTGGTGCTACGGGTTTTACGTGCCTTGAGGATCCTGTACGTCATGCGCCTTGCCCGCCACTCGCTGGGCCTGCAGACCCTGGGCCTCACCGTGCGCAAGTGCACGCGGGAGTTCGGGCTGCTGCTGCTCTTCCTGTGCGTGGCCGTCACCCTCTTCTCCCCCCTGGTGTACCTGGCTGAGAACGAGTCGGGCAGGGTGCTGGAATTCACCAGCATCCCTGCCTCCTACTGGTGGGCCATCATCTCCATGACCACCGTGGGCTACGGGGACATGGTGCCGCGGAGCGTGCCGGGCCAGATGGTGGCTCTGAGCAGCATCCTCAGCGGGATCCTCATCATGTCCTTCCCCGCCACCTCGATATTCCACACCTTCTCCCACTCCTACTCCGAGCTGCGCAAGGAGCACGAGCGGCTGCAGTCGCGGCTGAGCCGAGCCAAGAGCGCCAACCGCGCTGGGGAAAGTGACACCTTCAATGAGACAGACAGCCTGATCCTGGAGGGACAGGCCTCCCCCATCAAGTACATCTACACAGGGAACTGAGCCTGGAGACCATATCAAACACCTCTATAGGGAACTGGGCCTGGTGTCCCCCTCAAACACATCTACACAGGGAACTGGGCCTGGTGTCCCCCATCAAATACATCTACACAGGGAACTGAGCCTGGAACCACATCAAATATATCTGCACAGGGAACTGAGCCTGTGAGCCTGAAACCACGTCAAATACATCTGCACAGGGACCTACCTGGGCTTGGAGATCCCATTAAATACATCTACATAGTGATCTGGGCCAGGCCTCCCCCATCAAACACATCTACATGGGGAACTGAGCCTGGAGACCATATCAAACACATCTACACAGGGACCTGAGCCTGGAGATACTATCAAATACATCTACACAGGGACCTGGGCCTGGACACCCCCATCAAACACATCTACACAGGGACCTGGGCCTGGAGATCCCATGAAATACATCTACACAGGGAACTGAGCCTGGAACCACATCAAATATATCTGCACAGGGAACTGAGCCTGTGAGCCTGAAACCACGTCAAATACATCTGCACAGGGACCTACCTGGGCTTGGAGATCCCATTAAATACATCTACATAGTGATCTGGGCCAGGCCTCCCCCATCAAACACATCTACATGGGGAACTGAGCCTGGAGACCATATCAAACACATCTACACAGGGACCTGAGCCTGGAGATACTATCAAATACATCTACACAGGGACCTGGGCCTGGACACCCCCATCAAACACATCTACACAGGGACCTGGGCCTGGAGATCCCATGAAATACATCTACACAGGGAACTGACCTTGGTATCCCCCATGAAATACATCTATACGGGGACCTGGGCTTGGAGACCCCACCAAACACATCTACACAGGAATCTGAGCCTGAAACCACATCAAAAACATCTACACAATGACCTGGGCCTGGAGACCCCATCAAACACATCTACACATTGACCTGGGCCTGGAGACCACATCAAACACCTCTACACATTGACCTGGGCCTCGTGTCCCCCATCAAACACATCTACACAGGGGTCTGGGCCTGGCCTGGGCCGTTCCCAAAACCACAGACAGAAATGTGCACATGTGCATCAGCAAAACACACAAAGCAAAGCAACAGCACAGGTTACAGTGCTATCCTCTCTCCTGGCATAGGTGTAAGCAGCAGCCAACCCAACAAAGCCAGGTCCAAAAAATCCCCATGGAGCTGGAGGCTGGGAGAATGTAAAAAAGTCAGAGTTTATTCAGTGATAAATGCTCATTCTTCTCTATGACTACTAAGAATAAACTTTGTGTGTACCACTCATGCATCTTGCTGAATACCTAACACTGAATGAATTACAAACAAACCAGCTTCTGTTGGCACAAACACACTTGTTATTTGATTTGCCTTTGAGTTTCCAGTGTTCTTGCAATGAATTTCCTGAGCCAGGCGTTAGGACACATTCTTTGAGGGCTACACACCAGTGTGGTTATCCACAGCTCATCCACCAGGCATACAGACACAAATCCAAATTCTGTATTTAAAGCCAGTAACAAGCTTAAAATAAAAATAAAACTGCTGTATGTGACAGCTTTCAAAGTTTGCCTGTAGCCAGATGATCAATCTGTACCTAACAAATTGCACTGCTTTGTATAAAACACATAATGTTTGCAAGAGCATTTGCTTGAAATGCAGTTGTGGTCTGCAGACTGTAAACATATCATACTAGACAGCAAAAGTCTTCAAACTTCTTTTTCATATAATTATTTAAAATAAAAATGAGAAATAAAAGAAATTAAAAAAAAAAGCCCAAGCTTACTGACCATATCAAAAACCCTTGGTGTTCTATTTTGTGTTGAATGGTGATGGTTTCTCTAGAAGAAAGATAAAAAATAGGCTTCTTGAAAATGTGAAAATTGGCTTCTCAAAATGTGAAAATTCTTCTTCTAAGAAGAATCCAAAGGTTTAAATAGTAAAGAATGAGGGGAATGATTGCCAGAGAGGCAGTGGGAGCGATTTTCTGATGGAAATGGAAGATGCCCCTTTTGGGACAGCAAGAAGGAATCAACAGGGCTTTGCAGAGGTCACCAATGCTCCTTTAAGGACAGAATGGATGGTTTTGTACAATTTGAGCCTTTGGATGGTGTGAAGGTGCTCAGTCAGTTCCATGCAGGTCCCAGAGGCCAGGTGTGCACACACCTGAGTGTTCATGGCCACAGTGAGAGCCCCCCTGATCCCCACAGGGCTCTGACACGCTGAATTTCGGGAATGTATTTAAGCACTGATATTAATCAAGGCCTAAATTAGTTTTTAATCAGATTCCCAGCTTTCAATTACTCCATTTCTTAAATCTTGCCAAGGTCCCCATGTCCTTGTGATGGGGCAGAGCTCAATGAGTGAGCATTCCCCAGGGCCAGCTTTGGGCAGGGACCCCTCCTGCCCAGCCTGGGCACATTGGGAGCCTGGGGACACCTGCAGCACTGCCACATCTCCCACCTGGACATGAAACCCAGCCTCCTGCAGGAGCTGCTCCCCTCCTTCCTGCACAGCTGGAGTGGAGAAAAGCACAGTTGTTGGCACCACTGGCATGGCGTGACTGGAATTAATCTCTTGGGTTTATCTTGCTATTGACCTTATGATTCAAACCAGAGAAACTGCAGGGGATTATTCAGGGGGATGTTCCAACAAGAGGAACATGGCTTTAGATGACAGGCATTTACATTTGTCCCATTAAGTATGCAATTTCTGCTGGTTTATGCACAGGTCCATCTGATTTTTTATTTTTCACAATTTTCTTTTTTTTTTTTTTTTTTTTTTTCTGGCAATTCTCTACAGTAGGTAGGTCCAGTGAGATGATAAATCAGACAAAATCCTGGTCTGGACTATGAAGCAAACCTCTCCAGGGTCCTGTGCATGGTGATGCCACCTGCATTTCTCTGGAGATTCTGCCCCTCTGGCCTGGCAGTGCCAAATCCAGTGCTAGCTCCTGATCACTGGTGGCTGCTGGGACACATTCCCTTTTCCTTCTTTCCTTTTCCTTTCTCTTTCCCTTTCCCTGCCCTGACACATAAAGTGATGCAGAATTGCTGAAACCTTAAAAAAAAAAACAACACTTCTCCCATTGACACACACTTTGGGGACACAAACAATCAGGTGGGGCAGCTGATTTGCTTACTCCAAGTAACAATTTCCTTATTTGATCAGAAGTTAGTTCAACATGGTTACACACAAAATTAGCCAGCACATGGTTATAAAAATGTAGATATCTGGTGAAATATTGGGGGTTTTGCTGCTCAAGTGCTTGTAACAGCTCCATGTCCACCAGGTTCTGTGATGTAGCTGGGGCTGTGGACAGTGACAGAAATCCAAACCCTGACTCAGTGTTTAACCCTGTGCAAGTTCCAAAACACAGCCCAAGAATGTGCTTTAACCCCTGTAAGTTCCAAAACATAACCCAAGAATGTGCTGAATCACAGAGTTCAAACAAACAAACAAACAAACAAACACCAGTGCTTGACAGGAGCTGAGTGTTTGCATGTCCAACTGAATTTGGATCATCACTCATATGGTCTCATTTTAACTTAAATCTCCTCTAATAGCTGGGTCTGGGCTGCACCAGCTCTCTCAGAAAATAAGTCCTGCATGATTCATGGTGTTACAGGGGAGGGAAAAATATGTTAGGAGGAACATTTAGTGCCAGTGTAACTCAACTGAGTAACACATTCGGAACAAGCAGTTACAATTAGCAGATCCTGTTGCTGCCAAGATCGAATCATTTCCTAACCAGATTTAATTAAAAGAGCAGTTGAGCTGCCTGGCACCCATCTCTCCTGACTTCAAAGCCTTTCCCCTGGTCCTACATCCCAGAAAGAGCAGAGGGACAGCACCCATCACCCAGGGGATCCACGTTGTGCAGCCCTCACCAATGCACTGCATCTCTCTTGAAGCTTCTGATTGCTGCTCTGGCACAGCAACACCTCCTGGTGTTGTAGGAACCTGCAAAAACCCCCATCTTGCTGCTTTTTGGGGGGAAATCAGGATTTCAACCCAGCCTGTGGGAATCCTGTGAGAGCGCAACACAGGATGCTCCCACCTGGACCTAAACCACAGGAAATGGCTTTTGATCAGGGGCTAAATGCAAATTTTCTGTGATGTTGAAATCCCACTGAGGGATTGAGACCTTTGTTCTGACCTAACTCTGATTTCCTCAGGGGTTCTGCAGCCTGTTCCAGCTCTCTCTGCAGCCCTGGTGCCTCCCAGCTCTCCTCCAGCTGTTTCTCCTCTGTGACTTTCACCACTTCCTCTGGCACGGAAGCATTACATAAGAGGGACATGTTATTATCCCACTAATTAACTTCCTTTAATTTTATTGCTTCTGTATTTTATTATATCAGCCTACTATTAGAACTCCTGAAATTTGCTTTTCACCTGTCTTTCCATCAGCCACTAACATAAAGTTACCAGGTTGATTAAGCCACAAATTCATTGAGGGAACAGTGTTTTATTTTAGGAGCAAATTGTAAAAGAATTCAGGGACTGGACTGCATATGCCATGCATTAATTATAGCAGAACTATTTAAAACTTGCAGTGGTCAACAATTTTATTTCAAACACACCCAAACACTGTTGTGCAGTTATTTTGATCAATTAGGCACATCTGCTGACAGAAATTACACTCAGCATGTCCCTTCTGTTTTTTTTTTTTCCCATTAAATATTTTCTCCTTCTTTTTTTTGGTTCAGAAAATTATTTTAATACATTGCAGTAACCTATAAATAATGATGAAAACCTAAAAGGTCAAGGAGAGGAAGAAGTACAGCACATTCCCAGTTTTTACTTCTACAAGTAATAAATTATTAGCCGCATGTTGAAGTTAAAACTGATAAAGGGCTGATATAAAAGTCATATTTCCTAAGTGCAATCCACTTTCTGCATGGTCAAATGAAGATATTCCAGCCCATTTTACTGAAAGTGTTGAATTCCTTCCTGTGAACTTTTTGTTTTGGTAGCAATGGGGCTTTTCCCCCTTCCCTGAGTGCCAGCCATGGCACAACACCCAGCAAAGCCCTGAGGAACAGGCTGCAGATCTGCTGGGCAGTTCTTAATTTGCAATATTAGGATGAAAACTAATGCTCTGGGTTACTCTGGTTTGTTCCTGGATGATTAAAAATGATGCTCACAAGAAAAAGATGAAAATAACCGAGGTGTTTCCCCTCCTCCTGTGCTCCTGTCTCTATCATTTCACTTCTAACAGAAGACAGCTCTCAAAAAACTTATTTTGCCCAAAGTTTTGTGTTCCTGTGGTTCCCTTATTCCAGGAAAATGCTCACAGAGAGGGAAGAGCCTGACCCAAAGCTTGGGCACTGAAAGATCTGCAACCAGAACAGCATCCCATGAGCTCACACAACCACCCAAGCCTGGATTAGCAGCACTAAGGAGCATTTTAGTAGATTATTCCAGCAGATACAGCAAGAGGGATAAAAATGCAACTCAGATTTCATTATTTTCATACTCCATTCCTGCCATAACTACAGCAGCTGTAAAAATCAAGCACTTATTGAAAAGAGAAGGGCTGTAGAAGACCCTTCAGGTGTTTCTCCTCTGAAAGTTACAGACTCTCATACCATCAATAATAAAACATAATCATCCTGAAACAACACTTCAGATTTTAATGGAAAGCTCTACTGCTTCATACCTGGCAAATTTTGCTTTAAAAAGTCATTTAGGACTTAATATATTAGCACAGAACTCCAGACATGCATATAATTGAGCCATAATGTCTCCCAAAATGTCTTTCTTTCTTTCCAGTTCTAATGTTCAGCCAGATATTAACCAGCCAGATGAGCCAACAGGTTTTGTTTCAGAATCTTCAAAATAATTCCATCAGCTTCCAAGAGGCTGTTCTCAGTAAGAGCAAATGGACCAATACAGAATTTTCCTGCTGCCTGAAGCTCAAGGAGATGAGGAACAATTAATGCTGAACTTGAGGGCAGTGAAGCCTCTGTGAGAACCCAAGGATGTTTCACTTTATTTCAGACAAACTGCAGGGGCATTTGCTGGTGTTCCACCCCTTTGGTTTAACTTTGCACCCAGGCAGACAGGACACAGATTAAATCCCTCCCCAGTTCCATGGCTTCTCTTGTTTTCACCTGCCCACAGCAGGAATTGTTCCTTTGCTCTACAAAGTTGAAGAAATTTCTTATTAAAATTCATCCCCTTAAAGGTAATGTGTGAGAAATGCTAAAGATAATTGGGTTGCACTCATGAATAAAGAATATTAATAAAATGAAGAAAGTGCTTTTATGTTCTTCAACCAACGGCTCCTTACTGCCCTTTGAGTGTGTTGCACCCTCATTTAAGAAAATAGACACTAAAATTTTCTGATTAAAGTTTCATTTGCAAAATCCCTGGTTTTGAACTGTCTTCACCAGAGCAACAGAGCAGGTAACAATCCTAAATTTATGCCTGGAGGATCTGATTTTCCAAATCATTTGTGTTTTCATTGGTCTGATGTTTTACTTTCACCTGACTGTCCCGAAGATTTCTGAGCTCTCTTGTTCCACACTAAATTAATCAGAGCTCTTCTACCTCTGAGAGACTTTTATAGGAGAATTTCGCAGAAAATCAGCTCAGCACAAAGGCAACAAAGTCCAGGAAATTTCAAAGCTTCTGAGAGACAAAAAGCTACAAGCTCATGATTAAAGGAAAAAAAACTATTACACACTTCAGCAAAGATTCATGGATACATTCCTCCAGCACAATTATTATGATTTTTAGAGGATATTTTTAGGAAAGTGAGGGTGAAACCATACACTTCATCTGTAATTCTAAGCCAGATCCGAGGGTTCATACCTTGAATGAGGCTGGCAAGATTTAGAACAGTCATTTCCAGAACTGATCAAGATAACGCTATCAGCTCATTAGGGTGTGAGTATGCATGCTTAAACAAATTAAACTCATTTCATGCTGATAAAAAGATATCTGAGGAAAACTGAAGGTCAAAGAGATTTATCCCATAAGGGATTCAGAGTTTGAGGAATGTTCCAGCAGAATTTAAAACTCCAGAAATGATGCATTTCTGCATAAAACTGTAACAAGGGTCCATTTGTCTGTGTTATTACACAAGTGGGATTAAAAAAAAAAACTCAACCCAATACAACAATGAAAATACAGAGAAATTAATCTTTAGGGCAAGGTTATTGAAGAGAACACTACATAGAAGAAAAATAAGTTTCAAATTATCTCCCAAAAGAGCTAAAATATGTCAGTAGATAAATTTGCTGGGCTTTAATCCTATTTATTGAAATAACAGCAAATTAAAGGCCCATTTTTGCAGGTTCTGGGATAATTCCTGTGCTAAGTGCTTCCAGCTTTTTGAAACTCCACAGAGCTTCAATCACCCAGCACACTGAGATCTCTAAAGAGTGCAACTAAATATTATGATAAGGCAGTTAAATTTTATGTTTGACTATACTTCATTTTATCCAAGTAGCACAGATTGTGATAGACGCTTCTCCCTGCCTGCTCTATCTCAGTGTGGGGCAGCAGAGAGAGGAAGAAAAGCAGCTCAGATGTGGGGTAAATCTGTGTCCTCCTGAAATCCAAAGTTCAGTTCAGCTCAGCCCAGTGCAGCAGGAGCTGTGAGCACCCTGACATTGCTGCTGTGTGTTCATTGCTGTCCTCAGCTGCTGCAGACATCTTTTCATTAAAAATCTTTCCTTAAGATTTTTTCCTCCTGAGAAGCTGAGAGGCCTCAGGGACAGAATGTAAACAATGATTATCTGCTGCTGTGGAATACAACAGGTTCATCTGTGATTGTCCCACGTGGATGTTTGTAATTAATGGCCAAATCACAGCAGAGCTAACTCGGACAGAGAGTCTGAGGCAGCTGCCTTTGTTATCATTCTTTCTTTTTCTATTCTTAGCTTAGCTAGCCTTCTGAGATGAAACTTTTCCTTCTATTCTTTTTAGTATAGTTTTAATGTAATATATATCATAAAATAATAAATCAAGCCTTCTGAAACATGGAGTCAGATCCTCGTCTCTTCCCTCATCCTAAGACCCCTGTGAACACGGCCACACTCAGCTGCTGCACTAAGGTAGAAAAGTCAGAAAGAAAAGCTTCATAAAATCAGGCCTGCCCTGGCTGGCCTGTCATTTCTTCTAAGGAAAGCTGGCACTGTGCAGGTTCCCATGTGAAAGCAATCCTGGTGTGAGCAGTTCATTAACATCACAATCTCTCCTGGGTAAAAAACAACTGACACCTGTATAAACTGGTTTTACACCTGAGATAGAAAAATGAAAACTATCTCACAAACAACTTTCCCTGCAGGTACACACTGAGAGTTTGAGTGACCAATCAATCCAGAATAACAATTTGTTACTGACCAATAAAGTAACTGGCAAGAAAGCTCCTGACCAGTTGGAGTCACACACCAGGTCTGTAAAACTGGATAAAAGGAGTTTTTTGTGAATAAAGAATGGGCTTTTTCCACCATGAAGGAAATGGAGTCTGTGTGATTTATTCCCATACTCATCCTCCCCTGAGGGATTCTGAAATGTAAAAATCATCAATCAGGGAGCTGAATCAAGATCAACCTTTCTTTTACCACCAAGATCAACTCTCCAGGCTCACAAGTTTTGTTGGTCTGTGAGTCCTGCAAGCTGTTCACGAGATTTGCAAACCCAGACACAGCCTCAAGCCTTTGCATTCCATTTTTATCTTGTAGTGTAATTTTACAAACCATACTGACTGCATCTATCTAATGATTACACAGAACAATCTCAAACACCTCCATTTCCAAAAGGGAGGGAATTTCACAAGGTCTTCAGAAATTTCCAGGATGGTTGATTCTGGAGGGAAAGAGGAATAAAAAACTCCAAGGAATTCTTGATTTGTTCTTTTTCCAACAAACAGAAAAAAGGGTCCACCAGCAGCAAAGAGTATCCCAACCTGTAAACCATTAGGTAAAAGTTGTGTCCCTGTGTATGAGACAATATATTCCATTTATAACTACAAAGAGGTGCTGAACCTGCTCCTCAAGGGCACATTCAGTCTGAGGGAGAAATTGGCACAGACAGAGCTGTTTGCTGGCTCAGCTCTGGCTAAAAAGCACCACTGAGGACTGCCAATATTTATGTGATCCTCCTGTTTTATTCAGAGAGCAAAAAATCACAGCCAAAAAGCCCTGGACCAGCACGCTGAACGAGGCAGGTACAGCACTCATTCCTCATAACTGATTTTCTGCTGAATAATCAAGCTTGTAATAGTTTGGGAAGCAAGCTTTCTTCTAGTAAATGTGGTGGGTAAATCAAGTAGCTTATAAAGCTAACACTGCACAGGGCTGAACTCTGCCAAAATCCATCCAAGGAAATTCTCCCAAGGTCCTGTGTTTGCATGCAGGGAAGCAGGTATAGGGGGATGTGCGCTAATGGGGGATTTTCCTCATGGAACCTGTGGGTTTGCTCAGAAGAAACAACAAAATACAACAATTTCTAGCTCATGGGTTTCCACAGATAGAATTGACATAATTATTTCCCCTTCCTTTTCCTTTTCCTTTCCCTTCTTCCCTTCCCTTCTTCCCTTTTCCTTCTTTCCTTTTCCTTTCTCTTTCCCTTTCCCTGCCCTGCAGCTGCACATCTGGAAACCTCTGTACCCTGGCCCCCCTCTATCCCAGACTTTTTCAGGTTGAAGGAAATGTCTGAGGAATTATCACAAAGGCTCCAAATGTCCCCAAATGTGAGCACAGGAGCAGAGCTCTGGGGCTGAGCCAACAGGAGCTCAGCAGTGCTGAGGATTTTCTGCCACTCCTCCAGCCTCCCAGGCAAGTGAGGCACACAAGGATGAGTGGATGATGTGCTCACTCTCCAGGGGTTGTGTTCCAGCTCTCTTACAGACCCTCTCAGGGAAGATTTTATTCCTTAATCTAATCTCAATCTCCCCTCTCAGTTTAAAGCCACTCCTTATCCTATCATTACATGTTGCTTTCCAACAACATTTCCAACAAATGCGACTTGAGCTTTTCTGCTTTCTTCCTCAGTCCCCAGCTGGAATCCTCTGGTAATCCAAATGCTCAGGTTTACACTGATGTTTCAGGTTTGAGCTTCTCTATTTTCACACTCTGTGGTGCTTTAGTGTGTGGGTCTGGGTTCATATCAGGGGATGCTGAGCTCTGTGCACAGAGCAGGGACACAAAACAATTCCTGCTCCAGCTGGGCACCAAGGACAAATGATCCAAATCTCAGCCCCAGAGCACAAACACCGTGGGGTGGAGAGAGAAAAACAAGCAGGGTGGGACTGCAGGGGCTAAAGCTGGAATGGGACAATGAACTGCAAGGTGCAAAAGGAGCAAAAATTATAAAAGTGAGAGATCCCATGACCAGTTGTCCATTTTGTGGCCATTTTGGGTTGTGCTGCCCAAGGTGGATCCATTGAGGCCTCTGAATAAATCCCTACTTTATTCTTTATCTCCATCTACTCTCTGTTCTAGGACAACCTTCACCTTCAGACATCAACACCAGAATCACCTCAAGGCCTTTGTGTGCCTTTATCTTCATTTCTCCCCTCCTGTAACCTCCTTTCACCTGAGCTTTGCCCTGCATGGACCCCAGCAGAAGCCAGAACGAATCTCTGAGCTCCATTGCATGACAAAGCAGCAGAAGGCACAGAAA
Organism: Melozone crissalis; assembly: GCF_028551555.1. NCBI lineage: Eukaryota > Metazoa > Chordata > Aves > Passeriformes > Passerellidae > Melozone > Melozone crissalis. The sequence continues at coordinate 3,574,485 of NW_026535785.1, forward strand.
CCTGAGCACATTTCCAAGCTCAGCAGAGCATTGCACTCATTCCTAACGAGAGGCATCCTTCACCAGGCTGAGATTTTACAGGTGCTGAGGCTCTGAGAGCTGTGAAATGAACAATAAAAGACTTTGGGTAGCTTAGCATGAAGGCAAGATTGCAAATTAATGTTAAATTTTATTCAGGTTTATCCAGTGGGCAGGAAATGGATCCTACTGTTAAGGGAAGAAAGAAAAAATGTTTAAAATTTGTATCACAGGGGACCTACAAGGAGTCCAGCTCTGAAGTGAATGGGGATCAAACCCACACACTTGGCATTTTTAGCACCATGCTCTAACAAACTGAGCTAAATTCAGAGCCAGGTGTGTTTATTCCGTATATCACCCACAGAACACCAGCTGCCTGCAGTGTTTGCCTTCAGCTGCACATGGAGGCATTAAATCCCAAATGGATGGGTTAAATCCCAAATGGATGCCAGAGTTCAGGGGTAAAACTCATCACCCAAAGCATGATTTACCCCAAGGCACCACCTACTCCAGCTCCCACCCAGGTGGCATCAGGCACATCCATTAGCCCAGGGCTCTTCTTGAAACAAAAGCTGTAAATAGGATAGGAAGGAAGAGGAATTGTGTTCAGCTACCAAGATAAGGATATTGGGCAGCTCTCAGCACACTGGACCCCAAGCCTGCTTTTCCTCTCCATTCAGATCATTCAAGCCTAATTAATTAAAGCCTTTTTGTGTCTCAGGACGGAGATAACTTGTATGCAATGATTTCTTGAAGCACTCAGAAGGAATGAATCCCTCAGCCAACAAATAACACAAGAGAAACTGGTTAAGTTTAAAGATTGAGAGGGAAACCCAGCTCATTTCCTCCAGACTGAATTCTCTACAGAAAAAATGATTTATTTTTTGCCCTCCTGCCAGCCAGCACAACAACCCCTCAACCCCAAGTGTCAGAAATACCCATGCAGGCCAAACTGTCCCCAATAATTTATAATAATCCTGGCTGTCCTCACCCCAAGCCTGATTAATTAATTAATTAGTCAGAGATGTCTCTTCTCTGGTTGGGGATCTCTGTAAAGGGAACCAAAAAGCAGAAGGAAAAGGGAAAAGCTTCAGCTGGCACCCATCCAAACCTCTATCTTTGATATGAAGATAATCTCCACAGGGAGGAAAAATGGCCCAGGAAATGTCCCAGGCCACAGTGCAGCAGCAGAATGCTGTGCTAGGCACGCTCAGGGCTTTTTTACCCCTGTTTAGAAGAGTCAGGGCTTGTCACACACTTTATACTGTTCCCTTGCAGAGGGAGAAAATTTGCAGAGAAAATTCTGGCCCAGCCTCTTTCACATGGATTCACCCTGACAGCAGCAGATCCACTTGGTTATTGATGTGGAAGCTCCAGCTAAGAAACCTGCCTGGCAGCTCCTGGAGAAGCAAATCACCTCTCTTTTCATGGATGGGAACAAATGGACCAAATTACAGTAGTATTAAAAATCAGTCAAGTATTTCATCACCTACAAATGCAAATACAATGTGTGCAAGCTGAGAGAAAGGCAAACAAATGACTCCTGAAATGTGGGCAGGGAGAAGGAGCAGAAGGAATTGATCTTTAGACCTCAGCCTTTCCTCTGCAGATAAATCTGGGCTGAAATGAAACCAGACTTAAAATCTAACCACAAAACCAAAGGAGAATTCAAGTCAGGCATGTCAGAGCAAACAGTATTTTGGTCATCACCCCAACCTGGCCTGTAGATTTTTGTTTCACATTTCTGCTGAAATGACAGAATTGAAGTCTGACCTGGGCTGACTCTTACTCAGATTTTCCCCTGGGTGTGTCACCTGTAGAGAGAATGGGTGTCATGCAGGTGAAGAATGCAGGGTGATTTATTCTGAACTTTCTTTTCTCAAAACATATTTCCTCATATCATCAGAAAATATTAATGGCATTCTGCAGACCTTTTTCATTTTTTTTTTTATTTTATTTTTACAAAACAGCCATTTTCTTCCAAGGACAACAAATGTTGATTTATGTGAAGTGAGATCAGAACTTTATATATAAAGACCTCTATAGATAAAGACCTCCTTTATATCTGGACCTCCTAAAATCAGCAGGTTTTCTTTTCTTACTTGTTTAATGATGATGTGGAAGGGTGGACTTTTGGTCTTCTCTAAGAGAATATAAAATAAGTAAGTGTCCAGTAAGAGCTGGCCACCTATGATAAAGATGCCTGAAATAACTATACAGGAAAAAAATTTATATATGATATATATTAATTTTAATATAGTTATATTTTATTATCTATTCATATTTCATCAATATATATTTATATTTATTTTTATTATTTATTTTTATTATTTATATATTTATATATTACATATAATTTTAATAGATCTTTTATATAATATACATTTATAAGATATTTATATATACATAATTTATATTATATTATATTATATTATATTATATTATATTATATTATATATATTCTATTATATATATTTATAATTAGAATATATAATTAGAGAATTTACAGGGAAAAAAAATGCAAAAACCCTTCACATTTCTTTTTTTTTTGTTGTGTAAAAGCAGAAAGTTTAGCTCAAGCTTTTAGCTGGCAGCTAAAAGTAAAACAGCAATTGTTTCTTAGGCATTATCACTACATGTTTCATAAGGATTAAGTAGTATGTTGTTATTAGAGTAGTCAGTGGTTCAGGATGCCACAAGATTGGAAGATTAAACAAAAGCTAATCTCTAGGAAAGTAGGACGAGATGCTTTATTTCTTTTTCAGGAAAAAGGATTCCCAGGTCCTCAAAGCTGGCTTGGTAAGGTGACATTTTTTTTAAACAAAAATATTTTCCCATCTCCCTCTTCCAGAATAATTCATTTTCTAAAAACTGTGTGTACAGATCAAGTAGGGATCGAGTTGTTAATTTTTTTGACAAGTTAGCAATAATAATAATAATAATAATAATAATAATAATAATAATAATAATAATTCCTCTTTCTATAAATTAGGGAACTCTCTGGTTGCATCAGTGATCAGGCAACAACTGGAAAAGGTTTTGTTTGAAGGGGTTTGCAGAGTTTAAGAGGGGTCAGCAAACCACTGACAAAATGCTGTGAAAAGTGATAATTTAGCAAGATTTTTAGAAAATGTTAAGGTTTTTTCATATGAGAAAGGTGGTGAGTGTAGAGCCAACCTCCCAGCACAATCCTGCATTAGGTTTGCACTTTATTTTTTATACATTTTCAGCAGCATCTCCCACCAAGTTCTCTATTGCAATATCAGTGGCATTCAGGACTGGTAAACAGGTAAAAGTGACAATAATAAATACAGTTATTAGAAATATAAAACATAGAGAAATTCCTACAAAATATAAGTGGCATTCAGCACTGATAAACATGTAAAAGTGACATTAATAACTACAGTTCCTAGTACCATGGAACACAGAGAAATTTCTACCAAAAAATCAGTGGCATTTAGGACTGATAAACAGGTAAAAGTGACATTATAAATACAGTTCTAAGTAGCATAAAACACAGAGAAACTACTACTAAATGTTTAAGGTTTTGCACCTTGTAAAGGTCCAAAAGATTTTGATCCATAATCTCTTGTAAAGAGATTTTAGTGCTTAAGGGACTTTTGGCAGCTGTCAACTAAAAGAATCCCATGAATTTAGCACTCAATTCATGCAGAAAGTCCTGAAAATGGTCTAAAACAGCCTTTGAAATGTACAAATATCTCCAGTAGCTCTGAGAAATGTTTGTTATGCTGCTGTATGACAGAGAGATGGCACATATGAAGTAGATTTCTTCTATACATCCATTAAATGTTCTCTGCACAGGAAGAAACTCTATCCAAGTGCAGGAGAGCAGCCTGGAATGGGAGCAGCACAAAGAGCAGAGCCCTTGGAAGGTTTCACCCAGGGGAGAGAGGGAAGCTTTAAAACATTTGCAATTCATGTCTGAGCGATGTCTTCCTTGCCCCCAGGCTCCCTGTTCTGCTGAAATCCCAGTTAAACAGATGAGGCTGCTAAAATTAGGGATGCTAATGGCCGTGCATGGGCCAGACCCTTCCTGGGGAGCAAAAATAATCCCAGAGGGAGGGACTGGGGAGGGAGCTCAGACCTTGCCCAGGGCAGGCTCTGCCCCAGCAGCTGGCACTGGGTGCTCTGGCAGGGATGCAGTGACCTGTGAGGAAGAGGATGCTGCAGGAATGGGGGTTTGGGGCTCCCCTTCAGCTCCAGAACCGGCTTTGACTTCCTGAATTCATTAATTTCAATATTCCCTGTCAGTTTGGCAGCACACAACTCTGTCCCTGGAGCCTGGGACTCAGCACAGGCTGGCATACCATGTTGTGGGAACCTGAGGGGGACTTTGCTTCTTTTTTGCCAAAGTTTTAATATGGGAGACAGTATTTCCTGTTTGGATTCAGATGTTTGTTAGCTCTTATCTATATTATATTATCTATATATTAGATAGATAATATATAATAGATCTAATATATAATAATATCTATAATAGAGATATATAATATAGAAATATATAATTCTGATATAGAAAGAATATAATTGTAATATACAAATATAATATATAATTTATAAATATATATTAATACAGAATATATATAATATAAACAATATATATCCCATCATATAATATTATGTTATGTTATGTTACTTACGTTACATTATATTATATTATATTATATTACGTTATGTTATGTTATGTTATGTTATGTTATGTTATGTTATCTATAATAGAAATATATAATATAGAAATATATAATTCTGGTATAGAAATAATATAATTGTAATATACAAATATTATATATAATTTATAAATATATACTAATATAGAATATAGATAATATAAACAATTGTATATATATATTATATTCTACTATAGTATCTATATTGTTATCTAATCTCACAAACCTTGAGTTCTATAGCTCTTTAACAAACCAAAAATGGAGCCCCCTCTCTCTTTCTTTACAAGGCTTTTAAAGGATAAACTGTCTAATTAAGAAATGACACTTAAATTATTTTTACTTTTAACCCAACAACCAACCACCCATGGCCCACAATGGGGACTTTTTTATCCAATTACACAAAACCACCCAAACTCATGGAGAAGAAGGTGAAGAAGAAGGACCAGCCTTGGCCTTAAAACCTCCATCTTGCTTTATATAAATTACTATATTCTAAACCTTAAACTCTGTTTTCCACGCTGTGATATCACACACTTCTATCCAAACCCCACACCCACAATCCCAGTTCTATCATTCCATTTTGGAAGCTTCTCCACAGCCTCAGGTCAATGCAGTGTTCTCTTGGGGTTCAGTGCCTGCCAGCACAGAAAGTTTAAAATTCTCAGCAACCAGGGCTCCAACTGTATCTTGCAGGAGAAAAATGTTAATATTGCTTATCCAAAATAAAGCACGTGAAATGTTCCTCTCAACGGGATCAGGCAAATTGCAACAGCCTTAAAACAAGGGAAAAGGGCTTAAAATAAGGGAAAAAGGCTTAAAACAAGGGGAAAAGGCTTAAAACAAGGGAAAAAGGCATACAACAGGGAAAAACTGAACCAGGCCTTGTTCCTTTTATCTGTTTTTGGCTTTGCTCTCCATCTCCTGCATTTCCCCCTGTGGTTCCTGACTTGCTGCTGCCTTGTAGCTCTTTTTGAGGAGCATGAACCAAATCAGTGCTCAGGGAGCCCAGGGGAGCCCTCCTGGATTTGCAGTTTCAGGTTGGTGTTGAAGCATCATTGCATAAACAACTGAGGGTCTGAGCTGGCTCTAAATTCAGCATCCTCCAGGCTGGTGTGGAATTTTTATTAATCAGCTCATATATTCACTTGCTAACTCAGCTCCTAAATTCCTCTAGCCAGCCCCTGAAAATGAGAGTAACCACTGCTCAGAAATGAATGAGGTTTCCAGCATTTCAGATCTCAGAGTACAAAACTATCAGTGCTACAATATTTAACATCTGCTGCAAGTCCCTCACAGCTAATTATCAGCTCTTCTATGGCTCCCTAATGAATTTCTTAGGGAAAGAGAGGCAAGGACAGACTATATTTGACCTGCAGTGAGATGACAGAGCTCATGCTGGAAGGGAAATTTGGAAAATGTTTCTCTAGAGTGAGGAAAAAGAAACCTTCAAAACCTGCGAGGAAGAATTTAGCAGATATTCCTGTTTGCAAACAGCCAGTTTGAAAGGCTAATATCTCCTGCAGCATGAATACAATGGCAGAATTGGAGTTTATTTCCATTGGAAAATAAGGTTCCTAGCAGAACTCAAATCAGGAGGTAGAGCTGTTCAATTGCAACATTCTAATTTCAGTGCAACATTCTAATTTCTGTGCATATTCCATTTCAAAATCAAAGATATCAACAGCACAATTTCCAGGCAGTTTTGGCCAAGATGCACCTGCTTATATTTCGTTGATGGGGCTGAGAGTCTTTCCACACACAGCACAACTCAAAACCCATAGAGTCACAAAGTTTTATTGACATTCACTTTGGGATTTGCAGGAATTGGAAATCCAAGGAAATGGCTGTTATATCCACAGCTGATGGAAACCAGCATAACCCCACTGAAATAAATAAAACCAAACTCAGATTTGGTGAATGACTTCTGAAATGAACTGTGTGAGGTGGCTCTGTGCAGCTCCTTTTGAGGGGACAAGAGCTGTGACAAAACCACATCTCTTTTTTAACAGGCTACAAACCAACCCCACTGAAATGATGAAATTATGGAACACGAATATTTCCATCCCAGCAGCTGACCTCATTCTGTGTTTCAGGTCTGCTCATCTGCCCACCAAATTACTTCAATTTTCATTAAATTATCAATTAGTTTGACACTGATTCCATTGTATTTTATATTTTTGAGCCCACCATTCACTGGAATAAAGAAGCTGAAGAATTGACTATTCATGTCAAGGCTTCTGGAGTGATGTAACAAAGTGTTTTGATAACTAAACACACATCAGGAGTTAGAGTTATGGTGGCAATTCTTAGCCTTCCTGAGACAGCTGGAAATTGGGAGAAGCAGAACCTGGAGAATTTTATGATCCTTTTAGTGAACATAAATTAGATATGAAAAATAATTTTCTGCATACTGATCTACAGTTACTTGAAAATTCAGGCTGGAAAACAGGGATAATTCTGTCAGAGGCAGACTGATTGCTCTTTCTGGAATCAGCTTGGTTCCCATCCATTACAGCTCCTTGGCGGGCACTTTTTTACCCTGGAAGCACTGAGGATTTCTGATGCACTTTTGTCTCCCCTCACAGGTAAATGCCATAAGAAGTTTATCTGTTTGCTGGTTGGGATCTGAAAACACTCCCAAGAGGACAGAAATCCATCAGGAGTGCCCAGCAGGGCTTGGAGAAGGAAATTGCACAGGCAAAAATCAGAGGCACATCCCTCCACCAGAACCCAAACTCAATCTTACACAACTGGAAGATTTTGGAGTGGATCAGACTATTAAAAAAATAAAACAAAACCCAACAACATGCCATATAACTCAATTATTTGGGCTCCAAATTGTTGCTGTTGCCACTAATCCCTTGTGTTTTTGGGATTAAAAGCCTGGACTAGAGTTTGTGACTGTTACTCAGGATGAAGTGCTTTTATAAAGCTCAGCCTGAAAGGGCATTGAAATCAAAAATGCTGAATTTTATTCTTTGCCTCTGTCAGAGGTCCCAATAACAGGGTTATTCTGTACTCACTCTGCCAAATGGACACAGAAGGAATTTCAGCTCTCCACTTGTGAGTGATTGATTACTCTCCGTGGTTTCTAATTTTTTCCTGAGTAAATATTTCAAGTCCTGGCCTTGATGTTGTAAAATAAATCATGATATAATTATACCTTGTCAGTGTTTCAGAAGAAAAAAAGAACTTGGATTTATTATTTCTGATAAGCAGCCTTGTAACAAGAGAAACCTGAGCCAGGCAAACCAATTTACAGTTTCTATGCATGCATTTCATTCCAGATTAAAATTGCTAAACCCAGAATTTTGACCTGATCTACCTGAGTCTGGAAGCTTAGCAGGTTTATCTGGCACAGGATCATGGAGCAGGATTGTTCCTTTGGAAGGCAGCTGTCAAACACATCCAGCCCACCAGTGAAGCATCAAATCCATTGCCAATGGTTATAAATTGCTTTATTTTACATACAAGTGCAATTTGTAGAGCCTGTGGTTGGAACGCAAGACAGGATTTATGTTGTGTGCTGCCTGATTTCTGGCTGCCAAGCTGGAAACTCCCTGCACAGGATGGGATGAGGGGTTGAGGTTCACTCAAGCTCTCAAGCTCCAGAGCAAGATTGCAATGACAAGTTGGACACAAAGAGTGCAGCAGAAGGGAAAACCATTTAATAGTTTGTGGTAATTCTGTGTGCTTGGAGTGGGCAGTGCAATTTCCCTGGAACCTCAGCACTGTGCAGCTCCAGCTTTCCCTCCTCTCCTTGGGCACATCCAGTGCACAAAGAGGAGCTGGCTTCAGTCAGCTCAGAAGCAAAAAATGGCAATTTGGAATGGCTGACAGAGCTCAGACAATTTTGAGTTTTCCAAAGCAGAACATGAAGGCTTGGTCTGGAATTCATGCTGAGATTCAAGAGGCAGACAGCACTTAGCATGGATACTTTCCTGGAAAATCTGGGTCTTATTCACCAGCCTTGACAAATAACAACAACAACATCTGTTGCAGACATCTTTTTATGAAAATCCCTTTCCTTAGATTTTTCCTCCTCAGAAGCTGAGAGGCCTCAGGAACAAAATGCAAACATTGATTATCTGCTGCTGTGGGATGCAACAGGTGCATCTGGGATTGGTCTCATGTGGTTGTTTCTAATTAATGGCCAATCACAGTCAGCTGGCTCGGACAGAGAGTCGAGCCACAAACCTTTGTTATCATTCCTTTCTATTCTATTCTTAGCTAACCTTCTGATGAAACCTTTTCTTCTATTCTTTTAGTATAGTTTTAATGTAATATATATTATAAAATAATAAATCAGCCTTCTGAAACATGGAGTCAGATCCTTCGTCTCTTCCCAAATCCAAAAACCCCTGTGAACCCTGTCACACAACATCAATAATAATAGTAATAACAACAACAATAATTATTATTATTACTAATAATACTTTTATGGTTATTATTATTATTATTATTATTACAAAAAAAAAATGCTTTTCACCCCCTCACCCACTCAGAACATTTCTGTGCCTGGCAGCAACCATGACCCAGACCCCCTCAATGTCCCAGCCTGAATTTCCTGTGATAAATGGGAGATTTCAGTGGATCCCTGATGATTTCTGTCAGGAGAGTGTAAAAGGCAGATCCCTGACGATCTGGAATCACGAATCTCCTGCTGTTTCAGCGCCACTGCTCTGCTTTGCCCGGCTGAGCTGCACAGAGCACAGTGTCCAGGCTCTCCCTGCATTTCTGCTCCCCAGCAGCTCCTGATCTGGGAGAATCCATGGGGAATATCAGAAAGCAAAAGGAATTGCAGCTTGCAGGAGCTCTGGACAGCAGGCAGTCCCTCAAGCTGGATTATTTTCAGCCTTCCAGTCTTTTAAATTATTGTCTCTGTTGAGGAGTTCTGAATTATACAGCAGCACCTTTTTTAGCAATGGAAAAACTCACTTTAACCGCTCTGCTGCCTAATCTCACTGCAAGTGCAGCATTCAGGAATGAAAGGGTCTGAAATTACTTTAAACTCATCAGGAGACACTCTGGGCAAAGCTGCTTCAAACATCAGATACCAACCTGAGCCACAGGCTCTGAACAATGGACTGTGCTGAGTAGATATGGAAAAGAGACTTGATTTCAAATTACCTCATTTAAAAAGACACTTCCCATAATCACCAGACTAATTCTTCAGGGACTCAGCTCAGTTAAATCATGTCATCTACCTAGTGTGGTTCCTGCTGTAATTTATTCCCTGCTCATTTTGAAGGGATCATTAGCCCAGCTCTGGGAGGTTTTTATTAACTGCTATTGATGCTTCCAGAGGGGAAGGGATGGGAAAAACCAGGGGGTTGAAGATATGAAATAAAGAGTTTGACCAAATCCAGATTTGTGGAGTAAACACTGCAGAGTTTTGGCTCAGGTTGCATCCAGTTTGAAAATGAACACACTTACAAATAACCTTTCACAAAAATAGAGGGAAAAGAAGAAAATCCCCAACCCCTCTAATTTTGAATGCAATTAACTATAAAGATCCATGCAATCATGTGCTGGGGGGCTGAAATTTATTCACAGTGGGTTGAAAACACAACCCAAGGAGGGCAGTGATGGTGAAGAGCTTCATGAGACACCCTTGCTCAGACAGCTCCTCTCTGAATGCCCTATTTCTGGAAAATTCCTGCTCATCCCAGGCTTTTAAAACCCTAATCATCTCTGAAACTGGCAGCTGGCTTCCATATTCAAATGGTTCCCCAAAATATCAATTCAAATCTTTCTGTTTTGGCCAAAACTGCCAATTTCAGAGCACCAATGTCGTGATTGGCATCCCCTAAAGCACACAGAGAATTACTCTGGTGATGGTCAGACTGCTGCAGTTCTGAATTACCAGGCTGTTATGACTCACTGTGGGTACATAATTAGTTAATTAAACTTTCTGTACAATTTTTCTACAAAAATGTAAAGCCAAAATGCTGATTGCCTTGTGAATGGCTTCAAACTCAGCTAAGCATTAAACAGAAAACAAAGGTAAATGACACAGCATCTGAATGGCCAGTAATGGTAAGAAATAAAAGTTTACTGTGTGGGAAAGGAGTTTTAGAAGGAGATCTTGTCTTAGAAAGCTCCTGACTCTTCAAGGATGTTATAAAAAGATTTGGTACAAGCCACTGCTAAGCAATTTAGTTTTCTAGAAAAGCCACAGGGAATTGCAAGGGTTCATGTAATGGTCAATGAAAGATTAAAATAATGAAATTTTGACCCCACAAGATATTTTAAACCATATGATTGGGATAAAGCAATCCCATTATCTGGTTCACAATCTGATCTCGCTGAGGAAAGCAGCTGAAAACATTGCAGAGGGTGCGTCAGATGCTGTCAATAAAGACCTCAGTGGCTGTGGTGGAAACTCCAGAGGGCAGAAATCCATCCCTTGGGCTTTGCAACGAGTCAAAATAAAACACTGAGGGGACACTGAGGCTCCTGTGTGGATGGAAGGATGGGAAAGAGATGGAGATCCCTGATGAATCCCATAATGACTTCCTGAGAATTGACATCCTATAAAAGCCCTGGAACCCCCGAGGATGAGGATGTTTAGCAGCAAGCAGCAACAAAAGCATGCAGGATAAATAATAAATGCCGCATCCTACAAGCAATCAGACACTCAGAAGCCTCTTTTTCCCTTGTGGGAGCCATTAAAACCACCCAAAATTCCAAATGGCGTTGCCCAGAGAGAATTTTGCAGCCTTGTCTGCCACAGAGAGCAGTCCTACAGACTGTGGAGGGCTCCCAAGGTGGGACACAGAGGTTTTCCTGCCAGGATCAGTTTTTAGGAACATTTATGACCAAAAAGTTTCATGGTGGATGACTCTGAGGCCTGTAATACTCAGCACAGTTTTTCCTATTGAGTGAAGACTCCTTCTGCAGAGTCCCATTAAAAAGAAAATCCTTGTCCCAAACTGATGACGTTTTTCCCCCATGGAAATCAGACTTTTAATAACAAAAAAAGAGTTTTTATGGCAACTTTTAATAACAAAAAAAAGAGTTTTTATGAAAACAGGTTTCTGGTTCACCTATTGGGTAAAGACTCCTTCTAGAGAGAGTCCCATTAAAAAGAAAATCCTTGTCCCAAACTGATGATTTTTTCCCCCCACGGAAATCAGACTTTTAATAACAAAAAGAAAGAGTTTTTATGGCAGGTTTCTGGTTCACTTATTGAGTGAAGATTCCTTCTACAGAGAGTCCCATTAAAAAAAAAAAATCCTTGTCCCAAACTGATGATTTTCTTTTCCCATGGAAATCAGACTTTTAATAACAAAAAAAAAAAAAAAAGAGTTTTAATGGCAACTTTTAATAACAAAAAAAGAGTTTTTATGAAAACAGGTTTCTGGTTCACCTATTGGGTAAAGACTCCTTCTAGAGAGAGTCCCATTAAAAAGAAAATCCTTATCCCAACCTGTTTACCTTTTTTCCATGGAAATTAGACTTTGAATAACAAAAGAAAAGGAGTTTTTATGGCAAGAGGTTTCTGGTTCACAGCTCAGGGTACTCAAATGCTAGAGGAAAAGGATTTCTCCAAAATCCCATCTTTACCCTCAATGTCTGTGAGAGAAAACAGAACTGTGGTTACTGAGGAAAGGGAATTCTATTCAAACAAACCCCAGAACTGTTTCTGCTCTCTTGAAAGAGAATCTGGGACATCATCCCATCCTTCTTTATTTCCCTGCTCTGTCAGCAAAGCCCCAGTGTTCGCCCTGCCCCACTATGACTGCGTTTCACACCAGGCTCATCCCCTCACTCCACATTGGACAGAAATTCTTCCTTTTCAGGGCACAATTCTTCCTTTTCAGGGCAAAATTCTTCCTTTCCAGCGCACAACTCTTCCTTTCCAGTGCACAAATCTTCCTTTCCAGGGCACAACTCTTCCTTTTCAGTGTACAAATCTTCCTTTTCAGTGCACAACTCTTCCTTTTCAGTGTACAAATCTTCCTTTTCAGGGCTCAACTCTTCCTTTTTAGTTCACAACTCTTCCTTTCCAGTGCACACACCAAGTCTGCAGCCAGCAGCATTGATCATTCCATTATCACTCTGTTATACTTAATTTCCTCTTCATCTTTCCAGTCAAACTCCATCCCAGAGCCCATCAATAGTGCTGCAAGCACCCTGATGGATTGCCCTGGCTCTGGCATGCTGCAGGTACCCTGCAAAAATTGCTTTTGTGCTGCCCCAGCACCACTGAGCTCCCCTAAACTGCTCAGAGCAGAAAATTAACAAGAGGGGAAAAAATCTTAATGGAGCAGGCACTGAGAATAATTACCCATTCTCCTCCCCGCATGAAGTATTTATAATCAAATCATCCAGCTTTGTCTAGCAAAGCAGCAGAAATGTCAATGGATTCTAGAAGAGATATTCATGAAATGTCATCCTTTAAATTTTCATCTAATTCTGGGTAGATTGTTAGCATTCAAGAGATAAGACCTACCTAAGCTTAACTTAACTGCTCGTCCAGAAGAAAGCAAGAAGTAAAAGAAAGGAACATTGTAATATTGTGCATTAAAAAAACAAAACCAAAACAAAAACAAAAAACAAAACAAAACCAAAACCACAAAACCCCAAAAGAAATAACACAAAAGTAATAAAATAAAAATGTAATAAAAACAAAAGTAATAAAAGAAGTAAAACAAAACAAAAAGTAGTAAAAAACAAAACAAAAAGTAATAAAATAAATAATTAATAAATTATTATTTAAAATAAACAATAATTTTAAAATAATACAATTTTATTAATAAATAATAAATAATAAATTTCATAATTTATTATTTATTAAAATAAATAATTAATTTTTCTTTGTGTAAAAAAATGAGGACTTCAGGAACCAAATTGTGCATATTAAACAGAGACAACAGCTGTCATTCAAACAAAAATGTATAATATTTAGAGCAGAGAAGCTCTTTACATAGAATGATTTAAAACCACGCATACAGCAATAACCAATAGAAGACAGAAGGCTAATTAATAAGAGAACGCCGCAATTTTCAGCCGAAATGTAGAAATAATGAAAATTTTTAATTGTTGGGCCTGTCTGTGGACTACCGGGAGCTGGCCTCAGGACTACATTTCCCACAATGCCGCGGGGCGGGCGCTCTCGCGAGAGCTGGCGGAAGCGGCGGGGCGCGGCCCGGAAGTGGAGCCGCCGCCGGAGGCACCATGGCCGAGACCGACCCCAAGAGCGTCCAGGACCTGACGGCCGTGGTGAGGCCCGGGCCGGGCTGCGGGGGCTGCGGAGAGCCGGGGGAGGAGGGAAAACCCGCTTATGGATGGGGCTTGGATAGAGCAGCTGCTCCGCGGGAGGGGTCGCTGGTCATGCAGGGGGTGGAAGGAGAGGGGGCCCTCATCACAACCCGTTCTGTGACCTCACAGAATCCCCCTGTGGTTAACGGGGCCACGGACATTAACGGGGCCATGGATATCAACAGGGCCATGGGCATTAACGGGGCCACGGACATTACCAGGGCTATGGACATTACCAGGGCCATGGAGGTGCTGTCCAGGCTTTGGTCCTGGTTGGGGAGGCGGCCGGGTTCTAAATCTTACAAATATTTCCTGTAACACCTCGTTATACGTATATTTATACCTAGAGCATTTTTAGCTCTAGGTATAACTGTACTGCAGGGGTTTGGGCTTAGCAGTGAAAGAACGGTGTTGGGTAACAGCCTCTGAAGGAAACAAACCATTTCTTTTTTATCCCTTTCTATTAGGTGCAGACATTGCTCCAGCAAATGCAGGACAAGTTTCAAACCATGTCTGACCAAATCATTGGAAGAAATATCCTTTTCTAAACTCAGATGGGGGCGGGATTGCAAGTGTCACTGAGTCTGTGGGCCAGTAGGGTTTGTAAGAGAGGTTTGAAGTGGGCAATGTTGTCACTTCAGTGCTGGGGCTGGGAATGGAGGGACCAGAGGAGGCTCCAGGCTGATCAGAGGATGGAGCAGCTCTGCTGGAGGAAAGGCTGGCAGAGCTGGGAATGTTCACCTGCAAAAGTGAAACTTCAGGGTGGTTTAATTGTGGCCTGAAGTGAAATGGGACTGGAGTGACAGGAGGGGGAGAATGGGCTCAGATTGAGGAGAGCAGGGTGGGATGGGATTTTGGAAATCAGGAATTGCCCCTGTGAGCGTGCTGAGAGCCTGGCAGTGCCCAGCGTGGGCTGAGGGGGGCTCTGAGGTGCCTGCTGAGGCTGCTGTCCCTGTCCCTGGGCTATCCCTGTCCCTGTTGTCCCTTGACCCCCGGGCAGTCGATGACATGAGCTGTGTGTCCCTGAGCCATCCCTGAGCTGTCCCTGCTGTGTCCCTGTTGTCCCTTGACCCCCGCGCAGTCGATGACATGAGCTGTGTGTCCCTGGACTGTCCCTGTCCCTGCTGTGTCCCTGTTGTCCCTTGACCCCCGCGCAGTCGATGACATGAGCTGTGTGTCCCTGGACTGTCCCTGTCCCTGCTGTGTCCCTGTTGTCCCTTGACCCCCGCGCAGTCGATGACATGAGCTGTGTGTCCCTGGGCTGTCCCTGTCCCTGCTGTGTCCCTGTTGTCCCTTGACCCCCGCGCAGTCGATGACATGAGCTGTGTGTCCCTGGGCTGTCCCTGTCCCTGCTGTGTCCCTGTTGTCCCTTGACCCCCGCGCAGTCGATGACATGAGCTGTGTGTCCCTGGGCTGTCCCTGTCCCTGCTGTGTCCCTGTTGTCCCTTGACCCCCGCGCAGTCGATGACATGAGCTGTGTGTCCCTGGGCTGTCCCTGTCCCTGCTGTGTCCCTGTTGTCCCTTGACCCCCGCGCAGTCGATGACATGAGCTGTGTGTCCCTGGGCTGTCCCTGTCCCTGCTGTGTCCCTGTTGTCCCTTGACCCCCGCGCAGTCGATGACATGAGCTGTGTGTCCCTGGGCTGTCCCTGTCCCTGCTGTGTCCCTGTTGTCCCTTGACCCCCGCGCAGTCGATGACATGAGCTGTGTGTCCCTGGGCTGTCCCTGTCCCTGCTGTGTCCCTGTTGTCCCTTGACCCCCGCGCAGTCGATGACATGAGCTGTGTGTCCCTGGGCTGTCCCTGTCCCTGCTGTGTCCCTGTTGTCCCTTGACCCCCGCGCAGTCGATGACATGAGCTGTGTGTCCCTGGGCTGTCCCTGTCCCTGCTGTGTCCCTGTTGTCCCTTGACCCCCGCGCAGTCGATGACATGAGCTGTGTGTCCCTGGGCTGTCCCTGTCCCTGCTGTGTCCCTGTTGTCCCTTGACCCCCGCGCAGTCGATGACATGAGCTGTGTGTCCCTGGGCTGTCCCTGTCCCTGCTGTGTCCCTGTTGTCCCTTGACCCCCGCGCAGTCGATGACATGAGCTGTGTGTCCCTGGGCTGTCCCTGTCCCTGTCCCTGCTGTGTCCCTGTTGTCCCTTGACCCCCGCGCAGTCGATGACATGAGCTGTGTGTCCCTGGGCTGTCCCTGTCCCTGCTGTGTCCCTGTTGTCCCTTGACCCCCGCGCAGTCGATGACATGAGCTGTGTGTCCCTGGGCTGTCCCTGTCCCTGCTGTGTCCCTGTTGTCCCTTGACCCCCGCGCAGTCGATGACATGAGCTGCCGCATCGATGACCTGGAGCGCAACATCGCCGACCTGATGATGCAGGCGGGCGTGGAGGAGCTCGAGGGGGAGAACAAGACCCCGGCTTCCAACAAGGGCTAAAGTAAATCCTGGCTTTGGAACACACCCCTGGCAGTGTGGAATTGATGACTGTCACTTTTTGGGGGCTGCTCTGGGGGATTGTGATGGAGAGAGAATCAGGGTAGGGAGTGGAGCACCAGGAGCTGCTGAGGGGGCTCAGCCTGGAGAAAAGGGGGTTCAGGGGGACTCTCCTGGCTCTGCACAACTCCCTGACAGGAGGGGACAGCCAGGGGGGTTAGGGATCTGCTCCCAGGGAACAGGGACAGGGGGAGGAAACAAAGCCCTGGGTGTTTGGAATTGCTGATTCTAACACAGAGGGAGCTGCTCCTTGGTTTGGGGGCTGCTCTGAGAGAGGGAGCATGGCCAGGGTAGGGAATGAAGCACCAGGAGCTGCTGAGGGGGCTCAGCCTGGAGAAAAGGAGTCTCAAGGGGGACTCTCCTGGCTCTGCACAACTCCTGACAGGAGGAGACAGGCTCTGCTCCCAGGGAGCAACAGGAGGAGAGGGAATGGCCTCAGGCTGGGCCAGGGCAGGCTCAGGGTGGACACCAGGAGGGATTTCTCCATGGAAAAGGCACTCAGGCTTTGGAGCAACTGCCCAGGTGGAGCCCCAGGGGCTGCTGAGGAGTCCCTCAGCTGTAAATTCCTCCTCAGCTGTAAATTCCTCCTCAGCAGTGCCTCCCTCCCAGCTGCCAAGCTGCAGGTGCTGCCTGTGTGGAAGGGCACTCAGGCATTGTGCAATCCATGTCCCTGGAGGAATGCAATTCACCTTTCAGTAAAGCTCTGTTATATTATATATTCTGTTATATTATATATTCTTATTCTTTCTGATTGCCCACTTGCCCTGTATTACAGTGGGCCTGTGTTTGGAACAGATATGTTCTTGCTTGTTAAGGTGTCTATTTTTGTGTTACCTTGTTAAAAACACAAATCATTACTGGCTTTGTTGCCCTCAGTGTCATTTCCATTAGCCTGAACCTCACAAATGAAAATCTCTGATGAGCATCATTCTGTTAATTCTCAGTAATCTCCTTTCTTATTATTTTTTTCCCCAACAGGTTGCCAACAACTCAAGTCATGGAAGATTACTTACTCTTTTTTTTTTCTACAAATCCTTGGAATTAAAAAATGGCTCTTTGCAACTCCAGTGTGTGAAAGCATTTTTATATTGTTACAGAGCTTGCATTCCTAATGTACATTGTATAGTTGGGGTAGGGTAGTTTCTATTTTGATTTTGTGTACTGTAATTTCACTTTTTGAATTCTTGTAACGAGGATCACTTGGTTGTGTTATTAAAACACAGATCTTATGGATCTCAACTCCTGGGTGTATTTTTTTGTGGAGTCACTTTTTTCTCTTTCCTGTACTTTTGTAGATGTTTCATGTTTGATAGCTCAGCATTTAGTGACTCCCTCCAAATGGGAACCTTGCCTTGTAAGTTTGTGGAGTGAAGCACAAGATTGAAACTTAATTAATTGCATTCATTGTAGCTCTGAGCATCAGGCACTCTCTAGTTGAGGATTGTGTTGTCTTTCATCCATGTAATAAAGGTGATTTTTGGAAACAAGAGGCACTGAACATCAAAACCATCTCTCCTGCTGCTGGTGTTCCCTGAGCTGTGTGTTCCTGGAGCATCAAGGAGATGCAGAGTGACCATGAGAGACATCTGAGCAGCCACTGCCACCCCAGCTGTGACACCAGGAACTGCTCACAGAGCAATCTCACCGTGGGACTGAAGGTTTTTAACATGTCCCTTTGATCCATAACTGGATTAAAGGGGTGGGATTGATTGACAGTGGTTGTGGCAATGTCTGTGTAGGGTTTTCAGTGGCAATCACTGCCTTGCTCACAGCAGCTTGCTAGCAAAGCAGTGATACATGAACAAAAAATGAGAGAATCCAGGTAGATTTTTAAAGCCTTCTCTCAGAATAACTTCAAAATATTTGATTTTTTTTTGGTTTGCTTTTCTAATCATACCCACATCTTTGGGCATGGAGTGTGTATTTATTACATTTTGGCCACGGAAGGTGTGTTTGGGAGAGTCTGCACTGTGTCACTTGTGAAGAAAAATGACCAATGTCAGCCATTCCTGACAATCACTGCAATGCTCCTCCAGCTTCAAATGCAAATTTCAGCAAGCACTAGTGGCAGGCAGCAGTTGCAGGTGCACCACACTTCAGCTGCTCCTTAAATGCCACCAAATTAGCACTTGAGTGCTGAGAAGGCAATATGACAGGTCATTTTTCCAAACTCACTGTAATAAAAGCTCATAATAACGGGGGAATTTTGTGAACATGAGAAATGTATCAATATATACTTGTAATACCAGCCTTAGGTCCTTTGTAATATCATTTCAAAAAAAAAAATCTAATAAACGGTTATGTGGTAACAAACAGCCAGCTCGTGTGTGTTACAGCACAATCTAGCATAAATATATAATTATACGGGAGATTATATTTAGTTGTGAGTTATAAAAAGACTTTAGCACAGCTGCTGCTCACAGGAAAGTCTAAAAATCCAGGGGTGCTCTGTATAATAAAAAGGTGATGATTTGTGCCCTGGCAGATCTAGACTTTAGCAGCTCATCAGAGTATAGGAAAAATATTAATTAGAAATAGTAATAATAATAGTAGTAATAATATTATTATTACTTTTTAGTAATAAATTAGTTTTTAGTAATAATAATAGTTTTTAGTATTATTTTTAGTTTTTAGTTAATAGTAGTAATATTATTATTACTATTTCTAAATAGAAATAATAACAATGTAGAAATAGTAATAATAATATATATTATTATAGTAATATCCACTTTAAGATGCTTTCCTATATTCTAATTAATAATTATAATTAATTATTAATTAGAATATAGGAAAGCATATTAAAGTGGATAATAATTTGATATTTTGTTTATACATGAATATTCTCTTATATATATGATGTATAATAAGTCCTCATCTGGCTGTGTTCCTCCATGGTCGGTGCTCCCTGTGCAGCAGCAGTAATCCTGCTTTCCTCAAGTTTATTCTAGCAGAATAACTTCCAGGAAAACAATTTCAGCTTTAAGAAGCAGCTGTATTTTTCCAGTCACTGGAAAGACTCCAGTCATTGTTCAGTTGGGATATTTTTCCTCATAAATGTAACATTTGACTGATTTTAGCTGCTTTTCCCTGCACCTACTCTGAGTTTCCATTGCCATCCTCTCCCAGCCCTGCTTCTCTTCAGAGCCCCATTTCAACTGTAGATATTTGTCTTGGTTTGAACAGACAAGTGTCTGCTAAGGAAGGCAGGAGCCTCCCCTGAAATGGAAAA
The DNA here is from genome assembly GCF_028551555.1 of Melozone crissalis. Classification (NCBI taxonomy): domain Eukaryota; kingdom Metazoa; phylum Chordata; class Aves; order Passeriformes; family Passerellidae; genus Melozone; species Melozone crissalis. The sequence goes on from NW_026535785.1 coordinate 3,594,166, forward strand.
TGCAAACCCCTCCCTCTGAATTATAATTTTGAAATTAAGGGGCTCTCGGGCAAAGATATAGGAGCAGGAATAACAGTTCTTTATTAGGAAAATTAAAAATGCAAATAGTACAATGTAATAGTACAAACAAATAAACTGTGGACAGAGTGAGAGCAGGCCCTGCCCCCTGTGTGTCAGGGAGGTGTCCCAGCCCCATCCCAGGGGGGCTCAGCCCTCCTGCAGTGCCAGCTGTGGCTCTGCTGCAGCAGGGATCCTGCACAAGGGGGGAGTTTTCCTCTGCAGCTCCAGGGCTGCTGGAGATGGGCCTGGGCTCCCTCTGGGAATCCAGCAGGAAAAGGTTGCTGTGGTGCTCCAAACCTCAGATTGTATCCAGGCAGGAATGCTTGGCTCCTCCCCTGGGCGGAGCATCTCCCCATGGGATGATGGGATTGGATCAGCCATGCAGGGACACTCACTGGCCCATTAACAGAAGATAATTAATAATTAGTGGCCCATGAACAGAAGAGATCTCCTGGAGGGAGGATTGGTTGTGGAAGGGATAAATAAAACTGCCCAATGAACAGAGATAACTGCCCACCTCTGACAGATGGCAGTAGAATACACACCCTTGGCCACATTGTGCATTTCCAACCTAGGACAAGGCTCTTTCAAGGATCTGCATTAGGAACAGCAAACAGAATCACTGCTTTTCTGTGACAGAAATTAGGAGTGACCTAATGCAAGTCTTCAGCCACAGATTGTGCAGGCAATCTTTAACAGCAGTGCTGGGTTTGAATTAAGACCTGAGAACTGAGAAATAAATCAAATATCACAGGAGCTGTGTGGCCTGTGTATCTTACATTGGGCAACACAAATAAATTTGACATTGCTGTTTCATCTCTTCTGGTTTCCTAATTCCTGTCTTTATAGCAGGAATGTTATTCTGGACAGAGGAACAGCATTCTAATAAAAGCATATTTTAAACACTTCTGCCTACTGATAAATGATCCAGAGCTGTGATATCCTTAAGAGGATTTTTCATTTAATCTCTGCCTTAAAGACAACGTACAGTAAATAAGACTGCAGCTTTCAGCCAGCAGCATCTGTTGCAGGCACCGAATGAGGCTGGAGAGAGCCGGTGACACACTGACCTGTGGCACTGACCCCAGGCAGGAGCCAGCTTTGGAGCCTCCCCTCCCACAGGGTGAGCCCAGCTCCCTCAGGGCCAGGCAGCTGTCACTGTGTTATCATCCTGTCACAGGGGTTCCATGCTGTTGTCTCCTTATCACAAAAGTTTCATACTTTTGGCTGTTCTTGGTGTTTCTCCTGAGCATCTCCTCACAGCACCTACTCTTTCTTCCTCACAAAGCAGCCAACTGGCTCCAGTTCCCTTCTTAACACCACCCCACTCTTTTATAGCATATTCTTCTCATTGCTTACAGCTGTGGCTTGTTAAAGTCAGGCCTGTCCCTAATCTTTCATAATTGGCCCAGCTGCACCTCCTTGGGGGTGAGATTACTTTCTACACTATCTTTATTTTCTTATATCCCCCCCATCACTGCCTGCTGTGGGACAGAGGAATTGTTGGGCTCCATCTGCCGGTCTGGTTTTGGCAGGGAGCCTTTGTGCCAGCTGATGTTTCCTGTCCCCCTTTAAATTGACTCTCTTAACATCCCCAGGAAAGTCCCCTTGGTTCCCTTCCCTGATGCCTTGGGAAGGCTAAGCTAGAACAGAGGCTGGACAGAGCTACAGAATAAAGCAGGGATTTATTAAAAGGATCTCCTCAATGGATCCACCTTGGGCAGCACAAGAGCCCAGCCAGGGCTGCACCCAAGATGAACCAAAATGGTTCCCAAAATGAACCCAGGATGAACCAAAATGGTCCCAAATTGAACCCAAGGTGAACCAAAATGGTCCCAAATTGAACCCAAGATGAACCAAAATGGTCCCAAAATGAACCCAAGATGAACCAAAATGGTCCCAAATTGAACCCAAGATGAACCAAAATGGTCCCAAATTGAACCCAAGATGAACCAAAATGGCCCCAAAATGAACCCAAGGTGAACCAAAATGGTCCCAAACTGAACCCAAGATGAACCAAAAAGGCCCCAAAATGAACCCAAGATGAACCAAAATGGCCCCAAAATGAACCCAAGATGAACCAAAATGGCCCCAAAATGCACGAGTGCTCCCGGGGTCTCTCCCTTGGATCAGCTCTGCTCCATTTGCACCTTGCAGTTCATTGTCCCATTCCAGCTTCAGCCCCTGCAGTCCCACCCTGCTTGTTTTTCTCTCTCCAGCCCACGGTGTTTGTGCTCTTGGGGCTGAGATTTGGATCATTTGTCCTTGGTGCCCAGCTGGAGCAGGAATTGTTTTGTGTCCCTGCTCTGTGCACAGAGCTCAGCATCCCCTGATGTGAGCCCAGACCCACACACTAGAGCAGCACAGAATGTGGAAAATAGAAAAGCCAAAACCTGAGGCATCATCCTCAGGTGGCTGAGCCACAGGGAACTGGTTTGCCAGAGGTTCCTGTGGAATTGCAGATGTCACCTGCCTGTCCTCCAAACCCCGGGCAAGTGCTGGAGTCACTCACTGGCCCTTCCCCCAGACCTCAAAGCTCGTGGAGTTCAGTCCTTCACACTGTAAATACACTCGGCACTGCCCTCCAAAGGGAAATAATGTCAATTCTACCATTTGGCTGGCAAGCAGCTGTAACCACAGCCAGAGCCTGTATCCAGCATTTCTCTGACATTAAACCTGAGTCTGCACTTTTCCTGGAGGTGCCCACATGGAATTATTTAATGAAAATCTTTTCTTTTCCCGACTTTCTAGCAGAGAGTGCCTTCTAGTGGCACAGGCACTGCGAGGAGCAGCACTGCTCAGAATGAATCACTCAGCCACCTTTAATGTGGGGTCACAGGCTGGGGCTGTAAGGAGCCTCATGCTGCTGAACGATGGGGATTGCACTGAGGATGGTTTACAGCTCCGAAAATGAAGAGCATGCACAAAACACTCCCTGGCTTTAAGCCTTGCTGTTTTGAAAGGCAAAATGCTTGCTGAGATAGTTTTTCTCACTCTGATGTAGAGTTAATGAAATTAAATTAGGAAAATGAAGAATGAGAATAGACACTTCACCTCTTACAAACATTCTGAAATCAGAAAGGTTAACCAGGAATTGCGTCTCTGAAAAATGTGCATGTGATAATAGAATGTGCTCTTTTACACTGTTTTGCTACAGAGCTGCCATTTTTGTTTATGAAGTTCCTGTAGTTAGATACGGATATAAAAGTTCCTGCAGCTTACAGATCTGTGCAATGTGCAGACCTTGCTTGAGAGATCCAGTCCTGGAGGGGAGTGTCACAGATACCTTTTCATGAAAAATCCTTTCCTTAGGATTTTTCCTCCTGAGAAGCTGAGAGGCGTCAGGAACAAAAAACATTGTAAACATTGATTATCTGCTGCTGTGGAATGCAATGGTGCATCTGTGATTGGCCCATGCTGGATGTTTGTAATTAATGGCCAATCACAGTCAGCTGGCTCAAACAGAGAGATGAGCCACGAACCTTTGTTATCATTCTTTGCTATTGTATTCTTAGCTAGCCTCGCATCAGAATGAAATCCTTTCTTCTATTCTTTTAGTATAGTTTTAATATAATATATATCATAAAATAATAAATCAGCCCTCTGAAACATGGAGTCAGATCCTCATCTCTTCCCCAATCCAAAAACCCCTGTGAACACCATCACAGGGCAGGATGAGGTGAATGGCTGAAAAAGTGAGGAACACAACCCCATCACCTTCTCCTGTTTATCCACAGTCCCTTTATGTCCCAGAGCTCTTCCCACAGTCACAGAATCCCAGGATGGTTTGGGCTGAAGGGACCTCAAAGCTCATCCCAGCCCTGCCATGGGCAGGTGTGGTATTGTGAGGTACCCAGGACGAGGTGAGAGATGAGAATTTGACTCCATGTTCTCAGAAGGCTGATTTATTATTTTGTGATGTTATATTAAAAGAAATTATATACTGAAACCATACTAAAGAAAGAGAAAGGATACATCAGAAGGCTCGGAAGGAATGACAATGAAAGCTCGTGACTGACTCCTCCGAGTCCGACACAGCTGGCTGTGACTGGCCATTAATTAAAAACAATTCAGATGTTTGGATAAACAATCTCCAGACCACATTCCAGAGGAGCAAAACATGGAAAAGCTGAGGCTTCTCATCTTCCCAGGAGAGGAAATCTTGGCGAAGGGATTTTTCAGAAAATATCACGGTGACAGGCAGGGACAACTTCCACTATCCCAGGGTGCTCCAAGCCCTGTCCAACCTGCCCTTGAAGATCCTTGCTCTTCCAAACATGAAATTTATGGAGCCCTGTGTTCTTCCAGAGTAACCAAACAACAAACTGAATGGAAATTTCTACTGTCTTTGCACATTTGTAGCCTCGCCAATCCAGAGTGTTTAAGAAATTCCTGCTCCACCCCCTTGAAAGCACTGAACAAAGTCACTGCTTCACACACCACACAAAATTAAAAACAAATTCATTGAACCCGAGGCATATTTAAAAACCAGGGGGCTTTTCATGCCATGAGTTATTTTAAAACATCTTTGAAACTACTCCACAGGCTGAAGTTAAACAATTAAAATGCATAATCATATTTAAAAAGCAGCACCAAAAATGTAAGTCATCTTGTCACAGAGGCTGCTCCAGCGTGGTTTGATTATTTAATGTTATGCTCCAAAACCAATTTATACCCTATACCCTTGATCTCTGCTTCAATTTCAGGATGTTAATGCATGCACCATTGCTGTATTAGCTGATAGGGCAGAACAAATACTTGAGAAAAGAGTCATGATTAGAATTTGAAATCTCTCTCAACCATGTTTAATCCCCAAACATTCTCACCTCGCTGGCTTTTCCTGCTGCTTTTGCCCATTGGAACCCCATGTTTTATACCTGGGAAAAAAAAATTATTATTTAACATCAGAAGCAGATGAATGCAGAGCTCTACAGGGAGGATGGAGGTGTTGGACTGTTAAAAGTTGTCAGGCATCAATGAAATCTCTTCAAGCTGAGCTGACACCAGCAGCCTGTGTGGGGACAGAAACCCTGGGGTCAGCCCCTGAGGCTGCCAGGGATTGCTGCTCATTCTCATTTTTTTTCTACTCATTCTCCTCTTTTCCTCTTTTTTTCCTACTCATTCTCCTCTTTTTTCTGCTCATTCTCCTCTTTTCCTTTTTTCTGCTCATTCTCTTATTTTCTGCTCATTGTCCTCTTTTCCTCTTTTTTCTGCTCATTCTCCTCTTTTCTCTACTCATTCTCCTCTTTTCCTCTTTTCTGCTCATTCTTCTCTTTTCCTCTTTTTTCTGTTCATTCTCCTCTTTTCCTCTTTTCTGCTCCTTCTCCTGTTTTCCCCTTTGTGGCTGTGCCCAGCCCAGGGAGGAGCAGGAGTCAGGCTCAGTTTGTCTTTTTCTCACTGATTTACAGAGAAGGATGGAAATATCTCCTTCCAGCAACCTCTCAAACCCCAGAGAAACAAGTGCTCTCACTCTTGAGAGCAAAACCCGTGTGTTTTCCAAGGGAGCTTTGCTGAGCAAAGGGACTGTGACATTTTGCAAAATTTCTGCAGTTTCTCATGCTCAGGATGGGAAAAAGGGATGGCAGGAGAAGAGAGCTGTCCTTCAAGTGGCCTTGCCCAAGCAAAGTGGAAAAAAAATGAAAATGAAGGCAAAAAGAGAGTGAAGGCAGAGGACCTCTGCAGGAGGCACATGGCTCAAAACCCTGAGAATTCTGCACAATTGCAGCTGAGCAACTCCTCAAAAATCAAGCAGAAAGTTTTCTTGAGGGAGTTTATCTAGGGAAAAAAAATTGTTTACACTAAGGTTAGCATGCATTAACTGAGTCTGAGTAGAAAAATTGTTGTTTGGAGATAAACAGAGTTCCAGCTCACAGGGGGAGGGAGGGTTCAGGGCCTCGCTGCAAGGAATGGGATGATAAATGCTGCACCCCAGGGCACTGCAAACAGCATCTGCAGCTCCAGGGTGATGGAGGAACAAGCACTCAGAGCACAGCAGAAATGTGTATTTACTGGGGATTTTCTTTAAAGATGGGAAAAGTGTGGCCACACAACGCCAGCCAACTCAAAAACTCATTGTTTTTATTTTGGGGGCAATTAATAGCCACAAACTCACCATAGCAGGGGTTTTCTAGCTTTGTTTGCTGTAATTCTATCTTTAAAATAATAGATAGAAAACTAGAAGGTACCTGGAGAAGTCAGTTGCCCCTCAGTGTGCTCCAAAGAATAACTCTGCCATGAGGTCTGACAGGTTTAATTTAACTCTTACAGATGCTCAGTCATAGAAACCCTGAGAATTCTGCATGATTGCAGCTGAGCAACTCCTCAAAAAGCAAGCAGAAAGTTTTTCTGAGGGAGGTTATCTAGGAAAAAAAAAAAAAATTGTTTACACTAAGGTTAGCATGCATTAACTGAGCCTGAGTAGAAAAATTGTTGTTTGGAGATAAACAGAGTTTCAGCTCTAATTCTGTCTTTAGAATAATAGAAAGAAAGCTTTTAATCTTTTAAAAGTTATTAAAAAAAATTAGATAGAAAACTAGAAAGTATCTGGAGAAGTCAGCTGCCCCTCAGTGTGCTCCAAAGAATAACTCTGACAGATTTAACCTAACTCTCACAGATGCTCAGTCACAGAAATCCCAGTGGGTTTGTGATCCTGGAGCACTCCAGCCTGAATCCTCAAGGATGATGCTGATCCTGTGATTCTTTGGGCTTTGGATGCTGCATGCCAAGGTCAAAGACCAGAACCAGTGAGAAGAGGTTAAGCAGGCCAATTTTTAATGATAAAATGGGTCTTGTACTTTGTAGGAGATCCTGCAGGTTAAACTTTATCACAAACTGAACACACACAGTGTAATTCCCCAGAATTGTTATACAAATGTCACTAGAAATTTTATTTAACCAAGGAATTTGGACTCATGGCTAAAAATCCTTTAATCTTCACCCAAATATCTCTTGCTGTTTAAACACCAGTCCATCTTGCTCATTTCCATGTTCAATCCTCCTCCTATGGTGATGTGATCTGATTTGATTCCCTCTGTGCTCCACTGCCTACAATTGAATTGTCAACTCAGTGGCAAAATCCTTGCTAACACAGGAGATATTTCTATAGGTTCAGGAGCAGAAACATGTTGGTTTTTGTTTTTTTTTTTTTCCTGAGCAGACTGGTGCTACATGTCTATTACAGAATGAAATTAGTCCAGATTTTCAGGAGCAAACTTAAAGCACACAAATTTCCTTTAGCCATTGCTTTGATTTTGCCACCCCTCAGGGGTAGCTGCTGGAATTGATTCTCTTCTGAAGGGATCACATGGGCCAGACCCAACCTAACATTGAATTTTGGAACAAAACAGACCCAAACTTTCTCTCCCAGGAAAAGAACTCCCAGAAACCTCCCAGGTTACACGAACAGAGCAAATCTCACCCATTTCTCCTCTGGATGACAGGTGTGTGCAGCCTTTAAAACCACAGCTTTTTCCTTGGGACCATCCCTGACCCTGGGCTGATTTACCTGCCGGGGGTTAGGGTTATGCCTGATGGGAATAGAAGTGATTTGGATAAAGATCTGGCATTTTCTATGAGCCCTGTCAAACAGTCTCCAAAATGACACAAAACCATGGAGGGGAGTGGTTGGGGTAGTGTGACTCCTGAATGGCCTGTGTGCCTGTGGTGGTGCTGCCCATGGTTTACAGGACAGCATTTTCATTAATTAGCTATAGGAAGGCCCAGTGTTTGTTTGAGTTTCGAGTCAATCTGCATTTGCTGTGGGATTTTGGCCCACCAAGTGGATTCTGTGCTCCCTTCCTCTCTCAGAACAGCTGTGATCTGTGTGTGTTTGTAACTGGGAAGTTTTACAGCCACAATATCTGCAATAATCACTCACAAATCGCTCAGACTTCAAGAGCCATACAAAACCTGATGGAAATAGAAGTGATTTGGATAAAGATCTGGAAATTTTTATGAGCCCTGTCAAACAGTCTCCAAAATGACACAAAACCACGGAGAGGAGTGGTTGGGATAGTGTCACTCCTGAATGGCCTGTGTGCCTGTGGTGGTGCTGCCCATGGTTTACTGGCAGTGTGCGGTAAACTAGAAATAGCAGGGGCTATTTCTAAATCCAGAAATGCACCAGATCCTCTCACATTTTGAGCAGTTCCACAGGCAGGCTGAGTCAGGGCTGTAGATGGCACTGTCCCCTCTGCAATGAAGGCAGCTCCGTGCTCAGGGAGCTCTGGAACTGAAATACAGCTGAGATCCCTGCTGGTCCCTGCTCAGATCCCTGCTCCTGGTGCTCATGGGATGCTCAGATCCCTGTTCCTGATGCTCGGATCCCTGCTCCTGGTGCTCCTGGTGTTCATTAAGTGCTCAGATTCCTGTTCCTGGTGCTCAGATCCCTACTCCTGATGCTCAATCTGCTCCTGGTGCCCATTAAGTGCTCAGATCCCTGCTCCTGGTGCTCATGAGGTGCTCAGATCCCTGCTCCTGGTGCTCATGAGGTGCTTAGATCTGCTCTTGGTGCTCAGATCCCTGCTCATGTTGCCCATTAGGTGTTCCGATCCTGCTCCTGGTGCTCATGAGATGCTCAGATCCCTGCTCCTGGTACTCAGATCTGCTCCTGGTGCTCAGATCTGCTCCTGGTGCCCATGAGGTGCCCATCTCCCCTGCAGTCAGGTCTCTGATGGCCTCAGCAGATGGCAGGAGCCCAGGGTGGCTCCCAGGCTCAGCAGCTCAGCTCAGCTGTAGGCTGGATATGCAATCTGCCCCCCCAAATTCCTGAGAAGTGGGTGTGACTGTGTTCACAAGGGTCTGAGGATGAGGGAAGAGACGAGGATCTGACTCCATGTTTCAGAAGGCTAAAATTATTACTTTATGATATATATTATATTAAAACTATACTAAAAGAATAGAAGAAAGGGTTTCATCAGAAGGCTGGCTAAGAATAGAATAGCAAAGAATGATAAAGATTTGTGGCTCAGGCTCTGTGTCAGAGCCAGCTGACTGTGATTTGCCATTAATTAGAAACAACCACATGAGACCAATCACAGATGCACCTGTTGCATTCCACAGCAGCAGATAACCAATGTTAACATTTTGTTCCTGAGGCCTCTCAGGAGGAAAAATCCTAAGGAAAGAATTTTTCATAAAAGCAATGACAACTCCAAGCTTCTTTCCAAGCAAATCAAGAACATGGATCACCTTTTTGTTCCTCTGAAAAAAAAAGAAAATTAAAATCCCTCTTGTGTTTTATTATCCCAGCACAAATCAAAACCATGAGGCAGGATCAGAAGGATGTGAGGGAATAAATCCTTTATTCTGGAGGGCTGGCACCATGAGTGGGTTGGGATGGATGGGTGTGTGGCTGATCTCATCCTCCTCCTCCTCCCAGCTCAGGTGACAGCTTGGAATATGAAAGAGCCATAACTCCAGGGCTGGTGAGACAGGGAATGCATTGAAGAGCCACAGATCACACTGTTATCTCACTTCTGGGTGATAACAGCCTCCTGCCTCCCTATATCCACCAGAATTCCAAACTTTGTCTTGAGAAACACGGGATGAGTACCATTTCTGATTGCAGAGAAAATCAAATTTATGTTGTGGTTTTTTACCTGCACTGACTCCTGACAGGACAAGTGATCAGGAGGGATGATGTTCCACCCTTCGTGCTGCTCCTGTTTTTCCAAGCAAAGCCAGGAAAGAATGGCAGAGTCAATGTTCATCTGCTGAGAATTCATTCACCCCTGTCCCTCAGGGTTTTGGGGTTTCATGCCAAAAAAACAAAAACCAAAAAAAACCCCAAAAAGCCAAACAGCAACAACAACAACAACAAAACCACAGCAAAAAAAACCCCAAAAAACAAAACAAACAAAAAACCCACAAAAAACCCACAAAAAACAAAACAAACAACAACAAAAAACCCCCAAAAAACCAAAAAAAACCAACCAAACAAAACAAAACAAAAAAAAAAAAAAAAAGAAAAAACCCCAAAACCCAAGCCTCCACTTCAATTTTGAGCAGGGATTTTTCAAAGTGAGCTCAGTCTGCCATGACTCTTCTCATGACACTTTCCCTCCTTTTTTTTTTTCCACATCAGCAACTTTCTAATAGCAACAGGGAAGAGAAGAAGAGCTCCATAAAACAGCATTAAAGAAAGAGGCTCGTTGGTAATTAGAGAGGGAATGGAGATAAAGGAACACTGGGTAAAGCCTGCTGCTGCAATGCCTCTTTGGGACGCTTCAAACACTTTTTTGAAACAACATTTCTGCCTTTCTGGAGCTAATTACACACGTGCCACACACTGAGCAGGAGGGGAAATTAATCGGGAGAACAAAGGTGATTTGTTGTGGGTTGGAATGAGGCCATGGATGCTTTTTTCACCTAGTGGCAGAGGAACCGGTGACCTGTGCTGGGTTTGCCATGGACAAAAGATGGGACGGAGGAGCTGGATGTGCCTCCCACCCTCCCAGTGCCATCCTGGGTGGGTTTGCAGGTGGAGCACCCCTCTGCCTTCCCTCCTCTCCACTCTTCCACCATCTGGCAGGAGATTGCTCCCATCAGAGCTGCCCAACCCAGCGTGGCAGCGTTGATCACCAGAGCCACCGTGGGGTTTGTGAGGCCGCCCTCGCCCACGCTGTGCCTGTCACGCTGATCATCCCCTCCGAGCTGCTTCTCCAGCAACAGCTGGAGCTCTTTAAACTCCTTATTAAAATAGAATGGAGCAGCAGCAGCTGGAGCATTTCAAAGATGAGCGGGCTCCATGCCAGTAAATGGAGGGACTTGCCAAAAAGCAGGTGGCAACTATAACTGCAGCTCTCTACAGGAGTGCTGCCCTTGCTGTTGCATTTATTGATCTGGACAGGCAATACAGGTATTGAATACTTATTTCCTTCCCCCGGCTTGTCAGAAGTTGCAAATATAAACCATGGGTTGTCAGACTTCCAGAATGTCTGCTGAGATATGAAGAAAATCAGTAATTCCTTCTTCTGATGGGGTGGGGGGAAGTAGAATAAAAAAAAATCCTGCTGAACATTTGTAGGAAATCAATTTCTCTCAGGAACAAGAGAGTCTGTACTGGCAAACCTGGAAGCCTTTCAAAAAAAAAATACATTTCAGTTTGAGGTGTTAATGCTTTCATGTCAGAATATACACATGCAGTTGGTGTCTTTAAACTCAATTTTACTCCCTCGTGAGGAAGATTTAATTGGCCTTAAATAAGAAATCACTGTTTTACACAGCACAATCTACCACAATACCCACGGATCCGTGTCAGGAGTTGAAATTACAGGTAAAACACTTGTTAATGAGCTCGCATTTTGCAAGAAATATTTGAACTTCACCACTTTCCTGTCCAGCAGGACAGGGTGTAGAGGGAAGGCAGCTTTCTTGGGCAGCCAGCTGAGAGAGCAGGGCTGTTTGACAGAGTTGTGGCCCTTCATTTCCCTCTCAGCATTTCCCTCTAATTCTCTGTTTAACTTCGGGGAAGACACTTAACCTCAGCTCACACGCCTGTGAAACAGCAGATAAGTCACCTCATTCACAGGGATGTTATGGAGATTAATTAACCAACGCCTGGAAAATGTCTCCAGATCCTCTGTGAAAGGCATCATAAGGGCAAAGACAGCGGTGTAGCCATGTGCAGGAGCTTTTATCAGTTGGCACAGGACGGGTTGGTCTCGGGTTTTGTGTTGCTGAAATGGCTCCTGAGGTATTAAAAAATCTTTTTTCGCAGCCCCATGAGTGGAGAAGATGTCGAGATTCCTTGTCTCTGGTGTTCAAGGTTGTTTATTTTCTCTTATCCATTCCATTCTTTCTCTGGCCTGCTGAGCTCTGTCCAGCAGGTTGGGTTGTGGCACAGTCCCTGCCCTTGGGGTGGTGTTGGCTTTTTATACTAAAAACTACCTGTACTTTATTTACTATAATTTTCCAGTACCCATCACCTATGTTAGACAGTGAACTTCTATCTTAAACCAATCCCAAAGTTTCACCATCACAGCAGAAGATGGAGGACAAGAGGGAGAAGGACATGACACACCCAGATTCCTCCATCTTGCCTCTTGAACGCCCATTCTAAAATCCCAAAATTCTACCCAGCCACCCTCCTACCCCAAAAATCACACTGCCAGCCCTGCCCTGGTTCTCAATTGCCTCTGCAGTTCTCTGAGTCAAGTAAACCTTACATTAATCCTATTTTCAGTACCCACAGTTGCTGCTCTTTGGCATGAATGGGGAGAAGAAACAAAACAAAAAGGCGGGGCAGAGCAAGTGGGGAAATGCTCTGCCCTTCAAATCAGAAATAATTCCCAGACTCCCTTGTGATGGTGTTCACAGGGGTCTTAGGATGAGGGAAGAGACAAGAATGTAGACTCCATGTTTCAGAAGGCTTCATTTATTATTTTATGATATATATTATATTAAAACTATACTAAAAGAAGAGAAGAAAATATTTTATCAGAAAGCTAGCTAAGAATAGAAAAAGAGTAACAACAAAATCTTGTGATTGACTGAGACAGTCCAGGCAGCTGGGCTGTGATTGGCCATTAATTAGAAACAAGCCCATGAGACCAATCCCAGATGCACCTGTTGCATCCCACAGCAGCAGATAATCATTGTTTGCATTTTGTTTCTGAAGCTTCTCAAGAGAAAAAATCCTGAAGAAAAGATTTTTAATGAAAACATGTCTGTGACACTCCCTCGTGCCTGGTGTCCTAATTCCCAGACCCAGCTGCTTCCTACCACGTTTCACTGATCTGCCTTGGTCTATCTGCTTTTCCATCACCATTTCTTGTGTTATCTGATGTTGCTTTGACCCAGGAATGTGAATTCCACCATGTGCCCTCTCCCCTGAGCTCTGCATGCAGCTTGCCATGCTCCACTCCCCTCCACTTGCTGCCTGCTTTAAAAGCCAATTTCAGGTAGAAAAGGATCTGTCTCAAACATCTTGCTCTCAGCTGCAGCATGGCACATTTCTTCTATTAGGAAGAGATCTGGATAACTTTGTTTTAAAGCAGCTGGTTATCTTCCTGAGCTGTTCTGATTCAGTTTCCTCTTTGAGCAGCAGACCTGGAAGGGCAAGGGAATGGGGAGAAAGAAAGATTTGGTCACAATTTAGAGCCATTTGTTCCTGTCAGAATTTATATGAGCTAAATCTCAAACCTGCACAAGCCTTAATAACTATCATATTTAAAGTTCAACTTTACCGGGGAAGACTGCACTGCCCAAGGGGATAGGTAATAGAATACAGAATAGTTCACCTTTCCTGTGCCCACTCATACCCAATCCAGCAAGGACAGGCTGGGGCTGGCCTTTCAGAGGGTACATGACAGGAATTTAGCAGCCTGGAGCTAAATTGGGCTGAAGTGCTGCTAATTGGGGTCCCTGCAGGATGAAGTCCCTCAGGAAGTCACTGCCAAAGCCAGGAGTGTGCCACAGCCATGGCAAAGCTCTGCTTTCCCCTGGCCCACCCAAACAAAAGCTGCTGTTCCTGCCTGCTTTACCTCTGCAGGGTTTGTTCCAGGAAAGTGAACAGCACTGGGACAGGAAGGTGAAAGGGAGAAAAAGCAAAAAGGGTGGGCAGGCAGGTTTGCTGTGGAGTATGATGGTGTTCACGGGGGTCTTATGCTGAAGGAAGAGACATAGATCTGCCTCCATGTTACAGAAGGCTTGATTTATTATTTTATTATATATATTACATTAAAACTATACTAAAAGAATAGAAGAAAGGTTTCATCTCAGAAGGCAAGTTAAGCTAAGAATAGAATGGAATGAATAACAAAGGCAGCTGTCCCAGACTCTCTGTCTGAGCCAGCTGACTGTGATTGGCCATTAATTAGAAACAACCACATGAGACCAATCCCAGATGCACCTGTTGCATTCCGCAGCAGCAGATAATCATTGTTTACATTTGTTCCTGAGAACAATGCCTCCTCCTGAGGCCTCTCAGCTTCTCAGGAGGAAAAAAATCCTAAGGAAAAGATTTTCTTGAAAAGATGTCTGCGACAGTGGAGTGAGGGGCACAGGGGGTGGTGAAGACAAGAAGCAGAGCCAAAGGTTCTCCTCTGAGGTGTCAGCAATGGAAACATCCTCACCAGAAAGTCAGGAATGGCTTTAGCATGTTCCCACCACTGCAGACTACTAAGAAATTAATAGTACCAGAGCAAAGCAATAATTGACAATGAACTCTGCAGAAACTGGCCATAAACACAGGGGGAATTGAGGGAATCCACAAAATCAGAGCGTTTTCGGAAAGCTGCAAGATGCAGGCCTCAGAGACAGCAGAACTGTGATTGGAGCTAAGCAGTAGCCATGAGTTAGGTCAGCAGAAAAATTATTTAAACTGTAGAAAGGCAAGGGCAAATAGAACAATGGTGTGTGTATTAATGCTTGTCTGAATAGCTCTCTAAGCTACAGAAGGGTTTATCTAGCAAGATATTAGGAAGTTTGAAGATAATTAATAGAGCTCTATGCATTGTGTTTTAAGGCTCACAAGCAGGTATAGTATTGGAAATAAGCAAGCATTGTTTTAACTAAAGGTACGTGTGCTTGTAGTGATTGGATAGAACTACTGTCAATGTGCTTTTGTTTTGTGTGATTGGTCAAGAACCTTATAAAGTAAGTTGTAACATTAAATTCTTGATCTGCTGCCTGGGATGTGAGCTGCTGGCATCTTCCCATTGTCATAACCATGTAACGAGACTGATGCTGAAAAATAAAACAGCTCGAGGCGCTTTCCACAGCACCCCCGTCCTGTTTGTGATCTGTAAATAGGACTCCTCTGTCTCATTTTTGGACACAAACCTCTGGTGTTTGTGGATTAATTCTCCTGACAAAACAATTACTTCATGAGACCCCTTTTGTGTTTCCCCAAATTTCCTTCAGGTGGAAGCTGGGACCTTTTGAGGAGCTTTGATCTGAGATGTGCTTACTGCCCACAGTGCAGAATATGTCTGCATGAAAGGCAACATAGAGGAAAAGCATAATTCCTTATTTAAACAATCAGTTTCATACTGTTTTAAATTCTCTGAGTTGAAGCTGGAGCCAATTTACAATTGCTAACACCAGGTTTGCATGGAAGGGAGAAGGGAACAGCTCTAAAATTAGAAGACTAAATAATCTCAGGTTTTACAGCATCACAAATGCTCTTGTAAACACTCTTATCATGAGGAACACACGTGCTTTTGCCATAGAATTGGAAATAACATGGAGAGAAGCAGCAGATCTGTAAGGACATGGTCCTTCATCTTGCCTCCAGGACAAACTACTCCCTGTCATAATTTCATTTCCTGAGGCCTCCAGGCTGTGTGACACCCAGACAAAATCTTTGTTTTACCTCTCTTTTACCAGTAACTCCATATCTCTCCAAATCCTGGGCACCCTGAAGAAAAATGAATAGGGAAATGTGTTTCAAGATGGCAAAACAAAAGGGGTTAAAATAACCTCAATATTCACACACTCCAGGGGTCTGGTGTAGGCTAAATCTATTTCCAGATATCTCTAGGGCTTCTGGAATGTTCAGGATCCAAAATGAATTTAAGTAAGTCATTCCTGTCTGTTTAAACTGAAATATTATTCCACTATTATGAAACTGAGGTGCTGCTATTCCAATGATCTCAGCCCAGATCCTGCTGCTGGATGCTCAACCTTCAGACCCAAATGTTGCCAGCTGGAATTATCTTTTTTTTTTCCACACTTACACTTAATGTTGAGTAGGGGATGGGTGAACAGAGGCATATTAGGAGGTTTTGCAGGAAAATTTGTCCTGCAGCTTCAACGTCTCAGGGGATATTTGCTAAAATGAACCAAAACATCACAATTTTAAACTTGTGGCTTTCACACAGGTCCAGGATCAGCACAGAGCTGCCAGATGGTGTCACACTGAGCTGCAGCTCAGGGGCCAGGCTGGATTGGCTCAGAAAGCAATGAAGAAAAACCCTGTGTCTGCTGTAAATAATACATTTGCAACTCGTGCAGCGCATCCACACACGGACATGTCCTTCCAACCCAATCCCAACCCCTGCTATAATCAAAGGATATTGAGAAGGACATTATGCAGCTCAAAAATACACCCAGGAGCTGGTTGTAGCAGCTCCTGTAACTTGAATCTGCAAGGAACTTTTTTACAGAGGCATAAATGCTGCCTGTCAGCAGCACAATACAAATCCTATCTCAGGAGCCTCAGCACTTAGATCCCTTTTGAATGCATGACCTCATTTACAGCGTGTAAGACCCAAAGTGAGTCCTGCTGAACAATGTTTTCCATGTTCAACTTGAGCATTATTCTTCCAGGTTCATGGTAGGGAAATATTGGTTTATCAAGGGAAGCTATAAAAAAAAAACAAAAACAAAAAAGAGAGAGGAAAAAAAAGATGGATGCATTACATTCTCATTGACTTTACTCAGAAATATGGTGGATGCATTGTTAGGAAGAGGGAGATGGAAGCTTTGGATAAAACCTCTATGAAAAGACTTCAGCAGGTATTTTCTAATGAGATTCATGTGATAAAATCTTGTGATTCTGTCTCTGCAGCTGTGTCAGCCAGAGAGATAAGGAGTGATAACTGCAGCACTGGAGGTCTCCAAGTGTTCCCAAAAGGAATTCTCCATTTTATCTCTTCCCATGAGATGATATGTGCTCGGAACACTGCCCAAAGGCTTCCAAAAAGCCACCCCAAGGCCTTGCTAAATTCTCCAGTTTCACCTAAGAAGACACATCCTGGAAAGCTCAGTGTTATTTAACCTTGCTAGGACAAGGTGCAGTGTCTGTGCTGGGAACAGGAACACAAATAAATAAAGATTTCACTGGCATGAATATGAGCTGAGCAATGTTTAACACAGCAGCAAGGTTTTGTAGGGATCAAAATGAGCTCTTAATTAAGAGAATTTCTTCTTGAGGTGTTTCTGGTTGAGATCCCCTGATTTTAGTGGTCAGAAAATCGGCTCTGAGGAATAAAATGAAGCCAGAGCAACACAAGAGCCCAGGAGTGGGGACTCACTGCAAGGACATCAGGAATAGCAGGACCATGCAGAGAAGTGGCCAAAGTCAGCCAAGAATTGCAAGGAACTCTGAGGAAAAGCAAGTGAAGATGGTTCAGAGAGAGCTTTGGAGTTTTAAAATAGGAAATGGCAGCAAATGCCCACCAGTTAAAGCTGCTTCCCCTCAGCACCTTCCCTCGCAGCTGAATTCAGCTCTGCTCCCAGATATGGAGAGCCAGAAGATGGTGCTCTTGGGCAAAGCACAACGCCTGGACTAAAATAAAATAAAATAAAATAATATAAAATAATATTTTAAAAATAAAATAAAATAAAATGAATAAAATAAAGTAAATAAAACAAAAAAATTTAAAAATTTAAAATTAAAATAAAATAAAAAATATAAAATATAAAATAAAATAAAAATAAAAGTCAAAAAATAAAATAAAATCATATTTTAAAAATTAAAAATAAAATAAATAAAATGACATAAAAGTAAATAAAATAAAAAATAAAATAAATTTTAAAATTAAAAAATTTAAAAAAATAAACAAAATAAAAATTAAAAAATAAAATTCAATAAATAATATTTTAAAAATTTAAAAATAAAAAATAAAATAAATAAAATAAAATAAAAATAAATAAAATAAAAATAAAAATAAAAATAATTAAACTTAAAAAAATAAAATAAAATGAAAATAAAAATAAAATTTTAAAATAAACAAAATAAAAATTAAAAATTAAAAATTAAAAATAAAATAAAATAAAATAAAATAAAATAAAATTAAATTAAATTAAATTAAATTACGTTTCCCTTGGCTTTCATGTGTAGCAGTTTGTTGTTAACCTGCAGAGGATCCTGTGATGATCACCAGCAGCAGAGAGGAAGGCTGAGGAAATGGAAATGGGGCAGTGCCACTGAGAAATGCCCCTCACCCCTTTGGGTTCATGCACACAAACCACAAAATGGCAAAAATAACAAATAGCTTTGCTGGCAGCTCCACCAAGATAAAAATAATAAGCAAAAATAATCAATAGCTTTGCTTTTTTAGTTCCATCAAGATCTGTTCAGAATCAAAGGATGACTTGGAGACCTCTAAAAGCCATAGCAGAAAATGTGGCAGAGATTGTGTGGGCAGGGGAAGTGGTCAAACATGAAGAGCACATCCAGAAATTCCCTGTAACCACAAAACCTTCCTGGGATGCTCTGCTATCATCATAATGCAAAAAAAAACCCCAAAAAACTCAGTGTTTTTTAAATGCATCTCTTAAATAAACAATATTTTCTCTCAAGGATCTCCAAGTATTTTACATAAGAAAATAAATATAATTATCCACATGCTGGAGATTGAACTGAAATTATTTTCCCTGCCAAGGAAATCTGGTTTTCTTCCCTTTTAAAAGAGCAAAACTGTTATTGTGCTGTGGAGATGAAGCCCTGGAGTAAGTGACTGTGCCTTGTTCCTAGATTTCAATACAACATATGCATGCTCCAGAAAGGAAAGGAAAGAAAAGAAATGTTTATGTAGATAAAATCTAAAAGCCTGACTCACAGGAGGCCTGGCTGTGCTTGCATCCAATGCATGGTGGAATTAAAAGCAGACAGAAGAGTCCTTGGATATCAAGGTAAGTTTCCAGTGCTTTCCAAGGCCATAGACTGAGCCTGTGTTAAGGCATCTCTCCATTCAGCTCTTTTTTTATTAAAATTATAACCTTGCAGCTCAGGCCCAGACTGGAAGAAAAAGACTTCACCAAAAATAAATTAAGATCAGGCTCAGAAACCTCAATTCCCTGAAGCAAGAGTCAATTAGTTATAATCAATTAAATAAAATTAAGGAAAACAAAGTCACATGGGCTTGGGAAAGGGAAAAAAATGATAAATGAACCACCATTGGAGCCACCTGGGGAAGAAATGTCACCATCAAGGAGAAAAAAAAATGGAAGCAATTAAAAAAGTTAAAGACTTTCCTTATTGCAGGGAGGCGAGGGAGAGTGCCAGCCCCACAAGGTGTTCAAAAAGACTTTGGAATTCATTTGTTTAATTTCATTTAATTTCCTGCCTTTGCTGGGAGCTTGGGGCAGGTTTGCCAGGGTGGGCAGTGCCAGCCCAGGAGCTGCAGCTGAGCCCAGCCCAAAGGTTCTGTACCCATTTTCCTGCTGGGAGCAAGGCTGGAGCCTGGGAATGCATGGCCAGAAAGGGCTGGTGCTGTCAGAGCTGAGATGGGCACAATACAAACAGCACTCCATTTCCAGAAGGCTTCAAAGCTTTTATTCTTGCATGAATGCTTTTTACACATTTTTACAAAACTCGTAAGTTTATTCATTGGGCAGGAAAGACAAACAAAGTGCTGATTGGAATGGACAATTGCAGGTTTCTCTTATTTATTCACAGAATCACAAGGTTAGAAGAGACCTTTAAGATCATTGAGTGTGGTGGTGTTCACAGGGGTCCCAGGATGAGATGAGAATCTTGACTCCATGTGACAGAAGGTTAGTTTATTATTTTATGATATTTTTTATATTAAAACTATACTAAAAGAATAGAAGAAAGGATTTCATCAGAAGGCTTGAAAGGAAAAGAATGGAATGATAATAATTGTGAATTGTGGAATGGATTGAATTGTGACTCTCAGACAGTCTGAGCCAGCTGACTGTGGTTGGCCATTAATTAGAAACAACCACATGAGACCAATCACAGATGCACCTGTTGCATTCCACAGCAGCAGATAATCATTGTTTACATTTTGTTCCTGAGGCCTCTCAGCTTCTCAAGAGGAAAAGTCCTAAGGAAAGGATTTTCCATAAAATGTGTCTGACAATTGAGTCCAACCCAGCCCCAACATCTCAACTTTAAAATTCTTTCTTTCTTGGTTTCTGTCTCAACCACCTTGGTAGGAAATCCTTCCAGGGGTAAATGTGGGTCCTCTCATCAAACCTCTCCCTGGCTCACAGAAGACACTGTAAAACCTCTTCCACAAGGTGGGACTGCTCTTCTAGGCAAAACAGAAAACTTTTGGGGTGGTTCCACGCAGTTTAGAGTAAAACCCAGCCCAAGGGAAGCCCAGAATGCCCAGGACACGGGGCAGTGATGATCCTGCAGAGCCTGCATGGCAGTACAGACATATCTGGCAATCCTGCTGCTAACACATCTCACCTTTGCCATGGATGGAGCTTCCATGACACGCTGCCAACGAGAATGTCAATGAGAGCAGCGCTGGTGGCAGCTTTCAGATCAATGCAATCAGCACAGAGCTCTGTTCACAGCTCAGAAATTGCTGTCACAGCAGCCCCTCGGCTCCAGAGCCTTGTTAAACCTCCCTTGGGAGCTCTGCTGGGCTTTCTCAGAGGGAATTTCACCTGCAGTACACACTCCTGAGCTTGGGGGCACATAAACCACACTGACAGCATGGCAAAGGTGAGGCAGAACCAGAAACAGCATGTTGGGAAATATTGGTTATTTCTCCTGCTCCCCTTCCCAATGAGGCATTTTTAGAGTTGGGAATCTTTAGACAAAGCAAAAGGTAGAAAAAGGCAGCAGATGTTGTGCATTGAATTTTTCACCACAGCACAATTGTACACCACCCTCAGGGCAGGCATCCTCTGAACTCAAATTCCTGGGGATGCCAACCAAGCTGAGGCTCTCACCCCTCAGGTAATGAGGTGAAGGGCTCCCCTCCACTCTCACTCAGGTGAAATCTCATTTCAGGAGCCCTCGGATCTGATTTGCACAATATTCCCAAATCTCTCAGTCACCACTCCTCAAGCATCTAATTTTTTAAACAATCTGAATAAATCAGTTCTTGGGAGAGCTCCCTTGATTTCAGTCAAGTTGCACCATTCAGTCTCAAACTTGTCAACAAGTTCTGAGGAATATTATTAAAAATAATTAAAATTAATGACATCATTTAAAAGAACTTTTTTGTATTGTGTACTTTCCCCTGGTCCTGTTAAGATCTCCAGAAATCAAAGCAGCACCACCATCAGAATAAGTTGGAAAAGCACTCCTGCAAACCTGCAGAGGGGAAAACAGACACAGACATTCAGTGATTTGCCTGAGACAGTTGGACAAAACCATCTCAGGGCTGGGAAATGAAGTGATGCCCCTTGGCTCTCCATGCAGTACTTTATTTTTGGCACCAGTCTAATCTTTCTCAGCTTCAGTAGCCTGGAAAGACAACACTGAAGTGCCTGGGGTGGTGTCATCTCCTTTCACTCAGCCCTGCAGCTCCTGACAAGCTCAGAAAACACGAGTCCCTTCCACAGACAAAGCAAATTTTTGCTCTCAACAAGGACTCTTGCCTCATTAATAAGTTTTAGTTTCACTGACTTTGAATTCTTTGAATTATTCTTTGAATGTTCTCTTTTATCCACAGTCTTGTGAAACAAATTAAATCTGTTACCAAACTCAGGATGCCAAAACACCAAACTGCTGCATCTTTGAACTTTGGTGGGTAATTTGGTATTTATAGGAAATATCCAGTGTGAAACCCCCATCTGTATTAAAAAATCAATATATTTTAGACTCTTAAGAAATTATTTGAGAACTGAACTGGTCTTTTCTCCATTTCTTTACCCATAAACCCTCGGAGAAGTTGTTCAGGAGTACAAGATGGACTGGCTGGGGAAAGGAATCACAGATCAGTATCACCTGCCTGTCATCTCTGCTTCCCTAAAGGGCTGCAAACACACACAGCCAGTGCTGGTGATATCCACTCTAAATGCAGGAACATGTCCTCCCTTCCTCTCCCCTCACTGATTTGTTTACAGGCATCTCTCACCTGCAAGAGATGGACAAACACTTCTAACTGAGTGGAAAGAGAGTGGAAATAATATCCAACCTGACCAGAAAGCTGAAACCCAGAGCTCCCATTTTCCCTTTCCCCTGCACCATCTCCTCTGAGCCATCACATATTTGCTGTGAATTTGCTCCTACACACCTGCCTGAGCTTTCTCTTTTTTTATTTTTTCTTTTTCTGGAATATTTTGCTGCTTTCAGAACGAGAGGCACAGGGCTGTGCTTTGATCAGATCCCTCTGCTTCTGTTATCTCGTTGTGAACATTAAGGACAGATGCAATGCAAATGCTTTCAAACATCAGCTGCCACTGTTGAGAATACCAAATCAGATGAAAAAAAAACAGCTCTTGCAAGATTTTCACCCCTTTTCTATACCCACAGATTCTATACTCATAGATTTTATCAAGATACTTCAATTTAAAGATAAATCTCCACATTTTCTGCCACTATTATCCCCCCTCTTCCCCAAAATACAAATTCTCATTACTTCATGCTGTATTTGTGCTTATTTTTAGTGTGTTGAAGTCTCTGCTGTTGAGGACTTTCAGCCAGGCACAGGAAGATGTTCCCATTCCAGCTTCCATCCCACTGCCAAGGCTTCTCCAACACAAGGAGCCCATCCCTGCAGCAGGATCCAGGACAGTGGGTTGTCACAGACATATTTTATGAAAAATCATTTTGTTAAGATATTTTCTCCTGAGAATCTGAGAAGCTTCAGCTTCTCCATGTTTTGATGCTTTGGAATGTGATTTGGAGAATTTTTTACCCAGCATGTGAAATTGTTTTTACTTGATGACCAATGACAGCCACCTGTGTCGAGGCTGTGAGCGGTCACAAGATTTTTATTATCATTCCTTTCCTTTCTATTTTTTCAAGCCTTCTGATTAAATCCTTTCTTCTATTCTTTTATTATAGTTTTAATATGTTGTTTTCTTTTAATATAATATATATAATAAAACAATAAATCAGCCTTCTGAAACATGGAGCCAAGATTCTCATCCCTTCCCTCATCCTCGGACCCCTGCAAACACCACCACAGTGGGTCCCAGAAGGAGCCCATCCTTCCAGCAGGATGCAGGACAGTGGGTTATCACAGACATATTTTATGAAAAATCCTTTCATTAGGATCTTTTATCCTGAGAAGCTGGGAAGCTTCAGCTTCCCCATGTTTTGCTGAGGACAAGTGAAATCAGCTAAAGGATCCCACCCTTCCCTTTTAGAGCATCCAGCAAAGAGTTCACACCTTCCTGCAGGGCTGAACATGATCCTGGTGTTGCAGTGAGGTAGAAAAATCATAAAGGTTTCATAAAATCAGGCCTGCTCTCCTAAAATCAGTGCTGGCCTTGTCAAGCTGGCACTGTGCAGGTTCCCATGTGGAAGCAATGCTGGTGTGAGCAGTTCATTAACATAACAATCTATCCTGGGTAAAAAACAACTGACACCTGTGTAAACTGGTTTTACACAGTTAGAAACACAACAAACACAAACAAGTCTCTCACAGACAACTTTTCCAGCAGATACACACTGAGAGTTTGAGTGACCAATCAAGACCGAATAAATTTTGTTAGTAACCAATTAAGTAATTGGCAAGAAAGCTCCAATTGGAGTCCTACACCAGGTCTGTAAAACTGGATAAAAGGAGTTTTGTGAATAAAGAATGGGCTTTTTCCACCATGAAGAAAATGGAGTCTGTGTGATTTATCCCCATACACAGACACTGGATAAAGACCTGTTTTTCCAAAGGAGTAATTGAGGTAAAATGAAAATCCATGTTCCTTGCCTGAGTTTGTCACTGCCTGTGCATGTCACCCCAGGCAGGGCCCCTCATTTCCCTCAGCTGGGTTTGCACCTCCAGTGCTCCCCAGAAGTGAAAGCAATAAGAGGAAATAGCAGTGCCCAGAGCAAAATTAATGTCTGCAGCCAGCACTGAATCCCAGGAAAGGGGCAGGACCAACACCAGGCATCACTTACAGGTGTATTTTTGGAGAGGCAAAGGCTGTAATGCATCTTGTTCCACCTGACAGGTATCACAGACCCCGATGGAGCCACCCTGGGTTCCAGCACAGCACTCTTCTATAATTATGCAAATTACCCTTGTTCCAACCGCTGGATGTATTTGCACAAATGACCCTGATTTTTCAGGAACACTCCTCTTTTTCAAGTGTAATTTCACATGCACAATAAACTGTGGATTTCAGAGCAGCACTTTAAACATCTAAATATCAGGCTGCACCTACAAATTGTTTAGACAGACATTTTAATGCTGCAATTTGTTAGTGCAATTACTTAAGTGGGGAAGGCTGTGTGCAAGGAGGCAGTAAATAATTAAGACCACCAAAGTGGAGCCTAGGGCACCATTTTAAAAATCTTTTATCTAATACCTAAATTTGGCAAGCAGAGGGAAAAGAGATGCTTGAGGAGAGCACACAGAGCCAATCAGCACACAATCTAGTTTCACTTATTGCTGGAGATTATTTTTGAATGCTCTGATTCTAAAGTTATCAAAATTGGGCTATTGTAAGCAGATGATGCTGCTTGACTTTTTCAGAGCCTCATCAAGGCTTTAAAAACACAGATGGCTGTTCGACAATAAAAAAAAAAAAGAAATCTACCTGCAGTGGTGCATTTACAGCAGAATAATCAGGCTGTAACAAGAGCAGGAACAAGCCATATATTCAATATGGGAATGTTCCACCCATGGACTCCAGGGCTGGCAGGATAAACAGGTGCTATGCTGAGAATATAAAGCCTCATTAATGCATCATTTAATAAAATGCCGCATTTTTTATATTTTTCTTATATCCCAGGTCTCGTTGCATCTTCCATAAAGATGGAAATTTCTCATCTCAACTCTGCAATGAGATCCATCTCCAAACCCAGAAATGGGTCTGACTACAGTGGTTGATACATAAAATACCACACAAAAGAAACACTAAAAAACCTTTATGTGTGTGATTAAGGCTACTCAGAATGCTCCATCTACAGCCCTATCTGAAATCAAAAGCTTCTCTCTGATTGAAAATATTGCTCCAGCAGAATTTGAACTCCAGGATGTTTTAGGAAAACCAAGAGACAGAAAGCCTTCAACAACTCCCTCTTGCAGAAAACCCATTAAACACAACAAATCTCACAATGTCAAATAATGTCAAATCAGTGGCTTGCAGCTTTATTTTTATTTTGTTTTTCTTGCAGGCTCAGTATTTGGAGTGGGAAAAGTGTCCAAACCAGTAAAGCATGGTAGGAGAAACCTCACAGAATCAATGCAGGAGAAATCCTGGAGCCACAGAAAACGAGAGGCACTGGGGTGAAGATAAAACCTCTGCTTGCAAAGTCATTTCTTTGTGGCCAGCAGAGAAACCCCTGCAGAGGCAGCCAGACAGCAAAGCTCTGTGTGCTCTACCAAGGGGTTCAAACAGGGCAGTGTGTCTGTACCTGTGGATTGTTCTGGAACAGGCTCCCAACCCTGCACATGAAGGGAAAATGATGCTGGCTTGTTTCTGGGAACAGCTGATCTACCCCACAAAAGGGAATGGCAGATGGGAAACCTTATTTTATCCTTCCTTCCTCAGGGTGAAATAAGCTGCTGAATTTCTTCTGGATTTCTGAATTCTTTCTGAATTGCTTCTGGATTTCTCACCCGGTAGAGCTGAAGGACTCAGGGTGTTGAGATGCCGACATCCCCAAGGATTTCAGGTCTTTAAACAGGAATGTTCCCAGGATGTTCCTTTTTGCAGTTTCCACAAAAGCTTTGTCTCAGGGTGATCATTACCTTCTGTAAGTACATTCACATTTCACAAGGTTTGGATTTAATTGTCTGGGAGAACATTCAGACTGAAATGCTGCTTCCTATGGAGCTGCGATACCTGAGCAGGATTTGCTTTTCAGTCACCTCTTGCTTTGTCTTTCTACTTTCCCTTGGTGGGATGGGCTCCACACAGCCCTGATGCATCACAAAATTGGAATTCTGTAAATTCTCACTGTCCTCAGGTCTTTTTTCTCACCAAAATCAAAAGCAAATTTCCCCTGACTTCATGCAGGAGTTCCACAGAGGACAGTTTCAAACTCAGGGAAAGGCAGGAATGACCAAAGTGAGGAAATTGGAATATTCCAGAGATAAGTCCAAAACACAGAGCAATAGCAGACACCAATTTGGCAAGAGAGTGTAGGATTCCTCTGTAGAGGCAACAGCAGTAGAAACATGTCATATCTGCTTAAAAATGCTCTTTATCTTGTTATCCACAGGAACTGCTCCTTCATGAGCCTCCATAAATCTGTCAGCTCCACTGCCTTGTGCAGATGGGCTGGTGCCTGATAACAAAAGGCAGCACAGAATAATCCCAGCATGGTTTGGGTGGGAAGGGACCTTAAAAATCCTCTCACTCCAATTCCCTGCCATGGGCAGGGACATCTCCCACAGCCCAGGCTGGATTTCTTCCCCCTGCCCAGCTGCCTCCTTTTGCAGATGTGTTAACAGAGAATCTCTCTGGTGCCACTATATCTTTATCAAATTTCTCTGAAAATCGCTAATAAATCCAAAATAGAGGAACAAAGAGACAGTGAACTAATAAATCTGGTTTCCTTACTAAACCAAAAAGAAAGAGATAACTTGTGTTAGATAAAGAAATGACACCAGAACATGAGAATTTCACCTGTTGATGATAATGATTGATGATAACATGTACTTTAGGAAGCGCCTTTCAGTCCATTTCCTTGAGGGAGTTTGTTGTCATTGCTCAAAGTTATAATGTTAAGCTGTGGTGTCCCAATAATTTCTTAGAGAGCAGCTTCTAATTAAATGAGCTGAAAATCCTTCATTGAAAGGAGGATAAATAGAGGGATGAAAAAGAAGAAATCTTTTGTTTAAACAGAGATCACAATCATCCAGCAGGTACAGTAGAAATATTCAGGCACTTGTTACAGCTGGGCACAGATTTGTTTGAAGTCATGATTTCAGCTCCCTCTAGGAAATGAAAATTTTCCTTCTATTAACTCCTTGTGTGCTGCACCCTTATAAATAAACAGGGATTGATGTTTTAAACCCCATTTATTACAAAAATCCTGCAGACTTCTAGAGACAAGCATGCTATTAATATCCAACATCCTCATACCCTAACACTTAATTAAGAATCAGTGAAATCCCTCTGTATTAACAGGGGTGGGAAAAGCCAGACTGTTGCCATTTGCAAAATATTAAGAGATCTTGAAATGAGATCTGAAGTGTTTCTGCATTCCTACAAGCCTTGCCAGACAAATCCCCAGCCTCCCTGCGATGAATGAAGCTCCCAGGAACATCAGCAGTGCTGCTGCTCTGTCAGACTCCCCACAAGTTGTCAGCTTTTGTGCACTGTGCCTGTCATGTTTCCCCATTTCAATGCTCCATTCCCTTTCATCCTCTCATCTCCAGGTAAAAATAAACATGTACCACTCACGTCAGCTCTTCTTGCAGCAGGTGTCCTTGGAATGCCAGCACCTACTTGCAGGAGCAATGAAAATATCTTCAGGCAGATTGTTGAGGATTTTTGTCCCCCCTGTTTTTGTGTGGGGTCTCTTTTAGTTCCCTTTTTAGCATAATTTTTTTAATGGCTTGTCCTCAAAAAAGTCAGGAATTCTGTGCACTGAAGTTAACAAATTTTAATGCTAAAGAACCAGGACAGATCCCTGCACAGCTTTGCCACTTGATCCCTCCATTTCCTTAAGGAAAATCAAAGAAAAGGGAGCATATTTAAGCCAACCCAAGCCCTTCCATGGGCTCTCATGTGCCTGAAAATGTGATCACATCATGAGAGAGCCCTGGGGAGGCTGTGCCATGGCAGGGGGAAAACAAGGGCAGGAGGGGAAGTGCACACAGCCCAGAGAGACAGAATGTGCTGCAAGGAGGAGAAAACCAGACCATGCAGCAGTTTTAGGATTTCTGTGAATATTTCTGGGAAATTCTTTGTCACCAGACACCCCATGGATATCCCAGCTGGTGAAGATTGCTCCCTAAAGCCCCAGAAATGCTCCACACCAAGGGCTCTGCAGGGATTTTGTGTGGTGTCACTGCTGGCTGGAAAGGAAAAGAGGGGCAAGGATATGCTGTGCTAAACTTTAGGTAAAATTTCAGTTCCCCTTTAGTGGGAAACATTTCAAGTTTTCAACTGGAACAAAGGATTTTTCCTCAAAAACAAGGCAAGCTGACACAGACTTTGAGTCAGTGTGTGACATTTCTTGGCAAATTTCAGCATGGAGATAATTTGTACATTTTAACTGAAGTGTTTGGAGATGAAGGGTCATTAACTGAAAAACCTTTCAATGTGGGCACCAGCACAAAGATGGGAT
Organism: Melozone crissalis; assembly: GCF_028551555.1. NCBI lineage: Eukaryota > Metazoa > Chordata > Aves > Passeriformes > Passerellidae > Melozone > Melozone crissalis. The sequence goes on from NW_026535785.1 coordinate 3,622,295, forward strand.
CCACAACCACATCAATTCTTGCTGAAATAGTCTTTGATAATGGACATTAACAGTAAATGAAGCAAAACCAACAGGGAGCAACACCCCCATTTCTTGCATTTCCCTGAAGTTTATCCTTTTGTGCCAAAGATTTCAAATCATGCTGAAAGCTGGTTTTACTTTAAATATAATCAAGGAGAATGAGAAAATAATATTCTCAAATTGCAATTATGAAAGAAAATATGTAACATTTGAGGTTCTTCATATAGAGAACACTCCAGGTTAATTATATGAGTTTTCTAATGAAGATATTTTCATGAATACTTAGGATTGTTGCATTTGTCTCATTTGGTAATGAATAGATTGATACACAGATGATTTCAGCATCTCATTAAAAGAGCTGCAGAATAAATGCTGAAACTCATTCAAGTGAATAGAGAATGCTAGTTCCCATTATGCTGCTTCCCAAGTTTAATTAATAAGTTGTATTGTTACAATTAATCATAGTCAGATGGTTATGAAAACTGAGTTTTTATGATCCCAGTGCTTTCTGAATGCACACTGTGGTACATCTGCATCGCTCAGGTCCGCGTGCTGAAAACCCAGCAATATTTACAATACCTCAGTACCTGGCAGGATTGTGGAGCTCTTTATGCTGAATTAATGCTGATCTGCTTTGTTTAGATGCCCACTTTAATGATGTCATGTGCAGTGGGAAGTACACCAGGTAGGACTGGGGGCTCAGGCTGACCTTCTGCCACAGACAGCAATAAATTGGAGGATTGAGGGGTAGAATAATGGGATGAAGTTTGTGTTGTGTTGTTTGCCCATGTGAGGAGAGGAGCAGAACTTCCTCAGCAGTGGTGCTGCTCAAGGGGACAGTGACAGGGATGTGGAGAGGGGGAAAACACTCAGCAGCATCTCTGAGCCTTCACAGGGCAATTCCAACACCAGGAATCCCAATTAACCCAGCTCAGAGTGCTCCCAGGGAGCAGCAAACTTGTGTGGAGAAGGTTTGCTGATGGAAACCAGGAGCTGTCCACACCTGGGGGGGACAAAGAAGGTTTTATTCCTCTCCAGGGCAAGGAGGGAACATCCTCCCAGCACCCACGGAAAATCCTGTCCAACCCATCCAGGCACATCCAGCACTGCTGCTGACTTCTGTGTCACTTTTGTGCTGGGATTGACACAGAAACGGGAGAGAGGCAAGATTGTACAAAAGACAAAGAAAGTTTTTGTCTTGGTTCAGAGCAAATTTGGGAGAGGATCTCTAAAGGGGTCCTTGTAGGAAAACAGATTTAATCGGCTTCTCTCTCTAACCGGTCTGGGAGAAACTACTTTTTTGGAGAAAAGTGGAAAAAACCTGTTTATTAAACACTAAAACTTAAACAATATGAAACAATAAAACTCTTTGCTGCTCTAAAAGAGATGACAAACTGAGAAAACTTTGTCTCTGGGTTGCAGCTGAGCTCACTCAGTCTCTGATCAGTCCCTCAGTGCTGGAAATGTCGCAGGCCAGGCCTGGCCTGGTGGGCCTCAGGTGCACCTGCTGGTGCTCTGCTGGGTGTTTAGTTTAGAGCAGGTTTAAACAGCTCCAAAGAAAAGGGAAAAAAACACAGTCCAGTGAACTTCTTTGCCTCAGCTAGCTAAACTAACTAAAAGCAAAGGAGAGCTCTGTCCTGCTGTCTGTCCATCTGCAGACAGCACAGGCCAGCAGCAGGAATGTGGAGGAGTGAGTGCAGTGTGTGAAAGCAAACTGCTGCTTCTTCTCTCCCCCTTTCACTCTCTGGAACAAGGCTTAAAGGTGAAAAAATTATTATTATTCAGCATAAACAGAACGAGATGATTGGAGATAAAAGTATCATTTAGTGAACCCAGGACAGTTTTAGTCAAAGGAACTGCGTGGTTTTTATAGAGTGATATGATAGGTTCTATTCAATTGGCTAACTAACAAAAATATCTTCCTCACACACTCCTTGAGAGGAACAGAAAGACAAAGTAGAAAAACCACTTGCAAATTGTTTATACCTAACAAGTTCTCACATCTTTCTAACTCTAAAATTCCTCACAAGCCGCTGTGAGAAACACTTGCTGTTTCTCTCTCTCTGTCCCATGGCATCCACATTTCTTCCCCCTAAAACCCAGCTCTTCTCAGTCTTTCTCACCTGTCCAGCTTCTCCCCTGGCTTAAATTTATGTCACAGCCCTGAGAGTGGTGAAAAAGCAGTTTTACCCTGACAGCCAGCACCTTCCTGGGCTGCAGGAGCAGAGGTCTTGCTGTCACTCTCAATTGAGGGCTTCTTTCTTAACTGTAAAACAAGTGACCTTGCTCTGACCTGCTAAAAAAGCATTTGCTTTTCTACTTTACCTGGTCATTCTGCAGATTTCTAACCCTCCGTGCTTTATGGGGTATTAAAAGGAAATCTGCTTTTGACACTGCATCTGAAATGTTAAGATCTTTTTGCTGGTAATAAATCAAGGGCCTGATCTAAAAGCCAGTGATGTCAATAGGAAGAATCCCATTTTTCCATTTCAGTGGGCTTTAGATCATAATTTTGGTTTCCCAGCAGGTTTTCAATCCTTTCCCCGTGCACTTTTGTCACAGTTCTGCATCACTGAGGGACTTGAATTCTGAGGAAAGAACATTATCACATTCAGAAGTAAAACTCTGTTGTTTTCTTTCTTCCAAGAGTTGAAACTCCCTGAGAAATACAACTGCGAAGCATTATTTCAGACCCCCTTCCTCTTTTATTCCAAATTACAGTTAAGATATTAAATAACACCAAGCTGCAGGCTCTTCTCAGAAGATCAAAGACAATTTGCTTTCATTGGTTGAGTTCAAAGTGTTTTAATTTTGCACAAACCTTTACCTGCAAAAAAACCCCACCAAGGTTTAATTTCTTCACCAGAGTGATGCCAGTTTTTTCTAATAATGTTCCTTGAACTGATGTAGTTTGTTCCTCATTTCAAAAGTGCCCTGATTTGGGAGATTCTGGTCCTGTAATTCCTTTTAGGCTGAGCTGCTAACAATGTGTTGTTTTGACAATTTGTTGTTTGCTATTTATTTCAGAGTGGACTTGGAATTGCAGAGATGACTCGAATAACCAAGCTGAAGTTATTCTCTGATCATGATTTCTGTTTGAAGTTTAGGTCAAATTAAATTTAACACCACTGTGGTTTATTTCTAGATGCTTTTGTGCCAGATGTGCTCATATTATTTCTACTAAATTATTTGGTAATAAAAAATATACCTACTTTTATCTATATATCTACTTATCTTATATCTACTTATATCTATATCTACTAAATCTATGGGTAACTTTTCATCGTGGTCAGAAATGACTTGATAAATAAATAAATATAATTCATTTTTGCCTCAAAACTGACTAATGAAAAAGAAATGCATTCTACAGAAGAGCTGTTGATTTCATAATTGTGAAATAAAAAAGTTACATAGGAAAAATGTTGATTCTTTTAAGCAAAACTTTAAAGAGGAGGAAGAGAAGAAAAAAATCCCTCCCACTCCTCTCCTTGCATTGTTTTTGCAGCCTTTTAAAAATGAATGTTTTCCTTTAAAGCTGTTTGTTTCCATGATCAGATTTACTCCTTGAACACACCTGGGTGTGCCTGGTCAAGCAAGAATATTTTAGATAACTCAAATATACCCCAAAGATCTGCCTGTAAGAGAAGTGCTTGGCTCAAGTATCCCAACAAGGATTTTCATTTTCAGTGCTCATTCACAGGAGATTTGGGATCAAACATTAAGTAGGGGGCTGAGGAGGCAGAAGACAACACTTACAAACAACTAAAAATCAAAAATCCTGAAAACACAAGGCAGGATCAATGAACTGTTGTGAGAGGTGCCTTTTAAGACAGAAATATTCTGCAGAAAACACATGAAACTCACATTTGCTTAGGCACACCTTCAGATACACAAAACAGAAATATTTGGCAACATCACAAGCCTGCTGTAAATATTTTTTCACCCACAGGAAGGGAACTTGACGGTTGAAATCCTGATGGTGCTGCCTCATGACAGAAATGTTGTTTCTTCTCCCTAATGAGCAAACCCAGCTCTGACTGGTCCTTCACAACCATTTCTCTATTTCACAGAGGTGTTGATGACCTGGGCTGCACAGAAACTCCATCAAGGGCAGGAAGCAGCCCCTTGGTCCTCCCCAAACCATAAAAAACTGAGGATTTACTTCCTACAGCAGGTCATTAATGCTGAAATACATTCCAAACCATTACTCCACGAGAGGAGACCTCCATTTCTGGGAAGCTCCATTAAAATAAAATAATAAAAAGTGATAGTTTTGTGATGGCTCTCCACGTTAATTGGCTGATGTGGGAAAGGATGTGCCATCAAACCACATCACAGCACGATGATTTCTTAATTAAACAATAAATTAACAGTGTGGGGATCAATACTCAATTCCATTTGAAAATGCCAGATGGGCCCAAATTTGGAAAAGGTCACCCATGTTGTAGATTAGCTCTCCTGAAATAACCAGCGAGGGAAAATGCAGTGTAGCCCCTTAATTTGGAGCACATGTTGAAAAATGTGAGTAATTAGTTATTTTCAGCATGAGGAAATTAATACAAAGATTATTGAAAGGCTGCAAATTTCACAACAGCTTGAAAAATGAGAACTGAGTGGTGCAAGACCGATGCTAAATTTAAAGGGAAAATTTAAAGCTGGCTGGGCAGAGGTGGGAGAGGAGTGAGGGATGAGCATTTTTGTTCTCATCCTCTTTAGAACCATCCATGCAATTTCAAGCTCTGCAGAATTTCTTCTTCCCAACATGAACAGACAAAAACCAAGCTTGTCTATGTAAGCCAAAGAATAACTGTGTAGGAAAATGGCAGGGAGGAGGCAGAGTGAAATTCTAAATAAACATCACTCACAAGTGATCAGGTTGCCTGATTTTTATAAATATGGAGATGGAGAATGCAATTCTGTGTCTGACACATTGCATTTTACCACATACATCAAATTACAAGGGAAACCCAGAACATCCACCCCAAGTTCCCAAGGCTGGATTCCAGTTCCTTGGAAGAGAGGGAGGTTCTTGTATCAGATATTTCTGAGCTTGACTCAGGGCTCTTTGCCCTATTTATCACATTAAAAGATTAATTTCTTTAAGCTTCTAACATATATCACTGAAATTAGGCAGCACTAATCTCTGTGCCTTTCCTCACACTCCCTGCTTTTCCCTGCCAAGGTTTCATATTCCTTAAGCCTCATGGATTACAGAGAAAAAGAAGCTCTCATGCCCCTGAAAAGTTCCTGAGCAGAACTGACAGAAGAAGAGATCCTTAATTATTTTAAGCAGCTGTATTAATTAATGGGACCCTATGGCATTCACATTCTCTTAAAAAATCCCTTTGCCCAGGATTTTTCTCCTAGGAAGCTGAGAAGCCTCAGAGAAAAATGAAAACAATAATTATCTGATTTGCTTCTCCTGTGTTTTGCTGCTTTGGAATGTGGTCTGGAGATTGCTTATCCAAAAGGTGATTGTTCGATTGGTTTTATGTGAATTGTTTTGACTTAATGACCAATCACTATCAGCTGTGCTGGAAGAAGTCATGAGTTTTTAATTAGTATCTTGTTAAGCCTTGAGTAAAGATCCTTTCTATGTTCTTTAGTATATCTTTAGTATAATATAATATAATATAATATAATATAATATAATATAATATAATATAATATAATATAATATAATATAATATAATATAATATAACATAACATAACATAATAATAAATTAAACTTCCAAGAATATGGAGTCAGATTCTCAATTCCTCCTTCATCCTGGGGACCCTGAAAATACCACAAAGAGGTTACAGCATGCTACTTTCCTACTATTAGTATTTTTTCTACTATTACTGACACCTTTTTATCTTAAAATGAAAATAGCCAACACAAAGAATTGCAATTCAGCAAGGAGGGAGTGCCAGGAGGCACCACAGCCTTTGATTGCTTTCATTTAAGCACCTTCAGAAAGCTCTCTAATTGTTCAAGACAAGGCAGTTTCTGTGCTGCTGCAATTTTCTGCTTGGAAGATGGGTTCTAGGTAATATCAGAAATATTTGGTATTTCTAAATCCTAAATCTGTGTGTATATCCATATCTATATAATAATCAGTATGTTAAATCAGGGAGTACTTTCTGCTGAAACTGTGGAATTTTTGCCCTGCCACACTCTGACAGCTATTACACTAATGCCATTATGTCTTTTATCCTTTTTTCCCCTTAAAATGGATCAATTTTTAAACCCATTTCATGACACACCACTCTAATGTGTCATTTCTACCCTTCCCACTTGAGTTTCAGGTTTTGTCCAAGACTCCAAAACTGCACCATAACCTGTTCAATCTTGGAGCAAAGCAAAATAATCCCATTTCCCTTACACAGGAGCAACCCATTTAACCAGGAAATGTAAATAATTCTCAGTGTTGGAGAAACAGGAGAGAAATTTCCTCACACAAATGTTCTTATTTAACAACTTACAAAAGAGAGTTGTCCCCAGTGCCACCAAGCACTAAAATTTCTGGCTGCAGCTCACACTTAAATCCTGCTGATCAATATGGGAATTATGTGCTTTGTCACACCAAGATCTATGCAAATATAAATAAGTTATTGGTACCTCCCCATGCTCCACATAAAAGAAAATGCAATTCCAACCTATAGACAAGCACAAAAGAACTACACAGCCCTGGAATGGGTATGGAATTATTCATATGAGACAATATTTTGTGGGTTGGTGTGGGTTTATTTTGTGCTGTGGAAACTTCAGGGCATCACAGAGCAACAAATATTCTTAGAGCTTTGTCTGCTTTATCCTTGGGGAGCAATGGAGGCCCCAAATGATCTCAATTAAACCAGCACCAGTTCAGGAAAAGCCAAATTAATGCAGGCTGTCATTGGAGATGGCATTAAGTCATTAAGTCATACACAGGCAATACATTAATAAAACTTGCAGGTCATAATTAATAAAATTTCAGAACAATTTTCACCAAAAAATTGCTATATTCCTTCCTAAACCACACATTTAACTGCAGGCAGAAAATCAAGCTGAAAAAAATCAAGAAAATCAGTTCAAGATGATTCCAGCATGGCCTGAGAAGCCCCTCAAGTGCAAAGGTGCTGATAAAACCAGTGCTGCTGTTATCCTGCAAACCCCACAGAGCACTTTGGGCACTATTTGTTTACCCACAATATATTTTTGCTTTCAATCCCAATCCTTCTTCCCTGTGACAGGCACTGAGCTGTGGAAATACAAGCCCGCCTGAGATCATTGTACAGAAATATCAAATTTATCCCCACGTTATTTATCCAGGCTGGGCCCCAGCTCTGTGTTATGTTTGTAATACAGGCAGAAAATGCCTTTACTATGAAGCAACTTGAATGTTCTTTAAAATCTTTAAAATCAAGTCAGACTATTGGCTGGAAAGGTTTCATTATAGCTCCTTCACAGAGAAATACTGCAGCACTTTTATTGCTTTTCCAACAGCTGAGGAAGATCCTGCCCCTCTGCACTTCCTGGTTTTTCAGATTTTATGAGGCGTTTCATGATGAGAATTATGGGAAGTAGGTCTGACCTTGTTGCAATTTAAATTGACCAGTCATGGGTCAACATTTGCAAAAAAATGCTGAGCATCTGAAGTTTATATAAATTTTTGAAGCGAGTTATAAAATAATAAAATTAGTCAAGAACAGCTGCATTTTTTAATTCCACTTGAAAGAAAGATGAAGTGGGAAATATATCAGGATTGATGCAGCTGAACCTAATAAAATTTTAATTTTTTCTCTCTACCTGCACCACCTCTTGTTTAACTTTGAATCAATTGCTAAGTTCATGCAAAATAACTGCTCTGAAAGTGCTCAAAGATTATTAAAGGAGGGGAAAATCAGCAAATTTGGAACTGTTCTGTACATGACCCCCCAAATCAATATCAATTTATATTTCACATATCAAAAGTCAAGTATGGTCCAGAAGTTGTTTTGACTGACCTCTGACATTTTTGATTAATTCCATGAATTCATGTATTTCTCCACCTGTATGAGAGGATTGATCTGCCACATCTTTAAAAATGGGGGTTACTCCAATGAAAGGTTCCAAGAACCTTTCAAATAATGAATTTTCCTTCTACTGATCCCACTCACAGCCCTTGTGTCAGTTCCTGCTCTGGAGCAGAAAACACCTCCCTTGGCAAAACGAAGGAATTAATTTATTTTCTTTTTCAATACACCACCATTAATTGATTCAGCAGGATCTGTTGGACAGTACCAATGATATAAATTGCTAAACCTGGATCAGTGGCCACTCTGCCACCCAATAAAACCCTGTCTGAAGCAATTAGTGCTCCCAAACTCGTTATAGAACCCAGAGCAGAGCAGGTAAACTCTCCACAGAGCCATCAGCCACACAAGAACATCCCCAAAAAAAAAGTTTTCCCTCTTTATTCCCTCTGGCAGGGATGGGATGTGATCCTGACTCCTAAGAGACAAATCCTCAGGACAGGAAAAGCCAAATGTTACCCTGAGTGCTCCTTGATTTCCACCTTAGATAAGTAAAAACCTACAGAGACATTGATTACATTGAACCATCACCCAGGGCAGCTTTAACAGCAAAGGGAATTATTCTCACAACACATGACATCATTATTTCTCCTGGGTTTTATGAATGTTTCAGTGAAGCACAAGGCCAGGGCAGGTTTTGTCTCTGATTTCAGTCTAATTTGTCTCTGATTTCTCTCTAATCCCTGCCCCAAACAATTCCAGCCCTTCCTGGCTCACTCCACTCCCTACTGTCCCTCTGTCAAATTCAACTTCTAAAGGTTTTTATGCAACATCAAGTCAAAGAATGTGAGAAAATTTTCATTTCTAAAAGCCTCAGGTATTTGTTCTTAGTAGAGTGAGTATTGAGGAAGAATCTTCATTTCACAGGAGAGAAAGTATTTATAAAGCACTGCAATAATAATTATAAAGCACAGAATATTTATAAAGCATGGCAATAATAAAGAAAATCAGAATTCCAAAATGCTGTTTCAGATTTCCAAAATGCTGTTGACAGTGATATTTCCAGTATTGCAGAAAGCCACAACTTCCAGGATTATGCTCAGATCACCAAACAATATCTTTGCATGAAAAGTGAAATAATTCAGAATTAATGTAATCTGCTTCACTGTTATGTATTAACAACATGTCTGTGATTGGCACTGAGGTGATTTTTTTACAGCTGTTGCTTTTACCAGGAAAATTATTCAAATACTCCTCAGAAAAGTGCCCCACAAGAGGCAAACCCTGTAAATAAATAAATGCTGCTCCTCCAGGTAATGCAGCAAATTAATGCTCAAAGCTCTGTGATGCCACCAGCACTACAGAAGTTTTTCCTCTGAACTTCATTTTAATGTGCATAGCAGAAGGTTAACTACAGAAAAATACCTGCTTAAAATAAAAAGCAATTATTAGGACAACAGCACAGATCTGGAGGTTGTTTTTACTTAAATAAAATGGTGAAGGTTTTTTTTTTTATTAAAGTGTAAAAGCCCTGGAAAACCCTGGGGAGCCAAATGCCAGAAATGCTTGATAATTTTTCAATCCAGAACTTGTTTAATCTGATTATTACACTAAATCCCAGCGGGTGGGCAGGCATTGAGCAAGCTTGTGAAATTACCTCTGAACCCGAAAAGGACAGAAAAATGCTGCAGACCCAGGTCCCCCTGTTAGCAGGGAGGGTTTTCCTGGGGAAGGATTTCTGTGATTTACCAGAGCAGCCACAGCCTGGCTCTGACACTGATTTGGAGCTGATTCCCCTCTCACAAACTCATTTTTTTGGCTCCCCAAGCAGTGAGGGAGGAAGGTTTTTATCAAACACCCTGCAGGAGGATGTTTAGGCTGGGCTGTTCTGCCCTGAGCCAGCATGGATGTGGAGTGCAGACATTGATTTATTTATTTATCCCCAGCTCTGAGCCTTTTGCTGCTTCCCAGGGCAGGTTAGCTCTTATCCCTGCAACACCCACAGAGAGGTTTAGGGGCAGATAAAAGTGAGTGAATGGGCACTTCCCAGCCTCTACGAGTCTGTAGGGGTGATCGAGGGTGTCACATTTGGGAGTTTTGCCACATAAATACAAAGGGGTTCAGCACAAAGGGGTCACAGCAGGGAATTCACAACTGAGCTCTTCAGCTGCTGTGAACAAACAGCTTGGAAAAGTGACTGATATGCAACTGATCCAGGATTAAAAACATTGCTTTGTCTTCCTCATTATAATTCTGGGGTGAAAAAACCCCAAAAAATTGCTAAGTCAAGCCTTTGTCCATACTGAGTTTCCATCCACTCCTCCTCCATCCACTATCAGATTTGATATTGATTTAATGCAACAACCTCCATTTCATTCAAAAAACGTGGCAGAACCAGTCCCTTCACAGCTGTGAAACAATAAATAAAGGATATCAAAGAGAAAAACCTCTACTTTGGTTCCTGTCTGTGAAAATAACTTGGGATTGAAAACCCACTGAATGATAACTTGCTCCAGGCAAAAATCCAAACCAAATAAATACAGGGGAGATGTTGTCTACAGGGTAAGCATTTAAAGCAACTCATTAATCTGGGGATCAGCCCGGACATTAATTGCAAATGGCACAGGAGAAACATCATGAAACAAAGGGAAATATGTGAGGAGTAAATCTGTGATGAACAACAGCCCTGAAAGCAGCTCAGCGAGGCTGGAGGCTGATAGAAGCCACTCCTCACTTGGGGAAAAGGCAACTTTTCACTTTAAAAAGCCAAGATCCTCCTCTGAGATAAGAAAACAGTTTCCTTATTCCCCTTACTAGGCACTGAATGGGATCTCTGAAGTGCTCTGAGTTCAGTGAGCTGCACTTTATCTCCCCAAACACTGTGCAAATTCCTGTTTAAAACTCTCTCAGAAGTTTATTTGATAAAACAGAAAATAGCAGCCACTTGCACTATGACACAGATATTCTCATCCTTGGTGGAAGACCTGTGAGGCTGATGAGCAAGCCCTTATTTTCTCTGTGTACACTTCCTTATTTTGCTTTTTTTAATATATTTCTACATCCTCCAAAAGGACAAAGAACATGTTGGACTTGATGATCTTGGAGGTCTTTTCAAACATTAATTATTCTGTGATTATGTGTCTTAAATAAACATTGGGAATATTTTTAGCTGCATCAGTTAATTCTTCTCAAATTCACCTTTTGCAGTGACTTTACAGAGTTTAACTCAAAATACACCTTGATGCTATTTGATTTTTTATAACACCCTCACCAGCATTTCTGAATTTAAGCCAAGCTCCTCAAAAAGTGGCAAAGCTTTCCACTCTTTTTAAGAGACCTCACAACCCAAATCACATCACAGGAAGAAGTGCTGCGTTCATGGGGAATTGGGAAAAAAGGATTTTCGTGTTCAGGTGATGGAGTCAAACATTTCACTGTGTTTGGAAATAAACTGATAGTGAGGCATCACATCACTCAGCTCCTGAATGATAATGCCAGGAGAAAGTGGTTACAAATGAGTCCCGCAGCTCTGAATCAGCAGCGGGAGCAGCACTAACCTGGCAATGAACTCTGGTATTTGGGGGTAATTGTTTGGTGAAAAAAATCAAAGCATATTTGCATTGATCGTGGGGGCTGTGTGGGGAACACAATTCATTCCAGGAGATAACAGCAAGAAGCTGCAAAAGAGAATTTTAGTCTGCTCCAGTGGAAAAAGAACAAATAACTATAAATAGTCGAGTAGTGTAGGAAGCAATTTGCAAATGCCTTTATGATAAAATGTGGCAAATTAATTCTTTCTATACTTACTTTTGTAATGTCTGTTTAAATATTTTCTAATAGATACTGGTTTGACTGAAAACACTTATGAACTCTGAAGCTGAAAGAATGGTATTTAATTTAAATACATTTTTAAAATGAGCTTTTTAACTTTCAGTTTTCTTTGAAAAGACTCAGCAAGCCAAAATGTAAAATGAAGACCTTTTGAACTCAGTTACCAATCACACAGAAATGTCTGGATTTGGCCAAAATTCATACTTTGGGATTTATCTACAAATGTTGTCAATTCATGAGAAATATCAATTAATACTTTCACGTTTCCTCCTCCTTATGGATGAGAACAAGGCAGACTTGAGAGATAAATTACTAAATTCATAATTATTTTATTAAGCATGATGATCTTTACTCATGTTGCTCTAAAACAGGTGCAGTCCTCAAGGTCCTTAAACAGAAAACATTGCACAAGCCTCTCAGTGATTGGAGAAAAACCCCTTTGAGCAGCAGGAACAGAGCCAAGGAGACAATTTATGGAATTACAGCAGCTTGACCTGGAGTGACCACAGCGCTCCCACAAATTGGGAATCATTCCTAATTCCAAAGGCAGCACTGAGGTTCCCACAATCCATTTCCCTGCTGCACAAACCATGACAATCTCTGTCCCCTCACAAAAGGACTCAAAATACCAGGAGAAAACTGGAGATTTGGGTGTCCTGGGAGGAAACCATTCCCAAAGCTCGACCCAGCACGTGGCATTCACATTGTGTGGAAAATCCCTTCGCCCAGGATTTTTCTCCTGGGAAGATGAGAAGCCTCAGAGAAAAAAGAAAACAATAATTATCTGATTTGATTCTTCTCTGTTTTGCTTACATGTGGAATGTGTTTGGAGATTGTTTACCCACAGGTGATTGTTCCATTGAATTCTGCTGTGAGTTGTTTTCACTCTTTGGCCAACTGGGGCCAAATTTTGTCAAGGCTGTGGTCGACAAAAAAACTCAAAAGCAAGTCACAAGTTTTCATTGTTATCTTTTCGGCATTGTGTACATATCCTTTCTGTATTATTTAGTATAGTATAGCATTCTTTAATATAATATAGTGTAATAAAGTAATAAATTAGCCTTCTGAGAACATGGAGTCAGATTCATCATTCCTGCCTTTGTTGGGACATTCCCAGCAAATACAACACCAGCAGAGCCTGCTCTGGGTGTGTCCAAGCTCCTGACTCACAGCCTCAAAATCCAGCTTTATTTGCAAATGCTGTGGAGCCGCAATCTAAATCTGGGAGGCAGGGATTTCCTCACTTTGGGGTTTGCTGCTACTCTGCAGAAGGATTGCACTTAATTTATTTATTATTCTCCCCCATCATGAAACCCTCTGATGTCAACATCAACCAAAGGTTTCTCCAGAAGCTGGGGTGGAATATTTCAGTACATCAGCTTCCTGCTGTTTCACCTGATAATTATAATAATGATAATAATTATGATGATAATAATAATGTATGATATATAATATATAATATATGACATATGATATATAATATATAATATATAATATATAATATATAATATATAACATATAATATATAATTGCATATTATAGATATTTATATATGTTATTATATATAAAATATAATACATAACACATTATATTATATGTTATATATTATATGTTATATATTATACATTACATATATATTACATATTATATATTATATATTACATATGATATATGATATATGATATATGATATAATATATATTATATATTACATATATATTACACATTACATATTATATAATGATATATTATATAATGATATGTTATCTATCATATATATAATTATATATTACATATAATTATATATAATTTATAAAAATAAATTGTATTATTATAAATTATATTACATTATATGTTAATATTAATAATGATGATATTAATATTCCCTAAAACACCCTTTCAGAGGCTCAACACTGAACCACCCATTGAGGCCACTGAAAACATGAATAAACTGACACTCCAACTGCACCCCAACCAAGAAGCAGCAGCACATCCTTTATTTGATGCAATTTCCATAAAAGTGTGTGGGGTTTTTCTCCCTTACAGTTGAATGGTTTTGATTAAATGCCATTTACTAACAAAGCACTTTCTCACTGGATTGTGGCAGGTTTTCAGTGCTGCTGCATCTGTGGAATGGTTTCAAGTTATTCTCTTAAGTAAACATAGGACTATAAAATGTAAACGTAAACAGAACAGTTCTATAACAGTAAAAGCATAATTTGAATAAATAGGCAAGCTAATGAAACACCATTACATGGAAAGACTATCATCTCCCACTCTGTGCTAAGCACTGATCTTGCAACTGCAAATTCAGAAGTAAAAGAATTCTATTGCCTCAATCTTTTGATTTTTATGTGAGTCACAAAAAATTTGCTCCTACCCATTGGCCATTAAAGCTACTTTGGAATTTTGTAACTGTTATTGCCTTTTCAGCCTTGACCCAGCAGCTGAGGGCTGGTACAGGAAGAGGAACATTTAATTGTAAATTTAATATGCACAGTGATGAAGAAATCTCTAATCCAAACGGCAAAATTAGTTGAAAGGCAGCAAAATATTTTTAAGGTGTAGCTTACCTGGTCCCTCAGCACTGACCTGTCATGGACAGGACAGAATTTACAAGAATGTAAAAACAATGAAATAACAGCCAGAAAATCAGTGAAATAACAGCCAGAGGTTGTAAAGGCAGGAGAGGATCTTCAGCCCCAACCATCACCAGCAGCATCAGCAGGGTCACCCCTAAACCCTGCCCTCAAGTGCCCCTCACATGTTTTTGGAATATTTCCAGGTCTGGGGACTCCACCACATCCCTACACACCCCATTCCAATGCTTGGCAACTCTTTCCATGAAAATATCTTTCCTGTTATCTAAATTAAACCTTCCCAGCACAACCTCAGGGTGTTCCTTCTCCTCCATTGTCTTGTTACCTGGGAGAAGAGGCTTATGGGCCTTACTCATAAAAATTATAGCCACAAATACATAATTTTTAAAAATTAGTAATAATTTCTAATTTAATAATAATTTATATTTATATTCATTATGCATTTGGGTCAGTAATCACATGGATTTCACTGCAGCAATTCCACTTGCCCATCCTTTAATGTCTAAAGAACGTCAGCTTTAATGTTCGTCAAGATTATTCTTGAGCCTTCCTCCCCTAATAAACAAAAATTCAGTGTTCTCTACTATGTATTTAAGCCTTTTGTTCAAATTGTCAGTTACAAGCAGATCTGAAAAATGACATCTACAAACCCATTCAGGGTTATAAATCCTCTCTCTAATAATTCTGCTTCTTCAAGGTGTTGTTGCTTCTGTTTTTGTTTTCCTAGATAAAAAATAAGAAATCACAATTTAAAAAATGAAACCACATATGAATCCAGTGTAAGGAAAGTGCTTGTGAATGTCCTCCTGACATTTCCTTGCAAGAAACTATAAATATGTGGAAAGAAATGCATCAGAATAACGAGATATCTCACTTTGTAATGGAACTTTCAGGATTCTGTGTTACCATGTTTTGATTCTGCTTACAAAGCAAAGTGGTGGAAATCTGCTGTTATGGGGACATTTGGGGGGAAAAAAAAGGCATAAACCTGCTACTTCCAGTTAGAGAAAGCAATTTAAATCTGTGGAAATAATTAGATATGAGGCATATCTAACTGTTGCTATTGTTTTGATAGCTTTTATCACAGTGATAAATCTGCAGAGAGGTAAGTGAGCTCAAACGGGGTTTTTAAGTGTAACTGTGATTGTCAATTAAAGGAGAGATTATATTGTCAACAAAAGACAAGTGAATGCTGGAAGTGGCAGTTTGCATATGTTTACCTTGAGTGCTGCAGAATCGGAGCTGGATTCTGCTCATTTGGGTGCTTTAGTGTTCAAGCAGAGTGTAAATTCTAGTGTGTACTTACCACTGCTTTCCTTGCTCTTTCCCTCCCTCCAGTTTCCAGCCAGAGCCATTCCCTGCTCGCCCCTTTTCTTAGGCTGGAAATGGGGGTGCATTTTCTATTTACCAGTTATTTTTTGTTCATTGAGCAGTTTTTCTTCATCTCTTCCACCACCAATCCTCCCTCCAGGAGATATTTTCTGTTAATAGGTCATTAATTATTAATTATTCACAACTACAGTTTCCTGAAGTGGGCATGGACTCGTGGAAAGTCTCTATTCTGGCAAAACTGGGTTTTTTATTTTGTGACAAAATGTTCTTGGAAAGGTTTCAGGTACTGATCATTGCACTGTACTTGTCACTTTTTTCTTCGGCTCCTGCAGGTCCCTGTTTGGATTCCCAGCTCCAAAATTTCAGCTTTTGTAAGTGAATAACCCCAAACCTCACTGAGAATGCTAAAAACCATGTTGGATAAAAAAAAAATACACATTTAATAATAATAAATGGCCAATGAGATAGGCAGGAAACCAGGTCAAATGTGATGATTTTCGTGGAATTTATTTTAAAAGGCCCTAAAGAAAACCAGATTATGGGGGTAGAAAAACAGGATTGTGCAAATCTAAAGCAATAAGTTCTTTCCCCAAAGTAACATCTGAAATAAAACTGCTTGAAGGGAAATATCCAGCCATAATTTTGCTGAAACACTGCATCTCCAGCTTCATCCTTTTATTTCAAATAAAAGTGATTAAAGTTGGTGTTTATTCAAGCTTAAATATTTCAGTGTTTGAGGCATTTAAATTTTTTAAAAGTACTTAACCAGAAGTATTAGTTTTAAAAACTGCCACACAAGTTCTAAGTTTTCATGTCTCCAGAATAATAACCTGTGGAAAATATGCTGTATTTATTCCATGTTATTGCTAAATATCATAAATACAATTAGCAAGGGAGCTGGCCTTCTGCTTTAAAGGAATAATATCATAAGATTACAACAGAAATAAACAAAAAGCCAGAGGTTGTCTGCTCCATTATCTATTCTGCAAACACCACATTTTTCCTTTTATAAATCAACAGTTTGTCTTAATCTAAGAGAGAAATGCCCATGGATAAATGTGTCTATCACATCACATAAATATCACATTGTCTGCAATGTACTGCAGTATCTCTGAACTCCCAAATGCCAGCGTGCAATAAATAGCAAACATTGTTCCAGGAATTAATGCCTGCCACAGCCAGAAGGATTTTACACCAGATTTATATTTTTCAGAAAGTTGCTTTCATGCAATTGTGCAGAGAAGCTTCTTATTTTATCCTGTTTTGAGATGCTCTGAACTGGAGGAGTGGTGCCTTCCCTCAGATGTGGCACTAACAGGGTTCAGATTGCACAGAGAGCACAGAGAGCACAGAGAGCAGCTTTGGGGGGCTGCTGGACCTACAGAGAGCCCAAACCCCAAAGCAGGGTGCAAAAGGGAATGTGCCAGCTGTGGGAACCCAGGAAATTCCTCTGGCTGCCCTGGATGGCTCCAGACCCTGTCAGGGGCTCAGAGACCTTGGCACAGAGTCACAAACACCTGAGCCTTTGATTTTAGCCCATGGAATTAATTACCAACTTTGTGTGAGGAGTTACAAGCCACAAGACTCTGAGTAGAATGACAGTGAATTTGTCACAGGGTGGAAAAGTAGAATTTTGGGGTTTAGAATGGGGGTTCAGGAGGAAAGATGGAGGAATCTGGGTGTGTCCTGTCCTCCTTCTCCTTCTCCTTCTCCTTCTCCTTCTCCTTCTCCTTCTCCTTCTCCTTCTTCTCCTTCTTCTCCTTCTCCTTCTGCTGTGATGGTGACACTTCTGGATTGGTTTAGAGCAGAGACAGACTGTCTGACATAGGTGATGGGTATTGGAAAATTATTGTAAATAAAGTACAGGTAGTTTTTAGTATAAAAAGCCAACACCACCCCAAGGGCAGGGACTGTGCCACAACCCGACCTGCTGGACAGAGCTCAGCAGGTCAGAGAAAGAATGGAATAGATGACAGAAAATAAACAACCTTGAGAACCAGAGCCAAGGAATCTCGATTTCTTCTTCAGTCGCAGGGCTGGGAAAAAGAGACTTTCCAACACCTCGGGGTCACCTCACCACCAGAGACTTCAGAGACCTTGTCAGGCAGTCCCAGTGAGAGCCCAGCAGTATTTTCACATCCCTCTGACTCCCCTGCTCTGCAGCCAATGAAAAACCTCAGATCTAATCTGTGATTAGCAAAATCTCTGACCTGCCCTGGGGTTGGGGTGAAAACCCCTCAGTTTGTGCTGCTGTGACCACAGGGTGTTGCTTTTTAGGACTTTTACATCATTATTCATCCCATGCCACGTTCAAAAGCAACAGGAAAATCCACCCAGAATTCCCCTCAGCTTTTCCTTGGAATGCTTTTCAATACCCCACAGTTTCCTCACTGCTGCTTTGTGATTCCAGATGCAATCCTAACATGAAATCATTTTAGGATAATGCCGTAGCACCATATTCTGGGTTCTGTCAGAGCTTTTGGGGTTCCTGTCACCCAGCACAGGCTGCAGGACACCCAAACCTCTCTCACTCACCTGTGTGCACCTCATGCACAGCCTGATTTCAAATTCACTTCCACAGGTCTTTCATCTCGGAAGGAGCCCTTGGCCTCTTTTCTCTTTGCTCTCTTTGGACAGGGATGAAGTCAGGATCTTCTGTTTCTTCTTTGATTGGTTTTGAACTGGAACAATTTTAGGTTTTGACAAGAAAGGGGAAGGAAAGAAATGTCCTTTCAAGTAGTAATTTTCTACTTCATAAAGATCGAATTCTTAAGATTCCTGCTTTAAAAGAGAGGAACACCACAGGAAAGAACAGAGGTAATGAACATTTCTGTCACTCACCTCACAAACTCATTTTTCTTCTACATTTTATTAGATGCTGCCTTGCTCTCCTCCTTAAACACAAATGACAGATTATATTAGATGCATAAATTATATGGATTATATTTCTGTCACCAGTAAATTAGCTGTTAAATTTAGTTTGCATGATGCTATTGACAGGTCTCTGATTTAAGAACGTTTTTTTCTTTTTAGTAATCTTTTTTTCCACCTTTTCTTCTTTTCTCTTTTGTCAAACTCTCCATCACAGTATGGAAGAACCCAGGAAAAGTTTTTAATGTATGTCACAGAGTTACAAGGACAGAAAGGCTGAGTTTCTTTTTGAGAGATGGGGAAATGGAGGTTTTGAGAAAATATTTAAGCCCAGGGAATTTTAGGACTCACCATCCCTGGCAGTGCCCAAGGCCAGGTTGGACAGGGCTTGGAGCACCCTGGGGTAGTGAACGTGTCCCTGCCATGGCAGAGGATGGAAATGGATGAACTTTAGTGTCCCTTCCATCCCCAACCAGTCTGGGATGCTAGTATTCTATAAATTCAATAAATATGACATAAGCCAATAAATGCAGCTCTCAGTGCAGTTTCATGTTTTAGTGCACTCGTTTTCTTACTTTTTATCCAAAATTTCCGAAGCCTAAGAAGTGTTTCTGTCCCAAGTAGGAACCAGATACCTGACACACTTAAAGACTTGTTGAGGTTTAAGTTTCATTGTTGGCTCCTCGATTTTGTTTTCAAACCTCTCAGGAAATAAACCCTCTGCTAAGAAACCATTTCTGCAGGCCATGAGCACTTAAAGCACAGTTCATCTAAGCTCCAAAGTTCTGCCATGCCAGGTGCAGGTCAGGTCTGATCCAGAGGGAATTTCACTGGGACTTACAGGGTCAACACATCCATCCCCATTCCCATTCTCATGGTTAAATGTCACAGATGCTGTTCATATTTGTGTGAATTCTGTAACTCCTTCCAGTCTGGGATGGTCTGTGGGGTTCTCAGCCAGAATGTCCCACCCCAAATTCCAGAGAGACATTTCTGTCCCCATCCCAGCCCAGCTGGACAAGGGCTGAGCTCAGGCTGCTGCTTTAATAAGTGATCAGGAAGCAAACAAGCGCTTACACAAAGAAATGTGATACCAGATGTGCAGTTTGCTCAAGTTCAGCAACTTGGAAAAGCTGATTGTTCAAAAAATGTACAGATCCAGCTCACTCTGCACTCCTGTATTTTCATGCCAAATCTTCAAATCACCTCCCTTTTAATTAAATTGTTGTTGTGGAATTCCCCAGGAAGTTATTGACATAATCAAGCTTTGCTGATGTTATTATTATTGCAAACTAGCAGAGTTTCTACAGACACAAAATTATAACCAAAAGATCAGTTTGAAGATGAATAGCTCTTCCTGGAGCTCTCTTTGTCAAAAATCCGAAGTATTCCATCCACAGATATTTCATGCAGCTCTTTCTTCACTTGCACAGAAATATTTATTCATCCTGGACTTTCCATGAGCTATTGCAGAGCCTGAGGGTAACAGGGATTTACAGATGCCATGAATAAATAGGTGTTTTCATGTCTGGGCTGCACTCTGCCCCAACATGCAACAACAATCTCAAGGCACTTTATGCTACCAAGAGTTTCTAGTCCTGGAAACAGCCACATATTCTCAAAAAATTTGACAGCACTGGTGTTCCTGAGCAACAAGAGCTGTCAACTGCTCCTTTGATTTCTTGGTGATACTTGGAAATATCTATGTTGCTTCTGGTTTTCCTAAGCAGGGAAATTCTGTGGCGGAGCAGAGCAGAAAACCAAGGAATTCCCTTGGTGACACAACAAAATACAATTGGCACAATTCCATAAAATTGGAACTTCCAGCATGATCATCTTTGCGCAAGGAAGGGCAGGAATGCATCATGGAGTTCACAGGATGAACACTGGAGGGTGAGAAGGAGCCTGGTTTGCAGCTTTTTAATGAACTCTGCTTCTAAAGGTTTGCTCAGGAAGGATTCATTACAAAGCATTTCAAAGTTGGAACCTTAAATGTGGTTTTAGCATGAAATAAAATTTTAAAACGAAGCAGCCCAAGCACTGTTGTGTTAATGCTCTCTCAGATACTCTGCAGGAATTTGGCAGGCTCAGCTGTTTAACAATCATCTGTGCACTCTTTTTAGCTTTTATGTTCCTTTTTACCAGGAGTTTTGCTTGAACTCTGAACCTGAATACAGACTCTTGCTCCTGCACTGAAAAACAGGGGCAAACCAGCAGAACCAAGTGCTAATCAACTCTCTCCCCTCGTTTAGCTTCCTGATCTTCCTGTGTTTTACTGGATAAATAAATACCAACCCCTGCAGGAAGCACCCAGAGAACCACTGGGGTTTAACCCCTGCAGCTCCACACCAATAATCATCTCACTAATCACACACATCCCTTGCAGGGCTTGGAATTTTTTATTTTTAGGACTATTCAGATTTTTTTTTTTTTTTTGGGAGCAGCTCACCAGCAGAATCAAATGGTATCTGGCAGAGAGCCCACTGAAATTATCAAAGCAGACTTCCAGACAGCCATTTCTTAAAGCCCTCACATTTCCACATCCACTCTAATCTTCTCCCAGAAGCAATTTATAGCAAGGTTAAAAATAAAGCATGCAGAACTGTGAATTATGAGGCAGGCTCGTGGTTCTGCCTTCCCCTTTTATGCAAATATTAATTCCAAGGGGGGTGCAAGAAAAAGAAGCTTTGAAGAGTTTGGCCCCAACAGCTGACTTGAAGCATCACAATTTAAAGAGGAAAGCCAAAAGAGAATGAAAAATTGAAAAATATAATTTCTTTTCTTGTGTGCCCACGTGGTTTGCTGTGGACAAGACGATCTCCAAAGAAAATATTTCAATTTTGCTGCAATTCATGAGAGATACCCCCACATCCACACTTCAGACCTCTTAAAAACACTCATCTTTTAGGACTTAAAAAGCAAGTTTTAATCCTGGCTCTGCCAATAATCTTCTGAATGACCTTGAGCAAATCATTTTGCCTCTGTTCTTTCAGCCTGGCTGTAAAGCTGGATTAATTCTCACCCACTCGTGGTGGTGGGAAATAAAGATTGGCAGGAATTCTGAAGCACCAAGACATGCAAGAGATAAGCAGGACAGACACCAGGCTTTGCATGGACTTTGCAAAGATAAGCCCAGACACTTCTTTCTGTGAGGTTTCAAGAGAAAATATCAACATTCCCTTTGAAAAAAGTTTGCATTTTTCATTCCTGATGGATCCTACCTGGAACTCACCCCACTCTGATTAAAATTTAAGAAAGTTTGTACACCTTTGATTTGCGACAATAGCAATGAAAAAACTAATTACCTTTCATATTTTATTTCCTTCCTTTCATGACATAAGGCTTCACTAGAAGCAAGAAAACATTGAAACAGCTCAAATTTGCAAAACTGGCCATGCAAAGGCAGCACCTGTAGCATGGCAGGACACCAAATGGTGCAGGAGGATGGCTCAGACACCCACTCATCTCATTTTTCCAGCCAGCAACCAATTAATTTGTGTTTTGAAACACAGTCACACACTTGTTTTGCAAAATATTCCTATTAAATCAAAGCTACATTACCTAGAGTTCCCAATAAGAATTTTAATTAAACTGTCAGCTTTTTGAAGGCAGAATTACCTAAAGCCTGTTCTTCCTACTGCTCTCATTACAGCTGGATTTTGTTTTCATTAGTTTCTTTCTTGAGGTGCCTTTATTCTGTGCTCTCATTACAGAAAAGATTCATAGATCAAAATGACACTTTTTGCAGGAAACCCCCAATTCAGCCAAGGCTGTGGCTGCTTACAAAAGATACAAATCTGCTTATCAGGGGCTGATTTCCTGGGCATAAATGAACACAGGAGAAGCCCAGTGACCCACAGCAGTGAAATCATTAAATATCAGTCATTTGCATGGGCAGAGGAAAACTGTTCCCAAGGATTACAGAACCTACCCAAGGCTCTGAATAATGCCCATTCCCACACAGGTGTCTGCAGGAATTTTCATGCCTTCAAGGTGATCATCTTCTGCTCAGATATTGTTTGTTTCTAACAAAGAAAGCTGCAATAAATACCTGAAAACCAACCCCAAATATCCCTGTTTAAAGTTTTGGTGTATCTGAGAGATACACCAGCTTTACATTTAGTTATCCTTTGGACTCAAAATTGCAATATTTTTGCAGTGATGTAACTCAGCCACACTTTTCATGTGGACACACCTTAGGGGCAGCAATAACTGGAACAATTCATCCTTGAAAAGTGAGAAGTCGGAGGGATATTTAGTGTGGAATTCATCATTGTCCAACTGAAGTAATTATTAGACGTTTTCCCCCTCGTCTGGATTCACACTTGTATTTTGTAGAACTTTTATGTATACTTTTAAAACTTTTATAGAACTTTAGAGAACTTTTATAGAATTTATGTACTTTTTTATATAAGAAACAAGAAGTCATTTGAAGTTCAAAGAGGTTACAAACACAAATAAAGAACGACATTGGAGACCTCATTATTGCAGAGTCTTGGAGGAAGGTGGGGATTCCAGAAGGCACCAAATGAGAGGAAGATAAAACATGATGGACTTGCTTCTTCAGGGAGCAAACTGAGCCCTGCTCTGGTAATTAATGAACTGTGCTAATTGTGGGCCCCAGCCTGACGTGGGGACAGGCTCAGACCATGAGGGGAACACTCAGCTGGGGTTTGGGGGTGCCCTGCTCTCCCCGGCCCACAGCTCCATGGTCCTTTCAGTAACTGCCTGGCACTGTCACATTTTCTGGAAAAATCCTTTGGCCAAAATTTCTCTCCCGGGAATCTGAGAAGCCTCAGAGCAAAATGAAAACAATAATTATCTGATTTGCTTCTCCTGTGTTTTGCTGCTTTGGAATATGGTTTGGGCACTGTTTACCAACTGGTCATTGCAAAGCAATATTGTGCTTTTGATTGTTTATCAGCTGGTCATTGTTTCATTGGTTTCATGTGAATTGTTTCAACTTCATGACCAATCACTGTCAAGCTGTGACTCTGAGGAGAGAGTTATGAGTTTTTCATTATTATCTTTTAGCCTTCTGTCTGTATCCTTTCTCTATTCTCTAGTATAATATTCTTTAATATAATATAGGCCATAAAATAATAATTTAGCCTTTTTAGAACATGGAGTCAGATTCATTCCTTCCTGCCATGGGGACCCCAGAAAATACCACAAGTGTCACTCCTAAATCTCTGCTGTCACCTGGGGTGGATGGCAGCAAGCTGGGGAAGCCACCCTGTGTGCCACCAGTGGCCTCTGCTTCGGCTGGGGCCTCTGCTTACAAAAGAGCCATTAATTTTCCATTTAAAGCTTATCTGCGCTGAGCTGCTGAAGACAATGACACTTGGTAACGATCATTAATGTCTGGAAAGGTTTTGACCTGAATTTAGTGCATTTTGAGATAAACATTTCAGGAGGAGGATTAGCATTTCACTTTATTGCACACAGGCGTGCAATAATCCCTAAGCAATGGCCTGGGAGATCCCCAAAGTATGAAAAATGTATTTTTGACATCCTATGTGCATAAGTGCTTTTATGGGGGCCCTCGAGTGCAGGCATCATAAACCACTGAATACCTCACCAATTATTTATAGCCAATAAAGAGCTGTGCTGACCTGAAATACAGCACAAACTTACACGGTGTCCAAGCTTCCTTGCCAAAGCACTGAAAGAGTGCTAAAAGTGGTCAAAAACATTTAAAAAAAGAAATAATAGAGCTGGTTTCACAGGCATCATAGGAGGAACCCAATATTTTTCAGTTATATGAGCTTGCTTTGAAGCAAAACCCATGTTTTTTACTTTATTTTTTTTTAAAAGCAAAACCCATGTTTTTTCCTTTATTTTTTTTAAGCTGTGTCCTTAGGCTCGAGCAAAAACAGTCTGTGTGTCAATGAGTTACTACAATGCCCTCGTATTTTTACATTAATGCAGTTCATGGTGCCTGGCAGTGTAAAAAGAATAAAAAATGGTGCACATTTACCAATTGCTCTTTCCTGTGCAGCATCTCCACACATTTCAGCCAGGGCCACTTCATAGCTCCAGCACAGCTCTCCTTGAGGCCATTTCCCATAGAAACCACCCAAAATGCCCAGGAAAATTCACCCAGCAGAGTCCCACCCTCCCTAGTGAAAGAAAACCCTCGTGCTGCTGTTTGCATGCCCTGATATATGAGCAGGAGTGAGCACCAGCCCTAATAAAACATTTAACAGCCTGGATTTCACTTGGCTGGCTAGAGGGTGCAAGGAAGCTTTTGACTTGATGAAATATCCCACTTGCAGTGTGGGATGCAGGTTTAGCAGTTTTTAATTCTCCCCCAGAGCACCGTGCCAGGTTTTCATGTAATTAAGTGGGTACATCCAGACTGTTTACAGCTGGGATCCCTGATGGGACTGTTGTCTGAAAACTTTATGTTCTTCTCAAAACTACATAGAAACTGTCAAGTTGCTTAATAAATTCCCTTCTAGTGGCTGTTCCAGAAAGAATTTTAAGCAATTTATGATTAAGGAAGGCAAATAGGGGCTTCTCTCCCCTGCTTTTTAATTTTTGTGTCTACTTTCTTGTTTTATTCTCTGCCATGGGTTAATGGGTCTTAATTACAGGAGTAATTGAGAAAAAAAGCTGAAACAGAGCTAGCTTAATTTGAGGCATAGAAATGAGCCCATTTTCAAGATATTAATCCATGGAATAATTAAAAAGCAAAGGAGAAAACTTTAGTTCATGACTGACAGAGCTGCAGCAAGAAAATTAAGTTTGATACATTAAAAAGCCACTAAATCTGAACCAGTGTCACCAAAATACCTGTGACTGTGAGGAAATAATCTAATAGCATATGAAACAGGTCTCTCTGGTTTTTTTTTTCCCCTCACAAATTTAATAAGATGGAACAGTTCCTTTATTTACAGGTCTCCATGCTTTAGCAGTCTGCTATCCACCTGTTGCGTCTCATTAGGATGCAAGCAAAAAAATCCAATGGGAAAGGGGTTTCAAATAAATATTTCATTAAGGAGAGTACAGCAGTAGTCAAGGGAGGAAGTCTGTACACAGAGCAAGTCCAGCATTTAGAAAAAAGGAAGTTACTGCCCACACTGTCCCTGTGCAGTGGCACAGCTGACCCAGGCAGGTGACATTAAATGAATTTTTCTGCTCCCACACTTCTCCTCCTCAGCATCCATGAGGAAACAGCAGCCACAGAATAAATTACACTTCAATTGCAGGTGATGAATTCACAGGCAAAGAGAGGGAAGCAGAGGAGAATATAACAAACACTTCCACTAAGCAGTAACAAAACATCCACCAGAGAATCACAGCACTGAGCCTTCTTCCTCCCTCTGTGTCACACAAATAATTGCAGGCTCTCAATGAACTTTCCAGAAAAATTCAGCAATTCCCATTGAAACTTCAAACTTCAGCATTTCTTCTTACAGCCTGTCTATAATGTAGATATTGGCTTATTGAGTATTTTGAAGATAAAAAGTACAGATCTATTAATTTTAAAAAGATCGTATAATTCATTGTTATTCTGCTACTTAATCTTTTAAGTGTTTTCTTGTCCTGAATGAACATTATACAATGTATTACACTTCATATTTGCCTCCAACTTCCATTCTAATCTTTGTTAATCCATCCAAACTCAAACTGCTGATAAAAGCTTCTGCTTTGAAGGAAACATCAAATAGTGCAGCAATTAATATGTAAAACAAGATTATTTCACTGGATCAGCCTCCAGTTCCTATCCCATAAATCACTCCTAACCAGAGCACATGGGCACACTGATCCACCCACATCAAAGGTGATGGAAATATTCCATAGGCAGGAGGCAGATCCCTGGGTTACCTATGGAAAAAACCCACATGGGCACATTGATCCACACACAACAAAGGTGATGGAAATATTCCATAGGCTGGAGATCCTTGGGTTGCCCATGGAAAGAGCCATGTGGACACATTGATCCACACACATCAAAGGTGATGGAAATATTCCATAGCTTGGAAGGAGATCACTGGGTTGCCCATGGAAACATCTGAGCCATGTGGACACACAGGTAAACACACATCAAAGGTAATGGAAATATTCCATAGGCAGGAAGGAGATCCCTGGGTTTACCTATGGAAAAAACCATGTGGGCACATTGATCCACCCACATCAAAGGTGATGGAAACATATCATAGGCTGGAAAGATATCCCTGGGTTGTCCATGAAAACTGATCCACACACATCAAAGGTGATGTAAATATTCCATAGGCTGGAAGGAGATCACTGGGTTGCCCATGGAAACACCTGAGCCATGTGGACACACCCTGTCACCACGGCCTCATCAGGGACATTGCAGCATTGCCCCCTGGAAAGATGAAAAGTGAAAATCCTGCAACGTGCCTGCAGAGAAACCCCAAAATCCATCAGCCCCACGCTCTCACCTGGAAAAAGGAAGGGCACTATGGGAATAAATCACACAGACTCCATTTTCTTCATGGTGGAGAAAGCCCATTCTTTATGCACAAAACTCCTTTTATCCAGTTTTACAGACCTGGTTTGGGACTCCAACTGGTCAGGAGCTTTCTTGCCAATTACTTTATTGGTCAGTAACAAATTGTTATTCTGGATTGATTGGTCCCTCAAACTCTCAGTGTGTACCTGCAGGGAAAGTTGTTAGTGAGATAGTTTTCATTTTTCTATCTCAGGTGTAAAACCAGTTTGTACAGGTGTCAGTTGTTTTTTACCCAGGATAGATTGTTATGTTAATGAACTGCTCACACCAGGATTGCTTTCACACGGGAACTTGCACAGTGCCAGCTTGACAAGGCCAGCACTGATTTTAGGAGAGCAGGCCTGGTTTTATGAATCCTTTATGATTTTTCTACCTCACAGAAACAGGGCAGCACCACTGCACATCCTCAGGGATTTACACACTCCTTTACAAGGGCAGGGACACAGACACACACCAGGACTCCCAAAATCAGTGCCTTCCCCAAAACCCTTTCCATTTCTGATTTTGTGTGCTGTAAATTGAGGTTGTGGCCCTCACTTATTTCATTCCATCCTTCAGAGATTTCACCAGCCACCAGTGCAGTACACCAGTACTTTGGTTTTTTTTTTGCAAAAAGCCATCTGCAGCATCAGAAAAGTCTCCTGAAGATGCTTCTCCCCTCTGATACAACTGTATTTGCTATCACATTAAATTAAATACAAATCTGCACAGCAGAGATTCTTGTGTTCCAGGCTGTGGGCAATTTCTTTGGGGTCAATAATCAATAAAAGCTTAAATGAAAACAATCAACTCTACTCCAGAAGTATTTAGATCTCTAAGCAGTAGCAGAGCAGCACCTTCATAGATGTTAATTTAAAATTAAAAAAATTTATAAGTCAGAGAAATATTTAAATTAACATAGATGTTAATTTAAAATTCAGATAGTATTCATCCTTAATTTAAAATTCAGAAAGTATTAATTTAAAATTAAAAACTTATTAGTTTTTTCCCCACATCCCAGTGCTGCTGGATGCCAGGCTGCTCCTAAACTCTGCTCCCTGTGAAACACAGAGCACAGGGCTCAAGGGGAAGAACATTCTGGAAACTGGGGAGAAGCCCCAGGCATCTGCTGCTCTGAGCTGCTGCAGGAGCTCCTGAGATGGGGAAAAGCTGACAGCAAACTCTTCACAGCAAGTTCTTCCCAACTCTTGGGGGCTGGCACTCTGCAGCACTTCTGATCTCTGAAATGAGAGATTTTGTCAGTTTTATTAGGACATAAACTGGGATGAGATCTGCTGCTGGCAGGGAGAACAAAGGTACTAATTAAGAAGGATGGAGAGGTTTGGTAATAATTACCTCAGCAGCCACTGGGGCCTGGCTGATGGCTCCACACCTCCAGGGCTGCCCAGGTTCAGGGGCTGTCCCAGAGCTAAGGGACAGCTCTGCCCACTCTCCATGGACTTGTCCTGGCCATGGCAATTATGGATTTTAGAAGAATTTCCTGCCCTGATTGGAAGATTAAGGGAATAAATTCTGGCTAGTTTGCTTGGAGAACACTGACTGAGACAGCAGCACCTTCCTGCAGGTGGTGGGGAGAGAGGAACACATGTAGGGACCTCCTGGAAGAAGGAGCAAATCTAGGGACCTTCTGGAAGGAACACATTTAATGACCATCTGGAAGGAGGAACACATCTAGGGACCTTCTGGAAGGATGAACACATCTAGTGACCTTCTAGAAGGAGGAACACATTTAAGGACCTTCTGGAACAAGGAACACATTTAGGGATCTTCTGGAAGGAGGAATACATCTAGTGACCTTCTGGAAAAAGGAACACACTTAGTGACCATCTGGAAGAAGGAACACATTTAGGGACCTTCTGGAGGGAGGAACACATTTAGGGATCTTGTGGAAGAAGGAACACAACTAGTGACTTTCTGGAAGAAGGAACACATTTAGTGGCTTTCTGGAAGAACCTCCTTCCTACCACTGACTGTGGAAACAAACCCAGAGAGATCAGCTGAATGTATTTCCCATTCACCAGCTCCTTTGCAAACATCATTTTCAAAGGTTAGATTAACTGGCTGATAGAGCATTGATTTAATGTTTGGTGGGTTTTGTTTTTTTTAATTCCACACTTGTAGAAATGTTAAGAAACAAAACAAACAGGGTGTAGGAAATGCACAGAAACAATCGAAATGACCAAAACAAACATCACCTTTTCCTCACCATGATTCACTCCTGCAGAACTGGGGGAATAACATGGAGACACCTCAGTGGTAATTGAGCTTTTAGAGGCCTTTAGAGCTGGTGACAGATTAATAGGTTGCTATCATAAATTCTGACATCCTTGCAATTTCTGTATTCCTGGATTTACACACAAACTGAACACTGTAAACACTTCAGTGCCTCGGCTGCAGCATTTCACATCTGTTAAGGCTGCTGGTAACTTTATGAAATAACACCATGCCACAAAGCAAGTCAGCATTCTGCAATTAAACTCAGTCCAGGCACCACAACGACTCCAACAGATAATTTCCCAAACTAATTGCCTCAAGGAAACTCCAGCAACACTAAAAATCAGGTCTGTGGAAGACAACAGTGTAAAAGCAGTACTTTCACTGCCAGTAGTATAAACACAAGAGGTTTTAAAGGAGTTTGTTTCCTGATTATTAAGTTGCATGCTGTGTAAAGCAATTATTAGAGCTCTCGGTTTCCCAATCTTTGTGTTTATTAAAACTAATGAACGCTTTTAGCATACAGGAGACTAAATAAATTTGCATAGGATTATAACAGGCAGCCTATACTCATCCCTGTAGGCTTAAACACGAACTGTAAAAGAAACATTTACCCAGTAAATAAGCAAACTGAAAGCTGAACTCCTCCTTCTTTAATCCACTCCATGCCTGCAGTTGAATTGGAGTGGGCTGCAAAAATTCTGTAACAAACTTAACAATCTGATGCAGATTTGTTTGACATAAGCCCTAAAATTGTGCTAAAATTATTCTAGTTAGTTTTTTAATTCAATGAAAGCCTTATGGGCCAGCTCAGTTTCCGATTCAGAAATTTCAAGAAGCCTGAGATAGAGAGGTTGCTTAGCCAGGGCAGTGCCAAGGTCACTCACAGACAACCCAACACTTCCCAGGTGTTCCAGTCACAAAAACCAGGCACTGACTCCAATAAACACCTGGATTGTCAGTGCTGCAGGTCAGTCCTTTCCCTGAGCCCCACCCAGCTCAGTAATGAGATATTCATCCACTCCTTTGTGATGGAGAAGGTAAAAAACAGAGAGCAATGAAAAGTGGAAACTTCCCTGGGGTTCTGTTCTGTTCACAGCTGAGGCACAGCCCCAGGGAGTTCAGCCCCAGAGCAGATGAAAAGTTTTGTCCTTTCCCAAAGAATCCCAAATATTTTGTTGTATTTCTCATGGATTTCAGTGGAATTCCCTCCAAATTTGAATCCTGCAGCTTCCTCTTCCTGGTGTCCTCTGTTCCTCTTCCTCCTCCCTCTCTGTTCCAGGTGTTTAAAAATCTAATTTTTACTGCAAGCTGGAGAACAGGGAGGCAGCTTCTCACTCTTAAACTCTTCCTTTTTCTGTAGGCTGAAAGGGAATTTCATTTAGTACTTAGATGCCCAAATTCACACCAAAAAAATCTGTCTCTTCCTTTTTCTGCAGGCTTGAAGGGAAATTCATTTAGTACTTAGATGCCCAAATTCACACACACACACACACACACACACAAAATCTGTCTCAGCAATGAAAGAGAAAAACTACAAATATCAGTTTGAAAAAACTGTAATAAGGAAGAATTTGCTACTACACCGAATGGGTTGTGCTATAAGCATAAAAGTTTCATGCAGGAGAAAGTAGTTTAATATTCTGTGAGATTCTGTCCATCTTCTATTAGAGCCAGACATAATTAAAAGTATCTGCTTAAATCTTTAGCCTCGTTTTCCTCTAATGTGCCACCTAAGCCTGAACAAGAATTAATATCAAGGAGCTGAATGAGCTGGTAAATGCTAATAGAAGATTTATCTAGGAATTGAATCACCAAGGAAGTCTTTTCCAGTGAGGAAAATACAAAATAAGGGAAAAAGGAAAGGGATTTTTGTAAAGAGGTGGTGGGGAAACAACTCTGGCTGACATTTACCTTTTGTTTTTCAAACTAAAAGAGAAATTAGGGTTTTTTTGCTCTTTTTCATGATACCAACATAAATGAGGGGGAAAGAGTAGCTGGAAGCCTCTGTGGGAGCAATCTCTGTGATATCTGCAAGGATTCTGTGGTACCAAGGGTGAAGTACACTGACCTGTAAATTCATGTACTATATTCCACTTTTATCTACTATCAACCCTGTAACAGCAAAATTGAGTATCAGATAATAAAGCAAAAAAATTCAATGCTCATATGATTATTGGCATCTTTCAACATTGTATTTAGGAACCATGGCTGAAAATAAAAATATTATAATCAGATTAACTATGCCTTGAGATATTAGGACATTTCTTAAAATCTCCAAGAGCTTTGGTTTTCCTTAAAAAAAATATTTGATAAACCATTATAAATGGTCCACTGTCAGTTATAAATATTCCTAAATTTGTGGACAAAAAGACATAGAAACCAGAGTTTTATCATAAAAGTTCCGATTTGACAGCATCCTAAATAAAAATCCTCAGAGTCATAATATTTTCAGAGAACTGCTGGATAGAAAGAGATTAATCACTTGAAACAAATATTGCCATGACCTGATTTCAGGGTCTGACACCTCTGCTGTTCAGTACTTGGTGTCATTACCTGGAGAACAACTCAGTGCAGGCAAATTCAACAAGAAAAACTCAGGAAGGAAATCCTGAACCCAGGCAGAACTGAAGAAAACTGCAGTTGTGAGCAGAGAGCTGATCCTGCAGGCTCTCAGTACAAGCCTCCTGTGCCTAAAGCCAGGTAATTCTATAAAACAATGTATTTATCTAAAATTAGGATTAATTTTAGCTGAACACTGCCTATAGCTCTGGAATGTTGCTATCTCATTTTAAACACCCAGCTTGGGGAGCTGGAACAAAACCACCCTCAGAACTGCCTGTTTGGAGGGGCTGAATAATTGAAGAGCAGAGCAAAAAGCTGAAAAGATCCTGCTTTTTACTCAGTAACTACAGCAAGTTTGCTTTTTCCAGTATTTTATGAGATTTATGAACTCTTCAAAATGGGATACTTGCTCATTTAAAGTAATTTTCCAAACTCTGTTCTGAGCTATTACAAAATGTGCTCAGAGCTTCCCACTCTGCTCTCCCACTGCAAGCACTGTGCTGAGAGGAAAACAGAGGAGGAGACCTTTTATTTCCTCTTATCAGCCTGAAAAGTGCTGGTTTTCAGCTGGTCACATAGACATCTTGAATATTTTCTAAAGGATATTTTAAAAGAATCTTTAGTTTGAGAGCTCAAAAAGAGAAATTGGTGTATAAACTCTGTCATTACAAGAATAAGACATCTTTAGGACAGAGAGGGTTTTGTCAGATGTTTCCTGGCAAATCTCCCTTGGAGGAACACTGTGCAGGCACAAACACAGATTTATTGGAAATCATTGGCTCCATCTTGTTTCTTTTGAGGTGAACTGAAGCTCTCCTATTCTCTTGAATAATAGCACAGTCAGTTTCCCAGCTCAGACTCTTGTCCTAAATACATTTATGTGGCACTCTGCATGTAAGAACAAACACAGAAAAGAAACAAAACAAACCCCAAGCCACAGGCCTACCTTCATTTCCATCATAAATCAGTTTGTCTTTGCTAAAGTGGAGTTATTGAGCAGAGGCAAATAAAATACAGAGCATGTGTTTTATTTTTACCTAACATTTGAACAGATTAAAGAGAAAAAAAAAACCAAAGAGGATCAGATTGACTTGCTCAAATTGACTTCCCATCTTTTTATTAGCTTCTCTTTTTGCTCAGAGACAAAATTTACAATTACTGAAGTGCAATTAGGCTCCTTCAACCTCCAGTTTTCTAATAATAACATCCAGTTTTCTGTAATAAATGTTTTCAAGAGTGAAGGTCCGTGGTGGCAAGGCAGATCTGGGGAAGAGGGGCTGGAATTTGGGATGAGGGTGACATGACACATCCAGCCCTGTGCAGAAGGCTCTCAAAGCCTCAGGTCCTCACAGCCAGAGCTGTATTTTCATTTTCCAGGCAGCAGCTGAGGCAGATAGTAAGTTTTCCCTGGGGGAAAAAAAAAAGAAAAAAAAAAAAAAAAAAGGAGTAGAATGTTTCAAAAGAAATGTCATACTTGAGAAAGCCTTACAAGCTGCACCTCAGAGGGTTCTGGTAGCTGGTTTTCATTTTTCATGGCCCTGGGTCATGCAGGAGAGCTCTGTTCTTGCAGGAATCCCACCCAAGGCCAATGAGAGTGCTGTCAAAATGGAAAGGACAGAAGTATTTCTAGACAGGATTTTTAAAAGGAATTGATCCTGAGAAATGCTGACCATTTTCTGGCACCTTGGAGCCTTCATCTTTCATCAGCACTCACCCTCTGTGCTAACATCTCTATCTCAGGCTTCTTGAAATTTCTGAATCAGGAACTGAGCTGGAACAAGGCTTTCATTGAATAGAAAAGAATAACTAGAATAATTTTAGCACAATTTTAGGGCTTATATCAAATAAATCTGCATCAGATTGTGAAGAAGTTTATTATAGAATCATACATTGAACAAGCACAGCAGGTTCAAGATCATTATTAAACATATAGAATGAAGAATTCATTTTCTTGCTCTCTTTTGTTAAAAAGACATAAAATAAAAGTCTGTCCACCTCTTTGATGAAATAAAAAATAAAAGTCTGTCCACCTTTTTTATAAAGCATGGCTAAAAATGCTTTATTTTACTTTTCAAATGGAAAAAGTTGTACTTATCGAATTGATCCCTATTTAAAATTGGAGAATTGATATTAAAATATTTCTATATTTGCATATAGAAATATCACCATGAATTTTGGTGGAAGCTCTTACCTACCCCTCTGTCTCCAAAGACTTTATCCTGGGAATCTGGCACAGACAGAGCCTCTCTGGCAGCCCCTTCCTTTCCTGGGAGCTGAAGGAGAAGGACTGACCAGCCAACTCTGAAGGCTTTTTATTTAGCTGAAAATTAAGTTCTGAAGGTGAAAAGGGATTTTCTGAAGCTTAATTCATTGCTAATGAGATTAAAACATTTTTTAAAGTCTTTTAAATATATTTTAGTGCTTCTGAGTCATGTTTTCCCTCCCTTAAGGGTATAATAGTTTATCTTATGCCCCTCAGTTCCCTGGCACTATACTGCTCATGGTGGTTTTTATATTTTGTCCCCTTCCTTGAGAATCTCTAACACATTGTTCTAAAATGTGTAATTAGGCAGAGCTCTCTTTTGTCTCATCACTGCCAAAGAGGGCTTGATCCTCTCCTCAATTCTTATTTCTAACACTGAGAATCACAATTCCTTGCGCTTTTAAGGACAATTGCTGCTCAATTCTAACCTCACTGACATCATCACCTGTGTGTTTTGCTGCTTTATTGTCTAAAGGAGGCAAACCCTTAATGTCCAGAGGAATTTTGCCTTTGTAAGCCTGAGCTGCAGCAGGATGGAGATGTTTAACTTCATTCACAAAAGGTCCTGACACACTTGAGAGTGCGCTCTTTGGGCTCATGATGAATTTTTTTGCCACAGGACTTTAAGAACAGGCCATGCTCAGGTCTGTAATCTCAAAATTGCACAACCAAATTTGTATTGTTTCCTGCAGAGGTTTCAGAGCAAAAGCTGCAGCAGGGCTGGCCTGGGGCTGTGGTCCCTGAAAATATCAGCAGCTTTCCAGGAGCCACAGCCTCCTCAGGACATGGGGCAGCTGCCCAGGAAATCAGATTTGTTCTCCGATGTGCACCAAGCCACACTTGTGTCACTTGTAGTCACACATGAATGATTTATTTCAGGGTTGTGCAAGCCTGGTGTTCCACAAAGCCAGCACAGCCCAGCAGGAATATGAGAGCCACAGGGGACAGGGACACAGTGGACAGTGTAAAGTCATAAACTGAGACAGGGGAGATTCAAATTAGGTATTTGAAAAGAATTTATTCACTGGTTGGGAGGTCAGGCAGCCCAGGGAGGTGTGGAGTCACCATCCCTGGAGATGTTTAGGTGCCTAAATCTGGCATTTGTTGCTGTGGTTTAGGGGTTACAATGGCAGCGCTGGGTGAACATTTGCATTGGATGATCCTGAAGGTCTCTTTCAGTCTTGGCGATTCACGGAACCACAGAATCAATTCGGTTGGAAAGGACCTCTGAGATCATCAAGTTCAACTTTTGACTGAACACCAACTTCTCAACCAGGGAGGCGACTCCACTGCCTTCCTGAGCAGCCCAAAGTCTGATCACCCTTTCTGTGAGGAAACTCCTGGTAATGTGTAACCTGACCCTCCCCTGGCGCAGCCTGCCACCGTGTCCGATATGACTGTACGGTTCCAAGGTGCAGCGCGGTGCATTCCGAGGGCAGGGCGGTGCCGGGAGATCCCCGGGCCGTGAGGGGCCAGCCCGTGACCTCAGATCGCCACACTCAACATGGCGGCCGACACACCCCTCACACACCCCCAGCCCCGCCACTCTTTTCTCACTTCCCATTGGCTGTGCGCGCTGTCACTCTGCGGGCTCAGCCAATCAGCGCGCGCGGAGCGGCGGGCGGGCGGTGCCGCGGCCTGCGGCGGTGTGCGGGATGAGGCGGCTGTGGCCGCTGCTCTGGGCCGCGCGGGGCCCGCGGCGTCTCTCGTCGGGCGCTCCCCCGGCCATGGAGGAGCTGCTGCGCCGCTCGGTGCCGCCGCTGCCGCCCTACGAGACCAAGGAGAAGGCGCCGCCGCCCGCCGAGCTGCGCGGCGCGGAGTTTGTGCGCTTCTACCGCGCACTGCAGCCCGGGCCACCCCGCGCCGAGCTCCTGACCCGCCTGGCCCGCGACTTCGGCGTGGAGCACGGGCGGGTGGCCGAGGCCGCCGCCAAGGTGCTGCAGGCCCGCGAGCAGCGCAGGGAGCCCGGGGCGCTGCTGCAGGCCGAGGACCGGCTCCGCTACTACCTGAACCCCCAGTACCGAGGGCTCTTCCAGCAGCTGGGCCGTCTGGAGGGCGGTCTGCGCTTCCTCGTGGAGCTCAGGGCCGACCTGATGGAGGGGCTGGCGAGCAAGGCCGTGGATGGGCCCCACGTCAAGGTGAGGGATGGGCTGGGCTGGGTGGCTCCGAGGGAATTTGGGGGATGTGGTTCAGGGCTGTCTGCTCGTGCTGCTGCTTTGGGCTGGGAGGCAGTGCCGGGAAGCCAGGTCACTGTTTGGGGGTTTATGGGTCCCTCAGTTCAGGAAGGACATTGGGGTGGGTGCACAGAAGGACATTGGAGTGAGTTTAGGAAGGATATTGGGGTGGTTTCAGGGGAAGACATTAGGGTGGGTTTAGGAAGGACATTGGAGTGGGTGCAGGGAGGACATTCCTGGAGTGGGTTCAGGGAAGGACATTGCTGGAGTTGGTTTAGGAAGGACACTGGAGTGGGTTCAGTGAAGGACAATGGAGTGGATGCAGGATGGACATTGCTAGAGTGGGTTCAGGAAGGACATTGGAGTGGGTTCAGTGAAGGACATTGGAGTGGGTGCAGGATGGACATTGGAGTGGGTTCAGTGAAGGACATTGGAGTGGGTGCAGGATGGACATTGGAGTGGGTTCAGTGAAGGACATTGGAGTGGGTGCAGGATGGACATTGGAGTGGGTTCAGTGAAGGACATTGGAGTGGGTGCAGGATGGACATTAGAGTGGGTTCAGTGAAGGACATTGGAGTGGGTGCAGGAAGGACATTGGAGTGGATTCAGTGAAGGACATTGGAGTGGGTGCAGGATGGACATTGGAGTGAGTTCAGGGGAGGACACTGAGGTAGGTTTAGGAAGGACATTGGAGTGCTGGAGTGGGTTCAGGGGATGGGAAGGGTCTAGATAGAGGCCGGAGGGAGCTGGGAAGGGGCTCAGCTGGAGAAAAGGAGGCTCAGAGGGACCTTGTGGCTCTGCACAATTCCTGACAGGAGGGGACAGTGGGATCAGGCCGTGCTCCCAGGGAACAGGGACAGGAGGAGAGGGAACGGCCTCAGGCTGGGCCAGGCAGGCTCAGCTTAGACATAAATAAGAATTTCTTCTTTAAAGACTGATAAAACATTGGAACAGACCAGAGGGGTGGTGCAGTCCCCATCATTGGAGATGTTCAAGAAGCCGCTGCTGATGGCACTCAGTGCCATGGTGTGGTTGGCAGGGTGCTGATGGTGACAGGCTGCACTCGATGGAGTTTTCCAGCAGAAATGATTCCGTGGCTCTCTGGAGGGACAAAGTGACTGTCCCCAGGCTGTGACAGCAGTGGGAGCTGCCTGTGCTGACACTCAGGAAGGAGCTGGCCCCTGCTATGAAGCAATAGAGTGGCACTGGGAAGTGCTGGCACCCAAAGCATTGTTTTAAAAGTTAATTTACAGCAGAGCTGGGCTTGGTTATTTTTCATGTTGCTGTTTCAGTTTTTGTCCTCTCTTATGTTCTTTTCATGTGTTCTGTTCCTTCTTTTCACCACAGGACACTGATTTTCTACTGTCCTTATAAACAGTTGAATTTCTGACGAGCTTTTGCAATCCACAGAGTGAAATTTGCTGCAAATCTGTTCGTGGGTGTTCTTCCTCTTTCGCTTCAGAACCCTCTCACCTGCAACATTTTACTTTTCCTGTGCCAGCATTTTCCTCTTGAGATTTGTTACATTTTGCTTGCTTACTTCACTTTGCTTATTTCAGCCCTTGAAAATCGACTCGGGTGAAAAGTTGACAACATTATGATCTCAGGTGGCAAATCATCCAACAATTGCTTTTAAAATAGTCTTCATCTTTCCATAGGATTTAGAAAAAGTCAGTGAAAAGTTCAAGTTGCTGGCAAAAGATAATGAAAAAGAGAGCAATTTTGTCAAATTGATTTATCTATAAAGCTCCTTCCATAATTAAGCAGTGGTTGGAGTGTATTTGTAATCTTGGCCTTGTGTTGATCTACTGGGAAAATAAAGAAGCACCATCATTGTTAAAAGTTTGTCCATAAAAAAGTGTTTGGTGTTTGCCTATCAAAAGTCCTGTGCAGCCTTTTCATTAGTGCAGAGCTGATTTCAATTCCAACATAAAGACAAATGTGCAACAAGAGTTTTATAACCTCTGTATATTTGTGTCTGCACTGACAAGGAAATGTGGGAATAAAATTAAATGGATTTTCTTGATGCTGGTGGAGAATTACAGAATGCATTGTGTGGCCTCCTGGGATTTTGGTTTTGTTCAAAATGTCTAAAATATTTCTCAGTCAATCCTTAGTTTTTACTTTGTAATTTGAAAGACCTATTAAAACTGGGATTACCCATTGCTGTGTGGTAAATATGAAATATTTTTCTATTTTCTCAGCACTATCAGCATAAAAGCAGCTCAGGCTGCTCAGATATTGGGGGATGAATGATTTCTATTTTGTGTTTGTTCAACAGATTGCAGTAAAATATCATCTTTAAGTGATTAAGTCACTTGAAAGTGCTTGAGCACAATTTACTCATTGTCCAAATGAGCAGAAATGGGGGAAAAAAAAGAAATAATTATTTTAATTTTAAGATGTCCAGTAATATAAACCACAAGAGCCAGGAGAGTTTTCAGCAGTGCCATTATCACTGCAGTAATTACTATTAGCAATAAAAAAGCAGAAGTCAGTCCCCTTTAATTGGTGTCACTACTGAATCCTGTTTTGCTGGGGGGGATTTTCTTCCAGTATCTCACCAGGGATATTCTCTATGAAGGTAATTTGTGGGGGAAAAAATAAAAAAAAAAAAAAAACACAACAGAAAAAAAATCCCTGAAACCCCACCCAAAACAAACCAAACAAACCCCCCAGCACAGACACCTTCAAATATTTGGCAATATCAGAGTACATCTGTAAGTCTCAAATTAAATAAAGCAAATTAAAAACTTCAAACTTTCCAAAAATATGTGAAAACTCAACTCTTGTGATGGGTATTTTATTTAGTTGCTTGAGAGGGAAAGTGAAATAGTTCCTTCATCAGAGAAGTATTTCTTCTCAATAAAATATAATTAATTGGACGTTTTCATAAGAGTTTTGTCATTTGCTGCCCAAGAAATAGGTACTTGATGTGAAGATTTAAAAGGTTGTAATTTGCTGTCTCAAAGCAAGAACATGGAACAAGGAAAAAAAATAACCACAATTTATTAGACTTGGCTAGCAGGAATTGAAGTGTAGCTGGTAATTTGAAATACTAATCTGAGTGTGTCTTATTGCTCAAATTTAAGACTGGGCTGCTGAATAATGAATGTGTTTGCTTTTCTTTTTAATGAAGTGTTGCAGATGTAATTTTTATGGCTAAAAAGGCATCTGAAATAAAAATAAGAATTTACATACCACTAAATTTCCAAAATAAGAGAAGCTGCCACTAAATCTGCAAATTAAGAGACCCAAACTTGAGCCTGGCTTTGTTGGAGTGAAGCTTTTTGGAGATGCCCTGTGCACTGAGATATTAAACACAAATCAGAATTTTGTTTAGATGACCTGAGTTAAGCACAGTTTTGGGTGGTGGAAACTTTGATGTGAAAGTTTTGTCAGCACAGAATCCTGGAAGGGTTTGGGTTGGAAGGGACCTCAAAGCCCATCCAGTGCCACCCTGTCCTGGGCAGGGCCACCTCCCACTGTGCCAGGGTGCTCCAAGCCCTGTCCAGCCTGGCCTGGGGCACCCCAGGGCTGGGAGCCCACAGCCTCTCTGGGGAACCCCTGCCAGGGCCTCCCTGTCACTGATTTTATGGAAAATCCTTTCATTAGGTTTTTTCCTCCTGAGAAGCTGAGAGGCCTCAGAAATGAAATATAAACATTGATTATCTGCTGCTGTGGGATGCAACAGGTGCATCTGGGATTGGTCTCATGGAGTTGTTTCTAATTAATGGCCAATCACAGTGAGCTGTGTCAGACTCTCTGGTCAGTCACAAGATTTTATTATTTTATTATTTTCCTTTCAAGCCTTCTGATGAAATCCTTTCTTCTATTCTTTTAGTATAGCTTTAATATAATATATATCATAAAATAATAAATCAGCCTTCTAAACATGGAGTCAGATCTTCATCTCTTCCCTCATCCTGGGACCCCTGTGAGCACCACCACACCCACCCTCTGAGGGAGCAATTTATCCCTAACATCCCATCCAAACCTGCTCCCTTTCAGTCTGAATCCACCCCTGCGTCCTGTGCTCCAGGCCCAGCTGGGGTTGGACTCTGCTGGTGTCAGATCCCACCCACTGGAGCCATTCAAGTTCCTGCTCAGTGCCCTGTTGTTGTATCAAACTTCATTATTCACAACTGACATGTTGTTAGACTTAGAATTCCCCAACAATATCAACAATATTTCTTTTCTCCCAAATCATTGCTGAGAGCACTTGTGCTTCTCCTTTGCTTACAGCTGCCTTGCTTTGTCCAGCTGCCCCTGCAGCAGCTCTGGAATGGAAACAGCCATTGGCATCCCTTGCTGAGCCCTCAGAGGAGCAGAGCTCCTGGCTCCAGTGCTTCCCACTGTTCATTTCCCTCAGGATGAGTGTCCTGAGCTCCTCCTGGGCCTGGTGACTGCAGGAGCTGCAGAGCAGAGTGGGAATGCTGCCAGCAGGAGTGCTGCCATCCTGCTCTGCTGCTGCACTGCAGCTGAACTGCTGCTCAAAATGCACATGGGTGGCACGAGAGCCTGAGGAATCTGCTCCTTTGCCCCCAGATCTCACAATTCCAGCTCATTTTTCTGGTTTACAGTGTGTCCCTACAAAAGAAAACAAACCAAACAGTCCTGGAGTGCCTGGAGACTTCCACTACACCGTGGGATATCTGACCAAAGTGATTTATGGTTATTATCTAAAAACTTCAGAGCTGTGCAGAGAGAAGGATTCACAAGGGAGGTACCTTAGAGTCAGAATAAACAAACCAATCAGAATACATTTGTTTAGAAAAAAGGCATTGAAAAAAAATTTC
Source organism: Melozone crissalis (assembly GCF_028551555.1). Taxonomy (NCBI): domain Eukaryota; kingdom Metazoa; phylum Chordata; class Aves; order Passeriformes; family Passerellidae; genus Melozone; species Melozone crissalis. The sequence goes on from NW_026535785.1 coordinate 3,663,430, forward strand.
ACGGAGGAGAGAATTGAATGGCTGTTTCTTCTGGGTTTGAATTTTTTTTTCTAATGTGTTAATGAATAAACCTATCCTTTTATTCAGTCTTGGAATACTTGTAGCAGTTACTTTGGCCAGCAGAAACCTGCTTTGATGTTTGTCTTTAGACAAGTGCCTCTGCAACTTACATTTTAACAGGAAATTTCTGCTTTTTATGACAGTCCTGAGACTACATCACAATTTAGGAAAACTTTTTTAGTTTTTCTGATTAGATTTATATATTTTTCCAGTTGTTTTTCTTTAATGTAGCAAGCTAAATACATTGGAGCTTAATTTTTATCTCTTCTATGTGCAGCAGTAGCTATTTAATAAAAGTTTGAATGGAAGATGAGGAGTTTTTGTTTTGAAGGAAATGGTTATTAAGTTAGCTCCAGGTAAGCCCAGGTTTCTGATCAGGTTGCTGGTAAGTTGGTGTCACACTGTGTCTTGTGTACAAGGCAAATGGAAGAAAGCAGAACAAGCTCTGGAATCTCTTTTAGGGGATATTCATACTCTGCTGAGTTCAAGAATACTTGTTAAATTCAAATAAATTTAGACAGGAAATCTTTAATGACACAGGCAGCAGGAAACTGGTAGGGAATATAAAAATCACTATTACAGTGAATCACTGTTACAGTGAAAGGCTTTGACATTGCACTTGGGTTTCATCCCATACTGCTCCAAAGCTGGTTTGATCCTCCAGTTCTATTGTCTTATGCTCCTGGGTTTTATTTGTCTGGCTCAAATATTTTCATGTTTGTAGAGAAGAAAAATTCTGTCTGCATCCTGTTGAAAGATATTTCCATGGTATTGAAATCTGAGCTACTGTGAGACTGCAAATCTGCTCAAAACCTTCTACCCATTGTCTGCTTTTTGTCCACAATATTTTTCCTGATCTTCCCCGTCCCTGCTTCCCCTAGAGACAATCCCTAGAAGGATTTTCCTGGTTCAGTCCTGGACTATTTTGTGGTTAATCTTCTAAAGCAGATCCATAAGTTTCCTTTAAGCTCCCTGGGTTCTAGTTGGATCCAATCAGGGTTATCTTCACTCACATGTCCATGTTCCACCTTTCTCATTCAGCAGCTCATTCCTTCTTTGTTCTGGTGCAGGAAATGAATGGAGTTCTCAAGAACATGCTCTGAGCTCACCCCCTCTCTGTTCTGGTGCAGGAAATGAATGGAGTTCTCAAGAACATGCTCTCAGCTCATCCCATTTTTGTTCTGGTGCAGGAAATGAATGGAGTTCTCAAGAACATGCTCTCAGAGTGGTTCTGCACAGGATTCCTCAACCTGGAGCGGGTCACATGGCAGTCACCCTGTGAAGTGCTCCAGAAAATTAGTGAGTAAGTGCTAAAGGCTCCTTGATGAGGAGGTGATGGAATGTTTGGGACTGCAGAGATCCCCTGTTTTCAAGACTCTGCTTTTCTGAGTGAAGGCAAAGTATAATTATGAAATATTTTCACTAATGTGCTGAGACCCCAATTTAAAAACAGATTGAAGTAAAGAGTAAAGGGATCATTTGTGCCATGATTTGATCCTGTAGCTCTCACCCTGCACTGGTAGAATGCTGTCTTTCCTTCCAACTTCCTCAGTTTCTCTTCCCACATTCCCAGAGTGGTTTTTGGGTGGTGGTTTTGGGCAGTGGTTTTGGCTGGTGAGGTCCACAGGATCACCTGTAAACTACATGTGAAGAGAGCACCTTGGTTTTTATACAGGGTGCTCTACAACATTGATTTTTGAATGTGTAACATTGATTTCTGAACTTACAACATTGATTTGTGAATCTGTAACATTGATTTCTGAACAAACAACATTGATTTCTGAATCTGTAACATTGATTTCTGAATCTATAACACTGATTTCTGAACCTACAGCATTGATTTCTGAATGTGTAACATTGATTTGTGAACCTTCAACATTGATTTCTGAACCTACAACATTGATTTCTGAATCTTTAACATTGATTTCTGAATCTGTAACACTGATTTCTGAACCTACAACATTGATTTCTGAATGTGTAACATTGATTTCTGAACCTACAACATTGATTTCTGAATTTTTGTCAAATAGTCAAAGTTGTGAAGAAGTTGAAAATTACTACATTATATGGTGGGCCACCTTATTATATAAAATCTTAAAAAAAACCTAATCTCTAGGATGTTCTGAAAGTATGTTGAGTGTTGATGAGACAAAGAGAACTCATACAAGGTGAATATTCCAAATAAAAATAATTAGTAATATTCAATTACTCTTTGAGGTAATTTGGCAAACACACCAGTGAGTGGGTGTGCAATATTCCTTTCCAATCCATTCTGGCAGAACTTGCTGACAATTTTGCATTATTCACAGCCTGATTCTTGTTTTTTGATTGGAAAATTTTGTTACTGACATCAGAGGGAAAAGCACTGAGCTTGTGGGGCAGCTGACCTCTATTTAAAATGAAATAATAATAACAATAACAATTATAATAACTATAATGATGATAATAATGATGATGATAATAACAATCGTAATGAATTAATGATAATAGTAATTTTATTTTTAAATTCCCTCCCTGAGTTCTGAAGCTGTGCACCCTGTGAGGAACTGGGTTGATATGAAGAGGCGAGTTGGGGCCTACAGGAGGTGCTACTTCTTCTCTCACTGTGCCATCCCAGGAGAGCCCCTGATTGTCCTGCACGTGGCACTCACCAGTGACATCTCCAGCAGCATCCAGGTACAGCCCCTGAGGCATTTAGTGCACAGCAAAGTGCTCAAATTGCAGTGTGCTTGTTTAAAAATCCACAATTCCCTATAATTTGGAAATATTTGCTTTTATTTCATCTTTTAAGAGATGAGAAAATTAGCTCATAAAATGTACAGAGATATTTTGTCTGTCTTGTGTATTATTTAAATTGAAATTTTGAGGGTTTGCTCAAGAGCAAGAAGAATAAGAAAAGATAAGAAATATATAGAGAGAATGAGACTAAAATTTCAAAGTGGTTGCAATTACTTCTGAAAACTTTAAACCATATTACAGTTTTTCTCTGCACTTACTAATGAATAAGCAGCTCTCCTAGTTTTTTATCAGATTTTCATTGTTAATGAATAAAACAGTGGGGAAAAGTGTTAATGCCTTTAAAAGTTAAAAAGAAAACCTCCCCATAATGCTGATAATAACCATTATTAACATTTTTTATTTTTAATCCTGATTTTCCCAGGCCATAGTGAAAGAAGTGCCACCTCCAGAGACAGAAGATCCAGACAAAATCACAACAGCAATTTTCTACTCCATCAGTTTGACTCAGCAGGGCCTGCAGGGGGTGGAACTTGGCACTCACCTCATCAAAAGAGTTGTCAAGGAGCTGCAGGTGGGTGTGCCAGGGGGGCTCAGGGTCTGCTTGCCCAGCATGGTTTAGTTCCCAATTCATGTCACTGCTCAGCCCAGGAGCTGCTGGGGCTTCCCTTGCACTTGGAACTTCCTCCCTGAGCAGCCTTTGGAGGTGTGGAGAGCTGGAACAGCATTTCTGGAACAGCATTTCCTGAAGGGCATTTTCTGGAAGGGCATTTCCTGCTCTTGCTTGATGTCTGCCAGGTGTAGATCCTGTTCCACAGCTGACATGGTCAGTGTGAATTCCTTGTGTGGTTCCTGAAGTTAAGTGAGAACATTTCTGTTGGTGACAGAGCTCTGTTCTGCTCTGATACAATCCAGTTGCCTCTCAGTTGACAGGTAAGAGCCTGATCAAGATATTCTCTCTTCAAAGTATCTGACAGTGCCTTTTCCAAAATCTTACAGCTGCTCCAGGAACAGAAACACTTCCTATTTATTAATTAATTCATTGCTTTGTTTGTTATATTGAATTGCCACTGGTTATTTATGCAGTGTGCAGCCATGCCCTGAATACATCTAGTGAGAAAAATGAAAAGGAGAGAGATTTCTTTGCCCTGGTATGTCTTGCAATATAGTAAAGAAAATGTCTTAAAGGTCTAAAGAATCTTTTACTCTCTGCCAGTCAGTTCTGTTAATTTAGATAACATCACTGCAGGCTGAGGGATTATTGTTAATAGCTTTAGTACTTGGAGAGCCTTCCAAGCAACTGGAGAAAGGAATGAAAATTCATGTACAGAGTGATGTGAGAGAGGCAGTCACATTCCTGCACTGAGCACATGATTTTATTTAATAGTCTTTGCTACTTAAATTGCTGACAAATCTACCACTTAAAAGTAATGATCACTGCTTGTGTTTATATTCATTGTTTCACATCTGGATTAGTAACCATGTCTGGAAAACTGTCTGTGATTTAGAGCTTCAGTTCTACTTACAAAAACATCTTAAAATTGGATGCTCCAAACTTCTACTGCCAGAAAGTGATAGATTATTTAATTGCTGAATCATAGCTGCCCTGAAGTTTTGGGGATTTTTTAATTTATTTTTTTAATGGCTATTTTGGTTGAATTTTGTTGCATCTTGCTTTTGGAATGTTTTTTAGATTAATTGTTGAAAATGCAGTAGTCCAGGTATAATTAGGCCATGCCATCTGTCTGATCTTGACTGAGGGGAAATTGGAATAAATTCATGCAGTTATCTGCTTTCACATCTGAAAAATAATGTCTGGATAATTGAGTTGCTCTCATAAAATAACCCTATTGACATTGTATCTGTCCATCACTAATTGCTTGCAACACCAGCAAAATTTTGAGTTCCAAAGGCAAACAAACTCATCATGCTTAGATAACCTAATGCAGGTTTTAAAATTCAGTGTGTCCAACAGAAGAGTGCGGTTTGTATTTCTACTTATGGCAAAGTTTTTACATTTCAGTGTTTGAAACCCAGCCCCTCTTCAGTGTTCATCAAGGGAAACCTTTTGCTGGGATGCCTTTAAATACATTTTAAGCATAAAATTAATCCCTCAATCTTAAATAAATTGAAAACTTGAGTGCTTTCCATGCAATGCCAAAGGTGGAGATCTTCCTCCCTACCCAAATTCCCTACAGTGCTTAAAGGTGTTGTGAAAAACGTTCTGGTAGGAAATTGTCGTGTGACAAACTGGACAGGGACTGAGGTGTTTGAGTGTGCACACATTAAAGGTGCACACTCTAAAGGAGCCACTCTAGGGCTAAAGAAGATAGAAAGGATAATCCAGCAATATTTATCCACTGGGGATGTGGCTCTCTAATAGTTTTTTCTTCATGTTTGATGTTCATATTTTTCTCTCTCCTGTTCTTCACACTCCTCCATACTTTCTCCACCTTCACTCCAGTGTTGTCCATTAGTTTGTCTCAAACGGTGTAAGAACCATTTCCCACTGCACATTTTACATCTGTGAAGTGACCCTAAATAATTTTCCTGTTGTTCCCACAATGGTTTGATGCTCTTCCACAAGGCCTCCTCATTCAGCTTCAGCTGCAAACATTGTGCCTCCCATCCCATGGGACCTCACCCCTCAGAGGAGAGAGACCCTCTGCATTTCAGCTTCAAAACACTTCCACTGTGGAATTTCTACAAAGTCAGGGCTGTCCAGGCCAAAGGCAGGGCATGCAGTGAGTAAATACTCTTGGCAGCCTGTTTTGCCTGGCTCCCAAAATTCTGGAAGTCCTTTTCAGTGGATTAATTGCACACATGTGCTCTCTTTCTCTCTGCTCAGGTGCAGCAAAGGACTTGCCAAGGTTGTCTCTGTTCAGGTTGGACATAATTCTTGGGAGCAGAATTACAGGAGGGACAAATGGTGCACAGGAGTGCTGAGTGGACTTGGTGACAGCAGCTGTGACAATCCAGCCTCAGCAAAAAAGTCCTGAGTCAAAAATTGCATCTCATTAAACCAGTGTCCAGCAGCCTGTGTAAAAATAGATGGGTGAGGTCTGTGATAGGAGGAGGATGTTTTATATCACCTTTGCATGGCTTTGCAATAAACAAATCTGTTTTTCAAGTGCTGCTAAATCACCAAGTGTTCCAGGTTACAGAAGCTGAGACTCACTCTAATTTAACTGGTAATAAAATGCATTGGGAAGAGGAGACCATTTGAAAGGGTTGAAGATTTTGTTTTTCATTTTATTTAAATTGATGATTGAGACACTTTTGTAACTTGTCATTTGAGCTAACTTTTGTGGATATCTGTTTGATCTGCACAATTCTGTTTCAGTTGTGTTGTCCCAAGGTGCTGCAAGCTCTTAAAACTTCTTTTATCCTCCAGTAAAAATCCTTTACCTGACTTCTACCTTAGTGTAACCTGCTCTGACACTTCTACTTGTAAGTGTCCCTGTAACCTCCAGACTGAAATCCCAGCTGTCATTCTTCATGAGGAAAACTCCAAATTGGGCCTGTCATGAATGTGCATCATTAGGTCAGGAAAAGATATGGACAAAATTAGGAGTGTGCTGAGAACCCCTCTGCATCAAAGCCTTCATCTGACAGGATTTCAAAAAACTCTACTGAAACCTTGATCTAAACTAGGAAATAATGGCTGTAAATCCAGTTACTACCATAGTCCTTAATATCTCATTAATACACAATTAAAATAGAATTTAATTTTTTAGAAATCTTGCTAATTTGCCTGAACTGGTCATGCCCCACTAAACATGAGCATGTGTGGGGCAGCACTTGTCACCTTCAAAGGATGCCAAGCACTGATTCCCTCCTGAAAACATTCCTTGAAAATGGGTTTTTACTGGGATTGTTGGGAAAACTGGTGAGGATTTCACACCCCCACTGTTAGTTTGAGGCACTGTGTACAAATGAGTGGCTGCTGCTTTTGGGTCTCACTAATTTAAGCAGGTGGAGGATGGATGAAGTTGAGGCACAAAATGGGGTCCTCATTTTCCCTGTGTGCACAATTTGCAGTTGGAATCCTTAACCTTCACCTGGACATTAAGATTTGGCATTTGCCCCAGGAATTGTTCTGTATAATTGGGTAAAGAGTGGGGGGGATATTCTGGAGATCAGAATTGGACCTACAAGGTCCAAGTGTCACCTACAAGGAGCATCCTGGGAGAAACTGTGCTGCTTCAGGAGCAGATTATTCAGTTTTTGGCAGTTTCTCGACAAAAGTTTGCCACACAGATAATATAGAAGGGGTTTATGTGCAGGCTGCAGTTGTTTCTGAGCATATCCTGTTGGGATTATTTTAGGATGAATTCATTAGGCCACTGATACCACTTTGATCCCAGTTGTCCCTGTACAAATCTGGGAATAGGCTGTGCAGGCATTCTGTGCAGTCTCTTGTTTATATTAATGTATATAAAGCAGGGAGCAGGCAGCAAAAATGATCTCTTGTATTTCTGAAACTGAAGCTTGTGTTGTTCCCAGAAATGAATTGGATTTTGAAACTATTTCAGACAACTACAAAAAAGCAAACAAAGCCCAAATGGAGTGCAGGCAGATCATTTCTAGCAAGCTCATAGGTGCTGGTGAACGAGGAGGTGGATGGATTTCTCATTAGCCAGACATTTAATTCCCAATGTGTTTATGGCACTCTGAGCAGTCTGTGGCTCTGCAGAAGGTACATGGTGGCAATTCAGTCAGCAGATGACAGACACAGATAACTGTGCTGAAGCCTTTGAGAAAACTGCTTAGGATTTTATAGCCTGTGGCATTTGAGGGAGAAAACTGATAGCTGCTGTGTGACTCAATAGAATGCTCAACAATTGGTGGCAGATTTTAGCTTTCTGCTTGGGCTGTTGATAATTGCTACCTTAATTTGATCTAGGTGACCTGGGGAGATCATAATTTCCAAAACAGGCTTTGATTTCATTGATGAAAAATGTGACCTTGGACTGCAGCTTTCAGAGTGCAAGACAGTTTCAGATGAGATAGGGATAATGGGGGAAATCTGTGCTCTTCTGCAAGGAAAGGAAAAAGAAAACAACAACAAAAAGCAACAATCAGACACAGAAATCTACCCTGAACCAAAACTAGCAGCTGTTTCTTAATGATGTGTGGGTTTCTGACAGACAAGTAAACCTTAATGGATCTCCACCAATAGCCTTAGAAACCAGCACATCAATTTAGCAAAACATAAACATTCCCACTCCAGTGCATTTATTTATTTTTCCACGAGAAATGGATGCCTCAGATAAGCTTCTGAATAAAGCTTTTATCAGATATGTAGTAGTTGGTGCTGACACTTCAAAATGGGGTCACTTCCCCATGTCTTTTCTGTCCTGAGAAGTAAAAACCCACAATTTCCCATTTGGTGTTTTTAGCAGAGTAACAGCTACCAAACTGTGGAGTGTTTGGGGTGTCTGGGTGAGCAGGTGACTCCTGAAGGGGAGATGAACAAGGAGCAGGCAATGCCCCAGGAATCCCTGTCACTGTTTCATTAGGAACTTTGCAGAATTGTGCTAATAACTTTGTGTTATTAGCACACAGAGAGGGAAGGAAATAATGAATTGTCCCTTTTGTCATGTGTCCCTTTTGTCATGGTGGGTGGTGCACAGGTGCCCTGGGGCTCTGCAGGATGATGAGATTGGGGTTGGTACCCATGGAAGGATCAGGGTGCTCAGCTCCTGAGTGAGAGCCCTGGCAGCTCTGCTCAGTGGGAGAGATGGCTGTAAAGGAACTTCTTAAATTTTATAAAATGCACATGCAAGGAAACCTGATGGTTGGATTTCACAGATGGTGTTAAGGACATCAGCTTTGGAGTTGCTCTTAAAAATAAAATATCATCATGTCTTTCAGTGGAAACCTGAAAAAAGTTTCTCTTTCTTTACTAGAAATTCACTACCTGAGTGTGGCAGTTGCAGCATTTGTGAGCATGACCCAGTCAGGATCTCCTGGGAGCTCTGATTACAAAAATGCTGTTTTGTTCAAAAAGATACAGAAATGAGTGTTTTTAGGAAATAATTTGCGTGGTTTTCTCTATCTGCTTCTCTAAGGAGATGAAATGAGGCATTCCTTTGATAAGGTGTAACTTGATCTGCTTTTCTTGTCCCTTCCTGGTCCCAGAAGAATTCTGAGGCTGCCATGTCTAACACCGAGCTTCAGGGCAGGGAAGTGTCCCCAGGCCTCAGGGCTGGCTGTGTGTCACGGTGACCCTGCAGGGCTGGCTGTGTGTCACAGTGACCCAGCTGTGTCCCAAAGCCTCAGGGCTGGCTGTGTGTCACAGTGACCCAGCTGTGTCCCCAGGCCTCAGGGCTGGCTGTGTGTCACAGTGACCCTGCAGGGCTGGCTGTGTGTCACAGTGACCCAGCCGTGTCCCAAGGCCTCAGGGCTGGCTGTGTGTCACGGTGACCCTGCAGGGCTGGCTGTGTGTCACAGTGACCCAGCTGCGTCCCAAGGCCCCAGGGCTGGCTGTGTGTCACAGTGACCCTGCAGGGCTGGCTGTGTGTCACAGTGACCCAGCTGTGTCCCAAGGCTGGCTGTGTGTCACAGTGACCCTGCAGGGCTGGCTGTGTGTCACGGTGACCCAGCCGTGTCCCCAGGCCTCAGGGCTGGCTGTGTGTCACAGTGACCCTGCAGGGCTGGCTGTGTGTCACAGTGACCCAGCTGTGTCCCAAGGCCCCAGGGCTGGCTGTGTGTCACAGTGACCCTGCAGGGCTGGCTGTGTGTCACAGTGACCCAGCTGTGTCCCAAGGCCCCAGGGCTGGCTGTGTGTCACAGTGACCCTGCAGGGCTGGCTGTGTGTCACAGTGACCCAGCCGTGTCCCCAGGCCTCAGGGCTGGCTGTGTGTCACAGTGACCCAGCTGTGTCCCAAGGCTGGCTGTGTGTCACAGTGACCCTGCAGGGCTGGCTGTGTGTCACAGTGACCCAGCCGTGTCCCCAAGCCTCAGGGCTGGCTGTGTGTCACAGTGACCCTGCAGGGCTGGCTGTGTGTCACTGACCCAGCCGTGTCCCCAAGCCTCAGGGCTGGCTGTGTGTCACAGCACTGAAGGCACAGGACAGCAGGGCCAGGTTCGGGACGCTGCTGTGGCAAGGGAGGAGGTTTTGGGGACCCAGAGCTGGATCCCGGACGCTGCAGCCTCCCGGGCAGGCTGCAGGTGGCAGCTGTGCAGCTCTCACAGCCTGGCAGCACCAGCTGAGCCCTGATGGCTTTTTAATGGGCACCTCGGTAATCCTCGAGGTAGAAAAGCGCCATTTGTAGTCATTTAAAGACCATTTTCTGCCGACGTTAAGATGCTTCTGTAATGTTGATGAATGCCTTGGTTCTTACCTTTTCTTCTGTTGGAACAGTAATTAAAGCAACACTGGGGTGGTTTCAGCTCACCTCTGTCTTCCCTCTGTTCCTTGGCTTCCCATTCCTCCAGCGAGTTGTCTGATCCATTCTGGGTTCATTCCAAGTGACAGTGACTTTATTCTTCTCACTGGTGAGCCCCAAAGCTAACACAGGTTTCCTTATGTATGTTTTGATTTACATGATTTCATAGTTAGCAAGGTTTAATCCGAAATTAGCAGGAGTAGAGAAGAAATTTTATATGGTTAAAACAAGTGTTATATTTGCAGTAAAAAAAATATTCACACGCTTTGTATTTCTTGCTGGTTTAGGGAATATCATTAAAGGTAGCTAGCCTTTATAAAGAACATATTTCAAAACTTCAGAAAATACTTCTTTCCATAAAAATCTAAATATAATACCTCTTAATTTTATAATAGATTAAAATAATAAACTGCCCTTGATATTAAAAAATAAGTTATTTATGAAAATTAAATAGTATTTAAATGGTTTTCCAAAATTGCATGTCTATTAAAAAAATACTCTCTTCAGAATCACTTCTTTATGGCCTGTGATTTTATGTTTATTTCTGCCTGTGAAAGGATAACAGCAGAACCCAGTGGTGTTAAGTACTGCAAAAGTGCTTTTATGAGATGGTGTGTGAGGAATGGATTCAGGCAGAGTTAAAATTTTCTGTGTGCTCCCAGTGCCTTCTCATCACTCACCTGTTACTGCCAGGGGGAATTTTTCCCATTTTTTTGTGTCCATGTGTAGCAGTCCCTGGTTTTCACTTGCCAAAAGGCCAAGGCCATCAGCTGCCCTTTGACTCGAACTTCTCTGTGTCAATCACGACCAAACTCACGATTTGTTCTCTTTTTTCCTCCAGAAAGAACTTCCTCAGATAGAAGCTTTTTCCACGCTTTCCCCTATCCCAGGATTCACAAAATGGCTCGTTGGTCTCCTCTCCTCCCAGACAAAAGAGCAGGGAAGGAATGAACTTTTTACAGAATCTGAGTGGCAGGAAATCTCCGAGCTCACAGGAGACCCCACCAGTAACACACTGAAGAAACTGCTGAACACCAACGAGTGGGTGAGGTCAGAGAAGCTGACCCAGGTGCTGCACTCCCCCCTGATGAGGCTCTGTGCCTGGTACCTGTATGGGGAGAAGCACAGGGGCTATGCCCTCAACCCCGTGGCCAATTTCCACCTGCAGAACGGCTCGGTGCTCTGGAGGATCAACTGGATGGGGGACAGCAGCCCCAGGGGCATCGGCGCCTCCTGTGGCATGATGGTCAACTACAGGTATTTCCTGGAGGAGACAGCCGCCAACAGCGCCCTCTACCTGGCCTCCAAGCAGGTCAGGGCCTCCGAGCAGGTGCTGGCTTTGGTGGCCCAGTTCCAGCAGAACAGCAAGCTCTAGGGGCACATCATCATCATCATCATCATCATCATCATCATCATCATCATCACAGTGCGTGGTGCTGACCGCAAAGAGCTGTGCTCACCTGCACTGTCTTATTTCAATCAGGGTTGCCTGGGTTAGCAGGTCTTGCTCGCAAGGTGTGCTCCACCTGCTTGAATCACCTGTGGTGTGTATTAATGGAGAGTAAAATCTTCTTCATCAGGTACAGCCCAGGGGTGACTAAAAAAATACCTGAGCCAACATTATTCTGTTGGTAGTTTATTATATCAGCTGTGTTTGAAAGGAGCTGCACTTCTCTGTCAAAATGCTGCTGGAGATTGTTCACAACCAAAGTACCCGGAATAAAGGTAAATTTGGGGTAAAATATATGTAAAATATATTATCAAAACTGCAATTTACAGTTTATTTCTACAATATCTATGTCTTTTGAACCCTCAGAAAAATCTCCTGTAAAACGTCCTGGTATTTCCTGTTTAAAGCTAAAACTCACAGAATCTTTGCTTTGCTGGAGGGTGGAAGAGCCTTGCAGTAATGTTGAAAAATCAGGGTCTCAGTACAGCAGGTATGTTATGTTAGATTTGCATGTTTGGCTGCTAAAATGTAATGAGCAATAAGGAGGTGTTCAGAGAGGAGAGAACAAGGCAGACTGTTACTTGGGAATCAAGTGAGGAGTCTCTAAATATGTATTTATATGTTGGCTCTGGTAATGTTTTAAGTTGATAAAGAGCTTTTTTAATTACGAGGTAGGTGTGATTTATAAACCAATAAAACAAACTTTCTCAATAAATCATGGTTCGTGGTTCCCTCCTTCACTTAGTGACCCTCCTTGACAGCAGTGTCCCCACACAGTGAACACTCAGGACATTCCTGTTTTTAATAGTGAGCAGGCCTTGGCTCCATTCTCTCTCTCCATTCCTGATCTTTCTCAACTGCCTTAGAATTCAGGTTTCAAGGTGAAATTTAGCTGCCTGTATATCACATACAAGCCATTCTTGGCTGGCAGGAATAGAGCAAGAGAACCCTCTCCTTGTTAAACTCTTCAGGTTTGAGGGAACCAGGTCACACTTCAAGTGCAAGAGTTGTGAAAATGCAATGGGTTTGAAAGATGGTTTTATTTTGAAGCAGGAGGAGCTATGAGGGCAATTAAATCTGCATCCTCCTGGCCATAGTTCAAAAAGAGCTAATGCTTCTGCTGTATTGCAGATGGAAATACAACATAATCCCATATTCTTAACAGCTGGACTGGAAGGATAATGAGTTTTTTCCACTTGGAGCCTCAGACAATTGTATGAGAATTGGTTCAGTGACATGAAATGATAGCAGCATATGAGGGAGGAAAAGCAAAGCTGCTAATGCCTCACAAACACTGCAGTGATTTCCCAGACCTGCCTGCCTACATCTCACACAGCTCAGGGAAGAGAGGGCTCCTCTCTGGTTTTGTCCTACCAACCTCCTAATCAGGATGGATGCTGGCATTTGGGCATGGCAAACACATTCCCACCTGCACCCGTGGGTGCAGCGTCACCCTCGAGCTAAGAATGACACAGGAACAGATGAGAGGAGAAAAAGAGCTTTTATTACAAAGGATTCTTTGTTTCATATAGACTGATATGACATATTCTACTTGATTGGCTAGTTAATAAAAAACATTTCCACAAACTGTCCTTGAGAAGAACAGGAAAACAAAATGGAAAAATGCTACCTGTAGATTGTTTATATTAACAAGTTATCACATTCCTACAACTCCTAAAATTCTCACAAGCTGCTGTGAGGAACAACTGTCATTTCTTTCTCCCTGACCAGGCTGGCATCACATTGCAGGACTGGTTCCTCAGCTGCTGACCCATGTGTCACAACCAGAGCATGTCCCAACCAGCTCTGTCCCTGTCCCCTTGTGCAGCTGCCACCTTTCTCTGGGTGTTGAATGAACTCACCCCTGCATCAGCAGCCAGCTCAACCTGCTGGTTTTGATGGGGCTGAGGAGATTGCAAAGCTGCAGCAGCTTCCTCTAGTTAATAAAAATTTTTTTCACATCCTGTCCTTGAGGAAAACAAAGTGGAAAAATGCTACCTGTAGATTGTTTCTACTAACAAGTTACCACATTCCTACAACTCCTAAAATTCTCACAAGCTGCTGTGAGAAACAATTGTCATTTCTCCGTCTCTGATCCACATTGCAGGACTGGTTCCTCAGCTGCTGACCCATGTGCTCACAGTCACCTCTGTCCCTGTCCCCTTGTGCAGCTGCCACCTTTCTCTGGGTGTTGAATGAACTCACCCCTGCATCAGTCAGTTCAGTCTGCTGGTTTTGATGGGGCTGAGGACATTGCAAAGCTGCAGCAGCTTCCTCCTGGAGCTCCTGTGGATGGGTACATTTGTTAGGTGACATCTGGTGTCCATCAGAAGCTCAGCACCTGCAGAGTTGTTTCCTTTGCAGCAGTTGTGCTGGTTGGTTGTTCTGTGCTTTCTGAGGTCACATCATCTGTTCCATTGATGGGGCAGCAATGTGAGGCCAGGGCTCCTGCAGGGAGCTCTGTGTCACAGCACAGCACCCACAGCACAGCAGAGGGATCTTTGGAGATGGAGGTGGGACAGGCTGCCCATAAAAGCCATCAGCTGTTAAGTGCTATTCGTTTTCTTTCACTGGCCATTGATTTTTGTCTTTCTGTTGCATTTTCCAGCTTGCTACTGAAGAGAAATTTTAGCATTAAAGATGCTGAGGAGGAAAAAATTAAATATTCACCATCTGTGCTGCTTACCAGGACAATGTCCCTGGAGAGGAGTGTGCTCTGTCCCAGGGAGTCTTCACAACACTGAAAGAACAGAGACACCCAGTTCCTTTGTGTCCCTGTCACTGAGTGCCACTGCAGTGCCATTTCTGCACCCAGTTCCTTTGTGTCCCTGTCACTGAGTGCCACTGCAGTGCCATTTCTGCACCCAGTTCCTTTGTGTCCCTGTCACTGAGTGCCACTGCAGTGCCATTTCTGCACCCAGTTCCTTTGTGTCCCTGTCACTGAGTGCCACTGCAGTGCCATTTCTGCACCCAGTTCCTTTGTGTCCCTGTCACTGAGTGCCACTGCAGTGCCATTTCTGCACCCAGTTCCTTTGTGTCCTTGTCACTGAGTGCCACTGCAGTGCCATTTCTGCACCCAGTTCCTTTGTGTCCCTGTCACTGAGTGCCACTGCAGTGCCATTTCTGAGGAGCACAGAAGGCTGTGGAGAGGAAAAAGGGGAGGCTGCTTTTGGTGCCTCTCTCCTCAGTGAGCAGTGGGAGCTGCTGTGCTGGATGGGGCTGCATAGAAAACCATCTCAGTTTCACAGCTGCATCCTGCCTTTGAGAGAAATCAATAGAAATTGTGTTGCTCTGTCACTTGGGCTTGTTTGTGATCAACTCAGGCTGGATTTTGTGTCCCAGGACTGGTTTTTGTGTCCCAGGAATGTGTTTTTTGTGTCTCAGGACCAGTTTTTGTGTCCCAGAGCTGGTTTTTGTGTCCCGGGGCTGTGTTTTTTGTGTCCTAGAGCTGGTTTTTGTGTCCCAGGACTGGTTTTTGTGTCCCGGGTTGTGCTTTTTGTGTCCCAGGGCTGTTTTGGGGATCCCAGAGCTGTTTTTCATGTCCCAGGACTGTTTTTCATGTTCCAGGACTGGTTTTTGTGTCCCAGAGCTGGTTTTTGTGTCCCAGGGCTGTGTTTTTTGTGTCCCAGAGCTGGTTTTTGTGTCTCAGGGCTGTGTTTTTTGTGTCCCAGAGCTGGTTTTTGTGTCTCAGGGCTGTGTTTTTTGTGTCCCTTAGCGCCAGCAGTGTGTGGCTGAGTGGGAGCTGTGCTCTGAGCTGTGCCCTGTGTGAGCACTGAGAGCCCAGACACTGCTTGGCTGGGGGATTTTGCAGTTTTCAGTTCATTTACAGGTGCTGGGCCATCACAGAACTGCTAAAAGAAGGAAATGCTTGAACAGACAAACTCTCCATGTGTATCTCTGCAGTTTATTTTAGTTATTGACTGTCACAAGCTCCCAAATGTGCCCCCTGTAGTAATTCCTCCTTGGGGAAAGGGTTACAAAGGTGGTGTAAAGATAGAGTAAGGCAAGGGCAGTGTGATTCTTCAGCCTCTTGTGAGGGAACTCCTCCAGGAAGGAGGGATCAGGGTGATGCCCAGCATGCCAGGAGCAGTTAAAACACTTTTAGCATTGTTTTCTTCAGGAAATAAGGAATCACTTATTGCCATCACTTTTATTGTCTGGTATTTTTAGTGCTTCCAAAAGCATTCGAATTTTTCAAGAAATTTGAACCCAAATCTTTCTCAAGCAAGGGTAAGAACCACTAGGGTGTTGTATAAATGCTCACTGTGGAGTACAGTGAGCTGAAAAAAGGATAAATGGACCTAAAGGGATGCCATGAGCCTGTCCAGGTGTGTTCCTTCTCTTACCCAATTTTTTGGCAGATGATCAGCACTTTTCCACATTTTTTCCACATAAATCTTCCATCAAGGCATCAACCACAGGTTATGAGGAAAGCTGGATTGCCTTGGTGTGTCCCTCCCAAGCTAAATGCTTATAGCCAGGGAATTAACACAGCATAACTGGGTTATATTCAAAGTCTTTTGTAGTCAATTTTAAGTTTTGTGTTTTATTGGGTACCCAAAACTATTCAGAAAAAAAACCCCCAAAAAACAAAATCACTTTTTGCCACTTATATCTAATAAATGAATGTATATTCATAAATCTGTAGCAGGGCTGGGGAACAGCAAGATGTAACCTGACATTTTGGCTTTAAACAAAAAATACCCCAATCAAACAAACAAATAAAATCTGCTGCTAAGGCTGTAATGATTATGTGCAAATGCAGATTTCTGTGGTTTTTTTTTTTCCTGGAGATGCCATAATTGCCTGCAGGATGCATTAGCTCCCTGCAACAGCTCAGTATTGAAAACCAGAAGGTTGTATGACATTTTTATATTATGTATAATGCTAATCAATATCCATCTCTTCCTCTTTATCATCTCTTAATTGTGGGCAGAATTAACAAAGATAATCTCTGGAAGGGAGCAGCTGTGGCTGAAAGAGATCAATTAAACAGTACCTGGTCAGATGGTGAGGAAATAAAAGATATTTTGTTTCCATTTTTAAGAAATGGCAAGAAAAAAGTAATTTTTACTAAATTGTTGAAGCTAATAGGCCTTTTTTTCTTTTTAAAGAATGAAAAGTATGAAGGAAAATTAAAGTAACAGTCACTGAAGCAGATTTGCAAAACTCTGCTAAAAAAAATGTGACTTTTAAATGAGACAATTCATTAACCCAGCTACTGGGGATTGGATTGGAATTATTTACTGAATCTTAGCCAGAGTCAGAATTTGGGGCTGTTCAGGGGAGTGGTGGAGAAGAGAAAGATTGAGAATTAAAATGACACATGTTGTTTCTGCCTAATTACAGAAGAAAAGGAAATGATGCCAGAACTTTAAATAGGGAAAAAATCATTACATTATTACAGTCTGTATCTGAGAATATACTTAGATAGACTTCATGTTCCAGAATGGTATTTAAAATGCAATTTAAATATTTAAATTGTGTTTGCTTAAATTTTTAAAATAAATGTTGTTGTGGTTTTATTTCAGAGAATATTCTCCTGATGAGATAGCCTTGAAATTTCATATTTTTACTGCAACTAAAAAGTTCTCCTAACGAGTTCTGTTGGAGTTAAGACGATGCCTTTAGGCAAAGGATAAACTTTTAATTGGATTTTTGAATAATCATCTTTTGAGTCCTGCTCAAACTTCAGATTGTGTTTGAAACTCATTTTGCACCGTAGATCTTTGATGTCCCACTCCAAACGTGCAGCTCTCTGCTGGATTTATGGCACAGCCTCCCTGCAAGGGGACAGTGCTGGGGTTTGTAGGGAGGGACCTTAAAAATCCCCAGCTCTACCCCATCCATGGCCAGGGACCCTTTCCACTGTCCCAGGGTGCTCCAAGCCCTGTCCTGGGACATTTCCAGGGATCCGGGGGCAGCCACAGCTGCTCTGAGCAATAAATATTGCTGTTTATTCTGTATTTGAATCACCCCAGGCTGGATTTGCTCTCCTGGCTCCCAGGATACCCCTGACATCCTTCTGCACCCCCAGATCCCTTCCTGCAGTGCTGCTCCCCAGCCTCTCTTATCCCAATCTTTAAAATCTAAATTAAATTTTAAATAAAACCTTCCATTTTATACCCCTGTAAAATTCTTCCTCAAATCTGTGATTTTCATCTCCTGTTGCTGATCTTGCCCCACCACTCTCCTTGCTGCATTTCTCTGGTTTGGCTCCCAGCCCCTCATGCCCTTTGTATTCTCTTGGTGAGCAGCAGCAGGACTGGGCTCACAGTCTGCTCTCACCAGGTGATGTTCCCAGAGCTTTGTCCTGCTCTGGGTGTCAGGGACACAGCTGGAGAGGGGATTCTTGCTCAGAGCCTGCAGGCCAAGCAGTGGAGCAAATGCTCCAAAGAATTCAGCTGTCTGATGATATTTCCCCTGGGCCTGTGCAAGCAAAGACTTTCAAAGGCCTCAAATCAGGAGAGCTTTGTCCAGCTTTCACAAGAACCTGGTTATCTCCCAGTTCCACCACCAGAGCACTGAGGGAAAGAGGTGCTAAAGCATCTTTGTGAAGTTGCAATAACAGCAGAGCACTCTCACAGACATATTTTCTGAAAACCCTTTCCTTGGGGTTTTTCCTCCTGAGAAGCTGAGAGGCCTCGGGAACAAAATGTAAACAATGGTTATCTGCTGCTGTGGGATGCAACAGGTGCATCTGTGATTGGTCTCATGTGGTTGTTTGTAATTAATGGCCAATCACAGCCAGCTGCCTCAGACTCTCCGTCTGAGACACAAGCTTTTGTTATTCATTCCTTCCTTTTCTATTCTTAGCTAGCCTTCTGATGAAATCCTTTCTTCTATTCTTTTAGTATAGTTTTAACATAATATATATCATAAAATAATAAATCAGCCTTCTGTAACATGGAGTCAGATCCTCATCTCTTCCCTCAGACATTGTCAGAGCACAGTGATACCTGATCCTCACAACTGTGTCCTCAGATACTGAGGATTTTTTCTCCCTGCTGAAAACTAGGTATGGAGGTGCACAGGAGCTTTCAAACTGAAAGGACTGAATTTCAAAATAATATCAGGCTGGTTTAACTAGGGACAGCTGTCCTCTGCTTCTGCCCCACCTCTTCCCAAGCAGCCTGTGGAAGGATTCTTGGCACTGATCCTTTGCAGATACACCCTGGAAAACACAGTTTATCAGTTTATATTTGATGGTAAGGATCTGTTCTGTGAGGCACAGCAGCACAGGTGTATTCCTCTGGTTTTTAACATGCAGCTGATTTAGATAAGATCACTCAGAGAGCCCATCAAGCCAATAAAATGTGGTGTTGGAAAGTGCAGCTCCCCAGCTGCATCAGGAGCCTGTGCAGGGCCGGCTGAGGGAGCCTGAACAGAATGAATGATGTAGGAGTGAGAGCTTTTAAAACAGAACAAGGCTCTTCTCACTGCTACACAGATTCATCATTTCTTTTCCTGAAGGAAATAATTCTGAGGATTTGAGTCTATTCAGCCTGACACAAGTGGCTGAGAAAGGGAGGATTGAAAGAGCAGGTTCTTGATATAAAATATATTGAAGTAAGATATGAGAGCGCTTTTCCCTGAAGTGCTCACTACTATGCTTAGGCCATTGTTAATGTGATGAAATTTATTAATTAAGAGGAATTTATTCACTATGTTGCCATTTCTTTTGCTGTTTCCCTTCCTCCCTGTGTCTCTACCAGTCTGTATTCCATAGGCTTTAATGCATACATTAAAGTAGGAGGTAAGAAAACATTCTCAATAAGAATAAGCCAGTGTTTGAGGCAAATCCATGTTTGATTCTGTTCCATGAAGCAATTTTCTTTCCTTAGCCCATACTAAATTCCAGGTTACAGGTTTATATTGGGAAAATAAATATTAGAGAAGAGAATGACTGAAATATGAACTATCAACATGTTCCACTTCTTTCTTTTTTTTTCCCCCCTCAGTGAATTTATTTATTGGCATATCAGTGAGTGTAATTCTCCATAACCAAGTTCATAAAGTGAGGGAGAAAAGAACACTAATTAGATCATCTCTGACTTTTATAGGATTAAAACCTTCCTGCCCACAGACAGACAGCTGAAATAGTGGCTCTGTTGAAATCATCATTGAAACTCCTAATGGCTTTCACAGAGGCCCTGGTGATTTGTCAGCCCCTTTGCTCATTTGGACTCTCTTGATTTATCTCAGGTTTGCTCTTCCTGCGTGTGTTTATTGCTCTTGATGCAGCCTATCAAGCTATGCAGCCCCCTATGATAGCTCTGTGGAGATATATTTAATTTGATTTGCTGCTGTCCCCAGGAGTTTATTCCCTGTCAAACAGCTGCCTGTTGCAGAGAAACCTCAATACAGAAGCACATAATGGTTTATGGATGGAGCATTTAACAGCCACCAGTGAGTGGCATCTGTCTGGAAAATCTGTCCCAAACAAAGGCATGTGCAAAGAGCATTGTTGTGCAGCAGTTGTGGGGATCTATCCACAATGGAGAATTAGCTGACAAGTGTGTTCAGGAGTTTATAAACACCTCTGATGTCTGAATGCCTCTTGGTGTGCATTTTAGCCCATGACTCCTGAGCAGGTTCTTAATGGAAGGAGAAAGTCCTTCAGCATTCATTGCTGTGCTTTGGTGCTCTGCCATTCTTCATCTCTCCACATCAGGGCTTGTTTCTCTCTCTTTCCTTTTCCTCCAAAGGAAAAAAAAAAAAAAAAAATTGATTGCTTAAATGTCTACTGGGCATGACAAAAAAAAAAAAAAATAAAATCGGTGTTAACAGGGAATTAACTGAGGTTGCTAAAACAAGAGACACAGCAAGGCACATCATTTGCATGTGTTAATGGGAGTGAGGCAATGAAAAAAGAGGAATTGCCAGTGCTCCATCACTGCCAGAGCAGTCACTGGAGCCACCCTGACACTGATCTAGTGCCCCTGGCCCCGTGCCAGGGTACATCCAGTAAGTGAAGTCCTGCCCTTGCTGAGAGTGGCATATCCATTCCAAAGGGCTGCACTTCAGGCACTTCTTTCCATGGAGTGATTAATTTCTATTATTCCAGTGTGTGTGTGGCTTCTCACATCCTCTCAGGGTCATGCAGATGAGCAGAAATTCTGAAATGGAAACACTGAAACACCTGAAATGTCAGCTGAGAGTGACATTTTCCACTGGGGTTAAAAATGTTACCTATAACATTAATGGGGTTTTGTGATGGGAGCTGGATGCCACATTCCCTAAGCACTGCCCTGCCCACCTGTTGGAGTCCTGGATGCTGAGAATTTTAATCTTTCTTTGCTGAAACACACAGACTCACCAAAAAATTCTGTATTTGACCTGACGCCATGGAGAAGGCTTCCAAAATTGATTGGTAGCACTGGGATTGTGGGTGTGGAGCTTGGTTAGAAGTGTTCACAGGCTGCCAAGCCATTTCATGTCTCCTGTCTTAGCCTGGTGATCATGTGCAGATTTTGAAAGAGCATTTTTGACATTTTTGGAGGCCTGCTGAGCTGCAAATCTCAGTGCCACGAACAAAGGCCGTTCTGAGACCTGCTGGGTGCTCCTTGTGGTGCCTCCACATCCAGAAATCCCCATTTTTCTCCACTCACACCAATATTCACCTTTCCTTTACAAAACTCTCTGGTCCTACCCCAACATAGCCTTTTTATAGGTTTATTTATTGTTGCCATATTTAATTTTGTGTAACAAGTGTTCTCCTTGGCTTATCTATAACATTTTAATTTCAAAGGCTCTTCCAAACCTTTTTGCACCATTATTTCAGGAGCCAGATCAGTTTTGTAGTTAGATGTGGAAAGTAGGATTCAAGTAAAAGGAAGATTCAGATTCTGGGAACTGAAGCCTCAAGAAGAAGCCTCCAGATCATTACAGAGTTTGCAGTCTATGGTAGCCCTTAAAATTCTCTCAGATCAGTAGATTTTTTTGCTGTGCACCGTACAATAATGCTTTGCTACTCTTTAACCATTGTTTCACACAGTCCTTCAGGCAGTAAATCCTCCCGTAAATTCAGGAAATCTTGCTGTGTAATAGTAATGCAGTGTCATATTCTGGGAAATTATTGGCTGTATTTTAGTTTTGTGGGATGTAGGTGCCCCCTGAAGAACAAGACTGTGCTCTGTGTGTTTTCTGATGTGTTTGGTGCCTTTGTTGCTTCTTGGAGAGCACAGAAACTTCAGGGAATGGCAACGAGAAGCATTTCAAAATACAAACCAAGTTATTGACAAGGAATAATAAGCAGTAGGTGATTGTAGGAGAAAACTGGATTAAAGTGAAATTATCACAGGTCTCACTTCTGCTGGGTCAGTACCAGCCTGCCCTGCATCTTCTGATGTCCTTGAAGTGTTTCTTGAGGAATTGGAAATGTTGTTTTTTCTGTGCTCAAACAAGAAATGTACTTATGTATTTTTAAACAAGGTGTGTTCTGTCTGGGTGCATTGTTCTGAGGAGAATGTTGCTGTGCATTTCCAATGGGCAAAGAATCCAATTAGAGAAGCACGAGGAGGTCTGATAAATACTGAATCCTGCTTGAAGAGGGAAATGAAAAATGTCTGGAGGCACCAACCAAGCATTCTTTTGAATGCTAACAAAAAAGACATTTAATGCTTTATGGTAAACCCATCCATACAGCCAAGATGCTGGAGAGGACATGGATACATGCTCAGTTTTTCTGTTTGTGCAGCTCATTAAAAGAATGATCTGAGTTGTGTTTTGAAGCATTTCTTGTGACTAGAGGAGTGCGGAAGAACACAATAAATTTAGTTTATAAAAATACCAGCTGTAGAGTGAAAATCAGCAGAACCTTGAGAGGAATTAACACCTTTAGGTTCAGTGGGACCCCTCCAGCTTAACCTGGATGCAGGATATAATTCCCTGAATGCAAAAGCCACATCACAACACATGGAGATATGAAATAAAGCCGCACAAAGATGGTTTCTGCAATCCTGTAGGTGGCTGAGGGTTCCACTTTTATGAGAGAGAAGGAATTTATCTTGAACCTTGTCTGAAGGGAAGGGGAGCAGCTGAGCATGGAAATCACCAGAAGAGAACAAGTAAGGCTTTAAATCCCCAACCTCCATTTTCCTCAGCAGCTTCCCCACCAGGAATCCAGGGAAGTTCTGCTCCTCCACTCATTTCTGCACCATGGTTTTGTTGGTAGCTGTGCACAGTAAGAATGCTTGTTTTACCTGTTTGCAGGGGATTTACTTGTCCAGTAGTGTCTGTAATTCTTTCTAATCTACTTAAGGGATTTACCAAAGCACCACCATGAGTGAGAAGGCATAATGCTGTTATTGTGCCATGGAATAACAGGAATATCCTTCAATATGGGTAATGCCTGTGCTTCCACTCCTCAGCTTTTCTATATTTCACCATTTCCTGCCTTTCTGCTCTTTGTTTTCCCTTTGGAAATGTGTCAGTCCTCTCCATCCCTGTTTGTTTGCATCATCCATAATTCAACACAGGATATTTCCCAAGGAAACCCCTGACAGAGGTCCAGGTGGGACCCACCACACTGCCAAGGGATTTCTCTCTCTCTCAGAATCTTTATTTCTTCAGAATCTCAGCTGCAGTGCCACAAGCCACATGAGTGTGTGCAGAGCCTTAATCTGGGGTGCTCTCATTTCTTTCACCTAATTAGTGATATACCCTGATGAATGATGGATGCAGGCTGTGTCAGCCTGGCCATGAACTGCCAGGGATCACCCCAGGACAGCATCAGGCTGTTGGTCTGGTTAAATCCCCTTCAGAGGCAGAAAACACATTTTTGCTTCTTTTCAATGCCTCTGCAAAAGGTTTACTATTGCCTTTGTAGTAGACAAACATGCCCAAAGATTCCAAGGTTTGGTTTGGCCATTGAGCTTAGGAACCAACAAACTCAATCCCTCCATCCTCCCCTGAGCAGCTGGAGCAAATTTATTAAACGGCTGCTCTGTTGTGTTTGTGGCTGTCCTGCTCCCTCCACATCTTCCTGTTTCCAGCAGTTTTTCCTCTATTTACTCATTATTTACATTCAGCGCCTCCTGTTTGGTGAGGTGTTTGATGCCCAGCTTCATGTAATATTACCTTTGATCTAATGCCTGCTCTCCCCCCAAAAACCTTCATCATTCTGGCTCCCCACTCTTTGATATTCCTGAACTACTTTTAAAATCAACACCTTTCCTTAATTGTACTCCCTCCCCTGCCCCTCTGCTGTGGAGAACTTCTGTTCTGGTTCTGGCAGCCTGTTTTCCTTTGAGGTCCCAGCCTGTGCCCTGCACATTTGGATACAAATAATCTGGGTTAGTGTTATTGCTCCCCTGTGACCCAGCTGATATTTAGAAAGCCTTCATGCTCAGCTTTCCCCAGAAAAAAGCAAGAATCAGCTTGCATGGATATTTTACAGCTCCTTGAATAAAGAGTTCTTTCATATATTTGGACAAAATTAGGAAAAAGTGGAACCGTGCTGTTGAATGGTTCTCCTATAGCAGAGTAAGTATGGGTACAAGTGTGCTACTGAATATATAAACATAAATAATTCTTGCCTTCTCTCTTCTTCCAGGCAACATATTTTTCCTTTATAACTCATCCCTGGAGAAAGGTTCATGAGTGAAAAATCATTGCTAACTTCATTTTTTGCCTTCGCTGTGAACTTCTTTCCTGGAGCGATGATAAGAAATAATGGATGCAGTGTTTTCCTTCAGAATCCATACTGTGCAACAAATTGTCTGCTTTATTTGTTGTTGCCATATTTAATTTAAGTGTAATAATTTTTCTCCTTGGCTTGTATATTACATTTTAAGTTCAAAGGCTCTTCCAAACGTTTCTACAACATTATTTTAGGAGCCAGATCAGTTTTGTAGTTAGATGTGGAAAGTAAAATTCAAGTCTTGAGTCTTCCACTCCCTCCCTGGATTGTAAAGCAAAATCAATCAGAGGCTGCAACTTCAACAGGCACAAGAAGAGAGGAGTTTTCTTGGTGTCCCCAAAAGGCAGGCCAGCTGAGGCACAGAAATTCAGTGTTTGCAGCTCTTCATCCCTCTATGCCTCAGTTTCCCTCTCTGTAATACCCAATTCCCAGGGAAGGAATATTCCAGTGCCAATATTCTTCTTACCCAAGCAGATTCTGAACAAAGCAGGAGGATTTCAGGTCTTTATCTGCAACATGGTGTTTATATAGATAGTACTTTTTTAGAATTTTATTTCTTCTTTTTTAACTCCCATCCCAGATAGGAAAGTTCTGCCTTGCCAGCTTGCTTTGTCTCTCCAGGTAGCTTTCACATTACATTTGTGATGCTGGTAATTGTAGTTTATACTAAATGAGATTACTATTATACTGTGCAATCTCTTTAATTTCTAAATATCTTCTTACAGCTGCAAATCAAAGAGACTGTCTTTCTTTTCTTGTGGGAATTTGAGCATGTATTTGACTGTACTGTTATTAAATGCCACTTGTGTTTCTCCACTTGTAGTAAGCAAAGAACAGAACCTCTTAAAAATAATAATAATGAAAACTAACCCTCCTATCCAACCTATATGTCATCTATCTTTGTTGTGAAAATATTTGCAATAATATTTTATTCATTAATAATATTAATTTATGGTTTATATATTATATATAATTTATAATTTCTTATTTATATTTATAATTTATGTATTATAATCTTAATTTTATTTATTAATAATAATTTACACATCCCTCACTTTTTTTTTCCCTGTCACCTATAGGTTTGTAAGATATTTTGAGATATTTTTTAAAGATATTTTGTGATATATGTAAGATATTTTGTGACTTTTAAATCAATATATCTCAGACCAACAAGCCCCCAGCTGCTCAGAGCAGGCTTGAACTGATGGTCCTGGCCTGTAGCTAACAGGATGCTCCTCATGCACACCAGGAACAGTAAATAAAAACCAAAGAAATAACCTGGGAATACAATCAGGAGAGCAGAAAAGAACCTCCCTTAATAAAAAAGAGATTTCATTACACAGCCATGCCTCCAAGTGCCATTAGCATGCTGGGTCTCCACTATCTGTAATTCCCAAAATATTTAATTTGCAGCCATGAGCAATCTTTAACACACAAAGAGGCAGGGCTCATGCAAAAGCAATTTGAAAGTGGCTAAATGCTCCAACTTTCAGTCTCTCTTTATTGCCTGAGATAGGACTGCTGTACTTTGGAATGTATTTTTCACACTGTCATGTTCCTTATTTGCTTTGCTGTGTAACTTTCTCCTCTTTCCTCCTCCTTGTATTTTGTTTTTAGGACTGGAACAATCCAGGGCTGGTGAGTTGCCATGAAGGGAAAGAGCAGTGCCAGAAAGGAGCCCCTGAAGGCAGGGGCTGTCCCAGGGCATTGATGAGAGGGTTGGGGATGAAATCAGGGGGTCCAAATCAATTAAATCATCCTACCAGATGGATGGGGACAGGGTTTTCCACCCAGCCGTGAAGATCTGATGCAGCCTGTAGTGCTTCATTAAACTTTTCATTCTTATTATTTTTCATTCTTATTACTCTTTCTTTTATTACTGCTAATAAATTTTCTTTTTACCCTTTTAAACTTACTTTACCTTTCTCCTAATCCTACCTCCCAACAACAACAAAAAATACATTAATAATTAACCAACACTAAAACCCACCACACTCATTACGACAGTTATCCCAAAATCTCAAAATTAGTGAAACCTCAAATTAACAAACCAAAACCACTACACCCACCTGTGGCATCAATGGACACCTGCTGCAGATCATGACAGTAAAATGTTCTCACAGAATTCCTGGTGGGCTACAATATTCCAGATTTTACAAGCATATTACAGATTTTAGAGCATATTACAGATTTCACAAGCATATTCCAGATTTTACAAATATTACAGATTTTTCCAGATTGTATGTGTGGAGCGGGGCACCTTTTGCAGGAGTGAATAGAAATGTGGGCATGTGAGAAAGCAGGACGAAGGAAAATATGGAAATGTGCCTGTCAGAAACGTTGGTCAGCCCTTGAGGTTTATAAAATGTGCTTGTAAAAATATATTGTGGGCCATGATTTTATGTGGCAGCTCTTAGGACAGAGCCACAGGTTTTTTTTTTTTTAAATAACTGATCCTCAAGTCATAAAGAAAATTGCATGGAGATAATTTTCTCCTGCTAAAAGGATTTCAACAAATGAAATGTTGCAGCCTCCATCAGGCAGCCTGTGATTCTGTACAGATTTATTCATCTGCTTAACCTTGGGCTCTGAATTGTCCCATTGAGAGCCCCCCTGGTGCCCTGCTTTAATATCACTGAGTTAAGCTGAGAAACAGCAAGAAACCCTGGAGAGAGATCAGGATGCTGCGGCACAAAATGCTGCACAGACACACAATAAAAAGGACAGGCTCTGCCCCACAGTCTCCCAGGTAAAGCCAGGAGAAAACAGATGGGGACAGGAAGCAGGCCCAGAGGAAGTGCCAAAATGTTATGAGCAGTCTGAAAGTCAGAAGTTTACCCAGGCCTGGCTTTTGGAAAAGCTGAGCTCACAGAAGGGTTCAAAAGAAGAGGAATAAGAGGCATGCATTAAGGGTGAAGCAATGAAAAGACAAACACAGGTTCCCCCTGGAAAACCTAAACCAGTGGGATGAAAATTATGCATATCCACAAATCTTTGCAAGGCTGGAGCCTCTGTGTTCAGGGTGATTTTTCATATGTTTCTCCTTCTGTGTTTGGATTGTACAGTCAAACCCTATGTGCTTGCATGTGGGAAAATAATTTAAGATTAATGGATATGTTCAGCACAAGAAAATTCTAATTATGGATAGGCTGAGTTCTTCGGCTTAGAAAAATGTTAAGGACACATATATAGGACAATGTGAGAATAATTTCCATAGCATTGGTATTGCTTAAAGGCAAATATAACTTTCACTATTTATGGCTCTTCTCTCAGATGGTTGCTTCAGGGATTTTTTCCCCTTTTTTTTTTTTTTTTTTTTTTTAACAGTATTTCCTAATTTCTTTCCTTTCCTTCCTATTCTCTCTATGCCATGGCTGAGGAATTGCCACCATTAATATTTCATAACCTCCAGAGTATGTGCTAAAAACGTGGAAATGTAGAAACAAATCACCTTTTTGTGTTAATGCAATATTGTACAAAGGAGGGATGAGACTTTTCGGGGGGAGGAAAGGGGCAGTAAAAATGTGTCTGGCAAAGGACATTGAGAGTTTTTAACCAGTTTAAACAATTTTATCACATCCTGTAGTGACTTATTAACAGTGTCCTCAACCTTTATATATTCCAATAACAACCTGATGTCTTCATCTTATCTTATGGAACTATAATTGGCTGAATCCAGGTACCAGTGCCTGGAGGCCATAGAACCTTATAGACTTTAATGGCTCATTAGGTATTTATTCACTTTAACTTAAACAGCTCAGCCATTTGTGGAAAATGAGCCCTTAAAATAGAATTAGGGTTTTTGGTTTGGGCTTTTTTTTTTTTTTTTTTTTTTTTTAGCTAAATGTAGTGCATAACTTGAACTGCCACAGAGTTTAAATTTCCAGCTTTGCCAGTTTAATTTCGCTTTGCTCTCTTCCCTTTTCAAAATGGGTCGTGGCTTTGTAATAACTCCTTATGCTGAAGAACTATGCTGGTGGTACTGAGGACTGCTTGAATTAAACAGAATTCTTCCTTTAGTTAAAAACCCAGCCAGCCCCCACTAAATGTGTGCTTAATGTCTTTTGATAACTCACGCTGACAGGTGTCATCTCTGCAGGCTCCTGCAAGCCTTTAATCATCTGAAAGCAGAGACTGGAGGGGCCCTAATTAATCTGAATTTTAGCCAGGGTGGTGGGTGGTTCTTCTTCACTGTTCAAAATAGCAGGAGCTGGTGCTACACACATGGTGCACCTTGGGCTGTGTCCAAACCCAGGAGAGAGGAAGGCTCTGAAAGGTGACAGAGGATGGGGGGATGTGCTGGTGAGGTCCTTTAATGGCTCCAGTGAAGCCTCACTTGGTGTGAGGGAAAACAGGAAACCCCATTCTCCTGTCACAGACATGTTTTATGAAAATTCCTTTTGTTAGGATCTTTTCTCCTGAGAAGCTTCAGCTTCTCCATGTTTTGCTGCTTTGGAATGGGATTTGGAGAATTGTTTACCCAGCATGTGAAATTGTTTTTACTTGATGACCAATGACAGCCACCTGTGTCGAGGCTGTGAGCAGTCCCAAGATTTTATTATCATTCCATTCTATTCCTTTCAAGCCTTCTGATGAAATCCTTTCTTCTATTCATTTAGTAAGTTTAAATATATCATTTTCTTTTACTACAATTTATATCATAAAATAATAAATCAGCCTTCTGAAGCATGGAGTCAAGATTCTCATCTCTTCCCTCATCCTAAGATCCCTGTGAACACCACCACATTCTCCTCTTTTTCTCACTGATCTGCAAGGTCCAGCACAGAGAAAAAAATGTGTTTTTTTCTGATTAAAAATAAATATGTCAATGAAAATGTGCCATAACCACAATGTTGTTGAGTGGTTTTGTTGCAAATTGCTCTGCAAGGAGAATTCCTCTTGGGCTTAAAGGAAGATCATTTCTATAATGGGGTGGATCATTTCTATGTGTGGCAGCCCTGGTAGGTTCTCAGTGCCTGCAAGTTTTGCAGAATTTTACTCTTGTCCTTCACTGCCCAGCAGTGTGAAATGGGCATGGGCTTGTGAAAGAGAGAATTATGTGCAGGATGCCATGGAGTTTATGGCTGTGTTTGGCTTCTTGGGCCACCAGGGTCTGTGTGGGAAGGGAGAGCTCCTGCTCCTAGGGATGCTGGCTCAGGTAGGTCCGTTATAATGACAGGTGAACATTCTGTTCTAGAGCCATGCTGCCCAATTTCCCACCTTAATAAATATATTTCTTTCCCATTATCATCAGGCCTAGGCTCTGCAGCCCAAGAGAAGTCATGGGCATTATGTCATGAATGAATAAAAAACAATCTGGAAATTGCTTTTAAGCAGCCATTTTTTCATGTTTCCTTTTGTTCTTTTCCATTATTTGGAATGGTCTGAAAATGTCTGTATTTGCTATTTTGTTGAACAATACACTGTGTATTTTGCTGGGGCAGGGTGGCTTTGTAAAGGGAAAGAATTATAGAGCTCTTAAAATACTCAGGAATGAAAATGGTGCCTTTAATGTGATGAGATTGTGATGGACTCAGAGTGCCAATGGAAGCTGAGGGCTCAAATAAAGCATTGTGAGAGTTGTGGTCTAAAGAACGAACAGGATGAAGCTGAGGAAAAGCAGGAGCTGCTTGTTCCTCCGTGGAGAATTGAAGGAGCAGTAAAATACTGAAAGGCTCTGTCTGTTCCAAAGGGATCATTAAGGTGAGTTTGTTACTTTAATTCACTTAGAGTGGTGCTTAAGGACAATTTGTTCCTGATTCCCCCTGCCAGCTGAAGCAAATGGTTTTCTTTTCTTTCCCCCCAGGAGACCACAGGAGGCTGTGAGAGGGAATGGCCAGAGACAGGAGCCTGGCTCCTCAGCCAGATCCCCTCTCCATCATCCCCTGCTGCTTTCTGCACTGAACCGTGCCCACAGCTTCTCACACCCCATTTAAATTGATTTCAAACCAGTGCCAGGGGAGTGCATGAGCACTGGGCTCTGTTTTGTGATGGGGGCTTGACTGCCCTTTCCTTTAATTGTGGGGTTTCTCCTGCTCTGGGGATCCCCCATTGCCCAGCACCTTCAATAAACTATCTGTATTGTCTGTGTGAAATGTTCATTATTTTCTATGTGAAATGTTTATTATTGTCTATGTGAAATGTACAGTATTGTCTATATAAAATGTACTTTATTGTCTATGTGAAATGTACATTATTGTCTGTATTAAATGTTCAGTATTGTCTATATGAAATGTCCTTTATTGTCTGTGTGAAATGTACATTATGGTCTATATGAAATGTTCATTATTGTCTATATGAAATGTACATTATTGTCTATATGAAATGTCCTTTATTGCCTATACGAAATGTTCATTATTGTCTATGTGAAATGTACATTATTTTCTTTGGGAAATGTCCTTTATTGTCTATGTGAAATGTCCTTTATTGTCTATATGAAATGTTTCTTTGATTATTTTTTTCTTTGAAAATCAATATGTGTACATAATGCCTGGACAGCTCCCTCACCCCCCTACTGTTGCTAAACTTAGAAAAGGTGCCTTGATGTTTAATTCCTGCAGACTCCTGGGCTGATGGCAGTGAAGGGATGGCAGTGAGATCCCACATGGGATCAGACAGAATGGGCCCCACATCACACAGGAAAAAAGGAACAACAGTCCCTAAATCTCCTCTCCCTCCCTTCCATTATTTCCATTCCAGAAATCATTATTAGGATAATGGCTCTTCTGGGGAAAGGCACCATTAAATCAACATTTCCTCCTAAGGAATCCTGGTGTTCCATGGAGCTCCTGAGCTGGGCCTACCCCTGCTTTGTGCACAGGAGCCGTGTTGACACAATATATTTAGACTTGTGTAATGTGTTTGACTCAGAGCTGCACAACATTCTGATTAAAACCAATTATCTCTGCACAAAATCGGCGTGGCACATACTAAACACTCCCGAAGTGCTGCATGGCAGCTTGCAGAGGGAGCTCTGGATCTGGGATCCGCACTCAGGGGAGGTTTCCAGCTCCCTCTGGGGCCTCGCCATGGGTTGGGCACAGAAGCTCCAAAATTGGTGACATTCTGGTGGTTGTGCTGGTTTGGGCTGGGATGGAGATCAGTGAGGGTGCTGTGGGCAGCATGCTGGTGGGTTTGGTTCTTGCTGAGTGGTGCTGGCCCTAAATCAAGGAGATCCCCATGGATCTGCAGTGAGGAGTGCATGAGGGGCCATGAGGGAGCACAGCCAGCACAGCTGGGCCCAACATCCCACAGCTCAGGACATCCTGTTCAGCATGGGAATTGGGGGAATTGGTTCTGGGACAGCTGGGCCCAACATCCCACTCCTCAGGACATCCTGCCCAGTATGGGAACTGAGGAATTGTCCAGTATGGGAAGTGGGGAACGGGTTCTGGGACAGCTGGGCCCAACATCCCACACCTCAGGACATCCTGTACAGGTATTGGGGAAATTGGTTCTGGGACAGCTGGGCCTAACATCCCACTCCTCAAGACATCCTGTCCAGTATGGGAACTGGGGAACTGGTTCTGGACAGCAACCCCACGGACATCCCACACCTCAGAACATCGTGTTCAGTACAGGAATTGGGGGAACTTGTTCTGGACAGCTGGGCCCAACATCCCACATCTCAGAACATCCTGCCCAGTATGGGAACTGGGGAACTGCCCAGTATGGGAACTGGGAAACTTGTTCTGGACACTGGACCAAACTGGAACATCCCACATCTCAGGACATCCTGCCCAGACTGGGAACTGGGGAACTGGTTTCGGACAGCTGCCCCAGAATGCTCATGGGGACATCCCACACCTCAGAAGATCCTGTCCAGTACAAGAATTGGGGGACCTGGTTCTGGGACAGGCTGGGCATCACTCAGAGGTTTGTGGGAAATTGTATTGGGCATCACCTTGTTTTATAGGAGTATATCTCTCTCCTTTTTACTACAATTTAATCAGTAGTAGCAGCACACTTTGCCTTGTTTCAATTATTAAAGTGTTTACCTGCCTTCATCTTGACCCCTGAACTTTTCCATCTCCTTTTCTCCCCCAGTTCTGCTGAGGCAGAGCACTGAGGGAGTGGTCAAGACCAACCCACCACTGCTTCCCTCTGAAAAGCTTCAGAACAACTTGCTGATGTGGAAAGCTCAAGGTAATCATGGCATTGTCCAGCTGGAATGAAGGTTCTGATATGCTTTGATTAAA
Organism: Melozone crissalis; assembly: GCF_028551555.1. Taxonomy (NCBI): domain Eukaryota; kingdom Metazoa; phylum Chordata; class Aves; order Passeriformes; family Passerellidae; genus Melozone; species Melozone crissalis. The sequence continues at coordinate 3,695,911 of NW_026535785.1, forward strand.
GCCCACGTGAGGGAACAGCTTGTGTGAGGCACAGCAGACATTTCCTTAATTTAACAAGCCAAGGCAGGATGAGATCCAGTTAATTTTGCTTTAACTGTAATGAATCATTCCAATTGAAGTTATGGCCCTGGAGGTCAGTGGAAAAATAACTGCCCTGTGCTGACTTTGAGCCAAAACACAGTAACTCAGGGGCTGAAGGCAGGATGGGACCTGTGGCAGAAAACTGGAGCCAGCAGAAATTCCACTCAGGCTTCAGGTGCTAAAATTTCACATACAGACTATAGAACAGTTTTATTATTTCATTTTGTAATCCTTCTTACAACCTGTCCTGGCTCCTACCACAAAACAGGCTCAGGATGTTACCAAGTGATGCATTTTGACCTGGATTCTACTGGAAGTCACATAGATTAAAGTAGTTTTCCCTTCTGGTGTAAAAATTCCATGAGGCTGAATGAGATCACAGCCTGTAATGACAGTGCTCACTGTCTCCTAGCACCAGCAGTGATTAGAAGCAGAATTATAGCGTGGTGATTTCATGTCAGAGGACAATGCTTTATTAGAGTTTGATTTACTTAGTAATTTAACTACACTGAATCAGAGCAGGGTAAAGTGCTTCAGAAGTCATTTTTTCGTTAGCTGGGTTATTTTTGTTTTGTTCTGCCTTCATTGTGACCTTCATCAGACTGTAAGGGCTCCTGGAAAACAGGAACAGTGGTTTTTGGAGTTATGATTCACCCAAATGTAACACTCGTGGAACAGCAATGTGCCAAGGGAAGGTCTAAGGGATGTGGAAAGAAGCTGATGACCTAAATATGAGCATGGAATTCGTTATTTTCTTGATTCCCATGAAGATGATAACAGCTACTCTTGATTAGCAGCTGCCCACTTTTGAGTCACGTTTAGTTCCTCAAGTGGGGATTTACACCACCTGATTTTCCCATGGATGAGGTAAAACTGCTCTGATTTAGAATGTAGGTTCTGCAGAGAGTCCAAAGGAAGGAATTAAACATCTCCAAGGATGATTCTGCTGCCATGGGCTCCTGAGGAAGGTGAGCTGACACAATTTCTAGAAATACCAACAACTTCTACAAATAATGAGGTGCACTCTGATGCCTGGCTTTGGGAGTGCAGCTGCTCGGGGCTGGCTCAGCCCTGTCCCTCTGCCTATGAGTTCTGCTCCCCTGCTGCCCTTTGAGCAGCTCCAGCTCTCTGTGGGGCTGTGGGACAATCCCTGCCCTCACCTCTGCTCCAGGGATGGCATGGAGGGATGGAGGGATGGATGTTGGATGGATGGATGGATGGATGGATGGATGGATGGATGGGAAGTGGTGGGCAATAATCACAGAATTCACAGAATCACGAGATTGGAAGAGACCTTCAAGATCATGGAGTCTAATCCAGCCCCAACAGCTCAACTAAACCCTGGCACCCAGTGCCACGTCCAGGCTTTGTTAAACACACCCAGGGATGGGGACTCCACCTCCCCAGGGAGCCATTCCAGATCTTTATCACTCTTTCTGTAAAAATCTTTTTCCTGATATCCAACCTGCATTTCTCTTGGTGCAGCTGGAGACAAGCTCAAGGTCAGAGCAGGTGAGCAGGCAGGGGAAAAAGGAAATCTTTAACTTCCCATTAAGGCTAATTTATCCTTTTTTCCCAGGCCCAGAAATTCCCATGCAAACACATCCTCTGCTATTGTATTTTCTGTCAAATTAACCCCTCTGCACCCCACCCTGGGGTACCACTGGTGCTCCTGGGGCACTGTGGCACCACCTCTCAGGGAATGCATTGCCCCTGGGGCCACCAGGGGTTAGTTAAGCACCATTTCTGCATGCTTGATTACCAATTTGAGTCAATTAATGGGCTGCATGTGATATCTATTAATTAGAGCGTGCTCAAGCCTTGATAAAGTGTGTGTCCCCTTAGCAGAGCATAATGGCCTCACAAAACCCCTACAAACTGTGGTTAATTAGAAGTGCTTTAGGATTTCAGTTTTAAGGGATGAGAAAAAAAAAAAGATAAAAAACTCTTTTTAAATGTTTTTTGAATGGTTCTAAGAAAAGCTTTCCACAAAGTGAAGGTAAGGATGGGGTTTTTTTAAAGATTAAACGATTTGGTGGAAACAATTTTTCCCTGATTCGACAGCTTTGCTCTGACTGTGTTATGTGTGGGAAGAGTAAGCTTAGGATGGAATAAAAAAAAGGCAGGGGGACACATTGCTTCAGTAGAGGAGAGGAATGACAGTAATCTATAGTTGTTATTTCCTTAAATTTGATAGACAGCTCTACCCAGCTGTGTAAACTCCAGGGAGGGCTCAGCTCCCACTTCTACCAGCCCCAGCTCCAGGCAGAAATCCTTTTTTGTCCTGTAATTAACATTTCCTGCTCATTGTCCTTGGTTTCAACCCATCTGATGCTGCACTTAGAGGCAAACCTGCCCAAACCTGACAGCAGGACACCACACATTTGAAAATAGGAACAACTAATTAACCTTTCACTGGTGGAGTGTGTTTTCTTATTTTGATTTACCTGCCAGTAGAGCTGAGGGCAGGATTATCAGCTCAGTCTCTGTTCATGCCCTTTTGGCTCCTGCACTCCCACAAAGTTTCTGTGATTGGTGTGGGGTCCAACAGCAGAATATTTGTGTTGCATCCATAGAAACTTCCATGGGTTTTTTCTGTTTTTATTGACCCAAACCCTGAAGTTCTTTGCCCTTATTCTGACACAGCTGCCCTTACAGCCTACAAGAGTTTAGGTCAAGCACACAGAACGTCTTTGTTCCACTGGGTTCCATAAAACTCTTAAAAAAATAATAGCACTGAGCACTAAAGATAAAGGTTAATATATTTATTATTTACACATATGTAAATTGTACATGATATTTAATAAAATCAAAATTTCATGAGCTGTGTGGAACTGGCCATGTTTAAATGAGGGTTTTGCTCTTTCCCTCAGCTTACTGGAGCACAGAGCCCTTCTGCACCATTGGGAATTGTGTGTTTACACTGATTCCCGGTGGCACCGCTTGAACTCTTCAACTCCTCCTCTCCCAAGGATGAAATCCTGTGGCATGGAAACTCCAATGCAATGGTGAGCTCAAATATAGATGTGAAATTAATATCAAAGCAGATTAAGGAGTATTTGCTCAGCTGTTGTCTGCCCAAGTCATTTTGCAGGACACAAAAAGCAATCAGCTTCATTTTTAGCAGGGCTGTTGCACTTAGCAAGCAGCTTGATTAAGGCAGATGCAAATGCAGCTCTGGCTATGTTTAAAATGGTGGCTGAGAATGATTCTTTTAATCTAGGCCCTCATCTCAAATGGCTGCAGGAAATGGAATAGTTGCTGGGGAAAAAGTAGCATGTGCTGTGTGGACAAAGTATTTGCCTGGGTAGACAAACAGCTTTCAAAAAAAAAAAAAAAAAGGAAAATTAGGAAAAAACAAAAAACAAACAAACAGCAAAAAGGAAGAATTAATAAAAAGCTGGGGTTGTTTAGGCTGGAGAAAAGAAGGCTCAGAGGTGACCTTATCACTCTGCACAGCTCCTGAAAGGTGCCTGTACTCAGCTGGGGCTGGGCTCTTTCTCCAGGCAGCACTGACAGAAGCAGAGCACACAGCCTCAGGCTGTGCCAAGGGAAATACAGGCTGGATATTAGGAAAAAGTTTTTACAGAAAGGGTGATAAGGTTTTGGAATGGCTGCCTGGGGAGGGGGTGGAGTCCCCATCCCTGGGTGTGTTTAACAAAGCCTGGATGCCATTGTGCTGTGGTTTAGTTGAAGTGTTGGGGTTGGGTTGGACTTGATGTTGAAAGTCTCTTCCAACCTTGTGATTCTGTGAATTCTGTGAAAAAAGCCCCTGGCAGCTCAGTAGCACCTAAGATTACCCAATATTTCTTCCAACAAAGCAGGAGGAATGATTCCCAGCACTGTTGACTCAAACCATCATAAAAGACATTTTTAGTGCATTGTAAAAGCAAGATCAACTTTTCCAGCTCCCTGCAGAAACAAGTGACAGCCTTGAAGCACAGCAAATTCCTCCTGATGTGACTTCTTGTCCTCAAACCTCCCTGGAGGGTAGGCACACCTCCCTGCTCACAAAACTCAGGGGTGTTCAGAGGATCTCATTCCTCTGCAGACCCAGGTGGGACTGGGATTCCTCCCTTTTCCCTGGAATAGGAAGGTGGGAAGGGCCACGAATGGTTTGGAATTCACCTGCAGCACCAAGAGGGACAGCCAGGGGAGGTGGATGGGTAGGTGAGGATGATGCTTTCTCTGGGGCTACCTAAAAACAGAGGTCAGACAAAACTAAGAGGATAAAAAGGATTTTATTTATATTTATTGAAGGGCCTTCAGGTGCATTTAGGGCAGACAAAGCCCCCCAGGGGCTACACCCAAAAATGGAAGATGGGTCATGGGTTTGCACACTTTTATAAGTTTGGTCCATTTGCATATTGGGGGTAATTGTTCAATTCCAGCTTCAGGTAATGAAGTCATTTACCCCAGTTTGCTCCCCCCAGCTCACTTTTGTTCCCATCTCTGGGCCTGAGGCAGTGAGAGGTCCTTGATTGCCAGGCCTGGAGAGGAATTGTTGTGTCTGCCCAAAATGGGAGAGCAGCAGCTCACACTGTGTGTGGAGTTCAGAGTTATACACTAAATAATTGCAGGATTACAAATATTGAAAAATATAACAGCTAATATCTTAAGGCATCAAGGAGGGGTTAATTCTGGGAGCTGAGAGCAGGAGGCAGGAGCACAGAGCTGCACTTCCCAGTAGATGGCTCCGTGGTATTCCAGACCTGGCTTGGCCTCCTTTAATCAACCCTTTCACTCCAGATGCACCCAGCTCTGCCTTTTCTGTTGGGCACTGTGTCATGCTGAGGTGTCTTTTTTTTTTTTTTTTTTTAAATTATGATTGCTTCTTTTCCCTCTGATCATAACACCAGAAACTTCCCCAGTGGAATCCCAGGGCACGGAATAGTCCAGCCCTGGGCTGAGTGGGGACCAGCAGCTGATTCAGCCCTACTGAATTACTGGCTGCACATCTAACCAGATAAAATTTAACACAGCCAATTAAAGCCTTCAGAGTAACCCAAGGACACTTCACAAGTGGTATTCCCAGATTCAGAATTTTTGTTGTTTTCTTGTTTGGCTTTTTATTTATTTATTTATTTTTTTACAAAGAGGACAATATGGGATTGATGAGTCTTGTTATTTTGCCTATAAAGAGAGGTCTTAAATGCTTACAAAAGCCTGCCAAGTGCAGCCATTCAGTTCTACACCACAGAACCAGATGAGTTTTGCTCGAGTTATAAAATGCATTAATTCAAGATTATACCCCTGTATGCTGTGGAACATATGTAGGTACAGCACAAAGCTGACAATTTGTCAGGCCCCTTTCCAAGCCCTTCTCATGAAGAATGAGGTCCCATTTGGATCAATTACAAGTGAATAGTCATTACACACTGAAAATCATGCCTTTGTTGCTTAACAGTGCAAAATATTGTTGGGATAATTATTTTTGTGTAGTCCTCTTGCCCTGTGGCACGGAGCCAAATGTGATTCCAGCTCCACCTGGCTCTAACCCAAAACCACTCCACATCAGGCCCTCAGGATCCTTATTCTCTCATCCAACTGACTATGACCAGTGTCTGTGTGGTTTTGGTTCAACACGGACTGGTACGTGCAGGGAAATTCAAACATTTTTCCAGTGGCAGTGGTGTTCTCCAAAAAAATTGTTCACATCTCCTGTGCCATGCCAGGTCTTCATGAGTTTTGTATTTGATGCTTTAAAGTTCTGTATTCCTGAGTCTTGTTGTGTGCCACTATTTCTCCACTTTGGCCCCTCATATTTTTGAGGCTCTTTGATCATGGTGCTTTTAATCTCTGATTACACACAAGCAGCCAAACTGCCCAGCTTTGCTCAGAAATAACTTGCAAAAAATGCATCTTCATGCTACACAACATAAACAATTGCTAAAATATGCAGATCAGGGAAACTAATGATGTGTAATGCTACAATGTTTAAAATGTCTTAATTTAGTTTATAGGCACTCCAAAAAAAAACCACAATCAAATAAAACAAAAAAACCAACCCACTTAGGGAGCCAAGCATCAATAACTTGAGTCTGCTCTAGCTGAGTAATCACCTCTCAGTGATGAATTCTTAAATATTAATTTGCTGGATGCTATTCATCATGTGCAACAGTGAAGGCAAGGCAGACTCAAGGCTCCAAAAGGAGAGAGAGGGGTTTTTTCAGCCAAAGTGAAGAGTTACCACTCTTTATGATGCCTCAGGTTTGAGCTTTTCTATTTTTCACATTCTGTGCTGCTTTAGTGTGTGGGTCTGGGCTCACATCAGGGGATGCTGAGCTCTGTGCACAGAGCAGGGACACAAAACAATTCCTGCTCCAGCTGGGCACCAAGGACAAATGATCCAAATCTCAGCCCAGGAGCACAAACACCGTGGGCTGGAGAGAGAAAAACAAGCAGGGTGGGACCGCAGGGGCTAAAGCTGGAATGGGACAATGAACTGCAAGGTGCAAATGGAGCAGAACTGATCCCAGGGAGAGACCCCGGGAGCCCTCGAGAATTTTGGGATCATTTTGGTTCATTTTGGGTTCATTTTGGGACCATTTTGGTTCACCTTGGGTGCAGCCCTCGCCGGGCTCTTGTGCTGCCCAAGGTGGGTCCATTGAGGAGATTCTTTTAATAAATCCCTGCTATATTTAGTTCAGTCCAGCATCTGTTCCAGCTCAGCCTTCCCAAGGCATCATTCAGGCTGGCGTGTCCCCCTCTTGCTGCCATCCATAGCTCTGACCCAGCTCCCAGAGGCTGTTTGCTGGCAGGGAAAGCAGAGGTGACATCCCTGTGTCCCTTCTGAGGTGCTGCAGGGTGGCAGCAGGAGGTGTGAGTGTCCCTCAGGTTTATCGCTGTGCTCCTGGATCACTGCCCATTACCTGTGGCCAAAGCCATGCTGAGGGGTTGAATTTTAACTTTTGAAAGAAGTGTAGCTCCTGTTGGAGGGATCAGGGAATATCTCTGGAATATCCCTGTAGAACAGCTCCTCTGTGACCAGGGGATGTTTGTAAAGTGCCCCAGATTAGAGGTTTAGACCCAGCTCAATTCAGCTGAGGGAGGTCAGGTACTAAAGATATTTCAGCTGCAGCCTACAGAACAACGCTGTCTTGTAGAATGTATGAAAAATACCCAAGATTTAACACTGACTCCTGAAATGTCATATTTTAAATGGATCTAAGGTGACTCCTCATGCTTTTCCTCTAGGAAATCTTCATTCCTTGGACTTCATCCCTTCCTTGGTCTACGAGAGAGGCACTCAGTACCTGAGACAGGTGAGCAGGAGGGAAAAGTGATTTATTTCATACCCCCTGAAAATAATAGGAACTGATTTGGGGAATTTTCTCCTGTGCTGAGCAGTATTTTAGTGCACAGCTGCTTTCTGCTTCTGTGGTAAAGGTTGTGCTGTGGTAACACTTTTTTAGGCTTTTGCTGTGGTTCCTGAGTTTTCAGATCTTTGGCTTGAGGGACAGAGAAAGGTCAGGCCCGGTGGAAATTTTTTGTTCTGCTATTAAGAAGTTTTCTACAAGTAGCCCAACGTGCTTACTAGACAATGCCAGTACACACTGAGGTGGAAAATATACAGAATTCTGCTTTTGCTACTTATAGGTGTGGGATTATTGAGAAGTGATTTCAGCCACTCAGGGCCTCAAGGGTCCAATTAAAGTGACAAGTCTCCTCAGAGCCTGTGATGTTACAATCCTTAACAGCAGAAATAGGAATAAAAATTCCTCCCTTTTCAATGTCTTCCTGTTAAAATGTGTCATTTGACAGGAGAGAGGCATCAGGGTGGGCATTTTCACTCATTTGGAAAGCAGTGGACACCCAAAAGTGAGCAGAGACAAGGCTCACTCCTCTTCTGTCTCTCACAAGGGTTTATCCAGCAGTAAAATAGAGATAATTCCAGCTGCATTCCAGCTGCATTCTAGTAGGACTTCTGTGGAGTGCAGTTTTCCTGTAGTTTTTCATGGTTGATAAGCCCAGCTGTGAATCCATGGGTGGAGTTGTGCAGCTCTGTACCAGGTTTTGGCTCTCCTCCCTTTTGGGCTGCTGTGAAGTTGATAACAAAACTCCAAATAAAATCTGCTAGAAAAGTGTCCCCAGCTGGGCTCAGTTTTCCCATCTGTGGCCTTTTCTCAGAGCATTCCTGTCCCCTTTGCTCGTGCATTCCCTGCTCGTGCTTCTCACCCCCAGCAATGAGAGCACCCAAGATTTGTGCCACAAGTCCATTCCTTTATTAAGAACTTGCTGATGGAGGAGAAATCACATTCCGAATCATCAATTCCTCCAAGAGCAAAGTCTCTCAGGAACAAATATTGCAAAATGAGGCAGCACTCTCACACCTTTCTGTGCTCCTTGGGCTGCTCCCCCAGGGAACCATGTTTTCCAATCCTGCATCACCCACTTGGGGAGTTGTTTACTTTTCTTTAGCACAAATTTTTTTTAAATGATACTTAATCACACCAAAGAGCTTTCTTTTCCTCAGACAAATTGTGTATTTACATACAATTCTCTAATTGCTTGCAACATGTTGTCTTCCAATTGTAACACCTGCTTGGGGAGGCTGCTAATTTAGATATAACAAGATAAACGGTGGAGTTCTGGGTTTTGTAAGGAAGGCAGAAGAAAAGTAATTTTAAAAATATAATTAATTAAGATTACATAATATTGGGATTATTTTTTTTCATATTCCATGGAAACTTTCATAGAAAATTATTTATTTTCCTACTAAAGAAAGGAAAATTTCTGTGAAAATTTGGCCTCATTATGGGACAGAAATGAGAAAGAAAAATCATGCCTTCTGTTTAAAAATTAGGAGCCTTTAAAGTCAGTTTTAGAGCCAAAGAAGAGCCTATTTCTTGGCATAGGAGAATCAAGGAGGAAGAACTATCTTCTCCCATTTTCCCTTTGCCTTTCTTTCCAGCTGTGCCCACCAGAGCTGTGATGGAACTCACTGAGTTTTCCATCTCTGCTTTTTGCTTCCTGTCCCTTTCCCAGCCCTCACTGCAGAGGCCTCTCCAAATCCATTTTTCTTCCATTTGAGGCCCCCTGTGTGGTGCAGTGGGGAGTAAATGTCCTTGGAGGCTCCAGGGGCAAGGCTGGGTAATTGCTGGCAGGTGGAGCTGTGTCTGTCCCAGTGAAATCTTGCTTCCCTTATTGACAAAAGTGGGTTTCTATCGCCCTGATTCTGCTCATCTCCTTCTGCTCTGTGTGTCATAAACTAAAGGGAAGATTTGCTTCTGCTTGCAAAAATGCTGGTGGAGATGGAGCACAGGGAAATGGCCTGGGCTGAGAAAATAACTTTGATTTTCACTAACCATGTCTTGTGTATTGTCTGAGAGCATGTGTAGGAAATAACTGTGTGGGTACTTTGTGTCATTTTTTATTTCTACCATTCGATTTCATTTGTGGCTTTTCTCCCTCCCTAGGATGTAACTTTTCTCTTCTGAGTATCTAGATGGGCTTCATAAATTGTTTTTCTCTCAAGCTTGTATGCATTTAAATGCAGTTTGTCTCCTTTTTTAAAATGGAGGGAAAGCAGGATCCCACTCTGTCCAGGTAGATGGGTTCTCACCTCCAAGCTTAGTTCTGGTCCATTCCCAAATTTGGAAACGCAGTTTCCTATGGCTCCAGAAATGTTTTTCCCTTTTAACTGTGGCCTCAGTATCTGTTTCTCACATTCTTTATGTGGACATCCTTATCTGTTCTTCATATCCATGCCACAGCACAGATTCCTGGCTGTGCTGCATATTTCAAAGGAAATATGATAAAACCTGATACCCAAACTCAGCCACCACAGAAAGGGTTCAACTGATATTTGGGGACTCACAAATAAGTCTGAAGAGAAATCAGATCTGGTGTTTTCAGCATTTGCTTCCACCATGGAGAACTCCTGTGTCTGTAAAGAGCAGAACTCAGATACTTTGTTTTCAGCATTTGCCTGTAAAGATGGCTCTGTTATTATTAAATTCACTGCAGTGCCTTTGATAACTGTGCTGTGACAAATTGTAGTTATGCCACACAATTCAGGGCTCTGATTGTATTTAAAAATATTTGCAGAATTGTTTAAAGTCACTTCATATATATTTTATTTTTTTTCCCCTTGAGGAAGGTATTTCATTTTACATCTGGGTCAGGCTAAATCCTAAATGAATCCATACGGAAGGTGCAGGAGGGGGCTGTGGGATACCAGAGGCTTTTTCTTTGCACTTGGAGCCCATCCTGGGCTGTGAGCAAGCAAACAGCTTTGCCACCTGCAGCTATTTGCAAGCCAAAATGAAATGAGCTGATGTTCTCTGTCCTATTCCAAGCATCCAGGTGTCCACTGGATGGAAGTGTTATTGCCACTGTTACAGGCCAGCACAGAACCCAAATGCCTCTGTCTGGAAATTGCCCTTTGCTCTGTCTGGGGTGCCAGGCTCTGCCTCATTACCATGGACAATTCCTGTCTGAATGTTCCTGCTTCAGCAATGAATAGGATTCAAAGTTCATTAAATCACTGAGCTCTGTTTATTGAATTCAAAAGCATTTAAACAAGGTCTTGGACTCCTTTTTAGGGAAGATACATGTGGTGGCAGTGTTCACAGGGGTCCCAGGATGAGATGAGGATCTGACTCCATGTTTCAGAAGGCTGATTTATTATTTTATGATATATATTATATTAAAACTATACTAAAAGAATAGAAGAAAGGATTTCGTCAGAAGGCTGGCAAGCAAGAAAAATGGTAACAAAATCTTGTGTCTGAGAGTCTGAGCCAGCTGACTGTGATTGGCCATTAATTAGAAACAACCACATGAGCCAATCACAAATGCACCTGTTGCATTTCACAACAGCAGATAATCAATGTTTACATTTTGTTCCTGAGGCCTCCCAGCTTCTCAGGAGGAAAAATCCAAATGAACGGATTTTTCATAAAATGTGTCTATGACAGATACAGAGCTTCATTTACAGGATACACCAGACTCCCTCCATCCTCACCCATCTTCTGGTCTCTGGCAGTGTTGTTACCTACATTTTTTAGAATAATGGAGTGGCTTGGCCTGGAAGAGACTTTTAAATGTCTCAACTCCCTGTAATCTTCCACTGGATCAGGCTGCTCAGAGCCAGCCTGACCTGGAATGTTCCCAGGGCTGGGGCATCCACCCTGTCTGAGCCTGTCCCAGGGCCTCACCACCCTCACAAAAAACTTACTCCTTATATCCACTCAGCACAACCTGCTGGAATTTTGAGGTGGAAAAAAATGCAGCTGCTGAAATGAAAACTTTTTTTTGGGAATGTATTTGGTAGTTTTGACAGGGGGCATTTCAGGTGTAAATCTGAATTTCATTGCTGTGTTCAGCCTATTCAGAAAAGGAGGCAAGGCAGTGATCACAGGAGGTTTCCATGCTGACAGGACACAAAGTTTTATTCATGAGTGATTAATTATAAGCATATTCATGGACCAGAATAATCTGCCTTTCTTCCTTTTTGTTGCCTGCAAGATTCTAATTTTTTTTCCAATAACTGTTATTCCTGCCCTCTGCTTCATTCAAAAGTCTTGGACTCTTGCTACTGTTATTATTTTTTTTTTTTTTTTGAAACTTCAGGTTAGTTACAAAATTCAGCTCTGAAAATGAGATTTTAAAAGTCTTATAACTCTTCTCATGCTGTTATTAAATCTGGAGAAAGGTGACTATAATTTCATCTGCTGCTCTTTTAGTTTTATTGTTGGCTTGTGAGCAGGACTGGAGAGAGGACACAGACAGAAAGCAGCAGCAGCTGAGAATCCCCTCCCCCTGAAAGGTGATCCAGGTCAGAGGTGAGGGAATGAAGCAGAGGCAGGGCAGCAGCAGGGGAATCAGCAAAATAACAAAGCCTGGCTGAGGCAAGAGAGAAAAAACACCACCAGCTATGCAAATCAGGAGAGATATGCAGGAGCAAAACACACATTGAGGAGTTAACAGAAAAATCATGTTATCATTGTGTTGGGAACCCCATCAAATGCACTTGGCAGAAGGAATTTATTTAGATATAGTTCAGAAATCCCACCAAGGATCCACTGTGGCACTCTGCATTGTTTCCCAGCACAGAGCTGGCTTTGGGGTGCCACATGCTGCACAGCAGATGTCCCTCTGTCCCTCTTGCTGTGCCCACTGTGACTCTGACAGTGCAGCAGATCCAGGAAAGGCTGTTTGTCTGATGCTTGTGCTGTGAGGTGAGCATTGCAAACAGAATATCTGGATTGTTTTCAATGCTCGTTCGGGGGTAGTTCAGCTGGCTTCCTGCTTTTATTCCCATAAAACCACTTAATATAATTGTGGGGACTGAGCCATGGCCAAATGAGCCACGGTTCTGTTGACATCATTGTCCAGTTTTGGTCCTTGTACAAATTTCATTAGCTCACAATGCGCAAGCACAATCAGAAGCAGCAATCAATACTTGAGCAGTACTTCCTGAAGCCCCACATCAAACATTTCCATAAATGATTAAAACTTGTGCTGTGCTAAATCACAATGTGCACCAGCCATGCTGCACAGGGCATTTGTCAGCACTGCCTGAGCATTGCTGCAACTCAGAGAGGGCTCAAGAAACTGCAACAAAACAGAGCCACTAAGCAGGAACTCCTGCCTGCAGTGACAGGGTTTTGCTCAAAGTTTCACTGGGTTTTGTTGTTGTTCTCTTTTGGTTTGTTTTTTTGGGTTTTTTTTTTTGTTTTTGTTTGTTTGTTTGGTTTTTTTTTGTTATTCTTTCTTCTTTTAGGGATGACAGTGATTGTGAAACAAGCAACCCCCTCATCAGCTGTACCCATTTCTGTACTCTGAAACTCTTAGAGTTTAGTTACTCAGAACAATTCTTTTGGAAGGCCATAACTGTGGTTATTTAGTAGTTATTGAAATAATATAGTGAAATATATGAATATATATATAGAAATAATATCATTAAATATATGAAGTATACTATATACAGTATATAGTATATAGTGAAATAACTGTGGTTATTTCAGTGCTTATTGAAATAGTATATTGAAATATATTAGTATATTAATATATATAGAAATCATATAGTGAAATAAATGATGTATAGTATATAAACTATATTTCACTATACTATATGAAGTAAAATATATATAGTATAATATATAGTGAAATACAGTGGTTATTTCAGTGGTTATTGAAATAATATAGGGAAATGTATTAATATATTAATATATATAGAAAAATATCATTAAATATATGGAGTACAGTATATATAGTATAGTATATAGCGAAATAACTGTGGTTATTTCAGTGGTTATTGAAATGATATAGGGAAATATATTAGTATATATAGAAATAATATTGTGAAATATATGAAGCATAGTATATAGAGAAATAACTGTGGTTATTTCAGTGATTTCAATCTCTGTGGGAAATGCCTGCTGTGCTCCTGACCCACAGAGACATCAGGGACTCAAACTTGCCCATTTGTGATGTGATTATCGTGGACCACCTCATGGTCCTGTGGTCTGGGTGACACTGGTGGGATGGATCACACAGGACATCACCAAATCCATGGAAACAGAACTACAGCTCTTTGCACAAATTTCAGCAGGATTTGGATGAGCTCCTCAATAAAAAAAGGAGTTTTTCCATTTTTCCATCTGCATGCAGAGTCCCCATCTCCCAAGCTGTGCAGCATCCCGTGGAAGGATTTGTAAACACTTGAGCACTTTCATTGCTATGCTGCTGCCTGTCCAGTCCTTCACAGAAATCCATTCTGATTTCCCATTTCTGCAGGGATGTTTGCTTATCTTCTTTCAGCTGTCTTGGCCTTCAGGAAATTGAAACAGAAGGGCTCAGACCCCCTGCCAAAGATTTTGTTTCACAGTGCTCTGGTGCTCTTTATGGCTGAGTGATGAATACCAATTTAATTATACTTGGGAGCCCTGGCTGAGTTTTCTTTTGTTAAGTCAGAAGTGTGGAAATGAGTTCCAGCTACTGTTAAAGAATTGTTACAGTGCTACCACCATAAAATACAGAATTTCCACTGTACATGGCTTGTTCTACAGCCCTTCTAAATTGAACTCAATTAAGCTGCATGTCTGCTCCTCTGTCAGGGATATCAAACTGCTCCAGTCACGTGTGGCATGTGGGAATGCATTAAATCAGGAGATTGTCAATACCTCCACACCATGTCCTAAGGTGCCCTTTGCTGAAGCTCCTTTTAAATTACTGTGAATGGCTGCAGGTGTAATAAACACATCTCTATACTCAGGGCATTTATTATGGAAAGGAACCATGGTTTTGCTGCTTTAAGGTTTGTGAGCAATGTTTGTGAGCAGAGGTGGATAAATGAGTATGATCACTGTGAAATTCTTGCTGTGGAACGGGTGAGGATCCTTTATGTGGACAGACTTTGTTGGAATTTTTCTTTCTGTGGAAATATTATAGACACCATATGTTTCTGAAATAAGCTGGTGCATTTCCAGAGATTTCAGTGAAGTTTCATCCCTTAACATTGGCAGAAAATTCAAACTTGTTTTGCGAAAAGAAAAACAACATAACAAAATATGTATGAACCTCATGCAAAATACCTTTAAATTCTCAGTGACCTCTATGGGCACTTCATGAAGCACTAACATTATTCATAATATCTGGTTTTGAGTACTTTTCTCTCTCTTATTGCTGCTTCTTTCCCCAACCTTCTTAAAATTTACTAAGCAACACTGGTACTGAAATGGTATTTCCTAATATATGTGTTCTGGCTGACAAAATGTCAGCAGACTGTTAAACAAAAAAAAACCAAAAAAGAGGAAATTTTATTTATTTCTCCCTGCAGAAGTGGGAGGAGATGAAAAGCCCCATTGTCAGGCACCTCTCAGACTAGGCAATTAAGGAGCAGCAGTGTACTATTCACATTCAGAGCATAATTCAATAAATACATACTGCATGTTCACATTCCACAACTGGCAATTACACACAGATGCAATCAACAGGTCTTTTCCAACATTTTTACAAACCTCATTGAACTGCTAAGAAACCTCAAAGGGCAGCACACACTCTCTGCTTTAAATCTAACCCTAAATAAATTAATAAATAGAAAAAAAAATCAGAAAAAACTGTGGACTGAAAGGATTTATCCAAGGAGAGAATTAAAAATTCAGCATGATTTCAATTATAGGCAAGTTCCTCAGATGTCACCCTTTAAAACAGAGCCCATCACTTCCCATGGAGTGTGGGAATGTTTGGGGTTCTCTGTGATGCAGAGGTGTGAGGTGAGAAGGCTGAACTAGAAGAGAGGCTGGGCAGAGCTAAAGAATAAAGCAGGGATTTGTTAAAAGGATCTCCTCAATGGATCCACCTTGGGCAGCACAAGAGCCCAGCCAGGGCTGCACCCAAGGTAAACCACAATGGACCCAAGGTGAACCAAAATGGCCCCAAAATGAACCCAAGATGAACCAAAATGGTCCCAAAATGAACCCAAGATGAACCAAAATGGCCCCAAAATGCACGAGCGCTCCCGGGGTCTCTCCCTGGGATCAGTTCTGCTCCATTTGCACCTTGCAGTTCATTGTCCCATTCCAGCTTTAGCCCCTGCAGTCCCACCCTGCTTGTTTTTCTCTCTCCAGCCCACGGTGTTTGTGCTCTTGGGCTGAGATTGGGATCATTTGTCCTTGGTGCCCAGCTGGAGCAGGAATTGTTTTGTGTCCCTGCTCTGTGCACAGAGCTCAGCATCCCCTGATGTGAGCCCAGACCCACACACTAGAGCAGCACAGAATGGGAAAAACAGAAAAGCCAAAACCTGAGACATCAAAGGCAGAGCATCCCTGTGCTCAGGCTGCTCTGCACTCACAAGACCCAGGGGATGGAGGTGCTGAGGAGGAGGACACATGCAAAAGGAGCTTTCCTTCTTCCTTCTCTTCTTGGCTTCAAAGGTGTCACTCAGAAATGCCATTATTTGCTGAAGTGTGGGAGCAGCAAGGCCTGTGCAAACTAGAATATTATTTTCATGCATTTTAACAGCTGTTGAAACACAACCAACACTTGTGGTTCCAGCCACAGTTTTCCCTGTGTGCTCTCAGACAGAATCAAACATGAAATTGTGATTACAAGACATGCTGTTTGCTGTTCTGAGTGGTGCAGAGCTCTCAAATCCCTCATGATCAGGAGAAAATGAAAGATCTACAAAGTCCTGGTGACTCTGAGCAGACCATGAGAGCATAAGCTGGGGGGGAATTAGTGTTTTGCTGCCTTTTTCCTTCTCATAGTTCTGAAAGTATGCAGCTTCCTTATCACTTGCTTGGCTCCAAAGAGAGCAGGGAATTTTCTCACCCTCTACTTCATTTGCTGCAAAATTGATAAAAAGTTGTAGCTAATGGGAGTCTGTGGAACACAGATGGATGAGGCACTGGGAGAGGCATCAGGAGCTCTAACACTGATTTATGGGACAAGTGGCTTGGGCTCACTTGCAGTAAACCACTTGAGCATTGTTCACAATCTTTAAATTACATCCCCAAAGAATTCCAGCTGAGGGCTGCAGTCCCCAGGCTGTGCTTTCTGCTGCTCCCATTCCTCACTGAATCCTAAACCCCTCAAGGCCTAGCTTTAAGAGGACATTTGGAGGGTAGTGTTCATTTTGTGACAGTCTTTCCTCATCTGAAATCCACATTTCCAGACCCTTTCCAAGCCCCTAGGATATGATTTTTCTGGGAAAACTCACTGGACTACATTTTTAGGAGAAAAGCCCTTGGGATGATCAGCTCGAATATTGATGGACATCTCATTTCTGCACCTAGTGGTGCTGGGTTGTGAGAGAGAGCTGTTCCTAGGCCAGGGGATGGAAATTTTATTTTTCCAAAACTCTAGGTAATGGAGCTGTTATTCTTCCCAAACTCTAGGTGAGTGGGAGCTGTTCCTAGGCTAGCAGATGGAAATTTTATTTTTCCCAAACTGTAGGTAATTGTGGTTTTAGAAACTCGTGGGACATACTATATCCCACAGGGAAAAGCTGGTACCAACTAGTGATGAGCAGAATTATCACCCTCTGCAAGGCCCAGGAAAAGGGACCAGGTTGCACCAAGTAAAAAAATAGTGCTGAATGCTGTGTTTGTAATTGTGTGTAAGTTGCTCAGCCTGAACTAGGAGCAAGAAATGTGTTCCTCTCAAAAAAAAAAAAAAAAAAAAAAAAGAAAAAAAGAAAAAAAGATGATTCTGCACCATATGCTATGAAATGGAATTTTCAGGTACTCAGTGAAATTTTGAGTAAAAGCTGCATTACCTCTGTGAAGGATGGTCCTGAAGGACAGCAGGAGGGAGCAGGAGTGCACTTTGTGGTACTCACAGTCTGTTTCAGCTTCATTTCATAATCCCCTATAATTGGAGGTCGTTTTTCCCCACGTCTTGAGCGCTCGTTTACCTTTGGAAAGGGTTTTGTGCTCAATGGGTGGAAGGTGTTCATTAAGCACGAATTATCACTTTGTTTAGCTGCTGATTGAGCTGAGGGCTTTGCACAGGTTTATAGCAGAGCATAAACCAAGGCAGAGAGAAGGAAACAATCCTTCAGCTCAATTAGAGATGGAGAGAGGAGCAGCTTTGCTGCTGAGTCACTCGAGCTCCATGAATTGCATCTCATTTTCCACCTCTCTGCTACCAGAGCAAGGACGGATGTTGTTTTCTTCACATTTAAAACACACCAGCCTCAGAGACCACTCTAACCTCCTTCATCCCAGCCATCCCAAGGTGTTTAGAGGCTTTGTATGAGAATCATTCCCCATGGGACAGAGGGTAGTGATTGCTCACTGGGAGGATTCTGGGCTGGCTGAGGTGGGTGGGTGGCTCAGAATCTGTTACCCAAGGGCAAAACTGGCCCCATAGCTCAGTAGTAACAGGTCAGGATTCTTTAGTGTTGTCTGAAAAGACCTTTGTGGTATGACAGGGTTTTGTTTCTGGGTGATATTCCCCAGGCCAGCCAGAAGGGTGTGAAACTCTCCAAGATGCTCGTGGCACATGGTGTGGTTTCAAACTGGAGCACCAAGCCAGCTGTAGAGCAAGGACAATTCTCTGAATTGCTGCAAGCCAGGCCCCAAATGTTTTTTCCATAATTTTTTTCCTGAACTGAGCAGTGATCCTGATCTCCTCACCCTGGCTGTGTGGCCACTGAGCCACCAGCCTTTAATTCACCAGAGCTTATCCATCCCTGCCACATCTGTATGTTCATCTGATGCCTTGGGAAGGCTGGACAGAGCAAAAGAATAAAGCAGGGATTTATTCAAAGGATCTCCTCAATGGATCCACCTTGGGCCGCACAAGAGCCCAGCCAGGGCTGCACCCAAGATGAACCAAAATGGTTCCAAAATGAACCCAAGATGAACCAAAATGGTCCCAAAATGAACCCGAGATGAACCAAAATGGCCCCAAAATGCACGAGCGCTCCCAGGGTCTCTCCCTGGGATCAGTTCTGCTCCATTTGCACCTTGCAGTTCATTGTCCCATTCCAGCTTTAGCCCCTGCACTCCCACCTTGCTTGTTTTTCTCTCTCCAGCCCACGGTGTTTGTGCTCCTGGGGCTGAGATTTGGATCATTTGTCCTTGGTGCCCAGCTGGAGCAGGAATTGTTTTGTGTCCCTGCTCTGTGCACAGAGCTCAGCATCCCCTGATATGAAGCTCAGAATCTGAAAATATAGAAGCTAAAATCTGAGGCATCACATCCAGCAGGCTGAAGCTTCCTCATTTCTCTTTGTTTCCCTATTAGCAGCCAGCCATGAGCTCACTGGCTCTCCCAGACTCTTTTAAAGCACCCCCACCTCTGCTGTCTCTGTATTCAGGCAGACACAAGGGTCAGCAGTTTCCCACACTTCCATTTCCTCCTCATCTCCTGCTCTGCTTCTTCCAGCCTGGGCCAATTTTTCATTAAGGAGAGCTCAGCAGTAGAAAGAGCACACAAGGCAGCACAAGCAGAGTGGTTTATTCCCTTTCCCACTGCCATATGATTCTTTATTTTGAAACGTAAGCACAACATGGGGCATGCTCTTCTTCAAGCCACTGAATTGGTGACTCTCCTCTCTGTGTGTTGTCACCAGCAATCATGGATGGGGGAAAGGCAATCTCTCTCACTACTGATCCTTCCTGGGCAAAGGTAATGGAAGCCTGAAAGATTATTCATCCTCTTCTACTCAGTCTCATATGGTGATATTTTTTTTTATTAGAATAAAAAAATATTTAAAATTTGCACTATCAGGAGGCTGTCTAAGCACTGCAGTTTATTTCATGCTTTTAAATCAGAGCTGCATTAATCAAAATATTTGCCTTGGAATTGAACAACCACTTTACTGCTTAACCTGGGCTGTTCCTTGGAGTGCTCACGTGTGGGTTAAATGAAAAGTAGAGCCCCAGGGTTTGATTTGTTCCTACTCATGTTGGGGTCCAGAGCTGAAAGCATTTAGTCCTGGGTGTCTAAAATGTCAGGTGTCACAATACAACATGAAATGAATGACACTCACATGCTGAGATGTCCAAGGTAAAAAAGTGTGTTTATTTTTGGATTTTGATATTTATAGAATTCTAAACTCTATTTTGGATTTTGGTATTTATAGAATTCTAATTCTAAATCCAATCCGTGTATTGGAGGATGAAATTGCCACCTCTCCAACCACACTGTTGTTGACTGTTGGTCAAACCAACAGTCCATCAATTCTCTCCTCCTCCAGAAAGGAATGCAAAACAATCATTATTTACATGAAAAGTGCACAGGAAACTCCATTACAAAAATGTAAACATCAAAAAGCTTAGAAGAACTTTAGAAGAACAGAGTCAGGGGGGGATTTCCGGTTTTTTCCACACAGAGCAAGGGTCACTCTGGATTGAGGTGAGTGGTCACCCTCAGTCTGTGGCACAAGAGGGAGACAGTCTGGAGGGGATTACAGCGGGATGAAGCCCTGAATTAATCACATTTCGGGAATGCACAGCTGGGAGGCAGCCCAGGGGCAGAGCCTGAACACCCTAATTTCAACCCAGGGATTTCAGATCACTCCTCACACCCTTTGCTGGGGCCTCCTGGAGAACACCCTCCCAGAAGGAGATGCTGCCATGGGAACAGCAAAAGGAGCCCTTTAATATTCTGTGCATTGAGCAGCCTTGCTATCAATATGCTTTTGGGATGGCAGCATTGCTGAGTTTAATGATTAAAGATGCAAAAGTGCAGTTCGGTTCTGTACTTCCCAATGAAAATTAGACCCTCCAGAGATTATGGATAAATGACTACATATCCCAGAAAGTAATTTGAGCAAGTTCCAGATCACTGACCAGAAGAAAATTCAACTACTGAACACAAAGACATGTTTGCAGCCATGAACACTATCTGACAGGGTAACTAGATTATGTCAGATTCTGCTTACAGGCAACTGAAAATAAATAAACCTGAAAAATTACTTCACAGTGGGTGACTGTAGGTGGTGTAAAATACCACTCATGAAGAATTATGATCCAAACCAGAATTACCTTTATGTTCCTAATCTGCTCTCAAGGCTTTCTTTTTGTCTTTAAAATAATAATAATAATAATACTAAAAAAAAAAAGCTACAACCTTAATATTTCTTACATGTCAGCTCAGACCCCCTTGGGTTAATACATTCTGCAGTCTTGTTGTTTACTTCTCATTAAGCTAAATGTTTTATGCAAATCATCTGACATAAAGCCAGACGACCAATCTAGAAAGGCTGTAATTCCATCTGATGAGTTCATTCAACTGAAATCTGTACTTAATTTCCATAATTATACTACCCTATTCTCATAATGTGAACTGATTGCTGCAAAAACACAAAATAACTGAAATGCGTTCAGATTTAAAATATGAAAATGATATGTCCCTTTGGGCACAAGAGTTATGTTTTACAAACAGTTTCTCTATTTTCTTTATTTTCTCCAACAAAATATCTCTTTATTTAAGGCTTTGCCAGCCTCATTTAAAGACTATTAAAATGATAAGAGCTATTTCTAATGCAGTGTTGCCTTGCTAGTAAGAAAAAAAAAAAAGAAAATTAAAAATAAGAAAAAAGCAGGGGGAAAGAGAAGAAAATTGAGGGGGAAAAAACCCACCAAACCAACACAGCAGGACATTAATAATTATATTAATGCATTATGCTCAAAAGCCTGAAGATTGCTGTCTTGTCATGGAGCTTAAACTCAGAACAAACTGGCTGTGCTCTTGCTGACAAGTCTAAGTATCTTTTTAATTATAGAGTCAGACAAATGAAGTTGCTGCTGCACCAAGACAAGTCTGAGTGTAGTTTGGCCTGGAGGAGCTGCCAAGGGCCTGAACTTCCCTTGAGGAGCTCAAACCTTCCAAAAGTCACTCAAATATCTCAGAACCAGAGAGGAAAGCTGTGCCCCAGCTTTGGGTTGGGTTTATGGAGGTATTTGAAGGAATCTGGTTTATAGAACAGCGTTCATTTTCAGTATGCCCCTAAAAATGAAGTCACTAAATCACCAGAAGACCAGGATTTTTATAATTTTTGGAGTTTTTCTTCTGTCTGGTTGTATAACCACAGTTGTCTTATTGACAACAACAATTACAAAAAGTTGTAGTGAAATGGAGCAACACTCAGGACACCTGATGGGAAGGGCAGGGTGCAGAAGAGGTGTTTGAAGAGGTTAAATGACATTAACCTGATGGTGTCACCAACCCCTCCCTCTGACCTGTAGAAAGGTGCTGTCATATTCAGAAATGTGAATTTCCATGCAAAAAAAAAAAGAGTGCATTTTATTATTTTTCTGTCTCTTAAATAGAACAAACCAAATATTTCCTTGGAATACTCAGAAAAGCAGAGGACATTTTTATCTAAAAATCACTGATCCCTGCCTCAGGTTGACCCAAGAATTGGAGTTTTCTTCTCCAGTATTGTCCTGGAGAAGGAATTTTTACCAAAACTGCCCTGGTTTTGGGCAGTTTTGGGAGAAAAACCTCCAAAGGGGTTTCCTCTAGAAAAGCAAATTCAAGTGGATCCTCCCCCAGCTGGTTCAGGTAAAGGATTTCCTTGGAGAAAAGTGTAAAAACTGTTTATTTAACAGGCTAAGCATTCACCAGCACAAAAAATGAATAATATTACATTGGGAGGGTTCTTGAATATATCCCAATTTGTGACCAGCCATTTGTTTGTCCCCATGGATTTGTGTTTGCAAATCAATTTTTTAATCTAGGTGTAACTCTCTCTTTAGGAAGTTTGCAGCAATTCAGCTCTGCTAATGATAATTGTAACACTGCTTTGAAACCCTCCTTCCTTCTCTGTGGGGAGAAAAAGGCAAAGCTGCAGCACTTTTATTTCTGTTATATTTTTAATCATTTTTTCTGAGGAGTTTCTGAACTTTTCTGGGTGGTAGCTGGATTCAGGCTTGGCCTGAACTCTGTGTGCTCTTAAATTGAGAGGAGCTGAAAAATGCAGCTCGATTTTTTTTAAACCTTCCAGGGGTTTGAATGTGCAGCAGCCAGTTCTGCATGATGGATGGTGGAACCAGTTAAATGTGCCACACTGCTGTGAGCCTGGGCAATGAGGCTGCTGCAGGAATTCCATGGGATGCAGATAATTCTGCTCTCACCATGATGACCTTTCTGGGAAAAAAAAAAAAAAATAAAAATAGCAGAATCGCTTTATAGCTTTCTAATAAAAATAAGAAGTAATCCTGTTAAATTCAAGCTCATCCAGCTAAATCACTTGAGCTTTCTCATATCCCTGCTTTAAATATCCTCAGCTGACTTTGCTGAAATGAGAAACACTCCTGGGTAAACAGCAGCTGGCCCTGGCACATCTGTCAGTGCTGGGAGATGCAGAATTACACTTTGGGGCCTGGAATTTGGGAATTTCTTGAAGAACTGGGGCAAAGTTGGGAGCTCTGTGAAGTTGTCCAGATCTCCAGTCCATGGTTTGCTCTGTTTGTGCTCTCAGCGCACTCAGCCCCTTGCTGGGACTCTCAGAAGGAAGAGTGTCACTTGCTTAATTGCCACTATCACTTCCTGGAGCAACTGGTTGTTCTGGTGGAATGAATGCTCATTTGTTTAATTAGCTTAATGGCCTGGAAGTGTCTAAACCCAAAAAGCTCAGTTCCAGCTAACTGGAAAGCTCTCTGTGCTGAAAACAAAGGTTGCTCACAGCCTCATGGATTATTAAGTTTACATTTTTTTAATCAGAACTCAGGAAAAAAAAATATTATTCCATAAGCCAAGTCCTAGGAATTTTACAGTTGAGAGAAGTCCCTTTAAGAAACCAAATTGCATTTTGCTTTGCTGCAGGAAAGGCTAATGAGGCCAATTTAAAGGGATGTGATTTGTTCTGAAAGTGTTGGCCGTTGTAGATTCCTCCATCTCTTGGAGGGAATGACCTGATTTTACTCCAGATGAGCCTGCTTTGGATCCAGCAGTTTGGATTTGTGTGCACTGAACGGCTCTGCTTTTACTGGGCTTATTTGCATGAAGCAATTTGGATGGAGTTTGGCCATAAAAAGACTCTTGCCTGTATTTTCCTGCAGTTTTTTAAGTGATAAACTGTAGTATTTACTTAATGAGGAGCACAAGATTATTTTTTCATTGTCAGTGCCTCCCTGAGATTTACCTGAATCAACCTCAGTGTTTTATTGAAGCAGTGTTCACCAAATAGATATTTTTGTTTATATCTCTCCCCTATTCCATTTCCTGCCACTCCAAATTACAATAATTCAGATGGGTTGGGTTTATATTACACAAAATTTCCACGGGTTGCAGCACGGATTTGCACTCCAGGTGATCAGAGTAAACCATTAATGGTATTTTTATTGTGGTTACAGGTGCTAACATTTCAATTTGCCTCACAAACAGCACTGCTTTTATTTTTATCTTGAATTTTCTCTTACTGAGATATCTGTGTGCCTCCCAGAGCTGTTGGTTTGTGATCTGGGGAATGGAGGGGATGAAGCTGCTGAGATCATTTTGTTGTCACCACAGCTCTTCTCCTTCCAGTCCTGTTCCCACCTGGCTGCTCTGCCTGGAAATTCTTATTTCTTGTTTATTTAATGTTTATTCTTGTTTACGTAATGTGCAAAGTGCCTATTTAAAATAATATCCAGCATATAACAACAGAGAACGTGGTTCTTAAGTCTTATCTGGAGATCTTCTAAATATCAGGCACTGGGAGCAGAGGGAGTTGAATAATCACCAAGAAAATGCCTCAGAGAAGGATTTTCAGATTTTCACTTAGGCACATGTTTCTGCCTCTTTACAGTCCAACAGGGCTTTAAACCCATCCCTTAAAAAGGAGTTTTTAATGTTGTTTGCACCAGTGGAACCAAAATAGTTAGGATGAAATAAAGGGCTAAAGAGAGATTTGGGGGTTAGAAGGGTACCATTACATAGAAGGAAAATATTTAGTAGGAAAATAAGTACTTAGGAATATCTGCTAATAGTATTGCATTTTACATGGAGCTCCTCTGGTAACAGCCTAATGTTTTTCCAGGCTAAAAGGAAATTCACTGGTAGGATCTCTGCTTTGCTGGATGATCTTTCCGTGAGAAGTGGTTCAGGGTGGAGAAGGAGGAGGGAGATGGAGCTGTCTCTGGGGAGGGAAAAGGGATTAAATTGAGGTGTGTGGGTGGAAATCTCCTCTGCAGCCTTACATCAGTTTTACAAACCCGCAAATTAATTGAAGTGGCTCAGGACAGCTTAAACCATTGGAAGGTTTTACTCACTCCTGGTCTGAAAGGTTTCAATGAAAATTCACTCTGAATACTGGCTCAGTAATTGGAATTCATGTACTGGCTACCAACTGAATGCCTAATCAGAATCTATTACTGCAGATCTTCCTAACAAAAAAAATATATGTTCTGGAGTGTAATTCCACTCAAATTATCTGCCATGTCTATAGATTCAGCCCCCCTAATCTTCAGAGGAACAATTGTGCAGAGCAAATATTGGCACATCTTGTGCACGTCAAGCTGCAATCTCCATTGTTCCGGGCATTGCATTGCATTTGGAAAATAAACTTGATTTTCATTTTTCTCCAAACATCATATGATAATCCCTGCACATTTGTTTTACAAAGATGCTGTCTAATTAGTAGAATTCTAATTAAGTTCATATGCAAAATGGTTCTATCAGGTGCCCATTTCAAGCATGAGAACCTTTGGAACTCCCAGAGTTTCTCATGGCCTCAAGTGACATTCCCATTTGCATGAGGTGTTTTAAAGCCCTTTGAGTTCATGTGCTGCTGCCTAAAGGAATCAGTAACAGATCTTGCAGTGCTGCTACAAGGCTGAGCCTGGAGAAGCCTGATCAGGTTAAGCTGCCCAGGATCCTTGGGATCATCCCCAGGGTCTCCATCTGGCTGCAAATTAACTGACACAACCAACCCCACACACAGGATCATAAAGCTTTGTTGTACAGGTGAAGGCAAACACTTGTGTGAGAAAAACAATGCTCACTTCCAAGAATTTAAAACGTTTATTAAAACTTTATGAAAAACACAACAGAAGACTGAATAGAGGAAATATTACAGTGCCAGGAGCAGAGGATTTTCCCCACCACGTGCACACCCACACAATGGAGGTTTTGCCTTTTAATTCTTTAGCCCACCCCAAATTTGTGTCCATCAACTCCTTCCCTGCTTTCCAGTGGTAGAAATCACTTCCTTAAATCTTTTCAGGAGTGTGCCATTCACATTTTCTGAAAAAATCCCTTTGCCCAGGATTTTTCTCCTGGGAGGCTGAGAAGTCTCAGAGAAAAAGAAAACAATTCTTATCTCATTTGCGTCTCCTGTGTTTTGATCCTTTGGAATGTGTTTGGAGATTGTTTACCCACAGGTGATTGTTCCATTGGGTTCTGCTGTGAGTTGTTTTCACTCTTTGGCCAACTGGGGCCAAGCTGTGTTGGGACTCTGGAAAAAGTAATGAGTTTTCAATATTGTCTTTGTAGCATTATGTAAGTATCCTTTCTGTATTTTTTAGTATAGTATGGTATACTATATATTCTATATATACTATAGTTTTCTTTAATATATATATAGAGTATGTATATGTTTTATATATAACTTTATATTTTTTAATTTATTTTATATATATACTTTATATATATAGTATATATAAATAAAGTATATATATTACTTTATGGTATCTATATGTAATATAGATATCATAAATTAATAAATTAACCTTCTGAGAACATGAGGTCAAATTCATCATTCCTGCCTTCATCAGGGCATTCCCTGCAAATACAATACTGGAGGGCAGGTGCTGCCATAGTATTGAGCCAACCCAAATGTCCCAAACTCAGGCCACCCCTGATAACAACACAAGGGGGTAAAACAGCTATAAATCTATAAAACTTCTCTTAACATATACATGATATTTGCCTTTTAATTGTGAGAGCCAACCATCCCATTACTCACCCATCACACCTGCCCAAAAGTCACAGAACTAGGCACTGTGCTGTAAGGATGGGATGGGAATGAGGAATCCTCTGTTTTTCTGCTGCTGGGGCAGCAAAGGGAGCAGTGCCCTGAGGTGCCTGTGCTCATCAGAGCTGTGCAGAGATCACAGTCCTGGGTACTGTGCTGTGAGGGTGGGATGGGAATGAGGAATTCTCTGTTTTTTTGGGGCAGCACAAGGAGCAGGGCGCTGAGGTGCCTGTGCTCGGCAGAGCTATGTAGGGATCCCTAGGGCAGATCAGCATCCTGACACACCCTGCTGCTGCCATCCCTGTGCTGCTGCCTAATCCTGCCTGCGCCCCCTGCCCCTCTGAAACACCTCCCACAGCTTCCCAGGGCAGAGCTGGCTCTGCCTGCACTGCCTGCAGCTCTACACGAGCCTGCATTGTGCAGAGAGAGGAATAAACCCATTATCTGCTTAGTCCCACTGCTGACAGTGTGGCCATGAATAATGAGAGCAGAATTTGGTTGTTAATCCTTCATGTGCAATTAATTTCTCTTTCAAGTACATGTTCAGTGCCTCCTTGAGCCCATGTAAATTACTGGCATCTGTAGCATCCTTTTGCAATTGTTTCCCAGCCCTGCTGTGTGTGGTGGGAGGAATTACCTCTTTTCAGGAGTGTGGAATTTGCTCCTGGCCATTTACTCCACGTCCCTGCTTTTCCATGGATGCAGCAGTGAACAGTTATGAGAAGTTATTGCCTCTCCATCCTTTCAAAGTTGGCACACTTCTGTCATATCCCACCAAATGATTCTTTTCCTAGGCTGAGTAGTCCCAACTTATTCTATTATTGCTTTTATGGAGAGTTATTAGGCAGCCGAGTTTCCACTTGCTGAATTTTTTCCACTTGTAATGTACTCATTTTGAGATGAGAGAACCAGCTTTGTGCCCAGTATCCAAAGTCTTTCTGGGATGTGGTGCACAGGATTGTGGCTTCCCTTTCCTCAGGGCTGAGATATACAGGTCTCTGGGATGTCCCTCTCAAGGGCTTTTAGACTTGCTTTGGCTTCTAAATAATCTTTTTTATTTTTCCTTTATTTCTTTGTCTTTTGTAGGCATTCCAGGAATATTTCAGAAATATTGTTTTTCTCTCTACACAATTTGTCTGTATGCTTTTTGTGGTGTGCACCCGTTACTAAATAATTATTATCAAGAGGAATCATGAAATAATTAGAGCCAGCACTTCCCCCCTTTTGGAATTGCTGAGGAATGTGGTTACTTGGAAGCCACTTGTGTCTCTGGAGCTTTCCTTATTCTTTTTATTCACTGAAGAGCAAAAAAATAATGAAAACATGAAACCTGAAACTTTGTTCTCAACATGAACCTTGGATCTCTCTCTATTGTTACCCAGTCGTTGTTATGGATGAAATCCAACACCCTCTGAATTCCAGCTCATCTAAATTTGCAGCAGCAGATGGGTTGGGGGAACATTCCCCCTCATAGTTCCTGGATATTCAGCTGCCACTGGCACCCACAGTTGTGCACCAACATGTAAAACAGAAATGATTCCCTCCTTGTGAGCTCCAGATGAACTTTGCTCTGTTCTCAGTGAGCCTCCCCCATTTTGTGCAGGAATGTTCACCTGTGAGGCCACAATGAGCATGTTCAAAGCCAGGGATATTTCACTTGGATCCTCTGAAGGGATGACAAGCTCTCTGTATAATCAGAATGGCTTGGCCAGCCAACCTCAGCAGGAGCTTATTTTCTACTCCTAGTTCATTTATAATCCATACTATATTTCACTGCTCTTCCTCTAAGGATATAGCTTCACTTTTATATATATTTTATATGGACTTTACATTATGGCTTCTTAGATGAGAGTCTTAATGTGAGATCATGCATACATTACCCACATGCAAATAAATTATACATGTTCTATTAATTCTCCTTTTCCTTCCTCACCTCTCATGTACAAGCTGAGCTACAAAAATGTCTGTTAAATGCCTGCTCAGGGTATTCCCACTTTTCTGATCCATTGCTTGCTTCTGTTTCTTGGACTAGAATGGAGATTAAAATTGGAAAAGATATTTTCATAGTTTTTCTACTTTGGGAGAGAAATCAAACAGAACAAACTGATTACTGCATCAATGGAGACACAGATGTAGTGTTAGATTGCAGGAGGGACTGCTTGGAAAGAGGAATGAATTGGGTTGGTAGCTCACATTTATGATGGATTATAAACCACAGTGATTTACTATTTAATGCAGGAGGAAGAACTGTGGCATTTCCAAGCTTTGATTCAGGGAAGGAGTGAAATATTCACACACAAGTGGCCCATGTTATTCTAATAAAAGTCCCCACAGGTTGTAAGTCAGGCACCAGCCTTGGCAGCAGGCAGGGCTTTGTAGTAACCTGACTTTTTAATAGCAACCACTGGAGGGAATTAAGGATGCTGGAGTGAATCATCTGCTGAATGGCTGGGTAATTAAGTGCCCTGTTCCTGAACACAATATTCTGGAGGACTTGGGGACATCAGAAGGGCTTGTGCAAAAAGAAGAGTGGCAGAAATAGCTGGGAGCTGTGATGAGCTGTAAGCAAAACAGTGAGAATCTTGGGGTTTTTCTACTGCTCAGGGAGAAAATTAAACAGGTAACTACCCAGAGATCCCAGGTCAGCATTTCCTGCCAGAGCAATCCTCTCACAGCAACAATTGGCCATCGTGGAATATGGCAAGTGCAGGATGACTGCCTCTCCCTGGAAGATGCATTTCAGGGTGTTAATTAGGATTCCTTGGTGAAGTGCAGCTACACTGCAAAATATTTATCCTCTCAGTGCATGTGCTGGGGTTTGGATCAAGGACTTTGGGAAAAATAGTATGATTTCTGAGGAAAATACAATTATTTTTGATGAAAATAGCATGATTTTTGAGGAAAATACTATTATTTTTGAGGAAATGCAATGATTTCTGAGGAAAATAATATGACTTCAGTACCTCACTGTGCTGTGGCTGGACTGAAAGCTGGTAGAATACTTTTCATTTCCCACTCCCACCATCCCTCTTGAGATCTTAT
This sequence comes from Melozone crissalis, assembly GCF_028551555.1. Lineage (NCBI taxonomy): Eukaryota > Metazoa > Chordata > Aves > Passeriformes > Passerellidae > Melozone > Melozone crissalis. Next base: position 3,725,393 of record NW_026535785.1, read on the forward strand.
TTAAGTTCTGAATAGAACTTCCATCAAAATTGAGTTCAGTCCTTCTCCAGACTTCATTTCTTGTGAGTCTCCCACCAAGCAATTTTAATCACAATTGCCAACCTAAGAGTAATTTTAACAGAAGGCACATTTGTAACTGTCAGTGTTCATTCCAGAAACCTTGATCTGGATGTTAAATGTGGGGAAACACAAACATACAATAAATTCCATGCATGCAGCCGAAACAATTTATATTCTTCATACTGAATATTTGTAAGTGAACAACCATATTCTATTCTATAGCAATAACTATTCAAATGAATTTATTGGAGCTGAAATAATGTCAGAAACTCAGGAGCTGTTCATGTACAATTCAGCACAAGGAAAGAGGTGAAATAATGTGCAATTGTAGCCTGAAATTTCTACACCAAGACATTCTGGCTCGCTCTCATTTCCTCTGTCTGCCTCCATTAGTAGCAGAACCCTTTCTGGAGAGGTTTCCTCAGTGCCACAGTACTGCATGTGTGTGATAATGTGCTGAGACTTTACTCATAAGAGATCAAAATGACTCCTTAGATCCAATTCCTCAGCTCTCCAACTGATCTGAGTCGTGTGTCTGCTGTAAATAAATTCATTTTCACTCCCTCCCTCTGGAGATGGCTTGGATCATGGTGGGAGAGGAAACCCAAAGCAGTGAGGGCTCCTCCTTGGTGGCTGTTCGCCATTCATTTAATTTCATTTCATTTCCAGCACCAGCTGTGGCTCAGAGGAGCAGGAGGTGTTTTGGGGGAACAGGTTCTGCTCCAAGCTGTCCCCCAGACCCATTGCCTGGTGGGTCTGGGTTGTGCACAACCAGATGGGGCTGGAGGCTCAAACCAGCCAAGTTCAGGGAGTTTCAAGCACAACTTTCACTCCTTTTTGGTTGGGGCAGCCACACCAGAGCAGCACTCACCTCCTGTTCCTGCCCTTCACCATGGCACTGTGGATCTCCTCCAAATTCTCTGCCTCCAGAGGTTTTGGGAGTGAGCTCACACTGTGGTTATGGAACTGGGGAAAAAATTGTATTTCTATGGAAAATGCTGCAGATAGAAAATGCATTTCCTTCTTGCAATGCTATCCAGTGAGAAAATGGTCTCCCAGTGATGCCTTGTGAGGGCTGAGCTAGAACAGAGGCTGGACAGAGATAAAGAATAAAGCAGGGATTTATTAAAAGGATCTCCTCAATGGATCCACATTGGGCAGCACAAGAGCCCAGCCAGGGCTGCATCCAAGATGAACCAAAATGGTCCCAAAATGAACCCAAGATGAACCAAAATGGCCCCAAAATGCACAAGCGCTCCCGGGGTCTCTCCCTTGGATCAGTTCTGCTCCATTTGCACCTTGCAGTTCATTGTCCCATTCCAGCTTTAGCCCCTGCAGTCCCACCCTGCTTGTTTTTCTCTCTCCAGCCCACGGTGTTTGTGCTCTTGGGGCTGAGATTGGGATCATTTGTCCTTGGTGCCCAGCTGGAGCAGGAATTGTTTTGTGTCCCTGCTCTGTGCACAGAGCTCAGCATCCCCTGATGTGAACCCAGACCCACACACTAGAGCAGCACAGAATGTGAAAAATATCAAAGCTAAAACCTGAGGCATCACCAACAAATTCCATCATCCAGAAAGCAGCACAAAGCAGCCTGTGCTCTGCAGTCCTACATCCTTTTCCCTCACCCCATTATGTGGATGGCAGCACTCTAGAATTAAATTTGCAGCATTATAGAAATAGATTGTACTTACAGTGAACATTCCTTTCCAGCAGAGTTGCTCAACACCTTTTCTTTCTTTGTTTTTTTAAGTTTTTTTTTGTGCAGCAGCAGCTACAATCTGTCTGTTCACATCTGTTCATGCAATGGCCCTAATTTATGAAGGCCCCTCTCCTTGCCAGTAGATTTTATTCCCTTAAATTCTCTTTTAAAATAATAATTCTCAATAAGGACCATGAAATAATCTGGTTTCAAACACAACATGGGATTCAGTGGTTTATTCCCAGCTGTGGGGAGGAGTCCATTGCAGATGTGTGGATCAGACAAGGTGCAAGCAAACCTCAGCATTTTCTTCAATTTCTACAACAAGCATGCATAAATCAGTTCTTAAATGCTCCACTTCTCCCCCAAAAATATAGAGGTCATTTAGCTCTGAGCTCCTTTTTGGGTGTTCCACTAATCATTTGCAGAAATTGAGAGTCAGGTCAAGGGTGAGTAGAGAAAAGCTGTAGTGCTGTCTGCCTTTGGAAGCTGAAAAAAGAAATTAAAGGGACCTGGGACAGTCTCCTCTTGGATTCAGTGTCCAACAACAAGATGTGAGCAGCCTTGTCAGGGAAAAGAATTCTTGTCTCCCCAAATGTTAGCCCTGAGCCAAAAAGAGAATACTGGAGAGCATTGGCAGAGCAGGAGTGGAAGCCACCTCATTGCAGTGGACAAGAAAATCTTTCATAAGGAAAAGGAGACATTTATGGGATGAGAAAGTTGCAGAAGGCCTTGTAGAGTATCTGAAGACAAAGAAAAAGATGCAGCCTTTGCTGTTTATGTGAAAATAGGTGTTTTTTGTGGTTGGAAATGTAATTTTTGGACTGTGTGGCACTAAACCATCACACTTCTCACATTTCCCACTTCCAACACAGATATTGCAGGTGGGGTTTGTCTGCTGGAGCAGTGTCCATCCCTAAAGGGAACTGTTGGAAAAAAGATGGGCAAGGTGGAAGTTCCTACAGGGTGACCTGAGCCTGCACCTGGCCTCTACTGATCTAAACCTTCCAAGAAACCACAAAATATCATGGATTTCCTCCATGCTGCTCTTGCTGAGGGTTTTTTTACTCAAATGCTTTCTGTGCAGGCACATCCAGACTGAATCTGAAAAAAAAAAAAGAGTGTTTGACTTTTTTGGGCTTCTATTCCTTTTCCTTATCTTCCTGTCTTTTATTCCACCAGATGAAATAAAAACTGGAAGACATGGCATTTTTATCTCCCCCTTCATCCTGAGACACCTCTTTTCTTTGCCATGATAAGGTAAATGGAGTGAGCCTTTAAGCACCCCATTGTAAAGCATCTGTTTGACTGCAAGAGTTTCTCTATCAGAGTGTTCAGGGGGAGATAAAAATCACATTTCTGCTCCTGCTCACATTGCCTCTGTTTATATAAAGATTTCATTGGTGCTTTTTGTTGCAGCATCATCCTGCAAACTCATCCATGCAGCTCCAAAGCCACTTGGAGCAGCAAATCTTTTTGGAGTAATTCATTTCCAGGCTGTAAATCCTCTGTGGGATTGGGATAGGCATGGCCAGCATTCCTTGTGTTTGTTGCATTTCCCTGTCTCCAAGTGTCCTTTGCTTGAATTTCCCCAATTTACCAAGCAGTTCTGTGCAGGTTTCTACCAAATTTCCTCTCAAGCAGCAGCTAGAGCAGCCTCCAATTTTGTCAGTAGTGATTTTATATTTAATTCTGGATCACTGATGAAAAGATTGAATTCTAGGAGGCAGCCATGCACTAAAATTCCATTTTTCCATGACAACTTTCCTTGAAAACAGGTTTGTAAAATCTGCCATATGGCTGGTTATTGATGCACTTAATGTTTATATGGAGATGGTAAAATACTAAATTTAAACTGAATATTGTAAATTACACTGCTCTAACATTACATTTACAGGAATTTAAGGGTTTTACCTCTATAAACTGCACTTGTAATTCTACCAGGATATGAAATTGGGTTAGTCTGGCAAATCTTTCCTCCACAGAACCACAGTGACTCACAGTCCCTTTCAATTCTTTATCAGATCAATTCCTTTTCATATTTTTGATGCTAAGCAAACAAGCTCTGGCTGAGTCATTTCACTGAGTCAGTCTTCCTGGCTCACCATTTCCACTCTTACATTTTTCCAAAATTTTATGATTGTTTGCTTGAATAGTTGAGATATCTCCTGAGCCTGTTCTCATAAAACTCTTGCAAGATTTCTTTCTGATTTTTGATATTCTGACGGACTCTATTGAACATGCTCTTGGAAAGAATTTAATCCCTATGACTAGAAAGCACTTCCAAGTTTCTTTCACTACTGCATAAAAATATCATAAAAATAAGATTTAAATAAAAGCCAGTCACTTGTTGTTGGATCTCCCTTGCGCTTTGTTCCCTTTCTTTTTTCCTGACCAATTAAAGCAAAAATATAAGCATTTGTTTTGCTGAAAGAACCCTCCTGTCTCTCAGGCTTTCCTCCTGCTTGTAAAGTTCTGCAATACTTGTTTAGAAAGACTTTTGGGGCATGCTAATTTCAGTAAATTCAGTTTATATCTGTAGTCTTTGAGCTGAAGTCAGCTGGGCACTGGGAATTTAAAAGAAAAGCCATAGGAACAAAACAGTTTGTGAAGGAAGGGAGGGAAAAATCTCCTTTGCAAAGCAGAGAGTTCTTTTTCTGCTTTTCCCTGGATACATTTAATGAGAGGAAAAGGACTCTTGCAGTGACACCTAATTGCTTTTGTTCCTGTGTATTCCCCCTGCAAAATATTAGAAGCTGCAGATCTTTTACTGGATTTGAGGACAGTTGTCAATCACTTTTACTGACAAAAAGACAAAGAAAGGATCATCAGCCCCCTTAGGCATCAAAAATCTTATATTTGCTGGATTTTCTGGCATGGCATTTTTTCATATTTCTGCACACAGGCTCATTTCATAGCTCACGTTCCCTCCATCACCTGTAGGACTTGCACCTTGGACAGTTTTGTATTTGCACAGTTCCATTTCTAACAGGGCGAAAAATATCACACACATCATGCTTTTCCTTTTTAAGTAGAAGGGCAATTTAGAGCACAGAAATCCCCAAGGCTGTGTATTAGGGATGTATGACCTGGTGGAGAAGAGGAGAAGATAAAATAGGAGTCAGATGTGGCAGAGGATGGCCTTGCCTGATGCAGAGCCCATCTCAGCTGAGCAGAGTGAGCACCCTGGTAACAGGGTGCTCTGCCCCCAAATCTGAGCAGGGTATCAAAAATCTTATATTTGCTGGATTTTGTGGCATGGGTTTTTTTTCATATTTCTGCACACAGGCTCATTTCAGAGCTCACGTTCCCTCCATCACTTGTATGACTTGCAGCAGTGGGCCAAAAAATGTCACACCTTGGACATTTCTGTATTTGCACAGTTCCATTTCTAACAGGGTGGAAAATATCACACACATCATGCTTTTCCTTTTTAATTAGAAGGGCAATTTAGAGCACAGAAATCACCAAGCCTGTGTATAAGGGATGTGAGACCTGGTGGAGAAGATGAAATAGGAGCCAGATGTGGCAGCAGATGTGGCAGAGGAGCAGCAAACCCTCTCAGCTCCCCTGATAATAGGGTGCTCTGCCCCAAATCTGAGCAGGGTGTTCCTACCAAAGCCTTCTTTCCATCTCAGTGCACAAAACCATCTTAACAAGCTTCAGAATTGGTCTTGGATTTTATTTGCAGGGTGCTCTGTGGCAGGAAGGAATAATGAATCTGACTCCATGTGCTCAGAACGCTAATTTATTATTTTGTGATACTATATTATATTAAAGAATACTAAATTAAACTATACTAAAGAATATAGAAAGGATACAAACAGAAGGCTAAAAAGATAATAAAGAAAACTCGTGATTCTTTCCAGAGCCCCGACACAGCTTTGCCCTGATTGGCCAATGAGTCAAAACAATTCACATGAAACCAATGAAACAATCACCTGTGGGTAAACAATCTCTACACACATTCCACATGAGCGCAACACAGGAGAAGCAAATCAGATAAGTATTGTTTTCATTTTTATCTGAGGCTTCTCAGCCTCCCAGGAGCAAAATCCTGAGTGAAAGGAATTTTTCCAGAAAATGTGAATGCCACAGTGGATGTTAGGAAGAAGTTTTTACAGAAAGGGTGATAAAGTTCTGGAATGGCTGCCCAGGGAGGTGGTGGAGTCCCCATCCCTGGGTGTGTTTAACAAAGCCTGGATGTGGCACTGGGTGCCAGGGTTGAATTGAGCTGTTGGGGCTGGGTTGGACTCCAAGATCTTGAAGGTCTCTTCCAACCTGGTCATTCTGTGATTCTGTGAGTGATCTTGCTTTTACAATGCACTAAAAATGTCTTTTGTGATGGTTTGAGTCAACAGTACTGAGAATCATTCCTCCTGCCTTGTTGGAAGAAATATTGGGTAATCTTAGGTGCTACTGAGCTGCCAGGGATCTTTTTCACAGGGTTGTTTTGGGTGTGCTGCAGGAACTGTGGAGTTCAAGTGGTTCTTTACCCCAGCCTGGCCTTGCCCAGCCCACTGTGCATCATTCTGCCCTGCAGGCAGGTGGGTGAGAGTTTTCTGGAAGCTGGTTTCATTTCTGTGCCTCCATTTCAAGGATTCCACTGCTGGCTGTCCCAACCCAGCTCGGTTTAACCTGATTTACACCCAAGCACTCAGTCCTTGCCCAGCCCTGGGGGTTGTAATGAACTCCTCCTTTCCTCCAGCTCTCACTCCTCAGTCCCTCCCTTCCCCAAACATTCCTTTTATTTGCAGAATTGAGTTGAAATGTCAGTGCTTCCCACTGACACGCTCCAGTCTCTGATGGATTCATTTCTCCTCTGCCTCTCTGTATTTCTTTTCATTTGTTCTGTGTGAGGAAAAGGTAATAACTAAATCAGATTTCCAGGGTTAACCTCTTGTGTGTAATTTATAATTTGAAGGACCTTATATGGTGCTAAATGGGAATAACCCTTTGTGCAGTTTGAAAAGGTTCTCTCACAGAACTTTTCATGATTGTTTCCTTTGGTTGCTGTTGGGATTTCTTAGGCAATCAATTTTTTTCTTCTTTTTTCAACATATATTAGCAAGAGATACTGATTTTTCTGCTGAATCCTTTCAGTTTCCTGTTACTGAAACACATGCCCTTTTTTTTAAAGAAATCCCAAAACTGTTAGAATAATGAGAAACAAAAATAGTCCTTTTTGTTTGTGGTTTTTTTGGCCTTTTTTTTTTTTCTTTTTGGTATTCTTAACTGCCTTCCAGCATCTCCACAGCTGTGCAGCCTCATTTCAATAATGGGCCTTGAAGCCATTCAGTGAAAGGTGCTCCAAGAGGGCAAATTATAAAGAAGCTGCAATTTGCAAAGCTACACTGACACCAAGGATTAATTCACAATTTGAAGAGTTGAGGCCTCAGCAAAATGAGATGAAGAACAATCCTCATAAGTTTCTTTGTACTTTTAAAGTTATCTCTCCATTCTAAAATTTATTTTCCAATAGCATCTTATGCATGTCTCAGAGTGCATTGCCAGGGTCTTTTGTTTGCTGTTAGAAATTACCCAGGCTCAATTTTCCCCACAGTTCAGTTCCATGGAGCAGCTGTAGGAGGCATTGATTCTCTGTGATTTACAGGAGAGAAGTTTGGGGGGTTTTTCAGCCAAAATTCTCCCACTGTTAATCAATAGGTAATAGCAAGGACAAAGCACTCTCATATTCCTCCAATTCCTTTAGAATTCTTCAGTGGTTCTGCCCTCCATTTCATTAAATCATTAAAACCCTGTAAATTTTAGGCATAATGGGGAGAAGAGAATATTTTTCTCGTTTGCTCTGGGCCTGTCACATCCAAATGATTTATTTGGGCTTGCACAGCTCCACTTCCAACAGCGTAAAAAATATCGACCACATTACACATTTCCCTTTCAAGCAGAAGGACAATTTAGATTACACAAATCCCCAGGCTTGTATTATGGGTATGTGACCTGGTGAGGAAGATAAAAGAGGAACCCAGCTCTTCCTGCAATGTGAGATGGATCTGGGAGAACAGGTTTAAAACTGCTCAAAGATTCACTCCCTCACAATCCTCTGCCTCCTCCTCCTGAGAAGGGCAAGGGATCTATTTCTGGGAGCTGCTTAGCACTTGTAACCTCCTCTGTATTCCCTGGGTTTGAAGCTGAATAGTGAAATTCACCTGTACACTGAAAGCAGCACTTCTTTTATCCTATTTAATGGGACTCCTGTATAGAAGTTAAAAAAAAAAGCACAAAAAATGTGTCAGATTAACTTTGCAGTAATGTGTATTAGAAATACCACAAGGAAATCTGCTTAAGGTAAAAAGGTCCAATTTCAAAATATTTTTACATTTTTAATGAGAATTCCAGCCAAGCCCAGTATGCCCAAGATTTCTGCCTAATTTATCCACAGTCTAAAGTTCTATAAAAAGTAATTATAAAGATTTCATTAATATGATACCATAGACTCCCTTAGCAGGGATAGAAGACAAGACTCAGGCCTGAAGAACCCATGATATAGAGATGATCCTTCAAGTCCATAAAATTCACCCTTAACTGGGCTGTGAGATGTTGTTATACCCACAAACCAAATAAACTGACACATAACCAGCTTGTCATAATTAAAAAATTATTATTAATCTCCTTTTGTTCTGACTGAGACCTGCAATCCTCACTGCCCTCAGCAGCCTTCATCCTTGGACCCAAGGGCAGTCAGGAACTCTTCATCCTTAGACATGGGGGCAGTGAGGAATTCTTCATCCTTGGACCCAGAAATTCTTCATCCTTGGACCCAAGGGCAGTCAGGAATTCTGCTCTCCTGGCAGAAAACCACTGGGGAATCTGGCTGATGGCTGCTAAAAACTGGCATTTTCTGTATTATTTCCTGCACAAACAGAGAACAAGGATGTGCCATCTTTGCCTGCCTTAAAATTTCATTCAGACAATTTAAAAAAAGGTGCAAAAATGTAATCAAGAGCTGCCAAGCCGCAGTAAGTTATTCAGGTTCTCGATTAGAAGGGGGACGTGAAGAAATAAGATTTGTTGGTGTTTCTAGTTTGTGTCGTCTTGCTGTGGCAATTATACTTTCAAAAACGACATGCAGGGATTCTGTGCATCCCTGATTGATTGGAGAGGCTGGGGATGAGCTGCCTGCGCTAATTTGGGGCAGGGAGAAGGTTCTGGAACAGCCCCATGGCTCATGTTTGGGGTGAGGGTAGAGCTCCGTGCCCTCTGACAGATTTGAATTTATTTTTATCAGCTCATCCTAAGGAACTTCTTGCTGGTATTGAACCAGTTGGACTTCTTGAGGCATTTTTTGAAATTATTATTTTATTTCATTACTTGTCATGAGAGGACAGCCTCTGCCTTGAGTCCCTTGGCCTTTTGTCCTTCATGCAAATGCACCAAGAGAACTCCAAAAGGGCTTTACAAATGCTGGGTAGAAGGGAGCCTGGAAGTGAGAGCTTTTAGAAACTCTTAGAAAAAAGTCTGGATGAGACAGCAGAAAGGTGAAAAAGTCACCCCTTGCATTCATAACTCATATAACTTGTGGCTTTTCAGGTACACTCTCAGCCCAGCAATCTCCAGGAGCTTCCTGGACTGTATTATGTTATATTATATTATATTATATTATATTATATTACTCCCCAAAAAAGGGAGTTTAGCCCCATCATCTCTTTCCTTAGAAACAAATCACAACCTGGGTGTTTCCCCTCTTTGATGGATTTATTTCCTTTTCTGGCAGGTAAGGAGCAGAATTTGGGTTTAATGAATACAATTAAATATTGGGACTGCTGGACACAGACAGATTCCTCTTTTCCACCTGGCTGTTCCAGCTGCCACAGGGGCTGCACATGAATGCTCTGGTTTGTGTCAGCACCTGGATCATCCATCCTGGAGCAGCAGCCACACTTTCAGCTTTCTGGAGAATGTGGCTTGTCCCTTAGCATTGCCTGTTTGAGGGAATTTAGCATTTTACACTGTTTTGCTTTAGTTGTTTTTTTCTCCCTTCTCTCAAACTGTCAGGGATCCTCTTAATAGAAGTGGGAAATTAATTTCTGCTTCAGAAGTTGCTTTGAAATAGACAATATACTGCAATTTGATTTTTTGGCATAACATCTTTCCTACACGCTGAACTCATACCTCTTCAGTAATTTTGCCATTATAAAAACAATGGATAGTACAGTTTATCCACCCCCCTCCTTCCCCCCACATCTATTTAAAACTTAGAAAATAGCCTAAGGAGTTTGTTCTTCATACCCAGCATTTAGAATCATTATCATCAAATCTTTTACAGGCTGGACATTATCTTGTCTTAGCATCACTTCCCAAGATATAAAGCACTGGGGGGTTAAGGAATGACTTGCCAGAGCTCATGGCCAGAGCAGTTAAATGACTCTGTTATATCCTCCATAAAAAGAGATTTTCATGCATTACTCCCAGCACACTGAGACATGAATGTCTGCCTGTCTACATCTTAAGGTGTCCTTGAGAAATCTCCCTGTGACAAGAATGATTTGTTCCAACAGCTTCAAAAATTCACTCCCAGGGAAAAAAAAGGCAGCAGCAGGGAGCACGTCCCTGGCACTGAGACAGCAAATGGGGCTGGTGTTTTCAGGGGTGCTCCTTTTTCAAGGGGGTAAAGCAGAGAAGCCAGGGATGGAGAGTTTCCCCTTCAGTATCACTCCTTCAGCCCTGAGCATTTCAAAGCCAAGGCTCACAGGAGCAACAGGATTTACATATTTTAAGGGTGAATGTAAATGGACCCTTCTGGAGGCTCCTGAGGAGCACTTGGTGGTGTGCACAGGAGGAGAATCGTTATTGGTGCTTCTCAAGGCTCTGAGGAACTTCAAACACCCAGGAACTCTGTGGTAGCTCCTTTTCCCTTGAGACACAGGCAAGGATTTTCAGTGTGTGTGAGCAGGAGAGCCAGAAGTGATGGGGAAAGCAAAAGGAGCAAATCAAATCCAGGAGTTCACGTTCTGTAGCATCCTTGTGTTTGGGACAGCAGTGGAAAAGGATGCTCTGAAATCAGAGCTGCCCTTTAGGCTGTTTTGTAGGATTCATACCCAAAATGGGACAAATCCCAGGGGAAATCTGAATTCTGTGGGAATTCTGTCATTGTGGGTGGCCCTCAGTCAAAGCAGCCAGTTCCATGCAATGCCTTGGAAATTAATATTGTGGTGCTTGGAAAAAGAACAGGAACATGAGAGTCAAGCAATGACATTTTTGCCTTCAGTTTTAAAAGAGGACTAGTTGAAAACCTTAACCTCAGGAAAAAAAAAAAAAAAGAAGTGGAATAAGGGAATCTAATTAAAGAGCTCAAACCTTGTAGTGGTAGAGCTAATGTCAGCATTATTCATACCTCAACGTGGAAAATTTGACAAAAGAGCACAAATGGAATTTAAATTGAAAAAAAGACACAGGGGAGCATCTTCTCTGTCTGAAAGTAATAAATGTTTGGAGTGAGCTCCCTGTCAGGGTTTGGGGGGTGATGACAATCAGGGCGTTGTCAGGAAGCTCCTGATTTTTGCTGTGTGGAAACAAAGCATGAATATGGATGGGCTCAGGTGAGCCCCGGGTTCTCAGGTGTTTGCTGCCAGCCCCTCCTGAGCACAGAGTGACAGTGCAGCACCACCACTGAGTGACTGGAGAGGCTGGGGATGAGCTGCCTGTGCTGATCGGGGGCAGGGAGAAGGTTCTGGAACAGCCCTGGCCTGGGGTGCCCATGGCTCATGTTTGGGTGACGGTAGAGCTCTGTGTCCTCTGACAGATTTAATTTATTTCTATCAGCTCATCTTAAGGAGCTTCTGATGGGAAGGAAGTTCTTGCTGGTATTAAACCAGGTGGACTTGAGCCATTTTTTAAATTATTATTTTATTTCATGACAAGTCTCATGCTGCTGGCACGGGCCAGGCCCTGCCGTGGAGAGAATTTCCTTGGATTTTTGAGATCTTAGCTGTGATCTCTGTGAAAATGCTTTTCTCCCTGGTGTTGGACTGTTTTCCAGCCCATAAATACACCCCAGAAATATTTGGCCAAGGTAAAAATTATTTAATTTGTTTCTATTGCTACAGAGCTAAAATAGGTCATTTGTTATTTGATCGTAAAAATGAAGAAGGAAAGGGGAGGACAATGGTTTGGAGTTAGCTTTACAAAAACATAATTTACACATGAGTTTTTACCTTTTTCTGGCCCTTATTAACACCTTTTCTCACACATTAGAGTTCATCACTGATCCCAGGTGAAATGGTGCCCATCTCCCAATTTACCATTTAACAATTTGGGCCATCTCCTGAATTACCTCTTGCATGGCTTAGTGCTTCCCTGATGAATTCTCTTCTGCTTTAGATTGTTTTTATTCTCAAATTCAGGCCACTGCTGAAATTTTAGGAGCCTCAGAGAGGAGTTTAATTCCATGTAATGACATGATGGAGGTTGTTTTGACAGCTCTTTGTGGATTCTGTGTAAACACAGTTGTTCTGCAGGAATTGCAGCTTCATTTTCTTCCATGAATTCAGAGGAAATTAAAAAAAAAAAATTAAAAAAAATCTTCAATCCATGATCACTCCCCATTATGAGCTTTCAAGAGAAAAAGAATGCAAGGAGCATTTTTGGGATTTAGGGACTGAAGGCCAAGCCTGGTAAAGTCAAGTGGAGTCTTTCAATCTTTTTTCATAGTCTGAGAGTGGGACTTGTTTCCATTTGGGTAAATTGATCTCTTTTTTTCACACAGATCCAAATTAATGGAATTCCTTCTGTAAACATATACTGATTGCAGTACTTTGAATTTCTCATTTATTTTTTAGAGGACTCTTGCATACTTCGGTAAATATTTGCTCATTCACAGAAAGTTTTTTGAGAATCCCCAGAGTGATTATTTCAGGGCAATTGAGGCATTCACAATAACAGATTTTTCGCAAAAAATAAAAATAAAAATAAATTACCATACAAGTGGAATATACAAGGTTGTTTCCTCAGCTGCCATGAAAATCATCATTACATCCATCTGTGAGTGTTTGTCAACATGATTTGTTTCTAACAGGCCAATTTAGGGGCTGTTTGGAAGCCCAGGCTTATCTGACACCCATCTGGTGAGGATGCACCCACACAAACACAGCTCAGGACTGTTCTTCATCCTTTCCCACAAAACCCAGCCAGGAACCTGCAGATCCCAAATCCAGACTCTCCTGCAGCTCCTGGAAGAAATTCAGGTGGGTTTTAGTTGGGCCATCAAGATTTATTTGATTGCTCATCGTGTTGGTGTCAGCTAAATTGCATTTATTTGTGCTTTCAAATGATGTTCTCATATTGGAGAAATTCTCCTTGTCCCTAAACACAAAGTTAAATTGTGTTTTTATCCTTACAGTTTATGGGAAATTTCTTTACTTCTATAAGTTTGGTCCTTTACAAATTCCTTTAGATTGCTCAAGAGAGCAGGAGGCAAGATTGTTTAGAAAACAACATTTTTATTATTATTATTTTGTTTCTTATTTGTTGGGTAGGCAAAACATGCAGAAATCTACCTTCCAGAAAAAAACCAAATTAAGTACCTATAGAAAAATAAAATGTTGCAAAAAAGAAGCTGTAAACAAAACAGAAGAACAACTTCCCATGGCTGAATGCTATTTTTAGCAGATTTCTACTTTAGTTGGCAACAATGGAACTGCTAGTTCAACTAATGCAGTGCTTCAAATTTAATCACCTTAATTTATTCACACTGACCAGGAACAGAAATACAGAGTCCTTTTAATTAAATAACAGTCCCTCAGAATGCAGGGAAAAAATATATATCCATAGGGCATTATTATTCCAAGTTTCCTGCTTTCAGTAAAGACTTTCAAAACCCTCAAGAGTCACTTATGGTCCTTTCCTATTAATGAAATGATTAATAGAATATCATAATTACTCTTTAACAAGGCAAGACATACTTCCCTCAGAGTCAAGGGGAAAAGTGAAACAAGGATTATTGTAAAAAGTTTGGTCAAACAACTGAGAGGTAAAGAGAGGAAAATAAAAACCAAGTAAACAAACTAAAGTTAAAATCACGCAAAACCCCAAAAGCAACCCAAAACCTGAGCCCTCTTTAACTGAAATATTGGATTCTTTAAATTCCTCCTTTGCAAATCCCACCTGAAGGCACATCCTCGTGCAACTCCTATTTCTGCAAGGTGATAGGAGTTATATTGAGGAATTAAATTTTAGCATTTACTAGAAATTGAGACATTTTCCTGCTCTTTCACCTCCATTTTATTTGTTCCTTTTCTGATTAAAACCAGGGTACACGAGTACTTAAACCTAGGAATGAGCAATGAATCAGAGATTTCAAATGATGCTCAGACATCCCTGGAACAGAGTGCCAAGGGTTTGAAATCCCCTTTTTCTGGGCAGGGCAGGTCCTGGATCCATCCTGGAGCTGGGATGTGCTGGGCTCAGGGCAGCAGTGAGGAATCAGACAAATTCACTTTCTGACTCCCTGTGTAATTTCAGGGCAAGCCGCTTAACCCCTTCTGGCTGCTTTTGTCACCTGCTGGCTGGTGGTTGATGGTGTAAAATAAAAAAAAATTCCAGTGAAAAAGAATATTATTGAAAAGAACAAAGGGAGAGCCAGAAGCCCACACATTTCATGGCTCTGACTCCTGGGTGGTGCTCTCCAAAAATCCCAGGGTGTCTGCAGGAGTCACAAATTACTCCAGTTAGAATGGATTATAAATCTCAAGTAAAGCCCAGTCAATTCTACAAGTGATATATTTCTTTTATTACTGACCCTTTATTGCTTCTCTGTCTCACACACATCTATCTTTATCTGTCTTTTGTTCCTGGGCACAGGGGGTGTTGTGCTGCATTAATATTCCTCTCTGCAGCTTTTCTAGCCAGTCCTATTTTCTTTCTTTCTTGTATCAAGAAAGTTGAATTTTTAAAAAATATTTTAATATTTTTTTTTGCTGGATTTCGCTTGGCTATGAAACAAAATATAGGGATATGAGAACTAGGATGGTATGGAGATGGAGACTCGAACGGGGATGGAGATGGAGACTGGGATGGAAAGGAAAGGAAAGGAAAGGACAGGACAGGACAGGACTCGCCTCTCTGGTAACTGTGCTCATGAGCAAATAACCTCAGAGTTCTGCAGAGCTGTTTAAAAGCCAGGTTGGACCTTCCAGCCTGGGCAACCAGAAAATGCCAAATTGAACCCACATGGACACTGAGAGAATGTGTGAGGTCGAGTCTGTACCACAGAGAAACAGGAGAGACAAACCTTCCATGCCATGTCCAGGATGGCACACCATGTTGTCCCTCAACACGTCCCCTTTATTTTACACCAGAAATTCTTGCTCCACTCATGGCAGCAGGAGAGGAAAGTTCAGATCTCCAAGCCCACACCATTGTGATGCCTGAATGTGAAAATCTCTTGGAACAAATACACAGAACGGAGAGAGACAAATCTCTCATCTACCCTCGGGGACCAAATGCAACTTACAACTGCTGAGTGAATAATTAGTGTTAATTAGCAGTAGAAATTGATGCCTTTGGAGATAGTCTGCCAAGTTTTTAAGCACTTTAATACTAATGGATTTTTTTTTCTCTGGGATAAATCTTTATAGAGGAAGCGAGTGCAAATTGATTTTTAAAGAGCCTGTCCAATGCTGAATTTATCTTACAAAAACATTGGGTTTAAAAACAATTACATTTGCTTTCAGTGTATTTTAATGCTTTTTCCAGTGGATTAATTTCTCTTTAAATATTTTTGCTATCATTTTTTTGCCTAGTTTCTTGGAAAAGGAGTCCGTGGAGTACATTTGCATGTTTGGAAGTTGTTAGGATAAAATATGCCACCATGTCAGCCTACTTAGTTCCTAAATCATTCTTCAATTATGAGGAAGTATTCAGCTGTAATGATAATGGCAGTCTAATGACACTTTGAATCACAAGAGTAAAGTTCACTGAGCAGAGGCAAAGACCTAAGAGTTAAGAAAATTTTCCAAGCAATTTCATGTTCTCTCTGTTCAAACAGCCGCTGTCTGAACCCAGAATCCTGATTTAGCTTTCTTTTCACATCCTTCAAGCTAAAATAAAGTAATGGGGCCAATAGGATTTGGAGCAAGGGTTTGAAAGTGCCCTTCTGACTCAGATGGCATTTGGGATTTGGGCATTTCCATGGGGAAATCAATATTTCAGGGATTCAGGGCTGGCTGGCACACTGACAGTGGCACACCAGTGGCACTGCCCTGCTGGCTCTGGGCAGGGGCAGCAGAATCAGACTGAAAAGTCAAGGATAAACAAAATATCTTGATTTCCAGAAGTTTTGGTCACCTTGGTTTCTCTCTGAAGTTTCTGAGAGAGATGTTTATTCAGGACATCAAAACCCTGATGGAGAAAGCTTAGAGCTGTTTGCAGGCAGTTGATATGGAAAACTCCAAACCAGCACAGAATAAAAGCTGTTTCTTGCATTATACTGCAGCCAGGAGTCAGAGAAGTAAATCAGTGCAGGAATTTCTTTGTTGTTATTGCCAGAAACACATTGAGGACTTTCTGGAGAAATCAGAGCTGAGAGGAAGGTTTGAAACAGATACACATTCAATATTAAGCACATTAATTCCCATAAAACTGTGTAACTTTTCTAGCAGGTACTGTAGCAGTTCCAGGTTCTGTGAAAAGCTTGCTGTATTTCTTTCTAACACTGTGCAAAATGTGCAGGCAACATAAAAACCAAATTAATTTCCTGCAGCACGAAAGAAGTTTGCTATCTCCAGTTTAGATTTAGAGGGGAAAATGGTTCTATTTTGCACTGCTTGAGACCTCAGAATATTTGTTCCCAGAGGTACAAATATGAGAGTCACAAAATGAGCAATGGCAGACAAGAGCTTCTCTGCTTTTCCATTTCTTCCACTTTTAGAATTATTTAGAATTTTTTCTTATAGGTCATGATGCAAAGCCAGCTCGAATCCATGAAGTACCTCCAGTGGTTTCCACAATGTTTGGATGAGGCTTTATTTGAAAATCACTGGGTGCTCCACAAGAGCAGACAATTCTGTGACCCTCCAGGGAACTGCTGAAGTTGCATTTGCCTTAATGACAAATTGAATTTTTGTTCATGATGTGCCTAAAAGGGAGACAAGGCACAGAATTGATCTGGTGGATCACAGCAATGGTGAATTAAAACCTTGAATTCAAACCTGTCACCATTCCCACAAACCATTTTTGCTACCTAGTTTCTAATCACACTGCATAAATAAATTGGAGATTTTTTTTTTTGAATAAACATGTTTTTGTGTTCGTCTTCCAGATGAATATGTGGTGCATGTGTTCTGCATGGGTTTCAATGCAAAATTAAAGATATTTGGGACACAAAGTGCCTGTGACAGAGAGGAAAGAGTGTGAGACCTGGCAGCACAGGTGATGTGGAGCTGGCCCAGCCTCTGTCTGTGTGGAAAAGCCCATTCAAGAGCAAACTTTTCTCAAAAGAAGCCTTTCAAATATTTACAGAAAAGTAATTTTCAGGTACACTGAGATTCTGTACATTTTTAAATCCTGAGACACCATAATCCTTCGAGAGAATAGGTGTTGTTTTGGGTTGTGTGTATACTTTAGAGCAGCACTTGTTGAGTTTATTTTCCCTCTTAATACCAGAGACAGCAGTGACTTGAGTTTAAAATAAAAATAAATAAAATGAAAAGTAATTATTGCACAGGATATTTTACCCAAATACCCAAACACTCTGGTCTGTACACAGATTTTAGTGATACAAAACCTCTCCACACAGCTCTTGTCCCTCCTCTGTGATTTTATCAGGAATTTCAGACACACAGCTCTGAGGATGTGCATTTATGCTTGGCTGGGCTCAGGCTCTGGGAATTTGTTTGGTTGTGAACAGAGCATGAAAGGAGACAAGCAGTGGCTATGGAATTATTTTTGTTTGTACCAGCTAACACCAGAGGCTTTGGGGATCACAAATATGCTGTGTGCTGGTATTAGGGAATTCACCACTTTATCAAAATGTTGGGTTTACAGGCCCCTGGAGAGTGACAGTTTTTCCTGGTTTTTCAGTGAAAATGAAAATGTTGGTGTGAGCCAACCCTCTGTGCTCACACCTTTCCCTGCCTGCACCTCCCCTGTTCAATAACATCCTTTGCCCTCTGGGTATGTTAAGCACAGCTTGATTACTCTAGAGAATATTTTCTCCTTTTTTTTTATTGCTTTTGACTCTTTATTACTGCTCATTAGAATGTTATTAACTGGGTTTGGGCTATGACAATCCTCAACAGCTGCCTCACACCACAGAGCATTTCCTTCCCTGGGCCTTGGGTGATTCCCTTTGGCTGGGCTGGAAGAGGCAGCAGAGAGCACCGACTTGGATTTTCTCACTACCCATCTCCTGCCCCTCTTCCTTCACAAAAATGTGATTATTAGTCACAATAATGTAATTTTTAGTCACAATTATGTGATTTTTAGTCACAATAAGGTGAGAGGTTTTCAATTGTGCCTCATCAAGGATCCTGTTAATGACTTCAGGTGTGTTTTTGTGCTTTCCACCCTGACCCTGATGATTATTTTGGGACAGTTGGTGATGTGAGTGGGGTTTCAGTGGGAAAATAGGCAGGGTTGGGTCTGCTATGAATGGAAATGGATTTTCCTGTG
The DNA here is from genome assembly GCF_028551555.1 of Melozone crissalis. Lineage (NCBI taxonomy): Eukaryota > Metazoa > Chordata > Aves > Passeriformes > Passerellidae > Melozone > Melozone crissalis. Next base: position 3,743,781 of record NW_026535785.1, read on the forward strand.
TAAAACCTCCCTGGAGAGAGCACAGACATTGGTTGGGCTTGACTGGAGTGTCCCAAAGGCCACCAGGGCTCTGCAAAAACCTGCTTGGGATTTGCTTCCACCACAGCTTGGCGCAGAAGGGTCACTGCTCCTCTTGGCTCAGGGAAGGCCGAGCTAAAAAATCAGCATTTCTCTTTTTATGAGAGATTTATTTAAAGGATTGCAGAGCAGAGAGCTGTAGAAGGAAAGGAAAAGCATGAAAGAAATGAAGAGCATCAGGTGAGGCAATGCTGTGACAACACCTGGAACCTGAGAACTGAGGAAAGTTGCATTTTTGGGGACTGTAATTCACAGAAAAGCTTCCCCACCTCTCTCTGTCTAGCTCAAAAATTATGTTAATTTAATTAAATTATAAATTTAATTGCATAAATTATGCATACTTGATACATACCTTGTTACATAAAGTATGTATATACCTAGATATAATATATAATATATTATGATATATTATACATATTATAAATATAATATATACATAAATATAAAATATTATTATATTATATATTATGTATATGGCCACATATTATATATTATGCATATTACCATATAATATATAGTATATTATATGGTAAATTATATTATATTAATTTTACATATATTATAGTATATATTTATTTATATATAAAAATAAATATATATATATTAATTTTATATAGATAAATATATTTATATTATTTATATTTATTTTACATATATTGTAGTATATTACATAAAGTATGTTGATATATCATATTTTGATATGTAAATTATAAATCACTTAAATTATAAATTTAATTACAGCTCACAAATAAAGCCCACAAGTGTTTGCAGGCTTCCTCCTTTTCTCTTTAGTCAGAGTTTTTCATTTTTCAAAGCTGGAGTGAAATCACAGCCACATCCCCAGAGAGGACAGCGAGGGCAGGGGACCAGGGCAGGATATAGCTTTATCCACACAATTTAGATTTTGTTTTTACTGAATTATGCAGTAGCAGAGCTCTCAAACCTCATGCACTGATAATCCCAAACCAGTGCTGTGGGAATTGTCTGAATTTGTGAGGAAATATGAAGATCTTGAAAGTCGATTTTTACCAACACGAGATGCAGGCAGTTGAAGTGCAAAGTTGTAATAAAAAATAAATTTCATAGCCCTTTTTGTGCATTAAAATTAGCCATTCACTGAAAGAGTTTTGGATCAGGTCTGACCTCCAGCATGTACAAAACTCCTGTGTCTTTTTATTTTTATTGTTGCTCTGTTCTGGAATTCTTTTGATCTGAGACCTGTATTTATTCCCAGGCTTTCCACTGTGGGTTTGTTTCTTGTTTGGTTTTTGTTTTCCTTTGAGATAAAATATTGAATTGAGTTCAAACATGCAAATAATGGATTTTAAATGTATTATTTGATATCATAAAATAGAAAGAAAAAGGGGATTTTTATTGCCTTCTAAAAAGGCCATGTTAGAGAAAATTTGACATTTCTCTGGTAAACTGAAAATGTATCATTTAAAGTCATTGTAGTTTATTTGCTTTACCTCTAAGCAATTATACAAATCTTAACCAATCAACATTTCAAATGGAAAAATTTTGGAATTGAAAATTCACCCTCATTTTCTGAAAAATGCAGCCACTGAATATGTATACTTTTTGGCATTCAGAGTGCAGTTTGTGCAAGAAAAATTAGCTAAATTTAATAGTTGCTGGATGTCTTTTTGCCAGTTTGTGCCCAACTGCAGGACTTGTTCATTGCTTGTCTGTTGGTGTCCTGGGAATGGGAGCACAAGGAATTCAGGATTTCTTTCCCTGTGTGTGCACTGGGAGTGTTTGGAGCAGGGAACACCTGCAAAATTTTGATTTTACAATGAGTTCTGAGCAGCTTTAAACATCCCACTGCTGGTGGACGCACTCATTGTGTAGAGATGATGATAAAAAAATCAGGGTTTTTCTTAGTAGCCTGAATTTTTGGACCCAATCTGCCCAGATATTTTGGTGTCTGGAAGTGGGGAAATACTGAAGGCAGAATATTTCCAAGGCCAGCAGAATGTGCTGGCGGTAGCTCTAAATGTCACATGTGGCACCCAGAATTCCAGAATAGCCCTGCACCATTTTCTGTTCCATTCCAAAGGGAAAAGAGAGAGAATTTTCCAGTGCCCAGCCGTGGAGTCACCAATATCACCAATGTATTTTAACCAATATTTGTCCATCTGAACTGAAAATGAATAAACTTTCCAGCCTTTCAAACACAATTCTGTGCCCCATTTGATATCTTTTTGTAAATTTTTTGGCATCTCTGATAGTAACTTATATTTCTGTGCCCAGTTTTCTTTGCATTGCTCACCACCCATCTCTTGCCCCTCTTCATTCACAATAATGTGATTATTAGTCACAATAATGTGATTTTTCGTCACAATAAGGGCTGGATCAAGTGATTGTGCTGCAGGAACTGAGGCTCCATCCATTTGTCCTTAATGAGCTGCTTTTTTTTGTCTTTTTTCTTCTCAAGGCTATAAGGCAGCCATGAAATAGCACTGAGACAGCAGAAGGTCATAATTTGGGAAGGCTTTTTATTTTTAAAGAAATATTGATACAGTGGAATTGATTGTTTTGAAGATAAATGAGGTGACAGGCGCTTTTTGTTTCTTTTTCTATGAATTTTCTGTCTCAGCATAATAGTGACCGTTTTTTACCTCAGAAAATAAAAAGTGACTTTTTCATCTTGGAATTCTATCATGGAGATGGCTTCAAAAATCAAATTGATGTTTGTGGAAGAAAATTTTTGAGGTGGGGGAGATGAATGGAATTATTATGTGATGTAATTAATAAGTAAATTTGGGAAAAGGAGAGATAACTGAATTTTAAATTGGGAACATAAGAAGAATTTGGCAGAGCAAGGTGGTGAATCCCAGAAAGCCCCAAGTGCCACATCCACGTGGATTTTAAATCCCTCAAGGAATGGTGACTCCATTCTCTTTGGGCTGTCAGTTCCAGGTGAAGAAATTTGTCCAAAAATCCTGGTTAACCCTCCCCATGCACAACTTGAGGTTGTGGTTGTCATTATTAAGGATAATTCTGTGTCTCAGCACTGCTGAACCCTGCTGAGCTGCCCAGTAAAACAGAATTGATGATTTTTTTACTCACTTGAGCATGAACAGAAACCTTCAAGTAGCAAAAATATCAAAAGGCCAAGTGGGAATTGTGGTTTTTCTCCATGACTAAACTGGCCAACAACAGGATGATAATTAGATGGAGAATAAGTCACACTTTAAAATCACTTGTTGCTTTCCTTAGCAAAAGAGAAAAATCATGGTCACAGTGAGAGTAAGGGATTTAATCTGATAAATATCAGATTTCCCTTCTGCCATTCTGATAAATATCAGATTTTTCCCTTGAACCACAGGGAAATGCAGCAATTGGCCAAAATAAACCTCGTGTGTCCCTATGATTGATACAAGAAAGGCTGAAAGTCCCTAAATATTTCTTAAGAAAAGAGGAAAAAACCATTAAATTTGTGTTCTGTGAGGCGTGCAGTCCAGGCTGGATAATAAACAGCTGCCACTCTCAAGTGCTGCAGCACATTAAAGCCATATTTTATTGCCATTCAATTGAGATTGCATTGCACTTCTGCCTCGTTCCCATATTGACAGAGAGATTTGGGCTTGGTTCTGGTTTTCATTCCTGGTTTTCATTCTGCTTTTCATTCTGCTTTTCATTCCTGCTTTTCATTGTGGTTTTCATTCTGGTTCTCATTCCTGGTTTTCATTCCTGGTTTTCATTCCTGGTTTTCATTGTGGTTTTCATTCTGGTTCTCATTCCTGGTTTTCATTCCTGGTTTTCATTCCTGGTTTTCATTCTGGTTTTCATTCTGGTTCTCATTCCTGGTTTTCATTCCTGGTTTTCATTCCTGGTTTTCATTCTGGTTTTCATTCTGGTTCTCATTCCTGGTTTTCATTCCTGGTTTTCATCCTGGTTTTCAATTCTGATTTTCAATTCTGGTTTTCCCAAATGTCCTGCACCTCATGGCACATCAGAGGAACAAAAGGACACCCAACAGATGCTGTTTCTTGTTATTTTTTTATTTTAGCTTTGAGGGCTTTTTATCTGAGGGCTGTGTGATAAAGTGATGTTAATTTTTAATTTTTATTAATTTTTGATTGATTTTTAATTGGTTTCAGTAATTACACTACACCATAAAACCATCCTGGTTTTCCTCACTGTCCTCCAATGAAATACTTATTTTTGAAGTTCATTATTCTATCAGAGGTGAGTGATGCAGAAAGCCCAAATGCTCTTTTTTGGGGACAGACTTTAGTGGCTCATCCAGATTTTTGCCCACCCTGTTCTCTCCTTCCTGGGCTCTCCAGACCCAAGAAATAAGTGCAGATTTCTGAGGGTTGCCAGCCCAAGATGACACAGAGCTGACCCCTTTTTGACATTCAGGACACTGCTGTCTTCTCTGTGCAGTTGTGATTTTTAAATTCATATTTCTGTGAGAAATAATTGGGGTTTTTTTTCATATTTCTAAACCAAGAAATAGACCAGAAGGCTTTGTTAATCAGTGTGGAATGTGCAATGGAAAAGTGTTTGCCAGCTTTTGCTCCTGGAAAATTAGGAGCCTGACAGAATTATGCCATATCTACAGTCTGGACAATTTTATTTCTTCTCTTTTTTATGTGTTTCATTAGGCATCACATTTTACAGACATGCAGAACAAACCAGGGAAATGGGTGAAATGAAGATAAATGTTCTCTTTATTCTCTACAAAGACACACAAAAAAGGAAGATCTTAAAAATTGGATTTTGTTAACATCTTTTTTTCCCCTCACTTTCCCTTTGCTTCTTTGTTTCCCTGCTCATTCTATGAAGAAATTGATTTCTTTTGTTACCATTTTTGGGGGGTTTCTTTTGTTTGCTCGATTTTTATGTTTTAACTAGAAATATGTTTGCACACAGCTTTGTGTTCTCACACAGACAACTCCCCCCAACACCTTCATAAAACCATTTTCTCCTGCCATGTGAATATTTCCTAATGCCGTTTGCTGCAGTGATCAGAGCACAATAATGCTCCCCCTGTAGAAATGTTTATGGCAAACTCTATTATTGTCACAGAAACAATCATTCTCTTTTGATTCCTGTGAAAAATTGACACATTTCCTGCAGACTTTATTTTCATTTCCCTCAGATATCATGGAAGTCAAATCAAATCAAATCAGCCCCAATTTGTTACAGCTTTTAACACCACTCACTTGTTGGGAGCTCTTTTTGAAACTCAGTCCCTTCTCCACCTCCTCCTTTGAATAAAGCAGGAACCAGGAAAATAACAAGGATTCTAGAATAGGATAATTTGAAATTCTGCCTGCTTGAAAATTGGCTGGAATTTAACTTAAATTTTAATTTTAATTTTTTAAAATTTTTATTTAATTTTTAAATTTTTAATTGCCTGAAAATTAGCAGGAATTGGAGTATTCCCAATGCCATTGGGAGCTCTGGGTCACCCCTGAATTTTCTAGAAAATGCCATTCCCAGTGAGCTGGATTTCCATGGCACAGCTTCATTTACTGCACCTTCACCATATTGTCAAGCTTGATGATTTTTCTCCCCACATTTTGAAGTGTTTATCAGACAAAATTACAAATTAAGTTTTGTCAGTCTTCCAAAGGCCAAGACTTTTTGTGTTTTTTTCTGCACATGGATCCAGAATAAAACTACTGCAGAGAGCAGGGCTGGGAGAGGAGCCAGGATTTTGGTTGATTAATACTTTGGGCACATTCCTAGATTAAATATATATGTGTGTGTATAAATATATATATGAAAACATTTAATAATAACCTTTTTCCTGGCTGATATGCCGTGCGTGGCATTTTATTCTCATCCACTTGATTCCTGAGTCACGGTTGCTTTGGACGCTGCATTTCTCAAATGTGGGATTTTATTTGAGCTGGAAAATCTCTTTGCAGCTGCAGCAGGATGGTTCTGGCAGCAGCACAGGTTACTTCCCTGCAAAAATAATATTTAGCATTAACAGTGACTAATCTGCCTTGCAGCAGCACTGCAGCTCATCCGGGCTGGGTTTGCAGCTGATATTCTGATTTAATGTGGATTTGTACTGAGGGAACCGTGTTGTGTGTGGCTGGGTGAGGGAATTCTGGCGCAGGAATCAGCTGCTGTGGGATGGATCCAAACAGGAGATCAGGTTGTTGTGTGAGGATGTCCTTTAGAGCAGAAATGATCCCATTTCCTGGGCACAGTTTGAGCAGGGAACCTGCAAATACAGTGGGTTAAATAGAGAGCAGGCATTGCCTCACACAGGGCCAGGGTGAGAGAATTCCCAGCTCTGAGTGTGGAATCAGAGCCTTCCCTGCAGCTGGAATATCAGATATCAGATCTCAGCAGAATGACAGGGCAGCGAGGCCATCACCTGGAATACCAATATTTTCATCTATCTATTGCACTAGAATTTATAGTGAATTATAGAAGAATTATGAAGAAAACATCTTTCTTAGATATTCTGGCTGAGCAGTGTTGCTATTATTTAATAACCTAATTAATGCCACAGAGAGTTTGTGCACAGCTGTCCATCCAGCTGTGACCCAGGGGATTTGGGGACATTGTGCTGGCAGCACACAAACTTTACACCCTCTGCGCTGCAACTTTGGAAATGTTAAAATATTGGACAAATCCAAGCAACTCAAGGAGCTCACAGATTTATTAGGGACCCTGAAACACTCAAAAGAAAGAAACCTAAACAATATTATTTCCTCTCTGATAAGATCCTCAAATCCTTGCAGTTCAAAAATTACAGAGGATTTAAAAGGCTCCATGCTGCAGGTTATAAAGTGACAGTGAGCCAGTCAGAGTGAGGAGCTCTGTCTCACAGAGCCACTATTACCTGGAGCTTTTAATTCTCTGCATCCTGAGCCTTGACAGGTGGCTGTGAAGAGCAGTCAGAAATGTCACCTGTCCCACCCCTATCATAGCTGAGTTATTTACTTGAGTGCTTCCCACAGCATCCTCCCAGAGAGGGTGGAAATCCAGAGGAAATCTGTCCTGAGAGCTCAGTGAGTGCTCCTGATCCACCAGGGGATTCCTGAGGGACACAAACTCTCTGGATGCTGCAGGGGGGAATCAGAACAAAAGGGATGTTCAGCACAGGGTTGGGGAAGGGCAAACAGATATTTATTCATTTATCCATCCATCCATCCATCCATCCATCTATCCAGGAATGGGCTGCACTAAAACTTGGCACTAAAGGACAGCTCTGTCAAGAGCTCCTGGTGCACTTCTGCCCATTAAAATGTGGGTATTCTATCATTCTTTCTTTCTTTCTTTCTATCTATCTATCTATCTATCTATCTATCTATCTATCTATCTATCTATCTATCTACCTACCTACCTACCTATCTATCTATCTACCTATCTGTCTGTCTGTCTATCTATCTATCTATCTATCTACCTACCTATCTACCTATCTACCTATCTATCTATCTACCTATCTGTCTATCTATCTATCTATCTATCTATCTATCTATCTATCTATCTATCTATCTATCTACCTACCTATCTACCTATCTACCTATCTATCTGTCTATCTATCTATCTATCTATCTATCTCTTTATTTATCGGACTCCAGCCCTGCTCTGTGCTGCTGGTAACTTTCTGAGTGCTGGTCCCAACAAAAAGGGGAGAGCAAGGGCAGAGAGGGCAGAGTTTTGTTGGGGCTGCCCAGGTGAGACTCCTGTGTGCAGGTGCATCCTCTGCCTGCTCCAGAGTTGCCCCAGAAATCGCATTTTTCTCCCTTGTGCTTTGGCTCTGGAGGCCATTTAGGCCATTCAGTTACAGTGCACAGAACCCAAAAGGAGCTGAGCTAACAGTGAAGAAATGTTATTTTGTTAGCTTTGTTTAATGCTTTGATTAATATTTTTAGTGCTTTAATTTTAATGCTTTGTTTAATATATTCAACCTATCCCTAGGTTAAATATATTAAATACATTGATATATATAGTTAATATATAATTAATTATATATGATAGCTAATATTACTATATTTATTATATTTTATAATTATATTAATTATGTATAATATATAGTTAATATATGTTATTATAATATATATATGTATATATATAATATATACAAATGTATAAAATATATAATAATATAGAATATATATTAATATAGATATATATTCTATAATATGATAATATGCTATATTATATATAGAATATATAATACATATTATATATTATATTATTATATATTTAATATATATTATATACAATATATATTATATTTATTATATATAATACATCTATAATTATGTATAAAATATATCTCTATATAAATATATATCTATATCTAATCTCTATCTATATAGATATAGATTAGATACATATATAATCTATATCTAGAATAGATATCTATATATAAAATATAGATATTATAGTAGATATAGATATCTATATATATCTATATATATCTATATATATATTTATAATATCTATCTATATCTAATATCTCTCTGTATCTATATATGCATTTAATCCTTGGCAATTTGATGTTAATGGGCAAGATCCGCAGCAAATTCAGAGGAGTTTTCCAGGAGCAAACATTCATTGTAGCTGACATGGATGCAAGTTTGCTTTGTGTGTGTTTGGTTTGTTCTGAGCTGCAGTCCCCAAAGCACAGCCAGACCCCTGAGCCAGCCCTGCAGAGCTCCTGGGTGTGTTCAGGAAGGAGCAACCTAATGGGGCAAAACTGCTGAATTCTGCTTTTCTGGAGAAGGGAATGCTGATTTAATGAGTGTGGGTGCCTTGGATAACTGGCTCCCTCCGTGGTTTTATCTGTTGATATTAGTTACACTCCAGCTGCCTTCCTGAGCTCACTCTTTTTCCGTCAGGATGGTTCTCCTCACAAATGTTTTGCATTTAGCTGTTCCATAAGTATAGAGAAAACAAACACAGGCCTCCCCTGAGGAAAATAACTGAATTATTTTGTCTAAAATAGTATTTTTCCACATGGATTACTACCCACAACAGCAGTTCATGGATTCCACACTGAGAAGGGTTTTCAGCACACTCCATGAGTGTAAGGGCTTTGTAGATCTTAATTAATGCCCCAAAAAGTGTTTTCCCCTAAGGGAGAACACCTGGATCAGACACCTGAGTCCAATGAATATTTTCTCCTGGGCAACAGTTCTGGGGTAGTTTAGAGGCTGCAGGTAAAACTCCAGGATGGGAGAGCTGCAAACCTAATAAAATAAAAGGTTTGCTAAGGATTTTTTCTCATAAAACCACTTTTTCTGAGTGGTTTCTGTGCTGTTCTGGGACGGCACACTCTGGTTCCCATTGCTGGAGGTGATGAAGCAGCCTGGGGTGTGGATTTCCTGCCCATCTCTCTGTTAGAGGTAAGGTGTGAACTCCTAAATTTTACTTATTCCCATATTTGATCACCAAAATCAGGACTTTGGGAGTGAGGAACAAAATGCAGCTTAGTCCTTTAACTGCCTACAGGGCTTGTTTTTATTTTTCCTCATTTTCCTCATCTTTGTTTTTTTAAGTTTTATTTTCTTTCCTTGAGAGTAGAGAAAATTAAGTTGCTTATGGGTAATTCATGAGCTAGAGACTGAAAATTTGGATTAAATATTTAATATTTTTTCTAAACAGTTTAATGAAATGAGTAAATACTGTATAGGTATTTTTCCTCCACATGTCAATCATTCTCAAATTCTGTTAGCTCCTTAAATTCTTTTTCCATGTTAATGGCATCTCATTATTCTATTAATGGTCTGCAGCAGGATTATCTGTATTTGTTTTCCATTAGTGCTTATGCATCTTGGTATGCCTGAAAAAGCATTAAAAAGTCAAACTTTCCTTGGAAAACTGGGAGAAGTGAAATTTCTCACAGTATGGATATTGGAATGTTAACTTTTATTTTATTTGGTTGTTTTTTGTTTTTTTTTTTTTTTTTTTTGAGGAGTGAAGTCAGTAAATTGGGCTGAAGCAGCGAAAAATGGAGCATTTGTCACATTGGTGGTTTGTTTTATTTCTACATTTGTTGCTGGAGAAAGCCTGGAATGAGTTCCAGTTTAGTTTTCTGGTTATCTTTATTAGTTATATTTGTAGAATATTTATATCAGGAAAAGGTGGAGTGAAGTCAGTAAGTTTGGCTGAGGAAATGAAAATGGAGCATTTGTCACTTTGGTGGTTTGGTTTATTTCTACATTTGTTGCTGAAGAAAGCCTGGAGTGAGTTCCAGTTTAGCACCAGTTTGGTTTTGCCCTTGTGATTTCCTGAGCTTGGTCCAAGCTCTGACAGGACTAAAATCTTCTGGAATAGGTGTGTGGATTTTTGGAAAGAAACAGAATATATTTGGTGATGCTGTGGTGTGTATGTCCAATTCTGCAGGTGAATTAAATTGTTCCAGCAAGAGCAGAGGCTGCAGGGTGAGAGCTTCCACATGATTTCATTTCAGCTTTTATAAAAGTAGATTAAAGGCTGATAAGGATTTGGTGGTGCCTCTACAGGACGTGATTACAACACAGTTTTTCTTTTTAAATATTTCAGCTTTTTTTTCCTTTAAAATATTTCTCAGATTAACCTTCTTTTCCCCCCTGTGTTACTCTGAAGCACTCCCCACAAGCCAGCTGGACAGAAATATTCTCTGACCAGGCTGATTTGCAGCATTTCCACGTTGGCTGTGGCTGGGGGTTCCTGGGATGCCCTGGCAAAGCACACACCTTATTTATTCTGTACATTTATCAAATAAAGCTTGACATGAAGCCATTGGGTTTGACAGGAGATTTATGGGGGTCTCAGCTGGCTTTGCAGTAGCCCCATGATATTTTTTTGATAACCTGTTGAACAGAATTAGTTAAAACCACTTTTTTTTGGTTTTTTAAGGCCTTCTGTATAAGCAAAACAGCTCATGGTCTCTCACACAGCTAACCCCTATTAAACTTATAAATGTAGCCCAATATTTTTTTAACTTTCTTTCCAACTTTTGTGAATTCTATAGAATTCTATGTGCTGCTTGTCCTTCTGCTCCCCGTCTTGGCATTTGACCCCATGAGATGCTGTTTCCCCTTTCACATTCTTTTCTCTAAAAATGGTCTGAAGTCTTGGAGAAATGCATTTAAAATATGATTTTGGCTTTAATAAAGAGGAACAAGGTGTGGTAGAGAGAGGGATGGAAAAGAAACATAATGATAATTTAAGAAAAACTAAAAGCCAACCCCAGAACCCCTCTTGATCTTGCATGGAGACTTTGTGTGCAAAACTTTTCCATCAGAGAGCTGTTCATGTTGACTGTGATGATTACAACATTTCTGTGCTATGAAACCACTTCTCTAATCCCACAAAACATCAAGATTCAGTCTTTCATTAAGTTCTGAATTTCCTTTCTACACACCAGGGTTAGATCAAGGCAAGCTGATGAATTTTCTGGTAATGTTTGGGTCCAATCTGTGGCTAATTTACCTGCAAGAAAATGAATATTTCCTCCCCTGCAGCGTTATATCAGGAAGTTCTGAGGGCTTGAATTTTCCTGCCAGCTTGATTTGTACCAGAGTTTTGTTTGATATCTGATTAGAGAGACACAATTGGGTTTGGTGGTTGCTGCTTTGAAAACCCAACTCTCCACCATGAGGTGAGGTTTTGTGGGATTCTGTGGAAATGCTGAGAGAATGGAAATAAATGGAAATAAATGTCCCTGTGGGAGGTGTCAGCTGTGCCAGAATTTACAAATCTATCTCCTAAATTGTTCCAAAAATCTGCTGTTTTCCCAGGTTTGCTTCCCCCACCTGCCTACTTCCCTGCAGGTGTTCAGCTGGTGCAGCAGGAAGGTGTCAAAAATTCTCAAAAATTCAACTGCATCAAAAAAAATCCTCAAAAAATTGATCTCCATCAAAACAAATTCTACAAAATTGAGCTCCATCAAAACAAATTCTACAAAATTGATCTCCATCAAAACAAATTCTCAAAAATTGAGCTCCATCAAAACAAATTCTCAAAAAATTCAGCTCCATCAAAAGAAATTCTCAAAAAATTCAGCTCCATCAAAACAAATTCTCAGAAATTCAGCTGCATGAAAAACAAATTCTCAGAAATTCAGCTGCATGAAAAACAAATTCTTAAGAATTCAACTGCATCAAAACAAATTCTGCCATAAAAAGCTGCAAAACTTTGGTTTGCTCTGAGTCAGATTTTAAAGTCACCCAAATGTTGATTTGTTTGCTACAACCAGCACCTCCTGCATCCCAGAATTGTTTCAGAGAAAGGTGGCAAACTATGAATGCACAGCCTGAGCTCCCTGAGCTCTCTTTAATTGCAATAAATCAGCAGAGGAGAGATAAATATGTATTTAACATAGAAATTTAAAAATGCTTTCCTGGCCATAAGAAGTGACACTTTGTCACTGTCCCATACATGCACCAGCTGAGTTGCTGTTCCCAGGGATATCCAGAGAATCTTGTTTATATTTTTCCCTCTCCCAGGTGAATTTATAAACCTTGCTCCCAACCTCCTTGTAGGAAACTGTGCTCAAAACCCAAGAAAATCCCTGGAACTGCGTTCCCTTGGTGCCACATTTGAGTGACTTTTCTTGGCTACAGTGGAGAACAAACTCAGATTTATTGCACATTCCAGAAGCACTCCTCACATTGCTTTGCAGAATTCATTTTTTCTCCAGCATCAGCAATCAGTTGCACCTCAAATTCATCAACAATTTTACTTTTCTCTTTCTCTGGCTCTGCTCTATCTCCCTGCATGGCACTTGCTGAGAGGTGATTTTTACCCATCAGTTTGCAGAAGGTCCCACACAAGTTGTAAATAAGGAGCTGGCCAGAGGGAATTGTGGAATTATTCTACCTTGCAGCCTAATTAATGCCTTCCCTGCAATGGAGAGGTGCAGGATGGTGATTTGGAGGTGGCAAAGCTGGGATTTATTGTCAGCTCAGGAGGCTGTGAGTGCCAGCTCTGCAATTCTCTCCACCTCAACTCACAACTGGGATCAATACTGCAGCTCCACTTGTATTTTTTATTTATGGAACACATATTTTGAAATTCTTTTTTTTCCCCCCTGTTGTTTTTAAAGAGTTACTGATGCTTTGGTTTAGGCTAGACAGGATTTATTTTGCTTTTTTAGGAAAGTGGTACAGCATCTGCTAGTGCTGGTGTTTGGGGTGTGTGCACCTTTTCCTGGGTGTTCCTGGAGGCACATGGAACCTGCCACTCTCAATTCCATTTAATTTAATTTCTCCTTCTGCCTCCCCTGGCAGTGCTTTTGTCATGAACACATGCCATGGCGAGCAGGATGGAATATAAAAAAATATAACGATATATAAGAAATATAATGATAATTTAAAAAACACAAAACCCAATTCTAGAACCTGTTTGGATCTTGTATTTAGACTTTGTGTGCAAAATTTTTCCATCAGAGAGCTGTTCATGTTGATGCTTACAAATGTGATGATTACAACATTTCTGTGCTATGAAACCACTTCTCTAATCCCACAGAGCATCAAGACTCAGTCTGAGTAATTCAGCCTTTCACTAAGGTCTGAATTTCCTTTCTGCACGTCAGAGTTAGATATGCCTTTTTAAAATTTCTGAATTAAATGCATATTTATTTATCCTCTGTGGATTTATTGCAGTCAGAGAGAGCTCAAGGATCTCAGGCTGGGCGTTCACAGTTTGCCACCTCTCTGAAGCCGTTCTGGGATGCAGGAGGTGCTGGCTTAGGACGCATCAAACCTTTGGTGTGTGTGAGAAATGTGCTTTGGCCAGATCTGGAGAATTGCAGTGAGCTTGGTGAGCAAGTGATGGCAGAGGTTTATTCAACCCAAACCTGCAGCTCCTCCTCCCATGCACTGGCACTCACAGCTGAGCTGGATGTTCTGTTTCCTGAGCAGGTATCAGGGAGTGAGCATTAAATGGGAATTGCTGCTTCCAAATCCTCCACACTATTCACTCTGTGTGTGAATATTTATAAAATATGCAGAGATAAACTTTGGGTAGATGCTGGAGGTGTCGGGTTCAAGGCTTTTGGAGTATTTCACTTCTCAACCTTAAATTTGCCTTTACAAACAAGAATCATACAATTAATTATAATCTAATAAACCCATTTGGGGAAGGATTTTTTGAATTTTAACTTAGTTGCTTTTGTTCTGTATGTCCTGGTTATTGAGCTCTAATAAATATCTGTGAATTTTAACTCTTTCCCTTCCTCTTTTTTTTCCCTTTCCTCTTTTTTCCCCCTTCCTCTTTTTTTCCCTTCCTCTTTTCTTTTTTTTTTTTTTTGTCCAGCAATATCACCTGGACAAAATGGGGATCAGGCAGTTCCAATTTTCCTCCTTTTCAGCTACTGCATTCCACTCTCTGGATTTTGTGGCTCTGTTCAGGCCAGTTGTGAAATCCTTAAATCTCAGGGCTTCAGGAAAAACTTGAGCTTTATAAAAAGCTTTAATTCAATCCCTCTTTTTGCCACCAGCCATGCACTCTGCCCCCACACCTGAGGGGTGTATTTTGATTTTCTATCCCATAAAACCACAGCCTAACAGCTGAGCTGGTGCCTAAAATGCACCATGATGGAAGCCTGGCTGTACCTTTGATATATTGCAGGAAGGCTGCACTCATGAATTGTGAATAAGAGCAACAATTCCTCAAATATATATTGTCAAAGCCATTTTCTCTCCAATAACACTGCCCATAAAATGTAACAAGTGTAATGGCTGTTTTACTCACAGTTAAAAAGTGCATACAATTGTAATATATCAGTTGTTGTTAAAATGACATCTGGGAATACAGGGAGATTTTTCTTGCCCTTTTTCCCAGCTTCTTTACTACCAGTGTTTCCTGGTAAAGGTATTAATATTAAAGAATTGCTAGAGAGGATGGCAGCTACATACTTAAGTGTATATTCACATATATATATATATATATATATATATATATGTATTTGTTGAAATGGATATTATTGGCTGTGGAGTGACACAATAATTTCACTGTAGGTCAAATAATGGAGTTCTCTGTGTAATTTCACTCAAATCTGTCAATCCAGATTGAAAAGTTGCTTGTTCCCAATCTGAAAAGTTGGTTGTTCCCAAATCCCATGGGAGCAAAGGGTTGGTGCTCCAAATATCCCAAAACTGGAAGGGATGGTCTTGATTTGACTGATTCATTTATAGTCAAATTAATTCTTCAACTGCACTTCAAAAGCAGTTTTTAAGAGCTCAGGAGGTCTGACAGAGGATGCAGAGTGCCTTGAGATGGATTTCTGTGCTCAGCCTGCAATCCTCCAGCAGCTCAGGGCAAAGGCAAAGCTCCTTTCTGCAGAGGCCAGGATTTCACCCATTCCCTGGGATTTTGGGGTCCTTCTCAGCACAGGGGTTTGAAGTCTTTAACAGGTGTAGAAATGTTGAAAATCCCTCTCAACTCCCAGAGCCTCGTGTTCTCTATTCCATAATATTTCCCAGATCCTCCCATAAATCACTGCTTTTCCCAAACCCTCATTCCTGCTCTGTCCTTTGTCCTGCAGGGGGTTTTACTCACAGAACTCATGGCAGAATCAGCTCTAGGGACTCCTCTATGGACTGGGATGATTTATTTGTGGGGAATTTTAGAAGGAATTTGAGATGGGACTTTGGAATTGGTTTTGGTGATGTGGTTTATGTTTTTTATTTTCTGCATAGGTAGGAAAGGTGAATTCAGCTTACATTGTTATAGTAAGGTTAGAAGGTTACAAGACCCTTAGTTTTGAGACCTTGTAAGGAGTTATTGACTAATAAAACACTTAATAAGGATATTTATGGTTTTGATCTAATTCTTAAATAATTTGTTTTATGGACTTGTGCTACAGTGTAAGATTTTTTAGCTAATCATGTTATGATACACAAACTTGCATAGCAGCTTTTTTAGCTGTTTTCCCTGACCACCCTCTAGCAGCTTTTATTGATTCTCCAGAAATGTCTTACTTGCTTATAAGTTCAGGCCTCTCCAGTATTTAGTAATGAAGTAGGAAACCCTATTTATATATTTAATGACATGTCCTGGACCATCTGAAAATAAATGTCAAAGTTTCCTGTTCGAGGTTTATTCAATGGATAGTTTGGATGGAAAGTTTGGGCTCTGGGAAAATAAAAAACAAAACCAAAAACCCTCAAGGAGCTGAGGGGAAGTATCTGAGCAGCTCCGAAATCACTGCTGGTGTGAAAAGAGGGGCCACGAGAGCCTGGAGGGAAGAGTTTGTGCTTTGAACATTTGTAATGGCAATTGAATAAGCAGCTCTTTCATATCTGCTTTCAGAAGCTGAGTGGTAAAGGGAGACACAGGAGTTTTGTTGAGCAGTGAATTAATAGATCATGGTCTGTTAATATGAATGTTGTTTGTTGTTGTATTGGAGATTTAAAACAAGTTATTATTCTGCAATTTTTACTTCTTTTTTTTTTTTTTTGGTGTGTGTGTGATTTCAATCCATCTTCTTTTCCGCTTTGCCATTTTGATACATGGGAGGAGAAAACAAAAGGGCAAGGAAAATAACAAAAATCTTGAGGAAGAAATGAAACTCTTCAAAATGTTTCCATAGGGAAAAAAAAAAAATTCTTTTTCATCTTGCTGTAAGTAAGAGACTGAGCTGGGTATGAAGCTGGCTCATCCTCGCTTTGCTCAGAATCCCTGTCATGGTATCAGGAGCTAATGACTCCTCTTTACCTATTGAGATAGTGGGAAATTCCATTTACTGTTGTGCCTGGACCAGCGGGGGCAGCCGGGGATGAGAGAGGCCGGGATAATCTCTGCGAGGCAGCGTTTAACACCTGTCTGGGAGCAGATAATTGCTGCATCCCCGGGGATTAGCACAGGGAACTTTTCAGAGGGGAGAGAATCCCTGCTCTGCTATCTCTGCCCAGGTGGATGTCAGGAAACACCGAGCACAGAATGAATAAAAGGAATAAAACACGGATGAAATGTGCCTCAAAACTGGAGAGAGGTTTTTCATTCTCAGCCCTGTCCTGGCTCAGAAGGGCATGGGGAACAATTGGGAATGACTGAAGTGGTGCCTGTGATGAGGAGGAAGGGGTTGGAAAGGAGACAAATGCTCTGCCACTGACCCAGAGCAGGAAACTGCAGGGTGGATTTGGGATGGATTGGCCCCAAAAAACAGCCTCAAAAGCAGCAAAAGCTGCAGAGTTTCAGTTTTGGGATGGATTGGCCTCAAAACAGCCTCAAGAGTAGCAAAAGTTGCAGAGTTTCTTAGCAGGGTGGATTTGGGATGGATTGTCCCCAAAACCAGCCTCAACTGCAGCAAAAACTGCAGAATTTCACAATAGTGTGGCTTTTGGATAGAATGGCCCCAAAACCAGCTCAAGAGAAGCAAAAGCTGCAGAGTTTCATAGCTTTGGGATGGATTGGCCCCAAAAACCAGCTTCAACTGCACCAAAAGTTGCAATTTCACAGCACTATTGCTTTGGGATGGATTGGCCCCCCAAAATACCCTCAACATCAGCAAAAGCTGCAGAATTTCACAACAGTGTGGATTTGGGATGGATTGGCCCCAAAGAATAAGCTCAAAGAAGCCTCTGGTTTGGTTTTGGCACTTAATTTGCAGTACAGAATTATTTTAACAATTTAATTTTAACTGTTTAATAACCTTCACTCTGCTCAACAGCTGAAATTCACTGAGAGATTTGTGACAGGCACAGAATTTTAGGAGAGAGGAAGAGTTGTTTTGTAGTTTTCTGAAGAATAATCCCAGAAAACCACATTGCCTGGCACAGCATTTTAATTTAGAAGTGAAATAGAGCCCCAGTGAGATTTGCAGCTCTGTTGCAGCCCTGTGACCACTGTCAGCATTTACAGCACTGTGTGAGCAGGATGTTCCTGACCTGCTGGGAGGGCACAGGACCTGAATTTCTGCCTTGTTTGACCCTGCAAGGAGCAGGGCTGGACTCGGGGATCCTTGTGGGTGCCTTCCAAGCTGGGATGTGGCACTCAGGGCCATGATCTGGCTGTCAGGGGGGTGTTAGGTCATGGGTTGGACTTGATGGTCTCAAAGGTCTTTTCAAACCCAGTTAATTCTGTGATTCTGGATATTCTGTGACTCTCTGGTGTTGTCTAATTGCAAGTCCAACTTGGTGGACTTTATCCTGATCTTCACCCACTCTATTTTCCAATACAATATATTTTATCATGCTGTAGTGATCCTTGTTGAATGAACAGATCCTTGTTGAATGAACACAAATCTCTTATTGTAACCACATCTCAAAATGAGAAATTTCATTGTGTAATGCGAGTGTGTTGTTTCTAAATGCTGCCTCCGATGAAATTGCAAATATCATTGAAAATGCCTCAGGAATGAGAATAATTCTGAATTCTCCTCGTCCTGGCGTCCTTTGAAAATTGTCTCCCCCCTTGCTGCTGTGCTGGGAATTACCTCTTGTTTAGCAGGTAAGTCGTGACCCAACAAACCGCTGAGGTCTGATTGCAGAATAAAGATTTAATCAGAGCGTGGAGGCAGAAAATGAACTGTTTATGTTCCAGTGGCTTCCCTGTCACACTGTGTGAGTGGTGTTAATAGAGGGGGGACCTGGGCTACCCAAGGTGTCTGCAGCTCGTGTGTTCTGCTTTGCATGTGGAACAGGCAGTAAAAAATGCTGATTGCATTCTGACTAAATACAGCTTTGTCTGTCTTGTCAAAAGGCAAAACCTGAATTTTTTAGACTCACAATTTTATGGACAGTTCCAAGAAGGTTGGACCTGCTTGGTCCTTAATCAACACCATTGGCTAATTAGGAACTGCACCCTTCTTGTAAACATCTTTCAAGAAACAACAAGTTCAAAACACAACCTGCAGGGTTGTCTTAATTCTTTCTCTGAGCCTTCTCTAAACTTTCCAGGGTTTTTCCAGTTGCTTTCCTGTCCCACTGTGTGAGTGGTGTTAACAGAGAGGGGACCTGGGCTACCCAAGGTGTCTGCAGCTCGTGTGTTCTGCTTTGTATGTGGAACAGGCAGTCAAAAATGCTGATTGCATCCTGACCAAATACAGCTTTGTCTGGGCATCAGCTGGGTTTGCATTGTCAGAGGGGCACAGACAGGAAAAACCCTTTGTCTTTACCTGATTTGAATGTTTTGGTTTTTTTTTTTTAATTTTAAAATCATTCCTTTCACACTGTAAATACAGCTTTGTCTGGGCATCAGCTGGGTTTGTCATTGTCATTCTCACAAACAGAGAAAAGCCCTTTGACTTTACCTGATTTGAATATTTGGGATTTTTCTTTAAATTATAAAACCACTCCTTTCACTGTGTACATACAGATTTGCCTTGTCATCAGCTGGGTTTGTCATTGTCATTCTCACAAACAGAGAAAAGCCCTTTGTCTTTACCAGATTTGAATGTTTTGGTTTTGTTTTTAATTTTAAAACCACTCCTTTCATACTGGAAGCATTCTGCACCAGCACTAATTTCTGGTGAAACCAAAGGATCAGAAAATGGGGACTGGCCTGGCAATCAGAGGCAGGAGTGGAGTTTAATTCATTTTGCTGGAGAGCCCTTGCCAAGGCTGCCGTGGAGAGCTCGCTGCCTCTCCAAAAGTCACTTGTGCTTATAATAATTAGAGTTCCAATGACCTGGAACTGCTTGATTCAGCTAAAGTTTTGGCAGGTGGTTGACACAAAGAAGACTATCAAAACACTGTGCTAGCCTTGAAAAAGTCGTTTCAAATTATTTGCATGCCTGTAATACTGTTACAGCATCAAAAAAAAAACCAAAACCCAAACCCAAAATGATCAATCTATTAGCTATGGATGTGTGGTTATAGTTTTCTGTCACATAAAACACATGAATTACGGATTTTGGGGGATAAATGGATCGAGAAAGTTCACTTGGTTAGCTGCATTAAACGTTGTGCTATTATAAATTAAATTGTTCCTCTCTATATTTTGATGTATGATAACTCAAGCTCGCTTGGCACTCTTAGCAAGCCTTCCTATCTGGAACTGTGCCTGATGAGCAGGTCTAAATGTGGAATTGCCCAAAAATGCATGAAAAGTGTGTCCTTCCTCTTCCAATAATAATAATAATAAAATCCACCTATGAAAAACTCATAATAAATCCTTTATTTCATTTTTGAACCTTTTGCAAAGCCCCATATATCAGAAAATGCCAAATTAGCCACCAGATGTCAGCTAAGATTTAAGGAGCTGCTGTTTTCCTGGACCCAAAGGTACTTTTGAGATAGTGCAGCCCCAAATCAGGTCCTAACAACTGCTAATGCACTTCCAGGGTTATTTTTAACTTGTCTTTTAAATGAAATATAAGATAACACATCCTTTACCATCACTGACCATTCAGTTACCTGCTTATCTCTCTGTGCCTGTGTAAGGCTGTCTCACACAAGCTTTGAGGCTCTGCTTGACCTTTTCAGCTTTTTTTTTTTGCTAATTTGGTGAAAAGATGAAACAGGGCTTTGTTCTCAATGTTCACCTCAGAGTCTCCCTCAGAAGTTTTATCTGGGAATATGAAATAGCCCCTGCCCAGGATGAAATCCACATTTAAGTGTAGAAATTTATGGACATTACCTCACTGTATGCTCGGAGTTCAGAGAGAATCAGATAAACATTCCCAGGCATTGGCCTGGGAAGCTTTGAGAAAGAATTAAAACAATCCTGCAGGTGGTGTTTTGAACTTGTTGTTATTTATAAGATATTTACAAAAAGGGTGTAATTCTCAATTAGCCAATGGTGTGAGGGGTGTTGATTAAGGGCTGAGCAGGTCCAACCTTCTTGGAACTGTCTATAAAAATAAAAATTTAGAAGTGTCTATAAAAATATGAGATTCTAAAAAAAGGGAGTGTAAAAATCTCAGTTTTATGCCTTCATAGAAGACATAGGAGTCATGTCACTTCATTCAGCAGTGACACATTCTACCTCCACTACTCTGAAAAAGAAGTCACTTTTTCTCTGCCACTGGCACGCCCCAAAAAGGAAGGAAATGCAAATCAAATTTCAGTAATAAATAAGGTAGAACTTGGCCCAGGAAGAACAATGAGGTTGAAAATGAGGTTGGGAAATGTGCATTGTGTGGGTGTGTGAGGTGAGATCTGTGCACATAAAATCTCAGGCTCCACCTTCCGTGAGCCCCTTTGCAGCTTTCACCAATAAAGCACCAGCAGATTTCCAGTGTGAGGAAATGGGGCTGGGATCTGTGTCCTGCTGGGATCATCTCAGCCTGGATATTCAGATGTGAGTGCATCCCAACCTCTCTGTGCACCCAGGTAGCTGCAGGAGAATCTCTTGGAATATTCAGCCCTTAATGTGTAACATTTAATCATAAAATCCTCAGTTTAACTCAAACTGCTTTGATGATGATGGGATGATTAATAAAGTGGTCTGAAATGTAGTTCAGAGCTTCTCTCTGGGGAGTCTTCCTCTGCCAATTTTGGCAAGATGGCCTCCTGCAGCAGCAGCATCAGAAATGCCAATGGTAATTGAAATTTTTAATTACATTTCCTGCTTTATTTCAAGGTAACAAGCGTCTGGGTCGCTGGTGTTTTTATTTTTCCTCCTCTTTGAGTGCTAATAGTGTTGACTGTGCGCAGGCTTCCTGTGAGCCCTTGGCTTTCTTGAGATGATAAAGGATGAGTACAAAGGCAAAATGAGTCCCTTCCAGAGATAACCACACCATTTTGCAAGCCTTTCAGAGCCCTGCCAGGCAAGTTTACTTAAATAAAGTCCTCAAATTTCACGTGGCATTAAAGGGAGAATTCAGAGTGTGGAATGAGCAGGGCCTTCAGCCCTCACAGCACGAACCATGCCTCAAATCACAAATCATGGAAAAAGGGTAGGAGGAGACAAAACCCAGTCAGGGATTTCTCAGTGAGACAATTTCTTTACTTGTTGCAGAAGGTGAACGCTGCCATCATCCTCATAGCACAAAGGAGAGCACAGGGGCCTGGGAGGGCGGGTGGTGTCACCAGGGACAGGCCTGGGAGAGGATAAAATAAAATAATTCACCATGAAGATGAATAAATCATGGTCAGAGAGTGGGTAAAATAATTCACCCTGGAGATGAAGGAATCACGGTCAGCAGGGGCTGCCCTCAGAGAGTGTCCTGGGCTGCGCTGTCCTAACTTCCTCTTTATTCCAATTTATTCTTATTTGGGATTTTGCAGGCCTGGAATAGAAATAGTGCAGTAAAACCTGAGACATCTCCCCAGATTGTTCTGCCTCCTGTTGCCTGTTTAGCCCACCTGCAGCTGAAGTTCTTTGGTTTCACACAGTTCCTTTTGGCCAGGATGGTTTTTTGTGTGTTTAATTACTTCTTTAATGTATTAATTATTTGAAAACGTCAGCAGGTATCATTGTCACTGCTAGAAATGAAGGGATGGGACTGTTTTCAAGCTAAGAATGAAATTTATTGCTGAGATATCCTGAGATTTTAGAGGAGCAAGCATGCAGCCGTAGCTCAAGAGCAGTCACAAGTACTTTTTTATAAGACAAAGTAGAACTTTCTAACCCAATAAACAGATGCCACAAGGTTTATTTTGCTTTTCTGACCTATCACCTTGACTTAATTTTGCTGTACTGTGGATATTTCGTCCAATGGGCTTCTAACTCACAGGCACACACATGATTATATTGTAAATTCTAAACTCTCAGGTTATTCCATGCAACCCCACCCTTACATTATAAACCCCTCACCATCTTACCAATACAGTTTTCTACATTGTAAATCATTCACCATCTTATCAATACAGTTTTTTACATTATAAACCCTTCACCATTTTATCAATACAGTTTCTCACTTAAGGCATATTCTCACCTGCAACTAGAGAAACATAAGTTTATAATTTTTCTGCTTAATATCTGTGAATTGGATTTTTACACTTTTCAATCCAATCTTCTCCCAAGGCTGCAGATCAGGTCCTTCAGTGTCTGTGGAAGTTTCTGTTTTTTCTGATTCCCACAAGCAGGGAGAAAATAAAGCAAGTTGGAGTTTTGCCATGGAGAGGGCATTCAGTATTTTCAGTGTGCTCCTCAGCAGAGTCTCAGCTGCCTGGGTGGACATCATGGCATCACGCCAGAGACCCCAAAACACACAGACCCCATTCCACAGAGACCCCATTCCACACAGACCCCAGTGGCTGTGGTTGCTGCTGGGATAGTTTGCCTTTGAGATGGGTTTAGCTCTAATTTTCCTGCTGAAATATAGAGAGCTATGCTGAGGCTCTGGCCTCAAGACCTGCTGGTTGACACTTTTTACATTTTATTTTTAAACACAAATTATTCCTTCTCCTTCCTTCTCCTTCCTTCTCCTTCCTTCTCCTTCCTTCTCCTTCCTTCTCCTTCCTTCTCCTTCCTCTCCTCTTCCTCCTTCTTATTATTTTATTATTCTTATTATTTTATATTTTTAATTATTAATAATATCCTTCTGACAGAACTTTTGGTGCATAAAGTTACTGCATGTCCTCCTGAAGAACTCCTGTTTGGTATTTCCATTGGCCACAGCTTTCAAACTTGAATATCTGATTTTTTTTCCTTCTGGAAAGGCACTGCAAAGCTTCGCTTCTGTGCTGGTTTTGTCTGTTTGTGATAAAGCTGATGGCAATATTTCTCAGACACAGCAGGGTCAAATTCCTTCTTCATGTGCCTTTTTACCTCAGAGATGTTGCAGCAGAAATCTCCTTCAGGCTGTGTTGTCAAAAGATCTCATCTCCTGCTCGAGAACCAAAGTTGCCCAGTTTTCAGAATATATCAACACATCAAGGACATTTTTGACACAGAGTTTCAGTGAAAACACTCAGAGTTTCTGAAATATTGTTCTTTTTTCCTTAGGTAGATAAATTTTAGCTGAGCTTTTTACAAAAATCTCATCCTGGCAACAGAGCTGCCAATGTTAAAGTCCAGGTTTGAGCATCCTAAAAATTAAGCTCTATTAATGTTAATCTAACCAAGATTATTAATGGTTATAACATTACAGGTTCCTGTAAATATATGCTAATTTTAAACATCTCATTTAGAAATAGAAATCAGGAATTTCAATAAACTATTAGTGTTCTTTTGCAGGCTTTCCCTAATATTGTATTTTTACATTTTTTCATTTCAAATTTAATGTTCCTAGTTAATTTTTATATTTCAAGAAACTGTCTGAAAATTGTTTAAGATTCAGAGAGGGAACTTCAAATTCTTAATGTTCACATCATGGGGAGAGAATGCACAAATCCATTTTCAAATGGAAATCTTAATATGGAGGTAAAATTGACTTTTGAGCCATTAACTTGCTTTTAACTCTGCTGTGTCTGAAAATAACTGTGGCAAAATTAGCGCTCATTTAAGAATGAATTTGTATAACCAGTATTTTAGTATGGCAAATATGTTTAATTTTTTTCCCCCTGGAGACTTAAATTACAAAATTGTTTTGTTGGTTTTCTTGTTTTTTTTTTTTTTTTTTTTTTTTTGTAGACTACAGATTTTTATTTATTTATTTATTTATTTATTTATTTATTTATTTATTCTGCATTGGTTTGTGCTGTGGTTTTGGCTTCATTGAGATGCCAGCTGCAGCTGAAGCCCCGGGGTGCTCTCTCAGTGTTTTGTTGGTTCTTGTTTTACAAAAACTGCCTCTTGCACAGGGCTGGTTTGGGTTCAGGCAATGGAAATTCTGTCCCTGGAGAGGTGGGCACTGTGTCACTGAAAAACAAAAACCCTCCAACAACATTTTTAGTGTCAGAGAATTAAAGTATTTCTGCCTTGATGTTGTTCTGGCCAGGATGTGCCGCAGGAATAATTTCATCCACAGAAATAATTTCATCCACAGAAATAATTTCATCCACACACTGCCTGGGTTGTGCAGAGAGAATCATTCCATCCCATGTGATTTTTATTTGATTTTTCCCATATTCCTACAGCCAACACCCAGAGGAATTCCCTGGTTCCACATTCACTGGTCCCAAGTTATGCAGTGCTTTGGTTTCCTGCTGGCTATTGATCCCTTCACCTTTGATAATAATTATCTTCTCGTTTTTCATTCTCTTGTGGATGTTTTCCCAGAGCAGGTGTCTCTGACCATGCCAGGGCTGATGTTTGGAGGTGATGCTCATTAATGCTCATTAATGCTCATTAATGGTCATTATCTCCCAGTTTGCTGAAATGTTGAACTCCTCAGACCCCAGTGCTGACACAGCCCTGTGAGAAGGAACTTCACTCCCTTTCCCTCTGGGCAAAGGAGAACAAACCCCCTGACCAAAGTTATATAAAAAATATTAATTTTGGTGTTGTTTCCATCATTGCTGCTGTTCCTGCAGCTGAGCTGTGAAATCCCAGGGACACTCAGGGCTGGCACTGCCCAGGGCCTGGCACAACTGCCAATAATTTCAATAATATCCCCTCCTTTTCTCTATTTCATCTTGGGAACATTTCTTTCTGCCTCTTTAATGTCTAATGAAGAATTTCCTATTTTCCAACACCAATTTCCTTTGGAGATGGATGAGAACTCAGCTACTACCAGCTTCTTCCCTCCTTGATGATGCAGTACAGAAATATTCATCAGGCAGCCAGAATTGTCTTTATTTACTCCTGTTCTCCTTTCCCCAGAGCTTCTCGTGCCTCACTTGTGCTGGCTGAATAATTATTCTTCATATTGCAATGAAAAACTGACTTTAAGATGTTTTCTTCATGTGAACACAACCCTCCATCCCAAGGCAACACTTTGCAGATTCAAATTTAATTGTGAATTAATTTTAAAGGGAGAGAGAGAGGCTGTGCATTTTAAGGGAAACTTAGTGCTTGTTGTAATAATGAATGTTTTAGACATTTTTTTTGTATTTTTTCTTAATTCTTGTAGTCATGCTCAGCTTGAATGCTCAGATTCTTTCTCTGGAATAGACAGCTGCTCCTAAACATCCTTGCAGCCAACATCCATGAGGAGATTTCTGCAGAATCTCCAGCAACATTATTTTATTTTATTTTATTTTATTTTATTTTATTTTATTTTATTTTATAGATTAGCCCTTAAAAGCATCAGCCTGTTGCACATTCATACACCTCATACATGATGCATAAATTCCATTCAAACACAGGATTCTTTCTGGGCAGTGTCAGCTTCTTCCTCTGAATCCTGACTGCATCTTCAGGACTGAGTAAGGCAGGAAGAAGTTTGTTTTTTCTGATAATGGAGCAATAAATTCTCTTTCTCTGAAAGATTCAGGTGTCCTGTGGCTGCTATTTCAGTGTGAGTATTTCATTCCTTTCTTAAAAAAATATCCCACATTCATAGTTTCTATTTTAACATTATGTTATAACCTAAAACTATACTTAGCACACTACTTAAAAAATTAATGCAGCATCACTTTCTAGCACAACACATATAATATTCATTTTAATATTTGCGAAAAGCCAATCATAAAATACACATTTTTCACAGCAAACAACTTCCAGCTTTTTCCTCATCACTGGGGAAGAGATTCCTATTCTTACCACAGCTTGGTTCTCTATAAATTCCTCTTTTAAAGCAAATTTCTCTTCCAAAATTATATTTTCTTGCAATGCCTTCAGAGCTCCTGTGTGACTGCTGCTGCAGAGACAGAGGTTGCCATGGGATGTGGAGTTAGCACAGCCCTGATCTTTATTTCTGCTCCTTTTTATCAGAGAAATCGTGTTGTGGAGGGTTAATTTATTTTCTTTATTTTGGTTGCATATGTAGGTCACCCAAAACAAGTCATAAATTAATATTGGATCTGTAAAAGTGTCTCTTGTCTTGACAGGGAAAAGGTTGAGATCAATTCTGAGAAATTGAGAGAAGATGTATTTTGACAGGTTTTAAATTTATATTTTTAAGTGACAGCTCTTGCAATAGATTTTCTTTTTTAAATGCAAGTGTAACAACTGGGAAACAAAACCAAATCATATTTCAAACTGAATGATGTGTGCTAGGAACTGCTCTGTGTTTGGGGCTCATTTAAGGGTAAGAGAAGTTCTTTGGCCTTTAGGAGATGCAAGGAGAACCTTCCCTCAATTAGAGAGGAAAACTTGTGGGAATTGAACAAATTTGATACAAAATCTTTGTCTGACAGTCCTCAAGCTGCTGGAAAGGGAAAATAGGATGTGTCTATGTAATTGTAGACCTTGAAGAGTTTTTAAATATCCTGCTGTTCTAAATTTTTTCTCTATCAGGGTCTATTCTATTCTATTCTGTTCTATTCTATTCCATTCCATTCCATTCCATTCCATTTTTTAAAATATATTTCCAGGATCTGTCAGACTCTGCAGCTTCCCATGTCACTTTTTTAGTACTCTCCTTAGTCTGGGAAGGTATTTCTTGGTGCCTAATGTGATTTTTCTTGCCTCAGTTTAAATACCTTTGTTTGCCACAGACAAACCCTTCCCTCCTAGATCAGTTTCTGATTTTTTCCTCAGATTTCACAGCCACATTTGTCCTCTAAGGAAAGCTGGGATGTATTTTTGAGACCTCTGAGCCACATCAGAAGTTCCTATAAATGTTTTTTTTTCTGGTTTTCCTTAATCTCCTGAGCTCATATGAGACTTTCCTCTCTCTTTTCTGCTTTGAAGACATAAACACACTTGAAATAATGTTCAGCTTTACAGAAATTTCCGTGTCTTCACTGAAGTCTAAAGCTTTCATGAGAAGAACAAAATAAAACAACAAAAAAAAAAGATAAAAATTTGATTTCAATGTGCAAACCCAAGGACTTTTCCAAGCCCTGCACTCCTGGATGGGGAGGATCACAGAGGATGAGATTTTCTGCAGCAGGGCCAATGGGTGATTGAATAATTAGTGAGGAATTCAATCACTGCATGGATTCTCAGTGGGCCTTAATTACACTCCTCCATGCATGATCCCTCAAGCCTTGTGCAAGTGAATTTTCATTAAGGCTGAAGAGAGATTTCCATTGCCTGAGAATTACAAATTTAGGCTGTTGGCATGTTTGGATGTGCCTGTTTATTTGGTGTGCTTTGGATGGATACCCAATACTGGACTTTTTAAATCTCTGTGTTTCAAACATCCAGATCTCTGTGGTGAAGAAGGACAAAGCTGTGCTTAGAAATTATTAGAATTATTATTAGAAATGAATAAATTCTACTGAATATCTTTTTGTCTGCAAAAAAAAAAAGACTTTGTGTCTGCAGGGGAAAAAAAAAAATCAAGTTGGAAGCATATGGTTTCCTATTTTTCCAGAAAATTCCTCTGATGGACAAAGGCAGTAAAGCAGCTGCAGGAAAATAATGGGCAAGATTGTGCCTGGGTACAAAGGCAATAAAATCCTAGCAGGAGGCTAAATCAGGTTGCAAGGCTGCAGCAGAATGTGTATATTGTTGGAAAGAATGTGTATATTGTTGGTAAATTCTTGCTGGTCTGTGTCCAGGAGCCCTGGAGTGGTGGAAAACCTTGGTGAATATTCATCCCCAAAGGGATTCCCTGCCCTGGATATCTGCAAGGAACCAGCTGACAAGATTCCTTTGCAATCTTATATAAAGCTGGGTAAAATAATTTGGAAAATATATTTTCAAAGGTGCTATGCTAAAAATCTCAAGTTTTCTGTGTTGTAGCACAGCTTCTGGTTTTTTTTTTTCTGTCACAATGTAAAGGTGGCTTTATTTTCTTAAAATGCTGAGGAAAAATATCAAAATTTCACTGAGTTCACTCTCCCTAGTGACAAAGGGGGATGTTCTGAATAATCCATACACAAGTGAGAAAGCTTGTGTGAGTGAGACGACATTTTTAGACAGAATTTTCAAATCTTCAGGCTCAGTGATTTGGCTCTGGGATTATTGCAGGGTGTGGAGGGGAAGGGTTAGATGTGAATGAGATGTTTCTGTTTCAGGTTTCCAATGCAGATATTTCACTTTTCAGCAGGAACAAATGACATTCAAGTTCGTGGTGGTGTGGTCAGAGTTCACTGCCTGTTCTTGGGTATGGATTGCACGTCCTGCAGCATTTGCAATGGAAATACTTTGGAAATTATTCACACAAATAATATTTGAATAATTGTGTATAATGGAATGGGTTCAGCAGGGCTGTGGTTGGGATTGGGTGATTTGGGAAGGAGGAAGGAGAGGAAGAGGGATGAAGGTTTTTCTGTGAGATGTGTGATCCTCACACAGCTTTTGCTTCATGGGAAGGAACCCGAGAAGAAAGGTGCAGGTATTGGCCACACAAATGTGTGGTTCTGGATTCTGCACTGCTGGAAGAACCTGGTTCTGCTTTGGTGCCAGCACTTGGGCTTGGGAAACACTTCTGTTCCCCAAACTGTAAGATTCCCCCTCACTGTCTGAGAACAAAGGCTTCATGTGAGGAGGGGAAAATGTCCTGTGTTCATTTTTAATTGATTTTCAAGCTAGATCTTCGGGGACAACAGAACAAATGTTTCTTATACACCAAGAAAAAAATGCTTTTTTATTTTTTATCCATTAGTTCAAACATCAAAGGAGAGGACAAAACCTTGCTGTTTCTTTTCCCATTATTTTTTATGTTACTTTTCTGATCTTTGGGATGGCTTTTGTGGGGACACAGCTGCCTCTGTCCCAGAGCTCTGACACTTCCTAGGCTGTCAGGGGTGCTTGTGCACAGAGATTTAAACCACAGAGCTCTGGGCACAAATGGACATTCCAAACAGTGCATGGCAAAACCTGAATTCTTTTTTGTTCTAACTACTCCTTGAAATACTGTAAGTAGGTGTAAAGTAGGTCACTGGTCTCTCTTGAGGGTTGTTCATTAATCCAACACCTCTAAAATCTCAGGAGATGTTGGGCTCTGAGTGAAACATTGTAGAGTACTTGCTCATTCCTGGAAAAGGTCCTGATCCAGTGTTAGATCAGGCTGACTCTGACACATCTGCTTTATTTGTGGTTACAGCCATTGACAATTACTTTGGTAACTATAACTACAGACTAATTAGGAAAAAGCACTATTTAAATGCTAAATAGATAAGGGAACTAGAATTCTTTTAGCCTGTCAAATTGATCCATTAAATCTCTGTGTGTTGTACCTGTAATTTCTAAGCTCCAATTATCATACACTTAGTGAAAGGAGTGATAACGTTTTCTGGAGCAGAAAGTGATAAGAGATAAAAGTGAAAAGTTGCCTAATAATAACTTTCACTAAAAGCTATCAACAGCAAATGTATACCTCTGATAAGAGGCAGAAGGCAGGAACTTCAAATACTGATAGCTGCAAGCAAACAAAGGGAGGGAGAGCAGGAGCTGGAGGGAAATGGCACCACTTTGTTCAGTCAGGATTTCAAACAATGCCCTGAGAGCCCCACTCCTGTGAGAGGAGAATTTTGGTGTTCCATGTCATCCAGGAGAGTCGTCTGCCAAAAAAAGCCACCAGAGGATGGAGGATTTGAGCATTCCTGGCTCTCTCTGGGATTTTTGGGTGAAAACATCCCTGCAGATGGCAGCAGCTCCTGGGGGTGCTCAAAGTTTGGGAAATTGTGCTGCCTCACATCTTCTCTTGAAAATCTTGGAGGGTAAGGTGAAGAGGAACGACCTAAATGGAGATGAAATTCAGGTGAAGGATGGAGTTTATGGAGAGGAGAATTGGAGGTGCTTCACTTTCCAATCCACACTGGGAGGAACCTGAATGATGTCTGTCCTGTCTCTCTGCTTTTCTGTTGATCCAGATCTTTGAAGTGAGAGCTGGAGAGGTTTTAGAAAGCCTGGAATCAATTTTTGAAAGGGTTTAAAGGTGAGAGATTGTGTGAGGGACAAATAATTCTGAGAAAAAGATAAAAGGAGGAGAAAGGTGGCCTTAAGGAATGGTGAGGTAGAAAGGATTGTTCTTGCTAAGCAGAACTTCCCTCACAGGAAAACAATGCAGAGCTGGCTGCTGTTTGTGAGAAGGGGGAAAGAAAAAAGAATCATTCTTTTTTGATAACCCAAGAGGCTTCATTTCATTTTGAAACCAATTCTTTGTAATATAATGGCAAGAGAGCATATGTGTTCTAAATGGTACTTCAGCCCCTCTTCAAAAAGAGTCATCAGAGTTAAAATGCTCATCCTTACTTTGTGGTGTTGCTTGCTTGCTTTTTCTGTTGGTACATTCAAAATGCTAAGCCTAACTTCTAATTGGTTTTAGAGATACTGCTGGTGAAGTTTTGCATAGAAAGCTGAATTTTTTTCAGCTCCTACAATAGAGTAAAAAATGAGAAGCATGCAGGTAAAAGACAAGAAAAGGGTGATGTGTTTGCTTTTAGAGTCTCTTTGGAAGTTTGACTTTACATGAAGGAATGTTTTCATTTGAATGGTTGAGATAAAACAATTAAAAGGCTCTGCCTCTGAGAAATAAAAATATTTGTTCCAGGAAAGGGAATGCTGATGCTCAGGTGGTTGAAATGCACTTGTAAAGCCTCCTTGAGCTGAAGTGTGTCCCCTGAACAAGGTGACACGGGTTTGTAGGCAGGTGGCAGGAGAAAGGCAGCACTGGGGAAGAATATGTGGTGAGATTCTTGAATTTTCCAGATGTATGCAGGAATCAGCACAAGATTTCTCCAGGTTTGGTTTTGCAGAACCTTATTCTGAAAGGGATTTATTTTCTGAACCCTTTTATATTTTGTGATAAGGGTTAGAAGGAGGCAGGAATCAACACTGGCCTCCAGTCAATTAGAAATTCATCTGCCTTCATACCAGGAGCACTTCAACAGCAGCAGCCCTAAAACTGAGCTTCAGTTGTCACAATATTTGCCTTTCTTATAAATACACCAATTTTATCAAAGGCTATTAGTAACAGAATAGGTTAAGAATGATAATTGATGGTGAGAACCATGAAACCTCTAAATTTAGTAGTGTTTCCTGAAGCGGTGGGAAGATGTGGTTGTGTTTGACAGACTGATGTCCAATCTGACAGGACAAAAGGAATGACTCAGATTTAAACATTTCATTAGACTTCCTCTGTGTCTTGGGACAATTTAACATCAATTTAATAAAGAAGGAAAATTCCTTATTTAAGTGCTGATCGAAGGGGTGCGTGGTGAGAACTGGCTGAGTCTTTTTGGCTGTGTGAAAATCACCTCAAAGAACTCCTGGTGAAAATTGTCCAAATGCACACTCCCCAAAAAGCAGCTTGGCACTGGGGAAAGGTGCAGGGTGGAACTGCTCCAATGTTGGCCTGACAGGGAGCTTTTCACATGGAACAATCTCTGAACAGAAATAACCAAGAGATATCTTTGTGCCTGCTGAAAGAAGATGAGTAATTTATTTTAGTAAAGGTAAAAATAAGGATTTTTGGTGTTTCCTTCATCATTGTGAGCCTCAACACCTCAAAATTCTGAGCAGTTTATCTGCACCAGGGACTCTGTGCTGGTGGTTCATGGGATCTGAGAGTGCTGACTGCTTTTCCATCTGCAAGAAATAATTTATTTCTTTATATGTTCAGAAATTCAGTGGGACAAAATAACAATAATAATAACACCTGAGAAGCCACAAGTGCCACTGGGGGCTTAGATTTTTATTAGCTAACAGGTATTAAGTGTGAATTAAAAACTAAACACTGCATCAAAGGTCTGCAGTGACATCTGCAACAAACCCTGGCAGAATAAAATAATCCGTCTTGGCCAATTATAAAATTAAAGCAGCTTAGATTTAAATTTCAGCTCTTGGGACTTTTTTGAGCAACACTTTTACTTTGGGATTATGGATGACTATTGACCACAGAAAGGGGTCTCTTGGGGAAAATTAGAGATTCTTAGAGGGACACAAAATCCCATTTTGGAGCTGCAGAGGAGAGCCCCAGCCCCCTGTGCCGTGCTGAGTGTTCCCAGCAGGAGGAGAGCCAGGAACCTGAGCTGACATGATGGATTCCCCCTTCCCCTGCTGCCTCCCTCTCATTAGACCGCAGTGATTAAAGAGTTATCAAAATTTCATGCCTCAAAATGACTGCACAAAAGCAACTCTTCCCCACGAGGAGCTGTCATTAGAGGCTGTCACTCACCTGCACAGGATTCTCCCCACAAATCTCTTCCTCTGGGCACTCCCTCCCCCTCTGCACACTCAGCCCTTAAATTTATGAGGAAGTGGTGAAACCTTTAGCCAGCAAGAGCCACTCCTGAGGATAAATATGGGCTCTAAATTATTTCAGCCCGTCGGGCATATTGGTTATTAAACCTTGCCTGGTGCAAGGGGGCAGATGGATGTGCTGTGTCACTGCCAGCTGTATTAATTGCATGCTAAAGATTTTCAATTATTTAGGTGTAAATATGGATTGGAATTATACCAGAATTATTCAGGTGACTCTGACAAGCTGCAGCTTGAGAGATGTATGGAAACAAATTGGGTGCAGCTTGGTTAGATCAGGCATTGACTGTTATCCCCTTGCTGCTGTTTGTTTTCCTTCTTTTCCTCCTTCTTTTCCTCCTTCTTTTCCTCCTTCTTTTCTTTCCATCGTCTTTTCCATCGTCTTTTCCATCGTCTTTTCCATCGTCTTTTCCATCGTCTTTTCCTTCTTCTCTTCTTTCTTCTTTTCCTTTTCCTCCTTCTTTTCCTCCTTCTTTTCCTCCTTCTTTTCCTCCTTCTTTTCCTCCTTCTTTTCCTCCTTTTTTTTCTTCTTCTTTTCCTCCTTTTCCTCCTTTTTCTCCTTCTTTTCCTTCTTCCTTTCCATCATGTTTTCCTTCTTTTCCACATCTTTTCCTTTTTTTCCATCATTTCTCCATCTTTCCCTTCTTTCTTTCCCTTCTTTCTTTCCCTTCTTTCTTTCCCCTCTTTCCCATGCACTCTATGCACAGATGAGATTAGTCCAGAAGAGCACAAGCTGATACCAAACCAATCAATCCCTCCCCTTTTCCCATCAGTGCACCTGTGCAATAATCCCGTTCCCACTATTACTCAAGAAGAGATGCTAAGAATCTGAGTGACTTGCCCAAAGCCACTTTTAGGAAGGTGACAGCTTTACCCTGAGCCTGTTTATCTTGGATTCAGCCCATGGCAGTGTTCCCTGAGCTGTTCCCTGTACAAAAGCCCCTGACATGACCAAGCACCTTTAGAGGGTGGTGCCTGGACTGGGACCTGCACAGACCAAGCCCAGGCTCTGTGCACCCTGGACAGAGTTTGCTCCTGCCAGCCTGGAGCTCTCTGCATGAAGCTGCAAAAGGGGATGGAAAAGTGGGGCAAAAAATCTCTTTGGAGCCTCTAATTCATCAAGTTTGCCTGCAGTTGACATAAAATGAATTTTGTTTTCTGGATAGTGATAGATGATGTGAATCTGTGATAGATTCTGCGAATCTGTGATAGATTCTGTGAATTGTGACAGAGTGCCTGGCAAAATTCAGCTGTGCAACGTGGGTGTTGATGAGGCTGGCAGCCTGTGTGGATTGGGACCCCTCACTGTCTGTGTTTGGATATAAAACATTTTCATGAAGTTCCTTCATGTAAGAAGTTGAGAAACTTCATGCAGAAATCCAGAAGTAAGCAAAAATCACAGCACAGGAAAGTCTGAACTGCTGGAAATCAGTTTAAAGTTCCACGAATTAATTACCTGATATGCTGCTGCTTTTGCTCCAGTTTATGCCCTGGTATAAAAATCCAAATTTTTGTGGTAATTTTTATATATGCACTGGCTCTATGTTCTCACAGATTAGCTTTAAGGAGAAAGAAGAAATTGTGTAATACATATCATTTGAGTTTAGAGGGAAAGGAAATATTTAACAAAAAATAATCAATCTGCAATCTATCTTCCATCAGAGACTTGTTATAGCAGCTCATTCTTCTGCATCAGGCAAGAAGGGTCATGCCTCTGCTTTTATATAGATTATTTACTCCCTAAATGTCACATTTAGCTCTTAATTTCCAGTATATTAACATCTCCCCTTGGCTGCCCCTGTGAGTTACCTATGTCAGAAGGTTTAGGGCCAGAGCACATAAATGTTAATTTAGGAGGTGCAGTAGCTTTTGCAGCACTGAGCTTGCATGTCAAAAATTTCTAATGTAATTTTCAGAGCATGGAAGTGTGTGAAAGATGCAGGAATTCAGGGGTCAGCAGCAGCACGGGGTAGAAATGGCTGGGGGATGACTGAAGGATACAAAAACTTGTAATGTGGTGTGGTTTTGGCCAAGTGGGTGTGACAGTGGTCACAGGGGTTCTTGGATGAGGGAGGAGATGAAAATGTTGACTCCATGTTTCAGAAGGCTTGATTTACTATTTTATTATATATATATATTTATTATATTATGACTATACTAAAAAGAAATAGAAGGAAAAAGTTCATCTCAGAAGGTTAGCTAAGAATAGAATAGAAAAGAATGATAACAAAGGGCAGCTCTCTTGGATTCTGTCTGAGATAGCTCAGCCTTGATTGGCCATTAATTATAAACATCCAGCATGGGCCAATCAAAAATCCACCTGTTGCATTCCACAGCAGCAGATAATCATTGTTTACATTTTGTTTCTGAGGCCTCTCAGCTTCTCAGAAGGGAAAAAATCCTAAGAAAGGATTTTTCACAAAAGGATGTCTACAACAGGTGGGGATGGAAAAAATTCTCCCCACCTTCAATACCTTATGTCAGCTTACACTAGAAAATGTAAATGCTAGCAGAGATGCAAACAGGGGGAATGGAGCTCATTGTGTTCTTCATCTCTCGCCTAAACCACAGCTCTGAGCAGCCTGCACAGGTATTTGCAAGCAGTGGGAGGTGAAAAGCACTGGGGAGACAATAGCACCATCTAAAATAGGATACGAGAGATGATGAGTTTATTTCCAGGCAAGCTCTTTGATGGTTTTCATGATCTCTCCACATCCACAGTGGTTTATTATTATTTTTCTAACTGATTGTGCTTATTGCTGGTGCAGGTTTCAGTGGCCATTGGGACATGATGCCCTTGCACTGGCCAGGTTCAGTTTCACAGACACATACTCAGACCAGGGCAGTTCACTTGCTGCAGCTGCAAAGAGGAACAGTTTTACTGATTTATGCATAAATCCCTTTAATTCTGCTCTGGAAGCAAAGGGGATCATTGGCCATGAGTATAAACAGCATTGCACAGCACCAATGTGCAACCTCACCCTTAGAGAAGTGCAGCTTGTGGAGCTCCTAAAGGTTGACATTTCTAAAGACAAAGGGTGGCCACCAAGAGGTTTGTGCAGTTGCAATGCAGGAATTTCAGGCTGCCCACTTGTAATTTGTTTTTCTCTGGCCAAACCCGAGGGTGCTGCTGCAGACTGGGTGTGCTGGTGCTCTCTGTTGGCTGCAGAAATGAGAATTGCAGCCATAAGGAGCTGCACAGAAGCAGGAGTGGTAATGACAGCATGAATATGCAAGCAGTGCTCAGTGCCAGCACCATCAGCACAGATGTTCTCCTGCAGCTGGGGTCCTCACACCATTCACACATTTTGCACATGTTCCCTCTCAACCAGCTACTCTGAGTATTCCCACCCAACAGGGGATGGCTGCTCAGCCTTTGTCATATTCTCCTCAAGTTTACCCTGGTAACATCTGTGTGCAGCCATTACAGGCCTGGCACTGCCTCTGTGTTGGTGCTAATTTCCCTTTCTGGTGACAGCAACACTCTAATTTTCCATCCCATTGAACGTGGGAAATAAAGCAACCAGGGCTGTCAGACACGTCAGGCTGTGCTTATCCCACCCAACCCTGGGGTGCTGAGTTCTCCCATCCCTTCTGGGATAAGTGTGGAGCTGATGGAAGCAGCTCTTCCACCAGGACACCTGGGCTGTGCCTCTGGCCATCACCCTGCAAGGCAGAAGGTTCTCTCAGCTCTGAGTGTGTGACACACTGCACCATCCACCCCTCAGCCTCTGCACCTTCCCTTCATTTTTGTCACATAAAAAACAAAAAGAGTAACCAGCCTATTCATCAGATGGTTACAGAGCCCTTCTGGGCTGTGGCTTTGGTGGAGTCAATCCCATTTTCAGTAAGGAAGGCCTAGAATCCTGTTGCCCTGTTTTGAACGTTGATTTGTGATTTATCTGTAAGGCAGATGTCCAAAAATTATCTGCTGCTTCTTCCACATTACAGTGACTGTAATACCTCAGCATGACTTTATCCTGCCCATATTTCAGTTTTCACCTGCCCATATTTGAGTTTTCATCACCTCCAATCTATTATGTTTAGCTTTTTTGAGCTAGGTCTAATAAGTTCTTGGAGGCTTATAACACACTTAAGATAGCTCAGCTACTCTTGGAGGCATAAAAATCAGCAGGATGGCTTCTGTTGCAGTGCTGGAAACAAAAAGGTTTAATAAAAGGCAAAATAACAGAGAAAAGCTGATCTAGGTGCAAGAGCTTCTTCTTCTTGGTAAAACACCTCACAAAAGAGATGAGTTTCTTTGTTTACTTCTTTTTCTACTAAATTGCCCAGGTGGGACTTTTTGGCTTCTGTCTAATTAGTTATCCTTGAGTTTGAGGTGAAGTCTTCTAGGTTTTATGAGGTGTCTTTCCACTTAATCAAGGGGAGAAACTTCTGGGCTCCTTTCTTTTTAAGGGGACAAAGGAGAGTTTTGTCACTCTGCCTACAAGGAGTTCACTTCTACACCAGTCACTTTACAGAAGTCTGTAAAAGCCCAGAACAGTTTGGGTGGGAAAGGAACGCTCAGATCCTCTCATTCCATCCGCTTGCCATGGACAGGGAACTTTCTACCAAACCTGGCTGCCCCAAGCCTTGTCCAACCTGGCCTTGAACGTTTCCACTGGAATTGATAAGCCACGTTCTGAAAGTAAATAATGTTTCATGCAAGTCATGTTTCGTGCAAGTTGTGAAAATGACCATAAACACAGGATTTGCAGCAAACACAGGATTTTCTGCCTTCCCTCAGGTGTTCACCATGGTTCTTCCCCTTGGGAGACACAGAAATTGTTGAAATGAAGGACCAAACAGCTTTGTGAGTTCCCAATTCCTGGGAGCAGGTTTGGGGTGAGGTTATTAACATATTGCAGTTATCAAATGTGCTTGCAGGAGTTGGGTTGTTCTTGGCTTGCTCGTTAGTGGTGTGCGCTTTCCGTGAGCAATAATTGAGATTAAACATCCTCTGGGGAAGGAAGCAATTTATTTTGTAGTAAACTGATATCTGTTGATATTTTAACGTTTCCTTACATTATTTATCAGTAGATTTGCATCCCTGAACTGGAAAATATAATCTTTTATTGGGTAAGAAAAGTAATTTAATGTTAAAATTAAATAAAATATTAATTACATGTGAAAAGGCTTATGTAGCACAGACCACGTACTATATATTATTACAAATTGTTCATGCTGAATAAATTGCTTTGCAGAGCAAATGGGAATACATTAGCAGAAAATAGAGGCACTGGAAGGTGGCTGTTCACTTTCCTAGATTGGTTGGTGTGGTTGAGCTGGTTGCACATGTGGATTCCTCTCCTGACAACAGGAAAGCAGGAGAGAAATTGGGGGACGGCAGCTGTCTATCCTTGGGTTGGAAAGGTACTAATATAATAAATAATAATAATAATAAATAACTTGCTTAAATAATAAATAAATTGCTTTGCAGAGGAAATGGGAATACATTAGCAGAAAACAGAGGCACTGGAAGGTGGCTGTTCACTTTCATAGATTGGTTGGTATGGTTGACCTGGTTGCACATGTGGATTCCTCTCCTGACAACAGGAAAGCAGGAGAGAAATGGGGGGATGGCAGCTGTCTGTCCTTGGGTTGGAAATGCACTATAATTCTGCAGTGTGGAATTGGTTTATGGCTCCTTTTCCTCTCCTGTTTGAGAACCTGCAGCTGGGAAATTTGGGGCTTCCACACTGCAGTTTTCCAGTCCATCAGAGCCCTAATGATTCAAGGAGCTATGTAATTGGGCAAAGAGCTGGATTAATGTTGTGACAATTAATTTAGGGCTTTAATTCATGTCAGGCAGAGGATAAGCTCGGGGAGAATGGTTAAATGGCGGTGGGGAAAGCATTTCATTTCATCCACAACATCAATATTCTCTATTAACACCAGATCTCAGCGCAGACCTGCAGCACACAATTATCCCTGGACTGTACATTAATTTCTGTGTTGAGTCTTGGCCTCATTTAGTGTTTTATGTGCTGAACCAACTGATGTCTGCAGCAGGGAGCTGCTTGCTTAGATGGATAATGTCCTGGCAGCCAGGGCAGCACCTCTGGAAGTTGTTGGAACAACGTGCATGGTCTCAGGCTGGGAAACCTTCACGTGGTTGGGAGAAGTCCTGGCTTTGAACTCGGCGTTGCTTTGGGTCAGGATGATTTATTTTAAGGAAACAGCCTCACCTGCTGCACCCTGACCTGGCAGAGCTGCTCCCACTGCACCTGCACAGCTGCAAGGTCACCTCTTTGTAGCATTTGTGACACAGATGAAAGTTCTCTCCAAGCCTTTTTCCTCAGAGCTAAATCCACCACAAAACCAGGGCTTTCGAGACTTTTTCTAAGCACAGAAATGTTGAGCTCTAAGATAAAAATCCCACTTTATTATTTTTTCCCCTTGCAGCCACCTCAAAAGGCACCTGTGTTAAATTCACTGATACTCTGCACCCATTTGGGAGTATCCTGCAACTCCTATCCCTTTTCTACAACCTCTGTAATACTCAGCTAATTTGAGAAGTTTTTGCTCTTATGTAAGCTGTGTGTTTCTGTGGGCTTGTTTTTGAGTGATTATTAATTAATACTTGTGTAATTTCACCTAAATATCTCAAAGCTCAGCAGATTTTTTCTTTCTTCAGAGTGCTGAATTTTCAAATGCCAGTAAAACTTTGTGCACACGAATTAATTGCCAAATATATGGAATGAGGCCTGAATACTTGGGTTGGAGCTATCTATATTTTAGTAATTATATTTAGTTATAATATTATATAATATTATGAACTAACTATAAATATAATATAATATAATATAATATAATATAATATAATAATATATAATAATATATATAATATAAGATAATAATGAAGTAGTATAATAATATAATACAATTATAATATAATATAATTATAATATAATATAATTATAAACTATTATATTTAGTTATAATAACTCCATCAAGTGATACAATAATCTAAATATTCGGTGTGTGTAGCTGTCAATGCATGTTCATCCTTCATGTTTTCCTTATCTAAAGGCCTTTTCATCAAAGGTTCTCTTTGGTGCATGCAGTCATGCAGACATGTAAAATCACCACAGTGAGATGATTTTCCTGGTATTCTTTTGCAGATTTGATGATAAAATTCCAGTGTACTGCTCAGTTGTGATGCAGGATGATTCCTGCTCCATTGTCTCTCGAGGCTATCAGCGTATTTCATCTGTATTTCCACCTTGTGTCTCTGAGCACACAAGAGCAGTGGTGAATTCCACCCTTAAAAATGTGCAACACAGCCACAAAAAGCAGCATTAAGTACCCAGAACATCCAGAGTTTGAGGAGAGTGCTCAGGGCAGCTGTGCTGGAAGCACCATTTGCCCTTTTACAGATGCTGGATGGATCCTGAGCTGGAAACAGGAATCCCTTCACTCTAACAGGTGCTCTCATGAACATATTAAATTAAAATACAGCCCAGAATCAGGGTGTGGGGATGTTTCCTCACAGGAATGCTGCTGGGAGTCTATTGCCTGTCATAACATTGATGCAGGCAGTCAGCTCCAGTGGATTTGTTAAACGGGTTTTTACATCAGCACATAAAGCCAGGGATTTATGGCTTGCCATAAGGCACACAAAGTGAGATTTCAGCTCCCTGTGGTGCACAGAGCATCACACATCAGGATTGTCACTGCTCCTTTAGCATCTATTACTCCAACCTGCTGCTAAAATGCAATTCCAGGCTGTGCCTC
Source organism: Melozone crissalis (assembly GCF_028551555.1). Classification (NCBI taxonomy): domain Eukaryota; kingdom Metazoa; phylum Chordata; class Aves; order Passeriformes; family Passerellidae; genus Melozone; species Melozone crissalis. The sequence continues at coordinate 3,784,545 of NW_026535785.1, forward strand.
ATGTATTGCAGGAGATGGGCTGAGACAGGGAGATGGATAAATTGCTGCGGGGTGGCGGCACAGAGGTGGTAAAACCCATCCTTCTCTGAAACTTTGTGTGGTTTTATTTCTGAAGGTGATCCTTGCTAACCCAACTTTTGATAACCCTGACAGTTCAGATGACCACTAACAGGACAGATTAATTGCAAACACAGGAAAATCAAAGCGATGGGACTAAAAAAGCGCCACAGCTAAATGGTGAATTGTCAGTCTAAAATGAACTTTTCAGGCCAACAAACTCCGCTGCAGGCTCCATTTGTGTACAGCAGCTGATGCTAGTTGCTGCTAGCAGTGCTGCTCGGGCTCTCCTCCAGTGCCTCTCTGCTGAAGGGCCTCTCTCAGGTCTGAAGAGCAATTTTTGTCCCCCGTGCAACCAGCAGCAGTTACCCAGCAAGTCCTCACAGTGCTTCAAAAGCTGCTGCCAAGACTTCACAGCTTCCTTTGCATCCCCTCATGATCCCCAGACTCGGTGTTCTCAGTGACAACAGCAATCATCTCCAGAGAGGCATATTTGGGGTGAGTTGTGTCTCTAGAAATAGCTCACACCTTAAAACAGTGATGTTCTTCACAGCAGCCACCAGCTTCCAACAACAGCAGCTGCTCCTGGCAGGATGAGGTGGAAAGGAACCTTTGGAGGTGAAAGGGAACATTTTGAGGTCAAAAGGAACCTTTGGAGGTTGAAGGGAACCTTTTGAGATGGAAGAGAACTTTTTAAGGTGGAAGGGAACCTTTTGAGGTCAAAAGGAATCTTCTGAGGTCAAAGTGAACATTTTGAGGTGGAAGGGACCTTTTAAAGTCAAAGAGAAACTTTAGAGGTGAAAGAGAACCTTTTGAGATGGAAAGGAATATTTTGAGGTCAAAGTGAACCTTTGGAGGTAGAAGGGAAATTTTTGGGGTGGAAGGGAACCTTTTGAGATGGAAGGGAACCTTTTGAGATTGAAGGGAACCTTTTGACACCAAAGGGAACATTTTGAGATTGAAGGAAACCTTTTGAGATGGAAGGGAACATTTTGACACCAAAGGGAACCTTTTGAGATTGAAGGGAACCTTTTGACACCAAAGGGAACTTTTTGAGATGGAAGGGAGCTTTTTGAGATGGAAAGGAACCTTTTGAGATGGAAGGGAACCTTTGAGTTGGAAAGGAACCTTTTGAGATGGAAGGAAACTTTTTGAGGTGAAATGGAACCTTTTGAGGTCAAAGGGAACCTTTTGAGGTCGAAGTGAACCTTTTGAGGTGGAAGGGAACCTTTTGTTCTCTTCAAAGAGATGCAGAATCTACTGCTGGTAATACTTTGGTCTGACAGGCATGAACTCCCTTGTGCAGATTTTAGTTACATGTGATCATCTTAATTACCTGTGCTTTTCTGTGAGCTGAAGCTCCAAATGCCACATGGATGCAGCGAGCCCCTGAGCTGACTCCTGTTTTTCCTGGGTGAATTTCAGCCTTGTTTTATTTTCATTTCATGCACCAGTGTACAAATTTCTTATCAGCTTCTTGCCAGAGTAATGTGTGTGTCCCATGCTGGGCAGCTGGATGTCAGGGCAGTGTAAAAATAAAATTGTTTTCCATTGGCTGGGCTTTGGGAATGGAGAGTGAACTAAAAGCCAGCTCCATCCCAGCCTCCATTTCGTACATTTCTCAGGTAAATAGTGACCACAAATTAATAGTTGCTTGGTACCTGGTGTGAGGAGGGGGAACAGCACTGACAGCTGCCAGGTGCTGTGCCTTTCACAGATGGGATCATCCTGGGAGCCTGTCTTGGTTTTGAAAGACAGGAGTCTGCTAAGGAAGGCAGGAGCCTCCCCTGAAATGGAGAATGTAAACCCTCCCCACCCCTCTGAATTGCTATAAATTTTAAATTAAAGGGCTCTCAGGCAAAAAATATGGGAGCAGGAAATAACAGTTCTTTAATAGGGAAAGAAAAAAAATAAAGGATAAAATAAACAATGCAGTACACTAGAACAACGCTGACAGAGTCAGAACCCAACCTGACACCCTGTGGGTCAGAGTGTTGGTGGCAGTCCAATTGGAATTGTGGCTGCAGCCCTCTTGCAGGGTCAGGTGTGGCTCTGTTGGAGCAGGGGGATCTGTAGAGAAGGATGTATTCTTCCTCTGAAGATCCAGTGGAGGAAGAGGCAGCTGCTGTTCCTCTGGGGAATCCTGTGGAGAAAGCTGTGCTGGTGTCTCAGAACTTCTGGATTATATCTGGGTAGCAATGCTTGGCTCCTCCCTCTGGGCGGAGCATCTCACAATGGATGTTATAGTTCTTATCAGCCATGCAGTGACATTCAATAGCTGTTATCAGCAGATGTCCCCTCCTGAGGGCGGAGTGATTGTGATCACTCAGAGAGATAAGGCAAACTGCCGGCTTGACAAAGATAATCTGCCATACAGATGGTAATGAAAAATATCTTGCATTGAAATCTGGAACAGAGCCACTGATCTGTGGGGGATGAGGGTGTAAGAGCACATCTGAGATGTGATTCTCACTCTCACAGTCACACTGCTCCAGGAGATTTTCACTCAGCCCTCTCCCATCACATCTCACCTCAGGTTTTCAGTCTGCGCTCCCCCCCTGTGCTCTGGAGCAGGGGGTGGTGGTGGATGGCCCTGGCTGGTGCTGTCAGAGCTGCCTGTGCTCTCCTGCAGTAGCAGAAATCTGCTTGCTCTCTCTCAGGATGCTCAGACCCTCCCCTTTGCTCTGACAATCCAGACTCTACTGCATTGGAGGGAGGGCTGGACTTTGTGCCCTCTCCTGGAGTGACTCCTCTCAGTGAACAGACAGGGAAAGAGGGAAACTCCGGAGGGGATGTGCTGCTCAGAGCCAGGCTCCCACAGGAGCTCAGACTGCTCTTTGCAAAAGTTTGGCCAAAAACTCCAGCAGGGACCTGCATGGGTAGAGAATATAGGGAATCCTGACTTCCCACGGGTTTGGGTCTGTGGTTCATTGATCTAGATGGCTTTCTTCTTCTATTTTAAATGTTTCATTGTGGTCACAGCCCTGATCAGACATCAGAGGCTGCTTGGAGCACATTCTTGGGGTGCTTCAGATGGTCCATTGAGAGAAGCTTTAGGAGTGGATGACCTGGAGTCCAGGAGAGGTCTGGCTCAGAGTGCAGCCTTTTTCTCAGTGGCTAACCTTCATAACCTCTCTCTCTCTTTTTGCTTCTTCTTACAAAGCTTGCAGGTATTCTCTATCTTTTAAACTTTTCCTCCTCAAATTTGATTGAATCCTGATGGACAGGCTGAAAAGCTGATTAGTGAAAGAAAAACAAGCTGTACACTCACTCATGCATCTTATTCCCTGATAAGATACCAGGCTGGTATCTATAAATTATAAAAGAGCTGCCCTAAATATCACAAGATAGGCTTTATCACAAGGAAGAAGAAAGGGAAAAAAATAATTTGTTTATTCCCTGGGTAATGTTTCAGCCATCATTATTCTTGGAACCCTGTAGCTTGCCACATCAAGCAAAACATCAATTTCTAGACACCCTGCTGACCACAGGAGGAAGGATGCCAAGTCCTTCCCAAGCCCAGGACAAACAGATGTGCTGCCTGCAGTGCCGAGCCACGAGTAGAAAGGTTGGATCAGTTTCTAGGAAATTAACATTATTTAGCCTTTAGCAGAGAAATCCCATCTCGGGTACTCTTTTTAATAAATTTTTCTCATCGCCTCTGTTTCATTTGTACAAATTCCCCTGGTGCCACTGGTAATTCTTTTTTGTATCTGCACAGAACCCACTGCAGAGGATCAAACAGCAGAGGCTGAAAAGGCAAACACATGAGCCTGGGTGATATGGCACAGGAGTGCTGCTCCTCACTCTGCTGGCTGCTGCGCCCAGCACAACAAAGGAAATTGCTTTCCAAATGCAGTGTCTGTCTGAAGGCCATCCACACCAGAGCAGGACAAACCTCAGAAGGGCCCCGGGTTCTGTTTGGCTCAGATAAGCTGCACAAAGGATCCAACTGTTTTGATGATTATCAGGAAATCTTGCATCTGCCAGGCTGGGCTGCAAAACTTGTCCAAAGCTCCCAGGTTTCTAGTGATTTTTTTTTTTTTTTTTTTGCTGCTACCTGCTTTGAGGGAGATGCACCTCTGGAAGGGGCTCAGTGCTGGGGATGAGTGGCACACAGAAAGAATTCAAAGGAACAGAAGTGTTCCGCGGAATGGGGAGCCTCATTCCCTGGTTCCAGCTGGGCAGGGATGATAGAAAAGTGGGTGCAAAGGAGGAACAGCCATTGCCTTTCAGATCCCAGCAGCAGCAATAACATTTCCGCTCTTCTGGTTGCAAGAATTTTCATTTTTGGGCCAGTTTCCAATTCATTGTTGGAATTTTTCATTTTTGTACCTCTCATGCAGACCAGGACAGAGTGGGAGCAGCATGGCAGAGCTGACAGAACCACAGGACAAAGTCTCAGGCTGTGTCAGGGGAAATATTGTGGTGGTGTTCACAGGGGTCCCAGGACGAGGGAAGAGATGAGAATCTTGACTCCATGTTTCAGAAGGCTGATTTATTATTTTATGATATATATTGCATTAAAACTATACTAAAAGAATAGAAGAAAAGATTTCATCAGAAGGCAAGGCTAAGAATAGAATAGGAAGGAATGATAACAAAGGTTTGTGCCCAGGACTCTCTGTCCGAGCCAGCTGACTGTGATTGGCCATTAATTAGAAACATCCAACATGAGACCAATCACAGATGCACCTGTTGCATTCCACAGCAGCAGATAATCAATGTTTGCATTTTGTTCCTGAGGCCTCCCAGCTTCTCAGGAGGAAAAATCCTAAGGAAAGGATTTTTCATAAAAGATATCTGTGACAGGTCTGCATGAACCAATCTCCAAATCTGCTGAAACCAAAGGAAAAATCCATGTTGGCTGAGCAGCCACTGAATCCATAGAACTTTCTGAAAATGGCTCAGACCCCTTCTTCTGAAATCTGTGGTAAAACCCTTCACTATGGGTGTTGTTTTGGACTCTGCTTTTGGGGATTTGTTCATCTTCCATACAGAACCAACCCAGGAGTGAATGAGGAGCTGATGCAGCACCAACACCTCCTGGCCTGTGCTGTTCAAGAGCTCAGGGCTTTTCAAAGGCTGCATCCCCTTGTAGTTTTTCATTTATTTTACAGCTGCATCTCCTTCTCTCAGCAAATTTTTAACATCAGGTGGGTGTTTGCATTGTTAGGCTTAGAACCAACATCTACCCTCAATACAACACAAGCCAAAACTAGAGCTTAAAATATTGATCAGTTTTTGGCATTGTCACTGTGGCAAAGTTAGAGATTCCTGCAAGCAGCCTGTGAAATTAGGTGTGCTGGAGGAGGTTAATTCCCTTTGATGAAGTGCTTATTTTAAAGCACAGACATTATCTGCATTGCAACCCTGTATGCTTTGGAGTTTTGCATAATTTCCAGCAATCTCAGTGCTGGAATTCTTCTCCATTATGTATTCTGCTGGTTAATTTATGAAGTGTGAGGAATAAAGCTGGTTAAAAATAAATTTACTTTGGTGATACTTGATCTTTCTCCACAATACAGGCCGTAATTAACATATTAATCTGTAACAAATGCTAAAAGTTTCCTCCTAATCTCTTTGCCATACATTTCATTTGACATTTCAGTTATATTTCACTGCCTTGCCCCGTGATCAGAAAGCAATAAAAAAATTCAATGAAATTGGGCATATTCATACTAAGAATCTGATTTTTATATAAGATTAATTTGATTTTTTTTTGTGAAAAGGCTCCGTGGCTGGGAAGAACGTGACTTACATGAAGAAAAATGCCATTTGCTAAATGCCAAGGGGAAGGGGGGGATAGAATCAGAACTTAGAGATGATTATGTAACATTTTAGATGCACTCTGAGCTTTCTCAGTGTAAGTTAAGTGAAAAGCAGAGCAGAGGCACTTTAAGCAATGCTTTTATGGGGAATAAAAACTTATAAACCCTGGAAATGAATGCAGAAATCTGCTGGCACCACAGCCTGCTGTGGGTCAAACTCCTCCCAGCACCACAGCTGTGCTCAGCTTAACTTTGGGAACAGTTGGAGGAATTTTAGGGAGGTTGATGGAGTGATTTTTGTTACAATGGCAGCAATATTTGGGGTTTTAGTTCCTGGGAGTTGAATATGGCAGCATTGAGCTTAATCTGGGAGAATTATGGTTACAAAAATGCCTCCTTTGGTTCCACCAGGGTGGTGTTGGGTCAGCTCTTCTCTTTAATGGCTGAGAGCTTTTTGGTAGACAAATTATTATTTTTTTTTATGGGAGTAGCAGCTTAATGTGCCAGTGGACAGGGATTGACAGAGTGACAAAGGATCATGAGCTGGGTCCTGCCTCAAGTGATTTATGAGCTAAGAAAAGATCTCTGGAAACCTCTTCAGAGCCCTGAAATGGTATTATGGGATAATATTCAACATGGCACACCTAACTAAGCAAACTCATTAATCTATTTGTTAATTTTGAATCAATTTCCCCAATGCCTCTCTCTCAGACTTTTCAATTATTGCGAAAGGGAAAACCCCTTTTTCCTGAGATTGCAGGAGAATGTTTCATTAAATAGGAGCAACTGAGGGATAAGGTGGGAAAATACAAATTCCCAGTGTTGCTCCTGCAGAAAAGCAAGTCCAAAACTCCAGATTCTCAAAATTGCTGTTCAGATTTGATTGTATACTGGGAGCCACCCATTACCTTTTCATCAGTAAATGATCCATAATTAAAAGTAATGATCCTGAAGAATGTAAATTACCCCACAAGATGAATTTGTTTCGTGTGGCCCCTTCTCTTTTGCTTTCCAGAATTTCTCCTGTCCTGTTGTATTCGCCTGTTTGAATTTTCCATCCAAAATGTTTGTCATTTTAACAAATTGATAAAATTTAACAAATTTGATCAACTTTGATAAACTTTGGAGTATTTCTCTACTTTACTAGTTCAATGGATAACCTTTTTTTTCCCCAGAACTATTTATTTACCTTCTGATTTTGCATTATTTTTACAGTTTATGCCCAGACAAGCCCTGGCAGTGCCCAAGGCTGGGTTGGATGGGGTTTGGAGCCCCGTGGGACAGTGGGAGGTGTCCCTGCCATGGCTGGGACTGGGTGGGCTTTAAGGTCTAAACCACTGTGAAATTTACTGAGCAGCTCTGCTCTGATAATTATATTACTATTTTTATAACCATTTTATTACTAAATTAATAATAATTATATTATAACTAAATTAATAGTAATTATATTACCATTGTTATAACCATTTTATTACTATTAAAATTTTAAAATTCCACCTGGGATGGTGGCACCTGGCTGTCACAGGGTGCCACATCCTGGGGCACCTCAAGCAGCCCCTGCAGCACCAATCCCTCAGGGACAGCTTTGAGCATTTGCAGCTGAGCAGGAATTATTAATCTCACTTAGTCCTCCTGAATTTAGAATGTATGGCACCCCATGCTCAAGGTACATTTCCAGAGATGGAAACCAGACAATTTTGACGTGATGGATTCCTGAAAAATATCACTATTTCTTGGCAGTTATTTATTCCCCTGCCGCTGACGCATTCATTCTCTAATATTTTATATTTTCTTCCAGATTTTTTCTGGGCACTGAAGATAAATTAGCTCATCTCCAGCTGTCTGTGTCTTCCCTTCCCACCTCTCTCTGTGGGCTTGGGTGTGATATTTGCCCTTCTCATCCTTGTGGGGCCTCCCCTGTGCTTTGCCAAACCAGGTTTTTGCTGGGAGCTGATCATCCATCCCCTCCTGGCTCTGCTGTGGCTGGGTTTGGTTCAGCACTCTCTGAAATCAGCATTTCAGAGCAGCCAGCAGAAACTCCTTCCTCTCTTCCCCTAGTTAGCATTCAAGGAATGACTGGAGCAGGAGAGAGATGTCCAGGTTTAGAAGGATTGTAATTAAAGAGGACAAAGAAATTGAGAGCAAAGGTGGAAAATAAGGGGAGGGGTGAGAAAGAAATGAAAAATAAAAGACTTGAGGTGTCACAGAGTAGCAAGAAGTGGATCTCTTGATTTAAATCACTGATATGTTTTTAGGTAATTTTTAGCTTAAGATCTTGCTGTTTCTTCCCTTTTTTTTTCTTTTGTCTTGTACAAAAAAGGAAATTTTACAGCATTAGGCTGCTAAAAAATACTGCCATTGGGATTTGCCTCTGCCAGACCATCAAAGCACTGTGCATGTGCCAGTATATATGTGTATTTTATAAACAAATAAATAAGTATCTATAATCCTCACTCAGCAGAATTGATGGTTGCCAGTGATGGTTCTAAGCCTCCAATCTAGGTAGAAAAGGCTTTTACTTGAAATCCTGGCTGTAGCTCAAGGAGGCACATGAGATCCCAGAGGTCCTGAATTGTCATTTGGGCCCTGAAAGAAAAATTGATGAGAGCTCAGCCCTGGACAGCTGGTGCAGCCCTCCCCTGGCAGGATGTTATTACAGATCTCCTCTGATATTCCGGGTGTGAGATTTCTGCCAGCAGGCTCAGCATCAGCCCAGGGACCAAAACGGGGGCTGAACTCCTCGTGTCTGATGTGATATTTGTGTCTGTGATAACTCATTTGGCTCTCTATGCTCCAAAGGAAAACTGTTCTGTGCCTGCTGTATTTGTGATCCAAACAGTGCTAGAGAGTTCACCACTGAAATTCTGCTTTGTTCTTACACTGAGAACACCAAACTGCTTTTTTGGATGGATTTTGATTTGGGTTTTATTTTTTTTTTCGGTTTGGTGACTCATTTTCTAGACCTGGTGAAGTAAATAGCTGATGTTTCATGGATGGGCAGTAGATGGACTCATTCTTCTAAAATATAGCAGCTTTTTTTTTGGTTGTTCTTCAATACTTCTTAAGAATTCTAAAACCTTTTCCTCACTCTTTTTTTTTCACTTACAGTACGCTGCATTTAGGTGTTGAGGGGCACTTTTTTTCATTGTGGTTTACAGGGAATATGCTGCACACCTTCAAAAATCCCCACTAAAATTAAAAAAAAAAAATCTTTTTTCAGACAGATTTTGAAAGAGGAGAGCAATGTTAAAAAATCACCAACTCACTCCCCCATCTGTGGGCTTCTAGTGATCTTTATTGGAATGGAGTTAATTTAATGATGTCAGGTGTTTGTTTTCCTCCTTTGTGACATCACACATGACATTTCTGGAAGCAGCATAAAGGAACATACTCACAGATTTCCCTCTGAAATATGCCTCACATATCTTCTAACCAGGGAATCTCAGCTCTGGAGATCTGTGGGCTCTTAGTGATTTTTACTGGAATGGGGTTAATTTAATGATGTATTGGAATGGGGTCACTTTAATGCTGTCAGGTGTTTCTGTTTTCCTCCTTCATGACATCACACATTACTTTTCTGGAAGCAGCATAAAGGAACATACAGATTTCCTTCTGAAATATGCCTCACATATTTTCTAATCAGAGGATCTCAGCTCTGGAGACCTGTGGGTTACTGCTGATTTTTATTTGAATGGGGTTAATTTAATAATGTATTGGAATGGGGTTAATTTAATGTTAGCTGTTTCTGTTTTCCTCATTTGTGACATCACACATGACTTTTCTGGAAGTAAAGGAACATACTCACATATTTCTTTCTGAAATCTGCCTCACATATCTTCTAACCAGAGAATCCCAGCTTTGGAGATCTGAGGGCTCCTGCTGATTTTTATTGGAATGGGGTTAATTTAATGACATCAGGTGTTTCTGTTTTTTGTGACATCACACATTACTTTTCTGGAAGCAGCATAAAGGAACATACAGATCTCCTTCTGAAACATCCCTTACATATTTTCTAAGCAGAGAATCTCAGCTTTGGAGACCTGGAGTGGCTGCTCTGCTCCTGGTTTGCTTCATCTTTAGAGGCATTTTCACCGTGCTCAGGACGTGCCCTTTTGTGCTGAAGCCACTGAAAGTTCAGGAGGGGTTGGGGTGGGTTTTTGGGAAAGGTGGATAATCTGAGGTGAGCACAGGGAGGAGAGATGTCGTGCCAAGAGTTCTGTGAGTTTGGGAATGAGTTTTTTGGAGGAAGGCAGTGGGCAGAACTGGGTGCAGGGCACAGGCTCAGACTGCAGCACCCGTGGGGTTTGTGCTGGGGTTTGTGCCAAGGACTGCTCCTCTCCAGAGACAGCAGAAGGGCTGTGAAGGACAAAATGCAGAGGTAAAAGGGCAGACAGAGGGCTGGGAGCTGCTCAGAGGATGTCAAACCCATGCTGTGCTCTGCCTGCTCAGCCATGCAGGGCTGGCCCTTCCCCAGGAGCTCCGCCAAGGTTTGCTTTGGGTTCCTCCTCCTTCCTGGCTCCCAGAAGGAGATTTCCATTCAAATCCCCTGAGCTGTCCCTGTGGGAATCCACAAAATCAGAGGTTTTTGGGAAAGCTGCAAGATGCAGGCCTCAGAGGCAGCAGAACTGTGAGCAGAGCTATGCAGCAGCCATGAGACAGGTCAGCAGAAAAATTATTTAAACTGTAGAAAGGCAAGGACAAATAGAACAATGGTGTGTGTATTAATGCTTGTCTGAATAGCTCTCTAAGCTACAGAAGAGTTTATCTAGCAAGATATTTGGAAGGTTGAAGCTTAATAATGGAGCTCTGTGCTTTAAGGCTCACAAGCAGGTACTGTATTTGAATTAAGCAAGCATTGTTTAACCAAAGGTACCTGTGCTTATGGTGGTTGGATAGAACCATTGTCAATGTGTTTTTGCTTTTGTGATTGGTCAAGAAGCTTATAAAGTTAGTTGTAATATTAAGTTTTTTCACCTGCTGCCTGGGATGTGAGCTGCTGGCATCTTCCCATTGTCATAACCATGGAATGAGGCTGATGCTGAAAAATAAAACAGCTCAAGACACGTTCCAGCAGCCCTGTCCTGTTCATTATCTGTAAATACCCCCCTGCCAGCCTCAGTCCCCACCTCTGTGCACTTCTGTCACCGTCCTGTATTGCTGACTCCTTTGCTGAGCTCCTGATCCATGGCCTGCCCTGCTTTGGACATTCTGCCAAAAACAAGGCAGGAACCATCCTGGGACTCAGAAAGGGGAAGGAAAAGGGTTAATGACAGAATGTCACACCGTGGGTGCAGATATGGATGAAGAGTTTGTGATCATAAAGACAAAGAGGCCAGAAGGAACCAGGTCTGGCATTGAATAATGGGGTTTTCATGCAGCTGGAAAAACCCTTTACCTTTGGGAGAAGTGCTCTAGTGTCTCCTGGGTGGAGACAGAAAATGGATAGAAATTGTAATGTGATCTGAATAAAAAGAAAAAAGCTGAAACTTTGCCATTGCACAGAAATGCAGTGAGAACTGGATGTCATTGCTGAGTGCAGGAATATTGTTATGCAACTCCTGGGAGGGAAGAAACAAAACTCCATCACCCCGTTGGATATGTGTAGCATGCCAAGATATGTACAGCTGAGCAGAGATGGGCTGAGCAAAGTATTGCAATGCTTTCAGGCGCTCCTATTGATTAGGGAGTTTATGGAAAAGCTGCTCTGCTACCAACAGGAAGGAATCTATAAGAGAAAATGCCAGAAAAGTGAGTGGGCAAGCTTTTAAGGAAATGAGGTGCAAATTTATTGCCCTGTCTGCGCTAAGAGGTGGGAATGAGGGGAGAATAAAGCAACCAAAATTTGGAGCAGGGGCAGGAGTAACCAGAGATGGGGTGTGCTGTTGCAGGGCTGCCTCTGGGGTTTGGGCAGGTGAATTCCCATCCCAAGGATGCTACAAAAACCCCTCAGGCTGTTTGTGAGAACACTTTTGCTGTGTTAGGGTTTGAGCCAGGGGTGCAGGACCCTCTGAGGTTGTGCATCCACCAGGATGCTCCACAGGGATTGCCACAAGGCAATTCCAGAAGTTGGAAAAATCAGAGGAGAATGAAACAAGAAAAATCATTTTTCAGGTGATGAAGGGTTCACGTGTGGCCCTTGAAGGATATTTTTAATAGTGGGTATTTTAAGCACAGCTCTATTTCTTTATTTCTTTGCTGTTTCTGGACAGCAAAGGGCCCTGCAATTCAGCAATTTGTCACGTGTGTGTTTGCAGGGAAGCAGGCCACGGATTTGTAGATGAGTTAATGCAGGAGAGGGTGGAAATGGAGAAAGGGCAGAATTTTCTAAGAGGGAATTCCATCAGCAGAATGTACTCACCAGTGGGAAATTGGGGTTGTGTGGCATTTAGAGGTGAAGGCAGGTGAGCATCCAGAGTAATTTGAAAAAATACTGATGTGGTGATTGCAGTGTCTGATCTATTTTGTCTTAGAGAAAGCTCTTAAATGTGAAAAAGCGATGTCTTTGGGGCAAATTCATATCTAACACAGATTGCTGTAGCTCCAGTGTTTCAGAAAAATGATGACATCCTCTATCAGCTGGGGAATCTGTCTGAAATTGTACTGGAAGCAGCACCTGAAAAGAAAAATAAGACATCCTGGTGTGCACAAACACACCCAGAGCAAGGAGTTGTTATGATCAAATATTTACAAATTTAAATTGCTGCCAAAGTGTAATTCATTAAAACAGTGATTAAAAACCTGTTTCATAGGTGATGCAAGACCATAAATTGATCTGATTTCCTAATTTGGTTATCTTTTATCACTTTAAAGGAACACTTTAATTAAATTGCATTAAAAATTAAAAAGCCCACATTAATTACTCTTTTTTTTTTTGCCCAGAACAATGAAATTATAGTCAGTGTTATGAGTGACTGAAAAAATATATGTACACTCCTACATAAGGCCCAGCATCCCTGTATTGTATCTGCAATGTTAAAATTCTGGAAAAAAAACTTTCTGATAACACAAAACTTTTAAAGCTGTTGCCTTTTCCACAAAATATCCAAAATAGTGTTCAAGGAAAAGCCCTTTATCGTAGAAAACACATTGTGTAACAAAGTTACAATCTGTAATTAAAATGGGAGATTTTCACTGCGCATTGAATCTCAAATTTGGAATTATCAGCGAGCAAGGTAATTAAGGATAAAGCTGCTGGAGATAAGTAACTCTTCAGCCATCTTCTGGGTGACATATGAAAGCTTCTAAACACTCCTGTGAGCAATTAATCTTCTATAACTCACCCCATGTGCAGATTAAGAGCAGATCCAGTCCTGAGCTACACAGCACATGCTGAAATTTCATTTTTGAGCATCACATTTGGGTTCAGCCTCAGTGGGTCCCCCCATAAAAGGTTGATTCTTGAGACAAGAGAAGTGATATGTGCTGTTTAATTGTTTATTAGCACGAGAACTTCACACGGCAGAAGGAATGATTGTTTATTGAAACAAGACCTTCAAGGGACTATTTAATTATAAAACAGCTTGATATTTTAAAGGAAATGACAGCAGCAACAGAAAGAACAATTTACTGCGGGTAGCAGGTTGAGTATAGCTTGGGGCCTGTTAATCAGTCATGCATAACAACTATCCCATAAAGAAACTGGAATTAAATGCAGGAAATGTTGTTTCTGCAGGAGGATCCAAAGAAATATGGCTGGAAAATGGAATTAACAGTTGCATGATATGACAGAGAAAGGAGCGAAAGCAGTGTGTGCTTTACAGCTGGGGATGGATAAAATGAAGGCGCCAGTTCCCAGGTTTGGAACCCTCCAAGAAAAAAGCAGCGGCAGGTTCTGAGGAAAAGGAGAAACATTTGCTGCTGCTCTTGGTGCTGAGACACAACCAAGGATTTGAAGCAGGTGGGTTTTATTTGTTGGGCATCTCCAGTTTCAAAGGCAGAGAGATAGAATGGAGAATTTTGTCTTCAAGTTTTTCTAGAAAGTAAACACAGACCAAAGCTGTCACCTTCTGAAAAACACAAGTTTATAAAAATGCATAAATGCTTAACAACAGAAAGAGGATGTTTTCCCATTGTGAGGTAATCTGAAAGAATTTGAGACAGAACCTCTGAATTATTTGAGACAATGTGGTTTATTTTTTAATCTTCTATATAAGCAGGAAGGGTGAGTTCAGCTCACATCTTCACTGCATGGTTCAAAAAACCACAAGAATTCTAGTTACAAGACCTTTTAAGGATTTATTGACTAATAAAACACTGCTAACAAGGATACTTGTGTTTTTGACTTAATCTTTGACTATTTTGTCTTATAAACTCATGCTACAGTGTAAGCTTTCTTAGCTAATCATGTTTTGACATATAAACTTACAGCACTGTACTTTAAGATGCTAAGCTTTCTTCTACGTAGCTTAAACTGCCTCTAAACTATAAATCTACCTTCTTGCTTCTAGCACCTAAGTTTAGAAATCTTTTCTGAAGTCTCAGATCAAATCCTGTGTTTAATTCTAGGCTTTAACTTACAAGCCCAAAGTTCTAAGAGTTCCCTACATTTCAGGTTCCAACATCCCATCAGAACTGTGCAGGGATGTCACAAGAAGAAGAAGCACGGAGTGGGGCAGTGAGCTGTGATGAACTTTGGGGCCAGCCTGGCAGAGGAGTGAGGAGGAAACCCATTGGGAGACACCTGAGGAGCTTCTCTTTACCCTGATGCCTCGGGTTTTGGCTTTTCTATTTTTCACATTCTGTGCTGCTCTAGTGTGTGGGTCTGGGCTCACATCAGGGGATGCTGAGCTCTGTGCACAGAGCAGGGACACAAAACAATTCCTGCTCCAGCTGGGCACCAAGGACAAATGATCCCAATCTCAGCCCCAAGAGCACAAACACCGTGGGCTGGAGAGAGAAAAACAAGCAGGGTGGGACTGCAGGGGCTAAAGCTGGAATGGGACAATGAACTGCAAGGTGCAAATGGAGCAGAACTGATCCCAGGGAGAGACCCCGGGAGCGCTCGAGCATTTTGGGGCCATTTTGGTTCATCTTGGGTTCATTTTGGGACCATTTGGGTTCACCTTGGGTTCATTTTGGGACCATTTGGGTTCATCCTGGGTTCATTTTGGGACCATTTTTGTTCATCTTGGGTTCATTTTGGGACCATTTTGGTTCATCTTGGGTGCAGCCCTGGCTGGGCTCTTGTGCTGCCCAAGGTGGATCCATTGAGGAGATCCTTTTAATAAATCCCTGCTTTATTCTTTATCTCTGTCCAGCCTCTGTTCTAGGCCAGCCTTGTCAAGGTATCCACACCCGAGCCCTGTTCTGGAAATTCCAAATCTGGCATTGAGTGGCAAATTCAGTGAGAGGTCCCCACATGGAACTCCAGTGCAAGGACAGCTCCAGAGCTGCCTAAACCCTGCAATCCTTAAGGCAGATTTTACTTTTGTCTTCAGAAGGAAATTCCTTGTAGTGATGTTTCCTTTCCTGGCAGGTGTCAGGGAAAGAAAAGGCTGAGCGGTTCCATTCCTGCTGCCCCACGGTTCCTCAGTAAAAATGGACTTTGGGGATTTCATCAGACTTTGGGGGTGGCTTTTCCCAGAATTACTGAGATTCCTCGTCTGTAGACTTGGAGTTGGAAAATTCTGGTTAAGTTCTGAGGTTTCTTTTCTTTTTTTTATTTTTTCTTTTTTTTTTTTTTTTTTTAAATTCCACTGGGGGTTCTGTGCTTGTGGTGTGTCAGGTAATTAGTTTTTAGGTAAATTAATCTCCGAGTGACACCAGGAGGTAGGAAGTTAATTCTCAAGCATTCCTGGTTCCTTTCTGACTATCTAATTATTCCTGACTTGTAGGGGCTGTGTTCTAGAAAGGCAGCTCAGCACGGGGTTAAGCAGTGCCCAAACACAGGAAAAAGGGTAAAAAATTACCATTTTTGACAGGCCCACAGCTGCTTGGAGATTGACATTCCCCAATTTTCATTTCTGTCCTGTTGCTGTTGTAAATTATTAATCGAACACTGATTACCTGTGCAATCCTCTGAATTTCCAGAGAGCTTTCTTAATGGGAGCTAACACACCTGTCATGTGCTCAAAGACAAGTTGTGAACTCTGAGCCAAATTTTCCCTTTTATTTTGCTTCTGCATCTTGTTTATGAGTCAAAGAGTTTGGCATGCAGGAAGGAGCAGGATTTTGCTGTGAATTAAATGGGAAAAGGAAAAACTTGTGCTACAGGTTGAAGAACAGAAGAAAATGCTGGCTTGGATGCCAATGTAAAAATAAAGTGAATATTCTGCAGGCACCATAGTTTAGAAGACAAAGCTGAAAGTGCATAAAAATGATAAGGAAAGAATTTAAATAAAAGACTTGGGGAAAACAAGGAGATACCAAGATAGCTGGGAAAAAATACAGGCTGCAAGAATTTTATAAAATCTTATGAGAGTATAATTGAATTTTGGGGATGTTTAACTCAAGTAAATATAAGTGATGTCATCAGATCTTGAAATAAAGGAAGATAGGCTCAGCTGAAAGGTCTGAAGTCTCTTTGGAAAGGTGCAAGAGGAGGTTAGACAGGTAGGATTGGGAAAGGTTTGCATTATTTTATCTTCTTCGTGTGCAATTGCTGGAGTTGTGTTTGATTTGCCAGGAGTAGAGGTGATAAAACACATCAGTGATCAGGAGAAATGAGGCCCCAACAGCACAGGTTCGGTGCTCACACTCAGACTGGGGAGGGCATAACTGCCTCAGTACAAAATAACCTTACTAATCTGGGAAAAAACCGTGGGATGTATTTTTTTCTTAGAGTTTTTACAGAGGAATTGTTGCTTTTCTAAGCCCAGAAGGTCTCGGTTTAGTTTTGTTCCTCATCAGCCTTGGAGGAGTTCAGGACTGAAAGACTAAAAAAAGCAAATGTAAAAAATGTTTTCCCACCTTCTTCTTACCTTTTGACCTTTCCAGAGAAGAAAAGCAAAGTCTCGTGTGGAGGCACCAAAGAGAGGAGCTGAGGAAGGAAGAGGCACCAAGGTGAACAAAAGGAGCTAAACCTCAAATATCAGCTTTTATCTGAAGGCAAACTGGAACATTTGAGACACAGAAAACTCAGCAAGATGGATTGAAATGACAGCTCTCTCCCATTTCCATGCAGGGTCCTTGGGTCTTTCCCAGTCCAACAAATTTCAGGGCATCCCTTGTTTGCAGCAGTTCCAATTTCCAGTCCTGCTGGAATGTTGTGGTGTTTGTGAGGGTCCCCAGGATGGGGTGAGAGATAAGAATTGACTCCAAGTTCTCAGAAGGCTGATATATTTATATTATATTATATTATATTATATTATATTATATTATATTATATTATATGAAATTGATATACTAAAACTATACTAAAGAATCTATATATACTAAATATATATAAATATATATGTATAAATATATATATAAACATATATGTATAAAATGTATAAAAATATATAAAAATATATATACAAAAATATATATACTAAATATAAAAAAGAAAGAGAAAGGAAACATCATAAGGCCAGACAAGAATGAATAATAAAAACCTGTGACTGACCAGAGTCCCAACACAGCTGGACTGGGATTGGTCATTAAATTAAAACAATTCACATGCTGGATAAACAATTCTCCAAATCACATTCCAGAGGAGAAAAACATGGAGAAGCAAATCAGATAATTATTGTTTTAATTTTCCTCTGAGGCTTCTCATCTTGCCAGGAGAAGAAATCCTGGCAAATGGATTTTCCATAAAATATCCCAGTGACACTGGAACATTGGGTAATATAATATAATATAATATAATATAATATAATATAATATAATATAATATAATATAATATAATATATAATATAATGGACTAAATAAATGTGTGATAAACGTTTCTGTTCTAGCTCAGTCAGAGAGCTGTAAAAGTGAACCAATTTATTCTATTCTATTTATTTATCTGGTGGTTTTGGAGCTCTGATTTATTCTATTTATTTACTTATGTGGTGGTTTTGGAGGTGTGAGGGCTCTGGGGAATGGCCACGTGCTGGTCACTGTGAAGAGGAGCTCACTGAAATCTCAGTTTGAGGAGCACAGGTGATGCTGGCACTGGTGACATCTTTGTTGGTTCAGAGAGAAGGTCACTGGATTTTCTCGGTGATGACAGAAGCAGAGCTCAGCACCCAAATATAAGAAGGCATCATTAACTGAAATAGATGAAGGAGGTAATTAACCTTCAGACTTGTCAGTGTTTCCAAGAACTGTAGGCAACCCAAACAGTGCGAGGTTCCTCTGGGTCATTCTATTGTGAATCACCCCAGGAAGATTTATTTTTCACATGGCCAACTTTGCTGCGCCCTCCTCTTGTAAAAATCAAAGCAGTATAGCTTGCTTAAGGGGAAAAAATAAAAAAAAGCAGCATAATATCTTGATGGTTTCTTCAGAGATATCTTCTCACAGTTATAGGTATCTTAGAGAGGAAATTGATGCATCTTTGTGTGTTCTTGGTGCCACAAGCTGTGCACAGCATGCTTTCAATTAATTCAAACAAACTTTCCATCTGCTCCAACAAATGCAGGATTTGAGTGAGAGACAATGATGGAGTGACACGGAATGTGCTGATGGCCACTAATGTGGGAGCCAGTCTGCTGTGGAAAATGGAATATCCACAGTGGATATTCCATTTCTGCTCCATGGTAAGGCTCACTTCAGTGATAAATGATTATTGTTTTCAATATTTGCCTAATCAGGACGGGAAAGGAAAGCTTTAGTGCTGGAGCTGGTGATTTACATTTTACAGAGCGTGGTAATGTGGAGAGCAGGATGAATCAGATCTATTCCCTTTTAATTGCCACTTTCATCAAGCTTTATGGTATGGAATTATTTCATTATGTTTCTGCACTTAAAACAAAACCACAGAAATGCTGAATATGATTGGAACTTGGGAAGCTTTGGCTTTGCTATCAGCTTGATCAGAACACAGTGTGAGTTGCAAATATTCTGCTTTTCCCCAACAAATTCAATTCCAACAAAGGTATTTAAATGAGAAAAGCCAAGGCCACAGTAAAGCAGCGACAATGGCAACATTCAAGTAATGACACAGACTAAATTATGGTAAATGTGTACAAGAAAAGCCTTTTGCTATTAAATGTGTGCATTTACAGACATTAATTAGTCCTTTGTGTGTGGGATTTAGAGGGGGGTTGTGCTATTGGCTTTTTTTGGGAGCTGATGGTGATTTTTCTTTTTTTTTTTAGTATTATAAAATAGGAACTGACTGTGATTCTGGCACCAGCCCTTCAAGCAATAATGTTTAAAGCCACGTGGTAATTAAGTTTTACCTGCAGCCCAACCTTGTTCCCAACTGAACTCAGGAGAATAAGTTTATGGCTTCTTTTTCCCCCAATTTAAATTAACACATGAATTTGCAAAGTGGAATTAATTTGGGGCCCTGCTTCCTGCTCCCTGTAATTCTTATTTTAAGTACTGTGCTTTCAGCCCTGGTTGGCCTCTCCAACTGGTCAAACACATGGAATTCAGAATTCTGGGGCCGTGCAGGGAGCTGTGGTGGCAGCATTTCTGTGAGCAACAGCAGGGAGAAGATGAGAACCTGCTCCTTGTAATTCATACCTCAAACCCCACACCACTTGCACTTTGGAGTGGATTTCATGGAGAATAATTCTGTATAATCCTGTGTGGGTCCATGGAAATTGATGCTGTGTTTTCATGGCCATTATGTACCTGCAGTCAGGACAGGTTCCTCCCTGCTGCTGCTGCTGCCACCTGTGGCACCTCCAGCACTGGCAGGTCTGGGTTTGGGGTGGTTTTCTGTCTGTTTAGTTTGGGTTTTGTTTGGTTCTTTTTTTTTTAGATCTTATTCTTGGCAAGGTTGAGCAAGAGCTGAATTTCAGGTGACCTCATAGCCTACCTGTGGATCAAACAGTGTAAGATACCCAGTGAGTGGGAAAAACCCACCTTTTCCTTTTCCTTTTCCTTTTCCTTTTCCTTTTCTTCCTTTTCCTTTTCTCCCTTTTCCTTTTTTTCCTTTTTCTCCTTTTTTCCTTTTTTCTTTTTTCCCTTTCCTTTCCTTTCCTTTCCTTTCCTTTCCTTTCCTTTCCTCATCCCTTCATGACAATTTTGGGGTGACATTTCTAGAATTACAGATTTCCCAGGGCAACATGATGTGTGAGTAGGAGCCATTTAATTTCCTTTATTTCCTTTCTCCCTTGCTGCAAACAGACCCAACAAAAGAGAAGTCTGCTCATCTCAAAGCTGCTTTTCCTCACTGGATATGTTTTATATGTAGCAGTGGTTCCAAACTTTGAAAAATATGAGGCAGAAAAGTTTTATCTGACCAGCTGAGAGAGCTAAGAAAAGAAAAAAAAAATTAAAATAAAGAGACATTGTTTTGGACAAATGGTGAACTCATTCCTCACTGATATTTAGCACATTTTGGACCTGTGTGTCCAAAATCATATTCTCTAATGAAAAATGTTAACTTTCCCTCCAGACCTCTCCTCCCTGCTTTTCTGCTGGACATTTTACACCTACAGCAGATAATGGCCTCAGGACTTTATATGCTCAACCTGAAAGCCTTGTAAGAGAAGTAATTAGACATGCTTAATTAGAGCTGGCATGGCAGAATTGATGTCAGTAAACGTGCCCAATTCTGCCCAGAAAGACACTTTCAAAGGGCTCTGAGTGCTGAGTTAGTCATGCTCATTTTTCAGGCCGTGTGTACAAGTGTGTAATATTTAACCACCATTAAATGCTGCTCCAGTTGGAACAGCTCCATGCAGAACTCATCCATTTAATCAATCCATCTCCTTCATTGTTAGCCTGCAACTGGTGTGGCTGCAAAGGGGGGAGAGGAGAGGAGAAAATGAGATGCTCCATTAGAAAACACCATTTGGAAGTGACAGATTAAGCTACTGGAAGTGAAGGAAAACGTGAGTCATTTGGGGGACACTTTATTTTATGTGCAAATTGGATCATTGGCTGAAAAATAATCACTTGGTCCATCAAAGACATAACCCAGAAATGAGGTGGAGAGAGGAGTTAACAGAGGATGAGTAACGGAGGTAAGAGAACAAGCGTGGAGCAGGCAGGGAAGATAATACAAGTTATTTAACATGGCAAACAATGGCAGCTAATGGTAATTAACAGCTAAGTGAACACATTTTTTCCCCTTAAAAATCTGGTGTTGGTGTCAGTGGGACTTGCCTGACTGCAGATGTGGAGGGGGAACATGGATCTGAAGTGCTAGCAAGGAAGAAGGGAAGGATTATTAGAGAGAAATTATTATTTATAATACTTTAATTATTATTAAATTTAAATTTTAACATTAAAAATAATATAATATTTAAAAAGTAATATTTTAGGGGAAAAGGGGAAGTCCAAGAGGAGGAATAAAAATTTAAAAGAACGATATCAGGAAAACTGTGCAGTCTTCTGGTTCGTGTTTCTAATATTATTTAGAAATATTAAAATATTTCTAATTATTGTATTATTATACTAAAATATTTATAATAATGTATAAATATTACAATATTTCTAATTTATTAATATCTAAATATTCTGAAATATTATAACATATCTAATTATTCTGATATCAGAATAAAATCCCTTTATGAATATCACTAAATGTATGTTTACCTGGAGGTTCCAAGTGACACATTATTGTCAGACTGCACTCCAAACCAGCCCCTTACAGCTCTTTTAAGGTGAAATTGTGTCCTTAAACCATTGCTGGGTCTCCTCACACAGCCAAGGCCAAACAGCAGAGGATTCTTCCTAATGCTTGGTAGCCAGAACTGTTCCCTGCTAAAATCTGTTCCAGCTATGATGGCATAATAATTTATTTAATGCAGTTCCAGCATTTTTTTTGTGTTAATACAAAGGTATATTTTCCTGCTGGAACAGGAGAAAACATTCTGATAATAGCTCAGGTATTATTTTCAATAACACTTTGGGACATGCTACAGAATAATGTTTATTTGTGGTTTAACCTGCCTGCTGGAGGCAAATTACCTGCTCCATTATCTGACTTTCCTGCTTGAGAAGCTTCATTTGAAACAAGGCAGCCCCAGATGGAGAATATCCATTTATTCACCATTTATAAAGGTGTGTGGGTGCTCAGCTCTGCAGCTCCCACCAGGGGAAGGGGTTTTCAGACACAGATTTCCCTGTGGAGCACGCACCAGACAATAATTCTATCAAAAATTCAATATTCCTCACTCAGCCACGGTGAATTTTCTCTGTCCCATCCTCAGGAACGCTCATTCCTTGGAAGAATCCTTTGCCCCCACCACGAAGGATGTGAAGAACAGGATTTAAGGTTAAACACAGCAATGTGTGAATAGAAAGAGTCACTCTGGGGCTTCTGGAAGTTCAGTTTGTCTGGCATGAACACAAAATCCAAACACCCCATCCTGCCCATGGAGCTCAATATCCAGGGAGAGTACCATGGTTAAAGGACATTAATCACTAACCATGAATCAGAGACAGCTTGCATCAGCTGCAGGAATGATAAAAATTCTAAATTAATGCTGGAAAAATCAGCTGAGTTTGAAATCACCTCCCTCCACAGCCCCTCTATGTATGTAGGTTTAAGAATTGGATTATTTTGCTTTTTTTTTCACTCATTCCCGGGCCACTGGATGAATAGAGATGTCTTATATTTTTATAGCAGGCTGTTGAAAATACAAATTTATTTACAATGTAAGTAATGGTTGAAAGCATGTAATACTTTAAAAATTATTTTAGACATTAAATTTTAACTCCCAAGCCTAAAAGTGTCCATGTATAATTTTTAAATGCTTAACGTATTCCATGTTTACAAGGGATGTTTCTGGAGCACTATTTTCTTTTTTTGGCTTAATTTCTTTATTTTGGGAGGTTGGGAGTCTTTGTTCATATTTGTTGTGGTTGTTTTGCGTTTTAGGAGGTTTTGCTCTTGGGTTTTTTTTTTTGGGATTTTTTGGGGGGTTTTTGGGTTTTTTTGGGGGGGTTTTTTTGGTTTGTTTGTTTGGTTTTGGTTTTGGGTTTTTTGGTTTTGTTTTGTTTGGTTTTTTAGGTTTTTTTGTTTGTTTGTTTTTGAAGGAAATCTTTCTTGGATGTTTATGGTACCTTAGAGGTAATTATTAAGATTAAGCCCCTGTCTTCTACAAATTGTTATCTCAATTCGCATCCAACTAAACCAGAATCGCAACACATAAGAGAAATCTTTCTAGAATTCCCTTAAAATTCTGCGATTTTTGTGTACTCCCGTCCTTCACATTCTCATTTTTGTCTTGGTTCCTGTGAACCGCTTTTAAATTAATGAGCAGGCTTTCAAGGCTCATGGTAGGTCCTAGATAAGGTGCAAAAATTATGCAAAAATATGCGGCGATAATTGGGTGTCAATTTGGGAGCGCGTTTGAGCAGAGCAGGTGCCTCTTGTTTGCTGTGAACCCGGGGTTATTGGGAATTCGTGCTCGCAGCATCCTCTGCAGCTCATTTCACACCCGGACCTTGCAATGTTCGCAACAATTCTCGGGGTTCAGAGATGTCCAGGGGGCCCTGGCAGGGACAGCCAAGCGAAATGTGAATAAGGAAAACAGAGCAGGAGCCTCAGCCAGGATTCAGCCCGGCTGCCAGGCTCCATCAGCACTGCTGGCGTGGGGAAAACATGAGTTATTTCATCTCTCACAGCCGCACACCAATGGGGAATTTATTTATTTATTATCAGGGAAATAACAGAATGAAATACAAGCGAGGGATGGGAAGCAGGCACTGTGTTAGGCCGGTGACACCTCTCGTGAATGAGTGGCTGTGAATGGGATTTGCTCCTCACCAAGCTCAAAAACCACAATTTTTTTGGAGGACACTTTATTTTATGTGTGAATTGGATCATTGGCTGAAAAATAATCGCTTGGTCCATCAAAGACATGACCCAGAAATGAGGTGGAGATGCTCCCACATCAGAGCAGAGTGTGCCATCCTGCAGAGGCATTTACACTCTACAAACTGGGAGAAATATTCCAGCACCAAAGCTGAACTCATTTTCCTCTCCCATGCTTCGGGGTAAATGTATAAATGTTGTGAAAAATGTGTATTTTATGATTGGCTTTTCACAAATATTGAAATGAATATTATATGTGTTGTGTTAGAAGGTAATGCTGTATTAATTCTCTGAAGTAGTGTGTTAAATATAGTTTTAGGTTATAAAAAATGTTAAAATAGAAACAATTTTAACATTTTGGGGTAAATGTATAAAAAATGTTAAATTAGAAACTATTTTAAGATTTTTGGGGTAAATGTATAAATGTTGTGAAAAATGCGTATTTATGATTGGCTTTTTGCAAATATTAAAATGAATATTATATGTGTTGTGTTAGAAAGTGATGCTGTATTAATTAAGTTAAATGTGTTGAATATAGTTTTAGGTTATAACATAAGGTTAAAGTAGAAACCATGCTATGTAGGATACTTTTTCTAAAGAAAGGACTTGCACTGAGATAGCAGCCACAGGACACCTGAATCTTTAAGAGAATGAGAATTTATTGCCCATTATCAGGAGAAACGAACTTCTTCCCACCTTGAAGGCGCTGTTAGGATTCAGAGGAAGAAGCTGACACTGCCCAGACAGAATCCTGTGTTTGAATGGAATTTATGCATCATGTATGAGTTGTATTAATGTGCAACAGGTTATTGTTTTTAAGGGTTAATCCTCGGTTAATGTGGGTCCTTTTTCAGGCTTATTTTGCCAGAAAGAGGTACCCAGACATCTGTAACTCTTTGTTTTTATTATCTCATATTGTCCTAATTCAAATTGTCCAAATTATTATTACTCTAACTGTATTATTATTTTTATAACCATTTTATTATTAAACTTTTAAAATTTAAAAAAACCCCAATCAATTGGCGTTTTTCACAATGTGCTGTATAAACATGCTCAGGTGTAAAGACTCAGTTTTGGTTCCCAAGTCCATGGCCCAGCCAAGCTGCAGGTGCTGGGAGCACCTTTGGTTCTGGTGGGAGCAGCAAACTTGGAATTGTGTTCTCTAATGAAAGACTGACCTCCACAGGGCAGAAATCAGAGCTGGAGCTCCTACCAACCTGCACAGCAAGGCTCAGAGTTCCAGGGGGGAGCACCAGCAGCAAACTTTGGCTTTTAGTCTGAAACCATCCTGGGTTTGGATGTTCCCAGCAAATCCCTGCTCTTCACCTTTCTGTGATGCTCATGCTATCAAAAATGAGGGGCAAATCTTCACTGTCTGTCCTGTGAAATCCTGCTTCTAAACAAGAAAACTGCTGGATTGAGGACTTAAAATAAATTAAAAGAGAAAAAAGAAGGTTAGCATGCTCCCTCAGTGGTATTTGCTGAGAAATAGAGCGTTCTTCTGTCATTTCAGTTATGAGAAAAGCAGCAAAACCCTTCCCCTGAAAGTCTGGGTTGTGCCTGGTGAATGCTTTCTGACTCACAGGAAACTGGGGAACAGCTTTGAACAGTGGCTCAGGGCACAGCAGCCTTTGGGAAGAGCAAACCTACAGGGATCTCCTAAAGGGAAAACGCTCCATGGCTGAGGGCCTGAGCTGGCTGAGGATTCTGTTCAGGTCATTTTAAATTTATTTGTTTAAAGGGAAGATGCAGAATGCCAAGAGAGTCTGTACCCAAACAAAGGGAGAGGTGTTTTATGGGGTAAGGAGCTGAATCTATTATCTTTTATCTTTTATCCAGACTGTGTGAAGACCCACAGAAAACAATTCCCATTTCAGTGCCCTCTATTTCCTCTGGAACTGAAACCAAGAAATAGAACCAAAAACCTTCTCAAAGCCCTGAAGTAGAAGGAAATGCACCTGCCAGGCCAACCAAGATAAGTGTACAAACCCAGCTGTCCCCACTTCCACCTCTTTAAAGGTATCAGAATCACCCCAATTCCCATATTAATTAGGCTGCACTATAGTTTAATTGCATGTTATTTTTTTTCCTAATGAACCGAGGTTTTAATGAGCATTCACTGTTTAATAAGCAATTAAAAATAGCCTATTATTATATGTGTGTGATAATGAAGCTCATCACCTGAACAGCTTATATTTATATGTATACATATTTTATTGCTTTGATTTGAACAATAAATCCAGTGCACCTAATTATTTAGCTGTGTTTTGAATGAGCTATACCATCATTAAATGATGGAGCTTAACTGCTCATAAGCTACAAGAATGTAGAATTTGGTGGGTGATTGGTTGATGATTTATCATCATGGTTTGTATTTTTGTTTGGTTTTTATGGAGGGGGGATTAGTTCTGGGGTTAATTCTATGTTTGTTTGGGTGTGGTTGTGGAGTGATGATGAGAGTTAGTTATTGTTTTTGATACTAGGAAATATAGAGGAAAATTAATTGAAAGTGTATTGATGACAAATGATTTGGATAATGTAGGGATATATGGTTTAATGTATCTTCCTCCTATTTAGGAAGAGCTGCAGTGGCAAGAGGAATTTGCCTGAAATTGAAGAAAGAGCTGAAGAAAACCAGCCTTGGATTGCAGCCACTCCAGCCCAGAGGAGATGTGAGTACAGCACTCATTTACTTGTGCTTCAGGAGCTAAAGAACAGAGAGCCCAGTGCCAGAAAAAGGGAATTAGGAGCGTGAGGAAAGGCTGAGCTGCCCAGGTGTGAGTGAAGAGAGATAACTGCAATTAAAAGTGCATTTATTGCAGAAGTGAGGAAAGAGAGAGCCCTGATGGGACTTGCGCAGGGTACCAGGGCAGGAGCGATGGCAGGACAGCAATGCACAGGAAACTGAGGTGAGACAGAGGGGAAAACCCAGCCAAAGGAGAAAACCTTGCACAAATAACTGTAGTTTCATTTCCTGGGTGTGCAATCACCCTGTGCCCATGCTGAGAGCCAGCCCTGCTCACTGTGGGGTTCTGGAAGGTTCCACCTCCCTGCCCAGGGCCTGGTAGAGGTTCGGAGGGGTGTCCCTGCCCTGTGTCCCCTTGGCTGTCACATCCCTGTGCCTGCCCTTGCAGGAGGGTGAATCCCCACTGCCAGGCTGGTTTGGGCAGGGCTGGGGTACAGAGGGTCATTGCACCCTCTCAGCACCAAGGATTCCTCTCTGGAGCCATTTCTGCTTTGACTTCTCTGTGCAGGACCCAAGAACAAGCCATTTTCAGGTGGATTAATGCAGTTTCTGGCATTGGTATCAGTGGCAGAACTTCCCAGGCACTGTGGCTGGGCTCTCCAGCACTGGGGTGGATCCGACATGATGCAAGGAGTGCTCACAGCTTGGACACGTGAGTTTAATGGCACAAAACCTCTAAATTTTCCTTTGGAAACTGTCTTGTAACAACAGTTTTTCTAATTACTGCAATATGTGGTATATGAAAAATATGAAAAAATACTGTGCCTTATCCATGGACTCTGCCACATTCTCTGTGATCCCCACATGAATTACACATCCCCCATGTTTCTTTTTTTTCTTTTCAGCAATCAAGGATATGAAAGGCTGGGATCTGTTAATTGGGGCCCCTGTTCTCTGGAGGTTTTGCTGGTTTTGCTCAGTATGAAACATGATGCC
Source organism: Melozone crissalis (assembly GCF_028551555.1). Lineage (NCBI taxonomy): Eukaryota > Metazoa > Chordata > Aves > Passeriformes > Passerellidae > Melozone > Melozone crissalis. Next base: position 3,811,910 of record NW_026535785.1, read on the forward strand.
AATTAAGTTACCTTGGAGATGTAGGAAAAAAAATTTAGTGCCTGTATTAGCTCATAATGACTTAAAACCAAAGGAAACACTTTAGAGTTATAGAATTATTTTATCAGCTGGGGGAGGGGTCATTCAGCTCTTAATTTTAGGGTTTTAATGGTTCCAGTGGGATCCAGGCGCATAAATCCCACCAAAGGCCATTTGCCTTGGAGCCAGCCGAGCCAACACTGCACCCTGCAACCCCAAGGCAGGTCATAATCACTGCTTTTAATTATGGGACACACTTAATTACAACTGTCCAGCTAGGCTTTGCTTCCTGAGTGTTCAGCAAACCTGGCAGTGATCAAGGAGCCAAAATGGTTTTTTTTGTTGTTGTTGTTTTGGACAGCCTGTTTTGGGAAGTGCATCCAGCCACAGAGATGGGGGTGATGTCCAGGATGGATGTGTGAGAGTGAGTTGGAAAATGAGTGAGAGGAGTGACAGGAGTGAGCTGTGCTGCCATACACAGCTGGATTTGGGGCAGTGGGTTGGGAATGGAGTCATAGGAGTGGTTTGAGCTGCCATACACAGCTGGATGAGGGGCACTGGGTTGGGAAATGAGTGAGGAGTGGGGTGAGCTGCCACACACAGCTGGATTTGGAGCAATGGGTTGGGAAATTGAATCAGAGGAGGGAGCTGTGCTGCCCTACACACACAGCTGGATGTGAGGCAGTGGGTTGGGAAATGAGAGGAGTGAGTTGTGCTGTCATACACAGCTGGATGTGGGGCAGTGGGTTTGAAAATGATTGAGAAGAGTGGGCTGTGTTGGATATGGAGCAGTGGGTTGGGAAATGAGTCACAGGAGTGAGCTGTGCTGCCCTACACAGCTGGATGTGGAGCAGTGGGATGGGAAAGGAGACAGGGGAGTGGGTTGTGCTGCCCTACACAGCTGGATTTGGGACAGTGGGTTGGGAAATTGAATCAGAGGAGTGAGTTGTGCTGCCCTACACAGCTGGATGTGGGGCAGTAGGTTGGGAAATGAGTGAGAGGAGTGAGCTGGGCTGCCATACACAGCTGGATATGGAGCAATGGGTTGGGAAAGGATTCAGAGTGGGCTGTGCTGCCCTACACAGCTGGATGTGGGAGAATGGGTTGGGAAAGGATTCAGAGGAGTGAGCTGTGCTGCCCACACAGCTGGGCAGTGCTGGGCTGTGTCTCTCACTGCAGGAGCCGCGGGAGCAGCCAAAGGTCAGCAGGAGGATGAGCAGAGTCCGGCCAGAGGTGAGGAGGTTGAGCCTCCCCAGAGCTTTGCAGCAGGAGCAGTGACCCTTGCTTTGTTTCTGCAGGTGAGGAGGCTGCACTGAGGGCAGGGGGACTGCTCTGATTTCCTGTGGCTGGAGAAAAGCCACGGCTGGGCTGAGCCGTGCAGAGTTCCCAGCCAGCAGCAGCGGGCAGTGCAGAATGGGAGCTGTGAGATGAGACACAGGAGGGTTCAAAGGGCAGCACAAAACCTCCCCCAGCTGAAAACCATCCAGCATTTTCTCTCTCTGTTAACACTACATTGCTCATGGTTTAACTTTGTGCTGTTTCCCAGCGTTGCTTTAGGACAACGAGCTCAGCTGGGACCAAAGGAGGTGACACAGGTTTGCTGAGGCTTTCAGGTAATGGATGACCTTTTGCTCAATTACACCACAAGCTTCACATGGGCTCTTTCATCCTCTACTTATTATGGACCACATGAAAAAACCCCTTTAGATTCAAAGCCTGAAAAGCATCAGCAATGGGCAGGAGCTGGGGATGGGTCTCAGTGACAGAAAGCTGCTGGGGCTTGTACTCAAATGTTTGCTTCAACTGCTGCCCTCCCTCCCCAGCTTCCTCTATTCTCACAGGTATTGAAAGGCTATTTTCAGAGATATTCCACCTTTGTGTGGCTCTGTCACTTTAGATAACTTCCTAGAAGATCTAAAGTACAACCTGCAGGAATTTCAGTGAGGCAGCAGGCTCTAGCTTTACACTGGAACAAGAATTCCCTGGCAAGGAGGCATTTGTTCAGATTTCTGTGTTGTTTGTGCAGCTCTTGCGCCTGGCTGCTCTCTCTAAGCTGAACTGGTGGTGGTGGGTGACCAGGTGAGGCAGAAAGGAAATGCACAAAAATCCATGAGAGCTCCTGGCTGCAGCCCAGGCTGGGGACAGCTGTTTTGGGTTTGGCTCAAGGCAACCTCTTTATTGGAAATGGAGCTTTAGACAGCAAATTATTGTTACCTGAACATTCATTTCTGCTTTTTGTGTGAGCAAACCTTTTTCTGTGTGGTCAAACCATCCCTGGAGTGTCCAAGGCCAGGCTGGATTGGGCCCTGCTCTGGTGGAAGGTGTTCCCTGATCTTTGGATCATTCAAAAGATGAATTTTAAAGTCCCTCCCAACCCAAACCATTCTCAGTGATTCTATTTACCTCTCCAAGCTCATGATTCTCATTCTCAAACCACGTAAAGGCTGCAATTTTTCTCCTTCACTAAGAACATCCTGGGGTTTCTGATGTTTGGCGCAGGTGGTTCCACTCCTTTGCCAGTCTGGAGGTCCTTTTGTGGCCCTCCATTCCTGAGGCAAGGTCTAGGTCCAGACAGAAGGTAAAAGCCCATACATCCTTTATTTGAGCATTTCACAAATAAATTACAAGTTTCTTTGCAACCACATCATAAATCAAAATGTTTATTTACACCTCAGAAACAGCAAGCGATTCAGCAACTAGGGCCCAAAGGAATGATTAACTGGAAAAGCAGCTGAATTAAGCATCTTGAAAATCAAACAAAATGTTTTCCTCCTTGCTTGGACTAACAAAAATGGAAAAAAAAATTAAAAAAAATAATCTTGATGGCAACTTCAGGGGACAGAGGTTGTTTGGGGTAGGTGTGGTTTTAAGGAGGGTTCTGGCTGAAATGGCAGTGACAACACAACTCATTGTGCTCAGTTCCCCATCTCAGCCCCCCAGACACGGATTTATTCCTCAGGCAGGGCTGTGTGCACCCAGCCTGGCTCTGGATTACATTCCTGTCACCCCAAATCTCAGAGTGCAGCCACTTGCTGATGCAGAGGGGAGTGCAGTGCTCAAGGCTGGATGAAACCTTCCCAACCAGCTGTCCCACAGGAAGCTCAGCAATGTCCCACATTGTGCCACTGAAAGCTCAGGAACGAGGAATTCTGGCCCTAAACCCTTCCCTTTGCACTCCTGTGACCTGCTGATCCACAGACAACTGAAAATGAGGCAGAAAACAATGATGTATGTCTTCAGCTGATGGAATTGTGGTACGAGGGGACAGCCCAGGGTGGCAGAAATACAACAGGAGAGTGGAGATAAGCCTGGGGTTTGCTGTGTGGGATTTTTGCCCTTTTAATTTGCTTTAAATCAGACTGGTTCACTACATGCAGCCCATGCTGTCCCTTATCTCGTGAATTAAACTGCTTATTCCAAATCCCCTGTGTTGTAGCCATCTCCTTCCACCTGCATATATAATATATATATATTTATATGTGTATATCTCTATATATCTACATATATACACACATAGCAGTTGTGCAACCAGAAACCTTCCTCTGGGAGTGGGGGATGCATCCATCCCACTGGGACCAACCCAAAGTGTGCTGGGGTGAGGCAGGAAGGGCAGCCAGTGCCTCATGTGCTGTAAAACTCAGCTCTGTCTGCTCTGAAGGGAATATCCATAATTATAATTACTGATGTGCACTGCATGTGACTGCTGAAGAGCACAGAGTTAACTGCAAGGAAGTAATTGTTATTTTATTTTTCTTTGTGTTAGCATTGAGCTGGATCTCTCAGAAAACAGAGTTTCTAGAGATGCAATAAAGGCAAGACAGGAGCAGAGTTTTGTTTTAGACTTGGTGGTCTCAAGCCTTTCAGACTTTAATATAACTTTTTTTTAATTAAATAAGACATTTTTAAACCTATTCCAAAAGCAACTTAGCCTTTGTAAGTTATTAAAATTATTTGTGTGCAGAATTCTGCTCTGAGTGGATTAATAACATTTGAGAGGAAAATTGGCAGTTTTCTCAGTGTTTCAGACATGAGACCTTTGCAAAGGAAAGACAAAAGTTGTCAATATAGTAGATGTCATTTTGTAGTGATAAGGCATTTAAATAGGGCCCTACAAACTGCTTGTAAGTCCATAATTTAATAAATGAGGTTTGTATTATAGTAATCTAAAAAATGACTATGCAAGAGAGCAGAACGAATCATTTGACCCCATCCATTTGAAATAAAGGTTAAACCAAATTGTTCTGGTAGACACCTCCAGGTGGTCAGGAAGGGCACCTGTGGGTGGCTGGATGTGGCAAACCCCAGGCTTGACAAGGTGTGAGCACTCGGCAATCCTGTGACAAACATTGCAGCTCCACTGTTCACAGCCAGCAGCAAAAAGCAACATGTGGGGAGGGAAATTCTAGAAATTCCACCTAAATATGATGAACTGAACCCCAGTCCTGGTGATGGAGCTGCTGTTTGACTCCCAGCAGTTAAACATGATGACAGCAGGGCTCAGGGACTCTGCTACCAGTGTTCCACCCTCACCTCATCTTCTTCCACACCCAGATGGAAATTCGGCTCGTTTTTCTTATTTTTACTCTGAGCAAAATGAGCATTAACAAATGCACACAGGCACAGTGGAAAAGCACACACGAGGGGCACAGACCAGGGTTCAGTTAGCAAGCACACCAAAACTGAGACCTTTCCCTTGCTAATAAACCCCTCTCACTGATTGTTATTCCCAATTTCTGTTTCAACAGCACAGAGCCTTTCCAAGTGAAATGACTTTAACAAATAAAAAGTTTTGTGCATGTTACAAAATGATAATCAACAAGTTCACTGCCTTTCCAACTCCAGACAGAATTTATGTACCTACAAACACAGACTGAAATAACTGTTGGTGGGGCTAAAACATCTGGGTAGAAATAAGGGGTGTGTTATAAAACAGCAAACTTGAATTAATGTTCAATCAATTAATTAAGCTGAATCAATGTTAAACAGAATCAACTATTTGAAAATAATACAACCAATTGTGTAAATCTTCTGCTTTTTCATTGTATTGTAGGAAAATGGATAAATCAATGTTGTTCCTTTGTTGCAGGAAATGGACATTGGTTTTCTGAGCCAGAGGTGACACCCTTTGTCCAGGTAGGAAAATTCAGATTCTGCTGTGGTTCCTCGCTTGTGTCACACCATGAACGTGCCACAGTCTGTGTTAAATGGGGACAAACATGAATTGGCAGCTTCATCTTCTCCTGGCATGGCTGGGATGGAGCTGGGACACTTGGGAGAGGCTGGGAGGCTTTAATGTGGGAGCAGAAATAAAGGGAAAACGGGAATGGAGGCTTGGATGCAGCTCAGCTCAGAGCTCCAGCCAGGCTCTGACCTCTCTGCACATCAAATTCTGCAGTGGATCCAAGAAGAAAGATCTTTTCCTTGGGCACAGGGTGCAGGAAGAGTCTTCCCCTTGCTGTGGAGCTCCAGGCAGAAGAGTTTTCTCTTTGCTCCTCACTTGGCTGCCCTTGGGATGGTTCACCAAACGCCCTGTGAGCCTGGGTGTAAAGCAGGGAAGGGCAGATTTTCCTGGCATTTGACAGAAATGACACCAAAGTCAAGGGGGATCTTTCCAGAGGTGGGTTTGGCTGGGTGGAGAGAGGAAAAAAGCAAGTAGAAAAGAGTATTTGTGGGGCAGGGTAACATAATTTCCTTTATTCAAGATAGAGGTTCTGTAGCTGAAAGCACAGGGTGCAGAATATCTTTGGGTGCATTCATCGAACATACACGTTGGAATTCCAGAGGTGCCATACAGTAGATAAATTGTTCCTTTTGGAAAAAAATTTGCTTGAAAATAATATATATATATATATATTTTTTAATAAAAAAGATGTGATTGTTGATGGCAAAGCAGCAGTGAGGGGTCCATACAAGGCATGGGCAGGGAGAGAGGACCAGGAGTGTGCCCATGACAAGGGTTGGGATCAGGCAATTCCTGCTGGGATGGATGCCTGGAGCTGCCAGAGCCACTCCTGGGGTCCTTGGCCAGCTCCCAGTGACCCTCAGGTGCCACTGGGGTGACACAGAGACGTCACTCGGTCAGGACTGCAGGAGTTAAGCTGGAAGAGAAAAACTGCTCTGAAGGCAGCTCATATCTTATCAAGAAATCTACAAGGTTAGGAAAGCTCACAACACAAACTCATTTTTCCTCTGTCTGTTGTTATTACTCCTTTTGATTAAAAAAAAAAAAAGGAAGGAAGAAAAATAAAACCTGTTTCATATTTGGTATAATACAGGAAGTCGGAGAAAAGCTATTGTACAGCAAATTTTAACCACCAACACACATTTAATACCTAGTGTAGCATTATGGGAAACTAAATGTATGTCTGGACTTATTTTTAATGCTTCCAAAAATCCTTACTATTGAACCATAGATGTGGTGTGGAAGGTATGCTCATACCCTCACTGTAGTAAGGATGCCATCGAGTATGAGCCATAATTACTGTAAAAATGCTAACTAAAGAGTGCAGCTGCAAAGTTCTATTGCATAAGGAAGCTTTCTTGTTTAAACTTTAAATAAGCAAGTTTATTAAAATATTCTAAGACACTTACTTTACCCTAGTTACTGCCAAGCTCTAATAAAAGCCACAGTCTGTCACTAGTATACTTTTTTGTGTTAATTTTATAAAAATTTGGTGTGAGCTTTGATGGATCATTTACAGTTTATTAACAAGATGATCATCTTCATACAGTTAGAAGGATTTTTTTTGTTTGTTTTTTCTTGACCTTACATGCTCACAGAATAAAAAAAGGATCCATATTCATAGAGAACAAACACCCTTTTTTCCCCTGTCTGCAAACAGGTGTGGTAAGTTTACACACACAAAGAAATGCTCTTGTTACTCTTGACTGTGTGTACGTGTGTATGTATGTATATATATCTCCAAAAGGATGGGTTGGTGTGGTTGTGAGGGTATTTCTGGAACAGGGCACCAGAGGCTGAGGCACAGATCAGTGCTCTGCCAAGCTCTGAGCGTTGCTGTTGGATCAGCTTCTCACCTGCAGAGCTGATAAAAACATTTTGTCACCCGCCCCAGCCAACATTTCAGCCCTTTGGCCTCTCAGATCAGGCAGAGCTGCTCTCACCTGGCTGCTCCTGCATGCCCAGCTCCCCTGGGGCAGGGAGAGCAGCTCAGAGCAGGAACAAGCCCTGGGATTTGCATTTCTCCTTTGCTGAGGTACGAGAAGGGCCAGGGGCTCTCTGCTGCTCTGGGCAGCACACACAGCAGGTTTAGCCATGCTGGGACAGCTCCCATTCACCTGTGGTGTTGTTCTTCTGCTCCCTCCCTTCTCTCACCCTCCAGATGAACGTTTTATAAAAGCTAAACCTGTGGTATAACTCTTCTCTCTATATAAATATATATATATACATACACTCATACATATACAAATACTAACCCACAGACAAAATATTTTCTGAACAGTTGAATAGCAACAAGTCAACAGATAGAAAAAAATGGAGTCAATCTGGTTTTGTGGTGTTTTTTTTTTCTTTTTTTTCTGCTCACCCCAAGGTGGGGGTTTGGATGTCATGGTCTTTTAACATTCAGAGTAAATTTTGAGTAAACCTTGTGTCCTGCAGGAGGAATCCAGGGCCAAAGGGCGGACGGGTGGAGGCTGTCGAACACCAAGGTACAGTCGGACAGATTGAGTGAGATTGCAAACTAAACTGGAGCAACTGAGGCTGAGGAGTGAAGAACAGTCCTTGTAAACTGCAATCTTCAGAGCTGATGGGGTTTTTCTTTCCTTTTTTCTTCTCGTTGCCGTGGCAACTCGGTAGGACAGCTTCAATTGGCAGAATTCTTACAGACCTGAAGGAGGAGATGGGGGTGAGTATTGCCATGCAAATCACAGCATCTTTAAGGGTTTGGTGTTTATTTCCCCCCAGACAAATTGCTGGTTTGGTGCATGAACATTGCCAATAGTTAAATATTGATTATCTGGGTCCAGAAACAATTAATTGTGAGTGCAGAAATCTCCAAGAGGAAAGGCCAAAATGTCATGGGGGCAGTCAGAGACCTTTGTGGTGCAGTTCTGGAAGATGTAGGGAGAGGATAAATCCTGAGCCAGGAGCTGATTCCCCCCTTGGGCACCTCCATCAGTTCCATTTGTGCCCAAGGAAATGCCAGCCCCTCCCTCCCTGCACACCCTGACAAGCAAACAGCAAACAAACAATATTTTTTTTAAAATTATAATATATATATATGTCTATAAAATAATAATTATAATTATAATATATAATGTAATGTATATATTATATATAATAATATAATAATATAATATAATATAACAATATAATAATAATATAATAATATAACACTATCATATAATATTGTTATAAAAATATAATGTGTAGAGTATATGTATTATATTATTATATATTTATTATATTATATAATATTTATTATAGTATATATAATATAATATAATATAATATAATATAATATAATATATTATATTATCTATAAAGTATATATCAAATATAATAATATAACACTCTAATAGAGCTTTATAGTTTGTGAATAAAAAGGAATAAAAGGCATGGTGTATCATATTAATTTTGCTACAGAAATATAAGATTTTTATGTGGGGTTTATATTATATAAAGTGAATGTGGCACTTGAATTCTGTTTTAGATGGACACCCTGATAATATCAAGGCAGTAAAGAAATTCAGAAAGGAGAGTTCGGGAGCAAATCTAACATCAGCTGTAGCTCACACTCAGCCTATAAAACCAAGGGAAAGGCATCAAAACTCAGTCAGCAAATGTTTGTCTGATATTTATTGCATCTGTACACTTCAAAGATTGCAATATTGCAATATTGATATTTTTGTCACCACCACAAAAATGTAATGGTCAATGTTAGATGCTGGTTTGTGCCCTTTAAAAATTTTTAATGATCTGTTTGCCTTTTAGGGCAAATCAAATTTAATTTAATTATTGATAAGGCTGTTTTGTTTTATCTGTTTCTTTCTTGTTATCCTTTGAACTGATGTCAATATTGAATTCTGCAGCAATGCAGGCACCTGGATGCCAACAGCTGCCTGGCGCTTCCCTGCAGTGCCTCAGTTCTGCTAAACAAAGGTAAATAAAGCAAATTAAATGTAAGAAATCCACAGAGGTGCTGGTGGATGGGCCTCACTGAAGTGAGAAGTTTAACTGAGATTTCCAAATAGGACAAAATCTGGAATTGCTTGGCACGTGGATTTTTATCCTGCTGCAGAAAGAAAAGGTCTGGCCACAAAATCAGGATCCAGACTCACATACAGGAGATTTATGGTCATGACTGCCAAAGTCTGGATATATTTGGATTAGGGATGCCAGCTAGAACTAAATTCTCATAAACAACCTGATCTCCTGGGTGGTGAAAAGAAAGAATTTGAGACTCTGCTCTCGCAGACAACCTGAAAAATAGCATTTCCAGATCCCAATGAAGCTTAGTGTCATTAAAGGGCATTTGTTTAATCCTGCCTCGAAGGAGCTGACCCTGCTCTGGGATTGATGGAGCTGCTCTGAATCCTTGGGAGATCCTTGGGGGTCTCCCTGCTCAGGACAGGCACTTGGCCATGATGAATGAGCAGCAGCTGTGGTGCTGGGTTTGTGTGCAATGTACAGGCTGGGACCTCACCAGAGAAATCTGTCAGCACAGAATTTATCAATTCCCCACCAAGTGCAGCAGCCACTGAGCTGCTTCACCAACAGCCTGTAAATAAGGGGCAGGGGTTTTGATTTATGTGCACACCTGAAGAAAAGCTTGTATATTTTACATTGTATTGACAGGCATAATGAATGTGTGTGAACCTTTCATTCACATTGGGGGATGTACAAAAAACTAGTTAATCTTTAATTATGGCTCTTTCTCCTTTGCTATTTTTGTATCTATTGGAGGCCAGTTTGTCTCTCACAAGGAATTTGTGACACTCTGCTGCCTCTGCAGGCACCACCCCATTCCTGGCTCCTTTCACCTCAAAGCTCTACAATCCCTGCCCAGATTTTCTTTCTCTGAAATTTCTTCTCAACTTCATCCTTTCTTGCTTTTGATCCATTTAATCACATGCCTGAAAATTATGCTCCCTTGGCTCCTGAGACTGTCTCCTCCTATAATTTTACCATGATTTCTCTAATCACTTTCCCAGCCTCTCCTTTGGTCTCATCCCTCCAGTTTAGTTTTTAGCAAACCTTTTTTCCCCTCACTTTGGTTCCTTCCCCTTCTCAGTGCCACCATCCTTTCCTGCTCAGCAATGACATTGTTGCTGACAGTTCAGAGCTCTTACTCTTTTCCCACTTTTCCATTTAGTCTAAGATGTCAGCCTCTAGCTCTGATAACTTTTGGATGTTTTCCTGACAGCTCTGCACAGCTACAACTCAGCTCTTAAACCTTCCCCCTAAAGCTCTTCCTTCTTTGATTACTCAGGACAACACCATCATCCTGCCTCTTGCTCAAGCCTGAAAGCACAACAAACCAGAGGAATCTCCTTTCTAGCTCTGTATATTTAGGTTATGTCAATCTGGAGGATTCTCTCTCACAGGTTGTCCCAAAGGGCTTTTTGTAGCCATTCAAAGAGCTAAATCCCCTACCAGGCTCTCACTTAGCAGCTTTGCAGCATCTTTCCTGAGCTCTTGACAAATTGAGCTGCTGTGTGCTCATCTCCTGCCAGCCCTGTGCTCCACAGAGCATTTTCCTGCTCTGCCACTTGGGCAAAACCTCTGTGGCTGTGGCTCCTTCCCTGCCTCTTTCCCCCTGGGCATTCCTGGATTTTCCCTGCAGGAATTCCCTGGTTTTCCTCTCATTCACACCCCGGAGGTGTGTTCAGAGAAACCTGGGCTCCTTCCACAGAAAGATGTGCCTCAACATCTGCTGGCACTTCCACAAACCCTTGGCATTGGCAGAGGGTGCCAAGACTGCTCTAAATTCAGCTAAGCCTTGTGTGAAAAGAATTATTCCAATTTCGCAGCCATTAATGGTGATTGAGTAGAAAGAAGGGATTTTTCCATCTAATTTTCTGTCATGAGTCTCCCTACCCTGAACTGTGCACTTAGACCTATACCCCCCCCAAAGTATAATAATTTTTATTTAATAATAATTATTTATTATCAAGTAGAAAAGTAGAAACTTTTGCACAGGCGGATTATTTAAAGGAATAGTTTTTGCCTCTGGAAATCGGATTCAACACTCAAAATTATGGTTTGTAACATCCCACTAGACACCCACCTTTGTGTAAGTAAGAATATGCAAGATCAAATTTATCTTTGTTCTTTCTATTGCACACAAAATTGATTGCAAATTGTTCTGTCCTAGAGAGCATCAGTCTTTTATTTTCTGTGGTTAATAACAAGTGTCAGTTACAAATTTACTTTCTACAAAGAGTCTGATAAGGTCATGTAAGGTGTTAATTGGATAAACATCCTGGCCAGTAACTCCCTTAACACACAATCTACAGGAATCAAAGATAACCAAAGTATTGCCTGGAAAACTCAATGTTTATCCCAAATCCAAGATAACCAAAGGATTGCCTGGAAAACTCAGTGTTTATCCCAAATCCAAGATAACCAAAGGATTGCCTGGAAAACTCAGTGTTTATCCCAAATCCAAGATAACCAAAGGATTGCCTGGAAAACTCAATGTTTATTCTCAAGCAGGGATAACCAAAGGATTGCCTGGAAAACTCAACCTGAATGTGAGGAAATCATTGAAACCAACACAACTGCTCTGTTACAAACTCACTGGGGAGCTCTGAGCCTCTGGTCCATATTTGAAATCTCTCTGTTCTCCCAGCTGGATTTCCAGCGTTCATTATTGTTTCCTATGTAGGAATTGTAGTTTTCTTGTTGGCTTTTCTTTTTTATTTATTGTCCCCATAAAGAAGGAACAAATGAAAGTTCCAGAAATGCTCACACAGAGCCAAATTTTAGAATCTACTTCTTATTTGAGCCCCAGCTCACCTGGTGACTTTTCCACTCACTTTGATGGGGTTGCATTGGTTTTTAGGTTTTTTTTTAAACCGATTATTATGTATTTTATAGCACAGATAATTTATAGTTTGCAGCTGGCAATAGCTCATAAAATTTATTAGTATTTAAGGAATACTGTGAGCACAAAATGTGCAAATAATCTGTGCAGTGAGCACATTTGCTGATCAATGAGAACTGTTTCTTTTAAGACCTTAATTCCCTGGTAAGCCTGTGCCTGGCAGGTTTAGATCTGCACACTAATGATAATTAGGCCTAGTAATTATTTTATTTTCTTTCTATCAGCTCTGTCTCCATATCTGGCCTCAGCACTCAGGGATTATTACCCACCCTGTGTTGTTTTAGATGTGATTTGACAGAAATTACCTACAATGAGTGATTTGCTGCCCAAAGCACTCAAGCCACAAAGTGAGGAGGGCATTTTTATTCTTATTTTGTCCCTTCCACCTTTCCCTTTGGGTATCCAGGGATGCACAGCAGCACTAAGTGAGCACAGCTGTAGGGAATGTATTTCTCCAGAAACCTCCCTCATTTCAGTCTCTAATGTGATTCTCACCAATTTCATCCCACAGTTCTCCCCTGCTCTTCTACCTCTTTGATACTCGAGACACATTCAGCCTCATTCCTTCTGACATAACAGTGAGATAGCACAGAATCCACAGAATCCATAGAATGGCTAGGCTGGGAGAGACCTTAAGGATCCATAGCAGTGACAAAGGCAGGGTTACTGCCATGTGTTTCTGAATTATTGCATTTCTGTCAATGGGCTCAGGTAAGAAAGCACAGCACCTTCTCACCAGCAGCTGGTGGCTGTTGGCATCAGGAAGGTTTGGCAGTGAAGATTTTCTTCTGCTGGTCAAGAAAACTGACAAACATTGTTGGAGTTTGTCTGGATCTAATGTACTAATGGCATTAAAAATAATTATATTGTGGGGGTATAGGTCTAAGTGCATAGTTCAGGGTAGGGAGACTCATGGCATAAAAAATTAGATGGAAAAAACCCCTTTTTCTACTCAACCAAGGTGAACTGGCTGTATTTAGAGTTGATGGTGGCCAACTCCACAGGAAAGCTCTGAATTAGAGCTTCAAAAGATGATTTGGTTTGAGAAGGTGCAATTCAGCTAATTCAGCCCAAGTTCCTAATGCTGGCATCTTCAATGACTGCAGAGACATCTCCCTGCCTCTGTCACACTGGGCTAACTCAGGGTTTACTCCTCATGTTCATCCACACAACAGAGGAAAATGGAGGGAAAAAAATACACAGAATTTAAGACAAAGATTTAATGATCTGCATTCCAGGGAAGAAGCAACTGGTGGGATGTAAATTCATTCCCTGAGGTTCAGGCTGCCAAGAGCTCACATTCCAGCAGAGCCCTTCCCTCCAGCCAGCAGTGGGGTGTGCAGAATTCTGACCTCAGAAAATGCTCTGGTGCCCCCCAGCTTTCCCTGCTGCAGCCAGAGCTTTCTCTGAACTTATTTACATTACATTAGTGACTCAGTTCCCTGCTTATTTTAAAGAAACAGGTCTAAACTGAGTAATTAAAAGCCTTTGAAAGATGTGCTCGTTATGAGCCCAAGCTCACCCTCTATTTCACAGACTCTGCTTCTACACTGCAGTTAAAACCTCATAAAAATTAAAGGCATTTAAGTTTCTTGCTGACCCTCTGTACAGGAATGAGCTTTACCCAAAATGCATTCATCCTTTAATTCCCATTAAAAGAAGAGAGTTAACACAGCTGGAATTTGGAGTTCAGCTCATGCACGCTCCATTTCTTTCAATTACCCTTTCATCAGAAATATTACATTAATCTGGCATAATTAAAAGGCTACATTACATCATGGACTTTATTGAAACCTCAGTAACGCTAAAGAGGTAACAAAAATGACAGAAGAGATCAGCTCTGTGCTTCTGATTAGGCAGCTAATCAACATCCAGGTACTTCTTTCCTGGATTTACCATCTAGGAAAGGTCATTAATTAGAGGCATAGTTATTAGTTTAGCCTCCATGTAGAACTTTGAAAAATATAAATTATTTTCATGTGCATCACTGGTTGATATGTCATGGGTAGGTTTCAATTGCAGAAGTTTCATGGTGTGCCTATAAATTATTATAAATTTCCCCCAAAATCTCATTGAATTTGAAGGACTATTCCCAGACAGATTCCCTGTGTTTTCATTCCTGCAATTAAGAAATTTGGGTTTAATATCAGCCAGAACAAACTGCTGATCTCACTGGCCACAACACCTTGGGGAAAAGTTTATAGAGACTCCAAAAGTAAATTAGTTTATCCTGAAAATCTGCAGCTTATACCATCACACACAATTTGTTTCTCATTTAAGTGAGAAATTATTTGAAATTACCCTGTTAAGGATGGGAGAAGCACTGTGTGAAATGAGAGGCTCATAATTACCCCCAGAGCTTTGGTGGGCTCTGATAAATCAGTGCCAGGGTTTGACTGCAGGAGCTGAAACTCTGCCAGGGGCTCTGCAATCACCCAGAGTGGCAGGGAGGGGAAATGTGCCAGCCCCAAGTCCCCAGCTGGCACTGGGGACACATTCCCCCTGCTGAGGTCATTTCACCTGTGGGACACCAGCATTAGTGGCTCTCACTCTGCTAATTTATTCTAATACATTTATTTTTATTATATTAATTAATATTAATATATAGAAATATATCAATATATAAAAACGGATTGATATTATTATATAATAGAGTTATATACTATATATAATATTAGATAAAATATTTTATTTTTATTATATATAATTATTTATATAATTCTATATAACTAATTTATAATATATAATAATATAGAACTAATTTTCATAATTATATTTATTATAATTATATAATATATAGCTATATAATATAGTTATAATATAGTTATATAATATATAATACATAAATATAATATATAACATATAATAATTAATAATCAATGTATAATATTCAATTTATTATATAAAATATAAAAATATAAAAATATAAAAAGTATTAAATATATATATATATATTATATTTTTTTAGGAGACGGCAGTGGCAGATCCCAAGCAGGGCTGGAGGAAGCCAAAATACTCTTTTCTTTTTTCTGAGCCTGGCAAGGGCATTGCTGAATCCTTGTCTGTGCCTCCCCTCTTTCCTGTCAGGTACTCACACACACTCCCTGTGTAATGAGCTGTTCCTAACAAGTGAATAAAATAAACATTTTCTGAAAGAAAAGTTGCTCAGATGAAACAAAATTCCGACTCTCCTTGCTTAGAAATTCAGAGCCATGTGCTTCCTGAGGTTTATCAAATAAAAACCATCTTCTAATACAATTCCTGTTCTCCAGGGAGGTGAAGAATCTCACTGGGAGAGGGAGAGTTTTAGGGCAGAAAAGCCAAGATGTGCTCCATTATTAATTTTTTTAAAAAATTGATGTGAATTTCAGTTGGATACTTTGTCAAAACACTGTTACCTTCATTTGAGCAATAGGGAATAAATGCTTCGTTCATTTTTCACTTCTTTCAAAACTAAACAATTGCAGAGGTGGCTGCCTGCAGCCTGCCTGGATATTTTCCCATGCTCTAATCTGATAAATGGAATGGAATGGTTGAAAATATTCAACAAGTGAAATGAATAAGTACAGTTTGGAAATGGCAGCACTGAACAAGTCTGCTGGTGTTTTTTTTTCATAGGGATGCTGAAAATGAAATGCATCAGCTGTAGCAGGGAGCCAACCTTTTAAAGGGCTGGAAGCTGCTCAGGCGCTCAGATCTCATCTCCCACAGCAGCACTGCACAGGTTACCAGCAGTTTTAAATAAGCAGAACATGAACAATCCAGACACATTCAGATCTGTAGGTACAGACTAAACCCAGCTTGAAATCCTAAATTAATCATCTGAAGAAATCCTTGTTGAGTAAGAATAAAAACCAGAGTGAATGATTATGCTTAGAAGCCACAGAAAAGGAAAAAAACAAACTAGAAAATCCAAAACTAGAAAAACCAGACTGTTGGTATCAACACCTGCTCATTTCAAATTTTTTGAAGAATTGCTCCTAAAGTGGCACTTACCTAACCACCAATTAATGACCTATCCCAATTAATTAAATTGATAAAGTGAGGCTTTAAGATCTCATCTAAAATACTCCAAACATTAATGGCCCTTTAAAAGGCTTTGTAAGTATCCACTGGGTATTGCAGAAGCAAAGGCAACATCATCAAACCTTCAGGCACCACAAATCTCCTCCTAATCTTTAATATCCTGCCCAAATCTGAACACAAAGCTGTTTACATTGAGTTATCTGGATGTTATAAAGGGAAAAATATAAAAGGGATAGGAAAAATTGTTGTAGGGAAAAAAGCCAAGGATAGACATGGTGAAAAGAAACAATCATCTCACAATGTACAGTGACCATTAATGGCAGGAAAAAATACTTCAGCTGGTCATGTATTCAGTGCCAGTTTTTAATCATGGGCCACTCCAGAGCAATCCTGACCATAACTATCTGAAATTCAATATTTATGTGGCTTTAAGAAGTTGTTCAGAGAAGAAACACAAAATATTATGTCCCAACAATTACTGTGGAGCACTGTTGAGAAAATGAAAACATAAAAGCGTTCACTTGAATTCCCAGCACTAAATGGGCCATCAAACCAATCTCTCTGAATGTCCCTTTCATCCTCCAGAATGACCATCAGCAATAACCCTGCAGCTCCTGGGGAAGGAGCTGCATTTGCTCCCTTCTGCATTCCAAACACACATCTCCCAAACTGCCCCCTCTGCTCACCTCTGCTCTCCTGCAACGTGTTTGGATGGTTTCAAATGTGTGCAAAAATGCCATTTCCCACCTAATTGACTCCATCAAATGCAATGTTATTGAGCACATTTCAATATGCTGATGTGTAATTTGGGGGCATTTCTATTTGTCTTGTCTGGTGTACAAACATCCTCTCCCCAATTATGGACATCCATATGGATTTCTGGGCCATTTCAAGCCCCATTAATTTTAGGTGGGCTCCCAAACTGCTCAATATGTTGCAGGACTGGAAAAAAACTGCAGTGAAATCACAAGAATGGACACAGCTCTGTGTTAAAATTGAGATTCAAATCAAGGCTGGCTCAAATTGAAGCAGTCTCTTAACCTCAAACCATCCTTTCCTTAGAAATCAACCCAAATAAAAATGGTGTTTTTCTTATACAGGAACTTGAGAAAGAATCTATTTCAGTGATATTTAGCTGCAAAAAGAATATTATTAATGTGGAACAAAGCATCTGTAAAAAGGCAATGAGTGATCGTGGATATTGCTGCTGTTGTTTGGTTTAGGAGGTGAGATTTACAACACTGGAACTCACTAAATATCAACAATCTCCAGTTTCTTGGAGAGCAAAATTTAGGTGATGTTTTAGGTACCTACATGGTTGTGGTCTAGCACAAGAATGCAACTCAAATTAGAGCAGTGCAAAAATAAATAAAATCCAAATAACCCCCTCAATAAAGCACCTTTCACAGCAAAGCTCTCCAATTTTAATAGTTCTTGCAATTCTAGCCAAAACAGGGATATTTGATTTCTCAGAAATGGGAAAATGTATCTTGCAGACTTCCTGTCTTTTTAATTAAACTGATCTCTCTTTTATTTTTTTTTAACTTATTTAAAAATAAACTGCTCTAAAAAGAAGAAAATTGCTGTAGAAGATTAAAAGGTGCTAAGACAACCTAAAATTTAAAAAGGGAACAACCAAACCCAACCAACAAACCAAAGAAACAAACAAGAACTGTTGGTTTTAGCAAATTCACCTATTGGGAACCCTTCCTCTGGAACTGGATGGAACAGGGATGAAGTTTTTCCTTTTTTTCTTGGGAAAACCCAAAAAATCTACTGGAAAAAACCCAATTGTTGAGTCCTGAAGGAAAAAAAACAACCTGACAGTTTAAAACTCAGCCAAGAAATTCAAAATAAAAGCTGAAAAGTGGGAATGTGCTGGTAACAAATCTGCAGAGGGAATGGAAAGAGCAGTGACCTCAAAGGTCTGTTCCATTTGAAACCTGCTCTGATTTGTCTCATTCTGGTGCCTTTCAGGAATGCTCTGTTTCACTTTTCAGCCATTTGATGTTCCTGCACAAATAACACGGGGTAAACAAGAGATACAGGGACTGCTGTGGCTTTGAAAAATGAGCTGGGTGAGAGATAACACTGCAGGATTAACTCTGCCTGTGCTAATCCATGGAAATTCAAACCCACCAGTTTAATAGAATTTTTTTTTTTTGCATTTTTTGGGGTGTTTTTTGGGTATTTTTTTGTTTTGTTTTGTAGTTGTTTAATAATAAACACATAATTTTCAAGGGATAAAAAACCCCCTGTATTTTCTCTTTTGGCCCTGTACCTTTATTACTCAAATCAGAAAAAAAACCAATATAGTGAGGGACAGCCAACACTAAATAGGAAAAGTTTGTGGAAATTACTAGGAAATTAAATTCAGGGGTATCTCTAAGGCTTTTTTGCAATTGCAGCACAGACATCTGTGCCAGTCTCTGTTTTTCAAACACACCTGAGGCCTTTCATGCTGACTTTAACAAATTAATTGCAATGTAGAGACCTCCAGCTTATTTAATTTCTTTAAGGAGGCATTTACCCCCTCATCTGGCACCTCACTTTCTGTTCAGAATAATGGAACTCTTCACTTATTTTAGCTCAAGTCAACTTGCAGCTTTGTAGTCCACTGGCCAGGTGAACAAAAAAAAAGCTTCTTATTCATGGTTGATAGTCAAAAAGATAAAAAATTGGTTTTTTTCAACATGAACTTCAAATCCCAGTCTTTTTATAACAAGGAAATTTAAGTAAAATATTAGTGACACAACTATTGTGCCTTTTATTCCCTTCATTCCACACATTTGAATCTAACGTGGTCTTTTATGTTGGTAGAATATAAAAGAAGATATGAAATGCAATTACCATTCTATGATTATGCAATTAAGTGAAATAGTTATTATAAAATCAAAAGCCCAGAATCCAAATACCCCTTTAAATACTAATAATAATATCAATAATTTGTAACAGATCTAAAGCTTAGTTCTGCCAGCCAGAGTGGTTCTTTTTCAGTATCCCACAGGGCCTGGGCAGATTTTGTGCACGAATTTGTTTTTGGCTTGTTTTGCTTTGCCCTTCCTCACCCTTGTGGGATGCTGTAGGTGCTCTCTCAATGAAAACACTGAGGAGTCTGTTTGTGATTCTGGTGGTGAGGATCTCTTTTGTGGCTGAGTTCTGAGCAGAGCAGGGTTATCTCTGTCACCTGGAACCACTGCAGCACGCAGGGACAATCCCAGAGCAGCCCCAGACATGCTCAGACAGATTTTCCCCACTCACTCTCTTCATCCAAGAACTGATTGCTGCTGCTCCCTCCCTGACCAGGAACCCAGGATGGTTTTTCCATGTTTTTTCCCTCAATCTGAACTACTAAAATCTGAATTTTGTCTGAACATTTGGTGCTTTCTTGTCTCCAGTAATGGCAAGGAAAAGCTGACAGAGGACAAAATGCCACCACATGAAGTCTCATCTTAAACACAGAGTCTGCTTTAACGACAAGTGACAATATTCTGTCCAATATTTGTCACCATTACCTGTTGTAACTTTGGAAACTCCTCTGCCTGTCCTCTCTCCATCATTCCAGCTTGACCTCAGTAAAATTAGGTTAAATACAAAACATACAAAGATGCTCCTTTTTCCAATTAACTTTGTTTTCATCATCTTTTAACCCCACCTCATTGTTTTGTTGTGCGAATCTGCCTGTATATTTTGGCATCTCATATTTTCTATTTCTGGCTGCCAGGAACTCCTAATTTTTTCTTGTTCCATCTCTGTCTCCCTTCCCAGGGGCTTCTGGGCAAGTGTGCAGTCTGTATCCCATTATCCCTCAATATAGTGAGCACAGTAGGAAGTCTCCAGAAGGGGAGGAACTGCTGGGTTTTGCATCCATTTCAGTTTTAATCAGGCTCTTCACTTGTGTGCTCAGACACTTCAGAAATCTGCCACATCTGACTTCTTTCATGATTTACTGAGGAGGCACATATTCTAAGTATAGCTAATAATTGCACCATTTAAATGATAATACCAAGATGTTTTCTGCAGGAAAGATATTCGTGCAGGGCTCTTTCACCACGAGCAGCTCCTACACAGGGCTATCTATCCTCACACCAGATGTCAAATACAAAAAGAAATACTTTGGCATGAGTTACAAAGTTCATTTGACTGAAGGATTTACCTCCCAGGAACAAGAGCCTCATAAAATACAAACACTGGGAGCAAAGTCAGCCACGTAAGGGCTTTTGCTAAAATTAAACCCATAACTTGCCACTAGAAATGGGACGTTTCATCTGTTCAATAAGCACTAAAGTTCTCTTTGTTTTTATGGCATCATAATCTTTGATTACTCTGATAAATATTTGGACTATACAAAACATTGCAATGGAGCTAATCACAGTTATAAAAAAATCTGTGTGTGGAAATGAGTTGGAAACGGGGTGATAGCAGCACATTGCAGAGGAGTTCAAACACAGAACCACATTATTTTAACTGGATCCCAGCCCCTTTCCTTTCTGTCTCTGGGCAGTGCACACCTGAGGAAAATGCTCAGGGGAGTTGTGGCATTTGCTGGCTTTGCACAGACATGGATGGGAACAGTTCCAGAGGTGGAACAATCGTGGAATATCTTGGGGTGCCCTTGGGGTGTGTTCCACCCACAGCTGAGCTGGACAACACCTGTAGTCAACAAGAGCAACTCAAAAAGAGCTTTCCAACACTTAAAAGTGGCTTTAAAATTCAACCTAAGGAAAATTATCAGGCCTCTTGGTGGGGGCTGTAAAGAACCAACATGAACATGGCAACTTCCCAAAGTAAAAAGTATACAAAACATTGCAATGGAGCTAATCCCAGTTATAAAAAATCTGTGTGTGGAAATGAGTTGGGAACGGGGTGATAGCAGCACATTGCAGAGGAGTTCAAACACAGAACCACATTATTTTAACTGGATCCCAGCCCCTTTCCTTTCTGTCTCTGGGCAGTGCACGCCTGAGGAAAATGCTCAGGGGAGTTGTGGTGCTTGCTGGCTTTGCACAGACATGGATGGGAACAGTTCCAGAGGTGGAATGACAGCCATGGAATACCCTTGAGGTGCCCTTGGGGTGTGTTCCACCCACACAGAGCTGGACAAGACCTGCAGCCAACAAGAGCAACTCAAAAAGAGCTTTCCAATACTTAAAACTGGTTTTATAATTCAACCTAAGGAAAATGATCAGGCTTCTTGGTGGGGGCTATAAAGAATCAACATGAAAATGGCAACTTCCCAAAGCACAAAGCTTTTCTCTACCCCTTTGTATTCTGAGCAGATGAATTAATGTAAATAAAGTTCAAGTGCAAATCACATCAGATAAGAAAGCAATTCCAGTGGTGAAAGTCACGCCTAGTGTAGCAGCAGCAACATTTATGAAGTGGCAACAAGAATATATTTGAATCAATGGGCTGCACATTTATATCACTGCTGCAATGGTGTCACACCCTGTCAAATATTTTTAACTTATTACCCCTAACAGCTCAAGTTTGCATTTGGTTCCAGCAGACTGAGCCCAGCCCAGCTGAACCAAAGCCAAAACAGATCCTGTAGATGTCACTGATTGAGACTAAGAACAGGAATTTGCACTTAGCATTTATACAGTCCTTTTCATCTTCAAAGAGCATCACAAACATCAGCTGCTAGCAGCTCACAACGACCTTCATGCCAAGCTTTTGGGATAAAAGGAGAAGGAAACAGGGCAGGATGTGTGCTCAAGCACACAGCAAGCCTCAGGTGTGGAAGGGATCCCTGCCTTGACCTCTCCCCTGCCTCGTGGCACATTTTATCTTCTGGAGAATCCAAGGCCTTTCACCATGGCTCAGGTTTTAAGCCACTTTACAATGTATTTTGTTAATAGAAGATGAAGGTAACAGTCCTGAAATAACAGATTTACTGTCATAGTTGTAGGATACAGCTATTCCTTTGGATAGGAATTCAAAACTAACACTGCATCAAAAAGTTTGCTGGCAGCTGTCACAGGACTACCCAGGGACATGTCCTGTTTAAATTGTGCATTCCATGGCATTGAGTTCTTACTTTTGAATCATTCTGGGATTTTTTTTTCCCACTTTCAAGTCAAGCTTTCCAAGTGAGATTTACAAAATTCCTTTCTCATAAAGAGCAGAAATTCCGTTTACCTGGCAGTTTTCTCTGCCCTCCAAGCCAGCCTGGCCATTTGATTATCATCTCTGGGTGGTTCTAAGCCCAGAATCTCAAATAAGTTCCTCCTGTTCCAGTGACTTGCACATTTTATGTGGAGGAACAGATTGAAGCAGAAAGGCCTCGTTTTCCTGGTGACCCAGAGCAGCCATTGTTACAGGAACACCTTTAATCTCCTCTTTCTGGGCTTGAATTGAATTCAAGTGGGGAGAGATGAAAGCAAGCATTGCACAAATCTGCTGCTACAGCTGGTACCTCTCAGTTTATCATATGGTAGCTCTGATTCCCTTTGATTCCTCTTAAAATTATTGCTTCTACTTCTTAATTTGACAATCAGACATCCATTTATATATACATTTTTCTGATTATGAAAAATCCCTCTCCTCCCCAACTTACTCACAGCTCATGGGTAAAGAACCCAAAATTGCAGCATTATGATATCAATGTGTGAATTTACCTCCTCCCCTGGAGGGTTTTCTGATGCAGGGTACAAATGAGCAGAAAAACAACATTTCATTACTTAGAGCTGAGCAAAAGACTTACAAAATAAACTGAGGAGTGAAAGGAGGATTAGGGTCAGGCTGATGTGGAGAGCATCACTGGCACTGCAGTCCATTTTGGATTTCTTGCAGGTACACACTTGTAATCTCAGTTCTGTGGTGTTGGTCAGAGGAGGTTTCCCAGAATCTGTCACTGAGATGGGGATGTTGTAATTGGCCTTTTTCAGGTTCTGCAGCAGGATCACCTGGGCATGGGTATCTGCAAAGGATGAGGGCACAATTAACCAAATTGCTTGGGAGGGTGAAGGAGTCTGAAAGCAACATCAGACATGCCAGTCAGTCATGGAAATCAGGAAGAAAATGAGAATACTCTAAGAAAAATAACAAAATAAATTAATTGCAGGAAAAAGACAGTCCTGAAATTCTTTCATGGGCTGAAATCTAATTACAAACTTATTCCAAACCCCACCAAAAGGAAGACTTGTAAGAACCCCTTTTATTTAAATACATTATTTGGTCTGCAAATTATTGGCAGAAGTTGCCTGTGCAAGCTAATATCTGATGAAATGCATTTGGGGGCGTGTCACCCCCAAAATGACAAAAAGAGATAATAAATTTACTTGCCAAAGGAAAAAAGAACCCTTCTTGCTGGGAAATACAGGGAAAAGCTGCTGAAACACGGGAAGGGAAGGGAAGGGAAGGGAAGGGAAGGGAAGGGAAGGGAAGGGAAGGGAAGGGAAGGGAAGGGAAGGGTCTTTCCAAAGCCACAGATCTGCTCCACTGAGGCCACAGCAGCTCCTGGCACCCAGGTGGGTGTGATAATTCTGTCAGGGTGTGACAAAGGGGTGGTTTGATGTTTGGAGAATAGCCAAGAAAACATCTCCTCCCCTTTGTCCTGCAGCAAGTACAGCCATCACATCAATCTCTAGATATTTCTAAAGCTATGACATGAATTTAAAAATTGGAGAGTGGCAGAGAAAAATAAAACATTCCAGAAAAGAAACAGGAATAACCTACATTAAGAAGAAATGTTGTACTTCGTTCCCACAATTGGATACACAAACCTTCTGCAATCTCATGATCCTCTTACCAATTGTGCAAGGTCCCGGTGCATTGGGAGATTTTATTTGTGAAGAGTTTAAATACTTAAAATTAGGAAGATTTTCAATTGCATTGCTAAAGCCCATGCAAAACTTCCATGCTGTCCTACAGCAAAGCCTTGTACCAAACAATTGTGTGCCATGAGATGCAGTAATCTTCACAAAATTATCAGTTATTAGTAGCCCCCGATTAATGCAAAACTGAGAGAGGAAAGTTCAGCCAACACAAGAAGAGAAGGAGTTTCAGGGTAAAGCAGCAGCTTTAGGTATTTCCATCCTACAAAACTTTCATTCAAAACCCCTCCTAAATTCCCCCAGTGCCTCAGGGAGAGTACCCTGGGATGGAGAATTGGTAAGAATAAATACACAAAAATCCAAGTTCCAGCCTTACTGTTGAGCCTGTTGATTCTCCACAACTTCTCTGGGCCGGATTGCTTGCTGAGCTCAAATTTGAATGGGTCTGTGTTGGGATGAAGGTCTTTGTCTGATGCTCCTAGAACCACTACCCTGAGATCTTTTGCATCATCACAAACTTTTGCCAGCGTTGGATAAAGGGATGGGACATTGTCATTGACATCCTCCAAGGTGATGTGCAAAGTTCCTGTGCCCGTAGCAGGAGGGTTACCTAGAGGAAAAAAAAACAAACATCTGTTTATTAAATCACATTTCCATAAACTCTTGCTCCTATTTGCACCTGCAGGCTTGCAAAGGGGAAATAATTTTTTATTGTTCTTACCTCTTTTATATGGAAATTATTCCTTAAAAAACCTGATGAGTCACTCTTGTAAATTCATTGCTGATTTTCACAATGAAGCCTGTCTGATTCTCTACAGTACGGAAAATTATTCTAAGGAAACCTCTGGGAGAGGAATATTTTGAAGTTAAAATGAGAGTAGGACATGAATAGATATCTGGAACAGAATCTGTTCATCAGCACATACTGAGAGAAACATACTGGGAACCATCCCCCAGACAGATAGCACAGGATTCAAAGAATGAAGAATGAGTGAGAGGAAAAGGGGGGAGGAATCAGGTGCTGAGGGGAGTGCCCAGAAGCAGAACAGGACCAGATCATCCCCACCAGCCCTGAGTGCAGCTCTGTCAGCAGCACTGAAACCTGCCAGAGCAGCCCTGGGCAATGAGCTGGGTTATTCACCCTGTGCTTTAAACCTTCCACAGTGATTGCCAGCCTGCCCTGGGAGCCAGCTGCAGGGTGAGCCTGCTGTTTGCTCACCCCGCAGGGCTCAGTGCCAGGCTGGGAGCGACAAACCAGCCCTGGTGGCTCTGGGGGAGCTGGGCAGGCTGAGTTTGCCTGCTGGGAGCAGCACCTCATCTCCAGGGCCGAGCCAGGAGCTGGCAGGGGGCAATAACCTGGCAAAGCCTGGCTGAGCCAGCCACACACTGCCTGCAGCTCCTTGCAGCTCCTCTGGCACCCTGGGAAAATCACCTCAGAGTTTCCTGAGTGCACATTTTGTCCTCTAATGTGCCTGGCTCATTAGTCTCATTTGAAATGCTGCACTCATGGGTTGTTTATTCCTTTTTTTTTTTCTGGTTTAGCACAGGGAAGTGTGATCCCTGCACTTCCCTGAGCAAAACAGTCTTACAAGTTGTGAGTTCTACAGAGCTCTACAACAAGGCAAAAATAGAGTTATATCTCTTTCTTTATAAGGTTTCTTTAGGATAAACTGTTTAATTAAGAAATGACACCTATATAATTTATATTTTAAACCTAATAACTAACTACTTGTCACTCACAATGTGGACTTTTTAATTTAAACTATTTAAACCTATGAGGAAGAAGGTGAAGAAGAAGGTCGAGAAGAAGGTCTAGTCTCTGCTTCAAAACTTTTTTTTTTGTTTTATATATATTACTATATTCTAAATTTAACTCTAAGTTTTCTACTATGTGATACTACACACTTCTATTCAAACTACACACTCATAGTAGTTCTATTATTTAATTTTGGAATTTCTTTATGGCTTCAGGTTGAATGCAGTGGCGGGTCTGTGTCTGTCAGTACAGAAAGTCTAAAATTCTCAGTGACCAGGTGTCACAGACATGTTTTATGAAAAATCCTTTCCTTAGGATTTTTCCTCCTGAGAAGCTGAAAGGCCTCAGGAACAAAATGTAATCATTGATTATCTGCTGCTGTGGAATGCAACAGGTGCATCTGTGATTGGCCCATGTGGTTGTTTGTAATTAATGGCCAATCACAGTCAGCTGGCTTGGACAGAGAGTCCAAGACAGAGCCTTTGTTATAATTCTTTCTTTTTCTATTCTTAGCTAGCCTTCTGATGAAATCCTTTCTTCTATTCTTTTAGTATAATATATATCATAAAATAATAAATCAAACCTTCTGAAACATGGAGTCAGATCCTCGTCCCTTCCCTCATCCTCAGACCCCTGTGAACACGGTCCCAACCCACATAAACCCTTCCCAGATGGATTTGGAGGCTGCAGTTAACCCTTGCAGCACCAGGGCAGGGTCCCACAGGGTCCAGCTCAGCCCTTCAGCACAGCCCACAGCAGCCCCATAACCCAGGCTTTTCAAAGGAAACCCACAGAACATTGTAATAAACTGAATTATTGCCGTGCTGGGAGAGCATCCCAAGGCAGAAACAAGAACCCCATGGTCTGGATCTGATAAACTGCTGCCTGCAGCAGAGTGCAATTAGTCCTTTCAATAACAAATGTTACTGATGGTGACACTTCATCTGTTTCCTGCGAGCAGAAATGCATCACAAAGGCTGAATGTTCATCCTTCTCCAGCCCTGCCCTCCCTTCTCATCTCACACTCTGTCATCAGAAGGGTTAGGCTTGAGTTCTTTTCAATGAAAAAGAAACTATTTTTCACTTTTTATTGGACTAATTGAATTTACAGAAAGACTCCCATACGTTTTTTGTTCTTGATATATTATTAAGTAAAGTCATACTGCAGAATGGATGAAAAGACATTCTGGTATTTGAAATATGATCATAAAAGCCAGCCTTTCATGCACTTAATTAAACTGCTGTCTTTAATTTTGAATGCATTATTTCCACACTGGACTGATAATGTCTTATGCACTGCCCTTCTTATCTTTCTCTCAAGTCAGTAATATTAAAATCTGCCTTTTGAAATGAAGAAGCCAACAGCTTTATGGATGTCCTGCTATTTTGTCACACGCAGATATGGTTGTGTTCTCCCTGCTGTGCAAATGTTTCACTCTTTGTATGGTTCAGAACTTGGGCAAATATTACACATAAAAAAAAAAGAGTGAAAGGAAATTGCTTCTGTCCATTTCAATGACTTATTCTCTGCTTGGTTTATTTATAATGATTTAAACAAAAATCTTTCATTGATTTATGAAGACCTCCAAAAGAAAAGCAAGCAAATGTCAGGGTCATAAACTGGAGCTTGTTAACACACGTCATAAAAATGTAACACGAAATGAATCAAGCAAAAATGGCCACAACTCATCCACTGGGAATATGTGACTTTCATAAATTTGATGGTATTATGCTGTTGAAATAATTCAAAATCCCATGATCTCCAGACGCCTTCGATTTTGAAAGGAAAGTTACCCATAGAATATTTTAATTCTGAAGTAAAACTGTTAATTTGCATTGCCAAACCTTGTGGCTGAGAGCAGAATTAATGAGCAGAGCAGGACCTAAAGGGTCCAACAATCCTGGGGAGAAACTTTTCCAATCAGCTCTGATCCCAGTGGCCACTGAGCAGAACTGGACATCCCTCCTGAGGATAAACATTTAAATATTTGGGTGCCTTTCGAGCCCACATAGAGAAAGAAAGAGAGAATTCCAAACTCCCAGAAGTGCCACATCTGGGAATAGACCATGGCCATCATGAGTGAAACAGCATCACTGGTTTGGGTAAAAGCTGCTGAAACAGAGATTGAAGGCTGGAGAATTTCACAGTGAAACAAAGTGGAAACTTGGTGGTGAACGGAGTCTCCAATGCAAGGGGCTGTAACCAGGAAATGTGGATTTTAAATGGAACTTTAGTGCTGCCAGCATAAATGACCATGTTGCTACCTCCAGTTGAAAGAATTAGTTTGAAAATAAGTGTTATAGAAAAAGATACTTTGTTTACTTTTAATGATTGAATCTTAATGAAAAGCTGCACAGAATAATATCAGAATTATTAAAGTCACACAAATTACACACTGCTCCTCAAACAAGAACAGTGCTTCTCATGCTTTCTAGTGATGCTGCTCTGAGAATCTAAACACAAATTTCTGTCTCATCCCTCACATTGGGAGACACCAAAATCTGGGAGTGCTGCTCACACAACTGCTCTACTCAAACCATGTGCTGATATTTTGTCCCTAATTCCCCATCAATTAAAATTTCCTGTGCATTTTCTATCTATATTAACATATAGATGCTTTGTAAAATAGATAAAATAAAAATATAAAATAAATATATTATTAAATATATATAATAAATATATTATTAAATATATAAAGTGAAATATACAATATATAAAATAAAAAATATTTACCATATATTTCTATATAATGCATTAAAATATATTGTATAAATATCTAAAATATAGTAAATATAATATATAGTAAATATTATATATGGCTATAAAAATATAATATACAATGCATAAATATAATATATAAGTAAACATAATTGAAAATAAGTATAATACCATAGTAAATAATAATAATTAATATTATAATAAAAATAATATTATAATAATATATAAATATATAAATAGAAATTAATATAATTTACATAAATATAAATTTAAAATTTCAAATACATAAATATAAAATTATATATTTATTTAAATATATAGCTAAATATGTATACTATATTTATATATAGTATATATGATAGATATTATATATAGTAGATATACAATATATTTATATGAAATATATAAAATATAAACTATATATTATATATTTAGATATAATATATAAAATATATTATATACAGTAAATATATAATATGTTTATATAAAATATATGATGGAAACTATATATTATATATTATAGAATATAAAATATATATTAGATATCATGTATATATATAAAAATATTTATAAGAATATATAAAATAAAAAAATATCTGCATGTTTAAAAAATATCAGGACACCTGGAATGTTGTTGGCTTCTTCTAAAGTTCCAACCCTTCATTCATGCCCTCAAATAATAAATGCAGCTCCTGTTTTTGAGTAATTACATTTCAGAAGAGCCCAGCTCTCTCAGCATCTCCAATTGCTACTGACATCTGCCATCCGTCTTAAATACTGTTTTCAGCATTCTCATTTCTTTTTCCAATCATGAGGCCATGATGACAAATTAAAACAATATTTTGTGTGCAATTCATATTTTACTGAAATGTAAAATGGCAAGAAAAGGATGAGTCTTCAATTTATTTTCTCTTCTCAATTAATACAGCAATTAAGATAAGGGGTATAAAACTGGCTTAATTGGGTTGCCATGGTAACTAATTGCCTGATTTCTTCAAAAATGGCGTGGTTTAGGTGGAATCAATCGATGGTAATTGAATTATGTGCATCATGGAGAGAGGAGATAGGTTAGATACATGACAGGAGAAGTTCTAATTGCACACTGCCACACTTCTCTTTGTTATCCAGCTTTTTCTGTTGTGTGTTACTGCTCATCGCACAGAGGACAGAATAAAAATTTTCTTTCCAATGATTAGCAGTGCCAAGACATGCACAATAAATTGGATTCAGGATTGCTTGGGTTCAGCTGATCCTTGGAAACACAAGAAAAAGTGAGAAAAAACTAGATCCTGATTCACCATTTCTTCATTTTGCTCAGGAAAAGTGAGACAGTGCCTCAGCTCATGAGTTCAGCTGCCCAGAGCCAAGTCCAAGTTGCTTTTTGCTTAAACTGCCAGTGTAGCTCAAGGCAAACCCTGAACTCACAACTAAAATTACTTTTAATGATATTTATTTCTTTGTTTAATGCAGCTGAAGTTCTATTCCCAAATTTTGCCTCAGTAGCTCCCTGGTGACAGCAATGACAGGGAGGGAATGTGGAATGCTCACACTGGATCAGACTCACTGGGAGAATATTTCTCTTTAGGTGGGATCCCACTGGCGTGGCATCCAAACACCCCCAAAAAAGTGGAATCCAACCTCACTTTGCATTTAACCCAACCAGCAAGATTAGTGTGTCTTTATTTGTCACCAGGTGACAAATAATGGACAACACAGGTGGATTTTCTATGGGTCAAGCAACCAAAAATACCCAAAATTTTGCTTTTAAAGAGATAGAAAAAGGCTACACAATGGGATATTAATTGCACAAAAAAAAAAGACTGATTCTTCCATGAATAAGGTAAATCTGGTGATAAATTTTTCATGCCTCTAAAAGGAAATGGTGTTTTATCTTTTAAAGATTTCACACATTTTCCAGGTATTTTTTAGCTTCAACTCCAGCCATGGTTTCCTCCTCCCTCACTTTTTCTAGATTGTGACTCAAACTCTCAGAATTCAGGGAAAAAAAAAAAAAAAAAAAAAAAAAAAGGCCTTTCTTGGAGAGTTTCTAGCATGGCTGCATGAGAAAAACACACAGGTGCTGTGCTTTGTGATCATCATCCCAAATTCAGTGAGCAATGGGCTCTGCAGGATGGCACCACAGAGCACATTTGGAAGCTCTGTTCCACACAGGTTTCTCAAACCCAAAAGATTTCTCCTCTCATGGAACGAGCAAAATCCGTTTTGGCAGAAAAGCTCCCAATAATGCTGTGATGCTGCACTGGGTTCAGTGGTTAGAGCACCAAATAAAATGATCACCATTGTTGGCACTTTTGTTAATTTAATGAAACCTCTGATGTTTCCCAAGTTTGCATAAACCAGAATTTGCCCCATTATCAGCTCATTCTCAGATTAAACACAGTTCATGACACTTCAATGTGTTAACTCTGCTACATGGCATTTCCTACCAGTGTTTAATTTCTTCTTTAATAGGCCAGAGACTTTGTGGTCACACAGGTCATTAATAAAAAGTTTTCAAATTCTAAAGACACTAAGTTGACCTTTCACTGAAATCAAATGTACTGAGAAAATTAGGATATTTCTTCCAAAAAGTCCTTTTTAAAGTGTAATGCACCCCTATAAAAGGTCAAAATTTATTATCAATAAATTAACAGTGTTTCCTTCAAATTTGCTGTTACACATTTTTTTCAAGTGTGTTTGGGAAGATACAGGAACTGTTTGGATCAGGAATAACATAATTCATACTTTACCACCTTTGGCTGCAGTTAATTTGATAATGCAGAGAAATAACATCATAAAGGTCAGAAAGAATCTCATAAAGAGCCAGCTTATTTCCTGCAGTGGAGTGACTCCATTTTCTCTGTCCCTTTCATTGTTCCTGTCCTACTGGTAAAGTGATATCCCAAAAAAAGATAAAGATGTGACAAGTTTATACAAAGAAATACCAAGCACAAAGCTCCAGGTTTCACTTGTGACAGAAATATCCAACTCTTTACAGATAAAAAAAAATAAAAATAAAATGCCCTGGCACTTGCTCCCTGCACTGAAGTGTAATAACCAGGAGTCAGATGGAACTGGTGATAGATTCTCCACTGACATCAGCAAAAGGGGATGGAAAAAGGAGAAAGAAGAAAGGAAAAAGGAAAAAGGAAAAAGGAAGAAGGATCACTGTGGGGTTTGTTTGCAGCTGTCTGAACTCCTCCCCCAGGATGGCACTCAAATGTAAGGTTATTTTATAAAGGGGTGAGCATGGAACACAATGGGACAACAGAACTTTTTCTGTAAGCAGGTAAATGCTATGAACTCCAATTAATATTTGTATTTATGTTTTAGAATATGGCTCGTGCACTTCAGCAATGCCTAAGGCACAAGGTTCTGTATGATTTTAGATTTATTCACCATAAATTCTGTTAAAGATGATCACACATCTTTCAGTGCCTGGGAGCTGCTGTGTGTGCCAGTTCCCAGTGCTGGGCAGTGCCCTGGGCATCACCTGAGCTCTCTGGATTTCCAGGACAGGCAAGGAAAGCCTGATAAAATCAACTTTCTCATTGCCTGTGCCATCTCAGATTTGACTGAGAGATGAGCTGAGAGGCCAAAGGAAATAAAAACCTCCACTGAATGCTTTTGCAAAAAGAGTTTCTGCTAAAGTGTTTCTTTTTTTCCTCTCCTTCCTTTTCACCACAAGTCAGTTAGCCCAAGCAAATGACTTGCTCTATTGGAAATGCCTCTAAATTTTCACTTTATTACCCTGTTTCATTTGGCAGTTCTTAATCCTGCTCTTGGCTGCCCTCTCACTGAGAAGTCCCAGGCATTTTCACTGGCATTAGACAGGCTCCACTTATTAACCTGAAGAGAGAGGTCTGCAGCCCATGGACAATGCTGCTCTAAGGAGGTGCAGATAGTTCTGTTCAATCTGATTTTTCCCCTTTTTCAGTTAACACAACCTTCTTTTAGAGTCCTGAAGTAATTCTGTATTCATTTCATAGCATTTTCCCACAATTTGGTTTCTCATCTAATGCAATATTTCAAGTTGGACATTAGCTCTGATGGCTGCAGGGATAAAGCTGCTGCAGAGATAAAGTGGCTCTCAGCAGTGCCAGATCACAGTGTCAGCCTGGAAACACATTTGGGAACACTTCCCAGGGATGCTGTCAGTCCCAGCTGTCCCTGCAGGGGCAAGGCAGAGCCCCAACCTGTTGAGATCAACTCTCAAACCTCCCTGGCTGCTTTAGCCACAGTCATTCATCCAGGCCAGCAGGAAATTTTCCCACTCCCCAGCCCACTTCCTAAGTTGAATTTGCTCCCCAAGCTGCCTGGTAATTAATGCAGAGGTGATGCAGGGCACAAGGTTAATATCAGCTAATTAAGTTCTGCTGTTTATTCCCACTCCCACGTGTGGCAGGGCTGCTGATGGCAGGAAAAGATCATTATTAACCCCTTAGCGTGACAGTCCTGAGTGCACACGTGTGGTTTGTGATCATTGCATTCACAGGAGTCAATAATGCTGGAGAAGATGAACTCCTGCACTGACAGAGTCACAAATAAACACAATTACAGGGGCTGCAATCAGGTGCTGCCTCAGAATCCCAAGTGAACAGGATTCCTTTGCTCTGCTGTCCAGCACAACTTCCCTTTCTCTCATTTATCCACAATAGAAAAAAAAATAATCTGAGAATTAAAAGCAGTGAAGTTCTGGGTTTAGCATAAATGAGCAAGGCCTAAATTGCACATAAAGGTGTCCCCCAAAACCCACATTACTCAGGCTGGTTCCCACAGCCAAGAACACTCATCTCCTTTCTCCATCTATTCTCTGTGACAATATCTGACTTCACCTTTAAAACACAACTTTGTCCTTTGGGTAACCCCTCAGTAATATCCCAAATTTTTACTTTCATGGTGAGATGACATTTCCCAGTGCACCTGATTTTGAGATGCATTAAAAATAGGAAAAAAATCCAATAGCAAGCAAAAGACAGCAATATGTTTAGTGCTACATTTTCCCCCAGAAATTTCCTAAGGAAAATATGTATATTAATATATAAGTAAATCATCTCCTCAGCAGATTTTTTTTTCTCTCTTATACTTAAGGCGATATTTTCTTTCTCCTGTCAGGCCCTGCAAATGTTCCCTGAGTCATGTGCTTGCAAAAATGTAGAATTACTCTCTTAAAAAGAGCATTTTACAATTCATCACCAGGGCTAAACCAGCTGCAGCTGTGAGAAAGTGTTAGCATATTAGCTGTAATATTACAGGCAAATCTTTTATTTATTTTGTGCCTTTAGCTCAGGAGATTTGGAACGTTCAGGATTTGCTCTTTCTTCCTCTCCTCCAGAGTCATTCCCTGGATTTTCCTTAGATAGCTTAATTTGGATTCTATTTGACAGGAGGAACTTTAGTACACACAATAGGCAAAAATTGTTGCTTTTTAATAAGGAGTTTGGTTGTGTTTTTATTGTCACTGTCATTGTAGTGAATAGATTATAATCCAGCATATCAAGGATGAGCTGTTATTGGTATTTAAGTGCCTCAGGCATGCTGACTGCTCAAATATTGTGAAGAAATTAACTCTGATTAGGATGATTTATTACATTTCCAGGAATGTTTCTAGACTAATTACACCTAGCATTAAGACATCAGTGTAGGAATAAATCTGTAAGGTATAAAGCTAAATTAAAGCTGTTATAAATTTGTAAGTCTCAAGTTAATTCCTCTTTGCAAGTTTCAAGTTAATTCCTCTTTCTTCTGGTTCCCAAAATGGTTTCTAATACATTTAGGTGGCCATGGAGAGAAGTGCTGGAGCACTGGTTAATTTTACATGTGTGATGCCTTGTGAAAGCTGAGCTAGAACAGAGGCTGGGCAGAGTTACAAAATAAAGCAGGGATTTATTAAAAGGATCCCCTCAATGGATCCACCTTGGGCAGCACAAGAGTCCAACCAGGGCTGCACCCAAGATGAACCAAAATGGTCCCAAAATGAACCCAGGATAAACTAAAATGGTCCCAAAATGAACCCAAAATGAACCAAAATGGCCCCAAAATGCTCGAGCGCTCCCGGGGTCTGTCCCTGGGATCAGTTCTGCTCCATTTGCACCTTGCAGTTCATTGTCCCATTCCAGCTTTAGCCCCTGCACTCCCACCCTGCTTGTTTTTCTCTCTCCAGCCCACGGTGTTTGTGCTCTTGGGCTGAGATTGGGATCATTTGTCCTTGGTGCCCAGCTGGAGCAGGAATTGTTTTGTGTCCCTGCTCTGTGCACAGAGCTCAGCATCCCCTGATGTGAGCCCAGACCCACACACTAGAGCAGCACAGAATGTGTAAAACAGAAAAGCCAAAACCTGAGGCATCACTTGCAGCGTTCAGAACAGAGCATTTGAGGCAGGAAACTCAGGATTTTGCCCCAGGGGTCACTCACCACTGTCGATGGCCAGGAACAGAGCCGTGTAGACGTTGTTGTGCACAAAGGGAGATTCCCTGTCCAGCACTGCCGTGGTGCCAACGGTGCCGTTGGTGGGGTTGATTTCCAGCCACCCTGCTGGGTCCTTGTACACTGAATACCTGGACAAAAGGGCAGAAGTTGTTAGCAAATTCTAGATCTGAACATCAAAGAAATGCATTGCTGCAAAGGAATCTGTCTGGGCACTCAGTGGCTTCCACAGTGGATCTCTTCATATTGCAAAAACACAATTTAAGCTTGTGCCTTGCCTTAGAGACAATACAGTGTTGTTAGAGGTTGGAGTCAATTCCTTTGGATATATATATATATATATGTCCCAATGTTTAGCAGAGAAATCAATATTTAGCATATGATATATGTTTCCTACTGCTGTGTTATACAGCCAGAACACTTCCAACAGCTTCTGCACCCACAGTCACCTCATGAATCCTGTCCCAGGATCCTTTTTCCAGACTCCCAATTCCAAATGGATCAGAAGCTGTATTTTTAATTTACATTTGAGTAATTTTAATTTTTTTTTTTTTCCTTACCATTAGTTATTTTGGGTGAGCTGGAAATGCACTAAATTGTGGGGAATGGTGGCAGAAAGAGTCAGACAATGAATTCACCAGGTCTGTGCACACTCTTGTTCTGCACTGTGGGATCTGGAGCTCCCTCCTTCTGCTGATTGAATTCAGCCAAATCCACGTTGCCTCAATCAGAGTTTGGGAATGCTGTCTCCAAGGTCCCCCAGTATGAAATTCCCTGGTGTGCTTTTACCCTTTTATCAGCACAAATATTCACCCCCCAAAATTGGAAATGTTTAAAGAGATTGTGGAGTTTACACACCAGGAACTTCCCTGAGCTTGACTGAAGCAATAAATATAAGAATGTTCATGATTAGGACCTAATTCAATACAAAGTTAAGTATATTAAGTAAAGAACAACCCAGAGCTGAATTAACTGATACCAATTCCCTCTCCAATTAAATGTGTTTATATTTTAAACCAAAACTCCAATCATATAATCAATACCTGGGATAATAACCTGTTTATCTTTTTTGTAGTGAATTGTCATAGGTCATAAACCACCATACAACCTTTTATAGACTTTTTAAATTACCAGTAATTGACATGGAACCTGTTATTGTTTAATGAGTCTGTGCCAAGGCAGCGCCTCACAGTGAAAGTGAATTCACCTGAAAGTCCTGTGTGATAAAGTTGCAAAAAAATTTAAAAATATAATTGCAAATATGAGGGAATAAACAAAAACAAGACATTACTGAGGGGTTAAATAAAGGTAAAATGAAATAAAGTTCCTGCTACTAGCAAAGTGCTGACAGACAGCCCTGCCCATGCTGCTGCTTTTTACCAAAACTTTGGTTCAGGCTTGAAAAATGAAATTTCCTGGGGGCTGCTGAGCCTGACTGTGGTGCACAGGAATATTCAGGCAGAGTGAGCATCAAAACTTCAGCATATACAGCCAGGAAAAATTACACATCTTTATGAGCTCTTATGATGTTAAATTAAGTTAAAGAGCAGATCTGGCAACCAGAAACTTTTGGAATTTATGCAGAAAAAGAGATAAATAGGGAAATTGTTGGCTTATTTATGCTGGCAAAAAAAAGTAACTCAGAGTTTCGCCGCTGGCTTCCCCAGGAGCAGAAATTATCCCCTAGGGAATGTGTGGGAAAGAATCAAAGGAAAGCATTAGTGCACAGTGAGATGTTCCATCAACCCAACACATCCCTCCTCCTAATAGCCATTTAAACATTAATCAATACCTCAGCTTTATCTCCCACAAAAATGAGTGCCTGCAACAGGAACAATGCAGATCATTTCATTTCACTTCTTTGTTTCTTCTTTTATTGTTGTTTTTATAACTTTGCAACAAAGGTATGCACAGAAATATGGAACAAGGGCAGCCTAAACAATTCCTAGTCTATTGTAAAGTTGCAAATTCTCAATTAACCCCGAAACCATTTCAGAAGATTCAACACTTCTAAAGTAATGAGAATGTAAAATGGATTGTATTATCTTCCCTGATTGCTCTACAAAGCATTGTTGGCTGTGCAAATAAAAACCTGGATTGTATAACCTGTGATTTGGCACAGGATATTGTGAAAGTAGCACTTTGTCTTTCCCACCACATTTCTACTCATTGTAAGAGCATATTGCAGCACATTTGATTGGTTTTTGTTCCATTTTTTGAGGGCTCTGCTAGCAAAGGTTTAGAACGGACCCATCATAAAAACCATGATAGAAATAGAAGTTTTGAATGCAAAGATTCACTTCCCACTTTTGACTTGTGTGGGATCTGATTGCACAGCAGCTTTTAAAATCAGATCAATTTTGGATGGTTAAACATGAACTTTTCTACAGGTACCTGCTGCATCTCCAGTCCTGAGCACAGTGATGTATCAGATGTACACAGAGCTGTGCCCTCTGCTGTGCCAATTACTCTTTGGTTTGGTTTTATTCTGCTTTGCAGCAGTGCTGCTCATGGAGTTTGTTTCATTTTGGGTTTTTGCCTTTTAATTTTAAGCTGTGCCAACAGCTCCCAGCTCCCAAGGGCTTGTGTGACAAGAGGGAAGGGAAAGAGGGTGTGACACATTCTGACTGTGACCTCCTTGCTCTGGGCTCGTGTCCTGGGGTTGTCTCAGCCAGGTATTGCAAAGAGAGCAGCAAAAGCAGCTCCCTCAGCCTGGAACCTGTCTGCTCCAATGTTCCAGTGCACACCCGAAACACAGAGCTCCAAAGAGACACAGAGAGGCTGTGGATGCACAGCAGAGCACAAATCAACATTTGTACTTGGTGCAGAACTAAAATAGAGTGGCAGATATATGGAAATTATTTAAAATTTATGAACAGCTTTGCATCAAGGCTGGCTGAAAAATCATGAGGCACCACCCCTGGGAAAAGTTCAGAGATTTTTGGGAGAGACTGGTGCAGCAATTACAGCACAAATATCACACCCAGAGAAGCAGTGGTGCTTCTCAGACAAAGACAAGAAACCATCCCAAAATATAAGTGCAACATTAAAAACCTGGATGAAAACTCTATTATGCTCTACATAGGGATGACATAATGCAGAGTTTTAGAGATCAGCCTGCTTCCCATGGAGCTCCCTCTCCTCCACTGTGCTCTCATTACCTTTTGCCTGCACTAATTAGGGCAGCATATGGCACCAGGAGGAGCAGAAAGGGAACCTTATTGCAGCACAGCAATTCTCCAGCTGAACCACACTCCACACTCATTACTGGGGACACATTGCTGGTTTTCTGCTTTTTGGCCATGAGATAACAAAGGTGTTCCTGCTCCCAGGCTGGGGAGGGCAAAAGCCATATATATATATATATATATAAAAAAAAATATATATATTTATAAATAATATATATATATGTATGTATGTGTGCTGGGAATGTACATATATATGTGTATATATTTATATATATATTAATATATAATACATTTATATATGTTATACATATATATATATATGTACATTCCCAGCATTACAGAGCTGGCTCTCAAATTCCTATCCCATGTGAAATGAACAATAAAAGCAATTCTCTAATGTATGTTATAGTAATGTCACTATGCTGACATTTGATTTTGTAAACGTCATTTTTATGCAGTTTCCAAGATTGTGTTGTTTAGGGTTTTTATTTTTCTTGGGTTTTTTTTTTTGGTGTGGTTTTGTGGTTTTTTTTGGTCGTTGTTTTGGGGGGTTTGGGGTTCGTTTGTTTGTTTTTTGTTTTTAATTTTAAAATGTTTGTGGCATTAAAGCCATTGGAAGAATGCTGTTGGAGCAGTTGGGGTGACATCCCTACCCATGGCAGGGTGCCTGGAATGAGATGATCTTTAAAGGCTCTTCCAACCCAAACCATTCTGTTATTCTATTATTAATTTTTTTTCAGATACTGAAAACCAATGTGGATTAATCAAATGTATTAATTACGAGGTGCAGGTGAATATAGAGGTTTGGATTCCATTTTTTACTCAGATATAAAACCACTGCCCAGATATAAAAACCTTTGCAAACAGGGAAGGATTTGCAGGCTGTGCCTCTCTGCAGGCAGGGTTTGCTCCGGTTTGCATCTGCAGAAAACCATGCACCCA
Source organism: Melozone crissalis (assembly GCF_028551555.1). Lineage (NCBI taxonomy): Eukaryota > Metazoa > Chordata > Aves > Passeriformes > Passerellidae > Melozone > Melozone crissalis. Next base: position 3,850,833 of record NW_026535785.1, read on the forward strand.
TCTCCCCCATCTCAGCTAAAATATTCCTCATCTCAGCTTTGTTTTGTTGGTCACATCAGGGATTTAACAGGCTGGCTTTCATCACAATCCTCAATCTCCAATGATACCATCAAAACAGAATGAAAAATCAGATGAAATTCAGTTTGCAGTCCCCCGCCACTGAGAAATGTCAAATGAGAAAATGGTTGGCTAATTAGTTATTTGTGTGGAGAAATAATGGTGTAAACCCCTTGGTAAGCATGAAGAAAGTAACAGGAGAGTCATTGCAACTCGAATAATAAAATAAATCCAATCTCAAAACCAACAACAATTAATCAAATCAAAATAATAAAACTGTATTAATGAGGTGGTTAAATAAAATGTTCTGGAAATGAAAATATTTTTCATTATTATTGTACAGACTTTCAAACATTTCTCTGTGCTGAAACCTAATTTTCTCTTTTTCTTTCCTTTGGGGCAAAAAAACCTCAAGAAGCTGAGGTGTAAAAAGAAAAAAAGTAAAAAATCCACAAAGTCATTTATGTATGTTTTAATCAGAAGTGATTAGGGCTATGGTTAAATGAAGCCAGAGGCCATAACTATCAGAATTATTCCTAAAGCTAGGGAATAATACACCATATCTGGGACTAACACACTGGTATAATCAGGTTGTTACTGTTAGAATAATTGTCAACACATGCAAATCACTAAAAGTTTTCTCATTGTAGCAATTGTGCCTCAAAAGCTAATCAGCATCAGATGAGCTTCGGGCTCTTTTACAAACTACCCAGAGAAGGATTTTGGCAGCAAAACTCTATCAAAAGTTTCTGCACATCCCTGTTCTTTGTGCCTGTGCTCCCACTGCAAACCCATTTGCTGCCCAAGAACTGCCCTGGTAGCTCTTGAAAAACTGAGAAAGTTTTAAAATCCAGCAGTGAGATGTCAGTATTGAGCACAGCTGGGAAGCAGAGCATTTCCCAGCTTCTGCAGCTCTTTTTTTCCCTAAGGGATGGGCAGAAAGGAGGCTGGAAGTGGCTTGGGCTGGGAAGTTTTAATCAGTCAGGATCAATAGAGCTCTGCTGGACTGTGGCAAGGATTGCTCTGGCAGCTCCAGGGAGCCCCAGCTGTGCCCTGGATGATAGCAGAGTCCCACAGGAACCCCTGGCCTGGAAACAGCTCCCAAAACAGCTCCCAAAAGGGCAGGGCAGGGCAGAGCAGCACTGCTCACATCCTAATCCTGCAGCAAATATGGATCCAAACACATCCAAATGTGCACCCAAACATATCACAGCCCTGGACACCCCTGACTCTGGAACTCACCTCTTCAAGAATATTGATCCAAATATGGGTCCAAACACACTCAAATATGTACCCAAACATATCCCAGCCCTGGGTGACTCTGGAACTCATCTCTCCAAGAATATGGATCCAAATATGGACCCAAACACACCCAAATGCGCACCCAAACACATCCCAGCCCTGGATACCCCTGACTCTGGAACTCACCTCTTCAAGAATCCAAATATGGATCCAAACACTCCCAAATATGTACCCAAACCTATCCCAGCCCCATCACACCCAGGAAGTACATAGTATATTTGAAACAAGCTGGGAAAAAAACCCTCAAAATCCTAATTTAAAACTTATTATTAGTCAGGACTAAATGTGCTTTTTCTTCACATTATCAGGTGGTAATATAATTTTTCCTTGGAAATTATGCACTCTCATTATTAACCATGTTACTGAATCTCTCACCTCCCCTTTCCTTTTCTTGTTATTGATGTTACAATGCTGGAAAGTGTTTTTTTCTTTATAAGTATTAATTTTATTTTCTACTTGATATCCATTGCATTCAGTGCACACAAATACAGTGCCCTGGGAATTGAATTTTTTTAATCTCCTAAAATTCTGTTACGCCCAAGTTACTTTGTGCTGTTTAACCCTGGTTGGATACCCAGGAGTTAAATTTCTCTCACCCTTTTCCCTTGTCTTTTGGGATCTGAATGTTTTCCCAGCCACCTTCAATGCAGGCCCAGAGCATCATTGTGAGGTGAATTTTAATGTTTCAATTTGACAGACAAAAAACTGGAAGCCTCAAAACCTGTAAAACTAAAAGAACCTGGGTTTTTTTCCTCCCTCTGAAATGACAGAAGCTTTAATGAAAAGGCTCACCTGGCTGCACAAAGAAGGACTTGTTCAAAAGCACAGTTATACAAAGATTAAAGCCATTAGGGGCTTTTCCTTCTTTTTCTTTTCCCTTGCGCTTCAAAACCAAAATTCTGCAGCAGTTTCCATGAGTCTGCTGACTTAACACCCCTGACATGGACATGTACAAAACTGAGATAGAGCTGTTTTCTTTCTGGGCTAAAAATGTTTTTTAAACATTGGTTAATAGCTTAGAAGCTTCCAGGGCCCGAATCTGCACACCTTGTTCCCTTACTAATACAAAAATTTATTATTTTAGTCTTGAAGCATGATCAGATGAAGGCTGGCGTTTCATCTTATAAACGTTTACATTTTTGTGTAAAATGCTACCAAAGACCCAGGGCTGAATCTCCAGAATCTCCAGAAAAAGAAGGAAAAGGGATTTTCCTTCTTTTTCTTTTCCCTTGCACTTCAAAACCCAAACTCTGCAGCAGTTTCCATGAGTTAGCTGACTTAACACCCCTGACATGGACATGTACAAAACTGAGACTGTGCTGTTTTCTTTCTGGGCTGTTTTTTAAACATTGGTTAACAGCTTAGAAGCTTCTCGGGCCAGAATCTGCACACCTTGCTCCCCTACTAATAGAAATATTTGTTATTTTAGTTCTGAAATATTACCAGATGAAGACTGGGGCTGCATTTGTGTAAAATGCTACCAAGGAGCCAGGGTTGAATCTCCTGAGAGCTGGGCCTTAGGAAATGAGAATTCTTGTGGAAATTTCTCATGTGCAAGAGGAAAAAGTTCTTGGCCAGACCCGTTAAAACAGGGAATTGTGTAAAAATTCAGGGTTTGGAGTATGCAGGGAAATCTGGGTGAGAAGGATTGGTATCTCCAAGGCGATGTGGAGCTGAACACTACCCAGAGGAGCTGCCCAAGGGATGCCATGGATAACAATTATCTGGCTCTGTGTAGAGCAGGCATGCATGTCTCTGTAGGCATATTTACCCAGAGTGTAATGGTCAGAAAATCAGGAAGAAGTCAGTCCCTAACGCAGTAATTCACATTTGAACCAAGACTGAATCTGCAGGCTTACTGCTGCTTAACAAAGTGCATAATTTCACTCTTACTCAGAAACTATTTTGCAGAAATTGGCATCCTTATTACAAAGTTAATAGAAAAAAATTCCAGTTGAACTCTACAAGGCGTTTTTCCTATTACAGTAACATTGCAGAGCTCCATTTAGTAAAAATGAGTGCTTAAACCTTCTGACAATTTCTTCACTGAACTTCAATTCCACTCCAAGGATAACCAGCAGTGAGCCTGAAAGGAGATGGAGCCTTTGTACCTTGAAATGCACAGGCTGGGGCTGCCGTGCCACTGAGCAGCGGCTGTGAAATCAGGACAGGAATTCTGTGTATTGGGAAAGCTCCAGATCCCATATGGAAAACTATTCCCAGATTCAGTAAGAATACAACAGAAATTCTCTGTACTTGGGAAAGCTCCTGCTCCCACATAGAAAACTATTCCCAGATTCAGCAGGAATAGGAATACAACGGGAATTTTGTGTATTGGGAAAGCTCCTGATCCCATATGGAAAACAACTCCCAGATTCAGTCAGAATAGGAATACAACAGAAATTCTGTGCATTTGGGAGAGCTCCTGCTCTGACATGGAAACTTACTCCCAGATTTAGTCAGAATAGGAATACAACAGAAATTCTGTGCATTTGGGAAAGCTTCTGCTCCCATATAGAAAACAACTCCCAGATTCAGTGGGAATTTTGCCACTGAATTGGAAGTGTCCATGATTTATTCTATCCTTAGTCTGGAGATGTTAAATGTCTGGCCAGGATGTGCCAGACATCTGCTCAGCGCCATCCAAGATCTGTACTTGCTTTAAAGACACAAGAGCTGGATTGCTTAATTAGACACTTTCCCTCCGTGGCACCAATCTTCCCAGAAATCTTTGATTTCGGTGCTTGGTTTTGCAGCTTTTGCCATCATGTAAAACACCACTGGTCCCTGGAGCTCCAATCACACTTACAACCAGCCCAAATAAATTTCTATCAAAGCACCACTGAAAGCTGTACCTACACACAGATGATCAAACCCAGCTGAGTGAGACTCCAGAATTCAATAGCTTTAAAATATTAAGAGAAATTCATCCCACCCTTTTCCCCATCAACACAACTCAAACTCACACTGTGTCCTCAAACTTGATAGCTAACTTATTATAATCAAGATACTCTTTACTTCTTCCAGAGACAAAATCCTGCCTTTTCTGAGGCTACAAGAGAACAGTAATGACAAAGTGAGTTATTGTCTGGTTCTGCCTTCCACTGCAAGCATAACTTGTGACTGATAGATCCTATTGTTATATTTCTCAAGAAGATCTGCAATATTGTTTAGGCAGTGACATGAAAAATGTGCCCTATAATTTCACAGTTCACAGCCATTCATTCTGAGTGCTGACACGGTTGAAATCATAATGTGGCATAATATTGTTATGCAGGATAAAGACAGAGGGTCTAATTAAACTCCCCTTAAATGCTACATTCATCCTTATTAATCAAGAATTCAGGATTCTAAAGGTAATATCAACGCAAGTTGAAATAGGTGACTGGGGCTTATTTGACTTCATGGAAACACAGATTTTTCAATGCTATCATCCACAGCTTTAATATCAACATATTAAGTATGATTTATGCCAACAGAGTGGAGCAATGGAAAATTTTAAGAACAGGAGCTTTTGACAAGTATTGTCAGGAGTGATGAAGTCTAGCTTCAGGTAGCTGGGTTCTGGGCAAAACTATGAATCATGGATTGAGAATTCCTGGGCCCCCTGCTTTAGGTAGCCTTTAATAATTTAATTCAGACACTTCTGCTATTTCAGAGACCAATCTAGGAGAGAGAGGTTGATTTTTTTTTTCCTCCCCTTAGGAAAGAGACACTGTTTTTCAGAACAGCCTCACTCAGTCTGGATGAAATTTACCCCCCTGCTTTGCTTCCTTTTCTACCAGGAGAGGACAATGAAATAATGCTATACCAACCTGTTTATGTACACAAACCTTTCCCCAAACCTTGGGAACTGCTAGGAAGAGCCAAGAGTCCAGAGAAGATAAGATATGAGCATGGACAAGGCAAGCACGGCGGCTCCCTCCCCTCCCAACAAGGCAAAAACTGCTGGAACAAAGCTCAGCCCCAGCTGGGGAGCTGGGATTGGCCTCAAGCACTGAAAATTGAGATATACAACAGCAGAAGAAGAGGTCAGACATCTGTCCCAACACAGAGGCAGAGAATATCATAAAAAGAGGGCAAAAAGAAGCACCAGGGGAGCCTTGGAGGTGTCCCTGACAGAGGTGGAACTGGCTCTCCTGGATGGTCAGCACCAGGTGCTGTCCACAGCTTTTACAGAGTCAGCTTCGGCAGATATTTCAACTCTCTCAGCATTAATTCCAGTCATTTGTTCTCTTCTGTCCCACCTCTGTAGCTCCCACCTGAGAATTTTTATTTATTTCCTTTTTTTGCTTGTTTTAATCAGCTGCTTCCTCCACATTAGCTCAATGTTGGTGATAAATCCAGATTCAAACCACCTTCTGCACAGGGAAACTGGGGCTGATTTGGCTCCATTTTCCCCCTTCCAGAGTTACATCAGTGTGGTTCTGGGTGTGAGAGGAAAATAAAAGAGGTACAGTACAGCTCCAGAAACAATTCTGCTGCTTTCCCTAATGCTGTAGGCCTAAAGAGTTTGCTGTATGGGGGAAGAAGGGTCATTTAAATTTAAATGAAAAGTGGAAGTCAGTTTGGTCAAACTGTCAAAAAAAAATCAAAAGACAATGCAAGTTCTTACAATTTTTTCCTTCAGGTATTAGTTCTATGATAGCAAAACAGAAACATCACAATAATTACCCACTCAGACAGTATTAACACCTTCAAGGAACAGTGTCAGAAAAAAGAGTGCTGTGTAAAATGAGCCAGTGGCCACTGAGAACCTGCAATTACAGCAGTGGGTGAGGGAACTGCCCAATTCCATCCTCTCAGAGCTGATTAAATCTCCTCTTTTCTGGCATTGTTTGCTGGACACCCTCATACCCACAGCTCTCCAGAGCTGGAGTTTCTGTGCTTCAGAGTTCACAAAGACAGAAGTGAAAAAACCTTTCATTGCTTCAAGCAGATTCTGTCTCTCCCTGCCTTTCCATCCAACTTAAAAAAGAGAAAGGAAGAGAAAAACAGTGTACACTGCTCAATACACAGCAACTTCAGATCCAGAGATGCACTACAAATTCCCAGTGGCTGGGTTCAGGCAGGCCATCAATAAAAACTGCAGAGCCAACTTGAGATGCTCCTGGGTATAACTTACAGTGAAAAACTCTGCTGCTGCATGCTGAGAGCATGGCTCAGCCATTCATTTGTAACAATGGAGCTATTCTCCTGTCTGCACAAGGAAAACAAATCTCCTGTTGTTAGGAATCAAAGACAAGTCCTTCAGACTCTAGGAGACATATTTAACCATGACTAAGTGTGTTGCTTCCTAAGCATTCAGTCTTTAAGTCTTCCTATCCCTCTCTCATTATGGAGTACTTCTGGAAGTGGTTGGAGTGTATCCCAAAAAAGCGAATTTATTGACCTCCACCAGCAACAAAAGTGCTTTAAAGAGGCTTGATGTGCAACAAAGTATGCAAAATTGATCCCTTAAGTGGCTGTGAGCAATGTGATGTGAAGCCTCATCCTTGCTCACAGGGGATTCAGGATTTCTGGAAAAATCCTGGCAAGAGACATGAAAAAGGCTTTTTGAATTGTCATTGTGATTCATGGCTTTTGCATTCTCTGTGTGGAAGGGTGGGGATAGGCAGGCAAGGAAAGAAGCAGAATAAAACTCACTTTTCCCAGAAAATTCTCCTTAGTTTTCTCAACCATTTGAGTTTTAGGAGAAATTTACAGAGCTATGAATCCATTTCAGTGTAGTTTCAGCACTGTTTTATAGCATTTCAGGCAGCCATTTTATTTTATTTATACATTTTTTTGGACAAAGATCATGGCTGCCATCGATCAGAGGTTACAACATTTCCACTGATTCCCACCGACTCCATAGGCACCAACCCCAAAGTCAGGATGATCTCATCTAAAACAAAACAGCAAAAACTCCTGTTCCCAAAGCCATTGGCCAGTGCATCACCCAGAGGTTCTTGGTGAGAAGACAAACCATGCACAGAATCATCCAGGCTGCAAGAGACCTTTGAGATCCAACTGCAAACCAACATCCAGCCCCTAAAGTGCATCTCCACATCCAGAGACCCTTGGACACTTCCAGACCTGTCTGCACCACCTCCCTGAGCAGATTATTCTGATACCTCACCACCCTTGCAGTGAATTTTTCATTTTTTCCCGTGTCTAATCTGAATCTCCTTTGGTTAATTGAAGATTCTCTCTTCTCTCATCCTTTCACTGGAGATTTTACAAAGAGACTCACTACAACTCCTTCAAGGCAGCAAAACCCACAATCACCCTTAATTCAGTTGGGCTCAGCCTCCTCCTTCCCCTGCTCTGATGCTCCAGCATGAAGCCTCATTAATGCTTAGTTTGCAGCACAGAAAAATGCAATTTATATTAAGAAAAACAGAGTTTGTCCCCTCCCAGACAGAGCAGTAGCTGTTATTTGGAAATGCTGACAATAATAAATTACTTTTCTCCTATTTCCAGACATGGAAACAGTGTTCCTGTGCTTTCAGGAGCCACCTGTATTATGTGGGGCAGCTTGCTATAAATATTATACATAAATATATATCTTATTTGCATACAGAGCTTCAGATATCTCTGCAGCCTTTCATGTGCCCATGAAACTCGATGCAGTTTTGGGTTCTAAGTTCTCCAGCTTCAAATGCTGCATTTTAATTCTACTTAATGAATTAGATATGCTTTAGAGCTGTAATAAACTTTCCTTATGAAGATATTTCTGAAGCATTGAGTCACATTGCTTACTGAGAATAAACAATATGTTTACATAAATGATTTAAAATCCAAGAGCACAGTAGGTAATAAAAATATATTGCCATGATAAGCCACGAAACCAGAAAACAACACTGCTCTAATTAAAAATTACAAATGCACTGCAGTAAACAACTTATTTACAAGTAGTTAAAAGTTTAACTGTTGAATATTCTGCACTTGTTGAGTCCTAAAAAGGGAAAAATACTGAAACCAATCTTGTCACACAGTCAAATATTGAGAACCATAACTGTGTTTAATTAAGATCTGTTAATAATGGGTTTCAGAGTGAGGTTCTTCTTTTAATTTCCCAAGGTAGAAAATGTTATTAAATTTGGCCTTTAACTTCTCATTGACATGTACACTTAAAAACTTCTGATTAAAATTTCAGAGGTTGGGAAGAAGTACCCAAAATTAAACTCTCAAATCTGGCACAAAAATAACAATGGTCCCTGATTAAGAAATCAAATTTCAGAAACTTCATTACTGTTCTATTAATAAATTGTTGGGTTATAATTAAAATGGGGCCTGCTGGATTTCTTTCATTTTTTAATAGAAAAGATGGAAACTGGAGAGAGATTTAAAAGCTTAAAAAAGAAGGAAAAAAAGGAAAAAAGAAAGGTCAATGGATGTGAGAAATGTGACCCAGCTTGAACAAAAGAACCTTGAAAAAAGGTTCTTTTTCTTTCTGGGAGCAAGGAGAGTGGAACAAACACGGTTTCCGCCTCTTATTTCCAGGATGATGCTCCCACCTCTGCCTGGAGTTCCTCTGGAATTTTAGTGCCAATGGAAAGGGAATTTTAGTGCCAATGCAAGTTCTGCCACTGGTGTGCAGACCAACAGCCACAGCCCCAGCTCTGCCATTTGGAGCCTTATTTTTCTCACTGAAACACATTTTTTGCCAGCTTGTTTCAGCTTTGTAATGAAATTCTTCCTCAGCCTGCAAAAACACTTGAAGCTGAAGAATAAGAAGGAAAATTGCTTCAAAAGTACAGCTGTCTTCAGGAAATTTTACAAAGTGAGCCTCGTTTTTCAGAGATAAGTAATTCGATTCTGATTCAGATCTGCATTGTTCAAAGAATAAATTCAATCTAGTTGCAGACAATGGCAAAAATGCTTTCTCTGCTCTTTTTTGTTGGTCTTGAAATGCATTTATCATGTTATATCTAGTAGAGTAACTAAATTTCCTGATTACAAATAATCAGCAGCTCCTTCTACAAGTTCTATACAGAAAATTAACTAAAAATATCCCTGCAATTGGATATATTTCAGTTGTAACAGGCTGAAAAAAGAACCCAAGGCCCACCAACATTACTAATTCTCTGCTGGTCTGCCCATTTTGAAGATGTTTATACTTTGTTGGGGATGATGTACACAATTCACACACACAAATCTGACATTCATTGCTTCTTGCAGACAAAACATTGCTCACTCATGATTATTAATAATCAATTAACCCACAGATTCATTTAGGAGCCTGTGCTGACCTGCTTGGCCTTTATTTTACCATGTAGTCATAGCAAGGACTGACAGCACAATTATTGGAATTGGATTCCACAAATTATTGGAATTATTGTTATTATCCATTATTATTGGATTCCTTAAATTTGAAATCAGTGCTCTATAAAAGTCCTGCACATTGTCCCAAACTCTGAACACACACCTGTCTGTGGGAATTGGAGATAAACATTTCAGCCTGATCCCCAGCCAGTGAGTGGTTTTGGCTTTTATACATGGAATTTCACCCTGTCCTTAATTGCAGATACTGTTCTCATCCCAAGTCTGCCTTTTTCACTGCTGGCACCCAGGTGTTTCAACACCTGCCAGCATTAAAACATCTTTTAAAAATGCTGGTTTATGCCTTCCTGTTATTTTAGCAATAGGACTGACAGGTATTCAAATTTGCCTTTTCCTGATGCATTCTACCATTTCCCAGACTTCCATTACATTTGCATTATTTTCCTCTAACTTACACAACCATTTCCCTTTCCATAGTTCCTTTATATGATCATTCCTTATTCTCAGCCCAGTCTAGCTTAATTCTGTTCTTCTTTTCTGCACATAAAAGGGAAAAAAAAAAAAAATCTTGGCTATAAGCCTTCCATGTTTGCTATGCAGATATAGAAAATCTTCTGGGAAAATTCTCTTTATCTTATGAGTTGGTCAAGATTTGGGGGTTCCTTGGCACCAGGTGTGGTGAACTGCAGAACATGTTTATGTTTCTTAACTGTTTACACCACTCTTAAAGCAAATTGAAGATATTCAGTGACTCACTGGGTGTCCTTTAAATTCAGGGTCAAAGTAGTTTGGAGAAATTCAGCAAAATCAGTAGATCAAGGGGAAAATTTTGGGTAATAGCTCCTGGATTGTTTGCTTTGGTAATGAAATCCTTACATTTTCATTGCTTTTCTCTCTTAGCATCACACAATCAGGTGTTATGTTAATGAATGTTAGTTTTCCCATCACCCATGAAAAAACATGAATTATGGAGAGCACCAATAAATTCATTTCTTAAGTTCAGTCCGAAACCCAAAGGAAATAAATACCTGCACAAGCCAGGTTCTGAGCAAAGCTGCTGAGGGTCTGGCAAACAGAAATTCCATCCATAGACACAAATTTTTGTGTGTGAAATAAGGGGTCTTTGGAATAAAAGCTAAACTTAAGATTAAGGAATTATTCTATAAATAAATCCATTTAGAAAACAAGGGAAATTATGTGCTAAGAATCATCCTGCAGATGAACTGGTATTTCTATGGTAGAAGTTGAAGGAGAAAAACTGAACTATTAATGTTATTAACAACATTATCTTTGATGCAGAGAAATGAAACTTTTAATTATCTGCCTTGCCTTTTTCCTCCTTCCTCAAATATGCTTAAATGCACCTCCTCATCATTCAAATGCGAGTCCTTTGCAGTGACATTTTCCCCAAGACTTGCTGCTGACAGAGAACATCTCCAAGATCAGCAGCTTGCTTTATTGCGGAGCAGAACACGTGTCAAACCTTCTGTAAGGATTGCACAATCACTGCTAAATAACCCTGTGACAGCAGAGAGAGCTCTGCCTATGGTCTGGATTGACAGAGCCATTGTTCGGCTGCAGCTTTGAAGTCGTTCTCACGAGGAGTTTATCCCCTTTTATATACACTGAGACCTGGGGGAAATGATACTTACAAGGAGAAATGAAAAATTAAACACAGCTGTAGGTTTTAGTGGTAGTGCCTAACCTGTAATTCTCAAATGCTGACAAAAGCTGTCTGGAAAGCCAATTTAGTTTTAGAGAACAAAGTGGTTGTTTTGTTTTTTCATTTTTCATAGAATCTAAAGCCAAAGAAACAAACAAGGTGGATCAAAATATAAGATGATGATACTACGTAATACCCAAGTTTGCCCCTTGTGACATGGCACAAGTGTGGGATTATATTATTACAGCACAGAAATAATAATTTATTTTCATTTATCTGGACAGGGCCAAGTCTTAGCTTCCTTTAGCTTCAGTCTTTCACTGGGAAATATTTTCTCAGCTCTTGAAAGCAGATGGACGGTCATTATTTTACTGAGGGACACTATAAATGATCATAAAGTGATTTAAACCCTGTGTAAAACAGATGCATCACTTCTATAGACATTTTAAACTTTTATATATCTTCCCTGGCTCTCATGAAGGAAGAGTAATAAACTAAGCAGGTTAAAAGTAATTTTGAAAGAGTGCAATGTCAAGTCTATTCCTTGTGGCACTTGATTGTTCTACTCTAGGAACTTCACGGAGTGGAAAATTATTGTTTCCTGTGTCTTCGACAAACTGAATCTCTAATTGCAGGACAAAATATAAATTTTAACTTCTTACTAAGTTGAACATAATTCTGCACTGGCAGGCAAATTCTTGGGCACATTCCCAGTTAGTGGAGGATGAAAATGAGGGGGCACTGTGGCATTCACGTTTTCTGGAAAAATCCCTTTGCTCAGGATATTGCTCCTGGGAAGCTGAGAAGCCTCAGAGAAAAATGAAAACAATAATTATCTGGTTTGCTTCTCCTGTGTTTTGCTGCTTGGGAGATTGTTTATCCACAGGTGATTGTTTCATTGGTTTCATGTGAATTGTTTTGACGCTGTCCAATCAGTGCCAAGCTGTGTTGGGACTCTGGAAAGAGTAATGAGTGTTTCATTATTATCTTTTTAGCATTGTATAAGTCTCCTTTCTGTATTCTTTAGTGTAGTTTAGCATTCTTTAACATAATATAGTACCATAAAATAATAAATTAGCCTTCTGAGCACCTGGAGTCACATTCACCATTCCTCCCTGCCCACAAACACAACAGGCACTGCTCCCACCTGATGGTCTGGTGCTGCAGCGTGTCGGGGTCGGTGGCGTTCACCGTGAGCACCACGCTGCCCACGGGGATGTTCTCCTGCTTGGTCACTGCCATGGGGTTGGGGTGGAACACGGGGCCCTCGTTGACGTCCTCCACGGTGATCTGCACCGTGGCTGTGGAGCTGGGCCCGTAGGTGATGTCTGGGATCAGCGGGTCTTCGTTCTCCACTTTGATCAGCAGCGTGTGGAAGGCTGAAATCTCGTAGTCTAAAGGCTGCAAAGAAGAAGATTAGAGGGCAAAGGTTAAAGACAATGCTGAATGCTGTTTCCTTTAGCCCACAGCAAAACTTCAGACAGCAGACTTAGCCAGAAAGGGACAAGGACATTCCCTGCACCTGGTGGGAGTTCAGGATTAGACACATTCAGTTCTAAAGGGCATTGGAGATAATAAACATAATGGACTTAAAAACACATGGAGACATCCCCCTGTCCAAGAGCTCACATTTTGTTGCATACCTCATAGACACAGCTCATCTATACATGTTTATTTATATGTAACATGTATTTAACAAACAAATGAGTCACACTCATGACAATAACACAAGCTGCTTTCTCAACTCTTGTCTTGAAACCAAAGGCAAATACATGCACTTGTCTTAAGAACTGACAATGCCTCTTCTGAAGCCAAAAAGAGGGCATGCTGGTACAGGCAGCAAATAGGGCTGTTTTCTTCTTCTTTTTTTTTTATTTGTTACGTCTGAGACATAGGATTGTCTTCATACTAAGACAGGCAATAAATTTTCCGATGAGATTTTAGAAATATGGGACCAATCCACTTCAGAACTGTGGACTCAGTCTGAATCTACTCCCCTTTCTTCCCTGCTATTTGCATGTGTTCTCTGAGTGAGAACAAAATGGGGCTCTTGAATTCTAATTGTACCTCCAGCAACAAACAGAACTTTGTTGACAAGTCTCACTATTAATTGTGATGCTTACTGCAACCCTGGCTGTTATTTAAGCACAACAGTTAGGACCAGGCAGTCCTTGTGACTAAAAAATAAGGTTGCTGTGACAGAACAAGGGGTTACACACATGGTTTGGACAAGGGCTGGCAGCCAATTTTAAATCTCCTAATAACCCATCCCTGCTGTGCCTTGCTTTGTGCAGTGAACCCAGGGGATGAACCTTGCAGCAGAAATACAGGGAAGGATGGGATTGTTCTTACCTTGACAACAGAGAGCATTCCCTCGTTAGTCTGGGGGTTGGTGTGGATCTCAAAGCTCTGCCCTGGGTTCCCATTGATGATGGAGTACACAGCTCTCCACGCCCCCGTGGCGGGGTCGTCACGGTCACCCACAGTTAAATTCACTATTACACCTGTGACCCCCTCCTTCACTGTGGCCTGGAACTGGAAAAAAATCCAAAAACACAGAGGGTATCGTTACTATTTCCACTTAATGACCACACAAAAAATATCCAAGGCAGCATTAATTATTTACCCCAGCAGGAGGAAGATGGAATCCTCGACCGAAACTTTAAATAATGCATCCTCACTTATGAAATATGAGGCAGCACATTTCAGCTGCTCTCCATGAATAGATGGCAGATGAGCAGTGATGTGATGGGGATGAAGCTTGGGAAGGTTCTGATCATAAGAAGACAGTTCAGCCCATATTATTGGAAATTGAAGCATGGAGAGACCTGCAGTGCTGCATAGCTGCGTGTATTTCCAGAAAGGGAATTGAGGGAAGAGGAACCTGCCTTGTTCAGACCACTTTTGCCTCCAAATCCACTTTTATTTACAAATAAATCCCGTTTTGCATTTCATACTCTTTTTTTTTTTCATGAATTATCCCACACCCATCCATTTTTCACTGCGCTGTTATCAAGACACAAAACAGGTCTCACAAAAACCATTCTCAGAGCATTTTTTTGAGGCCTTGCTCTAAGACACTCAGAAATAATTGGACCTCATGCTACCACTTTGTCTGCATAACTAAAAGTCAGTGCTGCTTTCTATTTTGCAGTGGAAGGATTTTTTTATGACCTTGTGAAATGAGTCTCTGGACGATTCAACCCTGTAAGAAAATTCTAGTTTATTCCCCATCATTCTTATTTATGTAGGAAAAAAAACATTAAGCAAACCATTGGAAAAGCTTGCAAGGGTCAGACTTAATAACACTCCTCACCTTTCAAGTGCTTGAGGCTGACGTGCTAAAAGCACTGTATGTGAGAGTGATAAGATAATACCTGCTTTGGAGGTGGATAAACCAGGCTGATAACAGACCTAATCCTGAGAAGTGCTGAACATCAGCACTGCCATTACAGATCATTAGGAAATCTTAGCATTTCTAGGGATTAAAGCCTTCAAAAGTCCAAACTTACAAACTTTAATGACACAAATTGGTTTTGCTGTACGTGTGCTTCTTAAAAGCTGCATCGTTGGTGACAAAGCATCACTCAAGGGCAAGAGTCACCCAAGAGGCTTCAAGGCCTGAATAAACTAAATGTCTTTTCCTCTGTTTTAGAGAAGTCATAACACTGCAGAAGAGTTTGGGGAAATACTGAATACAGAAAATGGTGTTTTATTAATACATAGATTTCCCAGTCTGGACAAATAGTAGGTGAAGTGGATTTCCTCATATGGAAATAAAGAAATGATGACTACGTCTTTCCCTGTGTTGTTATCTTTGTTTTTCTTCTTTTTCCAATAGATTTATCTTCCCAAACCCCTTTGTCAATTTTTCTGTATAATTTGAATGCATGCATTCAGTTCAAGCTTTCCAACCTGATTTCATAAAAGGATGACATTAATAACTGGCTATTTCTATCTTCCTTGGTGTATCTAACAAAGCATTTAAAGATTCTTTTGATTTTGATGGTTAATATGTAACAGGTTGTGACTGAGCTTTGTTTCAGACAGTTCATTAAGCTCATTTTCAGTTTAATTAACTCTAAATGATAATACAACAATATTTTCACTTGCTTTGAAACAAATTAAAAGGAAAACTCTATTAAGAATCTTGGAAATAACAGAAGAGTGATTACCAAGATTGTGTTCCTTTCAGCTCAGCCAAATGTTTTCACTGTCAAGCAGACTTGGATACCTCTTACTCTGATTGAAAATAACCAATTAGACTGATTGATATTTTTATATTATTTCATATTGTCCCAACTTGACCAAGCATAAAAAGAGACATCAGAACCATAAAGGTCAGAATTTTTCCCCACAAGTGTTCAGGACCCACCAATTTCCCTTCAGCTGCATAAAAAGGTGACCAGACTTCAAAGAGCCTAATAGTAAAGAATCTAACCCTTAGATTTGACCAGGCATCTGCTCCTAATTCATATTGATCCTTGGGAAAAATCTTTTCCTTAATCCTCCAGTCTGATTCAATTAAGAGTTCAGTACTCCTTTCCTAGCTCACCTTGGGAACTATGAGGGTAAAATATTAAAAGATATGGCTGTTTTATTCAGATACAATATTGTGAAACCTGTGCAAGAACTCTATTATTTTTACCCCACCAGTGCCAGACTGTGATGGAAAAGGTTGGCATGATCTGGCAGTTAGTTCAAAAAAGATGGAATTTCAGGCTAAGGATGTCTAAATCAAGGACATCTCAGCTGGGATTGGCTTTTCTCTGCCTCCCTGTTTTCCCCTTGTTTAGGAAGAGCTCTCAGTAACTTGAGCTGCAGAGGGAAAGGGCACAAGGACCTGAGTTTTGCTGAGCTCTGACTCCTGCAGGTCAGGAAATGCCAACATGCCCAGGGAAAGGCTGTGCCAACCAAACAATTCCAGCCGCAGTGGCACCCTCACCCCCAGAGTCCTTCACATTTGGGAAACAACCATATAAACACAGATATTTGGAGCTGTCTGGAACTTTAGACTGAAATCTGTTCAAGATGAATGGAAAAGCAGAATGATCAGACCACAGACGTTGTCACAGAGGTCTACTCTAAATTTATAATGTGGAAAGTGTAATAAATCACAGATTTGTGATTGCAAAAGACACATATCTACTGTGAAATCCTATGGCCTAGAAAAATACAGTGTATTTTATCTAGAAGGTGAACTCTTTTGCCTGTTCAGTCACCTTTATTTAAGGAATAAACGTCCCAACACTTAGAAAAATCTGTTATACCGTGTCCCTTTCAAAAACAAAAGTAAAAAAGGGAATTTAAAAACTAAGAAAGGGCAAAAATAGGAATTAGATTTGGAAACAGAGAAAAATAACCACAGGTTTCTCATATTTCACAGTGAAAGGTTTATATTCTCAAAGCTTAACTGGGAAAGTCTGAACCAGTGCTCTAAAATAAAACCCCACTGTGGCTAACACAAATAATTGGATCACAAGTTAATTGATTTTACTCATTTTAAATATCTGCACATCCCCTAAGCACCACTATAAATTAAGAATAAAGGAGATGAGTTCAGTACTTTATTTAAACTGCTATCATTTGCACCCATTTGAACACTAATAACTTAGAAGGAGAATACCCTGGGCCAGAGTGGGTTTGCTGGAAGGAGCTGTGTGAATTTGCTGCTTCTGAGTGTCTGAAATGTGAGGTGAACCTGCTCTGTGATGTGCCATGCCGCCATTTATTGTGCTTGTCATGCATACAGCCCAGAGATTTTAGCAATTCTGTCATTTTTAAAGCTTTAGAAATAGAAGGGAGAAAAAAGAGGCAGCTCTTCTATTTCTGTGTCCAAAATCTTGTGGCAAAATACACAGAAAATGGACTGATAGGAATTTAGAAGGAAACACTGAGTGAACAGCAGTTAATGGGGAACTGGAAGATTTTGAGGGAATAAAGTGATGGATGTAGAGGAAGAGAGTGAGGCTTGTGAGGGTGCATAAATAGGTTGGAAAATGGAACAAGCCAGCAATGTTTGCCACCATGGTGGACTGATGGGGAGCAGATAAGGACACTGGGATTCTTGTGAGGTGTCACCAGCCTGGTTCCACAGGCCATGGAGGGTGACAAGGAGCAGCTTTGGTTTCTGACAGCACAGGATCAGTGCAGGGATGGCAGGGAGAGCAGAAATGTTCAAACCAGCTGTGCCTGAGCAGAGTCTCAGTCCTACAGACTGCTCCTCCCTTCCCCAGATCTTGCAGGTTGAATTTGTTCCCTGCTGGAGCCAGGAGGTGACACTGAGCCAAGTTCTCCACACTGATCCCTGTACTGAGCTGATGGGACAGGGCACTGGCATCTCTTAGGGACAGAAAATTCCTCTGGATGGTCCCAGGACAAACCAGCCTTGTCAGATTCCCACCACACAAAACGATCGCTGTGCAAAATGTCATCACCTGAGAATCCAGGCACTGACCCCAGCCCCAGACATTGCTGGGAGTGGTACCCAGACCCTGTGAAAATCAGATTCTCATCTCACTGCCTCATTTAAAGCTCCTGTGGTGAATGAGATTCTGTTTAGTGACTTCTCAGAGCAGATGAAGATGAACTTCAGTGCATCTGAATATCTCCTGTCCAACAGTGACTGAGCACAAACAGCACCTTAAAAAACTCAGAGTGGGGCACTGGCATCCAAATGAAAGAGCTGCCACAAGCAGCAAACACAAAGCAAGAGAAACGTGCCTGGGGTGGGTGATCAGCACCCAATGACTCATTAAGATTCTGCACACTGTGATTCCCAATCAGGAATAAACAAATTAAAACTCCATGTCAGTTTGCATTTATCAGGGTGATATTCCAGTGGAAGGTGTTCTGTGCTGCTATCACGTGGTTGTTTCCTCTCCTATCTATCATAAAAGATGGGAAATAATGGGATGTATTAATTCATATGTCTGTGTTAGAAATTCCACAGAGAAATTGTATTATTGCAATTATCTCCCTCCACTGAAGTCCACTGCCTTTGTGATCATATTTTGTCTGTCTAATTTCTTGAGAATGTGATGACAAGTTATAGAAATCTCTTGCAACCTGCTTGCTCTTTTTGCCTTTTCCTTTGCATGCTGACATTCAGTACAAATGCACCTGAGCTCCCAGGATTTATCTGCCAAGGAAACAAAGCATTTTCCATAACTCTGTACCTGGAACATCTCCAAGTACAAATGAATTTTCAGAGTGGTCACAAAGGTCTTCATTCTGGATCAGTCAGGAATGAGAGTCTCATAAATGTCAGAAATGAGCATTTCAGGTGGAATTCAGTGGGACACAGAGCCCAGTTTGCCAGAGAAGGGTAACTCAAGTCACTGCTGCTTGAGGTAAGGGTAGTACAAGGAGGAAATTGTAGTTTTGCAGTAACCAAAGAGCTGCGGATCCTACACCCACCTTCCTCCCATCCTTAGGCCTCAGGGTGCTGCCCTGCTGAGCTGGACCCCTCAAGGGCTGCAAAACTGCACCTGAGCAAAATCAGACTATACCAAACCCTCCACTGCAGCAACTGAATGGAAAATGGTGTGGTCAAAGTAAACTGGGTGCTACATCTCCCTAATCTCTTCTGCAGATTTTAAAGGTATTTTACTTTTTAAGACTGTGCACAGCCTTTGCTGTGTGGACACAAACAGCAGCTCTATTTCACTACAAAAATATCTGCATTAAAGTAATGGATTAGGTTGATGTAAGCTGCACACCAAGCAACAACACATGAAACACTTGGAAAGCCATTTAGATGAAAGACACCATATAAATGTAATGCATTATCATGGTATGACAAGGATTTGATGGTGTAAACGAGATGCAAAGCAGAAATTATAGCTGTGAGTCACCTAAACAGGCTTTATTATTGTCATTGTCTTACTGCCATAATGCTGGCTCGTAGGCACTGCATTATTTCTTGACTGAAAGTGTTTCTTTCAGCTTATTCTATATTTTTTCTGAGCACATAATATACTTCCACCTCCCTGATGAAACTACAAAAAGAATTCAACCATAGTTTAGAAAAAGAAAAACAAAAAAACGCCTTTCAAATACGTGAAATTGACCATAATAATTTTGGACGCATTTTCAGTTTTTACTTTTGGATCATTTTTCACAGCCTCTGCATTTTAAATGCTTTGTGATCTTTCAAGGCACACACCAGTTGCTTTAAAGAGTAAAAGCAGGACTCAGTAATGAAGGACTGAATGAATATTTTTGTCTGCAAATTCTTTGTCTGCAAGTCTGCAACAAGAGCAACCAAACTGAGAGATCAATTAGGTAAATGGAAGGCTAAGGATTCAATTCTGCTCTCTGGAACATGGCTACAACGTCTGCAGGCTCTGAACTTCTGCCTTTTTATAGAAAAACACAAAGATGCTCAAAACCACTGATATTCATCATGAATGAGAAAAAGAAGGAAAAAAAAAAAAAGGCAGTTGCAACATGGCTTCATTTTGTTTTGCTGCTCACCAGTCTGCTTGGAAAGGTACTCAAAGAAACAAAGGAAAAAGAACTTATTAATCAGGCTCCAGATAAAAGTCCCTCTGGAGGAGTTTTGCACCAGGTTAAAGCCAAATTATTTATGGGACTGAGACCACTTCAGGTATTAGAATGAAAAAGAAATGGGGTGAAATGGATGGAGGGGGAAAGGGAAAGGGAAAAGGAAAGGGAAAGGGAAAGAAAGGGAAGGGAAGGGAAGGGAAGGAAAGGAAAGGAAAGGAAAGGAAAGGAAAGGAAAGGAAAGGAAAGGAAAGGAAAGGAAAGGAAAGGAGAGGAAAGGAAAGGAAAGGAAAGGAAAGGAAAGGAAAGGAAAGGAAAGGAAAGGAAAGGAAAGGAAAGGAAAGGAAAGGAAAGGAGCCTGCTGAGTGCTGCAGGAGCTGCCTGTAAGGTTGCCAATGTGAAGGGTCTTCCTGTCCCTCTTTCAGACACCACAAATCTTTGGAAACCTTAGATCTACAGAACAAGATCCTCACAAGAGCCATCAATTAATTTACAGAACTTTCTCCCTGCTTCTTCCCCACAGCAGTACTGAAATCCCACCCAGAGCTGGTGCTGATTTCAATCCTGTCATTTATGTGCTTGCACAAGACTAAAAAGCCATTTTGGGGACTGTAAATAAGTGATGGTGAAGGTTACTTGAAAACAGCTGCTTTTTGGAATTATTTTGAAGATTTTGTTTACACAAGATTACACTCTTCCTCAGCCTAGCTCGGGGCCTCATTGAGCAAAGGCAAAAAGATAATTCTAACATGTATTAATCATATGTTGAATGCCTGCTTCAAAGCCTGCTACCTCCAGGTGTACATCAAATATCTGAAGATGCAGAAGCCAGACAAAGATGCTCTCTATTTTTTTCCTCCTGAATATATAAATAATTTAGACATGATTCATTCTTTTTCACTTTTCCACCTATAAATGCAAGGTGCACTCAGTGGTTTCTAGAATAAATCAAGTACCCACCAATAATTGGACACCTCTAGAATGATGGTTGTATCAAAGAAAAACAAATTCTCCTTCTCCAGGTGGACAGAGCACAGTGGAAGGTCACTGTATTTATTACATTTAAGGAACTTTTGAGAAAACCTCAAATAATGATGTTATTTTCTGAGCTATAAAAAATTCCTTCACCGCAGGTAGAACAAACCTTATGTTTAAAACAAGAGCAAGAGAGAAAAGGATGCTGTGAGCAGGGCTGGAGGAGCAGGCTGCACCTATTCACCTGCCTGGGGAGCAGGCACAGCTCTGCCTTTCACATTCATGAGAATGCATGTGCTGAATGCAGCCAGCCCAGCTCCTCTCATTTCCTCCTCTGTGCACTTCCCATCCAGGGCAGAGCTCTGTATTCTCCCTAAGATGCTGGATGTCTTCTTTAGATGGAGTGAACTTTAAATAAAATACACCTCTCTGGATTTTGTTTTCTTTTTTTCATCCACTGGATTTGAGGAGCACAAACGTTTGCAGGATTTTCCCCCCACTTATCCTAATGATGGTGACAAGGGAAGGGAAGGAGCTCTTGTTCAATGGTCCTTTTTCATATTTAGCAGAGATTTTTCATACCCAAACCAACTTTTCTGGTGCTGAAGGTGAACATCTGAACATAAATGGTGGGACTCACTGATCCTGCCCTACTAAAAGGAAAAAGAGTGCGCTTCCCATGCAGGGCAGAGTCAAGCCTGTATTCTTCCTGGATGTCTTCTTTAGATGGAATGAACTCTAAATAAAATACACCCTTTCTGTATTTTTCTTTCTTTTTTCACCCACCCGATTTGAGGAGCACAAAGATTTGACAGGATTTCCCCCCCCACTTATCCTAATGGTGACAAGGGAAGGGAAGGAGGTCTTTTGTTAAATGGCTCTTTTTCATATTTAGCAGAGATTTTTCATACCCCAACCAACTTTTCTGGTGCTGAAGATGAACATCTGAACATAAATGGTGGGACTCACTGATCCTGCCCTACTAAAAGGAAAATCTGGAAGTCACCTGTTACTCATTTTACAAGGAAGGAGGAGAAGTGAATTTATTCATCTCTGAATATTAAACTGGTAGAAAAAAGGAGAATTTTATGAAATACATGATTTTTTTTTTCTTAAAATTAGCATTAATGTATGGAGAGACCAGTTAATTTGCTAGAAATTTGGGGAGATTGAGGGAAGTGAAGGAGAAATCTCTCTAAGGGCTTTAGTCTGCTCCCAGGTATAAATAAATGCAAATGGGCAGTGAAAAGACCTTCAGCAGATTAAACCTATTGATGATTTTTAAATTATTATCATATTTACCTCTAGGAAGTAGACAATAAAAACTGTATGTTAGTGCTATACAAAAGCACTAAACAAATAGAAGTTTAAAAACCCTGAACAACAAGATAAAAAGAAAGGAATGCTTCATTTTAAATAGGTGGAAGAACAAAAATATTCTAGATAAAATTCTAGAGGCATTTTGTTCATCTACTTTGGTGCCTTGATAAAGGTAACAGAGCCATATTCTCATTAGTTTGAGACCCCTGGTTTTGCAGAGAGGCAGAAGCTGCAATGAAAATGAGATTTTCTCTGTGTCAGAATCTTTGGCCTGGTTGAGAACAAGCAGCATATGCAGCCAGATGAGCAATCCTGCCTTTGCTGCCCCGGGAGGGCACTGATTCCAGAGGATGGAGTTTTTCCTTGTGCCAGTTTACAGCTGATGGAGGCCCAGGCTGCCAAGAGCAGATGTTCTGACAGCGGTCCAAGCTCTTCATGGGGTCTTGGGTGGGCAGTGCTGAGCAGCCCCAGTCCAGGCATTCACAGCAACTTGTATCTCCAGAATATTTCAGCTACAAATCTCAGCAATTCCCCAAACTTGTGGCATTTTGGGTTGTGCCAGCTGATGGGGATGAGATGCCCTAGATTTACAAGCCCCTCCAGCTGAGAGCTGTCTGAAGTTATCCCAGTTTGAAAACTCTATTTTGGAAGCAGATAAGAACTCTGCAAGGTTTCACACTGTTCCAGTGGAGGCAGGAGGTACAGATGGAAGTTTACAGGCAGCATAATCTGCAGTGATACAGAATCTGTCTGGATTTTAAAAATGAAATCTCGAGCCAGCGTTTTGTTTTCTGTGAAAAGCTGAGTGGGGAAAGGAGAATTTGGGCTGAATGCTCCATATTTCAATCCATCTGAACACAATAAGTCTTCCAAGTGTGCTGACAAAGTGATGAATGAACTCTACTGCACGTAGTTTCTTCTACTGGATATACAAGATTTTTTTTCCCCTCAAATTATCCAGTCTACATCCAGTTGGCTCAACATTCATTGAGCAAAACATTACTGCTCTATCAAAAAGCTATGATACAAGAACAATCATTTAGAGATCAGAGACATAAGTGAACTTTCATGATTAATGATCCCTTTCCTTTTCTTTTTCCCTCTCATAGCAGAAAAAATCTTTATTATACCCTGAACATCCAGGTGAGCACTGAACTCTCATTACCCAGGATGAGAAAAACAAAGACCTGGGGCCTCTAACCCTGTTAGCACAGAGAAATTCTGTTTCCAAGGTCAAGAATAAAGACAAATAGCTGTAAATTCAGTGTATTTGACTAATGACCAGGGTGATGTGAGCCTGCCCATCCAGCACTGTGAGAGGAGCATCCCAAAGGCAGGGTCAGGGCACTTCTCTGCCAGCTGGGAGGAACCTGCCTTGGAAACTCTGAGATTTCAGCATATATTGCAGCAACAGATGTATGGCTTGGCACTGCACAGCTGTGAAAAGGTCAGGAAAAATCTCAGCTATGCTAAATGGATTTATTGCTTTCTGCTTTAAGGCGTCTGATGGGCCCCCTCTCCCAGCACCCAGCTCCTTTTGCCAGTGCTCATTTCATCTTTCCCTGAAAGAAAAATATTTGTGCTAAAGGAAAATGAAACATTCCTCTTGCAAGGGCCTGTTGTGTGCTTATTTCTTATCTAGAATGTCACAGAGGGAACATTCAGGGCCCTTTCATTTTCTCACCGGTAATTTATGTTTTCCTACCCAAACACTCGCTGTACACACATCCCTCTGGAGCACCGACACCACTGCAGCCTCAGCTGGATCTGCTTTGTGCAAATGGTTCAGCATTTGCTCCTTTGTGTTAATAAGGAAGATCAAAATGAGCTAAGGGTGTTTTTCTGTCCTGATACTGAATTTTCTCTGAGCTGTTTAGGGTTGGTTGTTTAGGAGTGCCCAGCTGATGTGACTGAGCACTGAGAATTAGCAGGGAGGTGGAAACAGCCCCAGGTTGTGCCAGAGAGCAGTGGTGCAAACACACAAACACAGGGAACAGCCTGTCACACCTGCCCTGCGTGGGCTCCATCTGAACAGGGTGCCTTAGAGCCCCCCAGCACCTAAAGGGGATTTTCGAATAGGGATGAAGTGATAGGAAAGGGGGAATGGCTTTAAGGGTTGGATGGATATTGGGAAGGAATTGTTCCCTGGCACAGGTGCCCAGAGCAGCTGTGGCTGCCCCTGGATCCCTGGAGTGTCCAAGGCCAGGTTGGACATTGGGGCTTGGAGCAGCCTGGGACAGTGGAAGGTGTCCCTGTGAGGGCAGGGGTAGAATGGGATGAGCTTTAAGGTCCCTTCCTGTTGCAGTAAGGTAGAAAAATTATAAGAAAGGCCTCATAAAATCAGGCCTGCTCTGTTAAATCAGTGCTGGCCTTGTCAAGTTCCAAAAACAACCCTTTGCCAACAACCCAAGTTCCCATGTGAAAGCAATCCTGGTGTGAGCAGTTGGTTAAAATAACAATCTATTCCTGGCTAAAAAATCTACTTGAACCTGTCTAATAATTAAATCTATCCCATGAGAACCAGTGAAGAAAATATGTAAACAGATGAAGAGTAGAGAGATTTGATGGACAAGTAAAATACCATTGTGTAACCAATAAAGTAATTGGCAAGAAAGCTCCTGACCAATTGAAGTACCACATGAGGTCTGCAAAACTGGATTAAAGGAGTTATGTGAATAAAGAATGGGCTTTTTCCACCATGAAGAAAATGGAATATGGGTGTTTTATTCCAATACCTTCCCACCCAAACCATCCTGTGATTCTATGAAGAGCAAAGGGGCTGTGCCAGGGGCACATGCTGGTTCTGGTTCCTGTGAGGGCCATCCTTGGAAGGAGAAGCATCACCCCAAGCACAGACATTCCCCGTGTGGGGCTGGGGGACAGCAGGCAGCACCAGGCACCCCCACAGCCCCTGGCCACCAGAGCTGCCACTGCTGGGATCCCCAGATTGTGTGCAATTCCCTCATCCTGATCCCAGCTGACACTGGGATGCTGGAAATCCTTCAGCAGCAGCTTAGGAATCCTCTAAGCAAATCCTCATGCAAATAAAGGCAATTCCCAGGAAACACAGGTGGAATCAGTGAGATAAATAAGAATTTGGTATCACCTTCAGTTTATATAAAAAATCTTTTCCACAGGGTTGAATGTTTACTAAATCAGGATTTGTATGAAGAGCACGAGTTCATTAAAGACTGTGCCATTCCTCTTCTAGGACTGGATCTCCTTTTCCTGTAGAATCCTCCATGTGATGTGCTCATACATCTGCATCATTATTGCCACACTGAGCTCTTCCCAAGGACAGCCAGAGCAGGAGGAATTAATTGGATCCTGACACACATTTCTAGATACAGATTTTTCACCTGAGCTTGCCAGTTCTAGGGGAAATCATTTTAAGGGACAATAAATACCACTTTATTTCTGTACACAGCAGTGTGATATAGTGGAAGCAGCCACCCTTCCTCCCCTTGGAAGGCAGGAAAATGCTGTGCTTGCAGCTACCTCAGAACCATCTCCTATTTCTTGCCTCTGAGTAAGCTCATAATTAGAGTAGAAACACGAAGAGCAATTTCAATGGAGCTGTAAAACTCCAACAGAAAGGAAAAAAAATCTATTTGAGGTTAGAACAAAATCTTTTTTTAATCTGGCTAATGCTGCTTTTGTGCTGATGCTAATCATTATATTTATGACTAACTGTGGGATATTCCAAAGCATTGACACCTGACTTCACTTACCAGAAAAGCAATCACTTGCAGATATTCAACTTGGTGATTAATGTGTAGATACCTAATTTTGAGTGGATTAAACCATGTTGTATCAATTTGGTGGTTTTTAGGATTTATAATCAAACCCTGGTGACATCTGATTAATGCCAGCTCAGGCTCCCTGAACCTTACAATATTCTTGCTCCTTTGGAGCTCAGATCACAGCAGGCTGATTACCCCCTGATTATCCTGAGTAACTGGGGTCAGAGGTTCCCTGGCACCACAGAACACATTTAATTCAATCAATTCAGTGAGTGAAGCAGTTGGGAAAAAAAAAAAAAAAAAAAGATATTCCAATTGCTGTAATACAGCATTAGAAAAATTGCCCAGGACTTCTGTGCTCCAAATGATGAGCATTTCTGCTTAATTTCTAATTTAGTATTCAGCTGAGGTTTGCAACTTCGATTACTTGTGATATTTTCACTCAAAGTCAGGGGCACTGAGCTTGGAGGGAGGAAGGAAAACCAGAGGGAGAAAAGTTGCCTGCATTGAGCTGGATAATGACCTTTGTGCCAGGGCTGGCACAGTTCAGCTCTGCCTTTCCTGGTCACCCTCTCCACAGGTAACTCACAAACTCCTCCTGCTTCTCACTGCACGTCCCTTTTGTCACTGCCAGACTTTTGGCCTTACTTTCCCTTCTGGTGGATTTTTACTGTTGTTTAGCTGAGCACCATTTCATTTTCATGGCAAGCAGAGAGAGTTTGATCAGCTGTGGCAGAGCACAGGGGTGATTTCAGACAGCCCAGTGCCCTCCTGGCTGCTCAGAGCACTTGGGGAGCTCATTAAAGACTCCCCTCTGTACCTCAGCCTCCCTCAGCACCAGGGGCTGTGGCTGGGATGAAACACAAAATTCTCCTCTTATTCACTCTGAAACCTCGAGGCATTCACACAGCAGTGTCCAGCAGCTCAGATTGGCTCCTGAGAGGGAGCTTTGCATCCTGCACGAGGATCCTGAGCCTGCTGACACACAAATATTCCTCATTGTGCATCCTGAGGCTGCAGCACAGCCAGACTCTGCCTCTGGGATGGGTGATGGTCACAGCTCCAGGCACTGCTCAAACGGGATCTAACAAGGGTGAGGGACACCACAGACAGGAAATTTGGAGCTAACGTGGAGCTCCAGGCCAAGCAACACACAAAAACATGTTTTCAAAGACATAAACATGACCCCAAATGGTCCCAAGGGGAAACGTCAGTGTGAGCATCCCCTTGGTCCTGGGGGAGCACCCCAGGAGTTACAGCTCCCCACAACAGCCTGGCCACAAACACTGGGATGGAGCCAAACCCAACCCAACCCAACCCAACCCAACAATTTAGTGGCCCAGAGGAGTCCAGAAATGGTGAGAGAAACAGCAGGAAAAGGAGTAGGAGCTAAGAAAGGTGTGTACAACACTTTCACATCTGCCCTATTATCAGTATTGAAATTTTTTTTAAATTGAAGAATGTTTGTTTGTTTCAGTAATTCAGTCAGGATTAATAACGATTCTTGGATTTGAATGAACTTGGATTACTTTTCAGTTTTATGAACATTAAATTCTTGGCTTTATATATAAGGCAGGCTTCCCTCTGCCCATCAACAAGGTTTTGGATGTAAAAATACAATATCAGGGTTAGCCATTACCTGCAATGCTTCATCAGAAATTAAAGCAACTTTCTTGAGTAGAATTCTTTAATAAAGGAAATGAAGTCTTAGACCTCTGTTTTCTCTGCAAGCAGGAGAAAGTTGCAATTTAATTTTCTGCCTGCCCACTGAGAAGATCCATTTTCTGTATGTTCCTTTGGGGTTCTTTGGAATGAAAAATGCTATATGGTTATAAAACATTCTTTTAATGAAGCTCACTCTCAACTATCCCTGTAATTGATGAATTTCCTCCTGAACTCCTGGGCACATTTGCCCACAGGACAAGCCCTGGCACAGCTGTCAGCATTTTTTACCTTAAGAGAAGCCCAGAATAGGAGCTGCAGGACAGAAGTTTGGTGTTTTAGAGAAGATCAGTGTCCCTAAATGGGACATGAAGCTGGAACCTATAGACAGTGCCTATAGAGCCCTGCAGGCTCTCCTTTGGGTGTGAAATACTCTCAGCCTGTCCTGCTACAAAATCCAAAACAAATAAAAAGACAACACCCAAATGACTTAATCAATTCTCCACATCAAGCACAAAACCACAGGTAGAGAGGAAAACACACAGCAGCAAAATCCCATCACATCAAAGCCCTCAAAATCTATACATCCTTCTCCTCCTGTGCTGAGGATGAAAGAAGACGACACCACAGACAGCACATGTTGGTTTTGTCACTTATTCTGTGCTAGAAAAAAAGAATTGTGGACAATAAAAGGGATTTGATGTTGTGCAAACAGCAGAACTCTGTGGAGAAGTGCAGGGAGTTGCTGCCCATGCAGAGCAGAGGCTGGAATTGTTCACTGGGTCACAGCCCCTGGTTCCTGCCCCCAGGAAGGAAGGAAAGGAGCTCTGGGACAGGCAGAGGTCTGAAGCACGTGGTTTGGTTTGGTTTGGTTGGGTTGGGTTTGGTTGGGTTGGTTGGGATAATTCTGGGTACCAAAGGGGCTGCTGTGGATAAAAGGATTGTCTGGGTGTCACCCACACCAAGAACTGCTGGGCTTCACTAGGAAATCCTCAGATTTCACATCCTTCAGAAATGAAGCAAAACCTGCAGGGAAGCTGAAGGACTGTACAGGATTGCTGGGAGATCATGGGCACTGTAACCTCAAAAGGAACAGGAAAAATAGCCAAAATATAGGCAAATAATATAGGCAAAAAAAAGGCAAATAATGGAATTTACTTAAATAGGAGGGAGGAATTTGCGGATATCTTGAGAACCCTTCCCTGAAAATTTCATGAGAAACAGAACAAAACACAGATCCCTGATTTTCTAACATTTTAAGTTTCATGATGCTCATGAACACCCAGGAAGTTCACTGGATTGCCATGATTATTTTTTTCTGTGCCAAAACCAAGTGACAGCAAAGAATTTCCTGACTGAGATTCCAGTCTGAAACTCCCCATCATCCAAGACTCTTCATTCTGCTGGGTTTGGTGCCAACAGCTGGAGTTTCAGGGTGGAACTGCAAATTAACACTTTGCCCTCCTTCCTGGAGATAAAAATTGTGCCTGTGGCTTTCCTAGCTGGTCATGTCCTCTTTTGGCAACAAAATGTAGGGAAAAAGGAGAGGAAAATAACTCTGATCTCAGCCTAGGGAAGGATCCAAAGGAGATGAGTGGCAAAACTAGATATCAAAATTTAGGTGTTTTGAGGCTGCAGTGTGGCCACTGTAGAAAAATTCCTGCTCAAATTAGAACTCCTCCATTTTATTAGTGAATTAAAACTCTTCCCTTGCAGTCCTGCAGGACCAAACTGCTCCTGCCACGCAGACTAGATTTCAGAAGGAAATCATGCTTTTAACAAATCTCAGCCATTACTTCATCATTTTCCTGAAATGTCTGGCAAAAAGGAATTTAAAGGCCTGCGTTTAAATTCTGAAGCAGCTATGAAATGAAGAAAACAGATTGATTTGCATTCTGTTCCACTCCTCTCTTTGCCAAAGTGATTTTTATAAAAAAACCCCCTAAAAATTAAAAAGACTTAAACCCCACAATCTGAGCCTGAGAATTCAGTTTTTAACAGCAAACCACTGATTTTTTTTTAAATTTCCTTACAATAAAAAGCTTTAGAAATAGGGTTTACAGAAGAAATGCTGCCAGAACCCCTAGAACGTGTCATCCACTCATTCCTCACATGGAATTAAAGAAAAATGCCAGCCTTGCCTTGCCCAAAAACCCTGCCAACAAATAACAATTGTGACAGGCTGAGAGCACCGTCTGGGGTTTTTATGCTCATTTTTTTCCATGGGAACATCTCTGTTTCACGTGCACAGTTTCATTCCCTCCAATCTCTGCATTGTCTTGTTTGGTTTATCCCTTCCAGGAGCACCTGCCACGTCTCCACTCTGCTGCAAGGCACAGAAATCACATTTGGAGGGTCTGGGGCCAGCTGACACTTGTTCCTCAGCCATCAATTTCACTCCAATCACACCCAACCTTCTCACCTCTCCCACTTCCCATTATTTGTCCCTTCCTTGGTTTCCTCCAACATCCAGTTGAGTGTCCTGGACTGCCAAGCAAATTGTGTTCTGTTTGCCATCTGGATGGCAGCTGTCTTCTGTTCAGTGGGCAGTTTTCCTTATCTCTCCCACTCCTCCCTCTGGGGAGACATCTGCTGATAACAGCTACTGAATGTCACTGCATGGCTGATAAGAGCTACAGCATCCCATTGGGAGATGTGAGCCCAGAGGGAGGAGCCAAGCACTGCTACTCGGATATAATCTAGAGATTCTGGAACACCAGCCATGCATTCCTACCTGGATATAATCTGGAGATTCTGGAACACCAGCATGGCTTCTCCACTGGATTCCCCAGAGGAACAGCAGCTGCCTCTGCCCCTGGATCTTCAGAGGAAGAAACTGCACCTTTCTACAGGACCCCTGCTCCAGCAGAACCACCCCTGACACTGCAGGAGGGCTGCAGCCACAATTCCAGTGGGACTGCTGCCAACAGCCTGACCCACAGGGTGTCAGGTTGGGTTCTGACTCTGTCAGTGTTGTTTTGGTTTACTGCATTTTTTATTTTATCTTTTTATTTTCTTCCCCAATAAAAAACTGTTATTCCTGCTCCCATTTTTTTTGCCTGAGAGCCCCTTAATTTAAAATTTATAACAATTTGGAAGGAAGGGGTTTACATTTTTCCATTCCAGGGGTGGCTCCTGCCTTCCTTAGCAGACACCTGGCTTTCCAAACCAAGACACTGAGAAATTGCATCTCCTCCGCTGGCACTTCAAATGCCAGCCCAAAAGATCAAGCACAGCATCTCTGTGCCACCTTGTCCTGTTTGGGACAATGTCCTTGGAGGCCACCTGCACACACAGCAAAGGACTTCTCCACTCAGATCCTGGGTGCCCCAGTGCCTGGATTTTGAGAACAGCCTTGAAGAGATGGGATTTAAATTGCATTGAGGGCATTAGCCTGAAGTGAATGAAGAGGAGAGTATGCTTCTCGTTTCTTTTCCCAGAGTGATAAATGTGAGAGTGGAATATTTCTTTTTATTTTTTTTTCTAAGGCAAAGAAAATGGGAAACCAACACGGATTTCAGGCACATGAGAAATAGCTTATGAATTTAGATGATAGCTCAGCAGAAATAAATTGTACATCTGTTCATTCATTTTAATAAAGCAGCGAAATGACACGCTGCTGGAGCCTTTGGAGAATGCTGAGATTTTTAAGTTATGATCCTATAATAATAGCATTAACATTTGTAATGCTGCTCATACTTTAAGAATTTAAGAAAAATACATTGATGGGATAAGTGAGCTTCAACCTATAGTCTGGACTCCAGGCATTAAAAAGTGAATAAGGTGCTTCCTGAATACTCCCAAATTAGTTCAGCAAAGGCTCTACAATGGCCTTCCCATGTAACACAGAAAATCATCTCAGTATGTGTGGATAAAGCTTATTATTTATGAATAAATAATTCAAATGGGCAACATGCAGCTGAATTTCTGCTGACTAGAACCCCAGTCTTCATTTACAGGCAGTTAAAGTGGAGTGTTTACTTGAAAGTAATCCATGGAAGAAGCCATCAGGATGTTTTTCCTGGCTGTATGTATTGATGGAAACATGTCCCACCTTCTGCTGAATTCAGGAAGGAACAGAACCTTCCCCCTGCATCTCCCATAGCACAGAAGTTAGAAATGAAAAAAGCTTCATTGTTTCTATGCTGCCATTATTTACAAACCCAAGGAGCAAATTTAAGAAGTAAACCAGTGAGACTGCAGGGGATGGTGCATTTTAAAAGCTATGTTTTGATTTTCCAAACTGATCTCCATGGGAAATAATAAATTAGGAGTTCAATAATAACTGCCATGTTCTCTTTAAAAGCTCAATTATTAAGATCATTAAAATTTCCTTTTAATTGATTGCATTAAAGCAATTGCTGCTGGAGTAAGGAGCATCTAAAACTGATTAGTGCTCACATATTGCTCTTTGATCAACTGGGATAACCCCCACTCAAGGCAAGGGAAACAGGCAAGTCTGGCATCCTTGAGAAGTGGAGAAGTTCACCTACATTTGATCTCAGAACCCAAAATATTTTAATAATATTCTGAGACTGTTCCCCACTGACACCAAAGGAGCTCAGGCTGAACTGTTGGATCTTCCCAAAGCAGAGATTCCCCAGAGGTGCTGCTGGGAGCCAGAAACTCCTCAGTGCTGCCATCCCTGATTGATCCAGCAGCACCTGAGAGTGCCCTGTGCTCCCTGCAGCTCCAGCAGGCAGCCCAGCTAAACAAGGCTCTTTGTGAGCTGGGTCTCTCCTGAGTACAGGGGGATTGAAGGACAGAAACACCCCTGAGACACCGAGAACCCCTGGGTGAACACTGCCCACCACAGAACCCTCACAGAGTTATTGACTGGAGCTGCAGTTTAAGCATTTGCCTGGAGGAAAGGAAACAGCTCCCAGGGATGTCAGGCAGCCCTGGCACAGGGCAGGATAAACCTGTTTGTGCCAGGAATGTCAGGCAGTGCCTGTGTCACAGCAAAAGGACATTAAAGAGTTCAACATCTGCAGGCAAAGTTGAATTTATTTACTTATGGCTTCAATTATTATTTAAGAAGGAAAATTTGAAAAGGTCAGAACTGCTAAATCAGAAAGCCTGCCCTTCATTTGTCTTCAAACGTACGCAGGTTTCTTAGCTTGCTTCAGCACTGGATCAATTAATCAGAAACAATGTTCTTTGTTTTCAAATGCCAGTTGTGTTATTTCTAAATATGGAAATACATTGTGTTATTTCCAAATGGACCTGTTGATCTTAGAGCTCCTTCCCAACCTGAATTATTTTGTGGCTCTGTGAACCAGACAAATAAATCCAAGTTTCATTTTTGTTTTAACCCATGTTAGAAAATGCAGCTTTAGAAAAACGAAATATCAGGTGTTCAGTTTAGGTAGGCAGACACCTGTGGGCCTGTTTCTATTTTTATATATGCACAGAAATTCAGATTTACTTCCCAGTCTAAAACTGCACTCCCATCTCCATTTGGATGGGAGCCACAGCTTGGATGCAGGCAGTTAAGAATATCAATACTACAGATAAATCTTCTTCCCTGATATTATTTCAGACAACTGTTGGTTTAGATTTAAGCTTATTTAGCAAGACTGATCTTCCTTATGTTTCTTGCAAAACTTCCTCACATAATTCCTTTGATTTTTCAAACTTTATATTTTTTTTTTCAGCTAAGAGATTGCTTTCAACCCTTTAAACTTCTTGAGGACAGCAGTGCTCTCCTCACCATCAGTCTTCTAAATGAAACAAAATCATTGATCTAAGAACATCTGACAGTACCAGGTAATGTATGGGCACTGCCAGCCTCGGTGGCTGGAGATGGGCAGAACAAATGAGCTGGGGAGGAGGAAATAAAGCCTAAAAGGAACAAATGAGGGGATGTGTGAGAGCCAACAGCCACGGGGCTGGATTTAGAGAAGGCAGGCAAAGGGTGTGCACAGAATTCTGTGAGCCCTGGGCAAATAGTCGGCTTTAGGCACTGAAAACAAAGAGGTGGCTCCCAGGGGAAGCAGGGGATGAGTTCACTGGGAGATGGGATCAAGGGATGGGAAAAGGAAGGTCTTCCAGAAATGAGAAAAAAGGGGAAAATCATGGGGACAGAACGGGGATCATGAGAGGACAAAGGTCAGAACTAGATTTTGGTGATATAGTGAAAAAAGGTTTTCCATGTAGAAAGAGCGGGGAGAAGTGATGAAAATAAGAACAGAGAGAAAGGGGAGTCACTCAGCAAAAAGCAAAAATCTGTGAGCTCTGAGGCAGCAGCTGGAAACAGGAGCAGACGGGTTGAAGGAATGTGAGGTGATCAGCTCGAGGAGTTTGGAGAGAAAGGGAAATTTAAAGCTAATTATTAACATTCAAAGAAGGCTCCTAACAGAATCCTAACTAAAGAACAGGCTCAGAAGGGAGAAAAACCAAGAGTTGGTTCTTTCATTAGCTGGAATGGGGAAGTTTGTTTTGTCTTAAAAGAAGGGAATGATGCAACAGGCAGAAAGAACTTTGAAGGATAAATTTTAACACTGGGCAAATTAAATATCAAGGAGAGGACACAGGTGATTGGCACAGGGAAGTGGATAAAAACCTCTATAAAAGCTACATTAAGAGGAGAACTGGAGTGAGAATAGAAACTCCAAAGGACTGGCTGTAGAGCAATAGTGTTGGAGGGAAATATTGGGTGAGGGAAAAAACTGGGATTCATGGATTTTTCCTAATTTGGTCAAAGTCTAGGATGGGAAAGGGAAGATAACATCAATACTCTGTCTAGAGCTGGGCTTACAATTTTTTGGTGACATATGGACTGAGAACACAGGGGAACACATTTGTAAAAACAAATAAATATTAAGTGACTGTTGGACAGACGGCTGGAGAAAGGGCTCCCCTTTCAGCAAACAAGCATCTGGAACTCTAAGGCAAACAAGTCCTGGAAACAAGCCAAAGTAGGAGCTACAAGAATATGAATAAATTCCACTTCTGAACCATTTTCCTCAAAAGAGACCATAACTACAAGGAGTTCTGTATGAACCCCCAAATCTGCTTTTCCTTACATGTAAGAACACCATTTTCATTCCACTAAGTTCAAGACACAACCAGGCCCATATAATTTTATTTCTTCCCAGATGAATATCTTTCACAGGTATTTGCTAAAAATTTTATTTGAATAAACCTACAACTCCTTTTAGCATGGTGAGTTTTACCCATTGTCTATTTTAATGCTTCAGGGCAGAAAGAAAAAAGATATTTTGTCTAAATAAACCTGACACTTTGATTCGTGTGCACAGATGGTTAGCAAATTTCTGAGTAGCCAAAACAGTTTTAGTGTTGCTGAGAAAAATCTTAAAATCTCACTTGTCAGTGAAGGAATTGATAAACTGATCACAAAACTCATTGCACTCTAGTGGAATGACCCAGGCAGCCACATAAACTATTATTTTTGAATGAATAGACTTCAGCTTTAAAAATTCCCTCTGCTCATATAAACTGCAGCTATGATACCAGCTCACACATATTCTGTAATTGGTATTAAATAGGTTTTTGTCTGCTGCAAATTGAATATGTTAAGATCTATAGTGTGTTATCATGTTTAATCCTGCTTTAAAACAGAACTCCCACAGATGCTGCAGGCATATTAACAGTGTGGGTTTCTGAACTCGTGGGATTACAGTGATATTTGCAACACATCTAACAATTCCTCTATTTGTTACTTCTCCAATCAGCTGCACTGTGTCAGACAAAGAGATTTAGAATTCTTTGTGTTACTGTTGAAATTCTGCATTCCACAGGTGAGGAACTGAAATAATTTATACACAGAGTAAAAAACCCTTCAAGTCCAAAAAGGTAATACTTGGTAATCTCTTCCTCACTGCCTGACCCCCAATTTACATTCTGAATTACTTTAAACTGAAAGAGGGAGGATTAGATTGGGTATTAGGGAGAAATTGTTCCCTGTAAGGGTGGGGAGGCCCTGGCACAAGCTGTGGCTGCCCCTGGATCCCTGGAATTGTCCAAGGCCAGGTTGGATAGGGCTTGGAGCAACCTGGGATGGTGGAAAGGGTCCCTGACACAGTGATGCCTTGAGAAGGCAGCCCTAGAGCAGAGGCTGGACAGAGCTAAAGAGTAAAGTAGGGATTTAGTAAAAGGATCTCCTCAATGGACCCACCTTGGGCAGCACAAGAGCCCAGCCAGGGCTGCACCCAACATGAACCAAAATGAACCCAAGGTGAACCAAAACGGTCCCAAAATGAACCCAAGATGAACCAAAATGATCCCAAAATGCACGAGCGCTCCCGGGGTCTCTCCCTGGGATCAGTTCTGCTCCATTTGCACCTTGCAGTTCATTGTCCCATTCCAGCTTCAGCCCCTGCAGTCCCACCCTGCTTGTTTTTCTCTCTCCAGCCCACGGTGTTTGTGCTCTTGGGGCTGAGATTTGGATCATTTGTCCTTGGTGCCCAGCTGGAGCAGGAATTGTTTTGTGTCCCTGCTCTGTGCACAGAGCTCAGCATCCCCTGATGTGAGCCCAGACCCACACACTAGAGCAGCACAGAATGTGGAAAATAGAAAAGCCAAAACCTGAGGCATCGAGGGCACATGGAATGAGATTATTGTAAAGTCCCTTACAACCCAAATCATTCTGGGATTCTATGAACAAGACAATGATGATTTAAGAGCCACTCTGCAATGAGTACCATGTGTAGAATTCACTGTTTCCACACTAAGGTTTTTTTTCAGCTGGATCTCACACAGTCAAACGAGGTCTCCCAACAGAGACCCCCAAAGTTAATTTCAGAAAAGATATTGATGCATCATTTTTTATCTTGATCTGAAAGCAACTGTGTGAAGCTTCTTGGAAGTCTCTGTGTCACCTGCCAGCACTCAGTGTTGGAGCTGGAATTCCTTGGACAGTTTATGAAGTTCAATATGCCATGAACAGTCTTGGAGAAGAGTGAAATCAAAGGACATTCCCATGGACTGCTTCACCAGTACGTTTAGAGCAATTATATATATAATATTATATATTACAATATTATATTATATATTATAATATTATGTATTACAGGGAAAAATACTCAAATTTTCAAATGTCCAATTGAAATTGGTAGAAAACAATCCTAATTTGATTTGAAGGCAACTGCAAAATTCCAGCTGGAGGGGTTTTTGGGAATTTTTTTTTGGGTTGTTGGTTTTGGGGTTTTTTTTGTTTAATTGGAAAATCACATATCCACTCCTGGCAATGATTGTTAATAATTATGTTTATACAGCTTCCCTGAATAAGTGATTCAAGACTAGACCTGGAGACATTACACTATCTTTGTTTAGCTTGTGCTTCCCTCAAGAGCCTCTGTCTGAGCATTCCTTCCTTTTCAATTTCTAATTTCTCCTCTCCAGCTCCTCACCCAAACGTGTTTGTGCTAGAGGTACTCCAAACTCTCACTGCTACCGTTTACTTTGTAATCCTGACCTTAATATCTGTTGTAAAGTTCACACTTGATGGACCACGTTGAGGAAGCACATTAACCTTCACTTCTTGGGGAAGAGAGCAGTAAATTGTGGGGTTTTATGGCTTTTCTGCTGCTCGCAGGGTTTGGGCATTTGCTGCCTGCAGAAGCAGATGGAAGAAGCCTTTGGAGGATAAGGCAGCACAGGATTTCTGGGTTTGTGGTGAGAATTTGCCAGCTGCAGTGAGAATTGCTGTTATTGCCACGGAGCTGCTGCTGACCTTCCAACACAGCCCAAGGCTTGCAGAGGCAAAGGAGTTGGCATCAGGGTGGCTCAGATCAGCAGAGGACAGCAAATCAGGGCAGCTGAACAAAGGGCAGGGGAGGAACAGTGACAAAAAGGGGGGAAAAAGGGGAAAAGGACGGACAAAAATGCAAGTTTGCTGTGTGAGCCTACTTGGAGAGCAAGAGCTCTGGGAGGAAAATCAGATGTGGAGGAGCAGCACAGTGCCTTTGTGCTCCTCCCCTAATTCCCACTGTTTGAATGATCATTTCCATTCACAGACCCTTCCCTGCATTGTACAAGTGTTTCTCAGCTGCTCCCAGGTTATAAAGCAGGCACTCCATTGTTTTATGCTCCACTGAAATGTGTTTATCTGCAGATTAAATAGACAACTTCATGTATTTCCTGACCTTGGTGGGGAGAAACAAAGCAGTGAGCTCAGTCCTCACGAGCAGAGATAAATGTGGGAATCTGCTGCCTCCTGCCAGGCAGCACATCCAGCCCTAATTATGTGATAAGTGCGTGGACTCCGTGTTAAACATATTTTGCAAAAGTTCTTGAACAAAGTGCTTACACTGGTGATGCAGATAGCTCGCTGAAAGCCACACGAATACAGATTATTATGCACACAGTGTGAATCTGGATGAGCCCAGGAACCACTGATCTGCCAAACAATGTTATTTCATTTGGTCTTGGTTTCTTGCTGAAGAGTTCCCTGTCTCAGTCAATGCACAGAATAATCGTATTTGTTTTCCTTTCTCTGAAATTATTCTACTCTTGAAAATGCTGCAGCAGAGTATTTGTTGTTAAGGTCGGTGGTAATTCAATCCTGAGTGGCGCTGAGCATTTCTCATCACATGAGAATCCTCTAGCCAGCTAATTCTGATAAAAACTGACACACAATATTCAAGAAGAAGTAAAAACAAAAATAACAAAAAGCTTAATTTTGTTATCCAGATAGCCAGATTGTTTAAATAAGTCTTCCAGATGTCCTTAGTTTGATAGCACCACAAGACAACTGAGAAATATTAATAAACCTTCTTCCTGATCATGGGCATTTTTCCAGGTTATTTGAAAGTTTTTAGAAGACAGACAGATATTTGGAATCCTAATTGCACTGAGAGACAAAGCAATCTATGCTCCTAAACCCAGATTTTTGAACTCCAGTGGGCACCAGCTGTCTTCACAGCTATTTAATTTAGTCCAATAATATATTAAAAATTATTTTTGACATCTAAAATTATTTAAGGGGGAAAAAAAAGGGGAGTCTACATGCCTGTCATTTAGATTTTAGATTCCTAAACTGCTTATGTGATTTTGAAACCTGTTCTATAAATCAGGACAGCTCAGAAAACTCTGGATGCCATAAACTGTACCATGGGTGAGACCAATGACCAATTATTAGCCATGAAGAAATGGTACAGTCAATGAAAATTAAATTTCATTTTGAAATTAAATTTCATTTTGCAGTGATAACAGAATGCTCACAGTCTTCATTTAGAAAACAAAATATTTGCTGCTATTTAGATGTTTGTTTCCTTTCATAAATTCTGCCTCTCACACATGAAAAATACACCAGGTAAGATCTTTCATTTGCTTTCAAGGAGACTTTTGGGCACTTGGAGCTATGTCGAGTGTGTTAGTGAACTGCTGCAAGAGGATGAAGTGGAAATAAAGCTGAATGAAAAGGTCAGTGCAAATATTTATCCAGTGTAGAGGTTTCTGAAGGTTAAGATATGCTCCAGGAGCCTTTCTAGTTGTATCTACAACTCTAGAAAAAACAAGGGCGGCCCAGGAGCTCCTCTCTGGTGCTCCCCAGCCATGCTGAAGCTGCTCTTTGTGCCAAAGTTTCCTGACAGCTGGAGAGGCTTTGCCCTGCTCTGCTGAGCTCCTGCATGAATTCTGATTTCTCTGCATGTAAATTGTCTCACCGCCCAAAAACTGGAGCCAAATGGAAATTCCAATATGCACTCTGCTCATGTGCTTCTGCTGCAATGGTTTCATCCATCCCACAAAACTCTTTCTGCTGGCAAATCAGCGCTGGGGGAGTTGGATACAATTTGAGCAGGCTGATGGAATTCCAGATTGGTTCCCATAACTTTCAGGCCATAATGGAACTCTGATTCTTGACTACCAGCCTGGCAGGGGTTTGTCATCTGCTTGGATCTGGTGCTGCTGCTCCAGCCCCTCAGCGCTGCCAAAATGCAGCAGCAGAGAGCAGGTTGTGGTGTGGGAGGAACCCAAACTGGTTTGTTCCCCCCAGCTCAGAGAGAGAACAAACTGGCAGCTGCTTTTGTGTCTGTTCAGCCTGGTTTGCTCTGTGATTTCCACTCCAGCAGGGAGTGGGAGCCCAGCTGGGTTTTAGCACTTCTTTGGCCCTGTTTTCCACACACTTGTGGTTCTCTGTCATGGACACGTTTTATGAAAAATCCTTTTGCTAAGACCTTTTCTCCTGAGAAGCTGAGGGGCCTCAGAAATGAAATGTAAACATTGGTTATCTGCTGCTGTGGAATGCAACAGGTGCATCTGGGATTGGTCTCATAGAGTTGTTTCTAATTAATGGCCAATCACAGTCCGGCTCTCTCAGACTCTCTGGTCAGTCACAAGATTTTATTATCATTCCTTTCAAGCCTTCTGATGAAATCATTCCTTCTATTCTTTTAGTATAGTTCTAATATATCATTTTCTTTTAATACAATATATATCATAAAATAATAAATCAGCCTTCTGAAACATGGAGTCAAGATTCTCATCTGTTCTCTCATCCTGGGACCCCTGTGAACACCACCACAGTTCTCACTCAACAGCTCTCCCAGTCAGATGTAGAGAAAAGTAAAGGAAAAAAAACCCTGTGGAAGGGGAATAATCTACCATTAACATGATTGTGTCTAAAGGTGTGGTCCAGCTCACTGCACAGAAAGGAACAAAATCAGTTAAGAATCCCAAAGGGCAAATTTTTCCCTGCAAGACAAAGCAAGAAGGACTCAATCCACAGGAGAGGAGAGGTGAGATTGGTTCACTTCAAACATGCAAAGTCAGTGGGCAGGTCTGCTCTGGGTTGCCAAGGTCTGTTTACCACAGAAAAGAAAACTATCTCATCCAAGGAGAGACACTTTTGTAAATGTATTGAAAAGTGATCCAGGAGGAACCTTAAAATTGCTTTAACTCCCTATTTGTTCCTCAGTACAGCTTAACCAATACTAAGAACTAACGCAGGGACTCTCAGCAGCTTCAAGCCCGTTTCTCAGCAGCCTGAGCTGCACAATCAATCTGCCCAGATGGTGCTGCGGAATTCTCAGATCCTCTGTGAGCCACGAGCAGAAGGAGGTGCAGATTGTCCTCCAGGGGCTGCCTTCCCCATGGGTGACGCGGGAGACAGCCCTGCAAGCCACCATCCATCATGGTCACAGAGCTACCCACTCACAGCCCTCCACAGGAACTGATGGATCATTTAATAAAGCTCCCATTAGTCATTTATTACTCTTTTATAAACCATTTATCAGCTGGCATTCAAAATGGGAGCAAATCATATTTTTCACTCAAGACTCCCAGCACTGGTGTATCTCAAGTCTCACCGTGGTGGGGTTCTGTCAAATTACACAAATTTTATTCTGTTCACAGGAGGCAAGATATTTATTTTACTGGAGAATTATTTTCTAAGAATATGTATATTAAAAGCAAATTTATACCAGGCAAAATATTTTCCCTAATCTTGCTCTCCCTGGTGTGAAAGAATTATTTCTGTGTTACATTTCTTTGTCCCAGAAATGGATGGAGTTGAAGGCGAGGCTGGAAGTGGCAGAAAGAGGAATTGTGTGAGGAATGGCTGTTCCCTGGCCAAATGAAGTCTCTGTTTGTTATGTGCCAGTGAGAGCACTGTGACAAATCCCACTTTTCCAGGTTTGCCCAGGGATGGGCTGCAGCCCCAAATCTGTGGAGGAGGAGAAAAATGGGAACTGGGGGCACTGCAGGAAAATCATCCCCTTCAGCCACAGCACTGCATTGGCAGGATCTACCAAGGAAGGACAAGATATCTGATATATAGGGAAAACAACACATTAAAGAGCAGCAATGGAAGTTTTAA
Organism: Melozone crissalis; assembly: GCF_028551555.1. NCBI lineage: Eukaryota > Metazoa > Chordata > Aves > Passeriformes > Passerellidae > Melozone > Melozone crissalis. The sequence goes on from NW_026535785.1 coordinate 3,892,114, forward strand.
AAATTCAGGTCAGAAGATAAAGGCAAACAGAGGCAGAGGAATCTCATTTTTGAGCACACTCTCTGCAGGCAGGAATGGAGTAAATAGGATTTGTTGGGCTATTCTTTTGGAGAAGGAAGAAAAGACAGAAAGGGGTCAAGTCCATATCTTTCTTGTGTTAGAACTCGTTTTTTCCTCCCCCAGGTCTCAGGCAGAGCCAGGCCTCCAGGAACAGACACAAGAGGAGAATTTGCCAGCTCGTGTCTTCCAGCAGATGCCACATTGTTAATTTTTCATCACAACACAGCCACAGTGACATTAACTCCAGACCAAAATCCCCTTTTTGCAGGATACAGCACTGCAGTGATCTGTCAGCCACTCTTACAGTGACACAAGAAAAGAATTCTCATTTTTGTTAATGTTCTAGGTATAAACGCTCGGCACCCTCAGTGTTCACTCAGCCCAGCTCATTCCCACCCATTGGGAACACCCTGCAGGATGCAAGCCAGGTGTCAGATTTTCCAGAACAATCTGTGCCTGCTCCTTGCTTTGCTTCATTCCTTATTTTCTCATAAGCAACCCCTTAGTGCTGAACAAAATTTGAGTCTAAGCCCTTTCCCTGCTAGAAAGGAAACTCCAAAATCCTTTGTGACACAAAATAATAATTCATAAAATTAATTTTGAAACTTTTTCCCATAATTGAAATAAGGTTGTAAATTTTACAAAGCAGCCACTAACTTTACAAGTATCTCTATTTTCAATCTCTGTAATTTAAATCTGGCACAATATCCCAGCCACTGTGACCTTTTAAAAGGCAGACCTTGCTACCTCACCTGGGATTTTTTGGAGGAACTCTTAAAATATTGCTCTATTTGGCATTAGAGATGAAATTATTAAAACTCCTGGAGGGAGCAGGGTACTGTTTGCACACCTGAATGGATTTTTACGCTGCTCAGAGCCCATCATTAGCAGGAAGGGTGGATGTGAGATAGAACAAGGCAGAGATTTTGGAACAGCGACAGGGCAATAAGCAAATAATTAACTGGGCTGAAGCAAAGTCTCATTTATTGAGCCATCAAAGCTCCTGACACACTCCTGTGAGAGTCTGTCTGAAATATCCCTCATCTGCCTCACAATCATCATTGGGGGACCACTGAAGAGAAGACCCTCCTGAAGAAATGTGGATTTAAATTGGATATTTGAAAGAAATTCCTCCCTGTACGGGTGGTGAGGAACAGGTTGCCCAGAGAAACTGTGGCTGCTCCATCTCTGGAAGTGTCCAATGCCAGAAATAATTTAATTTATTATTATAATGTATTATTTATAATTGAAAATATTTATTCATTTAACTAAATAAAACAAGCTACACTTTGTAATCAAAGCTTCAGATTTACTGAGCTTTCTCCTTCAGAAGTTAGCTTGAAAAATATTGTCTTTTTCTTTCAGGTCTAATTCCAATCAATAGTATTGCAGCCTGTGGTATGCAACTGGTATTAAAATGCAATAACTAAGCACTTGCAGCAGAAAATCAAATAAAGTGGCATTAAATCAACTGATAGACACCTCCCTGCTCTTATTTTAACAGAGAATCTGCTGCTGCAGGGGGCTGGCACCATACATGAAAGGCTGATTTTTCCTGCCTTCTTCATGGAATATGAACATCACTTAGCAAGGCAGAGGAAGATTTCTGAGGTCATTAACGTCTCTAAATAGTGAAAGGTTCAAACCCACAGCAAACCATTAAAAAGGAAGAGAAATGTCACTATGGAGAAGTGAAAAAAATACAAGAAAAATATCTAAGAGCAGATTTTTTCAAAGAAAACAAGATAATGCTGTCTCTTCACACCTATTTAATTTCCATGCTAAAAGCCACAAACTTTCCAGGGTATAAAGTAACTTTTACTGTCACTGAGAGAACTGAATTTATGAGAATTTCTGAATTTCCACAGAAATTGATACTAACAATGCATTTGTGGCTAAGCAGCACAAGAATTTTTGTGTCCAAATTACCAAATTAAGTCAAACAAGACTATAATTATAGAAAGACTTCATCAAAATAATTCAGTGTAGAAATATTTCTTCCAAGAAAGAATTCTCCAACTTTGGAAACTCAAGTAGGTAGGACTCTGACTGACATGACTTGCTATCAATATTGATTGATCCAATAAATTCCTATTTCTAAACGCACCAAGCTGTCCTTGTACATTGTTATTTTCCAGAAGGTTAAAAAAAATACAGCAATTCAAAGATATTTTAAGTATTGGTTGTCAGGAAATGGCTTTCAGAGCATTAAAAGCCTGATCTAAAAGGTAATTCTAAAGGAATTAATAGTTTGATCATTGTCACTTAATTGTCACCCATGAACTTGAAGGGTTTGGATCAGTCTGTCCATTATAATTTTTAGGTGACTGAAACACTGCTGCCAAAACATTTTACTGATGTAGTTATAGATATTTCCTTGGCAAAACTGTCATTGTTTCTACTTTCTTATTTTTCCTTTTTTTTTAAAGCCTTCTCTATTGTGTTTGAATCATTTCATTTACTTTGCATTTATAAAAGAAATAATTCTTCAAATCAAATAACAGCAATATAATATAATCAATTATATATCCATATAATCAATATAATCCATTGGCAAATCACTAATATTAGGCCAGGAAACAAATTTTTAAAAGGTAAAAAATATACTTCAGGGTAAATAAAAAAACTCTACAGCAACAGGCTTTCCTTTCCTACTCCATAATTATATTAAAATCAGGTTTACTTCTCATATTTTGGGAATTTTTTTCCTTAAAGTTTGCAGAGCCCCAGGAAACTTTAACAGCAAAATCCAACCTGGCTGTAATTAGGTAAAAATTTTAAAACTCTCTCATTCTCTCCAGATACCACAAAAATAAATCAGACTTACAGTGCATGTAGGGGGTGGAAGAGATCAGTGTGAGCAGGGCTGGAACTCTGTTGGATTCAGGCAGGGAATTCACTCCCCTTGGTTTTGGGGTTTATCAGAACTTCCAGCTGAATTCAATTTAAAGGGGAAAAAACCTTTCCTTACAAATTCCACCTGTAGGCTAAATTGGGAGCTTTTAGGACTGGAGCTTTAATTCCAGACCCCCAAACTCTGGCTGGCTCACAGGGGAAGTGCTGCAGACAGGAAGAAAATGTTGTTTTCACCCACGGTCCTGACCATCCAAAGCCTTAAGCTAGTTTTGCTATTTCCACCCACAGGAGCAAAAGGAGAAACTTGCCCCCAGCAAATTGATTTTAGAGGTTTGCACCCTGCAAGCCAATCTCTAAATGACATCATTTTTTTAACCTTATGGTTGCACTGTGGTTTGGAGCTGGGTCATTAAGGTGAAAAAAAGAAAAGAGCAGCTCCAGGAAAGTCTGCCAGACCGAGTTAAAACATTCTGTACCGTTTTCTTTCCTCAAAGAACATCTTTATATTTAGAAATGAGCTGATTAGGATTGCTTGCATGGTTTTGGAGAGAACAGATGGGCAGCTCTTACCTCCTTCTTGGTGAATTCTGGTGCGTGGTCATTTTTGTCATCAATAAGAATGGTGGCAGTGGCTGTGCCTGTCAGCCCCACGTCCATCCCACCCATGTCCTTGGCTTCTATCACCAGCTCATACTTTGGGCTTTCCATAGTCTGAAAAAAAAATAAAAATAAAAGGTTAAGGGAAAAAAAAAACCCACAGAGATAACATACTATTTTTAATTAATATTCAAATAACAATTTTTTTAAATCACAAAACTTTATTTAGCCAAATAAAACATAGCAGAGAAACAGGTCTGTATTCACAGTTGACTGAAACACAAGCACAGCTTTCTATGAGATCAGCTGCTACCCTGGAAACCTCATTTGCAATCCAGCATGAAGGTGAATAATGGTAAACAGTACATAATTTATCCTGTTATTTAGGAAGATTAGGAAAGGGGTAAGAAATTAAAATATACTTGCTCTTTAAGAGTAAGCTCTACCTTCAGTGCACCAATATTTAGCAGCTTGCTTCATCAGTGTTATGATGGGTACATAATTAAATACTAATGTCACAATCTACATATAAATTCACTTTATTAAATCCCATTCATTCTGGGTATTAGCATTTAGACTGGTAATCTAAGCTTGCTCCGCTGCAAGAAACAAAAAACAGTTTCTAAAACAGGCAGAGACTTCCAGTAATCGCCCAAAGCCAATGTGCAGGGTGATATTAATGATTTATAATGCTAATATCTGATTGCCACGTCATGGGTACTTATCTGGCTGCCCACCTCTGCAGAACCAGACAGCAAAATCCAACTTAATTTCCTCTCATAAAACACAGCCTTAATCTGGGAAAAAAAACCCATTTGTGGTCAGTTCTGGAATGGGAACGTGGCAGCCTTTGGAATTCCCATCTCTCCCACCAGGAATGAAAGCTGGAGCAGGGCTCAGCAGGAGCTCTGTCAAAGGTGATGTTCTGATGTTCTCAGCACCAGAACCTGCTCCCCTGGCACTCCTACGGAATTCTGCCACGGATCTTAGTGGGAATTCACTAAAATGAGTTTTTTGGGGCTGCCTCAGGTGGAAGCACCTGCCCAAAGCCCACGTGAGCACAGAGGCCGCAGATGGGCAGGGGCTGCAGCCACGCCTGGAGCCACACAGTGAGAGCCTCACATTGCCCAGCAATGCTTATCCAAACCCTCCTGGACAATAAACCCGCATCCCACAGGGACAGCTGCAACAAAGCTGCTGCTTTTGGAGCCTCTTGGAACTGTGTCTGCAAGAGCCCAGGGTTCCCAGCTTTGACACCCCTCATCCATGTCCTTTATCCAAGATTTTTCCAGAGAATTGAACACAGCCCAGCGAAGCAACCTCAGCCAAATCCCTCTGCGTCCAAGGGATTTGGAGCTTTTTTCCAAATTGTGAATTTTGCACCTCTTGGAACTGTGTCTGCAAGAACCCAGGGCTTCCAGCTCTGAGATCCCACATCCATGTCCTTTATCCAACAGTTTTCCAGGGAATTGTCAGGAACTAGACACAAGTCAGCAAAGCAACCTCAGCCTCTTGGGTTGGGTCACCCAGGCTCCTCTGCATCCAAGAGATTTGGAAGATTTTCCCAAATTGTGAATTTTGCACCTCTTGGAACTGTGTCTGCAAGACCCCAGGGTTCCCAGCTTTGACATCCCTCACCCATGTCCTTTATCCAGGATTTTTCCACAGAATTGGACACAGCCCAGCAAAGCAACCTCAGCCCCTTGGGTCACCAGGTTCCTCTGCATCCGAGGGATTTGGAAGCTTTGCCCAAACTGTGAATTTTGCATTTTATGTTCTCCTGGGCACATCCCACCATCTCTTTTTTTTGGAGCACCTTTTGGATCTCCTTTAGGAGAAGGAGATCCCAGCTCCTCAGCAGGTAAATTTTGAAGCATTTTTAGGCCAACAGAGAAGCAACCACCTCTGTTGCTCATCAGATCAGCTATTATGAAACAATAAATGTACATGTTAAATCAACAAGTCAAGCCAGAAGAGAAATTTTGTTCTAAAACCATGTGGACTGCTAGAAAATCAGATGCCACTGCCACACAGGGGATCCTAAGAAATGTATTTGCTGTAGTCTTACAACGTTATTCCATGAAATTCATCTCAGAAGGTGGCAAAGCAAGACCAGGAGTTTGATTTATAACATCATAAAAACAAATGCAAAGAAGTATTACTGACATGTCTGCAACACAAACTCACGCCATGGAGGGGAACTAAATTTATAGTTTTCATATATTTGTTCCCTAAAGTGCATTAAAACACGAATGAGACTTCTCTCCCCTCTCCTGGCTGTGACTTTTTCATTATTTTGATTAGAAAGTCGTTATTATTGTATGGAAAACTTGCAAAGCCATTTATCACTTCATGTTTATAAGCCTCTTTGCTCAGAAAGCCCATTTTTACTCACAAATTGGCCTTTTTTCCTTTGAAAACCATCCCATTTTCTATTGGAAACAAGCCCATTTATGCTAGAAATTGCATCTACTGCAGCAGGAAATGTCTGTGACAGGAGCCCAATGTTTAAGCTCATGCAAAATGTGAGAAACATTGAATTTTGAGTAGTATTTCATATAATTATGAATACTTCACACTTCCCTGCTATGCAGCACTTCCTACAACTCGTTCTGACACCAAATATTTGCCTTGTTAGAGGAAGCAGCTGCTAACAGATGCAAACCCTGAGCAGAGCTTGTTCCCATCACAGGGTCTCTTTTTACACTCACTTGTAAGGACCTCACAGAATTCTCCTGCCTCCAGGCCAGCAGAGCCAGGCAGCAGCAGGGATTGTTTGGAGCAGTGGGATTTACCAAAAACCTGGATTTCAGCAGGCAGGCAGGGATCCCCTGTGCTCCCAGCAGCCCCATTCTGCAGGGATGCTGCTGCAGGGATGTGCTGGGGGGTCAGGGCTGCTCTGGGAGATCCCTCAGCATCTCCCTCTTCTCAGGGCTCAGAGCTCTGACCCCAGGGTGTTCTCCCTCCTTTTCCTTCTATCTTGTGAGCCATTAGTGCTGGTGCTGGAAGGAGGCAGTGGGGGAGTGTGACCGTGTTCACAGGGGTTCGAGGATGAGGGAAGAGACGAGGATCTGACTCCATGTTCCAGAAGGCTGATTTATTATTTTATGATATATATTATATTAAGCTATACTAAGAGAATAGAAGAAAGAATTTCATCAGAAGGCTAGCTAAGAATAGAAAAAGAAGGAATCATAACAAAAGCTTCTGTCTGGGACAGAGAGTCCAAGCCAGCTGACTGTGATTGGCCATTAATTAGAAACAACCACATGAGACCAATCGCAGATGCACCTGTTGCATTCCACAGCAACACATAATAATTGTTTATATTTTGTTCCTGAGTCTTCTCAGTTTCTTTTTTTTCTAAAAAAAGGATTTTTCATAAAAGATGTCTGTGACAGGGGAGAACATCCTTCCTTCCCCATCTCCATCCCTGCCCAGCTGCAGGGATGCAGCACCCAAAATTTGATAATTTTGGGACCCCACAGAGATTCAGACATGTCCCACCAAGTCACTGCCTGCCACTAAACCAAATCCTGCTGCTAAATTACCTAAACACAGCCTTCCAAAAGGAATTCAATCAGTGGACAGTGAGATGTCAGGAACATAAATAAGCCCCAGCTCCACCAAGTGGGATCCCCAAAGGAAAATGGATTATTGTAATAATTGAACATCAAGTCATGGCTGGTGTGGTTTGTTATTTATCAGCTGTGACTTGGTGGAGTGCGGCACTGTTGAGAGGGTTTGTACAATTACGGCAGGTGAACAATTCCTTTGCCCATAAATTTTCCCTGCAGTCATTTCACACCAGCAGCAGGGACAGTCCAACCCTGGTCTGGGCTGCAGGGCATCCAAATTCAGCTGGAATTGCAGCACCACCAGTGCAGCAGGACTCAAAATGCAAGGTGGGAACCAGTGGAAGCACTTGGGTGGTTACAGGGAAGGTTTGGGGCCCTTGAGGCTGTGATTCCCTGCAGCAGCACCTGGCAGCAGGAAGCCCCAAGCCAATGTTCCTCCTGTGCTCCCCTGCAAGACACCCCTGGATTGCATATTTTGGTATTTTGGGCAGGGCACACTCAGTACCCAGCACCAACCTTCTTTTAGTGCTTCAGTTCTCACAAAAAAAAAAGATAAAAATATTAGGGAGAAGAAAAATCCCCAAATTCCCAGAAAATTGCTGAAATCAAAGCAAATTCTGTTTGTGAAGCAATCAACACACAGAACATTCTAAATGCTTACAAGTGTTTTAAGGATCCTTTCAATACTAATTATCAGAAGAGAGTTTTCTGACTGTTCCATGGATATTTGTATTTCTGTAATGATGCAACAGTGCCTCGACTCTTCTGTTTATAATTCTGTTTATAAACTATGTATTCATGCATAATTCTGTATCAGGAGTGTGCTGCAATATCATATTTGGTACTAATGACTTTATAATATAATGCTAACCAGAAAGAAAAAATCTTTGGATTGAAATAATTTCAGCTGGTGCTAAATAAATGCTTGTGTTCATTTAAGATGATAATTGCATATAATACATACTGAATATGTCCTATTAAGACATAATCAATGTTCTTGTTGAGTAACAATATCAACATTGAATCTAACATTATCCCAGAGTATGCTTGTCAGGATTTTGACAAATGTAAAATTAAAAAAAAAAATGAAGCAAAGTGACTATTAGCAGCTCTAACAGACATAATGCTTTGATAATTATAATATCAGCATTTATTTTAAATGCCAGTTGCTGCTGCTTAAAAAGGGAGATATACACAGAGGCTTTGCATTTAGAGCTTGAATTACAGTTTGATGAAAAGAAAAACCCAAACTCTTTTGTAACATAAATCCTCTTTAGCTCACCAATTTCCAATTTTTTCATATCATAAAGGAAAGTCTCCAGTTTAATCACTGTAATAATGTACTTCTGCTATGAACAGAATCGATATCTATTTACTACCTGTGGGAGATGTGGAGTCCATGGGTGTATCTGGAAGCAAAAGGAAGACTAAATTTTCTCCTTCAGCAGTAACCATTTAAAAAGGAAAGAAGTTGCTCCAAAATGTTGGAACTAAATTGGTTTCCTGGCCAGAGTTATTTGTCATTCACCATGGTGAAATCTTTGACTATTTAATATATAGGATCAAGATTTTAATTCCTCATAACTCCCACATTTATTTTAAATTACACTTAAATTTACACTTTTGATTCTTCATAATGCTGGCCTAAGCATAGGGCTTGTGCACATGGATGAGTTTGTTACATTTTACATGAAAATACAGGAATTTTATGGACATACTTTCAACAGCCTGTGTAAAATGATAAATTTTGACTGAGGTACAAATTAGGATTTGGATACTGAATTAATATCACTTTTTAGAAGGCTGTATGCACATGCATCTTGGCTGTTATATATATTAATAAAAATATTAATATAAATATAAATATAGACACCATTTAAAGGAGTTTCCTTGCATGGATGATGATATTCATAAGAATTTCTCCTCAGGTAGAGATCACCAACCTCGAAGCTCAGGTTTAGTCTGAGATATTTCCCCTTAAATCATTATTGTTAGTTAGACTACTCCTAAAAGTAAGGCCAGGAAAGAGAGCAAATATTCAGTATTGTAAATAAAAACCTCAATTATTATAAAAGACACAACACCACTGAAGGTGGTGCCTCTACACTGGTTTTTACCAGGCAAAGACATTTCCCTTCATCACAGAGGGATGCTGATCTGCAGCAGCTGCTCACTCAATGCTCATGGTTAGGGAAGAAGGTCATTTTCCATGTCAGCTGTTCTAGAAGTATAAAGTACTGTAATAATTTTTAATAGCTTTGGAGAATAAGAATCACAATGTCCCAAGGAAAATACTTGCTGTCAAATATACTGAAATCACTCTTTCCTTTTTAAAACACAAGCTATGTTTCTGCTTTCCTCTTGGACCAATGTGTGTAATTTCTCCTTTTTTTTTTTTTTTTCTTTTTCGGGCAAAAATTTCAGCTGTTCCTCATAATTAAACAGTGCTGCAGAAATCTTTCACTCCAGAGTGAAAGCATCAATTATTATGTAACTTCTTGAGCTGATTTTAGACCACATAATCACCCTTATTATTGCACACTCGGAGGTGCCAGGAATACAAAGGCAGCACTCCTCACCCAAACCCTCTGTCAGCAGCAGAAGGGGCTGCAGTGAGGCTCTGCTCCCCAGGGATGGGCTTGGTTAGAGAAAAAACACAATTCCATGATGGCTTGTAAACAATTACAGACCTGCTGTGGGCAAACATTCCCTGCCTGGGTGGTGTCACTGACTGTGCCCCTCCAGGGGATGTAATGAGCACACAGAGCCAGCCTTGATGGGACAGAGCTGCTCTGGGCTCCGGATCAGGACATTCCAGAACTCAGAGTTAATGGCAATTCCAGAGCTCACAATTCATGGCAATTCCAGAGTTCAGAGTTCAGGACAATCCAGAGCTCAGGATTCATGGAAATTTCAGAACCCAGACTTCATGTAAGTTCCAGATGTCAGAATCCATGGCAACTCCAGAGCTCACAATTTATGGAAATTCCAGAAGTCAGAATTCATGCCAATTCCAGAGCTCAGAATTCATAATTTCAGAGATCACAATTCAGGAGAATTCCAGAACTCAGAGTTCAGAACAATCCAGAGTTCAGAATCCGTGACAATCCACAGATCACAATTTATGGAAATTCCAGAACTCAGAATTCATGCCAAATCCAGAGCTCACAATTCAGGAGAATTCCAGAACTCAGAGTTCAGAACAATCCAGAGTTAAGAATCCATGGCAACTCCTGAGCTCACAATTTATGAAAATTCCAAAACTCAGAATTCATGTCAATTCCAGAGCTCAGAATTAATAAAAACGTCAGAGCTCACCATTCAGGACAATTCCAGAACTCAGAGTTCAGAACAATCCAGAGTTCAGGATTCATGACCATTCCAGAGCTCAGAATTCATGGAAATTTCAGAGCCCAGACTTCATGTCAGTTCCAGATGTCAGAACCCATGGCATCTCCAGCACTCAGAATTCATAGAAATTCCAGAAATCACAATTCATGACAATTCCAGAGCTCAGAATTCATAGAAATTCCAGAGCTCAGAGTTCAAGACAAAGCAGAGCTCAGAACCCATGGCAGTTCCAGAGCTCATAATCTGGGACAATTCCAGAACTCAGAGTTCAGGAAAATCCAGAGCTTACAATTAATGGAAATTCCAGAGTCCAGACTTCATGTCAGTTCCAGAGATCACAATTCCTGATAATTCCAGAGCTCAACGTTCATGGAAATTTGGGAGCCCAGACTTCAAATCAGCTCCAGAGCTCAGAACCCATGACAATTCTAGAGCTAAGGATTCATGACACCTTGCTGGAGCTCCCCTGCCCTCCCTGCAGCCACAGGATTCTTTTGGGAGAGGAACCATGGAAATCATGGCCCAGCTTCCCATGTGCTCCATCAGAATCCCTCTTTTCACAGAGCCTGCACCCAGGAGAGCCCCCAACCCTCCCTGTCCATGCAACTCTGAATATTCTGGTGGTTTAAATGGCACCTGGCACTGCTCCTACCCCTTACAGACTCTAATCCTACCACTGTTTATACTCCAGTTTTTGGTGCTGGATAGAAAACTCTGTATATCATCCCCATTAATGAACTGTACCCCAAAAATCCCCAAGGATGGACTTGGTTACATCATTTCCCTGGTGCTTAACATTTTCCAAAGCTTCATATTGAACAATGCAACAACGCTAGAAAGCAAAAAATAATTCCAAGGGTTTCTCCATAAAAATCAGAATAAATGGTTGGAGACATTAAGAGCCTGACTGACAAGTGTAGGAGGCACCATTCTCTCCTGCCCTGAGTATTACACTTCTAAAAAAATGTTACAATTACTACACAATCTTCAAAGTTCTGCCTAATTATATTTACAAAGGTAACAATTTGGACATAGCATATGAAAAGAGATGTGTCTCAGAATAAATAAATAAATGTTTACATCAGGACATCAGGCTGAATGAGGGAAGGTAAGAAGCAGTTCAGCTTTTTCAACAGGACTTTCAATCTCATTGTCTCCACCAGCAAAATCTCAAGTGAGCTGCCAGGAGCACTCAAGATAAGAATTCCCTTCTGTATTACAAATATTTACTTCAACAAAACTTTTTTTCCCCCCCAAATCGCTGTATTGCAAATGTTCATTTTGAAAAATCAATGTATATCCATAAAAACTGGTCTCCTGCAATACCCAATCAACTCTATTTGCAGTGTTAATTATATATTTCATTTTAACAGTTGCAATTTGCAATTCAAATAATCCACAGGCCAAAAGGTATTTGCTGAAAAAAATGGTCAAATAATTTTCAGCTATTAACATATTAGAGTTGAACAATCTGTTTGCAGACAATTTGTGCGGAGAAAAGAGGGCAAAGTTGTTCTAATAAATTATTAGTTGCACATTATTGAATCATTCCTAGTCCCTGCTGTAGGTAGGAATGAGACTATTTAAGTCCAAAAACATGAAAGGAGAGACAAGTTTCTCCTGCACATTAACCTCAAATCTTTTCAAATCTCTCTATATAAAAATCCCAGTGCCAAGAGAATTCCCCGAGTGTGTGGAGGGTGGAAAGGTCAGAGAAAATGGATCAGGACAGAGATGAGCAACAGAGTTCTGCTGCAACTCAGAGAGAGGAGGAATCAGGAGCAGCCTCAAAAGCGTTCAAGCCTGAAAAGATTCTCAGGCTGGAATAAATCAGCACAGCTCCACCGACTTCAAATGGACTCCCCAGGTTTATTTGCACTTTTATTAAGCTTTAACTTGACCAGTTTGTGAATGAAAAACTGGCAGGTTTCCATTCAAGCCAAACCAGAGCTCAGGGCGAGAGGCTGCTTCCAAAACATCACAGCACTGAAACCATGAGAACCACAGGTCCCCTGGGAAAAGAGTCCCCAAATTCCCCAAAACAGGAGGATGAATGTAATTCTTCCTGCCTTGTTGCAGGTATAATCACATAAAAATTAGGGAACTTTGTGGTTTAAATTTTCCTAATAAAGAACTGCTGTTCCTACTCCCATATCTTTGCCTGAGAGTGCCTTAATTTCAAAACTATGATAATTTGGAGGGAGAGGGTTTGCATTTTCCATTTCAGGGGAGGCTCCTGCCTTCCTTAGCAGACTCCTGTCTGTCCAAACCAAAACACACTCACACAACCAGGATGAACCACCTGAAAGGACCTTTTGCAGAGGCCTCCCAAGGAGGTTCTCCATCCTCAGCCCCAACCAGCATCTCCACATCCACAGCAGCTCAGCATCATTCCTGGAGGATGTGGACAAGGCTGTTTCTTTGCTAAAACAATCCTGGGACAGGATCTTTGCACAGCAGCTGAAGATAAAAGTTTTCCACAAGTTTCAATTTATAATCATCAAACCCAGTTTTTTCTGCCTAGGCAATAAAAGATAATGAGTTTTGTGATATCTGCCTAATGCCAATTTTTTAGATGATGTGTTATCAAATGAATCAAAATGCAGCTTACTGAGTTAACATCAGAAATCACATTCTCTCACAAATTAGGCCCACTTAGATTATATTTCCCTCCCTAAACATTCCAATTCCCCCCACAGAAAGCAACGTGATAAAGGTCAGGATGGAAATTGTGATTCTGCTGTGTAATCTGCTTTGCAAATTTGTATCAGTGGTCAAAATGCCCAGAAAACTCAATTACTGACTTGTTACACAACCACACATCAGCAGACAGAGGTTATTTCTAAAATTAGTACCCAAATGCAAAAAACATGGTCTCTGATTCCAGATGTACAGCCTTCGCTTGATGTTTATATTGTTAAATATTAATGGAAGCACTGTCTATTATTTCAGGCAAATTATCAGGGACATAATAGTTTAGTTAAATAGGTGCATTGTCAGCTGGAGGGGAAAAAAAGCCTCTGTGTCTGTTTGAATACCACATTTCAACGTGGTGTTCTAATCAAAATAGTCATCAGATGTTACTTTTAATCACTATTATAATTTTTCCTTGAACTTTCATTTTTTATGCAAATCTTGTTTTAGAGTTTAGTGTTCTATTGCCAGCAATAATTCCAGGTAGCTTTTGAAAGAGAGGACCCTGCTGAGAGTGTAATGAATCAGTAAATGATACCAGCTTTTCTCGTGGACAAAAACAATTCTGGTGGCTGCATTTACACTCTCATTGGGTTGTACCTGCAGAATATAAATTGGCCTAATTCTAAATCATCCAAGGGAAAATGATGCAAAATGAATTTCAATTACACTATTTCTGTTTTACCAAAAAGCTTATCACACTATGGGGTGAAAAATCAACCCCTCCATAGGATTTATGTTCTGATGAAAGATATAACAATGGAATTTTACATTTAAAATTTCTCCAGTCAATTTCATTCTTTTCTTTCTTACTCCTACGTATCTCATCACTTCCTTTCATGATAAAAATAATTAAATGCCTTTTTTGCAAGTGCTGCATTTTCTGCTTCAGTTAAAAAGTTCTCTTTTTTGCAAGACTTTTACAACCCTATTTTATTTTCTAAGAGCATCTGCCAATGAAACATCTCCCCACCACCACCCTCAAGTCAGGCTTTGTCTTCTTGCAACCAAACCAACATTTGTAGGTTATTCTCCCTTTCAGACTGAGCCTGTCACTGCCTCATGCAGATTTTGCGCTGCAGTACAGCTACTTTTGTGAAATAATAATTTACATGACAGAAAATATAGGACAGGTTGCTCAAATAAGAAGAAATAATGCTGCAGCATAAACTCTGCTTCCCTACTGCGCTCATGCTACTCAATGTCAGAAATTTCTGGAGGCCTGGTGCTCTATAAAGTAGTTTTACATACAACTTTCCTTTAGGAGAACTCCCAAGGCACACTGGAAAGAAAAGCAAATTCTTGGTAACGTGCAGAATTAAGGAAGAAATAAAGATAAGATTTAATGACTGAGAGAAATCAACTGGTTTTGTATTAAAGGAGGAAAAACTGCAATTAAGTGAGAAATATGAGGCAGGAATGCAGGAGGTGGGATGCAGGAGGATGTGGGGGTGAGCAGGGGTCAGGGAACTACAATGGACAGAGCTCAGAAAGACTTGTGCAAAGTCCAAAATTTCCAGGCAGTTCTTGCGGACTAAAAGCAGCAAAGCCAACAAAGGGGAGAACGGTATGGGAGGCACTGGAAGCAGGAGGAGAAGGCAGGAGAGAATACCTGAGCCCTTTGAAGGACTGGGCAGAGACATCCCAACGTTATTGAAAGAGCTTTTCAAAGTCAGGAAAGCTGGGCTGTGGATCTGAGCAGCACTTCCATCCCCAGCCCAGCCCTGTGCTCAGGGCAGCTCTCAGATCCTCAGCCCTGTTGTGCTCCCCTTGCTCTGAGGGGATGTAACTCTGAAGGTGAAGGGTTTGGATTTTGCTGCTTGTCCAGGCTGTGCTCCCTGGGGACGTGGAATGTTCTTAAGCTGCTCCGTTTGGCTGCCTCAGCTCTGCCAAACCCACATCCAGCTGCTCTGGAGAGAGAGCTGGGCATTCACACAATGACCAGGTTGGAAGAGACCTTCAAGATCATCGTGTCCAACCCAGCCCCAACACCCCAACTAAACCCTGGCACCCAGTGCCACATCCAGGCTTTGTCAAACACACCCAGGGATGGGGACTCCACCACCTCCCCAGGCAGCCATTCCAGAATTTTATCATCCTTCCTGTGAAAAACATTTTCCTAATATCCAGCCTGTATTTCCCTTGGTGCAGCCTGAGGCTGTGTGCTCTGGTTGTGTCAGTGCTGCTGCAGACAGAGCCCAGCCCCAGCTGAGCACAGGCACCTTTCAGGAACTGTACAGAGTGATAAGGTCACCTCTGAGTCTCCTTTTCTCCAGGCTGAGCACCCCCAGCTCCCTCAGGGGTTCCTCACAGGGTTTGTGTTCCCAGCCCCTCTGGATGTGCTCAGCGTCCCAACGTCCTTCCCAAACTGAGGGCCCAGAGCTGGACACAGCACTCCAGGTGTGACCCCACCAGTGCCCAGGGCAGGGCACAGTGACCTCCCTGCTCCTCTGGCCACACCATTCCTGCCCCAGGCCAGGAGCCATTGGCCTTCCTGGCCACCAGGGCACTCTGCTGGCTCGTGTCCAGCTGGCTGTGACCAGCACCTCCAGGTCCCTTTGTGCCTGGGCACTGCTCAGCCACTCTGTCCCCAGCCTGCAGGGGTTGTTGTGGCCAAAATGCAGGACTCAGCACTTGGACTTATTAAACTTCATCTTGTTAGACTCTGCCCATCTAACTCTGAGTGCCTGGAGAGATCCACACACCCCAGAATTCCCAGTGTGGCTCACACAGAGCTGCAGCACAGATAATTCTGCCCACACTCAGAATGGTTTGGTGAGCCAGCTTGGCCACAAGCAAGGTAGGAGCTCTGAAACCATGAAAGAACCTGGGTGAAAATCCAGCTCCTCTCAGACACACATAAATGGGATTTTGTATTGCTGACAGCTCCTAAAGGTCTGCAATTGAAGTAAATAAATGATTGAGGATCCTTTTCAATCCTTTGCAATTCCTGTGTCTGGAATGGGCACTGTGAAACCTGAAATTTGTGTTTCAGGGCACCCTCCAACACCCATTGGTCCACCAGGACATTTGGTGCTGACCTCAAGCAGCTCAAGATCTAATTCCTGACATTTCAGCAGGCTACAGAGAGTGTGACATCCTGCAATGCCCTGCAACCTTTACTGAGCCCAGAAAACTTTTATTATCATAATTAATTTATATGCACAAATCTCCTGCTGAAACCAGCACTGAGCTGCAGGATCAGGTTCATGTGCTGGAACTGCTCCAAAACATTTCTGTAAAATGGGAATCAGAGCAGGCCCAGCAACCAGAGATCTAATGGGATTTAAATATAATTAATATTGAATACTAAAAATTATGGTGTGTAATCATAATGACAATTCAAGCTTAACAAGTGCAGCACAGTAATGAATGAATTAAAAGCAATACACTTTCTCACTCTCAACAGAAGTGTTTGAAACTATGTTTTAATACAAAACCACTGTTTGAACTGAGATTAACAAATATTAGTCCCATTATAAATTTTAATATTATTTGCATAAACTTTATTGAGACTGAAAGAAAAGGAAGAAAGAAATTTCAATTTCACAAGAGAACTAGAAAATTGAATTTTCTTAAAAGCCTATCTTAAAAGTCACTTTAAGTTAAACAGATTTCCAGAGGCAGGAAATGCTGAGTTAACACTACAACAAATTGGAAGGGAAGGTACAAGTGAAGCAATTAGCTTAATAAATAAATGGAGAAGATGCTTCTAAAATTACTGCCTTTGTCAAATGTTCAGCATCTTAAGCCTGGTAAGATGCTGTTTATCAAAGCAGGAATGCAATTGCTGGTGAAAATGTGAAATAAAATTGATATTATTAGCTAGACAATGTTTTAGAGCAGGAATGTGGTACACAACTGAAAGTAAAGCAGAATAAATACAAATCAGCCCTAGGTTTCTTCTCTGGGATTCAAAGGCTGGGCCCAGATAATCAAGGAAAAATTCAGTTATCTTCCAGTGCTCTCCCTCTCTCCCAGCTTTGCCTTCTCCTTATCTACCCTTGTTTCAAAAATATTATTTGCCTAAAAATGTGTGGTTTATCTTGTGAAGGAGGACCTACAAGAGAATGTCAAAATCTGATGAGTTTGGACTCCACAGATTTCCCTGGACCTGAGGTTTGACTTGGTTCTAGGCCAGGGTAGGTAAAATGGATTTACAAAATCCATGGAATTTATCAGACACTTTTTCTTTTCCCCCATGTGATTCCAATTCCAGGTGGTGAAGAACAGCATCAAACAGCTCCCATTTGAGAGGTCATTCACATCATTCATCATCTTAAATATTCCACAGAACCCTCCCTGCACAGAGATAACCAACACTTGGGTCATTATGCAAATTTTCCCTTACAACACACTTAGGAGAGGAGCACTTTAAAGGAAAATGTCACAGCACCAGGAAAGGAAAATATGCAGCTTTTAAAGTGCCCTCCAAACAGTGGCAAATTACAAAGCATTTTTTGATGATTCCTGGCAGATTGAAGGATTATGTTGAATTTAATCAATATTTTTGAGGCATGGTTCCACAGAAGCCAAGCCTTTTAACCAGAATTTTACACAACGGAGACATTCCTCCATCAATATTGAGACCAGACAATTGATCCCTCTGTTGGACAGAATATAACATCTTCAAAAGCAGCCCTACATTAAAAAAGCATCACATTCTGCACTTAAAGTTTATTTACAGATGCTCTGTTTACCAAAGGTCAGAATGCTTGTTCCTGACAGCATCAGAACCTGTCCCTGAAGGGATCAAAGAAAATATTGTGGGATCTTTAACTGGCATAGAACTGCTGGAATGTTCTCCAGCAATCCCAAAAACAACTGACAGCACCAGAACCTCACCCTGCAGGGATAAAGGAAATATTATGGGATCTTTGACTGGCATGGAATGTTTTCCAGCAAGCCCAAAACCAGCTGGCTGATAATGAAGGCATCTCTGAATAGAATTCTGTGCTCATAAGGATCTGTTGGGATGTGCAGTGAGCACTGGGCCAGGAGGGAAGGATAAACCCATCAGGTGCCCACTTTGTGTGTGCTGCTGGTATCCAGACTTGGGAATTCACATGCTGCCCTTCCAGTCACTCCTTTCCCCACACAGACAAGAACCAGGAAATTCAATTTGGTTGTAGAACCAGATCTCTTGGTTACAGGTGGAAAAGGGAGAAAAGGCACCCAGAAATCACACTTACAGACAAGGGTACTGAACAACTCCCATGGCAGCATTCGTGTCAATGAACATATTTAGGAAATAACAGTTTTGGTTAATTAACTTTAAAGAAAACAAAACATTGATCCCCACAAGAGTCTTTTTCAGCAGGACCTCTTCCCCCCAGCCTTGCACTACAGCAAGGATCCAGCTATCAAGGGACACACCATTTAAACCGACAGTGTCACTCTTGCTGTGCCAGCCATCAGTTTAGTGAGCAGCAGGACACCCAGAAGTAATGAAATGTGTCCTTACATGCAGATCCTGATGTCTTCCACAAACACCATTAGCTGGATGCAGCAACCCCCCAGGGGCAGGTTAATTGAGGCAGTGATAAATGGCATGGCTGGGGGTCCTGCTGAAAATCACTTCACCTACACATTGAGAGTGCTCCTGTTCTGATCTGGAGCTCTGAGCACTTCCTCCCTTTAGTTATGAATGAAAAGATCAGGGTTCCCTTCCTGATTTTATTTTATTTCCTTTTTTTACAACAACCTGCACAATTCCCTTGATGGCTGATGACGTATCTGTCCCTCGTGTCCCTCTCTGAGTCCCCACTTTGCATTTCTGGCTGCAAATCTGTTTTTTGTGTCCCCCACAAACCCAACATCACAGGCACAGAAAACATTCCATGTCCTCCTCGTTTCTGCTGGCTTGGCTTCTGTGTCTCAGTGGTTTTCCTGTTGGAATATTTTCATCTCCACTGCGTGTTCCAGTGAAATCAAGAGTTTCATTACCTCGGGAGGCAGCAGGGGTGTCAGGGGTGTGGGTGAGGTCAGCTGCTCACTGCTTGTCACTGAGGGACTCTAATTGGAGCATTTGCCTGACAATTTTAAAGGTAATAAGCTTTAAAAGAAGATATTTGCATTTCTAGTTTGGTTTAGGTGTATCTTTGCTTATTAGGGCTTCTGAGGAAACAGCATTCACATGCTGATTTTCCTGAGATTGACTTTAAGCCCTTTAAGCCTCCAGAAAATTTGTTTCTACCATTTAATTGCTATTTTGTGTCTGGTTCAACAAGGCTCTCTGATGCTCACACAAAGTTTGAGGCATAACTGTTCAGATGCAGTTTTTACAGCTGAGCCTCACTGGGGAAAACAATAAGAAAAATAAAATCAAAGTTCTTAAGCCTTTTGCCCTAAATTTCTCAATGGCCAAGAGACAAACAGCTATTCCCTGAAGAGGCAATAAAAATATTCTAATATTAAAGAGATCACCACACACAGTTAGGAAATATTCTGTGTGTGTCAACCTCTGAAGGCCTGAGGGAAGACCTCTGTTATTCATGCTATTGCAAGCTCTGTGTACCTTCCAATTCTTTATATAGAAAGCTTAATGGCCATGGATTATTTGCCTCATTGGTTATGGTGCTTGGAAATAAAACAATGGGAAATATTCATTATTATGCTCCCTTGTATTGAACTTCCACTTGGCTGAAGTATTAAAACAAGCTGCAAGGAAAATTAAACCTCAGAAAAAAAATGGCAGGTTTATTTATGGATGTGAGAGACAAACTAACAGCTCTATTCCTCTTGGTTTGCAGTGGTTATTCTGTGAGAGCTCTCTGCTCTGGGCTTACTCTGCCTATCCAACAGGGTTTTGTTCACTTCTATTGCTAGGGGGCAGCCTAAGAACAGGAACTGGGGGCATATGGGAGGGGAAATAACAAAAAAAATATTACAAAAGCCCCCAAAACCCAGCAACAACAAAGCCACCAAATGACTACAAAGAATAATAAAAAAGAAAGCAACTCATTGTTGTATTCAGTACTTCAAGAAGAATCATTTGTGTTGTCAAATTTGAAACTAGAAAATCCAAAACAGACTGACTTAAGAGTAATCTCAGAAAAATATATTAATGGAGCAAAGGTTTTGGCTGAGGCCTGCTGAAGTGAAAATTTATCTCTAATTTCTTCATCAGTTATTATAGATTATGGCAGATAATTTTTGAGAAACATCTGCAATATATTTCGACAAGGCCAATATCAAAATGCCATCTCAAATGGTACAGAAATATTCATTTATATAATTTCATTGTGACTAAAGATCAGAGATTTATCAGTTGATTATAGTTTGCTGTGTGGAATCAATAACACCAAACAGGCAGAATGATCCCTAAAAGCTTTAAATTAT
Organism: Melozone crissalis; assembly: GCF_028551555.1. NCBI lineage: Eukaryota > Metazoa > Chordata > Aves > Passeriformes > Passerellidae > Melozone > Melozone crissalis. The sequence continues at coordinate 3,912,591 of NW_026535785.1, forward strand.
GCTTAGCTGAGAAGTTAAATACAGGCTTTAAATGAATGCATGTGAAAAGTGCACATTGGGTATCTCTGGGTATTGACAATTTATTAGCTGAATATTCACTAATTACCTTTTTTGACATCCTAATGGCTAGTGCTTTCTGCTGTCAATAACCTGTGGCTGTAATCCCAAAATGCTGCTGTAGGTCAACACTGAACTAAATGCACATCACTCAGTAAAAGTGGGAAATTATCCCCTGAAACTGGGATTCCTCAAGCCCTGCTTAGTGCATTTGATTTGTCTCATTAATAATAGGGCAAAAAAACACTTCAGGGATTTATGGTGGCCAGATCTGATGATTAAATCCTTTTTTAGACATGGAAGTGCCATCTGAGATCCTGGAAGAACAAGAGGGATTTTGTCTGGCTTGCTTCTTCCTGAAGATAAGGTGACTTCTTTCCCAGCACTTTTTACATTTCATCTCTAAAGTGAATTAATATTTTTAAAGGCCAAGCTTGTGGTTTCATTTTTCACTTTGACAGGTTCTGAAATGCAGATAGATTTGATATCATATGGAATATTTCTCTTGTTTTAGTCTAGTCATCTTTTGTTCTAATGCCACAGAACAAACCAGTGACTTTTCAAACGACCCTGCAAAAACACAAGATCAGAAAACAAAGCTGTTCCTGTCCAGCTGGGAAATCACCTTCTCATCTTGAGGAAGCTGCTTTTTTGTTCTTATTTTTTTCCCCTTTTCCAGCAGTTTCTTTTTAATCTATCCTAGCAAGGGGTTTAACAACAAAGGATCTCTTTGAAAAACCCTGTTGAGATTTATAATGGTGAAAATTCCTAACACTGAGGTGCAAAGGTGACACATCAACAAACTGCTTGTCTCACCTGAGTCCTTTCATTTTCCTGCTTGGAAATTATTTTGGTGGGGGGTTGCAATGCTGAAAAGAAGCATCACAGACACAGATTTAAATAATTACAATATGTAGATATAGATATCTGTAGATAAAGCTATATTATAAGTGGAGAGGGAACCATGGACTGTAGGAATAACCTGTAGGAATATGTACATCAGCTCACAGGAGATGGAAAACATTTTCTAGAGAATACATTTGCTGTTTTGGGGAGAATGTTGGTTTATTTGCCATGGAAAAAGACTACTTGCTTTCACTTTGGGAAAGAACTGTCAATTTTAGAAACATTTTTGCCTCTCAAGTGCCTGGATCACCCTGGTGTGCCCAGGGGAAGGACTGAAGCAATCCAAGCCTGTTGAGGTATTGAACTTGCACTTGTTTTTGCAGAGCTGCAGGTAAAGACTCTTTTCCAAAAATGGAAAAATTTGTTTATTAGAAAGTGGTGTGTATAATGCATGCAGAAGTGCAAAGGAGGTGGCAGCAGGGTTTATCTCACACTTGCATTAAAGCATTAGCATAAGTGTGCTGACTATGCAGAAGATATAATTTCTTGGTCTAGAAACTTGCTCTAAATGCTGCAATCTTGATTTTAAATTAGCTATTAAATTATAATATGTGGTTTACTAAACAGTAATTAAAACCTAATTCTTATTAATGCTGTGAATATTAATCCATCCCAGGTTCATTTGTTTCATATAATTCTTCTAAAGCAATGCATTGCTGCTCTTTTAAAATATTTTTTTGTGTAGCATTTCCTCCAAGAGGGACTGGAAAAGGTCCCTGTATGCATCCAACAGTTCTCAGTGTGATTTATTTTTGAGAAACTAACACCATATGGGCTCTCACAGCATCCACTGTAATGGTATTGGGCACTGGCTTATTTTTCTGTGCTGTTTTGTAGACTCTGAGGACATGAGGTGAATGCAAAACCTGCCTGGAAGATATCAAAGTGATGGAGTATGAGTCAGGAGAAGGGAAAACTTCTCCAAGTGATGATTGACTAGGGATGTGTTTTCCTGCAGACATTTTCCATGGCATAATGAAGCCATAATATACAAGCATGCATTATTCTGTGTCTTCATTAGAAATTTAAACAAGCTGTAAGAGCACCAAGCATGGACCCCAACGTGCACAGCAGAGCTCAGGGGGTGATTTATTATCATCTTAAACAGAAGCAGAATTGGACTTGACGTGGCAAACTTTGATTCACCTGCATCAAGAAAACTGCATGTCACTAATTCCAGCATGAACCAACAGCCAGAATACAAATTAGTGTTGGACCAGTGTTTTCCAACTGCTTCAATTTGTTCTAAAACAACAGGCAAGTCATGACAAGATGGAAATTAATTTTAAAAATTCAAAAATATTTCCAGCCAGTGTCTGATATATCAATTGCAAAGTGATTCAGCTGCATTGTACAGCTTAAAGGCTGAAATTTTATATTACTTGATTAAACAGAAAACAGAAGTCAGATGGTACAAGACACAACACTGAAAAATTTATGTAGCAGCAGGAGAAAAATGAAGCACAAAGTATTCAAATGTTTCCCCAGGTCACAGAGCAAATTTGTGTCAGCAAATGATTCTAGAATCCTCACTCCCAGGACAAAGCTGTAATTGCAAATCTGTGCATCTTGGAGCAGTGTCTGATTCCTAATACAAAACAGCTTTTTATTTAGCAAAGATATTCAGTCCTTTGCCCTGCCCTGTGCAGGGAACAAACTGATGCATGGACAGATTTCTGTTTGGGAATAGGAGGATGAGAGGAAAAGAGCCTTTTTTAAAGCAATGCCATGTATTTACTGCATGAACACAGAGCTCAAACACCAACCTGCAACCCCCTTCAGACATGGGCACCTTTAGAACTGAGCTTTGTGCCTTGAGCACAGAACTCACCCAGGAGCACCCAAAGAATGTTAGGAATGCTGTTAGTATGGATGATGGGACAAGTTGGGAGCATGTGTTCACTTTCACTCTTCAGATTAAGTGTCCTATTTAGCTGAACGGTGAATTCTCCCTCTGGTCAAGGTATTCAGCTCAAATTGTAGGAGCAAAAGCCTGCCCTTCCTATTTCAACATGGCCAGAAAATAAGCTTGTTCTTCTCCTGTCCAGTTGTTCAACACCTTTGGAGACCAAGCTCAGATTTCTGGCCACACTCAAGGATTTACGACTTGAATCCCCACCCTCAGAGTGAAGTGATGCACAGATGGCAAAGTCCAAAATCTCTCAGTGTGTGTCTGCAGCCTGACAAAGGCAATAACCACACAGGACTGCCCTGCTCACAGGCCCACCCCACACACCTGGGCAGGGCCAGCACTGCCAGCAGGGCAGAGTAGGATCCTTTCTGGATTTGTTTTATTGTTCCTCTGGCAGTGCCTTGTGCAATGAGGGGCTGCTGGCATGGGTCAGCAGCGGTGATCTCATACCTTGGCACTGGCAAGAAATGAGCAGTTCCCAATAAATGAACAATTTCTGACTGGAACCGATGGAAATTCTATCTTAGCTGACTTTTGTGGCAGGCCAGATGCTGTTTGTGCAGAGCTTTGGATTGCTCCTGGTTTTAAAGTTCTTGCTCTTTGACTCTGTCAACCAGCATTGAATAATGAGTGTCAGGCACCCTGATTTCACACAATGGGTTGGGTTAGAAGGGATCCCAGAGATCATAAATTTCCAGCTCCTCCACTAGACCAGGCTGCTCCAAGAACCTTGCCTTGAACACTTCCACAACTTCTCTGGGAAATAAAGGAGTTTTTCCTCCCTTCCTCTTGGGAGGAAAAAAATCCCATTTGTACAAAAGTCAAGCATTAAGAATTAAATAGGTTCACAAAATATGCTGAAATATAAGTGAAAATATCAAACTTAGATGCTTTATGTTTTACAAATGGTATTTCCTTTCAGATTGATGTGTCTGAATTTCAAAACCCTGCTACCTCATTTCAATCTCCTGCTCCTATTTTCTTGCCTTCTACCCGAGCTCAGTAATATCTGTCACTGCCTCCTCTGATAACAAATCCCTCTGATTTAGTTTCTCTTAATTTATTCACTTTTTAAAAGGGCACAATAAACAATAATGGTCATTGAAAGACCAAAAGTGAGGATAATGAAAAATCCAGTCACCAGCAGTGCAAACTGCAGTCTATTATTAACCTAATGATGTGAGACTGTTTAAATATGATAAAGCTCTTGTTAGGAGTTAAAGCTAAGACTAAATAAATATAAAGCCTGCCTCATTTAGATCATTTGGCCTGTCATTTCATTTAAGTTAAGTGAGAAATAAATTAAATATTTTATGATCTCTGCTGTCAGGAATTCCTTAATGTTACATATGACCATGCCCTCCTCCCTCTGCAAACACAAGCCTGAAGCTGCACTCCTCAGATGAGCCCACATTCATCATTAAGGGCAAAGGGATAAGTTCAATTTCAGTAACATCTGCACACAGGGGAAACATCTTGGTTGACAGCACAGCACAGGCAGCCAGAATGATGAATTTTTTACGTACCACCTACATTACAAACTCTTTGCAGAAGAGCTGAGCATCAAACTGCCCCTGAACTGCTTTGGCTCGTGCAGCCCCCAGGGCAGAGCCTCACCCTCATTATTGATCCTGGGCTGATATTGCTCCTGTCTCTGCTGGTGCTGTTCTTGGAAATGAGTGTTTTTGTGCTCTGAGATGCACTCAGATGGCTCTGACTCACCCAAGGCACCTCCAGCAGCAGCAAACCAGCACTGCCAGAGATCCCAGGGTGGAACAGGGAGCAGAGGGAGGGTGCTGGATGTGTCCTGCAATGAGCAGGGCCCTGCTGGACTCATCACAGCTAATAACTGATTAAAGCCACCTCACCCATGTGCTGGGGCAGCTACACTGGCTCCAGTCCAGCAGCAACATGAATGGTGCTGCAGCTCCATCTCCACTGCCCTCCTCAGCTGCCCTCTTGTCCAGTTCCATCTGCACTGCTCCCTGCCCCTCCTCAGCTGCCTTCTTGTCCAGAATGCAGCCATCAAACCACACAAATTCTACTCTTTTTTCAAATTTATACTCTGCCTTGTCTTTCTAAGTATATTTGAGTCATGAGGCTTTACAACAGGTAATTGTGCATGTTGTTTATAAATGGACAAAAATGTACTCCAGAAAAGTCAAAGCAGCACAGATAAGACTTCTCCACCCCCCTCTCCACACAAAACCACAGGGCAGGAGTTCATCTCCCAGCTCTGGTGGATAATGCAGACTCGTCTCAGGCTGTCCTGACGTACTAAACTTGCAGAAAAAGTAAATTTTAGTTACTATTTGCCATGATTTACCCACCACAGCTCCCTCTCTGACCCCACTGGACTCCTGTGACTCAGTCAGGAGGTGCTCTGGCCATCCCTGGTGGCTCAGGGTACCCACACCAGCTGCAGCTGGTCTGGGCACTCTCTCCCATCAGTCACTCCCTAAGTTTAATTAAGTTATTAAGTTTAAATAATAAGCTTATATTGCCTTATAAACTTGGAATATATACTTGGTAAAAGTAATCTCGGTAAAAGCAATATAAAAAGCTTTTATCCAGAAAAGGAAAATGAGTGGAAAAATGAAGATATTTTTTAGGAGTTGATATTTGCCCACTCTACCAGCAGATACTCATCTACTGTGCTCAGTTTAGCTTTTGTTCTGGGTTATTATTTATTATCCTTTTGTTTTTAAACGGTTGTGTGTGTGAATCCCTTGAATATAAAGTATGAATAGAAGCATTTGTTGCTACAAGGATGAGACTGATTGAATGGCCAGGGCATCCAGAACTTGTGAGAAATTATAACAACTCCAGGAAGAGAAGGATGGTTAAAGCAAAAGCTGCCTTTTCTCTCCTCCTATTAGTAAGAAGTTAATAAAACTTAAATCTTTATTTTCTATGAGTTCTCTTTAAAGAACAGAGGTTGCAGCTAAGTGCAAAGAAGGGTTCTCTTAAAAATGTGGCAAAAGAAGATAGAAGGAAAAAAAATTAGAAGATAAAGCAGATATTGCAGAGGGGTTTGAGTGCAAACACACCAGAGAGTTCTCCCAGTCACCAAAAGCACAAGACAGACCCTGGCTCCCCTGTGCAGTTTAATGCTCCATTTCTGTGCTTCCAAGGAGCTGCTCTGCACATCATCCCCAGCATCTCTGAGGACACCCCATAAACCTCCCCTGGTGCTGCAAGGGGCTGACTCCTGACTCAGACAATTCTGGGAGACTGAAAGCAATCACAAATCAATTATTTCAGTGGAAAACAATCCAAATCTGAAGGCTGCCATGCAGAAAAGAGCGTGTGGGGGAGATCACAGGGGGGACAAAGACTTCAAACTAGTGCATTAACTTCCTGAACTTCCTATCGCTTACTCTTATGTCCCTCTCCATTTAAATGATTTCCTATTGAATTGCTCGGCAGTGCCTCCCCATTACACTCTGAATATGTATAGACACAGCAGGTGGTTTAAAAATAGCTGCAAGTGTCTTGAAGTAAAAAAAAAAAAAAATCCCTGGAACATATTAGGTTGGTTAGGGAGAATTTTAATGACACCTACAGCAATTTACAGTTGACAAATTTTTATGTTTCTGCCGTGCAGGAAAACCCAAAATGAATTATCTTGTTTATCACTGGGAAAAGGACAGTAATGAAACATGCTAATTTGGGAAGCAAAATTAAATTGCAGCCAAGGCAGTGTTCAAACAGGTGCCATCCCAATCACATTTGTTCCACCTTGGACTAATACTCTGCAATATTAAAGGCAGAGAGGTGTCCCGTGCTCACGCAAAGAGATGTGAGCAAGCTCTGCACTGTTCTGATGCTGCAGAAAGCTTCAGTCTGCCTGCATTACATCTCAGGAGCCTTTGCAAATTACATGGTGAAGGAATCTTTTCCATGGGATGTTAAGAAATAGCTGCATCACCAAATAAGAAGCTGCACATTCCCCAAAATACAGGCTTAAACCGGATCCCTTCAAATGTATGTGTGGTAATGACAGTGACCTCTTCCTGAAATGCAATTTTATGGCAGAAACTGGAACACAAAACAAAGAAAATTGAAACAAACAAACAAAACCCCTGACCGTTCTCTGAAGAGAATTTCTATGCTCACAGCAGCACTGATGCTCTTTTGGAAGATGCACTTTTGATGCCAACATTCGCTATCAGTCATGACTCAAATAAATTTCCACACTCTCTAAAATTTCACTTCTCTTTGATTAGGATCTCCCAGGTTTAATTCCAAGGAATTGCAGTATGAAAGTATCTGCTGAGGAGGTGATGTGTCACTCTGTGGAGACACAGTTATTGCTTTGGATCTGCAGTCCCTCCTGTGGCCACCCACCATCACTTCTAATTATCACTTCAAATCATACAAAGCACATCCCCTGCTAGGCACAGAAGGCAGGTGGGTGAGAGGAAATCTATTATAAAAACAGCCCTCCAGGGAAGGAGAATCACACTGGGCTGTTTTTCTTGGTTTTCACAAAGCAGTCCTGTTAGTTACAGCCATTCTCCTGGAACAACTCAAAAAGCTTTGGGGTCATCCCCAGGACAGGAAGGATCTCCCAGCAAGAGGAGGTGGCTGCAGCACAGGAAGAAGGTGGTTGGTGTGTGTTTCAAAGTAGTAAAACATAGAGAAAAACAGTAATTACAGGATGACATACATGATAAAATGCCTCCAGGACAAACCAGTTGCATTTCTGTGAAGAAATCCTGAAAATATGCTGAGAGTATAATGGCTCACAAAGCATTTTCTGAGTCTGAAATGACGATCTTGGTATTCAGAGGATAAAGCAGAGCTCAGTTTGGCACAAGGGTGTACATGTTTGTTAAAGCTGAGCTGGGAAATTAGGGAATACAAGGTAACCCTGGTTAAGAAACAAGCAGAGAGTTCTGTGTCAGTATATACTACTGCACATTTTAATCCAATTTTTTAACTCTCATTCAGTATAAACAGCAAACTCTTCCGGCTCCACAGCCCCAGCCACACGAGGTAAAACTCAGGGAAGGCGTTTCAGCATTTTCTTTCAAAATCATCTTCAGTTTCCCCCACAGCCTGAGTGCAACAACAACTGCCCACCCTGCTGGGAGAGCCCAGGGTTTCACCTCTACCTGCATTTCCCAATGACTTTGCTTTTCCCATGCTTAAAATAACTGGTAACAAGGAGGATTAAGACAGGCATGTGATACATTGGGGTCCTGGTCCAAGACTGAAACTTGGACCAGGACCCCAATGTATCACATGTGACACATGTCACTTGTAATAAAAATGTCCCAAAATGGGGAAGAATCACCTGAGACAGGGTCCAGGTAAGACAACAATAACATGGCAACAGCAGCTGCAATAAAAGCACCTTGAGATTTGCCTCTGTGAGGTGATGGAGATTTAAACTGCACAGGATGATTTTTAGCAGTCATCAATCAGCAGGCAGTGCCTTCTGGAGGGATCTCCCATGGCTCAGCTGGATTCACCAGCTTGGCCACAGAAGCTCTGCTGCTGTTTTTGAGCTGTTTTTGAGTTGCTCAGAACCCACATTTGATCCTGCACATCTGGCTGGGAGGGAGCAGCCAAGCCCCCTGCAGCAGAGTGTCTGCAAAGCTTCTCAATTTAACAATAATGAACATGACACACACAACTGAGATGGTTTAAATCTCACATTGCTCTTATGTAATTTATATTTTTTTATATAAAAGCCTCATCACAGAAGTGCTAGACTGTTTGGGTTTTTTTTTGTTGTTGCCTGAAATGTTATTGTAGCACAATAAAAAGAAACTGCTTGGATCTTTTATGTAATCAAAGCTGTTCCCCCACATCACCCAAAAGGGTAAGACACCCATTTCTCAGTAAAGACATAGGAGGGCATACAAAGAACTCTCTCAGCTGTAGACATGATAACAGTGAGGTCAGGAGGATGCTATATTTTCACCAGACACTTACAAAACCAGGCTTTTAATGTACAAGTTTTATACAAAAGAGAAAAGGGAGACAGATGGTGAGCAGGAAAGAATGAACAAATACAGCATTCTACTTTTTATGGGTCAGGGATGGGAAGAGCCTAAGAAAACAAGGCTATTTCAATGTTTCTTTGAAAATCCTAGTGCCAGTTCCTCCACTCTCTCTTAAGGATAGGATTAAAATGCCAAGACTCCATGGGTGGGAAGCAAAAAAAAAAAAAAAAAAGAAATATATGTGTGTCATTTCAGAGAATTTCTACTGGATCCTAAAGGGGAAAACCACCAAACAAAATCCAGGAGACTGCTCTGGAAAACAAGCAGAACCCATCAGAGTGAGTTAGGATGGGGATGGCTCAGTAGTGGCTGGAGCAAGGCTTGGAGGGTGTGCTGGATGGGAACCTCAAGATTTTGCATTTTTTTAAGGTGAAAATCCAGCTTTAGAGAGCAAAATGGATTTATAAAAAGCTTTGGTGAGAAAAACCCCAACATTCACTCCCTGAGCACTGTGCACTCTCAGTAGGGATCCATTTTGCTCTCCCTCCAGCAACTTTCACTGCCTTTTCCACCTGTAACAAACTGATACAGACCTCCCAGGAGCTCCTTTTTTCTCCATAATCACTCAGGCTTGGCTGGAGATCTGCTCCCTGCTCTTTCTGTGTGTCCTGTTGCTTCCTGCATGCACGGCTCAGCTTGCTGCCCTCCTCCTGAGAGCTCTGCTCCCAGATTTACACCTTGCTGCTCTCCCCAGAGCAGGAAAAACCCTCCTGTCACTGCTCTGTTCCTTGTGCAGGAAACGAGACAAGACAACCACCATCCCTTCAGCTGCCAGCCTATGTGGTGACAAACCATGCTGTGCTCACCCAGAAATGAGCAAATACTGCAAAAACACCTCCTGCCCCAAGGGGTTGCTACAAAGAACCTTAAAGCGCTGGAAAAAGGAACCAAGAATGTGAGAAAAGATAAAATAATCAGCAATGGGGTGAAAAGAAAAGTATGTGACAGCTGATGAGCTGTCCAAGCCACCAGTGACCTCTCTGAATCCTGCTCAAACACAATCCAGTTTGCTGACCATGTTTATTCTCTCATGAAATATTTTTTCCACTTTTAATGTAGGAGCTCCAGCATAGGACACAATCTTTATTCTCCTTTATAACCAGTTGTGCCAACTGTTCCTACTATCCAAACTAAACCTCCCTTGGACGCAAGTTGTGCCAAGGGAGGTTTAGTTTGGATATCAGGAAGAGTTTCTTCACCAAAAGGGTGGTCAAGCATTGTAACAGGTTATCCAGGGAAATGTCCTGGAAGTGTTCACCAGCCCTGAAAATATTAAAAAAACCTGTGGATGTGGCACTTGAGGACATGGGTTAGTGGTGGCCTTGGCACCGCTGGGTTATTGATTGGACTCCATGACCTTGGAGGTCTTTTCCTGCTTAATGTCTCTATGAGCATTAAAAACACTTTTAATCAGGATCTTTGAGGACCATCATTTTTAACTGGAAAGAACCAGTTTCAATGAAACTTCATGAAAAATTTTCAGCACCAATTGTGGTCTGTTAAAAACAGACTGAGGTTCAAGTTCTTATAGAGAAAACAATCTTTCCAGGTGCATATTTTCACCATGCCACTATTGCCTTTCATTTTTTAACAGTCTCCACTTCATCCTTGTGCTGATCCAGATCATCATTGAAAACCAAGCAGGAGATGCAATGCGTGCCCTGTTCCAGGCTACTGAAACTTTTCCTAAAAGTTATAAATTAATTTTTTTTTCCCCTAATTAAACTTCTGTCTCTAAAGCTTCCAAGTAAGGGTCACAAAGTCTAAAAGCTGTTGTAGGAGCCCCCGCATTCTGATGAGGTTCTTTAACCCTCCCACCCGGTAACACACACGAGAGTCCAACACAAATCACACTTGGAGTCACTGCTGCCAGATGGAACCCATTTGTTGAGTGCTTGGAAGACAAGGACCCTCCTCTCATCGGAGCATTGCTTCTCATCAGTGACAGGTCATTCAGGCACAAGATGTTTCTCACGCCCAGCACACGCTGGGCATGGCAGCACATTCTGTGCCCTCTCCAGTGCCAGGAGCTGCTCAGGGGGCTCTCGTTCATTTGCAATCTTGATCTGATTTGTGCAGGGCAGAGCAGCCCCAGCTCCAGCATGCTGCACAATCCTTCCTGAGCTGCTCTCGTTCCTGAAAGGCACAGAATTGTGCCAGGCTCCAGAAAGGAAGAGCGCACATTCCGTTTGATGTGGCGCCTTACGTCTCTTTTTGGTGCATTTAAAAATTCCCTTTCATTATGCTCATAAAAGCTGCATCCATCAGGCTGCTGAGCCCAACAGCTGTGCTGCATATAGATCCTGATACCCACAGGCAAAACCCTTTTATGGGACACCTCATGGGATCAGAGACAGAGGCTCCAAATGTTTCAACTAAGCCGTAGCTGCGATGACAAATAAATATTTGAGACACACAGACATGTATTCAGGCTTCCCACTTTTGATTCCTAAATAAAGCCTATAAAATATGTAGTTATGCCTGGAATCAAATGCCTTGTGCCACACACACTCTGAAACTTATTACCTGGGTTTTACAGCAATGCTATCATCCATTTAAGCAGACAACTTATCCTAAGATTGTATCAGTGATAAAGAATATTAAGTTTAATATTTATTACCCCTCCTGACCCACATTTAAGCAACCACAACTGTTGATTTCTGCTGCACGAGGGATTATCTGTGTGGGATTTCTAACCAAGTTAAAGAAGAAGCTGTCTAAAATTGCCCAAAAAGCTTTCTCTAGGGGGTTTTCAAGCCAAATTTTCCACTTATGAAATCTGACTTTCTGAATGGTGGCCTCACTTGTGAAAGTGCAACTTGTACTGTCAGAAAAATGGAAAATATACTCCAAGGAATTGAGGTCCTCATTGCAGCTGACTTATTGCATTGCCCAAGTACAAAGCTGAACTGTAAATGTATCAGATAATGCAAAAAGTCACTAATTCCTTTCTATATTAATCACAACACTAATATGGACATATGTAAGGGGTTTAAGAAGAGAAAATGAACATTCACAGGGTCTAATTTAGAAAAACATGTAAGTATATTCATGTTCAGCTTTACTTGCATATTTTACTCATATTTTAATAGTGATTCAAGTAAATTTTATCAGTTCAGGTTTCTTAGCTGATTTTGGCCTAGACATTCAATATTTCCATGCTTTATCCTTCACCTCCCCATTGCATGAAGCTGGTGCAACAAGAATTCATTTTGAGACGTTGGAAGGGATCCTCACACCTGGAAAATCCTGAATAAAAGGGGGCACAAAGAGCAGAATAATTTGGCAGCCACCACCATTGCTGAGAGGCAATGGTGCTCTCAGCCTGGCTGCTCTTTTTGTCCTTTGCTGTTTTAGTTTTAGTGGTTATTTCTTTCCTAATGGATTGCTGCAGCAAAGGACCAGAAATGAGTAATAAGAGTAATTTGCTGTTTCCATTGCAGGACAACACAAGTTATATTTCCTTGTGCTGGACAGAGAATATTGTGGGGAGGGTAGAGCCATCAGCAAATCCCTGGGAAGGTTAAAGGGAAATGCCAGGGCTGCAAGGGGCTCACTCAGTCACACACAGGCAGGCAGCAGAGCTCACACCCTGCAGAGGGTGAGGGCAGGGAAATGGTGACTCCAGGCTGGGCCATCCCAGGGCTGGGGCACAGCTGGAGCACAGGGACAACATCTGCACATCCATGGGTGAATCCCCAATGAGGGGCTGAGGCTGCTGGGAATAAATCCTGAATTCTGTGCATTTCCAGAGCACTGAGGGTTGGTGAGAGTGGTACTGTCCTGCTCACAGTAACCAAAATGTCACATTTCCCACATCCCCTGAACTGTAAAAGCATAAAATAATGCAAAAAAGTCACTAATTCCTTTCTATATTAATCACAACATTAATGTGGACATCTGTAAGGGGTTTAAGAAGAGAAAATGAACATTCACAGGGTCTAATTTAGGAAAACGTGTAAGTATATTCATGTTCAGCTTTACTTGCATATTTTACTCATATTTTAATAGTGATTCAAGTAAATTTTATCAATTCAGATTTCCTAGCTGATTTTGGCCTAGACATTCAATATTTCCATGCTTCATCCTTCACCTCCCCCATGCTACTTCCCAAACCAAATTTTATAGTGTAGTTGTTATTAATTATGTCACAGTTATTCTAATTCTGCATAAAATTTTGCCTGCTGCAACTAAACACCTTTAAAATATACAGCTGAAGACACAAATATTCCTAATGAAAGGAATATGCACGACATGAGCTCAATTGAAATGATTTTACAATGTTAATAAATTAAAATCAGTATCAATGAATAAGAAATAACATTCCTAGGTAAAACTCAAATGTTCAGATTCAGGCACAGGGATCAGTTTAAAGCAAATTATCATTGACTAATATGAGGAAATGTGTGTTTCTTACTAGTGACTGACTATAATTGAAATAATTTCACTTTGGGCCAGCACAAGGAGAACAAGCAGCACCTCATGAGCAGCATTTGTGCTTTTAGGTCATGCAAGTTGTTCCAAATACATTAACACTGTTTCTAGACTGCTGTACTAGACAGTAAAAAACTGGGATAATTTTATGTTCAGCATCAAATCTGTCTTGATTTTCATACACTGGGACATGTTTCAGATTTCATTCTTGTATTAAAAATTGTACAAAACTGGGTTAATTTATCAACAAGTGGAAGAAAATCTGTAAAAGATGTCTATAAAGCCCCTACATGGGACAGACAGAATTTGTAAATATTTTACTGAGCAATTCAAACTGAGGTTTGTTGAAGTGACATTGAAAGTCAGACCCTCAGATCAGATGGTTTTGTACATTTTTTATACATTTATACATTTCCTAAAGGCCAGGAGGTAAAACAAGTACCAGGAAGCAAAACAAGTGCTATGATCATGCTGTTGAAGGAGTAAAGTGGATTTTTTCTGTTCACAAGCTAGATTTTGATTTCATTACACTGCTGTAAATCCAATTTAAATGGCGTTAAAAGATTCCAAAGGCTTGAAAGTGCATGTGAAAAGAAGAATTGTGTAAAGCATCCCCTAGATGGAGCAGGTTGGCAAGGGCCCTGCATGTGCACAGGCATCAGCTGTGCTGCCACACTCAGCTTTACAAACACTTCATGACCAAATTTTGATGAAGGACACTTATTTTATACTCATTTTACACCCCTTCAGCACATGACTGGTTATGTTCAGTGTTGGTCACTCAGGAAAACCATCAGGACATTTCTGTGCTGAAAATACCACACCTGGTCAACACATCTGCAATCTTTCACTAAAATAAGCTCCAATCACCAATACTTAATTTTTTTAAAACATATTTTCTTAGACCCAAGTGCAGCTACCAGGGAGTGTGATGTGATCTCCCAAAGGCTCTTTTACCACATCAAAGGTCCAAGATGAAGGAAGGTTCAGAGACCCAGGTATCTCTTTCAGTTATAACTTTTCAAAGTTCTGAGGATTGAATATAAATTTTCCATGTCTATAGCACTTTGATCTACATGGCTGTAGATGGCTGTAAGGCAAGCAATTATATTTATTTGTCAATTATGAAATTAGATTTAGGATTCACTAGAGAATATCAATTCTGAATGCCCCATAAAGCTCTGCTAATAACTATAGATACCCATGATTTTGACCTTTCTATTATTTAGACTTATATTTCCTTCCATTTATATGGCTTGATGAAAATTAATGATGCTTCACCATTTAACTCAATTTCCCATGCTGGGAATGGCTTCTGAAAATGATTTTGTCTGTGTTTTGTTTGTTGTGCAGAGCAAAGCTGAGAGGAAATCACATGGCCCACTTCAAATCAGGCCATGCAGGAGAGTTTTTGGGAGGTAAAAAAGTATCTTTTCCCACAGATAAATAAAATCCCTTCAATAGGCACACCCATCTAACATTTTCTAAGAGATTTATATGAAAAGCCTCATGAGAATTTATAAGCTTGTAAAGTATTTCTCTTTAACTTGCCTCTTTTTTAATCTTTAAAAATAAAATTCTCCAAACACAGCAGACAGTCTCAGATGGCAAAAGAAAGGGATTAAAAATAGTAGCAGAGTATTTTAATGAAATGGGAACTGCTTTCCCCACTCGGGTGCAGGGAACGAGCATTTCTGACACCCTCATTAGCAGAATGCAATCAGAAAAGCAGCAGTTTCCACAGGGTGGAATATTTACTTCTGCCTCATTTTAATTATTTTCTACAAATGGGGCAAAATTTTACTCATAACAAGGATTTTGTGGTTTTCACCTAGGTCAGGGCTGTAAAAACAATTTTATCCACCACCTTTAGAAATGCTCAAATCCTGAACTTTGGTAAAACTTTCAGTATAATTGGCTGCAGGGTGAGTTGCCTTGAAATGTGTTTTACCTTAAGCCACTCTGAAATGTTTTACATATTAATGAATCCTAAAGATTTGGTAAACTTAAAGGAAATTCTCTGAAGCTCTTATGTAACTGCTGTATGAGCATACCTGATTTTCCAGTATTTGCAACAATCAAAACCACATTTGCAACAATCAAAATTATTCCTTTTGTTAGCCACAAAAGGACTTTTGACTTTTTGAACCTGAGCAGCAAGGACAATGAGCAGAATATATGTACAGCACAAACAAACATAATACAGCTGTACAATTATCTAAAACAGGATCTCAAATAATAGGGATCACTACTATTGTGTGTACAGTGTTTTAATTTAAGGTCACGCAACGACAATGACTCAGTTCTGGAAAAAAATATTAACCCTGAGTCCAGGAAAAAAGAAATTAAAATAACCCCTTTTGGCAGCTATATTGCATCTCAAGCTAAGATTCAGCCCAAAATAAGAATTTCCCTGTGCAGAGCAGCCCTTTTGTGTGTGTTGCAAAGAAAATGGCATTTCTGCCTCCCGTCTGAGAGCATCCTCCTGCACTGGGGCAACTCCTCACCATGGCTGAGAACACAGAATTGCTCATTAATGTGTGAGGGAGCTGGGTCCAGCCTGAGAGGGTTCTTATCTGGCTAAGTCTGAAACACAACCCAGTCTTGGCCTCTCTTTATGATGTTTCCAAAGAAATTGCAAATAAAGAAACAGCCACAGAAAAAGTTCTGTTCTCCCAGGACCTTGAGCCATTAGGTTTAATATTATTGTCTCATTAACAAACTTCCACCTTCCTGAGAAAGGAAAGATTTAAAAGCCTTTAGCTGGGGGTAAAATAAACACAGGGACACTCAGGCACACTGGTGCACACTCAGGCACAGTCACTCAGTCAGGCACACTCACACTCCCTCATGAAATCTCTCTTTAAAGCTGTGCTCTGTGTCCTCTATTTTTTTCCAGGTAAATTTTCTATTTCCCAGCCCTTTTCCATTTCCTGCTCTATGGTGCAGGTGAAAGGCACAGGGTGAGTGAGCTCCAGGCTGGGCAATGGGGCAGCTCCACACCAAACACCTGTGAGAACCCCTCATTCTGCACATCAACAGCTGATGAGCTGGAAATACATCTCCCTGTGATTAAAGGGGATGTAATAAAGGGTTTTGCTGATTTCCTCCTCCTATTAGCTCATTTAAAATCTTTCATATCCTTTGTATTTGTAATATAGGTCTTTGAGAAACATTTTCATATAAATTATATTTTAAAAGTATTACTTCCCCTCCGCTGGTACGTGGAATATTGATGTGATCATTCCATTGCCATTTCCTTTCCAGCAGGCAGCTGAGATTAAGCCAGCACAATTGGATCTGACATTGTGGCTGTGTGAAATGAGATTCCCACCTCTTCCTTCCACCAGCCCTGTGGAAAACTGCCTCATTTCAGAGGTGTTGAGCAGCCCCACCTCTCAGCAAAGTCAGTGCTTTTGAATCCCTGACTCTGATTATTTAAGTGATTAAAAATACAAAATCATCCCATTTCGCCCATCTGGAGTGGAAATTTTGCCTCCAGTCTCTAATGCTCTTCATTCTATTGCCCCATGGTCTCACCCAGGTCAGGTAAATATTCACTATATCCATCAACTTTCACTTGGATTGGGTAAATTTCGTCTTTGCTACCAAGGGCTTTACATGGGCAAAGATTTGCAGAACTGCTGGAGAATTTTGCTTTTGGCTTCCTGGCAGGCTTGGATACCTCCAGGGGTGATTAAGCTACCAGCCCATGCTTACAGCAATAAAAACCAAAAGAATATTCAATACAAATAAATAAATTCAGTACATTTAACATGCACACACACACAAAAAAACCCCACAATTTTTTTTTCCAATAAAAGCATCAGGGATTTTCCACCAGACAAATCTCTTAAAACTGTGAAAGGCAAAGGAAATCTTTGCAGGGTGCCTTGGAACCAGAACCTCTTTGAGGAGAAGGAAATAACCCTGAACATGCAGCAATGCTCTCCCAGCACTGGACGGGGCCATGGCACAGATGCCAGAAGTTTTCTGTCTCTCAAGGTGCACCACAGACTTTTAGAAGCTTGAAATATTGTTTATCTGCTGGTTTTCTTTATGTGAGCCAAGCAAATCCTGAGTTCAGGCACTGGTTTTACCAGATTTTTACTTTTTAGTGAGATCACCATCAATTTATTTTGCTGCTTTGATAGTCACAAAAGGAGGTGCAGAAAGAAATCCTTAATGCAAGCCTCATAAATATTTACTTGAAAATTTATCCATAAACTAAAATAAATGATAATTTGGAAAAATAGAATTTAAATAATAATTAATGCCTATATATAATTATAATATTTTTAAATAATCTATATATTAATATAGAATATTAGTAGCATTATATTGTTATTATATAATTTAATGTTTTTATGCCCGTATATAATTTATGCCTAAATAATAGTTTATGCCTAAAATTTCTTTAAATTTCGTACTTCAGAAAACCTTGCACCTTGGTTGAGTTCAAAAGCTGAACCCAAAGGAGTTTTTAAGTGTCCATTTTGAGCGAGCAGATGTGGGCAGGAGTTGTGAGTCTATGAACAAATGTGGAAACAGGATTTTTGAGCTAAATGCCTGGAGCAATTTCTGAAGCAATTTTCCACAGTAGAGAAGAATTTCAGATGACTCATAAACTCTAAAACAATGTGGCTAAAACCACATTTCAAACCCTTTCTTGTTTCTATTCTTCTGCTGTGCTATATCTGTTGATTTGCATTTTTTCTGAAGAGCTCAATTTATATTTTTTAAAAAACTCCCAGAGTCTGATGCTATCTAGAGAGACGAAGGGAAGTTTGTGCTAACTTTAAATAGCACCTTATTATGTGAACATCTGGATGTTCAGAAATGAACTGTTCCTCACAAAAGTCATCAGGGCCCTTCAGAAATACCAGGGATGTTTTTCACCTGTTTCCTTTTCCATTACAGCCACACCTCAGCTCTCACAGGCTGCTCTCCCCTCATTTTTACTGCAGGGACTCACTTTAATGGGTGATTTAAAACCAGGAAAGGTCTGGGTTGGAAGGGATCATCTCATTCCATGCCATGCCAAGCAGGGACAGCTTCCACTGCTCCAAACCCTGCCCAACCTGGCCTTGAAAACGTCTAAATATAAAAAATAAATATTTTGAATGCCAAAATTTATTTTTCTGACTGGGACACTCTTGATAAATGGCTTTTTTTGGTAGTTTGTTGCTTTTTGTTCTTTTTTTTGTTCAAGCACATACATTGAAGTTGTTTGGGCTTTTTTCTGTTCTCCTCCAAAATATACCCATGAACATTCTTTTTACAGGAATGCCATAGGTTAACCTTTGCTAGAAAAGGTTCCTGAATATTTGCCTTCACCCAGTTCTATTCTGTTATCAATAAATACAATTCACACAAGCGAATAGCCAAAATTCCAACTTCAAAAGTGATATATTTGTGCCTCATTGTCTTTTAAAATTTTCCCTATTCTTGTTCTTCACCTCTGACTCTTTTTCCCAGTTTTGCTCCTATGTGTTCCAGAGAAATAGAATTCCAGAGAAATTCTAGTGAAAAGTTGAGGTATATTTGATTATTTCAGTAACACATTTGTAGCTCCTCAGGTTAAAGAAAGAAGAAAAATAAAGAAACATTTTCTCATGTTGAAAACTTTTTGAAAACACACCATTTACTTAAATAAACGTTTCTTTATAAAGAAGAAATTTTTCAAGAAGGTGGGAGCCACTGAAAAGGTATTATTTATCAGACAAGGACTTCAGAAGAAAAAGGAACGCAGAACCAGATGAGAAACCAGCTTTATGACAAATAGTTCCAAGCCAATGTTTTTGGGTTGTTTTTTTTTCTGTCATCATCTACTCAGTTATTACCACAAGACATAAATTCCTGCCATTCTGGCTACCCAGTGTTTGTTGTCACACACACCAGGATTAGCAGAGGAGTAAATCAGTGCTCCAGCAGCCCCTGCTCCTCCCAAGGAGACAATTACCCACAGCAAAGGCTGCTTCCAGAGATGGATTACCCTGCAAAAGGTGGGAAAGGCCCTCTGAGGCTTCCCCTACTGCAGGAAAGGGCTGAACAAGGAGCTAAATCTTAGTGGTGCTTTCCTTGGGCAGCTTCCACCAAAATGAGGATCTTGGGAAAGCAGCAATGGATGGGTCTGCATTAGCCTGGCACCCTGAGAAGAGTGTCCAACAATAAAACTTGGAGCAGGGGCAGCAGCTGGGTGTGCTCTCCTTGATGCATGTGTTATTTAAGACCCAGTGGATGCCCACAGCAGCAGGAGGAGCATCCATGATTGTTTTATAAGGAGACAAAACCAAACCATGGGTTCTGGTACTGGATGAGTCTCTTTGCAGGTAAAGCCTTAAGGATGTTGTTATTCTTTTCTGCTCTGACAGAGATTGGTATTAAATAACCAAATCAGAACCACAGAAATAAATTCTTGAGCTTTTTCTGATGTACACTGAGCTCAAAGACAAAACACAGAAATTCCTAGAATTATTTCCAATGAAATTCAAGTGACAGAGATTTTGAATTCACATAATTGTACTTCTCCAGATGTTTGCACAATAGCTAAAATCCACACAGCAGTATTGCAGAGAGAGGAAATGACCATGCAAAACCAAATCTGTCCCGGGCTCTTTTTAGTTCCAACCCTTCCTGTGCTGCATTTTTCTTTTGCAGTAGTTGATGAATGCAGACACCCCTTGTGTATGCAAGGGGGAAGAAACATTTCACACCATTCCTGCCATGGAAAGGTTCTGAGCACAGTCTGGCCTGCGAGAGCTCAGCGATATTTGATGTGGACTGTGGAACCCAGGAGCCAAACACCATTTTTCTCCAGGAGCGCACAACTGCACATCTTGCTCAAAAACCTAAATTAAGTGCTCTGAACCCCTTCACCAGTTCTTGAGCATTTCTCATTTACTACTCATTTTCTTCTCTACTCATTGCTTTCTCCCAGAATTCTAACAAGAGATTCATCTCTTAGCCTTAACCCTCCATTTGCAGCAGATTCCTTTTTGCCAACAGGTTTTAAATCAGCTGTTGCATCTCTGAGTGGTTCCTGGCAGGCCCATGTACAAACAGGAAATATATTTATATGCAAAATGCTATAACACTATCCCAGTGTTCTCCAATATTTATAACCAAGTGGAAGATATGTTTTAAGTGATATCAAATATTCCAGAATGTTTTCTGCAGTGCATTGTATGGTTTATTTTAAAGATACTGTCTAGTATTTTCTGAGATGGGCTGCAGAAAATAGGAAAGTGTTCAGAAGTTCCCATTCTCACTCCTGTTTATTGAAACTAAGAATTTTCTGTTTGATCCATTACACTTATCAGTAATAGTCTGAATTACACTACATATCTTCCCTGGATAGGATTGAAAAAGACAGGTTTTAGTCAAACCAAAGTGCACAGCATCTTCTGCTTATCCATTTCCTCAAAATGTCATCTAAATTCTTAATTTATATTCCAAAATCTCTGTCAGTTTTCGGTCCTCCATCTTCATAAACCAAAAATTACATACTGCTTTCTATCATTTCTGGGATGAAAAAAGAAAACCTTATCTTGCTTTATCTATTGGAAATGAACATCCTCAGTTTAATTTAAACCCATCTCTTCAAGTAGGAGTAGCTCACCAAGTCACTGAGATCAAATCAGACTCCCTTTGCCTCCCAAAAATAACATTGGCATGTCAGATCATGCAATCAAATCCTGTTTGCCTCATGTGGAGGCTGATAAACCAAATATGATAAATAAACTTCAGGGGACCAGGAATAAGCTCATAGACCAAAACTCCTGTACAGCACCTGACAAGGCAGGAGCTTCTATTGAAACTTATGGAGCTCAGGTATTCAGTGTTCTGCTCCTCCCACCCAAAAGGAGACAAGATCTGCTTCAAAAATGAAAAGAAATTCTAATTTACAAAATATAAATAATGATTTTTCTTTTTAAATACTGCTTCCTTCCTCAAATTAAACTGTGAGACTCCACTGGCAGCTGCTTTAGTAAAAGCTTGTTTTAACTCCATCTACACCTTTCCATGTGATGGGATGGACTTTTTATGCTGAGATATGACATTCCTAGCAAAGCCATATGAAATTCCATGTCCCATTTTCCAATTAAAGGCAGACCAGTCATAAAATATCTTTCAAAGGACTTTCAAGCAAAAAAAAAAAAAAAAAAAAAAAATCCAAAGAACCAACCACTTATATGTATTTATATTTACATTTATATAAATTGTATGTTCACAATACTTCAAAGATTCCTTTTATACAATAAATTTCAAATCCTCCCTACATCCAGTGCCCCCAAAGAACTGAAGTTTTGAAGAATTTCCCTTACCTGAAGGGTGTCTGAAAAACTCAGACAGCCCTTAACAAGTTAGGCAAGATGGTAAATCCCCAAAGGCTTGAGGATATTGCTAATGGAATTTTCTCCCATGAAAGAAACAAATTCCTTCCCATGTTGGCTGGGGAAGAAGGGCCAGAAAACACTGGAAAACCCCAGTGGTTTGGGGGTTTTATTGGGTTTTTTGGGGGTAGGGGGTACATTGGAAATTTTGGTGTAGCATTGTTTAATACAAACTTTATATTAGGTTAATCAATATGATGCCAGAAAAGGAAAAATTTATACTGATCAAACTCAGTACAGAAGTGACAGGAAGCTGGGGGCTGGGAAGGGGATTGTCCTGAGCAGATAGGGAAGGGAAGAGTTGACAAGAAAAGAATTCACATGTTCTGCTCAGCCCCATGGCTCCATCCCAGTGCAGGCACAGCCAGAGCCAAACTCACAACAGCTCCTAAAACTTTCTGATCAAACTTAGACCTTTTTTATGTCTCACAGAAAAAAAAAAAAAACCAACCAAAAACCCAAAAAAACCCACACAAACCAGGCACCTAAAACCCAATCTGTTTTAAAGTGCTGGACTTTGCTAAGTGAACCCCACTGTTTTCTCCTTGGCAGCTCTCAGGAGCATCTGCTCACTGCTCACCCTGCTAACAGCAAAGCTTTTACCCATTGCTGGCCCAGAGTGCTCCCCTCCAGCCTCAGCCTGCAGAACCTGGTGATTGTTTCTCTTTTAAGGCAGGAACATGATGCCTTAATGTTATAATTAGGCCATGGTGAGAAGTCAAGAGTCCAGCAAAAAGCGCTGCTATCTCCAATTCCCCCCAGCAGCTGCCTTGGACCTGCTGCAAATTCCGAGGTGAAAATCAATAGCAACAACTTTCTGGTTTGCTCAGGAAAGCCTGACTCACACCATTAGTACCAGCAGCACAGATTTTCCTGCCTTCCCCTCGTTTTCTCAAGCAGTTAATCCCATTAGTGGAAATCTCTGAGCTTCCAGATGTTAGAAGTGCATTTTTGACAAATTCTCCCTCGTTTCAGCACTTTCCATTTCTCTCGTGGTTCACTGGAAAGGCAGAAATCCTCTGGGAAAACTCTGATCTCCCTTCAGTTTGTCTCTTCCACGAGTTATGCATTTTATCAAGGCTACATTAAAGTGCACAGAGACAATTCAGACATTTCCAAGACAAGAGAAATTAGAGTAAGGGAAGATAATGCAGCCAACACGATTTCTGTCACTTCTGCCTGAGACAGCTCTGCATGACAACACGACCCAGAGCATCATTTTCCCCTCAAGTCACCCTTTCTGCCAAAGATTTTAGTGCAGGCAGTGAGGTGCCAGTGCTGAGGTAAATGCCAGAGCAGCAACTGCTTCAATCCTGGAATTTTTCTAATTAAACCACATATTCTTTTCTTATTATTCTGGAGATTCTTTTCCTCTTTAACATGCAACTTCCCCTGAATTTCTGCCTGGATAGGCATTGCAAGCTGCATTCCTGAGCTGTGTGGGGCTCCACTGTGTGGTGTGGGCTGAATCAGGTGTCAAAAGGTATTTTGGCAAACCAGAAATTATTCAGCAGTGAGAGATTAAGCCAAACCCCTGCATTTGACCTCTCACTGTTTCAGCACAAGTCACCACCTGTGGTGGCCATGGATTGTCTCCTGTTGTCCTCTGTGAGATTTAGATGAAGATATTAATGAAAGTTCTCATTAGAAGAGGTCTGGAAACTGAAAATTGAAGTATGTTGGAAGAAAATTTAATTAGGATCTTTTAGTTCATCAGAGGGTTTTGGAATGAGTGTGAATGAACTTACAGGGCTACAGAGACTTGTAGCTCTCAGGGGAATATGACTCTACAACTTTCCTTCAACATTTTATAATGAAAATTCATCTGAAAAAAAAAATGTGATAAACCTAAATTGAACTGAAGCAGCATAACTAATTTTTACAGTCTAGTTACTGCTACTATCAAATATTCATTTCTCTCAACAAGCAGGTAACTATGGCAACAAACATACCATATCTGCATGAAAAGGTGCCAAGAAACAAAAAAAAAAGTGAGAATCTTTACATTTATCTCAGGTTTTTTAACCTTCCTTAGAATTACCATCACAGTTATCAACTATTTAAAATATCTGCAAAGATTGATTTAGTCAAATATTATGAAGACACTGAACAACACAATGGGAAGGATCCCATTCCTCTCTGAAAACTGCAATCAAAAGTGATTTCCAATTAAAATACTTTCTGACAAGAAGAAGAAAATTAATTTAAATTTTAGCTCTAGGACGAAAGGAGAACGAGCAACGTCATGTTTCATTTTCTTCAGCCTGTCACTTCAATTCTCTTTTGAGGAGGACTTATTTTCAGATGATATAATTACAATCCTGAAATGGCAGTTTTAAATATACAAGACAGATGTTTATTAAGTTGAAATACATTTGGAATAAAATTTACTATTTCTCTTTGCTGTGGAAGCAAAGGCCAGATTCTGGACCTTTTTTTCTGTTGCAGTTCCTTAAAGCTGGAATATTTCCATGATTTTTGGAATTGGAATGGAATTATTTCCTATTTATTAATTACTGCAAATTCCCATTAATTATTTTCAATTGTTTCCTATCCCATTTCCACGATTTTTGGAATTGGAATGGAATTATTTCCCATTTCCAAGACTGGAAGTCTCCCTGCCACGGCACTACCCCACATGTCACCTGTAGTGTGAGTGTTCCCTGGCCTAAATCTACTTTTAATGTTTATGCAGGGCAACATCCCAATAGAAATACTATAAAGAAAAATTAATTGGCAAAAATGTTGTGGTCCAGGATTCTTAAAACATTAAATGAGCAGTGTCAGGCAAAGCATTCTGAAGATATCAGATGTTGTTTGCCAAAGAAGAAAAGTCACCATTCATAAATGCTGCTCCCTGCACAATCAGCCTGCAAGGGAGAATTCATATTTCAGTATTTTAATGCAGGCACCTGTTTGGGGATGGTGGGATAATAGGGCACAAACTTAAAATGTTTACAAATTACTTTTCTGAGTGAGCAATATCTTCCCTTAAAAGTGATTTATCTCTGGTCTCCAAGGAGTCAGCTCTTACTTGTTCTGCAGGGAGAATGATGCTTTATGGATTTCCTCTCAAGGAAATAAACTTGGCTTTGAGGGGAAAAAAAAAAAAGGAAAAAAAAAGGAAAAAAGAAAATAAAAGCAATAGCACAAGACAGATCAAGCAAATGATGTCTCAGGTTTTGGCTTTTAAATTTTCCACATTCTGTGCTGCTCTAGTGTGTGGGTCTGGGCTCACATCAGGGGATGCTGAGCTCTGTGCACAGAGCAGGGACACAAAACAATTCCTGCTCCAGCTGGGCACCAAGGACAAATGATCACAATCTCAGCCCCAAGAGCACAAACACCGTGGGCTGGAGAGAGAAAAACAAGCAGGGTGGGACTGCAGGGGCTGAAGCTGGAATGGGACAATGAACTGCAAGGTGCAAATGGAGCAGAACTGATCCCAGGGAGAGACCCCGGGAGCGCTCGTGCATTTTGGGGCCATTTTGGTTCATCTTGGGTTCATTTTGGGACCATTTTGGTTCACCTTGGGTTCATTTTGGGACCATTTTGGTTCACCTTGGGTGCAGCCCTGGTTGGACTCTTGTGCTGCCCAGGGTGGATCCATTGAGGAGATCCTTTTAATAAATCCCTGCTATATTCTTTAGCTCGGTCCAGCCTCTGTTCTAGGGCAGCCTTCCCAAGGCATCACAAACTGTAAAAGTCATCAAAAAATGGAGTTGGGGCGCAAGGAGCAGCATTGGGATCACTGACAGGGGTTGCAGGGATCCCCCAGAAAGGGGGAATTCATCACCTGGGGGGCTCCAGCTGCATCAAACAGCACAGAATGGACAGAAAGAACCAGGCTGGGCTAAAGGGAACATTTTGTCTACACTAATCCACCACATCATTGAATGTCTTCATTTAAGCCTTAGGTTTGGAGCTTCTGAAGGGTTTTAGTGTACACAAAATGGATGTAACGGACAACATTTACAAGTGTAAACAGACTCAGAGGCAGCCACTGTCTCACTGAGGTGTTCCAGCTGTATTTTAATTAAGACTTCAATTTTTGAGCTTTGTTTAATATACAAAAATTTAAAACAATCAGGCAAAAAGTTCCCTGAATGTTGTACAAGTGGAACACCAGTGGATCCTCCAGTCCAGAAGAGAAGCAGAACTTAACATGAGTCATTATATTTATTCACATAAATGCCTTCTCATATTACCTTTTAATTTATACACTGACTATAGAAACAGAAAACTAAAAATTAATGTTATCTATACAGAAGAAGAGGGGTTTATTTTAACCTTGAATAGAGTTTTGTAAAACTCTACAGTATAGACTGAAAACTAAAAATTGGACACAGACACACACACACTTAATTAATGTTATTGTAATTAGATACTCCAGCACAAAAGAGAGCTAAATTTGGGTAGAATTTGGAGATAAAGAAATTTCCCAATTGATGGTATTAAGATACAATCTCCTACAAACCAGCATATTTTAAATGATTTTTGCTACATGCACTCTAAAAATAGAAAGTCATAAGAAAACAGAAAAGATAAAAGAAAGTGGAAATAAAATGACAGAGATGTGTCTGTTGTCTGATGACATTTGGGGAATCAAAAATAAAACCCCATTGGTGCTAGAAGAATTATCCAAAAATAACACACTGGGAAATTAGAATTATGCTAGTATCACTAAAAATAACCACCTACATATTTGAAAATACCCTTTTCATGTTAAAAGGAAATAAAAAATCAGATCTTGCGCCTCTGGGATAACTCTTGAGTCCCAAGTACTCCGAGGTGCAAGTCCACCAAACTAAGCAATTATTCCTATAGTAACTTGGAAGTAATTCCATTTATTTTCAGTGCTAACTCTACTTGATTCATGCTGGTTGTAAACTGACCCCTTCCAGATGTTCTCCTTTCTCCTCTCTTCAGCACTGAGCATCCTGAAAGTATTGATAGTTGTGTTAAAAAGCCAGACTTTGAAGATAAAATATCCAAAAGTTTTGTTTCCAAGCATTAACTGTGCTCCACACTGCTTCTATAGCAGGAAGCTGATCTTGTCCAGGCAGGAAAAACTGTTTGGAAATGGGAAACTTCCAAAAAAAAATTGAATTACTCCATAGTGATGCACTTCTACCTTTTGGAGTCATATTCCTTGGCCCCAAGCGAGGGCTGATGAAACACTGCCAGTGAGAATCTGTCAGATTTTTCCACCTTTTGGCACCTCTTAGTCTACATGGATAGCATTAATTTTTTGTTTTCTGTTTATGTACTCATCCACCTCTCCCTAAACTGAAAACACTGCCTCAAACATCTGCAAAATGTGCGGTGTGTCCTTAACCTGGAATTTCTAAGTTTCACCATCTTCAGTCATAGATGAAAATTGAAGATCATTGTGCTCTTAGTTCTGGCAGAACATGTGCCAGCATTTAGTAATTAATCATTTAGCAATTAACCATTTAGCAATTAATTATTTAGCAATTAACCATTTAGCAATTAACCAGCTCCTCTGCAAAACATGCAACTGGAGGCTTTTTTTGTTCTAAGTCCACCACTTCTTTTCCCCCCTTATACAGCCATTTGTCACAGTGGGATTTTCACCTCTCAACATCCACAAAGCTAATATTCCTTTCTTTCTCTTTTTTTAATAAAGAAACTCTCACCAAAAAAAAAAAAAAAAGACATTTCCATTATCAGCTTCTATTCAAAATATGTGGGCAGCTGATATCATGTTTTGTGTCACTCTTTGTAAGTGCCTTGAGGATGATATTTTTTAAATCTCTCTGCAATACATCAGTGTCAAAGAAACTCAGGATGTTTGGATGAGTGACATTTCTAGAGGATCAGCAAACTATCTGCCACAGAAGGCAGTGATACCCAAACTCCTAACCCAAAACATCAGAGGGAGAATATAAATATTGCTTAGTGCAGCCACAGAGAGCTGCAGGTTTGAAAAATCAGATTCACATCATCTTGTGGGAAATGTGGACATTTTCCAGGAAGCAAACTGTGAGAGTTAAAAGGATGGCTGGGGCCACCAATAGATCAGAATCTCCTTGGAGAATGAAGGGGCAGTAACCCACTTAAGAAATAAATCCAACATTCTAATGAATAACATAGAAATGCTCCTTCTTCCCTCCTTTTCAGAGGGAGACACAGACAAAGCAAATAAAAGATTTCTTTGTGAGATATCTTGGGATTCTTGGAGAGGAAGGCAAAGTCCTTGCAGAAGCTCTGCCTTTAAATGGTAATTTATCCCACCTGCAAGCTCCAGGTGAAAAATTTGACAAGGACATGCAGCAAATCTCCAGATTGTGTTGGGTGAAACCATAGAGGAGCACCTACAGGTGGGTGCTGGCCAGCAGAGCTGCAGGAATGTTCCTTTATGGATTTCCTCTGAAGGAAATAAAGTTGGCTGTGATGACCAGAGGGCTCTACCTGCAAAGTTGTTTCCAACAAACCAGAGTTCAGGACTGCCACAGACACAGAGGGGCAAAGTGGGGATTTGGGGGCATCTCCAGAGGGTTTGGCTGCTCCAGTGGAAAAGGTGAAAACACAAAGTACAGGCAGCAGCTTCTGCAGGGAGCTGTCCAACCCCAAGGACAGCAAAAGTGTTTGCTCATCTTTGTTCCAGAAGTGGATTCTCACACTTTGTGTTCTGTGTTTGGAAGAAAAGCATTGAGTGATGTGTGTGTCCCAGGTCTGGGTGCTGCACTCCCTGCCCAGGAGGAGACAGGAATATTGGAATGGCTCCCTGATGGATGGTTTTTTACATGGATTTTTATGGGTTTTTACAGAAGAGAAGAGAAGAGAAGAGAAGAGAAGAGAAGAGAAGAGAAGAGAAGAGAAGAGAAGAGAAGAGAAGAGAAGAGAAGAGAAGAGAAGAGAGAAGGAGGGAAGGAAGGAAGGAGGGAAGGAAGGAAGGAAGGAAGGAAGGAAATTCTTTCTTTCTTTCTCTCTCTTTCTTTAGACTACCAACCTATGTGTTAAACGAAATTAGAAATTATCTAACAATGTCATGAAAGATTTTAGGAATTCTGCCACTGTAGCTTCAATCAGATCAGATTTGTGTTTTTAATGAGCATACATATCCTCTCATGTTCTCTCAATAGGAGCTTTTCCTGTTTGTAACCTGAATCATACTGCTCATATTTTGACACATTACTTTGACTTTTATTTGTCCTTTGCACAGCTTCTTTCAAGATTCACGAACAGGTTAATGAGCTATCTCATCAAAAACATAATAGGAATCAAACTAAGATTTACTGGTAAACTAAGATATTTTTTTCCCTCACTGCAGGCATTTAAGCTCAAACACTGAAAAATTCATCACAAAATAAACTTTAAATATGATTTTACATTTCACTAAGAAGCACTTTCAATCCCTGTCCATATTTTCATAAATAACATTATAATTGGCAGATTTTTTTCCTCCCCATTTATAATATTTTAGGTATAATGGGATATGGAGTATCCTCTAAAAAGACACCAAAGGCCCATGAGTTTTCCTCTGACTCAAGACCCTCTGCTGCTTATGTTTACAAGCATCAGAAACCAGAATGTAAGAAATGCATTAACCACGGGGAAATGGTGAATACCTTGTTTATCTTGTTTTTTAAGCAGAAAGAAATATGAGATATCGTTGTATCTATTACTAAAACCCCTTAAACCATAGAAACTGAGGTTCAGCTCTGGAATTTACCACACAGCAAAACAAGTTAAAGGTGTGCAAGTGGGAGTTCTGTCAGAGAAGACAAGACAAAATGATACAATTATTCCAACTTAGAGCTGATATGCTCCAAGTTGTTTTCCCACAATTGCTGTAAATATGAATATGTTAGAGGTTAATACCAAGATCAAATGTGGAATGCATTTGCTGAAAAGATTAATATCTTTTCATTAAAAATGAGAGTGCACTGTTGGTTCAGCATTTGCATTTAGATCGAGTAGGTAATAACTATATTGACTGCTAAGACACCTATCTCCAAAAGGGAAAATATGAATAAAAAGGGTGGTGTCCACATGCACAAGTGGAGGAAATTTTTCTATTTCCCACTGAGAAATAAAAGTTCAGCCCTTTGGACCTGAGCCCTATGGTTACTCGGGCCAGCAGAGCTGCTCTGTGCTGTAAAGAACATTTCTGCCCAGCTCCACACCAGCTGTGTGCTGCCCAATATGGACCAGGGGCTGCTGCTGATTTGAAAATTGTACAGCCATGCATCCCTCCCAGCCAGGAGAGGCATGGCTGGGTATTGTACTCTCATTTTTGCTGTAGCTTTGGTTTAAATACAGAATTGGCTGGGTGTTGTACTCTGATTTTTGCTGCAGGTTTTGTTTAAATCCCACTGTCTTTGGTTAAGGGGGAGGTTCAACCAACTGTTGCAGTCAAAATAGGGTTGGGACCTCTGGACATCACCCAGTCCAAGCCTCTCCAAGGCAGGAATGTTCCATCCAACGAGAAAAGTGTCCAGGAATGGCACATGGTGCTCCCTCCTGTCCAAAACCTTTCCCGAAAGCCACTCTTTCAAGCCTGGGGATGTGCAGACACTTTATTCCCCAAGCAGGAATCCACTCAGACATTTCTTCCACCTAAACTACTCAGACATTTCCTCCTCCACGTTTTACTCCCCTCTATCCCCACCTCACACAGACAATTTTTTATAATAATTCAATTTCATGAGCCACACAGAACTACCTTAGAATTGTTTATATAACATCAATATTAAATTGGTACCCAGATTTTTTTTTTCCAGAATAAAAACTTGGTGCTATTTGTCCAGGTGTGGTTGGGATGTCTCCAGAGGAGACTCCACACCCTCCCTGGGCAGCTGCTCCAGGGCTCTGCCCCCTCCAGGGAAAATTATTCCTCGTGTTGAGGTGCAACTTGTTCTGTTTAATTTTATGGCAATTGCTCCTTGTCCTGCAGCTGAATACCACCAAAAAGAGTTTGGAACCATTCTCTTGGCACCCAGCTTGGAAATATTTCTAAGGATTGATGGGATCCCCTCTCAGCCTCCCCTTCTCCGGAGTAACCAGCACAGCTCAATCACCAGGGAGATGCTGCAGACCCCAAACCATCTTTGTTTTGCGGGCAGTCCACACAAACAGGAACAGTGGGAGCTGGTGCAACTCCAGCTTTCTCACAGTTCATGGCAAAAAGCTTTCAGCTCCATTTTCCCGAGTCATAAAGAGAGGAACAAGTATTTATGATTGAAACCATGGCAGAGTGATGCATCAAGATTGGTTCAAATGCTCACAGAACACAGAGCTTGTGTCAGCCCACAGCAGAACTCACATTTCACTCACCCCAGTCCAGACCAGGGTGTCTCACAACCAAAAAACACTTGAACTGGTTTCCTTGAGGTGTTTAAAACCACCAGCACACAGATCAGCGTGCAGCAGACAGCTCAAACCATTTGTTAACCTGAACTCAAATTAAGCACAGCAGTTCCTATCAAAAGCAAAAGCAGGTTACCTCTCAAACTGTGAGAAGTAAATATTTCACTTAAGCAACTGTGGTGACAGCTTTCCTTTAGTACTTTAGCCATGAAGTTTATACAAATCACAGCTGCTTTCCTATAGAGCACAGGGGTCTGTAACACTGGGAAAGCAGCATTGTGGGCAAGCAGAAAACCCAAATCCTGACCCATAAAGGAAATTTCTGAGTTCATTCTACAAGACCACAAGTGTTTTCTTCACTTCATGAGGAGCATTATTTTCCTCTCACTGCAGGGAAGTGTCGCTTTGAGCTGGACTCTCCATTCCCTGAAATTTAGGACATTTCCTCAAGGTTTCCTTCCAACTTCTTCCCCTCCTCCTGTTTTTCTTGCTTTTTTACTCTCTTTCCCTGTTGTGCTCTATTTTGTGTCATTTAGACCATATATTTTGATGGAGGGCATCCTTTTCCTCTGAATTTATGAATCAAAATGCATTCTCCAACAGATACCTGGAGGTATAATTTGCCCCCTAACACTCTTCAATCTTTATTACTGACACATTCAAGGATGCCTAACTCCCACAAGAAGAAAAAAACCACAACCCACATTAATCTTCAAAAATGTGTCCTTACCTGCCTTCTGAAAATGAAAATGGATGTTCTTTGAGAAATTACCTGAGTTTTGCTTTAAACCCCCAGGATCCTGCACTTCTGGAAACAATTTTGAATCTAAAAAAATTATAAATAAAAAATCTGCCGGTGTATAAATATAAATCCTTCACTGTGCCTTTTCCTTGGGGGCAGGAAGCATTCCCTCCATCCTGCTGGATGCAGTCTGGGGGGTTCCTGCAGATCCTTTTTGTGCAGAAGGACAGAAGGACTTTTTGTAGGGGATACTCCAATATGGAAACAGCTCCAAAGCAACTTCATCACCGATCCCTGCCCCATCAAACACCCAGAAAATTCCTAACAGGAAGTATCCCCATCTCCAAATTCTCCATTTAGAAACAGACTCAATAAATCAGGGCACAGAAAAAAAAATATAAATTTGAAGTCTTATAAGAATGTAAGTAAATTCTCTTCACATTGAGCTGGTCCTCCATAGCTAAGATGCACAGTTGGAGTTGACCAGAAGCAAGTTATTCTTTCTCCTTTTACATTTTATTTATTTTTAAAGCATCTCCTTAGAAATAACTTTTTTCCCCGATAATACTTCAAAAATCAAAGTATTCTTTCATTTTTGTCTCTTAATATTGTTAATATAGATCTTTACTAATGCAAACTAAGAATTGCCCATCTACGTAATTTGATTTAAAAATGGAGCTCTCTAGATGTCCAAACTGTATTTAATTTTAATGTAAATGCCTGTATTTTGATACTTTGCTCTGGAACAAGAATTTCTAGCCATGGCATAGCTCCCTTTCTGAAAATGCTGAAGCATGGAGAAACTATTTGGAATTTCCAGGATGGACAAAGCCTGGCAGATGTTTTCTATGTCCACATCTCAGTCTCCCCCACTGGGCAAAACCTCCAGTCTCCTGTTCCCTCTGATGCAGAAACATGAAATAAATCTTACTTAAAATGAAAAAAAACAACAACAAAAAGACCAAAGCCACCCCTTAAACAATTTATATTCAGCTAATTTTTCTTAAATGCAGTGAAGAGTTTCCCAAAAGCATCAAGGACCAAGCAGGGGTAAATGTTATAGAGATGGAAAATAGGAGTAATTTTAGTCAGTGTTTTAACATGCTCTGGAAGAGTTCATATAAACCTCTGGTGCACAATCACATTAATGATGAAAAATAGTTTTCTCCATGTCCATCCTAGAGAATTTTTTACTTTAATTCAGCTCCTTAATTGGTGTCTAGGGCTGCTTTAGTTTTAAAGAGCACACCTACAATCACAGCAGCTGTTGACCCAGTTAAAGGTCTCAGTAAATCCTCGGAGAAGCTGCAGGTTGAACTGGAAACCGTGAATAATCAGATTCACCAGGACCAGATTTTGCAGTGTCTGGGTTATGAAATTCCCCAGCACAATCTCACTTTTCTCCACCCCCATACAAAGGCTGTGTGTACCTCCATGAGCTACACCTGCAAACGCTGCTGGCTCAAATTCCAGCTCAAACAGCATCAGCTGAGCTGCTCTCAACATCCAACCCCCTTTCCAAGCAGCGGAAAAGCTGATGGGAAGGTTTGCTGCTTCCTCTGTGTGTCCACTACAGCACATTGTCCTCTGAGGTGCCAAGAACAGCAAGATAAGAATTGCCGAGATAAAACCATTCCTCACTCCCAAATTCTCCCTCATGAGGATTTTGTCCCCAGCCTCCAGCTTGTGTTTCACACCTTCTAGCAAGGCTTTCAGGGGAAAGAGCACTTCTTCCTCCCATGTTTCTACAACACATTTTGTGTGAGATTATGACATGGGGCCAAAACATTTAGGATTTGCTCAGGCTCCCAATAAAAAGGCATTAATACCAGCAGAGGAATGGCACATTATGCTCCCTCCAGCCCAACACCCTTCCAGAAAGCCACTCTATCAAGCCTGGGGATATGCAGACACTTTATTCCCCAAGCAGGAATCCAGACAGACATTTCTTCCACCTAAACTACTCAGACATTTCCTCCTCCACATTTTACTCCCCTCTGTCCCCACCTCACAGACAATTTTTTATAATAATTCAATTTCATGAGCCATACAGAACTACATAAGAGTTATTTATATAGCATCAATATTAAATTGGTACCCAGATTTTTTTTTCAGAATAAAAACCTTGAGGCTGCTTGTCTCTAAAAGCTGCAATTAGGGTTAAATCTAGAAGTAATTCATCTTTGACCATGAATGGCAACTCCACAGGTCTGAAAATGGAGGCCTGACCGCCAGTTTCTACTCAAGACATATGGGCAGGAAGGGGAAGAAGCTAAACCCGCAAAGATGACTGTGAAAAAATAAACATCCTTCTTCCCAAAGCCTTGCCTCTGACAAGACAAAGTGAGACTGGATTTTAACTGCAGATAATACTTAATTTTAGTGTTAAAATTGTACACAGCCACATGTTTTGGCTTGTAAACCACTCATTTTGGAACAACAAAAATCACTCTGGAATTTTAACAGATCCCAGCTTGTCATGTCACCTTCAAAGTAAAGGTATGGAATTGGTGATTATTAAAAATCATGAGGAATTCAGATCCAGCCATAACATCCATCTGACTGAGGCCAGGTTTCTTGCATGGAGGCAGCATCATTATTTCATGAATCACCAGTGACCTTTGGAAGGCACTGGGAAAAGCAGCCATGTTCATTCCCTTCCATTGATTTTCTAATTTTGAGTAAATTGGTTTAATCTGGGGAATGGTTATCTATGAGGAATAAAAATACTTAAAACTGTCTTTAGGAAACAGTAAAAAGCTGAACTGTTTGAACTGAAACAATGAATTTGGAAGGGAAACTTTAAGGTAGAAAAGGTAGGGATTTTGTAAACTTTAACTTGGGCATCATTCTGTGACCAGGCACCCAAATATGAATAAAGTTAGAATCTCTTAAACTTAAAACCACAGGCATTCAAACCCAGACTTTAGCTCTACTCCACTGTGTTTCTGGTATCTGTGACTGATTTACCCATGAAATATTTGCTGTTGGAAAAGCCTGTAGAAAGAAATTACCCACCTAGAAAAGGAAGTGCATTATCTGGTAACATGAAAAATAATGGGCTGAATATTGGGAACATTGGACAATCCTGAGTCTAAGCAACTTAGAAGACAAGCTCAGTGACTCAGCACACACCTGAAACGTCCTGCAGGAACAGAATTTGGATGTCTCCAGGAATCTAAGAGCACTCAGGGCTATTTCATCAAAGGAAATTGTGATTTATAGAGTAACTCTTTCTGGTGCCAAGATTTTATATATTCCGGTATCTAAACCTTTAGATTAACAGATTGCCTCTACTTTATTATCTTCTGAACACGAAATGATCATACCTAAGCCTTCTTTGCCATCAATTTATGCTCTCATAATATTAATGATCTGTTATAAGCATGGATTTTGGCACTGTGGCAATTCACCTTAAAGCCATTTGAGGATTACCTGTTCCTTCCCAACCCCTTTTTGTATTTTCTTTTTTTGGCTATGGGGTACCAAGTGAATTAGTTCATTAAGTCTGCTCATAAAAATATTCTAGGAAAGATATAGAGCACTAAACTAATAATCTCAGAATGAGCTATATGCACAGTTAGCTCTGGGTGTCAATTACTAACTCTAAGTTGAAGTCCACTTAATCCTGAGGTCTTCTTTCTCACTACACAACACTAAATGTCTTGCACAGAAATTATGAACTACTAGATTTATAAACACTGATCAGAGCTTAGAACTTAAGTCCAAGTAAGAAATAAACAAAATTCTTAAAAGAAATGAGCATTCTCAAAAATGAGTATCTGAATCCCCAAACAACAAGACCCAAAGCTTCTTTTCATGACCCAGAAGAACATTAGGGGCACAACCATTAAAACGTGAGACTGGAGATAGGAAAGTTGTTGCTCACCTCCCGGTCCAGCAGCGCAGGGGACACCACTGTGACGATGTCTCCCTTCTCAGGGTCGATGTAGAACATGTTTGGGGAGGGTTTGGTGGGGGTCTGCCTGAGGATGTTGTAGCGCAGCAGGGCGTTGTCCGTGCCGGCGTCGTCGGCGTCGAACGCCGCCATGCGCATCACCGTGGTTCCTGGGGAGAGAGCACACACAGCAGCACTGAGCAAAAACCATCTCAAACTGAGTTGCATTTTTGTTCATATTATCTTTACTTTTGTTTGTTTGTTTTTTTAACTAGGATGGAAGAGATCTTCAAGGTCATCGAGTCCAACCCAGGCCCAACACCCCAACTGAACCCTGGCACCCAGTGCCACATCCAGGCTTTGTTAAACACATCCAGGGATGGGGACTCCATCACCTCCCCAGGCAGCCATTCCAGAACTTTATCACTCTTTCTGTGAAAAGTTTTTTTTTGCTAATTAAGGTTTTTCCATGTACTTTATCACTCTTTCCTTGAAAAGCTTTTCCAACGTATATTTCCCTTTATGTGCTCTGGTTCTGTAAGTGCTGCTTGGAGAAAGAGCCCAACCCATCTAAGCACAGCCACCTTTCAGGAGTGTAGAGAGTGAGTATTTGTTACTCAGCCAACAGAAGACTTATGTGCCCTAACACAAATTCCCTGTATCTCTGGGCTTTGAAGCCATCCACAGTAATTGCATTTCACTGAATGAATTACAGGTGTATCACTTCCACTTTTAATTCTGCAGGCAGGAAATCCACAGGTGGCTACAATGAAAACAACAATACTGAAATAACGGGTCTCTAATTGCATGGTGAAGTGTTGCAGTTCAAATTGTGTTGGATGTCATTTCTGTCAATAAGAAATGTTGTAATTATTAAAGCCTGTATTGTTCCAATTTCAATTTGTGAGCTTATTTTATGAGCTTATTTTATGAACATCAACAAGCCCCCATCTCTATTGCCCCACTGTCCTTCCAGTGCTAAAGGTTTCTCTGCCAGGAAATTCCCTGGGCACACAGTTCTGCTGCAGAGTGCAATAAGGGAAATGCAATTCCCTGCACAAATTCCTAAATGCTGTGCAGAGGAAAAACCTCACTTTGTTTCTTGATCAGAGTTAATAGAGAGAGCACTGAGCTGCTGCCAGTCCTGTGCTTAGGAGGGGAGAACATCCTGCATCCCTGCATCAAGGCTTGTCCTCTCCCCAAGACAGGCAGACCAGAGAAAGATTCTGTCAGCATTTTATCAGCTTTGTACAGTACAATGAGAAAAAAAGAAAGGGCATAATGAGACACCTGGGCTGAGCTGTGAGATTCTCACCCCTAGACCAAAATGATTTCTTCATCAGTTCATCTAAAATTCTAAATGTAAGCATCAGTTTGAAAAGCAATCTAACTTAATAATATATGGTTACAGCAAGATTAAATATTTCTGGTAATATTGAGCTGAAGATGGAATGCAATTCTACAAAATAACAAAAAAGCCATGATCAAATCAATAAATTCATTTCAATAGTGGATCAATGTTAAGTAACAGATTAGTGTGAGATATTAGCAAACTATAATGTAAGAAACCTATGAAGAGATCCAGTCTTTGGCCTAAAATCCCAACTGAAGCAATTTATCGGGTTCCATGATCTACACCACTTCCATTGAAGTAACTTTGCACTGACATCATTATGTCCTGTGTGACTCAGTGTCAGAGTAAGCCAGAATTCTTGTTACAGGTTAATTCCTCTGTGGGAACTCACCTTTTCTTTTCCCCACAGACTGGGCAAGTATTATTTTAAACTATCATAGTCAACACATTTTAAACACAGCATTTAAATATATAATTTAAATATATAAATTTAATATATAAAATTTTAAATATTTGAATTAAATATATAAATTTAAATAAAGCATTTTCATTTTTTCATAGATCTCTAAGACCACAGGATCATTTTTCAGTATTCACAGTGATTTCTGTGGCAAAATGACTACAAGAGAGTAAAACCTGATGCAGACAGGGCCTGAGACATTAGATTGCAAGTGCCTCAGTAACAGAAATATGTATCATTCATGTACAGGGAGTTTGTTTTCTTTCTGAAGGTCTTGGATTTAAAAAATCAAATAAAAATGAAATATTGTGGTAAAAATAAAAACAAGCCCAGTCTCAGTTATAGACTGATATAACAACTGCCTGCTCACTGTTAAACAAACTCAACTGCCTTGTTTAGATACATCTATTCTTTTCTTTTTTCCCTTTTTCTTGTATTTCCCAGAGTACAGTGTTGCCTCTTCTTGTAGTGACCTTGAATATCAGCTCTCAGAGGTTTTATTTTATTGCTACTTCGGGCAGAGTTACCCCCTTGAGAAAAATAGCAGAGACCTGACAGCATGTTGGTTTTATTCAGCAGTGATTAAAGGTCAGACAGCTCAAAAAGAAGCTTACCACTGGATACCATGCCATGTTTTCCAGTGTTACAAGATGATCCCAGCCCTGATATTTTCACCCACTTTGTGTGAGACTGATTGAGAAGAAAAAAGAAAAAAGAACTGCTTTCTTTTTTGAAGAATTAAGGTTCAACCAATGTGCTGTTTTTTGGAAATTTATCACATTTTTGAGATTTTTAAATATCAATGTTAGATAACATGTTTCACAAGGGTCTCTAAATCACAAGGTTTCAGTGAAATTAATAAGGACTAAGGCAAATCTTTAAGACATCTTTAAGAGTGCCCAAGTTTATGTGAAATTAAATGGATTTCAGTACACAATGGTTTCCTGACGAATGCACTTTAATATGCCCTGCTCAAGTACAGTAGAAAACACTTTGAATGAATATAAGTTTGCTATTATTATAAATCTATTAGATGAATTGATGTTCAGCAGAGATTTAGAAACTTATTACAATATATATTCAAGTAAAAATCCCATTTATACAGTTGTCCTACTGAAATATTTCTGATGATAAAACAGTGGAAGGCACATGTAAATTTTAAGATCTGATGTAAATCCCCTAATCTCTCATTACCCTGGCATAGGACTGGCTTAACACAATGGCTGAGTCTGACTCTGATTTGCCAGCTGCAGTTCTTTAACCTTTCAACTCACTACACATTATTTGTTCCCTGCAATCATTCCTTTGGTGCATACAGATAAGAATTGCAGCAACTCAGATGAGCAGAATTTTACATCCATTTTGCATAGAGATGAAAGAAAGGAGGAAAGCTGGAGAGAATTAGATACATCTTTTTTCTCTGCTTCTTCTTTCAAAAGTTTTGTGGCATTGATTCATGGCTACCATCAAAGTGGAATTTAAATTTAATTTTAAAGTTATTCTATTCTCACAAGCTCTCATTATGTGTAAAAAATGCACATAAAATGTGGGGTTGTCTTTAGATGTTGTTAGGTATTAGTAGAGGTTGTGGTTGGTTTTTGTTT
Source organism: Melozone crissalis (assembly GCF_028551555.1). Classification (NCBI taxonomy): domain Eukaryota; kingdom Metazoa; phylum Chordata; class Aves; order Passeriformes; family Passerellidae; genus Melozone; species Melozone crissalis. Next base: position 3,951,707 of record NW_026535785.1, read on the forward strand.
GGGGATCAACACAGAAAACTGAACCCCATGTGCTTCATATTTGTGGCTGATGCCTTAAAAATCACTAGAGCTTTAATCCAGCAGTTAAAAAATTAACCTGGAATGTTTTAACTGCTTTGAAAAAGCCTAATGGCTACATTTCCAGGGAAGAAATTGATGTGTCCACAGAGAGAACACAAACAAACACAAAATTGGGATTGGACCACCACAAAGGATAATGTTTATATAGAGATCTCCTTCTTAAAAGTACAGCGGCCCAAATGTAATTTTTGAAAGGCTCTGCAACAGACATCCAGTCCAAAAGAGCTTCATTCAAGATGTACATACACTTCTTCAGCTTCCTCCCTCATCATAAACTTTTATTCTTCATAAAAGATTCATTTCCCCAGGCCCATAAACTGACTACATCTAATTCAGTGTCATTTTACAAATACTTCCATTCCTGGCATCAATCAAATGCAGCTGCCTTTCAAACCACAAAACAACAGCTTGCTACATTATCATGTTAAACAATATATATAAACTGATCAGGCTGGGGAAGGGATGTCTGCAAAATCAGCAGCTTCTTCCTTGTGCCAATGACGCACAGAGATCCAGGGAGGAAACTCTCCCAGGAAAGCTGCACTTGTGTCCTGGTGTCTCTCAATATTCATGGTTTGTTTGCCAAACTTTCTGGGCAGAATCACTCAGAATTCCCAGAATATTTCAGAAATCCCAGAATCACTCAGAACTCCCAGAATAACTCAGAACTCCCAGAGTCACTCAGAAATCCCAGAGTCACTCAGAAATCCCAGAGTCACTCAGAATTCCCAGAATCACTCAGAACCTCCCACTGCACCTCCCAGAGTTCCTCCTTGCTCACACCCAGATCCCACTGCCAGCCCATTGCTCTAGAGGCTGCAGCTATCAATGTGTTGGTTATTTGAAAATATTGGCAAAATCTCCCTTTAGGCACAAAGAAGTAAAATCTAACATGGTTTTGGAGTGGTTGGAACAGAGGGTTTCTTGGGAAAATCTCTTTGGTATTTTGTTAATAATCTCCTATAACCTGTCTCACTTCTTTTCTTTTCTCTTTTCTTTTCTTTTCTTTTCTTTTCTTTTCTTTTCTTTTCTTTTCTTTTCTTTTCTTTTCTTTTCTTTTCTTTTCTTTTCTGCTGGGTTTAAAAGAAGGACTGGAGCAGAGTGGAAGTGAGGGTTATCTCCAGCCTGGTGAAATGTGAACAAATGCCTCAAGCCTAAAGCCTTGAGAAGACTGAATCTGAAGGCCAACAATAAAATATTAGCCAGTTTAAGGACTGAAAAAAATGAACTTTATGAGAGCTACAGAGCTCAAGAACTTCACCATGGAGTTTTCCCAGCTGATTTTCATTCTTTCTGTGGTTCTCCGCTGTATATTCAGTACATTAAATGTTTTCTGCATGTGTTACAGAAAGGGAAGGGCTTGTTCTCCTAAATAAATAACTGCACTGAAGAGTTGTGTTTCCACCTTCTCTACAAGTTGAGCTGTGTCTCTGTACATGATAACGATTGCACAACTGTTGCATCAGTTGCACAATGTTACATTTTCCAGATGTACAGCTATTTTAACCCAAGAAGGGCTACAAAGAGTAAAAAATGGCATGAAGAAGGAAGAAATCAAGAGGGTTACCTCCATCTCTAGAGCCCAACTTTCAGAAACTGGAACAAAGCAGGAAGCCTCCTGACAAAGTTCTCATCATAACTAATTACATGTTTGATTATCATTTTGTACTTTCAGACAAAAAGCCCCAGAGGAGCAAAACAAATATAAGAAAAAAGGTCTATTATGGTTCCAATCAAGGGCATTTGAATTGCAATCATGTGTATCACTAAAAACTTCAAGGCCTTGCTCAATGAAGATATTTAGTGAGAATCATTGAGTTCAGGCTTTGAGCATATATTTGTGCAGGGCAATAATTTGCTACCCTGTTCTCTATTTAAATTCTCTATTTAGATGTCTGGCAGGTTCTTTTAAACTCTAGATTAGATGTCATCACTGAGCAGCACTCTGGGAATGCCACTGCACTGCAGCCAGCAGGATGAGAAGGGTGAACTGCTGAACTGTCAGCTCTGGAATGAATAATAAACAAACTTCTCCCAGTATACAAAAGAAACTTCAGTAATATTAAGCAGAGATGAAGAACTGTCAAGAATTGTTACTATCTATAGAGAGCTAATGCAGTCAGAAGCATATAAATTGAGTAAGAAATAATGGGACATTCCCAGCTGAATGTTATGACAGAAGAGAGAAGATGTATGGGCAGGTCAACCTTTAGCAATACTGGTATTTAACCTTTTTTCCCCAGGAACAGCAGAGTTGTTTTGGCAGAATGAATTATTCACTCCTGGGATGTTTGGAACATGACTTATCCACAGTCCTGTCCCCAGCCACACTGCAGCCACTGTCACATTGTGAAGAGCTCCCAGGTACTCTCTGCTCCAGGCCAGACATTGATCCATGGCATGTCAGTAAGGGAATTTGCATTAGCTGGAGTTATGTGACATGGATCTTACTTTGGTGTACTGTATTTTGTCTGCAGTGCTGTGGAGGTTTTCATCTTTGGGGTAAAATTGTGTGGTGAAAACATGGAAAATTGTTATCCCCACCAAGGAGTCCCAAATTGTGTTTTTTGTCTGTGCACACCAGGTTATGACATTTTGTGGTAGATATTCATACTGAAATTCACCTCTATCTGTGCAGATACAAGAAATTGTGAAAAATGTAATTTATTCTTTGAGAACACCAGATCCCCTTCACAGATTTTGTGTTGTACAAAACTCATTATCCCCCAAACAAGATAACATTTCAGACTCTGTGCATCTTCCCACGCACAAGGAAACAAAGATTTAAAAAATGCACAAAGACTTTTGTCTTATAGACTACAGATAGCATGAAACAGGTATTTGCATGAGGAGGAAAATCAATGAAGTCTCATTTCCTATCTGGTACCAACCAAAAGTTCATCCCCTGAATGGATAAGATGAAGTCTTCTAGAGGGATCACAAAAACAGAGCTACAATAGCTCAACTTTCCCCTCAACAACTCTCCCAGTTCCACTCATCACTTCAGCAAACAATCTTTCCTTGCCCAGGCCAGGGGAATCCTTCATTCTTGCTCATTAACAGACTGGGAATTGCAAGTTTAGTAAAAGAGGACTTAGGACAATGAAGATGCAGCTGAAAAAACCAATATTCTTCCTCCAGATATAAACAGACTGCAGGTTTAAGCAAATCACTAAAGATTTTTTCTTAACCAGGATTGTCCCTTAGTAAAAATGTTACACTCTCATGTGTGTTTCCCTTTTGACCAGCCAAGTTCATTAAGAAAAGTCATGAATTACTTCTTGGATCATGACCATAAGCTATAAAACATCCCACTGTTCTAATATTCTAAGTGCCAATTCATAACATAATCTTATATGTCAGATCCCATAATTCATAAAGCAATATAACACATTCTCTGGAAGTAAATGGTTTAATGGAAATGATGATATGCACTGAGCATCTCACAGCAGGCAAACATGACAGAGCAGTGATTTATGAGTGCAGGAACATCTATTCAACATACAAAGAGCAAGATTCAGCCCCAGGCATGACAAACACAAAGGGGCCACGTTCTCTGTGGAGTTTGACTAGCACTAGAAATCAACCAGGAAAATCACAGCAAATAGAGACTAGATGAGACATTTAAACATCGTGAAAATCAACCCTGTCAAAACAAGGCAGGAGCATTCTCAAAAAAGATACACAAGTTTCTTTGCTGAGAGGTCAGATGGAGAAATTTCCAGAATGCCTGTGTAACTCATCACCACAGATGTGACTCTGCACAAAGGCAGCCCAAGTCCCAAGAGGAGTTTGATCAATGCCAGCTGAGCTCCAGCCCACTGGGGGGTGCTGAGCTCCTCCCTCTGCTTTTGTCAAACCAGCAGAGGTAAAAAACCCAAAACTCAACATCCCTGCCCAAAGTGCCCTGCTGAGCCACTGAGCCCTTTGGTCTGAACTGCCTGATGATGCCTCAGGTTGGAACTTTTCTATTTTTCACATTCTGTGCTGCTTTAGTGTGTGGGTCTGGGCTCACATCAGGGGATGCTGAGCTCTGTGCACAGAGCAGGGACACAAAACAATTCCTGCTCCAGCTGGGCACCAAGGACAAATGATCCCAATCTCAGCCCAGGAGCACAAACACCGTGGGCTGGAGAGAGAAAAACAAGCAGGGTGGGACTGCAGGGGCTGAAGCTGGGATGGGACAATGAACTGCAAGGTGCAAATGGAGCAGAACTGATCCCAGGGAGAGACCCCAGGAGCGCTCGTGCATTTTGGGGCCATTTTGGTTCATCTTGGGTTCATTTTGGGACCATTTTGGTTCACCTTGGGTTCATTTTGGGGCCATTTTGGTTCATTTTGGGTTCATTTTGAGACCATTTTGGTTCATCTTGGGTGCAGCCCTGGCTGGGCTCTTGTGCTGCCCAAGGTGGATCCATGGAGGAGATCCTTTTAATAAATCCCTGCTTGATTCTGTAGCTGCATCTAGTCTCTGTTCCAGGTCAGGCTTCCCCAGGCATCACTGACAGCTGAAGGGATGCTCTTTCTGTCAGAGATGCTCCCAGCTCACATGATGCACCGTGCTGTTTTCTCAGGTCCCATGTAAAATTGGAATTGCCTGCAATCATTCAAATTTGATTTCAGGCATATGCAAGCTGTTTAAATGCAGATGCAAACTTTATAGTCAAGGGTAAGCAGAGAGCTTACTAAAAATATATATTCTGCACTTATTTCTGTTTTATAATCCAAATGTTTTCTTTTAGCTTTTCTTTACCTTTTCCTTAATAGTCTCCCATTTTTTATCCTTTCCTCTTTTTCTGGGGGGTAGAGTTCTGGCCAGTCAATGCAAATTGTTAATAGACAGCAATTTTTAAAATCATACAAATAAATATAACCTGATGCAATTTTCATATCCAGAAATACCCATGAGAAATAACCACTTGAATGTGGTAGAAAGCTTCCCCTAAACTTCATGACAAAAAATAAACCAGGAAAAGTAGATTAATCATTTTAGTTTCTCCCCCAAAAAAGAAGTTAATATCAGTTTCTCCCAGGCTCTAAGTAGGGTAGCATTCTTAATCAAGATAAATGTAGAAAAGAAAATAGAGGTTTCAGAGACTTCACTTAGGTTATAGTAAAAAAAAGATTGACAATTATTTGCATTCTGAACTTCTGGGAGGGAACTGACCGTCTTTCACTTCAAAGCCACTTTCACCTTGTCTTCATCCAGGCCAGCTGAGCAGAATTAGAATTCTGAGTATTTACAGGAATGGCAACAGAATCAAGCACAGATCCTTCTCTTAGCCCTTACTAAACAAAACTCTGCTGGTCACCAAGTTCACATCCATCAAGCCAGGAAAGACTCTGAATTTGGAGACCAAACTACAATTCCCAGATCCTAAACAGCCCAGGTAAATCTTATCCCACAACCCCTTCACAGCAGCAGTGTCCTTTGGGAAGGAACCTTGGGGCACTGGTAGGGTGGGAGCTGTTAGGGGTGTGTTTAAATCAAGAGTATATTAAAATCTAATAATGCTTGATGATGAAAATGAGAAAAATATTTTTTCTTTCATTCTAACAACAAATGATTTAAAATTGGGAAAAAACCTCAAAATAAAACAGTGTGATGTATGGACACTAAGTGCTTATTTTTTAAAAAACACCTTAAATTACAGCGAGTGAGAAATGAGTAATGAGAAGCCCAGGCTACACTCTGTGTGTGTATGATCTGCATTAAGACTTGTTCCAGAACAACAGAATGGAGAGATTTTTCTAAGAGAATATTTTCACAGATTTCAATAATCTTTAGATCAGGGCCACACTCAGAGATGGAAGATCTCATTCCATAAATTACCTACTTTTGTGAAGGAATTGACTGACTTCCTACAAGTATAAGAAAGGCAGCAATTAAACTCCCCTGTCTCAGTGGGCTTTAATCAAAACCACGTCATTACTTCACAGAAATCATTTTGCACTATTCTTCTATGTCCAAGTAAGGTACCCTGGCATCCTTCCTGATTAAAAAGCAATAATATTACATTTTAAAAAGATCTATTAGTGCAAGGTCAATCTGCCCCATTTGGAAACACTTTTTGAGACAGTGGCCCAGAATTTCTGTTGATCTAATTCAGCCCAGCACTACTAAAGCAAAGATTTATTTTAGGTGATGCTGTGGAATACAGGATTGACCTTGAAGGTCTGTATTAGGTATACGCAGTATTAAATTGCCCCTATTCCCTTTTTATCTCCCTAATTTCTCACTTCAATGTATGTCAAATGAAAGACAAAACAAAAGGATGATTTGGTGTTTTTACTGGTTTTTGGGTTTCTTTTTTGATGCTTGTTCTACTTTAGATCCTTTCCCTTCTTGCTACCAGCAATTTACACAAGTATCCAATTTTTCATATGGATGTAGGATTATGAATGCACAGCACCAAAGACTTTAGCAATTACTGCACCTGGGAAGTTCTCATTGTTACTCTTTGCCTGTTAACTAATGTGAACTGGTGTGCTTTAATCTCAAATTACAAAGTGGAAATAGAAGTGAAGCACACAGCCCTGTTACCTGAGTCTGCCACTGGGCTCTCAGCACCTACATCAATCCAAAATTAACCCAGATGAGCTGAGGGTGCTTCAATATTACAAAAGCAGTGCTAATGAAAGGAGAATCAGATGTCCTAATGAGGAGCAAATCATCTCACAAGGTTTCTCTCTTCCTCTGCAGGAACAGAGCACACACTTAATTCTGATGTATTATTTCATCTCTGTATTGATTTCATCACCAAGTCTCAGGCATTTGATCTATTAAACATCTGAGGGTTTTTATCTGAGGGATAAGTGTTTCCATCATAATACGGGATCTTTTTAGGTGAGTTTTGTTTTTCTTCACCCCCTTCTGCAGCTGAAATCCTGTATGAATTATTTGGTTGGGCTTCTAGTGTCTGCCCTGTTGAGCTTATTTAAATTCACCCTGCCTGAGCAATATTTCATAATGGACTTCACTGCTAGACCCAATAAATAAACTGGGCAACTACTCCCTGTTCTTAATTCAGAGAACTGCATTAATCCATTGCACTTTTCTGGATAAATCATATCACAGATGCAGTAATTCCTATTAAAACTACAAACAGAAGTGGAAGATTTGATTTTAAGGTCTCAAAGTAAGCATGGAGCAAATCCTTAGTGAGGATCAGAAGGCATGTCTTGGAAAGATATCCTTAAAAAGGATTCATTCTTCCCACATGCATCCTCCTGAACCCATTGAACAGCTTCCCACGGTAAAGGAACCCACAGGAGGAAGGAGAAACACCTTCAGTTATTCTGGAAATCTGCACTTCAAACTGGGCCGCCTTTAAATCATTCCACACAGCTCATTCCCTAAGAGCAATGAAAGAAAATTGAATTGTTTTCTGCATTTTCCCCCATCTTGAGATTAAAGTATCTGCACGTAGAAGTCTTTGCAGCCCTTCTTCAAATGATCTTTTTGGTTAAATTATATTTTAAAGCCACTGATAGCTGAATTTAATAAATGATTCAGATGCTGCAAGAGTGTGCTCTGTGATTTTCATACAGGCCTCTGAAACTATCTTATATAAATCACAGGTTTCAAAACTGTCCATATTTGTAACAAGAATACAATTTGGGGTGTGTGATAGATATTTTCAGTGGGGATCCTGATATTCTTTCCTGAATTAAGTCATTGATTAATCACTCAGTTCAGCAAGTGGGATGACTTTCACTCAGTTACAACCATTTTAGGCTCAGATATCCATCCAGTCTTTTTTTGTAGTCACTAAAGAGGGACTGGCAATTTTGGATGCAGTTCATCCCATTCTAACATAAAAATTTAGGAAAGGTGAGATCAAACACCTTTGGAAGTGATTCATTCTGGATGAAATCTGACTCTGAGAGGGCACTTAAAATATGTGATACACTCCCATTAATTCTGCACATTACTACAGGTGTGGAAAGCAAGGTTAGAATAAAATATTTCTCCAGTAATTTTGTTCTGGCACCTCCAGAACCCTTTCTCTCCCCATCTCACAACTGCTCAGGGCTGAAGGGATCTTTGTTCTGCACAACTCTTCAGCCTCAACCCCTGCAAAATGGAGCCCTGCAAGGATTACAAGCAGCCCAAGACATCCCTGGTTTTATCCCCTTAGAATTGATGCATCTTGTTGGGAAGGGACCTTAAGCAACAAATCAAGTTATTTTAACTCTGCGTGTAATTGATTTAGCACTGAAAGGGCTACATTATGTCCCTGCAAAGAAAATATGAGCATGGAAAAGCTTCTGTGTGTCATAAACCATCTAAATATTGACTATGAGACTCCTTAATGTAAAATTAATAATTAAGCACAGAACAGGTCATGATGTATCACTGCCAGCAATTGGGTACTTAGAGATCATAAAGATTTGTGGAGCTCTGTGCAAATTTGGGGTCATTAAGTCACAGGCTTGCTCAAGTACATTTATACTTTATAAAGGCAGACATTCCTTCTTGGGCAAAAAGAAAACAAGCATCAGTCAGTGGCAAATCATCCTAAGAAAGGAGACCCAGAGAGAGATTTCCAATTTTCAATTTTCTAGTTTTCCACCGGGTGCTTTTTCACAACCCTCATCCTGAACACGCTTAAAATTCAAGTTTTCAGCTCAGGGCTTCAGTGAAATCTCATCTCTTGGGGAGAAGGTGGCTCCATGTAAGGGTCCATCCCAGCCATCCCCTTTCCCTCCTTTTTGGAGGAAACTGGAAGGCAAAAGGAGCAGACACAGGTGCTCCTGCCTTGGGTTCCCTGCTGACATTTGCCCTCACAATTTCCAGTGCTGAAAATGTCAATACCAAAATACCACAAAGTTCAAAGGCAATGTGTAAACACCATTTGTCAAACACAGTCACAGAGATTCCCTTCAACCTCGGTTCTTTTGTAATTTTGTGCTGAGCCCTGACTCAATGTATGGAAGAATGAAAATTCCAAACTTCAGAGTACAAATCCCTGAGAGCTTGAGTGGATTTCTTCCATGCAAAACTTCAGTTAAATAATCAAGTAAGAAATATTTGACTTGAAACCCCAGTGATTTATTTGTTTGTTTTCCCAGTAACTTATATAAAATCCTACTTTCTAGGGATGTGAGCTGTAAATCTCCCCAGCAATCAACAAGGTCAGGAATTGAGTCAGAGTTTTTGTCTCTGAGGTGTCTGCTCATATCCATCCCTGCCCCTGCCACACAATTCTTAATTAGATCATCAATAAATTATGGTATTTATATAAGTAAAGGGTTGGGGATCACAGAATTCCCACCATATAAATTCCTTGACTTTTGGCAAGAGCAGCGACTTCCAAACCCCATCCCAAACTTAATGACTGTTGAAAAAAAAAGAAAAATCCAAGCAAACAAACTTATCAAATTTGATATCTTTACCTCATAATTTTGGTAAAGACATATATATAAATATATATAAATTATATGTATTATAATATAATTATAATAAATAATTATTAGTAATAATAATTAATAATACAATACACCACATTTTAATTAATTAGATTTCTTAATTTATTCTATTAATTAATATTTATAATATTAATCATAATATAATATAATAATTATTTATAATTAAATAATTGTAGAAATAATTATTATCTATAGAAAATAACTATTATATATCTTAGAATTATTTTATGTCTGTTTATCTACAGTAAAACCCATATGACAGCTATAAATGAGCCACAATCATCTGTGCCTATGGATTATGTGTCAAACTGGGAAAATTGTATCTTAAATCACAGATCCATGACAGGTCTGGAAAGCCCAAGAGGAAAGAGGCATTCCAGTGGCAGGGACCAATGTCAAGTGAAGTTATTCTGTATTTTTAGAGCATTACCAGGAAGATCCATTAAATAACTGAAACTCTTTTTGTTCTAAGAGCTCACTTTGCTTTTTATCCCAACGTGCTGCTTTAAGGAGAGAAGAGTTTGTGATTTCAGTCACTTCCACTCCAGCTAAAAGTGACCCAGGGATAGAAATCCCAGCAGATTTCTCCCAAAATTCTCTCACATTTTACTTTCTGTGCCTCAACAGGCAGATCTGACAATGATTTCTTTGCACTGAATATATCTGTTGGCGCAGAACAACCACAAATTAAATCAAATGGGAAATAGAAAGCAAATAGAAAATGCACATTTTTAGAAGTTTCCCACTCACACAGAATACCAGTATAGCTTAAAAATATAAAGAAAAAATACAGCTGTGTTTATCCATGCAAGCATTGACTTCTAGAACTGGTGGCAAGTTGGTTATGTTGTTAAAAGTACAGAAATACAGGTGTCAATAAAACTGTGGAAAAAAAATTGAGGTAGGGATAGGATGTTCTTAAAGAAATTAATCTTAAAGATGAGAGAAATGTGATTTTTTTCTGTATATATTCGCTAAATTTTTCAGATTTCCCTGGTTAGTAACCTTTTATGTGTATTAAAATATACATATAAACCCCAAAGAGAATATATTTAATAATGCATATTAAGACTTTATAGAGAAGAATTTATCTCTCTCTCTATCTAATACCAGAAATATCTTTTGTCCTTGAAGTGATCATGGATGAGGACTAAGTTTTACTTGAAACTTCTGAATACATTCAGATCTAAAAATCTATGAAAAATCTCTAATGTTCCATATAATTTTTAATATTAAAATAATTTTATTATTAGGATTATTAAAATAATTTATTTATTTTTTAGCAAATAAAACACTTGTGCCTTCTAAGCCTGCCATTCTCTCAGTTCCCTGTACCATGAAACAGTGTCATTTCCTAACCAGTATTTTATTTATTTGTCACAGATGACAAATATGTGACAAACATATATATATATATTTATATAATATATATAAAATGTGATGTTTTGCATGCAACATAACACAAATCTGTTGTTAGCTGGATAACTCAGCTGCATGTATCCTACAGGAATATTTCACTCTGGTGCCTGGAATGAAGCCTGGGCCAAAATTCCCTCCCTTGGCTGGGACCCTGCTGGGTGCTGGGGCAATAAATGAGAGTTTTGCAACAAGCACTCTTCCCACCTGGGTTCTGTGCTAAAGAAAATGGGAAATTCTGCCATTTTCTGCTTAGATTTTACCTATAAATCATTCTTTTGCAGAATTAGGAGGCAGTAGAAGCTGCAGCAAAGCACCATTGGAATTTCTATTCCAATTTAGCAAATTCAGCAGCATCACACTTGCAGAAGGACCTGGTTGTGCTAATTTCTGAGGGGTTTTAGCCCATTTACACACAAGAAATAAATGGATGAATGTTCTGTGATGTGTCACTCATGGAATCTCCTGTGTGTGCCACTGGAGCTCCACACACAGACATTTCCTGCTGCTTCCAAGCAAAAACATCCCCATGCTCAGGAAAATGGGATATCCTGAACAATGCAGTGTAATTGCATGGGCTGCTACAGTTGGCTTCCAAAAATCTTTTTAAATAAAGTTTTGCTCACTGATCTGCCAAGGTCTGGGCAGTGGATAAAAATGTCTGTGAGACATTAGGAGAGTGTTGCTCCACCAGGATTTGAGTGGAAATGTTACAAAGTGGCCCCAGTGCCCAGGAATTGGAAAGAAATTAACACAAAAAGAACATTTCTCATTCTCTGTTTTTGTGCCTGTTCCTACAGCAGTGAGATCTATGTACAAATCCACAAATTGCATTATAAATTACCCATGCTACAGATGCTTATAAGCCATAATTAAAATCAACCCAGTGCCCCTCAATTAAACATTTATGACAGATTTATTCAAAAACTAGTTAACCATGTGTAAGGTACTCACATGGAAACAGAGTATAAATGATGAGTTTCAATTTTCTGGGCAAACTTTATAAAGCATTTTCATTTCATCTTCTGTTCTGGTTACTGCATGTGGAGCCTGTGCAATACTGGAAATAATTTCTGACAAGTTTGGATGGGATGACAAGCTGGGATGACTCTGAATAATAGCTCAGGAGCATTACAGGCTTATAAAAGCAAATGAATGCTTTAAGAGCTGGCAGCACATTCTTAAAGCTGAGCTCTATTGAAATGTACTGTTCTGAAGCAAAGAGAAATATTTTAATATATGTATAATTGTGAGTGCCTGTGTATTTTTCTTTGATGTAATTTTATTTTGTATTCATGCAATGGAGTTAATTTCTATATTATATACACATATACTTGGCATAACAGACAAAAAATGTATAGATATAGAAAATAGTTTTCTATATCTATAAATACGTAGATTTAAATGAAGTTATTTTAAATTTATTTCAGTGCAAATGTGTTTCAAATTTGGTGTCTTTTCATTGACACATTCACCTGCTGAATTTTCCACATTGATTTGGCTGGATTCAAATAATTCTGGAAGAGCCTCTTATGGAATAAGAAGCTCAGCATCATCTCTTAGCTGCCAATGCCCTTCCAGAAATCTGAACTCTTACCTGATCAGTAATTAAATATATAAATACTTTTTAAAAGTAATTAATGGAGACATAATATTCATATTGTTCATGTTTTGCTGCAAGCATCAAAAGTAATTAATGTTAATAAAAAGTTATAAGTGTTGGCAACTACACCACAACTATTACAGAGGAATGAAAAAACCTCATTTCTGCTCCTGCTCTGAAAATAGTTTCTTAAAAATCCCTGGGAACTGAAATGTGACACTACAATAAATACATCTGTTACTCTAGGAGGTATTTCTGCAGCCCTAATGTACCAAACTGCTTGTATTGATTCCTTCCCAGGCTTATTCAATTAGAACATTTGAAAACTACACAAATTGTGGGGCAAACAGCTGTAAATATTTACAGAATGTAAGCTATTGATTTTTATGTTCAGGAAGTATCATAAGCAAAATTTTAATTTAATGTTTCAGTTCTCAAATACAGTAAGAGAGAAGTAAGTACAGAAAACTAACCAGCACTGGAATTTACAGACAAAAAAATCTGATTTCCCCAATTTGTTTCATGTAGGCAAACATACAAAACCTAAACAATAGAAAATGTAAAGATTCCTCTCCCTCTGTAAGAAAACAGCTTCATTTGCATAATCTCCTACAAGTCTAATTTTCCTTTATGATATTTTGGAATGCTTTCCTGATCAGTGAATTCCCTATGGCTGTATAAAAAGTTCTCCTCTCAGTAATGAAACACTTTTTCAAATCACAAAATGAGGATTTGCAGTACAAATATCCCTGGCATCCTGCCGCAAGACAAAACCATTTAATTCCTTCCTTTAAACAGAATCCATGTAATCAGGAACAGATTTATGCCTCTGGAATACAGCAAAGGAGAGCTTCCCTGAGAGGGGGATACTCGTGTTTATGACAAACCACCTGAAAATGCTGTTTAGAGCAGCTGAAGCTGTGGGTTCTTGGAGGGACAGGGAGGAAGAATTAGAATAGGAATCAAAAATAAAAAACAAAAACCAAGGTGTGGGCAGCCAATTAGTTCCAACCTGAGCAGCAGTGAGGGTGTGAAGCACATTCCTAGAAATTCCTGATGCCCAAATCCCAGAATCTCCTGCCCTAATTCACAGAATTACCAGGTTGGAAGAGACCTTCAAGATCATGGAGTCCAACCCAGCCCCAGCACCTCAACTGAACCCTGGCACCCAGTGCCACATCCAGGCTTTGTTAAACACACCCAGGGATGGGGACTCCACCGCCTCCCTGGGCGGAACATTCCAGAACTTTATCACCCTTTCTGTAAAAAACTTTTTCCTAATATCCAATCTATATTTCCCTTAATGCAGGGACTTGAGACTGTGTCCTCTTGTTCTGCTGTCAGCTGCTGCTTGGAGAAAGAAACAATTGTCCTGCTTCCCAAATCCCAGAAATTCCTGCCCTAATTGCCCTGTTTTCCAAATCCCAGAAACTCCTGTCCTAATTGTGCCATTTCCCAAATCCCAGAAACTCCTGACCTAACTGTCCTGTTTCTCAAAGCTCCTTCCCACCTGGCTCCTGCCCAATGATGTGAAGTCCAGGTTTGGGATATTCAAGACTCCATTCAAGAATCCTTGGGATGGCAGCAGCACAGGAAAAGATGCAGGCAAAAAATGCACTGAGGTTCAGTGCTCCCCCAGCCGCAGCATCACCCAAAAAAAAGCAGGGCTGAAGGCAGCAAGGAGAGCTCTCCTGCTCTTGGCCAAGCCCTCCTCTGCTACAGGCAGAAATGTGCCCCAGATGGGTGAAATTAAATGGAAATATGAGCAGGGGAAATTAGACAGTTTAAGAAAATTATCCCTGGTGATTCTGAAAGGCAAAATTATTTTTGCATCATTTTCAGAGGTTGTTTTCTCACACGGAAAAGGAGCAAATGCAAAGGCTCGTGGTGGTGGGACCAAGGGCCATGCAGGGTCACAGCTTTATGAGCCACCACACTCTGGTGTTCTGCACAGCTGGTTAGTGGCACCTTATTGTGCTGCTGGAGAGCTGCCTGAAATGAAAAATTATTATTTTGCTGTTTACAGCTCATGCAGAGAGGGTAGGCAGAGGTTTCAGAAGGAAACACAGACATCAAAATAAATCAGCACAAGACCAACATAAAATGAAATTGTCATCATCTTCCCTGCCCTTGAATACACTGAAGGGATATTGCTTCAGCAGGTTTCAACCTTCTTCAAATATTAAGTAACCATGGAAATTTAAGGTGCTAAATTTAAATCCACATTAGTGAGCAAACTGGTTCCCAGGTACTGCCCACACAAATATTTCCAGGGTAGTGACACTTCTCCTGCAGTGTAAAAGTCTTTCTCTGAATGGAGGATGACTTAACAGACATTCTGACATGGGATCAAGTTCTTTCAAAGATGGGCTAGATTTTATTACACATTTTATTATACAGACATCCCTATTAATGCAGAAGAATTGTTAAATAAATGTTACTACTACTGACAGCAGTAATACTAACATGATGGGCAGATCATTATTTATTTAGTTTCCACATTTCCAATTTGTTCCATTTATTTCATAACTACACAAGCTTGAAAGAGTTCTTAAAATGAATCGCAGAAATGGGAGCATCAGAAAACCAATTAGATCAAGTCTCCATCATTATTCCTTTACTTTCTTGCTCTCTACAAATTACACAATATGTAGGAACATTAATGTTCCCATTTAAAGGCAATTCCAACAACTTTTTTTTCTATCACTGAGTCAAGGTTTTCCTTCCAACTCTCTCCAGAATGCAGAAGTGACCATAAATATATTTACAAATGCATTTATAAATAGCCTGAAACTAGCTAGAAATGTGGCAGTCCCACAGCACACAACAAATTGTGATTTATTCTTAGCTCCCACTTGAAACCAGGAGCAATGTTTCTTGTTCTCTGTACTGGTATTTTTTTTCAGATCAATGATTTTCAGCTGCATTTTAATTACAGAACTGTAACACGATCTATTCTTCTTCTGTATACATAACACAGAATGCTCCAAGAAGCGTGTATAAGAAATGAGGCTTGTTCTGAAATGCCAACAGAAAAGGCTGAATCAGCTTTCCTTTCCAAACCAGGAGGAATGGACTTGATTCTCAGCTCTGTCAAAGTTAGACTAAAGGTCTTTCAGGAATGAGCAAGGAGATGAAGATGCAATGTGTAAAGACACATTCTCAGTCTAAGGGATGAGCAAAGCCTGCCTAAAGGAGCCTCCCCACATCCAGATTTCCCTCATTGCCCTTGTGGTGTTCCACACCTTACCTTGCCTGCTGGTGCCACTAAAATCTCCCTTTCTCTGGCAGTGACAGTGGTGGCAATTCCAGAGAGCTTTGGCCTCTTCAGTTCCCTGAACAGCTCTGAACACAAGACCAGGAATCTCTGAACCTCAACAGGCCTCTGTAGTATGTGCAGGAACTGAAATTCCCATTGAATTCCAAAGCAAACAAACCAATATTCCCTGCAGAAATCCAGCACTGGTTCTCACTGACTGAAAAATAAAACTTTGAGAAAAGGGAAAAGCTTTTGGGCACAACATCTCTTACTTCAAGGGCACCTTTCAGAAGGGATTGGTGCTCCAAAGGGAGTCTCTTCCAACTCTGTTGTACGAGTAAATATAATTTCCCAGAAGTTATTCACAAGCTTAGGCCATCAAAATCACAAGTGTGTACAAGTGGGGTTTATACCGAAACCTCTATCCAGAGGTGTCCTGTCCTTCAGCTGTAACCAGGCACAATACATCCTCTGTGTTCCACCATTCCTGGGGTGGGATCTCAGCAGGAAAATCATTCCTGAATGCTTCTGCTTCACATTGGATAATTGCACGTTTGTGCCACAGGGAAGATGGGCCTGGAGCCCAAACCCAGGCAGAGGAGGGAGTTTGAGCACGAGGCTCTCCCTGCCCAGCTCCTGATCCAGGCACTTCTCTCTCAACAAGAGTCCTCCAGCCTCTCAGTGCTGGGAGGGAGCAGCTCCTGCTCTGCCAGCAGCAGCTCCTGCCAAATTCTGGGCTTCCTTTCCCCTCACAGTGAAGGTTTGGGGATGCACAAGAGATCTCCCTGCACAGAACTCTCTGGCTTTTCTCTGGGCATCACCACTGATGCTAAAGTTTGATGTCAATCTATAAAAGGTGCTGAGAGAAATATTTTTCTGACTGCTTCTCTTGGTATTCTGCCAATTTATATGTTCTAGGAGAATTTAACTGCATCTTCATGGGAGTTGTACAGAGTATAGGAAAGAAAGAAATATTTTACAAATTTCAGGCTTTTTTTGTTTGTCAGTGTAAAAAGAGGATCTGTACTGGGTGTTTGAGAGAGCAAATCTACATAATGCCCAATGTGAGAGATTTTTGAAGATGAAAATTGACTCCTGCTCCGGTTATGTTTCTTTCTTCGTCCTTGGCAAACCTGCCTGTATAATAAAACACAGAGTTTGTCTGAGACTGATTAACTAGCTTGTTTCCAGTAAAATTACTTTCCCTTGAGAGGAACATTAAGATTCCTTTAATGCAATCTTCAGCCATTACCATTGATTATGGCTTCATTAAATATGAAAATGAGGATTTACTCTTTGCAGCAGATATCGTTTTCTGCGAACGTGAGTAAAGACTTTCCTCTGTGCTCTGCTCAGAGGGAAGCGTGAACAAATATTTTATTTATGTACAGTTTTGAAGGAAGACATTGCCTGTGGCAAGAACACAGCTCACTGGAAAAGATTTTGCCAACAGGATGAAAGTCTGGGGCACAAATCACTGCAGCCTGGGCAGCCTCTGAGGCTCCGGGAAGTTAAATGCAATAAACATTCATTAGTGAGATAAGCGGATGAATCACAGCAATTTCATTTGTGAATGAATCCATACATTTATTAAAAGGCCAGTTGAAGGCACAAAGATATTTCAAGTGTAAAGCCAACTTGATAATAGGAATGGATCTCTGGCAGGTGCAACGGCTTCATCAAAAATATACATAAAATAGCCATGATTTAAGGAAAAACAGCAGAGGAATTCCATATTCATTTGCCAATAGCACTTGAGCAACACTAAAAATTTTTTTTTAATTATCTTTCTTGTTAAGTACTTTTTTGTAAATGTCTAACTTAATTTTTCCTTTGGAAGAAAAAGAGGGGAAAAAAGCAACCTTACAGAATCTCCTGGTACTGAGAGCACATCAGAGATTTCTCTAATTAGTACACTGTTCTATGATCAATATTCAGTCCAAGAAGCTTTGAAAAGTTAAATTCTGGGTAAAAAACAACTGTTCTGCCTTGCTATCTGGGTTACCCAGCACCAGATGAACAGGTCTTGTGCTCCCCTGGTGCAATGGGATATTTTGAAGATCACATTCAGATTCTACCTCTACACATTTTGCACAGCCTGTAAGTGGACAAATTCACCAAACACTTGCTGTAAAGGATATCCCCATTTTCCCCATTTATCAAGGAGATTTTTTCAAGGGCTGTTCTATAACCTCAGGGATCAATTCAGACAAAAGTGCATCAGATCAATAAAGGAAAGAAGAAAAAGCAAAGTGTGCAAGGAGCTAGAGAGGAATAGGAAGGTTTTACGTTTAAGAGGATCTGTGTACACACCCTCACAAACAAGAGCTGTTCTCATGACTGATAATCTCACTCTTGGCTTCCCTCTAAACCAGTAAAAAGTGCATTTTAAGTTCTCATCCTCACATCAAAGTGCCAGACATTGGTTCCTCTCTTAGGGCCAAACACATTTCTATTGGTAGGAATTCAGCTGCTCTCAGCAGCTCTGTGTGAGGAAATACAATAAAATGGGTTAGGAAATGTGCCTCCCTCTCAGAAAAATAACATGATACAACACTGATATAATTAATATTCACCAATTCCTGGTGAGGGAGATGTATTCACCCAGAAAAATTGTAAATGAAAGTTATTCCTCACTTGAAATGTCACAAACTTTGTCCTGAGTTTTCTCTAGAATTTATTACCTCAGCCAGAGAGAGAATTTCACTTTACTCTCATGTAAAAAGTGAATATTTCACCTCCAGTGCCTTATGGGATAAAGAAACTGTACAAACTTGAAAGCCTGAAGCAAGAAGTCAGTTTCTAAGAAAACTCAAGAGCTATAATTTCAATACCATGTAATAAAATGTACTTGAAATAAAGTGAAATCATTCTGTCAAAAAGAATACAGCTTGTCAATCAACAGCATCTTTTTGAAAACAGACTAAAATAAACATAGCAAAAGGAGAGTCCCATCGAGAGGAGTCTCTGCAATTAAAATGTTACAATGGCATCCTTTAAATTCCACTAAAGTCAGAATAAAAGGGACCCTGGAGAACCCTAAATACCAATATCAGCAGGGAAAATACAGTAATACATTCTCTAAGCCTTGGACCAGTCCAGCTCTACAGTTTTCAAAGAAATTGCAATAATGGTGAAGAGTAAGACTCAAGCTCCAGTGCACTGTGTGACAGGACTAAAACAGTGGATAAATATAAATTCAAAGCTTTCTTCCACCTCAAAACCTGCATGGGAAGTCATTTGACACTGAAAGCACATGGATGCCCCCTAATTTTTTTTTTCCTTAAATATTCCATTAGAAAAATAAATAACATGCCAAAAACCACAAAAAGTGGATTTTTCTTTTGGCAAGATGATAATCTCTTAGAGCAGTCTGTTTTCTGCACAGCTTTGGAGCAGCACAAAGGAAGAGCCAAATAACCAAACATGATACCAAAAAAGGTATTAATGTCAGGAC
This sequence comes from Melozone crissalis, assembly GCF_028551555.1. Lineage (NCBI taxonomy): Eukaryota > Metazoa > Chordata > Aves > Passeriformes > Passerellidae > Melozone > Melozone crissalis. Next base: position 3,970,955 of record NW_026535785.1, read on the forward strand.
AAGGCATTTACTCCTGCATTTACTGCTCTGGGAACAGAACCCTAATGAAAAACTTTCAAGGTCTTTTAAAAGTACCTTTAAAAGGTGCTGGCTAAACCCCAAATTAAAAGAAAATTCAATGTAATACAGAAATGCCAAATAAGTGATCTGTCTCCCGAACTCTCCCAAATTCTGCTTTGATCCATCACAGAAATGAGGCAGGTCCAGAGTGAGGGATGGGCTCACTGGGTCCATCCATGCAAGATTATCCTTCAATATAACTTATTTCCTGTGAATGCAGTGTGAACTTGGCAAAGCACACCAGCACATTCTTAATTTATAACAGCTTTAATGGAGCACTGAAAAGCAGCTGCTTAAGTATTTATTTGTTTATGATGCTTTTTAATACTTTTTGTTTATTATATCCTTTTACAACGTGCTCGTCTCTGCCATGAATCAACAATGATTAGCATTAAAAGCCATACAATATTTATCACAGCAATGCGTTTCCTGCCTAAGGGGAGAAGCTAAAGAAAATAAGGATTTCAATTTTAAGAACAGACAGCACAACGTTTAAAGATACTTGGGCAAATATTTTTTCTCCGTAAAGGTACAATCCTGTAAACTTCCCTCCATAGTGAGTATGATCAGAGCAGCTCTTATCTGACAAATGAAGACAGAACAGAAGCAAAAAGGACAGTTTTGAACTAAATATAGCTTTGAAATGGGAACACAGGGATCTTTGCAACTCTGCTAAACACCCATTGTGACCTAAAAAAAAAGCCCTAAACCACTTCATAATATTTTTCATTTTTGCATGGTTCCTCATTTTTAAAATATGCTCAGCCCACAGGAAGACAATAGAGGTGGTGGCCTGTAAATAAACATGTAGATAATGAAATTATTTATTTAAAATACTTTAAACAGTCAACTGAAAAGGTCAATAAACACACTGAATGCATGAATAAATTATGTATAAGTATGAGAAAACTCTAGCATTTACTTTACCAAAAGAACCCAAGACCAAAATAAAACAAATGTACACACATTTTAAAGATCACAGAGTATTTCTTATCTCCACTTCTTCAGCTAATGCAGAAGAAATACCAGCTCTGAACAAGTACGTGTGAAGGGTATCATAAGTTGCCATTAAACTGAAAGGAACCATGAAGGTTCAAAAAGATTTACTGATCAGCTGGAGACTTGAGAGATCAAGGTAATGATGAATTTTAAGTGAAAACAACATAGCCAGATTTGAACTTCATTTTCTCATTTGCACTTCAATAAAATTTCATTTTCTGTAAGAATACTTCTTCTTAACAAAAAAAAAAAAACAACCTAGATACTTGATTCTTAGTAAAATATTGAGATGTTCAGGACAACACCTTAGAAATCTCCAGCTGGTGCTTTGAAACAGCACTAAATATTAGTACAGAAAAATCACAGAATCAGGGGATGCTGTTTGCTGGAAGGGACCTTAAAAATGATCCAGTTCCGCCCCTGCCATGGGCAGGGACAGCAAAAAATGAGCATTTAATATGAAACCACCCTCAGAGTGCTCACTGTACATTACTTTTTCTAAATTAGAAGCCTCCAAACGTAGGAAATCCCCTCTTTTGGGAGGTTTAGTTTGACTGAAAGGACAGTCAAGTAACGAGGTGAAAGATGAGTATCATGATCACCAGAGCTTCCAACATCAAAGCTAAAATTCAAGTGTTTCAGGGATTCCATCCCCTCTTTTCAAAGTGATTTTGGCAAGTTTCCTGTAGAACACCTGTCTGACCAGCCAAGTCATGAGCAATTACCAGATCAATCAAGGGCAGTAAAACACAATAGGAAAATTTCAGGATCCCTCCTCAAAAACAGTTTGTTCCTGTTCACGTCTCCTGCCTCGTGTCTCACCTGAGCAGAGACAGCCAAGTGAACCCAGCACTGATGGAAAGTCCATAATTTTCTCAGCTTTAATCAGGGACAACTACTGCAGAAGTGTCACTCAGGGTGATCTGTTCCCTTTAAACCTCCATGGTGAGTGTTTGCTGCTGGCGTTCTCCTCCCAGGCACAAATTCCCTCAAGATTATCTCCCCCAAAAAAAGAACCCAGAGAAAGGAAAATCGTTTTGTATTACAGCAGCTTGAGAAGCCAATGGGAAAAATGAGAGTTATTGCAATGACTAATAGCACATTAAAAATATATTAAAAAGGTGTAGTGTAAAATGAGATAATAAAAAACAGGTTAGGAGAAATTCATCCCCAGTGAGTCATAATTTTAAAATATTTGCAGAAACAAATGGAATTACAATATAAAACCCCAATTATTTAGAATTGACTCGAGTATCTTTCTGCCTTACATATTTACCAAAGAACTACAGAGATGCTGAAAAAGCTTTTTAAAATATAAAGTAATGAGAAATATCATTTTCTCACAATAAAATCTTTGACAAACATAACTGTATAACCAAAAACTCACTTATTATAACTTCCTAACTGCTCAAACTTCCTGAAAACGCACTGAAAGCCAACCCTGTGAGAGGTGCAGAAAAATCTCTTTGCTGCTAGGAGATTCCAGTTGGAAACTTGTACAGCAAGGTTGGTAATGGGAATGTGTTGAATTCATGCTTTGTTTTTAACAGTTCACACCCTGTCCCACACTGACATTTTAACACAGGGCTTTGTGTTTTATTTTATTTCTACAGGGGCAAAGATTTGGTGGCAGCTTTTTCAGTATTCCATGCTGTTTGTTTGGGGTACTGATGAATTTGGAGTTTGCTGCAGATCTCACACTGCCAGACACAACCTACAGCTGGGAATGAAACCTGCTTGGTTATTTCTCTATTGGTTGTTGCAGAAGGTCACAACACAAAGATAGACTCCTTCATTTGTCCTAGAAATGGAAAAAAAGCCTTTTTTCCCGCCAGTGTGTACTATCTGTACTATGTGTGTTTTCATCTCAAAGGCTGCAAGTTTTTGCTGTGAAACCCATCCCAGAGTTCAAGGCAGGTTAAGAAATGAATGGTTGAGTGGCTCAAATCACAGAGTCAACATTCAGAAAATCTCTTTATGGCCTTGAATTCCAATCATCACCCAGCTGCATCCCCATGTTCACCACTAACCCCCATCCTCAGGTGCCACCTCCACACACTGCCATGAATGGTGACTCCATCCCTGGCTCAGCTGGGCCAGCTCTCCAAATCCTAACAGCCCTCACTGCCTTTTTGCACCTTTCCCTCTGCTAAACAGCCCCTCCTGCGTCCTCTTTAAAACCCTCATCAATGGGGCAACACAGCCAGAATTCCCCTTTGTCATCATCATCATCATCATCATCATCATCATCCATGGCCTCCTGCCACCAGCAATTAGCACATTAGTGTCAAAATGACATTTCCCTATCACTCTTTATATACCCCATGTGATTGTCAGCTGGCTAAATGTGAGGAAGAATTTATTCTTGAATGCTTTGCATGCATGTAGTCATTTATGATATTGGCATATCAACTGGGTATATGTCATTAAAAAAGAAATTTACTAAATGGCAGGTGTGAATGGCTGTAATTTATTCATTCTTTCTGCAATTCAGCTGTCAAAATTGCAGCCTAAAATTATATTGTTAAAAATAATAATAAAAAAAAGATCCAATAACAGAGAATTACTTTTCTTTTCCCCACCTAAGGACTGGAGGCAGCAATCACATTCTGCCCTAAATAATTTATCCAATCTTAAAATTGTTGTTGAAATGACACTAAGAGAGTTCTAGGAAAACAGGAAGGGAAACATCCCTGTTGAGACAAAGAGTTTTTTCCTAGCGAACTCTGTATATGAATGCTGACTCTGTACTGCATTGATAACAGTGAGGATAATCAGAGGGGAACCTCAATACCAAGGTGGGACCCTCAGAGTCCTGCCACAGCAGTGCTACAGAAGCAGAGCTCTCAATACATTTTACTCTTTTTTGTGAGATCTGTCTCTAGTTTTCCCCAGAGGGTTTTTGGGCATTCCCCAATGAATGGCCATGGCTCTAAGCCCCCCTGAGGTCAAAAACCCTCTGGACAAAGCTCTCAGGCACAGGGTGGGATTTTGGGGCTGGTCTGGATGACCCTGATGGGTGTCTCCCAGCTCTGGATATTCCATGATTCTGTGATAGTTTTGCACAGTGACTCCATCTCAGTTTAGCAAGGACTGAATCATCTAACCAAATTATAGCCATGGCAAAATTAAACAGTCTGATAACACAGCCCACAAAAGAGAACAGGAGTCCCTTTGCTAGTCTGTTTCAACCACTGCCCTAAAAACTGTGAGGATGAGATGAATGATCCTCAAGAGTAGATAACAACTGATTTTTATTCTGGCTGGAGTTTAGGCACATTATTGTTGTCATCATTCTGACCTGGATCACCACCCTAATGCCAGGCAAGCCTGACCTTCACACCACCCACCCTCTCTCAATTTGGTGCCCATGTCTGGCCCAAGCCCCCTGATTCCCCCCAATCCCTGCTGGATCACCTCCATCTCTGTCTCACCCAACAGTGAAGGCAACCTCAGAGGAAAGCTGAGCTCTTTTCCTAGCACAGAATGAAATGGAGGCACTTCAGCACCTTGAAGGATCTGAGCCTTCTGGGGAAAATGAGAAAATTGCAGGAAAATAAACTGTTGGGATTTGAGGTTATAAAGCCTTCTTTCAAAAGCAATGAAAAGATGTCACTCAACAGCAGGACAGGGCTTTGGACCTGGCTGATAATTTATAGACCAGTGAACTTTGTCTGTTTACAAATCCCAAGAGAAACAGATACTAAATTCCATTAGCAATCCAGCAGCTTGAGGTTTCATTTTGAGGAAAAAAACAACCAAACATACAAAAAAAAAAAAAAAAAAAAAAAGGGGGATACACTTCCCAAACTTAAAGTCAAAACCTCTGGAGTCATAGGCAAGATTTAAGCCCAGAAATCAGACTGCTCACAGAGCAGCACAGGAGTGATTTGTTAATGAAACCATGTCTTAATGAAGGTGTGGGGCAGAGACAGATCTCCTAAATGAAATAAAAAGTTCTCTTCTTGCCCCTGAAGTATCCTTCAGCTCTTTTTTTTTCCTTGATCTATCAAAATTACCTTCAAAGGCAACAGAGGCTGTGCCAGAACCAGAAAAACATCTGTACAGGCAGTCAGGAAAATGATGTGCCAAAAGCCCCACAAACCTCCAGTACATGTAGAAAGAAGCACATCATGAGAGAAATTGCCAAAACCCTACAAAAACCAGCCAGCTCTGGGTTCTGTAGGAATATTGAGGTAAAGAAATGAAACTACACTTGGTCTCTATTCAAATAATGAAAGTGAAATTCAGTGTTTGGCTTGTGCTATTCTAGGTGAAAAAGTACCAGGAGTAAAGATAAATACAAGGGAGACAAAAAAGCAATTACTGTTTCATAAATAAACAGTTATTCTGCACTTACATTTTGTCTTTACATATTCTATCAAGTTATATATGCATGTTCAACTCCAAAAGCTGATAGTTTCACAATTATCTCCTCTTATTGCTGGAAGTTTTTAACTCCCATTCTCAATAACTGGAGAAGGGCACTGTCCCTAAATGATGTCTGCTACTAATCTTGTAACTCGAGTTAAATATGGATTTTTTCTCCAATGTTCAACAGGGGAACTGGAGCCCTACTGGAGGATATTACATGGAGAGCTTGCACAAAACTTACAGAGTAAAATAACTTTTTGTGCATTTCAAATCCAACCAATTCCCCAAAGAACACACAAGAGTCGTTTAGAGAAGGTCTCTACTTCCATTAAGGATCTATCAATGTTAATCCATTAATATTGTCCAAAAACACAGTCACAGATATCTGCTGATGAAACCTGGACAGAACATGGCTCAGACCACACAAAATGTCACTGAAATCCACAGGGAGGGGATTTAATCAGGATTTGACCCTCTTCAAATGAGAACTGAAACATCCGTGTTGTGTGACATGCATTTTTCTCTTGCTAAACCAACACAAAAAAGATCCATTAATTTTTTTAAATTATTATTTGGCCACACTAATTTAAGGTATGTTAAATGCATGACTTGGATAGAATGGTGTTACAGTAAAACTGAAATAATTTAGCAGTAATTTCAGCATCTCAAATCACACATGCCAAGCAGACCGTGGAAAATGATCAATGTACTATTAAAAATAAAACACGCTCCAAAATGGTTTGAGTACTATGGATGAAATACAGCTTTCAAAATAAATATACACCCAGAAGGAATATCCTTAAATCTTAAAAGCTGTTAAAAGCTCTGACATTACTTGTTATTAAAGGTGTTTCTTGTGAGCCTAGATGATTTTGTGATTTATCTTTATTTTCCTACTGTAGTTCCAAGTTCAACCTACAATTTCATGCCAAAATGCTAAGCAATTAAGAAATTATTACAGCCTACTGCTTCTGAATTTCTCTATCCTTCAGAAAAGTGCTAATTTAGCACCAAAATGGCACATTAGAGTGCAGGGCCCAGGGCTGTGGCTGTGTCTTGATTTACAGAGTCCTGGAAGGGAAGTGTAGTGTGATGCTGTGACAGAGCTGCACAAATAATTCACTGCTCCCACTTGCAGAGAACATCTCTATGGGACCATGAGGACAAAATATTTTAGGAATTAATTTTCTGCTTTCCTGAAAACGTCTGTGCCCTGTCCTTGGCAAGGAGGTCCCACAGCTGTGGCTGGCAGGACAAACACCCAATGCAGGAGGGAGGGCTCTGTGTTTGGGCTGCTGGTGGCACCTGGGGAAGGAGGGTTGAACTGGGAGAACATTCCAGATGGGGAATGGACCATTTCTGCATCTCTTAGCTATCAAAAGTGGAAAAGGAATGGATCTGGTGTGACTCTGGAGACCATGTGGAAAAGTGATAGATCTGGTGTGACTTTGGAGAACACCTGGAAAAGCAATGGATCTGGTGTGACTTTGGAGAACATGTGGAAAAGGAATGGATCTGGTGTGACTTTGGAGATCATGTAGCCTCAAAACAATGGATCTGGTCTGACCTTGGAGACCATGTGGCCCCAAAGAAATGGATCTGCTCTGACCTTGGAGACCACCTGGAAAAGCAATGGATCTGCTCTGACCTTGGAGACCGCATGGCCCCAAAGCACAGACTTGGAGCACCTCTCTGCTCTCCTGGAGGGAATGTGATCCTGTGTTTTCCACTCCCTGTGGCACTGTAGCTGTAGAGGGAATGATGCTGCTTTGGGGGAAAAAAAATCACCAACTTGCTGTGATCATAATTTTTTTCTGTACGTTCTCCACTGCAGTTTTTGGCAATTGCCTGCTTGTTTGAATTACTTCCCAATTAACGAGTTTTCAGGGAACTACCAGCCAATATTTCATTTAATAGCTTCTCCTCTTAGTCCTTTTCCATTTTTTTCCCCTATTCTCCAACAACTCGTTGTCTTTGTTAGATGTTCAACCTGGTGTGTATCGTTTTAGCTTTTATTTAATTGCTTTTGACTTTCAGTTGCCACAGTGCCCTTTTTCATGTAATAACAGGCAGCAAGGACTGCCAGCAAAGCTGTGAATATTCAAGGGTTACTGCAATTTTTTTCTCCTGTAAATCTACTCCTTATGATAAAAGGAGCGGCATACATCTGTTCTGCAATAGAGAACTCATTATCTTTTGGGACTTCTATTAGCTACAAGCTGTGCAACATATTTTTTTTTAACAAAGGATGGTCATTTGCAAGTGAAGTAGAGGATCTGTTGGATGCATTTAGCAAGAGATTTCCTTTGTAATTTCTACCTTTGGAACACAGCGTTAAAAAGTTGAGAAATTAATGAAAAAAAACCCACAAAAAATATCACAGCTAAAAACTTATAGAAGGTCCAAGTTGTCTGCAGCTCAACAGCTGCCATGAAGAAAAAAAGGTTAAAAGAGACAGAAATAGAGAAAAATCAGACAGAAATAAAGAAAAATCAGAAAAGTCAATGCTTGTATAAGGCAAACCCATAACTATAAGTGTGTAAATGAATATTTCTTTTCTTACTCTTTTCATTTCTCACTTATAGCTTAAGTGAGGCGTTAGGAAAGGTACAAAGTTTCAGCACTGTGGTTTTTCAGTAAATTTAATACAGTGGGATGATGTCACTTTCAGTAGTTCTTGAATATCATTAGTAGGTGACTCCCAGCCTCTCGAGAGGTCTATTTCAGAGATGCTTTAATTATTCCTAAACTATTCTTAACAGGAATTAGCACATCAAAGCAATGAGAAACCAATGAGAAAAAAATTCCCTTTGTTGAAGAGCTCAAGTTCATGTATTGAGTCTGTGTGATTATAAAAGGTAACAATTCTGGAAAAGTGTTGCAAAAAGAGGACATAGAGAGAGTGATGAAATTACTTGAATGTAATTTTTTTAGGAATGAAATTTTTTTCACTCCTAAAAATTCAGTTAAGTGAAACTCCTTCAAACTCTCATGTTTACAGACAGGCTGCTGGAATCTAGTTTTTCAGAATATGTACAAACATACATATATAAATATTTATATGCATAAATAAAATTCTTATTTAGGAAGGCGTACAAGACAGGCTTAACTTTGTTTTCTCTGTACATGATCCTCTTATTGATTTGGCTCTTAAAGAGCCAAAATCAATCCCTGCTGCTATTCAGTAGCATCAGCTTTGAATTCAGCTCTTTGACAAGAGCTTTGTCCACACAGCAGTGAAAGAACCTGGACACCTGACACTTTGATTTCAAAAATAGTTCCAGGATGGATTATATAATACCTAGAAATAAGAACTTTCAGTTGTAATCAGTCATTTGATAACTCCACTCCATAAAGGAGAGGTCCCAATAATTCCTGTCCTCCACTGCCACAGCTGAAAGTCTTGTTAACAGAGGTCCCAAGGCAAAGCAGTTCCAGATCATTGGGCATTTTATGTCACTTTAATGTCTAGGGAGGCAGCTGAGGAAATATATTGCCTTATACTCCTGTTCCAGCATTCATCATAGACAGAATTTATAGGTGAAATGAAGGACCAGGTTTGCTTTTTTAATAAATGCCTGCAATGTTATTTCCATGGTATAAAGTATAATTAAATTCAAATATTCATCCTATTAAACATTTCAACTTTAGTTTGAATCAAGCACATACATTTGCTGGCTTGCTCTGCCAAGCTGCCTGTCTGCAGAGAAGATTAACAAGGGAGACAGGCTGGGAAGCAGATTCATTCCAGCACTTGTGGATTTTAAGATTAGATTGGCCATTTCTTTTTATGCAAAATGTAAACATATCTGCAATTACCTCTAAGAGAAAGCTGAGTACTTGTAAGTTATGATTGATGTGGCAGCTCCTGTGTAGAGACACACAGCAGTGCTCTTCCTCTTACTCAATATTGAAATTACTCCATGGTAACTTTGTCACAAATCAGATTTACCAGCAGGGCTGGCAAATGCTGCTTTCCTCACTCACATTCTCTTGAAACAAACCCACAATCCATAAACCAGATTTTGTCCCTTTCCTGAGAAGGAGCACGTGCTTGACAGCCACTGTCAGGTCTGCAGTCAGCACTGCTCTAAGTCCAGCAGTAAATAAATAAATATTAATGAGACATGAGTATGCTTGGGTGTGCTTTGGCTCCTCATTGGGACTGATTTATGAAAAATTACAGCATTGACAAAACAATGATATCATCATGCAGGAAGATTTGTTGTGCTGCTATTACATTTACTAACTGAAAATTGAGCAATTTCATCAAAGAGAAGTCAAAAAAAAATCTACATTTTCAACTGCACTGTCACAGCTCTGTGTCACAAGGCTGGGGACATGACCCAGCTTCCTCATGGTAGGAGAGAGCAGAAGTCATGACAACACAAAGCACAACAAGGACAGTTCCTACACTCTCAAGTAGAGAAGGATAAAAACATAAAATAGAACCTGTGCTGCTCAGACTGTGCAGTTTTCACTCACAACCTTTTGCTGGCACAGTAATAAATGCTCTGAGAACAACAATCAGGATTAGACTCTCAAATCCTACAAGCATTGCAAAACCATGTTTAAAACTGCATTTTTGAGACTGAAATTGTGACCTCATGCAGAAAAGCTCATAGTGAGGGCTCTTCAGGGAAGGAATGTTCCCTGAGTTCCTTTTCAGTCCTTTCCCCATGGCTCAGTAGCATTAAAGATTATCAGGATTTCCTCCAAAATTGGTAGATATGGGAACTTTAATAAAGAAAATCTGCATATTTTAAAGCACCTTGGACCTGGCAGTGTTTCTGTCTGGAGAATCCAGATGAAACATCCTTCTGGAGAACACTTCTTCCCCTCCTGAAAAGGAAATTCCCTGGCCCAGTGTCACCAGAGGAGTCTGCAGAGACAGAACAAGGTTTTGCAATCTCATGTCTCCTGTCCACAGAATCAGGTATTTCCTCCATCCTTTATGACTACTCTGGGTTTGGGGGGGTTTTTTTGTTCTTTTTTCAAAATTTAGTATCTTATCTTGTACCCCTCCTCTATTCTAGACCCAGACTGCAGAATCTGAAGAGCAGCCTTTTGGAAAGCAGATTTAAGAGGACATGCAGAGCTGATTAAATGACAACTGTTAAGTTAGAGAACTTTAAGAATCTCAGTTTGAATTTTATATGAGTGTAAAGGACAGCATTAGCAACATAATTTTTAAAGAAGAAAATATCCAGAAGTAGTGCCAATCTGCCTGCAGATTACCAATTAAAATTTTTTCACTCTGGCAGTGATAGTGCAAAGTTATCAAAGAACTTTAGAATTAAAGCTAGATAACCACCAGCCCTAAACAAAATTATCTTTATTCTAAGATAGCAGAGCAGCATGCAGCACATGCAAATCCATGCCACTTGATATGTGTCTGTTTTCCAATTCCTACTGAACACCCAGTATTCAGCAAATCCATAGGCTGGCTCCTTCTTCAGCCCTCTCCCACCTTTAGATCTTTGCTTATCTCTAGAATTATACATTACATGTACCTCTTTTGATCTTTGCTTATCTCTTTGGTATCAGAAAAAATGAAATTTTCTTGGGAAATCATGGACCTAAAAATGACACTGGGAGTTCAGGAGCTGTTACACTACACCGCTTTCAATATTCTAGGTTATAGTTTGGGGTGAAAATGAACTGTTTAAAGGTATCACATTAAAGGTCGTTGGAAGAAATGGGGACAGATCATTTTACAGTTAATTTTATAGAATGGTTTACCTTGTTGTCCACAGAAGTCCCAAATAACTAAGTTTACAAGGAGAAGCCTGTTACCCAATATAAATTAATTGTGCCATCAACTTGGTTCTTATCAGGTGTTTTTATTGAGACCACTAAAGGATGGGTTTTATACAAAGATATTGTAGATAGAAAAGAGAGCTTGAGACAGTGCCAGACACGTTTCCAGTCTGCCATTAACTCATCTGTGGTAAATAACATAGGAAAAGATGTGTAAAAAGCAAAACCATGTGCTGAACCAAAAGCAAATAAATAACTTGTTCCACTGGTATTACTGGGACAAGAGCTGTGAATGGGAAGCAGTAAACTTAATTAAGGTTTGTCAGTAAAATAAAAGTGAGCTTGTTGGTTTTTTTTTGTTTTTAATTCTACTCTCAGCCCCTTCCCATGCAATAAATGAGGTGTTTTCTACAGGACCCAACTGCAGCACCTGGACAGCAAAGAAATGGAGCCACACACACACAAGGAATGGGACAGTGCCAGCAGTGACCAGTGAGCCCTCACTGGGGCATTCCTGGTTTTCTTTTGAGCTGGGATCATAAAAACCATTCAGGAAGGCTCTGTAACATTAATTAACCGAAGCCAAAAAGCCTGAAGAGGCTCTAACCTTTCTAATTTCATGGTGTATAAAACAGAAGCAACACAGACAATTATCTCATAGGGGGAAGCTCAAGACTTACAGAAGGTTTAGTAATTCTGAAATATTTATAGAGGCAGACACAGTGAATGTTATGTCACTGAGATCAGGAAAAGAGCAGTTTTTTGTGCTCACATGGAAACTGAATCTCTACACTGAGTTATATATTCTGCTTTCCTTCCTGTTTACCATTTCTCTTAATTTTATTTCACCTTCCTTTACCCTACATAACAGGTGGCTATAATGTCAAAAACTTGTAAAAAATAAACGGAGTAAACTTGGCAATTTGTGCTGCATCTGACACGTTGGGATATTATATAAAGGTATTTTTATAGAAGAAAACATTCATCTTGACTTTTATCTTTTCACCTCAGAACTGGGTGATGTTTATGGTATAAACATTCATGCTTTTTACCTAGATTTGTGTTTAAAGTAAAAGTATGTTTGCTAAAAACAAGCAAATTAAAAGCATACACAAATGAAGAGAAGATCAAGTGGAAACCAAATCTAATCTTCTTAAAGTAAGACTTAGTTTGTTCAGTAGATACAACTACAGAATATTTTTTTTCTGGTGGGTGAAACTAAAAAAGAGTATTCAAAACCATAAGATCAATTATGTTAATGAAAAAAAAGTATTAAAAATTGTATAGGTGCAAAGAAATGTTCCCTTTAAAATTTAAAAAATACTTTATAACCTCACAAAGCTGTCATCCAACACAGGATGGAAGATATTCGGTTCCCCATTTTCCCTCTTTTAAGTTAAGAATATTCCTCAAATTTGATAAAAGTTTTGCAAAGTTTCAGGGTGCCAAAACTGCAGGTTTGAGTTGTGCATACAGGTCACGACTGAGCAGAGCTTCCAATAGAGTAAAACAATAAATAAATGAGCAGAGAGAATTTGAACTCTGAATTCCCATTCCTTCATTTCACTCCCCTGTAGCCCAACATGATCATTACAAGAATTAGATATCCATGATTCCTAAATCCATCCATGAGTAATTCCTAATTCTATCCATGATTCAGTAGGACATGATTTAAAAATCTGAGTAACCAACCAAATCTTTACCCTTCCTAAATAAATATATGCCAGACACCAAACCAAATTTCATGAAAAAAGTGGATTTGGCTCCAGAATTGCCTTTCAGCTGCTGACATCCATCTGAGAGACCCTCAGTTATGCCGGTGCCATTGATTCAGTGCTGAGTGAGCATTCCACAGCTCCCAGGGGTTCCTGAGGAGGATTCCTCACCTCTGCAGTCACCGATTTCTTCCACTGACTCTAGAGGGAAGTAGAGCACCGAGCTGTGATCGCATCTCGTGCATCACACAAATCCTCCCCTCTCCAGCTCTGCTGCTCTGCTCTCCTTGGCAAGGTGGCTGCAGAGGTTTGTTGATGCACGACCCAGCATCCACCACATTCTAAATTCTTTCCTTCTTTTTCTCTTCTTTTCTTCTTTTTTTATTTTAATTTTTTTTTTGTTTTATTTTTTGTAGGTATTGATTATACTTGGAAATTTGGCACTGTTCTTGAAACATTTTTAAGGCTGAACTTTAGCCTTGAGCTTGATGGCAAAGCTCCCAAGTGTTCCTCAGAAGATGTATTTCACCTTGGAGTGAGCAATATTTTTAAAGAATAAAATCACCCCCAAACTTCTCTAAGCACATTTTATATCTCAATATTGCCTCTATTATTATGATAATGTGTGCCAATATGACCATTTGGGTTTTGAGGGCCGTTTAAAGAAAACATTAGTAACTCATAAAATATCACATTTAAAGTATTACATCTTCCTCCAGCAATTAGAGAGAATTATTAATTCCCTGTATATTTTTGCAAAATTCCACATGCTCTATTATAATAAATGCTATAAAGATAACACTGGGTTCAACATTATTCAGCATTTAACAATTAATTTACATAATGTAAATATTAATGTAGCCTTGAGCACTGTGGGACTGAGGAATTCTGAACATTGTGAATTTCATTACCTCTAATATTGCAGCCAGTTACTTGCTGCAGGACACCTGGGAGATCCTTGGAGGGGCTCATATTGTGTGTTAAAGTAAGAAAATATAACACTGAGTTTTTAAAACTCAGGATGTTCTTCTAGAACTACCTAAGAATCTCTTAATGATCCCTTTTCTAGAGATTTTTATTTTCATTGCCAAAGGATTTGGGACTATTCTTCATTGGAGCTCTCCCAAATGTGTTTTGGTTTATAAATCCCAAGGGTTTATGATTTTCTTCACAGGGTAACATGACTGATAGCAAGAAACAATGATTTTATTTTCCTTTTCCCCTCTATGCTGACCACTGATTTTCAGACACAAATAGGAAAGGTAATAATTTATACTCTACATACAAATCTACATACATACAAATATAATCTACATACAAAGGAGTCAATATTTTCTCACTAACAAATACACTCCAACCCCTAGTGAGGCCAGATTTCCTTCTCTGCTTTCTATCAGACCTACACACACCCAATGCACTCTTGTCAACCAACTCTGTTCACATCCCAAATGATAAATGAGTTTGTTCCATCTACCAGAAGCAATTTTCATGTTTTTAATAATTTTAAAACTTGATACTGGTATTATTTGTCTGAGTCTGGAAGGAACATTCAGAACTGGGAATATAAGCCATTTTACCTGACTATAATAAACAATAAACATAAAATCTCAAGCACAGGGTGGAAATTTATGAATTAAGATGTGAATATACATCTACACACTCCAGGTACGTGATGAGCACATCCAACCATCATCATTCACCTTTTGAAGCCAGCAGAAAATATCTCCATAGCAACTTGCAGTTGCCAACTGTGGCAGCCATTCCCAACCATGCACAAAAAATAAATTGGCAAGCAAGGATTTATGTTCTTGACAATTAAAGTCAAAAGTAGGAGTAACAACTGCTGTGTCCTGTGTCAGTGTTCTCCAAAACTGGTCTGAAAAACTCAAGTGATTTGTTTAAAAGTAAACATATGAAGATGTAAGTGGGAAGGAAAAATTAGGAACCCATACCTCAGAGCAGCCCTCATGGGACACAACCCCAACAAAAGACACTGAATGTGTATTTACATGAGCAAGAATGCATTTCAAAAAGTGCCATCTACTAACACATAGAAATATACATTTCTTGGCAGTTTATGGGCAATACAGTTCTTACTGTGTCACAGATCACAAGGTCACAACTCACATCACAGCTGAGACTATCAAAGCCACTCCAGAGATCCAAAATGCTCTCCTGAAAAGATCTCTTACACATTTAAAGAAAAAAAAAAAATCCCAAATCAGTACCCTTTAAGAAAGAAATTAAACAAAAATAAAGTTGCAAAATCACAAAATCCATCTTCTGGAGTTTGCAATTTAACACATGAGAAAACACACAGCCTATGTGATGCAGAAGAGGTCAACAGTGCTGGAAGGCAAAATTATTTCAATTCCTGCCTTATCCCTACCAAGCTTTGCCCTCGCAGCTCCGAGGCACTCTGAGACTGTTCCTCAACACCAGGCAGGGTCAGAGAGGTGAGGAAATGCTGCTCTGGAAGGTGAGAGCACCCCAGATCTGCCACAGCCACAGGGAAAGAAAAGATTCCACACAGAGATCAGAGAGGAGCCACGGGACACAGCGTGGGTGGGATGGAACAAACACAGCCACCACCAGAGCCCCCAGCAGCCCCTAAAAACATTCCAGTGTTTGTTTGTCCACACTTCTGGTGAGTGGACAACACAGTGGAGTGTTGATTTTTTTTTAGTTTTTTGCTTTTTATTACCCCAGGAAAACAAAAACAATCAAAAAAAACCCCACAAAACACCAAAGCAAAAAAAATAGCCCAGGAAAAATAACGCTTTTTTTCCCAGTCTATTTTCAGTGGGAAAACAAATGCAGTTGCAATTTCTAACCAGGACTTTAATTTCTTGAAAGTATCTCCCCCTTTTCACTACAAAGCAAAGATGAAAGGTGTTAATTTTTTAGCTACTGGATAAAAGCAAATGCTGGATAATGGTGGAACAAGGCTGCTGGAGATCTGTAAATACATAAATACAAATATGGATGAAACCTAAATGGATCCACAGAGTAAATCCTGCAGTTTGTAGGAAGTCATTTAGAAATAAACTGGCTGGTTCTGGTTTTCTCAGAAATTTGACCTAAATTAGAATTTTGGGAGAGTGAGGAAGCATTATTCTCAGTGGTACATTCCCCTCAGCTTCCAGCTGTCCTGGGCCCTGGATGATGAGGAATGAAAGACAAAAGCTGGCAATTCATCTGCACACCTTTACAACAAAAAAAGTGAGGACAAAGGAGGATTCCCACCCCAAAAATCTTTGTGTCCCTTCTCTCCAAGCACTGCCAGGAGTAAGGAGAAAACACTGACACATCCCACCAGGACAGCTGTTAAGGAGAGAGGATTGAAGGACATCCCATGGCAATCCCACTTTGCTGCCAACACTGTGCAGCAGCCACATCCCTCTGCCTCTTGATCTCTGAAGTCCTCTCAGATCAGTCTGAGGAAAAATGTGCTTCAGGGCAGGCTTGAGACAACAGAATAAACCCAACAAGTATCTGGGAGAAAAGCTACAAAAAGTTTTACTGGAGCACAAGCCCTCAATGCTTAGCATCAGGCCATTAAAATTCTTGGCAGCAGCTCCCAGTCCTGGCTTGCCAATGGCCCACTTTTCATGCAGCCTATTTTTGTTTAGGGAAAAAACCTTCAGAACATCCTGAATATTAAACCTTTCTTCAAGCTATAATGATCAGGGAGATTAGCTCTGATCAGCAGTTTTAGGCCATATGTAAATTCAGTGTCCCTAGGCAGAGGAGCAAACCATGAAATACCCTTCTCTTCTCCCTTTGGCTGCCAGGAACAAGGAGCTGCTCCACAGATCCTCATTAGTATTGGTCCACACCACCTATTTAGCATTCAACTGGTTGTAATTCCTGGGCCTGTGAGGGACCTGCCTGCAGCTAAGGTACACCAGATTGGCAAGAGAAAATCCACAGAAAAAAGAAACCTTTGCTTCTTTTGGTTTCTCTTAATTAACGCTTTTTTAAAAAAATGTTTTCACTACTTTGGCTGCTGCAGCTCAAGCAAATTTAGAAGTATTTAAGCAGCATCACCACTACCCATCCTCACAGCTTATGCAAAGGCTAAAATCCACAAACTAAGGAAGATTTTTTATTTCCTCTACTCCAGCATACAGTGTTTAAACCCCTCAGGGCACACCAAAGTAATAGAAGGATGTACCAGCACTGAGTAAATATCACAACACTTTTTATGGAACAATCTATTTAATATAGAGCCATGGTGGGCATGAACAATCTCCCTGCTACAGCCTGGGCGGGAGAGCCTCTCCCCCTGGATGAGGGCTGAGAAAACAATCTCTGCCTTTATCAGGAGATTTGATTTTGTTTCATTTAGGAGAGAGACATCTCCATTCAGCAGCAAAAACACTCTGAACAAAGGTTCTTTGAGAAATGGTTTCCAAATTGTGGTGCCTGGCAGGAGGTGGCACAATCAGCAGCTGGGGATGTGTCTGTGCTGGGGCTGCTCCGAGCACTGCAAGGGCTCCTCTGCTCACTCTGCTTTGAAGAGAATGTTAATAATGCTCTAACTGCTGCTTTAATCTATAGAGTGAGCCAGGAAAACATTCAGAATTTTGATGTCCTTCCCCTACACTTTCCAGTTGGAGCAGCTACTTATAAAGGAACTGTCAGACAAATTGTAATCTGCAAAGCAGGAAGAGGGAAAAAACAGAAGGCTTGCCTGCCTGCTTGTTCCAAAAGGATTCTTCAGCTTGAAGAAAAAAAAATTTAAAAAAAAACGAGAGGAAAGAAAAATGAGTTAAAACTTTATTCAATAGCAATGAAGCCTGAAGCTGATAATTTCAGCTTTCTGGGATACAGCTGTAGCAATGAGAAAATAAGAGCCCAGAGGATGGATAAACTATATTATCTTAACTAGCAAAGGCAAGCCTTCAAAAAATGAAAATTGGAAAAGAAAAGCTATACTATTAACTTCTTTTTTCCCTGGCTAAGAAAATACGATCAAAATTTCAATTCTTTAGTTCTCTCCTGGTAAGCCTGGAGCACACACCAAGCCTGCTGAAAGTGTAACCTCCCCAAATGAAACTGCCAAATAAGCAAGATTACAACAAGCCCAAGAGGCACGTCTATCTCTTGGTCTTATAATTATTTTGAGTACTGTAGGGTTTTTTCTAACAGAAGCTATGATAGAGTTCAGCTTAAATTCAAGAAGGCAAAACTGTTTAAGTTAAAAAAACCAAGAAGTTTGCAAAACAATGCTCGCCAGCGTGCCCAAACAGTAATGTCTGCAATTTCATGATCCATTACCCTGTCTGTTCAAACATGCTGATGTTTCTCCTGTGCCTCGGTTTTCCAGGGCCCCTCTCTGCCACAGCTGGGAACTCATCTCCTGTGTTAAACTTTGGCCAATCTCATTTGGGGGCTGCTCATCCCATCTGCACAAAACCTTGACAGAACAAGATCAGAAGTGGCCATGCTATGTTGATTGCGTTTATTGCTAACTTTGCTTGCTAAACCTGCATCTGCTTTGATAACCTTGGACAGCAGTGATGGTAGGTAGTGCAAAATCCATTCACTCACTGCCACACCAGAGATATTTCAGTGTTTCAGGTCCCTCCATTAACAGAATTATGTTATTTTAGTGTTAAGTCTATTTTTTTCTGTTTCTATCAATATTCTTTAAGTGTCTGGCCACTATTTAACAGAAATTCTCAGAGCAGTTTTAGGGTATGAACTTTCTCTCCAACACAATTTATCTGAGTACACCTTCAACTTGTTCATAGTTTAGCAGAACTTGTCAGACCAAAACCTCAAAGCACTTTTACTTAGCTGCTGCTGGCACTGGAATTACTGTGTCTCATGGAAATCAGATCCTAGATCACAAGAACCCAGATCCCATTTTTCTGCCTTAAGACATTAAACTACTGCTGCTGTCTGTTCGTGGAAGAACCCAAAGCAAGTTCAGCTGAAATCCATCACTGATTTACATTCATCCTGGCTTCATCCTCATAAACAAGAGGGGTAGGGATTTTCGTGGGGAAGAGTTTTAAACTGAAGAAGGGCAGGTTTAGGTGGGATAGCTGGAAGGAATTGTTCCCTGTGAGGGTGCTGAGACCCTGGCACAAGTTGGAGAAGCTGTGGCTGCCCCTGGATCCCTGGAAGTGTCCAAGGCCAGGCTGGACAGGGCTTGGATAGAGAAAGATAACCCTGAACATGGCAGGAAATGGAATTTCACAATGTTTGAATAAAAAACTTTCCCAGAGATGGAATGGGATCAGCTTTAAAGTCCCCCAAACCATTCCATGACTCTGATTCCAGGGCTTGCCTCAACCCCAGCCCAACCCTGCAAAGTTTAAATTCCTCTGACAGTGGCACTTCCAAAGCCTGTGGGAGGAAGAACCTATTCTTGCATACAGGAGGAAACTCTATATTGTTTAATAGTTTGATTTGCTATTATGTGCTACTGCATAAGTTTTATTTTAATATCATGTAACTGCTGTGATTGCATTTTTATAATTGGTGCTCTGCCCCAGAGGAGAACTTTTTGAAGAGTAAAAAATGCTACCTAGGTGCTGACTCAGAGAATTTACAGAGTGCTTTGGGTAGCAGTACTTAAGCATGAAGCTTTCCAGCAAAGGTGCTGCAGGTGCTGAAGAATTCAAACTGCCAGATCAATGACGTTAATTAATGGTTCATGCAACAAAATGTAAAAGAAAATTAAGGTAGTGAATTAAATCCTGACAGCAAAGTCTCATACAGAGTCAAGCTGAGATGCTGACAACCTTCTGAAATTTTGTATATTCTAAGAAATCCAGGCCTACATTATGAACCAAAGAGCTGGGATGGGTTTTGCTGCCCTAAATAGGGATGGTTGCCAATTCCATCTCCAAAGCCTCAGCTTTGTAGTACAGGGGTTTTTAGCAACAGTGAGCCTGTGTGAATTTCACTGACGTTCCTACTGATTTCACAACATGCCAATCCCAGCTGACACAAGGAATTGTCATTTAAGAGAGATCTCTCACAGACACTCCCTTTAACTTCAGTGTTTCAGATGCCTTCCAAACTTCTCAGATACACCACAGGGTTGATGGCCAGAAATGACAGATAAAAAACTTTCAAATAACACCTCTTTAAAAATTTAAAGCTCCTTTAAAGAAAGATACTGTATTCATAACTGCTAATGGTAAAAGAGAATGACTGTTCAAGAGTTTCCTTTTTAATCAAACATCATGAAATTCAGATTGTAAAAACATACTGAGACTGGCAATATTTTCAAAGCCCAAAGGTTGTCACTATAGATGAGAGACTCTGCTTGGAGCAACAAATAACACATCTTCATCTGAGAGAAGTGAAAAGGGTTTGATGGAATGAATGCACAGAGTTGGGGGGGGTTTGGTTGCTTTTTCATTTATTTTTTTATTTTGGTTTTGGGTGCTTTTTGCCCCCACCCAACTGGGGAAATAAATCTTTCTTACTTCTCTCTGTGAGATCAGCTAAACTCTGCCCTTTTAGAGCCTAAAGCAGCAAGGCCAAGAAATGCAGTTTCCATGTGTGCTTAATAAAATTACACCCTCGAGTAGACTGGAAGAAAATTCATAATATATTAATTGAGTGAGTAATCATACGGCCCCATGGACAAGACCTGCAGTGTATTGCTAATTATTTCATTAATTAAAGTAGCTTTGTCTTGAGGTGTGTCTCTCAATTTCAAAACCATGTTAAAAATAAATTTCCCTGCCAAGTTTCCTGACAATGCTTTTGATGATTAAAAGGAAATTATATTAAAAGTAGACTGTGCTCTTTACCTTTATAATGGAAATCATATTTTGTTTTTCTCTCAGAGATTCCACAGAGGAAATGGAAACATTTTCATCCAGCAATGTACATCTCCTTTCCTGGAGGTGCTGCCATAGGTTTGCATGGCAAATATTGCTATTTTATACAAAATCACATTTTTTATAATATTCCTGTCTCTTAAAAATTTTATTAAATCCTTCTACAACTCATAAGATCATGTTTTACCACACTAATTTTAGAATAGAACATTTACACTGTTAAAACACAGATTTGAAGCTGGGACAGAGCTGTCCAAGAACACATCCACTATTGTCACCAACATAATTCTCAGCACATAGTAATTTCCATTTTCAAACTACAAGTGGCGTTTAAGTACAATAAGTAAGCATCGAGGAAAAATCAGTTAAAATTCTTTATCCAAGTTATTTTTTTCTTTTACTTTGGAATCAAAATTTTTTGCCTTCAGAACTTTGACTTATACAATAGAAACATGGACCTGAAGTTGTGTGTTTTCCATCAAAAAATATTCAATTTTTTTTCCTGCTCTGTGCTTAAATCATAGCAATGATGAGCTACATTTGTGTCCCCAAAAATCACTGTCTTGAACATCTATCTGTTAATATTTTCTTCAAACCACATTTAAAAGACATTTCTGCTGGAGTTTCCAACATGTACGAGCAGAAGATGGATTGAAAGCAGGAACTGTGAGATCTCACCTTCAACCTGTCTATCACATTCCCCAAGTGTGAATGGAGCTCAGCATCAGCTGACAGCACCTTTCCCCCTTCCCCTCCACAAGAAAGCCAATAATAAACTTTTCAACATTTCCAGAAAGTTCTTCAGGTACAAATGTGTCATTTTATAAAAGCCTCTCCTGCTTACTTTCAAGCATGTTAGTGGTGCTCTCCAGGAGAGCTTGACATCTAAAAATAAATGTAATTTCCCACCTATTTTTGGTGAACAGCCATGGAAAAGTGCTATAGAGGAATAGTGTAACTGTGTGTGGAAATGAATAGTGGTGAGCAAAGGGGACATTTTCTGTATTTAACAGATGAGATCTGAATGAAGAAGTCAAAGAGTTCCTTTTTCTAGAAGTTGTGCTCAGTATCTTAAAGTCAAGTGAACTATTTTGAATATTTCTATAAAATAACACAAACCTCTCATACTGCAAAAATAGATTACTGTGGGGTCATTCTCACTAAGGTTTCCTTTCCTATTGCAATTGCTTTCACTCTTCCAAGAGTAGTGTGCAACTCCTTTTTGACTTCATGGGATGACAGACTGCAATTTAAACTCCCAATATTTAATGGTGGGGAAGGAAGAAGAACTGTGAGGGCATGAAATAAAGGGAGAAATTAGAAAAAAAATAAAGAAAAATGTGAACCTACAGTTAAAATAAATTCTTTTAAGACACTATCTATGTGATAATAGCTTTCAATTAAAATTTAAATGAATCCGGTTGACTTGTAAGGGAATAAATAATCCTGCCATTGTGCAGTGCTGAGTTTTCCATTCCTCTCTCCCCCAATAAAAGTAGGATGGATGTGTCTATTGGCACACTGTGGCAAAGCCTGACTGCACTGACAATTTATTGGGATTTTTTGCTTTGGCACTTGGAGCAATGTCCCTGTTCCTGTCACCTGCCCTGGTGACACCAGCCTGGGATTTACACCCAGCTTGGTGTGAGCACAGGGTGGGTGGGATGGGGCTTCAATGCAGCATCCCTGCCACCAGCCTGGAACCACATCATCAATTTGTGGCACATCATTGCAGCTCCTGGGGATTTATCACCCTTTCCACGAGCTTTTAAAGGATCTGGGTGAAATATGGTGGAGTGGCTGCTGCCAGGCCCCTGACTCCTGCACTGGCCTGCAGAGGGGATGGCAAGGCAATATCTACAAAAGGTGATTTAGAAGTGAATAAACACAAACTGAGGGTTTATACCACGAATAAAGCCTGGCCAGAGGGCTGCAGCATGCTCCTTCCCTGCAGGCTGCCACACAGCCATGAGATTTTTCAGAGAATGCTTTCCTGGGACTACAGGATCTTTCAATTTATTGATTACATGGATGAGTTTATCTCATGTGTCCAAAGTGCTTGGAGCTTTAAAGCTCATCCCTGGTTCTTCTGAGAGAACAGGAGGAGATGCATGAAACAGGTGCAAAAGCCCAGGTGCAAAAGGCACTGTTAAGTAAATTGGTACATAAATTTCCTTTTGCAAACAATTACATCCCAAATTGCACAAATTAATTTGAGCCCTTGTTTTCCAGTACCCAGCCAGAACTCCAGCATTTTTTTTTTTAGAAATTTATTTGTTTTTTAATTAAGAAACATACTCATTTTTATGTCATGAGCCTGGGCTATAATGCAAAAGGAGCCCAAACTCCAACCATCACTGCTCTGTGTAGGGAGCTGTGAGCACTCCATGAATTGTCCAAGGCACAGAGACCACGATGCTTTTACAGCCTTAAACATCAGGCACCTATGCTGATCTGGCCATAAGGCTGAATTTTGGTATAACTTGTGTGTAACTATGGAAAAAATAAGAAAGCTCATTTTAACAGGAGTGGCAGTGAGCACACAAACCACTTATGCAGAAAGGCAGAGGGAATTTTCTGTCTGGGACTGAAGCAGGTGACTCATTTCCAGCCCTCCCAAACAGTTCAGTAACTCCACCTGTGCACCTGAGCTGGTCTGGAGCCTTCCCTGGGTTTAACCCCATTCTGCTGGAAATCAGAAATAATTGAACCCTGGAGCCTCCTGCTCCAGACACTCCCATCCCACACCCAGCCTGAGGGATCTGCTAATTGCTACACACGAGATTATTTGAATTTCCTCCAAATGCACTACTTTAACCACACTTGCATACCTGAGAACCTGGTAATTACTTGCTTTAATGGGTTATTCCTTTCCATTTCCAGCAGGCAGATTACAGGGGATGTACAGCTTTGTCTATCATAATGCAGCAAATTATTAGTAAATGCAAATTTTTCTTTCCATCATGTACCTACACAGTAACTAAAATATACCAAAATCCCTAAAAAAAGATCAGATATGTGTCTACATAAGCTCATCTCTCTGCAATTTATGCACATCATACATATTAAAAAATAGATATATCTATACACACACACAATAACCATATTCATATACAGCTGTATTTTATTCCACACAGATCTGTGAAAAATTTCCTACTGGGATATACAAAGCAGCTGTGCATAATTAGCCTGGCTGCTGCTTGGCTTCTGCTTGGAAATTTAAATATTGACATTACAGATGTTTCTACCTAGTTCCCATCCCTTACATTTACAGGCCAGATTACAAAGGGTTTTGAGGCAGCGAGTGGAGTTTTGCTGAAATGCAGATGATTAATCCCAAGAAAGGATGCCTGAAAGTTTGCCATCAGCAAGTTTTCAAGTTTGCCCAAGACTGAACATATCTGGAAGAAAAGGAACTTGGAAACTGCTCTGCTGAGTAATACCCAAAGCTGAGCGTTCCATCTCCAGTAGGAAGGGCTGGGGAAAAGCTGTGAAACAGGCTGGTTTTAACAAATAAATATTTATTCTTTAGCTTCCTTTGAGTCAGAGCTTCCTCATCCACAGTTTCACTCCAATTTATTATTTTGTTTTCCACAAGAGCTCATAGCAGTAAGTTTCATAATTAAATATGTAACATTTGACACTTCAAATCTCCTCTAAATCTAAGTATTGCTGGGAGTGGCAGTGCTAGGAATCAAAAAACTTCAGGTTCAAACTTCAAATTTTGAGATAGTTTTGAGGTGAACTTTCTGAGATATTTCTGCTTTGCTGGTCAGATCTATAGATACATCTAAGTTTATACTGCAAAAACCCAACTCAATAAAATATTAACAAAAAAACATTTATGCACAACACTGAAACTTCTGTGACAAAAAGACTCAAGTGTCACCCTAAGACTGATGCAGACAGAATGAGAAGACTGGAAACCTCCAGATTCTACTTTTACCTAAATAAAAAATATTATATCATTTACTATCCTTTTCTAATGGCTCTTTGTGAGTTTAAAAAAAAAATTAATCTTTCAGCAAAAAGATAACTTGTAAAACACCCTTTGATTTCCCTCTGTCCCCTGGGATTTATAGGTCAAAAGAAAGAAGAAGACTTTGACATTTCACAATTTGATTCATTTTACAGCTTTGGCAACCTTCTTCTGCCACAGGCCAGCAAGGATTGCAGGGCACAAATAAAGAGAATCTGGAAAACAGTATCAGAATATTTGAAATGTATCAAAGCTGGCAACAGGTGTGTAAAAGTCAATGATGCCAAATTTATTTTTGCCACTTTGCTAGGCCAGCTGGGCTTTTGTTTCTCTCTCATGGACTCTTTTGACTCCATCTATCATATACAATCACATTTGTATTCATCTGTGTATTAAACTTAGGGTAAGTATTAAAAAAACCAAAAACAACAGCCAATCAATGAACCTGGCAGGTTATTCTAAATAAAAAGGTACCATTTCAGCACCAGTTTTCATTTACCTGAACCACTGCACTATTTTCCAGAGCGAAAGGATATTCAGCCCCTGCCTTTTTCCAGTTCTACAAATTACTATTTTATGATACTGCAGAACCCTCTAGGCTATTCTTCTTAATTCCTTCTGTTTCCTCTCTAAATGTCTCCAAGTGTCCCTTTATTTCCAGCAATTATTTATAGACATCTGTCAGTCCAGGCTCCTTGGCTGAGATGCAATGGATCCAGGCTATTTTGCAGCACAGAAAACAAGTTACTTTCTTTAAATGCAATTCTCAAGCAATTTTGCTAAACCACTGCAGTTAAGATTTTACCCCACTGGGTTTGCAGCACACTGTTGTAAGTCACATCATGTCAGATGTGTTTAAAATAATTTCTGTCAAGTGCCTGCAGCAAGAGAAATGAGGTGGATGCCAGGTTCATTGATCCCTCCTCCACTTTCCAGCCTCTAAAAGTGAGATATCCAAAGGTTTCTGCCTGCCTGTGGAATCCATGGGATTGGGGCCACCCTCATTAATGTGCTCAGGTGAGGCTGCTGCACG
The DNA here is from genome assembly GCF_028551555.1 of Melozone crissalis. NCBI lineage: Eukaryota > Metazoa > Chordata > Aves > Passeriformes > Passerellidae > Melozone > Melozone crissalis. The sequence continues at coordinate 3,996,686 of NW_026535785.1, forward strand.
ACACAGCTCCTCAAGCCTTGAGCTGGCAGCTGGGAAAATCAGAGATCTACAGGAAATAAACTGGGTCATAACTCAGAAAACAAAAACGTGAGAAATCAGCAGTGCAGCAAGCACAAAACCCATTAAAGTCAGTCCAAAAATTGCCATCAGTGTCACTGCGCCAGGCTCTGCCATTATTTTCCTGGTACATATGTGCTGACTGCAACCTCATCCAGGAATGGGAGCTGATATAAATATAAAACAACAAATCAAACTGGTTCTCCTGTCTTCAAACAGTTTCTACTGGTCTTCCAATTCATTTATTTATGATAAAAAGCCTCCAAGTTTGCAGTCTCTGTAGGAAAAGGCCTAATAGAAATCTCAGCACATCTGTGGTCACTTTAAGCACACATTTGAGTGTACTTCATTAGGATTTAACTCTGGGCTATTTTCAGAACCATAACAATTTTCCCTGAAAAGAGCTAATTTACTGTAACTAACTATATTATTAAATTTCCCTAGTAACGATATATCAAGAAATAAATCTGTAGCAATATCACCTAGCAGTCACATATTTTTATCATTAATTATAAGGTCTGGCAAGCCCTAGCTTGAAATTCAGCTGAATACTTATTGTAATGTAGTTTGTACTCTTAGTAATTATAGGCAGGTATTGCCTCTCCAGGAGTGTGATGGCACATAAATTGTAGGTGTCCAAATAACCAGTGGTGTTTACTGGGAGTTTAAAAGTCACACACACAAAAATGTGAATGGCCTTAGCGACATAAAAAAAAAATTATTTAAACACCATGCAAGCCATCCTCACTGGGACTGTGCTCAAAAGGCTCTCAAATTATTCATAGATCGATTAAATGAATACATAAAACACACACTGTTTCCATGTTTTCTTCAGTTTTGGTGGATTTATATCTATATCAGATAAAAAAGATTCTTAAAAGGGCTTGGCACAACTTATCACTGTAATTTCTGTGTTGATGTAATTTCTGTGTAAGAGAAGTGAGAATGTAGCTTTAAAGCAGAAACACATTAAGTTTAAAAAAAGAAAGCTTAGAGTTTTAGAGTTTAAAATATAGAAAAAAATTAAAGTAATTACAAAGGTAAACAAGAAGTTTAAAATTCAGTACTGTAAGTTTGTGTATCATAACATAATTAACTAAGAAAGCTTACACTATAACATGAGTTCATAAAATCAAAATATCAAAAATATAAATATCCTTATTAACAGTATTTTATTAATCAAGAAATCTTTAAAAGGTCTTATAACTAAGCTTCTGAACCATGCTGTGAAGATGTGACTGAAGTCACCTGCCTACCTATATAGAAGACAAGAAAAATAAACATCATCATCTAAAACCTCAGAGATCCCATCTCTAACTCATTCAAAAATCCCCATCCAAATCCTTCCTTTTGCAGCTTCAGCAATGAAATACAGCACAATTGCAATGCAAAGGGAAGGACTCGGGAATTCCACTTGCCAACACATCAGGATTCCTCTCAAGCTGTGCAGTGCAACCTTTGATTTGGAGCAGCACGACAGCTGGGGGGGCCCTTCCAGCCCAGAATATTCTCTGATAACCTCTGTGATAAAATAGCAGAGCCTGATGAATAATTTGAAGATTTGTGCCAGAAGTTGGGAAGAACTATGGAAAACAAGGCCAGGAAACGGAGGCTGAGCGGGTGCCATGTGCACAGAGAGCTGAGACTGATTCCAGCCCACCCTGATTCCACAGGTTCTACTGTGCACAAAATAATTCTGCAAGCATTGGTGCTCTTGACACCAGGCAAATGAGGTTATGAAGTTTAATGTGATGAATACCTGGAGGGTAAGGGAGGGAAGGTAAGGGAGGGAAAGTTGAGAAAAATTATTCAAACTTTGGCCAACAGGAAAGACAATCAAAATGCTAAATGATACCTGAGTCAGTACCAAGCGGCAAAAGGAGAAAATGGATGAAACTATTACAGAAGAACTCCCTGGAAGGTGGGCTGAGAAACTTCTCTACTGAATCAGAAGTGTAAACTTCAATATAGGGAGTGGGAAGGAAAGGAAAACAAGGAGAGTTTATGGATAATAAAAATAGAGAATTGCCAGTTAAAAAATGTACTTGAGACCTACAAAAGGAAAGAGTGTTCCGCTGGAAGCCGTACTCTCAAATATGAAACATTTCTTGTTTGGCTAAAAAGATCATCAATATCTTCATTACATGTTTATCACAAGTGAAGTAAATAAACATTTAGCTCAAAAATTTAATCTGTTGAAGGAGCAGCTTGTAATGCATTTCATACCCACAGGTTTTTAGATGCAAAGAACTCCATGTGAAAATGCAAAATTCACCAGAAAGATCACATAAAATAATGGAAGAGTTTAACTTGGATGTTTATACCCACATTAGAACTTAGAACAATATCTTACTTTTGTAGAATTTCCTCATCAGACAAAATCAACAGGAAATTTAATCAGAACATTTTCCTTACTAACTTTAATTATCAATGTGTTTTTGTTTTGTTGCAACGGTTGTATCTGCATTTACAACATCTGTTTATCAGCATTGTTCAGTATTTCAATCTCCCCTACAACATTAATCTATTCATAATGTGCTTCCCATTTATTTGTGTTATTTTCCAGACTCATGCTAGATAAACAAATAAAAACAACCCTTCCAGTAACTAAACCTACAGGAAAAAAAAAGTGAAATTCCCACTCTGCACAGAAATTGTTCATGGTATTTGGTTTGAATCTTAATCATATCCTAGGGGTTGTCTTCATTGATTCCAGAGATGAAGAAAAAACATGAACCTAAATCAAAGCTCCTATTTCCAACTAATTTCTGGGTGTTTTCCTTTTGCTTTTCTTTAGTGCAGAGACTTGTTTTTCAAAAACCATTACCTGTTGTCCTTAAGTTGTGCTGCTCCTGCTTCTTTTCACAGAGGAAGAATCCAGTGAGCCACCAAATCAGCAAGAAAACTTGTACAGAGTGACAATAATGCATTTATCAACAGAGGATTTATTCAGGCTCTGCCGTATTCACATTCTCTGGAAAAATCCCTTTGCCCAGGACTTTCCTCCTGGGAAGCTGAGAAGCCTCAGAGGAAAAGAAAGCAATTCTTATCTCATTTGCTTCTCCTGTGTTGTGCTCACATGTGGAATGTATTTGGAGATTGTTTAGCCACAGGTGATTGCTCCATTGGATTCTTCTGTGAGTTGTTTTGACTCTTTGGCCAATCAGGGCCAAGCTGTGACTCTGGAAAGAGTCACGACTTTTCATTATTACCTTTTTAGCATTGTGTAAGTATCCTTTCTGTATCCTTTAATATAGTATAGTATAGTAATTTTTAATGGAATATAATACCATAAAATAATAAATTAGCCTTCTGCAAATGTGGAGTCAGATTGATCATTCCTCCCTGCAAACACAATAATTTCCAGAGCTGTGGGTGGCTGGCACTCACCTGTGGCAGATCCCTCCATGACGTGCCCAACGTAGGGGCCCTCCTTGAACATGGGCCTGTTGTCGTTCTGGTCGATGACCGAGACGTCCAAGCGCACCGGCCCGTCCAAGATCTTCCCGTTCATATCCACCACCTCCACCTCCAGCTGTGGGGGCACAAAAAGGAATCAAGTCATGAGTTCACTGTCACAGTGAGAGGAGATAAGAAAAAATGAGTTCTGATGAGGGTTGGTGTGGCCAGACCCTGCCAAAGACGCCACTTGCAGCCCTTTCTTTTGGACCAGGCTCAGAGCAGATTTCTCCTCAAAGCAAAAGAAGGGACAGATGTACATTCAAACTGAGATACCCCCTGGCAGCTTGAAGATGCCATATTGCCCAAAGAATTAAAAAGCTTTAAAAAACCCCCAAAACAAGACCCCTTGCAAATTTGATCCTATTCAGGTGAAGTTTGCTTAGAATTTGTTTCTTTGCTTTTATCAAGCACACTCCAGTGGACACACATAGAATCATCATGGTAGAATTGATATTAATGCTCACTCAAAAGCCTCATTGAAAACAAACAGAAAACAAAATGAAAAACAAACCAACAAATGAAAAGGCGGGAATGCTGTAGACATTCAGACATTTTTTCAATGGTGACGGCATGAAGTGTTTGTTAGGCCATTTTCAGATTTCTCTGGGTCTTCCAATCAAGTGTGGAAGAATCAAAGAACATCTTCAATCAGATGGGTGTATTCACAAGCTGAAGATTTGTTTGGACTTTCTTTACTTCCAAAAACTGGACAGAAAGATCCTGTTGTACATCAATCCCCCAAACCATCTACAGTGCAAGGCCCCAGTGAGTCACCAGGGCAAACCACGCCAAAACTTCTTAAACAACAGAGAAATCAATTTAGATTGCAACTGTGTGCTATACCTGCAGTTCTCTCCCCTCACAAGAAATCAATAAAATACAGCAATAAACATGTCTGAGACACCACTATCATTCTCACCTGCCCTCCCCATCCCCAGACTCTAATGGAGTTAAGCCAGCCAGAAAATGAACCTGAGCTCAGATGTTAATATCACTCTCTCCCAGTCTTTCCCTGAGAAAATGGAGCCAGCAGGGGCTGGAAGTCTCTGAGCATTTTGTTTATACTGTTAATTTATTCTTCATTGCCCTGTCTTATACCTGTAAGTTATTTATAACTTAGTGATAAATCCTGCTGGGAAAGAAATAGGTCAGAATCCTAATTCCTTATTAAAATGGATGGCTTATTATCACCTTTCTCTGTTTTCTGTTATGCTTATAAATACCTTCCACTTTTTTAATTCAATGTGTTGGGTGTGAGTAGGAGTATTTGTTATGAGTGAGACACCTACTCACAGGCACTGTTTGTAAATAGTGTCACAGTCCATTTTAACATCTACTCACTGCTTAGCCTCACTTGTCTGGGAATCGTTCTTGCAAACCTTTCCCAAGCCTTATTTTTTATTATATGGATTAACAGCTTAAAGGCAGACAAATATTCTGGTTGGAATGATTCCAGCAGCTTTGGCACAGCTGAAGATTTCTGGGAGCACCTCCCCTTCAGCTTTTGGGTTTGTTCAGCTCTGAGCTCCAAAGCCAACGCAGGAATCTTTGCCATGGGATGTGATGGGAAAGGAAAAGAGATTCCACTCCTGAACTACATTAAAGTCAGATACAGTTTTAGCTACAGCTGGAAACTGCTGAAAAAAAGAATCATAAAATAATTCAGCTTGGAAAGGACCTTTAAAGTTCATCTATTTCCAGCCCTTGCCATGGCCAGGGAAACCTTTCACTGGAGCAGGTTGCTCCAAATCCCACCCAACCTGGCCTTGAAGGTTTTCCAGGGACGAAACATCCACCTCATCTCTGGGCAAACCACATCAGTATTTTACCACCCTTATTTTAATTTCCCTCTCCCTGGATCTAGTTCAAATCTCTTTTTGTTCAAAACTATTTCTCTTTGTCCTATCAAACAAGCCCTTCTAAATGTTTATCCCCAACCTTTTTGTAATCCCCTGAAAGAGGCTCTAAGGTCTTCCTGGGGCCTTTTCTTCTCTTTACATGCAAACCACAAAGGATAATCCATGCTTTAGGTGAAATTTTACACCTCACAGCACAGAACTCCATGATCAGATTTGGGGCTGAGCACCCCAACTCTCTGAGCTTGTCCTTAAAGGAGAAGTGTTCCTCTGCTCATTTTTGTGGCCACCTCTGGACCCACATCTCCACATCATCCCTGTGCTGAAGACTCCAGAGCTGGACACTTTATCACAGTAAAACTGACTCATCAAAACCATGTTAATTGCTTTGGGAAGTGAAAGAATAGTAATATTTCCCTGTGAAATTCCAGGAAATTAATTTTCAAATTCAAGATAATTTGCTCCTAATCTATCTCTCAGTATCAAGTGACTGTGCTGTTCATTGGAAAGAACAAAGACTTTGCTAAATTTAAAAAACTGCTTCAGCTGCTTTATCAGAATTGTAAGTCATTTAAAACAAAGGCTGATCTAACACTAGTTTTTGGGGTTTTTTCTCAGACTTGCACAGATTAAAGAAAAGAATAGGAGATTCTTATTAATGACTGAAATAGATTTACTTTATCTTTGCCAAGTCCACTGCATCTAAGAGCAACTGTCCAAAAAATTTGGCATGACAGGTCTGCAGGAACAGTTACATGATATCTTCTTCATTTTATTAAGATTGTTGAGGACTTTATTTTATTCATCTTTGTACAATAATTTTCAAGCCTGTCCTAAGCATTGAGTTAACTCACCAGCTCCTTTTAAACCTATTCTACAAATTTTTCAAAATAAAAACCTGCAGCACTGAAGTTATGGCCATCATTCTTTATGTGATCAGTTTGTGAAAGAAGCTGTCTGATATTTTATATAGCTTCCTCATGAAAAAACTAACAAAAATACCCCAAATTAAAACAAAACCAAAAAATACACAAAATCTGCTCACAAAATAACAGCAGAAGTGTATTGTTATTTCCAAAAACCCAACACATGCAAGTGAGAAAAGCATTCAACTAAGAGACAATATTGGCACTTTGAACAGGCTGTAAATAAAACCAGGTGGGAAATGAGATTGTCCCAACTAACAGAACTGTGAGATTTCAGCCTTTCAATGCAGAAGGCAAGAAAGCCTCTCTGGTTTTAATGTAAAACTTGGCTGATGCAGGAAAAATACTGAATTAATTCTTTTATTCTTTTGATAACAAGAAATTGGAATGGCACATTCAGAAAGGGTTTAAGTTCCTACCTGACTATAAAATGCAGCTCCAAGGACATGTGCTAAGCATAAAGACAGATATGAACAAATTGATAAAAAAAGCCCAACCTGCAGAGTTCTGCAGCTGTTTATTTTGTGAAAAACTGATGCTTTCCCACTTAAAAGTCATGGAATTACGTTCATGGGGGTGGAAATGAGATGGTCCTTTCCAGCCTAAACCATGACTCAATGATGATGATGATGATGAAGTCATGCTTATCATAATCTAACCTGTGATTTTCAGCAGCTCTTGAGACTAAATCCCAATTTCATTTTTGACACAAGTGTACATGCAAGCCACAAAGGATAATCAAGGCTTTGGGAGAGACTTTGCACCTCCCAGCACAAAACTCCATGATCAGATTCAAAGCAGACTTTGGCTGGTGCCCCAACACGGCTCAGAAACCCTGATCATTTGATCACTGATCAAATCAGGCACAGCAATGGGACAGGGGAAAGCATAAACCCCCAAACTGCAGGCAGGATAAAATCTATTCCTGGCAAACTCTCACTGAACCCTCTCCCTTCTGAAAATGGATTATTTCAAGGCTTCCCATCCAATTGCCCTCAGCATATGCAAAGCAAGGATCTTTCATCACCCCAAACATAATGATCTCATCAGAAGTTAAGCTTATTCAAAGTTGCTCATTTTAAGCTTTCTGCTTTATTTTAAACAGTCTTGAATCCTTTCTACTCTGCAGTCAGCAATAACATTTACATGAAAAGATAACCAGTCTCGTTCTTACCATTACTTCAAGTAATTTCAAAGGTTTCTCTTCACAGAAGGGTTGTTTTCATTCATTTATTGCTTTTGGTGAAATGATTCTGGAGAGCCACCTTCCTTCTCTGCATTTAAATGTCTATTTTCACTTTGCAGCCAGCCAGCCAATGGCCCACATAAAATTATATCATAAATTTGGAGATTTTTATAAGTAAATCTGGAATATCTTTTAGTGCTTAATTATCTTTAAAGCCTAAGACAGGTTATTTAGTCATTACCTGCCATCTAATTTTAATTTCCAATTTGTTGCCCACAGGAATGTTTCTCATGGAAGTTTTCCATTTGTTTCAACAGATGGTTTTTCTACTTGTTCCTTGTTTCCAGATTCACAGGAGCACTGCACCATCCAAAATACTGCAACACCACCACCTGCCCCACCTCAGCGATTCTAATCACTGCTGATTTATTTATTGATCAGATTAATTAATGAAAATACTTGTTAGGTTTATTTATTATCAATTTTTTAATTGTGGATTGACACTAAGGACTTATGGATGTTTCATTCAGGCAATTTCCTGGTAAGAAAAGAAAATTTGGCCATATCTAGGTCATAAAATGTAGTAAAGAAATTCTCTTTATAGTGCAAGGTTGTAGTAAAAACTTTATGCAATTACCTAACAAACACAACTCAGAGAAGACAATAATTCAGACAAAGAGAAACTAATTACAAGTAAATTTTCCTGATTTAAGAGAATGAATAAAACATGAGCTAATTGTTATATTGCTCCATAAGAGATGGAGGGAGAGGATGCCAAACAAAAATAAACAGTTTTTCAGAGTTAAGCAGAATTCTGCCGACCACCAGGGTAGAACTGTACAGATGATGGCAAACCCAGCACCATTACCTGCAATTAGAGAATTTCACCTGCACTCAGAGCCAGAGCCAAGGTGGAAAGGGATTAATTAGCCATGTAAATGCTCCAGGAAAATCTTCCACAGGTTTCATTGCTACTGCATCCATCTCAAAAATTAATTATTACACAGTTCCTATTTTCTTAGCACAACTATCTCTTAACTCTGTGCATTAATTAAACAATTTTTTTTAAAAGTCCAAGACTTCTATCTCTGCAAAGTGACAAGGAGTGAATTCTTCAGCAAGAGTCACTTCATCTTTGATCACTTCAGTTGCAAAGGGTTGTAGATGCATTAATAGAAATTTTAAGGAAAGAAAGAGGAATTTAATATTATAAACAGTAAAATATGTGCTTTTATCCCTGGTTTTAAGGCAGTGGGCTTGATATTTTAATAATTAGTCACATCAGTGGACTCAAAGGTCAGGGTCCACATCATATTTTAATTTGTGAGGTATAACAGCAAGTTCTACCAAGTTTATACACTTTTGACTAAAAAGAACCTTTTGCCTTTCCAAAGCTCAAGTTGCATCTGAACCTGCCACCAAGGGGGGTTTTCTGTGACTGTCAAATCAACATTCCCAAGTTATTTCAATTGTTTTTTCTTTAAATAAAACCAGCCCAAGTTAAAAAGCTCTTAGAGCCTTAATTAAATTTAATTAAATAACAGCTTCCTGCACATTTTCCACATGATTTTTTGTGCAGTAAATCTCTCCATTGTTCACCTTTCCTTTGTAGGGCAAAGCACAAGAACATTTTCTTGGCCATTTTTCAATCAGCACAGGCCAGTTCCAAAAGCTCCTGGTACCTGCAGCTCCTGCTGCTTTGAGATAAGATCAGAAACTTTTTCCACAGGAAAACCTGGCACTGGCAATCCAGGAAAGCCACAATATTCCTGGGAAATTCCATCACTGGAATGTGCTCCTTGCTGAAAAATGAAGCCACAATGCCATGCATTTAATATTTTTTGGGTTTAATGTATTAAATTGCTCCATAGCTGGAAACCAAGCAATTATGAATTCATTATCTAATTGAATGTATGCACTGTGCCACCATTAGTGTCACAGGAAATGCATTTCCTTTCCCAGCTGTGTCTCTGAATCACAATATTGTTTAAAAAAGTGTTGTTTTCTGTACAGCTTAAAGCCTGGAAATTTTTTTCTGTTCTAAGTATAAAGTGGCCCCTTTTCCATGAAAAAAATCACAGAGGAGGAATATAAAAAAATCCAAAATTGTAGAGAATGATGGCATAAAGTGCAGAAAAAATACATTAATTACATACTTATAAAAATCTTATACCGAAATGAATTCTGCCTTGTGTTCAATTCCAAAAATTATTTTGATGTTTTTGTCTCATTAAAATATAAAATAAACAGTTTGGGATTTTATAGCAGATTTTTGTATATCAACTGAAAAAATAAACCCACAAAATGGATAACTTCATCTCATAGTTTTTACCACCTCTTCCTGAGGCTGGTTTTAAGTTATAAGAACAAAGGGGTCAGCAAGCAGTAATTGGTATTTTCAGGGGTATTTCAAGTCAGTTTGGGCCAGACAAGATTTACTTGTGAGTTCTTGTGACTGTTAATTTAAATTTCTTATTTTAAGGTTTAAATATCTGTAATAAACAATTCTTTTCAAAGATTCCTTTTGATATTCACAGAACATTTAAGGTTTATATAATATCAGGCCCTAGTAACCTGCAGCTTTCCAAAGCTCGTGTCCATGTTTTGCCCCAGATGTGTCCCTGTGAACTCCAGTCCCCCTGAGAAATGTCACTTTCTAGGACACAAACAGTCAGGCTGCATGAGGGAAAACTGGGTTTAATGTCATGCAAAAAGTCACAGGGAACAAAGGAATTTGGAGCAGAGAAGGGAAGATTCTAACATTATCCCAAAATTCTTTCTTCTGTGGGCAGGAGATGGGATGGCAGGAGCTGCTCCAGGGTCCTGCCACCATCACAGCGCAAATGGGTGCATTTACAAACCCTCCAAAACCCACAAAATCCACATTTTAGGATTGGCATAAAGCAGGTCTGAGGTGCTCAAACTGAACTACCCTGATTAATTATGATGGGACCAACAGCCCCAGAGTGTTTCAAAAGAGAATCAGTCACAGAAATAAGATAAGCAAAGGGTGGGAGACAGAGATGAAATGACTTCACCAAAGCCACAGACCAGACAAAATTTAAATCAAGCTTGAATCTGGGTTTTTGATCTCTGCACACAAGACTGATAGAGATATTCCATCTCTTGCTGAGCAAGTAATGTAAAATGAGATTTACAAAGATTATTAAGCTACCAACATGTGCACAGTGTGATTTTTCAAAGTGCCTTATGAGACTGGATAATGTATCCTATTAAAATCAAAACACCTTTGAAAGATCTTTGAAAACCCAGTTGTCCTCTCAGTATATAATTTCCCCCCCCCCCCCAGTTACACACTATTCTACAACTTTAAAGACACAAAAGCACGAGTGAAAATAATTTTATGCATCCTTACAACAGAAAGCCTCAAAGAATCTCTCATATGGCTACAAAAATCGAATTAAAATAACTTCTGAAGCATCCATCCTGTTAAGTATTATCTAGGAGCTGAAATGAGAATGCCCACTCCAAAAATAACCTCAGTGAACAAATGAGAAGAACATCCCTCAAATCTGAGGAACAGCACAGCTCTTCAAGCAGCCACGTGCACTTCACACAGACCAGAAGTATTAAGGATGATCATGTAAATTAAAATCTAATTAAAATCTTCCCATATCACAAGGCAGCACATGTTGATCCCCTCAAAAAGGGAGAGGGGGTGAGGGAGACAGAGGAGGTATCAGGATTTACCAAAGCAATCAATTCTAATCACCACAAAAATATTCAAGAAATCAAAAAGAGACAAAGTAGGGCTGAAATAAAGGATTAAGACATAAGCTGGGGCAGAATTTTTAGACTCTATGCTGCACCACAAAAGCAATAAAGACATTTAGCAAAGAAAAACTGAAAAAAATGGCTTTGCACTTTTAAATAGCTCCTGGCATTGTTTGACACTGCTCACCATTCAGGCTGCTCAAAAATAACTCCAAAAGTGGAGGAAGTGGCAAGAGTTGAACAGATTTCAACTCGTGGAAGGATGCAAGAAGCAACAGGGTGAGAGAGAGCCTGCAGTTAATCAGACCAGGAACTGAAATGCAAGATCCCAAATGCATCAGTGCCAAGGAAATAACTTCTTTAGGCATAAGAAATAAAGGTCAGTGCAAATGCCAGGGATATATCACACGTACGTGGATTTGGCTTTGTTGTTATTGCTTAAAACATCTGCTCCTGCAAACGAGGAGGAAAAGGTCTCTGAAGTCAAGGATCACCCAGGCTGATAGCACAACAGAGGGAACAGCTCAGGTGTGCCTGTGTCTGAGTAACAAAACAAGTTACAAAAGCACCTGTACAGATTTTACAGGCTGCACTGGAGGCTCTGCAGGTCACTGCTGCCTTTTCCAGCCCTGTCACATTCCTGGGGTGACATCCTGGAGCTCATCCTCCCCACCCTGTCCGTGCTCCAGGGCGCAGCTGCAGCCAGGACTCCTTCAGAGCCCATCCAAGAGCAAAGCAAGAGTGCTTGGGATCCAAGTGTCAGTGAAGAAAACACTTCAGAGACAAGTCTTCTCCTGGTGGAGTTGGTGAAAAATTTGCTTTTCCTGTAAATAACATTGCACTGCTATTCAAAATTTGAAATGCTATCACCATATTTTATACACTATATTTGTCACAGCCTTGTAAGATGCATTCCATAGCATTCCTAAACTTCACCTTTTGGAAGGTTGGTGTTGGAATCCATAAGGTTAGAGGGTTTTTAGGAAATGGTTAAAAAAGTATGGGCCTCAGACTGAAGTTTTGTTAGCATTGCAAAAGCAAACAGAAAAGTTTCCCATGCAAGCAGAAAAGTTTCCCAAGCAGTAGACGTGACAAATAACAATAGGTCTCTGTAGAATTGGCTTTAGGATGGCAACAAGGTTATTTAATGTATATCTTTAGAAGGTTAGCATGAATAGAGCTCTGCTCATTGTCTCTTATGAACCAGTCTTTGTTTTAGCTACCATTACGTATGTTTTATAAGATTGGATAGAATGCTTGTCAATATGTGTTTTCTGTGTGTGATTGGCTGAACTCTAGATTGAGATGATTTTATGTATTGCAGTAGGAGCCCTCCTGGGAGAGACATTTTGGGGTGGATCAGTGAGCTGTCATGTCTCCTTTTTGTATTATGAGACTGATGTGCTAGAAATAAAATCAAAAATCTCTTCACTGGTCTGTTTACAATGTTGTCCGTACTGGACATTTTGCCGCGGCCTCGTGGGTTCCTTTTTTAAGACATGGGGTTCTGACACAATTGGACTGATATCTACCCATCCCCTGGCTGTTGGTCTCAGAAGGCAGGAAAAGAGAACCAGATGAGATATATTTGTCTCTGCTCACAGAGTTGAGATGACCAGGCTGCAAGGGCCATGCTTTACAAAGCCCATTAAAATTCCAGAGCTGCCAATCTCCCATCACAGAAGGATTGGATTGTGATGCAAGGTGTCTTCTCCAGCACATAGGATGGGGTGATAAACTGTTAAGAGTTCTGGTTTTGTATCTACACAGTCCCTTTCTCATTCATGTATTAAAATTTATTTATTTATCATTCATTTTTATTCTGCTGCTAAACCTCCTTCTAAAACTCCTTTCCCAAGGCATCCTCTCCTTTACTCAGAGCACCCACATTACCAACTGGAATCTGCCTGTCTGACCATGGGACAGCCCTCTCCTTCCTCCTCAAACCCTGTCTAGTAAACATTTGGCACTTTTTGCCTGTTTGTGAGCCAAAGCTGACACATTTCCATGCTGATGATAGAAGGTGTGGGAAGCATCATCACAACTCCCTCCCTGCTGGGTTTTGTTACACTCGTCAGTAAAAGTGAGTTTATTGATCTCCCTCAATAGCTTGGAAGCTGTTTTATTAAGAATTTTGACATGTGTGAGGGTAAATATTTCAAATATAGCCCAGAAGTATTCAGAGTTAGAGTCACGCTTTCCCTGCTCTACTCCACACCCTCAGCAGCTGTGATGATGTGCAAGCACTGGAGGTAACAAAACTCTCTTCATCCTGCCCTGTCATCCCAACTAAAGGAGTTTTTGCTGATTTTCTCTGCAGTCAGCTTTGAATTTCACATTATGCCCAGTAGTTTGGTTTTTTTCCAAAAGGGTGTTTGTGGCTGATATTTTTATAATTCAGACAGCTGATCTTCCTGGTAAGGGCAGCTAGACAGATCAGCACATCCCAGATCACACACAATGAGCAGTTTCTCTGTTTCATTCCAGCAGTGTAGTGCTTTTTCCCTATTAAATCTATATTTCATTCACAGGAAAAAAGAAAGAAATTATCTGAACAGTTTCCACATTATTATAGCAGAAAAGTAGTTTGCAGACATGGATGTAGCGGAAAGATATTCCCAGGGCAGCCTGATCCAAAATAAAATGTCATTTCAAATTACCTCTTCTCTCTCTCTTAACTGAGTCTTTGTCACTGTTAACATGTTGGGCCATCTCTCTGCATTAATTGTGAATAAAGGGAGATTTAGTCAATGAGTCTCAAATTAGGTGAATTAACACAGTAAAAGTCTTTTATGAGTAGTCAAATGGCTCTAATGTGATTCCTGAAGGATCAGCAAGCATCTGCTGTGTAGTGACACATGGAAAGACAGAATTTATTTCATGTTCTTTTATTTTCCTTGCTTACGTTTCACCCAGGAACTTTCTGAAATGCTTCACTGGTCTTCAGCTCTTATGACAAAATTACCTGTTAAAACTATTAATCTCAGGGTGCAATTTGCAGTTCTAGCATGCCTCACTGGATTTATTTATTTATTTTAAACGTCTCAGTCAACCATAATTTACTTCATTTAACATGTTAGGAAGGCACTTCCTCAGTAAATTTTATGCTCCACCATCACTTTCCCTTAATTCTGAGATCTTAAAGATATTTTACAACAACAATTCCTGTGCTGCACTTTTTTAAAAGCAGATCTCAAAACAGATCCACAAACTTCTGCCTTACTGATTTGTCACCAACTTTCAGGACTTTATCTATGCCAAATTTCCACACCCATTTTGTTTCTGGAGATAAAGATTTCTCTTTTTCTGTCCTTCATGCTTTTTCTGTCCTTCATGCTCTTTCCAAACTCCAAATTGTGACAACCTTATCTGAACAATTTTCAGAATTCCAAGACCCACAATGTCATCTTTTGTCTTTTTTACCCTTCTCAAACCCTTTTCACTATCCACAAATACTAACAGACATGATTTTCAGTCCAAAAATGCAATCAAAGCTTTTTTTTTTACAATGATTATGTTGTAGATGTCTATTTTTTCACTGATTACATCAAGCTGCACCCGTTGTATCAACTGAAAAAAAATTCCTATGTGGAATATTGCATTTGGCAAAGGGAGAATTGGAAAGTCTGTTATTCCAGCAAAATGTAAAGCCTGGATATTGTCAGTCAAAAAATTAATTAAATGCTCTAAGCACCAAAAATTGCAAGTGAAAAAAGCCTTTTTGAATTATAGCAATCAGCAAGATCCTTTGTCATGCACCCACAAACCAAATGATGATAAAAGGAGTAAATTTTAAATTCCAGAACTCATCCCAGCAAGTGTTGCGGGAAGATTTCCTTCTCCTATTCCAAGACTGCAACTCAAAAGCCAAGAAAGGGATTTTTGGGACCCACAAAGATAATCACCAACAGAGTACCAGGGGTCAATTAAAGGCAAAATAGAAATAAAAGTACAAAGTAAAGGGATTTAAATAAAGGCAAATAATTTCAAATACAGAGGATTTCTGTGGTAAGAATGGAGAATTAAACAAACAAATACACAAAGGAGGAGAAATCTTGCACTGTTTTGAGCTGTTAAAATCTACTGGGGTGCAGGAATTTCTTAAAATTTGAAATGTCCTAGAAGTCCTTGAAGAGATTTTCGAAGCTGATGCTCCAAAGCAACACAGGGATTTCTTCCACAAACCAGACTATTCAACTTTCATGTTTTTATTCCCAAAGTGGCATTGAAGTCACAAGGTGGTGGAAAATCATCCTGTGGTATTTTACTCCATCACACTCCCCTATGTCAATTAAGGGACTTTACATCCCAGCACAGATATTTTCTAAAAATAACAGGTGTGTGTTAAAATCTGATTTTTTTTTTTATGCACTAGGGAGATATTTTAGCAGTACAGTATGATTTGCTAGAAATGTATTTAATAATTAAGTTTGAAGTGTCATTATTTCTGCCAGTGTAATTGCAACAGTCCCTTTGAGTACAGACTGTGTCTTATTTAGACACTTTAGACAGTGCCTAAAAAAAGGAAAATAAGATTTATTCACCAAATTCTGCTGTGTGACTAGGTGTAGTCCTGTCTCTATTCCATTGTTCCTGTCACCTTCTTATTTTTAATTTGCCAGACACAGCAAACAGAATGATTGGATTTTACTGTCCAATAAAACAACAATTAATGGCAAATTGCATGAGAGTTCCTCACTCAGCTCTGCTACATCACCAAAACAGGTTCTCCTTTGGCCTGGCAAGGTGACTTCTCATCAATATATTGCTGGTTCAAACATAAGATAATTTCTTTGATTTGGAGTAACC
Organism: Melozone crissalis; assembly: GCF_028551555.1. NCBI lineage: Eukaryota > Metazoa > Chordata > Aves > Passeriformes > Passerellidae > Melozone > Melozone crissalis. The sequence continues at coordinate 4,012,717 of NW_026535785.1, forward strand.
TATTTGTAAATCTGTCACTATTAAGTAACTTGCTGGGTCAATGCAGAACACACAGAGAAACTCAGTCCAATCAATGCCAAGGGTTTGATTTTGGAGCTGAAATCAGTAGCAATCCATCAATCCCATGGAGCCTATCAAAAAGAGCCTATTCTGGTTTTAATTGAGGTCTTTTGTAAAACTGAAGGTTTGCCATTATTGCACCCAGTAAATCCCCTGGCATGAAATAACAAAAGATCCTAAACCCATGTTTGGAAGGGACATGGAAGATTCCATGATTCTATAAAGAAAGCAAAACCAACTGCAAAAAGAAACCAACTTAAAATTAGGAAATAATCTGCTTAGGAAGGTAGAAAGTTCTCACAATATTTTCTCAAACCTAAAGAAGGCCAGAAAGAATTATTTCAAAATTTCTGTGTTTGTTTCATTTTAGGCCAAAGAAGGAAAAGGGCACAAAAGGAAATGCAGTAAAACCTTGAGTGGGCTGATCACTTGTTGGGACCCAGGACATTCCTCTGGCTGCCCTGGGTGATTCCAGACCCTGGCAGGGGCTCAGAGACCTTGGCACAGAGTCAAACACACCTGAGCCTTTGATTTTAGCCCATGGAAACAATTCCCAACTTTGTGTGAAGAGTTACAGGCCACAAGAGTTTGAGTAGAATGATAGTGAGTTTATCACAGGGTGCAAAAGTAGAATTTTGGGGTTTTAGAATGGGGGTTCAAGAGGCAAGATGGAGGAACCTGGACATGTCCTGTCCTTCTTCTCCTTCTTGTCCTCCATCTTCTGCTGTGATGGTGACACTTCTGGATTGGTTTAGAGTAGAGACAGACTGTCTGACATAGGTGATAGGCATTGGAAAATTATTGTAAATAAAGTACAGGTAGTTTTTAGTATAAAAAGCCAACACCACCCCAAGGGGGGTCAGTGTGCCACAACCTGACCTGCTGGACAGATCTCAGCAGGTCAGAGACAGAATGGAATAGATAAGAGAAAATAAACAACCTTGAGAAGCAGAGATGATGAATCTCAACAACTTCTTTGGTCGTGGGGGCTGGGAAAAATGAGACTTTCTGACACCTCGGGGTCATCTCAACCACAGAAACCCGAGAATCATTTTCTGGAGGATAAATGTTGTGTTCACAAGGCTGTGTGTCCCCTCCTTGCCGAGCAGGGTACTGGCTCACAGGCGCGTTCAGTAGATGGCACTCTGTGCTCTGCCAGCAGCTCTCGCCATCCATGGAGCAGCCCATGACAGAGACTGCTCTGGGCTTGCTCACTGCCCTGATTTCACTACAGACACCACTTAGAAATCATTGTTTTTTATCAGGAGATAAATGAGCTCCATGCTGAACAATTCAGAGAAATTGGGAGTTTTAAGCACAGAAAAATATGCTTGCGAGAAATGTATTTGAAGTGATCAGACCTTCATCTCTCACTAAGAGGTCAAAAAATAAGCATGAATATGGATTGTCTCTTCAGCAAGGAACCAAAATTGTATAACAGGAACATTTTCCTGCAGAAAAATAAAAGACATTCAGAGAAGGATTCAGTGAGTGTTCAGTAGAATGTTGGGGAAAAAAACCTTTTAAAAATGCATGATACTAAACATAACATTCATAGCTCATCAAATCCTGACATGTTCAGGAATATGATAGCACCAAACTATGTCACTTAACTGGGTTTGACAGCAGGTAAATTATATCATGTAAGAGTTTAACTAAAATGAAGTTGTTCACAAAAAAAAAATCTTGATCTATACAGGATTTTCAATGTTTTAAAAATGTTCTATCTCTAATGAAACAACAGACAAGAAAAGTGACATTAAGTTTATTTTTCTGCTTCACGTTCTGCTTTACCCAGCAGAAGATCATAGAGAGCAGAACTGAATAAATAGATGGAAACATCTTTTTTTAAAACCTTTTTCTCTGAACAGGTTCCTTTTCAGAACCACATTTAGATTTTAGAATTGCCCATCAAAGGCTGCCATTGAGCACATTTCAGCCTTTAGCTTTGAGCCCAGCCCTGAGTGGCTGTGCTGCCTGATCCCTTCAGTGACACGGCATTGCTGCCACTCTCTGACTGCCTTATCAACATTTCTAGGGCTGGAATATGGAATTTCCAGCTCAAAGCTTCGTGGCAGCACATGCTGGTGTGCTTCTCCTATCCAAAAGCATTATAGATATTCCATAAACTTCCAAATTTCTTAAACTCATTCCTTTAGATGCAAAACCAGCCACTTCTGCCATCACAGCAAACCTGGAATTTGCTGCACAAATAAATGTTTGACTTGCTGCTTTTTCAAGGTTCACATCATACAGCCAATTTCTGCTTTTTCATGGTATTTAATATTTGTATAAAATATTTATTCATTAATAGATGTAGCTGGATGATTTAACAGACAGAACCCGGTAACCTAGAGACAGGCTCACACTGAAACCGACAGTGCAAAATCATATTTGCAGTTGCCAATAGCTGTGAACACCCAAATTTAACCCAAAAGTGGTTGATTTTATTGATGGAACTGTCTGAAATCTTCAGGGTTTCCTGGAAGAATGCAAACTGGTTTTCTGTGATCTTGCTTCTATACCTGTTGCAGTTTTATAACCCGATCACAGGAAATAAGATTAGGGATTAACATGAGTCTTGGTCAGCCTGCAGATTTGGAGCTGGGTATTTTATAAAGTTCTTCCCAGAGAGAGAAATTTGGAAATTTGGAAGTTGGTTTTTTTACCATCATACAACAAATATGGCTGGTTTAATTCTTGTCATGATGAAACTTTAATTTGTATAAGTTAACCTCTAAAGATCCAGAAAATTACATCAAAAAATGAAAAAATAGGTAGATTCTGTAATTGCCAAGGTAATAAACTATATAATAACCTAAGAAATATTTCTCTAATGATCATTCAAGCTTCATATCCCCTACTCTTTGCCTGCCAAGAAACTTCACTTTTCTGTTACCAAGGGAGGTTTCTGTGCATTCATGTTCCCTCAAGTAAATTTTACTCCAAATTTGTATATTATTAATGGCAACATTTCTCAGACTTATTTCTTGTTCCTTCCACCAACAACCACCAAAGCTCATTTACCTTATGCAGAATGCAATTAGTAGGTATCCTATTTATTTGACAGATTTCTCATTTTCTCAGTTCTGTGCGATTTGACAGGGACTATTACAGATCAGTAACTAGTCTTTCAGAATGACTTTCACAAGGTTAGTTCACTTATTAATTGACCCTTGGTAATGGTAATTTAAGAAGCATATTAATCTCATCTGTCACTTCCAACACACACTAGATGTATAAAATAATTTGTCTTTTGCAAGGAGCCTTGCAACAGAAATGAAGTGTCTAAATTTTTAATTAATATACATTTTCTTTCAACAAATGAGAATTGGAATGGAAGGAGACTCCTTTTCAGTGGTTTTCCTTATTCTCCTTTAATACTCCTGGTTTTTCTCATTGTGAAAATAAACATAATTTTACCAGTCAATAGAGCCTATGATCTAAATAATCTTCTACAAAGGACATTCTGGTATTTTTAACAGATTCCTGAAACTTAAAAATGTGCAAACAAAGCATTTGGCACTTCAACAGGAATGTCTTATTGCATACACAGATTAAATGTTTCTGGAATTAAGGAGATTTAATACACGAAGAACATTAAACAAAAGATTACTACTCAGGAACTGAAAAACTTCAACCAGTAGCAGATCCTTGAAGTTGCTGTAATCTTATCAAATCTGGTTTTCTGATGCACCATAGCTAGAGCAGAGCCTGCAGTTTACGTCTAAGAAAGAAGCACTCAACGTTCTCAATCCTAAGTAAGGGCCTTATGTAACTTCTCCCTCTTCATTCCTTTCATTAATTAAATTATGGGAGAGTTGACAGCAAGGGAACTGTGTAAAGAATCCCTTCTGCCCTTAGTGTGTGAGCACTGGGGAAATGCAGCTGCTCCCCTAAAAACTGCAGAGGGCACAAACTTCCCCTGATGAACCTGCAGCTCTCACTAAGGACAGCACAGGTCTGAGCTGGGGCAGAGCCCTGTGGAACCCACAGGTTTGGCCAATAGTTCATTAAGAAGACACTTTTCATGAAATAAAGCAAATATTATAGAAGCTAGAAGCAATAATACTCTGATCTCATGTTCACTGAAGCTAATCCCACTGTAATATTTAAGGTACTAACAACTTTGATCATTAAAAACTAGAGACAACTCAACCAAAACCGCAGCTTTGACTTCACAAAATTTCAGAGGCACATGAATATCCATTTCCTCACAGCCAGCATGACAGATTTTCTTGGCAAGTATTTCAGATACTTAAAAACCCCATAACCATTCTATTTATTGGCTGTATCATCATAATGTCACCACCGCTGCTATTCTACAGCGTAAACAGGTATTCAAGCAATTCTTTAAAAAAACAAATTACTCACTCCACAGAATACAGTGTCTCTTTCAGAATCATTAGTGTCAATCATGTGAGTACTAGTTTTAAGTGCTGATAAAATTCAAGCTACTTAAACAATTGATCATGATATGGAACCACTTCAGCACTTCCTACAGCCCATGAGTAAACCCAGTGTTAAAAACTCAGCTCTAAAACTCCATCTTTAATTTTAACAATACAGAAAAAACCAACAGCAAAAAATAATGACTATTTTTTCACACAGTTTCCTAATTTTTACCCTTCTAAGCTTAAAAAGCAATGATTTCTTATGAAGATCAGAGGTGCTAGTGCACATGCCTCAGGAAAGGATATGGACCCTTGTATGTGGCTGTTAGGAGGCAGGGAAATCACACCAGCCTGCCAAACTGATAACAAAATTAGCTTTTGATTTCTAGAATTCAGTGGTATCATGCGTTGATTTCTGCCAGCTGAACATTTGCATTTCATTGGAGGGTCTGAATTTAAAATTATTCTGGAGACTTGCAAGTGTCAAAGAACTTTGCAGAGACAGAAGGAGCGTTTTGCTGTGTCCCAGGGCAGGCTCCTCCCAGTGTGGAACAAGGCAGCAAAGGCCAGAGGTGATGTGGGACATGTTTAATGCTTCATCACCCTCATTGGCAATCCACACTGCAATCAGAAACAATCCTACTGCTGAAAGAGCTATTGACAGCTGGAGAATCCCAACTGGTACAGGCTGTTTTCAACAACGAGTGCAGAAGCTCATCATATTGTCAAATAAAATAAATCCTGAAAGCTTTCTTTTATAACCTCTCAGTCCCTGACTTCCATCCAGTACCTTCACCTGAGTTACTGTAGATCAATCTAGCAAAAAATTGAAAAATGGGGAAGTGGAAAGAAAGGAGGACTCGGACATTCAGTGAAATAATTTTCATGCACTGCAAGGTTTCTGACTAACAAACCCCCATATTTTACTGGTTGTTCATTTTTATACTCTGTTTTGCCTTATTTTCTGATGATCACTTGTCTTGTATATTTGACAGGAAACCTATATGCCCAAACAACTTTCTTGACTTCCTATTAGGGAGAGCAGCACAAATATTCAAATACACACATAAAAAGAACATAAACAGCAATACATTAAGTGTTTACTTTCTGCTTTGGATAAAGTATAACCCTTTTAATACCAGAAGAAAAATCTCTCTCTTGAAAACAGGCTGCTTTTGAGACTCAGAGGAGATGAATGCCCTGTTTAATACTTTTGTAAAGGCTGAATTACTGCACAGATGGTCATCACCTTAGCAGTTCTTGCATAATTGTCAAAAAACTTCACGCACACTTTTGCAGACCTAAGGGAATTTTAATTCATTTTATGGAACCCTTCAATAATATGAAAGGAATCCATGCTTCCTTTGCATGCATCTTTAATAAGAGAACAAACAATTCCTCCCAGTGGTGGATCTGTGGATTGAAGCAGCAGGAACACAGAGAGGTGGATGGGCCAACAGGAGATCCCAGAGGCAGGGAGGGGGTATCAGAACCCAGGACATCCCTGCCAGGGGGCTCAGAGACCCTGGCACACAGCCCAGAGCACCTGTGGGTTTGATTATGACCCGTGGAGCAAATAACCAGCTTTGTATGAAGACCTGAAAGCCACAGAAGTTTAAGTAGTGTAATAATAAAATTATCACTAGGGGAAAAAGTAGATTTTGGGGTTTTTAGAATAGGGGTTTTGACCTATGGATGGAGGGACATGGGCGTGTCCAGCCTTTCTTCATCATCATCTTCTTCTTCTTCTTCTTCTTCTTCTTCTGCTTCTTCTTCTTCTTCTTCTTCATCTTCTTCGTCTTCTTCGTTGTCTTCTTCTTCTTCTTCTTCTTCTTCTTCTTCTTCTTCTTTTTCTTCTCTACCTCCATCTTCTGTTGTGATGTTGGCACTTTGGGATTGGTTTAGAGTACAATCTCAGTGTTTAACACAGGTGGAAAGCAATTGTAAACGTTATACATAGTTTGTAGTATAAAGAGATAACACCGCCCTGGGGGCAGGCAGAGTGCCTCTGTGTGTCCTGCTGGACGGACCTCGGCAGGGCAGGAGAAAAAATTTTTATAGATAAGATACAATAAACACCTCTGAGACCAAAAACTGAAGAACTCCAACTCATTCTTCGAATGTGCAAGTGAAACAGAGAGTTTTCACGTGTCTCGGGGCTGCAAACTTCTGAGAAGGAGTAGCTGACCCTTGCACTGTGCTCTTCCTCTCCTCTGATGATGAGCTCGAGCATGAGAGGTGAGCTCCTGAGCATGGCTGGCAGTTTCCTTCCATCCAAATGAGATCAGACCATCACCTCCAACCTGAACCAAAACACCCTCAGAGGAGGCAACAGGAAAATTCATTTCTAAAGCTCCCTCCCAATCTGAACTAAGTTAAAGAAGAGACACCTCAGGTGGGTTTCAATCCCACCTGCTCAGCCCCTGCCCCTCAGAGTCTCATGGAACTCCTCCCCAGCTGCCTCTCCAAAATCTGCTCAGCCTGGGGTGTGCCTCTTGCTGGCCTTGCTTCCTCTGAGGATGGGATGAGCCTGTGCTGTGAAACGTTTGCATCCTGTCTGAGCAGCAGCTTTGCAGGAAACCTCACACATAAAGCTGTTTGTCCCTCATCAAGATGAAACCCGAATTGAAAATAGGCCCTTATGTAGAAAAGGCTTAATTTATGCCTCCCTGTGCAAGCTGGAATGAAAGCAGCCCACAGAAGAATCTAAACACTGAGCTTTATCTCTGGGCAAGTTGGAATTTAGGCTTTTAGTGTTCATTTTACCTTCCTGTTTTTCAAACTCTCCAGCAGAAAAGGATAATAATGGAACAATTTTTCATATAAAATGTGCATTATGAATAGCCATTAGCTGACAAAAAAAAAAAAAAAAAAGTGAGAGGAAAAGCAGGTAACACACCATGTAAATCTTTGATGAGAATGGAAGCTTCAGGAAGATGTAAAAGTCAGAGCCTAATATACTGAGATTAAATGGAATTCTCAATTATGCTGCTGGAAAATGAAGTGGGTATAAATTTGATTTGTCTGCAGCTGCAATCCTGTAGGTTGCTTGGTAATGGACACTGAGAAATAAGTCTAAAATCAGTGAAATCTCTTCCACAGGTTGCAGGATAAGACTGTATCAAGATATTGATGTAATGAGGAGTTTAAGAGCAGTTTTCTCTATTATTGGCATGGAATGCCATGCATATGTGCAGAGATTAGAAATGAATAGGACAGAGGGAGGAATAGGCTGGGAGAAGGGACAAATTTGTAAATCCCAGCCACAAGTTTCTAATGAGCCAAACCAATTTTGTAAACTAAGCTTTGAAATGTAAATTGCCCTCATTCCTTCAGTAAACTGTCAGGATGGAATTTAAAAATGTGAAAGACATCATTTTTAAAGACTGCTGACTAAAACCTCTGCTCCCTATTTTCACATTATTTCACCTTATTGCTCTTATAATTTCTATTACGGTAATAGTGGGAATAAATCAGGATCCTTACTGAGATGAGGAGCATGTAAAATAAACTATGTGGTTAGAGACAGGCTCTGCTCCAATATGCTCAAAATCTGAATTTAAAAATACTCTTGTGACTACAAAAAAGGCATGACAGTGTTTTTATTTCAAATTAAGATAAAGTCTCTGGGCCTAACTTTGGAGTAACCTCTCAGAGTCCACCTATGGATACTGTGCCACGAACTAAGCTGGAAAGAGTGAATGATAAAGTTCTGATTCTGTCAATTAATGTGAAAACTCATGGATAGGTTTTTTTAGATCTTGATAGATCCTCATTTAGGTGTTTCTTCATCCCTGCAGGAAGGTCTGAAGGCAATGAGAGAAACAGTCTTAGAGGTGATCAGTTGCTAAGAGAAAACTTGGAGCTCACATCACTCTACCCCAGCTTCGAAGTCAGCATAACATTCAAAATCTCATGATCACCTAGAAAAAGCCTGTGGGATTCGATGATTTGGCATCAAGGAATCATAAAAATAATTAAAGGATGGGAAGAAAGCAGAACAAGAAGGTTCCACTCAGGTTCTTCCCTGAATTATGATGATGCTGGTGGTGTTATCATTCTTTCTGTGCTTCCTCTTCCCTTTGGCAGAGAGGTGTTGAAACAGCAAAACACAAAGTGACATTGCTCTCCAGTTCATTAATAAAAATGGCATGGTTTCATTCATGTTCCATTTGAAGTAATAAGCCAACAATTTTTCACCATATTCTGGCCACTATGTCCAGTGAAAGTTTCTGAGGCTTTGTCACTCAGAAACACTTTGTCAGCTCTTGTCACTTCTGCTCTTTTTATTCCTCTGACAATCTTGATGAATTTTTAACCTATTGATAGGATTTTGCAAATTCAGAGAATTTGTTAAAGGTGATAATAGCAGCTAACATGCCAATGTTTAAGTCTTTCCAAAACTAAGAGAAATTAATAGCTGAGACAACAAGCTGCCAACTGCAGTCACTGAAAGCAGTGAGGAATCTGACTTGGGCTGCAGACAGCCTGGATTTTACCTTGTGGGTGCCATCTGAAAATGCTCTGTTTGCCATATTTTGCTTGTACCATATGGAATGTAAATATAAAAACTTCCCTCCTACTCCAGAGCACTCAGCCTTGACTGCAGCCACACCTCACATCTTCACACAAACAGATGGCAAGGCTCTTAATATTTCATGGCACTGCCCCTCACAGCTACAGGCTTTGCACAAATAAACAAAACACACGTTAGACAGCACTTTGCATCTTGCAGGGAAATACATCAGGGGAACATTTAGCACAAGTTTAGTACATGGAACAGAAGAGCAGAAAATTAGGATTTTTAATTAAAAAAAATAATGCAACAGACATTCCCTGTCTCCATTAATTCTGTGAGTTTTCAGTAAAGAATGCCTTTGGTGAATACACTTTTAATATTATAAATGTATTACTGAATGGTAATTACTGCTGTAAAAACTATAATGTGTAATGCACTTCTTGTTAACATTTAGTAGTTGACCCTTTGATTTTTTAGTGCTCTCTCTTCACTGGGTTTATTTAATTACAAATGGATCCTGTTATCTTGTATTAACCACAATATCAAGTATTATTGTCCACTTAATGAAGAGCTATTATTTACAAAATATTAATAGATAGCATTGAAAATGAACTAGTTGAATATTCAAAGCATATATTCATGCTCAGCCAACTCAGCTCAAGCCACACTGAAGGTCTATCCAAACAATCTCAAGTAATTGGATAGTAAAAGAGTAAATCACTGCCTGACTCTGGTAACTTCTCCCTTTTGGTTGACTTGAAAGACATTAAATAATTTCCTGGTCAAACACTGTTTTCTGTATTTTAGAGATTTTGACATGAATTGTGGAAATGAAACTCAAAATTAACAACCACATTAGTATCTTTTAATATTAACCATCCATAGGTGCATGTCTCAGGTAAGAGTCACATGTTTGGACAATAATCTAAAGATCAGAAAAGCCAAGAAAAGTCTCCCTTATTTCTTTTGTATTATTTTTCTAAATTATTTGCTGATCTCAACTCCATGAAAACGTGGGAATATGCCTAGGGATGTTTTATTTGCATGGTTTTGCCACAGGAACAAGCAGGTACTGGAACCAGACAGGTTTCTCTAGGCACAAATTTGAGATTTCTGTCACCTGTCCCATGGCATTTTGGGCACACAAAAGTCAATTGATCTGAGCAGACATTTCACATAATTTCATGTATCCTTCTGTTTCATAAAAAAAAAAAAAAACTGTGGAAGGACACTTTCTATTATTTATATTTAATTTCCTAAAGCCTTTTACATAGGCTTAGTATATACTGATATGAAATGAGCACCACAGATGATTCAAACAGTAAGAACCTCTTCAAAAAGAAAAAAACAACAATAAAATCTGGATCCAGGATGGAAATTTCTGCACAATACTGGGTTTGTTTATCCTTTTCACTGCTTTTTTCACCCCTAACATTGCTTTTCCCTTATTAGCCAAGGAGCAAAAGCAGGAGTCTATGAAAAACCTCTTGCCAGAAAGTGCTCAACTTTCTTTAAAATTTCTTTAGTATCAGCAGCACTCAAAGCTATTGTTCCAACCTGACACATAAGCACATTTTCCTTTCAGAGTGAAAGAAAGTAGGTCTCTCTAAAACAAGCTGTGAGTAATTACTTCCCAAGGTTCTATTCATAAAACACATCTGTTTTATAGTCAGGTCACATTTATCCCACATGGTTTTGTGTGCACTTCAAGTTGATTGAGTCTATTCAACGAGAGGGAAAAGTTTTGTTGTTTTGTTGTTTTTGGGTTTGTTTTTTTTTTTTTTGCCAGTGTTTTTCAGGGGTGGGACAAGTGAAATTAGCCATCAGAAAGGCTTTGTTTCCCCTGTGAGCTCCCTGCTAATGGCAGCGCTGTGGTTCTGGAGCCCACACGTGTTGTGGCTCATCTCAGGATCACCAGCTCCTGAGCTCTTGTTGCTAAGAAACAGCACTCAGTTAGATTTGAAATATATATTATGAAAAGGTGCTGCTTTTCTTTGTGAAATAAATATGTTGCTAGATTGACAGCCAGGGAAACAGGCTGAGGGATGTATTGTTTCATTCAGTGTTCCACAATACCAGCCATGTGCCCTGGTAAAAGCACTTTAAACTGTGAAACACCCGTTCTGCTGCTGGCATTGTGCTAAACCAGCTCAACAGTGCATTATACAAATTAAATTCAGCCTTTATTGTAAAAGATGTTTGTTCCCATTGAGCTAGAAACTGAAACTTGGAGTCATCATTATTTAACTAAACATGGAGCTGTCCATGTCCATGACATAAATATGTGTGTGCCTCTCATTTTTGTGTCTGAATGTGACCTGACACATCCTCATGATGTTTTCCTCACTGGAGGAAATTATTTCAACAAGACCATGATGTTGTTTCTAAAGAGAAAGTATTTCAAGTTTCACACCTTCCTCTCTCCTCCAGCTTTTATCCTTTATCAGTAAAGAAAATGTGCAAAATAACCCCAGATGACCATTAGAGGAAAAGGAGTTAAAGCAAAGTTTGTTAAAAGGCAATTTTTTCTCCTAAGTATATATTATTAAATAATTTAATACAAAAATCCATAACATCTGAAAAGTGCTTCTCCTGACCTGAGATTTAAAGGTTATTCTGTATTTCCTGCTTTGATATGATTATTCTTTGCTAGCACATTAACTGTAGCCATAAACAACAAAAATTAGGAAGATACAATTAATCTCAAAAAGACACAAAAGATGAATTTCTTTTTAACAATGCACTAAATTACCAAGAACAATTGAGAATTAAGACTGCCACCTCTTCAGTTCCATTGAATCCCTCTAAAAGTTTTTCAAGGGCATTCATCCTCTTACAAATTATTAAATCTCTCGTCCCTTTTATAACAGAATTTAGGAGTTCAACAACCACAATTTACCACATCATGGTTGTTCCTGAGGCAACAGCATTTATAAAAGCCTTTTCCAATGGAAAGTTATTCAGCTCATTACCTCTAATTAATTAGGGCTGAACTGCTGCCCTGATGAGCCAGTGATGATTTGGTAATTCAGAGGACATAACTGGGGATCCCAATGAGGTCTGCAGAAGAGTTGAAAAACCTTTAGTGGTTTAAATCAGAAACACCCCCTAGCACTGTGGGATACATCATCTTCTGTGATCCTCTGACTTCAAATAATGGGGGTCTGGACAAATTAATGGTCTCAAGAATGAAAATAGTAGCAGAAAATTGAGCAAGAATGGGCTGACATGAGCAAATTTTAAGAGAAATAAACAAATTTTTGATGCATAGTCATTCCTGAGTCTTTTCCCATAAAATTTTGGTTCTGATTCTGTCTTACAACAGTGACCTTCTAAAGCAGATTTCAGATAAGAAGTGAAATAGGAGCAATAATTAACATAATTAAGACTTACTTTAGGAATCCTTGGGTGTATATCAAAACCCTTGCTATCCTCGCTGATGTTATACACAGCCACAAAAAAAAAAAAAAAAAAATTGTAATTTCTTATTTAATTTCCCTTTTTAAATATGTATATGTTTATGCAACTATATACATATGTATGTATATTTTTTCAATGCAAGGATGTGGCAGTGATCAGCAACAAAATAAAAAAGGAACTGTTCAAAAGAAAATCAAGCAAAAATCACTCAAAGTGCCAAACTTCAAATGCTTTCAAATTAGTTGATGAGATTACAAAAACTGAAAAAGCAGAACTCACAAGAAATTTCCTCATTGCTTTCTGCTTAAAACTACAAAGACAAAATTAGGACATAAAGTGAGTCCTAACAAAAGAATTGAGTCTAGATCCTGTAAATACTGCTTTTATCATTTTCCATTAGACAAAAAATCTGAAAATGTTGCTCTAAGAATAAATTATTTGTCTCAACTTTTTATGTCTATCCATTTTATAAGAATACACTGGTTTTTCATGTCAGTGACTTAATCCACACCTTGAACTTTAATTCACTTCTCCAAAGGTACAACCACCCTTCCAAAAACATGTGGAAGTCTCTTTAGTCACTCTTTATTTATGTTTTTACCAAATTCCCTTCCAGGGGAAGATCTCCAGTGTGCAGCTCCCACAAAGGCTCAGCATGTTAATTAGGTTACTTAATGAGCTTAGAACCCTCAGCTTTGGTCCAAAGGATCAGCCGGGCTGAGGCAGACCTTAGCACACACACAAAATAAGTGATTTCATATCACAGTATGGTTTATCTGCAAGATGAAAAAAAAATTATAGATTAAGACAGAAAGAGAGCTCACCAGGACTTCCAAACAAGAGCTCAACAACAACAACAACAAAAAATCCCCAAGCTGAAAGAATAAGCTGATTACTGTCAAAGTCTATGTTCTTACAAGCTGCAGAGTTATAACCTGGGATTTCAGCAGTGCTTGAAACGTTGGGATGTCAGTCTCCAACTGCCTCAAAGGCTGCAGGCAAAACAAAAATGTGATGCCTTAGTTTGAGACTTGGCAGTGCAGATTTCCACTCCAAAGGTGAAACTTGTATGTGCTGTTGTAGGTGATGAAAAAGCAAAACAGTGCAGAGAGAGAAGCTCTTCTGTAGAAGATTCGGGAATTTTGAAACTTTGTTTTTTTGACAAAGCCAAAACACAATTTCAATTCTGTGAAAGATAACTAAGACAAATTATTGAGGAAATTACTTAGATTGTTTTAAGACACAATAAGGAAGGAAATTATTATTTCTGAAATTTTTAAGAATGAGCTGAACTACATCTTCACAGACTTTTGATCCTTGTCTCCAATATATCAAATGGACTGGACTTAATTTAAACAACCTTGTGAATTTCCTGGATGGAATAATTTTTCAGACTGCATTTTAAAAGTTTGGGTTTTCATTTAAACTTGTCTTTAAGAAGGCACAAATGCATCTTCTCTGGCCAAAGAATATATTTTCTTTTTGGAATATTTGATGTTCTGCAGACAATCCTGTCACACTGACACCAATTCTGTCTGTGGGACAAAAGTCCCAGGTCAATTTCCCTGGGCACCTTCCATTACTGATATTGAGGTGTTAATTCAGATTAAATTGAAGGTCAGGACACAGAAAACAGCTGCAGAAAGTTGCTCCTCCTTTGAAGAGGGAAATGGACTTCCATCTACAAACGACATTGAAATTCAGTTCCCCAAGGATGTAAAACTCTTTTTCCCTTAGAAAAGCTGGAGTTTTTTGTTTGTTTGGGGTTTTCTTTTGTTGTTTTGAGGGGTTTTTGAGGGAGAAGGGATGTTGAGCATGGTAGAGGGTTGGGTTTTCTTTATAGTTTTTGTAACTATTTAACCAAAAAGAGAAAAGACTCTTCAGGTAATTTACTGCTTATTTCTACCTCACAACTTCCTGAGGACAATTTATTTTAACCTGTTGGGATCAAAACTAAGGCTCTTTGATTGCAGAGGGTATCTTTATTTTTTTTTAATAAATTTGAACACACATAAGTAAAAGAGAGTAGAGTTCAGAAGAAAATCAATGCCAGGTTTGGCAAGGCTACCTAAAACCAACATAATATATACTATAAAAAATTCTTTCATCTCTTCTTAATTGCTTCTCCTTTGAGAAAAACAGACAGGGAAAAAAAAAAGCAAATTCAGTTCAAGGATTAATATTTGTATTACTAATATCTTATAAAGGACTTGGAATGGGTTGGACCAAAATAAAAAAAGGAATCCAAATCCATTTCAAAAAGACAATTTTGTTTTCATGCTTCTGTACATTTCTTCTGAGTGAGTAATAATAATATGCAAGATTGCAAGGAGAGGTTTGCTGTAGCTGAAGCTACAACTAAATGAGAATTGCAAAAGCCAACAAATAAGAGCAAAAGGACAATTTCCCAAGGCACAAATAAGAGCAAAAGGACAATTTCCCAAGCACAGGATGCTGCTGGCTGGCTGGCACAGCAGGAGCCACTCTGTGTCAATGAGACCATTACTCTCTCACAATCTGAGAGATAAATGATCCATGGGAGAATTCATTGCCTCTCCATCCAATTAAAAAACAAGTTACTAAACCAGAGAAATATGGCATTCACATTCTCTGAAAAAATCCCTTCGCCCAGGATTTTTCTCTTGGGAAACTGGGAAACCTCAGAGAAAAAGGAAAACAATTCTCATCTCATTTGCTTCTCCTGTGTTTTGATCCTTTGGAATGTGTTTGGAGATTGTTTACCCACAGGTGATTGTTCCATTGATTCTGCTGTGAGTTGTTTTCACTCTTTGGCCAATCAGGGCCAGTCTGAAAAGAGTCATGAGTTTTCATTATTAGCTTTTAGAATTGATTAAGTATCTATTTTGTATTCTTTAGTTAGTATAGTATAATATTCTTTAATATAATATAGTATCATAAAATAATAAATTTGCCTTCTGAAAACATGGAGTCAAATTCATCATTCCTCCCTGCCAGGGGGGTCCCTGCAAACACAATAGAGAAACAAAACCAAACCAAATTCCAAAGTAAACATGGCAATCATTTTGGTGTTACATTCCCTGAAAAAAGGAAGGTAGAGCCAGTGGAGATGCAAACCTCAGGACTTCACAGAGTCCTAAAATAGAGAAGCCAAACCAAACTCCAAAGCTAAACATGGTGTTTTTTGGTGTTACATTTTCTGAATAAAAGAAGGTAGAGCCAGTGGAGCTGAAATGCCTCAGGACTTCACAGAGTCCCAAAATGTGGCAAAACGGAAATTTTAGTGCCTAGTGGAAGCAGATGGCGAAACATGGGAACTTCTCAGCAACCTCCTCTTCTTGGCTCAGTGGGATGTGAGCCAAGAAATTGCCTCGTTCTCTTGAAGTTCACTGGAGATCTTCCCATCCGGGATTTATTGGCAGCTTGGATATTACTGCGAGCGTGTTGTAAACCACCTGGTTTAATCTTAACATCAAAGAGCTGGGGATTTAATTTATGAAAGTTTTTAAAGTTTTTCTGAGCCCCTAGCAGCTAAGTATATTTCACATCCCATCTGCTTTCATTCTTGTTTCCTCCTCACAAGAAGCTATTCTGGTAACAATCACACTTGGGCAGAAGTTAAAGCCAGAAAAATGCAATAAATGAATATTCTCAAAAATACTGAAATGAAGAGCATGTTCATATCTATTTCACTATAAAGAGAATTACCCTCATAAAATTTTTTCTGAGAAAAATTATTATAGATTTTTTTCCATAACCATGAAAAATACAAGTTTCAAGTAGTTTTGAGGGTAAGAGAAGAGGAAAAGAGGAAAAATAAGTACCTGTTAATACAGAAAAATTCCTCTGCAAGGATTATCAACTATTCCCACTTCTTCATCAATAAAAGCACAATGGGTTAGTTCACAGTGTTATATTTTTTGGTGGTCCATTACTCCATCTTTTTGACAGCCACTTCCATTCACAATGTACAGAGTCATGTTAATATTCTCCAATGTTGTAATGAACATTAAATATCAAGCATTTTCCTTTCTTTAACAAGAGATATTCTATTTCCAGCACCACTCAAAATCTCTGAGTGCCTTTCTTCCTATTCAGACTCCTTGATATTTTCTTGAAAATGCCTTGTTAAAGGCATATTTTTCTGTAATGACTTAGTATTTAAGTCAAAGTTGAACTAAATTTTGGAGTAGGGAAAAAAAGTCTACAGCATACATCACATTGCCTTAGCACAAAACTGGATCACCCTTTGTGCCTTTAATATCTTAGGTTTTTACCCCCTTTCAGGTATATTAAAAAACTATTAATAATTATTTTTCCCTGAGAAACTGGATGAGGTTGTGCAGTATAATCCACCTCAGTATCAGTACAAAACTGCAGATTTACAAGCACCACCAGATTCCAGAAATCATCACTGCTCCTTTCCTTGGGTCTCTCACAAGCTTCATTTCAGCACTTTCTGGTGTGTTCCATGCCCCTGATGCAAGATATTTGCAGCATTAGTTTTACTGCCACTGAAAGAATTTCCTTTTATCAAAAGCACCCATGACCTAGTAAAACATCTTTCTTTAAGTAAAGAAACCCAGACCTACTGGTTGTGATAAATTAAACAAAAAAGGTTTGAATACAAATCTACTCCCCATCCACAGTGTTTTCACCTTAGTCTTTACTCATTTTTTGGGTCAGTTTTTATTGTTAAGCAGCAAAAGGACTTTTCATCTTTAGGAAAACAGGCAAATATATTTGGTTTGGGTTGGGTTTTTCCTCCCCTGTTTCTTATTTTAGATCATTGCCCTCCTGAGTGATAGTGTCCAATGGAGCAGGAGTGTGTCTCACTGGTGTTTTCTGAAAATGACAATTCCTGAAAATGACAATTCCTGTTTTCCACAGGGATAGAAGTTTACATTAGCAAAAAGATTAATAAATAATATTTCTTGTAGGCTGCTCCAGAGCCAAATTTCCTCTTTTTGGAATAAAGTGACTCTGCTGTTAGTGAAACATTTTGCCTTTTCCAGCCTATTGAGCTTTACAGGGCAAAGGGCTGAGGGAACTGCTGGCCCACAGGAGAAGATCAGTAATTTTACAGCATCACTTTCCCACATAAGGAGCCATTTCAAACACAGCATGTTTTGTTCATAAATACATTTAGAACACCTTTTACCTGTCTTCTATGAACCAAGGTTGTACAGAGAGCCACATGGAGTTCTTGGAAAGAAGCATTTCACATCATTGCGATTTTTTTTTAATATTTGGGCTGTTCCAAACAATTACATGAAGGAAAATATAAGAGGAAACAAGAAAATCAGCCTGGACACGAGGATGGTTGGTCTGCTTAAACTGACAGAAAACGGGGAAAATGCAATGACTATTTCTGGACTGGCAGCAAGACATCCAGGAGGACAAGTCCAGCAGAAAATTTTGATATAAAACTTCATCAAGAGAGAGTTTGGGATATAGATGGAGCTGCCAGTGAATAAATAATTGGAATATATAGAACATGATGTATAACAGGAGCAAACAAAGGGTGCAGAGAAAGAAGAAAGCAAAGAGAGCCCAGGGAAAATCCCACAGACAGGAGATTCATCAGAGATGTTCACAGAACAGCCAGAGATTGGACAAAATTAGAAAAAGGTGGAATCACAAAATATGAGGAAATCAAAGTTTCCTTACCCAAATTATGATGGACAACACCAAAAATACCATCATTCTCTTAAGATGAAATAGAATTTACTTCTGTTTTCCCAGCACTCTCCACCCTTTCCTTAGCAAGGTGGGTAGAAACATCACAAGTGAGATTTATATTGTGATACAAAGAACCAACCTAAACTTGGCCAAGCCTTTTTAGCAAACACATTTCTTCAGGCCTCCTCAGAACAATAACTTTCAGTGATGTCAAAACAATTACAGCCCATTTCCAAAGTGCCAATACAAGGCACAGTAATTGAAAGCACCGTTTTAACAACAATAATAAGGATATGAAACATGTACCCATAGTTTATAATAACACGATGTGCTCTATACCATTAACTTTTAATTAACTCCAATTTTGCCACAATTAAACTCAATTAGAGCAGAATGTCTGACATTGCAATTAGCTGTATATAAACACCCCAGTTGGTGTCAAATTGAATTAATGTCTCCTGGTGGTGGCCTCTCTTTCCAAGGATAATGGATTTACCACCATCAGACTGTTAATTGGACCTGGCACCTCATGTGCTGTGTGTTTCTCAGACAGAACACCAGATCTTTGCTTCCTGAGAAACTGTGCTTGTCACAGCCACACAGCTTCCAAATGCAACCAGCCAAATTCTTTACTGCACTGTGCACTCTGTAACCATTCCCATATAGAAAAGCTCTTGAAAAATTGTGCATCTCTTTTTTTTTTTTTAAATACCAAATGTTACATTCAGTTTTCTTTTCAAATGCTTGTCAACAATGAAAATTATTAGTTAAAAATGCCACCACACACGTAGAAGAAGAAATCACATCTATTGGCCAGCACCATACTTAATGGATTAAACTGCTGCTTTTTAGCAGAGTTCAGTTTGAATCATCTATTTTTTCTGTCCTTTTACATTTTAGAAGTTGCACTGTGGCTCATGAACAATCCTGATATTATTAGGGCTTGGCCTAATCCATTATAGTCTCAATGGGAAGCAGTTAGGCAATGGCTAGTCTTAGTTTAATTTTGGATGCAGATGTAATTATTCAGCTCCAAAGACAGACATTAAGACACCACCCATGAGTTCATCGCCACATCACCACTGCTGAGCCACGTGTGTGACACCACTTCTCATTACTCATAGAGTAAATCAACATTTATTACTCCTAAGTGCAATGGTGCCCTTCCTTAAACAGCAATTCTGTGAGTCTGAGGGTGAGAGCACAAGGAAAGAAAGAAACCTGATCCTAACACCTTCAGGACATGGTTCTTTAAATCCTCTGGATTTCTAACTGTTAGAAAAAAGTTACAACCAAAGCTGAATCAACAGACAGGTAAAATTCAAACCCAGGCTACCCAAGAAAAAATGAGCATTTAGTTCCCTGTATATTTAACTCTAAAAAAAATCTGTACAAAAAAATTGCACAAAGTCCTATAAAATTACAGAAAGTTGGGTGACAATCTACCACATCTTTTAAAGAGTTAAATCTTGTACCAAGAGATCCTAAGTGTCTAACACTGAAATCAGTGGGCTGTAGAGTTACATAAAGGCTGATTGGCTGTTTGTGGGTATTTTTGAAAATTATACATTTAATCTCCAAATTCTATCGAACCTCTGCTTCCTTCCCATTTGTCCTAACACCTCAATTTCATCCCTCTTCAGAATAAAGAAAAGAGATTGTGCTTGTGCAGAAGCTGGGAAATTCTCTGTGCTACTCACACGTGGCAAGTTTTGAGCTTTGAAAAGGAAAACATTCTCATTAATAAGCAGCTTTAATAAATCTAGTTTAAAATGATGCTTTATTAACTTCACACACATGTCCTGGTGTTCTCTGTGAACAGATAAGAGTGAATTGACCCGGTGGAAATGACTTTCCATAATTACATGCTTCTCCAAAGTTTGGGGATTTAGAGCAGAATGCATAATTGGTTCAAATCACACCTTTTACAGTGGCCATAAAATACTGTAATTTATGGTGCTGAATAGCAAAAATTAAGCCCAAGTAGCTCCTAGCAGCGCATTTGCTTCTCACTTAACCAAGATGATAATATCAGCAGGAGCAAAGGATCCTCCAGCAGAGCTGCAGTTCAGTCAGTGCTGGTGCTGTGTGAGGAGCAGCAGATATTAAATCATTCCAAATACTTCTGTGGGGTTGGAATGTGCTCTGCATGGCCACGGGGTGAGGGGAGCAAAATACAGGAACTCTCCAGGGCCTGATGGGGTCTAAAATTCCTGTTCTGGGGCCATTTCCAACAACACGGGACAAGCTCAGAGCCAGGTTGTGAAAGCTGGATGATGGAGATAGAATAAATCATGGAAATATGTTCAGAAAGAACTTGTACACCAAGAGGAGGGAAAGGGAAAGGGAAAGGAAAAGGGAAAGGGAAAGGGAAAAGAAAAGGGAAAGGGAAAGGGAAAGGAAAAGGAAAAGGAAAAGGAAAAGGAAAAGGAAAAGGAAAAGGAAAAGGAAAAGGAAAAGGAAAAGGAAAAGGAATTTTCACTGTCATCATAGAAGATTCTGGCCCAAATGCAAAGGTTCATGCCTGACAAATGTCCTGAGTCTGTTATATCAAAATATATATCAATAACCTGCAAATAGTAACTGCAATTTAATATACAGTGCCCATATTGTCATTTTAAATACTTTGAGCTGAACCTAATGGGAAAAAAAAAATCCTTATATGTTACTGATGGCATTTGGAGGTAATTATGTTCCCTGAATCACATCATCAGTATTTTCAAAAATCAATGGAATTCCCTCTTTACGCTGAAGAACTGAAAAAAATTATTACATCTTTTCTGTTTAGTAATTGCTAATAATCTAAGAGATTGATTTACAAACAGAAAAAAAAAAAGAAAAGGTTATTGAAAACAGTTTTTATTCATAATAAAAACCTGGTCTAATCCTGTAATCTGACTGTTACACTTTGAGCAAATGACTTGAATGCTAAGAGATACAATTTTGCCTTTAATTGTAATTTTAATTCAGAATTCAACTGATCAATTCACTAATCCCACTGACAGGATTTTAGGAGACAACTTGCCTTCCATATATCAGCCTGGCTGGATGAGCCAGGAATTGACATGGGAAATTATTTATATGCTTGCATCCACAAGTTCAAAGCACGTGGCAGAGGTAGTGAGCACAGCACTGATCAAAGCTCCCAGGGCAGAAATGAAATTAAATGCATATCCTCAAACACCTGCATCACTTTAAATCAAATCTCTAATAAATATATTGCACATATCAATTGCATACAGGCTGAACAGGAGTTGGAGATCACTATCATTGGATGACTCAGTACCTGGAAATTAATAGGGACTGCTAATTTTGCAATTTAGACCTGGCAGAATGTAGGGTGTCTTTCAAACTGAGGCACTGTGGAGATGTTAAAGGGCACAAATGAGTTAGAGTCTCCCAATTTGCAGTGCCATGTGTGTGTCCCACCAAGCTGGGGGACCAGTGATGTCTTGGGAGGGCTGAGCGGGAGCAGAGGCTGGACAGAGCTAAAGAATAAAGCAGGGATTTATTAAAAGAATCTCCTCCATGGATCCACCTTGGGCAGCACAAAAGCCCAGACAGGACTGCACCCAAGATGAACCAAAATGGCCCCAAAATGAACCTAAAATGAACCAAAATGGCCCCAAAATGCACGAGCGTTCCCGGGGTCTCTCCCTTGGATCAGTTCTGCTCCATTTGCACCTTGCAGTTCATTGTCCCATTCCAGCTTTAGCCCCTGCAGTCCCACCCTGCTTGTTTTTCTCTCTCCAGCCCACGGTGTTTGTGCTCTTGGGGCTGAGATTTGGATCATTTGTCCTTGGTGCCCAGCTGGAGCAGGAATTGTTTTGTCTCCCTGCTCTGTGCACAGAGCTCAGCATCCCCTGATGTGAACCCAGACCCACACACTAAAGCAGCATCGAATGTGGAAAATATAAAAACTAAAACCTGAGGCATCACAAGGTAGTGAAATATCTGGAGAACCAGGTCTCCTGAGGGCAGGACCATCACAGGCTTTGATGCTTTGGTGCTTTGGCTGGGTTTGTAGACAGCAATTCCACAATTCCTTCAGGTCATTGCAACTCACACTCAGCACAGCCATGGCATCCCAAAATTCCAACTTAGGAACATGTCAGGCCCAACAAGTACCACAATCGCTGGTTTCCCACCAAATTTCTCTTGAAAGCTCTAGATTTTTGGCTTGACAAAGACTGCAACTCTTTCTGAGGGAAAAGCTCAAGTTTCTGGGAATAAGAATCCCTGAGGGAAATCAGGCCCTCCCTGAGGAAGAGAACGTCCCACTGGTCACAGGGAAACTAGAAGTTCATGAGAACTGCAAAGAGAGTAAGGCATTCTGCTACAGCAAATGTCCTCTTTAGAGGGGAAAATAAAAAATACAACAAAATTTCACAGCATTTGGGCAATATATGTTATTTTTAGAACAATTTCTTTATCCATTTTTTTGCCCTCTCCACTATGTTTCCTTAGCAGCAATGAAAAAAATGGAAGTTTTTTACAGGTTGTTTTAGACAACAAGAAAAATTGGTAGTTTAAAACTGTCATGATTTTCCTCCCTCTCAGTAATTTCTAGATAGTAAATCTAATCCTGTTATTTTACATTATTATTACTCTATTAAATCTTCTGAATCTAACAGAAATGTGACTGTAGTACATTGCTTTATTTGTTCCCATCCACAAATAAAATCTGTACTCTGTATATGAAAACAGATCACCTCTTTTATGGATACATAATGCATTTAAGAAATATGTATAATAACAGAGCCTTAAATAGATAATAGGTATTTTGAATTACTTACATTCAGATATCTGAATTGCCAGTATGTAAAATAAATATTAAGAATAATGTCGAGAACAGAGGTTGTGAACAATTCTGCAAAGATGAACTCTCTGCTTTGCAAATTTTAACTGCAGATGCAGGTGGGGAGCAGGGTACAGCACATCACACTTGTTAATAACAAAACTAGAAGAAATAATTTGTATTTCTCAAGGTTTTTCATGCACAGAACCATTTCAGATGGAGTTTTCTGGTTCCACATCACCTTCCCCAATATTTCCCCCCCTTTCCCACTCACAAGCCCTCAGTCCCAACTGGACTCTGATGCTGTTTTATATTTTAGTGTTGGACTTTGGAAGAGCTTAAAGCATTTCCGAGCCCTGGCAGACAAAAAAAAGTTTGGAAAAAATGTTTTAAGGATTACAAAAATGAGAGGAAACAACGTCCTTATGGGGTGACCTCAAAGGGTCAGGATTCCAGTGACTGTCCTTGAAACCTTCCAGTCTCACACCTGCACAAGAGGCTTTGCCAGCAGCTACTGGGACCTGTTCTATTCTCCACCTGTTCTATTTTCTACAGAAAAAATGCAAAACCCCTCAAAACAAAAAGCAAAAAGTTCCACCACGAGTCTAAACATATGGTGCTCTACATGAACTCATATCAGCAAATTCTCTCTTGAAAGTTCCTAAACTAAAGTCACGTCTCCTGTTAATGAGCTACTAGAGGAGGAAAAATAAACCAAGACACTTACATAAATGTAGCTTAATTTTAAGGAATTTGTCTAATTAAGAAATAATTAGTTATGACCTGAGTAAACAAGGATAAATACAGCAAGGCTTTTATCATTTACATGCAAATAAAATCATGGCAAAGTAAAATTTCCATAATATTAGAAGTCTCCTCATGAGTGTTCTCTAAATATTTATAACTAAATTCCTTCAACCTCTCTCACTTGTTTGCTCTTATGCAGTGAAATAGATCTAAAGAAAGAAAAATGTGAACACAGAAGAATCAGTTGTTTCCATGAATATTTCCATCAAAAACAACTAATAAAGGAAAAAAGAGGAATTCTCACTGCTCTGCTTGCAGTGTGCAGTGCTAAAAACTTACATTTTTATGAGTTTCATCACAGTTAGTGGTTTTTCTGAATTCCACCTATCAAGTCCTGTCCTATTTTCATTTTAAAGAATTAAATACCTAACAGCCAAAAAGATTTCCAGAGTTTAGATATTGTGGATCAAAAATTCTCCCCCCAGAAACCAGGTTAGAAGGATGCACTTAGGGTTTATGAAATCATACATTTGTGTTTGTGCAGTGACATATATTTTGGACATATTTGGAGGTATTTAGTCAAAGAATAGCAAAAAAGCAGCTGGAACACACAGATGTGCAGCAGAGGGATGTGCAGCTATATTTTATTAAAATGGACAAGTATAGAAGTTAATCTCTTATTGCTTGCTTGGTGAATGCATCAGTCAGAACTACGTTAAAAAATCATTTTATTTCTTGCAAACACCTGTTCACCTGTGACACCAGGGGAAAATGGGTTTTGTTTCTGCTCCTGCAGCATCTGTGGGCTGAGCTGCAGCTGCAGGGCCCAGTGGTGCCCCCGAGGCTCAGAGCTGCAGGAATTCCAGCAGGGTGGTGACAGCTGAGAGATTCTGGGCTGTGGGGGAAACAGCCCACAAAGGCTTCTAAATTCATTTCTACAGACCAAACTATGGAATGTCACTGTCACCCACCCACATCTGCCTTACCCTGGGCTGGGATGAAGGTGACTCCCTGCAGTGGACTTAAAATGCAGCAGTCAAAAACTTTGGAGGGCACCTGGCCAGTTGGATTCTAGACTCCAATCTTCTGTTATTTTTAATTTATTTTCCAGCCCACAGTAATTTTTGTACCATTTCAATAATGGAGACCCCCATGGTCCACAGTGTCGTTCCTCCCCAAAATATCTTGGGGACATGTTAAAAATGCTTAACAATGAACAGGCTGTGTTTGGGGTCCTATAGAAGTGCTGAATTATATAAGGACTCCTAAAGCTTGGTGTATAAAAGAACAGATACCAAAAGATTGGATTTTGAAGATAACTGCACATTCAACTGGGCAAAGGTATTTAAATTTTCTCACTTGAAGCCTAATTCCCTCTAATGATGTTACAGTAACTCACTGAGTCCACAATTGCTTGAAGCATCCCTATTTCTTAATTATATACAATTTTTTCTCACAGATTTTGCAAGAATAGACTATTAAATTAAAGCTTACCTCTGTATTAAAATTAAAAACCTGGTTAGTTCTTTTGCCCCAAACACATGCAGACACAGCTTTAAAATAATGACCCATTATCCTACAATAATTCTACAGAGATCAAGCATTAAACTCACAGTTCTGAAGCCACAGAACTAATTATTATATCAGGTGGTCTATGCTCACTTTTGAGCAAACCACAATTCCAGGGCTGACAGAACTTGGTATCAGAATTACTTGAATAAACTGAATGCTAGCAATTTCCAGATAATTGTGAACTTCTTCAATTAATACCCATAAGTTGGTGGTGGAGACTGGAAGGTATTAACATGGAAACAAAGTTCAATTTTCCACTGAAATTTTCTTAGCATCAGATGTTTACAGCCTGGACTATTTCACCAAAATTGCAGAAATGTTTAAGTCCCTTAGTAAGCAATGTGAAGTCAAAGATTTTTGGAACAGAGGCTTCTAAAGGGATTTATTTATGGGCCCAGCTGATCAGAATGGATAAAGCAGCACCGCTTTTGCAAAGACAGTGGAAAGGTTCTACAAAACTCAAACAAATTTGTGCTCAGATGATGGTTGTGTGCTCCCCTTGAAACATGATTTATAAAGAGCAGAAAACAGGTCAGGGTGTGAAAAAGGAAATGCAGAGTGCAGGGAAAGCGGAAGTGAATGACATAAAACAACAAGAAGGATGGGGAGTAAAATGTTGTGGAATGAAGTTAAAAATGCAAGGGAAAAAGAGCAAGAAGGTGGAAAATGAAAAGAAGATGGCAGGAAAGGATAAGACAGGTAATGTGGTTTTCTTCAGGTCTGTAAGGAACAAGAGGTCAGAAAGGAGGCAGCAGCTCCTCTTGCTGCACACCAGGAATTATTGACAAAAATATCATGAATTCATTGTGTCAGTTCTTAAAAAAGTAAAAAAGAAAAGGAAAAAATAAACTTATCACAGACCACATCTGTCTTGTTTAGAAACAGAAGGTATAGATAGTCATGGACTCACATTTCCAGCTTTAGGCCATAGAAATCAAGGTCTTTGCAGCAATTAGGACATTAAAATTCTGAATTTTGAATGAATATCTAAATAAGACAGAATTGTTTCTATGTTGTGGGGAACAAGACGCATGGAGGTTTGAGCAGCCAACAAAAAAGTCTGTATTACATTCTGAAGGTTATGATGGATGACAAAAAGCTTACTATTAAATTAGCAAGGCCAAACCTTCAAGACTTTGTCTTGAGCCACAGTACAGGTGCTCTGTGCCAAAATTTCCACTGCAACATTTCATCAATCTCTAGGAAAGGATCAGGAAACTCAGAACTTGTGCAGTTTTCCAGAAAAGAAACCAATAACAATTTACACCTAATAAGAGATGAAAAAAGATCCTCCTTGCCATTCATAAAGACAAAAATAATCATAATAATTTCTATTTAACCCATTGTTGGCTGTGAGTCTGGCTGGTTTAAGAAAGGTTCATGAGCAGATAAAGATTTCCTACCCAAGTAGGAAAAACACCAACCAGAAAAAAGAGATGTTTCCATCTTTCCCATGAGCTCCTAAGATTCCTTCCTTTCCTACAGGAAAACACAAGTTCTGAGGAAAGGGCAAAATGTTTTTCTGGATGTTGTTGTTGTACCCAGAACAGTGAGGCCTCAGCAAGGAATTTTGAGGGTTATTTTAATACTAATAGGGAAAAGAAACAAATAAACCAATCATGCTAAAAAGAAAAGAAGCATTATGATTACTTTTAAATGCCTTAAAATGCAATTAATATATAATAACAAAACCAGCAAAGAAGTATCATGATGACTTTTAAATGTCTTGAAATGCAATTAATATATAATAACAAAAGTGGTTTCATAGATAATTAACATAACATGACAAAAATATTATTAGTCTCCTTGTGTTTTACTGAACACTTCATTATTCTTTCTGGGAGTGTTCTATTAGAAAATAATTTAAAAAAAAAAACCAAATCAACAAAACAACAGACAAAAACCTACAAAACTTAACCACCATGCAAATAAATTTAATGCCATTTGTTACTATCTCAATAAACTCACATTTTCCCAAAGTTCCTACTGCATTTCCACTCTCCCACTCCTCAATAAGAAAATACTCATTTTTCCTGGTCTTTGGAGAGTGTGTTATTTCTAGGATGGAAATCCAAGCCCACTGCCTTGACAGTTATAGGTTATACCCAAAACTTTGCTGATTTTTCCTTTTTCCAGAATTCCTCTCTGTTCCTGATCCAAATGACACACCAGGGCTGCTGAACAGCAGGGATGGCAAAGCCAGGCAAGCAGTCAGAGCTCTGAATAAAGCAAATGCCCTCCAACAAAACCAACTGTTGACTTTTGCAGGCTTTCCCCAGAAATAAAATGAGGATGTTACTGCCTTCTGAAAGGAATCACAGCTCCCTGCTGATATCTCATAACATTAGGAGCTATTGATTTACATACAGTATTTATTGAATAGAATATTGCCAGTAAAAATGAACAAGATATGGTAAATTACAGAGTTCATATAGAATATTTTGTTCCCCCAAGACAAAATAAGTAACAATGACATGAATTTTAGCTTCACTTCTTGTCAGATTTCCTCTTTATGCCATAAACCAACTTTGGGAGAGAAATATTTCCAGTAGCTGGAAATCCCATTTCCATCTTAGCTGCACAAGCAATTCTTTAAATCATAGTTTTAAGAAATGTGGCTCCACTTAAAATTTATGTGCTCAAATATTTGATTTATGCCCACGGTTCTGGTGATCACCTTGGCTCTGACCTTGTAAACAATCAATGCCAGAAAGTTTCCCACTGATTCAGGAGTCTGCCCATATGGGTCTCGCTGAAGGATCCAGGATTTTGCTTCTGCTGGGTTTGTTTCTGCCTCCAGTTTTTTTTGTTTTGAAGGGTCCTTTCTGAATTTACCTGCAGCCCCAACATGTGAGCATACTGATGAATATAAAATAAAAACTCAGCAATATGAAGGAAAAAACATTTATCTCCTGCACTCCCTACATATAACATACAAAACAGGCTACAGAGATCTTTTCCCCTGACAGAATTTTCATCTGTATTTCAGTTGATCTGACCGCAGCTCATTTATATAAATAATTCTCTATCTGATTAATAATTACGTTTTATACTTTCACAATAACTTTTTTTCTTTTTACAGTCAAATTTTCTTTCATTTCCCTTTGCTAAATAGTCAGAATTCCTCCCTGAAACTTTGAACTCTGCTATTACTCCATGATTTTTTTATGTAATTTGAAATCACCAGTATTTTAACAGGCTTGATCTGTGTATTAATGATTCTTTAATTAAATCAAGCACATTTTACTGCAATGTACATCTCTACATGACCAAACTTCTTGCCATGAAAGACTGAGTGCCTTCCTTTTTTGGGGATATTAGTAGGAGATAATACTAGGGTCTGACATTTCCCATCAGCTGGTTCCAGCTCAGAACAGAGCAGATCAGTTCCACTCCAGACAAATCTGCCTGTGCAGATAACCAGGATTAAGTGCATTTTTACATTTTTATTGAAGTTAGAAGCAAAAGTGTGATTTTCCTTTTGAAAGAGCAGCGTGTTTCTGTGTGCTGTCCATAGATCTCCAGCCAGCATCAGCAGAGATTCAGCATCAGGGGATGATAAATCATCCCAAAAAGGATGTGGCTGCACTAAAATGGACTTACACAGACGAGAAATTCCTTCTCCTGCACAGATAAATTACAGCCATTCACTTCCAGGCTTTTGCTACAGCAACATTTCCCTTATCTGCAAAAATGCATTAAAGCACTCACAAATCTTTCCCACAAAATGCTCCTCAGCACCTGACCAAGCTGGTTTTCCTCATCATTGTGAAGCATTGCCATTGTTTGTTGCTTATTAAACAGGGAAATTGAGCCCATTAGGGCAGCAGCCTCACCCTCAACTGGGACTCGGTCCCTAAAGTGAGGCAGCTCACAGCACAGAGCTGCTGATGGGTCTGGAATCTTCACCCTCCTCTCAGCCCACATGTCAGCCAACATATAGAAACAATTCTTCATAGAACTGCACACTCCCACTTTGCTTTTCAGCCCTGTTAACATAAGTTTTCTAAATATCTCAGTCTGTCACTACCAGTTGCAAGGCATCCTTTCACAGAAGTGTCATCTGCCATTATGAAAAAAGCTGAGGGCTGATTTCACACCTCTGATTGTCAAGGATTTTTTTAAAAAACAAATAAAGCTCTTTACTTAAAAAATAATTAAAACTAACTCTTCATTAGCAGTTCAAATTGCCTAGGTAAATTTGGTCACAGCTCTAATTTGCACACAGTTTTATCAAGCTGCTTCATTTCATGCTTGCAGAGGATCACCTTCTGATTATTTCATTTCCACAGACATTTGTTGCCTTTCAACGATGGCAGCACCCTTTAAAAGCTCGAGTCCCAGCTGGAAAACCCCAATGGCACTTTGCCACTGATGCTTTAGGGGCTGCAGGACTGGATTTCACTGCTGCAGGGATTCTGAGCATTTGGAAGTGATGGGAAATGAGCTGCTGCACCTGGAGGCTCTGTCCTGGACCCAGGGAATGCCCAACCCCAAATCTCATGCATGAACAATAAAAAAATAATGGAATATTTTTGCCAGTTCTTCTGGACCCACCTAACTTGGAGTAAAGAACAGAGTTCTTGTAACTTGGAAACTTTTTGTCATCTTGGCAGCGGCAATCAACCTCCACAGCTCTTCCTGCTTTTCTTTGCTTTCTGCCTATAAATACATTGCCCAGGTAAATGTGAGGTTTTAAAAATTAAC
This sequence comes from Melozone crissalis, assembly GCF_028551555.1. Classification (NCBI taxonomy): domain Eukaryota; kingdom Metazoa; phylum Chordata; class Aves; order Passeriformes; family Passerellidae; genus Melozone; species Melozone crissalis. Next base: position 4,042,595 of record NW_026535785.1, read on the forward strand.
CCAGGGGTTTTAAATAACAATTTTCCCCATAATCACTGGTTTTCAGACTTCTATTTTCACTGGCCCTCTGTTTGACCCTTTGTGTCCTAATTCATTGGGGTTTTATCAACACTGAGCACAAGTAGCCTTCCAGCTTCACTGCAATCCTTTTGCTGTTATCACATCTCTTTACAGAAGCACTTGATTTTCTTTTCTTTTTTTTTTTTTTTTTTGCTCAAGGAAAGAACTGAAAAGTCACTAATATTTCTGCTCTGCTGGAATCCGAAAAGGCTATGGGTCTGAAGTTGACTCTGAATTTCTATAAATTGTGGGCAAGTTTTCGATGGCGTGCACCTCACTGATTTGGGTTAGAAAATCCATTTGGGCTAAAAAATCCCCACCAATCTCCTTCATCTGTTTTTCCACATCTGCATTTTCCAACAGCAAATAAACTATTAATAATAAAAAATAAACTATTTGTCATTGTCTGAAATGTCTGACTTAGTCTGATTTATTCAAATCTCGAGAGAAAACCAAACATGCTTGAGAGCATATTTATACAATGCAACACCTTTTGCTCCCACTAAATAGGGGCTCTGGGCTCCCTCTTATCTCAGCAGCCCAGAAGCAATTCCACAACGTGCCCAGAGCCTGCTTAAGCCCCACTTCAGAGCATCATTTAGCAGTTTTGTCAACAAGCTCCAGCAAGCCCCAAAGTAAAACCATTCCATGTAAATCCATGGCTGTACTCTGACCTGCAGAATTCCTATCAGGATGCTCTTTAACAAACCTCTCCAGGAGGAAAAGGAGTTGCTACACAATTTTCTAGCACATTCTAGCTTTGCTGGGTATAACATCATCCCTGACTCCTCCTGCTCCTCTTCACAAGAAGCTTTCACTTCAAACTGAAGCTGACTGACATTCCTTGGGCTTTAAGAACACAAATCACAAAGTTCCACAGGAAATAAACTCATAAACCAAGTGGATTAATAAATTTATTTCAGAGGGTGAGGGTGGTGTGGTTAATACAAGCTGCCTTGCATTCCTCTAGGCAGTTTGAGTTCCTTTGCTAAAAACCAAATTTTAAACTCATCTGAAAACACAAATTCCACACAAATGAGCTTCACTGAAAAGACTGCCAGGCCCTGACCCTCAGACAGATGTTTTCACTCTATTTTAAAATATTTTCTAACTTTTACTAGAAATAAAAAAACAGGGAAAGAAGGGATTAACACAAACAATGAACAAAGCTGTCTGTGTAGAGTTTGATACTCTCTAATTTAATCATGTCCTCTAGTTATGAATCCAGACAACTCCTACAAGTTTTTCAGCATTCCTCCAGGAGAAAGAGGGCAGCAAACCCAAATTTTCAAACATTCAGTGAAAAAAAAAATAACAGAATAAATATTCTTAGCTACTTTAAAATATTCTGAGGAAATAAATCAGTGCTCAGGCAGAGCATCCCTTGGTGTAGCTGAAGGACTCAAACAGATTTTATCTTTTCATCCTTCCCCCACCTCTGATTACACACTTGATATTCTGATGGTTTGCAAAGATCTTGTATTAATTCACAATGATCTCTTTACTTGTTTGCATTTTGCTTTGAATTTTTCCTTTCAGTACCACAGTGCTGGGCAGGGGGAAGCTCAAACAAAACCACAAAACACTTCTTTGAGAGAAATTCAAGGATATTTCAGATTGTTCACCTTTCAGTGTACCAAGGAAATCAGGGAGAAAATCCTGTTGTCTTCCTGACTCCATGATACATTTTTAGTGGAAAATAATGGGCTGGATTTGAGACAGAGAAATCAGGTTGAGGGTTCTCCTTCAGAACATTCCAAGCCCATTTTTTGCTGCAGGATGGGGGTGAGCTGCTGAGCAGAGTGCAGGACAACATCTCAGGAAGCATCACAGCCTCTCAGGCTGTACATTCACAATGCTCATTGCTCACCTGCTATATGACATTTTTGTGCATAACTTACATTGCTTCAAAGAGCCTCCTCTAGGGAAATGGTTTGTCTTAATTTAAGTGTGTCTTTTGCCAGATCAGATATGAGGGCCATTTGTGGTTTGCTGCATAAAGTTGAAAAGTCTACTATGATTTTCCAGCAGAAAAAATATTCAAGGTTTATACTCAACACATTAAGGTGGAAATCCACTGATAAAATAAGAAACAGCTGGCAAATGAAGACAAGGAACAACGTTAAAAAGAGAAACTGCAATGTTTTTCTTGCAAGGAGGACGTCAGCAACTCCCATAAATCCTGTGCAAGTGCTTAGCACACATTTCACTGCAGCCCCAGATAGGAAGGAGATGTTTACGTGTTGAAAACCAGCATATGGTAAATTTTAGCAGTGCTGGTTGAGCAGTAGGACCCATCACCAAACTGGGAAACTCTCCCAGAGGAGGAAGGAAACAGCACGGGAGATAAAAATGGTGATAATGACACTGCGGGAGGTGAAAGCGAGGGGTCAGGGCTGGCAGCCAGGACTGTCCCCAAGCCTGTGTCCCACAGGGAGAGGGCACCTTGTGCTCCCTCTGCCAGAGGTGGGACACACCTCCTACACAGAGGTCCATGAGCCAGGGGCAAGTGCTGTGAGTGCACATTCCCAGGGCTGGATGGAAAACGTGAATTGACAGGTCCTCTGTTTATTTTATGCATTTTGGGACAAGGTGGGGCAGTTGTTTTTCAGGTTTCGGATATCATTTGTTGGGTATTCAATGGAGAGAAACATTTCTATTGACAAGGAATAGAATCTTTAGTAAGACCTCTCTAGCTGATGTACATTTCATATGTAACATTTTCATATCATCAGAATCTTCTTTATCTCTATTAAAGACACCCACTGCTAAAAATGGAGTTCAATGGTAGTTTCAATTGACCGTTTGACAATAAAAATATATAATTCTGTACTACCATAGCGACAACTTCCCCAAAAGATCTTCCTTTGTCAAAACAAAATTTTCTATTCACAAATCAAATGCATACACAACATTCAGACAGCATTTCCACTGAAGATAAATGACAAAAAGTCCATGCAGAAAGCAGACAAATTTCAATTGCATGAAAAACAAACACATTTACCATTTCCAACAGTTCTTGAAATTTCCTAGCACAGTGGCTTCAATTGAGTCTTCAATTTAACTGCAGATCTTTCAGGAGCAAATGCACATTCAGAAAATGCATGCTATCAACACAGAGCAGAGATGTTATCTCTGAGCACTCACCTCGTAATTGGCAATCGCTTCTCGATCGAGTGTTCGGGTCACCGAGACCTCCCCGTTCATCTCATTGATTCTAAAAATTCCTTTTGGGTCTTGATCTACTCCCTTCCCAGAGAGGCGAAACTTCACTCCCTCTGTCCCTTCACTTCTGATGACCTGCATGGCAGGAAACAAGAGATGGGCCACGTTGTAAAATCTTTTAAACTCATCCTAAAACCACATAAGTCATTTTGGTCTTTCAACTAATGCTGAGCTATGTTCCCTGCCAATAAAAAGTAAAATCATAAAATATTATTTCAATCATTCATAAGACACTATGCAATTTTTGTGTTAAACCCTGGAAAAGCTACTCATGTTCTTGGCCAGTTCCTATCTTAACTTTAGTGTCTTCAATTTCACTACTTAAAGTTTCTGTTATTCCATCACTGAATTCATTCTATGCCTAGAATTTGACATTTCATTTAATGCTATTTCTTCTTTCTAGTTAAATTGATAGAACAGCTACAAACTTGCAAAAAAAGCATTTTGTATTGATTGCCAAGATGCACTGTTATTTCACAACCCTTACCATACCAGAGAACTATCATACAATATTTAATTAGTCATTGTGAAGTCATTACACACTACTTTCAGGTTGGGTTATTTTCCCTCCCCCCATTTCACTTTCAAACCCTTCCTTTTCCAGGATTTTAAATCAAGGGGGAAATCTCTGCATGAAAATATTGGAATATCCTGCCCAAAATAGTTCTGAATTAGCTGAAATTAGTCCACTTCCCAAATTCCTACTTATGTATATACACACATCCACAAGTGCATGGCAACTCCTTGTTACTATCACCTTATTTTTCCACGAGAACAAAATTCCTAAAAATCCAATTTCATGGCAGCGTCCCATTAGTGACAGTAACATTAACCAACCTGCAGAGACACACAATGTCACTTATAAGCTACACACGTTGCAAATTTGTATTCATACACCAGAATCTGAGGGATTATAAATTAATCTTGCCCTTTTAGGCTGACAATTTTGCCAAGCCATTTCTTCCCTCTGCTGTTCTGTGTTCTTTTGTTTCTAGCAGTTTCATATTGCTGATTTCCGCAGAAACATTAAGTCAAAAATTTATATTCTGGTCTGAATTACAGCTCAGGAAGAGGAAGGGAGAAAGTGGCCTTAGAACTCTGGACCTTCTCCAATTTTGAGATAATAAATATGCAGGTTGTTTAATAATGTTCCTGAGGAAATAAATGTTTGCTGCCCTGTTGCTGTGGGTTGGGCAATGCTGGTTTGCAGATTACTGGGCAGTGAGATTTTGACTTAACTCCATAATCATTGTTCCTTTATTTTAACTGAGAAAAAATTGCCACAAGTTATGAAATAGGAAATCAGCATTTTCACAGATAAAGTTTTGCTTTCCAAACCCTTTGGCGAAGGGAGACATTTCAAAGTAAAAACCTGTTTCACCTCATTTTTTTCTCCCTCCTTCCAACACTCAGACACATTAATGGCTGAAGTTTTCTTCCTGTGTATTTTTGAGTAAGTCATGACAAAACACAGAGGCAGACAACACTGCAGGTGACAAAGGGGCAAAGTCACTTTGAGACTTCTGGTTTGGTGATGAAACTTGATCTTAACGGCTCCTACTGAAAAGCTACCTGCTGTTCAGGTCACTTTTGGACCAATTTCTGGTATTTTTTACATCAAGCCTAAAAATTTTTTTAGTTTTTCGTAACATAAAGCTATGCTTGAGATTTTGCAATGTCATGACCATTTCTCACTTTTGTAGGGAAAAGATGAATTGATTCTTTTCTGCCCTGATGTCTGAGACTTCTTATGAGGAAAGTGCACCTTCCCCTATAAGAACAGCGGCTTGAAAGTCCTGAAATCAGCTCCAAGCAAGGACAAAATCTAACCCAAAGGTGTTTACAGCCATTTCCACCAAACATTGCTTTTTTATGACAAATTTAATATGTAGTATAAACACAATGTCCCAGTTGTAACAACCCACAATAAGAAAGAAAAATAAATATTGGGCTCTGAAAGGGAATTTGTAAAAAAACCCCAGATATTCATATGGAAATTTTTCTCCACATTGGATAGAAAAACAAGAATGTAGTAGTAGTAGTAGTAATACTAATACTCATACTAATAAATAGATAAATAACAATGATAACAGTAATAGTAATAGTGGTCTCTGAAAATCCAACTAGTGGAAAAATTTCTTCTCAACATCAAATCTGGCAAAGTTCTTCACCTTGAATTTGATGGTGAGACATCCCAATGTGGTGCCTGACAAGTCTGTGTTCCTTGGAGCTGGCACATCCCACATCTCATCCCAATCCAGCTGCAAACTCTTCACCATGCATGGGAGGAAGAGCGACCAGAGAACAGAAGTTTTCTAAATGACTGGATGAGCTCACTCAGCTTTTTGGAGACTTCAGGGATCTGTCACATTCACAGTGCAACCCTTGGCAGAGCTTTTCCTCTTATCAGTTTATCCGTGTATCCATTTTCTGCCCAGCCCCTCCAGGCTGGTTTTGTGACCCAGAGCCCAGCCCAGCTCGGGACACCACGGCAGCGTTTGCACAGGAGCTGAGGGCGGCTCACAAAAAGTCATTTTCAGAAGGTTCCTTTAAAAAGCTTAATTAGCCACAAGAGGGAGCCGCGAACTGCCAGGAATGTCAGCGAGAGCATTCCCAGCTCCTAATTAAGATGCTTATATAATGGTTGCATAGTTCAAAGAAAGTGCATTTCCCAGTTCACACGCAGCTCAGTACAATGAAAAGTTTAATAAAAATCAGGCTTAATTTGCCATATGGTTTGGTGCTTCAGCAAGAGCAAGGAAGAAAACAGGAGGGTTGTCTGACATCTCCTCTGGCAAGGCTGATTTGGAGCACTGGCACAAACACAGCCCTGTTCACAGGAAAATTTCCTAGCTCACAATGCATTTGCAGAACAATGCTTCCCCAATATCCTGGTGGTGATAAAACAAGGCCAGGCTATTTCTGCTGCAGTGTTTACTTGGGGATTTCATTTTTACTTTTCGAAAATACATAAATGAAATCCCACAGTCACTGCTGCCTGGAGCCCAGTCAGAAACAGATATTTCCATAATTTTTTCACAGCTTCAGGAACTTCAGTGCAGGTTCTAATACTGAAAACGTCTGCACCATATGGCAGTGGCTATGTGTTGCCGATAAAGGCTTTGCATTCTTAGGAAATGGTTTTTAAGGCAGCACAGGACCCCACCAGCCACCCACTGGGAATATGGATAAGGCAGGAATATTTCATCCAGCATCCCAATTTCTGCCTATTTCTTTCTCCCTTGCTCTGAGCTCACAGGTCATTCTGTGGGCAGATGGCTCAGAATAGACACCAGCTGAGCATCCCACCACAACACGGGCTGGGGGAGGCTGTTCCCTCACCCAGGACACAAGGACAGCACTGGATGGATCTCAGGAGTTCTGCAGTTTATTGCAGCCCCGAGACACATGAAAAGTCTCTCGCCCGCACATTTGAAGAATAAGTAGGGGTTCTTCAGTTCTCGGTCTCAGAGCTGTTTATTGTATCTTATCTATAAAAGTTTTTCCTCCTGTCCAGCTGAGGTCTGCTCAGCAGGACGCACAGAGGCACACTGTCTGCCCCCAGGGTGGTGTTATCTCTTTATACTAAAAACTGTGCATAACACGTTTACAATTACTTTGCAATACCTATCACCCATGTTAGACAGTGAACTTCTATTCTAAACCAATCTCAAAGTGCCAATATCACAGCAGAAGATGGAGGTAGAGAAGGAGAAGGAGAAAGAGAAAGGAGAAGGAGAAGGAGAAGGAGAAGGAGGACGGCTGGACACACCCAAGTCCCTCCATCTTGTCCCCAAAACCCCTATTCTAAAAACCCCAAAATCTACTTTTTCCCCTAGTGATAATTTTATTATTACATTACTTAAACTTCTGTGGCTTTCAAATCCTCATACAAAGCTGGTTATTTGCTCCATGGGTCGTAATCAAACCCACAGGTGCTCTGGGCTGTGTGCCAGGGTCTCTGAGCTCCCTGAGAGGGGTCCTGGCAACTCTGGACACCCAGAGGGATGTACTGGGTTCCGACAGATGGACACTCAGCCATCTCTCACTTCCCCGTCTCAAGGGCACTTCAGAGAATAATTGGGAATTGAAGTGATCCATCCCACAGAGCCCAGCAAAAGGCTCTGTGATCCTGCTCAGCTGAAAGACACTCCAAGCACCCAGAGCACCAGGGAGCTGACAGGAGCTGCTTGCTGCTGAACCATGGCCAGAACGTATTTCCCCAGTGCTATTTCTGGGCTGACATTATGGATCCCTCAGAGCCAAACTCATCTCAGCAATGTGATCCCCCTGTTGTTACGGGTTTATCACAAAAGTAAATCAGAGTGCTCTCAAGAGAGGAAGAGAAATAGAAGCACAAAACCCCCACGGTGCCCTGAGAGAGAGAATTCACAGTTCTACAGTGCCAGCAAATCTGTCCTAAGCAGCACCATCCCCAGTCACCAGCTCTGCCCTTTAAGAAGTGTTTGCCTCAACCACTCCCATAATTTCTTAGTTCTTGATGCCAGGTGAATTATAGGTGCATCATAGCAGTTTCACTTTTTAATTAGAAAATTAATCCCACCCCAGAGAGGAATATTTGGTTCATGTCCCAGTTCTTTTCATATCAGAGCATTACAGTGTCTCCCTTGTGTTTTTTAGTTTTGTTTGGGATTTCTTTTTTAGTGGGTTGGGGTTTTTTGGGGTGATTTTTTGGGGGGTTTTGTTTGTTTGTTTTTTGTTTGGGTTTGGTTTTGTTTGTTTTTTTTTTGAGGGAGGGTCGTTTGGTTCTGGGATTTCCTGCTTCCCCTAAACTATTAGGAAGCAAATTTATTCATGGAATATTTAAAGGTGAACTATTTTTCCCTTAAATCACTTTGCTCTACAAGAGCAAAACAATGGTTTAGGCCCATTGTTCAGATATTGTTTAAATAAACAGACACTTCCTGTCCTGCCATACTGAAAATTACTCTTTACACTCAAAGGCTCCATCTGCTCCATGCTGACTCAAATACTCTTTCAACCAAAACAAATGCAAAATATTCCCATTGTTATTCAAAAGCTTTAACCAACAGAAACGTCTTCATTACTGTAAGCTAAACATACAAAACCCATGGCTAGAAAGGAATTTATATACTTTGCTGACTTTAATAATTTATTATGTAAAAATTAGTACCTCTGGCTTCTTTAAAGAAATGTCAGATGAAGTGAAGCCAAATTGTGCTCTTTGATGAAGGCAGACATTGGCCAAACCTGACCCTGGCTTTCTCTCTGATTAGAACTTTCTCCAGATCCACTCCATGTGCAGGTGACCGGCAAGGAGATCCAGTGGATTCATTCCCATAAAATTAACAGGAATTCTAAAGCTTCTCTAAGTGATTGTGTCCTTTACTGGTGATAGTTAGGGATAAAGCCAGGATGTTTTTCAGGCACCACTTTTTCTTTTTTGCATAATGGACCATTAACGTCACTCTATTATCAATCAAAGCACATCTGGGCAGTGCCCTTTCAGGATGTTATCCAAAACATCCAAAACAAGTTTGGATTCTGTATTTACTTCTGTGGATTATTTGTTATTTATTCTTACATATTCATACACATTTAAACCTCAGTGGCACTGGGCAAAACTCTTATTACAAGAGTAGCAATTACTTCTCAGTCACGTTGTTTTGCACTTGTTCTCTTAAAAATTACAGGGAAAAAAGGAACATGTGTATTATTACAATAGTGCATCTGTAAACTGAAGTGTTTTCATATCTGCATAAAATTCTGAAATACTCGGCATGGGGTATACAAATACCTTGAACATGAAAAATGTTATATCAACTTTCAGAGAAAGAACATGGGAATAAAAAAGTCAGGCATTGAAATTAAATTAATTATGAAAATAAAAAAAACCAAATCACTGATTTTTTCAAGAGAGTCCTTTTTAGCATTTTAACTCGGAGTTTTGTCATGCAAAACATCTCAGGAAGTGTCAGATTTAGGAACAAGCCTGGGAGAATTAAAGTGGTTTTAGCATATTTTTGATGCATTTTTGTAAGATTGATTAGGGGCTGCAAATGGTACCAGTGTTCCTCGCCTGAAGGCATTCAGACAAAACTGTGAATGCTCTGATCCAGCACCACACTGAGGACTTCATGTGCATGAAGGAAATAGAACTTGCACTGCTCAAAAAATGGGTGAAACATTGAAGGATTTTTTTGGACTGGTGCTCTACTTCCTATAAAACGTACTATACCAACTATTCTTTTGTCACATCAGTGCAAACAATGTTTTACTAAGTAGAAACAACTGCAAATCTGAAATTTGACATGGTTCATAAATTTGAGAGGCAAATGTTTTCAACAGAGTATCTCAATGTAGGAAAATGACACAATATATTAAAAACTGGTGAAGTTGTTTCACCACCAGGGCTCCATTTCCCAGATCTTTTTAGAATAATCAAAACAAATAGGATATTTGATATTCAACCAAAAAAATATCTTCTCAACATAATGGCTTTTTATCATAATTACGCATAAATGTTTGCAAAATTCAGATCAACTTTGTAGTGGGATGCACAGGTGTTGGAGTGAAGTAAAATGAATTTATACATGTGGGAGCCCTGGGCACTGGTGGATCCCTTCAGCCCCAGGTTCATTATTGTAGTTGTACACAGATGCAAGGATTCTCCCTGAAGAACCCTTTCCAGCAGTTGCAGGGATTTAAATTTGAGGATTTAACCAATATAAATAGCTAACAATGAGCATTTACTCAGAGATCGAAGCAAAGTAATTCAATAAACACATCAAGATGTGCATTAGCTTTTGTAGCAGGTAATTCCTCAGCTTCCTTTTACTGCTAATTTATAAAGAGCAAGAAGATTCATTACAAATAATTTCCCCTCTCCCTGTTCCTAGCAGTCTGTTTCACAGCTATATCTGCAGACTCAGGATTCTGTACACAGCACCACGTCCCTACAGCACAGAGGTCACAAACACAGCTTTTTGTGGCCTCAAAGGAGAGGATTTAGAAATGTTCCTTGTCACAGGAGGCCTGGCTGTTTCTCTGGCCTTTCAGGAGCCATTTCAGCACCATATTTGATTTGCTATTTCAGTGACTTGCAAAGCCTGTCACTTGGAGGAATTGGAGCACCACTCTCTGCTGAGTGACAGCCAGACAGAGCAGCTCCAAGCTGGGCTCTGTTGGGGAAAACCTGACTGTGATTGACAACATTAAAAGAAGAACTCAAAAGATCCCCTTAAAAACAAACAAACAAACCAAGGGATTATTTGGATTTAAAAAAAGAGCTTTGCTGAAAGCTTTTCACAGATCTAAAAAGGCAGAAATTAAGAGGCGACGTTGCCACATTTGAAGATTTGGGATTGCAGCAATTCACGATTTAGGACAAAATACACAATGTGCAATCACCACAGGTGTAGCTAAATGTGGAAGAAATGAGAGAAAAGAGGAGAACAGACCCAACTTACAGCACCTCTTCCCAGGTATTTCACAGCGCTACTTATTCTGAATAAGATCACAATCTTAACTCATCCCCGAGAGCCTCTTGTGCAGCACCCAGGCGGGCACAGGGCGCTGATCTGGCCCTGGGCTGGGGCAGCAGGGCAGCGTTTGAGCTGGAACAATCTGCAGATGAGGGCTGGGCAGTACAAACCCTGCCTTGCCTGGGGAACACAGAGCCCTGGCCGCTTGCTCTCCCTGCGGCCACTTCTGCTGCCCCTGGGACCCAGCTACAAATGTTATCTTCAGATCCATGCATGCAGCAAAGAAAGGAAGCAAGACTTGGATTAAGTGGGACCCTCCAGCTGGGCAGAGTAATTGGAATTGCAGAATAAAACACTGAACTTGCAGAGCCGACCTGAGGAGCTGAATGGGAGTAGTAAAGTGAGAAAATGGAGCTGATGAGAATGTTTCACCTAAAATGCTCTTGAAAGTTAAGACTCAGCTGAAGCTGAAGAAATTTCTTGGAAGATTTTGACTAATTTTATTTTTCCTTTAGCTAGCAACCTGATGAGCCTTGAATGTAAAAATATTTTGCAATTAAAATGAACTTAGAGGAATAAGTACCCTATCAAAAGTACTTAATTTTTATAATTGAAGATATTAAAAAAGAAATACCATGATGAAGGGTATTTTTTTCTAAATTTGGTTCGATTACATGGTCTGTCTAATACTTGTGGATACTTTAAGAACCTGCTTAGCACCCAATTCCCACTTGTAGCAAACAACCCACAGATCTAATTATAGATTTTCCTCAGTCACTAGTTCCCTAGGAAACAAATCCATGGCTCATGTCTTGCTCATGGAAGGTCATAGGAGGAAGATAAATATTTTTCTGTGTATAGAAACTTATCTAGAGGTCACAGGTCTGCATCTCAGCAGATGCTGGTGCTTCTGCCAAGGGCAGATGGCAGCTGTGTTTGACAGTTATCTGGGATATTTCAAATTTTCAAACATTTCAGTATGATGGAGCACTGAATACTTCTATTAGAAAGTTTGTGCTTTTTAAAAAAATTTAATTGAGATTTTAATTTTGGTTCTCTACACTCAATTACTTTCAATTACACTCAATACTTTTAATTTTTATCAGTGGATCCACCTCACTTTTCATCTAGTTAAACCATCAGAGGTAAATTCAAAATAGCTGTGAGTAGTCACAACTTCTTAAAAATTATAGGCAGAAATGTAACTTAAAGTTATGAATGGTAAATGTAATTTGTGTTTTCTTCATACTGGCCCTTAGATTATCAGTGCCATCACAAACCTGATCAAAAATTGAAAAACTTGTAGCAATAGGTTAGCAATTCCACATGTGACTGTGTTTGAAGATCTAGCATGGACTACACGGCAGAAACTTCAGACAATGTTACTCAAAATAAAGTTTTAATCACACCTTGATAAATTTGACTGCTTCTAATTTGAAGCAAAAGCAGTCTATAGTGATTAAATGTTAGCATTGATGTCTTTTTTTAATCTAATAGCAGACACTCTTATTATTATTAATCAACTGTATTAATAAAAATCCTAATCATACTAGCAGTGAAAGGAGATTCAAAAAACAACAAATAAGTATTTACCAGAGTGAGTTCTGCTTGCTTGGTTGTAGTAAAGCCAAGCACTCAGTTCATAAAGTGGAATCATTACTTGAGTAGCCAGAAGAAAATGAAGGGTGGATCTCTGATCCTGACATTTTCACTGCAGGATTTGCCATTTCTTCAATGGCAGTTTTATCTCAAAATGGTAATTTGAATGAGAGCAGCCTGTACCCCCAGATCCAACATGCCAAACATGCAGTAATTCAAAACACAGAACATCTGCTCCTTCCCAGGTACTGCACAAAAATACAGGAGGTCTTTGGAGTGAGCTTTTAAAGCTACTGATGCATTTCTAAACACACAGGAATGGATGAGGTGTAAGCACAAAGTGCTGGCAGGCACCACGAGATCAGGATGGTTCCTGTCACTGCTGCACTACAAGGATTTATTTTATGTATCCTCTGCAAACAGCTCTGCCCCTGTTTGTGCCTCTGTAAGGGCTCTCACCAATAAAATTGCAGACAATAACAAAATTATTCCTGTTTACTCACATCAAGATAACTCTGTGTACCTAATTCTGGACTTGCAAAACTATTTAATTCAATTTTGCAACAACACCAATTACCCAACCTGAATTTATGCAGAAAAGAGCTGCTCTAGGTTAGTGTGATAATTCATGCAAATTTTATAATTTCCTTCCTCAAAAAACTGGAAGCTGAGCCATAAAATTTAAATGCAGAGAGCATCAACATTTTGTGACTCAGCAAGCCAAAAGTTGTTGCTGTTCCAAGTGAGGGTGTCTTTGTTTAATCTCATCTCCTACTGAAACAGATATTTGTATCAATATTTCTGCATAAACATTTGCATTTGTGTGTAAAGGTTGGCATCTATACCTGGAAAAACTGTGGGAAAAGGCCAAATTTGGAACAGGAAAGACTTAAACTACCCTTTCTACATAGTGAAAGCTCTCACAGTCCTTAGCAAGCGTTATCTGAAGTGAACCAGTTGCCACTGATTTTCTCTGCTGGCAAACAAATGTCAACCTGATTTAATCTAACTACTCATTTAGAATGAAAAACTCCACATAAAGCTAAAAATCTCCTACAGAAATAATCTGAAACGTTGAGGGGATTACAAGGGTTTTGGAAAGAGCTGCACAGCTGCTGGCTTTGAGCTCCAACAGATTATTTTAAGAGTATAAGTAAGATTTAGTGGTATCTCTGAGAATAAATAACAAATAATCCACAGAATGCTGAGTGATCAATTACACTGTGCTTAAAGTTTGAAGTAATCTCTTTTAAGAAGCCTTATTTCAGAATTCGGCCAAATCAGTGTCTTGTTGGCCACCATAAGAAAAAATGTCTTTGAGTCAGGTGACACAAAAATATTCTTCAAAATATTTTGCTGGTTTTCAAAGTGCATTGATAAATACAGATATTTTCCTCAACTTTCACTAAGCAACAAATAAAACTGCAATTTAATAATGTGAAGCAATGATTTTCCACATCGTTCCAATGGTAGCATTGCCCACTCTTGTGGAAGATTCCAACAAAAAAAAAATTAAAGCCAGAAATGCAAGCTTAGTTAAAGCTTCAGTAAATAAGTTCTTTAAAGAATACACATGACAATCTTTGGATGTTTTAACCAATAATTATTAAATATGAGCTTAAAATATAAATGCTCTTTTAAAATTTGAACCACTTGCAAAGTCTAGGATGACCTCTATGGGAAGCTGTACCCTGAAACTCTTAACACAACAATCTGTACTGAATTCTTTTTAGAAAATAACTTTCTAAGCTGCCTAAAGTGTGGTACTGTTATCTCACATATCACCAGCTACATAAATAAATAGGTAAATAAACAAAATTTTTAAATGCAGCTTCAAAGAAATTAATTTTGATCACTTAGCTCTGTTTTTATGCCATATGCAGTTGTGTTTTTCAATGTTCTGTGAAACCCAGTCCATCAAAGTCTAATTTAAGTATTTTCCTAATAAATATACCTTAAAAAACAATATTTCATGACATCTAAGACTGCAGGAAAGAAATGTTTCATATTGCAGTCCAGAATGTAATAGTTGGTGGCTTCTCCAGCAACTGGAGGGTAAATACACACAAGTTTCTATAAGAAAAGGTTTGATTTTGCTCAATGGTGGCCTGAGGCCAAGAAGAAAATGTAGGCAATAGAAATAATGGATTCCCTTTTTTTTTAACACTGCATTTAATAAACTTGCAAGTTAGTATCAGCCTCTGAATTTATCATTTATCATTACTTAAATCTTAATTACAGTTTTTATACAATTAAAACCAAAAAATTGCTGAGATTTTGAATCCACTTGTGGCTAAATACAAGATATTTTTCCACTGCCTCTAACAGCTTTATCTTTTTTAACTCTGACAAAATTAGATGCTTTCCAGTCACATACAATTGCTTTGCCATAACACTGTTCAAAGTCAAAAAATACTATTTAAAGCTAATAGTAAGATTTTGTGAAAGTTGGAGCTGTTAAATTACTAAAGTGTTACATACATAGGATTGGTGGATAATGGCTATGGTGTTCTTTATCTTGCAGAATGTAAATGTAGCTAATAGTGTGGAAAAAAATCATTTTAATACTTAGCTGAGATTGAAGAAAATAAAGGAATAGAGAAAGACATTCAAGAAGTAAAATTCACACTGAATAAACCAGAGCAAAAAAAGAAAAAGGGGGATATTTTTATGAAGTATTCTAAATGTTAGAAAGATATTCCCTCTTTTGTAACAACAAGATTTGTATTTAAATGAGATCATGGAGGTTTAAAGGAGTCATGGAGGTTCTGTTCCATCTACCAGAACAAGCTTAAGCAATTTGAACCTGACTTAAAAAGAACAGTTTAATGCTGTTTAATGGGAATGAATCTGACTTAATCTAGTTCTGCTATTCTTAGGGATATGTTGGCTTCCAAGAAAAGAAGCCCCATTGATGTGTGCTCTGGAACATGGTCTGGGAGGTGGATCCACCCCAGGAGGGACCCTGATGCCAGAGCATCCTTGCAGTGCTGTCTCCCTGGTGTCTCCCTTAATTCAGTGTTAATGAATACATCATCTATCCTACAATGACAGAGTTAAAACAGGAGTCAAACAGAAACTCAGGTCTGCAGTGCCATTTTAAACGGGCAAAATGCAAATATCCAACCAGTCCTGCTGCCCCTCAGTGTGCAGAGAGAGGATCCAGCTGGATTGTGCAGCAATATTGGAGGCAGAGCCACTCTGGGCCTTGGCTTTGGCTCTGGATCAGCACCCAGCCAACCCTGGGGCTGGGATTTCCAGCCCACCAAGGCACTGACACGCTGCTAACAAAGGGAAAAGCGAAGGCACACCCAAAAAACACCACTGGATTCCATTCCATGGTGTTTACACTTCTTGCTAACCACTTCTTACTGATAGTGGCATTATTAAGTGATAATCCATAATCCCCCATGGCCATATTTGACTTCAATTCCATCAGTGGGAATCCAAAATTCACCTGGTTTTCACAGACATTGCCTCAGCTCAGTGTTAACCTCAGCCCAGCCCATTCTCACCAGTTCACACAGGCTCAGATCATTGTTCCAAG
This sequence comes from Melozone crissalis, assembly GCF_028551555.1. Taxonomy (NCBI): domain Eukaryota; kingdom Metazoa; phylum Chordata; class Aves; order Passeriformes; family Passerellidae; genus Melozone; species Melozone crissalis. Next base: position 4,058,492 of record NW_026535785.1, read on the forward strand.
GACACCCTTTGGCCTCTACATCTTGTGACAATACACAAAATATCTCAATGCTTGACAAAAATTACCAACCTGATCATTATTGCAGTTCCCTTACTCAAAACAAATGAAAGCATTAACAGCTATTTCTGGTGCAATTAATTGCTGTCTCCTTATATTTAACTGCAGTTATAATGAGACTAAAACATCCAAAGATAACAAATATTACATTACATACACTACTGAGCCTGTTTTACTACAAATTTACTACACATTTTCATGTAAAAAGAACTTCTCTGAAATATTAGTGAGTCTCATATGGAAATAGAAAGATATGGAGAATAATAATATGCTGACAGCTATAAAGAAGGTACAAGAGCACACCCATCCTCACAAAAAATTCAGCAATAAACTTAAAATAATGCCTTTCTCTCTTCTAATTTAAGGGAAGTGCAGGTAAAACTGCAGCAATAATTAATGAGGCAAAAAGAGCCTTTAGATTAATGAAGCAAGTTACTTTCCCCAGGATCAGGTACTGTTGTTTAATTTTTACCAGCAGTTAAGGCTGCAGGCATATGATCACAATTCTCAAATAGAAGTAAAAAAATATTTAATGGAATTAGTAACTTTTTTGAAATGTAAATCAGTCAACAACCCATTGTGGAGGTACAAAAATAATTTAGCAACGTCTACCAAGTTTATTAATAATTAAAATCACCTTAATATGTATGTTTCTATGGTTACACTTAATGTGTTTAGAATACAGAAAGATCTTAAAACAGTCCCAGGATTTCCCAGCTAATATGAAGAGCAGAGATGGCTTTGAAATTGATCTTTAGAAAGAATAGCCAAGTCATTTCAACTGCAAATCATTCATTTCAATTTCAGCCAGAGAAATCAATGGGCAAGAAAACAGATCTCTCATCAATTAGGACTGCTTCTCTACATCTATTACTTTGACCTGTCCTGGGGATTTTCAATTGACAGCACAGTATATCAGCATTAAATTAAACCCACAGAAAAATAAATATTGGAGAAATTTATATTAGAAAGTTTAGTTGCTAAATTTAACCCTTCTGCAGTGTCTTGGAGAGGAAGCCTGGAACCACCCAATTAAAAACCCCAAATTCAAATTACCCCAACCTCCAGGACAATTCCTGCATGTTGGACAAACAAGGGATGTGCCAGCCCAGCACACCAGGGGGGACAGCAGCAAGGATCCAAACTAAAACCCTGTAGTAGACATTATAAAATCTCTCTTCTGATCAAGAGATCAGAAAGATCTCTTCTGATCAAGAGATCTTTCTGATCTCTTGATCAGAAATCAAATTTCTGATAATTTGTGAGTCTCCAGTACTCCTGTACTGGAGTAGATTATAAAATCTACTCCAGTACAGGAGTACTGGAGACGCACAAATTATCAGAAATGCCAGAAGAAGAAACTTTAATTCCATTTTAACTGAAGATTGCAAACACCATTGTGATGAAGGAAATGAGACACCTAAATTCACTGCAAATGTGGGCCTTGGAAACTTAAATCTCACTGCTTTCAGAAATAGCTTTTTGTTTCTACCATTGCCTACATGCTTTTGAAATGCAGAATGACTCTTTAAATAATAAAGCAATATTTGAAGACAAATAATGAGTCAGAAATCCCTCAGCCCTTCTCTCTGCTTTCCAGACACATTTGAATGATAGAAATTGTATTTAGAAGAACAAGAGCTTAACCCAGACGTGGCTTGTGGAATTACAGAACTGCAAAGTAACTATTTGTGCAGCCACCCTGAAATGTTCCTGCAGTGTGTTTTCTATACAAAGAGCAGTACAAGTAATTCAAAGATGAACCAAAAATTACAGAGGAATGGTTGGGGGTCATTCCTGGGCACATCTGCCCCTGGGTTCTCCCTGCAGTGGTGATCAATGTCATCCTGTGTCAGCACAACAGCAAAGACTCTCTTTCCTTTTGGCCTCCAAATCTTGTGACAATACACAGAATTTCACAGTGCTTGACAAAAATTATCAACCAGTCCTAACCTTCAGTACTGTTAAATCACTCTGCAGCACTCTAATCTTCCCATTCCTTGTCAGTCTCATGACTCATTTTGGATGATCTGCAAACTCTGTCACTGCAATGTCTCCTTTTCCAGATAATTTCTGTTGTGTTAAACACAAATCACTTTATAAATCCTTGAAATATCTATTGGCAAAACCTTCCCTATGGAAATCTGCTTCCACACCAATGTTTCAATCATTTTTAGCAGAAGGAAGCATTTTCTCTCAGTGGAGAAACCCAAGTATGGTTTATTGATCAGATTTATCTACACCTTCAGCTTCTCCACAGATCTCAATACATTTAGGAAATATGAATTGCCTCAGAAAGATCCATGTTGACTGTTCACTTCATGATCTTCCAAAGTTTATCTGTTCCAGTGACTGCTGCATCTGGGCTTTGACTGCCTGATGCAGGATTGGGATTCGGTGGGCTGTAATTCCTAATGTTTCTCAAGGATTTTTAGGGAGCTTTTTAAAAAAAAATGGGAAGGATGTCACCCCACATTCCAGAGTAAGTGAAGCCAAGGTGCAGCAGTAGCTACATGCCTCAGTCAGGAGTTTATTCCCAGTTTGAACTCCACAAACTTGCTCTTTCCTATTTTATAATATTTTTTTCTCTGTTGCTCTGAATCCATTTCTTTTGACACTTCATTTTGAGATATTCCATCATATTCCTGTCCCTCCACTGAGAACATCTGCAGTGTGGCACAGCCTCCCTTCTTTCTAAAATAATTGAAATATTTACTGGTAGTTTATATACTGGAAGTTTTCTCTTCCACTTTTACAGGAATTTCACTTTTTTGAGGGAGGTTGGGGATTTTGGAGAATCCTCTTACAGTCTTTTTGAATCTCCAGTAGAAGTAAAACTGCATTAACTGTTTTCCAGGCATTTGATTGTCACCCAGATCTATGAAACTCAAAATCTCCTGACTGTAAATTCATGACTGAAACAAATGGCAGGCCCTGTCCCTAAATTATGTGCAATGAGATAATTTCTCTCTCTCTTCAACATAATAATTTCTTTGAAAGCCACTGCAGGAGGGTCCCCATGGTTCATTACACGAGCAACAGGGAGTCCCTCCTTGAGAGAATCAAGGACAAAAAATGACAGCTGAGCTGTATTTTCCCTCTAGTCTTTGATTTAAAAAGCTGATGAGAAAATTTCTGTCTAATTCTAAAAATCTAATTAACTCTGGTTGCCAATAAGAATTTTAGAAAGTAGTTGTTTTGAAAAGCCTGTGAAGGAGGATTTTTTTTTTTTTTTTTATTTTTTGTTCTTGGCTCTGCTGCACTGGACTGGGTTGTACCTGTCTCCATCCCCATAAATTAAAAGCACCTATGCATACACATGAGTTATCATCAGGGAACATGTGCTTCATTTGTTCCCAGAATTAAAAGGCTGTTCAGGATGGGAGTTTTCAAGATAAAAAATGTGGTCAAAGCTTGTTTTCTAGTACATGAGGAAAGGAGCTGCTGGGTGCAAACAGCAGCAGCACGTCCTGAACCACATCTGTACTTCCTTGGATAAAGAGTTTGGAACCACCAATCTCTGTGGAATCTTGGGGGAAGTAAATACCATCAATTTTCTGTTATTTACAAAATAACTTTCTAGTACTTACAAAGCATATCCTTCATCAGTCATGCCCAAAAGGAAACAATATGAAGTTTATATGATTTCTCATTAACAGATAATTACACTTTTTTTTCCAAAGCATTATTGTATCATTATTGAGTTGAAGTTTTTTTTAAGAAAAAAAGAATATTATTTATTAACAATTAGGATTCTCATAAGAAAATTACTTAATGCAGTAATGATAGTATAGGAGTTTGAAAAAATAAGCCGTGCATAATAAATGCTATTAATTGAAGTTAATTTTTGTTTTCCAGTGACCCTTAGCAAATTCAGGTTTGCCCAACAGCACGGTGCTACTGGATGAATTGATTCCTCATGTTTTCCTATTTGCACACTTTAAAGGTGCTCTGCATTGCCCATTTTGCTGTATGAAATTCATACGGATGCTTGCAGCTTTGCTTTTACACAATTAGCAATTTTCCCACTGCAGACTTTGCCCTTTCCATGAGTCTGATTTAACCAAAATTCCAACCCCACAAGAGCTTCTTCAACCCTACAATGGCTTCTTTGTCAAGTAGAAAAGGACCTGTTGAGGAAAGGCTGTTTTACTAATCATCTGATTTCTTAGTCTAATCTACTGAAAAAGACAACATTTGACTCATCCAACTGGTCTTTTAGCTAGTTTTGACCAAATTTGATTAAAAAACATCCAACATTCAAAGTTCCTAGAAGCTCCACAAAAAAATTGGAGCAATGCAGAGTGAAAAGACCTTTTGGCACTGGCAGAGACAGAACGGAAGGAAGAATTTCCATTTTTCACATGTATATTCATTGCCTGATCAGGTCAGCTGCAGGATTTGCTCCCTCTTATCCCAGTTTGAAATATCAGGAGGCAGAAAATAACCCCAGTGGTGCTGAGGGGATTATTTAGGGTCATTGTGCAAAAAGTGCTACCATTGATAAGAGCAGCTGGGTTTGTTGCACGGAATTTTTATTTATTGGAAACCAACTCTCATCACTTCTATTATCATAAAATACTTGTAATATAATGTAAATCAGGCTTGAACATGAATTCTATTAAATTAATATAGCCCCTGAATTCAAGTTTTCATGTTGTAGCCAAGCTCAGCTACATCTACACTACTTTTTTTTTTCAATTCTAATAACTAAAAAATATATTAAGACACATGTTATTGGATTATAGGGATCACTACTACTTTCAATTTCTGGACTTCATTGTTGAACAGATTCCTATTATCAAACCCATTCTCAAGCTCAATTGGAAATGTAAGCTTAATAGTTTTGTCCATGCTTTGTAGAAATGAAAACCTTCTGAAGCTGTTTGAACCTTGATGAAAATCCTATTTTCCAAGTGCACTTTAAAAATTTTCCCTAAAAACACATTGAATAAAGTGTTTTTAACTTGATATGTACACGATCAGCTTAACCCACACTTCCTCCAAGGGTCCTTTTTTCCCTCTTCAATCTCCCAGGAGGGTTGGCCTTATCAAAATTCCTTTCCCACTTTGATGGGAGAATTTCTGTCAGCTTCAGCGTGCCCAGGGTCAGGCAGGGTACAGGAAAGCGAAATGTTTTAGTGTGTGCTTACAAGGCTCCATGGCACTGCTGAGGGATGAGCTCAAGCTTACAAAGACTCGGCTTAAACTGCAGCTCAAGCTAAATATTACTAAAATAACACCCTGGCAAAACTGTGCAAATGTTTTAACAGTCACTTCAACTCTTAAACAGAACGTGTATAAATATTTATGCCATGTTTTCCACCTGTTCTTCAGGAACATGAGGCAGATGGAAACGTGGCAGGGAAATAAAGTGTGGAAGAGCAGCAGTGCAAGGGACATTTTTGGATAGAAAAGCAGAATTTCCATAGACAGGGAGAAGAACTCACAACAGCAATTTATAGATTAAAATGGGAGGAAAACACCTACAAAGTCAACAGCACTGACCAAAATGAGAGCTGATGGAAATCTGGATATGTTGTATCCAAGCCTGTAGTCATTTATTGCTGTGCACCTCTGAAACGTGTGTGTGCACTTTATATATATATATTTTAATATATATAAATACATCATGGAGGGTCTGAGTCCTGTGGTTAAACCCCAAATATGAACATTCCAATATTCATCATGACTTCATAAACAGCCAGAGAAAATTTAAGGAACATCATGCCAAGCCAAAAATCCACCCTCTTGCTAAATTAAACACAGAACTTTGGAAAGCAGGTTAATCCCAAAAATTACAGTTCTCTGAATTCTTCATTTGCCTTTGTTTAAGCAAAGTTTCAATGGAAGAAAGTGATTTTTCTCTTTGTGAGTCATTCTAGAGAAAGTAGAGTGCCAAACTGAATTCTTCTTTTCCAAACACAAGCAAAAGAAAATTGCTTAATATGTAGGATTTTTGTAATTGAAAGTTTTAGGTCAACAGTGGAACACTGATTAAAATGAAATAATTTACATTTTTATATATTTGACCAGGAAGAAAAATAGGTCAATAGAGAAGAATGACATTAACTTCAAAATTAGGTACTGGCGAAACCTTTTCCAGCCTCAGCATTCCATGATTCTGCCCTATAGACCATACCTCACTCACTCCATTTCTGAATTCAGCCAACAGGGTTGCACAGTAAGTGATAAAGATGATAAACCAGAAAGGTTAAAAAAATGTGCTTTTAGAGGGCAGCTGGAAAAGAGCACCAGATGTTTTGGAAATGAGAAGGGAAAATGTTTCCTGAATTAAAACACAGCTGTCATTATGGATAATGGCATCATACTCCTTTATTCACCCTATTGATCTGTTACTGTGCATCACCCTAAAATGCAAAGGAAAAAAAACTCAGGAATCATCCATGTATGATAAAAGCAAGGGCAAAACACAAAAAGGTTAAAATTCTCTTCAATTAATCACTGAAGAGAATCAGCAGTTAGGGAGAAGGAAGAAAATTACTGTTGTTCCCTGAGTGACAGCTATTTACTCCACCTTACAGATGAGCCATATATAATACATATAATTTTTCCTTCTGGAAATGCTCTGCCAACCATCTTTACTTAATTCCATTTTAACAAGCCACAGCTGGTAATATCAAATTTGTCACCAGACCAGGCTGCAAAATGCCTTTATTAAAGTCTTTCATTAATGAAAGCACCAAGGTTGACAGTATGACAGTATCTAGTTTGTAAATTGGCAGGGATAAGTTAATTTTGTTCCTCAAATGTCATTCATTTGGATATTGCTTTATATTGTATTATAAACTTGCTAACAATTGACTGTATAACAAGAAACCAGAGGAATTATTTGGAAGGGAACAGGAAAACAATCATGTTTGAAGCAGTATGAATCAGTTCACAGCTATCAAATAAATATCTTAATTGATTTAAAGGAAGCTCTGTGGTTGTGTTCTCTCCCCTGACTTTGATATTATGCAGTTTTTATGTTTTTGCTGGTAGCATATTAACACATCACTAAATAAAGCTGGGTAAGTCTGTTGCATCTCTCATCCCACTTAAGATAAAGTGTTACTCTGAATAGATTTGTAGGAAGAAACTTTATAAATTAAAGGGATTAAGCAAACAGAAATCCTGAATCCAAATATCCTGCTTTACCAATCCAAGAATACAGAATTAGGCTCTGCATCTTGTTAAGTCTAAAATTTGGCCCTGCTAAGAATGCAGAGACCCAGTTTTTGCTCAAAACTGTACATTCAATAAGAAAATAGATTCTAGGAACAGGACAGATTGAGTGGGTATTCCAAAGAACTGAACTCAAACAAGACAGAAAGTCAAGGTGGAAAAAAACAACTTCCCATCAGTCAGCTCAGGATACAGAATCATTTTGGAAGACTGTAAAGATGAAAGTTAACAAAAAAATCAGTCTGGTTCCATGAAAACCACAGAGAATGGGTTTAGGGAATGATAATTCTCATTCTCCATCCCTATTCATTAGATGAAATAGCTGTTATGTCAGAAAATAATCCAAACATTTTAAACTTGAGCCTACAATTAAGTTACTGTGCCAATGACAAATTACTTTCCAGGGTTTTCTTTCATCTTAGTTACTTTCCATAGGCAATTTACTGGCAGGGACAGACTTTTTTCTCACCTCTACCTTAATTTGCAGCACAGTTTAAAATTATCAACATCTGAAATCAAAGTTAACACAAGCAGTGTGGCAGTTAAACTGCAGCATACTTTGCTGAAGAGCTTTAGAGCAGAAAATCTCTTCTGTTTGCTGCCTTCCTTCAGGGTCATTAACATGATTTATTATGAAGCAGGAAATTAGGTACTGGATATATCAATATTGTTCAGAAAATTCGATTCCATCATTGCCATATAACTGCTTTATCTCCAACAATCTTGTAACCATAGTAACTAGATTAGAAAGTATTCCCCAAATGTTTTAAAATTCTTTTATTCTTATTAGCAACATCAAACATTGAAGAAATTATGGTAAATTATTGTTTTCCAGTTTTCCGAGGCATTTGCAACTCGTGTGATTCTCCTCAAAGTCTTAAGTAAACAGGTGTATTTCAGCAAAATTTTCCAATAAAATTCAATTAGCTGAAAGAAAACAAATGTGTTCTGTTGGAATTGTTTATGTGAATGTCAGTATTCTTTAAAAAGGGAGGGCTGAAGAGACACCTCTCAGACAAAGAGACAAATCTGAAGTGCTGCTTTCACTTAATAGTTTGTTAGGACATCAAATACATATCCTTTAATGAGAATTAGTGTGCTGTAGCTTAATAATTCATGGACATGTGATGCAAGCCCTTTCATTTAATGGAGTGCTGCTCTTTCCATTGCTTCCATTGCTGAAGTAGGTTGGTGTTTTTCCCTGAAGGTCAGGAGTGTGCCATTCCTCCATGAATTTAATCAGATGTTAAACCCCGACACCTCCAACCATCCAGGCCCAGCTCAGCAGGGTTTTACACATTTTCAGGAACATCAGAGTAGCAGGAAAACTGGAGGTGTCTATTCTGTCAGGATCAGAAGCAGCTGCGTTATGCAACTGTGATCACATATTTATCAAATATTGTCTTCCCTCCTCAGTACTGCTGGTGGAAATTAATTCCTCTTCTCTGGGTACCAGAAACTTTTCTTTTAATCTTATGCCAAAATTTATATCCATTAGTTATTACACCAGTGTATTCCTTTCACTTAAATCATCTGGATTTACAGAAAATGCTTGTGCTAGGCAGAGCAAATTGAGCTCATATATATTTCTGCCCAGTCTTACCATACCTGCACTATAACTTGATTTTTTCTCTAAACCCAATCTTTGTTTCTTGATGGATTTCAAAGAGCTTTATTTATTGCCTAAGTGCTGTTCATAAATAACACCCTTTTCCACTTGTTCACTTTTCTGCCTTGTTTGCTTCTTTTTCCTATAACCTCATCTGTGGATATGCCTTTCCCACGTGGAATTGTAGACATATTTTAGAAGAATGCTCTCCTTTTATGCCGTCAGACTTGTTCAAGGAATCAGAATTCCTTGTGCCTCTGTAATTCCATCTCCTCTCTGAAAAACTTCCCCACCCACTTCTTCAGCAGTCACCAAAATATTTTTGTCTTCTGGACAAGCCAAAATTCTTGCTGATGACCATTTCCTGTTTTCTGACCATGCTCTGGCACAGCACAACCACTGCATTTATGTGGTGATGATTTGAAAACAAACAATGGGATATTAAAAAATTAATTCTTAAAAATCCAGTAAACGTTTCCTGTAGACCCCATGCCTAGTTCCATTATGAGAAATGCATTCTTTTTCTTCCACATCATTTTTAGTAACTGAAAAAAATATTCAGGCCAATAATTGGGATTCAGACCTTTCCCAACTAAGCAGCTGATAAGCAGTCACACAGATCCCTCTTGTGGTGTTGGAAAGGTTTTGGGGTTTCTGCACATCATTCTCTTCTCTGTGAGCACACACCATTATCCTCCATCCTTGCCAGGTCCTTTCCTCCTCCACTTCTCTTTAGACTCCCTCTCCTTTGCTGCTTAATTCTCCAGTGTACCAAAAACCTTCTTAATTCAGCTTTGTTTCAGTGTTGCTCCACTCTTATGTCTTCCTCTGACCTACAAACCTTCCCTCTGGATTCTCTTCCCAGGCTGAGAGATCATGATCATCTCTTTTGACACTTCAATTTTTTGCCTGAAGTTTGAAATTTTTTTACAGCTGCTTTCTTAGTCCATGGCAATTCTCTTCTGTGAAGCATGCAATTTATGGTATATAAATAGTATAGCCACCAAAAATACCAGCTTGCAGCAGCTTTCTACATCCAGTTTTCTTCAGCTTCCTCCCTTCTTCAAGTGTTTTTCTACTGCTGCTTTAACAGGCAAGATGCATTTGCTCTTTGCCTTAAATTCACATCTCAGAAGAGGAAAAAAAAAACATTTCCTCACAGATCTTAAACATTTTTATCCTGTTTGCAAGCCTGGACCACTTCTAGTCTTGAGATTTTGTTGGGGTCAGTCCTGCCATGCAAGTGCAGCTAACAACCAGGTCAGGGGCAGGAAGTATAGAAAGTTTCTGATCTAAAATACCTAATCCAACCCCATACCCTTTCCAAAAGACAAAATAGACAAATAACAACAAAAAAAATTCTTAGAGGAAAAAAAAAATAAAGTTTTGGGTTTGATTTATTCAATAATTTCTTGCAAAGACTCCTTTGCACCTCTCTCTGTGTTCTGCCCTTCACTGAGCATAAAATGTCCTGCCAATTTTCACCAGGCTTCCAGATTTTACCTGCCAACAATTGCAATACTCATTTTTATGCAGGACAACTCCTTTAAACTGGAGAATAGAATCCTTGATTCACCATTTGTCCATCCATAACACGAAGAGCAAATCCTCTGAGCCTGGATAAACACAGTCTCACTTTGCAGGTGTCCTTCTCTTCTGAAGTGTGGAAAAAGAGCTGGGACTTGTTGAGCATCTCCACAATTCCCTTTGTGCTCCTTGGGGTCGGCATTAGTGAGGATTAAACTTCAAAAAGCGCCATCCTCAGCTGAAGTGTGTCATTGTTTGCACATGCACAGAACCACCACTCTAAATTAGTCTTAGAAAACATTTCCATGGTGAAGTGGAGAATAACCTGCCAGTGGAAGTACAAAATAATCCTGCATCCCACTGCTTTGGATTTCATTTGACTTCATGTGGACAAATAAACCGGAAAAGCAGCATATGGAGAGAGACTAAAAATTGAATATCATATCCCAGTGCTCTATCAGCAAGAGCTAAACAAAACACATCAATAACAGTCAGGAGTTGTAGCCTGGGCCATCTGGTCACAAAGGTTGTATTAAAATGTTTTAATCTCAGGGTTCTCCCTCAGGCACAAAGGCACAATATGTAAAACCTTAAATCCTGCTAAAAGGTGAGATTTCTCCACCTACAAACACAGCAGGCCTAGGATAGTTATTTAATTAAGAGCTACCCTAGTGAAGGGTGTGGAAATGGCAAGGCAATAATCCAATTCCTGAGTGGGGATGCTGGAAAGCCCGGAACAGCACAGAGAACAGGCTTGACACATGTACCTCCTTGTTAACCTAAATACTAATTGAAATTTTTGTAATTAATTTGAACAAAACACTGTTTTCACTTGTCCAGTGCAGTATCTCCTTCCTGATATACATATATCAAAATTCATGAAGGAAGTCCTCTATAATTCCTATTTTTTTTCCCCTTTATGATGTGTTTCCTAACTGTGAAATAAAACTCAATTAATTGTCCCCTCCCTGCTCTCCTCTTTCCACACATCTGCCCAGCTCCCCACTAAGTGCTAATCAGCATTTCACCTGTTGGCTGCTGCAATCACTTCCAAACAACCTTGTGCAATTCCAGCCAGCACAGCATGGGGTGGAGAGCAAGAGGAAATCAGAAGAAATTAATAAACCACACTGGTAATTTGCTAAAGCAGGGGAAAGTAAGGGAAAGAAAGAAAGGGAAAATAACACACTGGAAACCTGACTTCCATGTGAACACCCAGACAGGACCATGTGGTGGCACCACACAGAACAAGTCAAAAATCTGAAATTACCCTTTTCATCCATTCCATGCACTCAGGAAAGCTTCACATTCCTTCTCATTTTTGAAACTCTGTTATGACATGCAAATTACTCATTCTCTGGATGTTTTGCCTCTTCCCTAAAACACCATAGAAACCACACAAATCTGCAATGTCCTTCTGCAGGGATTACAGCAGAGCAGAGATGGCAAAGGGTTTTTTCATGAGGTTCAGGAAAAACCAACACCCAGCAGGAGCTGTAATCTATCAGTCCATGTGGCTTCTGAAGGTGAGCCCCAAAATATTTTGGAAGAGGGAATAAACACATTGCTCACACCTCACAGAAGTGAGCAACTAAGTGAATTTTTAAAAATTCATGAAACTATGGAAAGCTGATGATAAGTATCTAAATTTAAGGGAAGGATGAACAGCTTTTTCTCCAACTTGTGCAAGATCTGACACAGGTACAGGAACCAGAACTCTGAGTTGCTACAGACATCCATTGTGGTTACAAGACCTCACAGCCTGTCTTATGAAGATCTGTGACAAGTCAGAAAGGCCTGAAATAGCTGCTTTTCTTTTCAGCATTGATTTTGAGTGGATTTCTTCCCTACAATCAGTAGGTCTAAGAGTCCAAACCTTTTTATTTATGCTTTGTTCAGCATTCAGTTGCAAATTACCACAGTTGACATAGAATATGTCATTCCATTATCTTAAATATCACTAAAACTTCTGTCTCCCCTGACACATGCATAATCTCTCTTTCTGTTAGCAATATACTCCAGCCAAATTAATCATCTGCATACCTAAATTGAAGCTATGCTGAAAAAAAACCATAAAAGACTGTAAAAATTATAAGATCTCCAAGTATTTCAGGGTGCTGATCATTTGCAATTCCTATAATTTAAATATTAGTTGAGGACAGGTTTCTCAGGGCATTTGAAAAGCAGCCTGCCAGATGCTCTCACATTTCTGCTTTTGTGCATCCTCTAAGGCACTTGTGATGCCCAAGAAGCACTTCAGGAACAGGGACAAATGAGGATGAAAAAATGCCAGGAAAACATTGCAGCACAAACAGGGCCTGGTTTGTCTCCTTGTGCCCGAGGAGCCCAGAACTCCCATCTTAAACTCCCGAAAAGAAATTCTTAATGAAGGAACTTCTACAGAGAGACTCAGGCTGCCTGAGATCCAAAAATTCAGTTCACAAGCAGAAGGAATGGAAGAGGGTAGGAAGAAATCCGGAATATTTCTACCAATTTGATGGGCATTGCAAAACTATAAGAATAATAGATCAATTATTTAATATCAACATTCGATTACATTTTGTTGACTTACCTTGCCAACTAATCTGGGGAATGGAGGTCTTTGATTTTCAGGAATTAGTATTGGAGTTGCCAAAATAGCCCTTTTTTGTCTTGGAATTCCAAGGCTGCCTTCTAGTTTTAAGATTTCCTGAAAAAGAAAATGACCAATTAGTAAAACTTAAAGATATTCAATTGTTCTTCCCTTTCCTTGCACCCGTAGGCAAAATTCCCATGAACCACCAGATTCTAAGTTTAGTATTGTATATTTTCCAGCAATTAGTGATAACATATCAAAGCATGCATTTCATCTTTCAGGTTACTGCACTTTTTCAGTGGCAGTAGACAGGCCATATTGATTTTGTACTCATGTAAACAAGTTATAAACTTAAGCAGTTGTGTCTACAATCCTAAACTGATAGCTGATTAAATCATAAACCTTTAGCAAGCTCTGATTTACCTCCAATACTTGCACAAGACCAGTCAAAAGCCACATTTCAAATGTTTTTAGAGAATTTTCTCCAAAGATATATATGATAATATCTCTGAAGACAGATGAGGATAGACATCATCTACACTCAGTCACTTCTCAGCCCAGGCTTTCAATCAAACAGAACAAAGTGAATTTGCAAACACAGTCTACAGGAAATGAACACTCAATAAACACCAAAAGTTTATAATTTCAAATCAGACACCAAAGCCCAGATGTAACTTCAAATATGAGCTCATAGGTTGTTAGTGTTGGATGTTTTGCTGTGTTGGGGTTTGTTTCCTCTTAGAGAAAGCTTCATGCTATGCTCTCAGAAAGAACAAAAATAAAAGTTGTATGTACACATGACTCCTTTTTCTCTGTATTTTCTGGAGCCTTTCTTTCTGTCTGAGCTTCAGGCAGTTCAGCGCGTCATGAGCTACACTGAACTCTCCACAGTGGCCTCTGGCCCCTGGAAAACTCTGCCCAGCACACCTTTGCTTCCTCTTCCCTTCTGTCTCTGATCTGCTCAGTGCTCTCCCTACAGGAGCTGCAGCTTCCCAGAGACCACTCTCCTTCCCCTGCTTCCTCCCACAGCCTCTAAAACTCTCTTCTCCAAGCACAGTTACTGCCAAGGTCAAAAACAGCCTCTCCCCATCTCCCAAAGCTCTCCCTTGATCCTTTTTTGGAAGAAAAATAAACAACAAAAAAACCCCACAAAACAAACAAACACCCACAAGCAAATGAAACAAAACAACCAAAATCTAACAACAAAAAAGGGCAGATTTGTAGTGTACTGGGAACTGTGGAACTGAAAAATATTTCAATCACTTCTTTTCATTTGGGTTGTCATGGCAGTTTTATTAAAAAATCACTCTTTGAATTAAATGTCTCATTCCAGTAAGGCAGTTATATCCTACAGATAACACTTTGCTCTCTTAAAGCACAAACTCCAAACCTCAAAGTTTTCAGTCAGTTCTGGAATCCATGTCGCTGTTTTAACAACTGATTCTTCATTACACAATCAAAGCTCCATCCCTAGGCTGTGTTTTTATAAAATGGCAGAGCTGAATGAGTTCATTTTGGTGGCACAGTCTGGATCCATCAGCCAAGCTCTCCACAGCTGCTCCTGCCTCCATCTGTGACAACTTCTCCCATCCAATGAGCCTCTCACCACAACTCTGCTCTACCTCTGCTGGCTTTAGCATCATTTCTCAAATTTGACAACAAACAGGAGCAAGGGACCTCAAGTTTTCACCAGTTTGCTTTAGTCATGATAAAGTCAAAGAGCAGTGGGAACCACACAGAGAATCCCTCCTCACAACGCTGCCAATTTTCATAACATTTTGAGGCTCCCCCCAGTAGAGTTCCCAGCTCTCCCAAAGGCTTTGCCATTTCTCTCTAATCTTTCAGTCTGAAGGCCACTCAGGTCCCTGCTTTTGTCTTTCAACTCCTCTCCCAAGAGTTTTCCTTAATAAAAATTCATGAGAAAGTTCAAGATGAAAACAGTTGAAGTGTCAAATGACAAGAGCTGAATCCTGTCCAAAGGCAAATGCACAGAGCAGTAAAGCTTTCAAAACCCCCCTGTAAACACAGAGGGGCTGGCACGTGCCTGGGATGATCCTGAGGAGCAGGAGTGACTCCCAGGATGGCCACAAGGAAACCCCAGACCTTCAGCTCAGCAGCAGCATTTGTCTGATCACACCTTTCAGTCCTGGTCCTACTCTCGTGGTTTCCTTCAGCCCAGGGAGATGGAGGGATTTGAACATGACAAACCTGAATGTCTTGCTCATTTGCAGAGACCTGGGAGTCTCTGCGTATGAACAAGATATTCAGATTTGCTTATCTTTGTGTCATGGAAAGGTTTGGGTTGAAAGGGACCTTTAAAAGCCATCTGGTCCTACCTGCAGTAAGCAGGGACATCTTCCACCAGATCACTTTTCTCACAGTCCCATCCAACAAGACTTTGAATATGTCACAATTCTTTCTGTGACAGTTTGAGTAGGAAAAGCAATTTCCAGATTGTTCAACATCTAGGGCTCACAATTTTGGTAACCATAGACCCATAAACAGTTAGCTCATCACTTTCCCATGACAGGTTATCCTTACACTTCCCAAAGGTTCTCAGATGGAAGAAAAACTCAAATTATATACAGTTAGTCATTAATATAAAGCAGTGAAGTTCTAAAGGAAAGCACTATGATGGTAAGACTTAAGGCCTTTAAGTCCAGATTTCTAAGCAGAACTTCAGAACAACAACAAAAAAAATTTGAATTATTGTCTTTTGTTTCTAACACAATTATTCTGTTTCATGGAGAAGGAGGTTCTGCAGATTAAGCACAGAAATGTAAGCACTTTTCTCTGAGTGTGTTTCATATTCTTCATATCTCACTGTGCTTTTCTAAATAGCAATTTCTTCATGATTTCTGTCCTATCATCCCCTGGTGTCTAACAGCAATGACTGATTAAATAAGTGGCCAAAAGCACCTCTAGGGAATGCAGGTAAGCAGAGGAGAAGAAAATGTCAAGAATACTTCACCAATTGAATAATTGACTGGTGTTTGTGGTTATCATGATTTCCACACTTGTAAAGAGCTAAGAAAAGGGAAAAACATTTTGCTTAGTGCCAAGCAGCTGCAACTGCAGGTTTGATCCTCAGTGAGTGTAAAAGAAGAAATCTGCCAAGGACTCTGACATTACATGTGCATTTAACACCTGACTCAACAGCTGATAACTCTCATTCATGGATGGATATATTGGATATATAATAATTCTTACTGCATTCACCTATTTAATTTCTTGGAGAAGAACTCACAAGGGATATAAAATTACTCTAGATAGAGTTGGTAATTTTGCTTCAAAAGTTCTTAAAATATCAGGCTGGCATTGTCACAGGAGTGCTCTTTTGGGCCTTGCCATGAGTGAACCCACAGAGTTCTCCATCACCTTTGCTGGACCCAGCTGACCAAAACCACAGAGGTTACAACAACTCCAAATGAGGATTTCTGGCCTGTCCCAGGTGGGTGTGTCCCACCAGCACCCAGAGAGATGTCAGCAGTGGTCACATCTGCTTCTGCCTTGTATGAAATACAGGAACATAAAACTGTCTGTCCACAGAAACATATCCATATGCAAAGTTTAAAATAGATATAATATCATGAATACATGCCTACCTAAAAAAAAGTGCACCAGAACCAAAAATTCAATCCCTTTGATTGTTTTTGGTGGGATTTTTTTAAACAAAAATGGTAGGAGAGAAATCCTATCAGGTTTGTTATTTTTACTACTTAACTACAATTCCATATCTGTGATCATTGTTTTTCACATGGTCAGTAGTTATGATCAGAATCCAGCTATTACTTCACTGCCACCATTTCATAACCAACTTTTACACCTTCTTTTTAAGTTCCTTAATTTCCCCTTCTAGGCATGGAATCAGCTCAGCCATAAGTTAGCTGATTCACTGGCAATAAAGTTTGGTTATAAAGTTTGGAAATAAAGTTTGATTTCCTGTTCCCAATAAAACAGCACCAAACACAGCCTCCTCATTTTTCCAGCATTTTGGCTAAACTTGAATTGAGAGATGCCAGCCTGCCCAAACTCCAACATCATGCAAGCTGGAATTTCCCTGCATCTTTCAAGAACTCTCCTCTTTGTTTTGTTTTTCCTTCTTTTTACCAGGCCTTCTTGCAGTGCTTGAATATTTGACTGAATAGCCTGGTCACTCTCCAGCAGCACAAACCATTACTCTTGGCAAAGAAAATTTCATTAGAACTTGTCACGCGAATAGGGTGGCTGAATTCTGGGATCGATTTGTCACAATGAGGGTTGGAAACACTGCTGGAGTGGCAATCTGTAATCCACTGTGCTGACCAGAAAAGTGCTTCAGTTTCTTGTCATTTAGTTGGTCTTATATACGAAGGTTGATGGTATAAAATGGGGTCAGCCCTAAACACAAAAAATAAAATTAATTGGATGCTTGTTGCAACCAAAGTTCATCTGAAATAGGGAATGGGGTGAGGTAATCTGAGATATATTGGTTTTCCTATATCACAAAAATACTGAAAAACTAGAAGTCTTTGCAGGTGAATTTAAGAAATATTTTTATATGACTCTCAGCTGACCTTTAAAAACATGCTGTAATACTTAATTCCTTCATAAATATTATTTCTATCATCATAATATTGTTATCATCAGCAGTATTGAAGTTAATTATTTCTAAAATGTATGCCTAAACCAGAAAAATATTTTCACGTGTTGGTAGTAATATAAAAAAATCTCAGAAATGTGCCAGAACTTCGGTTTAATGAACAACTATTTAAACAAATAATGAACTCAATGAATAAATTTAAGAAATTTAAAGGTCAATGGCATTCACACAAACATCTGCTCAAAAGCATTCTGTCCTCAATGCCCGTAAATGTCACCCTAAAAATCACTTTGTGTGCTGGGAAGAGCAAACCCAGTAAAATACAGCTGGCTAAGGGAAATTGGGTATTTCAGAGAAAAAAACTTCCAAGCTGGTGATGCATGGCCAGATACAATATCTAATGGAAATTACTGGTGAAATTTGATTTAATTACTCTGGGTGTTCCTTTTATAATTGTGCCATAAGGGGAGAGGCAGAGCCTCACAGTGCCCATTTCTGATCCATCCATTAACTGCAGAGACACTTGGAGATCTCAGCTTTGCTCCTGGGCCCTCCATCTGCCTGGCCCAGGGGGGGTTTTATAGGATGGAGGCTCCTGTGATCTTCAGAGGAGTCAAAAACAGAGGTGAAAAAAATTATTCTGGTTCAAACCATTTGGTCGTGTGTAAATAGGAACCATTTTAATGACAATATATTCTAGAGTGTTTTGGATACATAGGTGACAAAACTCTGGTGGAGACACACCTGAATTTTTACTTTGTGAAATAATTAATTCTCTTATTGCCCTGAACTTCTGCAGTATCTTTTCTGATGGAAAAATCCTGTTTCTATTGAAATACAAGTTTCATTTATCTACACACTTGCCTTATTCTGTGATAGGGAAAAGTTTTTCTAAGATGAAAACAAAGTACCCCTAACTCTGCTTTAGCCAGGGGATTTACCTGCACTGGGAATAATACACTCTTCTTTTACATTAACATTTCAGGCTTTTTTTTGGTCATCATTTAGAGAATGTTATTCTCATTTTGAAGCATATGTGAATCACCACCTCTTACAGGAAAGCTCATATTGGTTCAACACTGCTCATTAAATATAATGAGGTGTCCCTTACACACAAACAACCAAATATGCTCTGACTGCCTCATCTGTCAAACACAACTGAAATACAGGCTTGAGGAGAAAGACAATGGCTGACCTTATGCTCTATCTTCACCACGATGCATTAGCAACACATCACTTATCATGGGTAAAAATACCCTTTTCTCCATCCCTGCTGTGCTTACACTTGTAGCAAAGCAAATAAAACCAGACTGCTTTTAACAGCATGCCAGGAGAAATGAAAAATTCCTAAAGATGTCCCAAAACCTTCAGCACTTCAAATAAATGTAACTGAAATAAGGAAAGCAATTTTTGATGCCATTGCCTAGGTAAAAAAGCCTTAAGAAAAGTGTGCTGTAATAAAAATTTACATTAAAAATAAAGTGGTTTTGTTTGGTTTTTCTTTCACTTAATGAAATCATCTGCTTTTGGATGAGATATCAAATTGCTACTGAAAATAGAAACACAGTGGAGATCTGAAGCAATTAAAATCTTTTAAAAATCTGATTCTTTTGAGATTTAACTAAAGTCATGTGTAAAATACATTGCATAGCATGGACATGAGGCCTTAACCTCTTACTCCCAATATTCCTGCTCTCAGTATTCCACTGAGTGGACTCATTTCTCTGCTTATATTTGAAGAACTGAAAATTGAAGAGTCTTTTTAATACTCAAAAAGGAGAAAGAACACATAGAACACAAATATCAGTTCTAGGGCTGATAAATGAGTTAAAGATGAGTTTTGGTGGGGCAATAACCAACATGAATCCACAAAATCTGTGGATCTGTAGCACACCAATGACAACTCCAAATGCGAGATAACACAAGCAGCCATGAACAAGCAGCTCCACCTTTTCCTCCTGGGATATAAGGACAATTTCTAATAAATAAAGTTTATTTCTTATGTGAAATAAATATTATTCATAGCAGAAGTTGTTTCACCTTAGAAAACCAGCTGTCTATGTCTTGCTGCAGGGCAGCCAGCTGTGAGAGTGTGCAGAAAATTAACACCCTTTATACCTCTATTGTGGGCTCAAGTGCTGTGGAATCCACTGCATTATAACAGTGCTGCACAAAAGCAATTCCACGGTACTCTAAAGAAAAAGAGTGTGTGCTAAAGCCATGTGTGCTGTTAAATGCAGTCCCAGACCCCTGCCTGAATGGACACACAAGCCACATTTCTTGCCCTGTATTTTGGTCCCTTGAGCTGTGCAGGTGCATCAGTTGGGCACCTCCAGGTGAATCCTGCTCTGTGCACAGCATTAATCACACAGAGGACATCCAGCTATGGATCAATTTCCATTTACCTTATGCTGAAAAACAAACAAAAAACCCCCACATTTGTTAAGAGTGTGAGAAGTGTGTTTCTAGCTGGAGCAAACCAGGTGACCTTAACTGGGAGGGATTTTGAATAATTCCCATTAGAACTGGTACTGTCTTGCATGTATAATATTGCAGTCATGTGCCTGCACAATTTCCTCCCTCCTTCCCTGTTCTACTAACTCCTAGCAAAAATAACTTTGCCCAGGAGTGCAGAGCAGGGCTGTGCTGTGTTTAGATCACAATAAAAACTCTGGGTGTTTTCTCCAAGGCCTGACAATGCATGCAGGGTGCTCCCCAGAGCTGCATTCCTGAGCTCTCCCGTGCAGGAGTTGCCAGGCTGACAAATGAAGCTCTGCTCTGTGATGAAGACAAAATGCCCACTTAGATCCAGGCTCCAGCAAAGCTCCTCAGTCACCAGGCTGGATTTCAAGTCTGGTTGAAAGAAGAAATGTTAGTGCATTAATCCACTTCACTGCTCGGTCCAGCTACTCGGAACAAATTAATTAACGGGCATTAACTGAGTCCAGAAAGCTGAAATCATAGTGAATTAATCCACTTCACAATTTGGGCTCTAGTTTTACTCTTCAACACAAATTAACAGGCAATAACTGCCCGACAGCAGCAGCTTGACTCTGTTGTGTGGCACAATAAAGAGACAGTGCTGCAGTGCCTTGTGGACAGCTTTTCATTATCACCTGAGTGCTGCTGGGCTTCCTGCTGCATTCTGGCTGCATTTTTCAAAGGTGAGAATACAAGCCCTAAACATGCCCTGTGTTATTTGTTCCCACCACAGTGACCCAATTAAATTCACAGGACAATGCCTCTTAGTTCTACACCTTTCATTAGTCTGGACAGTTTCAAAGACCCACACAGTATTGCTAAAGAAGAGAGCACCTAGTTGAAGTTCTGACTTGGATAAAAGGTGTCTAAAAATTCACATGCAATGATCCAAGTTTTAAAAAATATTAATTCCAAGACACATTTAAAAAAAAACAAACCCAGTCATTCATTCAAATTTGACTTCTAGATTTGATTTCTGCTGAATTTATAAAATATGCTGGCTAGAAATAACAACATTGTTTTGGTTTTGCTGTATCTGTTTTGGGTGGGAAAGCAAAGCACAGCTTTTTTTGCAGAAGGCTCCCAAAAGAAAAGTGAAACATGCAAGATGGAGACCCAGACACAGGCTTGGACATCTTTGTGCATTCTCACATTTCTCCTTAATCACATGCTGGCAATTAAGTCTGCTTCAGGAAATTCAAAGAGTGTACCTGTCAGGAATCAGAGGCAAATTAATTGCTGTACTGGAACAGATCAATGATTCATGAGCTGTAACATCAAGCTGCTAACAATATTAATTGCCACATACTTCAGGGAGAAGAGCCTAAAATGGCAGGAGTCATAGTTTACAATGGTTTGAAGATGTTTTTTCTGGGTTATAACTGCAGAAACTAAAGCCAAATATACTTTACAATACAAGAAATGTGACATGAGATTTCCCAACTGTAAATCATTCCAGTTCATAAGTTTGAATCTGAGCATCTTGCCCTTACAACCTGCAGCCAGAGGAGCACAGAAATATTTATATTCCTTAGTTCACACCTGCTGACCTTTAACTGAGCATCTCCATGGCATGAGAACAGTCCCCACCTACACAAGCACCAAGTAAACAGGTTTTATTAAAGTTTCCTGGCCAAGAGAAGGCAGACCTAGACTTACTCCCTGCATGTCATTTGCCTGGCAACTCCAGCACTACTTGTTTTTGTGGCATTGGCCATGGGCTTCCCACTCTGTGTTTCTGAGCAGTGGGAAGCAGAAGCCAAGATTATTTAAAGGAAATGATGCTCTCAAAGCTGTCAGAACAGGGCTGGAGCACTCCAGTGCTCCTTGTTAACTCCAGCACAGTGACTGAGCAGGGACAGCCAGCCCAGCAGCCACAGGGGACAGAGCAGACACAGGTTCTCTGTTGTTCTAATAATTGCTCCCACGCACCTCCCAGTGAATGCTGTTATTTTAGCACTCCACAGATCTGAAAACCCTGCTCAGGTCTTGATTTCTAATCCCATGTGTTTCTGAGAAAGAAATTATATATTCAAATGCATTCAAAAGCCTGGGCTCTGACCAAAGAAGATTATCCACCCCTTTATTTCCACTTTACTTTTTTTGTTCATATTTCATATTTGTTCAGTTCTGTCAGATAAGTTCTATTTTTATCTATATGCATTTTCTTGCTCCCAAAGTAACTGGAGTCATTAAAGCCAGACCTGTGATGTCTGCTGCTTCTACTGACACACGGGAATTTAAAGAGGACAATTGTAGAACTGAAACCCTGGGTTCTCACACCTTGAACTAAATCAGCAATAATTCTCTACCCCTCATAATTATCCATCATGCCAGCCCCAGAAGAACCTCGAGTGGACTGGATTTAAATGTCTTTATGAATTTTAAGAATGATTCTCCACTTCTCATTGCACATGCCAAGTACAAACTCCTGCCTCCAAACTAAAGACCCTGTGTGTGCCAGAGCAGGCACAGCATGCTGCTGCTGCAAAGTGCAGAATTTCCAAGGAACTTGAGGAAATTAATTCAACTCTGCATTATTCAACTTTGTTCACACCGTTCCCTTTGGTATCCCAGCTCCAAACTCAAACCTTCAGCACTCACTGTGCTCGAGGGTCTGGCTGCTCCTGCCTGATCATTGCACAGAGCAGTGAAGTGCAGCATGACTTTCTTAGCCTAAAATAGCTTTATTTTGCTGGAGCCATCTAATAGAGACAAGTTAATAAATTGCAGCCCTCCTAATTTGATACATTTTTGGTCCTGTTTCAGTTTACAAACTGTCCATTAGCAGACCCTGAAATCTGTGAACAAATACATTATCTACCATTATAGGCAAGTTTTTCAGATGAGTAATTTTTGATCTTCAGATTGCTCAGGCAGTTGCTTGGAAACATTTGTCTGTATTAGTTACACAAGTCATGTGGCATTATTTGTCTTTTCAGATTGGATGGCTTCTGTGAATAAGCAACAGAGCATGAAATGCAAATTTCATGATATAAAATTCAGAACTTGCTTTTGGCAAGGATTTGATTTATTACATTTAGAGCACAAGATGAAAACAAAAAGGTTATCTCTGTGATCTGAATGACTTGATGGGAAGAGATGCCTGTGCCACTTGGAGGAGTAATGACATAAATTACAAAACCAAAAAAAAAGTAAAAGATGGAATGAGGTTTGGAATAGCTGTGCTGTGGAGAATGAACCCATGCAATGGAAATACTTCTGTTGATTAGTACTTTCCAGGGAATAATACTTTCCTAGATTAAAACATAGGTGGGTAGGTCAGAAAATTCATGGGAGCTCAAGTAAACTATTATTTTTCTTATTTTGGAATTTTGAGCAAGCAAAGAAATAGAAGCAAGTGTTTTGTTCATATTGATGGTAACAGCCTGGTATCATTCAATAAGGCTGAAAAAAGCATTCAGTGGTATTTCACTGTACATTATATGAAATACAACAGAATCACTTTTCTACTGATTCTATCAGTGTGAGGGAATTGGAAACTCACACATTTTCGCTTTTAACTTTGTAAAAGAACCACTTGTATTTGCCTAAGTGTTCCTGCACTGATAGTAATGATTTTTCCTCTCTATTGGATGCAACAATTTATAAAAGTGAAATCATTGGTTTGAAACTAAATATGGAATTTTACCAGCAGAGACTGGTCCTTTCAGTTGAAGAGAACCAAATATGGTCAAACAATGTTACTGAGCACACTCAGACTGTGATCCAGGCTACTTCCACCAGCTATAAATCCCACATTTAAAATACAGCCACAGTCCAGGAGACTGAACCTAACAAACCCTGAAGGAGGAAATAGTGCTAGAACAGTGAAGAAAAAGTTAGAAAACAACAGGTTTTTTTTTTTTTTTCCCAATAAAAATTTAAACCCAGAGTGCAAGGGCAGTAAAAATCATTTGCAAAGAAGAAAATATCTCTGAGGTTTTGTCTGAATTCTAGTGCCACAAGCAAATATAAAAGTGTTGGGTCTGATTTTTAATGACACTTGTTATAGTTGACAGAAACATATCCCACTGCTAATTAGGTAAAGTCTCTGACTAACTTTCCTGGTACTCCCAGGCTTTCCCTGGTGCTTTTCAGGCTGGCATCTTTGCCAGGAACAAATGCCAGGGTCCCAAACGCAGCCAGTGCCTGGCAGCTGCAGCCTGACTCCAGAGCAAAAATATTTGTGCCACCCATGATTTAAAACAGGCTCAGTTCTGAGAGGCCTGTGAGTAACCCATGATTAAGGTCAAATCCTTCTGCTGGCAGAGACAGCCCTGAGTGTGTGTGAAATATAGGTGTGCAGTCCTTGGGTTCTGTTCAATGCTCTGCCCCATAAATCCCAGCAAAGGAGCTCCACAGCCCCAGCCAGGAGTGCAGTCACACTCTGGGCACGTCTCAGATGCCAAGGGTTATTAATGAACACTTCAAACACTAAATATGAACTTGTTTAGAAAACAAAGGTATCAACTTGTATTTTAACAAAACCAAATGCTTCAGTAATCCCAAATTTCTCCACTGTGTTCTATGTTTGTATAAAAAGTCACACATTTCTTAAATGCCAAAGAATCACCTTTTTGTCTCCATCCTTTCTCCAACACACATCTCAGCCAGATCATGCTCATCCCTTTTCAACTGCATGTTGTTCCCTTTATAACTGCATGCAGAAACTTCCTTTAAGGAATATGAGCTTATAAATCACCACCCTTTGCCTGTGCTTTAAATCAGGCATAAAAAAAATAAAAATAAAAGAACCAGTATCCAGGGCTAAGATTAAAAGTTGGATTCATACTAAAGAATGGTGCCTTTTTAGCATTGAAACTGAAGCTGTAGATTATTCTGTGCTGATTAAGTGCTACAGTGGGCAAAGGACTTTCTCATAATGAACACTGCTGTAAAACAATTTATCTACAAGAAAGGAAACAAGTTTGCATAATCCATTTATGGTTGATTCAGCTTTAGAGGAATTTGTTATATAAATATATCTCACCCTGGGGAATTGTTTTGCCAAAATAACTAATGAAAGTGTTTGAACAACTTAACACTGATAATTAATAGGATTTTTCAGTATCACAATGGAAAATGACACTTTCCCATGTACATTAACCATCACACCAGTGACAGACAAAAACTTGGCAAACTCCAACAGCCAAACACATCAGAAGGTGGAAAATGAATTAATGAATTGACTTAGCAGATGCAAAATTGCTAAGCTGGTGACATGTTTTAACTGAGCCTCAAAAGGTGTTTAACAATACTCCCTTAAAAAACATTCCATAGCTCAGTAATTACCAAATTTAAAAACTCTTAATTAATAGTTCAATTGTTCAAGTGACATCACAAATATTCTGCTATCATGCTGAAATGTTTGAGTAAACACTATCAAGTCCCATTATGTTGTTATCCACTTTGCTGGCAATCTCAAGCAATGTTTTAAGTTTAGGTGTCAATATTTAATCACCAAGAAGGATCACAAGCTCATCAATAATGCCTTGCCAACTGCAATTCCCCAGAGACTTCAAACTTACAGTGAACTTCACCTGCTTTTGTGGTCACATAATTATTTTTATTATGCTTTGTGGCAATGTTGGCTGCCAAAAAAGGTTGTCCTAAAATCCCAGTGTGACAAAAATCAATTTTCAGATGCAAATGAGAGTGCCATAGGTGACATTTTTCATACCCAATAAATTGCCTGTCTGTGGCTTTGAACTAATGGACACATAAACAAGAGAGATTGGTGCCAAGGTATTGCATTATAATCTTAGTGAAGTTTTATGAGACTCATGCCACAGGCTGCAGATGGAAAATAAAACGGAGGGACGGGGCATGAACAATTTGAGGAAACCTGTAAGAATAGATTTATTTTTTATACAGTATTTTCTTTATTTTTTTCCTGACCTCTCATTTTCCACCCAGCTACTTCTGCCCTCCTCTCCTCTCTCCTTTTTTAATTTTTAATTTTAGGGCTCTTCATGACCCCTTCTGTCTGTCACAACTTTTATCTCATTTTGATCCTACACTTCTCTTCTGCTCTGTCCCTTACCTATCTTCCCAATTTGTCTCCTAGAAAATTTATGCAAACAAAACAAAATTTATTCCAGTCATTCATTTTTAATTCTGACAGCTGTGTGTCCATCTACCTCCACCTCCTTGAGGTGATATTTAAACTTTCCTAAGAAATACAAGAAATACACTGCAACTCTCATTATCTTTAGAAACAACAAAGACTTTAAGTGAACTCTCTGCTCGTGTCAGGCACAGCTGCACTTCAATGAGGAAATCTGCATTTGCACCAAACAAATAGCTGAGGCTTCATAGGCTGTCTGAAGCTTATCCTGAATAATCACAAAATTCTTGAGCCTGCAAATTTAGGTTGGAAGTCCTGTGAGATATTTACCCTTGCAATACAAATAGAAACATGATAAACCCAATATTTTTATGCTGTGTTGATAGTATTGTTTCCAACTGTAGTTGAAATGAAAGATATGGTTGCATAATAGCATCTCAAGCCTCTTCAAAAGATGTAAGTAAAGTTCAAATCTTAAGCTTTTGAAACTTTAATCTTGGAATAAAGAACAATCTTTTTGTTATTTCATATTTCTCTCCTACTAGGAAAACATGAATGATACTGAAATGGCAAAGAAATGAATCCTTCCTCAGACTTATCCCCATGCAAAGGCTGAATAATAACTTTGGGGAAAGATCTGGAAAATACCCATTTCAAACTCTCATCCTCTCAATCTTTAATAAACAACATTTTTACTGCTGATTCTCCTTAGCTGTTTTGAGTTCTGTTTGGGGTAGAAGAGAGGAAAAGGAACTTTTTCTGCTGCACATCAATTTCCCTCCTCCTGCAAAATCAGAGCCCTGTGAAGCCCAGAAACCACTGCTCCTTGTCTGTGCCCATCAGCATCATGTTCAGAAGTGCTGGGATAACGCTCCCAGGCACAGGGGGATTGTTGGATTGTCCTGTGCAGGGCCAAGGGCTGGATTTTGATGATCACAGTGGGTCCCTTCCAATTTAAGATATTCTGTGACCATCAGCACGACAGCAAGGCAGAGCTGGTGTCCCAAACTGCACAGGCACAGCTCTTTAAATACAGCTTTAAACTTGTGTTTATGCCCTGCTCTGGTTGGCCAAACAGCATCAGAGTATTCCCCAGAGCCAAGAGTTTGTTCCCATTGCCAGAGCAACCCTGGGCAAGGCTGGAATCCAGGGCAGAGAGCCACAGCCTTCCCCACCCTGCTCTTCTGAGAAGAGAACCCATGGTGGCAAGTGTGGAACACCCTGTTCCCTGCCTTTTATGGTCACCACAGACATCTGCTGCCCAAGGCAGGGAATATCCACAGCTCCTCTCTCTTCCTCACTCCATTCCTGCACGGCTTGTTAGTCCTGCAAACATTCAGAGAGTCTTTAATTCCAAAAGTCCACAAGTGACTTGAGTGGCCAAATTCCCTGGTCAGATTAATTATCTCTGTCACTGCTGGCAGTGCAGGGAGTGTCTGATAGAAAATTCCCAGGTGGTGGAGAATTTACCTTCTAGTAAATTTACACCACAGAGCAGTACCACAGTCTGCTCCTCCTCCAGAGCACCAAAGGTGATTCAGAGTTGCTCACACCACAGGCTGGTTTCAATGTAAAACTCAGTTTTACAGCTTTACAATACTTCTGGAAGCAGCTTCAAGTTGTATGGATGAAAGAAATCTATCCTTAAGGCTACAAAATAGGGTTTTTATTTCTGAATGAGGTTTGGCCAGCTCATATCTCTGAGCAGCAGGACATACCAGCCAAAATACCAATTCAATCACATTCACCAATTTAGCCATGTAGAACAACACCAAAACTGAACTTGGAATAACTTCTTAGGTGCCAGGTATATTAATTGAAAGCACATCAGGGGCAAAAGGTTTACAGAGTTCAGGGAAATAAATGTTCTGAGAGATGGTTCTATAGTCCTGATCTCTACTGCCACTGTCCAAAGCTGTTAATTTATACAAAATGTTAATTTAAAAATAGATTATTTAAAGTAGCATAGTTTTATGGTATTCAACACAGAGCTCTAGGACTCATTAATTTAAATTTTATTTCACCTGTAAATATTAAAGACTTAAAAATACTGGGATAAATTGATGTACAATTGCTTAAAAGTTCTATAAATAGCCCTGCACTATGTCACTTTTCCAAGTGTCTGCTTTGTTGACAGTCACTTTATTCCAGTTTCCCTGTAGTGAACATGAAACAGCCACCTAAAGAAAACCTCTCGTAATTAGAACAAGGCAGGTACTAAACCTATCCCATGGCTTATCTCTGTATTTGTAGCTGGAGTTCATTAACTTGTCAGCACTGATTCCTTTTGAATAGGAAAGTGAAATGAAAAAATGACGTGCAAATCAATATCAACTGTTAAGCCGTGTTCTCATTTAGCACAGTGTCAGATATGAAATATTGAGAATCAAAATGAAAATTTCTGGTCGAAAAACATGCTTAGTGTGCCATTTTTATAAGACAATTATTACAGTGAATTAAGGTACTTGTCATCCCATGGTGAAAGTTACAGCATGGTGAAAGTTAAAATATTCTAAACTTTTTTTTTGTTTTTTTTCAGATTTTTTGAAACAACATTAAGCTTGATAAATGGAAGAAGCATTTAAGAATGTATAATTCATGCTTATTAGCTGAGATAAAATCCATGTAGCACATTCACATATATCTAGAGAGAGAGAGATACCTGCTTAAATGAGTCTCACAGAACTCAGCATTCCATCACAGTTCCACTGATATTTTTGAAAAATACACTTCACACATACAAATCTGTTATCAGAAGATTACAAATTAGTCTCCTTGGACGAGATAACAATGATGTTAATGGAGTGCAAAAGTGTGGATTTTTTTGTTGTTGTTGTTGTTGTTAAGGTTGGGATTAAATGTGTGAGATGGAATTTTTTGTTTGGATTTCTTCCTTAGCAGACACCTTTCAAACCAAGACAAAACCCCACCTGTAATGTGCTTATTGAGTAACCCCATCTTCTGCAGGAATCAGACACAGAGTGGCATCAAAGTGAAGATTGTCCATAGTAACACCTCTTCCTTTTGCCCAGCTTGGGCTTCCTTCTAGAAGCTCTTTGCTGTATTTCCTGCATGTATCTCCTAAAGCCACAATTTTTGAAGCAGAAATGCCAGTGCAGGAGGTTTTTGCTCTCCCTTCATTCTCCTAGGCACACACCCTCACTGGAAACCAGAGTCTTATCTTCCCACTGTCTAGACTGGAGGTTAATTCATGTTATTTTCTCATTTTATAGTTTTAAAGAATGAGTTTTAATCAAGCCACTTATCTAATCCACAATTGTTCAGAAACATATTTCCCATTAATAAAATGATCGTAAGTGCAGCCTAATGCACTGAGTGCCAACAAAAAGAAAAGACACAATAATTACCAGCACTGACAAGGAATTCGGAAAGCCATTAAATAAAACCAATAATTTCTCTCCCCCAGTCCTCCAACCATAACTCTCCCATATTTTTATACCACTAGAAGCTACAGTAATTATGTTCCTCAAGTAAGCCATCTACTTTTCTGTTTAGTAGACAAAAATTAAAGGAACCCTTTCCCTTTTGTACTTCTAATGTATTCCCCATGTTTTTCCTCTAATTGAATTAAATATGACACGTTAAAGAAGGAAACATTTCCATTTGGGATACAGATGATTGAACTTTTCTGGCAGATGTTAAATTTAATAGACATCATAGGGCTGAACAGAATCTCCTTTATGTTATTTACAAATTTGAAATATAATTTTAAAGTAATTACAGTCAGTACACAAAATCTGGGATTAAAAGCCACTGAATAAATGTGAAACTTCTGAGATCCTCTGAAGAGCTGCTTGATCAAAAAAACATTAATTTTGCAGGGATTCAGCTGAAGGCAGAAGGGACATTAAAAATAACTGAAGAGGGTTTTTTTTCCTGTTTCACAGACACAAAATATAACTGGCAGACTGTGACTACCCACTAACATTATGCACAATTAATATTGCATAGATCAACTTGATGCTAATAGTATC
This sequence comes from Melozone crissalis, assembly GCF_028551555.1. Lineage (NCBI taxonomy): Eukaryota > Metazoa > Chordata > Aves > Passeriformes > Passerellidae > Melozone > Melozone crissalis. The sequence continues at coordinate 4,088,576 of NW_026535785.1, forward strand.
CAATAGAAGGGACCAGACCATATGATAGTCCCACTAATGCTTTCAGCTTTCCTGGCAATTAAACAACATGGGAGCACTAACAATTAACATCAAGGTCACCCCCAGATAAATTTTGATTTGGACACTCCTCACAGCAGATTTATGAGTGGATTCAAAGCTCATTAAAGCTGGTGGAATGACTCCTGTTGACTTAATGGGGATTGCATTTGGTGCATGCTTGCTGTGTTTTCCTATGACAGATTAATTACACGGTTTTGTGAATAATCAGGCCTAAAATCAGTCCTGTAACTTAAAGCTCCAAGCCTTGCTCACACACTAATGTAGCTTTGTCAGAGTTTGAGTGTTGTAGATGTGAGCCAAATTCAGAGCCCGATCTTCCCCAGCTTTGACTTTAAATCTTTAAAGTTTTGACATCCCCTCTCCTTACCTCTGCCTGAATTCCTGATTTGAGGGTCAATTTTGAGGGTCAAGTCTGGCTTTAATGACCAAACCAGCTTCAAAAAGGTAGGTGTTGGATGTGGAGGGAAAGAGAGAAAACAATGGTAGGACAACACAATACAGCAGCACAGAGAAAATGAAGCTGTCTGCAAATAAAGTCAGAAAGGTTCTCAGGCTGCCCTGCACATCCACACGAGGGATGAGGCCTGAGAGCTCCAGTTTTGCCCTTGACCTGTTGCTGAAACTATTCACCTCCACTGAAAAATAAAAGTGGGACAAACAAATAAAAACTTTTAGCACCGAATTACAGTTGTTATTGAAGCAGAGTGGATAGAATAGCCAACTGTATCAATTTTAAGTCTTCAGTCATGCAGGAACGTGACTTTGTTGAAAAATTGTCAAATATTGTTCCTCTTTTTTATCTCAACTTATATATCTATATTCCTGTATCTCTATTATGTTTCTCAACCCGAAATTATAATGTTAGCACTTAACTGTGTTAAAGTCTCTCCTCAATATTCCACACTGATGTATCAGTCATGTTTCCACAGACATAGCTGGAAATAAAACACACCTGAGCAGTTCCAATGAACCTCTCAGTTTGGAGGTTCAGCTTTGATATAATCAATGACAGAACTGAATTAATCAATGACTCTTGACTGAGGTAGTATCACAACAAATCATGAAATCCCCATCTCCCAAACCAGAAATTCAATCTAAGTTGTATTTTTTTTCTAGCAGGCCATTCTGCTGCAAAGGACTGGCAGGATTAATGCAAACACAGAATATTTGTGTAATAATCATCTTAGTAGAGCAAGAGTTGAGAGTTTGTAGCAGGGCAGCAATAAGAACAGATTTAGTGTGAATGTTCTTGTTGCAGATGATGCCAGGCTGGAGTAAATCCCTGAGTAACCTGGGCCCTCCCACCAGGGGTTTTGTCACCAGCACATCTTTCAGCAGTCAGGAGTGTCTTTTCAAGCAGAAGTAGCTGAATTTTTATTTCATCTTCAGGGAAAAAGAAAAATTTACAGGTATGAGAAAATTCTCTCTGTGCAGAGAAGAAACTGTAATGCATAGTGTTTGTCAGCCAATCAGGAATTTTGGATTTATTGGAATTTTTTTTGTCCCTGAGTTCAACAATATCCAAATCAAAACGATCTGGCTCTGGAGAGGCCCCTGTAGCAGGGAGGTGACGTGCTGCCTTATCACCACCCTGCTGGGCCTGAAGGGAGCCCTCTGCATTTTGATACAGCCTTTAAAGCTGCATTAGGAGTGCAAACATGAACTGATTTCTTGCTAGTATTCTTTTTGTGTAGGTCAAAAATTCAGGTAATACCAATGCACCCTAATATCAGTGCAGGTATAAAGCCTCCATCATCTCCCAGTTCTTCATGGGATCACATCCTTGAACTTCCTGGGCAAAAAATTTCTGTGCCAATATCTGAGAATGAAAGTTTGGTTTGGTCTTCCAGATTAAAAAAAAAAACCAAAAACAACTTATACTGTCACCTTTTCCCTGCTGATTAGAGGATAAAACTTTCTACAGTGCAAGAGTGTTCAATACCGTAATAAAAGCCCAGCAAACATTTAGCTTCAGATGGGTTCTAGAAGAATTAAAGAAAGATAATTGGGTTTTTATGTAAATCTTCATCTAGTGGATGTATTTTGCACACTTGTTCTAGTAGTTCTGAAAAGATTTTATCCATCAGGAGAGTAGGAAAATGCTGAATTCTGTGATGCTCCTTATTAGCAGAGTCCTTAAAGCTCCATAAAATCTGATCATTTATACATTTATATTCACAGGAGAGATGTCTAATCTGAAATCCACACACACACAAATAAGACTCCAAGCTTCCATTTACAAATACACAGGTCATGTCACACGTTTGACCCTTTTTGAGACAAACCAAACCAAACCAGTCCATCCACACTGCCTTGACATTACCTGGCCACATCAAATATTCTGCAGCACCGTTGGTACCATTAGAGAGATTTTAGATTTGCACTTTCTCCCTGTGCAATCACAACCCCAGGTGCCCTCTCAGTGAGAAACTGTATAAACTAAGTAGCAAAACTGGGTTTTTTTCCTCAGACAGATGAACTGCTTAATGCAAAGGTTATTCAGTTTGATTTGGCGGTGAAATAAGTGAGGGGATGGATGATTAATAACTCCAAGATGACTGCAAGCATTAGCAGAGTTGTTTATTATGAAGACACCAAATTGCTCTAAGCTTTAACTCTGACATTCTTCAAGTTGCCAAGTTATTCTAGGTACTTAAAAAAAAGCCTAGTTGCAAAGTAAGATGCAAAGAAACAACCATAAATTGTAATGATCAAAAAATAGGGAATTTTAGGTCCAAAAAAAGCCATCTGTTCTTGCAACGGCAGAATCAATTCTTGGGGGAGGACAAATGTAGATTTTTATCCTGTGATGCTCCATTAAATGTTTAAGATGTGTGCTGAGATAGGTGTTACTCTAATAACCATAATAAATGTTCCTTTGGGATTGTGGAAATCAGCATGGAAACATTGGGACAATCATTAGAGATCCTTATTGATGTGTCCAGTGAGAGAAATTGCTAAACTCTTACTCAGGGAATCATCTTTTCATGTCAATAATTTCTCTTATCATGGCTCTCTCAAATCTACGCTGCCTCTGGAAGCTGAGGGAGAAGCAGAGAGTGGGAAAACAGCAGCAATATTTTGTGTGTCTGGCATAAAAAAAAAAAAAAAAGAACCTTGAGCTTGGTTTTGGGCACAACTCAGTTTGAGTTCCTCTTGGAACTGTCTCTGTTCCTTAATAAATCAGAGTTCTCAGGTGGATCTGGGGTAGCTGTGATGCACCAACTGCATCACTCCTGGTGCTGGATGAAAGAACAACCATGGAATAAATGGACAATTTTTTCTTCTCTACCCTCATTTGCACACATTCTCTTGGTTTCTGTAACATCTCTTTTTTATGATGGATTTGAGGACATTAAGGCTGTCATGGCAATTCTGATATCATATCAAAATTGCCAGCTCCTTTTCCCTAATCCCTCATTTAAGAAGACTCTGTTCCTACCCTGATGGGAAAAACTATTATGAAATAAGTATCAAAAATAAAGATATCTATGCAAATGCCTCTTTTTAGAGATGTTTGTATTAAGACAGGCACACACACATTCTGTCCCCATGTACTTAATAGTTGCTCTTTGAGGATCTTATAGGATGAAAGCCACTTTAGAAATGAAAGATATTACATACCCTAAGAGAAATCTACTTATCCTTTATGATCTCACCTAATGTTCTACTAAATCATGCTTAGCCTCTTGCTTTCTTAGTTATATCCTCATTTACTACATGAATTTTAAATTCAAACCTTTCACAAAGGCTTTCTTTTAAATGTTCCCCACACCTCTGTCATGAGTTTCCATAGGACTCCATCAATCTCCAAAGATTAGGGCATAGGATTGGCACAGTTTGTCTGTTCCAGAATACTTCCAGGCCAAACACAGAACAAAAAATACTGGAAAAATAATTATATGCCAATGCATGATGGTTTATCATTCATCCACAACATTTAGTGGATTCTTTCTTTTTATGGATAAAGGACAGTTAATGTAGAAATCATAAAGAGAAGCTAATTAAATTCAAAACATCTACAGATAATTAATCCATCATTCAAATTCTCATAAAATGTTTTAGTCACAAGAAGTAAATAGGTATTTCTTGGCATTATGTGCCAGAATCAATTTTAGTTCAAATACAAGATTTTAACAACCCTTGAGCAAGTACTCTCATTGAGGTTTGTGGAAGCTTTGCCACGAGGTCTTATGGAAGGAGGATATGACCTCTTTGTGTTTTAAAGGAAAACAGAATAAAATTGGTGCATTCTAGAACTGCATCTGTTTCCGAGTTTCCACAAAAACCTGAAGTTTCCACCAGAAGCACATCAAGCCACAATGAAATGGTACCTGTTGCAGCAGGGAGAACCAACTGAGCACCCTAAATGCAGCTCAGGGCTGAAAGGAAATCTGTTTGTAACTGGTTTTTAATAAAATACATTCATTGCAAAGAATTTTGACTGTCATTTCACATTAGTCTCTAAATAATTTGAAATCGTTAACAAGGTCTGTGTTTGTCTCAAAAATAATCCAATTTCACCTTTGAATCACTGCTAAACACATTCAGTTCTTAGCCCTCCTTGCCACTGAGGAGCACAAAGTGCCTTTTCCTGGATAACTACACCCTGGCTCACATGGAATCTGAATGTAGATTACTCACAGAGAGGCACTGAACACTCAGGGAAGTTAACACCTTCTTGTTTCACAGGCAATTATTCATGTTTCCAGTCTATAAGACCATTTTTCTCTCCTTAAATAACCAAGTACTTCTCATTTACATGCTGAAGTTGCACACTGAGGGAAAGAGGAGGAAAGCGAGCCCACACATTTGATCTAGGCACTTACACACACAGTGAATAAATTTATGAGTCACACTTTGTCCAAAAAAGGAACATTAAATTAATGAAAACCACCAGTGGCTCCTGTTCTTTATAGCATTTACTCTGGTATTCAACACAATATGTAATTGTTGCTATGGCAACTGCCACATCTCTTGGCACCATAATAATTCTCAGATAAATGGATCTTTGTCAGAGCAAACTCCAAAGCCAGTGGATATGAAACCTGCATTTCCTTGGTGCTGGGGAAGGGGGAATTCAGAGCAGGCCTGAGGAAGCACAAGCCCGGCACTGGAGGGGAGGGGAGGCTGCAGAAGTGTGGGTGTCCATTAAATCAGAGCTGCTCTGGGGGGCACTGCAGGGACACCCAAAAACTGCCCAGCAAAGAGGCAGGGGAGCCACAGCACTGCCAGGCACAGCTCCTGCTCCAGGGCTTCACCTGAAACCCTCTGGAATCTGACCATTTCAGCAGCTTCTGGAACAGGCTGAGGCATAAAAAGGGAAAATAGGTGATTGGAATTTCTGTGGAAAAGAGGTTGAGGAGATTTCTGCTATAAAAGGAGGTCTTTGTTGTTTCCTGCGACAGCAAGTGGTCTGCACAGATGATTTTTATAAAAATATTGTTTAAAAGGCAGTTAAATGACAGTAGAGAATGACCCATTGATGAGAACAAGCTCTTGCTTTCATTGACATTAATTGAGATGTATTTTGTGCAATCCTAAAAGTAGCATTGCAGACTTTAAAAGAAAAAAAAATCTATTCAGTGGTGATTATAGCACGGAAAAGTCATTTACGAAAATGCCAGCAATAAACAGGTATTAAATTCTAAGATCACTTTTACCTCAGCTTTTGATGCATGAATTCCAAGTCAATATGTGTTTGCAGTGTGATAACAAAAGTAACAGGAGTGATAACAACTTAATAACTTAATGGCTAGGAGAATGTTCATATGTTAAACTTTCTGCAAAACTGAACAGTGAGAAAATGACTTTTTTTGTTGTTTGATCTTTAAGAAAATCCTTCTTTATATGCCTGAAGGACACTTTCATATCTGAAGGCAAGGGATCTCCTCAGCTTTTCTTGAAATGGCATTCTGTACACAGTTTTGATCAGTATAATAACTCAAACGTATCATAGGTATTGATGCACCCCCTGTGACTTATTCAATTTTGTGCCTCTAAAATTAAATGCAAAACATGGTATTTTATTTATGCAGTGCATCCCTTTCTGCTGCAACTGCTATATGCAAAATCTAATAACATGGAGCTCTTGGAGCCTGTTTGTCAATATCTCATATGAGAGTCCATCTCCATACCTCTGCACAGTCATTTTCAGCCTATTTGGAATTCTGTTCTAAACAGAAAAATGCTAATATACATTAATGGGAACGATTGCCTGCTATATCAGAGAGGCTGATTCTTGATCTTATTTTCCAAATAACTTATTGAATTGCCAGATGACTAAACTCAACTATTCACACTTCCTCGCCTGAATATTTTCTGCTGTGAGAGAATCCTGATTCATAATAAGATTATTGATCCGTTATCATCTTTCTAAGGCAGAAAGCCATACATGTAGGATTTAAGGCTCTAGGCACTTTTTATCTCATATCCATAATATTTGCAATCTCTATCCTGTGGGGATAAGCAGAGAGCAAGACACAAACAAGAAATGCTAAGGTTTAAATCCAAGGAGCTTAGTTTCATTATTTCTGTTTGATACTTTAGGAAACACGCACAGGCAGAAAGCAACTTGCACAAAAGGCAGAGGCTTGGTAGGAATGAGGATTTGGGTCTGCAGGGAAGTTTCCAGCCAGGCTGCTGAGGCCGCTGTAACAGCTGAGTGCTGGCATTGGGGAAAGCAGAGATTTGACAAAGGGAAAAGAAACAGCAGCTTCTGCCCAGCCCCTGGCTGGTACAAAGTGCACTGGACAAAGTAACAGCACTGGGGCAACTTCATTTCCTTCAGTCTGAGCTGCTGCTGGAGATGGCTTTAAACTCTGTCTACAACATGCTGTCTCTGGGTGTGCTCCTCACCCTTATCTCTTCTTTTCTTTCTCCTGTTCCTTTTCTATCTAGTGCCTGAAATGTGTCCTGAGGGTTTGACAGTTTCTATTTAATCATTTCATCCTTCTGTATGGAAGACTGCTGAGCACCATGCAGTGAAGTTACTACTAGCCTGGAATTTCTGAATATCTGCCTGCCCTCTTATCTGCTCTGGTGCCAGACTCTTGATATCTCACTCCCCTCCACCCCTCACCCTGTGTCTGTAATGGTGTAGCAAATAAAAGTTCTAAATAACTCCCTTTGCTGTGGGGAAGGAAAAAAAAAAAAAAATAAAGGCTGCCAACACAGAGAGGCAGAGACAGATTGTGTCCCAAGGTTTCCTTTTAGCTCTCAGTACGCTGAGGGTATGTTCATTAAAACCAGCACTAGATTTCAGAGGGGGACCAGGACCAGCAGACACCATTTTATTTAGCCTTGGAGGACAAAGTTCAAGTCTCAGCTTGCCACCTTTTGCAACTCACCATTTATTATGAGGCTCAAAAAAAGCCTGGCAACGCTTTCTGCCTTCCACAAAACCCGACTCTTTCAATAAATACATAAATCCTCTAATGTCTGGACACATGTTCAGAGAAGACGAAATTTCCAACTTTCAGTTGTCCTACTTTCTCCATAAAACAAAGCAGGGATCAAGCATTGGACAAGACACAAGTTTAAAAAAGGAGAGAATGCTGCCAGTCATTGGCTCAGCCATTTTCTCCTCAGCTAGGGTTTATGAGTGATTTATTTTTCCATTAGGGATTTGAGGCTTAGCAATTCTCTGAATTATTCAGAATGAATCCAAAGTTCATTTGGGGAATTCTGGGTGAATCAAAACATTTCCAGGTCTCTTCTTAATATCCCCAAGCACTCCAGTCTTGACTGTGTGAGAGGGCATCAAGCAAACGCTGGGCAGAGCAGGGCACAGGCAGGGCAAGGCACATCCCAACACTGGCATTCCATGGGGAATGTGATAGATGAGTGATTGGATGCTTGACTCCCACAATTAAAAGGCAAATATCATGTATGTATGTTAAGAGAAATTTTATAGGTTTACAGTTGGGTTTTACACCCCTTGTGTTGTTATCAGGGAGGGGCCTGGGTTTGGGACATTTGGGAGGGTTGGCTCATTACCATGGCAGCACCTGACCTCCATGAAAGATTTAAGGAAGTGTTTTCCTCAACTGAACAGAGAAGGAGTCAATGGACAGAACTTCGGAAAGGGCTAAAGGGTTAAAAGGTGAAACGTCCATTGTGTGTGTGAGCACATGGTGGGGAAAATCCTCTGCTCCCGTCTTAATTTTTTCTCTATTCAGTCTTCTGCTGTGTTTTTGATAGGGTTTTAATAAACCTTTCTAAATTTTTGGAAGTGAGTAGCATTCCTCACAGGAATGTTCCATTGCTCACCAGCACTGCTCCATGGGAAACGCATGTGGGATTCCTCTTTTTCACTGAGCACTGATTGCATCAGGCTCCAAGGGTGTACAGGCACAAAACCATTAAAGAGTTAACTGTTCCACCTGTCACAGGCTCTTCTGTGCACTTACATTAAAAAGCCTCTCAGAAATGAAGGAAGATTTTTGGGAATATTCCTCTCTGTCAAGATAGAGACCAGTGCATCTATCCAAAATCATAGGAGGGAGGAGGCACATCCAGCAGGCTGCAGAAACCAATTCCAACTGGAGGCTGATCTGGAATCCAGTGTGGAATCTGATGGACAGATTTCTGCATGAATGAATATCTGTAGCAGAGATTGATGGAGTTTAAGGTATGTTAGACATGCAGACACCAGGGAAAGCAGCAATGCAGGATCTGCCCCTGCAGGAGATTGTGTGACCATGGCCAAGCTGGCCCGTGGTTGAGGAACCACCTCTGCCCATATTGCAGCCATGGCACCCCTGGATGGAGAGCTGCAGGCTCTGCAGGTCTGTTATGCTTCTGGCAGAAGGGAAGGAAAACAGGCCCTTAAGATGCAAATAACAGATAAATACTAAGTGATATTCCAACAGTTAATGATTATACTCTGGCCATGAAGTTAATTTAGTTTATCGCATAGGATGGATCAGTGAGGCCAGCTGGAATCATCCCCCATCTTTCCAGGCTTTTCTGCACATTCCAGATTGCACCTCTAAATAATTTCCATATTCATCCAAAGTATGGTTGGTAGCAATCAGAAAGTTTTAGGAGCTACTCTCTGTTCCTAGGCTACAAGTGCCAGTCAGCACATCAGAAATCATTGTTGAGAGCCATTCCCAAACACGTTGGGAATCTGCAATTAGCAACATTAACAATGGGATTTCACAGATGTAGGTTACACGCTTTCAGAAAAGAAATGGCAGTTGCTGGCAGTGGGGAAATACTTAAGAACTACTTATCCCCTAATTAGACAAGGTACAGTTCTCTAAGTACTGAATGCTAAGCACTGCTCCAGCATGTGCTCATCTTAACCCCACAGAATTATGCTGAATTACTGAGGTTCCATCTCAGCATTTCTTAGCCAAGGCTCCTTGCATAAACAGATGGAGCAGTTCTGCTGTTTCCGTGCTGACACATTTAGACTGCAAAAGTACAGGATTAAGTTCAAATTTATCATAAAATCACTTTAGATAGGACACTGCAGTCTTTATATCCTTCTCAAGTATCACAAACAGAAAGACAACACTGTCTGTGTGGTGTTTAAAATAGGCAAATAGATGAAAAAGTTTGGGAAGAAATATTGGTTTAACAGCTACAGAGGACTGGGTGAGGCCAGAGCAGGACAGCCAGCCCCAGAGATTTTTATATTCCCTTGAAGGAGGGGTGATTCTCACTAGATGGATTTCCCAGGACACAATGAGGCATCATGTAACTCACGATGGCATTGCAGACACTAAATCCCACCTGAAATGGGTAATCAGCTGCTTATGGGCAGAATATTAAAATCCAGAAAGAGGTGACGAATGCAGGTTGGGACGATGTTGTGATACTGTCACCTGTGAGGAAAGGCTGGCAAGTGGCAGAATTTGCCCGATTTAGTCTGGTTTTCTCTCTTTGAAACAACACAAAGTGGTTGGAACAGAATCCAGGAGTGGGGCCAAAGCAGCCCTGGCTTTCAAATGTAGTCTGGAGAGAGATTTCAACACTAGGCAACAATTAATATTGCTGGAACATTCTGAGGGGAGACACCCCAGAACCCAAACAGAATGTAAAGGCAAAAGGTCGCTGACAGAGCTTGTCACAATCTGTGCAAATACACACCCTGTAACTCCTGCTCATGAGACAAGATCTTCCTTAGATTGTAACTTCCATAGAATATCTGACAAGATTTTCCCTAGATTGTAACTTTCATAGAATATCTCTCCTCACAGATATGGAAGGGCTGCTTCTCTAAGAAAACCAGAATAAATCTTCAGAATGTGATTCTCAGAGAGTCAAATCTTCACACATAAACCAATCCCTTGAAGTTTAACTCCAGGCCTCCTGTCAGAGACACCTCAAACTCCTCAGTGGTTTTAGTAACTTCTAACCAGAGAATGATCATCCCCGTTTTGAAACTGCTCCTAAGGTTTCAAAATAAAACCATTTGAACATTCTTGTGAATGCACCAGAAGGAGCAAGGCTTGCTAGTCTGAGGCACAGGACAGCCAAGTGCCCAGCTTGCTCCTCAAGTGTAGCTTTCCTACTCAGAATTTGGCAGCCTGTGGTCCTAAACTCACAGCTCCTCCAAGTAAGAGACTCCCTTGAGTATGACTGCCTTAAAATTTAATTTTGTGAAGAAACGGCATATTTACATAAAATTAAATTCCATTTCAGTGTTCTGATCAGCTTACGCATTCTGGTTCTTTCTCTCCTGCTAGCAATCCATATTCACATGGTGTGCTGCTTAAAGTGCAGAGCAAAACCTTTCCTCAGCCACGGACTTTCAGAAGGTTGTTCAACCTTTCTCCTCAGGATAATTTGTTTTTATAATGGAAGGCTTAAGTTATACTAATATATTGTTGGGAATATAAGGAGAATGCTGGCAATTGAATGTCTAAATACCAAATCAAGACAGCAGATCAGTCATTTTTATCAAAGTTTCTTTACACTTCTGTGAAATTATAGGTCTGGAAAGGTACCAGGCTTAATTGCCTAGTAAGCCACAACCTTGCCTGCCTCTCTCTCCTAAATGCCAGGACACAGAAGTGAAGCTATCTCACATCTCCTTTTGTTACTTGCAGGGGTGTGAAGTAAATAATTCCATTTATAATAATTCAATTCAATTTCTGAAGTGCTTTATCCCCCTAAGGATGAGGTTTGTTTTACACTGAAATTCAGGAGAGGGAAAGAAAGGACAAAATATTCAGTGGACAGAGCAGAAAAAAAATCAGCAGGGTACAGAGACAGAGTGTAAATGTGTGCCACTGTTTGTGCGGAGATGTTTAAGCAGTTTACCACCCAACAATGTCAGATAAGCAGACCAATATGAAAATTTAAATTACACAAAATTCATTCCCACACACTTAGACTCGGAGCAAGATGTGAAGGTTCTGTAAATTCTAAATTACACATTTAAACTATGATTTTCCATTTTTAGTTGTGGCCAAACTGTGATTACCTGGCATAACATACATTGGAAGACACAGTCAATTTTCATACTTGGGCTCTTTCATTTGAATAAAATCTTTATGAATGTTTAGCATCCCCACCTGAAGATGTAATACATCTTCCTCAACCCGGGAAATTTGCATCACAAATTAAACTAAGAGCTAAAATGTTACAGCAATATCTGCACTGAAGACTGATTTTGATCTCTGCTAACAGATTAAAATTGCCTACAATCCTAGGCGACACAGGTAAATATTTAGCAGCAGCATCTCCTTGGCCCTTTTTATTTTTTTTTTTAATCTTTGGTATTTCTCTTACCTTTAATGCCCCACGTTTTTCATTTGCTTCAAGAATAAAGATTTCTGCCATATCCTCGGCATGCTCCGACCGCGCGTGCACAAACAAGGCTCTGCCAACTTCTGATACGTTCTTGAGTGCAACCAAATTCCCATCGAGTTCCACTCTAAAGTCTGGGTTAGAAACTTCAAAGTTCAATTTGTTGTTCCCCTGGCAGTCATCAAATTTCACTGGGGGTGAAAGAAAAAAAAGAAAAAACATATTGTAAGTATCCACTTTGGAATACAAGCTTCAGATATCTTTATGTTATTAGCTTGTCTAAAGATTTGGGAAGAAATGCCTCTCAAAGGAAAAAAACTTTCAAAGAAATTCTATTTTTTTTTATTCTTCTTCATAAAGAAATGTATGAATGAAAGAAAGGAAGATGAAGAGGCTTTGACCAGTCTAACTGGGTGGCAGATAAATAAAACACTTTGGACATGAGCCTTTTGGGATCAGACCTCCTTGTGCTCCCCATCCCAGCCCAGGAGCTCCAAAGGCTCTTCTGTGGCAAAGTGCTTTCAGATATCCAGCACATCTTTAGGCTCAGCACTGGTTGTTTACAGAATATTCAGCCCCAGGCTACTGCAAAAGTTATATAAAACTGAAAAACTGAGCTCTAGCATTTCTTACTGCCAGGATTGTCACACAGTCCATGAGCTGCTCTGTACCTAAGGATCGTTAGAACTTTTAATTGGACAGCAGCTCTCAATAATCCTGTTTCACTTTACATGGAAAGTTTAAAATATTTAGGAAAGCTGGCATAAAGAGGAAAACATTCCTAAAGCACAAAGATTTGAGACTTTGTCTCAAATTTCTATTCTGAGTAATTTTGTACAAAATACTGGATAAAATATTAGGAATTTAACTACCAGCTATATCAGTAAGAGATCTTCACCACAAACTTGCAATTGCTAAATGAACTTTTCAGGTTTTGACATCTCTGAACAATATATTTGCATGTGAAAGGTTTTTCTGCAGACAGCCTGTTTTGTATTCCCTACCTTCTCTTAGAGTTACTGCTGCTGCAGACTTTTCATTTACCTGTATGCTCTCACTATTTTTATTTTACATTTCACTTCCCCTGGATCTTTAAAAACTGCATTACAATTTCAGAAAAAACTGCAGACAGTGATACCAGCTACATAAAATCAACAACAATGGAGTTTTACTACAAAATAAAAGACTTGACATAATTGTTTAAATTCACTGTATACACTTCTTGTACTGGGGCAATTTTTAAAGGAAGAGAAACAATGCCAGAGTCTCTTATGGCCAATCCCTAAACTCTTCCTGGCTGTGGAATTTCTATAACTAAAGCACAGGTATAGTCTCATGGTGGGTGACCACTCAACACTCCTGGCAAGTTACACAGAAATCCTCTTCATGCAATTCTGTATTTCTCTCCAGGCAGAACAACATGAAGACAGGGCTGCCAGAGGACCTCATGTTGATCCTTCCTTTCTGAGCATTCCCTGGGATCCAATTGCAAAGCACAACACCACAGGGAAAAAGAACCATCATTGTTTCCAGAATTTACAACTTCATTTTATGATGAATGTTGATGAGATGGGTTGGATTAACAATTAAACAATGCCAAAACCTCAAGCATTCAAGCAGAATAAGGCACAAGAAGAGATGTGAGGCGCTATTTACCAAAGCAAGTGTGGAGGGTTGGCCTTGGGCTGCTCCCAGCCGCCCCGTCACTGCCCCACCTCAGCAGAACTGAGGAGAAGGATGGAAAAGATGAAGACAGGGAGGTCACTCACTAATTACCATCACTGGCCAAACAGAAACGACTTGGGGGAAATGAATTTAATTGCCAATTAGAAGAGACGTGGATGCTGAGAACAAGACAAAATTAAAAGCACCCCACGAAGCCGTGACCCTGTGAATTCACACCAGACAATTCCCTTCCCGAGGAGAGCCCAAACTCTCTGACAGACACCATGGGCTCTGGCATAAAAACTCCCACAGCAGCTGAAGGATCTGCTGCTGCACGAGGCTTCAGCTCAATTACATGTTTTTAACTAAATAAAAACTGCTCCCATTTCCTCCACTTTACTGTAGGGCAAGAGAACTATCCTTGCATTCACAGCGGGACACAAAACCAGAATTTCATCAGCTCATTTGGTGTTGCATTGAATTTTGCTGAAAGCAAGAGGGATTATAAATAAAAAAAGAAACAAAACCTCTTTTCCCACAGACACTGCAGTGTCTCCAGACAAACCTATCTCGGGCTGTCAGGTGGCACATCCTGCCTGCAAAGTCTTGTACTGAAGGAGGACCAGGAGGGAAAACCACTGAATTTGGGAGCAGCAGCAGCTTAGAGCAATCTCAGAGTGCTCAGAGTGTGCTGGTGCCCACACTCCCAGGCTGGGAACTGCTCCCAGGAAGGGTCTGGTGCCCACAGGAGGGTTTTGAGGATTTTGCTCCCTGAGAAAAATCTGCCTGGTGAAAAACCACCCTTTGCAGTTGATGTTGGGTTTATGGCAGGTGTTTAATAAACTCACTTCAATTTCCTGAAGCTATCAACCAAAAAAATGCAATATTTTCCTGTCACTACGAATGTGGGAAGTTGAAATTCTCTATACAAACCACTGTATAGATACTGCTTAGATTGCAGCCTTTGTGAAGTACAAGTCTCTTATTTTTTAATCCCCTAAAAAAGCACACAACCCAACAGAGTATTTTTAAAAAGCCCAATGAAACAAGGTCTAGGAACTTATTGTATTGGTGGCATCTCTTCCCACTTCAGAGGGTTTGGGACTGCATGGCCCTGCATGGCTTCCAACTCAAGCCAGTCTGTGATTCTCTGAATAAATATGTCTTTTCATAATCAAAAACTGCTGCTGATTAACTATTAATAGCTTACAATTGGAAAAAAATTAGCATTGGCCTCTGAGAAATTATATCAGGAATAAAAAGTTCTAAAAAACTTTAAAGCCAAAGACAACTATAATAAAGTAATCCCTTAAAATCCAATGTCATGGTTCAGAGCTGTAGCATCACCCAGCCAAACAGTCCAGGTGCCTTTGAAGAAAAGGACAAACTCTTTTTAAACACAAAGGGTTTTGTTTCTAAGGCAGGGAGGAGCTGCCTGGGGGTGCTCTGCTCCCACCTCTCTGTTCAGGGCTCACAAGCCCTGGGATCCCCGCATCGCTGCCATCTGCATGCTCTGGGGAAATTCAAAGGCCACCTGCAGGTTTGGCACATGGAATCAGGAGAAGCACTTGAATCTATTCTATATTCCCTTGGAAGTAAGAATTTGACACTTTTAAACCTTTTATACTTTGCTGTCTATTCATCTTGCTTCACAAAACCCTGCAACTTTTTCCAAAAAGGGCTGAGGCAGAGTTCTTTGAAAGTGGGAAACTGGGGTTTTTTTTTTTTACCATATCTCATCCAAAAGCACTGATGCTTTCAATTCCCAGTCCTACCACAGAAATGAGAGTATTTGGTGAGGTTAATAGCAAGGAGAAGGAAAGAAATTCAAAAGGCTCTGAGAAGTACTGATATGTAGGAGAGAAATTAGAAGTGGGAGGAGAGGAAGTGATCACAGGGATAGAGAACACTGGAGATTATTTGGCCTCAGGGCCAACAGGGAGGAAACTGAAACCAATTGTTGAGAGTTGAGGAGATCTGGAGCCTTAGATAAAATCCCTAGTCAAATGTGGACCTTATCAGGGTGGTGCTGTCTGTGGACTGGGCTGAGCAGGGAACATCACCTGAGATTGAATTGCATCCCCAGGAAGCTCCTCACTGGAATTTTTGATTCCTTAAACTCGTGTGGCTTCTGGGGAAGAGCCAGATACCCAAAATTTACAGTACTTGAGCTGCCTCTGGCAGGTTCCAGGAGCAGCTACACAGCCCATGGAGCTGAGGCTGGCACTGGCCACACTGACCTTCCCTGCCAGGCACTCAGGAGAGCTCTGAGGAGTTTCAGCTTCATCAGCTTCCTCAGATTTCCCATCCATGGCATCACATCTACTTCTTAACCAAACCTGTACATTGTAAATGCCCATTAAATACAAAGAAAATAGGATTTTTAGTTCCTTTCTCTGGTGAAAAAAAATCTTGCTCTGTACACAAAACCAGTATAGAAATGTAAAAACTCTAAAGTATTATTAATTAATTATTCCTTTTGTCCCCAAGTACCAACCAGTGCAACAAGAAATGAGACAGAAGTTGTGGATATCAGCTGTGGAAGGTGTCAGCCTGAGCTGCAAAGGTGCTCTCTGAATATCCAACACTTGGCTGCTTGGCAGCCCTGCTAACATATGGTCTGTGTGATGATGTTTGTGATGTTCATGCATTTGTCACAGAGATGAGGTGTGAGGGAAGCCCTGAGATGGATAAATGACATTTTTCCCACTACCCACGTGCATTATAACAGGTTGGGTGAGTGGCAGCCTGATGAGAGGGGCTGCAGACACACCCCAAAATTCCCATGTTCTCCTGCACACTCACTCTGCATTAGAGCTTGAGGACTTTAACTGGAATTTAAACTCCTCAGAGCAAAGGCCACCTGTTCACTCTGTGTCTGTACAGCACCTGCAACAAAATGATTCCTCTTTGGTGCTCAGGGTGCTACAAAAGTGCAAAACATGAATAATAGCAACAGATCAGCTCTAGCCCCAAACTAAAACGTTGGTAATGCTGCACCAGGCATGACAAGTGAATGTCACTGACACGAATTCAATGGGCAATTAAAACAGGCATCTAATATTTATGTGAGGGTGGAGTTCTTCATTTATTGACGCATCCATGACTCTTTTGATGTTCCTAGTCGTGCTCCAGCTGCCAAATGAACATCTTTATTGTGCCTAATATGCCACATGCTACGAGGCAGGCTCCAAAACTCCATGCAAGCAAAATGAAAACACTGCCAAGCAGCTCCCAGTGAAAAACATGAGTGTCATTCATCGCCCTCTGCTCATTTCTCAGCCTCCTGTGTTAGACTTTTACTCCTTTTTTGTAAAATTCACATGTGAATTTTACAGAATATTTCTTTCCACCAAGCAATATTCATTATTAGCAATACCTACATGGATGCCAAGGATTTAATCACTGATTTTTGAGATTATTATCACGAAAAGATCTGGTGGAAAAACTTGTGCAGGATCCCAAGTCCATTACTGCAATGATGGGAAAAGTTTTAACTGGAAATATTAACCTTTATAAATCTCAGCAAGGAAACTCATGTTCCTGGGATTCCTCCTCTCAGTGCATTCCATTTTCCCTGTTATGATACATTACAAATGTGAGGTTTCTACACCACTGTCATATTTATGATAATGACCCACAGATGTTTTAAAGGATACCATTTTAAAACATTGAAAGGTTAGCAGTTGCATTTCTTATAAACTAAAGTGAAAGAAAACAAGCTGAAATAGGTTTGAATTCAAAAGCATATGTTGGTCTGATATATTCCACTTCCAAAGCAATTTTTTTTTTTCTGAGTTTAATTCTCAGCAGTTTAATTTGTTTTGAACAGAAATACTAATCCATAATTTTCTCTCTGGTGAAATCTCCACAGAGGTATTCTGAATATATAAATACACATATTTATCTATAAGCACACCAAAACTAACTCTGTACATCTCTGTGTACAGGTATTCATATTTTTCTGTTAGCTCATCATAACAAGCAACAAAATTACTCCTGAATGTGGAAATTTCACATTGAAAATACAGACTTAATTGCTCTATCAATAAATATGAAGATGCTTTTTGGAAATATAATCTAGCCTTGCTCAAATCCGTGGGAATTACAACATCAAAGCAATATTATCTTCTGCATTATTTTCCTTCTCCTTTCTAGCAAATAACTTTAGATCCTATTGAAGGCACGAGTCAGAAGGTGTATCTGTGAGGGGTCTGGAGGTGCAAGAAAAGCACATTACAGCTGCACAAAGGCAACTTAACTTGCCAGCCCAGCAGGGATCCCCCAGCTCTGCTCAAAACAGGGAAGTGAGAGAGGCTGAGCCTCATTAACCACGGAGAAAAGTGATGGCTGAGGCAAATGGAAATGCTTCTGAGTGCTGTGGCTGTGTATAAAAATTCATAAAGCACCGTGACCTGGAGAGGCTGTTGTTAGCAGTGAGAGTGAGTGAGGAAAGGGAGAGGGGCTGGGGAGGGAAGGGCTCCCAGCTCTGGGACAGCTCTCAGCACCTCCAACTGCACAAACACCAAGTGCAACCAGGCTCCAAGGGCTGAGCTATCCTGCCCACACTGGATACCATAAATCCACCTGGAACAGCACATCTGGACTACCTGAATCCATCCCAGAACGAGAGAGGAAGCTGCCACAACAGCTACAGGCACAGGAGCTGGGAAACCAAACAAATCCTGCCTTTCAAGCCAACAAAAAGGTCCACTAGGAGAAACAGCTTCTTTCTCTGCCTTTGAGGTGCCTTCAAACCATCTCTTGAGCACGAGTTCTGGCAGTGAGCCCACGGCCTGTGTGTTTCTGCTGGTTTGCTGCAAAAATACCTGAGCAGCTGAAGGAAAAAGTGTTGCCCCATGAAAATTTGAGGGCAGAATAATATCCAGACAAGACACTGTCAACAGTTAAATCAGACAGGTTGTTCCTGAAGTTATGATATTATCATTATTTTATATCTAAAAGTCCTGCAGCAATAATGATTCCTTCTAGCGTGACTGAAGTATTTACACAAAAAATCTTATTGAACATTTAATAAAATGAACAAAATGAATTTTATGAAAATCCTTTTTCAAGGTTTTTATACAGCTCAATGCTACCCTAACTCTGCAATAGAATTGCTACAGAATTTTTTTTTTAACAAATCCAACAAGCAACAGTGGGTTATTATCTTGCACTGCATGTTTATGATTTTCTTGCATTTATATAATTTCTTTATGTGCCCCTGAAGTAAATTACAGTGATGACTTATTTAGTATCCAGAGAGTCAGAAATTGAGGGAACATGAACAACAGTGAAATGTTCGTCACAACATAACAAGAATTGCTTAAGACAAATACACATTTATATTTGGATTCTTTGGAAGAACAAGTACTAAGCAACAAACTGCATCCCTGAGCACACTTTTCAAGTCTGAAAAAACAAACTGATTAGCTAAACTGGCAAACATCCCTGTGTGGTTTATGTGTGATGATTAGATTTGTGCAGAGCCCTGCTATGATACAAGAATTAGGCCAGCAGTTCATCCACAGGGCACAGGGTGTTCATTGCTGCCCTTTGGAGAACGCCCTTTCCACTGGAGAGATGGCGCCTATTAATAGGCACAGCTTTCCCTGTGCTGTCAGAATTCATTGCACGTATCACAGAGAGGAGAAAAGCTCCCTTAGATGGTGGAAGACAGGGGATTTCACCCAGGAGCCAGCTGCAGCCAAGGGAAGGTGTGATGTTCTATAAAAGAGCCACACTGATGTCTCTCCTGCATATCCTCTACCACCTACAGTCATAGCAGAGCTGGAAAATTGCTAAAAACCTGAGATTCTGCAGCACAGATCACTGAGCAATGACACCTGACTGAAGGTTCCCTCTTCGATGATGGGTTTGATGTGTGATTCCAGAGCCAGGGACTCCATCCACACCAAACCCCAGCTCAGCCATGCCCTGCTCTGCCCCTCTCCTCGCCTTCTGCCCTGCCCAACACTGGGCTCTGGCATCTTCACATCTCACTGGGTTCTGTCTCCTTCCTCATCTCACCGGGCTCTGCCTCCTTCCTCATCTCACTGGGCTCTGGCATCTTCCTCATCTCACTGGTCTTTGTCTCCTTCCTCATCTCACTGGTCTTTGTCTCCTTCCTCATCTCACTGGTCTCTGTCTCTCTGCCCCTGGCACCTCACACCACCACTTGGCTTGATCTGAGTATCACATCTGGTATCCCGAGCTAGAATGATCAACCCTGCTCTAAAAACAGAGCCTCACAAATTGTATCACCCCAGGCCTGGAGCAAAATGTCCTTGCCCTGCAGCACTGGGGTTGCTGTTTGGTTTTCCAGCACAGAGCACAAGTGAGCAAGACAGCTCCATCAGCACCAAAGTCAAGGATTCCTGACTTTTTCCATGCCACTGCTACTTGGCTTTTCCCACCACGCTCCCTCTTTCCCTTCTGCTAGAAAGGAAGATCCCTGAGCAGCATCTCGTGCTCTTCAACAAATTTATTCTGCCAACAGGGCTCCATCAGCTGTCTGTGACTGCTTGAAATTACAGCAAAACACAACCACTACAATCAAAACTGAAGGCATTCCCTCCTCCTCCTCCAACAGACTTCATCGGCTCACATTACATGATATGTTCACACATCATTTTGCTGCCCATTGTTTTATTTAGGGCAAAAATTTAATCAGGTGGAAGGAGCTGTAATGAGTTGTTCTCAGTTGGAAGTTATCTTGACTTATTCATTACAACACAGAGGTGTTATTGACTGATCTCCTGGGTCAGTGGCTGCATTATAAGGCAAGAAAATACTGTAGCTGCTGTTCTAAACCCTAGAGAAAAATTACTGTTCAACAAAAATATTATGTCAGGGAGTGTGTCTGAAGAAAAAAAAAATAAAACCTTCAGAAGTTATATCACAGTCATTGATCTTCTGAGCACAACACAGAGTTCAGTTTAACCAGAGCTGTTTTCTCTCTGTAAATGCAGAGGACATGAACTGACACCACATTTGTGGAGCTCCAGTCTCAAAGGAGCTGTCACATCTGGGGAGGAAAGTGACATTTCCCTGTTAATGCTGCATCGATTGTGAGCAGCCCAAATAACCCCAGAGCCAGCAGTGATATGTAGAAAAGACACTTTTAAACTTGGTTGGTCTGTGAAAGGGTTTCCCATTGCAATGCAAATGATCAATAATTTTCCATTTTAGCAGATTTACACAACATTGTGCTAAGATCCCCAGGAGAACATAAGAGGAAATTAAATTTAGATTCCTACAATGTCTTCACTGGCTGGGCCTGAGACACGAGCAGACAGAATCAAAGACACTCAGATGCATTCAATATGCTCATGGCTCTGCAGATCGCTGTGAGAAGTTTGTCAATATGAAATTAATCATGTCTATAGAGAAGGGAGAAGGGACAGAAGTCTGAGTTTGTACAAGAATTCCCAGTGGGATATAATGGATTATTTCCTCTGAAAGCTGCCTGAATAAAGTTTGGAAAGGCAGTGTGCTACTGACCATGAATTTCCTTGTCTTCTGCACATCTAATCTTTGTTCAGTCACCCTAAGTGCTAACAAATCCAAATTTCTTGATATTTGTAATTTATTGAAAATTAATCAGTGGAGATTGAATTCAGGAAAAACCCCCAAAACAGTGTCCCAGGAGTTTTAACTGTATAAAAAAAGGCTGTCAACAGATGTCAAAAAGTACCAACAAGCAATCACTCACAGGAAACACCTATAGTAAAACCAGCCCAGAAAGTACCTTATTTACACCAGTATATGTTTCAAATGCCTCCAAAGCCACAAATTCATTTAGCAAAGGTTTTTCATTAACTAGACAATTAGTCAAAGGTCATGGGGATATTCTCCCTCAAGTTGACAATTAAAACTGTTTATCTTCAAGGTCAGTTTGTTGTAATTACAGTGATCTGTCACTTCTTAATGTGATCTGTCAAAAATTTTTTCAATTATTTTTTTATTTTTAAAGGCACAAAGTTCTGCCAGCACTCAACTAATTTTCTATGAGTATTAAGTTAATCTAAGAAAAATTATGATATTTTCTTGGATGAACAGAAGATTCACTGAGTTACACACACATTTCCATTTGCCTGAGGTTGGGCCATTAGCAAGAAAGGTGAATAAATAATAGAAGTGAAATATGGAGCCTCGCTGGAGGAATGGAAACTTTGTCTGCTCCTACAGTGGCAAGTTCAAATAATCTGGTGATTTGAGGCTGGAAGAAGAAATTACTATTGTAAAAAATACCTTTTGTTCTATACCAAGTCCATGGCAGCTACTCACAGCCTTATACTCTTGCTTTTATCAGAGATGGAAGAAAAATATTGCTTGAGCTATCTCTCCTGCCGTGGCAGTAACTTGGAGACAAGAAGTCAAAGGGCAGGAGCTTTTCATTAAATGAGGCATCACTACAAAGTGCTTTTTTGCACATTACCCACAGTTGCTGTGCAAGGCAATATTGCCTCCACCTCCTCAGTCTTGGGTCTTGGTTTCACATTCTGTGCAGAATGACAACTGATGTGTAACTCAGCTCACTGCTTCCTCACCTCAACACTCCAACAGAACCCAAACTCCTGATCAGTACATGCTAGGAAATGTTAAAAACCCCAAATACACTGACATCTACAAAGAGCTGCCTTTCTTTTGTAGTGATAGTAATTATGAAATTATAATAATGTTTCCTTAGAAGACGTCCCCAGGAATAAAGCCTTCCACTTGTGCCCTGTGAAGTAATTTCCAAACAGCACTCAGGGGTAGGAGTTTGTTTCAGAAATAGAGGATGACGCATCATTTACAATACATAAAAGGAAATGAGAGTGAGTAATAAATCCACTGTGCAATATTTTCCTTTCAAAATGGATACTGTAGGTTGCTGGCCTATTTTCCCAGCTGCTGAATGAGTAATGCCATGCCTGAAAATCTGCTCAAACAATTTATTCTGTAGATTGTTCAGCTTTCCCAGTGAAAAAGTAAATCAAAGGCCCTCCCAGTTCCAGGGGAAATCTTTTGGTTTCTCATCTTCTCCATCAATGAGCCTGACAGAGGAATAACAATTCCTCTTAGTGGTTTTCCAAGTTCTCTCACGAGAGTTCCCTCAAACTCTCATGAAGTAAGTTGATTTCTCCAGACTGATCTGATGAATGTGCAAATAACTGACCTGCATTCCTTTTCAGCCCTCAGTCTAAAAATCAGATTAATAAAATTAAGCCCTTGGACACAGTTTACTAACAACTTTTCAGAGGCCTTCAGAATCTAAACTGCATTTAGTTTTGCAAACTGAGTTGGTAGTTAAGCTTTTGTTTTACTCAAGTAACCATCCAATTCTAACACAGAGATAATTCTATTAGCCGCACAAAAATCAACCCGCTAAAATACAACATTTCTGAGAACGAGGAAAGCCACTTCTCAGAATTGTGCTAGATTTTAAACTTGTTAAACTTATTCAAACAATATCAGTGCTTGACTAACTGTTACAGAACCAAATAACCTTGGTTTGAATTTTGACTCTCACACTAAGATTAGACAAGTTGCACTGCTGAGAACAATGTAATTAAAATTGCACCATGTAATCTTGCTCTGCACAGTCATTCCCAGAACAGTTTCTATTCACATCAAACACAGGCTTTTATACTTTAAAGGAAGACAGGCTTTGGTATCTTCCACAAAAGAACTGACCTGAGGGAAAGTATATTCTGTCAGTCAGGATCATTTATAAATAACCTTAAATTTGTTTACACAGATAAACCAAGGGAAGAACATCAAGCTACTGAAGTTTGTGCCTCTTTTAATAACTAAGGAACAATGGGGAAAAAAAAAAAAAAGAAGAGAAAACACAAACAGCTCAATAGTGATTATTTGATGATCCTGGTTGTGTTGTTATTCACGTTTGCTGCTGAAATGGGTGGAATTGCTCCACATTTAAACAAATACTGCACATGAAGCAAATGACAATGAAAACTTGGGTCAATTGCTTCACACAATCTGTATTTCAGATATAAGCTCTGCTCCTTTGTGCCATTTGCTGCTGGCTGGTTGTCACAGGGGGATGTCCCACCTTCCTCTGGCACCATGTGGGTAACGCTGCCAACCTCGAGCTGGCACCACTGGCAGCTGGCACAGCAGCTGAGACTGGGATCAAGGCAGTGCTGGATTCCAAACCTTTTTGGAACATGGATCAGACCCATAACTGACAGTTTCCACAGAAAGTTGTGACCAGTGAATAAAATTGAATTAATAAAATTGTGTCTTGTATTAAACTCCACAGTCAACAAAAGAGTGCATTGAAAAGCCATCTGAGAATTTTATTACCATATACTCTCCCAGATTTAATAAATTACAGTTATCCCTAAAGTTACATGAATTCCAGCTGCCATCATAGCTGTCAACTCAACTAAACTTGTGTCAAAGTAAAATAAAGGAAAAAAAAAATTGATTTATCATTTTCCCTCATTTCTCCTTAGGCTTTGTATAGGTCCCACTAATGACAAATGCTGTGATGGCTGCACTGAGAATTACTCATAAAGATTTCCTACACTCTCACCTCACTTTGCAGCATTAGAATGCAGAAACCTCAGCACATCTGTTTGAATAAGTGCCTCTTTTCCTTCACATTAGAATAACTATAATGATTATAATGCTTATGAAGTTTAAAGAGGTGAGATAATAATCAGTCAATCTTTACTTTGCTTCTGGTTATAAAGCCATTAAAAAAGAAAAGAATGCAAAAAAAACCCCCAAACCACTAAATCTGTGCATTTTTCCAGCTCACATCCCCTCCCACAGCATTAGTCTCTCGTGACAAATAAAGCCCTGTCCTTGTGTACACTGATATCCTCATTTGTGTTCCACTTTGTTAATGGCTACAATCGTGACAAACAGAGAATTCATGTGGTAAATTTGAGTTGCTAGAAGTTTTCAAGTGACACAATGTTATATATTTATACACATGGCTGCTTAGCAACTTTGTAGTAGTTCCACCCAGGAACTGAGGCATAAATGAGTAATTATGCTATAGCAGAGAGTGCATGAGACATTTATAAATGTAGGAACAGAAAGGTTATCAGAATTCATCACCTAGCAACAAATATAATATCATCAGCTCTCCTGTCTAGCAGGCATCTAGCAAGACATGCATTATAAACTCTGCTGCCTAGCAAGTTAACTTGGGAGTTTGAAGCTGAAATGAACTCTACAGCTAATTAAACTTAGCTCAGTGCTTCTGTAGGCTGCTTGTTTGTGTTTCAGCACATGCTTTATTCTGGAATAAACAGTTGCCATTCACTCATCCACAGATGGGTCACACTCAAACACTGACAGAAGCCAAGAAAATGAGAATAGAGAGACATCCTGCACTTTCTCATGGCTCCCAAGAAATCGAGACTGGCTGGTTAATGCCTGTAAATACAATGCACAGGAGCAATTCTGGGAACATGCTGAGATCCCTCCGACTCAGAACATGATCAAACTGTAGTGCCAACATGGTTCCCACAACGCAATTTTGGGGATGATTCCAATACAAAAGACTGGTTTTACAACTCCACACTTGTCTTAAACATTTCAAAGTGATGGATGTAATTATTCACCAGATTCACTTAATAATAGACTAGATCTTGCATCAATGAATATTAACTAAAAATAAAATTAGTTTTGAAGTACCAAATGCTTTGTGTATTCAGCCTGATAGACAACCTTCACTCCTTCCCTCCATCCTCTTTCCCCTCAGTGTTTTACATAAATACTCTGTTATTACAAAATCTGCTGTCTGGAAACTGATGAGCCTCATTATTGCACAGGCAATGGCTGTTATTGTACTGCAATGTAGAGTGATAGAGGTGCAGTGGTGCCACTACACTTCATTTTACTTTGTTCATCTCATATTATTTTTGGAAAGCAGTTCCTGATCAGCACCTCCAAGCCCTTTTATTTCACAAAACTCTTCATTAAAATTTCCTTCCAAAGCTGAACAAAACCAGATTTCATTGCAACCCTGAAAGATGTCTGTCAATGCTTTGAAGTTCTGCCAGAGACAAGTCTGGATTGGGAATATTCTACACCAGGGAAGCTTTCACAGAAAAGCAAGTTACAGACAGAGAAATGGATCCTGAACTGGCAAAGACAACACAGTCATTCTATCCATTTCCTAGACATGGAACAGTTCTCTCAGATGAATCCCAACTCCAAGAGATGAGAACATTTCCTTGCAGGAGAAGTTGGAGCCCAGCAGCCCTGGCTGAGTGCAAGTAGATTACCTGGCCAACCATGGTAAGCAATCAAGAAATAAAATACGGGCTCTTTACATCCCCCCACATCTGCTCCTGCCTTTGCAGACCAATCCTCCCTAGTTTGTACACTCAGTCTCTGGGCTCCTCCTCCTGACTCACATCTCAGGAGCATCTCACATCCCAAACAAGCACGAGGAGGAACGTGCTCAGCTCTTGGGGAAGTGTTTCTCACTGTGATTCCCATGCCTGCCTCCCACCCCCTCTCCTGCTGACACAACCTTTCCCTGCAACATTCCCATACAGGATCTGGCACTGAGTTGTGCTGCTCAACTTAGCTGCATTTGCAGACTTGTTTCCCAATTATTCATTCCTCCTCCAGCTGTCCAAACCAACAAAGGAGTAAACATTATTTTACTACTGATTTCACTTGCTGTCCCAGGAGGAGACTGCATTTTTCCCCCTTTTCCTTTACAAGTGTCTAGAACATCCTCCTTTATAGGCATGGAAAATAATTCAACTTTTATCTGTGTTAACATGTTGGGAGCTCCAGATAAATTGCTCATGTGAGGTCACACAGCAGGCACTTCCATAGAAACATGGAACAGTTAAGGATGGAAATTATCTTGGAGACCAAGTCCAACTTCCAGCCCAGTACAGCCACCATGTTCATCATTAAGCCATGTCCTCAGGTGACACATCCATAGGTTTTTTCCAGGGATGGTGACTCCACCACTTCCCTGAGCACTTCCCTGAGCAGGAACTTACCTGAGCTCCAATGTTTTAAAGCATTCCTGTGAAGGAATTGTTCCAGAGCTCAGGATGGCTCTCTCCAGTACAGAGAGCTCCACTGCCCATAGCTCTGCAGGGCCCTGCTCCCCTATAAAAAAGTGGGAATCACCACACAGGGTGTGCATGGATTCCAGTAAAGCAGCATTTGGACACAAGCATCAAGACTTGCCAGAACAGTCAATCAGCACACACAAAATAAATAGAAAGTTACCACCTGAGAGCACCAATTGACAATAGACAGTGTCACAAAACCTGCCACTCTCAGGAACTGAAAAGCTTTTCATAGGCCAAGAATGTTAAATTAATTCCATTGTCTCCATCCACAGAAGCCATCAGGTTTTTATTGCCACTGAAATGGGGTTTGGCTACAAGTATTGAAGAATTCATTTGCTCAAAATGCATCCTGTGACCTGCAGGGACCAGGGACAGCCACGGAAACTCCCTGAGGAAGTTCATCTCAATGACAAGCACATCTACAAAGTGTTGAAAATGTCAGACGGGGTGAGCAAATTGATAGTTAGGATTAAATAAGGATGTTTAAAGTACCAACACGAGCATGCACATGCTGAATGTGGACAAAAATATTTTGAAATACAAATTTGTGCATTTAATTGTTATTAGGAATGGGAAAAAATCCACCAAAGAAGATTCAAATACCAGATCTCTATTCCCATTCCAGACAGGCAGTGTTTACAAACATGGACCAGCCTCTTAACAGGCAGACACCAGCTCTTCCCAGGTAGCACAAGTGACACAGCATGGAATAACATCAGCAGGGAAAATCAAGAACCGAAAATTAGATTCTGCAAAAAGTTACAAGATTATGGATAGGAGACAAATGGAAAGGAAATGCAGATATTCCAGAGGGAAGTGTTACTGGTCTTTTGAGGAAGTTCTGTAATTCTTGGGCCACAGGACAGCAGGAGAGTTCATTAGTGGTGAGAGTGTTTGATTCTGTGTGATGGAAAAGCTGCACCCAAAATGAGTGTCCCAATTTCTGAGCTGGTGGAGAAAGAGAACACCAGCACTAGACTTTGGTTAAAAGGATCACGTGGGATTTAATTCTGTCTTCACCAGTTATTGTAAGCTTGACTTTTTATTCTAGGTCAAATAAAAATAAATGTTAATATTTTTTTA
The DNA here is from genome assembly GCF_028551555.1 of Melozone crissalis. Lineage (NCBI taxonomy): Eukaryota > Metazoa > Chordata > Aves > Passeriformes > Passerellidae > Melozone > Melozone crissalis. The sequence continues at coordinate 4,116,220 of NW_026535785.1, forward strand.
TAAATTATGAGATTTTAAAAAATTTTTTTTAATTTGAGCAGGGGGGAAAAATACCAAAAAAAAGTCCCACAAATTTCCAAATTTAAACAAATGTCTGGGCAAAAGAAACAATTGTTCTCACACTTGCACAAGGTGAATTATGAGGCATTATTCCAATAAACTGATGTGGAACATTGCTCAAAATTTACGTCAGAAAGAGAATTTCATTATGGAAAAAAAAATTTATAGATCTACAAAATAATCATAGCTTATTAAAAAACCATCGCCTTCCAACTAGCAAATATATTTACTGTTCTTTATCTTGTTTCAAGCAAAGTCAAAGCAAACCAGATAAACAATTTTTTCTATTTTAACTACCTATTGTAACTTTTTTTTACACAGATTCAATATCCATTCTATGTGGAAACAAATGTTGGTGCTGTGTAAATTAATTTCTTGTTTATTAAAATAATATCATATTCCCACAGGCACAGAAGGGAATTAGGAATTTCTCTTTTCAGATTTTACCTCCTCTATAAATCTTAAAACTTTATACATAGTTAATTAAAAACAGTTGCAGTGTATAACTCATATAGCATATATGAGCTAACATTTCTCATTAAGGCGACAGATTTTGGAATTGCAGCTGTTGTCTGGTAAATAAGTCCTTTTTATACATATCCTTCATAAAACAACCTCTTTTGCACATTCCTATTGTTTTGTTATTTTTTCCCCTGGTAGATATGTACTTTTCTGCTATTGCTTTAAAACTACATTTACCTGAGAAGCAGGAGTTTAAATCCAGGACTTTATGAAAGCTCAAAAAAACCCACACTTCTTAGCAAACATCAGAGCAGAGCAAATAATTCACAACAATCATTTATTTATAGGATTTGCCATTTATTTTTCTATTCACCACAGATTGCTAAATTCTTATATGTAAATTATTCATGAATTTCTGCCAATGCTTCTGCCATTTAAATTACTGTGAAAATGGAGTTGCAATTATTCTGATTTCAACATTGGCTCTGTCAGGTTTTTGGAGCACTGGTTCTGCTCCATGATTGGTTGCAACTTGCCAATTTGGAATATGTTTCAAGCATTACACTTGAGTACACTGTTCAAAATTTACTTTGTCAGTTCTATACTTGCAATTTGTGCTCTGAATATAATGTTTTCTGACATTTCCATACTGACAAAAGCTCGAGTGTAGACACAGCTATATCCTGCTTCAATGGACATTTCAGTGGCATTATTTCAGTCATTTTCAGTGCTAAAGCCATTATCAAAATACATGAGACTGACAGAGGAGGTTTTGACATTAACTGCCTCTGTGTTTTCTGCTGTTTATAAAGGTGCCTGAGTCAGGGGGGCCCTTGATGACAATCCCAGCTGGTTGCTGCTCAGGCCATCCATAAAGCGTGTAACCAGCACTCGAGGGAGGAGCACAAGAGATCCCACCCCAAGATCCCAAAAGAAAGGGAAAGGAATGGCAAGGAGCAATCCTTCCAAGCAGGAGGGCACACCTTGGCTCAATGGTTGATCCCTTCCACCCAGGAGGGAGAACTCTGCCAGGGAGCTGTTGATCACTTCAGCTAAAACATCCTGGCACCCCAACAGGGCAGCTCCAGCCAGGAGTCCCCACCTTCTCCAGCACCTGGAGCTCATGGATGTGCACAGAGGGAGGGCCCCATGCTGCCCCTCCAAACCTCTGCCAAAAAATAAGAGCTGGGAAACAGGGACTTTGAGACAGTTCAGTATCAAAACACAACCAGAGCTCCCCTAGGGTCAGATGAGGCTGAGGGGTTCTCATTCTTCAATTTCACAGCCAATGTGCAAAGAGATTCACCTCAGTCTTAGCATTACTGCAGAACATCCCATTTTAATCTCAGAATCTCCAGAGCTGCCTGTGCTGGGGATCTGCATTTGCACCTTTGCTATTAAAACTTGGCTTTGTAGCCAGTGCCTCTCCTGACAACAAACAAATGGCCTGAGGTTACACACAGATCAGGAGGGACAGAAAATACTCCAAGTTTCAAAGAGGTAACTCACCATCCTCTCAAACTTTCAACACTTTACTTCTTCCCATCACTTTTCAGAAGATAAACCTTGCAAGGGGACCGTTATAATTGAATCTCCCAGTGTTAGCAGCAATGCATTTTACATGAGAGAGCCTGATCTTGCTTCACAGGGTTGAAGAGTGTTTGCAAGCCAGTAAAGCCCCATCAGTTACTGTAATACATCCCTCTCTCCTCAAAACACTAAGCTCCAGCAGTGATGGAGGAGGCACTGAGTCGAAAAGCTCCGAATTTGAAAGTCTCATCATGTGAAATGAGGATAGATTATGTACAACATTCAGCCTGCTCATTTCAGGAGTGAAGTTTACCTAAGAAATGCACCTTTATATCACTACAGACAAAATGCAGTCAAAGAAATAATATCATAATCTAAAATTAAATCAAATGTAATCTAAAAAGTCAACCTACATTACATTAATAATTGCAGCTGGGATTTGGAAACAAAGCAATTTTTAAGAGGATGTATTTTGTATAAGTTTTTCTTTGAAGTCCCTGGGCAGCACATCAAAGAGGGAATGTAGCATGCTTATTCTCTAGGGATGGTTCTTAAAAAATCACAAAAACTCTATTGGGGACACACTTTGTCACTGCTCTCAGCAGAACAAACACAGAGAAGAAGGTTCTGTGTGCTGCCTTCAATGGAGATTTGAGCTGATTATCCCGTTTTGGTACGAAGAGCAGCAAATTTGGGAATTGGTCACCTCTCTGCACAAAATCAGGAATTACCCAGTGAGCCACCTCACTGGGACCTCCACCAAAGTGAAGAATCTCAAGTTCTGCTCCCAGTTTTTGGTGGAAAGCACTCTTGAGCCACGATCTCTGAAGGAAGAAATGTGTGTTTCATGTGATTCCTTTCAACAGCATCAAGATTTTACTTTTTATTTCCCAACAAGTATTTCAATACCATTCCAACAGTACTTGGAGGAGTAACCTGAATGCCTTTGCAGCCTGGATATTTGTTAGAGGAAGAGAAGTAAATCAGTTAAATTAAAAAAAAAAATCTAGATGGGGCACTGCAAAATTTTGTGCGAGCCACTTATGCCGCAGAAAATTGATTTTCCCGCAGGTTCTGCAGCTCTGCACTCCCTTTTGAAGTAGAGAAGCTAGATATATTTTTCTACATATATTTCTCTGAGCTAGAGCCCAGAACAGTTTTATATTTTGCTGAACATTTTCCAGCTGATTAATGTTGTGTTTACCAAACTATAAATATAGGATGATGCCTCCTTGAAGAAGTGATTTAACTTTTCTCCTTTAGTTTTGTAAATTGTATTTGCTGTGTGTTTTTAAATGAATGGTGTAAACATAAAACTGAAACTGGATCTCTACATTACATTTATGGAGAGATTTTCTTTTTTAATAATGAGCAATATCAAAATACCAATACCCATCCTGTGCACAAACAACTCGGATCTTTAACATACAGCATGTGCTGAAGTTTAATATAACCTCAGTAAGTTATTCAATAAAACAGAAAATTATTTCATTTTTAATGAGTTGATGTTTTAAGAGAGTTTTTAAGTAGAATTTGATGTTTGGTGGCTTCTTCATGTCCTCTCTAGGAAACCTCTCTGATGCCATAAACACAGCCTGGCTTTTTTGATTACTTTTTTTGGCTTCAGAGAGATTTGGGACATAGAGTTCTTTGTCTGGCTTCATCTGTTCACAGGAATATTTCTGCTTTTACTTTCTCACATGAAGGGGACGCTCATTCCTGCCTGCTGTAAGTTTGTACCCACTGACAGAACTGGCTCAAGCTCAGATCCTGGTGACAAAGGGGCTTTGCACTGATCCCAGAAGGTTCTGATTAAGCTGCAACAGGAAATATTATTGTTGAGATGTAACTGTACAGACATTCCTCTCTCACAGGGCGGGCAGGCCCTGGCACAGGTGCCCAGAGCAGCTGTGGCTGCCCCTGGATCCCTGGCAGTGTCCAAGGCCAGGCTGGACAGGGCTTGGAGCACCCTGGGATAGAGGGGGGCATCCCTGCCAATGTCAGGAGTGGAACAAAATCTTTCAGGTCCCTTCCAGCCCAAGCCAGTCTGTGATTCTATGATTCTATGACACCCCAATCTTCACAAAAATACAGGTTTTTTTCTCACCTCCCTTCATTTTCACAATAATATATTGGCAGTATCTAGAGGTGCTGGACCAAGTGGAGACATTTCAGTGCCACCCACAGCAGATGACATTCCCCCCTGCCACACTGGGATTCATCCGCACTGGGAGTTCAGCCCTTCAAATTGCCCCGATTATCCTGGTATTAGGAAATGTCTTTGGTAATGATTTTACCAATCCAGCCAGAGGTCCTTTCCAAAACTCCTTAGGTAACAACTCATTTCCCATTTCTCATTTTGACATTTCTTACAGAGCTCAGTACTTTCCCCCCCCTGATTTTGTGTAGTGTACAGATTATAAACAATGCTAAAATTAATTTGTGTCTCATGCATTCAGCTTCACCCTGCCTTAATCATTCTGCTGTGTGTTTACTTAGATAAATGCCTGACAATGCTATTGACAGTTCAAAGAAAATAAGCCATTTTCTTTATGCACGTACATCAGCACTGCTCAGATTCACCAAAAAAAAGAAAAAAAAAAAAAGCAGAGAGGGATAAGATCAAAAATAATCCTGGCTTAATCCAAATTCCATTCCCCCAAATTTGAAAGCATTGTAGTGCAAATATTTTACTAAATTATGCTATTCTGTCCTCTAAACAGCAAGAAGCCATGAACAACAATCTGATTAGTCAGGGCCCCTTCTGAATGGCATTAAAATTATTTGTTTTTCTCCCACCTCTCAATTCTCTCATTTGAGAGCTCTGTTCATTTCAGCCCTTGAATAAACTCTGTTCCAAATACACTGACAGCTCCTGACACTTATTGGGGAAAACAAATTGTTTCCATCAGAAATAAAGAATCTAGCTAGTAGTAAATAATACTTTTTTTCACTAAATGAATTGATTTTTTCTGCATCAATAAGTTTAGGTCTCAGGTTTAACAGGGTAAAGGAAATCTTCATGTTTCTATAACACTGTTAAAGCAATGCTTCCTTACCTTATTTAAGGCCCTGAACTACAACTGGGGAAAAAAACCCAGATTAAAGAATTTTATTTTCTTTTATTTTCAGAATACAAACATTTGACAGAAGCATATTATGTTTAATTTAAAAATTTGGAATAAAAGAATGCTTTGTTTTAGTCTTTTTTTGATTGCTCTCATTCATTTCACTCTCCTCTTCCCTCCAATTCATGTCAAAAAGCTCTTAGGAGCTCTAAATTGAGCTTAAGTAAACTTATTATTTTATAAACTTATTTCATAGACTTGCTGTTGAGAGTCTGGTAAATTTGTAAACCAAATGTTTTGTCATTAGAATGCTTTGCTGTCTTTACAGTAATGTTTCTACTTCAACATTTTTCCTTTCTTGTTTCACAGCTTTGAAGTCTTGTCCAGATCTAAAAGAAAGTAATTTGCTTTGGGTTTTTTTTTGGGTTTTTTTTGTTTGTTTGGGTTTTTTTTTTTTTTGGTTTTGTCTGTTTGGTTGGGGTTTTTTTACAAAATTTGAAAGTTTCTGTTGGACACAGATTTTTTTTCCATAGCAGGTTCAGTTTGTGTAATGGCCCCTTAGAGCACTGCAAGGCTACAACAGGGTAAAATAGGAAGGATAAGTATTGATGAGTGCAGAAAAAGGAACAAAACTGAGTGTTAAAAGACAAAGCAGCTTCTTAGCCTTTAAATCTGACATCCAGGACAGAAACAACAGCATTGTAAAAGCCAACTGTGTAATACAACTTAGGCTGACAGGTAAAGAAAACAAATAGTTATTTTGCTAATGTTGATGTATAGGTACATTCTTCTGGTTGTTAACAATTTTAGTCACTAAATTGTACAGCTACTGGGTTCTCTAAAAATGAGGGGCATTGATCATTTCAGTACTTGATGTGATATTGAAATCTTTAGCAATAAACTGGGGAACTCAAAATCAGTTTGTCATATTTGGCTTTGCAGTTTCACCTGTGGTTCAGTGGGCTGTTCCTAAATTGTGCCCCTCTCTGCAGTGTCGCAGGGAGAGTCATTTGAGCTGGAACATCCCAAAAATGGTACCCAGGCCCACAGGAACACCTGCAAAGGGTTAGCTCTGGGTTTAATGCCTCACCTTTGGTGCAGAGCTCACAGTGAAGAGTCTCAATCAGATTCCAGTGTCACTCACTAGCCTTGGTGATTGCAAGATCAGAGGTGCATTTCTGGGTGAACCCAGAAAATTGGTGAAACTGGGATGTCTCTCTCATTACCAAGGCTGGTTCATTCTAAACAAGTGGCTGAAGCACTTCCAGTCCTATCTCCTATTTTTCCATCACCATGTGCTTAAAATTCTACATATGCACCACCTTCACATGAAGGAACCTCATTTGGTGTTTGCTTAAAAACATTTTTTAATTTAAAAAATGAAAACACAGGGTTGTCAGCAGCCATCCCAACCTGACAATACATCACACCTACTTTGGGCGTTGCTTGCAGCAAGGCATTACACCACATCAGCCTCTGGAGCCAGAGAACACTGCAGGAATAGGTCATTAATATGGGCTGTGCAGGTCTGTTGTCTTTATTTAGCAGAGTACTCTTTTTGAAAAGACTTTCTCAATATTAAAAAATATGACTTTAAACTATGCTATTTAAAACTTTGTTGGAAATTGTGGGTGGAACTCCCAGTAGTGGAACACACTTCTAAAAAAGATATGTAAACCACTTAATTCTGAATATCAATATTCACAGTAAGTTTCTGAAATTATTTCCCATCTTTCTGTGCATGGATCACTTTGAAATCTCTTCTGCCAAGACATTCAGAAGTACAATTTCAAAGTTTACACTGGTTATTCTATGTCCTGCCATTCGTTATGTGATCTCATATAAATTTGCAGAAAAAAATTATTCAGTAGAGATACTACAAAATGTGGAGTATGTCTGTAACTATCTCCTTTATAATAAATATTAAAAATGTGGAATGCATCTGAAACTCTTCCCCGGTGCTTATCAAATATTTAACGAATTTTGAGTGAGGGGTTTGTGATGTTGCCACAATCTGTGGCCAGGAAGACTGGCAGTCACAGCTCACCTGCCTGGCTCCATGACTGTAACCCAGCCACCACTGAGAGCACCCGGGAGTGCTGCTCCGTGCTCCGATTGCCAACTGCACAATGTGACAGCCACCAGCCCCAGCCTGAGCATCCTCACAAATCACAGCTCCTCTGGAAACCCTTGAGCCACCTGATAAGATGCTGATAGCTGTCAGTGGCTCTGGAGCAGTTGTGCAGGTGCTCCCCTCAGCAGCAGGGCCAGGTGAGTATTTGCACACCTAATGGATCATCCATGTGTTTACCCACCATAATTACTTGTGTCCCTTTGAGAGCTGCACACGCTTCAGAGCACATGGAGCTCTGAAAAACCTGGGTCTGTTTGTTTTTAACAAAGAGAAGCTTTTCTATGTCCTAGTTGAATGGCACAACCAGGATCTCGGATAAGGCTGGAAGATGTTTATCTCCCAACAATGCTGCTGTGGGTGTTCATTTGGGGAGCAAATCCACACAAGCTCACTGCATTTATGTAACTCTTTCAACAGGTGATCAAGTGTCATTACAACCTAAAACACAAACCCAATTCAGATGTTAAATATTCATACAAATCTGCCTAATTAATAATAAATAAAGGAAAAAATACCCTGTGTTAATTTTAAGAGAAATTCTATCACATTCTCAGAAACTGCAGCAAAACAACAAACCCCAGGCTCTGAGCTGTCAATTAGTTATTCTGTTCTTCCCTGTGAGCTTTTCCATAGGTTATGCATTAAGGAAGTGTAAATGATGTCTGCCTGACTGTATTTTCTATACCCCTGACAGCTGCTTTCGACACAGCGTTGTTAACTTGAACTTGCATTCAATAAAGGCTCTTTCTGCATTATTGTCAGCAGCACACTGTAGCCCCTTTTAGGCAGCACCTTTCTTTCCTTGCTGACTGCTCCTCACTGATAGCTCAGGCTTTATCAGCAGAGCTTGCTTTGTCAGGTGTTCCTGATGCCTGTAGGCTGACCATGGAATCCTGGTGGATGTAGAAGATCCTCCCCCATAGAAACACGATTGTGGTCTCAGCAGTGGGGATGATTCCAGCAGAATTCCAAGCCAGCTCACCACACATGGTGTAGGAATAAATACCACAGCTGTGCTGGAGAGTGTTAAAGCCTTATTTGTCACGGAGCATTCAGCACAACTCCTACTGCTCCATGCAGTCGCCAGTCAGCATCCACAGCATCCCTCTGCCAAGAAGGGACAATCCTTGAGGAGGAGGAGGGGGAAGGAGATTTCTCATCAAATATCTCCAGTGGGATTGAAACAGCAGCACCTCAATGTTCAGAAATGGATCACCCTGCTCTGTGGGCTTTTCCACTGGCCATCCTCCAAGGAATGGTGGGAAGGGCTCTTCCTCCTCCAGCCCTCCGGGACATGGAAGGAGTCACTGCCTTAGGAGCTGCTCCTGCCACGCTTGGTTTTATTGTAATTTATTAAAATTTTGTGTGAAGGGAAGGGGAGGGATGGCTTGGCAATACCAGGGAATGGAAAACAAAGGAGACCTTTGAGGTATCATTATTTCCCACTGAGGAATAGGGAACACACAGCACTGCATAATATATCCTGAGTTCATCACAAACTGTGGGAAAAGTACAAGCTCAGAAACAAGATATTTTATGTGTTAATAACACATTTTGCATGTTATAGTATCATTTCACTCATTCTGCTACAATCACGGTCACACATAAGTGAAATTCCGGAGTAACACCAAGGCCACTTTTCCCTTGAAGTATTATCACAACTGAGCAATAAATTATTTAATGACATTTTCAAAAATGTCTAAAAAGACACTGCAACTTTCCTTCTGCTCTGAATAACTGTTTAAAGAGATGGGAGAACAGAAATTTGGGAGCCAGTTTAAGCAAAACAGAAAGAAACTTCAGGATTATGGAAACAGAAAATAAGTCAAAGGAATAGACCAGATAATAAGAAATCATATTATCATGCTGGAGAACTCACAAATTCCCCTCAGTCCCAAGAGCCAATTTTGGCCCTTACACACTTTTTGTCATGGTCTGTCAAATTTTGCTTCCCTAAAGCAAGGAAATAACCTCGGGGTCAGATCCTCCTGCCCTTTGCCAGGTAAATCATTCTCTTAACACCAAGAACATGAAGATTGGGATTCCCAGCTTTTCTCTTCCTATTGCTGAAAAAATGATACAACTAGAACAAATAAATCACTCCATCTGACTTTTTTAATCTTGGAAGAAGAACAATGTGTCTTTGGGGAGAGGTGTGTTATAAAGTAGAGCAAGAAAACAAAATCAAATATTTGAATAGTTAATTTCATTCTGTCCCTAGCAATAATTCCATAAAATACATTGGTACAGAACAGCATAAAAGTCAACATTTAGCTAAAGGTAGCACAAATATCTATAAATAAGTAACTACTAATAGTTCCCTTTATGAACATTATTATTCTTGCTATAGATATTTAAGCTGAAAGTGACCAGGAGATGCTGCCAAATGAAGGGAGAGGTAGTGAGGAAGATCATAAATACACTGGGTTTTTGTTTTGTAGTAGAGAAAAGTGCTGATCAGTTTTGCCTCAGTGATGTTGAGCGGTGCTCATGCTGCTGGGAGACAGAGGAGCAAGAGAACACCTGGAGGAGCTGCACTGCCCCCACTTTCCTACCCACCATTTCCTATTGATGAAAGATCTTTAAATTTCTGAGGTTAAAGAGAAAAAAAACACAAAGGGAAAACCCAACAAAAATCCCCTGTGTTTTCCATCAATGCTTCTCCCCATGAATGCTTCATTTTATCAAGCAAAACTGTCACTCTCCAGTCAGACTTTCCTTTCTCGTTAAGCCTTGAAATTATGTTACATCCCAATACATATTTTTTAAAAGGTCCTTTTTTCAGTACAAGGAATTTGCAATGATCAAAAGGCTGACCTGCTTGTGTGATCAACCACAGGAATAGCAGTAACACACAATGCCATTCCCTAGCTTAGCCTAAAAAACAGATACAGAGCTGTTTATGAGGGAACTTTCTCCACTTTCACTCCTTATAGAAACCTATAAGTTACTACAAACAACTCAATTTCATTCCACTGTAAATTTCATTTCAAATGCTTTGGGGTTTTTTTCTATTTGTTTGTTTTCCCATTTCTAGAACAACTTGAAATATAAAAAGCTTAGCAGATTTACAAAAACATGAGAATCCAGAGGGGAAAAAAATCATTTACAGTATATCTTGGTGTTAAGGAGCAGAAAAATTAGTTTTCTAAGGAGCTGAGTGTGGAGTTGTGATGGCCTTCTACTCCTGGCTACTAAATAGTGCTAAGGACAAAGTTTTGAGATACTTCTGAGACTTCCATTATGGATTCCAAAACAGCTACTCCAAACAAACTCATTAAACCCCCTTAGATTCTGGCAGAAAGCACACAACACTCAGGTCTATAAAATCTCCAGAATAGAACCACACTAAAAGAAAATTAGGCAAGTAATTTAAAAGGAGAAGTCTGGTTAAACTCTCGATCTTTTAAAGAATTCCAACACCTTCAGCTGAAGTTAGGCAGAACTGTAATATTTGTGTGCTTCTGAACAAAGATCTCCAATAGACAGGAATTAAAAATAAAAGGAGCACATTTCATAAAAACAGAGATGCAGCATGGCCACATTGAGCCACTGCACCAGATCTGCAGCCTAGTCCCCAAGTGGGGAGAAAATCTGCAAAACCTAACACAGGAATGACTTGAAATGCCTGAGAACCACTAATGAATCCCATCCTGCTCCAAAAAGCCCAAACAAACAAACAAACAGAAAAGGAGCTGGCACTGCTGTGGTAGTGCTTGAATGCAGCCATTATTCCATTCAGTATTTGCTAAGTAGATTCCCAGGGCTGCAATCCTGAAACAGACAGTGCTCAGCAGAAAGAGAATTGAAGGTATTTTATGAAAATGAGATTGCTCCAGTGGCCAGTCTTTAAAGCCTCCTACATTTGTATTAGACAAGACAGAGGTAGAGCTCAGTGTTTTAGAGCTATTTAAATTCAAACCAAGACATGCATGAATGGCAACACTTGCTGAGGCAAAGTATTTCTTCTGAAAGGCAGCCTGTGGGGCAGTTAATCTTGGAAATCCTGGGAATTGTTTACACATTTGCCACATTCTTGAGGACTTTTTGAAACAGAAGTCAAAATATAGGTACAAGAAAAATTGTACACTCCCACCCTCCAAAACTATGATGAAAATATTCACAAAGGTCCACTGAGCACATTTTCTGCCCTGAGCATCCTACATGGTCCTAAATCACGGACATAGTACAAACTCGGATTTAAAGCTTTTTCGGTGAAGAAATTATTTTGCATCCACAGAAATCAAAAGGAAAAAAAAAAAAAATTATACATCAGGAAAAATTCTTACCCTTTTTTGTCAAGCCTAAACCTGATGTACACAGAGATGCAAGTGTGGCAGTTGACAGCGCATTCCCTAAAAAGCCAGCTAAAGAACAGATCCAATGATGCCTGATACCATCCTTCTCCTGAAGTTTTCCATAGCAGCTGGACCACTTAAGCACATAGATTTGAGGCAGCAAATGAATCACAAAAGCTTTAAAGTCTTTCTTTGTTTTGTGGTCATTTGCTCAAACCCCTTTGATGTTACCTTGGCCTTTACCTGGACCTTTCCTGCAAAATGAGCTGCACACCAGGGACAGCTCCCAAGGCAGCCCTGGAGCGTCCCTGCAGAGCTCTCACCAGGGAGCAGCTCTGGCTTTTCTCACTGCCATTCTCTGGGGATTTGTGTTATCCAAAGGGAGAAAGTTCCTTGGCAGAGGTTGGAGGGTACAGGAGACCCAGAGTTTGGGAGCAGAGTCCTGTGGGGCTGCTCCTTGGAGCTCTGTTAATGCTATCTGTAACTAGACAGGGCATTCCCCAATCTAGATAAAGGCAGGAAAAAACCAAAAACAACAAACAAACAAATAAACAAACAAAACCAAAACCCAACAATGTCTGCTTTTTTACTTTCATAAATGGTTACAACATCAGAAGATCCATAAGAGGAACCCATCACTGCAAGCAAATCAAGAACAAATTAGGAAAATTGTTTCCTGTGGCAAAGCTGAATATCCAGCATCCACAGCCTGTCTAGCACAGGCTCCCCATGGCTGAGGAGCCCCAGGACCTGCAGCCCCTGCTGCATCCCTGAAGGAAGAGCAGCAGCAGAGAGGAGCAGCAGAGAATGCAGCTGTTGAGCAGTTGGCCTTTTTATCACCAGCCAGGGAACACTAAAAACACCACAGCAGAGATCAGAGCATGGAGATCTTTACTATAACACAAACAAGCTGCCCTGGCAGCATTAATCAGCCTATACAAGGATAGAGAGCTCATTAGACTAACAATTCCTCTCTGAGGCTCCATGATTAAAGCAGAATGAAAATAACATACAGCCCAAGACACACCAGAGAATACTGAATACAATGTAGGTGTCAGCACGGCTAAAACTATATTTTGTAGCAGCCATAACAGCCACTATTGAGCCATTCTGTAACTCTGGGCAGTTGTCTGAATACAAATCTAAGGCTCAGAAGCTCCAAAGTCTTTCCTATGAGGTTTGAGGGAAACTGTGTAAACTTTACATATGTGCAAGGCCATATTGAAACTGATTTCCTGCCATTGCACCCAAACCCAGCCTTGCTCTCACACTGTAGCAAACACTACTTTCTAGAAGTAAAGTGGCATTTTCTGGCGCTCACCCCTAGTAAATAGAGCTCCAAGCAGCATTTGCTCCTTTTTCACCCAGCTATCCCAGCCACAATTCCCAAAAGAGCTCCTTTCTCTAAGAACTCTGAGTTTGTGATTTTGAGAATTAAATAGCAAAGCAAATGTCAGCTTGCAAGGTGCTCTCAGTCACCATCTCCTGTTTGGTAGGTGTTAAAATGCACCTCAATTACTAGAAAACTCTACAAAACTGTTGACTTTTTTATCTCCAATTCAGTAACTAGGTTTTTGGGGTTTTTTTTGCTAAATCTCCCATAACTATTAACAGAGGAACGATAGAATGATAGTGGAACATTCTGTTCAGAGAGAGACTATTAGCTTGGCATTATCTAGCACAATATATTGTTCTGGTTTACTTTGCAGTGGGGGAGAAAAGAAAATAATGAAATAAAAATATAAATCCGTTCCTGGTCTATATTTTTTGTGTTTGATCCCATTTTCCTAATTGGTTCTTGTGCTCTGGCAAACCTGTCCAGGTGACAGAGCAGCCAGAGGGAGGTGAAAACCACCGAGGTCTTCAAGCTCCACAAGTACCCTCAGACATAATGGAGGGATGTTCTTCCAATCTCATCAAACTCAGGATTCGTGCAGATTTTCCCTGTGCCTCTCCATACCACACTGGATGTCTCACTCCCTGGACACAGCTTTTGTTCTTTTCCACATTCTCCTGGCACATCTCTCTGACTTCTTCCAGAAATGTTTGCTCCAAAGCTTTGTTTCCCCACAGTTGGAGCTACTCTCATCCTGCACCACTTTCCCTCTCTCCTGCATTAGGTGCTTTTACCCCCGCCCCAAACCTTTGCTAAAAATTTCTTTCTCTCAGTTCCTTTTAAAGTTTTCTCTACTGCTGTTACTAGCCAAATGACAGACTTTCAAATTTCATTCAGCACCGAATATCTTTAAATTGCAATAACCTGCAATTTCTATTGTGCTGCCTTTCCCTTGTCCCATTTAATTCCAGAATGCGTTCTGGCATACAGACAATGCATTAGGGAGGTGGAAATGGAAGTGGGGACAGCAAATGGCAAATAGAAAGTCTGGAATTTTGTGTTTGCATTGAAATGTATGTATGTGAGACGCAGTTAATGGCTACTGCAATATTGTCTTCTTCAGCTTATACAATACCAGTGAAAAAATAAGTATATGAACATGATTTTTTAAACATGCAAAAACCACTGAAACACTATAACAATAAAAGTAATTTTCAGTATTTTTAGAAAGTGGAAGAAGTTTTAAAAATTTGACATATTTTCCTGACTTTTCTATGACACTGGAAGTACACCATTTGACAGGGAGAGGAAATTAAATTAGCCTTGAAGTCTTGTACAAGTTATGCCTTTTTAAAGTATTTTTCTCTCACTGGCTTTGATCGTATAATCCTAGCAAAAATAAATGTGCATTTGGTTTTGGGTATAGTTTTTTTAATGCAAGTTTTGTGCTTTAAATTATTTTCAGGCTCATTTTGAAATAGTGAAAAAACAGGTTCCTAGACAGAATTGTCTGTTTAAAAGTCTCATAATAGGCCTGCAATTTTTGAAAAGCCCTGGCTCTTTTCTGCTCTTACATATAATTTCTCCTCTGCTCAAAAGAGATGGATTATCAGAATGCAATGGATTCCATGTCATTAACATGTCATGTACAGCATTTCATGTAAGCGCAACCTGCCTGGAAATGAGAATGAGGGTGGCAGGTTCTGGCTGTGACTCCTCTGCAGCCCTTGGGCAGGGAAGTTCTTGTTTGTCAAAATGTGCACAGCAGGAGAAGCTCAGAGAATCAAAGCCAAGAGCAGCTAAGATTTGCAGTAGATGGAGCAAATAGATGATGTGGCTCTCTAGAGGAACAGACTTTACAGGAAAATTTAAATTGTTCATGTTTTGTTGTTCCCGTGTATCTGAGTATTTCCTCAGAAGTCTCCAGGATTTTGATGGAAACCTAAAGTACACTCAAGTGGGAACTCTGACCAGGAAGGAATTCAGTCTTACTGGACCTCATCAGCTAAACATCCAGCACATCAAGGTCTTTCTATGTAATTCTTGAAATCTGTGTGTCCTGCACACTATGAAATACAAAAAACTCCCAATGAGAAACCTGGAAGAACATCTGGGATATGTCCAGTTGAAATAAATCAGTGGGAATTTAACTCAATTCACCTTACTGGCGTATGAGGAGGATTACATAGGATTTCAGAAGAAATCCTATCTCTTTTTTCCCTAAAAAAGGACATATAATATTAGTTAATCCTCTTTAGATTAACCTGACCAAACCAATGCACATGAAAAGAAAACCATCACTAACTGCTTTAATTCATCTTGGTCATACAAACAGTACCTGGAATGGGTTCTCAGCTGAAATTGAATGGACTTAAAACAGTTTCACCTGCAAAGAATGTGTGGACATTGCCAATGACATCAATTGAAATGTCCCTGATTATGTCAATGGAAATTCAAAGTGTTTTTCGGAGGAGGGACACAGTACATGTAAATATATAATTATTCCAGAGTTTGCTAAGTACAGTTGAGAAGAACCTGGCCTAAACCTGCCTAAACCTGAGCATACCTGAAAAACATTAAATGATTCTTTCAGAACTGTGTTTTTACTGTGTCCCTCTATTAAGCAACCAAATAACAGCAAAAACCTGCTACAAATCCTCCACTTTAACTCTTGCACGTGGAACTGAAGATGACTCCAAAATATTTATGGAAATACAACTTCCTTAATGCTATGAGTAAATGGGAAAAATTGCAAAGGAAATCTATTTTGGTATATAGATCTGGAACTAAAAATCATTTGTGTTTTAAAATAATGTCAGTGAGGTATGCTGTGATATTGATTTTTTTAAGCAGAAGTCTCTGTTTAATTCAACAGGGAAGTTCTGCTGGAAACAAAAGGCTTCTGCATGCCTGCTGTATTTAGTGCCAGCTGATGTATCTCAGAACAACACTGATTATTATAGACACATCCTGATTCATTTCAGCTGAAAATTTGGCTTTTAGAAGCTGATGGAAAGCATTTGTCTGCTCCCCAGAAGGATGAGAACAGAAGCAATGGTATTATTTGGATGTCAGCAGGCAAGACATTGCTGTAGAAGACATTTGCTTCTAAACCAAATTAACAGTGAATAAAAGTTGCCTTTTCCAAAAGCTTTACCTGAAGCTGCCACTGTGGCTGTTTGCTTACAGGTTGATTTTATCTGACCTGGGTTTAGGAGTCTGCCTGTGGTCAGAACAGCCCAGGAACCTGTGTTCTGCTCCCTGGTTTTCAACTTCATCTGCTGCCAATAGAGCAATGAAAAAATTATGGTTCAAGTACCTTTAACAGAACTTAAGTAAAATAAACCAGGAGGCTTAATTTATACCTCCTTGGGTAAGAAAACATTTATTATCAGGATATGTCCATGTTAAAGTGCTTTGTTTGATCTCAGGGCAGAAGAATGTGTGCACTGAAGGAAATAATGGGGCTGCTGTGTGTGCCACACCCTGGAGTTAAATCCCACCTGATTCTCCTGGCACAGGGCCTAGCAGGAATTGCTTTAGCTCAGGGGCTTTGCAGGTTAATCTAACCACACACTGCAATTAAGGAAAACAATGAGCATGAGGGACACCCCACTTTGCTTCAGAAGACAAAATAAAGTACTATTTACAAAGGATGGAATTGAATTTCTACTCAGTTCTCCAATAATGGTCAAAATACAAAATTTTTTATTTTATTTTCTTCTGGTTTTCTCCCGGAAGAGCCAGTTCAGGGAAACCACCTGACCCATAAGTACAGGGGGTAGAATGAAGTGGCCATAGGGGTTCTCTGTGGATATGTAAGTTTTGAATTCTCTGCAGAATATGTTGATTACTGAAGCCAGAAATACTCATTGGCATCACAATATAAGGGAAGACACTAATCAGGGTAAAAAAACCCATGATGGTATTTTCAAAATCATACCAACATTCTTATTCAAGGCTTGTACCATAATTCACTTTAAAACAGAAATTCTGTATATTTAAGCTAAGGTACAAAGAAAATGCAAATACAAAATTAATTAGATTAGAAAATATTAGGGTTAATTTTCTTCTTCTCCAGTAATATATCTCAACTGTCCCAGCAGCTAAAGTCATTTTTTAAATGCATTCTGTGATATTACAAGTCACAGTTTGAAAGAGAGAGCAAAGCCTTCTGTAGACTAAATGGTTTTACAGTACCTGATACAATGATTAGAACTGATTGGGACTTAATTAAAGAGTGTTACTGATTGGTTATTGATTCACTATTGGGAGGTTTCACATCTCTGGTTCTTATTTTAATGTGAAATTACACCCTTGGACAAGGTTATCTGCACTACATATCTCAGATACAAAACTCTATTTTAATTAAACACAACTAGTCAATACAATGTTATATTAGAATTATTCAACAGCAGCACAGCCCTGCTTCTTTTATATTCTGATTCAAAGAGATGATGCAGATCTCTATTGAGATAACAGATTTTCTGAGCTTCTGAGTCAGAGAGAGATAAAAATGAAAAGGAAAAACACAATGAATAAGATTCATGGTTTTGCTATTCCATTTGACTCTGTCAGTCTATTGCCATGACTTTGCTGAATCCAGCACCTCCACTGCCTTCAGGGGCATTTACCCACATGCACCATTTAAAACAGAATGAGGAAAAGTCTCAGCCATTGATGAGTGGGGACTTGGACTTTGAATTAATCTGGGAAGGGATCAGAGCTGCTTCTCCTCTCAGCTGGAGCATGAAGGAAGTGTGGTCTGTGCTCTGGCACCTCTCCCTTATCCTCATGGACATCACAAATATTGATCTCTGAGCAGAGCCCCACAAACACAAATGCTCACAGTGAGGTAAAAATGATCCTGCTCTTCCTGAACCTCTCCACTAAACCCAGGATCCCTCGCCATTCATCCAGCTAAATAAAGGATAACACAATTAAGATAATTATCCCCTGTGCATTCATGGTGTATTTGTTGCACGACATGCCTCCTTAGTCACTCTGAAATTACTTTATTTATTGAGAACAACAATTATAGCACCAAAACAAATTATAGCCCAGAAATGTTCTTTCCACCTGGCTGAGGGAAAAATGATGCTGGGAGCCAGAAGGGCTCTGTTATTTATTCTGTGCTGCGCCTAACAGAATTTTCAGAGTCAAGCAAAAGGACCACAAACCACCTGGTTTGGAGGTGGTGTTGGAGAGGAGAGAATGAGAAACTTATTCAGAGCTTCTTTAAACTCTGAGATTCTTGCAAGTATAAGTGAAACTTTTTCCTCTTATTTCTGTACATGCAACAAATTTAATTGTAAAGTATTCTTTTAAATAAATTACAAAATAAAAACCTCCTCCTTTTCACTAGAAAATTCCTCACAAATGGAGCAGGAGAAAAATTATTACAAACTGTTTTGACCCAATAATTCCCCAGCATAAAGTGAAATAGATACATTGATGGAATTGAAAATTTGGTGGAATATAAACTTGTCGCAAAAGCAGGAAGGAAGGCGTCCCACACTCACTGTAGTATCACATGCTGCTTTAGCAAGTGAAATGCCAGATTTGGGTCTGATCCTCTACAAGGCAACCAAGCATCATTTGCCCAATTTAATAGAACACCCAAACCCTTGTATTTTGACAACTCACTAATAATCCTGAAGTCAGAGGATCTGACCATACAGTGAATATTTAACAGGGAGTGAGGCACTCGAGCACATATTTAACATTAAATACAATCTAAAAAGGCCTGCTCATTAGCTTGGGTGTTCTGGTGAGTTAAATGATGGATTAAGCACTCATTCCCAGCCAAGGATCCAGCCTTCCAATTTTATTGTCTCATTCTCTTACAGGCACTCATTTATGCAAACAGAGGTGAGTCTCTGCTCAGTTTAGTTGGTTGGGTACCCTGTCATCCTTACCTGGCTTTCCAATTTGTAATTCCTTAATTAAAAAGCAGTGTTTCTGCCATGGGAACTTCCACAATGAAGTTATTTCTCCATTTTATTTATTCCATCACAAACCCTACACACTTTGCAATTTTCTGCTGGATTTCATCTGCTATTCATGACAATAAACAACATTAACTAGGTCAGCTTTATATACTGCTTTATATAAGATCCTGCTTTCTTTAGCATCAGGTTGGCCACCAAATTATTTCAAGAAACACTGGCAAAAAGGTTGGGTCCTGTATCAGATGAGCACCTAACAGAAATGGAAACAATACCAACCCTGTCAGGGGGTCACTAATAAACTTTTCCTTAATTATATATTCTAAAATCCCAATTGAGAAATTCTTTTTCTCCTATCTTTCAAAACAAAACCTACATTTTGACAAAAAATATCTCCTTCACTCTTCCTCAACTCCTTCCTTGTCTTTGATCTTTGAAGAACCCTGAAATAATGACTTGTCTGGAAAAACTTCTTCCCCAAGGATGAAGTGTAAATTCATTTTTCTGACTGTGTTATATTCAATAGCACAAACAGAAGTCAAGAATAGATGTAACTTCTGTACATGTTGTTTTTGAAATGTGAACATGTTAGACCTAAAATATGCATCTTAATCCAAGATGAAACAGCAACTGCTACCAAGAGAAAGACAACAATTTACAGAACAATTACTTGACAACGATATCTGAAATGTTTCAGTGGGGGCCTGACTGAAAAGCCTCTGAAGTCAAAGGGAATTCCTTCCATTATTCCAAGCAGAATTTAGGCAAGGACCTTGTTTCCTGAAGAATGTTTATTCATCAGGTAGCGATGAATAAATGCAGATAAAACTATCCCATAACAAGCTGCTCGGTGGTTACAGGAAAGTGTCCAGAATGGAACCAGCACAGGGGGAGAACACACTGTGGTGTTCACAGGGGTCTGAGGATGAGGGAAGAGATGAGGATCTGACTCCATGTTTCAGAAGGCTTGATTTATTATTTTATTATATATATTACATTAAAACTATACTAAAAGAATAGAAGAAAGGATTTCCTCAGAAGGCTAGCTAAGAATAGAAAAGGAAAGAATGATAACAAAGGTTTGTGACTGGGACAGAGAGTCCGAGCCAGCTGACTGTGGTTGGTCATCAATTACAAACAACCACATGAGCCACTCCCAGATGCACCTGTTGCATTCCACAGCAGCAGATAATCACTGTTTACACTTTATTCCTGAGGCTTCTCAGCTTCTCAGGAGGAAAAATCTTAAGGAAAGGATTTTTCAGAAAATATCATGGCTACAAACACAGCCCAGCCTGGCACAGGGACAGGGGAGAGGTGTTTGGGACACCTGCAGTGACATCTCTCCTTGGCACAGGGAGCAGCACTGATGCCTTTCACAGCCCTGATGGCATCTGCAATATTGCACTGCCCTGCAGAAAGGCATTGACGAGGCACTGGAGTGAAGTACAAATAATCAGAGGGTGAGAAATATTGATCTGAGGTAATGACAGAGAGAGCCAGACTGATCCAGCTGGGCTAAGGGAAAACAAAAGGTGGGACCTGAGAGCTCTGTACAAACACAAGAAAAGGGCAGCTTTCAGCAGAGAAAGGAATTATTTAGGGTCTTTCACAGAAGAATCAGCAGCAGTAATGGAAAAAAGGGGAGGGGGCACTCTCCTCTCGTTCTTCACAAAAGCAGATCTAGTCCTCTATGAATAACAGAAGTTGGTGCATTGAGAATTCAGGGGAAAGCTCGGTAGTAACTCACAAATAAGTGACCCAGAACCGATTGGGCACCCACAGAGCTGTCCTGTGGCTTATTCCATGTTTGCAAAACCTACTTGACTCTGTAATTAGGCTGAAACCCCTTCCAGGCAGGGCACAGAGCAGTGGAGTCTTTATCTTAACTGATGTTCTGGCTATAAATAATACACCAAGCTAGTTAACAACAGACTAAACTTGTTAGAAAGCTTTAGGCTGGGAGCCTACAAGTGTGGTGCAGTTTGGGCTCTAAATAACTGCAAACTCCAACCCAGCAGAGCTGAAACATCAGGGATGTTGTAAGGAGAAAGTCTAATTTGGGGAGGTTTTGAAATCTATATGAACATCTGTTTTATTACTGTCCTGGCAATCTGTAAACCCTCCAACTCAGAAAATTCCCTTGCAGCAAGAACATTAGTGAAGGAAAATCAACAAAAAGAATTCCCCAAATTGCCTTCTTCAAGAAAACCAACATCTTTCTTCATATTTTTGAACTATGAGTGGAATTTAGGTTATGAAATCAAGGCACTATAATACAGTAGGAACTAAATTTTCCAGCACTCATTCATAGCACTTGATACAATATCTAAGATATATATTGTAAAATACAACAAAAGCAAAAGGCCGTCTGAACTGAATATAAAAAATACTAATGCAATAAATAACACCAGAATCACAATGCAGGAAATGGCTCTTTTCCCATTGCACTCCAAAACTCCATTATGAGGATGTGAATATTCTTATTTCTGCCTTGTTTTTAGCTCTGTGTGGTGACAGATGGGCTTTCGACCTGAGTTCTGGGACTTACATTAGGCAAAGGACTTGTGAGATGGAATGTTTATACTTTTTCTAGTTTCTGAAATATTGCAGAACTTGTTTCTTTTCAAACAAGAAGAAATAAAATGTAGGCTCTCATAGCTCGGGGATGTGGGGTTCTAAAGACATACTTAAAAAAATTCAGATTCCTTGAATTTGAAATTCACTGCACTGGATGTCACAGGACCAAGTCACAAGCCCCCTTTCCAGAAATCACAGAACTATTAAGATTGCAAATTCCACATCAACAAGAAAACAGCATCCATGTAAACCATCCAGAGTCTAAAGACAGTGATATTCAAATAAACACAAAATGGAACTGTGAGTTTTTAGTTTGAGTTGAGTGAGAACAAGTAAAACCAAACTTTCCAGCTCTGGGTGAGACATGAACCATTCCTGTCTGAGGTTCATCCTCTTGTTTAATCTAATGATGAAAAAAAAAAATTAAAAAAACCAGACCAAACCAGAAACTTCAGTCAATATAAAGATTTTTCCTTTGAGGTGACTAATCCCAATTTAAAAGAAAACAAATAACAATCCCATATCCCCTTCATATGCTGCCTAAATCCTTGCAGGCCTCCTGGGGCACATGACTGTACTCAGAGCCCTACAGGCACACACCAGGGTTGTTTGTGTCCTCAATAAAGTAAAGAAAATAGAAAACACAAAGACCTACAAGTCCTCTCTATCCCCTTCAACATCATCCTTTATATTTCCACAAGTTCCAAGTAAATAGCTTGAGTTCCCTGGCATAATTCACCTCACTAACACTTATTTACATCATAAAACCCAGCTCATGTTTTTAGTGGGATAATTAAATACAGAAAGGAGAAAACAAAATATCCTTCCAGTCCAGGCAGTCAAGGTGTTTTCTGCGGCCTGAGCATGGTCCTTGGCCAGGGCACAAAATAAAGAGCCCAAATGAGCAGAGATTATGTCCAACCTCAGCCCAGCTGTGCTCAGACCTGGTGTGCTCCACAGAAAGAGCTGGGCTTTTACCTGTAATACATAAACCCTACACACTTCATCTCGAAAGCTTATTTTCTTGAAGCATGAGGTTTAGTCCTAAAAAAAGGGTTGTGTTTAATTGCACTACAATGGACGGATTTGAAGCAAAGCTCTGAATAATGGAACTTTATCCCCCTGCAAACAAGAGAGCTGACACAATGTATTCAATATTATAAATCCTGCTGTGTTGCCAAACTTATAATGAGGCATTCTTAGAGGAAAGTCTAATGATGGAGGAAAAAAAATACACTTTTTTTTTTCCTTACATGGGATCATAAATTTCCTCAGAATCACATCTAAACAGTAAGGCACTACCTACAGGAAAACAAATTACCATAAAGCTGTTTTGTTGGTTTAAGGTGGGGCTTTTTTTTGTATCCTGATGCAGATTAGGGTTTTTTCCCCCTGAATATTGCATTAAAGGTTGGGTATTAGAGCAGAACTTTTAACACGAGCAGTTTGAAACGTGGAAAACAGCTTTGCTGAAAGATTTCTCTCATCTCCTGCCTGTTTATTTATTTTCAAATAAATTCATATCTGCTTAACTCTGAAGTCTACAAATACATAATGACACTGTGTTGTACAAATTTGAAGGTTAAGCTGTATCTGCCAGGAATAAACCCAGTGCATTAAGAGATCATGTTGAAAAAACTCAAAGTTTCCTATTTCCCTTTCTAGATGGGAGAGTGTGTTTTGGTTTCTTGGTGGGAAGAAACCCTTTGTTTTCTTTTCATAAGTATAAAGCCTTTGGACGCCAATGCAATTCTTAATAGTGGAACAACTAGCAAGAAGAAAGTGCTCCAAGGCAACATTATTTTTACCTTGTGGAACCCACAGTGTCCCTTTTTCTCACCATCCAGGAGGAGATAAACGCAACGATTTGCAGCATGTTCACAAATATTCCTAGGGATTACTAAATCCGTCACCTTCAGTTTGCCATTTAATTACACACAAAAAGTGTTTATTGACTAATGTACTTCTCTGTTATGAGCAATTAATTGATGTGACTATTCCAGCTAGGGCTCAGCACGCTCAGACAGATCCCCCTGCACTGAGGCACAGAGAAAATTAATGGCTCAGGTAGATCCACGTGGAGGTTCAACTGATTTTGGTGTATTTTATGCTTCTGTTGTGAGTCCATAGAATTCTGTTCAACCAATTCTGTTTGCAAATAAAACAGAATTCATGAGAGCATGATGCTTCCAAAAGGTGTGTTGTACAGAAATCCTCCATTCATCACTAAAGTTACCAGCAGATTTCTCATGCTACAGCAGGAGTCAGGTACTGCACACCAAGAGTATTGGGCAGGCTTACCACCAGTCCTGTTCTGGGAAAAAAGGTGAGCACTGTCAGTGCTTCTCTGAGCTCTAATAAGCAAATTATCCTCTGCTGTAATGACACTAATGAATTAAATCACGCTTTGGTAATGAATTGCTCCCTTCTAGATGTGAGGGATAAATCACATTTCATCCAACCCTCCCAGTGCCACAGACAGTCCCATCCAGGCTGGCAGGCTCAGCAGCCTGAGGGTGCAGAGCTGAACATGACTGGGGTTCTTGTTTCATGCAGTGGAATTTGTGTTTTTCACAGTTCCAAGGCACTCAGGATGGGGCCCACGGGACTTACAGAGCAGAGCCTTACACTGACAGAAAATCTTGTTTCTTGACAGAAAATCTTGTTTCACTTAGTGACCTTCCAAACAAGATGTGGGACAGAACAAATTTGAAGTTATAACTGTGAAAACAAGAACTTGCATTCTTTGAGTGCATTTTGTCAGAGATCACTGTGCAAGACGACAGGTTAAGAGGAATTCAGCAAATTCCTATTACCCAATCCTGAGGAGTCACCTTATTCTTGACTTCGAGTCACCTTATTCTTGACTTCAAAGAATTTAAGTGGACTTTGCAATATTTTCCAAAAGAACAGGATTAGAATCCTAAAAACATGAATACAGATGAAAGCCTGTGTAGGAATTATCCAAGAGCTCTAAAATGAAGAGAACAACTGCAATCATTGCAATGCCACCGCATCCTGACAAGTTAGGGACATTCCTCACAATGAACATGTTTTGGTAGGGAAGGATGTGTGTGAAATGAGTTCACCACAATAGAAAAGAAACAATAATTCAAGAATGACTGATTCTGTTCTAAGCCTTTTTATGGGCAGAAATAAAAATACAAGAAAAAAAGCATAAAATATTTAAAGAAAACTTTCTTATTCTGATTATTTTGACAGAGCAAGCCCCAAACTAGTATTTCAATCAAAAAAATAAAATATTCTTAATAATTATTATAAAAAGAAGCATGATTCTGAATAATGCATTAGATCAAATTGGAGTAGTTATAAACAGTTCATATTTCAGGGTCATATGTTTCATTTATGCCATTTTAATAAGATCAGGGGGTTGAGCTTTTTTTCCTACCAAGAGAAAGGTCAGCTTCTCCGTGGAAAAACATAATTGAATAAGGTTGTAAATATTACAAATTTGCGAGATTTTTGCAGTAACCACACTAATAATGATGTGTTAGTTCCATGACACATTGGACTATTAACTTAATCTATAATTATATTGTTTAAAACACTTGGATAAACAAAAGCTATAATCATGACACAACTCCATGCCATGGTATTATTCCAAACCAGCAAGTCAAACATTTAACTCCTAAATGCAAAAACTTTGTTATCAATCAGATTGGGTATTAAAGGAAGGAGCAGCATCAGGAGGATCAAAGGATTTCTTGCAATCATAACCAGATTGATAAACTGTTTGTTCTGCTTCCACAAAGCATTCATGTCTGATACATTTGACTCTGACATTTTAGATAAACACAGAGATAAGGAACAGAGACCTCATTTTGTATAAAAATACCTTTTACCTTAATCTCACTTCAGGAGCTGATGCAGGAGACAAAAGAGCACCGGTCTATCGTGTAGTCCTTTAGAGCAGGTTTTAATTTGGAGATGTGGAATTGAATGCCTGTGGACAGACACTTGGGAAGCCTTTCCACAGCAAGATAAGGAAATAGGCTGCACTTCACAAAGGGGTTTGTGAGCAGCTGTCGGGAACTTTTGAAGCACTGATGTGATAAAGGTGAAGGCCCCTGTGGAGCAGATCTCAGCCACCTTCCACGTGCTAATCTTGTTATAAAGGATTGCTCTAATAAAAAAAGACTAAATAAAAAGCCAGACTGACGAAACCCTGCTTTCTAAAGTTCAAAACAGGCTTCTTTGTTATTAAAGTCCAATGAGAAACACTGAATCCTTCTGTAATATAATCAAGAAGAAAGCCTTCAATAATGAAATGATGCTGTGAGGAAGGGTTGTAAGCACGTCTGTCTCAAAGAAATCAATCCCACAAAAATCTACTCCTTTATGGACCTGAAGCAGAAGAATCTTCTAGCACCTAAAACTTTTCTTCCTGTAGCTTTCCAGCTTTGCCTTGGCTTTTTTCATTTCTGGTGGACAAGAGAAGTTGGAATGTTGTAGGAAGCAGCATCAGAAAAACATACTGAATTATAAAAAAAGATGCTGCTTCAAAACTAAAATCAAGCCCCACCAAATCTGGCTTCTTTCACATTAGCCACTTTCAAAAGAACATCTGATTACATTTTAAAATTCTGCTGCTCCATCGCAGCACTTTTGAAACATTTATAAACTCAGGCTGTGTGTGTTCTAATCCCAGCGGTGGGTGTAACAACGGCCTGAGGATCCGAGGTTGTCAGGAACAACAAATTGCCAACAAGAAACACATCCTGTAAAACACTGCCTGGGTAGTTCATTTAAATTTGAATCTGTATCTCTGTTGTTGGCACATAGCATTAGTCATGACTTAAACCATTAGTAACAGAATGCTCTCCCCTACCCAGCACCCGGTGCAACAGCAAACGCCACTGCCGTATCAGCAGAGAGCAGGCTTTTTATCAGTTTCCTTTAAAATGCTACTTATTTGTAAAAATAAAACGAAATCACAAAAACCAAGTGGAGTGTGCAGCAATCCTCAAGTGGTTATCGAGCTCTCAGAGCAAGGACAGAAATCAGAGCACTGAAGGTGCTGCTGTGCCTGGTGCAGTGATTTTCGTGCTGGCACACCTGGCATGGTGCAGGAGCATCAGCACATGATCAACTACAAAGTGTTCTCTAATGGGGTGGTTTGGATTAAAAAGGGAAAACCACAGAGGTGTAGGCCACAGCAGGCAGGTTTTACTGTCTTGGAGCAGCATGATTTATGGTGCTCCAGCACACTCCAGTTTATATCTGCTCCAGCAGCTGTGTTTAACAACCTTCATTTCCCTTTTGCCAAGAAGAAAACATCACCAGCCAGAAATGCAGCCAGCAGGGGCCTGCTGTGCTCATACCTACACAAAACTGAGGCAAACCAGCTTAAAAAACTGGCAGAACCCACTCTCCTAAGGAGACTCAAAAAAAACCAACCAAAATGGACAGAAATGCAGTTTTCCACTTAATTCTGGCTTATAAAACACTTCATCAGGGACTCAGTCAGCTCAAGGTCCCTCCAGAGATGATGGCTGTGGCTCTCAGGATGGCTAAAATCACTCCCTAACAGTATCCACATTTTCTCCATTGATATCACAATCACAGTGTCCTGGTGCATCTCCATTTGGTATCTGAAATAAATTCCAGTGAAATCTGTACACTTCTTTTATTGATTTTTTATGTCCCCAGTACCAATGGCTAAAGTCTCACTCATGCTGTCAGGTGCAGACAGAAAATTAGGAGCACATGGGAAGCTTGTGTCTCAATGAGGAGACTTCCAACACCTTTCCAAAAAATATACACTCTCCTGATTTATCACAATTTTAGTGCCTGTGACACAATAACTTACAAAAGAATGCAATCCCTAGAAGGCAGCCTGCCTAAAAGAGCATTAATACAAAGCTATGGCAAAGCTACAAGATGGATGAGTTGGATTGAAATGACAAAATCCCAATGGCACATTTTTAATGGCAAACCCACAACTTGCAGTTTTATCAAGGGATGAACACACTCTGCATTTTTAACATCTTTCACCCTTTTAAGAAAGTACTCCAGAATCTGGTCCAAGCCCAACTGATTGGAGGTTCATAACAATTCTCCACTCAGAAGGTGATGGCAGCCTACATTTGTTGATGACACAGAGATAAACTCTTCAAAGCAAACTTTTCATTCTTCCGTCCAAAGGAAAAGATAAATTTTATGGAAGTTTGAGTTATGCTTTTCCTCCTCTCACTTTGTCTTTTCCTGCTCTTGGAACACATTTCACCCAAATCAATTACTCCATCTCTGCCCTACAGAAGTGCCAAACCCGCTGCTTTGACAGGGTAACTCTGCAGCTTGTCAGGGCTTTGCCACCCTGCAGGAAATTCAGAGGAGGCAGATAAACCCCGAGATGTGCTCAGATAAACTCCCTGTGCCTCCCTCCTGCTCAGGTCCTGGTTTAGCTCCAGTTTTTCCTTTGAACCTGTCCCTAACCTTGCAAACACAAAGTGCTCACAGCCTGAGTGCAACCATAAATGTGGCTCTGACAACAAACACTTTCTCTGCTCTTTTCTCAAGGTCTCCAGTGGTCACACTTTTGTCTTTCCAGCTTTCAATAAACACCTTTGATTTAGCATTATGAAGTCAGAAAAGGTAATAATATGCCAAGAAAACCAGGAGGCATAATGCAAAAACAAATCATTCATAAGGACAGGAATTTTGCCAGTTGTTTGGAGCTGTTTGGTTATTTAATGGAGATCCATGAAGTTTTATCCGTGATCAAATATTTACAAGCAAAACAAGTTAAAATAGAGAGGGAATTAATATAGCAAAACTTTGATTATTTGGACTTTAGAGACAGCAGATATTGGAAGCTGAAAAGATTTTATAAATAAAATTAAGAGTTGATTAAGAATAAAAACTATCTCCTAAAGTCTGTTGAATGATAACAAGCAAAAGGGTGTTGGTAAACAAATAACAAATTTGATCACAACAGACCTGTTAATTTGGAATGGACTCAAATTCACAGCCAAATGCATACATATTCTCAGGCTGAATTTTCTTTTAAGTGTCCTGAGATTTTTATTAATTGCTCTGCAAGCAGTGTATGTTTCCCCTAAGGTTTTTCATGTACTTCTCACTCTGTTTATTAGAGAATAATTACCAGCTGCCTCTTACTAGCTTACATTGGTAGCTTTGAAGAAACACACTTTCATATAGTATCAAAATGAAAACTGCAACTGTGTCCTCCAAAAGCAGTTGTTATAATTGCTTCAGAAACCTTGATCAATTTAAAATATGTAGCTGTGCTTTGAACTAATAAGAGTCAGTCTAAGCAGAAATATTGAAAGTGTGGTTCAGATCTGCAGCAAAGGTGATGGACAGAGAAAACAGAAAAAGCTGCAAGAAGGAAAATCTACTCCATGAAAATGGGATTAAAGAATGAATCTTAAAATAAACATAAAGAAATAAGATATTAAGCTCTAATCCAACACAACTGAGCTGAAAACCACCCTGCACTACTTTCACAATCATCTCTTTTGTCAAAAATTCACTTTGGTGACTGTTCAATATGCATAGTGTATATTCAAACTCTTTTTGCAAATAAAAAAGTAAATCTGTGACTATAATTGCCTTCAGTATTGGAAACAGCAATTAAGGAGAAAAAACGAGGTAGGAATGGGCGTTAAAGCAAAAATACAACAATCTGAAACTTAGGAGTTTGATTCCCAGTTTTACAATTTCTCCAGATTAGTTCTGTGCCCCTCCATTAAATATTTTCTGGAGACGCATCTGCAGAGGGCTCACACACTGCCCTGTGAGCCCTGCTGTTCTCTGTGTCTCAGGGCAGGCTGAGCTCCTTGTTCCAGAGAGCTGACTGCTGCCTGTGTCACTCTGAAATGCAGGACATTTTCCTTCTCTGTCTCACAAGTTTCCCAACTTTGCTCACCCTTGAGAATCTCTCGAGCCTTTTAATAACTGCACTTAATCCATGCACTGGCCTTGGAACAATTTTGCTATGCATTCTCAAGAGTTGTTTCCCAAGCATAAGAAATTCTGCTCTCCGGAGCTGCTGGGCTGTCCCTGCTGTCCCAGCAGCAGATCAGGATTTGATCCAGTGGCCTGGGTGGATTTTGGCATTTGTTTGTGATACACAGCCATTGGAAGGCTTGGGATATGACAGAACATTTATCATCATCATCATCCTCCTCCTCCAGCAGAATCCTTTTTCAATTACAGCACATTGCAGCTTTTCTTCCTTCTATGGCAAAATAGGATTCTGACCCCGACAAGTTCCCCCAGAGTTGTCCATTCCCATCTCTCCTGTGCCATGAAGGCCAGATTCCCACGTCTCTGCCACATTCTCTCTTCAGCTTGGACTCACTCTATAACCCTCAACCACCACTGGGTTTATCTCTTTCTCAAACTGCTGAGAGTGAACCCCAGAACATGTTAGCTGCTCTAATATTCCAGGCAGCACTGTTCCCCTAGCTCCTCTTTTCCCTTCAGAAAGCAAAGCAATGATCAGCTGTTGGCATCCCCTTCCTTTCCAGGTCAGATGAGTGCATGGTCTTGCAGCAGCTGCACAGCTTTTGGAATTTATGTTGTCTTGTAATCCAAAACCCTCAGAAGTCTCAGCACACATTGTGTTACCTGCATGATCAACCCATCCCTTCTCTTCAGTGGGTTGTGCTGGGCTGATTTCTGCCCTGTGATACACAGGCACAATGCTCTGAGTTTCTAACACAGAATCTTTATCACCAAAATTCCTCCAGGAGGCACCACATTCCAGCCTGGTTTCTCAGTGCTCCCAGAGTCTCACACTCTCTGCTCTCCTGCTGCCTCTGGTTTGTGTCCACCTTCCTCCTCAGCAATCCAGTTGAAAGTCCAAAGCACTCATCACACCCAAACTCAACCTGTGCTGGAAAACTACAAACAGGAAAATGATGTGCCAAGAAAAGCCACTGTGTGGGAGCAGTGAAGGTGGTCCTGGTCCAGTCAGAAGCATCTTTCCCAAAAGCAATTCCATCCTCTAGATTAGCACGTGTTGCAGTGTTTCCTTTCATTCCCTTCCACTCCACACCCCAGGTGAGTGAGGATGAGGAGGAATGGGTTCCCAGGACAAACTACCCCTCAAAGTAGGGCTTGGAATAAATTCTGGTATTCACCCCCAAGTATTTGGTTGCAAAAGATGCCTTTGAGTTGACTGTGCAATGTCAGATTGCCTCACTTGAATTGCAGAGGAAATATTAAACATGACCTTTATCCTTTTGCTCAGTGTTTTCTGTCCTGGAGCTTTTTAATACAATTTAGCACAATTATTTAGAATGATTTCACAGCAACCCAGTGGCAACAGTTTTTCCTGCAACCTTCTAAAAGGCTTCTAAGATATAAATTAATTTCATGGACACTAATTCTGCTGAGTTCTCAAAAGAAAACACAACCAAGAAAGTTCAACTGACAAATAGGGTGGAGCTGTGCAATTACAGAACATTCTTACAGGGGGAAAAAAGCTGAGTTTTCATGTAAACTTAACTTTGGCATTTTGCATTTTCATTGGAAGAATTTACTCTTCACTTAATAGAGAATTTTCTATTTTAGAACCCTACATTATTGAAAGAAAAGAACTCAAGACACACGTTTGGGACAGATATCATGTCACATGGGAAGAAAATGAAGCAGTTTTGCCTGAGCCTTCATCTTATAAAAGTACTGAAGCCTCAAGAAGGCTCAGCTCACACTGCCCAATAAAGCAAACACACAGAATATACTATTTTATTTATTTAAACAAAGTCCTCTACCCCTACCAAATCAAAACCAATTTTCACACAAATAAAAACATTTCCTAACAATGAGTAATTCTGTGTTACTGAATTTCAGCTGTCCTCCTACACACCTTGAACTGTGAGCTGCACAAAATTTGTTTTTACAGCAAGAAAATGGGCATTCTTCTTCCTACTGCATACAAAAATACCTATTTTCCTTTCTGAGTTGAAAACTGTCTTGCTTGTTTTGGTTGAGATTTTTTTTCCAAGATAAAATAAAATTGAAACTCAATAAAATTACAGACAACAACTGCTTGATGCTGTTTCCAACAACTGAGGAAAAATGTCTCAGATATGAGAAGTTAAGAAAACTAAAAAGTTTTCTTGCAAATGCAAAATGCTTGGGCAACCTTCATTGTACATGCCTTTTTTTCCACCTATATTAAGTCCATTAAGGTACATTAACTTCAATAATAGCAGACTCTAATCATAAATCATTTAGGAATATTTTACAGAATTGTTTTTCCAGCAAAACTTTAAATGCTGATGTTTGGCTGGTGGGGTTTTTTTAAGGTTAATACTATTCAAAAGCTCCAGAGGGGCAGAGACATTCATCACAATCTGAAATTTAGAAAGGTAGAATTTAGCATTCTCATAAGTGCAATAAACATCCCAGTACATGAGGAAGAAAGAGGAAAGTAATTTACTCTTCTAGAGAGGAAAGTAATTCTTGAAAGGTTTGCAGTATCCATAAAATTAATTTTCCTGATATACAGCTATAATTTCTGTAACTCGCTAACTTTTAATGAGGATAAATGATGAAATAATTAAGATGATACACAAGAGATTGTATTGATAGGAAAAAGCTCTCTGGATTAGAAACTCATCTTTGAGCTTCTACTAAGTCTAATTTTTCTCCCTCCAAATATCCAGCACTCTGAACATCATCCTTTAGAACAGAACTCAGTTTTAGCCTGACAGATAATTACTATGATTCTTCCAAATAAAAGAAAAATGGATAAAAACATTCTTTGTGGCTTTGAAATTTCGTTACATGTTCCATGTCAGCAGTTCTTCCCTGTGTGCTTTGAAATAAAGTGCCAATTTAGACAGAAAAACCTTACAAAATCTTCGCCTTCAGTTCTGCTGACCTCAAGTTTGTATCTCCCTGCTCTGAGGTGCCCAGAGTTACCACAGATGGCAAACACCTCACAGAGGTCAAAAAACAAATGGATGCTTTGAAACTTGATTTAGCTTTCCTAAGCTTTGAAAGGAAATGAGAACAAGAAATGCTGAACATTCCACTCATCAGTTTGCAAACATGCCCCAAATGGGGGTTTTGGTTAAAAAAGTCAAACCAGCAAGAGCAGTTTATCTTGTATGAGATTTCTAAGAGAAGGGAGAGATATAGAGAGTTCCACACCCTGAATTGAAAAAGAGCCCTCAGATACAAACAATGCAGTCAGACACAGAAGGGAACTCTCACTCAGAGAGATTCCAAATTAAACACTGGCTCAGATACTGCCAAATTTACAGAGTAATGATAGAGACTCCTCCAGGAGAAAGATTGACTTTGGAGAATTGCAGAACAGACTCATGAATGGGCAAAGGGCACTTAAACTTTGCCCACTTGTAATGACTGATCAAGAGGTTTGGTCAGCAAATTCAGCTATTGACAGAGCAGGAATTACACAGTGTTTCACTGTAATTCACTGCTTCTGTAGTGCAGCTAGTTCAGACTGAGTAGCCTTAACCTTACAAACACAGATCAGCTTTTAAAAACTGCTACAAGCTTTTAAACTTATTAATACATGGGTCAGGGCCTGCTGGGCACACACTGCAGCCCAGCAAAGTTCAGCTGGCCAAGGCTACTCACATGCTAAATATCCTTGCCAGGCAGGGACAACAGCCTTGCTCATCTCCAGCAGCTCTGACTGCTCAGAGCATCAATACTGCTGATCCTCGCATGAGGAACCTGCCAGAAACATGCCTGGCACATGCTGGCATGGCCATATGTGCTCAAATCCAGTGCCAGGCACACAAACAATAGCTCTGACCTGAAATGTTGCTAATCACAGTGGTCAGTTTGGGCTCACTAGCAGCAACCATAAAATCACCCCAAGGTGATTAAACAATGCTGAGAGGCTTCATTGGGATGCTAAAAGTATGAGATTGCTCAGGTGTTTTGGGAGGTTTGAGGGCTGTAAATATGAAAAGGCTCTGGAGAACAAAATTCAAAGGAGTTCTCCAGACACACCAAGCTGGAAGTGAGGCTGGGAGCCTTTGGAAGGGAGCAGCCCAAGGAAGGGGTTCATTTTCAAAGGAAGGGATTCAACATCTCCTGCTGACTACAGTGGCAAAGCACTGCTTTTAATTAGCATTGGCTGGAGGGAGGAACACAGAATATTCTAAACATGACTTTGGTCTAAGTCTTCAAACATTGAGTGATTTATATCCAGCAATGTATTTCACACAACATTGTCCATTACTTGTAAATTAATGTTTTCTACTGCAGAGCCTGGTGGGTTTTTGTTAATAGACACCAACAAGAATGGTAATTAAAGGAGGCACTGATGGGTACTCATTACAAACAAAATGCTCCCTTTGATCCTCCAGGTTCAGGGCCTTCTGAAAAACCTTTATCTCAAGAGGAGATAAACACAATGTTTGAGAACCTTTTGACTTCTCTGCTATCAGCCTTGAAACATTTTTTAGCTGTTTTTTAATGTTTCCCTATGCAATTAGTAGCACCAATGGAGAAGGTGATTGACAAGCTACCAGCAGCTGTTTATACAGCGGGAAAACCAGAAAATTATAACAGTGTGAGATGTTTATTTAACTCCCTGTGCAAACACAACACATCTCCCATTCCCTGTGCTGCCTCAGAGCCCCTTGCAAGTGCTATGGCACTGAGGGACCTGCTGAGCTCAGGAAGCAAATTTCCCTCCCTACTGACTCTGCAGAGAGCATTCCAGCACACACACACACCGAGGAATGGGAAATTCCTCCACCAGTGCCAAGGCCTGGGCTCCTGCTCCTGGTTGTAACCACCACAGAGTCCAACCCAGCTCTGAGTTCCACTAGGATCAAAACTCAAAACTGGTCTTTGGAGAACAGCTGTATCCAACTTGCAAAATCTTATATTCCTCCCACTAAAGTAAAGCAGGTCACAGTTATGTCATCTCCAGGTTGAGAAGCAAAGCCTTCTTCTCTTAAATAGAGCTTCTTAAAGTTCAAAAATATTTTAGCTCTGTTTGTCTGTGCCCATTCTATTAGGAAAGAGCCAAATAGAAGGAGGTTTCATCTTTTTTTTTTCTGCAGACAAAAGAAAAATTTAAAAACCAAATTTTCTAAGTGGATAAACTGGTAAAAAAGGTTTTGGAAAAACAGCCTTAGGAATTAAATCCTATTTCTCCAGCAAGTATCTGGAACACCAGTAGAATTGACTCAGCACCTGCAGGTACTTAATAACTTGCAAATGTGAGTTTAATCAACCCCAGAACAGACTTGTAAAGAAAGAAGAGTTCTGATTCCACATCTCTGCAATGGACAGATGAGTATCTGGGTACAGATCACCAAAAGTACTTTAACACTTTTCAGGGGTCTCTGCTAAAATAACCACTCAAATATCTCACTCCTCACAATAACTACTCAATCTGAGCTTCTGAGGAGTAAATGGAAATCTTCTTAGCTCTAAGCAAATGCTTCTCATTTTTTAATGCTCTGACCATGATGAGGGTAGAAAAGGACCCTGCTTATCTTCCTCTGCAGTTCTGCTCATTTTTGCTATTGAACAACAGCTTTTGGTCATTGTGATTTTGATCCAACTCATCAAAATGCAGCAGGATATAATGTTCCAAAATGTTATCGTATATTTGATCCATCTCTGTGTTTTATGGTTTCAAGAAGAGCATGACTGAATACAGGAGAAAAAAAAAGAATGTGCGTATCAGAACAGCAGACAAAGGCAAAATATATTATTTCCACTCCATTTCTCAAATAGCTTGACTTTTGCATACCAGCATTCTACAGGTTTAATACAAAGACAGCTCCAGCATAATGTGTTTTCCTTTAAAAGGTCATCATTATATTAGCAATGTTTGATGCATTGTGACCAGAGCACACATTTTTAGAGATTGCAGTCTAATATTTTCCTTTAATTTATTGGTATCAAGAAATTCTATTTAATTTCTGCTTTCAGAAGAACATCTGCAAGTGATTGGCATAACTCAAGGGACCTTTGCAGCTGCAACTTTCTCCAAGAGCAGAGCAAAAAGCCATGTTTGTCAATATGCCTGAGTAGGATTAAAAAAGAACAAAAAGGAATAAAAAATAAAAAGCCCCAAACTACAAAACAGCTAATTATTGGAAGTAAATGTTTCATGATCTGTGTATGGCACCCAGAGCTGAATAGATCGTTAGCTAAACTTCCAGTCAGCATTTCACACAAGCATATGTTTTCCTCCTAAATTTGCCAGCAGCCTCAGTGACTTAACTAGGAGTAGTTATGTACATTGTGCAATAAGCAGGGCCAAGGAAAAGCAGGGGTTTTTTAGGATCCTAACTCCTTTATCATATGCACTTCCAACAGTCCTAAGCATTTCTTCCAGCTCCTAAATTTTCCCTCCCTATTGAATGCTCAAGGTGAAGCTGCTCCATCTGGTAACATCAATGCCATTTAATGCAGCCCCTTCTCTTTTCCATTTTTGCTTGCTTGTGGCAGCCTAATTGCACTCCCAGCTTCCAGGGGTCCAGGATCATGCACAGGGAGCAGTTTGCATGCAGCCACTCTGGTTTTGAGTGTGAGAGAATGGAAATTTGGGCATGGGCAGCTCGGGGGCCATTGAGCAGTCCCGGGCACTCTCCCTTTAGCACCACAATAAAAGTGGCTGCAGGGCATTGATGAGCACCACGGGCAGGACTTGGTGAATTCCTGTTTCCTCTGCTCACTGTGTACACACTGTGCTGGGTGAATGCTGCCTGTAAATTAGCTGGCAGCTCAAGATCAATACACAGTGCAACCAGCTAAACAGAAGCAATTCCAGGTAGAAAACACTGCAAAAATCCTGGGGGAGCCCATAAAGGAATCAGTCAGCAGGTGCTGACAGGGACTCCAGCCAGTTCAGATCTGACCCACAACTATTCTGCAGTGAGGAGTTCAAAGTGACCATCTGGGTGTAAAGATCCCTTCAGCATCAAGTTTCCTGCTTGGCAGCAACAGTCTGTGCACAACAAAGTGCCCTCAAACAACCCTGAGAAATTTCATTACCCCAAACTCCAAACCCTCCCCTGCTCTATTCATGTTTATCTTCCAAGAACACATTGAATTGTTTTAATATTTTCAACATTTTATGATGTACTCTGTAAAGCCAGGAAAACTTACTAATCTCCATTTATTTCCAGCAGTCTACTAAGATTCTCACTAACTGAAAATAGATGGAGGAAGATATTCCTTGTCTCAGAGGTCATATTACTTCTGGCAGTTAGAACATTCACCAGCTACAGGATGCTGCTGTATGTGGTGTAAATAGGATGCAACTTCAATAATGGACCTCCCCCCTCCACTACCCCTCAAACAGGCTGTTCTGAGACAGGTTCTGCATCTCATTTAATTTTAGAACAAGAGGGACATGCTGACTGCTGAAACCTTCTGGTCAGAGCTGTTTGTTTGCTTATTTCTGGTCTGTAGGTGGGCTGGTGCTGGAGAGTTTGAGCTCAAGGAAGCAGGTAGGTGGCAGGGACCTTGCTTTCCCACTGCACCAATTTCCAAAGACAGAAATAAACATAAAAGAAATAAGCACAGCTTACAAAAGGTGTTGAAGCACATCAAATGAGTTCAAAAGCCTCCTGGAGGTAGAGACTTCCTGAACAGAGAAGTTGCAGTAGTAAAGGTGCAATATTAATTAAACATATGTCATAGTATCTGCTGGAAGGTACTTAAACAGACCCTGGCTTGTCCTGGAATTCTCCAAATGCAGACATGGAAAGAGACTGGGTAAGAAGTGACAAACTTTTGAATTTCTGTCTTAGAAAAGAATTTAAAAAAATAAAGAAATAAAAATTGTTTTAGTGCTATAGCACATAAGACATATGGTAAGAGAGAAGAACTTTCCCCAGAGCTTTATTACACTGTGAGTTGCACGCCTCCAAAGAAATTCCTCTAAATAAAACCAGGAGAGCTGACACAAGGTGCTGATTTTCATCCTAAAAGCCCAGTGTCTTCCTCACTGATCCCCTTTTCATAAGTTTCATTACAGAATTAATGATTTCAATTTTTGGTACTGACCAGACCTTGTATGGATTTTGATCTAAACTCACATTCCACTGCTCTCCAGCCTTCCTGGGGGTGCTGGCTGCTCACAGGTACAGCTGGGCAGGGATTGAAAGGCACCAGGGTGATTCCAAACCACAGAGCAGAGCTAAGGGAACTAAATACACAGCACATGAAATGAGTAAATAAAATCCCAAGAAATGGAATTAAGATGAGCATTAATCAGGAGAGGATTGAGCATGGCCCATGCACGGCCCAGTTCATAGGAATCTTGCTAATTGCCTTTCAGAGACCACTTTATCCCCTTAAGATTATCCTCAGGAGACCCCCAAGACTCTGGGGGCAGTGGGGAACACCAAAAAAACCTGGTCACATTTATCATGTTTAGAAACAAACAGGAATTGGGTTTTATTTATCTTATGCAGCAAAACCTCCGTTATTTTCCTCTCCCTGTATTTAATCCCATTTTTTTTCCTAGCAAAACAAATAATGAGAAAGACCAATTAAGATCAGGGCAGCCTTCTGGGTAGGGAGAGATAAATAATTAATACCTCAAGACCAACTGCAGTGAGCAGCACGTGCCATTCCTCTTGTGCACAAGTGTTGGTGCAGATTACGTGACAGTTTCAGACTTATTGCTGTGGCCAGGCCAGGTATAAATTATGACAGGTCCACATGGATAACAGATGATTTGGAGGAAATCAAAGGCATTAACTTTAATTTGGTGCTTTGTCTCTCTTAAATGCCACTCGTACTTTCTGTAACAGCAACCACTAAAAATCAATGGCCAGAGACCCCTGCGTGCTCCAGAGCTGTTAACCCTGGAATTTCAGCCAAAGGAACAGAGCCACACACCCAGCTTCCACACTCCTCTGTCACACACAGCATCTGCAGAAGCTCCATTAACAAAATTTGCAGTTAAAAATGTGTAAATATTTTTTACTTTCAAAGTTGTCCTAATGTAGAGTTCCCAGTGTCCTGCATATTGTGAGAGCTACAAGACAAATATTGAGGTGCTGGAGTGTGACCAAAGGGCAGCAGATCTGGGAAGGGTCTGGAGCCTAAATGTGAGGAGAATCAGCTGAGGATGGTTTTGTTTTGGCCCAGGGGACACCTTATTGTTCTCTACAACTCCCTGAGAGGAGCTTGTGGCCAGTTAGGATCAATCTCAAAATTAACAAGTGATGGGAAAAGAGTAAATGGCCTTAAATTGTACCAGGGGAGGTTTAGATTGGCTATTAGGAAAAATTTCTTTAATGAAAGGGTTATTAAGCATTGAAACAGGATTCCCAGGGCAGTGGCTGGGTTCCCATCCTTGGAGGTGACACCTGGATTTAGTACAGGGGTGATGGTTGGGCTCCATGATCTTAGGGGGCTTTTCCAACCCAACAATCCATCATTCTGTGTGGCAGGACCACATGCACAGCACAGCTAACATGTAAGACTTGAAAGAGATGGAAAATTGAATCAAAATGCTGATTATACTTTCAATAACACAGCAATAGCTCAAGCCAAGCCTCAGCCAGCTCTCAGGGAAGTCAATGAGAGTTGTTTCATTGAATTCAGACGTTGTGTGATTAGGTCCTCACAGAATTATGTGTAATACCATATTCAAAGTCGTGAAGAGTTTCAGGTTGACATCTAAAAGCCCATTTTCCATCTGGAATTCTGTAATGAAGCTACTGCGAAAGAAGAATCAATACATAATTCAGTATAGTGGAAAGATTGTTATAAAGGGTTATTGAATATAGCTCCACAATTGTGGATAAAAAGAATGAAATCCCTCATTGTTTCAATCATGCTGTACTGACTCCTACCAAACACATTGTTTCAAGAAAAAAATAGCTGTTCCAGATTTCAAAGGGGAAAGAAATCAGCAAAAGCAATAACAGCAGGGTGTTTTACAAAAAGGGAGTAGAGCAGGGGAAAAAAAATGTTCCTAAATCTCAAGATAAATTTTCGTTTTGTACACTAATAACAACTGATAATTTAGTTTTTTGCGAAGTGTGCCAGGACAAGGCAGGAAAGCGTTTCTTAACTTAGTTTGCCAATTTTCCTTTCAGGCTAGCCCTGTTATTGATAATATCCATCACAATTCTTTGTCTTCCCAACAGGCTGGCAGAAATAACTGAGTAAGTGCTGACTCACACACCTCAACACCTCCCTGTCAAAGTTAATCTGAAATTGATTTTACTTTCCAGAGGTAAAACAGAACTGCATAAAATCAGCTACAAACGGCATTTGCAGATCAGTGTTCAGCATTTTTTCTAATTCCTGTAAGATTCCATGACTACACCTCAACAGTTTTCAACCAAAACCTTCAGATCAAAATTGTCAATTTTATGTCTATATTTTTGGGAGGAAAATTAATGTATATTTCCCCCATTATGTTCCAGTCCTTGTGTCATAAGAATGGTACTCTAGTACATGACTTTGGAATCCAGTAAATAAAGCACTTTTTCCTCTGCTGAAAGCTAAGTTAAAATGCTCCTACATACTTTGTAATCACTACATCCAAATATTCTTGCGCACAAATCACAAGCAAGTTCAAGTTCCAGTTCCAGCTCTCTGAATAGCTATTAAAATACCTAGAAAAATACTTATTTTGAAATCACTGATGCTTCTCATGGTTTTATCTATTCATTGATTGATTTAAAGCATTAAAAATATAAACACTCAGGTGAGTAGGGATTGAAACAACCACTTTAACTCGTGGAAATGGGGAAACTACTGGGCTGTGGAGTCACTCATTTAATCCATGTGTAATTAATCCATCTAAAGTAAAACTCTTTCAACAGAAAGAGGCAACAAGAAGGATAAAGAACAAGATTATGTGCACAGCTAAGATTTCAGTCTCCTGGGATAATGGCAGGTGTAGGTTCAAGTAAAAACTCTGCTCCTCAGGAAAGCCTCAACAAGAAAACACTGTGTAAAAACTCAAAGATTGGGACAAAGATTCTCACAGATTGTCACAGGGAGGGGAGAGGACAGGACAAGAAGCAGAGGTCGCTGTATTTGCCTGAATGTTGCTTTGAGGGCTCTGTTCTGTGTTTATATTTGTTTTGGTGGTTTTTTGGTTGATTTTGGTGGTTTTGGTGGTGTTTTTACCCCCATCAAGGCAGAAGGCCCCATTCCCCCCTCTCAGCACTACCCAACCTCACAGCTGAGTCCTGCCTGGTGCTGGCTCAGTGTGTGCCACCTCCTGGCACATCCCACACCCAAATAGTAAAGCTCGACAGAGAACAACTTTACCACCTTTACCCATAAACTATTACTTTCAATCTGGCCACATTAAATCCAGTCCTTAATCTAATTTAGCAAATATTTATCTCTTTATTAAACTATTAAATCTGCCAGTTCTCCTGAGGGCAGTGCCAGCTGCTCCCCAGCATCCTGAGGCTCTCACCCACTCACTGCCAGCAGCAGGTGCAGCACCAGCCCCTGCCCCTCTTTCCAGAGCTCAGCCCTATCCAGATCTGTTACATTTAAGAAGTCATTAAGAGAACATTCAAAAGACCAGCCTAGACTTGTTTGATCAGTTACCTAAAATCCAGTAGCCCTTGCAGACGGGAAGGATGAGGGTTTTGGCACAGGCTTGTGCAGAAAAACCCAATTTCAGCAGCACTCGCCCGTGGAAATTGAACTCCTTGCTGTATTTATGGTTCTGAGCATAATCAGCCCAAATAATCTGTTCCAGCACAGAAAATTCCTGTGCTGGGAGCTCTCCCACCTTTCCTTTTGCATGGGGAGCAGCCTGAGCCTTTCCCAAAGGACATTCTGAGCAAGAAAATCTGGGGTTGAACCTGAGAGAATCTGGGCTCTGCTGCAAAGTTCTGGAGAGTGGGAAGGACCTGAAATTCAGGTGCTGTTTAAACTCCATCTAAATCAGAATCTAGAGCACCAGAAAGAGTTAAGTCCAACATGTCCAGCTCTCATTCATCATTCCAGTAATTTCACTTCAATTAATTACCAGTGCTAACTGCAGTCAGTATCAGACAGTTCTGGGAAGTGATGCTGACTTATAAAAACAGCAGTAAGTAGTCAATGCCCAATGTTTTCAGAAGCATTACAATTAATAGATTTATTTTGGAAGTGTTACAGCTTCTATATTTCAGCTTCTTTGAAATTTATTGGAGAAGCTATTAAAGGCAGCGTCTCAAAGAATAAAAGTAAAGTGCCAGAAGTAATAATATAATTGTAAATAAAATTTCTTATTTTGATTTACATTTAATTGACAGAGGCTGCTATTCTATTATGTCAAAAACCTTCTGCCTACCTGCATGAGATCTGACTGATTTCTCAGAAGAAATACCAAATCTTACAGAACATTTGGAGAGTTGCATTTTCTTATTAATCGGAAGAATGAACTCATCAGCTCTGTTATTAAAGATAATTTTAGACCCTTTCCTCTGTCACAAATGTAACTTTTAAAAATTTAAATGAAATGAGCTCTCTGGTTGCAAATTACTCTGTGTAACTCCCACAATACTGCTTTCATTGCTCTAGAAAAATATTATAAAATCACTATTTCCTATATTTTTTATGATGCACTTGAGTGGTTCCTCCATAAATACAAACCAGGCTGAATAAAAATTCTAGCTAGAAGAGCCTGGATTAAAAAACACCAAAAAGATCCCCTAAAAAGCCAGAGC
The DNA here is from genome assembly GCF_028551555.1 of Melozone crissalis. Lineage (NCBI taxonomy): Eukaryota > Metazoa > Chordata > Aves > Passeriformes > Passerellidae > Melozone > Melozone crissalis. The sequence continues at coordinate 4,158,287 of NW_026535785.1, forward strand.
AATAGGAACTGGACAAACACCAAATTATTGTCAGCTGAGCTCATGGTTTTTCATTCAACCAAAATGAACCCCTGGAAAACTCTTAACCACAATATTGAATAACTGCCTTCCTACCCTCATAATTTTTTTTGTATCCAGCATCACCTTTGAACACAGATATAGCATGGTGTGAAGCATCACATCAAAATTTAGGGAAGAAGAGATTTTAGCAACTGATGCCTCAGCTGTCAGCAAACAGCAAAAGAAAAATGTTTCAGGTCACATGAAGTCAACCTGTAACCGTGGCATTCAGACAACTTCAAATTTTCCTTTTATCATGGACATTTAAAGTATCCTTGTGTTTACAGCTTCAAGTCCATCTCATAAAAAAGCAAAGGTGACATTTATTAACTATGCTCATTATATATTAAATTAACAATAAGAGAAGACCTGGAGCAAACTATTCATCATCTTTGAGTGATGACAGAACTAGAAAATACTGTGAGCTGCCACACCACAACTCAGGGACTATTTCAGCCAGAATTAAGGAGCAAATGCATTTGGATTTATGGCCATTTCTGGTGTTTCTACACCTTGGAGCCAGCCCTGCTGCCCCTTTCAGCAGTGCTGAAAAGAATTTTTGTGTAAGGTTTTTGCTTTTATATATATGGGCTGGCATTGAAATTACAAAATAGTAGGTTTCAAGGTGAATTTCAGTTCAGAATATCAATAAAGATTGTTACTGGTCCATAAAAACATAGTATATAAGATTGCTCCCAAAAATCACACTTATTTAGGCCTAGTTGAATACAGCTGGACTGAAATATATGCTGAAATTAAGCATATGCACATTGGTTTGAAAAAGTGATAAATTAAGAGCTGCATTGATATTCCCATCCAACACAGAACAATGTTCTGCTCCATTCCTCCTCTTCCCCACCTCATTCTGCTCTGACCTTCAACAGGAGAAAGGAGCCCTTGGTGCAACTCAGCACAGGGACTGTCATAAACACTTCAGCAAAGAGGAGATGCAGAGGGAATGGATGGGCACCTGGAATTTCCTGAATTTGCTTAACTGGGGAAAGAAATCTGGATTTTATCCATCAGCATTTCCTGTGGGGTTTGGGAAGCATCCTTTACCCCGAGCCTCACAGCAGCACTGATTTCCCCAAGACATGAAAAATCCCAACAATGCAGCATTTCTCTCCTGAGACCACAAGATTCAGGGAACCAAACACACCAATACCACACATCTTTGCTGTCCACATTGCTGTGCTTTTTCCAAAAGTTAAAGTATCATAACTACACTGTTTTCATAATTTCTTGAATTCTGCCTCCCGCTGTATTCTTTTAAGCTGAAGTTTTGTTTTTGTATAGGTTGGTGTTAATGTTTTATAAAGGTCAAATTATAGTTGTCTCCCTACTGTTTTATTGTAAGTGTTGAGAGCTGGCACTGTAATTAAAATTCCTGCTAAATAAAGACTGCAGGGGTCCTACTTGTAACCAGGCAATTTGGGTTTTTAGCAAACCAGAGCACATTTTGTGTTTCCTCTGTTTCACTGCCACACAAAGGAAGGTAAACAAAACCCACGTGCCTCAATACATTTACATAAACAATGTTTCCTATCAGTGTGGTTAGTAGAGAATAATATATTTAATTATAGAATACAATAACAAATTTAAAAATGCGCCCATTTCCTACAACCTTGCTTTACACTATTTCAGGAGAAGTCCAAGGCAAGACAATCCAGTTTATAGATAAAGCCAGATCCAAAGCACTCACAACACAGTTGATAAGGGAGAAAAGATTCACAATCTGCTGTTCAGTAAAACAAACCTGACTGCCTGGCAGCACAATGGTGCTGTGCATCAAGGAGATTATCACTTACTTCAGCCTAACCTGCTTTTAGGTTCTGGTACCTGCCAGCAAGTGTTTCAAAGTGTCAGAGATTTACCAGAGCTGGCTCCAACTTCAGGGAGGAATTTCTCTTCTGCTATTGACTACCTGTAAAGCTGCTCCAGCAGTGCCTCCCTTTTGCTGCCTTATTAAAGGCCCTCAGTTCTGCTTCAGTTCTCTCCACAGCTGAGAGACGAAGGCTGCACTGGGTTTTTTATTGCTTTTCTTTTTTTAAAGAAAGTAAACAAATCAAAGTGAGTATTGTAAGTGGAATTCTTGTCTTAAAAGCAACATCCCAGATCACTATAGGAATGTTTTAGGCCTTCCCACTGTTCCTAGTTTTATTTTCATTTGTTTTAAAGGAATTCCTTGGTAAAGAAATTTCAAATTTTGTTGAAGATAATCCCTTACAGGCAGGGATTCTTATTTGAGCAAATCCTATCCTTTGCCCAGGCTGATATTTTTTCAGGGATATAAAAAACACAAGGCAAACATTTTAGTTAATATTCATATCACAGAATATGACATGCACTTACTCCCCTATCTACAGGTTCACTTGTCTGCCCCAGAAGCAGCAGGTACAAGGCATACAAATATGCACAAAGTCATCCCAGACAGACCAGACTTTTCAGAATCAATCCATTAAAAGTTACTTTTTCTTTCCCTTCTCTAGAGGAAAAATTTCAGGTGGATAGGCTGAAGAGAGGCATAAAACAAAATCAGAGGATTAGCCTCCAGCTAGAAAAATCCCCCAATCTAAGAAATTTCTGAAAGACTCCCTGAGTTTACAGCCAGTGGTACTTATTCTCAAGGCAAGACTGAGCAATGACGTGGCACAGGAAAGCTGTGTGAAAAGGAGATGTGTCCATTAAAGCAGGCAGACTGCTCTGTCTGAAAAGGACTGATTTAAATAAGCAAAGGGAAAGAAAAACTGCAAGTTGAGGCATGACCATAATTACATTAGAAAAGTTATAATTTGATTTGGATTAACAGAGAGAAATCCTAAAAGCTCAGAATTAATTGTGAACTACATCTACAATTATTTTCAAGAATACTTGCATGCTTTAAGATATCATTAACTTAAATGAGATTCTATGTTTAAAGGAAGATTTAACCTCACATACTCCCATTAATTCTCGCTAAATGTCCACACTGCACTTTGAAATGTAATGGAAAAGGTTAGCTAGCCATGATTCTTTTGAATGGTGCTTTGCTAAGATCCTCAAATTAAAAGTCTTGTCAGAAAGGCAGTCTGTGAAAATACCAAGAAATGTTCTACAGAAATGCATTAATGTCTCAGTGTGGGGTGATTTGCATCTCTTTGTCACACATGGACAAAGTTTGCTCCTGACAAAGCTGGGCTGGTGCTGGATCCTCTCCAGAGTGACCCCAGCTCTGATCTATAACCAGAAATTCGCCTCTCTACCTCCCATTTCGTCAGCAAGAGGACCCTGCTAAAACGTTGCCAGCCATAAGCAATCAATGTCAGGTTATTTGCTGATGGAGTTGGCCTAAGCTGAGCCACCTACACTTTCCTAAAAGAGATTTTGGCCTTCCAACACATTTCTACATCTGCAGAGAAGGTGCTGCCTCGTGGCCTGCGTGGGTAATCAGTTCAGGAGTAATAGCTTGGTTAATTTGATTTTTTTTTGTTGTTGTTCTGAAATTGCCAACTGGAAATGAGCAGAGAAGTCTTCCACTGAAGCACCTGGGGACATTATTAATACAAGGTTTGCACTGCACTGAGCAAGAGACCCCACCTGCTAATACTGAGCAGTTGGCCATTGATTTAGATTATTAGGAGAACAGCTGGCATGTTTCAGCCAACCAAAGCCCACACGTATTTCAAAAAAGTATTAGCTGTGAAGCATTATGGTTTTTGGAAAGTCTCCAGAAACAAATTAAATCTCAAACTAAGTAATCTGCTACTTTTATCTGCCTAAATCCAGACCAAGCTGCTAACAGAGCATTCACTGTCACTGCAAAGATCCTCACCCACTTTTCATGTGGGTTTGCTTGTTTTGGTTTGTTTTCTAAACAGGATTGTGTGGCTTTTCTCAACAAAACAGACAAGAAACTTTGGGTTTAGACCCTCATTTCCTCCACCCTGGAATTAAAATGCAGGGAAGAGGTTTCACCAACACATATGCCTTTCCCTCTGTTATTCCACAAGAGCTGACTGCACCCCTGAGGGATTTTGATTCAGCCCTGAAGATGTTTTCCAGAGACTAAATAATTCTTTTATTCTGCTCAGTGTAATGTCCTACCTTTGGAAACACTAGTTTAATTTAATGTGTATGCATAAAAATCAAACAGTCTATTTTTGACTCCTTCCCCCTCGGGTCCTGGAGGCTTTTGGGAGGGAATTGTCTGACCACCTGGCACTCAACAACTATTCTCTCCTATTTTGTTCTGCTTCAATCATGTGTGAAAGCAGTTAAACACATGATGTGATATTGCTGTGCTGCAACACCAATCTGGATGTATCTATTCAGAGGCACATTTGAGATATTCTGTATTATTTAGTTATGTGTTCCCAGAAAACTTTCTCCCTCCAAGGGGGAGGAGTAGGAGTTCAGCATCAAACTTGTAGGAGTTCAGCATCAAACTTCAATGAAAAGGCAATGCATCAGGTATTTAGGTGCAAAAGGATCTTCCTCACCCTGCCTCCACAAGCATGTAGTAAAGTTCCCAACCTCCCACTTTAAAACTTCCACAACTTTACAACCATTTTGCACAGAGCCCCAGGTATTTCCTGGAACTTTACTTACATGACTTTGGCTTTCTATTTCCCATTTAAATAGGAATAGTGTGCTTAAGATGTGTTACTTCAAATCCTGACCAATATTTCTGCCCACATGGAATAAGAGTTCCAGGTGCCTTATCTTAACCGTGTACCCAAGTGTCAGATTGAAGCTCTAGTATTCACATTCTATCCATGCATATGAGTCCATTAAGAGATATATTTTAGGATATAACAAGCACTCCCCTGCCTGGGTAGGAAAGTTGAGATGCCTTTCCACTGAACCTGTTCCCTCATGCCAAGTAATGGGAACCAAGTCATTTTTCAACATCTTCTGAAGCATGTTCTTAATACACTGAGTGATTTACGTGAATTGAAAGAAAATTGAAGATGTTTGTAAAACTCAAAATGCATTAAAAACTTCTTCATTTTGAAAAGCCACAACACTGTTTCAGCAAGGACACACTGAATAGGTGGAAAATCCACAGTTATCTCCCTATTACCCAGAAGCTCAGACAGTTTTCCCTGCAAGAAATTGCTAAGCGTAAAATCTTCCCTTGCTTGAACGTGTTCTTTTGCAAGCTACAACTACCATGCTCAATCCCAATTACCCAAACCCTGCAGTATTCAGCACGAAGAGGTAACAATCACATCCAAACCCTGTGTCAGAACCCTGAAGAGACTTTGGCAGACCACAGGGGGCTGAATGAGGCTGGCTCTGCTCAGGGTGTGGGGAGAGGGAAGAAGGGGAGATGAACGAAGTGGGGTGATAACTCCAGGACCAGGATGAGCAGGAGAGGAACAGCACCACTTTTGGGAGCATGGAACAGGCACAGGAAGAGGCCATGTGTGCAGTCAGCTGGCATGGAATCAGTGGGAAGGGTGGGTGTGATAAATCACAGCTCTCACATGGCATCAGTTCAGAATCAACAGGAAATATTTGGATGTGGGCACGACCAGGGCCATGATCCATGTGCACACAAGGCTGTAGGAGGAGGAATGGTCTTCTCTGATCTTTCCACAGGCTTTATTTGGTTTGAACAAAGTAAATCTTGTTGGAGGTCACAGCTTTGCCAGACAATTTAAAACCTGCTTTTAAGCATTAATAAGCACACTAAGATATTTCACATCATATGAGTAAGCAATGATTTTGATATGGTTGAACAGAAAAGCTCTTTATTAAAATCCACAGAACATAAAGTACCCAAATGCAGACAGACAAAACCTTGATCTTGAAGCAGCCCAGGCTCTGAACAGGCAATCTATCACGTAAGAGACACAAGAGGTCGGCCATTAATTAACATCCAAATTAGAGCTTTTCAAGTAAGGGTCAAAACTTCCTCTGTTTTGACATTTAAAGCACTGGCAATGCCTTCCCCAGTTTAGCATGCACAATGCATCACCTCATGCTTTATGTTAATTGCCTCCATTATTCAAGTGCACTGTTTGATTCATTGTCAATTAAAAGTACCCCCAAAAGCCAAGCCCGATGTGTGTTAAGTATAAATGTGATTAATGTAACACAATTACATTCCCACGTTTGTTGAGTCTGATTAGGAACTTTCCCTCAGCCCAGCGTGACAGAACCCTGTCACTGCCAGTGACCTGCCAGCCTTGGCAGGGACAGGCATTTCCTGGCCACAAGTGCTTCTGACAGGTGTAAAACCTGTAATTAAATGCTGTCAATTAGCACTTCATCAAGAATGTGGCAATCTTGATGATCTTCACTATTGGATTGCAAAGATGCTCCTACATGTAAAGTAAAAAAAAAAAAGCTATAAGGAAGGAAAAAAACAGTGACACAACTGTCTGTAAGAATAATAATTATGTGGATATAATTACTATTTCCAGAAAGTGATTCCATGGATCTTTTCCTACTACCTCAAGGGAACATCTGGTTCTGCACACAGAGGAAAAAATTAGGCAGACCAAAAGTAAAAGTGCAATGCCTTATTTTGTTTATGGTTATAGAAAACACAAGTTATAAGGAGATCTGAAGGGGTCTGAGGGGGAAAAAAATAATGACCAAACAGGGACAAAGAAATGGTCAAAGTCTGGAGTTACTACTCAATGAGATACAAGACCAAATAAATAAATAAGAATTAAAAAGCCAGTTCAGCCTGAGCACAATGACCGAAAAACTAATAGTAACTGAATACCAGTGAAACTGATAGGAAGGACAATATGCACACACTTGTCATGTGGACTTGTCATGGCCAGCTTATAAGCAGGCTTTAATAAAAATTGCTACAAATCACAACAAAAAGTAAGAGAAAATTCTGCACCCTCAGTATGGTCTACTCTTCATTCTTCTCATCAGTATATGAATAAAAAATATAATTAACACTGCCATAGGTAGAAGTAATAAATACAGAAGAACCAGCTACAACCTATATTTAATTACAAGGGAGATGCTAGCAATGAAACGTACAGTAGGTTCTTGTTTAAATTGAAAAAGAAAAAGAGAAAAGGACTGTGTTGTTGCACTTCAGAAAAGAATTAAGGAGCTGCTTGGCTTATTGAGGACTACAAAAACAATCACTGCTATAGGCCTGGTTTACATATTTGCTCTATTAATTTACACAGCCCTGGTAAGCCTCACATTGCAATGCAGCTGCTAAATTACACTGCTCTTGGTAATGGGCATAAAAAGATGCAAGAGCATGCAAAGTGTATTCAAACAGACAATTAAAATTATCAATTCTGTTGACAGCTAAAATGAAGGAACTGTGCTGAGGTTTAATGGTGCTGCATGAAGGACACCCTGTTTGTGGGTGATTGAATTAACCAGGACCACGTGTCGACAGTCTGCCTCTGTCCAACACTGCACATTAGGCCAATTTACTGTCTGCTTATTAAAATAATTTAATTCCACAGATTGTTCCCAGGCATTTCTGAGTCTCTTCTTGCTCTTCCCCCCTCCTCTCACTAATGATGGCATCTTAATTATTTGTGCTCATTTTATGCCACCACAAGTGGCTGGGTCACCAGAGAGCAGTCCAGTCAGTTTGGGTGAACCAAACATCCTTGGGGTTATCCTCTCCAAATCAGCAGGAGATCTAGCCAGGCACACTACAGCCTCAAAGTTCTGAAGCAAAAAGTATTCAACAAAGTTGTTTGTATTCAATTTAGCTTATCCATATTCATATAGTTTATCATATTGCTTCTTTTAATAGGTCTTCAAACCAGCTTGCTTATTAAATCTATTATATTCTTAGAATTTCAACTTCTAGCCATGTAAGAATAATGTGTTTGACAAGTCCAAAATAAGAATTCCAGAGAAAATGAAATTTCATAAAGAAATAAGAAACTTGAAGCCTCTTTTCCAAGCTGAACAACAATCTCACATCTCTGACTAGTACTACTACTCATGATCTAAAGTTCCTGTGAAAAAGCAGCTCAGACTAAGCAACATATCAAAATGCTGAGACTAAAAATGTTATCCTAGAGGTTTATTTTAGTACCTCCAAAGGCTGGATGACTTAAGTTTAAGAGATTTATTTCAATAGACTTTGGCAACTAATTCTGACATTTCGTTTTGAGAAGTTAATGCTATTTTAAAGTGAATGTGCACAGATTACACCTTCATCTGAAGTGAAAATACATCAGTGTGTAGCAGGATGGAACTGAGTTGAAAATGTGTGCATTTGGTGAGTAATATTGGTTTGCATTTCTTGGTTCCACCAAGCTATGGGCTGCATCCCACTGTAAGATTCAGATATTGCACATGGGATATTGCCCATTGCTGGACACCCAGAAAAACTCCTGGTTCAGCACCAGCAGCCAAGCACAACAAAGAAATCATTAGCAATAAATATCACACATAAAAATGCAGATGTGTTTGGAAGTTATGAAAATGGCAGCACTTAAATCCTGTTTTAAGTCTTTAAAGACATCAGACACTGGAAAAGGCATCACTTTTTTTTGACAGGGCTAAAATCCCAAAGTCCCAGAATGGAATGAGCAATTTGTAACCCTGAAGTATTGGAATGAACTGACTCCAGAACTTAAAAACTGTTAGATCTCCTTCCGTTTAATGCTTTGGGTGTACAGTGCCAGATTGGGTTTTATCATTGTGATTGGGTGACACCTGCTCTATGGAAATATACTGAATATTCCAGATGTGTGACACTTTGCTATCACTGATGATCCCAAACTTCTTCCAGTCTTTGAATTTCATGTCAAGACTTGGACTTGTATCAGCTATGAGTGCTTTCAAAATATTAACTTCTAAATCTCAGTTGCAGAGATAATTCAATAGAGATGTTGATGTGCAAGTCCTGATTTCAGGCTCATACGTAAGACTATAAAAGAAATTCAGAGTAAATTTAATTTTTAAGAAATGGCTGATTCTAGGTTTCCACAATATTCACATAGCCCTAAATGATTATATATTGTGTTTTGCCATTTCTAATATATGAAACAAAGTCAAGTCTGTAGAGACATAGGATTAATACAGGGGAACTCAGACTGAATCATGGCAATATCCAAAATCTTAGGTACAAAACAAAAAAAAGCTTTCTGATAAATGGCAGGAATGAAATGAATCCATAAACAATTTTGATTTTTGCACAATAGTAATATATGAAAACAACATACGGTTCAGAATCAGCTGGTCCTCTCTGAATTCAAATGGCTTTTCTATATAAAAAACCTTCTGCTGGAATCCAGGGACACATTCTAAATCTTCTGCACATGCAAGCAGCAGAACCTGAGGGGAAAAAAAAACAGAAATAGACTTTTAACATCCACTCCTTCATCCATCATGTTGGCTTCTGGGAACCATAGCAGGTTTAGGCTCAGTGCTCATAAAACAAAACATTGGGGTCCATACTCATAAAACAAAATATCCATCACATCACACTTCCCCTTCAAATCTTGCTAAAAAAGTTTTATGTAAGGTTTTTGCTTTTATATATATATGGGCTGGCATTGAAATTACAAAATAGGAGCTTTCAAGGTGAATTTCAGTTCAGAATATCAATAAAGATTGTTACTGGTCCATAAAAACATAGGATGTAATATTGCTCCTAAAAATCACATTTATTTAGGCCTAGTTGAATACAGCTGGACCTAAATATATGCTGACATTAAGCATAAGCAAATAAATTTGAAAAGTGATAAATTAAGAGCTGCAAATCTGTCTCAAAGTTGATCACCAAGTTGCAGAAGAAATTCCGTATTCATCGGTAAAGTCTCACATACAGAAGTTTCATTTCTAGAATAAATTCTCTGCTAGCAAGTATAAACTGTTTCTTTTCTTTCTCTCCAAGCCACAGTTTGCGCATTTTCCCTACAATCAAAAGCTTGTTTACACCAGGGGAGGACTGAAAAAGAAAAGTGAGCATCATAGAGGAGGTGGATCTGAAGGCTCCAGTAGAATACAGTCGGTGTCACTGTCAGAACATGGTCACCCAAGCTCTGTGTCACCACAGGAACATCAAAGGAGGAAGCTTACAAGCAAAATAAAATTGCTTGGGAATAGGTACTATTCTAATCTCAGACTCTGAAGCATTTTATCCCTGAATAGAGAAAACAACCTGAAGGGCTATTTTTCTTGGCAGCTCTTAAATGAGAGCATGGAAGTAAGAATGGTCAAGAAAGAAGCAGCAAGCAAAAAGAAATTACTAAAAAGTTAAAAGGCTAAAGAGAGAGGCAAAAGGAGGCAAGGTTAAGAGCAGGAAAAGCCAAATCATATTTTCCAACACATATGTGTGTAAGTGCATTTTCAGAAGTAGTACTTTCTGCTTTAGAACATCTAAAGGTGTTTTACAAAGCCTGACTTTCAGGTGGCGCACTGACCACTCTGATCTCAGAATTGTTATGGGCAATCCGCTGCTTGTCAGGCAGCCCCAGCACAGTCCACGAGAGAGGGCACGTGTGGCAACCAGGAATAAAAACAAACACAGGGGTTCTGAAAGGCATTTGCTCCTAAATTCAAGTGGCTCTGCACAATGGGTCTATTTACTCAAGACATCCTCAACACAAAATTACAGTTTTGGAAATAAAGTTCTTCAGGGTTAAAGTGAAGACAATTTCTCCCTAATACCACACCAGTGAATGCTGAGGGTTCTTTTCTCCTTCACCAGCTCAGGTGACAACAGCACTCTCACTTCTCCCAAAGCACCAGCAGCATCTCTCAGTCCCGCCTCCACTCCTTTATCATCCCAGCCTGCAGATCCTGATCCTAAAGAGATGTCCTGCAATATTTTTACAGCTGCACATTTCCCTAGTCCCCACCACTCACACTCCGTTTGTTAAATCACAGTGATACATGATCTGCTCTCTCCCTTCTTGCATTTCCCACTCATTTAAAGTCCAGTGTGATCCCATTTACAAAACCCAAAGGCACCTGGTCTGCATTAGTTGTTCTTATGGAACCAACTGCTGGATCATTTGTTTCATGTCAGACCATTGCTGTAAAAGCTTGGCCAGAAGTGCCAGCAGACTGCAAGGAACAGCCAGAATATTTCATGTTAATTAATCTGGTGGAAGGCAAACACAACAGATGGACACCTTTGCTTTCCATCCTGTCCTTCTCCACAATGGTCCCTTGGAAGGATTAACCAAGAAAGAAGAGAAAGATTTAAAGTAACACACCAAGAAAAGTGCAACACACTTGACTTCTAATAATTTCAGTATCATCACACTATTCCTGCCTTTCTTAAAAAGGTTTAAAACCACAGCTTCCAATCCCTCATTCTCTTAATGACATTGATATTTTGATTTTATTGGAGATTTTGGTTGAGAATTGGATGTGTCCCCTTCAGTCTTCCAGCAGGAGATTTCTGCAAATGTGCACTGAGGTATTCAGAGCCTGCCCTGAAAATTGTGCATAAAGCTTGATTACTGATTGTTAAAAAACCTGCCTTATATGCATTTCAATGGGCATATGCACAGGAAGAAAGGCACACATGCATCTTCTGCACTCATTTTCTGTGTGCACAGGTGCAGGTTTAAAGTACCTGTCTTTCTGACTCAGTGTTCCTGGATGAATATGCATAAAAATGCAATCACAGCAGGAGAAAACCTCTTCCCATCTCAAGATGCAAGCAAAGTTATATAATGAGTCCTCACCAGAAAAACAGTCCAAGCCATATATCCTGAAATTTATCTACAAACAGCTCTTCTCCTAAAGGATTAACACAGCAAGTGAGAGGCAAATCATGTTCTGATCTCCCAGCTACTCCAGCCTTAAAGCTGGAACTCTTGTCTTACAGAGCTATAAATAAAAAGCCTCTTTGGACATCATCTGTAGCAGTACTTAGAGATGGGAATATGTCAACTTTATCAGATTTGTGACAGTCTAAGTTGACTTTGAAATCTGGGCAATCTAAATGGGTCATGAGTTAACTTCTGTAAGCCTGGTACAGAAGGCTCACATAATAGAGATGCAGCAAATAGAAAATGACCTTTACTCCCTTTGAAATAATTACAAGACTAAAGCTTGGCCTTGCTGTGAAATGGAACATTTTATTCCACTTGTGCAATTCCAGGCACTTTCTTCTTCTCTACACGTCAGACAAAATGTTAAATCTGTCATCACATGGACAGTTTTTAATTAATTGTATTTAAAAAGAAAATTATTCTTTTAATTTATTTTTCTATGAAGAAACTCCTGTTGAACTAAATGTCTAGCTCATTAAAATAATTTCTGTAAAGATTCTTCACATTGGAGACAGCAGTCTTTAAAAATATCTTGAAAAATTAAGTCAGGCAGATATATGTGTAAGGCAAAGAGTCTTGTTCAAAGCAGAATATATTCTGAATTCAAACACCATGTAGATTTCATATTTTTGGATATAATAAAAGCTTTTATGAACTGATAGCTGCCTATATGAAGACTTCTTCCTAAACACACTGTAAATAATATTTAAATGTCATATGTAGAACTGTGAATAAACAAATATTGTTCACCCAGCTAGTCAAGTGCTGGGCAATTAGTACAAAAGGATCCTTCACCTGCTCCCAAGAAAAAAAGACAAAATTCTTGAACAAAAATGACACTTATGCAGCAAATAATTTCCTCATGAAAATCTCTAAAAGGGTAGAAGTCTGAAAAGCAAAGCAGAGTTGTGACTACTCAGACCTACTGATCCTATGTTCATCAACAAGCAAAATCAAAGTTCCTCATAACCTCACGCTTTTCAGAAATGCACAGAGCCCAGACTCAGTTTTAATATTATGACAATTTTCCTTTCAGAATTTATTGCCAGTTGGTGTAAGGAAATGCCATAGTTCAGATAACTCCTGTGCTAGTTGGGCCCCTGCGCTGGAACTGCACTCCTGGTGAGATATCAAGCCTAAGAAACACCTTTTTTTTTTTTCGTTAATAAACCAGCACACACATGCTGGTGACCTTTACTGACCTCTACATTTGCACTGAAAGCTGCTCACACAGAATATGGTTGGAAAGCAAAAAAAGAGAGCAATTTAATACTGTACTGCAGGGGAAATGAATAAACTCCCTGATGCTAAGGCACCTTTGGGTATCACAGCACCTAAGAATAACAGGGTCCTTCTACCTCCTCTTCTGGTGACTGAAAGTCATCTCAGAAAGGTCTTTCTAAAGAATTTCAGGTTCTTTGTGTTCTTTTCAACTTGCACAGTTTCAGTTTGGCCACATGCTCGCTCTGCAAATGAATTTTCTCGCCTTTTGCTGTGCACACCCTCATATCTTCATTAGCCCTACCTTGAGGAGATCACCTAGCACACAAACACAAGCTGCAGAATATTAATTGCATTTCACACAAATTCTTATGGTGTGAAATTCATCCTTGTGTAAGCCTTTACTTAATTAGAAACGTAAATGGTGCAGACACCTGTGAAAGCCATCTGCCCAGACAGGAATCCTGCACACAGTAAAGGTAAACAAATCTCTTTCCAGAGGAAAATATTCTGTAGGACCACATTCTACCTTTGACTTCAGGAGAGTAATCTGAAATAAAAACAAATCAACATAGAGCACAAGAAGGAGGAGCTAAAATTCAAATCATGCTCATTTTTACTAAGAGCAACAATTTCAAGAGTTCAAAAATTGTGAGTCGCCTCCTGAGAAAGGAGTTTTTAGTTCTGGGTGTTTTGTTTGGCATTTCTGGTAGGGTGGGGGTTTTATTATGTTTTGAAGTATGGTTTGGGGGCTTCTTTTTTATTTGACTCATTTACTTGGAAGTGGGTATTGAAAATTTATGCTTCTGAGCTTTTCTGTGGAAACATGAGAAACAGAAATTTGCTTTTTGCATATGAAAACTTCAGATTTTCATAAGAAACATGGTATTCCTTAGAGCTGAGAACGAAGAGAAAAAAGTAATCAGAATAATGAGAACTGCCAACACTGAATTAAATTGCTCATGACAAAATATTTTTATCATGCAGATTGAGATTTTTGAATCTTAAAACCTTTTCCATGTTCAGGTGCTGCAGCACCAGACCCACAAAAATGGATAATGAGGAGGCCATGAGAGAAGGAAACAAGTTATAAACAGCACACAGTCAGGGGGAGATGATGAAATTTGAATTCTTCTCTCAGATTTAAATGAGGGAGTTATTCAAATGAAATTAACAGAGGGATACTTAAAATAAAGAGAGTGCAGTTCTAAGTAAGGTTCTGATTCTGCATTACACAGACTCCAATTAGAGTGTCAGCAGGTCCTAAGGCAATTATTTCATCAAATCACACACACAGACTGGACATGAAGTTCTCTGTGTCTTCTGTGTTTTTTAATATCAACTAGAACAAAAAAAAAAAAAAAAAACCCTGAATAAATTATCCTCTGATTGGCATAATTAACAAAGGCATTTTAACTTTACAGAAAGGTATGTTGAATTATTTATCTCTGAATGTGACTAAATTAATTAAATGCAGTTCTTTCAAATTAATTTGATTTCTAGAATATTATTATTTGGGGCATTTTTAAATGCAATATTTTCATTTTGGGAGGAAGTTTTCACTGTTTCAGGCTTTAACAGCTCTTCTATCAGGAAAGAAGTTAAAAAAAAAGAAGACTGTTCCCTATCTCTACAGCTCTACCTCTATATCTGATAGAGAGCTCCAGTCATTTTTGTAAGAAATGCTATTAAGATTTGGCACTAAGATTCTTCAAGGATGATAAATATCCTCTTAAAGGGCCTACCTATCCATTTACTGCACAGCTCTGTCCTAAAAGGGAAAGTCACACTCGGAGTACTGAAGAGTGGGCTATGAAAATGCAAATTAGAATGACTTTATTGGCTTAAATGAATTCAGTTCTCATGTCACTGAAGCTGTGTGACTGCGGTAGGCATCCATTAACTGGAAACAAAATGTGACAAACTCTTTTGTGAGACTATCTACCACAGGAGCTCCCCTTTTATGGGCACTTTCCTTACGTACCTATGTTTATTATGAGGATTTTATTGCATATTCAGTAAAAGGTGTGCATCTTGCTTGGCACTGGGAGTCTCATTAAGTTGTTCAAGGAGTGATTTGCCAGTGGTGGTGTCAGAACAGGGAGTATCAAACAGCCACTCGCCTTCTGAAGTTGAGGAGCTCTGCAAGAGGCACCATCATTTTCTTCAGAAATGATTTATTCATTTATTATTGCTCCCAGGGGCTGTTCAGAGATCAAAGTGACCACGGAGCCCAAACTGTGCAGGGTGAAGAGGGATAATACAGGCAGTGCCTGCAAAGTACAGGAGCACCTGGACAGCATCCTCATTTCAAGGCAGAGTTGGGACAATCCTCTCTCCCCAAGCACTTTTCCTGCTCTCCCATTCCCACCTGCTCCCTGAGCCCAGCCACCACAAAGTTCTGTGAATCTCGTGTCCACAGGATGATGTGGCTGGAAAAACAGGGTCTGGTGTGAGAAACCCACAGTCTGCACCCCAACCTGGGGCAGCTGACATGAAACTGCACCCTAAAATAAGATTTTTAAATTATTTTTACTAACATATTTTCCATACTTCAGAACTTGAGCTAACTTAGATTTCCCTTGACTTTAGAGCACAGGAAAAACTTGGGAAGTCCAAGGAAGCCCTGGAGATATTCCAAACCCATCTGGATACATTCCTGTGTCACCTGAACCAGGTAACCCATCTTGGCAGGAAGGCTGATCTGGATCATCTCCAGAAGTCTCTTCCTACCCCAACAATCCTGAGATTCTGTGAAACCCTCACACAGGAACCCCCTCTGGTGTCACAAGCAGGCACAGTGATCTGCTGGCCAGACCACTTGATCCCAATCAGAAATAATTCCTACATTTCACAATTCCTGACCCTTATTCTGATGGTCATTTCATATCTCCCAGAGTAAATTTGTTCACAGTCAATTTATAGCCATTTATTCCTGCACAAGTCTTGTCTCATAACTAAATTAACCTTTGTCCCCTCTAAATCTTCCATTTATTGAGCTAGGCAAACCAAACTCCTTCCATCTCCTTCTATCTGGATACATCCCTGTGACCATCTCAGTAACATTTCTTTGTGCCTCCTTAAGCTCCACCTGCGCAAAATACGTAAAGAATTCCAGATAAATCTTCTCCACAGTCTGGATATTTCCTTAAGCCCAAAACATGTTGCCTAATGCTTCCTAAAATTCCTTTTGAAGTCTTGTCATGCTGGTGGCTCACAGTCATTCTAAAATTAACCAGCACACAAAGAGCTGTGAAATTTGATATCAGTGGAGGAGTGACCACCATTTACCTTCAACAATGTTAAGCAGCTTCTGCAAACAGAGCCAGGAATAATCTTTATGAAACACAAACACAGATGCAAACCCTCATGCATTGTTAAATCCATATCCTTTCTGACCAGATGGGGACCAGCTCTGCCCATGGCCAGCAGAGATCTTCCAGCCCCTTCCCTCTCCGTACAGATTCCTAGCTGAGGTTCAGGATCTGCCCACAGATCCAACAGAGCTCCCAGCTCAGAATTATCTGTACCCACAAGTGCAGATCAGAATGCAGGATGAACTCTCACTTCCAGCCATGCAGATGTATCTGATCATTGTTCAGATTTTTTAATCCTGGGAATGCTTCTCATCCCGCTTCATTAAGTATTTTGATGATTAATAACAGACCAAGAGCAGTTACTTGTGCACAAAATAAGTAATATTTTAAATTACTCAAGTATTTAACAAGTAAATAACTACCCATCATGATTAATAGCACCATTTAACACACTAGACTCGAGCAAAAGGACAGGTTGGGCTCCATGGTTATTTTTTGTTTATTTTTAGGCATTATGAAAGAAGTAATCATGTTTTGTTGAAACCCATACACCACTGGAATGAGATTACAACTGGTTAGCCTATTTAGAGAAGCTGCATAATAAATTCATTTTACAGGGTACAGAGTAATGCAAATGAGCCATTCCTGTACCAGTGAAAGAGGCATAAAGAAGAAACATTGAAAGTCAGAGTTCTGGGCTGGTTGTGCTGCAAGGTGTGGAATTGCTGAAACCTGAACTGCCTTACAACAATAACCTTTGTGAAGATCTGCTCACACCAAACATTTTAGTTATTTATTGCCTAACGGAATAAACAGGTTGATCCTCTTTTCCTGCAGTAATGACTTCATGAAGCATTTAGATGAATGAAAATATGGATCTCTGGTTTTCGAAAAAGGAAATAAATTAAAAATTGTTTAAACTTATTTAAAACCCTTCACATGGAGTTGCATGGGGCAAAGTCATTATTCCACATAGGAAAACACTGATGTGGCAAAAGCTGTTAAAGAAAAAATTAAAATCATATTTCTTAGAGCAGATAGTGGGTTTTGGATAGGATGGCTGGAAACTCTAAGGAACATGATACATGTTTAATTTCCCAGCAGTGTGATAGTTATCAAAAAGAAAAACCAACCTTCCACCTATTATTTTCCTCATATTCCACAAAGTTAGAGTCTAAAGCAATTATTACTGCAGCACAAACTGAACTCGGTGTAACACTGAACATCTGTCTTTTGCACTGCTAAGCTAAAACTGAAAATGAGCTTGCTGAAAACAGTCTTTGAAAGTATAACATGGATTTAAGGATTAAACACAAACACACTTCTATCACCTTCAAACATTATAAAAACAGAAACAACCCCCCAGAACTCATAAAAGTATAAGGACAAGTGAAAATATCTGGTTTTCAACTTCAAAAAAAGATTTGCTGAACGTTTTCTGACCTTCTCCTGAACACTCACAAATGAAAGATTTTTTAAAAATTAATACTTTCAAGTAAAATCCCTTGATTCCAGCAAGGTTATTGGAGAAAAAACACGTCTAACATCCAAAGACTCTTAATAAAAACTGCTAAATTTCTACAAGGAGCCCAACACAAACCTCTCTGCCAGTTTTGACAAGATTTTATTTGACATCAACAGGAAGAGGACCTTCTAGTCTATAAAATAAGCTGTAGAAAACTCTTTCATGAAGGTATCTGCATATCACATCGTTACTCTTTCTTTACAGCAAATAATACAGAGCAATAATGGTATGATAGTATTAGAATAAATAGATTGGCTTCCTATGGATTTTTATTTAAAAACCAAGCTCAGAGGTGAACTCTTAGTAAGGACAGGGCTGTAAATCACCTTAATCTCTTTTAGTGGGTCAAGGCATTCTCTATCTTCTCATCTGTTTCTCATTTGCACAAAAACCATGTGAGCTAAGTCTTCTTCAGTGCTGGTTTTAAAGTGATTTCACTTTCTTTTCCTGAAGAGCAGTAAATGTACCTTAGTAGTAGTACGGTAGTAACCATACATGGATTTATTTCATTTTGGTCAAAGTTTTTGCATATCTGCTCATTTTATAAGTCCAGACCTTATGTATTTACCCACAACAAGTAGTAATTCTCAAGCTCCTGGAGTCATCTTGAAATAAATATAAAAGGATTTAAAAAACCCAAAAACCATGTATTTTTGGCTATGTCAGCTGCTCATTGAGGAGTGCTTTTAATGAATTGCAAGAACACAGTCAAAAAATTAAAAAGAACTTGTACTAACTCTTCAGAGTGAAAGCAACCCCCAGGGGAAAGGCAGCAAGTAGTTCAGTATTTTTGAGCTCATCACAATCAAGCAAAATGTCTAAAACTTACAGGCTCCCTCATGTTAACAGTGACATTACATCAAGAATGACCTTTCCAAAGAAATAAAACCCATTAATGCTAGGAACAGATAACTATTAAAGATCAACACTTAGTAGCCAAAGTAGGTGGGGGAAAATCTCAGTCTGGTAAGTTAATTAGAACATAAATAATGTGAAACCAAGACCCTGGTCTATAACCCTCTCTCTTATAATTGCTTGCAATTTAAAAGCTGAATGAAATCTTTTATGCAAAAGATACAACTATTGACCTCACGTGTATTAGGTAGCCAAAGAAAACCCTGACACGCTGAGAATGAGATCTCAGGAGTATTGCAGAAAGCCTCAGTAACACCCTGTGAAATATTTATTTCTTATTTCTTTACAGAAGAACTTTTTTTCAACTATCAAGGAATGGTGTTTCTGGGAAATGTTGGATGTTAATTGCTAAAAATGTTAAGGGGTTGCTTTTTGGGTTTTTTTTTTTTTGTTTATTGTAGAAACAATAATCATAGAAAATTATCTGTACCCATGAGAACAACGTTTTCCTCAGGTGGAGGAACAGCTGCCAGTCCTGGGGCACGAGAATAGATTTTGCATCCCACAAATTCCACATGGAACCTCCACAATAAACTATCATTTGCTTTTGGAAGCCATTGTTTAAATCAACTCCAGTGGTCAGGAAGCCACTGCAGCCTCCCCACTAAACCTTGTGGATGGCACTTCCAGTACTTTTAATTGTTCTATAATTATCTGTATTTACCAGACGAATCAGCTGCTCCACGTGACATCCAACAGGCCGCAGACACAAACAATAAGAATTAAACACATGAGAAGTTGGGAAAAATGTAAATTTCTGCCCTGGATCCTGCTTTAATAACAATAGTACTGAGAATTCCTACAGCAGGATATGTGACATTCAGTTGTGGAATGTCCCATCATTACTACATGGAACAGAGGTTAATGTGATATTTTGCAAGTTTATAAAATCAGATTGTTTGTCTCATCTTGACAAAGTTAAACTCTTTGGGTTGTACCTAAAAATAGGGAAATTTAAAGAAAAAATTTGAGTATCCAATAATTTCAAGCCCTTTTCCTTGTATATAGCAATTTAAATTTACTGGAGCACTTCAATCATTTTTTCTTGTATGTGCTTCAGCCTGAAAGTGATTGGGGTTCTGTGCTTGCACAGTATAAAGCAATTTAAAATTATTCATCTGCTTCAATTTTTATAGGTACTTTTATTTGAAAATGATTGGGGTGCTGATCATGCTCAGCATTGAACAATTTTAAATTATTTAAATGCCTTTTTTAAATCAATGCCTAATGTTTAGGCCTGAATTCTAGGAGGCTATAGCACATTATCAGGCAGTTTAAATTATACAAGAATATTATATTTTGCACAATCTTTCATCTCCTAAATAAGAATCAGTTTCCAAGGGTGAAAGCATAAAGCATTACACTTCAAAATAAATCAGCATTATTCAAAACCAGAAAACTAATTTTTTCTTTTTTAAATATTGTAAGAGACCCTTTTTCCATAATCAAATTCCTGTGCCTTCCTACATACTATGAAGCAGGAGCATTTCAGCAGCTACATATATTCCTACTTCCCTAAACTGATATAAACCATTTCAAAGGAGGAGAACAAAGTTTTAATGAAGCCTGAGTCCCTGAAAAAAATGAGAATGATTTATTCCCACAACATTTGTCTTATCAGATGTTTTATCAACCAAGCATTCAAGTCCTCTATTGTGAATATACAGAATTTCAAACACTTCTGGGGCAAGTTTATGGTAAATGCTAAGTATGTCAAAATTCAGGTTGGACTTCGAGGACATCATTCCAGATTCAACAGGACTGATGCACAAAAATCTGTTGGGTTTTGGGTTTTAATTGATAATTTATTGTTATCAATAGTAAAGAATACACTTTGCTTTTAAGTATTTTTCTGTAAAACAACAGGCAATGGAGATCTGAGGTTTGCAAATGGTGCTGGAGATGTACAAATGGAGACCTAAGAACTGCAGGTGCCAGGCCACATTTTTTAGTGAATCCTCCACTTTTTTCATGCCTGCTCTCCTTCCTCAATGCTATGCCAAGGTGATCACATTTCTACAAAAATCCAGTCCAAGAATTTTGTACTACCCACCAAGATATTCAACAAATATCAATGTGGACTACACCTCCACTTGAAAATGGGATATCCTGGAAATAAAACCTTATTGACTAACTTCCTCCAGGGTCTTATCTCCATATTTCACCTTTTGCTTTTCAACACAAATGACACAGAAGAAATAGGACAATTTCTCACCAAGAAAAACAATCCCATGTTCCTCTGCACGTTTGAAAAGATAGGAGCTAGCCCTCAAAGGTATTGGCATGCCTTACTAATCACAAGCTTTTAATTCAGCCTCTCCAATTTCAATTAGTGAGTAAACACTGACATCCTCAATTGCACTACACAGAGCTCCCCTTTATCCAGTTAATCATGTTCACTGCAGCTATTCCCCAGGCTGAGGTTTCAGAGTTCCCAGATTCTGTAAATCCTCAGCATTACATCTTCTGATTCAGGAGCAAAAATACTGACACATCTTATCATTTAAAAACACGTGTCCTGGCTCAGGAAGGAGAGTGTTCTCCTCTCTCCCAAGTCAGCTGCCACGCTCCCATGTACAGAATTAAGTTGCAAAGCATCACTAAACTCATCTGGAATATTTTGCTTAAGCTAAACCTCATATTATAGTAATTAAAGTAGCTGTGAGAAAGCGTAATTAGACTAAGTGTCCAACAAATATTAATCAGTAAAGTAATATTCTATTATTAAGAAGAAGCTATTCGCAGTAGGAGTTTCTCTTGTGAGAAACTAGATTAGGAACTGAGCCAAAATCAAACCAGAAGGCAGAGCAAATTGGGTCATTTGGAGCCTCATTTTAATGTATAAATGTTTTTACCTATATTTTACTCATTTGTAATGCCATTTCAGTGCAGAAGGCATAAGCAGGCTCCAGGTTTCACTCCTAGACCTGTTGGTTATTCCCAATGCTCCCAGTCACTGTGATCAGGATTTCCCTTCCTCAATTCTAATCCATGCCAAGAGACAAACTCAGGCCACACCACAGGAAAACCATTTAACCTCCCCATGTTCCCCCATCTGTAAATGAAAATAATGCAATTAACACACAAAGCAGGGAGGCTCTGTGATTTGCTTCAGCAAATTAATAAAACTTAAATAAAGAGACACTTTCTGTAGAGGGCAGAAGGAAGAAATATCTACAAAATGTAAGAATTAAAAAGCTGAAACTCCAAATTATTTCCTTTTTAATTAGGCTAAGTAGGTGTATTTATAGGTATATATTTAGGGCAAACATACAAGTGTTGTGTCCTTTTCAGCACCATGGAAAATTATAACAAGCTTTCAGTTCTGTGATTTCCAGCACTGGTAGAAAGTTGTTTATTACTGAAGAAGCAACGAGAGAACAAAGCACACCACCCGTGGCTTCCAGAAGGCTCACATTTTCTAAATGGTGAACTGCAACCCATCAATTAAAACCCATTCTCTAAGTTCACACATCCTACAATGTTGTCTTTTCCCTTTTGCACTCATTAGTGCCTTAACAACAGCAAAGGCTTTATTAGCAACTAACAAAAAAATCAGGTTTAATACACAAGACTGAAGAATAAAGCCCTTGAAAGATGTTTATGCTGTGACAGTGGCTTTCAAATCCACACAGGAGATAATTTTACAATTCTAATTCAAAGTAGAGATCTGCATTGTAAGAGACAAAGGAAATTTTGAAAAGCAAAGCCAAAGTGCAAATGAGAAGATCATCTTAACCTCTGCCAACAGTTAAATTACAATCCCTTATTGCATCCATTGGCCACAGAAATAAATACCAAGTAGCAAAAGGAGCAAATATTATATGGAACAGATGGAGAATGGGAAATTTTTTGATCAGATGTCTGGGAAACCACCCATTTTTTACTCTCCATTTTAAAAAAAGAGTCAGATCCAGAAAAGTAGACACAATGGATGGGGTAATAGGTATCCACTGGCAGAAAAGTTCCTGAAAAGCAAGAGTTTGCTGCTATAATTTATTCTCATGTAGCGAGATAAGAAGGCACTTGTAGGTTGGCTCTGGTTTTTTCTAATCAACTGATAAAAAACTAGGGGAAAAACTCAGTGAAAATCAATTAGCCCAAGGGGGAAGAACCACAACAGAGATGACCTGAAGGAGAAATGAGGGTGAGGACATGGAAAAATTGCCCTGTTTGCTCTGAAAGCTCACAGGAGTTCTCACAGAAAGCGTTCTGTGGTTCTGCATTCAGCCCCCACCAGCTCACACACTTCTCAAACTGTGCTTTTCTATCCTATGTAAGGGCTCCAGTGTTTCTTGGCATCCAATTTGTTTCACTAACATAGTTCATATTGTTTCCATGCTTACCAAGAACTGTTAAAAGCAGGCATGGAAGAAGAAATAATTGCTCTTTTTTCATAGCTTGCTCTAGCCAGCTTAGAGGATGGAGAATTCCATCAAGCAGCAAGGGCAAAATCCATCCTAACCCCTAAGGAAAGTCTCATGTGTGACAGAGCCAGAATCCCATCACATTCATTTTTATTTAATCTCCATGCCTTTTCACTTAGCAATTTTCTTTTTGTCATTAGCTACCCCTCTGTCCTAGATTTGGGTTCTCTCTTTTTTTGCCTTTCATTTCTGCTTCCTTATCCCCCAACCCAGAGGCTGCCAGGATTATGGGACTGCTGGAAGGGGCTCGTGTCCCTGAATTCCCTCCACAGCCATGACAGACAGGAGCATCCACCTCACTCCTAGGAGTGTCCAGGTGCCAGCCCTAAAGATGCAGATGGGCTGTGTGCTCACAGGCAGAATTTTCATCCCCTTGCACACACAATCATACTTAATTCCAGTTTCCCCCGGAAATTGCACTGCAGCTGCCAGACCAGACCAGCACACTTTATAACCTTCACCTCCACAAGAATATAACTCCTGCTGAAGTGCACCAAACACATTAAGAGCTAGAAATTATTATCTTGGTTAACTCATTAATAGCCACTGAGTTCTTAGCTGAAAGGATGCAAGAAATCAGTGTGTGAGCAGGGCTGTGCCCAGTTGAGATATCAAGGGGAAGTTTTGTCAGGGAGAAGATTTCTACTGAATAATTGATATGCACCTTTCTGCCTATGAAAGCTCAGGGAACAAACAAAGTCCATGTCTTTGAGGTAGGTCACTATCAGAGCACTGCAGTGGGAGACCATAAGACCATCTGAGAGGAGCAAACAGTAAATGGGGAAACAGAAATCACATTAAACTGTTTTTTCCCCTGGGATCCAAGCATGAAGAAAAATAGGACTTTCCAAAGAATAAATTAAACAAAACTTTTCCGTTCTGTTAATATTAATCATATTTATTGTCATCTGTTGGACATAACTTAAAACAATATTCTAAGAATTGAAATGTGGTTTTTTTCCCCCCTCCCCTGGGCAATATCTGTTTCATGGAAGTAACTCTGGAACCACAACAACCTACAAAACACTTTTTAAATTTAGAAGTGTGTGGGGAAAAAAACATCCTGGAAGTGTTGAATCACTTTGTTTTACCATTTTTGAAGAAAATGAGCAGCTAAGATTCCCAAATCAGCGTGCTTCATTTTTTATTTAAGAGCCAAATTACATGAATTCATTCATGTTGGCTGAACATTATTCTTCAGCTGCTGTGGAATGTCCTGGAAGGCAGGAGTTTTGTGTCTCTTGTTGTGTGTGACAGGATCTCCACCTGAGTGGCCCCTCTGGATGTGCTCCCGGACCAATTCCTGCCCTGCAGCCAAACAGGGTCTGTGGTTGAGGCACCTTGAGGCCACCAAGCCTCACCCCAAATCATTTTTAAACTGCCAAAAAAGAAAGACTTCTTGTTTAATCTTTCAAAACTGAAGAGTCTCAACTAGAGGTGACACAATCTAAAATACACTCCCACTTCTGATTTCTAAATGGAGGAGAAAAGGCAAAATTCTCTAGGAGAAATCAGAAAGGATGCTTTTGTTGCCTGTGTGGCTCCACATCACTGGCTCATTGAAAAAGAAGTTTCTAGTTAATTTTGTCAATGTTTGTCATCATTGTAGTGGCAAATAACCCCTGAGTTAGTTCAGCAGTGTTCTATAGATAGACCAAGGTGGCACAAACAAGACACCATATTACTGAGGTGGCCAAGGACAGGTTAGACAACCCTATGAGGAAGGAGGATGAAACTTTAGCACAAAGAAAGATGCCTAAGTGCAATAGATTTGTTTAGTACCCAAACTCCCTGAGTGAGGCAGACAAAGCCACTGTGCATTTCCATCTCCAGCTATGGAGATGCTTTTCCAGCCCCCAAAAAAGGCATTAAACTGGTATTGTTTTTTTCCTACAGAGTAATCTGAAACAAACAGAGGAATAAATATTGGGGGAGAAACAGTAATCTTAAAGAGCAAAGACAAGCATTTCTAAGTCAGGACCACATTTTGAAGTATATAAATGATCAACAGCTGCCTATATAACTTCTTAAAGTGTTACAAGCCAGACCTGTGGTTTTTGTCTAGTTTTAATGTCCTGAATGACACAAGAGTTTTGTGATGGACACTACTGAAATCTACCCTTTTAAACTTTTTTATTAGAACTATTTGATCTATAGTTTAAAGATGAATAAAGCCATAACAGCATCTCAAATTTACCTGACCCAGTTTCTACAAAGCTACACGGTAAGCCACGCTTTCATTATGCTGAGTGAATGCTCACCAAAGTAGGTTCTGGCAAACAGGAATAACTCATGAACCATAAAGGCATTGAAAGATGCTTTCCCTCTCCATTATCTTCCTTAGTTTGTATTCCCCATTATATTTGGGCCCCCTGTTGTGCCATAAAGAATGGTGAATCTCTCTTGAGCATAAATTAACTGGAAGCTTCTGCAGCAGTTTCTTGCTTCCCCCATTCTTGCCACAACACACCTGCTTTAAGCCTGCAGTAATTGTTTTGCTGTTACCTGCTCCTAGAAGAAAAGAAGCTTGATAGCAATGAATTGAACTTGGCCTTTGTCCCCTTTCATTGTATCTGCCTACAGCAGACAGCAGCAAAATGCAGCTCAATTAAACACAGCCCTCTTGTCATCACAGAAAAAGAAGCTCTTCTCACAGCAGAAGCAGGAAAGTTTTGCCATGACACCCCTTGTTGCATTTGACAAGTTTATTCAAAAGCAAATATTTCAGTGGGGAGGTCTGTCATTCTAATCCTGTCCTTTATGCCAGAGCAGCTAATGCAATTTCAGCTACCTGAATAGGAGGGCTCTCGCTTCCAGATGTTCTATTGTGCCTTGCAGACAACAGCTGACACCAAAAGACAGGTATTATGAGCACTTTTTCCATCGTTAGCTTGCTCCCAGCACCCGGTTTACAGCTGCTTTGTTGATTCCTGTAATTCTGATAGGCACAGTAGGAGCCAGTGTAATGTTATCCCTCTGTGGCTCTGCCATTATAGCAGCACAGGCCAAATGTACTGAGCAAGGTGGCAAAGTTAAACAGCCCTTCAATAGCTCTGGAACAACTTAAGAGATGAAAAACAGGCTGATACACTGAATAAAGGCTTGAAGGAATTGTAGAAATGGTCGTGTTTGTGCTTCCAGAACTCAAAGCTCAAACTGCAGTGTCACAGGAGAGCTGCACCTCCCCTGCCTGGGGCCAGGCAGGGACAGCCCTGCAGGGACACCAGAGCAGCCAGGGCAGTCTGGACACTGCAGCTGGCTGAGAAACACCTGGAGAGAGGCAGCCTTAATTTCAGCCTCAGAAGCCATTCCAGCCGTTCCAAAGTCAGTTCAGACCTAAGTCCTGTCAGGTCAATAAAAAGTCTATTAAATTAACCATGGCAAAAGTTGTATTTACTAGGCTGTGAAGGATAACTGTTTGTTGCCCAGATTCTGGTTTCTACCCTCCCTTCATATATTCCATTGGCCAGAGGACAAGAAAATGTGGGTAGAGAAAGCAGTGGGGATCAACTCCAGCTTCAAAACAGCTCCACTACAGAAGGTGTAGACTGTTATCACAATTCTTTGTACTACAATGATGTAGTAGTTTCTAAAAGAAAAAAGAATTAAATCTACTCTTTCAGATCTTGCTCTTATAATATTTCAGACACTTCTACCTATTTTATTTTTACTTCCAGCATATTTCCTGCCCACTGCCATGCAACAAAGCTAAGAGCAAAAGAAAATACACACAAAGATGCAATTAAAAAACCAGGCCTCAGCTTTTCCTGTCACATCTTGCACCACTGGCTAACAAAAAAACTGGTTTGATTTCATTAATTATGTACCAGTGTTTATAATCAGCAGAACAGCCTTTCTCCATGCGGCCTCTTCAAGTATTAAAGAAATAAACCTCACCATGAAGCTGTTGAACTTTTTAATCCCATTGGGAAATAGCAACTAAATGCAAATAAAAAGGCAGGGATGGAAAAAAAGGATAGTTTTACAGTCTGATATTTGCACTTGTCTTTGGTTCTTAATATCAATCTACATTATTTGAACATGCTGTTTATTGTCCAACAGCAACATGTTTCTCTCCCCACCTGTGATTTGTGGTGGATAAGCTACCTCTGTTTGCTATGAGCTTCTGGTAGGAAATAAAGTGCTTTCCTTATAGAATTTCATTCTCCATACTCAGGCATGAGCAGTCACTACATTATCACTTCACAAATGTTTTCTAGTTGCCAAAACCTTATGGAAAACAATCTGTTCTACTCATTTTCTCCTTCAGCATAGAGGATGTGTTAGAAAGATCAAAAGCTGATCCAACTGGATCAGGAGTCAGTGATATTTAAGAAGTGACATCACCACAGCCTATCCAATCTATTTCCTAAGTACAGAGATGCATTCAGACACCACGCATGGCTCACACTCAGCGAGACTGAAAGAGATGATAGTGTCTCAGCTTACACAGAGAATGATTATTATTCTCCAGGGGGAAAAAAAAATATCTTATTTTGAAGTACTGTAAGCGATCCTCTTTTCTCTGAAAGAAAAAAGTAATTGCTCCTGATTTGCTTGTTATCAAAGCATGATGATACATCCTCTTCTTCTGTACCAATTCATGTAACAGACACACAGAGTTGTTCAGATATGCCACTTCTCATCCATATGCTATTTTCTTTGCCCAGTGTTTTGGGGGGGAAAAAGCTCCAGCACAAAGAAAAGCAGGCAAAAATTCAAATCTGTGCAGCAATGCTAAATAGCAATAGAGATGTTCTTCCAGAGACTTTAATGCAGACGGCACCCTCCCTTGTTAAACATACTAACTAATGGGAGCAAATTAGCCACCTGGTCTGTATTCAAATTCCTTTTCCAACAGCAATTCTTTTGTAATTCTTCCCCCTGTTAATCTAGTGTTGAAATAAGAGAAAAATCTGTACAGCCTTAGAATACAAATGGCTATTAGATAGTAATGTGGTGCTCCATCTATATGAACTATGTTTTTCTTACTGCAGAAAGAGAGGAGAAGTGGATTGTAATGAAGGCACTGTCCTCTAGCTCAGCAAAGCCAGTCAAACCTCCAGCTTTTGTTTTCAAATGTCTTTCAGAGTGGCTGGCAGGGTTCTGAGTGACATCCATGAGGTTTGGCTCAGGTCCTTCACAACTTTCAGGAAATGTATCTAACACAGCTGCCCTCTCTGCCTGTCTGATCCCCAGCTCCTTCATTTACCCCATAATTTGGAGGGACAGATTTATCAGTCACAGCTCCTGGCACCACATTGCCTCGTGCCTCCCAATCCCAGCCAAGCGAGACCTAAGAAATCCTCGAGGCCAGGTCTGGATTTCCTCCCTCTCTCCAGCACAGAGCACACAGCCCCTGCTACAATAAATCATCCCCTGAAATGGGAAGTGACAGAGTAAAAACACTTTGAATAGGAGCATATTTACACCAGATGCGAACATAGGTCACCAGAAAGATGCTCAGGGTAAAACAGATGGAGAATCAATGAGGCAGAGAGCTACAGGAAAGCGCTTCTGGATGGCAGGAGCAGCAAAGGAGGCTGCGACTTGACTCTAGGAAAGGAGAGAGACTCTGAGGAAATCCAGGGAGAAAGCTGCCAAGGTCCCTATGATCTTCTTTTTTTTCTACACTGCCACAAGCTGCTTTTGAACTGAAACATCTTAAGAAATGCTCCAAAACTAATGAAAATCAATTAAAATCTGTCCAGAAATCATAATGGGGTTAGGATCAGATAAGCAACAAAATATTTCTTTATAATAAAAAGAGATCACATTTCTCAGATCATGAAGTGAGAGTAATAAGTATCCAAATATCTGCCAATGTTTGCCAGGGGACAGCAGCACGTACATAACAGGGGCTGTTCAATTTTACATCAATGCACAATCAAAGGGAGGATTTATGGTATCTCCTGCATAGAAACAAAAAAGAATAAATTGATAGAAAAGATAAAATACTGTAGGACCTGACAAAAAAAGGCAGAGTATCTTAATATAAGTCATAGATGATATGGTGAAAAGACTATCACATATATATTTTATAATACTCATATGAATATTCCTTTACTATAGAAAACTTTATTTCTTATCTTAGGTTTCACCTCAGCAAGTCAGAGCCCAGAGCAAAAAAAGAACAACCCGTATTATTATGTTCTTCCTCTGAGACTTTGAAAACTTCATTGACTGACATTGGTTTGTGTCCTTCCTTTTCCTCTTTGCAGTTCTGCTTTGGTTACCTACTCCCTAAATCAACAGAAGGTGCTTCAAAACACCTTTTTCATCATGGAACAGGTTTTCATATTTTTGGTGCAATTTTCCAAGGGCCAGGGAGGATGTAAAGCATGAGAACTAGATCACCCAATTGATCTTTTTATGTCTAGAATATATTTGCACAGTGGAGAGACACACCACTGATCCAGGCCATGTTAGTCCTTGAAATTATCTTCTTTTTCATGTTTCTTATTTCAAAGCCACAAAAACCATATCTGATTTCACCCAATGTCTACTGGAAGTCTCTCCTTGGATCATGTCACAGATAAGAATTCTTCCCTTTGCCAGCATATTTACATCCAGAAATTTCCTTTTTAAAAGTTCCCTAACCTCTCTGCTGTCCCAGTCCCCTCAGTTCATAGTCATAGCCTTAAAAATGGGATTTGAGAAAAGCCTCTATCTATTTCCATGATAGTAATCAATCCAAAACAAATCCAGAGCAATTAAGGAATAAACAAAGGTGTCACAAAGATGCTTGCTACTATATTCAGTGTTGAAAAAAAGCCAAGACTCTCACTGAGTTTGTGACTTTTAAATGACTTGGCTCAGTGAGGGTCCCACAGTGTGAGGACAGGCTGACAGAAATGGCGAATAATCATTTGCAAGAACAGTCTTTAAAACAAGGTACTGTACTCTGTTGAATAATGAACAACCAGCAGCTCCACAGGCAGTATTTTTCACTTCCATAAAGAACAAATTTACAGGATTTTTCATTTAGAAGGCTTAATTAAAAAAAAAAAAAAAAAAAAAAAGGAGGGGGAAATGAAAAAGACTCCACTTCAGCTCTAAGCATTTTCTTCTCTACTATTACATCTTTGTACTAAGTCCTTTTGAGACTGTTTTATAAAAATGCCCTACATCAATATAATTCAGTGATAACTTTCTTATTCCTTTTCTCACTGCCTTAAAAACATGTCCTGGATGGACACAGGAGATGTTTAGGAAGACATCCTGCTGCCCAAAGGTTTCTTTCCCACTCAGAGCACACATTCCCACTCCCAGAGATGCCAGCCTGCTGGGCCAGTGTCGAGTGAGCAAACAGCAACCATCAGGTAGGTCCATACTTTTTACACCTCTGTGCTTCTATCCCAGGACACTTAGCCAGGTTTGTTCACCAATCCACAATTTCTCCTGGTGCCCACTTGCACAGAGCAGATTTCCTTTCCCACTTTGCTTTCAGAGCCCATTTCAGTACAAACTCTACGTGTGTGGCAAACAAAAGCCACATGTCCCAGGGAGGAGCTGCCTCTGCCAGCTGAGATCTCGGTCCCACAGCTGTGATCCCATTGGAGTGCCTGAGTCTTTTGTGAAAGAAGCCAGGAAATGTGGATGAAAAAGTGGATCAGACTGGTAACTTTACTCCTGAGGCGGCTTTCCCAGCCTTTCAGAAGAGAATCCCATCCTACAGTGCTGCTGTACTTTGGATTCATGATCACAAGAAGAAGTCATAATAGCAAGCAGGGAATTGGGTTCTCCTAAAGAGGAACTCCTTGAAGGGCTGTGATAAATGAGAAAGATACAGCAAGAGAAGGTAGATTTGGAAGCCCTGCTGCTTTTGCAAACTCTGTGGTAAATCACTGCAGTGTTTCAGACTGCATTTTTAATTTCCCTCCCCTGAAATCTCCACATAGGGGGCCCTTCAATAGACTGAAGCCTTACATGACATATGAAGCTTGTGGCTTCCAGAATGCTTTGGCTCCTTCACAGCATTTTATTGATACTCTCCCTGGGACTATTTCCAAGGAAACAATTATAAATCTTAGAATTCTACCATTCCTAAGGTGACATAGATTTGTAAAGTCAAAAAGAAACATAGCAATCACCCAGGTCCAAACTAGTACATTGGAAATGCCAAATCTTTCCCTCAGTAATTCTTCCTTTGAGTTCAATGACTTTAGTTCTGTGCACCAAGGACAAGAGGATGCTCTATCTCACTGAAATAGCCTGCTTAGGGACTTGGCTTCAGCAAGGGATGTAAAAGTGTTAGGTCAGAATTCTCATGTGACGGAAACCCTAAAAATGGAGCAGAGCCCATGTCACAGGGTACTGAAACTCCCCAAATTGCTAAAATATTAACATCTTTCCACTCCCCAGAAATGAGATTTACCTGCCTTAGCCCAGAGAGGTTTTCCTTGCTGTGGGGCATCAGGAAGTGGCCCACAATAGCTCAAAAGGGGTCCCTGTGATGACTGAATCACATTGTGTATTTTAACAAGAATAATCTTAGTTTTAATCTGTACCACATGAAGTCATATCAACAGAGGAAGTAATAAACAGAGCTTTTAACAGATATTTATGATTATTTCTTTTTTTACACAGCATGCATGAAGATATGCATGCCAAAAACTTTTACCCTCTCTGCAGATGAGAAAATAGAAATTGAGTTCTGGTAGCAGAAACAGTTTGGGAGAGAGCCAGAGATACACAAATGGGATAATTTTTGCTGAAACCCAGAGCTGACCAGTTAGTTTTCAACACAGGAGTTTTTTATTAAAGAAGGCAGTTTTACCAAGAATAAAACAGTTCAAGGGCATCTATTTCTGTTTAAACCTGATTTCAGTGATGCTGAAAGAATTAATGTTCTGATCTGCATAATATTGAGTTACATAATGCCAAAGAATTAAATATTTAATTTCAAAACACAATGGTTCAGTAATGAGAAAATACAGCATTTAGACAAATCCAGTGGGCTGTCTGTTTGTTTGTTTTGGCATTTAAGGTCTACAGTAATTTTTACTGGGGAAATATTCAAATGTTTCCTTGAACTGCTTTCCTTTCCTTCAGAATATCAAATCCACTTCCCAGCCAGTGCTAATCCACTGCACTTAATTGAAATTTTGTTTCTCTCCATCTCAGAAGTCCCAACCCAGATGCTCTAGACTTGTCTTTTTTCCTGAGGGTGTCATCTATAATTATAACCCTGGGAAGGAACATGCATCACACCTCTGTTAATTCAGCAAGCAGGGGGAAGCTTGCTCAGCTTGCAGCATCCTGGCCAGCAGAACAGACCTTGCTTAAAGCCTCAGGGGGACTCTTTCCACATGTGCACACTTGTGTTTGTTACATGCTTCTTGGGCATATTTATTTCTGATTTTCAAAAGCAGACACACCATTTCTCTAAAGACACTGGGATTGTTTTTTATAATCGGCTGTAAAGGAGTTATGCTAATAAACCTTCATAGAATCACAGAATTGTTTGTGTTGCAAGGACCTTAAAGCTCATCCAATCCCACCCCTGTCATGGCAGGGACACCTTCCACTGTTCCAGGGTGCTCCAAGCCCTGTCCCACCTGACCTTGGACACTTCCAGGGATCCAGGGGCAGCCACAGCTGCTCTGGGCACCCTGAACAAGGATTTCTCCACCCTCCCAGGGGAGAATTTCCTCCTGAAATCTAACCTACATCTACCCTCCTTCAGCTTCAGGCTATTCCTCCCTGTCCTCTCATTACCTGCCCTTCTGTTAACACATTTCTACAGGTAGGGCTTGATCCCCAAAAGTATTTAAATTTTCACCACTCTCTACATTGGTTTTGACTTAATGTGATTCCATGGGTTAAAAAAGATGCAGAAAAGCCTGGTTTAAATAGGAAATACTTGCATGCATGCAATGCATTCCTACAGGGCTGGGTCTGACCCAGGAGAGAGCAGTTCTGCTGATACAGCTGAGCTGGCACAACTTCAGTTGTAAGAAAATGCATTAAATGAAAGCAGAGTTAGGCCAAGAATGACCACTTGTGGAAAAGCCCACTTGCCAGCGCTAAGGAAGCTGAGAAACCTCAGAGAAAAGGAAAAAAGTTCTTATCTCTTTTACTTCTCCCTCTGTTTGCTCATGTAAAATGTGTTTAGAAATTATTTACCCACAAGTTGTTTCATTGGATTCTGGTGTGAGTTGTTTTCACTCTTTGGCCAAGCACAGCTAAGCTGTGCTGAGACTCTGGAAAGAGTCACGAGTTTTCATTATTAACTTTTCAGCATTTAGCAAGTATCCTTTCTGTATTCTTTAGTATAGTATAGTATTCTTTAATACAATATAGTACTATAAATTAACCTTCTAAAATAAAGTCAAATTCATCATTCCTACCTCCGTTGAAACATTTCCCAACAATACAATACCCATGCAGTGCACTGGGGAAGGGAATGCAGGGCCACACTGGGAAATGTCAATCCCTGCTCTGCAATCAAGTGAGAAGCAGCACAGAGCAGGCACACACGGAGCTCTCAGAGGCACCAGGGCTGCTCCAGCCCTCTGCAAAGTGCAGGCTCACCTTCTCCCCCAGCAGAGCCCACCTGAGCTCTGACACAAACACCCAGCACATCACAAGTGATGCACGGGAGCATCTTCTGCAACAGCACTCCAGTAATGTGATACAAACGGTGGCACCTGGGTGCCACATATGAAAATCAGCATGATTTCCCTCAAGCCTTGATTGCCATGCAGCATCTAATGCACCTTACTCTGATATTCCTGGCAGGAGACAACAATATTAGCTATGAAATCTGTGGGCTTCTGCCAAATTCACAAATACTGGCAGAGAAACCTAAGGAAGGGGCAGATAGGGCTGGGAAAATGAGGAGTAATTTAATGCAAATGTTCTGTACAGCTCCCCAGGCTCCATTATTAGGGATGTCAAAAAAATTTAAGTGCTCCTTCTTTAATATTATGGAGAACTGATTATTACTCACTGTATACAAGGTTTTCTAAAATGATTATATTTTTCATAAGTAAGTCTCTCATTATTTCCTTCACTAAAATGTATTTTGCTTTGTGCTCAATAATTTCCCCCCCAAAGTGAAAGCTAATTCTTGAGTTTTGATTTTAACCATGATTTCCTTTTACTTAACTTATTTTCCTCCCTGGTGTAGTAGATAATGGTATATGTTGAAAAAAATAGAAAGAAGGTAAAAAAAGAGAAGAAAAGAAAAATACTTTTGCTAAGACAGGTAGGCATAACTAACTTACATTGAGGGCTAGATTGTTTCAAACCCATACCATCTAATTTTCTGAGGGAAACGAATGTTTAAAAATCCAATTCAGAGATTGCTTTTGAAGGTGAAAGTCCTTCTGTGTACAAGGTGAGTGGAAGTTTTATTTTTTGCCCATGGTTTCACATGAGGAAGATCACGTTTGTACAGGTCACTTTGATTCATGGAGCTGCATGCACCTTACAGTCACTTTTGCATTACAGAAATAGTCCTGATTAATTACTGGAAATTTCTGGATTAACAGCTGTGCTCTCATACACAGCTAAATTGTTCATTAGAGAATTTAACCTCACTGCAATATGTCTAAAGAAGAATAAAATATATTGAGAAAGAACTGTACCAAGATAAGAATAGTCTGCAGTTACCTGTGAAAACCAAAGCAGACTTTTACTTACACTATTTCATTTTTTCCTTCAAGTGGAACTGAAGGAAAGGTTTGTTTCTTGAATCAACATAGAAAAAACTGCCAGTGAAAATTCATCATGTCTGATTTACAAGCATCCTATTCCCAACAGGCAAAGACTTAAGTGGAAGCATCCAAGAGCTAATTCTCCACAGAAATAATAATCTGCTATCTTCAAAAATTAATGTTTTCATGGGAATACAGCCTGAACTTCATCAAGGTCTTTGCTTTGGCATAACTTTGATATTCAAGCTGTGTTCCTGAACCAGAGATCAGTCTTGCTCAGTGCTTAAGGGTTTCCACTGTACAGATAAACCCTTGTGGTGGAACTCTGCAGAGAGGCAGAGTGAAACCCTGTGGATCCTTCCTACAAAGCACCGCTTTGGAACCTCAGTATTGAACTAACACAAGCATCTATTTGACATTCCATGATCCAGCAGTTGTCTACAAGTTAACATCCCAAAATGTGATCTCCAGATTGTCAGTTTTCTGATCCGTACAAAGCATCGTGTTTCTTTAATTTGACTGTTCGGACTCATTTTAAGATTGTATATAAAGAAAAGATACAAGGAAAAGATGCTTAATTTTCTCCACTGACTATTAAAATAGCCAGGAAAATGAGGTCAGACAGAGCCACAGACAGCCAAAGCCTGAACTAAGATGGGATGCATGCAATGAACTAAGATGGGATGCATGCAATGAACTAAGATGGGATGCATGCAATGAAGCACCCAAAAAAGGGGCATTTGTGAGAATCTGGCTCTCTGTCTACATATATGAATATACTTAGTCTGATTTAACTGTTCCTGTAACTGATGAGAGCCACCTTCTTTTATTCAGGGAAATGCAATTCCTTAGTTCCTACTACAGCCACAAAACTACCTTCAACTACTTTTAAAAGGCATATATCTTTATCCTTCATTATTTACTGAAAACAGTCATAATGAAACCAAAGTACTTGCTAAAATGTTTTATTTCCAACAACAATATAGTCAAGGTAGAGCCACTGCTGGAAAGCTGATGGAAAGGGTTCATTAATAACTAAAGTGTAAGTCCATGAGAGATGCAACTTTCTTTTGGTCGAGAAAGAGATAATTAAAAGTTGCCCACATTCCTCAGAATCAATCTGAATTCTTTAAGAGATGCATAGCAAATTAGTCTATAATCAAATGTTCTCTAATAAGATTAAAACTTTTTTAAGTCAATCCACAGGCAATGGGAGGTTTGTTTATTACCCAGTCTAAAACTGAATGTGAAATTAAGGAGATGGGATTCACCACACTAAGACAGTATCTCTTATTGGAATTCAAAGTGCAATTAATTAAACTCTGAGTAAGAGTGATTTATTCTACCCCTGTCTCCACTGGTGATCCAAATGCCTGCTGTGAACATTAGGTGCATTACTCTGCTTTACAGATTAGTCTGATTTGAGAACTGGGTACTAAACACTGAATTCAAGATTTACTAGAATTCTCCAAAATTTCATAATTACTAATATATCCAGCCAAAGACATTAGTATCTACAGATATGCCCAAACTCAATACCATTACAATACACCTCCAAAATGCACAGAACCCAAGGATAAACACAATCACCCAGCTACAGAAAGAAGCTCCTGAGATCACACAAAATCACACAAATTTGAATGCCCAGAGAGTAACACAAGTGCCAGCCTAACACACACAAGTGCAGTTTCCCAGCTAGAAAGGCTTTGCAGAAGTTGCTGATGTTATGGCTTCCAACCATCCCTTAAATCTGTCTTTATATCTCTCTTCCATGCCCACAGTAAGCTGCAGTTTCTTACACTTGGATGCTCATTGGGTCAATAAAAGGAGAAAAATAAGAAAGGGCAAGATGATATTTTGACAAACATCTGGCAGCTAAAGGTGCTAAGCCGCAATGCAGAAGATAACATTGAAAAGATTAAAGGAAATAAAAATAAATGAAAACAACATAAAAAAAAATAAGAGCCAACCTTTTTCTATGACACCTTACTTTGGAGCTGAGAAGCACCAAAAGGATAAAAAATGATTAAAAATATGTACTCAATAGACCCAGAATGCCCCACTTCATTCTGCTGGCTTTATAAACATGAATTGTTCTGACTCATGAACCAGAAGAACACAAAACTTTCCTGCTTAGTGGTAAAGATGTTTAGAAAGTTGTTTTACATTTCATTTTTACTTCATCAACTTCCCACCCCTCAGGGGATTCAGTCTGAATTGCATGAGTATGGAAAATGGGTTAGCCAGACTGAAAAGTCAAGGCTGCATATAAATACACGCTCTTCCAGCCATTTTTGACTGGTGGCTGGATTATCTCATTCAAGAAAAGGATATTCAGGTAACAGAGCACAAACATTGCTAAAATTAACAACCTCCTGCAAAACTGTCAGTGTGTCTAAACAGACCTACTCCCGCAGAGATAAAAGTCTCAGGTTTGGTCAATTTCTATGTCTGGACCATATAAAGTAATGATGTTGTTTTGCATCTTTTTTTTTTCCCAGGCATTTGGAAAGGAAAACCAAATCTTTACAGGAACTGATCAAAAGGGAACATAAATTCCTGAACCAACCCAAGCAGTCAAAACACATGGTCTTTGCTCTCTGCCAAAAGTATAACATCCAGATTTGTGTCCATTTGAAACCCATCATAATGCAATCATTAATCAGTCTGATTTAGGATAATGTTTGCAACAGCTGATTACCACTGCACACAACCATTTATCCTGTAAATCTGAAAACCTTTCCCCTGCCATCTGAAACAAAGCAAACTAATTCTCCCAGTGTGCCGGGGCTGGGCAGAAATGCCAGTGACTCATGTCAAAAGGATGGAGCCTTGCTTAAAATAAATAGCACATACTTCCAGTAAAC
This sequence comes from Melozone crissalis, assembly GCF_028551555.1. Classification (NCBI taxonomy): domain Eukaryota; kingdom Metazoa; phylum Chordata; class Aves; order Passeriformes; family Passerellidae; genus Melozone; species Melozone crissalis. The sequence goes on from NW_026535785.1 coordinate 4,196,008, forward strand.
CCAAAGGCTAAAAGGCACTGTTCTACTGGAGACACTCATGGTAGATATCTGCACCCAGTGACACTGTGACCCGGGACTTTCAACATCCTTGCTCCCAGGTCACGTGCTGGCAGGATGCAGCTTCACTGCTCTCATTACCAGATCAAGTTTCTGTCTGTCAAAATTGGATATAAGAGAAACAATTTCATGCCACACAATAGCAGGAGCTCTGGAAATAGCTGTCACACGTATTACAGAGTTAGAATTGCTCTTGCTGAGTGTCACTTGAAATAGGAGCTGATCAGACTTTATAATAGGTTCGTTCCAGACAGATTTTTGTTGATCTTTCACAATGTATACAAATGAACTGTTGTTGCTCAAGTTCAGACATCACTGGGAGATTTCAGTCTGGAGATGGCCCATTTAACATGGGAGCAGGTATCCCTGGTGAACCCAAAGGGAACACTGGAACTGGGAGGAGAAGGGGAAGCAAGCAGCTTGATGGGGAGCATTTTTTTGCTGGTGAAGATGCCTGTGCCAAATAAAAGCAGATTCCAGCCACAGGGAGCTTGCAGAAGAGCTCTGTCTTTTGGGGAAGGGTTTTATTGGGTGGGGGGGAAAGTATTTTTTGGTTCTTAGGGGATCATGCAGTGCTTCCTTCCAGAGAAATTCTCAGTGAGACTTTTTGTATGTAGATGGTGGAACCCAACTCCAAAATACCTGTACCCCTAAAACAGCAACAAAATCAGTGGAGATCCTTCTCTTTTGGTGTCCACAAAGCACCCCAGAGGAAAATTCCCAATTCAGCTGGCTGTGAGCAACTACCTTGGAAAACTCCCTGAGAAGGGGTTCTCATTACTTAGCATCACATTTAGCATGATGGGGGCTCAGGGAAATATTAAGACACAGTCAGAATGCAATTAAATAATTATTTTAAAGGCTAAAGGACCTTCATTCCTCTTTCTCAGGAAAAGAACATCTTCTACCCAAAAAAAAAAACAACCCAGTACAAAAGGAGAGAGAAACACCGTGAAAAGTACAGAGCCAACAAGAAAACAGATTAAAATGGTGATAGGAAAAATTTTATCTCCCAGTTTAGAGACATGTTTGGAAACGAGTATCCTTATGTGCTAGGAAAAGTAATAATAAAGCCTTTCCTTAGACTCTGAATTAACACTAATTTACTGGCAAGGAAATGTAATCATTTTTTATAAGGAAAAAATAAACTGCTAATCAACAGAGCAATGTGTGTAAGCGTGTGTTGTCTTGACAAAAAAATCACACATTAGTAGCTGTGCTGCAGAAGTAATGAAAAAAATCAAAGTGATGTAGCCATAGAAAAATACAAGAGGATCCTGATATTTAGTACAGAATATACACATTTTGCATTTCAATAATTAATTATCAGTAGTGAAAGATGAGAATCAGCTATACAACAGTCTGATTGCATTCTTAATCAAATTAGGAGATATTAAAAAAAGTTGCTGGAATACCTTTGAAGCAATATCAGGAATAAGAAATAGCATAAGCACTTTGGTATTAATCTGGCTAATTAAAGACAAAAAAACCAACCTGTAGTTAGCTAAAAAAGAGCCAAGGCCATTCTAACACCAAGCAGAATTAACTTCTCTTTATACAGATCTTTATAAAAGGTTCAATTCTGTCCCCAAACTCTTCCCAAGCAATGAAAATGTGGATGCAAAGGGGGCAAGGGCAGGATAATGACAGAATCACAACCCAGAGCTGTTCCCTCTCAACATCCTCTGCAAGTCCCTAAAAGCTCAAAAGGCTTAAGTGGTTTTGTATTAAGAAAACAATAAATTAAATATAAAGCTGTAATTTAAATAAGCTCCACATAAAACCAGGTTGAGGCCACATCACCTGCACCTTCTCCATGGATTCACACTGGTCATTAACTCCACCACCATTCCAGCACCTGTGGCAGCAGATTTTGCCTAAGCTATTTTCAGAGCTGGTGCAGCCAAAGGAGCATTTCAAATCATTGTTTCATATCACATTTCCTTGCTCAGTGACACAGGTAAAAGGAAACCATCTGTCTGTGTGGTTTTTTGTGTAAACTCATTTGCATGCTATTAATAAAACTAATATTTAGTCATTTATACCAAAATATTTCTGATTCTTCTAGCTCAAAACACTTCAATTTTTAGACTGGAAGGCAATTTCAAACCTAAGTGAACTTGAGGTCAACTAAATTGGGGAGGGGGAGAAAAAGCAAACTGAACAAATGTGTTCTTTATGAACTGGCAGGTGACTTGGCTCATGACAAGATTGTATCAAAAGCCAGTTGCATTTTAGTCTGAATACAAGAATCACACAAGGCAACACAATAACACTAATGAAAAAATATATTTTACAAGAACCTGTTTCGTTCTAATCATGTTTCTAATTTTGGCAATACCACGCATTGAGAGGCAATTAAAGTAGCTCTAATGTTGTGGGGACTTTTGTTTTGTCTTTGCAATTACACAATTTGTTTCAGAAGCAAATCCAATAAGCCATCTAAAATCATCTTTGAAATTGTGTTTGTGACAGTTACTTAAAGCTGCAGAAACATAACAGCTTCGCTGACACCATTCTTTTCTGAAATGTGAAGGGAGCCTTGATTTTCTGCAGGGGCACAGCGAGGCTGATGTTGTCCTCTGATTAATTCAGAGGGCAGGACTCACCTGGCTTGTTGGATGTGCTGCTTCAGACACTGGAAAGCAACTCCCCACAACCCTATAGCATCCCTTTGTTCGTTACAACTATGCTACAAATATGGGGCCAACTCACATTTAGCTACAATTAGAATTTTCAGTATAATTTAACCACAAATGCAAAGCCCACTCACTGTCTGAGCCACATATACCTACATACACAGCAAACATTTTCTTGCCATAAAACCTCTCAGGGATTTGCACCCAGACAAGTCACAGAAACATCAGCCTGTGCTTGGATCTGGGGCACAGCAGAGCAAGGACAAGTTCCCAGCATTGCAGGAACCATAACATTTTACAGGAATGGTGGCAAATGATGTGCATGAAGCAGTGTCAGTGTAATTATTCTGTGGTAAGTGTCTTGCCAGAGAGGTGATAATTTGGCAAACCATTGTGCTATAAATGTTTTTTAAAAAAAGGAGTGTTCTACTGAGAGAATTAATCAGGTTAGAGACATGACCAAAAATGTTCCAGCTTAGGAAATAAAGTCATGGTGCTTTTAGACCATGTTTAAATTGCTGTAAAGTGAAAAACCTACTAAAGAAGAAAGATCAGTTTGCTGGTAGTAGAGGAGCCTGCTGTAAGCTGGAACAGCAGCTGTGCTATGGTGATAAACAGAGAACATCTCTGTGGCTGCTTAATCTGACAAATTAACAGAGAAAATCTGTAGTGGCCATACCAGTGTGAGTCAGCCTGGCTGCTTTATCAGCAGCTCTGGGTCTCCTCTTCTATCAGCTATTTCCAGTGCAGAGCTCAGTGAACTGATTGACCAGGATCCAGTCCACTGCCTGCCTCACCACCACTGCAAGGGCCTGGAGAGATTAACTGGGTTTAAGTTTTAGCTTCCATATTTTTCACATTCTGTGCTGCCTAGGTGTGTAGTTCTGAGCCTCATATTAAGGGATGGTAAGCTCTCTTCACAGAGTAGGTAGACAAAAACAAATCCTTCTCCAGCTTGAGACCAAGGACATTACAAAAATCATAAACAACATGGACTGAAGAGAGGAAAACAGGGTGGGACTTCATAACCTAAAGCTGGAATGGGACAATGAACTGCAAGATGCAAATGGAGCAGAACTGATCAAAGTGAGAGACCCTATGAGTGGTTGAGCATTTTGGGACCATTTGGGTTCATTTTGGGACCATTTTGGTTCATCTTGGTTGCAGCCCTGGCTGGGCTCTTGTGCTGCCCAAGGTGAATCCTTGAGGAGATCCTTTTAATAAATCCCTGCTTGATTCTGTAGCTCAGTCCAGTCTCTGTAGGCATCAGGTGGATGAAATGAGCATGGGCAGGTTCTGCATCCATCAGACACAGCAGATTCCTGACAGGGCTCCCAAATCAGGGCACTGCAGGAGAGTCAGGAGTGAGAGCTGCCCAGTCCCAGCCCCAAACTGCTGAGCTGCAGTCAGGCTCAGTACAAAGCACCATTTAGAGTCTATTAAAGAACCTTTTATAATCACATTTACCACCAATATACTTCTTTAGCCTTCATAGATAGTCCAAATACTTAAAAATTTCATGCATTAAGGAATCATATTTCAGGTGAAACAAGGTTAAAAACTGGTGCCAAAAAGAATGAGAAGGAACAATTTCCCTTTTATGGAGAGTAGATAACACTTAGAGGCAATCAATCTAATGCTCCTGAGCTACTCCTGCTCGAGGAACTGTGTCTGGGACAACGATTGTCCTTGTGCACACCAGGCTGATGGGCTCAAATCAGCCTCATGACAAATAAACTAATCTCTTCTGATATCTTTTTTTTTCATTTATGTTCATTCCACTTTTTTCCATTGCCTGGAATTAGATGTATTTTAAGTATTTTCTGACTTTTTCATGAGGACATTTTCCAAAAAATCTATTTGTTGTCCTGTCTTTTTTTTTTCCTCCACACTAAAAATGATAGATTTGTCCAAATTTCTTTAAAATGTCTGAAAAATAAATAAAGGAGTCCTTGGGCAACTGAGATTTGAATGTTTGTGAAAGAAGGTTGTGTAAGCAGCTGGGCTGTGAAAAAAAAAAAAATTGAGAGAGGGAAGAGTTGATAGACAACATTTCTACAGATATTTACATACCATAAGCCAAGATCTCCCATCTTCCCATGCCTTGGTCTCCCACACTTATTTAAACATAGAGCTATAATTCAAGTCAGCCAGGACTATTTGGATTATAAATGTTTTGAAGTAGAAGCTGTGCTAGACTGTGTCCACATACAGAAGAAGAATGAAAACTGACATATGAGGTAGAGCTGAAGGGGAATCTCTCTAAACACAAATCAATTATAACAGCTTTATAAAGCAATAGGTCTTGAGTGGGCTTGATTTCCTTTTCCTGAATGTTGGGATGACACCTATATATATATATGTATATATATATAAATGTGTCCAGTAAAGGCAATCCTGTGTCCCTGAGGAACATTCTGCCTCTGTCCCAGATCCTGGAGATGACATTCAGCTCTCTGGAGCAGCTCAGGAGGGCAGGCCCTGCTGGCTCCCATCTGCAGAGCTCTCTGTCTTCATTAGCATGTGATCCTCTCCACTTAGTCAGAGGGGACCCTGTTAGTGCACATAGCAATGATCATTCCAGCTAATTAATTTTAGCTAAGATGCTCAAGCTGATAATTTCTAAACTTGTGCATCTGTGACTTGGGATGTGCTACCCCCAGGAGAGATTTATTTATTCTAAGAAGCCTTGCACCAAAGAGAAAATTCCGTTAGTTTGTTTCCTCCCCTTCCACTAGCACTGATAAAAGTCTTGGGGCATTCAGGTATTATTGTGTCACCCATCCCTACACCCACAGCTGAATTATTTTCTTCTGGTTGGTGCCCTGCAATGCAGCTGCTCCCCTCTCCTTCCCACTCCAGTTTGTTTTTCAGCTCAAGATCAGCCTGCCTAGACAGGAGAATTTTAGAATCCATTCATTATTTTGTGTTTTACTTACCCACATGAAATGTTTCAATCAGGAAATTAAGTTTTGATGGAAGATAAAGAAATGGTTCTCATTCACTCAGTTTTATGTACTATTGTTCAATGTATTTTTTCCATTGTTCTAGAAGGGAGCCAGGGGCAGAAATGAGTTATTTGTAACATTAAAGTTTAATATAAATTCCATATCTACGTAACTGAATATTGATGAATGGTGGCCAGTTCATTACCAACAAGAAGCACACTTTCCAATACTGCAAACTCAATTCAATCATTTTTGGTTGGAGAGCAAGGTGAGGAACTGCTTCTACACCAAATACTTTCTAACAGTGTTCTTGAAGTACTTCTTGCTACAAGCTCTGGCTCTACAAGGCTCCCTCTGGCCACACCTTTCCACCTTGGAGAATCTCCAGCTTCTCTATGATTCTTTGCATGCTCCTATCTCACCTCCTAAAAGCCTTTCCCATCCTTCTTATATTTTATTTACTTTTTTTTTCATTTAGTTTTACTTCCATGGAAAAAAGGTTATGCTATGTTAGCTTAGAAAACCCATTTCTTTAATATTGTGGTTTTTGTTAAAGCCCCATTCCAGAGCCTCGTTCAGCTTCTCCTCATCTCAAGCTCAGGCACTTGGAGGCAGCAAATCAAGGCACACAAGATGCTCCCATTTCCTAGACTAAGAACTAAATAAAATGACATGCAAAACTGCTCAGAATCAGTGAATTCAGTAGAAAACTCACTTTTTTTAGTAGTATCTCACCTTATCCATTTTACCAAAATATTGCTGGAGTAATGCATGTGAAAATAGCACAGAAGAAGGAATACATCAGCCTGGAAAAGAAAGCTCTGATCTCTAACTGTGTCTTGGACTTTTGTGTTCAAAACCACATAAGGAGCCAGCAGTTTTCAGCTTTAATAAACACCCTCACTACCAAGTAACTTCCTGACCATGACAAAAAAAGTCCACAACGTCAAATTTATGACAGCTTTATCCAGAAATCATCCTGTGATAGAAAATAGTCAATTTTTACATTGCTGAGGAGCATTTATAGGCTTTATCTATGATTGCATTTGTAATTTGGGTAATTGTGCATGCACAACTGGCCAGCTGCATGCAGAATCACCCAATTTGCACATGTTGCCATAATTGCCACTTGAATTATGACATTTTACAGTTGTGTGCATGCAAATATGAGCAGAACAAGACTCATTTGATAAACAAAGCACTTTGCACTGGTTTTCAGTCCTTCCTAATCAGTCAGAGTACTTGAGGCCGTTTCTGCTGACACTTGAAAGAGAAGCTGAATCCTGAATTTAGTACTGAAGAAGCTTCTCTGACCTTATGTAAGCAAGGAAAACAGAGCAATGCAGCATGGCTGGAACTGCAAGGCAAATCACTTGGCACAAAAAGGAGCACCAAATCCCACCATGTATCCCTCAGTGACACCCTGGGTGCCAAATCTTTATTGATAGTTAAAATAAGTATCTGTTGCTTTGCATTTCTATAAAATTTCACCCACTGTCTCCAAGTAGAACAAATACTTAAGGTCAAATAGCAAAGCAGAACCCTGAAATTCCACAAAAGTTAAGTTATTCTGCCTTGCTCTGCTTTGGAGAGTCTCAGTTATGCTGAGACTAAAGCAGCAGAGCTGGATCTCCCACTTCAGCAAAGTTTGTTACTCCAGAGAAAGAGATGAAGGTTCAGGATCAGCACCTGGAATCTGACAGTGATGTGCAGGCTGGGTGAGTTACAGCACCCCTAAGAGCACCTTTCAAAAGGCCAGCAAAATGAGCTCTATGATATACTGTATCTGAATCAGGGAATACTGGAATTGAAAAAGATTAAATTAATTTTTAAAAAAATGCTGCCCAAATTTCCCTTCTCCCCAGCTCATCTTGCATTCATCTGCACAGTGTGATGAGGCTGAGGAGGGCTATTTCCTCAAATATAAAAGTATGACTGGACAGAGGCACAGTGGAGATTACATCATCTTCAATAAAGTCTCAGTTTCATTTCCATTAAATAAACCTTCCTGCTAGAGAAAAGTGAGCCTTCCTGTTTACACTGAGAGACAGAGAGAAAAGCTTTCAGCACAAAAATATGTTCAGCCTTGGGAGTACAAAGTGAAGATTAAAAAAATGCATTTTCAAGTATCACTACAGGTTGGGCAAGAAATGTTCTGAACTTAATTCCAACCTGAGCATTTGTCTCTGGAATGTGGTGTTTAATAAAGTCTGAAATGCCTAACATATATTCACATCTTTCTTTTCTCCACACAGACTAAATCCCTGCAGAATCTGGAAGTCTTCTCGAGTTATGAATTTATTCTCACTGAAGCTGGGAAGAAAGTTTGACACTTTGTTTAAAAGAGAGTGAGGAAGGGAAAACAGGGCCACAGATCCCCATGGCCTGCTGAGAGTGACAGAGGGAGTCTGGAGCAGCTGCGACACATTTCACTGCTGCCACGAGGAACAGCCCAATAAAGGCAGGTTGACAACTCAACAGCCTCAAAAGGGGCCATTCCCTAAAAAAGGTCTTCAGTCTGCAACAGGGGACACCAGGATTGCCTCTAGCCTCAGCTCTCACTTGGTTACAGCTCTCCTAAATCACTCCCATCACATTAAAGCCACTTAGCGCTGCAATTACCACAGCAAACTCTCCCTCCCTCCCTGCTGCACCCAGCAGAACACAGGGTGGATAATGGATGCTCATTGTTGAGCCTGCGAGGTCCGGTGTTCCACATCTACCAGTGCCAATTGTAAACACATTAAGGAAAGAAGGATGAAACTTTGGGTTCCTCACTACGAACATAATCAGCACCTTACACTTCTTTTCTACACTCTGCAAGCAATTAATATTCAGAGAGAGTTAAGCATGTATAAAGGTATCACACAGGACATGAATTCTAAAATAATAATTTTTGAGCTACATAGCCTGGTTCTCATGTGAGACATAATTCTATTTTTAATCTTTATGTATTACACACAGGTAGCTGAAGAACAAAGTTTCAGGCTCGGGCAGTCATCTGCCAAAAAATATGGGATAGTGAGCCAGTATTCAGTTCTAATCAAAAATTGTTTCTTCTTCAAAACTTCCCACAGGAAAACTAATTAAACAAAGATTCCACACCCTTCCAATCATCTCATCCAAACTGGAGTTTCTTCCTGTCTCTTGAATTTCTCAGGTTTTGTTTAGCCTTATTCCAAATACAAGTTTTTTCCTACTGAGTCATGGCAGACCGAAACATTTCATCGGGGTTACTAACAACCACCTCAACAAATAATCTTTGCAGTTTGGTAAAGCTAAGGGCCAGTAAGGACACAGGAAATTTCAGCCCACAATAGGGCTGGGTGAGTGTTTCTGAAGGTTGTAGCTGTACTCTCCACTTTTTTATTAAAGTGAACTGGAGATCAGGAAACTTGCTAAATTCCTTCAGGCAAAGGTAAAACCAAAAGACAAAACCCTCTTCCATCACCTTCTACCTCTCAAGAACAAAGTCAGCATTCACAGAAGTCAGGCCCCTGGAGTGTTATTTTTGAGCCACTCACTTGGGGTGGGGGGGACAGTAGATTTCATTTTCTCTCTTTGCAGGGATTGGAGATTAAAGAAATATTTCACACCCCATTGAAATATTACAGCCTGCATTCTGCCTGCCAAAGCATTGCTGACACTCTAAAGGTCAAATTCCTTCTCCTTATATTCTTCTCCGGACCAAAGCAAAGTTTTCAGTGTTTCACACTGGCTTTACAAATGTTCTTTGTTAATAGGAGTACAAGAGCAGGAATCGCACTTTATTTTTACACACCCCCTCCATCTTCCACACGCTAGCAGTTTTCAGAACGATTTCCCCCTCTTTCTTCCAAGTGTTTCAATGGACTCAAACTGGCTGCATCAAAAGCACGTTTCTTAAGCAGCATTAAGGAGGCCCTATTAAAAATACCTCAAGCAGTGTAACAAAATAGAAAACAGTTTCCAGAAAAAACAGCAGAACTCAAAGTCACTCAAGTTAAGGGCAAAATGTTGATGGAAGCCAACTGAGAGATTGACTCAAGACTGTTTCTTTTAAGTATACAAATTCTGGTTCAAAATTACAGGCTACCTTCTAGATGTCCTTGCAGACAAGGAGCAAGATCTCTTGAGATAAAGTGAGCTTGTGGAAAACCCACTTGCCATATTCCAGCAGATCATGGTGGGTGTGAGGCACCCGATGTACAGAATTTCCCCCTTTTTTATGTTTAAACATATCTAGAGAGGAAGGGAGAATAAACCCTGTGAATTCCTGGATGCCATTCTTCCCCCTCCATAACGTGCAGAGGTCTCTGCACATTTTCAAGTATTCCAAATTGTAGGAAACAAACAAAAAAGAAAGAAAAAAAAACCACAGAAAACACCACCACTTCAACTGAGGAACAACATTTAGATGGGGACAGACCTTTTATTTCCTTGGTTTTTAAGGCCCCCGCAGCAAGACATTTCCCCCAGTGTACACTGCATATTTCTAAAACCTCCACCTCCTCTGGTGATGTGCATCAGCCCTAGCTAAAGTCAGCAGGATGCCAGGATCCCTTCCTCTGTGAAACCTCACCATTTTGGATTAAAAAGGGAACTACAAAAAAAGTGGTTTTCTACTCTTCAGGAAGTCTTCATTGAAAGCCATAAAATGTACACATGCACTGCTGAATTATCTATGAGCTTAAAAGGATTTAATATGCATATTTCCTATTTTTAGAGAAACACTACAAAGCCTAGATACTCAAGTTTTCTACTGCCAGTTTCCGTGCTTTGGCTTTCACTGTTAAAATTTACTGTGCTGCTATAAATTTAACACCCACTGGAATAAAAATCTAAATTAAATATCAGGCATTTTTACCAATGTAATTTAAAAATGAACTAATTATTTCCTAAAATGAAGGCTTTATCCATTATAGAATAGGAATCACCTCTGATTATTCTGTACAATTGCTGTCCACCAAGTTTGTGATTATTGCTTTACACACCATGAGGAGGGAACATACATGTATCTGTCACTTACAATTTATAACAATGTCCTAAAAGCAAGTCCATCAATTTATTTTTAATGGACTCCTAAAAGAATTTTTAAGTACATGCCTTAGACTTATTGTAGTTCACCAACACTTTCTCTCAATACATGATGGATAGTTTCCATTTTAAAATATGACATTTGTTGTAATGCAGTTTAAATTACTTTTCTTCATGGAGCATGTGTTATTCAGAGTTACCATTATGCACTAAGAAATTGTACATTATGCTGCTGCTTTATCTCCTTTTATGGCACATGTTACAGTTGCATCTATTCAGGTACAATTACGCTGGGGGAAAATGATTTAACATTTGTATTAAGAACAGTTATGTTCAGCAAATTTATTTCAGCTTTTGGTTAATTACTAAAGAGTACTGAGGATAGTCCAAAACAGCAAGAGCATACAGATTTTAAATTAAGTAAATAAAACATATTCACCCCAAGATATGTACTCACAGCACAGCTGATTCGTGATACTCTGTCTAAAGTTGTAGTAACTTCTGCTTATCCCATAAATTCCTTGTAACAGGGGCTAAAGAAATTTTTCTCAACTGAATTAACTTTTAAGTATTAGATCATTTTATGTCTGAGCTCTCTCAGGTTTCACTGAGGGGAGTTTCACAAGATGAACTTCATTGAGAAACAAAGTAATCATGGTGTATACTTGTAGTAAGGTATGAATTAAGAGTGCAATTTTCTCAGATTCTGAGCATTATTTTATAATATAAAACTCCAAATAGAATAATTAATACCTGCTCAAATTGATACTGTTTCTCTCCTCTGCTTCCAAAGAAAATGCAAAACATTTTCCCTATCAGTTTTTACATCTATGGATACAAACAGTAAATTAGAATCTGTTTTGTTCGCATTGCCAGCAAGATGGTGAAACGATATTTTTATATATACAGAGTGTAACCTGTTGGACAAGTACAAAGACATTTTAATCAGGCTATAATAGGTATTCTTTTTCTGTTCATTAAGATAAAGAAATGTTTGGCAGGCAAATGTTTCATTAGGTTGTAATTTGCTTTGATATGCAAATTAAGATGTAATTAGTTTTGCATTTCTGAAGAGGTAGAGTCTATGTGCTACACATTTTTATGTGTAGAGTAGTGACAGCTCAAGTAAATCCCTTCCTTCATCCCCAAAAACAACCTCCAAACCCCACTCCATCCTCTTTGTAAATATCCTTAAAACCAAGAGCCACCCACACCTTTCTCTCAGATGAGTTCTTAAAAATTTACTTCAAAAAAGAAATTACCTCAGAGGATGCCTGCTCAAGTTACTTTATTTTTTGTTTGGTTTCAACTCTATCCTGCAATATTGGAAATTGTGGGACACAATGAGGAGCTGCTGTAAATAAACACAACTACAGCATCCTAGGACAGTTAGAGCAACTTATAGCAGCTGTGAACCCAACACTGAGAGCAGAGCCTGAGGTTAAGCAGGGCTGCAAATCTGAAATGAGAGAATTAAGCACAGGACACAGAGGTATCTGGGGTTATTAACAAGCAGCATGATTAATTCTAATTCTTCTTTTTAACAAGGCAAGTAGGAAGCATAAAGATAGATTATTTTAAATTTCAAATCTATTTGCCTCAGCCCACTACAATAGGTCAGTAGGAATTAGTGAAGTAAACTATTAAACAAGGCATGACATCACAGGTTTTGGGACACATGAAAATTTATGACCCACCTACCTATGGTTAGAACCTGTCAGTGTTGTATCTTTTCAAAGTCATTTTGTCGGAAGAGAATAACTTTGTCTCTTCATTTAGCCATGAAACCTGGAACTGTGGTAGCTATTGAAAAGCTGAAATATTTTAGTTAAAGGTCTCAGGTAACTTCTAATGTGATCCAAACAGCAACTGATGTCTGTCAGTTTCATCACTGCTGTTAAGGACTTCCTGATTTTAAGAAAACACACATTTTTTTGGTGTTTTAAGAAAGTCTCAATAGGAAAAAATACACAAAAATTGTGAAAGACCTTTGTCCAAAGCTATTTGGACAGGAATCCTCCTTCTCACTTTTTTTTTCATTTCTTCATCAGTTCATGAGTCTCATCACCTAAGTGTCTCCATACATTCATTTCAACAATGAATAAAAAGACAGAACTACTAGTTTTCTATAATGCCAGTAGTAGCATCTCACAAACCCAAACAACTTCATTTAAGTATTTTAAACTGCACATTATTAGATGGATTTATTTTCATTCCAAGCCAGGCTGAAAGCTGTCTAAAATAATTCACCCAACAGAGAAACCAAGACTTTTAACCAGGTTCCACCCTGAAAGTGAGGGACTGACTGCTTTTCACCTCAGAAAGGTTCAACACAACTGGATACCACTGTGGAATTATTGTATAATTCTGTATTCTCATTCCAACACTCCAAGCCAGTGTGAAGTTTGCCAGTGTTGTCCTACTGAATGACTAAATGCCACTCCAGCAAAGCAAACATTTTGCTTCAGCATGAGTTGCCTCTGCAGGACTTTTGGGTTTTTACAGGTAATAACACACTTGCTGTTTCTGAATTGGGTTAAATCCACGTGTTAAGGACAGCAGGAGCACTAAAAGGTTGAACCTGTACCTCAGATGAGCTCTATCATGCTGCCAGGTGACAGACATGCATTTGTGATTTTTTCCCTCAGTTTTAACCTTGCCCTTCTTCATACAGGCTGACTGGACAGTACCATGCATGCAGTGCAATTATTGAGGACTAAAATTACAGCATAGTTTTCAATATGACCGCCAGTGTGGCATTAGCATGTATTCAAATCAATTTTATCCACTGCTTTAATTTTGTGATCTGATAAAACAGGGAAATTTGGAGATCACCAAAAGAGCCAAAGCTGGACAGGAAGCATCCAGAAATGCAGACAGTGAGGAGCCCTCCCAGAGGCCAGGCCTCTGCTCAGTTTGGCTGAACTGTTCATCTTTCAAGAGATAAGGAGGAAGTAGGAAATTATTTGGTAATGAAACAGCAGGTGTGAATTTGAGAGAGGTGAAGAGGGACAATAAAAACTGATATTAGTCCATAAAAGTGAGGAACTCTTGTTATTTCTAGGTGAGAATTTTGGCTCAACACACTCAGAGCAAGCACAAATGTGAAGTAGCAACACCACGAGCTGGAGATGAGGATGTGCTCAGCCCATGGCGACAGCAGTCACTGCTCTGAAATTGAACTGACATTTCCCAATTTCTTGCATTCACTTCCTCCCTAAAAAGCAGCACCTGCCAGAAATCTGCCCAATGTGCTCACATACTTCCAAATGACAGCTTCAAAACAGGTAACAGATGTCACTGGAGAGTAACAAGAAGTCTCTTTAGATAGAATCAGTGCAATAGAGGCTTTCAAATGCATTAGTGGCACTTACAGATCATCTAGAGCTTTTGGGGTTTAAGATAAATCATTCTTCAAAACACATGCATCTTTTATCCCACAAGCCTGAAGTGCTGAGATCTATCACACTGAGAACTTACTATGCTTATAAACAGAAGCACAACGTTCAAAAAACAAGAGTTTACAAGGATCTTTTATCCTGACACTCCATATTGAATGTAGCAAAACATTCAGTTCCCCTCTGGTTTTATTTTCACTGCCTGAAATAGGAAGATGACATAAATTTAATGAAATTGCATATGTTCTATCAAGGCACAACCCAAGAGAAGAGGGCTGAAAATGAAAAGCTTCAAGTTTTGACAATGGAAATAATGAGGAGACATTCACAAGAGATAAGGAATGAATGATACTGATCTACAAAGATTTACAAGTGTGATTTGTCCTGTTCTGAGCAGGTCTGATTTTATGCCTGTCAAACTCAATAGAAATACTCCCCTGAACTCTATTGTGTTTAGGTGCAAGCCCTTAATCTGTAATCTTAACAAGATCTGCAGGCTGGAATTTCAAGCTAGAAATTCTGGACTTGAAATGGGATCACAGTTTAAGTGAGTTGCTCTCCAACTTTCCAAGATATAGACTGGCCAGACTATCGGTGCAGTCTTTAAAAAGACATTGAATATTGATTTAAACATAAGTTGTATTTCAGTCACAAGACTGACACAAAACCCCATTTCAGATCTACAGAGACACCACTGAGGTCACCAGCTGAACTAAGGAACCAGGTTTCATTCTCACCTGGGAACTCCTTGAGGCTGTGACCGAAATAAAAATGTTGATTGAACTTCTTTGTTTGTTTGCAACAACAAAAAAATGGAGAAAAAGGAATCAAATCAGCGTTGCTGTGAGGTGTTTGGTGCTGTCAGTGCTGCTGCAAGGGAGCACGGCTGAATCTCATTTGCAAGGGAAGAGCTGGGTGAGAGCACTGGGCCGGCACCCGCTGCAATGACAACTGAAGTGTTGTGCTCAAAGCAAACAGCACCAAACCCCAGCACAGCCACAGCTCACGGGCTCTGCCAGCGGTCTGGAATAAAAATAAAATTGTTTCTTCTGTCGTCCTTTCCCTTTGATAAGCTTTCAAGCACATTGCAAACATGAATTAATCAGTTCTTGGATCACTCATGGCACGGAAAGATGGCTTCACAGACAGGGGAAACAAGATAAAAGAATCCTGGCTGCTGTGCTGGAGGAGCCATCAGCTGCCACTGTACCTTACCCCAGTTTGCCATGGAAGAGCTTGGGACAGTCCCCAAGAAATCAAGGTACAACATATTAAAGGATGCTATTTAACTGATCATCCCACATCAGCCTACGTTGTGTATTTATTATCAGCAGAAACATTTAGGGCCTTTATTACAGGCTCCCGCAGCTGCACAGGAAGGCCAGTGACACATCCTTTGTGCAATGTCACCCTCAGGCTCTGCTCAAATTTATTACAAAGCGCTGTATAGAAATTCTCACTCTTTGGTCACTAGCTTGAGAGTTTTATTACTGCTTCAAAACACCCACACAACCGAATGGCTTCCAACTAACTCCAGTAAAGCAAGAGATCTCTTTAGCTTTGTGGTGAATTCTTCATTTCATAGCTCTAACACAAGCAGCAATAATGTGACTTTTTGCTGTTTAACCTTAGCAAACATATTTTAGCTTTAATGCACCTGTCAAGCCCATGATTTTTTTCAAACACAATCATTATAATACAAATTTGCAAAAGACTCTGTCAGACATTAACTGATAATGATTTAACTTCCCTTTTATGAGTTTTTGTAACAGAAGCAATGCTGCAGACAGATGTAGACAAGGTCTTGAAGTGCAATTCAAACAACCACGATTAGTGATGAGAAACTGCACAATCTGAGTTACAGATGTGACCCACTTCACCAGCACAGCAATCTTAACTGCTGTCAAGAAACTAAAAAAAATACCTTTGCAATAGTGGATTTCAGCAGCCCCACAGAAAATATTCTTTTTGATGTATTATTACTAAATTACTTTTGAATATCTGCACTAAAGCATGAATTAATATATTTTTTTAAAGTTATGTATTTTCAGTTGAAATGAGACTCTTAATTGGTTTTGTTGTTGGTAATGGATAGCAGAAAGAGTCAAGCTTCACTTCATGCATTAAGCAGAAAAAGCAAATCTGAAAAAGAGGAACATGCAAATTTACACTATGCTCTAGTCTACTTCAAACTTGTAGCACAACATAATTCTAAAGGAAAATAGATCCCAATGAGCCTCCAAGTTTTTAATCAGCTGGTGTAAGTATGGGCAGATGGGATTCTTTCTCATCCCTTCAGCTCTTCAAATGAAGGTTCAACATCTTCATTAAAAAAAAACTTAAACAAGAGAACAACTTGATATCATTATAAAAATATGGAATTCCCAAGGCAACTTAATTTTGTCTCAATGCAAATGCTCTCAGAAACTCCTTTATTTACACATCTCTTACACCTCACCATCAGTGTCCCCATCACCCTCCTTTAGAAAGTGCTTCAGCTGCTGGCTTGGGCAAAAGAAGTCACTACAAGCCCCTCCATTCTTTTCTGGGTGCTATGAAAATAGGTTTATAAATCTCATTGACTCAAAAGTTTTAACTCTATGCACCTGACAAAATAGAATTTCAACTCACACATCTTGACAAAGTGGAAAAATACATATATGCAGCAGTCACATGAATCTAGTAGTTGCTATGCTTGCTGCTCACACTGTATTAATATATAATAAAAAGAATGTTCTGCCTTATTGATCTTCAGACCACAGCTAAGAGCTCTAATGCTTGAAGCATACCAAAGATGTTTTGTTCTTTTCCTCATTCTCTCCCTTTTCCTTGGTTACATTATGCTAACCTCTGCAAAGTGGCTTTTATTACTTGATATGTTGTTGGTCTTTTCACCTTGAAATTGTTGACAGGAGAATAGAATGCTCTGTGTTGTATTTTTAATCTCTATTCAAATATACATCTTGCTGTTTTTCACCCTGTCAAGTTAATCCCTTGGAAGTATCATGAAACAGCAGTGAGGTATAAAACTGTGGAAGTGCTCAGTGTGGGACAGAGCTCAAACGTGCCAGGCATCAGCACAGGAGCCTTGTCTCTCCCTCAGAATGGGCAAAGAATTCCTTTGGGCTTTTTGTTTGTCATCTTAAACTGAAAGCTGTCTTGGTGATAAGGTGACTTGAAATAGAAAGCCTTGCATACAGAGCAGCCTCCCTTTGTGCTTTCCAGGATCAAGCGGAGTTTTTTTGTTTGCTTGCTTTTATTGTACTTTTCTTTACTCACTTCAGAGCTCCTGCTCTCTAGGATTTTAATTATAAGCTGCATAGAGCCTAATATTCCTTTTTCTGCCTCTCACTCTTGTTCTGAAATGTTCATAACCACCTTATTACAAGAGAGATGACAAAAAAGCCTTTGAAAGAGCTGGCACACGGAGCAGATTCTATCACAGGGCAGTGATCAGCTGCTCTGTTCCCAGCAGCACACGCTCAGGAGATCAAAGGCAGCGCTCAGATTGTGATTCCTCCATGGATCCATAGGCAGAGCAGATGAAGGTCACTCTTTCATGAGGCATGCACAGGATACCACCACCTCTCATCCATTCAAATCACACACACAGAGAATTTGCTGTGAGGATTTCCTCACTGCAGAGCAAGGAGATTCTTCTCAGATCTGTGAGGGGCATTGTGCTTTTTGATGTACAGGGTTTGAAGGGCAACTGGAGCAACTCCTGTCAAAGAAAATGAATTGCTTTGGTTTCCACAGCCACCCTCACCCTTCTGTAAAATACAGGGAATTTTCTTAGATGTTACAAAGCCACATTAATCAAAGTTTCATAAAGTATAAGTCAGGAAACAAAGAAAGATACTTTAGTTTCTTGTTTAAGATTGTTCATCACTGGCGCTACATTATTTATCTTTAAGTTATTTTAAGTTAGATGCAATCTATGCCAAAAATACAACATGTAACTTCTAAATAGTAAGCATGGAAAGGGAGTCATGAAATTTTAATGAACTTTCCCCCTTGGACATGCTGCTTAAGTTGCGTTCTCAAGAAAAAGGGAGCTATTCACAAATTTCTGTCCCACATAATGGGCTTGGCAGTGAACCAGACTGAGCAGTCTTGTGACAAAAGTAACAAAATCAAAAGAAAAAAAACCCCAAACAAGTCCTAATCTAGCAATCTCAGAATTCTTGTTGTGCAGTCTCAGCTGTGACCTGAGGTTTCGTGACAGTGAGAGTCCTCCATCACCTGGACTCAAATTCCACTTCAGCACTTTCCTATTCACTGATATGAAAGCTTCAGCAAGAGCAGTTTTAACAGAATAATAGTTTCTATGTCCTTTGAATCAAGACCAAGATTTTGTAATGGTTGAAGCAATCCTGCAGCTATTGTCTCCATTTGAAGCTGATGTTTAAAAAAAGACAAAAGTTGAACTCTTCAAACAGATTCTCTCCTTGATTTTCACTACAGGCTGTCACTCTGTTCCCCTCTTCAAGGAAGAGCAGTAGGATAAAATTGAAGTTGAATTAATAGCAGGTATTATGTGCTAATGCAATCACACTGATATTAACTGGACACTGAGCATTGGAATATATTTTATGTTAGGTTTTAATCCATCCCTGTGACACATTTGCTTCATTCTCTCATTTACTGGCATATTATTTTCATGAATTTGCATTCAGTAAAACACTAAAATCTAGAGAAAGCAGCATCCTAAGGGTTAAAGTGCCTACTGGGGTACAAGCATTTAAATCCTTCTACAGGATATAATTAGCTGGGCTTCTGGAATAAAAGCATGCTAGGGTTCCTACTGACACAGGGATTGGCTCACAATGACAAAAATGATGCACCAAGTTTGGCTCAAATGGGCTGCAATTCCTCAGCCAGCCAAGCAATATTAGCATTTTTCTATGATATTTAAATTAAAGGAATAAATGGTTTGGACTGCATGTTTTGAATGAACCCACAGGGAAGGTCATGGGGATGCTCCATCTGTGCTATCTTCATCTAAGCAACCACTCACATCCATCATATAACATGCAATTATAATTGCTATTAGCTTTTCATTTCCTTTTGAATGATCTACAGCTGTTAAAATGCAGCCCTTTTGAGGGAATATGCTGATTTGATTAAGGTTTTGTCAGAAAAACGTTCCTTAGCTCTACATCTTAGGAAGGTACAAATCAGAATTTCCAGGCAGCCAACAGATCAAAACTTAGAGCAGTTCAGCTCAAGATCTCCAAATTGTCTTTGCCTGCTGGCTATTCAAGAGTGTTTACATTGATTGCTTAAGAAAAAAGTTTTAAAAAATCTTTAGGGCTTGGGATCATAACAAAATGCCAAAGTAAAACCAATAAATTCTCAAACGCTTTCCTGAGAAAATTATTTCCTATGAAACCTCATGTTAAAAGTACTTTGACCCGAGCTTTAAAATTTACAATCAAATTCTCCTTGCTGTAACTTGTGAGAAGTTATACTTCCCACTGCTAGCAATTATGAGAAAAACATAAAATATGTTTGTTTCATTCAAACCCTAAGGTTAAATCTGCATCAGGAACATAGAAATTGAAGATCAGGATTCCCTTTAAGCCTGACATCACTTCTGTTGAGTAAATAAAATTTTCATTGCTGTCTTAGTTATAACTGTGTTCCCATTCCCCGACAGATAAAAATATTTATGGTTTTACAAAATGTGTTGCACTGCCAGCTCTGTTTATTGCTATATCAAGCATGGATGATGCATTAAGATTGTACAGTATGAACACCTACAGAAATTTAAAAAGACAAATTCAGGCAATACAGCAAATTGCAGTCAGAATGCAATTCTGAATAATCAATCCTCTCCTCCAGATGATATTTTAGTTACCAAAGCTGGAATTTTACTTTGAAATTCTAGTGGTCAGTCAACAATCCCTTTGTTAATTGTCCATTAGAATTATTAGCTCTTATTTGTCACAAAAGAGATATTGTGAAAGAACTCTTCAATTCCTGATGGCCCAGAATGAATGATCTAAGGAACATTTTCTGGTTTAAATATGCAAACACTGTGTGCATGGCACCAGGGCAAACTGGGAATGAAATGTTTGCCATTTTTCCCTGTTTCACACAGATTTTCAAACCTTCAGAGCAGTGTAAGTTGATCTGGATTTTGGCATCCCAAGGGCAAAAGAACAAACCTTGCTTTCTGCAGGGCTGCAGTTGCAAACCCTGCTCCAGGCAGGTAAATAAAAAGGAGCAGAGCAAGGAAGAAGAAATGAGTGCCCATGAAATGAGGTGCCACAGCTGCTCTGAGAGCCACCAGAGCCCTGCAGAGAGCAGATCAAGCTCCTGAGAGAGCCCAGGAGCCCCATTCTCCTCTACCTCAGCTCAGAGGCCACAGTCACACTTTTGTGGAGTCTCCTTGCCCCTAGCAGCCCTCTGGCAAGGTAGAAAAATCACATCCTTATCCTCCAGGGCGACTCCAGTGCCGGCACTAAGGTGTGGTCACACCTTATGTGGGAAGAACAGCAAAAAAACTCTCAAAACACAGAGACAGCACTTGCAAAAGTTGTCTTTGTTCATCCTTTCATTAAAGGTATTTCTCACTCTCTGAATTATTCTGTACACAGTGATGCATCTTTTAGCATAGACTAGCAATGGTTATCAATTTTTGTAGCTCTATAAAACAAGATTTGCCTGTCCCCCAGGCTAATTTGTACAATAGTGTAGGAAGAAAGCTCTGTGCAATGAACATGGTTACCTGTATTGTAAAAAGCAGCTCAAAAAATGAGCCATGAATTGGCATTGAGATGTACAGGAGAAAGCACTGCCAAAAATGAGAATAGACAAAACTGCATCTATGCTAATACACGACACAAGGAATATGACACAAAAAATCTTTTAAAATAAAATACATAGAGTTTGACCATTTCTTACTGAAAAGAAAGAAATAAACATTTCTCTAGAATTATAGGGAAGGACAACAAATAGTTCTTTACAGCTTTTAGCCAGTTGCTAAATGTCTAGGCAAATTTACTGTAATATAAAATTAGCCTGCTGCATTCCTGTCCTTCACCCTAAAGCTTAGAGCATCTTTTGTCGCATTCCATGTGTGTTCAAGGCACACACTGTCAGCTTCAAATGATCAAATAAATTTAACCAAAAAAACTCCATTGTCAGAATGTGCTCTTCCAGTCACAGTACACTTGAAGTTTTTGCTTAACTGCTGAATGAGTACAATGAATAGAGAAATCAACAACACACCATGAAAAGGGAAATTAGGAAGCCCAGCTGAAGAGGAGCACAATGCATAAACAAGGTCTAAAAAGTGCACAGATGCATGAGAAATTCATAGGGCTAAATAGCATAGCACTCATGGAATGTACATATTCCAACTCCTTTGACATCAGTACAAGTCATCCCTAACTCTGGAAGGCAAGGGGACCTGAAGCAGGGAAGAACAGAAAGAAAACTTGAGACAGATGACAGCAAGAAAACTCAAAGCTTGTCTCAGCTCCAAATGCATCAGCTGAACAAAGGCAGGTAATGACAACAAAAAGGGGTGCAAACAGAAGTTTCATGTCAGCCCATATCACTTCAATTCCTTTTTCCAAATCAACTGTTTGACAAGCTTTGAAATAAGCTGGGTAACTACAAACATGAGTATCAATGAAAATGTAACCAAAGAGAAAAAACATCCCTACATTACAGTTTTCAAGAGGCATCTGAACACTTCCAACCTATTCATACTCTGAAAAGAAAGGATTGTCAGTGCTTGTTTTGATTTTTCAGAAGAACCACAGTGATATGTTCACACACTGCATTGCATTTTAAATTACTGAGCAACATAAGCATGTAGAATCCTGATTGCTCTAAACTGAGTACAGGCACAGGCAAGCCAGAGAGATATTTCTCTGAAGTTCACCTTTACTATTTTTACTATGGCTAAGCCTGGAAAGCTGCTCTTTCTCTCAAGAAATATTAACACCTTGAATTACAGTCACCAGAACAAATAAAACCCAGTTAAATTAAAATGAATAAGTCAGCAAAAGTGACTCTGCGTGTCCGTAAAACTCCAGTATCTGTCATCACAGATGAGTCAGCAGAAGATCAATGCTCTCACTGCAGAGCCCTGGGATTTCACAGCTTAGCTCACACTGAGACTTTACAGGAACAGTTTCACATCCTCAATTACAAACAGGTACAAGGAGAAGGTGAGAGACAGGACACGATAGCAAAGTTGCTGGTAGGAGTTGTTTATGAGAGCCATAAACTACACGGGGAAACATTGCCCTTCTACAGCAGCAGAAGGTAACTTTCAAGCAAGACAATGGAGATGATATCATAAGTCACAGGGTGCTAGTCACATATCCATGAATCATGTCACACAACATGCCCTGGTGTCCTGTTTTCCCTGTTGGAGTGGCAGGGATAACCTTCCAAGGATGACTACACCTGTAAGAGACTCAGTACATCACCTAAGCAGCAAACCCTTCACTCTGTGTACAGTTGGTCAAGGTGTGATAATTGCTGAATACACACCTCAATAATGTGCCCAAACTACAGCACAGATGGCGACAAGAGCCAGATCAAGAGTAATTCCTAACTTGTTGAAAATGTGAATTGCATTCAGAGTAATTGCGTTTGGGAACAGCAGTCAGGACACACTGTCACATCCCAGAAGTGGATCCCATTTAGAATTTGATGACAAGGCTGGAGCAGTTGCTAGTTCAAATGAAATGAGGAGAAATCAGCTCAAGGTTCATTTCTCAAGCCTAAAATGAAAAGTTTCTGGCTATTCTCTAGCCAGAATGGGAAAGGGTCTTCATCCCCTTTTGGCACATTCCCCCTGCCTTTGCATGCCAGCTCTCTGCTTGATGGCACAGGGATTTCCAGAAGGCTCCTAAAGCACCAGTGTCCTGCATCCATAGAATAATTGCTATGGGCACAAAATCCCACTGTCTTGGGGGAATCAACAGCACATGGGAAGATATGAGGGTATGAAAGCTGTCCCTCTCCTCACAAGCTCTTTCCTCCTTGATCACAGGAATACAGAAGGCTTGTTTGAGAGCTAAAGATACCTTTTACATTTCTCAAATCTGTTCATTTGCAACACCTTCAGTTCATATTTAACCAAACACTCACTCCTGTTAGACTGTAGACATCTGTTCTGAGGTGTTCAGGGTGTACCAAGGGCACAGGCATCACCAGCCTTTCCAAAAGCACGCTCTTAATTGCACACTTAATGACTGGTAAAAGTACAGAATTGATGCATAAACAAGCAGCTGCTTCATCTATCTGGAATCTATTACATGGTAGCAATCAGAGAAATCATCTGTTCTGCCAATCCCTATGCTGAAAGCACAGAACTACAAGTGCAAGCCAATAGTTCCACCAGTGTTGACATGCAAGGAACACCAGAGGAGGTTATGAATGGAAGGATTTTGGCCATGTTTCAGTAAGGGCTGCTCAAGCAGAACCATTCTGTCTCATAATCCTAATCCAAGGGGCTTTTCCTTCAGGCCTATAGTAAGGAAGAGTGCAAATTTTGCTTTTAATTGATGATTGGAAGAGAGAAGTCTCTAGGGGAAGGAATCAAGTGCAATCAATAATTAATAAAAATTCACATTGAAGAGAGAAGAATTAATAGTCACCAACTCTCAGGTGAATGTCCCACTATGAAGCCAAAATGGCTCTACCTCTTAACCTCACCACAGCAGTCAAATCCTCTGCAAAATTGCACAGGTCATGCCTCCTGTCTCTTAAAGAGGGCTCAGATTAGGACAGCACCAGTCTGTGGTCCAGATGTGATGAAGTGTGTGCACAGAGGGAATGAAGTTCCAGTGTCTGAGAGCAAATGCTTATCTCTATATTTAAAAGTAATTTGCTAAGCAGTAGTGAATGCCACAGCTAGGTGTTGATAATTCAGACATAATCTACCTCAGGCAATAGCAAGGCTGAGAAATCACTTTCTCCATGCCAGTCAGCCCTAATTATGCCTTGTACAAAAATGCTTTCTCACCTGTATATCTAAAATACAGATACATTCTTTATTGCAGTGTTCACTATAAAACCAGAGAGGAGGCTTAAATCAAGTCCTGATGCCAAGGCACATTTTGAAACAGAGCCTCAAAGTCAGAAAAGTGAAAAAATGCAAATATAAGTAGTTTGATTAAACGTTCAATGAGTAACTTCAGAAGGACAAGAGAGGGGAAAAGCTCATTTGTTTCCATATTAGATGAAGAGAGAAAATTCATAATCCATGGGCAACAGACTACATATCACACAGCCAGAAGAACTGTACTTGCACAGGCTAAAGGACACCAGCCTTTCCATAGAAAAGACCCATTTGTCATATCTAATCCAATTTTTGCTTCTGAAAAAGACAGTCAAGAGGGCACTGTCAAGGTGTTTTGGCACAGTGATTGATATCTCCTGACAGCAGCTGCTCAGTCTGGAAGATGTGGCCTCCTGGAGCACAAGGATTCAGCTTTCCCACCAGCTGCCACACGCTTCCTTCTCATATGCAAGAGCTTTGACTTAGCGTAAATAAGCCAATCTGTTGTTAAACTGACAGAGTCAAGTGTCTCTTTTTTTACTCAAAATTCAGAGGAAAAACTGGCAGGTTGGAAGCAGTAAGGACATCCTGGGGCTCCTGTTGGGGAACAGTCACAGCTGGTCAGGGTGTGTGACACAGTGAATAAAGAGCATGGCTGGGATCAAACTCTAAGTTGTACATCTTTCTTCATGCATGAAGTGGCTGTTCATCATGTAAGCATCAATCCTTAACAATAAATATTAAAGATTTGTGTACATGAATTCTGCCCAAATCCCAAAAGCCTCATTGCAGCAAAATCTCATTGACTTTTTGGTCAGCTTTTAACTGAACACTAAAAGAAAAGCCCTTACGTGCTTTCTGAGATGAATGTGCAGCCAGCCTGGAATGAAGCATGTATGAACATTTCATTAACAAATTTTCACTCGATTCATAAATATGCATAAATATTTGGGGCTCATTCTTTGTCATTTAAAACCTGCCCTAAAGTCCTCTGAAGTCAGTATTGAGATTTCCATTAACTTCCCTGGAAGCTGAACATGTCACCTAAGCTGGGAAGATAATGAAAATGAAAATAAATTATATGCACTGAATATTTTTAAGGTATGATAAAGCTAACAGGGAAGAAACATTATTCTGTCAGCTCTAATCTTTATCCTCATCTGAGTACACATTTTTCCTTGGGAAATCTGTAATGTTGGTAATAATCTGTATTTATTTATTTTTTAATTCAAATCCACTGGTTCCATTACACGTTACAAGGTCACAAAGGAAAGGAGCTGCTCGCTGCAAGGTCCTGCACGTTTGGTTGATGTGCTCCTCTTGCTGTGTCAATCAAGAAGTTACACTGAATAAATTCAGCTCTCTTGGAAAAACAGCTTAAGAGCACTTAAAGGCTAAGGGTAGTAAAGTAAACAGTCTGCTAATCCTCCAAATGCAAATAAAGGCTCAACATCCAAACAGCCTTTTTCTCCAGGCAATTATATGGCAAATGCACGCACAGGCCTTTGAAGTGCCAGCTCTTATGACATTTTATTTGCATAACAAATCTCTCAATAAACTTCTCTTTGCACAGACTACAGTAAAGCACGATGTATGGCTGTGTGATTTGTGCTCTAGCACCCCAGCCATTCTTAGATTTACCCATCTTTTAGTCCACTCAGAATTTTTTTACTCTAGCTCTATCTGATTTTTATGGAGCTTCAGAGTAGCATCCATAGGACTTGCCCACAGCTGGAACATCTCTGCTCCAAACTGGTGAGCTCTGAAATCTGTCACACTTTACAAGCACTTAGACAAAACATTCCAATTGCAACCATCTGAAACAGCAGCAGAGAAACCAGTCAATTATTTCAGTTGTAAGGAATTATGAAAATTACTGATCCTGGTAGGTTTTGGGCATATATATACAAGTTTATTGCCCAGCCTATTAGAAGATACAAGTGATGCCACTTCCAAAGTTGTAAGTGGTATTACCAAGGAGTTATACTCAACTAAACCAAGCTTGCTTTAATAAGTTCTTCCAGGAGGAAGGTGAATTTTAATTAAATGAGCAGAAAAGCCTTTCCAAAGAGTGTTTGGTACTTTCAATTATTTCAAAGTTAATATATGACAAGTTTTCCTATTGAAACTTTTCCTTGACTAACAAAACCAGAAGTTAGCTTACAATGGCTGATGATTCATGAGATTGCAGCTAAATAAAAATGTCACAGCTGGTTTGGTTCAGTGTAACCTCAACTCTTTCATAACCACCATGAACAGAACATTATGCACACCACACTGAAGACAGCAGAGAGAACACCAGCAATTTTTGTAGCCTTTTTATCAACTGTTTACCAAATTAACTCACATTGTGTGTATGCTGGGTGATCTCATTGCTCAGAGTCAGAAACAGTCACAGCAAGGTTTCATATGGTCCGTCAGTCCCTGCTGTGAAAGATGCTGGATGTTTCCCTGATGGTTCTGAGGAACCACAGCTCATAGTATTTCTGTGCTCTTTAATGATGTTAAAATATCTTAATTTTAAATTGTTACATAGTTATCTCACCATACCTTCAAATCTGCATAGCAGATACCTTTTGGGGAAGAATGAAGAAACTTCCTTTAATTAGTTACATTCTAGAGCCTGAGTAAATTGTAGCTAAAGAAGCTCCAATAATTTCATAGCAGCAGTGCTTTTTCACTTTAGTTACATTAATATTATATTCAGATGTAGGAACAATACTTGCATTTTACAGTAGAAGCTAAAGTTTCACTTTCATGCTAAAGGAGAAGCCTTTTTTCCCTATACAACCAGGTTACCTGCACAGAGAAGAGCAGGCTGAAAATAACAGCATCAGGAGACAAAGCAAGGAAAGAAAAAAGGGCATAACCAGCTTTATTCTCTCTGAAAACAGAAGACTAAAATAGAAAAAGAGAAAGCAGCAGAGACAGCTTTCAGCTTCTGATTGTCTTTCCACAGGAGCATAAACTTCTATAAACTGCTGGGACCAGCAGCACAGCTCTACAAGCAGCAAGGAATTCAGCAGGTTCCCTCTTTTACCCCAGCTTTCCCTTCCAGCATAAGCGTGCCTGTGACAGGGAAGGGACAATCTGCCCAGCATTTCCTTCTGAGGACATGGGAAGCCAGCAAAGAGGAAAGGCTTGACCTTCCCAGAGCAGGCAGCAAGATGGGAAGGGAACTCAGATCCTCCCACACTCTGTTTCTGATCTCACCACTGGAACTGGCTCCTAGAGCTCACTGAAAAGGCAGAGAAATTGATCACTTGCTCCTCCTTTGCCCTACAGTCTTTAATTTTATATTTACCAAATTTAACACGGCACACTTGTATTTATGGATTCCCAGAGAAAGGTTTACAATTTAAAACTGCAAAGGATTGCTGCAAGAAGGAGTCTAAAAATGTCTTCAAGTGCATGGCAGAGATTTAATAACTGAAAGTTAATAAAACCTGACAGACATTCCTAAGTTGTTGAAAAGTTTGGCAATTGGTATGTGAAGTTTTAAGATGAAATGAATTATGATTTCTAGAAAGAATTAAGTTATTAAAGGAGTATTCTTGGATAATAGAATGAACTACAAACTGTTTGAACATGGTAGTCTGACTGCTCCTGCTTCAGCACTGAAAAAGAAAACCCCTCAAAAACGAGATCAAAGTCTGTGTCTGTCAGTGCTTTCAACAATCATGTCAGTCTGAGAATGGCCACTGATCTTCCTCTGTCCTTAAGTCTCCCTTTCTCTCATTAAAAGAATTCTCAACTATATTAAAACATTTTTCAGAGGACAAAAGTACAGAGACTGTAGATCACTGCAGCAAGTGATCAGTGTCGTGCACAGAGACAGTGAAGAAAACAGGACAGAAACTAAGCTTGTTACAGTGACAAGTTTTACAAAATTTAATTTAAAAAGGCAAGGACTAATCTTGCACTTTGCTGATTTCAGTTGGTCACATGTGTTGGAACCAATATAAAAATTCATATAAAAACCAAGAATTGCAGCAGATATTTAAGACAATTCTCATGTCAATGTTCCCACCCTCAAAGTGGAGCACTTGGAATCATTTGAAGGGCTAGAATAATTTCTACTTGTCTCATATCCAAGCCACAAACCTAATGAAGGTGTTGTTTCCCATTTAGAATTACCATAGCTGGGTATTTTCAGGACACTCCATTTGTAGAAACCTTTTAGCACAAAACACTTTAAAAGTGTTTAGTTGAGAGCCACTATTACCTTGATACCAACAGCAGCAGTCCAGATGTTTTGTTTTTACAATTAAGGTTATAGAACAGAGACGGCAAGTTCTTGTATAGAGCTACAATAATGCCTTGCTGGAGTTTAACATGATTTACAAGAGATCTCAGTATCACTTTTCACATCTTGATATGTGGGAATGTGAAATAACAAAACACCACAGGCAGTCATTCCTAACTCTTAGGACAAACATTATACATCAACAGCAATTTAATGAAACTGCTGATTAAATGTCTCAAAATTCTGACAATAGGGAACAAAACTCTGACAGTAGGGAACACTGTCTGGATTTTTAAACTATTTTCTGTCTGGATTTTTAAAATATTTTTTAATTCAGACTTCAGTGTTTAAACCAGGTGGTGCTTATATCAGCAACACCTTGCTCCATCTCAGCCAAGCAAGCAGAACAGAAAACAGCAAACCATCCTCCCCAGCTGCTGTGCCCTCCCTACTTTTCCATCCATGACAAGCAGAATTACACCAGCTTGGCTGCCATGGACTCACTGCAGCATGCACTGACATTCACACCTGGTACCCAGAATTCCATTAGTCATCCACAGATGCTGAATTTGTGGCAGCAAGGTCAAAAGCCAACTTTTAGCAGGAATTAGTTAGATTTGGCATGAGAACTGAGCAAAGATGCCAAGAAACCATTGAGATAAATTGTCAAATGAGCAGTTAGACAGGGGGAAAAGCCCATTAAAGTTCTTGCTGGTGAGAGCAGAGCAGAGCCCAGTATTCCTGGTGGGTGGGAGTATCAGAAGCAGGCCTGGAGAAGGATTTGTGGTTTGTCAGTGTTTGTTAATAGATGTCTCACTGTCACAGGAGAGCCAGGCAAGCCCCAGGCTCTGCCCTGCACTCAGCACAAGAATTCCCAGTTCCTCAGGCACCCCCAGCCTGTCCTGGGCAATAGCAGTCACCACTTCTGCCAGGGTAAATGGGTGATATAAAAGCAGAGAGAGCATGGCATTCATCTCTGGATTGTAAGGAAGAATTGGAATGAACCCTTAACCCAGAGCGGCCTCTGGATCTTTATTCTTTCAAGCATTAGACCCTTTTTGTTGTATAAAAGGTATTTTTATTGAATACCTGCCCTCCTCCCCCACTCATCTTTGCTATGTTCTAACCTCTTTCACACCAGTTCCTGAACATCCTTTTGTCCAAGCGTACCTCTGGCTTGGCACTAGGAATTATAAGAGGAAGAGGATGCACTCTATAGTGGGACAAGTTTTGAAAAGCACCTTTCCTCAAGAACCTCTTCTAACAAAATAATCAAGAGGACATGGACCAAAGATTGCAACACCCTGAGCACTTGAAGAGGCAGGTATCTAAACCTGTGGGTAACAGGGCTGTGACAGAGAGCTCTGCCAGCACTGCAGAACGCTCCAAAGGCTCAATAAATAATTGTACAGGCTGTATAAGCACTGGTATTTTTCATCCAGCAGCTGGTTGTGCAGTAGAAGAGACACCACCATCATCACTGTTGAAGTCTGAAGTCCAGTTTAATTTGTTTCTGCAGATCATGAGCACATGGCCTAATTAGCTGTTTTCAGAAGGATGAAGTGACTGGAAAAGCATGGATAACCAGAACCACCCCTTTACTTGGCAGCTGCACTGTTGGCTTAGCTACAAGTGCTGTGTGTGGCTGTCTCTCACCATAATGGTGCACCTGAATACTCAGTTATCATCATCATCCTCTCCAAGAACAAACTGCATTGCAGCCTGTGATGTTTGCTTAACCCCTGTATTAAAGGGGCAAAAGGTGCTGCACCAAAACAGTCACAGAGTCAACCTTTCTCTTTTTGGGGAAAAAAAAAATCTCTGTTAACAGAGAAAAACAAGGACATCACCAAATCCTTCAGGTCTATTGAATCAACTTAAGACCTTCTTAAGGCTCTCCCAAGAGCACCTACCACAACCAGCTGAGAATTATCATACATTGCCCTGTTCCTTCCATTTTCTTTTTTCCCCTGTTTGCATGCATGCTCTGAGACTGAGTTTGCACCCCATGCCAAAGCTCAGCACCTGCCAACACTCACATCCCAAGGCTTTAGCTCAGCCCATTCTTGCCCAGGTGCCAGGATTTGTTCCCCTTTCTGCTGCTAGAACAGACACTTCCCTAAACACAGACCATGAAGATGGAAGAAGCTTTTTAGACTAATAGTAAAACCATGCATTTTGTATCGTGAGAAACAAATGTTTGAATATCAACATTTAATTAGTCTAAATTAAAAATATTCTGAGAAAACCAGACCCTTTTCTAAGGCAAGTTCTGAAGTATAGTGTTTCTCCTTTCTTCACTGAGGGAAGGATGCTGGGTACATAACTCCAGTATGGATGGTGGTGATCTCTTCTTTTTTAACTCCTTTCTGCATAGATCCAGTAACTCAGCACCAGAAGCTGCTGATGACAACACTGATAAAAAACACTGAAGCTGATGGCCCAAGCTGAATTACAAAAAACATTCTGCTAAAAATTCAAATCTCTACAGGGAGAAACAACTTGTATTTCACTTATGGATTTCAGCAGCTCTTTCCCAGGAAAAACCACCTGAGCGCTCAAAGATTTCACGGGCATTTCTGTAGAATTATCCTTAAAAAGACACAGACTTCTGATTTATAAGCAAAACACTCCAGCAAAGACCAGTTGTCTCCAATTTCCTTGCTCACAAAGCATATTGTTGCTTCTGAATAAGATATTTGGATTTAATTGTGAATAAATAACTGTCAGCTTGTAGAAGACAAGCTGTGGGATTTGACATTATTTTGCCACTTGAGTTATTCATTCCATGTCTCACTTGGCCAGTATTTATTGAGGTGGTAAGTTAATGCAGGCTGACAGCATTAAAGCAGCCTGGCCTCCAGTATATCAGCCAGAGATGCATCCTGTGTCATAAAACAGAATAAAGTGCCATGCCTCTAAGTTCCATGGTATAACATGTAAATAGAAAAAAAAAACCTTACAGGTCCCATTTTTGCACCAGATTTAAAATGTTATTTCAAAATATCTTCTCTTTTTTATCTCTGCCATAAGTAGAGGCACAGGGTCAAAAAATCCCCACATTGCAAAGGTTTACTAAGTGAAATCATTAAAATGCACAGGGTATTTGTGTAATGATTGCCAGGAGAAAAAAGTTAAATTATGCTCACTCTCCTCATACAGTTCAGAGGCCTGCAAACCAATTAGCAAAAGTCTTACTTCTTTCCTATTCATTAACTGAACCCTTCCAGTGAGCTATTTGCCCAGTTCTCACAAAAAGGGAAACAAAACAAAGAGTGTAGAGAGTTCTGTTAACATTCTGATCCAGCATAACCAGCCTCTTGGGTCTTTCACTACAGACTAATCCCTCCTCTTTCACAACTTGCATGCAGATGGGGACACTCTAAAGTCCCCAGTGAAGGAGTTTAGAGGTCTGTTACAGCCCAGTCTTCCCATTTGATGCTCACAGGGCCTTGAAAAATAAATGAGACAGCAGCTTAGATTATTCACATTACAGAACTTGTCAAAATCAGGCACACAGCTTCACGATACTGGCAGAAGAAAGAAGCAGATTCCTAATTTAGATGCTTTCATTTGCCTACTAAAGGCTGAATTGCCATTGGAAAGCCTAGGTATCTAACTTGGGCTCTTAAATCTGCATAGGATGAATACATTTCCTTCTCCAGCCTCACTCTCAAAGCTGCCTTTTATTCATTAATTGGTGAGTGTCAGAAGGGAGCAAAACAGGAAACACCATTAGGAAATCTGCCTGTGAATTCATAGCAGTGTCACAAGCACATTCAAGAGATTCAGGTGCAGAGTCAATACCTTGAATGTTTCATGCTAAGCTTGCTCAGATTGATCTAATGCCTTGACAAGTTCTCTGGATTTACATCAGTGTTTGTTATTTACACACACCGTGGAAGGATTCCCCAGGTCAGGGCCAGTACACACAAATTCAGAAGCAAAAATCTCACGCCCCAGGCATCCAGCCTAGGACACAGCAAATAATTCAGAGAGGAGTGGGGGATAGTCCCAATTGCTATTGCTTGCCAATAACTCCAGAGTGAAGTTACTGATTCCTTACAACAGAGAAGAATTTTATAAGACCGTTAAATGAGGATAATAAAGTGATCTTGCAAATGGCTGCAGGTAGCTCCTCCCAGGTCAGAGTGGCAGCACAGGAGAAAAATTGAATCACTGTTCTCATCACAGGTAGAGGAGAGCTGACATTTCAATAAGTAGGAGCAGATATCATAAAGGAACAAAAAAGAGCCCAATACCCAATGAAAATCTTTCTACTTCCTCCAAATAAATACAAGAACTGCTCTAAAAAGATAAGCAATATACTGGATCTCTGATACAGAACACCCAGATTCTGCTGTAATGCAACAAAAAAAGCAAATGCTGGAATTATAAATATCTCCCCCCCGACTTTGTGACATTAAAACTTTCTTTTTAAAAAGCCATTACATCTCTTAGAATACAGACACAATTCAAGCCCAGCTCACTCACTATAGCCAAATTCATGAAGTTTAGAATTGCTTTAATGGTGAGATGAAAAGGTCTCCTTCTCTGTTGCACTTGTACACTGAAATAACTTTTTTTTTCAGAAAATAAATATCATGTAGAGTGCCCTCAACAGTAGCAGCCCTCTTACTGGGGCACCGATACAGCAAAATAGAAAACCTGTATTAACTTCCTGATACAGAAAGCCACATTCAAAGCCCATCAACTGTAAGTTGCATGATGACACAAGCTACAAACAGCACTTGGGAAATTATTGAAGTTGCACTCAATATGTTTTGCCATCAAAAAGCCAGAATGAATTACAGGGAATGAAAGACATAAGGAGAAATAATCACAGTTTAAGAAAAATTTCCACCTATTTAGAAGATATCAAACCCCTACTTTCATTTGTGGTTGCACCAGGTGGTTGTTTCCCTTGCAATGTACAGATTTCATTCTGCTCATTTTCCAAGGGTACAGTAAGACCACAAACCAATTCAGTCTGTAATGTAAATATGTCCATAAGGAGCAAGGAGAACATTTGGCAAGAAGGACATTGCAAATAACAAGATAACCACAGACTCACAGAATACCTGAGGTTGGAAGAGGGCTCTGGAGGTCAATTAGTCCAACCTTCTCCTCAAAACTTCAAAGTCAGACCACATCCTTCAGGGCCTCCTCCAGTTGAATTCTGAAGTCTCAAAATATCTTTCTCCAATAGAGAGGCACTGAAATATCTTCACCAGAGATCTCCCAAAGGAAGTGAATTAACATCGTACAAGGGGCAGTTTTGCTTACTTTGGTTAAAACAGATTTTAAAAAGCAGCCATAAGAAGTTCCAGATGTGACTACCCTTGGCATACGTGCCCTACACCAAATAAATCTTGGCCATCTTAACCAGTTTGAGATGAAAGAACCTAAGGTAAAGCACCTGCTGCCTTTTACACTTTTATTGAGTACAAGGGACTAAAAGGGCCCCATTAACTTTCAGATTCATAGCTCAAGAACCCAGGAACCCCAGAGACACCCATGGTCTCCATTTCCTACACAGGGACCATTGGAGACAAACACAAAGATCATAAATAAAAAGTCCTCATGGTGTGTAAATTCTTAGAGGCAACTGGATCTATGCAAAGCTCTTGGGTTTGCTCCCAGTAACGTACCCTCGAACTAACACAGGGCAGAGAGCATTTTTAACAGGCATTCTGCATGCAGGGGAAGACAATTTAATAGACCGGACAAAAAGAACAGGATAGCTGGCCAGTGCTAGGGCAGTCCCAATCACATCTGACAACAGCTTCTGTCACCTCAAGAGGATGTAGGACAAAGTTCCTTCTATTGAGATACTGAACATTTCATTTTGACCTACTCCTCCTCATCCAGGCAACCCATCCTTCCAAGTGACAGAGGATGATGACAAGGTAACAGGTTTGTATCCTCTTATTTTCTTGTCTAATGCCAAGAGCATTCACCCACACTCTGCTTCATTCTCTGTCCAAAGATGACTCAAATCCACACTTTGCTCTCTCTCAGGAGAAGAGCCTCACTTGCCACAGTGAGCAGGCCCAGTGCCAGCACAACCCACAGTGGAACATTTCAGCAAAGTGCCCATGGGAGTCCCAAACCACAGGAAACTCCACAGAAGCTGAGAAAGCTTTCAGGAGCCCACAGATCACAGGGCCAGGAGCATCAGTGGCCAAAGCCCCCAATCCACATCAGGACCAGGAGAACCAACCAGCCCAACAGGCCGTAGCAAAGCAGCTGATGCACAAATGGGGTGCACTTAAGGACAGGGTCTAGGGCTGGACTTGGCTGTGCTGGGTACAGATTTGGACTTGACCTTAAAGGCCTTTCCAACTTAAACGATTCTCAGACTCCAATTTGTTGATGCAGAATGAAAACTCCCCTGTTCCAGCTGTAACCTGGTGACAATTTGTTGCATTTGCTGCTTGAAAGAGCATCATGTTCCAGACAGCACCAGCTCAGGTCTGCTTCCAAGGGAATATCCTGTGTACACAACCAAGCCAAGATCCTGTAAGCAGCTAAAAATTACTACAGCTACCCTGTGCATGCACAAAAAACCCTTCTATTTCATAGACAAGTTCAAAACTGCAGGATCTAGGTCACAGTTTTTGATGCACTTCCAAGCTTTTCAAATAAGATTACATTTTAAATTATTATGCAATTAATGGAGATTAATTGGATTTAGTAAGAAGTGAAATGTCATCATTTTATTTTTTAGGTAACACTTATGGTGAAATCCTGACATTACTGAGGCCAAGGGAGTTTTACAAACAGCCCCCTGGGAGCCCAAATGTCATCCTTAATGAGTTATAATACAAAATTACTGATATTTAGCATCCTCGAGCATGAGGCTATGATTATAAATTATTTACTCTTGAACATCCCTACTGCATAATGGGTTTAAAATCAACTTATAGGTAAAGGACCTGAATGCTCCAGTAAAATTGTCATTTCACTGTAACAGAAAATTGGGAGTTTTTCTAGTCACACATGCACAGAATGAATCAAAAATCATGCCTACACAGTCAGAGATCTACTTGTTCTGCCACACAGATGTACAGACTCATGGGAGGCAAGGTGCTGGATGGGTGACTTTTAATCACTGCTGCAAATAGGCAAACATCAAAAGAAACTCAATGCCCCAAGACAGAAATAAACTTCATTGGGCTCACATTCTTAAAGAGTCCTCTTGCATCCTTACTAAGAAGTGAAAAGGAAAAACAGACATCCAGCATCAGAGTTAACCATTTGCACTCCTCAGGGACCAGTATACAGAGTGAAAAAAATTTATTCAAGTTTCAAATATCGACATTATTCCACCCTTAAAGTGGTATTATTCTGTACAGGTAGTTTACATGTGACTGGATAAAAGGATTGCTAGAATATTGGTGCCCTAAATAGAATTCACAACCCAGAGGAACCTGGAAAGAACCATCAAAGGAGAAGGAAAATGTGCTAGTGGCACATGAACGGCTTTTGATACTCTGCAATATTCTGAGATATTATTCTGCTTCTCTATAAATCCCACCAAAAACTCCAGAATGACCACAACCTGCTACAAGCAACACTAAAGTCTGATTACTTGGCAAACCTCTCTGCTTCTTACAGTGGCAAGATTTAAAAGGAACAGTTTGTAGAGACATAGCACAGGAAATACTGCATGATTGTGCACACTCAGTTCTCCCATAAACCACATTCCCATCACTGGGTGTGTCTGAAAAGGGAATTGCTCATCCATGGCATGTCAGAAAACCAAACTGAGTTCCCAGGGTCAAGGGGAACCTCAGCAGGTGCAGCATCATCTCCTCAAAGAGCAATCCCATCTGATGGATGCCCTGGGACAGAGGGAGAAACTCTGCAATGTGACACTGCAGAGTGGGCCCTGGGGAGGGATCACAGGTGCAGCTCCAACTGCAGCAGCCCAAAGGCTCCTCTGCTCTGCCTGCTCTCTGCTCCGTGTCACAACGCAGCCCCCACACTTCCTGAGGGTGCCAAGACACAACCAGACAGGAAAAACAGCAAGTGAGCTGCTGTCACCTCATTTTCACTTTATTTTCCTTTTGGTGTTCAAGCACCAGGAATAGAGCTCTATGTATATCACCACAGTCAAAGCACTGGGTAACTTTCCTCAGAGGAAGAGGGATTGGAAAAAAAGAAACAATATGAGCACAATTATAACAGATCATAAATTTTAATGGGATGCACTTCACTAGGAAGACAATGTAGTTAAGGGCTATCAGTCATTTTAGGATTTCTTCTAAAGTTTTTTCCTTCATTTCAATAGAAAACAAAATCTTTTTAGAAACACAGCTGTTTTCCTAGCCAACATTTTATGCAGACCTGTCCCAGTTTGCTCAGGTTTTGAACAATATCCTAATTTTCACTCACTCTTTCTCCTGAACAGATCTATTGCATAGTGCATCTACTCCAAAACTTCCAGGAAAATTAACTATAACAGCTATGGATAAAATCATGTTTTGTTTATATTTCAGGTACTAAACAGCTGCTACTAGATATTGGTACCAGATGCTTTAGAATTATATGCAACATTATGCTCAATCTTAACTTTTACAAAATTGCAAGCTAATAAAAGATGACACTTCTGTAGTCAAATGATTTATTAAAGGAAAAAATCATTAAGCTCCTCTTAAGCTTCACACCCCACTACCCCAAATAACTCGTCATTATATACATCAGTGAACAGATGCAAATGTCTGCAGCATTTTGAGGTTTCAGTACTATCCCATACACCAATTCTATATCCAGATGTCTTTAACAGCCCTGTGCACATCTGTCCACCTGAACCTGTGACGACTGTTCATTTTGTGCTTGAACTACCTGCAGGATGACACAGATCTGGCTTTCACACAGTTCATACAAAGAGCAGCTTTTTCTGCCACACAAGTGAGCTCTTACACAGCCTAGGTAAGAATTTACACATTGAAAACACCTGGAATATAAACCCTGAGACTTCTGAGCAACAGAACAGGCAAGATTTGGTGTGTTACATTCAATTTAATTCACACCTCACTTTGCAAATAAACTTTAAAAATTGGCACATTTTCTGTGTGATTTTAAGGGGTGTAGGGCGTGACTTTTTAAACAAACTCTTACAACCTGATGGAAATCAAAGTCCAGCTGTTGTTTTGTACAAGCTCCCCAGCTGAAGGCACAGAGCAGCAACAGCCCAGGTAGCCAACAACCTTTCCCATCCCCAGTCACAATAAACAGGAGCCACAGTAATTACAGACCTGAACACTGCCATGGGTTCCTCTGTGCTAACAGAGCCAGGCACAAATATAATAAACCTAAATAGTTCTTTTCAATCTTCTAACAGGAAAATACACACATTAACTGGTCTGCAGAGTACTTTAAAAGTTTGTGCAAACCTGTGCCTGGGCAAGCAAATAAAACATTCCACCTAATTTTCCCCTCACATGTAGCAGCATCAGGTCCTCACCAAGCAGAGCAAATTGCCACAACCTGGAGCCTGTAACAGATCCCATTAGAGTGGAAGGCACAGGGACAAGGTCCTTG
This sequence comes from Melozone crissalis, assembly GCF_028551555.1. Classification (NCBI taxonomy): domain Eukaryota; kingdom Metazoa; phylum Chordata; class Aves; order Passeriformes; family Passerellidae; genus Melozone; species Melozone crissalis. Next base: position 4,233,894 of record NW_026535785.1, read on the forward strand.
AACTGTGTTCTAAATCAGGAGCAGGTTCACTTAAGTCAGGAAAATCCCCCCTGGGACAACAGAGGGGAAGAGAAATACAAGTGTAGAGTGGCTTTAGTTAAGTTTCAGTGGTTAAATAGCCTATTCTGGAGAAGGAACATGTGAATGTGTTACTTCATCAGCTTATTCTACCACGGAGAGCAAAAATAAGCTAAATACAAGAAAGAAAAAGAAAATAGTGAGGGAGATGAGCCAGAAATGATTGTTTATAACTTTAGATAGCAAATCCCCAGTTAATGTACACTAGTCTAGCTCCACTGAGGCCACAGTAGCCACACAATTTACACAGCTGAGCATCTGGCTCCAAATATTTAACTGTTAGGAATTCTAGTGTGCAACCTTGCATAGCAGAGCTTCTCTGACTAATCACACCAGAGGTAACCACATCTTAAGTGTGTAGTTCTAAATTGAGTAATATTACCATTAATAACAGTGCCTAATTAAGACATCTATAATGTTTTTAATGAGAAAAATTGAAAGTCCTTCTGGAATTTTTCCAGTCAAATTAATTCTGAGGACTTTAGGCGTTATTACAAGCAATGTTACAGGAATGAAAATTAGGTCTAAATTAGGACACGTCACTGTACTTAAAAGCAGGAGGAAAAAAAAGGAAACACATTCCATTTTCTGCTCCACACACCATCCTCTGCTATAACATCACACCACAGGGGAAAATAAAAACACCATTTTGTGGTTTGCTCTAAGTTGCCCTGCATATAGTTATACCTGATGTATCTCTAAGGTCTGCTCATATTTTGACACTTGCTTTAAGGCTCTTTTTAAATATCACATCAGTATTCTCTTGTGAGCAACTATTTCCAGAATCTTAAAAGGGACAATTCCTATTGGGTTGATAGAGGCCCAAATCCTTGTGGATATAATGCATATGAATTATGCTTGTCCAAAGAAACCCTTCTGTGAAGCTGCGTGTTTAGGCAGGGAAGCACTTGTGGTTAAAAACTGTCAGATCCAGCCTGCCAAAACCACACAGGAAGGAAGGATCCACACGGTTCTGAATGAAGCTCTTGAGGATAACAACCAGATATTTCAAAAATCCATCAAACCTGGCAAATTTTTATTTGAAATTCTTCTAATAGATCAGTCCTTCAAACTACTCCATGCACACTTCTGGTCTGCAGCTGCTGTTGCTTGATCAGTGCTCCCATTGTAAGAATTTAGCAAACATAAACCCATGAGTGTAGTGCACAGCTGGACCAGGTTACTTTGAAGTAAAGATACTCAGTCCTTGCTCTTCAAAACAGCTGATTTGAGCACCTGCTTTCATACCACTGATGTGAGTTTGAGTGTGTTCAAAAGTACACACAGGTTCAAAACCTGAGAACAAGAGTCAGACTGGGCTCTGGCTGGATTTTATATGAATATCTCAGACTCAATCAAAGAAACTTGAGCTGAATATCTAAAGTTCAGAGGTTCAATCTTAAGGCATGAACACAACTTAAAAAATAATGAGTTACAAACCAAGTATTAACTTTAGGAATAAAATAAAAATCATTGTAGCTCAACAAAACACAGGCTTTTGCCTGCCCTAGATTGTGTGTAGAATCCTAAATCTATTCATACAGATTTTCACATATATATGGAGACACACAACGTGGATATACTTAACATTCTCCTCACCGTGGTACTTCATGCCTTCACATTTTCCCACTCTCTGCCATGAAATGCTTCCGTCAGATCATTCTGACTCAAAAAAACAACTTTGAGTTCTGCAATTCATTATGTCTTAATAAAGACAAACACATCAGTGTGTGTTTCAGGCTGGTCTGTTAATTAGGTGGCTTGTCCTTGAGACAGAGATTGCACAAAAGGCTTTTTTTCTAATGCATTGTACTAACACTGAGGATGTTGTCAGGCTTAGATAATACTTTGAATGGGTTTGCAGCTTACAATGATTAAAGTTATGATAATAGCAAGGACATTCAGGCATATACAAGTTCCCTAATAGCTCAGGGAGGTTTATCCTCTTTCAAATCATGGTGTTGTTTACCTCATCCCAGCTAAATTGAATTTAAGACTCATCAGAGAAAGAATATCTGATTTCTATCTTCTGTTAATACCACAATATATTAAATGCAGAAAATAAACAAAATGTTTATCTGTTATTAATACTTGACAGATAAACCTCTCGGACTTTAGAAACAACACCACAATTACTGCTCTCAAGTATAATGTCAAAATGATGAAAAACTTTAAAAAGCAAGCATTTCTTTCCAAGATCTTGTCACTCAAATGCTGCATTACACCTACAAAACTCTAAGAAAAAAGTGCTAGAACAGAACTTATATACACGTGAAAGTCATCATGCAATTTTGCATTTAAATTGTAGCACTCATACTGGCTATCATTGTTTTCTTACCAAATGTTTCACTTAGAGCAACCTGATCAATTATTATTCAAACAACTCACTCTTAGCTATTAGGTTTAACCTCTAGTTTGAATTGTGTTATAAAGAAAAAAAATCCATTTGCAGCAGTCACCTGCCAGTTGTTTTGTGTAGGACTTCAAGCCAGCACTTCACTGGGGACATGAAGGATTGTCACATCTTATTTTTGTGCAGCATAGACGTTGCACATAGAAAGGAAATCACCAACTTGGCCATGTGGGAAGTTTGGGCAGGTCTCAGTGCTTCCCTCCTCAGACCAGCTCAGAGTAAAGCCGCAAACACTGGCAAGAGTGACAAATGTGGCACTTGCAGCCACCCAAGGAGCAGCCAGTGCCTGCACCAATATCTCACAAAGAGCTGCTGACTGCTCTGAAGTAGGAGGATGAACACATTATTCCATGAAGGGGAAACCTGCAGTAATTTGTTCTCTCATGCAGAAGGAGAGGAGCATTCCTAGCAGAGCACCTCCACTCCTTTCTTTGATCACAGCAAACTGCTGACAGCACATGGAGACAATGGGAACCCAATTCTTTCAGCAAGTTTAAACAGAAACACAGATCCAGCAACTGGCATGTGTTCCAGACATTGCTGCTCTAGGAATACCAGCAATCTCATGTCCGAATTCCCCTGTGCCTATCAGGATGCCAAAGGATGAAGTAGAAATGAAGCCTGATGACTTCTGTGAGTCGGTGCAAGATGGGGTTTATCCAGCAATGGCAAAGAGCAGCTGAGAGTAACCCATTATCCATCTGCCAGGACTCACATGGATCCTCATAGAAAATGTTTTCCAGTGCCTGACTGTCATGATTTAGAGGGTAGAGGGGACAAGGTACAATAAATGCAAGAGGAATATAAATTTATTGTGAGATAAATATTTTCTGCTTTTATTCTCAAATTTGTAAGCACACAATTTGCTTTAAATTCTCACAAGCAAGTTAATTTAAGTTGCAAAGCAAAGAAAATGACAGACTACTTCTGGAAAATAAAAGAAGCCTTGGGAAAAGAGGATAATATTCTTAAACCCCATTGACTCTAACCTTATTTTTCTTTAAGTAAAGCATTGATGCTGATTATGTATTTCAGATTATTGAACAAGAACTCCCCTTCAGGTGAAGTCATTCTGTGAACCACAATTCCCCCAGTGCTCTGAAAAGACATCTTCACTGGCTCAAGAAGCCTGCAACATATCTAAGATGAGGACTGGCAGCACGGCACACATAGAGGGATGGATTGCTCATTAAGATACAAATTAATTACTATAATTAAAGTAATTAGTTCAAATAAACAGATTGAGTACAAGACTCTTTCCCAAGATCCCCCACAAGCCACGTTCCTCTGGGTTCTCACTACCAGGGTCAATGTGTACTGATGGGTGATTTGGGAATCCTCAGCTGTGACTGCAAACAAAGCCTAATTGATAAAGTCTTTCTGTAAGACTTTTCACAATCTCCTCCTTCGATTTCAACTTGATTTTTTTGCTTTTAAGAGTTCCTATCATCAAAATGCTGTAAGAAGTCAGCAAAATAAAATCAGAAATACAGTAGCATGCAGGAAGTGAGGTACCTTCATTATGTCCTGTTAATCATGGCCCTCAGTGATGCAATTCTGCCTTGAAAAACACATCCAGGTGTTTGTATCTGTAATAAACAGCTGGAAAATATAACTGAGAAGAGTCACTTGGAGCACAGGCCGTCTGTCTGTCCCCACATTTGCATTATTCTCCATTGCAATGGAGGCTCTGTGCAATCCCCATGCAGCTCTGCACTTGCAAGGGGCAGGTGCCCCAGTTAATCCAAATACCAGCAGACAGCAAGTGTCCAACATCTCCTAAAACTCAGCTCACCTGCTCAGAGCTAGGATTTCAGTTATAATCTAACAAATGCTCACTGCTCAGCTTCTCACTCTTCTAAATGCTGGCACCTTTTGACCAAGAATTTAGTCTTCACAGTTGTGTATGTATCAGTTTCTGCCACTCTGCAGCCAATATGTCAAAATCCCTGCCTGGTCTCCAGCAGCCCATAAAAATCTTACAGTAAATCCTGCAGCTGGAGATTTACTGCTGGTTCCTTGCTGGGTGCACTAGACAGCAAAAAGAAATAAACAGCTAATGTAAGAAAGAGCATTAACTTAGTTCCATAGAACACTTAGAGATTTCATTATTATTATTTTCTGTTTTCTCTTAGTTCATAAAAAATTTGAAAACTTTGGAAGTTCTGTGAAAAGCAGAGTTATTTTTCCTCATCAGAAAAATCAGTTCTGGGGCAAAGATATACTCAGAAACTCCAAAAACCCTGGAGACCTGACTGCAGGACAGTCTGTCAGGCAGCAGCTGACCCCTTTAGAGAAAGCTGAGTTACTGCTTTATGTTATAATACCTTTTTTCTTTAGTACACCAGAGACTTCTCACTGTTATGTTTCCAAGTCCATTCCAGAGGCATGCTCATTAGGAGCTTAGGAATCTCTGGGCAGGAAAAGCTCAGAGAGGACACAGTCCTGGCCCCCCAGACTGAAGCTGCAATTCTGAGATCTTGACACAAGTCAATTCACAGACAGATGGATTAAGGTTCTTCATTTCCAACATACTTTTCTCTGTTACAAACATAATGCAGCATTGACCATGTCAGGGACTACTCTTAGTGGCAAAAAAAACCCAAAAAAACAAACCAAGTTAATGGTTTCCAAAGAGCAGTTACCCACCAGACCACTGTGACATTTCAGGAGTCAAGAGGAGCTATTATTAGCTGTGTCTAAGAATATTGCAGGTTCCCACCCATGGAATCTGTGTGCAATCCTCCATTGAACTGGCAGCCTCTGCCTGTATCACTGCCACATGATTTGAAGCAGGCAAGTCTCTGAAAAACTGCCACAGCTCTGTGTAGCCAGCCTGAAAATACCCTCACTGCTCTAGGGAGATGAGTGATCCCTTTGGAATTGGTTTCTGGAACAGCAAACTAATGAATCACTAACAGCTCTAAAGTAGACAGAATGTATTGCAACACAGCATGTAGTGCTGCAGAGCTGAAGGAAATCTGTTTACAGTGCTTCAACAGACACTTGAAATCAAGACGCTCAACAAGGATGAGGCTGTTAAGAGAGAATTGAGGCTCCAAGTGCTGAAGCTCCAAGTGAGGTTATCCCCAGCAGGAGCAGCAGCCCTTCCTTGGTGCCAGGGGTGGGCTCTGACCCAAGAACAGCAAAGGCACAGCCCAAGGGAGGGCACCCACATGGAAACAGGGCAAGGGATGGAGCAAGGAACAGCCCTGCTGGAGCCTGGCCTTCAGTGCTGACAGAGATCAGAAATCACTTTTGTCTCTCAGACACACTCAGTGCCAGCCTGCCCCCAGCCACAGCAGCCTGGAAACCTTGTCACTATGATTTGTGTGATCTTTGCTAACGGGGCAGAGTTGACACCAAACTTTGCATTCAAGCCAAAGGTCAGCCTGATGCATATGGTTGGTGGGATGGGAAAAGGCAATGCTTTACAGTTCAGATTCTTAGTGAAGCAGCTGTCTGAAAAAAGAAGCTAAAACACAAAAATATTATCAAAGTCCACACAGAGTTTGCTGGGCTAGGGGAAAACCAAAACTCAAAAAAATCCACATCAAACTAAGGGCACTCAAAGTCCCAACTTTGAGTACACTCACTGCCCTGTTTTTCCACAGTCAAAGCTGGGCTGTAACACCAATGTGATGCTTTGGCCAAAAGGCCAGAAATGTAGTCCCAAAAGTATGCAGAAAAGAGCACAACTTCGAAGGGAACAGTTAGAGTTTTGTCTGAAAAAGACAAATTTCAATTCACTAGTGCTGCTTATCCAGTGACTAGTTACAAATTTTACAGCAGAGAATTACTTAAGGCAGAATATCAGTTTATTTCTTCCTTTTCTACCTCTCCTTTTAAATCCACAAATTGTATAACCCTCCCAGTCCAGCAGCCTTGTTTTAGCATAAAGCCTTGCCAGTAGCACTGAACAGAACCAGAGAGCTTTCATTACAGGTGCTAAGGAAGCTGATCAGATATTTTATCCATCCACATAAAAATATGGAAAAAGAGGCAATTTAAAAGAAAAATTGATTATTACTTAAGCGGATTCCTCAAGATTTGTTGTCAGTGAAATTCATGTAAACACAGCCACAGGAGGTGACTACACAATGAACCAAGAAATAAGAAAGTGGGATAAGGGAAAATGTTTCTCTCTGCTGCACAAGACTTGACCAGCATATGACAGGCAGCAGGGCAGTACAAATAAATTAAAGATGGACTATCATTAATAGCTAAGAAGCTTCAGACCAAAAAACCATCCAAATTCCACTGCAGTTACTGGAAAGTAGTTGTAGAAATATCAAAAATAGCTGTAGCAATGCCAGATCAGAGCCCTACCCAGCTGCTGCATAGTCTTCCCTCCCTTCTCCAAAGAGGTTCAAGATGAAAGTTTAACCTGGTCACCTCATTTAAAACCTACCCCTGACCCAGAACCTGGCACACAATGCTGCACACCCTGTACATCTCTTGTGGCTGGGACAGATTGACTGCACATCTCTCCTCTGCTTGTAAAGCAAAGGAATGTGCTCACAAATCAACCACAGTTTTACAAGGAGCAGAAGGGAGGATCTTCCGTTCCCATCATATTTGGAGCATTATTCAGAGCTGCACATCCTCCCCAGGAGCAGGGATGCCATGGGGAGTGTCACAGGGCTGATGTGCCCCCACCACAGTTCTGTTTCCATGCCTTGCCCCTCCAGGAGGGATCCAGTGAGACTGAGCTCTGCCACCACAGAGCACCCGTGGAGTTATTCCCTTTTCAAAGCAGCTCACAGCACAGATATGAGGTGGCTGCAGATGGCTGAGGATTTTGGCAGGAACTTCCCACAGGTGCCCCAGCCTTAGTTCTGTGTCAGTGCTTCTGATTTAAAGTGGCACTTCCAGGGAAACTTTACACTTGGAATACAGACACCTGCCCACCAGGCAAGTCAGTCAAGACCAGAGTGCCAATTACACAAACATAGCATGCCAAACAGTAAAGATTTTTGGCTGCAGCAGACATGAGGCCAATCCCTGACCTGGGGAAATCAAAGTTGACCTGCACCTCTACATCAATACCAGGCTAACTCACACACAGTGGAACAGAAGGAACAACAGTGGAGCTCAGGCCTGGAGGCCTCTGTGTTCCCAAGGCAGGAATCAGAATGCTGGTCTGCTTGCAGTCATTACACACGTACAAGGAAAAACTGCAAAGTAACTATTTTTCCTATTTTTGTTTTCTATTCAATGTTTTGAAAGGTCAAATGTATTTGCACTCTGCTGTGTTGCCTTTATCAGTGCTTAAACTCAAGCACTGCCAGATGAATCACGAGTGGTACAGACGCCCCAGAAATACAATGTCAGAAGCAGATCCATTGTACATGAATTGTATGCTCAGTTGTCAGGGGAGGATTGTTTCTATTTGAAGCATGGAAGGACCTGTAGAAAATCAACAGCTAGTTTGCAAATGTGCCTGAAGCCAGGTTCTCTTCCTTTTAATCTCTTGCTCTTTAGCTAGCCTCCAAGAGTTGTCAGAAAAATAAGAGAAAAGGGATAAATCTGTGAAATTATATATTAGCAAAAGTGGTAGGAGAAGGGAAGTCACATAATAATATCTGACAAAACTTTGGAGCATTTCTCTTTCCTAGGAGTTGCCTCTTTTCAGCAAGACATCACCCAGTTGTTCCTGGTAGCTGCTTCATATTTATTGCTAGAAAACTATAACAGAGTTGTACCTCCCCTCTGAGGTTCTCTGACCTTTTCCTACCTTTCTGTTTTCTTTGGGACATACATCCATCAGTAAACAGTTAAAATCCTGCTGGTGTCACACAGGGAGCATGTGGCAAGTCACCTTCCTGATCCACATAAACCAGCTTCAGACAATTAAAGAAGTGACATGCAAACAGCTCCAAAAGAAATTGCAAAGTGCTGTCCTGCAATGAAGGCTGCTTTGGCCTCACAATTTATACCCAGTTGTCTTCTGTTCTCTCCACTCCCATTCCTTCCCCACCCAATTAGTCAATTAGAGGAAGGGAAATTCTACATTTATTTCATCTGTGTGATAACAAGCTTGCCAAAGAATCAGTAGAATGGATTTAATGAATACAACAACGTCAAAGCAGTGGGGATAAATGTTGTCCATCAAGATAATAAAGCTCCACCAAAATATGAAATGTAAGAGAGAGGAGAGTTCTGTGGCAGCTAATGAATGCTGGAAATGGATAAAGAGTTTTACAAAGGATTAAATTTCCTGCCTCTCGTAAACCAGCATGTTGATATACACAAACATGCATAAAACAGTATCACCATTTCCTGGTGCCAACAACTTCAGATGGAGATATGAGCAAGAGCTCTGGATATGGGTGTCAGCCTAAGCTCTGAGGCAAGGCTGTGCAAATGAAGATGTGGAAATCAGGCAAAACCAGACTGTGCTCCATTCCTGTATACATCTGTTGACTGCATCATAAATACAAAAGGCTGCTTTCCAAATCCTAACAGCTGCAAAGTGACAGAACATTGAATACCATTTTTTCTTTTTCCCTTGGTTTTGCTTTACTTTCCATTTTTATGCTTTAAGGTTTGCTCTTCTTTCTTGTACTCCTCAGTCAACCAGGGAAAAGGAGAAGAAATTCAGCAGCTGTGTCAGCATGTTTATTAACAAATTACTACCCCAGCACTTCTGACTCCAGGAGATCACCAACCTAACACCATTATTGGGGAGGATAAATGAAATTCTCTTTTCCACATGAGCAGAAAGAACTAAGGGAGAAAGGAATAGGGTGATATGAACATACCAGGAAAAGCACAAGTACTGACATTACAACATTTTGAGTTCCCTACCACATGAGCCAAAGGTTAGAACACTGCACTAACTCTGGGGAAACTTCAGATTACCCAGTGAAAATATGACCCATGTGAAATGTTAAAGGAAAACAACTCCTTAAGTGTGTCTGGTTCTCTTCATAGTGCAAGAAAACCTCCGTCCTCTTCTATCACCAAATAAAAACATCTATAAGCACCACAAACAGGGATGGATTTTCCAGCAGAGCCTGCTGAACCTCATCTAAGTTAAACCACAGTAGTAAAAATTATTCACGGTAGTAAAAATTATTCACCCTTTCCCCCAACACTAGGAGTTCTGAAGGAAAGTTTGAGTAGAAAAACTAAAAGCACTCAGACAATCTGAATTATTTTAACCAGATGGAGGAGAAAAGAGAAAAAAAGCAATTTGAACAAGGAAATTACAGGAATGCTGATGCTTCCAGTCAGCCTGGAGGTAAGGCAGAGAGAACCATTCATGCTGTGCACGATGGCTTTTTATTCCTGCATATCCCAGCTAGACTCCACAAACACACAGCATGCAGAAATCAGAAGTCAAGAACAAGTTGGAGAAACAATTCAGTTCAGGTTCAACACGAGTTATTGTAGCCAAGCAAGTCAGTTTGTTTTACATAAACTCCTTCACCCACCCCATAATCAATGTTTAGCTCCCATGGACAGCAAGAAACAGGTTCTGTGCTTGTGTGCCTTTGAATCCTGAAGGAGGAAAAGCTTTGAAAAGTCTATTATTGGGAAGCAAGTGCAAGACTAAATCCTCATTTCAGAGAGACAAGCACACAGGAAGAAGCAGCCCTTCCAAAAAACAAGACTTTGTGGATTTGTGGGGACTGTTGAAAGCCAGAGTCTCATGTTTTGGGCATGTAACAAATGGTGCCTACCTAGTGCTCCCAGGAAATCAAACATTTGGGTGCATCTCTCTAACAGCGACACTTTACATTGGCAACATCCCACTTCCAGCAGCTAAACCTGGGGGAAACAGCCACAACCAGCAGCTCACCTCCTGCCAGAGCAGCCCAAGGTTTTGGCAGCTCTGCCTCCTTCAAACTGAGGAAAGGAAGGAAGACAGGAACCTCTGTCAGTGAGCAGATGGCAAGAGAAGTATTCTGAGACTGTCTCCTGTTGCAAAGGCAAGATGCAAAACCTCTGCCCTACCCAAGAAGAGCTGGTTGTGCATTATCTGACCCCATTTTCTACCCCAAACTGCTGTGGTCTGATATAGAACTGCCAGCCTCATCCTCCTCCTCTGCTCCACCTGGTCACTGTGCCAGCAGCCCTCACAAGCAGCAGCTATGAGCAAGCATTCTCCATTTCCTTATGCCTAAAGAGCTCCGTGCAGCTATGATTATATTTTATCTTATTAGTTTCCTCTCTATGCAAGTATGGAGATATGCAGTTCCTTGGCAAATCATAACTAATTACACTCTCAAAAGTTGAGCTGCATTATTAAAATACTCCTGGAAACACCACCTTCTGATTGGCCTAGAAACTGAATTTATTCTGGGCTCCCTCCAATCAGAATTAATCTTTCTGGAGTGGAATGAAGTGCCACCACTGAATCAACACCAGCAGCCCAAGTGACAGCAGGCGACATCATTACTCACCTAAGATAACAGACCTCAAGTCATTGAAACAGGCAGATGTTGGAGGCTGTCTCCCACTTCAGAATAATGTTCCTGTCGTAACTGAGCAGTTATTTTAGGGAAGCAAGGATAAATTCATTACCATTGGTAGGGTGCTCAGCTAGCACAGCAATAGAAGCTGTGTAAGCATCCTGGTACATGCACAGCAGGAATGCACATGGCACTGACACCACCCATCCTTCACCCAGATAACAAAAGGAGGGCAATGCAATCAATCCACATCCTCTGGAGACTAGCTCCTGTGTTGGTGGGAGCAGCAATGCTTTGCTATGGCAAACACACAAAAGTGAAGTTGAGAGATGTGCAAGACCAGAATTTCCACAAGAGACAAAATTTCATGATTTATCCCCAGCATCTTTATCTTACTTCCTGCTAACACATAGTATGTGAACTTATCAGCTGCTCTTTTTCCAGATTACAATAATCAATACCCTCACCACACAAAGCACCAAATTTCTGCATTGATAACCAAACTGCAGAGATCAACAATTCAGGAAAACCATTGGTGACATTTAACACTGGATATTGCATTCTTGTTTATTATTTTTAAATAAGACATTGTTGCTTAAAACATTAGAAGAAAACAGTAATTTCAAAACTAGATGGTTTATCCATTCCCAAAAAGCAGGGAATATGGGTGCAAGACAGTATGCTCCCTTTACTTCAGGCTTTCCTGACCATCCCTACAGCTTTGCTCCCTAAATAATGCCTCTTGCAATGATATTGCCACATTCCACACAGAATCAGGTCCAGAAGCCCAAGTCCAAGACAGAGAACAGATTGAGAGTGCTCAAGGTCAGGCTGGACAGGGCTGGGAGCAACTTGGTCTAGTGGAAGGTGTCCCTGCCCCTGGCAGAATGGTTGGAATGAGATGCTCTTTAAGGTCCCTGCCAACTCAAACCATTTTATGATCCATTATTAAGGGAAGATTATCAAATATGCACCTGACTAGTTTAGTGTTCAGGTCAGAGCTGTGTATTCGTGAATTGACAGGAATATCAATATCCATAAATCAAGATTTATAGAGTTCAGAGTCCACTTAGTTCAATCTGATCGTGAATGATGAAAACAAACATTTTAGAAAACAATAAATTCACTTTGCCTGGCACAAAATACAACCTTCAGGTAGCAAGCTAAACAATATACCCAGAAACAAAGACAGAATTTTATGTGTTGTTCTATTGCATATCATTCCCATTTGTCTTTACCCACAGGGATTTCATTTTGCAGTTCACCTGGATTATAACCAAGACTTCCTGGCACTTGCAAGACCAGTTATCTTGGCAGAAGGTCAAGCTGAACACCTTTAATTTGGCTGGTTATTTAACTGTACAGATCAACTCAAACCCGCCGCTGAGATATCCATTCTTGCTGAAAGCACAGTTGGAGCTGGTCAGCTTCCTCTGACAGAGCTCTGAAACAATGGGTTTGATGGGGAAGGAAATGCCCATCCAATTCTAATGCCTAAATCCATCTCCTTTCACTCAGGGAGCAAAGTACCAGATGCTCTGGATTTCCTGCTTTGTCAACTCCAGAGCAGTGCTATGTTCAGTTCTCACATTTTGTTATAGCTGTTTGTTGTCTGATAAAATGCAGCTCCTCGGGGACAGCACAGGGCTGTCTCAAGAGAAGTGTATAAATACACCTTATTTGGCAGCAGAGGAACTCAAAGCAAGAAGGTTTGTCTATGGGAAAATGCCAGATCCCGGGGACATCATTTCTGGGGTTTTCTCTTCTCCCAAGCAGTTACCTGCTGCTGAAATTGCAATTATACACAAGAACACTGTAACAGGCTAAGGAAAGGGAAATTTTACAACGTACTCCCCTGCCTCTATCCTTTTATGCTGTCTCTACAAGCTGTGGATCATACTCCTATTTCAGGCAGCTGAGATAACTCCCTTTATACAGTGACCCCATGGACAACTGCCAGCTTTTGTTTTACACTTACAGGTTCAAAATCCCCTGCGTTTGACTCCAGAACTCTTTACTGACAACTTGTACAGAAGCCCAACTCCAAGTTATGCCAAGAAGATGAAAAGAAGGAGATTGAGTGTCTATAAAGTAGATGAGCCAATTATCAGCATGATAAGTGCTTTGTAACACATTTGGGGTTTTTTGCTCCGTGGCAGTTTGAACAAAACTCAATGCGTCAACGCTTTTATGGATTGGTTTGAAGCAATATAAGCAGTTGTCCATGCTCTTTCTACGTGCGCCACAGCTGTGTTCCTGCCCATGTGGCAGCCAGCCATTAATGCAGGGAATCAGGACTCCCCCAGCTCAGTGTCCAGCCAAGTTTGTCAGCCTTGCCTTGCAGCAGGGAAGGAGCTCTCACAGCCAGCCCTGGGAAGGGACAGGGGTAACAAACACACCAACAGTAACAGCTGAGGTAACCTGAGCTTACAGGTACAGATGTTTGTAAGTGAGCATCTCCTGTCAGGGATTCCAGTTTTGGGTATAAATATTTCTTTGCACACAGCCAGATTAGCAGCACTGTGACACCTTAATGGCCTAGAAGCTGAGGTCTCCAGCATTTTGAGTCCCTGTTACACACAAATTCCACAAGGTCCATCTGCCATGATTACTCAAAATCCTAAAAAGTCTGCAAACTTTTAGAAACACACTTGCTGTCGGCACTGTTAACACAGCCTTCATACACACAAGAATTATTTGTTCTTCATTACATCCCAGGCTGCAAAGTCCCTGGGAATTAAATATTAACTTTCAGAAATAGATACATTGCCATTACTAGTAAGGAAGTAAGTATTAGTTGTTCACAGCAAGATAATTAAATAATTTAGACTGAAATAAATAGCCATTACTAGTGGTTTGCTAGGTTTTTATCTATTTAAATTAATATTTTGGGAGCAAAACCTTTCTAAAATGGAGTCTAAGGAATGCTAGGTAATAAAATCTTATTAATTTCAGGAAACTGTGTGAGGGTGTCCAATTTTGAGACATTTCAAAAGCTTGAAGATGGATGTTCAGTTTCCTAAGAACAAGGCCCATAAAGATACCAAATTAGACATCCATACACAGACATTCAGAGATATCAGAAGTTATTTAAACACCTTAATCAGCTTTTCCAAGTGGTTAGAGATACTGAAAACTGCTGTGTGCTGAAGAGATTCACCCCACTCTTAATATCTCATATGTATTTTAGTCTGTTCATAGAACTGTTCTAACCAGCTCCATCGAACCAAATCTTAAAATCCTTCTTTTTTTCCTCTAGCCAAGAAAATTAATGGTGCAAAACAGTAGAATATTGGATAAGATAGGAGCAGAATGAGTTCCCTTCATATGAAACAGTAAGGCTTTCAAAGAATTAGATTCTTCCATTTGAGAGAGAATACAGTCTACATCACACACAAAAAAAAAATTTAAAAAGCAGTAGCAGGAAAATTTCCAAGACCTCCAAGCAATGAAACAGTGGCTAATAAAGCAAGTCTTATTTTTCTCTCCTCTTTGGCATTTAATATCCTCCTGATTTGTGTACACTAACATTGTGTTAGCTGCAGGACACGTGAAGTGACAGAAAAACACAGCCTCCCATCTGGGCTGGTCCCTTCCATCTGGTGATCAGGGCAGGGCACAGTGCAACCATATGGCCATGATCAAGAACCCACTAATGTCATCCAGAGTTAACTGGGAAATGCAATAGCCCACTTAGTCTCCTAAGGATGATAAATGCCTCTCATTCTGCTTCTCCTCCCCAATGGACATTGCAGATTTGTCTTTTTGCTTGCACAGATGAACCTCTAGTTAGAATCACAGAATATGTGGAATTGGAAGGGACTCACAAGGATTATCGAGTCCAACTCCCAGCCCTGCACAGGACCATCCTCCAGAGTCACTCCACGTGCCCAAGAGCATTGCCCAAACTCTTCTTGAGCTCTCTCAGGCCCAGTGGTGCAACCACTGCCCTGGGGAGACTCTTGCATCCTCTGGGTGAAAAACTTCTCCTAATATCAAATCCAAACCTCCTATGACACAACTTCAGGCCATTCCCTGGCATCCTGCACTGGTCACACAGAGCAGAGATCAGTGCCTGCTCCTCCTCTTCTCCTCACAAGGAAGTTGTGACTGCAGTGAGGTCTCCCCTCAGTCTCCTCTTTTCCAGCTGAACAAATGCCCTCAGACACTCCTCACACCACTTCCCCTCAAGGCCCTTCACAATCTTCATTGCCCTGCTTTGGACACTCTAGGAGTTTAATAATACCTTTGTTATATTGTAGTGACCGAAACTGCCCTCAGCACTCAAGCTGAGGCTACCCCAGTGGAGAGAAGAGCAGGGCAATGCCCTCCCTTCTCAGTTGGCAAAGCTGAGCCTGTGGCCCCCAGGACACAGTTGTCCCTCCTGGCTGGAATACCAATGATACACACCAAAACAGTGAATTTTGCCCCTGTAACTGTCCATGAAACAATAAAAAAAAAAAAAAAAAAAAAAAAAAACCACAAAAAAAAACCTGCTAACCTGACCTTGGTACTCAAAGTCCTGAATGAAGCCTCCATCCTCCAGAAAGATTTGTTTTGTCACAGGTCCCCAGCCAGGTAATAATTAGTGTTGACCCCATGCTTCTCAGAAGGCTGATTAATCACTTTACCACACTACACTTATTAAGAAACCAATCCCCCCTAACAGACAGCCACGACACAGGTGGAACCAATTGGCCCTCCAATCCAAACACCATCAGCACTGGCCAATCATAAACCACCCTTTGGTAAAGAAATCTCCATAACACATTCCACCTGTTCACAACAGGTGCAGCCAGTTAAGGTAATAATGGTTTATAATTATTTTCTCTGATCTTCTCACAGCCTTCCCCAGGCCAATCCTGAGGAAGTTGTGCCTGTTGCTCTCTGTGGCCAGAGAGCTGCTGCCACAGGTTTGTGCTGTCACAGGAACTCTGACACCTGAGGCCAAAGTCCTGACATGCAGCACACTGGTGCAACCCAGCAGCTGATGCAGTTCCAGCAGTGATGCTGCAAGAGTGGAACACAGAGCTCTGTTATCTGCCTTGCTTTTACATATTGATAGAATGGGAAGAGCCTGCTTATCTTGCAGCAAACAGGGAAGAAAAGGAAGGCAGAACTTCACAACTCCTTGAAGGGGCACCACTGTTGCCATCTAAGTGGTTCTCATAGAACCTGCTGCACTGAGACAGCTTTTAGGAATACCCATTTCTTAGCTGCCAAGTCACTAAAAGCCAAGTCAATAACTCCCAATGGATCACAGCACAAATATTACATGTGCTAAGAAAACCTTTTTGAAGGTTTGATTCTCAGTAACAGAAAGCAGGACCCAACATATCACCTAAACTACAGCTTAGATTGAAGGATTGAGTCTCAGGGGGCACACAAAGTGGGGTTTAATTGCCATAACTGCAGAAGCATTTCCATGTTTTCACTTGTCTTCTCTAAGAAACCCCCCTTGCTTAGCAGTCAAGGCTGTGGTCAGGTCCTGTGTAAGGATATTTTTAGAGGTTAGAGCTGTAGCCAAAAGCCATTGTAATTCACCAGTGCCAACCTTCCCTCCAAGGTAATATTTGAGAAATAGGACAGCACAACTGCTGGAATGGCTCTGTGTTTTGGGAGACACCATCTTGTGAATGAGATAAGCAACTGGAAGATGGTTTTTGACTGCATAGCCAAAAATGATGGACTGAAACTGTGGGGAGCAAGCATCAGCCTGCTCACAAAGTGCTCATCAGTAGAAATAATTATACAGAGTAATTGACAATCGAGTTTCTGTAACATTTTTAAAGCATTTTTACAACTCTGATATAGCAAAAGAACCACAGGACTTCTCCTCTAGAACTCTCAAATCACAAGACCAACATGACAGAACAGGGAGATACTTGGTCAGAATTTGAGCATAATCTGCAGTGTTATATCAACACACTTCTGTGAGCAAGACTTGTCTTTTTTCCTGAAACTGTTAAATTCCTTTTGCTTTCAATACCTGGGTGCTGCCTTTCAAGCTGTGCATGGAGCCCTCTTCTGGAGAAATTTGAACACATAAAAGCTTAAGAATGCAGCAGTGTGAGCTCTGCATTAGGGGGAAGAGTTTGAGGACTAATTTTCTCTATTCACTCTAATGACAAGCTTGTAAAATCTACACATTTTTCCAATTTACTTGGTTGCAACCCAGTGAAACGTGACAGTTATTGTTAAAATTATAAAAAATATGGGACTTTTTCCTCACTCTGTAAGCCTTACTCACAAATTTTGAGTCATCTCTCTGCATGAAATGCATAACATAATAAAGGAAGCCTGTGAACAACTTTTGTCTTAAAACAAATATTTTGTATATAGGTTTTAGAAAATACCCTTTGGGGAAAATGTAAAACACAGAGATTTGTAATTCTATCAGATCAGAGTATGCATTTACTGCTTACTGTACCCTGAATAGTGAACTGCATAAGCTACCAGAGTACATTTACTTTTTATTGTCAGTTTCAGATCAATAAAGCTGTATATTATAGTTATGCTTTGGAGCTTTAAAGGTGAATCTGAATTAAAGGATTACTTGAAACATCTCTTTCATTTATTCCAGCTAATGCTCAGTTTTCCTCTTGGTGAAAATAGAACAGTTGGTATTACTGTAGACTAAATCTTTGCAAAAGGAAAAATTAATTTATTGCTCACCTGTTTACCTCAGTTTTTGCATACATACTTAATGAGCTGCTTTGATATGAAAAAGTGCTTCTCCATTTTTATCCTTTTAAAGCCTCAAAAGGCAAAGTTTTTGTACTTTCAAAACACAGTTGAATTAGAGGCAGACCAAGAACACACGAAAACCAAGTTACTAAATTTAGAAATGGGCTTTTCATTAAAAATAAACCTTTTACAGTCCATGTTCCTATTGACATAAAAGAATTTCCTCAAACTTTTTTCTCTACACTGCAAACTTTGCTGTCATTACTTTGAAACTAAGTTATCGCTATCTTCTGCCTCCACAGAAAGATTACTAGATTGCACCTGCTTAGAAAGAATTCTATCAAACTTGATCCTTTCTGGTTCCATTAGCATGGCATCATATGAGATATTCTTGCTACTCCTAAGGGAGAAAAAAAGAAAACGTGCAGAAAAAGATCCCCAAATGTCTTACAACCACCACACAAGCAGATGGCTGCATTTGTTTAATATGTTGTTTCTCACATTCTTCTGTTTACTTTTCCTGTCACATGAAAGTTGTCTATGTGGGGTGTCAAAGAGAAAAGCCAAACAGTGTTTCAGTAAATTCCATCTCTTTCCCTAGCATGGCACCCACTCCAATTCATGCTTTAACCTGCCAATACTCAACAGCCTAGACCTGCAAACAGAATTACATACACTCCCATATTACAGTCTGATTCATTCCCCAATTCATTAACTCTTCGACATGATCTGGAAAGTGAACTTGGACATGCACTAGCTCACATGGTGGAGAGAGACATGGCCAGATAGAGCTGTACAAGCTGAGAAAGGACGCAGAGGGCAATTTGAACACTTAAGCTGGAAGTAAGGGTAAAGCACCACAAGCTCAGCCCTGTAGTACAGCAGAACTCATCTCAGCCCAGCCTGGGGAGAAACTCTGAAGTATCACTGAAAGTCTTCAATAAAGAGCAGAGGGTGTTTTCAGAATCAGGTGTCTGCACCTATCACATTTTAAGTAATCATTATTGTTAAAAAAAATGCCAGCTATGTTTCATAGACCCTAGAAGTCCATCCTCTTGTATAACATGCATTCTGCTTTCCTACAAGCGACCACTAAAGAAAATCCAAACTCAAGCTGATTAATTCAGTGGTATGTTGGAGAAGCTGTACCAAAAAAAAAAAAAAAAAAAAAAAAAAAAAAAAAAAAAAAAAAAGACTCAAAACAGAGAGAAAGCCAAGCAAAGCAGATGGGAGGTCTCAGAGCCAAGAGGAGAGTACCAGTTCAGTACATCCACAGGTTACCCTTCCACTGCCTGTGCCCTCTCTCTCCCCTCTGCTCCCTGAGCATTCCCTCCCCCTGCCAGCCCAGGCTGGATCTCAGCCCACTTGTGACAACTTCTCGTCCCCAGGAGGCCTCTGGGTTTCCCCAGCCCACAGGACAGAGCTCAGCCCTCCCTGGGCAGTGGCTGAGCCAGTCCCAGCAGAGCCAGAGCCTGCCCTCGGATGGTGCCAGGGAGCCCAGCCTTGGCTGGCAGAGTGGCCCTGCCAGGAACTCTCCATGTGGCACCAGCACACGCTGCTCGGCACCAAACCCATGGCCCCAGGCAGCTGCTTTCATTTGTTCCACTCCTCGGAGCAGGGCTGGTATCCCGAACCCACCCAAATGCCTTTGTGCTTGCTCACTCCCAGCCCAGCCGCGGAGCCTCCTGCTGTCCCACAGCTCCAACCACCCACGTCCCGGCCCTGACTCCTGAGCAGGTTAAACCAGGACCCGAGTGCCCTAACCTTGATCCACAGCGTGTGGATCTCAGCATGTGGATCACCCTACTGCCTCCTCCTCCTCTCACTCTGTGCAGCTGCTCTAGCAATAAAGCTCTCCCAGTGGTGATCCCTCACCGTTTGTCTCCTTATTGCCCTGTTTGGGATTAGCAGACCAAATGCCTGCTGGAGATTGCAGTTACACAAACACAGGGGGTCAAGCTCAGTGTCCCAAGCACTTGTTTGACACTAAACCGCACCAACCCTCCAAGGGTTAACAAACCCACTCGATTCAAAAAGGAATTAACTTTCATCCCTGCTCGGTGCAGAGGATCTCAGCCCACTGACACTAAACACAAGTTTACGGAGCCCCCGAGACAAAAGGAGGGAGAATGCGCTGAAGCTGGACAACAACAAAGGATTTCCAGCCCTGCTCTGAGCTGCCCAAAAGTGAGCCCTGTGACAGCGGCGAGAGGAAAAGAGAGTGACCAGCTGAGAAGTGAAAGCCCAGCGAGTCCCTGTGCTCTGACAGGCAGCAGCAGCGGGGCTCCGGCAGCTCCGTGTTTTTAAGGCTGGGTGTTTTTTCCTCTGCTTTCTGGCAGAGGGGGATCTATTACATTTAATAAGAGAAAGGCTACACAGCAAGTCACTGACGGAGTGTTACACATCTATCAGGAGAGTACGGCGAAGGGAGCCTTTTGCAAGGTCTGATTTTATTTTTCCTCCATATTCCCCCCCTCTAATTCTTTTATTTTTTTAGAAAAAGCAATAAATAACGTGAGGTGCCCGTAACAGTCTATAAACCTACTACCCAGCACAAGGCACAGAGGAAAAGAGGCAAATCAAAGTTGCAGCATTTGATATGACAGAAAATATTGCCGCTGCAGCTGCAACCGAGACACTTGAAAGATTCCCCCCGCCACCCTTCCTGAAGGGAAACAAAAAAATGCTATATATCATACGGCAAATTGGTTGTAATTGTAAATCAGGGAACTATGAGATCCTGCATTACTAGCAACTGCCTTAGAGCAGAGATCCTGCATCTTTAAACAGTAATTCAAGCAATGTATAATTACTCAGAAATCAGAGCTGAATTACAAATACTTTCAAATCCAAATGCACAAAAGCAGAAAGATGAAAGAAAGCAAGGGAAAAAACCGCACATTTCTTACCTGGGACAGCAGAAAAGACAGAGTAAGTTGAGTTTTGTGCTGCATTTTGCCAGACTAGAAGGTACCAGAGGCTTTTTCATTCATGCACTCGGCTGCACTGAGCATATTTTCACTGTGAAACAGCCTTTGAGAAGAGACTCTGCCTTGAGAGCCAGCCAACTTCCCAAATAGATCAGCAGCATCATCACTAAAGCATTGGATAGAGTCTGATGACCAGAACCAATGGCTTTACAAGGATGATTTCTTCACAAAGCATCCCCATTTTGCATCACACATATTGAGCAAGCACCTCTACAAACACAGCACCTTTAGAAAGCATTTTTGCTTTGGTGTATTTCTGTTTAGTTTCCACCTAACATCATGCTTTACATATCTCAATAGTATTTTCCCTTTTAGAGAATGGAATTGAACAGAGGGAAATAAGAGCAACTCTGAGCACCACTGCAAAGAGATTCTCTTTATTAAAATGTTAATAAGGTAAACTTATTTTTAATAATGCAAAAAAATGACCTCTGCAGTTTTGGTTACTTCCAAGCCTTAGAAGGAGAACACAGAGAGATTTTTCAGTGCAGTAGAAATATAGGCTATATTTTGTGTTTTCCCCTCAATCTCACAAATCACAACCAAGACAGATCCATTCTAGCCTGCAGAAAAAATGCATCATAAGGCAATAGATTTTATTAACTGCTCAAGCAATGGCAGAATTGGCTTTTAATTCAACAAACTAGAATCTAGGACAGAGTTTCAAAGGTGCATGTCCTCCAATTAGAAAAAGTTTTCCTGTTTGAAAGAGGGGACCTGCTTTCCCTGGATTGGTTATGTTGCAGCCCAGCAAGCACCACAGGCAGATGGACCAAAGATTAGGAATTAATTCCCCTGAGTGCATTTCCAACTCCACCTCCCTTGCCACTCCCCAGTATAACAACACTCCAGTTCTGTTCTGAGTTGTCTCCTGGCAGTCACCAAGGTTACTTAGCAGTACCCTTCCCCCATTTCTAGAAGGATCAAAAGTCTCCTCAGCTCTCATCAGTGATGTTTTTCCCTCACTTGCTCATCCAGCAGAACCAGCTGCCATCACTTTCTGCTCTGCCCCACCACAGGTGGCTGCTGTGCTGGTGGAGATGAGAGGAAACGTGGGGAGGGAAAGGCAGGTAGCAGATAGAAGGGATAAAGGAGCTGCCAGCCACTTTGAGCTCCCCAGCATCAGCAGGAGCTCCCAGCTGTGAATAATGTTGTTTGATGCAACCACTGCTAGTCTACTGCTCAGAGCTTACATCTTCCTTTACATACCCCTGGACCAAAACTGAGGGAAAACACTGTCCTTCCAAGTCTAAGCCCTCACAGGCAGCAATAACTCTGTTCCAGTACCTCCATTAAACACAAGTTTAAATTAATACTCAAGTTGGAATAGAATCCAAACAAAACCTAGCAGGAACTACCAGCAGCAATAATAATGCTCTACATAACCACAAAAGGTTCACTACTTAGACATAAAAAGGAAAAACAAAAAGCAGGTAGGTTGCTTTCTTTTTCTTTTTGACATAGGCAGAAAGCCAGTTCAGCAGAGTAAAATGAAAAACCTTAGAGCTCTTTATGACTAGAAATACATGATTGGCCAGCTCCCATTTTTTCTTTCAGGGAGTCAGTTTGCCACTAAGTAGAATTCCCAGCCTCAAGAGGAGCACCCAGGAATTTACAAGCCAGGCTGGGTGGGGTCTATAGGGCAAAGCCCACAGAAAACAGCACCAGCCATTCCACAGCGTGCACAGCCTTTGTGTGGGGGCACTGGGACTTGGACATTGCTAACCCCACCACAGGTGCCAAACAGCTGAGTGAGTTACCAGACCCACCAGAAGTAGGTGGTGGCTGAAAGAAACAAAGGCATATCTGCATCCTGTTTTACAGGAAAGGGACTCATTAAAAAAAAATAGAAGTCAAGTCATGGGGTAGATGATTCACTGCAGGATAACGTGACATAAGATTTGAGCCAACATGAGCAGTTATTTTCTGTACACGGCACAAAGTGGCTATGGGGCCATCCCAGCACAGGGGCAGAGAGGGGAATGAGGAGGGTGAGGTTTTCCTGTTGGTTCTGCAGGAGCACTGCCATCAGGGGCAGAGAGGGGAACAGGGAGGTTGAAGTGTTCCCAATGGTCCTGCAGGAGCATCACCATCCCTACAGCCATGGCCCCCTCCACATCCTGAGGGGCCAGGCACCACAGCCTGGCACAGGGAAGGACTTGCCTCCCCAACAGGCTCTCCCAGGCAAAAGAAGCCATATAACACAGCCCCTTACCTCCAGAAACAGCCAAGAGCCTCTAACAACAATTCAAAATATTTTAAAAAACCAAATTTACCAACTGTTTATCTCCAGTTCTACAGAGCTGCTTCTTCCTCCTCCTGTTGCAGCCCATCCCTCCTGCTTTGGCCTCCACTCACAACTGCTCTTATTTATCCACTCAAAGGGCAATTATTGATTCCTGGAGGGGTGGTAACCATTCCTACAGGGGTAATTAACCATTCCTGGAGGAATAATTAACCATTCCTGGGGGGGTTAACCCTTCACAAGCCACTGCCAAGGCCTGGCACAACATGGCGCCCAGGCATGAGGGCAGCGGGGCCCAAGCGTGAGGGCGGCTGTGCCCACCGGCAGGGCTCACCCTCACCCTCAGGGCCCAGCCACACTGGGAAATGGCTTTTGGCACTGCTCACCTGAGGGAATTCCAGCACACACAGCCCTGGCTGCTGGGGAGCCCAGCAGAGAAAGGGGGGCAGCTGCTGCAATGAGGTGTTTGACCCCATGCAGGTGGGCCCCCAGCCTAGCTGTGTCTTCTGGGGTTAGGTGCTGAGTCTTCTCTGCTAATTAGCTTATTAATGAAGAGCTGGTAGGTTATTAACTAGAAATTAATCATTGGTGCCTCTGTCTCAGCTAGGTAACGGGAGGAGGTTCAAACCCTACAGAGCTTTACTGAGGACCTGGACAGGAGGCAAGAGTGCAGGTGATGGAGGGTGGGCTCTGTCTAAACCCCAGCCTGGGGCAACATTGCTTCACAAATGGAATAAAGCTGAGGTGCCATGGAGCAACAGTAATAGAAATAACAGCTTCAGGTTTAAAGCATAGTTAATGAGAGGGTCCAGACCTCCCCTTTTACAGTGAGCTGTGCTTCTCCTCGCTGCCAGCACAAAATGTATAGTAAGCTTAGGCAGTGACTGAGAGGGTCCTGGTTTGTGACAAGGAAAGCTCCTGCCAAGACCTTTTCTGATCCAAAACCATGCTAACTGATGGGTGTAATATGGTCTGTAGTCTTTAGACACAAAATGCCATCTTCTTCACTTATAAAATGTGGAGCAACTTGACACGTCAGCTCAGTCCCTCTCCCTGACAGTCTCTGGCCACAGGGGCCGATGCTGAGCTAATGTGAACAGTAGTAATTGCCTGCAACACACGAGGAGTTTTCAGAGACAGACCCATTAGCAGATGAGGGAGTGACTGCATGCTGCCAGAAATACCTTTTGACCTTCAGAAGATTTGCCCTATTTTGTAAAAGCTGAGGATCAGCTTCTATGAATCTATCAGAAAAAGGGAAGTTTAATTTCTCATTAAAGTGGGTCACATGAGAAACCTGGATGTGAGAGAGAGGGACTAATTTCCCCTGCCATGGTACTGGCAATCTACACTCCTGGCTGCTTCACAAGGTTGCATTTTCTTTAAGCCTGGGAAAAGGTTTTAGCCCTGAGCAACAACTGAGGGTGTGACCGTAGGACAAGAAACTGTGGTAAATGTACCTGGATTGAGCTGGAATCCATAGAGGAGAAAAATCCCATCTTCCTGCCTGAGGTTCTCCAGCAGGAATAAGTGAGGCCACTGGTTGTAATAATGTTTTATTCTGGAGGACAGATACTCAGAAGTCTGCAACAGAGCTGAAGAGTTGCAGAGTTAGTGAGAGTTGAGGAACACATTTCCAGGTACTCTGGTTTTCTGCTTGCCAGCTCCATCAAAATAGGTCTGGGTACAGATTTCCAGTCTTAGTGCAGCTGAAGTTTCTTTGGGAAAGGTTCAGAGAAACACCAGAAAAATGGGGGTTGCAGTTTGAATTTGAGCCCACAGCTTTTCATTTTGTACCCAGCCCAGGGCCCCTATAATACCCCAAACTCCTACAAGACTTTCTTACATGAAGGACTCTGTGGTAACAGAAAGTTTGCCATTAGTTCTTCTTTCTATAAAACCTGTAGAACTTCTGAATGCTTTGTCTACTGTTCCCCTACATCCCAGCCCAAGCTCTGGGATAGTAGAAGGGTTTTGTTTTCATACTTTCTAACAGGCAAGTCACAAGCAACACAACAAACTGATACTTCAGTGGAAACAAGTAAGGGTGTGCTCCATTGTCAGAAGAGGACTAAAAATGGTTAGTCAAACAGGAATTTTGCATTTTAAAATCCTTAAGGGACCATCACACCCTTTTCTGTAGAAGTAATAATAATAATAATCAAAGAAATCCTTGTTCTTGTGAACACAGGCTCCAGTTTTTCAATTCTTATAGGAATAAAACCTATTGTTGTTTGGGTTTTGCATGTTTTTGGATCCCTGAGCCCTTTAAGCATGAACAAAATTTATGTTGAACTACTAAAACAGAGCTATTGTAAATCATTCTGGAGTAACAATTAGCAGCAGTGTACATCTAGATTTCTAACCCTTACTTGAACCAGAAGTAAACTGTTCCTTAATTCAACCTTCATCTGAACCAAGATAGGAAAGGAGTGAGATGAGCCTTAGGTACATGGTGGGTTGGGTTGTCCACAGCATCTTCTCTGTGGAAAAAAGTTTGGTTTTATTTCCTTTCTCTCTCTGGGCCTCTTTGTGGAAGAAGCTTTTGCTCCTCAGCTGACTTCCAGCATCTAAGAGTTTCCTGGAACAGTGCAGGTATTTTTCCAGGTCTGCTATTAATTTGTACCTTTCAGCTGAATGACAGCAACTGGTCTTGTCCTGTGAGCTTGCCCCAACTGCAAAATTCCCAGGTTTAGTGACAGTCTGCAGTAATTCAGCCACTTGTAGTCCTACACCTCTATCCATGTTGAATTCTGCCTCTTTATTTACCCTCTTTTCAGTAATCCAAAGGCACTGGAATGGGCTGAAGTCACTGTTCCTGGAGGCGCTCTAAAACAGACTGGATGTGGGACTTCATGCCATCATTTGGTTGATAAGGTGGCTTTGGGTCATAGGCTAGACTTGATGATCTCAAAGATCTTTTCCAACCTAATTAATTCTGTGATCTCACAAGCCGTCAGCATAGGTGTCTTTCCCACAGCATATGGGTATAGAAAAATATTCTTGCAGTGTTCCAGAACGAAAACTCAGGCACACAACACAAAGGGACCGCACTAAGATGGTCAAACCCAGAGCTGCAAATGCTAAATGCCTCAGGCACTGGCTCTTTTGTGCACTGAAAGAACCTGTGGCCTTTCTGAGGGACCCTCTGTTATTGTGCAAACCCCAAACTGAGCCACAGCTTCATTGAGCATCTCCTCCTTGGCTGGGCTATCTGTTCC
The DNA here is from genome assembly GCF_028551555.1 of Melozone crissalis. NCBI lineage: Eukaryota > Metazoa > Chordata > Aves > Passeriformes > Passerellidae > Melozone > Melozone crissalis. The sequence continues at coordinate 4,259,948 of NW_026535785.1, forward strand.
CATTCCTCACATGTGCCTCTCCCTCCTTGTTTTAACACCGCTGCTCCTTTGCCCTCCCTCCTACTCATGATTGTATCTGGCCTCAATACAGGTGTTCTGGAAGCAATTACAGCTTCATGCAAGGAGAATATGATGCATGGCAGCTCATTAGTTGTTTGCCATTATAATGACTCCTTGTTTCCCTTCTGACCTCACCTATTGTCTAGGAAATGAATGGACATAGGAGTGAGAAAATTTGTTTTGGCAATGGGATCTGTATTTTCCAAGACTGGGTAATATTGAATTCTGCCCAGAAATACAAATCAGAATAATTAACCAAACAAATGCACAAAAGACCTTATCATTGCCTATTTTGGTAGCAACTATACTAACTCAAAGTCATTATTTAAAATTCACTGTGCAAGTTTATTAGAAAAGTTACTCTTTAATACATAAAAAAAAATAACATTTCCACAGGAAATGGGAGAAAAAGCAAGTTATCACTGTCAAAAGTTCTTCTAAGACATATCCAAACTCAAGATATTCATCATGAGTAATGGGAAAGTTAATACTGCAGGAATAAATTAACCACAGAATTTTAATGGCTTTATTGTGTGACAGTTTCTAAAGCCCAACCAAATATCAGCTAGGGGAAATTCAAATGTGAGAGATATGCTTTTAAATCTCACAGTTATGGATGTTTTTTTAAATCCCTTCTTATGATATAAGGGTCATTTAAAATATTCTACCATGAATATACAGCTTACTTATGGGTAGAACATTTCACCATTCTTACCCAGGCACAAGCCAGCTTAATCTTTCATCTTTTCACAGAAGAACAGCAGATACATAAGTATATTTTAGGGGGAATAAAATAGTTGAGAGAGAGAGGGAGAATGTGTCAGTCTTTGAATATCTCTGTGCACAGGGCTTGAGCTGACACATCAGCCCAGAGCTGTTAAACCTCCTGACTTTGGGCATAGCTGCTTGCACTGGAGGTGTTAAGAGACTGGGGCACTGCTCTCTTTCATGTCATTTTCAGCTGCTTTTCTTTTTGCCTTGGCCACTGCAGCTCTGGATTTCACATGCCATGATCATAAAAATATGTTTGCAAATCCCCTCCACCAGAGTTGTGATTGTATTTGCCCTGGGCAAGGCAGCAACTGCGTGGTCTCAGGTTAGAAACTGGTCAGGTACCAGGGGGCTGCTCCAGCAGGAGGACAAGAGCAAATCCTGCCCCAGAAAATGAAAAGGGACATCTGAGCAATCTTGGCTAGGGTGTCCCACCTTGAGATCCCCAAACCTTTCTGTGATCCCCTGATTTTCCAGTCTGACTGTGGAAACCAGGCTGGGCAGCCCCAGCTCTGTGACAGGGCCAGGCTGAGGTGAGCTCAGGGATATCCTTGTCCCACTGAACCCAAATTGCCATCAATTGTAGCAGCATCAAGGTTTCACTCTCCATCCTTAAACTCCTTCTTCCCTATTTACATTCACAACCTTTTCTCCATGCAACAGTCATGGCTTTTAGGCAGATAAATATCTTACATGCTTCTCAAGGGTGTCATACGCTATTTAGTATTTTCCCCTTGGTAGCAGCACCTGTTAAGCATGGAAATAAAGTGATTAGTCTCACATGTTTGGCTTCAAAAATTGATTTTAGGATACATCTCCTTATCATTGGTAGATTTGCCAACTCAAAACAATGATATTCTCTTCAATGATAAATTTTCTCAGTCTTGAAAAGTAGGAATTGCATTGGGAAATGTTCTGGATGTCCCTTTCTCATGGAATTTTCTATACCTATCAAGCCATTTATGACAAAGTTCTCTGATATTACATAGCCTTAGAGGACACTTGTCTCTGCAGATCTAGACATGGCTTAAGGAAAAAAAGTCCTTGTGATGGAGAGGTGGAAAAATTAACATTTGAAAATTGAATGTTCTTTTAATAACCAGAAAGCTGTTTTGTTTGGGTGTTTTAGGTCTGAAAATAACCTGAAATTTTAATTAGGATAATCAGATTGGATAAAACATAGCACTCAACCTGAATCAGGGGATCCTTTCTGCCCTCCTGCATCCAGAAGGTGCATAGGGCTTGATGCATCTTCAAGTTTTGGCTCCTTAAGGAAGAATCTTTCTCAAACAAATCACTCTGTATACACCAAAAACATCAGATTCTTACACTGCTTCTTTACATGCCTTTGAAACACTGTATATTATGCATGAATTCTTGGTTCATCATGTATCTTGAGATCTCTTTGTATTTCATTGTTTGTCTTCAATTTTGTATCTTGCTTATGTAAAATTCATTAAGCCTTTGTAAATATGAAGAAAAAACCTGTTCCTTTTGCTGTCTCCCTTGGGATGCTAGAAGGTTACCTTGCCTCATGCTCATCTGTAATCTCTCTCTTGGGTTTAGCTTTTAATGTGTGCATTACTCCAAGAAAGAGGCAATCTAGGATGTTTTACCAGGCTTAGCCTCAACGTGAAACAAACAGCTCCTTTTCAATTGATAGAACTGGATCTTCTAACACTAGAAAACAAATATTATTGTAGTACCTTGCCTTGGTCGAGCTGTGACCATAAAATTACCTGGTTTTTGCTGACTGGATCTCTCAGAAAGGAGCAAACAGCTTGTAGTGGGTCACTCTGGGGCTCTGAGGCATCACTTAACCCTCGTGCTGAGGTCCCTTGTCAGCTGCTCAGTGATAAAGTGTGAGTTGGAAATTTGCTTTTTTTAATCAGGAATGAAGGAGGGATGGAAAGCTGTGAGAATGACCCATATCCAGGTACTAAATTCCCTATTTTATTTTTTTTCCTACTTCAAGTCAAAGTAGGGCTTTGGTAGATCTAAGATGCTCTACTGGCCACGCTTGGTAAAAAACTGTGCTGCACAGTCTCGTGCCTGCCCTGCAGTAGAACTTTGGTCTCCTGGGAGCTGCAATCCACTGACATTTATTAAAGCAGCTTTGGGCACGTTCAACTTTAAGCTGAACCCAGCACTGACAAGCCAGTAGATCAAAGAAGCCACATTCAGCTCCACAATCCCTTTTTTCCCTCAGCTAACAACATCAGATCAGGAAATCCCCTGAGCTGCAAATAGTTGGAAGCTGGAAAAGCACTCAGGGGAAAGATCATGGGAATGGCTTGTTCCTGCTCCTCCTTAGGCATCTGTTTATGGCCACTGTTGCTGTGGGTCTCTCAGGCACCAGGGTGAATGCATTCCTAAAAGATGACAAAAGAATTGCTGAGAAGGCAAAGGGGCAGAGCAGAAGGAAGGGAAGTGGGGGCTGCTGGTGCAGTGGTACCTGTGATGGTGGCAGAGGCTGGAATCTCAGGGATCAGCACATGCAGGCAGCACCATGGATGAGCAGGAGGTGTGTAGGCTGCCCCATCTCACTCTGCTGGTGGCCATCATTTTACCCTTTTCCCTCTTTTTAATCAGGAAAAGCCTCCCTGCCACGAGTGCAGTGCAGTGCAGCTGATGCCCAGGGGGAGCAGAGGGTCTGTGCAGCCGCAGGGCAGGGACTGATCCATGCCAAGGGGAGGCTGTGTTCCTGTCAGCATGCTGTTAGTGCAGGTGAGATGGATGGAGCCAGTACAGCTGTTCTTGTGTTAGACACCGAACAGAGCTCAGCAAGGAAAAGGAAAATCCAAATAAATAAGAATTATTCTGTGGTACCAGAAGTATTCTGTAGAAATAGAGATATTTTCTAAGTAGCTATTTTCGTCCTCATTTGGAGAATAAAAGAAATGTTTTCTTCTGAGAGCTGTTTAAATCTGGGGAAGCCAAACCTGTTTTCTGAAATATTCCTCACAGTGATCAATGTCTGGTTCCAAAACCTGGACAACATGAGCTCCTAAAGCCTCTGTGCCACACCCTGTGTAGCAGCACTGGCCATCTGCAGCCCTGGGGAAATCTGTGCATCACAGTCTGGGGATGCAGCACAGATAATAAGATGCTGAGAGGTGCCAGTTTTCCACTTTTCAGCAGGTTTTAAAGAGATTCAACAGCACCAAGGCAACAAGAGCTCTTAGAAAGCTCTGGTGGAAGCTCTCAAATGCTGATCCTGGAAGGACCTGGGTGGGTGGCACAAGGGAACAGCATTCCTGAGGTCCAGCTGCTCTGGGAGCAGTGGGACTGAGCTGTTTGTCACATCTGTGCCACCCTTCCCTGCAGCCCAGCACATCCAGGGTGCTGCAAGGACATTCCATAATAAAACATCAGCTCAAGACATTGGCTCCCTGCCTGGCACCCTGACAGATGTGAACTTTTTGTGCTGGGGAAAAGGAAAAATTGGGTTCTTTAAGCTTTTTTCATCTTCTTTTTGTAATTCTCTCCCACTAAGTAAAGAGGGATTAAAATAAAACTTCAGACCAGAATGCACAAACTAAAATACTGCTTTATTTTAGGAAGGGGGATTTTGGGAATGCTGACTCAGCTACTGGAATCAGCACTTCCCTGATTGCCCTCAGTTTGAGACCAAAATTTAAGTATTTGAGTAAGATACAACAAAATGAAGGGTGCAGATGAGTTTGTTAACCAGGGGGTAGGGGGTGCATCTGAGAGAAGAAAGCTGGTTCAGTGGAAGCAATACTTAATAACAATTATTAATAATTAACTCTTTCAGTCTATTGAACACTGAAAGCCAGAGATATAAAGCAATAGCAATCAAATGTTATTAAACATGCCAAGTGTCTTAAGAGATAATCATATACAATCAAGCTTCAATAGGAAGAAATAAAATTTACTTATGATTAGATCCAAGTCCAAACAGTCAAAACAGATATAAACGAGAGAGTAAACTCAGCAGAAAAAAACTCCTCAAGATATCCACTTATATAGAAATTTAATGGAATTTACTAAATAAGTAAGTTGACTAGAAAGTGATAAAAGCTGGTCTCTGAAGGAAGCAGTCAGGTTGTATGTTCTTTGGGAAATGTCATTATTTATCTATCTAACACCATTTTAAAGCTTGTAGTTAAAATATTGCCAGGGAGCCATCAGCCTGAAAGTCGAAAACAATAATTGTTGAAGAACTTCCTGAGAAACAGCTTTTAAGCCTGGAAAGCTGAGAAGAGATGGGTTTAATCACAAATCAAGTTAAGGAAGAAAATAATGAAACAGAATTCCAATGTAGACAGAATGCTGTTTCAACATTTAAAAACAGTTGCAAAGAAGAGCTGCAGACAACATTTCAACTTTATTCAAAAGATGCCAGCACATAAATTAGGAGCCTTAGTCTACCATGACAGGATATTGGATCACTAGCACAGAAAAGGAAAACACCAGTAATATTTTCTGCTTGATAGAGAGGGTGGGTAGAGAGGAATCTGTTGATCAGTGACTTTCAGGCAACTTTAGGTAGGTGTCCTTGTACAGGTATGCAGCCAGCTAACACAGGAGTTGATTCTGGTTTTTTGAGGTTTTCAGCTGAAATAAAAGAGAAAATGGAGCTGAATCTGGCTTCTCATAACCTCTTTTTCCAACTGTGTAAGAGAATAAAGCATATTTCTCCCTGAAATCCCTGCCTCACTGTGAACTCTTTTGCACAGTGTCATTACTTGGATGATGATGCGAAAACAGGAGAGGCAAAGTGTAATATTGTAATCCTTCAGCCAAAGCCTTCAGTTCTGACCTAATATTGCTGGAATATTGGACAGATTTCAAATATTGGGGTTTGGGGAATCAATTTTCCAGTGGAGTGCCAGAATAACCTGCCAGCTGCAGTAACATCAGCAGCGTGTGGCAATATCCAAAATCACCATCTCCTGCTGCCATCCCTCCCCAGCACCCTCCAATGCTGCAGCACAAACTGGCTTTGCACTGCCTGCTGCTGCTGCTTTATGCAAAATCCTTGCAGACCATAAACCTCATAACAAGAACAGACAAAACTGATTTGTACACCGAGGAAAAGGCCCTGGAGGTCTGGCTGTGCCTGCTGGTGACACTTGCCCTACCTGGAAACTGTGTTTCTATTGATTAATCACAGAGGAGCAAGGAGGCAGAGTGCTAATACATCCTGAGGGCATTGATTAAAGGAATCAATGCTGTCACATATTTATGCCAGATTTTCTCCCTTGGCACACCTCTTATTTTATGGCTCTGTGGTTACACAAGAGCCTGGTGAGATCTGTTTCTGCCAACACCATTGCTGAGCAGGATTTTACCCGAGTCCACGTGGTTTCACGGGTTTTAGCAGCAGCAAGTTCAGTCGAGCTTAGCTCCCTGCTCCCCCACTTTGTAAGGAATTTATCCCAAGCCATTTCTGCCACACCAAGAAATACATTAACCTCAATCAGCAAGGAAGACTCTGCTAGAGACGACAGGCTGTCTTGTTCTTTCCTCTTTGCCACGAAACAAGCAGCATGAGAGCACATTCGGGCTGATGCATTTTTCAGGCCTTTTACAATATGTACGCAGCTGGTTCGGTTGACAGAACTATCCAAGGATTATAAAGCATCCAAACATCACATCTTTATCTCCATCCTGGAATAGCAGGCAAAAATATTTTTATTCCCCAGCAGAGAACTGGAGCATTTGTCTCCAGGTATGTTCTCTGCAGGCATTCTCTCTTACTGTGAATTTTCTTCAGGCAATTCATAACTGTGGCATAAATGGCCAGTTCACAGCATTGACCATTACTCACGTGAGGAATGCAGATGACCTGGTTTCACAGAATATTTTGGGTTTTTTCCACAGAAACTAAAAAGTTTTCTAGATTTTGTACCTATGAACATAATTCTTCATCAGGAGAGTTCAGGTAAGAGATAAGGTTTGCTAGAGATTGTGGTAGGAATTGCACCACACCTGATGCTTTGAATTTCTTGAGGAGATTCCCTTGATAACCAGATGAACTGAGCCAGACAGACAATGTACAATAGCACCATCTGGTGACTCCCAATAATCTCACTGTTGCCCCAATTGCCAAAGACAGGATTCACTAAAAAAAAGAAAGAAAAATAAGGATATACATATTTGTAAAAAGGAGAAAGATTCAGTAAGAAATAATTTTAGGTTACAGAGCACCAGCTCCATATGTGTGCAATTTTCATACTGCATGAAGTGGTAACAGCAAAAAGAGATGGCTCATGGAGGATTTGGAGAAATCTGGTTTTAGCTAACAACTGTGGGATTTTCCATCCCTAGTCGAGAAAATTCTAACATTTAACAAAATATTCAAAAGTCAACCCAAGCTCCAGGAAAACCATACTTGGTTAGCATTTAATAATCAAGTATTTTGCACCTGTGCAGCTCAAATGAGATCATCTTTCTGCTTTCACGGTGACCTGTTTGGGCTCAAAATTTTGTCCTGTAGATAAATCTGCAGCCTCTGAGTGGAAGGGGCTGATCTGGGAATGTAGTTCTGGGGGTTCTCTGGGAGACTGCTGCAATCATAAATCCTGGTGGAATAAATACAGAAATATTTTCTTCCTGAACATTAAGATATCCTTAAATGATTTAATGGAATTTCCAAATTCTTTAGCTTCATTTATTCCTTGCTGGCATAGCCCAACCTCTGAGCTGAGTTTTGTAAAGACCCAGCCCAGTTCTCTGCTATGAATGTGAGGTGATTAAAGACAACAAGATGATGGTTGGGTAAATCTATCCCCTGAAACTGAAAAGACTGACAGGTTTCTGTAAGAGCACAGGAGAAGCATGGAAAAGTCCAGAAGCTTCCTTACATGGTTGTGTGGTTGGTTGTCACTTAGAAACGAATTGCAGGAGAAATATTGAAGAAAAAGGTTCAACTTGCTGTGACTACAGCTGTGTTTATTTTTTCTAAAAAAAAAAAAAATCTGGAGTAGTTGAGCACAATAAGATTTTCTGCAGAGTTAAAGCCAAAGGAGAAGGCTTGGGAATTTAAGTAGCAGTCCCAGACCTGATGAGAAGTCACTGGAGAGTGAAACCAGTAATTACAAGGTCATTGTACATCTCAGGGGTCTAAATGATACCCTTAATGCATTTTTGTGCTGCACATGGATCCCAAAGGATTTCATTACTCCATTCATGTCAGCTGGGACGCGTGCTGGTGCTGTGCCATGAATTCTTCTCTGGGAGCACCACGTGATTTCACATTGGCTTGAAGCAGTGTGTTCAGGTGCTCTTTTTTATATTCAGTTTTGCTGAAGGATGCATATGAAGGGACAATCTTGCTGCAGATTTTTCATTTAGGTATGTCTCAAAACTGTGAAGAAACCATTTTGAGCTGTCTTCTGCGGCTAAGAATAAATTATTGTCCTTTTGATTTATTATATATGTACCTGGTATTGCAATGACCTGCAGCCAGCAGGAGCTCAGACTTTGACTGTAATACAACATGCATTCGTTTTCTCTATTCATGAAGAGTGAGCACTCTGCTCCTCTGCTCTATGTATATTCATATGCATATTTTTTTAGTGAGGATAGAAATTGGAAATATCCAGAGAATGGGATAGGAAGCTATTGACTGAATGCCAAACATCTTTCCAAATCAAAATAAAGAACTAATAATCCTCCTTGTGCCTGTCAGCTGTAGCCAGGTTAATGGTATGATGATAAAAATAAACAAGCTGTTTCACAAATTAGCTGTAGCACACTATGGAACTCATAATGCCTCACTTGTCGTTGGCCTTTCCTGATGATTTTTTCCATTTTTTGGGGCAGCAGAGATTTTTCTGTGTTGTTTACCATGTGAAATAGGAATTCCAGAGATTGGCTGTGGCTTAGTGCACTCTGTACAGCTGATAGATACATGTGTGGTGTGTGTGTGTGAAAGAAGATTTGCACATCATTACATCCTCCAAGGGCTTGAGCCATCCAAATCCTTTGGGCTGTGCCAGTTCCCACTTTTCCAGGGAAAAGCAGACAGAAAATGCTCATGAAGATGCAGGAGATTTCTTCAAGGAGACACTGCTTTGTTTTTATTCCATAGTGTCATCCTCTGGTGAGCCCTTGACTTCTTGTCTGGGATCCATGAAACATCACTTTGACTACAGAGACCCATTTCAGGATGATTTACAGCACCAAAACCATCAGCACCAGCAGAGGAATTTATTCTGGTTCCCATTTTCTGTCTGGTCCTGTGTGTGCTGCTATCCCTCACATTCCTCTGCTCAACACACAGGGTGATGAGCGGGTGGGTGGAAAGGTGTGTGATTTATTTGTTCAGCTGAGAGTGAGGTCTGACACAGATGATTTGCAGTGTTCCCCACATCTTCCTGTTGGGAATGTGTGCAGAGAGGGGCATTATTTAGCTCTCTGTACCAAGCAGTAAGATTTGAGCAGAAAGCCCAACAAATCCCTGTGAATATGAAGCACCAGCCCCTCACTTCCCCTCCCAGGACATTCCCAGTTAATATTGGGATGTTGGAACAGGGATTCACAGCCAGCACATTGCTGCTTCTCACATGTTGGGTACTAACAGGCCTGGCAGTGCTGCAGTGCCCATTTCTGCTGCCATTTTTCTGTTAGAAGTCTTTTGAAAATCCCCTCCTGACTCAGCTTGCATCTTTAGATACTTAAATATTTAAGCAGGCACTGGATACTGCCCCCAAGAGAGTTTTGTTCCCTCCACTTGTGGGTCTCAATGTATTTCCTGTCATTTTTAAGTGGAATATTGATGTCCTTGGAAATCCTAACCATGCTTGTGACTGGAAGGGGACAATGCCTTGTTCTGATGACTCATGGAAGGTATTAACATCTACAATCAAAAATAGGACCCTCAACTAATATATGTTCCAGCTCATTTTAGTTATTCAAATTTCAAATAGTTTCTTCTAGATATTTCTTAAAAAACAGAAATTTAAATGTGGGGGCAGGGGAAAGACAGTGAAGAAGCAGAAATCAGTTTATTCTTGGTATAGTTTGCTTGTCATACCCTAAATTCTTAAAAATGAGGCTTTCTCTGTGTTCAGAGATAGACTCCTGTCTCATACTGAGTTTCTCAGGCTTATAAGCTATTCACTGAAAGTCAAAAGTTTATTGAAGGGGAGCTGCAATGTAAAGTTGTTTCCTCTGAAGTATTATTAACATTTGACAGACACTGATAGATGTTACTAAAACATCTTGGAAAGGCAGAGGAATAATTCAGCCAACAGTTTCACTGATTTTGCTTTTTGATATATCCCCTAATAAAAAAAAAAATCTTTTTGATGGATATTTTTTCTCCAGAATAGAATACTGTGCCTGAAAAAGGGAAGAAAAATATTTCCTGCAGTATTTTTGCATTGATGAAAAGCTTGCAAGCAGGAAAAAAATCACAGCACTAGGATGCAATGAAATAATTACTATGAAATAATGAATACCTAAGACAAAATAGAGAAGAAATAATGGCTGGGTTCAGCCTGAAATACCCAGCACTGACTTATGGGTTCCTTTTCTCATATGAACAGGAAAATTTGAGAGTTGATTTTTGAGGAAATCCCCAGCTGGTCTGAAATTGTTCCTTATAAAAGCTATTAAGTAAAAAAAAAGAATTATCTCTCTTTTTCCTTTGTGTAGCATCCTTTCCTAGCTCTCAGTTCTGCTGATGACTTTGGGCAGCTAAAGTTTTTACATGAGACTGTTCTCAAACTCTTTTTGCATGAGCATTTCCCTCAGCTTCAATCCCTGCTCTCTTTCTCTTGAATTATTCAGCAGCACAGATAACTTATTGGCATGAATCTGTCACCTTTGTCAGGAGTTTATCTACCTCTTTTCTCAGATAATCCCCTCTGACTAGCTAATCTTCCCTTTTGACTTACATCCCATGAACCTTTGAACCTTTATTTTTTTTTGTTGTTGCTGCTACAGCCCTAACCACTTCAATCTCTGCTGAGTACCTTACATTTATTTCAAGGACCAAAACTGTTCATAAAATGTTAATGGTGTCTATCTTATTTCCCCATCATGCTAAAATAACTGTGGTGTTCTGTGGGCTTGTCTACCCCAAGAAACCAGTGCACAGCAAAGCAAGGGATGAATTTACAGCTCCTCACTCCTCTCTCAGACATTTTAGGGGCACTCTGAGTAGAGGATGAGTTCTTACACTATTAAACGTGGAGTAAGCCACCGTGAACTTAAATGTTCATGGGGCTTTACAAAATAGCAACTAGGGCAGAGAAAAATCCATAACAGCTCCTACCTGCTGTAGTAGAGAACTCCTGTATTCCTAAGCAGCTTCTTCCCTGTCTCTAAGAAGGATTTTCTTGTGGTTACAGCAGCATGGAAGAGAATTGTGGCCAGGCGCATCTCCTGGTGGGTAGACATCAAAGCACTCAAAATAAAATGGTTAAAAATTTCCTTTCAAATTAGGGCTTCTTTAAATTGGAAGCTTGGCTTGCAGAGAACTAATGTGCATATTAATTAATTCATTCTTCCACTTCCTTTGAAAAAGCTTTTCTTGTGAGGGCAGAAGAGGAAAAGACATGCAGGAATATTTTCATTGTTTTTTGTTGTTACCCAAAACACTGAGGTTTTTAGCTGTAGCTCAAAATTTCCCATGAGAATTGTGTCAAAATTTAAATATTTTTCATTTGCAGCTGTATTTTTAATTAAAAGGTCACATTTTCCAAACAGCTCAAGCTTTACCATCTCTCTGCCTCAGTTCTCTGTCTGTCATTTGGGATTATAATTCTTTTCTATTTTTTTTGTCTCCAGTCTATTTAGATTACAAAATACCTCTTACTGTGTGTTGATCCATCGCTGAGCAGAATGGGATCCTGAGCTTGGCTGGGATACAAAGTTGCTACTATAATGCAAATCAATACTAATAAATGAGCATCAACCACCTTTCCTTTTCACCTTTTACATTTCACATGTTTCAGTCAATATGCTCTTGAAATTATTGCTGGACTTTCTCTACTCTTATGTATCTATTTATCATCTAAAATCATCTTTAAGCCTTCACCATGATTGATGTCTCCTAAAAGTACAGCCTTATAATTATTTTCTGTCCCCTGCTGCATCACCTCATACTTCCCATCTAGAAAGTATATCACCCATTTACTTGCACATAAGCCTAATTAATTCTGTCAAATTATTTTTAATTTGTTGGCTTTGTTCCATCACATTTGTTGCCCTTCTTCCCTGATGCTAATAAATCCATTCTCTTCTCAAAACACACCTGCTGCCAAGTTTACACATGTAATATGAAAAGCAGTCCCTAAATCATCCTTGATGGGACCAATCCCACTGCCTCAGCCACCCTTTGGAAACACAGCCAGTGACTTATTCCTTGTCACTCAGCTGCCTTTTCTGCAGCCAAATGAACAGCTTTCCCCTCTTACCAGGTACACTGACTTTGCAGATTAACTTTTTGTGTGGTGCGGCTTTTAAATTTGCATAATTTATATCACCTGCCTCACCTCTGTCTGCTCTGGTGAGAGCAATGGTGCTCTGGTGCTCAGCAATGTCAGTCACAGGGGTGCAGGGGGAGAGGGGACAGCCCTCAATTCCACCTGCAAAGGGGAAATACAGCACTGAACCTAGAGAAAACAAACAAAAAAAAAAATCCTGAATAAAGATGCCAAATATTTAGGGAAAGATTTGCTTTCCCTGGTTGCCAGAGAGGGAGGGAGAGGGAGGGTTAAAAGTGCTGCGATGAATTAAATGAAAGAAAGCAAGACATGACACAAACCGTGCTCTGGAGCTGTGCAGACTTTCAAATGGAGTATTTTAAAGGTAATTTGAGAGGAATTTCGTCGTTGCACATTTGTCAAGATGCCACAGCAGGTTGACCTTCCCATGCTGCTGAAGAGATCTGCACTCGAAGGGCCTGATATCTCATGAGCTCATCCAATATCTCAGGTAGCTCTTGAGATTGACAGGCCTTTTTTGCAGCCATAAAACTAAGCTTGAGCATCTTTATTCTTTGGTGCTATCAGGTCTGGCCTTCTGAGCTTCTTCCAGCAGAAATAGAGAGTTTTCACAGGGGAAAACGGGAACAAAGATAGGTAGTAATCTTTCTAAAAGAGAGAATCAATTAATAAAGTCTCCTGGATTTGCTCCAGGTCCAGCTTTGCAGAAGTGTCTTTGGAAGCACTGCCATCTATGAGCAGTCAGGACTCCCCAGGCAGCACAAGATCATTCAGTGTGTGAATTATAGACTTCGGCCTTGAGAGTATAAATGATGGTGGGGAACAAGAGGGCAGATACAGAGTTGTAATCATTCCAGCTTCAAAGTTAACTCAGCACTCCATTGCTTCACTACAGTGCAGCAAATCAGCAAAGAGATCTGATTCCATCCTTGATGGAAGTTCCTTGACATGCCCTGGTTGTTAAAACAGACTTCCTGTAGCTCCCTCATGCTGATTCAACAACAAACATTTGAACAGCTCCCACAGCACACAGACCTCAGGAAAGATGAGGGATTTATAGCAGAAACTCATGCTTAGAAAGAGGTGAGTCCAAGATGACTAAATGTCCCAACACAGCAGGAAAAAGCACTTATCTGATCAGTCCATCAGCCTTTATTAATAAACTGATATGGTGCTAATGTAGAGGGAAACTTTTGGTCTGAATTTAGTGACTGATAAGTTTTTAATGGCAACCATTAAAATGCAACTAGCTGCCTGGAACAAGGCAGCTATAGCAGTCAGAAAATTTCTGAAAGTTAATACTCCATAAACACCTGCACAGAAATTTGCAAGATCAGAGCAATAATGCAGTAAATACAACTCACAAACAATAAATATTTTGATAGATCAGTAGACAGTGGGACAGGATTAGCAGTCACCCCTAGAAAAGGACTGATACGTGCTTGGATATAGATATTCTACATAGATATATTTAAGAATGTATTAAAAGTACCATTTAGTTCCTACAAATCTGGAAGTGTAGTCAACTATGAGGGGTAATTGTAGTCTGCTGACCTGTAGCCCCTGCAGCTACTCACAGAAGCACAGAGCTGATTATTTCTTAGAAATGCTCTCTGGGGCTGTAAAATGTATTTTGCTTAATATAGCCATGGTGAAGCTTGGGGTCATGGGGAGAGTGAACAGTGGGCTTTGTAATGAGCCTTAGAAAGAGAAGAGCTCTCAGAGCTCCATCTCTGTGTGTCCTGGAACACAGATCAGTATTTTCTCTCAGTGTGTTTCTGCCCTGCTCTCAGGCTGAAGCCCGCATGCACACGCCGGTGTGTGCACACACACACACAAAGCAGCACACTCTAAAAATCCCTTTAAACACTGGCTCCCCCTCTTAATAATCCCTCCCCTTTTGTGAAGAGCCTCACATTGGGATAATCTCATTATGGGGTATCTCCTTGACAGGTTAATCTTCTCAGTTACCTCCTGAAGATTTTGTCGTCTTTTAATCTGGAATACAATCGGATAACATCTACAGATCGATATCTTCTTTGTAGTCATGTTCCAAAGGCTATGAGAGCTGCTCCTCCATGCAGCTCAAATGCCTCATTAAAGACTTCTCACACTGTAAAACCCTTCCAGAGATATCATGCCTTCATTTGCAATACACTCAGTATAATGTTCCTTAATTCACTCGAGTGTTTTAATGTCTGTCACAGTGACTGTTCCTTCCTTAAAGTCAATATATTTCCTTAAAATAAACTTAACAGCTCCTACACATTTTCAACAAGTAGTATATTAATTTGAACAAGCTTTAAGTGAATCATATCAGAACATTTCTTATGATGCTCTGTCATATTTACTGCACACTTCAAAATGAATATGGTATCTTCTCATTTGTTAACTTTATGTCTCTGGTGGCAGTAAATTAAAATGATCTGTTGAACTCCGATTTTCTCTTTTTGTCTACACTTCCTAGCATAATTACTTTTCATCATTTTATTGACTTTCTTTTCTTCTAGTAGAATGTTTCACATATATAAAGCTATTCGAGATTATATTAAGAAAAGATTGTGAGATTACCTGTTGAACATTCTTGGCTTTGTGCATATTTTTAATCAACAGGATTTCTCATACATTCACCGAATTTTCTTCTTCTTTTCTAAAAAAAATGCAAAGGGCCATGAGGTTCATAACCAGTACCATTCCCAAATGCTGGTTTCTCTATTCATGAATTATACTCACTGAAAAGCAGTGAATAAATGAACTAGATATTTCCTTCTACGGCAAATATCATAATGACAGAAATAAAGAATAGACAATGCTATAAAGACAAACAGAATAAACTTTCCAAAGATACATGAAGAATTAAGAATAGCAGTGAATAAATTTTTCACTCAGAAAGGAAAAAAAAAACCAAATAATGATTTGCCATTTCACTCTCTGGTAAGCTTCAGTGATTAAGAGTCTGAAAATATACCTGGTCTCAATTTACACAGCAAGGTGTTTATTAGTTTGTCAGATCTCACATAGGCAGAAACTAATTTGCTCATAGGGTATTCTGTAATTATACCACTGAGTAGTTGTTTTAAGGGATCCTGTTTTAATTTCTTCCTCTTTGATATAGTCATTTAATTACAACACAGTACAATTGATTAATTGCAAGTACAATATTTTTTTCTGAGAATTCACCTACAAAGTACAGTCGGATATTAGAGAGTGCATGGCAAAAGGCTGCAGGATTTTGTTTATGAGGGCAAGAGAGCATGTACAGAGTCCAGACCTGGTTTTTAGGTGGAAATACAGCACATGCTGCACAGAAGAGGTAATTCCATGTTAAGTTCCTCACTTCCACCTCTATTTTATACATGATGGGGGTGGGAGTGTGCAGTGTCTCTGCCCATTTGTCAGAGCTCTCCTCATGGCCCTGATCCACACCTCAGTGAATTCCATGAAAAGATTTCTATTGACTTTGGAAGCCTTTGGACTTGGCTGGTTACGAGCTCATCTTTCTTTCTGATCTGTGAGCTACCTGTAGCCTTTGAGGGCAGTTCAGAGTGGTGATAATTGAATCAGCACGAGCTCCTCACCTCTGCTCCCTGCCTGGGTGAGGCCGGCCTTGCCCAGAGAGCTGGAGGCAATCAGAACCTGTCAGATGATGCCCAGATTGCCTTGTTACCTTTTTCTCAATAATTTTCCTGGTAAACACAGAGGTCAGAGACAGGCTAATAGCCAGTGAGACAGCTGGTGTCAGCAGAAAGCTGGTTCAGTGAGGGTCTTAATAGTCAGCAAAGCACAGGAGAGACAACAGGCTACAGGCTTTGCAACACAAAGACAAAGACAGAACCTTTCGGGTTTTTGGGAGCCCTCAGGAATCCACTCAGCCTTGTGCTAGGTCAGTAACAAGAGCAGGTTGGCCTGTGTTCAGCCTTTCTCTGATATTCAGGATTTCTGGGTTTATCAGCTGGTGGTGGATCCTGAAATGCACTCCAGGCCCTCAGGAGACCATTCCCTCAGCCCAACCACAAAAGGCCATTTTGGAGGAGGTGGATCACAGTCAGAGTGGTTGGATTGCACCCATGGGACTCCAGGCACAGTCATGGACATACTCAGGGAGTGTCACAGCTCTGTGTCCTCTCCTCCTGGGCACCCAAGGAAGGAGGAGAACGTAGAGTGGCAGTCTTGGTCTCAAACACCTGAATTTTGCCAGAGCCCCTTTCAGGTCTCAGTATCCCTTTGAGGATCTCGGCCTTCAAGCACTACTTTCTCAAGGCATTTACTGCAATGATCAGTAAAACCACATAGGAATGTTCTTTACCTCACCATGAAAAGGTTGAGCTTTAAATCTAATGAAATTTAATTACAGCATTAACATTGCACAGATACTGATTTCAATTCAGAACACTGGAGTCATAGGGAGCATCTCAGGAATTAACTCTGTCCTAACTTACCCTGCTATATGTGGTGGATTTTCTTTGCAGACAAGTGGGAAAAATTCTAACACTAAATTCACAGAGAAGAGGCTGCTTTGATATATGCCTGAACAGTGCACCCAGCAGGGTTCAAACAGCCTGACATTCAAAATTAATGCTACAAATTTGACCCTAAAACCATCTGGACTTCTACAGTAGTGGGCCATTAACTTTTACAGTGTCAACCTATTCCCTCTTACATCAGTTTAATTAGTGCACAACATAAGATATAAGAGTAAATATCACATGGACGAGCACAATACTCATTGTTGACTTCAAAGAAATAAACTTTTTGATAAGCTGCAAAACATTAAAGAAGCCACCTACACATTGCCCACACATACCCATGGCAACAAACATACATCTACACTGAGCAGAAAAAAGCTGAACCTATCCAAGTTTTAATATTCATCATCTGAGGCCAGTGTGATTGCATTTGCATGTCTTTGCTGCCTTTTTTTCCCCCCAAGGACAAAAGGGGGGGGGGGGGGGGGGGGGGGAAGTGTAGAAATGAAACAGAAAGGGCTTTGAAGCTTCTGAATGGTTTTGATCATACGTCCAAAATGAATCAACAGTTACTTAGTGCAAGTGTGTGCCTGTTACAGGACATTGCCTATGCCCTCTGAAAATAAATCAAGATGGACATTAATCAATATGTGAATGTGCACAGAAAAGCAACTGGTGGCACTGCAGCCCTGCCTGTTACCATCTAGGACAAGTGCTCTGCCACCAAATGGACAAAAAGTGTGATAAATTCAATGCAATTAAGATCCTTTTTCACTCTCTTGAAAGAGGAAGGTCTTTGCTATTCATACATATATTATTTTTTCAATGGTAAACCAAAACATCTGGTAAATGGTTATTTGCTATAAAACATAGCCTGCATTCCTTTCCATACATGTGTATTGACATTTTTTTGCTGGCATGGGCTCAGATTTACTTCTTGGATGCAGTAAGTTTTATATTTCCTTCTGCTTTTGTCATCCTATTTGCCTGGCATCTACCCAGCACTCTGCACCTTCTCTTCAAATTGTTTTTACAGCAGCAGAAAGGGGCTCGACTTCCAAGAAGCCCAACCCTCCCTGCGAAGCACCAAATGATTTCTGCTCAGTGAGATGAGAACATCCAATATCCTGCAGAACCTGTCAGTGTGAATGGGTCTCAGGGCAACATCCAAAGGGTTATGAGCTTTTGTTGTTGTGTGGTTTTTCTCTTGTAATAGGTTGTGAAATGGGTCCTGACATTGCTTCAGCTGTGACATTGTAGCTTGAATTGGAACCGCCGGCCTATGAGATTCTCCATTAACGTCAGCTCCACAGCATCCCCTTCCTGCTGTCCCCTGCACAATTTTATGAGCTCACCCACCCTGTTTGAGAAAAGACACAATGTGCAGATGTGGCAATAGAAGTGATTAGCAGTGTGGAGAGGCTCCTGCTTAAAGGGAGACAGGATCAGAGCAGACCACGTAATGTGGAGGCAAGAGAAACCCTCTGGAAAGGACAGAGGGAGACAAAGTCAGGGGAGAGGAAAAACTGCATCTGCTTCTGATATTTGCCCTCTCACTTAATGAAGTCACAATCAATTGATTTGAAAGGCACCAAATTAAAAGCTGATAGAAAATAAAAGCAAGTGCAGCGTGATCTATAGCAGCACTAACCAAAATGAAATATCACTGAGGACAAAAGCTAAATTCAACCCAAAACTAGATTAGATATGCAAACAATGTGAAAGTGGATAGTTACACTGCAGAGAAACACAATTGATTTTATTCATATCAAGTAAAAATTACTGTGATATAGGTCATAAGTCAAATGCCACTAATAAGGTTTAGAAGAATTTTCCCTAGGATCATTTTCCTCTGGACTAGGCAGACTAAAGAGCCAATAACTTCTGTGTTCTTCCAGCAATTACAGCCAGGCTTTTCAGTGCAGATATATGGTTATGTTGGAGGGTGGAACAAAGTTTGCATATATACTCTATATCCAAGACAATGTCTGGAAACAAATAGGTCTGTGCGCAGTGGAACCAATGAAGCTCCATGCAACTGTCTTAAATCACAGCTGCTCTATGAATTCCCTTTTAATACCACTTTTTTCCATCAAGTACAAAAGGATTTTTAATGTCTGTTTCTCTAAAGAGCTAAACATTGCAGGGAAAATATTCCTGGCCACTGGTAACCCTCATCTCAATGGGAATATTAATTCTCTGCTCTCCCTGTTTACCTGTAGAAAACTTACAGGATCTATCAGATTAGCCAATGGGTATAAAATGGGAATAAAAATATTTAAAAGAGATCAATAGCTCAAGATGCACACAGAGCACGCTGCAGTTGCATAAGCAGTACCATGAGAAATCAGGACAGAAACATTTATATGGGAAGTGCACTCCAGCCCAGCCGCTCACCTCCCCCACACTCCCGCAAAAATCATTCAGGAACAGCAGATTGCAAAGAGCAATCACACCAGCCACAGGTTGGCAATCACATCTTCTCCAAACAGCAATCATGGCTCATACTGATGGACAACAACATGTGAGAAACTGTCATTTTGATATTTAAAATCTGTGGTGTGTAAAACACTGTCAGTCTCAGCTGGTGGGATCCGAGTAACTGGCAAAGAAACTACAGAAATAACAGGACCTGAAATGGACCCCACAAGTCAAAATGTTTATTTTTCCACAACTTTTCAGAATTATTTGTCTATGCTGCAGACTGTACAACTCATTTATTTACCTGACACTGTATTTTAGTGAATAACATTTGCTCTTAGGACTTGAAAATTGTATTTTTTCTTGCAACCTCCTTTTACCAAGTATTGGGGACAAAAATTTTTAATCTTGCCCTAGGGTCTAAGAGCTGAAAGCAAAGTTGTCTGAGGCCACTTGTGTGGAAAAAAGGCTGTTTTAGCAGCATCCCCCCTGTCCTGTCCCTTCACACAACCCTGCTGTAATGTTGGTAGTGTGGCCAGTGGTGCTGGAGAGAGAGTAAGGGCTTGACCCAGTCAAACTTTATGGTTTCCCAGCTGACAGTGAGAAATTACTTCCTGTGTTCCCAGTGCCAAAGAATGACTTAACTGGAAAAATTGGATTTTATTTTCTTTTCTTTTTTTTTTTTTTTTTTAAAGACAGACAGAAGGAGAGAGACCTGATGGTTTTATGAGGAGAACAGAACAGCAAAATTCGTAATGGGTTGTCCAGCACAAAATGTCCATGGGATGAATGAGGCCCTTAAAACATCATAGCTGGGGCTGATATACTGCCAGGCTTTTGAGCAGTTTCAAGACTTTGCTTTCAATTTGAACCTTAAATCAATCACCCCCTTGATTTCAAAATTGAATTTCAGAGCATGGGGGACAATGTACCCTTTTGACTTCAAAGAGTTTTTTTTAAGTGCATACATAACTTGAGAGACCAAAGGATCTTCCCTCCAATGACACATCCAGTAGGGTTTTCCTTCTGGAAAATGAAGTGCAATCTGACAATCAGAAACCATAAACTGAATGTGTTCTACTGTACAATACTCAGAAGAAAGAAATCTGGTGATTATACAAAGAATGGGAAAGAAAGTCCCAGAAATTATCATGAAACAAAACAAAAATGTTACAGTATGGGTGGGGGCAACACCAAAAGATGCAGAACATAGTTGCAACAGACCAAATTCTGTTCTCTTCATCTTCTGAGAGAAGTGTGTGAGCACTGACCTGCTATATCTAGTGATGGAGGAGTTACAGTCATTATGTGGATTGACAAAAGCCTGATTCAGCAACTTGCAGATTTAGAAGGGGCTAATGGAAACACCATGCACTGAGAAAAAGGTGTGACACCTCCTTATTCCAGCTGGAGTTTCTCCATTAATCTCCACAGCCTCTGGAACAGGAGCTAAGAGTACTTTTGCACATTCCTCTCTAAAACAGGTATAGACTCATCTATCAGGGGATGTTGCTTGCCATATTTCATTGTAAAGACTTTAGTTATTTTTGAAGCCAAAAGTGAGGGGTTTATCACATAACCAATACTGAGTAGGTGTCTTGGTTTGAAAAGACAAGTGTCTGCTAAGGAAGGCAGGAGCCTCCCTTGAAATATAATGAAAATGTAAAATGCCTCTGAATTATTATAATTTTGAAACTAAGGGGCTCTCAGGTAAAGATGGAAGTAGGAATAACAGTTCTTCAATAGGAAAATTAAAAATACAAATGCAGTAGTACAAAAAAACTACTAGAGTCAGAGCAGGCCCTGCCCCCCTGTGTGTCAGGGAGGTGTCCCAGCCCCATCCCAGGGGGGCTCAGCCCTCCTGCAGTGCCAGCTGTGGCTCTGCTGCAGCAGGGATCCTGCACAAGGGGGGAGTTTTCCTCTGCAGCTCCAGGGCTGCTGGAGATGGGCCTGGGCTCCCTCTGGGAATCCAGCAGGAAAAGGTTGCTGTGGTGCTCCAAACCTCAGATTGTATCCAGGCAGGAATGCTTGGCTCCTCCCCTGGGTGGAGCATCTCCCCATGGGATGATGGGATTGGATCAGCCATGCAGGGACACTCACTGGCCCATTAACAGAAGATAATTAGTAATTAATGGCCCATGAACAGAAGAGATCTCCTGGAGGGAGGATTGGTTGTGGAAGAGATAAACAAAAAGTGCCCAGTTAACAGGAGATAACTGCCCCACCTCTGACAGATGGTAATAGAATACACACCCCCAGCCATATCTTGCATTTCCAACCTAAGACAGGAGGACTCAGAGAACCTGCTGCTTTTTTCTGATTTTGGTGCTATTTTTTTTATTTTAATGATGATACAACCCAGCTGATGGGAGCCCCAGCTCTGCTTTCAGTGACCCAGGATAGGAGTCCGTTCCTGCTGCTCCTCCCTCATGCCACACATCACCAACTGTGGGCAGTGCCAAGGAAAACCAGCCTCTGGCTTCTCTGCCAGAATAAGCACATCTGAGAGATGTGCCAGCCATGCTGCAAAGCCACAGCTGAAACTTCTGCAGAAGTGCCAGCTACAGCAGTTGTTGCTTTTGTTTGCATGCTATTGCCACTAAGTCAGTCGGTGTCCTTTAGCTGCCACAAACTTGAGCTGATTTGGTTCTCCTTTAGAGAAATTAGAAAGGATTCAAACTGTGCTTTCATGTTAAAATAAAAAAAAGCCTGTCTGGGTGGCTTTACAAGCTTTTTTTGGTGCTTTCTGTTTTATTTCTTGGAGATCTACTGACACAGCCCCATCCTGAGCAGAGCTGGTTTGTAGCAATTCATGAGTTTCAGGCAAACGTTCAGCCTCTCAGTGATGGAGAGCTTTGCTGCTATTGGAGGGAAAGCTGATCTGGAGTGCAGACCCATCTGTTCCTTAATAACATTTAGAGGCAATATTCCATTTCTACCTGGAAGGCAAGCCTCGAGACAGAAAATAATCATTTTTTATGAGATATTTAGATAACTATCAGAGACTCCTGCTTCTTACAATCAGCAGTATCTGCTACTGCTATTCCTCATGCTTTAGTGGTTTGGACTTGTGACAGAAAATTCATCTTTGGGAGGATACATCTGTGAGTGCCACAGCATATAAGATTGATCAACTTCTGTTATTGCTTTGCTGTGTTCAGTTCTTTTTCTGGATGTATATCTAGCCAGAGAGATAGGCAGTCAATTTTCTCCTTTTTTTTTTTAGACCACTGATTACTTCCTGCTCTTAAAGCAAAAAAGACTATGATAATTTACCAAGGACATTGGACTAGACCCAGAACTTGTATTGGGGAAAATGGTGGAGTGTCTGCAAGCATCCATTGGAGGTCTCCTAGAAAAAAAGTGGGCTGCCAACTCTGCAGATTTTTTTTTTTTTTTTTTTTTTTGCATAGTAAATCCAAATTCTCAGGTTCTAAATAAATGTGAAGCTCATTCCACTGAATGACAGGGATGGAAAAGTAATCACTGCTAGAAAGGAAAAAGATAAAGTTCTGTCGCTCTATGGTGCCTTTCAGGAGAGGATTTTACTCATGTTAATGAGGCCCTGAAACATAATAGCAATATTGAATTTCTTATGGAGGACGGATTCAGGATTTCCAGAGACGTGTGGCAGAAAGTCAGAGTGCTGCGGGCAAAAGTGGAACTTGGGTAGCAGTTTGGCAGCCCAGACTTGTGGTCTTTTAAACCAGCCATTAAATCACCATGATTTAAGGGGAGGAGGAAAAGAGCAGCTCCCTGAGGCTCCATGGCAGTGCTGTGCATTGCAGCCTCCCCCCTGCCCTGAGCACTGGGCAACAGGAGTGGGGAAGAGACCATGGCTGTCCAACCTCACTCTAATTAATCTTCTGGAGGGGCTGAGAAGTCCTACCTGGTTTAGGATCTCTGCTCTGCAGCACTTCAGGAGCAGGCAGCACCATGCAGGACAGGCACCAGAATTAACACTGGGAATTAATACCAATCACCAGAATTAGCACTGGGAATTAACACTAAGCACCAGAATTAACACTGGGAATTAACACCAGACAGCCACCAGCATTAATAATGGGAATTTCCACCAATCACCAGAATTAACACTGGGAATTGCCACCAGACAGCCACCAGAATTAATAATGGGAATTACCACCAGTCACCAGAATTAACACTGAGAATTACCTCTAGACAGTCACCAGAATTAACACACAGAGGAAAGAAGTGCTGGGCTGGCTGGGGTGAGGTTTTGTGAGGTTCTTCTGGCACAAACCAGTGCCAGAGGGGATGGAGGCTGCAGGTCCCAGCACTCTCAAAAGCTCCAGTCCTATGCACTCCTCCGAGCTGGGCTGATTTGTTTCCAGCAATATCTTCATTTCAGGATGGTATATTAACAGTTTATTTGATTTTCCCTTTCCCAAAGCACAGCTAGCTGAGGGACACTGCAAAGTGTAATTGCTCGTGCCAATATCTCTTTAGCCTGCAGATTTCACTCACACAGCTCATTCTTCTCTCCCTTCTCCTCCTCCTCCCCAGCTGACAGTGCCAGGATGCTCTTGCTGCACTTTACAAACAGTGCGAGCCTAATTATGGAATTTTTTTTCAGACTGGATCTTAGTGAGTTTAAGTGAAAAACAAAATATTTGGTTTCTACAAATTAATGAAGACAACAGAGCACACATCCGTTGTACGTCAATTAGCAACATATGGTGAAAGCCTTGCAAAATAATCAAATGATCTAACAATAAAGAAATGAAATAATGTAGCAATTTCCCCCTCTTAGTAGCTAAATATGTTACATGATGCTTCTTTCACAGATTTTCCAAGCAGATTGTGGAACACCTGCAAGCACGTACGTACTGCTTTATCAGGACAGATAAAAGAGATTTTCTATACAAACCAATGTAGTTTGATATCTTTTGGACAGTTAGAACTGTATTTAGGGAAAAAATAGAGATGTCAGCTTCAGAGGGTTTGATAGGGTTTTTTTTTTTTAATTAGGTTTTGGGGATTTGGGGTTTAATAAGGTTTTATCAAGAAATTATAGAGGAGACAGTAGAATGTTTCCTTATAAACTTAAAACTTTCCACCTACTTTTTTTTTTTTTTTTTTTTTTTTTTGTGCACCAAACAAACACAAAGCATCAAAGGAAAATGGGGAAGGAGCTGGGATGTACTTCCCTGTTGCAGCCCCTCTGCTCTGGCAAGGTCTGCTTCCCAGGAAATGTGCACGTCTTTCAAATTCTCCCTTCTGAACCTGGCTCCTGAGCCCAAAAGAGGCAAACTTTTTCACTAACACCTCTGAAAATCTGGCCATTTATTTAAATGGGAAGTACAAATTAGGACTTGTATTGAGGTCTGGTTTAAAAGCCTTGCATAGCTTTGTTACATGAAACCTTTATGAGGCTCACACTACGAGCTATCTGTAGAAGAAAATCTCCCTATTACTACAGGTAGCTGTGCTCCTTGGAGATAATATATGTACATCCTCAGATCCTGATTTTCTGAGGTTATAAATCCACCACTCCGAAGCACAGCAGCAAATCCACTACTTGAAAACACACTTTACTGTTGATGATGATGAAAAATTTTATTGACTGTCCTCAGCAGCAGAACTGCTGCTTGATCCGGTTAGTCCAGATGCCTCAATTGCAAAGTGAGTTTATTTGCCTGCAGAAAAACCTGCAGGATGATGCCAAGGGACTGAGCAGAAAGACAGATGGGGATTACTGGGCCATGGGGATCAGGAGGAAGAGAAGAAAAGTGGAGTAGAAAAGAAGGATGGGCGTGCAAATGGCCATCTTTAGCTGCATTTTTGTGACAGCTCATGACATGGGGATAAATAGAGGGGAGGAGGCACCAGGTAGTGCACAAAACCACAAAGCATGAATATAATAATGGAAGTTTTACATCTAAACTTTTCAAGGTCTTAAAAGGAAAGAAGAAGGTCGTAGGGAGAGGCAGCACTGCCATAAATAAAGATAAAGGTGTCTATTCCCCCCCAGCCCCAGAACTGCGCATCTCAGCATGCCTCTCCTCTCTAGCCATGCCCACAGCTGTCAGATCAGGTCCCTCCTCTGTCCTTGAACTGGATCCCACTTGGCAGGGGCAAGACAGGAGCTTAGAGGAACCCAGGGTATTCCCAAAAGGAGGTAAGGAAAGCAGAAGAGGAAGTGTAGTGCAGGAAAACAGTAGAAAAAAACAGCATCCTGGAAAAGCATCCGATTATAAAAATAATAAATTGATAAACTAACTGTTCTTCTTTGAAGTCAGTCATAAGAAGCTGTGGGGTGAAGCTGAGGTAACCTGCAGTGGAAAATACTAATAACTTCAGTTATGACTTCTATAAAATGGACATTATCCATTAAATGGGCATTATCTCCTCTTTTTTCATATTCATGGACAGACTCCAAGGTGAGGCAGAGCAAGTGCTGGGAGAAAAAAAGATCCAGACCCTGAAGCACAACATGGTTCAGAACTTAAATTCCAAAGGAGGCAGGAAATGTGGAACCAGAGGAATGGCCCAGAAAGGAGAGGTGGAGGAGAAGAAGTGGTGGTGCCACAAAGCCTCTGACCTGGTCTCCAGGGGTGGCCACCACCAGGCAGCAAATTCAGCATCTGGGAGCAGAAGGGACTCAGGATCAATGGGAACATGAGCAGGGTCATTGTGCCACCAGTGAGCTGCCTGTGGTGCACAGAAATCCATCACAGAGTTGTTCCTGAGTGGAGAGAAAGCCAGCCAGCCATCCCTGCTGCTCAAGGTCAAGGCCAGATGGGGAATATAATGCTGTCCTTGACCACACTGCAAAAGGGAAAATTCCTTTGGTGCCTTGTCACAGAGTTCAATCATCTCCAATCAGTAATCAGAGTGCAAAATCATGCCTGATTTGTGTTGTGAGGAGTGATCCCAAGTGGATTTTTTTGGCCTATGCATTGAAAACTAAGCTGAAAACAGCTCATTTATATAGGCCACTGATTACTTATTTAATTACAACTTTCACTCTCCCCATACAGTGATGAAAGTATCTTTAACTGGTACCAATAGCACAAAGCAAATCTTCTGGATTCTTTCAGCTCGTACAAGAGATTAAACATTCCTCTTTAAGCATTGTGATTTCTCCCTTCTTTCTTGTATAGTCAGAAATAAAAATTTCGTTTCCTCTTTGTTGTACCATGAAATCTCCCTTTTCTAATGAGTGTATGAACCAGTCATTTTGCTCTTAATAGGCCACTTACTGAATTTGATGGAGGAGATAATTAAATGTGACAGATATTCGTATGCATCTATCTTAAAACTAGCACTCAAAGATTATAAAAGCCGTAACATTCTCTTAATGAAATATGGCTGAACATGAGGAAAACACATATCAATGTGTCTGAAAACAACTGCAAAATTTAGATATAAACACTGTTAACACTTGATAAGCCTGCATGCTTTTGATGTGTACCACAGACACAACAGCAGCAAACAAATACCCTTTTTGAAGTAGATGAAAGCTGTAGATAAATTTGTTTGACTTCCAAATAAGAGGGAATGAGTATGAAAGTCCAAGAGAATATACACAGTATAACTACTGAAGCAAGAAAGAGGCTTTTTATAACTTTTAAAGAAAATGCCAAGGAAAATTCATTTAAATAAAGCTTTTCAAAACTTCAGCACTGTATTTCAGTGGCCATTAGTCAAGCCCTGTGTTCCTGGGTGGTGTTAAAAGCCTGGAGTATGGTAAACTATATTGGGAAACCAACTGGATCGATAACTCCAGGGATTTTCTCCATTCAATCTCTGCCCTGCTCTGTTCACCTAGCTGGGTTCTTGGCACTTAAATTTAGTCCATTTAGCTACGGGACAAGAAGATGTCATGGAAGGCGGAGAAATAATTGTAACAGCATTCAGAAACCAGGAAAATGGGATGGTTCTTAGGGCTTGTGGGATGGCAGATGCAGCCAGGAAAGCACTGGTGTGCAGCAGGGACCCAAAGGCAGCGCAGCAGGGCAGGGCAGAGCTCCCACTTCTCACCTGGCAGAGCTCCATTTGTGCAGCAGCTGCTCTGGGAAGGTTTGAGCAGTTAAACCTTTGTGACAGGTGAAAGATACCAGAAAAGAGTAATTTGAAAAAAGAGAAGGGCAGTGAAAGGGATGTGAGGAGGAAGGCTACAGTGGAGAAGATGGGGCAGCAGGCCTGGTCACCTCGCTGCCACTCTCAGACATGGAAAACACGGCCCTCAAGCTATGGAAATCCATATCAGGGTCATGCTGTGAGGTCATCCAAGACCCCAGTCCAAAGCTGATGATGGGTTTCCACTTTAAATTTTATACTCTTTGAAAGGTACGTGCTTGCCCTCCTCTGGGGAAGGATCTGGTTTATGTATTGCTAAGATTGCTGTTCTGTCCAGCTGCATTTCATGTTGTTGTGGTTTGACTGCCTGAATTTGGAAACCACACCAGGATCCAGATTATCTGACAGGGAATAACCTCCTTTTCCTGCTTGGGCACAATTCTCTCTCAGATACCTGCAGAATCACAACCCACCCCTTAAATTTATTTACCAGGGATCCCTTGTTTACACAGTATTTAGACCTAAAATTATCAGGGGGAAATAAAATGTCACATCATTTCAGGGCTATAAAACCTGTTTCTAGCACAGATAAACTCTCCTATTCTTCCCCTGCCTGTCAGGATATTGCTCACTTCAGGAACCTTTCTTGGGTTAAATGATTTGATGAGCAGCTTCCAGTGGAGAAATGGACTCATCCCACAGTTTTGTATCAAGAGCCAGACACGAGGCTCCAAGGCAATGCTGGATGAAGCTGTGTCATGAAAGTGCTTGGGCCGTGGCCTCTGAGATTATTAGTGCCATTAGAACCCAAAACTTGGCCTCCTGAACAGAAAGAGGCTTTTTTGGAGCGTGTGCCTGCTGGTTGCAGGCTTTGTTCCAGGAGCAGAGTTCACAGAGTTGAGTTAGATGCTTGAATTCCCTCTGGGGTGAAGGGAGAGGATTAAGTGCCTCAGAATGAGATTCAGAGTGGGCAGTGAGTAAATCAGGGAACACTTAAGCCTGCCTTAGGAGATACTAAAGAGAGGGGTGTATTTGAAATCCTCCACAGATCCACGGTTTAGCACTGACCCACATCCAATGAGATGGGAGGTGCTGTGAAAATGGGATTCGGAGCCGATGACCCCATTCCATAGCTAATTTGTCAACTTTGAGTAAAAGACTTCTTCTTGCTGTTAATGCCAAGGTTAGAAGGCAGATGGGGCAGGAAGTGGAGGCTGTAACCACAGTCTACTTTTAGAGCAGCAAAAACCTGTGCCAGAGTTCCTCCATGAGTTCGAGAGGCAAAACCACATCCTCTCCTTTCCAGGAGGACACACATAAATCTCAGGAACCACTCTCTCATTTTGGAGTAACAGAGCAGCAGGCTGGAGATGGGCAAGGGACACCAGGTGAGGGGTGGGACACAAAAAGAGCATCACAATCCCTTCCCCACAGCCCTGCTAAGCGAGGAGCCTCAGCTGCCTGCAAGGGCACAGAGCTCTGTGCTCCACTCACCTCTGTCATGTAAGAGCAATGCAGTAGGTGTAAAGGTAAGAGGAAACTGTGCTTTGATCATGAACAAAATTTATTTCAGGCCATGTGAGAGGAGAGAGGCCATGGGGCAAGAGAGAAGGTGGTGGAGAGGAGCCAGCCATGGCAGCTGGAGGCAAATGTGCTCGCGTTACCCAGCTCTCATCTCACACTGGGAAAGCCTTTGGCTGAAACACTTAAAAGAGCAGCAGCCTCTAGCTGTTAGCTGAAGATTTTATTAATTTCCATGTGTGTGCCCTTGCAGAAGGTTGAATTTCTTCCCATCTCCTTCAGCCCCTTTCCTACGTCCCGTGTTAGCAGCACTCTCCAACGTGTGTCTCTAGGGAATACAATCCACGCACTTCTCCTCCTTGTGTCTGTATCATTAATAGGAAAATTCAGCAGGACCCGTGGCAGGCATGATTTTTAGCCTCCCTCCTCCTCTTGTGTCTGCTTTTATTCAGACAAATCGGCAGCACTTCAAAGCTCCCCACTTTCCCAGCACCCAGAGCACCTCATCCCTCCTGCTTCAGAGACACTGGGATAAATCAGATCCCCTGCATTCCTCACGTCACTCAATCTATTGCTTTTGGGGATTTGCTTTCAAACAAAATACCAGGGTAGTTTGGCATGGGCTATTTTTAGCAAAGCTTAGTTGCATTTTCTGTTTCTCACTCAACAAAATGGCTTTTTCCACCCTGATTAGCTCTGAACCTCACGCAGAGGCTGTGCCAGTAATGGGGAAGCTTTGGGGTTAGCTGTGACAAAGACATATATTTTATAAGCATCATAATTATTTC
Source organism: Melozone crissalis (assembly GCF_028551555.1). Taxonomy (NCBI): domain Eukaryota; kingdom Metazoa; phylum Chordata; class Aves; order Passeriformes; family Passerellidae; genus Melozone; species Melozone crissalis. The sequence goes on from NW_026535785.1 coordinate 4,289,444, forward strand.
TCCTTGCTGGCAACCCAAATTACCCTGAATACCAAACCTGACTGAACAACAAATGGCTTGCTGTCCTGGTTTAAATAAAAGCACCTCCTGTTTCTTCCATGGTATATTTCTTTTTGCTTTTCTCCAGTCACACTGGACAAGTCCAGGTTTGAGCAGTAAATTATCAGACTTGCAGTTTGTTTTGCCATTTCCCTCAGAAGTCTGGGATGGAAATTACCCAGTCCCCCACCCATGGATGCATTAAGCTTTTTTCTTTAAAGGAATCTTTAAAATGGAAACAAACAGTAATGGGCAAAAATAAGGCTTCTTGGTCTTGTTGAATGAAGAGATTTTTTTTTCCTTTCAACATGAGGAGGTTAATGTGTCACTATAAAAGAAATGTGGTATTTTGCTGTTCTCTCATGGAATACATTGCTTAAATTCTCTCTATGAATTTACATCTTTTTCCTGAGATGTAGTTTGGCACTTAGTAGGAAATGAATCTTAAATATTTTGGAAGTGCAATTTAACATCTCAGCAAAACCCTGAGTTGTGAATTGTGCTTTATAGGAATTTTAAAGGCTAACTGAAGCTGACTTTAAAAAGAATAGGGAATTACAGTTTTAGGTGGTGCTTTAGCTCCAGAGGATTCTCCCATAGTTTTAGATACCTTATTTATCCTATTGTAATCTTGGGACATCCTTTTTATATTTTTTTACGGTGATTTTGAATGACTTTTCACTCTGTGCAAATATCATGTATACATATGTACATGTAAAAAGTTATATGCAACCAAAAATTTCTTTTTAATGAAACAATAGCAAAAAAATCCAGAAAAAATCCTGATACTTTTGAAAGAGAGATTAATATGGTTTGTAATTGTTCTTCTGTGCGTTTTATAATTTTTGGAGACACATCTTAACCATTCAGATCAACTCCACAAGACTTGGGACAGAGCAAGCAGAACTCATCTTTCTGTTCTGCCCCCATACAGTTTGTTAGGAATAATCTGCCCTTCTGCAGATATAAAATATCAATTTTACATCAGTTTAAATCTATGCTCACACCCACAAATTCTGTTTTACATGGATTTAAACCAGAAATTAGGGTTGTTCTGAGTGTGCAGCTGGCAAGCCCAAAACATTCATGGGACAAAAAAGCAATTTGACCCTGCAGAGAGCCATCAGTGGGTATTCCCAGGCCTATATGCACCAAAAAAAGCACCCTGTGAAACCATTTATCCATCTTTTATGTCTTTTCACATGGAAACAGCACCAGTTTGTCCTGTAATTGGAAAAGTCCAGCTGTGGTGAGCAGCTCAGGAGGAGCCCAGGTAAATTTGGCCTTGGCAGATTTCCCTGAGCTCTGCCACACTTGGCACCTGCCTGGTGGTTGGCGTTTGCCATTCAGTGTGATCATCACCCTGTTTCCTCTTGAATGCTGATCCAAAATCCTTTAGTGGAAATCTTTCCTCCAGCCTCAATCAGCAGTTTCAGGTCTTTGAGATGCACCTGCTTCAAGCTCTGGGTTTGATGATGTGTTGGGCACTGGAACGGATTATATTTTACTTGAACTAATTATTTGTTTTACTTTGCAATTCATTAACAACCTAATGGCCATTCAGGTCTTGTTTGAACACAAGGGAGGAAAAAAGGCCTGAAAATATACAAGAATGCTCATTTTTTAAGATTGAAGTCAGTGTGTGTGTGTAACTCTGATAACAGTGCTGGTCCATCCCAATGTGCAGTTCCCCTTAAATCCACTTGAATTTGTTACACATTGCACATTATAGGAGAAATTATCACCATTTTCAGTATCATCCTGTTGTGGCTAGTGCTGAATAGGATCATCAGACCAGCCTACACTGCAGCATCTTTAATTTGGTAAGATATCTTGTTTTCTTCTCCTGTTAAAGAAACAAATAAATCTTGAATGCCTCCTTTTACTGAGGCTCCGCTTATTTTCATTTCTCTGGGTTTTTTTTTTTTGGTGTTTCTCAGGATTATGTCTATTTTTGCTTTTCTTGAAGCAAGACTGCCCAAATTAAGCACACACCATTTGCAAGGTTACTGAGAGTTTTGTTCTCATCTTTCATAGTCTCACCCCTGGGTTGCTCTGTGTTTGCTGACTCAGGAAGTTTTCCTTTCCAGGATGGCTACACCTCTATTTATTCCTTCTAATCAGGCTGAGTCAAACATATGCTCCCTTCTGCTGGAGCTCTCTCCTCTCTAAAATTGTTTTGGCTGAGGCTTTATTAGGTTGTTAGATCTATGCTGCTTGCCCTCTTGCTCAAATCTGCTTTTGGGCTTTTGTTTTTTATGCCTGTCTCCCATCAGTCCTTTTAAAATGAGTAACTGTCAGAGCTAGGAGATTTATTTTTATTCTTGCCATCAGTTTCTGCTAACAGAACGACCTATTCCAGTGCATGTTCCTGTGCCTGACTCTCCTTTCTCTCCCTTCGTGAAAAATAAGTGCTCACAAAGAAGTTTGGAGATTTGGCACTGGGAGCAAGAGGCAAGTTGGGGATCCCAGAGTCCCCAGAACAGAAGAGGAGACGCGTCCAAAAGAATTGAATTTCAGCTGCAGGCTGATCTGTGAGGCTATTCTGCAGCTAAAGAAACAAAAGAAAACCTGGGGGTGGAGGGAAATGAAAGCAGAGGAGAGGGCAAGAGAAGTCTTTGTGTTTGGAATAGAGTTTTAGGCTTAATTTAAATCATAATTGGGAGCAGGATGCAGTGGGGAGAATCAGACAATGAGAATACAGCAAAACAAAAGACTGACCAGGCTGAGTGTGAAGAGATGTGAACAAGTTCTTTTCGAAATCAAAGGCAGAGCTGGTGTAAGCCCGAAAAATCCTTTTCTTTACATTCTGGTAGTTTAAAAAATTCTGTTCAAAATCCGAACAAAACCAATGAGCATACGACAATTTCCGTCTGAAGAAATAATTTGGAAAAATCAAAAAAAAATGTGTTATTTTGGTGTTTCAGGGCAGCAGGGAGCAGCCAGGCTGTGGGGAGCAATCTGGGCTGGCAGAAGAGGGATAGACCCCAAAATCTGACATCCCTGGGCTTAGTCAATGCACATCTGTTTGTACTTTTCTACACATACATATTTTTTAAATAGAAGTTACATCCCCGTCTTGCAAAAAGTAATATTGCATGGAGAAAGAAGATAGCAGTAGTTAATAAAAACATGCAATAGACATTTTCTTTTCAACGTGTATTCCGCAAAGTTTTCTCTTGGATTTTTGTATTTTTTAATGGAAATTTGGCCCCAGATATTTTCAGAAAAAAATTAAGCAACCAGTGTCTGGCAGGAAACACATCTGACATATGTCTGTGGAGACTTGTGACAACCTGTTGTGCTCCCAAGGACTGGGGTCTCTACACTTTCCAAGAGATAAACTGTGATGGTCACCTGATATTTTCTTTTAAGTCCCTAGTCAATTGTATTATTTTATTTTTATTTATCTCTTTTTGGTAAAAATAATGAACATAAAATTTATAAAGAGCATGCACAACAGCACAATCTATTCTCTGAAGTGACTCTAAATGTGTGGTACAGAGAAAATCAACTACAATGATCTAATGAACCTAAAATCTGCCAATGTATTAAACTGTGAACAACAAAAACTCAACACCCAGCACCTGCTTGTGTGAGCTCTTATGTAGAAGTATCTCTGTTAATGGACAGCATTCCCAAATGGGAAACACTTGTTAGCAATGCAGGAAATTCCATTCTGAAACTGGTCACGCTATACTGTACAATATATAACAATAGCAGCAACCAGAAGAGCCATTTTATCCCATGTTGTGACAGAGGTTTAATTCACTGCTGATTTATGACATGACCATGAAGACCTGAGAGTCCATGCACTGAGTATCAGCCTGGGGAGAACTTCACTTTTAATACTTTACATTAAATATAGTTTATTGTTGGCCCATTCTAAAGGGATGGAGCAGCAAGGACAAAATAAAACAAAAGTTGGTGTCTTTTGGCAGTTTTGTGGCAGTTCTGAGCATCTTCTGAGCAGGAAGCACAAATTATATCTACTGACAAGTTGAACTATTGTAAAATATAAATGAAGTGAGGAAAGTCTTGGTCCTGGCGTTGCCTTTCTTTGGTTTTCAAGGATTTTTTTTTTTTTTTTTTTTAAGGATTTACAGTTTAAACCCTATGAGTAGTGCTTATGCCTCTTTTGAAGCTTGAAATGTGTCAGCGGAAGCCAGGCAATAATTTATAAAGCAATCTCACTGCTTCTGTACCTCTCCACCCCTTCCTCCCCAGGAATCCAGGTGCTGGCATCAGGCTGAGCAGCATCCTCAGTGCCTCAGGGGAGGTCAGAAATACTGGGAAACCCCCAGAAATTCAACCCTGCACCCCCTCTATGTCCCTGTCCCTCCAGCTGGTGACAGGCAGAGCAGGATAATCGATAATTTCCATCCAGGTGATCTGGAGAAAGTGAAGGAGCAACATTGTCTGCCACATGCCCAGCGTTGCTGCACTACCTTCACTCTCATTAGCAGCAGAAACGTGGAGGAGTTAAAGCCCTCCAGAACAATCAACACCATTTACATCCCTGGCAACCCGTGGGGCTCTGATTTTTATATTTATGGCCAACTGTTTAAAGTCCACCCCTGGTTTGGTTTCAGTGCCTGGCCATGGCTTGATTGCCCATTACTGAGGCAATCGCTGAGTTCTTTGATTCAGTGAGCAGCACATGTTAGGGGATGAAGAAATTCCTTTTGACAATTAGTTGTGAAGTGTCTCCACATTAAATGCTCGCTTCTAAAGTAAATTCATAATCCTTATTCTTCAGACACTGCAAAAGAGACTTCTACAGGTTCTTTCCATTAATTGCTGTTTTTCATTTCTAGATGCAGACCTCAGCATTTCGAGCACAGCTTATGAGAGCCCAAGGAGTGGATATGCATGGATGACTAATCCCAGGAAACCTGCAATCCACAGGAGTGCTATCAGTAAATACAAATTTGGCAGCCCCTGAGTACCTGTGCCAGCAAAATGCTGCTGTTGTACCCTCCAGGCTTGGTGGTGAGAAAATTGGAGAGTCACAGCTCCAAAAACAAGCACAGAGGAGCTCCAGCAGCATGGAAGGGCTCAGGATTGGGAGGGTTTGGCATTGCCCTGTGTGAGATTCCAGCACAGATCACACCCTGTATGTGCAGGGGGATAGAATATAAGAAAATACAGTGCAGAAAGTAATCTGACCCCTAAGGAGTTGCAGCTGGGCCAATTAGCGAAGATTGGGAACAGGCCTGACTTTAACAAGCCACAGGTGTAAGCAATGAGAAGAAGATGCTATAAAAGAGTGGGGTGGGCCCTTGAGAAGGGAACTGGAGTCAGTTGGTTGCTTTGTGACAAAGAAGAAGGAGTCAGTGCTGTGAGGAGATGCCTATGAGGAACACTAAGCAGGTATGAAACTTTTTTTGATAAGGAGATAACAGTATGGAACCCCTGTGATAGGATGATAATGTGTGTGCACAGTGTAATGGGAGCTGCAGGGAAGATCCCAAGCACTGAATTTCAGCTCTTTGCCTCTTGCCACTGATAAAAATGTATTAGCTGAGGGAGAGGATTTGGTTTTAAACCCCAGCATTGTGGTCACAACAGTGTAGCTGGTAAAGGAAGAGAAAGCTCCTGTTGCTTGCAGAGCCCTGGCTCTGTGCTGCAGCTCTGCCTTGGTTTGCTCAGGATTGCTCTCTTTTGCTCCCCAGAGCCAAGTGCAGAAGGAGGGACCCCTGCTGCCCTTAGAAAAGCCCCTTTCAGAGGGTGCAAGGCAGCACTGCCCCTTTCTGAGCCATAACTTGGAGCTGGAGCACCCTGCTGGAAAACAGGGCTCCATCTTCACCCTGCACTGGCTTTGGGGATTCAAGGTGGTGAGGGAAGGTGATATGTCCCAATTATTTCTGCATTTCATGTACCATATGCAGAAACAAGGAGTTCCCTCTGCGGCAGGTGTCTGGCAGGGGGGAGCATCATGGATTTGGCACTTGGCTGCATGACCAAAAAGTGGCTTCTCACTTCTGCTTGTGTTTCACTCTCTGAAAGCTGTGTGGAAGTTAGAGCTGCCTGGGTAACCTGTGATATTCTCACTGTAGCTTGAAATTCATCTAAATGTTGACTCTTTCAGGGGAGCTTTGATGGAGAAAGGCAGTGCCTTGGACAAGAGTGTTTGCACTAAACCCCTTGAAGATCAATGAGCCAGAGTGATCAGACAGTTCCAGTTACTTTTGGGCACTGAATTTATCTTACAAGCTGCCCTTAAAATTTGGTCTTCATACATTATTCAAAGTCCAGATGTACCTAGCCTTTATGCATTTCTTCTTGCCCATAAAGTCTGTTCATTGCTTTTATTGCCACTGTAATAGTAAAGTGCCCTATTTAATATGCACAGTGCAGCCACGGAGGCTGTCCTTACTAAGCAAATGTTTTGGATCAAGTCAGTTTGGCATAAAACAGATTCTGATTATTCCAAAAGGAAGCCTTTCTCCTGCAGGAGCTCCCAGGAGCTGGGAAATGCTCTATTGCATAAGACACAGGCACCTTGTAACCCTGGGAAAACATTTCTGGCGTGTTGTTCCTCTCTGTGTTGCAGCAAGGGTTTTTCTCTAACTTAATACACCTAAAATGCAGTGTCAGGATGTGTATACACGCAGCACAGGGCCGTGTGATTTTTTTCCCCTCTGCTTGTTTGCTCTGTTGGATCAAAGCTTTTGGGAAAATATATAAAAATTATTAGCCTAGATAGGCATATGATGCATTAATGTGTATGTTTACATACATAAATGCATCTATTTATATACACATGCACATATTTTACTTAGTATTCAATGCCACTAATCCACATTTATAAGCTGTGAGGTTTTCTCAACTCTGGTCCACTGGGGTAGGCAGGCAAGGAAGACATGACCCATTAAAGAGGCCGCTGAATTTCTGTGTTACAATTCCAGCTGTGTTTTATTCATTTGCTGTTATCTTGCAATGGTTCTTCTTTGTGCTTTCTTTGTTTTCGCCCTGCAGCTTCTTTATTTGCCAACACTGGGGAATTGTGCTTTTATGAGGTGTTTACAATGCTTGCTTTAAGGCACACATTTAAGTACCTGAAACACTTTGAGTTTGTGATGTTTGAGTTAAACATAGTATTGCTCTGCCATGTACAACATGTAAATATCTATGGTATAAGCATTTTAAAGCACTCAGAGCTGAAGCCCCATTCCCCCAAATATGTGTTTTTTTCAATACAGTTAGGTTAGGATTAAGTATAAAATGGCTGAATAAATGAACACAGGGAAGTAAAAATTTAAGAAAAAGTTTAAGTCTGCCTAGGGAGGCTTAAATGTCCAGGTGGGCTGAGTTCAGGTGCTGTGCCAGGTCAGTGTTGGGTGATGTCTGGGTGGAGTAAGGCTCGAGCTGAATTCCTCACTCTCCTTTAATTCTGTGCCTCCACTGAGCCGAGAGAACTTCACCATTCCTGATGAAAGTTGAGATAAATGCACTGGAAGCTGTGAAAATCTGAAATAGGAGGTAGCAGGGCTGTGTCAGCTGAGGTGTGTTTTGTTCTGCTGATCTCTCGCTGCTGGAGCCTGCATAGGAGAGGGAGCCTTCATGCTGAACGAGCGTGACAGGGTCACACAGGACTCTGTGCATGTCAGGGACAAAGTTTCAGAAAAGAGTTTCAGTCTTTCATCACCAGTCTCTGCAGCTGAACACCAAATAAAATTGTTTAAAGATCTCCAACAGTGCCACACAGATGGTTGTCTTAGGGGAGCAGGGTGGTTCTTAGACCATTGCCAGTGTAAGCTTATTGACCACAAAGTTGTGGAGACAATAAGCAAGGAAAATGCAGGAGCGGAAATTAAAAACGTTTGGAAAAGGCCTTTGTGAACGTGTAGGTTCTTGGAGCATGTTTCCCACCTCTCTATTGATTTGTTGCTTTAAGTCACAATGACCATCCTGCTCAGAAGAAAGGGATTGCTTCCCTCAGAATGTGTGGTAGACAAAGATTGCAATCACTGCTCCCTAACAACAGCAGAATCCACCCTCAGCTCTGCTGCATGCAGAGATGTGACAGCCCTGCATGGGAAGGGTGCATGCCCAGCTCATTGCTGCTGTCTGCTTTATGAGGGTATTATCTACATGTCAGGCTCCATTTCCCTTAAGGGCCCTGCTTTGCTCTGGGCAGGGTTTGATGCAGCACAGAGGGAGCTCAGCCCATGGGAGCCTTCCAAGAGACACCCAGCGTGGTGGGAGCTCCACACCAGCACTTCCACCCTGTTCCTCACCAGGCTGGGCTGTATTCATAGCAGCAGGGCTCTGTTCTGTGGTTGGTGCATTCTGCTGAGAATTACTTAGGCAGAGGAACGAGCTCCTGCCTCTGACTGGAATCAGAGCTCTGCTCCGGCTCCAGGAGGCCAAAAACCCACTTGAAAAACCATCAGGGCTTCATTATTTATTAAAGCTGGAAAAACAACTTGCCCAAGTCATAAATACATGGGTAGCATCGGTTAATCCTGTGAAGGCAGCGCTCTTATCACAATGACTTCAAGCACAAATAAATTGTTTCTGGGACCAAGAACACATTTACAAATGTGACTGAAGCTCCTGGCAGCATTAAGATGAAGATGCAGTGGGGTTTAGATCATGGAATGAGTGATGCTGAGGATAGTCCTGAAATAGGCCCTTTTGTTAATGCTCAGAATGCTTGATAGAAGTAGTGTGGCCCAGGTTTAACCAGGAATGAATAAAACCCAAAACAAAGTGTGTGTGTGGTAGTGAAGTATTGCATGAAATGAGCTGAGCACTTCCTTTGTGGGGTCGTGCAGCCACTTTGGGGGATTGTTTTCCTAGCTCTGGGTTAAACATTATTCACCCTCCAGAAACTGGGAGGCGGAATTCCCTTCTGTTCTGCATGGAGCTCTGTCTGTTTGCTGCTGTGCAGGCACAGCAACGACGTCACTGGGTAAGAGCAGGGATTAAGATGATGCCAAACCAGGATTGTTCCTTTGAAATTAAGGCAGTGCCCTTCTGTGTGCAGTGGGCAGATGTTCCTGTGTCACCTTGCTGCTCCCTGCACTGATATCACTGTTTGATGGATTGCTGCCTGTCTGCCATATGCTGCAAAAGAGTGAGAAACACCAGTTTGTATAAATTCAAGTTTGATTGCTTCTCGTGCCTTGTTTATTTTACTTCTAAGGGATGGGGGTCTGGAAAGGGTCTGAAGGCAGGTTTCAAATCCTTTTGAAAAATACCTAATCTGCATCTATTCTTTTAGATCACGCTCTAATCCCTTTGACTGTTGTGATTGCAGCAGACTTCAGAAGGTTTTCCACCAATTATATTCTTATTTCTGGATGTCATTGGTAGAGCTTAGAAGGGTGTTTTCTTGTCTTCCTCTCTTCCCACAATAAAGCAGCTGCACAGAAAACAGATGGCACAGAGTCAATCCAGTTGAAATTAATGGAGTCAGGCTCTCCACACAAATCTCTGCAATGAAAAAGGAGAGATTCTTTCTTTTTTTTTAAGTGCATTGCGTACAAGATGTATGTTGTTTGTAAAGGAATTTAGTTCACGTAAGGGATAAAAAGCTGTAACCAGTGAAGGGGAAAGCCTGCTTTTTAAATCAAAACTCAACTACAAGTACACAGGAGCAGTCATACTGTCTCAGTGGATGCCTTCACGTTTGGAGTTGAAGGATGGAGGAATATTTGTATTCTGGCAAAGTTTAAACCATAACTGTGCGTGTGTTGTTACAACATGCAGCCAAATTTTACATGCAGATTAATAACAAAGTTATGACTGGACTCATTTGAACCCACATAAACCCCTAACACTGCAAATGATCCTTAAACCACTGATCAAAAGTCAGTGTGTGACTTCATGAATAGGCATTTGTGCATTGGTGTTTATAGTCTCTGTCCAGAAAAATTGAGTTGCACAGGGGAGCAGATTTACAAAGGTCTTTTCACGCCTACCAGGAATTTCAAAAACACTTAAGCAATTAGGCTCTGAATACCTTTATGGCTGGTACAAATTAGGTGACTAACTTATGCAGGTGCCTTGGTGAATCCCACTAGGCTCATCTATGCATAAACAGGTTCCTAAACAATGCTGATATGTTTGCTCCGTGGTCCTTAAACCTTTCGGTGACATATTTTGTTCCTTCCTCTGAGTAATAGAATTGTCTCCTTGCTGTGAGTAATCCACTTGTCAGGAGCTAATGCTGCATCTCACAGCTGCTCCGTGCGGGTGGGGTCATGGCTGGTGTCGAGCCAAGCCAGTTAATTCTCCTCCTCCTCCTCCTCTTGCTGCTGCTTGGAAAAGATCCAGAAGTGCATGCACGTCTGCTGGAGCACACCTGTGCCTGGCACCTGGGAACTGCAGCCTGGATTTCCAAGGATGGATCAGTAAATCAATGCTGGAGTGCTGGTTCTGTACCAGTTCTGTGCAGTGCTGGGGAGATGTGTGAGAGACTCCTCTCTGCACGAATGTGTCACAGTCTGGATGCAGTAAATATATCTGTGTTGGGGCTGAAGTCTTACACTGTTGTGATGAGACAAAATGACAAGTGTACTCTAAGCAACAATCTTACATCTCTTCAGCAGGAATGTAAAAGCTCCTTTTTATTCACAATAATCAGGGATTTGGAAGAAGAAATGGCAGATGTAGCAGGATGAGGGTAAAAAAGCATTTCAAGAGGAGTCTCAGATGCTCCTGATTAGCCACGAAATGCAGCAGGTTGTGCACAGAGCAAATCCTGCTGCCAGAGGTGTGAGCTCTCCACAAACACAGCATCAGGAGAGTCCCCATTCCTGGGGTGACACAGAGAGCCTGGGACCCCGGGGCAGCATCAGGGAGTCAATTTTGGCATTCCAGGGATGCATTCCATTCCAGCAGTGCCTTGGTGTGTGTTACCTTAGGGCTCAGGCACTGCTATTCCTGTTTCTGAGAAACCAGGAACCACCAAACCATGGCTGGTTAAGTGTTGTCATTTCAGGTGTGAGTGTTGTGTTGGCTGGGGAGGAGGGAGGAAAGGAAAACTTTCTGAAAGTGAGTTTGTTGGCAGAAAGGGGAAAACTACTCCAGTGGATACTTCAGGTGAAGTTTCACAATCGTCAGCCAAACCATCAGGCAGTTTACCCATATGCTTTCCTGTTTGAAACGTTTTATTCTTTTCCACTTCTAGACTCAAACAGCCTTCAGGGATTTATAACATTTACTTAAAAACAGCAAACATTTTCAATTATTTCCACACTGTTCAGAGACCATAATTTACTTAATGCTATGAACAATCACATTTCTCAGGGACTGCTGTGAAATGTCACCTCTAAAGGATGGCTCCCTTGTTGGTAGCAGTAAAAGCCTGGCTTGTAGTTTTCATTTTTTATTTTGATTTAATTTTCAGACAATTCAACTTTCGCACCATGCATGAGTGACTAAATTCATTTCACTTGTCAGCAGAGAAAAATTTTCATAATTAAAATCTAAACCAAGGGTGGCCTTTTGCTTGCTGACCGCATATTTTCTCCTCCTGTGGTTGGCTTTTGTTCTGGACAGTGTGGGGTTGGGTTTTGAGGTTTTGTGTCCCTCCCAAGCTGAGGGATTGTTTGGGCTGGAGAAAAGAGGCTCGGGGGGGACTTTGTCACTCTCTACAGTGATCTCAAAAGAGGTTGGAGATGTGAGGGTTGGTCCTTTCTCCCAATAACAAGTGATAGGATGAGAGAAAATGGCCTCGGGCTCCCTCATGGGAGGTTTAGGTTGGATATTGGGAATTTCTTCACTGGAAGGGTGGTCAGGCATTGGATCAGGCTGCCCAGGGCAGGGGTGGAATCACCATCCCTGGAAATGGTCAAAAAATGAATGGATGTGGTGCTCAGGAACAGAGGTTAGGGGTGGAATTTGCAGTGCTGAGATAATGGTCAGACACGATGATCTCAGAGGTCTTTTCCAACCTTCTGTGATTTTATTAGCAATAGACAACCAATTTTATTAACAATAGACAACTCTCTACAGTGACCTCAAAGGAGGATGGAGAGATGTGGGGGTTGGTCCTTTCTCCCAGTAACAAGTGATGGGATGAGAGAAAATGGCCTCAAGCTGCCCCAGGGGAGGTTTAGATTGGCTATTGGGGAGAATTTCTTCACTGGAAGGGTGGCCAGGCATTGGAACAGGGGTGGAATCACCTTCCCTGGAAGGGGCCAAAAAACAAATGGATGTGGTGCTCAGGAACAGAGGTTAGGGGTGGAATTGGCAGTGCTGAGATAATGGTCAGGCATGATGATCTCAGAGGTCTTTTCCAACCTTAATGACTCTGTGATTTTATTAACAATAGACAACCTTCAGCAATTTGTCTGAACCTTGGAAGAATTTAAATGAAGGAGCCATGTGGGCTGTGGATGAAATCCGTCTCTGCCTACAGCAAGACAATTCACTTTTTTTTTTTTTTTTCCCCCCAGACCAGTGCATTAAAAGTTGATATCATATATAATTGAGCTTTTTATATGCATGAATTCCCTCAGGAGCACCCTGGTGTGAAAAACAGTGTGAACTCGCTTCTCTTTCTGTCTAAAACCAGAAATGCTCCAGCAAGGTCACCCCACACTCCCTCATCCCTCTCTGGCTGATCCCCTGGAGCTGTGAGTGACCATGGCAGGAGCATCAGTGTGTTGTGCTGGGAGCTGGCTGTTGCATGGGGAAAAACCTGAATTTCTTTCATGGGAATAATGAGTATTTCCCGTATTTCATGGGAATAACCTGAATTTCTTCACCTGGAGGTGAAGAATCCTGTCCTACCAACCAGCTACTGAGTAAAGGCTAATTTAGCTAATTTGGAGTGGCCAGTGCCAAGCTGTAGAGAAAGTTGATTGTAAAATGGTTGTGGCTCCTTCACCTGGCTGCCATGGGAAGGTGGGTTGGCTTCTCCCCTGCTTGGACCAACCACTCTGACCAGCTTCTGCTCCTTGGGAAGGGTCCATCACCTCAAAACACCCCTGGAAAATGTGCCCTGAGCTCTTCTCCCAAAACCTGGGCTCATTTCCATTAAGAATCCATACACTGTTCCATGAGATGTGCTGGGCATTAAAACCTTATGCAAATAATTATTACAGCTAAGCCGTGGTTGTAATTTCCATTTCACTGAGGTCAGTTGCATTACATTTTTTGGTTTAGCTGCTGGTGGTATAAATGGCTTGTGCTCCTCTTTGAGGGTGCCGGATTTAAATTAAATATAAAGCTGGGATGTGTGCATCTGCTTTAGGCTCCCAAGCCACCGAGGCGCTCTCTTTAATCAAAATCCATTACCTTTCATGAGATGCAACGGATTAACCCTTAAGTGACTCTGGGGATGCTGTTCAGTTAAAGTTGCACTGATAAAGTCAGTGCTACACAGTATTTATGCTTTTCTGTTGAGATAAATGGTCCCTGGGAAGTGCTGAACTAAGCAAGCCAACAAGCATAGAATTTCAGAGGTTAATTGTATTCATGTTCTTTTCCAAACATGGCTTTCAAAGGATTATTTCTCAATTTTTTATTTTTTTTTTTAAGCTGGTTAAAACTTTTTTAAATGCTCTATGCTTTCTTCATAAATCATGGTTCTGTTTTTCCTGCTTCCAGGAATGTGCCTTTTAAAGATATGGAACCACAGATGTGAACTCAGTTGTGTTATCAAAAGTTTATCTTTCAGTTAGCTGAGGTTGGGAAAAAAGTGAGAAAATCAAAGGTTTCAGTTGTTACAAAAAGTGAAGGAGAAACAAGTTTTAATTTTAAGCTGTGTAGAGTGCATACTGGAAAGGAATTGTACTTTTAATTAAGTTTGTCACCATGTTATGCATGGCTGAAGCTTAAGGAAATACTATGGAGGTGTGAAAATTTAGGAATAGAGAAATCAGTATTTATCTCTTATGGTCTTGAGGAGAAACATGGTACATGTGAAAAATCAACCACCCTGCAGCACATCAGAGTTATCTAAATAATGGTCTGATTAAAAAGAAAGATTTCCCCAGCAGCCTTCCCTCACTCACATCCATTTTCAGCTGAACTGGGCAGCGGGGGCTGCTGCAGTTAAACCAAAACTTCACTGATGTGGAAAATGAGTTGTTTATTTAGCACAAATATAGCAGCAAATGTACCAACAACCTCACAAATTCAACCAGCAGAATGGATTTACCCCAGCTGGTGGCAATCCAAATATCTGAGCAGCAGAAAAGAAACTAAAAACCCTCTGTTGTGTCCTCCTCAGCCTTGGAGGAGTTCCAGTCCAGTGTCCAAAGGAAGCAGCAGGCTCTGAGCTGGCCAAGGGCAGGAGCTCCCCTGCTTGCAGGGCTGTTCATCCTTCCCGACCCTAAAAGCTCACATTTCTACTGAGCTCTAATCCAAGGATCTTTATTTACATGTTCCAGACTCGGGCATGTTGTTTTACCTTTGTGCATGAACGAATGGCAATGTCTGTGGTGATCCTGATAAATCTACTCAAGCATTGATTCTTCTCCATCAGCAGGAGTGGAGGCAATTTGTTGTCCTGACAAGTATCTTTTTATCACTTTTTTTGAGGAGTTTCCCATTTGCTCTTAAGCTTTGGGGAGGTTTTTAACACTGAATTTGCTTTCCTTCCCTCTCCCCCACAGAAATTAGCAAATTTCTGTGCACCTCCATCCTTCACATCAGCTCACCCAAGAAGCCTGAATTGGGGTGGGTGGGATGTGCAATTAATTAGGCACAGTTAATCCTGTTGCTGGGAAGGGGTGTCTGTGTCACAGAGCTTTGCTTTGGCAGGGCTGGTTTCTCTGAGGAACACGAGGATGCCCAGCCTGGAAAGGGCTGGAATTTTGGTGCTCATCTTTCCAAGGGCTGGAATTTTGGTGCTCATCCTTCCAAGGGTTGGAATTCTGGTGCTCATCCTCCAAGGGAGGTTTGCTGTAGTTTTTTCCCCAGGAGCAGGATTTCATCTGATATTTTTTTTGTCACTGAGGACTGACAGAATCCTTGAAGTCTCCATTTCCTTGACATGAGTCAGCTTGCAAGCTCTTATTTATTCGCTGTGCAGCGCCCTCAATGTGCCACAGGAATCATTAACCTACGTAAATTAACTGCATCCTCAAAATGCATAAACAAACTCATTTTAAGCATCCTCTAGATCGTAGTGAAATGTATTTTGTGTGGTAAAACATTGAAAATTAGAAGACATGATTGGAAGAAGAATGGTGTTTAACACTCTGAGTGCTTTTTATCTTCAAAGAGCTTAACAAACTTCAGTTGAATAATAATTTAATAAGTGATGTATATTAAAGTGTAAATAGTGCAAATACAAACCTCTCATAGAGATCTGGATGTCATGGCTAAGGATTTCTTTTTTCAGATAAAGCTGGTGTAAAATTAATTGAGCAGCTAAATGAGCTTCTACATTCACTTACCTTTTAAACTTGGAGTTTCAAAAATTACTGCAGTAATATAAAACCTGAAAGTATTTAAAAATAAGGAATTAAATTTACTTTGATTTCCTGGTTTGGATGGCCAATAAATAAGGTGGCTGACAACTAAACAATAAATTAGTCTAGAAAATAGTTAGAAAAGTCCTGTGCTGGACAGCCACACTAGCTGTCATTTGAAAATGCAATTTACCATGACACATCTTCCATTTGATACTTACAGAACAAATTAGGCAGAAAAGCACCTCATATTCCCAAACACTTTTAGCCAGTGACTTTTTCAAGGTTAAATAGACAACACACATGATCTTTGAAGTAGCAAATGGTGCTACTAAAAAATCCATTAATACACATATTAACACAAATTTGACAGGCCCTCGTGGCAGTTGTTGGACACAACTAACAAGGGATGCTTCACAGGACCAGTCACATTTCCATGAGGTTCATTTTGTTAATTATTTGTTACTCTCAGTGCAGTGATAAAAGCATGCTAATATGCCATAGAAGCTTTTTTCTTTCTTCTGGCCTAATTAAGGACAAACCCTTCTTTTGGGCAAGACATTGCAGTGGCATATCTTCAAAAAGGTACTTTTAAATTTCTTTTCACTGTGCTTCTGATTATTCTAGAATTATTATCCAGGAAGGAACAATCCACTGACTGGAGCTGTCAAATATTCAACCCACTGAATAGCAATAGCTGTCAAATTAGTAAATATTATCTGTATTTGCAATAGACAGCAAAAATACAAGAGTGCAGTGAGAATTCTAAGTGGATGTGTGGAAAATAGATCTCCTTGGTTGTATGGAAACTTATACTAGAATGGATTTGCCCATTGCAGGGATTGAGCAAGCAGTGAGTGCCCCTCCATCATCATCCTTTGGGAAATCTCACTTTTTATAGAGAGCCCCTGTGACCAACAGTTTTAACTTCAGGGAACACCTGGGCTGATGTGTTGTGGCTCCTGTGTAAGCAGGTTG
The DNA here is from genome assembly GCF_028551555.1 of Melozone crissalis. NCBI lineage: Eukaryota > Metazoa > Chordata > Aves > Passeriformes > Passerellidae > Melozone > Melozone crissalis. The sequence goes on from NW_026535785.1 coordinate 4,305,841, forward strand.
GATGATTGCTGAGGCTGAAGTTTTCTATAAACCCTGCTTCTCTTCACCAAAATCTCTTCAGCACATGTTCAGCTCTAAGCCCATGGATAATGGCATTCCTGTCCAGCAAAGCACTTAAGCAAATGCCTAAATTTCAAGGTAGCAACAATTTTAAGGTAACAACAGCCTTGCATTAAGAAGATGCTTCTCTTTAAATAGACAAGCCAATATTCTGCTTTCTCAATATTTCCTTAGCTACAAACTATGGGTCACCCAGATCCTCCTCCACTTCCCTTGCAAGCAGGATTGGTGCCATTTCAGCCTTTTGCAAGATCCTCAAAGATCCATGAGATTTCTCCAGAAAAACAGCCTAGATGTGGCTGCCCATGTGGGGCTAGAGTTGAAAATGAGGATTGTGCAGATGTGAGGGGAAAGCTTCTGCTTCCAGGACCAGCAGTTTTACCAGTCCCAACCCAGCATGTGATGGTTCCTGCTGGATCAGCACAGTCTCCCTCTGAGCTCCTTCCTCCTTAATCAGGATGATGATCAGGACATTTGGGAATATTTTTCTTGTTTCTCCACTTCTCTGTGCAGCACTTCCATCAGCCCTCAAGCATCCCCAGATGAGCTTTCAGTACGCATATGAAAATTGCAGCTGCTGAGATCCTCTCTAGGACCGTCTCAAACGCTCTCGGTTTGCATTCAGAGTGTCAGAATTGTTTGTGCTGCTCTCATCTCCACGAGTGCTGTGGCTGCTGAGGAGCACTGCCCGCTTCTCAGAGGCTCTCTTCCCCCTTCACCCTCTTCCCAGGGAGGTGACACAAGTCCTTCTTTGCATTTGTTCTGCAGCACAAGCCCCTCAGAGATCTCGAATGTTGTACTTGACCATCGCATTGCTCGGCAAAGTGGGAACAGGCTTGTTCTGTGTCTCTCTCTCCCAAGGCCTTGAGGACATCACATTATCTCCCCCTTCCCACACTATCTCAGCCTCCACTCTTCCCTCACTTAACAATGCATCACCACGTCTTCACTTAAGAACATGATAGCTCTTTAAAGACTCTCTGTTCCTCTCTCTCTTGGAATTACACAGTTAAATCCATTTGGCGTCTTGTCAGTTTACTCTTCCTGAATACTAAATTTTTTTTCCCTTTAAATAAGTAGTCACTAGGTTGTGTGATTAAGAATTTTGGCAATGCTTAAGCCTGAAAAATAAATAAAAATATGAGTAAAGTGATTTCTGATTGTGCTCCCACACAAGAGGCCACAATGTCCTACATAATCAGCCTCTTTCCATATGTACAAAAAATTAATTTCCATTCTGCATTAAAAATTGCACCTTGTTGAACCAGATTGACGCTAAAATCATTTTAAATGGAAAGGTGATATTAAATGTATCAAAACCACCTTCATGGCTGTTCAGGTATCAAAGGGAGAAAAATAAAAGGAACTATGGAGTATTGATGAGGAGGTTATTACTAACGGCTTGAAAATTTAACAGTCCCCAGGCAGTGTGGCTTGAAGGTGAGTTGAGCATGGATCAGCTGAGCACACAGAGTGCTGAACTTTCCACCAGCCTGCTGTGTGAGCTGAGCAGACCTTTGCCTTGTTTTCCCTGGTGCCAAGGAGAGGAGCCACAGAGCTCTGTGGGGATGATGATTGATCTCATTGCAGCTTGGTTACTTTAAGTGATGTGAAACTTCACAGCTTTAGGTGTTTTGTTTTTTTTTCCTGAAATTGGGAGCTGTTTGCACCCAGCTTGTGCTGGTGGATGGCCAAGGTGCCTGGGGACTGAGATCACCCAAGAAGTCATTAGCAGAGCAAGGATTGAGCCCTGTCCCATGGCCAGAGTTAGGCCATCCCACCTCCCCATAATCTGCCGTCCTGTGACGGTGTTCACAGGGGTTCTTGGATGAGGGAAGAGATGAGGATCTGAGTCCATGTTTCAGAAGGCTTGATTTGTTATTTTATTATATATATTACATTAAAACTATACTAAAAGAATAGAAGAAAAGGTTTCATCAGAAGGGTAGCTAAGAATAGCAAAGACAGGAATGATAACAAAAGCTTCTGTCTCAGAGAGTCTGAGCCAGCTGACTGTGATTGACCATTAATTACAAACAAACCAACATGAGCCAATTACCGATCCCCCTGTTGCATTCCACAGCAGCAGATAACCATTGTTTGCATTTTCTTTCTGAGACCTCTCAGCTTCTCAGGAGGAAAAATCCTAAAGAAAAGATTTTTCCTAAAAGATGTCTGTGGCACTGTCCTAGCAAGGGAAAAGGGTTTTGGAGAGAGTTTTTGTCTGCTGAAAGTGGCAATCTGGTGATTTGAGCCATTCCTTGCCCCCACACACAGAATCAGAACCGGATTCCTTCTCTCTTTGAAGCTGACTAATGTGGTTTTTCTCATAAAATCCATTTACTCAGGCTGTGTGCGGGAGGAAGAAGGGTGAACTTCCCCATAATGCTCAAAAAACACTTTGATATCCTAGCCTGGAAGGCACCATTGAAGTGCAATGGATAATTATTAATGAATTAACTAAATGATTAATTTAGTTAAAAGCTAAATTATTTAATTATTCATTAAATTAGCCCCAAATGCGACAGCAGTGCGGAGACGAGCACTCAGTCTGCAGAGCAGTAAAACAACTGGCATTAAAAAGTTGTTTTCCCCATTATTTAATGAATTAAAGCTTTGGTCATAAACAAGTCATCCAGCAGCCTTTCAGTCATGGCACAAGTGATGCCTCTCTGGTGTGTCATTACAGATGATAGCAGTGAGAGATTGGAGACAAGATGAGGTCGTTCCTAATGGAGATGAACTTAACCTTTTTGGTAGTGGGATGTCTAAAACTAATTAATTGTATTCTTAGAAACTCTAACAGAGGTGATTAAAGATACGTCATTTAACAGAAACTTCCCTCAGGAGAACAATTGAGGGTTTACCAAAACTGCAGAGGTTTTTCAGGACTTGAGCACATTTTTTAAGTAAGACCACGTGTTGGAGTGAGAAGGACAGAGAGAGAAAGTGAGGCCAGCTTCATTTCTGGTGTGAGGCTCCACTTAACTCAAGCACAATAAAAAATAATTTGAGCTTGCTCATTTTTCAGCCAGAATTTTAGCATGTCCCTCTTCAAGAAAAACTAAATGAAAGCAAAAATGATGATGGGCTGTCTCTTGCTGTGTGAGGGTTTACACATCCTCTGCCATCAGAGAAGCTTTAAAATAATCACTTTTTTGAGCACAGGTGCAGGTGTGGCTGCACAGAGGATCCAGGTGGAGGTCACTCAGAGCAGGGTGCCACCCCAGACAGGCAGCACAGGCACTCAGAGGGAGTTCTTTTAAGATCATAATTTGAATGCACCAGGCAGACCTCTGCAGAGGAAAATTGGCCTCTGAGGAGTTGTTGAACATAAGTTCAAGGGCAGGTGTTCAGGTAATGCTCCAAGTGCGGTGGACACAGTGAGAAATAATTTCTCTGGCTCATCAAGGGTTTTGTGGATATTATTTGTTCGTGGAACCACTGTGGCATATTCCTTTTCCCCCCAAGATAACAGCTGAGAGGAAATGACTGCAAAGGAGCATTTCTGTGCTGGTGGGCGCCCATCCAGGGTGTGGGAGATCAGAGTTGAAGCCAGGCTGGGGCTGAGCTTCCATGTGCTCACCCAGCTGCCTCTCCACATGGAGCAGGCCCAGCAGAGACTGGAGCAGCCCTGCTGCAGGGCAGGGAAATGCCTCTGGGATCAGGGAGAACAGCTCTGTGCTTCCAAGATCACAGGGGTCTGTATTCCCCACTCCTCAGGAGCGTGGCCCAATTAGCTGTTTGTGTCTTTCATTTTGCAGGTTAGAAACCTTACCCAGCAAGCATTTTTATGAATTTGCTGTAAACACGTTTTCTTTTCTGGCGTACTAAAGTTTGTGAACAGAAAGAGGCTCCAGCAAAAATCCTCAGCCAGCTTTAGACAGCACAAAAAGCAACAGATCAACCTCCATGCTCCAAAGCACCTCTGGTCTCCCTTTCTCCCTGGAGACTGCGAGGACAGGCCCAGTCAGATGTGTTGGGGTGATCTGGGCAATCAGAAATGATCCTGGCAGGGTGTGACAGTGTTCACAGGGGTCTTAGGATGAGGGAAGAGATGAGGATCTGACTCCATGTTTCAGAAGGTTTGATTTATTATTTTATTATATATATTACATTAAAACTATACTAAAAGAATAGAAGAAAGTTTCATCAGAAGGCTAGCTAAGAGTAGAACAGCAAAGAATGATAACAAAGGTTTGTGGCTTGGACAGAGTGTCTGAGCCAGCTGACTGTGATTGGCCATTAATTAGAAACAACCAACATGGGCCAATCCCAGATGCACCTGTTGCATTCCACAGCAGCAGATAATCACTGTTTACATTTTGTTCCTGAGGCCTCCCAGCTTCTCAGGAGGAAACATCCTCAGGAAAGGATTTTTCAGAAGATATCATGGCTACAGCAGGGAAGAACCTCCTCAGCCTGTTTGCAATGCAGTGACTTTCCTTCTCTGCTCAGCCCTGTTTGCTCCCCAGTTCCCTTGTGTGCACACAGGGCATTCACTGGCACTGCCATTTTCCTCTGACAGGGCAGGAAGGAGCCAAGCTGCACTTGGGAACAGCTATTAAACAGCCAGATCCATGAAGCCTCACCATTTACACCATCTGTCAGCCACTGGAGTCCAGCCCTTGATTCAGCACCATCCCGAACAGACAATTAAATCTATCATCCCAACTTGTCCTATTGAATCTGCTGGCAGGCACAAGGCTGGAGTTATGTCTGTCCTTGAAAGATTAGACCCCTTATTCTCCTCTAGTGCTTCAAATAAAATAGTTGGAAGCCAATTTCTTGTAAAGTTCACTGGTTTTCCACCTGCAGAGCAGCTGTGGGCAAAGGGCCTTGTGTTTTATGACTATTAATAATTCTAGCCTGTGCTACAAAAATATATGAGAAACTTCAGCAATTTTTTTTCAGTTCAGTACTTGAATTCTAGAATTAGACTTTGAGACATCTTGTTTCACACATACTGCAGGGGCGGAGAATGGAGACAAGTTGTCATGCATGAATGAAGATGCTGGGAATTAGATGAAAGAGATTTTCCCACCTCCTAATAAAAGTCAAAAGTGACTCATCTGAAATACAGGAGATTAACAGTGGCCAATAATTTCAGTACTGCTTGGATAAAGTTTCATGTTGGATATTCTTATGAAAAATACAACCCAAGAAAGCACTCGAGAGCCAGAAACTTGATGGTTTCATGTTAGAACGATTTTAGGCCAAAATTTTAAAACAGAATTCTCTCTGCTCTTCCTCAAATCCACAGTTCCTTAAATCTGAAAAAGCTTTTAGAAGTATTTTTTTTGGTCTCTTCCTAAAACAGGAATTGGCAGGCTTCAGAACATCTATTTTATAAAGGAAGAAAGAAAAATGGTCTCAGGTTAGTGGCCATTAATATGCCAGCTACATAAATCAGGTATCTTCTACTCTGGACCTTAATATTAAAAATAAAATGTCTACATGACACAATGAAAAGTAGGGAAATAATGACCAGTAGACCTTTATTTTCCCCAAGTTGCAAGGAGGAACTGTGGAAACATTAACTATAGAGGCATTTAAAGAGGCATCACTTACATTTATCAGGATTTCTGGCTGACAAAGTGTTACTTTAAACTGATTTGTAGTTTCCATCAAAAATTAGGTGTTCAAATGAAAAGATTTAGATTTTTAACGCAGGTCCATAAAATCCCAAGCACTTTTGGGCAGTGAACAATGAGGTCAGCACTCTCTTCAGAAGCCAGGGTGCTCTACAGGCTCCAGAGGTTCTGTATCACTATTTATTGCTGCAGGGAGGTATTTCAGGTTGTTTTACATCACTGAGGTCTCAAAAGCTCACTGGGGTTTGTCCTGGGTTCTTAGAACCACCTGTAATTTCCAGCTCTGCAACCAGGTGGGAGGGGACTTGCAGCTGGTGTAGTCCAGGAATTTGGCTTGGAAGCAACAGGAGCTGCCTTGGCACCAGCAGACAGATTCTGGAAAGGTTTTATTAGTGATTTGTGCAAGAAAATGATCTGTTTCTTCTCGATTTCCAGAGGGAAGAGGCCATAAATTTTGTCTTTTTGAGGCTGCAGTGGGGGAGGTTTCCTGGCTCATTCAGGTGTCAGTGAAGGAAGCAACAAGTTCCTGATTTGTTTCCAGAAACAAGTCAATAGTGTCTCCTCCATCCTCCTGCATGAAGACAAACTATCTGCTAAGACTTCTGTTCTGAAGCCTTTCAAATGGGATCCCTGGGAAAAAAAAAAAAAAGCCAGAGAACCTTTTCTCTGTGAAACCTTTTCTCCATTCAGCTCATATTACAGCTGAGCTGCTTTACAGACAGGGGAAGAAATCCCCAGCTCCATTTCAAGCTGGGGATTTGCAGACCTGAAGGTCTCAGCCTCTTTAGTGGGAGAGTGTTAAGAGAGATGACATAATCATATACTAACAGCACAATAAGTTACTTACTCCTCTTACTCCTCTCTCTGACACTGAAACTTGGCTCTGGGGAGGCAGCCAGGCCATTGTCTGTTTGAAGGAGCAAAGGTGAGGCCTCACACTGGTGTTTCTATGAATATTTCATAGCTCAGAGCAGCAACCTGTCTGTTCCCTTACAGATGCCTAGCTAAGCTTTAAATAAAATGCAGAATGGGGCTAGAAGCGGATGTACATTTCCTTAAATTCTCCTTTGTACATTGGTAAGTTGACTGAAATTGCACAGAGTGTGGAACCATTGCACAGAGTGTGAAAACATTGCACAGAGTGGAGGCAGAAGGGAGGAAAAGACATCTCGAGGGTCTGACAGCAATTTTCTGGAACTCTTCTCAAATGAGAGGGAAGCACATCATCAAAACCCTCATAACAAACCTGATGTGCTCCCTGGGGCTGTGGCACTGGTGCCAGGGCAGGAGACGCCGGTTCCAGGTGATGCTGGGGGAGAAGAGCTGTCCTGTGCTGCCCATGACCCACAAACAGCACTTTGGGCTCCACCACGTCCAAGGCAAGGGTGACTTGTGCCTCTAACAGTGACTGCCCTCCCTGTGACTCTTCCCTTTTCATGTGCTCAGCACTTTCACTCCAGGCCGTTTCTTTAGAAGATACGACTAGAATAAAATGATGCAAAAAAAAAAAAAAAATCCAAAGTATTTCTCAATAGTGTTTTATGCCCTGTACTAGTCTTAACCTCTAGCAGAGTTCCCCAGAATTATCATTGATGGTGGCCTATGGATTGACTTTAAATTTTGTTGCTTTGCCTTTTCTGGACTTCTTCACAGTATTAAGTACTGGCAGTTCTGCAGTAAAAAGTGAAAATTCTGTGTAGTTTTTTGTTATTAAGATAATGAAAGCTTGTAGCAATTTTTTTTTTATTGCACAAATTTTCAGAGCTAACAACCTCCAACAGCAGCAATATCCTGGTGCATTTCCTACGTGCTTGCACTGCTAGAGGAAGGCAGGTAGCTCAGAGGACTGGCAAATGCCACCTGCAGTAATTTGATGCACAACTGCCATTAACAATAATGGGAATTGTGTGCCTGATGATCCATCATGCACAGCAAAGAAGATTCAGCCCTGGGGGTTTGCTGTGCAGCCTTCAAAAGTGCAAGGCACACTATGGGGGGCAAGGAAAGGCTGAGGAGCTTTTTTCCCCATCTCCTGCCCGTAAAGACATGCTGAGAACAGCATTTTTAAGTCTCATGAAAAATCTACATCTCTGGGTTTTTTTGTTATTTGAGGAGGGGGGTTTTAACTAATAAGGCAGAAAAAGTTTCTGTGCTCAACTATCTAAGTTTAGACTGAACCAGCAGCTGGTAACCAGGTGATTGAGGACCCTTCTGCTCTCAGCCTCAGGGCTTGGTGCTCACAGGGTCAAGAGCTTTGATCTCTGGCTCTCTTCCCTCTTGAAATAAGCAGGCTAAGCGGTGTAAATGGCAGCAGGGCCCAGAAGAGCCTTGGCCCAGCTCCTCTCCCTGGTGTTATTTGATGAGCTACCTCAGCACTGTAGCTGGTTTGGAAAATAAAATGAACCCACAGTTTCCGTCTGAGTTCTTCCAAACAGCTTTAATTATTCATTTCTTAAAATCATAAATATAAAAAACATTTTGGGATAATCTTCATCTTTGTTTAGCTGGTTTTTGCATGGATTTTTTTTTCCTCCCCAAGAAGAGTACTCAGTTTCCTGACCAAATTTAGTTAGGACCCAGTTTTCAAAATTTGTCCCACATCCATCTGAACAGAGAGGCAAAGTGTTCCCCATGGAAGAGGATCTCGCTGAGGAAATAGGACAGTGCACAAGGACAAAATCTGGGACAACACAATTCATTAGATTTCTAAAAACAAATGGACCACTGCATCATCTCCCCAGACTCCTCATAAGGAAGCCTTTGGAACTGCAGCCTGTTCTTGATTGCTGACCCTAAATTCCATTGTATGGTGATTTTTTTTTTCCCCTTAATGACACTTTTATTTAAGGCACAATCTTGCTTTGAAAAATCAAACTCTTGGCAGAAGTTCAGGCTCTCTTTGTGCTCTGGGCTCTGCTCCTCAGTGTCAGCAAAGAAATGTATTTTCCCTCCTTGCTGCTCAATCAGTGATGGAAATCAGGCACAAGTAGAGGGCAAATGTTGGATCTCAGTTTTAGGTGCGTGCCCACACTCTCACACAGAGGCTCAAATGAGTTAAAATGAGCACACTAAAAAAATGGTAAATTGGTGATTTGAGAACCCAAATTGACTTAAAATTCCTTTGCTATGTGTGACTAAGTGTGGAAAAAGAGAAAATGGGAGAATGTGAGCTTCAGATCCAAAGCAGAGCCTGCAGATCTGTCAGGCAAAGATGCTTTTGAGCGGGAAATGGGACACATCTTTTTTGAGGTTTCAGAGAATTATTGTTGGTCTCTTGTGTGTCACTTCTACCTTCATGTTATGCACTAAGTTGGAGTTCACCTTCCCTGAAGGTTTTTCCCTTCAAGGCTTCATTTCTCATCTATTTGCCACTACCTGGGAAAAAAATAAGTTACATAGAAGATAAGCTGAGGGATTGTTCTTAGATACAAGGATTTCTTGCAGTTTGATGTAGTTCCTCACCCTGCCCCTTTGAAGGTGTCTCTACAGTGTGACACTTGAAATGGAATAGAAGAGCAGCCATGGGATGCTGCCAGGAGAATTTTGGTTCAAAATCCTTCTGTTGGCAATTTATATGTGTTTTGATTTTTTTTATTGGAGAGTAGAGTTGTTTCCCAAAGTGGGAAAAGCTCCATCATTTGCAATATCTAAGAACAGTGAATAAGGTATTAAAAATTCATTATTTGGCTCAGTGGTAAGGGGGTTTTAAGGCTTAGATGCAGAGTATGGACAAAGTGGCCTAATAGTCTTTTTTCAGCTGCTGTTTTCATGGCCCTAAAAGGCACTTGACTTAAATAATTCACTGCCCTGTGTTCTCAGTAGTCTCCTACCTGTCCCTCTCAGAGCACACACTTGTACTGCATTAATAAATGACTTTACATTCGTGTAGTCATTTTCCTACTACCTGTCTCTTCTACTTTTTCTGTATTTTTTGTGACCTAAGAAGTCCTCTGGAAAAAAAATCTTTCTTAATCTTTGCCCTGTGTGTCCCAGTGTTTTATAGCCACAGCAAAGGATGGAAAGATGGATATTTTTTAGCAGTATAAATGCAGGATCAGGCACTTGGTGATATCCTTGATTTGATCATGGAATGGTGGTGACTGCACACAAATGACCCAATTACAGCTCACGTACTTCAGCAGTGATTTGTCCACACCCTGGCATGCACAGTGGCACAGGTGTGACGCGATGCACAGATGTCTGTGCCCTGCTTAGGACAAATAGAGTTGAGATGTTTGAGATCTGCATTTATTTAGTTTTTTATCGCCACTTTCTGATTGACAGCTATTCAGAAAAGTGTTTCCCTGAGCTGTGTTTGTATTCTCCAGGTAGGAGTGTATACTGCATCTATTAAGACCTTCTGATGCCTGTCACTTTTATTTTACTGAATAATATACCTGTCGTTTCAGCTAAAACCCAATTCTAATTTTTTGTGGGAGCTGTCTTTTTTCTCTTTCTTCCAACATCAGCTTTTCAAAAATCACAGGTTGCATCTTCAGAACCAGCCCCTAAATCTGCTCCAGCAATCAACCACAGGTGCAATTTCGTGAGTACAACCAATTGCAGGAGGAAATTATGGAACTTAAAGAACAAGCCTGGCCCTGATTTGTAAGCACAAATAGCAGGGATAAACGAAGTCGATGGGAGCTCTAAGTGCTCCGTTCCCCAGTGGAACACTGCTGTTTGCGCCCACAAATTAGATGATAGGAAATCAAATCCTGCTATTCACACTGTCAGCTGATTGCAGGATTGAGGCAGGAGGCTGAGATGTGAAGTCTCCCTAAAAATGTGATCCTCCAGGCTTGCTTGTGCTGTCCCAATAAAGGCAGCATTTGTCATGCGTTGTTGGCTGATCTGTCTGGTTTGGCTTCTTCAGCAGTGGGTGGCATCCCTTGCTTCATGTTCTCTGAAAAAAATTAAATTAAAAAATGGGGAAACAAAACATTAAGCAGTGGGGATGCAGAGAAGTTGCTTGTGGGAAGCAAAGGGGTAATTTTATAGGATACAGCCCCTTACACACTGATCCCTTACAGCAAATATCAATTACGAAAATCAGTTCACAAGTTGTGGGACAAGAACTGGGCAAGGAACTCACCCTCCCCAATTCCCCTGCCTTCCTCAGTGTGTTTGGGTCCTTGGACATGTGTTCCTCAGGCCAAGACTGTCTCACAAAGGATATCTTTGTGCCTTTATAGTTCTGCAGCCTGGTGGCAGCAGAAATTGCAGTGGATAAATCACTCCATAATCGCTGTGCCTTCTTCTTGTGTGTTCCTTAAAAATGAGGTGTAAAATGTTTTATGTAGTCCCACTGCTGGGTTATAGGTTAAACTCAAATCCAGAAGTATTTTTTGAGCCTCTTACTCTTTGGACTAAGAGGTAATCATTTACTACCAGCTATCCAGATTTTTATATCTATATATATCTCAGGGGTTTCCTAATATACACTTAGTAGTTTGAACTCGACCATAATTACACTGTTATTATCTTCATAAGCTTTACTTATCTCATTATCAACTCCTTCCCATGTTGGAGGTCAGTGGAGTCTCCCTTCTATTAGCCATTTAATCCTTTTACCCAGTAGCTCTGTTCTCATTGATTCACTTACTGTATTTCTCTGTAGTTAATATTTCTGACATTTCAGACCAACCTCTCCCCTTGCCTTTCACTCTGTCCAAAGTAATCTCTGCCCCTATAGATTCTGAGTTCATTACTGCCTGCTTTAGGAGGGCTGCAGCTCCCCAGTAAAACCTTCATGGTTTTTCCTTTGGACTCATTCAGGGGCTGCCTGTCCTTGGCACAGGGTGGGGCTGGGGGACACCACCAAAATCTGCATTATTTGCAAAGAGATAGATAGGTGAATTTGACTGTGCTGGTGGCAATAAATTAGAGGAAGCCTTTCCCATAACCAGGAAAAATTACCATTCTCATAACACTGCTTTCACGGATTTATATCAGGTATCTCAGCTGATGGATATTGTGTTGTTTTAGAAATAGCATTTATTGATTTTACTCTCCCTTTGAGATACAATTAACATTTTTGAGGCTTTGTTTCTCAGTCCCTTTCCATCATATTGTCATTCACATGTGATCCCATTCGATGTGAAGCCTGGTTTGTGCTTCTGGCTGGGACTGAAAGGAGATTCTGTGCAGGAAAGAGAGTTTGGTTTTGAAAAGTCTCCCAAGCATTTTTCCAAAGAAATTATTTCCTGTATACTAGCTTGAAATATCACTGAATTATAATTATTTTAGTTATTTTTTTATTTTAATGAGGTGACAGTTCTTTAGGCATCCAGAGTGTTCTTCAGTTCTTGGCAGTCTTAAGCTGAACACGTGCTAAGTCTAGCAAGGATAATTCCACCAGCTGTGACCTTTTTGAACACATATTTGGACCAAAGTAGCTTTCAGTCACTCTTGATTGACTCAGAGCTTACTTGAATTTGCTTTCTGTAAACTTCAAATATTACCTTCCTGCTGCTGTGTTACTGGGTATGTGTGTCACGAGCAGTTTTATCATTTGATATTTGTTCCTCTTTTCCATGTCTGATGGCTCTGGGGAAGCTGTACAGAATATTGGGACACAGATCCAGGCGCTGCTTTGGGCTCAGGGGGCTGTGAAAGTTGTCCCAAGGATGGGCACTGGGTTCCTACCCTGGGGGAGTCACCTTGTGGTGCCTGAACAGCTCAGGGATTCCTCTTTTAATGCCTCAGCTCTTAGGAGAATAAAGGAGAGATAAAAATGAATAGAGATTAAAGTGGGTTTTTTGTTGTTGGGTTTTTTTTTTTTTGGTTTTCTTTTTTTTTTTTTTTTGAGGGGCAGCTAAAAATGTTTATTCAAATCAAGAAATTATTGGTGTTCCTAAGAGCCTCCTTGGACCCACAGTGGAATTTCAGTTCTACTTCATGGGTTTTACACCTACAATGATACATCTTTGCCTCTGGTTCATTATTAAAAGGCAACTGCTTAATTAAGAGAGCTTTACTCAAGAACAAATGTCCTGCAAGGTATTTATGAGAAATTTAACTTCTGTTTTTGAGGAACACCCCTGAGTGTGCAAGCTGGATGGCAGAGTCAGTTAATGCAGCACTGTTATTAATTTAATCTAATAAACAGACTTAGCAGTAAGTGTGTGAGAATAATTTGTTGCTATTTATGCATTCCTCCTGCTCAGCATTCCTATGCTCACAGGACATATAGAGTCACATTTTATTATTTCACCTATTTTAGCTCCTGTGCTACAGGGCAGGCAGAGTTTATCAGAGCTGGTTTCTCCCCACTGAACAATTTCACTGTTGACAAAACTGTGTGTTTGTGTCTCTGGGAAGGGTGTACTCACTGTGGAATCCAAGGAGCTGCCAGAGACTCATAACTTCAGGCTGCTGAGAAGATCCTGGGCTCCACAGGGCTCTGGAACCTCCAAGCTGCCACCAGGTTTCCATCCCTGCTGCTCTTCTGCTCAGCAGAGCTGGGGTTGTGCAAGGGAGGTTTCCCAAGGAAGGCAAGCAGGGGTAATCGAGTTGTTGGTTAAATTACACCTAAGAGATTAAAGAGGTGACATTTGTATCGCTTTGTCGCAGACATCTTTAATGGAAAATCCTTTCTTTAGGATTTTTCCTCCTGAGACGCTGAGAGGCCTCAGGAACAAATGTAAACAATGATTATCTGCTGCTGTGGAATGCAACAGGTGCATCTGTGATTGGCCTCATGTGGTTGTTTCTAATTAATGGCCATTCACAGTGAGCAGGCTCAGACAGAGAGCCGAGCCACAAACCTTTGTTATCATTCTTTGCTATTCTATTCTTAGCTAGCCTTCTGAGGAAACCTTTTCTTCTATTCTTTTAGTATAGTTTTAATGTAATATATATCATAAAATGATGAATCAAGCCTTCTGAAACATGGAGTCAGATCCTCATCTCTTCCCCAGTCCCAGAACCCCTGTGAACATGGTCAAATCACTTCTCTGATCATTCACTTCTGTTTAAGGTTAGAGAGGGGCTGTGCTACCCTGAATGCTCCAGTTTTGTGTCCGTGTCTGCCTAGGGCTGGCTGAGTGAGCCCCTTCCCTTGAGAAGTCCATTTTTTGGGGACATCTGTGACTCACCAGATGGATCCTTGCAACAACAGCAAGCCTTGTTTGCACTGGGCCAGGTTTGCAGATCGAGCAGTTGCTGCTGGGAGCAGGAGTAATTTGGAGGGATTTTCCTCATGGATGGCTCCAATCTGATGGTGTTGGCTGCACGTTCATTAGTGCTGGGAGCACAGCGCTCACCTCCGGAGCACAGCACAACTTCCAGGGCTGTTTCATCCCAGAGCCTGCATCCTTGGGGATGCTCTGCCTCATGAACCAAATCAGAGAGGGCATGACAGAGAGGGGGAGCTCAGTGCTGCACTGCTGAGGTGCCATCGAACCCTAGCAAAGAGTCACTCTGTATTTAGCAGCAGTAACAAAGCTTGGAGAGTGCTTTCAAACCACCCTGCAGCCTGTGCAGATCCTTCTCCCCTAAAACCTTCTCTGTGTCTCAGACAAGTCACTTGTGCTCAGATCCAGCTCATCCAGCACCAGGGCCACCACTCCCCTGTTAAGCCTTGATGATATTTTTTTGTCTTTGAGTTCCCTGGCTCTGAGCTTGGCCAGAGCTACTCCTGCTGCTGTGCAGGGTCCCTCGGGGTGGAGTCTGCCATCCAATTACCCAGGCTTTGCCTCCACACAGCCCTTAAGTGGCTGCTGAAGGGATGATTCGTCTTAAATCATCCTTCCTGCCAGCTTTCTTTGCTCTGCACCACGCTCTTGTTTGTTTAAACCAGTACAGTCACATATAAAACCCTGACAACACATGCTCAACGTGCAGGTAATAAAGAGGGCATCCTCTCAACAGCTTGTCCTCTTCACAATCCTTATGTTTGTGTATTGCTGTTTCCACTGCAACCCTGCAGGCTGGGATTTTGCTGGTGGGGAGGCACCAGGCTGAACATGCCTGTGAATCCCACCCTAAACTGTGCATTTGGCATAATCATGTGGTCTTAAAAGATGGTAAAAGCCAATAGATGGGATGTAATATCCCATTAGTTAATCGTGCATGCTCCACTGAGCTGGATTTGTGTTCCACGCAGGTTGCACACAGTGCTGCAGATATTGCGGCCCAATTTTTTCCTCATTCCAACATTTTAACTCTGCTGGATCCCATAGGTAGAAGTGGGTGATGAAGTGGGTGTGTGACCCCTGGAGCAGCCACCCTGTTGAAGGCAGTGCCACTCATGAAATTGGAGCCTGCCAAAAGCTCCAAGCAAAATTGCTTCTTGCATTTGTGGAAAAAAAACAAATGCCCAGCATGAAACAAACTCCTTCAGAAACACAGATGCAGGTTTACACCCAGGAGACTACAGTGAAAAAGTAAAATGCTGCATTGATTTAGAGGACCTGGAAGTTAAGCAGGTTTGGGTTGGTTTGTGGGCATGTTTCAGGGTCCCTGTCTCTGACACATCTCCCATTGGGAAGATATAGGTATGAAAACCCCAAAAGTTCGGCACTGGCTCCACGTACACCATTTGTGAGTTCCAGCAGTGTTTTACAGGAAGCTGATGTTGTCCCTACACAATCTGACCTGCACAATCAGCGCTGCAGGGCTCTCACAGGGTGAGCACCAGGAGCAGCCTGAGATTTTCCTGCATGTTACTGTTGTGAGCCACAATATCCTGAAAGTCTTTCTCCCAAACAAATCTTGGGACTTATTCCCAAGAGGGATTTTTTTTTTACCTTGGAGAGAATCCAGGGCTCATTCTTTTAGGCTATAAATTCTTCTGCGCAAAGATTTTTGTTTTCCTTTATGTCCCCAGCGCACCTCGTGCCACTGCCCATATAATATATTACCACATGAAAACATCATTTACATTTACATTCAGCCAAGGCTCCTTTTGCTCTCCCTCAGAAGGCTCAGAGAGCTCTGAGAGGCAGATGGGGTAAATCCCACCATGCTCACTCTGAGGGTCCTGCTCTAACCTGGCCCAAACCCAGCTCTGCCCAGGCCACCCCACCCACCTACACCCCCAAATCCCTCAAAACACAAAGGGCATGCAGAGCTGGCCCTTATCTGAGTTACAGGTTAGCTGGGAGTATCTTTACCTGATTTTTTTTACCCAAAAATCAAGGTAACACCACACAGAACATCCAGCGAGGAGAAAAAAACTCTGGAAATTTCTAAGTTCTGATGATCTTGTGAATTCCTCTAGCCTGCATAATAACAGGGATCATTAAAATGAAAACACTCTGTCATTACAGCCAGGAAAGGAATCTATACCACTTATATGATAATACTATGGAGCTACATAGAGGTTCATGAAATATGCATGTGCTTATATGCACCATGGTCTAACTTACATTTGTAATGCTAAGTGAAGAATCTCCCTGCAAAACACACACTCATGCAAAAACATTCCATTGGGGGAGGCTTAGTTTGATTTACCTCAGGTTAGCACTCTGTTTTCTTATTATTTTGGCATTTTATTGTGCTTGTTATGCAGAAATTCTGGCATTGAGCCTTCTCATACTCATATTGATGGATGGGAGGTCACTGAGGTTCAGCTCTGGGTCATTTTGTGCATCTCCCTTTTCCTGACATCTATCTGTACTGCTGGCTTCATGTTTAAAGCTTGGATTCTCCACTTTAGAAACAGCAACTAAATTACACATGCTGCATATTCTATATGTGAACGTGCCTCACACACAGAGGATTATTATTATTATTATTTGATAATTATATATTTGCATTTTAAAGATCTTCTCATAGCCATCAACATCCATTTATACAACACAGTATCCAAATATGCAGGAAATTATCTTCTGTGGCAGTGAATCTACAAACTAAGGCTCCACACAAGTTTAGTTTCGTGCCCTTTAGGCTACGCACAAGTTTAGTTTTGTGCGCTTTAGGCTTCACCTTCCAGCATGGGAAGGTTTGCATGGGTGGTATAAACATTTATGTGTTCGTAAATGCACTAAATGAAAGAAGGATGTGATCACAATGAGAGAATAAAAAAAATGCATCCTGAACTCAATACTCCCTGAATCTTAGGGCAAAGATTAAGAGACTCTGCATTTATCATTTTCAGTTTATATGGCTGAATTATGGCTTCAGGTTGCAACTGGTGTTATGCTGTAAGCACAGAAATTTGAGGAAATCACCCAGAGGAAACTGTACTTTTATCAGCAAATGAGTGGTTGGAGATTTAATTAAAATAATGGCGCCTCAGCCACGAAGGACTTCTCTATTGCTCATTGGTACTATATAATTGCTTTCAAGTGTCATGTTTCTGGAAAGGGAAGGAATATTTTTTGGATGCTGAAGAGGGAACTGGATAGATCCTGCAGTGATGGTGGGCTTGGCCCAAGCCATGACAAGCAGAGCCACTGGCACTCCTGGCCCTTGGCTCCCTTCCCTCAGCAGCAGGAGCTGCAGCCCTGGGAGGAATTTGCAATCCAGCCCCTGTTTTGTGCAAATGTTTGACACAAAACTGTGCTTGTCCACCTGAACATCCCAAGTATAGGGTATTGCTCAGACTGGACATTCAGTCTTGTGGGGAACTGGGGTTTTTTGAGGAATTAAACTTCAAGATTAAACAGTTTTCAATACATTTCTCCCAGCAGGGTCTCTCTGTGGCACAGCTGGCACTCGTTGTGCTGCCCCATGAATTTGGGGATGCTTGAAAAAGCTTTTTGTCCTCCCATTTGTCCAGGGGATTTTGGTGCACAGGGCTCTGTAATGGATGCACCCCACAGGATGCTCAGCCTTTTGCTGATGTTTTCCATTGCCAAGAGCTGACACACCAAGCTCTCAAATACTCTGTCTCCTTCTCAGCGTGGAGATTTTGGGGGGTTTTGTTGCAGGACTAACCCCAAACCTCCTGTGGCTCCCCAGGACCCTGGGGCCAAGCCCTGCCCTGGCAGAGGGGAGCTGTAATTGCACAGACAAGAACCAAACAAGGACAAATCAAAGATAAATCCTGCTCCTGCGGTTTGATACATTTATAAACACTTTTTTTCTTTTTTTCCTCTTGCAGCCTTTAGGACAAGTGTCTAACAGCCTATTTTTCCTTGGGTTTAGATTTTGAAGCCTGCTTCTCCCCAGGAAGTTGAATGGATGAGCAGGAGTTTGATATTATCTGCCCCTTGCTGTGGGAAATGTCAGAGGCATGCTATGACAAATGCCACTGCTCTCCTCTTTCAGAGGCAGGAGCATCAGCTGCCAGTCACACACAAACTGCTGGTGCGCATTACCAGGCAAGGAAAGCTGGCTTTTTCCCAAATCCACATTTGTGGAAGAAAAAAATGCCTGTGCACTCCTTTGCGGCAGAAATGAAAACCAAGATCAATGAGTGACTCTTTTTGAGTCTTATGTGCAAGGTAAAACTACTCTTTCACTCTGTGATAATGTCAAGTGCAGAGAAATATACACCCAGTGAGGTCATGGTCAGTTCAGGAGAAATATGTTTAAGAATAAATTGCCTTTTCTCTCTGTGTGGGGGTAGGGAGTGGCTTTTTGGTAATGAGCAGTGTATTAAATGGATGATTGACATATCTGAATGAAATATCATGAACATTAACAATTATGGGAAATTTTCTCTATTTATTTTTAATCAATGTGATATTTCTATTCTTAGCTCCGTGGCTGTTCCAGGCTTTTGGTGAAGGCAAACTGCTCCTTGCAGGCTTGACATTGATTTAAATGTTGTCAGGTGCATTTTGCAGCACAGCCCCACAGTTTTCCTAGGATTTACAGCAGTGTGAGGGTGAGATATGCATGGAGCCAGTGCAGAGAACCTGGGGACCAGGAGGCACAGTGCTCTGGAGGGGAGGAGAGGCTCAGACATCAGCCAGGAGCTGAGTGCAGCTGATTTGAACTGATTTGAACAGGTTTTGGATAGTGGTTTCTTATCAGGAATAGCAAGAAACCACCCTGAAGGTGCTAACTGGGTGAGAATCAGATCTTCCAGAGCTTTAACCACAGCAAGGAGCTGATGGAGTCAACAGTTCCCAGAGTCACTGAGAAAGTCAGAAGTTAATTTAGGGGGGAAAAAATTAAATCAAAACTTGGAATATCTACTGCAGAGGATTTCCTCAGGAAAGGTTTTTCTTCTTGATAGGTGACTTTGCGTCCATCCAAAATCTAAATTTGCTGCCCATGTAAGCCAGCACTGCTTCTTGCAAAAATTTCTATACAATATTGTGTGATAGGCATTCCAAGTTCTTTTTACTTTATAAACAAACCCTGACTTCACCTTTATTTTGTGTATCCCTGTATTTAATTTAGAATTTCAAGTAAATTAGCAAAATTGCCATTGAGAAGATCTCCCTTCTTTGTCCCAGAACAGAGCCCAATATTCCAGTGTGGGGATCCTGGTGCTGCTGTGGAATGTGTAACAGGTGATGGCTGAAATGGACATTTTCCTTTCTGTGTATAGTTCTCTTCTTGGATCCCTCAGGGAAGAGATTTGCCAAACCACTATTGGCTTCAATGTTTCTTTATTAAAATTAATTTATAAAATTGGGCATTAGAGGAAAGGCAGTCCTTATAATCCATCTACATTTTATGGCAATCCTACTTGGAGAAGAGGTGTGGAGGAAGCTGGTGGTGACCATGACTGCAGGGAATCTGTACTGGCTGAAGGACAAACTGTGGGGGATCAATCTGGAGAGAAATAATAATTTAAGGGTACTTTGGGGATTGATGTTAAGCCTTGTTTTATTTAATGAAATGAAAGATGGAGTAAACACCAGATAAATGCAACGTTTTCTAAACTGTGAAGTTGTTGTATCAGTTTGATAAAAGGCATAAATGAAGAAAAATAAAAAGGGGAGGAAGAAGAAGCTTCCTGGTAGAACATTGTGGTAAAATTCAAAATAACTGAAAAAGAAGAAATCGAGGAGGTAGGAAATCAGCTGGAGAAGGAAAAGGGATTTAGGAAGCAGCAATGACTTCAGGCAACTGCAGAAAGCAAAATGAGAATAATGTGGGCACGCAGAGCAGGAGCACAGGGAAGGAACCCCGGGTTAATGCTCTGTGTGTGTGTGTCATGGGCAGATGTCTCTTTAATGCCACAGAGCAGGACACCTCTGAAATACTGAGGACACTTTGTCCTGAAGGCTGGAATTCTCACAAATGCCCTGGACTTGCCAAAACCTGCTCTCATTGAGGATCCCGGGAGCTTTGCCATTGATTCCAATGGCAGCAGATTGGGGCCAGTGCTGAGACCTCTCTGAAATTGACCCTTGGAACACAAAAGAGGCTGACAAGTTAATTTGGCCTCAGAGGTAGGCAGCCAGGGTGATTAGAGAGGTTCATTTAAAAGACAATATTAAAATAATTGGCTGCATGTTGGCTGCAGGGATGCTTGGCAAGATAACGGCCTGAGCACCGGTTATCTGTGGGCAGCACCCAAAGCTGAGGTGCTAAATGTGGATCAGGAATGCCCAAAGGGCCAACATCTGGACTGAAAAACCACCATGAGAAATAAAGGTTGAAATGCAAAGTCCTTTGCCAGGATGAAGGGCAGCCAAGGACTATTCATCAAAAAGAAGTGCTAGGTTTTAAAAGACAGTGAGCAGAGCACATGAAATTGGAGTGCAGCACTAAGGGGACTCTTTCTCTCCTGGTTTCAGTCATTCCATAGCAATTAATTGGGTAGATATTTCTGGACAGAAGTTAGAATGCATTTTGGTTGACGGCAAACATTTCTCATCCCAGATGCAAAGCAATAATTTTACTTTTCCTCACGTCTTTTGAAGTGCTTGCACTTCTCTAAACCCCTCCTGTTATCCTCTTGTGACAGGGCTTTAAGAGGACATTAGAGGCTCAGTTTCTTTTATGGAGTGGTGACATTTGGGGACAGAAATGAGCAAAGACACTCCCAAGTGTGGGTTTGTATAACCCTGTTACTGCTCAGGGATGGAGAGCATTGGACTGATCTCTCTCTGACAGATTTCCTCTAAAGACATAATACCCTTCATGGAAAATAGCTAGGTATGATGTGTCAGTACAGCAGGAAACGTTGTTTAGAAACATCTGAATGCAGGTGTTTAATTTAGCTTTCATCTGGGGTCCACTAATGGACATGTTGTTAAATAGAGCATTTTACATCTCCCTGCAAAGCACCCGTGCTGCTGGGAACTTTTCAGGGCTGATTGTCACTAATGCCCACCAGCATGAAAGGGCTCTGGAGAAAATTATGTTTTTGCTGACATGAGATGAGGGGTGTAAAACTGTGTCAGGAGGTGCTTCCATCAAACCCTTAATGCAGAAATGTTTTGAGGACAGCACAGAGTAAATTCTGGGGTTCACTGAGAACCAAGCCAGGGCAGAAAGAACTAAAATATCAAAAAATGTTAAATCCAAATCAAGGGGAATTTCAGACATCTTGTTCCTCAGATATCTACTTTTGGTTTATTATAGATCCTTATTTGATATTACATATTTCATATCCTCACCCCAACCAAATATAGTGACATTTGCAATGCAAAGGAGGTCATTGTGTTACTACAAATGAAAAAATCACTTCTGCATTTGTTACCCTTAATCTATGATCTCATCTACAATATTTTATTCATAAATGCATATCTGCAAATCTAAAGTTAGTATCCACATAAAGTATTATAATAAACACCTATACAGAAATATTGGAGGATAAAGAGGTGAAATAAATCTTTCCACTACTATTCTGAATTTTTAAAAAAAGTTCAATCAGCTCTTATAATTCAATATCTTGGCAGTGAGATGAGCAAGAGATTTAAGGGCTTGATGCATTTCAGTGGAGATGCAGGAACTTTAGGTATGAGGAAGGAGGCTTCTGACTATGAGCCAGTATTGCCATCCTTGAGTACTCAGAGATTTTGATTTAACACTAAAGAAAATATTTGCAACTTCTTTTAATAAAGAGTAAAAAAAAGGGGATAATGTTTTCGACTAATGGGTTTTGTCACTTCAGGGTTACATTTCACTCTGCCTCTCACCTTCCTGTGATATTAACCAAATGCCAATATCCCTCCCTCATTCTGAAGGAATTGTTCTCAGTATTGGACAGAGAAGAAGAAAACAGCTGAAAAATTGTCAGCTATATGCTCTTTCCAGACAGCTGATAAAATGGAAGACTGATAGGGAAATGTGAAAGTTCCAACTATGGAAAAAATGCTTGGCAAATCCAGCCAAGGGGCAGAGCATGGCCCATGGATGTACTTGTCACAGGGACTGTTTGTGCTGCTGGGAAGGGATTGAGGTGCTCCAGGTGGAATCCCTGCTGCTCTGGGTGACAATGCCTTGGTCTCAAAGGTGAATGGCGTGTGCAGGATGGTTTTACAGGCATTTTGTTTCAGCACTATAGCAAGAACTTCTTATTTATCTAAGAATTGGTGTCTAAATACCGCAACATATTTTGGGTTCTTTGCAGTATTTGATGAGTGTTTAACACTGACTTGTATGTTTAAAAATTATGCCTTATCAGACATCCCAGGCATTTGGAAACTAGTTAAAGCTAATATTTTAAAATTAATATAGCTCTAAACAGTTTTCTCTGACCTACTAAAAATCATGCAACATTGCAGCCATAAAATCCTAAGTGAGCAAGATAAAGCTGTACTCCCACGACTCCAGGACTTCATAGAAAACTTTCAGCTATGGCAAGGCTCAAACTAAAGTCCCAAAAGCTGAGAAGTTGGGCAATACTAGTTATAGGTAGCTATTTATAAATTTTGGTTGGACCAGCAAGTCCTTTACAGTGTGATCCCAAGTAAATTTTGGAGCAGTGGCAAGATTGGGATCAGAGGCCCCGTTTGCCATGTGCCAATGATGACCCCAACTTAGAACATAACATTAGCCCAGGGTCAACCCAAGTTAATAATACCCATGTGGGAGCCAAATATGGATTTTTATTCATGGAATTACACATACCTTGTACATTCCTTGCATGTTCCAATGTATTTCCTATCTATGTGCATATGTGCATAGATAAATGTGTCAACAATGATGGAATCCATACAAATAGTGAAACATTTTAAGAGCAATTAAACAGATTAAATATGGCTCAAAAATAATTTTGAGAGATTCCATAGCTGATGGAGGAGGTGGTTTTCCCTTCCCCCTACCTCTTTCCCAACAAAAAACTTTAGAATGCAATGCATTTATTCCAAAATCAAATTTGCAGCTCGCTAAACTTTTTCTCTGTGTTCAGAATGTACCCACAGAATGAATTTATCAGAAATAATTAGTGTTTTTATAGCCAGTGCTGATTGCTGCAGCATCACATTCTGGTGCTGGTTTGTATAATTGCAAATCATTTCCTAGAGGTGTCACACAAAAGCAGAAGATGCCTTTTGGAGTAGTGTAGTGCCCATGGAATATAAGATTAACACTTGTGTAGTACAAGAAGACATTTAAAGGCTCACTATCTTTTTTTTTTTTCCTTTCTAACCTTGTTGATGTCATGAATATCAATTTACATCTTCCTTTTTTTTGAGATAATTTAACACTCCATTTAGTCATCCTTGGTAATGCAAATCAGATCAATTCTGCTGCCAGACTACAAGGTGATCTCCATTGTATCCCTTGGAAATGAGCGATCCATTTTTCTTCCTTTATTTTTATTAAAAGAAAAATCCTCCTTTTTAAGCCTTTTGATAAGAAACAATTGAGAATTCCAGGAATTTTAATCAGGGAGCAAAGTCGTAGCCACCCAAAAGCATTACCCTTTCCTCCTCAGTTATTCTGTCTGCCTCCTCTCCCTCCTTCCCGCTCAGCCCATTTGCATAACGTGATTAAGAGAGCAGTAATAATTACAGCAGCACATGAGGGATGTAGAGCCTTGCAGGAGGCAGCAATGCTGCCCTGCACATTTCCCAGGCGTGTGGAAGGGCCTGCAGGGTTTGGCTGTGTCCCAGCTCCACCTGCAAGGTCCCCAGGCCTCCTCTCCTGGAGCTGGGCTCGCACCAGGCCCTGTCCCACCCCTGGAGCTCCTGAGATCATCCTGAGACCCCACAAAGGTGCTCATCTCCCCCAAGGCAGAGTGGTCTCCTCACTGTTTTGCCTTCCTGAAGCTGTTCATACAAAGGCAGAAGATTCTGAACAATTCAAGTGATGCCTCAGGTTCTGGCTTTTCTATTTTCCACATTCTGTGCTGCTCTAGTGTGTGGGTCTGGGCTCACATCAGGGGATGCTGAGCTCTGTGCACAGAGCAGGGACACAAAACAATTCCTGCTCCAGCTGGGCACCAAGGACAAATGATCCAAATCTCAGCCCAAGAGCACAAACACCGTGGGCTGGAGAGAGAAAAACAAGCAGGGTGGGACTGCAGGGGCTAAAGCTGGAATGGGACAATGAACTGCAAGGTGCAAATGGAGCAGAACTGATCCAAGGGAGACACCCCGGGAGCGCTCGAGCATTTTGGGGATATTTTGGTTCATCTTGGGTTCATTCTGGGGCCATTTTGGTTCATCTTGGGTGCATTTTGGGACCATTTTGGTTCATCTTGGGTTCATTTTGGGACCATTTTGGTTCATCTTGGGTGCAGCCCTGGCTGGGCTCTTGTGCTGCCCAAGGTGGATCCATTGAGGAGATCCTTTTAATAAATCCCTGCTTTATTCCTTAATTCTGCCCAGCCTCAGTTCAAGGTCAGCCTTCACAAGGCATCACAAGGGAAACAATTTTCCATATAGAAATCAGTAGGCAAAGACTTAAAAGCCTTGAAGAACATTTGTTTTCGTAATTTTGTTGGTTTTGTGGGTTTTGTTATCACAGCTTGAGTTGCAGACATTTTGTGTGCTCGTGCGTGTTCTGTTCATGCCTTAGCTCTGCCCTACCATTAAAGGCTGCTGAGGCAAACATCACCTTAGAATGAGGAGATTCAATATGGAATTTCCACATCGTGTTATAAATCTGTTAACCAGGACCAGCTCCCTCAATAATCACCACTGCTTAAAGCCTCTCAGGTCCTTTCAGCCTTGCAGCATCTCCATGAAGGGGGAAGTGGCCAGGCAGCGATTGTTATCAAAGCACCAAAATAAACCCCTCCTGCAGCAGCAGAGCAGCACCTGCTGATCAGTGCTTCCCATCCTGCTGGATATACACCTGCTCATATTAAAGATGAAAATATATATTTTTCTCTTTATATTTATTTTCATTACACAAATGCAAGAACAAGAGCTGAACATATGCTATAAAAGAGGAAAGACCTCAAGGACTTGTACTTTTATGGCATAAATCAGATATAAATACATTCAGTGTTTCAGAGGGGAGAGGAAATCCAGATCTCTGAGCAAGTAGGGTTTTTTTCTATTGTGTGTATCCAGGTGCAAAAAAAGAACCTCAAAACCACTTGACAGTGTCTTCAAGCCAAATATACGTAATGTTGGGGTTTTTTTCTTCTAGAAAGGATTATCTGGTTTGGTTGTCCTGGGTTGGGTTTGCAGCCAGCTACAGATAAGGAGTGACCCATATGGTATCTGATAGCATTGATATTTCTGCCTGGCACACAAAGCCTGCTGCTGCAAAGTGGAAAGGTGCTGCAAACCCTCATGAAAACAAACACATAACACCCAGAAGGAAAGCAGAGCACGTCAGAGCTGAGTAACAGATTAAAAACCTTCCTCTGCTTCTGCAGGAAAGCCCAGAGGAGATGGGCTTTCCAAAAACTCTCCCATCCTGCAGCTCCCAGGGATGTTGGTAAGGGGATGGGCTGGTCCAGGCTGCTTATACTCCCCAGGCTCTTGAGCAACTCACCAGGACTGCAGGGAGGAGGAGGAGGAGGAGGAAATGGAGGCCAAGGATCTATTAGATAAAACATAAAACATAACAGCTTCTTGGTTTCCTATGGTGAATACTGGGGGTTCTTTTGATGCAATGATTTGTTCTTCAATTCATTTTCTGCTAGTTTTTTTGTAAATTCTTCAGCAATTCACTGGCCGAGCACTATTTTGCATAAAGACAGGTCAGCCCAGCCTGCCGAATGAAAGGCTTGCAGTGGAACCTGGCTTTCCAGGAGGGTGAATATCCTTTGATTCCCGAGTGTCTCACTCAGGAGGTCATTGTGGAGAGCTGTACATCCAGTTGTTCCCCTGGGAAGAGAGGGAAGGGTTATGGGGACAGACCTGGGAGCACAGATGTGCACAAGGAATGGAGTGTGCAGAGGGGGCAGCTGCCTTCCCCTCCTTCTGCAAGCCAGAGCTGGCTCTGTGGAAAGGAAAACCCTTCCCATGGCTTCACGTGAAAATAGCATGTGCAGAGGCGTCCACACAATTGATAATTAATTACAATTAACAAGAAATTAAAAATCTAGTTGCACACTGAAATATTATTACAGTTCTCTCTCTTGGTCCATTTCTTGGGGGTTGATTTGGGGACATCTTTATGGCAAATCTTCTGCAGAAAGCTTTTGCCTTTAAAATATAATGCACTGGTGATTTCTGATTTCACTCAGGAGGAAATGCCCAAGAAATTTTCACTCTAGAGGAAAATGCACCAAAAATATTCTTTTAAAGTTTTTGTTTCCATGGTTTAAAAGCTGTAATTATTTTAAATGCTTAATGGTAGCTCAGTATCTATACTAGTGACTGTTCACTTCTGTTTTGCCCTGTAAATTTATCCTATTAGTACACGTGTGAGTGTGTGCATTTATGTATATTTAAAACACATATGGTATGGAAAAAATATATATTTATCTATTAGAAGTTACTTGTTCTTCCATCTTTTCAAGTGTTTTGCTGCCAGCTGCCTGTATCAAAGGAAGGGAACAGCTGAAACATCACAGCACTCTAATTTTATGTCTATTGGGCACTGCTGCTTGCTGTATATTTTCTAAAAGAGTTTATTGTCCACTTGGGCTCTTTTAAAGGGAGGCTTGGCTACTGGGGACTTTAAAAGTGATGCAACTTAAATGCAAATCCATTCACCTTTTCTTCCATGCAGTAAATTCTACTACCTGTGCTCTGAAATGCAGAAGATAATTGTTACAGTATCCTATTTTTTAATCTAACGTTGACTCTTTGGGGCTAATTTATTTATATTTACTGCATCCAAATGTGGTGCAAATCTCAGGATACAGAAATCACTGAAAGACAGTTGTTTTTTCCTGTTAGAGGAGGATTTAACACCCTTGGTCACTGCTGGGCTGGTAATATTGCTTTCATTTCATCTTTGCTAAAGTTCCTATTCCTGAATGATGGTGATGTCCCTGGATTTGAAAACACAGCCATGGCAGAGGAGGTGCTGGTAGGAAAAAGTGAGGATGGGTGTGAAACACTGAGGTGGAGAAAATATTTCTTCTCCAGATCAGCAGAGTAACAGATGTGTTTCTGCTCTGCCTTTTGACTCCTTATGACTCATCTCCACAGTCAGGAATCAACACTGCATCCTCAAGAAGAGATTGAGTCCTTGACACTCAGAAATTCCTGTAACAGCCTGTGCTGAGCTCTGAGCATGTGCTCAGCTCTTAGCTTGCCCTCACTGATGCAGGGGTGGCAGAAATACTCATCTGTGATGCTCAGTTTTGTTGGGAAAAGCTTCCATCCATCTGAGGGATTTACATAATCGATTCCTGGGGCCACATTTTCAGTTCCAACAACAAGCTTCATTAATAACAGAGCTCATCTGTGTTTATGATGCTTGGTGGGACCATCCCCATCCAGGGTGGTCCAGAGGCTCAGGCAAGATGAGCTGGAATGCAGCAACACCTGCTCAGCTCCTTTTAGGTGTGTTTTGCAAATGGTTTTTCCTCTCTTGCATCACCTCAGTGATGCTTTTAATAACAATCCTCATCACGAGCAACCTTTCTGCACGGTCATGGGGATGTGCTGAGGCAAGCAAAACACTGTACATCGACGTGAAGAGCTGTTCTTTTCATAACAGGGAGCTGCAAGTGGAGACTTGATGCTCCATAAAACTCTGACATCCTGGAAAGGGAGTCCTAGATCTGTTTTATACGCTGTAGTAAAGGTGATCTTTGGAAATTGCTTGTTGAATAACTCCACAGCCTGCTGTACATCATTTTTATTGATGATAAGGAAGATGTCATCACTGTGGCTTGCCTTGGAGAGGAGGGTGGCGAGGCATTGGGCTGGTTGAAAATATGAAATTCCACATTAAAGACCTCGGTACCTGCTGTGGAAAGGAAATGTTCCCACCGGTACCCCCAGGTGTATTTTTAAATTTAGTTTATCAACAAAGTTTATTGACATCTCCCAGTGCTGCACAGCCCAATGGCACAGAACTCTGCAGCTTCCAGGAGAGCCTTTGCCCCTCTGCCAGGGATTCCTGTTTTTCAGTGCCATTTGGTGGTAGCTTGTGTGAATTCCTGGTTTTCAGTGCTGTTTGGTGGTAGCTTGTGTGAATTACTGACTTCTCTTCGCAGTCCAGCCATGGGGATGGACCTGTGCAGGTCTTTAACCTTCAAGCTCAGAATCACACCCCAGCCTGCTAAAGATGGTCAGGGTGGGTTTTATGGTGGCTGCAATGTGTGTTAGAGAAGAATGATTGCTTTTATGGGTGGAGCAGGATCTCTCTCCTCTGCTCTGTGTGTTGGATCATAAAGGGGTCACCTCTCTCATGGGGGATTTACGTGGGCAACTCTTCACTGTGTTACTGAGAGCAAAAAACCATTCCAGGGTATTATCAGAAGCAGTTTACAGATTAAATCATACAGCATGCACTGCTACAAGAAGACTTTGCAAATGGTCTCTCTCCTACATCAGCTTGTGTCCATTGAAATCGCACAAAACAATTAAAAATTAATCATGGTTAAAGCAAATGCTTGCTCTCCCCTTCAGATGGGTCCTTAAACTTATTTATAGAGCATTTTCTCCTGGAGTTTTCCACCTTCTTTTAGCCCTGGGAATAAGGGATGTGCATACACACCAGATTTGTCATGTTTCTATAGATCTCTCGGGTTACAACCTCAGTACCAAGAGCTGAACACAGCTGGTTTATGCTTGGGAAAGGAACTGTGAGGCAGCATCATCTGCAGCTAGGCAAATAAGGACTTAATGACTCCACAGATCATCATTCTGCTTTATTATCGAGTACTTGGCCTCATGACTGCAGTTTCTGGGTATCCCACACAGTATTTTCTGTACATTTTCTCCCTTTAGCTAAAATGTGATAGAGGCACCCCAGGGACTGGAGCCTTTGAGAATCTCCTGTTAGAGGGCAGCTGCCCCAACCTTCCTTCTAAGACATTGAGCTGTTTTTCATCTCTTCCTTCAGGAACCTCTGGAAAGGGGGCACACTTGAATCCTGAGAACTCACAGCGTTTGCCATACCTGCTTTCATTTCATAGCCAGCACTTCCTCAAGACATTTGCTTTCAGAGGCATTTTCCTCCTCTTTGTAGTTTTGATGGATTTTCAGCTTTTCCCATCCATTACTGGAAACAGGAATTAACCTTGAGTTTGAAGATTCATCGTCTGGTCATTACAGCATCCACAGCTGAGAGATGAGTCTTGTGTGAGCAGGGGAATGCAGCTGTTTGCATCCCAAAATGTGATGGGCTCTTCCTGTACCTGCTGCCACTCCTTGCCAAAATAGATTAATTGACAGATGCCTGCAGCTTCCAACAGGAGGAAAATGTATATGGTAACATTCATGAGATTTGAGTTTTCTCAGTGCTAAATGCTTGGAGGTCTCTCAGTCTGACCACCATGTCAGAAGGTCAAAGATGAAGGAAATTGGAAATTTCATAGAATCATGGCATGGTTTGGGTTGGAAGGGACCTTAAAACTCGCCGAGTCCAACCTGCTGCCATGGCTGGGACACTTTCCACTGTCCCGGGGTGCTCCAAGCCCCATCCAGCCTGGCCATGGGCACTGCCAGGGATGGGGCAGCCACAGCTGCTCTGGGCAAGCTGTGCCTCATCACCCTCCCACTTGGCAAGAATTTCTTCCCAATATCCAATGGGAAATTCTTCCCAATATCCAGGGTTAGATATTGGAAATTTCTTCCCAATATCCAATGGGAAATTCTTCCCAATATCCAGGGTTAGATATTGGAAATTTCTTCCCAATATCTAACCCTGCCCTCCTTCAGGTTAAAGTGACTTCTAAAACCTGCAGAAGCAACAATTACCCTTTGGGTGGGGTTTCTCAAGGATTTCTGGAGACCCAGTCTTGAGATCCCCAGCTAGGCAAGAGTCTCCAAAACCAGGAGTTGGGAACGGAGGATGTCCCACACCAGCCCAGCAGGACCCTGCTCTGAGCTGCTCCCTCTGAAGGGCTGGGCAGAGCTGCCACAGAGGCTGCACGCTGCTGTCAGCAGCCATTAAAAGCTTTAAAAAGGTGAAAACTCGTGGCAGCACTTAGCAAGTGCCAGGTTATTGGCTCGGTGTGCGAGGAGACCTGCGTGTCACATTTTATATCGCTGCACGCACCGGAGGAACATTTCATGTGTGCACACAAAGCTTATCAAACACTCTGCATTTAATAAATGTGTGTGTGTGAGTGAGGATGCTCAGCACTTGGCCATGCGAGGAGCAGCCTTTTTTTTGCAAATGAGGCCACCTGTTCCTCCTTCCCTGATTTGACAGGTTTTAGTCTCTCTTCTCTGCGAGTGGGCGGACAGTTGGATTTGATTTACTGGAGACTCTCCTCTGGTGTGATTGCAGCATAATTATATCGATAATCAGCTCTGTTTGTGGTCAAAATGTTCTCCAACACACACACACGCTCAGATCCCAGATCTTACAATGCCTGGAAAACCTGCCCTGCTTTCTGTTTCACAAAGGTTTGGTTATGTGATAAATATAGATTGATTTCTGAGGTCTCGTAGCTGTTACTCAATCGACCAAGGGTGTGTGGTAGACAATAAAATTTACAGTTATGCTTTGTAGGTATTTCATCAGGTGAGACTGGTCCTTGTTAGAGAAGTGTAAAAAATTGGAGAATCGATTTTTTTATTTTTTTTCCACTTATTTTGATATGCAGGTTCACCTGGAAAATGGGAAAGAGAGTAAAACTGTGGAAGGGGTGTTCATGCTACACAGGGAAAATATATACGCTTTTACACCAAAAAGATTGATCAAAATAATTTTGGAGAACATAGAGTTTTTCACTCATCTGAAAGCAAAAATTGTTCCATTTGTTTTTGCTATTTTTGAGCTTCAATAAAGTATAAAGGCAGATATAATTAGAAACATCCTTTCATTTTTAATAAGTGTCATTGGAAATACTTTTTAAGGGTCATGGCTTTTTTTAGATAGAGTTATTTTTCAGTTTTATTATTTTTAAATGGTTGCTGCATTGGATGCCCACTCATGGATTACCAATTGAGCAAGTATTTTATCATGGGAAAAAGTTGTTCCGAGCACTTGGGCTGGCTTTGAAACACACACAGAGCACTTTGCCATCAATGCCCATGCAATGAGTGTCGTGTAAATTACACTCAGAGACAACCCAAGTGCTTAAATGCTTTGGAAATGAGGGGTCTGGAATGGGTGTGTGTTGGACTGGATAAACCCTTAAACCAAGCCAAAAGCAGGCACAGGAATGGCAGCTGAGCAGCTGGAGAGGTGTGGAGTGGTGCCACCCACCCTCAGTGGCACCAGGAGCTGCATTCAGCAGGAATTTCCTGCATTTCTGTCCTCACCCCTTCAGCTGCTCCAACAGAGTAGCCTGTGGGTGAGGGTGAGGATGAGGATGAGGATGAGGATGAGGATGAGGATGAGGATGAGCATGAGTGGTGGTTCCCAAAGAAGCTTCTGGGCAGATTAATGTGGGTTTTTTCCAAACCAACAAAGCTGTTGCTGCTGAATGCTGAATGCTCAAACCAAGGCACCCCCACTGCCAACTCGGGGGCTGTTCTGGATAAACAGGGAGTGTCAGGACTGTAGGACTGGTGCAAACAGACCCTCTCCAAGTTGTGCATGCTGTGTAACTTCATTAGCACTGATGATGCTATTTCCCTCTCTATCCCACTGCTCCTAAAGCTCCTTGCTTGGTTTTAAGACAACCAAGGGTGCAGATGCCCAAGGTTACCCCACCCTCAGTGGGATTCACACCAGTCTGCAAGACCATGACAGACAAATGGTTGATTCCTTTGTGACACAAAAAATAAAAGGGAATCACTAAACCTTAATTAATTGTTGTAGCAAAGGCTCCCTCTGCCTTCAGCTCCACATTTCTCTCCTTGAGGAAATGCCACGCAGCAGGGGAGGGGAAGTTTTTCTCACCAAGAAATTCTTCATGAGGTTCCTTGGCTCACACTGACAGCCTGGCACACCTGGAGCCAAGGCAAGCTGCAATTGCCTTGGTTTTGGGGGAGCTGAAATGAATGACCAGATGTAAAAATGAGCAACACTGGACAATGTCACTGGGTTTAGTGGCTGGCCAAAGCCAGGCTAGCAGAAGATGTTCCAGAGAAAGTTGTGGCTGTGGCAAGGTGTGGTGAATCAGCCCTCAGCAAATTCCTCGTGCAGTGCCTTGGATTTGAAAATATTTAATAGAGAAGGGAAATCCTGGCTGGCTGGGGTTTATATTGTCTTTATCTCCTGGTCCTTCCTGCCTCAGCTCTCTGGGAGAGGAGATGGCAGCAATGCCTGTGACACCTCTGGGGCTTGCCACGTCCCATCGCCACCCAGAACATTTCCAGTAAATAAGGCAGGACTAAGGTGGTTTGCCAAAGTGGAAAATTTAATTTTATTGTTGACTACACTGAAACCTGGATGCTGTAGAGCTCGAGTTTTGCCTCTGTGTTCTTCCTCTTGAAGGTAATTGTGTGTTGTGCATCACAGTCTACCTGCAAGCACCTCTAACAATAACAAACCTGCAAAATATTAAAGTCCTCCCTGGTACTGTCCTGTATGGGGTCACACAATGGGTAGGACAGAGGAATAATTCATCAGAGCACTGGGAAAAGCTAATTTCTTTATATACATGCTGGAGGGAAAAGGTAGAAAGGAAACTTGGCAGGGAGGAATATCTAATATCTTGCTGCAAGTGATCTTAAAGATCACACGTCTTTAATAATATAAAAACCCATTTCATATTGATTTTCTGGCAGTTGTGTATTCTTAAATAGGCCAAGCAAAATTATAATATTTGTTTTGCTTTGTGAGCAGAAAAGTTAAATCATTTCAGCTCGAATAAAAAAAAATAAAAGGCAATAAACCCAGAATTATTCCCCCAGCCACAAGAATGAAAATTTCTGAAGATCTTAAAAACATCTTTAAATAAAATGCATTGAGAAAGACAGTAGTTCAAATAAGCTCAGCCCTTTTTTACATATAAAAAGCTAGAAACTATTTGCAGAGACAAATTCTTCTGATTTGATGTCACCATTTTAATAGTGAGGGAACCAAAACTCACCAGATCTGTTATGAGTCAGGTCTTCAATTAGTGTTTTGTTATCCTAAAATAATGGAAAACTCTAGAAAGGCTGGAGACTTTCAGTGTCTGCATGCATGGGAATGTGTTTATGTGAGTATTTAATAGAGGAAGATCTTTATCTTTAAAATTCATGTTTGAGTAGAAATTTAACCAGACCTTTGACTTCTTCATGCTGTGAAAATGGAAGGTGTTAACATTTTGCTGGTGAAATGTGTGCATTCAAAGCAGAGCCCAGCCTTTAAAATCCCTTGGGAATCTTGTTTGATAATTTTCTCCCTGGTAATATTTGTGTTTCTCTTGTGTGGATTTCTTCTTGTTGTTCCCTTACTTTGTGATTTTATCTATTCACCAAACAAATTGTTTTATCTATTTTATGAATGTGAGCCAGAGAATGTATTTATTAAGATAATGGGTCTGGAGAAAGAAAGATGAGGAGATTTCCCCTCTAGAAAATTGAACTTTAGTTAAGTGAAAATATGGAAAGGAACAAGTTTCTTCGTGTTTTTCCTTCTGTGTGAAGTCGAGGAGGGCACCAACCCTTCCCTTTTCCAGCCTTGCTGCTGTGTCACCCTTCCATTGAAAATCCAACTGCTGCACTGCAGGGTGCTCCTCTGGGATGGAGTGTTTGCAGTGGGTGGATGGGGATGGTGAAATTACAAGGGTAGATCAGATCCACACTCCACCCTGCTCCATTTGAGCACAGCAGCAATAAATGCACGGCTCAAAGAGTTTGTTTCACTTCTCGTAACTGCAGGTCATCCATCTTCAGCTACTGAGGTTCATCCATCACTGGTGCCTTCTGGAAATTGGATATGACCAATTGTACCTGAGTTTCAGGTGGTGAGGCCTTGGAGAGCTGCAATTTTTAAAAATAAGGACAGATCCATTCAGGTTTTTCTACTTGAAATGCTATTTCTGCATCTGAGACTGCCTGGCATTGATGTCCACTAGACATAGTCCAGCCTGAGATGAGAACTCCAGACAAAACCTACTTGTAGTTCCAGCACTTGGCTTCTATCTCTCTAAAGTACCTCTGGAAGCACCTTTCACTGCAGCCTTCTCCTTTCCATAGGTATTTTAGCTGTTATCACCCTCTCTGAGAAGGGTCTGTCTCACATGCAGTACCAGGTGAAGTGCAGTGTCCCAGCCCAGCAGAAACAGTGAATAATAACAAAAAACAAGATCTGCAGTGCTGAAATGTTTTCCTGTCCCTTGTTTCAGGCTGTTCTGGTGTCACTGTTGTGTTCTGTGTGAAGAGAATTGAAAGAACAGACCGTGGGAAACTTCTCCTTGGTAGAGTTCCTCCAGCAGCGAGCGAAATGCCAAGAGCTACATCCATGCTCTGAGCTTCATGTTAAAGAGGGGGCTATTTTTAGCAGTTTTACCCAGAAAGTACAAACTCTGAGCAGCACAGTGAGCTGAGTGTGCGCTTTGGAAAGCCCTTCTCGTGGTGAGTGCAGACAAACATGTCCCTGCTGAACCTCTGTGCTCAGCCAACGCCTCTGCAGCAGAGAGCAGCTCCTTTCTGCTCTCGTGGTGCTAAAGAAAATGTGGACTTTCTGAAGAAAACACATGGGGGTGTTCTCCTGTCTGGTGATCATGCTAATTTTTCCAATTACATTGGTTTTTTGACTCAGTGCTTGCCAGCAGCAGCAGTGCCAGGCTCTGGCACCAGGCTGCTCCGGGGGCTGTGACACAGAGGATGACAAAGATGCTTCTCTCAGCACAGCCCAGATGCAGCAAATTGAGTTTTCCCCAGCAAAGCAGAGCAGCAGGGCAGGGAAAACCCAGGGCACAGCACCTCCATGTGTGCTCAGCTCTGGTTGTATTCAGAAGCCCAGGTATAAAAGGTGTAAACCACCGTTTGGGGTTGTGCAGCTGGGATGCAGATGGGGCAGGAAAAGTTGAGATTTTGGGGAGAGAAATAACAAGGAGGAGGTAGCAAAGCCAGGAATGTGGATCCTGCAATGACCAAAAAAATTATAAAAACTAGAGGAAAAAGGAGAAAAATTAGAAACATCCAGGTTTTTTTCTAACCACACAGGATCCACTTCACCCCACCCTGGCATTTGGTCAAGTAGGACCCAAATGCTCTGCTCCTCTGGTGAAAACCAGCCTGGCATTTAGCAGATGTTGAGTCCAAGAACTCTAAGATCTACTGAGTATTACTACTGGCTATTTCAAAATTAAGTTTGTCTTCAGATCCTTATTTATGGAGCCAGCACAGACCTAGCAGTCTTCCCTAGCAAAAAATAGATTGTAATTTAAAAAAAAACCCAAACTTTACTGATAAATTAAATCAGATTTCAAAGTGGTTTTGGCAAAAGATAGATGAGAATTTTTGTACATTGCTGTTACGTTCATTAAAAGGTGTGATTCTTTCTTTCTTTCTTTCTTTTTTTCACATTCCTATGTGTCAGAGCTGGGCTAGCAAAAATTCAAATATAGACCAAGTTTAAGAGTGCAAGTTGTATTTTACTGTTACTCCTCAGGCTGGGAGTATGGCACATATAAGAGCATTTCACTTCCATGAGTAGCAGATGAAATAAAACATCCATTTCCTTTTCATGCACAGAAATAGTAATATTGGCTGCAGAAAGGAGATGACAATTTATTTTGAACACCAGTCATTGCAGGATGGTTACAGCAGAGTTAGGGCTGGCCTATGGCTGTGCTGCAGCCAGCAGGTTTCAGAGTGGTAATTTTGCCTAGGGATTGTCTGCAGGTTTTTTTGAAATGCATCTGTATCAAAAAATGGTCTTGGAACAGTTTCTGGGACAGATCCTCAAGCCTGTGTTACCTTCCCTCCAACCCAGCAGTGCTCCTGTCTGGAGCAGTGACAGCAAACTCTGATTTCCCATTTGCTAACTGGTATTAGCTCCGTGTTAAATTGTTCATCCTGACTGTCCATCAGGTTTCTCTTCTTTGTTTTCACAGGTTCTGATTCAGCAAGACATTAGCATATATATGAATTCAACTGTGTGACTATTTCCACTGAAATATAATAATAGCAGCTATAACAATGATAATAATTATAATAATGAGATGATGATGGTGATGGTGATGATGATGGTGATGGTGATAGTAATAATAATAATCTTTCAGCCCTAAAAGTGAAGCTTATGCTGCATTGTGCCATCCAATCCTTGCCTGAATGCTGATGTCTGAGGCATAGAGCAAAAGGCTTTATTGGAGCCAAAAGCTCAATCTGAACTGTTCACCACTCTAAACGAGCCAGGTGTTGGGTTTCTTGTTTAGCCTTGAGTCAAGCAAAGCTCTCCCCGAGCTCTGCAGAAGCATTATCAAATCTTCAGGCTCCTGCTCATGAGGATTTTCCCTTTTTTCCTTCTCCTCATCTTGTTGCATTCACCCCCGGCTGACAATCCCTGCCCACATCACTGATGCTGGGAGGCTCAGTAGCTTCAAGCCACTTCTTCAGACTGAGGGGGGGGAAAGAGAGAGAAAAAGGAGAGGAGACAAGGCAGGGAGATCTATCACATCAGCTTTGGGAGCCCTGGGACGTTCTGACTGTGCTGTGTGATGTTTCCTTGTGTTGAAGGCGCTTTGGGCAGGGGCTCTGGTCTCCCTTTCCAGTCCATCCCACCAGGCACGCTCACAGCGAGGAGCAGAGCAAATTCCAGATGGCATCCCACCCTCAGGGAGACTTCCAAGGCTTTTTGGGTTGTTCCTGCACAAACTGTAGCCTTAACCCCTAGCAAAGGGGCTCATTGCAGACAGAGAGAGGATTTGGAGCAATCCAGCTTTAAACAGCAGCACTGGAAAAGCAGCTGCTCATGGCTCGAGCTCTAAAAATGCATCAAATAGGTTAAAAAATACCTATTTTTAAGGTATTTTTATATATAATACCTTCAGTGACTTTTTAAGGCATTTTTATATATAATACCTTCAATGACTTCATACTGTCATCTGAGGAAGGCAGGAGGGAATTTAAAATCACCCAAAAATCAAAACCCAAATCAACTTAGAAGGACATAAACTGACCAAGAAGGAAAGGAGGCAGAAGAGAGGCTGAAGAGAGACTGTTCAAATGTATCAGGAGCCCGAGCAGCAGGCGAGGTCCCCAGGCTGCCACAGAGATGTGGGTGACCTTGGCCGAGCCTCTCAGCT
This sequence comes from Melozone crissalis, assembly GCF_028551555.1. Taxonomy (NCBI): domain Eukaryota; kingdom Metazoa; phylum Chordata; class Aves; order Passeriformes; family Passerellidae; genus Melozone; species Melozone crissalis. Next base: position 4,342,966 of record NW_026535785.1, read on the forward strand.
TTTGCTGGGCTTATGCTTTATCTGAACTGTCTTAGGCATTCAGGCTGCAAACCCTTCCCAGCTGGGACTGTCACTGCAGATTCACACGGTGCCAAGCAGGCAAGGTCCTGAGTGATTCTGCATTTCTGGGCACTGGGTAGAAAATAGCTGAAAAGGTCTGGGGTTAATGCGTGAAGATCAGGCATTACAGTGCATGTGGAAAGAGAATACAGCCTGCACTGAATTTTTCTCTCCAGAAGTCCTATTTATTTCCTTTTTACACCTGCAAGGAGTCCTAACCACAGCTGAAAACCAGTCACTTCTGTGCAAAAATGAAATAGCTATTTTTGAAACACACAGTAGTTTTGGACAGGCTATGAAGAATATTACATCTGATGGAAAGCAGAGCAGCAGCAGAGGTGGGCAGGATATAATTACCCAAATTGTGGTTTGGCCAGGACCGCAATAATATCCAGCATGAAATGCCATGGGGTTGTCAGTTCCTTTCAGTGTCCAGCACAAGTATCCAACAGGGTGTCCAGAGATGGCACCACCCCCAGCACAGATCATTCTCCATCCAAGGAAAGGTGTAATCAACTCAATTGCTCAGCAGCACTTTCTGTTTTGCTTAATATCTTCCTTTTCCCAAGCTGTATAATACCAAACCTATTTGCTTGTAAAATCTGCCCAAAACACTGCAAGGAGGGAGCCAGGGCATCCTTAAAACCATGGAACACATGTGGGGTTGGAATCCACTCTTGTTCCATGGGGTGGAAACAGGCTCCCTGGGTGGGTTAGGCAGGAGAGGTGAGTGCTAGTGATGTGCATGAATTAATTTTAAAAAGTGCCTCATGCCCAGGTTTGCCTCTGTGCTGGGACAGACGAACTCAGCAGCTATTTGGGGCTTAGTTAGGGGATCTTGCTTTAGTCAGGGAACCAGTCCTGAAGCCATGAACTGTAACAGGAGCAGCATGAGTGAAGGAAACCATCAAGGGGAGGAAGAAAAAAATAACAGGGAAGGTACCAGCTCTCAGGTTTTCACACTCCTTTCATCATCCAGAGCCTGCAAGGGCAACCCACGGAAGGGCCAAAGCCCTTCTCATCTCTCCCTGGGTCTCAGGGTGCTTGCTCCTTTTTTCCCCCTCAGAGAATAGAGAGGCTCCTGCAAGGAGAAATTATTCCTTGAACTTTGCAGGCTGGTTTTCATACATGAGCCTTTAGACTGCTCATTCTCGCTGATTTCTACTTCTGGCAGTACTATTCATGCAACCAGACTCTCTTTAGTAAGGGCTGGCAGGAGTAAGCTGACAAACCCTTTGGCAGTAGGGAGGGAAAAAAAAAAAAAGAAGAGCTTTTCTGCTTTTTTTCCTCACTAGAAGTAATTTGTGGCTCTATATTTGAAAGCTGCTTTTTACTGAATATAAAATTACTGTAATCCCAAAACGGTCTCCAAAGTGCCACAAAGTCGTATTTAAAATGTATGTTAATCTTTACATCACAAATGGCCTTCTCATTTCCCACTTTTGCAATTCCTTTTGCTTCTAAGAATTGTTTTTATTTACATCTCTATGAAAACAGAATCAATTCCCCTATACACACAGTTGCATATTCTTTGGAGTGAGTATATTGATTGAAAAACCTCCTACCACTCTTATTAATCTCAAGCAGTATTGACTAAGTACAGTTGTACATATCAGTTGTACATGTGGAAAGCTCACAAAATAACAATATCAATAATGTTCTGCAACAGAAACAATCGTTTTATAAATAATGAATGTGCCATATTGAATTTTACAGGTATTTGGGGCACTTTTTTACTTTTAAAGGCCCCGTGTCCAGCTTTGTTGACACCAATATAAATAAAAAATAAATCCATTGCATTCAATGCAGTTACATTGGAGCAAGAGCCAAAATAAGGGAGTCAGAGCAGTCATTTGTCAAAAACAGGAAAGTAGGACATGGCATAAGTACCATCTGTGGAGAGTGATTCATAAGAAAAGAATGCAGCATAATCAGTTAAATAAATACTACACTTGTGTTTTCTGATCTAAGTGGACCTTACTCCAGCACAAATCACAAAGCCAAAGCAATTGCAGGACACGTGGAATTTGTTATTCCAATACCTTGAACTAGGAGGAATTAACTACACTTTAAGCTAGAGCAAAGCCAGAGCCCTGCAATTATTCTTCTCCCCGACAAGCAGGATCTCAGTTTCTGCTTGGAGGGCCATGGCACAAGAGGCTGGAGCAGATCTTAGCCAATGAGTGACCTGAAGGATTGAGGTTTTGAGACAAGACACCCCCCAGCAGCCAGTGCTAATCCCCATTTTGGCTGTGCTGGCTCCATGTGGGCACACACCCAGCAGGGAGAGGCTGGAGGGGTTGGATCCCTTGCAGGGTGAGGGATGTAGGATGAGCAGTGCTGGTGTACAAAGGATTCTGTGTAAGCACAGCCTAAAACCAACTCTCAGGCCATGGGCAGGTTTGGAGGATGGATGGATGTGCTGGGAGCTGTAGGAGTGTCTGAGGATTTGGAGACAGAGGTGAGGAGAGCTGCAGGATGAAGACACATCTCAGGCTGGTTTCCCATCAGGATTTGGCCACAGTGTCCATGTCCAGGCAAGGAGATGAGAGCAAATATAAAAGCAGTGCTAAAATATCATCTGGAAAATAAATAGGGTGACTTGTGGGCAAAAGCATTTAATGTACACTCTCCTGTTTTTCTCTCAAGACTGGTTTTCTGCAGGGAATTTGCTTTGTGTGTGCTCTGCCTGTGTTTTCCAGAATCTTGACTCCATCAGAGTCATTATATCCTTCAAAGCTAGAATAAAAATTGGCATAATAAATACTTTAGCAATGAGTAAAATACTTAAAGTTACTTTAAAAGGTACAAGATTGTTATGATGAAAGGCACTACATATCTTTTATTTTTTTATTCACAATTATCACTTCAATCAGAGGTCCTAAAGATGTTCTGCATTAAGTGTTCGGTATCACCAAACTTGAGTGGAACAAAGCCCCTTCTCAAAAGGGATCTGAAATGTCAAGAAAAAAATTAGAAGGAAAAACACAACATGACTTGTCCCAGCAGGCAGCAAACCAAGGAACAGGCCTCAGGTCCTGTGGCTGAGAGCTGTAATTTTTCTTCCAGCCTCCATGGCCTCTTTCTGTTCAGATCTGTTCCTTCACCCTTTAGCTATTGTTACACTCTGGACTGCAGTGGACTTGATCCAGGAGGAAAATGCCCTTTAGTTACCAAGGATCAGATGGATATCTGGAGACTGGGTGCTTTGATTTAGTACCCTCAAGGTTTAAATTCTAATTTCAGCAGCGCTGGGGTTTGGGTGTGCCACTATGGACCAACTCCCTCATTTTGATCTGGTTAATCATGGCTGCAGTGACTCAGGCCCATACGTGCAAGCAAGGCTGGGACCCAGGAGAATGTGTCTCCCTCTGTATTTCCAGAACTTTTTGTTCTTGCTTGTTCCAATAATAAAAAGGGAAAAGCCTTTCTTTGGTGGCATTTTGGCATTTCTGCTGCTGTGACTCATCAGAGGTATGTAACAACAAGAGGAAACTTTTTCAAACTTATTGGCATTGGAAGGAGGCAAAAGTTTATTTTAATCCCCTTGCTTACATTTTCCCTTCTCTTTTACAATTCCATTTGTAAAAGGGAATGCAAATTACTGACACAATCTTAAACATGCAAAGAAGATGAGCATTTAGAAAACTGCATGGAATGTGCAATTCTAAATCTCTCCTAAAGTGCAAAACATTAAACTCAACCAAATTTTAGTATTTGAGCGCTGTCTGAAGGACAAAGGATGCTGCAAACATTACAAATGCACTAGCTTAATTTTTCAGTTTGTGACGGATTAGTTTTAACATGCATTTTAATTTGTAGTTGGATTTTATCAGCTGTAGACAAAGTTTGATAATCTCTTCTTGTTTAATTAGCACAATCCTCTTAGGAAGGAGAAAAGCACAGACAGTAGTAATTTATGTTCTCTGACAATTTCATACTGGCAACCTGGAATATCTTCTGTCTTTAAAACATGCCTACATGTGGCTCTTTCAAACATCTTTGTCCTCCCTTCTCTTTCTGTAGTGCATGCACTTGTAAGGGGAAAATAACAAGAGGGAGCTTACACTACAAAATAATTCCTCTGCATAAAGAGCCAAGAGAAGGTGTAAATAGACTGCATAAATAACAGCTGGCCCCTTAGAAACCAAGAGGAGCACTCAGAGAGGCTCCTCCGTTACCCTGCTTGATAAGTGAATCCACTCATTAACACTGGGGCTGTAATCTGGTTGGGTTTTGGGGTTGTCTTTGCATGGGTGGGAGCTGAATTAGACCCTTTGTTTCCATGTTTAACAAGCATTTGCTGTTCTGGAGAGTTATCTTGGGTGGGGGTCTGGTATTTCCTGCTGGTGTAAAGCAAAGGAAGTTTCTTGCCTCTGTTCAGATTCCATCCCATAAATCCATCCTCCTCACAGGGATGGTGCTCCACCTTGACCTGCTGTTCATGGATGTCCATGGGACTGCCTTAGTCAGGAACAGGGACTTGCAGCCTCTCCATCCCTTTTGGAGCTGAGCCTGTATCACCAGGTTCACGAGGTCAGCACAGACCTCCAGGACCAGGAGTTCTTGTAGGGGAAGGGAATGCACTGAGCCTCCCGTCCCAAAGGAGCTGGGCAGCAGCAGAGACACCCTGAGCCAGCAAAGCCTTGCAGGGGCAGAGGACAGTGACCTGTGCCTGTTCAGCTCGTCCACACAGCCAGCACAGCTGTCCCTGATGACTCCAGCCAGGCTTTGCCCTTCCACTGGGAAGAGCTCTTTGAGTTCCATGGCTTGTAAGGCCAGCAGGAGCAAGGCTGAGTTTGCTCTGTATCACACCCATACATAGGTATAACCATAGAAACCTGACATAAATCTTTTAGTGCATATTTTACACTGCAAGGCTTTTTAGGTCAGACTTTCAAAGGACTGAATATAATTTTTTTTTCATTCTTGCCTTCCTTTGACTCTGTTTTTAAAAATCAAAATCTTCCCCTCTGGTTCTGGCAAGCCCTAATGGTAAATTAATGCTGTTGTAATAACTTGGGCTGTGCCTTTGGAAGGCATCAGAAGACTCTTTTATTGCAGCTGCATCCAAGAGGCTCTACCCAGGTCCCAGCCCTCTGGGAGGCTGTTTTCCCATCCTTCCCTACCACTTTCCAAGCTGGAATAGATGAACATTGCTCTGTGCCCTCAGATGGCTGGAACAGCACTGTCAGAGGTATCATTTTCAGACTTGTGGTTTCAGTATGCTCATTTTGACCTTTAGGGGAAGCAACAGTGCCCTGACATTTAGGTTGGTTTATATCCCCCACAATCCCTTTTCAATTAAAGCTCATATCTTCAGGGCTCCCTCTGAGCACCCCACAAACATTTATGATAAATCCCCAACGAACCATCTCTGGATGGGCTGAGCTGTGCTTTCACCTGGCTTCCAGGCTGCTCTCAACACCAGAAACCCTTCATGTGACCCTCTCTGGATGTATTATTTTGGCCATGAAAATCCCAGAGCTGCCTTAAGGAGCTGTGGTGATTCAGATGGACGCGGTGGGGGAATATTCCAGCCTTCAGTGATGCAGAGCAAGAGGGCTGCTTCCCATGCTGATGAGGCCACTGGTGGTGCCCGTGGGGAGCTTGTCTCTTAATGATGTGTGAGAGAGGCTGCTGGGCCAGGGAGAGGCTGGGAGCAGCCAGCCACGGAGATAACTCCATCCTCTGCCTTGCAGTGTCGTTGGGAGCTGCTACATCCAAAATCCTGTGCAAAAATGCACCTCATGAATTAGCTGCTAAGCCCTGCTTCCCCTGCATTATCTGCTCGCACTGATGTCTCTACCTTCTCCCTCTGCCTTTGAAGTGGCTTCTTTGAAAGCTCAAATTCCGTGTGCTCAGGCTCAGTGGACTGGGATCACACTCCTTAAACCCCTCACCATCCCTGATTATGCTTTCCAGAATAAATGTATGCAGATATTGTTGCGTTTCCTTGCTTAATCTCAGCAGGCAAACTTCACTTTAAAGCAACTTCAGGCAATTATCACCCAGCCCTTCCCACATCAGCTTTTCTGACGCAGGGCCCAGGTTGGGCATGACAAGACCCAGATCAAAGAGTGCTCAAGTGCTGTTTTTGCTCCTGCACTAAATCTGCATTGGGCCAGCACGTGAAGGAAGAGCTCACCTGTGTTTGGAGACCTCAAAGCAGAGCATAATTCAGATTTCAAAGCAGAGATTTACCACTGCACACAGGTGACTCTGTGGCCAAGGGAAGGATCTAACAGGAATCTCAGCTGGAGGAACTGAAGCTTTAAGAGAGGGTTGCTGTAAAATATAAATGACAGCAAGTGTACCCATTTTTATCCGGGGTAGAATAGAATTTATTTACTTCCTGTGTATACCAAGCAAAAGAGTTTATCCCCTTTTTTAATTCACCTCTACTCAGCTGCTCTCCCAGTTAGAGCAGGATGTTTGCAATATTGACTTGTTCAGACTCCCTGGGTTGTTTTTAGGATGTTTTCTGGCTGTTTTTTAAACAGGTTGTTGTTGTTGTTTTACGTGTTTTGCTGCTGGCCATAGTCAGCAGTAGGAGTTCAGTGCATTATTCATAGAGGTGGTGTGAACCTGTGAACAAGCTAGATAGAAAACCCAAGATTTCTGCTACAGTAAATCACATCCTGCCTTTGCCTATCAGTAAATATTACCACAATTATTATTAAAATGTTAATACTATCAGCAGTGTTTTGCAGTGCAGGCATTAGGAAGCACAGCTGAGCTTGTCTGACCTGATCAGCTGAGGCAATGCTTGCATACTAATGAATTCATTGCCTTATTTGTCTCCTAATATGTTTTAAAAGGTAAATTAATGTTCTTCTACCTGGTCTTTAATGAATATCTTACATCCTGCATTAGGAGCTCATTTACTTTCCTCACCTATTGCCAGCACCAACCACAAAGAACAGTTAGAAATTTGCTGGCACAGGAAGCCATCATCTTCAGAGCTGCAGATTGCTTGGTAATGGGATTTTTTCCCTTTTCACACCTATGCTTGCAGCTAGGATAGTGTTTATATCCAGCTGATGAACTGTATTTGAAAGATTACTGGAATAATTAAGATTTCAAACAGAAACAGTTGCACATTCCCCTTTTCTTTTCCTATCAGCCCATATATAGGTGGCTGTGTCTTTTCCTATTGTAAAAATAAAGAGAATTATTGATGCTCCCTTGACATTTAGGGGCTGTCTTAAATGCAGTGCTATCATGTCCTCAATATAGCAATTTTTTTCAGAGAGACTTTTTATTTTACACAACAAAAGTGGGTTATTTTGGTTTGCCTTGTGCACCCTGACACCTCCACAGGCTCTGTAACCACCTTCCCTCAGGAGCCACAGCTGGGATACACACTACTCAGTGTATGTAGTTCATAATAAAGAACTTTTCTTTTTGGGCTTGATAAAATACAAGGAAACACCACATGGGGAGAGTCTGAGGTTCATCAAACCTGCTTTGGCAGTGGCTGTTAACAGATGAAGCCAGGAGCCCTCCAGATGTGAGCAGATGTTTTTTTCCTGCCATTCTCAGGGCCTTGCCACAGTTATGATCTTTGTGAGCTGGCTCAAACCACTGGGGTTTGGTTTATGCTGTGGTTCCTCATGTCCTGCGCCAGCAGAGCAGGAATTCAGGAGGGAGGGCTGTGAGCAGGGCACCCTCCTCATCAGCTGCTGAGGGCTGGAGCACCTCCCATGCACCCAGGCACCCCTGTCACACCACAGCCAGGGCCTGGGAAAATGTGGGATGCATGTTTGCAGCTGAAAAGTCTCGCCCAGTGTCTCTGCTCTCCCTTCCCCACTCAGAAAGTGAAGATAAGGATCCTCAGCTCCCTCCCCAGAGAGCAGGGAAGGTGTTTGTGTGTGTGTGTGACAGCCAGAACCACAGGATTGCAAATGTCTGGTTTAATGCTGCTCTGGGGGAAGGGAGGGGACCTGAGGAGGTGACAGTCAGGCTAATGAATGACAAAGTCCAGGTCCCTGTCAGTCACTGCTGGTCTGTGACAAGTTTTATCACCCTTTGATTTCGTGTTCCAGTAATGTGAGCATTGCAAGCACAGAGGGAGAGAGGGCCCATGGCTGGGAGAGTTTCAGTGTAAGTGAGCAAGAGATGAAAAAACCAAGGAGAAAAAAAAGGCCCAGGTGGAGCAGGATGCTCACAGCACAGGGTGAGGGGCCAAGCCCACGTGTCCAGGACTTTTGCCCATTGTTCTGTGCATTGGACCAGGCTTTTGCCCATTGTTCTGTGCATTGGACCAGGCTTTTGCCCATTGTTCTGTGCATTGGACCAGGCTTGTGCCCATTGTTCTGTGCATTGGACCAGGCTTTTCCCCAGAAACACATGGTGAGAATGAAGCAATAGCCCAAGACAAGAGCCATGGGATGTCCTTGTCACTGGACAGCTCTGGTGCAGCTGAATTTTGTACCACCAAAGCCCTTGGGTGCCAATGAGAGTTTTTCCAGAGATATTAACTGGCACAATAACCAGCCCTTGCTGGGTAATTTCTTTGACTAATTTTGTCGTTAAACATTTTCAAATTAAACATAAATTAAAAACAAAAAAGTGAAGAAGGAGTAAAAATATGGTTGGTTGGTTACTACCCATTTTAGAGTGTAATATTTCTGACAGTATGTGTAAGTTTCTCCATGGACAAAAGATCTCATGATTTATTGAGCCATTTATTAATTAGAAGATTACAGCATGACTGCTTCCCAGTAGCAAAGAAAAAAAAATAGACCTAGAGTTAATTATAAATGCTGTAAAAGACTATAAGATTCATAATCCAGCTCACACGTTCTTCTTGCTTGAAGTTATCCATGAAAACACTTAAAATACGTTCAGTATTAAATCTGCTAAATCCTCTTCAGCAAAAACCTTAAATTTAGGTAGGCACTGTTATGCCCATTCTTAGACAGATCCATAAAGTATGATTTCAGCATTGAAATCTCAATGTATACTGATATGGGCTGTGCTCCTTGTGTCTGGAGAGGTTCTGTCCATTCCTGGTGATGTTTCCTCCAAGATTTTCATCCCTCTGCCCTTCAAGGATCAGCACTGTGAGAAGCTGCAGCTCCTGACACCTGTCCCTCCAACATCTTCACTTTAGTGAAACAAGAAAATCTGATCCTTGTCTTTTGCTAAGAGTTTTGTTCCTATTTCCCACAGGATTTCTCTTTTTTTGTCAGTTTAATAGCCACAAGCTCTCTCTTTGCACTTGATAATCCCTTTGATCTTCTTCACTCATTGCTCTGCAAAGTGCCATAAGGATGTTACTACCTTTAATCTTTTTGCCATTGATCAGTAATATTCCTGTCTGCTGCTCCTCTGTGATTTCTTTGCTGAAATTGCCACTACATCCTCTCTACGTTTTCCTGGAGGAAGTGTCATAACATGGGGAGCTCTGCAGGAGAAGATTATAGATGCTGGAATGAGTTAAAGAGTTTGAGGAGAAGGGTCAGGACACCAAGAGCAAATTTATTGGATATTTATTACTCTATCTAGAAAAAGATACTGTAATATCTTTTTCTAGATAGAGTAAAAAAATTACATTTAATCACAGTCTCTGGTCCTTTGAGCTGCCTCTGCTTCCTTTCTCTTCAAGGCACAAAGAAGGAATTCTATAAACACTATGAGCTCCCATTTCTAGTGTTGCTCAATGGTTTGTGGGTGGAATGACATCCTTTTACAAGGCAAATAGGAGATTTCCAACTTGAGATCTGAGAATACCCAGCTTCCCTGCTGCTTCCTGAAGTAGGTCATTGCCAGGAGCAGATTAGCTGATGATGTTGCTGGTGATAACAGGGGATGCAAAGCAAAACCTAACCTTCTTTCCACAGCTATATTGCCTAACAGCAATAGTAATAACTAAAAAAAAAAAAAATATAGTGAGGAAAGTGATGCCACTGTGACTCAGAGCCTCACAAAAGGTAGGCACTGGATCAAGAAGAAATCTTTTGCATATGCTCATTATTCTGAGTATAATTACACTTCACTGCAAATGGGCTTCACCTGCCACATTTTGTATATAGGTTTTTAATTGTCTGAGTTGTGAGGCAGGGGAGGAAGGAGGCAGATTTGGTTGTGCCCATTATGTGTATGAAGAGCCTTTGCAAAACTGTAATTCAAATATGAGTCAGAGTTTTGAGTGCACCGAGGAGCGAACCTCAATTACTGACTTTCATGAAACTAAGATTGTAATGCATCAGTGGGAGAAATAACTTCATGTTAATCTGTTAATCATCTAAAAAGGGCAGGGTTTGGGGTGTTAGATTCAGCTCATGCTCTGTTACAAAGGTGAGATCTGCTCTGCCACAGGTATGGAGATGGAAAAGGGGTGTCTCCAAGATTCCATTTTTTAATAAACTCCCAAATGGAAGGTGGCTGTGTTGGCTGGGGGAGATCAGATGAGCTTTGCTGGATGTTTGTTCCAGTAGTGCCATCTCTGCCTGCTGTGGTGCCGTCTGACCTGCTTTATCCCTTTTTTCCTTAGCTGATTAAAGAACTTTGTTTTTTTCAATTCTAAGCAAGCAAGAGATCCTGCTGCTCCACTCACATGACTGGAGGTCTTTTATTTCCAGAGGGATTCTCTTCCTCGCAGCCCAGTGTTCAGATTTGCTTTTCAACCAGGAGTGAAGACAAGTCCCTCTACCAGAGCACAGGCTGCTAAGTGTCAGGGTTTATGATGTATGGCAGAGTGTCACCTGTGCAGAGAGGAATTATCCTCCCCACTCCCTCTGTATTTACACCTTGTATCTGTGAGTTATCACATATTTTCCTGGCCAAGGCCTTGATTGCCAGGAAAAAGAGTAATGGGCATGAGGGAAAATTCCTGTCTGGCTTCACCTTGGTATCTGGAGGGTGGTTATTTGCAAACACCCACTCAGGCTGTGCACAGAGAACCACACACAGGGCTTCATTCACCTCCTGATTCCATGTGGTGCAATTCTGCACAGCTCTGGAGCCTCCTTACTGTTCCTCAAATGTTTCCCAGTTTGGGGAAAGTTGTGGGTTTGAGGGGAGCTGAGGAGCCCCCCTGGGACACAAAGGCTGCAATCACAAATGTACAGGCTGAAGCCAGGCTGGCAGAGGGACTGGCTGTCACCTGAGCCCCCTTTGGTCACTGTCAGTACCCTGGGGATCCCCAGTGCTCCCAGCCCCAAATCCCACCCTGGCAGGTGTCCCCTCTGCAGGCCACAGTGCCATCAGCTGGTGGCAGAGCTGGAGGCTTCACTTGCAGCATCATTTTCTGTTTCTTGAATTATTTATTGCAATTATGCTGGCGATCCACACAAGTGGTGCTGCTGTGCACTGTATCCAGATGTCTGCAAACACACTCCCAGGGCCAGATCCTAATTTTAGCTGCCTCTGCAAAATATTCCTCTCTGGACTGAGGCCCTATTTGTGTTCCTGTTGAACTCTACAGCCAAGCAGATTGCTGGCTTAGGGAGCTAAACACTGCTCCTCTGAAAGACAGGGATCATGAAGGGCACAGATCTGAGCTGTGCAAGATGACTAAGTCAGGCTTCTTCTCCACATGGAGAGGAGACCAAGAGGCAGAGAGAGGAGCCAGGGCACAGCAAGGGTAAGATCATCTGCTCTAAAGGCTCTGCAGATGTGCAGCCCTACCCCATCCTTCCCCTGTGCATGGCAGAGCCCCAAGGCTGCAGATCCTCATCAAGCTTTGGTGTCACGAGGGAGCTGCAGGTGAGGTCCTGGAGCTTCAGTGAAGTCAGGGCTGTGATATTCATAACACCAAACCTGTCACCAGGAGATGCTGTCATCCAACCTGCTGCTCCTCATCTGAATGAATTGCTAAGCATGCATAATAAGATGCATCTATTTAGCAACAAATACAAGTTGTTTATCAGGAACTTGGTGTCAGGATGGGTTTTGCTTTGTTCAGTAGCATGTGGGGTCAGCCTGGGAGAAGGAGATGTGTCCCATTATTTAAAAACCCCCCAGGAAAAATGGCCACACAACATATGCCAGAGTCAGGGGTTTATTTATTTTTCAGTTCTGAATTGTTCCTATCCTTGTTTTGTCAAGATTTTTGGCTGAAGTTGATTTCCCTGTTCTCCTGATCGATTGGCTCGTAGGTCAGTTTGAACAGTGGGTAGGAAAGGAGTCAATATAGGAAAATCCACAAAATGTGTGAGATGGGGAACCAGTCCTGCTTCTTCTCACAGCCCTCTTTGCTTACCAAATTAAGCAGCTAATGTATTCTGAAGCTCAGTGTGTAGGAGCACACCAGGCTGCCCCAGCATGAGCGAGTTTCTGCACTGGACTCACATCTCCATTTATAGTTGTCATTATTATTGACACTGGTGGTAATTTTGTGTGTGCAACACCTCCAGGCTGAGCATTTGGGGCACAGTACAACTTATTTTCAGAGTGATGCAGGAGGTTTAACAACACAGGATTCAAATCCGTGCTGCTGTAAAAGGCATAATTTCTGTATGGTGTGCTATAATTATTGTACAGTATGTTTATTAATAATAAAAATCACATTGGGAAGCTTTCTGGCTGAAGTGCTGTGAGAAATGAGATGCTTCCACCATCTCCCAGTGGGCTTCCCCATCCCAGACAGCAATATTCTAATTAACTTTTGTCAAGTGGCCCTTTGAAACTAGGAAAATGAAGTGATCCAGAGGTGCCTACAGAGCTGTTGCTGATACCTGAAAAATTGCTTTCTATTCTCCACCAGAAAGAGGGGAGAAACCCACTTGCTAATGATCAATTTTCTACATGTGGTGTGTCTTGGGACAGCAGATTGACATGAACTTGGGGGAATGGAGCAAACCCCAAAACTGTCAGGATCCATAGATGAAAGGACAAAAGGCAAGGAAGAAAAAAGGAAAATCTTCCCCAAACTGCATGGCTCAGTGAGGAACGTTTATGCAAAAGGTGGTAACAGCATTTCTCTTGAGATGGAAAATAATGATGAACTACTGATACTGAAATATTTAGTGTCCATTTGAGGAAGAGTTAAAAATCAGCAGTACAGCTTTCCCAGAGTCTGCATACATTTGTAAAATAAAAAACTTAAGTCATAAATTCCCATCTCATTCATCTTCTCTCTCTCTCAAATTCATAGATTTTAATACCAGAAGAGACTAATATGAAATTTTTACTGACTGCTGAAGGGACTTTATTTCCATACAGGGGTCCTGCTGAGCCTTTCTCATCCCTACAGTTTTCTCCTACCCTTGGGGTTCACATTTCCCTGGGGTCCCACAGCTCTGGTGGCACCTCTGTACCCCCAGTGTACACAAAACTGCAAAATTGGCACCTTTGATTGCTTGTCAGGATTGAGGGGGTTGGCTTCTGTTCCATGAAGTGCCAGCCCATTTTTAGCCCAGCAGTGATAATAATCACATTTCTGAAATGTGCTCTCTGGGCACAAAATTACTTTGGTGCCTACCAAAGGTCTTGGCTACTTCTGTCAGCACTTTGGATCTTAAAGACCCTACAAGGAGCAAAGGGTGCAGTTTTTAATCTGGAAATACACAATATTTACCCACATCGGGAGCAAGAAGCTTGGCATTTCTCTGATGAGACTCAGCCCAGTAAATGTCCTCAGAGCCTCTTTCCCTTTTGGGTCTGAACGCATCCCAGCAGCTGCTGGTGCTTCCCTTCACTGCATTTTTACACATTTTTCTCTAATACAGCATCTCTCCTGAATGAAGGAGGGAAGATTTTGGTCCCTTTCGTTCAAACCTCAAATCTTCTATTTTCCAGGAATGAGTGGGGTCTTTATCAATCCTGTTTCCTGCACACAAATATATTTTTTTATGTTGATAGCCTTCCAGCTGTTTGTACATGCCTGTGTTCATTGCTTAAAAAAAAAAAAACAGCATTTCATTTTATCTGTGTGTGTATATGTAATAGGAAATGGAGATTCATTTCAACCTCAATCTTGTTATTACTTCCACAAAACAGACCCCTAATAACATACATAAAACTGCACAATTTTACAGTGCTGAATTGTTTTGACTTCATTTTGAGCAAGGAATCTGGGTTACAATGGGCAAGTTCATGAGATCATAAATTCTCACTTCTAAAACTGTGCCAGACACTGAAACTACCAACTACAGCTTTCACACACACATAAGTATTATAATTATGGAGTTTGCGAGGTAAATTTGAACACAAATGCTTGCTTTACAAATGTAGAGAGACAGAAATATTAATTATATGGTCTTTAAAGATAACCAATTAATTTTGTAAGGGAGGGGTTGGGAAAGTCCCCCTTTGAAGGTTGCCTCACAGTTTGAGCTGCTGTTGATAGAATGTATTTTTTGCTGCAATTTGTATTTTCTGGTGATAATGTAATAGGCATGAATATGATCCACAGTAAATGTAAGAATGAAGATAGAATTTGATATTGTTGGCTGTTCAGGAGGCTGCACATCACATTTTATTGCTGGACAGTATTTAATGCAAAGCTTAGAACAAGTCTTTTTAACTATAGACTCTTCTTTTGCGTCTTTGAATAGTATTTTAAGAGTGATTGTCAACTCTTCAACTTATTGCCTTGTGGAATAATTATATTAATTCATACAACCTGTAACCTGTGTCATTTCCAAGTTTGAAATTCACCATTCCTCACTGCTTGAATAAATCATGCCATTTTTAAATGTAAAAAATACATTTTATGTCAGTGCTCCTTTGCAGCTTTTTGTTTAACCCAGCCACTGTGCAGGGTGAATTTTTCCTCCTGGTATAATTAACTCAAATTAAGTGTGATTATCTGCCCCTCAGGTTTGCACAGGGGTGTCCCAGATGTGGAAGGTGACTGTCCCTGTGTTAATTTGGTTAAAGAACACCCCATGGTCTTACCCACAACTGGGGTCAGACCCACAAGCTGGCAAAGCTCTTGCCTTCGGAATTGTGAGCTGCCTGCTCTTCTTTGTGCATATTTCATGTGTTTGTGGGAGCTGGACAGAGTTTCTTGCTACAAACTAATGATTTGCTGGTTTCTCCAAGCTTTCTTCAGATGATCTCAAAGAAGGTTGGCTCTCAAAGGTGCAGGAATTAACACAGCACAGAGCAAAGTGGGGCTTCCCATTCAAATCCCAGCCATCTGACACCATGAAGCCTGGGAGAAGGAAGAGCAAAGGCTCTGCAGGTGCTTTTCAGACCCAGCTCCCTCCCCATGGACAGGGATGCAGCCCCTCATGTGAAGAAGCTGCTGCTCTGCTGGGTGTTGGCTCTGCTATGTCTCATCACACCACCAGGCTTAGCAGAAAAAAAATCAATTAATTAATTCTGCATGATCAAAGCAGACTGCTGGCTTTGCTCTTCCCCTCACAGCAGAGGAACCCTTCATGGGGAGAAGGCAGCAGGGTTTTCAGGCTGCTTGCTCTCCTGGGATGTGACCCTGCTGGAGAGTCACACACCCCTGAGCTCCCTGCCAGCCCTGCTGCATTCCTGGAGAAAGGAAGGCTTGATCCACCCAGCTCCAAAATGCTTTCATCCTTTGCTTTGTGAGATGCTCACATCCTAATATTTTGGAGAGCTGGTGCATTATCCCTGTGCTGCCTCCGTGCCTGCTCTATGGAAATTCATCTTCTCCAGAGCTGTTTCTGTGTGAAGTTGTGGTGCAGGCCTATTATCATTATTTAAAGTCATTTTTGCAGCAGCGTAATAGTAAAGCTTTTTATAAAATATATTATCATTCTGAACTTTGTTGTTAGCAAGAAAAAGCAGGAATAACAGCATGCTGGGTTCAGCCATCAATATAGAGGGTGTATCATCAGTCAAATCCATAAAGCTTTTAAGCTGTCTTGTTTCAAATTAAGGTTTACAATGCATTACAATGGCATATTTAAAACTGTGTACACGTTTTATCAGGTCCTCATGACTCTGTAAATACTCTCTGATTAGTAGGTCTAAACAGAGCAAACTTGATCCAAAGCTGACTTTTATAATTAAATCCATTATTTTGAAGGATGTTACCTCTGTTTGATGGGGGGACTGAGGGCTCTGTTTTCATTTCTCAACAAAGGCAAAATTAAATTGGAAACGACTTTGATATTCACCAAAATCTAACAAGATTGCTAAAACTGTTGAATCAGAAAATTGACATTACATGGAGACTTTGGGCAGGGTGTTACATTGTGGTAGTGAAGGGGAAAAATGAAAAAGGGGGCAATATTTATAAGCCTGGTACCTTAAAATAGTGTTTCCATGTCTCAGTGTCAGGGCTGCACAGTGCTGAATGGCCTCTGGGTACAGCAGGATGACATTAACATGCTCGAAAGATCTCACATTCACTTAGACAACCCAGAAAGGATGGAAAGGGGAGCAGATGTGGAATGGCTGGTCTGCAGTCAGGGACCATCCAGCAGGAGAGCTGTGATTGCAACCAAGGCTCCTCATTTGCAGTCTGGTGCTCTGAATTCAACCAGACAAAATCCACGTTCAGCTCCTGGTCATAGCTGCACATCCTGGCTGGCAGCTGTGTAGGAGAAGCCCTGCTTAACTTCTAAGGGTGGATGCAGCATTGTCAGTGGCAAATCTCCTCAATCTCCTCCCAGACTGCCAAGCATCTGCTCTGAATCTCTGTGCTTAACTTGGGATGGGAGAGGTTTGATAAGAAAGAATAGTTTGGTTTCCAGATCAAGGCTCCCCCAGCAAACCTGCCAAAGTGACCTTCCGCCTGAAAAATTTGGTGATTCATGCAAAGACAGAGTGGGGAGATGAGCTGGGATACAGAAGATGTGGATGCAATGGTAGGCATCAAGAAAATTTAATTTGATGCTGGAAAATAGCTTTCTTCTTCCCCTTTCCATTTAGAAATTTGTCACCCCATTGGTGATAAGAACCTCTGGGGTTGAGCAGAAGGTCTGCACAGCAGTGGGGGAGTAAAGAAGAATGCACAGAGATGGTGATGGAAGAAAGTGCCTGTGGAATAACATCAGGTGTACACGGACCTGTGAGATGAGCAAAGTCCTGATGGCAGTGCAGGAGATCAGGAGTTTCAGGTTGAATCATAATTGTATTTCCAAGTGTGACTGCTCTCTGAAATGTTGGCTAGAAAGAATAAGCTTCTAAGTTTCACATTCAGCCCACATTAAATTAATGGTATTTGAGTCATGCCTACAACTGGTGCAAAGGCAGGAGAAATCAGAGCCAGAAATCAAAAGCTCAGATCAAGCCTAAATATTCTCTTAACAGCCTTACTAAAGGCTGTGGTCAAGGCAAGAGTTGGCATTTAACTTTGACTATACAAGACTGACAACTAAATGAAGGGGAAATCAAAAGCCAGTTTAATTGTTGCCTGTTGTTATTGTCAAAATGACCGGCTAATTAAATATTTATTGTTTACTGGTTTCAAGCACACATTTGGCATGTTGGGATGCTGTGTAATCAGCAGATCATACATTTCCCCAGAAGGAAATAGTAGCCTACAAGAGCCTGTTGTGAGGATTAGCTGGCTAATGGGCTGGACTCGCCCCCCTGAGCAGGAGGGTGCAGCTCTGAGCTCCCAGCTGGAAGTGCTTCATGCTCCCATTCCATCCCCAGCAGGAGCATGCAGCTCTTTGCCTCCAGCCTGGGCTCTCTCCAGCCCTTCCAGCAGAAGCTGCCTGCCAGAAGCAGAGATTTAGCACAGCTGGCTCCATCCTCTGCTCCCTTTCCTTCCTTTCCCTCCTGTCTGGCCACGTCCAGCTCCTGTTCTTGATGGCTCACTGACTGCCCTGAGGAATGAGGCTGTGTTCTCTTCTCTGCCTAAAGAGTGCTTCCCAGCAAGGGGGGATTTCTGAGACCCCAGAAACCAGGATGCTTTCTGCTTGGGCTACAAATTATTGGATGTTTCCACCAGCAGGAAAAAGAGATCCTACAGGATCCCCCACTCCTGGCAAGCCTTAGATGAACAGTGGTCCTTTGGGGCACAGCAGTGACGTGTGAGACGTGGGGATAGTGCAAAGACCTTTGAAGATCAACAAAGTGTTAAAATGGGCAATGAAAGGCAGGAAGGGCAGTGAAGCTGGGGAAGGGTCTAGAGAAAAGTCCAGTCCTTTGAGGAGCTGCTGGGGGAGCTGGGGCTGTTCAGATTTGAGAAAATGAGGCTCAGGGGAGAGCTCTCTACAGTGAGCTGAAAGGAGGCTGCAGCAAAATAGAGTCAGCCTCTTCAAAGTATTAGCCAAGAGCAGCTGGCCTCAAGTTGCACCAGTGGAGGTTAAATTGGATATTAGCACTGAAAGGGTGATCAAGCATTGGCATAGACTGCCCAGGAGAGTGGTGGGGTCACCACCCTGGAGGGATTTCAGACTTGTAGATGTGGCACCTGGGGATGTGGGTTTGGCAGTGCTGGGTTAATGGTTGGAATTGATGATCTCAGAGGCTTTTTCCACCCTAAACTACCCTGTGTTCCTTTGTGCTCCCAGCTGCAACTGCAGCTTTTCAGTGGTGTTTTAGCGTGGGGGAGCAAGAACATGTGCACCACAGCATGGCTGGAATGGCTGGCAGCACTTGGGTGTCAGACCGGAGAGATGCTCCTGTGAGCCCTCAGTGGGTGCAGCACCAGCTGCTCTGGGAGAGGAAGGAATCACACCCACTTTGTACAGCACAAAACGCTTCATTCCTCCAAGGAGCCTTTTTTGTGATTTGCATCCTCAGTAGCACAATGGGGTCTCAGCAGACTGTCAGCCTCCCTCATTCCTGCCTAGCAGGGCACAGAGGGTGCCAGACCAGCCCTTCTCAGCTGCAAACATTGCAGGGGCACAGTGCCAAACTGTGAGTGAGCAAGGCTTGGGAATGCTCACGGGGCTGGAGACAGCCTCACTGGGAAGGAGGAGGAGAATCCAGGCAAGCCAAGCCAGAAGGAAGGTGGGAAAGTCTGCAGAAATGAGAGTGGGCTCATTGCAGGGAGCTTCAATCAGAGCTATCCACACTAACAATCCAACCAAAAAAAAAAAAGAAAAAGAAAAAAAAACACAAAAAGCAAAAGCTGGTATTTCCAATTCCTCAATTAAAATGTAATTTACACCCTGCGCTCTCCCCTCAGATAAAAGCATGCTTTGTTCACCCAAGTGTGAAGCAATATTTACAGAAACATTTTGTGGCTTTAATGCACTGCTGTGACAGAGGAGCTGTCTGTGCACACACGGACCAGCCCAGAGGCAGCTCCCATTCCAGGGCCCCAGGGCTGGGGACTGGGATAGCACTGGGGACCATTAGGAGTGGAATTTCTCCAGCCCAGGGCTCAGTTTGTGGCCATGGAATAAAAGCATCCTGCTATAAAGTGCAGCCCATCAGAGCCTGTGCTAGCTGGGCAGGTTGGGACCTTCCTGAGGAGCCATCCCTTCCTATAGCAGCTTCTGGGCCTCAGCAGAGGGTGTTTACACCGGCCAGAACCTCATTTTGGGGGTGTTTTCAGAGTCCACAGGGAGCTTTGAGCATGAAATGAGGTTTCACTGGGCTGGGAGGAATGGATAGGGGTGGGAGCAGGGATGTTCTTGTAGTTAGAGCTGCCTGTGTTAAGCAGGAGTTGAAGTGCTGAAGGATGCTTTCCCCTCCAGCACCTACACAAAGATGAGAAAAGATGTGTGGAGAAAGGGTTGTCCTTTGCTCTCTCATTTCTGATCCTTTTGACTGACTTGTGAAGATGATCACCTTCCAGGTCTCTCAACCCCAGACTGAAGAGCTTCTGGGATAATTAGGATAGGAAAAGCTTTCTGGTACTTACCCATTTGGTATGAGGACTTGGCACAAGGTCTTTCAATGCAAGGATTTAATTTCCAGTACAGAATCCCACACTCCCTTCAGTAGCTTCATTAGAAAATTCTGGCTATTTCAACCATCTTATTATTTTTCCAACTTACCTAAATGCATTCAAGGGCAATGAATATGCAGTTTGTGTTTAGGAGAAAAATCTGCATGAAAGTTAATGGAAATCTGCTAACAAGCACCCCACTTCCATTAATTGATTCCCTAATCCAGTGAAGCATTAGTCATATAATTAATTTCAAGCATTCGATCTCTACAATCAAAATTGCTGGCTCTGATCCGAAGCCAATCAAACCACCAGCAGCCGTGCCACTGATTTCCATGGATGAGATCCAAAGGAACTATGCACATGTTAAAATTAAACACATCCTTAATTGACTTGCTGGGGGCCACATTTAGATCTCCTTAAATTACCTGTGCCAAGCAGAGCCCTACAAATGCTCAAAAACGAGAACAAAAATGGAGCTACCTCCCAAAAAATGGTGCCTATCCTTGAGTATAAACTTACCCAGAGCGCTGCTGGGTTTTCCTGGGCTTTGGCTCTTGTCCCTAACCCACTTGCTAAATTAGCAAACTCAAGCCAGTGTGACACAGGCTGAGAAATATTTGGGGCCAAAGCCTCCCTTAGCACCTGACCTGGTCAGGGGGGTCAAGCTCCTCTCCTTAGCTCTGTGACAGCATGACTGCAAAACCAGCACAAAAGAGAGGAACTGCAGCCCATGGGGGACCTGAGGGGCTTTTTGTAGGGCAGAGCCTGCTGGAACTGAGCTTTTGTCCTAAATTTACCATCAGAACCCACAGCACAGCCCTGGACTGATCCCATCTCTTCTTATTTTGGATCCGTTCACTCGTGGTTCCTGTAAGACCTTTGCTAGGAGCACATGTGTCCATCTCAGTCTGGATCTAGGGGACAGCAGGGCTCCTCCGGGGAATCAGGAATTGCAGCAGGGAATTCAGTGACCCAGAATATCTCCCCATCCTCAAGAGACCAGTGTTGCAACAGCTGCCTAAAAAATTTACTTCAGACCAGAAAAACTCTCCAATTAGGCAATTAAACTGACAAAATACCTCCAGTTGTGAAGAAATCTAATAATTTGTGGGTTGGGGGCTTTTTGTGCTTTTTCCCCCCTACTAATTTTTTAATTATTATTATTACAGCAAGAATGGATTAGCTCTACGTACTCCTATCTTATTTGCAAGCCAAAGAATTATAGATAGTAATTGGATAATCTCTCAATTATCCCTAGTGACTTAATTATCATCATTAACTGTATTTATTTCACTAATGTGGTGGATTTCTTTTGGGGGTTTAGTTCTCCAGACCTATTAATTTGACTCATAATGGGGTATACTGAAAACAGCACGGCAGATTGATACAATTTTGTGCAAAATGAAGGGTCATACCTTCCAAAACACAAAGAAAAAAGCAAAACCCTTTCTATTTCAGGGATATCTCTTAACCCAGAACTTTCAGCTCAGAAGTTGATTATGTAAATTATGGAATTTCATCTACATTGCACTGAGTTTCTGAATGCACAGTGAAATTTGTTGTCTTGTGCTACAAGAAGAAACAGCTACTGTAAATTGAAAGTCAATGCAGACAGCAAACACAATGCCTTAAGGAGAGAGTGCCACGATCTGAAATTTCAGCAGGTAATGCAACTCCTTTGTCTGACTGGGGCACTTGTGTTTGACCATAATTAAAAAGCCCTGGAAGTGAAACTAATTCCTTCAGCTTTCTACCAGGAGATGGATTGCCTGACTAAAAAAATCTCATCCCCACAGCCTCCAACACAATGTCCAGAGCTGCTGCTGGATCCCAGAGGGGGCTGGAGCTGGGTATCCAACACTGCTAATCCTAATAATTAGGAACACACACAAAAGCTGGTCCAGCACCAACAAGCAGTAGGTGACAATTCTTATTCCTTTCTGTGCCAATTTTCTGTGTGGCTTTGTTTGTCTTTTGAAGAGCCTGAAGCAGAAAAATAGAACTGTTGGAAATTGCTTTACATTAGTTGATTATCTCTGGCTAAGTTGAGAGCGTTTGGCCTTGCTTATTTGGAATAATTTAACGTGAGAACCCCACAGAGGGTGGTAATTTACAGGGTATGGTCTCAATTGTGGGATGTTCACATCGTGAGGCAAAGGGCGGGGAACTGCCAAACATATTTAGATAAATCTTTGAACAGCTGCTTATTATTCCGGGCCTTATCTTGTTTCAGTAGACCAAATGCTGTTAAAATCTCTAACGTGCTCATATTAGAAGAAAAATCATTTGATGTTCTTTGTCTTTCAGGGCCATAAAGCCTGAATTTCCAATGTAACCCGTTCAAATGGGCTGTACGCACACATCTATTTGAATACATTATGTGAGGAGCCCTGCTGTAAGTAGAGGGTTGCTTTTTTTGGTTTTTTTGTCCCCAAATTGTCCAGGTTATTGCCTCGTGCCCCTTTGGGCTAAACAACCCCATCAGCCATCACATCCCACCTTTGGCAGTCAGAGCTTTGTCACTGCCTGCACTGGGGACCAGCCAGCAAGGGCACAGCTCAGTACCAGCACCTGCTACTGATGCAGCTTTTGATTACCTGAAGGATTATCTTGAATCGTGATTGTTATTTTTTTAATTACAATGGGTGAATTGCAATGCTGTCTCAGTAACCAGATTTCCATTTTATACATAAATATTGGCTTTTCAGTCTGGTGCAGCAGGAGGATACTCACACCTCTGCCAATAGCTTCCTCCTATGTAAGTAATTGGTTTTCTCAAGGTTATTTATTTAGATGATTATTTGATAGCAGACTGCAATTTTGTTGTCTTCAATGCACGAAAAGCTAATTTTTCTCTCTATTAATTTGTCCTCTGAACTTTATTCCTTCACTCAAGCTAGAGCCAAAAGACCAAGCCCAGCCATAGATCAAATGCCAATATCTGCTGTAAATCCATGTAAACCAATGGATTAAACAAGCAGAGAATCTGGGCCCATATATATTAGAGAACGAGAGAAATAAATCTCACCTGCACTGAGAGACTGCATTAGCTCATTGTGCTTGTAAGACTTTGAAAAACCTAATATAGATTCCTGTAGTGGATGAGCACGGGGAGCTCCATCATTTCCTACAACCACTACAACACTGAGCTGCTTTGTGCTTTTATTTTTGTGCCTTGTTAGGACGAGGCAGGGAGGTAGCTCAGGTGGGAAAGTCAATCAGTTGAACTGGATTTCATCTCGCAGCAAAAGGAGCTCAGGTGAAAACAGCCCCGTGTCAACGTGGAGTCGTGATGTTAAAATTTAATGTGCTTTAGCCAGGGCACTTCTAAATCACATCTCTGCTTAACCCAGTGCCTTTTATGAGTGTCCCCTGAGTGGCTACAACACAAATTTAGCCAAGATTTGCTTTATTTTCACAGAGTGTTGCAAAGGAGGTGGAATTGAGGCTGGATGGTGCCCACCCCTGCAGGATCACATCCCTCTGGTTCACTCCAGTGTTTCCAGAACAAATTTTTCCCCACAGGCAGAGCTGGAGATCCCTGTGCTGATTCTCTTGACGCCTGGTTTCTCTCTCAGACCTGGAGCAATTTGATAAGGTGAGAAGCTCAGCTCTCAGCTAAGACACCTTGAGCTTTTCTCATTGCAGAGAAAAGCCTGGAGGCATGAAATGGGGATATCTGGAAGGGCTCAAAAACTGGAGAGCAAAATAAACCTCTTGCCACAAATATTAACACTTGAAGCCCTTTCTCACGATCCTGAGGAATGAGGGCAGTGTCAAAATTTTGGGGAGACCTGAGCACTTGTGCTTAAGCATGCTGCTCATCCTTAGAGAAAGAGCTGCTAAATCTTTTGAGGTTTAGTAGCCTTTGTGGGAAATGAGAGGTACAAATGAGCAGGAACAAGGGTAGCATATCCTATCCATTTCCTTGCTGTTGCTGTTACATGGACTTACAGCACAGAAGGATTGTATTTAAATCCCCAAAAAGGTTTTTAATTTAAAAAAATTAATAAAAATATTCTGGTTTTGTAAAGTTCACCTTTCAGTGTAATCTTCCAGTGATTTAGAAATGTAATTATAAAGCAAATTGACAGTGCCCTTTAAAATATGTCATGTAGGGAAATTAATTCTAGTATTTCCTCTCTTTTCTTTCCTGTTTTTTTTTTTTCTCCACTGTCATATTTTGCACTAGAGAAAAGCCATTTGAAGGTCCAGTGAATCTTCCTTGCAGGAATGAAGAATAGAGAGGCAGGAACACCCAATCCCATCACATTCCTCTTTCTTGCACCTCACTTTAGCAGTTTCCTGTGTCACAAGCCAGATGCTCTTTCTCCTCAGTTCTTTCAGCCAGCATCAAACTGTGAGTTGCATGGAGTGGGACTAACCTGCTTAATTCCTCCAGTACCTTGGGCAATGTCTAGCTGACAGCACATAAGCACTTTGGGATGAAAGTTTGCTCACAGGAGGAGTAGCAGGATGAAGAGGGAAGCTCATCCCTCCCACACATCTCCCTCCAGCCTCTCCTGGCTTCCCAAGCACAGCCTGAATTATGTTGCTGCAATGCAACTTGCACAACTATAGGCTAATATAATTTGTCACAATTAGGGCTTGATTGGATGTTTTCATTCATTTTGATCCAGGCCCAACTGCTACAAATGACCTCTTAGGCTCAGAGTATGAAACAGATTTGCTGAACTGAGGGTGACCCTGTAAGGAGGACACGGGGAGCAGCTGTCCCCCATGGCCATCACCTCAGCTGCACCAGTGCCATCCAGACTTGGAAGCACTTGAAAGCAGGGAAAATATGCAGGGAATACCATTTAGGAACATTCCTAACTTAGGAGGAGTATTTTAGTCTCTTTGAGTATTTTCATCTCTGAAAGTGCAATGTCTGGCATCCATTTGGATGGAAAGATGGGAAGGGAGAGCAAATGGGAATTTTTCCTGCAGCTCCCCAGGTCTGCAGTGAGATCAGGGGCAGCAGCCCATGTGTGTGGGACAGAGGGGGGCCCTGCTGAAAGGTGAGGCAGCCACTGTCAGCCTGTTGGAGCTGCCCAGCTTGGAGCTCAGGCAGTAAAATGTGCTCCAGGCTGAGCCTCTCCCAGGAAGTCATTCCACTTTGCAGGGAACGCTGCTATAAATATGAAAAAAAAACTCCCCAAGCATGGATGGGCATTGTCTCATCCACCCTGATGAGTGCCCTGACCCACATTACCCCTTCAAATCTCCCACAGCAGAAGACAGAGCCCAGCCCTTTGTTTCCAGCTGGTGGAAGAGCTGCCAATCCCAAACACACGTGTCCAGCTGCAACCAGCACCCGAGGCCCTCAAAGCCCAGAGAGGACAGCTGGAGGCAGGGTGAGGTGCTCCAGAACATAAAGAGAAGTTTGAGGCTCTCAGCTTGGCTTGTTTTTTCAGTGTCCAGGGCACAAAGCATCCGCTTCACCCTGGCACCGCTTCTCTCCCGAAATAAGCGCTGATAATGACGGGATGACCGCTCCACTCTCCTCCTCTTGCTGTTAATGATGCTCATTATGCATTCAATAGGCTATTTTACAATATGAATTCATCTAGAAAAGGATAATTAGTCCACAGCTTGCTTTACATTTTATTTAATTTTCTTTACTTCTGTTCGGGGGGAAAAAAAAAAGAAAAAAAAGAAGTATGTAGGAATAGTGTTATTTTTGTAGCAAGGAAAATGGAGCTCTTTGATTATCCTCACTCACAAGAGATAGCACGAAAATGGTGCCCTGGTTTTTTGCTGAATAATTTCTTGCCATTGAGCATCCAAAAGAGCATTTTAATCTCAATGTACGCTCTGCTATTGTATCAAATTAAGAAGAGCAGGCACGGGAGGCTGCTCAGTGAAGAATCCTCTTTTCCATTAATTTGGATGTGTTAAGTGCACTTTCAGAAGCCAAAAATATTCTTGTAAAAACATGATTGCACAATGGGATTTCTTTCTAGGGCTTCAGTCAACTACCAGCATTCATCATTGCTAAAACTGAAGCGGGAGTGAGAGAGTAACATCTCCAATTAACAGAGGCACATTGCTGAGCTGTTTGTTTTGGTTGGGTCTGTTAGTGAGATCCTGTGGGGAAGGCTTCCTACAGACCTACCAGAGCAGAGGATTTGGGGCTCTGAATCCTTCCTTGCACTTCCAAATCCCTTCTGCTTTTCTCAAAATGGCCCAAAACAAAGCAGTCTCCGCTCAGAAGGCATTCAGACAAACTGATATTCAGCCTGTGAAATGGCAAGCATTATGCTCCAGGATGATAGAAATATATTCATTTCTATATTGGCAGCTGCAGTGCAATGAACTGATACCTCTGGTTCCCAGTGGTTTCCAGAAGATGAGGAATAAACTTGGTACTGGTCCCTTCATTGTTTCCAGCAGGGAAGGGTGTTGTGCTGCCACTGGAGATGTCTCTGCTCCCTTCATGGCTGCAGCTCCATTCCCCAGCCACAGATCCCCTGGACCAGGCCCCTCACCCAGGTGAGTTAAAGTCTGGTTAAGGGGAGCTCCCTCACCCCATTTTTGTGTGATGCACTACACACACAGGCAGCAGGAAACTGAGATCACAAGGTTTCCTCTTTCTGTCAAACAGAAATGGCATCCATACGTTTGGGGAAAAATACCTGGAGTTGCACTGGTGCATGGCAGCACTTCCTGGTGACTGACCCATTTATTGAGAGCTCAAGTACGATTTTCCTAAATAGTCCCTTGAGTCCCTGGCCAGCCCCTGCTCCAGGAATTTCCTAAAGGTGCTGTCTCCTGCACAGCTAGAGTCAATAAGGCATGAAAGAAATGAGATCTGAAACAGTGAAATGTATGAAATGTGAATTGCACAGCAGCCTTAGATTACAGCAAGTCCAACTGCAATGCCTGGTGCTTCCCTTCACTTTTATTTCTATTAATATTCCTCAAGCAACAGCAAAGATCGATTTGAAGTCGGGAGCACAGAGAGTCATGGGAGTTTCATTAGCATGCAAATCTGAGTGAATTCATTAGCCCTGCAACTGATGCTGATGCTCCTGGAAACTAGTAAAAGAGTAAAGTCTGCAGAAGTAAATCAGGCCGTGCTAATGAGCCTGTTAATAAAGCTTTTGTAAGCCTTTTCCAGAGCCAAAGTGACAAAGCACATTGTCAACGTTAAATCTCTGGTACTGAGCCTTAGATGAGGGACTCATATTTATTTTATTTTATTTTATTTAGTGTTAGGGAAGAAAGAAGAGGACTGTGGAGAAGGTAGAGAATGAGACAAAGGCAGTTACAGAATTTTCTCATCAGAGATAAAAGTATTGTGTGGCTGCAGAAAAGAGATGGAGTGACAATTGCAACCGTGCAAATAAGATCCATTTGACTGAAATTATATTTTAAAGAAAAACAGGAGACCAAATTTGTTATAATGGGCCTTTCACCTTCTGGCTGTATGTTCTCATTTTCCCTTTGCTTTATTAGGCATAATTTCAGGACTGTGTTTTGTTTCATCTTCTTCTGAACTTGCAGAAATGCTTAGGGCATTGATGCAGTGCTCAGCTCACTGGGGGCACCACAGCCCCTGCACCTTCTCCCTATGTGGGGTGCTTCAAGGGGAAACTGGACCCCCTTGGGACTCCAACCCCTTTGTTATAGGGACTGGAAAGACCTGTACCAGGGCAGCCTCTGTTCCTGCCCCTCATCTGTGGGATATGCTGGTCTGTGGCAAATCTGGTGGGCTCTGACAGACCCAGCTCCCTCAAACCAGGAGCTCTGTGGGGCAGGGAAGGGCCCTACTGGGAGCAGCCCAGCCAGCTGGGTCCGTGGCTGCAGGTGCAGAAGGGAATGAGAATTAGGAACATACCTGGTGGGAGCAGCAAGTGGTTCCTGGAGGTTGCTCTGATTTTTTTGCTGGTAGAGACAAAGCTGAGGAGGGGGAGCACATCGTATTTAACAGATTGAAATCTGCATTTCAGTCCATGCCGCCTTAGAGTAGAACCTTCCTCTGCGCACATGTCAGCATTTTTCAACCCTGTGGTCACAGGTAGGAGGGTGGGAACCCAAGGGACTGGGTGATGTTTAATCTGAAGATCAAAGCTTGCTTTTAGCACTGTAGCATTTCTGCCTTTACCTTCCATTCTGACACCATTTCAGCTGTTGCAGAGTTAGAGATCTCCTCTCTCTGCTATTGGACCAAGGCTTTAAATTCTCCAGGTGGGAAATAAATTGCAGGGCCCAATCCACAATCTCAGCCATGACCTGCAACACCAAGCTGGGATGAGGCTCATCTCCCTTGACCCTGTGTGTGCTTTGCACGGCAGCAGCAGCCACAGACAGCAAAAAGGCTGTGGGTTCACCAGGCTTCAAGGCAGAGATTAGGGGGAGGCCAGGTAGAAATCTATTTGGTTTCTTTTTGCAGCAGCCTCTTTGTGTAAAAGAGCTCGATGCAGGGGGAACCTGATTACTGCTTTCTCATCAAGTGGAAAAAGAAGTGCTTTATACACAGGCTGATGGAAAACTACTGGAATGCTTTTCAGTTCCCCTCTCTAACCCTTAGTGCTTTCTGGTGCCTTTAAGGGAACAAAAATCCAGGCTCGAAAAATGGGAGAAATATATCAAAATATATTTGGAGATAATGGCAAGTAATACAATAGGGAATGCAGCTGGGCAATAAAAGAGGCAAGGGGAAGGCATCAAAACTACCATCAGAGAGTGGAGGGAAAGAAAGAAGACAGGGAGAAAAGGTAAAAGCAAGGGTATGAAGGAAAAAAAGCCACTTGTACAATGGGGTGGCAAAGGACAAGGAGGAGATGAGGGAAGGAAGGGAGAGAACAGTGCAAGGAAAATGAAGAGACCCTGGGTGAGTGATGGAGTGGATTCATGGGCAGGCACAAGCAGGGAGGAGAAATGAAGTGGAAATGAAGCAAAGGGAAATGTGGAATGGCCATGGTGGTGCTGATCTGTTTCTGCTACAGCTGCAGAGTGATGGCAAATGTTTGCATTAATAACATCAATATCTGGTTATGTGAGGGGAGAGAGAGCCACGGCAGCTCCTGGCAGGAGCACTGCTCATTCAGGGCTGTGGATTGAGAGATGATGGGCATTTTCCACAGCCTCCTTGGGCTAAAAAGGGAAGAAAAGCACCAAGAGGTAGATGATGTCAAGGTCTGGGCCAATACCCATTGGTCTGACAACACACTTGTACCCTGAGCCTTTTTCTCCAGTGCTGGTAACCTGCCCAACGGCTCTGGAGAACTGAACTGAATTTAGTAAAATATCAGAAATCTTTCTGCCCTGTTCTCACACACAAGTTCACCCAAGGAGTCCATCTTGCTTTAGATCCCACAACTCCTGTGCTCAGCTCCATTTCTCATCACCTGCTGTACAATAGGCCACACTTGAGTTGCAATTGCACAGGCACCTTCCACACCAACTGCACCATATGCTTTGATTCCTCTTTCCTTTGTACTAAATCACAGTATGAGGTGGGTTTTTTTTTTTTAATTTGTTAGTTGGAGTTTGGGTTTTTGGTTTTTTTTTCTTTTCTGCAGCTGCAAAAGCTTTGGGAACATTTCTATAATAACTCCCATGCAGCTTGGTTTAGCAGATATTTGGGCTCTTTCATTCTTAGCTGCTGAATTACATTTGGTTATCAACATGCATTATATCTGCTGTCAATTAGCTGTTATCTAACACCGTGAAATGACTTAACTCCTTCAGCCTGCTCCAAGATCTGTCCCCTACCAGCGTGGCACAGCTTGTATCAGCTTGCAAAGATCCAGACAATTTTGTCACTTTTTTTTTCAACTGGTGCTCATTACAGCTAAAGGTCAGTTGTGTTTCCATTGTAAGCCTAGGGATAATGGCATGATCCAGCAAACTCTTTCTTGTGTAAAGTTAACAGGACGATTTGCATAAAAATCCTTACTAGGGGAGTAATTTGCAGGATTGCACCTTTTAAAACCCTTGCCTCAGGAGCAAGGCAAAAGCTGGAACCTGGAACAGCAATCTTCCAGAGCCATATTTTATCCGAGGAAACGATCAAAATTTAATGAGGAGAAAAAGGTACTTAATGGCTGTAGATAGTGTAATTTCAGCCATAAAAATGGGATCATCTTGTGAGGCATCTTGCTGTGGCCTTTCCAATCAATGGCACGGCTGGCAGAGCCTCGGCCCTTACAGGCCCTTACAGGCCCTAACAGGATGAAATCCTACAAGGCACCAGGCAAGAAGTCCCAACCCAAAGTGCACGTGATGGAGGAGTGATTGGGCTTTTCCTCCCTGAGATCTGTGCCTCCATGAAATCTTTTCCTCCCTGAAAACCCTTACAAGCCCTTACAGGTCCTTATAGGATGAAACTCTACAAGGCATCAGGCAAGAAGTCCCAACACAAAATGCACGGGATAGAGGAATAACTGGGCTTTTCCTCCCTGAAATCTATGCCTCCCTGAAATCTTTTCCTCTCTGAAAACACTTACAGGCCCTTACAGGCCCTTACAGGATCAAACCCTACAAGGCAGCAGGCAAGAAATCCCAACCCAAAATGCACATGATGGAGGAGTAACTGGGCTTTTCCTCCCTGAAATCTGTGCTTGGCTGCAAAGCTGTGGCCTGGCAGTGTTTGTAATAGAGCACAGAGGAATCTGAGGCAGAATGGCCTTGCAGTCATGGCTGGTGCTGCCTGCTGGCATCTCAGGAGGGTTTTCCTCTGCTCTCCCAGCAAACATTTCAAGGGTTTCACCAGCTCAGTTGTTTATCTCACTGGAGACTCCCTGAGGCTCAGTGCTTGCCTTGAAAATCTATTTACATTTTTAAATATATGCCAAAGTGTAAGCCCTGGGACGATTCGGAGAAGTTAGGTACGCAAAGCAACCAAAATAGAAGCAAAAAAAAAGTCCTCTAGCAAGCCTTGAGTGAGTATTTCTGCATGTTTCCTTGAACAGCCCAAATGTCAAATGCTAGCCTACATATCCCAGGTCACAGCTAAGAAAAGCAACGGATGGATTTGGCCATTGGAGAGCAAATATTAGTCCTGGACAAAGGCACTGCTTTATTTTCCAAGTGTACCAAAATTAGAGAACCCCCTAGTGCTGAATAATTTTGTTCTGGCTTGCTGTGAAAATTCCTGGTGTTCAATAGCCCTCCACAAGTTCTCATTTGATCCCTGTAGTGCTGTGCTCCTGTGGCTATATGTCAGCTGCAGTGGTGGTAAACATGTACACACCACTCATTGAAGGGCTTTTAAAAGGCTTCTCACTGTGCCCAGAAATTACACCTGTTCTTTCTTTCTTCCCCATGCTGTTGTCTTTGTTTCTCAAGCTATATTAAGCCCTTTTTTTTTTCTTTCCCCATTGAAAGAGTGGAAATGTAGAAACACCTTTAATCCTGCTTTCTCTCTGGCAAGCAAATTGTGCAGAGGGACAGAGATGGTTAATCTGAGCAGAGAGGAAAAAAATATGGGGATGGCAGCAGATGTCTGCCCCTCCTGAAGACACTTGACTTTTCAGGAGCTCTGTGGTGTTAGCTGAAATCCCTGGCAGCTGCAGTGCCTGGTTTCCCGGAGACGGGGACCCGTGATATTCTGAATATTCTGACTGTATGTTCTCTATCCAGAAATGGTGAAGGGAGACAGAGGATGTGGAAGCCAGAGGAGGTCTGTCAGAGGAGGGGGAAAGGGGAATGCAAGGGTGCCATGAGGCACTGGCCTCTAATGAACTTTTGCATTGTGGGAGAATTTTTCAATATTAAAGATGATTTGATAGAAACAAGAAGATGAAGTAATGCAAAATACCATACCTAAAAGGCTGTTTGATCTGTTTGCACTACGTTGCTAGAAAGGGGAATTCAAGGAGAGGTCCTGCTAATGTCAGTGGTCAGACTCTACACTGATCTCATTTGTACATTTATGGGGGAACTGTCACTCAAGAGAAAGACACAGAAATCAAAGAAACAAAAAAAGGAATCAACTTCAAGTGCTTGAACATCTCTGATAGCACAACAGTACTTTGGATGGTGTGAAGTCGATCAGTGAGGCTCTCTGATGAGGAACATGAATAAGAAATTTAAGACTTTTGAAGTGAAGTGCTGGTGTGGGACATGGTTGGTACCTCCTCTCTGGCAGCAACAAGTGCTAACAGTGACCCTGCACGGAATTTTAATGATCCAGCCCACCCCAGCGACTCTCCTGTAAGAGTTCCTGCATGTTCCTGGCAGTGATGCTGCTGTCAGCTCCACACCCCAGTCCCAGCAGGCTGCAGTCTTCTACAGCTCTTTATGTGGTTTTTTTTTCTATAGGACCAGACCCAACTTTTATTTTTTTCCCAGCACATGCCCAATTTGCAACATCAACATTGTGGTTTGCAGTTAAATATCTGCTGATGCAACTCTGCCGAGGACTTAGCCTTCAAGTTTTATCCAATTCATTTAAAAATAATAAAGCTCTTGCTCTGCATTTCCCAAATGCGAGAACCAAGCCTTGGAGGCATTTGCATTAATTATATTTCAATCTTAAAAAATGCCTTGTGAGCTTCCCCCTTGATTCATTGCAGTTCTTGAACCTCTGACTGATCACACTGGGAGTGATCAGCACGTCTGCTCTCCAGCTCAGATCCTGCCTCTCCATTCTGCAAGAGGAATTATCTCTGTCTTCACCCATAAAGCCAAGTGCACTTGTGCTTCCAACTTCCGAGGAGTTCAGGCAGTTCTCAGCGCTAAAGCTCCTATTAACGCCTGCAATTAGCACTGACAAAAGTGCTGTTCCCCCCTCTCCCTCCCCCAAACCACGCTGCCTTGATTGGTTTTTAAGAAAATCCCAGGGCACTGTAATACCTCCCTGGTAGTCATGTTTCAGCAGAACAGCAAAGTTAGTGAGGCGTGACAGTGCTCTTTTTTCTAAACCTATACTGAACATCCTTAATCAAGCTTTGCTTTTTTAAAAATAATGGGCCTAATTCTCTTTTGCCTTACAGTATATTCATGCTTGTGTGATTCCATCAGGACATATCCTCAGCTCGTGTAAACCAGCAGAGCTCTTCCGACTTCATTTAAACCCCAGGAACACTGGTAATAGCTGAAGATTCAGACTGCTGATTTCCAAGCTATTCCTGATTTATGTCAGTTCTAAAAGATAGTGGGTTCAAGCTTGCTTTTTTTTTTCCTTTTTTTGCCATTAGGTACAGTCTTTACCTCATTTATGTCAAATAATACATTAAGTACATCCAAGCAACTGCTTTTTCCTGACCTCTCGAAACCTCTCCATTCCTGCTGACCCTGTTGTAAAGCTTGCACACCCAGAAAACATCCACCAATCTCCCTAAAGACCCTCAGGAAGATCAGGCCAGACCATCAGGGAAAGTTGCTTCATACCACTAAACATACATTGTATTTGTTGTGCTCTCTAAATTAGATGTGTTCTTCCCATATGCAGACATACAATGACGTTTTTCCAAGGCCAGACTGTGCTGTCTCCAAAGATCTCCCAGGAGGAAAGCTTATGGATGCTTCAGCACATCCCTGCCATAATCCAGCAGCGACAACAAATCCTCAACCTTTGCACTGAGCAGGCTGATTTAGCTCTTCTCTCTCTTTTCTTCCATCCCATGTCCCACAGCCATCTCTCTGAGCAGCATCTGCAGCTCTGGGAAGAGCAGCAGGCAGGTAAGGAAAATGAAGAGGAGAGACACAGCATTCTTCCTCTCAGTGGTGTCAAATTCCTCTTTGGTAAGGTCCTGGCCAATTTGAAATGCAAGGAAAATGTGAACCAAGGCAGAAATGTGTTGAAGGGCTGCTGGGTTTGAGCCTGTTCCCATGATCAGAGAGCACACGTTTACAGGGGCAGTGCTGTGGTTGTCTGGCATTACACTGACGTTTAAATTAGGTACAGGCTCAGTGATAGCTCTGATTGCACCTGGGACCTCTGAGTGCAGCACAGGGCAAATAAATAATGATGTCTGTAGCAGCAGATAGAGATGCTGTTATTAACTTTGATACAGCAGTGTGAAACACTGGGTGAAACATCACACAGGCTGACAGATTAGAGATTTCATAGGCTTCAGGTACAAGAATAAAGAAAATAAAACCTGAAATGAACTTTCTGTGATAAAAGTTCATGGAAGAGGCTTTAACACCATGTGTTTCCCACTACTGTCTGCACCCAATACTCAATGTAGAAATATGAACTGTAGCAATTGAGCTGTAGTTCTGCTATAAAATTTTTATAAACTTGGGGTTTTATGGATCTGGATCACTGTAGAATAGTGAGCATGAAACCTGTTTCAGAGGAAAAGGGCCTAATTGTTGGTTTTGCAACTGACTCACTGCACTCAAAGACATAACTTGGGATCTATATTGTACTACACCAACCACACATACCTGAAAAAACATTCAGACTTGTTAATTCCATCCTGAACTATCAGTTATTCCATTGTTTCTCATCTCCCTTCCAAAGGAGCAAGGACAGAAGGAGGAGAGACACGAGGCAGGTAGCAGAAAGCAAACCACAGGAGTGTTTGCAAAGGCTTCCTTGACACGTTACACTGTGTAAAACACTGAGACATCTGTCAATACATTTCTGGGACTCCTTTACACAATCTCTTGCAGAGGGAGCCACTTCAGTACTCTGGGCACTCTCACAGTAAAGTCAGTTGCCCACAAAAACCTTCACTGCTCCCAGTTGTGCTTTGATGTCTCCATGGCTCTGAGCTGCCAGGACTGGGACCATTTCATGTCTCCCACGTGAAATCAAAATGCATTCACCTTTCCAAAATGCTTCATTTCTCTTTCATATTTGGAGCTTGGCTGCACAAGCCAGAAGAATTTGGTGTCATCTGGAGGACAAGCCCTGGCACCTCAAATGTTTCCCTTCCTGTAGGATTATTGTCACCATTTATCATCCTGGGTGCATCTGAGGTATGAGTCCTTGCTCCTCAGCCCACCAGTGACATCAACAGAGAGAACACCACACTTTTGTGCAACTGTTCCCTCTCAGCTGTTCATCTTTTAATAGAGTTCTGGATGAGCAAATCAGGATGATTTTATGGTGTGCTGCCAGTTGTGACTCACTGGTTTTTCCAGCACTTGAGACACCAGTGTTTGTGTCCTGCAGAGAGAAGCCTTTCCACACGTTCCTCCAGCCCAGTGAGAGCTGCTGAGTCCCTGCTGGCACTCTGAGCAAGGCTGTCCACGCCTCCATGCCCACCATGGGGGCCCAACAAGAAAGGAAAGGCACTGGTGAAGGCTCAAACCAACATTTATTAATAGTTCTAATTAATAAAAATTAATGCAGTGTCTTTTCTCAATCATCTCCCCCACAATGGGGGAATTTTTGTTTCCCCCATGATGTTAGGGAGTGGGATTCAATGTTACTCTTTTCTAACCTATAGAAGAGCAGGACTAACGATCATGAACACTTTATTTTAGCTTCAGCCTGATTCAGAGACCACATCCTGAGATGTAAATCAGAACTCTGATACACTGGAATAAAACTGGTTTGTGTTAGAGGGGAAAAGCAGGTTCAGTTTGGTCTAAATTATGTTCTTGCACATCAGCACTCCTTCCCAGGAAGGCAGGGGCTCTCCAGGACATTAGCTGTTTTCTGTTGTGGATAAGATATATTGGCTGAAATCTGCTGCAGGTTAGGAGGCCTCTTTCACAATGATGTTTCATGAAATCAAGTGTAGGACAGTGCCCTCCCTCTCCCCACAGTACATTAGGGTTGAACCCATGGAAATTATACAGTTCTTGAAAAACACTTGGTGAATCTACATAATTAAAAATCTTTCCTGCTGGGGGTTAATGATTTGGGGAGATTAACTTGATAATGTAGTGTAAAATGTCGAAATCAAAGTGTGCATCCAGAAACACTGGTGCAACTCTTCAATGAGAGACAATTTTAAGTAAACAACCAGAGAAAGTATTTTGCAATTAAATTAAAGATGTTTCCAAACTACTGTGCTTTGCTATAAAAAAGCATCATCTTGAAAAGTCAAGTTTCATTTATTTTAATTAGTGCTGTCATGAAGTATTCCATTTGGCAAACACTGACTAACAAACCCCTTTCCAGACACCAATTTGAAATCTAATAGTAAAAAATAATCACAGATCCTTCTCATGGCGTCTTCTGGCCCAGTTCTCAGGTGGTTGAGATCAGCCTCACTCCAGCAAAGTCAGTGTGGCATCCTGATTTATTCTAGGTAAAAACAGAGGCTTTACCCTCCCTGTATCCCCTTTGGGAGGCAAACTGACATCAGCTGCTTTCAGGAAGACTCAGGTTCAAAGCTGTGTGTGCTGGGATCATCCCTGGTCCCTTTCACTCTCCTCACACTCGAGTTATTTAACTGGAGAGGCGTCAGTATCAAATTGATGGAAAGCCAAAGTGATCTTGATCCTCCTTTGAGACTTATTGTTGAATTGCATTATATATAAGCAGAGAAGCTTTTTTTATTATTAATGGGATAGAAAATCAGAACCATCAAGGAAAATGATATAATTCCTATTAAGATGGATGAGTTGAAGTTAAGTCTCTGTGTATCCCTAACAAGATTGTTCTCTGCAGCTCCTGCAGAAGCACATTGCCCTTCCAAGGGAAAACCTCACTCTGGTGGGGAGATGCTGGGGGAAATGCCATGAGCTCCTCCTGGGCAGTTCCCCAGGCTGGCAGGCAGCTGTGCAGGCAGTGCCCACACGTGTCCAGGCACGAGGCTGCCTGGGGGCCTGCCCCAGGGCGGCAAATCTGGGGCTGCCACCCCAGGAGCTGACCTTCCTCAGGATCTCTTGTTTAAATCCTTTTCTCTGCCATCCAATTTGTTTTCACATCTGCCAAGTATTGCATCTCCTTCTGCATGTCCAATGAGGGGATTATTTCGCAGGCTTAAATCTCACTCCTAAAAAAAGAAAGTTACACTGATAAATACTTGTTGTCTACACTGGGAGGCTGGTGAGGAATAAATGGAAGTGAGTGCGAAGGGCACTGTCAATTCTGCAGAAATGCCTCTTATTTCACATGGCTCCCATCACATCCAGAGGGCTCAAAGCAGTCTTTGTGCAGCACAAAGTGCCCTCCCGGGAGCGAGTGAGGAGCAGCTGTTCTGGGCTGCTCCCTCACTTAGGTAAACCCCTCTATATAAAAATCTAAATGTCCCTTTTTGATTTCACCCTGTTGCTCACAGCTAAAAGCCCCTGTTCCACCTTAATCCATCCATTTTCTTGCTAACACCCTTCAAATGCTTACAGACCCTTTCCTCTCCTCCCCATTTAGCCGTGCTTTAATCTCCCCTCTTTATTCATGCCCACCAATCAATCTCTCCTGCCCCTAATCAGGGCAGTGCAGAGCTCTGCCAGCAGCTCCCTCCTGTCCCTGTGCCACTAACGAGCAGCACCAAGGGCTACAGCCTGGCAGGTGGTGCAGCCTCCTGCTCTGAGGGCTGCCCAGCACCCAGCCCCAGGGAGTTGTGTTTTCCTTCCCCCTGACACCTCCTAATGCAAAATCAAAGTCTGTTTTCCTCCTGTTGGCAGCCTGACGTATCATATCCCCATTAGTGTCATTTGGGGAAGAATGGCTTTGTACAGATAATAATAATTTTCATTTCCCCATTCAGAATCTCCTCTTCTACCTGTGGGTAACTGATTGAGTGCTGAGAACACTCCCTCTTTCCTTCTTACCTTATAATAAGCACCAGCACATCTCTGCCAGTGTTGAACTCAGCAAGTGAGCTCGCTGCACCTTCGAGTGGATCCTAATCCAAACATTATATGGCTGAAAGCATTTGAGTGCTTAAAGGATTCACAGCTTTTCTCTCTGGCCCCCAAGGGTATTACACACAAACCAGCCTGGCAGCAGGTCCCTCCCCAAACCTCTACAGCAGCAGCAAGACCCTGAATAGCCTCTATCTACCTATGCAGACTCCTGTATCTGGTTTCCTCTCCACTGCTGATCTGCCATCGAAATTGCTACTCTTGAGTTGTCTTTCACTGTGTTTTCCCCAATCTGTCAGATCTTCATTTGAAGAATATCTTTGTTTTTCTTATTCTTGCAGTCAGAATAGGTTATGGTGAGCTGGTCCCTGTCTGGTGTCTTTGGGCACCCAGGAGCAAGCTGAGTGCTAGATTTGGAGCCAACAGTCAGCTGCGCCCCAGACTAGGAATTTTGCTCTGGTTTATTTTCTTGCCCACTCCTTATAGAAACAAAGCAATCTCTTTCTGCTGTTGAATGCATCCAGTCAAGAGATCCTTCTTACAGTTGTGGGGTTTTGCCCCTCGCTGAAATCTGCATGTGTTAGCTGGTGAAGGGAGCTCACAGCTGCAGGTGCAGGGAGGATGTCGCACAGACTCCCCTGGGTCAGACTTTGAGCTCACATCTTCTGCAGTGGAGGCAAGCTGGACTGGATGATTGCTTTGATCACCCCTGTTCTGGTATGTCTATTGCTCCTCAGTTTGATTTGCTCATGTTTCACCCCCACCGAGTTGATTTTTGTCCTGTTTCTGGTTGCCATGACACTCCTTTTCTCTACTTTTATTATTATCTACACATGAGGGGACCTGGCCTTCCCCTTGAACATCTCCTGTGAGTGACCACATCTTTTCTCATCACAGTGCATTTCCAGTCACTGACAAACAGTGCCAACTGTTCTGTTCTCCATCTCCTCTTCACCTCTTGGGGAGTATTGGCACCTTTGCTTACTGCTCCTGCTCTTTGAGCAGTAAATTTGTGTTTCCTGGTGTCTCCCTAGCAAGCTGCTTTCCCACCTCCCAGCTTTCAAGGCAGTGCCACCAAGCCAGCTCCCTCCCCAGCTCACCTCACACTCAGAGTGGTTTTCATCACAGGGTGAAATTCCCCAGTTTCTCACAAAGGTCTGGAAAATGTGCTGGATCAGATATTTGTACCCTACACTTAAAATGAACCATTTCTCTGTGCTTTAGTAACTGCTGCTCTCAATGCCCAAATAGCATGAAATGACTATTTTTTTCCTTCAGCATGATGGACTGGACAATCCATAGCAATGTCAGAGATCAGAGGGAGAAAGAAGAAGGCTTAAATGAGCAGAGCTGAGCCAGGGCTATAGGGAGGAAGCTCAGTGATAAAAGAAATTGGTGAGATGACAGCGAGATGAGCTGCAATCTGAGCCCTTCTCATACCTTTTGTTTTTAAACATGCACTCAAATCATTTCAGGGCTTGAGATTGTTTTCTCCCTTCTGGAGAATTATTTTGTCCTTCCTTTAGTTGACAGCCATTGGGGAGAATGAAACACTTTGGTTAGCCTCAAACACCTTGCTGAGCATTCTGTGGGTTGAGGCAGGGTGATGTTTTATTGCAGCTGACACCAATCAAGGCAAATGGACAAAAGTGAGATTTTTGATTTTGGATCCATGAAATGAGGGGAATAAGTAAATTGAATTTGAACTCACAGATCAAAGGAAGTGGTAAGTAAGTCCCAGGAAAGGGTTTATCTTATCAACACCTCGAGCTTTTGGAAGAATGGGCTGTTTTACCAGGAACTGTCTGCAAGCTGCTCTGGCAGGATGAGTGCTTGGTACCATCCCCATTCCTGGGATTTCATGGCACAGTCAAGGTCATGGAGGAAAAAAGGCAAAAGAAACCATGACCTTGTCCATCATAAAAGATTGAGCACTTCTGAGTCTGGTCCCAAAAGCTGCCCCAGGCTGACATCAGTGGGAACAGCTCAAGAGCCAACCCCATGGGACCAATGGGGAGTTAGAATGGCCTGCAGCAAACATCTACACTGACTTCCTCATATGAAAAAAGGTGACAAATTTCTGCAATGAAATGTGGAGCTGTTTGAAATTCACAGTTTGTCACAGCCCATTGTGAATTCAAGAACAGTCCTTCTTTCAAAGGAAATTTCTGTGATGGCATACTAAGAAAAAACAGGCTACTTTCTAGTAGAAATGGCCATCAAGGCAGCCTGCTCTTAGGTGAGGCTTTGATAATATGTTCCTATGGCTTTGGCATTAAAAACTGTCCCCAGTTTGTACAGAAAACCAGTATGTTGTCATATCTGGGAACAAAGGGAAATAGGAGACCCCTGAAGAAATGCATTTCTAGACTCCTTTAGGAGAGCACTACCTGAACACCCAGTGAACTCCTCTCCTAAGAGGAAAGGCTGAGAGAATTTGGATTGTTGAGCCTGAGGAGGAGGAGGCTTCAGGCTGACCTAATTGTGGCCTTTCAGAACCTGAAGGGGCCCACAGAAGAGCTAAGAGAGACTTTTACAAGGACCTAAAGTGACAGAACAAGGGGGAATGGCTTCACACTGAAAAAGAACAGGTTTGCCTTGGATATTAGGAAGAAATTGTTCCCTGTGAGGGTGGTGGGGCCCTGGCACAGGATGGAGAAGCTGTGGCTGCCCCTGGAGCCCTGGAAGTGCCCAAGACCAGGTTGGACAGGGCTTGGAGCCACCTGGGATAGTGGAAGGTGTCCCTGCCATGGCTGGGGGATTGGAACAAGAGGAGCTTTCAGGTCCCTTTCCAACCCAAATCATTCTGTGGCTCTGTGATTCTAAGACTGAGCATGTGTTTAGATGTGGAAGGAATTTATCCACATATCCATATACAGGGAGGAAAGTCTGAGGACTGCACCCAGGTCATAGCAGGATTCCTTGCTCTGGTTTAACATCAGTCCTGTTGTTTGTGCCAGTGAATTACTTCACTTTTCTTTTTCACTCCTGCTGCATTAATAGCAGGAAAATCAAGCAGCCTCCAAATCCCCACACCTTGAATATCCAAACAAAGCCACGTCCCAGGCAGCGCTGGCTACGCCGCTTTGGGTACGGGGATTTGTTTCCAAGGAAGGGGAAAGCCAGACCTCATTTTGTGTTCTCCCTGTCCTGAATTTCACCCTGTCTCTGAACAGCTTTGCCTCAGCACTTTGATATATAATAAAATAATGGGAAACCACCGAAAGCGCCGTTCCCCTTTGGGCAGCCCGGGGCGGTCCCGGCTCGGAGCGCCCCAGCCCGGGGCAGGGACAGGGACGGAGCGAGGGGCATCGCTCGGGATGCCCGGGGTGCTTCTGTGACTTAACAGTGACATCCAGCGGTCACTCGGGTCCCTCTGACACCGGCCTGCCCGGGAAACCTCGAAAAGTCTTATTTAAAAGTCGGGATGTTTGTGCATTGGCAGGCGCTGAGCCTGCAGAGAGTTCTTTCCTCCTGCTCGGGATGCTCAACTCAGCTGCATTAGTCTGTGCCTTCAGCTTTTGGGTTAAACCTCAGAGTATCAGATAATCTTAAAACCATCCTGGTTGGCTTCACTTTTATAACCCCCATGTGTTTGCAGCATCATGAATATTATTCATAATTGAGCTGCTATGAATGTAAAAATCAAAACCCTATGAAACATCAGACCACAGAAACCTTTCCTTCTACTAGTTATCACACTAAACACAAAAATAAGCAGTTTTCATCTCAAGTTTAACACTACAGGCATATTTTTACATGATAATTTGGTCTTCAAAAAAAGTCTAACTGTGAAGTTTAATGATACCAAATGAAGCAGCTTGTCAGTTCATATTTATATTCAATTCTGAGCTTTTGCAGTTCCCAGTGTGTTTCTTTAGTATTTTGTTGAAGATATTCTGACAGTCTTTCTCAAAACTGTCTCTAGGAAAAGCAGCGTGAAAACCTGCAAAGAAACAAAAATCTTCCTACGCTCCTGGCTTGGGGTTTGGTTGGTTGAGGAGGAGATCTTCATTTCCTACATGGTTATGAGGCTGATGCTCAAATTCTTGAATGTTTGGTAGCTGCTTTTCCTACAGGCCATGAATGGGTGCACCAAAGTCCTGGAAGAGTCACTGGAGGTTAAAAACACAGAAATGTGAAGCATGGAAGGCTACAGCCACCAGAGCATTGCTGAATGCACACATGAAGGTCAGGTAGCAGTTTTGGGGCTCCACTCTCCTGTTTTTGTTCCCCTGCCCTGGTTGCACACCCAGGAGATGAGATGGTTGGTGTTGGTTTCCAAGTGCTGCTCTCAGTGCCAAGATGGATGCAGCCTGCCAAGGCTTTGACCTCCTGGGTTACAGGACCTGCCTTACCTCAGGCAGCAGCACCTGAGCCATTATTCATCATCTGTTACCACACAGTGACAAATAAGGGTCACTTCCCTGCTGACAGGGGGTGGCAGGGGAAGGTCTAACTCCTGCCCTCATCCTAGGTGGGAACACATCATGGAGCCCAGCCTGGCTGCTTTATTTAAAGCCAGATCTCCTCTGTGGTTCCCACAAAAGCCATATACACTCTGAATTAGCCTCCTGTGGCTCCCCAAATCCCTTGGATAGAAAGATAGAAAGAAAGGATGGGCCTAAAAGCACAGCACGTCCCAACACACAGCTGTGCAAGATGCTGACTGAGGATGGGGAAGGGAAAAGCCAGGGGACGAACCCTGCTTCTCCTGAGTACAACCTCCTACTGCTTTGCACTCAGAATTCAATGTAAAAACCTCTTCAATCTGCCCCACTCTCAGAGAAGGTGACTTCATGTCCCAGGCAGTTCAAGCAAGAGCACATTGTCAGGAGCCAGAAGATAGATTTCTTCTTAACACAAGATATGGTGGGTCTAAAATGACTGCAACGGCCATCACATTAAAAAATATATCTGCTGCCTTTAGGGTTTTGATGTGAGGTGCTCCTTTCAGTCTCTCCTTAGCTGACAGCTGCATTTCATGGCCTCATGTCCACACCAGAAACAAAAACAACCTTTTCATCTCAACAGCCACGAGTGGATGACCTCCCTGGAAGCACGTCCTGATTCATGAGTGTACATTTCTCCTAGCCTGCCTCCTCTGTCTCTGTCCCCCTGCAGGACACAAGCTGCCTGGAGCTTGGGCCATCCTTCTGTGTGACCTTGGCTGGGTCACTTTGCTCCCTCCTGTTCTTTGCTGTGATTGCAGAGGTGGAGAAGGTGAAACGACCAGCACTGTGCATAGGGGTCTCAGCAGTGACTGGCACTGTGCATGGAGGTCTCATCATTGACTGGCACTGTGTGTGGGGCTCTCAGCAGTGTCCCCTGTCCCCTCACGGCCAGCACTGCCATCTCTGGGCTGCAGGAGCAGAAGCAGCACCTCCAGCAGTTCCGACCGCAGGAAGCGCGTGCTAATTCCTGATCGGCTCTTAATGATCCCAAACCCCGCTACTGACTCAGGCGACAGCTAAATTTATCCCAAGGTTAGGGTGACTCTGCTGTACTGAAATCTATTTAAAGTCAAAGCAAGCACTTCAGAATAACAAGTTGTTATACAACTCCAGAGACCAGGCAGCTTCCCGTCTTCTTTTTTGAATGCAAAAGATAACACATTTCCGTGTTTTGTACGTGCTAATTGTTGGGAACGCTGTCAGATGGTTCAGCAAATTGGAAATGACAACATCAACCTGCTCAATCCATTAAAATCTCTCCAGGATCATAAGGGACATTGTCAGCCAAGTGATGCTGGCACCCCTGTGGTAAAACCATCTTGATTCTTATTAATGACTGGCTTTACAAATGAGCAGATTTCCTCAGTGTGCCCTGCTCCATCACATTATCCAGGAGGGGCACGGGCACAATGTAAGGAAACGCAGAGGTAAAAGAGAAGACTTTCACCCCAGTGCAGACTTAATAAAGAGAACAGATGAGTAAAATTTAAATTGGTCCCAGGCCACGCGGCCAAGATAAAAGGCTGGAATAGCTTTCTCCTTGTCCAAGGACCACTGCAGGAGTTTGGAGGGAATGCAGTGCAGATTCTGGACCAGGTTTTTATAGGAAAGACGTGGTATCTTTTGGAAAAACTCTCGGGTCCCATCTTCAGGAGAAGTTAAGGAAAGCAACAACTCCAAATCCCCAAACCAAGCCAGCTATAATTCAGTTCTGGGTAGTCATTTGGGGGAATCAGTGTTTAATACCTTGACCTGGACCTTAGCTCCTTTGTGCAGAAACACAAGCCAGCTCCAGTCCAAAAAGCTGTAGAGATAAGTTAGTGCCATGCTACGCCCAAGCCAATATAGTGTAGTATTTATTTCCACTATATTTATTACCTTGGCTCTGGTATTTCCCCAAAGCAGAAAGCAGCTGTGTCTAACTTCCACACCAGAATTTTCAACTAGCCAGGATTGAAAGCAGAAAAAGTTGCATCTGTTTTCATCCATCCTGATAGACACATACAAAATAATTTTGCTTTTGAAATTGTTGTCATGAAGCTACTAATTCATTGTAGGTGTGAGATATTCAGCCCATCCAAAAGCTGGATGTGAAGATCCTGGATCTCACCCAGCTCATCATGAGCAGGGCCCACTCCTCCTCAAAGGACAGTAGCACTGTCATCAAAACCCCAATATCTCATTGTCCTAATATTGATGGTTCTCTAATACAAAAGAAATAACAATTTTTTCACTTCCCTATTATTTCTGCACTCTCCTTGTCTCTGCAATGTTGCAGTGGTATAAAAACCTATCGAGATGGATCACAGAGAGACACTGCATTAATTTACAACAGTGATGGAATAATGGCTATGACACAGGAGAAAAACACAAAGCTGTTATTTAAGAGCAAAATTTTATTTAAGAGCAAAATTCCCATTGTTTTGTGGTTTAGGACTGTGGAACATGTCCCAGGAATGGCACATTTTCTCCTTTGATATCCCCAGCTGCACCACATTAGTGCCTCATGAGCCAAGCTGTTGCAGACTGTTAGTATTTCTTTATCTTTCATTTATGCCATCTTGT
Organism: Melozone crissalis; assembly: GCF_028551555.1. Taxonomy (NCBI): domain Eukaryota; kingdom Metazoa; phylum Chordata; class Aves; order Passeriformes; family Passerellidae; genus Melozone; species Melozone crissalis. The sequence goes on from NW_026535785.1 coordinate 4,387,447, forward strand.
CTGCTCTCCTGGGCTGCTCCAAGGCAGGCTGACATTGCCAGGGAGATTTACTTTGTGTGCTTTGTATACAATTTAATTAGGCTTCTATTCATGCCTCTCACCTGACACTGGCATAAGAAATCACTCATAAAGTGCTCGCACAGGACGCAGATCAATACGTGCCGTAACTGCACGGTGACTTTCAGGCTGAAATTAAGTGCCTGCACTTCCTCAGGCAGTGTCCACCTCTGCTTGATGGGCTTGGAGACACATGGGTTTGTTCACGGGGGTTTGTTTTTGCAGCATGGGTGTTTGTTCATGGGTGTTTTGCAGCTCAGCATGCTTTGGTCACGCAGAGGCAGCAGCTGCCCCAAGCACAGGGGTCTCAGCACATCTGGGCTGGGACATTCCCTGTCTCCTCTCATTTTTTGGCACACAGAAGCTGCAGCCAAGCAGGTGTGCAGGAATTAAGGCTTTAAACAAGGAATTGTTTCTTTTTGTCACTTCAATTTCTTTTTATTAGAGTTCCTGACAGCTTTAAGCTTCAAACATAGCTGGTAAGAGTAGCTAGAACATAGTACTATTATAATATTGTCACTTCCATTGTTGCCTGTGTTTCTAATAGAAATCTAAATGATTAGGTGTTTAACTTTCATGCTCCATCAACATGAGGCAGAAAAACCACAGCTGCCTATATTAGGGTCTAGCACTCTGGGAAGGGCCCTTTTGGAGAGGAGATTGTCTCTCAGCTGTTGGGTTAAATGACTTTTCCTCACCCTGGCTGAGATGGGCCTCCCATTCCCTGGGCAGATCATCTCCAGAGAAGGAAGGATGGATTATTATTCTGTTTTGGGGTGAATATTCAGTTTATGCCAGGACTGTGCCCTTGTGCAGCCCAGCCCAGCAAGGCTGAGCTGTGAGCTTGCCTCTGAGTGGGTTTACACCCTAATTCCTGCTCTCTTTCACTTCCTGCAGCCTGGTGAGTACAGAATCTGTGAGGAGAAGGTCTTCCTAAACTTAACCTCCCAAGTTACATGGAGGAGAGCCCAGTGCAGACTTTACTTCCAGGCAGAGGGAGGTGAGAACCTGCAGGAACAGGGTGCCACCAAGTGTGCAAGACACACAGGAATGAATCTACAGAGAAGAACAGCATCTGGGGTGTAATCCCTCCAGAAAAATAATGTCTGTCATATAAAATTTACATGAAAAAAATTTAATAAAACCTGAAAAGACACATAGCCTATCTAAACACAGACTTGTAAGGATGCAGGAATACACTTGACAGCTGAAGGGATTTTTCATTTTTCAATTAGCAAATGCATAGTGGAGCACAATTTTCTATTTTCTGTTTGTTTTTTGAAAAGAAGATACCTGGGTCCATGCATTCAAACACACTCAGAAGACATCATCAGTCATTTGCTGAGCTTTCCTTCATTCTCTTAATTGCATTTTCATGTGTCCTTTTCCTCTCAGCTGTGACATTCAGCTCCAGAGCTCTTTCTCCTCCTTCCTGGCCCCTTGAGAGCCACTTGCACTTCAAGAGTCTTCTTTCGGGAAGGGGGAAACTTCATCAAAGGAAACAGTCTTGACAAATGTGGACTGTACTGCGGGAGGTGACTAAATAGAGGTGGGAAGCCTAAATTTCACTCCCATTTGGACTCCTTTTTCTTAGACTAAAAACCAAAATTTTTTTTTGCTTCAATGAATGGTCCCCACAGGCTGTTTTCCTCTTTTCAGAGATATTTGTCGATAAATCCTTTCCACCCAGCAGCATTATTAAAATTTAATCTGAAATCATCACGCTGTAATCTACAAGATTGCTTCCATGTGAGACAAACAGCAGCACTGTTTTAAAGAGCAGAAATGAAAGATTACACTTCCTGCATCTGGACACTTAAAATCTACATTTGAAGTCTCAACATCAATTTTGAAATCTTCAAATCCAGAGAACTTTGGGGGGATTCCCATTCTCACAGTTCAGAGGAAAGACATCCTTCTGCACATCCAGGAGATAATCTCAAGATGGAAATTAATTTGTAAGCAGTATAATAGTTCCATTAATAAGATTAATGCCAGGTACAGCTCTATGGATTATTGAAAAGACAAAGTGGCCTGATCCATGCAGTTAGAATGAGATACCTGCATTAATTAGGATACTCACCTGACAGTAATAGTTACATCAAACAGATCAAGGAGCTCAATCTCCTCTCATCTCATATTTCTTTCTGGTTTGTGCTGTCAATAGCTTTATCAGTTTTATTCTGTCATACATATTCAGGAAGAATATTATTGTTTCTTTCTCCATCTTGGTTTTGATCTAAGTGATAATCAGCATCAGGGGTTTTTTTGTGGACTTGTTTGAATTAGGGAAAAATCCACAGGTCTGGTGGGTGTGAAACAGAGCAGCACTGGCTGCCCTTGTTTGAGCACTGGACACTTTCCCCCTTGAGAGAGAAGCATCAGAATCCACACCCTCATTTTCATGGTGATGTCTGCAGATTAAGTAGTTGGAAGTGAAAACAACAACCCAGGCAGGAGATAACATATTTCCATAGCCCAGAACCCTCTTAAATGTCTAAAACAAACCCAAATAACACTGCTCAAGCAGAGGGCACAGCTCAGGTCCATGGTGTGCTGATGCTTTGCCCTGCATGGGGCATCTCTCAGGCATCCCCACACCCACGTGTGCCCTGGTCTGGGGCCAGGGCTGTGCCAGCCCTGCTGATGCAGAGCCCAGCACACAGGTGTGGACAAGGACACTGGCACACGGTGTCCCCTTGCTTGTGCACCCCCAGCACAGCTCCCTGGCTTTAGCCACACGTGAGCCTTCCCTGGCTCTGCTCTGCAGCCTTGCTGGCAGGGTTCCTCTCATGCAGTGAGTCAAGCACCAGAGTGCCACATCACCCTAACAACCCTCCTTGGGGAAGGAAATCACTCTGTTCTGCTCTGTTGTACTCATTCCCAATTACAAGCCAAGTACCTCAGTCATGAATGTCAAAACAGATAATATCTGGTTAAATGATACAAGATAGGAGCAGTTAAGCCATAAGCTGTCATGCACCCAGAAGTGATTGACAGGGAAGCTGTCTCCTGGTGGTACCTGGGAATTAGCAGAATGCTTAAGGTGAAGTTATGTCTGCTTAGTAGAGCCCCTGTTGTTCCACATTAGATGTAATTCTGGCAGTGTTGCTGTTACAACACACTATTTTCTTTTCTTTTTTTTTTTTTTTTTGACAAAGATTACTAGGCTTTTGTATCTTTCTGAAAATGTGTTGGGCCCTCTAACCCGCTGTGCTTAATTTTCAAAACCCAAAGCTACAATTTAGACTAAAGAAACGCTCCATTTTTAATCTCTGCATCCCATGAACCACATTGTGCTCAAAACCACTGCTCCCCTTTGAGGGATGGGTACCCTGGGTTCCCTTGAATGGTGAGATCTAGAAACGGTGCAGCTCTCCTTTGATTTCTGTCTGCACAGCTTTGGTCGTTGCTGGTGACGCCCAGCTGTGAGATTAATGTGTCATTCTTGTTATGTCAGAATTACTGGCGTGCTGTTCTGTCATTTTGCTGAGCTGCAGGAGCTGCTGGGCAGCTCTGGATTCTCTCCAGCAGGGATGGAAGGAAGTACCAGAGGAGCTACAACTGGGGAATCTGTACTGGAGATTTCGCTGCTCGAGCTCTCAGAGTCACCTGCTTTGTTTTGAGAGGTGTTAAAATTATTTCTGCCTCCTCCACTGTTCTGAAGGTATTCACTGAGAGCTTACAGATGGGAAGGGATGCCCAGGTCAGCCCAAACCAGTTCAGCTACAGGGCCACCCCAAGCCCTCACCTGTCCTAACACACTGCTGGACCCATCTTCCCTCCACCCACCAAACCACTGAGCAGGATCCCAGACACAATTTTGTAAAAGACCTGCTCTTACCCAGCTTTATTTGACCTAAATCCCACTCTGGATATTCCCAGAGCTGCAACCATTTGGGGCCAATTTGCACCTTCAGACTGAAAGTGAATTTTGGCTGTTTTTGAGAGCGCTTTCCCTTGGGCACATGGGTACCCCAGAGAGTGCCCCAGCAAAGGGGGGAGCTGGAAGAAGGCTGAGCTCTTTGTCCTGCTCTCCAACCACATTTCCATGGTACTTGGGCATGCTGGGCAGTTTCAGGAGTTTCCCAGCAGTTTTGGGGGCTCCAGGGACCCCCAGTACAAGCTCTGATGTCTGCTGCCCCCTCACACTTCTCTGTTTCTCCAAGATATATTTGAACTCTGCCCATGGTGTTTGTCCAACACTGAGGCATTTGGGTAGCATTTGAGTTTGCTGTGTTTGAAATGTTCTGACTCTGCATAAATTTGTCAGGACTGAAGATTATATTAACAAGAAACTCAGAGGGAAATCTCCCAGCTGTGCACACTCGAATGGACTTGCTAAGTGCTCAGGCCAGGAACCCTTTCAGTCCAAGTTCATGATTCAGTGAACCAGCCCTGAAACACAATTTCAACCCTGAAAGTGAGATATGCTCTCATTTCACTCCCATATCTGCAGAGCTTTCTTTTTTTTTTTTTTTATCCTTTTTTAACATTTTCTGCCCTGGTGTTTATGCCCTGACTGGGCTCGTTCTCCATTGCAAAGAGTTCTATATTGACAAAAGAACATCAGGGGAAACCTGGAAGATATCTTAGGAGGTCTTGAACATTACCAGAAGGCCTGAGGAGGAACAATTTAGCTGGCAGATAAATCACTGTAACAAGTGACCTGACATTTCCTTCACTTTTGACCATGTTGCACAGTGAAAATTGACAAAATCCTGTTCCAATTGAAAATATTTTCTCCTGCTTGTGTAGCTAGTTAATCCTTAAAAACACTCAGATTTTCCATCCCATCACAGAGGAGCTCAGCTGTGGCTGCGTGCTCATTATTCCCAGCTGGCTGAAGTTATTATTCAGCTTTTCTCATTCCCAGCTATTGTTCTAGTTCACCTTAAGCCTGTTTCACTAAAAACATCTTTGAGAATGGCAGTGGCACCATTTTCTGGGCAGTTGAGGACTTGAAAGCATGAAAGCCAAACAGGCAGCCAGAGTCAATCTGCAGAAGTCAGCTCAAAATCAATAAGATGATACATTTCAGGTGAGAGGACGCTGAATAGTTATTTTAAAATGCCTTGGGATTAGACAAAATGCACTTCCCACCCCATTCATCTATAATAAGTTGTTGGCAATTTCTGCATGATTGAATTTCATTTCATATCTAGGTTGTATAGTAAAGTTCACTTGCACCTGGTTTGGTTTTTTTTATTAGTCCACAGATTATTTTGAAACGTTTGGCGTTTTGTTTTCTTTTTTTAATAAAATAGTATCACCCTGAGGGCAGCTGGAGCAGACAGCTCTCTGGGATGTGCCTTCTGTTGAAGAGCTTTTCTTGTAAATAAAATCGTCCTTTTGGGGATGACAGATGAAATGCAGTTTGTGAGAGGGAAGCCAGGGGACTTTGCAGTCCTGACAGCTTCCCTGAGGGTGCAGCCACAAACCCCACTTAGCGTGGGCACTGGGCACTCCAGAAATGTGTGAGCACCTGCCCAAAACAGCACTGTCTGGGGGTGTGGGGGGAATAGTGAAAGCTTGCTCTCACAGTAATTGAGTTAGCTCCATGATTAATGATTGATGAAGAAAATGTTAGCAAGCTCAGTAAAGAGAAAACGCAGGGGGGTCTTTATTTATTTCCCTCCAGTTTGTTTGGGCAGTATGTGCACACTGGAGGTGAGCTGAGTCAATTTAAGGGATTTTTTTCCTGTGTCTTTGCAAAATTTTAACTGAGCTTGGTGTGTTCAGGATCTCCTCTAAGTGTGAAGGGGAAGGGCTGCCACGGTGCTCCAGGCTCAGAAGGCTCAAAGCTGGAGCATCCCAAGGATGGGACAGGTTCCATCTCCTCCAGAAAGGGCAGGAGATGAAACCTGTGCCTGGTCCTGCCCACAGAACTCAGGCCACAGCTCCTGCACATCTCCTCCCTGGCAATCCAAACACCCTCACGTTTCCCAAACTCCCTGAGATGCAAACCTGATTTCCTTGTTTACCATCAGCTTCCAAGTTTCCCACAACAAAAGTCAGCCCATGTTGGGAAAGCCCCTACCACCTGTGTGTCTGTCAGTCCCACGCTTTTCCAGGGTCACCCTCTGCTGCAAACAAATCTGTCTCTCTCTGGGGTTACTGATCATTTCAGTGCATGATTAGTATAATGATGGGGAAAAAAATAAAAAAAAAAGCAGCAAAAATATATACATTTTTCCTCCAGTAATTCCTCCATCTGTTGATAGGCCTAGCAGGGTGTGATGCTCAGCCTGTACAGATTTCAAATTAAAGGTTTGCCAAGACACTTAACTGAGTTAAAGGCAAATCAAATAGAGCAGCTTCAGGAAATTACAACCACCCCATTGTTTGACTTCCACTCTCTCTATTTCAAGCCACCTGATTATTAAGCAAAGCAGGATTCAGCTTAGTATTTTAATAGTGTGAGATTCAAAGCATTAATTATAATGGTCTTTTGTGGTCAGAGGGACCAAAATGCAACTTGTGGGTGCCCAATATCCATTCTCATGAGTTTCGTGTGTCCATGTACTTTTCAACCAGCACTTGGGTCCCAGTTATGGAAATCAGACATTTTTAAAAGCTTCCAACTGATATGAATAAATAGTAATAATAATTAGTAAATAATGTAATAGTAAAAAATATTACTACTAAATAATTAGTAGTAATAATGTATTTTTTATGTTAATGGTTATAGGGGGGTATAAGTTGTCCAAGAGTGATAAAGAAATGCCTTTTCCAGCATAATTAGTAACTTTAGAAATGGCGTTTGGACGAATTAGCTCTCACAAACACGCAGGTAGGTGAGCAATTTCCTAAGTGAAATATTGATTTTAAAGATTAACAACATTTTCAGAACCTGAGCACTGCCAAGTGTTTTTGCCAGATGTCCAAATACGTAGCTGTGTAGCTAGAACAAAGACTTAAATAAGTATCTGAGTTGAAATAAATGTCCTATTTCCTAGTCTCTAATCTTGTTTGAAGCTCTGGGAGTCCCGCCGTTCTCAACATCAGTAGGTAGTCAACAAGAAAATAAAGCCTGTGTTGGATTAGTGGATTTTTGTTCCCCCCTTAGGACCTGAACATTTTTTCTTTTCTTTAATGTTCAGACTGAAACACTTACTGCATAATAACAACAACCTGAGTCAGATGCAAGATGCATAACTGTGAAAAATATGTTCATTGCTTTCCTTGCAGCTTGCCAGCTTGGGGAAGAGAGAGTCTGGCTCACATTCAAGCTTTGGAAATTGTACCATAATTTTGAATACAGCCCAGGATGCACCTGAATCAGGAAAGTCAAAGAGCCAGGGGGGTTTATCATCTTAAAAGTACTACTGGAAATATATGAAATGGTCAAAGAAAAAAAATCAGTCAGATGACAGCTGTAATGAGTCTGTGGGAGCTGCTTGCAAGAAGGCCCATGAGGACACCTGGTGTGCACAGTATGAGCTGTGCCAGACCTTATCCCTGTCCTCATGCTGCCTCACTCTACAGCCCACCAGAGAGGATGGCAGGGACCAGACTCCCTGCTCTAGAGCACCAGAATTGGTGAAATCAAGGCTGTGCACCAACCCCCTGCTTTACCCTTCTCTCTGTTGAATGCCAGACGCCCAACTTGGATCAGCACGTCCAAAGATGTGGTGCTGGTTTTACTCAGGAGACAGCTGACAGGAGAAAACACTTCATTTCTGGGCTGTGTGGGTGGTTCCAGCCAAGCTCATCTTGATGGCAATGTGCAGTTCTGAGAGAAATGTCCCCTCATTCATTTATATAGAAATAATTATAGATGTATGCAGCCATATAATGGAGACATGCAGAGATCAGCACAAATTGATGCAAACTGTGTGTTTATTCTGATGCAGGAGAAGAGTTCATCTAAGCTCCACTTCCCCTGTATCCTGGATTCTAACTGTGCCCAAAAGCACGTGTCCTGCACAGGGTGGTACACATGGGCAGGAACTGGTGATATTTTCCAGCTGTAAAGTCCCAATCTCCATTTAGTGATGGAGCCAGACAACACAGGCTGCCAACCAAAAGCCTGGCAAGGCCAGAATCTTCTCCTGCAGGATTCTTTCAGTGGGTCTTGCTACTGGTTGAACATTCTGTATATTTTCCATGTGTTTTCTTGATGAAAACAGACCTTCAGTGACTTTTCCTACTGGTTGTGAAAAGCCAAAATTCAGCTGTTCATGCTAACATGGCATCACAACTTCTTTTGAAACCGTCATCCTAGCAAGTCTTGACACTGGCTTTGGTGAGACCAATGAAATAAAAATAGAATGAGCTCTCAGCAGGTAAGTCTCTGGGAATGCATTCCCCTCCCTGGCTGTAAATGACCTTACAGCACTGCAGCCTTCCCTTCAGGCAGAAACTTCTCTACTTTCACACCACACATGAATCTCACCTTCTACTTGACTCTTCTGTGTGATATTTTCAGAGTCCCCTGTCGAGGGGAGGAAATGATGAATCTGACTACATGTTCTTAGAAGGCTAATTTATTATTTTATTATCTATATTAAAGAATGCTATGCTAAAACTATACTATAGAATAGAGAAAGGATACAGACAGAAGGCTAAAAGATAATAATGAAAAACTCCTGATCTCGCCAGAGCTTCGACACAGCTGGTTGTGATTGGTCATTAAGTCAAAACAATTCACATGAAACCAATGAAACAATGACCAGTTGGTAAACAGTGTCCAAACCACATTCCAAAGCAGCAAAACACAGGAGAAGCAGATCAGATAATCATTGTTTTCATTTTTTTCTCTGAGGCTTCCCGGCTTCCCAGGAAAAGAAATCCTGGCAAAGGGATTTTTCAGAAAGTACGATGGTGGCACTTCTGTGGGAGCTGAACCTCAGTTTATTGTCCAGGAGCCGGTGTGTGACCCTGCCTCCTGCATAGACACTTCAGTGCCTGTTTCAGCATTGTACACCTGGCAGGTGCCACACTGCCCCTGGGAATGTCACCCAGGTGCCACCACCAGACCTGCAGGGACAGGAGTGGCACCTCTCATGGTTCTACACCGTGGAGACAAAGTCTTACTCCTAAAGGAGAAAGGATTTCCTTCTGCTGTGTTAGAGTAGAGAAATGGAACCTGAACCCTGCCTGTTCTCTGCCCAGGCTCTGGTCCCCGCCCGTGGTCAGAGGCTCGGACCTTCAGGGTGGCTGTCACCCAGTGACCCTGCTGTCCCTTTCGTGCTGCCTGGCTCCTCCAGTTTGTGCATCTTCCCAATGATTTCCCTGCCAGATTTTGATTTATGACAGAAGACAGGAAAAACTGGCACAATAATCTACCTATTTTTAATTTCTCTCAAGACAACTAACCCTATTCCATATGCACAGCCTGCTGACATCTCCTGCCTTTCCCTCTTCATTAAACCATCTTGAAGAGCACATCTCGTTCCAAAAAAGCTGTGAAGCAGCTTCTTGCCTGGGTAACACTTCTTTGTTCTGGCTCAACTTGTAGAAGTTATTTTGATATTCTGCCTGCGTTAATTCTCTGCTTGGAGGAAAGGACTCTCAGAAATGAGAGGTTTAAGCTCACATATTTTATCTTACACACACAGTAGCCAAAGAGTGTGGCTGGCTCAGCTCTTCCTACTGGTGCACTGCAACAACTTGTTGAGCCATGGTAAATAAATTGTGCTTCCAACCCCTCAATCTGATGCTTCAACCACCTTTGAATGTGTCGCCTTCCTTCTTCACACAGTTTGCGGCTTGATTGTTTAATTAATGCAGAATTTAACTTTTCCTGGGGACTTTCAGCACTCCACATGAGCATTGGGTATTTCAAAAGGTCCAGTGAAACAGCATTGCATAGAGAAGATGTCCTTTCAGCCAAAGCTGGACCATTTCCCATATTTTAGAGATGATTAAATGCACACATCTCTCTAATCTGGTTCATAATGGAGCTTTTCTGCATCTTTTCCTCTTCTTTCACCATAAAGAAGGATTGAGCTTGGTATCACATAGCAGTCTATTCACTCACTCCAATGCCTATGTGGAGAAAATGGGCAAAGGAGGAAAAGATAGGAATTCCTGCTGGGCAGGATTATGGGCAGCAGAACAGCTTACAGTGACAACAGGGAACAGATTCACTCCTAATTTTTCCACTAGGACACAGAACATTTCCCAAATCTTTTCTACAGATCTGTTTTGAGAGTCCCTGCCTTGGAGCCACCAAAAGAGCAATGCCAGGAGCACAGGTGAGAGAGATCCCAACCTTCTGGAGGGGTGCACATGTTCCACAGGGAAGGGAGCCTTGTGTTTGATCCCTGGTTTAATTCTGAAAATACCTCAGCTGAGGTGTTGGAAATGTGCTCCAGTTTTCTTGCTGTGTGCTGTCATTTGGGGATTGTCTGAATGTCATCCAAGCTGTGCAACTGCAGCTGGGTCACCTGTCCAGCAGGACTGCAGTGCTCCTGGTGGCCAGGAAATGGTTGTTCATTTACCTGCCTGTTACATTCTCTACAGGACTGTTTTATTTGATCTCAGCTCTTCCAGCTGTGCAATTTTTTTCCCCATTATGTCCCTTCTCCTCCTCGCCGTGGATGGGTCAGCAGCACTCTCCCGTGGCACTGCTGGCAGGTCACGGAGTTCACAGAGTGCTTCAGTCAGCAGCTTCTGACTCCAGCAGAAACCTCCCCTGCTCCCCACCGAGCAGCACAGCCCCAGAGCTCCATCCAGCCTTTGAATACCAGGGAGAGCAGCATCCTGAGGCTGGATGTTAGCCCAAGCTCCCTCAATAACAGCCCAGCATGAGCCCAGATGAGCTGTCAAGCCGGCTGATGATGCTGTTTGAAATTCGCGATAATATATTTTTCTAATTTAATCTCTAAAATGGAAATGCGCATTTCAGCTCATGATTTCCAACTTATCTCCTATTTCCTTTCAGCTTTTCAATGTTGCTGAAATGCCTTGTGCTACAGGCAAAACACACTGATTATGATGGGGCTTTTCTTTCAGCAGCTGCCACTGAGCAATGTCACACACAGAGAAAATGGGAAGTTGACTCTGCCCAGTTGTGTCAAACATTTGAAAAGAAGAGAGGAAAAAGAACTTCTGGTAAAACACAGGTGGTAACAGTGGTTGTTTTATCCTTCTTTAAGGAAGAGTGCAAGAAGATTTTTTAAGAAATTTAGATATGGTAAAGCTCCACGAGATGAGTAATCTGATAAAAATCAGCCCATCAAAAATGCAGTATTTGTTAGGCAAATAATTAACTGAGCTCTGGCTCTACAGCATCAAGACAAATGCATCTGTGTGTGTATCTTTGAAAAGAAAGGGAAGATAGGAAACTATGCATTTGTACAACGTGATTTAAAAAAATGTGGCCAAATCCTTGTTCCTACCAATGTAGCCAAGTCTGCCCCTTCTACAATAGGGACAATTTTTTATGGTCCAAGGGATGAGTGACACATTGGAATTTCAATTCTGAAATTAAAGTGAGTGCATGTGCCCCTTGCACATTGCAGCCTTGGGGAAATACCAGTCATTCACATCACTCACACCCAGAGAGACAACTGCAATTAGAGGGAGAGCTGGGGGGCTTCCCAATGATCTGAGGCACATGGTGCAGCACTGTGGGATGCAAGGGCTTCTCTTCAAGGGTGTCCTCTGCCTACAGACACAGAAGAAGTCCTGCTTGGATCCAAACTGGGAAAAACCCAGCAAGACAAGCAGTTACCTGCTGCCTTCAAATAACAGCTGTCCTGAAGCAGCACATCTCTGCCTTTTTGCTGTCAGGAGACTTTGCACTCTGCCAGGGCAACCTCAATTAGAAGCTGCTTGTTGTGACAGCCTGGGGAAAAGTCTTTGTTGGATCAAAAACTCCCTCTTTGTCTTTGGAGAAGAAGGTTCTCCCTCTCTTTTCCAAGGTGACCTTTGCTGAACCAGCACTCGGTGCTCTCACCTCTGTTTTGGGTAAAACTGTTTGCCCTCAGTGAGGAGCTGAGCCCAGCAGGTGAGCAGCCAGGTACGAGGGACTCATCAAAACCAGCAGCTGTGCATGACTTTCCTCCTGCAACAACAATTTTGCAGCTGATAAGGGACGTTGATTTTCAGTAGATTTCAGTAGACTCAGACCGTTTGGGAGTGGAGAGCTAGAATTTCTTGGTCTAATTATATGGCCAGAACTTTGCCATTTCTTTGCTGTGAAAGAAGGGGCAGGGGAAATCATGTAAGAAAAAGCTGCCAGAGAAAGCAAACCTGGGGAGAAACTCTAAACCCAGGTCCTCCCTGGGGATGGTATTTGAGCTGGGTCACCACACACCCCTGATGGCACCAAACCATGGGTGAGGGCTGCTGGCTCTGCTCGTGGCAGAGAGGGAGGGAGCCAGGCTGGCACATCTGCAAACAGAGCCTGCATAAGAGGCATCCTGGCAAGCCCTGCCCTGCTGAACTGGTGGCTTTCCAGCTCTCTCCTGGCCTCCACACAGGCACCTACTGCCTGGCAAAGCCAGGACACAGCTGCTTTTTGCAGTCATGTCTCTATCTCTTGGCTGCTGCTCTCCCAGAGCCAAGGCAGCCCCTGCCTCTTCTGTCCTTTGAGCCCATAAATGCTGCTGGCTCAAAGGCAGGAGCACCGAGAGCCCATCCCCAACCCTGCACAGCTGCACGCTTTGCCTACGCGACACATTTTGGAGGAGCCGGAGCCAGTGTGTGCTCCCAAACTGTCATGCTGCACAATTCTTCCTTTTCCCCTGTAGCCCTTCTCCCAACAGCTTGGATGTTTCAGCTGGAGGATGGGGAGAAAGCTTTCCCCAAAGCGAAAGTGGGAGGACAGATCCCACAGGACAGACATGTGCCACCCCTGCCTCAGCACTGAGCACATCAGAGCCGAGTTGTGCTCGTCGCGCCGGGGCTCGGTGGGACTCAAACCCAGGGGACCCCATCTCCTCTCCTCTGCTTTAACCACTGTGGGAGCTGAAGATCAGATCTGTGCCACGCACTTTGGAAATGTGAGGGATTAATTTAGTCCCTGGAAATATTCCTGCCTTCCCAAAGTACGCAGAGCGAGCGTGGCTCTCATTTAGCGCTCGGGGAACAGGCTGCCATCCTCCCCGCGGGGAGGCAGGGATTGTTTTCACTCTGAGCAAGCAAGAAAGGTGCATCTGATGTAGAGCAGACAAAAGATGCAATGAGGATGTAGTGCTGGGGAGGGAGGGAGGGGGATGGAGAAGCCCTCGTGGTGTGGCTTTCAATTAGGTGCCCTATTTTGTTGGCAGGGGTGGGGGGCGTTTTCATCCATTCTGTAGGCAGACAGTGATTGCTCAGGACCAGTGCCCTCTGCGAGGATGCTCACATCTCCACCTGAAAGTGAAAGAGAGAGGGACTATCAAACAAATATTAAATCATGAAAGCAGCCACACAAGCAGCCTATTAAAGTCTGAGGGAGCGCTGTCGCGTCCGCTTTCCCGACCGACAGCTGCACTTTCAACTTCGCTTCACAATTCAGGAGCTGTTCATCACTCAGAGCTCCCCCAGACTCCTCTGGCATTAGCAGCACCCGGATCCAAGGCTTGTTTGCAATTAGCACATAGATACCACAGATTTAGAGTGGATTTGGCCTGGAAGGTGGGATTTAAGAGTTGGCTGTAACAAACTTGGAAATTCTAACAGCACATTCCCTCATAGACTTCATGTGTTTTATGAGTTGTTCAACACAGCTGAGATCTGCAAATAAATTCCTTACCTGCTTCTGTTCTATTCTTTAATGCAATGCAGTATTTCTTTGGATTAAATTGGGCAGCATGGCTGAAGGTGGCTTTGTCACCCACATGGCTTGGCAGTGCAGCTCCTGCTGATTGCAGAAGTGTAGCAAGGCAATTTGCTCCCACCAGATGCCACGGGAAAGCTGGGAGATGAGAAGCTGTTAAAAGCAGCTATTTGAGTGTGGTTCTGGGCTCCAGCCCAGCAGGAGAGCAGGTCAGGCAGCTGCTGGACAGAGCTGGATGAGCTGCTGGGGTGAGAGGCTTTGGAAAGTGGCCACTCAGCAAAACCAAGCACCATGCCAGGGTCAGGACAGCGCTGTCTGCCTGTTGCTGCCTGAGATTCCTTTCTTTTTATGGAGAAAAATGTGTGTCTTGAAGGAAGTCACTTCAGCTCTGCCTTTAGGCCTTCTTTGGTTGTGAGAATCGTCCAATGATGCTGTGCAAGAAAACACAAGAGGTTCACAACCTCAAAATGATGAAAAGCAACTGAAAAAGCACAAAAGTTCCAGGATTTGCAAGTGTTTGTCCAAAGTGATGCTGCAGGTATCCTGGTATGTTATACAGTTTTTGTGCTTTCTCATAAGATCAACTGTAGCACTAATTCACCCTGTGAATTTAACTTGTCTGAAGTTTCTCTTTGCTTGAGGTTCCCGGCTGTGAAAGGTTATACATTAGGAAATGTAACCATAAGGATAATTCATTAAATCCATGATTGAGGAGAGGTGGGGAGCCATCACCTCTGAGAGGGTGAGGAGCAAATGGTCTAATGAGGAATGTTTCTGGCATTGCTGATCCTGCCCTGCTGCCAGGGGTGGAGGATCACCTCCCTAAATTCTCTTTGTACCTTATTTTCTCTCAGTGGCCAACCACACACCAGCCTAAGAGGAGACTTCTAGGAATAAGTGATATGTATTTAAAGAGCACCAGGAGATCATCAGCATTCAAAGAGAATGTGTCCCAGAATGTGTTAATTTTGCTCTCTCCCAGTTCTTGGATTTGGCACTCTGCACATCACTGGAGCATTTCCTTTCCTTGTGAACAGCAGAGGAAGAGGCAGAGGAAGCAGGAGCAGGCAGGGATCCACTGAAGGCCACACTCCTCTGGCAGAGCCCACAGCTTCTCATTCCTGACATTTATATTGGCTCCACTGAGCATGGGATTCACCCTGCCTTACTTTAAATGCCTACAAGAATTTTTCTCTTCCCAAACTTGCACAGATGAATTGTACCTTGGAAGAAAACCCTTCTGCCTGTTTGCTATGGAATAGAGCCAAGGGCTGCACAGCACAGCTCTGGAGGGCACACTAAGGCAGGCAGGATGGGTCCCTGCTGCCCAGTTCTGCCTGGGAACACTTTGCAATCCATGGAATAAAATCAGGTTTCCATAAAGCACAGCTTCGTGGCAAAAGCATCTCACTTAAAGGATGCACAAATCACTTTGGAGCAGCAGAATCCATAAAAACTCATTACCAGTGTCCTGTTGTCTGGAAATTGAGCTCTGGCATGAGTTTTCTGATGCCTAATGAGAGCTAAACTAACACTTCAAAGGCGTTGCTAGCAAGCTAGTATAAAAACTGCAGAAACAAAATATATCTATGAGTGTCCCCCTCAGCCAAAATTTGACCTAAGTCAGCCCCTGGGTTCAAAATGCTCACAAGCCCACAAAGCACTGCAGTGTTGGTTTGATTCCTGCTAAAACCAAATGGAAATGAGATTTTGACTCTGCTGAAGTCAATCACATCTCTGTGCCCAGGAGTTTCCCTCAGAGCAAACCTGAAATTATTTCTTTCCACAACAACATGTTGCCAACAGAGCTCTTTGGAATTGTAAACGCTTCCCCATCATGCTTTATTTTCCCATTATCTTGAGTGCTCATAAACCTATTGTCTTAATTTTAATAAGATTACATACAGTTTGGTATAAATGCCTTCTATCCATCACTATATTAGAGAAAAGAGAAACAATAATAACTTAATTATCTCTTATGCAGAAACTGATTATAATTCTCTGGATTCGTAATCAATACTTTAAAGCTGTTCTATCTCAGAGAACAGTTTGTCAATATTTTATATACTGTTAATAATTCATGGGTTTATTACACAATCAAACAGGAATCCAACTGCAGAAGGTCTCAGCACAAGAGGAAGCAGGAAAGGGAAAGATGAAATATTGTGAACTTTCAGGGTATGAGGTGAGGTAGAGGTGGACAGCTGCCCTCACACACACCACACCACCTCTGATCTGTAAGGTAAGGCTGTGTTTGGACAAGAGAAGAGTTGGTTAGAGGAAAGAAATACACAGAAATCCCCACTGAAAGAAACAGCTGGAAGAGAAAATAGCATTCTTCAAGTGTGATGTCAAAAAATTATTATTTCCTCTGGGAATAGTGCAGGAGAAGGAATGAGGAGTGCTGAATTTGAGAGAAACCAGCATTGTCCTGGCTAGTTGTATCATCAGCTCTGCCCTAAAAAATGCAGAGGCATAAATTACAGTCTCCTTTCTTAATATCCTCCTGTCTTGAGCCAAGCACTTGTCCAACACTTGTCCTTTGTTGCTGCAGTGCTGGAAATGTCTCCACTGTCCAAATGCCTGAGCCCAAATCTCCCAGGATGACGCAGTCTCTCAGAAACCCCTGCAGGGATCACCACAGGAAGCACAAAACTGCCTAAAACCAGTGACATGTGCAAGCACAATCTCTGTCATGTGAGAAAAACAAAGTGAAATCTTAATTATGGTGATCTAATCGGCATTTGAAAGAGCTCATCATCACCTTTTGAAGAAGAGAGAACCCAAAAAATGAAGGGGAAAAAGAACTCCTCAGGTCAGCCTGAACATTTGTTGTCCTATGCGTGAGAAAACACTCTGGCTGGAAATAAGATGTCACAGTCATGAGGACTTGGAACCAAAATGGGGAAAGTGTTGGCTGTGATCCGGAGCAATTAGGGACAGCTGCCTGTGCTGGTGGGCTAACGTGCGCTGGAGGAGAATGCAGAGCCTGCTGCAGAGAGGCAGCTCTGAATCTGCACAGACAGGGGATCCAAGAGGAATTCTGCCTCCAAAAGCCCAAGCTGGTGCAGCAGTGGAATCAAGACTTGCTCACCAAAGGGACGCCCAGCAGTGAAGCAGAAATGCTGGTCTGAGAGTGTGACTGTCACCCTCCAAGTGCTGCTGCAGCATCCAGCACACAAACCCATCCTCTCCATCAGTTTGCTCTGTTTAATGAGTGCAGCACTGGGTTTGCATGGTGAGGTTCTGGTACAGGCGTGCTGCAGGGGTCACTTCTGGGAGAAGCTGCAGCAGCTCCCCGTGTCCCAGAGAGCTAATGGTGGCCAAGGCAGACCTGCTGCTGGCCAAGGCTGAGGGATGATTGGTACCAATTCTGAGATAAGACATTTAAGCAGGGGAAAAAGCTGTTGAAGAACAGCAGCTGAAGAAAGAAATGAGAATTTGATAGAGAAACAGCTCTGCACACACTGAGATCAGTGCAGAAGGAGGAGGAAAAGTTACTCCAGCATTCAGAGCAGAGATCCCCTGGTGGTGCAGCCCATGGTGAGGCAGCTGTGCCCCTGCAGCCCCTGCAGGAGCAGAGATCACCTGCAGAGCCTGGAGAACCCACATCAGAGCAGCTGGATGCCCAAAGGAGGCTGCGACCCACCACAGTGGGAATGGTCTCTGGTTTTTCTCTCTCTTAGCATTTGTACCACTCTTCATGAGGATGAGTTTTGGTGGGTCTGAGGAACAGGCTGGGACAGAATAGTTCTCACTGCACACTGACATTTTTGTTTTGATTACATTTTTCGTTTCACATCATTATCAACTTTTATAAGTGTCTATAAAATTGGTGCAGGATAGTAAAAGTCTTTGGAGTAAGTAAATGGACATTGTGCTAAATGAGTTCTGCCTTTGATGCTATTATCTCTAAATCAGCATAGATTATTCAGGCTAGGGGCTTTTAGAATCATAAGTGGCTGGGATCATTTCTCAGTTCATCATCCTATTACCCATAATGAGAAAATACTTCTAAATATGAAGATTACTCTTCCAAAAGATCCCTTGTGAACAATTCCCCAGGCACTGACAATATTTATTAACTTTTCTTTCTGCATGGAAGGGACTGAAAGAAACTCAAAATTTTCAAGGATTGTCCTGAAACATTCAGCAACTCTGAATTTGCTATCACTCTCCTGGGAGCCTTTGGCTCTGCATTCCCATCTCTAACAGAACTTGTTTAGCTTCCACCTCTGCAGCTTCTTCTCTGCAGTTATGTAAATCCAGCTGCTGGGGCTGAACCTGGAGCGCCATAAAGCCTTTTAAAACTTCATTTCATTATTTTTGAGTGGGCCTGTTTATGCTGGTATTAAGTTTCCATTTCATCAAGCATAAATTTTCCTGTCTCTCCAGCCAATGATTTCTGCTTGCAAGCTTGAGAAAACGACATCTCCCTTCCCTGCCCAAATTGGGAACACCCTCAGCGTAACCGTGATGAAGCTTCCCTGTCATTCCTTCATTTTTCCACACCTTTACTGACTCATTTCCTCATTATACAGGTAGAATTACTGGGTTTATTTACTGGGCTGCGCATTTCTAAGAACCTATTTAATGCACAGTTTCATGAGACAGTTTTCATGGAATATAAACTTCATATTCCAGCTCTCGAGTAACAGATTCCTTTTACCCTGCACTGACTAACACACAGCTCTCTAAAACAATACCTTCTTTTTCTGCTGGGCAGGGTGAGATTTCAGCACACCAAACCCAGGAGTTAATCCCATCTGGGAAGGGTGCTGCTCTTGCTGAATTTGGTCTCGTCAAGGAACAAGCTCAGATCTGTGATTAAGGAGCTGATTAGGTGTCAAAAGCCTCCGTACAGTCGTGAATGTCCCTTGCAACACCATTTTATATCGGTTTCTGCTACCTGCATTAGAGAATTCCCCTCTAATGTCCATTTACTCAGGTGGTAAAAATCAAACCAGCTATAAAAAGTCACTCACAGCCTGGCTATGAGCTATGAGTTGGCATCTCAGAGGTTTCACAAAAACTTCTGCATTTCACTGCAAAAATTACCATGCTCAGCTTGGCCAACTCAGCACCATATTTTCATTTATGTAAACCGTACTTCTGTAAATCACAGAGATAATGTATTTTCCATTTACAACAGAGCAGGAAGCCAATGCAAATGAGGTTTTCTTCTCCAGGTGAACTGGGATATTCTGCATGTTGCTACCTCCAGCTTCTGCCCTGCTTTGCTACTGCTTTCTTAGCCTGTTTTCACAGAAAATTACTTGTGTAATTTTCTGTGTGGTAGTGAAGTATTGTCAGAGATCTGCATCTGCAAAGAGCACATGATGTTTGCAAATGCTTTATTTCACAATTGTTTGAAGGATTTTCCATGCAGACACCAGCCTGGGTGTTATCAGGCAGCTCTTTGATGGCAGCTTATGACAGACTTTTCTTGTATCATCACCAAAGTTGAAAGTCTCCTCTTAGCACCATGTCATACCAGAAGTCTGAGGTTTACTTGCTGAAATCATTTAGTGATATTAAAGATGAGAAGCAAGAATTTACAAAAACAGAAAGACTGAAAGATGGTGTGAAGGGTGAATTATTTTACAATTGTTTCCTGTGTGATCTTTACTCTTTCATGCACAGCATTTCCTGGCAGCTGCTGGCAGAGGCAGCACAGTGGGTTGGAAGGACCCTCATCCAAGCCAGGTTGACAGCCACATTCATCAAAATTAGATCCTGGTTATTTGTCTGGTCTTTCATTCTTTCATCAGGAGATAATTCTCCATGCAGCTCCATAACCACAGCTAAAATACACTGCAAAATGTCAACATTTAGAAAAACCATCCCTGGAATTATCAGTGTCTCCTGATGTGGGGCTGTTCCCCCACAGTTTTGCACACATATGTACGTGTGGTGATGAGAGGTTTATGCATTATGAAATTCAGTTTTTAAATTAGATGTGGGGGTTTTAACATAGCTGTTTTACTTCATGTTGTCTTGTCATACAAAGTCTTTGAAATTCTGTGTCATTCTGGGATTTATTTTTTTGGTGAAATTTATTTTCTTTGCTTAGGCAGGGATGGATAAATCAACAGGGCCACACATCTTGGCTTCTTTGAAGTCACTTTTTCCCTGTAGGGGCTGGACATGGCATTGGATGCCAGAGCTTCAGTTTTGTTTTCTTCTTGTGATAAAAAGCACCCTCCTAAATAGAAAAAGTCCATTTATTTACACCTAACTGGCATTCAAGATGATAACTGCCCCAGAGATCCCAGGGTGGGACTGGACAGAATATAGTTCTGTTACATCCCTGCAAAGAATCCTCACATTAACCTGAGATCACTTTTTTCTGAGCCATGTTATTGTTGCTTTCTGACTTTAGGGTTAGATATAAATCAGCCAATTTCAGCTGCATTTAAGCACCAGTGCTATTTCACTTTTCCTGTGTCTTGAAACCCCCCATAAAACACATTAATTATTCTTAAAATAACAACAATAATAAAATTAATAGCCTACATATTTTCTCAAACAAATGTTTTTTATAATTTCAGAATGTCTTGTTTAATGACCATTATCCAGATATTTAAAATAAAGCCTTTCAGGAAAGATGTCTTCCTCCTAAAAAATGTTTTAAATTGATTTTTCTATTTTTCATTAAGATTCACCACAAAAAAAAAAGCAAATACTGCTTTTCAATGCAGACAGGCTCCCAACATGTGCTGCCAAAATCTGTGCTTGTCACTTTTTTGGTGGAAACAGCTATTTTAGAACTGTTTATATATTATCAAAATTAGGTTCCAAAATGAGCTGCAGTATCTATTAAAAAAGGGGATAATATTATTTTAGAGAAACTAATTGGAAATTTGTTTTTAGCTAAAGTAGTTATTATTTCCATTATGACAAGCTGGAAGCAGATGAAATTCACCTTTATCTTCTGCAGCCTGGTGTCTCACACTATTTATTCAAACTGAAATTAAAACCTGAGAAAATCCCAGCGAGACATTTTGCACCAGTTAAAGATTATTCTTCTGGAAAAGAACTTTTGCTCAACAATTTCATTATGTTGTTACAAACGTATTTATTATAAAAGGGGGATACATCAATTAAAATATACCTGGCCTTGAAATTCTCCCCCTACCCTTAATAAAAAAAATAGCTTAAAACTGAACTTTTCTAAGGAAACTAAATTTAAGGAAATGAGGACCTGAAAGAGGGATGGTGCAGCATAAGGAAAACCCATGGGACAACAGATGCTCTACCAGCTTTGGGAACAACCTGGGCCCTCCCAGAGCTGTGTAAGGACAGAGCAGGCAGCCCATGCAAGAGAAGGGCAGAAAATAAGGCAGAAATCTCTGTTTGCACCAGGCTGCCTTCACCCTGCCCTGCCAACCTGTAGGGGGAAAAAAAAGAATGTCCTGCTTGGACTTGTATGGGAGAAAAGGGACAATGTTGATCCTGCACATTGCACAGTTTAAAATAACATTTAAAAAAGCAGCTGGATGTAAACTTTGCCAAGGGCTGCACACACAGGTGCTGCCCTTGGGTGAGTTTAAAGCTCTGAGTCCTGTCCCCTGTGAGGAGAGCCCCACAAAAAGCCACTGGATCCACAGAGTGCCCAGCCTGGCAGTGGCACTGGGAAAGCATCGCCTGCACATGGAAGCAGCGGGGTGAAAAATTGTTTTCTACTCTACTGCCTAAAGTATATTAAAAGGAATAAGGTCACAGGGGTGCAGGCTACTTTTCATATTTGGAAGAAATTTTTTTCCAGAAGTGTATAATGATAATTGCATGAGGAAAGGGTGGTTAATAATTTTCCGTATTAATTCAAACGTACAAAAGTTAATTGCGGCTTGGCAGTCTGAGATATACAAATTAGGAGAGTTTAATTCTGCTAATCCTCAGTTTAAGTTGCAGGGTATTGAATATAAATATGATTGTCTCACAAAGGGATGAATCCTGCCTCCACCAAAGCCTGTAGGAGCTTTCCCCTGGCTTCAGAAGGAGCTGGGCTCAGTCCCACGTGTCTGGGCTAGCTGTGCATGGATGAGAGAACTGGCTCAGGGAAAGGGAGTCTAACATGATTTTTCTCTCAGAATATGGGCCAAAAATTCCTTGGAGATCCTGAAAAACTTTGGAAAACTTCCCCAGCCCTGCTATTCAATTCAATCAGCTATTTTTGGCTACTCCCATGCACTGTGGATGAAGTTGAGTTCTCTGTGGTTTTCCATTTCCCACTTCGCTGTCTGACTGATCAAAGAGCCAACTCCAAAAATCCCTGAAATTCAAGGGCTGTAACACAGCCTGTGCCATTTCACATTCACCAGCCTGCAGCACTCCAACAGCCTGACCAAACCCTCCTCCTTCCCTGAATGCTGTTGCTACCACTTGTTTTATACCTCTCCTTTGAGAATGTGTCAGACTTTAGCCCCTTCCTCCTGTGAGTAAACTCTGGGAGATCAGAAGATAGCCAAGCAAACTTACTACCAGAGGCTGGAAATTGTAGGTGAAAATGTTGTTGTTAGGTTTCAGTGGATGTAGGATGAGGGATGATGCAGTTCAGACCTCTGCCCCTGAGCTAGTGTGTGTTTTGAGGCAATTCTTGTCTTTGAACACCTCTAAAATGGCAATAAAGCCATTTATCCATCTTTGCAAAATATCTGCATACCTATGTAGCTAAGAGGTGAAATGTAAGGTTGATTAAGTGAGAAGGATTTAATCTCTTATGTGATATGTCTGGGCCAAGCACCCTGCCATCATTTGATTTGAATTCATGTGCACAAACGACATGATATAAATAATACAATGCTCAGTCCAATCAGAAATGTATATTGCTTGAAAATACCCACTTGGCTTGAAATAGTGCAAGAAAATCAATCCAGGATCTCTATAGACTTTAATAAGAGCACAAGTTACCACACACACCTGATGTGAGCCAAACCCCCTCATTCTGAGTTCAGTTATCACTGACCTTTCAGCCATTATTCATCAATTTAAGGAGAAAAGCTGAACCCAGAGTACCTTCCAAACCTTTCTCCTGCCTTCCTGGTGATGACTATTATACGCTGTTCTAATTAAACAGCTTAATTTACATCTCCCATTGTGAGAGGATATGAGCACCAGAGCAGATTTATCCCTCTGGACTGCTTCCCTCAGTCACCATGAGGCTGCAGCAGTACTTTCCTCCCTGGACTTTCAAAAATGCAGGAACAGAGATGCTCTGTGATTCTGAGTGAAGTAATTTTGATGTCACAAGAAATGTCATCAAAACCACTGCAGTCTTTTAATAAGGAGGATGGATGTTCAGCCCCCTCACACCAGTGCTCAGCAGAATAACTACAGGGGAGCTTTGTGCCCATGTCCCTGTTACAAAATCTGTTTCTCCAGGGTTTATAATTACGACATGCCTATAAAAATTTACTTTAGTCTGAAGCTCAGGATATAGTTTCTCAGATGGGGAGGAAATATTGCTGGCTGAACTTGGTTTAAATCAATTTTGAGTTTCAAGAATACAAAAATAATAAGGTTTGTGGGTTTTATATGCTTTTTCCATGGTTCTATAATTCAGAAAGAAATCACTTTGTAGAATAAAGTGTCATGTTTGTTTATACAGCAGAGCGGGAGAAAAAAATAACACAGATAAAACTTTTTATAGTGGCTAGTGAAAATTCTCAGAAATTCATTTTCTCAAAGAATTTCCCCATAGTGTCCTCAGACCAAAGCCTGGCCCTGAATAGATATGATAATGCATTTTGCAGGAAATCAGTGGGTTGTGGAGAACTCTTTAAAGCAGTGGAGAAATAAGGGATTTATTCTGCATCAGATGAAGATTTGTCTGCTTTGTCCCCATATCCTGGACAGCAGAAGAGTCATGGATGGGCAAAGGGGCAAAAGGCATTGCTGAGACACCCTGGAATTGTGGCAGATGTGTTCAATCAAAACTGGCTCATGGTTAGCTAATTCCAACAGGCATTTTCCTCATTTCCACATTGCAGCGCTGAGGAGGAAAGCAGAATGTGGCCTTACAAAGATTGCTAATAAAAACATCAATAACTGGGCTGTACACAACTGAGAATTCCCATTTATACTGGCATTGCCAAATGTCTTGCAATATTTAGCCTTTGGCTTTTATCAATAAAGAATGGAATGGTGCTGCTAAACTGAAATATTGGCAACATGAGCAAAGCCCAGCAAACACAGACAGAAAAGAGAAGACAGAAAACAAACCCTATAAATCTTAGTGTAATATTTTTAATTTCATTTGGAATTCAAAATCAAGTCAGTTTTATCCATTTAAATATTATTCAGTCTGTCTTTGTCAGCTCTTCCCCATTAGACAAAATGTTCCACTCCTCAATATTCTGCTTCTGTGTCAAGTTGATAGGGTCATTTTTCACATGGCAAGCTGAGATTAAGGTGATATTAAACCACTTTGCATACAACAACCAAAAACATGCTGCAACAACAAAAAAAAACTTGCTATTTTCTTCTGCTGGTGTCATTAAGGATGCCCTTCCTCGCTAATCTGGTGGGTTCCTGAATATCTACAACTCTCCTTGCCTCAGGGAATGCTGATATGATACTGCAGGTTTGGAAATTCTCTTTGGGCCCCCAGTCATAACACTCTCTTTTTCCCATTAGCAGCTTTCAGCATAAAGCAGCAAAATTCAGCCAGTCCTTGGTAACCACCAACAGGCAGTGCAGGGGAACACCCAAAATATTGTAAATAAGATACATTTGCCACAGTGAGCTTTTTCCTTACATTTCAAGGGAAGGAAAGGAGGTGTTTTTAACTAGTTCAGTTAAATTATAAATTTGAAGCCTAGCACTAGGACTTCTTTAAAGTCAATCTGTATAAGGAGAATTACCTCCATAGTTGATGTGACAACAAGTATGTCACTCCCACAAAATGATTGAATAAATTAGTTTTTTTAAAAAAATAAAAACCTTATCAAGAAGCACAACTAAAAATGCATTTGTCCTTCCTTCAACTTCAGGCTTTTAGTATTACTGATTCAGATTCCATATGTAAAGGAATATATTGAGCGTGTGCGTGGGTATAAGAGGAAGCGTGTATATCTTCCATGCCTGGCTGAAATCCAAATGTGTTCCTAAATCCCAAAGAAATTCTGCCCATCTGACACCCTGGCAGTGTAGGAGAGTGTAACTGTGGGGGACAGGGTGGGCTCCAAGGAGCAGCCAGTGCTGTGCAGAGATGCAGGGATAACTTGGTGAGGATGCTTTACTCCAGAAAGGCTGTCCAGGAGTTTAAAAGCTCCATCTCTGCAGCAGCTCAAAAAATCCTAGAGCAGATGTTGGACATAATTCAGATCTTTGGGTATTTGAGACTCAGTTTTCTGCTGTTGCACCAGGTTTGGTTTCCTATCTGTTCAGTCATGCTCCCTGGTGCTAAAAGGCATTGGAAATCAGATTTTTCTGTAAATTCGGGCTGAAATCATCAGGACTAAACTATGCAACCACAGTTCCTGCAGCAACACAGGAAAAAAAGAAAAGATACAGGAGCATCATCACAAAACAAGTCACTTGGCATTAAACAATCAATACACCACGAAACTTCACTGTTTGTCTATCATCTCTTTTCAATATTTTCCTTTTAAATGCCATGGAAAGTTAAGCAGTCAGTTTTTTCTGAGTGAGCCTTCAAAAATGCATTTTTCTTCCTTAATAGGAAATTTTTCATGATCACTCCTATGCTTCCTTTGGCAAAGCAAAAGTGATATTCACCCATATTAAAGTAGTGATATGCAATGGTCCATTGCAAGAGAATTCAGAAAGAAAAATAAAAAAACAAACTGTAAGAAGGGTAGCCAGACAATAGATACATTTCCCAAATTAGGACCCAGGGCAGGCCTAAGCCAGTAGCTTTTCCCATTATTTTACAACATTACTTCACTGCTTTTATTCACCTTTTAGACCCTGCAGTTTCTTAGCCAGTATTCCATAAAGTCAGGGGAAGTTCATCAGTTCAGCTCTTTTCTGGTGTATAAAACTTCCAGACAGTGATTTTTTTTTTCCTCTCTCATACTCAGGTAACTTCATAATGAAACACTAACTTGGAACTCATAAATCCAGTTACTTTCAAATAAGTTTCAGATGGGCATCAGGACTTTAAAGGACATTTTAAAAAGAAATAGATTTTTTTCTAGGTTTGTCCAGTAGCCTCCAGTCCTCATAAAACTACATTAAATATCAGCTTCACTTTTCACAATATTGCAGTGATGAAGAACTAGCTCAAAATCGATTTATTGATCTCTAAAAAGACAGATATACAAGGTTATTAAGTTAATATGTCAATATGCGAAAAATCTATTACTTGGGCTTGCTAACATTGCTGTGTTGGTTAACAGCAGATAGAAAAAGGAAAAGGCAGACCCCTCCCCTCTGAAAGAACTGCTCATAGGCCAGGATTCAGCACAATGCCTTTTCTGGAAGGTACCTGCTTCTAGCATGGAGTCAGTGAGAAGCCTCAGTTGATGTTTATTTGCTTCCAAAATCAAGTTTTCTATTTAGTCCACATTCCAAAATTTGTACTCCATTTCTCCAACCTCAGTGTCTATAGTTGTACCAGGACCTGACATAGACTTACACTTACACATGTGCCTGAATTATTTGGCTAATTCTTTTTCATATGAAGTTACATGCAAGGAGAAAAAAAGTGAATGTTCAGTGTTTGAAAATCAGCCATGAGCCAAAGCATGGATTTAAGGAGATAGTTAGATAGATAGATAGATAGATAGATACATACATACATACATACATACATACATACATACATATGATATAGATAGAGATATAGCTATATATAGATATAGATTAGATAGATAGATATAGCTATAGCTATAGCTATAGACATAGATGATATAGATATAGATATATAGATAGATATAGATATATAGATAGATAGATATAGATATATAGATAGATTAGATATAGATAGATATGGATATAGATAGATGTATTCAGAGAAAAGTGTTTCACTCCACAGACATAAACAAAATCCTTTTTCAGTCAGAAAAAACAAGGTTCTTGTGATCCTTCATTTTGAATCCATTAGAGTTTTCAATGATTTATGCACATGCAGAGTTTCTGTGCAGTGGGTTGGCTTTTGTCACATCACCTCAATATTTCTAATGAGTCACTAATGAGAGGTCAATTACTTATGGAAATTAGAAAAACATTCATTGAGGAACTGGTCCGAGGCAAAGTGTGCCACCCCATAATGTTTTGATATAAATCATTACGGCATTAATGAATATTTTACTCTTTTTCATGTTACAGCTTATTTCCCCAACTTATAAAGTAGCCTTAATATGACTTTGAAACAAACATGAGTAACTGTCCTAAAAATGTAATCATATTGTATTTATGATAACTGCAGAGTATCTTTTTCGCTTTTGCTATAAATGGTTTGCTCAGGCATCAACATCTTGCTGTGAAACCTTCAGCTGATCAGAGCACCAGGTTTGCTGTGCTGAATCAGAGCCCTGGTCTGACACCTGCCCTGGCTCCACTTCCAGGCACTACAGGGTGGGAAAAGGACATTCTGTACAGCACCCAGCTGGCTGGATCCATTCTGGATGGAATCCAAAGTGGTGCTTGTAAATTGTCCTCCTGACCCAGGTACCCAGCACTGCAGGAAAACATCCAGAGCCTGCAGCACCTCATCCTGACCCCACTGCTGCTGAACCCTTCCTCCCTTTTTAGTTAAAAACCATCAAGAATTGGTGGCAGGTAAGAAGTTAAAACATTCCCTTCACAATTCACCTTCCTTCTGGGCATCTATTTTGTGCTTTCTAAAGGTCTCAAATGAATGGTACAGAAGCAGAAGAAAAGTGGCAGAAAGAATTCCAGGGACCAAGATGGATAGAGGGTTAGTTGCAGTACCATGCAATTAAATTTAGAGGCCAGGGATATAATTCACTGCTGAAATTCAGCTTTGCACCGTTGTAAGTTATTATTTCAGAGCAGGAGCTGAAATGGCCAGAAAGGGGAAAGTGTACAAGCAGAAGTATAATTGGACTTCAGTATTTCATATTGATACCCTGAGATTTCCACTGCTAAGCACTGTTTCAGAGTCTGACCAGGGTAACACTGCAGTGTAAGATCTCCCATATTCAGGCCCCTAGATTATCCCATTTCCCCTGCAGGCACTGTAAATCAAAAGCAAAAGATATCCTGTTATGTTCTAGAGGACAGTTTTGTTGGCCTTTCTTTTCAAACACAATCTGAACACACGTGTTTTTTTATGTGAGTCTCATTTACTTCAGCTTTACTGTCTTGAATACAGATTTAAATTGGGGGGAGTGAAGGAAAGTAAAAAAAAGCAGACCTTGAAACCCAGCAGTTATCCAGAGAGAAGGAAGGTGGCAGCTGGTTAAATAAAAAAATGAATGCATCATCACATGGATGTGATTTTCTCAGTTTATAAAGAATTACAAGGTCTTTGTCCCTTTGAATCAGGCTCAGTCTGGATTTAGGTGAAACCTCTGCAGGTTTTTGGCTCAGAACCCATCATTTTGGTGCAAAGAAATCCATCGTGCATATTAAGGGGCTGGTCCAAAGTACAGTGCTGCCACTTACTCTTAATATCACATTGTGTGGCACTCATTTTATGTTTCTAATTCCCCCTCCCTCCTGTCCTTCCTCCTCAGAAAGATAAACGTGTCAACAACAATGAGGTATCCAACTACTAATCGAAAGCAATATAGCTCTGCACAGATCAGCTCCGTGATGGAATAAAGAAGTGAGCATGGATCTAAGCACCTTCTCTTCATATCATGGCCTTCATGTTGTTTTCAGGAGCATTTTTGTCAGGCAGTGATGAAAGGCTGAGAACAAAGTGAACAAAATTTCCTTTTACTGCTTAAAAATTCTCAGCTGCTTTGCTATATCAAAACGCTGTCTCTTTAAACAAATCGCATGGTTAAAAATGCCAAGTTATAATTCAGCAACTAACTCTGAAAATGACAATTTAATCAATCAGAACCAACCCTCCTGAAAAGAGGGGTGGAAAAAAAAGGAAAAAAAAATCTTAAAGCTTTCATGCAATGCGAGTGGTTGAAACTATAAAAATGTTCAATCACGGTAGAACAAGCCTGCAGCATCAATGTTTATTAAAGTCAGGGGAGCCATTTATTGACCTGGGAAACAGCAAAGCACCAGCAGCACCGCTGGATTGCATTTTTATGGTTAACAAACAGAGGGTGATATTTCCTTTTTCTCTTTTAATTGTGATTCCTTCAAATCCAAAAAGTTAAAAGCATCCTGATTTTTAAAGGAAAGCAAAGAGAAGGATGCTCCACACCGTTCTACTGTCATTCTCTTTGCTCTGGCTTCTAACATGGGCATATATCAAATAATTTCAAATATTTAGGCTTCTCCACATGCCAGCAGCATGAGTTCTCTCCACCACTTCAGCTGATGGCAGAATATAGAGAGCTGCCATTATGAAGCTGGCTCTTTCTGTAATCAAAAAGGAATTACTCTATTTATTCATACAAAGCTCACCCTGTCACTGGACCAGCCAAAAGCACTCAGAACAAACTGTCCTCTCCCAAACTGACATCAGGCATTTTCTCCAAAGACACATCTTAATTGTTCTGGAGATTTTGTAACTGTTTTGCCATGAGCACATTTTTAAAACACACCTTTCCATGCTGCACAAATTGTGAACTACTGAAGGCTATTAAAAGGAAAGAGTCAGCAATGTGAACTGCCCTCACAGATCTGTGTTACCCAAATTACAGAAGTCTGGCTGTAATTCTTTCCACATCATTCCCATCCGCAGGAAAACCCATGGTCAGCTGAGGAAAGTGGGGCAGGGATTTAAAACACCCTCTGTGTGTCATTTGCTGCAGGAAACAGGACTCCCGTATGACTAATCAATATGATGAGGCAGAAGATGTTTATTGTTTATATTACACATTTATTTATACATTCTAGCTCTACTGCACACCCTGATCATGTTCTTCTTCATTGGTGCCTGTACCTTGTCCAGGTGTTCTGCATGCACCTCTCAGAGTATGAGACTGGTTACAGTCCAGGTGCTTCACAGCCCTCTGTTATCTAGTTCTTGTGGTCTTGGTATTCTGTTTCTCAGCCTCTTCTTTCTTAATTTAACACAGTTTATGTCGTAGTAACCTTGAAGCACTCCAGAGAGCGCTGAGAGAACTCTGATAAGAGTAGCTACAAGCAGTATGGCTGGTGCACAATGGGGCTTAAGTTCAGATACACTGCTACAAGCTGCCACCTAAACCGGTGTCAATGCCAGAAAAGCAAAAAAGCAAAAGAGGCTGGATCAGTGCGGTGTGAAGGAGAGCTGGAGCTACCCTGTATCCTCCGTGGATGAGGTGAGGTTGTACAGGATCACATCAAAGGTGATGAATAGTGTAACAAACCCCGGGCACCCAGCACCGCAGCAGCTGCCACAGCCCCGCATGCATCAGCGGCTCGGAGCGGGGTGGGAGCAGCAGGGATGAAAAACGAGTCCTCCCCATGAGAACAGCACCTCTGCCACGCGGAGATTTCACACTCTCTCCGTGGGGAGCACAGGGGACAAAACTGCTTTCCTGATCACACCCAGCCCCGGCGCACTTCACACCTTCCTTCAGGTTTGCAAACAGACCTCCGGCAGCTCCACTTCTCATGTTCTTTTCCTCATTCATAGAGAAAAACACATAATGTGCTTATTTAAAACACAGTGGAGGAGTTTGACACAAATTAATGATTTGCCTGTCATAAGAATTTTGATACTTGCAAGGAGGGGAAAAGGGCTTCAGGTATTCAGAGGGCTCTAAAAAGCTGCCTCGGAATTCAAAGACAGCTCATAAGAAATCAAATCAACTGATAGTTTGCTGTAAGGTTTGAGATACCCATTTTGCACTAAAATCACACTACTACAATAATATGAATAAATAAAAGATTATGGGAAAAGTAAGCCACGAGTTCCCCCAAATTAGATCCCATTGACGTGAAATTACTTCACAGCTGCCACATGTGCTGCTCCAAGAGAGATTACTCCTTAAATAATGTTAATGACAACTTTGATTTGACTTCAGTAATTACTAGAGGGAGAAGGGACCACATTTCCTAGGAAGAAAAATCTTTTATCTGCTTGTTTAATGTACAATCTTTGATGAGATGGAACTCCTTTCCCCTAAGTTATTTCCCGAGTATTTTTGTTTTGAAAAAGAAATTGATTTCTAGGTTGAAAATGGAGCTGCTGTGAAGCACTCAGCTGTGGGAGAGAGTCTAATTGTCATTTACAATGACCCTCAATTCTTCTCTAAACACAGAGAGCTTCTTTTTCTCTCCTAACTCTCCTCTCCCTCGCTCCACAAGCAGGCGTATTTACAGGGCTGGATTCTTCTCTGAGTTACCTCCACCACCACCAGTAAATCATAAAAATTTCTCCTGCAATCAATGGAGTGTCTTCACATTTACCAGACAGTATAATCTGGTCCACAAGGCAGCTGATTGTTATCTATAACCTCCCCATCCAATTCAAGTGATGGGAGATGCAACCCAAAAATTTCCTTTGGGCTTTTTTACTGCCAAAATAGATCACATTTTTTGGCAGCCTTTTTACAATCCCCACTTTTCTAAATAAACATCACAGAACCTATACTGCTTTTACTGCAAAATGCTTCTCCCTGCCTGCATCAAGGCGGGTTTTTAGCTGATGTGCCAACAGACAGTGAGAGAAACTCTGTGCAAGCCTGGGGTGCAGCACCAAGACATGGGGTACAGCTTATTCCTGGAGCAGGGAGCACCAGGTATAATCTTCATGGTTAGATAAAGTGAAAATTCCTTGCATTCTCCTCATCTCATACATCACTGCATGGTGATGTAAATTACTAGATTGTAGCTCCCAGAGAATTTGGGGGCAGGATGCTGCTTCTCAACAAAAGCAGAGAGGAGCTGTTGTGTGCAGTGCCCAAATCCCAAACAGGCTGTGAGCAGAGTCTGCTGAGGAATTGTTGAGCTGGAATGTTCTGCAGGATGGAGGGACAGAAACAGCTCTTGGAAAGGCCACCAAGCAAAGGCAGGCACTACCACAGCTCGGTGGCTGCAGAAGTGCTGAGGAGAGCACAGTATTTAGAAGGAATCATTCAAAGTACATTCCTGCACTGTAAATGAACCAAAACTGCTCAGAAAAGCCCTGACGTTGAAGGTCATGCAATTAAACACAGGGCTCTGATTTGCAACGATCAACAAAAAGTAAATGCATTATTAAAATGCACGGCAAATAGAACAGAACACCAAAAATGGACAGATTCTGGCTGTACTCTGCCATTACATTAATTAGCAGCTTTCCCCTATTGGTTTGCTCACTAAGATTCAAACATATTTGTTCTTTGATGAACATTTGTATTCAGAAAATGGCAAATTTCTTCCCAGCCTTCTTTTGTTGGGAAGGGACGATAGCTGTTAATGAGAAAGGGAACAGAGAAGGAGCAAAACAGCTTAGCTGCCACGCTCACAAAGTGACTTTGTCACTGGGGCCTTGAACTTCAGAGCAGCTTCAACTCATTTACAGAGCCTGGGAATGAAGGTGCCTTCCCTATATGAAAATTAAATATTTTCACGCAGTGTTATGACTTTGCCTTGAAGCATTTGTGGCTCCATGTTTCATTGGCATTTGTGGTCATTTTAGTCCACTGAGCTTAAATGTGTAATAAGGATGCCTGGATGTGGATAATTCTCCCTCCTTTCCCACTGCAATCAGGTTTTGTCCTTCATTATACCTTTCTGTGGAGTCTATTAGAACATAAATCTTTACAGAATTCTTCAAGCTTTGACCTACATCTTGCATGTATGAGAACTTTTCTCCCTAAATTGTCTTTTGGAGCACACCAGTTCATTAAAGTTTTGAACACTGAACCCTCACTCTTATTGCTTTATCACCCAGTTTATGTGCCAAATGTCAAAACAGGCATCAGAAATCTGATTTATGAGGATATATAGAGAAATCGTGGTACATGCTTCTGACTAGGAGTCAGCTGGCAATTCCCTATCAGGATTTCCTCCTCAGCTCCCAGTGCCCAGTGGGGCAGTCCAACAACAGCACTGCCAATAGTGAATTCATAAATCACAATTCAGGACTAACAAAGCTTTGAGGGTCTTTGAATCTGTGTGCTTTCCAGTTTTAATCACATCTGACCATTTTGTAATTTTTTTTTAAATAAAAGTCAGTGCTGATTGTAAAAAAATAAGTGCGTTTAAAATCAAGCAGTCTCCAAATGTCAGTGTGGGAAGTATTTTATTCTCTTTTTGAAACACCAGAAAATTACGGATGAAGCTGTAAGCCGGCAGTACTACACAACACACAAGCATGAGTAAGGCATGTTAGGTTCACACACTGATTTACCATTTCACACCGAGCGGATTTATGTCCTGCTCAAACCCCCGATCTCCCTCACCCGCACAGCCGTAAAGTTTATTTTTATCGCTGGTTTTGCACCACCACAGCGCACCCCCCGGCCCCGGCAGCTCCCGGGGCTGTGGGCAGGGTGCTGTGGGCAGGGTGCCGTGCCCGCGGCCGCCCCCGGCCGGAGGGTGGAGCCGCGCCGCCGCCTCGCCCCGCTCCTCCCGCGGCGTGCGCGGCCTCGGCGCTACGCGAGCGCGGGGATCCGCCGCGGCCTGCGGGCCGCCATGGCCGGGGAGGTGAAAACCAAGCTGTCCAAGAACCTGCTGCGCATGAAGGTGACGAGGGAAGGAGGGGAGGGCGAGCCGGAGGCCTGCGGGGGGGGCTGGAAGCTCGGGCAGCAGGGCCGGGCACCGATGGTGTGCGGGGCCCGGCGCTGTGAGGCGCGGCCGGGCTGCGTGTCCCCGGCCGCACGCGGCCGTCCCGGAGCCTGGTGTGGGGCATTGCCGTGCCTATTGCCGGCCAGCCACGCTCCGGATAAACAGATTGTGTTTATCGATGGGCTGCTCCCCCGGCAATAAATTACTGGTGCCGGCACGGACCCGCTCGAACGCGGGGGTTACAAACTGCAGGGTTCGGTGCAGCCTCATGGTTGCAGCTAAAGCCTGGCCTCAAGGGCCGGCTCCAGCGCACCTTTTGGGAATGCTTTCGTTCCAGCTCGCTCCTCTACTGCTGGGTTGTTTGTTGTGAATGTAAATAAAAATATTTCAACGGCACATTGAAATTAAAATATCAGTGCTGTTTGCTTTGCTTGGGGGTGGGGCTTTTAGTGTTGAGAAAAGAAAGTTTTGGTGTGTTCATTTTTACCCTGTTTACATTGCTGGCTAAGGAAATCTCAGCCTGAATGGGGATTAACATCTAATATTAACCAGCTTTCCCAACTCATAAAAGCCAGGGATCTTGGTAACATCCCGATGTGCTTATTACCCTTGGAATTGTGAATCTCATGTCACCAGTGTGAAATTAGTCTCTGCTCAGTGTGAAATTAGTCTCTGCTCACTGGCTAATGGATTCTGCTTCACACCATGTACTACAACTCCTAATTCAGTAGAGTACGTTCTCTGATTGATGGTCCTTTATTGCTGGAAAACAACCAGGAAAAGTTGAGTACTTTTTTTTTTTTATGTTAATATTCAATTTTTTAACTGAACATGATGGGGCCTTTGTGGCTTCTTGCTTGTGGTGTTTTATTTAGCCATTTTTTCCCCACGTATATGGGCTTATATTTCACATTCTGGCTGAAAAGAGTTAGCTGACTTCAGTTCAATTTTTCACATAAAGTGCACTCTGCAGCAGTTGGATGATGGAATATTTACCCTAATTAACAGATGCTTCTAAATCTAAAACTTGTACACATAAGGAACAAAATACATCTTGCCTCTCTCTCTAAAGGGAGTAGGTGTTGAACTGAGTCAGCCAGCAATGTGTGATACAGACTCCCATAACCTGGATAGCAGCATCATTATTTTTTCTTATTTTTATATAATACACTTTTAAAATGAAATTTTTCTTTCTCTTGTTTGCCAGCATACTAACCCCCTGGAGGTTTCAAAAGCAGGTTTTTGGATTGTTTTCCTCTGGAAGGCCATGGAGAACCAGGCATGTGAATATGCTGCCATGACATTTGCAGGTTCACAGTCCAGGCAGTAATAACCAGCTTTGAAGAGATCAGTAAGGTTTTGAAAAGGTCATACACAGATCTTGCATTTAGCACTTTGTTTCTGCAGATCTTCCTGTTTACAAATGTTTTAATGAAGCCTTTAGCAGCTGCCTCTGCAGGTAGGGATCCAATGTATTGCCAGAATTCAGCAGGTGGGTGCAGTGGCACCCAGAGGTGGTGAGTGGTGTTGGAAGGACCTTTACAGTAAATTCTGGGCCACATGGAGACACACTTTTAGATCTTGCACCATTTGATCCAGATCTCATAGCTTGGGGAAACTCACCCAAACAGTTCCTCAGTTACTGACTTACACATTCTGTGCCTACCACAACTGATATATTTTTAATTCATCAGTGTGTGTTTACATTCGAGAGAAACCTGATCACATAATTTCTATCTAGGTTTTTCCTGTAGTAATCTTCAGGAACATAATCTTTAAAATGGAGTGTGAAATGATTATTTAATTGGGTTCTTGTAGCAGAATTTCTTGTGTTGAGATTTTCAACTGGCTAACCAATTTCCTTGAGCAATATGTTTTTCCACATGATAGATTCACTTATTTTCCTCAAGAAGATACTGTAATTTTAATTGGAAAGCTTTGACATATTCTGAATCGACTCAGAAAACAGAAGTCAATTTTTCTTTCATTAAAGATCTTGTACAGTGGATGCAAATAGAAATAGAAAATTAAGCACTAGCTCTGTTGGCTTGTACTTCTGAGTTTGGTTTGGTTGGGCATTTTGTAAAGACTGGAGATGTGTGGGTTGTTTGTAATGCATACATTGCACACCTACATCACCTATATATTTTTACATGACTGTGTGTGAACTGTACTGTTAGATTTGCCTCTGTCTGGGAGTTAGCTTGGTATAAATGTAGACTTCTGACAGGTACAGTTATCCAAACACTTTCTGTAGATCCTCAGGAAGGTCCCAGCTTTTAGGGAGGTGGGACTATATGGGTTATCACCACAAAATTTTGAAGAGTTCTGTTTTTCCCCACCATGTATCATTGACATTGTTTAGACTTCATTGTCACTCAGTTCAGGCACCTGACTTAAGACAAGTGGAAATTAAAATGCTGTTTCACAGGCCTCAGGTCTGTAGTTCTGTGCTCTCAGCAGTTTTTTATAGGCTCTGACAGATGTCTTCTTCTGCTCCCAGCTGTTGAGGGGTTGCTGTTCCTACCTGCCTGTTCCCATCCTCTGACAGAGGTTATCACCAAGGAAGCCAGTGACAGGAGTGTCCTTGTGTTAGGAAAAAATAGAAACTTGCCCTAAACTTGATTATTGGTCTCAGCTATTTTGGCAAACTGTTCCTGCAGAGGGTTAGCAGGTCCTTGAATACAGTGCTGGACCAGGACTTTGGTGGGTCAGTGAGAACTGAGGAGCTGGGAACATCTTCCTTTATCACAGCTGGATACAGAGGAGTTTTCCTCATAGTCTGCTTTCAAACTCTGACATTTTTCCACTTCCAAAGTCAGGTTTGTACCTTCAGAGCTACAAACACAATCCAGTTCATTAAATCTGAGAAGAGGATGGTTGAAAGTACAGATGTTTGAAAAAATGGCCAGCCTGGCATGAGCCACCTCCAGCTCTGAGCTCCAGTGCTGTTTGTATGGGTGGAGTTGGTTCCTGATGTGCAGCAATAACTTCCACACCATTATCTTCTTTCTGGCCTTTACTGAAACATTAGAAAAACCTCACTAAAATTAGGGAATGTGACAACTCCGATCCATCAAAACTAGCCAGGACAGCTCTGTTTATTTGTATGTAAGTCCAGGTGTGACTGACTGTTAACTTTCAGTAGATAGCTGTGATCAGCAGCTGTTGTAATTTTCCATTGTCTGTTTGCACAAACAGACTTTGACCAAATTCAGAGAAAAAAAATCACAAAAAACATTAACTTTGTATCAAATGCTAAACACTATGTAATGGATAATTGCTATCATGTAATTACTGCATGTTCAGAAGATACTCATGATGCAGAAAACTGAAGCTGTGTGTTTGTGTCTTTCTTTGTAGTTCATGCAAAGGGGTTTGGATTCACAAACTAAAAAACAACTAGAGGAAGAAGAAAAGAAGATAATTAGTGAAGAACACTGGTATCTTGATGTACCAGATCTAAAGGAAAAAGAGTAAGCTTGTAATCTTTTGTACTTCTTATCGTCATTGGATTGTTTTGAAATGGAAATAGCAGATTCATATTTTTTCCTGTAAGATAAGTTTTATAAATAACCAGTTAACAGAAGCAAAAATAGTGACAGACTGGCATTACAACTTTTTTATTACTTATTTTTAGGGCTGTTCTTGAAGTTCCCTAGTGTAGTTTGACCTACTTTCAGTTCTTGTGTGTGTTGTTTTCTTTCACTCACACATTCTTCTAGATGCATGCAATTAGTTTCTTTCAGTCAGGGTCCAATTCATTCTTTGCTGCTTTTTCCCTTCATTAGAAACAAAGTTTGGAGCCTTGTGTTAGTAAATTCAGCTCCAGACGCATGGTTAAGTTGATTCAGGACAGTTCTGTCCTCTTGTGCCCAGCTCACTTCAAATCCTGGTTTTGAAATAGGAGGGATAATGGCAAAAATAAAGGAAGGCTTAGCTAATAAGGAAATGTGTCCTGCTCTTTAGAAAGGTGCCTTAAATAACAGGAGAACTACTTTTGAAATTGCTTGGGTTTCATCCTTTCTAAAGTGAAACAAATTCCACTGAGGGAGAACATACATAGTTTTGAAAAAGCTGGGACCCAAGGAATTAACTGTAGCTGAATAAGGCCATTGATAAACTCTTTTCCATTACTCTTGGTGGATTTGACAAAAAGGTATTTGAGCTTCAGTTGCAGCAAGGAGTGTTCAAGCTGGACATTGGGAGAACTTTTGTAACAATAAGGCTATTGAAGCTCTGGAGTAGATTGCCTGAGGAGACACTGGATTCTTCATCATGAGAAGTCTTTTGAGGACAGGTTAGCTGGACCTCTGCTGTTCATGGCACATGTGTGACTGATATTGCCTCAAGGCAGGACAATGAGCTCAGTCTCTTCAGCCTGAGTTCTGTGATCATGAGGGTTTGATTTACATGGGAGATGAAGAGGATGAGGGAACAGGTACATGTGTGTGAGGAAAAGGATGGAACAATCCACCAAAGTACTTTTATCTGGCACGTGTATTATGAATGCCTCAGGGTCATGTTTCTTTTCTCGCTCCATGCTCATTAAAAGAGGGAAAAAAAGGAGGAAGAAGAGGGGAAATCTGTCTGCTGAACAGTGACACAGTGTTTTATACCCTGACAGACTCAACTAATGCCAGGTCCAACAGCACAATGAAAAATTAATTAGAAGCTTTTGCTGGTATAGTAGTGCCACCTGGGGAGTGATATTTATGTGGTATTTTTATTCTGGTAAAAGTATTAATGTAGGCAGAACCATACCAGCAAAGAGTGCTTTTTGTCAGAAGAGTTAATTTTGCTTGTGGAACTGGCACAGCTTTGCTGGCAAAAAGGATTCCTTTGCACTCCAAACTCTTTGTACTGAAAGATTTATCAGGGCAATTGAGCAGAAAGCAGTTGATGGTTTAAAATACACTGTGGTTTTGTTTATTTGTGTGGGGGGAAGACAGCACATCCTTTTTGCATTTGTTTAATTTGATCATTTTAAAGTGCATGGTTTGACAGAATGCTGGGTTTGGGGTTTCAGGAGCTGTATAATAGAAGAGAGAAGCTTTCTGCGATGTGAGGATCTCGTTTATGGCAGAATGTCCTTCAAAGGATTCAATCCTGAAATTGAGGTACCATTTCAGTGTCCTGCTTTGAGGTTGTCTCACATTAGGATTGAAGCCCTTGGGGATGGGGATTTGAGTGTTCACACTGCAGCATTATTGGCCTTTGCAGCACCTTCCATAAACCTTCCCATGTCCCAAAACTCCATCATTCAACCCTAAATGTTGATCAATGCAGCATCTGGTAAATGGAATCTTTTTAGCACCCTGTGTTGTTGGTCAGTAATTGCAGACTCCTGCAGGTTTTCCCTCCCTGAAATGAGGAAGCCATCCCACATGCTGCTCACCAAAACAAAAGCTCACTTTTCCTCCTGACATAGAATGCAGAGTCCAATCTACAAACACTCAACTCTATTTATTCAACACTTACTTGTATCAATAAGGGCTTAAGAGTTCCAAAGTAAAAATGCTGGGCAAGAGTCTTTAATTTCTTTCTGGCATGATTCATGCTGATAGAAGTACACAGGGACAGGAATCAAAAGGTTAGCACTGAACCTGAAGCAGGAGGATGGTGTAAATTGGCAGAAGGCCATGTAAGGTAATTTACTAGAGAATTCTTTTAGTTACTTTGAACTTGCTGTCCCTGTGACAGAGCATATGATTGCTTCATGGCTTTTACTGTAAATGCTTGAAGATATTCTTTCTTTTTAACAAAACCATTTCAAGGTCTGTGTGCTAACATCACAATGAAAAATTAATTATGATCTGGTCTCCTGGAGATGTTTGGAGTGCCCTTTAGGATGTTTGAGTAGTACAATACACTGAAACACTGTCTCTGTTGCCTTTTCTTCATGAGTTTTCATAATGATGGGCTCTAGCCTAACCACGAACAGAAAATAATTACTAATTTGATTTTTTCCTCTTATGCTCTTCTACCAGTGAATTTCAGCACTGTTGCCGTTGTGTCATGGTTACATGCTTAAGCTGTTTCTCACTTCATTTTCAGAAGTTAATGATCCAAATGAACTCCAAGTGCAAGGAGGAAAAAATTGAAGAGGATGATAAAATGGAGGCTGATGTGTCAGATGAAGAAATGGCCAGAAGGTAAGTTACATTTTATGACATAATCAGTACTAGCTAGGAATATGATGTGTTAGTGTATTATGTGTGGGGAAATAAAACCCAAAAATGAAACAAACAAAATTTTAAAAAAGCCCACAGTAGATATGGAACTGTACCAGATTGGTTTTCCAGGAGTGCTGGTGTATTTTCACTTCAATATCCAATGCATTTGGGGGTAAATTCTGCATCACTTGTGGGGTTTTCTGCCCTTTGATATCCAGGTATTCCATGCTAATTCCCTCCTTGTTACCAGCTGCTAACAAATTGAAACTATGAGTGAATAATAATGTAATAAGTCATGCAGTACTTGTGCTTCTCCAAGCTTTTAATGACCAGGGTTTTTACACCACTTGAATTGTTGATTATGTTTAGGAGATGCACCACGATTTTTCCTCTGATTTTACTTGAAGGTCTAATTTTTTTTTTCTCTCTACAGATATGAAACATTAGTGGGAACAATAGGGAAGAAATTTTTGAGAAAAAGGGACCAACGTGTACTCAAGGATGATGATGAAGATGAAGATGATGAAGAGGGGAATAGTAATGCAAGACCTAGTAAAAGAGCTAAGAAAATGTTCTTAAAACCTCAGGATTAATGTCAACTGCACAAGTGGAGCTTGTTACTTAATGCCTACCAAACAGAGTACCAAGGACTGGAGATTGTTTGGAGTTTTTGCTATTTAGTGTAAAGGGTGGATTTGTAAATCTGTTCTATTCTCATTGAAATTTCTACCATCCACAGGACAGACACTTTCCAAAGTGGGTGTTTATATAATGGATGTTGTACATCCTTTCCTCTCTCAGCAGCTTTTCATGAGTGGGGCACTCATCCCATCAGTCTCTTTAAATGTTCTGCATAGTTAAATTGAGTGTTGCATGCAATCAAAAGCAACGTTATTTACAATTTAGGATAACATCTGAAAGAATTATTTGGAGTAAAGATGAGCTGTGTCCAATTCAGTAAGGCAGTTCAGCTTTCACTGCTTGCTTTATTATGAAAATGAAACCTGCGCTCTCTTCAAATTGAAAAAAGTCAGCAGAAACATGCTTGGTTTGTGGTCTTTTTTACTACTTTTTTACTGCTAAAAATAAGATGAGAGAAGAACAGAGAGATAAAATCCACTTTATTGAATTTTATTTTTTATAAAGTTTATTTAAAAATAGAGGATTTTGTAGTGAAACTTTTTTTTTATACAGCAAGCCAAATATTGGGCGACGTTTACAGTATGACATCTTAGCAGATTGTGAATCTTAGTTTCTGCCTTCCAAAAGAAATTTGCTAATTTTGCCTCTTTTTCAGCAAAAAAATCCAATCTTATAATTATGTAAGTCTTGTCATAAAAGCATAATAACAGTTTCAGGAACATACTTGAAAGCAGAATAAAAACTGTGGGGTTTTGTGTTAATGATTGTGGATTAGTTTATTTAGTGTAAAAAATTATGCTTAATACAGTCTGATACAAGGAGAAATCCTGTTTTTGTGCTGGCCACAGATGTCCCCCAGCATTTAGCTGAGTGCACTGATTTATTTAGCATGTGATGAAGCCATCTGAAGTAGTATTAGGATAGAAACAGCATTGTCTTTGGTCAGTTGGTGCTCTGGGTTTTTTGAAAAACATCAGTGTGTTCTTGTCTAAAATCATAGCAATTCTTTGTGCATGGCCTTTCAACAAGAAATATTGCTGTTGCTACATTTCCTCAGGATGTCCAAACCACTCATCCTTAATGCTGGCTCTCTGCAGAAAGGAATTTGTTAATTGAAGTGAGGAGTGGCCATTTTGCCATGGGCACAAGGCTTTTTTTTGGTCTTTTTTTAACAGCTCAGTGAAACAAGATGTGAAACTCAATTATTTAAAGAAGGACACACTGTGTCTGCTGTATTTTGCTTGTGATACATGAACTATGATCCATATATCAGGAGCACCTAATTAGATATTCAAGATGGATCACACATGGAAAGAGAAATATACTTTTAACCTAGTAAGGGGACTTTGTGCAGGTGGAAAGGCTGTGATTCATGATCTGAGATAGTTTTTCAGAGCTAATTAAATGCTACTGGTTCAATTAGTTAAAACCTGATCATATATTACTGCTAGCTGAAAAGGAGTTAATGATGGCAAGACATTTTTCTTCCCACGGAAGATGTGACCTGAGCTATGAAATGATTTATTGTTGGTCATCACAAGAAAAACTTGGAATACATCCCATTATTCTTCTTGCTTATTAGTAGGAAAATGATTCCTCTGAATGGATTTCTTGAATGGAGAGTGAGTTTCTGCATAGCTGTGCTGAATAATTGAGGGGTGAGGTGTGTTCTGGTGAGCCACCAGCAGCCAGGAGATGTCACTGCAATGGCATGTCCTGAGGGGCTGTGGGTTGGGGAAGTGTCCAGTGGTGCCATGTAAAGAAGCTTTTGGGTTATTTTGGTAACAACAACGGCTGAGATGGATTCTATGTGGAGTCTTCCTTTTTCAGGCTTCTGCAGAGAGCTCTCCTGCATTGCAGGGTTCTGTTCAGTCCAGTGGGGAGTAATTCTGATTAAGGGCATCCTGCCTCCTTAATTTC
This sequence comes from Melozone crissalis, assembly GCF_028551555.1. Classification (NCBI taxonomy): domain Eukaryota; kingdom Metazoa; phylum Chordata; class Aves; order Passeriformes; family Passerellidae; genus Melozone; species Melozone crissalis. Next base: position 4,429,720 of record NW_026535785.1, read on the forward strand.
ACGTCATTCCCTGAGGGATAGCTGGACATGAGAGTGGCACAGTGCGTGGATAAGCACATGAGAAGCTAAACAGCTTCCGAGAAAATCCACGATTTTGGAATTGGGACAGAGGAGGGTTGGTTCTGTTTCAACAGAACTGTGTTGGAACAGACTGTGAAGAAAAGGTAGATTTTAGTTTATTGTCTTTAAATCTGGGAGCTTTGCTGTTCACATTCAGCTGGTGGCTCAGTGCTACAGTAAAACCAGCTACTATTTTTAGCACAATCTTTTATTCTTGGGGCATTTGCAAAATGTGCCGTTAAAAGCACCATCCATAGTGTGTTTTTGTGAGCAAGACAAAACCAAAACTCAGCCCTGTGTGACTTTTTAAATGTACTTTAAGTACAGAGTTACAAGCAGACATGGTGGGATGTTCTGAAATACCTGTCTGCATTTCCAATGGTATAAATACATTTATGGATGGATTTAAGTCTGACTTGAGCTTCCAACCTGAGGTAGAAACGTTGTGCTGTATAAAATCTATGCTTGAACTACTCTTGACAGAGGTGTAAGCATAGCAGTGAAATATTCATAGAGCAAACCTGCATTGATTAAGGCTTTCTTGGCTCTGACACAGGCTCCAGTACATTTTATGTGCAAGCTCCTAAGCTGTAGCACTTCCCCACGTGGTCATGTTTCTAAATGAAAGTGTTTCTTCTCTGGAAACAGAAGCAAGTTGGGTAAGTAGTGGTTTTGTTACAGAAAATGGCTACCTGCAAACTGGTAAAGTGTTACCAGACCCCAGAAGTGAAGTGTGGTTTTAAGTAGTGGTCACTGACAGCTCATGTCTGTCTGTCCCTTGTCATGTGAAGTTTGGTCCCTCCCTTTGGCAGGCTCTTGGTGCTTATTTTGTAATAACTGCTGGGCTTGAAAATATGGAGGTATTGAACAACTTTATCTTTCTTGCTGATGTTTCTCTTTTGCTTCTATTTTGCTTAGTATTGAATCTTAAAAAGTTCAGGACAGAGTCCAACTGAAGTGAGCCATCCAGTCTGAATTTAGTAATGCTTGAGCTGATTAAACTTTGGTTCTTGGGGAGGGGCAGGATGTTCAGTGGTGCTGTGGAGTTTGAACCATGTTTTGTGCTCTGTCTTGTTCTCTAATGAGACTCTCCATGATGCAATGCTCCAGCCACGGGTGACTGTCATTGCCGTTGCCTGTGTGTGTAATGGGCAGCTGGGCTGGGATTCTGGGACTTCATCCAGCATTCAAGCTTTAAAAGAAATTGTTTGTCTTTCCCTTGATTGGAATACCATGCTTTTAAATTGTATTTGGAATTAGATGAGTCTGGGGGTGGAGGGGGGCAGTTTCTCAGCATTTGTTTTGCTTCATTTGAACAACAGTCCCCAACTAAAACTGCAAAATCATTTAGGCTCTCATTAAACCCTTCTCTGAGAATGCTAATGAAGCATCATGGTAGGGAAGGATGGCAGCCATCCCACAGCTCCCAACCACATGTGAATTCAAGTTTCTGTGAGAGCTGGTGCTTTAAGGACTTGGTGGTTTGTTTTCTTTTCAGGCTGGGAGAACATCAGCTTCCACAGTACTGCCTTGCTAATGGAACCCCAGCATGAGGCCTCAGAGTTTGTTTGGTTTTGTTTGGTTTTGCACCATTTTCATCTCAAACCTCTGAGGGTTTCAGGCCTGGCATTCACACCTCAATAACCTGCTTTCATCAGCTTTTGGGAAGCTTTAGTTAAACTGTGAAACTGTTCCTTAGCTGCATGTGTTGACATTTCTTTGTGTGATTTCATGTTTCTCAGCGAGGACCTGCTTATAATTGTCACGTCAAGATGAAAAATTAACAGATGGGAGTCAGGGAGATGGTTGGAGCCTCAATCACCAGCAGCTCTGTAAATCTTTGGTAAGAACCAAGGAGTGGAAGGGATAGCTGGGTGAGTCCCATCACTGCAGGCCCAGTTAAATGTTGATAGGAGCCCACTGGTCCCCAAGAAACCCTTGCATACAAAAATCCAAGCAATTACCTGGGAGAAACAGGGAAGTTGGGAGGCAAAATAACCTAAATGGCTGTCCTCAAGACAAGAAAACAGCTGGGGTTGATGGCACAGAGAAATGTGGTTTGGTAAGCTGAGTAAATGAGACTCCCATCAGATGGAATGGAGGTGGTCAGTGTTTTGAAGCTTGTAATGTTCCCTGAGGTCTGCAGGGAACACCTTGTCATGATCAATTATTTAGAAAGGGGTAAAAACCCTTAATGGGATATTAATATGAGGGAATAACAGAACACAAATTACTGAACAAATTCCATTATTAACAGAGAAGCTGTGTTCTGACCTCAGTAAGATCTTTCTGTGTCCCCTGTCACCTCTTCTTGGCTCTCAGTTTCTTATCCCTATGCAACCATGTGTGCACCCAGGCCATGAGCTGCCACCACGGGAGCTGGCACACACCAAGCCCAGCAGAGATGACTCCTGGGCCTCCTCTTCAGTAATCATCTTCCTCAGCCTACAACCTTTTCATCTAGGCACCTGCAGGAACTCCCCATCTCCAACACCACTGCTGCATTTGTTCAATGTTGGCCTGTTTAGTTCAAGAAGTGTCAGGTAACAGGTTCCAAGGAACAGGTAGCAAGGGACTGGATGTCAGGTAATGGTGTCCAATTATGCCAGGGAAGGTTTTGATTAGATACTAGGAAAATCTTTTCACAGGGTTGGAAAGGACTGGAAGAATGTCAAGGGCAGTGGTGGAGTCACCATCCCTGGAAGTGACACCTGAAGGGCAGAGTTTATGGTGAACATGGTTGTGATGTTGGGTTGATTGTTGAGCTCTATGATCTTAAAGGGCTTTTCCAGCCTCAGTGATCCTAAGAAGTCTGAGGTGGGAAGGGGTGGCCAGCAGATCAGCAGCATGAGTGCAGCTCTCACTTGGCAGATGGGGTGTGCAGGAGTCAGTGCAGCTGGGGGCAGCTGTTCTAAAACAACTCATAATGTCTTTATTTTCCTTTTATTTATTTTCAGGTATACACTTACAGCATTTGTGAGATTAATGATCAGATTATGTCTTTGAGCAGAAAGACTGTTCAGTGGGAGGAATCAACATTTGACTGATATTCAGGCTTATTACAGACTGGGGGGAAAGAGTGGTTTTCAGTGTTTCTGCTATTTTTTCATGCATTTAAGAATGTTTCCCCTTTCTTAGTGGTTTTCTTGGTTGGGCATTTTGCAGAGAAGCATGGTAGGAGAAGCAACATTTTCTGGAAAATGGGGAAACATGATTGTGAAAAAAGAAAAGGTTTCCTTTAGATTTGGCTGGCTTCTTGGGTTGTTTTTTCACTTTGATACAGATGAACAAACACTAATGGCATTAAAGCTCCTGTGCTAAGTGGTACCCATTCAGGACAGCCATGTAGACACTCATGTTTGCAGGACAAAGTTAAGGGTATAGTGGGCTTGGCTTCATATACAAATATAATGCAGTCCTAAAAGTACAGAATTTCCACCCCTTTTGGGACAAAAGTAAATCTAAGCCAGCTGTGACATTTAAGTACCAGTCACAGTTTTAAGTACCAGGATGATTATATCTCAGAAACAAAGCTTAGTAGTTATCTCCTTAGAGCCCATCAGCCACAATACACTGCAATATATAGAATTTTCATCACCAGAAGAATAGTACATACCAAAAATTACTTGGGGCAGTTTACTGCAGTAATGGCCAGAGGGATGCACATGATGACGATTTTCATCTTGTACTATGGTTTGTCTAAGGATGATGGTGAAAGAATTATGCCTCCTAATGCTCCTTTCCAAGATGACAATGTTTTACTCATATTAAAGGTAGAGGAATGAGATGAGCTGTGAGTGGTTTGATCTTGTGAAAAATGAAGTTTTAAATGTGTGCTTTCTTGTCTAAATGCTCACAGATTACTTGTCTCCCTATAATAACCTTAGAAAATGTGTTGGCAGCATATCACAATTAATAATCCATACTCATGTGCTACAGGCAGTCCAAAATTCCCCAGACATATTTCTTACCCAAGCTTATAACCAGATTCAAATCAAATCCTACATTTGTGCCAAAAATTGAACGGCAGTCATCTCCCAGCAAATAATTTTACCTAACTGACTCAAGAGTCTTAAATCCCTGATTTTTCCCAAAGTGAAATTCACATTAATCTCATACTAATGTACATATCCTTCAGTCACCTGCAAAAGAATCCCATAACCTTGCAGTAGGGAATGCACAGACAGTGGAAGCTGCTGTACCCACATAGCATTACTGTAGGTTTTCCTGGCATTCTAGATTGTGTAAGATCCTTTAACATTAATGGGGACAAGTTTTCTCTCTAGGGTGATGTTAAATTTCTCTTTGAGGGTTTTTTCCACCTCTTCATCTTCAAGAGTTACAAATTCCACCAGATCCATGTTTTCCTTGTAGTTGTACGTGGTCTCAGTGAGTGTCCACCCAATCAGCGCCCGGAATCCCTCGGTGGTCTGGAGGGTGCAGATGGACTTCTTTGTGAAGAGGGAATCTGGAGAGGTCTGGAGGTATGTGCACTGGAAACGGAAATCTTCCACTGTCCGTGGCTCCAGGCTGAACATATAAACCTTGCGACACTCCTTCTTCTCCAGCAGGTCAGAGTTGCAGAAGCTCTGGTTGGGGATGTATTGTTTCCGTCTCATTTTCTCCAGGTACCAGACGCCGTTTTTCTCCGAGAAGCGGAACACGCCGGGAGCCTGGGGCTGGTCTTTCCCTGACACGAGCTCCATGGGCTGCCACATCTGGTAGGACACCCCAAAGCCTCCATCAACGATGTAGGCTTTGCCATCGATGACCACCTTTACCACCAGGTGGGTCATGAGGGTGGCGTAGGCGTTCTGCTGGGGGTTGAACACGTAGGCTCCCAGGAAGCTGGTGTCATAGCCCAGGCCCTTCAGCACCCAGCCCAGCAGCTGGTTGTTTTCCATGCACCAGCCACCCCTCTTCCTCCTCACAATCTTGTTGTAAACGTGCTCCAACTCCAACGTAATTTTCTCCCCACAGTGGATGCTGAGATTTTCGAAGGGAACAGCACGGATGTGATGCTGGAATATATCGGTTAAGGTTTCCAAATCTTGTTTTTCAGTGGAGCCTTTATAGCCAGTTCTTGCAAAATACTCTTCAAGGTTCATCTCACCTGTAAAGGAAGGAATTGTGTTTTGGTTTCTTTACATCAGTGATTTATGATGCTGTGAAAAGCTGCCCTGGCTCTGCCAGCAAAGATTCTTTAATCTACTGAACCTCATCAGAACAGCTTTTAAAGGAAACAAGCATTCCCATCAAATGGTTCCCTGAGCAAAGAGCAGTGCACACGAGATTTGCTTTTGTCTTAGAGTCATCCCTCTGGCAAACAGCTGATGCCATTTCACTTTCATACGAGGCAGCTGCAAGATTAGGATTTGCTGTATTTGCATTGTAACAGCAGGGTTAAGAAGAAAAGTAAGGTCTTGCTGGGGAGTGTGTACCAGGGTTCATGAGAAATGGTCTAAAGCCACTGCTCAGTGACAGGACTGTCACTGGGGGAGGCAGTGTCATCTGCCAGTGGGAGGGAGGACATTCTGAGCCAGGATTCACATGTTCTTTTCATGAGTCTGCCACTGATGGATGTGACAGTAAATGAATTGCTTGTTCAGTACACTCTTCCACCACTTACAAAAAGTTAACATGAAAAGTAAAGTGACAAGCTTTATTCAGATAAATGAAAAAAGTCTGACTTTTGAAAGTCACAGACCACTGAGTCTTGTGTCTGCTCAGAGTGTTGTAGAAACTCATTTTGGTGTTGGAATAATGCATCTGAATGGAGGGAAGTGAGTGGCCTAAAAGAAAAGGAGGACATCTCCATTCCCTCCTCTGCCCTGTGTCTCACAGGCCACCCTGCAAATGAACAGGGGTGGCTTTGCTCTCTCTGGTCCTGAGCTTTCTCAAAGCCCATCAATCCTTTAAGTCAGCAGTGAACTATTGAATGTTTACTGCAAACTAGAATTTCTCACAGTGATTCTCAGTGGCAGATTCATGCTGTGCATATTCATGGTCTGGAGGCAGCTGTCCCAAGTGAACAGAGAGTACCAGCAAAATCTACACATTACCTGCTACAGAGAGGAATTAACTTCCAGTGATATCTAGGTGTATTGTTGGAGGATATATTCAATGTAATAATATTTTTTAAGTGTAGCATAAAAGTCATGGCACTTTTGATTTGCGGAATCTGAGCATATCTGATCCTATCACTCTGACTGTGAATGCTAAATAGATCACACCAGTATAAAGCTGGTTCTCAAGTTTGTATTATTTGTAATTTCTTTGTGCAGCTCCATAATATGCTTGATCAGCACTAGATCTGGACTGCAGGAGATGAAAGCCACTGTTCTTTTGAAATGTGAGCAGACCAGATGAAAAGGCAGGTACTGAAAAGGTCGTCCCACAAATGTGGTTATGATTTATGTACAGAAAAACATCAGCAGGAGAATATTAAAGGTGCAAATGAAGGTGTTCATACAAAACTATTCCTTACCAGGATTATACACAGTATCAGCAATTCCACTGTTGAAAATATGTTATCTTCTTTATCCTAATACATCAGCACATGGACTTCCTGGGTTGTACAACCCAGAGTCTGTAATTTTTTAAGTTGTTTTTAAAGGGCTGTAATTTTATTCCCTTAAAGCAGAATCTATTGATTATTAGACTGAACTTTTGCTTCCTTTGCACTTGCAATGCTTCTAAATAAATTCAAGTATCTAAAAGCACGATTTCCAACAAGAAGTTGCAGTTCTAAATTTATATCTACTATTGTACCTAAACAAAGGAATCTATTTTATAGTGAAGCTTCTCCTGAAGAGTGAAAGGTAGAAGAATTGAAATTGCACATCCCTGTTTTGCCCTCTTTAACAGCCCCTGTTTAGCAGGTGATATTTTAGCTCTATATCCACACATTTTTAGCACATTTTTCCTAGAGAATGTTGTTTACGTTATTGTCCATGACCTTTACCATCATAAAGAAACCAGGGTTTTGTATCTTTCTTTGGAGGGAATTTTTAAGAAAATAAACTTACCTCTTATGAGATCCCTTTTTATTTATTGAGGTATTCAGTTTCTGGGGGGTTTATTACAGGGGCAGCAGTCAGTGAAGCCAGGAGTGGATACAGATTGTGAGGATTGTCTTTCTAAGCTCTGCTGGTCCTCGCTCCTGAATCTTAAATTCCAAGAAAGGGCAGAGTCCACCCAAATAGGATTCACATTTTTGGACTTCACTGATCCGTGAGCAAATTAAACTTTGTTTCTTCCTATTAGTAGATGTTTATGCCTTCCCCTAGTTAAGACCAGAATGAACTCGTTTTCTATGTAAAATAATTACAGTAGGCAGTTGCAGATGGTGTTATAACTTTTTTTAATTAAATATTGTTATTTTGCAAACCAGCACTTTGCAGTGGAGGATGTTCATCTGTGCCCTGGTGGGTACACTGAGGTGCCAAGGTGTTGCAGGCTGAGCTCCATGGATGCACAAATGACCCTTCTTTGCCCACACAGGAACTGTTTCAAGCTGTTCAACTCCTCAGCTGTAGCAGGGAGTTATTGTGGAGCTAATGGATGCCATGGCAAATATTTATTTGCATCAAGTAATGCATTTCTGCTCTAAAACCTGGCCTCCTGCATCTCCACAGCATTGCAGTGCTGTTTATTTAATTGCTGCTCATTTAATTCTCCCTGGTCAAGCCTTCTTCATTGGATGGAGGTGGAATATCAGAGGAGGCCTCTGGGAAAGGCAAAGAGCACATTAGACTGCACCTGGGGAAGCACCTGAGTTTTAGGCACATCAGGTAAGTTTGTGTGGTTGACTAAAACAAGAATCAAAGTCTTTTTCTTGGCTGATGTTCTTCTGTCACCCTCTGTCATGGCACGTCCTGTACAGTACCGCAGGTATCATCAGGGAAAAGGCTTCTGTGTCATGGGTGTCTTGCTGTGACACCACACTGGTGGCATGTCCTCACTTCCCAGGGCTTTCTTTTGCATCCACACTTTTTAAGGTAGCTTTTGTGCAGAATACTGTTTGTAATAAATATGAAGATTTTATCTATAATACTATCATCTCCTCTTGACATCACATGAAGGCATGGTCCCAAAAGTTTAGATTATAGTGTGCAAAGATCGATCTAACTTTTTTTCTAGTTTTGATACAAAGGCCTGATTTTTAAGAACTGTTGAATCATCTCATCTTCTACAGATTTTATTTTGAATTCAGTGACACAGATAAATCAGAAAAAGTGGGTACTCAAAATTAGGGAGCTTTTGGGGGGATTAGGTACCCTTGGATAAATATCTTACTTTAAGTCAATTTCTGCAAAGGGAACAGGACTTGAGTCTTTCAACTTTTCATATGCTAATCAGCACCTAATGGTGGCTTGTTTTGAGAAAGCCTTAACCTTTCTTTTTTTCTACAGTATTTAAAAGCCAAATTCAACTCAACTTTAAGACTGTTAAGAGAAGTGAATAATTTGTAAAAGTGACTGAGAAGATTGGAAATAATGCCAAAAAAGGTTAGAGGTCTTTTGTGTAAAATGGTAACACAACCTCTCCTTCTGCATAATTTTGGTCTCATTTGCCACAAAATATATCTGCAATAAAATGAGTTCTTGAGAAGAGGAGAAAAAAGTTAAGGAGTCAAAAACCAACTTCCATATGAGCAAAACAGAGCTAGTAAGATGTCTTGGTTTCTAAAGAAGGAGAGGTTTAATAAAAAAATATGCAATTGATATATGCAGTTAATTAGCAATGTACGGGAATTTACCAAGCTTTGTGACTAGCTCGAGTTAAAAATGAGATTATTGTAATTAATGTTAATTTTAGAATTTTCCTCTTGGTTATTTAAAGATCCATCTAGCACAGTGTTACAGTTAGATCTTATCCACTAAATTAGGTGGCAAGCCACGAACGTTTACTGGTACGAGCTTGTTCTCCAATTCTATACTGAATTTATCTTTCAGTGTCTTCTCAACCTCTTCATCTGTAAGGGTTGTGATGTCCACCAGGTCCATGTCCTCTGTGTAGTTGTACTTCATCTCAGAGAGGGTCCATCCAACCAAGGCAAGGACCCCATTGGTGGTTTGGAGACTGCAGATTGACTTCTTCCGAAGGAGGTTATCTGGAGACACTTGGAGGTATGCATTTAGCTCCTGGAAGTCATCTATGTGCCGTGGCTCGAGGGTAAATTTATGTATTTTTCGGATATTCCCCAGCTCTGGAGTATGAGGGAATTCATCCTTGCTGTGCTCAGCAATGCAATGCTTCCTTTTGACTTTCTCCAAGTACCAGGTGCCGTTGTCTTCCATGAAGCGGAAAATGCCAGGAACCTGGGGTTGGTCCTTCCCAGAAATCAGCATCAGCGGCTGCCACATCTGGTAGGCACCACCAAACCCAGCATCTACTATGTAGGGCTCTCCCTTCACCACCACCTTCAGCAGGATATGGTTCATCTGAGCATCATATCCCTTCTGTGCTGGTTCATAGCTGTTTGCACCAAGAATACAGACATCATACCCTAATTCTTGCAAGGCCCAGAAGAGGAGGTAGTTGGTTTCCAGGCACCACCCACCACGTTTCTTTCTCACAATCTTATTGTAAATAGCCTGCAAATCCAGCTCGATGGGCTCCCCACAGTGCATGCTGAGGTTCTCAAAAGGAATGCTGTGGATGTGATGCTGGAAGATGGCTGTCAGGGTTTGCAAGTCTGCATCCTTATGGGGCTTGTTGTAAGATATTCTTCCAAAATATTCCTGAATGTTCATTTTGCCTGTGGGAGCAGAAAAGTAGCCAGTTACTGCTGTGCAGCTGACAAGGGGTTCACTCCTGTTTCTGTAGCACAGGTTACCCAGCCTGCACATGTAATCTGGACTGTTTTATTGAAGATTTAAAAGAATTTTAAATATTTCTTTAAAAAGAGACAGGGACAGGAGCGGGTGGCAATAATGCTTCCCCTCTCTTAGGGGCTGCCTTCAAACCAGGAGGATGTTTTTCCCGTGGGAAGACACAGCACATGCCAAAAACAGAATCTATGGCCACAGAGGAGGATAGCACATAACAAAATTTTTCCAAAATCAAGAAACAACAGGTTTGCAGAAAAGCTGCCACACCATACCGGCATAAAAGTCGCAGCAAGATCTTACTGTTTCTTTTACTGTACCAGGTAAGCAATTCTTTCTTTATCCCACAGGTAATTTAACTGGAAGGTTTTGCATTCATGGATTAAGTTAACTGGGATTAACATCTCAGTGTGCCACCATTTCAGACAGGCTTCCATGTGAAATAGATCATTGTTTTCTTAATCTCTTAAATTTCCCTGAGGAGTTTAGACAGGGCTTTGACTGTGAAAGGAAGGGACTTCAGTTTTTCTAACCTAAGGATCAAAGGAATTGATCTAAAAGTACATACAAAGCAAGTCATAATGTTTTCTTTTCTTTGATCATCTTTTACAAATTAAAGGCTTTAGTTTCAGATCAAATTATTGGAAATATTTTGTGGTTTTCTGTCTGTATCTCTGATCCCCTTTCATTAGCAGAAAGACACTGTCATTGGCACTGGTTGTGTGGCCAAGATACAAAAGGTTCCCTGTAAGACTTTTAATTCAGTGACTCATCTTCTCTCTGCAAGGATTTCTTTTGCCCTTAGTTTAGATTTAATTTGGCTTTTTTCCATGCAAGGATATTTGTTGTCCAGAACAATTCACAATCTGTTAAGGGCTGTGTTAATTTCCAGAAAGTCTGAGGATTTCTTGCTTCCTTCAACTAGTTGAATGTTCCCTGGGAGGATTTTCCAAAAATCCTTCGATGTGGATGAGATGGGACAAACTCCCTTCCACTGAATATTCTTAGCTTTGCTCCAAGTGTTTTCCCCCAGAAGTTTGACCCCATGTCCATGCCAGAAGCCTGTGAAAATCCCACCTCAAATCTATGGGTGGAAGTGCCCCCACCCAAGCAGATGAGCACATCCAATGGCCTAATCTCTAGACTTTAACCCAAATCTTGATGCCAGCAGCACAACTCACATGTATTGGTTGTATTGCTCCTGATCTGCACTAGTACCAACATTCAGACTGGCTAATGCAAACCACAGGAAAATTTGATAGAATAGAAGATCATCCCAGTAAGGGAATAACAAATAAACATTATCACTTCAAAAGGAACCAAAGAGTCTACATGAAAAAACAGCAATCTCTCTTTGATACTGCATTTTATTATTTTTTCCATCCCTTTTTTAGGACAAGGGCCTCATCTGTAGCAGGATCTCCTTGGAAACACTTGTAGAAAGCCATTTCCCCCAACACACAGCACACGTGGTAGGCAGGCTCATCCTATGGGCCTCTGCCTCATTTTTCCTTCTCCACCCACTTTCAGCTGTTTTACATAGGAAGATAGAAACATCTTTACCCCATGAGGGCGTGGAGCTGAATCTCTGTGACCTGCAGGAGTCCAGAGAAGTGCATCAGCTTTGTGGGTCTGACACGCTTGGAATTTACCTTCAAGCAAAACCAGATCAGTCCCTGCCCTGGGTCAGCAGCAGAAGCCCTGATGCCCCCCCTGTAACCCATCTCCTGGGTCTGGAGTGCCCCATTATATGGTGAAAGCATAGAATAAAACCAGCTCCCTTCATCCAGCCATGGAGAGCCCCCATGGGGCGCTGCCAGTGAGGCTTTGGGAAAATATATTGGGAAAGCCTTTTGGAAAATTCCCTTCCATGCCTCAGTTTCCCCAGCTGCCCCTTCTCTGGCCTCATCAATTTAAAGAGATAGCCTTGCAGTGGCTGACAACATGTGCTCTAATCTCAATGAATACTTAAAGAGGTTCAAGTACAATAAAGCTGCACTACAACATCATTGACATTAGGGAGCATCCACATAAATCAGTGTTCACTCCCTGCCTTTCCTGCAGGCAGATTTTTCCTTGGCACAGCCATTCCTGCTGTGTGAGCCAGGAGGCTGCAGCAGTGAGCAAACCCTCTCCCAGGGGACAATTTGCATTCCAAAACTGAGTTGCCAAATATCCCAAGCCTCAGTCCAGATCTCAGCCTTGTTTGCTTCTGCCCCTGCAGCAGCTGAGCTTTGCTCAGTGTTCCAGCAGCTTAGAAATTCAGATGTTGGTTCTGCCTGTCTGCACATGTCCCTCAGGATCACTGGGTCCTTTGGTAATTAGGCTGAATATTAGGATCAGTTCTCCTCTGCTGAGAATCAGGAGGGAGTTCCAAGGCTGGATCCTCTTGTGCATGCCCACATTGTTTGTTTGATTCAAAGTTACACTGTGAGTCAATACCTGCATTTTTCACACACTCTGGCTCAAAATAAAGGGTTAGTTTCGCTCTCAAACACTCGATGTTGCACTTAGAAATGCCCTTCACTCACCATCAGCCTCCGTTCCTGTAGTTTGTGCTTTGCTAATACACCTGCAGTGCTGTGCACAGGCTGTGCAGACTCACAGGGGGGAGCTTTCCCAGAGGGGCTGACCCAGAGCTGCAGGATGCAGTTAAAGATCAGGCATTCAGAGCTCACCTCGCACGCAGTCAGCTCAGGCTTTCCACCCTGCGCTGCTCCAAAGGTCCCAGGAAGAGCAGAACTGGCAACAGCAGCTCTTAAAGGTCCAGGCAGCCTTTATTGCCTGTCAGGGACTGCCTTATCCTCCAGCACAGCAGCCACAGAGGGCAGAGAGTTTCTTCTCTTTTACTAGATTATATTCTGATGGTTTTATTGCTTTATTTGTATTGCCATATGTGTGGAAATCCCTGTCAAGCAATTTGTTGTGTTGGGTGCTGCACAGAGAGCCTGGAAATGATCCAGTCCCCAAACTACTTACAATGTTGAGGAGATTTTAACCTTCCACATCACTGAATGACAGCTGAACTCTCCTGGAGTGCAAAGCATGGGTACCATGAGCAACTTCTGTAAGTGGCTATAACCTATAAACCCATCCTCCACCCTGCAGGTCACGCAAGGGCTTCAGAGCCTAGGAGACCTTGATGAGTGCTCTCATGTTAAAGCAGCAAAGCACTGGTGCAAAAATGATGCAGATTTTACGTTGTTGACACTGATGTGGTCTGGATTCTCGTGGGAAGTGACTTATGATAGACAGATAATAATCCAGGACAGCAAGTCACTGCTTTATTGGTGGGGATGGCAGCTGTTGAACTCATCACAGCACACTGAGCTGTTCCTCGTGGCTGACACCAGCCCCAAGCATCAGGGTCAGATTTGCCAAGTCACAGAGTTGTCTCAATTCCCCAGGGTTCAAGGACAAGCCCTGTCCTTTGAAAGGGAAGATGCTGCCCCCAGAGAACTCTGAGCTCCCTGAACCTGCTGTGCCTTTGAGTATCTGCCCCCAAGGTTAGTGATAAGGAAAAAACAAACAAGCGCTATCTGAAATGGAAACCTCTTTTCTTTTTTTTTTCTTTCCGTCCTCCAACAGGAAGTTCCATTGCATTGCTGGGCAGTGCACTGTTCCTCTGTGGTGAGCAGGAGGCAGGAGCTCTGAGCTGTGATTCTTGGCTCTGTGTGGATCTTCTCCTGCTGCACATATTTGCAAGACCTGCCTGCACTTTTACCTCATCCCAATGCTTTCTCCCTGCTGTCCCACTGAATTTAGCTCCTTTAGATGCCCCACTAGATTGAGGGCCATAGAAAAACTTGGGTCAAAAACCAAGATCCTGGGACAATTTCTTCTGATCATTTGTGTTGCAAGCTCCTGGTCCACACCATAAGAAGACTCTCCTTCTTTTACAACCACATTTCATTTTCTCATAGAATTGGAGGTCCTTATGTGCTATGAAGAATTATTGTAGCCAATCAGATGTAAGTGAATATGACTCTGGGAAGACCAGGGTTCCAGGAGCTTGCTGTGCCTCGAAGTAATACATTATGAACATGCAGAATAGCAGCTTTGATTAAATCTGGACTGCTAGTTCGAGAAACCTGTACTGCCTGCATAACAAGTAAAAAAGATTCAGTGAGATATTCTCCTTTTACAAGCCATAGCTGGCAAAAATTAGCACGTACAAATAATCAGGACAACTTAGGTGATTAATGACATTTATTTTTTACTATGGGAATACATGCTGTAATTTGAGAGGGGAAACGTCTGAATTCGTTCACAGTGTTTGATTTTTTTATTTAATTGTAATTCACTAATATAATTTGCTTAATTATAAGTGCGTAGTTGTAATGCTTCCAAGATTTGTACATAAAGGAACATCAAGCATCTTTTAAAGGGCAAAGGGGTCACATTTGAGTTGTTTCTCCTACTAGGAATCTTAGCCCTTAGGTATGTGATTAAGATTTATCACATCTCCTGATATCAGTGTAATTAGTGTCACTGCAAACACATCCTCAGTAGAACAGATCTGTTTCACAAAAAGAATTCTGTGCATGTGTTTGGGTTCTGCTGTAATAATTAATATGTGCAATAGCACCCAGAGTAGTCTGAGGAGAGGACCATGTATTGCCAGGAGTCTGCTGCTGAGGGAGAGCAAACAAAATGCTCAGGAGATGCTTTCAGTTCACAGAAAAGTTATGTCACTGGTTATGTCACTGAGAGAACAGGAGCTGTGCAAAGTCTGAAACAGCAAAGCATTGTCAAGAGCATTTCTTATCATCAGTTGTGAGTCATAAATAACCTCAGGTACTCACATGGTCACTTTGCACAGGTGTGGGATGGCCTGAGTGCCATGTGAGAGGCTGTTGTGGATATGAGAGCAAAAAGCTTCTGACTTGACTGGAGAAACTCAGCCCAGGATGTCTTTGTGGTTTTGGCTATTACACTCCCAAAATAATATAGTGTTCATTTTAGAGGCAGGTATTTTCCCCAGGTGGCAGCACCAGGTAGTAAAGACAAAGACATACAGCTCCACCATTCTGCCCAGCTATACTGGGTGTGTTTAGAAAAGCTTTTAAGAGATGGAAGGAGTAGGGAATGAGCTGAGTCTGCTTCCCGCTAAGCACAAACACAAGGGTAATGATTTGATTGAACTTAGCAGAAATTATCGGTACCCAACCTAAAGAGAAAAGCAGGAATAGTTGTGAAAATCCATTTGTTTTCCAGATTCATGATAGTATGTTCTGCCTTACACAGGTGTAGCTGGAAGGAGAAAGATTAACCTTTGGATGCTTGTCAGAAAGAGAGGGAAGAATTGCCTGTAATGCCACTGAATTGAATTGTAATCCAGGCAGTGAGTTAGAAGAACTTGTTATCAACAGGTACAAATTTCTTGTCTAGTGTTAGACTGAATTTCTCCCTCAGTGTTTTCTCTAATTCTTCCTCTGCAAGCATTCTGATTTCCACATGATCCATATTGTCCCTATAATTGTACTTTATCTCTGTGAGTTTCCACCCCACCAGTTCACGGATGCCGTCAGCAGTCTGCATGCTGCACATGGACTTCAACACAAACTTTGAGTTAGGTGCTGTCTGCAGGTGGGCATTGCAGCCCCTGAACTCCTCAATGTCTCGTGGCTGGAGGGTAAAGAGATAAACCCGACGGCAAACTTCATTTTCCACATTTGGGGAAGTCGAGGTGCTCGGGTTCAGAACCCACTGCTTCCTTCTCACCTTCTCAAAATACCAGATCCCATTCTCCTCCTGAAAACGAAAGACCCCAGGAATCTGAGGCTGATCTGTCCCTGAAATCAGCTCCATTGGCTGCCACATCTGGTAGGCCATCCCAAATCCTGCGTCCATAATGTAGGATTTGCCATCAAGATCCACTCGTAGCAGCAGATGATTGATATCTTCTGGGTAGGCATCACGTTCTGGGACATAAACTTTTGCTCCCAGAAGTGTGATGTCATAGCCAAGGGTTTTCAGGACCCAAGACAGAAGGTAGTTGTTTTCCATGCACCAACCCCCACGTTTCTTCCTCACTATCTTGTTGTAGATTGGTTCCAGGTCCAGCTCAATTCTTTCTCCGCAGTGGATGCTCAGGTTTTCATAGGGGATAGCTCGGATGTGGTGCTGGAATATATCTGACAGGGTAGCCAGGTCTGGTTTATTGTGGGAGCCCTTGTAAGAAATTCTGGCAAAATACTCCTTGATGTCCATGCTGCCTCTGAGAGAAGGGTGGGAAAAAATAATAGGCTGTGTCAGAAGTCACGGAAGGCTCTTCCCCATCCCTTATAATGGGTGCCCAGAAGAGGAGCAGGATTTGACTAATATCTGAATCAAAGGCAGCTGAGTAATAATGCTGAGAGAAGCCAATGGGACACTGCTGACAAGCACAAATGTTATTTTTATTTCCCTCTCTTACAGCTGTGACGAGAGGCTCCAGCTGTGCTAAGCACATTTCAGCAGAGATCCTGCCCAGCAAAGCTACAAATCTCTGTAGGAAGGAACAAAAGCAGTAGCAGCAATGTTACCCTGCTAGAAATTATGGGAGCTGAGACTCTCCCGATCTGAACTGCTTTGCTCTTGATTTCAGCAAAGCAGAAGCAGAAAACAAACCCTCCCACTCTTGCAGTGGGATCCAGAGACAGGCACTGCTAAATTTCAGACATCTGTAAATATGGAGCAATCTGGTTCCCATTATTGATGCAAGAGGTCCAAAAATGCTCTCACATTACTGTATGCAACTCCCAAAGTAAAATCAAAAGAAAAATATCCAACTGTTCAACAGGATTATATTCCCAATCTCATGAAAACTGGTAAACCAACAATTGTATGGGAATATTGGAAAGGTACTTTCAGGACATAAAAAAACCAATAAAATGAAAAATTCCCATTAGGCGTAATATCCTGGCAGAAACAGAGGGTGCCATGGTTTGGATCCCCACACAACCTTTAGGACAGAGGCTTTACAGAACTCTGACTATTGGTCATGGCCACCACTGCCTCAACATCCAAGCAGGCCTGAGTGATCCACGATGGGGTTAAGAGCATCAGAGTCAGGAGGTTCTCTTTGTTCAGCTTTTGGCTGTTCCCAGGATTTTCCCAGAACTACAGTTCCGTTCATTTCTGAAAACTTGGCACAAGCTTAATTCTTCTTGGGTGAATTTTAAACCAACGTCCCAGTTAAAGCAGTTTTTCCCTTTTTCTCCCTTCCTTTCCCTCTGCCACAGCAAGCAGAACAGGTGCAGTAACTTTTTACTCACAAGGAAAATGTTAGTGTGGCTTTGTCTGTCTGTCCATCTCTTGAGGGTGTTTACAGGGCTGTTTTCATGGGGGTGCTGAAATGAGGCAGATGGCACAAATGCCCGAGTAGCTTGAGGCTCACCACTGAGTAAATAAAGCAGCGTAGCTACAACAGCGAGCAGCTGAGCTCCCTGCTCTGCCCTTACACCATTCCTGCTGTGTTCTGTCCCCAGACAGATTTAACTTCCTGGTTAGAGAGCGCTCAGCTGCCAAGATCCAGGAGTTAAAAAAAAGGCTTACCTGGAAATTCAGTTCAAGTGCCAGTGTGCTCCGGGGCTTAGGGTGGTTCTAGGTTAAAGTGGCATAGCTGGCTGTCCTATATTTAGCAGAGACAGGGTTTGAGGACTGCTCTCCAGCTGCTCTTCAGGGGAATGTCCTTTCCCTCAACTTGCTTTCACCCGCCTCTGTTAGATAGCAAAGGCTGAAAAAAAAAAAAAAAGCCAAACAGAAAAGAAAACCCGGAAGGGTGGTGCCTGAGAGCTGCTTTGAGCCAGCCAAGCCAGCAGCAGTGTGTGTTATAGATACATGTTATTATATTGTCTTTTTGCAAATATTCCATGGATTTTGTATGTGTGGTGTTAAAGTGACTTTGCTATAAAAGTTGTTTCAGTTGTTAATTAAGCTTAGACATAGTTGTGAAATAGCTGATATAAGTATGCTTGTGTTAAAGTGCCTACTTGGACAGGATAACATCCAATGAGCACAGGATGAGGATCCTGCTACAGATGTGCCAACTATCAGCACTCACTGTCTGAAGACAGTGTGGACCAGGGCCCAAAAACTGGCGGTGATAAGAACGGACTAAAACCGCAGCCAAGGAATGGGCATGCACCAAAAAGGAGGGACAAAGGAGGAGCTATGCTAAACACTTCTTGGAAAAGATAAACTAATTCAGGGAATAGTTTAGTGTGCATAATTGTTTATAAATGTGTAACAGGCCAATGCAATAGAAATGGTATATAAAGGGTGTTTCCAAACTCTTGCCCGAGTGCCAAGATGCACCCGGCTGTAATAACCTTTGCTCTATGGTCTTTGTCTCCCATTGTCCTTTATTAAACTTTTAAATTTTTACAGGAGAGTGAACCCTGTTTTTTCACAAGTGCAAACCTGGCTGTTGTCAGAGCAGAGGCTGCTTCACATTTTCACTGGTTTGAAGCTGTCTGCAGGGGCCTGCTCAGGCTGTCACCAAAATGTTTTGGTTTCAAAAGCTTGCTGGATGTGGTCAGGTGATGTCATTTTTTTCTCAGGTGTTTTTTTTTTCTCAGGTGTTGTCGTTTTTAACATTAGATTACTATTTGTTTGGAAATGTGGGGGAGGAAAGCTTGCATGCATTCAGTCCAAGAAGGTTTTTGCACTGTTTCTGAAGAACAGCAAGATTTCAGCACAGTAACCTACACCTGCTTACCCCAGTCTGCAGCACAGGAACTTCTCTGCTACCTTTGCTTCCTTTCCTCTGAGTGACTTCATGTGGGTTTTATTGCAGCAAATTTCATAGAATGTAAGAAAGCACTGGGCCAGCAGTGTGTGTCTCCTTTGCTCTTTGCCCACAGGAATCACCTGCAGATGTTGCTGATGGTCAAGATGCTCTTGGCACAGAGATGAAGCATTAAAACACAGGGAGCTCCATCCTCTCACAGTATTAAATATTGCCTTTGTATCTCCCAATTGTGATTGCATTTTGCAAGTCTCCTTCATTCCCTGACATCTGCAGCTGGATCTTCCCTGTTAGCTCCCCAGCAGTCGTTCCAGTCCCTCACATGTAGTGTCAATGCCAAGTTCCATTCAAACACTGATTTATTGGGATAATTAGCAGAGCTAATAAATCAGATCAAACTAAGATGTCTGTGATAACCCATTACTAGCTCCACTCCCATATCCAAATTTGGCTCTTTATCATCCCCTCAGTGCCCTGTCTGTGACCCCACAAGACAGAACCCATGCCCAAGCCACAAGATGCTGAAGGGAAAGGAGAACCTGCCCTCATTAGGCTCATCTGGGCAGCTCCAAATCAGTACAAAGAGAAAGTTCATATTCCTGTCTGGATCTTGCTGGTGTTCTCTTCCCACAGACCCTCATTTTGACAGGGAGAAACCAGAAGTCAAGCAGGCAGATCCCAGTCCTGATGGAAACTATCCTGAAATTCTGTGGACGCATCTCTGTATAATGTTTGAGGAGACCCATCCATGCTCCTTGTCCAGAGTTCTTGGGACAAATAACAATTTTTATTGTTCTATAGGGTGCCAGAACAGAACCCTTGCCAGTTCTCTTATGTGAACTGGCTCAGGGTCAGTTCCAGGGAAATGTGGGGACCCTTTTTAAACATAGGTGTTTTCTGACCCAGAAGGAGTAAAACCCATTTTCCCTGGTTCCTGTAGTTTGTGCTTTGCTAATACACCTGCAGTGCTGTGCACAGGCTGTGCAGACTCACAGGGGGGAGCTTTCCCAGAGGGGCTGACCCAGAGCTGCAGGATGCAGTTAAAGATCAGGCATGCAGAGCTCACCTCGCACGCAGTCAGCTCAGGCTTTCCACCCTGCGCTGCTCCAAAGGTCCCAGGAAGAGCTGAACTGGCAACAGCAGCTCTTAAAGGTCCAGGCAGCCTTTATTGCCTGTCAGGGACTGCCTTATCCTCCAGCACAGCAGCCACAGAGGGCAGAGAGTTTCTTCTCTTTTACTAGATTATATTCTGATGGTTTTATTGCTTTATTGGTATTGGCGTATGTGTGGAAATCCCTGTCAAGCAATTTGTTGTGTTGGGTGCTGCACAGAGAGCCTGGAAATGATCCAGTCCCCAAACTACTTACAATGTTGAGGAGACTTTAACCTTCCACATCACTGAATGACAGCTGAACTCTCCTGGAGTGCAAAGCATGGGTACCATGAGCAACTTCTGTAAGTGGCTATAACCTATAAACCCATCCTCCACCCTGCAGGTCACCCAAGGGCTTCAGAGCCTGGGAGACCTTGATGAGTGCTCTCATGTTAAAGCAGCAAAGCACTGGTGCAAAAATGATGCAGATTTTACGTTGTTGACACTGATGTGGTCTAGATTCTCGTGGGAAGTGATAGACAGAGAATAATCCAGGGCAGGAAGTCACTGCTTTATTGGTGGGGATGGCAGCTGTTGAACTCATCACAGCACACTGAGCTGTTCCTCGTGGCTGACACCAGCCCCAACAAGCATCAGGGTCAGATTTGCCAAGTCACAGAGTTGTCTCAATTCCCCAGGGTTCAAGGAGAAGCCCTGTCCTTTGAAAGGGAAGATGCTGCCCCCAGAGAACTCTGAGCTCCCTGAACCTGCTGTGCCTTTGAGTATCTGCCCCCAAGGTTAGTGATAAGGAAAAAACAAACAAGCGCTATCTGAAATGAAAACTATTTCTTTTATTTTTTTTTTTTTTCCCTTTTTTTTATCCCTCCAACAGCAAGTTCCATTGCATTGCTGGGCAGTGCACTGTTCCTCTGTGGTGAGCAGGAGGCAGGAGCTCTGAGCTGTGCCCTGCAGGGGCAGCACCCGGGCAGCTCCGGGTACACACTGCAGATGAGTCAGCAGAAAGAAAAGTGCCTTTCCCTGTTCCTGCCCTCCACGCACTGCATCTCAGGGCCAATGGACATAACTCCCTACTCTGATCTTAAAGGTCTGTGATTTTGTAGCTCTGGACTCATTCCCCAAGCCTATGGGCCAGCACAAAGTGCACGAAACACCCTGACACAGGGAGAGAGGAGTGGGCACAGCCCTTTCTAGGTGTTTCCAATGTTTGTTCCCACAAAGGATGGAGAACCTTGGCTCTGTGTGGATCTTCTCTTGCTCCACGGCTTTGCAAGATCTGCCTGCACTTTTACCTCATCCCAATGCTTTCTCCCTGCTGTCCCACTGAGTTTAGCTCCTTTAATTTGGGGCCACAGAAAAAGTCAGTTCAAAACCAAGCCAGATCCTGGGACAATTTCTTCTGATCATTTGTATTGCAAGGTCCTGGTCCACACCATAAGAAGCCTCTCCTTCTTTTACAACCACATTTCATTTTCTCATAGGATGGGTGGGCCACATGTACTATAAGGAGCTATTGCACTCCTACAGCCAAGCATATGTAAGTGAATATGACTCTGGGAAGACCAGGGTTCCAGGAGCTTGCTGTGCCTCGAAGTAATACATTATGAACATGCAGAATAGCAGCTTTGATTAAATCTGAACTGCTAGTTCTAGAAACCTGTATTGCCTGCATAACAAATGAAAAATGTTCAGTGAGATATTCTCCTTTTACAAGCCATAGCTGGCAAAAATTAGCACGTACAAATAATCAGGATAACTTAGGTGATTAATGACATTTATTTTTTACTATGGGAATACATGCTGTAATTTGAGGGGGGAAAAATCTGAATAATTCTAGTTCACAGTGCTTGATTTTTTATTTAATTGTAATTCACTAATATAATTTGCTTAATTATAAGTGCGTAGTTGTAATGCTTCCAAGATTTGTACATAAAGGAACATCAAGCATCTTTTAAAGGGCAAAGGGGTCACATTTGAGTCGTTTCTCCTACTAGGAATCTTAGCCCTTAGGTATGTGATTAAGATTCATCACATCTCCTTATATCAATATAATTAGTTTCACTGCAAACACATCCTCAGTAGAACAGATCTGTTTCACAAAAAGAATTCTGTGCATGTGTTTGGGTTCTGCTGTAATAATTAATGTGCAATAGCACCCAGAGTAGTCTGAGGAGAGGACCATGTATTGCCAGGAGTCTGCTGCTGAGGGAGAGCAAACAAAATGCTCAGGAGATGCTTTCAGTTCAAAGAAAAGTTATGTCACTGGTTATGTCACTGAGAGAACAGGAGCTGTGCAAAGTCTGAAACAGCAAAGCATTGTCAAGAGCATTTCTTATCATCAGTTGTGAGTCATAAATAACCTCAGGTACTCACATGGTCACTTTGCACAGGTGTGGGATGGCCTGAGTGCCATGTGAGAGGCTGTTGTGGATGTGAGAACAAAGAGAACAGGCCCAGGATGTCTTTGTGGCTTTGGCTATTACACTCCCAAAATAATATAGTGTTCATTTTAGAGGCAGGTATTTTCCCCAGGTGGCAGCACCAGGTAGTAAAGACAAAGACATACAGCTCCACCATTCTGCCCAGCTATACTGGGTGTGTTTAGAAAAGCTTTTAAGAGATGGAAGGAGTAGGGAATGAGCTGAGTCTGCTTCCCGCTAAGCACAAACACAAGGGTAATGATTTGATTGAACTTGGCAGAAATTATCGGTACCCAACCTAAAGAGAAATGCAGGAATAGTTGTGAAAATCCATTTGTTTTCCAGATTCATGATAGTATGTTCTGCCTTACACAGGTGTAGCTGGAAGGAGAAAGATTAACCTTTGGATGCTTGTCAGAAAGAGAGGGAAGAATTGCCTGTAATGCCACTGAATTGAATTGTAATCCAGGCAGTGAGTTAGAACAGAGATAACTTGCTCGTATTGGCAGGTACAAATTTCTTGTCTAGTGTTAGACTGAATTTCTCCCTCAGTGTTTTCTCTATTTCTTCATCTGCAAGCATTCTGATTTCCACAAGATCCATATTGTCCCTATAATTGTACTTTATCTCTGTGAGTTTCCACCCCACCAGTGCCCGGACACCATCGGCGGTCTGCAGGCTGCAGATGGATTTGGTCACAAAGAGGGAGTCAGGTGCTGTCTGCAGGTGGGCATTGCAGCCCCTGAACTCCTCAATGTCTCGTGGCTGGAGGGTAAAGAGATAAACCCGACGGCAAACTTCATTTTCCACATTTGGGGAAGTCGAGGTGCTCGGGTTCAGAACCCACTGCTTCCTTTTCACTTTCTCCAAGTACCATGTCCCATTCTCCTCCTGAAAACGAAAGACCCCGGGAGTCTGAGGCTGATCTATCCCTGAAATCAACTCCATTGGTTGCCACAGCTGGTAGGCCATCCCAAATCCCACATCTACAATGTAGGATTTGCCATCAAGATCCACTCGTAGCAGCAAATGATCAATATCTTCTGGATAGCCGTCGAGCTCTGGGACATAAACTTTTGCTCCCAGAAGAGTGACATCATAGCCAAGAGTTTTCAGGACCCAAGACAGAAGGTAGTTGTTTTCCATGCACCAGCCCCCACGTTTCTTCCTCACTATCTTGTTGTATGTCGCTTCCAGGTCCAGCTCAATTCTTTCTCCACAGTGGATGCTCAGGTTTTCAAAAGGAACAGCTTGGATGTGGTGCTGGACTATATCTGACATGGTAGCCAGGTCTGGCTTACTGTGGGAGCCCTTGTAAGAAATCCTGGCAAAATACTCCTTGATGTCCATGCTGCCTCTGAGAGAAGGGTGGGAAAAAATAATAGGCTGTGTCAGAAGTCACGGAAGGCTCTTCCCCATCCCTTATAATGGGGTGCTTAGAAAGAGAGCAGGATTTGACTAATATCTGAATCAAAGGCAGCTGAGTAATAATGCTGAGAGAAGCCAATGGGACACTGCTGACAAGCACAAATGTTATTTTTATTTCCCTCTCTTACAGCTGTGACGAGAGGCTCCAGCTGTGCTAAGCACATTTCAGCAGAGATCCTGCCCAGCAAAGCTACAAATCTCTGTAGGAAGGAACAAAAGCAGTAGCAGCAATGTTACCCTGCTAGAAATTATAGGAACTGAGACTCTCCAGATCTGAACTGCTTTGCTCATGATTTCAGCAAAGCAGAAGCAGAAAACAAACCCTCCCACTTTTTCAGTGGGATCCAGAACCTCTTCTGCAACCAAATCTGAAGCAAGTCTGTCCTGCCATGGTGTTTCATCCATTATTAGGCAGCCAGGAATGAGCTGGTCTCACCTGCTCCTGCTCTTTCTGCCATCAGTAACAGACATGACCTGGAGTGCAGAAGGGTTTTAGGGCAGAAAATGCTGTGGGAGGGTTTTTACTGCATCTGCTGGGAGCTGCCCCCCCATAGCACAGCTTAGCTCCCCAGTCCTGATAATCACAGCCCTTCTCCAGCACCAGGAGGAAACCAAGGTTTGGGCCTAAACCACAAGGATCAGAGGCCTCACATTTTCTAAAATCATGTTTTGGGATGCAGTTCCTCTTTCTGTTCACTGTCTTCCCAGTGGTGGGTGGCTGCCCATGGGTGAGGGAGCAGGCATTTCCCTCCTCTGGGATGGCAAAGGGCTCCGTGCAAGGCTGTTGCACAAACACAGGGCTGGAAAGCAGTTCAAGCCTTCCCAGCCCTTGATGGATGGAATGGGATTTTGATGGAGCCAAGTATTTTTGTTATTTCTCCCCAGGCACTGCTAAATTTCAGACATCTGTAAATATGGAGCAATCTGGTTCCCATTATTGATGCAAGAGGTCCAAAAATGCTCTCACATTACTGTATGCAACTCCCAAAGTAAAATCAAAGGAAAAATATCTAACTGTTCAACAGGATTATATTCCCAATCTCATGAAAAGTGGCAACCCCAAAATTATATGGGAATTTTGGAAAGGTACTTTCAGGACAATAAACAAAGATAATGAAAAATTCCCATTTGGTATAATATCCTGGCAGAAACAGAGGGTGCCATGGTTTGGATCCCCACACAACCTTTAGGACAGAGGCTTTACAGAACTCTGACTATTGGTCATGGCCACCACTGCCTCAACATCCAAGCAGGCCTGAGTGATCCACGATGGGGTTAAGAGCATCAGAGTCAGGAGGTTCTCTTTGTTCAGCTTTTGGCTGTTCCCAGGATTTTCCCAGAACTACAGTTCCGTTCATTTCTGAAAACTTGGCACAAGCTTAGTTCTTCTTGGGTGAATTTTAAACCAACGTCCCAGTTAAAGCAGTTTTTCCCTTTTTCTCCCTTCCTTTCCCTCTGCCACAGCAAGCAGAACAGGTGCAGTAACTTTTTACTCACAAGGAAAATGTTAGTGTGACTTTGTCTGTCTGTCCATCTCTTGAGGGTGTTTACAGGGCTGTTTTCATGGGGGTGCTGAAATGAGGCAGATGGCACAAATGCCCGAGTAGCTTGAGGCTCACCACTGAGTAAATAAAGCAGCGTAGCTACAACAGCGAGCAGCTGAGCTCCCTGCTCTGCCCTTACACCATTCCTGCTGTGTTCTGTCCCCAGACAGATTTAACTTCCTGGTTAGAGAGCGCTCAGCTGCCAAGATCCAGGAGTTAAAAAAAAGGCTTACCTGGAAATTCAGTTCAAGTGCCAGTGTGCTCCGGGGCTAAAGCCTAGAAGGTTTGTGGCTGTGCTTTACTCAGCACAGACAGGCAGACAGGGCTTGAGGACTGCTCTCCAGCTGCTCTTCAGGGGAATGTCCTTTCCCTCAACTTGCTTTCACCCGCCTCTGTCAGATTGCAAAACTGAAAAAAAACAAACCAAACCCCGAAGGGTGGAGCATGAGAGCTGGAGTGAGCCAGCACAGCCAGCAGCGGTGCAAACCTGCCTGTTGTCAGAGCAGAGGCTGCTTCACATTTTCACCTGTTTGATGCTGTCTGCAGGGGCCTATTCAGGCTGTCACCAAAATATTTTGGTTTCAGTAGCTTGCGAGAAGTGCTCAGGTGATGCAATTTGTTACTCCCAGTCATTAGATTACTATTTGTTTGGAAATGTGGGGAAGGAAAGCTTGCATGCATTCAGTCCAAGAATGTTTTTGCACTGTTTCTGAAGAACAGCAAGATTTCAGCACAGTAACCTGCATCTGCAACCTGCTTACCCCAGTCTGCAGCACAGGAACTTCACTGCTACCTTTGCTTCCTTTGCTCTCTGTGTGATTTCCATGTGGGTTTTATTGCAGCAAATTTCATAGAATGTAAGAACGCACTGGGCCAGCAGTGTGTGTCTCCTTTGCTCTTTGCCCACAGGAATCACCTGCAGATGTTGCTGATGGTCAAGATGCTCTTGGCACAGAGATGAAGCATTAAAACACAGGGAGCTCCATCCTCTCACAGTATTAAATATTGCCTTTGTACCTCCCAATTGTGATTGCATTTTGCAAGTCTCCTTCATTCCCTGACATCTGCAGCTGGATCTTCCCTGTTAGCTCCCCAACAGCAGTTCCAGTCCCTCACATGTAGTGTCAATGCCAAGTTCCATTCAAACACTGATTTATTGGGATAATTAGCAGAGCTAATAAATCAGATCAAACTAAGATGTCTGTGATAACCCATTACTAGCTCCACTCCCATATCCAAATTTGGCTCTTTATCATCCCCTCAGTGCCCTGTCTGTGACCCCACAAGACAGAACCCATGCCCAAGCCACAAGATGCTGAAGGGAAAGGAGAACCTGCCCTCATCAGGTTCATCTGGGCAGCTCCAAATCAGTACAAAGAGAAAGTTCATATTCCTGTCTGGATCTTGCTGGTGTTCTCTTCCCACAGACCCTCATTTTGACAGGGAGAAGCCAGAAGTCAAGCAGGCAGATCCCAGTCCTGATGGAAACCATCCTGAAATTCTGTGGACGCATCTCTGTATAATGTGTGAGGAGACCCATCCATGCTCCTTGACCAGAGTTACTGGGACCAAAGAACGTGCCAGAACTGAACCCTTGCCACATTCCCTTATGTGAACTGGCTCAGGGTCACTTCCAGGGAAATCTGGGGTCCCTTTTTAAACATAGGTGTTTTCTCACCCAGAAGGAGCAAAATCCATTTTCCCTGGTGGTTTTATACTCAGCTTTTCTCAACTCCTCTCCCTAAAACCTTTCTGCTACTGAGCATTTTCTTCCATGCCTTTCAAATTCTCATCCCAGCCCACTACATTCATTCTCTTCCTTATGTAATTCCAGCCATCAAAGCTGTGGCTGGGTGTCTTTCTGGATTTGTATCCTCAACATCCACCACGTGCACTTGGGTTTTGTCCATCCCACCAGCCAGAGGATGAGCCTGCAGCTCCAGAACCCCTCTCCTTTTTCTTCAGGCACATTTTACAGCCAAGCCATTGAAACCACGAACTCCCACCCTCCCCAGGCAGGCCCAAGGCCAGAACAGGGCAAAGCTCAGTCAGGGAGTGCTGAAGGTAAGCAAAGGCTGATCTTGAGCCCCAGGATTTGCTGAGGTCTGCTCAGTGCCATGCGAGATCAGCAGGGCTAATTGCAGGTGGGGCAATAAACTGCAATCACAGCTGTGGGCAATGGCCACAAGGTGCCCCCACCTGCCCCCAGGAGCCACAAAGGATGGGGAACACAACCACAGGAATGTCCTTGGAAAGGACCCTGCTGTCCACCTGGACACTGAAATGCCATTTCCCAACCTTGGCAGGAGCTGGCTGAGATTGTTCCAGAAGTTCCTCAATGTAATTGCACTCACTTTTATATAAATTTGAACTGCTGACAGCATTAAATTTAATACTGAAATCTTTCTCTCATACTGACTCTCCTGAGAGGCCTCATCAAATATCTCTCCCTCCCGGCTTTAATGGAGCATTTGATGCTGCAATATTTGCTTGGGGAAATAAAAGCATTGGGTGCCCTCTTTGAGGTAAAAGCCAAGTGTCTGCTCCCTTCTATATTCAGCTCTCTGGCACACTGTATAAGAAATGAAGGTATATTATATTATATTATATTATATTATATTATATTATATTATATTATATTTTTAGCTCTATATATATAGATCAATATAGATATAGACATAGATAATTTTTTTTTAACCTCTAAACAAAAAAAGTCTTCATTTTGGGCATAAAAATGCAGCAGCAGTGACCATTTATGAGCCATGAAACTACAAGCCTCATCCTCAGCAGGGTTAAATTGTTCACATTCCACCACAACCACGTGGCAATGCTGCTTCCACTCCCTGGCTTTGGGTCTGCTCCTCAGAAAAGCTCCTGTAAAACCAAACTGTTGTTTCAGTGCAAAAACCCTCCTGGATTTCAGTGGGAATCTGGATCAGTCACAGTTCAGGCAATCAGCCTGGAAGCATGCAAAGCAGAACAATTACACAAGTTCTGTCATTCCCATTACTCAGGGTTTTTTTGGGTTTTTTTTTTTGAGGTAGGTGGGAAGGAAACCTTTTATCTTGGCAAGGAGTGTTATAGTGACAGCAAAGGGGAAAAAAGCAACTGTGCCTTTGGAAAACACATTTTCATTACAATGTACTAACACACATCACAGAAATTAAATATGTTTGTGATGACAAAGTATTCCCATCACTCCACTGCTGAATTTGGTATACAAGCAGAGAAAAGAAAGGAGAGATGCTCTGGATTAACAATGCTCTTCCAGACTTACCTTTAGTGGGATTTTTTTGGTTTTCTGCCCTGCAATGAGCTCAGGGGGACACAATGGTGTGACTCCCAAGTGGGAGTGCACACTTAAATGTCCTTTTCACAGTTTTTTTCTGCCTGCCCTGTATGTTTACAGCTGGTCCGGAGAGCACAAAGCCATGTGCACCATGCATGGGACAGAAAAGGGGGGACATTTTCACACCTGGAGCAGGAGGGGAGCAAATTCCTCCTGATGCTTAAAGAGGCTGGCCTGGAACAGAGGCTAGACAGAGTCAAAGGAATAAAGTATGGATTTATTAAAAGGCCTTCAAAGGATACACCTTGGGCAGCACAAGAGCCTGGCCATGGCTCTGCCCAAGATGGATGACAGGTCACGAGTTTTCACACTTTTATAAATTTTGGTCCATTTCCATATTGGGGTCAATTGTCCAATTACAGCTTCAGGTTATGAAGTCCCATCCTCACAGTGTATTCTCCTTAATTCTCTGGGTTTTATACTTTTTGGGCCTGAAGCTCCAGTGGTGTCCTTGGTTCTCAAGCTGGAAAAGGATTGTTCTGTCTGACTAAGCTGTGAAGAGAACTTGCAAACACTTTATAAGAAGTTCAGAGTCACACACTAAGGCAGTATAGAATCTGAAAAATATGAAAGTTAAAACTTCAGGCATCACTCCCAGCCTGGGATGAATTGCCCATGGATTTGCTGACTGTCACACTGCACTGAGGTATCTGAGCAGGAATGGGAGGAGGAGTGAGTCCTCCAGGAGATTGGGAGGGGCTGAAAGCTGGGAAGCAGATTGTAGATGTGGTCAGTGCAGGGAGTCATATTCTGGAGTGCAGAGTGGGGAAAGAAATTCCATGTAAATTTTCATAGCTGCTGGGATCTAAAATCACATCCACCTCTGCCCTGGGAGATGAGTGAATCCTGTAAAAAAATATCAGGTTGCTGAATCCAGTCAGAAATCCAGTATCCAGGAATCCAGCTATGCCTATGACAAAAATCATCCCTTTCCCAAAATAAAGCTCCACACCTGCTGTGATAACCCACACATTACCCATAATAATATTACTTTTTTCTAGCAAGGAGCAATTTGATCCTTGATCATACAAACTACTGAATGGCCTTTGCTGTGAGATGATGAACCTGATTAATTTGACATCATCCCTGGGCATTTTCATCGCATAAGGTAAAAGGTAGCTAATTTCCTTGCAGTGGTCATGGTATTTCCTTTTCCTCATCACACCATTGCAAATCGATGCTACACCCAAGGCAGTGTCTCCTCACAGGATTCTGTCATGATGGAAGATTGTCATCCACCTCCCAAACCCTTATTAAAATGGAGCTGTGCTGTGAAATTCTGGTCAAATACTCCTTGAAAAGTAACCACGTGCTTTTTAAGCATCTGGAGGCACATCTCTTCTGCTCCTCTATTTAAAATAAATAGAGCTGTCATGGAGAAAAGCCTGTGGTTCAGCCACATCCCCCTGAGACCAAACCAAGCACTAGATTTGTCAATTCCCACTAATGCTGTTTTTAATTGCTTTCTCAGCAGTTGTGCTGGGACCTGCCCAGTGCCAGGCTCTGCGCCTTGTGTTGCAGGGCAGCCCCTGCCATCCCCTGGGCCACACAAACAGACTCAAACATGATGTTGACAAATCCATTGCTGGCTCTGGGGCTGGAGGCTGAGACCCTGAACCCGGGGTGGTGATGGAATAAAGTGCCTCCAAGTCAGGACAGCTTTCTGCTAAAAGATCTGAGCTGTGCAAACCCTTTGGGAAATTTCCAAGATGCAGCAGCCAGCCAGGCCAGCAAAGCAGCTGCAATGTCCTTTTTCCTCATTTTCCAGCTTCCCTCGGTGGCACCAGGTGCTCCCCAGCTCTGCAGGGAAGATGGGGTGAGCAGGTCTGTAAATCCTTCAGCAAGTGAAACCTTTCCCCTACATCCCCATGAAAGCACTAAGCAACCTCACCAAATCATCTGTCTTTTGCCAGGTCCTTACCCAATTTGCAATTATTCCTCCAATTCCTGTCTATGTCAGCATAGCTAATGAGTTTCCAGACAGAATTATATCAAAATCTTTTCTGAAATTCAGCACCTGAAGTCCCACTACACATTTCTTCCTCCTAGAAAATCTCATACCTAATCATAGAAACCCAGTAGTTAATTTGTGCTACCATTCTTAATAAACTCCCATTCTGTGGCTATTGCTCACAACAGTCAGAGGCAGCCACAGCATCTGA
Source organism: Melozone crissalis (assembly GCF_028551555.1). Lineage (NCBI taxonomy): Eukaryota > Metazoa > Chordata > Aves > Passeriformes > Passerellidae > Melozone > Melozone crissalis. The sequence goes on from NW_026535785.1 coordinate 4,460,361, forward strand.
AGTGCCTGAATCTGTCTCTCCCCTTATGCATCTATCTGAGAGATATCCTCCAGTGGCATCCACAATCAGACAGTGAGAATGTATATTCTGCTTTCAGCTAATAATTGAGAGACTAAACCTGCCTGGCTGCTGGGGACTCGAGGGAAGGGCTTGGAAATTGGCTGAGAGCTTCCTTCTCAACTTTTGTCAAAGCAGCTCCTGAATGTTTCATCATATGAAAATTTGCCTGCATATTTATGTGGCCACAAAGACTCCTGGGTTAAAGCTGCAAAATCAATTCACCCACTGCATCGGTTCTCCATGGCCACTGTAACTCCAGCCAAGCTGTCTGACTGGGCTTTCATCACTCTGCACAATGAAGACATAAACAGGCAATGTCCTGCCCCATCCTCCTTGGAGGAAGAGTTTCTCTTGATCCTTTGCTCATTAATGCACCATTAATGGGGTTCAGCCCCAGCAGAACAGGACAGGGCAGGACAGGACAGCAGAATTGGAATCCAATCAGGCAATCAGCCAGATTGCCTGGCTGACACAACCAAAAGAAAAACCCTTTTTTTTTTTAACTGCCATCACTAACCTGGAGTGGAAAACACTCAATCAACATCACAAAACCAGTTAGTTCCTCCTGCTGCCAAGCACAAACCCAAATCCCTCTTTGGTTCAAGATGCAAACCTGAATTGCAGCTCTGCTGCCCAGCTGGCATTTCCTCTTTATTTGCCTTTTCCCTGTGTGTGCCTGGCACTGAGGCAGAGCTGCTGCCACACCACATATTCCAGCCACGAAACAAGGTTCATTTTGCTCTCCCCTCCCTGGGGACCAGCTCACACTTCCAAAGCTGCACATCATTTTATTAGTTCTATTCCCAGGCTCCAAAACGTCAAGTTTCTTTTATATGAACGTGCTGCAATTTAGTACCATCAGCAAACTCTGCTGAAACAGGGAGAAATGCAGAGCCAGGAAAGATCCCTGCAGAAATCATCCCCCAGCCCTTGCACAGCTGTGGCACTGTGCTCTCTGTCAGCCCTGCAGCACTTTAAGTCACATAATTTACCCTCATTCCTAGCCCACCTCTTTCCCTGGCTTCTGATTTTTTGTGCTAAGTGCTTAAAATGCTGATTTTTTAAAATTTTTTTAAATGAATGTTTATTGTTTCCACTGGTAACCCCTTTGTGAAACAACAGTGATCACTAGATGTCACTGTGATTTTATTCTGTCTGCAGTCCAGCCCTGCTGAATCTTTGTGATCCCTGGGCTTTAAAGAGAGCTTGCTTTAAAATGCTTCTGGAGAATTTTTTAGTGATCAGAAAATTACCCAGCTTCTGTCCTGACAGAGGGCTGAGAACCAGCTTTGGCTGAGTTTTTTGGGGCAGGTTTTTTGAGTTTTTTGTTGGTTCTGGTGTGTGAATAACACAAAACCAGGCAGCTTTGGGGCCAAACACTCACACATGTGTGTGTGCATGTGTCATGTGTAGCTCAACACCTGAAATTCCTGTTAATTTTGTGAGTTATTGTTAATTTTGTGTGATTTATTGGATCCCTCAGGTGTGTGCAGCCCTGCAGAGCTCTGGCTGTGTGTGGGTCACTGGGGCTGGGACATTTGTAGGGCTCTTCTGCAGATTTCCCTGTAGCTTTAATGACCAAATGCCCTTAAAATGTTGTTGTTTTTCCTCAATAATCACCTCACTTCTCTCTCAAACACAGAGCCCAGGTTCCCTCACCATCATCTAAGCACTCCCATCTCCTCTTTTCCATCCAATCATCCCATTCCTACAGTAACTTCAGGTAAAACCACAAGTTTTAGAACTCAGAAAACTCTATAGAAGCATCTTGCCTCTTTTACTTATCTTAAAAGATGTTACAGAATACATTTCTTCAAGGCCAATGCAAATCCACACTCCCTATTTCCTGAATTGTTGATTTCTCCATTGTACTCAGCCCTTGGGATATGGCAATTTAAATATTATAGACCACACTCCTGCATGGGCGCACATGGGATTTATCTTTTTTTTCCCTTTAATTGGAAAAAAATCCACCATTAAAATTAGTGAAAATGCCTGCTTAAAAATCATTTTTCTCCATCTGATGACATTATCCAGATCAGCAGAATAAGGCTTCACTCTGCACTCCAGTCCCACTGGGGAATATGCCAAAATCAGACCTTTCAAGGAAAATCAGCTCCCGGGTGTGCAGCACTGGCAGCCGAGCCCGAGGAACCAAAGCTCTTTGCTGGCACCTTTTGGTGAGCAGGGAGAAAGGACCAAGGGGGTGTCCCTGTCCCTGCAGTGCCATGGGACACAGTGGCAGGGCCTGGGCACCTCCAGGAGAGCTTCAGAGCCAGGAAAAGGAATTTTCTGTGAAGGAGTAACACAGGGAGTCAGGGTGGTGTGAGAGGGATGTGTGTGGGTACAAACCAGATTTCTGAAACAACTTCTTGCCCTTTGAACTCATCCACGTTGACTTTGTCACCTTCTGCCAGGGTGACAACAGGATTTTAAAGGCTCCTGGGGTGAGCTGCCTGGGCAAGGGGAAACACCACAAATAAAGGCACCTTCTGCTACTTCCACCCAAATTCCATGGCCTGCCCACCTCCAGTAACCCCAACATTTTGGCTGCCTGATACCACTGGTACCAACACCACCTCAGTTTTGATGAGCCATCCAGGACTCATGAGCAATAATGCTTCTGGACCAGCATTTTATTTCTCTCTGGAGCCACCAGAGGAGATTTGTCAAACATCTTTTGTCTTCTGTGTCAGCCACAGCATAAAAAGTCCTAAATTTCCTTTGGGTTCTGTTAATTAGTTGAAGTGGCACAGTCCCCTCTTTAGAAGCTCTCCTCCACTCAACAGCACACCACCACATTTTGATGAGTAACAGCAACAGACAAATTCAGAGGTAAAGAGAATATTAAAAGTTTTGCCACTGAATTTAGGCAAACATTAGGATTTTTGTGCTTAATTCATTCTGACTGGCACTTTATGCAACAGGCCTTGAATGAAATTATAGTACCCATAAACAGATCTCACTTATCAACATGACTTGGAGCCTTGTTAGATATTGTAACCACATCTCTGTTAGATTGGTGCCCAACAGACAGAAGAAATTGTTAATTGGAGACTCATTAGCCCTGGGAAAAAGCTGATATAGAGCCACTGGTGGTTTACCTGGGGCAGGAGGAGTGGGATTGGGATTTGCACACAACTCTGGTCACACTCAGGGTCCTGAAGGTCCATGTCTGTGGTGGGCACGTGAAATCATGCCAGCTCTCATGGTGTCCCTCTGCCAGGAACTGGAAGGTCTTTCCTGGAAACAACGGGTAAAAAATGTAAGGAGGGAGAGAGAAAACAAAGGTCTAAAGCAAGTAAGTAATGAAAATAACATCTTGAATCTGCTTTCATATATACAGCAGGCTCCTCTTAAGGAATTGCATGCACTTTCTGACTCATCCTGAAGGACCATAGATTACCTGGAACCTGATTGTGCATACATAAAATGCAGTGAAACAGTTCAGTTACAGGTGTGACAACTTTAAGCCCCATTTAAACACAGGCAACTCCTAAACATAGAATGGCTCTCCAGGCCATTGACTTCCTTCAACATAATTCAACTCAATCAGGAACCCTTTCAACAAAAGCCAGCATAAACCATTGTCAGTCCAAGGTGAGGGATTGCACATTAAGAGTTAGCACACATTTCATTTCATCAGTTGCAAAACAGATTAATATTGCATGGAAAACAGCTCAAAACAAGACTGAAGTTATGTAGAACACCCTTGCATAAACATTGCTGTAAATCATATTTTTGAACAGATTTAATCTTTGTTTACCCAAAAATACCCCAGAAGACTAACTTGAACAACACAGGGCTATGAATTCAGAGCAGAGATTAGTTAAAGCAGATGGTGAGCCTGTGTGGATGTGCTCCATCAGAGAAAACATGGCCATAATTGGATTTATTTTAATTCACTTACATTTTGACTACAGGAGAAGTGCAGGTAGAGTTCCTCCTGCAGACAAGCCCCGAGGTTGGGGTTTGCAGGGAGCTCTGCTCTCAACTCCATTTTGCAAATTGGACTTGAATGCAAAAATATCATTAGGTGTTTATAAACAAAAGTGAATCCCCAGTCTGGAAACATTTATCCATGGTCAGACCTTGCCTCCACAATTCACTCTGGCTGGCACTTTATGCACGTGGCCTTGAGTGAAGTAAGAGTCCCCACTAACAGATCTGAGTTACTGAAGGTTCTGTGCAGCCCAGGCTCACCTGCACAGGGTTCAGCTCTCACCTGGGGTGCAGCAGGGGAAGGAGACAGGTTCCCATGGGAGTGCCACTCCCATCCTGCAGCACAGAGCCAGGGAAGGCAGACAGGAGCCTTCTGCAGCCCCATCTGGAGCCTGGGATGTGCTGCATTCCCAGCTCTGCAGCCTGCTCCCTCCAGGGGTTTTCTTTCTGCCTCTTTATTTGTAGGGTTCTTGTATTCCCACATCTTACCTGCAGCCTGATTGGTACCCAATAATCATTTTTAACCTGGGTTCCTGTTAAAAAGGAGACTGCTTGCTTTTTCCTCCTAGGAGGGTGCTGGTGGTCTGAGCCCTGACTACTCTGAGGATTCGAATCACTGCAGCACGAAAGGGGAAGGGGTTCATTTTCTCTGTACTGAGCTGTAATGGGTGTAAATATATCCAGTAATTACAGGCACATTGCTGTGCAAACACATCATAATTGCAGCTCTCATTTCCTGATGAATTATACATGATGGGCCACCCCCACTCCTAGTTGGACACGTGCTGTGTTGACTGGCCATGCTGAAACCTCTCAACTGCACCATCAAGAGCCTCAGTTTCCCTTGTAATTTCTCTCCTTCAAACCTCCCCAGCAAGCCATGAGTGCAGGACACGTGCAGGCTTCTGCCCAGCTGCCCACAGCAGCAGCCAGGCCAGCTGCATGACCAGGGGAGATGTGGGACTGCAGGGGCAGATGGTGAGTGGGAGGGGATGAACTGCCTGGCTGTGCACCTCTGGTATTTTTTATTTCATTGAAACTGGGTGTGTGTGTGTGTGTGTGTGTGTGTGCTGATTCTGTGTTTGGATCTGACAGTCCTGGCTGGGTGAGGCAGTGCCCAGCTCATGCCAGGCTGTGGCTGTGGCTGCCTGAGAGAGCAGAATCACACAGAAACAGCAGCAACACACAGAAACACAGTGCTGCCCCACGTGCCAGCCTTGTCCCTGGCTCAGGCACTCTGAAATTACTGCTGATTTGTTCGAGCACAACCCAAATACAATTTCACTCATTCATCACAAAATCAAAGCTTGTTTTCCCCATTCCAGGCACAGAGCAATGGGAAAAGACCAAGCTGGCATCTGTGCTCTGCCTTAATGAGGGTAACCCTTCCCTGAGGCTGCCCTGGGGGAAACAGCTGCCAGGAGCCCTGCAGCACACAGGTGTTGCTTCCTTTCTGCAGTTGTTGTTTTCCAAGCCTCTCCCCAGCCACACTCACCTCCAACTGCTGATGCACACTGGCAGGAGCCTGTTCTTGCAGTCTTGCAGGCTGCCCGAACTTCGTGTCCAAACTCAAATCACATCAATGTTCCTTGTCTAAGCACCAGCTTTCCTTGGCATGAAAGCAGCCTGTGTTCTACCACCCACCCCAAATCTCCCAGCTTCATTCAGTATTTCCTTTTGGATTTGCTAATTAACACATAGTGCCACGTTGTGTTCCTTGCAAATTGGCTTTTCAAAATATTTCTGTAATTGGCCCAAATTTCTCTCACCAGGCATCTGCAAACCAATTTTCCTGTGACACATTGGAGCACACAGCCAGGCAGTGGGACATCAGGGACTGTTCTAAAGGAAATCTGGATTTATTTACTTTGGTGACATCACCCATTTCTGGTGCCTCCAAAGCATCACAGGTGCTGGGTGTGACCAGGAAGGTGGGACAGGACTGCTTAGGCTGCTGCACAAATCAAAGCAATTCCAGCAATATTGTCCTTGAGCAAGATGGGGAGGTCTCTAAAATCAGGTTGTGGGAGTCTGTTGGTCTTGAAAGGTTCATTTCCATCTCTGTTGTGTGCACAGCCTGCTGAAATGCCCAGAGCAGAGGCACTCTCACCTCTAATGCCTCAGAGAAGCCCCAGCTGCCACTAGATGTCACCAGGATTTTATTTCCTTCGTAGTCTGTGCCCAGCCAGGACCATAAGAAAAGAAGAGGAAAATAAGTAATCATTAATAATAAAAAATTATCCCCCTGTTACAATGAACACTGAGCTCAGAGAAGGGAGAAGTGACACAGAATCCCGCTTTTGTGTCTCCCATCTCTAGGATGGATATGACTTTTGTCTTTTTATGGCAGGAGGATAGTCTGGTATCTTAAAATCAAGTTTCTCCAACCAGGCATAAGGCTAAACCTTAATGCACTTATAGAAGCTCTGTTTAATTATCCAACCTTTTTATCTGTAAAATTGTATTATCCCCCCTGTTTGATATTCCTGCCTGGAAAGAAGCAGCTGAGGGAGAGCAGCACCAGCAGAGCATCAAAGTGGACAAGGGAAGATTTGGGGATGAGATGGCCCAAATGGCTCCACATACAAACAAATCAGCAAAGCCACTTCTGGGAATTCCTCCATTTCCAAAACATGGGCAGCCATAAGAAAACAAAGGGCCCCAGCAATCAGTGCTGCTGACACATTTATTTCCATTAGCCTGCACTGTTAATTATTAACCTGAAATCACACCATTCAAAATCCAGAGGATAGAGATTAGATATTGTGCTCATAGCCCCAGGAAAATCCACTTTATCTCTCACCTCACAGGCACAAAATCACGTTAAATCAGCCCAGGCAGAGGTGGGATTTTGGCAATCCAGCACCAGCTCAGTGAGCACTGGAGCCTGTTCCAGTGTCCCCAAATTCCAAACCTGTGCCAGTTAAAATGCAGGAAACCTCCCAGATATGTGCTCAAACACAGGATGTACAGAGCAAGGGCTGTGTGCAAACCCTAACAGGTCCCTGCAGCAGCACAGCCCATGCCAAAGCATAAAAACACCTCTCTGCTTTTGGTGTTTCTCTCCCTCATTAACACCAAGCAGCTGGTGCTAGTACAGGTGTCTGCTCATGAGACATAGAACCTACAGTCTGACTTCTAAGATATTTAGATAGTGAATTGAACAGAATTGAACAGAGTTCTTTTGAGTTTTTTTCTCTCAAAAACCCTGGTCTTCAACTGTTGGGGTTTTTAACAGAGATATTTTCATATCTATGAAAACACTATGGCCAAACACTAGCACAAACCATAACACCTGCAGGTTTCCTCTTTGGCTGGCAGATTCTCCGTCCAGCTCACCCTTCTCCTGTTGTTCTGCTTCCTTGGGTCCAAGGAGATGTTTGTGCAAGTCCATTCCCCCCATTTACACCAAAACCCAGCAATAAAAAAGCCCTTCAGAAGGAGCTGAGGCACTGACCTCAGCTCATGCAGTAATTCAGCAGATCCCTGGCAGCCTGGCTTTGGATGAGCCCTGAAAGGCACAAATTGCTGCAAATAGTGCTCTCTTTCTGAATTCATCCCCTTCAGGATTTCATAGCAGGGTGAAAGTGTCCATTGCCCCATCAGACCCCGACCCACCCCATTGCTCTGCTCAGATCCAGAGTTTCATACCCTGCTACAAGAATTACTGGAGATATACCCACATCTGCTGAAAGGATTATTCTGCACATATTCTTCCAATCTGAAGTCCACTGTCATCCAAGAAAAGCCAAACAAACAAACAGTCCTTACAGCTCTGTCTGAAGATAGCTCTATGAAATAAGTCCAGGCTTATTTTCATTTTTGCCTCATGACACATAAAATATTTAATACAAAAGAAAATATGCCTGGCTTGGAACTTTGGCCAAAGATGACAAGTCCAAAATTATCTCAACTTGGAAATATTACTAACCAGATTGTTAGTCTGAGGTTTGGTTTATGAGCACTTCTTCCAGCAGTGCTGCTATACTTGAAATTAATTGCAGGTTTTGGATTTTCTGTAGAAAGAAGGTGAAACAGGATATGCATTTCATGGTGACTTCTTGCACAAATATATAAAAGTTACTTATTTTAATTTCTTTCATGGAGAATATCTGTAACTTTGTCTCTTTGTACTGTGCTACTGGTTCAGTTTTTTCTGATAGTAAAACCAGTGTAACACCCAGAAGGACTGACCAGAGCTCACTTCCACAAGGAAGGCAAAAAGAAGTGAATCTTTCATTCCACATTTTCCATAATCCTCTTCTCTTACTTCCCACGCCACTTCTCAGCATGGAAGAGATCCCTGACAGGTGGGGAGGGTGATTCTGTACCCTCTGCCCTCTTGTGATAATCCCTCACAGGATCAGAGCCACAAGGTCTCTGCTCAGAAATCAGACAACTACTCAAACTCCCCACATTTGCCCTTTTTTTGTTTGTTTATTTGGTTTTGGTTCTGTTTTGCGGGGGTTTTTTGTTTGTTTTTTGGGGTTTTTTTTTTGTTGGTTTTTTTTGGGGGGGGTGGAATTTTTTTTGTTTGGTTTGGGTTTTTTGGGGGGTTTTTTGGGGTTTTTTTGGGGTTGGTTGGGTTTTTTTGTTTTGTTTTGTTTTGTTTTTTGTTGCTGTTGTTGGGGGGGTTTTTTTGTTTGGTTTGATTTTTTTGTGGGTTTTTTGTTTAAATCAGGTGGGTATATCCATCCAAGGTTTTGGTCCCTTAGGAGGGGAAAAATCCCAATTCTTTCATTCTTAATGTCTAGAGTGGTGATGGATCCTCTCTGTGTGCTGATCCCACCATTGTGTGAGAGTGGCCACTGTCCCCAGCAGTGACACTTCCAGTGTCCCCAGTTGGTCACCTCATCAGCCTGTGAGCTCTGATCCACAACCAACACTTTAAAAAATTCAGCTGCAAATGGCACAAATGGGTAATTCCCGCTCTGGTAAATCACCTGTCCAAACCTCCTGTCTCAGTGAGAGCATTTGGAGGCCAAATTTGCTGTGCCAACCTCAGTGCCTTTATCAAGCTGCCCCTAAAGCAGGTGCCAGTGTGAGTGGGGCTCCTGCCAGCGCCGTGAATAATGCACTGGAACAATGCATCTTGCCAGTCCTCAGCCCTGTTAGTGCAATACCACTTATTTAACTTGTCTTTCTGCATTAAGCCCAACACTTGGGATGCCCTGATGTATTTTATGACACTTCCTTGCTGTTGTGTTTGATGGTCCTGTTTGGGATTCAGCAAATGGCACCTAAGTAATCAATATTCTGCCTGGGTGGACATTTTATTTATCTACAGAGCCACCACATGAATTCAGATGGTTTACTAGAGGTCAAACCCTTTTCATCTCCTCCATGAGCCATGGAAAATTGGAAGATTTAAACCCCCTTTGAATTCCTTTGATTAACTCAGTGAAAATATCACACTCTTTTTTTTTCAAACTCAGAAGCAGAATTATCTTCACTGTAAATCTACCTCATTTTGACACATTGATCTCTGCATAATGGGTAACATCAAGTGTGGAGGCATAAACTGGGAGCAGAGGAAGAGTTATGAACGGTGCTGTTAGCAATTATTTTCCATACTTACACAGCTCCTTTGGGCTGGTTTAAAAATACCCAACAAAGCATAAAATTGATAAGAGCTGTATAATTGGCTGTGGGGGAACAAGGTCTGGGATCCACCCATTTGGGAATTGTGGCACAGAGCCCCCATCCTGAATCAGCAAATGATCCATCAGAGCTCCACACTTACCTCAGCCTCAGCCCCCAGCTGGACCAAGCCCAAGTGCTGCAGTGCCACTGCTTTCATCACCCTGCTTAAAAAGCAAGAGAAATTCATTATGTGTCAGGAATGTGCAGGAAAGGAGGAGCTCAAGACCAGATTTCAGCTGCTTCACACCTACCTCGTGCAGCTGCACAGGGCCACAGCTTGCAGGGCCAGCAGGGACAGGGAAATCCAATGGTTAAACCAACAGAGTAATGCAAATTATGTCCTGGATCTCTCTCGTATGTTTTTCCTGCTGGCATCTCTGATTATTTTATTAATTTGTAACTTTTTAGAATTAAATTTTTAAGGGTGCTTAACTGTTCCAAATCTTTGCACATGAAAGTTGCATCATTTTATATAAAAGCAAGACTTAAACTCCATTTAATTAAACAGAGAAATCCCTATACAGACACACTTATATCAGTTTTAGTCACTTCTTCCTAGTTATTGCATTTGACCTGGAACTGGTTTAAGATTAATTAAAATAAGCCACTCTCTCAATACACTGTGACTTGCATTCATTTAGCTAAATTAATGTGAAAAGTGGAATCAGATTAAACAAGAAATTCTTCATGTTGGCAGGACTTAATAGCAATTGTTGGTGTGATTTAGACACTGCTGCCCATGACCACAGAAACTTCAAATAAACTTAATCATTTTATCCTTAGTTTAATCATCTTATCCTTTATCCAAGTGAGGACTGACTTCTTCCACTACAATCAGCCTGAGCACCTGGATAAAATACCCATACATTTTTTCTGGATAGCTTTCAGGGATGCAGAGCTGAGATCGTGAGAGTTCTTCTCATCCTTCCCATTTTAATACATAAATTTTTTTAGCCTGTATTTCCTCCACTGGTTTAAAGAAATGGCACAGGCACAACATCTAAAGTCCTGTGAGGATAAACACAGATCTATGCATATGTAGCTCCATCTCAGAAATAAATTAGATTGGCTTGAAATTATTTGCATGCAGAAATCTCTTTAGCAATGTATTTTCCTGTAGACATTTCTATATTATTCAATAAGACTTTCCAGTGACATGCTTGGTGTCAATGAAAAAAGGAATACATGGGAATAAAAATCATGCAGGTGAAGCAGAGGGGCAGGAGCTGAATGGTGGGGAAATCCTGGTGGATACCCAGGTGGTTTCAATGGAATTCTTCAGTTCTTCCTCCATTTGGAAATTAGCAATGCTTTCATGCAACTTGGATGATTTTTGTCGACCACTGAGGTGTGATTAACCCCTGACAAGGAGGTGGGTATGTGCACATCCCCAAACACCATTCCATGGCCCTGCACCTTTGAGCTCACCTCTACTCTCTCCTCATTCAAACTTTATATCTTTTCATGAGGCAGCAGTGCTTCTGTCCATGGTTTACAGGAGTTTTGTGTTCCCAGGATCTGTCAGGATGTTTGGGTTTGGGATGTTTGGGTTTGTCCCTGCCCTGCTGGCTGAGCTCCCACCTGCCACACCATGGCCAGCCAGCCACTTCCTCACAGCCATCACAAACAGCTTCCATCACTATCTACACCCAAGAAAATAAAGGCATGGAATCCTTGCCTTCAGCAGGACAGCAAACTCAGCTCTTGGCTTTGGTGCCACCGTTGTGACCCTGCTGTCCCTGCAAACACCTCTGGTTCACACAGTGGAGATGGGGAGGGAGCACAGAAGTTGGAGACATGAAATGCATTTGTCAACACCACAGCAGTGAGAGGAGGTTGCCACAAGGTCGAGGCAGAAGTGTCCAAAATAAGGATGAACAGGCTGGCCAGGAGCAGCAATGAGGTCACAGCCATGCAGGACATAGCCCCTGGCTCTCAGGGAATGGCACCACTTCAATGAGCTTTTTAATGTCCTTAAAAAGATGGAGTGAATGAGTTTCTCTTTCCAACCAACTGCCAAGGTAATAACAATTTGTTTGCCATCAACCATCTGACACAGAGGCAGCAGAGTGCAGGAGTACCAGGGCTTTTCCTTCTGTCAGACCCTGAGCTAAAGGGAGCCAGTGTGTCTCTGTCCAATTTGGCCATGAAAACGCTGGTGAGGTATTCACAGCAGCCCTGGCCTGGGACTCATTTGACTCTGGAGACCTTCAGCAGGGTTTTCTGGCCACCTGATTTCCTGCAGCTGGGCCAAGATGACTGGCTGGCAGTCAGAGAGGGGGAAAAGCAAGAGAGGATTGAAGCAACTTGTGGGTGGTGAAAAGTCTCATCTCAGCTAGCAGAACAAGGTGACCTTCCTCTGAGTAGCCTGAATCATATTCTGACAGTGTTTGGGGGTTGTTTTTTTTAAAGTGATGATCCTTTACTATGTTGAAATACTTTTCCATTGAACTTTTCAAAACCTTTCCTGGTGACCTGACTCACAGCTCCATGAATCATCAGATGCTCAATCAATCAATCAATCAGTCAATCATCAACTTTTGTTTTTTGTAAGATAGCTATTGCTGTTGTATGTTATTAGTTTCTTGGCACCTTATACTAGAATATCATCAAAGCAAAATGCTGATGCAATTAGCAAAGGATATCAATTTATGCAGCAATTCACATTATCCCTTAAAGCTTCATTAGCCTCAGAAGCTCAGGCACTGGAGGGAAAATCTGGGGAAGTGCTCTGCTCCCTTCTGCAGCTCAGCCCATCTGTGCTGCTGCAGTGCTCCCACCTTAGGCTGCCCTTTGAGCTGGGGAAGGGAGATTAGGCAGCACCCAGCTCCTCAGCATGGGGACATCAGGACATCAGCTGCCTCCCTGTCCCCTGCTCAGCCTGGGCACTCACTCACCCTTTTGGCACCAGGCAAAGCTGATGTGGGACTGAACTGTTCCAGCAGCCAGAGCCAGAGCAGCACGGGACATTATCTGCAAGGAAAAAAAAGAAAACAAACTAAAATTCATCTTTGCTGTCCCAGAGACAGAGTGGAGCTGCTGCTGGTGGGTGATGCTCCTCTTCTGTGTGCCAGTGTGCCCTGACCAGCTCCTGCTTCTCCTCCTGTTCCCTACAAACACTCCTGAGGTCAACAAGGCATAATTGCCCCATTATTTCACAGAAAAGCCACAGCTGCTGGTGGGATGGAAACCTCACTCAGCAACCCTTTTGCTGGGAAGGTAATTTGGTCTTTAAAACTCAGAACACAACCACCTCTTTATACCTGTTTCACTGCACTTACCAGTAAATATTTGATGTCTGGGGTATTGGTGTGGTTGTTGTTTTTTTTTCTCTCTCTTTCACTGAATAATTTTAATAATGTTGATCCATGTTGTTGTCTGTCTCTCTGCAATTCTGAATATGAGCCTTGCCCTTGACTGCACAGCACAATGAAAGCCTCCAGGTCACAGCTTTCAAAACACTTGATATTATGTTTCTTTCTTTCTGGAAAAAATAAATAATATTAACCTCTCTTTTAGTATAGAGGAAAGCATAAAAAGGAAAGGGCTTTCAGAGGCATGTCAAAAAGACTTGTATTGGGCTGGGAGGATTTTAAACCCATTGACTTATTTGCACAGCTTGACACAAAAATTAACTCGTCTCCCAATTAGCTGAATAATTGAAGTGCACCATCAGATTTCCAGTCACATCCAGGAGACAGATTTACTGGAGAAGCCAGGTGAAACAATATTTTCCTTTTGCCTCCACATCCCAGCTGGAGCTGGCTTGCACAAAAGACAGGTACAGCCACAGTGCTGTACTTCTTGTACCTGGAGGTTGTCTCAGGGAAACAACACAGGCTCAGGCTGGTCCTAGACAAGCAAAAAGTAAATGGTCTGCATGCTCCTACATGCAGACATTTGATTTATCCCACTCTAAAACCATTCTGACACAAATCCTACCTCTTATTATTCTTAATTATTCTCTTTACATCCTAGTTTTCAACCTTCTAGCAAGTTTGCAAGACAAAGGAGGTTAAAAAAATTAAAACACAAGTAACTGTGCTATTTTACTTGTCTACAGTGACATACATTATTGTCTTCTTAAATTTTTTAGCAGCTTGGAAAACAGCAGGAATTAGCAGAGGATTTTCTAAGTGAACTGGTCCATTAAAATTAACTGCATTCTCCAGCTTCCTTCTGGCTCCATGCTTGAAAACAGCAAATCTGACTGCTAAAAACCATAACTGCTGCTAAGCTGGAGGTGAGAGCTGCCTGGTGGTGGGGATATTAATGGGATTTGGAGAGGGACACCCAGTTCCAGCCTCCAAGGCTGGAAGATGAGTGAGCTCAGGGTGTCAGGTACAGACACATTTTAGAGGCAGCCACTGCTGATGCAGACCAGCAGCCACAGGAGCTCCTGGGCCATTGTCTATGCTAGAGTGCTGAATTGCAGGCTCCCAAGTCACACTAATATCAAACTTTTGGCATGCACAGACCTTTTAAATAATTGGATCTTAAATTTAATTAGAGGAGCACTTCAGAAGATCAGGTGCAAGGAGCCCAGAGTGTCCCAGGGCGAACTGGGCCCCTCAGGAGGCCTCAGTGTCTGTGGCAGCTCCTGGGATGTCCCAGAAAGGAAACAAATCCCAAATCCCACACCTGACACCTTGCAAGGGAAACACTGGAGCTGAAATTCACTTTTTTAATCTCACCTTCAGGACAGGAGACACAGCTTGGCTCTGACAGCACTTCTGGGAGCTTTCCTGGGTTTGGTTTTTCTAAGAAGGTGTTTCAGGAGTGTCTATTGACACCCAAAATTTACACCCCTGATCCAGCTGAGGGTCTCTGCGTGAGACAAGGCAAAGATGGCTTTGCTCTGAACTCCAAGACACCGGACACCAGTGGCTAAGCAGGAACTGCTCAGTCTGGCAGGATTATCTCAGTGCTCTCTTTGGCCTTCCCTCCATACCAGCCCAGCTGATCCATGGCAGGACCATCCACAGCTGGGCTCAGGAGGGCTGAGCCTCTCCTGCTGCCATGGGCAGGACCTTCAGGAGGAGTTCAGGAGTTAACTTAAGGAATCCCGTAGGATTTCTGAGCCCACAGGGCCAGCACACCTCACTGAGCCCCCCATGGCCACTGTCACATTCATCCACCACTGCTGAGCCCCAACCTCAGCTCACTGAGGCCAGGGAGTGTTTCTGCAGGACAAAGAACACTCCAGGTGCTCCAAGTTCCACCCTTGCTGCTTTCTTAGCTGTATCTTCATGACAGCTGACAGATTGTGACACAACCACAGCATCTCCTGTTTAACTGCAGAACAGCTTTCCCTCCTGGCTTCATAAACTCCATCACTGCACAAGCCCTTGGTGGCAGCTGCTGGGAAATCATGGAATAGGAAGAAGCTGCCATTCATATTTCTCTGAACCTCTGCAGAATTGATAAAATTGTATTTCTGGATGAGATTTAAAAGAATAAAACTCATCTAATTAAGAAGCACAGCCAGGCAGTCACATAGATTAAGAAGAAGTAAAAGAAGTTTCAAGGTGAAAAATTGAATCTGCCTGGATGGACCCAAGAGAGGAGTGTAAGGGCTCTGGAGAGAGAGGTGCTCTTTAATTAATGCTGTCTGGTGGGAACCTCTACCAGATACAGCCTGAGGGGAACCAGGGGCACAAAGGAAGAAACAGGAAAGGATGGGTGAGAAGGAGAGAGTTCTCTCCAGCTTCATTTTAGTGCAGTAAGCTGAGACAGTTTTTCTCATTTCTCCATGTTTCATTTTGGTTTTGTTTAATTCCTACCTGTGTTACTTATTCAGACATTACAAAAAAAGACCTAACTCCTGCTAAGGGGCTGATGGGCTTCAAACCTCTCATGCTTTTCCAATTCAACACAGATGACCACAAGAGAAGACTGCTGGTGCTGGGGCTTGGCCTCCTCCCCTTGCAATGCTTTTTGCTTAGGATAAACAAGTTGGGAGCCCTGGCAGGGCCCTGGGCAGCCAGCTGCATGTGCAGCAAACTGCAGTGCTTCCCATGCCCGGGCAGATTTCACAATTTCTTCTTAATTATGCAAGAAATATGATTTCATTTGTAAATTCAAGCCCTATATTTTTTTTTCCCCCTTGGCTTTTGCTGTTTACAAGGATCTAGATTTTAATGAGAACATCCTGTGAATCTCACTCTGCATATTCTTGGCAGTAAGCATTTACTCAGGATGAGAATATCAGATTCCTCAGTTTAGTGCATTTAGCTAAAGAAGGGGACACTGTGTGTCTGCAAGGAGCTGAAATGGTTGGCACTTCTCTTTCCTTAACCTGGGAGGGAAATTTGCAGTTAGTTGCTGTTCAAAGTAATTAAGGCTCTAGGCTGGGACAGTGTGTACTGTGCTCTTTATTGCAAACCACCTCCAGATTGGTTCCCACTGTTTTTATCATTAGGTTTACACTCATGGAGTGCACAAGCATCATTTTTTTTAATAAGAAAATGCAGCCCAGACTTGTTCATTGCAAACAGTGAGAATTACCTGCTGCAGGTCCACCACTGCAACAACAGCAACTGGCCAGCTCATTAGTGTAAAAATTAAGACACTTAAATGCTTTGGTATTAAAAAACTAATTACTGCACCAGGAATTTGTTAGATGTAGAAACATCCATGGACGTGTTCAGTCCAAAAATGTATGTGAGGGTAACGATGTTTTTATGAAAGCAGCAAAAACAAAAACTTTCTACAAAACACACAATCTCAAAGGTAGATCCAGAGTCATTCCTGTGTTTTCTAGAGCTGTGAGGTTCCTGCACCGTGAGAACCAGTCTGGGCTGGGCTGCCAGGAGCAGCCTTTGGTACCCCCCTGCCTCCATGGGCTGTGCTCAGCACACCTGACACCTCTGCAGGGTTCCATGGGAGATGTCCTGCAGCCAACTCCAGATTTCCTGCTCCTGGCACTCAGGATGCCGCATTACCTGCTCCTGATGGCCCCTCACAGCACCATTGCCCTGCTTCTCATCATTTTCACCTCTGTCATCCAGGCACAGGCGCTGTTCCCCTGTCCCCCTTGGCAGCGCACATCAAAATGAAACATCCTCAAAAATCCCCTCTCAGCCATGGAAATCCCTGCTTTCCTTCACATTCTCTAGGTGCTACCTGCACTCCACTCCAGCCTGATTTCCTCTTCATCTACCACAGACAAACAGCTAAATCATCTGCTTGTCTCCCTGTTAAATCTTCCAACAGTTGCATTGTTGGAGACCACAGCTCAGCAGCAGAGGAACTGTGTTTGCTGGGTAAAACTGGCATCTAGGAATTCTTGGGATTATTCTGTTTCAGTATGTTGCACCATTTCCACAGCCCAAAGCTGTGGGTGAGAGGATTTATTGCTCAAATTCAGGTGTAAATATGCTGTAAATATTTAGCAAAGTGTAGTCAATTGTCTCATTAACATGCTGGCAGAGAGACACAGCCTCTGCTGCTGCCTTGAGCAGATTTTGGGGTGCTTGCAGCTGAGCCGGCAGCAGCCTGTCCTGCTGTCTGGATTTTGGGGAAAGGGAGATTCTACCAATGCTGATTTTACCTGAATGCTACCCTCAGGTCCCTGTGAGCACTGGCACAAAGGTGCCAGCAACATTCCTCCCAATATTGCACACAAGAGATGGGTTGTGCCCCAGCAACATCTGCTTTTATTGCTGGTCCCAAGCCACCCTGAAGCTGCTGAATAAATCAGACCAGGGAGAAGGAGCAGCTTCAGCTGGTTGAGGTTGGAAGTGAGCAGAAATCTGTTCATTTGAAAGATCAGTGAGCAGCTCTGCTGCCTGGAATAATTTGGATTGTCAAAGTCACCCTTGACACAGGCAGAGAGCAACCAGCTTAATGGCACAGAGGGGTCACAGAAACTCCTTCTTCCCAGAAGATACCAGTGATATTTGGCACAGAGAAGTTCTGTGATGCTGAAACAGCTTGTGAGACAACCCATGGGGAATCCCAGCTCATTAGTGTAAAAATTAAGACACTTAAATGCTTTGGTATTGAAAAACTAATTACTGCACCAGGAATTTGTTAGATGTAGAAACATCCATTAAGAACCAGCAACAACCCAAGCTAAAACTGGGCTTCAGAAGGTGAAGGAAACCAAGCCTGAAGAGCTTCCAGTTCTCTGAGGAAGCATTTGCTTTATGTCCAGGGCCTGGGATGGTGCCCTGGCCATCCTGCAGGCTCTACTGCTGCTCTGGCAGCATTCCTGCCAAGCTGTACCTGTGCCAGCAGCAAGCTAATGGATGTGAAATAACTGCCCATTCCCAGAGGAAAGCCAGCATTAGTCTCCATTCCCAGTGACCCCACTCCCAGCAATGAATACACTCAGATGGAGTCTGATGTGCAAATGCTGCCCTGCTTGTGCAAACAGCTCTGGTGTCACTCTGGAAAGGGAAAGGCCTCTGAAGGTGTTCACACATCCAGGTGGGATCCTGGCAGGCCCCTCAGGGCTGCCCCAGCTGGGATGGAGCAGGATCAGCCTCACAGGGGTTGTCCCTCCATGCTCTGCACAGGAGCCCTGCTCCAGGATGCACAGCTGCAGGCTGGACAGCACAGGAGCAAGGGTTCCTCAAGAGCAGCCCAAATCCAGAGCAGACAGCAGCTTTGGGGAGCCATGGTGGCAAAAGTGACCTCAGTAACACGAGACCATCAGACATTAATAGACGGACAAACCCTTTTCCATCAGCCCTGCTTCCCCTCCTCACCCAGAACAGAGCATCCTCCAGGCTGAGCAGGCACCATGGAGGAACAGGAGAAAACCAAAAGCAGGGCTACACACTCAGTGGAGACCAGAGGGTTGTGCAAACTCCATGGGGAAGATTAACCCTTTCAGAGGAATTGTGTTTCTCTAAGCCAATTCCCTCAAAATGTTTGGGACTATTTTCTGTGGGCACTGGGTATTTTTTTGGAGTCAGGTATGCAAAAGGTTTCAAGAGCTGCCTCTCAACTCACAGAGGGAGGAAACCCAAAGCTTTTCCTTCCAACCACAAAGATTCATTTCTTCAGTCATTAATCCCCAAAAAGACAGAGAGTGGTGAGCAAGCATCACATCCTACAGCTAAAAGTCTCAGCATTAGGGTGAAAGCCCATAATTCCTTCCTTCCTCACACAGTAAGTCTGTGATACTTAAAAATGCTTTCAAGAGGCTTTAAAGCAACTAACAACACAAACAAAACCAAAAAATCCACTTCACTCAGCCCCTGCCCCTCAGCAAGGACACAACCTCTCCCAGAGCAGGAGTTCCTGTATCTCTTTGCACAAAACCACCTGGATAGATTTCAGCTTTCAGCTCTGGCTGGTACGTGGCACATCCATCACGTTGCCCTCATTGAGGCTGAGGCACCCTTTCCTCCCTGGTGCCCAAATTCAGCTGGTTCCAGTGGAGCTGGGCTGTGTGCAGCTCCCCTTTGACACTACCATCCATTACAGGGCACGTGGGGCTGTCACCACATCCCATTTGCTTCTCCACAGCATATGTTAAACCTGGAGGCTGAGCACAATCATTTATCTTCTTGTTTTTAGCATCATTCCTTTTTTAATATTCCAGTTAGCCTTCTCCTACCCTTAAGGACACTTGGAAAATGTAGAGGGAGAAATGGCATGGCCCAGTCATGGGTTGGGGTCACTGCTGGTGCCTGGATCCTGGTTTGGGGATGTTTTTGTGGAGTTTTGGTTGGTTGGTTGGGCTTTCTTAACCTTTGAGAGCAGTGCTTCCTGCTCTAAGGCAACACATTTGAACCATACTGGCAACATTAGGGGAAAAGGGATGTAAAGCACATTATACTATTGCATGATTCAATTCAAATCACACCATGAAACAGCCAGCTCCCAACATGAACTTCTAACACATTTCTACATGATAAAATATTTTCAAAAATGCTGTTTTTAAAGCCTATCACTCCCTTAACTCTTCTATGCCAAGCACACAACATGACTCCATTGCTGCCTGTACCTTAGAACACTGTTAATTAAGACTGTTTGCTTTCCCCAGTTCATCCTTTTAATTCAATTAGTCCTTTAGGATTTTGCTCTGCAGGCAGTGAATGGAGCAGGTTGTGCACAGAAGCTGTGGGTGCCCATTCCTGGATGGGGCTCTGAGGAACCTGGTTAATGGGAGCTGTCCCTGCTCATGGCAGGGCTGGAATGAGATGGGCTATAAAGGTCCTTTCTGACCCAAACCATTCTGTGATTCTATCAGCTGAGTTCTTCTGAGAAACTAAAGGCAAAGAGATGCTTTCTGAGATACACAGAAGCCATAACACTGATTGCTATCCCTTTGTCTAAAGAGACAGGACTTGCCCACAGAGCAGGGGAATAAATCACCCTCAGGCCATGCTCTGACACATCACCCTACCCTGAGGGCTTTGTTGGCTGTGCCATGCAAGCACCAGAGATTCCCACACACACCAGTGGATGGGTGTCAGTGCAGGCCCACAGGAAACCCAGACAGACAGACAAACAGACAGACAGCAGTGCCTTCTCTCACAGATCGCTGACATGTTAATTGCTATGGCTAAAGGCCAAAAATGTCTCTTTTTCCATTATGAAACCAAGTACACTGTGATATTCTCTCCCCCAAAGAAAGAGCAAAGCAGTCAGCGCTGCCAGGCTTGTGTGGGCTGGGTGTGGGAGTGCAATGCTGCACTAACATCTCCCCTTTCACAGGGATGGGGAAATATAAGATTTTGTCTCCCATTACCACCCAGAGCAGGAGCATCCACCTCTGTCCTCACCACAACACCCCACGTCCTCTTTCTTCATGGGCTGGGGTGCTACAAGAGCAAGAAATGCAGGACTTCAAAGTAAATAAATTTATCACAGGCCACAGCCTCTCAAATGGCACTTTAAAAAGTCAGGTGTTAAAGGAGGTGGTGGAAGATAGTGAGTAGGTCAGCCTGACCCAGAGTGTGAGATGTCACTGGAGCTGGATCTGCCCAAACCCATTTCCTGAGAATCATCCCTCTTGCTTCCTTCCTTCCCTCCCTTTGTACCAGTCACTACAACTTTGTTTTCTCTATATCTTTCATGCTCACACCCCTTGATCTTTGCTGGGGTGTGAGCATGAAAGACATAAAGAAAACAACATATCCTGCCTCTTATTTTGGAATGCGTCCTTTGATACCACAAGGGAAAAGTCCCAAATCAGGGAAACATGGCCAGAATGTACAACTCATAGAAAAAACAGTCCAATAATATGTCAATTCTGAAAGGTGCTGTGGAAAGAGCCACACACTCTGTACCTCCAGACCTCTCCTGATTTAACAGACTGGTAGGAAAGGCCACCAAGATTTGAGAGCCATCCTTTGACCACTGAGCTGTGCCCCCTTTTCTCACCCATGGCAGATGCTGAGATCCAAATTCTCAGCTCCCAGGATTGGTTTCCAGCTTGTTCAGAGCTCTTTCCAGAGCCACAGGCAACAACATGAACAGGGATATAAACTTGGATCATTTAACCTACATATTCCAGGCATGAAACCTGTGGAGAGTGTTTGTATCTCTGCAATTACTTTCATACAGGTTGTTAAAGTCAGATTCATTAGCTTAGGTTACAATGACCTATACAACATGCTTACAACCCATTTATCCTATTAAAGGGATTTAAAACTCTCCTCCTTTCATGAGATGTCAGTGATTCTTGATTTATGGTTTGGTCATGCTTTAAAAGTAAAAGCAATTACCTCTCTTGCTATGGTAAAAACCCACTGCCTCAAGGTCGCCAGAATTCATCTATAATTGAGCAGCAGCAGCTCTGATGTTCAGCCTGACTGACAAAAGCATTGGCTGTAGAAATGCTGCAGGGGATGCACACACCTGCCACGAAGGTGTGTGCATCCCCTGCAGCAGCTGACACATTCTGTCAGGGGCAATTGCAGCCCAGGATGCATTTGTGCAGGGTGTTTCCTGCAGTGGCAATAATTTCCATTTATGTATCCTCAGATTTTTGGGAGGAGGGAAAAAAAAATAAAATTCCACACCCCATTTTCTCACAAGTACCAAGATGTTTTTTTTGAACCCTTTTCCTTTGAAGCCTGCATGAATTGGATTTCAAATTAATTTCTCTGAGAGTTCCTAGAAATGTGGTGACTCTCTGATGCACAATGCCCTCAGGGGTTGCATCATTTTAGGAATCCAGTTGACTTTCAAAACAGAGAATAAACAGGATAAAACAGACAACACTGTGACCCAGAAAAGATTCCAGAATCAGTCTCTTTAGGAAAAATATCCAAATTCACACATCTGTCCCAAACATGCTGCAAATATGGTTGGTGCTCAGATGGGTGCTGGTGGCTACACGTGGACTCTTGGATTCAAGCAAATGAAATGTGACACATTTTAGTTCCCCCTTTGCCATGTTGTGTCCAGGTGAGTAAATTTACAGCAAAACCAGTGTTTTGACATCACTGAGACCTGAAAGCCCCCTGGAAGCATCCTCTTGAAACAAAGAATTCATACAGAAATTCTAAACACTTTTCATATGTAGCTATAAACAAAAAAACCCCTCACATACCCCAGAGGGACATGGAAATTATCCTCTCTTGTCTGAAGATAGCAGGGACTCAAACTGGCAAAATCTGAATCTGATCAAAATCTTTAGTTTAGAAATAATTACATTTCTGTCCATGCTCATTAAATTAGACAAAGTGACTATTACCTTTCTCCCCATTGCTGTTTTTGGCCCCCCTGGTGAAAAATGGGTCTGACCAAGCTCCTGCAGAGCTTGAAAGGAGTTTTAGGATTAATCCTTGTCCCTGCATGAGTCCATAACCCTCAGTGACCTGGAGCTCCCCATTCTCCCACACCACCTCTTCTACCCAATCCAAATTCCCTGTCAGAGCTCTCATTTGAGCACACTTTAAACTTTCCCAGCCCTTTTCCTCAGCCCCACATATTAACACTCCATGAAATGCAGGGCTGGTCCTTCTGCAAGTGGCCACCAAAATGTCCCCACCATAGCCAGTCAGTGACACAACCACAAAAATTCACAATATTTCACCCATCTTCCCCAGCCTGCAATGATGCATCAGGCAGGGCTGTCAGCAGGGGCCCCACAAAGAGGGGAAATGGAGCCAGAATGAAAGAATTTATAAAAACAAATTGCTTTGTAACTCACCTTGTGTGTCCCCAGAGCTGCATATCCTCAAACCAGCTCCTCACAGGAGGGAAGGGACGAATGCAGAGCAGGAGAGGGGCACCCCCAGGACTCCAGCCAGGGAATTCCTTTGTCAAAAGCATCCAACAGCATTTACTTATTGGTCACAAACTTCATTCCAGAGGCTGGATCAGAGGGGTGTGTATAAAACCTGCTCTTTAATCGTGATCTCCATACTTTATAACCCCTTTTTACTCTGTGCACATGTTTGTAATATATTCACACTTGATTTCTGTGGGGCATTATGCGATGCTTTAGTCTATTATTCATCATCCCTTTTTAGGGCCACAGCCAATTTCTTCAGTTTCTCAGATGCTTTTCCTCACACCATGTGCATTTAAAAAAAAATCTTATCTTTGAAAGAAGCCCAAAATAGGCCTCTTTTTCTTTAAAAAATCTTATCTTTGAATAGACCCAAATCACAAGAATTCATTTGGGGTTTTTAATACAACTGTTTCCACTGCTAGAACCCAACATCATCTCTTTCCACTGCCCAAATATTTCGTATCAGATCAGCCTTTATGGCAAGCAAAGCACCATCACACCCAGACATTTGTCCTTGACACCATGGACCAGTGTCAGCACCAACATCCACCTGGGCTTGCTGGCCACAAACACCAAAAATTTATTCAGCAGTTCTGCCACTCTCACAGTTGGGATTATTTGCAATGCAAGCCATTAGCAAAAGAAATTTACTTCTAATACTACAGCCCATTAAATGACACATAATTCAATAATGTGTTACAACAGAATTATCTTTAAAACACAAAGCAAGATCCCTGTAGGAACAAAACAATAGCAATCTTTGATATTGCAATTATTAGAGATCTGCTAAAATATCTTTGTAGTTAGGTGAAGAAACATAAAATGACTATTTAGAACATAAATTTCCTGGGAAATAAAAGTTTAAAAAATTAAAATGAAGTCAAAACTTCCAAGCAAATGGCTAATTTAATATGTCTGCAACGTGCAAGATAATATTCCTATTAGGAAAGCCAATGGGAGAAAAAAAAATTACATTTTATAACCAGAGCCAAATAACAAAGCAACAATTAAAGATTGTTATGGAGATTGCTAGGCAAAGGAGCTGAGTGACTGCTAAGACAAATTTCAGTTGTATAGTGTGCCCAAGGGCAAAATTCCAGCCCTCAGAATTTACACCCAAATTGGGTGTGAAGGGAAAAGCAGCGACCTGCATCCACGATGGAGATGGAGATGGGCTCCCTGGCAGCAGCTCCCTCAGCCTGGGGCAGCCAAACCTCCCAGGCTGGCACCAGCACAGCCCCAGCTCCTCACTCACCTCTCCCTCTGCTCAAAGCTGCCTTTGGGCCAGCTGGGATCACAGCCTGCCCCAAACAGCCTGCCCAAAACTGGGATCCGCTGCCATTTGTCCCTTTCTCTGGAAAAGCTCCCACCCTTCCCCTCAGTGCTCTCCTGATGAGGGAACAAGGCAGGGATGGAGCACTGAGCCCCAAAAACACAAAAGGTGAGATGAGACAGAGAGGCACAGCCATCTGGTTACTAAATATTATATTGTTTTATTACACAGTTTTGTTGACACGTAAAAAAGTGAGGGAAATAGGGGAAGAAATTGGGAGAGAGAGAAAGAGAGAGAGAGAAATAGTCTCAGATTTCCCAAGTTCAGAGCATTGAGTACACTTCCCCCAAGGAAAGCAAAACTCTGCAACCAGGGCACTGATACAAACCAGGTGATAAACCTCAGTAGCAAAAGCAGCTATTGTGACAGAGAGTACAGGACAGGAGGGTTCCCCCCACTGGGAAATCCCTCACAGGTTCAAATGATGGCCAAAACCCTCTGAGCATCCCCTGTGCACCTACAGGAGTCTGGCACTGATGTGACAGACACAGGACAGTGATGGAATAAATGCCATAATTGCAAATTAACAGGGATTTTGTCCAGATGGGTGCAAGAGCACATCACACAATTAGGGTTATGACAGAAGTTGCTCATGAAGGAAAGGAAAAAAGTGTGGCTACATTTAAAGCTCAGAATGTGATCACTTTCAGTTTTTCATCACTGGAAAAGAAATGCATCTTGTCAAAGGCAGGACACATGGCCAAACCATGGGAGTCAGGGGGATGAGGATTTCTTTCCAATATCACAGCCTTTCAATGCCCAAGGATGTGACAGACAATGCAAAAAGGGAATAAGGCAGGAAAAACACAGGTGAGTTGCCCAACCAGTTGCCATGGGTGAGTGGAGGAGGGCACCTGGTGCTCCTGGGATGAAATTAGGGAAGGGGAAGGACCCCAATCTATCAGAAGATGGGCACTGGACCCCAGCAAAGCCACATGAAGATTGATCTTAGACAAGTGAGCACAAACTCCCCCCAAAGCAGAGGGAGACACAAGAAGTGGGCAAAACCAGGAATTTTTGTAAACCCAGACTTGAGTAAGGAATTGTACAAAAAGCAGAAGTGACATCAGAGTTTACTCACAATTAGATAAGCACAGGCATATACAGGCAATGCACAGAATGACCAGACAGATCAAAATAGCAGCTGATACACCCACTATGACTATTTTTAGTACTGTAGGAAGGAAATTGTTTATCTCTTCATAAAGATCTTGACCTGTCTGCATTCATTCCCCCCCAACCAATTTATGTTGCTTATTCCAGCAAAGAGAACACAATACAAACTTTAAAACTATACATTGTGTACTGAAACTGAATATATACATTACAAAACTTGGGGGGAAAAGGACAATCATTGCTCAGGTCCAACAACAACAGAATGAAAACACCAGACCCCAAACACATTAGGCTGAAGCTGTAGAGAAAAAGACTTGCATTACACAGTTCTAAGTCTCTTCAACAACAGGAATATATTTAACTTCTTACAAGATTTAAGGCTGGTGACTCTCCAGAGGTTTTTGCTTTGCTTTAACAAAACATGTTCTGCATCTCTGCATGTCAGTGATGCCCTGAGAAGCAGACAGGAATTACATAATTTCATGAGGTACCTTACACAGAAAGCAGGACACAAAGACGACAAGAAAATACTGAAATTCCTCAAAAAATGCCCCATCTGGGAATAGCTTTCTATTTATGCTTACCCACTGCTTTTCCCAAACATGACTCTTAACACAAAGATTTAATGTTAATGCAATTAACAAAGCACAATAAGCAGCAGTGTCTGTCCAGAGCTCTTCCCAGCTCCCTCATCAGTGAGACAAACACCAGTGGGCACCTCAGAGGTTCTTGCCTTCATCTCCTGATGTCCTCAGCTGCCTTGGGACAGAGCCAGCACTCAGCACCTTGCTGATGAAGAAGTCATAGAACCAGAGGGGGAAGCAGCAGAAGATGCAGAGGGGGGCGTAGGCTCCCTTGCCAGGGGTGTAGAGGCCCTGGGGTCTCCTGGCCAGCAGAGCATGCAGGACAGAGCCCAGCACAGGGGACAGGTCGGGGGCACAGTGGGAGGGCAGGTGGAGCAGGTAATTCCTCAGCCCCAGGAGATATTCCTCGCCATAGGCCTGCCTGGTGTCTGCAGGGAGGTTCTCCATCAGCTCCTTCTCCTGCCTGTCCCACTGCTCTGCTGTGCCTTCGATACCTGCAGGAGCAACATCACAGCACAGCAAGTGGGTTTGGGGCTGGATTTAAAGAAATGGATCTGTAATTAATATGCAGAGTTGATCTAAACTTTCAATTAACCTTCCTCTATATTTTCTAATATCAAAAACAATAACCAACTGTCATCATCACTCCATAACCACCCCCAAAAAAAACCACAGAATTAACCCCAGAACTTTCCCTCCCCCCAAAAACCAAACAAAAATACAAACCATAATAATAAATCATCAACCACCCACCCACCAAATTTTACGTTCTTGTAGCTTATAAAAAGCATGACACTGAAGATGTCAAGATGGGGCAGTGAAGAACAAACAGCACAGCTGGTCAGCAGCCAGTGCTTTCAGCTGGAAGAGGAGGAAAAGCACGAGTGCTTTGTGCCACACAAAAAGCACAAAGTTCATGCCCCATTTGGCTCCCTGCTCTACCTAAAAATGCTCTCTCACAGCCAAATCAGCATTTTTTTCTTTCCCCCTCCTCCCCACTTTGCCATTCTGTCCTGATTCATTTTGTGGAGGTTTCCAATCAGTATTTATAATAAACAACTGAGGACAGGCAAACTAAGATGAGCAGGATTCACTTGGGTTGGCCAAGTGCTAAGCTGCCCTTTCACAGGAGACATTAGTATTTCAATAACCAGTTTCCTGAAGGATTAGCATTCTATTAGGACAGATTTAGAACTGAAATTTAATCTATTTGTCCATTCCATCTGCATAATGTAGGAATGAAAGCAGGGGCTTTTCCAATGGAATTATTGCCTAACTACCAAAAATTAAGCATTGCAAATACAGAAAAATCTTTTTTTAAAACATTTAAATCTCAAATCCCAGGACTCAATTTTACCCATAAACCTGAGAACAGCTAAGCAGGGCCCTGAAGGTGAACACTCAGGCAGGTTCCACTGACCACACAAAGCTGTCAGAGCCCAGAGCCTCTTCCCAGGAGGGGAAGCATCCAGGGAAGTAGCATTTTATGGAAAAGACCAACTTGATTTGCAGTGACATAAAAAATGCTCTGGGCAGGCATGTGCAGCAGGAAATGAGTCTGGAACCTGGACAGGCTCTACAAAAAGTGCTCAGTTGAAGGAGGAGGAGAATGTGGAACAGAAAGCAGCAGGAGCACACGGGGAAGGAGTGGATAGGAAAGACCAGAGGATGTTGACAGCAGGCAAGCAGGGTGACAGGTATAGCTGCTGATACTGCCATGCCAGAGCAGCCCAATAAAGAGAGCTCTGATATTGAGGAAGGGAGGAGAGATGGGGGACCTGAAGCTCCCAAGCAGGACAAGGGAGCCACAACACTCAAATTGGGCACACATTGCTGCTCCATTCATCAGCTCCAGCAAAGCTGGGGCAAAGGGAAGGCACCAACTACCTCAATGCTGCCCTGCCTCAAAGCAAAGACAGCTCTGCCCAGGAGAGGGGAGGCAGGCAGTGTGCAGAGCTGGAGGGAACATCTCTCACAAAAAAACATTGAGCTTATTTCCAAAACCCACATAAATAATGGGGAAAAACATCCAACCCCTGAGAATCACTCAGGGCTCTGTTTGAGGCTGCTGAGCTACGGGGAAAGAGGAGAGGCAGAAAGAACAACTCGAAATGCCAAGCACCAACCTGTTCTGAAGCCTGATGGATGAATTGCCATGACTTTAATGCCCCATTTGGAAAGCTCTTGCCTCATTACTCCAGAAAACATGGACAGAGCTGCTTTGGATGCCCCGTACGCTGCGTACCTCGGTAGTGGAATGCCTCCTGCAGGAGCAATAGAAACTGATAAACCTCAACAGTGGCTCTTCCCAGCCTTTATTTCCATGATTTAGAAGGGAGATTATAGCACAACCAAAATTATGCCTCTCTCCCTGTGGTTAAAGATAAGGCAGTGAGGGAATCACTTCTTGCTAGAGGTTAAAAAAGAGTGAAAGTTGTAAATGAACAGTTGCTTACAGCAGTTATGCTCAGTAACACCTGGTAAGACACCTTGTAGGGCAGGAAAAATAAACTGGACTGCATTTAAGGGTAAAGACTGCTGAAAGTTATGACTGTTGATTTGAGAAACACAGAGTGATTTAGTTCATATAAATAGTGAAGCAGTACTTTTAGACTCCTGTTCTTGTCACTGTAACACAAATTTCAAGCCCCTACAATAAACCACAGTTAGTGCAAGGTAAGTCATCTCAATTCTAGTGTTATCAAGCAAACTTTCTTTTCTGTTCTTTCCAGAAAGGCCAGAGAAATAATAATGCAAGAGTGGGGAAAACCTAAAGCTGGAATCACATCCCATGAGTGACTGGACTCCCTGACAGTTCCCAGCATAGAAGCAGATCCCCTGCCTATAGTTATATGCCATCTTTTTCAATCCCAAAAACATTTGTTCAGAGGGGAAAGCTAAGAGAACATCCAGTACATTTACAAAAACAAGCTTCCAGAAAACAGTATCTTCCAAATGCAGAGATTTCCTCTGTCCCAAAAACTGGCAGGTTGTCACTTTTTCAGTGCTAGAAAAATACAAACATGCTTTGATTTGAGCTTCTTCTTCAGCCCTCCCACTTCCCCCACAAGGTTGGTGTTAGCACCACACAGGTTTAAGATCACCACAGCCACCACAGGCTGTGCTGGGAGGAAGGAACAGAATGGAGAATCCTTTCCTTGAGGCATATCCCTTCTTCTCCTGCCTGCATGGGCACTTGGGCACATCCTGCCTCTGTTTCACATGCTACACACTCATCTCAATGTACTTGAGTATTCAAAGGAAAATAGCTCACATCCAGGGGATTTTCAGGTAAGCCACTGGTGCTACTGGGTACTGGGATGACCAAGGTATGACAGGAGCTCTTTACACAGAGCCATTCCCTTGAAGAAGTCAGGCCAATTATATGTTAATTATTCTTCTGTATGCATCTGAACAAGCTGGATTGGTTTGAGCCAATTGAATCACAGACTTTTCCCTGTGAGGTCAGGCTAACCTGAGCCCAGTTAAATGAGCCCTACACAGACAGGAACAGATTCAGCACAATGCGACCTCACTAACTTCTCCACTAATGTTTCACCAAAGGACCCCCAGACCCTGAGCTAAGGGGAAACTCTTCACCCAAACCAGGCTGTGTGCAGCAACATCTCTGCAGACAGCTGAGTTTAAGCAGGGTCATTTTCAGCTCCTGTAAGGCCAAACTACTCAGCACAGGGATAAGTGCATTTACTCCTTCAAGGCAGTTCAGGGATTGTCACCAGGAATTGAGACATCTGCCCCAAAACACCCACACTGAGAGCTTCACTTGGGTGCACAGAGGAAACTCTGGCCTCAGAGCAGCAGCAGAAAGGTTCTGATAATTCAGTCCTGATTTCTCAGTGTCAGCAATAAACCATGAGCACAGACTTGCAGATACAGAGGATATCTGGGATTATAAAGATAAAACAGCTCCAGAGCCACATCCTCAGCATAAGGGGAACACAGGTAACACCTACACAAGTCACCCCAGCAATGCAGCACCATGCAGGGGGACTCTGGCTATGCAGAAGGGCAAAGGAAAATGTGGGGAGCACATGATCCAGCAAATCCCCAAGAGCTCTTACTCCAAAATACTTTCCAGCAGCATGACCTCCTGCCTCTAGCAGGTCTCATTTTCAAAGGAGCATTCTTGCCCCTCAGCTGTTGGCTACCAGATACTGCAGTACTCTATTACATTAGTTCCTACATCTTAGCATCTCAGCTGCTCTCCTGGAATAGAAGATAATGTTATAAAGACATGCATTATATATATATATATATATATATATATATATATATAAATTTTTGGGGAAAGACATGAAAAACATATGTTAAAATCCAAAACATTTTTAATTTTTTTTTCATGGCAAAATACCACCTTGCTAATAAGTTAGGTCTAAGTATTTCTAAGACATCCAAAATATTTTTAAAGAAATATAGACACACAGCTCCCAAGTTATCAGAAGATATCACAACCTGAGGTGGTCACAGACTTCTGCCTGAACATGTTATAGAAATACCTGTAATGTGCCACCCATCTTTATGTTAGCTCACAAGGTTATCTCTCATGCCATCTAGAACACAAGATCTGAATTTTACTGCTTTTTTTTTTTGTCACAGCATATTTTTAGCCACATTAAAACTCTTGTTTAAAGGCTGCTTTCTGGGAGTAGTGTCCCAAATTAAAGAATTTGGGATTTATTATCTGGATTTATTATCTTAACATTTATTCCCTGGGTGTACTGACAGCCCAGACACTTTCCTTGGCATTTGCTCCAGGACTTTATTTGGTGCTTTAGGACACTCACCTGCCATGCTGGACATGTTCACCAGCCTCCCCTGCGATTTCCTCAGCAATGGCAAGAAGGTCTTGGACACCTCCACAGCCCCAAAGAAGTTCACCTCCATGCAGTGCCTGTAGGTGCTCATGGGGAGCAGCTCCCCATCAGCAGGGAAGCCCAGGATTCCTGCGTTGTTCACAACACCCCAGAGCCCTGGGAAGGGGAGAAAGCACAAGGCTGCAACACACCAGGAAAAGGATCCACAAGGATTACACCAGTGAGCTGGATGGTGACTCCAGGCCAAAACAGAGATCATCTGCAGAGCCACATTCCCCACTCCTTGACCTGTCACTACCATCTTCCCATGTCCCAGAAAACAGAAGTCATGGATGAAAATGCCCTGACTGCCCAAGACTTCACCCTGGAAATGTCCTACACACCTAAGCAGTGGTGCAGCCAACAGCAAAGAGATGCACCTGTTAGGCTGTTACACCATTGTAAAGGGAGGAGAAAAAAGCTGTACCTGCGTTCTGCACCTTCTCTGAGACTGTCAGGTAGGCCTCCCTGACCTGGGTGGTGTTGGTGATGTCCAGCTGCAGGACACAGAGCCTCTGGGAGCAGGAGCGCCGCAGCTCCGCAGCTCCGGGGCCATCCTTGTCCAAAACCCCAGCAAACACAACGAACCCCAGGCTGTCCAGGTGCTTAGCCAGGGCATGTCCAATCCCAGTGTCACTACCTGAAAGCATCAAAAAAACCTTATAAAGTAGGTCTGTCTTACACCATCATTTAAAAAATAAATAAATAAAATAAATACGCACATTGGAAAGCCATGCAAATATGAACAGAAATATGGAGACAAAGTCCCTGAAATACATATATTAGTAGAAAGAAAGGTTCAGATTGAGGAGCTGGACCTTTAAATGTTCCTCAAAGATTGACAGGTCATGTTCTCCTGACTCAGAGCTGGTGGATTCAGCTCACCCTCTGCCACTGACAGAGTCTCTGACTTTATACCTAGAGAAGAAATAAAGCCCTACTTTGGTTTTATACAACTATTCAGGCTGAAACTTGACAACAAAAGTATGTAAGAGAAAAAAACAAACAGCAAAAAAAACACCACACTAATGATTTAATTTGAAATCTCCAATGGGCAAAGCAATTACAAGGCTTTCAGATTCAAATTCTTGGATTCTATTTCTACCTTCCAAAAAGCAGCATTATTTCATCCACACCTCTACCACACAAGATCCCTCAGATAAGCACTTCTTATTACAGACTGTAACCAAGCCAAAACTGAGCAACTGTAGCTTTACCTGCAAAGCATTCCAATGCTTTCAGAACATAAGAAAGCTTCCAAATGACATTTGTGTGCTAAGTCAGCTATTGCATTCATGCAAATTTGCATCAGAATTTCTCTCATCCTCTCTATCCTCTTCCAAACTTATTCCCAAACTTTGTCCATATAAAGGAATGGCCCAGCAGCTGCAGGAAACACTATAAGAGCAAACAAACAACGGTCTTTGGGATCACAATTGTGTAGTTCTTCCCATCAAGTACCAATGAAAGATAATTAACAAATAATTTGATTCACAAGTCTCTCCCTGTGACAGAGTATTTTGCTGCTGCTACAGAATAAAAGACAGAATGGTTTGGGCTGGAAAGGACCTGGAAATCATCTCATTCCAGCCCCCTGCCATGGGCAGGGACACCTTCCACTATCTGAGGTGGCTCCAAGCCCCATCCAGCCTGGCCTTCTCTGGACACCTGTGCCAGGGCCCCACCATCCTCACAGGGAAAAACTTCTTCCTAATATCTGATACAGACCTGATTTCTTTTAGTTTGAAGCTGTTCCCCCTTGTCCTGTCACTTTCATGCCCTTGTCACCCGCTCTCTTGGAGCCAAGGTCTCCCCAGAGCCATCTCAGCTCCCTACACCTGTATTCACAGGAGAGGTGTTCATCTTGGAACACCTCTCCCGTGAATACAGGTGTAGGGATCATTTTGTAGCCTTCTCTGGACTCACTTGAGCAGGTCCACATCAGAATCCCCCCTCCTCTGCTGCCCACAGGTTTTTGGAAGGAGCCCAGGACACAGTCGGATGTCTGGGCTGACACAGTGCTGGGTCACATTCAGCTTCTCATCAACCAACACCTCCAAGTATTATAAGTTAAAATTAAGTGTTTTCTCTCCATTTTTTAAATTCTGCTTTCCATTTTTCCCACCTGCAGTGAAACATACTCCATAAGGAAAGAAACACATCACCCATGTCCCCAGCAAGCCTCCAGTGAAGTGACACAGGTAGTGACAGGGAAGGAGTTCACAGGGGCTTCGCAGAGGACAAGATTAGGAGGAAAATTAGGAGTTTAATAAATTAATACAGTTTTTACACTGTAAAGCATCAGCCTGTTCCACAACACTGCACCAGATCCTCCACTGTAACTACAGCAGAGAAGGCTCCTGGATGCTGCTGTGCACTGGGATCCAGCATCTCCTGCAATAACAATTCACTAATCAATGTTCAGTTCCCAAACCCTGGAAATCTGAATGTGAGACAAAGGACTGCAACTCCTGCCAGGTATTCTACTATTTTCTTGTTTGTGGAAGAGCTGCAATACTCCCTACTTAACCCTACTACAAACTTCTGAGGGTTAGTCTCTAATTTTGGCACACCAAGAACAATATCAGAGTTATTCACAGGTCTGCTCCTACATTCAAAATATGTGGTCAATAGAATTGGATTGCCAAAGAGACTCATCATAAGCATGTTAGATCCTCTTTTCTGGGTTCTGTCTTGTAACTGGGGCTTTAGTCCTGACTGGTGAAAAATATTAATTCCAGGTGGCTTGAAGAAAACATGTACCTAAATGTCTGGATAAATCAGTGCATCTTGAAAAAGTAGAAAATAATTACTCATGCTCTATTTAATTCCTAAAACAAACCAAAAAAAAAAATCAGCATTTTGGCATTTTAGAAGTCTGCAATTTGCTGAAGATGCACCAGAACACTACAAATATCACATGAAGCTTCTCCAGTCCTGACCTGACTGAATAAACCTGCATTCTTGGAATTCCCTAGAGAGACATGAAGAAGCCTGCAAATATCCCAGACACAACAGATTTCTAAGTTTGGGGGTGGGGTGACTTTCCTTCTTTTTCTTTTAGTGAAAAACCTCACTTTTAGATCAAATCCTTCCTCTTTCACCATTCCCAGAAAGTACACAGCCACAGCTACATATTACCTCAGTTTTATGATGCAGCTTTAACTTGAAAATGGGCAGAATAAAAGGAAACTCAAACTTGGGATGGGCACAGCAATTCCAAGAAAGCAATAAAAGTTGTTTTGATCATTGCCTGATGCTGGGTTTGTCCCTGTTTTTTTTTATTCCAAAACAAATATGATTTGAGTTTCAGACCTGTTATTGAAGTCCAGAGAAGCTTTACTCTTCCAACTCCTAGAATTCAAAGAGTCTCCATAGGGGGAAAAAAAAAAAAGATAATTCCCTCCTAATACCACTTCTGCTTCTATGCCAAAAATAATTTGTGGGTTATGAAAAGCCTTATTTTAAGGAAAGCAGTCACACTGACTGTGACTGACCCTTTACTGAGAATTTACAATTAACTCATGCTGAACATGCACCAAATCACACCCCAAGAATGGAAAGACCAAATTAACTGGAGAAATTCATCCCAAAGCACACAGACTAACCAGGGACAGAATTTCACAACTCCTGTTGTTTCAGATCTTGGTAATAATTCAGTTTTGAGGGGAAGTGGCTGTTGCATTCACCACTAAAGTGCTTTCATGCTCCCAGCAAGAGGACCCACAGCGGAGCTGCAGCAATGCTTTGAGCCTGCTCACATATGAAAAAGCATTTTGACCACTGGGCACAGTTTTTCCCTTATCCTGGCACTCCAGTGAGCTGCTGGAGTATTTATTAAATAAATAATGCAGAGCAGCACTGGTACAAGGAAAATCCAAAAAGGACCAGAACAACACATGGCAGGATCCAGGGAGAGCAGCAGAGCTTGCTCCATCCTCTCAAGGATACCTGGCAGCTGCTCAGGACACATTTCTCAGCCCTGTGGGGCTGAAACGCAGAGGGAAAATGAAAAAAATAATTAAAGTCACCAGTTTCCACCAAGTGCCTGCCTGAGGTCTTGTCTAAACTGGAGAAAATGACACCAAAATCTACTTAAAGGCACCTTGCACCTGCAAACGAACAGGGACACACATCCTGTAGTTGGTATGGGGGAAAATACCAAAATCAGAGCAATTTAACCAAAATATAGGTTGAGTGAAACTTCTGTTTCAGTTGCTGGAGGGTTTGATGGATTGCATAGGATGCCAATAAAGACAAAGAGTCTCCTCAAATTAATAAGCTGTCAGAGATGTCCCAGCTTGCATTTCTTCAGGACAGTTGCAGCACAGGTACAAGGAAAGCACATTCCCTGACTGGACTATGCCCAAATGTTCCTAACTCCCTTATATTGCTCTAATTCAGGTTCCAGAGCAGATAAGCTCCCAGTGAGTGCTCTTTCCTGAAGATTTGCAGTCTTACAAAGAGCAAGGAGATGCCCAAGTGCAAGCACATCCCCTGAGCCTGCAGGGGTGGGAAAGGATTGCTCCCTATTGCCCACACCAACATCCATCCTCATCTGACACAGGGAGAAACCCAGCTGGCAGATAAACTGCAAGGGGAGCACTTGCTGCTGATCTTGTCCTCTCTCAACTTTTAGATTTAATCCCTGTATTAAAGCTTGCTAGGCAAATCTAAATTATTTCCAGTTGTCCCTATAAAACAAAATGAAATTCTGCTAGAAATTGCTATATATAAACCAAAGCAAGTTAATTCAGCATTCCAGAGGGGGAAAAAAACACAGAAAATAAAACAAAACCCAGCAAATTAGAGTGCAAAAAGCAGTCAGCAGGCACTCCAGTTTAAAGGTTTGATTAACACAAATAAGGAACATCTAAATAAACAACACCTAAAGTTTTAGAGGAAGCAGGAGAAAAGCCATAAAACTACAAAAACGCCATCCCTGCAAAATAAAAGTGGGGTTTGAGTAGATCAGAGTGGTGATAGAGACTGAATTAATTAGCTCTGAACTTTCTCTGCTGGTGAATTACTCCCTCCTAAATGATTTCACAGAGGGTTTCAAAGAGATGGCATCAAACCTCAGCATTGAAATATGTGCATGGTAGACACAGTGTGCAGTATGTACACACAAACCCCCAAAAGGCAACTCTACATCCATAATCAGCACAATTAATTCAAGTAAACAAAAGCAATGAATGAATGTAGTGTTCTGAGGGCTCCTGGGAATTACTGTCTCTCCTAAAAAATTAAACCATCATAAGTATTCCTATGCTTCTTGCACCAGTTAATTTCACAAGTATGTCTAAAAAGCTACTTGTAAAGATTAAATGAGACACTAAAAAATAATAGCACCTATTAAGATGCTTTCCTACTTAATTTCAGAGCACTTATTTACCTGGAAAAAAAATCCATCTCTGCCGAAGCAAATGAAACAAGCAGCAAAAGATAAAAGGATAAAAGGAACCCTCACAAGCATGCACTAACCCGAGGACAAGAAGTTTTCCAGCCCACTTGTGAGAAAAGGCAGGTTTTGCTCATTTCCATGAGAAAAGGCAGGTTTTGCCCATTCCTGTGAGAAAAGGCAGGTTTTGCCCATTCCTGTGAGAAAAGGCAGGTTTTGCTCTTTTCTTTGAGAAAAGGCAGGTTTTTGCCCATTCCTGTGAGAAAAGGCAGGTTTTGCTCTTTTCTTTGAGAAAAGGCAGGTTTTTGCCCATTCCTGTGAGAAAAGGCAGGCTTTGCTGGTTCCTGTGCCCTGGCAGCAGCTTACCTGTGATGAGCACGGCTCTGTCCCCCACGGGCAGCAGGTCCCTGTCCCCCAGGCACACGGAGCAGAGCAGGCACATGGCCACAAACACCCCCAGCCCCTGGCCAGCCCCCAGCGTGGCCACGCACAGCAGGGCAGGCAGGAGGCTGCAGAGCAGCACCTTGGCTTTGGGCAGCGGGCTCCTGTGGGCCATGGTGACCCCAAAAAGCCTGGTGGCACCTGCACAGAGCCAGCCAAGGGGGCTTCTGGCTGCAGCATCCATCAGCAGCCAAGGGGGAGCAGGCAGCACTCACCCCACCGTGCCCGGGTGGAAGCAGGTATTGCTAAATGCGGTGTGTGTTATATAGGAGCAGGGGGTGGGGCAGAGAAAGGGGACTCTGTTTAAAGCTTTGACATAATCTCACTTACCCTTGGCTTCAGCAAGGAGCAGGAGCCTTCCTTTCCTTACCTTTCATTCTTCCTGCCTGACAGCTCCACCTTCTGAACAATGTGCTGCCTGGATAATGATTGACAGCCCCAGGAATGGACATGATGTAGCAGGCACTGGCCCCAGGAAAAGATTAACTGCTTTTTTTTTTTTTTTTAATATATCTTTAAAGTACACTTTCCTCGACAGTGAGAAAAGGAGCAGTTTCTTTTATGAGGAATAGTTGGGCTTTCCTGCTTAAAAAACTTAGGGTGTAGTTTCAGTGGAACTGGTTTATGATGGGCAGTGACAAAAATGAGTCAGGCCAGGGTTATTTAATCTCTGGAACACAAACTGTCTGGGGCTTTATCACTTATGGGTAACTCTCCTCTTTCAACAAAAAGCCCCAAATTACCTTCTCTGCTTTAGTGCCCACCTTTACCTATTTACCTACTCCACAGTAAATTGACATTCAGGGGGTGCTGGGAGCAGATGATTGCTGGTTTGCCATGAGGGGCACTTTGTTAGGTGAACAAAGGTGGCACACCTGAGACTGAGTCTTCAGCTAATCTCCAGTGATGACACTCACCTTGGTGCTGGCAGCAATCACTGGCTTGATAGCCACAGCAAGATGTGGGGGGGGGGAAGTAATCAATTAAATATATTAAAGAGATTTAATACCTGCTGTGCTGTGTTCTGCAAGTTATTTAAACAATAAATAAAAAATTAAAAGCCAGCCAGCCAAAGGGATTAAGATACAAATTAGCCATGCATATTTAACCCTGTTTAAAAATCCCTGGTGAGTGATTTGAGAGACAAGCCTTCCACAGCCCCAGCTAACATGATGTAGCTGGTTTGCTGAGACAACGTGGTGCTGCTCTATCTGATTTCAGACATGAGAAATGGAAGCACCTGGTGCAAACCTGACATGAAACAGAGCACATTCCCATTCCATTATGCCTTTGGGGCTTTAAGGGACTACAGATCTCTTGAATATACACTTTTCCAGACAGTGAAAATGTTTACATACCTCTGCAGGTAGTTTACACCAGAGATCAAGACAATGTCTTAAAGCAACATCACTCTGAAGGTCTGCCCATCATTCATTACTCTTGCGGACACTCACCCACCCATCCTCCCACCAGTGCACAAAAGGAAAAATATTTTTCATTTCTCTTTGCCATTTACTTCTGCTTTTATTAGCAAGCTGCTCTGGTCAGCTATACCTCGCTGTCCATTAAGGAATCTTCTTAAATATTTTCCTGGAGAATTTTGCTCTCTCCCTTATTGGTCTTTGTCACACTTAGATGATCAGAAATGTGCTGGCATTTAGAGCATGAGCTCTCACACTACAGAGAGCTGGAGCTTTTCCTTAGTGTGAGGAGGGCCAGAAGTGATCACCCCAGCCTGATGATGTTTGCCCTGGCTCCCTTCAGCCTGTGGGGATGAGGCAGAGCTGGGCAAGGGGTGGCCACCATGGCTGGGGGCTGCAGAGCAAGCTCCATGAGATTCCCCCTCTGCTCCAGTCCCACTGAAATGTGCTTTGTGCTCATGCACAGCCCCTCCCTCAGACCCAGCTGGCAGGGTGGGGAATATTTGGAAAGCTGAGGGTGCCACATGCATTCCTTATACACCCACCCACTGTGGTGCAGGGACACAGCACCTGTCTGCACCCACACCCCTGCAGGACAGCTGTGGGGACTGATCTGTCTGAATCGATGCTCAGTTTATCACTTTGAAATAAAATACAACCCCTGAAGGCTTCCTTTAATGAGAAGGTGACCATGTGGGTGAGTAAAGTTCCATGTAAATGTGTAGATGATACACACCAAAAAGGAGGTTCTGATCTAAAAATGCTAGCCCACTTCACAGTGCCTCTGCACTTCCCTGACACCAGCAATGACAGATTGCTGCTTGAGGATTTTTCAGCACAATTTT
This sequence comes from Melozone crissalis, assembly GCF_028551555.1. Classification (NCBI taxonomy): domain Eukaryota; kingdom Metazoa; phylum Chordata; class Aves; order Passeriformes; family Passerellidae; genus Melozone; species Melozone crissalis. Next base: position 4,499,225 of record NW_026535785.1, read on the forward strand.
GCCACAAGGTAACTTCTATCATCCTGTGCCAACTACTCATCTTGAAAAACACCTACTTTTCTCTTTACACTTTTGAGATGTCTCCAGCTCTAAAAGCAGTACAGTAACCCAGGATTGCCATTGAGTTTACATTATTTGCTATTTCTCTCTGCCATGCTTACTCATGCTATGAATATACACCATTATCTCACCTTCTCCTTATAGTTTCCTGGGAAAAGGAAGGCTCCTCCAAACTGTCAGGATTTTGCACCACCATGACATCTGTGTTCCAGCAAGAATGGATTTAAGTTAATTGATGTGGGGCTAAGCTCACCCTACCCTTGCCAGGACAGTTCTTTCTTCCAGGAGAAGAGGGATGGCTTTTCAGAGCCACTCACAATAACTCAGTGCCCTGTCCTTTTATTCCATGGCAAGTACAGAGTCTGCACTGAAGTCTGGACCCTGATTCCAGAGTCAGCCCATGCCAGTGGCAAACAGCAGCAGAGAAATGATCCTGAGCATCCTCCTGGCAGCTGGGCCATTGCTGGCCCTCACTGAGCACTTGGTTCCTGGTGTTTCTCCTGTGGACTTTGCAGATCTCACACGTGCACTACCATCTGAATCTCTTCATGATACATGGTGACTCTGGACAGTCAATTATTCAATGGCAAAAGAAGATGGCTTTCCTGGAGAAAAATCACTCCATGGTAATCAGCAACATGAACAGCCAGTCTCCAAAAATTCAGCTTGTCTTCCTTCAAATCCTACACTCACAGCACCTTTCACCTGCTGCAGTATCCCTGTCCCCAGGACACAGCAAGGACACCCCTCCAGTGTGTGAGACCTTCATCACAGACATCAAATTGTTGGCTCTACACTCCCATTCTGGAGCTAAATCACTTCTTCACAGACATTCTCTTACTTCCTCCCCACTTCTTGAAGCTTTTGTCCTCTCATACTGTGCTGGCTCTATGTATTTCAGCATGATGGATGCAGCCTGTGCTTTGGATTGCTTTCTTAACACAAAAAAATAAAGGCAGAAGAAAGGTTCAGGTTCCCCAGTTCATTTAAAATGTGGTGAAGCTGAGCCTGGTCACAAGTTCTTTGAAATACACCACCAAGCTCTTTCTTGGCTTTTCCTTGGTAATGAGATCTCTTTTGTCATTGCTTTTCATGGCTCCCTTTAGAGCTCAGAGATTTTCCTGATGTTTATAATTTTTTCAAGCCTCTCTGACTTTCCAGCATAGTAGAAACTTCCAGTTCAACCACGAGGTTTTCAGGCATGTCTCTGTTACCTCAGCCTGCATTGTTTTTCAATTCTTTGGCACTTTTCCCATGGGCTTTCTTTGCACTTTCCAGTAATTTACTAGTCAGTATTTTTTCCTTTCAGCACTTTCCTTCAGCCAGAAGTGCCATGTGTCATATCCAATAGCTGCTGTCCCAACTGGATACAAGTGATAGTCTTCTGTCCCAAGTGGAACATCAATTTCACTGTCTAGAAGCATGAAGCACTTTTTCTACGCTTCCAATTTCTGTTTCAGCTTTCTCTGCTGGTCACAGATTTGTTTTTCATTTCAGGTCATAATTTCCCACAGAACTCTTCAATTTACTGTTTTGTTTTGCCTGCTGATTCAGGCTTTTTCAGCTGTGGCTCCTGAGAGCTTCTGCTCCCTGTGCTTCTTGTTCTTTTGTGGCTTGGGTCAGAGCTCTGTGTTTCAGGTTCTGTAGGGAGGTTCTGCCCTACGAGGTTTTTCCTGGAAAATCATTTCAGCATAAAACAGGTCGGAATCCGTTTCAACAAATGAGTCATTAAGCAGGACAGAAACAGTATTCTAGTGATTAAGTACATATAGGACCTGTAGGGAAATAAAATTACTTACTTTTATTGCTGCAGCTTCTGAGAGAACGTAAACACCTTCGTACATTTGGACTTAATGGCTACATGAACACTTGTCAAGATGTCACTTGTGGATGCAGAAAGTGTTGAACTTCCTTAAACAAAATTCATTTGGGCAAACAGATTTTCCTCTTATAAATTCTGCAGAGCTCCTGTACAAAGGTCAAGATAATCCTCTTCTTTCAGCCTGTTCTCTCTTCATGCACTCTACTTGAAGCACAAGAATTGTCCCAGTAAAGACAACAAAACCATTACTCTGCCTAAAGCTAGAAATGCAGCCAAGTATCTTTGTGAATTAAGATCTCTGAACTCACAGGCATAAACTGAATTAAAGCAAAAAAGGATTATGTACAAGTGAAAATGAAGATGTGCAACCTCTCCTTTGTCGTCAAACTGTTTGTTTAATAGACCTTTAGGGAAAATAATTCCTGTCAAATAAAGTGTATACTTATTAAAGAAAAGTAAGAAATATCTTTTACCTCTAAGCTGCTGGAGATTTTGTTTTTAGAAATATAATAATGGTAAATATTGTAAATTCAGAGATAGACAATAGATCCTGAAGATCATCTCTTGGCAGTGAACAAAAAACTGTAGCACATCATTCCTCAAATTCAATACCAGCAAAAGACAATAATAATAACAACAGCAACAATAACAACAATTTCCTCAGCTAAATCTCCCATTATTTTCTCAAATGGAAAAAAGAACCTCAGAGTTCTCAGAGTGAAGAATGTCTGTACTGACGGCAAATTTGAACCTGTAAATTAAGCCAAGGGCTGTAAGTTCTGCCTCAGCCTTTACAAGAACTCTAATCACCCTTTGTTAATTTCCTGCAATAGACAAAACATCGGAGAAATCATTAAAATTATGAGCACTCCTTTGTATTTGCAAGGGAGGTTTTCCCCCTGAACTCTCCAGACATCCATGTATCTCTGGGCTTTCAGGAAGAGCTAAAAGGGGATTGCACTCTTTCCAAAATAAGTCATTTTTATCAACCCAACTGTGATTATTTTCCAAGAAGAGGATAGAATCAGAAAACCTAAAGGCAATTAGGCACTCTTGAGGAAGTTAGCCAAGAATCATCTCCAGGTTATCCTCATGAGAAATTACACTTGCTTGCCTTTTTTCTGTCATCCAGTAACATGAAACCATTTTCAGAAAACCATCAGTGAGAGAAGAAAAGATACCACTTTATTGTAGTGCACTTCTCTGACAGCACAGACTGTTCCCTAAAATTTCCTCCGGCATATTCAGAGTAACATCCCAGCCCTGCCTAGGACAGAACACAGTGCTGCCTCAATAAATGAGAAATAAAGACATAAGCTGTACTCTCAACAGGAAGTTTAGTTTGTTTTTCCAGCTAGATTTTCATTATATCTCCCTATTCCCTTCCCTTCTCTGCAGCTTTGCCTCTCTGAAGTTAATGGCAGCATCTCTGTGCTTAGAACACAAAGGATTTCCACATTTTCATAGCCCACAGCCTGATCATTTCTTTGCAGGTGCTTCCTGAAAAGCAAATGCAGTTTTGCCTGCCTTACATCTGATGCTCTGCCCTAACCACAAGTCATACCAACCATATCTACATCAGATAATTTCTGTAACTGTTCCTCTTGCATGCCTTCAAACATTGGCAGGTTGAAGACACATCTGGTTTACATCCAGCCTTTTCCATTCCATCTTAATGTCAGACCACAAAATGTTTTCAAACATTTAGGTATTATCTATGCAAAAATCTCATAATTTTGGTGCAGTTGAATTTATGAATAGCAATTTAAACATAGAGGTAAACCCAGAAAATTAGGCAAGCATGGTAATCAAAAGTCTGATTAAAACACGTGTGGACAAACTCAAAGAGTCTGACTCTCTCAAAGAGTCCCTTTGAAGTGGGGGGGATTTACAACATCACCAGCATAACTTGTCATTCACTGTAGATAGTGACAACATTTAAAATGAATCACACACAACTGAGAGCCCCAGAACATGTCTGAGCTTTGGCTCTGCAAAAGGGGTGAAAGGAAATGGGTGGCAGCATCTCCTCGTTGTCACTTGGGTTATTAACCGAGCATATCTGCCACGTGCCTTCCCTCCACCTGCAAACCCTTAAAAACATCTCCTCCTCCCAGCAGTGGAATTTGCTTATTTTCAGATTTTCCTGAGAGTTCCACCAGGCAGCCTTTGCAGTGAAAAACGAGCCCTGATTCAAAAAGCATGAAGCAATCGGCCATGACAAAGTGTCACCTGCCCCCAGCGCGCTCTGTCTGCTGTCACCTGAAGGACAAGCCCCTCACTTCCACAGGCTGCAGCCATGGATTTTCCCTGCTGAGGAATTGTGACCTCACTCTGTGTGTAAGCAATGGCTTACATTACTGCTGTGATTGAATGCCGTGTACACTGGATGTCCCTGATTTCCCCTTCAGTGCTGAGATCTGAAGGACGCTCCCATTCCTGGCGTTTTTCAGCCGTTTTTGTGCTGCAATTGTGCTCAAACATTGTCAGGAATGACTCAGTGACAGATGATCCTGCCATGGAGCAGGGGGAGCAAGGACCCCTCAAGGTCCCTTTCAGGATCTGGGGGGTTTGATGGTTCTGTGGCAGGCAGCATTTTAGTTAAATGGTGTTTTTCCTCTGGGCAATCCACTGACTATGGAAAATTTGTGTATTCAATGTAATTTTTTGTTGGTTTGCTTCCCTTTATTATATTGTCCATCTTACACATTTTTTATCATGCAGTAACCTTTACCCTGACTCAAAAACTGTTTGGATGTAAGCAAATTTAATCCCATTAAAATCACCATGACTATCCACTCATAAAACTATACAGATGATTTAATAGGCTGCTGAATGACAGTCCTGAGACCCATTAGGCCTAAATGATCCTCAAGAGCCCAAACTCACAGACACTTATGCACATTCTTAAAAATAAACAGAGATATTCACATGCAAGTAAAGAAAGAAATATTCCCAGCTATGTTTTCAAACATGCACACCTGCAGAATTAGAGCCTGCCTTAAAAACCTTCCCCACCTGGATTTGAGATATGATAACAGATTCATGCAAATGAACCTACACCATAAAACTATTTATTTCTACTTTCCAGGTGACACAACTAGCAAGTGCAACTTTAAAATTAACTTCTCCAACTTTTAAAGTTGGTATTAAAATATTGTCAGGCTCCAGGTGGAGGTCATTCCCAAACAGGCACAGATTCTATGGGGATAAGTCTGCAAAGACACTTCAAAATAATCATCCCTTGTAAGAGATCCCTTCCTGAGCTGTGCAGAGCTCGTAACTTGTTTTATTAATAGTGTAAATTATCGTTTCACTTTTATTTTTTAATTTCAAAACTGTTTTTAACAATATATATGGCAGCCTGAGGGCAAACGTCTCTCTTGGAGGCATGGAAACTCTGCTGGAATCACTAAGGGTTAGGCAGGCGTAGCTTCAAAGGCAGATTTGGGACCTATAACATTAATTCATCCACCAAATGGAGCTCCAAAATCCATTAAGGAAAAATAACTAGTAACCATCTGTCTTTATTCATCAGGCTGAAAGCAGTTAATCAAACCTAGTGGACATTTTTACTTTCTTCTTTCTCTCTCAACAGCTTTGAACACAGATGCAGCCTTTCCATAATTAAGTTGAGCATTGTGGCTCCTAGACAGATTAATTCTGGAGAGCTTGTCAAAAATGTCAGATGGCAGACAGGTTCTGTGTCTTGTCCCTGGGATTTCTGGGATTTTTATATTTATATCTACATATATGGGCAGATTCAGAACACAGATATTAAAATTAATAACCCTTTATAATTCTTAACCCCTTCTCTATAATGTGGTGGAGTTTTTCTCTCTCTGTTAGGGATGCAAGTCAGGATAGGACCTCAGCAGTGAGCAAATGGAACTGAGCTGAAATATGGGATGCAAATGGGCACCAGAAGGCAAAAACTTTTGCTCAGCACTGAACCACACTTTTAACTGAGGGGCAAAAAATCCTGTAAACACATTGAGAGTGTTCTGAAAAACAACATAAAGGTGTTCCAGATTACAGGAGTTCCATTCTAACAGGCTGGAATATCATTAAATAGTTCCTGCCCAAGAGCTATTCCAGGCACGTGCTTGCAGGAAAGTTCTCAGGCAATTTCTATCAACTTTAAAAGGATACACACAAGTATCCAAGGAGGCTTTTAGTTTTCAATTACTTTTAACAATGAGCTCTTATGTGGGTTTCATTCCTTTTTTCTGACTTCTAATATTTGAAAGCAGAGAGCATATCCAATTCTTAAGGATTTTATGTTACCTGTTAAATATTATGTTTTTTCAATTTAAGTCTACAGTCAAATTTATGGACTGAAGCTAGGATTTAAAAGACCCTAGGAGTAATTTTTGCTTCCTTCAAACTGGGTTTTTAAAGAAAGTAAAAGATCACATCAAACACATCTTCGTGCTGATAAAATAAGAATTTCAATGTCATTTAAAAGTTCAAAGTTTCAAAGTTCTTACCATTATAACTGGTTACTATTACATTTGATAAAATAATGCAGCTTGAAAATGAGATGTGCCAAATAATGAGAGATGGTCCCAGAGAAAGCCACTCAATGACTGAAGCAGAGACAGTGGGGGATGTTTTCCAAGCAGCCATCAAAAATGGACTACAGGAACTACTGAGGCAAATCAGTAGATATTGATCAAACTTAACTAGCAAAATTCAAACTAAATAAAAAAATTTATATGGAGTATGTTTGTATCCTTAGGAGTATAATCTTCCCTTCATATGTTTAACTGCTGATAACTGATTCATCCTCAGTCTTCTGTCCCCACAATTACATTGTTGGAGATGCTGATACAGAATTTCTCTGGAGAATAAGAAAAAGCAAGAAGATGGCCAGCTGAGAAAATCCAAAGTGGGCAGTGGAGACTGGAAGGGCTCACCAGAAATGTGTCAGAGAGAAGTGGAAGAAATGTCTACATATGTAAATGGGCAGATACAGGTGGGGGAAAACTTGCTTTTACAAGAGAGACAAGGAAAGAAGATATTATTAATCCATGGGAATCATGCCAAAAGCATGAATACAAATGTTATTGTATGAAGATTTTGCCCATGGCCAACTGTAACTATGACACACCAGGCCTCAGTGTCGTAACTCACAGAGTGTTTCTTCCACACAAGATAATCCTCTTCTATCTATTCAGCTGATGTTATCATCCTCACTTGGTTCATGTCTGTTATCAGAAACAAAATTTCAGCATTGATAAATCCAAGCACAATTACTGAAGACACCTAAATTTTAAAAATGACAGGAGTTTTAAAATTCTGAAGGTGAGGCTCTTCCTACTCTTTTGAAGGCACAGATCGTTCAAACTTGAACCAACTTGCCAACAAAACAAGTGTGAAATCCAAGATCTTCACTGAGGCACAAACTGTACCTGCATTGCAGCAGAGGCACATTGAGCTGGAATTTATGGACAAAGCAGCAGTGAGATGCTAATCCAGGCAAGGCTCCTAAGAGTGCTGTTCTGCAGAATTGCTGCAGGTTCTGTCCTGAACACTGCCTCAGTTTCACAATTCTGGGAGGATTCTTTGCACCCCGCTCTTACCTCTTCTATCACCTTTCACACACCTGCATTGCTCCAAGTCTAGCTGGAAGGAGTCACGCACTGTGTCCCTTTTGAGAACAGGAGTTCCATGAAAAACTCTGGATTTAACCAACAGAGGTCAGAGTGGAGATACCTCACAGATGGAAAAAGTACAAACCTGAGTCTCAAAAACACTCAGATGAGTATTTTTAAGGGCTAAGAACCATAGAATCATTTAGGCTGGAAAAGACCCCCTAGGATCATTGGATTCATGACAGAAATTGGTAACACTGGAGTCTTTAAAACTGGAACTTTACACTTTGTGAAATTTTGTGAGCATGTTAAACAGCTACTGCAACCTCATGAGGCTAAAGCACAATCCAGCCTTGTACACACCTGCACAAACAGGAATGCATTCAACAAATTATCCATGAATGTAAAAGTTCAATTTACAGTAATGCAAGACAAAAAATAAAGAGGGAAATACAAAGACTTCTAATGAAAAGGGGAGAAGTGGCAATACTTATTTTCATCCATTCTTCTGAATGCCATCACATGCTTGGGTTTGTGCTGCTATAAATATGTCCTTCTGTAATCTCTAAAATCTATGAAATGCCAGAGAGCACAGAAAGCTTTTATAAAATCAGTATTTACAGCAAAGGATCCTGAAGAACTGTAGATGAATGGTGTTAAAGGTTTACATTTGATACCTCACCTGCAAGAGACCAGTTCAACTACTAAAAGAGTCAAAATTGGACAGCTCCATCACCCAGAGACTTCAGAGAGTGCAGCTGAAATACAACAGTCATAACTCAAAGGCTGCAGATGCAGCCACAGAACACAGGCACCAAAGGGGGAAAAAATTACTCTGACAACTTTTCTTAGAGCGCTGCTGTGAAGCCTTCAGCATGAGGCACAGAACAAGCTCCAGCTACTTCATGTGAACTATTCTCTGTAGTACTCACATACATATGTTTAATTTAACCTTGATTTATACTCTAAATATTTCCCTATTTATTCCATAAAGGAAGAAAGTAAATTAAAAGTTTGTAACATACAGCATCTTCACCCCAAGATATCAGTGCTGATAATCACTTCAGCTAGTATGGCCAGAAGCACCAAGCAGCCAACTTGTTCAAGAAATTCAGTAACCCAAATAATCTAATAATTCTAATTTGAAGAAGTCTGAATTATGGAACTCCATAATGATGTAATATTGCACCAGGAATATCTAGGAAAACTGCATTTGGTGGCAGCAGATGTTAACTGAGACCCCTTTTCAAAGTGTAATCTACAGGAGATGGAGCCCTGCCTCCTTGTTCAGCCCTGCTTGGACTGCTTCGTTTTGTACCAGAGATAATGAGGGAGTTTCCAAAACAAGAAGAATGACTGTAGCCTGTTCTCACTAGGGACATCCCAAATTTGAAATTCTCTTCAAATTAATAAACTTCAGGACAACAGGGGCAGCCTATCATGAACAAAACCCTTGCTGCCATGGCAAAAGCAGAGTGACCCATTTGCACACAAGACACAGCGAGTTTGGCTGCACAGGATATTCTTACTGCCACCTCCGAACTCTGAGTCATTTTGGTTTCTCAATTACAATTATGGAAAGCATTTTCTTCATAAACAAATAAAACATGATGGGAGGTGGGATGGTTCTGCCTGATAAGCTAATAATGTTCATGCTGTTGAAGGGTGATTAACTGCCTGCTTGAGTTGATGCCTGTTCCTAGCACACATTACCTTTATTTAGAGCACAAGGGAAAGGAGCCAGGACCAAAACTACACAGGAAACACAAATGGTGAAATCTGCTGGCTTTGCCATTTACAATATGGCACTGAAGGGATTCTCAGTGGCCACTCAAACTGCTGTCACAGGCTTTCACACAGCAATTTTAAAAAGGGCAAAGGAGTTCAGGCAATGTAAAGTCAAACACTTGGGGAAAGAACTGCACCAGATAATGTTTTCTCTTGGAAAGTGTTAAAACAACAACTGCTAAACCAGGCTCTCCTTGCCTTTTTTTTTTTTTTTTTTTTTTTTTTTTTTTATTTTTTGGTAACTTGGAGATTACGTATTCAACTTGAGAAACCTTCATTATACAAGAAAGCCAATTACTAGAACATGTTGTTCCTCTAAGTCATCTAGAGGAACATTTCAGCTTATGCAGTTTGTCCATAATGTGTTTGATGTTTGATTCTTCCATGATCCTATGATGAATGAAGAATTAAGCTGATGTATGACTGGAATTAATCCAGTGTTTTCCACTGGCACAAATTCTGTTTCTATGGGCTGGATACTCTCTGAAAGACATTGAAGCAGCACTTCAAATGCAAAGCTCCTTCAGAACTGTTTTACCATAAGAATCAAAGAAAAAATCAGATATTTCAATTCCCTCCTTATCCAGATCTTGCTTCTCCTTCAAAAGATGCAAAAAATCAAAATTAGTTATAACCAGATGCTGCCCCCACAACTTCTGCCACAAGGAGTGAAAATTAGGAGCAAGAATAACTTGCAGTAAATTACTGTATGTTATAGCACACCTCCAGTTGAATAGATCCACCTTCTCTGTGTTATCATTCCAGGTTAAAACATGTCCAAATAAGGCTTTTGAACAGAAGAAAACTGCATATTATAACTATCTCATCTTTGTAACATCAGTTATTTTTCCCCCTTTTAGAGTTATTGGATTTATTTTGTTTTGACTAAGTGCTTTGAACCTTCAAAAATTTTGGTTCTGAACAAATCCCTTTTAAAGGAAAACTCAGGCTTGTGTCAGAATCTCTTATCTTGAAATAGCTCAGAATAGAGACACACATCAGGCCATGATAAAATGCTTCTGAATTCTGCAATCATTCGTTTTGTGGAACAGAATAAATCAGTATCAAAAATACACCACAAGAGTGTGGTGCTCTTGCAAACACAAATATGACATTAAGGAAGCCTTGTGGAGGTTATCTTGCTCAAGCACAGCTGAAGCAAGAGATTTTGTCTTCTTTTGAGTTTGTTTCCCCTACTTCCCCTACTCTTACCTAATCTTTCCTCTGCAAAATTATGTAATTTTTGGAATGCTTTCAAGGTCATGACAGAACTAAATGGCAGTAACATTTTTTAAGCCAGTGTCCTGACTTCATGCAGCTCTCAGTGCCTGAAAATGGGAGACCACTGTCTAGACCCTGAACACAGAACCAGGAATATGAAAGCACCAGGAGTGTGAAGACAGAAAACATTTCTTCAGCAAACACACTTCCTTTCCCCCTCATCAAGTGCATTTTCCACAGAAAAGCTCCAACAAAGTCAGGCCCTGGTGTTCCTGCTGACACATCTCATCCTCACCACCAGTGTCTGCAGACTTCCTACACACACACAGAAAATTAGCACAGTACAAGATTTGGATTAATGAACACATTTTGCCTTGAGTTTGTTCTACATGTGGTATCTACAGCACATGATTAGCTGCCTGTGAAGCTGAAAGATGCCTTAGATCCTTCCAAAAGATCAAAGCAGTATCATCAACTGGGTGTTCAATTATTAGTGTCAACGATTCATAACAGACCAACCTCATCTTGCTTTTGCTGGAGGGTAAGATTTCTGTAAAGCCATGGATAGCTGAATTAAATTATAAATCACTTCAACAAGAAGCCTTTCCTTGTTATTAGTGTGGTAAATAAGGGCATCTGGATGCACATCAATCACACCTGAAACTGAATCAGACAATTACTGAAAAGTAAGTGTATAATTACCTTCTGAAATAGCCTCCTATTGAGAATGTAGAAGACTTGCTTTAAGTAACAGAATCAAAGACACTCAGCACTGCATTCCAAAACCTGTCCTCCCCTACTCTGAGAGCAAAAACATCTGCGAGAGTATTTGCAATAATATTTTACAATCTTTCCATAACACATTTCTTAACATACTAACTTGTAAAGTATATATTCCATTCAGGTACAAAGAGGCTCAATCCTTGAGCCCTTGCAGTCCTGTGTGCAACGCTGAGGTTATTAATGAGGGTACAGGATGAGCTAAAATTTGGCGTTTACTTCCAAGGTGCTGCAATTACACTGGATAGCATCACCTTGTACTGCTAAGGATTAATATCAGTGCAATATGTTATGCAAACAGACATCAACACCTCAGAACATCAGGTAACACATCAGGTCAAATTACCACTTAAAAAAACACATGAGGCTTAAGGGAGCTTAAGATCAATATCACAGGAGCAAACACTGACTTCAGACACCTGGACTGACGTGCTCAGCAGTGGGTGAGTCCCTGCAGACTCTGTTCAGCTCCATGGAGGTTATGAAGATTAATAAATACTCATTTTAAGAACTGGGTTATTGATGTGCCCTGCAGGGTACACAGAGACCACAAACAGCAACTTGGCATCAATGTAAAAAGAGAGAATATAGTCCTGTGCTCAATCATTCACTTATCCCAAAATATGCAAACTTTCTTCCCTTCCCTTTAGGATAAATAACTGCTACTTTTGGAAATAGGATAATCTACATTTTTAAAGTAATACAGAATGGAAAAGAAGTTAATTTCTGATGGCTCCACAGAAAGTATGCATCACTTCCTACTGCTGAATGGACACCTCAGAATCAAGCTTGTTCCCTAAGAATCTTCACCAAGAGAATTCAAAGCATTTTCAGTGTCTGTTATAGTAATGATTTCTTCATAACTAACTCAGTGAGGATGACCACAGTGCAACCCACCCAGAAAATCCAGGTCAGCCAAGGCATGACTACTGAGCCTAAATTGTGGTGCCCTGTGAAGGAATTGTTGTGCCCTGTGCCAGCCTGTTGTTTACACCACACAGGGCACATCTTGTGTGAAATACCTCACTGGAACTGAGCCCTGACATCAAATTCAACAGTGACATTAATGCTGTCAGTGCTACAACAGCTCCCTCTCCCAGGGCACAGGTGTTATCTGAGTATGGAACTGCAAAAGGAACCACCCAGACACTTAAAGTAATTGGTTTAATGGCAGCTGCTTGGTGTTTCTGCCCAACCTGTTCTTTTGGGGTGAAACAGCCAAAGTTTGAGCAGTTTGTCCCTTCTGAAGCTGACTGCACCCTCCTACACCCCATTGCCAGCTGCTCCTGGGCAAGGGGGGGTGGAAGGTTCCCTCCTGCACAGCCTTGAGCAGAGCTGCCTCGAGCAAACGAGCAGGGACAGAACCCTGTGAGCAGGGACAGCATCACATCCTCCTCCCTCCATGGCTATTCACTGGATCTTGCTTCTGGACATGGATGGAAAGGAACTTTTTAGCTACAGGTTAACATGCACCCTAAAATCCACATCCACACTCAAGATGATCCCAAAACTCTAGTAAAATGGAGATTTATTTTTCTTTTGACAGTACAGAAAGAATTACATAACAAACATAAAAATCTTCCTTCATCCAAGGATCTCAAAATACTCCGCAAGCAGTCTGACCCTTTACAAGACTGTCAAGTAGAGGCTTCTTTCCATTTTGTGAATTCTCACTTTGATAAGGAATCCACTACTCCCTGCACCTCCTTCTAGTCAGGACTAAAATGTTTATAAAGTCATATCTCCTAAAGCAGAATTAGATTAGGAAAATGATATAAAGCAACTGCTTGGATGAGCAATTCAGTGAATGGTGTTCACTAAGCAGAAAATACAATTAATCCTGAAATCCTTTTCCTTTCTCAGTGTGGAAAAAATAGTTTTTCCATTACTGTAACTCACAGGAAAAAGCAGCTAGAAGCACTTTGGATGGTCATCTCCACACACATCACCAGATGTATGGCATTCCACAAGCGACACTGTACAGTCAACAGCTGCCCTAAGAAGTCAGTGGTGACATTTTCAAAGGGTGTTACTTGCACACTTCTCTGAGCTCTTGGAGCTCCATAAATCTGATTTTCTGGTTTATTTCTACAGCAGCTCCCATCTGAGCATCAGAAACACAAACAAAACCAACACAACCATAACCTCAGGCAGGGAGAAAGTTCAATGATACCTTTGTCACAGAACACAAATCAATACTCTGAAGGTCACTAAGGAAACCTCTGCCAGAGCCAAGATGAAAACTCAGACCAACATTTTTATCCAGAACACTTTCCCCCCTTGAAACATATTCCAGTCTCATCTAGACTGAAAGTTTAAATCTAATTTTGAATATTACAATTCTAATTTCCCTCACAATGTATGTTCTGTTTTCACCTCTTCAGTACTATTTTAACCAATTGGTTTTATATGTTTTAATAAGGCCATAAGCATGGTTGGTTCTACCTAGTTTTAAATCTTGTTCTCTTCTCTCATTGCATTGTTCAATTAAAAAAAAATCACAATTAAGTAATATCTAAAAGAAATCAATCAAATAGTAAGAAAACAGTAAGCTAAGGTTTATTTTCCCAGATGAAATATTGCCTTGCTTCCTGAAATAGTACTGCTGGCACACTTTGTATTTTGATGACAAAAATAATTTTACTAGCAAAGTATTTTAAATTGCAAAGGGAACCAGATGAACTAACCTACCATGAAAGAATAATTAATTATTTAATTGCTGGTTCTTACTAACTTGCACTGCTTACAGCAGCTGCTTATTTAGCTGATTCAAGGGTTCCTTTGCAGCCCATTTCAGGTTCACTGCAGATAATGCCCAGTTACACTGCAAATCCTTCTATCCTGACACATTTTGCCCTAACGTGCAATTCAAGGTATCAATGCAATCTCTTCAAGCAGTCTCATTCCCTGCATGCTGAGATACATGCAAGGCATGCTCCAAAAACCTGGATCTTTAAAGGGAAAGGTTTACAGGGTTTTTTAAAGAAGGACACGATCTCAGTATTATGTATAAACTAAAACTGGAAGTCTGTTCATTTGATGGCAAAACAGAATTTATGATAAATTCAGAAAGTCCATAAAACCTTAGGAAAGGCAGAGTCTCACAGGAAATGAAAAACCAGTAATAAATGGGTTGTGCAAAACTGAGATCTGAGAGTGTCATGTCTTAACACCAGATGTGTCAATGTCAAAGGAGGACAATATTTACCCACAGCTTTCACAGATGTCACCATTTTGAAGGAATGAATCTTCCTCACTGTTCTCTGAAGCCAAAAAAGGACAGCTCACTATGATGAGAAATAAAACTGATAGTGGCTTAAGAGCAACATCTTTACAGTATCTAAACCACAGCCTTATTATAGTCACAATATCCATAATTCTGAGATACCCTGTCACAATTCACTCTCTGTGGATGACATACAGAGAGCAAGATAAAGCAGAAAGTACGGAGAAGGGTGTCAGTCCTGCAAATTGTCCTGGATGGACACAGCACAAAGTCCAGGGGACAGACGTCACCCGGAGGTGAACAGCTGCCTGTTCAAACAGAGGGCTTTGCTCACAAACACAGAGGGTGAGGCCACTGCTCTGAGAGCACCAGGTTCTGGGAGATGTGAGGAGAAAGTGGCTGAACATCGAGTTTCCATCCTTGGAGGTATTCAATGCCAACACAAACCCATGGAACCCTCTGGCTGGAAATGCTTTGTGCAGGGGTTCAACAGGGTAATATCCTTCCAGCCTCAGATATTCTGTCATCCTTCAGTATTCCATTCAAACACAGTTTCTTTGATCAAAATAGAACCACCAACTGCCCTAATCTCAGTAAGACTCAAAGATAAAAAAAAACTTTGTGCCCACAGATCTCAGGGAAAGTTCAGGGCTCTTTTGGACTTTGCAGGTGATTAAACACTTGGGGAAATATTCTCAAAACCTTCATCAAGATTATGCATAAATCCTGAAGGCATGTGCAGCCATATAGAATCCTTATGTTTCGTATTTAGGAATAAGGAAGGGATTTTTCTGCTTGTGAGCTAGAATTCTTATACCTCTGTGAACACACCATTGATTATGTGTCTGGATGGTATCTTAGGGATGCCTCAAGGCTGTTTCAAATCCACTCTCCTGCTATAGACAGGACACAGAGAAATCAGCTGTGACTGAGGGATGCCCTCCACACCAGACACTCTGCACATCTCCACAGGTGCAGCAGCTCTGTATAACCAGGTAGAGCACCAGCTCCATCTTGAAATTTCTATTTAAGAGCCCCAGAGGTTCACCAGCAAGAAATCATTCCTAAAGAAAAAAATATTTTAGTACTTGCAGAATTCTTAGAATCTGCTTAGTTCTAACTCTTGCCAGCCATCCATCAAAAATACAACAGAGCCTACTGCATCTACTTCTGACAAGGTTTGCAAAACAGAAAGGAGTTTTGCAGAGTTTTAAGTAGCTCTGACACTGAATCCACTCTCTGGCATTCCCCAAGTGGCTCAGTTCTGCAAATGAAAAATGGAATACAATGGAATACAAGCCAGACTTTGATCATGTAATTCTTCATTGTTTTCCTATTACAGCTCTCTCTCACAGACAGTTGGGACTGCTGATGTGAACTCAGGGGCAGTTCTGCTGCAGCCAGGCAGTGCTGGGCAGGGTCTCCCCACTGCCAAAAACATCTCAACCTCTGCACAGGGCCCAGCAGACTGCTCTGAGTGTGCTCCATGGTCCAGGCTCATGACAAACACAGCAGGAGTGGGACAGCCACTTTGATCCAGGGAGATGCTGTGAGGGCACATGGTTGGACATTCAGCTGTGGTACCTCCACAGCACCAGGGAATCACAGACTCACTAAAGCTGGAGAAGACCTCCAGGATACTCAAGACCAACCTTTGACCCAACACCACCTCGTCAACTAAACCATAGCACTGCCATGTCCAGTGATTTCTGGAACACCTCCAGGGCTGGTGACTCCAGCACTTCCCTGGGCAGCCCATTCCAATGCTTGACAGCCCTTCCCATGAAGAAATGTTTAGCAGCAAGTACAGAAACTCTCATGTCCACCCAAATTGACAAGAGTCAAGGGCTCCTCAGCCCCTCTTAAGTGTCCCAGACCTCTGCAGAGCTTCACACTCTGGGATGACACTTGTAGGCATCTCCTGAGAGAATCTCAGGATGGTTTGGGTTGGAAGAGACGTTGAGGATCATGTATTTCCATGGGCAGGGACACCTTCCACTAAACCAGGTTGCTCCAAGGCCAGGGATGGGGCAGCCAGAGCATCTCTGGGCATGCCGTGCCAGGGCCTCACCACCCTCAGAGGGAAGAATTTCTTCCTAATATCTGATTTAACCCTACTCTTTCAGTGTGAAGCCATTCCCCTTTGTCCTGTCACTACATATACTGCAAACAGTCTTGCCCTATCATTTCTCTGAGCTCCCTTCAGTTACTGGAAGACCACAATAATATCACCCTGGAGCCTTCTTTTTTCCAGCATGAACAATCCCAGTTCCCCCAGCTGGAGGCAGCTCTGCAGGTGGGGTCTCACCTGAGCGGGGCAGAGGGGCAGAATCGCCCCCTTCCCTGCTGCCCACACGGGGCAATCAGCCCGAGGCATGGGGGGTTCGACACAGGGGGATCAGGGCCGCGGTATGGGAGGGTCAGGGCCAGGAAATGAGGGATTCAGTCCGGGGAATGGGGAGGATCATCCCAGGTTACGGAGGATCAGGGCCGGGGCACGGGGGGATCAGAGCCAGGGAATGGAGGGATCAGGGCCGGGGCACAGGGGTTTCAGCCCAGGGCCACGGGGAGATCAGGGCTGGACCAGGTCCAGCTCCCAGACACCAACACCCCCGAGCACTTCTCCCACGGCTGCTCCAGCCCGGATCGATCCCGGGGGTTGCGGTACAAACACCGGGCCGGGACAGGCTCTGATTTCACCACCGAGCCCCCCATCTCAGAGGCTGTGCGGGGAGGGCAGCAGCATCACGGGCCCGGCACAGAAATCCACACCAGCACGGCTGGCGAGCCCAGCACAGGCTGACGGCAACACAGCCCCAGCTCCCGCCGCCATCTCGGGCCGCCCCCGCCCCGCCCCGCCCGGCTCCATTTCCCAGGATCGGGAGCGGCACCGCCCCGGGAATCGGCAGGGACGGGCCGGGCCGGGCCGGGCCGGCAGCGCCGCAGGTACGGGGGGCCCGGGGCTGGCACGGCGCTCCCGCATCGGGAACAGCGTCCCTCCCTTGGGAACCGTCCCGGCCTTAATCCCCTCCTGCCCCCCAGGGAAGGGCCGGAATTAAAGCGTGAGCGAAAGCGGTGAATAAGGACGGGAATGTGCGGCGATGGTAAAACGCGGACTGGTTTTAATGGGTGTGTTTTGTAGGTCAGTTCCAGCACACGGTGCGAAAGGAAGGAGGATGGAAGAAGGAAACGCTGCCAAGGAAAGAGTCCTCATTACTGGAGGAGGGGGTTATTTTGGCTTCCGGTTAGTGCATTAAATAGTTATTACATACAGGAGTAAATATAAGAGGTTGCTGCTGGGGAGGCAGCAAAATCCATCTGTAAAAGGGAGACCTGTGGGCCTGAGACACCTGATCCAGGTGTTCCCACCTTCTGGTTCACCCGGGGTCTCAGTTTTAAACAACCTCAGTCACTCTGTTTCCAGAGGCTGTAAGTAAAGCTCTTTTCCCCTTTCCAACTGTCCGGCAGCAGCTCCTTGGCAGACATTTATTTACCTGTGTGCTCACCTCTGTAGAGGGGTGGGATCACCATCGTCAGCCCGCTCTGAAGGACAAGCCTACACTTGTTTTCTTTTCACCTGCAAATAGTTACACGTATGCTTAGCTCTGTAGGTTAACAACTTCAGCTGAACTTTCAAGAATATATTATTTTTCACGAACAGTGATGGTTTAGGATTAGGGTTGTTAATAAGGTGCACAAATCAGTGGAATCCATTTTCTCTTGCTGCAGCCCATGTAAAGAAAAAATCCTATTTTGAGCCCTAGACTATAACTGCTCACAGAGGGAGAGAGATCACAGTCAGAACCAGAAAATAAAGTAAATTTCAAGTCAGGGGAAGGAAAAAAATCTCAGGAGATGCCTGTCTGACTTCTGCTTGGCTTTTCCCTCCACTCTCACACCCTTAAAGCACAATAGACATACAAAAATGTAGGAAAGGGGAAGAGAAACACCAGATTTACACTTTGTGTCAATACCTGTGACTTGGAGTAAAATGTAGACATGTGACAAAGCATTCATAGCAGCTTAGAAGCATCTCTCCTGCTCCTCTGTAAATTTCAAACACAATGGCAAAGACCAACCTGTTGTTTTGCCAGAACTGGGATGGCACAAAAGCAGTAAGATAAAACAAGTAACGTTTTTTTTATAAAAAATATTTGGCAATAGTTGCATGTCTGAAAATTGCTGTTGCTGATCTCTTCAGAATTTTCATTTACAGCAGTTCTGTCTCTTTTTTCTTTTTCTCCGAGTATTGATGGAATGTGAGAAATCAGTTTGGTACCTAAACTATCACAGCTGAATCTTCCCTGTAGTGGGGGGCTGAGCATTTAAAAGACTCTCACCAGAAAAATAATCAGCATAAAAACAGTTAATAGTCTTCTCTCCCTTCCAGGTGAGATGTTTCATGCACCATGGTGCCATATCCTAACTCATGGTTTCTGTCATGTTTCAGTTTAGGTTGTGCCATATATCAAAAGGGAGTGGATGTGATCCTCTTTGATGTGGTGAAGCCCCTTCAAACCATGCCAGAGGGAATGAAGTTCATGCAGGGGGATATCTGTTGCCTGTCAGAAGTGGAAGAAGCTCTCAGAGATGTAATCTGCGTGTTCCATATCGCTTCCTATGGAATGTCTGGCAGGGAGCAGCTGAACCGAAAACTTATAGAAGACGTTAACGTGAAAGGAACAGAAAATGTCATCCAGGCCTGCAGGAGCAGGGGAGTGCCCAGCCTGGTTTATACAAGTACCTACAATGTGATATTTGGAGGCCAGATTATAGAAAATGGGGATGAGTCTCTGCCTTACCTACCTCTGCACCTTCACCCTGATCACTACTCCAGAACGAAATCCTTAGCTGAAATGAAGGTGCTGGAGGCAAACGGTGCCGGGCTGGGAAATGGGAGAGGTGTCCTGAGGACCTGTGCTCTGCGGCCAGCAGGGATCTACGGGCCTGGGGAGCAGAGACACCTGCCCAGAATAGTCAGCTACATTGAAAGGGGACTGTTTAAATTTGTCTATGGAGACCCTCTGAGTCTGGTGGAGTTTGTACACGTGGACAACCTGGTCCAGGCTCACGTCCTTGCCTCCGAGGCCCTCAGAGCCAGCAAGCAGCACATTGCTGCAGGCCAGGCCTATTTCATTTCTGATGGCAGGCCTGTCAATAACTTTGAATTTTTCCGACCGCTGGTGGAAGGCTTGGGTTACAAGTTCCCAACCCTGCGCCTTCCCCTCTCCCTTGTCTATTTTTTTGCATTCCTTACTGAAATAGTTCATTTCCTTGTGGGGCACGTTTATAACTTCCAGCCCCTCCTCACTCGCACGGAGGTTTACAAAACTGGTGTCACACACTACTTCAGCATGGAGAAGGCCAGGAAGGAGCTGGGCTATGAGCCCCAGCAGTACAACTTGGATGAAGTGGTGGAGTGGTTTAGAGCCCAGGGATGTGGACCAAAGCCAAGAAATTACACCATGATGCACCTGGTTAGGGATGGAGGACTGCTTGTGCTGCTGATTGCTGTGCTGGTCTCCTGGCTTCCATCTGCAGCGACATTTTCACTCTGAAAGATGAAATGCTGAGGACAGAATTTAGTTGTGTTCTCTGCTTACTCTTGGTTTTGACAGACGGGTAATAAAAGATTTTTTAAAAAATACATACTTGTGTGATTGAGGTAAATAACAGCTTTATCCCCAAGGAATGGAACTGCTGAGTAAAAAGTTGCAATTTTTTATATATTCATTCTCTTCAAAGTGAAATTGATCAGATCACTAACAAGTGAAGCTCAGTATTACTGCAAACAGCATTTTACTCTCAGGTACAACAGCACAATACAGTGAATGAAACAAATGTCCTTAGGCTGACTCTTCCTCCCTGATGGGATTTTACTCCTGATCCCTGCCCTTTATTCCTAAAGAGTTGGTGTTACATGATCCAGAGGAGAATAAATTTATTCTTTGATGACATTCCAAACCCCAGTTCTGCTTCCCAGATTGGATGTATATATGCCTAACCAAGATAAACTGATAAACTTCTAGACAATAAATAAATGAGGTTTTTACATGAATACATTCTGGTGTGCTTTCCTGAGTTAACTCTGAGATCTAATGACACTTCTGGAAAATGTACCATGCTTAATCTAAATTACCACAAAGTGCTTGAAGCACCACAGATTTGTAGATTTTTCTAACAGTAAAATATGCCTGTTTAAAATGAATGAGCCAGCTGAAAGTGCATGCATAAATAAAACCTATGATTTTTCCCAGCATTATTGAATGGTTAAACAAATAATTCATCAAAGACATTTGGTGAGCGATTGCGTTCACGTTCCACGATTTATAAAACACTTTTAGCCTTTAATAATATTTCTTTAACACCTGACACCATCTAAATAGAATTTCAGCTTTGTGATAGGAAGATAAACACTTGGTACAAGGAAACTCATAATTTTGTGGAATTTTAAGATTAGAAGATAAGACTAAAAGTACAGGTCACAGCTGTCCCATGCAATTCCATCTGCCAATTTAATACATAAACTGAGAAACTTCACCTCAAATTTTAAACACAAAGTTGTTTTCCCTTAACTCATCAGCATTGCAGCTTCTGTACCCCTTGATAAAAGCAGAATCCTTCCAGAATTTAAAACTCCTCTTTAAACTTTAGTCTTTCCATTTTAATAGCTGAAGCTACACTGATCTTAAATTAAGAGTAACTTCCAGATACTTCTGTTCAACTCTGCTGCAACCGAAACGGGGAAGTAAAGAATAAGAAGCAGAGCAGTTCCATTGCACTGTTAAAGGATTCTCAGAAAACAAGAGGCCTAAAGAGAGGAACCAAGCTAGAAATCCACAGCCACCCCTGCTTAGATTTTTACAGCTCATGGTGACTAAAGGCAGCATTATTTTTTTACTGTTCCTGATAATTTTACCTTAAAAACAAAACCCAGCCCACGCTATTGATAACTTTTTGTATTTTTATGCTTCAAATCTGACTTTTCTCCCTCATTCCCCTACCAGTAAGTACACCATGAAAGAAACTAAATTTAATACTTAGCTTGAGGGACAGCTCAAGAGAGAACTCACTTTTTTTCCTCTCTCTAATAGCAAATAAGCTGTTTCTGTAGCAGGAGTGTTGCACTCTCTTATAAAGAGCTTATGTGTCTCCAACTGAGCGCTGATGGCACAGGGGCCACTCTCCAGGAGTCATTAATATACAACATCATCTGCAGAAAGAAAAAATCTTCTTTTTAATAAAACAGAAAAAAGACATCCATGACCTCATGAAAGCACTGGGCTGATGCTCTCTTTCCAACAGCTCTGTTTTTTCAAGTGGAAACCACTTTGTTCTTTTCCCCTTTAAGTTCTCTGGCTTTGACACAGTGTTATCAGAAATAGATTACAAAATTCTAATGCCAGCAGAAGACAAAACCAAAACGTAGAAGAAATTGCACAAGCCTGTTGCACAGAAACAGCATTGGTATTTCATGTCAAGTCTTCTAAAAAAAATGGTTTTAACATAGGGAACTGAACTCCTGTGCCCCAGAGGAATTTTCTCTGCTATTTGTAATCTTTCAGCAAAACTCAGCTACTGCTATTTATAATTATCTCAATGGTGGGGTTATGAAAATCATCTATGGAAGGGTCCTTAAGCCAAGAATCCTAAATCCACACTGTCAATACCAGCTGAGGTTCAGGCCCTGGTCAGGTTTGAGGTACGGCAGCAGCAGCAGCTCCTGACAAGACAAAAAAGCCCCACAAAACCCCAAATACCAGAAGTCCTGCAGGAGCTGAGCTCAACACGTGAAGCTTTTCATCTGCCTGGGGTCAAGGCCAGAACTCTGATAACAGAGCAGGAGGAATTGTTTTATCTCAATGGCCCAAGAGTGCTCCAGCACACGGGATTAATGTGGGGACACACCCCGAGCCATCATCAGAGCACTGATTAATTCCCCATCTATTAGCTCCAACTATTAAAAAAACATAAGTGCTGACCACAGCAGAGGTGAAGGATACACTTACTCTTTCCAAAAGGAAAACAGGCAGTCTGTGGCTTAAAAAGATACTTTAAAATTGCTTGAAAATTCCACCCCTGTAAAGACAGTCACAGCTGCTCTATTTGAAGTATTTTACAACAAGAATTCTCTCTCCTTTTTCCTGTTTTTTTATCATTATTCCTCATGCATGAATATCTGGGTAAATTAGGGTAATTAATTCAAGTGTTGTGTCTCTTTTCAAATTTTCATCTTAGCTGTTTTCCTGAAACTGAATTACCAGAAATGCACCTAAAAATTGGAAGAGCAGAATGAAAAAATAGCTCAGATTCAATTTTTCCTAGTCCTCAAAATTACTGAACAATTGATAGGTGCCTCACTATAAAGGATGATGCTGATGTTTAAAGTGAATAGTTTAAGAATGCTTGGTCAGCTACTTCACCTCAGACACAGCATTTCAAGGTACAAATTTGCAAGATATACATGAAAATTTATACTTCTCATGTGCATTTAAATATATTTATTTTAGATGCTTAATCAAACCAGATTTTTCTAAGTCCTTCTCCTAAGGGACCCAACCAAAATGTCCCTTTGTTTCTATTTATTACTGATTTCCACATACTTTCCAAAGTGCAGTGTTGTATTAAATAATTCACTATGTGCTCTTCAGAGAAAAGGGTCCTGAAGGCCGATAATTTACACATATTGTAAAGAATCTGGGGATTAAACTAATTCAGGAGTACAGAAGTGTTGGGGGAACTACTGCTTTACTTTAGTCAATCTTTTCTTTAGTCAATTCTCGTTTTTGCTGGAGTAACAGCTAAAAATGTAGACTAGCATTGAATTCAACTGCTTTTAATTTAATTTAAATTCTTTTAAAACTAACAGCTGAGCATGTTTATAAATGCTGTTATAGATCAGAAGATAAATTCATCTCTGAACTGTAATTTTCATTATATTTAACTTCTATTTCTCATGCTATAAAGGGAATTTCAGTCTGGAACAAAGCCAGCTAGTTGGACTGCAGTTAAAAATGCTGACACATGACTGTAACAGATCTCAACCACTGCACTTCAGCTTCCACACCACATTCAGATTTTTCCAGCTGGTCTGGAGAATTCAAACATAATGGCTGGTACACAGCTCACATCTTCTCCAAGGTTAAAGAAATGCAAAACTAACAAAATGCTTTCAACAGAGAAATATATAGATCTGTTGGGGCAGCAAAAAGTGGCAATACAGGCAACACCTAAATGTAGTAATTTTTTGGACTCCAGAACTCATGCATATCAAGACTCACTAAGGTGATAAAGACTCTTTGTTAATGACCTTCCTTAAGAATTAGGCTGCAGACACCTCATATGGATTCATGTTCAATAAGCATGTAATTCGGATCAAAAGATGAGAAAAAATCTGTTCCCAAGACTCCCAACAATTAAAAAAATCACCACATAAAGACAGTCCACCCACCCAGCAGCAGTTTTCCCAGCAATCTCACAGGCAGAACGTGTTCTGATAAATATTTTTTGTAAACATCAATATTACTGTCCTTCCAAATTACCACAGATTTAATCTTTGCCTTGCTCAGATGTTATTGTTCAAGCTCATACAAATGTGACTCTCACTAGAGCTGGAGTTTGTATCTGCCTCTCACTGAAAAAGGTTGGTTTGGAGTCACAAGTTAAACTCGATCTTTGACCTTTTCCTTCTGCCTCGTGTGTTTGGAGCCACAGGAAGTGCCATGATAACCATGTCTACTGAAACAATCTCTAAGTCAGTTCATCTTAAAAACACAGAAATGCCCTTCTTCCAACCTCTAGCAGAGCACACCATACCACACCAGCAGATCACTGCTCAGTAAGAACTCACTGCTTCAAATGACTGGCAAAAGTAATGAAATTCAACAAAACAATGCTTAAACAAAGAAGCACCTGGCATCATTCACATCAACATGAGATATCAACAATTTTTTATTAAAATAAGTTATTTCAATGATTTAAAAGAATATAACAATTTAACAATTGTTAACTTCAAAAATGTATAAATGTTTTCCCTCCTGGATTAAAAAAATTTGCACACACATTCAAACCTACTTTCATACTCAAACAGCTGCAAATGTGATAAAGTTGCCTCAGAGCCTGCCCCAAGGAAGAACTGAGAGGTGAGGTCTTGCAGATAAAACACAGAGTGCAAAACCAAGAGAAGAGTTAGAAAATAGCCTTGCCTACCATTTGCAAGTCAGCAGAAGAGTCATTGCAGTATTTTCATTCTGCACACCGTGTAACACCATATTCTGGGGAAAAGTTTTACTGTAAAACAAAATGCATTTGCATAAATACTGATGGAGTGGCTCTTATAACCCCTGACATTATGCATGAGTGGAGAATGTGCACAGCACTTTTCAAAGGACTACAAAATGAGCTAATTCTTAAATATTTGCACAAGAGCAGCGTGAGGGACTCACTCCTGTGTCCATCACACAGTGGCTGTGCTGTGTCAGGAATACACACCCCAGTGGAGGAAGCCAGGAAAAATGGACAGTTTGGTTGGGTCTGCTCTAGAACTGAGCTTAAAAAGAATTCTGACATGCAGAACAATCCACACCTGGATAATGAAGATAAAACCAGCTCTATACAGCAGTCTAGGTTATAGCTCCACCTCCCAAATCTACAGTTGATGTTGATTTTTTTTTTCTTTGAGCAGGGTTTACACCCATCTAATCCTTGAACAGGTCAATCACAGCTGGGTACTGATTTCAGGAAGGAGGATGAAAAGGAGAGAATTGCCTTTAACTTTTCTCTGTTTTCAGTTGGGTGATTAGTAATTAATTTCTTTATAATAAAAAATTTACAGAAGCCACCCCATTGTGGGATACACTATTATAACACTTTCATCTCTGAGACAAGACTGTCTTTGCAGAATAGCTAAAGCCTCAAGGGGGTTCCTCAAACCATCATCTGTGAATGCACAATGGCATCAATTAAGCGCCTCTTGAAACAACAGAACTCACAGCGTGGGGAGCAAGAGAAACTGAAAATTGCTGAGGCAGCTGCATCAGGGCATGAATCCCAAATCTGTGCAAGTCCTCTGTGATCAGAAGTACAGCTCTGTGGAAGCAGCATTTTATGCCTCAGGCAGTCACTCCAAAAACTGAACTCCTCTGCACACACTTGAACACTGAAATTGGGAATATTTATAGCAAAACTCATCCCATGTAGAGATACAACAACCAGGAATTTGATGGTAACAATACAGCACAAGCACAAAGGACGAATGATACACAAATGATGACAACTGCTGTTAAATATTCCATCGAAAGCCTTTAGTTCTGCTCTGGCAGGAAAATACACTTGCTAATCTAACAAGTATTCTCATCTGCAGCTTCATGTTCTTGATTTGATTAAAGGCACCAGAAGGATGTACCTCTATATTTGTGCATAGTATCATTCTTGGATTAGTAACATTTTGGGAAAACAGTCTACATTTACAGAACACTATCATTCGACTATCGTCTGTGTAGGATTGCAAGATTAAAAATTGACAGTTCATTTAAAAATTCATTTCTAAGCACATTAGCAGCTGAAAGGATTTGCAGAAATGATACTGTACAAAAGTAAGTGCTCCTCAGAATTTAAATACCTTCCCTTTCTGCAAACAAATAGATATCTCTTACTGCATATCTTAAAATTTTTCCTTCCAGTGCCTCAAGGCTGTGAACAGAAGTTCACAGGGGCTATGAATAGAGGTTCACACACTGCTCCTTTCTTGAACCTTTAAAGAGAGTTCAACAAGAAAAACACAACTACAGTAACAGAGGGTATTTGCTTTCAACAAAATTAACATATTATCTTGTTCTTGAAAATGTAACAGAAAATTTTTAATAAGAGACAATAGCTGCCCAAAATATTTTGTACAGTATCAGCAGCACAATCTGCTGTCTTGAGGATTGTAACATACATGACGTGACAATGCTGGTGTAGAAGTGCTTTTACAGCATTTAATAAATTAAAAGCTCACTACTAGTTAATCTTGAGGAGCCAGGTTGTTGAAGTGGTGTGATCCCATGCATGCAAATAGCTGTGACTGTCTTATCTGTGACACTGTGCCTTGTACACACATGCAGGAGATGATTTGTACTTCAGGTACTGATAATGAGAAGTGAGGTCCATCCAACTACACATCCTCAAGTTTTAAAAACCTTGAATACACAGAAGTTCTGGCCTGCACAGAGGGTATGCTTTGTACAGAATATAAATTATTAGATATTAAAACAGTTTTACTTAGAAGAAAAATTATAAAGGAAATCCATATTTCCCCTTCCTTCTCTTCTTCCAGTCATTCTGTCTGATGAGACCGTCACTGAGTTGGACGACCAGGATAAATTCATCTCTTCCTGAATTGCACCGTAAAGCACACATCAAAGAATGATGGGCTCTAAGAGTAGAATTTGCTGTTACTGACTTTCTTCTCCTTTAATCTTAAGGGAAAAGAAAAGGAAAAAGTCAGGCCTAATAGGAACTTCTCAGAGGAAAACAGTCTACCAAATTCAATGTACTTGGATACCAGTGGCAAGTAATGTACCAGCAATGAGCACTGCAATTTTTCCCTCAATAAATGGGAGTAAATAAGTGATTCACACAGCAGTTCAGCACACACAAAAAAGAGCAAGAATATTTAAAGTCTTGAGATCGACTCAAAACTTCCCCTTGGTACAATGAAGCCTCCCTCTATCTCCCTCACACCCAGCCAAAGGTGGCAGCAAAGGAGAAGGAACCTTCCCCTAAGCTCTGGATAATGCACTGACACTGAACTGACAATGCTGTGCTGTTACAACTCAATACTGGCTTTATCTTTTGTGGTTTGTGTATCTGTTCCCACATATCTCATATGTGCATGACATTTCCAGGGACATAACTCTGATAGTGTAGCAAGAGTGAAGAGGTTTATTTATTTGTCTGTATATACTTCCAGGTTTCCCTCCCAGAGAGCAGCAGAGAGGGATATAAAACCTGCCAGGATTACAAGTGTCACTGTGATCACTGCCACTGAGATTCCTCTGCACACATTCCTCAGCTTCTGCTGGCCTCTAGTGGCTTGAGGCCCAGCCTGGCTTCTCTACAGCCCTTTCTCATTCCACATGAGCTCATTCTACCCTCACCACTCTGTAGATGTTTCCTTTGGTATGGCTGAGGTTTCTTTACCATAAATCCTATCTAGACAGAGCTGCCTTGGAAGGGAGAATGATCATCAACCCACCTGCGGTTGCAAGTCTCTTGATAAATCTGTAGTTTGTGCTCATTGACGTTGAATTCTTTCAGAATTGCATCCCTGTTGGGGTTCCTCAGGTTCATGTGGCTGTCATAGAGGAACAGCTGGGTGTTCAGCTCCTCCTGGCGCTTCCGAAGCTGCCGACAGGAGGAATAAAGCTCCTCTTCACTTTCCTTCAAAGGAACATTGGAAATCAAAGAGATTTTGTAAAAATCGTTCCCAAAATGAGACAGAACCAGCACAGTTTGGGGGATGAGTTTGTTTTCCTAACCACATTTTAATAACTGCATAGAACATTTTATAAAATTAGTTTGATTGGATGTTTCTGGAATGTTTCTGGAAACAAACTTAGAAAGCACTAAAAAAACCTCCTCAGCCCCACAGTAAGACCAGTCATACCCTGTGACAGAGGCATCAGGGACATTCTAGCACAGATCAAAAAATTTGTCTATCTGAATCTTCTTTTGGAATATTTTTCCCTAATAGACCATCTAGTCTGTTGAGGAAAGAACAGAAAATAGTTTATCACAACGGCTTATCAGATTATAATAATATTAAAAATACACTTTTAAATGTTTAGGTTTTGGTTCTTCCATCATATTTGCCTATCATGTGACAAAGTGATAATCCTGCGGATTTTCTATTGAAATGTAGACTAAAGGTCAAAATACTGACTGGTAAATAGGACCCCTTACAGCAGCAAATACTCAGATGTACCAAGAAAGAAGGACAGATCCTGTATTTTTATGTGACTATGGCAATTCAGTACTTGCAAAGGAACTGAGTAGGTCTGAGTTTCTATTGTGGCCCACAGTAGAAGGTCTCAAAATATTTTACAACCATAAGCAATCATCATGATTCCCTTTAGGACTTCAAATTATTTTAATACTTCAAAACTTTGGATGCAAAAGCTGCCTCTTTATAGAGTTACTAGTGGGGAGCAGAACTGGCAGGACTGAAGTCTTAATTTTCACATCAGCAGCAAAACAAGATACTCCTTCTACAAGAAATGACATGCAATCAATAAATGTAATAAATCCAAACATTTTCAGAGGCAGCATACTAATAAGAATGCCTCTTTCTGCATTCAGTACAGATCTAGGAAAATTGATAGCTTAGCAACATACCCAAGAGGTTTCAGTTACAGCAACAAGATCCTTTCCTAAACCCTTTTTACCTCCTGAAATACATTCCTCTGCAGGCATGGGTTGGAGCAACTGAAACAGCCTCACTGCTATACTGCTGACTAAGACTTAAAGATAATTTATTTAATTTTTGTTTGTAAAGGAGTAGGAAACTTTGTATTTCCAAATCACAAAAGAAATGGAGATTGTTAATTACCAATTCCCAGGTGTAATCATCAAGATGCATATGTACCACTGTTAGTTCCTGTAAACAAATGTATCCACAAAGGTACAGCTTAAGCTGTATTTTAAGATGTCCACTTCAATCTTTAAGTCAAGAACACATATAGCATTGAGGCTGACTGTAGTCAGACAAAGCTGAAGAAGTACATGCACTTTCTGAAGGAAGTAAATCAATTTTCAAGCAAATAAGACATGCCTTTAAGTGCAACAACCACCTCAGTATAGTATGATTCCTACAACATCAAAAAACATGTTTAAGTTGTACAGCAACTAAGGCCCCACATAATAATTCACAAATGTGTATATTTATGTCTAAAATGTTTTTGCTTTACTATTCCTGATAAACTTCACAGCCATCTGTAATTCCTCATTACAATTCTGTATTTCATCTCCAAGCACATGCAGATGGGCTCTGTATATAAACAGATATTATAAATGGCATTATTTATGGAAGGCCTGTTATTAAATGTCATTATTTTGTGGAAGGCCATCACTTCTTAAAAAGAAGCAGAGGAACAGAGGAAGCCTTGATCTTTTCTGATGCTTCTTGAATGACCTGGCAAAAGTTCTAGAGTTGACCAATGTGGTGAGTCTGGGCTTGTTGCAGGCTGCCAAACAAAAGGAAGTTTTTGGAAGTTGTCCTGCACTGCATTGCCACGAGGCATTGTAAAAACACTGAGCTGAGCTGCATCTTCATTTGGCTTGACAAGCAGAAGGGGATTCTAGAGTGTGAAATGTGCTACTGTCAAAGGAGTCAGTGCTGACAGATTGGGGGACAGACTGCTGCTATGAACAACATTTGAGAGCTGCTCCTGCCCCAGGCAATAATGATCTGGATTCCTGAAGAGAAACCGCAGCAGGAGGGGTTTGCAATGTATCCACAAGTGATGTCCATGCTCAGCATTAGGCAATGGTGACTTTGTCAGTTTTCCCTAAGGGATCAAGCCCAGAACCAGCAATTTACCAGGCCTCCCCTATGAGACCTGAGTCACTGAAATATGAGCAATTTAAATATTATCTTGAAAGGATACAGGTCTCCTCTTCACACACACACATCCCTGGTCTCAGCTTCTGATCCTCTCCTGCTCTCAGATCCCTTGGCTGGCCCACAGAAGGAACTTAGAGAACCTACCACAGCTTTCAAACACTGTCATTGCACACACTGTCATTTTACACCAGGTGTTATAAGGGGGCTTCATAAAAACCTCCACAAAGAATGTTTGAAAAAGGCTTCCACTCCTCTGGGAAGAACAATGTGACTGAATTCACAAATTTCCAGTTCAGTGTATGCAACTGCAGGTACAAGTCCCTCCAGAGACATAATGACTTAGAGTTCACAGAAGCTGATGTTTCAATCAGGAAAATAATGTCACTTAGTGTGAAGTGCAGCGTGGGCCTGAATGGTTTGACAGACTAAAAATAAGAACTTGAAATTTCTTTTTCTCTGAATCAGAAGGGTGCTGGAAAGCACCCTGAAATAGCCACTTCCCAGAAGCATCTTTAAACTTTCATCATATCACAAGTGTATTTAAATTATGTAATATATTATTAAGAAAGAGTCTGAAAAATATCCTACAAATCAGCATATACAGCAGCACCCTTGGAACACCAACAAATACTGTTCACAGATCAGCTGCTTTAATGCCTGGATTCATGAGCATCATTATTTTTCCCCCATGTGTTTTAAAATACTACTATTTCAAGTAGGTGTTCAGAGAGGCTTAAAAGGAGGAAATTAGCAGTTCTTTAAGAACCAGATAGGTCTTCTACTTGATGGGTTATTTTAATGAAATACTAGGAGAAATTACTACCTTCTATTGCTGAAGTGATTTCTTTTTATGTAGGACCTTTAAAAACAAAAAGATTAATCTATGAAACCAAAGCTGATTTTAGCTAGCTTTGCATGGTATCAGTCAGTTAACAAGGAAAGACAACGACCATGCTGTTACAGCAAAAACTATTGGAGGTAATGAGGCTTTGTTTGTGTGTTATTTCTTTTAACAACCGTGTAATCTGTCCACCCAGAGGGAGAGTAACTCAATTTGTGCTATTTGTGTTCCCCAGTACCTGCAGAAGAAATGCTTGACAACAGCACATCACATACAGAACAGAAAACTGAATCCTCAGTTCCTGGTTCCCACAAAGAACTGGTAACAGACACCCTGAGTGCACACAACAAACCCCAGAGCTTCTCACCAGAACTTGTTGCATCTCACAGTGCACCAGCAGCGAGGCCAGCTCTATATCTTCACTGTAGCCATTCTTGAGAGGAACTGACCTAAAACCTGGGCCAGGGGAAGGAAAACAAAGGGCAATTACAGAATCCATCAAGGGGAAATTCACAGTCACAGAAATGGTGCACACTTTGAACATTCTTCAGTGCTCAAATGCTTCTCTGCTGAGAGCAGGCTCTACTATGGCAATTGCAGAGAAGCAAAAGGCAAGACTGGCAAAATTGAGAAACACCTGATTTCAGATGCTCTTGAAAAGTAAAGCCAGAGGAAGGAGCTTCATCCAGGCAGGATGAGGCATCAGAGAGGAAGGCACAGCTCAGTAATGCTCAACAGCACCTCATTATAGCTGCTGATCTCACCTGATTTGATTCCTTTGATGGGAAAAGTGGCATGTGCTAAGAAGTTGGGATCACTGAACATATCCTCCTCATAAACAACGAAGCGCAGGAACGCCAGATTTGGGTCGTAAATCTCAAATCTCACTTGCTCTGCATAAGGTGCCCAAATTGGATTAAGGCCATTGTCATCTGTAATGAAAAGGAAACATTTGCAGTATGAAGCAATAATTTCACTTCATTCACATATGAGTGTGTATCCCAGGAAGTTTTCTAGGGATATAGAAGCCCAAAAATCCTATTTGCCATCTGTCTCACGTTGTAACCTTGCTTCAGAAAGTTTGTATTTGTTTACTTGGTGGTGGGGGTGGGAGGAAACTTGGCAGGGATGAAAATCCATGAAGAAAAGCTATTATTTGTATTCAAACATATAAAACCTCCTAGGACATGTATTTGTAAAGAGAAGAAAAAGCTAATTAATTTCTCACATTCATAAGCCTCATGTTCCATATCCAAGAGAAAGCAGGAAAAGCTCTAGGAAGACTCATGTACCTTGGTCCAATTTTTGTAGCTATGCACAGAACACCAAGATTTGGTTTATGTGACACAGCCAGGAAGTTTGCTTTCTAAACTCTTGGTCACTTCTCACAGAAAGTTTAAATAATAATCTTCTCTGAAGTACTGAGGAGCCACAATGCACATTCTGCTCCTGATGCTGTGGTTATTTTCCACTGGTATCACTGGTTTGGATAATCAGAACCAGAGCCTATTTTTTACCAGAGGAACACTGTTGCATCCAGAAATACTAAATGGTGAAGTACGAAGTGGCTGAAATATTGCCCCATTTCA
The DNA here is from genome assembly GCF_028551555.1 of Melozone crissalis. Classification (NCBI taxonomy): domain Eukaryota; kingdom Metazoa; phylum Chordata; class Aves; order Passeriformes; family Passerellidae; genus Melozone; species Melozone crissalis. The sequence goes on from NW_026535785.1 coordinate 4,531,753, forward strand.
GCACACTTAAGTTCATGCACACACAAACACATTCCTTATCCAAAACTCCCCAGGACTAAGCTTTGATCAAACTTCTAATGCATTTCAAGTTAAAATATTTTACAGCCCTATACACCCAAGCTGCCTCCAAGGGGGTGCCAGTCTCAGAACCTCAGTTTAAATAAACACAGTCTGGAGCTCACAGTAGTAACTCCCCATTTGGGCCAGACTTTTGGGAACTGACTAGCACTGTTGGAGGCACTCCCAAGACAGTGTTTTTTTAAATATGCAAATACACAAACTTATGCATGTGCAACAACGTAACAGAATGGGTCTTTTTTTTTCCCTAAACTGCAATAGTACTGTTTTTTCCTAAATTTGATATACATTGAAGTTTCTCAAATTAACAGGCCCCATGATAAGAAAAAGAACAAGAGTTTGTGACTCATCAGTCTAGAGCTACAGTTAACTTACTCCCCCTGCAATGTTCATCCTCTGCTCACTTTGTTTAAGTACCCTAGAAGTAGAACCATATCCCTGCAACACAGAAACCCACAGATACTCACTCACAACTGTTGTCTTGAATTTGCTGTTGTCATATTCAGCCCCACAAATTTCAACCTCTACAAAGGGACAGGCAATGCTTCTACCAAGTTTAGGGAGATGACGAGCACCCAAAACCTGCAAAGCAACTGTAAATTAGAACCACCTCCAAAGGAAACTTGGCATCATTTTTGCTAACAGAAGGTAGCCTACAGAACAAGAGGGGGGAAAAATCCAGAACATGGAAAAGCACACATTCTCTCTCTTGAATATGTTTGCATGTATTATCTGTGCCAACAATAACAACCTCTCCAGTAGTCTGGGTAACTCAATGATTTTCATTGTAAGGAAAAAAAAAGACAATGTAGCTGACATTCATTACACACAGTGTGCAGCTCCAGGCCAAGCCCGGAGCACAAGTTCTGTTATCTTTCTTCTGTGTTTATTACATACCCATTTCAAGACATTTCTGCTTTGCATTCACAGGCCCTGTTTACCTCACCTTTAAACTGTAGTGAAGAGTAATTAATGTGTTTCTTCTTTCTCAGAAAAAATACTTTTAAAGAACCTGTCTTACTGCATAGCAATTGAAAACAGAAACAAGTTCAGCCCTGTTTGGCACCCGGTCAAGATGGCAACATTTTCCAATCATAAACTCATCTCTTGAAGAAAAATGAGAATGGCATTCAGATTAAGTCATAGCGTATTAAATATGAAGTGGGGGATCAGCTTATTAGGTTTTCTGTTTAGTTTCTATATTTCATTATAACTATCTTTCTTTCACACTCAAAATCCCTGAACTAGTTAGTCTGCTGCTAATCAATCTCCAATAGGACCTTTCTACTAAGAACTCATTTGATTGGAAATTCAAGTTAGTTAATTTGATATATTTATTAGCAATTACACAAAATCATCCCAGGATTGTGTTTTCAGTCCTATAGCATGTTCTTCATTAGCATGATAAAGACATATATTTCTTTTCAGGAACCAGTGAAGTTAGTTTTATTCGAACACGCACTGACATTTAAAAACAGTATTTTGACAACCTGTCAGATCTTGCTCTGAAACATAATAGCTTTATTTTTAGTTTTATAGAGATTTATGACTTATAAAAAATATAATTTACAAAAGAGATTTACCCTAACTGTCATAATCATCTGCAATTTCCTCTTGGAGTCATTTGGCATTGGGTCATACTCCTCATTTCTCATGCTCTCTGGCTGCAGCACGTAGCCAGTGCGTCCATTCAGGGAAAACAAGGCATGGTTCAACTGCATGTATTTATCTGGGGAGAGAGTTAAACAGTCACAGCACAAGATCCCCTGGAATAAAGCTAAGGAAATACCAGATTAATGGCTCCTCTCTGCAATTCTTTCTGGTCACCACTTCATCAGAAGGAGCTGGAAAGATGGGAGACTCTATTCCTTCAGTAACTGAATTTGACAGGCCATTTTTCACCAATTCCAATCCCAAAAAACCCCATCTCCATCCCCAGTTAGCTTCCTATCAGTGTATCACAAACTAGCTGGCCCTCACCATGAAGTGGAATACAGCCTTCCTTTGGCTGTATTCATTCTTCTGAAATTCACTTGAAATATATCTGCTTGCTTCCTACCAAGAGATGAAAGTGAAATAAATCTTTCAGGGCTTGGGGGCAGTTATGCGCAGAGACAGGGCTTTTGGAGATCTATTTCTGGGGCCCAGCTCTGGATGGCAACCTACACATGAAAAACCAAATTTCAAACTTCTCCAGCTTCTTGCAGAGAAGTTCAAATAATTAGGATGGTGATTAGAAAGCAGAAGGGCCATAAAGGGGCTCATTTACAGTGAAACAGAAGGTGGATTCGATTCTTTTTCAAAGGGAAAATTACCTGGAGTTTGGAAGTTCAGAGCCACCATCTGGGAGCCACAAAGCCAGAGGCGAAATGGGTCATAGTTGGATGAGTCAACCCTCTGCCCTTTGGGGTAGACACGAGTCAGCCCCTTCAGGTTGTACTTCAACAGCTCCAGTGGCTTTTGCTTCACAATGCTCTCAGCCTTGGTTTCCACAAAAGAACGGATTTCTCTGAAATCAGGATTGTCTACACAGGGGGAGGAGGAAGAAGAGTGGTTACCAAAGGAAGAAAGAAGTTGACATTTATACTGTATTTGCACCAAGACTTTGTTTTACTTTGCTTTGCCTTGTCCTTTAATGCAATAACTGGCACTGTTTTCAGGCAAAATGGTTGAAAATCAAGCCTGAAAGTTGAAATTGCCTTCCTGCCACATGCTTTACAGAAGGGCAGATAAGAGCCTGCAGTCATGTTCTCATCTCATCATTGCTAATAACGTACTTCTGATCACTATAACACATATTTAAATGAGACATCTTTTTCTGGGTCTAAATGGGGGGAAGAAAGGGTGAGCCAGGGTCAGCCAATGCCTCATAAAATAACTATAATTATAATGTCTTAAATGCAGTGACAGCTTATTAAAAACATTTACCAAGAAACTTAAAGAAAAAGGGCACATTTACTGGCTTCTCCAGCAGCAATGACAAAAAACTGGAATTAAAAGTACATATTTCAGTGTCAGAATCCACAGCTGCACTTACACAGGCCCAGTTATGTTATGAAGCCATACATCATTCCAACAGCTTAGTCCTGGCAAACATGTTCTCACAGTAAAATTAACAAATGCACAGTAAACCTATTTATGAAGGTTTTTTTACAAACAAATCACAAGTGTTCAGCCAGAGTTTTTAATCTCAAAAAAGTAAATTGAAATATAACTAGTGAGCTTCCCCATGGAATATACATCTGAAAGGATGTCTCTAGTTAACTAATTAAAATTTGTGACAGCTCTTTTGTGATAGATGAGCAGCACTAAGTTCCCTGGTGTACAATTTCAAAGTGCTATTGAAAACTGCCTGGGTGAAGCAGAGCTTTGTTTTCCAGTAGGACAGATTTTTATCTTCAGACCTAAAATCCCAACTAACATCTGTAAAGATAGTAGAAAGAGTAAAAATCAAATGTAATATTAAAGGCAATACCTAAATTGTCCTTGGTTTTGCTCGTTGGCTTGCAGTAGATTACTAGATCAGATAATTCAATGGCAATTAACTGATTCTTTTCCCAGTATTTCCTCCTGTTCTCCTGGAAAACATAACGAAGTTTAGATTCTAGGAACACTGAGTATTATGGCACAGTAGCTCCAGGGTGCACTCTAATGAAAGCCTTCTTTGGTGCCCAGATTCCTATCTGATACCTTAGACACTTGCACAGATGTAATGCACTTTTAGACCCAGCTCAGAGAACAGGTAATAACCAAATGCTGAGGTTTAGTTGGGGATGTTCTTATAGGGTTTTTTTTGGTGGGGACAAAGGTGTTGTTTTGTAAGCAAGGGTTTCAGTTCTTCCCTGATCAGTCATGCTTGGAATCCTGGCAACGTTTTTTTTTTCTTTTAATGTGGCTCTACTCAACTCAATTTTAGTTACATTCTTAACCCTATACCTCATATAAATGCAAATGCATGCAGAAAAAATGCAAAGGGTAGTAAAGTGTTTCTGTATCTATTTATAATCCTTGGCAGAACTAGAGTCTTGTTAGTAACTCCTAAACAGCGAAATTCAAACTCTCTGAGCATCATTTCTATGTCGTTTTCTATTTGTGCACCAAACCCATCATGTTCTGTATGGAAAATCATGTGCAAGCTTGTTAAATCCCCAGAACCAAACCTGCTCTCTCCACTTCCACGCTTGCAAGCACCTGCTCTGTGGGAGCTGAGCAGTGTTCCCTGCCAGCAGAGACTGGGAACTGCTAAAAGCAGCAGGACGTGTCCTGAGTGGAGACATTTGGGCTGGAGGCTTTTCAGGCACAAGAAGCAGCTACAGGATAAAACATGTTAGAGGAGTCCCATACTGAACAGTGATTAGCTTTGGCACCAAAGATCATGAAGCAGCAGCAGTCAGGAAGCCTTCCAAAAGAATTCCCCCAACACGACAAACATAAAAGGAATGAAAATCAGAACCAGGGAGCCACAGGTTTCCAGAATATCTCACTGAACCAGAGATTATAAATTGAAGTCAAAGAAAAAGAAAGAGGAATACAGTGTTTAGACTTGGAAATAACCTTGAGAAAAAACTGTACAAACCTCATTGTACTTAGTGATCCACCACAGTTCCCAGACATTGCTCAACAGTAACCAAAGCTCTGAGCAGCAAAAGATCACTTTTTGGTGGCATGGGCTCATTCCTAGCCAGAACCCTCTAGAGATAACCAAGCAGGAGAGCAAGGAACAGCCACCCCAGGGAGCATGGCAAGTGTCAGTACTGAGCAGGGATTACAAGAGACATGAAGCTTAGTTTTATCTTTTGTGCACAACAGACATTGTCCAAAACCAAACTCGTTTAAAAATCCCCCTGTATCACGTTGCAGCACAGTTTTAACTCACTGTGCTTTTTCCTTCCCCAAAATTCAGCCTCTTAACTGTACTGGCAACAGGGGCCTTTCCTCATCTTCATCCCCTTCCCTTGCAGCAGTCAGTCTGTCATGTGAACTTTGTGGAGGCCACGCTGTGAGAAAAGCCTCTCAACTGACAGAAATGGGTTTTAAAGCATCTTTGAACACAGACTGTTTAATACTTCTCCAACTGTACGGAGAGAGAAAAAGCTGCCAGGCTCCTGAAGAGCCATTGTTGTAACATAAAAAACATTCAATTTGGAGGCACTTCTTTTAGGTCGTGTTCCTCTTTTTCTCATTTTTACTTCTAAATGAAAGCCTGGCACAAGAACTGTATCTCTCCTCCCCCAACAACAGGTCAACAGCTCCTGTTGCTTCTCCCCTTGCTGGATTTACAGTCCTCTGCTTGAGATATCAACTTGTCTGCTATAAATAGGATCAGGACAACCCTCAGAGCACTCCCACTCCACATGACAGATAAACACCATGAGCATGAAACACTGAAACACATTTTCTATCAACCATATCACCCACTTAATAAAAGATGAATAAAAGCAACAAAAAAGAGTATCCTTAAGCACAGCCAAAGTAAGGATTTTTTGGTCAAGACAAAGACTTCTTAAATACTAGAAAAGATTACAGGGAGGTAAATTAGTGCATCAGAACAGGAACAGCAAGTCCTGAAGAATATCTTTCAGTGGCAGTAGAGGGACATAGAAGCTAAACTTAGGCAGAATCCTTGAATCTCTTGGCAAGTATTAGGAAATACTACTATTGAAGCACTGGGAAATCCAGAATGTGGTAATTAGTTACAAATAAAGTATTAGCCAAGCAATCCTCTATCAGTGCCACTGTATTCACTGCAAAACAGAGTTAGCAAAGAGGACAAGAAGAGTTTAGGGAATGGCAGCTCAGATTTCACACACCCTCACTGGTGGATTCACAGCTCTGGAAAGAACTGTCTGCCATCAGAGCTTCTGCTCAACACTGGGATGAACCAGTGTGACCAGATGGAAAATTGTAGTGGTATTCACCCCGGCCTAGCAAGCACACTGCACTGAGGGGCAGGGTGCAATACAGTACTCAGCTGGAAAACTCCTGTTAACCTCAATTTACATAAAATGCTAATTCATGTACTATTCACCAGAGAGGTTATGGAACAAGATGCACAGCATCAATAAAATGAGCAGACAACAGCAATATGCAAGAGGGTGAAGGACCATGTGAGAGAAACATTTAGCAGTGTAGGGCAGCTAAAGACAAAAGCTATTGCAAATTTATAGCAGCACATTATTAAAACAACAACAGATGAATTTGCAGCAATACCTCTTCTGCTGTTTTCCAGGTGATCTCACGGATACTTTGGTACCATTCAAAGAGTTCTTCTACTTTATCAGTTGCAAACTCAACACATGGATCTTCTGGATTCTTAGGTTCCAGAATGAAGACAAAAGGCTTTTTGTGTTTTCCTTGTGGCATTTTCACTGTTAGATAATACCATAGCAAGAAATTTATACCGAAATCCAACAGCTCTTTCTAAGGTGTCATTGTTGATTTATTGCAGCATTTAGTATTACCAAGTTTCAACATATTAATTCTGCTGGCTATATTAATACAAGTAGGTGTTTGAGGGGTTTGTTTGGTTTTTTTTTAAATCTCTCCTGCTTAAGATAAAAGAGTCTACTTAATAGAGAAAGGTCAGGAGTCCATATATAAGCATCAGAAAATACACACCAACGTTGTATGTATTGAGCACCAGGATGCCACGACACAGAGAGCCCAGTGGGTTGTCCTCAATGATCTGAAAAACATTTAAATCTGACCCTAAATCTCTTGAGTGAACACACACAGGACATTAACAAATAATAAATGTGCACCATTAAATCTAATCTCAGCTTTACTGACAGCATGCTCACCATAATGTTTGAAAGCCTGTTTTCATATCCAAAAAACACACAAGGATCTCTTCAGTGAGAGAAGTCAAAACAAGACTACTTTGTGGTAGCTCCTGTCCTGACATAACTGCTGCTTTTTCAACTCTGCTTAAGGTTACAATAACCAGGGGGGAAGAAATGCAATACTTGTGGTTTTCTCCAAAGACTTCTGCAAAATCACTGGAAGTGCTTCAGAAGAACATAAGAATTCAATGTTTTATTTTTGAAATCCAAAGATGTCAAAACTTATTACTGTTCAGTTCTGTTTTCTTTTGTTCAAGAGCTCTTTGTCCAAGACAGAGGACCAAATTTTTTTAGATTCTTTTGACAAACAGGATTGGTTTATGCATAAAAACTTAATAATGGAGAGTAAAACCACTCAAGGTGTGTTTGGACATACAATTTTCTTATTTGTAAATATTAAGACAGTGATTATACAGGGAAACCAATTAAGTTCCAGGTTTTAAATGTTATTGTTTAGCCAAACTATGAAAAATTTACACTGTTCATTATTTTTATTAGCAGGAAACAACCAGAATCTCCTAAAGCCTCACCAATTCAGCTATCATAAAATCATAGATATGTGGGGGTCCCTTCCAACTCAAGATATTCTATCTCCTTAAATAGCTTTCAGCAAGGGATATCCTGACAAAAATATTCAGCACCAGAGAACAATGAAGAATGCATAGATCCCTCTATTCTGCTCCCTCAAACACAGCACATGGAATTGTGAGTGTATAAACCAGACTTCCACTTCAGCAGGTAGCCAAGGAAATGCAGCAAACCATTACCCTCACCTGATTTTCAAGCTCAGCAGAGTTATCAGATGACAGATCTTCAACATAATTAGATGGAAAATAATGTTGGACTTTTTCTCCATAATCCCCCTTCCACCTGAATTTAAACAGACAAGTAGAGAGAATGGAAAAAAAAAAATTAAAGTGCTTCAAAAGACTATTAATGAAGCAATAATCCCCAAGAAATTGGTCATTAATACCCTACACTAGATGGTCTAGCTGCCTATCACCAAAAATATAAATGATGAAGTAGCTAAGAGCTCTAACAAAGCAATCATTAACTGTAGTAACAGATGATTTCAGAGGGATTACAGTTACTGTAAACTGCAATTAATGACTTAAGAGGCTTTTTCCCCCACCAGTACTAAAAACACTATTATGTGGTTGATTACCCTGTAGAAACTACAGGGAAACATTAGATTCCCAAGCTTTCCAAGCAATTTACAAGCCAGCTAAAAAAGAAAACCTGTTATGAAAGGAGACTGTACAGAGCACTAAAAAAGGTGGGTTTGAGAAATGCTTAGCAGAGCAAGAACAGAAGAAGAGCAATGATTGCAATGACTTCCCAAAACACAAATGTTCAGGAAGGATGGAGGTATTATGGGAAAAATAGGGGATATACCACACTATGGAGGTTCTGCAGGTTGAGGTTATTGCTGTGGGATAGAAAAATGAAAAAGACATGAAAAGAGAATTGAAGATGAGGGGATTTTGTGTTTGGGTTGGTTTTTTTTTAATATACTGGCATAAAGATTTGTAAGGGCACAGTTAATAAGCAGCAATCAGACAACAGGCAGTTTTTAAAAACTATTACTCAAAGCTCATTTTTTCCTCCATCTAGAAAGTCACCAGAAGTCCTCCCAGGAGGAATCTTTGTCCTTACCAGCCTCCAGTTTCCTTTGTGACATTATGAATTAAAGCTCCTCGAGAGAAGCTCAATTCATCACTCCTTTTGGCTCTGTAGTCATACAAGGCTTTCACTGTTCTCTGAGGCTTTAAGAGAAACAGAGCAAAGGGGTCATCTGAGGGGACAGGTCAGAAAATAATCAATAATGCAATCTTAAAACAAAAAAAAAAAATAGGGCAGATTGGATTTTTTTGTTGTTGTTGTTATGAAGCTTAGAAACAAAATACTGAAGTTCCTGAGTGACATCTATTGGTGGAAGTAAGTGATGCTACTTTGGTACTACACAAGTATCAGCTTGGAAAAAAAAGAAAAAGAAAAAATAAAATCTTTCTTAGGTGCTGCAACATAATTAAGGTAGAAAACATAAACCCAAAAATTTTTAAAAACCCAAAGTGAAATATAAATCCTCTATTTTTATAACACATTGGAGTTTTCAGGCTGAGGTGCCTACAAAACCTCCACTTCAAAACCCCATCAGCAATCCTGCTGATCACACTTCCTTTGGGAAGACAAAGTTTCAGCAGGATGAGCTAAACCTTTATCTTGAATTTACTCCTACCCAAATGCTTCAGCAGCGATGCAAATTCACCAGCAAAAATTACTAAAAAGAATTAGTGACAAAATTTACAAGCAGGTGATTCTCATGAGAATTTGCAAGTAGGCAGGCACTGCAAGAATTACAGACAAGTAATGTTTGCTGGGACACTTGTTTTTAAAACAGAATATAAAGGATAAAAATTCTAATAATTCATTAATAGACCAAAGGCACCAAATTTTTATAGAAAGCATGTGAATAAACTCTGCACTTATTTGTGCATGCAGAAGATCTTTGCTAATGGAACAAGAGTACACAGACACCCACAAACACAGAAATTTTCATGTTGTACTTTCTTTCCTTGAAGATGTGGCCTTCTCAAATTAAACCCTCTCACAGGTATTTAATTTGGAGACCCACAAACCAAATCACCTCCACAGACTCAAGAGCAGAAAGTGCCCAAATTCCCAGACTGAGTGAATCTCTACAGGATTTGCACACAAGAAAATGTGTGGGTACAAATTTTAACAAGAAGCTTGAAAAAAGTCACACCCTTTCAATTTCTGTTGTCCAGTTCTCCCCCTAAACCAAGCAGCCTGATGCTTTCAATTCTTTTTATTTCTGCCAACAGGAAACCAACAAGTCTCATTTTCAGAGGTCTACAGTAAGTGTGAACATATCTCTTAAAGCATACCACTGTGGGGGTGATTTCACTGGGCTCCACATACATCTTGACTTCATAGAGGGAATTAATATCTTTTTCCTAAAAACAAGGAAGAAAAAATAATCAAGTTTCAGGAATCAAGAAGTTATAAAAGTACTTCATGTTTATTGAACATTTCTTTCTGAAACCACCTTTCTGACAGCACACAGGCCAACAGAAGAGGAGGGAAGCCAGTCATCTCTGTGTGTTTTGCTCACTTCTACAGTTGAACATAACCGAAGATGAGTATGTTATTTAATCTGTCTATGCCTCAGTTTAATGAACTGAGTAAAACCTGGTGAAACAGAAATACCTCATAAAGGTATCTTTTAATCAGTCAAAAGATTTTTTTATTGTGAATACTCTTCTATGTGCAACCAGAAAAGAAATATCTGCACTTATGATTTCTGTGTTACAGTACTTCAGTACCAGCACTGGTTTCATTATTAGATGACTCTACAACAATATACAGAGTCGATTTTTCATTTTATCCTCTCCTTGTGATTCCATCAGAACCCAGCACTAAGATACAGAACCTTTGCTATAGGCAACATCATAAAAAATCCTGAGGTATAAAATCTTTTTAGTCTCTTTTAGACTCCCCAGAAAAAACAAAATCCTCCGGTTTTGATTTCTGCAGATCTGCCAGATGTAGTTTCCTGCAGCTTCAAAAAGACATATACTTGAAAAGTGAAGACAGCACCTCAGGCTTTCCAAAGCAAAACTCCCTCAAAATGAAACACATCCATCCAGAAAACAGCCCTTTATCCTCAGTTAATTATCCAGGCTCCTTGTTTAGTCAATGGCTAGAGAGATTTCCTCTCTAGCCTGGGGAGATTTCCTCATGCTTATCTCACAGTGAGCTTTCAGAGGTACCTTTTACCACAGAAGGCAGTGGGACACCATCCCTGAAATGTCCAGAGTGAGAGGCACAGCAGAGTATTTCATTTTTTTTGAAGCACTTAGCAACTGGCATCTGCATGATCATTTTAAAATCAATGCCCACTTCAGCCATAGAATTCAGGGCCAACTGTAGGCAAGGCTATTACCAAAAAACAATTTTAGTAGTGCAACGACCCCCAGTACACAGTGGGGCTTCTCTAAGCAAATAATCATCAAAGATGAAGCTGCTCTTCACACCTTTGTGAGAGAAGTCAGTATAGACATCTCAATTTCATAGAAATTGATCTGCTTAACATCCCGCAGAGATCCCGTACCAGAACCAGAGCCCAGCCCAGTCCATCCCAGCCCATCCCAGTACCGTGCTGTAGCGCTCCAGCAGCTCCTCTGTCACGGGGTAGCGCAGTTTCATCTTCCTGTACAGCGGGTGCTTCTCGTAGTAGGTCACCAGCTCCACCAGGCTCTCAAAGTAGGCCGAGGTGCCCAGCACAAAGTGCCGCCCCTCCTGCTGGATTCGGAAATGCTTCACCTTCCCCTCTGCCCTGCAGAACAAGGGCACAGCTGTCTCTAGCAAAGCCTCCTTTATTCAATTATTATGGTTATTTAATTATTTTGATAGTTATGGAAATCAGTTTTTAAAGAAAAAAAATTTCTTGTGCTTGGACGCAAGGTTTGTGTTTGCAGTAAAACCATCCATTGACAACCATCCCATCCAAAACGACCCTACACCCTTTTCAAGCTGTTGAAGTTTTGGTACTCCTTGTTTTTCCTGGTGTGAAATGGTTTTATTGAGATGCTGCAGCTCCTGTTACTTCAATGTCCACCTTGGTAACAGCAGAAAACTTCACCCCATAGTAAACAGGAGACTGGGGAATTTTGGACAACTTCAATACATAATAAGCCATGCAAGTAAGCAACTTTATATTTTGCTAAACTATGCATTTTCAGAGAAACATAATTTGATCTGAAGGCATGATGCAGAACATCACAGTTCTATATATTTCATTAATGCTTTTTCAAGAACCACAAAACTGTTCAAAACTATTTCCCCTGGTAAGAGAAGCCAACAATTTCACTTTGACATTTCAGTTTTATGACAGGTCAAGATTTCTAGGGGATAAGGACATAGAATCATTGATGAACCTGCATCTGCACTGTAGTCTTGAAGGAAACTTTAAAATAACACTCTTCAGCAAGGAGTGTCAGGGAATGAAAGAAGGGCCACCCATAGTTCTGTATGGGAAGAACAGGACAGCTGGTGCTCAAACAATCTTTATAAAAGCATAAAGGTTCAGGCCAGTCACAAATTAACTCTTGCACATACTCTCATACATGGACCTGCTGCACAAATCAACCACGCTAATCATTCAAAATTTGAAAGGAAGAAAATATCATTATTTTTTTTAAAGAAAAACCAGAGTATTGTTGGGCTGCTAGGCAAGGTAGTCCTACCTGTCTTTTCTTACCTGAAAGTCATGGCAAAAGAATCAGGTTCATCTCTCTTTCTAATGAGAAAGGCTCCATCGCGAGGAATTCGCATGAGCATGTCTTCTGCCTCACCCCGACTCAAGTTGTTATAGTACCAACTGCAGCAGTGAAAAACCAGAATGGGCAAAGCATTACAAGGCTTGTCAAATGTCATTTTTGGAAAATAACAGACAGCGTTATTAACAACAGAGTTTCAAACATTCTAAGAAAAATTATGCATTAGATTTTCCCCACCTTGGCACCTACGACAGCAGTTTATTACAAAACATTGTAAGACAGCAGTTTATTTTGGATGAAAGCATCAAGAATATATCAGAACACCTTGTCTGTCTGAAATAATAAAACATAAATCTGCATTTGTTCCTGAAACAAAGGCACTGCATCCCGCTTTTAGTCTGCCATTCGGTTTTCAGTATTTATTCCATTTTGACATAGTAGATTTAAGATAATGCCTAAACATAGGCAAAAGAAAGACACCAGGGATTTGTATTTTTTATTCAGAGCTTGATTTTATCTTTCACCATAGGGATGGACCTGTCTTGGATCCAATGTGCCTTCAGTGAAGCTGTGGCCACTTATAATGGCAATATATCTCCAGCTTATGCAGAAAGGCAGGAAAGTCTAACCCTTAAATTCTCTTTCCCAAGTCACTGGCCACCAAAGTAATCTATGGGTGGTCAGTGACTCCCAGATCCCAGCGGGACAAAAAAAAAGGAATTTTAAAGTCACTGATTAGTATTTTACATGCAAATATTTACTTTTGCCCACTGCACAGAAAACAAAACAAAGGGCAGCAATAACAATGTTCTGCCAAAAAACAAGAGCAAGCTCTGCCCAGGATCTGTGGCAGACAATTACCAGCTGGAAGTAAACACTGTGCTTAGTTCCTATCACACGGGGTGAAGATAGCCTAACCATCTCTGACAGGGTGAGGTGGAGGGTGGGGTTAGGCAAATGTAGCTGTTTGGGCTCCCTGCCCCAGGAACAGAGCTTCCAGATGGCACAGGCCATGACCACTTAGTTGCCAAACCACAGCCAACTACTGAACATCCAACCCAACCCACTGGGTGTTGTAAAACACTGCACAGACAAAGGAAGAATTGGCACATTTCCACAGCATTACAGTTCTCACTGATCTTCCAGTTGCTGCTAGGAAATTTGCTTTCCCAGTCACCGCTCTTTGTTGTACCAGGTTCTCACAAAGTCATTGCGACCCCTCAGCGTCTTTCAGGAAGCCTATTCCTCAAACTTCCACAGACAAGCAACTCTGATTTGTGCTCCTGAATCCAGGGAATTTTCTATGCAAAATTCCCACCTAAAGCAAGGCAAGGACAGTGACATGAGAGCAGTGCTTGGCTTCCATACGTACTCTTTGGTCTCGTGAGGGCTGGGGTTGGGCACAGCATCCGTGAGGCGCAGCTCGAACTCAGCACATCGCAGGTGGGCCTCCTTGTAGTGTTGGATGAGATCATAGATGCTGTCAAAGGTCAGGTTGTCTGTCAGGTAGTATTTCACAGCGTCCCCATCACTGGTGGAACGGATCCGGCAGTGCTGGACTCTGCCTGACCTCCTGGAGTAGAGGGTGCATAAGGGAAATACAGGGCTTGTAACAGATTTTCTTTTTTCGAAGCATTTCCCCACCCATTCCTGGTCAACTACTTGAGGAGCTTGTGAAGAGGCAAGAAAGCTGTGTCACCTCATAAAACAGCCAAAGTAACAAACAACAAACATTCTGACAAGGGAGGTTTACAGGACCAAAAACAATAATTTCCAACTTACAGTAGTTTAAAATGTGGCATAAACTTACTGTGCAAAACTTGGCCTAACAGCTCTCTGGGTTAGAAATCCATCTGACACTATTCCTTGTAATGCTCCAACCAGAAGAAAAAAGAAAACACCAAACCCAGACAAACAAATCCCCCATTAAATCTGTATGACAGTGACCGTACCAGAACGACAAGGTGTAGTCATCGGGGAAAGCTTCACTTTCCCTAACCAGGAATGTCCCATCCTTGCCACCCATTTCAGCACAATATTCCTGGAGCAGTTTCTCAGCAGTTGTTCTCCCCCCTTTCATTTTCCCATGGAACCATTTCTCTTTTAAGTGCAGTTCAGTTCGTTTCACTTCCTAGACCAGAAAATAAGAATTTTTTATAGCACATTTCTAGTTTTATGACTTTGAAACTAAGTAGTTGTTATTGGTTATATATAACCATCTATAACCACTATTTCAGGATTTCAGTTCTTCCTAGGCCTGAACTCTCCAGCCAATCACCTTTATAATTAGCCTGCTATACCATCCACAGCAGCCAAGTAACACATTAATAACACAATACACATGAGTTCATTCTGCTTAGTTTGAGAATAGCAGTAATACTTAAAAGACTTAGTGCAAACATCAGCATTAGCACAGAAGTACTGAAGTTATATTTCACTGTCCTTGTACTCCTCCTTGCAAGTCCTCCACTAACAGAGGGAAAAGTTTATTAGCCTTTATTAAAAATAAGGTTAATTAGAGTTGACCTTGGCAAAGACCCTTTTATAGTTTTTTATCCCCACACTTGTCATCTAATACAGAATCTCTAAAATTTCATCAGGATAAAAAATACACATCTGTAGACATTGAAATAATCTGAAATAATAAAAAGAACATGCTTAAACAATAAAACACAGCCATCACCTTGGATGAATCATCATCAGCATTCTGTTCTATATCATCACTGAATGAAAGCTTTTCATCAGCAATAGCGCAGTAGTGCCGAGTCCATTTCTGAAAGTTGGGAGTTAAAAGTTAAAACCATTAACAGAGGGAAACTCACTAATCACTCTCAACCACAATCTCAAAACATGGTGCAACAATAAAAAAAAAACTGTCTTCCCCTCATCCATACTTCTTCAACTGACAATATTACTTACAGAAATATTAAGGAAATTCACGTAAATTTTCAGTACTACAGAACTGATCAACAACTTGTAGCAGATGTCATAGAAATAATACCTGTTCTATTGTGTCCCACATGTAAAGTTCTCCTTGTTGCTTCTTTTCTTCTTTCTTTTCTTCCAAGTTCACATCAATGTCTCCCTTTGGCCCGAGTTTTTTGTGCTTAAAAAACAGGGAAAAAAACAAACATTCACACATTCAGAGATAATCACACAAAATCAGTCGTAGTCTTTCAGCACATTCAGAGTTACTGGAAGTATCTCTCTCTATTGCACACCCACCTTCTGTCATTATCATAACAGCAACTGTTCCACAAGGAATAACAGGGCTGGAACTTGTTTCTTTAAAATTTAGATCCCATTAATAAAAGTTAAAAAAACTAGCAGAGGTATCACTGAAGCAATGAAGAAACAAGTAGTTTGATAAGATCTCCCCATTCTTTGGAGAACAGAAAACATGAAGTGACACATACCAAGAAATAAGGATAAACAGGAATCCTTCTGCAGAAAGTAGCACAGAAGGAACAAAACTCAAAACAAAAGGAAAAGATAAGGAATTAAAATGAATGAGGAATTCACCCTTTTATGAGAAAAATTAGTACAAGGGAAATCTCTTGTGAAAAAAGGGGTCAAGTTCTACTTTCTTTAGAGAGTTCACAGAAGTGTCTCAACGGGCCACAGGCAACATCAATTACTTAACTGCAGTTAATGATGGAATTAATCATCTCATATCAGACCTCAACCATGTTCAGTTCTGCACAGCCTACTCTTGGCTGATTTCATTTTGACAGGCCTATCTGAAAAATCTCACAGACCAGTGAAGTAGGTGTTGCCTGTGACTGTTTGCTGACAACATTTTCCAAACAAAAGCCAAACAACACAACCAGCTCACTGGCAGGTGCTGATCTATTTAAAGACTTGTCAATGCTCTTTTAGACAGCACAGAGTGATATGGATGCTCTCTTGTGCACACTCATAATAGTTTGCAATTCCCTTTAAATCAGATCTGTCACATTATTATTAATCATGTGCCTCCCTCTCTGCTCTGCACGGAGACAACAGACAGTCTGGAGAGAACAAAAAAAATCCCAAAAACTTAAGCACAGAAGTTTTCCACCTTATAGTGGGGTTCTGGTTTTTCCAATCTTACATTCGAGAGCATATTCTTATACCTATCTACCCTTATTTCTTCCATTCAGATGTCTAATACATAGGATGCAATACTGTTACAAGAGCAAGAAAACAGAAGCACAGACAAAAGTAATTATTATTTTACTACAGAGATCACAAGCAGCCCTGAGATTGTTCACCAAATTTTGCCGTTTGAAAAGTTTCAATCTGAGAAACCTTTTGCTTGTGTTGTTGTTGCACAACAAAGCTCATAAAACACCTGCACTACCCACAAGGTCCTACACTGACAGGGACTGCCCTTTCAGAGCAGTCCCTCTGTGTTTCACAAGTGGCTCCCTAAACTGCATATTTAAATCACACTGACTTAGCAAACACTCATCAATTTGTGAAATCTTTACAACTTCAGTGTGCAGCCGCAAGAGCTTTGGGTTTCACTTGAATGAAGGGCAGTCTTTGAAAAAAAAACATAGTAATACTGATCTATCTTCCTATTCAAGAACATACTTATATCATTTTTAAGCAGGCCACATGGTGTAAAACGTGTGTGATGAAACATCTGCAACAGCGAACCCTCACTGAAATTTAGCAGTGACATTTCAGGAGGTGGAAGACCTTTAGAAAAGAGCTGACGTTTGATCTGGCACTTGAACTGCCAACACTTTACTGCAAAGGAAACCAAGAGGAAGCACTTTAATACAGAGTTTTACAGAACACTGTACATTATTGGCAAATGTAACCAGTAAGCACTTCAAGCAAGGGGTTTCTTGAAACTAATCTGTGAAGTCAGGAACAGTATTTCAGGCCCCTGCTCTTATTCTCCTATTTTCTCTCCCAGCACACAAAGCAAGCCTACCTTGATGATGATTTTTTCTTTCAGCTGGGTTGGTGATGGGAGCTGATCTGCACTGGCTTCAACAGGCTTCATCAAAAGCTGATCCCCAAACACCTCCTTGAACACTTTGGCCATGTGTCGCTGCTGCTCCACACTGCAGTGCTCTTCAATTGACAGAATCACTGGGTATCTTTGGTGGACAAAACCAAAGTGAATGAAGACAGTTTCGTTTTGCTACAGCTGGCAAGGCAAGGAAGACAACACCCTCCCTCAGCCCCCAGATAAGAGAAAAATATTTTAAGGAAACAAGAAGACAAAAGGAAGATACAGACACAACAAATAATAACAGACGTGCAATCACAGAGTTGCCAAGGTCAGAAGGGACCTGTGAAGGCCCATCTAATCCAAACCCCTTCTTTGGGAAGACCCAATTCCTAGGTTAGATCAGGTTGTTCAGAACTTTATCCAGCTAAGACTTTAGTATCTGGAAGAACAAAGACTCCCTCCCAGTTCTTTGGGTGCAGATTCACTGCTAAAGCACCATCATGTGAAAATTTGTTTCTCCTCTCCTCAAAATCATGTCTGTTTTCCTTCACATGTACTCTGAGAAGAGTCTGAAACCATCCCATGCATGGTTGTCACTAACACTAAGGCATCCCATGTTATGGTTGTCACTAACACAAAGTTCCTGTGCAGACACTGATCCACATGGGAAAATATTGCATCTCTGTGTCCAAGTGGTAACATGGAAAAACAGGACACTGACAGCTTGATTTCTTCCCCAATTATTGGGTAATATTTTTCATGTTAAGGGCATCTCAGTACAAGTTAAAGAAGGGCAGAGATGCAGCTCTAAACTGAAGTTACCACTTCAGGAGACACGCTAAGAGTTCTGTATCTTCTCAGCTAAGACCTTCCCTATAACAGAAACACCATGTGACAGACTATTCTTTGTCAATTGTACCATTTTGTTTATTTTTTGTAAGATTTAAGACAGACTATTAAGCATTTGAAGTTTCACTTGCAACTTAATAAAAGAAGACCCAAAAAAGGAGCTGGAAACACTATACTTTAGAGTATTCACTGTCTTCCTTAGCAACAAATGGTTACGCTCTGGAACTCCTCCTCAAAACAGCATCTATTAAACACCCACATGTGGCAATAATGAAGGCTATTGGAATCCATTACTCTCTGATTACTTTTTGCTCTAGATTACAGAGAAATTCAGTTCAGAAAGGTCTAAACACATGAAAACAGGCTGAAGGAAAATAAAGCGTACTCAGATGTAACAAAGGCATGGTCTTTGATTGCCTGCACTACATCATCGAATTTGATTTTTGTTGTCCGTGTCCATCCATGGTAAATGATGGGTTTCCCATCAGGACCATCCCAGCAATCCACTAGGAAACACAAGCAGTGGGAAAAGTAAGAGACCTGGTAGCTCCTGAAATTACTCTGGTAAGAAGAATACATCCAAAACTTCAGTGTTCTATATACTGATTCATAGACCTTAATATTCTAATAAAATATCCCATCAGATGAATTTATTCTCTCACAGAGGAAACTGAATTTACTTAACTAAGAGCAAGACAAATAAAATACATTACAAAATGTTCCCAAAGCATAATTGTGTGGGAATCTGGAAATAAGAGAGTCAGGCAACTATAGTGTCAATCTACTAGTTTACAGTAATTTTCTAGGGATAAATACACTCCAACAAGTGACAAGCTGAGAGCTTCTGTCTTTTGTTTATTTCAACCCTGAAACTCTAATTTGAGATACATTTTGCATTAGTCAAATAAACAACATGAAATTGAAGTGAAAATTCTCCATAAGGAACACAATAAGTACAGTGCTGCAGACACATACACAATTGCTGGAGAACAAAGACATTAACTGATTTACAAGCAAGTTAAACAGGATGACAAAAGGCACAACATCACAAAAATCTCTGTGCCTTAGGCTTGTCTGTATTACAATGAAGGTAAATAAACTATCTATGCTATACAAGTACTCCAGCTTAAATCCTAAGCTTTCATATGGATTCACGATTTCATTTTTGGTGTAAAGTGAGAGGAGATTTAGGAAGAGTCTCTTAAAACTGCCTGGGAACAAGAATCAGAGGAAGTGAACAAGGCATTGGTGAGAAATAAGAAAAACAATTTAGGAATCAGTGATTTTATATGACTAACTTCAAATTCAGAAAGCAAACAGTTCTTGATTTCAGTTCTTTTTTCTTTCTTGGTAAACAGGGGAAACTACTTGTACAGACCAAATGTTACAAACCACTCCACAAGGTCTTTACTCACACTCAATACATCGACATCCCATCCTGAGGCACCTGATGTAAGCTTCTGTGGAGGATTCACTGCGAAGCTGATCTCCTGTCAGGTACCTAAGGAGCAAAAGGAACTGTTAAAAAAGAGAGGCAGTCAATTTCAACCAGTTCTCACTCACTTATGAGTGACATTTTGCCTCCTCTTATGGACAGTGTATGTTGATTTTTTGGTTGTTGTTGGTTTGTTTTGGTTTGTTTTGGTTTGTTTCAGTTTTTCTAATTCTGACGGAAGAAACAGACTTTGCTGAACTTGATGCTATCAGGTTTTTGAACAGACCAAATTAGAGCAGGTTAAAGGCTCAATCTAAATAGCAACCAACCTGAAATCCTTCTAGAGAGCAAATCATGAGCTTTGAAACCCACCTAAACCTCATCGTGCTCATGCATGAGCATGTGAAAGGTATTTAGAGTAATATCACACCTTATACTTCAAAATACACCTGCATGCTATATCCATATCCACTTTATTGCATTCCCTGCATTATTTTATTTGTTCATCTCTCCTCCCTCTCTTTACACCTTGTTTTCCACTACAGTGCCAGATGAGCAAATCCCCTTCATTTGAAGACAGTTCAAACTCATCATCACATACTTTGTACAATTAATGAATTCTGACATGAGCTCAGTGAGGCCGTTGGTGCTTGGAAAAAAAGGAAGCCCCTTCAGTAACTTAAATTCTTGAAAGCAGAGAGGCTTTCAGAACAGTTTAAACTCAATACTTTATATTTTTTACCAGGACTTTTTATTTTCTACCAGGACGGATTATTACTTGTGTTATATTCAAAACTAAGATAAACCAGTTTAATCCACAGGACTTGCGTTTTCTGGAAGCTGAGTTATATCTCAAAACCTCTAAGATCTTATGAGAAGGGGAAAAAAGAGTCACAGAAACTCCATTTGTCACATTTAGACCACACTGTAGGAAGGTTTCACACATCCACACAGCACATTTCTGGCATAATTTAGTCTCTCTCACATTTGTACTTTTTTTGAACTGGGATAGACAATGGGACTTCTGGTAACTTACGTGTTATGAGAGGAGGAAATCCAGTAGTGGGACAAAGGATTATTCATGTCCTGCACATCTATTGAATCATATTTCTCATCCCAAATACTGTTTTCTTTTGCAAATAGGTAAGCGAGGAACTACAATACAAAGAGACTGAATTTAAACATTTTTACCCTATGAGAATAAAAGAAACCCAGCAATGCAGCAAGAGGGGACTACAAGTCCTGACACCCAGTGAAAATTCTGTGAAAGAAGTCTATGAGAACTACTACAAAGCACCATTATCTCACCTCATCAACAAAGAGGAAAGGTTCAGCAGTTTCTCTCATAGTGTCATCAATAAACTTTGTCATTCGTTCTCGGACTTTACTGAGATCCTGTGCCCAAGATTCCTTCAGATAATTGCAATACAGTAAAAAAAAAACTTTAGAAGTGGTGTTATTCAGTACTAAAATCAAACAAGGAACAGAGAGATCTACAGAGAGAGACACACTATCTAAGTACATATGTGCATTGACAGGGAAAAAAGCTGGCCTGCTTGGACATGCCTTAACTATAATCTCTTTCATTTCTAAGTGCCTTAGAAAACAGTGCCTTAGAAAACATCCTTTGAAAACAGTGAAATTGGGAGAAAAAGAAAGTAGCAAGCTTACACAGGAAGTGTAGGTCTCACTTTTCAATCACATTTGCAAACCTGGAGCTCAGCAGTGCCCAGCAAATACTGCACCATTTTTTCACATGGAGTCTGTGCTAAATAACATTACAGGAATCCATGAAGACACATTTCCAATCCCTGCCTTCATCCTTATCTGCTTGCTGGCATGGGACATCTAACTGGCTCCATTCAATAGGAAATTACCTCTGACTGCAATGCAGGCAGGCAGCAATGTGAGAGCTGCAAAAATGGGGCCACGGCCAAGGCATCACCCCAGTGCTCCTCTGGTGACAGCAGTGACCAGACCAGGCATTCATCTCTGACTGCACACAGCATTTATTTCTAACCTTGTCTGTTTATCTACATGACTAAGTGGAGGCTTGTTAAAACCTTATTTACTTTGTCCTCCCTCTTGTCCTCTGGTGCACCTTCAGAAGCTTTATACAGATGAAAAATAATAGTTCTTGTGGACTTTAATGGAGAAGGAGAAATCTTTTCAAGGCCCAGTATTACAGTGGCATCAATCATATTCTATGGCTCTTCACATTTCTTTTTAATGAGCACAGAATTCTGTGATACAACCCCAAGAAAAGGAGTTCAGTATTTCTGTAACCTTCCCACCTGCTGCTCGTGTAGCAGGAATCTCTGGAAGTCATGGAGGTGAACTGCTGAAGCATCTGGACGGTCAGTATTTCTTTAAAAAAAGAAAGGGAAAGTGAAGCTAAAGAAATAAGATAGGTTAATCAGATGTTACAGCAGAAGATTACATGGGTTTGTACCTTGGATTTACAGTATAAAGGTGCTGCCACCAGTAAGAGACTTTTTGTAATTTCAATGGGATTTAGAGGAGGCTTTTATCATCCAATTACTCATTTTGAGCCTCCTGGATTCCTGATGTACTTTTGAGAGGGATTCATTGGGAAAAGCATCAAATCTGTAGCCATTGCTTTGTAGCAAATGAGCTGCATTAACTTGACCAGGGTTTCAGTAAGTTTAGTTTAGGCACAGGAAAAAGCTCCTTTTAAATTATCACAGAGCCACACTTCACCAGCAATTCCTTCTTTGTAATATTTAGATGAACTACTGTGATAGACCTAAATCTTCTGAAAAAGGGGGCAAGGTGCAGCTGCACCAAGGAAAAGTGGTATCACTGATGTGCCTTCTGTAAGTCACAAACACAGCAGCACCTGGTACCAGGAAGGTGCTTACAAATCTGTGCTTTTAAACAGCCTCACAGTTTATTACATGACCCAGAGTTAAGGAAATACTCAGAGCAAATTTTATAGTTACTTCCTTAATCTGTTAGTGTCATATTCAAAACTAAGATAAACCAGTTTAATCCACAATCAGCAATGCCTGGCACCTTCCTCATGCTGTACACATCTTACTTAAACTTTCAAGTCCATCAAGTGGAAGATGCAGAAACCATTACTATCAGCATTCAGCTCAGCTCTTGGCAAAGCCTGTGCACCACACCACTCTCCAGACTGAAGCAAAACTTTCTGCATCAAATTGTCCTTCTACAGCTCTGTTCAGCTCTTTATAAAATCAGAGGACAGGCAACTTCAGTCCATACCATTTTTGTAGGCAGAAAGTAAAAAGCAATCATCAGGACTTACTTGCAATGTAAATTCACCTTTCTGAATGCAAAAAGAGTCAACAAAAAATAAAATTAAAAAAAAAAGTGAGCTAATATAAAAACAATCCTGCAACACTACAACCATATGAAAATGTGGAAAAATAATAGAAATGAAAAGTCTCACCCAAGAATGAAAACAGAGGAATCCTTTTTGAATTCATCAAGAATCTTAAAACAAAAAACAAACAAACAAAAACATCAAACATAAAAAAAAGGAAAAAACATAAAGAATAAAAAATATCCAATTTTCTATCTGAGTCCTTCTAATAATGTCCATTGGTTTGGAAGGGGAAATAAATGCCTGTCTGCTCTAGAGCAGTTGCACACAAGTTGGCAAGACACATTTTTAATTAAATACATAAGAAAAACCATACTGCCAAGGCTGGCAACTGCACTTGAGGCCTTTCAATGTGAACACAATTCTCAGACAAAATACTTGCTTTGACAAAGCACAAGCAGTCAAATTTCTGGGGAGCTTTTACTGTTTGATATCACAGAAAAACTGGAATTAAGTATCATTCATCACATTTATTCAAGTGAATATAAAACCTAAATTGTTTCTAGCTTGGCACAGCATCGTTAGAGATTGCAGGAAACTTATCAAGTGACCCAAAGCACTTGTAAGCAAATTGAGAAATTTCTTTGCAATGATTCACACAGGGCAATAACAGGAGCTTAAAGAAGTCAGAGAGGCTCTTTGCTGTGTGTTTTACTCTTCAGCTTTCTGCTCAGGCTAATTAACAGGACTTTCATGGCCAAAACTAAAATCCTGCCAGTTAATCTAGGGGTTTTATCACTTCACCATGATTTCAGCATCACTTTTAAACAGCACAAGCTGTATTGCCAGAAAATCAGCATTGACTTTGACTATCTAAGCTTCTACTTTAGCATCTGCAAAATTAAAGTTGAATCCACAATAAGCACATAGTGAAGAAAGACATTCATGCAAGTAATTTCAAATTATGTGTTTTCACACAGTTTTAAAGGGTTCCTAACTTTCAGAGTCACTAAAAGTAAGCAGTTTCCACCAGCTTCATGAATCTGTACAGCAAATACAAGGAAACAGTCAGGCAGTTGCCCACTTAAATTAGCTAAAATGTAATTCCACAGCATTTATGCCTCCCAAGGACTGTCTCATGCATGTCCTGTATTGGACTTGCTGCTGCTAATCTGGAATATGGAATTGCTTCTACCAGTAAAAAATACCAGCCAAACCTAATGAAAAGACATTCAGCATCCTGAATAAACTCACAAAAAGAATTCTTCCCAAAAACCCACTAATGTCTATACCTATCTCTCTACTAGCAACACACAAGAAGCAACATGAATGACTTGTTCATCTCCTTAGGCCAACTGCTGACAGTGATTGTGATCTACACATGAGTACAGCACTCACTCTTTTTCTGGTACAAGAATGAGGAAAAAAGAAAATCAGTAACAAACAAAAAGATAACCAGCTCTGACTACTCTGATGCAGAAGTTGAGCAGTATGAAGACAATTTATGAAAAGCTTACCAATTTCTGTTGTTCAAACATGATTTTCTTGTAGAACAAATGAAATTGTTCAAAAGTAAGCTCTTCCTTGTGAGCACCTATTTCCTACAACACAAAGTAGCACACATTGAATTTAGAATTCCTTGAACTGCCCCTTGCACAATGAACAAGCTACTCTTACTCCAGTTGGCATTCTCTGTTCTACTCCAACTTGAATTTTTAAATTTATTTATGTTTTTAAGAATACAAACAAGAAAACAGATGTTGGTTTATGACATGGTGTTCCTAGCCCTCATCTTTGGCCTTGCATTTTGCACCCTCACTCCACTTCCATAACCAAGAGAGAAGTGGAGCATCATTTAGTCATTGTGAGCTGGGCCAGCAGAAGCAAGAATGTCTGCTTTAAGGGTGGAGAGTTGGAAAGCAGGAAAGGGTGGGGATATTCAAGGTTCCTGTAGGAATGGAATGACCTTCAAAAGCTATTAATATTGGCATCAGTTGGAGAGAAGAGGTTATTAGTTGATAAAATTGAAAAAAAAAATTAAGATGAAATTCATGTGGAAGAAACTAAAAAATACTTTTCTACGTACTTGCTCAGTACTGGAGCTCAAAACCCTGTTGGCTTTGGTGACCCACACAATGAAAAGAAGGAACATTTTTGTCTGTATTTTCTTATACCCTCAGATACAGGCAAAGCCAAGCTGACAGATTAATCACTGTACATTATATAAATCAAAAAAAAGGAAGTGTCCTAAAAAGAAACATCAACGCTTATCAGATACTACCAAACACATTTGAGTAATCAGGTAATTACCGCAAATTTATCCTTCAAGTACTTCATGCTGCTCACTTTGAAGTTTACTTGGGGAAGGACAGTTTTCAGCTCTCTAAGACTGATACTGGGGGAAAAAAGGAGAAAAAAAAAGGATAGCAAAATCACCACAATGTGCTGTGTCTAGACAGCTACTCATATATTTTTATCAACAGAAAAATGTGATTATTGAAACATTTTGTGTAGGGTTCATCTCACATACCTGTAAACTTATATAAACTTAACAGCTACGTGGAAGCAAGGTAGACATGGAGAAAGAGACATTTCAAGTAATTTGGATTTAAAATAATCATGCTGCATAGATATGTATCTCTGTCTCAGTAAGTAATCAGATCTAGATAATCAGCTCAAATGTAGATGTTTATACATGGTCAGATGAATTCCAGCCTTTCTTCCACTGAAACTGGATTACAGACACAGAAAACATCATGGAAAGGCTGTACCAAACAGACGAGCACAAACAGAAAATAAAAAGCCCCAGTTTTCAATACCATTTTAACCTTTTTCTCCAGATGTTATTCAGTCTGGTAATGCGTATTTGCAGCAGGAAGACTCTTCCCTCCTGCAACACCTGAACACGATCTCATGCTCCTCTCCACCAAGTCTTCCCTTCCAGTTCCATTTACACAGACCTGCTGGTTCTTTTCACAAAGCTTCAGAATGCCCAGTGATATCCCAGTAACATTTCAAAAACCAAAGTTTTTTAGATAACAGCATGGCAGCAAGTCAAGAGAGCACAGATACAAGACCTGTGGGTCCTATTGCTGAAGCCCACAAAATATTAAAGCAATACCAACAACATCCAACAAAACAAGACTGAGGAACTCTGCCTTGGCCTACAGCACAATTTAGGAGCCATTAAACCTCTGCAAACACAGGGTCAGAACAGAGTTGCCTGAAAGCAACAAAATCAATCAGCACGTAGATGAAAGTAACACTTCCATTCTACATTGTCCATGCCGGCAGCTACCCTGGGAGATATTCTCATCTCCATTGTGCAAGAGGCAAAGAGGCAAAGCAAGAAGGAGCTAAGCCAAAGTCCATGCCCAAGCCAGATTAGAACTCAGGAAATTCCTGTCTTTCTGCCTCGTCGCCAGACCTCTGGAAAAAACCACTATTAGGAGCAAGAAGGAGCACTCCATTTGTACACTAAACACCAAGCACAAGCCATTTCCTCTGGCCAGACAAGGGCAAGAGAAAACAAAGAGCTGGGATTTCATTACCACTGGAAAAAGAATCAACCTGTGGAACAGGACTTGCCTGGTAGCCTTACAATTAATCTTCCTAAAAACCACAGCTCTGAACACAACAGACCTCAGTCCAAACTCCTATCCTGAATTTTTCTAAAAGGATGAATCATCTAGGAAGAGAAGGAAAACCTGCCCTCTCCACAGTGCAAGTCTCCTTAGTCCCAACCAAGCTGCCTTGTAGCAATAAAACAATCCTAAAGCAACAAATGAAACCTCTTCAGCAGACACCTACTGTCAGCCACAGCTGCTCCGTCCTAACGTTTGCTTTTGCTTTGTGAACCCCAACAACACACCCCCATTGCAGGGTTAGTTCTGAAAATGCATCGGGGGTAAAGTCAATGTCCAGTAGAGGATGGGACTGTGGCCAGCTGGGGAAACACAGCTCTGAAATGGGGTCTCAGCTCAGCCTGCACAGTGCCACAGGCTGTCTGCACAAAGGTGTGATTTCCTGCAATACCACAGCTTCAGCCACACAGTGAAACACCTCACTGCAGTTTGCTTTTGGGAAAAGGTGTACACAACAGGGAAAGCATGAGCTTTTCTACACTGATTTGTACTTAATAATAAAATGCCTGTTCCAGACAAAGAGAAACATCGTGGTGCAATGATAACACAGAAGGGAGGAAAAGCTAACATTCTTCTCAGTGCCACACGATTTCTGGCAACTCTAAGGAGAGGTGTGCAGCTGAATTCATTTTTTAAAATGTCTCCTTTGTGTGTAAAAGCTACAAAGCCACATCACAGATGGACCTGAAAAGAACTACTGAAACCCAAACACATGAAGCCACACATCACACTGGGAGCTAGAACCCCTGGGTTCCTGAGAAGCACCAGGTCAGAGGTGATTGTTTGGCTTTGGTCCATCCAAATACAAGGCAGAGACAAGGCCATGACCAGGCAGTTGCCAGCCGAGCTGAATCCCTAAAATAACACCTTGCTCTTTCTGGCAAAGTAATTCTAGGCTAAAATTAAAAATATTTAGCTGCCCTCATTTGTTTCCTCATTATACCATGTACATAAACCTGAGGGAATGCTATGAACACATTTTATTTAGCAAAAGGCAAAACTCAAGTTGGTAAAGCAACGGCAAATTCCATTTTCAGGGATCTCATACTCCACATTTTGGACAATGAATTATTTGTTTTCTTTTCATTCCATGTTAGAATCTGCAACAAAAAGTCACTAAAAAATCTGAAAAAAGACAGAATTTCTTACCTATTTTTTCTAGTTTGATCAACAGAATAGATCTGCTTTCTCAGCCAGCTTGTAGAAGAGGGAGAAAAAAGAATCATAGAATTATAAAGAATATACAGCCAATGAAATTTCAAAATCTATAGACAAAGCTCAATAGAAATGCTTAAAGGTCTTAAGATTCATCTCTTTTAGCAAAGCAAAACATTACCAGTGCAGCATTCAAGGATCCAGCCAGTTTTTTTTACCACATTTGTAAATATGTACTTTGCTGCATTTTACAGTCACATAAACAACACAGGAAAGGGAAGGGTGGGCAGGACAGAAAAGAATGAGTAACCAGAAGCTGTAATAAAGTAAGAGGATAAAGTGAGCCAAAACTTCAGCTAATCTAAACTGAAGTAACTCCATAAAGTCAATGATTTCTGCCAGATTTATCTTTGAGCTGTTGGCTCCAATATCTGTTAGATGCATAAAAATTAAAAACTAGAGGGAAGGGAGAGGGTTTTAAGGAATTTTAAAGAAAATCCTCATTACAGTGCATGTCAGTTTTAGATGCACAGTAAAACACTTTTAGTTGCACCAATAGTAAATAAATACATACGCAATTTTGATCTAAAAGATGACTGCACTGCTAAGCTGATCTACAGCCTCAAGAGGAATTACTCTTGATTGACAACACCAGTGTCAAGGGCACAGTTTGGTCAGGGAGCAAGTAAGGGCAGAGCATATCTGCAGTAACAGCAGTGATGGAAAGCAATGGGGTATGGAGACATACTGGAAATACTGAAATTCTGAAACCTTGTCCACAGAACTGGCAATCTGAGCCTGAGCAGTTTCACACACAACATGCTCTCAAGGACAAAGGTGCAGTTTCACCTTCATATGGCTGACTTTTGAATTTTCCAAGAAGCCAACACACAAACACCAGCTGCTCTTGTGACCTCATGAAGAGATTTTGTTTTGGGTGCACAGAACAAGGTGAATGGCAAGTTCACATTACTGTATGAAGCAGAGTGTGACTCCAGAGCACCTATGCAGCAAAACAGACATTGAGAATTTCCATATGAGGTTTCAGTGTCCTACACTAACTGGAAAGTGCTCTTAGTGTAATTGACAAGCACCACTTGTTGAACCTTAAAAATTTCATTCAGATTTTCCTCTTTCAATTCCCAGTCTCACCAAGTGAAAATATGCCCACATACCTCTCTGTGATTGCAGGTGTGGGAGCACTCATGACCTCTTGATACAAGATATTCAAGCCACACAACCATTTATCAGTATCATCTTTAGAGTCAGCTGAAAAAAGTAATATGCTATGGTAAACATCAAAGCAAAATCAACACAAAACCAAGACATAACTTGTTTAGATAAACCGTAGTATACAAAGTTGCTGATAACCTTCCTCTTTGATAAATCTCATTGCATAGCTTCATGTTGCTACTAATAAGGCTAATAAAAAACAGCATAAATTGGGGTTAGGTAAGCTCTGACAAAAAATACTTCCTTTTAGAAGGCTTTTATCAGAGTAGGAAAGTTTCAATACTTCAGCAAAAACACTATAAAACTACTGCTGAGCTCCTGTGGTAACACAAGCAAAATTCATTTTCTTATCTTCTGTCTCCAAAGTGGCAAAAGCCCAGAACCCAGATCAGAGCAACTTGAAGGACACAGGCAAAAGAACTCAGTGCTGCTGTGGAATAAGGCTGGTTCATTATATTCCCAGCAACTTACAACAAAATTACAATATACTGGCTTTTGACATAATCACCTTCTATTTATCTTAACTATGCCTTTCAACACAGATCGTTCCAGACTAAATTTTGGCAAGACAAACAGTAAGGGAGCAACGTACAAAATTGATGTAGTGTATATAACACATTTTAATACAAGTCAAAAAAAGGTCTAAAATTCCTTATGTGGCCTAGCTAGAAGCCAGGCACATCTTCCTCCCTGCCCTGCAAATTAGTAAATCACTGCTTTGTTTTGTTTAAAATTTAGATTGCCTTTCCAATTCCCAAATCAGAAGAGTCCTCATCATTTATCATGATTGCATTTGGTAATTCTTCAGCCCAACAGAAGGAAGATGAGGAACTGCTTGCTGGGCACAGCTTTGCCTAGGAAATACCAGCTAAACTGCAATAACCTTGCATGAGATGTGATTTTTACAGCCCTCAGCTGGGCGAAGTCCATTTGATTTAGCAGGCTGGCTCTGAAATTGCATGGAGGCATTCTTCAATTAAACCAGCTCTGAAAAATTATTTTCACTCAGGAGCTGAAATCTTTTATCAGCCTTCAAAGCAAACAAGTTTCTCAAAAGGTAAAGATTACATTTTATTTAAACATACTTTCAAACAATGCTTTATACCCCAAGGATGAAGCTGGAGCCCAGCCTCAGCTCCCCACTGAAATGTTTTTCAATTAGTTACAATTTTGGAAAGAACACCCACCACCACTGCCAAACCAATTCTTCTCCCAAGACAATTCTGCCCCTTATGACAGCCACCATTCCCCTCAAGGAACAATTCTTTTATATTGTTTTAAGGAACCACCACAAAGCCCTTCAGCAAGGAAAAGGATTTCCCCCTGAACTGGAAGTTATGTTGTTCTGCAGCTCAGCATTACAGCAACAGCTCAGGGTACCAAGTGTTTTCAAAGCATTGGCAGAGGCCTGGTTTGAGAACTGCCATGGGGGAGGGACTGGAGGGGCTGTCAGAGGAAATCAAGCTGAACTCCCTGGCACAGCTGCACGTAAGCACAGCCATTTACTCAAAATTTTCACAGACTTCAGTCAACAATGGTAAAACTTATTTAAAAACCTCTAAGAAAGGATTAGTCTTTCATTTCAAAAGCATCTGACTGCAAAAAACTTGTATTCTAGTACTGCAATCTATAAGAAATTCATCCCATAAATAATTAAAAACAAAAGCTGTCGATATTTAAATACTTACAAAGCACTCCCCTTTTGTCACATTAAGATTTTGCAATTAAGTTAAGATTTAAATGGAGAAGCATGTTCATGCTCAGGACAGAGAGAACTACAACTCCAAATAAATTGTCTGTATGGTTCTAGACCAAGGACCCACTACAAACCTTTTAGAAAATTAATCTTTTAGTAAATTCCACTAGTTAGAAATTGTATTCAGCCTCTACTGTAAAATCTTTGGTCTCCTTCATTTCAAAATCTTTAGGTTTGTAACCCTGGATAATGTTGCCTGTAATAAAAAGTGTTCCAACCCTTTCTATAGATAAAGGGTACAAATTCCCTTTGTTTCACAAGATCTCTTAATTTAAATTTATCACTTTCCAATTTTATTTATGGTCTCCTAGTACTTATTTAGAAGAGGTTTAGTATTATTAGGTGACATGCACACAAATAGCCCAAACTAAAACTTCATTTTTCCAAATTAGTCTTCAATTGCCCATAGGTGATAGGAAAATTTCTGTGATACAGCTGTTTATGGCTACTACATCCAAAATCATTTTGGCCAGACCAAAAGTGTTAGGACAATATTCTGGCCACACTGAATGGCTGTCCTTAAAGAGGGCAACGTTACCTCTGCCATCAGTGCTGAAAACCTTACTGGAGTTATTTTACCTTGCTAGAAAAATCAGAAATGACACTTGCATGACGCACCACTGGGAAGTGAAACATTCCAAGTGCAGCAGGTCACAGACAAGAAAGGCTGAGTGAAAGGTCTGGCTCCAGATTTTAAGCATCTGGTGCACTCCTGAACTGCAGAAGTTAAAACCACAGTATTCTGTGCATTCCTGTTCCATCAATGTGTTTGACTTGTTCAATCAGTAACCTTAAAGAAGAAAGAAAAAAGATAAAAGTACCTGCTAAACTTAAGGTGTTGAGGACAAACTGGGTTCCATAAAAAACAGTAAAGCAGTGTTCTTCTCTATGCCTTGCTTTGCAACGTTCAAAGTCCTTTGAATTCTTTCCTGGGCGAATTTCTTTTATTTCCATCAGATCCACTGAAAGGAAACAACATTCAGTCAGTACAACTGCAGAGCCTGAAATGCTAGGACGGATAACTCAAAGTATGTACACACATAGAAAATAGCTATATATGTAAAAATGTAAATCTGTATTGGACAAGAAATGCAAATTATGCCAGCTTTCAATCCATAAATCCACAAATAAATAATAACAGACAATAGTAGAAAAGGACCAGAAGAAGAAAAATAACATGTCATATTTTTATTACTTCACTGTCTCTGATTTTCCATGGACAAGGTGCATATACACGGCCCTTTGGGTCACAGAAAATGTGATTTCACAAATGGCATTAACTCTAACCAAGTAATTTCCCAATTGCCATGAAAACTGTTCAGAAACAAAAAAGAAAATATACAATTCTACCTTACCCACCTAAACCATCCACATAAATCTTACACAGCTAACCTTGTGAGCTAGTACAGTCATTGGTACTTTCAAGGAAAATATTTGAAGTAGGAATATAAAGAGAAAATCAAGCTTAATAATTAAAATGTTTGTGAGTTTTCTGATGGCCAGCTCCAGAGAGATCTGTGTTATTTAACATAACCTGTTGTATCACTTTCACCTCTCAGCTCTCCAGAGAACACAGGTATGCTGGAGCACGGCAGAACGGGAACCCTGCACAAGCACACACTCCCCCAAGTCAGCTCCCTGTTTTCAAACCCTTGCTACAGGGCCTGCAGAACAGGAGGGAGACAGCACTGAAATAGAAATATGTGTGCTCTCAAGATAAGATACTTATTAGAAAACTGAGGAAGTGGTTTTGCTCTGCCTGTGGACCAGAGAAATGAACAGCTCTTTCCACTTCTGGACAGTCTTGACTTACGAGCTACAGGACAAAGTGTGAACAAAAACATTTCATGGCTGCTCTCAAAATGTGTTTATCAGACCTAGCAAGATCCAAGGAAAACAGCTGAGGGTTTCTGTCCCTGCATTTAAGAATGCCACAATATAAACCCCCAGTTTTAAATGAGCACCTCATCAGTAACAGAAGACCTTTAAGAACATAATGAAACAGCAGCTCCGCTGCCAGACACAGGTGAGCTGAACAACAGCAAAGCTTCCACCTGTGTAACGCTGCATTTCTATGATACCAACATGGACAGACAAGCAAGGAAGTTTATCAACAAAATCCTGATAACAAAACATTAACTCATCTTGGAACTTATTCTCTGCAAAGTATCCCAGGCCAAACTTCTACCAGACACTCCTTTCTCACAGTCATTAAACAACTTACACTGTGAAAATGAGACCTCAAAGGTTAACCTGAACTAATTATAGGATACAGGCATCTTTCTTACGTGCTTTTTTCCAAGAATCATTATTCTCAAGGTAGAGGTTTTAATGTCTCAGCCTCCCTCTCAAACCACAAAAACATCTCCTAAGATCTGCATGTCTGATTGGTGAAGACCCTTAAATTTAGATGCAAACTCCTAAAATAAATTCACACTGTGCCTATAAATGACCAGGAACCAAAAGCTCCTAATGATGATTCTGATCCCTTTACCATTCAGAGTCTCACGTGGATCCCTAAAGATGTATCCAAATTACCATCCTAAATGTCACCATCTAAAAAAGCTGATCTTACACCGTGAATTCACATTAATATCAACAGAGAAGAATCAGAAAGCAGAGACAAAAATACCCAGATGGAGAGGGGAGGAGGTTGCATGGCTGCAGTAAATGGCACGGGACTGCACACCAGGCTGCCTCATTCCAATCACTGGCAACCCCAGTCACCTCTTCTGCTTTCCCTTCACCCAACAAAACCCTGCTGAAAAACACAGTTTTAACTTCAAAGTGAATCATACCTTTCCTTTCAGACTCCTTTCAATCCACACACATGAACAACACAACAATAGGCCCTCTCAAAGTACAAACTAGAAGCAGTGATAAAAGAGATTTCACAACCTGCATTGCTGTTGTCATTTCCAGGGGCTCTTACCTCACACTGACCTCTGAAATAAACACACAAACTTACCCAATGTCTGCCCTCAGTTACACACTCACTACAGTCCTTCTCCTTGCACTACAGCCTTTCAACCCCACCATCCCCTTCTCCTGCATGAACCTATGTGTATATACAGAGTGGCACAAGGATTTCTGTATGCACAGACATGTTATTGCTTCTGCAAATGGTTTTTCAGAAAAGGTTTCGCTATACCCTGATTGCTAAACATCCATAGAGGAATAAACATCCAAGAGAGGAATGGTTCAGCAAGAGAACAAAACTGAGTGAAAGAGAGGAGAAAGAAATATTTATATTAAAAAACTTAAATTCAAAATTTAGCATCCCTATTATTTTCAGGCAACATATTCTATATATCCTACAACATTTGGGCTAGATATCATTATGTTTCCTTAGAAAATAAATGAAACAGGTACAAAACACAAGTTTTGTTAAACATTCTTTAGATTTTTACAGAAATAAAGATGCAATGCACATTATAGTTTCAAAAAATTAATAGAAAATACATGTATGAATTTTAATGACATTTCATAGGGTTGGTTAGGATGTATTACTCTACATTATTGTAAGAAAAGCCAATATGGAGGATCAAAGGGAAAAAAGAGAAATATGAATGCCAAGCATTAATTCTGGTCTTGCACTAAGCTCTGTGTCCTTCACAGGATGCCCAGTGGCTCCAGAATGGCTGATTCCAACTATACCAAGAAAGGAGCAGGCCAGGAAAAGCTGCAACATGTTTCAGACTCAGATTAGTAAATCAACTGCACCAACGTAGTTGTTACGCAGTTACTGTGAACTTTTTTAACAGCACAATCTGTCACTGAACAATTAAAATGTAATTTCATACCTATGCCAGAACTGCAGGCACAACACTTCAGACACTATCTTTGTACTGCCTTGAAGTACTGGAGCTTTCCTCCTTCTCAATCCCACATGCAAATTGCAGAGCCATATCCTGCCCTGGCTTCACAGACACGTATTCCCGGGGCCTGATATATCCAAAAAAGGCACAGACCAGGACAGATACACCTTGCACAGTCAAACCAAATCCAATACACTTGCAGGTGCAATTTCCACAAGAAAGGTAAAAGAAGATTAAAACATTTCCTAAGGAGACATGAATCAAAGTATGCCCTGTAGATAAATTGACTCACATCCAGCAAGACAAGGAGAGCACTCCCCCAGCACAGCCAGTCCCCAGCCAAACAGTTTATAAAAGTCTAGTGCCACTCTAAAACCCACAATTAGTATACAGTTCATCCATCCCTTTATGTGACTATTTCCCCAGGTTGAAGGCATCTCCTTAGCAGGCTCATCGGTCACGGATTGATTCTGACAACTCCCTCAAGAGGCTCTTAAGGATACCAGACTCCAAGGCACCTTCAATTACCACACTGTCTCAGGTTCTGATCTGGATGTGCATTCGAGGCAGTTCGGAGCCTGAAGCTGCCAAACTTCAGCTCCTGCTGCTGTGTTTGGCAAATCAGTGAATTCAATGGATCCTTACACTACTACATTGATACTTTCCCAATACTGCACAGATGAATTGCTCAGTGCCTTCCAGGGCACCTGACAGAGCTCCTGACTGCCATGAACTTAGCAATAAACTTTTGATCCTCAACATCTCCACTGATCTCCATTCAAATAACCCAGTAGTAGCAGCAATCATGTTCAGTCACACACTTGCAGGTACAAATTCCTGTTACATTTCCTGCAGTCACACTTGGAGGTAGATGGCAAAACAGAACCTGCATTTCAGTACAGCACGTGCTGTGCAAGCTGAGGGGAAGACATGATACAAGATAACCAAAGGTAGAAAACTAATGTCAAGAGGAGAACTGGGAAAAAAACACAACACTGTGCTCCACAGCAATTGAAAGAGAGAAGTTCTGGCTCTGTCTGCCACAATGGTCACCCCACCAGTCACCTCTGGGTGGGAACAGAACCATCCAGCACCTGAACAGACAGGTGGGTTGGGGAACAGGCCCTGCTGAAAAAAAACAGCCACTGCCACCAGCAGAGCACCTTCTGTGGGCTGGAAATGTCCATCTAAGTTCACTGGAGGAAGGCAAATTTGCAAGAACACCTTCAGTCAAGTCAGGTAATGTTAGCCTGGACCATCAGGCTGCTTGCATGTAAATGCATGGGTCAAAAAACCTTAG
This sequence comes from Melozone crissalis, assembly GCF_028551555.1. Classification (NCBI taxonomy): domain Eukaryota; kingdom Metazoa; phylum Chordata; class Aves; order Passeriformes; family Passerellidae; genus Melozone; species Melozone crissalis. Next base: position 4,567,427 of record NW_026535785.1, read on the forward strand.
AGGCTGTCAACCCATCAAGGCACCCTTGATAGAAAAGTCTACAGTAACAGTGTAAAAGTTTACCTGAATCTGCCATTATGAACGACAGAGTTCTGTAAGATAACATTCCTCATTCAAAGCCCAGATTCCCCAGGAGTCCTTCAGCATCTGTGGCCACAAATGGTGCTCAGCTCAAAACTCAGTCACATACTTAATGAAGGAAAAGGAAAAGCCTACACAGAGTGTCAGAGTAGGCTTACAGAGTCAGAAATGATGCTGCGAGCATTATTTTATTAAGTCTCAAGAAGTCTTAAGGGAAACTACTGGTAATGTTTTGAAGAAGAAAATAAGAGACTCTCATCACCCAAGGTGTGTGCACCAAGACATGAGCTGGCCATTCTCTCTATGAATACAATTGCATTTTCATGTGTATATATGTATAGTAATATTCTGCACTCCGAACCAGACATTTTTTTTCCAAAAATTTGCATTACAAAATATTCCAAAGTAGATTTCATTTTAGAAAGTGAGAAACTGCCCACTGCAACAGAGGCTGTGTGCAAATGAGTGCCCAGTGAATGAAGAAAGCCTTTAGTAGCCTTTTGCAAATGTACTTCATGGTGGTTAGTGAGGACAATGGCTCTGCTCTCACTTTGCAGCATTAAATATTAACTACCCAAGGTGTGTTTTAACAGCCTCTTTTTTTCAGAGCAGCAATGAAACACAAATTGTCTGTCACTCTAGAGGGAACAAGGTGAGGCTTCTCTTGGAGGACAAAGTCACAAGAAAGCAGAAATGTCCTGCAGCATGGCAGGGACAGTAATTCAGCTCATATAAACAGAGAAGTTTACTGAGACATTCAGCAGCCCAAGGAAGTCATTAGAGATCAGCCACAAAACTTCTGAGAACACAGTTACAAGGATGAAACCTGAGAGACAGTGTGGTGCACCTTGAGAAAGCACCCATGAGTACCTTTCCAGGGGTCCTCTGGGGATTTAGCTGAGTGATTGACATCAGCTTTAGAGAAGTGCACCTTTTAAACCCACAGCGTTTTTTACGTAATCAGGTCACACAGAGCTGGCATGTACAGTAACAACAAATTACTGCTAAATTCATAACTTCTCACAGTACAGCATCATGTTACAGTGCTTCCCAGTTTGAACTCTGAATTCAAGGGGCTGTACACCTGGCTACCGTTTTCATATTAAAAATTAAAGGGCATCTCCACAAAATGACATAAGAATAGAGTAAAATTTATATATGTGCTCATAAAAGTTTACATTCTGCTCCATGCAACAAAACAAAACAAAAATGTTGGCTTATAAACCTGACTTTGGGAAAAGGATGGAGTACCTACATCTCACACTCACTTTGATCAACTAGCTCAGGGGTGCTGAGGTCTGTGCAGTTCATTCCATCCCTGTTTTGCTGGCTGGCCATGACAGGAAGTCTGGTCGTTGTAAGTTAGCATCAGACATTGCAGAACTGAGCTGCTAAAGGGAAGACATTATTTGAAAGGAGCTAGAGGCTACACATGTTCATTTTTTCATTTGACCACAGAAACCAAGCTCCATGTACTCAGCTGAAGACTTACACAAAGATCCCCTGGCTAACAACTGAAATACAGCCATTTCAAAACACACCAAAAAGAGGTAAATTTGAATGCTCCTTTGTGAAGCTACTCCAAAAAGAGCAAGTAGTGAATTCACTTCGCAATGACATATTGTTCCTTAACAGTATTCAGAATGCAGAAAGCCAATGACAAAATAGAGACTCGGGGTTTTCAGTCTGAGTTAAGTCTATTTATCACTTTAAGTCTGAAACAGTAAGGAAATTCAAACAAAAATTCTGCAAGCAGTAAGGAAAGGAAAACAAAGGAAAACAAAGATCCCTACTAGAAATCAGCAAGATCAAGTCCAGTATTCAAGCCAAATTAAGCACTCATTTCATACTCCTCACCAGAATAGATAGATGCTCATCACTTCTCCCAGACAGGTACAGATCTGTAAATGTTTATACCATCTCCTCCAATGGGAAAAAAACAAGCTTTCCACCACAGAAGAAATTTACATTGGTATTAATAATTCTATTAAATAAATTACTCAGCTGTTTAACACATAGAAAAAAAATCAATGTTTAAGAATGTGAGCCACATGCATGAACACACTCTTATGTGTTAAGTTTTTGAAGTTCCCCAATGTATCTGACAGCCCAAAGGATGCACAGCATAAAAATGTGCTCTCTTTGGCAGTCATTTTAGCAAAGATTTTAAAAACAACATTATCAAAATTTAATTTCAAGGCAAAGATGCTGCTGGATAAAATTCACAAAATAAAACAAAGATAAAAAACCCTAAGCCTTGTTAGGTAGAACAGCACTGCCTGTGGCAACACACAGAAGGTTGCCATTAAATTAAACTGCACATCCCTGCTTTTCCCCTCACCGTCAGCTGAATGTGGCCTGACCTGGTGCTGGTATCTACAGGACTCTATTACAGATGCACAGCTCCTATAATGAGCTTTGATCATTAAATATCCAGGTGCAACATTTGGCAGAAATTAGTAATTCCTGCTTGGCAGTGTAACAAAGTCTGAAAGCACAGGACAATTTTACAGACTGAAAAAAAGCAGAGCAGCTCCCACAGGTTCTAATTCTACTTTTAACATTAATTTACTAAGTCTGATTTTAGTTTTCACACTCCCTTTACCTGTGAAACATGAAAATTCAAGTTCATTTTATGTCTGGGTTTTTTAATCATGTTCTAGAGGACAAATTCTGTAAAATCTTCCCTGTTCAGCAGGGAAGAAAATCTCAAGTGAACTTAACACTTGCTAACACTTTTCTGTAGTTTAAATGAAAAATTGGTAATGCTAAATGACTTTGAGATGGCACATTTATTTTAAAATGGTCACTTTTTTCTACAAACTCTGGAAAAATATTATGACACATAAAACTAGAGCAGTGAGACAATGTGAAATGAGCAGTTCACATTAATTCTAAAATAACATGTTATGCATTGTCAAACATGTGTTTCTGTTATAAATGGAAAAAAGACACAAGACAGTCTTATTGCATTAATAAAGGTCTGGGCTGCAGAAAATAGAAATGGCTGCTATTGTTGTACTGTGGTGTGTCACGAGCATCAAAAGCTTCAATTTAAGGACAGTGTTTATTCCCCTGCTTCATAATTCTGCAATTACATTGACATGATGCCTGCATCTCTGCCACTCCCCAGGGCAGGTACTTCATCCTCTGAGAAAGTTTTCAGAATAAATTAATACTAACATTTCTCTTCCCACCTTATCTGACCTCTCACTCTGCATACAGAAAGAGCAGTTTCACAGCTGATATATAACTTTTTCTAACTATGGCCCTCTGATGCTTTAAACCTATTTCTTGTTATGAGCTTGCACAACTAAATTGTCATTAGATATTTTTATTATGGAATCTTTTGCAATAAGTAAAGAACATTAAAAAAACATGAAAAGGTTATCTTTCTTTTCTAAAAAATAAGGGATTAAAATATGGTTTATATAATTTTACAAAAGCAGGTCACCTCTTTCTATTAAAAAAAAATCCTAAGTATTCAAAAACAGAGAAATCATCTTCAGTCCTCAAATAGAATCTTCCTTGAAATGAGCATGCTTGTATTACAGAGAATCACACACTTGCACATTCAAGGATGGCACCACAGATTTCTGAGAGTATAAATTCTCCTGGCTGTGAATCATCCCTTCACTCAAGGCATTCTTGGAAGAATATGCAGAAACTCACACATTTTCCAGTGACTAATCCAACTCTAGTCACCCAGAGCTTTCCCTTAATAATTGTCCTGAAAGCACTTTGCATCGAGAAAGAATGGAATACCCTTAATGGATCAGCTTCCTGGAGATTTGCACCTCACCACCTGCTTGCTCTACAACAGCTCAAATATCCTAACTTTGGGGCTTAATTCATTCATGTGCATATAAATGCTGTACCACAATTTGGGAGTTTGGAATGCCCTCTCAGACAGCAAAGCCCAGCTGTCAGCCACAGAGCCGCGTGTCTCAGCAGGGTCCTGGCAAACCCTGCCCTCCCTTGGCCACCTCTCCCTTCCCCTCTGCCTGTCACTGCAGTCCCAGGGTGCACAACACCCCCAGGGACACTCTGAGGTGGGCAGAACCACCCTGGGTGTGTGTGACCCATCCAGACCCACAGACAGCTGCAAAGGTTAAACACAACAAAAATACACAGCAGCACCATCAGAGGCAACGCACTGCAGCAGACCATGCTGGCAGCTGCACAGTTACCCACTCAGGATGCAGGGATTAGCTTCTGCAGGAAAAGGGTCCATTACAAATTAAACAAGCAAATCAAATCCCTCTGTACAAGGAAACCAACCTTTTCTTCTCTCATTCAAAAATAAGTTAATCCTCTCAAATGCCTGTCTGGGTACACAAGTGAGACTAACCTTGGAATTTACCTGCTTAATACTGGGCTGTGAAAATGTTACCTCAAATTTATGTCGTGCACAGTCAGAAATACAGTGCCTCTTGATCTACTGTTGAAATAGCATATCCTCCTCTAAAGGACACAACCAACCTGTGTTCTTGCATTTAGGGGAAAATACAGAGGTTTCTCCTGAGTTCCTTTCTGTTAGAAATTCCTTTTGTATATGGCAACTCAAATCTCTCAAAAGGTCAATGTAGAATCTCCAGTACTTGAACACTGTGTGATCTGAACCACACAATGAAGACAAGGATTGTTTAAACCACATTTCCTAGCCTTTATAAATCCTCACTTCTTACCACACCAAAGGCCTGGATCTAGGAAGAGTTTTCTGAAGTTTCTCATCCAGAGAAACACATCTGCACTGAGCAGGAAATATCCTTAATTTTAGCAACTCTTTCACTCTATTCTAAAGAGATATGCTGGCAGGTTTGCAACAAAAGGGGCCTTTTATGAGCAATGCAATTTAAAATACACAGTAGTGCCACATTTGGGCCCATGGGGCTGTGTAAATATTTATATAAGCATAGCTAATCCTACATCTCTCCCCTGCTCCGGTCAATTTATTCCAGAATAAGAGTAGCTGCCTTTTTGTTATTGTGAGGCTTAACTTAAATCATTTCCAAAACAATATTAACCAAACTTGGAAAAGGTCATTGTAATCATTATAATCAACTCTGGCTTAGAGGAATTTGAGTGTTCTTCAAACATTTACAGTCCATCAGCAAGAAAATCAGCACTATGACATCCAAAATTCACAACACAACACAGGACTCTGTCTTTGCTATCTATTAGCAGCCTATTTTTGTCCCCAAAGTTAAAGAACTCTCCTCACTCTCTGATTTAGAAACACAAACCCATAGCAGATGCTAACATTGAGTTTTCTGCCTTCTGTAAAGAGCAGTTGCCAAACTTGAGTTAAAATAGCACACATGGAACAGGAAACCATCTTAACTTTCCCACTCATACTGAATATTAATTGGTCCTGGACTGACACACATGCAAACAGCAACCATTAAGATCATATCATGAATATTAGATTTTGTACAGCCTAAGTATATGAATATATTATAATAGTTAAGATGATAATTCTCTGCCCTAAACTACTTTAAAAAAAAAGTCAAGAAACAAAAACATGGGTTTTATTTGTCACAAAGTCAATACAGTCTACCAGCATATACATTCATATTCAAGAGGCTACTCCATTCAATTCTCAAATAGCAAAGCTTCAAATCCATCATTTTTCCACTTTTCAAGCAAAAAGAAAGCCTGAGTCTCAGTCAAAAGAAGCAACAGCAACACACAAATAACTAACTAACTAAATAAAATACTTCCTTCCTCTTCAGCACAAACACTGTCAGCAAGCTAAAACTGCAGTGACTTTCATTTCTAGCAGACCAGATATGGTTCATGGTGAGTTGGAGCAATTGTTCATATCATATTCTGGAACAATACCTGCAAAATACAGCTTGTTGGGGCAGATTCGTTGCTTTTAAAACCAATAAAACAACATTTTACATATCTGTGCTTTAGACTAGGCCATATTTTCAGACCTGAAGTTCCCAGCGTTACACACGTCACTGAAGTGTTGCTCAATTTCAAAAACTGTCACAGCACTACAATTCTTGTGGGGAGGCAGATGGCTTTTGGGTAAGTCACAGATCTGGAGCAATATTCCCTGTTCTAGCCTGGATCTGGAAACAAGTCATTCCCCTGCAGGATCACCCAGGTTTAAGAGTCAAACTACAATATTCACCTTCTTTCAAAAGCATTAAAATCTATGCATGGACCAAACTAATAATGTATTATTTATTATTACACAAACACACACCAGCCACAGAAAGCTTTGATAAAAGGTGATTACAAGACAGAAAAAGTTGACCCCAACATCTGGAATGCACAGTCTATTCAGCTTGAAATTTGTCCCCTCTGTGCAAATGGCTACAGCAAGGCTTCAACACATGGTCAGAGATTGGTTTGGCCAGAGGACTCTGAGGTCTCCTTCCCTCACTGAGTGGTCATTTTCTGCTATGTTGTAATCTTATTGCTCTGTGTGTAAACCCCAGGCTTTATTTGCTAAACAATATTCAAGCACTGCTCTCAGAACTGAATTCTACATGCTCTCCCAGGACTTGTTTTTTGGCACGGTACCAGCAATACACTTGTACTTGCATTCACACACATCATTATAGAGAGGATAATTAACCTCATTTGTCACATAAGAAATTGGGGCAATGAAAGATTATGATCCAGAGTACCTGTTAATTGGGTGTCCAGCCCTGTTTGCTTTTCCCCAGAACACTGAATGCGACCATATTTTCACCACCAATGATAAAAACATCCTCCCAGACAACCACATTTTTACTTCCACTATATCTGATTTCCAGTTTCAGGTCCAGTCTCCACAAGGAATGAGACAGGAATCAATGGAAACAGTAGCAGAGATTTAACACTTTTAAATCAAGAGCATGAAGAGAAACTGCTCAGACAATCTCAAAATCATGCAAATTCTCAGTGCCTGTCTTTGCAACCTTACAGACCAATGGATTTTTAACTTACTGTGTATTCACCAAAAAAACCAAAACCTTCTAAAAATCCACACCTCAACAGACCAATAAATGATTCTGGTATTTCAGATGAACTATTCGATTCCTTTATTGAGGACAAAGACAATTTAGCAGCTGTAGAGTAAAATCATTACACCACCCTGAGCTGCACAAATCACAGAAAGCCCAGGCTGAGCTTTCCTGGCATCAGCTGTGTTCGTAAGAACTGAGGATTGGTCTCACTTTATTCTTCTATTCTAGTTTTTGCAGCCCTATCTAGCCTTACACTCCCCTTCTATTTCCTGACCTTGTTATAAATAATGGGTTTATTCAGTTCCAGTATCAACTAAAGAGACAATACCAAATCAGGGCCTTGAAACCACCTCATGTCTCACACCTTCATCCTCCCAAGCCGTTGGTACTTTCCAACAATGATCCTAAATAATGACTTCCATCTTCAGACAGCAAATTGCCCAAGAATACCAAAATGTGAATTAATTCAGTTTCCTTGTATTTGAAGATATTTGGTTGGTTGGTTCTTTTTTTTTCTTTTTTTTTTTTTTGAGAGTAGTGGTAAAGAATAATTACTCACTTGAATTTATAAGACATAATGATGGAAAACAGTCTGTCAATTCAGAGAACACAAACACCATGATATTCAAAGACTAAAACTTTAAGAACAAGGCTAAGGATAAAAGCATGTTAATCATATTTAAGTAGTGTTAGATACCCAAAAAATGAGCTATAGAAGATTCTTTGTCTACATTACAACAATTCAAAATATTCTTAGCAAATTACCAAACTCTTTCAGCCAAAATCTTCATAATGTTAATAAAAGGCATGTTAAATTAATATTTAACAAGCACATCAATTTATTAGTAACTCCAAATTCAGGTGCACATTGCAAATACTCACAGAAACCTTCAATCTTGTCAGCTGTCTTGCTCCATGCTACCTGCCTGGTTTCCATTATGACCTGAATAGTCCTCCTTTCTGGGCTGCTCTTCTTAAGACTGAATATTGTCATAACAGTTCCCAGTTCCAAGGTCCTTTTGATCTGGCTTTTCTCATACTCAGGCATCACTCCATAGTCTATAGTCTTTCTGGGCATTTTTTCTTTTTAATCAAACTTTTATGGTCTTCAGTGTCCTGAAGAGAGAAAATATAAGGACAAAAAGGGAGAAAATTCAATATTTAAAACAGCATTTTCATTTCTTTAAAGATCACATTTATGTAGTTAGATACCTAACAAAGAGTCCTGCCCATGCAAATGCAAGGCAGGTACATGGCCAACATTAACCCTTGCTGGTTTATCCTGCAAGGAGGTACAAACAGCCTCACAGAGGGCAGGTCCAGCAGCATCAGCTTGTGTCAATTCTTGCACTCTGTTAGTATTAGATGACACCTCATGAGAATGTAAAGCAGGTAACTGTCCTTTTGAGAACTGGAGCGAAGGGAAAACATGAGTAATACAAACACTAAGCGCTGGCAACGTCTAAACATCGGTTTTTGCACTTTTAAAACTTCATGGCTCTGTTTCTCCTACACAGTCTGTCTTTTCTTCCCCACATGTTGGTGGCAGGTATTTGTGTGCATACACTTGGGACACATCTTGGCACAGAACAACCAAAAGGGGGATGTGTACCAGCAGATCTCTGGTCTCCCACATCACTGCACCGAACAGCTAATTACAATCCTGATTACTCCTCAGTGAGATTATTTACCAACAGGATGGTCTGCAAGCTGCTCCGTTACCCATGAACGAGCAGCATTGTCACACAAGCCGCAGGGGTTGCTGTCACATAGCTCCCAGCCATCCCCTTAGCCCGATCCCCGAGCAGGACAGGTTTGAAGCAGCTCTCTCTGTGCATGCAGCACCAGCCACGGCTCCTCTCTGCTTCTCTTCCTCTCTGCTCAGGCCGCTGCTCTCCATCACAAGCAGTTTCAGTTTCCGTGTTCATGGCTAATTCGACCGTGGCACTTCTCGCTTCCCCTTCGAGGCTTCTGCCAGCCCTCGCCCCCTCACCCTGCGTGTCGCTGCCCCCTGACCGCCCTTTGCTGCTCCCTCTCATCACCAGCACTCAGTTGCCTTTCACCACCGTGTCTCAGCTGCTTCAGGAGCCATCTCCCTGACTCTGAAGCTGCCCGGTGCAATCTTTCCAATCCCTTTTTGAATTCTACCACTTCAATAAACACTTTTTTTTTTTTTTTTGCAAGTTAACAGAGAAGCCACAAGAGTCCCTTCTTACCTCTACACTGCCAACCGTGAGCTTGAAGTGCTCTACAGCAGGATGTAGAGCACATGGTTTGCAAAACATAGACATCATTTAGTGTTTCATATTGCCTTGTTACAGTAATAAAAAAATGGAGTATTCTTTCCTTATACTACTGAAAAAATTTATGTGTCCCAATTCTACAGCTGGGAGGGAGTGAACAACTTTGAAGTACTGTAAGCAAAAATTTATTATTTTCTTTTAGCCATAAGGTAACTGGTCCTCTTAGACTACCTGAAAATAATCAGATAATCATTTAAATTATGGCAAGCCTGCACCTAAAAAGACAGCCATGGTCATCTTGCTACAATGATTTGTTAAAATAAGAAATGAAAGGAGGGAAATATAAACAATTAAATTAAAATCTTTGAACAATGTCTATTTTCTAATTAAAAAAATAGAAACCCAGTCTTCTCACTTTGCTCTTTCCATTAAGAATCAGAATAAAACAAACAAGCTGTGATCTGGGACAAGGATTAAGCATTTGTGCAACACCACACTGAATAACAAAAAACTGAACTTTTAAATGAGTATAGTTTTTCAAGAGATTATAAAAAACACATCAGCTCTGCCTTTTACAGACCAAGGTATGGCTGTTAAATGAAATATGATGTAGGAAAACAAGACAAGAAGTTTCTAAGTACAGCTATTTAATAAAGGGCAATGCAGTAGGTTTTTTGAGAGATAACTCCCTTAGTACAAAGGAACTGCCTCTCAGAGGTGGCTTCTTAAGCAGTTTCTGTTGAATATAATATACTGTACTTCCCCTTTTAAAGGAGCTCTTTCTCCCGAAACCAGAGAGAACAGTGGATTTACTCTAATTTAACTCCTAAGTCATGAGCCAAGTTTTTGACTTAAGGTGGAAAGAATATTGCAATATTTGATCAGCCTAACTGACCACTCCTAGACTGTTCTGGCTACCTGTTCCACTTTAAGAGTAACATCACAGGAAGCTGCCTAATAGTAAAAGAACTAACAGAAGTCTTTGGATAAGACCTTCAAACATCAGGAATTGTCTTACACAGGTGCCCGCCAGCCTTCCTGACACCCATCACTGCACAAGAACCTGAATTAACAATCTTTCTACCCATTCATGTAGCAGAATTCTGTGATGACCTCCATCAGCCCATTACCTGCATGCCTCCAACCCAGCAGAGTGTGAACTACAAGATACTGTGTGTAACAGAAGCATCACTGATCCTCTGCTGAAAAGTTACTTAAGCCTCAGTTGAAAAGATCCAGCACCACTTACAGGACTCAGCAAGTGAGTTAATAATCATCAAAACACGCTACAAGCTCCAGCTTGGACACAGACATGACTCTTTCCCTCTGACTGTAGGAATTACAGGAGCTAAAGTTTGAAGGTGCCCTGTACCATAAGCAAAACTTGGATCACTTATTACTGTTTGTCTAAGACCTGTTCTGATAAGTTTCAATTGAAAAGACTGACTGATCTGGACTAAAAAGTCTAAAAGACACACTGCCAGTAACCAAGTGAACATGGACATTAAAAAAAAAAATCCAAATTCTATTTAATCTATCCTGTCCACTTAGTTTTATTTTGCTTACTTCAGACTTCAACGAACAAGCCTTTCTTAGCAAAAGACTGGTGTATAGCCTGTAACTCTCTTCATGATAACACTGAGAGGAAAATCTAGAAAAGGCAAGCTAAGAACACACCAGCTAGCAAAGAATAGCTCAGATAACCACTGATGGATCCGTAGTCTGTTATAATTTCACCCACATGACACAGCAGGTGCTTTCCAGACACACAAAGTTAACCAAGAAGTGCAGTCCAAAGTTTGTCTCTGGTCAATTTCTAAGTCTCTGGTCAATTTCTAAACTTTCCCATGTGCTCTGGGCATTGCAAAAAGTTTGTTGCATCCTCTGCAAGGAGCTCTGCCTTTGGATTGGGGACATCACCTCGCCGGATGGATCCGCACCAGTGACACCAGTGCGGCACCATAGCAGTAATAATTAATAACAATCGATGCACGGCCCTTGCGATGCAGCTGCTGCCCGTAGAGCCCTGCAGGACGAGCAGGGGAGCGGAACCGCCGCATGACGGTGCCCACCTGCCGGGGCAAGCCGGGCCCTGAGCCCGGGCAGGGCCGCGCACGGCCGGGCTGCTGTCAGGCACTGCCACACTGCCGAGGTTTCCTTCCTTCTTCTCCGCCAGCCTGGGCTGCGGCGGGGCCCGGCCGGACACAAGCTGCGGGGCGGCGGGGCCACCTCAGGGAGCCCCCAGACTCCCTTGTCCGCTCCAGCGCAAGTGCCCACCGCCCTCTGGCACGACCGTCCCTCACCCTCCGCTGCACCGACCCCGCGCATCGCCCGCCTGCCCTCCCCGGAGCCTCCCTCCCGCCGGGGCCGCCCCGGCCCAGCCCCGCGGCACCTGCTGCTGCTCCGCCGGGCCGCCCTCACCTGCGCGGCGGCGGCGGGGGCTCCGTGCGGCGGCGGGGCAGGGGCAGTGCCGGCGCTGCCGTCCCGCTGCTCCCGCGGCGCCTCTCGGGGCTCCGCTTCTGCCGTCACCGGGAAGGGGCGGCGCCACCCGGCCTGACCCCGCGGCCACCCCGGGCGCTCGTGGCGCGGGCTGCCCTCAGCCCCAGGGCACCGGCCCTGCCCTCAGCCCCGGGGCTTCCCGCATCCTCCTCAGCGCCGAAGCGGGGCCAGAACTGCTCGGGATTCCTCACCCCGTGCCGGGGCTGCTGTCGAGGCGAGCCCCTGTCCCCCCAGGGCCCCGTGCCCACAGCCGCCCCTGAGGCGCGGTGTCCCCCTGCCAGGGCGGGCTGTCCCGCCGCTCCGAGCTGATGTTCTGCCCGTCTGAGAAGGGTGGTTGAGCCTTAAGAAAAGGCTGTACGGTTTCACTGTCGCCGGAATTATCTTGTCAAGTTTTTGACACAAAGTGATCCACTACAGTTGTGTCACACGTCAGTTTCAGAGTGGCAATGCTAAAAGTATTTCCCAGATTGGGATTCAGAAGAATAGTGGTAGGAAGACATCCTGCTTGCAGGTCAAGCCGTGGTTCAACCATTCGACTTAATGTATTGGTCTTGCCCGAGACCAATTTGATAAATCTGGGGAAAACTCCTACCCCCATAGGCAGGATGACAAGGTCATCACAGGGAACAAGTCATGCCACCAAAATAAGTGCCCAGAAACCAAAACTCGGGATGCCACAGCATTTCCAGGGAAGATCTTGACCATTTCTGCAAGGGCTGTGCCATGTTACAATGGCAGGTCCTGTATTCCAAATGCTAATTCCCAAACACAGACCTTAAGTTTCGCAGAGGTAATTCTTATCTCCCTTCCTTCCAATACTGGTGGCTGGCACAACGAAGTGAAAAGCACAGGTCTTTTAACAGACTAATCTACTCTATTGAGAGGAAAAATAGTTTTCCATAATTTTAGTCAGCATTATAAATAATTTAACAGTAATCAAACATTAATTTATACTTTCACCCTATATGTGCAGAAACTACTGAAACAAAATGATACCTGCAATGAGGTTCTGCACCAAATGCCACCAAAAATACTCCCTAGCTACACAAGAGGAGAAGAAAACATCAATTGTGTCCAGCTCTTCTGTAGGAGCAATTTGGGTAACTCTTCCCAAAAGCAAACTAACAAGCCTTTATCACACTCAAAATACCAAAGGGTTTCAAATAAGTATGACCTATTAGAAAAGAACTGAAGAACACATTCAAAATATGCCACCACAAAAGGAAGAAAAGCCTGAAAGCCAATACCTGGGAAAGGTGTGGTTCATTTTAAATGCAAAACAAAAAGACGATCATTGCAATCTTATCACTGTTTGCTATTCTGTGAAGACTTTTCACATTTTTCCAGAAGTCTGTTTATAAAGTGTGACTCCACTACAAATTCCCCTAACAACATCTAGGAGGAGCCATGGTAGTAAATTAATAAGAATAGCAGAATAATTATTAATCACACCATGGTGTCTCTGCCATACATTATTTTTAGCCTTCATCTTAAAAGTCTTCAATGTTTCGTATTGAAGCTGCCTTTGAAATTATGTGAACAGTGGCAAGAAGCAAGAGCCAAGCAGCCAATTTCCTCAGCTGCAGATACTAATACCCAAACATCCATTCACACCTCAGAGAGCTAAAGGGTGCAGGTGATCCTGGGCATTTTACAAGCAGGAGATGGCAGTATTTACTTGATGTCAGATCCAGGAATCATCCAAGAGAGTGAATCCAAGTTTCAGCAAATAGCAGCCCCAGCAGCCACTCCTGGTTCTGCTTCACTTGGCCAGGTACCAACAGTCTCCTCACCAGTCATATGGCACAGCTTCAGCACAGGAACCACCCTTGAACAGCCCAGAAGCCCCACAGGCACAGAGCTGCTCATCTTGATGGTATTTAGAGCTGTGCTGCAGTAGTTAAAACACTGCTGCAAAGGAAAACTTTGGTCTGGACATACTTGTGGTTGTGCCTCATTGGTGTTTTGGAAGGACAAATAAAACCTAGCCATTCCCAACATTTCTTGCATGACCTTAGACTTACCTGAGAAAACGCTCTTAAAGCTGAAGAGTTGTTATATAGCCTGAGAAAATATGTATCTTGAAGAGAGTCATAGCTGCAGTGGGGATCATAACAGTGAATCCTGAAAATTGCTGGATGTAACAAAATCTCAGATGGAGTAAGCAATCCTTAAAACCAAACCAATAAAAGAGTAACTCTTAGAAACACCAGCTGTTACTCAGCACATTCACTAGACCTGAAATAAGAGTACTTAGACTTTCTCACAATCCCAACAGATTTGAGTTATTGTCAGAATCAGCAGCTCTGCCATCCAACAACCAAACCTCAAAAGCGATAACTTCCAGGCAGACAACATAATTACCTGTAAGGATTATGGATTTCATAGTCACAGATAACCACCAGGTGACATCTACAGTCCTTTTTTGTAGGAAAAAAAGACCTGTAGAGCTTTTTTCTCTGAGGAAAATATATGCTGAGGACAGGTGGGGGAAAATTAGGTCTCTGAGTTGAAGAATCTGCCCCCGCAAAGCCTGTGTGTTTAAAAAGAAGAAGGTTAACCACTAGAATAAAATCTTCCTTCCTTTATTCTTTTTTCTTTTCAGTTTAACTTCCTTCTTAAAAAATTTAAAGACCCCTTGAGTTGTTAAAATATCACAATTTATAGTATAAGATCTGAAAGGCAAGTTTTTCATCTAGAGTATAGTTTTATATTTTGGTCGTAAATCCCTCAGAAAAGGAATTTATAGTGTTCATGCTGACACTCTCTTAATTACAGCACTGAAAAGTTCAACCCTGTCTTATATTTGGTAATGAAGTGTTGATTGCTTCCCCTGAAGAATAAAGCAAGGCATGAAAGAGAAGCACAGGACTGGCTAGGCAGCCTCGTGGATATCATAAATAATGGTCACAGAACTGGTGCCACTTCCTCACAGGAGATACAGAGAAAAAACACCTTTTGTACAGAAGACAGAAGATGAAAACCTTTACCCCATCAATTTTAAGAAATGTTAAAGAGTGATTAGGCAGGAGGAACAAATACTTTAGAGGCTGTCACAGACATTTTGTAGCCAAAGGATTTACTAACCACCACAGCCTCTGCACTCCTTAGCAGGATGTATGTTAGCTCAGCTAGATTTTCTGGTTAGAGCTGCAAAACTATAACCAGATGTTTCATAAAGAAAACTTAATTTTCAAGGTTTGCCTTTATGAAGTTTTCATCTGCAGGACTCAAGCTGATTTTAAACCTGTCAAGAGAATTCACATACTCAGAGTTGAGGTAGTAACAACTGCTGCAGCCCTGAGGGAAGAGGGGAAGGATGTGACTGTTGTCACTGGCAGAGTTGTCCTGTGCCACCCCAGCTCCCCGTGGCAATAGCTTCAGCTACTCTGGGAAGCCTTGATCAGGTTTTAGTGATCATCTTTAGTGGCTCAAAGGGCCTTTGTAGCAGGAAACTGACCTTTGAGGGCAATGTCCAGCTGTAGCAGCACAATTCAAGTAGTGAATTTTACAGATCCACCTTCAACACCATCACAGCTTGACAGGTCAACACTCCCAGCACATTTTCTCAGCATAACAGAGCTCAGGCTCCTTGAAGAGAATCTCTTGTAGAAAGTGTCCTAGTGTGTACTTGGCTCAATTCTTATCAGAGTTGCATTTTAATCTTGGTAAATTATTGTCACTTAATCATAATATTTAAAGTAAATATTGACTTAAAGTAAGCTACTAAGGTCACTAGCAGGAAAGCTGACATGAAGGAAGGGAGGTTGTACTTGTAAGTGGCTGACCTGGTGCCTGCTGAAATGTTTGTCTGAGTCCTCAAAAGCTGAGTTACTCCTCAGTTCAGTCACCCTGCCTCTTGTTATTTGCAAGATCTGCATTTAAAAAATCCTCTGAGGAGTTACTGCCCACTGGCCTCATACACAAAATACAGTGCTGTCCCTTACAATTTCTGTAACAATTGGCATTTGTAGATGTCTAAGCAATTTTTAAAAAATAATGGAAATCATTCTATCACATTTTCAAAGGCATCAGGCCCAGAGGGTGAGGACGTTTGCCAAAGATCTCACAGCAGTTACAGGCCTTGGGCAGAACATTGCTTCCAGGTTTTATCCTAATGTCCTGACTTTGGAATGGCATTTCCTCATAGCAAAGCTCGTTGTGCCAGGAGAAACCTTTTCATTTATCAGAATTATACTTTCAAAAGTTTCAGTCAAGTGAAAACTCTGCTGTGTGGTTTGGGATGCTCAATAAAAACCTTTTAAAAATACATGTGAAAATATTTGAAATAAATGTCAAAGTGCATTTTTTAGACATACACTAACAAGTTATTTACTCAGCATCTTGAGCCAGCTTTGACCACAGAAAACACCAGTATGTTTAAAGGGCTTGCAATCCCACCTTCAGATGAAGAGTTAAACATTACAGTCACTACATCCACAGTGATAAAAGGCCAGCAGCTCATTACCACTATTATCAACAGTGAGTTGATACCGATGTTACAAGGCCTCAGCAAAAAAGGAAAACTGCAGAAGACTCTGCAGGGAACCAGAGAAAATTTCCTCCTGTGCTTTTTAAGCCAATTACATTAAAATATTTCATAAAAATAATGTGCTTTTGAGTGGGAAGGACTGGAAAAAAAACAGCATTTGACAATAGTTTCGAATTAAGCGAGTTGTAACTCAGCAAAAAATAGTCCATTTCTCCCCCCTAGGTAACTTTCAGCCTTTCAATTCTTTCTCACTGCAGAGTAGCACCACGGGTGAGTTGGGGAGAGAAAAGGCTCTGTTACCATCTGCTTCAGCCTCCTGCTCTCACCCATTATCCCTGTGAGCCCGGAGAGGTTTAGGAAAGGGATCTTCAGGCAGGCTGGGCACAAGGAGCAGGGCTGAGCTTGTCCCAGGGAGGACTCAGTGTGAGCAGAACACCACCAAGGCTCCTCTCCATGGGCATTTTCCTTTTTCCTCCCATTCTGCTGAACTCTTCTTAGCATTGATCTTGCTACTGCTAGTAGAAGCTTTTCTGGGATCATAAAACTGAGATAGGCCAGGTTTTTCTCTACTTTCTACACGGCTGATTGCAGGGATTTATTATTGTGCAAGGCCTTCCCTCAGGGCACACAGGAAGGGAGGAGAAGTTCCTTGCATCTGTGCTCACTCATGCATAGATCAGCTTTAATCTGACACATGCTACATCAGAAAAGTTTAGAAGAGCCCTCCAGTTAATCAAAGCACGAGAATTCTCTGGGGATGGTGAGAGCACGCTGGTCCTAATGCAGATAAGCATGTAGTAATGTAAAAATATGTGTCAAAACGTCGCTAAAATCAAAATATGATTGAAAATTTAATGATATCCTTGAGTGATAATTTCTGAACAGGGATAGAATGAGAGAGGCTCTACAGGGATACACCTTCCAGATGCCTGTGCCTTGGAAAAGCATCCATCTGGTTATATCTCCAGGATCAGCACATTTGTATAGAATGCAAATCACTCCTGCAACTGCTGTTATCTTTCTGCACTGTAGTCATAACTGAGTGAGTCATGTTAAGGGGTCAAAACCTTCTGTTCCAGTTTTTGTGATAAGCATCTTTTCAGCATGCAGTGTTAGAGATCCTGTTTGCCAACAGATCAAGGTGGGAGCTGGTGTGGGGTGATCTACAATCATGATTTTTGCTAAGAGACTTCTGAGTATCATGGGGAGCAAATTTACCTTTGTAGCTTCAGAAGAGCCTCAGTTTAGAAGAGCAAAGGACCATTTTTCAGAAATGCAGGCAGATATCAACAACCCCATATGGCTCCTGATCTCAACTATATATGTGTGTGTGGGTCTATAAAAATGAATATAGGTAGAATCCTATTGTTTCACTTATTACATTAAAAAATAATTCTTTCACATCTCCAAACAGATTATATTTATGCAAAATTCAGAAACTACACAATATGTTTGTAAACACTAGCTACAACACCTCTCAATCACTAATGTTGGACTGAAAATCTGAACTTAGACACTCTCTGAGATGCTTTAAAAATAGACACAAGAATTTAATTCTACCGAGACAAAACAACAAAAAACAACCAACTTTCTTTCCATGGAAAATTTCTAACATGCTCTTCATTTAACAGGGGACAATGCCTAGAATAAAGAACCCAGCAAAGTGAATTTAAAAGTGCTTATTTGGACTGATCTCCAATTAAAAATATCTTGGTTAACTTTAGCTGAGCATCCAGGACTTGTGGGTACTTGTAAGGATTGTAAAAATGTCACATACACATACAAAAATTGTTTCCTCTTTTCTCCTTAGACAGGACAAGTAATTTTTAAATACCACCCTCTCTAAAAAAAAAAGAAAAAAAAAAAAAAAGAAAAAAAAAAGCAGCAGCTTTTTAAATTTCCTTTATGATTAAGAAAGTCCTTTTATGCTGGAACTAACTACAGAATATTTTACAAGCGAGAAGACAAAGGCTGGAACACTGAAGGCTCTGCCAGGTAATTTAAACCCAACTGTGTTCTCTCCAGAACCTTTCTGCCACACACGGGGAATTATTTAACCCCATTTTTGCAAAGGATAACTGCCTTGCTGAGCCTCAAAGGCAGCAATACAGAGTCTACCTTTAATCCCGTGCAGAATAATGAGCGATACACTGCTGAGATTAGTGAGGCAGTGTCAAACGGAGGTTTCTTCCTCTTTGTACTCTGACTCCACCTGGGTAAAAGCACACTGTTAAGAACCCTTAAGCATACAAAATCTCTAGTCAAGTTCTCAACAGCCTGGGCCTTTCAGCTAATTTAAAATTTAAAAGACAAAAAAGTTGTCACCTTTGATGACACTCACTTCTTTGCAAGGACAGGTTTTGTTATGGCTGCTGCTAGCAGCGGGGAAAAAATAAAAGCAAAAAAAGTTCTAAGAAAGAAGTGTAACACTAATTCTGAACAATGTCCCTCTCAGCCAGCAGGACTCTCCCCTCTTACAGCCCCCGATTGGGCTGAGCCCTTTTCACACTCACTTGCATCATGGCAATGTGTTAACGATGCCCCCACCTGAGATCAGCAATTCTAACAGTTTCTGATTGTCTTAGGCAAATTTCAAATTATTTGCCTTCTGGTTTGTAACCTTTTGGAATGCTTTTTCTTTCTTTGTTTTTTCTGCATCCAAGGGGTTTATAAATTACTTTTTTTACAAACAAACACGAAAAAAAGAGTCTCAGCGACTCTGCTCATTGAGCTCTTAGGAAAATGTCAAATATCTTTAATTCTTGGGGAAAAAAAAATTAAAACCCTGAGAATTGAAAAAATCCACATCTGTTTTGAGATATGCATTTATAATATATATGCGAATATTCAGCTTGTGTTTACCCACGTGCTGTCAGGAAAAAATTGTTTAAGTATGGAACTTAGGATTTAAAAGCTAGACCAGAAAAGAACTCCTGGTTTGTTACCCTGAAGGAAATAGACTAGGAACAGGTTCACTTTGTCAACAACTGATAATTGACAGTCATTTTTTTATTTTAAAAATAGCAAATATGTTGAAGATGAATAATACAGGTTTTCAATTTATTTATATGCAAATAATAATCAGAATTTATTATGAGATCTGTAGATAAATCTATTTAGAAATAAATACTGTTTTGACAGATTGAAATGCAATACAAGTATTTCTATCAAAGCAGAGTTTGAATATGGCAAAACAGAGTTCATTTTTGAGACATTTTATGAAAACAAAACAAAACATGACACTCTTTGACGAAAAAGAAAATACAGAAAACTAAAAATAAAAAGCCATGCAGAAATATAACTGGAGAAGAGTCTCCTTATAGGACCTCTAAGGAAGAGAAAGAAAATCCTGCTCCCAGTGCGTGCCAGTCAGCAGCTTTCCCCTGGTCTGGCAGCACAGATGGAGGGAACACACAGAGCTGCTGGCTTGGTGACAGACATCTTCAGTGGGCTGAGAAGACCTTGGCCACTGCTGTGGCAGGAAAGCCTCAGTTACACAGCAAAGACAAGAGCTAAAGTTGCTTTTTGATGATTTTTGCAGCGCGACAACAGCCAGGTTTAGCAGCGGGCAGTGCAATAGCAGCAGTGCTGCAGCAGGAGGTTTTGCTAAGAAAATTGCCAGACAAAAAAGGCAGCAAAAGAACATCCTTGACACTGCAGAAAGAATATAACAAAATATTTCCAGCCTCCTACGACAGTGGACACTGGTGAGGTGCTTTGATGTCAGGGAGGAGATCAGTCAGCAGAACCAGAAAGGACAGGGCTGGAGGAGGTGATGTCTCCAACCCCATATCTGCCTCTGCCCTGCTCTGCTTTTAGCTCCCTTCATGTCAAGAGCAGCTTGCTACCCACAAAAGATGAGACATAAGGTCAATGGAAATGCAAGGTATTGCCAGACTGTGGCTAATTTTTTTCTTTTGTTTTTCAAAGAGAGGAAATAATGTGTGCAGAGCAGCCGTGGTTCATATTGGGTCAGTCAGGAAATGTGGGGCTGAGAATTTAAAAGACAGGCATTTTTATTTTGTGGTTCTCTCAGACAGAAAAAGCATGCAAGAAAACTTTTTTTGGCTAAAAAATGCAAACTTTGAGTTCACCTACAGCTAGCTGAGGCATCAACATTATGTTTCACTCTGAAGAATACCACTTTAAGTGGAATACTTTACATCTGTGGCTGCAGTTATTACAGAAATGCTAAATAGGTAAAACCAGTGCTCCTTTGGATTGCAGCACAGACAATAGCAGAAGGAGGACAGGAAGACAATGAGAGATTATTATTAACTCAATTCCCACCAGAGAAGAGCTGAGGCATAATTGGTTTCAAGCTGAAGTTTCACACATATTCATCCAGCACTTGCTGTGGAAAAAGGCAATCCCTGCTCCTGCTGTCCTCATCTGCCTCTTGCCACCTCTGCCCATGGAGATAAGAAAAATCTGAAAACACAAATCCAAAACTAACACTGTAAATGTTGAAGGTAATGGGAAATAGAGGATCAGCTGGAGATATGTCTCTTTAAGTTACAAAACTGGTTTTAATTTGGCCTTTTGTGGTTGTTACTTATTAGCAGTAAACAAGCTGATAATCTTTACTGCTGTAAAAGGGCATGGAAAATTAATGCAACAGAACCACTCAGAAGCCCACAAGAGTAGTCCTTGAACAGCATAATTGGCTGAAATACCTGGAATCCAATCTGCATGTTACACAGTTACATCTACCTTCTGATGAGGAAGCTGAAAATAGACACTCTGTAATTAAGCAAAGCACTGTGTGTTTTGAAATTCGTTAATGAAAAATCCAACCAGCCAGCAAAGAACTGATTCTTGTGTTGACAAAGAGAAAAGGAAAAATCTGTTGTGCCAAGACGTCTATGAACAACTTTAAATACATTAAGATATATCTCTCTATATTAAGTTGATGTGACAAAAAAAAGAGTAAGAAATTTGTTAATTATTCACTTAAAAGAAAAAAAAAACATTTTGCAAACAGGAAAAGAATCACCAAGCACATGTTTTTCTAAAACCTCCATGATTATTTAAAAATTCACACTAATAATCTCTGTTTCAATATTCCAACGGAAAAGTTGAGAGCAGAGCTGCCTTGGAAATGCTATTTCTTGCTGACATATGTTTTATAGATATTTTTTAGACCTTCAGACATGGCATTATTTATGTGTGTGCTGAGAACAAATTTGCTGCCTTCCCAGGCTTGATCAAAAATGTTTTTAATCACTCTGTCAAAAATCAGGCTCTGCAGAAAAATTTGGATCAGCTGAAGATAAAAAAAAGCTGCAGTTGCTTCGCAGTGTGTGTGGAGTCCCTGCACCGCGTTGGTTCAACACTATCTCCTTTTTATTTTTACTGTTAAAAGGAAAGATGAATGTTTGAGGGGTAGGCTGGTCCTGCCATCATAATAAATATGTTTTTTAATTAGACTTCCCTCTGAGTGAAGGAAACCAGCAGTCTTTCTGGATATGTTTTAGCTGAGAAAAGAACAAGGAAGAAATGGCCATACTTCTTGTACCAAAGTGCTGTGTTAGTGCAGATGAGAAGAGAGCAGAGTGACAATCCCAGCTGATTTTACAGGAAATGCCTTTTTAAAGAAATGGCAGACACATTTTTAGCAGCTGATTTGCAACAATTTGTTCAAAAAGATACCCTAAAATCCCGAACACAGCAAACAGATCCTCTTTATTCTGTAGGGCTTGTTGCAGGCCCTTGAGAACAAAGAGCAGAATAACAAACCAAAGGACATCACCGAGGCTGTGCTGTGGTTTTGTAGCACCAGGTCACATCTCAAACCCCCACACCTGAGCTGCTGCTGTTGTGTGACCACAGCTGGGCCACCTGCACTGACACCAGAGAGGTCATGGCTCCTCTGCTTGTTCACATCACTGCGGGCAGAAACCGGAGCTGGGCTAAACAAAACTCTTGCAAAGCATCCAGGAGAAACCCATGAACTCAATGGAAAGCAGCTGGCTGCTTGTTTTCCTTCCTCATTTGCACTCAGGTTGTTTGGACTGTAAATATGGTGGAGGTTGATGTCACAAAGGGGACAGGGACAACTTTGAGCAGGAAGCACTGCACAGGCATCCTGAGAGAGTAGCAGCACTCCAAAACACTGAGTTTTTTCAAGGGATCAGAACACCTCATTGCAATGGGAGCTTCCCAATCCTCCCCAGAGTCCCTGACTGGCAGCAGCTGCTCTGCCCAGCCCAGGGTTGGCATGGCAGGACACAGTTCCTGCTGGGATCGCAGCCACACTGCTCTCTCCAGCCCTGTAACCTGCTCAGGCAAGTCACTCTGTGCCTCACCTTCCCCAGCTGCAAAATGGACAGGAGGATCCTTCACTTTGCTGGGATTTTGGATCAGGAATACAGGTGGCAGTGTTTGGGATGCAGTATTTGTGGTACACTATTTATCAACAAGGCTCCACCACCAGTGCTGCATTATTACAAATAACATTGCTATTGTTTTACTCCAGATGGAATCTGTGCTATCAGAAGTTATCTTGCTATACTTAAAAACTAAATCTGCATGAGTGTAGCACTGAAAAAACAATTTGTAATTCTGAGGCCAATATGCCAACCATATTTATTCATATCTCTATTATTTCAGCTACCATATGATACAATCATGTTGGCAAAAAAGAAATATATTTTATAGCATTAGTTGTTGATGACAACTTTAACACCTTCTATACTCCTTTCCCAAAGGCAAAGGACTATGTAATAAAAAGAAAGTCAATATTACAGCACTAAGGTTTGGAATCAGTAGGATAAACTGAATTTTAAAACAATACTGGCGGCCCCATCCTGTACTTACAGGTAACATAACAGAATTGATGACTTATAGGTGCTGCCACTGAGTATATAACACAGAAAGAGACTGGCAAAGTAATATTCTGATTTATATATGTCACATTACATTTATATATCCCTCCTACTACACGTCCTCAAGCTAGAAGGGTGTGGTATGTGGACTGTGAGTCTCAGTCAGGAACTTGCTCCAGTTCCAATTCCTCTCCTCCCACCTGGAGCCCTCAGCAAACCTTCCAGGAGCTCCTGGCTGCTGTGGTTCCAAGCCAGTGACCCAGGAACACCAGCAAGAATCTTTGCATGGTTCAGATTCCTAAAATTCTCTTTTTCTATCATCCATGCTACTCTGGCACTTGCTTTGTTATTCATACCAGGGTTTGTGTGCATTCTTCTGGGACCATTTATGCCATCCTCCCTTTTAATGACAAACTAGTGATGGTTCAGTGAGTCCAAAGGTACCAGGTGTTTCCTTCACTAGGACCTTGTGCACTGCATTTCTACAAACCCTGCAGAAGGCACATCAGTCCACAGGGAGAGAGGAGAGATGCCTGCTTTCCTGCAGAGATGAAGGAGCAGCACAAGATTCACTGGTCATGGTATTCATTTCCATAAGCTGCAGTGTATAAAACTTATCATGTGTGGGCATATGAACAGAGCACTAAACACAGGTAGGATCCCCATCCTGAAAATTACCCCTCCTCAGCCTCTTATCAGTTCCTCTGCTGTGTCTAATCCTCTTAGTTTGTTGGTCTGCTGCTTCTTCTGTGATACCACAATGCCACTCACTGCCCACATCCAGTACTAGCAGAATTTCTGCTCAGGATTCATTTAGGAGAAATGTTGCTCAGTGAAATTGTACAAGTTTCTGGCTTGGCTCTGAAGTGCTGCTTCTTCATGCTACACACCCACTGGGTCTTTTGAACTGGTGTCTTTCAAAGGGGACTCATAAGTGAGCAACTAAATCTAACTGCATCAGCAAAGTCACCTCCAGACATGCCAACTGCCATATGCCTTGCACTGGATACAGTTATACAATTCCAGTAGTTTTGATGATTCAAAATTATTACTTTCCCAGTTTCCCAATGATTTTTCTCAGGTTTTATCATTTACCTCATCCACACAGGCTACTTAGTGCCTGGTGATCTCTTTCTAGATAGTTTACAGCAAAGAGGGATTAAAGATCAGTTTAGCTGTTAGCTCAGCTGTTTCAGTCTGCCAGCCTGACTTTCTCCCAGAGATAGGCCAGTTTAGCAGCTTATCTTCTCAAATCTGCTCTTGCACATATGACCCATATTTGCATGTGGCACACATCCCATGGGACAGCACCTTCAGTCCTTTGCATGCTGTAGTTACTGTCCCTTGTACAACAAGCTTACTTGGGGTTTGGTAACTGCCATGAGAGCAGGCACACAGGTGTGCAAAACACTGCAGATATCACCATGGGATTTACCCACTGGGAGTGAACAGTAAGAACAGTCTTGTATTAAAATTAAGCTTAAACAAAATGAAAGCAAAATTTATAGCTAGGAATGGTACTGAGTATGAGAAACTCAGAGCACTGGAGTTCCTCATAGCTGAGGAGCAGAGTCTATTCAGACTTTCTTGATAGCTAGAGCTATAATTTGATACTGTATAAAATATAATTATTACTAGTAACTGCAGTAAGACCCTAATGCAAGTGAAATTTTTATTCTTACCATCACGTTGGAACAGCCTTCTTTAATACCTATTCAGGGCAGGGCTTGAGGCTGTGTTTAGTCTTCAGGATGAGTAATATTTTGCTAGGTAATGATTTGTTCTTGGGAAGTCCAGCTGATTAGCTTCCTGATAACCTTAGTTGGAGAGCATTAGTGAAGAGCAAAATGACATTATGAAGAAAGAAACCACTCACCAAAGAGCAGACAAGGACTCCCTGCCTGGACACATGCAGATTGATGGCTTGTCTTGTTAGGTCTGTATTTCAAGACCGTTCCTAGAGAAGCTCAGGTTTATTATTGAACACGGCTTTGAATGTGACAAAATCCAGCGACGATCAATTTTCAGTGTTATTACCGCGGAAAGGGTCATGACCATCAGCACCTGCCAAAGTGCCTGCGAGCCCGCAGTGACGGTCACTGATGGCACACGTCCTCTTCAAACCCCAGTGTGCCCAAACCCGGCCCGTTTCCTTTCCTAGAGGTGCCATGCGAGGGCAGCAGAGATTGCGGGACGGGAGCGTGTGCGGGCTCTGCGGGGACACGGCGGGAGCGGCCCCCGAGTGTCCCGGCCCCTGCCGGCAACCACAGGGACTCTGCCATCCGTCCCGGACATCCCACGGGATGCGGAGCCTGAGAGGAAACTGTGTCCGGAGAATCAGACTATTAAATAAGTCTGTCTTGAGGTGATAACATTTTTAAAATTTGCGATGGAGTCACCATCCCTGGGGGGATTTACAAGACGTGCAGATGCGGCTCTTGGGGACGTGCCGCAGTGGTGGGCTTGGCAGGGCTGGGCTAATGTTTGCACTCGAGGATCTTAGAGGGCTCTTCCAAGCTGATACCAGGATATTCCTGATAACTCCAAGGTTATCAGGAAGCTAATCCACCTACAATGCAGAGAAAGGAAAAGATACAGAGCAGCCAAAGCCTGTGAGCGACTTT
Organism: Melozone crissalis; assembly: GCF_028551555.1. NCBI lineage: Eukaryota > Metazoa > Chordata > Aves > Passeriformes > Passerellidae > Melozone > Melozone crissalis. The sequence goes on from NW_026535785.1 coordinate 4,593,161, forward strand.
CACCCCTTAAGCACAAAAAAATCAACACCGAGACTGCGGCTGCACCTGACTGATTTCCAAATCAAAGCCTGTTTGATTTGGTGACACTCAGCGAAGGAAACGCTGTCATTCCCATCCTGCGGGGACAAACCCCAGCGCTGCCGTGCAGTCGCCAAGAGATGGAGCCGTGCACCAAATCCCAGCAGCGAATAAACGGCGACCAAGGGCTTTTAGCTCTTTATTCTTCCACTTCAGCCAGGTTGATGCTAAGGCTCCATCCAAAGTCAGCTGATGTTTCCAAGCAGCGATAAATCAAGCAGAAAGCGCTGACGGTAATGCTGCTCGTTATTGATCGGGTGCTGCAGGTGATGTTTAGGGGAGGGCTGGCCATTCCCACCATGCCCTCGGTAATGGGGATACAGTCAGGCACCAAGGATGGAGCTGGTGAGACAATGATTTGGGCTTCTCCTCCGTGTCTGTGTTGGGCTGTCCTGATTACCCTTGCACCTGTCCTAATTACCCTTGCTCGGTTCAGAGGCTTAAAGAGGGCCAAGGGCCCGAGCAGGGCATGGAGAGACTGATACAGATGGATGCAGATGCTTTTCTCTAAGCTGCCTCTAGACCTGATAATCTTTTCCCCTGTCAACTGATTTCTTCAGTTTTTCTTTCTGCTTCCCTGCACGTCTTTGCCCAGGGCCGTGGTGGCTGCCAGGGTGGATGCCCTTCTTCAGCCACAAGATGAGCCAAGCCTGTTTGCAGGAGCTGCAGGGACAAAGCATCCAAACACAAATCCCATAGGTCTGTCGGCAGCTCAGGCAAGGATGGATGGTTGTTTGAAACTGCTCCAAGCCAAGCACTGTGATTTGGTTTCATCTGGACCAAATTCCACATTGAAATAGCTGTTCCATTCCTGGTGTAATTTTCATGAAGGAAAATTTGAAAAACTGTGAGATATTAATTCTGCAGGAACGCTATTTCCCACTGAAAAACAAACATCTTGGGAAAATTCCCAAGAAGATCTGAATAATACATCTGTAACACTGATAGGCAACCCCTGTGATCATGTGGCTTTCATTGCCTGGGGTCTATTTAAGCTCTGAATCCCATCTGTGCTACACAAGAATGGCTACTGAACATCCCAAAAAGAGAGTAGTGATTTATCTGGAAATTCATCCTACAATAATCTTTTCTGGTATTTGCTGTAATAAAGGGAATATTGTCGTTGATTACCTCACAGATATGTAACTTTCTGCTGGCAAATCTTTCACAATAAGGTTATAATAACATCACTCTTCAGCATCTCTGCCAGATACTCAACTCTCTATTTTCTGTTCTGTCATATAAGCTGAGTAATTTATATGCCTGTTCAATACAAAAGGTGGTTATTATATGTTTCAAGAAAGAGATTTGACAGTATCTGCCTTGTAAGAAATACTGAGTCGTAGAGAGGCAAGGCAAAGGAAAATACTGTAAATCAAGAGGTGACAAGGCAGTTTTCAGATGGAAGATTAGAACACTGTTCAGGGTTCCACAAACAAATATGTTGAATAGACAAAAAGCCACTTTCTAGCATTTGTCCCCTGTTGCTGCAGTCCTTTTAGGGACATAAATCCCACTGAAGTCAAATCATGTCTATAAACTAAATTCCAAAATGAATCCATAAGTAGAGTCTGACATGGAAATGCTTATTATTAGTTTGATTTTTACAAGATGTATAGATATGATTTCAAATAAAAGCAACATTATGGAAAAAATTACGTCAATTGCAGTTTCGTCTGAATAAGGACTGCACAGTATGAATGTGTCCCAAAATAACACATCTGCAGTGATCTAAGTGGAGCTTAGCTAACATTCCCTGCACTGTATTTTTACACAGGTAATTCTATGTGACTGCTTAACCCCAGCTCTAAAACAACATTGATTTGACAAATGGATGGGGGAGAGCCCCTTGCTCCACCCAGGGAGAAGGAGCAGTGGCTGCCTTCCAACCCAACCTGTACCACGTTGCAAGTGGATGTGTTTTAACTGAGGGACTAAGAACCCTTTGCTGTTTCCAAGTGCTATCACAGGTCTGCCTCCAGCCAGCCAGGCACAAAATGTGGAGACTTAAATACAGCAAGAGAATGAGGTGAGAGAAACCAGTTCAGGTGTGGGACTGTGTGGCAATACAGTGAGGGAGCTGCAGAAAGGTCCTGCCTGGGTCTGCTTTGCTGCAGATGACCAGGGCGGGTAACCCCAGGCCAGCAGGCAGGATTCAGAACACAAATTATTAGGGGTTGGGTGCCAAGAACTGATCATGCAAACTGCCTTAATCCCCCTGAGGAGAATGCCTGAGCGCCGTGGGAAAGAGCAGCTCATTGTGGACAAACATCCAGTGTTGTCAATCCAATGCTGAACTCCTCTTTAGAGGCTCACAGGACAAGCCCACCCTGCTTCTGCCTCTGTGTTCTGTCCTGTTTTCCAGGGCAGGGCTGTTCCACCAGCAGCCAGCTCCTGGGCCATTCCATGGGGACAGCACCGTGCAGCCCAGCAGCCCCTGGCAGCCACGGGGAGCAGGGCTTATCCTGATCCTGGGCAGCTCCTGGCTTTTGCAACATCACAGAGGAACAGGAGACCAAGGCATGGGAAGAGAAATTCATCCTCCTTCCAGCTTCCCCTTGAGCAGAGACGTCATTTTCTAGTCTGAGACTGGAAATCCAGACCCCGATTCAGAGAGCAAGGGGAGATTATTATTAGCTCTCAATTAAAACAGGAAGATCATTGCCACTGAAGATGGGAGGGGACATTCCCTGTCTCAGAGCAGCCCACCTGTGAAAGGAAAAGCACCCTGACATTACACTGGGGAGAGGAATGCACGTCACTGCTCTTTTGAGGCAGCAGCTCGGTAGGAGCTGGTGACAGCAGATGTGATCCCTCCTCTAGAGGAGCTGCTGAACTGTGAATGTACAGAAGTGGATTTCCAAGCCCAGCAATACCTGCTGCCTTGAGTGACCTACTTTTTTGCACGCTATGTGAATAGGGTTAGGCAACAGTTCATTTGGTACTGAAAACTGAAACATTTGGGTAGCAACAATTACCACGCGTGTGGTGAACGCCATGGCAAACCTCAGTGCCCCTGGCAGGGGCTCCTGGGCAGTACTACATTTCAGTCCCATGCTTTGGGAACATATCCAGCAGGGGCACAGTGCTTTGCTAAATTGAGCATAATCATTCAAATTCATTTATCAGATCCAACAGGAGTTTTGCTTATTACCATGACTGGTAGTTTACCAAATGTGCTGTTTTTAAGGTTATCTCCTAAATCACAAAAAATGAAAAGCATTTTCATGTTGAGCACCCAAGCAGTCCTGTGCATCCAGATGAGCAAAGCTGAGCAAGTGAGGCTGTCAGCAGAATGAACACACCAGCACATCCAGCTTTCCCAATGGCCTTGCCACATAGCACAAATAACACCAGCTATGAAATCCCACCCTACACCACCATCACTCCTCACTGGGCCCTGTGCTAGCAGGTGTCTCATGATTCCTCCCTACCATTATTTCATTTCATCTGGGTCAGCAAATGCTCACTTATATCTGTACTCATTTATATTCATCCCTAGTTGAGTCTTCGCTGAGATTTTAAGCATTTTGTCACTCATACAGAGAGGAGAAATAAGTTAACAAGTGAATCACACATTTGGACTTTGCATTAGTTTCCCATGCCTGTGCTAAACGACTAATAACTGTTTCCAAAGTTGGGATTCAGTATGATATATTTCAGTATGATATGATACTTTGACTGTATGCAAATTTTAGTTTTTTAACAAAATCTGATTTCTTGATATATAGGCCAATTAAATTAAACAGGTCTCCTCAAAATTAACCGCAGTTACTAGCAAGAAACTTAAACCTAATAGCTGCAGCTCAAAAGCCTGGTGTGTTTTATCTCCCTTTTTTTCCCAGAATGAGATCCTGGCACCCTAATTCACAGGCACCAGAGCAGATCTCCACAGAGAGTCGCAATCAAGTCGACTCTTTCTTTGCAGCACAAAGGAAATCACATTTCTTTGAAATGCCGAGGAAATCTGAATGTGTGTTCCTGTTTAGCATGATTAAGGTGTCACATAGCACTCCCACGCACCCCGACACAGAGAACTTCTTGCCGGCTGCTGATGTCAAAGCAAATCAGCTGAAAACACGGAGGGGTTCTGAGAAACACAACTAGGGCACGCCAGGCAGGCTGGCAGCGAGCTACCCTGTGCCATAGGCACTGGGCAACCTCAGGGACCACCCCTGAGGCAGGGCACAGGATGGGGACAGCACAGGGGTCTCCTCTACCCCCCCAGCATGTTTCTAATGCAGGCATGGGGCACTGATATTTCATCATGTAGAAATTTCTGCGTGTGAGCTGCTTGTTATAAAACCCTGATAATAACAGTGCATGTATCCATAGCAATTGGGAATCTCTCCAAGGGGTGCACTGCTTTGCTTTTGGATTTTCCCAAAACCTTCTCTGTGTGCTCCATTTTGGTTCCATTTATGCAGGACATATCTCTTTCTATCCCTGCTCTGTCTCTCATCACCCTGATGATTCCGGCTGCCATCCTCTTGCTTTTCTCCAGTTCTTTGTTCTGTATATTTTTGCTTGTGTCCTGTGGTTTGTCCACTATTAACATTAATAATTTAGGAAATTGTCTGCTTCTGCTGAAATCAATTCCTGTGCTACTGCTGCTAAGTGCTGGGCCTGGGCCCATGTGCTGCTATGATGGGGACCAAACAAAGGAAACAAAATGAAATGAGAACAGAGGAAAACAGGCACCTCATCCTTCAGCACTCTGTGAATTTAGGTGGGGATGCTCAAAGCCTAAGAAACACTAGCACCAAATTTCATTGAAATCCTTTTTTTTCCATAGGTATCCCACATGTGTTACCATCCTGGTGCTGGAAGAATTTGGCCTCAGTGCAGGAGCCCCACAAGGTCCATGCCCCAAGGCAAAGCTGCTCAGACACAGGCAAAGGGGACTGACAGTGGAAAATCCATCACCCTGTGCCTCTGCAGCTGCTCACCTAATGAGAACTGTAAAGAGCCAAAGTGCTTGTGCAAAGCTAGTGACAGAAGTGGCTCTTTCTCACCTCCTTAGCTGCCATCAAACCTCCATCACTCAGCCAGGGTCCATCTCAGAGCTGCACCAGCCTCACACAGAAGATGCCGTCCTGACGGTGACTCATTTCCCTGCAAGTGGCAGAGGAAGAAAAGCACCATGTGCCTCAAGGCTCAAGCTGGGGCGACCAAATTCTCCCTATTTCTTTCTCTGGCCCCACACAGCTACACTGCTGAGGGCCTCACGAGGGGAAACTGCCAACAGCAGAGGGCACGGACTCTGTCTTGGAGACACATTTTATGTTCTTAATCCCAGGACTTTAATAGCTCTGTGAGGGAGAGAGATAAATAACAAGATAATGAAAACAGTGATTTAGAGACCAGGTATGCAGACATTTTGACTAAGGCTGAGAGGATAAATTCATCTGGTATAACATCACTGAAGCTCAACTCTCATCCATGCTGTTGAGCCATGCAGCTGGGCTCCTCTGCCCTTCCTACAGCAGCATTTTAGCAGAAGGACTTTTTCACTGGGTTTTTTAAGTAGCTGGATTAAGACACCACCTCCAGACATAAGCAGGCTGCAGCAGTCCCCTGAGGGTAGGAGAGATTGGATGGCCAGAGGAGGGCTTGTGCCAGGGCTGGGGCTCAGCTCCCACCAGGAGCTGGCAGCACCCCGCAGCTGGACTGAGCTCTGGCACACCCTGGGACCAGCAGGAATCCTGGGAGCACGGGGACAACACCACCACACACACCCCACGGGCACTCCCGGGGAGTGGGCATGCCAGGAAGGGTGTGGACACCCAGTGCCTCCACTTGCCTCCTCCTCAAGGGCTTGGCTGATGTCCCCTGGGGACCACAGGCCCGGATGTGGGGACCCAGTGCTTCACTCCTCAGCTGGACCCAAGCCATGTCCTTGCCCTGTGCTGGCTGCCCTCTCACACTCCCAATAGGCAGAGAATGTGAGGACACACTTCCCATAGCCACCAGAGCTGGAGGTGCCTGCAGGCTGGGCAGGAATGCAGTGCCAGTCGTGATGGGTTAGGGCCAGAAGCCAGTGCAGTCACGTAATTAAATAATGAGAGCAGATTAGGCAATCCTTGTGCTTCACGTTGACAAGGCTGGAGGAAAGAACAGAACATGTAATCAAATGAGGGGGGTTCTTTCTTTCTTTATTTACTTTGAAAGAAAGACAATATTACAGCACTGTAAGAGGTGGCATAGCATGCACTAATTGTGCTGCTGGGGATATTTCTGTCTTGTAGGTTTCAGGATAAGACAGATTTTTATTAAAGCCTAAGGGAGAAAAGAACTGGAGGAGCTGGCATTTGCTGGGAATTAAGCCCCCAATTCACTTAATGCTTATTCAATAGCTTCTGCCCCTCCATTTGGCTCACCTGCCTAAGAACACATTCACTTCTTCACATCAGCAACCTGCAATCAGAAAAATCACCTGTAATCCAGCTCCCTCCAGGCACAGACCGATAGCTGCACAGTCTCAATGACAGATCAGGCTAAATAAAAAGCACAAATCCACAATCTGCTGTCAGGAGACAGCTAAGGCTTCCTTCTTTTGATGATTTCTGCCAAGATATTCCTGCTGAGTCACTGGGTTTGCAGAGCCATGTGCTGGAGGGAGCTGCCAGAGCTGACCCAGGGGCTGCTGCTCCCTGCAGAGCCTGAACATTACAGGAGCTGTAAGGAGTACCTGGGCATTTTCCTTGGGCTTTCCTGGCAAAGCTGCAAGCCAGGATTGGAGTGCAAATATACTGAAGAAATCATCTGACTGGTACAGGAGGTGCTTTAGCTGGATTGCTTCATGGCTTAACAGGCAACTAGACATTCACTTATTCAGATCCCTGTTTCCCTAACCCAAGGATGTAATTTGGTGACTCACCACCATCCAGGTACCAGTAATGACAGTTGGAGTTTTTCCCCAAACAACTGATTTCAGATACATAATTCATTTAGATTTTGTTAAAAAAAAATATACTCCTGATTTTTGTCTCTATGGTGCTAAACACATCACGTAACGCCTTCTGCAGCAGTGACCTGGCTTACTCTGGATTTGGGAATCATCCAGCCAAGTGAGGCTCTCTGCTTTTTTGAGCCACCCTTCTGAAGTGAACTGCAGAGAAATGATCTGCCTGAAAAGTGACAACCCCACATTGCTAATAAATGTCCCCAGGCTTTAGCAAACCTGCCAAAAACTCGCTGGACTTAGCACAGCACGTTTGGTTTAGTAAAGACCTGCAACATGAAAGAGGGCAGGTACCCCAAGCTGCAAGGGGACTTGTGGTGTACATGCAAAGAGACATTTTGTCCTATTTGGGAAATCGCTGGCTAAGCTATAGGTGACACCATTCCCTGGCAGTGTCATTCGTCCTGACACCTTTTCAGTGGGAAGGCAGCTCGTCACGGCCGCGATGTGTGTGGAGTTGCCTTATTTACTCTCCTGGGGTGGCATGAATCAGAGTTGAAAAGTGCAGTATGTTGAAGTCAACCCATATTCCCATGATGTGCGAGTGTGAGTCACTCAGCAGGGAGATTCTGCCAGGGTCCCTCCTGGACGACCCGGCTGTGTTAAACGCGCCGGAAAATCCGCGGATAAAAAAATCCCCAGTGACGCACAGGAGCCGAGTAGGCTCCGTGCCTTTTTGGGGAAGCTTCTGAAACGCCGACGTTTCCTCTTGATCAATAATCTGGTTGGCAGAGCAGGGCTTTGAAGCAATGCAGAAAGCTCAGCTCCCTGCTCACAGGGCCACTGCTGCTCCTCTCCGGGAAGATGACGCGCGGGGTAACCCCAGGCGCAGGCAGGGGAAGGATTTCTCTTGCACATCTATTTAAATCTCCTGGAAGAGCTGCTTGCTGCTTACAGGAAAGATGATGCAGGATGTGAAAGGGCTTTCTAGGGATGGGCAAAGAAAAATTTTTTTAAAAAGAACAAGTCCCATCCCAAGGTCTCACAGCTGATTTCAGGTTTTCCCCATCATCTCCTTTCTCCCTTCTGTCCTCATTAAATACCATGTGTGGGGTTATCGTGGGCTGCTTACTGCAGCAAGTCAGCTGGAACATTCAAACAGGGTTTTCTTGGCCTTACACCCCATCACTTCTCTGATTCTCCACTTACCACAGCTGATCCTCCTGTCCCTGCATCCACCACAGTGAGGACACCACTGTCTCAGTGATGTTTTCCATGCTGTTGTCCTGATTGAAAATACAAGGAAAAGCCACTGACAAGAACATTTCCAGATAAATATCTCATTAATTTCAACCACAGGCAGCTGTGAGTCATTTCCCCTTGACTACACTCCTCTCTGTGACCAGAAATCGGGTAGTGGAGGTCTGGTACTGTGTAAAATTCATAATTATTTTGAAGGGATATCAATAAATTGATAATTATTTTCAAAAATCTAAAAAATCCTTCATTTTCTCAAGAGATTTGCTATTAGTTAATCGCCTTCGCTCCTACCACAGCTGTGGGATGAAATTAAGCCATTTTACTGCAAAACTGTTGGACTTCCTTTAAAGACTCAAGCAGCAGGTTGGGCTTTCCTTGGACCACAGTTCTGCCTCCTGGTAAATTGTGTCTTTTTCCCCCAGAATAAAAGTGGCATGAGAAGATAACCCCTGGTTATCTGTAACCCCTGGTCACCTGCTCTACTGCCGCCTCAGTGCCCTGGTTGGGAGCACCAGGCTGGCTGCCTCGTGCCATTGGGATTTGGCAGCTCTGCTTTTCCCTTCCTTTCCTTCCCTTCCCAGCAGCTGGCTGGGCTCAGGCACGGCGTGGCTCGGAGCCTGATGGATCACAGACCCTGCAGCCTGAGCGCCAGCAGTGTCTCGCATGCCAGATGTTTCTCTTTTAGACACATTGCTGCTTTTTTTTTTGTTTTCTTTTCCTGAAATAACAACAGCTTGACCAAGACCTAAACCCCCAGCTTCTAAAATCAAAGCCAGGGCTGTACCTCGGAGTGCAGACAGGCAAGGAGACAGTCCCTGGTGGGGTGGCACAGGGCTGGCCATGGTCACACGTGGAGTGATGCAGTGGCATCATGTGACACAATCCATCACTGGAGCCTTTAGGCCTGTACTCAATACCTTTAAAAACACAAAACCAAACAAAGATTCCCAGACTGCTGTTTAATCACTGGGGTCTGCCTTAAAATGAGCTAGAAAAGAACATTTTCCATCAGCTTTCGTGGGATTTGGTTATACTTTTTCACTGGAAATGAATTCACAGCAGGACTGAGCCCTCAGCCACCAACCTGGCTGCCACCATGTGGAGAGGCCTGTGGGGTCCTTCTGGGCTGTCAGGGCTGCCGTGGGAGCACTGGTCAGGGTGCTCACACTTGGCCAACGATGGCATGGCTTCAGCTGAGCGCAGCACTAGAATCAGGACTTTATTCAGACCCAAACCTCTTGCCAATTATATTTCATCACTTTACTCACTGCTTGTTAGCCCTGGGTTCACCCTGGTGACTAATGACTGCTCTTGTCTGAATTCAGTGCATTTCTAGAGAATAACCAAACTTCAGGAGAAGCTTCCCATTTGTACTAACGAAGAGGAGGGAAAACGTGACGGTGGGGGAGGATAAACACTGTTGTCATGTCATCAATTTCCCTAATTCTCCTTGGGGGTGGTCTCTGACGCTGTGGGTACTCAAAGGATTTTAACCTGAATCATAGGAAAAAAAATTACCCAGACCCAACTCAGGCTGTGCTGGGACACCCTCCCAGCAAAGGAGTGGCCACAGATGGGTTTGTTTCATGCTGCATTTTAAGACATGGAGGAATGTAAAATATCCCACCCACCTGCTCCTCCACAGTGACCCTCCAGCCACTGGCTGCCTTGAGGCCACACCACACCATGTCCCAGCAAAGGGAGGGTCCCCACACCAGGCTGGGCTCCCTGAGCACCTGGTGTCAGCCTAAACCAGACCCCAAAACCCAAAGCAATGAGCTGCAGGAAGCCAGGAGCACTGTTAGGCCGCCATGAAGACATTGGAGCCCATCAATGGACAGCAGGTGACTTGTGGTGTGGCAATGTCACAGGGCCACTGTGTCCCCATGTCCCTGCTGATGGCAGCTCTCCCTCATCATTCCCAGGATGAGCTGGCACAGCAGTGGGGGCAAAAATGGACAATTGCACCAACTAACTTCCACATGGGACAGGGAGCAGGGTGCAGTCAGAGCCCCTGGGCAGCAGGGCAGGGAGAAGAGCAGGAGGAGAAGGAGGAGGAGGGGGAGGAAGGCCCGGGACCGCAGTGGCTGTGCTGGAGCTCGGGCGGGTTTCCTTGGCAGCCGCAAGCTCAGGGCACTCACCATACCTAAGTGAAGATTTTGTCACCATGGAAACATTGATGTCATCAGCTCTGCAGCAGCCTCAACCTTCGCTGCAACTTTTTTCTCCTTTTCTTCCCCCCCTGCTTTGGGGTTTTTATTTATTTATTTGAGAGTTTCTCACAGGAGATGACCCTGGTGTTGGGCCTGCCAAAACATCCAGGGATGTCCACTAGGTCACGTCATCTGGGGGTGCTGGGGAGCCCCTCACTGATAGCAGTGGGATGGGGCTGCATTTTGGAAACACCCAACAGGACCGTGCTCTGCCCTCTGCGCACTGCCCCATTTTCCCTGTCCTCATAAATCAGCTGCATTTCCAAGAAAGGTCACTTGGAAGCTCTCAAATATGAAGGAGGTGACCTGGGCACTTGGCACTCTGGGGTCCTGCAGCTCTCACCGTGCAGGAACACAAGGTCACTGTCACAGGCACTAAGGCAGAGCCACCACCACTCACTCTCCTGTCAGGAGGAGCCAGACAGACCCCCAAAAGAGGGAATTCCACATCTCCATGTAGCATGGGGTCCTGTGTGAGCATCCCATGGCCACGCAGTGCAGCTTTGCCCTCAGGGCTCGGGGAGGTTCCCCCGAGCTCTAGACCAAAAATCCCTGTGACAATGACACCCAGCACATTTTCAGAAGAAAAGAGTTGTGAAGGAGCAGGACCGGGCATCTTTACCAGGCTTGAGCAAGAGGACCCAGCCCCCTGCCAGCCTCCATTCCAGGGATGGATTTCATCCCGTTAGCCACATCCACAATTCCCCCAGAGCCTCCTTTAACTTATCAGTTAATAGTGGACTGTTGCAGAAGTCTGGGTCAGACTGTTCCAGCCAAAAATACTCTCTACCGAGTTCACTGCAATGTTAAAACAAGAATTTCACCTCAGTGAGGGCAGGAGCAATGCTGTGTCTGAGCTCAGCTGTCCCCGCTGCCCCTCACACAGCCCTTCCCCCGAGGTTTATTCCAATTGTAGCTGGGATTTTTATAAAGCTCTGATTTATTTTTTGTTGCTACAATGGACAAATCCTGCTCCTACTCTAGGCCATGTGCAGAGCAGAATCTCTTTTCCTTACCATGAAGGGGATCTTGATGGGCCCCATCCAGGCACAGGGATGCTCCCCCAGCCCTGCCACTGCTCATCCCATCTGTCAGGCCTGGAGAGAACCACATGGAAGGGAGACAGCTGGTAAAACAGAGTCAGAGAACATAAAACCCTAGTCAATAGACAGGTTTACAATACCTTTTCTCATTCATAAACAACAGTCAACCACAGATTGTGTGTTTCTAACATTATGGCCCAAACTGAAATTTGAAGTGTTTTTGATGAATGTGTTTTTGCAACCTTCAGGGATCACACTCTGCCCCTCTGCAGCAGTAAATATTGTTATTTACCCAGCCCCAAGATCATAAAGCACCTGGCAAATGAGTCACTAACATTAATTATCCTTAATACCATCATAATAGGTAAAATATAGAAAGAAAAGTGTCCCTAAGCCAGGGTTTCAGTATTTCAATATGAGGAGGTACAGCATATACCAAAGACAGCAGCAAGGCTTCTACTAAAGTGAGATAGTCAGTGGGTCTCTGACCTCATATTCAAAGCAAACTTCACTTTTTAAAAGAACTTTTTTGTAATTTAATGCAAAGGCAGGGATTTCATAGCAAAGGCTTATTTAAAAACAGGAGATTCTGGGTGGGAGAGCCTGCTATGACTTAAAAGTATCTCAGTATCTACTGTGAACAACTCAACTTCAAATGTATGCTGCATAAGAATTAAAGGATTAATGCTTGATATCCTATCCCAGCTGGAAGAAAAATTAACAAGAAACTGGTTACTATATCAACTGCCAGATCTGCAAAGCAAACTGGTGAATTTAGGTGCTGAGACCAATTTAATGGTCTGAACACAAACTGGGAGCTCTGTTCTACACAGAGCTCTGCTTGGGTCTTTGTAGAGATTAGTAGGAAAAATATATTTACATAACAAGGTTCATCCATGGCCTGCAGATCTGAGAGGTTTGGGTATGTATGTATTTTAAATCTGATAGGGCCTACTGGAACATTAGAAAGGTATTACAGTACTTGTTCTAGCTGGCTGGTGAAAAACATGAAAGTGAGATTACCTGGGAAAAAAAAAGCAGGTATCAGGCTAGCAGGGAAAATATCAGCATGCTTGATGCTACTGGCAAAAAGGACATTCCAAGATCTGTTATTAATAAAAATGGCTAATCTCAAATACTCACTTAAGCTTTTCCCCTGTCAATAGAAATGAAAATGGAAAAAAAATGCATTGTAACCTCTACTTAAAAGAAATATTTTGATATGTGTACTCCATTTAGTTGGAAAAACTCATTACAAATTCAAGAGGCAGCACTATTAGTGAGTGATGTGTTCTAATGGGCACAGCTGCTCTGTGTTACAGGGGCTGGGAGAGGTCAGCGCTGCCCTCAGCAGCACTTACTGCCCTACTGCTTACAGATGCTTGTAAAGTTTCAAGGATTAAAAATCCTTGTACACATGAGAGAGGAGGGTACTGCTGCTCCCAGCCAGCAGGGCAGTGGAAATCCCAAAGAAGGGAACAGGCCCAGCTGCTGCTGTTTTCCAGAGCCAGCAGTCCTGGGTGGAGCTGGCATCCCTGCTTTGCTTACCTCATTACTATTTGATTCCTTTGCTGCATTTAGGGATTGCCAGTCCAGAGCCCACTTTATTCCCAAAATGACTTTACCTGAACAGAGGCTTGATGCTCTCTGGGAAGCATCAGGAGTGTCAGAGGCACTTCTTGTGCTTGGTGCTGGAGGCCTCAGAGACGGAGCCTCTCCAGGCCTTGGGGACCAGGCCAGGCCACAGCCCCAGGACAAGGCCCACCTGCTCTGGGGACAGGAGATCAGGACCCTGGGGAAGGTGCACATCAGCCTCAGGGACACTGCAGATCCCCCACACCTGCCCAGTGCCACCATCTCCTACACCTCCCATGAGATCCCTCAGCCAGCATCGGGCAAGGAGCCTCAGGTAACCAGGGATGGGACTTGTGGATAACCTGGATCCCATGAACAAGACATCCCAAGCTCTTACCTGGTAAAAATCCCACCAGACAAAGCTTCAGCAGCTGTTTCAGCACTCCCCTACAAGCAAATCCTTGCTGAATTCTCAGGATTTTAGGTATCTATTTCACTCTCTGAGCAACAAATAAGCTGAGCCCACACAGCTGGGAAAACGGAGGCAAAGGTACTTTGTGAGATTCATCTCTGTGTTTGGGCTTCTGAAACTCAAAAGGTAGCTGTGAGCTGTGGAAGCAGCAGTAGGAAGGCAGGACAACCACAGGCTTTTAATGAGGACAAGAGAAAATTGCTCCCAAAAGTCAGCAGTGCTGAGGCTTTGTGCTCTTTGGACTTGCATCAGAGCTGCTGCACGAGTTCGGGTTGAAAGACGAGAGCTGCGGGTCAGACCAGCCCCTGGCATTCCCAGTCCCCGGGAAGGAGGGCTGCAGGCACCTCCCAGATGGAACCAGGCAGCTTCTGAACAGCTCCATTATCAGCAAACAGCAGCTGGGCACAGGCAGAAAGGCATCATTATCCAGGGAAACCAGCAGCCAGCCACGAGGCCCAGTGCTCTGCTGCAAAAAGCTCAGGAAATGCGGAGTGCAAGCTCAGACACAGCATCTCTATTACAGCACGTCTAATCTCCACCTTCTGTAACCAACAGAGAATCCTCACTCAGACACAATCCTGGGACAGCCTCACCAGGCTGCTCTGTCACTGCCACAGGGCTGAGACCCAGGGCAGCTGCCTGGCACAGTGGTGACTCCAGCCAAGCCCCATGTCACTTAACTCCACTCTCACCACCTCCAGTCTCACTTTGTTCAGCCTGCTGCCATGGCAGGGGGAGATTCTGCTGTTTCAGGGGTCAGGAGCAGGGAGGAAGCACGAAGGAGGAGTTCCTTGGAGACTGCAGCAGAAGACAAGAGCAGGACAGGTGTTGGAAGGGGGATCTCACACACTCCCATTCCCTGCTCACTCCAGGTCACCCACGCAGCATCTCAGCAAAGCTCTGTGGCTTCTCCAGGGCTGATAATCCAGGTGAGGCTGCAGAACCCAAACATTGTCACCACTTCCCCCAAAGGCAGAGCCTGGGGAGCTCAGGGATGGGTCACTGTCCACAGCAGGAAGAGAAGCTGTATCCAACATATGCCTTCATCTCACCAAGGCCTAAGAATCTCCTTCCTTGGGGCGTTTTTCAGTCCCTCACACAACATCCCAGGAATATTTCTGGCTCTTCTGGGTCCAGAAAGGTTTTGTGAAGTCCTTGCTGTTGCCAGGGCAGGACAGCCCATATGCAGTGGTGACTGCTCATGAGGAAACACCCAAAAAGCCCAATGGACTCAGCTACAGCTGCCTGATTTCAGTGAAGGAAAAAAAAAAAATAAGGCAGGTTATTCTCTTTATCAAGGGCCATCCTGTGAGCACTTCTTAGCTTGGCTGGAAGCACGGTACAAACCCTCAAGTCTCTCCATGTCCTGAAGTCTCTTTTGTGGAACAGAACAGAAATACAGATACAAGTGAGAGTACAGGAGCCAGGTAACACAGGTGATAAAGGCAGCTCTCAGAAAACCTGCAGGAATTGGTTTCAAGTGGGGCCCATTTGTTTGAAAGCTGAAGCTCAGGAGCTGTGCAGACCATGGAGGCAGAGATGTGGAGCTCTAGCTGGGTCTCCTGCTGGCATCCAGCCCACACCCTGCAGGGCTTCACCCAGGACAGCAGGAGAACACAAACACACCACATCCCTGCTTTTGGAGGCAACCCTAAAATACACCTTAATGTACAGAAACCCCTCTCAAGCCTGGAGATGCCGCAGTGCTTCCCTCATTGTCTACATCAGGCAACAGTGCAAGAAACCCCCTCACCAGTGCAGCTCTTTTGATGACCACTGCAAGGACCCCTTAAGCCTTTCAAGGACTGGGGACAGTGCACAAAACAGGCTTGGGGAGGGATGCAAAACAGGACATACAGAGCTCAGCTGTTCTCCTCCTCCTCCTCCATGGTGGTTCCTGGAGCGTGGGGAGGGGTGGCAAACACCCTGGCTGCCTGCTGGTCCCCTGCTCTGGAGCCTGCACCTCTCCCAGAGCATCCCCACATCACCGGCCAGCCAAAGGCTCCTTCAAAGAAAACACAAAGCACGCAGCTAAAAGATATTCACTTACAGTTTATTTTTGCCTGAAATTATTTCACATCTCTTTGTACACAGCTACAGAACAGTAGTAGTAAACCATTGGTAAAAGCAACAGTGCTAAGGAAAATGTTGGCATATTTTTTCTTCTTTTTTTTTTTTTTTCTTCTTCTTCTTCTTTCCCAGACTGCATCTTCATACAGTGTGGGATTTGAAGGGGGGACAAAAACCTGACACACTACATGAGTTTAGACTCAATTTCTGTTTCATTATTTAAAAAAAAAGAAAAAAAAAGAGAAAAACAACATCATTTGGGATGGGGTTGTCTACATAGCAAAAAACTTAAAAAAAAGAAAACAACAAAAAAACCTGAACAAAAAAGCTTGGCTTTCCATTGAATAAGATTAAATATATATATATATTTATATAAAAAATTACATTGGCTGTATGTGAAACCTTGAGGTGCTGAAGAATAAAATAAAAGTGTTAAACAGAGGAAAAAACTTTTTTGTTTTGTTTTTGTTTGATTTTTTTTAAATAAGCAGCTCTGTACAATGAAGGCTCATTATGAAAAAAAAAAGTCAACAGCATAGTTATAAAAGAAACCACAATTTTTAAAAAATCATCTTCTAAGCAACTGTGGAATTTGAAAAATGTAGCAGTCACATTTACAGACAGGTCAGAGCTATCGGATCAGCAACACCGCGATTTCCTCAGTCTCCCCAGAGGAACATGCAGAACAATGCGTGCACAGAACAGGGCAGGGAGGGGGGCACAGGACAGGGGAAGGAATGAGGGGAGGGGGGAAGAAAAAAAAAAACAAACCAGAAAAAGCTGATGCACAAAGTGGAGGGAGAGCTTTTTTTCCTCGTTTTGAAATATCGGACGTAAACAGAAAACAACGGAGGCCACTTGTAAAATCTACAGTTTGCAAACACCCCATTGGCAAAAGAAACGCCTTGTCCCCATCTCCCGTGTTTAAACCTGGCATGGCTTAAAAGACTAAAGAAAATTTTCAGACTTTGGAAGGAATTGTGACTTTTATTAATCCCTGCACCCCCTTCCCCAACAACCACGCCCCCCTTGATAAAGATTTTCCTTCCTATTTGATAACATTTGAGGCATTTTGAAATCAAAAAGACAACGCGATGAATGTTGACAAAGAGGGAGTATAATACAGTTTGCATTACTAAAAGGCAATTCTTCAAGGAGGACATTTCCTTAAAAAAAAAAAAATAATAACAACAAGACAGCAAACTAGTTTATACAGTACTATACGCAAAAAAAGGGTAAAAGAATTAACAATTCATAAATAAAAGACAGGTCCCAGACCTGTTATTTGTGAACCATTTTCTTAAATAGGTGCATTATGTAAATCTTATGTACAACAAAATTACTTTGCATAACAACTGCAAGGACATGAGGGGAGGTGAAAATCATATTGGTTTTGGTTTTCTTCTCTTGAGATTTTTGAAGTTTGATTTTCTGGAGCAAAACTGGTGAAACAGGAGTTCTGGCTGGCTGGGTGCCAGCCAAGGAAACCCAGGTAAGTAAGGACAAAGGAATATATCTTTTTTCTCCACACGGCATAAACACAAAGGCAAATAAAATCCACAAAGGTGTTTTTTTCCTCTTTATAATCCTCTTGCTGCTACAAAGTCCTTTTTTTTTGTTTGTTTGTTTGTTTCCTTCCTTTTCAATTTAAATTTTGTCGATTCTGAAATCACAAAGCTGAAAGAATCCGATGGGGTCCAGGCTTGCCCCATCCTCCCAACACACACAACTCCACTCTGCTACCCCACAACCACAACTCCTGCCACCAAGTCCCCAGACTCACTGCTCTACAGGAATTGGCCAAAAGTTATTTTCAGGTTTGTTTTAATCTGTCTGTTTTAAAAATCTTTTCCTTCTCACAAGAAGCAAAAGAGAAGAGTGGGAGGCAGGGAGAGTTCACCAGGCTTCGGTGTAGCGGACGTCCACCTCCTTTAGGTTGGGGAGTTTAGCCTGTGAGGAAGGAAAGGTCAGAATTAACAATGTGTTCAGGGCTCAGGTAAACAGTTCCTGTCAAATCTCTTGTGTGGGATCATTCCCTGTGCTTATCCAACAGAGCAGTGGTATCCAAATCTGGAGGAGGAATAGAGAAGGGAGGGGTGGAGGAACTTCCTGGGGAAGGAGAGCACCTTGCCTCACTGTTGTTGGTGATGATTGTGAAAAACCTTGTGTCCTGTGACTTTTTGTGAGACAGCAAGCCTGGGACCTGTGCAGCTCTGAATACTGTACTTGTGTTTTCAATGTGGGCTCCCAAAAGAGGATGAAAGCACCTCCTCCTCTTGGCTAGGAAAGCACAGAGCCCCACTGCTGGTGAGGATGACAGGCAGCCCAGGAGAGGTAAAGGGCACACACAGCTCCCTGGCCTGGGAGCTCCTGTGTGGAAACAACCCCTGGACTTACTCAATTCAGAGGTCATATCCAAATCTGGAGGAGGGCTAAAGGGATAAAGCACCTCCCAGCAAACTGGAAGGGTTGATGTGTCAACCACCAACTGCAGAAAGAGGCGTGACACCCTGGGCCCAGTGCTGAGCTCAGCAGTGAGCTGGATGTGGGTGTGGCAAAGGAACAGGATGCCCAGCCCTTACAGACACATGGAACTAAGTCCCACCTTCTCTAAAACCCATGCCACCAGGTCCACATCAAACCCCCATCTTCATTTTTTTATGCAAATGCTTAGCAAAACATGTCTGTCCAACGTTCGCCATGAAGGCGGTGCACTCAAACTGCAGCAGAGAGAGACAAGTTCCTCCTTCAGCCTCCACATTGCTGATTTCACCCTTCATGTACTAAAACAACTCATGGAGCATTAGCAACTTTCGGTGTCTTTGTGGTCTCCCTTCCACAACTCCAGTGCTTTTGGCCATATCATTCCTGGATCACCCCACACGAGGCAGATGGGGATCAGCTGTTTGTTCCTACTCATCGATCCCCTTTCCATGCTCCCTGACCATAACTGCATGGCTAATTCTCTCAAAACAAATAAACACATTTAATTAGGCCAGGGCACAATTGAGGACTTGGAAGTTTCTAGGAGTCATTATTACCTCACTCCTTGATTTATGTGCGCGCGTATTTTGATAAGAGCTATTCATAATCCTACAGACACTGCCAGCAAATAATTTTTCAGTTAGGCAATAATGACTTCAGTAGTGGGTGTTTATTTATTGTCTGGTTCAGCCTGCCTGGTACATATGTGGGTGTCTGTGTGTGTGCAAGCGTGTTTAGTGGGCTGGGGGATGGAGCTGAGAGGAAATGTCATCACTGGCTTGTGCCCCAAATGCTCTGGCAGACCAACGTGAGAAGAAGGAAAGATCTGTATCAAAAATAGGTTCTTTGAAGTCTGAGCTGCTCTTAACAAACCTACAACCATGTGCCCCAGGGAGAGAAACTACAACCTTTGAACACACACAGAGCCCTAAAATAATGGCCACCAAGATAAATTGCAATGAAAGAGGTGAAAGGGGAAGAAGTGATGCCTGCCTGTTTTCTCAGCTTTCTGAATTCTCTGCAATCATCAGGACTTTGCTCACAGGCAGTTTTGCTGTTTGCCCTGGCAAGTCACTTTCTTTTGTGGCTGCTAAGGACTATTAATGCCATACCAGAGCAGAGGGAACCAGTTAGGAAAATGTGAGTTTCAGTAAGAAGCGAGTGGCAAAGGGGCTCAGAAGCAGGGGTGGGACCAGGGGAGCCTTTCATGGATGCAATTTCAGAGCCCTGGGCCAAATACAGCATTGACCTTGATTGTTTGTAAATGCCTGGGGCCTGATACAAGCTCCATTGTGTGAACCCATCTGCAAGCCAGCTGTTAATTCCAAGGACTTTTTTGCATATACAATTGTGACACAAGTTTTTAAAACTTGATCTTGAAAACTCCATGCAAGCAGCATTGCAGCTGAGTCCCTGGGGGAGCCCTGGCTCCACAGCCAGAACCAAAGATAGATGTTTGCAGTGAATTTTGAAAGCAGAGCAGTTACAGGACTTCTTCAAGTTCCAAACTCAACCCAAGGTTGTGACCTTTTAAGTAAACGTGGCCCAATCTGTTTCAACATCTAAGACAAGCAAATGTCAAGTTTCATCTTGAGTCCTTGGGTCTCTAAGGTAAGATTTTGGGAGATGCAGCTCACACACCATCAGAATGAAAGCAAAGTCCACGTGAAGTCATGAAAGCCAACACATCTCAGGCAAGCTCTGAAACCACCTGGGGCTGCATCCTGGTTCTTTACACCACTTTGCCTAAGTGGTTATAAACTCACAGTAAAACCAGACATTACATGTCAAATTTCAGAACTGGGCATCTGTGCAGACATTTCTGCTCAGAGCCCATTTCCAGTCCTAGAGGTGTCAAGATAAATTTGCATCTTCCTTGATGCTTTCAGTTCTCACTTTACTTTCCAAATCAAAGCTTGACAATACTGTTCACCCAAGTTACTTTTGGTCCTGTTAATAGTACAGGATATGGTGTGCACTAGATTGCACCTGTCTCTGTATCCTCATCAGAAACAATCAATTTATGAAACTTTTACTGATAAAGCCTTTACTGTTGATAGCACAGGCGAAAAGATTGAGCTGCTGATTCTATCTCATACTTCTCCATTCAGTATATTAAATGTTTCCTGGGTCCAGCAACCTCACAATGCTGCTTTCAATCATTATATCCACAAAATAACCCGCTTCACCCTCTTCAGATAACTTTCATGCTACCCATGCCACAGGGTCACTTCTCCCTACATCTCTTGCTACAGACACTTCTCATCTTTAGAGGATGCAATTCACAAATACCTTGAGATCTTCGTAGGTATCCGCTGAAAGTTTGGTGCTGTTCATATTTAAACTACACAGGCTCTTCATGGCTGCAAGAGAAAACACACATATATTTATGATCATGCTGCATTTTCTTAAAATATCATGCTTGCAGTAGGCCAAAGCATAAACAAGACATGACTATGTGCAGCACTCCCAGGAAAAAGCTGAATAGCATAAAATATAGAAATACAAATGGATAAACAGCTGTTTGGGCCCTCATCCAGGAAAAAGTCCCTATTTAGGAAGGGCCATTAAGCATATGGTTAAGACTGCTGACTTCAAAGGAGTTCAGTCAACTTCTCATAATCGGTTTCCTGCACATTATTCTGAATAGTGCCCGTTCTCAGTGCTCTGCATGGTGCTCACAGGGGCCATGCTGATCTGGCAGTCCTCCCTCTCCTCCCCCCATTCCCATTTTAGGCTCCAGTACTTAGCAGAATAGTTTCCTAAGATGAGCCATAACTACTGGCCTGTCTGGCACGTCTGCGTAGGATCGAGCCTATTAAAGCAGCCCTCCAAACCCAGCAGAGAGGTTTGTAATGCACTGCTGGGACCAGGAGGGAGTTTCACTCCAGCACACTGAGCTCCTCTCAGTGCTCAGGGAATCCTGCATGCCTCACTCTGCCTTGCCTTGTTTAAACCAAGAACAGGCAGGGTTTCACTTCCCCAAAAACAAAGGAACAAAAAGTGCCAGGAGGAGTAGGGAACCTGCTGCACAGAGAAGCTGCCAGGTGGCTTTGCAATCTTCACCTCCTGCAGAACAAAGGCAGGGCCCACCCACAGGGGATACCCACAGGAAGAAATCTAGAAAGTCCCTGGGCAACAGGTGACCACGTGAGATGGGGACAGGAGCCATCAGTGAAGCCAGAGGCAAGTTTTAGAGTATCTAGAGGTTCTAGAGTAGCTCAGGAAGACGAAGCCCACACGAGGCCACCCAGTGCCATCAGGCTCAGGTCACCATCCCTGACCACACGAAGCCACCCAGTGCCATCAGGCTCAGGTCACCATCCCACAGCTGGACAGCTGCAGGACAGGGCAGTGAGGAGGGGAGATCAAACCCAAACACAGCCACAGCCTGTCCTAAACCGCTGCAGAAGCAGCGCTGTAGCACTGAGAGATCCACCCCCTGCCCAAACACACACAAACTCCTCAGAGGCCACCCAAGTGTCCCACAGAGCCCGTTTGTCACTCACAGCTCAGTGCCAGCAGCCCAGCGTCTGTCACGGGGGTCTCACACAGGTTGAGCACTTGCAGCATGGTGAGGTGCTCGGACAGGAGCCGCAGCCCCGCGTCGCCGAACTGTGGGGCACAAACACAGCTGGGTCAGACATGAACTGGGGTACAAACACAGCTGGGTCAGACATGAACTGGGGCACAAACACAGCTGGGTCAGACATGAACTGGGGTACAAACACAGCTGGGTCAGACGTGAACTGGGGTACAAACACAGCTGGGTCAGACATGAACTGGGGCACAAACACAGCTGGGTCAGACATGAACTGGGGTACAAGCGCAGCTGGGTCAGACATGAACTGGGGTACAAACACAGCTGGGTCAGACATGAACTGGGGCACAAACACAGCTGGGTCAGACATGAACTGGGGTACAAACACAGCTGGGTCAGACATGAACTGGGGTACAAGCGCAGCTGGGTCAGACATGAACTGGGGTACAAGCACAGCTGGGTCAGACATGAACTGGGGTACAAACACAGCTGGGTCAGACATGAACTGGGGTACAAACACAGCTGGGTCAGACGTGAACTGGGGCACAAGCACAGCTGGGTCAGACATGAACTGGGGCACAAACACAGCTGGGTCAGACGTGAACTGGGGTACAAGCACAGCTGGGTCAGACATGAACTGGGGTACAAGCACAGCTGGGTCAGGCACAAGCTGAGGCACCCACCCCTCTGCAAGAACCTCAGTGCAAACTGGGCTGTGGATATGGGGTTGGACCAAGCCCTCCATTGCTCACTGCCATCGCCAATGACAGCAGAGAAAGCAAAGAGTTTTATCTACAACAACGCTGGTGAGGGGTTTGGAACAACAAGCCCAGTGAGGAACATTTGAAGGAGCTGGGGCTGTTTAGCCTGGAGAAGAGGAGGCTTAAAAGTGACCTTATTGCTCTCTACACCTTCCTGAAGGGAGGTTGTAGGCAGGTGGGGTCAGTCTCTGACAGAACCAGAGGTCACAGTCTCCAGCTATGTCAGGGAAGGTACAGGTTGGATATTAGGAAGAAATTTTTCACCAAAAGAATAATAAAGTACTGGAATGCTCTTCCCAGGGAAGTGGCAGAATCACCATCTCTGGATGTGTTTAAAAAAAGCCTGGACATGGCACTTGGTGCTATAGTCTAGTTGAAGTGTTAGGGCACAGGTTGGGCTTGATGATCTTAGAGGTCTCTTCCAACCTCATTATTCCCATTATGTGATTCTGTGATCTCTGTCTCGCAGGCAGGGAACAGAGAAATGCAGTGACTTGTGTGCACTTAACCACAGGCCATCTCCTAATTAGACTGGTGCCTTTGAAGCCTGGACTTTGTACGAGTGGGCTCCCACCCAGGCTATACACGATGGTTATGGCAGCCTCAGCCAGTTCCCAACCACATCACACAAAAAAAGCACAGTGCAAGTGGTATTAATTAGCTATTTTGGTCTCAAGAACAATGCACTATTGATTGGTAATTGTTCTATTGACCCACTTGGTTTCTGCTGTTTCTAAATTCTAGATTAATGGAAACCAGGATATCGCAA
Organism: Melozone crissalis; assembly: GCF_028551555.1. Classification (NCBI taxonomy): domain Eukaryota; kingdom Metazoa; phylum Chordata; class Aves; order Passeriformes; family Passerellidae; genus Melozone; species Melozone crissalis. Next base: position 4,616,331 of record NW_026535785.1, read on the forward strand.
AATAAAATGGAATCTAAACCCTTTTCTTTTCCTTTTTAATAAAAAAAAAAAACCCTTCACAAAAAGCAGGCTCTTTGTTCAGTAAAATCAAACTCATTTTGAACAAAAAGCATCTAAGTTTCTCAGATGCAAAAGTTACATTGTTAAGACAAATGTGGAGGACATACAAACAGTTAAAACAAGCAAGCAATCAGTTTCTACTTCATATTCCCCATAAAAAAAGAAAAGGGATATTTCTGGGATACAAAGTACTTAAGAAAACAAAACAAAACAAAATATTTACATGACATTTTGGTAAAAAAATGCTGCTTTCTGTGGTTGCACTGACAATAATTGCATTTTCAGTGAGCACTATAAATAGGTGCTAACAGAAAATGGGGAAAACCTATTCAGTGGAGAACCTCAGAGGGCAAAACCAGCAGGGAAACATAGAAGAAAAAATTTAATTTTAGACGTTCCTTCAGTCAACAGCTGAGTAATTTGTTCAGTTAACTTGGGGGTTTTTTGCTTAGAAAATAATCACATTCTCATTATAATTTCCTTCTACTTATTCATTATCTGAGTTTCTTTTTGTTGCTGTTGGGTTGATCAGCTTTCAAGCAATTCACTGCCTAAACTGCAGACTGTGCTTTGCTTGACCATGTGAGCTGCAGCATCATTTTTTCATCCTAACTGGGTAAAAGCAGAAGCATTTCCCAGATGAACAGCAGCACAGGTTCTACTCAGCACACAGCAGCAACTATGCCAAAATGGAACATTCAACCCAAGACAGCAGCAACAATTTATAACTAAAAATAAAACAAAAATTAAAAATCTGAGAAAAAAAAGGGGCGAAGAGAAAAAAAAATCAGCTGCCAAGATGAGCTAAACCACAGGAAGGCCCTGTAAAAATAGCAGGAGGACAAAGTCATCTAAGCAAGCCTCTACACACACTCTTCTTGTGCTGACGTAGTGTGGAATTTCAGAATTAGTCAGCACTGGTTCCTGCCCTGAGCCTCAGCTGCAGAGCACTCACCTGAGTTGACCACAGGTTCAGCTGCTTGAGCGAAGGCAGTTTGATGAGGTGCTCAGCACAAGCACTTGTCACATTGGTGAAGGCCAGGCTGAGGTTTTCCAGATTCCCAAAAGAGCCCGAGCTCAGCAGGCGGGCCAGGTCTGCATCCTGAAGGAGAACAGGGATTGGTGAGGGAGGTTGTGGGTGCCCAGCCTGGAAGTGTCACAGATACTGGTAACCAGAGCGAGTTGCACAACTGCTCCACTTGTTTACAGTAACAGAGAGCCACACAGAGCAGTTTCTGTTTGTTTGGCAAGCAGCTGGGCTCTTGTGGCAGCGTTGCTTCACACACCCTGGGAAAAATCTGTCCAAACATTAGGACAAAAATGTCCTTTGCCTGTGTATCCTTGTAAGACACAAAGGCCTCAGTGTCAGAGCAAATGCTGAAGATGGGTTTTTAAACATCATGGAGATTTAACCATAAGGTCCAGGTCCCACCTGTGCTCAGAACCATTACCTGGCCTCAGTGAAGTTACTCTGGGTTTGCACCAAGCTTAAATGCAATAGTGCTGGGTCTCTTTGAGACTTCCATGACTAAAATCCAGAACTGGACATTGTGAAGTTTGCCTTTGTAATGCAAAACTCTGTCCCCAGAGCTGCCATTCCAAATCTGAGCAGCACTATAAATGTGACAGCCTGCTGCTGGGGTTGGAAACTGCTGCACAGACCCAAGAGCAGAAATGTGACCTAGTTGTGTAAACTCAAGTTGTGTTGACAGAGCAAGTGCAATGGCTCCCCACTAACTGCCCAAAACCACTGTGCCACATGGCAAACATAAATCAAGTGTTTAAATATGGAAAGACAAAGGTGTTTTTCTATTGACATGATTAACTTACTGTGGACTTGGATGGCAGTGTTAACCTTGTGGGGCCACCTTTTCTTTGCTGTAAAAGAGAAGATATTTTGGTCAAACAAGCTGCCATTCTACATTTCAGACTCACTAAAGTACAGCAAGCTCCTCACTAGCACTAACCCTGCTCCCATTTCAAAGCTTCCTGCCAGCCCTTCCACCTCATCCCTGCTTCCCCTGCCCTGAGTGAGCCTCTTGTGTCCCTGGGGACATCCACTAACCACAGCTAAGTGGGTCTTCATGCCCTTTGTCTGCTTCAGCCTGACAGCATTTGGCTAATTTCACTTAAAAGGAAACAGCTTTAAAATGCTGGGCAAAGTGAGCAAAGGGGTTAAGATAGCCCAGCTGATAAAATAATTTGCTTGACTTCAAAAAAAAAGCATCTACTTTTCAGGCTGGGAGAAGGGGTTAAAGACAAATATAAATGTGCAAGAGGGAAGAGGAAGTTTGTGGGTATGTTTGCCTAGGTGAAAAAGTGCTCATGCGGGCAGGCCCATTTTAAATCTGTAGGGCCTCTCTTTAAAATCAGGAAGAATCTTTTTCTGTGGGCTCTAGCTCTGAGAACTGGACCTAAAGACCATCTCAGTGAAATGCTGTGAATGCCAGAGCATTCAGAAATGCTGGCCAGCACCAGAACCATTTGCTACTCATACGTCAAAAGGTGGCAGAATTTGACAAGCTGACTTGTAAGATCTTGAGACAGCAGGGTTTCACCTTTATTCCTTCACAGGGATCCTAAGCAGGTTATTGGATATCATTCATAAACATAGTATGGGATTAGTCACGTCAGTAAATATCACACAGTATATATATTCACAGTGAAACCCTCTGAGGACTGCTCCCATCCTGTTGTTAACTGGGAATTTCACACCCTGCTTGTCTTTCTTTTGTACCTCCATTTGTGGAGAGCACAGAGCCCAGTGTGCTATGGCAATGTGTGCAGGGTGACATACCAGCTCCTTTAACTCCCTCTGCCTCTCACACAGCTGTTCATACATTCTCTTTCCCACGTCTGTGCTTTCCAGGGTGGAGATGATCTGGAGCTGGGTGTCATTATTGTCAATGATGTTGTATTCCAGCATCAAACACAAAATCTAACAACAGAACACAAGGAGAGTGGTCAATGATGTTGTATTCCAGCATCAAACACAAAATCTAGCAACAGAACAAAAGGAGAGTGGTCAGTGCAGGGCTTTCATTCCATTTCTTTCAAATATCCTAATTGCACTGGGGATGGCAATTTAAATTCCTGGCTAAGTTTTTAGAGCATGCAATAAGGAGGTTAGAGTAGAAGATATCATAGCAATATTTATGCCACTTCCAACACACAAAATTAGTTTTTTATTTGTAAAGAATGAAGAGTAATCTCCAAAAGCCAGCCTGTCTATCCTGCTCCCCATTAGTGCTCATTCCTTCTGAGACATGCAATTATTTGCCTCAGAGCTGGGAGATGGCTCCATGCCACAGCCCTCTCCAGAACAGATCCAGTATTTCCCAGGTCCAGGGGCTGGGCTGGGCATTGGCACACCCAGGGATTTTCCATCCCTGAGTGCTGGGGTTTCTGTGCAAGCAGAACACGTGTGTGGTGCACCCAGCCCACGAGGCAGGATGGGTGAAGGGCACAGGGGCTCCAGGAGAAGCTGCTGGGGGCTGTCTCTGTGGCCAGGACATCCCCACCTCACTGGGAACACCCCCAGCTCACCCTGGGGAAGCCAGGAACAAGGCAGATCCCAAGGGATGAGCCCAGTGGGTCACACAGATTTAGGACACAAGCTGTCTCTCCACACTGCTTTTCCTTTTCAGCTAAGTATCATGCCATTGCAATTAAAATGCAAAGCTTTTATTCCCTCCACAATTTCAATTATTTTTAATGAAGAAAAAAAAAATCCAGCAACATTATATTCAAATGCATGCAGCATGCTCCTTTATTTACTGGATTAAATTAACATGCAAAAATCTAAGTCAATGAAAAACTAACTCTTTCCATCTATTTATCCACTCTCTTTCTGCTGATAATGACATTTATCAAGAAACTCCTCTTATGAAGCCCAGAAATATATATATAAACTATTAGCACAACAAAAATAACAAATCATAAGCATAAAAAAATGTGTATTAACGCAAGCAAATAAGGTTTTATAAAGGGACTTCCTGTGCACTGATCATTTTGCAGGTGGGAAGACAAGAATCAGGCATTTCATCATGGAAAAGCCTTGTGGTTGTGAATTGTGATGTCTCACCACAGCCTACTGCACCATGGCCATTTATTTCCCATCCTAGCCTCTGCAGCTGCATTACAGCAAACAACCTCTTTCTCCAAAAATTCATGCACCCACCTTTCACTTAATTCACACTCATATCTACAGAACAACAATATTCTGTTCCCCTTAATTCAAACAACAACAACCAGCCACTGGTGTTTGACACAACACAAACCTGACCCCTGCTAGAGCCAGTTCTGGGAAAGGCACTGGGAACCTGAACACTACTCATGACCACACATTTTTAGGGCTTACCTCTACCATCGTCTGGTTACCCCTCAAAGCCAGCAGCATGCAAGGTCCCAATTTATTTTCAGCCAGTGAAAGCAGGAATTTCTTTGTTTTATAACAGGATCCCATTAAAATATGAACCTATGCAAGAAACAGAGGTAAAATTAGGGGTGTAGGCCTAAGAAACACATATACCTCTGGAAGGAATATTGTTGAACAGTCAAAAAGTGTTACTTATTTGCAATAAACCTAAAGGAATGAAGGCTCCTCTTTATAGTTAGGGTTGTAGTGTCTCAACAGCTTTGCTGCTGAATGGAAGTGACTTTTCGAAGAAGATGATGCCCAGTGAGATCTGAGGGAATGGGAAGTTTTACTCCATAAAAGAGCCCAGCTGACAGCCTGAGAGAGGCGCCCCAGGAACCATCAGAGCAGCTGTGCAATTGCCCCCATTCCCAGTAACCCGATGACCCCAGCCCCGGGGGAAGCACTGGGGGTTTTGCTCTCGCATCTGTTTGCGCTTGGGTTTCTCTGGAAATGCCAGCTGGGGAGCAAGGGCTCTGTGGGATGGGTGTCTAGGTAAAAAGCACTGCTGCTGGCAATCTGCTGGTCCTGGAAAAGGGCTGCTGACAGACAAATTCACCTGTTCAGGATGAACACACAGGACCTGACTGGGAAAGGAAGGGCTGCTTTGAGAAAATCCAGCAGTCCTAAGCACTAAGTCAGAGACTTCATGAGTTTTCATGCTCTTATCCTGCTTTCTCTTTTGCTCAGTTTTCCCTGAAAGGAAAGGACTGCTGAGAACGTGCCCTGAGTGGCACTCCTTCAAGTCCCTGAGCTGACAAAACTGTTGTGCAGACTCTCTGAAAGCTCCAGAAAGCCCCATGTGATACCACATAGTAACGCCTATGGCGGAAATGCAAAGCCACTCGTACAAATCAAATATGTCTCTTCTCAGAAAATAAGTTGGTCATATTATTTCCAATGAAAATCCCTTAGACATTAAATGCTGGGCTCATGGAAGAAAGTCTTATTTCATAACCCAGATGGCCGATTCACCATTTGCTGAAAAGCACTATGTGAGAATTTGCATCTTCCAACAGCCTAGGCAGGAAGAGCTCCATTATGTGGACTCAACATCAGCACTACCCTACAATAACCTTGTAAATGCATTCTGTGGCCCCCCTGGCTCATGGCTTTGCCTGCACTATGTTCAATACTGCTAAAATATCACAACCATGCCATGATGAGGTCAATTCTATGTGAATCATGGCTTCATTATCAGCAAGCTCTTTAGAAAAACAGAAAATCTTTTTTTCCTTAAGCATCCATCAGCTCAGGTGGCCTTTAAAATGTGAACCTCCAAGCCAAAAGAGATTTCATTTCATGCAGTTTTCATTAAGTTTTTTTAGAGGTTTTCTTGAGAAATGGAAAATACTGACACTGACAGTAAAGTAACATTAGATGCATCTCAGAACAGGGTGTTTTTCCAACTTTATGGTTAGTCGTTAGCAGCTCTTTAAGTATTTATCAACATCCTTGCAAAGGGCACAGAGTGCTGCATATTAATGTGTGTTAGCATTGTGCTTTCTCATGCACGCCATCTCCTGATGCTCATAAATATCCTGAATGGCTCTCAGGAGAAATGATACAGTTCTGAAGAAATTTTCTTTTCAAAGATAAAAGACAGATGAACAGTGAAGAGGGGTGAAACCTTTTGTAAACACTCTTCTTCCATTATCAGTTTCAGAGGTAACTGATCCATCTGAATTTCAGGGTATAGACAGACACTGATGTTCTTTACGTCCCAAAATGTTCAGCATGTGGGAGATGCACAAAGTGCAGAAAGTCACTTCACAAAGCCAACTTCAACAAATGTTTTCCCCCTTGCCAGGGAAAGGCAGTAATATAATTTCCATCTTACTTGGTATATGGAGAATTCGTACAGAGAGTGGCTTGACCCAGGAGGCACAGGAAGACAGTGATGTGCTTAAATCACATCACTGATTAAAACCTGTTATTTTCTGTCTAGCCCTTCTCAGAGTTACAAAAGAAATAACTGCTGGAAATGGAATGCTGGTTTCTAATTACACCTCTTCACAACAATGCAGAGACACTGGTAACACCTTTTTATATCTATCCATCCATCCCTTGATTAAACCAATGTAACTGTTGGTTTTAAATTCCAGGGTAGCCTACAAATGTAAACTATAGGTGTGGATGTACAGAACAGTCTGTCTCCCACTTTTCCATGTTCTCTGTGAGAGTTTTTTTATACAAAGACAGATATTTGTAAGTACAGAAATACATACATATGCACAAATTTGGTTTGTGTATTACATTACCAGTGAGAAAACATGCCAAGGTTCAAAAAGAGAACAGTAATGTGCTAATAACCAAACTGTGACTGCAAGGGAGGTCAATGGATTTGGGGGCAGAAAGATCTGGATTTTCTAGTGAACACTCATGGTTAACAAAATAGTGATTTTGATAATTTATTTTTTGACAAAAACAAGTAAATCCTGTTACTGCTGACTAGACATTAGTTACTTATTGCAAAGTTTGTGAACTCCCATTGCTGCAGACACCTACCATACTGGCAAAGAGCTCTCCATCATCATCACAGGCCACTCCCCCAGGGCTGTAGAGCTGGAACCAGCCGTCCTTGCCAGCCCTCACACTCAGCAAACACGAGTGCACCTGCCAAGAAGTGAACACATTGGGAAGGTTACAGCTCCTGCCAATAACCACCAGCATCTCCCACACCAGGCCAAAGGGAACTGCAGAACCAGGGACTGCTGGAAATCCCACGGTTAATATTCCAATCTGCAGAGCTGCAGGCCAGTCTCCCCTCCCAGAACCCATTTTCTCAGCATAACCAAGAGGGAAGCTGCACCATCCCTTATTGCATGGCCCTTTACACAAATCAAACACAAAATGGCTCTAATCTAGAACAGCTCCTTTCACTTGGAAAAAAACATCACCAAAAATCCAAACAGAAAAACCCCACAGATTTCCCAGCTTCTGTCATTTTCCCCCTGTCCTCCCAGCATGTGTGTCTATACATCTGATGTGATCTGCATACCAAATGTGGTGGCTGATGCCTTGCTCATTCCAATAATTAACAATTCTTATTACTCCTGCTCTAATAAAATTCAACCAGAGTCAGGGTGAAGGAAATCCACAGGGAAAACTCAACAGGGATACAGAGCACGGAAGCTGCACTGGAAAACTGGCACCAGTGAGCAACCATTAGTCTAAATTTGGCCCACTGTAGAGATTACTATATTTAGTCCCACAATTTAATAGAGAAGTCATAATTAAGCTTTATTTTTTCCTTTTCTTTTTTCCCCCCTTCACTAGAAGAAAGAGATGTTCCATTTCAATTTTTTGAGAGGTGTGTGTGGGGGGGGAGGTAAATTCTTTCCTTAGGGCACAGAACTCTGGAGACAGATGAAATCCTGGTGCCATTCTAGGTCTCTTCTGGCAAGGGTAACTACTGCTCACAAGAGCTAAACCCATGGAGATGAGGAGTCCTGGGCAGTGATGGTACAGCTTCACCCACAGTTTGAGGGAGCTTTCCTGCCTTCGTGCCAAAAGCAAGAATCACCGTGGATGAGAGGTTCCCTGTGACTCAGCCAAAGCTGATGATGCTGAGCAGGCTCTGAGTGCAGCTCTGAGGCACCACGAGGCTGCAGCAACACTCCCACCCCCTTCCTGCTGCCAATTCATGAGAATTGCAGGCATTTGCACACAACAGAGCTGAAACACAGCTACACAAAAATCTCTTCTTTTGTAAGCTGTGTGGACCCATGGATTTTGCTTCCATTTTTTTTTTGTACAGAAGATGAAAAGCTCTGAGTGACCCCACAGAAAAATCTTTCAGTTTAGAACAAGAACATCAACTGAGGCCAGACAAGGAGGTGACAACACATAAACCTTACACATAAACCACCCTGAGAGGCCACTACTGCTTAGAGACCTAGGCAGAGTAAAACCACACTGTGTTTTGGAACAAGCTACTTAAGGAGAGATCTGAACAAGTGCAGTTGCAGTCCCTCCAGCTAATGCTCTGTGTAAACTGCCAACAAACTCACTTCTTGCCTCGGGTCCTCTGCAAATCTCTGAATCACATATTTCAGCTCCCTGAAAAAAATAAGAATGAGAAGGACAAGAATAAGCAGTTGCTGGTTGCAGTATTTACACAAGTATCACATTTCTCTTGAACAACACCTAAAATTATATATATTAATGCAATTTAGAGAGAAACAAGTTGAACTCCTTCCACAGAAGGGAAACATGATGCCTAAAAGTTATTACCAAGGACAGGGTCTGCTCACAATAGCCTAGAAAATGTTTCTGAGATGTGCATTGACAAACTCCTTTGTAATTACAAAGAGAACTTTTTATTGCTAACAGAACATGCCTACAGCCCTTCACAGATAAAAGCCATTACAGACACAATACTGAACAATGCATCACTGCTATTATTGACTAATACAAGAATTTATTCAATAAAACAAAGGAGCCCCAGAAACTTACTTTGTGAATTTCTCATGTGCGAGAGCCCTGAAATGGAAAACAGAAGAGTATGAGCATCTGAGAGAAAGGAGAAGGGGGGTAAAAAAGAGCCCAAAAAAACCAAACAAGCACTTTTCAGTTCTTTCCAGATAATAAAAGGACTTGCTAAGCAACTGCAGCACATAAGACAAAAAATAAAAGTTAAAAAAAATCAGATAAAGCCTCTTTCATTAACCTAGAGGGGAAAATTACTTGGAACAAAACTTGTAGCTTTTTTTGAGTCTGTCTTAGACAAGGCTCTGACTAATATCAGTGGGAGCTTTGGGTCAGAAGAAAGTAAAAGACTTACAGTACCATTATATAATTACAGAGTTTTGCCTACCTCCAAGAGCCAGGTGTATTCCTTAATTGCAAGGCAATTAGGCTATGGTCGCAGCTAATTAACATCATACATCAGTAAAGCAATTAATGGCCATTTTGTGAAGTGCCTTGGATCATGGTATGGTTTACAGCTCCCCCAAGACTCAGGTTAGACTTAGGTAATGATGTCTCTGTTACCCATCTCCAAACTCTCACTGTAGCCCAGGTAACCTGGCATGGAGGATTAGACCTCTGTGATTTGAGACATCAGGTCATCAGGGGATGTGATAAGCCAGCAAATTGTACAATTACAGGTTGTAATTTTTGTCCATGGAGGTCTGCACTTTATAAACACCACTGCTCATTAAGAGGTTACCAGGGGAGCTGGGCTGATCCGTAGGGCAGCTCCTTCATTGAATGCAAAATCCAAATGACAGGAGCCTGTGACGCCAGCGAAGCTTCCTCCCCCACTGAATCTCTCACTCTGCTCTCCTCCTCACCAGCTTTCCTCCCTTCCTGTCTGCCTGGCTCTAGTTAACCAGATTTCTGTTCAGGATCATCTGAGAGAAATGGGGAAGGAAGCTGAACGTGGGGAGGTCTTCACATCCCTCAGCATCAGCCAAAATCAGCTTCAGTTTCTAAATCAATGCTAGAGGCACAAAGCTCCTGCTGCCATCCCTTTTCACTTGACGTATATTTCACCATAAAAAAGCAGTAACAAGAACAAGGCAGTAAATACTGAAACAGTGCAAACTCACTCCTTGGGAAATGGGATAGGCTGAAGCAAGCTGGCCAGGGCTGGTCTCCAGTCATCATAGTCTGACCTGCAAAATGAACATTTTGTTAATGTTAAGGTTACCAGGTTTTACATATGGTTTGCCAACAGTTAGTTCAAGGAGATAAAAGCTTTTTACTGTGGGCACCAACAACCTTTCTGGTTTACCGAAGCACTCTCAAAATCTACAGTGACATTTCCCTTTCCATTTCCAGCACATTCTCCATTGAGGCACAATAAATCTGGTATTTACAGTGACCTCCAGAGAGGCCTTCTTTATGTCAACTTAAAGACATTTGCTGTTTATGAAACCTGTTAACATTTAATCACTAGGTAATACTTTCATCTAAGTTGGTAGAGCAATTACCAGGCCACTGCTATTTAAAGCTCTCCTCTACATTTAACTGGAAATTTTCTTTGCTATAAGACATAAGCCCAAGAAAGCCCCAAATCCATTTCTGACACAAAGCTCAGACCCTGGCTCTCAGTGCCATTGGTAACAATGAGTACACACAGAACTGAATCTCACAAGGGCTGAAACACCTGGGCATGTCTGTAGAAACAACCTAGAAGAGCCTGCCACCTCCTCTTAGTGCTGCTACCTTTGGGATTTCAGTGTTAAAAACCAGAGTATTGGCTGCAGCCTACTGGAAACTTGGCACAAAAGTGTGGTGTGTCTTTGGGAAGGAACGAGGTGTAATGTTCTCAAATGGACAGTATCTACTGATAGCATTACAGACAGACAACATATGCACAGGAACTGTTCCAAAAGAATGCAGTTTTGCAAAGGGAAACTTCTGGCTCAGAGAAACTGAAGATGGATGCATTTCCAAAAGTCTCATCCATCTTTTGAACCACAAAAACCAGAAATGTCCATAAACTAATACCACACATGATGTTGGACAATCCACAAAGATGTGTTCACAGAAAAAGAAAATTTAAATGCATGAGCAGGGTACTCTTAAGAAGCAACATGCAGAGAAGCTTTACCTGAATGGAGAATTGTGATGTAAAAACCAACCAGGGAAGCAGTTATCATTTGCTCAAGAGCAGTGTGAGTTCAGGTTACACAAATGTGTGCTATGTCATGCGAACAACCAACCCATGAGGACCACTGAAAGTGGTTTAGTGCACTAAAAGCCAGAAGAGCACATGTGAAGTTACAGTAATCCAAAAAAGAAATCTTGTGCCCATGCCAGTTGTGCTGGAAGCCACGGAACCTAATTTTCTCCTCCATGAAAAATTCTGTTCTCAGGTCTAAACTAGGGCCAGCTCTGAGACAAGGGGTGTCTCACAAACCTGAAGTGAGTGTGAGTCAGTGGCAGCAAGAGCCCTTTGTGATCCCCTATTCATCAGGTTCTTTCCAGAGACAAAAAGTCCCTCACCTGCTTAGCCACTGAACAAATAAGGAAGATGATCAACTCTGTTTAATGTCTCAGAACAGCGAGACATGAAGCAGGACTTCATTACAGGGGTTGTTTTTCCATTTAGTCAGTGTAAAGTGAGTATCATGACACACCTGAGGATGGGGCTTGTCACATAAACTGAAATAATGCAAGGAAACCTCTGACACAGCATCTCCAAGATGAGCTTTCTGGACTCTTTCAACAAAGCTTTGATTAATTAAAGCTATCTACAAGATTATTCTTTGCTTCTGACCCACAGACACATTGAATGGGTTGGTGACACAGAACTCTGGCCTGTGTTCAGGTTCAGCTCAAAAGTCTCTTGTTAAAACACCAGGTCTCTGTAGGAGAGAGCTGATGTCACCTTTCTATAGCTGCAGCCCTGAGAAGTGCCACAGGTCTCACCACGTTTGTCAGGTGTGAGAACACAGTTCAGATATTTTGTGTTATTTAAATATGCACACCCTTTAGAAACTCCTAGCTGATTTTATTCTAAAAACAACACATTTTTATTGGTAGATACAAACAGTGCTAAAAGTAGATTTTTTTTGAGCAGGGGAGACTCAGAAGTCAAAAAGCTGAGTTAGAAAATCCAGAGGTGTTAAAGGTGCTTCAAATCACATGAGATACAGCACCTACAAATCTTTTCTAACAGAAAGTTAACAGCTGAGAGCCACTTTGAGGCTTAGCTCCTGTGACATCTCAGGCTAAGTGTTACACCACTGAAGCTGCTTCTTGAGCAATCTGGAGAGCTGTGATTACTAATAATATGAACCAATCAATTTTTCATGGCTGAGCTTCAAAGAAGTAAGAGTAAGAAAAAAATTGTTTTGGAATGAAACTGCAGACAGAATGGGACAGTGTCACTGGCTTTTCTCAAAGCTGGGGAGCAGGGCAGGTCTGTGACAGGGCAGTGAAAAGAAATCAGTCTGCTTCCCCAGGAGTAGAAGGAAGAAAGGAAGGAAGGAAGGAAGGAAACCGTCTCCTACTGAAATATATAAAATTTGGTCGCATGAGTGGGACCTGAACATAAAATCTGCACAGCCTGTAATCCCTTCAATGTGAGCTAGGAAACATGAAACAAACACAGCACAAGAATAAAACTAAACTACTTATTAAAAGCCTACAGTGTTTCTCCTCCTCCCACCTATTCCCTTTTCAAAAACATTCTCCTTCTGTCTGTGCTCATCTCATCTGCACTCTTCTTTCATTTCAGACAGTTGTTTTTTCTTTTTTTTTTCCTTTTTCTTTTTTTTCCAATCCATTCAAAGCTCCAACACAAGACAAGTGTTTGAAGCAGGGAAAGAAAGGGAGATGGATTAGTTCTGGCTGCAGTGAACAACCACTGCAATGAGCCAGACAAAGAGGCTGGGCCGGGAGAAGGAGGGAGATCCTGGGATAGCCTGGGACAAACTCCCTTCCCAGCTCTTCCAAGGCTGCTGGGCTCAACACTCATCACACAGCTCAACTCCCAGGACTGGCCTGATAAAAGGGGGAGAATGGCTCCCTGGCTCTGATTTTTGCAGGATTTGCAGTTCTAGGTGAGCAGCCAGGCTGCAGCCCAACCTGGGGGTGCCCAGGTGACAGCTCAGAGCCATCACCTGCCCCTGCACACAGCCTCCCTCACCCTGACCCTGTCCCAGGGCACTGCCCAGGGCACAGAACAACCATATTAATGAAATAATCCCCCACTGCAGTGACTTTGCCTCTGGGCCATCATCGCTCCTGGCCTGCCAACATAACACATTTTCCTTCCCCGGGATCACCTTTCACCAAAATGAAAACCTGCCCGCGCGTCATGTGCGGCACAAACAATCCAAAACACACGAGCAGCCCGGGGCAACCTCGATAAACATGACACAGGATAATCCACTTGGGATATTCAGAGCATGCCACTGACCTATTGGGGAATGCAGAGCAGCCAGGGGAAGCTCCAGTGGGTGCTCGTGTTCGGAAAGCTGTGGCTCTCATCTCTGAGACACTGCAAGCCCCAAGTCCTTGGAGTTTGGGGGTAGTGAAGAGACAAGAGCAACTACTTGGAAGCAGCTTGTTCTCCAGACTGAGCAGATTGACAAGGTAACCTCTGTTATCAGATAATATGACCACACCCCTAGACATGATCCCTTCTTTCCCTGGTTTTAGGTTCAATTCCCTGAATTGTACGACAGACATCAGGTTTAGCTCAGGGTGTCAGGACAGGCTGAGAAAAAGCCTCATCAGACTCTTTGTCAATACAAGGCACAAACCTGCTATCTGCAAAACAGTGAGGTGCCTTTTCATGCTCAGCCTTCTTATGAGATGGGCTTGTTTGGCTTTTTCTAAAGAAGAAAATTCAGCACCATTGAAAGACCCTAGAAAGGTTCTGCCCTGACTGCTGAGAACAGAAATGGGCTGCACTGCTCACAGTTGGCATGGAAGCACCAGGAAACACCAACACAAGGTTGCCCAAAACAGGTTGTGACACTGGCCCCAGAGAGGGGTACAAGTGTCTGGACATCTGGACGGACCCCTGCCACTGGAGGCAGCCATGGAAACAAAAAATAACACAGACAAAGGGTGACAGTTTATGATACAACACCAACAGAGCCTCCCCAAGAGGGGTCTGTTCCCACAACCAATTGACCTAGATTTCACTGCAGACAGTTTAAACGTGTCCCATCCCCTGGAACCAGTGGGATCCTTCAGGTGAAAGAAAACTTAAAAGTTCTCCAGCCCAAGGAGTGGAAATATGGCTCCTTCTTCTGCAACTTTCTTTAACCATGGTTGTCCTGTTCAAGCACAAGTCTGGCTATGCAAGGCACTCCCAAACGCATGGAAACATTAACATGCAAACAGGAGCTGGGCAATGCTGAGTTGTTCTCAAAGCCTCTAATTTAATATGATGAACAGAAATTTTGCAGTTAATTTAGTGCATTTTCTACACACCAGTTTAAGACTTGTAGCACTCAGGAGGCACCGTCTGGTGTCAGTAACACTATCAGAGTTCAGAATGAGTTACAGAATATTGACACAGAAGTTTGATCCACTTTTGAGTGCAGGACCAAAACACTATGTTACCCTAGAGACTGTGTCTCCTTTAAAATCTGCCCAGACTTTGGGTCATCTGCCAGCATCTTCAAAATCACGATTTTCTATTTTCCTTTAGTACGCAACAGTTGTGTTTTGTTACTCAACTACATTAGAAAATAGGTCAAAGATGTTCTAGGTGCTGTAAGAGCCCCACAGACAAACTTTCTAAACTGCCCTTTTAGCTTTCTGTGCAAAAAGTGAAGCATTACAGTGATTGTTAAATCACATCATCAATATTAGAAGTGAGGGTTTCCCCCAAGTAAGAGTCAGGTGAACAATAAAATGTCCTCTGTTGAAGCTACTGTTGAGAATTCTTATTTGCTAGACTTCCAATAATTAAAATTTGCTTAAATAAATTACTCCCTGCTGCCCTAAGTTAATTATGTAAAAAAGATATCATTGCTGGTGACTCTCCTGTTTTGATGATGATACTGAGTCAGACACCTAAAAGAACAATCAAACTCAATGCTAAGCAACTTATTTATGTTTGGCTTACCATTGTTACTAATAAGAACATTATTTTACTGAAAGCCCGCTGAGAGCTCAGCTCCTGGACAGCAGTTGTTTTATAATTAATGTTTTCTTCCTACTGGCATGTTCTTCAACTCTCTTTCTTCATATTCTCAGATTTTCAAAGTACAGTAATAGTATTTCATGTAACAGAAACCCTTTGTTCAGGAAGAGTTAGAGCATGAAAGCAATCAGCATCACAACAGCATTATCTTCTATTTTGGGTAATAACTACAAGCCCTTCTAAAATGCTTTTCCATCACTGGTTTCAGCATTTAAAAAAACAACACTGAAAATCTTTACCTGTATTTTACAAATAAGGAAAATGAGGCACCTAAAAGTGACTTATCTGAGGCCTCCCAGTGAGCCAGGGGCAGAATGAGGAGCAAGATTCTGCATTGCTGCTTCCAGGCACCCAAAAAATCAGGGGATGAACAGGAATGGACGGGAATTCCAATGAGGGGAGCTACAGCCAGAGCCCTGCCTTAGGAGCTGCCCTGTATTCTCACAGGCTGTGATTTCCCAAGCAGGGTGTGGGCTCTGGCAGGGCACTCTGAGGAGAGTTGCACCAGTTTTGTGTTATCACTGGTCCCTCACTGTGCACATCCTCTGGGTTTCACCTCACAGAATCCCTGCTGTACAAGCAGAAAAAGGGCCCAAAGCTGCCCCACACCTACAACACCTCCAACAGTAACACATTCCCATTTTCACTGCTGCTGTTGAACAACTTGATTTTTAAAAAGACAGGAAATGCACCCAAAAAATAGATTATTTTAAGATACGGAGTGAAATTAATTCTTTGCATAGCAAATTCAATGAGAATTGGGAGCTGGCACATCAAATGTTTAAAAGTGGAGAGACAGTGAGGAAGAACATGCCCATTTGTGAATTTGTTTATAAGTGTGTGTCAGCTGCATGATGAAACCAAAACCGTCAATGCTTAGTGAGTCAGCATCCAAACCAGCATCAGGACTGGGAGAGTGCTCAGTGTTTATGGAAAATAGGGAGAGTCAAGGGGACAGGAATAAATACACGACGTGTTTGATGGAGCACCTGGGTGAGTGCACACTCAAAAGCCCCCAGATGAAGCAAACCCAGATGCTGTGCTTTTTTTAATGCAATCACATTTAAAGGCAGAAGAACCTAGGCCATGGGGGGGAAAAAAATATACAAAATTAGCCTTCAAAGCAACTTCCTGCTCAAGAATCTAATGGGAACAGTATCTGGTATTCACTTGTCCTGTCCTCAGTTTTCAATGAGTGCTTAAGTAATTGCAAGTCAGCTGTGTAATGAGTGGAAGAGTGATGCTGCAAATTTGTACCATGTATTTTGAAAAAAAATGAAAACGTGGGACAAAAACCTTCACAGAATCCTCCACCACAGCAGTTTGACTTCATTTTATTCCTTGGGAATGTACCAAACAAATGTACATCCCCAGATGTGCATTTGTGTGCAGTGTAGGCACATGCTCATGGTTTACAGCAGAGTTCAGATTTCACCCATGTCTTGGATTCTAGAAAGTTCAACTATAACTTCATTAGGCCTTACACTGTTTAAAAATAATTAATGTAGAAGTTTAACAGTTTGCCACAAAACATACTGCAACTCAGTATCAGAGCTAATTGTCAAAGTCAACAAAGTTGTTTTAGTGCACTTCTACTACAAGCTCCCATTCTGCAGTCCACTATTTCTGTTATTCCTTTTCATTCATTCATTTAGAGAAAACCAAGCTTTTCCTGAAGAACGTTTTCCTTTATAATCCTGTTTAAGATATTCAGGAGATCTGCCTCCTAGGAACCACCCTGCCACCATTTTGTGGTGGAAAGACTATTTGAAGACCTAGGAACTAATACAGGTCCACTGTACCAAATCAATTGGAGAGAAACTCTACTCTAACAAAAGCAAATCTGAATAAGTCATAAAACTTCTACAAGCACAAGAAAGGAGAATTTTTAAGTGAAAAACGATGACAATATCCAACTCCTGCTAAAGTCAGGGCAATGGTGCTACCTATCACTGCACAAGCACTGAACCTACCACAGACCTGCCTTTTCTAGCTCTGTCTCAGGCAATCCCAAGAGCCCTGGAGGAGACAAATGGGTTTTCTTTATTTATTTTTGGTGGGCAAGAACAAAAACAGAAACCACTGGCACCAACATCCCGTCTTCTGTAAAATGCCTGAGGCTCAATGTACAAATAAGCTTTCCATTTCCATCTTCCTACTGCTATTTTTAGAACATCTTGGCAGTGCCAGATGCCTCTTTCAAAGGCTGGACTCTCCAGAGCTGGAGTTAAGATTTACAACCGCGTGCTGGCTCGCCACAGATGCTGAAGACAACAGGCCTGTGGGAAAAGCCCCCCCCTCAGCATTGTTAGGATGACACTGTTCTAAAAGCTGCTCAGAACAGTCACTCACAGCATCTTGAGGATCTCCACGTAGCAGCCCAGGATCCTGTCAGCCTGGGGGCTCAGCTCGATGCTGATGGTGCTGCAGGTGGGGCTGACCATCAGGCAGTCGATGAGGTTGGGCTCGCTGTCGTTGCCAACGCCGGCCGTCATCTTCTGGTTGGCCGTGTTGTTGCGCTCCACCTCCACGTGGATCTCGTTGGAGGTGACAATGACTGGTTTGAGGCGGGATTCAGTCAGGGTGGCCTCCTGAGAGACCAGGTCAGGGCTCGTGTGGAGAAGGCGGAGGGGGAGGTTGGGCTTTCGGTCGCACTGCTGCTGGCAGCCGTTCCGAATTTCCTTCAGGCTTGGCGAGTTGTCCCGACTGGATTTCAGAAAGAAACAAATCATTTCAGTAGGCAGACATACCAGCAGGGAGCAGGAGAGAGAGTGCAACACTGAGAAGCCACAATTTTTTGCAATTTCCCACTACATTTCACCCCAGCCCAGCGGATGGCTTTCCTCTGTGCAATCGGATTGCTGAAATCAATTAAAAACATTAAAAGGCTCCAACAAGACTGTTCTGCAGCCCTATTTGACAAAGACTTGAGCTTTCCATTACTCTAATTGACAGACCAGTTTAGTCTAAAGGTGAACTTTCCTGTCCAAGTTGCGCAAAGCTGTAACAGAATCCATGCCCAAGTATGTATCTGGCTATAGTACATGCCCAGACATTTGTCTGCAGCCCGTGTCTGGAATTTGTGTTGGACACTGAGCAGCCCCTGTCCGTGCTCTACCATGAGGAAAGTCAGATAGGCATAAACAAACAGGAAACCTAGCAGAGGGGAACCCTCAGTGTCTACTGGAAACTGGCTCGTGTGTCAAGAACTGCGGCGTGTGAGGAATCAGATTTTCCACAATAACCGAGACAGAGTTGTGAAACCAGCTCGAGTTCAAAGCTGCAGATACACAGGGATTTACACACAACCCCTAATTCAAGGTGTCACCCCTGCCCTTCCTCACTCCCTTGGTGAGTACCATGGAAAGAAGGTTCAGTTTCTCTCAGGTTTTCCAGCACACCCATCTCACACTGATCCTGTTTGTGAAGAACACGTGGAAGGCTGGGAATTCACACTGACCTGTTGATGAATTCCTCATAACAGGAATAAATGGCAGCTAAGCAGACAGCTACAAGATTTGGCAGGACCCTGGGATGTGGGCATTGTCCTGTTGGACCATGCATGCTGGAAAAGAAAAAAAGAAGATGATCTCATTGTGAGGAAGGTTTCTGTGGGCAAAACCAGTCAGGCAGAATGAGGTGACAGACCTGGATAGGCATCCTTGGGGGATCTTCAGAAAGGTCATAACAGAGAGATACTTTAACCCTCTACATCCAATGGTCCTACTTATGAACAAGGGTAAGCTGAATCATCAATTTAATTGATGTGGTATCCCTAAAGTCCTCCCAAAATCTCACACTTGAGTGAGCATAAGCTTGAAAGTTAATTTGAATTATTCTACAGAGGCTTTGAGTCTAAATGTATATGAAGAATATATGCAGTGTGGAAGTAGGCAGAAAACCCCAGACCTATCTGAGAACTAGCATTTTGAAAAAGCGACTTCAGCAACACTGCTGGATGGACCTGATTAATTTGCTTTGATTTGCTGTTTGCCAGTACCAAAGAGCACTAGCTACTGTTAACAGCGAGGGTTGGGAGAAGTAACACACCAAAGCATGGGCACAGGATTGGAAATATACCATAAATGAAATGTAACTAACCTGTGAATGAACTTCTTCACCACCTCCATTCCAGCATTCAGCTCATTCAAAGACAGAATGTACTCCTGAGTAAAGAGCCGCAACCGAGGGCACTTCCCAAAATCCTGCCCAAGAAGGAGAGACTCGGTGAAGATGGTGAATGTACATCAAAACCGTGGGTTTGCAAAGGAAACCAGCTCAAACAACTGAATTCACACTGCTATTATGCTGACAAGCTTCAGGAGAAAAGCATCTCTGCACACTGAAGTAATGTTCTTCCCACTAATAATTACAGCATTTCCAATCTTTGCTTTTCTTTATACCCACTTTGAAAACTAAGTTCTGTATAATGAAACAAACAACTAAAAACTCAAAAACCCTCACCTATACTTACATTTGTTTTGCACTTTTCACTTAGTATTTTGATTTTTTGAAATACATTTTTTTTGTTTGGTGCTTTGCTTCCACTCCTAACTGCAGATTTTTAGAAATAAAACTCAAAAAATATTATATTTCCATGTCTGGCATGAGTATCTATTCTGGTTTTAGAGAAAATCATTTTGACATGCTATCAATAAGCAATCAAGTACAAAACCAGAGACAAAAGCAGTTTTTCCTCCACGGATTTTACTCCAGCTATGCTGTGAATTTGACAGGTGAGCTCAAGAGTCACTTTCTTTAAATCCTGCAGTCAGAGAGGCACCTGCTAGCTGAAATCCTGCATCTCCTCACATCACCTGCTATTTTTAGATGTGAAAGGAGTAAATTCTGCTGTCTGGTGAGTGTTATTCCACAGCACATTTCCTCACATTTACACAGGTGTAACCTTATTACACAGGTGTTGCAGAACTACAGAGCTGAATTTCCAAGTGGGGAACAAGGTCCACTGAGGACAAACAAGCACTCCCAGCTATTCCTCCACCAGTTGCCTGTGGATGCTATCCTGGAAAAAATACACGGCAGCTGAAATGTTACAGAAATGCCACAAATGGTAATGAACTAGTGGTGCTCTGTAAAAGGGATGATAAACTCCCAGCACAGAAACCTTCTGCTAACTCATTTTGGTTTCAGGCACTTCTGTAGCACAACCTGTATTAATACCTGGTAAGTTTTTGACCAAACACTTGAAAACAAGCTAAGGCTGCACAATGTCTCCTTCAAGCCCTAAATGTCAGTGCTGGTACTGAATGGCTGCCTGGTAACCTCAGCCAGCAAAGGGACTGTGGGCAATTCCACATCATTACAATTAGCATCATTAAACTTTCAGCAGCTCCTTCTGGCAACCTGAACGAAGGGCAGGAGACCATGTGTGCTTCATAGAACATTTGATTAATTTCATGAACATGCCTTGCAAGACAGCTTTTGCAATTGCAATTTGCTTATGGAAGTTTTTAGCCTGTCCAGGTGTCCTAACTGAAGTTGGAATCAAAGTCCAAGAGATCATAAAGAGGATGTCATTGCTGAGCTCTAAAATAAAATTTAATATAATGCCCTATCACATACCAAGCACAGAACAATACACACCACCAATACTGTTTGCTCAAAAAAAAAAAAAATAAAAATAGAAAGAAGGGTTTATATTCAAATATTTTGGCTGAGCCTACAAACAGCTAAAACCCAAAGGTTTGGGAGGCTGCTGAGCACTCCTCAAATAACTCAGTACACAACAGCCTCCAGTCCTGTAACCAGTGTTGTCACCAAGACAAAAATCTATCCTGGTTCTTTTGAGATGTTAAAATCAGAGATAAATGAGACACTCTTTCCCCATTTTATAGGTAGAAAACTGTGGAGCAAAACTTGTTAATTTTCAAGGGCCAGAGAAGAAACTGGAGGCAAAGGTGGGAAGAGCCAGCTCAGTCTCTGCCCCAGGGACTGCACGGGGCCTCCTCAGGGGATGGAGTTTAGTGTCCCCCTGAAGAGTAACTTTATTTATGTGCACACACACACACATTCTCTAAAGCACTATTCAGTACAGAAACCCCCAGAGAGTGGTAAAGTGCCCAAATCCACTCCAATTAATACCTGACACCATAAATTCTCCAACTACACACTGCGGTGCAGACATGTTGATTTTCAATCTGCAAATGTTAAGTATGGTAAATATACCCAATTCTCTGAAGCTAACCAAATACAAGCATTACACTATGCATTTAGATTTTATTTGAGACCCCTCAAGAGCTCTGGATGCTTTAAAAAAATCAGTCTGGAATCCAAGAATAACATTTACAGAATATTTCACTGAACACTACAGAATATTCAAAAATGTTTACATGTCTGCATAGTGCTGGCACAGAGCCAGGAATATGACCTTTTTGCCATCTTGGGCTCTCTACCTAGTTCTGTAAACTCAGGGAGTTAAATAATATGATTGGAAAAATAAGAAATATGAACTGTTTTCTACTGGTTCATGCTAATCACAGCATGATAACAGATGGTCTCTAAAATTATTTGTTAGTGAAAAGAAATTGATTATGAAGTTACAGAGGTTCATCCTTGAGATCACAGCCAAACCAACTGCCTTAAATATTTTATTTTCTTTATTTGTTATTCTTTGCCACTGTATTGTGAAGTAAGATTTCTTTATGTAACTTAAAAATATTGTCAGGAAACTTAATATGCCACAAAAGCTGGAGAGCTGGTAAATATCCCAGATACTAATACTTCTATTAGGAAAGGAACATGGATCATGTAAGAACATTTTAAGGGTTTGAGGGAGGGGAATCTGGTCTACAGGGTGGAAAGCAAAGCAGGGCATTTATTTCAAATACTGACAAGGAATTGATCAACAATGAGAAGAAAGTCTGGATAAGAACAGCCATAAAATGACAGAGTACCTAAATCCTGTAATGAGAAGGAAGAATAGCAGTAGAAAAGGCGTAGAAAAGTACAAGCATATTCAGGAAACCAAAGTAAGAACTTGCTGGACACGGCCTAAACAAAAATGGAAACCAAGAGGGCTGGTGGTGTCTTACAGAAAAAGTGTTGAGAGCTCAGCTCAAAATGAACAAAGTCCTCATTCTGTTTTTGTTATTTATTTGATTTTAAACTGTTTTAACTGCAAGGATGGCATGCAGGGAATAAATAAGGAGCCAAGGGCCAGGTGGGAAAGAGCTGGAGCTGTATATGCCACCAAAAGAAACATCCCTCAAAGCATGGCTTTGCTCAGACGCTTTTGAGGATCCCACTGAAAGCTTGTTAGCTCGGCGCTGATGAAGTGACACACAATTACACGCAGCATTCACACTTTGGGGGGGCAGATTTAGATACAACAGGCATGACAGGCAGAGGATCACAGAAGGTGTGGCAGTCAAACCTCCCCAGACTGCTGGAGCCCCCCTGAGCACTCACCATGTTGTGTTTGAGGATCCTCTGCACCACCGGGGTGAACACCTCGATCACCACCATGGACCGCGGGCGCTCTCGGCAGTGCTGCAAGAGCAACAGGTGAGCTGTTCCTGTGAGCTGCAGGAACCCTGGAGATGGGCACGCCCTGGCTCCACGCCCCAGGCATGGATTACCCCAAGATTGGCAAAATTCAAGGGCTAAATTAATCTTTCCTGAGATTAAGGCACTCGTAACGCTGCTCGTTCCTATGGATTTGCTGGCGCCCAGTAGAAGATTCCCATGGGAGCTCACAAACTGCAAATTCCCTTCCTTTTCCCCCATTCTTCCCAAAAGTCACTGCAATGTACCATTTTAGGGTCTTATTGCCAACAGTTTTGAAAGGAAAGAGGCTGGGGACAGGAAGATATGACCACACAGGCACTGTAATGCCACAAACCTCCTTTCTCTGGGATCCAGCCTGAAAACCTGTGGTGGATCTTGGGAGGTACCAACAACTCACTCTCCCATCACAGGATGAAATATATAATCATAATAATATATCAGACAGAGTCATTTAGGTTGGGAAAGACTTCTGAAAGTCATCTGGTCCAACCTCCTGCTCAAGACAGGGTAGATTTTGAAGATAAATTCTCCTTCTCATTATCCTGTCCACTTCTGTTCTGGGAAGTCCATAACCTGTTTCCCTTCCTTCAACTATACACATCCAAATTGCACACATTTACAGACAACTGGGTGCCCATCTCTGAGAAACAAAGAATCAAAAAATCCCAAATCAAGAATAAAAATGCATCAAGTCTGAGGCTACTGATGACCTAAGAGTGCTTATAAAAATGCAAGACTCAGATTCTGTAGGAAGAAGCAGCTGATGAATAACTCTGGATGGGAATTACAAGCAGCATTCAGAATGTTTGACAAATCCATACCCAGTCATCAGCAAGCAAATTTAAGCAGACTCAAAACTGAGACACAAACAGGCCTTGAGGAACAGCAGTATTTTTAAATCCACAAGGTCTGCAATCCAAAGTACCCTGAAGTTTATGGATAAAGGATACAAAATGCAGAGCAAGCATGGATTTACCAGAGAAGAGCATGAGTCCTTATGATCTTCCCACTGCCATTACCCATAAGGGCTGAGTTACCCACACCTGAACACAGTGGCTGCAGTGATTTCTGCCTTAGCTCACCACAGCATGCAGTAGGAGACACCTCTTGTACCCAGACTGAGGTGTGGGAGTCTCAAAATTTTAACTCTCACACAGTATCAGGACAAAACACTCTGATATACTAAGCATACAATGGTATTTATCATAATGGTGCTGTTCACCATTTCAGTATCTTTGCCTGCTGACCAAAAACTCAACTCAATGTGGGCAGGAGGTAAGAAGTTACAGAGCAAAACAACCCCCCACTCAAAGAACAGCAGCCATATACAACTATGAGATTTCAGAAAGCAAAGCTGTTGTGATACCTTGCAGAAGAATTCACAGAGGTCAGGAGGAGGATGGTTGTTTTCCAGCAAAGGTGCAATTGCCTTTAAAAAGAAAGGGAGAAAAAGGAGAAAAATTAAATTTCAAGGCAGCAACTGGAGAAAGCATATTGCAGGGAAGTATTTTTCTTGGGGGCATAAAATCTCACTTTTAGAAAAGGATAAAAGCATCAAAAGATAAATTAGAGGTGGGCCATGTGTTTATTTTATAAGTAAGCTCAAGCACATCTCTGCTATGAATCCTCAGGAAAACTCTGCTTTTAACTACGTCAGTGTAAATATGTAAAAGAGGCAATGGAGTGCACTATTTATAATGGTTTAAATGGAAACAGGAACAGACCTTTTTGCTTTAGGATGTAATAAAGCAAGGATGAATCTGGCTCACTGTTTCAGTTAGAACATCTCCCTAAAAGAAAAACTGAACACCACCACACACACATATCCTTTGTGAAGGAGTTCAAGCTCTTTTTTTGTGAGAAAGAGCTCACTAAAAGCAACCTAGCACTGCTCTTACCTGGGAAGACCCTTATTATCAAAACCAAGCATCTAACTTTGTAAAAGCTGAGATCAACCATTCCTCTGTTGCTGCACAAACCAATGTGCTTATGCTGGGTAAACACATTGGAGGTCATACCTGCCACTGAGGGGGTAATGAACTTATGCTGCTGTTGCTTCCTTTGTAAACTAAAAAATGGTACCAGAATAACATATTCTATGCTGTGGTGCCCTCAGGCTTCTCCACTCTTCAGTTACAGGGATTCCCAGTACCCATTTCCATGTCAAACACTAAACACAGCAGCCAGGACATTCTGTATTAAGCAACTGAACACCAGATATTTTGGCACCAGGGATTTTACTAAGGCTTTGCTTTGGTTTTTGCTCTCCCTCTCATCTCCTTACTCAGCCCTGTGAGTCTTGCAGCAGCTGTGTTTTCACAGAGGTCAAGATCAGTGTGAATTTTAACAACAAAACCCAAGCAAACTGCAAAGCTCTGTTTGGTTACATGTCAGAACTATGACACTCATTATCATGTGCACTGGTCACTCCTCCTCCTCTCGTGGTGGCCCAGCCACAGGGGACTGAAGGAGAACACAACCCCACCCAGCTGGGAGAGTTCAGAACATCCTTGCTCCCCATCCAACACCTGAGCTCAAGATCTTTCCTGAACCCATCTTTGGGATTGTTTGCTTCAGGATATCAACAACAGAGACAGGCAGAGGTCATGGCTCTGCCTCTGTGGTCAGTGTGGCAGACTGACAGGACCTTTCCAGGGTTTTCCTCATGAGTTAATGGCCAGAAGCAGCCACGTGCTGTGCCACCTCGTGCTGTGCCACGTTGGCTGTGCCACCTTGTGCTGTGCCACGTTGGCTGTGCCACGTTGCCCAGCCGTGGTGACACGTGTGTCCCATCCTGAGCAGGAGGGGATTGGCTGGGATATTGGGATATTGATCTGCCCCAGCACCATCCAGGCAAGGAAAGCTGGTCCCATCTGCATGGCCAAGCACTGTGTACTTTCCACATGCTGCATAAACACACACTATTAGCAATTCTTTCCAGGAATAGCCCAGGTTATCTGGGTAATGGCAGTGAGCTCTGAATGCCCAGGAACTGCCAGCTCCTTAATGGCTTGGAATCAACCTACACGAGGGCAGGACCTGGGAGAAGCCATCACCCAGAACAGAGCAATAACAGAGCTGAAAGGACCTTTGGAAGCCACCTGGTTCACCTTCCCTGCTCACAGCAAGGCAAACTCTCATATTTTATTTAAAAATCCTTTCCCTAATTGTAACTGGGTGCCTGAACTACCCTTGGCACTGGAGTTAAATGAAAGTTATGGCAAAATTAGGGATTTATGTCAGTGGTTGATTCCAGCTAGAAGGGTACCTTAAACAGCAGTTAAACACAATTAACACCTACTAGCAGCTACCTGCCACCTTGTCATTTTGCAGAAAGAGTCACAGAGATGTGATACAATCAGGTGGTGGGGAGGCTCTAGATTAGATTACTATGAAAATCTCCTGGAAATTGCCAGAAAATTAAATTAAATCACAGTGATGAGGAACCAAGTTCCACCTCTCTAATACTTTGTTTCACAAGCAACAGAGCTGCATTTGATTCACTTATTTGTACGGCTAAATAAATGTGACCTAGAAAAAAGAAAAAAAGTTGAAGAGGATATTTTTGAAAATAAGTTAGCAGGGAGTTAAACTGGAATGACACAAGAGCAATCCCTTGCTCACATCCCCTCAGCAATGGAGACATTCTGTATATGGTAGCATTAGCCCCTCAGGAAACTACTCAGCCTAAGGGTTTTATAGGGCACATCTGGAAATGATGGGGTTGGACTATTTAAAGTACAGATACAGATATGGGTATTGCTGTGTAGCCTCCTAAGGAGGCCATTTGGAGAGACTGTTAACACTCAGCCTGCTGTGCTCTCTCACACAGGCTGATGAGAAAGCTTTATTGCCATTCATCTATGAAACAAGAATAGAGAAATGACAAAGCCACACAAAAAATAGACAAATGGTTTTCATTCCTGCCTAAGCTCAGCAGCATTGGTGGAAAGGCTTTCACATTTGCCCTACTTCACTGGGGCAGAGACAGGCACTGAGAGAACTGTTATCAAACAACATAGATTTGTCCTCAGCTTTTGACAGAAAGGTACTCACCACAATAATGCTCTCATGGTCTTGAGTGGTTAAGTTGTTGTTCTGAAAGAGTTGAATAGAAGAAAGATGAGTGAGCCAAGAGCACCCTTGAGCTGGTACATCAGCACACACAGTCCTCAGCTACCACCAGACACAAGAAGAAAGGCTCAATTGCTTATTTCCCGAATAAAAGCCATGGCATTAAAATCATTCTCCTAAAGGAGGTGGTGCAGTACCTGCTGTGAGGACTGGAGCAAGCCCTCATTGCTCCTTCAGCTCAGCACAAACACCAGGATGCCAGAGGTCTCAATCAGTTGAGAAAGTAAAGCCAGCAATACGTTTCTTTAAAATGTTTTCTTAGGACAAGCTCTATGTCTTTACAAAAATTATTGAAAGGATTGTTGTGGTAGGGTTTTTTTGTGGCCAGTTTTCCCAATTCTTTCTTTAAACACAGTACCAGGAAAAGCCAATCAATTGACTGGAAGTCACCTATGCCACCACCTATGCAGAAGAGTTTGCTCTGTGCTTTTTCAGCAGCATGATCCATCCAGAGGTTACAGTGGTGTGAGTTGCTAAGATTTTTGATTACTGCAAAAAAAATAGTGGATTTTTTTTCTTATATCAAATCCTTCTGCTATCACATCAGAATCAAGACAAGAAATGCCTGCTTGGCATTACAATTCCTGTCCATGAAAAGTTAAATATTTGAAACAGATGTTATAGGAGGAAGACAGATAACTCTGAAGAAATACACTTTTCTTTATCAGAATTAATAAAAATAAAATAGCTACACAGTTAATTTATTGGTGTGTGTATATATATTGATTCAAAAATTATTGGTCATGGAAGCAATGCCAACGGAACAGACTTAACCAGTGACTTAGGGCATGACTTAAACCCATGTAAATTTACCATAGATAATTGCAAAACCAAAGAAACAAAAAACCAACCAACCACAAAAACCAAACCAACAAACACAAGATAAATGGGGCTTGTTTTGTTTCCAGAAACCCACGCAAGATGGGTCAAATTTTCCCTCTCCCCAGCAAGTGCAAACTCCACTCAAGTGAGCAGAAGTCACGAGCAGACTCGCCGGCAGAATTTTGACAGCCCAAGTTAAAGTAAAACCCACCCCCAAACTTTTAACTGTTTGTCTGTCATGTGAGAGCAGCAGGAGCCCTGCTGAGGTACCTCTGAGAGCAGCTTGGAGACGATCTCCAGGGGTGCCTGGTGGATGGAGTCGTCCTGCAGCGGGGACGTCAGGGCCATGTCCACCAGCGTCCGGATCTCCTTCAGCACCACCTCCCAGCGGCTGGGGTTGCTCAGCACCTTCTTGTACTTGTAAATCTTCTTCTGCAAGACACGTCAGAGGGCCACACTGACACCACCATAAACACCCTGAAAGCAGCTGGGCTTCCTACTGCCCATGGAGCTGCTTTGTATGCTGAGTTTTGCCTTTTCTGGTGGCTGAAACACTGTACTTGAAATATTTAAATGAAAAATAAAACCTTTTATGTCTAAACCAGTTTCTTCTGTGGAAGCAATGAGAAACCATAATTCTTTGGTTTTTTAACTCCAGAGCCTCTTTCTTTTCATCACCTCCTCTCACAAACACCTTCCTCAGGCTAACAACAGATACTTGCTATTGAATTGTTTCTAAAGCTTAAGTTCTTTTTAAGAGCAAGGGGGGAGAGAGAGAGAGGCCATCAAAACATCACACTTCTAGATCCTTTATTCTGAATGTGAATTCATATTCAGAATTCATTTCAACTTTACCAAAGCAAAAAAAAAAAAAAATCTCATAGATAGTCTTGAAGAAGCCTGAAAAGTCATGATGCCACCCTCCAGCTGTAAGAGAAATCAATCTGTAAGTCTCCAAATCTTCCACACAACATCATTTCCACTCTAAAGAACAACATGCCTGATTGCCTAACCCCATGTGCCCCAGTTCCCTGCTTGCCCCTGACCATGTCCAAGCTATTTCATCAACTGCCCCATCCACAGACCAGCTGGACAAGCAGAGGACAACTCTTACACCTCAGCAGCCACGTGACCACAAACTATGGAACAGAGGCTGCTTTATATTATGAAAAGCAATATTTAGAGAAAGCCCACCCAGCCACCCAGACTCCCAGAGGTGGCTTGGTGGCACTCTGCAAGTTCAAGGAAATGATGATGAGTGTTCAAACATCACGTCTGAAAAGAACATGAGGGGCACATGAGAGCCAGGAGGGGCTCCAAAGAGCGTGGAGGCAGTGCCAGAGGCAGGGAAGGAGCTCTGCACTGAGGGACAGCAACTGCCAGGACCCCAACTTGTGTTTAGTTCACATTCCCTTCCACTCCCTTCTCTGCATGAGCCTGGGATGTTGAGAAGTCTGGACACATGCTCAGGTTTATTTAACAGCACTGGTTGGGCACTCATGTTTACATGAGAACATCAGAGTTTTGCACTAAAAACGGATCTTGCATTCCTCATCAGCATTTCCATGAAAATCACATAAACTGCCCATGTTGTGCAGCTCTGCAGACCCCAGCTGCACGTTTTGGGCTGTACACGAGTGTAACACTCTGCACAGGGCCCGTGTGCTCTGTTTGGCTGTGGAGCTCGGTGGCTCCTGGCATTTCCCCCACGCTGGCCCAGGGCAGCCCCAGCAGGAACCATCTGAGCTCTCTGCTTATCAGCCACTTCCTTCCCAGCCTGGAGCAGATCTACTGCTCTGCAGCCAACAGGCACCTCTGAACCCCACCTGAAACACAGCACAGGAGAACAATGCAGAAAAATGCAGATTTCATAGGCACTGGGTTTGTCAGCACTGTTAGAGGGGGGAGAGGAGAGTGGCACTAGGCTGACATGTCAAGGCTGATAAAGCAACCCAATTATCTTTTTAATTAAATTAATGCCAAGTACAAAAGCACATTGGCAGTCTAGTTCACACTTCCAATGCATTTTAAACCACTGAAAAGCTGAAGGAACATAAAAACGTGCTGCAGACATTATCAAATGTGGCTGGGATTTCAAAACTGCACAAAAATCTTTGTTCTTCTGAGCTCCTTGGGACAGAGAGAATCCAATGGTGATTTTAAGCTACCAGCACTACTTCTAGATCACAGGTTTCTTGGACTCTTTAGGAAACTTTACTCATAGAATTTAATTTCTCTTATTCATGTAGTGCCATTATTTAGGGTCTTTTTGTTAGACCCACTCCAGCACTAAATTTAAAGTCACCCAGATGGTTTTTTAACTGGAAACAACTCCTTTCTGACTTATTAGACAGTTTTTAAACTGGAAACAACTCCTTTCTGATTAATTGAGGACATGAAACCAAGCTGGCTCAAGAGATACAATTTCCAATGCTGAAACCTATTCCTTGGCCCTGCACTGTGAAGAAGTCAAAGCAGAATTAGAAGCTGACAAAACGTGGGGACAGGGGGAGGATGAGAGTTAGACCACTGGTTTCTTGCATCCCTGTCTCTCTGGGCTGCCCCTTTTTGGGTGAGTTACAACTCATTTTAGAGCAGCTCCTCCAGCCCAAGGGGAAGCTGCTGAAGGGAACTCTCGCCCAACAGGACGCTGCTCAGACGACTCCATCACAAATATCCTTCTTTTGCTGTCAAATCCAGCCTTGCTTGGAGTGAGGGAGGAGGAAGAGAGGTTTTCTTTCCTTTTCAGAGATGTCCATTAAAAGTCAGAATGCTGATGATGCTGACGTACATCAGAGGGAAGAGAGCAGGAGCTTTACCCACTGCCATGCAGGGAGGACCAACCAAAGCTCCTGCTCAGGGCAGGCAGGGACTCAAGGGGAGCAGCAGGGGACAGCCACCTCTGCAGACACACCGAGCCTGCTGCAAGCACAGAATCCAAGTTTATCAGTGTGTGCTCCACGTTTCCAGCACAATGGATTGAGTGGCACTGACAGGCTGAGCTGCAGCCTGCAAACAGCATTACAGGAGTCTTGAATGATGGTGGGAAAGCAGCAGCAAATAAATAAATAAATAGAGGAGCCATCCCCAGGAGGGTTGAACTCTGCTGTCCTGAACCTTTGGCCATGGTTACAGTGCTGTTTTTCTCAGCAGAATGCTTTTCACTGTTGAGCGCCTTGCTGAAAGCCTCAATTAAAGCCTGAAACCTATCAGTGGGTTACAGAAGCAATCTGCTGTGTCTCAGCAAGCACTTAGGCAACACTGAGCCATCTGCTCCATTCTACCTGTGCTGGCTCCAGAGCAGGGAGCAACAATCACTCACAAGCTGAAAAACAAAGCTGCCTGCTAAAGACCCACATGGAGAACAAGGATGTCTGTCCAGGGGTTCACTCCCCCCGGATGTAGGTGTAAAAGATGCCTTCAAGTTGCTGAAAAAATTAACACAACATTTATCATTAACAGCCTGAACAAGAAAAATACCAGGGTAGGAATCCAGTTTCTAGGGGGATTTCACTAAAAGCAGCAGCTCCTGTGAAAATTTATGTGAGTGAAAATAAGGTATGCCAACTTGGAATTTGACCCTCCTAGTTACTGACCAGCCAGAGCCACACAGCCAAGTGTCACTCTAAAATCTTGCCATGCTGACTTTAAATGCAAACCCACTGAATTTATTAAGTACCCAGAAGAAGCAGAATGAGGAGAATAAGTGACACTGACAGGACATCCTTCATTCCCAAATCACTCTAATTAATTAAGTCTTGTTGAAACTCCAAGACCTAAGTCTCAATCCTCTTTTACAGGAGGAAGGAACTGAAGTCCATGTATGAAAAATTACTTTTCTAGAGTTATTAAGCTAGGAAATGTGACAAAAATCTATAAGCAGTCATTTTTGCCATCAGTGATCAAAAAGCCTTTGAACACTGCTGTGAACAGAAACTTCAAGAGAGCCTTGGAGACTTTCAGCTTTTTTAAGTAAGGTCTTCCTATATTTTTCTATCCTATAATAGCCTCATCTTGTAGCCCTTGCTCATACACCACTTTCTTGGGCAAGAATGATAATACTGATGTAGTCAACAGCTAAGAAAAATGGACTCTAATGCACAAAATCAGCCAGCATGGAACATTTAGCTTGTTCAGCCCTAGCAAGACCTTTCATGTTAGGAACATCTTAAAGCAGTGACCACACCTGATCCAAAAAGGGAAAAAAATGAAGTTAGTCTTTTTGATGACAAAATTTCATCCTTGCTTTGCCACTGCCAGCCAGAGAACGTTCTGTACTCTCGGGAACCTGTCTTCCCATCAGCAAATACTATTTCATTACATAAAGAAAATTAATGGCCATCCCTAATGCTGAAGAGCCTGCTAAATTCTAGCTGTCTTCCCCTTTTTTACCACATGCAGCCTGCAAAGGATCACTTGAGTCTTTAGCAGGGAGGCTCCTGCAGGATGGGACAGGATAGGGCTTCAGCAGGATGGGACAGGCTGGAGCTCCTGCAAGAACAGGACAAGGCTGGGGCTCCTGCAGGATGGGACAGGCTGGAACTCCTGCAGGATGGGAGAGGCTGGAGCTCCTGCAGGAACGGGACAGGATGGAGCTCCTGCAGGAACAGGACAGGTTGGAGCTCCTGCAGGATGGGACAGGCTGGAGCTCCTGCAGGAACAGGACAAGGCTGCAGCTCCTGCAGGAACGGGACAGGCTACAGCTCCTGCAGGAACAGGCACTGCCCTGGAGGGCTGTGGGTGCCAGCAATTGTTTATTTCTTGCTGAGCAACGAGAGCAGCTCCACAAGAGGGAAAAGGTCAGGCTCCCGCACAAAGGTCCCCCCAGCTCATTGCGGGGACGGTGACACGGGCTAGTGTTACACTGGATGTTGACAGTGCTTATGTAAAATGGAGGTGCCTCCTGCTAGATGCAAATCTGCAGAGATAAAAACAACACCGAGAGCAGACTCTGGAAAGGTTTTCTCTGCTGCAGCAGAACATTTTGTTCAAACAAGGAACAGGAAGAGCTGCTAGCGATGTCCAACACACATGTTAGCCTGTCCTACAAAGCCCAGGTGCACCATGAATTCTACAGCATCACCTGCTAATATGACTTTTAACTCATTATCTTCATGGAATCAAAGAGGGCATGGCATCCCAAAAGTTGGCCACACCCATATTCTGCTTTTAATATTAGCAGGTATCACTTCACGGTATTC
The DNA here is from genome assembly GCF_028551555.1 of Melozone crissalis. Classification (NCBI taxonomy): domain Eukaryota; kingdom Metazoa; phylum Chordata; class Aves; order Passeriformes; family Passerellidae; genus Melozone; species Melozone crissalis. The sequence goes on from NW_026535785.1 coordinate 4,649,113, forward strand.
TGAAAAACACCTAAGGCTAATTTGCTGCTAACAGAATTTTCCCTGCTAGTCAGAGATGAACTTAAATCACCAGTTGAATCCACTGAAAACTTTTGGAACTATGCTCCTGCCTGCAACATTTATCAATATTTAAAAAAAAAAAGAAGCTTACCTGAAAGGACTAAGTCCATAGAAAGTCCCAATCCAGCCAAAGGACTGGGATGAGATTATGGAAACTTTTCTAAATCAGGGACTTCAAACTGCTCATGCTGCAGTAATCAAACTCTTCCTGACCTTCTGAAAGTTCTGTACAGAAAGATGTGCTGCTCTCTAAAATAGAGATATGCTGTGAAACAGCAGCAGCAAACTTTTGCTCGCCACCACGTTTTCATTTCAGGTCACAGCATTTTTTGCATATTTCATTCTACCTGGTGCAAAATGCTGAAGTGCATCAAGTTCTCTACTTCAGTTGCTTCTCTGAATGCAATTGCCTTGGTCAAGGCTCAGTTCCCCAAAAATTCCTTGCCACAGGCCAGAGAAATGGAGGGAAATATTACAGGATAAGCTCTTCTGATTCTCACTCAGTTAAGGTCTAAATAACACTTTGTTTTTCGCCAACTCATATAAAAAAGATCCTGGTAAAATCACCATTATTTATTACACTGAGACTGGCACCTGTGAATCTGTGACCTGAGTAAATTCACCCAGTGACATTCTCTGCCCTGAGCAGCTCACAGTCTACATGATTAAAAGCAAGAAGGAGAGAAAGAGCACAAAAACCAAGGTGATTTCCTAGATGTCATATGGCAAGCCAGGAACAGCGCAGAACTGAAGTGTTCTGACCCTCAGGCCTCCAAGGCAATTGCTGGATCCTGGTGCCCCAAGGTGAAACACCACTGGCAGGCACTGTGCCTGCAGCAACTTGGATGCTGATACCCTGTTGCTGTGCTTCCCCATCTCACCACCATACTTTTCAGTCTACCCTGATTCACCTGGTTTTTTCATCAGTGTCTCCAGATCTCACTAAGCCAGGCAAGAACCCTCCAGGGCTCAGGTCAGATCTGTCCCAGAGCTGCCAAAACCCCCAAGGCTCAGGTCAGCATCGTTCCAGAGGTGGCAGAACCCCCCCAAAGGTCAGATCAGCACCATTCCAGGGCTGCCAGAACCCCCCAAGCCTCAGGTCAGCTCTGTTTCAGAACCCCCCAAGGCCCAGGTCAGCTCCATTCCAGAGCTGCCAGAGTTCAATGGGTTCAGCAAGCGGTGACGTGGGTTCAGCTGTTACTGATGCACGAGCTGGAACAACCACACAGACCCTTCCCCCAGGCACAGGGTTTGTCCTTTGCTCAGGTACCACTGGGACAGCACCACTGCAAAGGAAAGGAATGCTGAAATAAACACAATTTTAAAGGCGTGCAACAGAGACAGAACACATTCCTGTTTGAACCAGAAGTGCAAAGTGGACACGGGACACAGGGGGGTGACAGGGCAGCTCCTCAGTCACCTCTCAGCATGACACTGGGCAGCTGCAACACCAATGCACTGAAGAACCTGCTCCCAAAGCATATTATATATCTACATATATATATATCTATCTCCTCCTCCTTTGCACACAGCTGTCAACTGACTGCCCATCCTTCTGGGCTTCTGCTCGCTGATGTGCTCAACATTGCTGCTAAGAGATCCTTCAGTAACAATAGGGGATGAGAGGATGGAACAGGAAGGATATTTTACCCAAGGGAAACGAAGAAAAATTAAATCATTAAATTCATGAGCTACACTGAAGACAAACCTGCATGCAAACGCAGTGCGTGTATCTCCAAAAACTGAAAGAAACTCAAAAATTGTGGCTTCCTTCTAGGGAAGAGGTCATCTTTGGCAGAACTCCCCACTACCAAGCAAAGCAACTGGGCTTTGTTTCTGCTGGTGCCTTGTCTTCCCCCGAATCCCTGCACAGCCCTCGAGTCTCTGTAAGATGCAGGAACACAGCTGGTGGAGCCAAACCCAGCCCTACCTCATTCCTGCCTCTGAGATGCCCTACACCCAGCCAGAAAACGCAAAAAGTCAGCAGTGGCTCCAGCTGCACTTTGCCTGGGCTAATGTGGTTTCTCCTGTAATCAGACCTGTCCACAGGGGAGACGTTTTTTGGCACGGGTGACGCTGATGCATTCCCCGAAACCCTCCATCCCTGCTTCCATTTCCTTTTGGCAAACGCTCCCATTCTTCAGGCCCCAGTTCCAGCACCAGCTTTACACTTCAGGTTGGCAAAACATCAGCTTTCATCCTGCACACAGCAACTGCTGTTCTGTGTTTTTCATAGCAGAGCCAAGTTGGGGTTTGTTTTTAATGTTGCTTTGGCTATGCGGAATTTCACTATGACTGCAGATACTCCAGCAGAAGCACAAGCCACTCCCTGCTTGCAAAAAGCACTGGTATCTTGGGTTGAAAATTCCATGTGACATCTCTCCAAATGAAGAAATATTGTAAAATATCTTGCCCATGAGCATTTGGGTGTTTTGGTTTGGTTTTTTTTTTTACTACACAACATTTTTTCCTCCTTATCTTGGGCAGGAGAACAAACTTCCAAACAGTTTATCAACACAATCATCCCAGACATACAGGAAAGGTTTTCCCTAACTGCAGGCTGGTGAGGAGGAAGTTTACAAACCCTCCTGAGCTACCTGAATATCTTCTGCAGAATGAGAGAGAAATTTTTTCATAGAGAGTTTGCTGGCCTCACTCAACAGGGCAGGAGCCAGACACCCTGCTCGAGCTACAGGACACAAACAGCCTCTGACTCACTAGCAGAGGGAGGTTTCAAACATGCTCAGACACAGCTGCCTCCTCCTCTAGCAGGACCTCACTGCTCCCTGCAGCAGCTCTGGCCCTTTTCTCAGAGCAGCAAATGCCCCACATGGCCACTGTCTGCACATCAGCATCTCAGTGCTCTGACATCCAGAGGTGTGAGCAGGACCTGCTCCTGTATCTGCAACATGACCCAGAGTCAGAAAAATAATGTCCAATTCAAATAAAAATAAAAAAATTAAAGCAGACTACCAGAAAAAAGCAGGAATATGTGTATCATGCACACTCCACACTTTCTGAAGCCTTCAGTGGACTAACTGCATTGAGTCCACAGAGGCAAAAAAGTAGTATTGAATAACTAAAGCACAGCAGACACGGTGTGACTGTGGATTTTGACATGCAGCAAACAGAGCACAGATGCCACAAGGCACTGTGACAATAAATGCCATCTAGGTGTGGTCCTTGCTGTGTGCTTTTCTGTGCAGAGACCTACAGTTACTGACTACATTATAAAACACCTCTGACACCTTGATCCAGGTTCCTAATTCCTTTTATCTTCATGTTCTGCACATGATGGCTGTGTCTGTGGAGCCTTGGCATCCACCAGCTCTCAGCCCATGGTGGGAATAAATGACTTGGCCACTGCAGAGAAAAGATACTGGGTAGGGAAAAAAAAAAAAAAAAAAAAAAAAAAAAAAAAAAAAAAAAAAAGGAGCAGGCACAATCTTATCATCACTGCACTTTGACCAGGTCTGGCAAAGCACAGAGCTGTGCACAAGGCCACCATGGAGCAGAGCCAGGCATACCTGCTGTGCAGAGCCCCCCTGCTCTGGCACTGCACCCTTCAGATCCCACTCAGGCATGAGAGAGATGGAGATCCCCTGCAAAACAGGACGTGGTGGCCTCACCTGCAAGGCTCCTCAGCACATGCCAGAAATCTCAGGCATGTGAGAGCCCTGATGGGAAGGACCGGCCACCTGAGAAACCACCTCCAACTGAGAGTAAGCAGCTACTATCGCTACACATTGTAGTAACTGCTAACAAAAGATAACCTCAGGAAGATAATGCATCCCCCTTTCATTTTCTGGGAAATTCCAGTAAGCTGAGGTAGCACCAAGTAGTACACAAAGCAATTATTTCTTCCCAGATATGCAAAATATATTAAAAAGCCACGTCATCCCTTTTCCTTATTGCTCTCTAGTGTTGGCAGTGGATACCCTCAGCTTTTTCTGCTCTCCTCCCCTCTCACCAGTCAGCAAAACCTTCCAAATGGACATTTACCCACCTGTTTCACTTTCTCCTCCTTGGCAAATGTATTATTTTGCTGATTTTCCAGCTCCTCAACACCATAAATGGCTTTGAAATTGGCTTCTCTCTTGTGCACCTGCATCATCAATGTCGTCAGCAAGAGAGATGTGCACGGCTCGAGGAACATGTTTGTGTCAGAAAGCTGCTGCAGAGCCTCAGGGAGAGCAGGGACTGGATGCTGATGAGATGTTTGCAAGCATCTTAAAAGGGACTTCAGAAAAGCAGGGTATTTCTTTATGGGCTTTGGAGCACTGAATTTTCCAGTTTCTCACAGGGAGATGCCCAATTTCAGAGCAGCATTTGCATCTGAAACATTCCCATCACTTTGTTCCATGTTTTCGTATTGCATTTTATTGTGCTACCTCAGCACAAACCCCCAAACCTCCTGCAATTCTTCAGCCTACCAAAATGTCCCTGGATCTTTGCAATTTCTTTGTTTTCCTTCTCCTTGGCACAAGTGCTGCATGATGTGCAAGACTGAATGGAGACTCACAGCTTTCTGATCCCAAGAGTCACATCCTTGCTGAGAACAGAGATCACTGGGGCGCTCCCAGAACCACTGCCCACCTCATGCTCAGAATCACTCACAACATCCCTGTTGCTCTTGATGGATCTCCCTTAATCCAGTATTCCCATCTTAAATAAGACAGCAAAGAGCACCAGAAACCAGGAGATAGGAAATAGCTGCAATTCAATGACTTCTGAATGAAGAGAGGGGAATGAAGGATATACTGGCTTTTGGATACATTTTTTTCTAATTTTAAAACCATCAGTGTTCTAGGGAAAAAGACAAGGAGCTGTGACAGAAAAGATGAACATGAGGCTTACGGCAAGAGCTAGGGTAGATGATACAGGCTGTGATACTTGCAGTATACTGCTTTACAGTTTTCTTTGGGTATTAGCAGCAGTTTTATAACCCCTTAATAGATTATGTATTCTATAATGTAAGGACAAAACTGTGCAGGAAATGAAAGAGAAATTTAAAACAACACCTAGATCCCCTTTGCTCCTTCAGGGTCAAGGAGCTCTTGTGACACCAAGAGCTCTCAGAAGAGCCAGAATGCAGAACTGGGCCCCATGGCAGCAGCTTAACGAGGCACTTAGCATGTGTCATCTCCTAGAGTTAGGTTTTCACACCCAATGCATCATGCAAGGAGGATAATTACACTCCTGGGAAAGCCTACCAGTCTTGTCCTGTCTCCACAAGAGATCTCCCAAAACCAGATTTTTCTGCAGCCAGAAACCCGAACAAGAGAATAATTTTGGTGCAGAACTATATTATGGCAGCTATAGATAAGAAGTTGCAATTTGGTGAAATTCTTGGTCACCGTGACCTCAAAATCCTGAATTGCAAAGAATTAGTCATAAGGTCAGCCCTGGAATAATGCAGAGGAGCAATTCACCAGCACTAAACCCGAGGCTCCCTCTTGGCCAGCAGCTCAGCATTCCTGAGAAACAACATATTCCAGCAATTGTATCTGCTCCTCTTCAGAGCTGAGACCTAAGCACACAATAACAAGCTGACCTGTTTATTCAGCTGTTTTTGACACCCCTCTATCTTCAGGCCTAATATTAGTTTGAATAGGATAGCATCCAAGTCTAGAGGGGAAAATTTAGCGCTGGTCCTGACTTAGCTAAAGCAAGATAGAAAATAACTATCTGGTTTCTACTCAAATTTCACCACCAGGCCATGAATTGGCCAGAGTTCTGCCTCCCTAAAAAAGGCCATTTTGGCAATCCAGGAGGCAGCTAGGGGTGCAGAAATCTCGTGTGCCCGTGGCTGGATGAGGGCAGGGCAGCTCAGAGCAGCAGCTCAGCTCCAGGCTGGCATCCCAGTGTGCTGAGAGCCTCCTTGGGCTGGACAAAGTGCTGTGCTGACATGGATAGGCAGCTCCCAGATTTGAAGTGATTCATGTGAGGCCAACACAGAGCACAGCCCGTGCTCAGCTGCCACTGCTGCAGATGTTCCCTCAGGGAGGAACCTGCTCCAGTGGCCCCCAGAAAGAGTGAGGTATTCTCCCAGTGCAAAGGCAGTGAAAGCTTGAAAAATAAAATCCAGCCACTCCACCTGTTCCAGTTCTTAAAACATTACCAGCATTTCATAAAATGAATAGAAAAAAAAAAACTTTCTGTCAACATCTTGTCTGTTTTTCATCTCTTCGTTTCCACCTCCCAAGTGAGATCTGTGCCTTTCTGCTATGGCAGCAGAGCTACCTCTAGCAAAATGAGATCCCAGAAAAAGAAAACAAGGCCAAGAATTTTCAAGTGACTTCTGATAACAGATGGCCTGAGACTGTCAAACTTGTGCTGGAAAATGAGAGAGGCAACAGACTTCATGTGCTCATGAAGATATCTCAAGCCAAAAAGAAAGCAAAAAAGAAGACAAAAAGATATGTCCCCATCTTAACTACAAAAAATAAATGTTATGGAAATAAAAGGCTGTTAAGCACGACAAGATTTCCATTATGTTGTTCGTGAATTTGCAATGAAGTTGTTCAGAAAAGAAACAGGGTGATCTTATCAATCACCAGATGAACAACAGGCACACACAGCTGAATTTCATGTTACCTTTCATATAGAAAAGAACAAACCATGACAGCAAACATCAACTTCACCATGAGAAAAGTCATCAAAAATTGAGAAAAGGTCTCACAATGTTCACCAGAAAGCTCCAATTGGTACCAGTCTCACTTCTTGGCAACACAAATCCATTTACACCCCCTTGGACCCCACATCTGTTCCCTACAAAGTCTGGCCCAGAACAGCACCATGGTGCAGAGGAAAGGCAGGATATCTTAAAAAGTGATCAGGATATCTTAAAAAACTGTCCATGGTCTCCCACTGGTACCCAAGCATTTCAGAGGAAGAATACAACTACCAGCCAAAAACTTGTGGGCTGCCTTTTATCTGTCCTACAATAAACCTGTTTGTCCAAAACCAGTGTGTCACAAAGCCCACAATGCTCCCAAAACCCTGGGGCTGTGAAAGGCAAAACATAATTCCACATCTTTGGTTCCTATCATTCTATTATTGGCTGGCACATAGACACAAAAGGAAAAAAAAAGCCATGGTTGTCCTAATTGTATCATAATTATTTATTGTTTTACCTCAAAGTAAAAAAAAAAAAAAATGAAAACTTCTCTGTTCTGTGAAAATAGCTCAGAGTTTCAGCTAAAGAAAGCAAAGAAAGAGCCAAGAGAGTTATGGCTCTGTGGGCTGAGTAACCACCAAGGAGAGGCGTGAAGTCCAGAACTACCACTCCAAAGAACTGCTGAGCTCTTCAAATAGAATTTTCACATAGAATATGTGAAAATTTCAATTTTCAAATAGAATATGCAGTAGAGCACAGGGCTATGGAATTGTCACAGGGTACCAAATCTTCCTCTGTCAGACCATAAATTAGGTCACTAAACACACTGGCCCTTTTAACTATATCCAATGTGATTTTTTCCCAGATCTCACAGTTTTAAGGCAAGATTTACTGAGATTTAAGGCTGTAAATTTCTTTAATGTCCTCATTTAAATTCTATATAACCCCCACTCCTGTATCAGCACTATTTTTAATCATTGCCATGGTGACAAAGCCGTAAAGGTGCTTTACACAAGCAAGGCTTTACCACACTTTCAAGAACAGTTGCTCTTAACTTACTATTTTGCAGTTTTAAATTTCAAAGAAGAGTAACTCACTCTGAACATTCACCATCTGATACAAAAACTGATACTCACCCATGGCTATTGTATAAAAAATACTAATTAACAAGAAATTCATAACCTGGTCATAGTAAAGACCAGAGAGCATACCATAACTTTATTTGACAGTCAATCCCTTTGCAATTTAAAGGGCTGCCTGTGCATGGAAGTATCTGTTTCCTGAAGTCACAGATAGAACAATCCCTGTGAGAACCAGGGAAGTATTAATCCAAAATTAAAGTTTTTGAATGAAGGCCAACATCGCTCGTTTTAGTACTCAATGCAAAACGTCTGCAAATCCCAAATGACAACATTGTTCCAGTTTCCTAATTCATGGGATTCAAAACATGGAGTCTGGGTTGAAAATGGATTTCAAAACAAAAGGTAATGTGACTGCAGGTCAGGGGTGTGCGGGGCTGTATGAACAGGATGGGGCAGGGGCGGCTGCCGTCAGCCCAGCACTGCTGGGTTCATGTGCCTGGGTTGGGGCTCCACAGGCTCTCAGCAGGCTCCTACCACCCCAAATAAACCCTGCACTGCCAGAGGACAAGCATGGCGAGGGTGGAGAGAGGACCAGATGATGTTCAAAGGTCCCTTCCAACCCAAACAATCCCACAATTAACACATTTGCACTGTCCCTGCTAAGAGATGTGTAAACTCCCTGCCCAGGCAGCAGCGCTCATTAGGGGACACATGGGCACTGCTTAAAAGCATCACTGGGAAAGACAAGGTGCAGGCAAGCCTTTCTGAAGGATCCAGGTCAGAAGCACACAGAGCTCAGTTTGAGTCATGCTTCATGCCTTCCTGCAGACCTGGCTCTGTTCTTTCAGTGCTGTGTCAATTCAGGACATTCCCCCAAAGGCTGTCAACTGACATGTTTGACTGCTGCATCACCCAGCTGACCAGAACACACGAGCAACTCACCCCACAATGAGGGCAGTGTTCAGGGCTTACTATCAAGCACAATAAAAAATGCAACACGCCCTGCATGAGCTTAGGTGAATTCCCACTAAAAAATGTAAATCTATACCTGTACTCCTGGGGACAAAAACCTCACTGATGTGTTTCTAACTGAAATGCAACATGGTGCTTAATTAGTCAAGTGTACCTTTTAATGATTAATACTTTTAGCATGGGGTGTAATGGGGCTACAGGTTTTCTACAGAAGATGGGACCTCTCAGTGCTCAGCACTACAAATGCACACAAAGTGCAAAGAGAGCAACACATAAACAAGCAACTAAGTAGATGGATGCTGGCTGGAAAATACCAAGAATATGTATTTGCTTATTTGTGTGTCTCCCAAAATTACTAGTCCCAGTATCTCTCAAAGACAAGTTTAGCTGTATCCATCATCCCCTGCAGAAGTGGTTGGTTACCACTGTATCTGCCCTGGATGCAGCCAGGGCAATGAACTGCATGTGTTATTCTCTTTTGTACACCCACAGAAAGTGTTGTTATCTTTACTGATATGCTGTTATGACTTATCAGCTTCCACATACCAAAGATTACGTATCATGGTTTCAATCCAACCTCCTTGGTTGAGAGGAACTTTCCTGACACAATGGATTAATGGTTTATGTTTGAGGAGCTGGAGAGTTGTTAACATGTTCTGTTTATTCTCTGGACAAAGATGGTTTGGCTTAGCCACAAGCTGAAGGAAATCAGGATTTCTAAAAATAGGCTGAGGTGGCCAATAATCCTTTAGGAGTTGTGATACTCACTGATATCCAGATTAAATGAGGAATTATGAGTAACCCTTAGTGGGAGGGTTTGAAATGGAAAACCCAAAGAGAAGATGACCACATAAGGAACACTTGTGCTGTCCCTACACCCTGCTGACTTCAATATTCAAGGAAAAAGACACAACTAAAAAGCTCTGTAAGCATCTTGACAGCTAGTTAGCAGGATGACACATAAAACCCCTTGGAGCTGGATCTAAAGCATGGATAATTACACGTTTGGTTCTCTTTTATTTCTGTTAATCTGTACCATCTCTTTTATTATTCTCTGGGTGGCAGGAAGAAATTATTCTTGATTTTTATTTCCGTGTTTGTCTCAACAACAAAAATAATTTCCAGGGTGCCGGATGGCAAATTGAATTCCCACAGCATGTTAAACCTTAAAACTGCACCACATCAAAGCTCTCTCACAGACCTTAGCACCTTCCTACAAAACCAAAGTGTGTGCCTGAACCTAAAGAGCTTCCCCAGATATTTGAGACACAGCTATTCACTGTTCCTACCCATTTCCCATGCAGCTCAGGGTACATGCAGCATCTGATTCCCAAGGCTTCAAGCAGAGGAAAAAGAGTCAAAAGGACACTGACAGAATATGAATCTGCTCCCATAGCTGTAATTTAAGAGAGGGCAATTCCCCACTGCTGGAAATTCTCAGAATATCAGTTTGCTGTTTGTACAGTGGATTCCTCCAGCCTTGTTTGGGCAGGGCAGGAGAAAATTAAACTTAAATCTAGTGCCAAGTGCACTGGGGCTCAGCTGGGCTCCCTAAATGCTCCCACCACACAAGTACAAACAATAGCAAGATCATCTCTGTTGAATGTTTTCCCCTGAACAACTGTTACAGCTATCTGCACCGGTTTGCATCTGTGTTCTACATCCCACAGAAATGTTTTGACCTATTATTTGCAAGACCACTGGACAAATATATCATTCATCAGCACAACCGCCCAATTATAATACAGCTGTGGTGATCTCTCTGCCACCTGGTGCTTTGTGTAAATGCCCCACTGCAGAAGAATAGGTTTCCTGTTTTTTGTGGGTTCCCTCACTACCTGCCTAATCATCAAACCATACAAATCATGGAGTGAGATGAACCTTGGCACCTGGCTCTTAAAGTCATATGTTCCAGTGCCAGTAAAGTGATAAACTTCACTAAGGCAGAGACACAACTGCACTCCCTCACTCCCCTCCTACACTGACAGCTTGTCCTGGCTCTCCAGCCCATTGGGATCTCACTTAAGCCTGCCAAAGAGCAGAGAGCTACCAGGTGCTTTTCCTCTGAACTATAAAGCAACAAAAAAACCACAAAACCTAAATTACCTCCATTTTAGCAAAGAGGAATTTCTTAGTGCCAAGTACCTGGGCAGTGACTAAACCCTGTCACTGTTCTTATGGGAAAACACTATTTGCTATTCTTGGTAAAGAAAAGGGCTTTCAAATCAAGATAATGTTTCACTTGTTTTTCAGAAACAAATTTAATGGGGGTGGGGAGGGAAGCAGGGAAGCAAAAATAAATTCTACTTTGCACCAAGTTAAATTACTCAGAGTTTCCCAAAATGAGAGGCTTGGGTCAGAAGCACTGGAAAGTTTAAGAAATGCTCCTTTAAAAACAACTCCCACAGAGCAAAGCTCCTTCTCCATGACTGAAAGGCATGTAAGCAAGCCAGGTCACTCTGTCTAGCCTGGCTTGCTTTCTTTCTTTTCCTTTTTGTTTTGGTTTTTTTGTTTTTGTTTTTGTTTTTTTTTTTTTAAAGAATTTATTTGGTGAGTTGAATGGTAGGGCCATGTTACATCTTTACCACATCTTACTTGGTGTTTTCCAGAGCTGCAGCTCCAACCCCAATTCTCCCCTCACTGCAGGAACAAAGTGGGTATGAGCCACCAGCACTTTGGTACCACAACCATCCTGCCTGGGGGTGAGGGGAAAAAGAAATTTCATCATCATTTCTATCCATGCTTCCTCTGATCATCCCTGCCTGCCAAAGCAGGACAGAAAACAATGCCCACATGGAGATAATGCCTCTGCATGCTTTAAGTGCTTTGTTATCCTCAGGAGTTGCAAAGAAATCAAGGCTGGCTGGGTATTGTGTTAATGATACTGTCAAGAGGCCAAAATAAAGTGCTGCAGCACAACCCAGCCTTCTGCTATCAGCACTGCTGCCCCACTCTCGTTTGGGCAATCAGGGTGACAGCCTGGAGAATTTGCCAGTGGTCTGGGAAAGGAGATCTCAACACTTGGCTTCTGCTGATAAGAGCCTGGAACACGATTCTGCCAGACACTGATGGCCACACAAAGCAAACTAACACTGTAGCTTTGCCACACAACTGTTTTGCAACTATCAAATACACCTACAACAAAACCAGTTTGGTGGGAGGGACTTCCGTATATTTTTCCATGTGGTCGCTGTCAGCAGGCTGAAATCTTGATAAGCTGCACAGGCAACTTGGCTGACTCCACTGAAACCCTGCTGAAGACAAGTCCTGAGCTGAAAACTGCTTCTTGTGTTTCCCACTGCAAGGCAAGGGAGGACAACCAACCTCAGCATCTGGCCAAACCTCATTTCTAACTGCATCAAAGATCCACACAGATTCCATCCAAAGGTCAGCAGCTGTGGTTTTTGATGAGGAATGTGCTGCTTTGGAGAGACAATGCTGTCACTGTGATCCACTGTCCCTACTCAGGGCAATCAGTCCATTGTCCCACTGAAAATGAGAAAGGGCTTGAGGTCTCTGAAATGGAAACTGCCTTTAATTCCAAATCATCCTAAAGTATAAACACAGACTGATGCATCACTGATTGATGTTACACATACAATAAACATCTCTAAAAACACTTTTTCTCCCCAGCTTCTCAGAAAAATCAAAAACAACCAAACAAAAACCCTCAAAATATCCCAAGAGTCCAGAGGATAAGATGCGGTGTACTCACTATAGCATATCACACTTCACAGTACAAAACTAAAACCATCCCATCTCTGTTCTGTTGAAATGTGAATTAACTGCCTATCACAGACACATGTTGATAAAGCTGGGCTGTGTAACAAGTTAATTTGTCCACTTCATTAGTGACACAGACATGTTAAAACTGCAGACATGTTCTGATCTAGGGTTTCTGCAAGAAGAGACTTTATCCATTCAAGACTCTGACAATGAACAAACAGGGAATTCTAAAAAGTAATCTTGGAGAATGAAGAAGATGAAGTACAGAACTTACCTTCCACTGCAAAGAATGGAACCACTGATCCCTCAGGTAACTGTTTGCAGCCTGCAATAAAGAAACGTTACAGACAGAATCATTAGTTTCTACCAGTGCTTCAGGTCACTCAGGTACTTTATATTATAACCAGTTTATTTTCACAGAAAGCAATGATACAAAGACCTTGCTGCATTATAAAATATTGAACCAAAACCTTACAAAATATTAAGCCCCTATGAAATGCTGTCCAGCTCAAAAATTGTGAAAAATCCTCTGCGAATTGAATCGGGTGTGGGTCAGATCTTTAACGTCAGGGTGTATTTGTCTCTGCCATTAACCACTGGAAGGAGAGGAGGAAGATGGGCTGACATTTTAATAGGAGGGGTGGGTTTTTTCCATACTCTGATTTATTTTCTTGCCCTGCTCTTGTCCTCAGTGGCCCCAAAGCAATTCAAATAATGTCTTAGCTCTTTCAGTGATATTAAACCAGTGAAAAGCCCAGCACACACAGACGTGCAGATACACGCACAGACTGTTTGCAGCAAGAGCAGAAATGTTGCAATCATCACTCCCAGCCATCACCCATTTTTGGCCATTTTCAGCACAGCTGCCAGAAATTCCCAGTGTGAAGCCAGGTCGTAGCCAATGGAGGAACAGTTCAACACTCCCAAAGGTCAAAAGGCTTGGTATCAAAAAATATAAAGGCATGTAGAGTGACGTAAATATGCGTGCCTTAACAAGGTGACATGAGTCTGAAATATTTGAGTGGGCAGAGATGCCCTTTGGCTTTTCCAGTTCCCCCTTAACGCTGCCTATGGGCAATTTTTACCCAGGTTTCAAAATGTTTTACAAAAACACTGAAAATTACAGGTTAGCCTGCAAATCCATGTTAAAAAAAAAGGTGAGGTTCTTTGCCAGTCAAAAAGCACATACTTCTTGCAAATTAGAGCATCACTTATCAAGTTTCACTCCCCAACACCTTTTCAGGTAAGTATTCAAATTCCACACTACAGAATGTATTTAATCTCCCAACACTCATTCAGTTCACTTATAATGGCAGGAATACCAGGAGTAAAAATGCTGTATGGCTACCAAAAAATGTGTTTAATCTCAAGGTCAGCTAATGATGGTTCAGTGACACAAATTTGGACTGATTACTCTGAATTAAATGGAGTAATATCCTTTTATATATGCATTACATATTATTTATATCTTAATGAGAATCAATTGCTCCTCCAGTAGATGTTGAGGCAATAAAGCAGGAATAAATATATTATAAATAATCTTGGCTGACCACAGAATTTATCAAAAACCTTCAATTTCAAGAAGAATGCTGACATACCAGAATATGAAATTGCTACAAATGCAATTAAAAAACTTCCTTTTCTATTTTCTTCTTTTTGCATGCAATGAAAAACTGTAAAAACATTTGGAGTGCAGATCTTCAGGATATTTGTCAGACAATATTTAATTATTTTCTGTTATTTACACTGTATTTTATGTAAATGTGGGCATTGTAACACCAGACAGACTTTTAACCTGTATGTTACAGATTAAAATTTCATTTCAATAAACTTTATACTATATTTTAATACAATGAAAAGGTCAAAAACAATTTGTCACCAAAAGGCATAAGAATGTTTTTAACATAATTAAAAAGACACGAAGGAAATATACTTAGATATTTCTTATCTGTGCCCAGAAAGAATGCTCTAAAACCTCAACAGACTTATCAGAAAAATTTCATTTCAAACTGAACCTTTTTTCAAGGAGACAACTGGTTCATGCAGGAGAACAAAAAAACTCCTTTCCAAGTTCTAGCATCAAAGCCCTCTAAAGAAAAAGTAAAACTGAAGGTTTTTGTAGGTTTCATATATACTTAGCAATTGTACCAATAAGACTGCGTTTACAGGAACTATACAAACTAAGATACTGTTATTTAAATCAATATAATCAAAATTATTCTAGGGGAAGGAAGTACTTCACTCAAACAGGCAAAATGTCAACCTGATTCAGTCCCTGGTCTGAAAGTAAGAACAAATGCTGAAGCCCTAAATTGAGATTTGTTAATTATTCTCCTACTTTAATGATGTCAGAAGTACAGAATGTAAGATCACTGCAAATAATTAGAGAATATCATGTGCAGATAGATTCTGGAAGTGACTGGAGCCTGAACTATTAGTGAGGACAACAGCATCCTGCAGAGCAGGAGGCACAAGTGGACTGCAAATACAGGGGGAGAAAAGAAATTAAGAATGCTGCAAGACACAAAACTAAAATTGGCAAAGACTTGTACAACTCTATGGCAGCAATACACAAAAAGCATTTTAGAAGTAAAATTAGCAAAGTGACCAAGTTCCAAGTGTGGGACCAAGCACTGTCTACACGTAGAGTTAGTTATTGTAGAGAAGTGATCAAGCAAACTGGCACCAGAGCTCAGGCTGTTATTCAAGACCACTTCCCAGGAAAATCAAGACAAAGAAGACAAAGTGAACAGAAAACAGAAAAACAAACCTGTAGAGAATGCCCACACTTGTGCTAGTGATCAGGACTCAGTGGTAAGAGAAGCCTGGAAGGCCAAGGGCCATTCCAGCAGTGTCTTTGCACCATGCTCAGCACACACTGAATGCTCTACCCCAACCCCCTTATCCTGAGGGATGCTGACATCAGAATCCCCCTCTCTCACAGGCTGCAGGGACTAATCCTGCCCTGCACCCTTCCGGCCACCCAACCCCAGCAAAACCACAGCAGCGTGCAGGAAACGCTGGATCTCCTGCACAGGAAAACAAAGATCCCCCCTTGCACAGCATCCCCTGGGCCTTCCTCCTCCAGGACCTCCTCCCTGCAGGCTCACACTGAGCAGGCAGAGACTTCATAGCAAGGATGCAAAAAGAGCCACCAGGTTCTTGTGGGTGCTCGGCTGCCCAGGCAGCTCTGCAGGCACTCACTGGCTCGAGCATTTGGGTTATTGTGAGAAACATTTCTGACAAAATGCACCAAAGTGTAAAGCAGTGGAGGGAACCACAGTTCCTTTATGGGGCTGCACAGAGACATTCACAGTTTATCTGATGTGCATGGACAGAACCAAGGCTTTCTGCACTGAAGTCATCACTTGCTGGGAACTGACACCTACAGGTTTTTACTGCAGCTAAGGGCATAGTTTACTATATTTGTTCAGCTCTAGGGTACAATAAAAAGGAGAAAATGAGACAGAAAATACTTCAAACCAGGCTTTCCTTAGGCATTCTGACCACACAAGGAAAGTTTGTGTTTTACTTTCAGCCTTATCCTTGCAGTGAGCCCAGTTCTACCTCACTCTTTCAACATCTACCTTTCCTACTTAAAATTCAGCTGGAAATGTTTTGCCCGCTGCTGTCACAAACAGTAAATGAGACAGGACTGAAGTACAATTAAGATTCTACAATTCTTCACTGTACTTCAATACAATTCTACATATAGAGGTATGCAAAATAATAGTTTAGGCCTCTTGTGTGTTTAGTATGTTTAGGCCCCCATTCTGCAAATAATTTTGTTCTCAAATGCAGTGGCTTTAACAGGATAGTGGGTGACACATGGTAACTGAGCTTCCTGTACAGGCAAGACCTCACATTGTTTTTGTACAACCACAACATAGTAGAAAAATACTTTAGAAAACAGGAAAATGTGGGAGTAAAACTTAAAAGGTGCAAGAAGATTAAACTACTTGAAGCTTATTTATTATTCCAATGGGGAAGAGGAATATCTACTTTAAGAACATCTACTGTTGGCAGTATTTTTTTTAAGATTAACTGATCCTGGAACTGTGTTCTGAAGGATTTTATATTCTTATTTTCGGGGTGTAAAGGTTCAATCAGAGAGGAAAATCCACTTGGGATCTTCTGTAGTACAAACTTTACTCATAGGATTAAAGTCTCCTGTTTCAAAAAGACAGATCACAGGAGAAAAACTGTGCAAGAGATTAAATGCCTGCATATGCAAAGCTCTGGTCAACATGAGTGAATTTATGCCTCTGCTGAAAAGGGAAGCATTTGCTCTGCACCCCAACTACTTCATTTCTTAGTCAGTGAGTAGGAATACAAGTTCATTATTAAAAAACAATGAATGTTTTAAAGGCATGTTTTCCTTTTTGTTCACAAAAATAGGAAACAGAACACTTGTTTCATGCCAGTGTTACAGCCCCTGCAATAATTTGTACCCAGGCAAGGAGGAGACTAAATAGGACTGTGTGTTATTGACAAACAAACACCTGAAACTCTGCAAGAAACAGAGCACTCTAAAAATTATGGTGAAGATCTCTGCCATTCCTTGAGCAGTAAATTACCACTAGAACATCCTTTGCTACTGGCATGTCTGTTATTAAAAAGAGTACAAGAACAGGCTTGTCCATGTAGCAAACTGTTCCTGAGTTTCTCCTTGCAACAGCATCCTTCACACATGTGCTTCATGGGGATTTTGCCATCTGAATGGATGTGGCAATAAATGGGATTTGATGACCCAGATTTTGGCTTTGATTCCTCCCGAGTTTATTCTGTGATTCTCTCTCTCCCTCACTTGCTTTCTGGTCAGCAGGACAGGGGTTTTGCTGTGCTTTTTTCCCAGCTGATATTCATTACTGGGACTCATAAAACACCACTGGCTTCTCTGCCCTCATTTATTATCAGCCACAAGAACAGAGGAGTGTCCCAGGGCTGCAGGGAGCCAAACCCCACACAGCTGGACAAAACCTTCACATTGCTGATGCAAAAACCTTCTGCTGCACCTCTGACTTGGGCAGACCTGCAAGGGAAACCTGCCTTAACCCAGGGTACAGACAGACTTGCTGGGAATTGCTAGAAATGCCCTTTTCCTCCTTAAAATATTCCCTGCCTCAGCTGGGTTGTGGTCCTCATATGACCTCTCCACACTGATAGCATTGGCTGGACTGGCACTTAAAACAAAAGGCAGGTTCTCCAAGGAGACTAAAATAAAATATTACTGAAAACCCAATGGAAACATTTACCATGGGGACTCCCTGGCACAAACAGCACGGTCAAGCACCGAGCTGAACGCGTGACTGTTGTGCTTGTCAAGGCTTCCTGCTCTGTTTGTTTTTCCTTCTGACTGCACTCGATTGCCAAGAAATGAATAAAACAACACGAGCAACAGGGGTGGAAGTGGTGGCTTTAAGGCTCAAAGAAAGGACAGCACAGGAAAGCAAGGCAGTACTGTTGGGACTGAAATACCAAAGTCTTTTTTCCTGGGACTCTTCCTACATTTGGTGCTCAGCAGCTCATGAAATTATACTATAAGGTTTTTTTATCAATCTTTTTCAAAAGGTTCTTCCAGTTATTTCACTATCAAGGGTAGCATCCTCCTCATAATCATCCTCCACACCTTGTGCTTTACAAAGGGAAAGCAGAAGAGCAGGAGCCTAGCCCACCTCAAGGAGGCCCTGCTATTCCTGATACTAAAGAGCCCACACTTCATCAAAAGTTAAATTTAGCTCCTATTTCCTGGCCTGAAGAGCTCGTGGCCTAATGAGCCAGCTTCAGCAACACCTTCCCTCCCACTGCAGGGAAGAAAAAAATATCTGAGATTTTGACTGCTGCTTCATGGAAAGAACCAGGGATCCCATCATTTGGCAGGGGGAAAGAAAACACAAGCCCTGAGCATGTCTAGAAAACTGAGAGCCCATGATCCCCAAAAACCTGACTGCCCACATGGGACAATGGGAATCCCAAATGCCAGGCATGAAACGCTCAGATATCTGAGCTTATTCAACAAACACTGAGTGGGAAGGGCTCCACACACGAAAACGGCTTTTAGATGTGAACCCAGCCTGGATTAAGCTGCCTGCTGCCTGAGAGCAGGTCCTCCTCTGAGAGGCAGGTAGCCACGTCCTGTTCTGGTGATCTGATTTCCCACGGGGAGCTGCATCACCTCCGGCACTGCCTGTCAGATTTCATGGGCTAAAATAGCTTGGGATGGGTCAGTGTTGCCATGGGAGGGCTTGGGATGATGTAAGGAAAGGTAATGGCACTCTTCCCTCTCTGACTCATTACTGTGCACTAATAAGTCAGAAATAGACCCTGGTGACAGCAGACAGAGGGGATGAAAACTTGAACATGGACAGGGGCTCTCCTGTGGCATCTCACGCAGAATTATTTAGGTTAGAAAATACCTCCAAGATCAAATCCAGCACTGCCAAGCTCATCACCAAGCCATGTTCCCAGGTGCCACATCTACATCTTTTAAATACCCCCAGAGATGGTGACTCACTCACCTCCCTGGGCAGCCTGGGCCCTGAGAACACTTTGGGTGAAGAATTTTTTCCTAATGGCCAATCTAAACCTCACAGCCTCTCCCTCACCCACTAAGCTGGTCACCTTGTCACACTAGGAGGTCAGCTTGGTCAGGCAGGACCAGCCTTTCATAAATCCACACTACCTTCAGTTAAGCAGAAACTGGAATCTTAAATTCTTCTCAAAAATGAAAAACTGGGAAAGCCTGTGATTTACTGAACTGCTTCATTTTATGTCAGATCATGTCACTATATCCCATGGTTTTAAAGAATTTACAATGCAGCATGTGCAAAAACATAGATCAAAATATAAAATTTATATTAACATTAAATTTATATTATATTTTCAATGTATAAATTAAAATTATATTGATATTTTATTTTATATATAAAATATAAAATTTATATTAACATTAAATTCATATTATAATTTTAATGTATAAATTAAAGTTATGTTAATATTTTATTTTATATATAAAATATAAAATTTATATTATATTATTTATTTCAGTCATGACAGTACTGCCTTGCTTTCCTGTGGTGTCCTTCCTTTTAGCCTTATATTTATAAAATTTATTTATTATGGTTTTAAAGAATTTACAATGCAGCATGTGCAAAAACATAAATCAAAATATAAAATTTATATTAATCAGAAATATTAAATACATTTGGAGTAGTCAAAACAGTTAATTTAGACATTTTTACATATGTACACACACACACTTTGTCTAAAGACTTTGGAAAAAAAATAAATATACAGATTTCACCAATAGTGTACTTCAGAAGAAACAGCACTGGGAACACATTTTGGACTAGTTTGACTTGTTCCACTATCATACACTTCCTGATACTAGAGCTGGGCATTACATCAGAGCATGCTGCTGCTCAGATCAGCAGAGCAGAATGATTTCATAAAAAGCTGGAAGTCACAATTTCCCAGAGATGTAGAGGTCCCTCACAAATCTGGAAATAACTGAGCTATGCAAGGGCTGCTTTCTCAGCTCCTCAGCTGAAGTGTCTTTTGGGTACCTCCACTCTTTGTTATATACATTAGAAAATTTCAATTACTTCATAAATCCAGCTTTTTCAACTTGATTTCTTCAGCAGACTAAACATAACTTTGAGAACTGTTTTGGATTTCTGAATACACATTACAACTGTATAAGGGAAATCTAATTTTATACTCCCTCCAATCTGACCACATCTGTTGAATCAAGATACTACCAAGGACCAAGTCATATTAAAAACATTTTTTAAAGTTTGTATTTCGAATTATGCTGAAATTCCCATAGTTATAATGTAATCTGATCCAGAGTGCTCAGCCAGGCAGCAATAAACACAAGTCCAGCTCAGTCCACTTCTTTATGAGTTCCTATGAGGTTACATAAAGACACCAGTCTTTTTGAAGAAAATACCAAAGTATCGATGCTAAGATGTTGCTGTTTCACAAACACAATTATTTATGTGTTTGGTTTGTTGTTTTTGTCTTTTTCTTTTTTTTAAGAGACAAATGTCAGGCTGCTCCAGATTACAGCCTGTCTGCCCTACCAATTTCCTTTCCACTCAGCAGGAAGCTATGAGTTCAAGTTTTATCTTGTATAGACCCAAAAAGGCAGCTGCCATAAACTACAGAATAAGGACTTGGAAACAGAATTTGGAAGGGCAGGTGCAACTATTTCATCTGTTGAAATAGATATAAACTTAAATGCTAGCACCACTAGGGAAATTAATGGAAAAAGCAGAATTAAAATTATCATGAGAAAATCATCCAACTTGAGAAATTTAGACAACTTTCTGTCTAATTAATTCCACTAATGCATTAGGCAAGGAAGATTTCAACAATAATGAGAGCCCTAATTTAGCTGTTGGGAAATCATGGCTTGTCTTCCCACCTGGATGAAATACACACACACCACAGTCATGGCTGTATAATCCACTGAAAAAGTAAAATCCAAAGGGTAACAGATAAACTATCTTCACAAAACAATGTACAGAAACATGAGAGAGAACCATGCAAGAGTTAAGCTGAAGCCAGTTTGGTATTTTTAAGTTATGACCTTTCAAAGCTCTTTGGGGGCAATGCAGCTTTTCCTCCTTACTCCAGAGTATTTCAAAGCTCAGTGCTGTGGAGTGCTTTTCTGTCACTAAAAACTTGCAGTGACCTAAGGGGGCCTATAAAGCCTCAAGTGGATGAAGAAATCTGGAATAATGTAAACACAGTGTCTTCTTTTTGAAAACAACACTTCAGAGAACCAGCATATATAGACATCCATACAAATATACTGAAATATTTCAGTGATGATTGAATTTTTTTTAAAAGGTATCTGTCAGTTCCAGTGCAATTCCGGGTTTCCTATATTAATTCAAGGATGAAACTTAACTTTTTTCATGCAGGAATAGGACTGTATGTAAAAATACAATCATTCCAGGCCCATATCAATGTGCCTTTACACAGAGCACCACTTTGCTGCACAAATTCAGCAAGAAGGTTTAATCACTATGGCCCAAAATTTCCATTCTGACTGTTGAACACCACAAAGAGCTTCAGAGCTATCAACCTGAGCAAATTTTCTGGTGGTTAGATAACTTGACAGCAGCAAGTTCTCCATCTTTTCTGAGTCCATCTAATTAAGATTTCATGCAGAGGAAACAGAAAGAAGTTGAAGGAGATTCAGAGCAAGAGAG
This sequence comes from Melozone crissalis, assembly GCF_028551555.1. Lineage (NCBI taxonomy): Eukaryota > Metazoa > Chordata > Aves > Passeriformes > Passerellidae > Melozone > Melozone crissalis. The sequence continues at coordinate 4,670,793 of NW_026535785.1, forward strand.
AAATGAAGTTGTACTTTTATGTTTACTGTACCTGCAGTAGGACAGTGCCCCCCGGGATTGTGAGCTGTAAACAGTACTTAGGGGCATTCTCCCAGGAGAGCAGTTGAACATCTTCAATAGCACTGTAGGAAATGGAGTTTTCCATGTACCCAGTTGGCTGCAAGAAAACAAAGGAGAAAGGAAAAAAAAATGTTTACTTAGCCATCACAAGTTTCACAATTTCCAAGTAAGAACAGCACTATGAAAATTACACTTGGTGTTGAAAATATCTGCAAAATCAAATTGAAAAGCAAACTTCCTTCCCAGGTCATTCAAGAGAGACCCATCCAACCAACCTTCCTCCAACTCATTCAAGTGTTAAGATCACTCACATAAAAACAAAACCAGGCCAGTCAAAGGTGCCTAAAATACACAAATGTCAAGCATTCCTGGACCCAAACATCAATGGCACCTAATTCCAGGTTGAACTGAGCTATGAAGGGTCTGTCCATGCAGAAGCACCTCAGTCACACAGACAGATCAGCACTGTCCCACTGCAAGGTTGCTTTATTCCACACATTCCCCAGCTGCAATTTTGATCAACCACATCACCAAGATCCAGATTCCTTCACTTGACAGTGATTCTTGGGGCTCCAAAGATGCAGCCTTTAAGTTTCAGACTCAAGCAAAAGCAAAGCAACCAACATTCTCATCTTGGCCTACAGATAGATAAGCAGTGGTTTCCTGAAGAGAGTGCTGATATCCAGTTTAAAATGAAAGTCACAACTAAAACACAAGTAAGTAACTGCATTTTGCACTTAAATGTACAATACAAACTGGTAGTTGCAGGAAGACAAACTTAAACATGAAAGTACTTGTTAGTATCCCTTTAATTCTTAGGCATGACAGAAGTACAATTATCTCTGAGATAAGATGAAATATAAATGTATCTATGCAAGCACACATGAAATTATATCTTAAACTGAGTAAATACACAGTGCTATAGCTGTGTACCTATTGAGTATGCATAAATACTCTGTACTTTATGCAAGTCATTTTTAAAGTAATTGAATATTTAACAGAGGTCCTCCAAAGACATCATTTACTTTGCTGTGCTACAGCATAAGTGAACTGATCAGTACTGCTGTGGCAGAGAAACTAGTTTCATACAAAAATAATTAATCCCACCTCATGGATAAACCATAGACTTGACCATGTCTTTCAAAAGAATAGAGCTCATTACATTTATGAATTATTTTCTCACTATTACTGATTTACATATAACTTCAACTTCTCAAACTCACTCCCACTGTGCCCAATGCATAAGTTATTTTTAACTGACAGTCTTGAAATAACGAAGGCAAGGGAGGCAACCACATCTATTTCAGGGTCAAACAAGGCCAACTCCTAAAAATCACAACACAGGATTCCTGGGGGCGAGTGTGAAATAAGCAAATTGCATTTGGAACGTCTCTACTTCTAATTGGTACAACTTTCTTCCATAAGTTAAGTAGGTGGTGCATCTGGAAACCGTTCTTTGGAGTTCCACACTTCATACATGTTTCTAAGCCCATGAACGTCATCCACCAGAAATGCAGTGACAGCCCTGTCACCCACCTTTGCTGCCACAAGAATTCAGCTGTCTTTTCAGCAAGAAAAACCCAGCCAGCCACAGAACCCAACCTCAATATCTCTCTCCCTAACGGTTGTTGCTGCAGCGCTCACTTTGCACCGGCCCTGGGTGAAAACAATTTTCACTGTCTCTTTAACGAAAACCTTGTTATGCAGGAAGTATGATAAACTTCTGCTTATTCATTTACCCACAATATTGTTCTACACTGGTGACTGGAATCCCAGTGGCTTAATACTGATACTGTACGTCATGAGTTGCCTACTGGAGAGTAATTATCTCGTTCTCACAGGAAGCCAAAGGCCCAAGATCCTCTGGTAATCAGCATTACAACACTCAGGGAAAAATATCAAAACAGCCAACATAAAATCTAGTATGCTCAGGGGGCAAAGTTATCAAAAACATGCTCTGAAAGACTGGAGAAGGGAGAGATCCAGAACCAGTTAATGCAAATAAAAATGAAATTAATCAAAGGAATTTAAATTTCTCTTTTAAGAAGGTGTTGACTGGCCTTAATACCCTCCATTAACTTCAAAGAGAATTGGAGGAATTCTCACAGAAGCTGTTTCCAAGAGAAGTTCCTCCTATACCTTAAATCATCCACTTAAACAGCATTAAAGACAACTGAGACAGGTGAAGCACAGCTCTGCAGCCATACACAAGGATTTCATCCCAGGCATAGATCTCTTCTCACAGGACAGTTCTTCTCCTCCAGGAGAACGGAAGAGCAGAGTTCTGCAGTTTGCCAACGATGGGAAGACTACCTAAACCATAAAATGGTCAATCAGTCTAAATGAAAGCCAATGTGGTACTTTATGTAGCACTCATATGATCCCATGTCCACACCTTCCATCTAGCCATATTACACACTGTTGTTTGCTATCTTACTCAAAATATTGTTAGCCTAAATATACTTCAATCCCTGTAAGCATCATCACATGCATTGCTTCTCATTTCACTAAAACACAATCTTTTAAGAAAAGAAATATTTTCAGTTCTGAAAACACAAGTTATAGGCAGTTTCACCTTTATTTCACAATGGAGAGCATCTAAAGCACAGTAATTTATGACTGTATAAAGCCCCTTAAAATTTTGCTGTCAAACACTGAGGACCATGCTCCCACATCAGGGCTGGGCAGAAATGCCCTGAGGAAGCCCCAAAACAGAGCTGTCACCAGAGCTGAGCTCACAGAGCTGTGGTGCTCCTCACAGAGACCACGGCACCCACAAGGGGAAGGTCAGTCCCACACAAAGGGGTCCTTTCCCTCATCTCTCCGCACACAGGGCCAGCTCCTACACAGATACAAGGACAGAGCTGTGCTCCTCAGCAGTGTTTTCTCAAGACCAAGCACAGTTCAGCCATTTATCAGGAAGTGGCCTGAGGTAAAACCACAGCCTGAGTCACTGGTTTCTCTTAAAACACAGGTTATTCTGACATTCAGGTATGTGAACGTCAGTCACAGTGAATCATTGTGGTTGATAAATGAGCAGTGCCAGTGCTGCACATTCTCATGCCTGCACCCACCCCCCAGAACTGCATCCTCACCCCCAGGTCTCTCCATGGGAAAGTCAAATCACAACAACACACCAGGCCAGAAATGTGGATTCAGAGGTTTGAAAACACCAATAATGAGCTAGATCCTCAGTGGGTCACCGCTGAGAAGCATCTGGCATGAATACCAGCCTTAAGCAGCATTCCCACCTCCACCCACCCACTTTGTCTCTGCCCGTACAAATATTTGTCTGGCTGCGGCGTCAGGCAGATCAGGGAACCCATCCAGCTTGTGCCAGATTACTTCTGAGCTCCTTCAGCCCCATTTCTAACATGAAACAGAAAATAATATGTTGACATAACTTAGGGGCAGCACATCATTTGGAAGGGGGAGCTGAGGACCTGAATACCTCAGTTTAATTATTGCTATCAGACAGTCTAAAGCCACAGCATCTTGAGAAGCAGTTATGTCAAGCTCAGTTGAAAATGCCTTTATTTAAGAAAACATTAATTCTTATTTTTATAGTTGTCATTTTTGAAAGGAGATTTATATTTCCTGGCAAAGTCTGATATCTGTGAAACGAAGCAAGATAATGGACTTTTCTACTTCACTCTACAAAATTAATCCTGGCTTAAGAAAGTTTGGCCACAGAATCTACACATGTCAGCTTACAGATTTACAGTTACAGTTTGAACTTCTGGCTGTTTGCTGTTGAATATGTTCTGAAAAACTCTATGAGATTCATAAATGAAAAAGCAATTTCTTACAACAAACAAAAACCTCATAAGGAAACATTTTTCTCTTCCCAGTAACCTTTAGTCTCTAACAAAATATGCAACTTCTCTGCTGGGAAATCAGGTATGCTTTAACTTGGTCTTTTTTCAATTCCACAAAGATTTATTAATCATACAGCTCTGAAACTTTGCACCAGAATAGGCACACACCAAAACCTACTACAAATCAAATCTTAGGGGAATCCAGTGCTCCCAAAACTGGAAGAACATGTAGGTTCCTGCGTAAGCCTGGTTTTCTCTTGTGTTTCTGGGAAAAGTCAGCAGCAGCAAACTACTCAATAATGCAAAAATCTGCCCACTTGTTTCCATGGGAAATTCTAAAAGGGAAAGAATAAACATGACGTCCATTGTTAATATGAGGCTTGTATGCACTTACTCATATAATAATGCACTAAATCTTCAGCTGCATATTTTCTAAAGTAGGCATCCAGGAAAGATGAATTCTACAAATAGAGATGGTTATTTGCACTAAAACATACTTAGTCTGACAACTCCCACCAACACAACAACAAGGGAGAATGATTTTCCCAATTAAATACTCCAGATGGTGGGGGGGAAATGGGGCTGTTCCAGACCCTCTCTCTTCTGCTGTCAGGTGCTTATTTCTCTCTTGGCTGCTCTTGAGAATGAGCCATGCTCCTGCTGCAGCCCAGGGTGCTGAGCATGCTGTGCCACATGTAAGTTTTCCATACCCAAATAAGATTCAGACCTGCTAAATAGCACACAGGAAGAGCTGATTGCTCTCAAAACTTTGATGGAGGTGGAGACTATTCACCATTACTGAAGGGTAATGGACTCTGAAACTGCTGAAAACAATGGCTGATTCGAAATAAATCTCTGTTAGAAGACATCCACGGCTCCACAGAACGTCCCTGCAACTACAGATATTTCAGATAAGGGCAATTAACATCTTTGCTCATTAACTACAGAACCTATCAGAAGGCATTTATCAAATTCAGCAATTAGCAGTACTATACCACAATATGCAGTACAGTACAATTTGTCTTTTTCTTGACATGGAAGAATTTACTGCCACGCTCACTTGTCATTGACTTGAGGGAGTCAATGTTAATCTCATGGAGATTAAACTGATAAAAAAACAGACAAAAAGACTAACAGCAAGCGACACTCAACTCTGCCCCAAAACTACACAAATGTATTTCTGAGCTTTCTTGGAACAACATTCTCATCTAATCCAGCAGACTTTGTGGTCCCCCAGCCTGCCCATTATAACCATTCCCTCCCCACTCCTCCAGGTGAGTAGGTGATTTTATGTGTTGGACCACAAGAAAAGATTCCACCTGCTCTGTGTAGTGAAATGGGTGCTCAATCCAAGGCTCCATGAGGTCTCCTCATGGGGCAAAGCTAAATTATTTCTGCTTGGAGCTGCACTGTCCCTAAGTATCTCCAAGTTGGGTATTGATGCTTGGTGGGGGTTTGGTTGGTTGGGTTTGAAATTTTTTGGTAAATGGAAATAAACTGGGACATTGTGACCCAAATCTTCAGTGACCTATGTCAGTCAAAGTTGAAGGTGTATTAGTTCAATGGTGATGGTAAGAAAAAGAGGGAGGGGGTTTTCCAGCATAATTCTCTGTGTGTGGGAGACTGTGTATAAACACCCACGCATGTCTATGTGTGCATAAATGCACACACACACACCTGCCTTTCTTTATAGCTACACAGTGGTAAAAGACAGCAGAAATATATCCCACATTCTCTACATAAAAATACAGCAGCAACTGTCACTGGCTCAGTGCAAAGCAGCTCAGGTGCAGTGGCAAGATTTCATTGAGGAAGACCAGATCCTCCACAGAGCTGGTCATCCAAAATAAATCAGTGGAACTTCACTGATTTATCCAAGCTGGGAATCGTTACTCAGAAATCCAACAGAAGTTCAACCAAATCTAGCTCGGCAGCAAAAATGTGCATAAATCTCTTCCTTCCTCTAAATATTACAGACAACCAAGACTGGAGGCTGTTGCATTAATTAACCTTACAAAACTGATAAAAATATAAGAGCTGCCAGTAAGAAACAGCTTACCCCACACTGTGCAGAAAAAAAAATCCCTCCCAGTCAGGAGTGGGGCTGAAATATCAGTTCTGTGGAGCTTCAGCAAAGGGACAGACCAAAACTGTCCATCAAAGAGATGACAAGAAAAAACTGCTCTCAATATTAGGACATATGAGCTTAAAATATGTAAAACCTGTGCAGCAGACACCAGCAGTGGGAAGAGCTTCAAATTAATTCAGATCTGAAGCAAGTTAAAAGCACAGAAGTTCATTATTAAGAAAAAGGGAAATTCAGGTCATTTAATGGAATATGTACCATGACAGAGGAGTCAAGTAAGAAGGAGAAATGTATTATTTAGCTGAAATTCACATAGATTTTTTTTTTTAAACAATGACATTCTTCTATTTTACTGTCAAACCCAGGTGAAGAAGCACTTCTGAAGGTTCGCTGATTTGAATTCCTGGGAGTAAAATAAGATATATCTTGAAGACTTTCCAAACAGGCCCATTATCAATATGACCTTGTCTAAGCAGCCTAAGAAATCAACCCTTTCTCTCTGGCCGGCTTGAGAAGACAAAAGGAATTCCTCCTGAGAGTTCAGTAGCACTGAATGTTAAATTGGTTGCCATGCTGATGCCCAAAAAGCTTTAAGGTGAAGCCCATCTAAGAAACCTTGTCTCCTGCTTTCAGACCTCTGCTGCCAGGTGACCACAGCTTACCTCTGAGATAGTGCCCAAATCTGCCAAACCATTGCCAAGGGGCAGGAATTGGTCCCAGGCCAGAAATGAGGAGAGGAGAGGGAGGAGTTGTGTTTGACACAGCGTGCCAGACAATGAGACTTTCACAGCCACTGGCCTGACTGCCCTGCCTGGTGGAGCATCTCTGCTTGGAGCAGCAGCTCTCCACGTGTGCACTGAAGACTTCAGCACCTCCCAGGGAATGTGAAGAACTCCAAAGTGCAGAATTACTATCCCCCACTTTCCAGCTGAGAAGAAGAAAATCTCAGTTGAGGTTGTAGCTGCACCATGCTCTTGGATCACACCTGAAGGAACACGAGAAGCCTGAGAGACGTGGGAGAAGAACTCAGACTTCCTGACTGCAACCAAGTGAATCAGCTTCAAAAACATCCTCCTCCTCCAAAACTGGGTCACAGATTCATAAGAATGACCGCTCCTTAGCAGGGTTCGTGTCCTCCATATTTTTGCATTTATCACTGCAGTCCATGAAGCTCTCCTTTGGGAAGAAACACTCCCCAACCTTGACAAGATGGCTAAGTTATTTATCCAACTTCCTTGAAATTACTTCAGCCAAGAAGGGACACCACCAGCCAAAATACAGCAGGTACTCACAGGAGCAGCAGTAAGAGAACCGGGGACTTCTTGCAGAAAGGCTACACACACACCTATTTCTGTAAGACAGTTGTTAGAGGAATATTGAAATATCCCTAACTTTTGCCCAGAATATGATATACCTACAGAGTGCTAAATAGATCTTAGGTCACTATAGCAACCATGATTTAACAGAAAACAAAACCACATACTTGTTCAAGGCTGCTCCCTATTACCAATTTTCTTTCAACAAATCAGCTGTGTCACACTCCATGAAATGCATCGAGTGCTGCTAAATCAGAGAGGAGAGAGGGTTCCATGTAAGGATTTCAGTCCAAGCAGACACAATGCATGCTGGATTAAAATGCCACCCTTTAATGACTGCTTTAAGCAGGGGCAGCCCTGAGAGCTGGGAGTGAAAGGTCATTAGCTGGTTTCAGACACAAAGGTGGCACCTGGATAATCAGTCTGTTGAGTAACTGGAAGCTGGTGTGTGCTGTGAACAGGAGATCTCTGTGCAGCTGGTTCTTCAGAACTGCTTTAGGTACTGTTCCTATTGCAGATGATCCTTGCACTTGCAGTGGTTTTTACTTCTGGTTTGCAGATCCCCAAAGCCTGCTGTTCACTACCTCTGTTGGGTCAACAAAAGGTGAAGAAGGAAACCACATTTGTTATCAGTGGGGTCACATCCGCTGTGCAAGGATCTGCTCCTCCCATGGAAAAATTCTGGGCTTTACAAAGCAGAAAGGCTGAAGGCAGCTGTGAGGGAAGCAACACATTGACCTCTGTCACCTGGAAATATGAACTGAACCTGAAAGGGCATCCAAGTGTAAATTACTGAATTTGTAAGAAGCTGAGCTATCCAGGATCTCAGGTCCCATTTGAAACACAGAGTCTGAATCATGGACTCTGCAATATTGACAGTTCTCACCACCTCCTCAATGGTCATACCAGCTCATTTCTTACTACACTTTATTTACAGAAATTAAATTGTTACAAAATTAAACACAGCATAAATAAAATATACATTAAATTCTGTTTTTCATTTCAAGAAGCATTCTCCAACATAACTTATAATGCCCATGCCTTCTACCTATAGAACAGTGAATCCATTAGACACTGTAATAATCAAACAATTTCCATTAACAAATTTTCCCTTTTCTTTTCAATGTACCCTTAACCCTGCAATTCCCAGGAAACCACATCCAATCTCAATTTGATGAACAAGTACAGAACAGGGAGTGCAGTAACCCAACTAAGCTTCTGAATTCCCCATAGGGAATGCTCTTATCTCATAGTTTTTGGAGAAAATATGAGCAGGTCTTGAGTTCCCATGAAAAATATTAAAACAGCTCTGTGCTGTACATAGAAAAGAGAAAGGACATGCAGCAAAGCCTTCAAAAAAGCTATAGATATCCTGCTAATGACAGTCTCACTAAACTCACACTGTTATTAGGAAAAAAAAAACAACAGGCACCTCCTGGGGATGAGTCAGAGCCATTTGGAATTACCTTCTGCTACAGGAGGAGGTGGGAAAACGTGCTTAAAGTGACAGTGCTTTGTCTGCCCTGTCTTACCTCCCACAATAACTTGGACAGGTCTATTTAATTTCAAGTGATATTCATCCCTCATGTCTGCGGCAGTGATTTCCCCTGATTCTGTGTCTCTCAGCACTAGAGAAGGACAGGAATGGAAAAGTGCCCTTTCCTTCCCTCCTGCAGAGCCTGGAACCACCCGGTACCTCCTCCAGCGCTGCTCTCCTCATTGTTTAACATCTGAGTGGCTGTTTGTACTGCAGGGAGTGCTGCTGTTCAAACAGAGCTGGCTGAAGTATGTGCAAATCCTCTGAGGAAGGGAGAAAGTGAGGGACTGCAGAAGGAGAGGGCAACGGCAGTGAAATACCAGAGTAAATACTGGAGAAAAGTGTCAGTCGACTGGGAAATGAATAATGGAGAGGACACAGAGCACCAGCTAGAACCTAAATTACCTTTTTTAAGTTCTCTTACTGTGCAAAAAGATACAATGCAAAGGATACTATGCAAAGCAAAGCGACACTTCGGTTTAAGTAAAAAAGTAATTAAATTTGTAGCTAAAATCACAAAGGCATTGTGCTTATGGAGAATGAAGTGGTATGAAACTGGCATACCCAACTAGCAGACTTTCTGTTTCAATACAACATTTAATAGTCTAGCAAGCTCCTTTTTCAAGAAAGGTGTCCTTATCATCATCTCCAGAGACACACTTTGAAAAGCAGAACAGAGAACAGCCCTACAATTAGGCACCATGAAACTGGCAAACCCTTTCATCTGGGTGGCTCCTGAAAGGCTGGAGAAGAATTCCAAGGAACTGCAATAGTTCCCCCAGGGATCCCAGAGCACACAGCTTTGAAGAGATGGCTTCCAGAGAAGCCCTGTTTATCAGGAGCTAATGCATCGTGCACTGCTCGTCTGTCTCACAGTGTGTTTTGGAAAACTAAGCCACCTCAGTCCTCCAACAGCATTTTCTGTTCCAACAGGATGATTCAGCCCTCAACAACACACACTCACTTGATTCCTCTGCATGCTCTGACACAAAGAAACAGAAGCACCTGCCCTCCCTGGTACTGCCTGAGAGACCAGCCAGGGGCTCCCACAGCACACCAGACCATCCAGATCCATCTCTGGGGGATGTAATTTTGGAAAAACCCAGTTACTTGCACAGCCAGCAGCTAGTGATGCACACCTGAAGGTGAAAATAAATACAAGTGCTTCCCAGGCTGCAGGAAAAATCAGCTTTCTGGGTTTCCTGTGCCTGTCTGCTTGGCCTTACTTATATTCCCAGACCACACAGAAGCCACAATGCTGGTGGGAAAAATTGTGTAGCACACAAGAAATCAACACAGAGATGGCTTATGCACTTGAGAGTGACACATTCAGTGAAAAAACACCCTCCCAAACCAGCATTTTGCATACTAGATTAGGGTGATTTCCCCTCCCAGCCCCTTCCAGTTTCACATGAAAAATCTGTTTTAAAGTAACTCCAGCCTTTAAGACAAGCTGAACTTTCAGGTTGTGTCAGCACAATGGCTGCAAGTCTCACTCCCACCTTTGGCAACAATGTTTTGGTTTTCAAGTTCAATTGCATTGACAGGTCTGTGCATAATTCTGCAGCAACACCCTTGTCTTCTATCAGGATTTCTGTATTAAGTTATTTACCATCTCTAAAGGAAATACCTCATTTCTGTAAAACCTTCAATATTGCAAACACAAGTTTGTAAGACTGAGTTTTCCAGTCAGGGAAGAAAGTGCACTCGTTCATGGCTTTGACCTCAATGAACAGTTCCTACTATGAGCCTAGGAAATTTCCACCAAGGAAATCTCAATGTCATGAGTGAACTGCTTGTCCAAAATTAAACTGGCCACAGATTTTCTAACAGGAAGCCAATACTACTGAAGCACATTAGCATTTCATGGTAAATCTGAATTCAATCCATCACCAGTGAGTGTTGTGATGTGCACTCTAAGCACTGATGAAAACATGACTTGCTTCCCCTTGGTGAAATTTTGGTTTCAGCAGAATACAAAAGCTTCCAAATTAGATGCGTGTTTGAACTCTACACCTGAACACACATCCTGCATTTTGCCCACTCCTGCTTGCATCAGCTTTACTCAAAGCAGGAATGGAAAAAAGGGATAAGTGTTCCTGCCCTCCACTGTGTAATTAAAATCCACAAATGCCACCACGTCACTGTATGACACCACTGCTGCACAGCTCACAGTCCTAACAGTGACCTTGGAATTGCCTTGGCTGCATGTTCCTACAGCACTAACACACTCTCATGGCACTAATATGTTGAAAAATGTGGCTTACCAGCAATTAACCTCAGCAGAATGACTATGAAGGGCTGAAAATCAAGAATAACTAGCATCATTTTCCTACTTACACCTTTCCAGATTTTTTTTTACAGATGAATGCTTTATATAGAGATTTGTTTATTAATTTCCCCAGAGACAAAGAAACAGGTCAAATAAATATAAAGCCTCCTAAAATAAGGCACAGCATCCGTGTTTAACCTCTGAAAAAGGCCCAAGTGCTCTGCAAGCTTTAACTAGATGTTATCAAGTCATTTTAGGGAAGTATTATTATTGGAAAGGAAATACAAAGCTTGCAAAATAAAATAACCCATTTTTTTCTGTATCCTGCATCCTGCTAAAAACGACCTTTTTGCTTTCTGTTACTGAAAAATATATAATTTTAAAACACAGATCTTTGAATATCAAATCAGATTCTGTTCTTGTTTTCTTGCAACAAATTACCAGGTCTTACTGGAAATTAATAAAACGGAAACCAAAACCAAATTCAACACTGTAAACAGCATTGCACATTATTTTCAAATACTCCAACATTTTCAAGGTTTTGGATCCCTAAATTCAACTCAAAATTTCAGAGAACAACTGAGGAAAATGCTTCTCTGCTTCAGATTTAAGTTCAGAAACTTAACCTCAAATCTTGCTCTTTGGAAAGCAAAAAAACCAAAAAAAGTCAGACTCAGATCCAAAGTGCCGATAGAAAGTTTCAGTCCGACCCACATCCCAACGCCTCCGCAGCCAATCCTCATGATTTCTGCCAGCATCACTCTCGAAGCACAGATCAAAGGTTTTGCTGTACATTTGGAGCCATTCCTGTGATGTAAGGATTAGGCATGAAGAAGGACAATCTTATTTTCAAAGGTGCAACTGCCTGTGAGTGTATCTGGCGCATATCAGAGCACTACCAGCTCAGCCACAACCCCAGTGCCAGATAAACCACACCTCTGAAATTCTTGTCTTGTCTCCCATTTGCTTTTTTATCTCATCTAAGCTCACTGTCTCTACATGCCTGCTCATCAGGAAGGTATACCTAGTCATCAGCCTCTCTATTCTTTTATTTTTATTAATATTTTAATGAAATTGTTTCCATTTCTTTCCAGCATATTGTTCGTTTGTGAGGTTGTGACACGGAGCTGGAAACTGAATTCTAACAGCATTTCTGAAAACCCAGCCCTCCACATCTAATCCTGGCAATAATCTAGAACCAGATTAAGTATATTATTGTCTCTAGAAATATTACATCCAGCTCTAAATGTACAGCTGCAGATGCACACGGGAGTCAATCACACTGCAGAGAGAAAACTCTCTTCAGGATGAGTACAAGTCCTGGTACTTTCAAGAACAGAGTCTTCATCATGAAGACTCAAACTGGTTATTTCAGTAGCTGCACTAGGTTTTACTCATGTGAAGAAAGGGAAACATAACTCTGTCCTTCAGTAACTACAAGTACCTTGGGCAAGTCATTAGGAAAACTAAATTGGTGCACTCAATTTAGAAGCCCAGGTACTTCTACAAGCAACCAGTGGCTGCAACAACCTTTATCACATGAGTAAAGAACTGAGACTCAGCCCCTAAATTTGTCATTTGTTCCCTCACACATTCATGAACAGAAAGAAAAGCCTGTGAGCTGCAAATTACAAATCAATGCCAAACTTGCTGGATGAGGTTTTGAAGACGTCAGACTAGACAATCACAATGTTTCTTCTCAGGCGTTAAAAACTACGGTCCCTAACTAATGCTGCGCCCATTCAGCTTTCCTAGCAGGAAAAAATCATCCTAGAACAAAGAAGAATGGCAACTGTATTGTCCTTGCTGAGAATGAAGTAGCACAGGCTTGCAACTCTGCCATGACAAATAAACAGAGCTATTGACAAGGCACGTTATGAGAACTATCCATCAACATTACAAAAACATAAAGAGCCGTGGCAGATCATTAAAATGTTGGATGAGAAGAGATGAAGATGACACTTTTAGTGCCAAAAAATGTTTAAGGCATATACACAGGTGCAAAAATTCATCCATTTCACTAGCAGGATGAATACAACCCTTGATCCTATTGGTCCAGTTTCCAGCATTCAAACCTGCCCTGAGCATCTGCAGTTCGCACATGCTGAAGGTTTAAGGAAAAAAAGAAAACCCATAGTGACCAAAGCTTTATGGAATTTACTTTTCTCCATAATAATCCACATCACACAATTGCCCTCCACAACATCTAATTAAAATGCCTTCAAAATGACAGTTCTACAGGAATCTTGGATGCAAGTTATCAGACCATTCCCAGAAATCACTCCAGCCTTGTCAGACACAGATGATCAGCAGCTTCTCTGCCATTATACTTGAGGTTTGGACTCCTTGAAACCTCAGTCATCTCATGAACCATTTTAATCGATTAATGACATTCATTAGTATGGACTGACATTATCTGGAGACAGAAATCAGCAGCTGAACCATCAGCATATCTTTAAGAAGGCTGAGACTGAACCAGGCTGAGGATGGAGATAATTCAGGTGATGCTATATGACAGTTTTGTATTGACCTATAACCAAGTCTAATGCTCTCCACAAAGGAAAGCATCAAAGGTGTGAATTCAGACTACAGACTGAATTCAAGAGGCTGAAACATGTCCCTCTGAGTTACACAAATAATAAAGTAAATGTAGTACAGCCATATGCAACTGCCTTATGGAAAGTATGAAGTACACACTCCTGCATCTCTTCCTTTTTCTTCTGAATGGCCCCAAAATGCTCTGGGGATATCATTAAAAACATACATGAAACCAAAGAATTTAATAAATCTGAGTCTTGGCTTCTCCAATTCCAATTCCAAATCAAGCCCAGGAAAATCCAGCTCTCAGTGAATCAAATGCTAAGACTCATGTCAGGTGTCCTGGTTTCTGCACTGTATTCCAGTTCTGGCATTTCAGCATGACACCAGAGCCAAACCCACACAGTTCACTGCCCAGAAAACAGACATTCATGTGGCAAAAACTGCACTTCTGATCTAACTTGTTCATCTGGCCAGGCTCGAGCACATCGTGCTAACATTCAGTGTCAGCCAGGCACAGGTTCCTCTATGCTCCTGTTTTGGTTCTAACAGAAAAAGCTTTGGGATTTCAGGATCCCAAAGTGTTGACATCAAGTGGGTTTTAGCAGAATTTAAAATGGGGACTGCAGAACTGGCAGACAGCAGCAGCAGCAGTCATCTCTCCCACTGTTAACAGGAGTCCTGCTCTCTCCCTAGAACCCAGGTTCACTGCAGTGCCTGAGACAAAACTAACTCCATGCTAAAGTCTCCAATAAACTGTTAGAAATACCCTATAGAAATATTACAGGTTTTCCTTAGAAGGTTTTTTGCCTTTTTTTTTTTTTGTTTGTTTGTTTAGTTTGCTTTAGCAATAATTAGTGCTCTATAATGCACCAGGAACCCAGAGCTAATGGCAATCACAGCTGAGGGGACACAGTCACTCTGCTGCTCTCACCAAATATATGGAACCTTTCTATGTGAACCTGTCAGTTTTTACAAGTCTCTTCTTTCACTACTGTTTATCTAAAACAGTATTTAGAGATGAGTTTACCACCATCCATCAGAAATGGTAAAAGCAGAGGTTGAAAAAAGCACAAACTCCCCCAGTCAAATTAAAAAAATTGGTATCGTTCTTTTAATTTCTAGCAAAATCTCCAGCAAACAGAACAGTAAATTTGCAAACCCAGTGAGACTGATCAGAAATTACATCTTAGATGCTGGCAAGAGTTCATCCACAACATGCAACAATATCTCTGCTACAGTAAGAAGGAGATCTAGGACAACTTTCTACAGCCACTGTTCAAATATAAGCCTTAAATTTCTGAATAGGGCAAGAACACTGAAAATCTGAAAGCACTGATCTGGCAAACATAATGGCAGGTCTTTGTGCTCCCATTCTACAACACTGCACTTTATAATTTGTGCATAACTCATTCACAGAAACCTAAGAGTAAAACCACCATATGGTGAGAAGGAGCAGAATTGAAAACGGTTTATTTCTTGGTGGTTTAATTCCCTTTTGTGAAAACAATGTGTTTCTATAATGCTAAATAACAAATTATGTGTCTGCAGAATCAGGTTCCTATTTCAATACTGAAAACAGAAAACTCAAGTCTTCCTGCTCTACCCAAAGTCTTTGTAAATTATTCTCAAAGAACAAATGAGATTTCTCATTCCAGTTGTATTCTAACACAATCAAAACTTACTCCTTCCAGCTCAGAACCTGTAACACTCTTTTATTTTAGCAACTAGTAGAAATTAGAGGATGCCAATATTTTACCTGGCAGTCAAAGACAGCCTTTGAAGTTTGATGTCTACAATGTCAAAAGACAAGTAACGACAGAACTTGATTTGTGCAGATGAGAAACTACTTAAAAATCAGCATGGAAATTTCAGCAACACCCAGTCAGGATCTGGGCTCTCTGAATGTGTTCCAGCAAATGCTTCCGCTCCTACCCAGAATGTGCCTGCACACAAGGGTGTGAGTTAGAGATAGTGACCTTAAATACACACAAGGGGAGCTTAACATCCATTCTCTGCATGCTTAAAAAGAACAAGGAGAAAAGCACAGCATTCCTGTCAGATTTTGCTGTGCATTTCTGGACATCCTTTCTGAACACTCGCCCCTCAAATTTGGGTTTGCTGTGCTTGGCAGTCTCTTTTGTGTCTTTTGCAACACTGCACACACACACAAATTGCCTGTGGTTTTATGCTTTGCTTCCCATTTAAAACTAACACTTAAACAGTAGCTTTATTTTTGTTAAATAAAAGCTTTTTTTTTCTGATTTCTAACATCTATTTCTCCTTTTCAGCCTGAGAGAAAAATTATTTTTTACACGTGACACAAATCATTCTCAGGAGTAGTATCTTGTCTTTGCCACTTTGATTCACTAACTTTCATTCATGTTATTCCTCAGCTTTTTGTGCTGTCACAAAAGCAATGACAGCAGGCAGCACAATGTTAATTTTTGGACTGTGAGCTCTTACAACACATATATGTTGGAGATTCCAAACTACAAAGAAAAAACCTTAGATAAGGAACACATAACCAAAAAGAGATCATATGAGATAACCAAATATATAACAATGTGTCATCAAAAAGAACCGCTTTTCCCCCAATTCTTAGATTGAGGGGGATAAAAAAAAGAAGTCAGGTAATTCCCATATATTTCTGAATGGAAATATATTTCTAGTCCTCTATTTTTCTGATGGCTGCAATCCATCTCTTCCTGCAGGTAAGATGAGTTTTATCACTATCCACTGAACATCAGACAAAGCCTGGACAACAAATGATGCTTATATGGTTGGCGCTCTGGTTGGGGACAAGAGGCCCTCTGTGTTTGGGGTGCTAACAGCAGCTTTGTTCATTCAGCTTTTGACCTTCTCAGCAAGCTCAGGTGCCAGGGAACCAGAGAAAGCATCCCAGAGAGGAGAGCGCTGTCACAGCCCAGCCTCACAACTCTGGCCACCGCTCAGCCCTGCAGCCAAGTCCCCCTCCAGGGAGAAATCCTGCACTTTTCACACACCCACCAACTCTCCACATTCCAGCAGAGCAGCCAGGAGTGCAGGGAGAGCTGTATTTACTGCTCTGTATCAGTGCTGTGATGTGCCACTCTTGAAGCCGTTTGTCCGCAGTGACGCGCTCTGCCTTCCCCCCCAAGATTATGAAACCACTCTCAAGCCCAGAGCTTCCTCCCTCACACGGCCTTCCCGAGCTGCACTCTGCCACCAGCACTCCCTAATTGCTTCAGCAGAAGCTCAAAGACGTCAGCAAATGGACTTTCTGCTCCTTATTCCCTGAGAAAGCAGAGAAAAACCTGCAGGGAGCAAGCCCTGAGCGCAGGTTTGGTGTTAAAAGCCTGGTTTTGGGCAGCCCTGCAGGGAGATGAAGGCTGACCCTGCGTGCTCCAATGGTGCTCCCTGACCAGGGCTCAGCAAGGGGGACTCCAGGAGTCTTCTGTCATCTCACTGACATCTGCAGCTCAACTCGTCCCAGGGAGGCAGGCAGAGCTTCCAAGCAATCCCATCTGAAAAATCAGAACTGCTTTAATTGCACAATGAGGGAGAGGAGCTCATCAGCTCCTAAGCTGACCAGCATGTTACTGCCCTTCCAGCAACTTTGCCCCAGCTTCCAGAAATCTGTTCTGATGATTTCAACAGGCTGCTTTGACCTTTAAGGCTCTTGAAGGTTTCTAGGTTTCATGCACCTTCCTTTAGGCCGTGCCTTAAGCCTGGTAATGTATCACTGTCTACCTGCAGAATTTCTTGTTTAGCTCATTTTGAAATATTTCGTACTCAGAATCTGCCCCCTGTCATCAAAGAGTTTCTTTTATTTTTGCCCAAAGGAAGCCAAGTATGTAAAAAAAAACCTGAATTACCCAAACCCATTTGCTGCCACAGAGAACTAGCTGCTTCACTTCATTTTCTGTAGAGTAGCAAAAAAGGCACAGCCCCAAACTTGAAGAATCTGTCAAACTAAAATCATCTCACACATAAGATGCCTTATCACACAGTAGCACACAACAGCTGAGCTTATTTTCTCAAACTGCCTAAATTAGCTTGGCAAAAGCAAGGACAGCACCGCTTACAACGTGGTTTGGTACAAGCTTACACTACGTGCCAGTTTTACAAAGCAACCATTCAGCCTGTGACTTCCACATCCTTGCAGGCACAACCAAGCTCAAGATTCTCGACTAACATTGTCTCCTTACCAGCAAAGAGAACCTTTTCCTAATAAATCAGAGGCTCCTGGGATGCTGTCACAGCACAGCCAGGGTAGTAAAGGGCAGATACCAGCACTATCCTGAACATAGAGCAACCAGCTCACACACACACCCTGCCCACCACTACTGCCAATATTCCTGTAGCCTGCTAATGCCAGCAAGCAGAACCCCTTGTTTTGACCAATTTTAAGTTGAAACAATGTTAATAGTTCATTTAGTTCAATCAGTCCATAAACCGTACTGGTGTCAGCTTTTGACAAAGCACAGGCAACACCCTGGGACGACAGAAGATGCACATCCCAAGCACCAGCATGCCCATCAATACTGACTGTGGGTGCTTCACACAGCAAGAGCATGCAGGATGTACCCCTGTGAATTGCATCAAGGGGATCAATTCAGGAGGAACATGTCCCCTGAGCCAGGGGACAGCATTCACACTCCTGCTTTTGATATGAAAACAGGAGTTCGTTGTGAACACAGCACTGGGGCTTTGCAAAGGGACAGCTGGTTATCAACGAACAGAAGGAAAGCAACGTCATTCAGCCTCCAAATCTCATTGTCTATCCCACTTAATTTCTTTATTCTAAAATCTTGGAACACAGCAAATAGAAAGCTTTGTTTTCTGTTTGCTTCTGTAGGAAAAAGCCTGGTAAAAACCACTGTCCAGCACAACCATACTTGGCATGGAGTGACACGAGCAAAGTCAGAATGAAGGCCAAAGGAAAAATTGGGTCAGGAGTGTTGAAGCACCTCTGACCTCAGAGGCTGTCCCCAGCGAGCAAGGGATGGGGTGTGTAGTAGTGGGAGTATGTATTGTTGATACTCCAGCTCTGTAGATAAATAGAAACATCTGATTCTGGAAGCAGATAAGCAAACATCTTTCATCACGGCTAAAACAGATACATTTCAGAGCAATGTGCAACTGCCACTGATCCCTATCAGAAAGCTACCTTTAGATTTCAATTTCAGAGAAAAGATCAGCTTACACGTTGCAAAATAATAATAACCACCCTCCACTCAGACAGGCAAAGCCTTGGCTAACCATATGTGGGATTATTTACCTACGTCACAGATCTGTGTGTCAGCAAGCCACTATTTCACCAATCAATTTCGGGAAAAAAAGGCCAAAAATGAAATGCAACATGACTGCTCTGTGTTTCCCTTCTATACTACTGCCAGCCCTAGAGAAAATGGGAGGTGTCACAGCATCAAAGGGAACACAAAACCCAACAGAAAACACAAATCTAATTTACATGCAATAGCAATCTCCAGAACTACATATTGTAACAAAATCGGAATGGCTTAGAAGGAAATGACATCCAACATCCATTCAGTTAGGATAAGACTTGCAAGATAAATCTTCTAGAAGATGATGGGTTAGCAGTTTCACAGCATGAAGAGCAAGGGCAGGCAAGAATTCAGCAATGGTGGGCACTTGTACAAAAGGTAAGGACTACTCAGCCCGCAGAGACTCAGAAACCCTTGCTTCCCCCTGGGGCTCAGTCACTGTCAGGCTGGGTATTTGCTTTATTTCTCTGTGTCCCAGGTGCCCCATCTCCTCATATGAAGGAATTTTCTTTGCAAGGCACTTGGAGATCCATAGATGAAAGGCAGGGTAGCAGAACTAGGTCAGACAATGCTGATGTACACAATTAACTCTGCAATTTACATGGCTGGAAAGTGTAATTAAAACTCTAATCGCTTTTCTCAAAGGTTCAAAATAAGACAGGGTGGGTTTGATTCCAAAATGTAAGACATACGTGTGCACTTTGGTTTATATAGCTGCATAACAGCTTTTTGAAGTAAATGCAGCATTTCAGAAGAAAGCAGAGGACAAATCCAGGGATTAGCTAGAAGCCACGTCATTTCCTATGATGTATCTATTACTTTACCAAAACCTTTAAAAAAAAAACACACACCACACACCAACATGAACTTCCTGTACTCTGACCACTGAATGAACAAGCACAGTTACACTTCAAGAGATCCTCTGAGTAGCTGTACTATTGCACAAGCCACTGCACACAGCACCTAAAACCCAAACCCCAAGTTGGTTTCTTCCAGTGCTACCTTGCTGTACATCTAAAAATATGGTTGCACGTACCAGTTAGACCAGGCCAAATGCTTTCTCTTGAAAGATATACACAATCCATTGGCTTTCCATGGTGTGTAGTGCAATGCAACACACACATTTTCTTCTTTTCTCTCCTTACAAACCCCACAGGTTTTCCTGATTCCAATTCCTAGCAGACAGAGCAAAAAAACCACCATGACAGCTGGCAGCAGCCAGCACCTTTTCAAAGGGCACGTGTGGAGAGAGCCAGAAATGACGTGCACGGGATCTCTTAGAGGTGGTCTCACCACAAGGGCAGAGCACTGCAAGGAACCTTTTTTTTCCAGCCCTGTGCCCTCGGATGAGCTCATGGCAGGGCCGCCAGCCGGAATTCCAGCCGGAGGAACATACCAGCCGAGGAACATACCAGCCGCTCACAACCAAAATTATCAGGCTCCATCTCCAACACAGCAGCCAGCACCGCCTTTGAAGGGGAAACTGAAGCCCAGGGCTCTCTGACTGTGTGATGAGGGTGCGGATAAACAGAGGCAGCCTTGGTTTCCTGGAAGAGGGGAGAGGAATGCGGGAAGCAATGCGTAGCTGGGGAGCTCTGATGTTTGACTCAGCTCGGCTGAGGTCTCCCCTTCTGGCATACCTTTGCACACAGGGAGCTGGTGTGTTTCCTGAGGGCTCTGGTTGCTCCTTGGAGGTACAACAGGGGCTGGCAGCTCCCGTGCAGGAAGCGGCCAAGAAATGTGGCCGCTCACAGAGGCAAATGTTCCTTCACCCACGCTTCTGCAGAAGAGATGGTCTCCCCATCTGTTCCTCCCCCCCAGCTCCCCAGATCCCAGAAGGACAGGACACAACAAATGGAGCAGACACTGATGTTACTATCTTTTTGTAAAGCTGGTCGTAGTACTTGAGGCGTAGTACAAACTATGTTTCTAGACAACAATTTAAAACACAAAGAAGGTAGGTAAATCTCAGTGAATCCTCTCAGAAATTATTAATTCCAGTAGGTTGGATTTACTGGGTGAAATACACACACCAAACTGTGAAGCAACACTCAGTCAGAGCTCTTTTATCATGTCTGTTACACAGAGAAAACATAGATAAGGGACATTTTATAGACTGGCAATGTGAAGAAAACGTAGGAAAAGGACACAGGTAAGTGCATCATGTTTCCTTCTACCCAAAGGGTTAATGCTAGTCTGGATGACCTCCAACTGCATCAAGATGATAAACACAAAATGAAAAGGCAAAGTCTCTGTTGAAGCCCTAAATATTAAGGGTTTTTTTTTTTCTCCTCTATCTCAAACATGTCAGCTGTAACTGGAATTTATTGGTTAAATGGCCGCAGAGACCATTTAAGTAAGAAGCAGCAACACAACCACAAGGGAATTTATTTTATGATTTGCAACGAGGTGCAAATCCTGCCAACCACTTTAAACAATCAAATCAAACCTAATTTCCCCTCCCTGAAAGGACAAAGAGTATATAAATCTAGAAGAAACTGAAAAGGCCTGTTTTGCTTCTGATCCACACAAATGTTCCTGGTAGCAACTCTAATGGGTTATGGTACCATCCCCACTCTTTCTTCAGGAAAATTAAGGCATGACACAAATCGTCTCTTCTTACAGACCAAATCATTAAGAAGGTTAAAAAAATGGCTTGCCACAGGTTCCCAAGGTGCTGCAAGAGCTCTTCCCAAAATGCTTTGTCCCCAAGAGTTCAGATGTCCAGTGCCATTTGGGACACAACAGGATATAGTGGCCTTTGCAGAAGGCTCAGGTCTGCTAGAGGTTGCTGCATCTGTCAGCCTGTGTATGCCCTAGGTATCTCTGAGTACATAAATGGGAGAATATAAATCCCTCAACTCTTACCTCTACTCGTAACTGAATCACATCCTTTGTAACAACTGTTCCACAAAAAGTTTTGCACAAAAAGTTTTGCAACTAAGACTGCATGCCAATCTTTTTTTGCTCCCAATTTCAAAAAACATTAAAATGACTATGACAGAACAAAGTTTTCCCCAAAGAGCTGGCACTGGGGAAATCAGAAACAATCTGTTTGAGAAGCAATCATATACACCACCAGCTCCACATGCCATCACTGAAATCCTCCTTTTGTGTGTTTGGCATCTGTCAGAGAATAAAATGGGGAAAATAAAAAAGTTCAGTCTTTAAAGGACAGAGCACTCTCCCAAGACTGTTTATGGCCTGCCTCTTGTTAAAATGTTTATTTGAATTTATATATTTAGATGGGTTGTAAATGCAAAGGCTCCCTTCCTCATGCCAGTCTTTCAAGGAGACCGCTGCTTACATCTGCTAGTATTTATATGAGAAAGAACAACAAAAAATTTGCAGCTCTTGCAAACAAGGCTAACCCACACATTATCATGTGTGCAAGTGCGGTGCACTTCCACATTCCTTGTGGAGGAGATGAAAGAGCACCAGGCTGCTGAAAGCACCACACCAGACCAGCTCCTCTGAGGAGCTCCAACATCAAGAGGTCTGCGCTGTCCCAGCAGCTTCCCTGAGTGCTGGAGCCTGTGGTGCAGCCCACTGTGGCTTGGTCCCAGGAGCCAGCAGGCAATAAAAGTGGTTCTCTGCTCCACACACAGCCAAACCAGGGCTCTCTCAATGCCTCCCTCTTGACTCAGGGCAAGGTGAGGATTGCTGATTGATCTGCTGCCATTTACGCCAGCAACTGGATGGCCTGGAGGGAGGCACAGCATCAGGAGGGATGTCAGGGAAGGCTGCAGGAATCCTGTGGTCATACCCTGAGTCATAACTTAGGAAAGCTACCTGATGTCCTGAACACTGATTTTAATTCAAGGAAAAGGATATATCAGTAAAAGGCTTCTTGAATTCATGCAAGTCCTCACAGCAGAGCCTAAACCTAGAACTCCTGTCTCTGCCAGACCTTTACTGCTGTACCTAAAAGGCAAGTGTGGAAGGCAAAACTACAAAACTGGGAAGCACCAGCATGTGTGCCAACAGCTGCAGTGAGGAACAAGTTGACCATCCCCACACACATCTGAATTAGCATGTTCAGTGGTGAATACAACAAAGATGGGCGCTTCCCTTTTGTGCAATTCTGATTACAAATATCTATCACCAATAAGGTTATCCCAAAGAAATCCTTTTATTTGAGAAAGGAGAAAAAAAAAAATCAGATGACAGACACATTTTCTCCTGCAGCTGAGTCAGAAAGAAAAGGGTGAGCCCATATGCAGAACTGAAAAGCAGAACTCCTGCACCAAGGCTGGTTGCTGAGGAACAGTGGAATCACTCATAAAGTGGCTGTTCCAACAAAGGGCTCCAAAGTGTGGTCACTGTGTATTTACACAGTTGCTTTATCTGCTGTAGCTAACACAGCATGTTTGCTTCTGTTTTTAAAAGTACGAAGTACCTGCAGAGAGGAGCACCAGAGCGAAGATAAATTAAATAAATAAATAGAAACCTAAAGAGAAGACTCACCAAGGAGTCTTTCACTTCACCGACGAAAACAGGCACTGCAGCGTTCCTTGAACAGAGATGGGCAGGTGAGCCACAAAATCCCACTGATTCCCTAACAAATCACCAATTCTCCCAGCAAAAATTCAGGCCTGAGACATGGGTAATGCACTTTTCCATCTATCTCTATATTTTGGGATGCTTGTGTTAGGAATCACTGCTGGCTCAAGAAGTCAGCGCCAAGATGAGAGAAATGATCTGAAGGTCAGCACTGCCAGTGAGCAAACAAAGGCAGAGAGACACAGACCAGGAGGAAGAGACATCTCAGGGCTCCCTCTCATGCACAGCTGCTGCCTCCAACAAAAATCGATTCCTGTGTGATTGGAAACAGCCACGTGCCTGCTCTGAGAGCCAGGCAGCAAATGCACAGCATGGGTGTTGCTTCCTGCCCAACCTGTGGTAAAAGTTGTTGATTGGAGATTAGTGTTGTTGTCCTTGCTGTCAGCCTCTAGCAAAATGTTTACTAACTTTTCTGTGCAAAAGATAAACGAGTTCGCATTCTAGGTGTCAGAGGAACAGCAAGTTGTTGACAAAGAAGAATCAAGTGAGCAACAAGTGTGACAGATGAGACATTTCAGGATATCAGATTTCTAAGGCCTGCAATTAACCAAAATGTCATCACAACTCCAAAATCTGCTTTGGTCAGAAAACCTTTCAGCCTGTTAAAGAAGAAAAGGGGGATAAAAGGGAAGTAGAGAAGAGTAAGGAAGCTACTTCATGGTAACAGCCAGTTAAACTGAGTGCCTTGCTCATTCAATCTTGCAAAACAAAGAGTCAAAAAGAAAGCAAAAGACTCATCTGTACTCAATGCACAGAGCCATGTTCCACTTAGATCTAACAAATACTTGAGATATGACCAAGTTTCTTGCAGTCAAACATTTCTGGGATTTCCCACTTCTTGGTGACCAGACATTCATGCTTAGTTCAGTCAACACAACCCAGCCATGTAGGATACAGACTCCTGAAATCCCCGTCACAGTGGCTCCTCTGAGAACAGCTCCTAAGTATCTTAACCCAGCCCTGGAGTCACCCAACCCGCCTGTGGCTTTCAGTGCTTATCTTCCAGAGTATCAGTTTCCCCTCAATTAAACCAGGCCATTAAAACTTAACTGTAAAAGGAGCTATTCATTAAAGTTTTGTCACATCCTTGGATGAAACTGCCCAAAACAGATGTGAGGAGTTACAAGATTTGCGTTCACAACCAAACCAAAAATGAACATAAACAATTATGGTACATTTGCACACAGCATGGGAGATCCCCCCTCCTCCCAGCTCCCTTCATGCTCCAGTGCTCTCTTTTCAGAGGATGGCAGCTGTTAGAAAAACAATGAGGGAATAGAGCATACGAGAATATTTACATCAGGAATATAAGATTAGACCTCAACAAGCAATTTTCTCTCCTATTTACACAGGCCAAGTACTCATGCATACATATACTCATATATATATATATATATATATATATATATATATATGCACAAATATATGTACACGAAGGATTCTGAAAAAAGAAAGGATTTTCTTCACGATTTGCATCCTTGCAATCATAAAAGCACAGATTACTCTTAGTCAAATATGGTTAGAAACTACTAGATGTTCAAGTTCCACACCAAACAGTAAAATGATTACAGCCTCCACCCAAATGCTGTACTGGTAAAGCACGTCATAATAAAGGCCACACATCCCAGGTGTTTGGGAAACAGTGAGTAATTCTTCCCCAAATTTATTTCTATTATACTTCACCCAGAGTCAATGTACAGAACTGGATAAAATTTAGTGGAAATGGTTTATATATGGACATTCTTTTGAATCAGAGGCATACAAAGTATTATTAACAAAACTCACCACTGGAGAGTTATGTGAAAATAAACTATTAAATAACTCTAATTTTGTACTGACATGTCATGACAATTTGCTGTACTTCAAAGGACTCTATTCAGTACGCCCCTAACTATCATGAAGTATTTTTTCTCGCATGGCAAATGTACTTTACCATTACATTTACTGGAAAACATGCCTACTTCAAAAACACTAACACTTTATTTTAATGACCAACAGAAGTTACACTCCCCAAATTTCCTGATAAACTTGAGCAAATTATGCCTTTGGCAACTGTAGAGAACACCATGCATTTCTGTTCATGCCTTTTTATCTTCCCTACTCCTTGCTTGGTGCTTTGCAGATCATTCACACCAGCATTTGCTGGAGTCAAACATATTCCACACACCAAAACAGAGGTACCTTGGTTATGTATAATCTTTGTGCCAATCCAAGAACGTCCCCTAGACATGGGCACACAGTGCAATGGCCAAATTCCTCTCCATCTGCACTGAAGAGGTTAATGGTGTGTGCCATGGAGCAGGAGGAGGGGACTGGACTGGGAGCAATGCAGCATTTTGAGCGAGGCTGACTGAGGAGCTGAACAGTCCCAGGACAGGAGTTTGCTGGGAGATCTATTACGCAGGTTGTGACCTTCATCAGCCTGGACTTTTATCAAAAACCATTTTATGAGAATGTCAGAATGCCACACCACATTGCAGCATTCACATCAAGTCTGTTCTCTTTACCGCTCTTGCTCTCTCAAAAACTTAAACTTCAGACAGTGCTGAAAGGACTGTGAATACATCTATAGTCCAGCACACACTGGAATACAGAAAACAAATTTTTTTGTTCCTATTTCCAGGAAAAGGTTCCCAGAGTTCTCAGAAGACAGAAACACAGAACCATTTAAGTTGGCAAAGACCTTCAAGATCATTGAGTAAACCCATTAACCCAGCACTGCCAACACCACCACTAAGCCCTGTCGTCAGGTGCCACATCAACACATCACTTAAATTCCTCCAGAAATGATGGCTTCACCTTCTCCTTAGGCAGTCTGTTCCACTGCTTGACAACCCTTTCAGTCAAAGAAATCTTTCCTAATTTCAAACCCAAACCTCCCCTGGCACAACTTGAAGTAATTTCCTCCTTTCCTATAGCTTGTTAACTGGGAGACTGACCACCACCTGTCCAGCTTACTGAGGGTGCACTTGATTCCCCCAACCAGATGATGGATAAAAATACCAAAGAGACCTGGCCCAAACAACAGAGAGCCCTAGAGAACACCACTAGTGACCTGCCCCAAGTGGATTTAGCTTCATTCACCTGCTGTCCTGTGCCTGCTGGGTGACGGCACTGGGGATGTGCTGCTCCATGAGCTTCCCCAGCACCAAGGTCAGGCTGACAGGCCGGCAGTTCCCTTAATCCCCTTTCTGGCCACTCTTGTAGATGGGTGGCACAATCAGACATGTACACTCCTGTGTCAAAAAAGCCCAAAAGGTTTGTTTGTGTACCTAGATCAGGCCAAACACAGTAAAGTGCTCACATTTTACTGGTGTGCCTGGGCCATGGGTGGCCCTTCAAGAGCCCATCTGTCTATCTGCAGTAATTAACAGCTCTTCTGTGCTCCTCTGGTTTTCCACTCATCAGAGAGCCCTACCCAGCCAGGCAGCAGTTCCTGGCAGCCAGTGCTGGCACTGAAAGCAAATAATCCAGATGCCAATTTCTCACTCAGTGAAAGACGGTGCGAGAGCCAGATAAATTGAGCTGTCTTTCTCTGGATGTTCCCCTGCAAGGTCTCCTACCAGCACAGGTCTGCTGCCACCAGGCAAACCATTTCCCCTCAGCAGAGCCCTTCTGGAAAATAAATAAAAGCACTTCTCTGTGGAATAAACTTTATAATATTGCCTCATCACAGACACTCAGCCAGGGAGAGATCCACCACACATTCCCCTTCCACATGACTGCAGACATTTAGATTGGCTGATGAGGAATATTTGGGGCCTAAACCCTGTAAATATCTGCCAGTTCTTCCCAAATGGCTCAGAACAGCCATTTGGGGAAAGGCAAAAACAACAAAAAAAAAAGATCTCCCTTCTCAATGTGCTTTTACTGGCCAATCATTTACCTGTTTATGGTAAAAATCCCTGTGTGGTACACATGGCATCAAACTTGGAAAGGCAATGCAGCATCCATGTTAACAAGTCAGTGAGCTCAAATCTGGTATTTTTTGTGTCAGACTCAGATATTAGTGAAACTTTGCTGATCTCAGTGTAGGTACTCTCACTGGAGATTGCAACAATTAGCAATTAGTTTCCAAAGAATGGAAGGAAGCAACTCCTCCTGAGTTCTGTAACAGTTATCATCACTCCAGAAACAGCAAGTACATTTCACTTTTGCAAAGAAGTAGAGCTGGTTAGCAGTGTCTGGCAATAACCCTGTTAAGAAAAATTCAGATTTAAACATCAAAATGTTACCTTTTTATCCAAAAGGCTAATACAACATGCCAGGTGGTCCTGGGCATTGTGTAGGGTATTCTAGGGTGAATCTACAACTATCACTACAACTTGTAGCTACAGAGTCTGCCAAAATCTGCTTTTCTCCACTCCAGTCCAGAGAAAAACCCTTATCCTGACATGAGCTCAGGGAGATGTTCCCTGGGATGCAAGGTCACAGACCTACCTTTACATTTTACTTTCATAACTCAAGGCTTGACAGAACAGCAACCCTGAAAGCAGATCTGACATCAACAACTTAATCTTCTCTAATTGCAGTGTTGCCTTCAAAATTTAATATATTACCTGATGAAGGGGAAAAAAAAAAAACCCAGGAAGCCTTCTCACACGCACACAGATTGCACCACACCTTTCCCAGCAGCTGGGAGGAGATGAGCATTTTAATGTACCTGGTGTTTCAGCATGCAATTGAAGAGTCCTGTCTTTCTGGAGCAGACTGGTAGGTGGTTTGGCAGTTCTACATCTGTCCTTGCTATTTGAGGACCAATGGATAAGTGACAGAGCAAGGAGCAGAAACCCCCCGTTTCATTTTCCAGTCATCCTTGGTAAAACTTTTTTTTTTTTTTTTTTTTTTTAAAGAAGAGAATTCAAGCAGAGCTTTAGTTCTAAAAATTCCCAATAATAAACTGTGGTTATCAAAGAACTCTAGTTAATCTATAATCTTTACAGGAACAGTGTGGCAAGAACATGCACCTATAATGAAGTTCATACAGATGAATTTGTCCTAATGCAGCCAGAACTGGATGAACATGAGGTAATCAAAACCTCCATTGGCACTCCAACCTCAGTGCCAAAAGCACTGAGATTCACTGGGCTATCAAATCAGGTTTATTTTTAAAGAGAATTTGGTGCTTGGAAAATGAATGTGGTAAGGTCCCTTCCTATAGCTTATGTGAGCCAGCACAACATAAAATAAACCTCTGACCCTTGAAGTTCTTTATTTAACCTACAGTCAGTGAAAATGGACTCCTTCTCCTGGGCAAAGCTGTGACCTAGCCCATTTCTGCTTTACCACTGCCCCCTCAGCTGGGCTACTTCAACCATTTGCAGGCCTGGAAGGTGAAGGTGATCAGGGAACTGATCCAGGCCAAAACAAATCCCCTCTCCTAGTTTTTTCCAGCACTGATGAATTTCTGCACCTCTCTCCCCGGGCTGCCTGTACGCAGCTGGACCACCCAAGCAAGGATGGTGTGGGGGTGGGAATGGCAGGACAGGAGGTGTGATAGCTCCAGCCAGCTCTGCCTTACAGAGACAACTTCCCAGCTGACAGCCTCTGTCAGTGCAGCAATGGCCTTTCCCAGCAGCTCA
Organism: Melozone crissalis; assembly: GCF_028551555.1. NCBI lineage: Eukaryota > Metazoa > Chordata > Aves > Passeriformes > Passerellidae > Melozone > Melozone crissalis. Next base: position 4,699,835 of record NW_026535785.1, read on the forward strand.
GAAACGCCCTGAAACGCACGTTTTCTTTCCTAAAACTTGATTCAGCATTGGCAGTGTGCTCCCCTGCACAGCTGTGAAGAGCTTTGCTTAGGTGGATGATGAAAAGGGAGCTACAGCTGAAATCAGAGTACAGAATCACAGAACCATTTAGGTTGGAAAAGACCTCTAAGATCAGAGATTCCAGCCAAAAACCTCCACACACAATGTGGAAAAGCAGCTGTTTTCCTCTATGGTCAGGCCTGGCTGGGAAACGATTTCAAGCAGCAGTGACCAGATTCAGTGCTTTGTCCTTTCCAAACCAAAAAGAGCTGAAAACACAGGACCTGTGTTACTCAGGTGATAAAAGATGAATAAACTCTAATGAAATATTGTTGGGTTAGTCAACCCAGTTCAAACCTGGAGCAGTGTGGATGTTAAGAACCTGCTTAAAACTGCTGCTGGAGCAGCTTATTGCAAAACTAAAGATTCCAGAGGAATCTAAGCCCACCCCTACCCACTTTTAGAGACAGCACTGCTCTAAAAGGCACCAGTCAGGTACCTGTGCACAAAGCAGGCACAGTATCTGCAATTTCATAAAGGACATTCAGACACTGTTTCAAGTGCAGCCAAGGGAACTGCTCTCCTCCTATTGCCAATGCTTATCTCTGTCCAAACCAGAAACACAGTTAAACTTAACTGTTGCTCAAAAGCACGTTTTAGCATCCAAACAGGAAATTGGAAGAATTTTGAAACACTTGTCTCTTTTAACAGAGAGCAGTTCTCAGCCCCTAGCAGCACAAGTAACATTTCCATAAGCTGCTCAGTGCTCCCACAGACACACACACACACACACACTCGCTGCTCTGCTCACAACCACACAGCCAAATTTAAAGAGCGTGAAAGCAAAGCACATCCAGCAATTGTTTCCATTCAAAATGCCTTTTGTGATCCAAATTTGGGGGTGGTGCACATGGAGGAGATGAGGTTTCCAAATAAGGATGTCAAAATAGAGGCCAAATTTGAGAAACATCAAGCATTCTGCAGTGTTTTTCATCAACATGTCCCAAGGGCTTCACTCCATCAAAAAAATGGATGTTTGTGGGAGAACAACTTCAGCTTTTGGCCAAGAAGATCACCAGCTTTAGCACACTAGAACCACAAGTTAGGACACTTTATCAGTTGTTCTGTATTAGCACATTTCGTTTTAAAAGCCTCTGCACTTGTCTGTTTGTATAAAGTCTTTGCATTATTTAATAGAGAGCCCTGAATGCACACATGCAACCATTGCCTGCCAACCTACAATGAACTTGTAGACATGTTGATTTTATCTGTTTGACAGATTAGGTTTGCACTGACAGATGGACAATGCCACTGTTAGATTAATTAAAAATTAATAACATTAATGTTAGATGAGCATGAAACAAATTACCCTTCAGGTAACATACTTCTAAATAGGGGGAAAAAGAAAGCAGTTAATGAAGTTTGAAGATAATAGCTCCTAGTGCCTTTAAATATATTTACCTGCAATTTTTCCTTTTTCTTCTCTTTTTCCTCTGGCAATGCTTTTACTAGACCAGACTCTTATATTATCTATTTTATTTGTGTTAACTAACTGCTAGTATACTTACTCAAATTTATAGAACATTATGGCAAGGCAAATAATTTCAAATATCTCTTTCATGGAATATAATGCACTGGTCAAGATTTATGGAACTATTAAAAATCAATCTAGTCACTCCATTTTCTACCATTAGCTTTTTGTTAGCAAGAAGTCAAGTGAGTATTTCCTTCAGTTTCTGCTAACTGGCATTCTTACAAAGCCCATAGATCAGTTCTCATTCTCATTCTCCTCACATTTCTCAGGCAGAAGATTTTAGGCTTTTGGGTAACATGCAGCTGGTAAATTTTTCTGACATCACTACCCACACAATTTTGTGAAGGCGCCCATTCAACCATTGTTTGAAAGCAAGTCTTCAAAATTACTAACCAGGGTAAAAATTCTGCAGTGCCAAGAAGTCAAGCTGAGCTACTCATTTCTTAGTATCCACAATTCAATTAGCTGCAAATACCAGAGCAGCAGCAAACCAGAGTTTCAATTTCTGCTGGCACATAACTCCATAAACTCAGTTCAGTGAGCAGATTTAAAACAAGTAACCTCTCTACAGCATAAATCAGATATGATACTTAGAAATATCTTCCCAAAAGAAAGATATATAGGAAGAGGGAGAGATTAGGAGCATTTTTAAGATCTCTTATTTTAAATCTGAACTATAAGATCAATTGTTACTGCAATTATCAGTTTCACATTTTTATATCCAACAATAAAAGATTAAATATGTTGTAATAGAAGAAAGTTCTGTCTCCACAGTACCCAAATATCAGAAATCTGATATCCACTGCAAGCCTACAATGTAAAGAAGCTAAAGAATAAAACATTCCAGTGGTCATGCTGGGCAAATCAACCCAAAGCAATGAGAACCCAAGTTATTAAAAAGGATGTGCCTGATTTCAGTGGCAGCACTTACAGGCATAAACCTCAGACATACATATAAAGAGCTGTCAGAGGGCACACATTTGCACACATTTTACTGTTTATGATGATCAAGATAAACTGGCAATGGATGCAGAGTTCCGTGTATTTTAACCTCAGCTGTAAAATTAACTCAAATATCGTGTTTTGAGTTCAAGGTGGTAAAAGACCTTGCAGGCCACAAGCTGAAGGGTGGGTTACAGGAAGGCAGAGCACAAGCACAATATTGGAAACTACATGGAGTGTGGCAGTTCTGATACCCTCGTAAAATTTTATGTGTTAGGATGATCAATGAAATTTAAAGGAACTTCTGCAATCAATTTCAGTGGCAACACAGTTTGGCATCACTTGAACATCTACAACACAACCAGTTTTTTACAGGTCCGTGTATAATTCTGGTATTTTGTGGTTCTAATCAAAACGGGACAATTTCAGCACATTACTCAGCACAGCATTAAATTAAATACTTTTAAAATTAGTGACAGGTTTTTTAAAGTGCATTTTCAGGGAACTCAGGTAACTCTTTTGCCCCATGGTTGTATAAACTCCTCCACGTTTCTTCTCTGACAGCAAGAAAGGGGGAGGAAAGGGAAGAGCTCTCAACTCTGTTTCTGGAATATTTTTTTTTCCTAACTGCTGCTCTTCTTTCACTTTCTCTGGCTTGCACTGCTGCATCCCCACCTTTGAGCTTAGCAGCTCCTGGCCCCAATGTTCACCCACCCAGTTCAAAGCAAGATCCTGATACCCTCTCCATTAGGACAAGCTCTGCTGGTAACAGTGGGCACAGAGGGCATCTGAAACACTTGCCACACTTGTCACATGGATGCTTCTTCTGGTCTCCTCAGCTGCTGAACTACTTATTAACTCTGCTGTGTTCGACCTGTGCCACGTTGTGACAAAGTCAGAGAGAAGCTGTTAAACAATCACTTTGGCCAGGAGGAGCCTGGCATCCCTGTGGAACACAGACTGACAAAGCCTGTTTGCACTCGGGTTGTCACAACACAATTCAGACTGGTGACTTGTTTCAAAGGTGAACTTGAGCAGATATGGGCAGGTGAAAGGCGTCACGATGAGGTCACCGCCCTATTTCACCACAGCACAGCCCCTGCCCACAGAAAATCCAGCTGACATCCTCAGTCCCATCTGGACTCAGTCTTGCACCCCAGAAGTGATATTTGAACCTCCATCACCACTTTGTTCTTTGGCCTCTGATCTAAGTCCTCCAAGAATAGTGATAACTGCTGCGGAACCGTGATTATCTGATGCGCTGTTTGAATTTTTAGATGGCACAAATACCTGGGGACATATTCACCAAGGGACAGAGGTGATACAAGTGCGCAGTATTTAACTTCCAGGCACACATATCCCCATAAAATACACCCAGCAGCAGGCCAGGCTTTGTCACCTGGTCACAGCACAGTCACCTCCCACCAAAAGGTGCTTGTGAGAAGAGGAGGTATTTCCAGAGAGAAAAAACCTGCATCAGATGCAACCTGAGCTACAAAGATGTGAGAACACACTTGTTTTTTTTCCTGTGAAATCAGTTCATTCACTTGATTTTTTTAAGATTTTCTGGGTAGTTAGAGGGGAAGCTAAAAATAAGAAAAAGAAAAAAAAATTCTGAAAGAAGCACAAAAATAAACCCCAACTTTACTGGGTTCTGAGACACACCAGACAGGCAGTATCAATGCCAGCAGAGATCAATACTCCCACAAAATAGTGTTGTGCTATGCCTAGAAAGCAGAGGGAGCAGGAAGGGATATCTAACACAAAACCACCCAAGTCTCTTCAAGAATAGCTGTGAGAGCAGCAGCCATGACTGCAGCACACGTACAAGTAATTACTGTCAGGACTCCATCTGGATCAAAAGTTTGGCCACTGTTTTACCAGCAGAAAAAGCTCCAAGTTACAACTGAATTTTGAGTTATGAGCCAGTACCTCCCTGTAATTCTCCTTTCTCCTTCCTGTACAACCACAGCAAGGATCCTTAACCAAGGATTTGTTTGTTTGTTTCTTGTTCTTATCCTGCAGGAGAATTTTGGCTTAACCAAGAAATTTAACTCAGAGGCACAAGTAATATTATTTTCACCGCAAACCATCCCACTTTTCATTTTTGAACTATTCTGTGGCAACCTTTTAGTGTTCCAAATAAATATAAATAAAACAAGATAAAAAGAAAGCAAACAAACATGCAATGTAGGTTGCCCTCAACCAGACAGGGGTGAAAAGAACAAAAGCAAGCCCTGCACAGCTGTAAAGCCAGGGTTTTTGAGTTTAAACATGGACTTTCTGGTCCAAGCTTTGCTCTGTCCCATTTCCTACCTTTTATAAAAGTTCTTAGCAGTGTACAAATGAGATCATACAGGAGGAACTAATTAACTGTACTTTCTCTCTGCTGCTTACCTTGCAATAACTTAGCTATGTAGAAATCTTCTCATGCACAGACTCCAGACTCAGCCTCCCTCAGTCCACAAGAATACCCTGACCACACTAAATACTTTTTTCTAGCTTACATTTTTCCCAGCATCCAGACCGCTAGAATTGCCCTATGGCAGAGAGGGAATAAAAGAAACTCCTACTGGTGAGCTCAAAAGTCCAGCACTGTCCATCAGTGCACCTCTAGCAAAGCATCTCAGAAACACAAACACACACACACTGATTTGCCCTGTAATAATTTCCAGCCTCCAGCAATTCACAGCTCTTCTGGGGAGAAAGAAATACCATGTAGGTTAGTTCCACTACAAAACCCCATAAACTACATTAGAATAAAAATAAAATTCAAAAAAGAACTAGGCAATAAAAACCAAGGTCCAAAAAGTAAGCTTTCAGCTTTGAAGAGACTTTTACCACACTACAGCTGTAAGGTCCTTATTCCTCCTTCTGTTCCAAAATTATTTTCAAGGCCAGAACTACAGTAACCCCATCCAGAGACAAACCTGGAAACTGTGTATGTACCACAGATTCAAAGAACAGGCTACAGCTACTGAAGGAGTTTAGACAGCTCTTGGAAAATGATCATTTTGATTTTATATTTCCACTCCCAGCCTGGGGCTTGGTGTTTGATGTGGTAGATTTCAAATGAATAAGTCAATACTGACCGGGATTGGTCAGAATTTAATACAAGGCATTTTTAATTGGTGCTTTTTTGTTGTTGCTGTTTTTAATTAGCTTTTCCTCCCTGAAATTCCAGCTGACTGCATTGCCACATTTTAGGTAAGGTCTCTTTTTGGACACAGGAACAAGCCAGTTTCTGTGGAGTAAAAACAAGTAATGCTACAGGTTCCACCTGTAAAAACTTTTCCTTATCGCATTTGTGAGCTCAAACCATAACTCAGGTTTCATCTTCACCCTGTAACACCAGAATAACTCATCAACCACTTCCTGCTGAAGCAGCCTCAGCTCAGGCAGTTCCCTCTCATGGCTCCTGATGTCTCACAGCACAGTCACTCCTCTCTCCATGTGTGTGCTCATTTTTAGTGACTCTTGCACTGAAGACAAGCCCAGTGCAACAACACTGGGTGAGTAATACTTCCATAATCTATTGTGCAAAGAGTTAAAGATTAATGCTGTTTTACTGGAGATGAAATAAAGGTGGAAAGGGAAAATAAATACCATTCTGACAACCACGCACAGGGTCAGCTGTAAATCAGAAATTCCTGGCCTATCACTCAGCCACACACAGCTATTACCATAAGACAGGCAAACATGACTTATGTCCTTAGAGATCAACTGCAAGGGACAAAAGTAAGCACCCACTCAAAGGTTTCATGACCAAGAAGAATTAATAACTGATTAACTTAATACTGATTAATAAGAAAGGTGAACAGAGTTGCTGCCAATTTCTGGGGAACTGTGACTAATTCTTCTTACGTCCTGAGGACTTGATATTTCCTTGTGCATCTCAAGAGCCCCTCCTTCACCCCTCTGGCATAGCTTTTTATTGGAATCATACCCCAATCCTGGTTCATCTAAAATGAAATCAAACAGGAAATAATGAACATGTGTGTCTGTACCAGACCCCTCACAGCCTGAGGAGCACAGCTGGAGTTAAAAGCAATCACCAAGGTTGGAGCTTTTTGGGATCCAATTCCATCCTGTATGAGCATCACTCGTACAAAAGGCTAATTCAAGAGGAAACCACCCAATTCAGTGAGTGCCAGACCCATGCAGAAGTCAGGATTTGGGTGGTAGAGAGTCAAATCTGAGACAGTACATGGGGTGGGGGTCCAGACAACGCTGCTCATTTGCTTTTCAACCTCCTGTCAAGTTTTCATGCAGACCAATAGCAATGCATCATATTCTGAGATGTCAGGTAAAACCTGGTCAGTAATCAATACAATACAGGAATACAGCATGCCTCAAAAGGATTGAACAGGTTTGTGTTCAATTCTCATGAACAAAAAGAACCCTACTGTGTTTTCATTTCACAGGCTGGTTTACTAATTATAACTGTATCCTACAGAGATGCTAAATTAGTGTGGCTTTTCCAGTAAAATAGGAATAATCTGGACTATCTTCTATTCTGATCAGAGAACTGCCCAAGAAGTTGAAACACAGTTATTTATGTGGCATAAACAACCTTATCCCAGGACACAGATTCTTCTAGAAGGAAACAACCAACGTCAAAACGTAAGCGGAAAAAATGCAATGTCAGCATCATATTGTTTCCTGACCTGTTCTAAATTGGGTGATACGATATTTTCATTTGGGATACACCTAAATTGTGCAATTACCACGACACCTCACCTAATTAAGGGAGGACACCCACTCAAGGTCTATTGCTGTTCCAAGATGAAGGGAAGAAAAGGGCAGCACATTCTTCCACCCTTCACACTTTTCTCATGCCTTACCATAAATACAGCACCTAAAACCAAGGATGTGCATTCAGACAAGGCCTGGGAGGGAGTGTGAGCAGCTGGACAAAAGCTGGGCTCAATGGTGCCAAAATATGAAGTGGGAAGAAGCAGCAGGATTAAAATAATAGTAAAACACTAGGAGGTCCTTTGTAATGGTTCCTGACCATTACAAGAGCTTAAGAAACCTCACTGCAACTGAGCACAGCATCACTTTCCCCACTGCCTGCAAAAATCCTGGCAGAGGCACCTTGGTGCTCTGCACCACAGTGGGGCTCACCCTGTGATACAGGGAATACAAACAGAAACTGTTGAAACATTCTCATTTACTGCACCAAAAACAAGTGACCCTATCTAGGATTGTATGAAAATCTCAAAGGCTCCAGGAAAACTGAATTAGTTATTTCCAGCATGCAGGTCTGCCTCACTTTAATCTGCAACAAAAGCACCACTGTGCTGCCAAACCTGAACACCACACATTAGAGAGAGCCAAAGTTTTAGCAAAATAATTTTGTGGGAGGCTGAGGGATTATGAAACTACTCCAGTTTTGAGATGTTCCCAACAGTCCAAAAAAAACATGTAATGAATGTTAGATTTTTTTCAATTGTCTGTAAAATAAGATTGTTCAATGTACCGAACATAAAAAAATGGATTATTTATGGAGACCATGTATGTAAACAAAAACATGTGTTTAAAACAAACAAGAGCAGCTAAAAAGAGGTTTTTATTTTTAAAAAGTCCTGTCTCCCTGTCATTTTGACTTGTGCTCCAAAAATCCCATTTGCATGGCTTCCATGGTAACTCTGCAGTTCTGCTCATTTTTACAAAAAATGATCCAAAAAGCCACAAAAAGAGCATCCACTCAAGGCTTATGCTAAGGGCAGTCTGAAAAGCCATGAAGGAAAAGAAAGAGAAAAAAAGAGCAAAAGAAAACCAGCTAAGTCCAGGACAAGAAAACTTTCTATTGTTTGGCATCACCAGTGAAAACTGTAAGAACAAACAGGCTTCTAGAGTTAATAATCTCTTCTCATGGTCGATACACACCAACAGAGCCTCCTGCTAAGGCTCTGGTCATCTGTGACACATCTGAGAACAGCAGCAGCAGGAGGCAAGCATCACACAAGGGGCAGGACCGGATCCTTCTGCTGCCCAGAGTCAAACCCCACTGAAACGAAGGCTGGCAGATAAAACCCTGCGGGCTTGGAACAAGCTTTCAGAGATTGGCACTGGCTGGGAGAAGCCTGTGGGAGATCCCTCATTTACAGCACACACAAAGGTGAAAAGGTCTGCGGCCACAGGTAAACTACAAGCAAAGTTACATTTCTGCTGCCTTTTATGTCTCCCCATTTAAAGTACATAATTGTTTTAAATGGCCTCTCGGTTGCATGTTGGGTTCAAACTTTGGTCACTATGCTCAGATAGTAAATCAAATGCCTCAACCATGTTATTCTTAGCATGTGTTTTCACATAATTATTTCTTTGGTAAAGACAGCACTACCACAGAGAGCCCTTCTGGCCATAACACAAACACCACTTGCCTCTTTTTTCCAAAGAGGTGGTTCCTCTTTGACAGCTTTTAATGCAGGATCACCTCAAATAAGAAAAAAAAAGCTTTAAAAGCAAGGACACTGGTATGTATACTGCAGGCACCCCTCATTTATTGGGAGCAGCACTAATTCACTTCACTAAATCACTTCCCAGCATTTTGACAAAGTTTAGGGTAGAACTGTATTTATAATTCTGTTAACAAAAACATAGCCAAGACTCCCAGGACACTGCTCCAAAACACACCATGTAGTAATTTATGCTCCCCCACAGCCAGCCTTCCAATGTTTGCCTATGAGAAATTCTATAGGATGTTTTAGATATTACTAATTTGAACTTACAAAAACTGCACTCAAAAAGGAGCCCACCCAGAAGCCATGGGGAAAACACCTGACAAAGCACTGTCATCATCTCACAGTGCCCCTATCAACATTCCTGAGATCTGCCCAGGAGAAAATCCATCAGACAAGTTATTGCTCTGCTGCTGAGGAAATCTGTATTTTTGAGCTAGTTTTACATATATTCTAGGCTATGTCCTTGCATTTCTTCACAGCATCCACTAACAAGGCACTGAAGATAGTAAATCTTGAGTTTCAAGACCTTGCTTTGTTGTATTTTTAATATCTGCACTTGTTAAAAAAAAAACCAAAAAACAAAATAAAACCCCACAAGTAGAAGAGCTACTATCAAAGAAGATAAAAAAAAGTGATTAAACACTGAAAAAATATTGTCCTTGTTGAGAAACATGCTTGAGGCAAAATAAGCAAATTTTCAGAGGCTAGTTGGGCAACGGGTGGAAGTTTCCAAAGCCTGAACCAAGAGGGCTGCAGTGTTATTAAAATGTTTGATTTCCAGGCTGCCAGTGCTAGAGAAGCCCATGCAGTGCAGAAAAGGCACCAAAATTCAGCTGCAAGCTCCGGAACTCATGGTCAGCAGAGTGAATGTAAAACGAAGCCACACGAGCAGGACCTGCAGATTTGTACCACAGCCAGGAAGGGGAGAAAGGAGGGAGGGAAGCAGCAGGGATCACATTTCAGCCCTTGAGCATCTCATCTCTTTGACCCTCTGCGTCTGATTCCGAGCTCAAATACAGTTCTGACGTCCAAGGTGTCACCCTATCTCCAATTAATCAAAGGAGAGTTCTGTTTAAGTAGCCCCCTCTCAGGAATCCCATGGCCTGGTTTGGAATTTGATCTCTGTCATAGCTGTCAACAGATCCACTTCTTGCTTCTCCCTTGCTTTTGTTTTTATCTGAGCCTGAAAGGAAACATGCAGGCACTGGGCAAGGGGATACTGGGGCTTTCTGCAAGAATGAAGCATCACTTTCCATGCTGAGGACACAACTTCTAAAGACGCCTTAAACCCTCTGAAGTTACCGTTTAATACCATGCATTATTCCTAAAAATTAAGGGAATATGAAGCTTAATTAAACCTGACAGTCAAACAGCTACCAGGATCTGTTTGATGAAACCTACTGTTTTCTGATTTGGGAATTTTTAAAACTGTTTGCCAATCCATTAACAAACCTTCCTGCAGTGCCCCCATGAGCGTAAAGAATCTGATCTTTAAACAAACTGCCTGGAGAGACCAGTTTGATAAGCAGTGAAGAAATAATTATGCCATTCAGAAATCAATTTATTCTCAGGCAGAAATTGTATTGCAGCAATTATCTTAAATATGGAGTGAAGTCCATGCAAAGTCACTGAGCCAGACTTCCAACACCACCTTTTTCCAGTGAAGTATGAGAGAGATGACAGCACTATCATCTCTGCATACGAGATTAAGAGTGAGACTGACATATCTTTTCACTGATTTTTGATCAAAACATTTCCAGCTGTGTAGAGGGAGGTCTCTGCTCCCTGATACCTACAGTTTGGAAAAAAACATCTTTAGGAAATCAATGCCCAGCCTTTTCAACACACACCTAACCTTTGTCCTGTCATTCAGTGCCTCCCATCTTAGATAAACACCATTTCTTCCCTCACAGGCTACGCCCATCACAGGCACACTGCTAAAACAAAACCTTCTCAGCCTGGAGTTATGAGGATTACTTAGATTTTTTTTCTGCACCAGAAAAGCAGGAACTCCCCCAGTTTTCCCCAAATAATCTTCCACCCAAAAATATCTCAGGGTGATTCTAAATATACTCACTGTGCTAAGCAGCACAGCACTTTGTGGTCTAATCCTGCAAAATGCCAAGGGCTTCCTGTAAGGGCTGAGCACCCTCAACTCCTACCCATTCACAAGGGAATATGAGATGCATAAATTTTCCAATTTAAACTGAGAACCAAGAGCTAAAAATTAACCATACAGTAAATAAAATTATTTTATAGAAGATCTGCAGGTTGATCACATGCTTAATCAAAACACGTGGCTGCACAAATCAAGCAGGTGAGAGAGTGATGGGACTGGGTGGCAATTTTGGGAGGATAGAACTCTGTTGTTTACAGTACAGAGTAACAAGCTTAAAACCAACCATGAAATTCCCAGTTCTCAGCCCTTGACATGTGAGAGAAACCCAGCCTCAGCTGTAAATATTCAGCTCAGTACCAGCAACTCTCCATTTGATATTTCTGCTTGCTTTTATTTGCCTACTGAGTCAGAATACTCACAATAAGAGAAAAATCCACAAAATAACAGAAAAAGAATAAAAAATAAGGCAGCACTGCTCCTAGAAATAATGTATTTGGACCTGGTTATGGTCAGCTACTGAGATTAATGAGATAAAATTCACCCCTCTGTTCCCAGCTCATCTTAGACCCAGTTTCAATCTGGAGAGGTGACCTTCTAATTAAAGGCCTGAGCAACATCCCAGCTCCCGTTCAGAGCAAAAGCAAAACCCAACAGAGTTGCCCACTGCAGTCCATCCCAGTGAACACTAAGTAGGAGGTGTGGTTGGTGGGGGATTTTTCTTCTTTTTTTTTTGTTTTTAAGTCAGTGGGAAAGAGATGGCTGTGAATGAGGTTACTGGTAATCTTTCAGTTTCAATCTACTTCATGACTCTTCTGCCTAATAAACCTTTCACCGTGCACATATCTCACAAGCCTTCAAAAAGCAGAAAGCCAAGACCCACAAAATGAGTTATATGAAAGGAATAATCCCACTTCCCTCTCCTGACATCTGTAACATCTGCAAGCACACACTCATCCAAACATACAATCAGCTGGTAATCAGTCCCCTTTTCTTAGCTGTCCACAGAGGAGAACATAATCCCACAATTTCACAGATTTTAAATACATTAGAGTATTTCTTAACTATATTAGAATATTTCAGCTCTCTCTCCTACTGACTTTTATGTGCAATATTTTCACTCCCCTATGGAAACACTTTCTGTTTTGTAAATGAAACAAAGGAAAGAACTGACAGAATTTCTAACCAGTTTATAAGTGAGAAAAAGTTTAATAGCTTCTCCAACTTTATTTTGCTCTACTATTTCTTTCTGGTGATGGTTGTGCTTTTTCTGCTATTTGATCACTATTTATTAGGAGATTAAGCATGGAGATATTCCTTTCATTTTACAGATGGCAAATCCAAGATATTTAAAAGGTTACTTCATGTCAATTTTATAGCAAAGAACTCCTTGAATCTCGTGGATTCCCCCTCCCATTTTTTTCATTCACCTTGCAAAATGTTAATGTACATGTAGTCACACTCTTTTCATCTCAATGCATATTGCACAGGGAGGTCTGGAGGCCAAAAAAACCCCAAGTTTTTCTACAGTATTTGTCATGGTGAAACTGTGAGCCCCCAGAATAGCTGCCTGAATATAACCAGAAAGCAGCTTCTCCCTGCTCCTGGTCTCTCAAAGGATATCTGCAACAACCCACTGGGAAATAGAGAGTTAAACTTTTGTTAAAACAAGGCATTCCCCCTCTCCACAAAGCTGATTCATGTGCTGAAAACCCAAAGCCAAGACACTGAGAATGGGAAGTAGAATTAGAGAAGTGCGTCAGTGGTTCTGGGTTCCCCTTTTCTCTTGCTGCTGAACTGCTGCAGCTCGCACGTTCCCAGGACACAAACTTGAGTAACAGCAAGAAAGCCATTCTCTAAATCCACTGAGCTGAAGAACTGCCATCATTTTTGGTGGAATTTCCCTAATCAGTTGGTTCAGTGAGAAGAAAAAAGGCTACTGTGGCCAGTGAGGAACAAGACACTCGGCAGCATTTTAATAAGTTAAGCCATTATGACTTGCTCAGCAGAAACGTCAAGAGGTTTTGTTTGCTTAAAAGGAAACAGTTAAAGTAGCTGTTGGAGTATTTGCAGTGACTCTTTCCCCAGACTCAGAGCTATTAATGACTGTAATTCTGACTGGAGTGTGATTTAGCAATAGTCACGTTGACCCCGCACAGCGTATCATGGGACCATGAGCTCCAACACGCTCAGCAAATATTAACCTGGTTACTACCCAGGACATAACTTTTATTTCTGTTTTTCAGGTGAGGAAATCAAGACTGAAAGAGCATCAAAAGACAGAAAGAAGGAACAAGCTGTGGGAAATAGCAGTGCTCTTGCTGATGAGGCGTTTGTTCAGTAATAGAAATGTCATATTTTGATTGCAGGACAGCAATTTGCTTAAATCAGCCATGGTATTTCAGTGGGACTCTCATTGTGCATGGCTTGTGCAAACCAATACTAAAGGTCAGTGTACTTAACAGCTACATAAAGTTAACATTGTTTGTTGAATGCTGCTGGCCTAATACAGTAAAAAACCCACACAAATAAAGACACAAGGATTTGGTCAGGATGACCACAAGTACAGCAAAAGCCTGTTCAGGGTGAAAGAGAATGAATGCCCTCAATTCTTTAAATAATACAGGACCAATGAATGTCTGCAGTTCTGGTCAGAGCCAGTTCCTCATGTGCAGTAAAACTCTTAGTGAGGAAAAAATGCCTTCGTTTTCAGAAGGTTCCAGTCCCAGTGCTTTTACTCCTCTGCTGCTGTTTGTAAAAACCCAGAGAAAGAGAACAAAAATCTGGCTCAGTGAAATGGAGAAAACATCACACCTGATATCACATTCATCCCATGAGTTAAAGGAACTTTTCCAACCAGAATTACTCTGTTTTCATTCTCAGTGGCGGTCCTTCCCACCCAGGTAATTTCAGGTAAATCTTGCTTTCTTAGCCTCCCTCTGACATTGGAAGGTGCACTACTAATTTTTCCACAGCTGTAAGTAGGGAGTTTCCAAGTCATTCCCCTGCAGAAATGGAAACCTACCAACACAACTCTGGAGGAAAATGCCAATAACAATGTTCATGAAATGGAAGAGACACTTGTCTGGTACCACATGGAAATTAACAATACATTCACCAGGCAAGCTGAAAACCTGCTTTCTAAAATTCTCTGACCTTCAAAGATGGAGACACTACAAACAAGCAGCAACAAGAAAATAGTAAAACACAGGTCTGACAAGTGAGGTGTTTTAGCAGCACTGGAGATAGAGATGCTGACTGATGCTGACCTGGTTTCCTGGCCTTTTTTATCCATTTACATGTGACTGGGAAAACAGATTAATAATGACATGTAAGACACAGACAGGGGACCAAAAACACCTTCACCCATGACTTAAGAAATATCCTTTCATTGGAAATTTCTTGGTGAATGAAACTGAAAAGAGAAAAAGCTGAATGAAGCACTACACTTGAACATTAAACCTTATTTTCCAGTAGCACATAGTTAAATGCTTTATTCCATGTTTGTACAAGGATCTAAAGATATAAACCTGTCACCAAGTATTAGAAACATTATTTCTCAAAAAACCTTAATGATGTAGGGGGTGTCCAATTTCTTGAGCACTTCCATAAGGGAATATGTCTTTAAGAACAGCTCATCAGTTACTTTTCTCTTTAAATTTTTGTATGACTTGAACACAATTTGACTTGAAAAACCTTAAATTGCCAAAAGTGTCTGTAATAACAACTGTCTTGCTATTTTAAAAGAAAGTGGTATCAGGGTTAGAAATGTCTGTATTCAAAACATTTTTTTTTTAATATTCATTCAGTTCCTTTGTTTAACTTGAACTTCTGAAGTTCTTCTTCATCAGACAGAGACTTTGGATTTGGTTTTGGATAACAGTACATGGCTCCACTTCCCCACCAAAGATACACAGATAATACTGACCAATTAAAAAGTGTATTATGAGAAACCACACCATGATTTATCAGCTTCACTGGGATCACAGTCCACGACAGGTAACTCAAGGAGTGGCAGAACTGTACCAGACAGTCATAATGAGTGCTAGGAAATGCCCCTTTGTGTGACCCCCTACCAATAAACAATGTGCCATCTGACATGTAATATATACAAAGCTTCTAAAATACTCCAGAAATATTCTTCCTTGTAAATTACACTTTCAGCAGAAAAACAAAGCCTTCTCCAATAATAACAACTGTTAGAAATCATGCTCCTCAGCACACATCACTTACACACCAAGTACAAGTCCTAAAGTCTTACAATTTAATCCAAAGGCCACTGTGGCCAATCCAAACACCCCCCACTTTAATTAGGATTGCATCCAGCTCCTGCACTGCAGTTGTGTGGCTGCAGCTCAGCACCAGCTCCTAAGGATCCTGTGAGCATTTCCCACCACAGACAGCTCTGACATGATGGAATGAGTGTTTGCCAAATCACCTCCCAGCGCACATCTACCTGCCCTGATTGCTTTTTGGCTCCCACCATGCCCACTGCAGAGCACTCCACTCCCAGCAGCGTTTCAGGGTATGCAGGATTTTGCAGCATCAAGATCTACAAGCCCTGGCTGTTGATTTCACAGGATCTTAAATTCATTTTTAATGTGCGTGACACCTACAGTTTCATTTCCACTCGGGACTGCCAGAAAGCAAAGTCTGAAATGAGCAACATCCTCAGCAAGCTGATTTTCTAAACACATACCCCAAATAAAAACAAACAAAATGCAAACACTACAATTCAAATAAACTAATAAAACTATTTTCTCATAATCTTAGGAGCCTTTTGTCTGCAGGACAAATTAATTGCCTTAATATTTTCAGTTTACATTTTTATAATTCAAAACATGTTGCTTTTGTTTGGCAAGCTTTACACATGCAATTCAGCAAGCCATCAGTCACATCCAGGCTGGGGCTTCCTGGAGGGTGGCTGTTCCTGCTTGCATTACTTAAATTCCCTTCCACTGACCTGAACATCACACAAAATGATACTAAAGCCATTTTACAGATGTAAAATTGTAAGAGAATCAGCCAGAATTCATGGGGGTCTTTTTGTATCTACTCAAAGATATTCATATGATTGTAGCAGAGCTTTTTAAACACCCAAGCAAATATTTTATTTTTTATTTAAACATTTTTATTTTATGTACTCAATATGGGACCCTGGCCATATTAAGTACAGCTAAAATGGACTAATTTGAGAAAACTGCTGCTAGCACACATTGAAGACTTTCTGTTTGCACATCAGCAGTCACTACTGCTAAAGTCTCAACGGAGCAAATTCGATTTAACGTGCGTTCGTTTGACAGTTTAGAACAAACCTCTACAGGTTCTCAAAAAACAAATCAGACAAAAAAAAAATAAAATTTCTCTTCCAGTTTCTGTTTTGCACTCCAAACCCACAGCAGAGCTGCTGCTATGCTGCCAGTGACCCCCAGCCCGTGGCAGTGGCTCTGCAGGCAGGGGAGGCTAACGGGGTATCGGTGTCACAGTTTACTATCACCACGATGACTACATGTGTAAGAAGCACATTCTTCCCATCACTGCACTTACTCCATAAGGAAATCAGAAAGGGCACCAGGCCAAAGTCTGGTAGTTAAGCAGACACACTATCAGGTTTCCCACATTCAAAAAATCTTGCTGCCAGGGAAGCATGAAAACTGCTTCCTCCAGGCTGGGCGGCAGACAGAAAATTAAGCAAAATCTAGGCAAGACCAATACTCTGCTGATCTGCATAGGGCTTTTAAGATTTTTATCTAACTGAAGTCCAGCTTTCAAAACACAGGAGTTTCCTCTTATCACCCAACAGCTCTTTCATTTTCAGCTTCAGTTCCTTTATCATAGCTCCCTGACAGAGCTTTATCTCAAATCATCCCTTTGTGAAAGCCATAAGATCTCCTGAGCAGTTTTTATCTATCTGCAAACACACACATGAAGGCTGTGCCCACTGCAGCCTTTCTCCCAGCATCTTGGCTGAACTGTTTCCAGTGACAAGCTCTGAGCAGCACTGATAGAAGGAAAACCTCCCACAGCCTAACAAACACCTCCTGCTCTGGCAAACTCACTCCCAGCTCCTCTAGGGCAGAGAGCAGCTTCAGGTCCCTCCTGACACGACAAAGAAGGGAACCCAGTTTGTTATATCCAGTGATTTCTGATGTGGGGTATATGGTGGAGAGCTCAGCGTTTAAGGGTGAGATTTTACAACAATTCAGCAGCAGAAGAGCAGAGTGAGTCAGAAATTAGTTTTCTGAACCCACGCCAGCGAGCCCAGCAGGTCAGCCCTGATGGAAAGGTCACTCTATACAGCAAGCAGGTGCAGCCCTTGTGCAAGGAGCCAACAGGCAGAGCTGGGAGACTCTGCCATGGAGCTCAGACCAGGCCCAGGCTTGGGGGAAAGAGCCCTGCCCAGAGCACAAGCAAGGGGAGCTCAGGGTGACTGCTCAGCCCTTGCCTGGTGTTCCACAGAGAGCAAAACATCCCTGAACATCCACAAACACAACCTCTCACAGGAGGCATCAGTCATCTGTACACCAAAGCTCTGTTAAGCAATGAAAGAGTTACAAGACAAGGGCTGAAGTCTTTATTTAATGGCATTTCTCTGCAAAAGAACTCATTTACTTGATGCCCCTGGTATTCACTGCTGCATAACAACTTGGTAATTGCATGTCCCACTGCTACCAGAGCACATGAATGTGCTGGTAAACAACCAGCTCAAGTGAGAGAATTCAATATGAAAACTGAAGTTAATTTTATGCACATGGCTTCATGTTTTGGCTATTTCTGAAAGGTAAATTTTCTGCTCTCTGGCCCCAAGGCAGGATCCATTAGTTACCCATTTCATGTTTATACAGAATCCAGACAGAAAGACACACACTGACTGAAAGACCAGAGGGAAACAAAACTGATTAATGAAAATAAAGTAATCCTACCAGCCTTGATAACAGGCAATATGCTACTCGCTAGTTTAAAAAGGAGCTTTCTTTTATGCTACAGAAAAGTACTCCCTGAGTGGGCAAATATGTATATACAACTGCAGTGGGGATCCCAAAAACCTGAACTGAGGCCAACACAGAGCACACTGAAAACTGCCATTCCCCTCTGTAAGGCAGCACTGCCTGAAATGCCTCCAGACTCAGGCATCCCACCTGCTTTGGTCACTGTCTGTGCCAAGGGTGATCAGCTACACCAGAACACCCAGATCACACATTTCAAGGGCCCACTGCAAAGCCTGATAAGCCAAAGGAAAGCTTCATATCAATTTCAGTGGAAGTTGGTCTAAAGAAGGGTTGGACAACAGACACAGTTTAATTAAACTTATCTGAACTTGGCCAGTCAGAAAAAAAATTCAACCAGCAGGCCTCAAACCCACTGATATTCTGCAAAAAATTTGTGTCACATACCATTGAGTCTCCTTTGGTCCAGCAAATAAACTGTTGTTAAAAATAACACCACCTTGGTAATACTTTTTTCCCCACCTAAGCTGTAGCACCATCAGAATGTCCAATGACAAGAGGAGGGTTCCCCATCCAGTAACAGGGCTCCAGCTTCAATGGAGTGCTTCAAGACAAAGGAGACCAGTGCTGGCATAAGGAAAGACAAAAGACAGTCCTTTACCCCAAAACTTAGTCCTGATGCTGTTTTTGGGGCTACCAGGTTTGTCCTATCAATAATTTCTTCAAGACATCCAGGCAGAAGTACTTGCAGAAGAGCACCATGGAATATTTCCTTATTTCCTTTGGTTTCTACCAAATAAATCCTGCTCCAGTGTGGTTGTGCATCCTGACCCAACAAAAGGAATCCCAGTGAAGAATCCCAGTGCTGGAGAACATCCCTGGTGTTTGAACAGGCACCAGGGCCCAAGGAAAGCCGTTGCTTCAGATGCACGGATGTCACACAAGCCTCTGTTTAAATACTGCAAAGTGGTAATCTCCTGCTTTTGCTACTTTGAAACTGAGGAGGCAAAGGAAAATATTTGAATGTGTAGTCCTGAGGTCAGAGCTGAAGTTTGATTTGGGTTGGTTTGGATTAAGGAGAAACGTCCAAGAACAACTCACTGATTTACTTTATTTCAGGACTTGGCACACAGCTTGGACCAAGCTCAAAACCCAATGACACCGTGCCAGAAAATGCTACGGAAAGAGCAGAGATAGGAGACATCTGGACTGTGTTAGAAACTTAGAGCCATAAAGTCCTTTAAAAATATTCACTGCTCATGTTGGGACTACTCTTGTTTTTGTTTCAAACAATTCAAATGTTAAAACTGTGTTTCAAATTAAAAGGGGAAAAAAAACCCAAACAACACCAACAAAAACCCAAAGCCTCCCCTCCCCCACAAAGAGCAAAATAAGCCAATTACAAAAGTAAAAACAAGATTATTTTAATGACCTCAGAAGAAAAATGAACACTCCTGCAGTGAAAGCAGTAATTCCCAATAGCAGTGCATCAGTGCTCCTACAGCGAAAGTGATAATTTTCAATATTATTGCATCACTGCAAACTTCTCACGCAAGTAGGACAGCAAATGCCTCCTATAAAAACACAGCCTCTCTGATTATTTGATATTTCTGCTTTGACACTGTTCTAGCCTGTCCAAGGCACACTGAAAACAGTGGCATTACCCAAAAATCTTCTTGTGGTCTGGGTTCTAGGATGTAACTGGAAAAAATATTTTTCAATGGTCATTTAATTGTTTCCATCTTAATTCCACGTATTTGGCAGCAGTCATGCTGATCACTTCGTAGTTCCTTAAATGCAATGTAATCAGTTGTGCACTCCCTTTCCAGGAAGGCCCTTACAAAAATGAATGGAAGGAGATGCACTTGGGAAAAGAAACAGCTATTGTCAATGTTTGGTAGTAGGAGAAACACAGCACAAATTATTCACAGAGCTTTATCAGAAAGCCAAGTGGTTTTATAAATGGATTTGTCTCAAAAATTCCAATTGATGCTGCCTAATTGATTAAGCCTTGAAATAAATCTCTGAGTGGGAGCAGAGAGGGCTCCCCAGCCCTTTGCCTGGTGGGCTGGAGGAGCACAGGAGCCCCCACACTGCAGCCCCAACCCCAGGTGAATAATCAACCATTTTGCTTTTATTCAACACTTTCCTTGCCTGCAGCTTTCCCCAAGTGGAGCTGCCTGACAGCAGTGTCAGTGAGGTGCTGGGGTCCACAGAGTCCCTTTTTCCCTTTTCCCTCTCTGAGAATGACTTTTGAGAGACCAAGGCCTTTAACAATCCTGAGATCTTTTAAGATCTCACAAAACACGGCTCAGGCTGGCAGAAAAGGAATTTCTCTGCACAGAAATGGCATTTCCCAAAGCTTGTAGCATGTGAAGAATCCATTTTAGCTTAAAAAAATAATTCTCCTTAGAAGGCAAGGTAATTCTAGCCTAACCTGTCTTCCATTGCATGTCCAAGCAGGACAGTTATGAGCAAATAACAAGCAAAACCAGAGTACCAAGAGAACAGTGTGCACAGCTGAATTCAGGACTGTGACCAAAGCTGAGGCTCAAGTATTACTCAAGCACGTTTGAGTGGCAGGTCCTTAAATTATTCTCCAATAGTGAAAACTTCTGTTAAGAGTGGATTTCATCTAAAAACATAGTACCTACCACTTGTCAGGGATACACTTTAATTTTATTTTTTTTTTAAATCAGCCAGCACTTCACTTATTCCATATTCTTGATTATTTTTACCAATTAACAGGACATGGTATCCCATTCTTCCAAGTACATGCCTTGGCTGAGCAAGGACTATTCTGCATTCAGCACCGTGCATCATTTCCGGCAGCCCAGCTCCAGGAATAGAAAACCAAGGGAAGCAAGACAGGCAGACAAACAAACCACTGGGATACCTGAAAACCCTGGAGATACTGTAGCTATTGTCATTTACACCCAAGCTCCTCTGAGGCATTCTGACAGCGCCAAATGTAGATGAAAGTAAAGAATTAATGGGCTTCTTGGAAGCGAAAAGAATTCACAGAATTAGGCTTGTAAGCAAAGCAAACAATCCTGAACTAAATCCTGCAAAGGATATTTCTGCCCACACTGAACACTGCCCCATTCAGCACAACACACTCTGTTTGATGACTGCACCACATTTGTTCAGTGCTCAATGACACACCTCACTGAAGATTATTAGTTGTGTCATCTGCAAATTCTTTGGTATTTCATGGCTCTGATGTTGCTCCTATCATTTGTCATTTGCACCAACTTCTAAACTCCCACCAAACACATATCACAGCATTTCACATGCAGGACAGGAGACAGAATTGGCAGCTCTCATTCAAAACATTTTATTTCAAAAGACAAAGTACAGGAGCACAGAAAGAACAGGAGTACAGAAATAAATACCTGCTAAAGATTTTACTTTAGATTAACATCTCTGCTACCAATTAACCCCAGCTGTGATGGTCATGCAACAACACCAAGGCAGAAAAGTCCTTCCAACCCAATGGAGTTGGGCCAAATACAAAATCATCTTCCCCCATCATCCAACAACAAACAAACCCTTTTTGCTGCAGATAATATTCTTCTCCTACTTCCCCATTATAACTCATAAAGCCAAATCAAGGAGGACAGATGCAGGCCTGAGCTATAAAATCCAGATTTCATTTCCTATCGCTCCCTTCCCCGAGGAGCTCAGGGGTGTTTAGATTCTGGGCTGTGGTTTAAGTCCATCTGTGTTCCTCAAGTATAAACATCTTCATTGAAACCAGACTCATCCTGCACAGCCATTCATTTAGTGAGCTCATCTCTGAGAGACACGGGCTGGCACATTTCTATGACAACCCAAAAAAAAAAAGAAAAAAAACCCCAAAGAAACCCCAAAACACCACCAGCTTGGCACAAATTAAACATCTTTTTAAAATCCTATTGTTCCTGAGGCTGCTTTCTTTTCCTCTAGCACCTATAGCTGCCTTGGACATACTGCCCATAACACCAACCCTCCCCTAAACTGGGCCTCTTTCCATAGGGAAACAGAAGCATTTTGTAAGATTTCCATGTGAGGAGGAGTGCTCAAAGAATAAAAGAATCAAAGCAAAGGAAGTACTGTCCTATCAGTTCTCAACTGAGCTAGACATACATATACATTCTAAAGACACAGTTCAGAGAGGAACCTAAAAGCCTGTAAAAATGTTTCCCCCTCAAAAACTCACCTCTTTAATAATGAGTCCAAGTAGCTTGTTTTGTTTAAATCTCCAGCTTTGGGTTAACTCTTGATAACAAAAATTAGAAGTACCATTTTCTCTCCTGGAAGAACAAGCTTCACCATTTGAAAAATATGCTCTTTTCCCTTGCTGGACCTCAATATGGCTTTTTGCTTTAAGCCATCCTAGACATGGGCTTCAGCTCAAGCTGCTGATACACTTTCTTAAAGCAAAACTTATTTAGAAGTCCACACACTAAACCAACTCAGTGTCAGAAGAATAAAGCAGCACTTTCTCTGATATATGCTGCCATGTAGAATTCATATTGTCTTTATGGCTGTTATTGCATCCCCTCAAATCTCTCACTGGCAGCTTACACAATTCATTAATTGTAAGTAGTCAGGATTTTTTTTACTAGTATGGCACAGATGCCAAATCACTCTCAGTGATTCCCAACAAGAGAGAAAGATGCTATGAGTAAAAACAATGGAATGGGCTCCCAGGATCTAGGCATGCCAAGCCACAAATATAATGCCAAAAAAATAATTCCTTTTTTTTTTCTCTCCTTCACTCCACCTTAATTTTTTGAGATTCAGTCTCAGGCTGGACTTTGTTGAGATAGGGAACCTTCTGTGGCTTCTGCTAAGACTCCACCTGTTTGCAACACCTAGAGCCATGTGATCACAGAAATAATAAATTACAGGAATAAAGAGACTGATTTTTCTTTTTTTGGGTCATAGAAACCTCAAGTGTAACTTTGTCTACTATGGTCAATCCTTCCTCCTGGCATCATTCAAGGTTTCCCAGTCACAGCTAGACTGTACTCATCAACTCAATGATTTTCATCTCTGCAGTGTTTTGACTTGATCTTTTACTCACAAGTCATCTTGTTTAATTTGCTTCAGACATTTTTCCACACACAGTTCAGAGCAGAGATACACTGCCAGGCAAAGTACTGAAATGTTCCCAAAGGCACAGATGAATGAAAACTCAGTGATTAGTGGATATAAAAGGTACCTGGCACAGAAGAAGAGCACAGCTATCAGGTTATGGCTGTTCATGGCAGGTGTGAGCTCGAGTGATGCCATGAAACCTCTGTGAGCTCCTGGTGGCATTAGATGGTAGAGAGACAGAAAGTGTCTAAGTCCAGCCCTAAGGTCTCACTGAAACTACCAAAACCCTAGATAGCAATGGCACATAAAGCCACAAAAATGGGCATTTCCTTTCACTGACCAGCTCTGCTTGGCCAACGATCAAATCAAAAGATGTAAGATACAACTTTGCATTTAAAAATTCAACAAAGATGCAGTACTCTTGATTTTGGCTAATTTCTAGTCAAAAGAAAAGTGCATCCTTTCTTTTCAACAAGCAGCTATATAAGTGGCAAACTGTATTTTTCTGTGCAATGTTTGCCATACCATAAAACCAATAAAAACTCAGTCTGAAGCACAGCCTAAGAGGTCACATGATAAATTATGGTAAATGCCACAGGACCCACTCTGTGCTAGCTCTCACCTAAGCCTACAGTGGGCAAAAGAGTCAGAAAAACAGGCACTTGGGCAAAACCAGAATCACAGTACAGCTGATTCTGTGTGATATCTATCACACACAGCAAGACTGATTTCCGTAAGTGTAGCACATTCTCTTCTCCAGTTTAAATCTGCAGATGGTGGGCTGCAGTGTTTATGTTCTGCTGCCCACACATGGCATCAGATGTACCCACTGGGAACACATCACTGTCTGCAGGAGATGAGCACCCATCCATTCCAGAACAGACCACACAAAATCATTGTATTTCCAGGTCTCTGCAGGGCTATCCTATGATACACCCTCTCTCTATTAAATAGAAATATGTGCCCCTGCTGCTGTGGCCAATGCAATGGCTGCAGATGGTGATCAGCCACAAGCAGGAACCACCCATCCTCCTGCTGCACTGCACTGAAGAGCCCAGCAGCTCCCTCCTCATCTCCACTGCTCACATTTCTGGGCACTCAGAAATGCACATTTTTACACAGCTGACTTTGTCCACACAGCTGATAGGTAATAGGGCAAGAGAAAATTCAAGCTACACAGCAACAGGGCAAATATGATGGACAACACAAACAAACTCTTTCTACAAAGGTCAAGATTTACTGACAACCAGAGAGATCCTGGGTTTTTTCCTACACAGATGAGACTTTCAGTTCCCTGATGAGGAAATGAAGTGATGTGACATTAAGCAGCTCATGAATCTCTTCAATTAATGCATTCTGCACAACGGAGACTTCCAGGGAATTATCTGCAGCCACAGCAATGCCTCATTCCCATCGCTTGTCCCTGGGAATGAGTCACTGCAATTCCCACATTCTTGCCGCAGGCAGAGAGCTCAGGACTATTCCCGGCCTTCCTCAGGCAAATGGCTGGACTCAAACACTGAAACTACTTGCACAGAACTTTAATTAAGGTTACCTTATTTTCTGAAACTATGGGGGTATATTTGCCACCAGCTCCCCACTCCTCATGCTGATTAGGGCTCATGCTACAGGAGATAACATTTCCATCCATCACCTTCAGGGAGCAACTGAATAGTGTGCCAAACAATCATGCAAAAGAGGGTGAAGAGGAAAAACAGAGTTCTGAGATAGGTGGAATGCCTTACTGCTCCCCATGATATGATGGGTCAGGAAGATCAGCTTCATCTGCAACTCTTCATTGGCTCTCCCAAGCCACCAAACTCTTTACAGCAATACCATGCCAATTTAAAAGAGATTTTACCAATATTAAACTAGCTTGGAGAATACAGGGACATGACTGTGGCTGGTTTTACACATTTAGGAATATTGCAATTTTAATTAAAAATAAAAAAAATCCCCAGAAGAGACACAAAATCTGTGTTACAAGTGTTTTCAAAACTGAGAAAGCCTTTGCTGAATACAGCTAGTAGTCTGTGTTTCATGTGATTTGCAAACTAGAAACAATGGAATTTTAGGCCAGGAGGGTGTCATTGACTAATGGGGGTTCTCCCTTCCCTCTAGAGTGTAGGTTTATAGAAGAGTAAAATCATGTTCTCCAGGCAAGTTTATATGAAATGATTTATCTCTAGCCAGCTGCAGTCAAACATCTGCTTGTTTTTATTTCACTACAGAGAGATTCACACCCCCCCCTTATCTCCAGAGGCAGCCAAGATTATATCCAATTGTAAAGAGAAACCTCCAGCAATTATCAAAACTAAAATTTAAGCAGTCAAGTAACACAGAGGCCACAGATGCACCTAAGCCCCACCTAAGGCTGAAGAAGTCCTGTTTAATGAACAGTCTATTGACTTTAAGGCAGAGATATCACCTTTGTATCCCGTGGTTTACACACAGATCTGCCCAAATACATTGAGGTATTTCTTTGTTTTGAGAATCCCTCACACATTCCACATGGGATCACACAGACAGTGCTCATGTGGTCAAATAAAGTTTGTGAACCCATGCCTTTATAGCTTTTCCATATTAATCTGCACTCTGGGCATATATCCAATTAAAGCCTCATGTATAGATCACTAGGTTACTAACTGGCTTGCATACTGGGAGGAAGGGAAATAACAAGCTCATGACTGCACAATTTAACAGTGCCTCTGCTTTCACTTTTACATGCACCAGTCTTTTTTAATCTATTCTTCCCATAAATAAAGAGTAATGACGCTTGCTGAAGAGCAGCTCGGGCCCCTGCATGCTGGAACACACAGTAGCTGATGCAGAATGCATTCACATTAATCCTAACTCCAGTGCAAAGCAGACAAGGTCTTTTCACAAACAGGCTACAAAAACAGGAAGCAAAGGGGGGAAACTTCACAGTGTTTGGAAACAGCAGAGCATTGTTTGCACACGTTTTTCTTACAATTCCAAAATAACAAAACGGGTAACGCGAAATCTGAGCACAGCAAGAGCCTTAGATCAGACACAAAGGTCTCAAGACAGAAGCACTCTGAAGATCTCCAGGTACAGACTGTACAGCAAGAAGATGCACAGGGTAAGTTTGTTCTCTTATTCCTGCTAAGAAAAATCTAACAAGCAGAGACACAACCTCCCGAAGGGTTGACGTTAAACCCAGATAATGTCACACAGCACTGCATCTTTATCTCAATTAAAGTGGGCATGATAAATGTAGAGGCATTAGGAAACACACAAGCCACCAAACGTAAACATTCCCTCCATTTTTCAGCTGTGCTCACAAGGGAAGGTACAATGGCTCGGGCCTCACACACTGTGGGCTGGCACTGCCCTGTGTGAAGAAGCTGCCCTGGGCACAACATCCTTTGGAGATGAGTCAAAAATGCTCCAGTCACAGGCATACTGCAGCCACCAACCCAGAGAGCACACAGATCCATCCAACCCCTACCCCTAAGCTGCTTTAATTCTTTCCTCCCATCACATCCTTCCTTTCCCCCTCTCCTTCAAGCCCGCTCAGGCTATGCTGCACTACCATGAACAATACACAGATAATGCAGATAATTAGTGCTGCCTCAATCCCAACCCATCCCAGGTTTAAAACTGACCAACCTACACTCCAGCCCACAGGCACAGGGCATAAGGGACCTGCTCCTGGTTTTGGGTAAGCACCACCAAGGGCTGGGTGGTTTCCCACGCTGTCTGTCTGCACGAGGGAGCAGCCTGACCCACAATCAACTCCCACAACAGATGATATGATTTCACCATATTTAAAGTAAATTAGTCAACACAAGTCACCAGGGACATCTGAAATCACTTACAGTAAATCAGGAGGTTAATATCAAGGGAGGCAGAGACACCAAAAGAAGCATATACAGGTGTTAGTCAAGAAGCTTCTAGAAACATCTCCCAGTGGCAACAAATTTTTCACTATAAACATCACAGAAAGAAGACATTGCAGTCTTCAGGGCAAATGCTGGGCTGCAAAGGCAAAGTGGTTACCTGGAAGGGGTATGTCAATATTTAATACCAAAGTGCATGTCTGGTCCTGCACATTTCATTTAATTTCAAGCTTTTCCAGCCTTATTTCCTGTTTCATTCACAGCAATCACAAAAGATTAATTACCCAACCTTAGGAAATGTGTTTCCATTCAGACAAGACATGTCGACTGTGTCTCTACTTTCACCTTCAGTTACAAAGTTGTGTGCCAACACAAGTTTTATGCTTGCTTCAATGTCCACATTATTTGATTGCAAAGCAGACAGGATTTTCAGTGCCAAGACTCCACTCTGACCATTTGCTCCTCTAGGAGAGAATGAGCCTGCTCCATGGCTCCGGATGTCAGGCTAATTTTTAGTTAAAAATTTAAAATCTTTCCTCAAAAGTCAGCATTGAAAAAAGAAAAGCAAAAACACCAAAACAAACAAGAAAGAAAAAACTTGGAGGATCTGAAAGAAACACAAGGAACAGAAAGAAAAACTAAAGTAATGCTGCATAATTTGCACTTGAGTACTATCTTTCATCAGTGCTCTTCCCTTCCATATAGGGGCTGCATTTTCATACCAAACATGATAGGGAATACTCCTTCAAGCCCTCATTACACAGCTGGGGTGGCTATTCCCTTAGTATGGAATATCTGAAGAATTACCTGTGTTTCTGCACTGAAAGAATAAGCTGAAGCTCCTTTTCAAATTCAATAACTGTGCCACTATAACCTATTTACTAAAGGCAGAGGTTTACAGCAATTGCATAGATTTTCTTCTGGTTTAAACAATGACTGAATGACATCTGCGACATGACGTTGTTTTCTCTTCCTCCAGACACCCAAATAAACCTCTCTGTTCCACGTTCCTGTGGATAAGGAACACAACTGCTCCACGGAACATGATTAATCTTCCACAAGGAATCAACAGGTACCCAAACTACAGGCATGAATTTCACTGCTGAGCAGCAAGACAAGGACACCGACAGACCTCATTCCACACAGTCCATGGAAGGAGATGCAAATCTCTGCTGTGAAAGTAAATGCTGTTCTTCAAGAACCACTGGGCCTTTCACAGTTTCGTTCCCCTCCTCCCACCTTTTTCTCAGAGCCAGGTTACTGAGCAAAGTGCTCAGGTGACAGAACACCAGAGCCTTTGGAGGCAGGCAGGCTCACGCCCCCATCAGTGACACACAGAAACCTCTCAATGTGCAATACCCCTGGGAGCTGCAGCAGCAAACACCACTCACATCCCCAGCCACAACAACTGCAGGGCCACCAGGGAAAAAACAGCTGAAGAACTGCATCATCTCACACAGATCCTTGATTTAAGGGTCCACATGAAGTTCTGCTTTCAGTTTCCTACCTTCTTACGGCTCACGCTGTACCAGAAAGAAACACGGTGTTTTAGGATGCCTCTGTAGTCATAATCTTCTCAAGGGATTCCTAAATTTATGAGCTCAACATCAAGAAGTCTGTGTAGTAAATCCAAGGTTTGAGAAGGGAGAGAGAACTGCCAATCTTTCCACAAAGAGGAATCACAGCATCCTGCTTTTCTTTAACAATTTTGCAAGCTCATTCTCATCCTGAACATTTCAGTGCAGTCAAGGTTTCCCTGACTTACTCTTAATTTCTGAATT
This sequence comes from Melozone crissalis, assembly GCF_028551555.1. NCBI lineage: Eukaryota > Metazoa > Chordata > Aves > Passeriformes > Passerellidae > Melozone > Melozone crissalis. Next base: position 4,728,609 of record NW_026535785.1, read on the forward strand.
CAGTCTTAACAGCCTCTGAAGCAGGAGCAAAGTGGTAGGCTGTCAGAAGTGACTATTAGGAGAACACACAAAGCACACACGCTGCAGAAAGCAGAGACTTGAACTGATTGGCACCTGGCTCCCTGGCAGGTATTTTCTGTGCAGGAAGATTGAAGGGTAGCGAGAAGAGCGCGACACTCGGGGCCACGCTCTGCTGTCACTCACTCTCCCACGCTTCCACTCATTTTTAATGACATTTACAACCATTAAGAAAATTAATAGCCATCAAAATCAGGAGGGAAGATGCAGCCTAGCAGACAAAGCAAAGGAAAATCATTTCTGCTCCAGCTCCCACCAGTGATTTATCAGGAGCATTAGGGCAAGGCACTGCTGGTCCTTGGTGTCCAACCTTAGGGGCCTCCTGGGTGAACCACAGATCCATACACCAACTAAGAAACTGCAAAGTAAACATGAACTAACAGTGGCAAACATGTCAGATCTACATTTATTTCTTTGTTTTCCCCACATACAAAAATACTGGCCATAAAGCACTTGGAGATGGTTGAAACCCAAAGATTACTATAATGAAGATACGCTGTCATCCAAAAATAATTTTTTATCCCTGTTTTAAAGGCCAAAAATAATTCCTCTTCTTTTTTGTTCACAGGTCAAACAGACATTTATATTTATGGAAAAAATCTACACACCCTTAGTATTTTGATTAAAAAGTTGGAGTCCACTTGGCAAGTTTCAAAATCTTTTTTTTAAAGCAGACTCTACTTTACTGTTAATAATGCCCATCCCTAGAAATGGATAACAAAGTCATTCAGTTTTATTCCAGACAGCAAAACCAGCCTGCTCACAATACTCACTAGTTTTATTACAGTAGCAAACAAGAAACTCTGGTGGTACAACAGATTTCCACTACAGCAGGAACAGCATGGTAAGAGGCACCTGCCAATCCCAAACACTTATATTCAAATAGCCAAAACACTGGGAAGAAACAAAAAAAGCAATATCACAGCTTCACCATTGAGAAATACCTGCTCAGTATTGTTTGAAATGTACTGCAGGGAACACACCATGGGGAATCTTTAGATTTTTGGGGGGAAAAAAGGTGTTCTTTAAAAAATTGTCAGAAATCTCTCACTGCAAATGCAATTACCTAATGTTGCTCAGTTGATGTTAATTGTCCCTACATAAATCAAAAATGAGGCCACTTTTTTGTTTTCACAATTCTTGCCTTACCTTTAGGTTTACATCATCAGAAATCTCATCCATAAAATATGCATGGACATTCACACACTTCAAAAGATGTAGAACTTATTTCTAAGAAAAAAATACTATCTCTGATTCTGATCTGCTGATACAGTTTCTCTTTAGGTCTAAGAAAGACATTATGCAAAATATAAATGTAAAATAATTGTATTTGGGAATACAATGATGTATTCTAAACAAAACCCTCTGATTTAGCTTCATCTCAGCTTTCTTCTAAGGCAACACTTACTGTACCACATGTGGCATCTTTGAAAACAAAATCTTACAAAACCTAAATCCATTTCTGTGTGCTAATAAGGTTTGAGTTTTAAATTTTTCAAAAGGAGAAAAATATTTCATTTTATTTAACCTTTCTTTAAGCAGTAGAAATCCAAGAAAGAAAAGTTCCTTAGTGACAGTGCCAAGCATTCAACATTCCTATTCTTAATATCAAGAAATTAGTGATCTGGAGTTTAAGAAGCGTTAGATAACCATTTTTCAGTCATCTTTTCTGAAGTCCTGGTAATTACTCTTTTAATCAATGAAAGCAATTATTCCTTTAAAATTTTTCTTCCATTGAGAAAATCATGCAATCCTTCAGGCACAGGAATAAAACTTTGGGGAAGTTGCAGCATACTTTGAATAGTGCAAGAACTCTTACCCCTGAAACAAGCTGATATTCTGGGCAGACATGGGAGAGGAGCTCCAAGGGCCCAGGAGAGCCTGGCTCCATTTTAAACCTCTCACTTTGCCACGGCCTCAGAAGTGAAAATGGCCACAGGTGCAAATATCCAGCAAGGTAACAGCAGAGGCAGCAGCACCATCTTCCTCCCCCTTCCAGGAATTGGGAGCAGCTGCTCCTGCAGAGGATCCACCCTCCTGCAAACTCCAGCCACAACCACAGACCACAGCAGCACTTCAGCAAAGTTTGATACCAAATGGGGGAAAAGAGAGCTACTTGCAGCAAGCAGCATTTTTTCCTTAATAAAACTCTATTGTCTGAGGAAGGGAGACAGGACAGAGCTGGCACAGAGCAGCAGTGATGGCTGGAGGATTCTGAGTGATGTTTTCCCCACAGATGAATGTCACAAATTCGATTTCCACCAGGACAGCATTGGCATAAAATGGGTGCCAGAGCAACAGCTTCTACACCAGTTCTAACCAGGAATAAGAGGGAACTTTCCAGCAACCCTCTGGCTCATGGCAGAGCCATTCCAGCCACTGCAGGTCACTCAGCACCTTGAGATCTGCCAAGCAGAGGGAGAAAATGGGGCTCTGAGAGCTGGACAAGGCTGAGAGGAGAGTCAGCCATGCCCCCAGCCAGCAGCCAAGAGTGAGCTGCACCGTGATCCCTCCCTGAACCTTCCTGGCCCTCTGAACAGCACATCCTGCCATTCACAGCACAGGCAATGAATGGTAATCCCTCTCCTCAAATTACCCTCCTGATTTCAGCAGAGCGAGACCAAGAATGTACGTGACTGAGTGTACTTCCAGTTCAGATTTAAGTAATTGCAACTTGACGAGTTTCTTAAGCTCAGTTAGTAATGGCACACATCTAGCAGAAGCACTCAAATCCAGAAAAAACATATGCCTTTTTATTAAGTTTCTCAAAAAAGGAAAAATACTTAATGTTATTTAAAAGCTTACTAAAAACTCAGATTAAAGTAGAAGAGCATAGCCTTCACCATACCCTCATGGCCTGGACACCTGGCAGGTTACCTGCTTTTATTTCATTCTATTGGCCCTGTCCCATCAGTCATGGGACAGCCCAAGGGGCAAAGTCAACAAATCACTTTAAGTACTGGAAATGGCAGCACTGGTAACACCACAAATCCTGGAACATGAGTCCCCCTCTTCCAAAACCTAGAGAGTATTGTTAAATGCTCCTGATTTTTAAGCCTGTGAAGTAAAGGCCTTTAAACTTAGCATCTGGTTCTGACTTCGTGTTTTCCTCCACAACCACAAGAGCTAAAACTTCATTCACCACTGACGTGATCAGTTATAATGTATGCTTTTCAATTGTCTTTTCCCTTTCCTGGTGTTGTCCCTGCATTCTTACATATTGTGCAAAACAGGAAAATTTTACGCAATGATTTAATAATACATTTTTTTTGGCACAGATTCCAGCCTGCCATGTTTCCCGCTCTCTTCTTTCTCAGCAGTCTGGCGGGCTGTGCACTGAAACACATCACCTCCCTGATCCAGTGAAAAGGCACACAACAAACCTGCAAAAGGTTCAGACAGAGAGAGCGCTCCCCAGCCAGCTCACAGAGATTTTTCTCAACCTGACCCTGCAAACTGTTATGCACTTACCAAGGATGGATTGACAGGGTATGGCACAGATGGAGAAATGAACGGCACAGGCCAGGGCTGACTCAGCCAGCGCTGCTGCCAATGACACTGCATCGGCAGACGGTGCAAAAAAAGTTATTTTATTGAGCGCACATACATGCACAAGCTCTCTGAATGGATTATACATGCTGAAGTATCAATCATCCTCCAACACCTGGCTGTTTGTGGAATCAAGCACTATGTTACCTGTGAACACACAGAACCAAACTGATGCAAACTAGCACTGGTCAAAACACCAATAAACAAGCCACAATCTACCCATGCAAGCCACAATCTAATTACTTCCAAAGACTCCAAAAGGCTTGAACTATTTGAGGTAGGTCTCTTTTCTCATAAATCCTATACGAGGGGATGGCTAAAACCCTAATAGGTTAGCCATACTTATTAACATAGAAGGAAATTATATCATGTTAAACTCATCTGTTACCTAGGAACTTCAAAAGTATCAACAAATTGTATGCAATAAATTGAACAGTTCCCCAACAATCACTCTTTTCTATGTACTAAATCTACCAGCTTTTTCCTCCAAAAAGGCCCCTCAGTGCACACAGCTCTGTGATTGATTTTGGTGAGACCTTCAGCCTGTTCTCCCAGAGCTGCTAACAAAGCAAACCCAACCCTGCACACTGGAACATCGATGCAGATGGGACTCAGCCTCTCACCTCTGAAAAACCAAACATTCTTGTTGAGTTTCACAGAACCATGAAGTGGTTTGGGTCGGAAGGGACCTTTAAGGATCCTTTAAGAATTCCATGCCCTGCCATGGGCAGAGACACTTTCCACAAGTCCAGGTCGTTCCAAGCCCTGTCCAAGCAGGCCTTGCACACTGCCAGGGACCCAGGGGCACGCCAGCCTCTCCGGGCAGCACATCCCTTCCTAGAAGGACTTCACCCCACCTTGGAGGACCCAGCAGACTCTTCCCATCACTACTATAACCACAGTTATAATGTTCCACTACAAAAAAATATAAAATATTATTCAGAGCTCCAGAAAGGCCCAGCCCTGTGAGGGATGTGAGCTCTTGCAGGCCCTGCTTTGATGCAGGATCAGGTCCCAGGGAGCAGCAGAGGCAATTAAGAGCCTCTCCCATGGGGACTATTACCACCACCTAGTTACTAGCACCACATCTTTACTCCCCAGCCAAAAGGAAAAATGAGGCACAAGTATTTCTGAGTATCCTTTTTATTTATGTTCCTGAACATGTAAAATTTACTGGCTGGGTGCTAACACTAATAGCCTTGAGAGCTCTCACTCTGTCAATGAATACAGCTTCTGTTTTCATATTTTATATATGCTCTGTGACATATAAACACATACCTTAACACTACTGACTTATAAATATGCTTTTTAACCACTGCAGGAACTATATATGCAAAGGTATGTTTGATAGGCATTAAACAACTTTAAAGAAATATCATTTTAGGTTTTCACCTGTTGAACTGCTAACTAATACAGCAATAAAATAAGTTTGTCACAACAAAGCAATATTCCATTAAATCACCAGGTCTTCAGAAAAATTTGGGGTTTGCTAATGCAGGCACATGCCTGCCTTCACTTGTGAAAGAGAATCTCAATTTCATCAGTACAGATAACATGGAGCGATTTGTTCTCAATTTGCAGAGAATTCTAAATTGTCATGGCTTTTATGCAAATTATGGCACTCAGTGCTCTTTCTGATGCACCTGAGCCAAATACCTGGGAGACAGCAGCAACCCAGAACAAGCAAATATATGTACACCCAAAACCTATAGCTACCACTTCTCATGAAATGGAAGCCAGCACCTGTAACAGTAAACCATAAAAAATATTCAATATAAATGTTAATTTATCGTTCCATTATTATAACAAATTAAAAAATCTAAAATTTCTTTATTATTTATACATGTAATGATGGCAGACACACCAATCTAGTCACATTTGCAGAGCCTCATCAATAGTGCAGGACTTAAAGACAGCACTTGGTTTACTGAATTGTTTTTTATTATTATAAATTCATATTAATTCTTCTTGCAATCTGGATAATACCACAATATTCCTTTTTCAGGAAAGCTTTAAAAAATTCGTCTTGTGAGATTGTTTTGAAACTTTTGAGCTCTGCATAATACTTCCCACTTGAGCTAATTGTTTTTAAAGGGAAATTTAATTTTTAAAAGTGTGTTTTTCTAACTAATGGGAATCTGTGCTAAAGTAAACAATGAGTCCAGCTTGATAGGAATTTTTGCTCTATCTTTACCAAAATAAGGAAGGAAAGACATGTAATAGCATGCTGAAACAAATGCAGTAGCAGAATTGTTGAATTTTAAAAAACAATTAGAAGACAATTTTCTACTCCACTTCTCCTCTTTGAAACAGATCATTCTGCCCTGCCTCATTTAATATTAACTGGGTATGTTCTTGTCTCTAGAAGAAAACACAAATGCAGTTCCCTAATCCACTCACATTCTTGTTTCAAATGCATTTACAATTAGCCAGCCTGTCAATAAACCATTGTCCTCACACATCATGTCTGCACAGAAAATGTTTAAAAGAAACTCAAGTCTGTTCAGCATTGCCACCAGCTTCGAACAAAACATTTACATTACACCCAACCCACCTGCCAAGGCAACACCGAGAAATATGAAATGGGCATGAAAAGCCAAAGTTTCCACCTCCTTGAGGGATATTAATGAGTAACCTCATGGTTTCAATAAAGCCTTATCTTCCCAGATGGGAATTAGAGAGGTCATCCCTAGGCAGAGACAATGAATCACGTATTTATTCTTCCCTTGTCTGCTGCACATACATATGTATCACAAGCCCTGCCTGCAACCCAGGACTTTAAAACTCACTGCCCTCAACATCTACAACCCACCTGTGCGAGAGAAAGAATGAAAGGGACATGAAAGAGACCTGAAAGAGACAGAACAGTCATGACACCAATGTTTAAACTACTGAAAATGAAATTGCACATTTCTCTTGAAGAAAGGGTTACTCCTAACCCCACCCTGCCCCTCCCAAAAAAGAAAAAAAAGTAAGAAATATTACATTTCACTTTGTTTCTGTATTTGTTTTTACTATCACTGCCCCTCAAGCTGTGCAAGGACAGATCTCACTGGTGAAAAAAAAAATTAGTAAGGGTGCTACATTTGAGTTTGGTAGGTGTTTATAAAATAAACATTATTCCTCCCATGGGGGAGAAAGTCAAATTCATCCCCAGGCAAGCTGCTGTCTGACAAACAAAGTTTTTAAGTGTCAGAATTTCCTACTGGGACTTTAGCATTTACAGTAATAAAACATAACAGAAAAAAAAAAACTACAGATCTGTATTCACTTTCTCCAAAAAACCTTTAACCAGAATGAAACCCTGGACATGATGCGAGTGAAACTGCAATGGTGACACTGTGCTATATTTAAGCAATTCTTTGAGAAATGAAAACATGGCACAAACAATGGAAACACACATAAATCAGATGAAGTCCTAACACCTACAGTTATGGGACTGCCCACAATTAATACCTTTCTGCATTTGTTAAATGGGTGCATATGCCAATTCAGAATACACTTATTATTTTTATTTTATTAACACGGATTTTAATTGAAATGGTCACTTGTCATCATGTCAAAAAATGCACTTTATAGAGAACATTATTTTTTTCCAGCCACTTTTGCTAAAGTAAGATGGCCTAACAGTTGCTCCATTGCATTCTTGCATAGCACTTTTGCTACCAAAAACTATCTTGTCAGCACAAAAATTGTAGTTGCCTAAATAAACAACAAAACTGGTTATCTCTCTAAAAAAGTAGGTTAAGTCTCATTATTCAGACTTATATATGTGGGCACATACCATGTCTATTCATGGAATAAACTATAGATGAATAATCCATACACAAACTAATGCTAACTTCTATATTGCAGCCCAGGGACTGACAAGTAAGAGCTTGTGGGGAGAAGAATTTAATTCTAATGTATGTCTCAAGTGACAATAAAAAGGACATAAAGTGCCTAGAATCAACAAATAACTTATCCTCTGTACTCAGGGACATAATTTGCCAGATCTGGATTTAGGTGTCATTACAACTTTTGCTTTCAAATGCAAAACAAAGTGATGTTATTTTCCTGTTCAATTTTATTCGTGTTATATAGAATGCAGTAAAACTCGTCATGCCAGAGGATTTGCAAAGGGATGATGTGAAGGTTAATTACTGGCTGCTCATAAAGCATCCTGCCTGTCGAAAGCCCCATGTGTAAAAATGACCTTGTTATCAAAGCTGTTGAGTGCTCCCAACAGCCACTCTCAATGGGCAGAATGGATATTTTTCTGCAGCTCTTGAAAACCAAATTAGTTGCATTCAAATATCTACCTCCAGTTTGAGGAGGTTTTGGCATTGTGCCTGTACCCCATTTCTGTAGGGGGTGGGTGTTAAACTACCAGAGATTTTGCTTAAATCACACATTTCCAGCTCGAAATGAAAAAGATTAAAATGTAGGTGTATCACAAAACGAAGGTCTGAAAGATACCTGCTAAACCTACCCACAGAGGCAGGCAACAAGTGAATGCAGATCTTATCCTTGTGCCCTAATTACCCCCTGGAAACCAAAGACACTACTTAAAACAATAAAGCACAGGTATTTCTGTGATCAACCCTATTTGTAGGGTGAGTTAGCACTGGGAAAAAATGATAAGGCACAAGACCAAGCACGAAGAGCACTGCTCAACAAAATGGAGCCTGCAATGCTACGCACAGTGCTTTGCTATCTTCTTGCTATTTATACACATAAAATAATTAGGAATGAGAACACCTCAACATTAATTAAAGCACAGCCCCACAGGACTTCAGAAATCTTTTCAGAGATGGTTTCTCTGGTGACAGCTTTGCCAGCGAGCAGAGTTTGACGTGTCCTGTAAAAACACAACTTCATGCCTGGTATTGCCACATTGCAGAGAACAACATCTGAAGCGTGATCGTGCCTCTCTCTACCCCTATCCTCCTCCTCGGCTTGGAAATAATCAGCTATGGATACTGCCAGGAAAATGCCTCATCTCCACTAATATTCAACTCCCCCTCCACAATGATGGTGTCTCAACAAAATGAAGAACTGCAAAAACTCCTCGTGCTCCTGTCTCTCAGGAGCTTTCTCCAACAGCGCTCCACCAAATCTCGCTTCTCCCTTTAAGCAGCAGTGCTATCAAAGAAAGAAAATATTCCCTTTGAAACATCCTCGAGAGCCCGGTGGAAACGGCAAGCAGAGATGTCATTGTGGCACAAAGGAGAGCTCTGTGAGAACAGGCAGCTGGCCTACCTGAAGGTTAAAGTAGCTCCCACTGAAAACCTGCTCTGAATACTTCAGAGCAGAGCATGATGCAGAAGAGACATTTACACACACTATGTCTGGGTTCCAAGGTGTGAAAAAAACCCAACCTCCGAGCACAGCACAGGCTGGATGAAATCCATTGAAATTCACCATTAACAGAAATCTACACAAAAGCCAATCCACTCTCTCGTATCAGTGTCCTATAGGAAGGCCAGAATGAAGCCATTGAGAAAAATGAGACATTTACATATAAATCAAAAAAAAACCAGAATCCAAATGCTGGCTGATTAAAGATCAGTGTAAAATATATTTTGTTAATGGCTTATTAGATAAAATCTGTGTAATCACTCTATATACTCCACAAATATTCAAATAACATTGGCCATTAAATTTTAAGTCGGATATGAAAATATAAATCATATTTTTCAAGACTGCATCCGTCTATAGTACATCATCTGTAAAGCTGATATCACCACCTCGCATTTTTTTCTCTTGCATCATTTTCCAGCAGGAAGAAAAACCCTGAAGGAATCTCCATATTTTCCAATCACACTGCCTGTATCCGGGCAGGTTATGTGACCGCCAAAGCAGAGTCCCCAGAGCAGGCCTGAACCACAGCAAAGTCCGCGCACAACCCGAGCCTTGGCTCTCGAATTTAAAGCATCCTCCACCTCCCTCATCTCCAACTTGGCCAAGGTGCCAGCAGGTATCTGCCGACTTTGGTTTCGGATACAAAGGGCTCGGAATGGTGACTGTATGTCGGGGTCGTGTTGAGAGGGAAGGATTTTTTTTTTATTATTTTAATAAAGCAAAAAAAAATTCACCAACAATAATAACAGCAATAGTAGCCTTGCTCTGAAAATAATAACAAAAAAACCCCAACACCGAAACTGCAAAAATAAACATCCACAGACTTACGAACAAGGAGAAAAAAAAAATCCTTTCAGGATTTTCGCCGGCATTCCGGAACCCAGCGGGGCCGATTCCCCCCTCGCCCACCGGCGGTTCCAGCCCGGCCCGGCCGCCCGGGGACTGAGGGCTCGGGCATCCCCCGGGCCCCGCGGATGCCCCGCGGCGGGGCCGCCGGAGCCGGGCGGGCTCTTACCGTGGCCGAGGCGACGCTGTTGTCCGCCAGGGTCAAGTGGTGCGGCTCCCACCGCCGCAGGAACTTGGAGGTGAGGATCTTGCTGAGAAACGTCCGGGGGTGCCGGATGACACACACCTGGATGTCCCCCTCCTGCAGCAGCTTGTACCTCATGCCGTTGCAGTGGAGCAGGGCTCTCCGGCACGGTGCGGCACCCATTTTATTCCCCTCGGGAGCGGACATCTCGCCCAGCAGCGGCTTGCTCTCCTCGGGCTGCCTGCGGTCGCTGCCCCCGCCGGAGCCGCCGGTGCGATCCATGGCAGCCCCGCGGGCCGGGTCGGGGGTGGCGCTCGGCCGCCCGCGGGGAACGGTCTCTACGGCGGGTAGAGACGGGTACGACCAAAGAAAATAAAATTCAAAATAAAAACTATAACAAAAAAAATATCCAACCCCACGCGGTAGATGGGGGAAAAAAATGCACGCTGAAGAAAAAAAATAAAAATAAAACAACAAAATCTGTCGGGGAAGATGGGGGTAGGGACTGAGCCGCACCGAGGCTAGAAGGGGGAAAGGGAAGCGACAAAATCCTTATTCAAACTTCCCAATCCGCCCCCAGCGGGTCACAGCGCCGCGTCCATGCTGCCGGGCGGGCGCCGGCCGAGCGGAGGGTCGGCTCCCGCGGGGGCGGCGGACAAAAGCCGGCGGTGGTGGCGGCGGTGGCGGCGCGGGGAGCTCCTGACGGCGGCGGTGGCGGCGGCAGCGATGGGGGCTGCGGGGCGTCCGGCAGCGGCTCCTTCCTTCCCCCCGGGACGCGTGCGCGGGAGCGTGCGGCGGCGCGCGTGCATGTATGTATGTATGTATGTGTGTGTGTGCGGGTGCGCGCCCGTGGGAGCGGGTGTGAGTGAGCGTGTGTGAGCGTGCCTGCCTCTGTGTGTGCGTGTCTGTGTGTGCGGGTCCCCACGCGCGCCGCCGCCGCCGCCGCGGCAGGAGGAGGAGGAGGCGGCGGGAGCGGCGGGCGCTGCCGACACAGCCCCTCTGCCGGAGCGGCTCCGCGCGCCGCGATTGGCCCCGCCGCCGTCACGTGCCGCCCTGCCTGACGTCAATGGCCGCGGAGCCGCTCCGGGCAGCGGCGGCCGCGGGAGGTGCGCGGGAAGCGCCGCGCCCCTCACGGAGCCGCGGGATCGTTCGGGCTGGAAAAGACCTCTGAGATCATCGGCTCCGACCTGCGAGCGAACGCCGCCTCGTCAGCCCGACCGCGGCACCGAGTGCCGTGTCCTGTCTTTTCCTTAAACACATCCAGGGACGGTGATGCCAGCAGCACCCTGGGCAGCCCGTTCCGATGCCCAGTCACCCTTTTTGTGAAGAAATCCCTCCTAAGGTCCAAGCTAAACCTCGCCTAGCGCAGGGCATGAGGCTGGGCAGGGCTGGAGGTGTGCGGGCACCCCAGGCCCCTCCATCCTGCGGGGAAGCCCCGGTGGAAGCTGTGGGAAGGGGGAGACTCCGTGCGGTCCGTGTCCCCTTCCCGCAGCCCCCGCAGGAGCCGGGCAGGGCGCAGGGATTGTCACCACCTCTCCTTGAGGGTGACAAATCATCGCAGGCTGAGTTTTGAGCATCCTCACTCCAGCGTTAAGCTCTTGTACAACCCCTGCAGAGAACGGCCAAGGAAGCCCGTGCCAGGCTGCTGGCAGTGACATTCCCTTTCCTCTGCCTTTGTGGGGAAACTGGGAACGGCTGCGCTCCCCAGTGCAGCAGCCCTGGGAAGCCCAGGGAGAGCAGCACCTTCTCTGTGCTGAGCAGGGTGTGGAGTGTCCTCTGATCGTCGGCAAAGCAGCACAGTCCTTTATTTAAAAAGAAAAAAAAGGGCATTGAAAAATCCAACTCCCTTCTAAGCCCCTCTAAACGGCTTAACAGCTGAGGGATGCTGTGTGCAATATGGATGCTGTGCCCAGAGAAATGATACCATCGGTTCTTGCTTTTTTTCCTCAGTGGTAGAACTCAGATCTTGTTTCCAATATCCTCATTTGCACAACCAAGTTGGGACCAATTAAAAAAAATACATTTTATCTAACACATGCAGATGCCATTGAACTGCAGGACCCCTCACAATGAGTATTACCAAGCTCCAGAATGTAGAAGGAATTTACAGGGCTGTTTTAGATTGTGCTCACAACATATTCAGAGAAAGTATAAACCTTTATACTTGAAATACTGAAAAATATAAGCTCACTTCTGACCCTCACTGAGGGAGGTTGAGAGAGGGTTTGCTCTGTGGTGAGACAATTTTTCCAGTGTGTGTGTGCCCTGACTTGGTGTCTAGTGGCATGTCCCTGTGCAATAGCTCTCAGATAGGTCACCATGCCAAGAGAGGTGCCAGCAGTTGCGGGCAGTGTCACCAGCCCACCCCAGAGAAAGCTCTTTCATCTGATCCATCACGAGTCACACACGGATTATCTGTTGGACAGGCAAGCTGCTACTGGAAGGGCTTGGGAGCCTTTGCCATAAAACCTTTTGTAGTGGCTGCTGTCAAAGACAATACATGACTGGCTGGACCACAATTACAGCGAGCGTGTCCATCACGTGTGTTGTTACAGCGCTGTTCTGTTGAAATAGGCTTGCATCTGACAGGAGAATTGCTGCCTAAACACTTTCAGAAAGGAAGGTTTTTTAACCTATCAATTACTAGCAAATTTGAGGGAGGCTTTTGTTGCATGTCAGCATCAAAATTATTTATAAAAAGCAAGGAAGTATCCAGAGTACTCCCAAGTACCAGTTGATAAAACGATGCAGAATTATGCAACTTGGCAAAGGTTAGAAGAAAGCAACTCATTTAATGACATAAATAATACAACCAACAGGAAGACAAAAATCTCTTTTATAGAGGTTCAAATTATCAGTATCTCATAGTCCTGGTAACCACCTACCTCCTGAACTTAAACAAAGTGACTGGTCATTGTGCAGCAAACATCACAGGCAGTTCCCACAGAGCTTTGTACACCATATACTGCAAGGGGTGAATGACACAGGCATTTACCCTGAAACAAACCCAGACCTACTCATACCTATAAATATGGATGCCATAAAAACCATAATAAAAAATACTTGCAACCAAAGTAGAAAAGGACAGCTTTGTTTAGATGCAAGTTTTCAGTGCAGGAACTGTCTGTTTCCAGGAGTTCATAGGGTGCCTGGTACATGGGAGACCTGTTCTTGTTTGACCCCAGGCACTGTTCTGGTACGAATGATAATCATGTTGATAGTAGGACTGTTCTCATCCACTCACCTGCACCAGCACCTCACTCAGAAATAAAACCAGTGGGACTATTCCAGTGAGAGTCTGTGCAAATGAACCACCTGCTCAAACCACTGCTTTGAATCTACCACAGTTGTCCTCTCTGAGAGCTGCTCAACAACGGGAGGACGTTATGTAAGAGTCTGGTGTCCTTAAGTGAATTTCCTGGCAAATTAGAGCAGTTGTTTTCCACTTGTGTTCCACAGAAAGCAGCGAAAAATAAAGGCTGGTCTGTCGCGATCGACCCACGAGTTACCTGAAAGGATCCAAGGCTGGGAATCCACCATTCCAAAGTGTTGAAACCCAACTGAGACACTGCAAAAGCCACTCCTAGAAACACCTGTCAAGGACTGAGATCCAAATGGTGTGCATTTGCAGCTCCCCCTGAGTCCCCACTCTCAGGCTGCAGGTGTTCTTCTCTCTGAAGTAAACTCAGCACAGCACGATAAGATCAAGGCATGAAATCTCACATTGCCTGCCAGAACAGGGCAACCCAAAACCCTGTCTAGACAGGTGAAATTGAAACAGGCTGCTGGCTGCCCAGCTCACCAAAATGCACATCAGCCATCCAACCTGCAATAAATAGCCAGTGTGTGACCCAGGGCTGAGCACATTAAAATTAACACCCTTCCTCATCTCTCCTATCAATTATAGCAAACAGAAGTTGGATCAGTTGCAATCCTGGCTTTTTTGTTCTTCCAGACTTCCTCCTCTGGCTCCATGCAGCACAACAGACATCTCAGGTATACATGCTTGGCAGTATTTCAAGGTGGTGTTTGGGGAATTGCTGCATGGGGTTTTTTTCCCCCCAAATGTGCAAATCAAACCAGAAATTTCTTGTGAATATGAGACAATCATTCATTTAAATAATAAACACTGAGCAAATAATTCACAATAAAAAGCATATCAGTGAAAATATACTTCTAGCTACTCATAAGGTGCTTCTGGGCATGATACCAGTTTTGAATAATTCAAGAATTTGTGAGGTTTTCTATGAAATACTTCATTTCTGTGCTACAAGGGAAACACAACATCTGAAAGTGAAAATTGAATAGTTTATTCATTATTTTTGATACTACTACCAAGTAGAAGCTGCTTTAAGTCAGGGCCTCTAGGTACAGATCAAATTTAAATAGGGAAGGAGATAGAGAGAGATTTGTTCTACTCTGCAGAAATATCAGGGCAATTGGACCAAAACTAAAAAGTGGGGCTGGCAAGGAAGTGAGCAGAGGTTAAGATTTTCTCCAGAAGACAGGAGATTGACAGAAGGGCAATTCAGACCCACCTGCCAGTTCTGTACCCTACTCCTGGACTCTGCCCTTTCATTTGCACTTCTTTGTATCTTGCCCTCTTTTTATTATTCACTGCCATTTCATAACAGGCTTTGTAAACAGAAGCATGGCTTCCTGAGAGACACTGTAGCCTGGAAACCTGGGATATCCACCATGGATACACCCACTGGAGCTAAACCTACCAGGTTAGAGCAGATAAGGCTTCTGGGTCAGCAACAGACTTTTTTTCCCCCTTTTCCAAAACCAGTTCAGTTGTGACATATATTATTCAGAATATTCTTCTGCTCAGTTGTATGTCTGTAAAACCAGGAAAGATCATTAACACAATCATTTGCAAATACCTGGGATTCTAGTCTTAGGAAAAAACTGCTACTTTTTATGCATTTCCAGCATTTGGTGTTTTGGAGATCTACACCCAGTTCCATCAGGTGTTCTGCACAGGTCATTTCTGGTTGCTAACACAGAAGCAGTCTCCTGAAATACCTTCTTCAGCTTAGTAACACCCACCTACAACCATGTCTTAGAAACAAAAGAAATGTGATATTCTGAAGGAAAAGAAAGCAGCAGTTTGTGTCAAGTGCTCAGTGCCACTAGCACAGGTTTCAGAGTGGTGAGGGGCTTGGAACACTCATGAAAAAACACTTGAGATGCCAAAACCTTTGCAGGAAAAAGATATTGACTAAAGTCACCTTATCTGAGTGTAAATCCATGCAGTGGATACCTGTCAAGCTGTGACAGAGCAGCTGTGGCAAGGCCAGGCACTGACAATTAGATACCTGAACAGGGGACGTGCTGACCACTGTCCCCACAGGGGCTCTGCAGGTTTGTTGTATGTTCTGAAAGAGAAAACAAGAAAAAAAGGAATAATAATCACTTACTACACTATTAATTACTCCTGGTTCCTTTGACATTGTTGCAACATTAATACATGACTTGGCAAGCTCTTTTCTCAAAGAGGGAAGAAAAGATCAATCTCCTTTTACTGTCTCTCACTGAAATTTTCTGTCAGAGGCTGTAGGGGCCTACCACAGTCATGCTTTCTGTAACAAAAAAAAACCACTTCCCTTGTTTGCTGAGCACATCCCTGGGAGTTGTCTGTTCAGAGATGTGAGATTATGGCTTTTCCAAGCAAAGCAACAAGGAGCAGGAATTCCCAAATTGTATTCAATATCCGTTTAGACTCTTACACAGCAGCTGCTCCTCTCATGTTTGGATCCTTGATGCATTTTAGAGATAATGGAGCTTTCTTCCCTTATTCACAGAGGTGCTGCCTGGATTATGGAATTCATTAGTCAATGCTTGCAAATTGCCACTGTTGACTCAGAGCAAATTCCTGCTATGGACTCACTAGTCAGCTCATTTTCATAACAATGCTGTATTGTTAAAAAATACTTTTAAGCCACTCTTTAGAGAAACTGGGGAATACAACACATTCAAGCAAACACCTAAAACATCAAAGAGATGCAGTCTCAGTAATGCCAGAAGTCCTGCATTTGAAGTGTGTTTAAATTAATCAGTGTGATGGTGTTAAGAGGATTCAGTAAGTCATAAAACTCTGGGCAACTGAATTGCTTCCCAAAAGGGGTGACCGACATTTAAACCTAAATAGATAAAGATTAAAGGAACCCACCCTGCAAGAAGTAGCTGCCCCTGAGGAAAGGAAGGCCTTGATTAGGGCACCATTGATCACAGGTGCATAAAATAAAGATTACATTTGCAAGGAGCTCTTTCTTTACCCAAATTTCTCCTTACCCACTCCTGAGACTAACAGTAATTCTGAAAGACACCTCACAGAGGAGTAGTAAGTGGGAAATCAGACTCTGCTGTGAGCTTGCAATTCTCTGACATCTCTGGCATTCACATTTCTACTCTTCTCCAAATTACTCAGTCTCTGGGTTCTTGCTTTCCCAGTGGATGCACATTACAGCACAGGGCTGACTGTGAGCAGTGCAGACCCTGGGGACAAATATATCTGTGATTCCTCACTGACATAAAGCACACTCTTGAGTGCATGATGCAGAATTACTTTTTTTTCAGCCTGTCATCATCAGATGCTCTGAAGTAGGGGGATGTAGGATGAAGCTGGTGGTACCAATTGCTAGAAGGAGCCTGCCATCTGCTGATCTGAGCAGCACTCCAGTCTGACTTTTCCCAGATCTGATTTAGTGGGATGAAGCACTGTACAAAGTAGGTCAAATGTATCTGAAATGAAGCAGAATTAACAGAGTTTCTGTGGTAAAGGGATTAATTTAAGTGGAAAGAGGAAGTCCCAACTCTTACAATATCAGATCTAAATCTGAATTGGACAAATAGAAATAAAGAGGCAAATAAAACCAATTAGTCAGTAGGAAAGAGATAAAGCAGAAGATACAGAGAGGAAAGAGCCTGAAATTTCTTTTCTTGCTTTGCTTCTCCCACACAGACAGTACAGCTAAGGTATCCCTCACCTTCACCCTTCCAACTTACAGCAGTTCTAAACTTCCTTATGGCCTTCTTCCAGGGCCACCCACATGTCCAGGCATGAAAAAAATCCCTGGAAAAGGTGAGTTCTCATCAGGCTGCCATCTCCATTTACTTTCATGCTTACTGCCATCAGGATGTGTATAAAAAATTATCATTTGGCAGGATGCAGTGAAAAGTCACCATTTCCATTACACTGCATTATTGTTCCCACCTCCAGCTAACATTTCCTACTTCATCAATAGATTACACCCTACTAGTCATTCCAAGCTGCAGGTGCTAATCAGTTTGAAATGCTCTATTAGCTCTTGACACACATAAAACATCACTGTAAGACAACCGAGCATAAAAAGTCAAAGGGAAGTATGGGGTATGATGCAGAGCTCTGAGCTTGTCACAATAAGGTGAAGTTTCCCCAAAACAGAGGAAGAACAGCTAAGAAAGAAAAATGTAGTCCCCAGATTAGGGAAGTGTATCTTCTCTCACTGAAGCAGCAAATGGGGAAGTGAAATTAGAAGTGGGTGAACTGCTGAAAGGCTTGGGTTATTTTTTTAAAGACCAAGGGAAGGAAAAAAAGCAGAATAGGGAAAAAGCATCAAGTATTATCAGGATTAGTATCACAGGTTCTCCAGTGAAGAGGTGCCATAGAAAGAGAAGACAAAGCATCCTTCATTGATGCTTTTATAATGAAATTTCTGTTTTACAATCCCTTCAAAACAATGTTACACAAAAGGCAGCTGTAACTCTCCTTCCTTTCCACAGTGCTTTCCTTACCTTAATATGAGCTGGGCTATAAAGTCACCTCCCATCCGATGATAATGCACATCAACCAGTGCTGGAGGCTTTGTTGTTCTAAGAACATTGTAAATACATCTAACACAGACCCTGGGCTAAGAAGTCTAAGCAAACAGATACAAAGGACAGGGAGGTGCATCAATTTCATGTGGTTATCTTTCATGGTTATGGACTCACAGATACAGCTAAAGGAACACTTTGGTCATTACTTACCTTGTCATTTTTACCTGCCCATCAGCACAGCATAGATTATTTCTTGAAAGTATAATATCCTTGAAGGCCTTACAAAAGGCAACAGAAAATAGAAAAATAAAGTCATTTGCTTAGGACAGTCCCCAGATGAAATGCAACAGAGGAAGAAGATGATAAATCAAGAGAATTCTCTGAAAAGAACAGGTGGTCAGTAACAGACAGACTGTACCATACACATAGAAGGAATGCATCACACATCATAAGCAAAGAAAAAATAATTTAAAAAAGAAACAATTTATGCCTGTAACTTTAATAGTACCCAAGGCTGCAGCTGACCATTAAAATCAGAGTTTCTGAGCTACTACAACATTGCATAATTCAGGTGCTTTCTGTGATTTATAAATTTCTTCCAGTATATAAGGCTATTTTTTCAGAACATGAAAGAGATAAGCTGAAAAGAGTACATTTGGATTAAGCTCTTCACTAATGCTATAGAAAGCTTTAAGATAAAAATGCAGAATGAGACATTGCAGGGAAACACCAGCTATCCAGCACCAGCTCCTGAGCCTCTACTAAGACCTTGAGAGCATTAGGGATGGTGCAGCTGTTGCTGCAAAACATCTTGTGGATTGGTTAACTCCACCAGCAAATTGCACCAGGGCAGATATCAATTTACATCTGTTTACCACAGCCACACAGGTGATGGGAGCAAAGGGAGTGGATGCAACGTGGGCAGTGTGGAGCAGGGTTGGGTTATCATTATCAACAGCAGGAGAATAAAGGCATTCTGTGTGTTCCAGGCCTTGTTTGTGAGTGCAGGCAGCTGGGGTTTGGCCTCTTGTTTGTCCTGCAGTCAAGAGCAAAGATCATGACAGTCCTAAACACTTTCTGAATTAAACAGAGAAACAAGAACCACAGAAAATGTTGGGTGAAGTTAGCAGGAGTGGGACAGGGGGTAGGAAGGTGTAAGCAGGGATGATGGGGTTGAGTTGTCGTGTTTAGAGGCCTCACAGTAAATAACTTACACCTCACTGTAACCATAATGAAGACACAGGTGAGTCCCTTGGTTCAAGGTCATCTCAGGAAATTACAGTTAGCTCAGCAGTAGTGTTTAATGAGAAATCCTGCATGTGGACCTGAAAAGACCACTTTTCTTTTTGTCCACTTTAATTCATGCAGCAGTTTCAGTTAACTTACATCTGTGGCTAAAATGCCTCCTTAATTGGGTGTGGGAGCTAATGCTCCATACCTGGAGGATGATACGAATTCAGGGAAAAGTGCATTTAATACATGTGAAGCTGGGTTCTGGGAATAATTCTTCCTGTGACTATACACAAGGATTCACTTTGCTCTCATATCATTGAGCAAGAGAAAAGGAAGTCATGGCTGTCCAGAACAATTAAAAGTGGGAGTTTAGGGATGCAAGTTCCAGGAACCATTCCTTGCCTGGAAACAGGGGATGATTTTGGGATTGACTGCTGTGCTGTTTTCACAGTGATTTTTGATTATGAATGTGAATGGGCTCACACTTGCTATGCAGCAATAGTTGACCTTTCCTAGGACAAGCCAATTAGTCTGCAAGAGTGAATAAAGAGATATTATCACCTTTAAAATCTGCTGCTGCTGCCACTGCTTTTCCAAAATACTCTCCTGTGGGCATTAAAGTGATGTTTTCATTTATCCACCAATAAAAACACAGCCTTAACCCATCTGCCTGTCCCTCTGTGTATATATCTGGGTAATTTAATAAATGCTTCTGGGTGTTGATTTACGTCATTGTATCTGTATAAATGCCTGCCTCTGTGAGCATGCTGCTGGTTGTCTCTGAGCATTCATTGTCTGCCTTGTGTGTGTGTGTCTGAATGTGGTTTTGTTTAAAATTTTTCCCTAGAAAAAACAAGAAGTCAGATGTTTCATGAGGTTGTTCATTAAAATCAAGGGAAGGAAGGAGGAGACAGTAAGGGATAATTCAGAGAGAAACAGGGGCAGATTTGGCTACAGTCAATCATCTGCCTCTGTCTTCTCTGGAGGAGATGGGGGAGATCACTCCAGACATTAAAATGTCTCAGGGGAGGATCGTATAGATCATGCTGGAAGAGAAATGGAATGACTAAATTATCCAAAGGCTCAGAAAGCAATGGAGCCAGACGTCATCTGATCCCAGCAAGGATAAAAGCAGGGAGAGAGAACCTTCACAAGATATGCCCAGGATTCCCTGAGAAACTGTGGGTAGAGACAGGAAAATGATTTCTAACTGCCATCAGTGAGGCAGATTTCTAAGATACCAGATTAAGGTATCTGGTGTCCTGTACCCTGGTTCCAGCTGTAATTCCTGCTCACAGGGCAAGGTATTATTCTGAGTCAGAACACAGAACAAAAGAACATTAAAATGGAAGTAAATGCAAAGTTTCCCAACACGCCAACATCCCCTGAAAAATAAGTCTGAATAATGGCCCAGGAACACGTTCATAACAGGAGTCTCCTCAAAGCAGCAGCACAAGGGGTCGGACGGATTTTCCAGCTCCGGTGCCCAGATCACTTTGCACACACAGCTTGTTTTCCTGCACTTAATCATGGCCTGACTCACCAGCCCTTCTCTGCACTATTCACTATTCTCCCAGCTCAGCTGCAGTGTAAACAACTGAACCAGCAGCACCTCACATGGGAAAACACAGGGAAGCAGCAGTGGCCCTGTCCACGCACTGTGACATTCTCTGTTTCAAACAAGAGGAAGGTAATTCCTGTTTTGGAAGCTGTTACACACCCAAGACCACAGATACCATCATGATACACTAGAATCAGAAGGTTTCAGCATTGGTAGCCAGGTATCCAGAGGACAGCAACGTGCCCATGCCACCTTGGAGTGGCCTTTGTCAGGCAGACACTGTGAACACATTTTTGTACATGACAATACTGGGATTGTTACCTGTGTTCTCCATGACATCTGGCTGTGATCCAGTACAGTTCCTGAGAAATACCTGGGAAGTTCTCTATATATCTTTTGTTTGCAGAGGGCCTCCCACACAGCACAACTCTTCCCTATAGTGCTGTTAAACATGAGTAGCATCAGCTCTGATTGTTGCATACATTTCCTAGAAGAGGTAAAACAAACTGAGGAAATTAGAACTTACATTCCCATGTATGATCCTTCAAACCAAAACTACCAAATGAAAATATCATCTGCAACAAAATAATATCTTTCTTACAGAGAAAAGCATGACTCAGACTGTGAGACACTTGGACACTTGCAAAATAAATTCCTATTAAATTAATAATGGGAGTTCCTACTAAATTCATAAGAGGAAGTCCTACTAAATTCATAAGTTCCTACTAAATTCATAAGCCTTTGACAATCTTGTTCACACTTGTTCTTTCCAGGAAGTTCTCCCCATATTTCCAGTCATCTTTCCTCTTTATCTTCCATGAAGTAATTTCTTTCCAGAGCACACTACAGCAGCCCCTACATTTTTCTCCAGCCCCTAGGTTTTTCTCCATCCTGTCTGGGGTGCAGGTGGTGACCCTTCTGCAGGGCCCAGCTGTGCCCACAGCCCCAGCCCACCAAGCCCAGGCCATTCCAGCACTTTGCTCCGTGCTTTACAGGGGATGTGTCAGGCAGGGCCATTGTTTGGAACAGGAAGCAAGTTTGGCTGCCTCTGTAATTTAGATTGTAGGCAATAAGCAGGGGTGTGGTGTGCAAAGCAAACAAGGCAGGATTAAGAGCTCTTTTCACTTCTGGACAAGGAATTGGTGGCCCACAGGATCCTGTCCCGTATTGGCTACGGCTTCTCCTCGTGACCACAGGCAGGAGTGAAAAACCAGAGTGTCCTCCAGGCTTTCAACTGGAGAGCAAAGATAAAAGGCCAGGCCCCAGGTTCTGACAGAACTTTATGAGCTAAACATCTTGAAATGAGATTATGAGAGAAAATTAAGAACAGTCTTCTCCTTTCAATAGGTCTTTAAAAACAATAACCAGGCCTTACTGTAAATTCATTTATTTTCCCTTGGTGTGCCAATTCCCAAGCTGATATCTCCTCTGTGTACCAGGGATATATATAGATCTAAATGTGGCAAGAAGACAGAAAGATTTTACAGGACAGCAATGTGGGGAGTTCTTTTTTCCAGGAAAAACTCACATCAGAGAATGAGTTACACATCTTGTTAAAGAAATACTATGAGGTAAATAAAATCCAAATTATATTTAGCTCATAGGAGGTGACAAATACTAGTCAGGTTGACTATTGCCTTGCTGGAAGTCAGTCAAAAACCACTGTCAAATAAAGCACAAAAATAGAGAAAATAGAAGAGTCTGTATTCTTGCATTTGCTAAAGTGAGCAACATTTTTCTGTTTATTGCCAGCATGTTTTTTAAACTAGTTTTAAATACAAGGAAAGGTACTTAAAGTCAAATCCTGGCCCACATTCTGCTGAAATCACTTAAAGGGCCTGGTTTGGATCTCCAGAACAGCCTGGAAACCCCTCACTCAATACAATGGATTATCCATGGCAAACTCCAAACCTGTGTCCATTGTCCTGCCAGCTCACTGCAGCTGTGGCACAGCACACATCCTGCTGTGCCTTATCAGTGCCCACATCATCCCCACTGCAGCAGCTGTGGACAGGGCAGGTTGCACAAGGCAGGGGCAAACAGGGGAAACTCAGGGGTCTCCTTGCAAAAACCCAAGCCTGTGACAAATCAGGCCCAGATGTCACTGTGACAGTCAGTGTGCGTTAGCTCAGAGCAAACTCACAGCAAGCAAGAGGCAGCCATAAGCATTCAGACTCTGGATCCAGACATGCATTTAATCCATAAGACCTCTCAGGCAGAACTGAGCTGTGTGGGGATGTCCTAGATCCACGGGGTGATCAAACATGCTCTAATTTGCTCCCAAGGCAGAAGTGCCTCCTCTCACTGAGCACTCCCCACCCTCTCACAGCTCCCTTCTGGGTCAGCCCTCCCCACAGGCGAGTGGGTGCAGGAGGATCATCATTCTTTCCTGGCACAGCAGCTAATCCACCCAGCCTGACTGCAGAGAGATAGCTGAGTACTATGTGGGGGAAGAGTTTTTAACCTGTTCTTGCCTTGTTCCGTGTTAGGAAGCCACAAACTCTCTCACACAGAGGCAGCTGATAAAGTTCTCTCCTCTGTCTAGAAAGGACACCTAACCAGAGCAACTGGAATGCAACTGCAAGAGTTAATAAAATTTGCAAGCAGATTTATGTGCACTCCAAGAAATGAACATATAATTATCAAAAGATTCCCCCAGCTTTTCTTGGTTGTTGTGGTTATTAAGTGAAAGCAAAGGTTTAAAGTGCTCCCTGAGACAAAAGGGCCTGCAGAAAGCTGCTGCCTGTCCTTAGACTTTGCTGTGCTAACAGTCCCTGTCTGCACTGAGAGTTCCTTCCTTAAGCACTTGAGCACTGTGAAGCCTTGAGGGGACCCCGCCTTTGCCTAGAGAGAGATTTTGGGTGAGATTTTGGAAGAATGGTTTGCATACAAGTAGCAATGTGATCGCCACTGGAATGCTGGCTTCCTGCTAGACACACACAGAGATTTTGTGACCCTGTGTTCTTTTACAAAAGACAAGTGACCTGCAAAACCCCAGCGTTTCATATCTCACAATGGTGTGGCAATACAACCTCCATAACAATAATGACTCACTGGGAAACAGAAGGATCAAGCTCCAGGGATCTCCTCCTCAGTACAGACCTGCAAATAAACTGGAATAATTTGCATTGCACAGCTTGCCTTGCAGAATCCATAGATAAAAATCGGGCTTGGCATGGCTAGGGTATCTGAGCAATATTTAGCAGCAGAACAATGAGCCAGCTGGGAAAGCATGTACTTATCCAAATTCAAGTGGGCAAGTAATTTTGGCCAACGTGGTCACTTAGGGATTGCCTGCCCAGGGAAGTTGAGACAAAGCAAACTAAAGTTTGAATGCATGGCATGTAAACCCATTCCAGAAAATGGTGGTGCAAACAGTCCAGGTTTTCTCAGGGTAGTGCATGAGAAATGCCTGTGATTTTTTTGGTGGCACCAGAGCAGAGGTGCCCATATACATGGGGAGCTGCTTCTTTCTTCTGCCTGTGGCCTGACACCCTGGCTATGCACAGTGACTGGAGAATTGCCTGATCCCTCACTCATTGCAGAAGTTACTGCCTCTGGAACAGGAACTGGAAAAGCCAACCTTCCTCAGCTCTTCAAACCCCCCAGCCCCTCCGTGCTGGTGTAACTACATGCAGTGGTGTGAAAGCTACACCAAAGCTGGGATGGAAAAGCAAGACAAAAGTAAGCCTGCACAGATTTCTCTGTGTAAGCCACGAGGTGCAAATGAAGCACGGATTCAGGCGTTATTATTTAGGGCTCAGGGTATAAATCACAACCAACCACTCTTCATTCCCAAAAGTCCTGTGTCTGGGTGACACCCCAGTCTCCTCCTCCAGCACAGCAACACAAACATGGGGAAAGCAAAGAGAGAGGTAATCCTAGGGGTGCTTACTGTTTGGAGGTACAACTCCCTTTTAAGAGGGGAAAAAAATAAATAAAGGAAGAAAATACCAGAATAGCACCCAGGAGGAGCCACAGAAAGGGAGCAGACCCCACCAGATGTACCCAGAGCTAAAGGCCCTGATCAGACTTCCCTGTCCCTGACCCATCAGACACAGGCCCTGACTTGCTAATACTGAAAGAGCACGGAGGAAGTGGGATCTGGCACCGTGTGCACAGTGGGGAGCTCAGTCCACAGTGCATGGCCCAGTCCATGTGTGCTTTCAACACCTTGGCACCTCTGGGAAGCTGTGACCCTGGCTGTGGCAGCTCTGGGTGCAGGCTGGGCTTGGCCAGCACCACCTGCAGCACCAGAGGGAAGGGGCTGTGGGATTCTCTGGCACTGCTCACCCAGGCACCCCAGCATCCCATTTTGGGAGCCAGGCCATTTCTGCCTGGAACAGCAGCCACATACAGAGGTTTTTGCACTGAGTGCTGCTGTGGATTTTTTTCCCTGTGGGTGCAGGCAGCTCCTTTCTGAAAAGTCACAATAATGCTGATGTGGCAGAACAGCTCCACTGCCACATGGGAGGGCTGGATGCTGCAGCAGGAGGACTTGGGGAGTGTAAGCTGGAAGCCAGGAAGTTTCATGAGTCACCATTGCTCCTACATTCCCTACCCCTTGGGGAGGCTCCAGGTTTGGTGCACACCTCAGGGGACCCCTGCTAGGACTGTAGGCACTGGTGAGCCCCAGGACAGCCACGAACAAAATGGCATTCAAACATGACCTATCTCATGGTTACCACTCATGGTGAGAGTAAGTTTACATACAATTTGCATAAAACTTTGGGTGGGGAGCCTGAGAGAAGGATATGGTGCCACTTGTCACCAAGCAGCCTCATGAAGGCAAAGTGAAATGTGAATCTACTGAAGAGGCTTTCCTAGAAAGGGGAGGAACTCATTCCTCTTGTCATCAGAAGTGCAGGGGCATCCACAGGAGAATACCTGCGAAAAAAAACTATTTCCTGGAGAATAAAGTTTCTGAAGAGGATTAAGATGGCCAGAAAAGCAAAGAAAGTGAGCAGGGAGGCCAAAAGGTGCAGGAGTAGTTTCTTGTTCCTCCTTCCAGCAGCACTGCTGTGCACTGAGGCATTAAAGGTGAGATCTCTTTGCATCATCCTGGGCCCTGTGGCAAAGGAGACACCCGTCTGTCCCTGCAGCTGTGGGGGAGTTTCAGAGCAGGAGTGGTGCAAAAAATCACACTTATCTCACAGGCAGCTGACAGCAGAAGCTCCAAGCAAAGTCCTCCCAACCATGATGGTGTCAGGCACCTCCCTGAGCAGCCTTTTCTCCCTCCCCCTGGTGTACACACCATTGAGATGGTTCTGCTCCCCAGAAAACCTCAGGAGCCACTGCAGGAGCTGTAACAGCCTCGTTCAGGAGGGGTGAGAGCCTGGGTCACCACGGCCCAGCACCGAGGGACAGTCGGTTCTGTGCTCCCCTGGCAGGAGCAGCTCCTCCAAGGCATGACCTGACTTTGAAGCCAAGAGCTCAGAGGCTCATCCTGAACAGCTTCCTGGCATATTCAAAGATCTGCCTCTCTCTCACCTGCCAGTCACACAGATGTGCAAAGGGCAAGGACCAGAACTGGAGTCACCAGGGACCAATTCTCCATCCTCTTGCTGGACCATTTGTCTTCACCTCTGCTGAGCTGCTCACAGCAGCTCTCCTGCAGCTCACTCACTGTTACCCCAGCTAGCCAAGCAAGAACAATAACTGAGGGAAACAGATAAAATTTTAGGCACTTTTCTGATACCAAACAAGTTTTTCAGCATGAAGAAATTTTAAACTTCCATAATTTCAAGTTACTAGGACTGCTTTTTTAGAAAAGGAAGAAACAAATGGTTAAGGTCTGAGGCCTCCAGTATAAACAGAAACAGAGCACATTTACAAGATTAAGACTTAGTAGTTTTGGGTAATATTGCAAATTTGATAACATTCATGATTTAATAGGACTGCAGTGCAGAAACACTAAATCTGCTTTGAGCTTTGGACAAATCACTTCATCACTCTGATTCATGGCTTCCAGGACTAATGAGAAGAGTCTCTTACACTAAACTTATCACACATGCAAGCTTTGTTTTGCCTATCAGGACTGTGCCAGGAAAGTGCAAACACTCAAAGATTACAGGCAATGGTAACGGGTGTAGCAATAAGGATGATCTTGATAATTATGTACCTTCAAAAGAGAGGAGAAACTTGTTCTGACTTGCAAATGGAATAAACCTGTCATAGCTCTGATAGGAGTCACCCAGGCTGGCAAGAACTAGGGTTTTTTTTTTTTTTCAGGTCTCTTTAATAAGCTGGTACCATGGGGGAGTGGTGGAAGATTCTGTGAGAAGCTCTGCTGAGAACACAGTCCCTTGGTCCTCTGAATTTTCGGATTTCCCAATCTGTTCTGCTTTCAACCACACACCATTCTAGGTCCAAGCAACACTTCCCTGTCTAGCAGTCTGCTACATTCACAGGTGCCTCACAATGTCAGAGCAAAGACTTTGCAAATAAAAGCCTAAGGAGAGCTCTAAATATTTGTTGGATTGGGGCCTTAATCTGAGATTTTAGTGCTGCTCATAATCCAGGGTCTGCCCCAAGAGTGACACTGACATTGCACATTGGAAACACCGTGTTGATTCAGCCCAAGAAATCTTCTGGAATATTCCTTCTCAATTTCTCTGAAATCAACAAAGGGATACAGATGCCTGTGGCTGTTTCCTCTAGTAAACAACATCATTCTAGCATTCTCCAACCCAGTAACTGTCTTTTCCCAATGGTTAAATGCAGTCATAGAGAAAGAGAGGACATCTCACCATTTAACCACAAATTCAAAGCACATCCAGAGAACTGAATGTACCAAGGAAATCCTGTAGGAAGATGTTCTCTCACCACACCACCAATGAGACTGAAAAAGTGGAAACAGAGAAGACTTCTCATTCAAATTCACTTCTACAAATATGAAAAAATTTGGAATAATGTTGCAATAATATTATACCTTTCTTTTCAAACTCAAGGATAAAGTAGGCAACAGCTTTGCTACCCCTAAGTTATTCCCAGCATCTATTTAGGCAAGAAAAAGTTAATCTTTAGGACCCTTATAACAATGTGTTTGTACAAAGAAAAGCAAATCCAAGGAGCATCTGTCATCTCAGACCACAGTCTGAGGGTGGTGCCATTTTAATTACATCAGCTCCAAGGAACAGACTGGGTTAAGGAAAAGGAAAAAGGAGCCCAGAAAGCTGGAGCAATTGATGGCAGGTAAATTGTTAGATTTTGGGTTATGCCAACCACCAGACTAATATCTCAAGGATACAAAATGCCATTCAGCATAAAGGATAAAAGTTGGGAAAAGCTGCAAACATTGAACTGAGTTGTCATGCACTTGATCCTGATGCTACATCTCTGAATGGAGACAAATGGAACATGTCTGTGTTTAAAGCCACTTTTCCAACACAGGAGATTGCTACAATGGCACAGTGTCACACCTGTACCAAGGAGTGAGTCCAGCACACCTCTCTGAGCAGGGACTGGTTAACCTTCACCTGAAGGGTTTGTCTCTGAATGTTCTTCCTCAGCCCTTTGCTCTCTCATTTCTTAACTTGGGGGTTGCACAACCATTCAGCTGCTAACCAGTTTTGTTTTCATTTTAGCTTTCACAACCTTCCTGTTGTCTTAAGACTAGTACAAGGTAGTGAGGGGGTTTCTTTGTTACCTTTCATTGAAATATTCATACTAAGATGGAAAATTCCAGGGAGCAGTTAAGAAGGAGAAGCCAGGATTACCATACATCAAAGGGAAGCAACATTTGCTAACTCCTTCATTTTACACGTATGTGATTCACAAACTGCTTCATGAAAATGGAAAAGCGATCGAGGAATCACTCAGAGGAATCACTCAGGTCCGGACAAAAAAAATAAACTAATAGCAACAACCTAATTTCCATGAAAATGGGCTGGTCTCCAAAGCATCTGCCAAGACCAGACACTGTGGTGCTTGCAGCTTTCCTTTGTTTGCTCTTCAAAGCAGGTAGAGCCAGGAACATTCCCGTGCCTCATGCCAAGCTGTAAGATGTGGTACATGACTTTCAGATGAGGGAATTTCACATTTCTCCCTGAATATTTCACACTACTACAGCAAGCAGAAAAGCACAGACGCAGCTGAAATGAGGAGGAGATTAATTGAAAGGCTAAAAATGGATTCTTCAGCATTACTCTCTAGTATGGGGAACTGAGAAGGCAATTAAAACCAACATGAAAGGAGATTTAATTGCAAATCAGCGAAACCTGCTGAAGCACAGATAGCAAAAGGAAAAGAATCACCCCACCTGAGGCCCGAGCCCTCCGCAGAGCAGAGCGCTGCCCTCAGCTCCATGGCTGCTGATGGCGAGGATGAGAGCGGCCCTTCCCCAGGCTCTGAGGGCGCAGTGCCCGGGGAGCGCCTCGCTGTGCCCAGGCTGCCGTGATTCACCCGTACACACACAGCCACACAAGGGAAGAAACGCGGCACAAACCCACCCAGCCCCTCGGCGGGGAGCAGCAGCACAGCCCGGCCTCCCCTCCCCATCCTGCCGGGCCCTTCCTCCAGCGCTGAGAGAAAAACCGAGGCGGGTGCAAGGAGGGCCCGTGGTGAGCCACTGCCCGGCCACATCGCTCTGCGCCATTGTTTCTGTGCCTGGGCTTTTAAATCTGAGCTCTAGGGACTCCTAACATCTTCCCCGAGGAAGGGCAGGGGGGAGCCGGGAGAAGGGAGAGAGGGAGGCCAGGCAGCGATGAGGACACAGCGGGAGGACAGGCGAGACTGGTTGGGAGGGGGTGGGAATGGAACGAGGCAGGGTGGGAACACCCTCAGCCCGTCTCTTTGGTCAGGCAGCTTTTAGCATTTCAAAGCGTCTCTTTCCTTTGTGACTCCAACCGCTGACTAAAACAGGCGAGCAGGTATTTACAGGATCAGCCAAGCCCCTCCTGCCTAGGTGGCCTGAAAGGCATCGCTGCTGTGTCCTGCAAGCAAATCGCGGTGTCTGATCCAAGGCTTTCCTGGTGCCGGGCAGGATTATGGAAAGGCAGAGAGCAGCGCCGGCTGTGGGAAATGGGAAATGTCAGGGCCCTGCCGCTGCTGCTGGTAAGGTGAACTCTGGACTCGCTTCGGGAGGCGTCCCTGGGTGCTCTCCTGGGTGGCAAGGTCCAAAGAGGCACAGTGACAAACAAGGGGACAGGCCTTCCTGGGTGGCAAAATCCGAGGAACAGGCACAGTGACAAACACGGGGACAGGCGTCCCTGGGTGGCAGAGTCCGGGCAGGCACAGTGACAAACACGGGGACAGGCATCCCTGGGTGGCGCAGGCACAGTGACAAACACGGGGACAGGCATCCCTGGGTGCTCCCCTGGGTGGCAGAGTCCGGGCAGGCACAGTGACAAACACGGGGACAGGCATCCCTGGGTGGCAGAGTCCGGGCAGGCACAGTGACAAACACAGGGACACCGT
Source organism: Melozone crissalis (assembly GCF_028551555.1). Classification (NCBI taxonomy): domain Eukaryota; kingdom Metazoa; phylum Chordata; class Aves; order Passeriformes; family Passerellidae; genus Melozone; species Melozone crissalis. The sequence continues at coordinate 4,758,623 of NW_026535785.1, forward strand.
CCAGCCCCCTCCTGAGCAAAGCAGCCCGAGCCAAAGCAGCCCACGGTCACAGGCACCTGATGTGCTGCTTGTTCCAGAGGCACAGGGTGGGGTACAAGGAGGGGAATCTGCTTTCCTCTTCAACACAGAGAACATCAAAGCTGTCCTAAAAAATTAAAAGCTTCTAGACGGGCTCTTGGTGTATTTTAAAATGCAAAATGGACTCGTTTCAAAGCACTCTTTCCAAAGGTTTTTCCTGAACATACATCACATGCAATGGAAAAACACCGCATGCCTGGCATTTAATATTTTTCACCTGTGACCCAGGATTGATGTCTGTGTAACTCCCTGATTTAATCCAACGACATGTCTCAGCAAGAAAAAAAACCTTTCAGAGTTTGAAAAGGAGTTGGAAAAAAATAAAGTCATGCTCAACACTTCCCCTTCCCTGGAGAGATAGGAGTGCTGCTTGCCCTTTCCTGATGATAAGCATATCCTGGTGGTTAAAAATACATTTTGCTCTTACCGTAAATTCTCCATTAGCCAACTCCTTCAGCCCAGTCCACAGTGTTGGGGTTCACAATTCCTTAGAGGCCACACGTGACAGAGCTTGGCAGGTGTGCCCAAACACACTCAGGAAAAAGCAAAAGTAACAGCTCTGATCCTGCTGCCATTGCCTTCACCTGGAGCAGAGAAATCTGTGGAGTGGCAAAAATATTCAGCTCAAATGGCTTGTACCAAGACCCCATGGACTCCACATTAATTTTGTAACTTTACAGCTGCTTCCAGACAAAATGTTATGGATTGTATTGAATTCTGGACAGCAGTAAATTCTTCTGTTAATTTTACTGTTTCCAGTGATCATTGTGCAAAGGGACAACTCAGTAAAATGGAGCTTAGTGAACAGCAGGGTCTGGCTGCTTGATTTGAGATTCTGAAGGCCAGAAGCCTGTTTTCCACCTGGAAAACTCAGCCTGTTGAAAGATGGCTCCAAAACTTGGGCTATGCAAAGGACACTGGTGCCACATCTTACCAAGGAGGCACCAGCCCTGGGAGGAGCATGGCTCAGCAAAGCTGGGGCTGCTCACACACCCAGATGCCTCTACCTGCAGGGATCCTTTGCCAGCTGCATGCCTGTCATAGCAAATTCCTGCCAGGAGAAAGCTGATGGGACACTCCTCTCTCAGGCTGAGGTAGAAGCTGGTGAACAACTGTGACTCCCTGTGAAACAGAAATCACCAGAGTCACAAGTCTGGTTGCGTAAACTTAATACTTTGCCTCCTTGGCAAGTATCTTGCAGTTAAGGAGGTACAGAGAGGCCTTGCTCCCAGGCATCAAGAGCTTCAGCTGAAAATCCTGTTTGAAAAACCAGTTCTGGATTCTTCCTGTGAGACTTAAGGAAAAAAAAAAAATTGAGGGGTTAAAAAGAGACAGAAATGGGAACTTCAAAAGTTATATCACCTCTGTGCATAAGAGGTAAAGGAAACCAGGCAGCAGCCGTCTTCCTTTTCTGTTAGGATTCCAGGCTGTGGAATAAAGATAAATCCAAGTTCACCCTCCTGTCTTTGTTTCCAAGACTCAGTAAGACAGGGGAGATATGGCAGAGCCCATCTACACAGCCATAACCATAGGAACACCAGCAACAAGGGTAAATCAACACAAGATTCCCTATCATCAGTCTGTGTTTACACTGGAGGCCTCAGGCTCCCTGCAACAACCTGGCTGGCAGTCCTAGACCTTGGTATGGCTGTGGAACTAAGTAAGGAAAGGGATTTATGGGACAAATATGAATTTTTCTGTCCTAGTTCCCACCATCTCTTTTAGAACATGTATTTACAGCACCTGGTTTCTGCACTCTGCTTTGAAGCCGTGTTACTGCTTTCCCCCTTCACTCCCCTTGCCCAAGCTGCCCCAAACCTCAGCTTTTCCTTGACTCCTACCTCACATTTGGCCTTGCCTCAGTCCTTTTGTTTAGGAAAAGGTAGAAAGAGCTCTGGGTGTTTTCCTGAAGATCAAACCCAGGGGAGGCAGCCCCAGCAGAGGCAAGGGCTGGTGCCCCAGTGCGGGGAGCACAGCACAGAGGTAGAATATTGCTCAACTGGAGTTGCAGCTGCTTGGCATCTGAAAAATGTGCAGGTCTCTGAACTTGCAGGGGTTGTGTCTGCACGCTGTGACACAGCCAAGGGTCGGGATATCAGGCAGCCCTGGAAGGAGCTGTTTGTACCTGCCCTTGGGAGCAGTTATGCTTCACATATTTTTCTCCTCTGCTTTGAAAGGTCACATGGAAGAGCAGTATTTGTGAAGGTGACTGCTGGGGAGAATGGACACCTTGAAACAACCATGAGAACTTTTCCAGGTGAGCAGAAGCTCCTTCCCACTCCCATTTTTCCTGGCGTGGCCACTGACAACATCCACAGCCCAGCAACAAGGAGCATTTACTGCCTGGGCAGAGCCAGGGAGGGACTGAGCCCGCCTCCCCTCATTTCCTCATTGCCTTTCCTCCTCCATTTATTTCCTTTGGGTTTTCCCCTTTGATTAAACTTCTGGCATGTTGGAATGTTTAATAATAAACCAGATAACTCATGGGAGATGATATTTATAAAATCTACTTCTTTTTTTTTTTCACTTTTTGTAAGACCTTGAGAGAAAACTGCGTTCTTCCTTTTAAAATAAAAAAAAAAAACAAAACAGAAGGTGCAGTTAACAAGTTTTCAAACAATCAATGTTTTATTTGGTTAATTTATTAAACACCTTTAAGACAATTAATTTTGGTCTGTACCCTTCTATAAAATGATTCAAGTTCTGAACAAACCTCCAATACATAAAGCAAAGTTACTTTTACCATACGCAAATTTCAGATCAAAATACAACACTCTGTTTTCTTACATTTATAAAACCCGGTCAAATACAAACGACATTAAAAAAGATAAAACACTTTCACTGATCCTTGGTACAATATTACAGCACAATTTGCACAGTGGCAACTAAGTCCTCAAAGCACAAGTCAAATACTTTAAAAAGGGAGCCTCCCTTTAGTCACCCAATGTTCTACTGAACACGTAAACAAAGCGAGTGCTGCTGAATCCAGGAAAATTCCCGTGTCCCTTTTCATACCATGTGTGAGCCACAAAGCAATTCTGCAAGGGAAGCTACTGGTGAGTAACCAAAGAGCTTTCCTACTTTGCTGTTATCAGTTTTTGTGCAACTATTCCATGAAAATAAATGAATGGAGGTGGACCAGACTCTGCACTGGGCAATTTATGGCAACTAAAGTAAACCAAGAAATGAGTGTTTTTCTAAAAACAGACCATAAAACTATATTAAAAAAAAAAACAAATAATAGCAAATTATCATGGGTACAACTGGAGTAACTGCCTTTTGCTTCACCTTCAAGACATCTAATGAAGACACAGAGTGTTTTCAATTTTTGAGTTTGTTCAATTGCAAAACCCAGTGTTTCAGCAATGGGTCAAAGTGCCATTAGAATTGCACATTTTTCTTTAATTACAGAATGCATGGTTGCATGAAACGCTCGTTTGGTGCTACACCTGAAAGCCTGCACTTACACTAACCTGTGAACGTGCGGGATCTCCTATGAAACAGAAACAAGAACAAAAATTAAAACTACAAACATAAAATGATAAAACTCAAGTCTCAGTTGATAGACATTCCTGGGAAGGTCCTACTTAGCAAACCTTGCAGCAACACCTCGAGAAGAGAAAGTAAAACCAGAAAAAGGGATGGGTCTGATGTGTCCCCTCGGGCTGTGCTTTGCACAGGCAGTCAGGGCAGTTGTACCACAGTGCAACTGAAGGGTTTTGCCTGAAGTTCTACAACCCCTTCATTTCCCCCACCCCCAAAGCACTGATTTTACTCACAGTTCAATTGTAACTTCAGTTATTCAGTCTCATCTAATGTGAAAATGTGTACATAATTAAATGGAAAAATACACTAATGGATCTAACTTTCCTCTCTCCTCCCTCCCCAAACTCACACCAAACCCATGAGGACACCACACACTCCAGAACTTTTCCTACCTGTTAATGTTCACATAATCCTGACAGAACAGAGAACTGCAAACTGCACAAATAATACATAGTTAAATAATGCTCAAGTGTAAACAATACAGGATGGACATGTTTAATAAAACCCTAGTGAGGTACAGCAAAAACTTAATTTCCTAATTTAGTGTTTTAAGTGCAATTGAAACGCTGCTGTACCACCCTTCTGCAAACACATCTCTCCAGAATTAAGCTGCACTACTAGGCTTATTCCCTTAAAGCTACATACCCATGCTATAACTCATTATATTGACTTAATGCAAATATTTGTGGGGAAAATTAATTTACAGGGTTAATTAAAATCTTTTTAGTATTCAAAAGGAATGATAGTAAAGGGATCAACCATGGAAAATGTGGTAATATATGTTTTTTAAAAGATTTCCAATAATTCTAACACAAAACAGCAAGTATATTTTGAAAAATGCATAGAAACCCTGTCAATACAAAAATCCCCACTGAAATTACACAACTAAGCAATTTTAATCTAAATATTTTATGTGCTTTTCTATAAAGGCCACTTTGACGTACAAATACAAAAAAATTTACATTTTTCCCCAAAATAAATTATTTGTTCCTCAATTAAAAATACTGAATATGGAAGCATAACAACCCTCTCTCATGCCAGCTGCCCATCTGCAGTGGCTATTTCTGGAGAAGAAAATCTCCTAATATTTTCAGTTACCAAAAGAAATAAGAAATGGCTTCAGCCTGTGGTCTGCTTAGCACTAGGAAAAACCTGGGGGAAGGAATGGAACAGGCTGAGCCCCTTACACTGCCTGTGCTGGGGAGGGAATGGATGTACACAGAGAGAGCTTTCCTGCTGGTCTCCCAGGCTATGCACCAAAATCCCTGCTTGGAATCAGAGAAAGAAATCGAGGTCAATCTGAATTAAAGAGAGACAAAACAAAGGGAGTTAGGAGGCAGAAACTCTACGAGGTCCTGGGTGGGTTAAGTAAATGAAGAATTCAGGATCACCTGGGAGAGGAGAGCTCCTCACGGGAGGCAGAACCAGGAAAAACTGTACCCGTTTTTAACAGGGGAAGAAGAGGAACACAAGGAACAAATTTCATTGGAGAAATGAAGCAATGGGAGAACAAAGAACCTTTACCAGCAGTCCTGACCACATGGGCATTTATCACTGAATTGCCACAGAAGCAAAAAAACCAAACTCACACAGAAGCAGCAGAAATGAAAACGTACTTGGACTGATTGGAGACATCACAGGGATTCTTTACTGTAAGCACCAGATCCACAACTGACTGACACAGGGAAAGAAGACAACACCAACCCAGGGGGCACAGCAAACCCCAAACACCTGACATGCTCTAGGGCAGGGAGGTGCAAATATGGTAAAGAGGCATTCGGGGGGGTTACAGGACAAGCTCCAGCTGACAACACCATGGGACAACAGGAGGGACACACACGGAGATCACATCATCCTGAGCCAAAACACCCAACAACCTGACCCAGCTAAACTGCTGGGCCAGGCAAGGGGGCAGGAGCAAAAGCAGTGAACTAGAGTTGATCTGGATACGAGATTCTTGGGCAGCCATTGAGTACAAGCTCTCCTAACCTTGGACCAAGGACTGGGTTTGGAAGGACACAGGAGCTGCACTTCTGTACCACAAGGAATTCAGCTCTCTGGTGTGCTGTATTGCATAGTTTGATTGAGGTCAAAGAGCATTTATGTCTTATTTTTCCCTGTTTTAAACAGAAGTAACTCAACGTACTCCAATCAGAGCATTCCAAAACCTGCCCCCGAGTGATTAATCAATTAATTTCTAAAGATTTTGGGGTGGACACATAAAAGGCAAAACTCCATTCCCACACAAAGCACAGAAGGACCCACAGAACAGGTACACACATAAAAAGCCTGTAACAGTAACCACATCTGTAATGCAGGAGTCAGAGCAGGACAGCTGGATGATGGGGTAACCCTTGCTGTCCAGCTGCATGCCACAGATGGTAAAGAAAAGGTGAGTGCTTTTACCTCACCACACCAATGTGCCTTTTGTAGAAAAGGTGGCAATATATTCTGACAATATCCTGGTAATTATCAAGATCTTAGATTTGACAGAACATTGAACCTTTAGGAGAGTGGCAGCAATGTGACATCACATTCCAACACCCTCCTATTTCTTGGTTCATGGAATACAGATATCATAATTGGATTATTCAATAGCTGTTTCATTCTCTTAAGATACAAGAGACTATTTGTACTGTACAAAGTCAGACTAAGTACACTAGTTATTATTCTTATAACACATATTCATATTCTTTAACCCAATCCCACAAGATTCATGGGACTCAATAAATATGATTTACCAAGGGAAAACTCTGAAGATAGAGCATCTAATGTGAAGAAATTTTAGTTTTTCCTCCTGAAGGTAAAACAATTCCAGCTTATCAGGGTCCCACTATGGACTATGAAGCAGTGGGCATACGAACTGGGATGCAGTTTCACATCTCTGGTTTCTCAAAAAAAGAAAAAAGTGCAGTAGAAAAACAGGTGGCCAGAAGCTCCCCAGCTCTATAGACCAGTACCTGTGGTTCCACACTGCAGACATAGCTACAGAACCCACAGTTCCATAGCTCCAGAAGTTTCAGATTTAAATATAACAAATGCAAAATAGTAGATCTCCTATAAGAGCCCATAAATGTTGATATCATAAGGGACAGTGTGGACTCATCCTTACCTGTGCAGCAGGGAGCAGCTGCAAGGCAAGGAATGATGCTGCTCCTCAGCCTTCCCTAGAATGAGAGGATCAGGAATTTGCAAGCTCAGTAGGGTTTCTCCATGGCCCCTCATTTATCAGCTGTTTTTCAGAAGCACTGCAGGTAACACAGATACTCCTGTGAGGCCACCAACCGGTGGCTCCTCTGCAGTGACAGCCTGGTGAGTTTGGATGGTCCAGAGGGCAGCACCCAATGTGAGAAGGAGGAGAAAGGACAAGGCAGTCTCTGGACTCTTTTCAAAAAGCTAAAGGGCTCTTAGAGTAACACAACTGAGAAATGCTACAGCACTGGGACTGCAGAGCCCAGGAGAAGGCAATAAATAACCTGCTGTCTGAGATGGGACAAATTCAAACATCAACCCTTGATCCTTTCTGCTGCTTCAGACAGGGCAAGAGCAGGACTTTATGTGCTTCAGAGAAAGAAAAACCTTCCTGTAGCAGTGTTACCAAATGCCTAAACCAAACTGATGATACAGATCAAACAAAAATAAAGACAGCACAAAAAGGACAACAAAGCTCCTATGCAGGACTAAAATTCAGCTCTCTCCTCCATGGCTTGTGTCTACAAGAGCCACTCCTCAGAGTGCCCAATGTCACTGCAATGGCAGCACTTGGAGCTTCCCTCCTCCTTCCTCCTGAGCACCTGTGGCACCCAAACCCTGGGGGCTGAGCAGGAGGGGTCTGAGACAAACCCCACTCCAGGCCCAACATCCCAGATGTGCCAGCCACATGGGTCAGCCTGTCCCAGACACACAGCCACGTCCTGGCAAGATTAATATTTATGGAATAGCCACCATGATGCTAATGGAAGGCTCTGGAATTAGCAGCTAATTGGTACAGTCTGCAGAGTTATGAATAGCTCCTTGTTTCACCCCTACTATTTGTGCATGGCCACTAAAATGTTTGCTACATTGAAGTCAAAGTTAGTATGAGCTGCTCCTCAAAATTTTAGAGGAAGAAGTTCTCCATGAAGCATTTCTTGGCTTTGCTTTTACAAAGAAAGGAAAAAGGTAGCATTTTCCCATTACATTTTGTATTATTAAGGCCTTTGACAGTTTGGAAGCCATCTTTATGAAAAGGGATGCTTTTCAAAACAGAGATTGAATACTCAAAGAAAAACTCCACAGAACAAACACAAGCTGATTACCAGCTTATATTGGTACTTTTAGAAGTCAAGCACAGTGTAAGGAATTCAAATCTATGTCAAAATAGCACCTTTAGAAGCAGAAGAAAGGACATCTTTTAAAAAACTTTTTCAGTCTAAGCAAAACCCCACATACCTGAAGACCACAAAGAAATGGGCAATGACATAAGTTCAGGTATGGAAGGTGGGTACTGATTTGAACAGTTTTTCCTCTGCAGGTGATTAAATGGGGAACTCCACAGAAAAATATCTAATTAGACATTACAGAAAAATCAGTGAATCTCTCTATTGAGATACTGTGTCAAGTTCACAGGCAAAACAGTGAGAGCAGAGTAGAGGAAGAGAGAAAACTATCTGATCTTTCCTTAAAAGAGCAGTGATTTCTATTTTTTAAACAGATCTCTTCGTATTTAAAAATCATCAGGACAGCCTTTCAATTGCTACTCTCATTTCCAAGTATAATAGTTACTATCAAGTAATAGAAATTTTTATTTACTTTTTACAGCAGCTGCAGGTCAACCTTGGTCTTTTTGTACAGAAACATTAATTTAAAATGAAATTAAACTGTCCTTGGGCAATGATACCATTCTGTCCTGCTTCTTGTCTGCTTTTAGGTTTTTTTAATTGAAGGACAAAATGTGATTTAAAACAAAACAAAACAAAAAATATTTGACAAAGTGCAAAGAAAGAAAAAATGAGGTAGCTGAGCATAGGGGCTTTTCCCCCCAGGACAAGGCGCCAGGATTCCACCACAGTGACACACACGAGGGACTGGGCTACACCTGCTCTGCCTGCAGCTCTGACCTGCTGGCAGCAGTTTTACAAGCTCCATGAAAAGTCATTTCATTGTGTACTAAGCACTGTCCCCACACACACTGATGTGCAGAGATGTGCAAAGCCTGGGTGAGTTCTCACGGGGAGCAAGTTGGTGTGGCCACCCTGCTCTGACCCACAGGAGCTGTGCTCCCAGGCCCATGGGCACAGGCTGTGTGTTCAGAGGGAGAGTGAAAGCAAAATCTTGTTAATAACAGCAAAACACCTGAGGCCAGAGGAAACAGCATGCATGGAACACCCAGGACCTGCCCCTGATGGGCTTTGGGGTCCAAACACTGAGGGCACTCAGTGGTGGCAATTCCATGGGTTCTGTACCAAACCCAGCCTCTTGCCCCCCTGACACTCATAGCAAGGCTTGTGCAGTGCAATGAGAATTTTGTACTGAACCTTCTCCACCCCTCAGCACTGCAAAGGAGCATCCAGGAGCCCCCCAGAACACAGCTTGCTGTCTACATCATGTAGCCAAGATAGGACAGAACACTCATCATGCATTGCAAAATGCAGACCCTTAAACACTAACATGTTTCAATTGCAAGAAGCAAACTTCAGGTTTTGGAAGTCAAGAATTAAAAAAAAAAAAAAAAAGAAAGCTTAAAATTGACTTAGCAGGTGTTTCCCCAAGCAAACAAAAGCTAGAACAGACTTCACGTTCTCTAAGCAACCCAGAGGAGTCCTTTGCACTAGTTTAAGACCAGCTCTGAAAGGGTTTGAAAGTATTTCTTAAGAGGGCACTCCCTGGCTTCCCTTCAGAAAGAAACGATAGCAAGAGCTTTACAGAATGTCAGCTGTGTTTAACTTGATCACCTCAGCAGACACCCCTGTGCACTGCTTTATTCACTCTAACAAATAAGCAGGCTTTGCTTTTTAATACATAAAAACAGCGAAACAAGTGACAGAGATGATAAAGCTTTCCTGCTATCGTGTGTAAATTAATAAAGCAGATTAATAAAACCCAAAGCTTTTGCATATGAGGTTGTTCAGGAGAGAACCTCAAGCCCAGCCAAGGATCAGGTTTTTATAGCACACTGCCTATTGCAGATGGAAATTTAAACTTTCCAAAATGGCTTTTGCTTTCATCAGGTACAAATTTGTTCCACAGGGTTTTTTTTTTCCTGTTCTGAAATTGGCAGCCCAATAACAGAATGCACAGAAATGACACTTGAGAAACAAGTGCACAGCTGGTGGCAGGAGGTCAGTCAGGCTCTGACAGGGTTTAGAGCTACAGATGAAAGAAACTTGACCTCGACAAAAACTGAGGTTTTTGTCTCAGCAAGAAACTCAAAAGGAATGGAAGAAAGTCAAATAAATTGAGAGAAAAAAATTAAATTAGTGCCTCAGGTGGTAATTCAAAACCCCCTAGTATTAAAAAAAAAAATTTAATTTATGTTTTATCAATAAAATAACACTGATTACACACAGGGGATACTTCTTTCTATTATTGTAATCAGACCTGTCAGCTTTTACCAGGGCTCAGAACCACCTCACTTCATTATGCAAATTCAAGGGCACAGGTAGGCAGTGGCATTGAGCAGCTTCATGGACTGAAGTGCTCTGGCAGGTGTTCTCTGCTCACAAACCCTGCAAAACTGCTGGGCATCAAGATTTAGCCTTTTTCCATTGAAAAGCTCCAATCTTCCAGCTCACTTTTCAAGATATTCCAATAGATTATTTCAAATAACCTCCAAATATTATTCTATACCAGTCCTTTATGTATTGCAAATAGTTTTATAACTAAAAAGCACCTACCTAGAATAAGTAATTAAAAATATTTGGTATCACCAATAAATTTTCAATTTATTAATCACTTGTTGGTAGTAGCTCATGGTTTAATTCTCTTATTACCCTTAATCCTTTTAAACAGGTGTTTATCAAACTGGGCACTTTGAATGGCTTTAGTCTCTGTTTTTAGGTAACATGTTAATCAAAATTTTGGGAGAACTGATTGCTGGAGCACAGCAGCAGTCAGACTGCAGAGTCACACTGGGCATGGCTGGTCAGAGGTGTCACCTTAAACCCTGGCTGCAATCCTTCCTACAGCAAGGAATTTCCCAGGGGAAAAAAAAATAAGAAAAAAAACCACACCAAAACCCATAGGGATGATGGAGAGCAGGTGCCAAACTTATTAAAGAACTTCAGAGCACACAGAGGTGACCCCCACAGAAAATGAGCAGAATTTCCCCAAACCCCACTGCCTTTAGCTTTTACTGGCTCACCTTCCCAAGCCCTGTGCTTTTCTCTCACAGACCATGTGCCCTGGAAACACAGCTCCAAAAAAAAAACCAAGGAAGAGCATCAGAAAATGGCAAATGTCAAAAGGCTGCAGCAGTGACGACTGAAACACAGGCCAGTACTCAGTCCTGAACGGGAAAAGGAAATACTCCTTTGGGAAGATGGAAATAGCAGCTTCTACAAACACGGATGCAATTAACACCCCTCCCACCCACCTGAAGGAGCCATTTAAGTACTCCAAAGAGCTAAAGAGAACACAACCCCCAAATCCTCAGTGCTAAATTAGAGGCAGAAAGGATCCATTTAACACTAAATTAAATATAATTCCTTGGAAAGCATTGCTGTGAGTGGCACCAAACCACACCTTAGTTACAATGCTCAGTCTGCCTGTGTCCCTGGGCACAGCCACAGTTCCCGAGGCACAGTTTCATTCTGCAGGTCGATAAATGCAAACAAATTGCACTTAATCTAAACAGTTATAATTTTAAATACTAAAGCCTGTTGTCAGCTGCCTTTTATTATATATTTGCATGGCACCAGTGCTCTAGTAAAGAGCAAAGTGTCCATTTGCATCACATGGAGTGATACTCAAGGCAGCTGTGAAGAGTAACACAAACCTGCAGAACAGTATTAAAAAAAAAAAAAAGATTTACATGGCTTCCAATAGCATTCATTTAAAAAAAAAAAGAACCACTGCTCTTTTTTGGAACACAGTGAATTTTAAGCACATCTGTATTTTAGTAGAACAGTTGAATTATTGTTATACACAGAAGAACCCAAAAGTTTGGCACTTGTAACAATTTGGATTTGTTATTGCATCCTCCACTCTGCATGGCACATGCATGGCAGCAGAGCCCCTGCACAGCATTTACAGAACAAACTGAGAAACTGCAGTTAAAACAGGGGAAAACCTCCCCAGACCCCTCTTTCTGTACTTGTGCATTTACCGCGTCATGCAGGCACCAGAAGTATTGCAAAGCAACCCAAGCTGCCTGGTGTGCTCTGGAGGGGGAGCTCAGAAGCCAGGCGGTTCAGTAGCTTTGATAAAATCCTTATTTTCATATCAAGATCTGTGCTCCTGAAGGCAGGCTGTGTGCCTGGCACGTGCTGTGCAAACACCAGGGACACAGCCTGCCCACAGCTATCAGTGAGCTGATTTTAAGCTTCTTTTGGTTTCACATTCACCTCTGTCCTCTTGTGTAATTTTGTATTAATTTGCCTTCAATTTAAAGATGAAGTACCCTCAAAGCTACAGAAATTCACTTGACCAAAAGCAGCTGGGTTGACACAGCACTTTCACAATAACTAAAATTTAAGGATCAGCTGACAAAATATTTAAGGACAACTAGACCTTGCTATGGTACAGCAAAACAGAAGACTTTTCAGAATGCCTCTTATTCAAGTTATAAAACCAGCAAGGGAGAGGATCTGAAATCCAACCCTGACTCTTTAGGAACACGAGCATCTGTCAAGGCCAGGTAAGGAACAGAGCCAGGCCAGGCATGTGCCTCCCTCAGAAACTCAAGGGATTTATTTTATGAGAGCAACAGAACTTTACACCTTTGCTTCTGTAATCTCTCTCTGCTGTGCAGAGCAGCCACAAGGCTACAAGTGTAAAACAAGTACAGAGGACACTGCTGTGTGCTTACAGTAGTATATTTTTTCCCCCTACTTTTCCCCTAAAATTGACAATTCCAAAATTTTTCCAAAATTATCTGTGGCACATGAAAAAAAGGAAGGAACTTTTCTTGGGGGAATTGTGGGAAGAGATGGAGTAAGGGGAGAAAAAAGCCACCACTCATCCCATCTTCCACAATTCCTACCTGTATCTGGTGATTTTCTGATTTCAGTAGCTGGAGTTGGTCCAATTCCTCAGCAGGGAAAGGAAAATGGATGCAGAGGCCCAGCCCAAGTGCCTCGAGCTCAAGGTGGCCCAGCCAGTCCTCATCCTGCATGGACAGCTGGCCAGGACATACATTCAAACTGTCACCTGTGGAGGACCTGGCTCAATGTCAGTGCCAACAATGAGCTGGGAGGAATTAAGGCCACTGTGCTAAGCAAGGACAACTTAAACAAGGTTCTAAGCTGCTAAACCACCAAAAACCCCTGGACTGCAACTCAGAAAAACTCCTGAGTTGTTCAGCCATCATGTGCAGGGATACACAGTGCCAGGAGAGCAGGGACAGCTGAGTGGTGGCATTTACCAGTGAACCCAGTTCAATCTAGAGCTGTTTGCACGTTCAACACTCAGCAAACTGGTGACCTCCCTCCTCTCAGCACCTCTGGTACCAGCACAGCCTCCCTCCCCTTCTGAAATCAACCACCCCTTGGAAAAGAGAAAGAGAAGCCAGAGGTGAGCTCTGCCTCTTCACCCCTACACCACCACTGGCCCAATCCCTGCAGAAAGGGGAGCCTTGGCTTCAAACCACACTTATGGTGTGGTTACAGTTCTTCACTATAACCACACCATAAGCCTTGCTCCAAATTCTGAGGGAAATTGAACCTGGTTATTGCACAATCCAAGGGATGCATTCACAGATCAGAGCTGGACAGACAGACAGACAGACAGGAAGACACATCCCCTCCCTCCTGCACACACAGAGGCTGGAACAGCTCCTGGATCAGTCCCACAGACAATGCAGAAGGGGAATGGTCCCATCCCCTTAGGCAAGGCCAAGGAAGCCAGTTTTGAGATCTCAGGAGTGCCTAAATCTTGAGCACACACCAAAACCCCTGGAGAGCATCCCTGGAGACTTGGTCCCAGCCACATGAAACATGATACAAGTACAACGTGCTCAGAAATTCAGTTTGTGACTGGTTCAGGTACAGAGGCTTAAACTTCTTGGTCAAATCTCACTGAGTGCATTCACAACATGCTCCAATCACCAGCAGATTTGTCTCTTTTATTTATATTTTCTTTTAGAAAAAACAAACTAAGAACGCCTAGTGTTAATCCTACTCTAAGTGTAAACATTTGGTTCAGTAACTTGAACTGCAAAACACTGCTAGAGTATTTGCTTGGGTTTATCATGTGCATTTATCACTTACATTTTCTGGATGCTGAATGCCCTCAAGTGTACTGGGAAGCTACAGGGACTTGGGAGATAGCAGCTGCAATATTCTGAATAACATTTTCTGAAGTTTTCCAAGCCACTTAGAAAACTGAGCTCAAAGTGAAACAGATACTTAGGAACATTCATCACTTTTGAATATGGGATCTTGGCACTTTGTCTGAGGAAAAAAAAATTGATCCATGTAAGATTTTTCAAAAAATGGAAGTTTAACAGATAAACTAACAGCACTTGATTTATTTCACAGGCCAGTCAAGGATGGAAATAGTGGTTCACATTTCTGTAGTAAAGCATTATATATAAATTTAAAATCTAAAGACATATATATACACACACCAAGTTACTGCAATGCATAAATATATAAACTTTTTAATATGCCAACTAATATAGGTCAGAAAATCGATGTATATAGTTCAAGTTTTGCAGCACTTCAGCATTGTAAAAAATAAAAATAAAAAAAGGTCAATGGATTGGCTGCTGCCCTTTTCCCCACCCTCCCACACTCCTCTGCTCAGGAATCAGAGTAATTCCAACCCCACATCAGTGCTATGGAAGGACTGAGCAGAAATAAGTTTCAGAATGGCTCTTCAAGGACTATTTAGTGAAATACCAATATTTTGAATTAGTTTGGGATCATATTTCAACGTATGTAAGATGATTTCAATAAAGATGACAAAGGTTTACACTAACACAACTGAGGGCAGAGTTTGGCTTGTCTGAGGTCCACAGAGTTGCAGAGTGGAAAGTCTTGTATGTAGTTATAATACTGGTTGTACAAAGTCACTTTTTCTGAAGGGCAGGAGGTATTATTTCTATTTTCCATCTCTCCCATTTTATTCCTTTTAAATAAATACAGGTTATGTCCCACCCATCACGACAACAAAAAAATCAAAAATTGAGGTAAAACTGTTCTACCAGCTAATCTTGACTACAAATAAAAAGTCAATTAAATATCACTACTGATGTGAACAAGGCTTAGTAAGAAATAAAACGTAAGATACTAAGTTCTTCACTATAACCACACCATAAAACCCAGCTTTCAAAGTCAGGCAGCAGTAAACAAGACTGTACTGTAGCACAGAAACCATTAGTAAACCAACTTTTGATCCCAATTTAAAGTCACTGTACAAATTTTTCTTAACTCTTAGTCCAAACCCAATGTTTTCTGCAAAATAAATATATCCTTGTCATATTTCACCTTTGTTCTAAGAGACACAAAATACACCTTTCTACAATCCTCAGTCTTAAAAACCATTCTTAGCTTGCAAGCAATCTGAAGTAAAAAGGAACACAATCTATTTAGTTTGTCCTTTTGCTCTTACCAAAAGCAGCAATCATCACTAACTGTTCCAAACATGTCTTTCCTTTTCACTTGAAGGAAAACAGCCACCAAAGCCCACCCAGAAGCACACACCACCCACCTGCAGACCAGTTCATCAGGCTACTCGAATGACAGCGTAGGAAAAAACTGTTTACTTCTTTGTGGTGTACTGTATCCATTTTCTGGGGTGTATCCATTTCAGATTAGTCCATTTTATATATATTAAAAATATTTGTCAGAATGAAACCGTTGCAAATCAATGAAAAACCGTATGTACACACCTCCACCATTTTTTAGGCACAGACCTTATCTTTTGAGAAAGGACTAGAAATAAAAGGTGCAATGACCAACAACTCCTGTGGCCTCATGCTCCAACAGCAGCACACCAGGGAGGTTGGTTGTCATGTAGCTTCTGTGTATTACAGCTATCCAGTTCCAGATAGCACATGGATTCGTATCAGTTCCCCGCAGGGGAAACGCACCTGAAAGCTTTTTTTTTGTTTTTGCTTTTCAATAAGCTTCGCCAAAGGAAACAGATTCCCACCAGCTTCAGACACAAAATCCTCCTTCAATAACAAGGTTTAAACTCCAAATGGTTACGACTGAAGGTGTTTCCTTGATCTCCCCCTTTTATTTTCCCCCTTCTCTCCTCTTTAATGTGTACTTAAGTTATTTGTTCCCGAAACAAGTACTGAGACTCAAGCTTTGTAAGCATTTAAAACAAAAACAGTTACCATACCAAAGCACAGCATACAGTGTAATTTTCAGCTGTAATTTCTCAGCTTTTCCTTTAAATAGAGCTAGATTATGGTGGACTGCACAGAACTCTTCCAGTCTGGTCCCCTGGCAGCACGGGCTCACGGAGAAGGTACGCGGATGCGGAACAATCCCTGCTGCAGCTGCAGCCGGAAGAGTTTGCAGTTAGCGATGCGCAGCGCCGCGCAGCCCGTCCGGCGCAGGTCCGAGGGGAACAGCGGCTTGGTGCGCTGCCAGGTGCCCGTGCTCCTCTTGAATTCCCTAACATAGTCATAGTTTGTACCTGAATTAACAAAAAAAAGAGATGGAATGCTTCAAACTCACTGCACCTGCCACCATTAGTAAGGCAAATACGTGAACGAGAACAGGAACACAAATCAGTGTCTGGATGAGTGGTTGAAATTATCGTCAAAAAGGAACTACTATGACATTTCTGATCTACCTAAACCCATCAAACTTGGAATTTTGTTTGCTTATATTTTGGAGAAAGCCCTGCTACACACTCATATACATACACATGGCCACAAAAGTCTTCCAAATCTCTTTTACAGAGTGTGGCCAGATGCTGGTGGCTCCGAACTGAGTATGTTTGATAGCACACATCAATTTGGTTGGGATTGAGAGCCAAGAGTCACTATCACATCCTTATGAACCACTGGACGATGCCCCTAGAATGCAGAATTGCCTGTTTCCCACTGCAAAGACAGGAGTTACAACCTCAGGCACTAACAGGTCTTCTTACACTTAGATAAAAGCAGTAACACACACTTAGTCTTGACCTCTTGTGGTCTTCAAACTAATCAACCAAATCAAGCCAATGCTCATGGCACTGAACTTGTTACTGAAGAGTCCAAAACCAACCTGTGTGTTTCTGTTTGACCAGCATAATCCCCTTGACCCACAGTGACAGCACAGTGTCCCAGCCTCTTATTTTTAAAATATCCAGTCTTCGTACCAAGTATTGAAAATATTGGAAGGAAATGAGCATAAAGAGGTTTTTAGTCTGGCTCTGACCTGTATCGAGATCTCCAATCACGTATATGCTGGCTCCGATGGGCACAGCTCCATACACAAAAGAAGAGCTAGTTGGGATACATAGGTTCTGGTCATTTAGATAAATCCACCTGTAAAAATAACAATTCAAAAACAGGATTTGATTTTTAATAATCACATTTAAAAAAATAATCCTAAGTCTTTTTGCAGCTGTAATCTTTGACTCAAAAGCAGAGTTTGCATATTAATTTTTTATGTAAAGGGAACATTGTATAGCTTGGGACAGTCCTGGTTTCTCCTAGCCAGGAAAAGCAGCTAGTACTGTTGTATCCTGAAGTTGCTCAATTTCAGAATTGCTCCACTCATCTCTGTAATCTACCTTTAATAAATTCTTCTTGCAGCCACACAGTTGTGACCTTCTGGAAGAGAGCAGTCATGTTAGGGAGCCAACAACAGCAATGCCAGTCAGTCTTCCCTACAGAGAAAATTTTAGGCAGTTTTGTCTTAAAAATAGTCTTTAATTTGTCTTTAAAATAAACACATATAAATTTTAATGATCCCTAGTAAGGGAAAAAACAAATTGCTGTAGCAGAACCTTGTTATTAAGCAGTGTCTCCCCCATATAATTCTTCAACTTCTTTAACAGTGCTTTATCAGGGACAACAAATCCTTGCCTGCTATGAAGAATGAAGCACTTGGCAATGCTTAACTTCAAACAAGGGATAAAAGACTGGAAATCAAAGTGGTAATGGAATTTGGAAAAGAAATATCCTTTATCTGGAATTGCCACAGATCTTCCCAATCTCATACCAGGCTCTTTTCAATCCCTTTCCAGCTCCTACAGCAATCTTACAATTCCCCTGTGTTCACTGTAAGCTCAGGCTCATTTCAACACTACATCAGCCTGATCTTTCCACCATGTGAAAAGCAGTTTTTCTTGTTGAAGCCTTTGGAAAACAGGCAGGGATGTACTCCTCATCCACGTGGGATGCTGGTTTACAAAGAGGTCCCAAGAGTTATTAGCATCATCTCTGTGGTTCTGAACAAATTCCTACAAAATGCTGCTGCACCTTTGCAGATGGTGTCACAGTTACCACACACAGACCCTGACATGTACAAATCCAGGCATTTCAGGGGACTACTCCTACACTTCTTATTAAATGATTTACAGAGAACATAAAGGTCTGAGAAACCTTTGAAAATCATCCCATATATTTTCATGGCCATACCAGGTTAATATGAAGGAAAAAGTTAGAAAATGCCCTCCCAGATACTGCTGATCTTTGAAAATTCTGCATCATTTGAACTCCTGATTCAGAAGTAAACCACTCTTCTGGCCCTGAAGGAGATGCTGCTCCATATCAATTATCTTGGAGACAGAAATCAATTTTTAAAGGGCAAATGAAAGGATTGGCTGTCCATTATTTTGTCTGTGCTGTACACTGAAGGATTAACGTTCTGCACAAAGCAAGGAAATGGTTTGTAGCTGTCACAGAGGAGGACAGATGGACTAACAAGAGAAAAGGAGAAGTTCTCTGCACTGGTTTAGAAACTCTCACAGATCAAAACAACTTGCACCATATTTCATTAGCTTCCTTCCCTTACTGTAGGAGGAGGACACAGTATTTTCATTGCTTTTTAGCAGCAAGTAACCTAGGATTCTGAAAACTGAGTAAGTAGCAGAGAAATGCAGAAGGAAGACAGGATTAGTATTATTTTTTAAGTTCTAACTATAGAACCAGGTTAAGGAAGGGAAATAAATCAGGAGTTTATCTGCACTAGATACTCTGGGTTTTGGAGTTTAAATAAAAAACCTAAACCCACAGGGTGAGACCCAAGCATTTTCCTACTGTGCATCACCAAAGGAGAGTATTAAAGTTTCTGTAGCTGCTTGTGAAAATTCATCCTCAGGCTTTCTCAATGTGTATGCTTTAAAAAACAGGCAGCACTTTTCAGGAACACTCACAGCAGCTTTAGCAGTTAAAACTAGGAAGGAACAAAGACAGGAAGGGCAAGGGGTCACGTTTCATCGGAATTTGACTAAGCTCCAGCTAATGTGGGTTGTGCCTGCTGTTTGAACAGTATGGAAAAAACACCATGACCAAAAATTCACAATCTTCAGGAATCTGAAAACAGTCCTTGGAACAGAACTCTTGCGAACTTCCCTGGGTTGGCTCCACTCAAACCCAGTCCAAGAGGAGCAGGGGGGAGGCAAATCCTGCTGCAACCAGGGGCAGAAGTGATGGCTCTGAAACTGGAACAGGATTCCACCCAATTTAAAATAAGAAGGGAAGGAAGCTCAATTTCTTTCAGTCTTAAAGTGAGAGAAACAAAGTGATCCATCCACACTGCTGTAGATAACGAGTGGGATGGGGGTAACTGCTTTATTTCCAAGTGGGAAGTAAATAAAGATGTGATACAGAGCCAACATATTCCAGACACGTCACCTCAGGATCACCCCAGCTGAGAAAGGAAGCTTGGAAATGAATGAAAATCCACATTCCTCTCATCTGACAGTGCTGTCAATCAGTGTTCTCATTACATTTGCATAAGCACTTGCTTTTAATGAAATTCCTGCACACTGACTGGAAGAATGTTGCTAATTACACATACTATGTTACAAGACTGTTTAGTTCACTAGTTATATGCTGCTGAAAGCTCTTCCTTATTTCCATGATGGTCCAGTAGCAAAAAGAACATTGTAAAGGATATTTTACCAAAGTACTGCTGCTGAAAATTCTCTCTTGATGTATCCCCCTTAGTACCTTCAAATTTTCATAATTCTTTTTTAAATCATGAGAAGAAGGAAGAAATCCTACCCCAGTTACAGACCACCAGGAAAAGGCAGCAGTGGCCATACAGCAGCAGATCTTGCAAAGAACCCTGAAGTCAGCTTGGGTTGTATTAAATATTTCCAACCATTCACATAGAAAAGAAAAAAACCTGAGTGTGTACAGACATCATGCAATTCTCCACTCACCTACAGGGTGCAAAAAGTGAATTATAAATTATGAACTCTGAGAGAAAGTCTGACCCATCAAGGTCCTGATGTATTTAAGACTTCCTGCTTTTTATGGAGTAGACCAACACTGGGTCACTGAGTGAAGGATACCTTCACATTTTCATCTTCCATTTTCACATTCATTAAATCTGTTTTTAGCTTGATCGATATTTAAAAAAACAGGATACAATGCACACAAAGCTCAATCTATAGCCTTTGAAATAAAATCTACCTCCTGCAAAAACCCTGCAATCTGACATACAGCTTCTTCTATCTTTGGGTTCACTTAAATCCACTCATGCACATGACTCTAAAGACAGCCTGACAAAACATTTATTAATTGAAAAATCTCACTTACAGCAGCACTTCAAGTATGAGAATTATTTCCTACATTACCCTGCTCACATTTCATGTGGATGCTACTATTTTGTCTAACTTCATTTATTCTATTACTTGTTTATACAGCACAGCTTAACAGGAGTCTCAATGTTTATTTTTTTGCTAATGTGAAGATCTCAGCACATCTCCAGTCTTTGAAAAGTCTGCGTCATGGTTAAGAATAACAATTTTGAAAGACTCTGCACTATGAGTTATTTTAGAGTAAGTTGCTGTCAAAGTAAACCATATTAAACAAGTCCAGTCCTTTAATCCAATTCAAGCCAGAATTATGGCAGCTTACATGAATTAATATGTTTATATACTGATGTGAGTACATCCTTAGACATTCACTCTGGGTAAAACCTGTAACTCAGACACTCAGGCTCTGGGTGCCTGGCAGGATGCTGGAGCCTGGGCTCTGGCAGTGAGGCCTGAGGCACACATGGAAATCTGTGCAGGTGACACAGGTGTGCAGTGCTGCACGTACCCCAGAACCAGCACCACCCACAGCTGAACCCACAGCCCAGAGAGTTCTCTGCATCCACACAGAAAGTGAACACAATGGAGCTCTCCGCTTACTTAAAAACAGCTGGAAAAGCCCACAGCTCATTACACAGTATTGGCAAGTAACTTTTTATAAAGTCACTGTGAATTTTGGTTTGAGACTGCTAGAATTGATCTGCTACACAGAGCTCTGAGGATACTGAAACCTGGGAGAACTGACAGACCCTGGAACAGAGTGCTGGAACATAACACAGAGACACTGCACCCTCTTCTGGCTACAGCACCCCTGGCCTGAGCTGGGGCCTCTTAAACCCTGGGAGCAGCTGCCACCATCCCAGCCTTCCCTGGTCCCCAGTCTCCACAGAAACACCCCAAACCTGTGCCCTGCCTGCAGGTTCATGCTGAGTTACATTTCCAAGCTCAGACTGGGCAGTGGCAGAGCAGAAAAGCAAAGTCTGTATCTCAGCTGCCCTCCCCATGTGCCTCCTCCATCATCTCCACCAGTCAGCTCTGCTGCCTGCCCTGCCCTGTGCCAGCACAGCCACACACCACACAGCCAGCACTCAGAGCAGTGGGGCAGCTGCAGCTTTATCACTGCTGCACCGGGATCCTGCAAGGCTTGGGGATGCCACCAAGCAAGGACACAAAGCCATGGCACAGTCAGCAGGTGGCACCATGGCAGCACCCAGGCTGGGCCCTCCCAGCTCCCCAGACTCCACTCACTGCATGGAAACTCAACCTGCATCAACCTGTGAAACAGGTCTGCAGCCACTGCTGAGGAACCATGAGCTAGAACCTTCTGAAGAACAGAATCAGGCTGGAAATATTTCAAGCAAATCAGCTGAAAATAGCAAGTAGGAGAGAGGGGAGCACTTCTTTCCACAGTTCTTTCCCTTTCAAAGACCTCTTGCAAAACATTAATAAATTTCTGCCATTTCCCCAGGCTCCAGAAGGCTAGCAAACACTAAGGGAGCAGCAGCAGCCCCTCTGATCTGTCTGCTTCTTTTAACCAATTTAAAGGATGTTTTTCTTCAGCTTCATTTGATTATAGCTAGTTTAGACATCACTTTGAACAACAGAGAAGACCTCTTCATACAGAAATTAAAGTCTCTTTACAGCCATATCTTGCAAGAAAATTATATAATGAATTTACATCTACTGTTCTATTTTTGTGTCCTTTTATACAGGTCACTGTCATAAATCAGTCTTGATCTTCTAATAAAGACATGCTAATCTCCTTCACTTGTCAACAAGCCTTGAAACATCTGACCACAAAGTCTTTTTAAAATTTAATTTATGAAAGAAGAATAATTCAATTTACCATTATATGCAAGACAAAAGTCACTGGAGGAACCAAGCTTGCCAGTTATGACTGGAGAACAAGGTGACTAAACAAAAAATTCAATGTAAGGTAACATTTTGAATGGTTACCACATATAGTAAGGTGGATTCCACTACCAGAACCAAGAGATAAGAAATGAAGTAATTGGATGCAAATTCAAAAGAAACAGAAGGAGATGAGCCATGCAGTGTGGGGAGGTGGGATGTATAGCATCCCTAGTGTCCTTCCTATGGCAAAAGCCTACATGGGTGCCATCAGCTCTAAATGCTTGGAACAAAATGCATCAAATTTCTTATCTCTAGTTTAGGAATTCTCTAAGCTGCAAATCTTTGGAGATAGGGTTGGTGGGTCATGAAGAAATATCCCTGTACGTACACACATTCCTCCACAGAACCATGGCATCATTTAGGTTGGAAAAGACCTGTAATGAGCACTCAGGAGGGAGCTGTGGGCATGAGGAGGGGTGGGGGTAGCAGTACCCTGCACATGGGGCATTGCAGAGTGCAGGGGAAGAGCCACAAACTCCCTGTGTGACCAAGGTGCTTCTCCCGTCCAGGGGCTCTCAGGACCTGGTGGCTCCAGGGCTTGTTAGAGGGAAAAGTGGAGTGGATGGGCCTTCAGTAACAGCCAAGCTGGGTGTGAAATGAGCCACAGACACATGGCACAGACCTCATGTGAATCAGAGTGCAGGAACAAGGGGTGAGGCAGCAGGCAGATGACTGGATGGCAAGTTATTCTCTGTGTTTAGAGCTGCAGCAGTTACCTTTTAAACTCATCATGATAAAATTCTGATTTGCACGTCACCATCTCACTGGCTTGGCTGTCGTCACGACTCCTGACCCCACCAAATACATAAAGCTCAGAGGCAACTCCACAGGCCACTGCCCCAAATCTGAAAATCCAAACAAGGAAAAAAATATTAATGCCACGTATCAAAACCCTTTTGCATACTCCTCTGAACTTTCTTCGTCTTTTACGCTTTTATTTATTTATACACACAGATGCCTTAAATATCCAACAAGATGAGTCATGGATATTAATTGTAAGCACCTAATTCAGATCACAAAAAAAAAAAAAAAAACAGTAAAAATATCTCTCTCTAAAAATACTGTGAAGTTCCAATTGAACTATACTATAATTTCTTGCTTTCACTTTGCATCAGGGAACTAGTGCTTGTAACATCAGGGCTATGTTTCTACAAAATTTGGATTTATTGCTTGGATTCTTGTCTTTACTCAGCCACATGTTAACTACAGGCCACCACAACTCAAAAAGACCTTTTGAGATTCATAGGCCATCTTCTCAGATTCATCAGAAAAAGGACACTTTCCTCCCATCAGAGAGCTGGAAAAGCAACCTAGTCCCCCCACTTCCATTTTCCCTCACCTCCTCTCTTTGAGAGGACAGATTGCTGTCCACTGCTGAGTCCTGGGGTCGTAACACTCCACAGATTCAAAGAGTTTTCCATAGGAGCCTCCACCCATTGCATAGATTTTCTTCTTCATAGCTGCATAGCAGCCAATCTTATGGGAAAAAAAAAGAGAAAAATATATCTGAAATGACACACAAATGCACAGTATTGAGAGCTCAAAGCTGTCTATACACACACAGAGGCATTTGGATTATCTATACCCCATGGCAAACAATGTGAGGCATAAAAATGCTCAGGCACAGTTTTGTTTTGGAGTATAAAAAGAGAAGAAGCTGCTCACTCTCATTTCATTTTGAGACTTTTTGCTACTACTTGAAGCAAAAGATTAAAATACATATTTTTATACATATATACATACACACACACATACATATATCTGCATTGACTATTTAACAAGAAGCAACACAATAATATAAGATGTAGTTTTTACCTTTCTAACCATGGTCAAGTCTGGCTGCTTGGTCCAGGTCCGGCTGTAAATATCATAGCTCTCCATAGAGATCAGCTCCCTTTCACCATCCTCACCTCCCAGAATATACAGAATCCCATCAATCTCTACCACACCAAAATTATGTCGTGCCTAAGGAACATCAATAAAGTCAACATTTTAAAATGTAACTGCCATTGGGAATAAATGAACACAATCTTATTTTTCAGACTAACTGTCTGCAAAGTGCTATTGGTATTATGCCTGGCTTTTGTTTTGTTTTTTTATTTTTAAATGGTGAAGTCCTAAACTTCATAAGCATAAAATTATTAATTTAATCGACTAAACAAAACAAAGGGTACCAAAAGGAGAAAAAAAAAAGCAGAGTAGCAGAAGCCAAAGAGACCACAGAGAAATCTAGGAAGAGAGCTTGGCCATATTGCAGTTCCCATAGTGGTGGTCTCTACAATGCAGCTGTTGCTTTCAGGTCTCTCTACTAGCAAAGCCTGAACTCATTCTCTGTGCAAAGGCAGCTCTTCTATTTTGTATGTATGAGCCCAGCTACCCCTCAGTCTCACAGCAAACATATCACAAGCAGGAAATTTAATGCATCATAACTAAAATTGTGGTCAAATCTACATGCCTTTGTCAACCAGAGATTGCAAAGAGGAAAAACCTGTGGTAAACAACTTCTTAATAAACACCCTGTGCTGATTTACAAAGATAAAAACACAGGTGTATTGAGGATATATGTTTACAAATAACAAACTGTTACTTTTTGATGGAATGTAATTATGAAGAAGGAAGCATTAACTCAAACCAAACCTAAATATGTCTGTGCAAGCCAAGTTCTGTATGTTGGCCAGTCCTCTGTCCATCTTTTCTGCACAGTCCGATCCCTTTGTCCATCTCAGAGGTCTCTTGTTTTAGAAGGCCAGTACACGCAGAACATTAAGTATACTATAGGACTGATTCATTATGAAATTCCTGAAATTTTGTAGTTCATCTTATAGTAAGCTCTTCACCAATTGTTTAGATTTTCCAGATCCAGCAGTCAGCATCAGACCACAAGAACAACAGGATATAAACAGAAGTCAGTCTGCAGCATGATTTTGAATGTGTAAGATGCAAGCGACTGGAGATTCAGAATAAAATTTTGCAGAAGAAAAGGAACATTTTGCCAAAGTAAAAACTTAAATCCCAACAGTTAGATAGAGATCTTGCCTCATGCATTGGTGGTAAGGAACTCCATGAATTGGTGTCTGGATCATATTTCTCTCCAGAGCTTAGCGTTCCCTTGTTTTCATCCTGACCACCAAGCACAAATAAAAATCCTTCTGTAAAACAAAACGTAACATGATCTTAAGAAAAGGACTCTCAAGAAGAGGACTCACACCTGCACACTGAGCAAAACAACATGACTGGTGAGCTGTATTCTGAAATTCACCAAGAGATCCAGACCAGTCACAGGTCAGACTGGACTGGAGAAGGTAAAGCACATACTTACATCTGACTCAAGTCTGCCCCTGCAGATACCCTTCAACAAATTCAGTGATGCAGCAACTACAATTTACTTAAAACATTAAATACTCCTGGAGAGACAGATGTAGCAGATTCCCACAAAATGTTGCAGGAATAGTGATTTTAAGACACTTAGATGACAGGGATTTTCACAGAATCAAGTACAGTTTTGGGCAGACAAAGGGGAAGCAAGAAATAACCCCAGTGCAGTCAGTCTTGAAGAAAATATATTATTATAAGCTGTATGTCAGATTTTGAGGCACTGGTAAGTTTTGATAACATGGACTTTAAAAAGATGAAGTTCCCCTTTACCTGCTGACAATACTCCATGATTGATCCTTGGAATACTCATAGGAGCAAGTTCAATCCAGAGCTGTCTATTGGGATCATAAAGAGGACACATACACCGCATCACTGAGGTTGGTTTCCGTGATCTGAACACAGGGTGGGGAGGGAACAAACAGAAACAGAAAGACAAAGACAGAGTTTTACGAGTTCACTGTTAACAGCTCGTGTCCAAAGCTGGCTTGTTCTTGTTTTCCTGTATATTCATCACGTGGCATTTCCCTGGTAAGGAGAAGATCCCCAAACCAAACATGTAAATTGAGTTTGTATTGTACAGACTTGGAGACAAAAAAAGCTGATTCACTTCATTCCTACTGTATCTGCCTGTAACTTTTTTTATGAACTTTGAGTGAGCTGAGAAGAGCTGATAGACAGTATTAGTAATGTCTGAGTAAAATGATTCACAAACTGACATGCAAAATGTTATCTGAGTGGTTTACTACGCTTCTATAAAAAGCTAACATCTAAATGCTAAATTTATTTAAACAGGACTGAACCCTCCCTTCTGCTGCAGGGGGTACTCTAGAGAAGGAAGGGATTATTGTGTGGAACAGGAATTTTCACCTTATCTCAGATGCACCAATAATGACTAATTTTTTTTTTGGAACCACATCTATTATAAACAAAACAGTTTAAAGCACATGTTCATTACCCCTAAGTTATGTTAGACAGGCTTTTCAGATCATCAGAAAGGATTCTGTTTTTAAGTCTATTCAGTTTAAAAAAATCTAACCAACACTTACTGAACAAACAACCCTACTCAAAGTTTAATACATGTTGAATGTCAGAAACAAAATAACTATTTATTGCTGAATCACCCCCAAAGGTATTTCAGGTGTGTCTGACCAACCTAAAACAAACCCAAATGACAGAGTAACAAGCAATGGGTGCACACATCTGTGTTTTCAGAGCGGTGAGCGCTGGCACTGGGACCAGCTGTCACACCAGTGCACACTTACACTCTCTCTTCCCCCCCAACAGTCACGATGCACTCGGAGTAGCCCCGGGGCTTGAAGGAGGCCAGCATGGCCTCTCCCTGCTGCGGGGGGGTCAGGGGGATGTTGTTGCACTCCTTGACGATCTCGCGCACCAGCGGCTCGCTCATCATCTGCTCGCGCAGGTACGCCGCGTCCAGCCCCGACACCCACACTGCCGACATCACATCCTTCATGTGGACCTGGGGACAGGCACAGACACAAAGTCACCCCCAGCGCGGAGGCACCCGGACATGCAGATGCTTCTGTGCTTAGCAAATACTTGAGAGTTTTTATACTGGTGAGTAATAAACTAAACAAGAGAGTGTTAGTAAGGAAATGCATCAAGTCCTCGAAGTTTCTCTGTAAACATGCTACTTGCTTTCTCATCATCGAAACAAGATTATATCATCAAATGTCAAAATGGTGCCTTTTTTTCTTAATGCCTATTAAATAATGAAGGCAGCAGATAATATATCATCCACACAGCTTTCACTCTTTTACTGCAATGCTGTGGTCTGCATTTCAGGCAAAATTCAATAAATTCTGTAAGATTAGTCCTGAAAGAAACAGATCTTTTTCAAGTTCCCGCTGATTAGAATGAACACTCCAATTTGTGACATGCTCAAAATATAAACATTTGGATGTCCTGACCTTTCTGGATTCTGAATCATGAGAAATCCACCTAATCACCGCTTCAAAGACGTATCTTTCGTTTCCAACATTGAGCTTTTCCATCGACAGCACTTCTTTCAGTTTTTGAGGAGTCAGTTCCAAGAATTCCTCTGTGCTGCTGACATCTCGAAAGTGAGTTTCCAGATACTCTGAGGCAAGGTAGTGAACATGATGCAAACAATAGTGCAGTGCAAAGTCCCGAATACCAATACAGTTCTCAGCAGCTATGCAACCTTCTAAAAACTCACAGCAGAGAGTTTTTAAGTCTGTAAGCAGCAGGAGATCAGCTGCCTGTACCACATCTTGGATAGTTTCTTCATTTAGCCTGATCTGCAAGAATTAATTTAGAAGTTATAGCTACTATCACTCATTTGTTCCATGACATGCCCGCATTCATTACACTCATTTTCAGTGGCTGAAAAATGGAGTATTAATGCCAGTGTAAGAATCAGGAGAAACTGATATGACTGCTAACCATTAATTAATTAACACAGGGTTGGAAAGGCATTTGCTTGACAGAAGGTGTGGAGCAGAAATTTTGATAAGTTCCTGAAGTAACCAACCATGAAATTGCTCATCTCATCCGGGAACCTAAAATGAGTTTTGCTGTAATAAATAAATACATTCTTTTAAACACACATGAGGAATGAATTTCAAGACAAATCTGCCTTTTTTTTTCTGCTGAAAGCTAACCTTGTTCAGCAATCTCAGTGTGGTTACAAATAAACTGGACATACCAACTTTAATTCCTGCTAAGGCTCCTGGCAGGCAGATGTGACAAGAGGCCACAGAGGTGGGAACAAGGGGCAGGGAGGGAGGGTGCCTGGTGTACTGTAACCCTCAGTGATGGGGTCTCCATCTCTGTGGCTACCAAAGCAGTCCTCTGTCACAGCTGACAAACACTGCCTGTTTTAAAGCAGATTACTGAAGGTAGCCACCAATTTTAATACAAGGATTTGACATTGACTCTAAATTTTAAAGTCCTCCCCTGCTACACAAGAAGAGGAGACAACTCCTGCAGAGCCTGCTGCCTCTACTTCATATGCACAGTCCCACTCTGCAGAAGTTTTACCACAAAGCTTTAAACTTCTTTCAGGATAGCAGTGTTAAAACTCCAGTTATTTTGGCAAATAGTCCAAGTGAGGTTTAGGGGGTTTTAATACCATACCTGCCCACTGAAGATGTAGTCTAATATCTCTTTCATGATATCAACAGATATCCCTTCGAGTTCAATCTTGTACGTTGAGCCATCATCCTTTGGAGGATTGTAATTCAATTTTGTTCTAAGAGAAGAGAAAAGGAAAAGAGCAAAGTTCAAAACCTGGGCACTGGTTGCTGTCAGTTTCTGAAGAATCTGAGATCTCAGAATATGGATGTCTTGGGCCACAACAGAGATGTTAAAACCTTGCAATGTGATGGAAAAACTGTCCCTCGAATTACCACATAGGTATGGCCTCTGATACTGCTCATCACTTTTTCAAACTGAACAAATCTGTCAGCCTTGCAAACTACCCAGGCCATCAAAGAGCCAAAGTATGTTTTATCCCAGCTCATTCATCACAAGCATTCAGAAACTTCACTCAGACTTCCAACAAAACAGCAGCTTTACTGACAGATAAAACACGAGAATTTGCTTTGATAAAGGTGGGAAAAAACCCAAAGCAAAACAAAACCAAAACTTTTTTTACCAAGGAAGAAATAGTTAGAGTTAGCAGATGTGATCAGAATATTCACTGGCAGCACAAACATTTGGATTGCATTACCATTTTGTGTAGTTTATGATGTTATCAGCCTAATGCTGTGCCTGGCTGTAACCAAGCCATGCACTCAGAGTTGCAAGGAACAGCCCATGTGCTGCTCAGCAGAGCTTTAAATATTCATCTACATCAGTGGACACTTCACTTACAAGCCATTTCTTTAAACATACCAGGAGCACTGTGATGTGCCTGTGAATAGAACGGTGGAGGCTAGGGGAAAAGGTGAGGAAGTAATAATAGCACAGCAGACACTTTGCTTTCCACCAGCTGTCACTGCAAACACTTCTTCCAGGAGAGACAACCTTTAGTGTTCAAAAGGGAGCAGCATCCACCAGTTTGGTGCAAACAGACTCAAGAGCTAATAAAAGACCAGTTTTTAACATATTTTTCCACATTTTGGTCACTGAAGAATACATTATATAAAGACAAGAAAGTTTGTTTCCCCACTTCTGTGTATATATAGTGACCTACATCTATACCACAGCAGACTAAAATAAAAGCTTTTACAACTTTTTAACATTCATTTGAATATATCCTTAGATAGAATCAGTTTCTTAATGTGAAAAGCTGTGGCTTTGCTAAGCTGAAAGTGTCCAGCCTCCTGCTATCCACACTCATGCTAAGCAAATACATAAATAGGTCTTAGCTAAGGGCAGATTCTGCCTCACTTACTCACATCGGAATAAATTAAGTTTCTCACAAATTGAGCTGTAACTCACATCAAATAAAACCTTAGTCTGTAAGGAGCTATTTTTAAGTGTGAATAAGGGCAGTAATTTTAGCCCTTTAGTTCATCATCCTTGCGGTCCTGCCTTCACGTTCCTTTTCTACTCTGCAGAGCACCCGGAGATAGCGGTGCCCATGCACCAGGGCTGGAGCTGCTTCCCCCTGGCACAGGTTACAATACAAATAACAACAACAGTGTGGCGTGGGTTAGGAAATTGTTTATTTCCTAACACCTGGAAGGAGATTAGGAAAGTTATGTGACTCCCATTAAAGCTCATGCTGTAATAGCAGGCACTGATTTACAGCTTGTCAACACTCCTGCCCCAAATGTACATTTCCAGCAGAACATACAACGTGTACCTCAACCTGAGCCATCCTTGCCCATGTGCAGTGTGCATTTTCCATGTCTACAAGCTCCAAACAGAGCATATACACACAGGGCAACCTGCCTTCAGACTTCTAACAGAGCAAAGGCTTCTTTACACACATTTTCAAATCTATCCAAACTACCTCCATTTACACCTGATTTCGGGGATTCTTGGTTTGTAACAAAAGGCACTTCTGATTCCTAGGATGAAACTGTGTTTACTTTTAATGTAACATAAAATGTATCAAGTTTCACAGTGTCTGGCTTCCTTCAGCAGAAAAGACAGCTGGGTGACGCCTGGATCCCACATGAGTCAGGTACCTGTAAGCAGCTGTTATGATCCAATACACAGCAGTATCTACACAGAACCTGGGGTGCCCAGCACATTGAGGGGCTTGAAACAAGTCCAAGGCATATAATAAGCATGTAGATGCCAGCACTAATGGGGAGATTAGGCAAAGGCCTTGTGCTATTTATCACTAACTTTCATCTTAGCATCACCTGTACACACCCAAGCTAAATCACCTCATTGCGTGGACTTTACACTGACGCCTCCTGGTAACAAGAAAGTGTTGTTCAGAGTTTTTGGGTCTTATCAGGGTAGATGTTCTAATTACTGCGTACTTTTTCAGGCATCAACAGTTTGTGAGCTTTAAAGAAATGACCTAGGCCCTAATGCAAAGCCAAAACACGAAGCCAACGCAGAAAAATAACCTTGAGAACAAATCAAATTACTTCAAAGTTACAGACACTTGTATCTAGGCAAACATTCACCTTATGCAAATGCTTCCCAGTTCAGATTAACTTTTATTCCTATCATCTGTCATGGGAAGCAATAGTGATGCATCTGTCACATGATTTTAATTTGTTGGTTAATAAAATATAAGGTTATTTATTTCAGTACAAGTACTTCTGAGCTATGCCAAGAGAGCAATTCCCAAAGGCAGCTGGAGATACTCCTTGTAACTCACATCAAAACTGCAGGACAGCAACTGCCTGTTGGGAAGAGGGGAGGAAAAATATGATGCAAGGACATGTTACAACGAGGTTTGGGGCTGGAAAAGTGTAAGAAAAAAAAAAATCATGAGTCCAAATGGAAAGAAAGCTGAAGAAGGAGAGAAAAGTAGGAGGTGTGCAAGCAGAGGGCAAGGAGCCACATCTCCTCTTGCATCACCCATCACCAGCTGTGACCTGCACCCACACCTCGCCTGCAAATTGAGGCCTGGGCATCCCTGTCACAACACCAGAGACAGAACGAGAAAGTTTCCAAACAAATTTGTTCCCAGCTCAGAAAACAATGGGCAGCACATGGAGAAATACTTAACCCTTGCCTACTATCAAATTTCACTTTAGAAAGTAAGTTAGCAGCTATGCTTAAGCAGAGGCTTTCCAGTCTGTCAGCATCCCAGAAGGAGGATGCCTTCTTGCTGCCATGCTCCTCCTCAGGGTGATTTATTCAGCCTGTGATTTGTGTGGCTGAGAGCTGGAAGTGGCAACCAGCAGCCCAAGGTGCAGAGATGGGCCAGCTGCAGCACAGCTGCTCCTAACGCAGGCATGTGACAGCTCCCTACTGAGGACAACATTTCTAATTACTTTAAAAGCACTCCAAGCTGCCAAACCACAGCTGAAAAGGCTGCCTCAGTCTTCCTTAATTCAGATGGAAGACCAGAACATCGAGATCTAGAAGGAAATAACCCTCCCAGCCAACCAAAACCCCCATGAGCTGGGAGCAGAGCGCAGGCAAGACAGAGCTGGAGGAAATGAAACAAGGCAATTTCTTCATCCTGTTTTCTCAAGTAATTTAATTTTGAGCAACTTGACTCCATACACGTTTTAAAACAATAATTTCCATTTTTTAATTAAGACCATGATTGTAAGTTGCAAGTGCTTCCAGTAACATTAAACTGTTCCATAAATGCTCAGCATCCACCCCAACATCCTGTGCCTCGTCAGGAAAACTGCTGGCACACACAACACCTTGAGCCAGTGGCATAAGAACAAATGGGTTGATGTTGTGTTTTGATGTTGTCTGTGTGACAAATTTAGAATCTGCTGTTCCACATCACTTAAGGAATACAATCCTAATGAGTCATCTGAAACGCTCTACATGAGGCAGAATGAGGATTAAAACTCCAGTACCTCTTCTGTGGAGGTAAGCAGTATAAGCAAGGTGAATCCTCAAAATGAAAACACAGGCCCAAGAACTGATATTGATTCTGCTAGGAACAACAATTTATATCTAATGACATAAAACAGATTCAAATAATAAAAAAAAAAAAAAAACCACAACCAAAAAGCAAAACAGGAAAATAAGACTGTCCACAGCTCTTATTAAAATTAGGATGGAACTTCCAACTTACTGTTATTTTAAAAGAGCAGAACAAATCAAAGCACACTCAATACTGCTGACCTTACAGCCAATCCCTGTGAAAGCACTGTTGTGGGACAGTTAAGATTTATATGAAGCAGATTAAAAAAAAAAAATCCATGTGTCTGAAAACTTGGTTTTCTTACATTTTAGAGTTGAAAGTTTATAGGAGGGGAATGAAAAATTGCTTTAAAATAATCAACTAGACAAGACAACAAACAAAATGAAAATTCAAACTCAGAACTTGGCCACCACCAACACCACTTTCTTTCCTGAGTCAGACATAATTGTGTGGGAATATTTTCATCTTTGAAATCTCTGCCTTATCTGTAAACTACTAAGAAAAGAAAACTGATGTGTATTTACAATGGTCACATAAGCTATACAGAGAACCAGAGCACAATTCTGGAAAGCTTTAATCCTTGGAGTGC
Source organism: Melozone crissalis (assembly GCF_028551555.1). Classification (NCBI taxonomy): domain Eukaryota; kingdom Metazoa; phylum Chordata; class Aves; order Passeriformes; family Passerellidae; genus Melozone; species Melozone crissalis. Next base: position 4,791,994 of record NW_026535785.1, read on the forward strand.
TGGTATATTGGAACCCAAACAAATAAAGAAAACACCTGTCTGCAAAGACTGTGCCTACCAGAATGCTCCAGACCACATCCACCACAAGCAGGTTGTTGATATTTACAGTGAACAGCCATCAGAAAATCTGGGAAACAAGAGACAGATGCTTTGGGTTTGATGCTTTGCAACACAAAACTTTTACCTGCTCTCACGTCACCACGGTGCAAACACAGTTTGCTGACCTACTTACACTGCAGGGTGTCAGGAACCAGACAAGAGGGAGACACTTGTCTTTTGGAAAGGAACTGTCTTCCCAAATTAATGATTTTGCTCCAGATTAGCCATTAAGGGCCGGTCTACACATGCTTTGCCAGTATTGCCACACTAGCAAACTTTAATATTCATGTAGCAAAGCTGTCCTTCGAAACCAAAGGGCAATAAAATTGGGGTTTGATGATTTATCCTTTACCGGCACCAGTGTTTTGGCCTTCTCCAGAGAGCATCAGCATTTTAAAATGAAGTTGGACCTCCAACAAACTGTTCCAGCAAAGACATGCACCAAACCTAAAACATGCTCACAAGGATGACTCAGTCCCAAAAATGACAAGTGAGTACTTGGAGATTTTGCATCAGTAAGGAGAAAACAAAAAATCTGCTTTTGATGCAAACATAAGGTCAATTTAGTCTCCTGGTCTGGGCTTCCTTATGTAGGTTTTAGTCTTTCAAGTACAAGCTTTCCATGGTCAATCTAATTAAGTCCCAGTTAGGACTGACCATTTTAATGGTGAAGTTTTTCATTTGTCTGCCTTTCTCCTTGCAATGTTTTCTCCCATACAGGCTGGTCCTTCTACGTGCAAAAAAACTCCTTAATAATCACATTATTAAACAGGTCAGACATAAAAACATGATGCAGCAGTTCACTCCACCCACCACCATCCTCCAAAAAGATATTTTACAACCAAATCAGAAAGTTTCCTTTGAGGTCGCACCCTGGCCTTTAGCACCACACATAAAAGTCAGTCTTCACCACACCCTGCAAAGGGTGCCAGCTCTCAGAAGATTTTGGCTATGCCTCTCCTGTGTCTCTCCTATGTCTCTCTCCTTAAGATTATCTCCAAGTCCAACTTCAGATCTCAAGGCAAACGAGTCCATTTAACAGCTCAGCACAAAAACTTGCAAAGTTGCTTTGTTTGCTTTAAGAGAACCAAAAACTGTGATATATAACTTATTTTTTTTCAACTATTTAAAAGTTTAAGTCAGGCAAAAATGTGGCTTCCTCCCTTTCAATAAGAAAAGGAACAAGGCAATTCCTTCAACAGCAGCACAAGGGACCTGTACAGGGCTCATGGGCTTTGCTCAATGAAGAGCTTGTTTACCATGAAAATCTGAAATTACCCTGATTACACTGAGCTCATCCAGAGCTAGATTGTAATCTAAATTGGAAATCTACCCTCAACCAGAGTGTCTTGCCTAAACATGTGAGTTAGCCCTAAGTAGACAGAACACACACTCAACAAACTGTGCCCAAGGACGGACCCTGGCAGCTCTCAGCAGCACCAAGGACCTGATGCTTCATTTCACTTTGGGTTTCTTTAGCCAGCACAGAAAAAAACCAGGCAACTGCACCAGCTGAGCTTGCCAACAAGTGACACACAGGCAGTGCAGATCAGCTGCTGGGCACCTGTGGTTCTGCACCCTGTGCATGCCACAAAGCACAGCTCAGGCTCATCTCTGATGTGGTGGAGCTCACCTGGTTCATGTCAGCTGCTCATCTGTGACAGAAACACCTGCTGGGTTTAGAGAGGTGGTTTGGGTTTGGTTTTCTTCTGCTCCACCTGACACTCCAGTCCACTCACTGAACTGATTCCCAGCACTGTCACACTTTTTTAGGAAGCAGTTTACTACCAGGACTTCCTCAGAAAAACAAGGGAAGACATTTTTGAAATAGAGTTTTAAGCCAAGAAATGAAGAGTGTCTTACTGAAAATATATCTTCTTTCAGATTAACTCCACTTTTAAACTTGTTAAAAATGCTTTTTTAGAAGAAACAAGTACAGTGTTATACAGTACCCATGCTGCTAAATTTGCTGTTAAATATATTTAAGAAACACAATGCTGTGCAGCATGTATGTGTCTAATAACCCAAATATTCCTGATTATTATTATTCAATTAATTTAATTTTATTTCATTTTATTCCTGTAAATATTATTATTTAACAAATACCAATAGATCTGCTGGGAAAACTTGGATTAACCAGGTTTTTATACCTCACTTATTCTTACAGCACATGGGAGCAATAAGCAACAGAGTTGGAGAAAGATTTTCATAATTGATGGTAAGTAAGAAGTCAAATGGACAAAATTATAAGTACATGAGTAGTGTTGTGGAACAGCTGGAATATGTTTGGAATCCAACTGAGGGAAGCACCAGAACTCTGGATATGCCCAGAGTTGGAAAACACAGATCTGCAGGACTTTCACAGAAAGCAATGCCACAGGACCAGGAACATGGATTTCATCAGCACAGGAGTCTCCAACTCAGAGCACTCCCCATGTCCATAAACAAGAGCTGCAGCAGGCAGCCCACATCGTCCAGGGATGTAAACCAACATGCCTGAGGACATAAACCAGCCACCAACCACATGGTACTAGGGACATACTTCCTTGCTAGGGACCAGGACTTTCAGGGCTGTGCATAAGCAGTGATTTATTTTGGGTTTTTTTGGACATACTAAGCTATGGTAAACATAAAATACGAGAGGAAAAGACACGATTGGAGACTCCTCTGTGCATGGGTAGCACTACATTGGTACTCAGTACCAATGAGAGAGAGAAACTTCTGTACAATATGCAGAACAAGAGTCTGAACAGAGGGAGGAAACAAATCCTTTCAAACCATTCATTACTGTTCATATTTGTCAGTCCAGGCCAGAAAAAAGTTCCTTTAGTAACTACAGATGAGACCAACACAAACAAAACAGGTTCAAAGAATTAAAAAAGAACACCACCAAAAAAACCAAAACAGAAGTGAAGCGTTTCTGACTCATCAGCTCCAGACACATCAGCCTGTTCCAGCCACAAAATACACTGTAAATCAAGGGAAAAAAAGAAGAAGAAAAAAGGTTCTTTTAATAATAAAAGTTTTGCCAAACAAGGCAATTAATACAAGTGTAAAGGCAAGCTACAGAGTATAAATTACCCAGACATCCCAAGCAGCCCATCCTGCCACACCTTCCGTCCCAGCTCGCCTCTTACGTCAGGCACGCAGATGAGCTGCGCGTCTGCAGGTACAAAGAAAGGACAAGAAATTTCATCTCTGCTTCTCCTGGGTAAACAAGATGCTCTGATTCCCAGTTCTCCCTCTGCCTGACGTGTAGCAGCAGCCCAACTGTATTTTTTTTACTATTTTGGGCTGGGTAAGAGCCTTATGGCTTCTTCCCTTCAGGCGATCTTTAGGGGCCTGTCGGAGCAGGAATATAATTAACAACTCCCCATTCAAGCCTGGTATAGTGACTTCTAAATCCCTTTTTAAACCATAAACTTTTAACATACCTCTATCACTGTTGCCCCTCAACTACTTATCCAAACATAACATGCATGTACGCACTTCTGAGTTGTGCCAGGCAGAGTTTCTGGCCAAGGCAACTATTTTGATTTACTGCCTCTCAAAGTCACAGAGACTTTACAACTCAGCTACCACTAAAACATAATAGGCTGCATTTCAATTTATTTTTTTTAAATCAAAACCAAAACAAAATTATGTCAAATCAAAAAAAAAAAAAAAAGTCTGCAAGCAAATTCTGGTCTGATCTGTTCCTGACTTCCTACTGCCAGGGCAGCCTCCAAAACTCCCAGGAGACTGCCAGAAACAAACTTCTCAAAAGAAATCCTCAAGACAACAATGGCTTTAGAGCCCTCCTTGACAGTGCCGTTACCACAACACCTCCCTGCACACCCAGTGAAGAGGGAACAAGCCCTGGCACAATTACAGCATGATCTGGCTAAAGCAGAACTTGGGAGCACGGCGTTCTGACAGCCAAACAGCTCCCAGCTCCAGCTGCCATTTGTGTTCCTGACCTCAATATTCATCTCAAATTGAAGAAAGTTTTAAAACACTATAAAAGATCTCTATAAATGTCACTAAAGACCAAACAGGTACCAGGAAATAAGCAGCAGAAGCTCCTGGCATGTGTTGGCTCCTACTTGACCCTGCTCTGCAATATTCATTGTCCAACAGGTGTAACAAGGAGTGCCCAGTGGCACCTCCAGGGTGCAGGAGGCACATCCCAGCCCACCTCCCACAGCAGCACTCACAGATGCTCCCAGACACACTCACACAGGGATGGAGCCTCAGCAGGCTCCCCTTGTGACAACTGCAGATGCTCCAAGTGCCAGCACACAGAGGAAAGGGCAGCAGGTCAGGGATGGGGGCACGTCCCCCCACAGCTTCATGGAAATCTATTTCAGCATTGCCCGTGGCTGTGCAGGGTCCTACAAGGTCTGCAGTGTTTTAGGAATGTCAGAAGGTTGAACAGGACAAGTGAGAAGATGCAAAGGCTGTCAGGTTATTTCTGACCAAAACCCATTTACAAGCAGTGCAACTATTTATAAGTACGTAAAAATAATATGAACTTAACCTTACATTTACATTCTTGTTTAGTTATATTATGCTCCTCTGAAAAAAGATTTAAATATGATTACTGGTCCATTACTGAGTTTGAAAAGCCTTGGGGAACAGTATAGAACACATACAGCCATCTGAAATCTGCTCACGCAGATGCGTGAAAATCAAAGACAAAAACTTGCTGAGGTAACAAAAATGTCTTAATTCAATTTGTAATGCAGCAGCACAATCCCTGCATAACAACATTAAATTTGTCCAAGAATAAGGGCTTAAATATCCTCTTTGTTGAGGTAGTTCCCACGTGCTCCCTGTGTTCCAGGCAAGCAGACAGTAGGTGAGCAAAATATAAAGAGTTGCAAGTTTCAGCTGGCCAGGAACGACTCATGCCAGACAGTGACAGATCTGCTGGGATGGGAACATCTGCTGCTACTGCTGAGGATACCAGGAATGCTTGGACCAAATCTATCCTATAAAAGGTTGGCAGATCTATGCCACAAGTCAGGCCAAACTTACTAGTACAAGCATGGTTTGCTCAGGGAAAAGCCCTCTCACGCCACTGGGATTTACACAAAGCTCTCAAATGAAATAAACCGGGGCAATGGATCTACACTAAGGCAATTGCCAGGACAAAGAGTGCTACCAAAAAAAAAAAAAAGGGCAGTTTTCTGGCTGATTTGTTACAGAAGAGAAAACCAAGAGCTAACCTGGCTTGAATATAACCACTCTGGGATGCACAGCAGCATCACCTTGAGCCAAACCACACTCTGTCCTGTGGCGGTTTCTTCCTGAGGAACCCTCCTTTTCTCAGGCTCAGGAACATACCACAAGATGTTAGAGATATGCAGGGAGACTTCTGTGCTTTGTACATGGCAGGATTTGCTCCAGGGGCACACAGAGGGATTAGATAAGCCTGTACCTATAAAGGAATTCTGTAGGAATTCACATAACCACCCCAGACCTCTCTGGTCTGAGAGAGCTACAAACCACTTGGCATTAAGCAGTTGAGGCAAAACCTTAAGAATGAAACTACCACAAAAACTAAAATTCTTACTGGTCCCACAGACTGAAAATTTTTAAATTAAACAGGGTTTTTTTATTTTTCTGTACTTGCAGAAGCCACCCTATGGATCAGACAGGCAGATGGGGCCCATGACACCAATAACACTTCCAGTGTGTCTCTGTGCCCCTTCATGCCTTTTTTCCTCTCCCCACTGAAGCTGCTATCTTTGAGCTGCATGGATAATCCAGTTGCCAAATAACTAGTGGGAAAACACATCACTATAATTTACAAGAGTCCTACTCATAACCAGTCAGCCAAACGGCTTCCATGCAAAACTAAAAAACAGGTAATGCTCCTCTCTCCGTGGCTGCACAAATCCTTCAGCACACACAGACTGCTCACACCCAACCACCCCCTCACAAAGTCCATGCCTACTTATTTTCCTACTCACACCCTAAACTAGGCATTCATGCAAACCCTACAGTTTCTGAACTCGCCCACCAACTTGCCCACAGCCACAGCACACAATGAGACAGCCAGACACTGAAAACACCACATCAACTCATCCTGCCACTGCTTCACTTCAAGGTTCACATAAACGATTCTTTTTATTCCAAGTTTTACTTCTGAAAGTACTTAATGGATTTTTCTGAGCTTTATATTGGAATTTTTCAAATGAGAGCAATCTGAATCAATTGGCATTTGGAGACAGTAACAGCCTGTGGTACCAGAGCTTTGCAATCAGCTACCCTTAAAATACAGGGTAGGAAATTCTTGTGTCTCCTACAATAACTTTTTATATAGAGGCCTAAACTGATTTTCTTTGAAAAACCAACACTCAAAATAAATGGGAGTTGCATAGACTAGGTACAAGGTGGAGATTAACTTCAACTCCCAAAAAAGCCACTGTGTTTCCTTGGCTGGAAACACAATGCTCCAACACTGGCAACCTACCTGACCAATCCTACCCAATGTGAGGACCAGCCGGACTAAGAGAAAGATCCCGGAGTAATAAACAGAAGAGAGACAGGCAGCAAGAAAAAATTAGGCTCTGCAAAGGTGGATAATACAGTGTTTCCTAATGTGCCATTCAAGAACTAGGCACACGTATTTTTGGTTCTTTACATCTTGAAAGTCTGAGGAGAAGACATGAGTAAGCTTAAAAAAAAAACCAAAACACAAAGCTCACACTTAATCATATTTATATATTAATGCATGTAACCTACTTTCACACATAGCTAATGAGTTCCTTCATGAGATTTGAACCTGAACAATTCTGAGTTTAAAAAAACCACAACTCTAATGACTACAAGTTTTGTTGCTAATGTAGTTGTGTCTGGAGCTCTTATTCCTCACTCACAATTAACCCATGTTTCCCCAGCACATTTTTCAGAGATTGACAAAATGCAAAACTTAAAGATGAAATTCTGTGAAAAGGCACTTCTCCATAGGATAGTCTACAGTACCTTTTAGTTAAGATTTTTTTTCACAGTAAAAAAAATTGACATTTTCTGTAAACTCATCCTGCTGTAGCAGTAGAACAGCAGTTTTTCCAAGGACATGACCTCTTACCACCTACAGCAACTCTTCTGAAACTTAATGTCAGGCATATGGTCATCTAAAATATGATGCCCAATGACCTAAAAAGCATTCAAGCATTTTGAAGAGTATGAATCAATGCCTCATTTCTATTTCACATCTTTGATTTCTTTCACCACAGTCTTCCAAACCTGCTTCTCCAGACAAGCAGTGACAAAAAATCATTAGTAGTACATAGGCTCCACCATGTCCTTTTTGCAAATTCTTGATGATCTTCCTTCTATGTGCATTTTATTTCATATCTCAGCTCTGCTAGCTCAGATGATGCAGAGAACTGTTTACTTAAGTCTGTGCATGATCACTGCTATTTAAAAGTTCTTCACCAGCCTCATATTCTATTTATTTTTAGTTTATTTTTGTATTTGAGAATGTTTACGCTGTACTTCAGTGGTCACCCAAAATAATGTATTGCCTAAAAGCAGATGATATGACACTGCAGAAGGCTGATTTTTTTCAGACTGTAGCATAAAGAATTCCCATCCTTACCTAGCAAAAAAATGCAAATTTTATGACAACTTCACAGGAAGCAGCAGCTGAAAGAAATGTCCAAACAGTACACAAAGTCTGCTACAGATTTATGTTAATCCTGTGTTTAAATGGTACTGAAGGTCTGCTCCTACTTTACACATGAAGACAAAACAAGTGCCTTTATTACTACAAATGAGTGGACTTAAAACCCTTTGAAATTAACCACTTGTATGTTTTGTTTACCTGCTCTGACATGCAGACATGTACCATAACACCTCGTGGAGGGTATATTCTTTTCACCTGCTGTCACTGGACTTGTCAGCACCGAGTGTGATGGGGTTCAGGCCGGTGTCAGCAGGACTCTCCATGACCTGGGTTTCCCTGCACACACAGCCCAGGAGCAGCTGCCTGCCAGGCTGAAACCATGACTGTGCTAATGCAGCTCATCCTCCCCAGCACTGGCTGTCAGTGGCACAGTTCTGACTGCACATGCTGGTGACAGCCCTGCCAAGAGCTGCCAGCGATCCTGGCACCGCCAGGCTTTGTCCCTCTGGCAATTTCCGAGCGATGTTCTTGGATGTTGTGGGGGCACAAGCGATGGGGAGACAATCCCGTATTTTTATTTTTTTAATTCAGAAGCCGGCGTACTTCAGAACCCATGACCACCACCTGGAGCCCTATCTTGCTAAAAGACATTAAGGAGGAAAAAAATGATGCTGAAGTGCTGACTCGGTTCGGCCGAGGGACACACAGAGCCCAGCGCCTCACAATGCCCCTGGGATGCTGCCCCTCGCCGGACACCTCCCTCACCATCCTCACTCTTTAGGGGTCACTACTTCACACCAGGCGCCCGGCAGCAATGAAGTTTGGGGGGGGATTTTTTTCCCTGGTGGGTGACACAGCCTCTCAGAGCTGGGAAAGCAGCGGTGTGATGCCGAGAACGCGACAGCTCCTGCGGAGGGGCCCGGCGGCACGGGAAGGAGGGAAGGAAGGAGGGAAGGAAGGAGGGAAGGAAGGAGGGAGGTGGCCCAGCAGCTGCTCCCACAGAACAGCGGGTGTTGGAAGGGAGCTCTGGAGATCACCCAGCCCAGCTCCTCTGCCTCAGGACAGGAGCTCCCGCCTGGAGCAGGTGACACAGGAACGCGTCCAGCCGGGGTCTGAATGCCTCCGGAGAGGGAGACTCCACACCCTCCCTGAGCGCCCGGGCCAACTCCGGGCCGAGGCGCAGCCGGGGTCCGCAGACCGCCCCGCCGGCCCTCCCCGGCTCCTCCGCCCTCACCCGCGGCGGATCCCGCTCCTTACATAACCCCGGCCCCGCTCCCCGCAGCGCGGCCCCTCCGAGCGGCCGCCCGGGGGCCGCGCCGCGGGCCCGGCCGTACCTGATGTAGGGGCTGGCGGCCGCCAGGATGTTCTTCTGCACCGGGATCTCCTCGCCCTCCAGCACCAGGTGCGCGTCGCAGAACCGCGTCTCCTCCCGGAACGAGCTGAGCGCCCGCAGCAGCCGCGCCGGGTGCTGCGGGTCGGACACGGCGCTCGGGCCCGACATGGTGCTGCTGCCGCCGCCGAGCCGGGCCGGGCCGGGCCGGCTCAGTCCCTGCCCTCACACCATGGCTGAGCGCCCGCCCGCCGCTGACATCATCTCCCGGCATCATCTCCCCGCGCCGCCCCGCGGGGGCGGCCCGGCCCGGCGGCCTCGGGCACCGCGGCCCCTCCGCGGGCGGGGCGGGGACGGCCCGCGGAAATCTCGGCTTGGTCTCCTCACGGCTTCGGAATGTCGCTAAAGGAGGTCCAGTGAAGGGAACGGAGCTGGGGAAGAGGCTGGGGGGGCTCAGCCTGGAGGAAAGGAGGCTCAGGAGGGACCTTCTGGCTCTGCACAGCTCCTGGCAGGAGGAGGGAGCCGCGGGGGGATCTCACTCTTGTCCAGACAACGAGAGACAGGACAAGAGGTTTAGGGTGGACATTCGGAGAAATTTCTTCCCAGAAAGGGTGATCAGACATCGGAACGGGCTGCCCAGGGAGGTGGTGAAATCACCACCCGTGGAGATGTCCAAGGAAAAGACTGGAAGTGGCACTCCATGGGTGACACGGTGGTGTTTGGTCATAGGTTGGACTCGATGATCCCAGAGGTTTTTCCAATCTAATTGATTCTGTGATCCCGTAAAACTGGTCTTTTATTTATTCTCTAATGAGCCGAAGGTGAATGTTACAGCACAAAGAAAAATAAGAGAATGAGAATTAAATACAGCAAGATTCATTGTGGCTGTCTCCCTTTCCACAGCTGCCCACGGGAAATGTGGCCTTTTCCAGCAAAAAAATATTTTCTTTACGACAGTTCACATGATAAATTTTAGGCTGTTTATTATCGTGCTCAATTGCAAATTAAGAGATTACTTGACTCCATCTGCTTTCTTAACAGCATCCAACATTAAAGTAGTGAAACTATTTGCACTGAGTGAAAGTGTTTCACAAACTGTGATCTGCTGTAAAGCAGACACCCAGCTGATGCTGCTGGGAGGGACCAGCACAGCAGCTCCCTGTGCTCCCTGTGCTGACAGGCACTGGGATCTGCCAGCCTCTGGAACACCCAAATGGATGTCCTGCTGCCATTCCTTCACTGGGAAAACAGCATCTTCAGAGGGTCTGATCTACTAAAGCTGTGGTGGGCCACATGCTTTTATTACTTTTATTACTTGCATTTCAGTGAAATGTAACAAAATTCTATCATTCACTCGGTTTGATGGTGCCTCCAAATCATTTTTCCACTCAGAAAATGAAGCAGGGTGTCTGGAAAGGACCCTGTAGGAAATGAATGCCTTCACAAAGGCAGCCTTGTGCTTTCACAATGCTGGTTTGTTGTGCAGATGGAGACTGCAGCTGGGACATCCTCACCCATCACCCAGCTCCAAAGCCTGCACCCAGGGCCTGGGTGAAGAGTGTGCTCAGCCCTGTTGGAGCCAGGGAAAATGCAGATATGTTTTGCCAAGTGGCTGCAAGGCTCGTGGGGTTATTTCATGACAGAGTTCATGAAAAAGTAGAGTCTTCTAATTGAGCTCCAACTGAAGAAACAGATGAGTCTGGCCAAGGGCCAGTGTTTTCAGAATTCTTGATCAAAGATAAGTTTTATCACAGTTGGTCTGTAAAAAATACTGCCATCTCAGACTAAAGCCAGGCTTCAGAGCTGAGCCCTTGCTGAAGTGCTTCCTGACTGGAGAGGGGTCACAGGGAGGAGCACTGAGCTGCAGCTCTGTTGTGCAGCTCTGAGCAGGAGTTTAGGAGCAGAGGATGTAGGACAGAAGGCCAAACCCACAGCAATGTGCATGAAACACCAGTGGCTCTGCAACACTTGTTGTCATACATGCCCATTTACAAATACTAGAAGGCCCCTTTTTTCTTGCTTGGGTGTAATTATGCAGGATGTCAGGTGTAGGCTGAGGATGCACAGGACACATTCTCAGCTCTCTTTGAGGGTGATGAAGGCAGAGAGCACACTGCTCCTTGGCTGCAGGGGAAAGATGTATTTTGCTTGTCATTAATGCTCAGGTAATTGCAGACCCAAGGGAGCAGTGGTTTAAATTGTTGCAAAAGCTGTCATTGAGTGGCCTGGTTATTTGAAAAGAAAGACACTGGTGTGTTTCCCTGGCACCTGCACAGATTGGTACAGAGGAAAACATTGTTGCATTTCTGGTTTTTAACCTGTCCTCATAAACACTGTTTCTGCTTCCTCCTGCTGCCTATGTGGGGCAATGGGACAAGGTGTAACAGATAATATCCAGTTCCAGAGAACAAATTCATTGTTATACCTTGTTATTTGTTCCATTTAATGAAACCATTAACAAAAAAACCCCCACCAAACCAAAACAACAACAAACCAAACCACTCTATCAAGGTCCATTTGTAGCATCTCTGAGGTAATTAATTATATGTATGCAACCCGTGGTTCTCTCACTCAACTATGTATTTTTCTTTTAATGAAGATACTTATCTTTACTATTTTTTATTTGCAGTCATTCCATCTAGATTTGTGTTAAGCCATTATTATAATCATTCCATGAATTTTGTTGGGGTAATTTATGACTTAAATTGATGCAAAAGAAGAATCAAACCTTTCTGGCCCTTGAGATTCCATTCACTGCAAAGGGTGTCAGAAGCAAACCAAATGACACTCATTACCACGTGCCACGTTACCACATCAAAAAAACCCCACGAGCCTTGCAGCCACTTGGCAAAGCATATCTGCATTTCCCCTGGCTTCTGTCAGCCTGAAATGATAGTGTGTTACCATATTCAGGGCAAATGTTTCATCAGATTGGTATTGCAACCACTAAACACATTCTTGAACAAATTTGTGATTAGCTGTATGGTTTTATTCCTATTGTCTCTGCTGCAGGAGGATACTGGGATTAGCAAATGCAGATTTACATCACTGGTTTTCTCCTCAGGTTAGCTACAAACTTAATGCTAATCAAATCCTGTGTAGTACTGACCAAGGGAATAGGGCACATCTCATTTAAAAAGTCATACCCAAGAAAAATTCTTATAATTTATTTCCTGCATTATTTCTACATGAATGTAAATAACACATTTGCTTGCTTAGACTACAGGTTGTTTTTATGATGAGTGTGTCCCCTATCCTGTCATCTCTACCAGTAAAAATTATCTCCTCAGAAGTCAAGTAACTCCTGTATCCAAACCTATGATTACCCAAAAACAACCCTGTGAGTACTACAGAAGAAATTCTAGAGACAAACTCTCAGAAGAAAATATATAACTATGGTTAGACTTTTGATTCATTGCCACCTTTTAATTCTAGAAATGTATTTGTGGACCTTTGTTAAATCCAAACTTTTTAATATTAAAAGAAACAACCCCAGAGCTGATGTCTTTTGCCAATATCACAAGTCAGTTTTCTCTTCCAGCACTGGTTCCGTATTATTTACAAAAATGGAATTAAATTCCTTCTTTAGAAGATAAAGTTCTATTAAATACTAATGGTAATATGCCTTGGAAACACTAGAAGTGACTATTTCTGCACACACCTTACTAAGTGTTTATTTCCATTTTATGGAACATGTAAACATTTGAATGCCCAAACCTGCATATGTTAACTAGATCTGACCACAGTGTTGGGGTTTTTTTTACATTAAAAATATCCTCTATGTCTTCATCCTAACAAAGTGCAAAGACTTAGGCAGAGGAACAAAGGTCTGGTTGTTACAGGAACTGTGGATGATGTTGGTTCAGTTCCTGCTCTGCCACAAACACATTAAATAATCACAAACAGGTCACCAAGCACAGATTCTCATGTGGTGGGGAGGTAATAAATGACAATTTCATTCTGTTTCCTTCCTGTGAAACTGTGAGCAGCACTGAGGGGATGTATGTGTCAAAGTGAGAGGTACCTGAGCTGTGTGGTGATACAGACAGACCAGAGGAACACCCAAAATGGATGGATGTGCACCTGGTTTTCTCCATCAGTAAACATGCCTCCAATAGCAAAGATATCCACAATGAGAAAATAAAATTCAAAGCAAAAAAATCTCTCACTTAAAGAGAAGTCAATAACTCAAATCAGGAATATAATGGGGGGTAAGAAATGCCATTTCTGTAACACAACCAATCACGCTGTGCTTGGAACTTGAACTTTATGTTGAAATGTGCATTTTAATTGTGACTGTGAGTCAGAGTTGTGCACTTTGATTAGGAAGCATCTGGTACAGGCAAGGATAAACACATGTGAGAACGTGGGTGCTCCTAAGCAGACATAAAGGAAATGCTTATTTATGGCAATAACAGCTCCTAGTTTCAGCCACTGTGGGGTTCAGATGAGGCCTAAATTAGATCTTTCACTCTTTCCCCAAACTGTTTGTTGCACATGTGTGACTGGGTTCTGCCCTCATTCACATACATACTGCTATTAACAGAGAATAGTGGCAATAACAAACAATTCTTCTTATTTTTTACACAATGTAATCATCTAGTTACATGAAATGCCATGGCAGATATTCTGCCAAGGAAAACTGATTTAAATACAGTTTAAGATTGGATGTCACTAAATTATAATTGAATGCTACATATAACCATGTACTCTATTTCAATAAAGTTACTTGGTTTTGCCAACATAAAAGCTAAAAATACACCATGAAATGATTAGAAAAGCTGTGGGGAGGGGTTAGGTTCTGGATAAGAAAAATGTAGCACCTCAGGATAATACTTTGGTTATGGCAGAGTTTAAGAAATCAAGCACCAAGAGAATATATTGCCATGAATTATTGGTATCATGGTAGATAGTTTAACATGAGGTTTTTCTGGCGGGAGACAACTTTCATTGTCAGCTGCAGTCTTGCAACAGCCCGTGGAAGTTACATGACCTGCAGACATGAGTGACTCATGCCATGTGTCACCCTGTGAATACAGTACTTCATTTGCTCAGAAAGCTTTGTTGTACTCAAATAAAACATTTCTTGTTACCTTTCTCTCCTATTCCTTGCCCCATAAGCTGTATTCAACATTAGCACTTCATATTGATAATTCTTCTTTTGGAATAGTGATACACCAGTTGTGCACACAATGATTTGTAATAAAGTCATTTCTGTCTCTTTTAAGAGATTATATGTAGATATTGAGGAAGTTATAATTAGTCATTTCTTATCATAAGAGAAGGCTGTTCCTGGAGGATATTATCCCACATTCAGTAGAAGGTTTTGTCAGTCTGTGCAATACAACAAACAGATTTTACTCAGTTTTCATGTCTTGCTGTGGTATAAACACTCCATGCAGGTCCATGTGCATTTCCACATTCACTATGGCTCGACCCAGCTCTGTGAATGTTTTAGCATCCAAGACAAGTAGGAAGGGTGGATCCTTTGGATCAGTCTTCACAACACAGGTGAGAACAACACCTGTGACACACAAATGAAGAATTAGAAATGTAAAGAAGTTTCACTAAGCAGAAAAGATAACCCCATCTCAAAGTGGAAGCATCAACCCAACTTTCTTGACTAAGAATATTGAATCTTGTAAGATTTAATACAAAACTCAAGTAACCCCAGCTTTCAGAATGTTGTCATTATTTTACCATCATCCTCTTCTTTTGCATCAGGGCTGGGAACAAAAACAGGCTCGGATGGCCAGCAGTCATCCTGTCCCCACTGGAGCATTTCCTTAGTCTGGGTATTAAATTTTGCAATCTACATGGTTGTGACAAGAAAAGAAAAATGTCAGTGACCCTGGTAGTAGCTTTTTCCAAAGGTACAGCATGAACAGACTGCTGGCAGGGGGGACCAATGCTCAGAGTTAAGGCAGGTATCATCACAAGAAAAAACACCTGGAAAATGTTACATTTTGGAGTCACATTTTATGGCTGCATAATCACACAATGTTCTTTTAATGTCATTTCACTAGATTACAATTGCACCTTTCATTTATGGGTGTTTAATAGTTCACAAATGCTAACAGGCCACAAGAGAGCCTTCACTGAAAGTAATGTCCCTCACTGCAGAGAGTCCAAGACACAGAATATTTAAGTGATTTGTTCCAAATCACTGAGATTCTGTAGTAAAGCAGGAAATAGGATTTAAAATTCCCATTTTCTAATCCTGTGAGTTATTTTCCTTTTGTTGCTACTTCCATATTGCTCAAGGCCTTCTGTTGTGCAGTAGGGTACATATGCCAGAAGAAAAGCTGTTCCTAGTGAGGTGTAAAGATCAAAGCAGTGAGGCAGACACTGGTGTTTTCTGAAGGAGCAGAGTGTGGATTTTCATCCCACTGAGTGGCCAGAGGGGATGCCTGGAATTTTCAGTTCAATTCCATTAAGGCCTTTTCTCTACCCATAGAGATGCAGTTCTATTCTTTTCCATTTTGATCTTGAACCAAAAAATATGTTTACACAAAAGTGAAACTATTCAAATTACAGGAGGAAGAATTAGAAAGAATTCTCTCTACTAGCCAAGATGACAGCACTTTCACTGACAGACTTTACCTAAGGATTAGGTTGTTGTGCTTGCATTCATAAAAGTGCAACTGAGGTGAAAAAAGATCTTCCTACCAGTGTTTTTTATTATATTTGAGTCAAGCAGAGATTATCTACACTGTAAATAATGAACTTGCAGATTTGTTTGAGTTATTGTCAGATGTGCTGCAATAAATCTTCTTGCATCATGCAGAAATCCAGCTCTATTTTGTAAT
This sequence comes from Melozone crissalis, assembly GCF_028551555.1. Classification (NCBI taxonomy): domain Eukaryota; kingdom Metazoa; phylum Chordata; class Aves; order Passeriformes; family Passerellidae; genus Melozone; species Melozone crissalis. The sequence continues at coordinate 4,807,850 of NW_026535785.1, forward strand.
CAGTTGTGGTAATTATATGCAAGAACCAACAGTGACTTCAATTTGTGCTGCTTTATATTCACAGAACAAGAATTATAAAGAGTGAGTCTGTCCACATAATACTCCTACATTTAAATCTTCAATTTATCTTAATTTTATTTAATCCTTAAATCTTAATTAAAAACTTTCCCTGTAAATCTATTTGTACTCCAGGCAGTCTCCTGGCATCATGCACACGTAAATAAAGCATTTGCTACCTCTAATAGAGAACTAACCAGCAAAATATAAAAATTAGATATTGTTTTAATATTTAAAATGTATTAGGTAGTATTGCAATATCTTATTTTTCTGCTAGGCTTCCTAAAGGGAAAAAAATTAAATATATACATGTAAATAATACTTCTTTTTCCTACTCTCTTTGTAGTTCCTGGCACATCACAGAAGGTTCAGCCCAATTTAGCAGAAAAGTGAGGATCTCAGTAGCTATTCAAGAGACTTTCATGGAACATAAAGCTGGAGTAAGAAGCCTGAGTTTATGAATACCTTATGAAGGAAATGGTACAGCATTAACTTATCCTTATGAGAATTTAGGCAATTCATGTTTCTTTGCATGTGAATGGCCCACCAACAGGAAAACAATGACTTTATAAATGTTAATTATACCTTTGTGGGAACTGGACTCCACTGGACTCGTGTTGCAAAGACATATTTGTATTTTTTGCCATTGTAGTCATAGTTGATGCGAGGCAGTTCTATCCCTGCATAAAACAAAGTTCAAGACTTAGAAACAAGACAAGAGAAAACCTCAAATGTACATCTATAGAGACACACCAATCTTCAGGAACTTTTGCCCTGTAAAAAACCATGGAACTACTTGAAAAAGGTGTTGTATAGACTTTGAATGTCTGAATTTCTAAGAATCTGAAGATGGGTACTACCATAAGTAAGCCAGGGCTGTTAGTTCAAAAGGCAACAATTTTTTATTCTTAGGGATTCATTAGACTGGAATTTATGAGAGTTTTTCTGGTTTGGGGTTTTTTTTCTTTCTTTATAACTGGGCTAAAATTGGAGGCTAACATTCTAAGAAATGACTTTCACCTTAGGTAATTTTGTATTTACATATTTCTGCTATTATCCCCTGACAAAAGGTTAAAAATCCTCTTTCAAAAGCAATCTTTATAAAATGCAGCAAAACTTGAAGTACTACTTATAACAGACTTACTTAACTAAAATTTCTCTTTTAACAAGTAGATTTGCAAGCCATATTAATAGTTGCAAGATCACACTTGGAATCCTGTATTAATACAATGATAAATAAATAAACAAACTCATATAGCACCAGATATTTAAAGGATGTATCTCACCTTCACATAGTATTTCAGGCTGGCAATAGATGCTTCCATCTTTCTCCTTTACAGCAGTTGCAGTAGAGGGAAGTGTGACTAAATTGGAATCCACTACAGCATCCTGAAAGAGAAAAATGCTGGAAATGTCATGGATCTCTAAAAATATCCTTCTAAGTTAGATTTTTCATCAGGTTTGGTATTAATATTAACAATTTATGACATATTAGATTCTGAGGTTTTCATTAGAAATCTTGTTACACTCAGAGTATTTTATTATAACATAGAATAATTATTTTGAATCACACTGAGTCCTTAGAAATGTTTAGATGCACATGGCTATGGTCCAGAAGTACCCTAAATTTGAGAATTTAATGAATGAAGATGGGTTTCAAGGAACAAGGTGTCAAATTTTCACTGCAAGTCACCAAGGTTAGGATTTTGCACCTGCTAAAAATCAAGTGCAAAAATAGGTGTGATATACTCTATAATGTTCTACTGCTGAATTCTTAAGATTGCAGAACAGCTGGTGTGATCCATCACATCCTTTGTCATTGCTGCAGAGCTGTTTCTGAGAAAAGAACAGAGCAGCAATGTTCTAGGATGTAGAAAGAAAAAGTAATATCCATTCCAAAGGTGTCAGGCAGAAACTTGCCCAGGTTGCTGGGCAGTATAAAATCTTCCCTGCAAACAATGATGGAAAGTGATGCTTTAAATTAAACTAAAAGATAAAATCTTTTCTCTTCCTGCTATATATCACACTTAAATGAAATCTTCTAGTTTTAATTGAACCATTGCACCAGCTGGGAGCATGCATGTATTGTATGTGGGCTTCCAGTGAAGTGTAAGAAACAGATTGTGCAAAACCTCATGCATGCCCTTGCAGCTAACAGCCAAGTGGGTCTGTCTGCTTCTGTTTGATGGCATTGAACAATTAATCTCATTGGGAAGAAAATGACATGTTCTTCAGAGCCCTGTTCTCCAGAGTGGATGGTGTCAGCACCAGGATCCAACCCACAGAACCATGTCCAGCTGCCCACTGCCATTTCCCACAGGACATCCAAAAACCAAACCTCCTGCAAGCTCTGGGTATCACAGAATCAGAAATTTACACACAAGGGCTGGCAACCAAAAATACACCAATTAATAATACACCAACTAATAACACACCAATTATTCACTGATGTATTTTAAATTACCAATCAGAAAACAGGTTAAAAAGTAATTTTCTTTCTACCTTGTCACACTGCAGAGGAACCACAAATCTTCTGCAGGTTGGTATGGAGGTAAGTTTGACATTCTCTTCAAAGTCTTTAGTCAGGTTTTTTAAATAAAACATGTCATATAAGCTATTGTCTGTATAGGCAATAACATCAAAAATAATGTGGCCATCCTCTTCATAAGCATTTATATGGTGAAAAAACACCATGGCATCAGTGTAGAACTTGGTGGACACTTCTTTTTTAGTCCTCCTGTCTATAAAGTGAAACCAAGTCTGAAAGAGAAAAACCATTCAGAATCAGCAAAGATTTATTAAGAAAACTGTTTTCTAATGGTAGCCACCAACATTCTAATCCCTGTGTGTTTGTACTGAAGGATATTGGGTTTGCTGCTAGCAGACAAGGGGTTCCAACCTGAAGAAAACACAGCAGTAAAATGAGTGTGGAACAACTTTAAGCTCATTTTACTGTTGCAAATTACTATTTGGGCTAGGCTGAGGATTGAAGTTTTCCAGAAAAACCTGGAAAAAACCCTGCTCTCTTTTTAAGTTAAATAAATATGCCTTGGTTGAGAGTTTCTGTGGTGCTGGTGCCCTGTAACTCAACAAGATTCATGTGTTGATGCCCAGAGCACATGGAAATAAGATCCTCAGAAAAGAGTTTTCCCCTCAGTTCCCACAGTGAAAGACTCTTCTTTTGTTCAGTGCAGGCTTTTCCACCAGTTGGGGCTCTCCAGCACATGCAATGCACCTGGAGCAGATCTCACCCACCACACACAGAATTTTGTTTGGACCAGGAGCAACTGGATCTGTCTCAGATGCTAGTGCAGATTGGAATTTATCTGCTAGCACACAGTATTTCTAGCAATGCCAAACTATCCTCTCTCTCAAGAGCTTCAGCATCAGATATTCATTTGAGAAATTTCTAGAAATGAGAGACAGTATTCCTAAACATACAGCTTCTAAAAAAATTGTGCAACTGTGAAAGTCAAGGTTTGAAAAAAACCCAACAAATGACTACTGAAATGAATGAACCAGATGCAAAACAGAACAGTGTGGAAGAGGTCACTGGCATCCTGATTCCAGTGCTCAGCAGTAAGAAAAGTACCTTATCATCCTTGTTAAAGGCAAGGCAGGAAGCCCAGCTCACACCTCGCATGTAAGCAGTTGCCATTTTGAGAATATCCAGTCTGAAGGGCTGCTCTATGAAGATAATGTAGTTCTCTGTGATTCCAAAGCTGTGGTAGTAGCTGGGGTGGAGCAGAGAGCGAGAAGGGACAGAGCAAACCACTTCCAGGTGCTTGAAACAAGATTTCTTCTTCTCGTGTTCTGAAATTAAATGATAAAAATTAAAATCATATTCCTAATAAATTCCATTCCAAACCTGTGCTTGGATTTCTCCCAGGCAGGGAAGAACTGGTTCCTTTCTGTTTTCTTTGCATTTTCCTGTTAAGAAAGTGTTTGTTTACTGCTGTATAATTAACACAGAATTTTGCATGCAGGAAGCAATGGAGTGAAGTCACTGCTGGATCCATTCAGGCACAGCCCCCTTGTCCTGGGATTTGATTCCACTGATTTCTGTCTTCAGAAGTTCCAGCATGGAGGATAAATAAGTTTAATTAAATCAGAAGTTTTAAAAAGGGGTTCAAATACGTCTGTGTTTTTTAACTTCTAAGGAGATGTTTCCAAATTTGAGCCCCAGCTAGAAATTGCAAACTGGGGAGGCTGTGGAAAGCCTCTCAATTGTACAAGAAGGGACAGGCAACACAATAGCAGCTGACTTTCAGCAACACACACCAAAAAAAGATCTTGAAGGAAAAAGAGCATGGGATTTACTCTGTGAACAATGGGCAGCATTTCAGCAAGGGCCAGCATTGGCCAGGTTAGAGAGGAATTAACTCTATATTAGGTTTTATTTGGTATTATGCTTCCACTATAATCATAGTATCAGCATTTGCAGAGAATTTTCATTTACAAAGAAATTAAAATTTACAACTTTAAATTATATATACTGCCCTATAGAGAAAATTGTTTTAGAATCTTCATCTAAAAGTAAGTTTGTTCCCACTGAAACACCCTGTTTACACAGTACTCAAGAAGAGCCTTTGTAATAGCACTTGCCCAGACAGGCTAAGCAATTAATATGAAGTTCACAATAAGTTGAAATTAAGAAAATGAACACCATTGGTTATTAGAACAGCTGCATCACCACCCTTGCCCTTTGAAGAAAAGAAATTGCTAACAAGTTTCTAGAAAATACCAGTAACACATATTTCTTACCTGGTACAGAGGAAGGAATCTTAAATAGAAGGTATTTTGTCTTCCCTTTATCAACTATTGAAGTGCCCATGTTGAGAACATTTCCAGCACTGTCATAGTGGGGGTGAGAAGTTGCCAAATTTACAGCCACGTATTTGTTGTAGTCAACCTGGAAAATGATACAATAAGAGATTTGAGAGGTGTGTAAGAGAATGAAAATTGATCTTAGCTAACAGCACAAAACCACCAGATTTTTAGCCCTGGCAGCCCTATATTGGCACCCCATTTACAAATGGCTTTGAAATTTAAATAATTAAACCAAAATACTTCTGTAGGTATTCAAATGAGCTCCTTATTCAAGGCTAAATCAAGTTACAGAATCTGAATTAGAGACACCTCTCCCTTGAAGCCACATAACATCAGGGAGGATTAGCTAAACAAGTTATTCTGCAATGCCCATTTCACCCTGAAAGCACTTTATTTAACAGAGCTCTCTGGCAATCTGCTGGAGCTAAAAGATTTCTATTTTATCTAAAGTTTGGAAATTGAACTCAAACTGTAGCGTGGGCTAGAAAAAAAAATCATTGTATATATTTCAATATTTCAAGTTCTCATTTTAATAATTAAATAAAATCTTACATAAGGTCCTTGAAAAGTAGTCATATAACTGACCCACTGATTTTTTAGTGACGTAAATAATTTTATAACTACAGATACATAATAATGGCAATCACCCAAAATAATCATGTGACTGTGCTATTATTCCTGCAACCTTCCTAGATTATGTACAAGTGAAATTGCTCAAAGTCCAGCTTTTCCCAAACTAAATGAGATTTAAGTTTTAACTCAGGAGTTCTTAAAAGATCTATTTTATCTTTTGGTATCTTCACTATTTCATTTTACCACAATTTCAAAAGTAAGGCAACAGTAGAAGAAAAGCATTTTGTGTCCTGAACATGTTAAAGCATCCTCATGAGTCAGCCTGAAATTTATTCATCAGCAGACAAAGAACCAGAATGACAGATGGTGGTTTGTACCTTCTCCAACGTCTCCAGAGTCTGTGGATTAATTTTCCTGATGAAGTTAGTCTCACCAGTAGCATAAAAATCATCCCCAGCTTTCATAATGTTGATGAGACAGTTGTCTGTGAACTCAGGAATGGTGTGAGACAAATAGGAGAATGCCCTGTCCAGAGGAAAATTTCATTAGAGCCACAGAAGCTGGAGCTGCCTTTCCCCCACCTGGAGCACGAGTGACCCTGGAGTGCCACAGCCCTGGGGCTGCCTGTCCCTGCTGTCCCCAGCTCCCTGGAAAGGCTGGTAGAGCAGAGGAGATGGATTTCTTCAATGCCCTTGGCCTGGGGGAGGGTTAAGGACGTGCAAGTGACTGGTTTAGACACACAAATGGGCATCCAGGCCCATTCCCACTGTCAGCTCTAGGACAGGCACTGGTTTATCAGCTTGCATTAATTACACACTCTCCTGTTCTATCTTGGGAAAATTTGGCCTACCAGTTCCTACCTAAAAGCTGGTAGGTTTTTCAGCTTCATTAAATAGACAGATTCATATACTCCCCAATGGAATATTTTTGTTACAAGTGTTATTCCATATCACAGTTATGATTTCAAAGAAGATTGGACATCATGTAGGCTTGACAGTTTCCTTTATCAGTGTATGATTTCATCACAGTCACTAGAAGCCAAGACAAAGTTGCTATAACCCTTGTGAACCTCAAATGCCAGAGTTCCTCTATTGCTATTGGAAGAGGGAAGAAAATCTCATCTCAGGGGAACAGCTTACAACATATCATCTCTTTTGCAATAACTGTCTGTGTATGTGCCCTTACCAGACATCAGGTTTGAGGTCACCAGAGAAAGCTCAGTGGCAAGGAGAGAAGGGTGAATCTCTACAGCCAATTTTACAAGACCAAGGATAACATGATGGCCTACACTTCACCTTTCTGTTAAACCATCTTTAATCAAAAAGTTTTTCTAATATTTTTGTAGCTATTGATGCTTCTTTTTTTTTTTTTTGTTGAATATGTTTTTCTTTTTCTCCTTACAGAGTATCAAAATGTTTCACTAGCTGGAGAAAGAAAATGCTTGTTTTTTATATAATCTACTTGTGTTATTGAATAAAGCAGCAAATATTGGTGATAAAATGAATTTAAGATATTTGCCTTAGACTAACCCATAGGCAGTTCATATCTCTTGGCCTTTTCAATATTTAGCAATTGCAAATGTACAAATCAACTGCTGTATTTGTACATATGTGTCAAAGGTAAACAGAGAGACATCTGTGCTGAAGAGAGAAGTAGATAGAAAAATCTTGTTGGGAAAAGCATTGCTTACTTGGCAAATATGTTTTTGCATGGATCTGGATAAGCCATAGTCCCAAACTCAGACACCATGATTCTGTTTGCTTCTATGTTGCAGTTGTACGTGTCACTTCGGAGATATTTACTTCTGTAGTAAACCTCACCTGAGGAGGAACAAACAGATCTCAATCACATTTTATACTTAGTCCTTAAAAAAATTAGCACAGGTAGAGCCAGGGTTTCTCAAGCAGCTGTCCTTTAGCCAATTATAATTTGGAATAAAACCAAAAATGTCCCCAACTGCCTGTTTTACAGGCTTTATGGCTGCTGAGATTGGTAAGAATTTGTCAAGATTTCCTGACTCCCGCTACTAATACTAGGGAAATTTTGAGGGGAAAGAAGGGATTTGGATAAACTGTTCCAGAAGATAAAACAATGTGTGCAAAAATGATTAATTATACAATCAATTTACAGGTGGTGAAAAATCTCCTGTATTGGCAACATTTAGTTATGGGAGTAACAGATTGCTTGAAGGAAACAACAGTTTAATGAATACTTGAACTAACTGAGCTCTGTTTGCTTTAGGTAAGTAAGACATATTGGCAATTTTAAAAACACTGACTATTTCTTTATAGGTTATTTTGTTAAGGATGTAGAGCTGGACAGGCTAGAGATCCTGCAATGGCATTAAATGCTTCCAATCACAGAAATGGGAACTAAAAAGTAAGTACTAGGATTAGAGGATAACAGGAGTAAATCTCATTTTTTAAAATAGATACATATTTTTTGCTACAAAATCCAGGTGTAAACCATCCTGTCTCTCATTGTGTAACAGCTGAATGGGTGAAAAATGTTTTAACTGAAAGAAAAAAAGAAATTGAATTGTTTAGGGTAGAGAGCTGCCTGTCTTTTCCTCCATAAGGAGGAGGGACTGTAGGGTGTCAAATATTCTAAGTGAGGTTTGACACAGTGGCCCAGTTTCTCTCCTGGCAGCTGTTATAGCTGCAACCAAATCCCACAAGGGGAGTGCTGGTCCTCCCTGAAACTGGGTGTTCAAGCACAGCAGAAGAGCCTCTGGGCACCACAGTCCCTGTGGCTGAGCCACTGCAACCCCCTGAGGTTTCCTTGGGGTGGGAGGCGAAGGCTGCCCTGCAGTGACCTGCCCAGGGCTGGGTGTGTGCTGGGCTGGGCTGGCAGCAGCACTGAACTGCAGCACTGCAGAAGGAAGGACAAGTAAATCTCCCTGCAAACAGCCCTGCAGAGACACTCCAGCTGCTGCTGTCAAGGGTGGGGTGTCAGGGGGTGTGTGGAGAGACCTCCCCCACAGCAGCTCCCCCCTCTCACACCGCTCTGCAGACAAAACCCACAGCACCCCAACCCAGCTCCAAACAGAATTAGCAATATAAGGCACCAAAATGTGGCTTGTGGAGTTCCTTTCAATCCAATGTGCAACAACTTACCATTTTTAAATGTAAAGCTGTGCAGCAGAGCCAGGCCATCAAACCAGTGGTTGTACTTGCTGTCCCCTATGGTGTGCATCCCTGGGCCATTTCGGAGCAGTATCCCTTGCAACCACGTGGGCAGCTGCCCTATAACCAGAAAGGAGTTATCAGTATTCATTTAGGCAAGGAGAAAGTTCCAGGATAGTTTTCCTAAAGGCAGAGGCTTCATGTAGTCAGACAGACTGTAGGTGTGTTGAGATTTGCAGTACCATACAATTATTTTGGAGTTTGGGTTAAATAAAATTTCCCCTACTCAAAAATGTGGCACTAGTGACAATCTGCATGACTATTGCTATCAGGGATTACTGTAACAAAATGAGACTGCTGGAATGTAATTTGTTAATTATCAGGAAGCAAATAAAATTGGACCTTTCCTTCCTGCATTCATATTTTACAGTGATCCATTTAAACCCTTCTACTTGTGCCAGAAAAAGCTCAAGCTTATCAGAAATAAACATATTTTATAGGTTATATGATTTGCATTGGCTTTCAGCACATCAGCTTAGACTTCAGGCTAAATTAATTCCACTAAAATTTCATTAATTAGATTACACAGCATAATATAGTGTAATTTGGGAAATGCTTTTGTGACACTAGTCATAATATAGTATTTTGTACACAAATAAAGTATATTAATATTGTACTGAAAATGTGTAAGTGCTGTTGAGTCTTGAATCAGAAATGTTCCTCATCAAATCCTTGCAAGAAATGCATCACCTTCCACTTAACTCACAGAATAATAACAATTAAAGAATGTCAATAGGTTTAAAGAGACGAACAAAGGCATATCAGATATTAAATAAAAACCTTGACTTGCTTCTTTGTGCCTGTGACTCCTCAGGGAACATTTAGGATCACATACTGCTTCTCCACACAATTCCTGCTCTGGGTATTGCCTTTGCATAAAAAGCTCTTCAGAACTTATATTTCTCCTTATCATTTAGTTTGTGACCCCACATTGATTATGTTGACACACTTTCTTGCTAAAACCCCTTTACAACAGCTAGAAATGTCCTCCTATGGACCTTAAAATTAACTCATTCCAACCCCTGCTGTGGGCAGGTCCACGAGACCAGTTTGCTCAAAATCCCATCCAACCTGGCCCTGAGCAATTCCAGAGATGGGGCACCATCATTAGGGCATAACTCCATTAGGGTTACAGCTCTGGAATACATGAGGTACATTAAAAATTGACACAACGGAGGAACTTTCATTACCATCATCATTGTTGTTGTTGTTATTTTCTAGAAGAGCCCAGAAAACTAAACCTTACTTTCCTTTCTAACAGAAGAAACTCCAAGGTAAGAACTTTAGTATATTTTTATATATGATAATTTTGCTGGGAAAGATAAGAAAGGAAAAAAGATCTTTTTAAAGCATTGTGGACTTAATTTAGTTTCTGAAATTTCTGGTGCAATTCCTTGTAATTTCTGACATAATTTCAGTATGAAAAACAAGGAGCAAAGGGTCAACTAGTGAGGTTTTCAGACAATTCATCTTAGCGGGAATTAAGCATTTCTGTAAATCACACTGGGCACCAAATCAAGAATGTTTATATAGCTTTAAAAATGTGGACCTTATTCTTTTCTGCAATGGGTGAGGACACATCAGTGACACAGTGAAATCCCCAAATATTTATTAACTATGATAACAACAGCATCTCAGAAAATCACATGCCTGTAGCAGAGCATGGGTTAAATGGCAGATGATTTTAGAAGTGTGACACATATTTGCAGTGTACATATTGAGTAACAAGGAGCCAAAAGACTGGCAGAGTTCAGGACTACCAAAATATTTGAAGGGGACATGGTTCTCTTTTATTTTCTTTATCAAAGAAGTAATGTCTTGTATGTGTAATAACGTTACCTTCTGAAATACGCAGTCTTTGTTCAAATAAACTATTGCATAATACAGATCAGGCCTGATAAGCTGTTTGTTTGCAAATCACTTCAAATGTTTTGATAATAAGTTGTTATCTTGAGAAAAAAAAAAAAAACAATTGGAAGGTATAAACCCATAAAGGCATGAAATAATTCAAAGGCATTAAAACAAAACACTTTGTCTAACTTGACACAAAATCTTTTCCAATTCAGCTATGAAACTGAACAGCGACAAAGCCCTGCAAGTTTTAAGTTTTGTACTTGGGAATGGCAGATTCCTACCATTTCTTGGACTACATATCACAAACAACACGACCAAGATTTACTAAGCAGGGGTTCCCACCAACAAACCTCTCCTGTAGCTGTAGTGGAAAAAAGTCTTCTGTAAAGTAAAAGAAACCGGGAAAAATAACGGGTTGGTCGGGGTGTCATCCCTAGCCTAGAGAGCCACTTTGAACTGTGGATACTCCGCAGTTTCTCCTGGGTTATTTTCTTTTTAAGGCATCCTGTCGTGGTGCTTTGGTACTGAGGAGTGCCCGGGGTGCAGAGCCCCGATGATTTTGGAGCCCCGATGATTTCGGAGCCCCGGGAGGGCAGGGAAGGGTTACAGGGGAGAAAGCGAAAGTGGGAGCGGAGCCATGGGGGAGGGGGCGGCCGAGATGGAATCCCAGGCTCTCCCTCATCACCAACTTCAGTGAGTCCTGTTCAAACAGACTGTCGAAAAGTACACAGGAATGCTCATGGAGTGAGAAAAATCCCCCAGCAGGGTCACAAATATTATCTGAGATCAGTCCTTTAAACAAATTTCCCTTGCGCCTCTCTCTCAGTTTCCCTTTCCAGCGCTGCCTCGGGTGAAGAAGAGTCACGATTTTGACGCATCAGAAAACACCAAAACAGCGGGTGGTTTTACAGCAGATTTTCTGTCACTTACCCTGCACCTCAGCTTTTATGGGCTCTGGGTGCTCTTCCTTATTCCTGCCATAAAGCGTGTCCATGTCCGATGGAGCCCCGGTGCCTGCGCTCTGCCCGGCGCTCCCGCAGCGCCCCGGTCCCCCCAGGCTGGGCTCGGAGCGGCTCTTTCCTGTTACATATAAAGAGAAGGTCAAAGTGCAGCGGGAGCTGGTGGCCGCTGGCTTATAGATTGACTATTTATAATAGCTGATCTTTAATCCCTAGAACATACACTCTAATTCTTGCACGTTCGTATTAAAATTAACTCTTTCGCTGGCTCGAAGGGGAAGTAAGAAATGCGTTGTCTCTGCTGTTTGCTCATGGGGAGCGTGGCAGAGGGAGGCAGGCACAGCCAGGGGACAGCTAGAGTAGCTGAAACACCACCCGGAGTGCCTGAAACATCACCCGAAGCTTTCCTGGTCAGGGTTAGACACTGCTGGGGATGCTTGTACCATTTCTGGTAGGGAGAGGAAAAGAAAAGAAATCTCTGCTCACCGTTCTGCATTTGGCACTTTGGGAATGACAAACACTTCAGAGCAGGGGGATGATCCTTTTCTCTTCATTCTGTGGTTTTAAACTGGGCTGTTCTGTAAATTAACAAATTATCACCACTGAATAGTCATGGGATGTATTTCTTTATGTACAAGCTGTTCCAGAGTCAACTGAGTGGCACAACTTTGAACTAAATATCTTTTCACTCTACCATATTCTCCCATATGTGACCCAAATCCACCTATGAAAGTATGGCAGGATTCCATAAAACTAAGGCAGATTTTTAACTTCATGCTTTTGTTTCTAGATAAGGTACTTAACTGAGTTCAATGTTGTTAATTTTAAAATCCTCTGGAAAGAGAATTACTTCAATATAAAGCATGTGATTGCAGAGTAAATCTTAGGCTCCATTGACCATGAAGGATAAAGAAAATCTTTGCACAATTATATATTATGCAATTTCATATGGGGTTACCCTAAAATCCGATTTTTTTCAGCTGAATCACCATTGTTCCCAAAATGTTTAACATCATTTCTTAAGACTGACTGATCTCTTAGAACTATAACAGCTATTTTATTCAAAACATAATTTGTGCTACAGACTTTTCTGACACATTTATTATATATTGTTCCTCTTCTCCAAACCTCCTGTCTGTTTGATGGCTGATCTTCAGATCATCAGGACAGCGTGCCTTGGTCTCTCTTTGGAAAGCACTGACAGAAGCAGATGATAACAAAATAAAAAGCCAGATTAGAAGAGAAAATACAAGGTCTTTGTTTGAATTAGTAGTACTAATAAACAGCAGGATTGAGCCAGAAAGCTGTAGGAGATGAAGGGGATCAAAATCCACAAATATCTGGAGATACAAACACATAGACAGGCACATCCACTGTACATATGCACTTGGGTCCTTGTGTATAGGTGAGAGTGTGTGTGTGCGTTCAGATGTTGATTCACTTCCTACACAAAGCCAAGGAAGGGATTTTTCAGCAATGTTAGGGACGGAAAAGGATCTGGCAAAAAACCAAAGCTGCCCAACTCTACCCTCACTAAGCCATGGGGACTTTTTCTCTCTCCACAATGTTCTGGTTTGCTTTATTATGTTTGTTTCAGTGTATCCTCATCCATTTATGTCTTCACTCTTAATGCTGCAGTTTTAATTATCTGACATGTGAGATGTCTAATCTGTAGTGCCATTAAGATTTCCATTGAGCAAGCAAGCAATAGAAAGATTAATTCAAACCTCTTTTGCCTCCTCCACACCAAATGTTCATGTAGGTTAAGGTTCAGCCATGATGAGATAGTTGGAAACTGTGTAAAAAGTTGTCTGAATGGAAGAACAAGGAGCTGCAGATATCCAACAGCTTCTGAAATCAATCTAAATGTGTTTGGTCGCTAATTTTAGGTGTCTATGACTGAAAGTTTTGTCTCATATGTTGGACAGCTTAAATAAACAAGATTTATGAAGTTAGTTCTTCCTGCTTGTCAGTAAAAAATACTTAATTCACCAGCAAAATAATTTTTTTGTTGTTTTCCTCACACTAATGACAAATAAGCAGTTTAGTACAGTATGTGGAGATTAATTTTCTTGCCAACTGTGTGATTTCCTCCCCTTTTTACATTGAAATGGCAAAATATCAAAGCACTGATTTACAATTATAATGTGTAATTATCAGCAGTAGAGGATGTGGATTAGGTGACTTTTCTAATTTTTTTTATTTCACAACGTTTCTCCTTGTGGCAAAACCCTTCAAATATAAATCTTCCCCCAACTAAATCTCACATTTCTCTCCACAGTTTCCTCTCTCTATTCACCCTCCATAACAACATTTTTGAAGTCCCCAGCTCCCCACCACGTGCAGATTTGCTTCTCTGGATTTCTCTCTGCTCTAAACAGCTGTGGTGAAGGCCACAAGCAGTTTCCTTTTGGGCCCTTTCTCACTTTCACTTCCCTCCAGTCTCTGCCTGCCCTGAGCTTCTCTCCCAGAATTTAAACGGGCCATGAAGACATTTTTGGAGGCTGCATTTTGGATGTGATGTCTGTGAATAATCTAAAGAAAGCCTTCCAAGGCAGCAGAACCTGTTAACTGCATTTCTAGTACAACAATAATGTCATTGGCTTGTGCCTACCTTTGTACTTTTGGTTAATTTAGCAAGGAGCAAGTTATTGCCTTACAAATCACAAAGAGACCAATAAAATTCCTTATCTCCATTGTACTTAATTTATTTTAATCTCAGTCTTTTGCTTATAGAAATTAAGTTCTAATTAAAGCTCATTAACAAAGGTCAAATTGACTTGACATATATGACTTTAAGCTGTGCTAATAACTTTCAGCTATCAACAGTTATCTATTACTAAGAAATAAAACTCCAATAGCAAAACTGATATGAAATTAGGAGTTGTTTTTGCTGAAATCACACTGATTGCTATCTCACTTTCTAGAAACACAAGTTCTTATCTTTGTTAAATACTCTTTTATTGGCATGATCTCATTTCACAAAACTGCCACCAGACTGTTTAGAACCACGTCTCTTACACTGTCCAGATATAATTGCAAACATAAATTACTTATGTCGTTTGTTCAAATTTAAATAACAATAGTTTCCCTTTATTATTCTGACTAGGTATTATTTGGGTCAAAACTGGTTTATCATATACTGTTTTGCTTGTTATTTGGACAAAAATAATTGGTTTTGTAAGATTTTAATTTCCTTTATAAGATTTTATATTTGGTGAGTTTTTTGTGGGATTTCACCATTTCTTTGATAAACAAAACCATTGCTTTCCTTTTTACAGTCATAGTTTTAATACCTACCACAAGAAATTTCGAATTGCTCATTAAAATAAATACATAAAGCAACTTAATATTAAAACTCTTCAGTGCTGAGGCATGGAACTACTGGCCTACCCACACTGAGTATCCACCAGACTGAGTCTGCCCAAATATTTAAACACTAGACATTAGAACAAATAAACAAGGACAGTGCCCACATAAACTTCCTTGCTGTAAGACTTCTATAATCTTATTTGCACCTTTCAACATCCCTATTTACAGTTTTAATATGTAAATTATACAGTTCAGTCATGTGTTTTCAAGTGGGCAGGATGTCAACGTGAAGGTTGGCATTAACTTCCATGACTGCAGGTGTAGAAATGGGGTCACAAATGGGTACAATGACAGAAATTCATGATGCTGCTCTATCCTATCTAGTAGCCCACTGTATATCTTCGGGGGAACATGAAGAAAGACTCAAAAGGATTTTTTTCTGGTTTTAGTAAATGGCAACTGAGTGTAGGGGGCTTAGCACAAAAACAGTGTTCCCAAACAGAGAGGCTGCTGAGCCTCCAATCCTCTCATGGGGACTGTGAAGCTGATCTCTTTTGCAAGCTGTTGGATATCTATTCATAAGAGACATTATCAATGAAAACAACTTGTAATAGAGCTTTTTCCCCTCTCTGTTTCTGTGCCTTGTGTTGCCTTCTGGAGCAAGGCAGGCGACCTGGTTCAGACGAACAGCACGGCGGCCCACTCACCAGGGCCACTTGGGCCAATGACACACGCAGACATCAATGTGATGGACGGTCAAAAGGCGTTTATTATCTCGTCTCTTGGGTTTTTATAGTCTAAGGGGTCTCTACATCAGCGTGGGTCTGTCTTTACTATCTATGGTAAGTAAGGGATGGACAGTTACTGGGTAGGGGATGGAAAGTTACTGGAATTCAGTTAGGGGGGTTACATTCTTATGTTAATTCTTTATCTATGGGGAAGGGTCTTATCTAAGGGGATCAGAGGGTTCTGGCTTTCCGTGACATCGCGAGATCTTCCGCAGCGCCTTTCCCTATCTACCACAGCCCTGTAAGCTCTGAGATAGCTCATAATAACCAGAAGAAAAATGTGCAACCAAATTAAAATAATAATAACCAAATTAAATAAAACAAACAAGAGGTGGAAACTGAAACACCTCGGAAGTCTGGCCAGCTTTACACTTATGGAAATCTGGAGAGACTGCAGAGACAGTGGCTGTAAATGATGGCTGTAAATTCAGATCCAAGCAATTTATTTTACCACTGTGTGTGGTGAACAAAGTTCAGTCCATTTGTATCTACCAGTTAATGTTTTACCCAAAGAGGGCACCTTTAACACTCTAACAGTTCTCTAATTAAGACATTAAAGCAATGGCAGATCTAAATTGTGCCACTTAGTCAAATATGATCACAAGGACACATGAGGTGTCATCAGGTTCGTGAGATAGTTCTGCTCCTTTCTGTGTGAACTTGGGGCTCAGTGTGGCCATCAATAACCCCAGCTCAATAAATGTTCTAGGGGTCCACTCATCCTTCTCTTCCTGACAAAGTTCTGCTCTGAAGGCAATAACACAGGGGAAAGAGCTGGGAAAGAGGCAGGGACTGAGGCATCAACTGTGGCAGTGAGGGAAGGCCAGCCGTGACCTCAAGGCAATGCCAGACACTTCCAAGGGGACAGTTCCTATGGGAAGACCCTCAGGGACTTATCCAGGTGATGAATTACCCAATTAACCATACACATCTTCTAAACAGAAATGATGTTCAAACCAAGAGCTCCTGAAGTAATCCTACTTATCTTTATCCTGACCCCATCATGCCAGGCATGAAGGTCTAATTTAATTCTTGCACCCTGTACAGATAAGAATTGTTTTCCCTGTTTTTATAAACAAGATAACATCAAAATTGCAACTTGGCAGGGATCACTGGTAAGTTCAGTGTGTTGCCTCATGGAAAATTAGACAGTAGAAGCAACAACAAGACCAAACCCTTTTCAGTCAGCAATAGCTGGGTCTCACCATCAGGATAAGCAACACAGGAGAGCAGCAAGGAAGGAAGTGGGGTTGTGATCCACCTTCTTAAATTGGCAAATGGGCATTTTTAAAGCCAGCTGAAGAGATGAGGGTGTAGGTGTGGCTGTAGAGTCTGCTCAGGACTCAGTACCTCCTACCTATCAGGGTAACAATGTTCTTCACTCTGCACAAGTTTACAAGAAACACTAAAATGAGCTATTCATAACCTTGTCTTAAGTTCTTGATACCTGAAAATAATCTTTTTTTCTACCTCAAAGTCAAAGCAATAGAAATAAGTTTTCCATTTTTATGTTTATTCAATTAATAAATTAAACACAGAGATGTTTATATTCCTGATAAAAATCAATATATTACATTCAGTAATATTCAGGAATGTAAAGATAGTAATATCCTCCTATAGAGAGTAAATTTACTTGCTCTTCCTCAAGGCAAATGAACAACAGCCAAAATGAGCAGGGGTGTGATTTATTCCTTCTCTTTGGCAGCTCTTCACTTCCTTAATTCTTCAAATCTAGCACTTTCTGGTCTCTGTTATGGATTGTCATGCTGTTCTGCAGTGCTGCAGTTTGTATCCCAGGCCATTCTCAGGCTGTCGTGATGCAGCTGTGATCTGAGATCTGCACTGGGGCACAGCTCAGGACCACTCCAAAGCCAATGACTGCTGGCATAAGAAAGCTTTTTTTAAAAGAAAGTCATTCTGTTGAGGAAGAATGCAAAAGACATGTTTCCCACAAGAAGGTAAGTTCTAGGAGCACTGTTTCCTTGACATCAAGTGAGTTCTCACTTATGAGTGAAAAGGGTTTTCAGAAGTTTCCCTCTTCCTGGAGACCCTAGCTGCTGATTTTGATGCTTTAAAAGCAGCATTTTCTTTTCATGTAAATGCTTTTCTCATTCTTGTGGCAAACAATAAACTGGCAGAATGCTTTCCTGGCACTAAAGTATAAAAAGTCAACAAACTGCCAAAGAGGGAAATTGTCTTTCTTCCACTCTCCATCTGCTGCAGGCAGCTGAAGGGTAACTTATAGCAACCGTAGATTAGGAAAAAAATGCACATTGCTATAGAAATTGCCAACAGTAGGCTCACTTGGAGAGCTTGGCTTTATTTGTAGACATTTCCAAACATTATTTGTTCTTTTTCAGGGCCTATTTCAAATTCCATCAAAGCCAGAGACAAGACTTCCATTAATTTCAATGCCTTTGGAGCAGATTCACAGGGGAGAGCCTGTGGCACCCCCAGCCCGGGCATTTTTAGTATGTTCATGTAGTCAGATTTCCAGCAGCAGAGAAAGAACTGGACAATGCTACAGAACACATTCATCATAAAAGTGAGTTCCTACTGGAAATGTCTGTATCACCAAGCCAGTACATTTAAGCACAGTCTCCTTCATCACTCCTGTGCTTTCAGAAACAGGCTGTGTTTTTCTTATCTAGGAGGATAAAGTGGGAGGGCTGGGTGCCAGCTGCTGTGAAGCCTGGCAAGTCAGCAGGGCCCAGGAAGAAGCAGGGAGTCTGAAGAAAGCATCATGCAAACACAGAGTGGCCAATTAACTTAAATGCAGCTGCCCTCAGCTCTGGCTGCTGCAACAGCTTGAATATAAAACACTTGCATTGGGTGTTCCCAAACTGAAGCCTGTCAAGATTTGTTTGGGGCCTGAAAGGGACTCCTAATTTGCAGACACCCCCAAGAGAAGCAGCTGATAACAGTAGTTACACAGTCTAATCTGGGAAGAGGATGGGTGTCTGGGCCAATTAGCTAATTAGAATATGGATTGGCCTCCTTCAGAGCTGGGAAATCCAGTCAGAAAATTCACATCTTAGCTGCTCCATGAGCTCTCCCTATTAATCATCAGAAATTCATGTGGGATCTGCTCCAAGGGTTCCATAGCTGAACTCTTGATTTACAGGTATGGTGAGAAGGAAGACATCCAGAACAGTGTATTTTCTTCTCCTTTCCTCTCATCCCCCACTAGTTTTCTACCCATGAAACACTTTCCAATTAACTTTATCTTGAAAACCCTGATAACACTCCTGCTTTTTCCTGCTGAGCAAGACAGCCATAAAGTGGAAATGCAGAAAGGTCTTGGGATTGAAGTTCACTCTCAGATATTGACTGGATGCAGTGCATGCCCTTGGCTTTGGCAGAAAGCTGGAGCTGGACTGGCACACTGCAGGGATGGGCACTGCCTTCAGCCCAGCAGTGCAGGGCAGGAGGAATTTCTGCAGTGCAGGAATCCATCAATAACACACTGCTGATTCCTCTGTGCTCTGCTAACTGGCTCACTAACCCATGTCTAAATATAAGTGCTTGTTCTTCAGTTTCGGGTTATGGTGACATAAATTAATAATAATGGCATCCAACTCAATGGAGTTAATGCCAAGGACAGGAGGATCACAATAGCTAAAATTTTTATTTGTACTGTGCTTCTACTAAGCTGGTGGCTTTGTAAACCTGATGGATATCTTTTATAAGGAAGCTGAGATGCATTTAGAGATTTCAGCTCCTAAATGTTCCTGGGCTTGCTTCCCAAAGTCCATCATCAGCCTTTGGAACGTGCTAATAGGGCTCTCAAGTAGTTCTGATGATTAAAGCAATATTTTCATCTTTCATAAATCATTTATTTAAGTTACGGCCTTCTCTTCTGCCTCCCAGCAGGTATAAATACTGCAGCCCCAAAGAGTTGAGCAGCTTATCTTTTAAGGGATGATGGGAGCATTTCACTTGGGGTGTGGAATTCTAAGCAGACTCAACAGTCCAAAATGAATCTTACTTGGAACAGCTGAGATGAATCTGCACATGTGTAACTAGGTGGGCAGGATGGATCTGATACAGTAATTATAGACATTGCATTAGCATCTAAAAGAGACACCTCAATAATTATTAAAAACAAAACAATCCAGACTAATTAAATGTATCTAGAGAAGCAGTGTGTTTTCTCATCTCACAACTCCTTGTGTTTCTCTTTTTTTTATTCTCACTATTTTATCTCTTTGCTGTTGTATAGACCCCCCAGCCTCAATGTTCACACAATGAAGCCTTTGATGTAGGAGCTTTATCTCACTTTTCCACATGTCCAACAGTAGCATATATCAACTTTATCTTCTCTGCTCACGAGGAAAGCAATGATTTCATGTCTTCTCCTCAAACTGATCTCACATGGGATGTGACATTTGCACAATGGAGCTCACAAGGGTCAGTGCAGGGACTCAGCATCAGCACAACACCCCCCAGGCACAATCACAATTATATATTAGAAGTTCTGTTTTGTCCCATGCTCTAATGCTGCTGTTGTGGCAAGCAGCAAAGAGGAAGGAGAATGCTGAAGACATGAAAGGATGACATCTCAAGCTTTTGAAGAAGGCAGCAAAAAGAGTGGTGTCCTGGTAAGCAAGATCAGTGTAATGCACACCACTGGGCTGAGAATGTGGCTGGGGGTCACAGTTCTGATTTCTCTTGCCATGAGTTTGGCTGTGGAGGAAGCAGCTGATGAAGGAATACCTTGTTCAAAGTACCAGCAAGCTTTCAACCATTCATGCTATGAGTTTGTTAGACTCCAGCAAACCTTCACAGGTGCCCAGAGCTGGTGTGAGAGAGGAGGAGGGCATCTTGTCTTTATTCAGAATGAAGAAACTCAAGAGTTCTTGCAAAAACATATTGCTGAGGATCAGGAATGGTGGATAGGACTGATCTCGAACTCCATGCTGAATGAAACTGCTGATGGTAAGTAGTTTTAAAATCACATCTTTAAAATTGTATCAGCTCATGATGCTTTCTTAACATGGTAGAAAATGCAGTAATTCCCTTTGTAGATATCTGCTGAAAAGCCTCTTTTGTTGCTGTATCTTCAGGTTTATATTAAGATGTTTAATTGCCTGCTTCACTTCCTTGTTGCATGTTATCACCCTTTCCATTGGATCTTGTGGTTGTGTGAACACATGGTGAGTGAGAGCAGCTTGCTGAACCCAGTGACACAAATGTGCTGGGTTAGGTCTCCAGTGGAAGCCAATTCATCCCACTAGGGAGTGCTGCAAGGTCTGATGCAAGGGAAATGGTGAAATCTGGAGGCTGGGAGCACAGGTGGAAATGGCAGTGTCTCCTTTCATGATTGTATCAGGTTCAATACAAAATGGAATTGAAGATCATTACCCAGCCTAAACCATCTCTGCTTCAGTAGGAGCAGGGCTACAATCCTGCTCTGCAGGCTCTGACTCTAATTGTGTTACTGTGGAAAATAAACATTCAGGACACAATTTCTCTGTTTGCAGAGTCAATAACTTGGCTGGACACTTCAAGTATCATCTACAGTAACTGGTACAAGGATCAGCCATCTCCCTTCTCACCCATGTGTGGGTACATCATGAAGAATGCCAAGTATCAGTGGGGTGTGACTGAAAATTGCAGCCAGGAATTTGACTTCATTTGCGAGTTTGGTAAGATACACAACAGCTGGAACAGTGAAGTGAATGTGCTGTGATCACAATGGGGCATAAATTGCCTTGTTGCTTTCAAAGTGGCTGGGAAATCACCTCATGAATCTTTCTAAATGTGAACAAGCAAAAAGTCATATAACCCCAGCAGGTGCTTTTTTTCCAGTGTGCTGATAAAATTTGATCCAAAGAAGGAAGAACCCACAAATCACTGGGAGATGTAGGTGCTCAGCAATCAGAGATTAAGGCCCAGGGGTCCAGCAGAGGGTTGATAAAATAGAAAGGGATCTGAGAGTGAATATAGTGTGTAGCTGTCCACATCTTCAGTGGACATTAGCTGGCTATGTTAAAGCATGGCTGCAAGAATAAACTCCCACAACACCATAGTAGCTGGGCTAGGTAGGACCCATATGGCTGTACCATAAAAACACTCATTGATGTGTGCCAGAATGATTTCCATTTGTAACTGAAGCAAAAATACAGGCAGGCTTCCAGAGGCACCACTCCTTGCAGCCTGGAGGGAGCAAAAGTGAGAACAAGTTTTTCTTGTTTCTTCTGAGACCCTTCCACCATGTGAAGTTCAAGGTTTTCCCAGGTTAAGGAAGCAGACAGGAACCTGTACTTCCTGTGCTCAGACAGAAAATCCACAGACATTGTGTCACTCAAATTGTGACTTGGAACAAGCAGTTCTGGAAAGGAATGCTGGCAATATCATCCCTTGAAACATATAGATATGAGGGGAATTTGTGTTCCTCCCACTTTGCACAGGAGTACTTTAAACTGCAGCAGGAACTGGGGTCACAAGCACTGGAAGGACAGTCTGGCTGTGGGCTCACTAATAGAAAATCCAATCAAGTATGCAAGTACAGGTTTCCACAAGCCCTAGAACTGCTGCTGCCCTGTCCAGCATTCTGCTACTACTGACAGAAATAACAAGTTGTTCTGCAATAAGCAAAGCTAATAAAGTTTTGTTTCCTATCCTGAATTTCTGCTCCACATTCCTTCCCCACTCTCCTCAGCACTCCCAGTTCATCCCCATTTCCCAGCAGGTCCCACCTCTGCAAATTCTTTTCACTGCCTCAGCTCCCTCCCCTGCAGCTGCTCCAGAGCTCCAGCTGTGTGTGCTGGTCACTTGAATTCCATGTCCATGGTATTGATGTAGCTCTTTCTCTTCTCCCTAGATATTGCATTTCATGAAATTTTAGGGTGTTGGAACTCTATATCTATACATCAAATTTAGCTGAAGATGACTAACATTAAAAATGACTGGGGGAGAGGAAACTGGCAGACAGCAGAATCCCTTAAACTTATTTTTCTTGCAAAAACAGACTAAAATTATTTTTCCATTACAGCCACAGTAGACAACTGTCTGTTTGTAAGGAAACTATCATCTGTTACCATAGGATCTGATTGAGAGCCCATTAAATTCAAAGAGCAGCAATATCCTACACTACATTCATCATTCCACTACCCAAGAAAACAAGACCAGATCAAGGCAATTCTACCATTTGGTGTTCTGTAGGTTAGCAGTTTATTATAGTAAATATATATGTATCAAAGCAGGCTTTTTACCTAGACACAGACCAAGTTTTGTCCATCTTTGCATGTAAAAGTTGCTGAGAACAGCAAATACTGTGAGAAACCTGCATATAGAGAACAAAAAAAAAGGCACGAGATAATGGTCCATACTAGAATTTACCAGCAAGTTATTTTTCAAGCTTATTTAGAGAGCTCTAATCTGCAAACTGATCATGTTGCTATAGTTACAGCCAGGCTTAGCTTTAGCCTTTAAATAACAATAGCACACAATTATTGCAGTGTGCACACACTGGCACTGGTAATCAAGGGACTTGAGGGGAATGATCCAAACAACAACGGGAGGACAATGTATTTAAACCTGGAACAGCTGAAACAAAAACATCCTTTTGCAACACTCCCATATGAGAGCAGTTATTCACATCCTCCTCTTCAGGGTATTAAGCAGCCTGATTACTACATGAAACTAAGAATTCTGAAAGATAATTAACTGTCCCAGATTAATCAAAGAATGAGGTGTATGTATTTAGAGCTATGACCTTACCCATCTGAGCAGTCCTGCTGAATGAAGTCAGTCAAATATCACACAGGAACAAAGGAGCCTCTGTGGCAGAAATGGGATCAGCTCCCATAGTTAATATGCAAACTATTCTCCAAAGCAATTACCTGAATATTATGCAATCCATACATCTCTCTCGGAAGTGAGGAGCAACTTTAAACCTTCCAGTATTTCAGGTCAAACAAATGCTAAGGGTTTTTCACAAAATACTATCTATTTTTATAATTAAAATATTTTTGCTTATTGAAAATATCCTCAATATTTTAAGGCAGTAAAAACACATATCTATTAGTTTTGACTTTCTAAAAATAAAAATATTTAATTCTTATTAATTTTCTTAAATTTTCTTAATTGTTTACGTTAAAAGGGAGAAAAGGGAATAAAGACAAAACAAAATGGACATGGAATAGGATTGTGTCAGAATTTTTCAGAAATTCAAAAAGGTAATATTTGGGATTTTTTTCTCCTATTAGAATCTGGTCAGAGCATTGCTTGTGATAATTCCAATGCCACTGTGCAGTGTGGATCAGGAGAAGTGATTCAAATTGAAGAGAGCTTCTATGGGAGGAAGACCCCTCACTACTGTGTGTCAGAGACTCCTCTGCAGTTTGACAGGGATGAAGGCTGCAGCTGGCTCAGTGTCAAGGATGAAGTAGCAGGTGGTATCTCACAGCTTTGTTTGTCAGAAACACAAAGTGGGTACCAAAGTTCCTTGTGCCTAGAATACTTTATCTTTTTTCACAGTAGAGTTTGCAAATGGGAAAGTGGATTATTCCTAAAATGAAGGGAATCACAGAGAACTTCTGACGGGGAAGAGGTTGCTACAGGAGGCTGGATGGAAAGGAGGGGTTTTGTGAAGAGCAAAGATTCAGAGGAGAGGAGGAGCAAAAGGAAGGGTTTTGTGAGGAGCAATAATTCAGAGAGGGACAGGAGGAGCTAAAGGAGGGATTTTTGCGAAGAGCAAGGATTCATAGGAGGGGAGGAGCAAACGAAGGGCAAGGGGTGTGCCTGAACAAGGGTGTGGCTGGCTCCTCTTACTGTAGGAGGAAAATATGTGAACACACTGATTCCTTGACAAATTCAGTGGGATGCACAAGGTTTGACAGAGGTGGAAGGCAACACATCCAAACAAACCTAACTCCAAAGCAGGAGGGGTGACAAGGCTGACACCCACAGGGACATGAGGGCAGGAAGGACCTGCTGCTCCCTGCCTCGTGTCAGGCACCCACCCTGCTGCAGCCAAGGGCTTGGATACTGAACAGTGACTGTGGCCTGTCCCCAGGGAGATTCTTAGGGTTTCCAGCCAAAATTCAACAAAACACAAAAGTCTTTTTTGGGTACCTTTTCAAATTCAGCTTTGTTCCAATAAAATTAATTGTTGCTAAGAAATGCCACAAACTAAGCAACACACTAAAGTCCAAGTGATGTGGAAATTTGTCTAGAGATCCTTTTTGTTTCTCAATCATCTTTCATGTGAGCTGTTGTGGCAGTAAAGGAAGAGCCACGTGCTGATCTGAAATGCTCCCTTTGCAGGCCAGTGTCACGGGCTGCAGGCCTGCCAGGTGGCAGCAGATGGCACTTCCTTTGGAGAGCCTTGTCCAGCTTTGGGAAGCTATTTGTCAATTCAGTACCACTGCAAGGAAGGTAAGAGGGAGGGGGATGCCCACACAAGAAGCCTGTCCCGTTCTGTGCTGTAACACTGAGACCACGGATATTTATCTTAAAAATCACTGTTCCATCCTCAGGGAAGAGACTGGAATAGTGGTGATCACTGAAAATAGGCACAAAAATGTAGATTCCCTGTCCTAACTGAGGGTTCTGGGTAGAATACAAAGCCCAGAAATTCAGACACATAAAACATATTTAGATGAAATTATGTTCCAACAATAATTTTGATTACTAGTCATGGAAAAGAATCAGCTCCCTGTCACACCACTAATGCACACAAATTAGCAACAGTACCAGCTGTGGTTTGGAGCAGGCTGGCTCTCAATGCCTGAAAATAAATTGAATTTTGTAAGGAAAGTAGACAAACAGTGGCACTGAATTGTGATTCTGCTTTGCAGGTCTGCAGCTGGTTATGAAAGACACATGTTTTGTCTTTGAAAATATCACAGTCACTTTGATCTGGCTGCTGTCACCATACTCTGGGAACCTTTCCTGTACCATCAGCACTGGAGATGGTCACACCATTGATCCTTACTACCCTCTAAAGTAAGATGTAGCCTTCATTTCATTGCTTGCACTTTATTGAATGTGCAAAGTCTCATAAATAAGATGTTAAAAACTAGATAGCTCAATAATAGAACATACCTATGAGAGATTTGGATTCTGCAAAAACCTATTTAGAAATCAATACAAAATTTTATATTAAGTTGCCAACCACAATCTTACTTCTATTATAACAAGTGTTTCCTATTTTCAACACTATTTATTCCAAATATTAAGATGCAGAATTACTGAAAACATGTCAGTAATTGCCAAACTACAAGCAAATATTATTTCCTTAAGTTTAAAGAGGGTTTTTTTTGATAACAAAATATAACAAAGACATTTTGTAGTTTTTATTTTAATTGCATAGAAATCCTGTTTTTAATAGATCGAACATTTTTCTGCTGAATTTAAAAATCAGATTTTGTCTTAGTAGTAGGAATGACATTTGAATGAATGAAATTTGGGGATGTGTTATCTTGTAAGGTGAAAGATTTCCCAGAATGGTCTTTCACAACAAGTTGTCTTTCTATTCTAGCCTGGTCAGCAACCTCACATACAGGTACTCCTATCCTGGGGAGTTCAGTGTTTTTGTGGAGTGCACCAGCAGCGAGTGGCACGTGATGGCCCAGAGGCAGGTGACAGTTCAGGAGCAGGAGGAGCAGCTCAGCATCACCGGCTGCTACAGCCAGCACGAGGCAGGGAACAGCTCCCACTGCCAAGCGCTCTATGGGGAGCTGCTCTGGATCCAGGTTCAGCTCACTGCAGGTGAGCATCGTTTCTCTGCATGGTTTAAAGGGAAGGATAAATATTATTGCTATCCTTAGGATAGAACCAGGATTGTCATGATGCAAAATAATAATTCTTTTTTAGTCAATGCTTTCCCGCTAATTGTATTCCTGCAATTTTATTCTCTCAGCTCCCTTGGAGGGGTCCTTTCTCAGAGATATTTCACCACCTAAAGCATGAGTATAAACCCTTTTTTCCTATTGGCAAAGCTGCTAGCACAAGCATAACTTTAGTCACAAAAATCTATGTGATGCCAGTCAGAATATTTCTATATTTGAAGTTAGAAATTTATGGAAATGCTCCTCTGATTAGAGTAAGAGGATTCCTCTCTGAGCTGGACACATTTGCTGGTGTACATTTCTTTCTCACTTCAAGTTCCTGGAAGCCACATATGTGCCGAAAAAATTAAAAATCAGTAGTGTATGTTTGAATTCTCTTCTCAAAACATTCCCAGCAGAAAACACACAATAGATTTGCATTAAGTCACCTTAAGTGACTATATTAAAAATGACTGCATTGCTGCAGTGTTCTTGTGACTCCTGTATAAACACTGGAATGCTGCACAAAGCAGCTGGAACTTGGCCTCTTGCACAAGCTGTGAGAAATTTTCATCTGTGTTTTTGCAGGCGATGGAGTAACCTACAGTGTGCTAGCAGATAACGTGACACTGAGTGAATCCAGTGCAAAGGAAGGCTTTGTCCCCCATAACCTGACACTCAGCAGGGCCTCTCAGGAGCTGATAGGCCCAGGGATGCACCAGCTGGAGATCCGAGCATCCAGGAGCACGACGGCATCGCAGATCTCTGCGACTATTGCTGTTCATTTAATTGAGCCAGTGTCTGGAATTCAGGCTGCAGTGGCTTCCCACACTCTGCAGCTGGGGCAGGATTTGGAGGTGAATGTCTCTGTGTCCCATGGTGCCCCAGAGGAGCTGATGTTTGAGGTGATTGGATCCAACCAAAGCCAGTGGCACAAAGCAGACGGCCCTCGTGGGGAGCCGCGGGCGTACGGCGTTCCCGTGCCCTGGGAAGGTACAGAAACAGCAACGCCTCCTGTGCTTCCAGGACAGCACAGGTCACACAAAGAGTCACAGCATCCTGGGCTAGGGGACAGTAATGCGCAGCTGAATTTGGCAGTTTTTCTGACTGCTCAAAGTCTGCAGAGCAGGATGAACAGCACAGTCCAATGTAAGCGAGCTAAAATTGAAGCCGACAAATGGCTCT
Source organism: Melozone crissalis (assembly GCF_028551555.1). Taxonomy (NCBI): domain Eukaryota; kingdom Metazoa; phylum Chordata; class Aves; order Passeriformes; family Passerellidae; genus Melozone; species Melozone crissalis. Next base: position 4,835,371 of record NW_026535785.1, read on the forward strand.
GCTCTGCAGAGTCAGAGCAAGGCTTCACCTGATTCTTGCAATGGAAAACACACAGTAAAGAGACATAGGGTTTATTTTTTCATGGCACCATCTGATTGAAGTACAAATGAGGACATTTGCTTGAATAGCAAAGTGTTTTCCTCCTATTTGTTCATTATGTTTCAAGTTTAGACTGCTCTGCATTTTACACTGAAGTAATTCATAATCTGAGGAGTTCTCAGTAGAGATGACAAAGAAAAGGGGAGTTTTTCTGCATGTCCATTTCCAACACATAACTTTTGTAGGAGTTAATTATGAATAAACATTTTAGTAATACTATCCTTCCATTATTACATAGTCAAAACCTTTAAAACGTGGAATTAGGCAGATTGTGCCTAAGAGTTAATTAACAGTAGCAGAAGATAAAAAAGTTTCCACCTCTAATGAGCTATTCCAGCCCCACGCCAAAGTGGGAACAGTAGAAGCTAATTATGATTTCATTTCATATTTTTAAATTATTCAATATTAAAAGTTTTATTTGTTCTCCCTGTACCCATTTGAACATCTCTTCCTCATAGGCAGAAATTTTCAAACAAGATAACTGCTGTCTCAAGATGCCTAAACTCATTTGGCCTCCAGTGTTTGTACACCTCTACTGTGTGATATCATAGTCAGCTGACAAAGAATTGCATGACAAGGGCTAGGAAAAGGGCAGCTGAGTTATTCAGGAGTTGAGATAAAGGGGAAAAACATTCCAGGAAAAGCCTTTCAGCAGATAACACCCATCAGGAACCCCCCTGAAAACTCTTAAGAGAAAAGAAGGGGATTTTCTTTACAAACCCTTTGGACTGGGCTCTCTGCTACTCTTAACTGGCCCTTTTCCTTCTCTAGGTACTTATCTAGTGAAAGTGGTGGCCATGAATGACTTCTCAAACATGAGTCTGGATCTTGGATTCATCACTGTGTTGGCAAACAGCTCCCATAAAGAAGGTAATTACATTAATCTGACAGTGCTGGTTTTCACCATGGAAGTGTCTTTTTGCAATCAGAGCATTTCATGGAGTGTTTATGGTTTGCATGTAGTAATTACTTTCCTTCCAGCAACAGTGCTGAAAACTTTTGTGGAGGCTTCTTCCTGATGAAGGCAGATTCCCTGACTTTGATGTAGTCATAAATTAGCATCACTCTGTATATGTAACACATTGCACGTTTGCTGTTTGTCCTAGAAATAATGAGTGAAGTTTATGGCTTGGGACATAGCTTTGAAACCAGAAAATATTTGCATCACAGCAGTCTCATAAATTGCTGTCACTAATGGCTTCTAGATGGCTCATCCTTACATTTACAAGAGCAGATTATACCAGAAATAAAAGAACCTCAGCACTAATTGTATCGAAAGTTTTCCAGTGCTTTCCATCAATTTTCCTTTGTACATCAGTGAAATTCCACCACCTTCTGTGAATATATTTTGATTTATACCATTATGTTTGAAGAATCGAGATCATCCCTTTGTAGTCTGTGATGAGTTTGTTGTTACCATTTTACCCATTTGACTGTGCTGTTTGTCACAGCTCTGGAGTCTGATTCTTACAGCCTCATCTTTCACACTGTCACAAGTCAAATCCTGTGGATTTAAATCATATTCACTGAGGATGTCTGAAAGCTTTACAGGTAGCACTAAAATATTCTTTGCATTAAAGGGGTTTTTTTGCATTAAACAGATTCTGATAAGGAAGAAGGCAGCTACAAAACAAATACCCCAAAGAAAATTGTAAGTATTATTTAAGGACATTTCTTTAAAATTACTTAGAGATTTTTCTTACCAGTGAAAGTGCTGTATAAGACAGGGAAAAGAAGTATTTGCAGCACAGTAAATTATGGACTAGATGTTCTGTTCTCCATATGGTTTAACACAAAATCTATACCACAAGTCTTGGAGACAAATGTGTTTACAGGCATTCCATCTACAATGCATAAAAAAAGATTAAAGAAAATGAACTTTTTACAACAATTCAGTTTTGGAAGTTAAAATGTGTTTAGATGAATTTTTAATTCATCCACTTGACTAATGTAAACCTCTCTCTGGAAAGTGATCCTTCAAGTAGAGTTTAATATATTTTATATCGTTCCCAAGTGTTTTCTGCTTTTGTATTGGAGTGTTTAAATTATTTTGCAATGAAAAATCTCCCAGTTTTTGGCAAACTAAGAAGTTAATGATAAACCAATTGCTAGCAGCTGTCCAAATTTAAATAATAAAAATGCCAGATAGACTATTTAATCATGTTAAAAGTCTAGTTTTTAACAGGAACACTAGCAGACAGACATCTGCTATGGAAAATATACTGCTTCACAAGAAGCCATCATGCTTTACAGATTGCCTGTAAAAATATATTGCATCAGAGGAATATAAATCTAATCCACACCCAAGTTTATCACAGTTTGATACACAGAAAGACAAACTCAGCTACCCCTTCTCCTCTGTGTTTATAGCTGCAATGTATCCAATTAAGATAAAAAAGGAATGCACCAGAAGACAAGTGGTTGTTCAAGGGTTAGAAGTCTTGGTCCAGATGTGAAGGTTTAATAGGAATTAATTTCCTAAGTACCTAGTTCTGAAAATGGCAGCTGCACTCCTAAACCAATTCTGCATTTGGGAGAATTTTGCCACACAATTTTTCTGCGCCATCTTCTTCTATTCCCATTGCTTCTACTGCCACACTACCTCTGCTAAGAGAAAGATTATATAAAGTACAGAGCTGCATCCAATGATTTGGGGTCTAAACTTTCAGACCTTTTCCATTATAAAGAAGCAATCTATGTATGTGTTTATTCATGTTTGTGTTCTAACTGATGCATTTACTTCTTTTTTAGGATCACAAAATATATATTAAACCGAGACGCCATGTGGACCCTTTCACAACTGTTACACTTGGCTGGCCAGACAACAACAATAATTCCAGTTTTCTCTGGACCTGTGGTTTGTGCATTTCCTGAGCTTTTTTCACCAAGTTGTACTTGATGAGTAACAAACTCACTGTTGTGTCAGATCCAGTGTTAAAAATTTGACTTAAGGATGCTTCATTTTCTGGCTTTAAAGTTTGTTACTCACTGTACATGAAGAATTTCCTTCTACCCAACCCTAGTTTTGAGACCAAAGTAATATGTATATAATATGGCATAGTACTCCACTTTGTCTTCTCCCAAAGGTTTCAGTTTTTCAGTTTTTCAAGATCTACCTGTCCTAAGCTTCTCTCTCATAGCCAAGGACTAATCCCAAGTGACTTACACAGGCATTTGCAAAGTACCCGTGTCTCAATAAAACAGCAATAATTAACATTAAACATGATGCAAACACATTTCTGGCTGAAAACAGAATTGGGATTCAGGCCATCTGTGTCCTATCCTCATAATTATCCCTGACCTCATACATGACTTTGGAAAAGCCTGTACTCTGAATCCAGATTACCAACTCTTTAAATTGTGTTCAAGAACCTTGTCTCTAAAGCTCTTTGAAACTTATGGCAGGAAAGTCCTTTCTAGGCTGCTGTTCTAACTATAAAGGAAATGTTTCTGCAGGAGCTTGCTGGCCTGCCTGGAATGAATGTGTGAAGCAACAGATAATCCCAATCAACCAAAGTGAGGTGCAAATCCCACCTTCCTGCCTTCCTCCTCCGAAATCAGCAGTGACTGTCAGGATCACTGTCCAAAACCATGGCAGTGAAGAGAGGCAGGATGAGCAATGTCTCTATGTGACTGCAAAACAGGAACTGCAACTGGAAATCAGGTCTGGTTTTAAACCCTGGTGTTCACAGGTTAATATTATTACTGCACAAGCATAGTGCAAGGCCACAGTTTCCAATAATAATGATAACAAAGTAGTATTGTACTTTTAGAATCATAGAGAACTAGAATCACAGAATGCTTTGGGTGGAAAAGACTTTAAAGATCATCTTGTTCCAAGCCTCAGTCATGGGCAGAACACATTCCCCTAGATCAAGTTACTCAGAGCTTGGGTCTGCTTACATCCAGCCTGGCCTTGAACACTTCCAGGGATGGAGCATCCACAGCTTCTCTGGGCAACCAGTGCCAGGGCCTCAACACCCTCACAGTAAAGAAAACTTATTGTTCTAAATCCATTTGTGCCTTACCATTATAAAAATTACTGACCAAATAAGTCTTGCTGCATTTTTCAGTCCGTGTTTTTCTACACAATCCCTTTACAAACTGAAACACATTCTTCTCAAAAACCACTTAGGGTTTTTGACCCCACTGCAGTGTTGGAAATTTCAATGTATCAACCTCCTTGAAACAACGGAATAAATGCCATAAGATATGTGTGAAATTTTTCCTAGACATCTCATACTATGTGTAACTCCCATCTTGCTTCCTTGCAGGTGTGAGGCAAACTGCAAGCCAGTGAATGTTAGTGATGAAGTTGTTTTGAGTGTCTCTGGACAGGAGGACTCCCAGGCCATATATTATAACTGGTATTTAGATAACACATTCCAAAACAAGGTGAGAGCACCAGATTTGTCAGAAATACTGCACTGAACCAAATAAATATCCACAAAGCCATATGGCCTCAGAGGGATATTTTGTCAAGCAATGCTTAGAAAATACTAGTGAAGAATGAGACAATGGGTGCCTGGATTGGGAGGGGTTACAATGAAGGGCACCAAACTGCTCCCCTGCTCCTGATAAATCACAACAGAAAGAACAGCAAAAAGCCTCTACTGCCATGTGTTCTTTTCTGTCTGATTTTCCAGCCTACAACACTCCCTCTAGCCTGTGGCCTGACTGGTTTCCAGCAGCACTCTTTGAATTTGCTTCAAAGCAACTCATCCACGTTGAGAATGAACAGCTCCTTCTTGCAGACACAGGGAGAAGCTTTTCAGGTTAAAGTAACAGGTAGGGGCTAACAGGGTTTTTAGGGTTTACAGATTCCTTTGAGATAATCTCTGCTGACATGACATCATATTGATGTCACACATGCATAGCAGATAATCTCTGCTGACATGACATCATATTGATGTCACACATGCATAGCCTTACTGACAAATATGAAGGTAAATTAGTCCACAAGTTGAAAGTGTTACTTTATATGCAAGTTCTTTAAAATAATGAGGAGATAAGTTTGTTCTGGGATGTCGCATAGCAGGAGAAATTGTTATCTCACTACAAGCTGTTAATAACTTTGTTAGGGCTCACCTGAAATAAAGTTATGCTAAATGCTTGATCAAATAGTAGCACTTTGCTTTATAATGCAGACAATCACATACTGGAAATTGTTATTTTGTGTTATGGTTGATTCAGTAGCAGGATTTAATTGCTTGTTAGCCCAGCCTGCTGTGCGTGTGCCCCACAGGCAGCCCGGTCGCTGGGTGGGCTCCATGCAGACCTGGTTGCTCAGTGGGCTCGATGCAGACCCGGTCGCTGGGTGGGCTCGATGCAGACCCGGTCGCTGGGTGGGCTCGATGCAGACCCGGTCGCTCGCTGGGCTCGATGCAGACCCGGTTGCTCAGTGGGCTCGGTGCAGACCCGGTTGCTCAGTGGGCTCGACGCAGACCCGGTCGCTGGGTGGGCTCCATGCAGACCCGGTCGCTGGGTGGGCTCCATGCAGACCCGGTCGCTGGGTGGGCTCGATGCAGACCCGGTCGCTGGGTGGGCTCCATGCAGACCCGGTCGCTCGCTGGGCTCGATGCAGAGCTGCCCCAGGCTCTGCTGGGCTCACTCCTGCCTGACTCCTGCTCCCTCCCCTCGCAGGCAGGACCCAGCGAGCTTACGGGGAGCGCAGGTTCCTGCTGAGCACCGCGCCCCCGCCCGCAGCCCCGGGCTGTGCCCTGAGCCCCGAGCGCGGCTCGGTGCTCACCGCCTTCAGAGTCTCCTGCAGCGCTCCCGGCTCGGCCAGCCCTGGCAGGCAGCTCACCTATTGCTTCTATGTGACACCAGGTAAGTCCCCAGGCCAAGTGTTTGGCTTCTCCCGACAAGAGCAGAGGCACAACCCGCCCTGCTCTGCTCTCGACTGAACGTGCCATGAGTCCCCTGCTCCCAGAAAGCCGGAGGTGTCTCTGTGCTGTCCCTGACCCCTTCTTTCCTATTTCAGATTCTCTCCTGGATTGTAGCCCGGATCCTGAACTCTTCCCAGTTTATCTTCCGCTTGGAGAAGAAGAAAATGATTTTATTTTACATGTGAAAATTATTGTTAGCAACAGCTTTAGTGATACAGTTCAAACAAATGCTTCAGTGAAGGTACACAGTAGAATTAATTAGTTTCAAGAACTCTCAAGTGGATAACTAACCCATAATTGACTTTTGGAGTTTCTTCCTGTTTTAGATGTACTACTTCCTTCTGAATGTGCCATAATCACCATTTTTCTACCTAACAGAGACGATTCTCTGTGTGCTCAAGGTCAAAAGATCTTCCACTGCCCTTTTTTCTAGAACAAAAGCCTATAAGAATTGTTTGGACATTGTTTGAGCAGTGTAAGCCTATTTACTGAGCCTGGAATTACTCCGTCTAGGCCCCAAAAGCCTCCTGCTTCTTCCCCAGTGCCACAGTAAGGAGATCCTTATCAGGCTATTAAAAAAAAAACAACATCCACAATGGGGAACATGAAGTTTTATGTCCCACTCTATCTAGGCTGTGATTAAGATGATCATGGAAGCTGTCCAAAGAAAATTATAACAGCCTTGGCAATGTTGAGAGCATTTCTGATTCCTTCACCAGGTTGGACCTGCAGATGTGATGGATGGGAACCTGACCCTGCAGGCTGTGGTATCTGAGAAGGCAAACACCATCCTAAAAGATGGGAACAGCAGCATGAGTCTCTTCCAGCTGTACAAGTCAGTCACATCTGTCCTTAATCAGCAGATCCAAGAGCAAAGTTTAAACATGTCTTTACAGACAGACACACGAAAAGAGGTCAGCAAAACTCTTTCTTGCAGTAAAATGTCATACAATGGACTTCATATTCTTTGACAGCTCTTAAGTAATAAAAAGCTCACATATCACCTCTTGAAATCAATGAAGGTTTAAAGTTTCTAGCATCTGTCTCAGTGTTTGGCACAGGTGTCAGCTAGTTTTCACTATTTGTCTACATAAATTATTTGTTTTATCATTCATCAGTAAAACAGTTAATTCTCAATTGTTATTTCATTAATTTAAACTAGTTAATCTAAACCTAATTTTCCCAAGCAATTTAAATATCAAATATCAATAAAATGGCATCTCCAGAGGGATAAACATCCTATCTAATTTCCCCCAAAAGCACTAGATGGCAGGTAATTTTCTTTAGTCCATTTTAGCCACCAGTTGATGTTTCAGTCACAAGCTGATATTTGTACAGTGCTTTGAGTGCCTCAGATGAAGAGATCTAGAGAATGCATCCTTCAATTAAGATTCATTATTTGAATAACATCAATCACACATGGCTCTGCTTTCTCTGCAAGTGGCATTTACACAGTAATTCACATACATTAGTACAAATTCTCACAAGTAACTCTCCTTGCTCTTAATGGATGTTAAGTGTATGAATTCTCTGTGCTGGGAGGTAACATAAAACTCATGATTATATAATTACTAGGGCAAGTGGCATCTTGTCAGTAGAGCTAATATGAGCTCAAATGATCCTTGTTGTGGAGCCTTACTCTACTGCATAACTTACAGCAAGCCTGGCTGTCAATACACAGCACCACTTTCACAGCCTAATTAGCATCTTGTTCCTTTGCCTAATTATCCCTTTTCATCCCAAGCTCCGAGGGCTGATGCTGACAACTCTCTCTGTTGTTAACATAACATCAATGCAGACTGCTCTGAAGATGTCAGAGGTATTGAAAGAAATCACTTACAGGAGTGAGGAGCTGTCTGTCTCAGCACAGGTAAGAAGCAATTCATCTTATATTTCCTCACACTAATAGCAGAGACTCTAATTATCCCACTGACCTTGGAAGAGTTTCAGTGCTTTATAATTATCTGTTCTTACCCATTTTTTCAACTGTACCAGTATGTGTATTTTGACCAGCAGTATTTTAACTCTGTCTAGAGTAAGTAAATTCAAGTCTCAGATATTGTCTCAGCAATCTCTACAACCCAGGCTATGACCATTACATTTATCATACATTTTTGAGACAGAATCCTTAACTTTTAGTCAGAAACATGTCAGGGTGCATGTTTTCTCCTGTAAAGCACTTTTAGAACCCTGAAGAAGAACTGTCCCAAGAGGGTTTTTCTAGAGTTGCCCACATTCATTCATCCCTGATCCTGGCACTGCACAAAATGCAGATGGGCAATGGTCAAGGAACATGTCAGCACCCAGAGGAGCTGGGCACAAATGTGCAGGTTGGTCCCACAATAGTATCTCCTGAATCTTGTCTGGCAATAAGGCATTATTAGTAGCTGATGCTGTTTATGGTTATAGGGTGAGCACATGGCAGGACAGAACAACCTGTCACTGGGGGAAGTTTCCCAAATAGGCAGGCAATAAAAACACCTGTCCTGATTTCTGATGGATTATAGAGTTGGAGCCAGACAATGGCTTGGAGCATTTCAGCAGGATGTGGTTAACTTTGGCAAGACCAGAACACAGCTCAGATCCAGCCCTCATCCTCCAGAAAGGCTGCTCAGCATTCACTGCTGTGGGGGTGGATGTGTCCAAGCCTGCAGTGAATTTGCCTGGCTCCTTCACTATCCTGGGCTAAAATCTGGCCAATGCTTTCCCAGTCCCAAAGCTGCATCCAGGCACAAAATAAAAATTGTAAAACTCATTCTCCTTTGGCACTTAGCACTTGGCACTAAGATAGAAACTTATAACTTAATTTAGTACTTTGCTGTACATCTAAAAGCTATCCTTGCCTAGGGTTTGACAGACAAGCTTCTTTCAGATTTTTTCATCTTTTTATGGATTACATCTGTAGAAGCAGGCTGCATTTTTCATGCCTGTACTCCATTTTGGTGTACCACCTAGTATATCATCTTTATTAGCATTTGAAGTATTGCCCCAGCACAAATAATTATAGTAAAAATGGCATTACCCACTAATAGTCCCAAAAGATTACTGATGTTGCAATATTCAGTAAAAGACACAAATGTCACTTCTGTCATTTTTAGTGCCAGCACATATAAACTGCTCCTGTGTTTCTCCTGCAGGTGGAAGCCAGCAACACTCTGAAACATGTCAGTGCCTCCTTGCTCACTGTAAACACAGAGCACAGCAGAGATGGCCAGGAGTTAAAGGAAGCAGCCAACTATTTGTTTAATGCAGTGAGCAGTGTTCTTAAAGCTTCTGTAGAAATCAGAGCTGGGAACACTTCAGTGCCAGAGGCAAAGCAGGTAATTTAGATTTGGTCCAGTTTGTACTGTACTGTGTGTGAATATTTGTTTGCTTTAGGAGGTTTTAAAATCTCTGCTGTCTCTTGTATTTTTAAATTGCCACTGGGAAAGGTTCATTGTGACACCACAACAGACTTGAATATCAGAGGAAACTTCTCCCCAGTTAGACATGTTAGATTGGATAGCTGTTAATGAAGATGATAGAGGCCTCTCAAGACTTGTTACATTAAAAGCTGAACAGGACAGGGAACACAGCATCAGCTCTGACCCCTAATTGATGACAAGCACGTTGAGATTTTTTTCAAATTTGCTTCTATCCCCTCCTTTTGCCCCATAATTCAAGGAAGCCACAGGTATTAAATATTCATGATTGCCACCACTACTTCACAGCTTGAAGCAGCTCTGGTTGCTGCTGACACTTTTGCAGAAAGCTCTGATTATCTGTTCAGAAAGACACAACATATCTATTTTGTCCTGCCCTTTCCTATCTGTATGTGAATTGTCACAGCTAACTCTGTGAGTGTCCTGGGCTAAACATACTTTAATTTCATCATTGCAAGGGAGTAGGGATGAAATCATTCTGAGAGAAAAGATTATCAAAATATTATTTAAAAACTTGTTGGGCAAGTTTTCCAACAATAACCCACTAATACTACACAATTGATATGTAATTAGGTCTTGCTTTTCCAAGTAACAAAACACTAACACGTGAAGCTAAGGGCATTAATACACAGAAGTACATGAATATATTGATTGATGTCATGCTTATAATTTCAATATATAGAAGTTATAACAATATAGAAGTAAAAATGTATAAGGCATTATTTGCCACAATGAGAATTACAAAAACTGAATTGCAATAGAATAACTTTCCCTGAGATTAGGAAGCTTATCACCACATTTGTCAGCTTAGTAAAACACCAAAATTAAATGGAAGCAATGACAAATAATGTGCAGCTTGATAATCCTGAGTACCTTTGTTGTAAATTTCCTCCTCCAATTCTTTTCCAGAGTTCAGTGTCACAGCAGCTCCTGAGTACAGTTGAAAATCTCCAGAGTGCCCTTCTGTTTGGGAAGGCACCAGGTGATGAGCCAACAGTGCTCACCTCTCCCTCTGCCACAATGTACATGCACAGGTAAAAGCTGCAGTGTCCCTCAGTGAAGCTTCTGAGAGCTACAAATGTTAATTCCATTGTGCTTAAACACAATGTTTGGAACTAATAAATACTGTAGTGTAATGACAATTTCAATGGTGCATCAAGTCTGTTGTTAGTGACTGATAGTAAGAACAGTTTGGACTCCAGGAGCATCACCTCAGAAACTCCCATGCTGTGTGTTCTTTAACCAGCAGAGAATTTGTTACAATTTCCTGAATGAGGCAGTAGTTACTTACTTTTGAAATGATGTAGAAAACTCATGTCATACCAGCTAAGGGTTTCTTTTCTTTTCCAAGTTGCCAATAATGACATGTTATATGGAGCTGTAAGCAGCTTGGCAGAAGCAAATAAAATCCTGAGGAGCCTGACAAGCATTTTCCATTCCCTATAATCATCCCTAAATTGTTCCCCAAGAGCCTGGTTTTCATCCACATCAAACTGTGCATTCAAATCAAGAGCATGTTCACACAGAAACCAAGGCTTTCAAACAAGTACACCTTGGTAAAACTTCCTCTCCAGATGTGCCAATTCCAGCCCTTTTTTGATGATTCTCTGGTAGCATTACGTGGAGTACTGCATCAGGGACAGATTCATGTACAAAGCATTTACTGGCAGACTTAGAAATAGTTTTGCAACTAAATTATATTCTTGAAGAGAGAAAGATTTCTCTGTAGATATGAAGTCCATGCTATGGATGTTTGGGTTTTTTTCTGGTGGTTATTTTTCCTTTTATTATTTTCTTTCTCTTTTATTCTGCTTTGCTTATGCCCAACCCTAACTGGACAGATTGCAAACAGAAAACATGGATAGCACATCCATTAACATCTCCAATTCCAGCTCTGCCAGCTTTACTCTCCCACCTGCTTCCTCTCTCAATATTTCAGGAGTTGATGGTGAAACAGTGGATATAAGGGCAAGTAAACAGCTTTTATCTAACTCTATTTGATATGCAGCTTACATTCCTCATCTAATGGTTTTAGAATTGTTTATCCTTTCACAATGAACACATGAGCACGTGTCATTACTCCTGTCATGCCAAGAAAATGATTTGAAATTATTGGTCAAAGAAGCCTTAATTTATCTTAATTGCATGAGATTGGTTGAGCAAGTTAAGGACAAGTGAATTCTTAAATTCCCCATCCCATCAGCCCCTTACATACACTTTGATTCACACATTCATGGCAGGAGCAGGCAATGGAATGAATCAAAACCTCCACATCTGTTTGCTGTTTGTTTACATCTTATGCTCTGAGGAGGATGCAACAGCTCAGAGTCCATATCACATTCAAACTAAGCCACAGCAGCCTTCTTTCATCCCAGCAGGAAACACCTGAGTGGGGACTCAGATCCTGCAAGAGACAAATGTGCTGATGGTGGCACATCCCCCATCTGAAATAGGACATGGTGTTCTTTCTCTCAAAACAATAGATGGCATGTAATTGTCATATTTCCATAATAAATATTCTGAAGATCTCTCTGGTTGGCTTGACCCTCTCAGGAGACCCCTAAAATCCCTTCAAACACTGCAAACATTTTTTTTTTCATTGCACCTTTTCCTACTCTGCCAAAAAGGTGTCACACTGTATGGAAACCATAAAGATTGTATACATTCCAGAATGAAAATCACTTTCAAGGTTTATAGACCCACCTTAGAGATAAGGTAGAGTCTTATTAAAATCTAGATGCAGACTTAATGTAAGTTTACTTCTATTTGGGTCTGAGCTCATTCTTTCACTATTCAGCAATTCAGGGTGTGAATAAAATGAAATATTGACAATAGCTCAGTTGTCTGATTGTTCATGTCTCCAACAGATGGTGAGCTTTGCCATGAATCCCTTTTTCTCCAGTGACAGCAGTTTTGACATCAGTGGAACGGTGGGAGGTCTAAGTCTAACTGGTCTGGATGGTTTGGTCATACCTGTCAGCAACCTCAAAGAGAACATTGAGGTAAATCCACTATTTCCTAACTCTCACCTTTTCCCATTTTTTCTTCTCTCCATTACCAAACTGTCATTTGTGTTATCATTTGTGAGGTGAACACAGATGCTGGTGGTGTTCATTACATTAGATAATGGGCTGATGCTGTCTGTAGTTGTGGTGAAAAAAAAACCCAAATATTTCTGTCTTTTCTTGAAAAGGAGGCATTTTATTCTTCCTTTAAATGAATGTAAGAATGCTAATGGTTGTGGAAATAGATTCCAGATTACAGTCACCCAAAGGAGAAGTCTGATTTCACCAACCAGCAACTGTATTTATTGAACTACTCTTTGGCTTCCTAGCCCATGTATAAACTGACATCTAAATCATTCATACATGCACTTTATGCAGCCAATGTCTCAGTCATAATCACAGTTCTCAGTTCAGAAATGCACTAACCCTAGCCCTAACCCTAGGCTTTGTGATGAGTCTACACAGATTTCAAATTAATTTTTCAGAGGTTAGTTGACATTAAAAAGAAAATTACTTTGAAAGTGGTACTTTTGCTGGCCATGATTTCCTGATGTTATGAAAAAAGATAATCTAGCATGTGGGCTGCATGCTAAGAAGAAAAATGCTTTTCTGTATTTAAACCTATGTCTTTTTGTTTAAAAACAGATCATGTTACCAAGGCATTCAGCAACTCAGGAAGATAAGATTCTGTTGAATCTGGGCAATTATAGCACTTTTCAAGTCAATGTTACCTCAGAAAACACATCTATAGTGATCCACCTGGAATCTGAACACGACATTCCACTAATACTTTACTTGGGGTATGGTTATCACCCAAATGAAACCAACTATGATATGAAAAATCATCTGTTCTGTAAGAAAACTTCTGGAGGTAAGAGAAGTGGTTAGTGACTCATGAACTTGCAGAATGAGTCTTGACCATGAGGTCAGGTGTCTAGCTGGAAAGAAACCACATGCTTCAAAGTTCCAATCTCTTGAATAAAGTGTTCATTAACAGGAGGAAAGATTGATTTGATCAATGAGTTGCTAAGAATGATTTCACACCTGTTTCTTTGCTTCATTTATTACATGCATGCTTCTGAATTAGCCTTTTTATATATACATTGAAACTAAAATATTTATGTTCAAGGTGAGATAAACAGCTGGGTTCTCAGCCCAGAAGAACTCATTTTTGGAGAGGGAACCTACTATTTCATGGTTTCACAAGATATGGAAATGGATTCAGCAGCCTACAGTGGGCTAACCATAAATGCCACTTGCTTTGCATCCCACTGTGTGTTTTGGGACGAGCACCAGGGAGGCTGGAACAGCTATGGATGTCATGTAAGTAGAGCAAAACAAAACAATGTGTCTGTTACACACTTCAAAGGCAGCTCTCATAACCACCATCTGTAGTAACTGACACCATGAAATATGATCATTCTGAGATGTTTTAATAAACTCAAGAAGTTTAGTCATATTGAACTAACCTTTGAACAACATTCCCATTTCTTGGGATGAACTTCTATATGAGAAGAAATTGAACCATTCTGATAAGGCCATAATATATTGTAATGCCCATTACTGGTTAGGTGTTAGAATTAACATTCTTTATTGGAACTTGAACAACCTGGTGTGCAGCAGCTCTCTACACTAACGTACCAATCTCAGCACTGTCTTTTCATTTGCTTGGTAAGTCATCTAATACTGAAGGCAGATGCTTTATCAGAAATCTTTTCTGGGTTTCAGGTAGGACCTAAAACAAACCCTAGCAGCACACAGTGCCTCTGCAACCATCTGACCTTCTTTGGGAGCTCCTTCTTTGTCATACCCAATGCCATAGATGTCAGCAAAACAGCACAGCTGTTTGGTACATTCGTGGACAATCCTGTGGTGGTGACAACTGTAGGATGCATCTTTCTGATATATGTGCTTGTAGTTATTTGGGCTCGAAGGAAAGACATCCAGGATGATGCCAAAGTAAGTCTCCAGCTAATAAAGTCCATGTATTCAGGCCCACCATGTATTCAATTCCCACCATGCCTAGCCTCTTTCAATAGGAAAACAACTACTCCTTTCCTACTCCTTTCCCTGTAACTCTCTATTTACTGGTAAGTAATCATTGTTCACAAGATCACAAATTCCTACTCACAGCCTTCAGGAATCTGTACTTACAGTTCAGCTAACACAGTGCCCATGTTGTGTGGCTCTGCAGGTGAAAGTCACAGTCCTGGCAGACAATGACCCCTTTGCTCAGTACCGTTACCTTGTGACAGTTTTCACAGGACACCGCCGTGGTGCAGCCACAACCTCCAAGGTATCAGTAACTGTGTGGGAGGAGTTTATTTGCTTTGAGAGCTGGGTGAATAATAGAGCACCTGAAGCTATTGAACAGGACAGCTCAAATGCACTGTCTGAGCCAGAAAGCCCTGAGGTTTGATGAAAGGAGAAATAATCACAGTTAGGATGGAGATGTGCAAATCTTCATTTTGCCTTTTTATTTTCCAGGTGACTCTCACCCTCTATGGACTAGATGGAGAGAGTGAGCCCCATCATCTAAATGACCCTGATACACCAGTCTTTGAACGTGGAGGAGTGGATGTTTTCCTCCTCTGTACCTTCTTTCCTCTTGGGGAACTGCAGAGTATTAGATTGTGGCATGATAATTCAGGGCACAATCCATCCTGGTAAGTGGAGATCTGGAGATGCTGGGAAGTAAAAATGCACTAAAACCTTCTTATAATGACAACAGCTTTCCCTTTCTAACATTTGAAAGTTTTCCTTTCTGCAGTTCTAGAAAGAGGTGCTAGATTCTACTTTTTGCAGCTAAATAGATCAAATCATAGCCTAAAGTGCAGGACCAGGAGTGTTTCCCATATCCCACATCCAGTACAGGATGGGATATGTCCTGTGCATTACAGTTTGGTTGCTGAAGGCCAGAGTTTGTCTCCCCAAGTAGCTGAAGGCCAGAGTTTGTCCTCCACAGTGTTGTTGAGCTCTGGATGTCACACACTCAGTGGTATGTGACTGTGCCCTGTGTGTTTTTCCAACAGGTATGTGAACCGAGTATTAGTCCATGACCTGGCATGGGATCAGAAATGGTACTTCCTCTGCAACTCTTGGCTAGCCATTGATATTGGAGAATGTGTCCTAGATAAAGTGTTCCCAGTAGCAACAGAACAGGACATGAAGCAGTTCAGGTACCTCCTATTTAGTGGATTTTTTTTTTCTCTTGATAGAAGTCAGTCTTGAAAAACAAGCATGAAAAAAACAGACCAAAGCCCTAGAAAAAAATGAAAACAAGGAAGGTCTTTCCACTGTCCTTAAAGGGCTCTGAATAAGGGTGAGAGGGAGGATGATTACATAAATCATTACCCTAACAGTAGTACCATACTGAAAATATTTGTGCTAAAGAAGGATAGCCTGACAAACCCACAGAAACCCTAACATCTTCTCTTAATTGTAATTTTCTTAACAATTTAAATAGGAACTATTTGCTTTCCCCCTATGCTGTGTCCAAAAGAAAAGGACATAAGTAGCTGTGACCATTCCATGCAAATCAAGCCATGATATTTGATCATTTCTCCTAGTTATTACTTCTGCTGATAGTGCCTAGAAGCATAAACAGCTTGGAACCCCAAACTAGGGCTTTGTTCTTCCCTCTCCTTTCTACATATCTATCTGATTTCCCTCTTCTCCTTGCCAGCAATCTGTTTTTCATGAAGACCTCCAAGGGTTTCCAGGATGGGCACATCTGGTACTCGGTGTTCAGCCGCTCCCCTCGGAGCTCCTTCACGCGCGCCCAGCGCGTGTCCTGCTGCTTCTCGCTGCTCCTCTGCACCATGCTCACCAGCATCATGTTCTGGGGGGTGCCAAAGGATCCTGCTGAGCAGAAAATGGATCTGGGTAACAATGCTCACCATTGCTTGGGCAGGCAAATAGAGAGACAGCAGAATCTGGAAGCAAGAGTTGATTAAATGTTGTTGTTTTTTTTTTCCACAAGAAAGAGACTTGATGGTTTATTTTGCCTGAAGTTATTTTTCCTTCTCTGCTCTGTTTGACCTTGACAGGTAAGATCGAATTCACATGGCAGGAAGTGATGATTGGCTTTGAGAGCTCCCTCCTCATGTTCCCCATCAACCTGCTCATTGTGCAGATCTTCAGGAACATACGACCCCGGCCAGCCCAGCAGGGCAGAGAGAAGAAGCTGGGAAAGAATGGCCGAGTGTCCCCAAGCCTGCCTCCCACCCCAGGGGCCACCCAGGCTGCCTCTCTCACTCCGGAGGCTGTGACAAAGGCAAGTCCCAGTGAGTCCTGCACTGCCCTCTGCTGCCACACACCACCGGCTTCCCCAGCTCCACAAATTTCCCTGTTCTGATGCTCTTCAGCCTGTCTGAAGGGAAAACCCAATCACCACTGGTGTAAAGTGCCCACCTAAATGCAATCCTTCATTAAGGTCTGCCTCTGTACATGCCAGCCCTTGCACAGTTATTGTGTGTGCCCAAATCACTGTGTTCAGGAGTTAAAACAAACACTAGGCAACACAGTGAAGATAGAAGGTATCGTGGACCACATCTTCTCAGCTTCGGCCCTCAGGCAGGCACACTGCCCTTCTGAACCACAAAAGCTGCCTTGCTGAACTCACTGAAATCTGCCTGTCACATCCAGCTCTGTAGGATGTGCTACTCTTATCCATTCTGGAGATTTCAGCAGTTGGTGCGGCTCCCAGCCAGTGGTACTGTCAGATCACATCAGCTTAAGCCACTGCAGCCAGAGTCACTGCTGTGCTGCTGCTGTCTTTCCTAGGACATAAGAAGAATTGCCAGCTCACTCTTTAAAGCCCTGAAGACTCCATCTCTCACCTCAGCACCAGACCTTGAAAAATCAGCTAACATCAACACACTCCTGTCATTGGTTGAGGATGTCATCTGTCAGCAGAACAGAGCTGGGCAAGGGTTTTGTGATGAGAGCAAGAAGGATGGCCCTATAATTGTCACACTGGGTGCTATGGATATCCAAGGTAAATAACACACTGTGAAATACCCTTGCAATGAAAATGATGATAGCACTGGATGTGATGACCCAAGCTCTTCTTACATTCTGACTCAAAGGCAACTACAGAATCACAGAACAGCTGAGGTTAGAAGGGATCTCTGGATCCCACCAGGCTGCTCAGAGCAGGGTCAGTGGAAGCAGGATTCCCCAAGATCAAATCTGTCAGATGCTGAA
The DNA here is from genome assembly GCF_028551555.1 of Melozone crissalis. Taxonomy (NCBI): domain Eukaryota; kingdom Metazoa; phylum Chordata; class Aves; order Passeriformes; family Passerellidae; genus Melozone; species Melozone crissalis. The sequence goes on from NW_026535785.1 coordinate 4,852,993, forward strand.
CGTCCCCAAGGATGAAGACTCCACAAATTCTCAACTGGAGCAACATACTCCATCCAGTGCCCAATATCTGTTTTTTCTTATGTTCAGAAATTTCCCATGTTTTAAGATGTGCCCATTGCCTCTTGTTCTTTCACTGCACCACTGAGCACCCAACTCAGTAAAGACAACTGTGAAATCTCTGTTTCTTATGTTGTAGAATCAAATGTTTGCTATGGCTTGGGAGCTGGATCAGCATCTACAAATGAAAAGACTCACAAATATCAGTTTGACTCACAAATATCTTTGACCTGTCAGGTTTTTTTTCTTCTTGGCCTTGTGCTGTTGCTCCTTTCAGTCTGACTCTCAATTAAACAGGAATGTATGAGTAAACAATCTCACTGATTTCATTAAGACTCACATTTAGCTTTTCCAGGGAATCTTCCAAGCTACTAATTGCACAGGTAAACCATGAACAAATTAAGAGTTGATCTGATCTGACCTGGATTAAGATTTTAGGACTGCTGTTCAACTCAGTTGCCTTCTGGAAAAAGTTGCAGGCCATTCCAGCAGAACATCATTAAACTGTAGTACTAAAGCTGCATTTACATGTCCTTTCATATGTTGGTCTTCACTTCATCACATTCATGATCTTTAGCTCCAGAGAAACCACCCTTTGAACAGTGTTTTAATCTATTTATTTTCTCAATAAATAAATGAATTTAATATATTTATTCTTTGTCTGCAGAAAAAACAAGAAGTCCAACTCCAGAGAGGAGAATTTGCGACCAGCTGAAATACAGTGGTTACCATCGCTGCTTGTACATGCAACTCCAGCATGTAGAGATGGAGCTGGAATTACTGGGGCCCCATAAATTTCAGATGCCTCAGAGTTACACACAAGCTGTTTGTCAGGTTCAGCATATGAAGAACCTCCTGGAGAAGCAAATCTGCTCATCAGCATCCATCAGTGAGGGGTAACCCAGTTCTCAGTATAAGTGAATTCAGGTCATGAATTCAAAATTGGACAGGATGACAGAGCCCAAATAATTACTGCTTAACATGTGCTAGATAACTATTATTATATCTATAAAAATAAGTCTTACTATTATACCACTGCAGGAGCTACAGAGAAATTTCCATGCACTGTGAACTGCACACAAAGGCAATAATGACAGATCATTGCTGTTTGTCATTTTTGCCTCCAAAGTGGAAAGTTACAATAAATGCCATGTGATAGTAAAGGGCTAGGAAAATCACCCAGCTCCAAAGTCACAGAAGCCTTTTAAAATGTATGGATAAAGAAAAGTTAATAAGCAGACAAAAATAGTTCTGTGAAATCTGATAATTAAGTTGGAAGTATTGAAACAATTGCACTAATTACGTCACTTGGCCATTATGGTGATCACAAGAGATGCATTTAGCAGCTTTAATGCACTCACAGCTTTGTCAGTAATTCTACTGGATATTCAGTTATGCATGAACTGAGGAGTAAAGAAACCCATCACATTTATTCTCTGCACACTTCTTCATTTTTTTTTTCTCACTGTACTTTTTGGTATCCATATATCCTATATAACTGCATTAATTAAAAGAATATTTTGATTTTATATCATAAGATGTTGCCTGTTCCCAGTGAACCTGATGGCCTGATTTTGGTTCCTGTTCCATCACAGACTGAATTTTCTCTTCTCACTCACTCTCAAGGTGGTCCCATACTCCGAATTTGTCCAGTGATGACAAGAAAAGTTCTCCCAGAGGTCTGCCCTGGTGGTTTGTGTTCATTGCTTGGTTCCTTGTGGCAGCCACCAGCGGTGTGTCTGGGTTCTTCACCATGCTCTATGGACTCCACTACGGCAAGGAGAACTCCATCAAGTGGCTCATCTCCATGGTCATCTCCTTCTTGGAAAGTCTTTTCATCACACAGCCCTTGAAGGTGAGAGCCTCAGAAATACAATCACCAGTCAAGATGAACTCACCTGCTGCCATTGCAGGGAGACAATGTAAAATGTTCTAAAGAGCTGCAGGATTTAAGATATAAAATGAGAATTCTTTGCCCTTCAAACAAGAGCAGGCAGGTGGTTTAGAGTTCTGATGGGTTTTGCTGACATTAACTCCATTAGTTTCATCTTCCTTGCTTTGCCAGGGTTTAATGAGGTTTCTGACTAGTGAGGATGTGTCACAGAATCAGTTTAGCAGGGCAAGCCCCAGCACTGTGCACTGCTCTCTTGTTTATGGGCTTCAGCTGCATGGGTTCAACAAACCCAAGCACAGCTGCTTTCCTGCAGTGCCTGGATCCAAAGGGATCCAGGTCAAAGCCTGAGCTTCTTTATATGAAATGGGATATGGTGAGTCTATAGCTGATTCCTTCCAGGTCCTGGGATTTGCTGCTTTTTTTGCTCTGGTTCTGAAGAAGGTGGAACATGAGGATGAAGAAAACACAGCTATTGATGGACCTTTACCAGGTAACTGTCTGCAAAGTTAACAATTACTAAAAGAAAGTGCAGAATTCTCCAAGCTTTTGGAGTGCTTTATGAATGATTCTGTGACTAAGCTCAACTGCTTGCAACAAAACCTGTAACTATTCCACAACTTAGTTAAAATAAATAAGTGAACAGTAAAAAATTCCCCCTTCATGTAGACTGGTAGGTCTGTATCTGACAAACATAACTAAAACCTCTCACAGGGAAATTTCCCACATCCCTTAAGCCCTATATGGAGGCTCTCAGGTTACATACTTTTCCACAGCCACAATTATTTGTATTATTTCCTAAACTGAGCAGTGGCTTCTGCAGTCATAATCATCTCTCAATAAAGCCTTCACTAGCAGACAGGAATCCCAGGGCACAGCAAAGTTATCTGATCTGCAGCTTCCTCCCTGCTCAGCCTCGGGCTGTGAATACACTGCCTGCTGAGATGCTCAGCCTAGAGAGACACCTGGACCACACCTGGTCCTAAATCCAGCACAGTTTTTGTGAGCTCCTTCCCTCCCCACTGTTTACCTTACAATTGCTATAGGAATTGTTCAAATCACATCCTCTATTCCTGAGGGAAAGCATTAGATAGAAATGCTTCCTTAGAAAGTCGGAACAAACAAAAAGCAGGACATGGATGATCAATTAACTAATTCCAGGGTTCACTGCTGTCCCTCACAGGTGATTCACACCCTCTCTTCGGGGTCCGAAGGGACAGTGGGAGCAACATTTACCGGCCACCTCCTGCTGCTGATGTGGAGAAAATGAAAATCAGCCACATGAAGGAGCAGAAAGCATTTGCCCTCATCAGAGAAATCCTGGGTATTACCCATATGTAGATTATCTTGTTTTATTCAGTAATACTCATCAGTAATTTTACTTCAGTGAAAATATTGTTCTCTAGGGTGACAAAGTTTTGGCATATCTTCAGCTTTCTGCCAGCCATTGTGATGTAGAGACAGGCTGTTCCCTGGCAGCTGGAGCTGCAGGGAGGTGGGAATGTTAGCTGGAGCTAAAAGTGTGGCTAAGGCTTCATTTTATGGCTAAAAAACACATCACAAACATGAGAAATTAAAGAAAAGCAGAAAGGATAAAAGGAGGAGGTTAACAGTTAAATGAAGCTGAAACCAAAGAGCAGATGGAGGCCATCTTTCTAAAAGCAGACAGTATCTACAGATAATGATTTATGCCCCTGTTTTATTTCCTCTAAAATCCAAGGCAAAAAAAATTACCTCAACTTCACTTGGAACAAAGTTAGACTAGTCATTTTATTTGGAGCTACCATGACTACATCTATTCAGCCTTCCCACTTCTTTTCTTGACTGCTACTCATATTCCAAATGTGAAACACTCAAACTGCAGCACACTGAAGCAGCTTGGGTGCCTTCATTAGCGCTGGTCACTCAGAGTGTACAAAGCTCCTCCTTGGCCTAATGGCTGCTGGCAGCAGTACTCATCCATGCAATCTATTTTGAACAGCATTGTTAACCAGAGCTCACATGTGTTGTCTCTTTCTGGTTTTTTCCAGCCTATCTGGGGTTTTTATGGATGCTGTTACTGGTTGCCTATGGGCAAAGAGACCCCAATTCCTACTATTTAAACAAACACATTGAGGACAGCTTTACAGATGGATTCCATGATGTCTACAGTTACCAGGATTTTTTCACGTGGGCAAACACGACTTTACTCAGAAATCTTTATGGATCATATAAAGGTGCAGAGTCACATTGTTTCCCTTCAGCTTGACAGATTCTGAAACTTTATTTTTAATACTTATCTCTAACTTTCATATTTGAGTGGAGAAAGGGACTGTGAGTGTATGAGGCTAGCAAGGAATCTTATAATATGAATACCAGTGGATAACAAAACCCCACAGCTTGACCCTGAGTTAAACATCCCCTGATATTTTCCTTATATTTAATATAACCCAAAAGTTCTGCACTGCACTGCAATGTTAATTTTTTCACATTTTATATTACTTACTCCAGATATTCAGATATATCAGAAAGTTTACACAACTTTGTTTCCATAATTAAAAAAAGAATGGCAGACAGGTGGCACCATACAGCTTTCCTTAGGAGAGTTGTTTGCATCACAACTTGTGGCAATGTGAAGGCAAATTATGCAATACCAGCATGTTTCTATCCAGCCATATCCAGTAAAATATGACCCATTTCCAGCTCACATTTAAGGGTAAATATTGAAATTTATTAGCAGAGTTGTTCTTTGGACATGAACACTGCATAAAGCTACTCTTCTACTGGACTTGAGGTAAGTCACTTTTCTCCCCAGGCCTCACTTTCCCTGTGTATAAAATACAGATGGGGGTGACAGAGAACTCTGTTATTGGGAAAATTATTTAAGAACTCAGTTCAAATCAAAGTAAGGGTTTCATTTTCATGACTATTTTGCTTACAGTGTTTCCGAGAAAAGAATATATGGGAAAATATTAATGCATCAGTGACTCATAAATGAAATGAAGAAATATTATTAATTTTGTCATATTGCCAGTGCTGCTCTTTTCCATCTCCTGTTTAGGATTCATTACAGATGGCAATTCCAAGCTGGTGGGAAGCGCTCGGATTCGCCAAGCAAGAGTGAAAGGAGACACCTGCCCTGTTTCTCCCAGACTCCAGCACGTGGTTGAGGAATGCCACGCTCCCTACTCCCTGCAGACAGAAGATACATCAGTTTATGGGGAGCACTGGAATACCTCAGGCCCTGATAACTCCTCTGACTTGAGCTCAGCATGGCACTATCAGAGTCAGTCCAAACTGAGAGGACACCCCAGCTGGGGTAAATTTGCTGTCTACAGCGGAGGGGGATATGTGATTCACCTGGGAACTGACCCCAAAAATGCCTCCAGGTACCACTGGTGTTCTTGTAAATCATCAGTGCATCCTCCATGTGGTACTGTCTCATTCTTGTATGAGTTACATCACTGGCTACACATTCTTTTGGCAGAATTCTCCAGTACCTTTTCAACAATGTCTGGCTTGACACCTTCACAAGAGCAGTGTTTGTTGAATTTACAGTCTACAATGCCAACGTGAACCTGTTCTGCATTATAAGCCTGATGTTTGAAAGCAATGCTTTAGGTGAGAGCCTTTCCTAAGTTACACATTTCTGAAGACAGCAAGAAATGCACCTAGAGGATAGATTTACACACCATCAGTGTTTTCCTGGTTCTTTCCTCAGGAAACACAAGTGTATTAATAAATCTAATCATGAGAGAACCAATGCAAATTTTTTAAACCATTTAGGAAAAATGCAGCATCACAGTAATATAGACCATAATGGAATATCTTATGTTTGCTGATGCTGCTGATGAAGAAAACATGACACTGAAATTTGATCTTGAGAATTTATACAACAGGAACAAGAAAAACTCTGTTTCCTAATCACTTCAGCTAATCAATACAATATTAGGACAAAAATGCAAATAATGGTCTGGGTTTTTTGTTCCTGATGACTTCTAATGTATAGCTGTGTAATCATGTAATACATTATCTGGATACAACAAAGAGAAGAGTGAAAGCAGATTCTGGTTTAGAGGCTATAGGAAAACATTTAGTCTGAGCAGCAGCCTCCTTAGGGTGTGTCCAAGTATTGGAAAATGCCTGAACTGAGCTAATTTTGTGTTTAGAATGAGATTCAGGTTTTTTTAAAAAAATTCCAAGTCCTCCTGCTGTATTTCTGCATTTGCAGTCCAATCGAAACTCAGTCCTGGGATTACCATTGTGCTATCACACAAGACAGCACTGCCGCTCTAAGACCCTTGACTCTCTGAAATTCCTGTTTGAGGAAAATTTCAAACCCTTATAGGGTTACTCACATAGTCAAGTCTAAGTCTTAGTTTGATGGTTGAATTCAGCCTCACACTGATGTGAAAGCAAGTACAGAAGTCTCACTGGTTGTTGAGTTGTTTGAATTGAGGCAGAAGGAGCCCTGAGGTGACCCCTGTTTGTTTTTTAGGGGCCTTCTTCACAAGGGCAGAGCTGCAGAGTGTCCGGCTGTACCCCTACACCGACAGCCTCCACATCTTTGTGGTTGCAGCAGAAATCATTTATTTCCTCTTCATTGTGTACTACATGATAGCCCAGGTGAGCCCCACTGGAGAGTCTGACTGAGAGCTTGACCTTGTGCCTGCTGTTGATTTCACTTACAAAAGCTTCAGGACTGTACTTGATTTCAGTAGCACTGGTGCTGCTACACCAATGGAAGATTGAATCAGGTACGGTGTCAGTATTAAATAATAGGAAGGCAACATTTTATTTGGTTTGGATGCTGTTTTTGAGAAAGATAATGAGAAAGTAGTGCAAGATGTAGTTTTATTAATGCAGAGCAGTCTGCTTTATTGTGGAGAGCATTGCCCTAATCTTCAGAGGTGCATTGTGTGATGTGGAGTCATGAGACTGAAAGAGTAAAACTCCTCCCAGGGAAAGCTGCTGAAGAGTCTGAGATGGAGATACTTCCACAGCAAGTGGAATCTCCTGGAGATGGCCATTATATTGATTAGCTGGAGTGCTCTGTCAGTGTTTGTGAAACGGACGGTCCTTGGGACCAGGGACATCAGCTACTACCAGGAACACAAGGAGGAGTAAGTACTAATGCTATTTACTGCACCCTTTGTTGTTGCTACTTATGCAGAAATAAATCTGTTTTTCCTCTTCCCAGACAGCACTTTTTCTGTGCTAAATATTGCTATCCTAGATAGCTGTGTATTCATGAAGCCTGTAAGTGTGTCAGGGCTTAGATTTGTGTCAGCAATAGGATTTTCTTCTGATACTGCTCTGATAAAATCCAGCAGACTTGAGCACCAGGTTCCCTTCCTGTCTGCATCACCCTCTTGTGAGCCAACAAGCCTTTTTGCTACAGGACATCCACCCAGAAAGCACATAATCTGCCTTGGTCTTTGTTGTAAAAAGCCATTGGTGAGAGGATAATAATGGAACATTTAGTACAGAATAGAAAGTTATAACATCTTTTAAAAAATGGTCACACAGGAAAGAGATTATACAACAGGAACAAGAAAAATTCTGTTTCCTAATCACTCCAAATCGTGCTCATTATTCTATAGAATCATAGAATAATGAGCAGGATTTGGGCTATAGCCTTGACCTCCTCTCCTTAAAAATCTTAGCCATGCACAACTGAGGTTTTGTGTGCACACAGCAGGAAGTGCAAGTGGGAACACTCAAACAGGAACTCATCAGGTCTCTACTAAACCCCAGCACAGGGTGACTGGCTTTTCCAGCATACCCATTTATGCACTTCAAAGGATTCTATGTGCACAGTAAATTATGTATTTTCCTTTTTTCCCCTAACAGCTCCATAAGCTTCAGTGAAACAGCAAGAGCTGATGCAGTTCTTGGCTACCTGATTGCATTCCTGGTGCTTCTCTCCACAGTGAAACTGTGGCATCTGCTGAGGCTCAACCCTAAACTGAACATGATCACTTCAACACTGAGGAGGGCATGGGGTGATATCTCTGGGTTCATCACTGTTATTGCAATCATGTTCCTTGCCTATTCCATTGCTGTGAGTACCATGGTGCTTTCTCTTGTCTGCTCCCAGGTAGTCAGGTTAAATCAACTGGTTTTGAGTGCCAAAAGCAACACAGCTTTGCCATGTAAAACGGAATAAAGCTGCCTGTCTATATCTTAGTTCAGCAGCTTGGAGCCCAAGTATTCTGTATGAAAGAGAAATTAAAACATCCACTTGTCTGTTCTTTGCCAACTGAAATTTAGTGAAAAATCAAACACTGAGCTGAAAAATAAGGACTTTTTGTGTGTAATAGATGCAATAAAGAACAAAGTACTGGAAAATGATTTTCTGGATAAAGTTTAAATTGTAGAGCATTGAGAAAGTGCCATTTTCTGTTTGGTTAGTTTATAAGTGGGAACTATAATTTTTACATATCTAGGGGCAAGCTGATCAGATATAAGACATCCTGGTATCCATGATAAAAGGTCTTCAAGCTGAACACATTTTGCAGCAAGGTCTCTGATCATGACACAAGACATGATTTCTGTCCTCTGCAGGCAAACCTGATATTTGGCTGGAAGCTCTTCTCTTACAAAACCCTCCTTGATTCAGCAGAGACCATGGTCAGTCTTCAGCTGGGAATCTTCAACTATGAGGAGGTACCACATCTAATTTGGAGAAGTTTGCAGCCATACAATTGGCATCTCAGCTATCAAATATGCATTGACCCAGCAAATAGAAGGACTTTCAATTAGTGCTAAACATCAATCTAATTTTGCAAGCTCCACAGCTCCCTGAGGCAGTCACCCTTTCTGAGCAAGACAAGGACGTCCAGTGAAACCTCTTTCATTTTCTAATTTGACCACAAGGAGGCTCATAATGAACCTTTCATTAAGAAACCTGCTCAAATTTCTACTAGAGCTGTTACAAATTGATTACAAAATGTTTTGAGCAATTTCCTTAGAAAGCTACAGATAGAAATGTGAGGAAAGCCCTGTGTTTGTTCTGAACACCCCTTCTATCTTCCCAAGAAAGGCAAGGCCTTCCACAAGGGAACTTTATGCTAATTTTTTTGTTGTTATTCTTTATATACCACTTTTTCAGTAAGATCTTTCAAATATTTCAATATTTGGATGTTTCTTTGTGGATTAATTTTTGGACATCTCTGACTGTGAAGTCCTCCTTAGTGGATGATTTTAGACCATGGATCCAATGGGATATGGGTGGCTTTGAAGATCAGTAATTTGGCACATTTGGCACATTTTCACCTCTACATCCCACTCATGTTAATCATGAAAATACATTCCTATGTTGTAGCTTATACAAAAATGAGTGTTTTGATTTTTTATAACCCTTGGTTTACAAGTGTCTGTGACAGTCTGAGTGTGCTTCTTGTAAAGCACACAGTAAAATAAATGACATGCATACAGGGATTTCACCTGTTGTGAAAGCTGAGACATTAGGGAGCTTCAGCTGTTCTGTGGATAAACAGATCTCCAGGCTTGTCAACTTTCACGTGAAACTGTCATACCATTACAATTAAATGCAAATACTTAAAAACCCCCAAAGACTGCCCATATTCACACATATACATATAAAATAGTCTGTTGTCTTTGCACTATATCATATCAACAAAGGGCAATACTAGAGTAGAAAATTTATATATGTGTATAATACATATGTCATAATTGATTAGACAGGATTTTCAAGGTGATAGACTTCTTATTGGGTATTAACTGTACATACATACATATAACTTGTATGTATGTATAAAGATAGGTATGTATGCTTTTTTGTTTGGTTTTTTAATGTCTTACCTTATGCATTATACAGGTCTTGGACTACAATCCAATTTTAGGCTCCTTCTTAATTGGATCCTGCATCATTTTTATGACATTTGTGGTACTGAATCTGTTCATTTCAGTGATTCTGGTTGCTTTTAGTGAGGAGCAGAAGCATTACCAGGTTTGTTCATCTAAGCTCTCTTGCTTTTAACAGTTTTTGTTCAGTGCTTGCTCAGGTATTCAACCATGGATGAAAGCCATGTAAATTCAGTCCAACTCTTAACAAGGCAACATTTGCTGAGAAAGTACACTTCAGATTTTCCAGATTTACACTGTCCACTCCTGTTCAGATGAGTCCCTGTTCAGATCTGATTTGTAGCCTTCTGTTAACATACTACATCCATCAAAAAATTCTTAGGTTTGTGCTGGGCTGTAATGAAATCAGTGCCAAAATTGCTACTGAAGTGCATGAGGCTTTACAGCTCCTTTTAAAACTCACTGTGAGTGCCTGACCCATTCAAGCTATTGATAGTGCGGTGTGAAATCCATCTTAACACTCCAGTACTGCCCAGAACTCCTCTATGTTTTAAATAAAGTCAAGGGAGATGAAGACAAAGGATATGGTTGATAGAATACAATATATATATTTAGTTTTTCTCATTTACTTCGTCTTGAAATGGTGGGTGTCTCATTGTGTATACCATGAGTATGGGAGTTGGCATGTGCACTCCAGGCTCCTGTAGAGAGATTTCCATGGAATTTGGCAGCCAAAATTTCTGAAGCGTCCATACTCATCTGGGGCTTCTGTCTGGATAAAAATATTGGCACAATGTTTTGCTTGGCAGTCACTCGTGCTCTGGTGAAAGTTGGCTTATTTCACCTCAAGTAGAGATTCTGTCTTGCAACTTGCCCTGGCTTCAGCAGAGACTGAATCCAATTTGGGTGTGCACCTCTGAGTAACTTATTTGTTATCATTTCAGGCTTCAGAAGAAGAGGAGATTGTTGATCTAATGCTAACAAAACTCTTCAGTTTCTTTGGGATAAAATGCAAGAAAGAAGAGAAGCCGGTCACTGGCGAACAACTGGAGCAACCTCTCAGCGAGTGAAGGAAGACCACCTTGAAAAGTCACTTTGCTTGTGGGCAAATTACTTATTTGTTTGCTTTCAGCTGCAGCGGTTAGAGTTAGGTCAGGCTATCGGCTTAGGTTTTTATAGCTTCTGATTAAAATGAGTTTACCCAAGGGAAAGGCTGGAGCTGTGTCAGGGAAGGTTTGTGCTGGATATTAGGAGAAGCTTCTTTCACCCAGAGGGTGTTGGGGCGCTGAACAGGCTCCCCAGGAAATGGGCATGGCCCCAAGCCAAGGAGAGCCCATGAAGCATTTGGATAATGCTCTCAGCCCCATGTGGGATTGTTGGGGTGTCTCTGCAGGGCCAGGAGTTGGACTTCGATCCTTGTGGGTCCCTTCCAACTCAGCCTGTTCCGCGATTCTGGGAAAACGACGCGGTGCTCACCCCTAAAGCGCTGCCGGCATGTTATTCTGGAGTAATAGCTAAGAAATAGCGGTAACCCTAAGGCGAAACGTCCCACGTGCACTTGCTGTAGACTTGGCGCCTGTATTTATTTAATAAACACCGAGCGGCCGTTGCACTGTCTGGCTGAATCCTCTCCGTCTCCGCCGCGGCGGCGCACGGAACATGGCGGCTCTGCTCCCCTCCCTCAGGGCCCCGTGCCCGCTGCCGCCGGGGCGCGGAGCCGAGCCCGGGCCGCTTCCCCGGGCCCGCGGGTCCCCTCGGCCACCGCCGGCTCCGCCCCGCCGCCATCGCCACCTCCCGCCGGCACCGCCCCCGCCCGCCCCCGGCAAAGATGGCGTGGCGAGCGCTGCGGCGGGTAGGGCCGGTGCTGGCGCCGCGCTGCCCGCTCCTCTCGCTGCCGCCGCGGGAGCCCGCGGCCCGCAGGCTGGGCACCAGCTCGCTGCTGCTGGCCGGTGAGTGGCGGCCCGAGGGAGGGAGGTGCGCGGCGGGCGGGCAGGACGGCGGCCCGGTGCTGCGGGGAGCCGGCGGTGCCTGTGCCCGGGAGGGTGCGCAGGGTGGGCTGCAGGGGTAGCCCTCGCCAGCCGGGACTGGGTGCGCGGAGCGGTCGGAGCGCGGGTCCCGCTGGCGGCCGTGGGTGGCAGCCGTCCTCTCTCCTTCTATCCCTCCCTCCTCCCCTGCCTCCCGCCGCGCCGTGTCCCGGCGGCCCTCGGAGCGCGATGCTGCAGCCGCCCGGAGCCCCCCGGTGCCGGCGGGGCCCGGAGAACATCGCAAGATGGCTGAACCCCCCTCACCTGGCCGGGACGCTGCTGGAACTCCCACAGGAGCAGCTGCACCTCCGTTACTCGGCCAGAAACTTTTACCCTCATCCCCACACTGCGGTGTTGAGCAAAGTCTCCTCTCAGTCTCTCTGGTCCCGGACAGAGGCTTCGCAGAGCGTGCCGTGCTGGAGCACAGCAGCTTGCCCAAAATAGCGGATGGCTTTTCCCGGGATTGCCGCTCACAAAGAGCTGATGTTGGCTCCAAGGAGCAGCGGCAGCACAAGAAAGGGGCAGGGGTGGGTGTCTGGCAGAGGCAGAGCGCAGCAGGGGCTGCCGTGGGCACACAGACAGAGCCTCCAGGCTCGCAGGGCCCTGAGCCGCTGCACAGGTTTGGCTCTGGCTCCTGTGCAGCCGCAGCTGCTCCAGCGGCACGCACGGGATGGACCCGTGCATCACTGCTTGCTGAGAGTTTGCGTTTGGTGCAGTTAATTCTGAAAGCATCTGCTGCTGTCGGAGCTCTCTGAATGGAAGTTACGCACGAAAGTCTGAAAAACAGCATCGGTGGTACTCTGGCAAATAGAAATGTTTAAAAAGTAGGCAAGAAGTAAAAGTAATGACCACCACTGAGAAGAGCTCATCCATTTCTCTCCAGACTATCTTAAACCTACCTGTTTAATGGCCTTTTGCTGCAAGTGAAAGAAATATTTTCTATTGTTCATTACTTGCAAACTGAGTTAAGATCTAAGCTGTTTTTCACTATTCTGGCCAATGTACCCATTGCTTTTCTATACACATCACTCGAAGGAATAACAGTGCTTTTGTTTGAGGCAGAGAGGAAAAGCTTTGTATGCCTCTTTGTGGAGGTGTGAGTTCCCTCTTCAGGTATATATGAAATACTTAACAGAGGCAGGTTACACTAAATCAAGGGCCAAGTTCAGAGAGTGCTAGTTAAGCTGAAACCAAAGTCCTGTTGAAATGAATGAAGCTAGAGTAAGTTCAGCTGTTCTTCTGTAAAAAAATGCAGAGAGATTTGGTATGCATTGACATTTCATATTCCTTTAGGTTGATTTATTTAATGGGCTGCCCACATAAGCTCAAAGTTCAAATTTAGAGATTACTCATTAACTGTCTTTAATTTGACCTTCATTTCCGATGGTTTTTGTTGCATGCTCAGAATTTAAATTTTTCTTTTTGGTTTGTTGTTTCTTTTTCTTTTGTCCTGCAAGAAAGTTACATGCTCTTCTAACTGCACTGGACATTTCACTGCTGTATTCCAAAGTGGTGTGAAATATTCTGGGTTTTTTTATTAGCCTTGCTTTATAAACAGATTCCATACACTATTATTATCCTGAATAAAAATGTACTGCTTGGCTTCTTTGTGCCATGTGTAACATCACTAATGTTCAGCTTGAGTTTGAGATTTGTCAATTGTCATTCTCCATTCTTACGGTTCATTACTCATTTCCAATGGAATTCCCATGGCTTTAGCATCTTGACACAAAATGATTTGAGACATTTAAGGCTGTGTTCATTAGAGTGTGTAATGAGATTTCTTGTAGTTATGGAAAACAGTGCTCGGTGAAATTCTGTGGATTTTTGACTGATAACTCATAGGAAAATACTTCATGTTTACAGTTGACTCATGTTTGTTTGTGTATTATACTTGTAAACCCACATGTTTTTCTACTGAGCTCTATAAAATTTGAGCCCTATTCTAAGATAAACAGTTTTATCTGAGACTTGCTACTCTTGAACTTTTCAAACACAAGAGGATCACTGCAACTGAAGAAGCTTAAAGTATTGACTGTCTGGAAAGATTTTACCAGGTCTACAGTGAGAGCTTCTGTTTTCCTTCACGTACAATTTTAGAAAATACACAAGGATTTGCAGAAGTGTAGTTTCTCTGGTGTTTGCCTCAAAGAGTTCATCCCACAGGATGAGTTGAAAGGAGAGTTGAACTCAAAAGGAAGGTGCAGCTGTACTACTGTGGCACCAATCCCTCAGGGAATGTTTCAGAAGTTACCTTTTCCAGTTTTTGCAACATCCCTTTCCTGACTGGATGGGTGCTGCAAATGGAAAATAAAAATAAATTAATTAAAATCTAAAAAAAAAAGGTAGTAAGGCATCTATAGGGAAATTGTGTAGAAATGAGAAAACAGACATGGCAGACTGAAAATTCTCTGAGTAAGAAAAGTTCCAGGAAAAATGTTCGCAAGAAAAATGTTGTTTGCTTCAATTACTTGTTTTGAAGTTTCTCCATATGACTTTATAAAAACAATTGCCTCTAATAAAGCTGTCTTGAATCTTCCAGATCTGAAATGTAAGGAGAATTGTAACCTTGCTGTGAAAAGACTTAACAAGGTTTTAACAGACCTATTTTATAGAGATATAGAATAACTACTGTGTTCTTCTCACAGTAACAATATTAACAGAGAGCAGAGTCTATTAAGTAGCAGTTGTCTCTATGAGTTGCCTTATTAATTTGTCCTGTATTAATTTGCCTTAATAATACATAGAACTGTGCCAGCTTTGCACTTTAATGAGATGCTGTAATGCTCACAGGGTTTCTAGAGTCACCAACACTGGCCTTCCCAGCCACAATAAGTAGTTATCAGAAATAAACACTAAATATGTTTGAAAAGCCACTGTGCTATTATAGACATGTATTAACTATGAGTAAAACACACATCTAAGCTTTAGATTTGCACTTCTGTTTGAAGTAGAACTGCTCTTTTTGCTCCTGTACTTTATCAGTCTCCAGATGGTTGCACAGGAGCTGATAATGCTCTGAGCAGGACACCCAGTGAGCCTCTGCCCTGTCACTGAGCATGTTCTGAGCTTCTCTCTAAATTACACGTGCTGGTTAAAATATTTTCCAAGAAAAATTAACAAACTCAGAAAAATTAACAAACTTAAACAAACAGTTTAAGGCTGCAAATGTGTTATTGTGTTTAAGCAAGCAACATGTCACTTTTTCCTGAAATGTCAGCTTTGTTTCCTTTCAGCCCGCAAGTTCACAGACAAGCACGAATGGGTATCTGTGGAAAATGGCATTGGAACAGTAGGAATCAGCAATTTTGCACAGGTATTGATCCCTCTGCCCTTGCCCAGCTCTGCAATATTTGTTTATGCCTATCTGCTCTGTCCTTGCTCTTTGGACATCCACGGGGGTGTTTTTATTGTTTCAGTCGCATATGCGACACAGTGAGCGTTATTTGTGAGATTTGTGCCACCTCAGCATTCTGATAAGGTCTTCATGGCCCCAGGTTGAACTTGTGGAAAGCTGAACTTGTTGGGAGACTTCAGTGTTCAGGTCTAAGCCTGAGCAGTTCATGGCTGTGTGAAAGGACATCATGTCTGCTTTAGGTCAGATTTCCTCTGAACACAAATGTGGTGAAATCCCTCTGGCTAAAGAACAGTTGTGAGCAGATGTACAGCATGGCAGTACAGAGTTTTTTCTCTGGGACAGGAATTCTTTTGGATTTTTTGTTCTCATGCTGTACTTGATTTGGAATAGTCACAGGAAAATTCTGGCCTGTATGTAAAACTTAAAGAGGAATGGGACAAGCTACCAATAAATGGAATTAATGTTTCTCAGGACAAGCAGCATTCCTTTTAATCTCAGGTTTCTGTCAATAACTCTGATACTCTCTGGCCTTTTTTGAGATAGGGTACATGTGTCAGGGAAGAGTTGAGCCAATTGTTATGATGATAAGGGTCCCAATTAAGTCAGTGAGGACAAACTGTGTTAACAGCTCTCTGTAGCTGATGCTAAGAAGGTCAGTCAGTGTTATTCCTTGTTCTTCCAGAAGAAATCTGCAGATAAACTGAGCCTGAGGGTTATTAGCAATGTAATAAAGAAACAATGATGTGGTATTTGGGGCATGATAACACCACAGTTCATTCACATTCAGTGTTTTTTAAGAAAAAGTGAAAAATATTCAATCTATACAGAATGAGAACAATATTTAGAGACAGAGAATACTTATATGCAGATTCTAGAGTCACTGTATCAGTTCTCTCCTGTATGTATTTTTGTTAATGTATACTCTGATGCTTTTATTTTTCTTTTAAGGAAGCATTAGGAGATGTTGTTTACTGTAGTCTTCCAGAAGTTGGGACAAAGTTAAGTAAACATGGTAAGTTTCAGTTCTAGTTGCTCATGAAGTGATTATTCTACTCATCCCACTCTTCCTTTGCAAAGATAAATTTTCTGAAATAATATTTATGGTTATTAATACCATTATACAGCTTTTGGATGCAAAATAAATTCAGGTATTTCTACAAACGACAGTTTTAATTTTAAATTCTCACTGTCAGACTGTGCTTAGCAGCAGAAGATACACAGTTTTTAAACTGTGAAGATACACAGTTTTTAAACTGTGAAGATACACAGTTTTTAAACTGTGAAGATACACAGTTTTTAAACTGTGAAGATTCAAAAGTAAAGCATTAAAATATTTTTGTAATAATTGTATCTATATTTTTAAAATATTTATACTTTGATCTGAACTTGCAAGTGTTGATTTGCAATTCTCCAGTTATGCACTTTGTGAGTTGCATGATGTGAAACTTCTAATTTATATCAAGCTCTAATTTTTCTCTGAATGTAGAGACTCAGTAATTTTGAGATATCAAATATGACACAGAGTTTTTGCTTGTTAGTGGTGTACAAGTTGTTACATTCTTCATCATTCAGTTATGCAACTTTTCCTGTTAAACAAAGTGAACATTAACAGGAAGAAATGAAAATCTTTTCCTGTATTAATGTGGAGAGCTGTCTCAATGGTATATGAAGAAAAAATTGTCATTATTTTGAGACAATTTTTAAAAAAGAAATGGGGGGTTTATGAGGTAAAGTAGAAGGCCTTTCTTCTGCCATCCTTCTTGTGGAATAGATCCCCATCAAAGTGTTTTGGCCAAATCTATTACATTGAATGCTGACTGTTAGACAAAAGGTCCCTCTGTGTAGTATTTTAATTAACCAACTTGTAGTTTTGCTTTATTTGAAGGAATTTCATTTCCATTTAAGTTCTTCTCTTTTCTACCCATTCTGGCCTCAGTCTAATTCCAAGCTTTCCCAGAACAAGTTGTTCCCTGATCCCTTGTCCTGGTGCCTATCTACTCTGTGACAGCTCCCTGTTCCTTCAGCCTCTGTCTTGTTTGTGCCTGGGAGCTGCTCTGGGTTAACATTGCTCCAGGCACCATTTCCATAACTCCCTACAAAACAGGGAAAAGGGAAGAGCTGCTGGGTGCTTCCAGTGTGGTGCTCCTGAATACTAATGTGTGTTTTCCACTGAGTGCAGATGTAACACTTGATAGTGTTCCTGTGGGATTGCTGAAATTGGGGCTTTGTTGATTTTGTAACCAAATTGCAAATAAAAAGGTTTAAATTGTAGGTAAAAGGCATATTTAAGTCTCTTGCAGTAAGAGCTGGGTGTTGTTCCTTCTAAGTCAATATCATGTGTGCTGTGGGCTTCAGGCAAAGGATTACCCAAATGTAAGGAATTCCTGTCCCTTCTGTAGCAGCCAGCTAGCACAAATTCCCCAGAATTCAAGAGCATAAACATCAAATTTAATAATGCTGATCCTTGTCATAAAGTGGGTGACCTCAATCTGTTTTCTTGCCCAAGATCAGACATTTCTTCACTGCTTGGGTCATCACCAGAGTGTCTGACTGAACAAAGGGAAGTGCTTTGTGTTTTCCTCTTAGGAACATTCAATCATATTCTGTGTTTCAGATGAGTTTGGAGCTTTGGAAAGTGTGAAAGCTGCTAGTGAACTCTACTCCCCTCTCTCAGGAGAAGTGACTGAGATTAATGTTGCCCTTGCAGATAATCCAGGGCTTGTCAATAAATCCTGTTATAAAGATGGTAAGATGGCACTTTTATCTTTGAATAATGAATACTCTGTGGATTCTTGCTATTACAAATGGCTCTGCAATTCCTGTTCTTCCAGCTTAATGGTGTGGAGACTTAAATGGAATATACTGAATATAGTTCAAGCCCAGTAAAATTTAATATAAAGCATTATCACAGTGTCATCTTTGAACAGCTGTTTTACAACATCTTAGTTTCAGATATACACTGTGGCTGAATTTAAATCTATTTGCCTTGATTGCATCTCTGGGTTTTGGATCTTGTAAGAGTCCATGACACTGAGGTCAGGCTCCTTTATTCTTTTGAGGCAGCATCTCCCTATGCCTCTGTCACAGCCAGCACTAAATTACACAACTGCTCTGACTCAAAAGGACATTTTTTATGTTAGTTGGTTATTCATTTTTTTAAATACTGAACTGTTGTTTTGCCTGCACAAAAACCTGACTGATTCTCCAGTGATCCAAGGCTGGTTGTTCCTGCTGGGAGTACTTTCCTAAGGCAGTGATGAATTAATTGTTCTTGTAGGATATTAGCAATTCTTTTTCATTTCCTAACTACAGGTTGGCTTATCAAGATGACTGTGGCAAACCCTGCTGAACTTGATGAACTGATGACTGAAGATGCCTATGAGAAATACATAAAATCCATTGAGGACTGAGCTGGAATAATGAAATAAATTCATATAAAATATCTCAGTGTAGTTTGTCATCAATTAAGGAAATACTGAATATCCAGTTTTGGCAACCTGAAAAATACCACTTAAGATCACATATAAATAATTACAGTGATAAATGTGTTTCACATCTGTGTACCTGTGAGGGTTTTTTATTCTGTTGTCTGATTTGTGTAACTGCAGATGCTATCTATAATATTTTGGGAAACAGAATTCACTTGCTGAAATATATAGTTCCATAGATTAATTTGACATCAAATTTAGTAATAGCAGCCTTAACATGTTAATTTTGTCATAGGCACATGACTGTTCTTATTACCTGGACTTTCCTATTGCTCCCAAACCACTGAAAAGCAGTATCTTCCTAACCTACTCATGTTCTTCTTTCTTAGGGATACAGAGATAATACCAAAAAAAGGAGAAGCCATATCAACTACCTCTCTGTGTGATTTTTATTTCTTTATATGATTTATTAATCCTCTGCTTTCCTTTTTTTTTTTTTTAATTCTGTAATCAAATAGTGCCGCCTGTGAGGCAGGAGGGATGGGGGCCCTGCCTTCCCCTTTCTGTGCTTTCTTAGTGTGCAAAGCTCCTGCAGTGATTGTTTATTAAGGTTCTACAGTGGATTATTTGGGCTGTATTTTTGTCTAGTAAGAACTACCCAAGTCACAAGTAATTAAGGAATTAATTTTACATCTTTTGCCTGGCAGTTGTGGTGATCTCAGCAGAGCAGGTGCTTATGCAAGTTGTGTGATCAGCAATAGTTTGACATATCCCGTGTCTGTGTGTCTGTATTTAAAATCAAGTACCAAACTGCTCTAATGACTCCACAGGACTGAACCCAAAACTTACCTGTTGCAAACCAGTGAACTAAAGCAGCTGATTCCATTAGAATTAATATTTAATGAATCCACAAATGTCAACTCAAAGTTGATGTGACATCTGATGGTAAGATGGAGTTGTACACACCTGCACTTTAGGAAAACACAGTAGTACAGCAGAGTTTTGGTTTTAAACTTTTCCCCACAATTATAAATGGTTGTTAGCAGCTAAGCACAAAAAGGGAACAAACCCCAGCAATTTAGGTCAATGTAAGAGGAAGCAGGGGAATGTTAATTCCTGTGAGATGACTAAAGCAAAATTCATATTGCTTTGAAAGTTCCTTCTTTCTAAAGGGATGTGAATCACTGACCTTCTAAAGTGCATAAATACACTGCTGGTAATATAGAAACCTTTCTAATGTATAAAAAGGAGGGTTTCTTTTATGATCTGAAAGGATGTCAAAGTAATTGCTCTGGTGGTTTTTGGGTTTAGATCCTAGGAGCAAACCTTTGCTGCACAAGTCACACATCAAAGCCCTGCCAAGAGAGAATCCACTGTGTATTTAAGATGGTTTCATCTTCTCCACAGGAGTTAAACTGCAAAATGAGTAAGAGGAAAGAGGGAGTTTGACTGTTCCACTGGAGCTCTAACTTGGCAGTGGCTGATAAACAGAAGGCTCTTGTAAACCAAGTGTAAATGTTTTAAAAACTCTCAGTCCTTATCCATTATTCACAGTTCCATGCAGTATTTATTGTGACAACATCAGGGCTCAGAGTTGGGAGCTTGGTCCTGGCCTCTTACAAACTCCCTGCCTCAGTTTGTCTTTTACCTCCGTGCACTTCGGAAGGGAAAGAGAAAGTTTGTTTCAAGTACAGTAAGTGCGGGCAAATGGAGGAAGGAATGCAGGAAAATGTTTCTATTTGATACTGTTTCTTTCATCAGCTTTTATCCCACTTGGCTAGAGAGTAACAGGCCCTTCATTATTTTCCATGTAACATGTGACCCTCGTTGATCTCCCCAAAGAGGTTAGTCCAGAGTACTTTAGTGCATTTTTATACCATTTTCCCTTAAAATGTTTGTATTCTTTTATTTTGATCAATAAAATAGTAATTTCTGTCATGACCTGGGGAACAATAAAAGCTGGCAAACCTGGTCTGTTCTCAAACTTTGCCCATTTAAACTGTATTAACAGCTTACATACATCAGTCTGGATAAAGGACTGGGAAAAGTACCTGAAACAATTCAACCTCTCTTTCATGGTGTACAGGTGGAAAAGTGATGTTCTGTTGCTTAAAGAGGAGGATCAAGAACATCTCTATCCCTAATTTAAAAATTTTATACAACTTTAGAGTGACTTATTCCTCTTAAAATGGGAACCATAGTACTTAGGTGATTTTTTTTTTTTTTTTCATGTGGTTTATGCCAAGAGCTGTGGTGTTCTGTGGTTTAGGACAAATTATGTCTATTGGACCAAATATTTTTATACCTTTTTAGAGTTCACTCAGCTACCTGAATTATGCTGCCAAAACAATGTGTTCTTCCTTGTTTGATGTCTGCTACCCAAGCAGAGCTCCAAGCAGCTCATGGCTTCACTAAGTCCAGCAGCAGCAGGAAGCCTCTGGCAGACTGCAGGAGCATGAATACAGCACTTGCTGACATGAATCCACAATGAATGTGTTTAGCAGCATAAAAAGATAGAGTGAATGTGCATTACCTTTGGTCCATGACACAATTTTAAATTTTTTTGTATAAATTGTTGGGAAAAACATTAAACTTTTTCACCAGTGTGTGGTCCTGCAGAAAATTAATAAAGGAGGTGATTTCTTACAAAAATAAGCACTTCATCTGTGACGTCTTAAGAACTGAACAACTACTATTACAGGATAATTTATATACATTATAGATTTAATATAGAGAGATTTGCTTTACAGCAAGCCTTAATCCCACAATCAATAATTACATCTCTGTATCTCCTGGGGGTTAATTATATCATCACCTTTCTTTGTGCCAACACTTCCTCACTGTTCCACAAGTACCAACCCCTTACCTCCCCAATTATCTATCTGACTAATAGAAGCTAAACTTGGAACTAAGTTTTGCAGTCCATATTTTATTTTCCAAGATTTTTATCGATACCAGTCCCCAAAAGCTTGAATACCTTACATTTTGTCTGGTTTTCAGCCAATGGGGTGCTGCATTTCTCTGTGACTCTTGGGCTTGTAATGTGTATGGATAGAAATCATGTATTTGTTACTTCTTACTAGAGAGAGAGAAAAATATCAATGTTTAAGAGAACTAAAATACATCAAAACACTGCCAAGTGTTTTGATGAGCATAAAAGAAGGGCAATGTCATCTTCACTGTCACTAAATTAGCAGTGAGACAATCTGTTAAGCAGCTCTGATTAGAAGAGCAGCAAATCTCAGTATCCAATGCACTGTTGTCTGCAGACCAGTGATGGCCTGTGGCTGAGGATCCTCTTTCCTTTTCCTTCACACTGATAGGGTGGGAATCCAAAATCTCCCTGTAGAAATGGTTCCCATCACTGAGTTTTAATTTGCCAAACTGACACAGAAAGGACACAACATCCATCTTCAGCCCAGCTGAGTGAATAAACTGAACTGCAGCAATCAATCAACCTCTGGGCACTCGAGGCTTTTCTGCTGTGGTGTGGGGAGCTCACACAGCAAAGAGCAAAGGGAACTGCACCACCTGAACTAAACATTCTGGAGAAGAGAAAAGAAAACCTGAAAATATCGCAGAATTATTTAATAAACACAGGTCACCGGTGGAAAAAATGCTTCAGGTCACAAACGGTGCTCTGGCTGAAAGGACTGCAATTAAAAACAGGAATTATTGCCCAGTTCACCACACGGTGGCACCTGGAGCCTTGGAGCCGGGCAGGGAGCTCCCAGGGCTGCAGGCTCAGCACAGTTCAGGGACCACGAACCCCCCCAGGGCAACTGCGAGAGCAGCAAAAAGATGAGGACACCATTGGAAATGTTTAAAACACACAAAGACATTTCTCACAGCACTGCATGTAACAAAGAAATTAACCTAAACCTCCTTTCATTGTAGCCATTGTTATGTGACTGAAGTGATGGAAAGCAGCATCCCTGGGAACAGGAGCTCATGCCTGTGAGGCAACATTAAAACTCTCGAGCAACGTCCAACCATTGCAAATTACCACCAAGAAATGCTGCAGCTGGCACAGACCAATTCTGAGAGCAGCTTAGGAGTGTCCTTGATGTAATTTTCTCCTCTCTCCCCACACTGCTTGAGAGAGGCTAAGAACAGTCTTGGCAGGAGAATCGACTCTGTGGTATCTGGATTGCCCAGAGTTTGCCCACAATATTGATGTCTCTCTCCTCCTGACAAAGCACAATCCAGTCACTTCAGACCTGATCTATTTTAATGCAGTACAAGTATCCTACATCCTTTGCTATTAGGCTGTTTTATTTGTCATTTGTTTATAGTGCTTAATTATTTATGCTGTTGAATGTATTTTGTGTAAGGAGCATTTAAATGCAGGTACAGCACTTGTGCCTTTCTCTGCCCATGAAAGTCAATCCACAGCACAGGAGGATGAGTCTGCATTTCTCAGGACACAAACTTCTGCTTTCTGCCATCACCTGCCTCCCTTCTTTACTGCGTGGGTCTGGATCAAGAAGAAATGACAGAATTGAGTGTTCTTGGCAACTCCTGGCTGTTGTGAGAAGTCCTCACTTGTGCCACAACTGGTAAGGCAAAGCCAGTGATAAAAGTGGTGTAGTACCACCCTTGTACAGCTCCTTTGTCCTGCACTGCATCACCCTCATCCACAATGATTATTATTATTATTATTATTGTCATTAGTAGTAGTACAACTGTCTGAATACTTCACTAATTTTAACTCCTGTTATTAATAAGACTATCTACAACATGTAATTCTGATTAATCATCAGATGAATTACCATAGTCATATAATGTCCCATGGAATGGTGAACTAAAAGAAAAATTAATCCAAGAACAATGTAAAACTACATTAAACTTCATTATAATCTTCACTCGGAACTATAATCTCATTACTTCAGGACCATTCAAGTATAACAGCAGTTTAAAATTCAAAGCATATTCCTTACCAAAAAGAAATCTAAATTACACTCTGTGATTCTAACTAATGCAGTCTAATATTTATGTAATGGTATGCTAAGAAAATAGTTCTGAATTCTGTAATTTATGTGGGCTAAGAGTCATTTTTACTTGAACAGAAGGATTAGATGGAGGTTAAATAATGAAAAATGCCCTCTGGAGAAAAAAAAAGAAAAATCTAGGGCTAATATTAATTACTGCACCCTTCCAAAGAAATGCATGCACAAAAAATTATTATTATTAATGAGACAGCTAGGCAGATGTTTCTGAAAGAGGATAGAAAAATAAGTTGTACCAATTACATGAGAACAAACACAGAACATTTTTTCTCCTTGTGGCTATAGGGCTTTTATCTGTATTATAAAAAAGGCTTAAAAATTGTTATTTAAAGAAAAGCTGAAAACTGTTCTTGGCATTGCAAGAGAAGATGCTGAATACACTAAAAGATTGAACAGCAGCACATTGGAACAATTCAAGAAATAAATATTGTAAAGTAGGCAATGAACAGAGATAGAATATTTGGAAGAATGCTTGGGATCATTTAGCTGATACAGGGACGGCCTCAGCTCTGCAGTTCAGGCAGCCCTTCCCCAACCCCAGAGAGCTGAAATGGGGCTGAAATGGTGCAATTGAAACAAGAAAATAAAAACAGCCACGTACGTTTACATCCACTCCCATCCCCTCACCAGAACTCCTCCTGCAGCCTCCACAGAGAACATCCCCAGGACAGGCTGGCTGGGAAATGCCCCAAATATCAGATTTGCAGGTACATCCCAACATGCACTGTAGAGCTTTTGGAACATCATTGCTTCAGATCCTCAACAAAAAAAGTCATCATCTTTTGTAGGTTTAATTAAAAAAAAAGAGTTTATAGTCACCACATGCTCACGATTTGTCTCATTAATCTTTAATGGCAGCTAGAAGCTACAGGTTTATAAATATCTCTTTTTCATAATTGTGACAAGCAGTGACTAGATGCAGTTTTGGTGGAAAATTTTCTGAAATACTGTAAGGCTAGGTAAATTACAAGGCATTATTAGAAAATGTTGATTTTTGACTTTTGGTGATATTACATAAACTTTTACAAACATTAGAAACAAACATTATTTGGTGAAATATAAACATTGCAGAAGACACTACAGCTAAAAGTAATTTACTAGTCAAGTACAGAGTTAAGTAACAATATTTTTCTCAGCATGAAATCACAGTAAATCAAAGAAACAGCAATAAAAACCTGCATGTTGAAGAAGAACACTCTCTCCAACAGACAGAACCTCTGTTTGTGTAATGCTACAAGGGAGGGGTTGGGTTTGTTCAAACCTCTCCAAGAACAGCAATTCTGCCACAGCAATTTTCCTGCAGTGCAGCCTGGGTTTGTGTCTGGCAGGTTTTGCACCCAGGGTGCCCCTCCATGGAGGAGGCATAGGAGGGTCACAAACATTTTTTATACCACAGTTCAGAAACTTGACACACGAATAATCCCAGCCAATTTTAGTTTGACTACTGTTGATCAGCTTCCCAAACACACTTATTAGCTCTTTGTGTTTAAAAGTGTAGCACAGTTTGGCTTTTTAAGATTCAGAAATACAAAAAATTTTAAAACTCACAACAGTAACACAACTTTTGTCCTAGAAGGTGATAATTGTAACGTGTGAGACTTGATTATGCAATGTTATGAAATATTGTCTGGTTATTGTTATTCAGAGGAGTTTCTTATGATTTAGGTTAGACAAAAAAGAGCCTAAAGTTGTAACACCATTTAAGACACACAGTTTCCTTAATGACACTTTAAACAGAGTATTCTACACATAACACACTGATACATGAACTACACCAATCAAGTTAATCCCTATAAAAACAGGTGCACCATAGAATTGCATAGAAAGAAATCCCTGGCATTAATAGCTTGCACTGCAGTCTAGGACTTTCTCCCTGCCTTTCTAGATCAAAGCACATATGTTTTTTAAAAAGCACATCTCACACTTGACGTTAGTCTTAGCTATATTCTTTGGAATCACTAGTGCATATGTAATTTCAAGCAATTTTTATACATCATGCTATTGTTTAATATCTATAAAGTGAAAATTGCAAGGAAAAAATTCCCCTGCCTTCCCCTCCAAAAATCTAATGTAAAATAATCTTCCTATGTAGCATAAAAATAAAATCAAATCTTTCCTCAACAAGAGAGGCCTCAATCAAAAGCCAGAGTGATTAATGAAGAGGATATTCACATGAGATGGGGAAACCCAGGGTCAAAAACCCTTTCTGTGAGGATTTTAAAACAGCATTTGTAAGTTGGATAAATAAAACCTCCAAGCAATAGCCAATGGTTTTATAGCCCAGCGTCCACTTTGCTCATGGAAGACCTACATTCAAGCCCATCCACAAATGTAAGGAAATACTCTTATCACTTCTTTATTTTAGGGCAATTCTCTCAGCTGAACCTGAGAAAACCTTCACTGAAACAGGTGCATTTCCCTGAACATATTTAATTTTGAAATACACCACTGTCTTCCATTTAAACAAAATCCTGATCAGCTCTTCATAAGGCCTGGGCTTTGTTTTACAGCAATATTGACTACATTTACTTCTTGCCTTGAACTATTTATGTTGGAAAATCCTTCATTTTAGTGCTCAAAAATATTTCCATTCCATTAATAATCCTTCCATTTACTCCAAGCATGGAGTATGTACAGGAAACAGAATTGCTGGGGGTTTGCCAAAAAGCCCTGCAGAACAGCTGGAAGGTAAAAGTAATTTACTTCAGGTATTCCTTGCACTGAGCACTTCTGTTTCATGATATAAATCCTGTAGACAGATTAAACCCATAAAAATTTTTAACAATATGCATTATGCAGCATCAGATAAGTAACAGTAAAAGTTGAAAAGGCCAGATCTCCATGAACGGATTTTGTAGAAAACTAGAATTTCTGGCTTCAGAGAGAATATATATTTAGAATATTTGTGCAAGAAGTGAATATATACAACAAATACACTCTGTTATATTAACGGTAGTCATAATTGGTTTCTTTTTTACTTAACTACATAAATGTAGAGGTGTACCAGGAAGACATATTTCTGACTGACAAATCTTTCACTGTAATATGGGAAAATATTACCAAATCCTTCTGGCTGCTATAGATACAGATTTCTGGCACAGCTAAAAATGTGTCAGGAATTAGGATTATTGTATTTTTGTAAAAATTTCATTTTAATAACAAGTTCATTATTGGATTTGTGGTGGAGAGCTAAGGAACACATGAGCTTTATTTCTAGGAAATGCTGAAAGGCACATAAAAATTTGAATACAAGATATGTTCAAAAAATCACAATCTGAGCATTTCTGCAGGTTACTTTACATTAAAATTAGCAGCTGCTTGCCTGTTGGCATTATGGAAAAACATTTCACATATCTGTAAAGGGATGATGCTCATGCATGAACAGACATTTGTTCATTCAAGTGATATATTTGCCCCTCACGTCTGCTGGAACAACTGAGTGTGCACTTACTCTGTTGTTTACTGAGATATTGAGGCACACACATTCTAATCAAAAAGTTACTTGCAAATGGTAAAAGGAGAAAGAAATTAATTTACCTGAAATGATGTACATTTAGTGAAAGTAAGTGCAACACCTTCATTTACTGATTTTATGCTAATAAATAATATGTTTAGCTAGCTGAAATTTCATTTAGGGTCACTTAATAGTTCTCATTTGTTTTAGGATTTCTAATAATTAGGGTAAATCTTCAAAATATTGCCACAGAAGGCATAGAGTCACATGCAAAACCCCACTAGTTCCAGTTGAAGCAGCAACCATCCATGTCTGTCAGACACACAGGACAACCCAACTCTGGAAAAATGAGCATTGTAGTGCCCATAAAACAGCATGGCACATTTCATAAAGCTACAGTTTGCACCATAAATGACAGACACATTTCTACACCTGCAGAGACACAAGCAATGAATTATTCACTTACAAGGGAAGTACACAACCAAAGGATTTTTGACTTGCCTAAACCATCCTGGAATCACTTGCAAAGGGAGGTGGCATGAGCCCCATTCATGCATATAAAAAAAAATTTTTCCAGAAACAGATTGGTTTGAAAATTTTGAAATATTTAACTTTGCTTGTGAAAGTTTTTTCTTGAACAATATTCTTTAGAAATACAATTTTGAAGTGATGTTTTGCTCAAGCTCTCAATAAAATAGTTGGTGTCCTGCCAACTTGAAAATGACCCCCTTTCAACACAGGTTTTTCTCCTCAAAGTCATTGTTTATGTATGATATAAATATCATTTGACATTTCTATTTCATCTCCACTTATCACAGTGCTTCTAGCAAGTATTAGATGGAATAGATGGGCTCAGATTGAAATCTAATGGATTGAAAACTACATGAATGCTGCCAGTGGAAGAATACTCTGAACTGACCACATATTTGAAAATGTGAATAAACCTTTCTCAGAAATAAATTCATGTGACAGAAGTGAAAATATGTAATTGAAGTAGTGCAGTTTTGGCATAGGCAACTGATAATTTCTATGAAAACACCTCAACCTCCTTCCACAGCCTTCACCAACAGCATTCTCTGGCCAAAGCTGGTGCAGCCTTCCCTTCCCAGGCATTACCATGGAGCTGTCTCTGAACCTCCTACAAGACCAAGGCTTTTACTGGACTTGCATGTGTCTCATCAATAATCTCTGATAAAGTTACTCACAAAATTTAGGTTAAGGTCAGGACTAACTGCTTGAAAGTTCAAGAGACTCTTTTTCAAAACACTCTCCTGGTACACTTCAAAATGTTGAATATTCAGATTTGTGTTTGCCAAAGGTGGCCATAAATAACAGTAATATCTGAACAGTATTATAAAATTCAATTCTGGCCGCAAAATTCCAACCAAGAACAACAGTGAGTTCACTTAAGTCATGATCAAAAATGAAGTGAAATACAACAACCTCCCTGTGCACTTGATGCAGGTACATCCACTTAGGTAATCCAGATTTAAAGTGTTTAAGCCACAGGTGCTGGAAGGAGATTTTAAAACTTTTTTAGAGACCTACATATGCTGCATAAATCAAACGACAATGAAAACTGCCAATCACTGGGAAATAATTTTGGAGTTCTAGAATTGCTCAGCATTAAAAATGTTTTTTAGAGCTGTCCATGTTTTTTAAAGCCATTGAAACAATAAACAGAAAATTCTGTTAACACTTCA
Organism: Melozone crissalis; assembly: GCF_028551555.1. Lineage (NCBI taxonomy): Eukaryota > Metazoa > Chordata > Aves > Passeriformes > Passerellidae > Melozone > Melozone crissalis. The sequence goes on from NW_026535785.1 coordinate 4,881,726, forward strand.
AAAGCAAAGTCGCAGCATCAGTTGATCTAAAATGCATAGAAACTTTTTTCTCCAAGCATTTTCATTAGTCCACATAACTGCTGTTGGTTCACTCTGTCAGTTAAAAAGGCCAAGCTTTGGAAAGCTACAGCACATAAATAAATGATGGTTTGCTATATTTCTACCAGATTTCAAAGTGCTTTCAAATGGAGACAAGTCCTTTTCCTTCTCTCCAGTATTAAGGCTCTTATAAAAGTTCAACTGAAAGACACTTGGGCTTGCTTTATCAAACACACCACTTAGTATGTTTTAATCATGAACATTTTAAGATCCTATTTGTGCAATTCTAGCTTTATAAATGTGTTCTACTAACTTACAGGATTACAATATGGGGACCTTAATATACTAAAATGTGAAATACTCAGTAGATGCTGACAGTGTATTTCTGTTTAGTTTCATTAAAAGCACAGGGATCAGAACACTGACTGGGAAATTAAAACCAAGCTACCAATACTACAGAAAGCAGTCTTGCTATTACTTCCATTAAATCAAAACCAGTAATCTACAGAAATGAAATTAAATGTTCTTTTCCCATTGAGTTTCCACACCTCTTTTTCCCCCAGAATTTATAAGTTTAATTATTCTGACTGAATCCGACCCTCAGGAGACAAAACTGCTCTCAGTTCTCACCAGAGTCAAAAGGTTCTGTGAGAACTCATTACTCCAGACATTACTCAAGCTGCTTGGGACACTTAACCGTTTCAAGAAATACCAAAATGCAGTTTAAAAAATTGCATTTCCTCCTGAAACCTACAGAAAATTCAAAACCTAAATGCCTGATCTTACAGCCCTTCACAACCAGAAATTCACACTGACATGGTTTTACCACTCTCATTAGTTATATTTGCAGAGGCCCCTCTCCAGCAAACACATTCATGCTTCAATCCTGGAAAATTAGCACCCAGATTTGGCACCAGCACAACCTGTATTCAGCTGAACTCCTGAAAAAGCATGTTTAAAAAGGAAAATGCTTTGTTTAGTGCTGATATAATTTAAAATATACCTTTGAAGGCAGAAGTCAGTATGCTGTGTAAATTTGATTGATATACTTTTATATGCCAAGGTAGAACTTTCTTTGATTTCTCTGATTAAACCTCACCAGTTTTGTAAAATCCATCACTTACTGATGAAGAATTTGGAGCAGGAAATTCAGAAAGCAGGCTCTTGCACTGATACTGTTTAATTAAAAGGTCAAAAGAAGAAAAATGAAGGTGTTGCTCGTGATGCAGACTGGAATTACGGATTCAACTCTTGTCGTCTCTCGCTCTTTTGGTGCAATTCCACAACTCTCCTGCTGCCCTGAACACAAGCAGCTCTGTGGGACCAATCCTACTGAAACAAACGCCAGACCCTGACAAACTTTCCATCAACCTACCGCATGAATTCTAAACCAAAACCACTTTCTTTTAAAAACCTCTCAGTGAGTTGCGTTTCAAATAGGATGTGACACTATTTTTTTGCTTTCTAACTATGATTAAATACCCGAAAACAGGGTTCAAAAATTAAAAAAAAAAAAATTTCTTTAAATCGAATACTTTCACTGTGTAATGAAACAGAGCTACGCCTTGGGGCATCCATACTTTAGTGGTTTTGGGTTCAGACCTAATCTGCCCCTCAGCCTACACTGTCAGGCCCTTGACCCCTCAGGACAATTAACAGGCGCGGGTCAGCGAGGCGCTGAGGGCGGATCCGAGCTTTGCCTGAGCAGGATTAGGCAAACACGGAGGATGCCCTGTGGCAGTGCCTTCCGTGTAACCTGCCGAGGTGACAGCAGCTCAGCCTGGCCTCCGGGGCCGGGAGGATGTGCACTCACCTGCGGATCGCGGTCCTGACCGGCGAATCCCGCACATTCCTGGCCCTGTCACCGGAGCCCGGCCGGCAGCCGCTGCTTTGGTGAAGCCACAGTGCTGGGGACACTGAGGGGGAACCCGCGCCCGGCCTCCCTGCCCACAGCCCGTGAGCGCCGGGGAGGCGAGCCAGGGTTCCCCCCGGCCCCGCTAGAACGCAGCAAACACAAATTCCCCCCCTGTAAACACAGCTCGGGAGGGGTCCCCCGGCCCTGCGCGGGCTCCGCGCTCCCCGTTTCAGATGAAGTGGATCCAGGCAGAGCTGTCGGGGTCCTGCGGGGGCCCTGGGGCGGGCGGGACGCGCTGCCGACCCCGCAGCCGGTAGTTCTTGCCCTCGTTGTTGTCCCAGTACTCGGCGCCGGCGACGCGGTAGCGGACGGCGAACTCCAGCGTGGTCTCGGCGGCGGCGGCGCCCAGGGGCAGCAGGAAGGCGAAGCGGTCGCTGATGCCGTCGGTCGGGGCGGGCGGCTGGTACGTGGCGGCAGCCTCGGCGCAGCTGGCCCAGCCATTGAGCGTGTAGCGCACCGACACCACCTTCTCGTAGGCGAGGTTGAGGACGCGCACGGCCCCGCGCAGCCCCGCCGGCTCTGCCCGCACCCACTCCAGCCTCACCTTGTGCTGCCGCACCCGCTCCGCGAAGCCGGGGCTGGCGCCGGGCTGCGGCGGGAACAGCGGCTCCAGCAGCGGCGGCGGCGGCCCGAACAGCACCGGCTCCAGGTCGCCCAGCGCCGGCGGCTTCCTGGTCTTGAGGAGGTCGGCGGGGCGCGGCGTGGGCGGCGCGGGCAGCGGCACCCGCGGCAGGTCGGCCTCGCAGAAGAGGTGCACGGAGGTGAGCTCCAGCCCCAGCGAGTCGGCGAACCGCACGGTCTTGCGGCGCGACGGGCTCTGCTGCAGCGCGGGGCGCAGGCTGCGGTCGCCGGGCGTGGGCAGCGACTTGGCGCGGCGGCGCTGCGTGGGGCTGGGGGGCACGGCGGGCAGCGTGGGCTCCCGGCCGCGGGTCGGCGGCGGCTTCTCGCCCGCCGCTTCCCGCACCACGGGCGTGGGCGCGGCGTCGCCGTCGGGGCTGCAGCCCGCCCTGCACTGCTCGGCCAGGCTGCCATAGAGGCAGGCGCTGCAGCTGAAGTTGCGCGGCAGATAGAGCCGGGGCGGCGGCCCGGGCACCGAGCTGTGCAGCGAGCCCGCCTTATCCATGGGGTGCCGGCGGGAGCGGCGGCGGTGCCGGCGGCTGGCGCGGCACCCGGGGCTCCTCCTCTCGGACCGCGGCGTGCGGATGGCGAGGCGGCTTTAGCGCCCGGTCCGCGGGCTCTGTCTCCCGCCCGGACCCAGCGGGATGCCCTCGGCGCTGTCCAGGTCACGGCCGGCCCCGGGGGATGCCGGCGGGTGCATGTGTGCGGGGGCGGCGGCGGGACCGCGGCGCTCCGGCCGCTGCCGCTGGTGACGTGCCGCGGTCAGGCAGCGCCACACGCCCCGAGCCATCCTTCCTTCCCCATGGCTCCCACCCGCCCCGGTGCCCGCCTCGCTGTCGCCTTGCCACGGTCCCTGAGTGCGCCCCGCGGCTCCCCCTTCCCGCTCTCCCCGGTACCGCGGCTACGCCGTCCCTCTCCTCCTCCTCCTCCTCCGCCTCCTCCTCTCCTCGCTCTGTTCTGGGTCTTTCCTCGAGGATCTCATCCAAAAAGAGGAGGCGGCAGGGATTCCCCAGTGGAAGCATTAAAATTCATAGCGGTGCACTCGCTCGTCCGATCCCGTTACAGAAATAGCTGCGAGAGGAAGAGGCAAAGCCGGGCTCGGAAAGATTACACGGGCCGATAAGAAACAGCTGGCTTGCGAGTTGGATCTCACAGTGTACATTTAAAGGAAGAAATCCAGCTGATCTGCTGTAATGCCTTTACAGTACATCTGCCGAATAAAATACACCTGCCGCAGTTCTGCCACGCGTCTCCATCGGGGTAAAACGAGCTCCGGCCGAAACACGGGGGGTTGATTGTGTGAAACACAAACCGCGCCGCCTCTCCTCAGAAGAGCGTCTGGAAACTGCTGAGCAATATTCAAATAAATTACATTTTAATGACAGACTCTGATGTAGCCGGTTCAAGAAGCTAAACCACCACTTTAGTAAGCCGCTTCATTCCAGACTTTCCGTAATCTGGGACTCATTTTTAATTAGTAAATGGTATTAAAAACAATGATCCTACCATCCTGCCAGAGCCTGAGCCTGAACTGTGTTGACATGTGATTCTGATTTAGCTTCTGAGCAGGAGATTTTTACACCTCCAGCATTTTATCTGCAGCACTTGGTGTCCCTTTGACAGTCTAGGCAGTGGAAATGCGGCTGATAAGATTAAGAATAGGACAAGTAAACCTGATAAGGACTAAGAGTAGAAACAAAGAAAAGCCACCAGAACACAGGGAGAAGTTACCCACTGCCTCATATTAGCACAATCAGCTTTAATTCCTTTACTAATAAGTATGAAAATAATTCCTAGATTATTGCTGCTGGCTTCCAAATCTTTTTAATGACAGATGATTCAATGTAGAGAAAATTATGCCCATGGGCATTAAATTTGACACCACTATGTTTCATTGTGCCACTGTTTCACATTTGCAGCCCGATTAGAGGTCTTGAAAAATCAAATAGTAACAACATAAATAAGTACATCTGAATTCATTAGTCCAGAATCTTTAAATTGTCTCACTTGTCCTTTAATGCACACCATGGGAAAGATATTTTTAGGTCTCTTTCCTGTGTCTCCCTCACAGAAATGAGTATTTCAGCAAAAGAACATGAACTCATGTGTGGTTTTTGTCTACTCATGTTAATATGGGAACAAAACCAGACTCAAATAATTGTCAAACAGGTTTTAAGGCTGCATCCTTTTGAATTAATTTTTCATATTTTCTCTCTGTCATAATGAACATTTTCTAATGAACTAACACTTGGTTTTGCTGATGTTCATTTCACTTAAAATCAAGTACAGAACTTTATTTTTTACATTAATATGCAAAGTCTTTGCATTTTTAAACCACTGTGAAACTATCAGCTCAAACAAGCTAAATTGGTTTAAACCAAAATACACATTTAGTCAGGTCTGGATGTTTTTGTGGTATTCCTGGGAACACAACTTCACAGTAAATTAGCTTCTGCTGTACTTTACACAATTGGGGTACCTTTGAAAAATTTCACTTCCCCTCTTCTGGTAATGTAAGTTGCCCAACTTCTTCTTATCATAAACTTGTGTAATACTATTGCTTTTTGTGTTTCTCAGGTCTCCTCTTCCTTCCACAACCATGGTATTTCATGGAACAAAAAACCCCAACTCCCTCCCTTCTTCTCTGGTGATTGCAGGTCAGGTAGTTCGTGTAACTGAGTTGAAAATAAAGATTCCTACAAAGTAGTAAGCAAAAAAAAAAAAAAAAAAAAAAAAGGCATAAAACCCAAGAAATCAAGTGAAAAGAAAGGGAAAAAACCCCAAACCAGCACAATAAGCTTTTTTTTTTTTTTTTGGCCAGGTCAAGGCAACATGAGATGCAGGGGCACCTCAGCCTTGTCTCAAGCACTGTCACTGTGTAAACACCACCAGAATTCTCACAATGGTATTTCTCACTTTCTTCTCCCAATCCAAACATTCCCAGCAAGTCTCACTGAATCTGAGGATGCTGCTGCTTTCTTTTCACTCTTGCTCACTTGCCAAGTGTGCTGCGGGGACTCTCACCCACGCCTTTCACATCTGAGGGTGTCCTTAATTACCAGCCTGGTCTGCCCCCTCTGATGAATTTTAAGACAGATGCAGTAAATGAAAGTTTTGAGCACTGAAATTTAACAAATACACACGCAGACATTCCCTCAAATCGCCTGCAGCTTTGTGCATCCTTCTGTGATGTGGAAACTGTGGTCTGAGCTAGAGATGGGAAGCATCAGGCATGGTTTCTAAAAGGAAATTTAAAAAGAAATTTTGGGTTTGCCTACTATAAATATTTGTACACAGCAAATGCTGAAATCCTTAGAAGCAAGTAAGCAGTTCCACACACAGAAACTATGGTTTAATGTATGCAGTAGTAGGCAGCCATCCACCACCCCCTCAATCTTAATTTAGTTCACAACATTTTGAACACTGAAGTTTCAAAGCCTTATCTGTCTCTGCTTTTATAGTGCTATGGTAAGGACATTTTTCAAGACTCTTTTCTAAATAATACTGTCAAAACCAAGCTGATACAGAAATCATTAGTACTGCCCTAGCTACCACCTTTAAAGAAATACCTATTATCTTTTGGCTGGAAAGTAGTATTTTTATGACAAGACAATTTTGAAGGTGCCAGCAGTAACTGAGACAGCATCCTGTAAATTCTAGAGCTATGCAGGTTTGCTCTGTTATAGGGCAGGAAGAACAGAAGGTCTTACATTGCAATTAGTGTTGACAGCCTTAGGAAATGGTGCTCAGGCATGGTTTCCATTCCTCCAGATTCCTCTCCCTCTGCAGATTTAAATAGCACGGTCACAGGATAAAGGTTTGTCCTAATTAACATCGTCCTAATAACATTTTGTTGACCTCTCCCTGCATCTTCCAGATGATGTCAAAATTTTTAAAGACAGCCACGTTTGCTTATGTGAGCTGAGTGCCCCTGACATTTCTGCCATGCCAAAGTGCATTTAAAATCTGTCTGATGCTTGAGAATTTCCAGCTAAATGAACAGAGAAGTTTGGTCCTGTTTTGTTAAAAGATTTGCAAAGCAAGAGACAGAACTGTAGCAGAAAATGAACGGGGAGCTTTCTTCTGCTGCTTTTATTGATTGTGCGAGCCCAGGTAATCGAGGAGAAAGCAAACACCGGCGCTGGGGAGCATTAGGCAGAACCACGATGGAACCATTAATAGGGCAGAGTGTCTGAGTGCTGGGGCTTATCCAAAGTGGCCCCTGTCACATGTGCACTTTAACTTTCCAGAACAGGTTTATATTTAGCAGGCAGATAAAATGGATGTAAAGGCGAAGTGCATTACGGTTACGGCAGCTTTGGAGATGAAGTTGTGACTCAGTACATGAACTGTAAAGGTCAACTGCTACTCTCATTTGTACAGCTCCTCTGAAGCTGATGAACTATGTAGGTGTTACATGAGAATATCACCCCTAAATTTAATAATCTTATGTGACAACATGAATGTGACAATGGTATTTACACTGGCAGTCTGTAAGCCTTGTGTGATGCAGTTGTTCTGCATGCTTCTACTTTAAAAATACCTTCCCACACTGATGATTAACTCAGACTTTATTTATTTCCCCAAGAAAATATCTTAGTCACATCTCAAGAAGTGCCAGATTAGAATTAATTGTGTGTTTGAGGTATATAAAAGAACAATGGTATTGATTTCTGTGTCAAATATTATCTTTACCAACCAGGTTATGCAGTCTTTATCTATTAAGGTGAAAATTCTTTGATTCATAGAGTTAAATCAAGGATATTTGATGTCAAATTAGTGAGTAAATTCAAGCAGGCTAAAAGTTCTGCTACACAAGACATGTGACACTTGTAAAGGGTGTTTTGTGCTTGGGTATTGGTTTCTAGGGTTTTGTTTTTGCTTTTTTTAAAAAAAGTATTGGGATCCAAATGAAGACATGGCATTAACAAGAAAATAGAATTTTAAGAGTTTATCTATGTTCATGACCTTGTGAATTTGCCTTAGAGGATGATGATGCTCACACAAAATTTTATTAGTTAAGCATTAACTGTCTGCTAACTCTTGAGCAGCTTAAGAATTTTGAAGAGAGCAAAAAAAAAAAAAAAAAAGCCCAGTTACGACAGTGAGAAAGAAAAAATACCCTAATGTATACATCACATTTCTGGAGAAAATGACAAAGCACATTTATTTTTCTTATAGAAATAATTCTGCACTTTTTAGAAGGTCAGAATTTTCTTAACAAGGATTAAGTAACAGCAAGCAGGTTTGGGACTCTTTCAGTCCTAGATCTTTTAACACAACTCTTCACACAAGTATCTGAGAAAATGCACTTGGGGATGTCCCCAAATCCCATCTCCTGGTAAGTCCTTGTGACTCAGTCTTCATGCCATGCTGTAAAATAACCACAGGGCTTTCTATCAACTGCAAATGGCCTCAGTGGCACTAGTTCATGACTTTATAGAACCAAAAAAAAGCTTGTTGCATACTTTATTTTTTTCCCCACAGTTAGAAGAAAACAGACCATTTTCTTCCCATCTTTGTACCCTTCCCCCTATAGTAAAATATTTTCTAATCTGTTTTCCATATTTAGATACAAAATGCAACCTCTACAAAAGCATCCTTCGCAAATAGCCCCAAGATAAAGAAATTCATATATACTTGTTTCAGTTGCGTTTTCCACTAAATAGAAAATGTAAGATATCTATATATATAGATATATCTATATATATATATCTAGCTGTGAAACTAGAAACTGTAATTTCTTCCATTCAGACAACTGAAAATAATGCTGCTTCAATGAGAAAGCTGAAAATTAATGCATTACCAATTGAAAGTAAAGCCAAAGATGTTTGTTATACTAGTTTTAAGTTGCAGCCATTGCAGACAATTAGCTTTTTAGAACTAGATTAAAAAAAAAAAAAAAGTTGCAGGGAAAACTATAAACATTATTTCCATGTTTTCCAGTGTTTCATACCAGGTAAGAGTTTTGCTGTGTTTTTTGAAAGTGTCAGATTAGACAGAAGTTTTACTACAACCTGATCCAAGAACACAGACTACACTCACAGATTATTCTACAAAACCTGCAGCAGAAGGCCAGAAAAGCTGCTGATTAAGGACCTAGAACAAATAACAAAGAAACAAATACACAACACTTCAGCCATCATAAACTTAATCAAGTTATGTGCCTTTGAATACACTGGGTTCTTCCAGCAGAGGAAACAGCAGCTTCTTGTTTTTGTGTTAAATCTCTGAAGAACAACACCAATCCTGTTCAAGGAAAGGAAACAAAGTTACAGGCTGGATCAGCCAGAAGTGCTTCCTCCATTCAAGGTGCCAGAACAAAACACGTGAATTGTTGACAACAATGTGGAAATGCAATGATGGAACACCTGAAAGTTAAATCAACATTTTTCTCCTATTGTTTTAGGTCCAAACATCCAAAGGACAGATTCACTGTCAAATTCTTGAGCCAGAAAGAAAATCAGCCTCTGACTGCATTGTTCTGATGGAAAACAATCAGCTTGCCAGCATGAAATCTCTTCAAGTGAAAGAAATTCAGGAACTAAACCCAAACCAGTCAGGAACAATTTCACTGCCAGCAAAATTGTCAGCAACAGCAGGCAAGAAAGTAGTTTGAAAATACATGGGGGTTCCCTATCTCTGAACAGCCACTTTCTTCTCAATCTGTTCTCAATCAAAAGTTAGTTCTTCCTGGCTTTTCGACTGTCTACTATTTGTGAAAGTTTCCAGAGGTGCAGTCTGTCAAAATAGCTGACTTCTGCCTATAAGTCAAATCCATTCTAAATGATGAAAAGCCTGAAATAACAGCCTAATCTAAAGCAGAACCATCCCTATGATGGGAATAGGGCTGTTACTCCAGAAGGATCTTACACATCTGACTGTTCCACGATTTTAAATGCTCCAAACAGGAATTTAGTTTCTAGATATTTATGACATCTTCCCATTTGGAAATATCTCCCCTTCTCCTCTGGAAATACCTGAATGCTGCTGTTTGCAAATGCTTACCTCAGGCTGTGATGGGGCTGAACACAGCAGCCTCCTGCTGTCCATTCATGACTACAGCTGAGGGAACAGCTGATTGAAGCTGCAGATGAACCTAGAGCCACGAGGCTTCTGCTCATTCACCTCCTCTGAATCACACAGGCAAGACTTACAGGTAACACCAAAAATCAGCATTTTATATCCTCCAACTAACAGAAAATGTGGGATCACCACTAAGCATGGGAGCTGTGCAGGAAGAAACAGGACAGAGTATGAGACATGATCAAATCAACTCACTCTAGGGTTTGTTTTTTTTTTTTAATATTTACAGTAGCATAAAATATTTTCTCAGTTAAATAAAATACATTACAAAATAATAAGGAGTAGAATAGAGTTCCTTGAACACCAACCATCATATTGCAGGTGAATTTCTACTAGAGATCTTAAATCACCCCAACAGGAGGGGTGGATGGTAAGGTTGAGGAAGAAAGCAAAGGAGCCCTGTCCTGAGAGCCTGTTGTAGAGGTGAGGCATCTGCCACAGAGCTGAGACTGCAGAGGTTCCCATTCCACTGCAGGTAAAAGGCAAAGATTACATTTTGTGCTGATGAGGTTTGAGACAGAGAACCTTTCTGCACCTCCAGAGATCAAGAACTGACATTGTAGGATATGTTTTGAAAGCTTTTCAGTTGGTAGAGATTTTGTAAACTAAAACTAAGATGTTCAGGAGCAATGGGTGGTACTTGCCAAGAGGCACTGGAACCCCCACCCAGGCCTGGGCAGGGAGAGGTCATGGCCATTAAAACAGAAGGCAAAAAATGATTGAAGTTAACTTTATTCCAAAATATGTATAATTTACAGGACTGAATAAGTGCTTCATTTATGAACAAAACATTTCAATACTTGTGAATAACTTACTAGTAGCTTTGTGTAACACTTCAGTTTCCAACAGAGGGAAATATGAAACAGTATTTTGGCACAAGGTTTTCTCTGCATGCAATAATGTAATTACAAGTTTCACAGTTACTAGGACAACATTCCTTCTTTGGGATTGTCACTTGTAAAATAGGTCTAAGAAATGAATGCTTGATTTTGTCTGGTCACTGCAAGTTTACTGGCTTAAATAGCAAGAATTAAACATGAACATCCTTTGAAAACTAGATTTGTCTACTAAATAAAAAAAAATCCCACAGTAATGAAAAGAAAAGTATTTTAAGGACATTTCTCAGCCTTGCTGAGATTAACTCACACACACTTTGGGAAAGACTCACCCACATGAGATTTATTACTCATTCATTGCAAATAATTACAAACTTTAATGAGATTGTAATCAGGTGTTGAAGTCTTTAAGCTGTAGAGATATGGCCAAATTTCATACCTAGCTTTATCAGAGATGCACTTGCAAATGTCTGTAGATAGAGGTACTGTCAATCTAGCTCTGCATGCAGGTGCTTGAAGCATGTAAAGCACTGGATGTTGTGAAATGTAGAGCTGGCATCACCACAAGCCATCTATTATATTCCACAGCTAGTTGTTGCAGGTGCTGTAAAGCCAGCATATGAAAAATGGTCACAAGTAAAGGGACTTCTGTTATTTAACCCAGCAGTTCCTTGAGGCGTTTCCACCACTTCAGGCTGTCTGGTTACATTTCCAGTGCAGTCACACACACAAACACAAACATTCCTCACCCTGACTGCGGGGCTGAGCACTGAGTTCTGTTCATTGCATAGCAATGGCACTTGAAACAAGAGAATTCAGTCCTGTTCTAAGAAGCAAGTCCTTCTTGCACATGTTTAAATTTGCATCAACTCTTAAAAAACAACAACAAAAGAAACAGAAGATGCATGATTGCACCATACACTGGTTTGCTACCATTAAACAGCCAAATCCTCACAGTGTTCCTGTTCTCAATGGCAGCCTGGTTACTGGAGGCCCATCCTACCAGGACACAAGCATAGCAGCACCTTAAACCAAACAGGAATGAGAAAGCTTGCAAGGCCCAGAATGTTACCAACAGTTTGGTGTGAATGTATTTGGAACAGTAAATGGTACATTAAGATCATGTTTAAAAAATCAGCACATGTCAGAAACATATTAAAGCAAAGGAAGCTGTACAACCTTAATGATAAAGGCAAGCACATTTGGTTCACTCAGAGTTGCCATTTCAGGAACATGTTCTTTTGCAAGTTCAGCACCCTATGTTGATTCAGTATCAGTTCTACTAAATTTCCCTACATTTATAAGGCTATTAAACTCCCTCTAGCCCCCTAAGTCCCCAGTCCTGTCAACTCTTACATTTCTACCCAGCCTCACAAAAAAATCAATTCACATCTTAGCAGCATAAGGATTTAGAACAGTGGAAGGCAGCCATCATTCTTTGTTCTCTTGCTCCTACATAACTGGGGTCCATATGACTAACAGGGAAATTCAGCCTCTTGTTTCCAACAGAAAAAAAACCTGTGTATTGTGCCTTGAAATAAAAGTTTCTAAGGAGTTAATTACATACATTATGTTACAGACACTGATCAAGTTGTTCAAAACAAAACGAGGTTTCACGAGGTTTCTTTTACAGCTGTTTAATTCACAGCTGCAAGTATTTACACATTTTTTAATGCTTTCATATCCTTTGGAAATGAGAATTTTCTAAACTCAAGCAGCTTTGCATAACTAAGAATACGTAGCATTAGCAAACTCTGACTTAAAACTACCAATTTTTCTAGGCCAACACAAAGTTTTGGGGAGGACTCCCTCCCTACCCACAACAAAAAGTATTTACAGGTGTATTAGCAGAAATAGACACAAATAAAGCTGCAAGAAGAGGAAACATCTACTGTCAGACAAACCTTTAGCATTCTGACAAACAAATATGGAAGGCAACAAGACAGACCTTTAATTTTTCAGCTCATTTGTGCTTATGTTCTCCAGAGTGCAAGTTCCAAATCTGCTGTTTCTTTTGTTTGACTCTTTATATATTAAAGAAAAGCACAAATGAAACTACAAAAGTACTAATTCAATTTTATAATAGTGTTACACAGGCATCCAGATCAAGATCCAGCAATCACAGCTTAACAGAATTAAGCAGGAAACACAAAGGGTAAGTACACATAACATTAGTATCACTTCCAGATAAAAAAATGTGCTAAGAGGCTACAGGGAATCTGATGTTACTTTCTGTATAGCAGCTTTAATGGCAATAGAGGATACAAAAAAGAGTGAGGCAGGAAGTCACTGCTGACCAATACTTACAATACAGTGCCTTGAAAATCAAATCAGAGACAAACTGCAGAAAAAGGGAGATAAGTATCATTTTAGTTCTACCCAGAAATAGTTGTGGCTGAAGTTTATTTTATAACAAAGGCAAAAATAGAAAATCAGCCTTTTTCAAAATTTGTTTAAATGTGAAGAATTTGTAACATTCAGCAATAGTGTTTCAGATCAGGTTTCATGAAGTTTTCTGTGGGATTCACCAAACTATGAAGTCTGGCTGCAGTCCTCACATTTTCACAAAAGTACTTAATAAATCCAAACTGAGTGACATATGCCAGACATACATGATCCAAACCTGTTTTTGAATGAATAATTTTATTATGACTTTAATGAATAATTTATGGAGAACCAAATTAGTGAAGAAAGAAGTTAATTTTGGTCAGAAGTTAATTTCATCTTTCCTAAGACAGTGCAGACATTTAATAATTTCTTAATACTGCACTTTCAATAAATGACTTCAAGTTGTAGTACTGTGTTCACCTAATCAAAATGCAAATTGTTTTAAACAAATAGAATGAGTGAAAGGATTGTGATTTAAGTGTTCTAATAAAATACACAAATCTCAAAAAGACTTTTAATTAAAAACTACAATAACTGGGTAATGATTACATTATAATCACACAAACTTTTGGGTCTTTTCCTGACAGTCCCTGATGCTAAGGGCTTTGGCTTACACAATAACATGGCAATTATCACTCTAATTTGTAAATTAGTTTCCAAGTACTTTAAACCTCGCTGTTCTCTCAGATGGCTACAATTCAAACTCTCCAGTAATTCTGCTCCTCAGCACCCAAGATTCCTTCTCCTGCAGAGTAAAGGCTGACTTTCTAAATTCAGAGGTAATGAACAGCTTCTACAGCTGTGGAAAATACCCTTTTCCCAAACCAGGTTTATAGTGACTGCCTCACTTTCACGTGTCAGTACAGACAACTTGCACATGGCAAACACAGAAATCAGGGTATGAAGAAGCATTCTCTGGTATTCCAGCCAGGGGAAGGAAGGAGAAGGAAAAACACTTCAAAATCAGAAGTTGCAACATTACCAGAAAGATATTGCAATAGAATAAATTAACTTAATTTTGTTCTTTATCTTCTATCTCAGTTTCAAAGTAGGCAAGTAAATATGAGTCAGTCTTCTTCACAAGAAACAAAATTACAAGTGAGGCCTTCCTTCTTTAAAGATATCCCACCCTTCAGATGAGAACTCTACAGACATCGTGAAACCTGGGGGCATTCCCCACAGCAGAGTGACTTTCTCCTGAGGAACTGCAAGATTCCCATCTGCAGTTTCTTCAGCCAGACTGGAAGTGTCTGAAATCATACCTAGAAATGTTGAAAAATCAAACAGGCAACACAGATGGGGTTTCAGGAGGAAAATATGAGTTTCAGGATGAATCTGAAGAGATTATTTCAGTAAAGACACTCACCATGGCAATATAAAGAGTATTAAGAAAACACAAAGGAAAAAAAAAAAGGAAAAAAGAAAGGTATTGCTCATCTGCAACAAAAACAAGCTGGCTGCAATGGATGAGTAAATTAACTCCCACATTCTTGAACTGAGAATATGCACACAAAGCACAGGGAGTCCTCAAAACCTAAGGCTTGGACATACATTTGCTGCTGGGCTGCACAGTAAATTTGCAGCCAATACCTCTCCTCTAACAATGGAGGAGTAAAGTCTGTTACAGGCTCAGGAATTTGACACAAAGAGCTTTCCTTTAAGGTTACAGTAAAACTAAAACCTGTCCAGTACAAAACCAGAGGCCTACATTTCACAGATAGAGTAAGAGATAAAAATTACTTAAGGCCAAATTCCAACATACATTCACAACTGGCTTAATGTAAATGAAAATACTGCAAACAGTGGCATGAGGGGCAACCAAAACATTAAAAAAAAGGTGCCAAGAGGTCATATGATTCTTCTCTGAAAAATCAGTTTGTGTGAGTTTGATTATACTCTGGGAAATTGTGAAAGCTGCAGGAACTGAGGGCTGCAGATCAAAGTACAAAAGCAAGATAGAGCTGTTCTGCAAGGGCTTCTGTGAGCTGATCTCCCAGCTCTGCTGAATGGATTCCAACTCTCTTTGGAAGCAGGAAGTCCAAAACCAGAAGTCAAGGTGAGTGTTTTAAGGAATTTAATTGTCCATTTTTAAAGATTTCTCTTAAGGTAGTAAACCACTGTAACATTTCTGAACTCGTATCTCAATAAAGCTAGGAGAATTTCAGCAAAACCAAATTATTCCAGTCTCTGAGGCACACACATTGTAACATTTGCTTCTTCAAGACAGAAATAATTTAAGCAAATCCCTTCTGAAGACTCTAAAAAATGTTAGTCCCATGTATTACACTAGCTAAAAGGACAACATACTAATTTTCCCTACAATTATGAATTCCAAGTTCTTTTCCTACCCTTCAAAGAGCATCAGTGCCACTCAGGGAAAAAAAAATACTGCTTTCTACACACTTGTTTAATAATAAATATTTTCAACAATTCAAGAATCTCTATGTGTCTAGTGTGTTGGATAGGTATTTGGAAAATGTCAGCTTATGCAGGAGAAAGAGCTGTGAAGGCATAAAGTAAAAGAAGACAATAGGGCTGATTATGTTCATGCCGGATTTAAAATACAAGCTACTAAAAAAAGTAAACAGAAGTAGCTTACACTAATAGAATCCTCCCCCGTAAGTTCAGGGAAGCATCTCAACTGAACAGCTCAGGGTTTTGGTCCAGTGCATTGGAACCCTGCATGGAAGCCAGGAATAGAGAGAGAGATATAGAGAACAACTTTAAAAGTTCTTCCCCTTAGATGAAAGCAGTAACAGCTTCATAAAGAAGTTTGAGGAAAAAACATAGGCACCACATAATTTTTTAAGGTTCAAATGTACATTAACGTGTTACAGCCCCCCCTTTCCCCTCTATTTATACACACATAGTTTATGTAAAGTTACATATTCAATAGAGTACCTTCAGCATGAAAAGTCTCTTAGGTTGACTGCTCGTGACAAGTACATTCAACAATGCAAAGTGGATCACTTGGTAAAGCCATCTCTCCCACCCCAATAAGTTAAATTCAAACCACAAGAAACAGTTCTATTATGTAGCACTCAGTGGCTGGGCTTGTCAGAGCTCTGGAACAAGGAGCACAGCTCTTCACAGGTCTGTGTTTCTACTGAACTGAACTGGGACTCCATTGTATTCCAGGCTAAGTCAGCCAGAAGGAAGTCATCCATTGCTGTCTGTGTTTCATTGCTGGTAAGGAATAAACTCCCCAGATTCTCAAAGCAGCTATCCATAGTCTGGGTCTCAGCACTGCTGAGCTGGACTTTGCTTTCAATATTCTGAGCAGGTGTGTTTTTAGTAGCCATATATACTTCTGTCTGGGTTTCTGTATCAGATGAGTCAGTGCTCATTGAGAAACTGGACTGTTTCAGAATACTTCCTAAAGGCAGATGGGTAGTACTGTCCAAAAAGAAATTCAAGTCTGTCTGGGTCTGTGTATCAAACATCTCCAAACCTAAGAAGTTAGAATTGCCTCGGCAGTTATAGGATTGAGTGGCACTATCTGAAAATAAGAAATCAGTCTGAGTTTCAATGTCCAGTGACTCCAAAACTGGCTCAGAGTTCAGGGTACCAAGCTCACTCTCTTCAGTCTGAGTTTGGATGTTGGATGCTGAAAAGAACTCTTCAATGTCGAAGTCTATCCCTGTGCTCTGTGATGGAGCAGATGGAAGATGTGTGTCAGCATTAGAACTCGTCTCAGACAAAAGGCCACGATTATCCAGGGTCTGGCCAGACATGTTTCCTGAAAAAATGTTTTCCAGATCACTTAGCAGGTCCATTGTCTGGGTTTGATTATCTGTTGTATTTTGAGATGGAAGTATATTAGTCTGTGTATTGAAGCTGATAAGGGATTCAGACTTAACTGTATCCTGATTCAGGCTCTTGCAACTACTTCTCTGCAGCAAGGTTTGATCTATATTTGCAGGCATTAAATTGTTTTCTGGAAGTTCAATGTGAGTAGAAACATTGTATGATGAAGGAACATTGTCAAAAATGTCACTGCACATTACAGCCTGGTCCATCTGTACCCTTCCATCAATACAGTCCTGTGTCCTGCTGGTTTGAGTCTCTCTGGAAATGCCACACGTTGGAAAACAGCCCTGGCTGAAAGCATCAGTCTGAGCAGCTATGGATGAAGTCAGCTTGGAAGCAGGCAGCAGTGTCTGTGTCTGTACACTGATGGGTAATGAGACCTGGGAACTGAATGACAGATCTGTCTGAGAACAAGAGGACACAGAAGAATTGGGAGTCCAGGCTGCAGCTGGTACAAAGCTCTGGGAGATGTAAGATAAGTCAGTCTGTATATTTATTGAAGAAATTTTGTTCTTGTGACAAACATTCCCCAGCTCTTGTCCTGGGTTATTTGATGTCACCTTGTCCAATTCAACTTGTACACCAGTACTTACTGGTTCCCGATCACCAGAAGCTGTCACCTTTGAAACAGGCATAGTGTCTTTAAATACAAGTGTTTCTGCCTCCAGGGCTGGAATCAGGATTCCTATAGACTGAGGCAATAAATGAACAGTACTTACAACAGAACCTTGATTATCAACAGCCACTACAGCAGGTTTGACAGAAGAGTCTGTTGCAGATACATACACAGGCAAGTGAGCAACCTGCATCACTGGAAGTTTAACCAAAGCCACCTTGGGCTTGGGTAAAAGCATCTTTGGTGCACATTTTGGCTGCATTTGGTTTGTGAAGTTAGAACTGCAGGAGCCTTCAAGAGAGGCGGCTACTTTCACTTCAGAGGACTCCAATTCCTGAGTGCCAGGAGCAGTACTGCGGGTATTGCTGAATGCTTTGTTTGCCTTCTCTGCCAACTGCTGATTATGAACGGAGGACTCCATTTTCCTTTTCTTACTAGGAGGATCCCTGTGAACATGAGATCAATAATTTATACTTCTTTCCAACACAGAACATCTGCCTTCCATTCTTTTGAGTCACTGCATTGAAAATACCAACTGAAGTCACAGATGAGGTTGGACACGAGAAGACAATTAATCCAGATTAAAACATAAAAAGACTCCACGAAGTTCAATTTTGCTAAATGTCATTCCTCACTCTCTCATTTTAAATAAGAATAAACACTACCCCTTATGGAGACCTATTTCCAAATGGATGTGCAAGTTTAGATGGTGTCTTCCCCTCTCACATTAAGCACACTGATTTGAAGACTTTTAATGTGTTATTGTGACACTGACTCAGAGTGAGGCTTGAAGGGACAGAGCTCTTACAATATGTGTACAGGTAATGGTTTCTCATGCAAATAGAAGATAAAAAAGAGCAATTCTTCACAGAAAACTTAAATTTTGCAGCAGCTGAACCTTAAAGACAGGCTAGGCTTCAGAAAGTAGATTGCCCTTTATGAAATATATGGATATATTGAAACTATAAATCTAAACATAGATGGTAAAAAATACATCCACCAACAATCGCAACAATGACTAGACTGTACAAGAAAGTAACCTGAGCTGCATTCCACACCTCAGTTACCAGCTATAAATATCTCCAAATCATGTCTACTCTCACAGAACTGGAAAAGCAGATGCAACAAGAACCACCACCATTTATGCCAAGCACTGCAGTGTCATCAGTACTTTTTGTTTTCTCTGTGGGGAAACCAGATCTTACTGATTAGATGACCACCACTGCCTTCCACAAAACAGAAACTCCTAAAAGCAACAAAGAAACTGCAAACTGCTAAAACAACATGACCCTAATTTCCTATTTAATCAACAGAAAGGAGACAAAAAGGCATCACAAGACACACAGGACTTGGTGATGAATTATCATTTTTTCACTGCTTCACTTTTACCTGTGTTCTGCAGGGATTTCATGGCCAGTTCTGTAAATGTGAGACAGTAATGCTGTTCTGCTGGCATAAGGGCACCCACAAGTACACTGGAAAGTCTTGCCACAGACCTCTATGTGTCGTTTCAAATACCATTCTGTGCCATAGGAGTTACTACATTTATCACATTTGTGCTTCTTTTCAGCATGCATTTTCATAAAGTGCTAGAATACACAAGGGAAAGTAAACATTAGCATTCAGTGAAGATTAAAAGAAGAAAATCACGGTTAGGGAAGAAAATATCGGCAATTTTTAGTTGCTAAGTAGCACTGAAGTGTAGCATTAATTATTTTTTTAAAGTGTTACTACAAATAAATTTAACGAAGTCAATAGAGAGAATGTGAAGTTTGCAAATCTGCTGATGCTACATGCATCTTAAAAACACAGATAAACATCTCCCCATTCTAATGCCATTGCAGGATTCCTGTGGACATCAATAAATCTACAGATCAATCTTGCCCAAAGAGCACAGTAAGTCTGTGCTACATCCTGCTCCTGAGGATGTACAAGTGAGCAAATAATCTCAAGTCACACAGGTCAACACCAGAGCAAACACCAGAATTTTTCCTTTTCATCTATGGCACCAAGTGCCAGCCACTCAGCTCCTCCAGGTAACCCCAGCTCAGCACAGGTAACCAAGTGCAGCACAGGGCTCTTTTTGCTCACTACTGCAGAAACAAGTCTTAGATGTTTCCTTAAACAGGTTAACTAGTAAACAAATGCATTTTGGTATTAAAGCAGAGAAAAGCTCTTAATCCTTGACCACTTGAAAAAAGCAGTTAAAAGCATCAGCCACAGTTAAAACCTTCATCAGTTGCTACTGAGATTTCTTTCCCCCTCTCCTTTAATCTTTCTCCATCTATTTCATTTGTGGAGAGGGGCTCTGATCTAGTTTAGAAGAACTTACTGGCATCTGTCTGATCAAAAGGTTCAAGTCCTCAAATATAAACATGCAAACATGCAAACTCATGAATCACATGTGCACTTGTTCTCTAACCTCTGCTATGTGCAGAGAGGTTATGCTCGTATCTGTATGCAAAAGTGCACATTCTCTGGAGTAGAGACAGTGGACTAAATCAGTGTGAAAATACTTCAGGAAACAGGAATACCTGTTTTACAAGAGAAAATTGGGAAAATGGTCTGTTTGGTCCTCTAGGGCAGCCTTCAATAGGACAGCAGTAGAATTTCTGTGAAGTTTTCAAACCCTTCCTTATTGGTGCATTAAGTTTTCCATCCTGAAAAAGAACCAGTTGAGAAGTTGACAATTCTACAGGTTTGCATATTCAAGACAACATTCAGAATAAACATCAATGACTATGACTCACTGAGTTTACACAGTGAGTTGGAGGCACTTTCCTATGTGATTTGAAAGTTCAAATGGAATTTTTGCCCTGTGTGGATGCCACTTTGCAAATATCCTATCAAAATTACAGGTGCAATTACAACAAGCTCTATGGAGCAGTGGTACTGTACTATTTACTTTTACCAAGACACTCCCTGTCCCATGTTTCCTGTTATTTGAGCAAAAAAAAAAAAAATTTCCATACAGATACTACCCTAGACTGCTGATTCAATGTGGTGTTACTTGTTAGTAGCACAGAATGTGAAGCTCCATTAAGATCAGTCACTGAAACACAACTTCCTTGATGCTGGAATTCTCTTAGCACTGTTTAGAGTTTACTTGTAATAAAAATGAAAAGTGCCAAGTATGCTCTGCCACTTAATTTAGATCATGAACCAAATCTCACTAAAGTCTACGAAACAACTGGTATGGTAATTCTGACCCTCCAAACACTGAGTGACCAATCTATTCAGGCATCCATGTGAGCTGTCTCACTGACCCTCACATGAAGAAAACAACACAACTTGCTCAAAGAGGACCTCAAAAGTACATATAAGAAGGACATATTAGTGGGATTGTCCAGATTGTTCAACCACATAGAATCCCTTCTGGCATGGAAACCAGACAAGTCATATACCTCTAGACATACCCTAGCTGAAATGGTCTCGGTGGAAGCATCAGGCATCTGTGTCTAAGCAAAAACTTAAAAGTGAACTATTTAAAATCTGATGCTCAGAGTAGCTGTGAGTCTCCTTCCATGCTGAGGCTGAACTGGGGCCAAACACAGTCCCCAGAGGCAGTTAGTGCAGTCCATGATGGCATCCCCAAGATGATTTTTCAGGGAAGAAATGGGACCATGCCCTGCTTGAACTCTGCACCTGATTTTCCTTAGCACAGTCAGTAATGGAAGGTTGATTTCACACCAGGCACTCCCTAACTACCCCTGTGGGCAGATCTCCAGCTGGGGCTGTTTACACAATTACACCAAACACAGAGAATGCACAAAGCACAACAGCACAACAGTGTGAGGCAAACCAAGTGTGCACCTCAGTGCCAGGGCCCAAAGGGCTTCACTGCCCACACCCCCACCTCACCCACCTGCAGTTACTCACCACCCAACAATGCTGTCCTCAGCCACCATGCCATGCTTCTGAAGTCCATTTACACCTCAGGAAGCTGGGGATATTTCAATGATTTTGTATTCCCTCAAATCACCTCTTAAGATAAAATAATCTGTAAAATGTAATCCCTTCAAGCAACATTTCAGTTGTATTTCCACACAACACTGCTACTTGCTGCCACCGTTACAAGTTCATTTTTATCAATGACATATCAGACTCAAACAAGCAATGTTTAGAGCCTCTTGACCAAAATGATCACCTGCCATATCAAGAAAACCTGGAATAAGTCTCTAAAAAGGGACTTTTCATGTAACATTTTTACCTTCTAAGCACCTTGTACAGCAGTTTTCCCTGTGGACAGCCCATTCACAAACAGGCCTGTTCTATCTCTGCTGAATCATCACTGTGACTATTGTTGTACCTCCCAGAGCCACTGCCCTAAACAGGAACATGACACAAAGAAATCTAGCTGCTCCAGCCCCAGTTCCACTTTTTAACCCTGACTTTACACAGAACACTTTCATCACATGTCAAAGTCCTCATGAAAAAAGATCTGCCTTTAAGTCAAAGCTATGCTTGGCCTCTCCCACTGCAGATGATACCAACATGCTGAGTAACTGGCAATTGGAGTTACTTATTCCTAAATAAAAAGTTATTAAATGTGTTATATTTAACATCACAGCCCAACAACTGACAGGGCAATATGGGAAACGTGTTCAGCCACTTGACAGGTAAACCTCAGTCAGGTTATTTAAAATGACTGAAACACTAAGGTATAGAATAACACCAAGTGTTTAAAAGCTTTACAGACACCAGTAAAATGCCTTTTTAACAGCTGGAACACAGCCTTTAGTGGCAAAGACCACAACACTTTAGTTGTGACAAGCTGAGACATACTCTACACATATAAGATATTGTTTATGGTCAGTAATCCTGCTTTGACCTTTCCCAAGTCCTTGTGGCTCTAAATGGTTAATCCTGCATCTTCTCAAAGCCCACCTGGCCAGACCTGTTTCAGACATTCTCACAGCTTCCTTCCTTACCCATCTGATTTTCTGTCCCACGTTTCTACAACATCCACCCACCACAATTATTGGTAGATATTGGTGCAATGAACTTCTCCCAGTGCAGACACTTGCAGTGTAAGGAACACTGCCATGGCTTGTGACACCAACTGGGAAGGCAGGAATTAACAGTCCCTGCTGCAGACTGAGTCAAAGTGAACTTAGTGACGTCTCACTTTCCTGCCCCAGAAAGGCTTACTCCAAAGGATTAATCTGAAATGATGCTGCAGTAGACTGTAGTCAAGTATTTAAAATATGGGGGTTTTGCAGCAGAAGTTCAATCATTTCTTTACTAAATAGGACATGGAGAGAAGTGCATTTATTCCTATGATAACAATCATTGTGGTAGTGCAGTACCTGAGTAACTCACCTCAAGGGTGTGCTCCCCTTCCAGCTCACACTGACTACACCCTCCCAGTTATCACAGTAATCCACAGAATCCTCTCCCTTACATGAGCTTTTCTAGCTTCATCTTAAACTAAACTCCTGTCGTTTCCCATAAAATAACACAGCCAAAAGACCAAAGAATTAAAATGAAAAATTCAAGTTTATATCCACTACTCTCATTTCTTAAATTAGCTTATCCTCTGTCAAGGAGGCAAAAAAATTATATATCAACACTTCGTATCTTCTTTGTTAGGCAAAACAAGCCAAAGATTTCTAATTTCCCTTTGTCAGACACAGTTGCCATTAGTCACCCTTAGCAGTTATTTCTACACATCTCCCAGTTCATTTTAACTTACTGGAATCAGATTCTTACCCTACAGTACTGACACAGAATATCCCTCTGCCATATTTTAGGATTGCCCTTTTCACAGCAGCTTTACCCTAAATGCTCATTCATGTGCATTAATATAATAATAACCAAATTATTTTGCAAGTGTTTCCCACCTCAGGTTATTTCTGTTACAAACCAGAGCTGATCAAACTGTTTGTTATCACTCCACAAGACTAAAACCTGGTACTGCTGCACTTGACTCTGCTTTTACAGGGCAGTCTCTATGTAAATGTCCTTTCTTTGCCACTGCAATCCCTCTTGGGTTTTAATATAAAAACACCCTACTGGTGCTACTTTTATTAATGAAAATTAACCAAGTCATCCTCCCTTCTCTTCAGGAGTACTGTGTACTCTCCTTCTCCAATAGCTTCTTACCATCTCATTTGCCAAGTTGCCTCTTCATTATTTTAATATTTCACTAATAAATGCAATCTACTATACTATTATTATCTGGGAAATCAGCTACCTCTTAAAAGGGAATACCAATATTAAAGTATTTTGTCTCCCTTAAACCTCAACAACATTTTAGTCTCAATTACAATGCCCTTGAAACAACTCAAGAAGTTTCTGAAAGTCTGCATTCATCCACATTTCAGTATTTACTCCAAGCTATCCCCAGCTTCAGTAATTAGGTGTATGGAGCTGCTCTAATTCTACAAACACTGGTGGCTAACAGCAAGCTGGGTGAGAAAGCAGCATTTGCTCACCCATCATAGCCTGAGTTATGTAACCCACCAGCTGCACTGCACGCTCAGAGCATCAGCTCACAACCAAAATGACTCTGCTGACCCTAAAGAACACTTGGAACTTCTGCTGTACCTCCCCCCACACAGACATGTGAGATCTAACACATAACACACAGTGAAGCTGCTGGTTGGTATAGGAAATGAAATGAAAACATCCCAGGGACACAAGACAGCAAGTACACTTGACACTATTTCCTTTTGTTCCTCACCAAGGAGCACGTGTGACCCACGCTTGACTCTGCAGCCATTTCACAGAACAGGGATGTTCATTGTTCACCCACTGAGGCTGCACTTTCAGAATGCAGCTATGAATGCCGCATTTGAAGTTTTCCAGGAATATAATTTGTCCTTGCACACTTGGCATTACAATTTTGGGAAAAGCAAGGATATCTTTCCAAAAGGCCCACTCTCAATGTGTGCCTGCTGAACTGTGCTTCTCCTCCTCCCCAGCACATGCTTAGCTCAGGAGTATTATGGAAATGAGGGCTTGTTTCCAAAATGGCATCCATCTGTTTTGCTGGGGTTTTTTTTAGCTCAGACATTTAAAAAAAAAACAAACAAAACCCCAGCATAACAGCCCTCGGCGCTGGGATGGAGATGGTTTGCCAGCTGATAAGGTTAGGAAATGCTGCATGTTTGCACAGCACCTCACAAGTGGGGCTTTAAAGTCTTACTGCAGAAAGATTGGTGATAAGCAAGTAAAACAACAGAAGCTGTGTCCCAAAGAACTCCTAACTGCCTATGGTATGTTTACAAAAATGTGCAAAATCGGTTATTTTCTGTAAGTAATTTTAGAGGAATCCTCAACACAACTGGCCAGCCCATTCACATACACACTTTTGTACTTATACAGGGACCTGCAGGGGCCTTTCACGAGGGGAAATTTAAACAAAAGACAACGAGAAACACTTCATTATTCCCACCTGGAATCACAGAACAGTTTGGGTTGACAGGGGACCTTGAACATCATCTTGCTCCATGGGCAGGGAAACCTTCCACAATGCCAGGTTGCTCTGAGCCCCGTCCAACCTGGCCTTGGACACTTCACACACACAGGGGCAACCTGTGCCACGGCCTTCCCATCCTCACAGTGAAGAACTTCCCCCTAATATCTGACCTAAACCTGCTCTTTGCATTTGAACCCGTCCCCCTTGTCCTGCCACTCCAGGCTCCTGTCCCCATCCTTTCTGTGAGCTCCCTCCAGGTGCCAGAAGGCCTCAATGAGGTCACCCCACACACCCTCCATTCCAGGCTGAACAACCCCAACTGTCTCAGAACCTCCGGGAAGAATCCCGGTCCTTCTCGGGGTGGGAATCACACCGCCCCTGAGCCTCGCTACCAACCAAACCCAGCACAGCCAACACCGCAGCCGCCCCCCGGCCCCGAGCCGGCCGCAGGCCCCGGGGCGGAACACGGCGCTGCGCCAGCCAGAGCCACGGCGGCACGGTGAGGGGCCGAGCGGGGCCGGCCCGGCCTCACGGCGGTACCTGCAGCGGGTGCGCCTTGCTGAGGTGCATGTTGAGGGCCGGGCTGTTGGGCAGCACCTTCCCGCAGCCGGGCACGGTGCACAGGATGTTGGTCCGCACTTGGGACAGCTCTGTCACCGAGGGCCGCACCAGCTCCCCGGCGGGCGGCACGTCCCTCACGGGCGCGGGGGGCCGCCCCAAGCCCCCGCCACGCCGCCCGGCCGCCGCCGCCATGTTGCTGTCAGCTGCTCCGGCCCCGCTCCGCTTCCGGGGGCGGCGGCCAATCGGCGGCGGCGCTGCTGAATATTCATGAGGCACGTGGCGCGGCCCCGCCCCCGGCCCTCAGCGCCCCGCGGCGGCGGCTGCGAGCGGTGCGGCCGGGCCCGTGCGCGCTCCCGCGGCACAAAGCGCGCACCCGGCGCACCGGGACAAACGGCGAGGGGCAGCCTGGGCACGGCCCCGGGCCGGCGCACACCGCTCCGGGGCTCCGGTGATTGTGCTGCACCGGGAAGTGGAGAGGAGGCACCGATTTCTCCGCTGGTCAGGGCCGGGACGCGAGGGAACGGCCGAAGCCCCGGCGGGAGGGTGGGGCTGGGATTAGGGGAAGGTTCTTCATGCAGAGCACGGCCATCGGAACAGACCCCCGGGAATGTCACAGCAGCAGCCTGACACAGCTCCAGGAGCAGCGGGAGAACACTCTCAGTCACAGGGTGGGATTGTTGGGGTGTCCTGGGCAGGAGCTGGACTTGAGCAGCCTTGTGGGTCCCATAGAATATTCTATGATTTCCTGATATTGGAATCACCAACACAACACTCAGAGGTTTTTCCCCTAGAGCTGGTCAAGTTAAGGGAAAAGATGCACACCAGACTTCGGGTAAGAGCTGTGCCATGGGTGTAGCCCCAGGATGTGTGCTCCT
The DNA here is from genome assembly GCF_028551555.1 of Melozone crissalis. NCBI lineage: Eukaryota > Metazoa > Chordata > Aves > Passeriformes > Passerellidae > Melozone > Melozone crissalis. Next base: position 4,907,893 of record NW_026535785.1, read on the forward strand.
CTGCAGCCCCTGTGCCCTCAGCGGCAGGCATTCTGCTGCTTGGGGACAGCACAGAATAGTTTGGGTTGAAAGGAACATTTAAACATCATCTAATCCAATCCAGAACTTCCAAACTGCTGGAACAGACCAACTGGAATGGGGAAGACAAGACTGGTCTCCACATTCCCCCTTCTCACCTCCTCCATGGGGACACCTGCTCAGCAAGAAGGAACCCCAGAGCTGCAAATGTTTCCTGACAAATTAATAAATGCACACCTCCTTGCCTGGAAATGCTGTGTAGTTCCTGGAATATCCCTGCTTACAGGAAGTTAAGAGATAAAACATCTCTGAAAATCAGATACTAAAAAGGGGATGGAGGCTGCCTTTCCCAGAAACAAGAGGCAGCAGGCCAGGTACTCGCAGTGTTCTAGAGCACTTGGGAACTTTACCTTGATGGTAAATCACTGCCCTCTCAGGCTTTTAGGTTATTTGGGAGAGAGCATTATGAAGAACAAGTTGCACAGAGTGAAATACATGCTGGAATCTTAATGGACCTGAATCCTGGAAGTATGGTGGAATATGGTAAGAGCCAGCTCTTAATGTCTGTCACACCAAACCTGGAATTCTTCCACAATCCTAACATTATGTTAAGTACTTTGTCAAATCAACATTTAAATCACACAGGTGGAATTCCTAAAATCCACTAGCACTAGCAGATAGTCCTAAAGCCATTTTCATGTGTGAGGTATAGAGATGCTGAAAACCAAACCAAAAATCTGTATGTGGTAAGTATTGTTTTCAAGTCAGGCCAAACAAATTTTCATGAAATGACTTAATTTACACATTTATTTACAGTCTACAACAAAAAACATGCCCATACAACCTCTGGAAATATGGCTGCTTCTGTACACTGAGATATTGAAAGTATATTGGATATTCTATATACACCAAGTGCACACAAAACAATCCAGAGAACAGAATTAAAAGTAAAAACTGGTACATTTTAAATGATTCTTCAGACTGTTGCCATCTCAATTCCATAAACTTTGTTCCCAAGCAAAAATCCAGTGGCAGCAGGCAAGGATTTGAGAAGGATCAAACATTGAGATAGCCTACAACCTTTAAGTTCCTCAAAAGAAAATATTGCCTCTTCCATTGTATTCTTCTGAGACAAAATTTTCTAAGACATGAATAGCAACAGGCAGATTTTCAGGTGTTTCTTACTGGCTGTTGCCCTTGGTGAGAATTTGGAAGGTGAATTAATGAATCCCTCCTAAAGCTGGATGGCAGCTTGGTGCTGACATCTGCATTCCAAAAGTCCATTCTCCCCCATGCCCTGGAATAGTCTCAGAATACAATTTTTCTACTTAGATAAAAACATGCCTGAGGTGCTGCCAGGGAGCCCCACCCATCTGAAAGGGGCTGTTCCCATGGCCCAAACAGGGCAGGTGCTCTGTCCAAAATACGAAATACTGGAATACTGTAGCCATCTACAGCTATGATAGCAAACTGAATAGCTACAGCTATTATTGTGCCTTTATAACTTCACAAATATTAAAATACAGTTAAGTGCAGTCATCACATTTAAATTGAAAATAACTATCATCTCTGTTTAAACTTTGCAACTAGCTTTTATTAGTTAAGGCTAACTTCTGTTAAAGACAGCTGTGGAAAAATAATTCAAGCAGAGCCATATTATGGAAAAAACTTTAGGGTATTAAGAAAGAATAACTTATTTTTAAATATCTTATGATGATTTAGATTAATACCAGTAATAAATGAGTTGCATATTTCTCCATGAATCAATTTTAAATTAAGGGCTTACAAAACTTGCTGGATATAAACCTTTTTTCTCTCTAATTTTAAAATAATTCCTAGCTTTATGTGGTATGCATGTAAGGAGTGGTGAGAGTGGTGCATCAGCCATACCTGGGGGGAGAGAGAGACACAGATAATTGCAGCTGTACTCAAGCACTACTTACCTTTAATAACTGTTAATAAAACTGAAACACAAAACAAAACCACTAAAACTAAAACCACAGCTTGAGCATCCATGTACAAACCAGTAATTCTAAGAATAAATTGTTCAGACCTAAGTTTTTAAAGTGGTAACATTTTTATTCTATGTTTCTCTTTCTAAACCAGCTCTGAAGTTGCTCCCTTATGCGAGATACAAGCAGAATGTAAGGTGGCAAAAATATTTAAAACTCTGGAATTTCTGTCCAGAGTATTTCCATCCAAAAATATTTAAAACTCTGGAATTTTTTACAGAGTTGGAACACTTACCTGCTGGTGCCAAGGATTTCAGTGATTCTAAAAGATGGGGACTAGAAAACTTGACCAAACATCTGAATGGCTCTTTTTTATCCAAAACATCCAATTTAGGATCACTTTTAAACATCGTCTCAAGCTGTTAACACAAAATTTAATCAGTGAGTACAAGCAATGAATATATTTTATTTATGTTATTACATATTACACATAAACATTTAATTAGACTGTTTCCAATTTGTAATGATAACATGATTCCAGCTGCAGGAATGTTGTAGTGTTGTAGTAAAATCTGAGGGTGCCACCATGTGGCAGTTTTCTGCTGAAAGCAAGAGCAGCTTGTTCAGCAATACTGTAAAACATTTAAGTATTTCTTGGAATTTTCAATTTGTCTGTTCATGCAATAAAACCTGTGCATCACTGAGAAGTCAATTATGGTGTCATACACAGCATAAGCTTTGTATGTACTTAAAATAACCCTTATTTCTAGGCTTCAACACATTGCTAGCCTAAATCTACTTTTGTTACAAAAACAGGGCAAAATGCTGAGTTCACAGGTCTGAAAGACTGAAACACAATCTAAAACTCTGATCAAATTTCAGCCTGTTTCTTACAGAGAATTTTAACTTCATTTATTTTAAAATGTCCTCCCTAAAGTTTAAAAAACCCCATATATTTTTTAAGTTTGAAATTTCATCTAACTACCATTCCATTAAAATTAGAAAACCCCAAATCAAATGGGTTGCTTTTCCTACCCTGTATTGTGCAAATTCGAGTTTTGGTAGGGGACCACTACCAAAAACTTCCTGGTTCAGTCTGTGGATTCTTTCTTTCTCACTTCTGTTTTCTTCAACTATCCTTATATCTGCTGCAGGGGAAAAGAGTAGGGAAAAGAAAACAGAAAGACAACATTGTCAGCTGCTGCAATCCTGTTTTTCTGATCAGATTATTCCAATGAAAATTTGTAAATAATAATTTTAATGAATTCATTGCAGTCTTTTTTTGGATAAGGTAGTTGTCTCTACCATTTATATTTTCAGCTCTTACCAAGAGAAAAACACAAGCTAATGTGAGATACTGGGCACTGAGTGGATTTAGTTTCCATGTCTAGTACCACTCATGGGAAATACTGACCTCTCCCAGTGTCAGCCAGTATAAAGGCACCAGGGATGGATAACATAATAAAGCATATGTGCCTTTCCTTTTATCAATCTCATTTCACAAGCTAGCAGGAATGACATTTAAACATTTCAATTATACATACCATTTTCTGCATTCCCTCCTTGCAGAGGTTTTGGAGTGCAAGTTTGGAAGTTCTAAATGGAGAGAGAGAGGAAAAATTGTTTTAGTTCAGTTCTACTTTTAGAACCTCTAGCTGAAAAGAACTTTAATATATTTCCTTTTATTTCTTATTCTGGAAGAACGATCTTCCAAATTTTGACCATTACTAGAAGTCTGGAAGCCAACATAATTTTGGAAAAAAAAAAAAAGCCTGTCTTAGGATATTTGTGAACATTTCCCTATTTACAAGTTTTGCATGGATGAGCAGACTAAGCACCCATTCCAACAGCCTTCAACTCGTGGCTCTAGGAAGCCTAATGAAAGGATCCTAAAAAAGCTTAGGACTGAATTGTTCATGTTATTTTTAATCTGAGTTTTGCCATCAGGAATTACAATAATAAAGAGTATATGGGATACCAAATAATTACATCCCCACTGCAGTGTTACCTTCACGAAAGGCTGTCCACCTCAGTAGCTCAATATTATTTTAACTTGATGGTCTCTTGGAAAAGGTGAATTTTCCCCTTGCTAAGGGGTGAGAACTAGGCCTGAAACAAAAAGCAAGACTTAGGATTTACTTGTGAAGTGGCTCACCTGGCTATACCTTTTAAACACAATATCTTTAAGGGAGTTTAAAGAATGACTTCGAAGCTCCATTTCACCGATGTCATGGTAATTGGAAGCAACAATCAGGGCCTTCAAATAAAAATTGAAATTGTTTTAACATCAGACTTAATCATCACTTTCTAATATGTAAAAAAAATAGCATCTCTAGACATTGTGATGTCTTTGTTCCAAGGTAAGCAACTGCCCTTTAACTAGGATTTTCATATCTGAAAAAATGTTGCAGAGATTGTTATACAGATCAGGTTAATACTTAAAATTAATTTAAAATTTTAATATTTAAAAGCATTCGCAGTATTAACAAGCTAAGTCCCCTAGTCTTATCAGCTGAAAAATAAACAAACAGAATCATAAAATATTTGAATTACAACTACAGAAATTTGAGGAAATTTCTAAATAGAGGGAAAAACACTACCAAAGCTGATCATCACAAGTACACAGAAATGATTCCCTGAGGAGCTCATATGCTTAGTTCTTGAAGTTAACAGTGTTATCTAATATTCTTCCACTTCTGTGAGACAATTTAATGGAATACTGCCTTAGACTTAGTTAAGAAATTAAATTCAGGAGCAGTAAGAATCCAAATAAACTGAATTTATTCACAATGCACCAATCCAAAGATTTGGGTTTTGCCTCATTTTTATCATGAGCTAAGGAGAAAAAAAAAAGGAGTTTAGCAAATGATGTTAAGTGAGGTGTCTTTACCAATCCTCTTAAAAGCTAACTCAATTGCAGCTCTATATGACTGAGGAAGTCAGTCTGAGCAGTTTTAATCTGTACCTGACACAGCAGAGGCAAGGTGCTCTTCAGCACTGAGGAAGAAATGAAGACATAGGGAGTCTGTGAGTGGTACACAACATAGCTGGGTTTGTACTGGTTTGGTTTTTTATGTGGTGTTCCCCAGGCAACTCTAATCCAGATTGCATTGTCCTCATACTCCTTAAAGGTGATGGTGACCTGAGAGAAATAGAAAAGTTTTGATTTACCAACACATTTGGGTATCCATAAACATTTTCTTATCTCTTAACATCTCTGTTAACAAGACCCAAGCATAATTCAATACCACTGCATGAATAAGAAAAAAAACACTAAGTGGTGTAAGGATTGGACTGAAATAAAATTTCCACAGAAAAACACCTTACAAATGGGATAAAAAGAAGAATTACCTTTCAAACTCTAATATTGTTTTTCTTCCTGTAAGTATACTTTTTTTTTCTGAAGGTTGAAAATAGAAAATAACTTGTTACAAAAGCACTGATCTCTCTTTTGGGAAAACAACACAAAGATGTCTGTTTAGAAGGAGGGCTAGTGGCAATAATTCCAGCATGTCCATTTTTGGAACTAAAGTTTTCATCAACTTGTCATTTTAGACCTGAGTATTTATATATTATAAATATAATAGAATACACAATCAAAAGTCTAAACATTCCCTTTTCTATTCTTGTTGATTTGCTCCTCGTTTACTTCTTTTCATCGTGACTCAAGTAGGTTGACTTAAAAAAAAAAACCTAAACAACAAAACCCCCAAAATATTGCAAAACTCTATTATGAGAGTGATGTGAACTGCAGCTGATTGGCTGTGAGTGTGATTTGGGTTTGTTGCCTCTCCTGTTGTGAGTGGGAACCCACTGGGTGTCAGGGAGTGACACAGGTGATCAGCCAGAGGCATTTTCTATTCTCTTGCCAAATGAAGCTGGTGAGCTAAAGCAACTAAAGGTTCCTCAAACTGGGCAAAGATTTGATAAAAAACCACCAACATGCTGCCTTTCTTGAAGCCAGTCACATTTTAACACAAACTTGCAATTCATTTCCTTCCAGCACAATTCTGAAGTTGCTAAACCAGATATGCAATACATTTTTCCCATTTCACATGCAGTTCCTATCATTCCCAAATGAATAATTCCATTTAATTCTTGACTCAAACTGTGAGGAACAGTTATGAAAACAACATATTGACACCAGAGCCATGAAGCAAATTTAGAATGGATTTATTCTTACATTTTTCAAGGCTGACCGAAGTCTTCTTTTAAACTTTTCTTTGAAATCTGTTATATCAAAATATTCCAATTCTTCTCCTGTTACATGAGACAAAAAAACCCAACCAGAAATAAGATTTGTGTTTACAAGTAGTTTAGAGATGGTTTTAGTTTTGCTGAAACAAAATTAAGCAGAAAAAAAATAAAGTTTCATAACCTTATACAAAAAGCTGTATTTTAATTCTCACCCATGTGATTGTTATACAGAGAAAAGATTATTATTTAATTAGTAATTATGAATGTATAATTGCTGGAGAAGTTAATGGAAAGTATTATTAAAACATTAAAGGTAATCTCCATTGAAAAATCCATACTAGGCTGCAGTAAAATGTTAAAAATCTCTCAACAGAAAACATCCAGATGAGACTACATGAAAATGTAGGATAGTGGTTAAAATGTAGGATATGGGGCAGCACAGCATTAAATTGCTGAGAATTGTGGGATTACAGCAAGGAAAGACATTTTACCTGACTTTTTCATCTGGTAAACACTCCACATTCTTTTGTTTTGGTAGATGTGGTTGTCTAGGAAAAATAGGAATTGCTCAATAACATAATGTATTATGAAACAAGAAATTAAAGGAACAAAGAATTTTACAATACTTTTACAGACAGGTTACTTTCAAAAATATGACTTCTGATAGTGCAATATAATGTATTAACATTCTTAAACTACCACTCACAGCAATCATAAAAGCAAAATAGATTTTTTTAATTAAAGAGATGCAAAGTTCTTTTCCAATTTGGTGAGTGGTTAACAAAGGGCATCCCTGGGGTTCAATGTTTAAGGAAGGGTTTTACCTCAACTGCCCAATGTAAGATATGTAGACTGTTAGAAAAAACATTGAGATTTAAACTATTGTCTAAACAAGTTGTGGACTGATATTGGAGTTCGGAGTTATATACTTTTGTTATCTTGAGCTTTTTGTAAAAGAGGCCACATCCAATAAGATTCATCTAAAATGTGATGTGCTTACCTCAAATGCATCTGCACCCCACAAGGGTCATCCCTATGTAATTTAGGGCATTATCAACTCACTCAAAAAAATGAATATCATTTAAATTCACTTCATACTTACAAATCACGTCTAGAACTGCTGCTTGCTTGATGTCTGCAGAATTTTCCTAGAAAGAACAAGAGTGCATGATGAACTACATGTCCAGAAAGCCAGATCACACTGTTTATCAAGTGAAAAATAATCTCAGTATTGGTAGTTTAAAGGACATTGTACTGAAGCCCACAGCACACACACTCTCTTCAAAGGCACCACACCTGGTCCCAAGTTGTGAGAAATCAATAATGGAAACTATTTCAGCAAGGTTTCAATGTTCCTCTGTAGAGGCAGCAAGAGGAACATAATCCTTACAGTGTGATGTACAAGCAATTAGAAAGAAAATTAATGGGTATTTATGGCAGTGCAACAGTGACTGGTATTTCACTGTCAGGAGTTTTAACATACTGGTTATTGCTTATTTATGCTCTACAGCATGAAAGGATTTTTAAGAAACTGCATGACACAATTTGTTACAGATACAAGTATTTCAGAAAAAATTGCTATTTTAAAATATGGCATTTGCCATCTTATGAGAATAACTGAAGAGTTTCTTTCCTGTAGTTTGATCTACACTCCAAGTAAGCAATTTTTGAGTAGGAAATTCAAGGGAATCATAACAAAAGTTACAGAATTCAAGATGTAGCAGTAATAACTGCATTCATCTGGGTTATGATATTAAAAACTTCTTTATAAGGCTCCTGGTACACTAAAATCAGAGTTAGATCATATAATTTTTTTGCATATAGTGTGCTGAATAGAAATAATTCTGGCCAAGGAAAGTCAAAAAAAAAATTAAAAGTCTAAAAGATATAAACTAGTGATATCATTACCCATACTAAATAGCTTTAAATCAGGAGTTTGCAATGAGTAGACATCTCAATCAATACCTTTATTTTACAATTTAGAAATACACCCATTTTTTAAAGGTGTAACATACTGAGCTTTTATCTACCATATGCAACTTAGAGCTCAAAAGATATATTTGAATACTTAGTATAGGACTGTTCTACACTCCTACAGATCAGATAAAACCAATGGTGTTACAAGCTCAGCTTTACATTTTCCACACTACAAAGTGCCATTTGAGGCTGCGTTGTGGCCAAAGATTAATGTTTTAGTGTTTTTTCATGATGCTTCTCATGCATCCTATATGTCACTGACATTTTTTGAAGGAGAGAATTTACCTCACAGAGTTGAACAACTTCTTGGGAAATGTTGTCCTTTATCTGGTGGAAATTTAGAGTCTGAAGTTGTGCCTCAGAGAGAAAGCCCCATTTCTGCAGCATCATCTTGATTTCATCCTTTGGGATTTTTAGCACAGTTCTTCGGATGTATTCAGCCACAGTTTCATCCATGATGGAACCACCAGGAAAGCTGAAAGGTTAAAGAAAGTAAGACCAAGCCACAGGCAGGCTCAGGGGGGTACAGAGCTGCACAACTGGCTGACATTGATGGCAGTCCTAAGGGCAGCACTACTACAGAATTAGACAGTGGCAAGTTAAAATACATGCAATAAATTACTTAGACACTGAACCATAGAATATCCTGAGTTGGAAAGGATGCAGCAGGATCAGAGTCCAAGTCCCAGCCCTGTGCACGACACCCCAGGAATTCCACCAGGAGTCCCAGCGTTCATCCAAACACTTCTTGAGCTCTGTGAGGCTTGGTACTGTGACCACTGCCCTGAGGAGCCTGTGCCAGTGGCCAACTCCCCACTGGATGAAAAACCTTTACCTGATATCCGGTCTAAAACCTTATTCTGATATGCAGTCTAAACCTCCTCTGAGACAGCTTCATGTCGTTCCCTGGGATCCTGTCACTGGTATCAGAGATCACTGCCTGCCCCTCCCCTTCCCCTCAGGAGAAAGTTGCACACTGCCGTGAATTCCCCTCTCAGTCTCCCGCTCTTCAAGCTGAACAAACCAAGTCTCGTCACGCCCTTAGCAGTCTCCCTGACTGACCGAGGCCTGGTGCGAGCGGAGGGCTGTTGCTACTGCTGTTGCTGTTGCTGTCTGTCCGGTCCGATGCTGTCTGTCCGGGGCCCTCGCACAGCGGCCACGGGCGCGCAAAACCCGTATCCGACCGAGCAGACCGGATCTGCCCCGGCCCCGCCACCTCACGCCGCTCCCGCGCCCGCCTTTCGAACCGACCAATCAGACCCCGCGCCGTGCCCCGTCCATCCAATCATAGGGCTCCCCGCCCGCAGCCCCGCCCCGCTCCGGCGCCTGCGCTCTCCGCTGCGAGGCGGCTTCCGGCCGGGGCCGTCCGAATTTCTGCGTCCGCCCCGCACCGGGGTGAGTGAGGGGCGGCCTCGGGCAGAGCCAGCGGGAAAGGGAAGAATTCAGGGAAAAGAGGGTATAAAGGGAAACTCTCCCCCCTCCTGCCCTATTCCGTTCCAACCGCCTGGCTTTGTGGGGGGGCCGTGCCGCGCCGAGCTCGGGTCCGCCTTCTGGGACCCTCCGCTCACCGCGTAACGTCCTGCGGAGCTCCCGGAGGGCTTTGGGAGGGCAGCCCTGAGGGAGATCTGGGGTCTCTCCGCTGTGGCTGCCGTAAGCTGCTTCTCCTGTCTGTGTGTCCGTGTGTCCGTCGCTTCCTTAAGGCCTCCCGGGAGCGTTGAGGAGCTGCTTCAGTGGGACCCCCCGCATTAACGTGGTCACAGCAGCTGGCAGCCCCTCGCAGCCCGTGGCAGAACCTGAGCAATGTTTACTTTGTGCGAGTGCCGCCTGCCTTTGGCCACGGGATCAGTTTGCTAGCAGGGTCAGAGCCTGTCTTTTCCAACATAGAAACAAATCCTCTTGATCCCTTTCTCTCTGAAGGGGAAAAGCTGGTTTACACTAACAAGAGTTTGACAGGTTCATAGAATTCTTCTTTGGGAAATAATTAAAAAGGAGATGAGATCGAATGAAGCTTGGTGTGGTGGATGCAGCTGAGGTACGAGAGCAGCTGGCAAAGCAGGAATTTGGTGACAGCACCTTGTCCTTATATAATTGTAGAGTGAGTTGGGTTGGAAGGGACCTCAGGGATGATCTTGTTCCAACCCCCCTGCCCCAGGCAGGGACACCTTCCACTGGACAGGAAACTTTGTTTCATGCTGTCTGCATCTTGTCATTCTTATCTGCATATTCTGCACTATATCCCACAATTTATGCCAAAACTCTGCTGATGTTTCTTGTATGAATACGACCTTACATAATTGCCAGGAAGTGAAAATATCTTCTACTGCTTTACTCAATCACCTATTCAACCTTAAATAGAGTTGTAGAAATTAGTATTCAAGTTGGTGTTCCACCTGCTCTGTTCCTTAGGATTAACACCTTCTTAATTTATTTTGCTAAGTATGAAATCAGGTATGGTGTAGTTTCATCAGGTACTAAAAGCAGGTGAGTTCATTCTGCTGCTGTTATTTATCCTTTCACTGATCACTGACTATTCAAAGCTTTTGTCAAAATTATTTGTGTAGGAAAGAGCATTAGGAATGCAGGATTTCTGCTGAAGTGGCACGAATGATACCTTGAGGTAAACATCAGCCTGTTAGGTTTAGAGCTGGATTTTTTATGCTAAAAATTTATACAATCAATCTTAGAGAAAAGAGGATTTGAGTAAACAAAAAGTTGTTGAGATTGTAAATATTTTTTCCAAACACCAAACAGAACAATACGGTATAACCGAGAACGTGAAACTCCAAATGTTTTGTATTAATCAAGTTAGACAGTGACATTAACCACAAAAAGAAATGTTAAACGTGCAGAGAGGAGTGGTGGGTTTGTTCCCCTCCCTGCTGTGAGTCCCTGCTGGGCTTTGCACGCTCCTGCTGCCGCCTTGTGGGCGTTGTTTGAGCGCCTGCAGCAAATGTTTGTGTTCTGTGTTCCTGTAAAGAGCCTCATCCTTAGGAATACAAGTGCTCAGGTGGCATTTTTCATCAGCAGGGTTGCTAAACAAGGATTCGCATTTTGCTTTAAGAGGTCATTTTTCTGAACAGTGGTTTGGGTATTTTTTACCATTGATCTTAGAAAGTTGAAAAAAAATATGATTGTGTTCTTTTCAAATGGAAAAATAGTAAAACTCAGTTTAAAAAATAGTCTACTTACATATTTTAATTAAATATAGACAAAGCATCTTATGGAAACAATTACCTGGATCTAAACCTTCCCTTCATTGTTGCCCCTCAAGCATGGAAAGATTCAGCATTGGGCTAAGCAGCAAAACTAAAGGAACCTAATTCAGTTTTCCTGCTGCATCAGGGAGCTGGTTAGTTCATATTTATGGGAGTTTCTGTGAAAGGAAAGGAACTCCCCTGGATTCCTGACATGCTGACCTCATGGTTGATTTTGGGAAGAAGTGAGAATGTACTGTAGCCTTTGTTTCTCCACACAGGAAGTGTGAGCAAGTCAGGAGGAGAAATTGGCATGTGGAGAGAAATTTTATCCTAAATTTTGGTGTCAAACATGAAATGCCCACAGTGTTTTTCCCTCCTTTTTTGGGTCAGCCTTTGGTTTCTGCCTCCTTCCTGTGTGTCAGCAGTTTTATTTGAATTCTGTAGTACCTGTAGGTTCCTTTTGCCATTATTAGGAAGTATTTAATGTATTGAACACAAATATAGATCAATTTTCAGATTAGGGATGAGTATCACCTCTCAGTAATTTATGTGTTGATTGCTTTTAGAAAATTTGAGATGCTCAGTCTCCCAAGATTGCTTACAAGGAATGTACATTATTTTTCTAAACAGAAATATTAGTATTGGAAGTTCAGAATCATTATCAGAGAATTTTCAGCTTTAGGCTTTTGAAAAAGAATCTGTTTTATGTTGGAAACAATACAGCTGGAATATTCTATATTTTCCCTACTTAAGGAGAAACCAGGCAGGATATGACACTGGAATGTGACAATTTCTTAATTATTTTTTTCCCAGGAGAATAACATAGATATAGAAACTGGTTTAGGAAGTTGAAAGATTAATTATCTTCATCCATGTTTTCTATGTTCAGAGACTAATAGTTTATAGAAATGTTTAAGGTATTTTAACCAAATTATTGAGATACCTATGTAATGTAATTTTTATCAAGAAAGAAAAAATTGCACTGAATCTCTCATCAAACACATTAAAGGGCAGAACATTTCTGTGCAAACCAGTGAAATATGTCAGTGCCATTATGTAAAGAGATAATTTCTTTACTTCTCTCCAAATAGTCACTTCAGATATTAACATTTGCTTAGCATTTTGCAGTTCTGAAGCAATTCCTGTATTTTCTAAATATTGTTCTTCTACTTCACTTCCAGTATTTCTTCTACAGAAATTGTGTGTTTACCTTGGCATTCTTTACCCACATTTCTGTTAGTAGTTTCCTCAGAGCAATTTATATTACTTATTCACGATTTTTTCCTGTGATTTTTTTGTTCTGTTTTGTTTTCCCAGTATTCTTTTATGTATCAATTCCCTTTGAGTTACCTGTATAAAATTCTGTCCATTTGGAGTTAGATTCTGGTAAGATGGCAACTTGCAATTCTTATTTTTCATTAGAATGTTATTAAAAAGAAACTAAGGAAACCAATGTCCTTTCTTCACACAAATTGTTGTTTCCATTGAAGCTTCTGTTTGTCAGTCATTCCCCTCCAGCAAAAAGATTTCAGCTTTCCCTGCTCATTTATAGACCACTGTCTTATCTGACATTCCTGAACATCAGTTTAATACTGAGCACTGGGAACGCTGCTCTGTCCTAACTTCAGGAGTGCTTAAAGCCTCCAGGGAGGCTCAGAAAGATGTTTTGTTCCTTAGTCCATCACATCCTGCAAGAACTGAGTGCTAGAACTTCAACATTCTAATATTGAATGTTATTTGAAAATTTCAGGAGTACTGATGTGGTGTGACAGTTTAGACCTTTGATTTGTGGTATCGATTTCACAAGAGGGGCCACTGGAAAATCCCTTGGAGTTCTTAGAAGGCTTTTAACTAAAAATGCACCATCACCTCTGGTGGTGGCATTGGTGGCTTTCATCCAGGGTCTGAGAATACTTCTGCAAACAATGGCAGTGATTGCTGTTCTTGGTTTAGAAATAATGACTCTTCCCTTGGAATGCTCCATTTGACCTGCTGGCCTGTGCTGATGTGCATTCCCAGTTTCTCTGGACACTGCTCTGGCTTTCTCCTGACACTGCCAGCTCAGATGACAGCTTTAGGAGGCACAGGCAGAGCTGAATGATGAAGAGCTTTAATAATCATCTGGGTTCCCACATGGTAAAGTAACACACAGCCATGGAGCTGGTCACCCTCTCAGGGGAATGCTAACTCCAGAGCTATCAAAAAACTCTACTGATAAATTTAAAACATATTGACTTTGTGTGGCATGCAATCAAAGGCTGGTGGCAATAACACAGCAGGGTTCTGAATCACTTTGCTGTTACAGTCGTGCTCCTGCTGTCATATTTCTAAAGGTTCATTTGTTAATTTGTTGGAAAGAATGCTTAAGCAACTTGTACAGTTTCCAACAACTTCTGTGCTAAGAGTAAGTGTAGTGTAATATTGGACTTCCAGATAGCATGGGGAAGGTTTTGGAAGAAATCACTACAACACTATGTGGAACATATTCTCATGGTTCTCAAGTGGCTTTTAAATGTTTGGATTTTTAAAATTAAGTTTGCTTGTGGGAATCTAACTCTTGTTAAGCTGAACACATAATGGGAGTACTGGATATATGAGTGTACATATATATTAAGCTGAATATATTCCTTGAGCATTCTAGGAATAGCAGTGGAGATTATAATTGTCAGACCTGCAGCTGAATTTTGGGATTTTGCAATAGTAAAATCTGACCATTGGCTGCTTGCATTTGTCCAGTCTGTCTAGCAGGAGTGTTAATACAGGGCTGGCTGCTCACTGCAGGTTGTGGTGGTGTTTGCCTGGTATTGCAACTGGAGAGGTGATGCCTTTGGGAGAAGGGGAAAGGACAAAATACTAAGCAAACAAACAGGCATCACCCTAATTCAGTGGCAGTATGGACCATAAAAATAAAATTTCACCAAGATGAGCCCATTTATCCTGGTATGAACTGGAGCTTTCTCCTCCCCTTCCTGAACAAAGATGTCATCTTCCTTCAGCCACTGCCATATGATGCTTTCAATCCATTTCAACTGAAGAACTTGCTCCCTCTCCACAGAACCCTGCAAGAAAGGGTGTCCCCCTTTAGTGTTTCAGAAAGAAAACATCACAGAAACCTAAATGCTTCCTTCCACTGTGTGATGGGGTGGGGGATTCCTGTAGGAGAGCAATCCCATTGCTTTCACAGGAGCATGGTGAAAGAGCAAGAGGCAGCAACATGCAGTTGCAAGAAGGAACTTTTCAATTCTTTGTCATTTAAAAAAATACCAATGCTGTTTTGATGAAGTGATTATTGGTTTTTCAAGCATCACCAATGTCTGGATTAGGATTTTTTTGAAGTGTGTAGATAGCTAAAAAAGATGCCAGTTCCCCGAGTGCTTTGAGCTTCCTGTTGTAATCTTTGTAAAAGGTAGAAAGAAAATCACATACACTTAACTTTTTAAAGTAAGAAAACAGAAAATTGAAGTAGGAAGGTGAAAAGATAATCTGGAGTTCAAGAAAGATTAATGCTGCTAGAGAGTCCCTGAAAATTAAAATCTTAGTTTTGTGTTTGTCTGCGATAGCCAAGATTATAAACTTCTAGCTGACTGTTAACATTTGGGTTGTGTAGAAGATCAGACATGTGCTGGGTTTAATGACTGTAACCATTTAATATAAATGATATGATTAACTGCATTTTGATCTCAAATATTGATAAAATAACACAGTGATAATATCTTATGTTAAATCAGACTTGCTAGTGACACTGTTTTAATGTTGGCAGGTGGAAATTTTCTCAGATTCCTGTCCCTGTGCTACTAAAATCATCCCTAACTAAAGATGCATCCAGACCTGTCTCCTCATCTGCACACTGAAGAGTGTAACCTAATTATCAGTCTGCTCAAGAAGTGTCACAGGGAGGTAAGAAGTGTTGAGCAGAGAAAAGAGTGGGTGGGTTGGGGAAATGAGTGTCAGATAAATTAGTGGTGATATTACATGATCATGCAGAGAAAACCCTCCTCTAGGCAGAACAGCCATGAAATATAACTGGTGTGTTTGCACTGAAGAGCTGTCTGATGACTGTGTAAAATCATGCCAGTGACTTATTTAGGAAATACAACATACCTTAACATTTTCTGTGCTACAGCTTAACACTTAGGGACCTGTTTTAAGAACTGGAATAACTTCTGCATCTCTTAGTACTGTGAACCCCTCAAAAATCAATGATAAAATCAGCTTCAAATGTCTTCTTTTTGTATGCTCACAGCATCTCCATCTTCCAGCTGTGCCTGGGGCAGATGATTCAGGGTGGTTAAAGCAGATGTGTGGATGGGGATCCCCACAGCCACAGTTCAGTGTTTGGAGAGATAATTGGGAATTACTCCTTGACTTCCATCTTCTAATTGGGCACCCACTCAAGGATGTGAAATGCTAAGTTGTGTTCAGGCTTCTCCAGGCTCTTCATTGCTTCAAGATTATGGAATCCTTATCTCACTTGTTTAAAAGCCTTTTTATAAATTTGCTTTGTCTGCATCTCCTAAATGTAGATTTGGCCCCTGCATTGAAAGCTTTCTGCAGCATCTTTGCCATGTTGTTAATTATTTTCCCAGTATATTATAAATAGATATTCTGCAGAAATAATCTTGAGGTATTATTGCATAAAAAAGTTAAATTTCATTGTTTTTACCAAGATAAAAATATTTAAGTATTCACTATGATTATGAAAGCTCTTGATTTACACCAGTACATGCAATCTACAATATTTTCACCTCCATGGTTGGTTGTGATGTTGATTCTTTTTTCTAATGCAGTTGGATTCTAAAACAATACAAATGTTAGCTTTATTAGTTTTGAACAGAATTGTAAATTTTTCTTTTCAAAAGCCATTGCAGGATGAGAAGCAAGGCTGATAATTCACAAAATGTGAGAGAAGACATTTTATCTGAAAGATGGGTAACAACATTTTTGCAAGATTTTAATATAGCTAAAGTAACTTATTAAAAAACATTTTCAGCACCACACCTTGTTATGACTTTTAAATTACAGCAATGAAGGGAGCAGAGTTTTAATACTAAAATTCATTTGCAGGGAGTATATTGTTCTGATTTTCTTCAGCAACATGCAATTTGTTTTGTTGGCACTTGGAGTGCAGTATCTTGAAAGATGAGCACACTGCAGTCTGTTGATACCATCTCACAGGTGGTACTTCCATTCCACTGCTCCTGCACAGAACATCTCCAAGCTTTAAAACTGAAAGTTGAATTGAATGTAGGAATTATGCTTTTCTTCTGAGTTCAGAAATTTTAATTTGCCTAAAAATGCTTTATGTAGTTTGAGAGACTGTAGAAACTTTTTTCCTTTCATTTTTTAGTTGATATTTTTTGCAACAACTTTAATGTCATAATGTGGGTAAATGTTCTGTAGCTGGAATTTAGTGAGAAGACTGCAGGTATCAAAAGGATTGCCAAATGACCATCAGTCAGGAGAACAGGCAGCATGTAAGCAGTAAAAAGTGAAACTGCTGGAATTATTTTTTCATAATTGTGAAAACAAATCCAATTAGGAAAGAAAATACATTCAGATTTGTCCTGAATACCTAGGGGAGCTTTCTGTGCTTTGAGTAGGAATGCAGCAGTATTGATTTACTGCTTGCAGGTAGTGAATGGCTGGCTGGCTTTTTGTTTGTGGTTTGGATTTTTTTTTTGTTTTAAATGAATTGAAGATAGAAGTATCATGGAGTTGTGTGATGTTGCTTATTGGACTGCCTTGAGAACTGGCACTAAAGGGTACACCTGAACTCCCTGGCAGCAAGTGATTCAAAGGAATCTGTTGTCAGTCTGACTTATGAAGGCACTGGGAGCAGCAATAATAATCATGCACAGAATTATCTTCTCTTGGTTTTGTTTGAAGTTGATCTTTGCATGAAGAGGAATTACTTTTGTCAGTCTTGTGCTCAGCTGGGAGAGGATGTTTGTGCTGGCAGTCTCAGAACAGAAAGGGTGAGGATGACTTTTGCACACTCACTTGAAAGGGAGCAATACTTTTTCATTTGAAATTCAGTGGGAATGTACTGAAATATTCTTTTTAAATTTAACTCACTGAAATCTGAAGTCAGTGATATGAATGAGTTATTGATGACTACTTGCTGTTTTCTTAAAATGCCAAAATGTCCTAAGAACCTTAATCTGCAATTTAAATTGCCATTCCTGAGGGATGAAAAGCATTATTTTTAAATTGGGTGTCCATTTTCACAACAGTCAATTTGATTTACTTTATCCCTAATCTAGAACCTGTCCTGTATATCAAGTTTTGTATCAAGTGAAGAGAGGTTAATGGGATTCCTATTTGATGTCACTTCTTTTTTTTAATAATTCCACTCTGGTGCCAAGTATGTGCTATAAATAAACGAATTTTTATAGGTAGTAGCTCAAAGAAATGTGTATTGTGTTGCAGTTGTACCACTGTAATTAGTGTAATAGCTATTTTTGAGAAACTCATTCTTTGTTTCCCTTATCATCTCAGCCAAGAATTGACATTTGAGGAATCTGGCTAAATAAACATATGTTAAACCCACTGTATGCACTACTCAGAGTGGAGTTAGCTTGAAATGTGAGTGTTCACCTTGAAATTTAACATGCAGGTATGCAAGTAGAATACAAAATTAAATCTGTATTAGCTGGAATGAAAATGTTGTAAAAGCAAGAGCAGTGTGCAGTAAAGTGACAACTTGTTCTGTGCAACTGCTTCAGCCATCTGATGCCCTTCATAAATCACAGAGGTATAAACAAGCTAATTATAGCACTGCTGTAGTAAAGTGTTTGTCATAAACTTTATCAACCCACTCCTACTTCAGTTGTGTTCTGTTGGGTGAGATCTTGTTCATAGTTTGAATCCTTAATAGTGTTCATGGATCACTTGTATGAATCCATCCAGCTGCTTGGTCAGGAAATGCACATAGAATTTCCTCTGAAATGTGGAAGGGACTTCATTTGCATCTGTTTTGTTCTTCTTGGTCTTTTTTGTTTGAATTCATGAGTTGTCTGTAAGATTGGCTGAGTTGTCTCCATTCATTGTGTAGCTGCAAATATCTACTAAAAATCCCCTCCTTCAGGTCTTCTAAATCACTTGGGTGCTCTGCTGCCAGGTCCTGCCCTGACATTCTGTAACATGGCACCAGCATGGCCCTGAAAAGGCAGTGCCCCTACAGCCATGCATTCTGAGAGTGCTTTAATGCCCAGAAAAATGGAATTGCTCTGAGAAATCCTGGCTAAGAGGACAGATTTCTATGGTGAATACCATCATGTTAGCTGTGGAGAGCCTTCATGAGAACAAGACCTGCAGTTTTTTTAGAAAATAAGGAACACTTAAATGTGGTTAAGGCCCACAATTGAGCTGTGCCATAAAGATGGTAAATGCAGCTTATTTATTAACCTCAAGATCCAGAGATTTTTTTTATTCTGGTTCTGATGTTCCAGTCAGTTAAGCCTGGTGCCTGCATCTTCTGGACCAACAGCACATTGTTCATGCAGCTGGGACAATGGAGCAGTGAGTCCTTTGCCTCTCTGGGTGACCAAGAAATAATGAAAACTAATGCAGGGAGGACATTGCCTCTGCATCACAACCTGGAGTCCAGAGTATTTATTGTTTGTATGTTATTTAACCAAGGGTGAGTGAGAGTTGTGAGACTGACTTCCAGATCAATAAAATTATGTTCTGCATTTAAACAACAGCTCCAGCTTAGGTGTCCTCCTTTGGTGATGCATGGTGAGTTCCTTCAACTCTCAGCCAGGCAGGGGTGGCTCAAGTGAACTTCAGGGGCAGCTTGAACCTCTGCCTGCTTGGGAAAGAAGTTGCCAAACACCACTTTTCACAAGAAAGGGAAAGGAAAAGACCAGGATATGTTGAAAAATGCAAATGAATTTAAATAAATACAGAGCTTCAGAGGAAAAAACCTTTGAATTGTAATTTTTTTTTCTCCTTAACTCATCAGCACAATGTTTTGAAGTTTTTTGGCCACTGCAATGATATTGACCGTGAGATGAGGAAGTGCTTAAAGAAAGAGGTGAGCAATAAATTATAAATATTGTGAGTTAAATGCTTAATAAAAAATGGGAGAGAACTAGAGTTGTTTTTTACTAAGTAGTATGAATCAATAAATTCAAGCACGTTCTGCTGTGGGCACTTGAGACCAAATCCAAACTTTTAAAAATAAATTTGTCAAATAAAATCTGGCATTAACAAATGGCATGGTGTATTTTTGATATACAGAAATAGGCAAACACATTTTAATGAAACAAATATTGCAGATAGGAACTGATGCTTCACAGATTGCTTCTGACTTTTTTCTTAATTTTTTTTTAGTAGTGGTATTTGCACAGAATTTAATATAAAGCAGTAATGGTCACTTCTGCATAAATAACACTTAAAGCTGAAGTCAGTTACACTGACTGAAACTGCTTAATGAGTTGCTGAGTTAGGCCCTAAATGAAAATATCTGCAGATATGAAGGAATGAAGACAGAGTTTAGGTGGATTAACTGTTTTAATAGGCACATTTTCAGAAGAGTGCTCTTTATATTTATGGTAGTTGTACCTACATGACAGAACATATAAATGAACATTTCACACACTTTTTAACTTTAAACTGTACTTTCTAATTTTTACATAAATTTCACCATACTAAAAAGTTTCTTTCCACATAATCTTATTATTCTTATTTTTTCTTCCACTGAAGCCTTTCCATTAGAGGAGTTCTTGATGATTATATTTATTTGCCTTCTTAAAATGTGCTTATATTGATATGCCATTACTAGGAAGCCCCTGAAAGGTTGTTCACCAATATTGAATAGGTAAAGATGTAGTTTTTAAAGATCCATTGTTCTCATTCTACATAAAAGCATGGATGGGTTATTGAAAAATTAAATATTGGCAAGGGAAAAAGTTAAACATTCTGTAAATGTTAAGTAATGTTTTGGGTCATTATTTCAGTTATAGACCAATCAGTATAATGGATGAAAAACTACAAATCCTTTTCAAAATCAATTTCTTTAGTAGTTTATTACATTATATAGAGAATTGAATATTTGTGGCTTACTTGGGTTTTATTCTTGATACCAATTATTAAAATATTGAACAAATATATGCTCTAACCTAAGGACAAGAATAATTTTCTTCTCATGAAATACATATCAAATGGTGCATTGATTTTTAATTTTTCATTTATTTGAGCCATGAAAATATTTCCTTTTCATTTGCCATGAAAGAAGGGCTCTTCAAGATTCTCCTGGTGCAGGGGGTACTTGAAAGCATGATGATCTTATACAAGTATCTTAGCTGTGAAGGCTTTCTTGATTGCATTTTATACTGGAGTCCTCTGTTGTGGTTCTTGTTTAAACCATTAAAAATCCCCACATGCCTTACACTCTCATTCAATCCAAATTTGTCTTTGTTCCTTTCATCTTGGTATCCTTCTTTATCTGTGCTTGTAGTTAATGACCAGGATCAAAAATAGACCAAGCCTGTGATGACAAATTCATTTTTCAGAAGGCAGATCCACATTAATCAGTATCTTGCAAAAGGAAAAGAGCCTGACCTGTGCTCTAGAGTAGCACCAGTGCAACTTTTTTTTCCTAGTTCATGTGTGAAGTGTAGCTGTGTACATTAGATCACTGTATAATTAAGTTCCTCCTTAAGATTAACTGAATATTCATTATTAGAATGTTCTAAGGCTCTTTAGCTTAATAACCTCAAACTTAGAAACCTGTATTTTAATGGAACAAATGTTAATTTCAAAGTACAAATGTTAATTTCAAAGTAAAAACAAACCTATATCTAGATATTAACAAGAGCTGTATTTCTAACACATCAGTCAAATGTATTGTTTCTGTTCCTGGGTTGTTGAAGGCGAAGGGAGATGACCCATCTTTGTTGATCAGCATCAACTCCAATTTATTGATCAAATCAGCCACCTTTTATAACAGTGTTAATTAAGCTAATGCATATTGCAAAATTCGAGCTCACGATGGGCTACAGAGAAAACTCTAACCCCTCCTTTTGTTTACAATACCTGTGGTTTGTTTATTGAAACCAAGACCAGTGTTCTCACCGTGATATGAAAAGTTCTCAAAACCTTCATATCTGTTCCCAGAGCAGCCAAGGACAGAATGTTTACCTGTTATGACAAGACTGTCTGAGAATCTTGTTGTTTATAAAAAATGTGCTTGAGAACCTAATTATTTACAGAATCAAGCCTGGGAACTGCTGCTTTACAGCTGCCTTTTACTTTTCCATCAGCTGTATACTTTCATGGCCTCTTTCTTTAAGCCATGTTTGAACCAGGCTCTCCACACTGGGTAAAAAATGCTTCTACAGTTTTAAATTTGACACATGTGTTTAATGATAACAGTTGATGTATTAATTTCCTTCTCTGACTTGCAGTACGAAGAAAACAGGCGCAGGAACCGGGAGAAGCGACAGAGGATGATGAACGCGCACAGAGCCGCAGAGCAGTGAGCGCTGCTGGGGCTGGGCAGCTGCAGCTCCACAGGGATGTCACTTGTCCAGCCTGTGGTGTGTGAGATGGTGACAAAATAAAGGCATCTAATGCATACTCATTCCCAGCAAGGCAAACAATGTGAAAAAAATAAATACCATACATCACTCACAACCTAAGTTAATTTTCGACCTCTAAAAGAAAACTACGGTGGCAAATCTTTGTTCTGGCATTTTTATGGTTGTTAAGTAATGAGGAGTTGGTGTGTGTGAGGTACTGTGTGTTCCCCACTTTGTACTGAGTTGCATTTATCTCCTTGTGTTTAGCAGTTTCTTTTTCATATCATAGGCTTTGTAGTGACTTTCTGTTTGTTTTTCATTGCAAAACACTAAGTTACTTTTTTCATAACTTTTTGTAGTGTTGTGATAACACTTTTAAACGGATTAGGAAAGAGAAATTTTAAACAGATGTGGCTTGAAATTGGGAATTTCCTATCAAGGAGTAATTGGAGTTCTAGTATTTTTATGGGAGCTAAAAGGATGAAGCTACTGTCTTCAGCTGAGAAGATTACAAATCCTCCCTGCCAACCATATGTACAGTGTAGACTGTTGTAAGACAATTTGTTCATCATACCCAAAACAAGCGGCTTTAGAAATTCAGAATGGAACATTTCCAGGGATTTACAAAGCTTCCCCTTGATTTTTGTTGAGTACAATCAATGTGTGCTGAGTGATTTTTGAAGAGGAGTGCCGCCAAAAAGATAAGCTGAAGTTCTTCCATTTTCTCTGGTACAAAAGTAAAATCACATTATGACAATTGAGGTTGAAGCAAAGCTGACACTGAAGTGAAGAAAAGTGTAACTTTCTCAGGCAAGTCCATGTGTGTTGTGTGACCAGGTTGCCTTGTTAGCCTATCAAAGGTGTTTATTTTCCATCAAACTGCTGGAAGCCCAGAACAAGTCTCAGAATTCAGAAGATTTGATATCAAAACATACACTGGTTTGTCCACTGGTGGAGCTGCTTCTCTGTGTGTCTGCTGGATCCGCCTTACTTTTAAATAATGCCTCTGTTCTGCCTAGCAGCAAAGGACTTTTTTAAAATATAAATTTTGTTGAGCCAAATATACAAAGTATCTAGAAAACTTTTGGAAAAAAGGTGCCTGTTTTACAGTGAATTACATGATTTGTTGTAAGAACCATTGTTGATACTCAATCTTGAAATTGGTACGTGCCCCTGTTTTTGGAAGAAAATGGTATTTTGTGAGCTCTTTTGAAGGGTGAATTAGAATAATTTTATTTTTCAATACCTCGATGGACCCAATTAAATCAGTAAAATTAAACCACAAATGTTTTCAGTGACAGCTCCAAGCAAAGCTGAAGCAATTGTTTCTGCATCTTGACACGATGTTTGTTTCTTAGAACAAGTAAATGATGCACTGCTTGGATTAGTACTTGAATAGTTGGAAGTGGTGCAGCCTTTATTGGTATTTTTCAGAGTATTTTGAAAGGGTACTTTGTAGTGAACTCCCCTGTCTTGGAACTCTGCATCCATGGTACTTCTTCCATTTGAGATGACACAACCTACTTCAGGCAAGCTCTTAAATAGGATTTGTAGCCTTTAAGTAAATAAATAAATTGAGAATTGTTCCAGAGATTAGGTTGAGAAGCTGATAGCTGAGTGCAGAAGCACTGAAGCTTTTGTTTCCTTAATCAGCTTCTGTGAGTCCCAGTCTTTCACAAAGCAACAAAATAAGAAACCAAGAGCCACTTAACACAGCTCATTAGTCAGAATTGTGTTTGCAAAGATCAATGTGCTTAGTGAATGAAAGACCAAATGGCACACACAATTCCTATTGATACTTTAAACTACATTTATTTATAAATCTATTTTACAGATCAGCTTTGTTTACTTAGTGAAAGTCTGAGCATGGTCTTCCTTCTGTTTCTCTTTGCTAATTGCCCACTAGTAGTGTGATATGAGAGTGCCATTGATTCCTGTGGGTTTTTTTCCTTTTGTTTGACAGAGAGTTCATGTTGCTAATTTGATCTTGAAGCTGAAAAACACTGGTGTAAAAATACTGATCATTTATCTGACAGAGAAAGGGGTAAGGGTGAAATAGTAAATGTGGGTTTTTTTTCTTGTTTCCTAAAGCAAGCTTGGGTGAAATAAACCTTTTCTCTACAGACTTTGAAGACAGTTTATTGCAATGTCATTTGTGTATAGGAACATTTTGCCCATTGTTCTTTCTGACAGATTGTATTTGAAAGAGAAAAGAGATTTCATGGAATTCGTGTTGAATTGCATGTGAAAAGCTCGTGTGTTTCATGTTGGAAAGTGAAGAAGGGGGAAAGAGAAGGGGGAAATGGCAGCTCTGGCCATAACAATGAGGATTTTCCATATTGAAGTGTCATAAAAGTCTAGGATACATGGACAGGAGGAGGACAGAGCAAAGGGAATTATAACTGTCCAGCAAAATCCCTCTAGTTTTATTTGTAGTGTACTTTCTCTTGCTGGAAAACTAAATGACATTCTGTTTTCCTTAATTTTTAAAAGTTTTATATTTTAGTAAAAGGAAAAATATTCTGCTGAATAGCAGCAGCAAAGTCGAAGAACAACAGGGTGAGTTCTTGCTCTGGTGTTAATTTCTTTATACAACAGGGCTTGTCTCCTGTTAAACTGCAGTGCTGAATGTTAATATATTATGAATGTACCACTCATCTTTCCCTGTAAACTTTAGCTGGTAACATCCTCAAGGAATTATGTCCTTTGTTGCTGATACAGATGATGTGTCATTTCTATACCTTGAAGCAAAGCCTTGATTTAGTTGAGCTGACTGTACAATTTGGGAGAGCACTAGTCCTGTGAGTTAGTTATTTCCTCTGTTACTGGAAGTCACTGTAATGAATATTTCCAATGTATTATGCACTTTGCTGAAGCTCCACACCTCATGTATAAAGTGTATTCAACAGTCAGGCATTCCTGATTTTGGCACTGCTCATGTTTTAAAAAAATTCATGACATCTAATACAATTTTTTTTCTGATATAAATGAAAACACACTTTTGTGGAATACCTAAAAGGATTTAGGTAAAAAATGGAAAACTGGAAACTGATACCACATTCTGACAGTTGAGTTAAAAATGAATTATTAACATTAGTGCTTAAGCAAAAGAGATTCTCTACCGGGACAACATAATGGATTTTAGTGCTGCAACTTAAGTTACACATTGAGTTTTATTAGCATGGATTAGAATGGAGCATCAGCAAATCTTCAAATGCCCTGACGAGTATGGGTACGTGTGGCTAAGTTACAGTAGCGCTGATACCCCCATGTCATCCCCAACACTCAGGTGCTGAGAGCACAGGCCGTGTTTTATTCGCATGACATTAGCGGGCTAATTTCTACAAAAACCTTTGATTGGAACACGTTTGCTTTGATTTGAAACCTTGGCTGCCAGCAGCCGGACACTTGAGTTGTTCCACTTGAAGTAGATGTGATTTCCCCTCCAGCCCCTGAAGCGGCTGCTCCCCGCGCTGCCCTCACCGCGCTCCGGCCGTGCCGCGATGCCTTCGGTGACTGCGGCTCGGTCCCGGCAGTGCCACTGGAAACCCTTCCTTACAGACTGCCAGGAAGAACATCGGGAATGCTTTGGTATTTTCCCCGAGGGCTGGCAGAACTGCTCGCTGTCAGCCGACAGACACCGGACGTGATCGTGCCCTGAGCGGGGCGGCGGCCGCTTCGGAGCTGCACAGAGCGGCCTGCGCTGCCTCCCGGGGCCGGCTGTCAGCGCTTGGCGCTGCGGGACCACCGCGATCGGCAGCGCCGTCTCCTCTCGCCGCCTGGCAGCCGGGAACGTCGCCAGGCTCGGCGGCCACGACCGGTTCCCCGTGTCCTGTGCCCCGTATCCCGCTCTCCTCATCCCGCGCCCCGTTCCGCACCCCGCGCTGCGGGGCTCAGCAGCGCCGCCCAGCGGCCGCTCCGTCCCGCGGGAGGCGGCGGCGTTCCCGCCGCGCGGGCGGGGCCCCCTCAGGCCGCACCGCCATGTTGGTGGGTGCTGCTTCTGCCGCTGCCTTGCGGTGTCGAGGTGTTGGTCTGTGCTGAGGATTGGCCACAGTCCTTGTAAGAACCGGGTGCTGGTGAGGTGCCATCGCACCTAGATTCTGTGCAGTCCAACCACAGTGCCTGCCTCAGGTAAAACGACATCCACACTCTTCCCTCATGGGCCAAAAGTTGTCCCAGCTGATCCCCGTGCTCTGTATACTTTGGGGATGCTGCTGATTGCTCGTTGATGTGAATTCTCTTGCACAATCCTACTCCTGTTTATCACCCAATGTTTTTATTTATATAAGTCAAGTCCATGTTGTGCTCAGAACAGCACAACAGTGCTAATTTCAAGTGTTGAAATTAGCAAACGTGGTTGGACTCTGCTGTGTCCAGCACTGAGCAAGGCTCTGGCACAGGGCCTCACGTGTAGCCACAAACCACAGCAGGGATTGACACTGACAGTACCAAAACCTCATCCCTGTGGTATTTGGTAGGGTTAGAAAACTACACCTCTGTGTCTTCCTCCCCCTGGATTGGTAGTTACAGGTGTAAGAGATATTTTAGAAAGAGCTGTGTTGTGCCTTAGTACAGCCACTCCTGTTTTCCATAGTTCAGCAGAATATTGGAACTGGCTGATGCACCTGGCTCTGGAAGCAGCCAGGAATAAAAGATCATCCTCAAAGATAACTGGCATGGATGAAGTTTTGATTTATTAGTGATTCATTTTGTGTAGCTTAATGATTGGTTTGTCACTTGCTCTGGGTATTCTGTAATATTGTAATTATTTATTCAGTGGCACCTTAGACCATGCATGCAATGCACAAAACAATCCACCTCAGCTGTCTGTTAATTGAAAACTGCAGCTTTTAATTCTTAACTTTCCTGTAGCTTTCTGAGCTACATATTTGTGTGGCTTATTTAGCTGTGTTTTGGTTTGGTTCATATTCTAACATTCCTGGTAATGAATATATAAAGTACTTTGTGTCTAAGTGGCATTAGTTAGACAGCTGCGGTTACAAACAACCCACATAATCATACTAAATCAATATTAAATGTGTGCTACTGAATAGTTGTCTTTGGGATGCTGATGGTCCCAATTTAATTTAAACTTCATCCCACTAGTGCTCCAAGAAAACCTCAGAGGAAAACAAATCAAAAATCAAATCCCCAAATGAGTAACTCCGAAGGGAATAACAGATCTTTCATAATTGGTCCACAGTGGCTTCATTTAGGTGGATGTACAAGTGTGTGGTGTGTGGCAGCAAACACTCCAAAACCTCTTGGCTGTTCACTGCAAGAGAGGGAACAACTGTGAAGAATGGGTGTCAAGATGCTTTTTTTTTTTGGTGATAAGTTAGTTTATTTGAACTAGGAAAATAGAAAAGGCTCATTTGAGTTACGGTATTTAATGTGATGAGAAGATATAAATACTAGAAGTTTCTTCAGAAAGCCACTTTGTCCTCAGTGTGATGCAGCTGTGCTGCTGTTGGTTCTGTTTGCAGGATGGCCAGGAATAGATGGTGAGGGCTGGAGAGGGGCAGCAACAAGGAAACCTGACACTTTCCTCTGGAGCTGCTTGGTATTCAAAATGGAGACTCTTAAGTCATCTGGTTATAACAATAGCTAGACATTCTCCCTTGGATTTTTTTTTTTTTTTTTGTGCTGGGCTTGTGTTCATGGGCCTCTGTTTCTGTTCTTGGGGCTGTGTTCAAGGTGAGGGCAAAAATGATTTAGTTGATCTAAATCTCCTGCTTGGGAAATTGCAAATTATTGCAGGGAATGCGCATTGAGTGGAAACCAATTCCAGTGTCCAGTACTCACTGGAAATGTTGCAATCTCTTGTTGTTAATTAGGTGTTAAAATGTTTTAGAAGAGACTGCACACATAAGTTGTGTACTAGATGTATTACAGGAGAACAGAAAGTGAAGATACCTGCAAGGGAAATGAGAATTCTGCCTTTGAACAGAACAGCAGGAGGGGAGCCTGGCAGTATGAAAATATGTCTTTTAATAGATTGAATATCTGAGGAGGAACTTGGGACATTAATCATCAGGACTTTTATTTGGGGCTTGATGTAGTTACAGATCATCAGGCCAGTTCTAGTGTGTTGTGGTGCTGCTAAGGTGAAGTTTCCTTGTGTTCTTACACCAAAAATGATGTTTAAGAGATGTAGGTGATGCCTGGCAAGGATGAGTCAGGTGGACCTGGGTGTCTGCTGTGTCCATTCCTTAGTTGTGTTCCTTCCATTTGTGCTGCTCCAGAGGGTGCCCAACAACCCCTGTCTGGTTTATTCAATGGAGCTATTAAAGAATGGGAAGAGGAAAAGGAAAAGGCAGAAGTGTTGGATTGTTGAAATTATTAGTAGCATCTCCAACTAGATTTGGAGTGGTGCTGTGTGTGTGCCTGTGCACCTATATCTGTATGTGTATAAATGTATAAAAATGGAAAGAAAGGAGATGACCTTTTAGCCAACATTTCCAGTTTGGAAGGGTTTTGGTCCTTGTTCTCTCAAGCTGTCTGATGGATCAAAGCCCAGCAGTAACACAACACTACAGCCTTGGTGAGGGTGTTGCTTTTATTTGGGGATTTTGATTCACCATATGAAAAGTGAAAAAAATACTACCAAAAATCAAGAGTGGAAACAAAATACATTAATCTTTCTGTTGTCTTTTGAGACACTGCAAATAGGCATTTTAATTTAGGTGTGTTTGACTTGGCTTTGACAGTGAGAGAAGCTAAAATAGCTTAGCAGGAGCGAGAAGTTTTGAATTCTCATCTGCCTCTGTGCTAACCTGCATTTTAGAATTATTTCAGCTAAGTGCAGAATTATGTTCTGAATCTTAGCATTCCCAAACAAATCAGATCACTGATGTACTGACAGATGTGAATAGTGTAAAAATACAGCAAATAAGAATTTTGCTGTTTTTCAGCCCATGGGAAAGGATGACTGACTAGTAGATTTGCATCTAGACTACACAGATGCTAAGTTTTTTTCCTTAAATAATTACAATAATTTCTTATAACAAATACCTTTATTTCAATTTGATCAGCAATGAGAAGTAATGCAAGTTATTTTTGTCAATGCTATAAAATCTTTTAAGTTATTATGGCTTACTCTTCAAAATTAAATCGCCATGTTTCATCTTCATTTGAGCTTTCTGCAGAAGTGGGGATGGATAAATACTTGAGCACAGCCCCTTGGGCTCTGTGGTACATTGCAAAGATCCAGTATTTGGCAGATAAAGCCAAAATCAGCCCAGGGAAGCCTCAAGTCTCTTGAGTCCTTTAGATTTGAGCTAGTGATAGGCTGCTCCAAAAGCCATGGTATAAACAGCTGTGAGCCTAAGTTCAGATTCAGATCTGGTTCTGTTTTACAACTTCCTCTTATCTTTGTAAGCAGAACCAAAACCGTGGTTTCAAGTCTCTTTTGTCCTGAAGATTAGATGCATGGGCTTGAAACTTAAATCCAGATTTGGTGGTTTAGGTTTATGCTAATTGGTTTTTTTTTTTCTTTTTAAAATGAAACCAAAGTATGAACAACCTCAGCAGCTGGCCAGACAAGCTGCCATCTTACCATACCTAAATTGGGATTCTCAGTCTAAGTGTAAAATTGGCCTTTAGGAAAGGGAAGAACACAAGGTGCTGCCCTGAGACAGTTGGCAGGTGGCAAACACAGAGAATTTTCCTCCAGACCTGTGCTGGGCCCTCAGTCTTGCCTTGAAGCTGCGTCCTGGAGTGATTGTGTGTCAGTGGTGCTGAGCAGGGAGTGCCTCCAGCACAGAGAGCAGCTGTACACACACAGAGTGGGGGCAGGAATCCAGTACACACACCAGCCATTTTCTCTTACAACGGAGAATGTAGCCAGGGAATTTGTAATTGCTGTTGATTTGCTGCAGAAATTGTCCTCTGCTATCACATTCTTTTCACAGCAGTGTTAGGGAGTTCTTTCAGTTATACATCTTTTGAAATTGGTTTAAAAAATTGTATTCTTCTTAGTTTACAAACAGGCACTGGCACCAGACTAGTGGCTTTGTTTTTTGCATGGTTGTGGGGAATTGTTTCATTCTCCTTTCTGAGTCCTCTTTCTCTAGGTCAGCAGCCAGCAGTGAGGAACATCAAGTAAAAATAAAACTCCTATTTTTAGTTCAGCTACATAATGTCCTATTTATAATTCTGAAATTTCAGCTACTACCTGGTCCCTTTCAATTCAATGAACCATCTCTTCTCTGTTAGCCCTCATTGCTCTTTTGTCACATCTGCCCCTTTTGATTCTCCTGCAATGATTTTTGTAGGTTTGGGGATGCTTTTCCAATGGGGCTTTTAATTCTGCAATTCTGGACAGTGCTGAAGTGATCAGTTCAAGTAATTTGACTAGAAATAAGGGCAAGTAGCAGCTAGCAGGGGATACTCAAAACTTGACATAATTCATCCTCAAAATTTTAACACCATGAAACTCTTGGGCGGGGGGGGGAAGCAGCTGCAATCATAATGGTATATCAGTTGATCCAGATAAATATTTTCTTCTGCTTTTAATCTCTCATGACTATGAAAACATGATACTGTAACTTCATTTTCCTTAGAATGATTCATGACAGTCATTTTCTTCTTTCTCCCCCTTTTGTTTTGTATAAATTTTAACACAGGCTAGTGAGAGCGAGACAGAGAAGAGCACATACACAAACATCTCCTGGCTAGCCAATAAAGTGCCCAGGATCTGGAAGTGAAATGGTTAAAAGTGTGTTGAAAACCTCAGAGTGTAGCTGAAGTCTGGGGTTTTGGCCAGTAAAAGATGGCTCTCAACACAGGACCTTAGGAAAATGCATTTGTCCAAAGGCAGATTTTCCCTGCCCGCAGTCTTGGAGATAAGGGGGGAATTGTAACAGGAATAGTTCCAAAATACATTTGTCAGCTCCAAGAGCAAGAAGGAAATGTTGCTGTGCCACTGGGTGAGGTTCTGCTGCCATCAGAGACTGGGCTTCAAAATGGGGATTTCACTCCGCTTAAACCAAAACTACTGTAGAAAAATTCCCAGTTAGAAGCAGCTTATGAAATCAGATAGACCCTATTATCCACTGGGGACCAGGCACTGAAAACATTTTATTTATTTCCTCCATATGATGCATCTCACTTGAAAGAAATGAAATGACTTGTAAACCTCCAGCTTTTCAACAGGGTTGAGTCATGCTGGAGACTGATGAGAAGTTGGATGGGGGTGGAGGAGGAGGGAAAGTAATTCTGGTAATGTGGAGACCTTGTCATTGTGTGGCAAAGTTGGAGTTTTAAGAACCATGATTATGCTGGAGCAGAATTTCTGCACGATGTGTGTGATACTTGGTGCTGAGCTGTGCTGGAAACTGAATAAATAGATTGAGCAAGTACTGAGCCAGGCACGGTCACGTTGTTGTAGCAGAGGTAGCAAAGTCTGATGGCTGCAAACAGCCGTTCTTCAGGAAAATGGGGAGCTCCTTTAAAAGAGCAAAATAATATAAAAGCACAATTTAAACCCCCGAGCAACAAATCCTGTAACCCACAGCATTCAGTGGCAGAGCTGCAGAACACTTTATGTAATTAGATTCCAGGTACAAAGAGCTCTGCATTTCACAAAATTTCAGTTATCTTCTGAACAATGACAAAAAGCTATTGTTTCTTCTTGTCCTGTTTCATCTCCTTGTTTGAATATAAATCCAAAGAGAGTTCCTCCTTCTCAGACAGCTCTTTTTTTCTCCTTCTTTAATATGCAGAATAAACAATACAAAGTGGAAATAAGTGAGGTATAAATAAAGGAAAAATATCTATCTTATGACTGCTCTGTCTCAAAATCTTCATCTGTATTTGGGTAAAAGATTCTTTTTGGAGAGAAAGGTGATGGTTAGAATGAGGTTAGGTGGGATAAATGTGTAATTCCATTGTTATATTTAGTATTGCAGTGTCTGTGAGCCAAGAGAAAGGTAGCAGGGTGCAGGTGTGCAAAAGAGGAATATTTGAGGGTTGTCAGTTCCTGCTTGAGGAGAGGCCATATGAGTGAATGAGGTCGACAGAAAGGTGAAAATAGGCAATGTGAAAAAGGGATGGAGTGAGAAAAACCCCTTGGAAAATGTCCCCAGGGTGTGAAGGCAGGAGGAGGGAGAACAGGGCACTGAATGGAGCTCTAAAGAGAGGGGCAAGGAGGAAGCCCAGGGTATAAACTGTACCAAACTGAAGTTTTAGGGAGAGATGGGGAATTGTGATGTCCAAGATATCAGTGGGGGTGTGCAAGAGATTTGGAGCAGGCAGTGCTGGGTCTGGGATTTACAAAGGTCAGCAGTGATGCCTGGGACAGCTGTTCTAGCAGAAGCTTGAGACTGCATTTCTGTAGACATGAGGTGGAGACTCACAGCAGCTTCCTGAGTAAAGAGATTCCCATTTTTAACCTTCTTTACTTTTAACAAGTTGTGATAATTTCATGTCTTGTAACAGACATCCTCCAGCTTTTCATCAAGTGACTAATTCTGCACTTTCTACAGTCATAAATGATGTGTGTTAGATGTGACCATTCCTGGCAGAGCTCCTGGTTCTTTTTCCACAAAGTAACATTTGTTTGCCTTTTACCTAATAACAATCAAAGCAATGAAGACACTGCTGCAGTATTTTTGAGGTATTTGGAGTGTATACTGCCACGCAATACATTCACTGCTCATTGCATTCTCCAAATAATTTATTTTAAAGACAAACACCCACCTCTTTCCTGAACTCCCTTCCTCCATTCACCTTTCACTTTGACAAGAAT
Source organism: Melozone crissalis (assembly GCF_028551555.1). Lineage (NCBI taxonomy): Eukaryota > Metazoa > Chordata > Aves > Passeriformes > Passerellidae > Melozone > Melozone crissalis. The sequence goes on from NW_026535785.1 coordinate 4,940,510, forward strand.
CCTTTCCAAAGCAATCAGCTGGATCTGACCCAAGTACAAAAATGCTAAATTATGCCATTGTTCTGTTTTCCTGAAGTATTTTTTCCACTCCCTGCCCCTTTGTTTAATGCAAACACATTTGATCCTGTCCCCGTGGCTTTGTAGTACACAGCACATACATTCAGTGTAGCCTTGCAATTATTTCTGTGTATTTAATTTCAGTATCACTTTTTGTAATTTGTTTTCATAAACTTTTAAGCAGTTTCAAACTGGTAAACTTTTCAAAGCTCGTGCTCTCCATGTTTCTGGAGCCTGAAGTGGCACCTTGGTATATTTACATCCACACATGCAATTAAACTTCTTCTCTTAGAGACTGGTTTAGGACAGGAGAAAAATAGTTTGGAAAACTTGTCATTCATAGACCCCATGGTAATTTCCTCCATTCATGTTAGGGAAGAACAGTTCATGGAGGCAGTGATAGCTTTAAATATTTTCTCTTAATTAAATGAAAAGCTAGAAATTCTAGAACATAAAATGTGACCACTGCACACCTGTGCTCTGCCTGCTGTGATGAAGGGTCCTGAGAAGTAATGACAAAAGTGTGTGAGAACAGTTCACATCCCTGGATCTTTGATTCTTTAAGGTCACCAGTGCACTGAATGGCAATGAAAACACTCTCCATAAGCAGAGAGGATTTAGGAATGCAGCTGATGAATGATTTCTTATGGTGATACAACTGTTCAAGCCTGTCTCTCTTGGGCAGTAATGGAACAGATTGGGTTTGTTCCCTGGGAAAAGGGACCAGTGCCTGTCTGTTGGGCTGGATCAGCCACAGTTATCAAATAAAACTCAAAGTGAAATTCCACCAGGAAGGCAGCTGATCCTCTTTTTCTGGCATGTGTGAGAATTATGACTGGAACAGTGCTTCAGTTTTTGCCTTAAATGTTTTTTTTTTTTTATTAATATGCAAAAAATCACTAAGATACATGAGAAATACAGATTCCTTTTGATATTTGAATATGTATGAGAAAGAGAAGGCTATTGTAGGGGACATCTTCATATAAGAGAGTCTTATTCACAGGAAATTGGGAGCATAGTTCAGAGAATATACTTAAGAATGCAGCATTGAAACAGCCAGAAGAGGATGTGTGATGAGAGAGTGCTGCACTCATAATAAATAGAAATACAATGCCACTGCAGCCAGTAATGACATGGAAAACAGTATGGAACTGTCTTCCCCTGAGATGGAGATGATGAAGGAGAGATAAAATAGGAATTAAGCCTGAGATACAAACTGTGCCTTCAGAATCCAGAGGTTGTTCATTAAGTATGTTGGGTACTGAGAGCCTTTGAGATACTGTCTCTTCCTTGAATGGTTGAGTAAAAATTATCACCAAATGATTGCAGAGAAAACTGTTCTTCTTATTTTGTCTTTAAGTGAGGAATCTCAAAAATTATTTCCTAGATGGAAAACAACTAATTTTTATTCAATGCTATTCGATAAAGAATAAATGAAGAAGAATGTTGATAGAATTTAATGGTTTGCCAGTACCTAATTTAAAGTCCTGTTTTAGTGTGCATCCTCCAGGTTTTCAATTCTAAATCTGGTATTCCTGAATAGACCTGTTTTTCTGGAAATCTGAATGATTGCTGGAATTTGGCAAGAGCAATTGTGTAATCACATTTTGCAAACTAGGTGGTAAAAATTTGTTTTGTGGAAGCCAAAGCAGAGTATGAGTTTGTTTCAGAAAGGCTTTCTTTCTGTCACTGAATATCATCATATTTGTATAAAAATAACAAAACATCCTGAAGAGAGACCTGCATAAACCTTTGGGCACATACAGAGGACCTGGTTTTCATCTGGGGCTCCATGTAGAGGACTGGGAATCCCAAGGTCATTAAAATACCATGAGAGCTCTGGCTTTGAGTACCATTTTGGCTCCTCTAGAGCCAGAAAAAGAAGAAATATGAGCAGGCAGGACTTGCAAAAGTTTGATCCTCAAATCTGTGTGTGATGGTTTAAACACCAAGCTCTTCACTGGCACATTCTTGCCCTTTCAGCTGAAATGAGGCTTGGGAGAGCTGAAGACTGCTCTGGGATTCCTGAGTGCTCTGCCCTCCAGGACCCATCATGTTCCTTTGTTTCCTGGGTTTTTCTCCCTTTTGGGAGGAAAAAAATCCCCTTAATTCATACTGTGGATTTCTGCTTCCACATGGAGATTTTGTGTGCTTGAGCTCATGTTTCTAAGGGAGTAAACTTGAACAAGAAGAAAGCAAAGACTTATGTATCCCTCTTGTGTCAAAGGCTCAGTCATCAAAATGCACTTAAAACATTTTCTGTGTGAGAATATTGTGATATTGTGAAGCAAGAATATTTCTTACGTGGCTGAAATGACCTATGGACTTAAAGGGTAGAAACCCACTTAACTAGAAAAGCTTCCAGTTGGTTAAAATAGAATATTTTTCCCCTTAAGAGTAGTTGTGAATCTGGTCTGTTCAGCAGATCCTTTTTTTAGCATTAATTCATGTTTTGTGTATGTGTAAGTAGGACTTGTCTGTTCTGGTGTTGGATGTCCCAGGCTCTGAAGGTTCTCACTTCAGTGGAGAAACAGAGAAAAGCAATAAAATTATCAGGTATGTCTCTCCTTGAATTCAGCTCTGGAAAATCTGACTTGTTCCATCAGTCTGAGTGACAGCTTTGGACAAGAAATGATCATGTTTATTTTACTCACAGTCATCTTCCTCATTGTTAAAGGACAGGCAGGGAGATATTGTTTCACTGCTGGTAATGTTCATGGCAGCATAGAAAATTAGCTTTAAGTAGGTGTATTTCTGAAATGAATGTTTTTCAGTCCCTGACAGGGATTGGAATCTATTTGCTGTTATGGGTTTAGTTGCTAGTTAACATATTTTTGTGCTTTATTCCTGGGACCTGTTTCACAGATGTCTGTGGCTCATCAACAAGTGCTCTGTGCATGTTTTGCATGGTAAAATTTGGTACAAAAATTAGGCTTCTCTACAAACTCCCATTTGTTGTGGGGTGTTTTTGGTTTGAAATGAGAACAGAGTCATGGTCCTAATAGTTGTTTTCCTGTTTGCAAATGGTTAAAATTAATTTATTCTACACAGAAATAGAATTAAAACAGATAGAAATCCTCTTCATCACTCCTCCTGTTGAGTTGTCTGTTAATGATGGCACATTAAGAAAAGGAGGAATGTGCTATTCATTGTTTCTTTCCTGTTAACATAAGGCAGTTATTCTTGATGGGAATTTTGAAAAAGCAGTGACATTTCTGGGGAATTATTCCTGAAAATCTAATTTTCATGCAATCTCCTGAATTTTCTAAACTCATTTAGTTTTGACCCTTTCTGCTTTTTTTTTTCTTTTGTTTTGTTTTGCTTTGTTTTTTTGTTGTTTCTCCATTACTGTGTATAAACATAAATAAACACAAATCAGGGTAGTAAGTACTGTTTGATATGGATATGTGCAATAGAAGACTTCCTATGTTCCCTGACCCTTTAAGGATTATATCCCACTCCTGATGTTGGCACTAAAGATTTGGAGAGCAGTGTGATCCATTTTGGTTTTCAAGCTGAAAGCAGTGAGCTGTGAGGTTCCCCTCACTGCTTTTCTTCTGCCTTAGGACCCCTTTTTAGAAAACTATAATTCCCTGTGAAGGAGAGTTTTTACATTCCCCTCCAGTGTGTGCACATTTTAGAGGTTTATGAACCTTCCAGACTGACAGAACTTTTCCAGAGCAATGGAGCACACGGTGTGGAACAGCAGAGGCCAACCTGTGTAAGCTCCTTTTTCTAGGAATGAACTCTAAGGAGTGTTGGCCCTTTTGTCCTGGCTCTTTGTGTTGGTGCTGCTGCCTCTGTCAGTGGTCCAGTATTGATCAGAGCAGCCTTGGAGGCACATGAGGGGGTCAGTGTAAAGTGCTGAGGGCACAGTGTGTGTGGCTGTGTCACTGCTGTCCCTGCTGTCACTGCTGTCACTGCTGAGGGCACAGTGTGTGTGGCTGTGTCACTGCTGTCACTGCTGTCACTGCTGAGGGCACAGTGTGTGTGGCTGTGCTTGTGTCACTGCTGTCACTGCTGTCAGTGCTGAGGGCACAGTGTGTGTGGCTGTGGCTGTGTCACTGCTGTCAGTGCTGAGGGCACAGTGTGTGTGGCTGTGGCTGTGTCACTGCTGTCAGTGCTGTCAGTGCTGAGGGCACAGTGTGTGTGGCTGTGTCACTGCTGTCACTGCTGTCAGTGCTGAGGGCACCGTGTGTGTGGCTGTGCTTGTGTCACTGCTGTCAGTGCTGAGGGCACAGTGTGTGTGGCTGTGGCTGTGTCACTGCTGTCACTGCTGAGGGCACAGTGTGTGTGGCTGTGTCACTGCTGTCACTGCTGTCAGTGCTGAGGGCACAGTGTGTGTGGCTGTGTCACTGCTGTCACTGCTGTCAGTGGTGAGGGCACAGTGTGTGTGGCTGTGGTTGTGTCACTGCTGTCACTGCTGAGGGCACAGTGTGTGTGGCTGTGGTTTGCCTCCATGCCAGGCTCTCCTCTGACACTTCCAGACCCCTGGGACACCAGGCTGGGGAAGCTGTTTTCCTTGGGTACTTGTGCATCCTACCTCATTTTCTCCCTAATTTTCCCTGAGCTGGCAGTGATTCCAGAGGCAACAAAGCAGCTCATTGGCAATCATCCAGGAGGTATTGCTTTGTTTTCTTTATTAAACTGTGAGTTTAGCAGACAGAGACAGGAATGGGCTTAGTTGTGGTAAGTTAGAACAGCCTGGAGGGCTTTCTGTGCTACCCCAGCAGTCTCCTGTGTACCACTGGCAATGTCCCTACTGCAGTGTAAATCACTGGGTAACTCAGCACACCTTTTATTTAGCTGAATATAAATAAACAGCAGGATACTTGAAAGAAATAACACTCCAGAGAAAACACAATCCTAGTGCAATTAGAGCATTTCTATTTAGATAATTGCTCACAGAAATTATAAGCTTGGATCTAATCCTCAAAGGATACAGAAAATTGGCAGTTCCAGGATGATCTGCTTCTTTCACTCTTTTTTCCCCCTTAATGCATTGATATCTTTATTTCTCAAACTGTAAATGCTGAAATTTTTGGCCTTTTTTCCTGCTATACTGAGAGTGATACTGCAAATGACAAAATAGCAAAGGATGCCCTAGAGATAATCTAATTTTTGAGAGAATCTGTGTAGTGAGAGGAGTGATAACAAGCATGGTAATTTACTGCTGCTTGAAAGAAAAACATGACCTCATGCAGTTACAGAGGGGCTTGCCCTAATTATGGGTGCAGACAAGTTGGTCCCTGGGGTGTTGGTGAGACAAGCAGTAATCTCCACAAACAAGTATTTACCTCAATGAGGCTGCTCTCTCCAGTGCTTCCTTTATGGGAGTAGGCTTTTTGTGAATATTTTTTTCCATTTCTAAGAGCTGTAGCTTGGTGCTCAGTTGAGGAGGGAGAATTAGGGCTCTGTTCCTGACTGTCCTGTTGACTTGGGCTGTGAGTTTAGGCAGGTTAGCTCCATCCCTTTGCTTTAGCCATGTCTGTGGAGTGGGGATTACCAGCCATGGGTAAAGTGCTTGGACTTACTTCCCAGGCTTTAGTTTGGTTCTTCTCTCTTCTCTCCTCTCCTCTCCTCTCCTCTCCTCTCCTCTCCTCTCCTCTCCTCTCCTCTCCTCTCCTCTCCTCTCCTCTCCTCTCCTCTCCTCTCCTCTCCTCTCCTCTCCTCTCCTCTCCCCTCTCCTCTCCTCTCCTCTCCTCTCCTCTCCTCTCCTCTCCTCTCCTCTCCTCTCCTCTCCTCTCCTCTCCTCTCCTCTCCTCTCCTCTCTCCTCCCTCCCCTCCCCTCCCTTCCCTTCCCGGAATCTTCCCGGAACCTTCCCTTAAATTTTCTGAGACTGAGACCCTTAAAAGCTGGAAAATTTGGAGTACAAAGAGAATTCCCTGTTACACTACTCAGCAGAGTGCTCCAAAAGAATAGAGCTTTGGCCAGAAACAAATATATAAAACACTGATATATAAAACAAATTACTCCTGAAATCCAGGTCACCCCTTTGTTCAGTTGTGTTTTCTTAAATATCTCCTCAATCTTCTGTTTTCAGTGCATTCTGTGAGACATATTTGTACTTGCAGTTTATGGAAGCATTTTCTGCTTTGAACACCTGCCAAATAGTAGATTTCTAAAGGATGAAACTGAATAAAGATCTTAGTTTATGTTGCAGTTTATCAGATAAAATCAGAAGTTTTTAAAAATAAAAGCCCAACAGATTAATTGTTGAAAAATGATTGACTTCATTGATAAAGCAAAATGGGAAGTCAGTTAAGATGTGTATGAAATACTCTTACTGGTATTGGAAACTGGCTCGGTATTTATACAAGAAGATTTCAGATCAGCAAAATAATATCTTGTGTATGAGTTGGAAATACTTATTGGTTAGAGGGGTGAAATATGCCTTGAAGTAATTTGTTCTGTATGCCATTTTTTCCCTGCATTTTCCAGAGCTCAGATTTTTTTCACAAATACATGAAAAAATGGGTAGGTATCCATATGCAGTTTCTGTGCATGAGGCCTCTTCCTCAGCTCTTTAACATTTAAGGGAAGGGAAAAGTGTGGGTGTGAAAGTATGGGGGCAGATTGAGAAGGCACTCTCTAAATGGTATGGGATTGTGTCATTCTCCCTCATAATTTACATCCTCAAACCATCATTTACTTCTTAATCCTACTTTGAATAATGAATATTCATCTAATCTGTTCTTGGTTCTCCTCTCCTGTTCTTCTTCTCTAACTCCCATTGCTGAGGAACACCTTCCCACAGCCACAGAGAGTCACTCTGGATTTCCCTTGTCAGGACTGCTGTGACTGGGGCTGCAGGGGCTGCTCTGGGTCTGGGGCAGGAGGAGGAGCTGGAGCTGCTGGAGGGAGCTGGGGTAGATCTGTTCCACCCCCAGAGGGAATCAAACCCCATACAGGCTGAGCCTCTGCCTCACTGACTGGCTTTATTGATTCAGAACTGGTAAAGTACAGGGACAGTCTGCTCCCAGTCCTCCCCATTCACTGTCTGTGACACTCCCAAATGGGTGCAGAGGAAAAGCCACAACAATTGAGGATTCTTCTGAGCTGAGGAAATGCTTGTTGACAAATTTCCTTGATTTTAGTTTTGAATCATGCTGTTAGATCAAGGCACAACAGACTTAATGGCTGATGAAGTCATCTACATTCTCCTTTGTTTCTTGTGGTCAGCTGAATGTTCACTTGTGTTGCTGCAGGACACAAGTTTATGAAGTTGATGTGTTGTTATCAAAGCCTTTTAGTGTGGCCATTATACACCTCTTTTTTTTCCTCCTCTTTAGCAGTCAGCCATCTGCAAGAGCTTTTTGTTGTATCCAGATGATTGTGAGAGGATTCAGTGAGGTTATCAACAATGACAGAGCTGGTTTCATTAGCAAAGGCCGTGCAGAATCAGTGTCCAGGTCTGATTTCCTCCTTCCTAAACTTGTATCTCTGTAATTCACATTGAAGTGCTTAACTTCTGATTTACTTGAGCTCACGTAAAAATAGATAGAGGTCCACACACTGGCACTATTCATGTTGATGGGAAACCATTTATATTGCTGCCAAATTGTTGGGGTGTTTTATTACAGTGGCTGTGAATAAAAACCAGAGTAAATTTTGAATTTCACTACCTATTATATGAGAGAAACTGAGCTGTCTTGTAGGAGCAGCCCTAAACTAATTCACAGCATCATTTATCTTCTTTGTTTTCTGCAGAGATTGACTGAACTTTTTAATACACATAGTTTTATATGGGCACTGATTATAAAATATTGTTACATTTCTCATTGTTAAAACACTTCTCAATGATTATGTAGTGTTTGTCCCAGAGAGGAAAACAGTAGAAGGGCTCCCATGTAAAATTTTTATTCCTCTTGCTTCTCAAAGAATACTGAAAAAAATTCTGCTGTATCTGAGCCTTGGCTGTGAAACTTCCACTTTTCTGTGGGGAGTATATAGCAGATGAAGCAGGCATTCTCAGGGGGAATTACACCTCATTACTTGGGAAAGTTAATTGCTACTGCAAACCCCATAGAAGCATCTTAGAAGATACCTGAGCTGTCCACAATGACCTCATTTTCTTGCCTTAAAAAGGAAAAAACCAGAAAGCCCTGTGCGCTTAAATATGATAAATTTAACTAGGATGGTGCTATAAGGTGCTGAAGTGAGTGATCCCACTTGGGGCAGTGCTGGCAGGGATCACATTCCCTGTTCTCCTCATGCTCCGTGGCTGCTCTGCCAGGCAGCTTTCACATGGAATCTCCTTGGGGCAGGGTCACTGCACAGGACTGAGGAGCACGTGCATGGACATTGCATGGGGATGTTCAGGGAGGGAGTCACCACCAAAACCAGCTGCAGGCTTCTCTGTGTCACCAGATTCCTGTGAATTCATGGCAAGGACAGTGGGGCTGGAAGACAGTGACTTACCTGTATGGAACATATTACAGAAGGTGTGAGTCAGAGGAACTCAGACACACCAGCATCCTCTGCCCTATCACAGAACAGGCTGCCTAATACTTAAAACAATGCACCTGATTTTCCATTTGCATAGGCTTTTCTGAAATACAGAAATACAGTTTACTTTTGCTTTGAATCTCCTTTAATGCATATACTGATCTTGTTACAGGAACAAACAGAGGCCTTTTATTTCTGTGTGTCTGTGAGGAAGCTCCCCTTGTCTGTTCAGTGTCCCAGCTCAATGGATGTTAAAACTGATCCTGACAATATCCTGTCATCACCAGTTCTCTGGAACTCACCACAATGTTGAGTGTTTCTTACAGTACTGCATTCTAGAGAGTGTAAAATTACCAGTGCAGGAAAGGGGCTGGATTCTGTGTGAAAATAAAAGCAAGATTGTATTAAAATAACACAACATTTACAGCAGCAGAGGCTTCTCAGCATTCACTGCTGTAGCCATTGTTGCCTCTTAGAGACAAGTGGCTATTTCACACCTGGAAAGTCTGTATCATCCCTCAGGGTTTTTATGGTTTTTCTTACTGCCAGTGGGTAGCACACATCGATACCTAAAGCTGTTCTGAAAATACCCTTGTTCAAACTGTTCAATCAGGAGAATAACTGCTGATTTAGGTACTTCAGACAGGTTTTGGGATACAGGAGATGCTTTTGTGTGAAAGCAGTTTCAGGAAAGTGCCATTCTCTGCCCTGAGTCGTGGTTCCAGCACTGCCTGCTTTGTACCTGTGCAAAGTACAGGTAGAATGTCACTGAATCCAAAGGGCTGCTGCTTCCACAGGGACAGATCCACTGAGGAGGGATTGTTCCTTACCTCCACCTCTACTTGGCATTGCCTCTTTGTGTGCTCTTCATGGTCACATAAGCAGCTGTGTAATTCCTAGATCCACACTGCAGCTGTGTCTGCCTTTATATCATTTCATCTGCTTCAGAGGTTTCTGTACCATAAAATGAAGCTTATTTTTCTGAGCTACAGGGACAGTTTGGTGATGTCAGAAACTTTTCTTTGTCAGAGGTTTCTGTATTGCAGTAGAAGCTGTGTGAACATTCCCTGGATAATTCTTCCTAGAGGTGTTAATCCACCTTTGCTGGAGGGCACAGTCCTGGTGGATATTGATGAGAAGGTAGAGATGGGTGTAGACTTCAGCTGAATCTGGCAAAGATGTTTGTCTGTGATTTCCAGTGGTTTGTGGACAGGGGGCCATCTTCCAGCCCTGCAACCTATTTCTGTCAAGTTAGAGACCTCTTCTACAGCTTTTTCTTGTACCATGTCAGATTTAGTTGAAACATTTGGGGCAGTGCTTGCTAAGTGTGTCTGAGGAGATGGTGGTGCTGGCATGGTGTTGAAGGATGCAAATTCCTTCTAGACATTTGTGTGTTTCAAGGTTTGTGATGTCAAGCCTGTGTATGCAGATGTAGCCTGTGTTGGTTCACACCAACAAAAAATGTAGCCTATAGTCCTGGAGAAGCAGGAAAAACAGATCACAGTGAGGATAAAGGGACTTTCAGTGGTTTTTCTCCTTTGCACCACTTAGGTCAGGCTCTTCTCTGCTGGTATCTATTGTTGCTGTTCTTTGAGACAGTAATGTAGAGAGTTTTGGTGTTAAAATATAAGGTCGGGATTATCCAGGATAGGAAGAAAGGTAATGTTATATTCCAGCAATAATAAGGGGGCTGGAATAGCTAAAGAAATGAAATGCTGTGTCACCTTAGCATCTCTCATCTTCCCTCCTCTCAGCTTGCACTGGCACTCACAGCTGTGGTATAAAGGCTCCAGGGCAGGTTATCCATTGGGAAATGTGAAATACCACCCAAGCTCAGGGGTGAAGAGCCAATGCTGTGCAGGGGGTCTCAGTTATGGGACTTCAATATTTTCTTTGCTCCAGCACCTAAACCAGCTTGTGGTGGGAGAGCTGAGCTAGAGCTGGAGTTCTGTGCTTTGAGGGGCCACAGATCAATACACCAGTGTTGGTGACAAAGGAAGAGCTGACTCTGGGCTGTCACTCCCATCTGGCAGCCGAGGTCAGGGAGGGTTTCTTGTGTGGGGAGGGACCGGTTCGTTCTGTGGAACCGCAGCACAGGGCGGGCTGGCAGCGGTGCTGATGCTGATTTGAGCCACTGCACTGCTATCTCCTCACAGCCACTCCGAGGCACTTTGGCTTCCTTGTTTCCCCCGCTGCCCCTGTGCAGCGCTGGGCTCGCTTTGAAGAGCTCGGGAGAGGAGGAGGAAATGCGCACACGCGCACGTAAGCACGAACACACACGGGGAAATCAGGAGGAGTCAGCACAACAAGGAAGAGTCCCCAGCCAAAAGTCATAGCAGTGAGGAAAGAGAAGCCTCTTGAGGAAGTCTTATAAGGGGTCCTTTTTGAGTCAAATATGTTTTAGTGATGAACCCAGCAAAAGGTTTACTTATCTTAGAACAAAGAGACGGAAAAGGGGAGGATTCTGGATGGTGCTTTTTTGGACAAAGCAGGCAGTATTTGGATGAAGTAGACCTTTATTGTTTTGACAATAAAGTAGTGCTTAAAGCCATATTTGGTTTAGTACTCTTCTCTGCAGTATTAAAATGCCCCTACCTTCTGCCCTGAGGAGCTTACAATTATATAGGCCAGGCAGAGGAATAAGGAAGTGTGTGAATTTGTGAGGACTTATTGTCATTTTTGAAACAGATGGAATAGATCAATAATTTTCAAGACTCTCTATGGTAGTGATTTTTTGAGGGAGGGTGTTGTTTAAAGGGGCTACTTCCATCAGGGCCAAAGAATACATTGTGCCAGGGCACTGTATTTGTGAAGTGCCTCAGCTGCCAGAGATACCTGTTGTATTTAGTCTTTGTTATTGTCAGTGAGCTCAAGCAGACTGATCCTCAGGGATGTGTTCTGCTCTTGTCCTCTGGACGTTATTGATCCTGCTGCAGTGCTACTTGTACTTGCTCTTTTGAGGTATTGTTTGACTGGCTGAATAATGCACTTCTGGCTTAATACTAATATTTTGGCACTTAAAACATTTTAGCTAGCCAGCTTTCAAGGAAGGAGAATGAGCTGATGTTTCTGGAATTGAATACTTGGAGTAAGGATATAGATTAAGCTGTTCTGGGTATATGTCTCAGGAGGAAAGATTAATGTTCATGCTGGAATGAGAAGAGCTTGGACTCCAGGTATGGAGGGAGGGAAGAGGGACTGTGAGTGAGTAACCCTCAGTGCTTTGTTTGCTACTTGAATTCACCTCAGCTGTGCCTGAGCTGTGTGAGGGGACAGGGATGGGCTGTGTGGGGGGCTCAGCTCCAGCTGCCATTTCAGTGTGGAAGGGATGAGACATCTCTTCTTGGTTCACATCAGTTTAATGTCCAACCTGGTGTTTTTGCCATGGGTTACAAACACGATTGCTCAGGCCTTACCTTCTGCAAGAAAAGCTCATATTTGAGTTCTGTGCAGGGCAGTTTAGTGAATGGGTTCAGTTTGTCACGGCAAGATTTTTACTTGTTTCTTTAAAACATGTTAGTTATGACCAACGCTGCTGGTGGGGGTTATCTATGCAGTGGGCAGGAGAAAGTGAGGAGTTCAGAAAGTTTTGGTCTGAGCTTGTTGTCATTGTGTTGCAGAGGTGCACTTGCCATAGCCAAGGTGGAATTAGCTTTTAGGCTAATTTAAGGCTTTTGCATTACCTTCCCTAAAATCCACAACAGTTCTTCCTTTTGTTTTCTCCTTGCCCCAGATTAGACACTGAACATCAAAAAAATGCACTTACATGCAGAACACACATGCACTGTTTTTTCTCCCCCTTTTTTTTTAACCAAGCAAGCACTTTAACTCAGACATAAAATTAAATGCAGGACAAATGTATTTATTATTTGCATAAGCAATAAGTATAATTTTGACTATGACAGCCTTATCTGTTGTACTCCAAAGCAGAGAAACTACATCTTTTCTACTCTGACAGAAGCAAGAGTAAAGGTTAAAACATCATTTCCCAGGTTCTGTAAACCAAACTGACTGATGTGCTGTCTGTTGAAATACACATTGCTTCAAAATTGATGTTGCTGTTAGTTTTTATATGTCTAAACTTTCAGTGATTTGTCTTCCTCAAAGACAGAAAAAAGAGGTGGAGGGAAGAGATTCCTAGCATCTGCCCATAATTTTTATTGTTTTTAATAAAAAGAAGATTCTTTTTATTCTGTATTTCAAATCTTTCTTGATCAAACCCATGCCATTCTCTGAACTGCTTCTCAAGAAGGAAAAATAGTGTTTAGCCTTAAAGCAAGAATTAAACAGCTTGCCCTAGAGGGCCCTAAAGTAATAGAAAGGGTGAACACTTGTAATTATTCATTTTGTGTTTCAAGTTTGAAAAAATGTAAGGTAAACCAATCTGAATAGTCTTTCTAAATGGTGAGCAGTAAAATATTTCCTTGTCATGAGAAGGATTGAAGATTGTGATTCTAAAGTAGAGGGAGACCTAGGATACTTTAGACCTGTCTTGCAGTATATTTAGTTTACACTTTGCTGGCCCATTCTGTGTTTTATCTGCTAAAGAGGAAACATTATGTTTCTCATTAAGTGAAATAAATTAACCTTCCTTCTCCCATTTGTGTACTGGAGATAAAGCCACAGCTTGCTGGTTACTTTAGTTCAGAAGACACAAAGCAGGCAACTGAAGAAGGCTTTCCTACTTTCCCCCTTCTGCTTTTTCTCCTGTTCAATAAAAAAAATCATTATTTGTCTATTTAGCATCCTGTGATGCCTGAAGGGGTCAGTTAAGTGCTGTTGTTTGCATGGGGGAGAGGATGAGTGGATTGCAGGGGGAAGGGCAGGGGGTGCATTGCCAGCTTTCATTGGCATTTTTCTAACACTATTGAGAGGCAGATCTGTGCTAATCTGCTTTGTTTTGGCTGCAGTGGTTTTGGTTCTGGTTAGAGGGGACAGCTGGGAGCTGCTCTGAAGGGACAGAAACCTCTGCAGCTGATGGTGATGAACAGCTGGGGATAAACCTTTTCCACCAATGCAGTCACACAGAATCACAGAATCACAGAATTTCTAGGTTGGAAGAAACCTTTAAGATCATCGAGTCCAACCCATGTTCTAACACCTCAACTAGATCATGGCACCAAGTGCCACATCCAGTCTTTGTTTAAACACATCGAGGGATGGTGACTCTACCTCCTCCCTGGGTAGATGATTCCAGTATTTGACCACTCTTTCTGTAAAATACTTCCTCCTTAATTCTAGCTTGCATCTCCCTTGGCGCAGCTTGAGACTGTGTCCTCTTGTTCTGTCTGTTGTTGCCCGGAGAAAGAGACCGACCCCAGCTCACCACAGCCACCCTTCAGGAAGTTGACCTCACAAGGTGGGTGTTTGTTCACACCCCAGATTCTTCTCTGCAGGGCTGAAGGAAGGGTCTGGTGAAGGAGAGGCCTGCAAACCCTTGGGTGCTCACTTGGTGTGTGAAGCTCTCCATGTTCATTTCCCATTCTCTCTTTTCTTTCCAGTATTATTAGTTCATTGGAATACAGAAGCCAAGGAAGTCTTGCTATGAAATATCTCAGGAAAACACTTGAACATACTGCCAGTTAAAGGATTGGCAGAGATCCTTCTGCATGCTTGCAAGAAAATGTTGAGAATATATTGCTCTTTACTGTCTTTGTTTCCCATTAGTTCAATGACATTTCTTCAGGAATTAACAGCCCCATTTTCCTTCTCTTCTCATCTCTTGGTCAAGGCCTCTGAGGATCTGTAGCAAGGTAAAGCAGGGAAGAGCTGATGGCAGAAGTTGTGTTTTATGGTATTGCCAATCTGGTGCCCTTAATGAGGCATTGATTAAGAACCTGTGACTTTGTTTTTTTTTTTTAAAGAAATGAGATTGTAACAAAGTGTGAATTTTATTTCTTGTCTCCAGCTCTACCACCAAAGTTTTGCAGGGAACTTGGCTATGAGTGAGTGTTGGCTGTAGCTCTCCTCTGCTCTGGAGCAGCAGCTGGGGGCAGCTTTTGGCTGTCCGCAGGAGCACTGGGACACTTTCTGTGTGTCTGCAGAGCAAATCTGTTCCTTTTCTAAAGATTGGGAGCAATGTCCGTAAACAGGAATAAATGACAAATGTTCCTTTATGTGGTGTCTCCTGTGGGTGTATAGAGTGTACTTAAACTTTGAGTTCTTGATCATGTCAAAAGATGAACCAGCATCTGTTATGAACATTCTTATTAAGAGAATAATAAGTAATTGATATGAACTCCTGTCATTGCAGGATTTCAGTACACACAATATACACCACACTTAAGGCAGGTTAAAAAAGATAGAAATATTTTCTTAGATCATCTTCACCATCCTCTTGGTTGTCATGTTTTTGTTCTTGATTTTCATGTTTTGAAAGTACTGTAAAATGCAAAGTACTGTAAAACAGCACAGAGCTTGGAAATTAAAACTTGGATAAGTGATTATCTAGTGCAGCAGAAACTGATGTATTAAAAATGATGGAAGCAAATGTCTTTTAATAAAGCAGAGTCTTTGTGCAGATCACAGCAGCTGAAGTTGGTTATTTAGCCTTTCAGAGAGCTGGTTTATATTTTATGGTAGGAGATTAGAAACGTTATTGAAATGTGATAAAAATCAGCTGCATGTTTTGAAATTAGTGACACTATTTCATCTGGATGCTTTTTTTCAATTCAGTGCCTTCTGTAGTGTAGTGCTCACTAGAGGACCTGCAAAATGAAAGAATCCTAAATTTGATGTTTGTATCATGACCAAGGGACAAAATATTTTAGGAGACATATGAAATGAATAAGATTCTCCATGGATGTAAATTAAGACAGCTCCATACATTTTACTAGATAATCTTATATAATTTAGGACTTAGGGATCTTGTTCTGAAGAATTTCCTTTCCAATATTTGATGCCATGAATATTTGTCTTTCTGGCAGCCATGATAATCTAAATGATTTGCAAATATCTACATTAAAAACAATACAAGCAGAAAATACATTATTTGAGAAGTTTGAGAGAATAAAGAGCCAATCCAAGTTCTGCCTTTGAGCTTCATGCTCCATTCAGGCTGTGAAAATGACAGAAGTCTTAGCTGGGACATGTTGGTTTTAAAACTGAGAAACAAGTTTGAGCAATTGATGTGATCTCAGCTTCCTGCTGTGCTCACTGACACCTGTAAAAGGGTATTGAGTGGTGGTGTGCTTGGATAGATTAGTGTTGTTTTTAGCAGATGATACAAACTAGTAAAAATCTGATATTGTTTCCTAGAGATCAATAAAAAGCAAGAACTGGGTTTAGAATTTATTTTAATATTATATTCTTTAGCTTTGCCTTTCCTTGTATAAAAATATTATGACAAAGTACTGTGGTTACCAAATCCACCAGCTTCTGCAATGTCATTGCCATGTACCCCACCTCTCAATTTCTGAATTAAAACACAAAGAATGAAATAGGTGAAATATGTACAATGAGCTGCATTTTTGATCATGTCAATGCTGCAAACAGCTCAGGGTCTCCCCAGCAGCTCTGTTTGAAAATTGGTGCTTCCCAGTAGGTGTGATGGAGTGCAGCTGAATGGAACAAGAGGCTTTGGGTTCATTCTGAGCACTGCTGAAGACCATGGGGTTGGAATGCAGCAAGCTTCAGGGCATGTCGGAAAGGGAAAGTAAAAATCTTATATTACATGAGGAATATCTCTGGGAGGCTGAAAAAAAAATCAGTTTAATTTTATCTGTGGTTGTAGGCTTTGCTGCAGTAATCCTTGCACATGAATGCATGCATTCACAGCTGGTTTTTAACATAATAAGCTGTGCACATACTTCTTCTGTTCCACATTGTGTTTCTTCCTCTTCTTTTCAGCAGCAGTGGAAACTGTTCTTGCAGATGCTGCTAGTACCCAAATACAAAGACTGGAGTAAGGAAACTGGGGCTTCCAGTAATAAACACATGGTTCTGCAGGAGACTCTGTGTTTTCTGAAGTAGTTATAGTCAGAGTTCAAAAGGAGCAAGTTATTTTTGGAGGCTTTAGGGTTACTTCATGGCTAATTTCTTCTCTCTAACAGCAAGAATTTGTCTGTACTTGAACTGAGTGCAATAGAAAAATAGGTTCTGTTAAGAAAATAGTGATATTGAGGGAGATCTGTGATGTAAAATACTTTGCAGCCTCCTTTGTCATTCTCAGAAAATCAGGGAATTTCAGAACATGCATGACCCCATCAAAAAGCTGAAGGTTTGATTGCTGCTTTCCAGCTCATTGTAGGTTTATATGTCAGCTGAGTTTAATGATGAGTGGTATCCCTTCTGTAAATGTTTTATGCAATTGGTGAAAGCACATTGTCAGATTTGCTGGAAAGGCTGCCCTTTCAAGAGTGAAATTTGTGAATGAACTCCTTGTACATTAAAATGGACAGGAACTTGGTATTTTGGTTTTTTTTCTGATTTTTTAGTTGACCTTTATACAACATTCACACTCAACCACATAGACAAGTAGATTAATTCCTTCAAAGGCTTTCTTGCATGTTTGTTCTTGGATTATCATTTTTATTTCAAAACAGACTGAGATGTGTGTAGCACCTCCATTTTACAGGTAATAGCAAAGGAAATTAATGACAGTTTGTGACTGATTCTGATGGCCTAAATTGTGACACCTAGAACTCAAGTTTCCTGTTTTCAACCCTCTTGTGGCCCATCACTCCATGATCAGGGAGCAGCTTCCAGTGCAGGTGGTCAGAATCATTGTATCCAGTCAGAATCCCTGAAACTGTGGGATGTTTTTGAGTCGAAAGATTTTCCAATGATGAGAAGGTAAATTAGAGATAGGGATGAAATCCCATTCCTTCTGCAATATACAGGTGTCCTACCATGAGACCTGCTTCTCTTTGCTTGCCTTTCTCTGCCCACTTTCTGCCATTTCAAATATGCTCATGACCTTGGACAGTAACATGGGAGCCTTCTCCTCCAAAACCAAGCTGCATGTTTCTGTCCTGAGCACCAGGGAGTGTGGAAAAGAATATTATGAAATGACAAAATCTAGGGCCATGTGGTACTACATAATTTATGGGATGTTTCTCCAAATACTAGTTCTGCTGGCACCTTGCACAGCACCTCCCAAGTTCTCTGCCTTCCCTTCTCACTGAAAAGTCTTATCCTGCCAAATGTGCTTTAGTTCTCTTCTCTATTTATCTGCTGTTCTCCTCCATCCAGACAAACGACTGGCATGGGTGTGTAAAGTCTGGCAAAGGCATTGGGAGCTGGAAGGAGAGCTGCTGAGCTGGGCTTTCCCCTTTCCCTTGCTGGGGCTGCCAGGCCAGGGCTTCCTGAGCTCAGCTGTGGCTCCCTGAGCTGCTGCTGGGCAATTCCCAGGCATGGCACTGGGCATTAGGCTTCAGGTGTAATGATTGGTTTACTTAAAGAATAAAGCAAATAATCAGATTGAGTATCGTTCTTAAATGCACTCACAGTCACTTTGTGTAACCTCTCACTACTTTTTGCAATGAAACCTCTTTAATAGACAGACTTGTTCTGGGAGATCATACCTTGGACCTGGAACAAGAACATTTACCTGCTTCAGTAAAGGTGCTCTTCACTTTGAGTGTGCAAGACAAGTTTGATTTTTGTTCCAAATGTGAAAATTCAGTTTTCCCTGCCTAGTAGGTATGGTTATATGTTGGGAATTTAGCTGACTAGAGACTGGAAAAGTGCAAAGCCGTGGCTAATTCCAGGTCCTACACCTGCAAGATAACATGTCCTTGGGCCTAGCTGGGTATGATAAAGAAATAGACAGCGAGACGTGAGAAGTAGAGAACGTAGGCCCAAAGGAATGAGGAAGAGTTCATGGTATAGTTTAACCAATAGATTGCTTGGCTTACAGAATATTCATAAGCTTATTATTTGCTGTATAAGTGTTTGATGCTTTCTTCAATAAACTGGACCTGTGATGAACCAGCTGGTGTCCTGGTCCCCTTCCTTCCACAGTTATATGTTGTACAGAGTCTCATATGTAGAACGTGCTACCATGTTGACCCTGCAATTGTGTATAAAATAAGACTGTTTTAACCTTTGACTGTATTTATATCCCTCCACTTTCTTCAGTGCATAAGAATAAAGAGGCATCCTAGAATTTTAGTGTTCAACAGAAAATCTCTACTGATTTGGAAGTTTTACTGTGGGTTATGACTGTAGGAAAAAATACAGTGTATCTGTGGGCATTGTATTGCATTGATTGAGGAACTGTATTGAAGCCTTAATCAGTGACACAGAAAAGTGAATTTTTCTACACAAATATCCTTTGGCAATTATTGTTCTCAGAGGTAACAATAGAAAATAATTATATTTTAACAGAAGTTAATATTTCAAATGTATTGAGTATATTGTGGGACTTGTGACTTTCTGCAGTTGTCCCAGAGCATCCCAAAGGCATGGTTAAGGTGCATTAAGCAATTCCTATTTAGTGTTTATTTTAAAACACTTCTGAGAGGTACAGCACAATAGAAGAGAACACTGGCCATGATCTGTGGTTTCATTTGCCGTTTATTCAATGGAGAGTCTGTAGTTTGTGTTACCCTTTTCTAGAACAAATTGACTTTGCTTGTGCTAAATGTGCAAGTATGTGCAGTTGGGCATCTGTAGTCCACAGAATTCCCAGAATTCACAGAATCACTGGGTTGGAAGAGACCTTCAAGATCATTGAGTCCAACCCAGCCCCAACACCTCAACCAAGCCCTGGCACCCAGTGCCACATCCAGGCTTTGTTAAACACACCAGGGATGGGGACTCCACCGCCTCCCTGGGGAGCCATTCCAGAACTTTTCCACACTTTCTGTAAAAAACTTTTTCCTGATATCCAACCTGTATTTCCCTTGGTGCAGCTTGAGTAATTATGTTTTAATTTGTGGACATTTTTACTTGTGTGTATAAGTCAGGAGCTGCAAACTAGAACTCGGAGATTCACGTGCCCAGTTTTGAGGACATGTATCTCCAGTGCTGGTGATATGAGCACCTGAACATTTTAAAGATAACAGAGAGAAGAGGGATGATTGGGACTTGTTGAAATGTGCTGGTGGAAGGGTAGATTGAAGACTGTGAATAGCTTTACTTTCTTTCCCCTGAGTGAATTCTGTACATTGTAATAAAAGGCCAAGTGTGTGTTGGGATGAATGGTTAACTCAGGGAACTGTCATTTCTCTCTTCCACTCACCAGCCTGTGGAATCCACACTCAGGGGCAGTCAGCAGGTCTCAGCTGCAGGGCAGGACATGGGAAGCTCCCAGCTAATCTGACACACACACAGTGAGTTAAAAATGTTTATTTACTGCTTCAAAGGCATCCCAGTGAACTCTCCCAGCAGACATCAGAAAATGTTACTGCTCCTGAATGTGCAAACACAAAAGGAAAAAGGCTCAGTAAATAAAGCACCAGTCTGGCAGGTGATTCTCAGTATGGTGTTTGCTTTATGCACTTGATATTCTCAGGTATGTTCTGCTTGAGTGTAACTTCCTTCATAGGTCGTACCAAAGCCCCTGCAGCTGTTCAGTTCTAAAGTTAAAATAGGGGTTGATGCTGCAAGGAAGCAAAGTTTGAGATCTAGAAAGACAGCCTGGATGGAGTAGGTAACCAGCCTTCCCTGGGTGTGATGTGTTTTAAATGTGCTTGGTATTAAATGCTGTGATTAAACTTAGACTTGCACAGTAAGCCTGATTTACAAACTAATTTATTTTCAGCAGATTTTTTTTCATCCTTAAGATTTTTTATGATTTTAGATTTTGAGAAAGATTGCAAAATCTCTCTTTTCCTTTCTTATCCCCATGCCTCTTATCCATATTCAGACCAAATAATAATTTCTGAGTGCTTTTAATATTCATCAGGTTCACGAGCCAAGCCACATTTCTGATCTTTTTGGAACATTTTGTTCCCCCAAACCTCACCCCATTTCACTCTTGTGGCTTTCTTCCTTGTCCCTGCTTTCATTTCTCTTTCCCCAGGGTGGCCTCTCTCTGTCTTGGACACATTTCTCCCAAACAAGGAACTGCTATTACCCTTCTGGAAAAGAAAAACTGTGGAGAACTTAGAAATTCCTTAGCTATGTAAAAATGCAAGCCATGGACTAGAATGTCTCCAGTGATGTAACTGATGACATTTGAGTCTCTGAAATTTCCTGACAGTGACAGGGAAATGGGGATTTGGTGTGCCAGTAATAAAATAAAAAAAAATTAAAATAAAATAAATAAATAAATAAATAAATAAATAAAATTGGTACACGTTTCCCAGGAGGCTGTGGCTGTGCCATCCCTGGAAATGTTGGATGGGGCTTGGAGGAACCATACCAGATGTAGTGGAAGGGGTCCCTGCCCATGGCAGGGGGTTGGAATGAGATGATCTTCAAGGACCCTTCCAACCAAAATCATTCTGTGGCTCTGTGAAGCTGTTGGTGGACCAGGGTTATTCATTGATTATCTGATTCAGGGGATTGCAGTGAAAAGTGCCTGAATATTTTGCAGACTCACACCAAAAGCAGTTCACATGTCGCACCCCATGTGTGGAGCACCTCATGCTGGAACAGAGGATTGAACCTGGGTTTCATAGAGCTAAACTCACCACCTTGACCCACTTATTTCTCTCTCTCTAAGCTGTCTGATTCATTTGAATTAATTTGAACTTCATTTAAACTATTAACTGATTTACTGGAATTATTTGAATGCACTGATTTATTCAGAAATATGACCATGAGAAAAGGAAATAGCAGATTGCAACAACTGAGCATTGCAAAGAAAGGGAGAGCAAATTCAATCTGCTGTGATGAGTCTGAGTTTAACTGTATTGGCTGGAGTTTAATTTGGGGAAAATATCACAAATATGATGATAGAGCATCTGATATTTTTCTGGGAAATAACTGGTCATGTAGGAAAACCTCTGAGTCTTCCACCCTCACAAATAATTTAAATTCCATTGTTCCTTGGGGTTTTAAAATTACTTCCAGTATGTTTAAAAGGGGCTGTTGGCTAGAGATGAGTAAGCAACCCTTCTCTTGAGATAAAATAAACTTTTGGCTGGCAGCCCCTAATTCATTTGTCTTGCTATCAGTCACAGTGGAAGAAGTATCTTTGTTTTTTGAATCAAGACTTCATAGCAATGAACCCAAAAATCAATCATGTGATACCCACTAACAGCTTGTTTGCTTATTAATGTAATTGTGCACTCTGAGAACACTCCATTTTCAGTATTTTTAAATTTCTGCGGTTATTTTAACAATTGTTGCTTCAGACTTCAGAATGCTGTGTAAATCAGCCAGTGCATTACTCTGTCCCTCATGTTCAGACTAGTCCTTACTTCCCTTCACATCACTGGAGCCCTCTTACCCAGTGCCTGTCACTGTGCAGGCTGACAGCAAATCCATGGAGTGATTCCAAGTCCCCATTTTGAGAGAAACATTTTATTTCCCCTAACTACCTTTATATAAAATGGTCAACCATCCTCTTTTCTTGGAGTGAAGCCCCATTTTCAGTCTCTTCATTCATTGTGCTTTACCCTGTTGGTTTCCAAACCCTGTGTTCATGAAGATGTTTCAGGGTTCTCCTGGAGTTGTAATGATTTGTATCACCTGCTAACCTGTGCTATTTCCTCCTTGTCTTTTGTCTCATTGTCTCTTGATCCCCACCTTCAAACCCCATTTTTACATTTCATACAAACCTACTGTGTCTGTTTCTCTTTTGTATTGATCTTAAAGACCTCCCTCTGAAGTGATGATCGTAATAAATGAGACTGTGCAAAGGCTAGGTAGAGGCTGATGAGCAAAGCTGGCACATCTCCCATCTGTGGGCTTGATCCATTCAAGCTGGTGAAAAATCTCTTACTGTTTTTAGTGCAGCAAGGTCAATATCAAATTTCCATGTATCTGTATTTATAACTGTATTTCTGATGGTGAGTTTTCCTCCTCCTTGGACAGGAACTATCTTTGTCTGCTTTACCACAGCATCTTGGCAGCGGAGACAAATCTGAGTTTAGAATCTCATCTCTGTTTGTAGAATCATGAAATTATTCAGGTTGAAAAAGACTTCTAAGAGCCATAACACCAAACCTAACATTACCAAGTCCACCACTGAAGTGTGTCCCTTAATGCCATATCTGCCAAAGACTGGGAAAGAAAAGGGGAAAAATATTTGGGTGTTCCTGATCACCTTGCTGTCACATTGGAAGCAGTGAATTTGCCCACTGTCTGTTCAGTTTTATAATTCTTAATTCTGTAGATCAGTGAGAGAGAGCAAACCCAGCATTGGGATTTATGGGTCAGGACACTTGTCTGGCAGTGTGGGAATGAAGTTCCTGTGGTGCTTCAGCAGTGTCACTTTGTGCATTATTACATCTGGAAACCAAAGTGCTGTACAAGGGCAGCTCTGAAGAGATTGAGGTGACTGTGTGCAAATGGGTTTGAGCACAGAAAGGTGCAGGATTGAGCAGCAGTAGCTGCAACCTGGTCTCTGTTTCTTGCCTGGTGCTGCTCAGCATTTCCTTGATGACTCAGTTCCATGGTGAAATCAGCTTTCAGAATCCACAGAACAGAAATGCCTTTTAGGACAAGGGAAGGCTCTTTCTTGGTAATCTGTTCACAAAGTAGAACATTAACCTGCTGAATATCTTCCTCCCTTAATACAAATGTCATCTTTCTTAATGTTCAAAGCACAGGTTACACACAGGGAAAATTGGGAGGTCTTGCAGAATAGAAAGGAGAACATTTTAGAGCATTAGTTGGCTTACAGGGTGAGAACCTCACCCCAAGCATGTGGGTTCAGCATTTTGTACTTGCTTGGTTATAATTCCTTTTATATCAGTTGAAGATGACCTATTTTTTCTAGTTGTAAGATTTGAATCTCTAAAAAATGAATCCTTCTTGTCAAATGAACAAGACCTTCCTCCTGTTTTAAAAAGTAGTTATTTAGTTATTTTCATGCATGTAACCTGTGGTCAGCTGCTTTAATTAAAAAAAAACCAGACCAATGGTTTAGTGTTTTTGTAGATCATCTGCAAGTAATACAAAGGCAAAAATAATCCAAATCTCAGCTTGTTTTTTGAAAGGTGATAGGAAGGTTTGTGACCAAGAAAGAATGTTTTTAAACACATGGACATGTTAAGAATGTCTGAAAGGTGCATTACTGAGCACATGCTCTCTGGCCATGCTGGGCTCAGGCAGTGCTCACAAAAGCAGGAGCTTTGGGATTTTAAAAGGGATTATTGGCACAGTTCTAGGTGAGTAAAAGCTTTGCCAAAACACTGAAATCTTGCCAGGGCAGACACAAAAGACAAGTTCTCAAAGCTGCAGTGTGTATTTGGTACCTAGTTTACAATGATGAAAATTTTGAAAAAATCACAGAAGGAGATGCTTGGTCTTTGACTTGGAAGGAGCCCCATGGCTGCCATGATTCATTCCATGGATTCCCTTAAACACAAGTGCAGCTCTGGCCTTGGGAACTCAGAGGGGCTCAGTGGTGCAGAGATGTACTCTGTTAGTTTGCAAATCATAAAATAATTTATGTTGGAAGGGCCTGCCAAGCTTTAGCTTCACAGACACAGTAAAATTAAAATGTTCACAATTATTATCTGTATTTATAAACTATTTGTCACTGTAGTAATTATATGAGTGACACTTAGATTTGATTTAAGAACAAACAGGGTCTGTTTTGGAGCAGGGTCCCATGTTCCTGGCAACCTGTTATTAATTAGTCTGAAAGATACCAATGGCTGTTATGGAGGAACTTAAAGATTTATAAAGAATATAAAGATCCTGCAAGCAATTTTGGGACCTGCTAGATTGTCAGCTACTTACTGCATTTATACACAACTTGAGAACTACTGTCATCACAAGAGGAGTTGTTAGAAAATCAAAATATCCCTGTACTTGGTGTTACTGGTTTTTATCTTCTAGAGATAATAGTGTAAATTATATCTAAAATATAAACATTTGTCTGTGCAGTGCTTTTATTTAATTTCTCCTCTGGTGGCAGTCTTGTGCATTTCAGCTTTACCCTTATGTGTTTTTTCCACTGAGCCTTTGTCTTCATTGACACATTTTAAGGTCTAAATATTTGCATTTTCTTTTGGTTGAAATTCATTCTGGCTATGCCAAGTTCCTCTTGCTTACTGCATGTTTTGCTTACCCATGAAGAATTACACTTATCTCCCCATAGCTTGCTGCAGCAGAACAGTTTGGTGCCTTCTCCACCAGGTGTAGTTTTGAGTTGAGTGCCTCCCCCTTGGACAGTTCCTGTGGGGACGGGTTCCTGCTGTGTCCCCCATGGTGAGGTCAGTGAGATTATCCTTCCTCACAGGCTCTTCCTTCTTTTCCTGCTGGTTTTCCATCATGGCCCTGCAGAAGAGCTGCTGGCCTCACTGTGACTGCATGCTTATTTGTTCCTGGATGTGTTAAGAATATTTTCTTTTAATTTCTGTAGTTTCTGTGAGAGAAACTTAGAGTGTGCTTTTAAATAAAAGCTTCTCCTCAGTGACTGAGAGTTCAAGTTTCACAGCTTGCCTGTGTGCTGGCCACTGAACAGTGGACATGGGAATCCTTTCTGTTTTCAGATGGATTTGTATTGTGCATGAAAACTGAATGTGGTCTGTTGCAGAATGGTTTTGGCTCTCTTTTTTGTAATTATATATCATTATACTGCTATTAAAATGCAACCTGCCTAAACATTTTATTAGTATTTATTACTTAATTACCAACTATTGCTGAAAACAGTCCCCATACTGAGACTTATTCCACTTAAGCATCCATATTAATGAAATGTAACTCCCCTTTTGAAGGAATATATGACATTCTGGGGAATGTTTTTTCTTGGTTGGTTCTTTAAAGCGAGCCACTTATTTAGTGCTGAGTACTGGAAATTATTTAAAACAGTATCTGCTAATGCTTTCTGCTAAACAATTGGTAATTATATAAATAAAATTCTCAACAATTATTCACATTATCTGGGTGAAGAGCCTTCATACAACAAGCCACCAAGCTCTGAAGTGTTCAGGTATTTCTAGTGCTAAATCAACAATTGTGTTAGCCTTGTAGTGTCACTGCATGTGTCATTTCCTTTGCTCTCTCACTCTCCTGGTGTGTTCCATTGGTTCCAAGCAGTGTAGAATGGAATGACATGGAGATATTGTGATTTCCCAAGGAGGTCACAAAGAAAACCAAAAGAGTGTTTGGGTTTGGGAGAAAAAGTTGAAGAATTTCCTATTTGTAAATGGACTCTTTTTAAAAGTAATTTTTAATGGAGGGGTTCTGGCTATATAAAATAATGTTCTAGAGAGTTCTGGAACTCTGCAGGATTTCTGAGAATTAGTGTTATTATAATTATGGAAGATTACTTAGAGCCTTCTGCATACAACAAAGATGTATCTTGATTTTCTTGCATAGACTGCAAGCTTAATACTGCACACTGACAATCTTTTACATTTCTCTTTTTTCCAGAATCTCAGATGGAGGAATTTAGCAGCATGCATGGGGAATTTGCTTTCTAAACTGAAGATCTGCAGGACCTGATTCTCTTCTCACACTTCTGTAGGTCAAGTGCAACCCGTGGCAGAATCCTTCACAGTGAGTGACATTGGTTTTTAATGAAGTTATTCTTTGGTCATAGTTCTGTATTTCCAGTCTGTAAGATGATGGAGGGGAATGTGGTGTTTGAAGAGAAAATCTCCTTCCTGCTGCTGTGTTCTTCTGTGGGACATGGCCATCTTTTCATGTCCTAGATTCTGGTCAACCATTTGAGCTCACTCTCAGCTCAAATTTATCTCCTTTGGCTCAGATGTGTCTGTGTGAGCTGCAGCCCCTGCTGCAGTTGTTAACATCTGGCAGAAAGAGCTGAAGGATGGGGAAAAGTCTCTCTGGCTACTCCAGCAGGGTTTGTCAGGCCTTGTCTCTTAATGCCATAGGTGATGGTTTTTTCTAAACTTTGAATTAGACTTTATGAGGGCCATTAGATGGGAGAAAAGACTTTCATAGATCTCTGAGGGGACACTCACTGTGTTTCCACCCTGGACATAACCAGGTGTCTACACAAACTGATTCTCATCTCTGCCATTTCACAGCCCAGGCTTCATCAGAGCAGGACAAGCTAACACTAAGTGGTTGATAGTGGCTGTGAGTTCAGTTCCTGGAGGAGATGGCTCTGGCCATGGAGGTCAGTGGGGCCAGATGTGTTGAAAAAGCTGCTTTGTGTAGGCATTTGTGGGCTCAAGCAGCAGAGGTGGCTGTTCTCAGCCATAACTGGGAGCTGTATCTGTTCCCTAATGGGGGCAGGCTGGAAATTCACAGCTGCTCTATAATTACCCTTAACTAACGCTCTGAAAGCAATAACTGCAGTCTTTTCTCCCCACTCCTTTCCCCTCCACCCCAGGTGTCCAGCATGGTTATTTACACCTGTGAGGAGTGAGGAAGAAAGGAGGTATAAAATGCTGTCATTCAGGTTTGGCAGTGTTTAGCTACCTTGTAAATGAGTGTTCAGATCTTCAGGTGGATGATTGAGTACTCTTTCAAATATATATATATTTTAATCCTCACATTTTGTGCTCTTTTTCCATCCTGAATAGAGTACCTAGAGTGATCATGCACACTGATGGAATTCAGTGGGGAATTTTTTACGATGGGCTAATTTAAAAATGATTTAGGAAATCTCATGATTTCATCAGCCACTCCACAAGAACACTGTGAAGCAAAGTCATGTGCACAGATACCCCTTTGGGAATAGGACAGATGAGTTGAACTGTATTTTCACTAGGAAAATGTACTCCTTTTTTGTCTGTGAAAGTATTAAATATTACCAATTCTAATGCTCTTGTGAAACCCTTCAGCATTCAGTCTTACCAGGGTTATCACTGGGATTTTAGTCAGAGTAAGGATTTTAGGGTTGCACTGATATGTGTTCATGAACCTCTTTCTCATTAGTTTGCTGTTTGCTATTTACTTAAGTGTTTGTCCTAATTTAAAAGTTGAGAAATTCTGTAAAGTTGGAAGAAAATTGAGACAGTTGCCTGTATTAGTGGTTTAAAAGTTCCAGTAATTTTTTGCATTTTTATGGTGTGCTTTCATTCTGTTAGTAAGAAGAATGTTCTCTGAGTGAGGGTTAAATGCCTTGATTCCCTCCCTGGCTGCTGACTCACCATTTCACTGGCACACAGCCATGGTGCAGTTGTGGACTGTGTTTACCAAGTGCTTGAGTCACAAATGGAGAGCTGTTGGATTTTCTCATACTTGAAATGATTGGGAAAACTTTTAGCCTTTCAAATCAGCCACATAGCAGACTGTTCCTTTAAAGCTCAGGTTTAATTTTTGAATACATTTTCAGATGAAAAGCATTTATTTAAAAAGCATCATTTAGAAGGAGACAGTGTCTTTGTGTTCTAACTGGTTACAGCCATATTTGGAAGGTGAGTCCTACCAGGTCTAACTGCTTTGGGATATTTCTTTCCAACTGGCATCACATTAGCATCCAGGAAAATAAGCCTGCTTCATCCTGCTACATGAAAAAGAAAATTTGCTGTTTTTCTGGTCTGATGAAGGCAGGTGCTGGGGGTGGGGTGGTGTTATCAGCACCATGTCTGGGGCTTTTGTCAGATGCCCTGGCCATGGGCATAGGGAGCTTGTGGGTTGCTTTATAGTTAATAAATGTCATGGCTGCAGAGCTCACTCTGGGAGCAGCCCTGTGCAAAGGAGTGATAAAAGGTCATTACATGAAAACTCAGGGCTGCACCACTGATCTCAGTGAGGCTTGCTCTCAGAACCAAAGGGAAACTGGAGCCCACAGTCCAACAGTGGGATGCTGCTGGAGCCATCAAAGCTGTGCTCCTCTGCCCTTTGCAGCAGGAGCATCCCTCAGCACTGCAGCCATCAGGAGCTTGGAGCTGTTGCTCATTTTGGGTCTAATGGGCAAAAGATAGACTTGAAGGGAATTGTTTATCAGAGTCTGAGCCCCTGACAAAGTTGCTGCAGCTGCATAGGAAATAAACAAGTGAGAGGCTGAAATAATTAGGCATGGGATGAGTTTAGTGTGAATTCCTGTATTCATTCAATGCAAGTGAATTGGTGGGCAGCATTTGGAGTAAGCAGGCATCTGGAAGGACAGCAGTAGGAAATTGTTGATCTTTTTTGGAGTAATAGATAGTGTAGTACTTATTTACAGACACATCAGAAACACATTTCTGGATGACTGGGAATAACTTATTTCTAGATGATAGTAATTAACTCAGCTCTAACGAGTCAAGATTGCTGCTTAGTGTTGAAATAATTTTTCATTCTAGAAACTCCAGTGTTAGATGAAACTTTTTATTTCATCTTAGGAAGCAGCAGCAGCAGTTTTACAGCCCTTGTTTCAAACATGACTCCTGGTTGCAAAGAGCATTTTTCACTTTTCTCTTTACAGTTGTCCACTAATATATTTCTATCTATGACCAATGTATAAAATCAGTTTCACAGATGTGTTACACAGTCATCCACAATTCAAGTTGATAAATGTGACTGAAAAGTTGAGGAAGGTTAAAACACAGCAGGGCATGACTTTCTACTAACAGGAGTCAGCAAAAACATTGAAAATGTTTCTTTAGAAGCAAGTGAAGTCAGGAGGATGATCTCTATTGATCCGTGGGTTTAGTTCAAGTGACACCAGTGTCATGAAGTGATAAGGAAAGGTAATACAGTCCAACATAGAATTTTTAAAGTTACTAAATATGAAATGTTTAATTTTCTCAAAATGAAAATTGCCTTCTTTCTCCCATAGTACTCTTAACTGTTCCAGGTGGAAATTACTGAGTCACCAGACAGACTTAATAATTGGAATTTAACAAAGTTTTTAACAATTCTGTTTTTATTATATATCTGTAATGAGCAAATTTGTAAAACCAAGGAAAGAGTATAAATTAAAGCAAAGTGGTGCTAACAGAGTTCAAATGGTTTGAATTCTAGAGGGGGTTGTAGTCTGGCTTTTTTAGTAATCTGAAACTCTCCATGCTATGACTGGAGACTGGTTTTGAGGTTAAGTCTCAGTTGTGAAGAGATGTGTTATGTTTGATTAAATTTTACTTCTGAGGGGGTTTCATGACAAATAAGACAGACACCCAGGGAGAGGTGAATTCCTGAAGTTAATATGTCCAGAATCAAACCTGACTTTTTCCTTTGCAATCAAACTGTCCCCTAGTCCAACTTCTGACAATTGTTTTGCTTTGAACTCCTCCAGTGTTTAAAATTGTCTTTCTGGTTTTTTCACATGCTATCATTTCCTCTCCTTGTTCTTGCCATATGCAATATTATTTCTGTTATTCAAAATAAGAAGTGGCACATCTTAGTGTATGCAGAGCTTTGACCTGTTTTTATACCTTAATTGGGATTAATACCTTCTTGTTCTTTTATACATGCAATT
The DNA here is from genome assembly GCF_028551555.1 of Melozone crissalis. NCBI lineage: Eukaryota > Metazoa > Chordata > Aves > Passeriformes > Passerellidae > Melozone > Melozone crissalis. The sequence goes on from NW_026535785.1 coordinate 4,970,401, forward strand.
ATTTCTTTATATCTACTTAACAGATTCCTCTTCCATGTAATCTGTGTATTAATTTGCTGCAACAAGGATTGACATTTGAAAAAGCTTGAAACCCCCCTTCTCCAAATATTTGGATGAAGTTTTTAATTTTAAAGAATTTTGCTTTCTTTTAAAAATGAGTTATGTAAAATTAAATTCACATGTTGACAATTTGTGTCAAAACTAAACCAAACTTATCAATAAAACTGTTAGACAGGAAAGGTGTCACACCCTGTTCATCATGTGCATGTTGCTCACACTCCATTGGATGCTACATTAATTCCTGACAAGAGTCACTGTAATAAATAATTGGATTTGTTGATAATGAAGCAAGACTAAATTGCTCAATCCTCTGCTCCAAATAGCTGACCACAGTTTTTTACTAGCAGTGCCTTTAAAGCCAACCCAATAATTGCCAGAACTAATTGTTTCCTTTGAGTGGAGTGTAGGTAATTTTTTCAGACCTTGTTGGATAACTGGGTTGTCTAACCCTGGCTCTCTGTAAAAATATCCTTCCTTTCCTGCCCCAGGCAGAAGTAATTTACAGTTACTCTTCTAATCACAGGAGATCCATGATTGCAAACAGCATTTGTGGATGCTGTGGGCAAAGAATCCCCTGGAACACAAGGGCCCCTGGCAGGAGTGTTGTCTGCAGCCATGGGGGGCCCACAGGCTGACCCACCTCCTGCACCAGGCTGGGGCTGGGCTGGGTCTGGCAAACACCACTTCAAAATCAAATTCCCTCACGTGGAGCCAAAATCCTGCCTGGAGCAGCTGGGTCTGGGCAGGAATGCTTTAGGTGCTGTGCACGTACCAAGTAGTGGAAGTGGTAATGGTGTCCTAGAAGTGCTTTTGTGAGACAGTTCTTGCTAGTTTTCTTGGACTTGATGAAGAAATGGTAATTGAAATGGATCATAATTGATTTCAGAGAGTTCTTCATGCAGTGTCTCTTAGTGCCCTGGGTTTTGCCATTTGAAAAAAATTAATTTTCTTTTGAAAAGCCCGCTGTGTGCCTGGTCTCTTTGGAAAGGCAGGAGCCTGCGAATAGCATTATCATATATAATGGCTACCACTTACCACATTCGTTCTGATTATGTAAAACTGAAAATCACTGCAGTGAAATGAAGTTTCAATGTTTTTATTCAAAGCAGCTTCTCACAATGTATAAATACTGCATATTAACACACATGAAAAATACAACTTCTAAGGCACCCAGAAATGTGTCCATACACTAGTTACAGGACCATCAACAAATAAATTGTGTACAATTTGATCTAGACAGTCAATATTTGATATATCAGAAGATACAAGTCCCTCAGTACTGTACCAGTTTCAGAAAATATTTACAACACTGTGATATAGGGGTGCCTGTACCCTTATAATATTATAATATGTACTCATCATTACAAATATTAGAAACTGTTTTAGTCTGTTCCATGGCATTCTGACAAAATAACTTAAGGGCCTAATTTGCAAAGTTCTATAATTAATTATTTGTGCAAGTTCTGAAAATAAATTTACATTGACATAACTTGTGAATTTTTGGTTCTTTGCTTCATCTCAGAGGTTTGGTAATAAGCCTTACCAATAGACATGCCATCCCAGCTGAACATCACTCCTTTCCCAATAGCTCAGTGGATACATCTTTCCCCCTTACACCTGACATGGATGAGGATGCAGTTTTGAAGCAGAAAGAGACTGTTTGATCTTCGGTACAAATGTCAAACTAGTTCACTGGCAAGGAACTAATGCTTGATTAGGATAATGCAATTCTTTGGTCCTTTGTTTTTATGGAAGGCATAACATTTTTATTCACTAAAAATCGAAATCCTGTCTGTGAGCAAGCAAGCTAGTGACTGACTTTCAGTGTAGTATTTAAAGTAGCAGTAAAGAGATTTAATATGGCTTAAAACATATGGTTAATTGGGCAGACACAGATAACACATCGAGGAGAGCGAGTACCCAAATGTACTATGATAAGATTGTCTATAAGTCTCTTATGTAAACTTCTTTAGTGTCTCCTAAAGAGTGCTGGCTTTAGCCAGATTTGACTTTTATAGACCCAGCCACACAAAGCCTGAGATTAAACCACCATGGTTGGGAGCACAAATGCACAGTTTATATATAACAAAGCCCATGCTGACAAGTCTACCTATGTTGTTCAAAGAAACAACCCGTATTATCCTTTTCACAAGAAAAACTTAAGGCCCTGTACTCTGATTTGCTAACTTTCTTACAGCAATTATTTGGGGAAGTCCTTAGTGCTGCACAAGCAATTATGCAGCTTTAAAGATTTCTTGTACCTAATGGTAAGGCTTATTCACAAATGCAATGCATTTATAAATTATATTTAAAACTGTAAAGGCTGGCAAAATAATTAAAAAACCCAAAACCAAAAATAAAACAAACCCCAACCAAAACTGTTTGTTCATCCCTAACATTAAAAGAGCATTTTATTCTAATGAAAAACTATTGGCACAAAACCATTATATTATAGATTAAAAGAACAGTTCATAGTAGTGAAAAAGATTGCCTAAAACGCATACCCTAACCTACCACAGAAATATAAAAGTTTATATTTTGAAAATATATACTGTATTAAAGTTTGTAAGCTTATTTATTTAAACAGAAATGTACTGAAATAGTAAACTAAGCAACACTTATCTACAGCAAAAATATACATGCAGGACAACACAAAATAAATTGTTTACCTTTAATATCTACAAATGCAAAACTGTAGAATTTTAAAGATTGTACAAAACAATTTACACAAGAATAAAATAACATACTTAAACAACAAATTGCATTTTTAATCTTAAATACTGTGAATATTAGTAAAGGTACCCAGACTAATATGTACAGTACATCTAGACATCTGAATACCTAGTAAGGATAGAAACACAAGAGAAAATTTAGATTCTGATATTTAAATACTGGAAAAGAAGCTTTCAACATTGTTATTACTCTTTTTTGAGGGGAAAATAGATTCCATGAAAACTAGATTGTAACTGTATAGATATGAATAATTAAAAATGTTAACTATGGTTAGCGCTTGCTTTAATGGAAAAATAATTATAGAAAATGTATTTCAACCATTCCTTTGTCATAAAAAATGCTAAGATACAGATATCTGAAAATTCAGATGAAATGGTGCAGTTTTAAAGATCCAACAACATAAGATTCTTCCTTGTTTGCAAATCTCTTTCGGAACGCATTCCTTCACATTGCTGAGCAATCTTGCTATATTTATCTACAAAAACTAAGCATAGTATTGAAATAAACTTCCTAAAATCTTATTAACACATGACTAGGAGTTATGGCTCTCTGGACGGGAGTAAAGGAAATAAAGGAAATTGAGGAATCGTGGTACTTTCCATTGCCTTTTTTCCTTTTTCTGAAGGTGTATGCTGGAGGCCTGACTGTGCAAACTCATGTGTGTGTGTGTGTGTGTGTGTGTGTGTGTGGTTTTCACTGGGGTAACCCCTCTTTTTCCAGGTGACTCTGTGTGCACCTGCCCTGCTGGGAGCCCAGGACATTGATCCAGCCTGCCCCATGGTGCTGCTGGCAAGTTGTGGACAACAGCAAGGGTTGGTATAAACCAAGTGGTGCACCCATCACTTCAAATAGTTATTGAAAGAGTTCTCTTTCAGTCATTTTAAAATAAGCTAATGGTTTCAATAAGTTCCTCTTAAAAACATTTTAAACAGGCTTATTAGAAGCCAGATTCTGTCTTTTTAATGAAGAATTGCCATGAGAACTTCTGCATTTAGAGTAATGATTTCCTTAAAATTCAGTGGTACAATTAGGGCATAAAAACAGCACTTCTAATTATTTGTGGAAAAAGAAATGTTACATTAATATGTTGAAGGCTACTGTTTACTGTAATCACCTGTTTGTTAACTTTACAAAGGCTTTGTTGAAACTCTTTATGGAAATGCTAAGAGAGAGAAAGCTGAGCAGCCTCATTTGCAGAGGTTTAAATCATAATAAGTCACTGAGCTCAAGGGTGGAGAGCAAGTGCACAAATTACAAAGCAAACAAATGTGCAAAGCTTCTGCTTCAAGAGGTTTCAATTTGGGCGTACTACAATGGCAGGTGAAGTCTCAGAGCATGCTCCTGTCCTTTCCACACAAACTGCCCATGGCAGGAAAGAACTGAGAGACATCCAGTGTTCAGAAGTCTGTCAGTGTCACTGAACAGTACTAGGATCACATTCCAAAAGAGCAGATAGGATTTTCCTTCTTTATTGTGGACTGCTTTTATGGATAGCCAGAAGTTCTTGTAACAGGTGCTGGGGTGGCCAGATGTGGAGAGCTGGGAAAAGCAAAACAAAACCTCTGCCTCCACTGAGTTCAATGCCTAGCACCTTGTATAAACTGCTGGCCCACACCCAAAGGCCTCCAGAGCAGAAATTATCTCACACCTGAGGAATCAGGCAGCTAGACTAAGGCTCATAAGGATTTGCTTTTAGACTTCAGACCATAAGGGGTGTTCAACCCTGAAAAACAGTACGATGCCACGCAAGGGCACCACTCACCCTGTTACTGGTATCGGCTAACAGGAGTATAGTAAACTTAAATAAAGCATCTGGTTGGTGAGCCCTTCAGTGCTCCTCAAGAAGGCAGAAAGTGAAGAGAGACTTAAGGGGGACTCACTGTGTCAGAACCCACTTTTTTTTCTCTTAACCCTGGCAAATGAATCTGTTTTCATACATTTTTTTGTACAGTTTTACACATAGAGGAGCATGCACGTGGCTGTTTCATTTACTGCCCACAATATTCTGTGGGTTTTCTATATATTCTTTATTTTTCTACTAGTTTGCTGCTAAAAATGTGTTTGCATTCTCATGTGATACCTTTAATTCAGTCAAAAGGGTAATATGAAAATAAGATCTGTGATCAATAAACAACTGAATATGAACACAAAATAAATAAGTTAAATAAATTTAACAAAGAAAAAAAATTCTAGAAGTTTTTGTAAACTAACTTTACATATTATACATATAAATTATCAGATTTTTCCATTAAACTGTTAGAACTTAGAAAAAAATAATTAACATATTTCTAATGTATGGTTTTTGGGTCTACCAAAGGTCACGCTGACCCGGATTTTAGACTGAGCCCTCTGTGTCAGCCCTGGTGTGCTGCAACAGCAAGAATAAGTTAAGAAGGACAGACAAAATAAACCCTTACAGGGGGGTGAGCCTTGCTGGGCCTCAGTGGTGCTTCTCAGCATATGGAATGTAGAGTTGGATGTGGATGAGCAATGTGAAAGATGCAGCCTCTGCACAGGTTACGTGCACTCAACGCCTGCCCACGTCTTGGTTACACAAAATCAAACCAGCTACGAGCAGCTGTGCAGCTCACACAGCATTGGGATCACTGTCACAAATTCCTCACTGATGCATTGCCTCTGCTTCTCAAACATGGTCATGTCTGACTCTGGTCACTACTGGAGCAATTTCTCTTTAAGTTAGGCCAAGATATCAGACTTCATAAATTTTGTCTTGCAAGTAGCTGAATAATGAATCCAGTCCTTTGGAAGAACTCCACAGCTGTTTTAACATCTGACACTCCTTCTCGTTCACCTCTTCAAGTCCGGATTTCAGGAAGCTCCGCACGAGACATTTGGACTCTTCCAATACCTAAAGCCAAAATACAACTCAGTATTTTATTCTGAATCTGAAAAAATTACTATGGATACTGGCATGACCAGCATTTTTATACTGACTCTGTTTTACGATCTAAATAACTCCTCTGGGCACAGAAATGACATTTGATTTCTAGTCACAACTCCACTTGCTGATAGCCAGCATCTTTAAGAATTGAGGTTGATGGGTTAGTGCCAGGTTTTTAAAAGAAGAAGGGATTCTAAAGTACCTTAGTTTGTTGAAGGAGTGCCATGAAGCACAAGGAGCTGAACTCCCTCACATTGAAATGAAAATGTGTGAGGGACAATATACTGGCTACCTGTTTTCTGGAAGGTGGCTTTTAAGGGTAGACATGTTGGAAACCCAAATGTGGATGTCCATTATCTTTGAGAATTTTCCCTCATGTATTATTTCCTTATCAATACAGAATTTAATGCTGCAAATCCCTTTCTAAGCCTATTTGCTTACATTTTTATAAAAGTGGAATATTTTGTAAAAGAATGGTACTAAGCATAACAAGCATCCTCTGACTGTGTTGTGGAGTTAGATTTACTTGGCAGATACATCAAATCACCTGAGATCTTTGCAATAGAAAGCCCAACCTCAAGCTCTTAGTAATTGTTGCAAGTTCTGAAAGGCACAAACTGCAGGTCCATGGTTGCTCCCATAGTTCAGCTCCTTTCTCCCAGGCCCATTTTTAAACACATTGAGATTGATTCCTTTAAATTAGTTTTTAAATACACACCACCAGTCTGTATCTCACAAGGAAATGAACTGGTCAAACAAACCCAATAATAATTCCTACATTACTGATTTGCTGAGGACAGGAGATTTAATATAACTAACACAGTGTTCTGTGGGAAGGGAGTTGCATTCTCTTCATTCAGCTTTGTCCAGACCTTCATGTTAAGCCCAGTTCCTACATGTTGTGGGTTTCAACACTGCTATTGCAAAGTAGTATTAGTCTTTAACTCAAGTAAATGGTGTTAATAGCAAATCAAGGGCCCTGTGCATTTTTTGTGGTCTGTTTGTGAACAAGTCTTTGAAGGTTTATCTTTGTCCACAAGTCAGCACTGGTCTTTCCAAGGCGTCTTGAGAAAATTTCTTTGACAGCCACTAGCAGTGAGGGAAGGAAGAATTCACAGTAAAGCCCAGAGGTTTTCTCTACTCAAATAATACACATTGTATCAGCATCATCAAATAAAATTCTGCTACATTTCCAGAGAGTTTCATTCTCAATGTCTTCTGTGAGTTCTAATCTACACTTTGTTTAATTAAAATTCTCTTGTGTCTCTACCTACTTTTATAGCAGATCTTTCCAATGAAACTGAAGGATGCTGAGACAGATTCAGACATAGGAAATACAGCAAGAAACTATAACAGTTTTCACTTTAATTACTGCAGTTTTATTGCAGCCAGTATCACTTTCTTCACTGCATGTTTTTTAAACAAGGATGTGCCCAGAATAGGAGTACATCTGCCTGAAGGGAAAAACCTCTAGGAAGACAGGAAAGGATTTTCTTTCAACTTTTGTGTACACAAAAGGAAAAGTTATAATCCACTGTGACCAGAATGTGTTCAACTCCCCCTTGTCTGGATCTCACCTCTCCTTCACAGCAGAGCTTAGCTGGCACTACCCTACCCTTCTGTCTGGAACATTCTGCACCAGCAGTGCAGGTGCAGAAAGAAGGCAGATACAGCTGAAATCCTGTCCTGTAGGCCAGGACAAAGTGAAGGGCAAATCTGTTTTCTTACAGGTTTCCCAGTACAGTTGTAGAGTTTCAGACTGTTACACCTTCATGCAGGAAACCTGTGCTGAAATCCCCTTTCAAAATATGAGGCAAGGAGGTGCCAATCATTGAAAAAATGCCAATATTGTGGAAGGAAATAACTCCTCCCATCCTGATCCCTGAAAAACGAGAGACTCCATGAGCTCACTGATTCCTATCCAGGTTTTCTGATGTCAGCCTCCTTTCACAGGTATGGTTGTGGAAACTGAGGTCCCACATGTGACAAGCCTTGGGAGCTCACCTTACCTCTGTGAAATGTCTGTGAAATTTAATGAGGGGGTTTGATTTCTTACCACTGCACTGCAGGATGCCATTTCTTTCACTCGTAGCATCACTTCTTGGCTAAATGTTGTTGGCCAAAATACTTGTGACACCAGTCCTCTGCTGCAGGCTTCCTGTGCTGTCAGCTTTCTCCCACAGAACAACATTTCATTTGCCTGTGAAACCAAAAGACTCTGGTAATCTTGGGTTATAATTCCCTTCAAATTTTTCTCATACTTGCCTGCTATTTTTACGATTAAATTACAAATGTTCTTCTGTATCTTTCCGTACTGCAAAATACTTTAAAAGGAGTTTCAGTAGCTATTTAAGGATTGTGCAGGTGGCCAGAGCACAGCATGGGTTTAATTTAAGAGAAATGTGCTGGCATGCATGGTGAATCTGTATTGCTGATCTTACAAGAGTAACTATCAGTGATACTGTGTGGAGACTCATGGAACCCAGTAGGGAATATCTGTGAGACAAATTCTGATTTATTATACTGGTAAAAGCTAAGCAGCCTTACTGGAATCATTGTGGATTATCTTTAAAGAGCAGAGAGCAGTATCTGCCTGTATTACTGCCCACTCCTAATATGATACAGACAACTGCTCTGCAAGGTTATTCTGCTAATATATTTCTTCTCTTTTCTACCATGCTGTTGACAATCTTTGCTTTTTCAATCTTTCTTGTGTACAGCAGGTGTTGTATATTGAATTCCAAGATTATTTCATGATAAGAAGTTGGTAGTGATTAGATGAACTTTCCACAGATTTCATTTTCATTAAATTAAGAAAATTGTTTACTTTTTAAAGAGAGAAAGAATCAGGAGTTTATGAAAGGTTCTTCAGCAATTTGAGGTGGAAAACCTTACCAGTGCAACACCCAGAATTTGTGGGAATGTGTATGATGAGCAGCCAGCTGGAGTGAGTCGGATTGTTGCATATGGTGTCTGAAACCAAGCCTTCTCACTTGCCCAAACGATATCACAGAGTGGTAAAATAGAAGCTCCTAACCCCAGAGCAGGGCCGTTGATAGCAACCACAATTGGCTTCTTAAATTGAATAAAAGCTTTTACAAAATCCCTAAAATAAAAAATAAAAGAAAGATCTTGAATACAGAAGTAACACATAAATATCCAAGTTTAAAGTACTTAATCTGAAAACAAATTAGAACCACAGAAGAACACAACAAATGCCCAGTTTTATGAGGTGAGAACTGCAAGATACCTTCTAGTTTGCACATGGAAAAGTCTGCTTATTTTTAGTTATTTAATCTTTCTGAGTACCTGGGCTATTGCATAGTTTTGTGTATGTTGTATATGGTCTGATTAAGTGGATTGCACTGAGTGTGATACTTTTGCAGGAAGGTTTGGTTGGGTTAGTTTTGCTTCTGGACCAGTAACTCCCGAGTTTGAACACACAGCACTTCTTGGTTTGCTCCACAGTGGCTGGGATGGACCTTGCTTGGCTGCTGATGAAATATAACAGTCTGATTTTAAAATTTTTTTCAAAAAGTTTTCCTAAGATCCTGTGTCAAAGGTTACTGCAAGTCCCATCAGTGAATTGGGAGATTGTAATGTTTATGGCACCAGCAGAAAGAACAAGACATGCAAAGAGGAGTCAGAGAAAGTCTGAACATGATGAGTGATCTTCAGTTGGATCTTCATTGCAAAAATCTTCAGCAAAGCCATTACACAGCAGATGCCCTTGCCTGACCACCCCAGTAATGTGATGAGAAATTACAGGGAAGTTAAATGTCATCGGATTCATCTGGATGAATGAACTAGAATATGTTAAATTCTGTGCAATGAGGAGATCTTTTAAATAAGCTACCTACCAGCAGCTGTGGAAAGACATCTGTTGAATGGAACAGCCTTTACACCAATTAGGAAAAAGCAAGAGTGTAATTGTGGGCAAATGATGGGCTCCAGCAGCTCAGTGCACAGCAGGTATATGGAGGCAAACGAGATGCTCAGTTACTTTAGAAAAAATACATGGATAAATCAAATTCCAAACAAAAGAGGAGATTCTGTCCCTGCACTGGGCATTTATTAGATCCAGAGTGCATCTTTGCTGACAGATTTTAGAAAAGAACATTTTGTCAAATGTGCCCTTGATGAGCTGCTGCTCTCCCACTGAGGTCAAAAGGATCCAGGCCTCTGTACCTGAGCACAGGTGGGCCTTGCAGGTAAGAGAGCACATGTGGCAGCTGGGCTGAAGTGCAGGGGCACTGGCTGTGTTTTACATGAGGACAAAGAGTCTGAGATGACCCAGCATTAAATTTTCAATTAATACATTCTGGTTTTGAAGTCCTCTAGTAAGGAGGACCATGGGAAAATAGAGAATTGATGCAGCTCTGTTCACAGTAGTAAACCAGGAGATCACTGTCAAGACAAAGAGAGTGAAATAAGGAACATGGTTTTTGTCTGTTCAAGACCATTTCTGTCTAGAGGAGAGCAGGGTTAAGGAGAGTTGTGATTAGTTTTTGTTGCAGATACAATGCTGTTCCCTTATCTCATTATTTCTTTGGTTGTTTATGACTGAACAGTGACTGTGGATCACTGCACCTCATTAATTCCAGAATTTTGAGAACCTCAGTAGTTACGTAAGTCTTTCAGACAGGACTGCAGTTGTGAATAGGGATGTGATGAATGATAGGTAAAAAGAAAGCAAACCAAGGATAAATGGTGGCAGTAAATCTGAGGATCCTGTGGAGGCAGATAAAACCAGTGTTGTGTAGAGAAGCAGGAATCATGGTGATAAACGGGACTGGAAGTGAATATGGAAAAGCAATTTGGGATGTGGAGAGGAAACATAATGTGGAAGAAGAACAAAGCAGAACACATTAATGGAGGGGAAGAGTTGAAGAAGTCTTCAGATGAGTGAGCAAGGAAGGGAGGACCTGGAGAGAGTGGAACACAACATTGAGAAGACACAGTGAGCCTCTGTCATGAGGGAAGAATGGGGAGCACAGAGGATGGTAAAATGGATGGGTATAGAACATGCTACCTCTAGGATGGAGTGGAAGGCTACAGTACTGGGAGATGATGAAGGGAACAAATGCCTGCCTTTGGTCTCCAGAAGCTGCTGTGACCAGCACTCCATTTGTCTTTGTTTCCTGTTTGGTGCCTTGTTTCAGTGGGTTGTCTCTGTACCCTGAACTTGGCACGTTTCCTTGTCTCCAAACTATAAGTTCACCCAGGGAGTTTCTGGGCTACAGGATCCTTGTTTCAATTCAAAGCAGTCTTTGAAAAGGATTTCACATTATAGCTGTTGTTGCACAGTAGATCCAGATGCTTAAATACAGGAAAACGTGTCTGCAGGAGGCTTCTGGATTTGCTAGAGCATATCCAAAAGGCTGACCATGGAATACCTGCTGGGATGCTCAGACACTTCTGCACTGTTCCAGGCTCTTGCTGCTGGTCAGGGCTTGTAGGCTTTACATCCAGGGCTGTAAAGAAGCTGAGCAAGTAAATTTGTCCTTGTCTGTTTTCTTCTGAGCACACCCAGAATGTTGTGGCTCAGGTCCCACAGCGCTGCCCAGCTGGTGGTGTGAGCCCAGTGTGGGAATGCCTTCCATGAGTCCATCCCAGGGCTCTGCAGGTCACACTGGGCAGCCTCTCTGCCTTTTCCCTGCTCCAGGACAGCTTGTGGAGGGTGGCAGCTCACTGGTGGGACTGGGATGGATCTGGCATGGATCTGGGATGGAGCTGCAGTGCTGCACATCCATTCATTGCCAACACCAGTGGCTGAGGCACCGCACCAGTGACTGATCCATTGATGGGAGAGGAGTCTTGATAGGGATTGAAACTTCAGCTGTAACTTGTGACCGGTACAGGAGAGCCACGCTTGGAAAGTGGAAACACATGGTAACCAAGACTTCAAATTCACTTTGATACAAGTCTAACTTGATGTAAAGCAGCAGAAGCAGAGATCCATGGATGTATTTTAGGACATCCAAACCATTGAAAAAAGCAATGGACATTTTTTCTTCTCTTATTACAGTTTATTTTCCATGAGCTGAGTCCTTTGTTCACAGAAAGCACAGAGAGTGCTAAATGGAAAACGTAGGGTATTGTTTCCAGAAGTACAATAAAAATCTATTTTCAGTGGGCCTGAAGCCGACATTCTTGACAAGGTACAAGCAGTACATTGTACCAGTATTTCAAGAGTGTTCTGTGAGTCCAAGGGTGGAAAAACTGAGTATCACAGTCTGGCTTATACTTATTTAAATGTTGGATTGATAAGTACACCTGTATATTAGATGTATGCAAAGAAATGTAAACTTATATAGCAACACTTAACTGCACAATTTTTACAATAATACTAAATTTGTATCGTTTGGTGGGTGGTGAGTGTGCCTGTGTTTTCAAACAAGAATTGTGATTTTCTACCCTCACTTTTTTTTTTGTTCTACATTGTTAAAAAACCCTCACATTTAAAAAATAAACTTAGACGGTGTCCTTCAAAGGGTTTCTCTTTTAAAAAATATCACTCCGTGATATTTGAGCATATTTAGGGTCTTATAAACAGCTTGTAACTTACTACATTTAAGAAGTATCTTTTAAAGTCTTTCAAAATAATTGCTACTTTGAGAATTTCACAATTTTTAAACCTGGAATCCAAGCTGATCTGCAGCAGTTGTAACCAAGATAATTGGTGGTTAATATACTTTGTGTAATATCTAAACCTGATCTTACATATACTAATAAATCCCAAGTAGACATATCTTGTAAAAAATTCTTTAATATTCCTTCATAGTATTGTTGCATGAAGTTTTAAAGCCCTCAGAAGAATATTTATTTGTAGAAAATGGAGGGAAAAAAGGGACCAAATTGTCTCCAAATTGGTGAAATACCATTGGCTTTAGTGGAATAATATTGATTTATACTGGAAAATCTGCCTAGTGGATAATGGAACATTTGGTGATGTGTTGTGCAGATGATTTGCAGACTGCATGTTATAAACCCTGGAATTCTATTAAGGTGATGTGATATATATATATATATATATAAGGAAAGTTGCATTTTAGTTACAAAAATAAAATTACATTTACATATATATTAAGTAATTTAAATTTAAGAAGAAGAGTGGAGACCCTTCTAGTAAGGTTCTGAAATACAGTGGCAGATTGCTATTTCAACAGAATATAAGCCATGGATTCCCATTTGGACTGAAATTAATTAAAATGATGAACATTAAAACAAGTAAAAGATCTGCCTTTCAGGAACCACTTTAGAACATGAAGCAATACTGAATTTGGAAAAACAACAACAAAGTTGTATTTGATTTTAGAGGACTGATTTGAAATATTAAATACAGAGAATTAGAATAAAATAAATCCCTATGGATATTAGCACTGGAAGAAATGTGCTTTCTTTTCTAATATGGAAAGGTCCAAGTTTCTTTTTACTAAACAAATTTGCAGGACTATAATTGGAATGCAATCAACATTTAAATATACAACATTTTTGGACCTGATAAATATCTTTATAATCACACACTGCATTTCATAATTTAGAGATCATAGGTAAGCTTGGGTCACCTTATAGCTTCTGCAATCCTAGTGCTTTCCTTTCTTCTGTCATTGGATAACCTGCCAATTAAATATGAGTAATCTAGGCCACTACAGAATACACTTCCCACTGCGCTGAGAAGTAAGAGTTTACTGTCATCAGCTGATGCATTGCACAATGCTCTCCGAACTTCCTTCATGATCTGTGGATAAAGAAAAGTAAACAATTCGACATGCATGCCGTGGCAATATCATTTCCCTACTTTTACAAACCTTATTGATTTTGAGAGACTTAAATTTTGGGCGCTAGTAATAGTTACATCAATTATATATAGAATTTTAATATAGAATGATATTAGAATCATTAGAATGATAACACTGAGAGTTTGCAGAATAATTTCTATTTGGCAGTGCTTTGTTGATGTTTTACTAATTGCAAGAGGTTTTAGGACTTGGGGATTCTTTGTTGTATGGGAAATTCTACCCAGCTTATGCTATTTGATTGCAATTTAATAATTTCAAATATCACTTTTTAATTTTCATTGTGTACATCACTGTATCCTCAGGAACATGTTTATCATAGCAAAAGCCTGTTATTAACCTCAACACTTGAAAGCAAAATTTTTAAACCCCAGTTTTCAGTACTTCAACTACTTTGGTTTGTGTGACTACAACCAGAGCAAAGCAGGACAAGAAGACATCATATACATCAACATGACAAATATATTATTCATTTTTACAGTTTACAAAAGTTAAATCGTAGAAGTCCCTTGAAAAAGAGACATTTTGACTTTGTTTTAAAACTGGATCAAGCTATTAATTACACCATGAATCAAACCTAATCAAAATTTATATAGAATTGAGCTGCTGGTATTGTAGGAAAATGGCCTTTCACCTGCACAGAGAATTGTTTCCTAATGATTTTTAAAAGGAAATTTTATTTCATAAACTTCTGATGGGTAACTTCTTGTTTGGTCACAGTTGGGCATGGTTTGTGAGCTGTAATGAGCTGTAACTCATTTCAGGCCCCTCTCCTCTATAATGTGCTCCTCATTTTAAATAATTTGCTCCTCACTGCAAGGGCCCTGATTTCATCTAGTGTGACACCTCTGTCCTTCATCATACCCATGTGCCAAAGTATTTCCTATAGACATGGTCCTGCTGTTTCAAAGCTTTCTCTTTTGCACCAAAAGCTTTGCTGTTGGTGTAAATTTAGGTAAGAGAGAGCTAAATGTGGCTGGGGATTTAAATAGAATTTCCATGTGAGAGAAACCCAAGATTTTTTAGCCTGTGATTATTTCTGTTCACTACTTTCTGTTACCAAAACTTCTTTAGATCTCTGAAGTGCCTTGTTTAAGAAATGTCCCTGAACACTGAAGTTTTGTTGATGCCACCCCCTGGTTAGCCTTTTAATAGAAATCCTATGGATTGTGCTGCTTTCCCTGTGGGTTTGTGTAAGGATGAGTATTACTGGCTGCTGGGACTGGCCATGAGAGAGCAGCTGGTGAACTTTCAGATGCTTCACTTCCACAAGAGCACTTCAGAATGTCTGTAATACTGAGTGTGTGACAGTGGGTGGAAGTGAAGTAATTAAAAGCTGCAGAATTTGGAAGTGTATTTGAAATTCTTATGCAGGTACAAAAATGTCATCAGCAATTTTAGGAGCACTGTTTATTCTGACAGTCTCAGAGGCTGTCTCAGCCCTCAGCTTGGAGAAACACAGCAACACTGCACATAAAATGGGGAAACAAAGGGGAAAACCCCCTAAAACCTTTAATCAGTGTTAAAAGAGAAA
Organism: Melozone crissalis; assembly: GCF_028551555.1. Taxonomy (NCBI): domain Eukaryota; kingdom Metazoa; phylum Chordata; class Aves; order Passeriformes; family Passerellidae; genus Melozone; species Melozone crissalis. The sequence continues at coordinate 4,985,429 of NW_026535785.1, forward strand.
CTTTAGAATGTGGTAGATATTGAAATTAAAAAAAAGAAAGTATTTTGGTTTTCCTAGTTCCATCTGAATGCAATGTTATCCTCTCAATTCACTGGAAAAAATCTCACAATCTGCTCTTTCTTAGGGTGAATGTATAAATAATATTAGGGAATACATTTTTCTATCCAGTGAGGAATGCTGCATTAAGTATGATGCCATGATGATACCCATTCAGCAATTGTGGAGACAGTATTTCTTTCTGAATGCATTTGATGAAAGTTTCTGAGGCAGTATTTACACAACAGAATGGGCCAGTTATTTAGGTTATGGTAGTTGACTGGATTGTAAATTTAGACCAGACCTAGTGCTTCGCTTACTGTTTTATTGAAACACAAATATATCATAAAATTATCACCTTCTCAGAAGTTGCTTATAATTTTAATCCTGTCAAGTAAATAATCTTGTTAGTTCTTGAACAGGACGTCTTATATTGCAAAATAAACATGAACCAGTTAAAAACTTAATTAAACTTCTAAGAGCTTATTTTAATGCTTTTTGCTGGAAGTAGGAAATTTCCAAAGGAATTTGGTGCCCTTTGCTTTCCATCTTGCTTACATTCTGGGAAAATCAAAGAGCTGGGAATTTATCACCACAATTACACGAAGTATCTTGAACAGAAGTCTCTTGTTCACATAAATAGAAACACTAGTTAATAAAAGTTAGCTTTTCTGAATCTCTGAGGATTCACTGTGATATTCTTAAAGGTAATTTAGGAATATTCTTAGAGATAATTTAATTTATTCTGTAAATATTACTGTAAACCCAAATTTTAAAGCCATTCTGTTGTTCTTAGAACCTCTTCCCCACTTGTGCTTTTTTACATAAATAAATTTTGTGTTACTGATTCTGAGTCCTTTCTGTCCAGCACCTAAAGGACTTGGGAACCTTGAAAGCTGAAGGCACAAACACTGGCCCAAACCCACAATTTACTTTTGTGTAGAGAGCAGAATTACACAGAACAGTAAACTTGTACCTGCCTCTTTTTTATTATTTCCAGGGTAGGAAAAGTGAAGGCAAACCAGTGCTCCAAAATGTACCTGGGAGAACTTTAAACATTGTTATTCACATTGAAATTTGAAACTTGATTCTTGTGTATGAGAAGGTACTTGAGGTGGTTCTGTCACTCCTGGGTGGAAGCACTGGCTCTTTAGAGAATGTTTCACTTTAATTCAGGGGAATATTAACTCCTAGCTCTGTTAATAGTGTTAAATGAGAAGAGCTGATGGGTCTATTTAGTCTGAAACAGAATTTGGATCCTTGAGATGTGCTGAGTTAAAACAGCAGCAGCACCACTGGAGAAAGAACATCAGGAGCAGCAAAAGTCCCACAAGAAAAAAATGCCCTAATGGAATTCATAATTAAATATTTCAGAAATGTATTTAAAAAACAAAAGTAGCAAGCCTAAGCTACTGAAATAAGAACAAACTGTGCTATTTTGTGACAATGTCTTGGAAGTTTTATGAGCTCTTGTGAAAAATAAGAAAGAATTTCTATAGTGCCCTGAACATTTCTGTAGAAAAGACTCAATTACTAAAGAAGCACCAAGCCAACATCAGTCAGTGCAAAGGCTGCTGGAAAGAGCATTGGCACATTTCATGCTAAAATCACCTGCACAATTGGGGTTACCAGTAACACAGGATGAAGAGTCAGGCAGAGTTCTCTAGACTTTATTTTTTTTTTTGGGTATAGATAAGTTCTTTGTTATTTTAATTGGCATAAATACCAGGGGCCAATGGTTGAACACAAATATTAATTTCATCTGAAGATTCCTATAAAGCCCAAAGGGAAGCAGAGCTATTGAGGGGTGAATGGGATTTTGTATAAGCTTAGGTTTAAATGTTTGAAATGATTGTTTGCAGTGCACACCTTTTTTTTCTTTAACACTGATGGCCAAGTATAACCAGGCCACTACTTAAGCACATCAAATAAACCTGCTCTGAATAAATGATTCATTTGCTATTTGGCAAACATAATTTACTGAATGTCTAATAAAGCTTGAAGTTACCACTTTACACAAAGTGAAACACACTTTCTTCATTTTGTAGGAATTGTTTGTTTGTATTTCATATTCACTAGGGATAAAAGGCATCAAAACTGAAAATGCTCTGAACATCCCTAAAACACTTTGTCAGTTTGCCTCACCTATGGCTATGGGTGACAAACTGCAGGAACAAGTCATTCAACACCTTCCTCCTTTCAGTTCCTGGGTTTTTGCTGTAATTGCCAGCAAGAATGTGAAATTGCCAGTCCTGGAGGTGCTGGATTTTGTGGTGTGAATGATCATGGGCAGCAGCCTGGACTGAGGCCAAAGGAGCTGTTTCATGTTTACAGCCATGAGTCTTCCAAGGGCAAGAGCCTGTGATTGCTCTTGGCCTGGATGAGGTTTAAACAGACAATCTCCATGTGGAGAACTCAATACCTGATTAATTCCTGACCATCCTGGTCAGTAAAGTGGTTTTCTAAAATGCATTTCCTGGTTTTCAAGTGAGCTGCAGTAAAGGTTCTAGAAATAGTCTGTGCTGGTGATGCAGGGAGAGGACTATTACATGCTTATCATTTATTCTTCCACAGAGGTGGGTTCCTGGCTTATTGAAAACTCTCAAAGGATGAAATGGATTGGTTTGGCAGATCCAAAGATGCTGAATTAATCCCCTGGTTAGAGCATCTGAACTCTGCTGATGTGGAACAGCACAGCCAGCAATGTAAAGGTACGTCTGCTCTTACTGAACACAGAGAGTCCATGATTTCATATTTTTTCAGGTGCTTGAGCTCCTTCATCTAAATTACCTGCAGTGTCAATTAGTGGTAATGAAGACAGAGATGGAGTGATGGATTTGATGCAATCTAATGCATTTTAAGAAATTAGTGTTAAAAGCAAGTGTTGGGTGTTCTGTGTTAATTACCAAGACAGTCCTTCTAAATATTAGATAGTTTAAAAACTAGGAGTGATAAATGTTGTGTACCATCGGTTTTAGCCAGTTTATATCACTCAGTGCATTACTGCCCATGTGTATGTGTGCATTTGAGAAAGGGACTCATCATACCTGCCCACAGTAGGTAATTAACTTCAGAGTTGCTCCTTTTCTTATTGAATGACATGATTCCCCACAGCTACAATCTACTCTTCCCTCAGGTGCTGCTCAAACTGGCATTTCATACACTCTTGAAGTTGCTGTGTAGGACAGAGGGGGCAGAAAAGGCCGAGATCTCCCCAGTGAGGGCAGCCCCTGGAGGAGCTCTGCCTGCAGGAGCCTCAGCCAGGCCAGGCTGGTGCTGGGAGGCAGCTCCTGCTGCTCCCTCCCTGCTCCATGGCAGCCCTGGCCATCCAGCAGGCCCTTACTGCCTGGGGAACGGGCTCAGGTGTGAACAGGGCTGAAGTGTGAACAGGCTGAGGTGTGGGACAGGCTCAGGTGTGAACAGGCTCAGGTGTGAACAGGGCTAAGGTGTGAACAGGGCTGAGGTGTGGGACAGGGCTCAGGTGTGTGACAGGGCTGAGGTGTGGGACAGGGCTGAGGTGTGGGACAGGGCTGAGGTGTGGGACAGGCTCAGGTGTGAACAGGGCTCAGGTGTGAACAGGCTCAGATGTGAACAGGGCTGAGGTGTGGGACAGGGCTGAAGTGTGGGACAGGCTCAGGTGTGAACAGGGCTGAGGTGTGGAACAGGCTCAGGTGTGAACAGGGCTCAGGTGTGGGACAGGCTCAGGTGTGAACAGGGCTGAGGTGTGAACAGGGATCAGGTGTGGGACAGGCTCAGGTGGGAACAGGCTCAGGTGTGAACAGGGCTCAGGTGTGAACAGGCTCAGGTGTGAACAGGGCTGAGGTGTGAACAGGGATCAGGTGTGGGACAGGCTCAGGTGGGAACAGGCTCAGGTGTGAACAGGGCTCAGGTGTGGGACAGGGCTCAGGTGTGAACAGGGCTCAGGTGTGGAACAGGCTCAGGTGTGAACAGGGCTGAGGTGTGAACAGGGCTCAGGTGTGAACAGGGCTGAGGTGTGGGACAGGCTCAGGTGTGAACAGGGCTGAGGTGTGCCCTCTTCTCTCCAGGACATCCATGCTGATGCCAGCACTCATGGACACCCTTTTTCTTCTGACATGGGAATGGTGTCACAGGGCATTGCAGCCACAGGGAACGGAAGGAAAAGCTCCTCAGCCCTTGCAGTGATCCGTGTGTGTACTGGGGTAGTACAAGCTGCAAGTCTGAGTCTGCCCCTGTGTGTATAATGTTTGGAACAAGGGAATTCATTTCTATCTTTTACATGTTGTATGACTTTATGCAATTCAGCTGAGGATAGAGTCCCTAATTGGTTAAGATTTCATAAATAAATACAGTGATTCAGAGAAAAAGTAATTAGGGATCAAGATGGAATTTAGAAAGGCTGTCTCAGGATATAGACTGAAATTCTCTGTATACAACTGGAGCACTATTTAAATTAGTAAAAGGAAAGAGAGCAGATTTCTCCTAGGATAGTAAATATCAGTAACTTCAATGTGTGAAAAGCAGCTTCACACAATTCCATGCTGGAAATACTAATTCTGCCATTCCTTTAGTTACTTTTATTTTTTTCAGCCATGTGAATTAAAATTTAATTTCCATTGCATTCTTCTGGATAGGAATCCCAAGTGTGAAAGAGTCAGATATGTCTGTACTCCAGACTTCTTTTCTAAGTTCATCAATTAAGGAAAAAAATACATAAAATCGAATTCAAGTGCAGTGTTTGCAAGATAACCCACACATTGGGATGGCTTTCTTTGGCTTTTAGGGCTAAACACTTACCTCTGGGGTCAGTGCATTGTTCTCTGAAGTCTGACTTGACAGCAGAATATGAGTGAAACCATCTTCTTTGCGGACCACAATGTCCCTGAAGCGACAGTTACTTTCATTTTGGCGCACGCTGTATCTCAGTCTCTTATCAAACACATAATCTTTCTCTCCATCAAGTTTCCTTTTCACAGTGCTGTGTAGATTCAAGCTTCCATTGGCCAGAGAAGAACCTTGCAGATGGAAAGAATTGAAGCATAATTACCTCTATACCATCAAAGAAATGGAGTGATACTCTCTATTAGCTTCAATGAAAACAGATAAATATAAAATAACAGGAAAAAATAAATTTTCAAAAAGTGCCTGGCTCGTCAAATGTGGCCTCAAGCCATTGTTCTTATTCTGTATTCCAACGTGCAGAACTTTTTGTTCTCTGATCAGACAACCTCTGGACCCAAGGAACTGATGCCATTTTGGAGAGTATCCAGCAGTAGGGAAAAAAAGAGAACTATGAGAAGAAAGATGTAATTCCTCCTTAAAAACAAGTAAGAGCAATAGTAAGTCAGTTTTAAAAGACAGTTTATTCTGACTTACTCTGTGTATGAACTGCAAACCACTCCTTTGCTGATGTCTACAGTGTTTCTGTAATAGGCAATAGATGATGATTGGTAACAGTGCTGAGTGGGGGTGTTGAAGGAGCTTTATAAGGTTTCTATGTAATAATCCTTTTCTAATTACAGATATTTCACACTATTGCCATTAAAAATAAAGCAGAGACAGGCTGTTGAGGGACAGAGATTAAAGTCACTGGTTTTTGTTTATATAGATACCAGCCCACAATGCAGTATTTTTAAGAAAGGCCAAGAGAGAGTTGAATGAAAACACCTTTGTTTGCTCTGTTCTTTACTCCTGCCAAAGCTGACCTGTTCCAGCTCCTGGTTTCAAATATCCAGGAATTTTTAAAGGGCAGATGACATGAATATCAGAATACAGGTTTAAATTTTAGAGTTTAAGTGACCACCATCCAATTAAAACTGCTCTGCTGGAATAGAATTGAGCAGTGAATTCATGACAGATGCCTCTCAACCAAAATCACTTACCCTCATTTTGGATTAGCTGTGTTTCAGCTGATGCTTACGTAGGTAACTGATCTGTCTGACACCTCCCAGTTGGCAGTGGCCTGTGGAATTGTTCACAGTGTGTGAAATCCTGTATGTGCACTGCAGTCAGGAGATGGGATGTGAGAACACAGCCAGTGCTCAGTGGGGTGTGCATGTGGGTACTCACACATCTACTCACAGGGATCCACCTGGTCCAGGAGCCTGTTCAGTCAATCAGGAAACTCTTTTTTCTTGTTGAATTAAGAGATACCATCTAAAGCATTGCCTGGGTTATACTGAATAGAGGATTTGCCTGGTGCAATGCAAACATGGCAAAATTCCATTAAATCATCACTTTAAAAAAATCATTTGAAACCAAAAGAATTGGAAATTTGTTTTCTTGACAAAAAGTGTCCACAAGTGTAGAAATTACCATGTGCTTGAACTTTAAATGCTATGAATAATTTCTTATGGCATGTTTCTTCTTTTTCCTAATTTTTTTTTTTTAGTGTATTCTTACAACAGAAATCATCTTTTGATATTACTAATAGAACACCAATGTCATTGGGAATAATGTACTGAAACTAATTAACCCTTTGACTGAGGCAAGCTATTAAATATTACACTTTTATCTATTCAGTACTTAACAAGCAATAAGCTACTGAATTGTGATTTCAAACTCCCAAAAAAGTGTAAAGAACTTCCAAAATCAGAGGCACAAATGCCCATAGAATGGAAGTTGTGTCAGACTAACTGTACTGATTATCTACCTCGTGTGGAAGATTATGCCACATCTATTTTAAATACTGATGGTAAGAGAATAGTAGAAGATTAATTCATTCAGATAATCCAGCTCAACAAAAAGCCTCACAGTAATTTTTTTGGTTTGTTTTATTCTTTCTCATGTATTCAGTTTGTAAATGAATGCATGATGTAAGGAACTATAGATCTTATCACAGTATTTAACTATCTGGATGCCAGCTGAAAGAAATTTAATCAGAGGAAAGATCTAAATTCAATATGAAAGAAACATAAATGAAAAAGTGCCATTTCCAAAAGTGGATCATTAAGAGAACAATTTATAGTGAGTAGCTTGTTGTTTCTGTGTCTCCAGCGCACCCCTGTAATCGGGTTTAATCCGATAAACTGGAGAAAATGATCAGCACACTCTAAAGACAGCCCTGCTGTGGCACCAGGCCAGTTGAGCACTGTGGGAGGTGCTGGAGCTCCTGCTCTGGAGCCACTGGGATTGTCCCTGCATGAGGGGCAATATCAGCACACAAGGGGAGCAGCACCTGAGCATGTCAAGGTGAAAAATGACTGTGACAGGCAAAAAGAGACATTCAAAGACACAAAGCAATTTGTACTGCACGTGGAACAAATTAAGGATGTCACCAATTAACTAAGGAAGCTTTAGATACATCTAAGAGTGGTTTTCTGGCTTAATTGTGAGTATTTGGTGCTCGGTCTAAATACAAAAAGAAAACTGAAAAAATCAGAGAAAATGCTCTTTACTGGGAGTTTAATCTAATTATTACTTTGTATTTAATCAGCAGCAGAACTTGCTGAATACCTAAGCCAACATTTATATTTGTAAGAAGCTTCAGTATTTTTTAAGGCAACCTAAGAAGTTCCCAGACCACTGCTGCATGCAGTAATCCTCCTCCAAGAATGGCAGTAAAAGAGGGCAGTAAAGGATGCTATTTAAGGACAAAATGCAAGCTTGGTTGCTTTCTGCAGTCCTTTCCCATAGTATCATCCCTAAATGTTGTATAGAAATATGAGAGGGCTCATCCCTCCTGTTTCCTTCAGTGTTTGCTTGTGGACCTTTTCATGGATTTCTCTAATCCCCTTCTGAGCCTGTTGATGCTGTCTGTCTCCACGCTTCCTGTGGTATGAGTTTGAGAAGTTGGGTAGCCACTACACAGAGAAGAATTTTCTTTCATCTGTGCTTTTATCTGATGTTCCACCAGTTTCAGTGAGTGGTCCTAGTTCTGATATCAAGGGATTTCAGGAGCAGCAGTTGTGCATTTAGTATATCCAAGGCCTTGATGATTTTGTAAACTTTGATTGTGCTGCCCTAAGCCACCCCCTCTCCAAGGCTCTTTTATTCCTGTAATCCTCTTCATTTTAGCTGCCCATCCCTGCATCTTCTACAGTACTGCACCACTGCCAAAGGCTCTGACACTGGGGTTCCATTCTCCCAGGGATTGAAGAAAACACATTAGAAATTTATATTCTAAAAGGCTGAGGCAGACAAAGAGTGGGAGAGGAAAGTGAGGAAAGATTGCACTGACCCTCAGTGCTCTGGGGGAGCTCCACATCTCCTTCACTGCTGCTGCCCACTGCTGGAGGACACCTCAAGCTACTGTAATTTTTTATTTTCAGATACATTTTTTGAGTACATTAATTTTCTGAATGTTTCATCAGAGCCAGTTTAATGGTGCCACCACCCTCCACAGCAACCCCAGTACTGGTAAGAGCAGCCACACCATGAGTTGGTGATGTGTTCTGCCTGAAAACTCACCCTGCACAACTGGTTAATTTTCAAACAGATGCAGTTCACCTTGTAGCCTCAAAAGTATTAAAACTGGTGCAGAGGGAGGGATGGGAATAACAATCAGGGTGTCATGGGAAGGAGAGCTGGACTGCTGCTTTTATTAGCAGTATGCATTTATGCTGGATGGAAAGGATGATGGAGCTGAGGCTTTAAATTTTCTAGGTGAAATAAGCCATGCTCCCTCACTCTCCCTGGTATAAAGCAGTTTGGCATTCCTCAGCCTTCCCAACAGCCTCTAACTGCCTCTTTTCTGTCTTTCTTGTGGGTAATGGTTAATACTGTACATACTTAAAAACTGTGCTCTGTTGATAATTTACTAATAATTTCTGACTTCTCCAGCTAAGGGAGCATCTGTAAGATATCTAAAAGCAATGAGTTTTTATCCAAAGTGAGAGAGCAAGCCTATTTGCTTGTCTTTTACTGCTAGTATTCTTTCAGAAGAAATAAAACAGAATGAACTAAAAAACCAAGAGGAAGCAGTGACTAAGTCACAGAGAGTATTTAAATCAAGGGCACCAGGAGACTACAAAGATTTTTGTAGCGGAGAAAAACAGTGGTTAGTGATACATGACAGGCAGAAATTCTTCAGCAGATGGTACACAGAAAGAGAGATGTAGAAAAAGGAAAGATAAAATTAAAAGGGGATTTTTTTGATGCTGTCAAGAAACTTGACAAAACAATAACTCTCAATTACAATATCTGGAGAAAAACAGAAATGTGATAACAGAAGACAACAAATATCATCAGAAAGACCACTGTTGTTAGCTCCTGGGAGCATCAATGGATGCTGTTCACAGAGTTTTTCAATATTTTCCAATTTGCAGACCCTTAAATAACTGTCAGTAAAGATGATTCTGCTCTCCTTATGGCAGGATGTGTAGAAGACAGTTTTTGGTATTAAAGATCTGTCCCTATTTCCACAAGGTCCCAGGCCTCCACTGGGACATTTTGTGCACACACCTGTAGGTACACACTCATCCTTCTGGGGTAAAGAGCTTCCTGATGGGAGTTTGTCTAGAGCTGAAGAAGAAACACTTGTACCCAAGTGGATTTATACACAAAACCAGAGAGACTGGTGGATATTCATTTAAGGAGTCATCAAAAGCTGGTTTTCAAAGAGTGTTATTTGTTTGAACAGAACTGCCATGGACAGACAAACAAAATACCTATTATTTGATTATTTCTAGTTTTAATATTACTGTCTATATTGCTTGGTTCAATGCATTGGTGGTTAAACATTATTATAATATGAAACAATACTGGTTGAGGTTGGTGGGTTTGGAGACCTTCAAGCACAGGCCCACACTGGTAGCAGAGCTGGGCCTACAGCCAGGTTTGCAAATTGTAGGGAATTTTTGACTTTTCCAAATCTAGGCTTTATGTCATGACAAACCTTAAATTTCTATACATATTTTCTGTGCAGTCTTACACTTAGCTGAGAAATGAATCTGACATTCATTTGGGTTCCATACAGGCAATCTCCAAGCTGACACAAATGTCTGCTCGCTCAGATTCTGAACGGGGCTGCCCAGGAGCCACAGCTTCTGGGAGGCAAACCAGGTCCTCCAGGCTCCCTCTTTGTTCCACATCTAGTGCCTGGGAGCCCTGCAAGCACTGATGGAGCATGCCAGGCTTTCAACTTGCGGACTCAGTGGCAGACTGCCTGAAACCTCTGGCATAGCTGGCTGCCTCCAAGCTAAACGTGGGAGTCCTGCCAAGCAGACTCCACACTGCTCCTGCTCCCTAGGGACACAGCCTTAGGACCTTGGCTCAGATTTGGAGAAAGTTTTGAAACCCAAAATGTTTGGAACAAAATTTCAGTTATTCAACAAATTGGGCATTTTTCTCTGAAACTTTCTTCATTTGTAATTTGTAAAATTTCAGCCTGGTTTTCGTGTGGGTTTCTGTGATAATAATGGGACACAGGGCAGGATCACACTGGCATCCTCTGTGTGAGTGTGAATACTGAGGGAGTTGAGGAAATTGTTGGACTTGGTGAAGAGTAGTGCAAGTTACTTCCACTTGATGTTTCAGACCCCTGGATCAGGAAATGTGGCTTCTCTCAAGCTTGCAGGGCAATATTAAGAAAAAACCTAGTGATTTGATTTTGACCCTTCTTCACCAATTTCTGTCTGCTATTCCTCAGACAGTCTCATCTCTCCTCTCTGTAGCCTTCTCCACTCTGCATGTGCTGGGTGTCCCACAGCAGGACTCGAGGGATTCCTGACCTTGGCAGAGCTGCTGAGTTTGGGCTTTTCAGAAAAGAACCAGACAGAGATTTAAAGATCTTTTCCTTTTGCCTACAGAATGCAAGGGGAAGAAAATACAGAACACAAGTGATGGATTTGGAGAACACAAAAATTGTAATGAAGAGCTGTGTGAGAGGAGCTGCAGAGATCAGCTCTTGGGCCAGGAGAGAACACCTGGCTGCTCAGGAAAAGCAGCTTTCCCCTGAACCAGAGCTCTCTGCCAGAGATTATTCAGTCAGGGGTGATGGAGGCCACTCCTTAGCTCTTGTGGGGACAAAGGAGAGGCTCATTTGACCTTACAGTTCTTTGTGACCCTTCAGTTCTTCATTAAACAAAAAAATTTAAAATATGGCAATTAATGCATTTCAAAGATACATATTGTATCAGAACTTCTCCACTTATAAAATAAAATATTAGAAAAACTTAATTAGAAACAGTAAAAAAAAACCCACCAAAACTTTATACACATGTGTAATTAGATATGCAAATTATCTTAAAGAAGCAGGTAACTTTTAAGCATTCTTACATGAGCTCAAACTCCTCACAATGCAAAAGCCAAAATACACTTTTAAGTGATTTAACTTCAATTTTCATTGGCTTCATCAGGAGTACTTATGCATTTAAATCTGACCATGCATTTTGCTGGTTTGGGAGTTTTTAATAGCATATTTGATGCCTGGTTTGAAAGATTCCAGTAGCTGTCACATAGAGCCAGTAAGACTGGGCAAGGTCAGTTCTCTTTCCCAAATCAAGGAGCATTTGCCAGGCTGCCAGTAGGCTGGAAAATGGAAAGCAGGGTGATATAATTTATGTTGACTTCTGAAAAGTTTTTGGCAGGGCAATTCAGCAGAAGCTGTTAAGGAAATGAGTACTATCATGGGCTATAGAAAGTAGCTAATAAAAATAAATAATTGGAACAAATGGTTACTTTTCATCATGTCAAGCTGGCTGTCCCAAGGACCTGCAGGAGGATTAGTTTATTTAATGTATGCATTAATGAGCTGGGAAGAGAAATATGAGAGGAAAACTTGAAGGCAATACAAAATAAGTAGAGTGAAAACTAGGAAAGATTTTGAAGAGCTTCACTGAATCAAAATAAAAAGGTGAATTGGCAACAGTAAAGCAGATTAAATGCATAGTGAAAGGGATCATACATAAAGCTGTGTTCTAAATTAACTGTAACAAGGAAGGAAAAAAACCCCAAGAGCAACTGTGGATCACTCAATGAAAACCTTTATGCAGTGTGTAAGAGCAGAAAAAATAATTCTCCAAAGGTTCTATCATCACTGTATCAGTAAGCAGTGGGAAATCATTTGGAACAGCTCCTGCTGTTTTCAAAAGGTATTAAAATCACCCCCCACACCAATGGCACAAGGAGATACTCAGAACTCTCAGGAATCAGCAAAGCCTTCCAGGTGGCAGGGAGGCTGAAAAGGCTGGGGCTGCCCACAGACTGACAGGGCACCCTCCACCCCATCCCTTCATAGAGGGACAAGAGGCCACTCAGTGAAAGGAAAGGTCAGCTCCCCCCAACAAAATCCCAAATCCCAAAACCTGATCAAATAAAATGTGCATCTTATTGTTAGCTCCTAAAAATAACTGTCACAAAGCACCATTGAGGCTGTAAATTTGGTAGGATTAAAAACAAACCAAAAAGATTGGACACATATAGATAATGAGAAGCTATTTAATTTCCTGTAAGTTGAATAGTTTTTATAGAGAATATAAACCTTATTCTTGGAGAACTAAGCCAGTCAGTAACTATGATGATTAGAGAGAAATGTCTCTTATATCTTCTTGTTCACTTCAAGACTGTTTCTACCTTCCTCTAAAGTCTGTCTTAAGACTTGTGATGTGTCCAGTCACTGTCAGAGACAAGGACCTGGCTGTTCTCAGTGTTCCTGATTATGACAAGCATTAATACTGAGAACTTGAATGTTATTCAGCCACACTTACCAGGGGACTTTAGCAAGGGTGGTATTAATTCTAAAATAATTCTGGTTTCTCTAGACCACTGGGTGTGAGCACACCTGAGTAGTGATTTGTTAGGTGGTGATACACAAACCCAAAGCTGCAGCACTATACACATCTCAGTTGTCATTCCTACTCCATGCCCTGTCCTCACTTCCCATGGGGATTTACACTGCAAATCTCGTGACAGAGCCCACACTGCTTCACCATCACTCCGTGGGAAAGGGAAGAGAGAAGCCAACTGATAAAAAAAGTGTATAATATGTAGGGAAAGTGTGGAACTTGTTTGTGTGCTTCTCACCATAGCACTTGTGTGACAACAGTTTTTCCACGAGTGGGCCCTACTTGCAATGAACACCCCCTCCCTCCCGCACAGAGGAGTTCTGTAAATCACATACCAATTCCATTCACCACAGGGGAATTGTTACTGACTTCCAACACGCTGGGCAAGTTCTGTTCTCCTTCGTGATCATTTAAATCCACGTTTTGCTGCTGTGAGCCATTCCCAAAATGTCTAGAATCTTTCTCATGGCTGCCATCTCCATTCTGCAGACCATTGTGTGGCTTTTTCAGTGGCATAATCTGTAAACCGCTGGGAGTAGTTCGGTAAGTCACAGTTTTAGCAGCCCTGTCATTTGCAGATCCTGGCTTTGCTGCATATCCTCGTTTCTGTTTTTGATGAGATGGATTAATTCTCTTCCTTTTGTGTGTTGATCCTTTAGACTTCCCAGATTCAGAAGGTCTGTGTGATATTTTCTCCACGGACGAGCCTCGGCTTTCTCGCAGCAGTTTGGGAGCACTGCCCTGTTTGCCGTGCCGGGATCGCTTCTCTCTGGTAACGTGCAGTCTGTTGAACTCATCAATAAATTCCTCACAATGGAGCAGGTGGTGTTCAGGTTCCCAGGTGTCTTCATTGCTCCCATAGCCTTTCCACCTAATCAGATATTCCCATTTGCCCTTCTTGTTCTTCCTTTTGTCTACAATCCTCTCTACCTAAAAGGAAAAACCAAAACTGTGTTAGAAAGAATTCCCATGAACAGACCGGGCAGTACAGGAGTGAAACACAGAGCCCCAGTGGTATTTTGACAGCAAGGCCACTGCCCCTTCTGAAAACATTAAAAGAGACATAAACACATCCCCAAAGCTGATCTGGGCATTTTCAATAGCTCTGATGTGAAGAAACAAGAGAGAGTCTGAGATCATTAATGAAAGCACAATTTCTTTGAAAATCTGGTTGCAAAATGAGACTCTTGCTTTACATTCCTCAGCTACCTCTTGTTTCAAAGAGCCAAATAAAGTGGCTTTTGCTGCTTTGTTTGTTCTGATCCTGAATCCACACATGTATTTTGTCCCTATAACATTCCCCAGTCTTCTTTGTGCCTTGAGACTACCTTGAACAGAAAACTAATGACAACAAATTGCAGTATTTTACAGCAAAGATCTTGTCTGCAGTAGTGTACATCCACTTTGCTGCCTCCAACTTACACAAATTTTTGAATGCACCAATTAAAAAAAAAACAAAGAAAGGGCATTAAGTCAGGATTCTTACATTGAAGGAATGAATTTTATCAGCCTGTGCTGGAGAATGTCATTGTAAGGAACATTTCTACACCAAGGGCTAATGGACTGTATTGGGAATGCACCCTAAATGTGAATTAACAGCAACATTATACTGTGCAACTTGGATGCTGGTCAAGCCTCAAGTAGAGGGAGAATGCAGAGAAAAATCCAAACACCACACCAGTGGTAGCAAGTAGGGATTAAACTGAACCAAGTGAAATTCAGATCAAGTCATTGGGAAAAATGTTGTAATGGCAGTAGGAATTAAGTATTGGAATAATACTTGGTAATGTGGGAAAGGTAGGGAGAAAAACCAGTTTTTGTTACATAAATCTGTCATGAAAAGTCAATGCTGGAAGATCAGTTATGATAAGGAAAATTTCAAAGACTCTCCCAGGTTTTCTTTTTTCATTGTTTAATTTTTAAATTTTGTTTTTAATATGTGGTTTATGAAGGATAAAGATGCCACTAATGAAAAAAAATCATTATCATTAACCCAAAGCAGTATTGTTAATTTAGAAGAATAAATAAGTGGACAGATCATGTAACAACTTTCACTGCTCCTCAATGAAAAATCATCTCATGTGAAGAACAACAGTGGAATCTGTAAGGAGAATTTAACCTTGAAGGAGGGCAATCACAGCAGTGTAAGTAATTGTTCATTTTGGGTCCCTTGTTAGAGCAAACCAATGGATTAATTCTGTCTGTTCACTGCCTGGAACTGTACATTCATAGAAATCTTGGTGGGTTCCCCAAAGGAGTCTAAATGTAATTAGCAACTAAACATTATAGTTCTATCTCAGTTCATTTACATGGGAACTGTGCTGAGATATCTGTCTCTGAGTCAGAGTGGGCACCTTCCTCCATCTCCAGGGCTCCCACTGCAGCATCTCAAACAGCTCCTTCCTGTGCTCTGGCTTATCAAATATCTACACAGAACCACCTCAGAAGCAAAGCAAGGCATCCTCTTTACTCTGAATTTAGCACAGTCCCCTTCAGGACTGCTCAGAGAGGCAAAACAATTAACTGAAGCTCAGGCTGGGCAAGTTTGAGATCATTTGTCTAAAAAGAGGGAAAAGGCTTCAAAATGAATGAACTGGCATTTTTTTTTCCTCGTGTGGGATGTGTGGCTTTCAATTGTCAAACTAATAGCAGACTTATTATGATCTGGTTGACTTTATAGAGAGCAGCTGTCCAAATTAGCCTTGGCTTTAAAATACTTTCATCTTCCTATCAGGGACTAGCCAGAAAAACTGTACATTGAACCACGGAACTCTGTGTGGGCTGCCTGTGGATTTGTTACCTTAATTACTGCAGCTTGCTAAAGCAAGGAGCAAAACACATACATGTGTGTCCTGGGGAAAAAATGAAATTGCTGCTAAACTTGGTAGACCACAGCTATCAGTACTGGAGAGTGTGGGTTCCTGCTTTTCTGTCTGCACCAGATAAACAGTGTACAGGCATTCCCCTCCCTTTTGATTCAGGACTTTCACTTGGAACACAAACTCTGTGTCAGTTTGGTGCAGCTTGAGAGTTACTTGTCTTTGTTTTGGGGGATTGCACCAGCTTTGTTCCCCAACTTGCTCACTAAGGGAAGAACCTCAGAAAGGATGGACAAATACCTTTTTTGGGATCACATACAAAAACCATCTCTCCACCCTCACCTTGTTTCACTTGGGCACATACACAGATTTCTTATTTTGACATTGTTGCTCTATGTGAAGAGGTTTTGTGGAGGGTGTTGTTTAATATGGAACACACTCAAGTATTTTGGTGATGAGGCATCCTGCATTTCAATTAGGAGGATAAAAGGAGAAAATATGAGTAGTCTTTGTTCCTGGGAAATAAAATAATGGCAATGGAGGATGTGATTAACCACTTAAACACATCATGAAGGGAGAATAAAAGCAGTCATGAAATTGGGTCAAATTTAATAAATAGTTTCTGAAAAAAAATGTTCAGAAAGCAAATATATTTGGGTAAGACAACATTTTCAGAACAAAACTATCAATGTTCAAATTTAACTTACTAAAATGAAGACTAAACAAACTGAAGACAAAAAGTTTTGTTTCTGGTCAACCTTCTTTTCAGTTTATTGTTTTGCTGAAGAGGAAATGAAAAAAATGTGGTATAATCCAAAATTAGTTTGTTTTCCTTGATTTTTTTAGTTCAACCATAATACCCAGTGGCTTGACTAATGATGCATAAAAAGTCTGAGTAGATATTTTCCTGTCCTCATTACTGCCTCATTGTTCACTGAATGCATCTGAGGGGTAGCATCAAATATACTTGACCTCTCAACATGGTCCTTTTTCTACCACAGGGCTTTAAGTTCTTCAGTAATATTTATCCCCTTTAGGTGCCACTGGGAAGTGCTTTAGTGGAGGCATAAATATCAGGGTTTGAGCCACACCTGCTGCTGTCTGTCTCATTTTCCTTCTATCCCGTCCACAGTAACAACAAACATCACTACTTTGTTTTTTTAATGATGTGTATTTGTTTTAACAGATACTATGTGAAATAATAATCTGATTGTATTTACTTAAGGTTGCACAAATCATATCAGTTTTCTTAATGAGAAATAATTCTGTGACAGCTAGTGATTAATAGAAATAATACTTTAAATCCTCCCCTAGAATAAGCAACACATTTCTGAGAATATGCCGCAAACATCTAGGGCTTCAGTGTCTGATTTTCCATTTCCCCCCTTAGTTCCAGCTTTAATCAGAACTGAGTAACATGTTCCCAAAAGTGACCCTGGTAGTTAAAGTTGCCAAATCCACGATTTCGCTATATTTGCTTTGGAAAACTAAGGAGTTAAATTTAATAAAAGTGCAATGACTACAAACAAACCTTGTAGAGGTATCACAGTTAAAAGATCTTCAGAAATGTCATGTACCATCACTTCCCTGGATTCTCTCTCTCTCCCTGCCCCTGCTGGCCAATTCTGGATGAACTGAGGTTCTGATATGTTACCATATAAATACTTTTAAAGAGAACAAATAGAATAAGAACAAGGCATCTGTGCAAATGCATTTGCAACAAACTTTTTAGCTTCCAAGTAGTCTTAAACCTTTCTCTATACACAGCTGCACAAACTAGGATGAAAGTCATAAATAAAAAGCCTTTAAAATATATCTGCATTCTATACTTCATGTGAAATAAAATAATACATTAGTGGATTAAAGTACAAATATCTAGAGCTTCATAAACTTTAGTGTTTTGTTTATATATGCAGAGTACAACAACCCCACCACCCTTCCTTCACAGAAAATTCTGGATCAAAATCATTTAACTACACAAAGTTATTGTTTGCTTATCGAAAAAATTAAATCTAGGCTAAGTTTAAAAAGGGCAATTCCTATGGAATTATTTCTACAGCTGTAACTATAATGCCAAAGCACAGCACACTCATCTCAGTTCACAGCTCTGAAGAGCATAAATAAAAATCCTTGTGTTCCCAGAAACACCTTCTGGGAGATCAGTAAACTTCTAGAAACATTTGGAAGGTTGCATACACACTTAGTGATTTCCAAAATAAACACATGTCATCTCCTCTTCTTGCCATGCACATGCATGGAAGCAACTGAAACTGTAATCCCTGGTGTTCAGATGGTCTCTGGTAGTGAACTCCTCAGAGCACCAGAGCAACTGCAGGACAGACACTAGAAAAACTGCCTTTCATTACTAAGATTACAGGACTTGTACTGGTTTATGTGGGTTTGTTTCATTGGAGGTCTTTGTCCCATGTTGTGCCTGAGGGTGTTGGAAGTGTGTTTGAAGAAAATGCCAAAGAAGGAAAGGCAGTAAGATTTCTGAGAGAGATAAAGGCCATCTGATTCAACATGTTTGTCTTTTAAAAATTCAGTATTGCCCTAACGTCCCCCTTGTTGTTACCTTTGCTTTGAGAAATACTCTATCACATTAGCAGTAAATCTTTTGCCTTCTTGTCTTTGTAACTTGTTTTTGTTTTTCTTGTTTTTGTATTTGATTTCACAAAATCTGGTAATTGGAGCATTTGTTCCAGATGTACAAAAAATATGGCAACATATCTTCTGAAGCAGCCAGTATTCATGTTAGAAAAATAACAGTGGAATGGCTGCTGGGACTCTCTTCAGAATCTGACCCATGGAGTAGGTCCAGCTAAGAAAGCCCCTCAGTACTAAATCTGTGCTGCTACCTGGAAGGTCACAATGAAATAAAAGGGCTAGAGAGTCTTAAAAACAAAGGGGAAGCCTTTCTTCATTGGAATTACTCTTAGGCAAAACATCAAATGACCTCTTCCCAAGAAAACCAGTGGACACCCCATTAATCTCAAAAGACACTGCTACACTGCTTTTCATTCAGTTCCTTTTTTTTTCAGCATATGGGGTTTTTATTTTCTGTTTTCCAATTTCCTTAGAATCAGAAGAGATCGTAAAACTTAGTAAGGAACTCCTGGAACTTCTGCATTTTCACTGGGAAAAGCCTATCATGGTATGGAAACCACTGCACTGGGTATATGTGTCCTTCAAAACAGGCATGGGAAGACTCAAAACAGGACAAATGAATGCTGTGACATCTCCTGCTGCTCCCTGTCCTGCACCTTTGATGTTCCCCTCCTGAGAGACAGAAACACTGCAGAGGTGTCCTGCTCTGAGATTCCATGGTTGGGGTTTAGACAGAAAACCAGGAGTGCAATGCCATCAGTTGTATTTACAGTAGTGGTGCAGCCATTAGAAGTTACTGCTCAATGTGGTGTTCTCACATTGCTCTTTTCTGGACCCAACACTTTGCTGCAGAAGTACAGTGTGTGAGTTACCTTCCCTGAGCAGCATTTGTCTAATGGGCCTCCTGGCAGAGGGAGTTTCCCCTCATTAGCAGCAGAGATCCAATCTGAGGGCCTGAACCAACCACACTTCCAAGAACACTCATATCTTCAGTGGCCTTATGCCAGCTTCTGGGAAGTCTCATCTTTCTGTGAACTTCAGTCTCATTGAAACTGAAATTCTGCTCTGGTCTCTCTTGTTCTTTCCTGACTCTCTTCAACCCTGTCCTAGTGCTGCATCTCCACTCCCACACTGGGGCCCTGGTTCCCCCTGGTCCCATCTGTCATGCTGCTCACTCTACCAACAGGACCCATTTTCACAGCCCTGTCCTCTCTTGTTTTGTTTCCAAAAGATTTTTCCTGGTCAGAACTTGAGTGCTCAAATATCTCAGTCTGTTAAAGCCATTTCCCTCTCCCACTATAAATTTAAGGATGTAATCTACATCACTTTCTTTTCTTAGGATATGGAAGTGTATATCTGTGGGGGAAGTGCCACAATCATTGTGGGTTTTGGAGCAAACAGGAATAAGAATATACACAAGAGTCTTGCACTGGAGGGAAGGTGTTTTTGTACAAACTGATACTGTCCCCTAGAACAGAAAACTTAACAGATGACAAAAGGATCAGAAAGAGACTTTTTGGTCAACTGGTGTAGTCCCTGTCATTGTAGGCAATTGCATCACACAAACCCTTTCATACTGGACATGTTTGTGATACAGAACATATTTCTGTCCAGGCTTATTGCTCATAGGTTGCACAGCAAAGAGCTGTTTCTTCCTAAATGCATTGATTTTGTTAAAATGTTTTAGGCTTTCATTTGGCAGGCAAGTATGTTTTCAAAGTTGCAAAAGAAGTGTATGAAAAAATCAAGATCTTTTATAGCAGCAGGTTAAGTAATCTTGAGAATATTCTTTATAGAGAGACAGAACAGGAGTTTTTCCTTTGCAATCAAAGAGTGCATCCATGTCACCAAAAGCTGTCATGCAATATGGGGGAGACCTCTCTGGATCTGTTCCTCCATAGAAGGTTTAAATACTTTTGACTTACAGGCATTATCACCACATACCACATTTTGGAAATCCAAAAAACATGGTTCTGTTTATTTTAAAGCACAGTGACACATTTTATTTATCAAATCTCTGTTTTCTTTTCTACAATAAATCAGTTTGCTACTGTATTTCATTGGTAATAGTCGAAAAGAAAGCAAGAAGCAGGGCATTCCAAATTCTTGGTGTTCTTTATGCTAAAAAGTGGTCAGTTCTGAACACACCCACAACAAACTTGCTGGAACAACTAATTTCTGCCAAATTTACTGGGAATCTCCAGTTTTCTACTATCTGAGAGCGTGTGTGGGAAATGTGTGCATTTATCAGCAAAGAAGGGCTCAGCACAACATAGTATGGTTCTGATTCTGCCTGTACTTCCTTTAAATACTACAGGTCAGCACAGTTATTCCCTATTTACTTACATGCAAGTAAAATCTAAGTAGGAATCCCTGGGATTTAAACCATGAAGATTTTAGGTTTTTTATTTTAAAACAAGTTTATAGGAACAGGAGCATGATTTGAAGAGACTTCTAAGCAAACCAGTGTTTAGATGAATAGATCCCTGTTCTCTCAATAGAACTGCTTGGAATTTGTTAAAAATACTCATGTTTCCAAACAGATTTTGAAATGTGTTAAGTAATACTTAAAAAATAAAAATATGACTATCACTAAAGGTGCTCCTCAATGTTAAAGCAACTCCAGAAGTGCAGGAAGCAATTATTAATTTACATGAAAATTTTACCTGAAATCATTAGAAAAAGATTAATTCTGTTTTCTTTTATATTCATTGGCAGTTTTTTCTTCTTTGTCTTGTTCAGTTATGGCTTTTTTTGGTTTTTTGTACAGTTTACACAGTATTTTTCTTCACCATATGGGCTTCATTCAGATTCAACTCAAGGCCAGTACTTCAGTTCAACACTTTTACATCCATCTCAAAGCTTAGTCAGAAGTGAAGATTCCACATTAAAAAAACACAAAGGTTTAGCTATAATACAGCATAAACAAATATTTGAACTTTTTGCTGTACTGCCACTCAGTGAGTCATTGCTTTGCAAATGCTACTGGTACGACTGTCATAAAACAAACCCCATGTTCTTGTGGGGTAGGTAGAAAAATATTTTCTTAGCCCTTTTACAGCAAAGTGGTAAACTTGAGCACAGATGTGAAAGCCTTGGTTTTTGGGAGCCCTGTGTCACTACATGTGTCTACAGGAGCTGAGGATTTGGGATTTCAGATGTCCAGAGAGGATTTACAAGTGAACTTGCTGGCTCTGCATGGGTGACATGGCAAAGAGGAGATGAGGGACAAGAGGGGGCTACAAGGGGACACTGGTCAGTCCTGTATTAAAGGGTTTAAAGTGGATTGTACAGGGCTATCTATGGGAGGGTAATGCAGGAGTTTTGCAGAGATTTTCAAGGATTGAAATGCAAGCTTGGTAAAAATGAAGGCTCTGGGTTGCAAAACAAGACAAATGGACAATGAGATGTAGTTACTCTAGATTCAGGATATGAAACAGCAGATTTTGTGTAAAGAATCTCCAGTGGCAGTATGCATTTTGTAGCTCTTGCACACAGGGAGATAGAACTATTTTTTAAATTATTGTCATGGCTTAGAAATGATATTCTCCAATTTAGTACTCTCTTTAAAACCACCCCTTGTTCTCCCTCCCCCTCCAACTGGAGACACAAAAGGCAAAGACCATGGGTTGAGATATGAACAATTTACTGGAAACTACAGTCAGATAAAAATTAACACTAACAACAACAAGAGGTATAAGAAAATAAATAATTCACACGGAAAAACTCCCTGTAAGTAAACAACACCAGACAGCTCCCTCTACCACATTTGCTTGACTGGAAGAAACCCCCTCTCCCTGGAAGAGTCCCTTTCCCTGTCCCTGGCAATTATGTGAGGAAATAACAGAAAAACATCAGGGTCCTGGCCATGCCCCTTCTGGCTACCACAAAAAATTAACCCCGTCCTGGCCAGAACTAGGAGAACAGTAATACATACCTGACAGAGAAATCAAAAATAATCCCTGGATCTGCATGTGAAGGAGGACAGTAATCTCTCCCCATCACTGACACAGAAGGGAGAAGAAAATGCAGAACCTTGTCCATGTTATATGAGCGACTGGACAGGGATAGGGTGATATGAGAAGAATAAATCATAAATCCACTTCATACTTTCTATCCAGACTAGAATAAGGGGCAGCTGGTTTGGAACATCCACATAGCAAAAGTAGTAACAGTCAAATTTGTGAATAATACCATGCAGGGAAAGGTTTTAAAGGGAAAGGGCTAAAAATAGATGACTTTGTACAATGCAGAAGGCCGAGGGGTGATCCTTTGAGTGAAAAGCTGAAGTAGCAGTTTGGAAAGTAGCAGGATAATAAGGGAAGAAAACTCATGAAACACAAAGGTTTCTTTCAGAATTCAGTAGAATTCTTCATTTTTGTGGTTACACAAATGAAGTTAATGTGGTGGCAGAATACAGGAAAGAGCCAAAAAGAAAGGTAGAGCAGAAAAAGGAATAAAGAAACATGCTTTAGGCAACTATAATGGCGTGACAGGAGCACAGAATATTACAACCAAGTGTCCAGGATACCAGAGCAACATCACAGAAAAATGGCACAGAAAATTTCAAAAATTATCTGTGAAGAAGTAATTGTCAAAAAGGAAGAATAATACACCATTATCCCCATAGAAATAGCATTCAGATGAGCAGGGTCAGTAGGCCAAGTTTTGGCCTCAATTATTGCATTGGTTTGCACTGCAGATTTAATTTGTGTTTGGGATTTGAATTCTGCCCAATGTAAAACCAACTTCTTACTGGTGCTTGGAAGGAACAAACTATCTTATGGACAGCAGCAAAGGCAGTTATGAAAGCTGTCAATGTGCATCAGTCAGATGCATCTTAAATCATCTGAGTGTGCAGCTAATGAGAAATAATCTGCATTTAAAATATGGGGACAATGCTCTAAACACAGACACAGGGTGTGAAAGCATATCCACTGATTTGTGTGCTTTGGAGCTGGGCTCTGAGGAGGCTGTTTGCTTGCAGGGTGGGTGAAAGGCACTGACACATGTGGGCTTGTCCCAGTGCCTGCAGTGAGTCAGGCTGAGCACAGCACACTGCAGGGCACGCTCTGGCCACAGGCTGCCCTGAAACTCCTCCGGCAATGCAGAGTCCCCAGGAGCTGCCATCACAGCCACTGATGGTGCTGCCCAGGAGACAACCACAGCTTACCCTCCTGCTCTCCTCAGGCCCTACATCTCTTTAAAGCTGCCTTTGGACAGATGGACACCAGTCCTTGATCTCAGTGAGTCCTCTGTCAGCCCTGGTCATTCACTCAAGCCAAGGACCTGTTAACTGATGAGTCCTGAGTTCTTTCAGGTCATCATGATTCCTGATGATAAGGTTTCAGCCAAGTGTTGGCAGTACTTCTAGCCAGGCAGTACTTCTAGTAGTAGGGGTTGCACTAGATTGGAATCCATTACTCCTTTCAGGGAGGTCCTAAGGAACAGCCCTGGGGTTTCTCAGGTGGCAGGGCACAGATCTTGTCACCCTGCTCCAAACTCCTGCCAGATCACTCCAAGGGTTCCTGTGGAGGCATGTGCACATCTCCATGCTGCAGCTACCTCCTGTTTCTGTTCAGAGATGGTGCAGACCCATCAAGCATCAGGGTGAGACTGGAACTCTGATGAAGCTGAGGAACCATTAGAAATGTCTATGCTGGAAGCACTATTGAATATGTAAGCAGTGAATATATTACTGAGGAAATTTTCCATGTATTTGTTAGTCAGATTCCCAACTTGGCGGCTGTGTGAATATCTCAGCTGCTCCTGGATGCATTTGCAGCAATGTGGCAAAGGGCTTTGTTCCATGTCCCTCCACAGAACAGGGCAATTACAGAATTATGTTTTTATAAATGTAGGTTTTTCTAAGATTGATTCCCTGTATTTGTCTCACTGGGACTGGGTTAGTGTACGTGCTTTCTGTGGCACTATGCCAGTCACAAACTGGAGCTGGGCAGGGCTGCAGCTGTCTGCTGGTTATTAACTGAGGGTTAGTGCAGAGACCAATGCACACTGGTGCTGCAACACCCAAACTGTTTTCCAGATACTTCATGAATGGACACTTAAATTCCCACTTTAGTGTAACAAACCTCTGAGTCACTTTTAATACTAAGATCCCACTTGCAAATGGTTTATGAGCTTACAAAAAGGACTTTTAACTTCTAGGACTCTAACAAATTGGACAGCTAATTAATCTGATTCTAATGAGTCGGTCAGAATCTTCTGCTGCCCTCACTGTCATGCCCAGCACAAACCATACATGTGGTCACATACCGGGACAGATGTCCTGAGAGGCTGTGGGATATCCACTCAGAGATATTCAGAACTTGACTGAGCAAGACCCTGAGCAACCTAATTAAGTTGGTGCTGCCTTAAGCAAGGGATCAGATGATTTCCAGAAGTCCCTTCCAACCTGCATTATTACATGATTCTGTAATATATTTTGCCTAAAATATTTAATAATAATTTACTAATTCTTTATTCATTCTTTTTCACTTAGAAAGGCATCTCCATTTGGAAGACTGAGTTCTGTGCAACCTGTGGAAGTTTGTGTGGATGTGAATTGACTCAATTAATCTGAGTTTAGATTGACCAGGCAGCTGGAAGGGAGCTTCCTACAACCAGCTTTGAACTTCTAACTTTCTTTGACCTGGTACCATCAGGGTTTGTTTGCCTTCAGTCAAAGAGCAAGAGCCATCCACTCTTTGAGATGTACAAAAAGATGGCTTTGAAGACCTAGGTCAGCTGCTCATGAATGTTCCTAGTCATTAAATGGATGCTTTTTAGTGTTGAGATACATTGTGAAGTCATTCCTCAGTGTCTTTTCAGTGTTAAAATGAACATTGAGTATTCATGGTATAAGGAGAAGGAGGAATGTGGGGTGTGAACATGTAACATGCTCCATGGCAACAGCTGTGTATTTGCTCTTTGTTCAACATGATGGAATCAAAGGCTGGGATAAGAGGGATAAGTTGCCAAACCTTTACCACAAAGCTAAGAGGAAATATGTTAATCAAAATATACTTGTGTTTCCTGTGCCTGTCCTGGAGGTTTGTGCTGGAGCAGTAATAGAGTGTTCTGCAGGGTAGGATGCTTAGGTAGGGCTTCAAGGTCAGAGTTTGTGTTTCTACTCATCATCATCTCAACTGTTCTCTTTGCTTTTATCTGCCTCATCCAAAAAGAAAACCCACTCTGTGAAGTAATTTCAGACCTGGTGTGGAAAATGGGAAAGGTGCATTGAAATAATTAGTGTGTAGAGCAGTGTACAAAATAAAAATTTTGGTGAAGCAGATCTGTTTTGAAGCGTAGTGAAAAAAAAAAAGGGAAAAATCTCAAGGTAACTTGTTCTGTATATATGCATTTTGTACTGGTGCTCACTGCTTTCATCTCACAGTTTGGGGGCAGAATATGCAATATAATGGCCTGATAAGACCAAAATGTTCCTGGCAAACTTGGGAGGGGTAAGAAACTCCCAAGAAAAAGACTACATCTGGATTATATGGCTCTGCAATAACATATGGAATTTCTGATCACACTTCAACCGTTGTTTCTCTCCAAAGAGCAGTTATGTACAAAGGCATACATAGAAAGAATATCACAGAAATAAACAATAAGACCCACAATGGAGAGGCGCTATATTCTTAGTACCTCAGCAGAAATACAAAAATATTGTGAAAAGTTTTGCTTTTATTATGCTTATAATCCATTATATGTGCTTATATGCTGTAATCCAATGAAGGAACAAAAACCTCACCCTTTTGGAATATTTTTAGGGCTAATAAATAATGTAAGGTATCTGGAATAAGTAATATTGCGGTCTAGATAACAAGAAAGTATTTAATGTTTTGACGATTTCAAGATGATGTGCACATGTTCAATTTTTTAATTTTAATTCCAAGGAAACAAGAAACTTTTGTGGTCATGCTAGAAGGATTTAAACAAACCAAGTTTGTTTTTAGATAATCACAGGATTTCCCTAGACAGTATATAATTCCCCAATTAGCACTCTGAAATGTTATTTTCATAGTTCCAAAGCACCATGTAAACCTATCCTACTACATGGACACTAGTGCTCATTACTGTTATTTAGCAGCATCACAGGTGGAGCTTGGAGCAGTGAGCACTTTCCTGTAATATGTAGCGTGCCATAACGTTTGCCTTGTTCTTGAAATGAAATGGTCACAATATGTTAATCACAAAATCTAGTACAGAGTGTCTGTCAGAAAAGTGCTAATGATTGCCCAGTGTGCCCCAAAGACAGAAATGTTAGTTTTGCTGTGCCAAAATTCGGTGTTATTCTGGAAAGGACCTTGCCCTTGGCTGCTGAATGGCACATGGCCTGTGCAGTGCAGGCACAGGCAGCACCCTCTGCTCCAGCATCTTTACAGTTCCTGCCTTGCTGTTTCCATTAATGCAACAATCATAAATAGTTAGGGCAGGTTTTAAAAGGCAAGTTTGCACCTGTGAATTACTTCTAGAGGGAATCACAGATATTTTATGACACATGTAAGGATAAATACTGGTTAGATGACTCTGGGGAAAAAGGGATGGAACAGTCTCCGGTTTCTCTATAAATGGCTGGAAAGAGTCTTCTGAAGGTGACAGTAAGAAAAAATTGTCTGAATCACCTGTACATCTCCAATATTTTCTGGAAATATTCCTCACTCAGATGAGCACTGTGAGGTGTTTAATAAATTTCTCTGATGGCCACAGAATATCAAATTTTTATTCAAGATAATCTGAATATCTGAAATGTTTCTACTTTCAGTTGTTTGGTGATGTACCTTCTCAGTTTTTAAACTTTTCAAAATACTATACGTATCAAAATGGTCAGTCCTGTCCAAGTTAATCAATAAGCCACTTGAATTTTTTGGTAAGAGTCAGAAGTGCAATTTATCTTCAGCAAAAAAAAAATCTATTTGGCTTCAAAATTTTTAAAAATAGTCTTTAGAAAATATGATTAAGAAGTTAGATCTTTAAGGAACAAAGATATTTTTCAGGCTCTCTTTATCCCAGAGATTTTGTGCATTTTATGATTTTGGTTTGTCTCGGTTTCAAGACAAATTTCAGGAGAAAACGCCCTGGAATGAGTGTTTCCTCTAAGGAGAAAAGGGCTTCAATAGCTCCCTTTTCTTCTGTCAATGCGAGAAATAGATACCAGGGGGTGAAAGTGAAAAAAACATGTTTATTTAAAAAAAAAAAAAATGGAAGAAATATTGAATAGTGGAGCCTTCCCCCCAGAAACCCAACCACAGCCTCTCAGGGCCGCAGGCGCTCTCCCCTCAGTGCAGTTCCGGGCACAGCCAGCAGGGGCGCTGCTGGCTCCCAGCGGGCAGGGCTGCGATGATTCCCCCGGGGCTGCAGGGGGCGCTGTGGTGCGGGGTCCGGCCGCGTTTCTCCACACCGTAATGGCGTGGGATGGGGAAGGGAAGGGGCTTCCTTTACAAACCCATGTGTGTGGGTTTGTGAAGGATGTTCACTCTAAAGAGTGAAAGGAGCTGTGGCAGGAAACCTCAGGAGCAGCAAGCTGGAACAGCAGGGCAGGCACACCTGGGGCAACAAGCAAGAGGCAGCAGAAACTCTGCAGCTGTAGCTGGACCACGGCACCGCCCAGACAGCTCCAGTGCAGCACAAACCCTGGAGCAGCACGGCAGGGACTGGGCAGCAGCAGCCTGGCCCCCAAACACATCAGGAACAGAGTCCCTGGGATTGTTCACCAGCATCAAATGAGGGTGTACCCAGTCCTGGCGGGCACACACTGGCTCTGGGGTTCCCAATGGCAGAGCAGCAAGAGAAGCCAAGCTGGCAAGCTCAGTTACAGTGCCGAAGCAAAAAAAAGAACCAAACCAAAAAGAAGCAGGCAAAACCCACAGAAACAGCAGGATCCCTGGTCAGAGATACTGGCTGCATATATCCAGTTGAAGGGAATGTGCTGAAATGAAAGGGCTGCCTCCCACCTCACCCCCAACTCCCTCTGGAAACCCCATCTTGGCTCCCAAACATCGAGACAGACAGCCCAAAGCTGGGGCAGGGAGAGCTGCCACTCCGGACACAAACAGATCAAGAACCCCAAAAATGATATGGGGTAATAAACCATCCCCAAGACATGGCTCTTTCCCTTTTCTCGTGTCCATCTAGTCACAGACTCCTAAATCAGCTACATTAAATCTAATTATGTAAGTGATTGTAGGCATTGTTCAATGAAGGGCTTCCAGATAATCTAAATATCCTGTGTGTCCAGTGAAAAAATGTATAATTCTAGAGAATTAGAGTCTGAAATCACTTGTTATTTGAAACAGCACAAAGTACTGCAAGTTTCTGCTCCATTAGAGCGATCTGCACTTTATAGTTTATTCACACACTAGAACTTATTCTCCAACAGTTGGTCACCATGTCTTTCCTCAAACTATAGATTTTTAACCACTGTTTAACATAAAAAGCTAATAATATCCTGTTCATCAAATGTTCTAAAAATAATGGTGAGACAGACTCTGCATATATGAGCTTGAGGTTTCTAGCATTTTAGGTGTTTAGTGTCTAGCACAATCTACACTGAAAACACAAAGCTATGTAAAATAATAGTGACTGCTGGAGTAAATGACATATCACAAATTCTTTTCAATGTCACCAAAGTTTTCCTTTTTTGACAACTGTTTATACTGTGGCTATAAACCTTTGGAGATCTAATGTCTTGATAAAACTAAAAACCCAAAGAAACATAAATTAAAACTCAAATACAGATCTAGAACAAGTTTTGCATACCAGGGCACCAGAGAAGTCCCAGAGCCACTCTGTTAAGAGGAGCCCATGTTTCTTTTCAATATGAAGGTCCAGATTTGCTTATTTGTGTGTCATGACATTAGTTTCAGCTTCACAGTTACAGATTGGAACACCAAAAGGGACAATTATACCCACTGAACCCACCCTGGGCTGCACAGGAATGTTCTTCATCCATGTTCTGCACGAAGTCCCAAATTCTGATTTACTTAAACCACATTATTCCAAAGTCATCATGCCTAATTTGAAGTGATTCACAGAAAGTACACCATTGCTGGTAGTGAATCCAAGTCCCATAAATAGAATGCTATAACCTTAATGTTAAAAAGTGTGTCTCAACTCTGATTTTGAAGGGTAAACTTCCAGCCACTGGCACTTTTTATATCTCTTAGTTAATTTAATTTTCCAAACATTAAATCCCACAAAGTGGTTTGCAGCTTACTGAACAGATGGTCTCTGTTTCTTTACATTTTTTAAAATTTGGGAGCTAATGTGATGGCTCTGTCTAAATTTTTGTAGCTGCTTTAGAGTCATATTCTGAAACTTCATCCTAGATGTTAGGGTTCATCACTTGTGTTTAAAGTTCAAATTCATGTTAATTTTTATATTATTGGGAGAGAGCACTTTTATGAAGTGTGTAACTATAATAACTGCATTCACCAGATCAATATAAGTAACTTCTTTTCTTAGTTTTATTCCTTAGAAAAACAATGCACTTCCTCTTAAAATGGCAAATTTTCAATAACAAAAATGGAAAAATTAAATGCAAGGAAGATGTGCTCACTTCTGTGCCCCAGTTTTATTTCTGGTAAAAGAAGTTTATTACTTATTGTCTTAAATCTGTAGCCATGTGCTCAGTCACATGGCCAAAGAGAAGTCTTCACTGTGCTATACTGGATCACTGCAAACAACTGTATAATTACCCACATCTGTCGACAAACTGCTTTACATCTGCACAGATCTGTACCCTGCTGGAAACAGGAAAACAGCCTTGTTTGTCTGCAAAAAGTTCAAGTGCTAAAGATGTATTTGGATCCATTTAGAGTCATAATACTACCTAAGTGCAGAAGCTTAAAAAGAAGTAATCTATGAAAAATGCACAACTATAAAAAATTAACAATTTACAAAAAAAAAATTTTTTTTCAGTGTTTGGGTTATTGAAAATTGTATGCCATGAATTCAAAAATACCAATTAAACAAACTGAAACAGAACACTCTAGGAGTGTTCTGAAAGCAGACACACGAAACATTCATAAAGTGTAAGGAGTTAAATAACTTGAGTTAGTGTCTCATGTATTTTCTACCATAGTAAAGTACATTCACATTTTTTATCCAAAGAATTAGTGTCTTTTGGAGATATCTGCCCAAAAATAAGAAAGGTGTTGGTTTTGCTGACCTGACAGACCATTCACTAGGCACAAGTGATTCACCATCAGCTGTATTTGGGAAATGAAGATGTAACAGTGTTTTCTTCTCAATCTCAAACTGACTAAATAGTTTGCTGAGCCTGTTGGAGTATGTAAAAGAGCTGCTGCCACTTTAGAGCAGACAGTGAACCAAAAATTACATGGTTTTCTCCAATGAAATTCATGACTAGTGAATCAGTTCCCACTGAAATAACCCAGTTGTGCCTCATCAGGGAACTCCACAGGATAAATGCAGTGAGTGTTTGCATCAGTGGCACATGAGCTCCCTGGTCCAGCACAGCCAAGTGTGAGGAGACAGAGGGAGCACTTCAGCAACACTTCCCTGTCCTTGCAGCACGTTTGGAGCCTACGTGACATTCAAAAATACACCCTAAATTTAGTTTTGATGCCAAGTTCTCTGTGGAGTCAGCTGTGCCAGCCTGTGTCATCCTGCAGGCTCTCCTGTGCATGGGGGCACAGAGAGAGGCAGGGGCTGCCAGGGAACCTCCCAAAGACAAGGCCAACAACACCCAGGGAAATGCCCTGGCACCACAAAGGGAAGGCATGGGAAGAGCAGGGATTGGAGAAGTTCCTTACAGAGCCTTCAGAAGAGAACCTTCAGAAGGTTTGGGATTAGGACTGATCTGGAACTGGCCGTGTGCATTGCCCAAACTG
Source organism: Melozone crissalis (assembly GCF_028551555.1). Taxonomy (NCBI): domain Eukaryota; kingdom Metazoa; phylum Chordata; class Aves; order Passeriformes; family Passerellidae; genus Melozone; species Melozone crissalis. The sequence goes on from NW_026535785.1 coordinate 5,016,455, forward strand.
TACATCCCTGCTGCTGAAGTGACTGCATTGTCCACATGGGAGATTTACTGCTTGTCTGTGCTACACTCACACAAAGATGAGCAGCACAGATCCACCATAAAGAATGATGCAGCAATCCTGTTGTGTTCTGGGATGCCATCCTTCTCCTGGAATAGAGACACAACCTTTTGCTCCAGGAACGTTCTGGAAAATTGTGAATATTTTCACCTAAGGGCCAAACCCTCAGGCATCTTTTGGTTTTAGTTACCTGAAAACCTTTTCAATGGCATGTTGGACATTTCCCTAATCATCTCAATCAAAATTTGCAGACTTTTTATTAGAAGTCACAGCCTTACACCACTGGCAGATTCTGATAAGTAATTCAAACAGTGTTATAGTTGTGCAAAACTAAAGCTCTCCAGCACTGTAACAACCAAGGGTCAACTTAGTTGGTTGAAGTTCTGTTTTTAAGTGACCTTTATAAAAATATTTAGCCCTAGGGCTTTTAATTTTCTTGGTATAGCTACCATATTTCTCAGCATTTGGTATTAAACCACACTGAAATAATTTTATAAAAGTGATTTTTTAGTTTGACTGTTCCAAAGTAGACTGTCCAAGGATAGATAACTTACAATACACATCCACTAATGAAATTGTAAGGTAGCCAGAAAACAACTGTGATAGTATTTTAAAAAAAAAATTATACTAGTTCATCACCCCGCTTTGCCAAAAGTGAGATAAACGCTGCTGCAATGAATTTTTCCTTTTGAAGGTCAGTGTCCATACTGTACATGGAATGAATCCTTGCCATTCATGCTTTACAAGAACAATATTAAAATTCATGAAGATTTCAGCTTTAATCATGTGATGAGTTTGGTTAACAAAATTCCAATTCCTTATCTTCTGTACTTCTTACACAAAGCAAATAATTTTGTTTTTACATGAGTGTGGATCTCCTGGACTTCAGTGAGTGTCTGTGACTATGGTGAGCTGTGGAAGCCCTTTGCAGTACAATGTCTGATCAACTTGATGCTGAGAACAGCTGCTAAAGTGGGTGAGCTACTTCCACTGGGGTTGCTGATGTTGCTGAAATTGGTGCAGAGTAGAACTGGTGCAGCTTTTCAGAGCTCTGCAGTGTACAAAGCTCAAAGGTCAGGCTGAGAGCGCTGCTTTGCAGGACTGAGAACTCCAGAGAAACTTTCAGTCCTATATAGGATTTATTAAGCTCATTAAAATAACACCCAGTCCTAGATGAGCCACAGCTTTAGTTACTCTCTGTTGTGGCTCTCGAAACTCAGAGTGTGATTCCCTCACACAATAGCAGCGAGAAGCCACAGATCGAAAGCAGCTGCTGCCATGTTTGCAGAGGGGAAGGTGCTCTGAGCACTCAGCACTTTCTGTCCCACAAGGGCTGCAGCCACCGCTTTACCCCGTTCTCAGATGTCTCTGTTTGAGTCACACGTTCAAGTACCCTTCTCAGAAATGGAGTTGCAGACTAGTCACTTCAAAAGAAAAAAAAAAGCCTCAAAACTGTAAATTAGCTTTGGTTCGTGCTCTGCCTCCCTCAGTTAGGCTGTGTCTGTCTCTGCAAAGCCATACTGCACTGCTGTGTAATCAGAGGGGGAATGAAAAGGTAGGTCTTGCTATCAGTTCTTCGGTGAGATCTAAGGCTTATCACACAGCTCCTCTGCTAACCCTGAGGCTCACTTCTCAAGTACTTTCCAAATCTTGAATAAGTGATATATCAACTACTAAATATCTGTAGGCAATCCCCAGATATCCCCTCAATGCCTGAGAATGTGTATGTATTTAAGTGTACATCCAAAACATACCTTGGTGATTTCTCAGCACTAAACAACATCCTTGGTGTCTAACCCAGCACTTGGAAAGATCAGCTGCTATTACACTGCAACTTTTAAGACGCTGGTTATTGTGGAATGGCTGCCTTTTGGTGGTAACAGGAGCAACAGCAGATGGACATGAAGTAAGAAAGATGTTTAGAAAAAGTTATGTTAAAGCTGTTCTGTGCTCCACAAAATCCTAGAATTAATAAGGGAATCTGGACATCTTAGAAAAGTTATATTAAAGAAGAATTTATTTCAGTTAAATAAAGGAATTCTGCCTTGTAGCAAAACTTTAAAAAATATTGTCCTTGGTTTGTAACCTGTTCTTTGGACACAAATCTTCAAATGGACTGTAGAAAATCAAGGGTTGTGTAAGCTAAGATATACCAGCAAAGCAAACTGCATATCCAAAACAAAAACTATATCTAAACTACATCTCTTATTGATCAGTAAGCAAGACTTCTTTCCCCTGTAAACTAAATAGGCTACAAGAGTAGCAGTTAATAGCAGGGGAGGAAATTGCATCATTCATGGTACAAACAGAAGGTTCACTTCATGTTAAAAGGAGACTTGCCTTCCTCCTAAACAGAGCAGGTTGTCAGTGGTGTTCGACATGAGTGGATGAAGCACAAAAACTAACAGCAGCACAGCTGCAGAACAATTTGAATCACAGCCCACAACAGCTTGTCAGTAAGTGGTCACCCTGTGCCCCTGCAATACCTGATACGCTTCCGAGAGGCACTCACAGAAATACTCAAAGTGATGTCATGTCAGAAAGCCAAAGCACAGCATGGTCAAACAGTGCAGGAAAAAGATCTGTCATCCTTTGTGGTGCCCATGACAAAGCTGGGGAGATGCTATTCAGCTGGGAGAAAGAACAGTCTTCCATCAGTTCTGGCAATTTCTTAATGCTTCTTGAGGCAGCAGGAGGCAGCTCACAGGAGATTATGAACTGTAACTGGTAGTCCACATGTTGAGCCATGCTGCTCTTCAATGAAAGCACATTCTCAGTGTAACAAAGGATTGATGAGAATAATAATGCAAAGCTTGGGATGTGTACAATGAAAAAAAAGGGGTGTCTTCCTTGGAGCTTGTAATTTTTATTATCTTGATCCATTTGGTAAATGCCATACAACAGACTGTTCACACAGGCCTTAGTCAGCCAGGAGAGATGACAAGGCCACCTTGGCACTCCTGCTTTAACCCACCATCTGATGCAATGCATAGGAAAGGCAATGGAATTTGCTGCTGGTGAAAAGTCTCCTTCCAATGGCCTCCAATGCTGAGTGAGGCCAGGGGAGGAGCACAGCTTTCTGGTGCTCCTGAGCTCCACCAGGCCACACAGGCACCCTGCTTGCTGTGTATTCTGATGGTGTATTTACACTTCAGCTTCCCTGAAAGCACTAACACATCACTGTTGTGTGCAGAATGCTGCACAAGGTCCTAAACCAGCAAAAAGTAGAGGAAGGAGCTGGTCCAAATCACATGGGCTCTGAAAGTGTTGCTCAGCACATTGATACTCAAGTATTTTCCTCTGAGAGAGCCACATTTCCCACAGTTAATTGACAATCACCATTTTTGACACCAAGAGACAAATAAAATGCAGCACTGGGAAGGCCAAAAAAGCTGGCCAAGGGCCTCACCCTTTTCCTTTTCTTAAGAAACCTGAGGGTTTCTCTGTGTGTAGGGGGAAAGAGAAGCTATTTCATTGGTAGATGTTAGAACAGATTATCAAGCACAACTTTCTCTGGTGTTTCTGTTACACCTTCTGTGTATCATCAGTGCACAGATGATTATGGCTTCTACTGCACATCAGACATTAACAGACCATAAAGGTAAGTTAGAGGAACATTCAGTCTTATTGAATTTTGCTACCTGAACTGCCTGTCTGTTTAATTACCTATTTCACACTGTTTTTATACACAAAGACAGAGAAGTGGTCATTTTGCAGTTCCACTGTAAAAAATGAAACAAACAAAATACCCTAAAAACCACACACAAAAACACACCCCCAGAAATAATTTCTTTTTCATTGCTTCTTTCAGTTTCCTGTCACTTATCACTGTTTCCATACCATGATGCATTTTGCTGACTGTACAAACACTGCATGTATTAATCTGCAGCAAACAGCAGCACATGGTCTGTAATAGTGACCACATGAATACAACACTGTCAAGTTCTTCATCATCTCTACCATGTCCTTTCTGACTGTTGTAGTACAGTACATTGGTTCTCACTTGTCAGCACAGCAGAAAATGATGAACCAGTGCTAATATTTACTGAACACAATAGCACAAGTTTTTTCTCAACTTTCCCAATTTTCAGATTGTGGAAAGCTTGCATTTATGCACCTGGACCCTATTACAGACTCTTGCTTCCAGTTACTGCAGACAAATCACAAAGTTCTTGCCCCTCCTCAGCCAGTATTTATCATTCCTTCAAGAACTTTCAGGTTATTTCCTCTGGAATCATGTGAAGTAATTTTTGAACATAAATGTAGTTTTCCCTCTAATTCCTGGTACTTAATTTGGGATCTAAAGTTTTCCTCCTCTTCCCTGTATAGCTTTTAATATGTGAGTCATATTCCTGTTTCATTTGAAACTTTGCTACGTTGCACCATTGCTGAACTTAAGTTTCCTACTTCCTCTGCTTATGTAGAGATAAATTCAGTCACTTCACATCAACCATGGTCTTCCCGTGCTGTGTCATCCTAAATTCATGCACTCCCATTTGCAGTCTGCTATTCCTCCCTTGCATTAATCACCAAAACACTTTGTGTTCAACATCTTTGCAGTTTCTCTCAGAACCCATTTACAAGCCCTGTAAGCATTACTGTGCCTTTTCCTTCTTGTGAACCCAGCATTTCTCCAGCACCTTTCCTGTCAGATTTCCTATGCTAAAATACCTGAAACTTATCGCAAAAGATTTCTGGAAGACAAATTCATTAGGTGCATTAATGTAATTTCATATTTTGCAAAACTGTCCTTTCCCAAAAAAAATGAAAAATAGGAGAGCAGATTTCAACTGCGTAACATTTAAAGGCAAGTGCATTAGCAGAGTCAAACAAATTTCACAAAGTAGTCTTCAAAAAAATTATGCAACGTCACACTTTATTTTCTCTCATATTACTAAGAATAATAAGATTCACGAGCAATGCTCTTTCCTTTGTTGCAGTGACTGCCAAGTGATGTCACAAAAATGTTCATTGTATATGTGTGAAAGAATTTGACAGGTCAGGCTGGTCAGTTAGAAATGAGATTGTTTATATATCAGTATATTAATAATCACCATTTCTGGAAAAAAAACCCTAACAACAGAATAACCACTTGATGGGTTTGTTAGAAGCTAATTAAAAGTTAGTGGCTTTTTGATGTATATTGAGGTAAGGCAGACTGACAATTCTGTACAGTATTAAGGAAGTCTATGAATCCCATCCAAAACCATAAATGTGGGAAAGCTGTGGATAAACCCTTTTAAATGCTGAAATGCTTTTCTCATAGGAGAAACCTTGTTTTGTTCATCAGAAACATATTATTCCATTAATGTGACTTTCCAGTAACACTGACTCAATCATTTGCCTCATGCCATGCGTTTACTGGAATGTTTCCTAGTTTTAACCCTTTGGCCCCAGTTATTAAGCAGAGCTACAACAAGGAGCCAAAACTTCATTTTTATTACATAAGTTTGATTCGATGTTACTTTATCACCTCCTCTCTCCTTCTCTTTTGTTGGTTTGTACCACACACTGCAACTTGTTAGAAGTCTGGAATAGGCTGCCCTGGGCAGTGGTGGAATCACCATCCTTGGAGGTGTTCTAAAAGTACTTGGGATCACAACTTAGAGGTGAAGATGGTGGTGCTGGGTTGATGGTTGGACTCATTGGTCTTAGAAGACCTTTCCAAACTTAATGGTTCTATGATTCTACAGCTAGACTGTGAGGGCTCTAAAGTAGAAACCAAACCAAACTATTCTGTTTTGTCTTTTGCTTTGCAAAGATATTAATTCACAAGGGTTAGGAGTTAGAATACTGGGATACAGCTTGTAAGTGTGTTTGTGATCTCCGCAGACCATATCAACACCTTAGTCAATAACTATGTTTGTTTAATGACTGAAGTAAGTACAAAACTAAGAACTGCCATACGAGGTCAGACTAAAGGTCCACTTAGCTCAACGTGTTGTATATTAAAACAGAAATTAGTATTGGATGCTTAGGAAACAGCATCTATAGAGTAAGTGCTGCCCTTGTTCTGCCCTCACAGCTTCTCATGATTAGCAGTTTAAAGATTGGTTTGTGCTGAAAAGTATAAAGGGATCAATCTGCCAAGAACCTGTTTTACCATTCTTTGAAACCTTTTACAATTCTGATTTCCACCACATCCCATGGCAAAGAGTTCCAAGATTTAAATAAAGTACTTCCCTTGTCTCCATCACTTGCCTAATTATTTCCTTTGCTGCACATCTTTTCTTGTGCAATGAGAAATAGCATTCATCTCTGACTTAACTGAATATCCCCCGTCTGTCTTTTCTATACCATTCAATCACTTCTTTACCCAGCCAGAAAGTTTTCATAAGGTGTCATTTCAGTGACAGCCAGTCCATCCCCTGATGGCCTTTCTCTGCATCACTTCTGGTTCTGTGTCTCCTGGCAGTGGGTTCACTACTGCAGAGGTGGAAGCACCATGTTCCCCAGGGACACAAGGATGATCATCTTCTCTTTCATTCTGAGTGCTTTTTTAATAACATGTAAACTTCTGTTTGCCAGAAGTCTGGTCCCTTTGGACTGGACACCCATCAGGAGCTGAAACACATTTTCTGGTTTGGTTTCACTGGAAGGGAGTGTGGTCACTGCTCTCCAGGACAGTGCTGTGATGCAAGCACAGGTGTGGTAACTGGGGATCACAGGGAGATTCACTTCAAAAGCATGCACGTGATCCAAATTAAAATACTAATGTGGACACACCCAGAAACCTTCCACGATGATTCCAAGATTTCTCTAGAACAGTAACATCTTCTTCAGGGCTCATTTTTATGCATGAATAGTCAGGATTATTTTTCCTTTGATCATTAGCTTGCATTTGTAAGCACTGAATTTCAGTTGCTGTCATTCAGCTCTTCACTGCCAACTTTTGTCTTGACAATTATAATAATAATAATAATCTATAAATTATCAGGAGTAAATGTGATTATTTTCAAGTAATTGATGGCTCTGTTATACAACACAGGTCCCAATAGCAGTGTTTAAAACCTCTTTTCACAGACACCTCTCTGTAAGCCAGGTGGTCTAAGAGATGACTAAACCTTCTGGACCATAGTTTGGTTTTGTTACCAGCTGCTCCTGTGGGATCGTAGAAAAAGGTTTTTTGAAAAACTCTTTACACCAGCCAGAGTCATTCTTCTCTAAATATTGACCCTAAGATCTGTGAGATATCCTATAAAAATGTTAACTCTTGTCCAAACCAAGACATGCTCACGTGTATCTGCTAATTCTATTTCTTTTCTTCTATTCTTCTCTTTTGACAGGTGCTACTAATCTGTATGCAATGGCTCTCAGCACTGTGCAGTCCCTCGTATTCCTTCTTAATCCATTTGGTATGAGCACATATAAGTGATTAATATAAGATGATTTCACCAAACCCCCAAAAAATCTAAATAAATGCATTGAAGAAGCTGAAGGAAGAAAATATCCTCATTGTTTCTGGTTGGCTCCTCTGAAGGAATGGGGTGCAAATTTTGTGGATATTCTATGAGACATCTAGGAAAGCTCAAGTAGGGGAACTGCTATTTTCAGACAGAAGTGCCTTTCTGACAGATGTTTTAAAATGATGGTTTTGTTTTAGTGTTTTGTTGCAGTCTCCTGCTCATACTACCCTTTACCATTTTGCAAGAGTCAGCCTAATTCCTCTTTTTGGTGAGGCATGAGAAGAATCATTCTTTTCTACACAGGTCAATCATATCAATTTCTTGTGAAAGTCTTTAGAGACCCAATAAATTTGCAGCAATATTTTATATCAGGACTTGTAATGAGATAGTATTGAAATAGTACTGTAATCTACATTTGTTCTGTGTAATAGAAGAAAACAGACTCAAGTGTATTTCTTTTAGTGTTGCAATATTACCAATGTAAAATTTTAATAGTAAACAAAGAGTGTGGCATTGTAATTCAGCAGGCAGAAAGGATGAATTTCCTTTTGTCAAAGCAAAAATATTTGTATTTGCATGAATGTACATTACAAACATTTGACATTAATTATATTCTTCTAATAGTTTGAATACAAGAAACACTTAACTATTTAATATTTTTTTTGCCCGTGTCAGGCTGCCAGTGCCATAAAATGTGCTGCAAAAACGATCTGAAAAATATATGGATAAGAAGGAACAACAAAAAGGGATTGCACTGATGAAAATGTACAGAGCCAAGAAACTGTACTAATGCTAGAAGTCAAATGAATGGACAAAGAAATGCTATTTACAACATAGCTGGCCATCACAATCACTCCATTGATTTAAAAAAAATAATTAGCCCATTTCCTTCAATATTAGACCACATTTAAATTTTGCCATTATTTGAGCTGTCTCTCTCAAAATATTTTAACTTTCAGAAGCAATTACTAAGCAATGAGTTTATTGCTGGATTTCAATATTCAATCAAAGACCAGCCCAAAATAAAGCACTGTATTTGTCATTCAGGAAGTGTTACAAAAAATGATGCAATCTGAATCTTTGGATAGTTATGGGCACTGAACCTGGACACTGAAGGGAAGGAAGATTGTTCAGTTCAGTGGCTTTGGAGGTACCTTCACTTCCAATGTTCAGGCTTTGAAGAGTGACAAGGGTGTATTTCAGTGTCCCTCCCAAGCAGCAGCACACTGAAGACTTGTACCTTGAAGCAAGCTACACTTGAGCCTGATAAAACACTTTATCAAGATTGTAACAAGAAATCAATTGGTTTTGGGTGTCCCAAAATATGCTCAGCAGTTTACAGTGTAATGAGGAAGTTTGGCTTGTGGTAGCAGTGATGATGTAGGCAAATAAGACAGTCATGGGCATTGCAATGTTCCAAATGCAGCTCTAAACTGGAATTTCTTAGTAAGACAATGAATATTGCCAGAGTTACCCAGGTCTGCTCTTGAACCTTGCTTGGTAACTTCAATTTAGAGAAGTGCCATGACGTGGGCAGAGGGGACCTCTGGCTAACTCTTTGTTGCCATCTTTATACCTCAATTTGTACCTCAGATGATTGCCCAGTTTAGGATTGAGGAATACAGTCTGCACTGCAAATCACACCACATTTGGAACAGAGTCCTGAAAACTTTCATCAGGCAACAAAATTCCTGGATTTCTACCTACTGAAGTTAATACTGCTTGGAGGTTACTTGATTTTGAGGACAGTTGTCTTCTAAACACTGATTTTGAGAACAGAACAGTGATAATGTATTGATAAATAGCTGATTCTTCAAAACAGTTGTTAGTAAAGCTTTTGCACTAAAAAAATTGAAAAGGTGTTACTTACAGACAACCAAATCTTATAGCTTGTGAGTGCCAGCTCAGTATTACTGAAATCAGCATTGCATCCACAGCTTGCCAGTGTACAGGAGGAGGTGCTTAACTGTTCTATGTTCCCCAAATCCGACTTCAAGCCACTGTTTTCTGCTTGTGCAGTCCTATTCCTTCACCACAGAGCAATTGTATCAATACAGAGGCTGATTTGAGACATAATCTTTACTAAAATACACCATCTTCTTCCAAGTCACCTCTGTCTTAGAAAATACACATGTGAAATAATTAAAAAATAGATTTCTGCTTTTCAGTTGAATAAGCAGGTTTGAGTATGTATCTCTGCTAAGTGACTCCATTGAAAGAGATGCAAGATGGAAGGCACAATGTTCAAAAACTTGCATTTCCTTGTAAAGCAAAGATGATTTTCTAAACCCTGCATCTCAAGCCAAACCTTGCATCCAGAAGCTCAACCCTGTTCTCTCCCATCTGCATGTCTCCACATGTCATAGGGATTCAGCAGCCCAAACAGTGCCATTATTATCTTCAAGTTTTGACTTTGCTGGTACCTGAGTGCAGGTACAAATGGGAAATGTTGCAATTACCTGGAAGTATCTTATCTTTCTAGTGGATCATGTGAGCTGAAATAAACTGCAGCTCATTCTTACACTGCTGATGAAACAGGCTAAGATTGAATTGAAATGTGTCACTGTGGTGGACATGCTCCTAGCCATGGGCATTGCATCACTTCAGTGAGAAGATGCCATTTTTAAAAATGTCATTCTTCCCTTTAATGCAGTAACTATTGAGCTTTAAAGACTGGTTTTATTATTGTGATACAGAAGCATGTACATGTTAAGTCCCTTTCAGAGAACTGGGTGTAAACTTTAGGTCACTTATCAAAGGTGTAATACAATCTGCCACAATGGTAAAATACCACTTCAGATTTCAACTTCACCCCTGAAAGTCTAATGGTGTTCACTGCATACCAACCCTCAAAATATTAAATAAAAAAAAAGTACTGAAATGTGTTTAAAGAGCATCTCTGTAACACTGATAACTGGCTCACATATTCATCAATAAAGGAGGTTTTTATTGCAGTAAAAAGGATGCTCCAGGCTCGGGGAAAAAAGTTAGGAGCACAGCTCATATGGAATTTTTTTCCCCTCTACAGCCATGTCACAGACTTAAAATACCAGAGTCTGTGAGATAACTGTCTGGGTTCAGGTAATGTACATGGAATTGTACATGAAAAATGTTACTTCAAGTTACTGAAAACTTTATTGTGAAATCAACAGAGTTGGTGTTTAAAAGTAAATACATTTCCCTTTCTGACTGTTGCTGAAATGAACGAGTATTTCCTGTCCATGCATCCAGCAGTGTACTGTAAAACACAAGGCAAACCAGGGCAGCCTTACTGAAGGCTACTCTGAAGACCCTTTTTGTCAGTCCTTTATTTTCAGATTATTATTTCTAAGGAAACATGCACCATAGGTCTTTAGTTACCTCTTAAGAGGAAAAGCAAGGAAAAAAAAAAGGAATATTCCATGACACTTTCACCCACTCATAAAAGCTTGAAATCATAAGCACATGGAAGTCAAGCAAAGGCAAACCAGTATTTCATATAGCCTGAGAATTACACTAAAACATACACAACATCCTTTACTGGTAAAGGAAAAAATGGACTTAAAAACATCACAACTAACACCTACATTTTACCATACAATGGAATAATTATCTTTGGCTGTAAAGTGTCTTGGTTCTACCACACAGGTCTAGAACTGACTACCAGGAAACACAGAACCCTATGGGTGTTCTTTTGCTTCTAGAATAAATTGGTGCCTGTTTCCCACTCCTAACCTAAATGTAATAGGAGGCATTTCAGATGATTAAAAGCCATTTCTAACTGGAAAAAGGCACCTACCTAACCAAACACTGAGGTTATTTTATCTGTGATCTTATTTTGCTTCATTATAAAGGCAGTAATTGAGTTTATCTTTAAGTTTAAAAGGTTGAAAAGCCTTTTAAAATGACATGACAGTAGAAAATGAATGAACTGACAGGATAAATATGACCATCTACTTCCAAAACTTCAAAATTTATAAAAGTTTCTTGGGTACCACCAATGTGTGATGAGTTCATACAAGCAATATACACCCTGCAGGTTTTCCATGTGCTTTATCAGGGCTTCTATGTCATGACTGGCTTTAAAAATAATTTTTCAGCCAGTATTACATCCTCCAAATTGCATAGTTAATTATTGGTGTTACTTGATGAAGTTCAATAACAATTCTTGAAAGTTGTGGATATTACTAATCAGTGAAAGGGGACTCAAGAGTGCACTATACCTTTGGAATGTCACCATAAGATCCAAATTATTTATTTACACCCACAGTCCCAAATTATTTCAAGGTAAAATCCTGAAACTGTTTAATGGTAATCTTGTGGTCCACATAATGTTTTACTTGTTCAAGAACTTGGACTGCTCTGAGGGCATAAAGCACTTCATCTCACTTGCAAACTGGTGTGGGACATCCAAGCTCTAAGAGCTTCTTTCTAATAAATCCCCTGGATGCAGCTGCTTTTTTGGGAAGGGGAAAAAGCAGAGAGGCAAAACTGAGTCATTTTAAATGAAGCCACTACCATCTACACAATTGCTACCTATTAGATATTCAAATTCTTCAGCTTTCTAGACATTTCTTCTGACCTCTGTCATGGAGAACTTCCCAGTGAAGATACAAAATGCAAATGAAGCCCTGCACACATTTTTGCCAAGTGTCCATCATGTGGATGAAGATTTTACAGTATGACCACTTGAGGTCATTTTCCAAACACCTCACACAACAAGAAAGGAACAGCCACACTTCTTCCACCTACCTCTTCTGGTGGAGACAATTCTTCCATATTGTACAATGATAAGCAAAAGTATTTCGAGGGGAGTAACAAAGAAAGGAAGTGATTCAGAGGCTTTGAACCACAGTACCAAAAATTCATTCCTCCATGCAGATGCCTGCAAAGAAACTGCCTGCAAACTGGGCTGTTGGTCTGCTCCCTCACAGAACACACCAGGTGACCACTTGAGCAACCTCACCTGATGTCACACAGTGACACTGCCACATCCAACTACCAAACGTCCTCATCATACAGCACAAGGATCATAAAACAGCAGAATTTTTAAACGATGAGTCAGAGCTAAACCATCATGGCTACCATTAGCCTAAGACATACCAGCTTCATTTCTTTCTAGAACGAATCCAAATGTCTAAAGAAAACTCAGACAACACCAGGCAAAGATCTTCTATGCACCCCAGAAACTACTAATCCTAGAAGTGCATCACTAACTTTTTTGGGTCAAAATTGTTCTTCACAGAACTCCCACTGGCTATTCTGGAGTCACAGCAGCAACACAGCTGACTTACAATATCCTTAAAATCACAAGTTAAATGACAGATACTGCAAAATGGGGTGGGAGGGGGAGGTCAATGACACTATCCAGATCATCATGTACTTCCGATAATTTAACACCACGTAGGAGAGTTTAAGTGCTGCTCACTTCAGAGGAGGTCTGTGTCACACACAGTAAAACACCATCCTAATAGAGCAATGTCATCCCTTAGCTGTGACCTCTGCTAAAGACTTTGAAAGACAATGACAAAGTGAAAACTGTCTACGTGAAACCTGTCAGATCCTGCACTGCTTGCACTTGAGACCCTACAGTTGATCATCAAGATCATCAAACAGAGAATAAGTCCAACCACGTCCAACCAACCACAGCAGCAGTTCTACACCCAAGCACACCCTGATGGTTGAGCAGTACCTATCACTGACACACAGCTCCAACTGGAAGGTGATGTTTTCTGTCCTAGGTCTTAAACTGTGCACTCCAGAGAAGCTCAATGCAAACGGCCATTTCACCAGGAAATGTGGAGCCTCAGGAGGTGCTCCAGACCAAGAAGTGTAGGACATCCAGTCATGTTTGGTGTTTTTAACACTTCCACCCTGATTCCACTTACTGGAACTGGATATTTCTAACACCCATGTCCAGTCTGTCTTATTTTTCATTTCAGCTTTCTCCCTTCTTCTTCTCTGGCGTGGCAAGAGTGGCTAGACTCATTCTCACTTGGGGGATTGGAACTGGGTGCCGGAGGTCAAAATTCGGCTGGGTCTCACCCACAGCCCGCCGGCTCCTTTTTCCCTGCCTGCCCCCGACCCGGCGGCCGTCGCCCGATGCTGCCCCGGCGCTGTCGCCCCGCCGCGGCCGGGGGGCAGCGCACGCCGGGCTGGGGGGCCGGGGGCCGCCGCCCGCCCCACCTCACAGCCCGGGCCGCCCGGAGCGGGGCCCCCGCCAAACTTTGCGGCCCGCGGGGAGCCGGGACCCGGCCCGGCCGCCGCCCCCGCCACCCCCGCAGCACCCCGGGCAGGAGGTGAAGCAACCTGGCGCCGGCTCCTGCACTTTGCACAGCGGGCGCAGAGCCGCCTCCATCCCTGCGCCTCCCGGCAGCGCTAAGGCGCATTTTTTCGCACTAATCTGCACATTCAGCACGTCCAGAGCGCCTATGACTTTACCTGGACTTTCTCCACTCTCCGGGCTCATCACACCGCGATCGCCTCCCCATCCTACCGCTAACTCTCGCTCTCCTTCACTCCTTCCTCCTTCCCTCTTGCAAGGCCTGCTAAGATCAAGCCCGATGGAAAGTAGAGAGAGAAAGAGAAAGAGAGAGGCAGCGGGAAGGGAGGGGAGCCGCTCCATCCCTCCCTGCCCCCCCCGGGCACACACGCCAGCCCTTTTCCCCCCACCCCAGCCCTTCCCTCGGCGATTTCCTCCGCTCTTCGGCAACTACGAGGGCTCGGCGGAGCGGCTCCGAACGCGCCCCCGCTGCCCTCGGCGGCGCCCCGGCCGGCGCCCCCCCCGCCGCCCGCCCGCCCCGCGGCCCCCGGTACCTCGTAAAGGTCCCCCGAAGCCATGCTGGGGTGCGGGACTGGGCTCCTCCGCGCCGTCTCCCTCTCTCCACCTCTCCCGCTCCCCCACTCGCTCTCTCTGTTGAGTAAACTGTGTTTTGCAGAATGACAGGCTTTGGGGCTGGCTGTGCGCAGAATCAGAGGCGAGGAGAGCGGAGAGGCAGGCGGCGGGGCTGGCGTAACCAGCAGCAGCAGCAGCAGCAGCTCGGGCGCACAGCGCCGGGAGCCGCGTCTCCCCCGCGGCGGCGGCGGGGCCGGCGCCCCCCGCCCTCCCCTCACACCCCGCCCGCCGCTGCCGCCTCCCGCCCCGGGCGGGGACCGGGACCGGGACGGGTCCCCTCCGCGCCCTCCCTCCGGGAAAGTCCCCGGGCCGCTCTGACGGCGGCCTCCTCTCCCTCCTCCTCCTCCCTCCCCCCGCCCCCCCCCCCCCGCCCCCCCGCCTCAAACTCTTTCCGCGGCCAAAATAAATAAATAAAAAATAATAAGTAAAAAAAAAAAAAAGAAGAAGAAGCAATACAGGGGCGGGCGGGAGGGGTGGGTGCAGGAGCGGGCGCTCGGCGGGGAGGGCCGCGCCGCCCGCCCAAGGTCACCACGGGGAGAGGCGGGCGCGGGGCCTCGGGCGGCCCTGCTGGCACCTTCCGCCCCCCCGGCGCCGCGTGGCCGCCCCGCCGCCCATGGCCATCGCCGAGGGAGCCGAGCGGGCGGCAGCGCCCCAGGAGCGGCGGCCCGGGCAGCGCGGCGGGGCTCGGGGACACCTCTCGCCCCCGCTCCCCGCCGGGCACGGCGATGCCTCTCCGGCTGTCCCCCAGCCATTTTGCAGGTTCGCCAGCCCACTCGGGGATGTGAAAGCCGGCGGCCTCCCGCCACCTGCCCTTCACGTGGAGGCGGTGGTTGGAATTTTGAAGCTGATCGGGGATGCGCGGCCACACGCAGCCACCGACCATCGCCACTTTAGAGGCGTCCATGCCGTTTCTTGGAAGAGAAATGTCGCCCCATGGCCGCTGTGCTTACCTGAGAGACGGGGAACGTGTGAAGGTGATGCCGAGTGAGCCGGGCAGCTCCTTGACTGACCAACGGCCTTCGCCGGCCATCGCTGCAGAGCCTGAGGAGCTTCTCCCACAGGAACCCGGCCCTGAGCGACCCGAGTCCGGACATATTCAAGAACGGCCTGGATGCAATCCCGCGCCATGTGCTGTAGGGTGAGCCTAGAGCAGGGTGGTTGGACCAGATGACCCACTCGTGTCCCTTTCACCATGAGTGATGCTGTGAACTGGTGATTCCGTGAAGAGGAGTGTGCTCATGGTGATGGGAAGCCGGACATTGCAGCAGTGATGGACTCCAGAGGAGGCAGGAGCCGCGGTGTGGAGAAGCCTGAGCAGGATGCCGGGGCCACCGAAAAGGTAAGGGCTGCTCTCTGTGGAGGCTGATGAGCACCATGTCGTGTTCCTGCGGCTTCGGGCTGTGGAGGATGTGCTTCTCCAGGTAAAGTGTTGTGTCCTTTCAATATTTTATTTGTCGGTAGGAAGGAGCACCATGAGGATGTTCTCTGAGCAGCTCTTCACACCTCGGCTCTGTAGCCAGCCAGCTCCAGTTGTTACTGAGTTTCAGACTCATTGTTCTCACCTCACAGCCATTCCCTGTAACCTGGGATCAGTAGTGGTTGTATGGTCTGGCTTTGCCACAGTTGTGGCTTTTGTTCATCGTCTTGTGTTTGTTGTTTTTCCCTTCTTGATTTTTCATGTGAATGTGAGAGTTGCACTGCTCAGAGAACAAGTTGGAGAGGGTTATTGAATGTGATAATGGTTAATAAAAGTCGCTGGTATTGAGCACTGAATTATTTCCAAAATTTTATTTCTGACCAAAAATCCTACTGTGGCTCAAGTGATGTGAAGCCAAAGACTCTTCTGGCTGAGAAGATTCCTTTTTAAAATATCAATACTGGGTATTTTGAAGATTGTCACTTTTTATCATGAAAGTAGGAAATCACGCATGTACATCCAGCTCTTGCTTGACCCCATCTCCTGAACTGTGAATATTACCTCTGGTGATTATGAACTTGCCAGCTAACCAGTTTAGTATTGACTGAGAGTTCAATAAAAACTATCTAATGATAGTTTGGAGCTCAAAGACGTTTATGGTTTGTGTGGTCTGCAGAGGTGTGTGATGATGTTGGACTCCTAAGGACAAGACTTTTTTTTTACCTGACTGTGGTAACTGGAGAGTTGTCCTCTGCTTTCCAGTTTGCCAGCAATATTTGGATTGGTGAGATTTGGTATTTGAAGAGTAAAATGTTGAAAAGATAAAGAAATACTGTAAACTACCCATGTGTAGTAATTCCAATAATTAATGCAGCAAGTACTTTTTAATTGCCGAGCAGTGCATGCATTACTTAATAATCACACCCCGTGGTTTCTTCTTGATAAATCAATTATTTTGTTTTATTGTAAAGTGACATTTATTGTTTACAGTAGCAAATCAGCTCATTGAGTTGATAAGAATAAGATATATAAGAATATATCCATCAATAAGTAGGTGTTTTAATACATCTCTTCAATGTCTGCTTTATTACAACTACATTTTGCAGCCTTCCACAGCAGTAAACAAAATGGCAGTCAGAGCTGGTGAGTAATTTTTCAGATGCATACTGAAGTATTTGTTCTCTGAATCTGTTGGCCTCTTTCATAGTATCAACTCTTTCCAAAGGTCTCTTGATTGAATTAAAAAAAAGTCCCTTTCCAAGCTGTAGAAGAGTATAAGTCTTTTATTTTGAGACAGGTCTAATAATCAAACTGTTCTTTCTGGGCTTTGCTGTTCCTGTGTTCCCAGACAGATGAAATGAGACCAACTCACCCTGTGCCATATTGGAAGAAGTCTCCATGACCTGGTCTATATTTTTGACAATTTCATTTACATTTTACAATGTTTACAATAACATTGTCAATATCGTTGCTGTAAGATTTACAACCCAAACAAATAGTAGCTTGGAAGTTTTGAAAGGATGAATGCTTTAGTGGATACTTTGAAGAGGGGAAACATCTTTTTCCTGATTACTCACTCCTCGTTTCAGAGGGCACAGTCCCCTGGGATGCCGTGGTTTGTGAGTCAATAGTGAGAGAGAGAACTTAAAGAGAACTTTTGTGATTGTCAAACCCAGGAAAAGTTGGTTATGGTTTTGGTGTATTTCCCTCTGAGTGAGCAGAAGACAAAGTTTTAAGTTTTAAAAAATTCAAGTGACCTTCATTTGCCCAGCAGGTCTTTATTGTAACTAGACAGGGCAGGCAGTGTTCCTCTGAGTCTTGTGTAAAAAATAGAAATGCCTAAATTTATGATAATCTTTTAGGGTTTCTGATAATAGATTTTCTGGGAATACATCTTTTCCAGTTTCATTTGCCTTTCAGTGGTAATATCAATGAAATTAAATTGCAGCAAAATCCAGATTGTTGTACAAATTTCAAGCTCTAAACTTAATGGTTTTGCTAAGTATGTGATTATTCATTACTCTTATTGTTTTGCTGCCTTCTCCTATTTCCCATCCCAAGAGAGTAATGCAGGCAAGAGAGGCATTCCAAGCAAGATACATCACATTTGAACACTTTTTGGATTTGATGGATGCTCTGGATTCCACTACTTTATTTGAAGGAATTATCTCTCAGTCTGAATAAACTTAAAAGCAAAAGTATTCTATTCCAGAAAGCAAAAATACTGCTGTCATAGCTGGGGTATTGATTTGGTATTGACTGCTTAGTCAATCAGTCCAGGGCTATACAAATATGTGGGAACTGTACAGCCACTGACACAGTTCCCTCAAATGAGTGCAGTTGAGTATTTGCAAACAAAAAATTGCCATGAGGGGCTGTGTTGGCTCTTGAAGAGGAACAAGAATGACGGGCAAGAATAATTAATAAATGGAGAAATTGAGAGAATTCCTGTGCTAAGGTACGAAAATTATATGAGAGAATGGGGGAAAACAAGGCATGAGTGAAGAATAAGGAACCAAAGGCAAGTGCAAGGAGAAGGCTGTGCAAAGCCTTGGTTGTGTGAAAAAATGGGGGAGGCAAAGGAATATTTTAGCAGCAGTTAACTGAAGCAAAAGCAGGGAACAAGGTAGCAAGATGTCTATCGCCAACCTCAGAAGGGAGGATGATCAGAACATGGAAAAAGTCAGTGAGTGAAAATGAAAAAAGTGTCTCAGTGGGTTCACAGAGTAGCAGATGACAGGAAATGGGGAGCAGCTACTGCAGGAAAAGGAGAATTGCTTGTGGCACCACTGACCTGGATGGGAGACAGGCAGGATCAGGGATTCCCCTGGGCTGGGGCTGTGGTGGCTCCACACTCACCTGGTAGGTCTGAGGGAGCACCAGGATACCACAGGAAGCTTATCACAAAAATTATCCAAGATGTGAAGTCAAAAAGGAAGTGCAAAACAAGAGGAGGGTATCCTTGGCATACAGAGACCATCTAAAAATTAGAAATGAGCTGAACATGAGAAAATTAAGAAAGCAGCATGGTTTTTTAATAATTGATTTGCATTATTTTGTGAGAAGAACTAGGCTAGGGAAAAGCCCCATGTACTTTGCTTTGTGCCATGCTGTCTTTGGAAGCAAACAAGTAGTTGTGATCATTTGATTCTGATGCTAAATTAATGTCTTCCTCAATACCCTTCTTTGGATCTTATAACATGCCATTACTTATCATCAAGAGGAAACATTTGAAATAGAAGCTGAAATACCACAGTATAATGAAACCAACAGTAATATATGGAAAACAAAGTAATGTTTGTTTGTTGCAGTACATCACACACCATGGAACAGAACTTTTCTAGGGTTAACAGTACATTTTAATGACTGCTGTTCTAAAAAGTGGCTTTACTTCTTTCAACTTTATGAGTCTATTTTGTTCTCTTTAGTATGGCCAATACCATTTTGCCTTAACTGGGGAAGGGGGAAAAATCTTTGTCCAAGGATAAAATGATGATAACTTTGTCTTTCTCTGAACACATTGAGTACCTCCCAATATAGCACCAAAACTAGAATCTTTGCACGTTCTTCTCCCTCTTGTTTGCAAATGCTTTTTTTTGCCACTTGACATATTGTCAGAGATAATAAGAAGGTGCCAAAGCTTTCCTGTTGGACAGTTTGCTGACTTTCCAACTAAGGTGAAAAAAAAGACAAAGTGTAGATCATGGATGTAGAAGTCGGTCTCATTTGGGAGCTCTTGTGTGCACGGAACCTTCAAAATTGGAGCTGATTTAGGAAATCATGATGCACATCTAACAGGAGCAAATGGCACACATTGTTTTTCTATATCCCTGTATATCCTTAACATCAGGAAAGAGCCCAGTATTAGAGATTTTGGATTATGGCCTTATTTTTTAAGTGGGTTGAGACTGAAGTGTGAGGTGGAGCTCCAGTGGCTTCCTTTGTTAAGCAACAAATAACAATGTGTGAGCACCTAAGAATGTTGTAAGTTGTAGTAGAAGATGGGATTTGAAACTTGAAATTAAAGGAGGTTGGGATATGTTTCATTAGTTTAATTAATATTATTTATTTATTAATTTTTTTAATATTATTTATTTATTACATCTGGGTGAGATGTATTAGAACTGTTATAAATAATCTATAAACAGCAAGACAACAGGAAACAGATTAATCTGAGTGATTCTCTTAAGGGAAGACATCTGACATGTTCAGTGTGGTTTACACATAGAGTGCATGTGATATTCAGAGTGATCACAGTGTATTACAGCACATTAGTAAGCTAATTTTTTAAGCTGATTTTTCTCCCTGAATCTTTGCTGTATAAAAATTGCATTGAATTAATGATACCCAACCTACAAATATGCAGGGTTTAAGATCTAGGTGTATAAATGGTATATGTTAAGCAATGCTGTGTTTTGTGGTTTTTAATCATGGACTCAGCTTGCACCTCTGTATTTGCCTCTCCCAAACCCTTTGTGCATAGCAGGCTGCTCATGAGGGTTGCCCAAGAAAAGGAAAATCACTGCATGATTTAATAATGACTCTGAAACTATGCAAGGACACACAACACTTCAGAAAACTAAAAGAATTATTCCTTACTAATGAGAAAAAGTATGGGGCTGGATCCATCCATGAAAATGATGACATAATGCAATTATTTGTGTGGATGGAGAGGTTGAAACCACAAGGTACCTTCAAGTCTGTTTTTCTGGGCTTACAAGCAAACACTGCATGATACACTGAAAGTGTTTAAAAATACATACAATTATAAGAAAATATAGAATAGTGGTGGTGCAGACAATCTCTGTGGCTTGTCCGCTCCAAGCCTGCAGCTCATCCTGGGTCATCTAGAGTTCATTTGCTCATGACTGTCTCCAGTTGGGTTTTGAGTATGGCTGCATAACCAGGGATGAAGTCAGTGCCCCAGCTCTGAGGCCCTTTCTCCAGCAGTTCATTGGCATTTCTGTGCTGCTGTTTCTGATGACATCCTTTAAGGAGAGACTTCTTGTTGTGCTTATAGGATTCTTGGGCCTTTGTAAATTATGTTGGATTTCGCTCAGGAAAATGAATACATGTTGTATTTGAATATCATAGCACAGCCTAAGATATTATTATGAGCTAGTCAAGGATTAGCTACTCTTTGCCTGGAAAGCTAAAATAAGGGCTTTTTGATCTTGGCAAAATGGGAGAAAGCAAATGTAGTCCAGGGAGAAGCAGAATTCATTTTGTCTGCTGGTCATTCAGAAATTCATTCTGTGCCAAGTTAGCTGGAATTCCTAATGGCACACTTTTTGAAAGATTTATATATTCACAGGAGGTTTTTTTTTTTTTAGAAGTGTGGAAACTAAATTTTAAAGGAATATTTTTCTTTTTTATTTATTTTGTTAAGACATTTTATGTTTTAAAAGAATATATGTTTAATGGTGCCTTATTAAAGTGTGCACTTTAAAAATGTGTAAATATACTGCACATGTTAATTATTTGTTATTATAGATGCCTTTAAATACAAGCTAGTGGAAGTCTCCATTTACATACAAGGGCTGCTGGTGGTTTGGTTGTGTCTCTAAGAAGAGAATTATACCCACTGTGAATGAATATGCAACAGGCCCTGCTTGTTACAGTATTTTTTTTTTTACAGTATAATTTTGTTGTTATAATTGTTACAGTATTTTTTAATTACAGTATAATTACAGTACATACTTAGCTATGCTAATCATTAGGACTGCTTTTTAGGGTAAGGGCTATAAACTTGGTCTTATGGGACTTAGTATTTGCATTACATTTATTTGCAGGAAAAGTACCCTTCCAAAGCATTACTCACACAATTTTTCATAAAGAACTTAGAAACTTGTAATATCTTGTTATTAGACGTTATTCTAAGTTTTTATATTCTTTTAAATTTTTTAGACATTAAATATTCTCAACTTCAGAATTGTCAAGAATTTAACTCTTTTTAGTTGTTGCTAGAGTGATTTTTAAAAATAGTAAATCCAGTTGTAATACTGATTTCCAAATAACAAACCATTTAAATTTCTTTAGTGCCTGTACCAGTGTGTCAGTACAGGTGAGATGGAGCCAGCCCAGTTGGGAGAGGCATGAACTGGAACACAGCCTCTATAATAGACTTTCTTAAACCAGGATGGACTGTCTTAGAGTGAGGGAACTCAATGAAAAAAGGCCTAGTTTTAATTAGGAAGACTAATTCATTTATCAGTGTGGATTGAGAGTAATTCTTGAAAAATCAGGTAACATAAAACCTGAGGAGATATGAGAGTCAGGTCTGCACCTTTACACTCAACCCTAAATTTCCTGGTGGTCTTGTCAGAACAAAGCAGGCTGGAGTGTATTAAAAACCAAAACCTGAAATCTGAACTTCCAGTGAATTTAAGTTATAATGTCAACATAGCAAACAGCAATTCACCTTCCCTGAAATTCTGGACTCTTTAACTGGAGATAATGTTGGTAGGAACCAAGGACTACTCCCAACTCACCTCTCACACTTTCTCTTGCTCAGTGTTATTCCAGTTCTATAACAGTGCATTAATTTTACTTCTTCATCTGCTCTCTTGGCAACATGTTACTTCTTACTTTTCAGAGTCCCCTGAAAGCAGAAGTTGGGACTTTGTTTCAGCCTGGCTTTCTGGTCAGTTGTAGTTGTACTTCTCACTAACTTATATTGCTGTGTGTTCCCTCTGTTGTTAACCTGTAACACCAAGCCAAATCAGCCTGCCTAAATTCACTGTATGGAAATGAGTCCTGAGTTTTGTTTATTTGTGAGTTTGTGCAACTTAGTGTAGCTGATACAGATAATTTTTTATTCAAGACAGTGCAGCATATTGGTGCTGATATCATCAGATGACAGATTTGGTTTTCTTTTTTTGTTATCTTGAACAGTCTCTCAGTTACACTCTCTTTTGTGCACAAACCAGTCCATTCTCATTCTAATTCTGGGTAATTAAACATATAATCTTCTGTTCTAGTTTTAATAACACAGTTTCAGAGCATGTGTCAACTAAGTATCCCCGTGAATATGGCTACCCAATTCCTTAGTGGTGTTTTAGATCATTTTTGCTCTTTAATGCAGGAATCTTTGACTTGTGTTCTCTACCCTGTTGACCCCCTGAACTGAATTTGGGTTGCAGTAAATGCAGAGGTGAGCACCTGGCTTCACTGTGAACTTTAAACTGATGTGGGACTGGGACCTCCCACCTGATGTCCCTGTCCTGGGTAGGGATGATTTTCAGCCCTCCCAGCCTGGTTGGTGTGGAGAGGACAGTGAGTCTGTGCTGTGCTGTGCTGTGCTGGGGGAGCACTCAGGGCATTAAAGGGCTGGAGTGACTGAGACCCTCACAGGAGAAGGGGCTGAGGGACAGAGGTTTGTTTAGTGCAGGGAAGAGAAGGCTGAGGTGGATCTGATGTGGTCCTAAGGGGTGGTAATAGGGAGGATGTGCCAGACCTTTCTGAGCAAAGCATAGTAAAAGGATGTGGTGCAATGATCAAAAGTTGTAAATGGGGAAAATATGACTGGACAGAAGGAGAAAAAAATCATAATGAGAGAGATTGAGTGCTGGAACAGATGCCTGGAGAGTTTGTGGGTTCTCCATCTTCAAAGGCTTTCAAGACTCAACTGGACAAGGCCTTGGACTGCCTTATCTAACTTTGAAATTAACCCTTTGACAAAGAAGGTGAACTGGATGACCTCCAGAGGTCCTTTCCATGCTCAGCTATGTTATAATTTTATGAAACCAGAGGGAGAGATCTGAGATTTTTCTCCTTGATCTGTAACTTCAGTTCTAAGGATTTTACTCCTTGAAATTGCAACTGTTAACATCGTGTCAGTACATAGTTAGACGAAATAAAAGTGTTCAAATTACCTTGTGTGGGTGGAGGTAATCTGTGCAGCCTTGAACAGCAAATAGTAATTAAACCAGGGTGGTAGCAGAATGTATCCTGTTCTGGAGCTCCTGCTCTCTGCTCTGTGCTCTTTCTTTCACTGCCTTGTGTGTGAGTACCAGGGTGGCTTCAGCTGAAGGAAGGCAGGAAGCAACTGTGGCACTTGTGAGGGGATGATGGTCTGCCAGTTATTGTTGTGATGCTGATGCTCTACTCAAATGTGTAGTCAAACAAACAAACGAAGGTTAGTAAAACATACCTGAATTTGGGTATTTGGCATTGCCAGGAAAGTATTTTCTACATCTATGTGATGCAGATTTCATGTTTTGCCTTTATTTTTTGGTTTTGGGCTATTTCAGAGTCTGACCCATGAACTTTTCCAGAATGTCAGCTCTACAAGGCACTGCAACCCAGGGACATGGTCACTGATGGCTGCTTGATGATTCTTGGCTGTACCTGCCAACATTTGACATTCAGAAAGGGGTAGGGTTGGCTGATGTGCCTGGTCACTCTCTGCCTTTGCAGCCTGGTGCTGTTGGTTGAGCAGAAGCTGCAGCCTGAACCAGAGTTTCTTGGAGGGTCCAGTACTGTTACAGGGGGTGTTTCCTTGGCTGCCCAGAGCAGCAGAGACAGTGCTTGAAAACAGGGTAAAAAGTACTTACAGCCCCACTGGTAGCACATGCCAGCAACAGCTCCTCTCCTGTCCACGGTTCTCACTCCCTCCTTGCCTGTGTGAATTCTGCCTGACCCACCCGTGCTGTCTCACCATGGCCACGGGGGTGTGTTGTGCCGGCTGCTGTCATGGACTTCTCACAGGTCATGGACAAGCTGGGCCATGGACTCTGCTTAACTCATGAGATTGCTTCAGTGGCTCTGCTGTCACATGGTGGTGACAGCAGCAGAGGCAGGAGCTGCCTTTGGCTCCTTCTGGTGCAGCCAGTTGTGCTCAGGAGCTGCCTCCTTGCTGACTCTGTCGCTACAATTGAAAGACAGGAAAAGCAGCTGAAGTGAAGGAAGGTCCATAAAAACAGTAGTCTGCTCTCAACCAGAAAAGGAAAATATATCTGTGAAATATGTTTGGAATCTTGAGTTTCAAGTCTAATGAACTGTTATTCATGTCACAAAACCAGCAACTTTTTTTATCAGTCTCAAAAGACTAATGCTGGTGGGTATAAACCCAGAATGTCACTGTCATCTTCAGATGTGGTGTGCTTAGCCCAAAGGTTATGTGTATCAGCTGCCTGCTCCCAAGAAATCCATGAGTACACTTCAGACTTTATGGCTGTTAACTGTCACCTTTCCTGGTAGTAAAATTCCTTACAGAGCAAACCTTGCCTCTACTTTCTCATGATTAATAGGATAGAGGTAACTCAGTCCATGAGCAGGCTTTAACAGAACACTGAGGACACACTACTGATGTTAATTGAGTTGGAAGGTGGCACCCTAAAAACAGTATTTGTTCTTGACAGTTAGAAAATTTATTTCTTCAGATGTGTAATGAGGAAGAATAATTTCAAAAGTAGAAGATTAATTTCAAATTGAACTATTTGTCTTCAGATGGAATAATATTTCTTTCTCATGCGTGAGGGCAGACATGGAGGAAATTTCATATATGGACAGAGAATATGTGAAGTTACAAAAAGATACTGTATTTCTTATAAGAGGACAGAGACTACTGTATCAGGAGCCACTGAGTAGTTGCTGTTGGGATCTACAGCAAAATTGAGCAATAATAAATAAAACTGACTCAGGAGAACTTGTGAATCAAATGAATAATCAGTTATGATATCAACTGCTCCTTTGACCCATGGTTACTCTTGAAAGCTGTGTCTGATGGCCTTAAAGACTCGTGTGATATATTCCCACCTCTCTTTTCAGTACATATAGCTCCTTTCCTGTTTTTTTAAGGGGTTAATTTGCCTTGCTGCAGATTTCAGAGCTGTCCAATGAGGGCAGAAAAGTGGTGAGCTGTTGAAGCAATGTACCAACCTTTCCTTCAGCTAGGCTGGACTTTGGAATGTGATATTGAAGCCACAAGTCTCCTGCTTGCTAAAATGTATTGCTGTTGTCCCACTGTGGCATCTTCAGAATGTATTTTGTAAGGTCAGGCTGACACATTGTGCTGGCTGAAACGACATATAAAGGATTAATTTTGTGGTTTATGTGTCTTTCTTTGTGTGTGTCCATGGTGGATGCACAAGAGTGTCCCAAGTGCTCTCTGTCATTCATAAATGCTGCTGATGAGTGTTCATCTTTTAGGCTGGCAAATGATTCCCTTGCTCTCAGTGCCCTTCTCCAGAGCTTCTCAGCCCTGGGCTTACACAAAAGGAATGGTGGAACAGTGGTGGGCTCCTCTCTCTGCTCTGTGGCATCAGGTGTGTTCACTGTATGAGAAATAGATGTGGTGCCATTCTGATCCATCATCCTGAAATTCCTCTACAGAGAGAAATTCAGGGTGGAATTTAGAAGGAAATTTATTGGGTAGAATACAAAAAAAAGCCAAAAAAACCCAGCAAAGAATGACCAACTCAAACCCTGAGAAATAGAAGACAGGAAATATAGAGCATTAAAATGCTTTCAGATCAACTCTACTTTGTTCATCCAGTGGTTTTTGGTACAAACTTTAAGATTTTCACTGTTTTGCAGTTTCCAAGCTCTACGAAATTATAAGCTTTTTCTAATACTCAAGCTAATTTTCCATGTGTTTATTTTTTTTCTTCATCAAAATCAACATTGACTCACCAAATATGATTATATAATCTCTGTTTTTTTCTTTCCCATTTTTGATGCTGTATTTCCCCACTTCTTTTTCAAGAACTACGTTTATTACATCCACCAACAAGTCCACAGGCAACATAATTACACCAGTCTTTGTGTATTGTGCTGTTGCAAGGACCTGTGTCCCATTACTTCTGTTGTCTTGGCAGTCACTAAATGTTTAAACCTACCCCCCATTGGTTAAAAACCTTCTGAGAGCTCCTAGAAGATTCAGACTGATTTCAGTGGCTTTTTATACAACACTTTAAAACCCTTCTTGATGTTTCTGGTTTCCTCCTTAGATCACATACTTCCAGAATTATCAATTCCAAAAGAACCTGAGAAATAAAAACCCTAAGCTTGCACCAGTGCTGTCTTCCTTTTGTTCCGTGGTGGTGCTGAGCTCCAAAAAGGAGTGCACTGGAGGAGTTTTGCTTAATCCATTTCTTTACTGAAATTGTTGATGAATGCTTAATGGTTTGTGTTGGGGAGGAGCAGTGTGGCAGCTCTGGGTTAGCCCTGCAGACCTGGCCCATGGATGCCCATGGACATTCATTTTTGCTGTGCTCCTGAAGCTCATTAGGAGGGTGAAAAGACCTGGTTTAGGATAAGGGACTGAAAAAGGCTTGGCTTGTTCAGCATTGGAGGGGAAAACCAGAGACAATATGAATACCTGAGGGAATAAATACAAGACAAGGAAAAGAACTATTGTGCTAAAGGGCAGTATTTGCTTATGGGGGAAAAAAAATGTGTCTAAAGTGACTGGGAATCAGAGGAAAGCTTTTTTATTTTTATGAGGTTCTGGAACAGCCTGAAAATGAAGAAGTGAGTTCAGAAAGAGAACAGCAGCTTTTAAGGTGGAGCTCAAGACTTTTATGAAAAGAATTATATAACATGGTGCCTACAGACTGCATCTGATGACTCAGGAGATCCCTTCCAGTCCTATGTTCCTAAATTTTCCTGAGCAATTCAAGTATAAGAAGAAAATGTCAATTTTAAACAATTTGTAACTGGGCTCAGCTTGAGTGCAATTCAATGGGATGAAGTAAAGGCTCTTTTTAAGCTTAAGGGCATTCTGCCTTCTGAATTTCAAAAACCTGTGGCAACCATGGTAGCCTGTCAAAATGGTTTTAAGAATCTTTTAAAATACAGGGTTATAGACATTATAAATCTTGGACTGGCCAATAACAATAATGACCAATAACAGGGTTTTTTTTAAACTTTCTAAATCCTTCCCTCTAACCTACAAGAGGAGGAAGAAGAAGCTCCATTTTCATCAAGGATTGGTATAATTCTTTCAAGGGGAAATTATTGTGCTGTTCTGGATTAATTGTGGCCCAAGACTGGTCTGTAGCAATCACAGGTCTGACCTAGACAAGCGTTGTGGAGACTGGGCAAGAAGTTTTAAGAAATGTTCTTCATTAATTTGTTGGTAAAACACTTCCTATATTTTCCAGAGAAATTTTGCTATGTTTACCAGGTCTGGAGCACTGTTTCAGTAACTAAATTCTCCATGCCCATTACTCAGACTTCCTTTATCAACACAGCTATCTTGTTGCTGATTGGAAATGCTGTAGAACTCTGGAGTAGGACCAAATAAACTGGGGGTGATAAGATGTGTATCAAGCCATGTTCTTGTTTGCAAGCTTTTCCTTCAGCATTTGGGATTTTCTTGTGCATTAGGCTTACTAGAAACTCTTGCTCTGGCCTAGATTAATCCCTAAAAACAGAACACAAATTACTTTATACTTGTGGATTAAGAGTCAGTTAATGAGGGCAGTTGGTATTGCCTCTTCAGTTTGGCTGAGTTTCTTACGACCCAAAAGCCTCTCCAAGATTGCAGCTCTCACCTGCAAAAACCTATCTGGGAAATGACTAATCAGTGCATTTTTTTCCTGGCCTAATTGTATTTCTCATGAATCAGCTAAACCCACGGTGGGATTTTGGCAGCTATTTCTGGGTCCCTGAAGGGAGGTGGGGATTGCAGGAAGTTTGCAGCATTGCTCTGCTACTGCGAGCAAATTTATCAGTGTCAATGGTTTCCAGACTCTTAGGCTGAGCATTAAAACCAGTAGTTGCAAGTAGGAATTTTTCAGCAAAAATTTTTTTTTTTGCTGGAAAGAAAGTGGCTTTTCAATTAAATACCACTTTGGGGATGGAAGAAGAACTTCTGTTGGGACATCTATTTTTTTACTTAAAATCTGAAAACATGCAAATGTTCTCAATTCTGATAATCAAGAACATGTTTTATACAGACTCTTTCCCAAATTTAATGAAATATTTTTGTTGCTGCTTAAAACTTTCCATGAAATAAAAAATATGGCTTCCCAGCTGCCTTTGCTCTACACTGTTTGGGTTTCCACAGGTGGAGTTTGTCTGTGGGAATTTTGAGTCACTTACATCTGCAATAAATAGGATAAAAAGCACTTGTAATATTTGCTGAGTGGCTCTCCTTCACCATTAGTCAACGCTTACACAGTCGCATTTCAAAAAAGCCCCAATAGAAATGTAATATTTCTGTTGTTCTGTAGTTTAGCACTGACATTTCCTGCTGTGAAAAGGTTATCATTTCTTTCCTGGTATGTTTCTATGCGAAGAATATTCCAATTTTCAGCTAAAATGCACTGAAAAAACTCCAGCTTTTCTTTTAACATCCATTACTAAGCATTCAAATTCTCCAAAGTGCAGGATCATGCTTTGTGCTGGTAATGACTGACTGACCTTTCTATTAACACCACTTCGAAGGCAGTTTAGTGGCTTACCTCTTTACCAAAATTAATAAATTCAGGGGTTCCATTAATGAGTGTTTGGATTCATAGTTCTGCTTTAAAACATAATTATGTGTTACTCATAATATTGCTCATACTTCTCTATATTCTGCCTCTTCATTTAAAGCTGCCCTGTGATGTAGCTGCATTTCCATTCTTCCTTTTATCCCTAAAGCCACATCTTGGAATCACTGGGGCCACATCATGGCAGCAGAGGAGGATTTGGCACTGCCTCATCTGAGAGTCTCGTCTCTCCACACATTGTTCTTGTTGTAGCTGGAAAACACATGTCCCATTACTTCTGCTGTGGAAATATCAACTTAGATGTAGAACATCAACTGCAGTTGTTCATGGAGACCATGAAGGCGGGGAAACCTCTGGAATAAATGCTGGGAGCTCAGGAAGAGCTCCCCAGATCATTTACTCCAACATGCAAATGATGGGAAATTCTGAGACCAAAACCACGGTAGGCATTGGTTGCTTACTGGTACAGAACTTTGCACATACTAAAATGGTGAGATTTATGTCACCTTTTCTGTTTAGAAGCCTCTTGTTTGAGAACATAATGAATATCTTTCCTTTTTTTTCCTGTCAGCAAGCAAAGCTCTTATTGAGCTTTCAGGTAGGCAAGAAGGTAGTTATGCACTTAAATATAATAATTATTTTTATGTGAGTAGAACCAGGATAGGAAATTTAATTCTGCTGCAGCTACTTAACAAAATAATTTCTCTCAGGCTTTTCTTCACACAACTAAACTGAAGCAGTCATGAGTCAGCAGTGCACGCTGAATGACTCAGCAATTTATGTGATTACAGGTATTTGAGTATGACTGGTAGAAAAAAAGAAAAAAAAGAAAAGAAAAGGCAGAAGAAATTAAGGTGTATGACTCTATTTTAGTATATCTTTTGTCAGTGCAGGCAGAATGTTGTCTGTAAGTTCACTGCATTCCCTAAAAACTGCAAGGACCCAGGTATTTGGGTGTTTTTTAATCCCTTGTGTGTGGAGGTTCCAGCACTTCTATCTTGAGATGTGTTCATGGTGGAAGGTATTTTATGTCTGCAGTCTGGATATGGCCTAGGTGGAAGTTGGAAACTAATTTCATTACAAATTTCATGTATTTTAATCACTGTTTCCAACAAAGACATGATTTATTTTAGATTTACCCAAGTATTTTCTATTTAAGGTTGCTTCTTATTACCATGCTAAATGATGCTGATCCATGGTGCCTCTCTCTCCTGTTGCTCTGTCCATGATTCTGATATTTGGCATCCAGCATCACAAACACTTGCCCAGTGTCAAAACAAAGGCCAACTGCATGAATCTGTTACAGAACAGAGTTTTGTTTAAGTCCACGCATTTTCATTTAAAAGGTCACATGATGACATCAAAGTTCAATAAATGGTTAATGTCCTATATTTGTGTGGTGAGGAAAGAGCAGATTAAGAACTGTTATAAAAGGCAATTGTACTTTTTCAATGGTTACAGCTTTGTATTTTGACTTTTATTTATGCAATTGCCATATTCCCATGACTGCATCATAAACGAGTTGGGAAATTCAATAGTGTATCCTGGCCAGGTAAATAAATGGGAACAAAACATGGTAATGGCTTTCACATTTTGTATCCTATGTGTTTTATCTCAGATAAATAGACTCAATAAATGTTACAGTATATGCACTTGTGCCACAAATATTGCATTTGATTCCTAATGGGTCATAAAGTGCCTTTTGCAAACCTTCAAAAACTTGTCAGCCTGTTATATGGAAAATATATTTCAGTACTAAATTTACTTTATACTATTTTGCCCTACTGAACTTGTTCCTGTCTTATGTTTCTAAACTATGTAGATAGTAAAATTTATGTTTGGGTTTGATCTGCCTCTTGGTTACAAAGATCTTAATTCCACTGAAGTGGTACAAGCTGGAGTCTTTACATCCTGTTGTGTTTTAATGTGTTCAATATTATAGTAACATAAGAATAATAATGCCAAAACC
The DNA here is from genome assembly GCF_028551555.1 of Melozone crissalis. Classification (NCBI taxonomy): domain Eukaryota; kingdom Metazoa; phylum Chordata; class Aves; order Passeriformes; family Passerellidae; genus Melozone; species Melozone crissalis. Next base: position 5,047,620 of record NW_026535785.1, read on the forward strand.
TATTATAAGCTACATGAATTTTACTATCGGAACATATAAACCAAAAGTAATTTACAATATTGCATCAGAGTAAGTCTAAATTATGTTACAGAGGGCTGCATTATATAGAATGAATCCTCTGTTGTGTTTAACATTTTGACCTTGTGGGATATGACTCATGGCATAAACCCAAATGATGATGGGGAAATAGAGGATAGATGCAGCATCAGCTATAGTCTTGTGACTTTTGATCACTTGGGGGAAAACTCAATGAAAATTTTGTGTTAATGTGGTGGTAATCTCTAGCTAAGGTTGGTTTTGATGAATTATCTGACCATCAACACATTTCATGCATTAATGGTTGAGTCAACTTGGGAAGTTACAGAAAAGCTGAAAATCTGTAAATTTGTGAAGTAATATTCTATAACTGGTAACTTTGGAATAAGCTTGTTTCATCTAAGACCAGAATTTTATAAACGTTGTTCACAAAAATTGAAGAGCTATTTATTGTAAGTGGAATATGGCACATACTGATAGAGCTAAAAGTAGCTACATCTAGATGGTAATATTTGTTCCACATTTATTTTAGTATTTAGGATGATGCAGTCCCAGATGATTCCATTTATGTATAATGGGAAGTTACTGTAAGTTACAGAGACAAGGCTAATATACAGTTTCTCTTAGTAGTTCCATACAGGCCAATACCAGAATAACCAGTGAATGGCTGCAAGATGTCAGAAAATCTGGGCCACAGGATATTAAAAGTGTAGAATCTGAGTTAATGAAGATCCAGCATGTTCATATTATTACATATGTGTCACTGAGGATTCTGTGTGCATTATTCCTGTGGTCTCTGAAACATTTCTGGTCATCATAAATCTTTGAGGCAAAGAAAATGGATGGCTCAAGTGGCAGCATAGTGAAGTGGAGCTAAAGCCTTCAGCTCTACTCTAGCCAGAATTCCAGGAAACTCCAAGGAAGTTTTCTTTAACTTTTATTAGTTTGTAGAAAGTTATGTAATGTTCAGGGTGTGTTGACCCTAAGGAAGAATATAAAATGTATATTGGCACTTAGGTAAATATTTGTGAAAAAAGGTCACTGATGGCCACTCAGCTGTCCCTTAGACCTGGTGTTCCTTCAGGCACCATTAGCAACCCATCCACTTCCAGCCAAGTCTTTCAATGACTTCCCATCAAATGAGATGGGAGTGAGCCAGACCTTTTGGCTGAAATATTTAAGTGTGCTCTTCAAGCAGTAAATTTAAAAAAATTGACAGGAGAATTAAGTAGAAAAAGGAATATACTTGGGCAAATAAATGTATTCACATTCAAATTAAATTTTTGATCAGAATATTAAAGCCTAAATGAGTTAATTATACTGGTAAATCAGCTCAGGTGTCCAAAAGGCTCTGAAACAAAATCAGTTAAGCAATTAAATGAAAACATTAAAAAAGATCCACAAGCAAACACTGACAACTGAGCTTACCTTGAACATGTTCACCCCTGCTCTAATCCCCAGGAGCTCTCCAAAGGAGGTTTGCAAGGCAACTGCCTTCACTATTGCTCCACAGCAGGATGGTGATTGATTGGACTGGCTGTCCAGATGTGATCTGTTCCACCACACAAGAGTAATTTGTTTAAATCTTGTCAGAAGTTCACCACTTTAATAAGAGGGAGATTCGTGTAATCTGCAATAATAGTAATTAAAGATTTAAATGTTGGGCACTTTTGTATGTCTTATGTCCATAGTCAGAAATAATTTATGTACAAAAAAGTGTCTTGAACTGACTCTCCTGAGGCCAGTGATGTATGTGCCATTCCCTTAGTGAGGTCAAGACTTGGTAAGAGAGAGTGATTAAAATGAGAATTAAAATGTGAATTGTAGGGAGTCTTGTGTTCACTCCAGAGATAATGTGATAATGTTGCTCCATCAAAGGAGGAGTAAAATGATCCTTAGAGATGCTGATATTTGTCTAAAAACTGGAACAACATTTTTTTCCCGTTTAAAATTAAAAAGTTAGAAAAGCTCTGTTGCTTTTTCTTTGTGAAACAAACGGATCTCTCACCTGAGCTGATCTTTCCCTGCATGTGGTGCTCCCCAAAATAAGATGCACATGTGTGTCAGGGTGGGCACAGCCTGGGAGGAGGGAGAGATCTTACCCAAGCTGTTTATGAGTAGGCACAAACCCTCTTGCATGGTGTGACAGACCTTTTGTTGTAGCAGCAATGCCCTGGACATGCTTTATGTACTTAACTAGTCCTGAAAAAGTCAGTGACTCAAAGTCTTTTGTGTACAATGTCTGACTAGAAGAGTTGATGAGGTGTATAATGTCTCATGCTCTGCACTTCCTAACTACCAGATTGACTTTTGCAGGTCAAATAAAATCTGACATGTGGCTCCTCTGCCACAGCAGCACTGAACAGCTCTCCAGGGCTGAGGCCAATGGGTTCCCAAACTCTGCCCCACCTCTGTGCAGCTTAAATGCTTCATGCACAGGGAGGTCAGGGAACATGAGGTTTTAAAAAGCAAGCGTAGAAGCCTGTTCAGTTTGATTACTTTGATTGTGCTTTCTTCTCCTGTTTTAATAAGCAGAATATAGGCTGTTGTCTTGAGTTTTCTGACCTAATGTCCTAGGAATTTGTTGTTGTTTCCAGTCATTAATAAGGGCCTTTATTTGAGGTGATAGAAACATTGCTGCTTTAGCTCGGTAAACATTTGTGACATCTCCTTAGAAAGAGTTAGCAGCAATAATTTCTAGGTCATTAATCACCTTTTCCAAGAGCTGTATTTCTCTGGGCTTGTATTTCTCTTTTCAATATAGGCAGTTCTGAGACTTTTGAAGTTTTTCCTCATTATATTGTTAAGAATTTTATCCAGAATTTGTGGAAAGCCTCTCTCAGACTTGTTGCTATAGCTCATAGATTCAAGCTGCATATATTGCACTTGAGATAGATGTGGATAGAGAAATTTCAAGTGTCATATTCCATTACAGTCTGAAATTTCATGAAAGCTAAAGCACATTGTAAAATTACATTGTCTCTCCCATCACTTAGTTTCAAGAAAGAAAGAGCTCACAAAAATGTCAAAACTTGGTAAACTCAATATTAAATATAATAAGCTTTTGATTTTGGTACTGCCAGAATCACTGGCAGATGAAAATGTTGTTTAAAACCTTCACAGAATATTTCTTCTATTTTCTAGCTTCAGTTTTTTTGAGAATGGTTCATACACCTGGACAATTTGTTGTTAATTCAGTGCTGTCATATAGCTAAAATAGCCATTCAATGTATTTAGCTCTCTCATGTACTTCAGACATCAATCATAAACCTTTGCAGGCTTCAGTTTGCTAGGCTGAGCCTAAGTTCATTTAGTTTTCTTGTGGAAGATAAGCTCTGCCTTTCCCATTCATCTTAGTAATGATTTTCTGTGCTTGATCCAGTTTGTGTTCATTTTTCTCCAGTGGGGGTTGCTGAGGCTGTGCTGGGACAGACAGGAGTGATTCCAGTGTCTTGGACAGTGGCAAAATAGAAATCTTTCATCTGCCATCCCCTAAGCTTGAATCCCAACTCACTGAGTTTTTGAAATGGAAGAGACATCTAGAGAATTTATACTGCAACCCCCCTGCTCAAAGCAGGGCCAGGGCATCACTCAGTTGAGTCTCACTCACTTCAGTTTCTCAGTTTAATACCCAGGATTGGTAAAAAAAAAAATTGGATATTGACAAAAATCAGGAAAAATGCAAACAAACCACAAAGCATTATAAAGTTGCTGCATGTTATGTTGTTTAATCCATAACAATGAATACAATTTTTGGTTCTGTGCCTCAAAGGAAATGCAGTAGAATTCCAAAAGATGGAAAATTTTGGAAACAGCATTCCAAATCAAAGGAGTGATGCTGCATCCTCTTGGATAATGAATGAAGAGTGGCACTTTTTAGCCTGTAAATGAAGGATATGATAGATCTCCATGAAATCAGAGTGGCATGGGAAAAGTGAGGAGGAAATTGCTCACTGTGTCTCCCAACAAAATGTAGGGTATGAAATGAAAGCAGCATCATGCAGGTTCAGAACAGCAAAAGTTTAGAGCCATGGGATTCACCTGTGGAACTCTCTGCCACATCCTGTGGAAAGGAAAAATTGTCATGATTTTAAAAGCAATTGGAAAAAATTATGAAAGAAAAATCATTCAACAGCTGTTAATTAAGAGACAAAATATTTGGTTTAGTATTGTGGAAGAGCATTCTGGGGGAAATATCATTCCCTGCTAGGCTTGTTCTTTGCAGTCTTTGTGTGATAGTGCGCACAGTTTTTATAAGCTTTGGTTTTTAATTTAGAATGAAGTTAAATTTTAAAATCTCGAAGTCCTGTGTAAATATTTTTTTCTCCTTAGAGGTCTAATTTCTAGAGACCAGTTACAGTGAAAAGTTCTATTGAAGAATACTGGTTTTTTGCAATGCAAGAGTATAATGGGCCTGGTACTTGTTCCCTTTTACCACTATTATTTTATTGAGTTAATAAGGGTACCTTTAATTTACAGGGGAAAAGAAGACTGCTATTATCTCTTAAGAGGGTGAAATTACAAAGACATCAGCAGGCACAAGAAATATATATTTCCTCCAAAAGATACATGTTTTCTGAGATGTTTCAATTAGTTCACATCTGTGTCCTCTATAAGAACTAGGAAAATAGTATGTGCATTTCATGCACTGAGTTGGCCTGAAAAAAGCAGAATAAAAGCTAATTATGTTAATGGCTGAGGGCTAAAATCTCCTTCACTTGAGTGTGTCTTCATGGCTGTTACAAAGGATTAATATTGTAATATTTAATGACCACCCAGAAGTCAGACTTGCCAAGAGTGAGGACTGAATATTTTTATATTTTTATGAATTTCTCAGTGCTCAGATACCCCCACAGCAAGAGTTCACTCGAGTCGGGCTCTGGGGTGGGGCAGGAGCCACAGCCTGGTTCACACTGCAGTAACTCCTCAGCATCCTCCTGCTGCTGACTCTAGCTGACCTCACAGGAGGGAGATTTTAGCAACTGTTTATGCCTTGTACTTTGATAAATATAGTGCAGTAATGGCTTCAGCTTCTTAAGAATCTTTTGGGAGAGAAGAACATTTTTTTTGCCCAAACCCAGTTAGTACAATCTGATCCTCCTGCTCTTTCTCAAAGGCATGCCCTACTCAACTGTTCTTCATTTATCAAGCTAAGTAAATATCTGTCTGTTTAGAGATAATTATTCTGAAAGTTTGCCTTTAAAGCTAATGGAAATACTTTTTGATTCTGTTTTGTAAAAAAAAAGAGTAAACAGTGAAAACACAAATTTTTTTGGTTTAGAATCTCAAATTTTGAATTTGGAAATGTTTGCAGGGTGTCTTATTTTTGCTATTGTCTTTTCAGAGTTACAGTACAGTTTTCCTCTCATGGAAGTACAAGACTCAAACTACCTGTCTGTCCTAGAACCTTAATACAGTTTAAAGCCCTCTGTGTATTTCACAATGATTTTTTTTTCTATTTTAATGAATCAGCATTTTACCAAGAAAAGCCAACACTTTATGGAAAACGAATTTTTTTTTTTTTAGTAGGAAACAAAAAAGGACTCAATTTAAAACCAGATGTAGCCATCCAGTTTATGGAAGGAGAGGGGAAAGAAATCTTTTGCTTCCAGTTTAGGGATTTTAATGTCACCTTTTGACTTAGATTAATTCTTTCCAAGTTAATTTGTGATTCTTAGGATCAGTGTTTCCTGTAGCCTGTCAGATCAGACCATTGTGGTGTTACATCTCACAGTGAGCAGGAGTCTCTTCCCTAATTCCTGTTTTCCCCGTTTTCTGTTAACCTGCATCACCATTGGGATTGTCCAGAGCCAGCCCAGCAGCTTCTCCCGAGCCATCCTGCTTGTTTCCTGCTGAGGGTCTTGTAATGGCTTTTCACTGTTTGCCTGTTCCAGCAATTATTTCCTGGTTTCTGGCCAAACAGTGATTCACCCAGCGTATAAAGGTTTCATTCCACTTCTTTTTTCGGTTTCCAACTTTCTGGTGTTTTCCTGCAATTTCAGTTCCAGAAGACATACTACCTTTTTTCTTCCCTTTTAACCTCCTACTTCATTCAATTTACCATCATTTGTCTACTCCCCCTCTTCCTTTCACGCTGTTAGAACTGAGCTGTGCTGCAGAGTTCACAGGCTGCAGCAGCTTGCATGTAATTCTTCTTTGCTCTTGAAGATTTTTCACATTCATCATGGAGTTTTAAGTTTCACATATTCTCTTCTGTATGGAAAAGACATTGCAGTAGAAGACATTCTTTTGATGCATGGTCTTAGCTGAGCAGAAGAACACAAAGAACAGCTCAGCTTTGCAAGGTCTATTTTATGAGGCCTTATGCCCAGCAATGAGGGCTGGAGCTGGTGATCATAAGGAACAATACTGCACACTTTTCTCCCTTCTCTCCTTTGTTTTTGAGAAACAGGACTCCACTCACATGCAAATAGCAGCTGTTTGCAAGTGAAAAGCAATGATAATGATGCTGATCTGTTCAGGAAACAAAATTGTGTTCTAGAATTGATAATGAATCACAGAAGAGATCTTAATACACACATCTGCTTTAGTGTAAGGCCAGAGCTTTTAAATGCATGACCCTCTAGTCAGAAGTAACATGGACAAGTATCAAATCCCTGTGATTTCCAGACATCAGGAGGGATTTCTTTCCCTCATTTCAGAGTTCTGCTACTGCAGGTGGCTTTCAGTGGGCCCCACTTCATCTCTGCCCAAGTAACTTTTGAGGAGAGGAAGAAGCATCATTAAAAAGTGGGTCCAGATGAGTATTGCCTCTTCTGACTGAGAGGATCTTAACTTTGGGTCTTCTTAACAAAGCACCCAGGACTGAGGGCTGTTTTGGCACTCCAGCATTAATTTAAAAACTGACTCCCCCCTGCTGTTGCATCAGTGCCGGTGTGTGTCTCATCTCAGGGTAGTGACTCACCTCCTTTCTCACCTTTCTGGTCAGATTGGATGTGCTGGAGCAGCTGCTGCCATGTGAGGGCTGATCGATAACAGAAATCAGCCCCATTTTGCCTGCAGCAGGTGGATAGTCAGGAGCAAAACTTGTTGATTCTGTCCTGAAAGCAGGCTCAGATCTTGAGGGGCTCAATATCATTTGTACCTTTGCTGCATTTGCAATTTCTTCTTTCTTCGCAGTAAATATTTTTGCTTTCCTCTGAGTTAGAGCCTAATGCAACAACTGCTGGAAGATGGTTTTTAGAGCTTTGGTAAGCAGAAGCAGTTTATCAACCAGAGCAAGTGCTGGTGAGGATTCAGTCCCTCACAGAATGGTGGCAAACCAAGCATGGGCAAGGGGGCCTCCACTGCAGGAGCAATCCTTCCCTTCCTTTGCAGGAGCAATCCTTCCCTTCCTGTGAATGCCCTTCCTTTTGTGCACAGGAGTCTGGACTGAAAATGCACTGCTTAATGAATTCTTAAACAATGCTTTTCTTTTAGGATTGAAGAGCAAAACTGACTTGCATATGACGAGAACCACTGGAATTATTTCCTTCCAAAGCAACACACATGTACAGCCTGCAAGTTTAGTGGCATTAATTATGTGGTAGTGATGTTTAGTGTGTGACAGAAGAATGAAATCACACTTTTATCAGTGGCATTGATTTTAGTATTCTTTTTAATGGAAGATACATGGGTGATAAAATGTTGGTGTTGCTTGTTGTTTTATTATGCCACTGATTTTATTAATATACTGTTGTTATGCTAATGAGTTATGAGTGTTTGTGTCTTAGAGGATTGTTCACAAAATGTACCCAGAATGGAGAAAGTGCATGAAGTACAAAATTGTCATATATGAACTTCTGTATCATTAATGGGAGAAGTTGGTTTTATAATATATATGTAAAAAAAATATTAAGAAAAGTACTGTGAAGTGCTTACTCAGCCGGTGAACTTTCATACTGAAATGTATTTTTCAGTAACATAACCTCCTCATTTGCCCCTGCTTGTTATTTTACAGTAAAAATATTTATTTTCAGCTGTGTTACAAGTTAATAATGAAAACCAAGGGTCACTGGAAGACTTTCTGATGATTTCAATAAAAAGTTTCTTAAAGTGTTTATTAATTTTGTGTTGTAAATGGTGAGACTTTGCAGAGAAGTTTCATTGCAGCATCTTCTACAAAACAGTTCCAATGGAACTGCAGTTCCATTTTCTGGTACAATTCTGCAGAGGGTCTTATTTGTACCTGGAGATATGGTGGTATGGCTTGCCCTGAGAAGTACATTGCAGATCCCTTCTTGGTTTAATTTCTTACCACCTTTGGAAACTGTGATCCTGATATCTGAAGAACAGGAATATAAATCAGTAGTCACTTTCATCTTATTTTCATTAAATGTTTATTGGAAATCTTTAATATATACATTTATATGTGTGTGTGTGTGTATGTATTTTATATATATATATGTATGTGTGTGTGTGTGTATTCAGCATTAAATCCCTGTAATTTATATGGCCTGTGAGGCCATTCCTGGGTTATTGTGCTGAAGGTGGCTGCCTTCTGTGATCACTGCAAAGCTGATTATGCATAATGCCTGTGAGTTGGGCTTTATCTACTTACTTTACTATTATTATCAATAATAATGGATGTATATGAATTTTTCCTTCACTTGAAGTACTGAATTAGTTCAAAATGTGAATCCTGAGTTCACTTTCATAACTTCTTGCTGCTCATCACATTATTTTCACAGTATCTTTCCAACTGCCATTTGAAACTCATTGGGTCCGCCCCCTTAGGATGCTCGTGTGCCAGTAAAGAGAATCCTATAAATTCCCTGCTCTTGAGGCAGGGATGGAGCCAATTAAACAAAATTAACAACATGATCAAAGGGGCTGGAGAAGATTTTAAATACTCTCATCAAATATACAGCTTTCTGCATGAAAGGGAGCAAGCACAGAGGAAATACAACTTTCTCATCTGCTACATATTTTTTAGAAGTCTCACAGTCCAAGATAAGCCCAGTGAATTCTGACCAGCAGACACACTTCTCTCATTCTTTGAGATGTTCCTTGTGAAGTTGCCAGAAATGCAAAGCAAGAGTGATAGAATAATGCTGTAATGGAAGATCAAACTCATTCTTTCTGCTACATTACTCTAATTTTTGTAATGCCCTCCCAGGAGCATAAAAGATCCTTGATGCATGGAGCAATGCTGGTATAAATTATTAGCTCTCAGCTCCAATTTGTTCATCCTGGATAGTCATAAAATGTGTTTGTTTCAAACAAAAACCTCTGCTTTCTAATTAGATAACAGTAAACCTTTTTCTGTTTGCTTCTTTTTATTTTCTATAAGAATATCTGAAGGCAGAAGCTAAGTTATTTTGAATTTTAAATTTATATTTTCAAGGATAGGGGTTTAGGATCCAGCTGTCTATATCAGCATGAAATTATTGAGATTGCTTGTTTGTGGTAGTAAACCAGTTTGTAAAAGACTTGGAGCATAAGCTTTGTGATAGATATTTCCAAAACTATGGTGATAGTATTTACTGTTAAGTTTGGCAATGTGTTGCAAATTAATGATGACTCAATTTTCCCCTTTAAATTCATTCATCAGAATGTCCAAATTAAATTATACTGACTCCAGGCTTTTACTTTAACAGGCTGTGCAAACCCCTGTGGAAAAACAATAGGAAATTTAATAGGAGCAAGTATAGTGGGATTCTACAAGAATTTAATGAAGTCCCACCAAAACTTTGAAGATTACCCCTAGAACTAAACAGTAAGTGATACCTCAGACAGACTTTTGCAGTAGCTTGTAAAATTCAATAGCAGGGACACAGCTTCCTAGAAAATTGTATAGGATTTTTGAGGGGAAAAAACTCTCAAAGAATCCCAAGACTATGATTTTTTAATTTCCAAAAGAATGTTTCCATGCAGGACTTTTGAAGTCCAACCTATCATTAAGATATCAGATCTGTAATGGAAAAACCCCAGGTAGAGCAGAGTCTGCTCTATTTTTACATTCCAGGCATTGCCACCTCTTTTAGAACAAGGCCACACCCTGTGGCCAGCTGGAAACGTGGAACCAACCTCTGCCTTCAGCTGAGCCCTCAGAAAAGAATTTGATGCTTATCACTTCTGCTTGAGCTATTTCCCGTTTGTGAGGAGATTTCATTACCCAGCCCCTCCTTTGGATGGGATTGGGACAATTAATTTAGGAATTATTCGAGGAATAAGAAGGTTTAATTGGAAAAAAGAGATGGAGCTGCACTGTGAGAGAGGTGCTTCCATGGAAAGGGTTGGCTCCAAATAAAAGTGAAAGAACATTTGTATGGGGCAATGCAGGTGGCACCAGAGCACTGGAGTTTGGTTCTGAAGACACAGCATTCCACTCCTTGGTGGAATTCCTCCTCCTTCCCATGCAGTGAAAAATCCCTTCTCCCTGGCTGAGCACCTGTTGTGCACTGGGATACCAGCAGTGCTAAAGACATGAGAAAGAAAGCAAAGCAAAAATCTTTCTATCAAATCACCTGTCTGGGTGTGGAAAACTTCCTCTGACCTCAGAAAATGAGGCAAAATCTCAGTTTTCATTTAAGTTTCATTACTTAGGGGTAATTCCTATAAAAGTTAATAAATGAAAGGTAAGAAATTGCATCTTTCCTTATAGTACATGAACTTGTATAGTTTATAGATGTATTTTCCAGTCATATTCCATACTGGTGTAAAGGAAAAGTGATTCATGAGCTGTGTCATCCTTTCAGAGGTACAACATGGAACTCAGTGGGTAACTGATTCCAGTCCCTGCTGCCCTGAGCAGTTCCTTGGCCTGAAATGCTTTTTGAACATTCACAAAAACAACAGTGATGTTCCTTTTAGACACATCAGAAGAGTTGATCCTCCCCTGGAGCAGCAAAGACTTCAAAATATTAAAAACTATAAAGACAGAGAAGGTGCAAGGGGATCTTAGATATGAGATCAGTGATGAGAGGGGAGGGAAGAACTCTGCCCATAAGAAATATCTGTGTCCATTGGAGCAAACTTCCCTCCCCAGCACAAGATCCAAATTTGGATATTGTCTTCAATTTGGACATTGTCTTCAATTTGGATATTGTCTTCACTGCACAGCCATCACCCAAACTGACAAATTGCTGCCCTACTATTTCAACATGAGCAGTGGGGGCAAAAATCTACAAAAACCAATTTTCTTCTCCCCTTCCACTGCCTTAGGAAGAATCAGTCAGATGCCAAGCAAACAAAAGAGACACAAAAATGAATGGGCGTAGGTCATCACTGAAATACTCCAAAATGTTTGGTCAGCTTCACCTGGGCGGGCTCAGAGGGCCAGCAAAGCCTCTGCAAAAATCATGTGGGTGTTTTGCTCTGAAAACACCTTCATAATTATAAAAAAAAAGCCCTCACCATTGCCTGAGGAAATGGGACACTCTCACTGATAGCAGCCACTCACTCCAGCTGCCCTGCAGGAGGGGGTTTGCACACTCGGCCCACTCTGCTTGTCCAAAGGCTGCCACTACTCTGTGGCTTCACAGCTGGAACTTCAGCCCAGCTGAAAATTCCTCAGGTGGAAAACATAAGTCCAGAGTTCCCTGCTTATTAGCACAGTTCCTGATGAACTGGATCTATAAGGGAATTAAGGGGTTTGATCACACAAGAGGTATTTAAAGTGTAAAGAGTCATTTTGAAGTTGACTTCTAAAATCTTGCTTTCAGTGTTTCTTGGGAATGGTTGTTGATGTGTTTTGGGGTCAGATTTCTGGTGTTCTTTTGGTGTTACAGGAGTCATAAATACCATGATTTTTTAACTTCATCATTGCTCATATGAGATGAGTTTTGCCATCACATTTTTAGTTTGCAAGATGTTGTTGTGTTCTAGGACATGAATTTTATTTCTCATTTAGTTCCACATCCCTGTTTTGAAAGGTCTTTGAACAACTGTTCTTAAACTTCTTTTTTGCATATCCATAATCACCTTTTCCTTGCTATGATTTTTGGATTTTTTTCCACTCTTTCCTGTGAACAGTTTGAATTCTGAGGAGGTATTAGAGTATTTTATGCTCATTTTATTTTTATATTAAACTACTTCAGTAGGGCTGTGGTTTTTTGGTTTTTAAATTACAGCATTTTCTATTGTTAATATTCAGAGAAGATGGTTTGACCTATAAGTTTGACTTTTGTGATTGTTTCTGGAAACTTGTGAGCCATCTGTTAGGTACTTTAAAGGAAAGTAGATGTCCATAAAACTTATGGAGGCATCACTGATGTGTGTAAATCTGTTTCTTTACTTCTGTATCTTAAAGTTCAGATGATTCAATATTCTGTATTTCCTGAAAGAGAAGCTGCACCTGAATTAAAAATTTAACATGCAGCAAATTCAGCAAAAATTGATGAAGTCAATTATGAAAACAGAAGGTGCTTTGATAAAATCACTCTGCTGCCAAATGGAATGTGATTGAGTTACCTTAGGAAAGGTCAGCCTTGGGTGCAGCTGGTTTAAAGGGTGGCTCTGCTTTGCAGGCTGTGGTGTCAATAAAGGCATTCTGTTGTGTTTTGCCTGATGTTTTTGTGCTTTGGAGGACGTTATGGTGTAACCACGGTTTGTGCAGGAATTGCCTTCCTTGGGATCGTCCCAGTGTATGAAGCACATTGCTCACAAATAAGGGTTTTCACATGCTGAGAGGAAATTGGCAAACACTTTGAATGCATAATAGGAGCTATACTGAGGTTTCCATTAACTACTCCAGAAGAAAAATGTTGCAGTGGTCAAGTATTTTACTATTAAAATGCTGACTAACAAGAAGGAATGTGATCCTGTTAGATATGACATCTATTTATATCTGATAAAAAAAATGAGGTGCCTGCTCCAAACCAAGTGTAGGGGGTGGCATTTGCCATATATATTGTTTTTAGTTTAATCTCCCCATTTAAGTCAGTGGTAAAATACTGAGTACTTTAATGCTAGTAAAATGCTCCAAATATGGAATTCCTTTAAAAAGTTACTAAGAAAAAATGTTTACTTCCTCAAAAGATGCAGCCAATCTGAAATTATTTTTAATATTAGACTAACTTTGTGAGGAAAAATATGCAGCATGAGAAAAATAAGATCTTATATAGATAATCTATTAATTATAAAAGGTGAAAACAAATTTAAATTATTTAAAATATCACAAACAGGTTATTGCAAGTAAAACATTCAAGAAAAGTGGTGGAATACTCATATTCTCACATATACTGAGAATAATATTATTGGTATTTCTAAAAGTGTGGTAGAAATTAATATTTAATTGTGCACAACTTACCCTTTTATCTTGACTCTGCTGCAGTCCTGCTGCTTGGAACTAGAGAAGTAACCTCAGTGGAGGAAGTAAAGTAGACTCTTTCATACTCATTCTCCCCCAAAGCCCAAAGCCTTCATATAAAAGCCATCAGCTTTTATAAAATATGTAAAAATGAGTATCCTTGTTAACTGTTATCTGGCAAAATCCTTGGAATGGATTCTGACATCCTGGTCTGTGTGTTCCATTATGCAAAGGACATGGGGTTTAGCCACAGCTGGCTGGGATAGAAATCCTTTGCTGGAGGAGCATTCCCTGCTGGGGCTGCAAAGCTGGAGCTCAGCCCAGGAGCTCTGTCCTGACTAATATCTGCTCTGCCTCCTGCAGCAAGTTCAGCTCTGACAAGGAGAGGATCTGTTTCTGACCAATAGTTTCCTTACTGTGTTCTTAGTCTCCAATACAATTGGAAAGCTATAAAAAAGGAAAATGAGTTCAGAACAATATGTCTCCTCTGACCTTTTTCTTTGTCCAGTTGTGAGTATTGAATATCTTATCCAGAATTCTCATGCCAAGGTTAAAATAATTTCTTCTTGAGCTAGTCCACAGTGATGAAGTAGAATTTTTCAGGAGACTGATTGCTCTGAGAGTGGAAGATTATTACATGCAATTCACTCTGTTCAACTGAGCAATAAGCATTGCTAAATTGAGCTTTCTCAGTGCTGGGTGGTCATTCTTCTAGTTCTATGGTGAAAAAAAAGGGATTGGAACCAAGTTCCCTGCTTGGATCTCTTCATCATACCAATCCCTGCCATCTGAGCTCCTAATTATGATTTACTAAAAACTTGGCATGAAGCCCAGATCTGCTAAGGAACCAGAATGGAGAGTCCCTGCTGGAATCAATTCACATGTCAGACCATGGAGCAGTTGTGGATCCCAGGGTGTGACCCTGCTGGGGTGTGACAGCAGCACTTTGATGCCATCATCGCCATCCCTGGCCCTGCTGCAGCAGCAGCCTCTGCTGGGGTGTGGGGTGCCCTGCTTGGTGCACTGCCATGGCCACCCTCCTGCCCCACAGCCCCACATCCCAGTGCAGCCCAGGGCTGACAGAGGTTCCAGCTGTTTATGGCATCTGGGAGCAGGGAAGGAGCAGGGATATTGACCTGAAAGTGTGCATAGGATAAGCAAGGAAGCATGAGACAAAGCCCCAAAGGTGAACTATGTATTCTGTACATGAAAATTGATGTCTATAATTGATGTCTAAAAATATTGTAAAAGGACTACTTTCTGCTGTTTGTGTTACTGATAGAGATATTTCACTTCAGCAGGTTTCTGGAAAAATGAGAGTGAATGCTAAATTGTGTTATATTATCTGGTAACAATATTGATGTTCAGTCAACTCTGAGTCATAGAATTATGGGATATCCTGAGTTGGAAGTTGGGACCCACAAAAATCGAGTCCAACTCCAGGTGCTGCACAAGGCAAGAATCCCAGTGAGAGTGTCCAAGTGCCCTCAGCCACTCCTCACGCAGCTTCCACTCCAGACTTTCACCATCCTCATGTTCCTCCTCTGCACACTCTCTAATGGCTTTGTATCTTTCTCTTATGTGGTTCCAAAGCTGCACTCAGGGCTGAGGTGAGGCTGCACCAGAGCAGAGCAGGGCAATCACCTCTTGCCATTCTTCCTCCCAGCAAAATGAAGCGACGTTGTGTTTTTGGAGAATCTTTTGGTTTGTTGTTGTTTGTAAACAGCAAGGTTGGATGGTTTTCAAAATATTCCTCAGTCAGACACCTAGCAGCTCACAGAACTAAAGAGTCATTGTCCTCATTACTTATTAAATTCTTAGTTACAGTGTTTTAAAATTCCTTCCTTCATTGGTATGATGATGTTCACTTGAGCTTTCTGGAGTTTGTTCTGGGGACAGCACCATTAATGGTACTCTTCCAACCTGTGTCATGCTTTCTCCAGTTAAACAACGTCCTTTATAATTTCTGACTGCATTTTTAACATGTATTTGGAAAGAGAAGGACAAAAAGCTTACTGTTATATCCTTTATGAGAGAGAAATATCAGAGTTCCTTTTGGCCTAGTGTCAACAGAAGGAGATGACCGTCTGAAGGAGTGGCTGTTCACTGATCTAAATATTAACCTACAAGGCTTGGCAGCACAAGGAGAGTGTTCAGGTGCCTGATTCAGGACTGGTATCTTGCACTGAACATATCGAGAATCATTATGTATTTGAGGTAACTTATGGCTTTTGTTATGCTTCAACTTCATCAACCTGTAAAATAATGAAATAATTTTAGTTGCCAGAAAATATCTTGATGGGCAAAGCTTGCTAAAATTTCCAAATACCTGCCTTCTTTTATGGTTGTAGATGAGTTCTGGAAGACTCTTCAAAGACTAGGCTCCTCAGATTTATAAATCTATACAATAACTTCAGTACAATCATGCAGTAAGTATCCAAAAGCTGATGAAAAATCAGGTTAGAGGTATTTTCTTTTCCTAGCACAGGGCCAGTTCTGCCCTTTATATGAAATGCAGGTGACTTCTATGCAGCTGCAGTGGAATTTGACCTTCAAGCAGTGTTTTCCCAGCAATGATCAGGCACCTTCTTTTGTTTTCCATACAGTCATATAAAATTATCACCTTAATTAAAAGGAAGACTGTAAGCACTCCACCTTCTGCCTAATTTCAGAACCCTCTTGCTCCCTGCTTTGTTGAATGAAGATACTGTGTTCCTTTCATACTGCAATATCCTCTGTATTTAGTAACCCTTCCTGTTCCCTCAGACTGGAATTATTCAGCACACTCAGAATTAGGGCTCACTCATCAGACAACATGGATTTTATAAGTTCATTACATTTCCTTTCTCAGATATGATTACATACATCTGTCTTAATAAAATCTTCAATGTGTAGAAAGAGTTTCAATTGTAATTTGTAACTGTAAAAATGGCAACATTTAACATCACTGTAAAAATCCCTGGATGCAAAAAGTCATGAACAGATAGTCCTGGGAAAGGCTGGTGATGCCTACAAAAAGATCCTCAAACTTCACAGTACTTCTTTTATCTATAATGACCAGCATTTTTGTAGAAAGTTCATTTAACCAGACTTTTCTCTCTGTTGCCCTGTGAGATTAAAATGTGGTAAATGGAGAAGAAGTTAAAAGATTATGTAGCAGGAGTAGACTAAATTTTTGAAGCATAGCCAATAAAAAATAGAAGAAGGAATGTATTGACACTATTAACAAAGGCATTTTGGACACTGGCTCCTAGATAAGCTACAATTTGATTTTTCCATTTCAGCATGAGAAACTGAAAGAGTTTCCTGCATTCTTAAGTGCAGGTTTTGATATTAATTTTCAGAACCTTCCGCCACTTACAACATGCTGTCCTCCTCCTACACAATTTAGTTGTTTCACAATTGTATTGCACAGCAGACAAATTTCCTGTAAGTTTACAAATAATGCAGGTCTTTGGTGCTTTTAGAAAGCACCTGGAAGTCTGAGCTTACAGCCCATCTGACGATTTCTTTTTTTGTGGATGAAAATTGTTTGTGGACTTTTCCCTAATTTGTCAATGAGATGATCAAGTAAATGGTGTCAAAAACCCAGCAACCCTAGAAATAGTTTATTTCACACATTTAATTGCATTTCTTGAAACACGTTTGTTGGCAAAATCTGCATTTGGGGGCTTTGAATAGGTGAAGATTAAAGTCATGCAGAATGATCATTGCACTCTCCTAGTTTCTGTTTTGTTTTTCCTTTTGAGCAATTTTTTGTGTTAGAAATGTCAACATTGAAATGAGATGTGGCTGTGCCTCCCTTTCTGAGCAGGTGCCAGGTGCAGAGGAGCCTGTCCCAGGGGAGCCTCTCCTCTCCTCTCCTCTCCTCTCCTCTCCTCTCCTCTCCTCTCCTCTCCTCTCCTCTCCCAGTGCTCCCAAGGAGGGGCAGAGCCAGTGCCTGACCCAGCCGCCTAAAATTAGACCCTGATGTCACCCCCAGAGCTAAGCCCCAACTACTCAACTTTCAGAAAACTGCTTTTGTTGTTGCTTGATGCCTGCTGGTCCACTGAGCAAGCAGGTATCAGGGCTAATCCTAAAAATGCATGGTTATTTTTACAGTGACCTTTCCAAACAACCTGGAAGTGGTGTCATTGGGATCAGACCAGTGTTGGAAGTTCATTCGGCTCATGTCACTCTGCATTTGCCTCCAAAACATTTCATCAAGTATTCCAAGAACTTGTTTAATACAATTAATTTAAGTCAAGACTACCTTTTTTTCCATTTGGAAATAATATCATCATATGTTTTGGCTTTGAAAAAAACAAAGAAAGGAAATGTTTAACTATTAGACTTTTTAAACTATTTTGATTTTTTAAGGGTTGACATTACAAGGTCTATCTTAATCAGAATGGAAAAATCACTGTTTAGTTGTCACTTAAACTTTACCCTTTAAACTTTAAATATCCCAGTGTTACTTTTTCTGATGCTGTAGTTCTTTTCGAAATACTTCTATGGGACTTGAAATGCATGTAAGAAAAACATGTATTATTTACAGAAATAACTTAAAACTAATAGTATTCTGAAAAAAACCCCAAACAAGCTACCCTGTACTTGAAAGCATTTTGATAATGAAACAGAACAATTTAAAAACTAAAAAAAAAAAAAACAAAAAACAAAAAAACCCCACAAAACAATTTGGAAAGGAAGTAATTTGTATAACTAGCAAATATTTAAATAGAACAGGACTATTTCCTGCAGCGTAGGATCCTTTGCAGAGTGTTTCAAACAGTTGAACTCACAACAGGAAGTAATTTGCTGTTGAAAATAAGATCACATGAAACTCACTGCCTATAGTGATAAAAGGGAAGTGCCTCACTTGGTGGAACTTCTGGTTAATGTGAGGCATCAGAGCAGGTTAGTGGCACTGTGTGTTTTAAATTAGGTTGGGATGTCTGAAACAGGAGCAGAGTAGATATGACAATCCCATGGAGCAAGCATTAAATGAACAAAGGTCCCACTGGGCATCAGATTATGTGAAATGGCTGTTTGAAAACATTAAAACCCTTATAGGGGCTGGGAGTGTGGAACCAATCAAACAAAGATGTTATAGATCTCTGCACTGTCACACACAGGGAAATAATTGATGACAGTGAATAAAATTCTTTCTAAGTTCCTGAGCAGGCCAAGGTGTAGGTATGGACCTTTGAGGAGAAAAATTAAACAACTTGATAACCCTTTACTTATTTCCTCTAAAGTAGCCACTGTCAGGATGATGTTTGAGGATACCTGATCGTGCACTTGGACAGAGTAAACCAGGATACTTCTAAATTTGGGATACTGCCCTTTCAGGTGGCAATAGGGCAGTCTTTTTCAGAGGCTGAAGAAAAATTAAATTCTTAATATTAAACAGTGCAGAAGGATTAACATATTTTTGGAGGTGATGCACAAAGTCACTCCTGTCAGCTGTATCAGCTGCTCCTTGTGTCCAATCTACAAATTGCTTCTATAACACAGTGTACTGCAATAAACCTCAGTATATTTGATGCTGTGCCTGTTTCATGGGCTTTTTTTACTACATTGTCACCTTTGAAGGACTTCTGGGACTTTCAAGATTGGAGCTGCTGCTTAACCCACCATCCTTACATTCCTAGAGAGTTTGAGGCAGGGTTACTGCTTTTCCAAAGCAACTTCTTTTCTTAAGGTCTAATGCCAAAATCAGTAGGAAGTTTTGGGGTGATTTTGGTAGTGCATGTCTGAGACACATTTGATCTGTTGGTCCATCTTTGTGAGGAATCACTCTTAGGAAATGCTTACCTTTATTTATTCATTCTCTGGTACTGCCAGGAATCTTTGACTGGGTTTGGATGATGTACTTGGGCATTCAACAGCAGATTCAAGAATGTGGTCATCTGCTCCAATCTGCATCTAATTCCCCAGTGTGATAGTGTGGTGTTTTCCTGACACATCTGTCTCTGCTAATGTACTCTTGAATTCAGCAAAAGAAATTTAGCTCTATGCTCCTGTGTTAAATTATTATTATAATCTGAATTTTAATTAAATCTCTGCTATATAAACATGACATTTTAATGCTCTTGGTAATAAAATAGTATTTTATTTTAAGTAAGTCACTAGAAAGATGTTATAATAGTTAATATCAAGTGTATTTGCACTCATTCTAGGGGGAGAAATGATATAATACAGTGGTATGATTTATCTTTTTTTTTAATAACTATATCCTAGTATGCCCATACATATGTAAAATAAATACATTCCTGCATTAGTCACAAGAGCTTTGTGAGTGGAAATGGTGCTGCTTGAGTCATGTGGGTGATTTTGCCAGGAGACAGCCAGTGCCTTCCCTCCCTGCTCTCACTGAGATCAGCTGCACTCTGGAGTCCCCTGGAGTTACCTGGCCCTGAATTAGCTGCTCCCTGGTTTGCCCAGGGTGTCAGCATTGCCCTGCTGGGAGCTGTGCCTGCTCTAAAAGATGAGGATCTTCAGGGGAAGTGGATTCCAGCCCAAGCATGAACAGTTTGTGCAGTTTAAGAAATTTGTCTCTTTTTGTTGCTTTGCCCAGAATCCCAAAACAACAAGCTTGGATTTTGCTACTGGGACCATCTCAAAACACACATGATGAAATGGTTTAATTCCCAAAGTCCTGCACACTTGAGACTCTCATTAAAATGGAGATTACCAATAGAGTGAAACTAGTTGAAGTTTTGCTTTCCACAACACTTGTTAATTTTGCAGTTTCTATTCCAAATCATCATTGTCCAAATACTTTCCTTTAATCACAACATGCCATGCTGACACAGTTATTTACTTAGTAATCATGCCATACCTCAACATTTATGCATATTCATGGCACCACAGAAAAAATTATGGTATAAAAGTTGCTTCAGACCAATGCAATCACATACACTGAAAATTTAAATGGGTATTACACAATTATTTATTCAGCCTTTAAAAGGGGAAAAATCAGTTACCAAAGCAACTGCTATATTGTGTGTAACTAATGCTATTTTTAAGATAAAGGACATTGGTAAGGCACACATATCAGTATCTTTAGAAGCATGTATACACTTTGCAAAGAGGAAAAACAACAGGACTATTATAATCACTGAATTTGTAAAAAGAAGAAGTTAGGACCTGTTTGCTGAGTATTTCCTTATGACTGAGTTTTATCACCATGCTTTTACAGCATTTAAAGTCTTCTGACAAGACTTTTAAGTAATATTCAGGGGAAAAAAAAAAACAGAGAGAAATAGTAATATGCAACAGCAAGAGAAATATATTTGTGTTCAGGGTAACTCTAGCAGATCAAACAGCATTTGCAATCCAAAGCATGCAGCCAAACACACAACATTTATACCATTGCAGAAGACTCTCCATAAATACAGGCTATGTGGAATCATTTTCTTCCTTTCTTTTCTGTTCCACCAGTAGAATACTGCCCTATCCCTGCTCTGAGAGTTGGGAACATAATGTGTTCTGTATTCCTTGTCACAGAGCAAATGCTTGAGGCTGAAGATGTTTGCATATCACTGTTATGGGCTGAACAACCATGATTCTGTGTCAGAGTGGAAACTAATAGCACATGACGTAAGCTTCAGTAAGTCATTTTTGTCCTAAGTGCACTCATAACCAACTTACAGACTTTTAAAATGCCTGGTTTTACTTTTTGTTCTGGCAGTCCAAAGGGCACACAAGGATTTTGAAGAAGAGCAGGGTTTCATTAATCATATTTTAAATTTTTCTGTTAACATCCTGTTCATGAATAGACTGACATTTCCTTGCACTCCAGAACTGTTTACAAAATAAGTTTCAAAAAATATCCTGGTCCCTGGCTCACTACAGCTGATACATTGTGAATGTTGATCAAAGTCCTTCAGGTGGGATAAGTGAAGTGATGCTGTGCTGGATGTTATGGCTTGCTTCAAATGCCTTTTGTGAACATGAAGGGTTATGAATATGAATATATCTTTCTTTTAGTATTAGACAAAAATCTGTATTCAGAAACCTTGGAAAACTTGGCTTGAAGAATGCCTGCAACTTGAACCTTCTGTCTTTGAACATTCAAAATACAGCAATAGTGAAACTGGAGCTAGTGGAGATACTCTGATGGTCTAAATTAAAGTTATCATGTACTGGAACAAGTGTTTTTCTTATGGGGAAAAATTAATTATGAACAGTTTGCCCAAAGTTAAATGCTGCTTCACCTCTTTGAAAGATCAGACCATTCAGAGTCTGGGTTACTCAAACAGTTGCTGCTGTGATTCTGTAGCTGAAGAGCAGGGCCCAAAATGAGCCCCCAAGAAATGCTGAGCTGATGCAAAGGAGGGATCCCCTCTCCCAAAGGAAGTTTTCTGGATTTTATTGTAAAGGAGCATTTTCCCAGCCCTGGGTAAGAAATTCAGAGCTGTGTAAATAAGCCAACTTGCAATGAAAGAAGTGCACCTGGGTTTTTCTGCAACTCATAGTGATCCAGTCTGTTCAGTTAGAAATAGAGTTGATTTATGTGATATTATCAATCTATCCAGTAAGTTCTTCAGTCATTTCTGTTGCTGGCTGAATAAGGCTTCCAATCATCTGCTGTCCAATTTGATGAATAACAGCAATGTCTGAGCCCGTGGCTAATCCAGTATTAGTCATTTCTCTGCTCAGGTGTGGTATCAGTTCCTCAGTTCAGGGATGGTTGTCTGTGGAGAGGTATTTTGCGAGAAGCACGAGCCATGGATCAGTGCATGCATCCTTTCTGTGGCTCAGCTCTGCAGAATACTGCAGCAGAACTGGTGTCCCTGATATCAGGATCAAAATCCACAGCAGGCAAGTCATCCAGGTCCATGCAGAACTCTCTGTTTTCTCTACAAATTGGATAAATCCTGTTGGTCTCTTATAGAAAGTGAGTTGAAATATTTGAAGATGCTTCATTGCGTATAATATGCCTCCACAGGACTGGAAAAGGATAATCTGGATTAGGAATCCAGGAGTGTGAGACTTTCCCCAGAAAGAGGAGGATGAGAGAAATAGTGTTAGAAAAGATGCATCTCTTTTAATTTGTCTTTATTCCCTAACTGTGGATATTAAGAGCTTTTCCTGGCTCCCTCTGCTGGCTATGAAGCTGGTTCAGCTTTTTTTTTTTCTTTCCTTTCATTTTTTTTTTCCATGACAGTATTATTTTTGCTGATTAAAATAGCTATGACAGCTTTGTGTCTGTCTCAGCCTCCCTCCCTCCCCCCCATGTTGTCTTACACATTCTTCTCTGCTTAAATACACAATTGTTTTTATGACTAATTCCTCTTTTCCCCTCTAAGATTTTTGTGATACATGTTTAAAAATGAACCAATCCTTTTAAAAAGCATTAATTACTCCAAGTACATAAACAAGGGGAAAAAAAGGACAAAAACCTGTGAAGTTCATAAAATATTAAACAGTAATTTCCAGCATGACCTAACTTTTTGTTAATGCTGAATTTAAATAATGAAAGAAAATAATAACAGCAACATAGCAGCAGCTGCCCCAAACATGAAATGTTTGTATTATGCTTTATGTAATGCCTGTTTTCTAATCACTTGAGATTTGAAATACTGCACCTGCTCTGTAGTACTTAAGCAACAGTAGTACTTTGGCCTGACATTGAATTTCCATCTCTAGAAAATTTAGGTATAAACTGATGAAATCTGACAGTTCTCCTGTAGAGCAGGTAGTAAGTACCACACAGATGGATCCCAGAGCATCCCCAGCCCACAGAAGGGGACACTACTCTGTTAAGGTTTAGCAAAATATCAAGTCAAAGCAAAACCCAGCACTTGCTCAGACATTCATTTTTCCCTGTGAATTCCAGCATCTAGGTGTAGTTTTGGACTTCACCTGTGACTGATCACAGTTATTATTGTCTGGCTGGGCTTTAGCACACTCAGAGGCACAGGGGGTCTGCTTGGGTTTTGAGTTTGCTTGGCCACAGCCCCAGCCCTGTTTCAAGGCTCTGCTGAAGCAGCACCAACAGGGGCTGACCTTGCCTGGAAAACCTTGCCTGGAAAACCAGCAAGAACTGCAGCAGCTGCATGCCCCAACTTCCTCTGCTCCCACCTGGAAATCATCCTCAAATTAACGTCACTCTTCCCTTCTGAGAGTCACCTCCCCAGAGATGGGCTCCTGTCTGTCTCTGCCTTTGGTGAAGCCCTTTGTGTGGGAAACAAGCTCCTGGGCTAAAGTTTTGTTGTCTGCCATTTTTAACACTCCTTGGTGACTCAGCCCAAGTCCTGTGGGAATTCTTAAACCACTCTGAGGGTTTTGAAAATGTTGCCTTGTACCTGTGAGGCTCCCTGTGTTCCCAGAGTTAATGGGCAAATCTGTTAGCAGTAGGCAGAAAATTCTATTAAGATTCTTGTATTAGTCTTGCTGTTATAATATATGGATGCTGCAGGATCTTGAATGTGTCTACACTTACAGCTTCCTGCTGAGATGATAATATTGCTTGGGTTAAAAGCTAAGTGGCTTTGTGTATGTACACACTCCAGTCAAATATATGGTTGTTAATAATCTGTGTAGATGAATGGAAAAGAGTTTCAAATGTGATCATGCAGAGCATCACTTTGGTGAGAAATTCATGTTTGGCTTGGGATTCAACCTGGGTTGAAGATTCCACTTTTGTCTTAAATTTAGGCTGCTGTTCACTTAGCACTTTTTGGTTGTTTTTATCCTCATTAACAAGGGGATATAAACTCAACCTTGAAAGTATTTCTTGAAAATTTTATATAAAATACTTTCTTAGATGTAAAATTGAATTTTTTACTAAGTGAAAATATTAAGTTTTTCATAAAGTAAAAGAACTGCTATGAAAATGATAAAAATATAGAAAATTGATGAAATAACTTGAGAGTTTTAATTTTTTGACAGAAAATCTACATTTTTAGTGATTGGGGAAGAAAGAGAGAAGACAGCAAATGCTGAGCTATTCCAACTCCTCTTCCACCAGCCATGGAAATTGACTTTGGGTGTTGCTCTTTTTCATGAGTGGTGTCCAGGCATAAAATCTGAGATCCTGACCTGATCCTGCAGCCCTGGTGTGAGAGCTGGAGTGGTGTCAGCTGAGCACTGCAGCCCAAGCTCACCCAGGAGAGTTTTAGAAAAGTGCATGCTAATATTGAGTCAGGCTTTGCCTGCTAAAAAGAACTTGATTTCTAGATTTTCACCAAGAGGACAGTGCCATCAGACCTTAATAATCACTGTCCTTTCTAATTGAATGTCAGCTTCCCTTATCTGACCTTTTACAAGAACAGATCACACAGTAGAGGAGGTGAGTTTATAAAGTCCCCTAAGTATTGAATAATTTCCCAAATTCACTTCTGCTTGCATACAAGGAATGATTTTAACACCTCATTCGGAACTTGATAATAATTGATATATATAATGCCATAAATCAGTTCTAAGATATCAAACCACAAAATTAAATCAGTGAAGTTACAGAGCTGAATTGTTACTGCTGTACAGATGCTCATGGTTTGGTCAGGTGTCCATCACCCCACCTGGTTTCCTTTGCCCCTTTCTGTCAGGCATTTGCTGCACTGACTTTTGCTGGAAAAGCTCCTGAGTTTCCAGAGCCCAGGGCAACAGGATCCTGTCTGCTCAGGTAATGAAAAGCTGAAGCTTGATGACAATTTACATTCACTTCAGTCTATTTGGATAAAACACCATAAGTGGTGTGAATTTCATACAATATATTTCCTACAAAGCTCAATAAAGAGAGATTTAACCTGCTCATATTTTAGCAAGTGTTTCCAGTGCATCTTATGCCTGATTCTGCTTACAAACTTTCAAACACTTATCATTGCATTTTCTGTTCAAGCCAATGCAAGGAGCAGAGTCTGTCACTCGGTTGAAGATTTGTGTCTGATTCCTCACATTTTTTTGAATTATCATTATCATATTAAGAGCATTTCTGATGGAAACAAGATGGCTGGTCAGGGTCAAGGGCAACAATAGGCCAACCTCTCAGAAAAGTGATTGCCTTTAGGTGTGTGTGTGTGAGATTTTTCCTTGTAACTGATTTTTATTCAGAAGGGGAATCTTTGAAATATTAAACCACAGTTCTTCCAGCTGCTGGGCTTTTTCTGCTTTTCATGGGTGCTGTGTGTGATAGAGCTGTCTTTTCACCAAGGCTTCTCATGTGACAGATGATATCTCTGTGTTGCCCTGCTGTTTAATGTGAAGCAAATGGGATGGCTTATCTAATGTGACAGGTACAGTGGTGTGTTGTCAAAGCTGTGACAGGACTGACCAGGATTATCTGGATGAGCGGTCATCATGATGCTGCAGCATGGAAGGTGTGGGCCTCATGGATAAACTGCAGTACAATGAGATCTAGGGCCACTGGAGTGGAAAAGATGAGGCTGGCTAGATGCTAATGTGCTCTATAAAGACATCAGACACTGAGGAGTGGAATTAGGATAAAGGTTTTGGGGGTGGTGGTAAGTAGTGGAGGAGGTATGAAATTCATACCTCTTGGAAAATCTGGTAGGCATTATTTGCAATAAAACAGGATGCAAGTTCATTTTTCTGCAGTTAGGCAGATGTCTGTGCAGACTGCTGCTCTGCATTTTTGGGACTCAGTGGAGGCTTCTCCCAGTGCTCAGGCTGATAAGGTGCAGAGGCAAGCGACTGAGCAGCCAACAGGATGAGATATTTTCACTCAATATAATTGCAAGCAAATGAGCCAAGCATGTCCATAGTTTAAAAGTTGGTTTGTTATGTGGCTGCACTGTCCAGTGTGAAATGAGAGTGACATTACTGTAGCACTGATAGAACATAAAATTTTGCTGTTACAGCTATGATTTTCACAAGGGCCTCCCAGTGCCACATTATGGGCATTCATTGGGGAATGATTTTTTCAAATTGTGGTCTGTGTTTCAGCAATAGAAATGAGCAGAAAGAAGGAGCTGGACATGCTCAGGAGCATTTGAGTGTGACAGCCCAGCAGGCTGCAAGGCTTTAGCCAGTGTTTCACAGCATTTTCTTGAACCTGCATCTTCCCAAGCCAACAGATGGACAAACCCCAAAGCTCTCAACTGCAGGAAAGCTCACAAGGCTCTTCTGCAGGAAAACTTGCAGCATCCAAGCCATCAGGTGTCTGTCATGAGACAGAAGCTGAACTGGCAGCCTGTCTCACACCTTCTCCAGTGGCAGCACTGCTGCTGTGGTGTGATTGGAAGGGTACATTTCAGTTTCTTTCCAAAGAGCATCTCTGTGTCACAATGTAGAGACTTTTCATGGTTTGTAAACATGGAAAGAGTTTACATCTTGGGTATTCAGAGAAATGGTTTTTCTGCCTACTCTCTCTGGCCTGAGGAGAATTTATCTACATCACAACCTACTTGGCTTTTCTTGCATCCTAGTGCTTCTGTCTCACTCTGAATGATCTAGCCTTGTCTTTAGTCACTTCTGTTTCTCTGTTTCAAGGTCATTGGCACTGGGATGTTGTGGATTTCAGTCAGTACCAGCTTGCTGTTCTGCTATTGAGTTCATTTCCCAATAAAACCAGTGTAATGATTAAATACAGCTTCCTTATACCTTAGTGACCAGAATGATGTCAAATGTGCTGTGATTATCCACAGGAGCATCTGTGGGGTCTGGGAAACAGAGATGAGATGGCTCGCTGCTATTTTTGGCACTGATGCTTGGTATTTCTTCCACTTGCAGACCCTCTGTGCCATTTTCTGATGACAAAACTGATCCCTGAGGGCACAATTGATATTAATGAGATGTAAATGGCAGATGAGGTGACAGATGACAGTGTCATCAACCAAAGAAATAAAGAACAGTATCATGAATAAGCACAAAACAGTCAGAAGACATAAATGAAGTGTATATAGTATTGTTGAACAGGGTTTTTTTGAAAGGTAATGCATTGGAAAAAGAGATAATCAGAGCATGAAATATTAGCATGAAATGACTCTGACTATTGTAGCCCTTAGCAAACATTTTTCGGGGTATTTATTGTAGGAGACTGAGTAAAAGAAAGATTATTCATTTATTTATTTAAGAGTGACAGTGACAGAAGAGGTGTGACAATGGAAACAGGTATTATGCACTTGCTGGTTAGGAAAGAAAGGTTTGATGTTTTCATGGGTCACCACATGAATAAAAGAGGAGAACGAAAGATGATATTTAGCAAAGGTCATGAAAGCTTTAATCTGGGAGCCTAAGACATGTGTCTTGGCATGTTAAATAATCCTGAAGCCTGGTAGAAGATGAGATTTTCACAAGGACTCTGTCTTGATGTTTACAGACTGATTCACACCTGTCCAACCACTGCCAATCCATCTAATTTTTTTAATCACTAAAACATGTAAAAGCTGCTGTCTAACTGGTGCCCTTAGAAGCCCAGATTTGAGTAATGGGCTGAGCTTATGAAGATTCCATATGGATAATTTATTTTCCCCCTCATTCTCACCTATATACTCCAGACATTTTGTCTTTTTTAATTTTTATTTTTTAATACCCCATTGGGTTTCTATAGATTTCTGGCTCCAGCTCTGCCTGGTCAGAGCTGTTAATCCTCCCTTCTGCCCTTGCCACGGTGCCCTTTCCTGCAGAGAGTTATTTTGGAAGCACAGCTGCAAAAAGCAAACAGAAATTTACCTTTGCCCCACACTTTATTTAAAATGTGCTGTTCTGCCTCACTGGGGCACAGGAGTCACTTCTCTGGGGTGACATGGAGCCTTTCCAGCTCCGCAGAACCTCTGCAATAACATCTCTGTGTATTTTTTCCCTTCTCTGTCGTCTCCTCCTCTTCCTTTTTCCTCTCAGCTCAACCTTGGAGAGAGAAGTTCCAGTGAGCCATACAGGAGGTTAATGCTCTTGGCTGTACATGACAAAATGGTGCTGTTATTATTAACAGGAGTGGTGTCAAGTTTATAACATGTTCCTGTATCAATTAGATGATGTATGGGATTATCATTAAGTTCTGTGCACATGTTCTCTTTATTATTTCCTTAATTAATAATGACTGTCTTCAGTGCCTCATTGATGCTTTTGTAATAGCTCCTGAAATTTAGATGGTTAGCACATTTGATTGAATTTCTTTTCAGCTGGAACTTCTGTGTAGTGTAACTTAAAATGTAGCTTTTTTGGTTAATACCTATATTTTTTGTTGTGTATGATACCCAGTAATTTTATGTTGCAAAAATATCTTGCTAAGTTCCAGAGGGGAGAGATTGATACACTTGCTGTCATGTGGGTTTATGACTCAGCTTCATTAAGGCCTGGTGAAGTTTGGACACCCTTTGTGCCTCAATAGAAGGAAAAATTCCCTGTTACTGGATTTAGCCAGGGAGCTGCATTTCTGTTATTTCTCCAGGAACGGTATCAGTTGGATCCCTCTCCTCTTAAGTCACTGGCTTGAATCAGCTGGATCAACTTCTTTTGGTATAAGTGGGAGTTAGAGTGGGTTGGAGTTGCATAAATTACTACATGTGGCTGACAGTAGACTATAGAATTTGAATTCTTTTTGTATTTTTTTTCTGCTAAAAACTAAAAAAAAAAAAAAAGATTGAAAAATACCATGTCATTAAAATTCAAATATTAAATATTTTACTGTCAGGAAAAATACAAGTCATGTCTTATTAATTCTTGGTCTGTTGCTTGTCAGGAGTCATTGTTCTTATTTGGCATTTGAGATTAAATCTCTATTACTTGCTCTCACAGGTCACACCAAGTATCTATTTGATTGGAAGACCCAAAACTTTTAGAGGCTTGTTTCTGATGTGGATGCTTAAATTAAAAATTCATAGTTCACTTTCCTCAGCTGCTGTGCAACATTCCTTTAAAATTTAGTGTTCCAGTGAGCAATCTTCATTTGATACAATATTCATGGATGGTAATCACAGAAGGTTGCAATGCAGTCAGAGCAGATTTGTTTGGAAGTTCAATGGCATTTGTTTGGGAGCCTTTGCTGAGTGCTTGTTCCTCACTCCCTGATGCTCTGTGGTAAATTCCCCACTTCTGTTCTTTGGCTTGGGGAGTTTCCCCTGGGCTTCTTATTCTGGCACAGATGTGTTACTCAGCATCCTGAGAATTTGTCCTTTAAAACTGGGGAGCTGGAGTGGTTTGGCTTTCCTTGTAGTGCCTGCAATAAAACCTGTTTGCTTTGGTTTGATAGCACAGCATTGCATTGGTAATCTGATTCCTGATTCAGTCAATGGATCTGTCACTCTGTGGACAGCAAAATTCCTTAATTTAGTTGTCATGGCTTGGATTAATTCAACAGGCTTTGGCATTAGTGCTGGATTCAGGTGCTACTATTTATCTAACTTGTGTGCTCTGGAAATCTCTACTGGCACAAGTAGGAAGAGATGAGTACAGCAAAACACTGTGCTTTTTCCAAACAGCCCTTGGTCTTATGATTTGACAAAATTCATTTTGAGAGAGTTTTGTTGCAAGCTTACAGAATGAAATTGGCAACTCATCCTCAGTTCCCTTAGGGTGATATCTTCAGTGATTTATGTAAAAGTCTGTGTAGCTGAATATGTGGAGAGATTATTTTTGACATTCCTGCCTTGGATAAATGATGCAGTTTGAATGGCTGGGTACACCAGTTCTCAGGTGGCACAGATTTTTGCCATGTAAAGAATAACGATAGTTAATACACGTTTTCACAGTTAATTATTTTAAATGTATTTCTATTTGCTTTTCTAATCAGAAGTATCATTTTCTTGCATCTTGAATTTAAGTGATTGTGAGGAGTTTCAATCACAGGTGTTTAAAGAACTGTATAAGGTTGAAATAAATGAATAAAATGGAAAGATTTATTCTGTTCCCCTTTTTATTCTGTAGGAACTCACCTGTTTCAAGTGCTGGGGTTACACAGAGATTTGGTTGGGAAATTCTGGCAGGACATATAGGTACAGACCTGATAAGTATCTAGAAAATCCAGTGTGCTTGCCTAAAACTTCCTAAACCAAGGCTGAACACAAGGGCATTTTTATCTCTAGATTTCTCCCCTCTATAAAACTATTCATAGACATACTTATCTGAAGCCAATATTTACCCATGTCCTGGTTCTATTTTTAAAAATTATTTGTTTCTTTTCTATTTCCTTTTGGAATATGTTGCATGGACTCTCACCTCCCTCATCACAAGTGATTCAGCAGGACTCAGTGTTTTCACTGAGCACTGATACATGTTCTACACACAGGCAGCTGGAAACTCTCTCTGCTCTGCCTGCTTTCTTTTGAATTTATTGTCGAGCCTCTTTTTGCTGCCTTGCTCACTAACTGAGCCCTGCCCCTGATTCCTCAGGGGCTCCTTGCCCTAATCAGGTTGATTTCTTGATCCAATTCACTTAGTGGAGTTGCCAATAATGTCATTTAATTTGGGGCACCAGTACCGTGTTCCTTTCCCTCTGACACCCTTGTTTACTTTTCTTCTCACCACTGTGTCATGAGTGGGGTCTCATGGCTGAGGAGCAGCCAGCTCAGCTCCTGTCCCAGTGAATATTCCAGAAATATTGGTTTTCTTTGACACCCACCTGCTACTCCACTCCCTCGCTGTTGTTCCCTCATCATGTAAATGTCTGCTTGGATTTAATATGCAAATATACTCCAGGAGCTCTGCTGTCACAGCCCTGGCAGGACTCTGAATAAAACAGGCTCTGACTTGGAGTGGCTGCTCTTAGGAAAAAGCATTGCAGAGGAGCACGGTATGGATGAGGTATAAATGAGTCATTTAAAGCCATTCCTTGTCTCTTTTTTCTGTGAACCAAATGTGTTTTTGAGCTGAAAGAATAAATGTGACACAAATCTGGAAAGGAGACTCTGGATCATTGTGGCACTGCCTGGTTTCCCTAGCGTGGCAGACTGCTCATGGTATGGTTGCTTGACAGGAGTAAGTTCTTGGTTTGCCTACACACTTGAAACTGAACCAAGTGACTTTCCTGTTTTCTTAACACATGATCAGCAAACATAACTCTTGTTACACTACATACCTAATTCCCATCATATT
Organism: Melozone crissalis; assembly: GCF_028551555.1. Lineage (NCBI taxonomy): Eukaryota > Metazoa > Chordata > Aves > Passeriformes > Passerellidae > Melozone > Melozone crissalis. The sequence continues at coordinate 5,078,890 of NW_026535785.1, forward strand.
GTCAGTTGTGCCCTGACATAATGTGTAAAGACACAGAGGATCGTTTCTTGGGTAGATGGAAGCGGGTGAGGATGAGAGGTATTCTGGCAGCCAGGCACTGGCATTCCAAGCTCTCTTCTCCACCCCTGAACAGAAGAAACTGTGCTTGTATGAGTTCCTGAGTAGGTAATTTGTAAGAAAGGCAGAGTTCTGGCTGAGACAGAGAAAGCGTGTGAGGACACAACAGAGAGATTTCCAAGGAAGAGCTTCTGGTGGAGTTGCATCATACCTATTATTGGGAAAAAAAAGTCATCATGTTTCTTGCTCTTTCTCTTCAGTGGGGGCAGTTTTAGCTTTCCAGTATCAACTGCACAGACCACAGGGTAATGGATCAGCATTAGTGAGCCTGCCAGGGCAATGCAGGATACAAGCAGCATTTCCTAGATGGACTAAACCAGTTTACACAGATAATAAGGTAAGGACAGGTCCCAAAGTCTCCAGCTGTGGCTGTGCCATGCACAAATGACCAAGGGAAAGCTAAATGTGCTGTTCCACACAGCATGCCAGGGGCACAGCTGAAGAGACAAAGCAGTCTGTTCACTCATGGCTGTTCTGTTCTCCCTTGGACCACCCTGACTTTCCTTGCAAACAGAGACTGAAGAAATTAATGTCTGGGAAATAGATGCTTCCCATGCTTGTGTCTGTAGAACTGTTTGCAAAACAAGTGAGTCCAAGCAGACATACTCACTCCAAATCTTAAAAAAGAAACAGTTAAGGCTCATTCTGTTGGTAGATTATCTGAGGGGATTATCTCCCTGTGAGAATCCTGGTCAGCAGTGAGGGCTGCAGCAGTGCCTTTGAGCTGTGTCAGGATGTGTGGATGTGCTGGCTGGGCAGCTTGATTGGGCGATATTGGCTTTTTGTGAGTACAAAGTCCTAAACCACCTAACATAATTAGTTTAAGTAGCGGCTAAAATAAATAAATTAATCTATTACACTACAGTGATTATTTACTGATTTTTAAAAATACTAAGGTCCTGATATTCCATTGCTTTGAAAGTTCAAGAAGACACTGTGCATTTCTGACATTCTTTTCTAATTTTCAGAAAAGACTGATGAAAATGAATGATATCTGGTGAGAACAGAAATGTTAATGTGCTGTTCAAGACAAGTTAAAACAGGGAAAGGCAAATGATAGCAATGAGTCAGCCTTTCAGAGAAAATAACTAGACCAGACCTTTAGTCTGGGTGACACTATCACAACTCACTCAACTAGAAAAGTCCTGTACCAAAGGCCTTTTCTGAACATATCAGGGAGATAAAAATGCAAAATGTAGTAGCCATATATATAGAGAAGGATCAAGGGAAGAGTTAGGAAAAACAAAAGAGCTGCAAATCTAATTTCAGATGTGAGGAAGATGTTAGACCCATAAATAAATTATGGCTATGGAGCATTCAGAACTGTAGAATTAATTATAGTCTTAATAGAAGTCTGAGAGCAAGAGCCTGCTGTGAAGGCATTACAAGGCTAATTAAGGCCATTCTTGGAAACACAACACTTAACAAAATAAAATCTTTTAATGACTTGGTAATGCTGGTGCAGAAACCTTGCATGGAGTTAGCAAGTACGAAGGAAAGATGGGTGCCTGGGGCACACTCAAATTTTATTTTCTGTGTTGAACATCTATCCTAAAATTGAGGCCTATTTCTGTGGAAATAGGTTCAGATCGGTTTTTTTGACATGTTTTAACATTCATATTTTTACTGTCTCCTTTAGTCAAAATTGTTCAGATTGGTCGCTATGAAGCTAATGTGGATTTATGGCCTATATGAACAAACTGCAGTTGGAATATAACACCAAATATTTGGGAGATAAATTTAAAGGCTGCATTATTTCAATCTGTCTGGAGTAAGGAGGTTTTTTTTTTGTTTTTTTTTTTTTTTGAGTTAATTATTTTCTATGAGCAGGAGAAGAACTCTTAAAATAGAAATTACACTAGATTTTGTGGACTGGGTAGCAGGGACTGTTTTTCCAAAGTGTGAATTCAATTACAGGCAGTAGTGAGAAATGTGATGTTACAAATCTAATTGATAGGCAATTTGTTAAGGATGTAGTAGATTTGCTCAGTTCTTTCATCCTGCAAGTACAATATGTTCTTGTGTAATTTTACTCAAGTGATCAATTTAAATTATAAGATTAGAAACAAATAGACATCTGTGGGCAGTATTGATGTGTCATACTCCCAAACCTGACATCCAGGATGGGATGCTGGTAATAATGGTTGGTATAATTATGATTCAGTTCTGCTTGTTTATTTCTGAGAGGTTAAATGATCACAGACTGGCTGCAGTCTGGTGCAATGGGTGAAGCAAGGAGAGATGTGGTCAGAATCATCAGTAAATGTAAAAATAGATTTCAGATTTAGTTGAGCTTACTGAAGACTGTTAAGGCTGATATAACTCAGTTTCTTTCAGCCAAGGTTCATAAACATCCTGTGTTCCTCTAAACTATTGCTGTGGCAAGGTGACATACAGAAAATGCTGCAGATTTTGTGTCTGCAGATAATTGGAACTGTGCCACAGTGCTTTTCCCTTTCATTTTGTTTGAGAGTCTAGAATCTCCAAATCAGGAGTATTAGAACATCTGGACACCAGTTGCTGGCATTAGGTGCTGTTGCTCACAGCAAAAGCTAAAAATCAGTATAAAACCTTTGGGGTTCTAATTACAGGAGAACACTCCCTCTGAGACAGAGTCACACACGCTGCCCTGCTCTGTGAGTTTCCTATTTTCTCAGTTAACATCTGTAAATAACTTTCAGCTTGTCCCTATTGATTCCCCAGCTGCTCTATCTCCCTTGTTGCTCGTGTCAGAGACAGATGAGTCTCGAGGGGAGCATGAGAAGGCTGGAACAGAACGCCTGCAAACCCCCACAGAGCAGGCAGGATGTTCCAGTTGGTCACCAGGAGGATCCTTCTGGTGCCCAGAGAGTCTGGAAGTTCATTGAGATCATACAGGTTTTCTGCATATCCATCCTGAACAATTACACTTGAGGAAAGGAAAAACTAAGAGTTTACTCTGTGTTCAAAGGTAAATGGTCTTCCTCTTCCTTTTTTCATTGTGTTTCCTCTGCATGTTTTCGCTTCCCACTCATTGAATTCAGTAGCAAAACTCAAGTTGGCTTAAGTGGAACAAGATCAGTTCCCATGCCAGGAGGAATTATAATGTAATAATGATAATCTGAAATTTAGTTTTTTATGTAATGATAATGTGGAATGTTCAGGATTGTATTTACCTGTGAAGTCTGTCTGGTGTTATGAAGCTCTTATCTGATAACGTTTTCCCCTGTGGATGTGGGATTATCCACAGGCTGTGTATTTCACAGTGATATTATATTGGAGGGTCAGTAAACATTAGAATCTATTCCAGTCTGAGCAGTGGACAGTTGTTGGTTAAATAAAAATAACTTCCAGGTTTGTCCTCAGCTATTTGGGAGGTGGTACTTCCTCTGGAAACTGGATTACAAGACTGTGTGTTGAGACTGGGTCTGGCACACAGATACCTGCTAGGTAGAGGAATGCAGATAATCTCTGAGAAAGGGAGCAGACACTGAGAGCTGTGCTGTGTTGGTAGGAGGAATGTTTTTAGCTGCAGGACCAGCTAGCCTGGAAAGACCAAAGCAAAGGAGAGGAGGGTTTGTGAACCAGGGATCAAGGTATATACAGGGGAGGAGAATCACCTGCTGCAGAAAGGCCAAGGCTAAAGCAGTGCTGGAGCTCCCTTGGGCAGAGCTCAGCTGTACCCATCAACCCTGGCAGGTCCTGTTCAGAGCTGGCTGCTGCACAGCTGCTGGGTCCCTGCAGGGTGAATGGGACAGGTCCTGCTGCACATCTGCCCTCGGCCTCGGGAGCGTGCAGGCAATGCAGCTGATGCAGCAGCTCCTCTGCAGGGCTCATTCAGCATTCCTGGGAAATGGCCATTTGCTGGGGGTACCCAGACACTCAGCATTTGGAGAAATGTGTTCAGGCACTGCTCAGAGCAGCAGAGGCTCTCCTGCTGTAAGCAACAGATGAGAATCCACGCTGGGAGAGCTGGCAGGTCCATGGAATGTGCATGGATCCAGTGCAGCTGGGACACAGACACACCTGTGAGTGAGCTTGTTGAAAGATACAACAACTGAACCACGCCCAAACCTGCACAGAATAACAAGATTGGTTTCACAAAGCCTAGTCCTGTTGGGAAGGGAAGGAGGAAGGACTTTTGGATGATGGTCAAATGGAATAATACACAATTTATTCTTACAGGTGATACCTTGTGAAGGCTGACCTAGAATAGAGGCTAGACAGAACTAAAGAATAAAGTAGGGATTTATTAGAAGGCCTCAATGGATCCACCTTGGGTAGCACAAGAACCCAGCCAGGGTTACACCCAGGATGAGCCAAGATGGTCACAAAATGCATGACAGGTCATGAGGTCTCTCACTTTTATCAGTTCTGCTCCATTTGCATATTGAAGTTAATTGTCCAATTCCAGCTTTAGCCCATGCAGTCCCATCCTGCTTGTTTTTCTGTCTTCAGTCCACGTTGTTTGTGCTCTTGGGCCTGAGATTTGGATCATTTGTCCTTGGTCCCCAGCTACAGCAGGAATTGTTTTGTCTCCCTGCTCTGTGAAGAGAGTTCACCACCCTCTGATATGAAGCTCAGAACTGCACACTAAAGCAGTACAGAATCTGAAAAATATAAAAGCTAAAACCTGAGGCATCACAGGTACATTTACTTCTTCACATTCAGTCCCTACATTGTCTCTCAAATTTGTCTATTCATCACTTCCATTTGGCTACCAGCTTTGCTCTTTCTCATTCCTTTCTTTCTGGTTTCCACTTCCTCTGTGCATATGTAGATCTCAGCTTCTCCTTCATATGCTTGTCCTATGAGAAAGAATTTCTGCAAGTTGCATTCCTTATTTAACACAATTTTTTTTATTACCACACTGCTAGAAAGGTGAGTCCCAGTGCAATTAGGGATACACATGTCAACACCTGGCTCTCATGAAAACTGCAGAACTGAAGGTTTGCTGCATCTGTGTTTTATTTTATTTTAAGCACTTTAGTGTCTTGTATAAGTTCCTGTGAAGAGTCAGGGTTTCAATTCTTGTCTTTGAGTTTCTTGGATGCCTGGAGTTGTTTGTGTGGCTGAATTCTATAGTTGAAGTTCCTGGGTGAATAAATAATATGCAATTTATAAAAGGGGAAGCAACATGGATAGTAACCAAAAATAACATCACAGAGCAGTTTTCCTGGCCTCCATCCAGTACAGAGTCAATGGGAATTTCTCCATTGGCTTCAGTGGGACTTTCGTCAAGTCTATTGAGGGAATACTGTACAAAATGTCCACTTCAGACAGCAAGGTTAATAATACTGAAGTCATACTCATCACGAGAAAATACTGGGCTGAAACCAAAGGCCAGTGGAAATAAGCTGTCGTGGAAGGCTCAGGGGTTGTTCAAGCTTACAAAGCCCTGGTGCTTCCACATGAGACACAACCTGGGCTGGCTGAATTTCACAGAGCACTGGTGGCACTGCAGTGTGTCCCAGGAATGGCTGGATGTGATGAGATCTCCAAATGTGCCTTCCAGTGGAAGGTGCTTTAGGTCCAGCAACATTGGAAAGCTGCCCTTGTTTTTTACTTGCACTGTTCATGGTCATTAATGGAGACAAACCAAAAACTCTGTCCAAGTCATTAGCAACAAATTATTTTCCAAAGCATTTGCAAGATGCTAAATATCTTGAGATGTTTGCAGAAGCAAGAGCAAACACTGAAAGCAAAATAATGAAAATTAAACATTTCCATGCTCATTCAAGATTAATGATGTCAGGGTTAATTACTGCCATACAAATACCCAAATAAATAAAATAGATTAGGCAAGTATTATCTGAGTGTTTGCCTGGCTATCTGGCTTTCTTAGGATCTTTAATTATTGACTTCTCTAAACCTGTTTCTAATTCACTTGAAATTCACACTATCAGGGAATGTCTAGAATTTTTTGAATCACTTACCAAGTTTCTTTTCCATGCATATGTAACACAGATTAATCAGCCTCAGATCTGACATTGAAGAAATGTGAAATAAAAATTGAGAAACTGTGATTAGACCAATTAGTTTAGAAATGCTGCCTCTAAATTATTCCCCTATCTTAAAAAAAAAGTGAGAGTTTAGTGCAGCAACTGTTCTCTAACCTCTTGTACCAGTTGGAAAACAGCATCACCAATGAAGAAAACATTTAGCCTGAAAAAGGGGTTTTAAAAAGAAAGAAATAGCCAGTGATAACCATAATTCTCCCTCTGAATATTTTGCATAAAGTTTCTATTTATATGAAGCTGAAAGATTAAATGTGATGCTCTGTCTTCAGAGTGCCTGGAGATGCCTACATAGTGTGGTGTTATATTTAATAAAAATCTTACATCTATGATCAGTTAGATGTGAATCTGCCTCACATCCCAGTCACTTTTGCATATAAACTAATGTTTTAATCACCTTTCTCTTGGCTTAGAACCTGATGATGCTTTTGATGGGTTAGACCACTGCTATTGGGCAACTTATCAGTGTATGGAAATGTGTGCCAAGAAGTTTAAAATATTATGTTTGTTATGAAATGCTGACCTCAACATACAAAACATGTTAGAAAGCCTTCTCTGAGTGTTTGGCACACACATGTATATAAAGCAGTTTATTGCTATTTTGCAACGGAGAAAACTGAAGTGCAGACAAAACGAAATTAATTTCCCACAGTCAGACAATGAGTCAGTGACAGAACTGATAAAAGAAACCACCAGCTCTGATGAGGCAGAGGGAGCAAAAGCTGTGGCTGGGGACTTTCACAGACACAACACCAAACTCAACACAGATGGAGATGACTTCAATGTGGAGGTGGTCACCCCTTCTCCAGCGTGTTCAGCTGGGACTCATTAGTGGGGCAGGAGCTGCTGCTCAGCCAGATCTGATCCCTGCTCCTGGCCCTGGGCCCCGTGGGGCTGGGCTTTGATATCCATGGGTTCCTGAGTCACCCCCTGTGGGGCTGGGGTTTGATATCCATGGGTTCCTGAGTCACCCCCTGTGGGGCTGGGGTTTGATATCCATGGGTTCCTGAGTCACCCCCTGTGGGGCTGGGCTTTGATATCCATGGGTTCCTGAGTCACCCCCTGTGGGGCTGGGCTTTGATATCCATGGGTTCCTGAGTCACCTCCTGCATCCACCCTGTCCTGGGCTACCCTGTGTGTGCCAGGGGTGCTGGCAGAAGGGCAGGGATGGATGAGCAGTGAGTGCCAAGGACAAGCCTGGAGGAGGTCACTGCCATGTGCAACACACTAAAAACTCCTAAACTGCTCCAGAATTTCCTTTGGTATTTCCATTATCCAAAACTGTGGTGTTTACTGATCATGACTCAAGTTTACATTGAACCTTATTTCAGACTGGAGCACAGATTTACTTGGCTTCTAGATAACACATGGAAACATCAGGTACAGTTTTGTAAACAGAGCACTTTGGATTTTTACAACAAGGAGTAATTCACACAGCATATCTTTGTCTTGCTGAGATATTGCTGTGATTCATTGCACAAGCACTGTGAAAAGGCAGTAATAAAACACCAAGATGGTGAATTGAAATTGCAGTTTTGAAGAATGAACTCAGTTACAATTACTACTACTACTGAATTAATTTATATTAATATTTCATTAAAAGAAATTTTCTGCCTTTCTTCTAGCTCCAGGTAACTTTTTTCATAGGGTGCAAAGTGTAAATCAGAGATCTTAATCAGCAGATGCAAGTGTTTCTTGTGGCATAAAATTAAACTGTTCAGATAACATGGCTAATAACTTACTGAATTTTATTGTTCAGACAAGTGGAGTGTATTTAATAAGAAGCTAAAAAATTTAACAAGTATATATATATATTTCTTTTAATGAAAAACCAATTTTTTTGCCACTGGGTAGGACCAGGCTCCAACTGTACAGTCTGTCCCAGTACAAATGCTCCTCCAGGCACAGGATTGAATCCAGACTCTTTCCCTTCTGCCAGGGAAGAGGTGAAATACTTCATCCTTCTCCATGAAGCAATGCATTCTTCTCTGGGCAGATAGCTTAGCTCATGAATGGAGATGTTGTTTCCCACATTGCAGAGTGAGTTGCAGCAGGGCACTTTTGGGTGCATCTCCTGCGCTCTCCCTCCACAGCTGCTGGGTACAGCCCATCAAAGCTGGGCACCAGGTTTGTCAGTGCCTGGTGTTGTGTGGCAGCCACATGGAAACCAGAGTGGATTTCCTGTGGGAGGGCAGAGTCAGGAGGGCTGTGCCAGTAAAAGATCCATCAAATTGCCTCTCCATGGGCTGCACCATTGGACTGATGTAATGAAAAATTAATTGTTTAAAAGCTATTTTCTTTCTCTCACAGACCAAACAGACATACTGAAAATTAGAGCATAGCAATGTACTGGTGCTTCCTTTCATGTCACCAAGCCTTGCAGCAAACAATGCTGTCACCCTCTCAGATGTCTTGCAGTGGCTTTCTCCCATCTCTTTTGCTTTATCTGTTTGATAACATCTCACCTCTCTCATGTTTTAGGCACTTAGGCTGCAGCCTTTCCTGCCTTCAGCAATTCCCGTCTGCACATAATTTCAGTCTGAATCTCTTCTGTCCTCCAGCACAGCTGATGTTTTATACACACTATAACTCTCAAAAAAATCTATCCCTGATTGTCTTTCACACTTCCACACCCAGTTCCATTGCCAGTTTAATGTTTTATTCCTGCCATATTTATTACAAGATGGCATACAGATGCTCCGGTCCTGCATATATTATGTTGCCCATTCTGCTGCTTTTTATTCTACTGGGTTTAATCAAGAATTGCTCCATTATTCATTCATATTTTTCTCTGACAAAATATAACTTCCTAAAGGAAATAATCTAGTTTTTTTTTTGGTTTTATTTTAATGTCTTGTATTGTCCTACTGAAAATTTACCTCTTACTTGATGGAGAAAATTTCCTTGTTTTATGAACTCTGCAGTTCCTTTGAGTTTCATAAAGAAAATACCAATACATTTCAGTAAAATGAAACTTTCTCTATGGAAAACAATGAGCCTAATTCAGAAATGTTATTTTATGATATCTTGTATAGAAATGTTTCATGTCAATTCAGTAAATGGACGTTGATTAATTGCACATTGCGAAACCATCCCTTTTCACACAAAGTTTAAATTAGGAATGGCTGCTTGGATCAGCAAATTTAGCCTCCTGCCTAAGACAGGTCATGCAACTCTCTTCTGTTTTACTTTGTATCCACTAACTTTGCTTGTTGTTGGAACAAGACCATATGCTTCAGAAAAATGATGCATGTTGATTTTTAAATTACCCAGTATTGGGAAATCCACCACAAAATGAGTAAGTTTCTCCCATGATTAATTAACCTCACTGCTAATAACATGTGCCTATTTCTAATCTGACTTTGTGTGGCTTTAGTTTGAACAATTGGTTCTTTCTTATGCTCCTCTTTTTTCCAGAAAACCCTTGATGAATTTCTTCCTTGGACAGCTGGACCTCTCTTTGTGACTGTGTGGCAGCCTGAGCAGCCATTCCCAGGAACATTTCAGCATTTTCCACTTTGGTGCCACATCAAGGCTTTTTTCCAGCTCTCACCGTGCTGATGTTGCTGGTGGGATGGACCTGCAGCTCCTCCTCTCTGAGCACTTGAACCTGGCCATGCTTGCTCAATCATCCATCAATTCATAGGAAACAACATTGCTATATCATCCAGGTGCCACCAGGTCCCTTGGCTTGGTTGTTTTCCAAGTACAGATCAGCTCAGAGGGGGAGAACGGTGACATATCAATCAATCTCTCCTCAGTTGGTTGGGGGCCAACATCCCACCAAAATCAGCCCTCAAAGAGACACAACCATGGGTGCTACAGGCACAAACCCAGCTGGAGCTCAGCCCTTGGGCCTCTCTGTAGCTGCTGTGATGTGTGTGTGTGTAAATGTGTGTGTAGGGTGTGTGTAGGGTGTGTGTAAATGTGTGTGTGGGGTATGTGACTCCTTTGTGTGCCTGTATTTTGTACACATACCAGCTCTTGTGCACACATGGCAAAAATAGCCATTTATGGTAAGGGCAGATTAAAATCCAGTCTGATTTGTTGGAATAAATCAATTTGATTTCTTAGAATAGGTGATACTGAAATATATGGCAAAATAGCTATTTATGGTAAGGGCAGATGAAAATCCAGTCTGATTTCTTGGAATAAATCAGTTTGATTTCTTGGAATAGGTGATACTGAAAACCTGCAAGTCTGATTTATTCAGGAATGCCATGTCCAGCAGGATCACCATGGTGGGAGCTGCAAAGCTCATTTTTGTGCACTCTGAAGAGTGGAGAGCTGGCTGGTTGGTTGAGCTCTGATTGCTTCTTTGACATCTTGAACATACAGTAATCACACTTAAAAAATGGAGAAGCAACACACCTTTTCAAAAGCAAATATACACAGACACATCCTTATTTCTTAGTGCAATTTTTAACACTTATTGTTATGCTTAACTGCATGGCAGTTGGGAAGGTATGTGTAAAACAATTGTGCTAGTAGTAGTAGTATGTAAATGTACTACTACAAATACATTATTCCTAAATACAGGACAATAAACTCCTGAAAACCACTTTTACTTTAAAAATACACTTAGAAATAGAGCTCTAAGTCAACAAAAACCTCATTAAAAGTCTCTTAGTCATAAAAAGATAAACTTATTTAAAGGTAAGGACAGTGAGATTAGGAGTTTCAAAATGAATATCTGTGTGGAACTGCTGGAGAATTTAAAACAGTGTTTTCTATTGAAAACCTCTCTGAACTCTCAACTTCATGCCTACGATAATTGAAGGAAAATTAAATTTACCCCTAGGACTGTTTGTAGGAAACTCCTCTAATAAGGTTTATATTTAGCAGATAAAAGTGTGTTTATGGTGGTCACAGCCTGCCTAATAGAGCTGTAATAGATACATTTTGTATTTAATCAATATCAATGAATAATAACTTCTCTTCATTAACTGTGATGCCCCTATGGTTAATTTTAGCTTGTACTATAGGGATATCTGTTCCTAGTTTTTCAAATAATATAATTTTTTTCTTAAATAACCTGATATAACTGCTTTTATCAAAGCTTTTCAAAAGTTTAGTGAGAACATATTATACAGCAAGTGTTTACTTTGATTTTGCTTTCAGTGTAAAGCATATTTTCACATGTAGATGGATATTAAAAGATTCTCAACTAAGTAGAAGACCGTGGGCAGATAAAATTTGGGAAATGTCTTTCTTCTTATGGGCATTATAATTTATGTTTATCTTTAAATATTTGCACAGTTTCCTCAGATAGTTTTATTGAGCTTGTTTTACTGAAAATTCTGAGAAGTTACTGTGATATATTTTAGATTATCAAATGATGGTCTATGCTCCTTAGTTCTTGCGGACAAGCTTGAATCACCACTGGATCTGGTTACTTTTTATATGTCAGGTTCTTCCTGGTTGTGTTTCATCTTCTCTGCTGCTGCTCTCAGGGGGTCACTCACCTGCTCTGGAGGTGCTGGAGCAGCCCTTGAGGAGGGAGGATCCTGGCAATCCCAGAATTTCCCTGCCGTGCTGCTGGAGATGGGCAGGAGGCTGGGCAGAATTCCAAACTGCCTTGGCTGTCGTCAGAGCTGGGTTGAATTTATGGCTGTGAAACTTGTCAAGGTGGCTGACCCAGCACAGTCCCACCAGACACAGAGCAGCTCTGAGCAAACATTTTAAGAACTGCGGGAAAACTTAATAAAATTTTAAATAGGGAGAACTCTATGCGAAAAAATTACAGCAAGACTTTGCACATGCACACAAGCACACCCTAAAATACTGGCATGTTTTTAATACTTTTAAATGCAATAATTTAAGTTAGTATGCCAATGAGTGAAACTTTTATTGAAGAAATTTTTTTCCAAGAGCCCTTACTTCCACTGATGGTACTGGCTCCAAGAAGAAATATTTTCTTGCACAAGCCCTTGTCTTTGGGTATGAGGCATTCAGGAGTAGCTGCCTCAGCCTGTTGATGTTGGGTTCTATTTCCACAGTTCAGCTGGAGAGAAACTTTTGTATTTATTGATTTATCATTCCCTCTTTCTAGAGGGAGGTATCCCTGGTGAGGTATCCCTGTAAGATCCCTGTCCTGGCAGCACTCCCACTAGGGATGGAGTGAGTTGGCACATCCAGAAATACCAGACACTGTGAGGCTGCTGGAAATCTGCAAGTGTTAGGGTCAGACCACTCCTCTGTCTGAGTTTCAGCTGATGATACGAGAATCAGGACAACCAGATTTATATTTGCAGTTGTAAATTCCTGCAATTCCTATGATCTATCCCTTTGTCTCCAACTTAGCTCTAAAATTTCCTATACATTCTCAACAGAAAGTATGTGGAAGATAAAGGAGGCCTTTAAAACAAACTGAGCAAGTCTTTGAGATTTCGGTTTCACAGTCAATTTGAGTGATGCTGTTGCTGGCCTTGTAGCGCAGGCTCACCCAGTGTATGGAAGTGGAACCTGTGATGTGCTGCTTTTGTGTTTCCCACGTTCATGTTCAAGGCAGTCCTTTGTAGGACTGAAATGGCAGTTATCTGACTCACCTCTGCAGCTGGTATTATGTACCTTTCCTTGCCATCTCTGTTAGAAGCTCCCACATCAATGGAAGGAGCTGTATTATCTGGATGAAATGTGAATGTCACAAGAATGGGCTGTATCAGGCCATCTTCTAGTTCTGCATTTTTAGTATTCAGACAACATTGTTGGCAACAGAAGGCAGGCATCTTCCCTAACAGAGCTGTTGCAGTCGAAGCAGAAATGCTGGCATGTGTTAGTGGCATTCCAAGGATGTTTAAACTCACATCTCAGTTACATTTGAACTTGTTTTTCTCCTTTGGTTCAAAGGCAAATCAAAGTTGAAGTTTGTCATTATGATGTTGCTGAAACTCGACATCATTTTCAGTGCTCAGTTTACTCTTGTAAGCAACATAAAATTCATGGCATTGGTAATTAATAATATTCCTCTTATTAGATTATTAGGGAACCAGATAAGTCCGGTGTAATTTTATTAAAGCTCATAGGAAACAACATTGCCAAAACACTTTTCATTAAAACCAGAGGTGGCGTAAGGCAATGTGCTGTTAACCCATGTGGCCTTAGCTCTGTGCTGTACATGAGTGCAGTCAGAGATGAAGTAAGATTGAAGAGCTTTGGGTTTAATTCCTCGTTTCTCACAGATTTCCCATGTGACTGAACAAATCACTTCCTCTTTTGCTTCTGTCTGGAAAATGGAGTGAGCAGGATGTTCCTGCATCACAGGCACGCTGTGAGCATGGCAGATACTTGGATACTGTGGTGTGGGAGGCTGCAAGAGTGTGGAAAGTAGACAGATGTGTTACTGCCCCTCAGCAGCAGCTTCAGCAGAGAACAGCCTGCTCAGGCTTTCCACAGGACTGAGTGAAGAGAATGTGTTTTCTGCCTCCCCTTTACATTCATTTTTTTTTTTATTTATTTTTAAATATTTTTTTAAATCAGCTATAGAGTATCTGGTTATTTACTGGTGTCGATTTGGAAAGTGGTTGCAGTTTGAAGGATGAAGGTATGTGAGCATGTAAGAGAGCAAGGTTTTCTTTAATTTGAATTCTGACTGAAGTGGATACACTTCACATTCTCCCTCACCTCACTCCCATTGTCTCCTGTGGCAGCCCCTAGCATTGAAATTTATTGATGAGAAACACTGATAGAGAGCCTTATTAAGAGATAAATCAGCACTCATGCAGCATCCAAACTGAGCACAGCAGGGAGCATTATAGACAAAAATTAAGCCTATTGCTAGGGGAAATAATTCAACAATAGTGAACTCTTAGAAGTCAGTTTTAACAATCATGAAAAGGGATAATTTTACACAAAAAAATGGATGGCTTCCACTTTATGCTGTATATAACTGGTTGTTTTACCCAAGCAACTCTCATGACAATTTCCCAACCAGGAGATTTCTCACTCCACTGCACTCTTAATTTTACAGAGCACTGGATCAGTGCCTCTGCCTCCTTGGGCTGCCTTACACCACTGCTTCTCCATGGTGTGCAGTGTCAGAGCAGAAGTGTTTGTCTTGCAGCAAAAGGCACTTGACATCGAGACCATTCTCTGTGGCAGTAAAGCCAAAACAAAGAAGTGGAACTCTGCTTTTTTTTGAGATTTGGATGGACATTGCCACAGCAAAAAGTACATGGGGAAGAAACAAATAAAAGCATTTTAAGTCTTGCTAGTACCAGATTAATACAAATGACCTAAAAATGTGTGTTGTTTTCCACTTTTTGTTCAGGAGCTTGTGAAAACATGGCCTGATGTTCAGCCAAGGTTGTCCCCAAAGATGTTTTCTACAAGTCTGATTCCTACACAATCCTATGGTGGGAATTTCTTGTGTGCATCTTCCATGGAGAGACAGCCGAAGCCTGGAGAGGTTTAGTGACTGGTTCAAAACATCCTTGAATTCCATGGAAGGATGGCTGTCAATCTGGGTTCTGACCTGTCTGTTCTTGTACAGAAAGTCTGAACATGGACTTGATCTAATTTCTCCCCACAGCATCCATGCACCCTCTTTGAGGACACAATTTTAGGAAAAAAAAAAAAAAAAAAAAGCCTATCACATTAATTATATTAATGGGATATTTCAGGTTCTTGGAAGGAGTTTTTTGAAAACCTGCCAGAGTTGGTATGATTTAAATGTAATTTGGGCAGATGTCCTTGACATGACTTTTGATAGCCAGCTTGTATGCATTGCATTGGTATCTATAGCTGACCTTAGTTTTGCTATTTTTAGCACTGGTAGAAAACAGTAATTTCTGTTTTCCGTGGTTTGGGTTGTATTTTATCTAGCAGGAAGTCTCATGGAGAGAGTTATGATTGTCAGTTAAACTAACTGATATAGCTGTAAAAGTGGACAAGCTCTAAAAAGAAGTCTTATAAATTAGAAAATGAAAAGTACCATGAAAATCTTAGTTTCCCTTTCCTTCCTGAGTCTGAGAAAATGTCTCTTATATCATGTAAATAATAATTTTCTCATGTAGCCATAAATCATTCCATGTGCTTTGCTAGCACGTTCATACTTGTTTCATCTCAAGACTCCTTTTATTAATCACTATACACATGTGGGATGGCATAGATTGAGATAGGATCAAATTGATATGTTCAACTGTGGCATCAAAACAACCACGAGCTGTGGAAACAAACCCATGTTACAGCAGATAACAAATGGATACAACAACCACTTTACTCCAACAGATGTCTTTTAGCTCTTGAATTAATTTTACATTTTTGTTGTTTGCTTTACCAGAAATAAACATATAATTCATGTATGTTCTGCTTAGCCTCACAGATCGGTAACTTGTAGACAAATAAGAAAATCTTGTGGAGATTGAAATTGCTTCTTGGTTTGCAGTGTGTGTGTGGGCAATACTGGTATCTAATGAAGCTGCCAGTGCTTTAGTCATGTGTAGGACTCCCATGGTTGATACAGAAAAAGGCAAGTGGGAAAAGGTTATTCTTTCCCTATTATGAAGTGTGAAGGACCTTAATACATCTATTCCTTTACCAAGGAAATTGGATGCTGCATCAGCTTGGCCAGAGCTTTTCAGGTCCTGTTTAAATTGTAGACCATCTCTTAACAAAATGCCCATGAACCAACTCCCATTTGTGCTTCCTTTTTGACCCCCACCTCAGACATTCCAGATGCCCCATTTGCTCTCTGACAGCAGAGGAAAATCATGATACCTTCACTCACCAAGTGCCTCTCCTTGGCTTTGCTGATGTGGAGAAGGTGGAGAAGCTGGAATACAGCTTGAATTCTTGGAAGGGTTTGAGTTGGGTTGTGGGCAAGGGCACTGAAAGCTGAACAAAAGGGGCTCAAGAACAGGGGGTGTCACTCAGAAGGGCAAATTGAGCTCCTGCTGAAGAGCTTGCTGCCATCTCTTTAGAGATTACTGCTGTTGAAACCCACCCCTCTCCTGTGGGAGTCATGACCACAAACACCTCAGAGATGCTTTCTGACCCCAGAGGTACCAGATCCCTCTCTTGCTTGGTCACCAGTGGTGCTAAGATGAGTAATCAGGCTGTAGCCTAATGGCTGAGCATTCTCTCTGTGCCCTCTGATTTTTCCCTCTGATGTTGTCAGTAAATATTTGTATTACAATATTAATATTTGTACCTATATAGAGCCTATTGTAGCAAACCTGGGGAGGCCTCGACCTGGCAGACCCAGGGCACTCTGTCTGCACGCTGCAGCAGTGACTGCTGTGTCAAGAGTCACAGCTTTCATTTCACTGAAGCAATGCCAACTTACATTATGTTGTGTGAGATTACAGAGAAAGATTGGGATATTTTATTACACTGTCAATCAGCCTGGTGCCTGGCTCTCATCTGAGCTCCGAGCCCTCTCCCCTCTTCCTCCTCAAACAAAGCAAACAGAAAGTCAGGCTTTTTGAAGGTGTTTATCATGAAATGTATGAAGCATGGTGACACCTTCGAATACAACAGAAACCACATGCCAAATCAGTGCTATTGTGGAGTAAAGAGAGCAGGTGGATTTCATGAATATATATGTGCATTCACTGGGCATGGCAGATTTTTCTGAAAATGATGATGAGAGTAAATGGGTACAAAATAGGTGGCAATTGAATGACTTTCTTTAGAACAAAAGTTTTTATTGGAGAAACATAATAATTAGTTTCCACAACCCATAGCTGCAGACACTGACTGTTCTTCTAATGAAAGATTCTGCAGATATTGGCTGCAAAAGAATACAGAAAAATTACAGACGCTGACAAAAGGGTGTATTTTTCATTTACTAACATTATTCCCTGAATATTCCCTTGAGTTACCTTGTTTTGTTTACAAGAGCCTCAGGGGCGGAGGAGGGTGGTGCATTGCCTACATGGGCAATTACTTTACATACTCATTTCAATCATAATCCATTCAGAATGATAAAAATGAAATCACATGTAGTTTATAATCTAGAACATTGCAGCTAGAGCTTTTTTAAATATTACAGCTGCAACGTGGTTTGACATAATCCCTTGCAGTCATTCAAGCTCTTTTAAAACCAAAACACATTTATCCATAAGTGACAATTACATCTCTACTTTTTTTTCCTGAAAAATTTGGTATGTTATTATGGTTTGGGGGCCGATCTTGTGTAAGTAATGATTGCTGGTTGCATATAAAGCTGTTTATTTTCAGACCCCCACCTACCCTGAACCTGTTCCATGCACTGTCATTTGCTTAATGCTGCTAATTAATATGAAATAACATGCCACTGTTAGGCAGTTAAAAAGAAAGACTTCAAATGGAGCTTAGCCAGTTGTAATGGCTGTCTTGTTAATACTGCTGTCATGTGCTCTGAAATGACACTAAACAGTAATTCCACGCTGTGAGCATTCTGATATGAGTGGCATTTCATTCTGTGTTTAGAAATCCCAAACCAGCATGAGATGATTGTGTATTCCTCCTCCACACAGGGAGAGGAGTTCCCCTAAACCTGATGTGGAGTGTAATTTCTTGGTTATTGATTGGTTTCATTCCCAAAAAGCCATTGGTGACAGAATCTCAGTGGCCTGATGCTGAAGTACATCTGTAGCACATTTCTGAGCAAGCTGCTGCCAATCCAGTTTCTGTTTTGTCCACAGAAGCTGATCTCTACTTTGTGGTTAATTGCCATTATCTTTTCTTCATCTCTCACAATCTGCAATGTCTACTTGTTTTTCATGATTTTGTAAAACAGTGCAGCATTATTCATTTTGGCAAAAATGTCTGGGTGTGCTGAGTCCAAAGCTGACAGTGCTTGGACAGCCTCTGATTTCAGCAGGCTCTGGATTTTGTGTGTGTCACTCTTTCTGTGCTTCCCACTGCCAGCTGAAAGGCCTGTTTGCTTCTGCTTGTAGCTTCTTGTCTCTCCTTCTCATAGCAGCCTCATTTCAGGTCTGGTGCTTCTTAAAATAGTATGATAATGGGAAAGTCCAACTCTGAGGTTTTCAATTTGATTTAGTTGGATCATGAGGGAAATTCTCCCTTCTCCCCCGTTGGCTGTGATTTCTTCAGGGACAAAAATGCTTGACCTCTTCCTGTAAGTGAGTGATCACTTTCAGGGACAGAGCAGAGGATCAGAGTTCCCCAGCTGGGCTTCAAAATGCCAATATTGATGCAATGAGCAAAGAGAAGTAGAGAAGAAGGAAAGCAGAAGCTACAAGGCTGGGGAAATACCAAGTAGTAGGTACTTGATACTAGGTTAAAGGGTATTGCAATTCTTGGTATTACAAATTGCAATTCTTGGTATTACAAATGCTGGCAATTCTTGGTATTGCCAACTCAGAGATTAAAAATCTTGAGTTGAATGTTAGAAAACAATCATCTATTTTTCTGAAAAGACACAGAGTCCTTGTTCTTTTCTTTGAAGTTTCAGATTTCTGCAGCTCCTTCATGTGTGTCAGAGACATCCCGGTAATGTTTTGAGATAATTTGAGAGGTGTTCCTGGGGTGCTGCAGCTGGGCTCATCTCTTACATCTGCTGACCTGAATCATGCTGCTTTTCGGAGTCTGAATTGGCCCTTTTCCTGTGGCATTATATGACATGTGAATGGCCACAGGACTTTGGGATAATTTTGTCCTATTAATTCCATCCAAGTGCCTTCCTCAGCTGTGCCCTTCCCCCTGTTGTAGAGTCACTCTTCCAACCTGCACATCCTCCGCCACACTGCACTCTCTCTGTAGGTCAGGAAGGTTTTTTCCCTAAACCCTTCTGTTTCCCCTGCAAACATCCTCCAGTTCTGTCCTTCCTACTCACCTCTGTCTTTGGGTTTTGTCTCCAGACTTTGCAAGGTCAGCTACAGAAGGCATCCTTTTTTCCTGACTTGCTCTTAACAGAAAGCTTAGGGATAAAAAGCTTTACCTGCTGCTTTTGGTTGTTGACAAAAAGCAGAGTGGAGCTGATGTGCTGCTTGGTGTGGAGAAATGGGGCAGGCACACAAAGGCAAAGCTTAAGACGACATGAATAGAACTGCAGAGATGCTGACCAAATAAAGAAGCAATGGGAAAAATCTCGTAGTTCTTTTGGATTCAAGTTCATCCTGGCCAGCAGAACTCTGTTTACAGGGGTGAGAAGTGAGAGAGGCTGAGAGGAGTAAAGACAAGAGCCAGGATTTCTATTCATACAAGTCTAAGATGGGCCCTGGGTTAGTACTGTTGTGTTGAGCAAAGAAGCTCAAAAGGAAAGAGATCCTGATGAGTTTACAGCTTTGTGTTACTTTATTCTACAACACAAGTCCACTCAAAAGGCAGATGTTTCAAAACAAAAGATCCAGACAAAATCATAATAAGATCAGTCTAATGTTGCAACTGGCTTAAATCTGATGGAGCTATAAATTCTGATTAGATCCCTCTGCCCAACTCTATACTTAATTAATTTGATAATAGTGACACAAATTATCATTCTTGTACTCACTTGCCCTTATTGCTTCTTATCCTCCACGTCTCTTGGTTAGTGACTGTATCCTTTGCAGAGTGTAGCACACCAGAACACAGCCAAAATGACTGAATGGGAAAGGAGACAGAAATAAACTTCACCTGGTAATGTAACCCATGTTTTCAGGCTTCCCACATGGTACTCTTAACTTTCTAATTTGATCATATTTTCATGTTTTGAATATTGTATGAAGTGGTTTAGACAAAAATAGAATGAGAGCTAAGTTAAGTGGAAGTATCATATCATTTGAACTAGTTCAGTCTGAAGACTGTTTTAGCTGGCGACATAGCTGGGTTTTGTTATTTTTAAAATCTTTCTGTAGGAGAGAAAAGCAAGACAGTTGGGCTTCAACGATTTGGTACAAATCCTAAGTAAGTTAAAAGCAGCAGCCACATCCCTGTAAGTTGTCACATAAGTTGAAGGGGTTTCATGTGAATGATTTGTATTGTTTGTAGAAGTGTGTAGTTTGACTGTTTGTCTTTCAAAGCCATTGGCCAAAACTATATTTTAAGTGTAATAATAATAATAATAATAATAATAATAATAATAATAATAAATTTCTTTCTGTGTCCACAAATGGATGTCACCTCAAGGACTGTCTGTCATATGCCCAGTGTAAGAGGTGAGGTGTGGTAACATGTAGCCCTTAGGAAACACTTCTGAACAGGATATTGGGAAGACTAAATGAATCCATACAAACAAACTTTCACTCTCTTTTGTTGGGAGATGTAGAGATACCTGTGTGTCTGCTTTCTTGCTAAGATACTATATTGCATTTTGTCTTGTTGCTTCCTGTGTTTCAAAATCAATATTCTATCCGCAGTTTCAGTTTTCTTATCTGCTGTGTCTTATCTGCTGTCTTTGTGGAGCTGGACAATGAATTCAGTCCTGACAAGTATTTGCAATGCAGAGTTTTTTAATAATATAATTTTGGATGGTTATTCAAGAGTAACAGCATGTCATTTTAATGAGTGAGTTCCAGGGTTGTCAATTTACTTTAAGAAAACCTAATGCACTGGCTGGCTTTATATTTTTTTCATAATACCATCCTGAAAAATATCTACTAAAGGCCATTGGGAAGAATTTTATTTGTGTTTTGTGTGGCTCTTACCCACTAGAGAAACTCTACTTACAGTACCTAAGACCTGCTAAAATAGGTGCTGTATCATCCCTCAAAAAAAAAAAAGGCAGCACAGAGAGGACAAGGGAATGTTATTTCATTATTTTATGGATGGAAAGACAGGCATAAAGAGATTGTGGATTCTTCTTGGTCATACAAGAAATATGTCGTGGAGTTTGAAAATAGTCTGGTATATTCTGAATTGTAGCCCAGTGGCTCAAACCAATAGTCTTTGGTTATTTGTAACAAAAATGGCAGTGTTAATATCAAGTTGAATTAATATCATCATTTTCCCAAAAATATTTAAGTGAAAACTCAGGCAGGGAATGTACATTAAAGCAAGAACAGTAACAGAAAGCAACAGGGGACTATATTTTCTGTTTTATAATACAGAGGCATAGTTTTTAGAAAATACTTCTCATTCATCACAGATACCAAGCTCTGCTCCTTGTGTATGTAGCATTTGTTTAGTAAATAGTGAATGTAAAAGCCCTGTATAATATATCTTCAAAAAGAGCATTCCATCTCTTTTGCACCAGTTCCTGTGGGATATCATGTGGGACACAGACATGTGTGAGCAGTGGGATGTACTGGAAGAGGCACCCACAACAGCAGAGTTCATGCAGATGCCACGGATGGAAGTGAACTACACAGCTGACTCAGCACAGGACTGAAAGTGGGCTAATAAATAAACTTTGCGCACAGGCTCATTAATTAGCTTGGGCACAACATCAAACTCATACAGCTCTTGGGGTTCAGTGTCCCCAATACGGCTCAGCAGGGGCTGATGCCATTGAGGGCATCTCTGCTCTGTTTTTCATGGCACAGAGCAGACACAGGTCTGTTTTCTTCTCAGCTGTGCCTTGGGTGGGTGACAGAGGGGCCAATATCTTCTGAGAGGCCCTAGGCCAGGCCTGGTTTGCCATAAACCTTCTCAGTTCTGAATTATTGTATTGTTTGTAGAAGTGTCTAATTTGACTGTCTCAAAACCATTGAAAATGGACTATTCTAAGTCCAGATATAAAACAACAACAACAACAATTCATTGCATTTCTCTGTGTGTACACAACTGATTTTGAAGAAGTGTCAGCACTAATATCATCAACTGAAGACAAGAACGATGCAGGTGCTCAGTGCACCTCAAAACAGTTTATTCATTCAATCATTTCTTGCCAACTCTTAGCACTCAGCTTCCCAGGATTGCTTTCCTGGCATGTCTGGACTTATTCACCATCCACGCCTTTGAAGATCATTAGCACCACGGAGCAGACATGTGGGATTGGAGGTGGGTCTGTAATGGGAGTGCTCTTGTTTCTCCAAGCCTTTTGGGGGCTGGGATGAGACATGATTTAGAACTTTGTGTTTGGAAGTTGATGTGTGTAAAACCGGTCTCGCTGCTTACATCGGTGGGGTTGTTTGAAGAACAAATTACTTCCATCTTTATGCCCAAGTCTATGACAAATGAAACAGAAAATGACACCTTGCTTTATTGTGTTTTGGCTGACTAAACACTGACTAACTGGATATGAGCAAATATCTTGTGACCTCAGTCTGGTGTTTTAGAATCTCTCACAGAAAACATGCATTGAAACTGTTTCTCTCAGTTTTCTTTCTGACTTTGAGATTAAGCCAGCTAAATCTGCCTGAGTATTTATTAAAGTTGAATGGACTAAGTCAAGAATGCTAATTTTGAAATGATTTCAAGTTAGTAATTCAGGTGTGGCTGAATCATGATTGGGGTAATTTCTTTAAGGACAAGGAGGTCTCGGGTGCCTTATGCTTATGTACAAGCACAAGGAGCAAGAACCAAGCAGCAGGGAAGAGATGCTGGAAGCTGACTTTATCAGAAGGCTTTGTTGAACCTGTGCCACTCCAGAGAGAAGTCTGAAAATTTTCATTCCTTCCAGACTGGCTCTGTTGTACCTTGTTTTACAAAAATAGAGATGTATTTTGCAAAGAAAGTTGTTAGTGAAAAATTCTCTTGAAGATTTTCAAGATCGATTTCTTTGAAACTTATTTTCAGAATGTATCTCCTGTCTTACTTGTCATTGGGAGAGTCCATATTGGTGAAATACTACCTGTGCTACTTCCATACAGGAAGACATAGCTGGCAGCACTCAAATAAATTCAAAGACTTTCTTCTTTCTTCATAAATGGGAGAAATTTTATGACCTATCCTTCCACCTTTTTTAAACACCTATTCTGGAGGTTCTGGACTGACTGTGTTTGGATCTCATTTGAGCTTCCACACAGTGAATAAGATATGGAGCAGCCTATGATAAAATTTTAATTAGCAGCACAGTCACACTATCCACAGGCATAGATCACACGGCCCATGTTCGTGGTTAGAAGTACACACATCTGAAACAGATGCCTTTTTCATCATTGTCTCTGTGTTACTCTTCTCCTGGGATATAAAATAGCATTTAAGAATTCTCTCAAGGGTGCATTCATGGAGCAGATAAGACAATTTCTTCAGCTAGATTGCAGCTGTAATTCTTTTCAATTGTAATTGCCGGCTGGAGAGGTGCCTGCAGGCCAGAGGGATGCTGTTCTTTACATTAGTGTCTTTGCAAAGAAAAGGAAATATAAACCCACTGGTTGTTTCTAAGGTGGTTTTATTTTTTTTTTCAAGTGTCACCATGTGAACTCAAAAAGAGCAAAGCATCTTAATAAAATAAAAGATAAATAATAATTAAACCACCATGGCTTACTCCTTGTAGAAGTCTCTTTAGGGTTACACATTTGTGCTGGGAAAGCTGTCCCACATTTGGGAGGCTGTGCTGCAGCCAACTGCTCCTCATCACAGTGTGCTCTAGGTGGGAAGATAGCAGGCTTCTCCCTTTACTGCTCCTTTATTTCTGTGTTGTTTTGTTTTTATGGCAGAGAATGAAATGTTCTCTCTCCAAACTTTTCTGACATTTGGCAGAGACAGGGGAAGGAAGTGCCATGCCAAAGCAGATCCCTGTGCAAAAGCTGCAGAGGATGTATTATTTTGACTTTTTTGTCCTGAGAAAATGTGAGATGGCAGAGTCATGCTGCAAGGGCTGTTCCAAAAGGTGGCTGTTTGTGTAATGACAAATGGATTCAAATAAATGCATGTTGTGTAATTTAGCAGTACTTAGCAAAACTGTGCTGTGCCAGATCTGCACTGCTGTAAGTTGACTGGATGCAGGTGCAAAGATCTGTGCCAGTCCTGAGGCAGAACTGAGGCCAGTGAGAATTAACTAAAAACCCTGCCAACTATAATATTTATTAATTTTGCACTTGCTAAGGGACAGCTCTGTAGCTCATTGCTGTGTCACACTGTTTCCAGGCAATCTCTCCTGCATGATGGTCAGCTGGAAGCCTCAGGCTTGGGCTGAGGAGCATTTTGTAATGTTCAATATGGGAAGGGCAGGGCAGGGCTGCTGTGCAGCCACACAACAGCTCATGAGGACCATGCCTTGAAATGGGAGCTTGAAAACCTTCATGGCTTTTCATGTTGCAGATCCATGTCTGTTTGCTGGGCTGTGCCACATGATTCCCTGGAACACTGGTGTGGGTTTTTGGTTTGATGTAAGACGCACTGGGTGAGATTTTATTTACTGTGTTAGGAGCTGATCAGAACTCTGACCTTGGACTGTGAAAGGATGTAAGACACTTTCAGAAGTTCAAAGAGAATCCCAGAATTGGGCCACTTAATAAATGGCACATTTCCAAGAAAATCATTTGTCTTTTCCATTGCAGTCGACGAGAACTTCAGGCAATCTGCCCAATTTAAAATTGGGTTTTAGAAATATTTACACAGGTTTCTATTTTTAATAAGTTTCATCTTTGTTCTTCTATCAGCTATTATATTAACTGCAAAAACCCCAATCTTTTGAGATCAGTTAAAAACTGCTGATTTGACAAAAGCTGTTTTCTCCATAATGCTGCATGATGCAAGTGTGGTTAAATCCAGTGGCCTCATTCTGGTATGAGAAATATTAGATTGCACATGGCATATCCATTTCACTCAAAGCCTGATGCAGCCAGCCTTGGGCTCATTAATCCACAAATACATTTTCCTTGAAAAATGAGTCTATGTAAATTTTAGAGCTTGAAAGTACAATTCAGCTCTGAAAACAGTTTGAGAAATTCACATGAGAGTAGTTTGAGGAATGAGGTGAGTTGTCATTCCTCAGAGAAGTGGGTGTTTCTTTACTAATACATTACAGTGGTGGTTGGATTTTTCATGAAAATTAGCAGTCATGTTTTGTATACAAGAAACTTCATCAGGAATGTTGGTGCTGTGAAATGAGTGTGACTTTAGCTTACATAATGGTTCTTGATATTCCAGAATGAAGAGTTTTTACATCTCACAAAATGAAATTGGTTCAGTTACCTGTTAACTGTAACAGAGATTTATTTGCAAGTATCAGTGGGCTGCTTTGCTGAGTTTAGTCTGCATTCTGAAAGATTTGTTGGTTAGATGGTGGCCTAGAGAATTAAGAAATTTACAATGAGATGAGGTTGTTGTTTTTACTTTGTGCTCCACAAGTGCAAAACAGAGCAAAAATATGAAACCACATGAAAATAACTTAAAATTTGCACACTCTAACTTTTCAAGGAAAAGCATAGCTATAGTCACCAATCCCAGCTGAATTCCATTTGGAGAATGGGGAATGCTCTTTGGAGAATGTTAAGATTTTTATTTCAGGTGGATGTGAGGGGAAAGCAAAAACGTCGCTACCCATTTATACCAGCAGACAATGAAAAATTATTATCTTTCAGATAACAACCTTACCTCATCCTAGCAATACCTAAAATGGTCTGGAATATCTTTTCATTATCTAGTTTACACATCTGAAAAAAGAAAGGCAAGAAAAATAAAAACAGGAAACCGGTTCCTTTTGATGGATGCAGTTTCACTTCTAATGTCACTCTTGAAATGCACATTCTCAGATGCGTTTGCCCAGTAATTTTCAGAGCAGAGTCCTTGGGGGTTTCCCCAAATGACTGCTACATGCATTAAGAGGAACTAGAGCTTTTCTCCCTCTTCTCTTTCCTGAGGTACATATTTGTGTGCAGGATGCTTTGCCCAGATCCACAGATGCAAGATAGGCAAATACATGCCACAGCTGAAATTTGCCCTGCAGTGATGCTCTGTGCAAACTGCCAGCACAGCACCTTAGGTTGTGTAAGGCCAATTTAGGTCCTTTATGTGGTTCTTCTGTTGTACATAAGAATTTATGTAGATTGTTCCGCTGAGGTAAATTTCCTTTATTTGCAAACAGAAAAGGTTCTGATTCCATTGATGATACCATCACAAGATGTGCTTAAGAAATGCTACATCACAAACTCCTGTTGTAGTTCATAAAATACTAATGTCATGTAATCTTCACTGCCATTATTTCTGCCTTGAATGCTTTGGCTGTGGCTTGGCACTGCCAGTCTCCCAGGTTTTAAGAGCAGTTTGATGGGATGGGGAGAAAAAGTTCTTGGGAGAGGTAAGGTTGTTATCTTCTTCTTCTTTCTACAATAAAACTCCAAACTAATGGCTTATTAGGCAGAAAATGTCTAAATAGCCCTGTGGCTTCTTTGACACTGGACAAAGTCCAGTGGAAGTACCTGGCTGCTCTGTGGGGATAAAAAGAGCAGCTGGGGTATTCTCCAGCCTCATGTCCACCCAGCAACCCCCAGCTTTCTCAATTGGATCAAAAAGGAGGATGGGAAAATAAGAAGAGAAAAACTTGCTAATAAATTATGCTACAGGGGCAGGCAATGTGTAAGATTTTAGTTGGCTTATCCTTGTACTTCTGCCCATTACAGAACTGCAAATTGTAAAGGGCAAAGACCCTTCAGATCATTTAGCATAACTGGACTTTGATCTTGTTTAGAAGCTGGGAGTTCCTCTGAGCACTAAAATTAAGGATTACTCTTAGTTTGATTGACTTAAGACATGACCCTTTCACATATTCTCTGTTCCTCCATTCAAACTTAATTATTTAAATGCCTAACTTGTTTATACCTTACAAAACCATTGTTTTGGGAACATTTTATTGAATAACACGGCAAACAGAAAAGTTTATTTAAAACTGGAAAGATTTGGACTTCATCCAACTTCTGAGTTTAGCTTTTTTGCTCAGAGAGAAGATCAGCAATAATCGGCCCCACATGGTAAAATATTGGGGTGGTTTGACCTTGTCCAGATGATATTAGCAAATGGTAATAACTGGAAGTTCATGGACCACTTTAGGGAAGGCTGTATGATACCAGTGTGTTTAAGAAATGGGATAGAAATCCTGAAATTACCTGAAATGGTGTGGAAAATGTTCATATCAGGAATTTGGATTTGATCTGTTAAAGATGCAAATACTGACTCAGTGTCCCCATTGTAATTGCAATAAAAGTTTGCTAAATGTTAAATATTTCAAAGTCATGCATACACAAAACCCAGTCTGAATCAGAATTTCCACTAAGCTTTGAGCCCAAATTAGTTTTCAAATGCATGAAATTGTTGCAATTAATATCACTATATTATTTAATGGCAGTACCATCAGACATTTTATAGACTTCTAAGGTCTTGTTCATTCCTCTCTTGACCTGCTTTGTGTGCCTGAGCCTCCTGCTTTGCTGCCAGTGTTTGATGTGAATGATGCTGTGAGAGAAGAGCAGGAACTGCAGGCACTGGATGCTGGGCTTTAATGTTATAGTGGGTGTGTGTAGAAAAGAGAACATAATATTGGAGAGAGAACATGTGTGATTGAGAGACTCTGGACTGGGTATGCTGGAAAAGCAGAACAATGAGCAAATGCACAGGTCACAAATGGTGATGTTTCCATGGGATCATCTAGACTAAAAATGAGAATTGAACTGCAAAGGTAAAAGGATTCAGATATTTACAGAAGTTAAATGTCTCCAATCCTGCAGATACATGTGCCTCCTAAGCCTTCCACATCATGGGAAACTTTCAATGACAGCTGGAAACTGCCAGCACCTGGAGCAGTTCTGTTGTATTTTGTGTATTTTGTTCTGTTGTATTCTGTTGAGTATGACAAGAAAATGTCTTCACTTCCACTGATAGGTTGCAAAGTGCTTTATTTTGCTGTCTTTCTGTGCTGGCAGAGAGAGATCATTAAGGACAAATGACTTATTTCATTTATCTCGGAGAAATTATTTACAAGCTTGTCCAGGGCTTCCTGTGAATCTTACCCTTCCCCACAAATAAATAACGCTGCAGTTCAGCCACGGCTTTCAATGTGAGGAGAATGGGGATCCAACAGAGGATGCAATCCATAGAACAGTAGTTAATACAGCAATTTCTATAGCAAGCTTCAGCTTCTATTACTCTCCATAGGTGCTCAAAGTCTCTGATGGTGGAAGCCTGAGGAGACCTGTCTTTGAAGTATATCTGGAAAGTGGCCATGAAAGAAAGATATATTCCTCAATTTCACCAGTTGCAAGACTTCCATTCTTGGGCTCCAAGAGCACAGTTGTTGCCAACATGACAAACATTAGGGGGCAAAACCACAGGCACACTGATTTGCAGGAGAGTAATGTAAAAGGCTCACAAAAAATGCTGACCTTGTTTGCAAGTAATGGAAAAGGTCAGTGCCAAAAGCAGCTCCAGTTAGAGTTACAGCTGGAAAAAACTGGCAGAGAACCTGCTGACTGTAGTTTTACATTGCTTGGCTAAGAAGCTGGGAATGACCAAGGGCCACTTCCCAACACAATGGTGAGAATAAATGCTGTGGCCACAGGTGGAAATATAAATTCAACATCAGTGGCAGTTAATGAAATCTTCTATCCTGGCTGTATGAGGATCAAAGAGTCCAGACTCTACAATTCTAAAATTAATAATCACTACCACGTTTCCACTAACAGGTTGAAAATCCATATATTATTGAAACATTGTTCTGGGCTCTGTGCAACACCAGGCCTTTCTTTCAGGGGGCTGCCCAGCAGCAAACTGATTTAAATCTGCTTTGCAGTGTTTTTTAAATCTGTGAGAAGATAGACCATCACTCCAGGTACAGAAGTATCTTCTAATGGTAGAGACAGAATGCCACTTTTCCCACACTGTGTCATTTTCCTTGCCTGCACAGAGTGAGTAGTAAAGAGTCAAACTGAGTTTCCTCTTGGCAGGATTTATGTTGGCCAGTTTTAAATACCTACAACATAGGTGTCAATGTAAGAGCTCATTATCCAAAGTCCCCCTGCAATCAGTGGAGAGAAATGGGCACTTCTAAGGCAGAGCTAATCAATAATTCACCAAAGAAGATGAGGGAAGGCACCTGTTGTTTCATTTACAGAGTCTCAGGGAATAAATATGCTGGATGTGAGAGTTTCCATTCCTGGTGATGTATGCCTCAGGTCTCTAATCTTCTTGTTAGGTAGTTGCAAGTGTTTCAATGTCAGTGTTAAAACCCCTCCCAAATTAATAACAATGCTATTTTTCTAGTAGAAGCAATAGAATGCCTTGTTTATACTTTCATTGCATTAGAAAGTATGTTTCAAAGTAATGTATATATATATATATAACTGTATTATAGACTGAGTTAGTGGTAGTGCTTGTAAATATTTCTTAGGGCTGTTATGCTATTTTAGAGGCTTTGAGTAAATATATACCACTATCAAGAAGGAGCAGCAAAGTTAAATAGTATAGCAAAAGGAGGCTTTTATAAATGAAAAAGCATCTGGATGAAAATGGGAGGTGGAAAAAGAGCATAACCTTGACTGGTTAAATATAAAACCAGACCATATATAAATATAAAACCATGGACAGGCCTAAGAAGATTTTGAGGAACAACTTGCTAAAGGCATAAAATTCTTGAAGAAAAAACCCTTTTCTCCAGAGAAGAGATTCTGCCAGAGGAGCTGCACAGCCAATATATGTGTAAAATACACATGCATGAAGAATGACATAGCAAAAACCTGAAAGAGTTATTTGCACTGGTGTTCACTCTGGAGGAAAGTTTGCTTTTCTTTTACGGTGCCAAGGCTGAAGACCTGCCTTGTGTTCAGGTGCTGGTAGGGGAGATGCTACAATAAATCAAAATGAGAAGCAGCTAGAACAGAGATGAAATAAATTTTCTCATTTTTCATCAGAAGGAGAACTGGTGCTTTTTTCCAGACATCTGGGTTGGGAATCTTCTCTATTTAATACATTCATAGCTGAACAAAAGAATTGATCAGGAACAGTGAGTTGATCTGGTTTTCTGGTGGTTAATTAGTTTAGATTATTTTAGTCAAAATTAAAGCAAAGAGAGGTGTTTGGACATGAGTAGTTCTCTGAAAATGCACCTCAGTGCTTTGGCACAGTGAAAAGGGCTAAGAAATTATTGGGAATAATTAGTAAGGAAATGGGAAATGCTATAAAAATTGCTGTATACGAGTGCACTCAATGGCACATTTACATTCTATGTTTATAGAACAGAGTCATATCATCACTGAGGTTGGAAAAGACCTCCAAGATCATCGAGTCCAATCTTTGAACAACACCAGCTTGTCAAGTAATCCATAGCACTGAGTGCCATGTTCCTTGGATACTTCTGGGATTGGTGACTCCACCACTATCCTGGGCAACCATCCCAATGCTTGACAGCCCTTTCAGTGAAGAAATTCTTCCTGATGTGCAGTCTGAAATGCTCCTTGCACAACTTGAAGCTTTTTCTTCTTATCCTGTTCCTTGTTCCCTGGGAGCAGAACCCGACCCCCACCTGGCTCCAGTCTCCTCTCAGCGATTTGTGGAGACAGAAGATCCCTCCTGAGCCTTCTTTTCTCCAAGCTGAGCCCCCCAGATCCCTCATCCACTCCTGCTCAGGCTCATGCTCCAGTCCTTTCCCCAGCTCTGTTCCTTTCTCTGGACCCACTGCAGTCCCTCAATGTCCCTTCTGAATGGAGGGGCCCAGAACAGGACACAGCACTCGAGGTGTGGCCTCACCAGTGCCAGCACAGAGGGACAATCACTGCCCAGGTCCTGCTGGCCATGCTGTTTTTGATCCAAGCCAGGTGCCATTGCCCCTCTGGCCCACCTGGGCACAGCTGTCTCATGTTCAGCCACTGCCAACCAGCACCTGCAGGTCCTTTCCCAGTGGGCACTTTCCAGCCACTCTTCCCCAAGCCTTGAGAGCTGCACAGGACCCAGGGCAGGACCTGGCACTTAACGTGGTTGAACTTCATAGGTTTGGCCTCAGCCCGCCCATCCATCCATCCATCCATCCATCCATCCATCCATCCATCCATCCTGCCCAGATATGCAGCCCCATCTCAAAAAAATCAATATAGAATTAGTAATGACAGATATTTGTAATGTTCAACTATGAATGGCCATGGAAGAGATACAGTCTTAAGGCTCTTCAGTGTGGAAAGAGAGTGCTCAGAAATCCTGGGACTGATGTTTTAAATGGGCAGGCAGTGGTGGAAATGTTCATTTCTCTGAGCACAGCACCCCCAAGGCGCCAGATAATCTGGTTGTGCTGCAGATTGAGAGCAAACTAAAGGAAGTACTCGTTTTACACAACGCACAATTAAGTCATGGGATCCACTGCTACAGGATGTTTCGTATGCCAAAATATATATAGGCTTTAAAAATGATTAGACAATTCATGAAAGAAAGGTCCATTGAGGGCTACTAAACAGGAAGATGCTGATGTAACCTCCAGCTCAGGAAGTCCCCAGCCTGCAGATTGCCAGGAGCTGTGCAAGTTGCTGGGGGAATGCTCTCGGAGTCTTTCTGGTGCATCTGTTACTGGTCACTGCCCTCCAGGGAGCAGGGAGCAAGCAGAGGTTAGTTTCTGCTGTGCTTGTTGCAGGCAGCTGGTGACATGTTGTGTTTTGGAATCTGTGCCTTAGGATACTACAACTGAAAGAAGGACTGAATTTAATTTTCTTTCTTCCTGCAGTTTGTCTGTTTCATGTGTTTCACTCAGTTTTGGTGATGAAACTGGATTCCTTTTCAGTTGCAGTGTGTTCAGTTCTCTAGTTATCCAGTGCTACCAAAATTAGAGAGTGTGGATGTCTGATACTCATGGCCAGTGTTGCCAGATAAGAGCGAAGCGACTACCAAAAATAAATGGAGCAAACCAAAATTAATAAAGATATTTCTGCTCATTCTGAGTTGTGGATTGGTCTTCTACCAATGGCTATATTTGAAATACAGTAGTAGATTTTAGTTCATT
Source organism: Melozone crissalis (assembly GCF_028551555.1). NCBI lineage: Eukaryota > Metazoa > Chordata > Aves > Passeriformes > Passerellidae > Melozone > Melozone crissalis. The sequence continues at coordinate 5,110,726 of NW_026535785.1, forward strand.
GTTAGTATTTTAATTGAACATCTGTTTCAAGACAATGCAGGTGCCCATTCCTTGGGAATTTAGCACATTTATGGGAGTTTGGTTCCTATGTCCCTTTCTGGTGGGGGTTTTGAACTCTTCAACTGCAACTTCTCATAAAGGTATGGTGGGTGTTCCTCCTCCCACGTTGGGAATTCTTCTCTAAAGGCACACAGAACAGGAAAGAGCAATTATAAAAATTCTATTTTAGGGCAAATCAATCTAAATAGGAGATACCCAGAATAAAACAAGGTCTCTTTGGTGGTAGTAGCCAAGTGTACTGTTTCAATCTGATGGAAAAGTAATGGGAAATCAATGACTGAACCATTCTTTGTTCTTTATATTTTGCTGCCACTCTAATGGAATCCCTGAATTTACTCAGCCTGGCTGCCAACTGGAGGGGCAACGCAGCCGGGAAATCCAACCCCAGGAGACAGATATCAGATGGAACACACTGACATTTAGACACTCTATAACTAATTACAGAGATTTCAAGAATGACTACAAATAACAAGCAAAATAGCAAAGATGTTTAGTAATGACATTGCAAGACAGACTCACAATTGTGCAAGAAGTTGATAATTTTTAATTAAATGAAGACTCTACAGTTTTCTGTGGTTAGAAGTGTAGGTTGATATATATAAAAAAAATAATTTTTCTTGAGGAGATGTTCACTTTAAACCAACATTTAGAACCTTAAATAGCAAGTATTGTATTTTCCTGGGTAATCTACTGCTTTGAACATTTGTCAGTCATGTAAATGTGATGTGATTACCTGACAAGGACCCACCACCTCAGGTTAGTCAGCAAATTTTTCTGTTTAGTAGTAATTTCTATTCTTAGGTAGCTGAATAAAAGAAAGGACGGTATTTTTTTATTATCATTTCTTTTCAAACCTATGTCATGGTCATATTTAAACTGAGAGCTTTTGTATTTGAAAGAAATGGAACTGGAAACACATTTGCTGGGGGTTAACTTGTCCAATGTAGAGAAATAACTACGAAGCTCAAGGGAGGTTGTGTCTCCTGGTAGTTTTATTTTTTAATTTTTCAAATTGCTGCAAATTTTAGAAGTTTTCTTTTCCTGCATAAAGGTTACCAATACCAAATTGATGTCCATTTTGACATATTAGCAAAGTAATTTATTTACAAGAACAGTTTTATTTGTGCTCCTCTTCACTGCTAAAGCTCCATAAAAACATAGAATTAAAATCCAGCTAGATTTTCCCTTTTTCCATTTCTCCTATTAGAAATTTCTTTCAGAATTTCACTGGTTATTAGAAAAGCCCTTCAGATTTCTGCAACATATTTATGATTAATGCTAACATTGTCTTTTTGCTTGAGACTCTCTTCTTCTTATGTCCCATATGTAGATCTGGAAACAGTAACTGCCTCTTCTCAGCCTTTGATTTTGCCTGGGAGAAAAAAATCCCAGTTCTTAAAACTACTTTTGAAAATTTTTAAGGCAGATAATTTGCCAGCCCATCCGTCTGAGCAGGCTTGTTTTTTATTGAATGTGAAATGATTTTTTCCTTAAAACCAGAATTGTACCATTGTCTAGATAAATTCTGTTCTGCAGTGTGTGCCTACAGAGCTGCTGTGTTCATCTGACTCTGGTGTCATGTTTTTCTTTGTACAGTACTTGATTAGGTTTGCAGAGGGGACTGAAGTGCCTTCTCTGCATTATTTTGAAGATGTGGTTGCTTGAGAACCCAGATAGTTCCTGGTTAACACGTTTCAGCCTTGTAGCAATTATGTAGTGACAATTAGCATTTCAGATATTTCTGTATATTCCATTGACAGGCTCTGAAGTTTCTGTGGAAAATGATGATTATGAGCCCATCAAAATAGCTTATAATTGCTTTCCTACGTCTCTTTTTTTTTTGAAAGAAAAACTATGATAAAAAGCATCATGATGCATTATTCAATTGTGCTTTTTTTTATATTCTAAATGCACATTGATGTCCATCCCCTGAACTTAGGTTGTCATTGCATAGAAAACTGGTGCATCCTGAGGCTCCTCTTGATCAATAATCAGTTGGCCAATAATCACCACATCAGTGATAAAAGGTGATCCTGGATCCTTTCTGCCCCTTGTAGGACATGCTCAGCTCCTGCCTGCATCGCCCCTCATTGCTGAGGATCAGCCTTTTCCAGAGCAGAGCACAGCATTGTGGGGGCTCTGCTGCAGCCACGAAAACTCAGAACACTTGTGAGGAAAGCAGAGAATATATCAGTGTCAGCCCAGTCTGCAACAGCCTGGCTCAGCTCCCGGCCCTGTGCCAGATTTCCCGTGGTTTCATTGCTGCAGCCTTGTAATGGATAATAGCACTGCTGCCACCAGCTCAGGAGGGCTGCTGGTTTTAGAGTGTGGCTGAAACTCTGCCACAGGGCCAGAGACACTTCAGATGGCCAGATTCTCTTCCACAAAGCAAGTCACTGATTTTTTAACCTTACCATGAATTTTCCATTCCTCAGTGGGAGTATGGACAATGATACAATTCTGGTTTTAAGGAAAAAAATGATTTCATGTTCATAAAACCTCTCCTCTGCTCAGATGGATGGAGCAGCAAATCTGTCTAATAAACTTTTAAAAGTTTACTTAATTACCTAGTATGAGACCAGTAATAGTGAATTAATTTAATAGGCAATAACAAGCTATTTCCTCTTTTTTCAGGGTTTTTGTTGTACTTGTCCTCCAAATCAAAATTTAAACCTCCCCATAACTGAGTAGATCTTAACTATTTATATATGGATGTTCAGGTGTGTCCTAGACTAGGGCTCAAACTTTTCTTAGGAAAAAAGTGAGAATATTCTGCAAGAGGTTCTGCATCTATGAAGAGAAAGCTCAGCAAAATCTCCATCAGTTTTAATGAGACTGGTATTAGATACTAATAAATATAGTAAATATTTGGATTTCAGAAGAGATATGAATAGTGGAGATATATTTTAAGGAAAAAAATTAATGAATTTGAAAGAGAAGTTAATATCTTTTTTTAACCATTTTTTCTGGAATTTTGCCAAAATTTCTCCACCTTACTTTTGCCATAAAATGCTAAAATCCCTACTAACATATAAAGAGGAGACAATTTTTTAATAAATTACGAGTTTTTAGAGTGCTTTTCTTAGAACTGTCTGTGCCAGCCTCTTGCTGTCCTGCCTGGTAATGTTAATGACACTTTCTCCATATGGTAACTGTGTTTATTTTTTTCTGAGCAATTTGCTTTTTTCCCTGTGCACCTTCTTTTGCAGTGCTCGTTTCTTGGGCAGTTGTCTCCAGTTGAGGTCTCCAGAGGGATATGTGAGCCTTTCCTTGTGCAATCTGTATTTACAGCTCCCAGTCCCTGCTGTCTCCTTGCTGTGGCACCACAGCAGCTTTCCTGTGCAGGTCAGGGTCAGAAATGGTACCCACAGCCAGGTTTTCCAGGTTCACCCTGTGCCACATGCTAAATGTTCTTAGCATTTTATAGCAGCTGGATGTGACATCAGCCTGAGGTGATCCTGGGGTGATGTGGCACCTAGAGATTAAATAAAGTAGGTGGGGTGTTGCTTCACGCCCCCATGGAGTTACTCATCGTTTTAATTTGTGGGCAGGGTTTTAGAAAGGGGTTTTTTGTGATGCAGAGCTCTGCTCTAAGGGTTAACACAGCCATGCCAAAATCCTTGCAGACTCCTGGCCATGGGAACAGGGAGAGTCCCCGGGTGCAGCCCGGAGCCGCAGCTTCCTGAGCCTGCAGGGAAGGCAGGGGAGGGGACAGGAAGGGAACATGACTGCCGGTATCTTCTGCTGGGAGCCTGCCAACAGGAAGCAGCTTTTTCAGTTTTTTAGTTCCTATGGGGAAGGCTCAGCATTTCCCAGCCATTCCAGCCATCTTTTGGGAAGCACAGTCCTTCCTCTAAGGCAGCCTGGAGGAGAGGCTGTGGGGTCTTGGTCTGGGTTTTCCTCCTTGGGAAACAGAAGTGTGTTGGGCCCCTTTAAGAATATCTATATTGGGATGTGTAGGACTCTGTTTTATTTTGGGCTTTTCTTTTGCCTTCTATTAAATTTCCCTCCAACTCTTGAGCTGCTCTGCACCATCCAGGCATCCACAGCTGGGGAAAGTGGCTGCAGTGAGATGAGGGGATGGAGGTGTCCACAGCAGCTCCTCCCTTCCCTATGGGGTGACACAAGAAATAGATTCCTTGGGTGCCCATAGGCTGAAGCTGTGGTTTATTAAAGTAAAAAGTAAATTACTTTTTTTTTTTCTCTTTTGAGTTATTTATTATTATGCTTTTGCTCAGTTATCAAATTGGAAGCAAATGGTGGAAGAATTTGCTTTGCATGTAGATGAGAAAGACTGAAACTACTTCTCTCTGCCGTGGTGCTTTGTGTACAGTTTCCTTAAGCCCAAATGGCCAATCTTTCCATAATGAACTTGAGGATGTCTTTTCACACGAGTAGTTTCAGTGACTTTAGTGAGATTTCATGCATTAATAAGCGAGCAAGATTTTACCTTTGAGAGTACCAAATCCTTTTGGAAAAATCCTATAATGTTTAAGTAGAAAAGAAACCAAAGAATTTATAGATTAATGACTCAAGCCTAAAAAACCTAAGGGAGGGTTTTCATAGATTCTTTGAAACATCTGGTAACATTTTGCTTTAATGTTTTGTTTACATGGGGTTAATAAACTGAGCAGCAGCAATAGGAATTGTAGGGAAGAAAGCAAAGTCTATGGGAAGAGGCAGTAGAAACCACCCTTATTAGCAGTCTATTAAGAAATAGCAGTTTGTAACACTTTATTAATGTTTTATTGGACACATTAATAATTATTCCTCTTTATGAAGTATTTAAAAATGGAATTTCCATATAAAGCACAATCATATATCCTGTCACATTTAAGTGCAGGAATAGAACTTTTGTTCTGTGCTTTAGGGTTTGTCCAAGCATCAGTAAAATTGGTTCTCTTTCCTATTGTACCTGCCAAATGTAATCAACCTAACCAAAGGAATGTGGTCTTTCTTAACCTATAAATATACTAAATATATTTTGTATAACACCTTGCAATTGTGACTTGGGCATGTACCCTATATGTCTGGCTGAGAAGGAGGGAGGCTACCTTCTTTGTGTTCAATTATCTTATCCAGGTAATGTCACTAACCTGGATCTAAGTTAGACTTTTTAGAAGTGGTGTTTATTAGGAATAAACCAGCACTACAGGATTTGGCCTTCTGTGGTGACAGAAATGGTGCATTCAAAATGGGCAAATGCGAACCAGGAAGAGCAGCTCATATATGAGAAGACTGTGCTCATATAAACTTGTTTGTTGGGGGAATTAAGTGTCAGTGATTTATTATTCTGCTTATGCAACACAGAGCACAGAACTACACAAGGCTGTCTGGGAAATCTGCAGCTTCCATTGGAGGAGTGGGGCCTTTTCCCCCTCTCTGTTACAAGGATGAGCAGATGTTAAGCATCACTTCACTGTTTTATGATTGAGATTTATAAAGGCCAGCAATATGGATTGAGAAGGCTCTAGGTATGGTTTCTGTTAGAGGCTGACAAAAGAAATGAATGGCATCTGGAATTTTAACGAAAACTAAAAATGGCTTTATTTAAAGCAGCAGCCATAAGAGCAAAATTAACATGCAGAACAGCAATGGCTGATTGCTGAAAGAATGTATGGATGGTGTTAGTGGTTATCAATGTATGGGAAAAGGAGAGCTTGATTTAAAATATTGAGTAGGGGAACAGTATATGAATCACTAGCAAAAAAGGGAGATGTTGGCTGTATTTCTGAAGTGTAACAATTCAGGCTACACAATGAGAACTTTTTTGTAAGAGTGAAAATTCAAATAACTTACCCTGATATCCTCTCCCCAACTAATAAATGTGCACGATTCCCACAGAAATTCTGGTCTTATAAGCAGCCAATGAGTACAAGAAAGTATATTACTAATTTTTCACTCTAATGTTCCTAATCATTAATGGCCTTCATTATTATTCAGTTATTCTGTTTTAGAAAAGCCTGCCAGTTATGCCAAATTATGTAGGGATATATGAGATTCTCTGGATGTTTCTTCACCAGATACTAGAATGATAAGTCACTATTTGTTCTTACAAAATGAGAAAAATGATTTGTTGCAGATTCAGAGCACTTTATGACTAGCCAGTAACATCCCTGGCTGTACCTGCAAATACGAACATTTGAATCACAGAATTATGAAATACAGGCTCATAATGATAAAAAACACTGCTCTTGGCTTTACAGTTTTCCCCAACTGTTTGGTGGAGTGCCCAAGCAATCTGTGATTAGCTTTGTCATAAAGACTAGATCCGTGGGCTTAGTTTTTGAATCTCTCCACCACTTTCTAACCAGCACAGTTGTTGGAATTCCTTTATGACATGAATTTTCATTTCCTCATTCACCAGCACATGCCCTGTCAGAATCCTGGGGGCCTGATTGAAATGGTTATCAGTGTCAGTGTGGCACACAGTCATTTTCTGGTGTCTGTTTTCTCCCTGGCTGAGGATCTACTGTCCTTATTTGCTTAATAAATGGGCAGTTAAGGGTCTTCATTTTTATGCTTGCAGCACACTCATGTTTTATTATTATTTTATTCTTTCTATTTATAGATTTTACATTAACATTTGATGAATTTTCAACATAAATGGCAATGCTTGATGTAATTCATATCACTCTTAATATGTACAATTTGCATATATTATCCCAAGCAATGACCTAGTAAATGAATTAAATAAGCCTTGGTAATAAGGATGACGTATCTGAGCCCATTTACACACAAAAGCCAATGCCTCACCAAAGCAGGGTTCCTGAGAAAACACAGGAATCTCAGAACATCCTACACATTTTAATTCATCCCAACCTATGCTGGAAAGACAAACACCTTCAAAGAGTGCACCATTGTCTGAAATAAACTAGTTAAGTGTAATATTTTCAGTTCTCTTAATGAACCCAAATCATGAAGAACAAATCCTCCAATGAGTTGCATGTGGTTTTTATTAATTTTGAGCCTAAAAACATTAATAATATCAATTATGTAAAAGCAGCAGAGAAATAATTGTAATTGCTTGCTTTGTGCAAGCCATGCTGTGCCCCTGGCTATTCTTCCTTGAGAAGCTGCCATAAAACCATTTAAGAAAAGAGACTTGCACACATTTAGAGTGATGGAGCAGGAGAGTTAAGAGAGTCTAGGTAGGTTTCTATGTGTCTGTTTTGGCTGATAACTATCAGGATAGCATCCATTATTCCAGGTAACCCAGCTCAGAAAGAGGCATCCTCTGAAGGCTTTAGTGGGATCCATTTGGATTGTGTAGCTTCCATAGGATTTGCTGAGACAAGATAATCATTATGATTTATACCATTCCTGCAAGAAACTACTACCATATGACTTGAATATTACTGGGGAAGTATTTATTCCTTTAGTGATCATTCAGTGTTAATATTAATTTACTACGCTATTAAATCTCTCTGTTGTGGTAATGCTTTTGTTTTTCATTTCTCACTGATTCATACTTAACTTATTGGACTTGATTCTGGTTTCTCACAGATCCTTACTTTAGCTTCACAGGAGCTATTTGTGATTTACATTAATTTCATGCTATTGGAATTATTCCCAGCAATCTCATTGTGAGGTTTTTTCCCTGTCCTTACAATTGTTCTTTGATTTCCCTTTGGCAACTATGGAAATGTTAGGCTTTGCCTACAGAAATTAATTATTTCAGGCTGAACTTGGTTTTGATGGGAAAGAAGGGTGTACAATGGAGGCATTATACCTGCACCATATTGAGAAAATGTGTTTGTACATTTAACCCAGTATAATTTTGTTTGGTGAAATAACTTGTTGGGTTATTGGTAGATTGTTGAATCTTCCATTAATACTCTGAACCTTCACAGTTCCTTCATTGACTGGAAAGACACATTTATTCATTACTAGTTATATTTGATGGATGTGACAATCTATTTCCCTGGGTGCTCATGATAAAATCTAAACTAAAAATACAGTCAAGAAGAAATGGGTAATAACTCCTCAGAATTTCAGGGGAACATCCCAAACACCCTTTGAAAGCCAGAATGTTGGATTTTTTTTTTTTTTTTAATCCTGTGCTTAATTCCACGTGCAGAGCCAGCTCGCTTTTGAATCCAGTTCTCCTCAACCATCTAGATGAAGAGGCAGCTTCCTCTGGAAAGGAACACTCCCCAGTCTATTTTATAGCAAAGGCAGAAGCTTTTCTACAGCTGAAATCCCCATATGGAGAACACTTGACTGCCAAATTTCTATCTATTAAGTTGAATAGGATCCAGCATATGTGGCTCCCTTGATTGCAGTGCTGACCGAAATGTGCAAAGAGAAATGTATTCTTTCAAACAGACAGCTCCTAAGACAATTTGGGCTTGAAGACTTGTAAAATTCAAGTTCTACCTGGATCCATACAATAATCAAGGGAAAAACCCCTGAGCTCTACCATTTTCTGCTCCTGGTAAGATGCAGAGCCTACCAGAGAGCAAAGCAGGTGCTGCATTCTGCACGAGCCAATTTCCCTAGTTCATTTCAAAGTAATTTAAGCCTCTTCTTTTTATCCTTCACTTTGCATCTCTGGTGACAAAACCAGGTTTCCAGCTCCTAACTGCTGGTAGGGTCCATCCTCTGTTCCATCCAGGGGTAAGGCTTATGTTAGACACATGACACCAGGTCCCTTGGGTGTAGGTAGCCCAAAATTGCCACATTATGGACAGTTCAGTGCAGAACTGCAAAACCTACCCAAGAAAGAGTGGATACCTATGGGCAGCTGACTTTCACCTGTATTTGTACTGGAGGCATTTGGTTGTAGCTGGGTCTTTAATTCTTCACACATACCTTTGGTCACTTTAGGCTGAGCCACTGGGCTGATCAGCAGTACTGACTGGAAGAACTTGCCTAGTTTTTTTATCTCTGAACCCTCCTTACAAGGTCTCTGAGCTGCTGGTGAAAGCAGCTCAGAAACAATGTCTTAATTAGAATGTAATAGAAGAAATGCAACCTGTTGCAACAGCAGCTTTATGCAGTCAGGAAAGCTCTGATCAGTTAATGGCTGGCTCTGGTTTGGGGGGAGTCCTGCATGTTGGCATCTGTACATGCCAGTCATTTCAGAGCAACAGAGTAATCCAAGAAGATTCAAACAAGTGGTAGATCCAGCAGAGCACCTGGCAGGTTGTCCCTCTGCATCACATCACTGTCACTCTGTGTGTCCATTTTGTGGTGCCCAGCGCTGGGTTCAGCACTTGTTCTCACTCAGGTAACAAACCCTGCCTGCACAGCAGCACCTGAAGGGTTTGGGCTTCCTGTTGATTTTAGGGGTTGGTTTGAGGCCTGGAACACATTGAAGCAGACAGGTACCCAAGTTCAGATCAGTGTGCTAACCAGGAGCAAGGAGCTGCCTGTAACTAAACTGTAGCCATTAGGACATAGCTGTTCCAGCTCCTGGCCAGGACAGAGATGAGGGGACAGCATTTTCCTTTAATGCTACTCCATTTATAGTGTCAGGTGTATGGGAAGCCTTTGAGAGTCAGTGGGACATAGGCATTTACCCTGCTTAAGTACTTCTGTAAATCCCTCTGGACACCCTCCTCAACTGGTGGGCACGGACAGCTTTACATTTTCAAAGGCAAAGCAAGGACATTAAATAATTAGTCCCTACAATGTTACTGTGATCTGTTACCATCTGTATGGACAAGGAGACTGAAATGAAGGAATTAAGGTTGCATGGAGATGTACAGAAATATAGGATCTCTTAATAATCAGCCCAACATTTATTTCCTTCCTGATATTCTGCCTTACTGTTATTTGTAGATGAGTAAAGTTGGACCCACAGACTTCCTGCACACATGAAGTCTCAACTCTGACTCACCTGCCATCCTATTAAGAAAATATAATAGAAAATGAGGACATATCCCATGTGTTTTCTCAGGTTTCAATTGTTTCCAGAGGCTCAGGCAGCATGGAAAAGTGGTTAGTAATGCACTAACATTGAAGGAAATCTTTCACAAACCAAGTGTCACTGAACGATTGCTTTTTGATGTGATGTGCAAAAAACTGCTTTCTTTTTTCTTCCTTTTATTTTTTTAATCTGCCTGACTCCATTGACTGAATCTCTACAATAAAAATGTGAGGTTTAGGATTTAGGTACAAAGAGGAGAGCAGCAGTTATATACCAGGTTTTTTAAAGTGCAGTGATGATTTGATTAGACAGATGACAGCTGGAAACAAGTGTTGAACCTCTCTGTATTTGGGGTTGGCAGCACAGCCCCAGTCTGCTGCAGTCTGGTGGTTTGGAGAAGGACTGGAGATAAACAATAACCAGGATTTTATCAGAGCTGCTCTGGGGTGTGGCTGCCCTGAGGAGCCCTGTGCTTTGAGAGTGGGTGATAAGGCCACTCTGGAAAGGTTATAAATGAAGATTAGTGAGTAACTGCAGAGATAAAGGACTGCACCTTCCATGGTGGGTGTTCTCCAGACACCAGCAGTAAAGTCACTCAGTACCATTGCTGCTGGTCAGCCCTGCTCTGCCAAGTCACTGGTGTGTGTGGGATGGCTCTTGTTCTCAGCAGAATACACCCAATGTGGCTAAACCTACAAAATGTGGAGTCAAGACTGATAAATCCCATCTGCCTCAAAGGGAGATACCAGCCACTGCAGGCAACTACAGAGGTCAAGACCATGGGAGAAATCCCACTGTGAAATTGTGAGATGCCAGCTGGAGTTGCCATTGCACAGTGGATCAGGAAATCTGCCCAGGGGTGTGGAGGGACTGTGTCCATCCCTCAGCAGCAGAAGCAAATCCCAGGTCCAGAAGTGTCTCCAGTCACTGTGCATGCAGTTCAAGGATATGGTTGGATCTAACCCCAATTCATTGTCAGTGTTTATGTTAGAAATTATTAAGCCAAAAACTTATCAGTAGGAGGGAAGTTCAGATTTTCTCTCATTTTTTGGGATACCTAACAGATTGAAATAACCCAATAAAAACTTCCTTAGAGAAGGAACACCAGGGTTCAGTATGTATCCTGTATAGTCTTGAGCTCAGCTTTAATAAATTAATCAGTGCTGCTTGAATATCCATGGAGCAGAGATGTGAGGAGCAAAGCTAGACAGAACTTAGGAAACATATTTGCTAATTTTATTTTCATAAATTATTACAATTTCATAATTTTACACTATTTTTTGTTAGTGTTTGACTCTTAAAAATGCTTTATGACTAGTTTTAACTCCTGGTAATGCTATTCTTGATGTCTTGGCTTAAGGGGCACATTAGGACTTTTGGAATGATTTTTTAATATTTTGTTTGCAAAGCCTTCATTTTCTGGGCACTACACATCTAGGAGAGAGTTGCTGTCTTGAAGGATGACATTGAAGACAGCTCTGGTTGTACAGCCCAGGAGTAGCAGAAATAGAATTGAGTCCCAGTCCATTTCTCTAAGCACAGGGCCATGCTGTGTTTCCAGTTGGAAAGCTCAGGTTTCTTTTCTTCTTATTAATTTTTCTTGGTATGTTGCGTATGTGGTACAATTCCTGGCTGAAACCTGGTCTGCAACATTCAGGAGGTTTATTTTTCAGCTTTGTCAGTTCTGCTCTTGCTGCTCATTCAGCCTGGGAAGTCATTTCCCCAGGGATCTGTGGACTAATTTCAGATTCAGAAAGCTTGGATTTCTCCAAAAATTGTTCCCCCTACCTATTTTTCTCAATTCTTATGCTTTCCCCTCTTGGACTCGCATTTGCCCAGGAGAACCATAGAAAGTTGGCTTTTTCTGAACCATCTGTGCAACATAGATAATACTGTCATCAGGACACTTGCAGGATTGCATTGCATTTCATCACCTAGAGAGTGTCTGCTCAGTGTTCATCCTGTGCTGTGCTGTCAGCTCCAGGCACGTGGCCTCACTGGACTTTGAACGCTTGCAAAATAGGATCAGGAAATAGCTGTGTGGTTTTCTCAATGTGGAAGTCCTTTCACAATGTCTGAAGAACTCAGCAACTTTCAGTTGTGCATCCTAAAAATAATTGTTTAAAAGAGCAGAGGTGTGATGACAGGATATTAGTAAATTTTTTTTTTTTTTTTCAGTGATAGACATTAGTGACTTTACTGGGTATACTGAAATCAGTGGCAGCACTTGCAGTGACTTTATGAGGCTGGAATACACTGGTGTGGTTTTAGCCACTTAAATGGTTGACACCTAGTAAGAACCAATATAAATTTCTCAAATATTAATAATATGTAAGTTTTACTATAAAAAGTAACATGCAAATGTCACTGATTGAGGAAGATCCCGTACTTTCATTTGGGAGTTCAAATGATCCCAATATTCAAATGTACTACAGGATTTATAACCAGTGGAGTAGAACTTGGAGAAAGTTATGGCTGGTATCTGAGAGCTGTAACATTTACAAACACTAAATGAACAAACCCATATATTTTTATACTTGCCATTCCAGACCCATGAAACTTATCTCAAAGGTTATGAGACAAGGGACTGAAAATGATTCTATTACACAATTGCTGCAGGGAGTTGCTGAGCATGGTAATTAATTGCTGGTGTATTCATTTGCGGCAGGAGGAGCAGCAGAAGGAAAATATCTCATTGAATTTGGAATTGTATTTATTCATGTATGCATTGTGGTGTTACAGCACAATTATTATCTGACACATTGGAAGCAGACTTGTGCTCCATTAGCTGCTGGAGCTATGTGCTATTATTGGATGATCTGCTACAAAAATGCACAAAACATTTATTTTGAGAGATGCAGTCAGGATTATAATTGATGCCTCACAGATCTCAGCCTGGCGTTCTTCAAACCCAGCCAGAGAAATAGGAAGCTCAGTTTGGCATCCACAGCTCCTGAAAATGCTGAGGTGTCCCCAGGGGTGATGGAAGCAAAGCTTGGGCTCCCAGATCAGCATCCACAGTGAGGAACTCAGGGTTTTTATCTGTCTGGAAGGAGACACAGGGGCAAAGCCAGCCTGTGCTCCTTTCCAGTTTCCAGTGCAGTGCTGGCACCAATCCACAGGCAGCTGCTCATCCAGCATTCCTGGCTAGAGGATCATTTCAGCAGCTATATAATATGTCAGCCAAGAGGAAGCAAGAAGAAAAAGGAAAGTAGAGCTATGAAGTTAAACCCAAGAGAATAAAAATTGCAGGCAGCTGTAGTGTGGCAATGGCTGCTGGTGAGGGTAGTAGTTTATTTAGTGATTCTGCTGCATAGTTTTTCATAAAAACTCACAAATCCTATTCCAAGACTTTTCTCCTGAATTGTTCATTATTGTTTGCATGAAGCTTGTGAAAGCTGATATGACAACAGCTCATGTGGAGGTTTATGCTTTGGACAGCTTCTAGAAGAGTAAATATGGAGTAAATAGTAGCTGTAGGCAGAACTGTGGTGGTGTGCCAGTGTTACCCTCCCAGGAATGAGGGAAATACTCTGTGCTTTGCAGACATTAACCAGTGCTCAGCTGTAATTCCAACCCCACCAAGCTCAGCCATGGAGAGTGTTGTGTGATGTTCATGACCTGCCCACAGTCCAGATGCTGTGTCCAGGAGGATGTGGAGTGGATCCCACCCTGCCACAGAAGGCAGTGGGCACAGGCTCTGCCATGCCCATCTTGCATTGTCCCTGTGGGTGATGAAGAGCTGGCTCCTGTCCCTGTGCTGCAAAGAGCAGTGCCCAGCCCTGAGGAGCCTCATGGGTGCCAGCACTGTGGGTAACAGAGTGAGGTTGTTTTACACAAAGGAGTAGGAGAATCAGGTTTGGAATGATTATTCCTGAAGATTTTAAAAATAAACCAGCAGCTTCCTCTAGGTCTTCTAAACAAACAGCCCAAATGAATGTGAAGTTAACCTCTCCTTCTTCTCAGTCTGATGAAAGAAACAAATGGAAGCGATGACAGGATTATATTACTCCATTAATATGACAGATTTTAATTTGTGATAAGAAAGGAACCTCATTCACTGCTTTATTACTTTCAGAAATTCTAAAATCAATGCAAGATATGCCATAAACATCATTCTTGGCAGGCACTCTTTGGGGTGAACATATAAGTCAAAGATAGCTTGAGCTGAATTCTGACCAATTTAGCAAGTAATAAGCAAGGCGATAAGAACATTAAAAAGAAGAGACAGTAACAGAGTTAGGAACAGATGGGAGCCATAAATAATGCTGAAATAATAATAATATTTTAAATTTATATATGATGCCTTTCAGTCTGGAAAATCCCACAATCCTTTACAAAACTGAATTTAAAACACAAACTTAAACAAGAATGCACCATTTCTGGTGTGAAATATGACAGTTGTTTGAGAGCCCAAGCAATGCCAAGTTGTTTGGGACAAGAAGAGAATAAGAATTTTAGTTCATTGCTGCTGCACTAAAAGCTTGAGTTGAATTTTATTTCTTTCCTCTCTTCTAATCTATTGAATCTATCATCACTGGTAGCATCTGGATATTCTGCTGTAATACATTGCTACTATCCATAAAAAACTCTCTCTTTACTGTTAATGATATCAGATGCACTGTTGACTTTATTTATTGAGAACTCTAAATGATCAGCAATTTGGCATTCTCCAATGCAAAAAAAAAAAAAAAAAAAAAAATTACATTCTCAGGAAAAATATCTCCCAAGGCCAAGTAGCAACAGTAGTTAGCATGTCCTTGTGCAGGGAATATTAACTCCCATGTCAGTCTAAATTCTGAAACCCTTGTCTTTTCCTGCAGAACATAATTGCTCTTTCCAAACACTTATGTAGCTCAGCCCAACTTGAGGCTGTCTTCTGATCTCAGATAAACCCAGGCAATTCTCCTGGCTTTAGTGGGATTATGCCAACATGAGTGAAACTAAAATTTACCCCACACTATAGGAGAGCTGATAGGTGCATAAGGCACTGTGTGATGTTTGAAGGCTGCAATGGAAAAGTGCTGGAGGATAAGAAGGAAAAACCATAGGATGTGTACACAGAGCAATGGAAACTATTTAAAACAGCTCCAGCCTCAAATATTCTGCGTAGTCCCTTCAAAAGGAGAAAGATGTTACATGATAGTTCTGGATAGCTGAGTGATTAGGTTCTGCATTGTAATATAAAATAAAAAATATTGAATGCTTCTGAGTGATGAATGACACAATCTATTTGCAGGAATGATGAAAAATAGTCAAGAAGTGACATTGGTTAAAGTTAATTAATCTTTAATACTTTCCCATTGAGGTCTGTGTTCTCAGTGTTCTCCAATTCCAAGCTCACAATTTCAATGATGGCACCTGCAAGGACTCTATGTCAGATGAGCTTTACATCAAGCTTGTGAAAACTGTCCTGGATATAGTGGAATTACTGCAGGGTACTGGACACCCTGGAACACTGGAGCATTTCTTGAAAATGGGATGTTCCCTTGGAAAAACAGAAAATAAAATTGGTGGCAGAGCTTTATCTAAAATTAACTTTTCAACCCGTCTTGGAAGCTACATTAGCTTGCATTCTTTGAACTGTTGTTCAGAAATGTGTATATAAGTGTTCACATACCTACATAGATGGACTCACTACTGGTATTGGGGACTAGTGCAATACTTAAAAGGTTTCCTAATTTTAGACTTGCCTTTCTGAGATGTTGGGCAGTCTCCCGTTCATTTGTTATTTTACAGCACATTGGATTGGCTTCCTGGTCCAGCAATACACCAGCCTTTAGCTGCAAGTTTAAATTAAAATTTATAATTCAAAACCACAGGATTGAGGGAGTTAATACTCTGATTTTCAGGGCTTTCCAAGCCATAGCCCTGAAGTTGATGCCAGGAGGTTGTTATGGACAAGGAGTGTCCATGTGGGCTCTGAACAGTGAGCCTGGTGACCTCAGGCTGCGTCCTGATGGGGACATGTCCCTGTGTAAGTGATCAACTGCATGGAGAGCCTGAGTTTTGGGTGGGCAGGGAGGCACAGCACACGGCCACACCACCCCAGAGGGACGGGCAGCTGGCACCTTGCATCCTCCTCCCACACCTGTCAGGCTCAGGAACCCCTCCTGTCCCTTGGGGAGCGGTTTGGGTTCAGAAATGGGGAAGGTGCTCTGATGTGGGGTGGTGTCTGACAGCTGTGCTGTGTGCCACACTCCCCTGACTACACACACTCCCTTGGGCATTCTAACTTTGATTTTCTATTTTCTCTTCTCACCTGAGCTGAGGCAGGAGGAAGAGAAAGATGTGTTTAGTTTATTCTTCCTGCTGTCTTTGCTCTCCCTTTCAGGACTGTCACTGTGGAAAGATGCTAAATTTGTTTGAAAACATAGACTCCAAAAACTTTCATTTTAAAGTGCATTTTAGTCCAGTTTACAAGAAATGGGTCATTCAGTAGCCTGCTTGCTGAGTATTATGTTGCTTGTGTTTTGTCCACAGCCTTATCTTTCCCACACAGACTTCGAGTTTTTAGTTTGCAGGTTTGGTTTGCAGGTCAGTCTGCAGGTACCTAAATATTTCTGGCTGTTTTAAAACCTCACTACCAGCTGGAATTAAGAAGGTCTGAGCACTAAGCCTATACTACTGCTAACTTAATCACTTTATATAAATTCCCTTTGGATGATCTCTTTTGTCCCTCTTCTGGAGGGTGACATTTGTTCTCCCAGGCTGTGGTGAGACCACAGTGAGCTGGCTGACCACAGGAACGACTGCATCCCTCTGCTCGCTGCAGATTAGGAGCATGGGAGGCATCTCTGGCTTCTCTTTTTGTCTCTTTTTTACCCTCTATGTCTTACTTGCAGAATGACTGAAAAATGACAAGGTTGAGATATTTCCTGAATGTTGCATTGTGCCTTGCCCTGCATGGTGCACAGAGGAGGCACGGAGAGAGGATGAAAAGAGCTGTGGGACAAACTTGGCTCTTGTGCCATGCAACTGCTCAGAAAACAGAGAGTCCACAGAGATTGGGGCTTCAAAACGCTCAGGTGGGAGGCGGCAGGGCTGTCAGCTTTTCCTGCACCAGCCTGTGGAGTATTTGCTGCTCCATATGATTTCTGTTTCTGTCTAGAAAACTCTTTTTTACAGTAGGAAGAACATCCTGTAAATATTCTGTATTTATTATTTTGCTGGAGTTTAT
Organism: Melozone crissalis; assembly: GCF_028551555.1. Classification (NCBI taxonomy): domain Eukaryota; kingdom Metazoa; phylum Chordata; class Aves; order Passeriformes; family Passerellidae; genus Melozone; species Melozone crissalis. Next base: position 5,127,840 of record NW_026535785.1, read on the forward strand.
TCAGTATGCTGAACTTAGATCAGTAAAATGAGGAGAAGGAGGGAAAATACCCCAAGATAAAAGAAACTCAGAGTGCTGTGCATTCCAGAATAAACACAGCACTCCTTGACGTGGTACAGGCACTGTTTGTGCCTGGCTTCCCAACAGGGGTTCTTGCACATCCAGTAACTTTGTTTGTATTTTGTAAATTAGCAGATGGTTCTTTGATACAAAGGAGAATGTGTTCCCACATCAGATCGAGTATCTCTCTTCCTCTCTTTCCCCTCCTCTGATATTAAACAAATCATAGAAGACACAAACGCAATTGCCAAAAATAAGGCAGAGACAGAGCAAAGAGAAAATATATGTAAGTTGATTGTAAAGTTCAATTGACACTGACTGCAGTAAAGCAAAGAATATTACTGATACTCAAATTTCCAACATTTCTGAGCTCCAGGGACCTAAGTACAGCCAGCTTACTTTGTACAACCCTTTTCTCTGTTTCCTTCCTGTAGGAATTGCCCAAATCTCATCAGACGGGGGAATTACTCAGGAAGGAGTCACTGCTGAAGTGAAGAAATAATTTTGTACCTGTCATGTAATCATTTGATAGACTCATTGAATTGTTTGGTTTGAAAATGACCTTTAAGATCATCAAGTCCCACCTGTAACCCAGCACTGCCAAGCCCACCACTAAACCATGTCCCCCAGTGCCACATCCACATCTCTTAAATACCTCCAGGGATGGTGACTCAGCCACTTCCCTGGGCAGCCTGCTCCAGTGCTTCTCAACTCTTTTGGGGAGGAAATTTTCTCCAATATTCAATCTAAGCCTCCCCTGTTGCAACTTGAGGCCATTTCCTCTCCTCCTGTCCTCTGTTCCCTGGGAGCAGAGCCCGACCCCCACCTGGCTCCATCCCCCTGTCAGGGCATTGTGGGGAGTGAGAAGATTCCCCTGAGCCTCCATTTCTCCCTTTCCCAGCTCCCTCAGCCACTCCTGGTGTCCCAGACCCTTCCCCAGCTCTGTTGGCCTTCTCTGGAGCTGCTGCAGCCCCTCAGTGCCAGGGTGGAGCCTGTGCCCTGCTTGGTGATGCAGGTAAGGCACCGTGCCTATTTACCAGAAGTTGGGCTTGATCTTGGCTGGAACGTCAAGGCAGTAATTTCAGTAATGTAACAGCAATTAAATGAGACACTTAGAAACTACATCTGGCTAAACCACACTCCCCATTGTTCTAAAAACCCCACTTTTTAATTGCTTTGAAATTTCTTTAGAAATATTATTGCTGCATTAGTCAACTCTCTCCTTGTTTGCTTGAACTCTGGTCTATACAGATAGCACAATGATAAATTATTATGTATTTCTTTCTGCTTGTGTGTGTAAACTAAATATATAAGAGAAATGGCTGTTCTTTAGGGCTGGCTTTCACTTTTTGATCTATTTGTACAAGACCTGGCATTACTGGACCATTACTGGTCCTAGTCTGTGATTGAACCCTACAAGCACAATGGCACTGCAAATAAATAAATTGCTACCCTGAAGATAAAATTATATTTACTTGCACTTTTCCCTACAGGTCTTTGCACCAGAAGTCTTAAATGAAAAAGTACTTCCTCTGCTATTCCCACATCTTCTGCATCCATGTCTGGCTCCACTGACCTGACTGACAGTGGAGGATTTGTCATTGGCCCTAACAGGAATGAGGGGTCCAGGAGCTGTGATGGTTTAGAACAAATGAGTTTTGGCTTTGCTCTCCTGAAGCTTTTCCTGACATGGAGCTTGTGTCCAAAGGTGGAACAAAGTATGGCTGCTTTTCCCTTGAGCGCTGGGTAGCAGTTAATGGGAAAATTTGCCAAAGTACTTGTGCAGAGACTAAAAGGATAGGATAAAACCAAAATGGATTTAATGCTCATTAACAAATATTACTCCAAGTGGAGGAAAAAAGTATTAAGAGAAAAATTTGCATTATATATATATATATAGGAAAAATATGTACCATGGAAAATGCATATCCAATACTAAACATGGGCACAAGCCCAACCCTCATTTTACAATCATTGAGAGACTCTCCATTGATTTCCAGAGAACTTGAATGAGATCCAGTTCCAAATCTGGCTTTCTTAGCTCATGAATACTCCTTTTCAAATTAATGATATTGCTTGAACTGGGAAAGTTAGACAGATTTTTGGTAGTACAAGTCTTGCCCTCGGCACTTTATCATAGCTATGATTTGAGAGAGTGCCCTTTCAAGGTAATGCCTGGTATTGACAGGCATAAATCTACAGTGATTTGGTCTTTTCTAAAGATGAGAGTCTTAGGACAAGTACAAGGAGATAGCTGAGCCACCTGGAGAAATTTAAGGAGTCACCAATCTACTCTCTAAATGTTGCCAATATAATTCAGAGTGTGAACAGGAGATAAATCATACATTGGATTAGTTTGCTCATTTTGACTGTTCAGTTACTAATCCATCCATGGGTACTCCTCCTTCCTGCTTTGTATTTATAACCTGAGCATAATTTATAGGGATTTGTAAAGGGTAAATCAGATCTGAGAAATGGGAATGTGTCTCTGCACATTGCAGCTCCATGTCCTGAGCAGTGCTGCAGCTGGGGCAGGGCCACAGACATTCCATGGGATTGTTACAGGGTTTTTGTTTGATGAACATCTGAGACCTTTTCACTGAATACAGTTTCTGAGTTAAAACACAAGTCCTGACTGTTCCTTTGACATACAACTGTGAAACTCGTTTTCTGCGACACAAAAACATTAATGGTGTAAAATTTGCATTTTTAATGAATATTCATTTAATGTTTATAACTATTTTAGTCTTGCTTACATACTCCCCTTGTTTTCTGATACCCAAATTAGCTTTTTAGTAATTAATTTGAATTTTGGTACTAGCAAGTGGCATCTCCTATGAAGCCTATTGCAAACATGGCACATTGTTCTGAATTGCATAATAAATAAATGTCTGGAAGGGTGACACATTCAGCAAAATGCCTCTCCTCCCGTTTGACAGGGTGAACGCCTGTGTGCTTTTCAAAGCAACCAGTTTAGCACTCTTCATTTACAAAGAGGGAAGGGAGAGGAGAGAGAAATGCTACTCTGAGAACAGCTTGTCTCATGTTGACCTACTTTCTGCACCAATCTGCGTGCAGCCCGAGCTGCTGTTGTGTTGACATTACATATCCAAGCTAAAGCAAAAGCAGCAGAATCTGTGGCCTGAGAGATTGGCTCTGGAGAAGACAAAAGGCCTTCTGGGCTTGATATGGCTTTTGGATGTGCAGGCACGGCAGGACTGGGATAAAGAGAGCTGATTTTCAAAACTGACTCCTGTGCCTCCCCTTCCCTGTGAGATCTGAAGTAGATTTTGCTGTCCTAACGAGGCCACTCTGTGTCTTATCTCTGAGGTACATTAATGTCTAAGGCAGGTGGTGTTGGTCCAGGGAGGGTCTCCTAATCTGCATGGGAGATGTGGTCACAGAATTAATTTTGCTACTCTTATCAGCATTTTCCCTCCTGCCAGGAAAATCAGAAAATACAGGAAAAGGGCTTTCCCTATGAGAAAAGCAGGGATGCCCATTTTTCATCCCTTTCACTCCCTTTTAGCCCCTGGAGATTATTTGCAAAGGGTGCAAATTAGGGTAACCACAGAGCTCCCCTAATCTCATACAGAGGGGAGAACTTTTGTACTCAGCCTGCAGGCCAGAGAAAGGAAACCTTTTTTTGTATTTACATATCTGTGCAAGGGTTAACTTGTGCTGTTTGGAAATGATTGGATCTCGAGATTCAATTCATGATCTTTGGGTTTTGTTTGTTACTAGCTATCATTAATTTTTGAGAGGAGATCATTTTTGATGCACTTCACATCTACAACTCCTTCTGCCCACAGTGGGAGGAGGTGCTGCTACCTCTTGAGAAATGGGAGTAAAAAAATATGTTGTGTTGATCTGCATCAGTTTTATCATTTCAGCCAATGTTTTCACAAAAGCTGATCTGTGCTATACAAAGCAAATATTATTCCTTTGCCCCTGGGAGCCTCATGTCCTTTAATGGAAATGAATACAGTTTTATTCTTAGCAGCTTCTTGCAGAAACCTCCAGTAATGTGACTTTTCTCCAAAATGTCTTTTTTATGACTAGTTGTAACTTAAAGCAAGAAACTTGTTAATTCTGAGAAGAAACTTTTGTTTCAAAACCATGACAATTGCTTCACACCATTCTGAAGATTTCTTTTTGCAATCACTTTATTTATTTATATATTTATTTATTTATTTTTGCTTCTCCTTTGAGAGGGGTATCTGTGAAAGGATACTGGAAAGATGTCTTGAGATCCATTTATTTATTTAGGTCCTAAAAAAATTAAGTGGACCTCAGTGTAATAGAACAAGTAAAATAATGAGACAAATCAGAGCCTTTAAAAATACCTAAATTAGGTCTAGTAGAAACTACTTACTGCTGGGTAAGGTGTTATTGGGACTTTCTTGTACTTTTTCCTGGAGCCCCTGGGGGGTATTACAGCACAGTGCAGTGGCACATGAACAGGAAGTTCACTAACCTGCCTTGCTCTGTGTCACTCTCATCCCACAGCACCCTGCCTTTTATGAGCTCTTGTGATCTGCTTTTAGAGTGGAGTAAAACAGACACCATAGGATGGCCTGAGAGTCCTTGGGTAAAGCCAGCCCAGAGCACCAAGTGCAGTTATTGCTCTGAACTTCTTCCCTATAAAGATTTGGGGATTTTAAAATTCACTTCAATGCAGCGAGTTCCCCTTCTCCCAGGAACACCCAAGTGGGTGAAAGTTGGACATTTGTCATTCTGCTCAATTTGTGTTTCTGGGGTAGAGGCTTTCCCGTCCTCCCCACTAAGATTTCTCTGCTGACATTGCCTATTGCTAAATGTTTCTTGGCTACCCAAATTTGCCAGCTGATAAGCCATGTAGGCCACTGGGACAGGAAGCTTCATGGGCTGTTTTTACTGGCTGCTCCCTGGTTTTGAGAGGCTGGGGTTTGAGGGTTTGGGTTTGTATGAGTTTTCTTGCAATGCTGAACCTCACTGCCTTGAGAACAGCCCATGATGCAAAAGTTCCTACACCTCTGAGCCATGAAATGCAATTGAGAGCTCTTAGGTGGTAAGAACTGCTTTTATTGTAGCCTTAAAAAACTCAGGTACATTTTGTTGAACTGTCTGAATGTGTTGTTTGATAATTGTTTGGCATAATGCCCGTGTCCTTTGATTTCAATTAGGCAACAACAGCTTTCCCATTGATATCTGCTAGGAATTAGGTAAAGTCAGGGTTAAGACATTGGAAGGAAGGTGATGATGAAATTATAGGTGGATCAGGTTCATCAGAGAGAATCACAACAAAGTAGATTGGTAACCTATACCTGCCATTTCTTTCATCTGTGATATTTAATATTTCTCATTAATTTAAATTAATTTTTAAACTAATGCTATTTGAGGAATTCTTGTAACGTGCAAATAATGGTGGGAACTGAGAGTCATGAAATCTAGTCCTGCCTTTCTTTCATCCTCATTTGGTGATGACTGAGCTTTAGGAGCCAGGACAATAACCAGGCTCTCCATGGTGGGACAACACCTGGGCATGAGCCCTCCCTTCCTTACCCTGACATCTGTGGAAACCCACAACTGAAAAAGAGTTTCAGGCTAATCCAGCTAAATCAGCCAGGTCTCTGCTCTGAGTGGTCCCACTGTCAGGACTCCCCTGCTCTACAGAATGAAGATGCAGCCTGTAAAAAGCTTAGGTAAGATGCTTAGTCCTCCTGCTTCTGTTTATTGTACTCTGCCAGCATTCATAACCCTCACTGACTGACACCAGGATTAATTCCTTAACATCTGGAAAGACATATGAAAACCTAAAACAATAATTTTACAATTATGCTTAATCAACACAGTGCATTAAATGTTTATGTTATTGTGTGAGTGTTCATTGACAAATTAAGGACACATTTTAAAACTCCATTAGAAAAGTCAGTAAATATAAAGTCTTTGTTCATGAGTGTTTGGTTTATGATTCTGTACCAGCAATGTTCTACCTTGTCTTTTATGGATGTGGACTGGAAGGACATGATATTTTAGTGACTTCTCAAGCAACAAAGCTCACAGCCCAGTTCTTTCTCAAATTTCGAGGTTTTATTTGATTGTGGTGGGTTTTCTTCTGCTGAAAGTACAATCAATACCTTGTATTTTCAATACCACGAAGATGAAGAAGCACATTACATTTTTCAGCAGTTGTATCACTTCCAGCAGTAATTGAACAAACAAACCTTTTTAGCTAACCTTTTTAAATAAACCTTTAGTCTACATGAATAGACTTTTAAGTGTATCCTCTAGTTCCCCTGGGAGGTAAATTTTTAAAACTTACATCATTGGAAGACAAAAATGAGTCAGTGAAGTGCCTTTTTAAAGTATTTAATGAATTACAGGTTCCCATTCTGCCCAGGTCAGCTGCTGCACATGGATTCTGTGTGACACCAGCACTGCACTGGTGACCAGTCCTGTTAGAAAACTGGGCTGCAGTGCCTCAAATTGCCCATGGCCTGCTTGTACTGGCACACCTTGGCTCTGGTCCCTTCTGCTCAGAGCTCAGCACCACCAGGGTCCCCCATGGAGGTCTGGTTTGGGGGTGCTGCACACTCTCCATCCTGGGCTGCCCCTCTGCTGTGCTGGAGTTCTCCTGGGTGCTGTGAAAGCTGCGGCCAAACATGCAGGCACAACTAAAACCACAGCTGGGAAGTGTGTGCTGCCCCAAAAGTCACCAATTCCTTTAGTCACTCCACTAAATCTCTTCCCACAACAAGCATGCACCAGGAGTTGCTCCTGCCCAAAAGAGACCTGTGGGAGAACATCAGGTCAGAAAGGTTAAGTAACTCAGTCCATAATTGCAGGGACATGTCTATAATTTCAAATTCTCTGTGCAGAAAAGGAAGGCTTTTCTTTCCTTCAGACCATGTGGCAACAGAATCTGGCCACCCTGTGCAAATCGTGTAGATGTAATAGATCCTCATTTTTGACACAGATTTTCAAGCCAAGGTGATTAGTAAGTCATAAATATAATGCTAAAGTGATCCTTAAAATAAACAGGATTTGTGATTTTAAAATCCCAGGAGATGAGGTTTAATTTCTCCAGCCAATCTGGGAATGTAAAAGATTTTCCTGCAATGCCTTATTGATATAATTTGACCTTGCTCAGCATTGGAGCTCCCTGATGGAGGTGTGGGGGGAGGAGGGATGTGTGGACACACATGCAAAGTGCTCTCACTATGCCTGTATTCAAATTCTAATTCCATATTCTTGTAAGAAGATCTCACTAGGAACCAAAAATAGCACAGACAGAAAATATTCTCACAAGGTGATTGTCACGCAAATAAGAGGAGTTTCTCTTTAACCCATTCTCTTATCAGCTGAGCTCTCTGCAGGCTCCTCATCTCTGCTGTGCTTTGCTTTAGCCATTGGCCAAGAATCTATTCATGAAAAGCAGCAATTTAATGGTAATAAATATGTCTGTGGTCGACAGCATGCCACTAAGCTGGATTTAATGAAGTGTGCTTACCTTGTTTTAACAATATAAAAGTGTTGTTTCAGCAATGCTAATTTGCTGTCTTTGTAGCAGGGTGTGTTTGGAGTTTTGGTGAAACTGTTTTTCTGGGTCTTTCCTAGCTTTGAATATGCCCAGTTACATCTGCTGCTGCTCTGTTCCTTATCAATGAGATAGAACAAAATGCGTGCCTAACCCAGGCTCTTCCTGCCTGTCACAATTTCCTCTATAGAAAGAGAAGGTGAATTAATGGTGATGCCTTTATTTTTTTTTTTATTACTACAGGACCCACAAACCTTGGTTTTGAAGGAGACTGGGCTGTGCTAGGCATTATAAATACATATAATAAAAAGGTTGTCCCTTCAGTAAGCCTGTCCTCTATGTACTAGAGGGAGATGACAGAGGATGCTGGTGGAGGGTGCAAAGAAACCACAAAATAATCTTCAACATACAAAGCAGCTGAGCACTTGTCTTCATAGGCACCAGGCAAAGTAGAGGCATGAGGAAGAGAAAACCTGACTTCACTTGTTCAGAGCTCCAGTGAGTGGTGTGACCTGGCAACACCTGCACATCTGAGGTTGAATCTGATCAGTGCAAGAAACAGATCCATCAGAGAGAGGCCCACAGGATGGAGAAGTGGTGTGCTAGACATGGGGGAGGTGACAAAGGGAAAGAGGGGAGTTAATCCCATGAACCCCATTTTATCCAGGTTGTTTTGGGGGAAATGCACTCTGTGGAGGGTTAGCAGTGGTCTACAAAGGAGCTGATCTTTCAAGATGGCATTTTACAGTGGTGTCCTAATTCCTGGACTTCCGTGGTAGACCGTTTCATACAAATATAAGCTACCATTCTGTTCTTTTATTTGAATTTGTTCATAGATTATGAAAAAGAGCTGATGGTTGTATATTTACCACACAACAGATGTTCAAAGTTCTCAGGTACATCATCTGCCCAATTGCCCATAGCTTTGTCTATTCCAATTATTTTTTCCCATATGTACAGATTGGGTCGCATTCCAGCTCTGAGACAAAGAGGGGTTTATTTTTATTCCTCTACAGAACTACTGAGATCCTTTGGGCTTCTCTCAAGGTCTGTCACATCCCAAAGACACCTGAAAATTTACCCATGGCAGTAATCTGTAAGGGAATGACTGACAGGCTTCCAGTCAGATGGTCTGGTGATATCTCTGCTATGAAGCTTTTCATTTTGGGTGTGATCCTCAGCTTGCCCATGGTGCTTTATTCAATAAAGGATGCTATAAGTTGGATATCCCAGCAAGGCTGCCTCATGCTGGTGGGAGAACTTGGGAAAAACAGACCCAGGAAGTTGCTGGATCAGCTGAAGTTGGTAGTGGTTATGGGCAGAGCCTGAGTGCAGCAACAGAGAGGGGATGAATGCTGCCCACAGACAAGCAAAAATGTTTTTACCATCATAAGCAGGTGAAGAATTGCTGTCCTCCCTTAGTTTTGGTAATAACTTCGGATGTCTCTGAGACAAGAGCTGCCAGTGAGCCTCAGTGCTGAGGAGGGATTTGGGAGATACACTTCCCTGAGGAGATGCTGGTGGGCACCTTCCTGGTGACACCTTGGCTTTTCCTGAAGCAGGGTGAGCTGCCCTCCTGGTTTTGGAAGCAGGCCCCACAGGTTTTCCTTGCAGGCTGAGCTGATGTGCAGCTCAGCTCCCCTTTGTGTCTTTGTGTCCTTGGCAGAGCCTGTGCTGAGCAGCACTCACTGGGGTTGTACTGGCACGAGCAGCTGAGGCAGGAAATCTCAGAGCAGCCACACTTGTTGTAGTGGAGCCCTGACTCAGAGAGATGCAGTCCTGCAGGGAGCTCGATGCCATCAGAATGCAGAGCAGGCTGCAAAAACCGTGCAGGGAGCAGAGAGAACACAATGAGCTCGGAGCAGCCGGGTTTGACATTGGACAGTGAGCCAGGCACAGTGCAGCCAGCCCGGGATCATCAGCCATGCTGAGAGGCAGGGGTAATTAAGCACACACAAAGATACCCTGCAGATATCCTTCTGCAGCTCTTAACTATTCTTAGAAAAGTTTTCCTAATATATAGCTTATATATTGCTCCCTCTGAATTAAATGAATTCCTGTGTTATTGGTCTCATATTCTTGTTTACTATGTTGGAAGATTGTATCATACTCTCCTGAGTCTCCTCTTTTCCAGACTGAGCAAATAGTGAAGAATTCAGCCTTGCCCTAGAGGAGGATATTTTCCTCTAAAATTTGTCTGCATTTTGGTTAAAATATGATGTTCCAAATCTTACCACAAGAGAAGTTTCACTAATGCTTAATGAAAGGGAATAATTGCTTTTGATGTCTGACACGGATCGGTTGTATTAATACATCATTGGATGAGCTTTGCTCTTTTTGTTGCAGTGTGTCAGTGTTGAGTCATATTCCACCTGGGGTCCTCCATGACTCCCGGCACTCATTTTGCAGTACTCTTATTTAACCAGTTATTTTTTATTTTGCATTTGTTCTTTTGACTTCTCCTCCTTTTCCTGCTACTTCACACTTGCTTTTGTTGAATGTCTTTACTTGATCTAAAGGTCTTTATTCAATACATCAAGACTAGTCTGAATTCTAGGATAGTCTTTCAAAACAGTCACAAACTTCCCCAGCATCTGCACCTTCTGCACTGTCCTTTCTATGAGCTGAGTCATTTGTGAGAAAACTGAATCAACCTGGATTCAGGACACTGAATCCTTAGGAGACCTTGCTTGATACATCCTGCTACTCTCAATATTTCTTGGAAGAAAAACTGGTGTTTGACCATAAGCTTTGGCCCTAATTTGGGAACAGCGAGGCATTAGGACAGCTCATGTCACCATCTGAAGCAAAGTCTCGGCTTTATAAAACGGGATGGGCATGAAAATACACATGAGCATCATCTGTACCAACTGTCCTGTTCCTCTGCCCTGCCCAGCTCACAGCACCACACACCATCTTCACTCCCTGAATCCTCACTGTCTCAGAGGGGTTATAAATACACATCCTCCTTCAGTTGGAGAAGGAAGGAGAGGATGCAGATGGGTGAGAGCTGTTCCAGTGCAGCTCTCGCCCGGCGCATAATGAGATCAGAATGCAGGCAGGAATGTGTGGAGGAGTGGAGCTGGCAAGGATTCACCAGCCTGAATTATTCTAAGCCTATTCCATCCCTAATCAAACTGTTTTGATTTTTTATTTTTTATTTTGGTGTGCAAAGGTGCTTTATGGAATTGTTTCTGTTGGAACATAAAATTCAAGCTCTTTTTGCTACAGGACCAAATTCTAGTTAACAGCATACTGCTCTTTGGGTGAGTTTTTGGTGTGCTGGGCTTCTTATAGTGTCCTTTGCTCTGGCTATTTCAGAGCACTTGGCATTTCCCTGCTATGCAGCCAATTTACTGGATGTTGGAAAGTATGAAATTGGATCTTCAAAAGGATAATTTCTGATGCTAATATAAATCTAAAAAAAAGAAACCCCAAACAGAAAGGGGTGGGTAGAGCCATATCACATGAGTTATCCAGACTTGTTTACATCCTGATTTGCAAAAGATACAGCTTGACCCCAGTGTAACCTTGATGTCTACACAGGGAGAGGAAGTACTATGTAAATTAGAGCAGCCAAAACAAAACAGGCAGACAGAAGCTGAGTGTACAGAACAAGCTGGGGAGGCACTCTGCAAACACTTTGCTAGGGAGAATAAATGTGCATCTTTTTTTTCTTTTTTTCCTTAAATTTCTGGGATATAAATGGCTTTGAAAAATAAAACCTTGCAAAGAAAAAATGGCCACAGCCATTTTCCACACTATAGGAACAAAGTGTTTTACTGCACCAGCCATGCCCTCCCAGGGAAGTCCCACCTTACAGAGGACCAGCTCAGAGTGCCCAGGGAAACCTCCTTGTGCCCAAGCTTTTTGGCTGCAATCTAAATATGTTTTAAGGATGACAGGGGTGTCCTGAGGGCCCTGCCAGGGGACCAAAGCAATGAACACTGCCTAAAAGACATTTATGAGCAGTGAATGGCTGGTGGTGGTGAGCCAGCCTTGTGTTAGTCCCACATGGTGGATAAAGAAGGGCAGAGCAGACCAAAGGCTGTGCATACCCAGGAGTTCTGCAGCACCACTAGGGCCATGCAGTTCATCTCCAGTTCTGCACTGGGACACGCCTGTGTGGCCAGTCCATGAAGAGATGGGGAAAGAGCTCTAGAGGGAAAATAATGTCATTTTTGCTGTGAGTTAAAAGCTTTCCATGTCACTTAAATGTTGGCCATCCCTAACTCGGTGCTTCCACTCCTGAGGCTGAGCCTCCCCACGCTTTCAGCACTGCCTGGGATCTTCCTCTCGTGCCTCGGTGGCACCGTGGTTTAGAGAGTGGAGTCACCTGAGGACTTCTGCTGGGAAGTGATGCATCATCACTTCCAGCTCCCTCCCAGGATCTGGTGAGCTCAGAAGCAGCACAAAGGAGGTCAGAGGGTGGCAGCTGGCACAGCACCAGCTGCAGGTTGGCACCGCAGCAGCTGAGCCTGTCTCGTGTCTGACCACAGCCCTGCTGAGCTGCTCAGTGGCTGTGGCTGCAGCTTTCTCACACTCCGCCATGTCAGGAGAGTGTTATTACCTGCCTTGTTATTTGGAATTGATTTTAGGAGAGGGAAAGTGATTCCCATGCAAGCCCCTCTTGGTTCTTGAACCCACAAAACTGTTAATCTCTGGATTTTAATCTCTGGGTGGAGGATGGAGTGCAGCAGTTGTGAGCAGTGTTTAAAGCTGGTGGAGAACAATTAGTCGGCTGCAGGCAGAGCCCAAGCCCAGAAGAAGTATGGTTTGTGGCCAGCAACCAACAGGTTCACAACTAGTGAAGTTTAAGAGGCAGCAATGAGGTAAAATGGGCTCAGAAAAGGGGATAACTCCATGCCCCTGTATTGCCAATATCCCTCCTGAAATCTCCATTAAACAAATTCTGAATCACATTACTTTACTGAAGTGCATGGGGAGAGCTCTTACCCAGATGAGCATTGTCTGCTTCCAGGAATAGCAGTTTTCTTTTGTCACATTTCTTGCTCCTGAGGAAACCAGAGTTGTTCATGGAGCAGCACTGACCCGAGCTGTGCACAACTGCTGCATCCCTTGGCTCATCCTGGGCTCACCAGGGGCCACACTCTTCAAGCCTTTCTCAAGATGCTGTGAACAGTCCACTTGGGGGTCAAGTACAATTCATGAAGAACCCCAATGGCAGAATTTGTTGGTGCTGTTGAGAAATAAGAAGTGTATTGTGCATAATGATGTCTGTGAACTTTTCATAGCTCCTGCTTGCCTGCTATCTCCTACCAGCTACACACACACCATATACACTGGTGCTTTTCTTTGTCAGAAAACCATCACTGTTTAAGTGTAAAATGACCTTTTGGTATGCATGTATATATTGAAGCAAAATATGTTTCTTATGAACAGTAATTGACATAAGAATCTTGCTTTAAATGCAGAGATTTTAGTCATAGAGAGCCTCTGCAGACACTAAACTGTGTCTGTACAGGAGAAATTTGAAAGAAAAAGTAAGTGTGAGAAGAGAAACAAAATCTTTTAAGGCAAAGGCAGGAAGGGAAGTTTAGGAAATATTAAAGCAGTGAGAGTTGCCCTTTATTCCTTGCACTGCAGGTGTGTCAGTTTTCAGGGATTTGACCACAGGAATACATCATGGAATGAGAGAATGTTTTGGGTTGGAAGAGACATTAAGGATTATCTGTTTATATCCCACTGCCATGGACAGAGACACCTCCCATGACACCACTGGTGGCTACAGCCTGGCCTTGGACCCTTCCAGGGATGGGGCAGCCACAGCCTCTCTGGGCACCCTGTGCCAGGGCTTCACCACCCTCACAGGGAACAATTCCTTCCTAATATCTGATCCAAACCTGCTGTCCTTTTAGTTTGAAGCCATTCCCCATTGTCCTGCCAGTACATGCCCTTCCCAAAAGTCTTCCTCATATCTCTTGGAGCCTCTTTAGGCACTGGAAGAGGCTCTAAGGTCTCCCCAGAACCTTCCCTTCTCCAGGATGAACAATACCAACACTAAGCATGTCTTCACAGGAGAAGTGGTCAAACCCTCTGATCACCTTCATGGCCTCCCCTGGACTCGCTCCAACAGGTCCATGTCCCAGAGCTGGGTGCATCACTGCAGCTGGGGCTCACCAGGGCAGAGCAGAGCAGAGCAGAGCAGAGCAGAGGGGCAGAACCCCCTCCCTCCCTGCTGCCCACATGGCTTTGGAAGGAGCCCAGGGCACAGCTGGATTTCTGGGCTGCCAGTGCACAGGGCTGGGACACCTTGAGCTTCTCATCAACCAACACCCCAAGCCCTTCTCCTCCAGGATGCTGGGAATGCATTCTCAGCCAGGTTCTGTGCCAGGGTGTGCTTGTGGCCAAGCCCTGCTCCAGCTCTCACCTCCAGCTCTGCTCCAGCAGGGAATGTGAGAGGAAGCCGGCTGGAAAGCAAACGTCTCTCTCCAGTGGAGACCACGAGGTGCAACTAAGTCTGAAAATCTGGCTTTCAGTGCATTCTCTCTTCAGATTTTGACCATGTGGGAAATATTTATTCCTCCTTGCACAGAAATTTATGAAATAAATGGGAAATGTATCTTCTTAGTATTTAATTTGCTTGGTGATTAAACTAAATTAGTTTCAACCATTGAGCAGTTTAGCAAATCTCCATTAATTTTTGCAAGGAAATACTTGCCTGACTTTTTTTGTGAATTTATATGAAAAGAATAGCTACTAAATCTCCTATCTGTGTGTTTTTGATAAGGGTATTGCTAATGTGAATAATCAGAACCTGAATCCTAATTTGATGCTAATGTGTTAAGTGTAATGTAGCCTCTACTTCATAAATCACAACTGGATTGTGGAGTTAAAATAGTGCAGTGACAGTGCCCAATAGTATTTTGGTCAGTAAACTTATTTTCAGATTTTTGAAGCAGCCAGGCAGAATCAGGAACTTGAGTAAATTCAGCATTTGGATGTTTAAGCCACGTTGACCTACAGTACCTTTAGAAATCTGTTCCTTTCCTTTTCAAAGCTTCAGTGAAGAATGGAACTTGTTGCATTCTCTTGGTTTTCAGACAGTGCTGAGGTAATTTACAGTGATAATGCTGTCACTGCTGAGCTGAAACCAAAAGATCTTTCTTTGGGTATGTGTGTAATGAAAAGCGTGATGTTTTCAAATACTGAATGAGTCAATATTTCCCCAATGTTTTTCAGACACAGTATGATAAAGCAGTCTTTCAGATTACTGATTTCAGGTTTGTATTAATCTTTTTCATCACACTTTTATAAGTAAGGCTTTTGTTATTGCTTTCTTTTACTGCACTGAACCAGTAATCTGATCTCACGTTTTGAGACTTAAGCATTGTTCTATAAATACAGCTTTGGGCTAGAAATTATTTTAATTTTTGACAGTTTCCATATGATTTTCATTGTTTGTGCCCACCACTAAATTATCTCAAAACATTGTACCATGGCTAAAGGCTAAATTGGGTCTCTCAGAGAACTGTTTAATTCTTAGGCAACATTTATTCATATATGATTTAATAAGACAGCACAAGGACTGGATGAATGTAATTTGAAAAATGAAAGGAGAAGTAAAAAATTATTTTCTTTCCAGCCAAAAGGGAAAGGAGCTTATTTTTGACTTCCACCTTCTTTGCCTTCCCTGTGGCTCTTGTGGTACCCCAGTAAAGACATAATAGTGGTGACTCAGCCATGGGCAGTGTCAGAACAACCCCACCAGCTGAGCACTGCACGAGCCCACTGCTCAGGAGTGCTGCTTATTGCACATCACCCCTGGGGCTGTGCTGGCAGGGGATTGCATTGGAAATCAGGAGTTTTTGTGGTGCAGCCTGCTCAGCCCTTCACTGAGGGGCAGTGGGTGGCCCAAGTGCTGACAGGAATGATATGGTACCTTATGGGTGGCCCGACCATTTTACCTGCTGAGACAATCTAGAACACCAGTAAAAATCAGAAATCAGGAATTCTAATTTGCAAGCTATTGCTGCAAGGCTGTCTTTTCCCACTAATAAATCAGTTAACTGAGAGGGATGTGAGTTTTGTCTCAGTTTTGATGGGACTATGCCAACACTGCCACACCGAGCTCTTGTTGAGCCAGGTGGGTCTGCCCAGGCTGGAGCTGGAGAGGTCTCAGTGTGGGCTGCAGAATCCCTCTGAGATGCTGGATAAGGGCTGTCCTAACAGCCCAGCATCCTGCATTGCAGCCCTTCTTGCTGGTGGGACCTATTTAATGGAAAGAAACCTGGAAAAACCCTTAAAAACCTGTTCTCAGGGCAGCACAGGGCAGGTCTGTGCTGTGTTTGCTTTGCACAGATGTCCCTCTCTGCCAGTGTTATTATTGATGCTTATATAAGATCATATATCCTAGTTTTTTATTATTCCCCTGTTAAGAAAGAATTTTAATATTCCATCACATCTCTGGGTTTATTCTGTAGTTGCCCTACACTTCTGCCCCATGACCCCAGGAGGCTGGGGCAGGTCCACTGCCCCCCTTCAGGAGAGACTGCATGGTTACCTCTGTATAGGAGCAGGCAAACCTATAAAGAATTTAATTAGGTTAAGGATAAGTTTCAAAGCAGATATGAGCCTTTAAAATGTAGACATAAACAGAGCTTGCCATGGGGCATGTATGTCCTTATGCTGCTGCTGAGGACACTGCAGAGGCAGCCACTGGCTTCTGTCTGTAATTCCAAGCTGTAGACTTGGGTCACAGCTGTGTGACAAGCTCTAAACTCTGCTCTGGATAATTTATATGTACTTTTTTTTTTTCCCCTTCCATTAAACAATAAGGTTTCACTTTTACTTTGGACTTCATCCGAAATTTATGCTGACCATTAGTCATACCCTTTAAATGAATCTATAAATACAATCCAGACTGGAACTCTGCCCCCTCCTGCCTGCCAGTTTACAACATGCTACCAAAAAATGCTTCTCCTGCAAACTCTTTCTTCTTGCTAAATAGTCTGACTCATGTTTTCTGGTTGGGAAAAGGGAGTGGCATCCTGCAAGGCTGCAAACCCTATGCAGCTCCGTGTGACGCAGTGAGTGTGCAGCATGGAAAGGAAAATACAGGCTTTGTTTGCTTAACTTTATGGCTGGAATGCAATTAATGGCAAATGGCTTCAAAATATGGATTATAAAGTCATAGTATAACTGAATCTCATGTGTTTTTAAAGAAGAAAAGTCATGGTATAACTGAATCTCATCTGTTTATAAAGAAGACTTAAAATGGATTTTTAAAAGAAATTCAATGTAGGGCTATTAAAAAAACCACTTAAGTCTAATGACTGAAAAAGTGCAGACACATGGAAATATTCTTATAGTTTCCAGATTATTTTCATTCCAAGGTGTTTGGAACAGCTCCATTTTTTTTATTTTAGTTTTTTTGTTTGTTTGTTTTTTTTTTGTAGTCATTACTTTTTAATAATTTCCATAGTTTCTCATGAGCATGACCAAAATCTTAACATACTTATATTTAGTTAAATATTTACCATCTAAGCAAAAAAAGGTGCAAATTCTCTTAATACATTTTAACAGAAAAAAGTAACATTTGTGAAAATCCTCCTCTTGTTTTACAGTAACAGCAACACTTTTTTCCTTTTTAGATGTTGCTTCTTTCCTTTGATAGAATTTTTATCAAATCTCTTGCTGCAAGAAAAAGATCCCAGAAATATGCAGGTCTCACTTTGTGTATCAATATTAAACCATCCGTAATTTCAAAGAGGGGAACCAAGCTCTTACACTCAGGTTGCCAGATATTATCCAGTATAAAAAGCCTGGTTGTTTCTTTGGGAAGCATTATCACCCCCACAGCTTACAGCAATCTTTATACACTTAGCAAGGAAAACCAACACAAGAACTAAACAAAACCAAGGCTCCAGTGGTACAGACTGACCATTACTGGTCCAGTGCCATTCCTTTTAAGCTTAACCAGCTGTGAGATGTTAAAAATCATCATTTCCCTTCTCTCCCAGGAGATCCTTGGGGAAATCCAGTCTGCTGCCCCCACTGAACGCTGCAGAGCCTAGCACATGCTGCCAGCAGAGCAGGAGCAGGCTCAGAGCAGTGTTCTGGGGATGCTTGGGGACATGAAGGTGACACCATCTCCCCACCTCTTGGATCTGGTCTTGTGGCTTTGTAACCTCACTTTTGGGGCACTGTATGAACCCAGCACGTGAAGCCAAGAGTGCAGTGCAATCCTTTGAAGGTTGTAGGCTTCTCCTCTTGTGAGGTGCTGCCTGTTTTGCTTTGTTCCCCAGTGATGGGAATCTGCTTTGAGCAGCAAGAAATCAATTCTCCTCTTGGTATTGAGTCACAACACAGAGAGCATGGTAGAAGTTGTATGCATCTCAATGTTTTTCTTTAGTCTGAGTGTTTAAAAATTCAATATCATAATTAATACATGTGAGATGGTAGAGAATCCACACAGAAGCTTGGAGAATTTCAGAATTATGGTGATTATGCATTTCCATGCATGTAGGTATTATGATCTTGGACTACATGGTCACATTTTTTTCCCTGACAGTCTGCCTGCCACAACACACAGGCTGGATGCACAAGGGAGACAAATTAAGATTGCATGTGCAGCTGTAAATGTGACATTTGGAAAGTCTGAAATAGAACAGAACTAGCATTATTTTAATGTCGCTTTTTGTATGCATGCAAATAAGCTTGTGGCTTATGTTCATCTCCCAGGTGCTGAAGACTTTGATATTTGTTGTATTTAGTGGCTCTGTACTTGTCACTTCTAGAAATGGGGATGTGGAGCACAGTGGTGGAATGAAGATTGCACTGAGGTAAGGTGTGTCTCACTGTACCTCTAGTCAAATTACTCTTGATGTGTAAAACAGATTAATTCATCACAAGTTTGGAAAGACACGTGCTATTGATTGTGTTCTGCCTGAGTAAGAATTTTCCCAGTTTTCTCTCTCTGTCCTCATCTGTAATGGCCTGAGGATCACTTTTAGGCAGCACTGATGTGAGTCCAGCTGTTTGTAAAATTTGGTTAGTTATTCAAAGAACACCAGATTTTCTTTTATAGAAGAAGAAAACCTTTCTTTTTATGGGCTTTTACAAGTCAAATGGCAAAAATAGAGTTTGTTAAGCTCATTCTTTGTGAGCTCACATTATATGAGCATCTTGAAAGGTGACCAGAACCACTTAGATATGGTGGCATCCAGCTCCTCTATTTGTCTGTCAATATCTGGGTTACTGC
Organism: Melozone crissalis; assembly: GCF_028551555.1. Classification (NCBI taxonomy): domain Eukaryota; kingdom Metazoa; phylum Chordata; class Aves; order Passeriformes; family Passerellidae; genus Melozone; species Melozone crissalis. Next base: position 5,146,643 of record NW_026535785.1, read on the forward strand.
ACACCCTAAACTTGTATGCACAAATCATCCTTGTGCTGAGGGGGGTACACACAGATCCCTCATTCTGAATTCTGGGCTTTGAATGATAAAATAATCCACAAGTATTACCCCGTTTTTTGTTAATAGTGTCCAAAATTGGATTAGTTCTTAATGTCTTTGAAGTAACTAATTTTGTATTTATTTCTTAGGAAGGCTTTTTAAAGGTCATTATGAAAAGAAAAGTCAAAACCTTGCTAACAATCTCCTTAAGATAACAAGTGTAGGAAAAGTGGGGTGGTGGGGTAGTGTGGTAGAATGGGACTGCTCTAGAAGTCCCATTTTTGGCTCTGCTATTCTTAAATGAATGCCATGGACTTAATGAGAAGAAAAAGTGTCAAGGAATGTGGTGACTCCTAGGAAAGCTGAGATATGATCTGCTTTACTCCAAGCCACCGACCCTCAGGCATTGCAGAGTGTTAGATGAGCTTGGAAGGCATCAGCCTGTCCTGGCCTGGGGAAAGGAGAGATGGAGGAGATGCAGCAGGGCTGTGTTTTACTGTGTGCTGGACCAGCCAGGCTCAGGCCTTACAGCTCCTGCTCATTTTCACCTGCACTGCTAACGAAGCTTTTACATGTTCTGGAACAGCCATAAATCTGTGCACAACCTGTGAACAGCCATAAATCTGTGCACAACCTGTTCCTGCTTCCTTCAGAACCTGATACTTCCCCTTTGATATCACCCAATGCAAGTTTAATCAATATCCACTTTATTCTATGAAACGGGTTGCCAAGGTGTGCATCAAGGCAATTATTTTATTGTTTTGCTTGCATTAAAAAGCTGCACCTGGAATATCCAAAAAGGATGGAAATATTTTTGCATCCATTATTCTCACAGCCATTGCTTAATTCCTTAATGAAGATAAAAATGGCTTATTCCACTACAGAAAGGGAAAAGAAAATTATGTGACCATATGGCGTCATCTCCACACAGAGAGTTTAAAATAGAGAGAAACTGTTTCCCATAGATATGACAAAAAGCAAAGACGTTTTACCACAAAGTGATGACTTTTGAGGAAGGTGCCCTTTATCCCAGAAACAACATAAGCATGACATGATGTGGCAGTTACCATGGCAACTAATTATTTTTTATTGAACAACAAGAATAAGCACAATAGCTTCACAAACCCAAGCATATCTTGGCAAGCAAGTTAAAATATCCTGGGGCATCATCAACATGTGCAGTTATCATTTTTCTTTTCTTTCTTGTTTTTTTTTCTTTTCTTTCAGAGGGTTTTTAAAATTTTTTGAATAAAAACAAATATATTAGATCATGAGTCACAAGAAGTGTGTTACTTTTTCATCTGACCTTTTCCTTTACCAAAATCTTCTCTTGATATTGTTGTGCTACTCATGAGTTGTGGCCATTTAAGTTACAATGGGCAGCATCCACCTTGGTTTTGCACTTGAATTGATGATTCCACATTTTCAGAAGATGCCCAAGTAAGGAGTTAAAGGTTGACAATTTAGCTGACAGGAGAACGTGACAAGGAAAATGGAACAGATGGGGCCCTTGAAAATACCATTCTTTAGAAGTATGTGGAATCAATTTAATCCTCAACAACAGTACAATGAAGAATCTCATTCTGTAATTATGAGGCTGAAAGAGAGATGGTTTTGATCCAGATATTATTGATTTAGTTGACTGTGGATAATAAAGTAATTCAGAAATTGCAGTGTCTGGTTCAGGCCTGGCTGAAGTCAACTGCACATTCTCCTATTTAGATACCCTTTTAATAAATTGGAATGAACTTTAATGAACATCACACTCAATATGTGAGTCAAGGGTGATGTATTGATGTTACAAAAGTTGATGGAACTTTTACTGTGTTTGCACAGTCTTGTCCAGATAGAGATGCAAGGAGAAAGTCCATGGGACACTTCTCCATTAACATCCAGGAGTGTAGGGGTTTGGATAAATCACTTCAAAACATAACAATGTTCTCAATATCAAATATCAGTGAGTAAACATTCCCATATGATGGTAGTTTACAGGTATATAGCTCAGTCTGTATAGTTCTCTATGCCAAATTCATGCTGTCACTCCTGTTATTGCAGACCATCTTGAAGGTAAGTATCATATGAGCCTCAGTAGCAGAATTGCTTCAATTACGCATGCAGGCTCATCTGAGGACAGATCATATGTACTGCCAAAGCCAAAACATTTCAAGAATGTTTCCATCTCCATTTGATAGATCAGAATGAAAGAAGAAAATCTCCATCTCAGTTCTTTCATTCAGGGTGACCTTATAACTGAATATCTCTGGTTTAATTCTAGCCTCAGCTTAGGGGGGAAAAAAAGATCCTTCAAACACACATTCAACCTCAAGTTCAATATTTTGGTTTGGTTCTGAGTCAGTTGTGTTATACCAGTTAAGGTCAGATTAAGTCTGGAGAGGCTGCAAAATTACAGGATCAAATGACACATGATGTCCCCTGGAACTGAATTGCAGTAGAGGTTGCATAAACACCATTAATGTTGCTTAACATTGCTGTGGCATCTGAAGCAGTAAAAAATCAGAGTGTGATGGAGAGTCTCCAATGTAGTAAAAGTACCTTTGTGTGATGGAGAGTTGAACAAGACCTGCCAGGAGGGCTCGTGTCTCACCAGAGGTGCTGCTCATGTTCAGGGGATCTTGTTCAACAGCCCAGCCTGGATTAGGAGAAATGGCCTCTGAAAAGGACAGGACAAAATCCCCATTGTCAGGCTGTCACTGTTGGCTGCATTTTCACTGAAACACAAAAGAAAGAATTACTTGTTCTTTGTGCTGTTGAAGATTTAGTGGTTCAGTTTGTAGAGTTGGAAGTATTGATTTCAGTGCCCTGCACCAATTTTAATGGAGATTAATTAATTTTGATGGCCCAAAAATATTCCTGAGAAGCTCTATCAAGTTGTACAAGTGAGAGTGCCTAAAACATAACGTATTTATTTGCACTTTTGTAAAGACCAGTATAGCAAGTTACTAATTTTGTTACTTTGTCCCTAGAAAGTCACTACTTGCTTCTGCTGATGCAAATACAGTGGAGTAACCTCTGAGGAGGGGAGAGGTGGGATAATTTGTGAGGTGTTAGAAATTCTCATATTCCTGTACGATGAGACACTGGAGCTCCCCACTAGTTTTGTCAGACACTTGATTCTTCAGTTGGTGAGTATGTGTAGGTAGCACTGGGATTCTCTCTGCTGCTGAAGAAAATCATCACATCATCTCTGTGTATGAAACTTGGCTGTGAGATCATCAGGGCAGAAGGTGAGACTGGGAAATAGTGCTAGCTCAAAAAATAACATGTTGACACCCCCTCCCCAAAGTAATTTCCAAATTTATGTAAATACTGGAATTTCCATTTACAACTACTTGTATCTATGTATGATATCTTGATGAAATATGCTTATCAAAAAACAAAGGTACTTGGTCCTGTTAATCTGATTTACTGTAGAAAAGCCTGGGGTGTTAAAAACTGTTTTCAGAAAGATGCCTTGTTCCTTCTAAAAGCCATCAGTGGGATGGAGGCCTGTGCACAAATGGGGGTTTCATTCATGACATGTAGAGCATTTGGCAGACTGACACAGCAGCCAGGAGAAGTGTCATTGTGGGATGACAGACTATAAAGATAAACAAGCCTTTGTGGGATTTGCAGTGAAAAGGGATCATTTATTAGAAGGATATGTGCTTTCCCAAGCTTTTGCATTTTTTTTCTGGCACTCTGCGCAAGGCCCTCCAGACGCCACAAACAGAGCAATGCCTGCAGGAGTCTTTGAGAGCTCAGGCAGTGGAGACTGGGCTGGGATGATCCCTGCCACTCCAGGGATACACACCAGCTGAGAATGCAATCCTAACTGTGGATTGACTTGGTCATAGCTCAAAAAGAAATTTATTTTTATCATTGGAATAAAGCTGTGCGGGCAGGAGATGCCGATGAGTTCACATTCCTCATCCAGCACCCATGAGGCTGATCCCTATTCATACATGAAGGCAAGAGAAGTCAACCCTCAGACAAGTGCATGTTGTGGGTCAGACTGTCATTGACTTCTCCACTTTCCTAACAGGATTATATTGAATCCAGGAGTGGGATGCTGACAGCGTTTTTTCATTGTCGCTCTTGGAGGACAAGGACAATGGGTAACAAATTAAAAGTTCAGGGCAAATCAGTTATGTTATGTTTAAACATAATTTTGAAATGAAATATAACATGACATAATGTTATAAGGAAACAGATTTGATTGCCCAGGCACCTTTTACCAGTGCAGACAGCGATGGGGCTTGGAGGAATAGAATATTATATTATGTTTATGTCCTACTCAATATTCTCTTACAGTGTTGTAAGTTTAAAGGTGCTTTTGTTGTCAATGAGAATCACGTCCTGAGAATTTTTTGTTGATGATTTTCTTCAGCATCTTCTGCTCTACTGAATTTCTGGGAATGCAGTATGCAACTCTGTGCTACATAGAGCTGACTTTCTTACAGATTAGTACCTGGCTTTGTATTTACCAGAATGAATACTTGGCTTTATCACACAGGCTTTTGGTGAGAGATTTCATCCTGTAGCTAGGTGACATGAACTTCATATCACTTGCAATTAGCATAAGAAAACATTAAGGGGAAAATAGTGTCTTCCATTTCCTACAGGATCAACAATTATTAAGGCAGAGGTCTATGATATAGTAGGATTTGTCAGATGATAAATATCAAGTCATATAGAAAGAGTTATGAAGCTGTGTTCCTAAAAATGTAAGTGGTATGTTGGGAATTACAGCTGGAAGGCTAAAATGGCCTTTTTTCATACTACTCTTTTAACCAGAAATACATCTGAGTGCATACAAAAGAAGGAAACTCAACAGGAAACCATGTAAGTTGTAAGTAAAATAAAAATATAGTACTTCTCAATGATACATATTCCCTTACCTCTCTCCTCCCAGGCTAGAAATCTTCCTTTACCATAAATTTCTGTGCCATCCCAAGAATTCTAGTTGGGAAGTAGCATTAAAGGCTGTAGCTGAAGTGTGGCAAGAGGCACAGATGTCAGTTTTGGCAGGTAAAAATTTACATCTGCTGAGTATCATAGCTCAGACCTGCTCTGCTTAAATCACATTGTGGATAAGTCTGTCTATACTGAGTGTAATGGAAAATACCTAAATTAATGCTAACTAGTTACTCCTATCCCAGCACTCCAGGTATGGAGCCACTTTTCACCAAGCACCGAATGAGCTGGCACTGAGCTCCAGGCTGCTGCAGGCAGAGCACTGTGGAGGCATTGCCCACATCACTGAATGCTGATTCACAAAACTGCACCCTTGCAGGGGCAGTGGGGGTTGTAGGCTGTATCTTTTGACAGCCCTGTATCTTCTGAAGCAAACCCCTCTCCTGAATAGGGGTAGAGGAAACTTGATTATCTGTAGCAGAGGCATTTTCTGGCAGGGAAGGAGCTCTTCATGCTCTCTGACTTAAAAGTATCTCCACCAAAGCCTTCAGTTTTCTTTAGATATCTATAAAGTAGCCCTTCTGGGCCCATATGTGATGTGAAACCATACTCCCAGTTGTTTCTGATAAAGGCACTGAGTGCCCTGCAGCAAAAGTTTGAACTGGCAGAAAAATCTCATGTTGTTAGCACTTGCTTTAATTTTCAAGAACAATAATTAGGCACTCAGATACCGGGGCGATGACTGTTCCAATCTGAATAAAGCAGCACAATGAGCTGCCTCAGCAGCATATTTTGAAGCAGTAGCTTTTCCTCCTACCCTTTGCCTCCTACTCTGAAGTTTGTAGGAGATCCCATGCATATTACAGCAAAAGTGTGGTATGCTCTGACTGCACTGGGGGAATTTTCTCTCAGGGGCCAGAGGGTTTTTATTTCCCAAGCACACTTCTCTGGCAGCACACGACGACTATAGTGAAAGGAAATGTTTTGCCTTTTATCTGAACTTCAGCTGGAGTCAAAGCAGTGAAAGATGCTGAGCAGTCTCATGTTAGCCTTGCAGAGCTCTTGACCCTGTGCTTAGGAGGGAAATTGGTGTGCAGTCCCTTTGAGAGCAGTGGCACTTGCACATCCACACCTTGCAGCATCTTGGCCAGCACTCTTCAACCAAACAGGATCAGGCCTTTGGCATGTGACTGCCTCTGGTGCTGCAGAAATAAAGGTAGGAAAACCCACCTCAGCTGGTTCATCTGTCACTGAATGCATGAATGAGCTGTTCCTGCAGCAAGGACCTGTAACACTGTGGAGGGATAGAATATAAGAGAATAGTGCAGAATCTCACACCTGAGGAGTTGCAGCTGTACTAATCACCAAAGATTAGGAACAGCCCTGCCCTTACTAGGCCACAGCTGTGTCCAATAAGAAGACAAGTGCTATAAAAGAGAGGGTTAGCAGGGTGGGGAGAGAGTTGGAGCTGTGAGAGATGAGGAGTCAGTGCTGCAAGGAGTTGACCATGAGAAATCACTGGGAAGGTATGGAACTTTTGCAATAAGATGATACCATAACACTGGGCAGTGTGAGTGGTGGCAGCAGCAGCTCAGGGTCTTTCCAGAGGTGACTCACTGACTAACTACCATGACTAACTACCCTCTCTTAATCAACATTATCACAGCCCTCTCCTATGCCCTCCCAATCTTAATTGCAGTAGCCTTCCTCACACTAGTAGAGCACAAAATCCTGAGCTACATACAAGGCTGAAAGGGTGCAAACGTTGTTGGCCCATTTGGGCTCCTACAACCTCTAGCAGATGGAGTAAAACTATTTATCAAACACTCACACCTTTAGTCTTTTCCTGCAGAGTCTTCCTGTGCTGGACATTATATGGGGTTATATTCACATTGAAAGACATCCCCTTTCCATAAGGCTCCTTAAGAACCAGCCCTAGTAGGTTACATGTGATTAATTTAAAAGGTGATTATCTGTAATAATAGCTGTAATACTATAATACTGTAATACTGTTCTTGGGCTGCTGACATTGCAAGGACAAATGACAGCAGAATTTGACATGAGAACTGTAGTTTACAGGTAATATAGTAATAAAGTGAAATGTCATTTATCAGAGAAGGCCTCAGAAGGAGCTTCCAAATCACAATATTTGCAGGAGCAGCAGCCAGTCAGGCGCAGCCATGTGCTGCACTCTGTGTAGGGAGGTGCGGGGCTCACATGCTCATCACCCTTCTCATCTCTTCATGCCATACTGAGTAGAGTCCCACTGCAAAAACCACATTTAAGCATTGACACTCCTCCTCTGGCCGTGTCCCCACACAGCAGTGAGAGGTTGCTCCTCCTGCCCTGTGCTCAGGACTGACTGGTCTGGTGGGTTAGGATGCACATTTCCCCTTTCAGACACACTCTGGAACTGCCCCTTTCTCTGCAAAACACAGCAAGCAGCAGTGGGTTCATAAGGAATATTTGAGTCCTTTGCATCTCCTCAGTCTCCTCTGAGCTAAGCAAAAACACAGAGGGAGTTTATGAGCTTGGCTGTGAAGAGCACAAGGTCACACACAGGAGTTGCTGATTTAATGTTCATTTAGTGTTAATCCTGCAACTCATTAGGGAATACCCAATGGTTGTCGAACATTTTTTCAAAGATATATTTGCAAATGCAAACATTATGCCTGAAGAGGTTACCTGGAACAGAGGCTAGACAGAGTCAAAGGAATAAAGTATGGATTTATTAAAAGGCCTTCAAAGCACACACCTTGGGCAGCACAAGAGCATGGCCATGGCTCTGCCCAAGATGGATGACAGGTCATGAGTTTTCACACTTTTATAAATTCTGGTCCATTTCCATATTAGGGTCAATTGTCCCATTACAGCTTCAGATTATGAAGTCCCATCCTCCCAGTTTGCTCTCCTTAATTCTCTGTTTTTTACATTTTGGGCCCAAAGCTGCAGTGGTGTCCTTGGTTCTCGGGCTGGAAAAGGATTGTTTTGTCTGACTAAGCTGTGAAGAGAACTTGCTAACACTTTATAAGAAGTTCAGAGTCACACACTAAGGCAGTACAGAATCTGAAAAATATGAAAGCTAAAACTTAAACAGTGTTTTATTTATTGCATCTAAAAGTATTGAACATTTAGTGCAAAACACTAAAGGAGGTTATGAAAGGAATCATTTGTGTCCTTGTGGTGCTGAAGCATTTCTTAGCATCTACTATTTTAAGCATTATAAAGGGTCAAGAGAAGAGCTCAGGATCAGCTGTATGCTTAGAATTTTTTTGGCAGGATGGAGATGACTGAACACTTTAGCTAAGAAAGGAAGATGGGAGGGTCAGCATGAAAAATTAGAAATGACATATCTGGGCAGCCTTAATGAGACACATGCAGGCATGGGTCAATTCTCTTGATGACATATCAAGCTCAGAATCCCATGAATCCAAACCCCCTGTGTATATTGGTTGTGAGTGTGAAGCTTTAGATGAAGTTTAATTTCTATTTAGCAACTTTTGGAGCATTAAAGAATAAAGCAGCTGTTCTTGTTATTCTGTAAAGCTGGAATGGACTAAACAAATGAGTCAGTAAAGTCAGAAACACTTTAGTGTTTCCATGTATGTACAATATGAATGTGTGTTTTTGTGTACATGCACCTATAGCCATGGTTATGTAGTCATCTCTCTGCAATATCTACAAGAGTTTTTCAATAACGATTTCATTAGATCAGCTATGCCTTTCACTGACATATTTGGTTTTTTTATATGACATGGTACAAGAATAACATGTTAATCTGAGAGCATAAAAATGCAATGATCTGTATAAATTAACAGAAGAAGACATGCTTTTGTCAATTTACTTACACCTTTTTTCACATTTTGAAGAAAATAGGCAAGAGATAGTGAGAACAGAAATGTAAACTCTTGGAGGCTTCAATTGTAGTTACTACCCATGAAATCCTCTCATTTCAGTGCCTAGTAAAATCCTATAGGCTGCTATGGTTTTTGTCATCAGTGGATTTTATAGAGCCTCTTAATGCTGTGCAAACCTTTTACAATTAATAAGCAATTATCAGCCTGTTAAGGAAGTTGCCCAACACTGCAGACTTTGACAGTTGACCCATTTTGTAGACAAATATGTTGTCAGCCATTAGGTGTAACTCCTAGAGAGATTTCTTTGGAGATGACTACAAATCAGTGCTTGGAACAGGGAAATTCACCCCATTATTGATGGAGATTTAAAACCAAACAAGCTCTATCAGTGATCAAAAGGTGCATCTGCTCTTTGAAAGACAAAGTTTAGTGCTCCATAAATTCAAACAGCATCACTCAAGTGATCTTTGGGATCAATATTACAATAAGCAATTGTCAGTTCTGCCACTGCTGCATTGAGTAATTAAAAGTCATTAGTTTTAAGGGATTCCAGTGGCAACATTGGGTCGATGTGCATTGATATGTTTTCTCTAATCAATAGTGTGGGCAATAGTCAATCTTCTTGGCTGATAAGCACATCTGCAAATTAAACTCAGATTATTTGCTATTAGTTCTAGTGTATACAATATCAGCTTTTACAGAAGGTAGGTCCATATCTGAAGGAGGATAATGATTACAAGCATTAGAAAGAGAAGCAGGTTCACTTGACATATTTGTTATTTTTTTGGCTAAGAATAAATTTTTCAGGGCAGTAGCAGATCTCTTGCAGACTCCAAGCAATAGAACAATTACTAGAAATAGTGGCTTTTGTGTAATTCAGAAAGAAAGTAACAGCCAATGAAAAAAGCAACAGGAAACTCCATGTGGGGAAAAATGCCTTGTGTTGTTGATCCAGTGAAGTGTTTCCTTCATGATCTTACAGAGACATGTTAATTCTGGGACCAGTGTTCCCCAGAATGGCTGGAACCCCTCTGCAGCCCGTGTGTGCAATCGCAGAGCAGAGGAGCCGGGCTGTGCTGTGGGCATCAGCAGGGCTCTGGGGCACAGAGCCCAGCCAGCCTGCCCAGCTGAGCAGCAGCTTGTGGGGCTCTTGGTGATTTCCCCACTCCTCAGTCAGACTGGAAATACCTCCAGTTGTTCTTGGCAGTTCGATGTGTCCCTTGGCTGAAGCTGTAAGACTCTGTTTTGCTTGATTCCTCCTATGACCAGCCTGCCTGGGCTTTGCTGCCTGTATTTGATTCCTCCTGCAAATCCTGCTTGTTGCACCCAGGATTCCCAACCCTTCCCTTGGATTCCCAGCATTTCTACTCACCCTCTGGCTCAGTATTTTGGGTTTCTTAGCTCATCCCTGTTTAAAACCTTGGCTGAGGCAAGCACTTTTCTTTGGGTTTGGGCAGAGGCAGGTTTCCCTGTGTGCCTGCACTCAATTCCAGACCCAGGCTGAGCCTGGCTCTGACCTGCAGGCCCTGACTGCCACGTGCTGCCTGTCAGTCCTACACACTCAGTAAGGTCAGTGGGTTTATGTGTATGGACATAAAGGGATGTGTCTGCCTGAAACTCATTTTGAGTTTGTTTAGCTGGACACAAACATGTTCCATCCATGGTTGTGCCTATGCTGCTCTCTTGCATGGTCCTTGTGGATAAAACGTGGTTTATGTGTTCCTAATGCTGCCAATCCTGCAGCACTCACAAACACACAGATATCTCTTGTTCATCAGGATCAGCTGTGGTTTAAAGTCAGTCAGTAGCACTTTAGGGAAAATCTTTCCATGTTCTTTTTAAGTGAGAAATGATTTTTCATATTGATTGATATTCTGAGATTTAATATAACATCATGTAACAAAAAAAATCTAGGATTCCTTCCCTGTTGCATGCATAGGCCCATATTTTCAGTAGGACAACCTTTATTTGAAGGTTGGACTGGATGATCTTGGAGGTCTTTCCCAGCCTTTATGATTCTATATGGTATCATGGGCAAGGAAAGCACACAAAGATGCAGAGAACAAGGTGATCTCAAACAGCATCACCCCCACATCCTGCTGTGAGGAGGATTTGAGATATTCCATGACTCCAAAATCTCTGGCACTGCCCAGGGTGGCAGCTGCAGCAGGGCTGTGTTCCATGCTCATGGAGCAGGAGGGCAGCAGCAGCTGGAGGAGGTGACCTGCCATGTGTGACACCAGAAATATGAGAATAACCAATGACTGCATCTAAAATGAGTCATCCATAAGCAGAGGTTTGATGTGGTAAATTCTAAAGGTATAAGTGAGAGGAAAAACATGTTCCCTGTAGACACAAATTAAGATATTTTACTCTGGCTCCGTGTCACTGTTGTTGTTTTTGTTTTTTACTCGAGCAAGAGACTGTTCTGAATCAGACTTTAATTTGCAAATGTGTTTCCAATTCCCCTGGTGAACGAAGCAGAGTGTGTATAAATAGATTCTTACTAGGAAGCAGAATGCCAACATGTAACCCAAATCCTTGCATTTAGGCTTTACATCTCATTTTTAGATGTTCACTTTCTCAAGATGTATTTTTTCTTAATGGAATAACTTCACAGTCCTGCCCAATAATTCTAACATTAAATAAATCTAAAGAATGTCTCATGTATGCTGAGTACAGTGGTTCTAGGGAATGACATTTGGATTTGGTTGAAGTTTAATAATACAAAACAATAACTCAGAGCTAAAAAATCCTGCAAGTAAAGAAAAATGCTGTAATTTGAAATGTAATTATATTACATACAAGTAAAATGCTAGTGCTATGTTACATTACCAAATTAAGTTTACTGGATTTACCAGCATGAACTGGAGTTGCATGGCGAACTTCAAAGGTGGGTAGAGCAGCAGTTTAAAGCTCTGGTGGGTTAAGTGCAGTGGTTTCAGAAGCTGTCACTCCCATTGTCCCACTCCTGCCTCTCCAGGTATCCATGTGTCACCCATGGTGGTTCAGGTCCCCCCCTGAGCAATAAACTGTGCCAGCTCAGGCATAACTACATCCCATTAGGCTGCCATTAACCTCTGGCAGAAGGATGAGGCAGAGACCTGGAAACACTGTTCATTTAAACTGCCATTCCTCAATGCACCAGGGCTTGACTCACAGAGATATTTCATCTTCCTCTGCCTCAGGAAGGCATCTGAGCACAGGTGGGATGAGGAGCTGAGCATGTGGATGCTTAGGCCTGTGCAGGTCACAGAGATTGAGCAGATAAGATAAAATATGTCAAAGGCAAGAGTTTCCTGCATGAAATGTGCAGAAGCTTCCAGAATCCAATGATCCTGATGGACCCTATTCAACAGATTGCAGTGGTTTTTAAATCTAATCTTGTGAATATATGTTTTTTATTCACTATAAAATGCTCCAGAAAGAAAATACAGAATTTTGTGCAAAGCCACCTGCATATATTTGAAACTGAAGGCATAATTACCCATACTTATTCGTACTGTAAGAAGTAGTTAATGCTTCATCAAGGCAAATATTTGAGCTTATCAGTCTATGAAAATGTTTTTTTATCAGGATAAATGGCATGCATAAATATCTTACTATGGAAAAAGAAGAATTCTTGCCAGAGACTGGTGAAACTATGAATTGTAAGTGTTCAGGGTAACACTTCTGTGAACTAACTGATAAGGAACCTTGAAAAACTCAGAGTCGCGAATAAATAAAAAAATTGATGGCTTAATCTGAAAACCATTTTTGTGTGTTGTTAGAATTGGAGCAGATTTTTCTGTGTTTGGCTTTACAGTACTACCAGCCTTCACACTTTTATAATGAGTGATGAATATTTGTGGAAGCTCATCCTTTACTTAAAAATTTTAGCTTTTATTTCAGCAAACAGATCTATAGCTGGAAAAAAAAGCTTTTAAATATGATCAGTGTTTGTACAAAAAACATAATAAAACTAGACTTATCTTTTTGGTAATGCACTAATTCATATCAAAAACTTAGTATTAAATGAACAAGACCAAGATACCATCGGTTATTCCCAAGGGTTATGTCCAGGTGCTGTAACCAGATCATGTTTAATATCTGGAGAAGCTGAGTGTGAATTGGGAATCTCAGTGTAGTCTGTGCTTTGTAGTCAAGGTGAAGGAGAGGAAGGTGGAGGTGTTAAAGCACACAGCAACCCAACCAGGTGAGCATGAGATCAAAGTCCACCTGAGGATGAGGAAATAGAAATTCCTGCGAGATACCCAAGCAGTGTGAATGGCAAGAGGAGAATGAAGGCAAGGCCAAAGAGAGATACCCACAACATTTCTGAGTTCATCTCATGATTCTGAAGGGTTTGGCTTGTGATTCTTTGTGGGTGATTTGTGATTTGTGTACATGGCAGTGCTGGACTTATGAGAAAAGTTACATTGTCCTCCAAGTAAATAGATGTGTAAATTTTCTTAGGGGATTACACTAAGCACTACACAATAGTTTATTTCAACAACAGCTAGAACAGCTCCCCATACAGAAACTATTCTCTTAGAACAATGGCCCTTTATTGCATTTGCCTCAGATTGGTTTGGAGACAGCCAGAAATTTCTTTTGTCTAAATATTTTTGTCACTGCTTGTTTTCTGTGTGGTGTAACATGTCTGGAAGATTAATGTTTATCTTCTGAATGTCCATTATCAATTTTAAATCTGAATGGCACATGCACTCCAATTTCTCCCTGCCTATGGCAGCAGATTGTCAGGCAGAATTATAAAGTATTGCTCTGTCTTCCATGGTAAAAGCTATTCTACTGTTTAGGTGGAATTATTTGATTAGTTCAGGAAACTAAAAGTTCATAAATAATTGAAGTCTAAACTCAGCCCTTCAATTGGATAAGGTTCAACATCATGAGAGATTGTATATGCTTCAGTTTTGTTGCTGAGGGCTTGAAAATATACTGTGTAGATATCAAAGAGCTGTCAAGCAAGATTTCTAACAGGTTGAGTGCATTGAAAAAAGAGTAAGTTAAAGTGTAAGCATGAGTGATAGTGTTTGCATAGTAAAGCAGAGATTATGGCACTGCTGGACTGTAAGGGGATGACTGATGTTATACTGAGCTAATAATGCTTATGAAGCTTGAGAAAATGTACTACACAAATTATTTTTCTCTCTTGAAAATGACATTTGAAATCTACTCAGGGGAACTGAATTGGTTCCCACATGAAGCCCTGCAGGGGAAAAACACATGCCAAAGGCAGACTGGAGGGAAGCATAGTTGTTTGCAAATATGTTACTGCTCCTCTGCTGGGCTTTAGCACACACTGGAGCTGTGAGGATGGGAGGCTGCCCGGGGTCCTTCTTGTTGGGTATTCAGGGCATCCATTTGGCATCTCTGATCTGGATTGTTAGCAGGACTAGAGAAAATATTATATGCAAAGCATTTATGTCACTGAATTGCCAGTGATATGTGGGCTTCTATAAAGAAACCACCCAGATGGTGTCATTAGAGAAAAGTTTTGGAATGTTTGGTGTTTTAAGGCCCATCTGGTGTCCTCAGAAGTGCTGATTCCTTGACTTCAGATGGAGAGTGGGTAAGGCATGCCTTTGAACCTTAAAGTCTGAAAAGAGAGAAGAGAGAACTTTTCCCTCCTGATTTTTGGTTTTGAAAAGTGTATTTTAAGTCAAGAATTCTTCTTTGGGAGACCACAATATGTGAGAGTCATAATATCAGACCATTTGAGTTGGGTGCAGATGTTCTTGGCATGTTCCTTATCTCAGAGCCTTAACTTTATCGTGGAGCTGGAGAGTCAGTGTAGGAACTTCCCAGTAATCTGCACCAGAAAATTGATTTCAGATAGACTTGTGAGTACTCAGTAGGGGTCCACTTTTAGATAGCCTTAAAACCTGACCTTTAAAAGATGCTACTCCAGACACCTTCAGTAATTGTGCCTCTGGAAAACTTTATTCCTGTATCCGCACAGTTCTGCAGCTTGTGATCACCTAATTTATTTTGGTGGAATTTGAAGTCTACTATCATTTGTTTGTGTGGGTTTCTGGTTGTCTGATTTCTGTGGTTTTTTGGTAAATTCTGCAGCACTACATTGCTCTTCCTTACCTCTGAGAGGGTTGCTGTGTTCTCACCACTTGCCTTTGAGTAACAATTGCTCCACAACCATTCTGAAAACAAAGATGTTGTCAAGATACAAATATTATGGAGGATTTTTTTTTGGTTTTTTTTTTGTCTTTGGCGTTTGTTTTATCTTTGTCTTCTTCTTGGGTAATTTGAAAAATCTCTTAGCTGTATATTTTAGGATTAATTATATTTTTTCTTTCAATTTCTTCAATTCTTAATTAAAAATGCTAGATGGTGATAATAAATAATGAGGAAAATCAGTATCAAGTTGAACTATTTTAAGTTCATTAGTACACATTCAATTTGGTATTCTGTACTATGGGTAAAGAACAAAAATATTCAGAGTAAAGGCACTTCAGTGAAAGGAAGATTTCATTTTTAATATCTCAAAAGAAATATGCACCATTTTCACTTTTATTTCCATTATGCCAAATGTAGGTAATCCAATCTCTTCTGGAGTTAGAACAAGCCATTCCTACTGCCCTTTATTCACTCCCAGATAACGCAGCAGACAATCAAGTCTTTCCTCCACAGCACATTTAGTGTGCCAAAAATATTGCCTACTTGCAAACACAAGTGTCTTCAGAAGGATTATTTCTGAAGGAAAAATGAAATACTGGTGCCTATTAAAACACATTAATGGAAACCGCAAGCGATGGAATAAGACTTAATTTTGTTTTCAAGTTTTGGCCTGGAGCCTCTCTTCTGTAATTGCTCTCCTGGATTGTACGTGTAGAAACAGGAATGCAGCAAGGATTTATCCTCACCCTGAGTTTCTTCCTCCTGTTTCAGATGTGAAGGTAAGACCATCATCACAATGCCAGAGCCTTTGAGTGGTGTGGGAAGGCTGAAATAGGAGATAAAGGGTGTTAAATATCCCATATCTGGTGCCTGGAGCAGCGAGTGGGATTTGGTACATGGCTTTAGGGTTGTATGAGAGGAAGGGGAGCAGCTGCAGAGACAAAGCTGGTGCAGCATGGCTGAGACCTCCCTTGGGAGAAGGCATCAACTCTTACCTACAGCCTGCCCTCAGTGAGATCTCCTCCTCCTCCTGTCCCGGGAAAGAGATTCAGCTATGGGGCACTCAAAGGGAATGGTGACAACCAGCATGGTCCAAGTAAAGCCTTTTGTTCCCCCAAATGTTGTCATTGAAACCTTATTTAAGCAGACAAACTCTGTTCTGAATGTGTACCAGTACAAATGCAAGTTAGGTAATGCTTTGGAAGGCCTGTCAGGAATTTTGTTTCAGAGCTCTCTGTGTAACTCAGCGGGATCAGATGCTGTATCTCCATGTGATTACATACTGCCAGGGTCCAGAGAGGTATTTTTGCCCAGAACTAAGCTGCCAGGAAGTCTGAAGGAGAATTACCCTTCCAAATGGTGCAGGATTTTTGTTATTAGTTCATGCAGATCTGCACAAAAAAATGTACACTCTGTCCCTGTTCTGAGGGCCTGGATTGGGAATTTTTATAAGAATCAAGTATCTGATGCATAAATGAAAAATAGACAAGTCTTCATTTGCAAAAGGTGTTGGACAAACATAGTTTACAATAAACAATTAGTTTTTCAGGGATAATAGTAGCAATGGGAAAAGTTGTTGCCCTGTCCAAGCACAGTAACGTGGAATATTATAAATACTGTAAGTGAGCAGGAGGCTCTATTCTGCTCTACAAATAGAGAATGGATACCTAAATATATAGAGAAATGGGCAAGTATCTCAGAAGGTGGCTTCTGATCACCCATAAAAGCTTTATAACCTGCATAATGCAAGGACTAGCAGCATGGCCCTTAATAGCTGCCCTGGGAAGTGCACACTCACTGCCAAACCCATCTGTGTGCTGCTCCCTGATAGGAAAGATGAATGTCAATGATTTACCCTCTGCACAATCTGATCTGGGCAGGGCTTCAGCCAGCACTGCCAGCCAAAGCGAGCTGCTCACACCAGTCTGCAGCACTGGAGCCTTTTTTACCATGCAAATAATTACTGTAAATTAATAGAACTATTACCATGTGAAAAATCACTTTGAACCCAAGCTATGGCATTTTACAAAGGCCAGATTTGAATGGCATGCATAATCAGTTTGGCTGATTAATTAGTTAATAGTGATATAAAGGAAGAATATGATGGACCTGTTTTCCAGTGATACTAAGGCCATTTTAGATCAGATTTTTGGCAAGAAATTATTGCTCCAAGTTGTTAGAAAACCACTCTAAGCATGTCTGTGTTTTCATACAGGCTGCCATTCTTCAGCATGTTAAGCAAATACTGTAAAAATATCTGCAAATACTGATTCAGGGTCAGGTCCATATTTCGTGTTGTCCTCCACGAGTACAATTGAAATGTAAAATCAAGATGCCCATGGAAAGCTCTTGCACACTCAAGTGCTTGTGGAGATGGGCTTGTGAATTTGCACAAATAATGATGGGGAAAGAATTGTACTTGTGTGCTTGAAGGTGTGCCAAGGTTCCTGTCTTCTTGCAAATTTGCCTGGGTGAATTTTAAGGGTATGCTTTCAAAAACCACATGAAAATTTTGTCTTTAAGTTTGCTTTCTGTGAATATAGTATTTGCATTTGAAAACAGACTCTAAAGCTGAGCCAAGTGTATTACAGAGCTCTCCCTAGCTGCGTGGTATAATAACATCTTGGTTGTTGTAATGGTCAGAGTTAATGAGGGACTTTAAAAAAAGGTTGAAGGTATTACTAAAAAACACTTAGATTTATCAGCCTTTGGTTATTTCCAATTCTGAAATAAATGAGTTGCAAAGAGTGAGATAAATACTGATTTATTTTTGGAATTATCATGTGTTACAATTCAAGATCAGATTAGGGTCAATTTACACTAAGTCTGCTTTGAAACTATTACATAAGTGAGCCAGAGTAGGTCACTATGTCCTGCTCTGCATACAAAAAGCTCCCAGACTCAGTGTCTATAAATAAAGATCAAGCTAAACTAGACAAGCAGCTTGAGTCTAATATTGGGAAGATCATTTTGTGCTACCTTCTGTAAATAATTATGCTGGAGTCCAAGCGAGAAGGGAGAACACACCATCATCTGGTGTGTACCACGCACAGACAGTGAACAAGATTATGTTTTGGCATTAATATCAGCATTAATAAATAACCATTCCTAGCTCTTAGTAGACTCCAAGACTAAAATATGAGCCAGAAGAGTGGGTGATGTTCAGTTTTTATTTATCCATCCACTTACCTATCATATTTTGTGTTGCAGTGTCAGAAGACAAAATAGCATGGCAGGGTTTACTTGTGAGATGCTGTTGCCCTAGTTACCAGCCTCACATCGGGGTTAAGGTTGACAGTGTGGGCTCATTCCTTAATCTCAGCTCAGGTTGCTCACAAGGGAAGAGGCTTTAATGTTAACTGAGCCTGTCTTTGGCTTGGGGAGTCAGGCCTTTAACAATGCACTGGGGAGCGTTTCTTCTTCGCGCCTGTCACCGCCTGTCTGGGGAACGGGGAACCGCGGCGTGGGGGAGGGCAGAGCTCGCTGCTCTGAGGCTTATTAAATTATGGAGGAGGGGATTATTGGTGGGAGCAGGGCTGTGGGCTCAGGCAGCGTTGGGGGAGCCCTTTGTGCTGCAGGCTGGCAGGGGACAGGTTTTTGTTACACTCCCCTTGCAGGCAGCTCGGATAGGGTTGCTCCGTGGTGGGTGCCGTATGGCCCCCGAGGGTTTCACTGCAACTGGAGTAACAGAAGAAGGTGCAGAGTTTGGCTTGGGATGGCAGGTGTGTGCAAATATACCTCCTTTGAAAGGAAAGGATGAATTAATGAGCTGGTGCCACTGTCAGCTCTGCCAGCCAGGAATGGTTCAGGCTAAAATTGTCATCCTGGGTACTCTTACCTCTCTTAGCTTTCAAGCTAGCTCCTTTTACTGTGCACAGTTGTCTGCAGGACACAGAAATGCTTCTTACATGCCACCCAAAGTCTTGGATCATCTGAGACATTGGAGTGTGTTGTCAAAACTGAGCATCTGGTCCTCACCTCTTCATTCATGTCTTGCAGGAGCCTGACCTGCATGACTTTGTCAATGACGATGTATCACTCTGATTTGACCAGCTTTGTCCCAAAATACAGTGAGAAAATGCTCTTTTGTTTAAAACTTGGCAAGGGTGAGCAGGCAACCCAACGCAAACCCTTCTTCTTTCATGGCAGCCTAGTGACTGAGCCACAGGCTGCTGGAGCTTGTGTTTGGGTACCTCCTTGGCTTTGGAAGTTGAGATTTGTGTCTCACTTTCCCTAAGTATTGAAGTTCTTAAACCATACCATGTTGGAGGGGCAGTATTGAAATTTATATGAGAAAGGAAAAAAAAAGACAACTAAATTTTAGGGGCAAATGGTCTTACCAGGGAAAGGAATAAGAATGGTTAGAAAATATTGTTTCATTGCTGGGCTGGGCTGCCAGGTCTTTCCTCTGGTACAAAGGATCCTTTGTATTCTATCTGTGAAGTCATTAGTGCTCATGGAGCAATAACCTCAATCTATAGCTAATCATATCGGAGACACCAGTCTTTAGGTGGGGTTTGCATACCTGAAAGGATCCACAGTCATTTCCTCAGCTCATATGAGTGCCTTATTAATTTTTTTTCTTGAGCCATTAATTTTCTTTACCCACTGTTACTTATTTTCAGTCATCCGTTATAGGTGGCACAGTCTGGAATATTTGTGTGCTATCATGACAGGTATTTCATACTTCTCACTGCTTTGTAAAGATAATGCCATAAACAAATTACTTGAAGATAAGACCTTCCATGCTCAATATCAGTTAGCCAGAGACCCATACATCATCAGAACAGCTGCTTTCTGTAGTATCTTTTCCATGTGCTGGTTTTAACCATGGAGTTGAAGCTGTGTGCAGGGAGCAGGTTGCATTTGGAGCTGTGTGTGTAAGGAGACAAACCCCTGGCTGAGATCTTTGTGCTCCATGTTTGCCTTTCCTCATCTCTCTTCCTTAGCATATTATTTGAGTTTACACATCAAGATAAGGTTTCCTCTAACTGCCACTCAGGCAAACTTAAACTGGAATCTGATAATGAATTTGTGTTCTGCTTCATACATCAGCAACTGCCATGGTCAGTATTGGGGTGAGAACAGGAGCTGTTGCTGCTTTTGCAAGTGATGCTTGAGGCCACACTGGTGCAGAGGGGGTGTTACACAGCTGTATTTGCTCCAGCTGCCCCAGCCCTCCTTTAGCTGTCTGCTTTTGTAGATTAAGGACCTCATCTGCAGGGGATATAAATCATCATAACTCTATTGAGTTCAATAGAAGATTTTTCTGTTTCTTTCCCATATGTTCATAGAAGAGATTGCACCCTTTTCCTTCTGTTTCTGTTCTTTCTCTGCATGAGACCAAAAGCAGGAGGTCCCTTCTGTGCCAGACAGGTGAACTGAAGGGGGATCAGCATGCAGAAACCCTGGATGATGCCACTGGTGCACACAAACCATAGCAGATAGACATCAGCTCTGTTATGCAGTTAATTACTGGTGTGCAGTCACAGTGGCTGGACACAGAACAGCACATACATTTCTTAAGATGTACTCTAAAAATCAATACTTAATGCCTGTCTGGCAAAGAGAGAGCAGCAGCAGGTCCAGGTTGGCAGAGCTGAAGGAACTGAGCAGCCACAGTGGATATGGAGATGAGAGTTGGTTCTGAGGAGCAGACTGGTACATTTGGCCCAGGCTGATTTGCCTTGCATTCGCCTAAAAGCACTTTCCAGCCTTTTCCTATCGAGATGATTTATAATTGTTGCAGATGGCGTCGGCTAATCCCTGATGAGAACTCTCTTAAGCTTCTGACAAATTTGAATCTGCAGCCATGTATCACATCAGGAGTGTTGAGGCATCTCTCTAACATGCCCCAGAAACCATGGATGGACAAAACAGAATCCATTTAAATATGTATCCATTTATTAATATCAAAGAATGAGATGTTTCCTATTTTACTTACTAAAAGAAAACATAATTAATGACTGGTATTATCTTGCCACCAAACAGAGTTTTCTTACCTAATTGGTGTTAATAGACCATCAGTTAATGGGGTAGACAACAGAAAGAGATGCTACAGAGCCAGGAGTTGTCAAAATGTAATACATAAAATGAGGCAAGTGGTAACAGATATAGCCCCTCCCAAAGACCACAGTAAAAGCTAGCCACTGACTGAGTCAAGCAGAATATTTCTATTTTGACCCGGTGCAAATTCTTATCAGGATAGCACACTGTTTACTGCAGAAAAGATCTGTGGTTTTCCTCCAAAAGTAAGTGGTCATGACCAACCAACTGTAAATATTCTCCCTGGACTCTCTTAAGCAGCAGGAATCAAACAGATGAAATTCTGCCTGCTTCAAGCTTTAATGAATGTCTGAGCAATATTAAGCCAGTAATTGACTTGTACTGTAGGTCAATGAAGAAGTGAAATCTGCAGTTCATATCTCTGAACTGTGTCTTGCTGAAAGCCTGCACCAGGCCAGGACGCTCAGTGGAGGCTGTGCTACAGCTGAGCAGCCACCAAAAATAAACAGTTTCATTCATTTTAATATGACTACATTGCTGTGGACACACAAACAACATCTGGCAAATGGTGCCCAAGCAGTTACATGGATGACAGCTCATTTAGTATTCTGTACCGAATAAAACATTGAGAAAATATCTGTATTTTTAGTGTTTTTCCTAGTGGGACACATCCTAAATTTAAACTAAGGTCCTGTTAATACATGCTTTGTTAATACAAGGTCTTGTTCATACATTTTACATGTTAATAGATGTGAAATGGTGGTTTGGATCTTCTGTTACAAAAGGTGTCAATTCCTGACTTGATGTACTGTGGGTGCTTCTTTCAACCTTAACAACACCACAATTGTTTGTGGCTCGCATCAAGCAGCTTACTGCTCCATCTAGCAGAAGACATCAGTGACACCATTTTATGACCAGTTCCTATGGCTTATATGTGATACAATAGTTTACATTCAGAGCTGTGTCAAGATAATTTGACCTGTTTTTTGCCTTGGGATTCTATTCCTTTCACTACTTCTTTTCCACAGTCCTTTTGCTCCTGTTCCACTTTCTGTTCTGTCCTCTATCTGGGCAAGAAAAATAGTGGACATTAGGAAATTGTTCCTACATGTTACTTGTTCAGTGCTGCACTTATGGCTCAAATTAGACCTCTGAGACCTTGGCTTCAGGGAAATAGAGTAACAGGGACCTTTTTTTCCTAATGCTGCAGGGGCAACAGGCCTTGTAGAACTCAGGCAGAATGTATGGTTTGCATTCAAATGCATGTTAGAGTCTGACCTCTGTTTTAATTGTAGTAATTCTGAGAAACATCTCTGAGGAATTCTGGTTTCCTACAGATCCTCACAGAGCAGAAGTTCTATCTCTATTCAGAAACATTGTAATCTCCTTGTGCTATAGTAAATCCAGAGCAGTGGTGGAAGATGGGTTTAGAGGAGCATCTGTGATGAGATTCTGGCTCATCAAATGCTTAAAACTCTTGCAATATTTGGATGTTGTCTGCATAAGCAAAGAGTTTTTGAAAGATCCACATCTGGAACACACCTGTTTTTGCCAAGCTGGCTAAATCTCTTTCCCAGGGATTTTGTCCTGGCATTTCAGCTGGAAGCTTCTCTGTTTCAGTCACTTCACTTTCTGCCTCATGCTTGAGGAGAGGGGATTCTATAATTTCGGTTCACCTTCTTTTCTGATCTCTGAAAATGAGTTTCCCAAACCAATTGTCCCTGGATGCAGGGGATTGTGATTCTGCTTCTGTATTATCCTGGCCATCTGTCTCTCCTCTGTGACACTTTTCCAGGCAGGAAGATGCTCTTTTTACATATCCATGGAGCAGAAGAATCCTGACACAGGAGGGAACCACGTAGCTTGTGCCTGATGGACACATTTCATGGTCAGAGCTGAAGGCTCATGGCACTAATTCTGGTTTGTTCAGATCCATGCTCACATGACAATGTCTGAGTGATTTTGCAAGTGTGGTAATTGCACAAACAAAGAATTAGATGTGTGTTCCTGACCAGGTATCAAGTTATTAATGCCCAGCTTATAAATTTTAAATATTTGCAACTAACAGCTTCCAAGTAACTAAGATCAAGAACTATCTATAGAAGGTATTTGGGAAATCATTTTAAATAATGAATACTACTAAGATGATCATGATCTACTTGCCAATGACACTTGCAGACAAGCGTAACTGCTATGAATTATTCAGCCAATTCTATTCAAAATTATATTTTTTTCTCAGAACTATAATTAATGATCCATAACAGTAAGTCTGAGACACACTAACAAAGGTCTATTCTGTGCTACTTATGACAGTTTAAAATGAAAGGCAGTTAGTTTGGAAACCACAGACCTTGTTTCAGAGTTGTTGTCTGCTCTGTTTACTGGCAGTGACTTTTGCTGCTTGTTTACTGCAATTTACTTAGTTACAGCATAAGTTACACATGATTATCTTCTACATATGATGCTAAGCTGACATCTGTCAAGTTTAAAAGTCATAATGGGTGCTATTAGTCATTGAGATGATCCAAAGGCATAAGGATTGGAATGACAACAAACCTGCACAGTCTTTTCTAAAGCTGTAACAATTTATAAAGAGAATTTTGGATGGATTCTACCTGCTCATAAGTGAGATGATTTTAGTGCCTAAAAGGCTGGCAGAAACAGAAGTCAGGCAGAAGTGTACAGCTGGTGGTCATGGAAACACTTATCAGAATAATATCAATTAACTGAGCAAAATGCATTGCTTATGTCCTCCTTTGTTTGCTGCAAAGGAGCAGTAAGTTGAAGCTTTCTGCTATTTGTGTCAGAAACCTCATTTCTAATGGGTTTATAAAACAGTTTTAAGCCATACCAAGCTGCTATTGCCTTGCAAGTCCTCATCTCTAATGCTAATTAATATTCCTCTAACTTCCTTTTCATTTTTAAAAGCAGTTCAAAATAAAATTTCTTGGATGTCTCAGATGCTTTTTAAATTTTAATTTAGGGAAAAAGCAGATGCTTAAAAGCCTTGTTTTCAAGCCATTAAGGCTTGAGGCAACTCCTAATGAAGTCAGAGACCAAATATTGTCTGAGTTTAATGAGTAGATGTCAGCAAGCCACCGAGTTGCTGTTGTTGGCTTGGATGTCTGTGGGCCAGGAGGGAGTCACAGCAGTTCCATTTGAAGCACAGTGTCTGCCCACAGCTTTTGAAGTGTGGGCAGCCACCCTCCTCACACCTGGCTTTGCTTAGTGATGTCCTCTGTGCAACCTCTGGGACCACATGGATGGCTCCACTTTCAGGGGAACCTTCTGCATCTGCAGCAGGCTGGACATTGTTTCCGGAGATAAGGCAAGGTGACTTTTCCTAATGGAATGAACTGTGTGCTAGAGTTATATTCTTAATGGATATTAATGGCTTTATTTTTGAAGTTTGTGATAAAGGAATTCATTGAAAAGGTTTTAGTTGATGTACTGACAATTACCTGTTCTATACTTACAGTGTATTCCTGTGTGGAGATTTTTTATCTTTATTTTCCCTTTTCTCATACTCTGCTATGTGGCTAAACCTGGGAATAGGTGAAGTCAGATACTCTAAAAATCCAGAAAGGTATATGTGAATGAAATGCACCAAAGTACTGTAGCAAGAAAAATTTAATAATGAGAGTGATTAGTCAAGCTAAAATGGTAGAAATTAATAACCCAGCTAATAATTGAGGAAACCATAAACCTGGGAAGGGAAATATATCCAGGCTGGATGGTGTAGAAAAAGAAGTTGTGAACATTTACTTTAGAACAGTGATTGCAGATTTAATAATTCAGATACATGAGTGAAAACATAGCCAGCACTGGAGTGCATATTTTTCTTTGTAGAGTTATAGGAACTCCTCCAGTCCATCATCAAATCATTCTTAAATCAGTAATTTGTAGTCTAGAACTAAGAATGATGGCTTTTAAAAGGTTTTAACTGACTTTATCCATCATGAGCTCTTTGCATTATTTCACTGAATGTGTAAAACATCATAGAAAAATAATTTAGAGCAATTACTTCCAGTGACAGGCCAATGTGTGTTCTCCTAGGCAGAGAGTGACTATGTGAAGATAATTCTACATTAATATCATTAATATTATGAGATTATTTGTGCCACTGCAAAGGGCAGTATCTACAAAGTTTTGTAACAGGAGTGGGAACCAAAACACACGTGTAATGATGATGTAGAAGAGTTTTAACACATCCAGCTGGGCTAAACTGAAGAAGCACAATTAAACTAGGAATGGTTTTGCCCATAAAATTTCAAGTTCAAAATTTGGTCAGGTTTTTAAAATCTCAGAGAAAAACACTTGAACAGATTCAAAAACTTGGGCTTAAAGGGTCATATTACAGATGTCTTCTGAACAGTAGAGCAGTGATCTGGCATTAGTGAGGGCGATTCAGCAACATGTGGAGTGTGTATTTAACTAAGTTAAAATGTCTAGTGCTGCTGAATAATGAGGTATTAAAATAAAATTTTGGTGTACAGTTCAAGGAACCTAGAGTAGGACTAAGAGTCTAGTGAGGTACAGGTAATGTGGTGCAAGAGTTAGGTCTGGAAATCTGGGATATGGGATTGCCAAGGAGATAAGGCCCAAGCACAGTGTGATATTTGTAGATGATCACATCTACAATATGTACTGCTCATGTTTAGTCATTCTGCACTGAACAATAACCTGCATTGTTGCGATTTTCTGTGGTAACTTATGTTGGGACGTGTTTCTGAACTCATAGTTTATGCTATGAGTAAACTGGATTTACACCGTAGTCATGGGAACTCTCAGTCTTCAAGCACTTTGTGTAATGAATAATATATTACGAGAATATTCACAAAGATTTCTTGTGTGCTGTAATATTAACAATTTTCCACATGTGGGATTCATATTTATCCCTCTGTATATTGAACGATAGCATAAGTGGATGATATCTAATGTGCAGCAAACACACATAGTCTTATGTAGTATTTGTTAAAATTATTTCCAGAGCATGTGGAATGCAAGCCATAAAAAAACCTCCTAATCTCCTAACATTAATGAAATAGTGTTATTCATTATCCACCAGGAGAATTTATAAGCAAACTCCACATTTAATTCCATAATGGCAGCACATGGAAGTCTGCAGCACCCAGAGGCTGACAGGAGTGTGTGCCAAGGCTGGCCATGGTGTTCCTTGTGCTCTGTTTGAAAACTGTGGTGCAAGAAGCTTTGAACTGCAGACAGGCCCCAAAATATCCTGTAGACAGGACTATGCACTAGCAGCTGCAGTCTCTTCTTGGGCACGTGTTCAAATCCCTGCTTGCCAAGTATTAATTTCTGATCAAGATAATGTAGTGCACAGCCCTTGAGTTTAATATGCAGAAGTAATTGTTTCTGCAGCAGACAGCAGAATCCCCAGCTCACTGACTGAGTGGGAGTGCAAGGGGGCAAGGTGCATCTGACACGTGGTTCCATGCTGGGGGAGGGATGAGGGTTGAGGGCTGGGGTAACTTCCAATCCAGACCCTCGAGGTGTTGAATCAGGGGCAGTGTCTCTTCCTTGAGCTGTGCTTGGGGATGGAGCTGGGGTGGTAACCAGGAGAGGCATACAGGTGAATGACCCTTGCAAACCAGCTGGCAGTCAGCTGCTGCCATGGGTGCTGGAATATGAAATGGATTCTCCAGTTCTTGAGAGGGCAATACAGGATCTATTCACCTCTCACTTCTTGACACACTCAGGCCCTCTCCAATGTATCACCCATACAGGGGCCTTATGGGGAAGGGCTGCCTTTGCAGAGCACTGGGCACAGTGAACCAACCCACAGCTTTTTGAATAATAGAATTCTGAGAAGTCAGAATGCAAAAGCATAACTGGAGAAAGAGTCTTTTGCAAGGTATTATATTGGGGTTTTCCTCATACAATTTTAGAGTAGTTTTTATGCCTTTTATGTTACTTGAAGCATATCCCTCTGTGCTTCAGGTAACAGCACATAAACATTCATTTCTTTTGCTGAATTTAGGATGATTGCAAAGGGTCCTGGACTTTTAAACAAAATCTTTTGGAAATTTATTGTTGGATAGGATACAACTCATGAATGACTAACAGATTATGTTGATGTCTGTTGATAATAACTTTTGTAGATCTGTAAATCACTATGACTTTTATAATGCCTCCTACCTCTGTTGTAAAT
Organism: Melozone crissalis; assembly: GCF_028551555.1. Classification (NCBI taxonomy): domain Eukaryota; kingdom Metazoa; phylum Chordata; class Aves; order Passeriformes; family Passerellidae; genus Melozone; species Melozone crissalis. The sequence goes on from NW_026535785.1 coordinate 5,173,766, forward strand.
TTGTTTCTGTAGATACTTTACCCTGTCTGCATTTTCAAAAGCTGGTGTTGCTTTCAGTGTTGTCCTGAAGGAATATAATCCATGCAGTATGTGCAGGTGCATGTGTGTTTGCATTATCTGTACTCTAAAATGTCCCACAGATAAAGATTCCTGTTAGCTTACACTTGTCTGTGCCTCATACTGACTTGATTGAAACACATCATGAAGCTGGGCTGTAGAAAAAGCCACTCAAACCTCACCTGAATGTTTTACAGCAGCTTCTGGCATGCAGGACTTCCATGTAGATGCTGTTGGTGAGAGACTGCAAGAATGGTTGGGTTTTTTTTTTTTTATTGGGCCATTTATATAGGAGAGAAGCTATAAGTAATCAAAATCGATATGAAACTCTATGTCCACAGCTCATATTGGCAAAAGTCTCCTGTGCTGTTGATGTTCACAGCTCTGTCACCACTGAGAAAGTCACACCACCAGTCACACCTCATTCAAATTACACTAGTTGGAAATTTCCTGGTTTTAATGGGGCAGAGGGGAGCATCTTTCCATTAATGGTTTGGCATTCTTTGAAGATTAACAATGCAATTACACCACAAAATGGATTTTCATATGGGGCTGTCTGAAGAGCAGGAACGGATTGCATTTGTAAGACACGTTTCTGTGCACAGATCTGTTTCTGTGCATTACAAATGTGCTCCTGATGTCTGCAGTTGTGCGTAGATGATATCACTGCCTTATGAAAAACAAAGTCTGTTTGGCACAGGTAGATAAATGCCCTTGCAAATATTGCAGTGCTGATCCAAAGAGGAGGCTCTGAGCATGCAGCTGTTTAAACTCCCTTGCTTAAACAGCTCTTTACCAGGAGAGCAACGTCAGGCATTTTCTGTGCTGTTAAGAAATCTTACCATGGGGAAATCAGTCATAGTTCAGATGAGACCAATTACTTCATTTGAGAGACTAATCCTGAGTGCACAAATGGTGGAGAATGGAGGGTGTGATGCTTTCTGCTTCAAGTTGAGTGCAACTGACTGTCAGGGATAGAGGAAGGAATGGCAGATTTGTGGTTTTATTGCAGGGCTTGGGTTGCTGCAATGTGCTGTTTGGGAGTCAAAAGAAGGAAAGGAACTTTGAAGGCTTTTGGGATGCTGTGTATATCACAGTGGATGGCAAGTGAGTTCGTTTAGAGAGCAGCAGCATTTTCCTGCTGATTTCCTGATGTGAAGGACACGGAGCACAGCGAAGGCCGTTCAGCTGCCTGCCATCTAATGGCCAGAGCAGAGAGCAAACCAGCCTGGCTTCAGCTTCCCTGTCGCTGGGGATCCTTGAGCTAAGTACATGGAAAATTCAAAGGAAATGCAAGCTTTTGCTCACACGTTTATGTGTGTTACACTGGGGTTTTTGTTACCATCAAAAAATGGTGTGATGCCACAGTAGAAAACTGCTGAGAACTAAGAAAGAAATTCCACCTTTGCCTGCAATATATTGTTTTTAAGCTTTGTATATCTGACAGCAAATATCAGTCTGTATATGAATGAAAATGCATAATTTGAGATGTTTTTAATTTTCCTTCATTTACTTACTGAACAATAATTCTGATTTCTTTTTTTCTTTTTTCATATTGTCCCTTCCACTGACACTCTCAACCCCCATTCTTTTATTATAATGAGCAATATATAAGATCCCTCACTGCTGGGGAGGGTTAATACAGCAATGCCTCTTCCTCCTGGGCAGACCACGGTGGCACCTGCAATAACTGACACCAGCTCCCCAGCACAGAGAAAGTGCTGGAGGTAAATCTCTGCTGGAATAACAAAGAAGAGATGGGAGATGTTGCACTTTAATATCCGCTCCATCTTTCTTATCTATATTAGAAACGTCTGTCAATAAGGGTGTCTGAGTAGAGATGAAATTATGAAGTGCCTTCTAGATTCCTTTATCTCCCAGAGAAACATTAATACTTATAAGTATTAAAGGATGCTGGGTGAGGGAAAGATCAGAATTTGTCTGAGCTGGTGTGTTTGTTTAGGAAATATGCCTTTTAATTTCTTAATATTATTTGAAATGCCTCTCTCTGCTGTAAGAAAACATCCACTTTTGTTGTTATTTGTGAAACAGAAGCTGAAGATTGCAAGCTTACTCACAGAAGCTCTGATTTGAATATGCTAATGTTTATTCAAGCAGTTGCCAAATTTTCATGCAAAGATATTTTTTGCAGTATGCACATTTAATATTTGTATGTCCATTATTCCCTGTGCTTATCTGATCGACAGGCACTGAGTAAATATTGTCTTTGACTTGATCTACAGAAGTCAAAAAAGACACTGTAAAATGGAACTCCTATTAAATATGGTTCTCTTTTTTCCTCTACCATTCTCTGAAAATTCCTGGAAGCTACTTCTACACAAAAGGGTCTTAAAATTTTTTTGGGGGGGGTTTGATACTTTCAATCTAAGAACCACAAATCAGAGCAGTTTCTAACATGGGATCTGGTGGAAGTAATGAGGTGTGTGAATAAATTCCCCTCCCCTTGTAGCTCTGCGTGTTTTGAATGCAAATGGTGCAAGTAAACATTACCTCCTTCAGCAGGAAATGGTGATCAGTGGAACATTTAAAAATAAATTTCTGAGTAATAAAACTGTGACAATAGGAAAAAATTCATGCCTTATCTTACAGAACATCAGCAGTGGAGGGAAAATGGGTGAAAAGCTTGACTAGAAGTTGCTGAAAACAAGATCAGATGTCTTTAAAATGTGCTTTCTGATGTTCTAACCCAAAGCAGAAGGTGAAATGGCCTGAGACACTGTGGGTGGGAGGTACACAAAAATGTGGTAAAACATCCCCATTTTGCAAAGAGAAATCTATCCATTAGCTACCTAGAGCTGACTTCACTGAGGATGCTATATATTAGATTTCACAAATAATTGGTATGTCAGTAGTTCTTAGTGTTTTCAGCAGTCCAGTGGCTTCACAGCTGCCCTTTCTGAAACCCACAACCTTTTTCAAATCCTACCTGTAAAATGAACCTACAGCTAAGCAGGAATTTCTTGTATTAGTGCATCAGCATGGGCACCTCTGCAGCAAATTAGGGAAGCTCATACTGCTGGTAGGCAAGGGAGAGGTACAGAGCTCTTATTAATGGATTGCAGTCAGGTAAATAAGTAGAAATTGTCTGTAGTTGCTCTGTTTCCTCAAGGACAGGACTAAAGCTGATTGAAAAAATGCACTCATATTTTGTAGGTACTAAATTTTCCTGACTATAACTTCTCCTATTTTGTGGTTTGCTGAACCATGAGACTTTCTTTTATTTCTGAAATTCTTCCAATGTGGAACACACAAGGGGAAAATAAATCATGCATGAATGCAGAATAATTTCATTTAGTAGAAGGAAGAAAACTGGCCTTGCAGCCTGTCAGCCCCTAAAGCCAGGGATGGGTTTGTCATGTGAGATGGACTATGGCAAGATATTGGGAATGCTTCTGGAATGCCACGCTGGGAAAGGCCCCTTAGAATAGTCTACAATTACCAAAAATCTGGAATTGTAAATATAATGGAAATCAGAAAAAAAATTGGACTCTTTTTTAAAATCTAGATTACTGTTTAGCTATAAACTCACTTAAACAAATTAAAATAAAACAACAAAATCTTTGCTTAACCAGCAGCAATTTCCCCTTTTCCATCTATCTCCATTCTTTCACTTGCTTAAAGATAAAAGCTTTTCCAGTTTCTTCTCCAAGTTATGACACATGTGCTGGCAACCCTGAAGTTGACCAATATTGAGCTGTGGGATTTTTTTGTGGAGAAAAATAATTCTACTCATGGACATTCTCACTTATAAATCACTCTTTGGCATATTAGAAGGAAACTCACAGCTTTTCTCACCTGAAAGTAAAACTTCCTTACAGAAATGGTACAGCTTTGTTACTAATCTAAATGTCTTATTATTATTTATTATCTCTATTTGACTTTACTGCTCTGGGGTTTAGCCTGAACAGACAGTGAGATACTTCAAGCCACTCATAGCCCAGAAATCCTCATTAGGGGGTGGCCATGAGGTTTCCAGCCTATTTTAGCAGAAGAATATGTTTAAGTACTCAGTTCAGCAGGAAGAGTTGCACGGTAGGAACTGTAATTTAATTTGGAAGAAGCAGACACAGGTCTTGGGACAAGAATCTGAGGTAGCCTTGGGCAAAATTAGCAACAGGTTTGACAGACAGATGGGTTTGTCCAATAAATACATGCTGCCCTTGGGACAAGGGGCAAGGAGAGGAAGGAATAATTTATTGGATTCTAGAGTTTTCCTTTTGTGTTTGAAAAGTCACTGAAGCTATGTAGTTTCAGTGGTGCTAATGGATGCATGCCTTGCCCTTCTTTGCAGTCATCTTTATTGATTGAATTGTGGGGTTTGTATATATATAAAAATAAATATATAAACACCAAAGAAAGCTGAACCTTTGCTTCTCTTTGTGATATCTGAGATGCTCCTGTACAACATTCTTCCCCTTATTCCTGTAGTGCTTTGAAAATGCAAAGTGCCATTAAAAAATTATGAATTATATTACAGTAAACTGTCTTAGCCTGGACCTCTGCTCACCTACTTTGCTGCTTGCAATCATGGCCTTTGAACAATCCTTTGTAAATCCTGTTGCCACCTGGTAACTCATGCTGGGCGCCCATCTTCCCCAAGTGGTCCAGTGCAGTTGTTGTTTTGCACAGTATCTTTTAAAACAAGGCAGTGGAGGGAAGTCAGGGTGTTCTTCCTGAACCAGCTGGCTTAGCCTCAAGGTGATATATCTTTCCTGCATTATTTTAATTGCTTTAGATAGAAACAATTTCACTGAAGTCAATGGTGCAGATGATTGCAGGGCAATGAGAAGGGTGCTCAGGTCAAAGGCAGGCATACAATTTTAGAAAAGAAAGAGCATTATCCTTACCAGCAGCACCCAAAACAAGCTGCAGAGCTGAGAGCTGCAGCTGTCTGAAGCAAGAATGGACAAGTACACACACCCCCTCTTGTAATTAATTCACTTGGAGAATTTTAACTTTAATCAGTGTTTTTCTTAAAAATAGTGTATCCTGGTCAATGTAACAGTTGAAAACTCTTTCAAAAAGTAAATTCAGAGTGCTTTCTTTATTATTTAAGGATGATTTGCACAGATGGCAAAAATTGAGTGTGTTTGGACTGGGTGATTTTCTGCTTAGTTGCATCCTGAAGGAGAATTAACCTTTTTTTCTCTCAAATTGTCTGCAAAGCTCAAGGAATCATCTGATCCTATGGTTTTTACTTCAATGCTAGTTGCTGCATTTTTTTTTATAGGGGTCTGTTTCTAGTCCCACTGTTTCCCCAAAATTGAATGTCCTGAAGTTCAGAGAGTTTCAAATCAGTGCCATGATCTGAACAAATACATGATGTATCTCTGCTGTTATGCTTAATTAACTTAGGACATGCTAGGCTTTCTCTCCATCAGTCTTCCTTTCTCCCATGGATACTGTGAAGTCCTGCAGTGAAGCTCGTTGTTATGATCTAATTTTTCTCCAAATGGAGAGATTTAATTTGTTCAGGTGCCAGGCAAAAAGAACACAAACTTGGAATTCTCCTGGCTATTCTAATTTAGCTGCCAGAGAATAGGAAAAAAATCAATAGGGGAATTAGCTTCCTAAATAATTTCTAGATTGTAACTTAAAAACAAAAACATAATTAAAAGGATGACATGAGTCTATTCAGGAAAATTGTGTCTTTTTCAGTGAGTCCAGCCTAGAACTTGAGTCCTGCTGAGTTGAGAGAGTGAAGCTGGGGTTGATTGTTCTACCTAGAGAAGCCCACTAGTTTTGAAAGTGCTGCAGCCACTGTTTATTTCCTAAATTAACTGAATATCTCTTAAAAATAAGATTAATTCCTAACTGCATTTTCAGTAGTTTTTGATATTTTATAAATATGCCCTTGTTGAGGTCATTATTATTAAGACTTAGCATCAGGTATTTTCTTCAGAGAAACCAGTGAGATCCAACAAATCTCTCAGGAAGTTAGCAGTAATTTGCTTTATATACAGATATACAACTATATATGCCCATCATACAGGTAATACTGCTGTCTGCAAAGCCTTGTGTCATCAGTAAACCTGAGGAACTTCTCACTGAAATTGTGTTGGCAATTAATATATGACAAAGTATACAGACTGATGGATGATTCATTCATAGGCAGTAGGGGAATTTCATATTTAACATCTTAATTCTTCCTAGATGAACTGTGAACATCCTTAATGACAACAGTCCACTTGAGTCCATTTTGAATTAATATTTTAATATCACCTTTCTCACCATTACATTCTCTTCTAAGGATTCTGTCACAAGAATGCCCTTGCCAAACCTGACAAAATACAAATGTAGAGACAAAATATAAATTCCTGCACATCTGCTCAAGTGAAAAATAATTAGCAGTTCATTATCTGACCAATGCTTTATTGCTTGCAGATTTTATGAATCACTCTTATTGTATTCCATTGTTACTTCAATCAAATGATGTGCAAACCTAAGACCACAGATCTACATAAATCTTTATATCTGGAAAAGACACCATTTGATACTTCTATATGCATTGAGTAAAGTAGATTAAATGATGACTGTATGTCTAAAAATCTAAACAACTTCATAGAAGACCAAGTGCAGTGAGTGTGTGCATTAATTGAAATATTTAAAAATATTTAACTGGCAGATGAGGAAAATACAATGAGAAAGAACAACTGCCTTGACTGAATCATCCCACGAGGGACTGTGCATTTTGAAAAATATGTTAAGGAAAGTCCAAGATGCTTTATTTCTAAAGCTCTCCATGAACTTTCTGGGGTTTTTTTTGGTTTTTTTGGTTTTTTTTCGAGGACCCTAAGTGCATGACAGTGACATTATTTATTCCTTGGCAGGTTGCCTTACTGACATGTTCCAGCTCAACCCAGGCGCTGCTGTTCAATGAGCAACAGCCATTCCTGACATTCTCAACATTCCCTTGATAAAATGTTCATACATGAAAAAAAATCTATGAAAAAAATCTCTTTCGTGCTACTTTTTCCTCAACATCCCCCCAGTTAATTGTTAGCTATTAATGTCTCTGCTGGTTCACAGAAATGACAGCTTAAATGACTTGGTGTAACACTTTAATGGGGTTCAAATAACTTAAAAATTTATTTCCCTGTATTTTGTCTGGAAAATCCCATTCCTTTTCAGGGGGTCACCTTTGTCCAGATCAATGTGCTGAGTCAGGGTTTTACTGGGACTATTAAAGACTTGACTATTGTTACTTCCATTTTCCACTGAAAGACCTAAATGAGAGGTTTACACGTGTTCAGCTTGCTTTTGCTAACAGATAATAGGAACAAATTACCAGGGAATGAAATGGAGTATTTCAATTTCTGCTCCCTAGTGAAGATGTTGCCAAAATTGTATAATGCTGCAGTGCTTTCAAGGAAACCAGAGCTGGCCCTGCAAGAGGAGCTGGCAGCAGCACCGCTGAGCCCATGTGTTTGCAGAGCCTTTGTTGCCACACACATCATTATAGAGGGGCCAAACTTTGCCCTCTTATCTGCATCTACACCTCTCATAGGAACAGGGAAAGAAACTCATTTGTGAGCAGTGTTTGACCCTTGGAGAGCTACACGCATCTGCTTGAGGCCATTTTGCCACATAAAGACCACTTTTCAGTCAGATTGATTTAACATGTGTTTAATTTTAATGATCTGGCTGAAGAGTCTTTTTGAGGGCTTTATCAAGCTCAATATCAAGCTCAAACAGCAATCATCAGCTGCTTAATAAATATTGGATTAAAGTCTGTAAAGGGAACAAACACATATATCAGACAGACAAAAATGAAAGGACATTGCCAGATACCAAGCTTTTCTCTTTGCAAGGCACTACTGTGTTCTTGGGGCTGAAGGACATTTTTCAGTGATTCTGGAAATTGCAACAGCAATATTATTTTTGACAAAAGAAAAGTGTAACAGGGACTGTAATTCTGCCAGTTTTCTGAACTTACACAGTGAAACCTCCACTGAATTGAATGCTGCTAGAAAAAAAATCACAGAAACAAAACCATTAGGCCCAAATACACATTAATAATAGTTGGAATTCAGCAGCAGTTTTGGGTATGTGCTGGAATGAAAAATCTGGGCTTTGAATTGGTAGGCGTTTGATGTGCCAGGATATTAGTAGAATAAATGAATGCATCATAATGCAGGTTCAATTTTTTAAATTATCACAAAAGAAGCAGGGAAGATAACAAATAAATCATATTGGCATGAGGCAACGTTTTTAAAAAATATATTGCTTCATTGCAAACAACTCAATATGGTTATTTTCCAATGCACAATTAAAACTCCCTCCAGTGGTGAGGAAATTCTTCTGGTAGGGCCCTGACTGCAGTGAGTGCCACTGTGTCCTGTTGGTTTACATATTCTTAAAATTCTGGCTAGTCCAGTCCAGCTGGATTGCTGGGCTGAATTTCTATCACACTGGGCCCTTGGCCTTGGGATCTCTCACTCTGCAGTGGTGGTGAACCTTCTGTGGTCCTTGAGTTCCTCTCGCTCTGCAGTGGTGCTGAACCTCCTGTGGTCCCCTCTGCCCACACTGGGATTTACTGCCAGACTTTGAGATCTCAATGCTCAGGAACCTGCAGCTCCCAGGAGCAGGACCAGCTCTCCCAGGCTGTCCAGTGAAATGCAGCTTTTCCAAACTGCTCTGCTAAGCCAGAGCAAACACTCAGATTTAAAAAAAAAAAATACCACCAGGCTTTGATACTCCCCTTTGTGTAAGTTTTGAGTGATACATAACACAGTCCTAATAGGAGATTGCTGACTCTGTCTCCGCTGAGACTTTCAGTGATTTATCAGTTTCATAACCCAGCTACAACTCATGTGATGTACAGCAAAGCTCCCTGAGCAGTATTCAACAAATTCATTTTTCCTTTCATCCTCATAGCCACCTCACATATTTGGTGTTCTTCCTTCCTATATGTGGTAAAAAACCCTCTTCTTGCAAAGAACTGAAGGCAATCTGAAGCTTTAAATTAATTGATAAAATTTATATATAATCTGCATAACCTGAGATGATTTGCAGAACAAGTATGACTGGATGTTTTCTTCAAGCACAGGGTCAGATCCAACTCTGCACTTTGCTTCTGCCCATCCTCAGATGCAAGGCTCATATCCAGTCCATCATTACTGCCATGAATGTCACTTGTGTCTTTTGGTTTGTGTAATTGTGCTTGCTGTGGTTCGTAGGGATACCTTTAGAGGTGTCTGTATGCACAATTGATCTACAACTTCCCAGGAGCTTTGATTTTTCCTCTAACAAATGTAAGAATTGTAAAGGGGATTATTTAATTCAATAATAGCTTGAATATCCATTAAAGAGAATTAAAAGCACATTGCTTTTCTGGATATCAGGATACACAAGCAATATTTGGATATATGCATTAAGATTTTCTCTAACACAAACTGATACTACCACAGCTGGGAGCTCTACATTAGAAACATTTCAGTCATGACAATTACAATTTATGTAAAATTACTTAGTGTTGTGTTCGATGTTAGATATCAACCTGTAATATTGGCTCAACAAGTAGAACATCATTGTCTCTAAAGATATTACCACAGGAGGATTAATCACATATGTTCTGACAAACAGGAGCTATGTCTTAGCTGGAAAAAGATATAAAAATGTTTACTTAAAATATTTTATCTTACTTCCTGATCAATAATCTTTATTCATCTACTCCTCTCAAAACTTTTTATTTGTTTATAAAACAAAAACAAAAGCAATGGCATTTGTATCAATCTATATATCTACAAATATATACACATGTATATCTCAAATATTTTAAAAATGTAAGCACTTTGTATAAAACCTGAGATTACAGATAAAAAACTTGTATAAAGCCTAACTATACTATATTTAAACTCTTCTAGTAAGTAGCTGATTTGCTTTTAAGAATCTATAATGATATTCAAACCAGATGAAAAAAAATCACAAGAGAAGCACCTGGAAGCCAGTGCTTGATACAATAAAAACTTTTGACATCTGCAGCCACTTCTGCAGGTGCAGAGAACTTCTTTCAGTTCACTAACTAGTTTATTCAAAATGGAGAACCCCATTTAGACAGTAAAAAAGCAGAAAAGATTTGAATAGACTTCTCCTATGAATAAATTCTAAGCATGCCAGATTTCGCCTACTAATTCTAAAAGCCTGGGGAAGTTTTGGAAACAATTCAGTTGGAAGCTATTTCACATTATCTATTTTAAATGAAACATTTTGTGAAAGTATCCAGTGAATTTAGAAGGGGCATATCTGCTTTGGAGAGTTAAGAAGCTGCACTCCTGTATTGTCATTTTTATCCAAAAGCCACTTAATATAAATCACAGGTGGTTCATTTGCCACCTTCTAGTAAGTAAAATACAATTGAGCCTTTGAACAACTGATCTCCCTTTAGCAAAAAGGCTTCACATTTTACACCACTTATATTCAGGTCAGTGTGCTTTAATCGCTGCTAGTCCAAAAGTCACCTCTAAAAATAAGTGAAGAAGTGAAGGGCAAATGCAAAATGAGAATCAAGTGCATCTGTTCAAATGAATGAGCAAAAACCATGATTTAAAAAATGGATTAGGTTTATACTCCAAAATAGAAACTAAACCAAAAAATTAACCTTGGTTTCAGCTGCTGACTGATGTTAACATTTAAGGACAGTGCCAGACTTCCGTCACACACACTGGTTTCATAGCAGCATGATAGATTATTGCAGGGAGGGGAGGTGCCCCACACCTACTGCAGCACCTCTGCTCTGGGATCAGGACTTGGGGAGGTGAGGAGATCCCCAGAGCTTCTGCTCTGTTCTGTTTGCTTTCTGTGCATACCACTGGTGTCCCAACCTGCTGGTGCACGCTTTGGGCTCTCAGCCCAAACCAGTCACTTCCACTTTGCCTGATCCACCTTGTACTGGCCACAGCTTCACCATGGTTCATCCCCCACCTTGCTTCCTGTTTTGGAAACACAACTAAAAATTTAACATTTGTTTGTATCTAACAGCAATGAGAAACAGGTTGTTTTATGGAAAGTAATTGCAGTTACCATGCAGTGATAATACTGCACATCTGTGACCCAGGTCCCACCCAGGATGAGAAAACCATGAGAGCACACCAAAGAAAAATAATGATAGTAAAAAAAAAAGTTTTTTTGCATCTGTTTGCAGCTAAAATGGATTTGCACATTTCACTACTTGAGATGTATATTTGTCTAGGTTTCCTTTGTGAGAACCCTTGGAAACCAGAGCATTATTCAGATCTAGACTTGTTTGGTTGTCTCCAAGCTTGAATACTCTAAACTCTCAATTGTTAAAATCCAGACATGTGGTGAATATATGGTTATATTTTCATATACTTATTTTCAAAATGCATTTTCTGTGGTAGTTGTATTTCTGAAGAATAACAGTAACTCTAAAGGACATACAATTCTACTGTTCTCACATAAATATTGACTGGAGTAATCATAATTTTGTGTTTCTTTGATCTGATCCTAAGACAGGTTAGATCATTTTGAGGATCAATACCTTTTGCTGTGCTCCTTGCTTTCATGGGGAGCTGATGAAGAACATCTGAATACTAAACTGTTGTAGACTTATCAAGAGTTGTATTTATTGAAATACCTGCAAACAAATAATTTTCTAATAATCATGCAGTTAAGCTGAATATTCTTCAAATACAGCAGATCCTAAGTGGGAAATCAACTCTATGTTTTTCCTGTTTCGTAGCAGAAAGGAGTTGTGTTGATGTCAGGTATCTATATGTTTTACAGTATAATTTATATGAATCAGTGGAAATTAGATACTGAATGCCTTAATGAAACTTCTGAAAGATCCTAATCAGGCTCTTACATTCTGTGAAATTCCATTCTGCAGTACTTAACCAGTTCAGGTGCTTCACCATTTGAAACATGGTGAGTTTGTAGCTTGGCTGCAAGAATCTAACCCACACTTTGACTGTACCATTTGGCACATGCAGGGATAGAAATCACACATTCCCAGGGAAATACCAAGAGCAATCAAAGGGCAGACGTGGTGTGTTTGCACTTGGCAAGGAAAACCACCCTTGGAACAATCCCTTCCAATCAGTGGCCAAATATTGACAATTGGTGGTACACAGTGTATTGATCCCAGCTATTAAAATATGACCACATAAGTCAAGATTAATTCATGATGATTTAATGAATCACTGTTTATCGATGATTTGTCTAATCATCTTTTCCTATTAATAGGCTACTGGGTGAAACTAAAACCAGGCTTCACAGTAATCCTACAAATGTAAAACTGTTTAGCATTAATAAGCTTGTTTCACTTATAAAAAATTTATTTGACCTAGTAACAAAGACAATAGATTACAAGCTGGCAAGGCAATTTTCTCTTTGCATACATTTGTATTGTGTCTTCCAGATGGACAGGACAGGAATACAAAACCAGAATAATACGACTTAAATTGAAGACTCTGATTGTGAAAAGAGAGCCAACACGTAAAAATAGGGAACGCCAGGTAAAGAATTAGAGGCAAAGGAGTAAAAGAAATAAAAGAACCACCTGAGATTAGACTATTCAATAACTTCCCTAATTATTTGAATTATGTAAAATCTGTGTCATCACTTGAAAAATAATTCTGCATTTTGTAGTGTAGGGAAGTGCACAGAATGACCCACTAGATCCTTTGTGTGTTGTGTTTATTACACTGAGATTGAAACTGATGTTTTATGGAAACAAACAGGTGTTCCCAAGCACTGCATTAGCATAAGAATATCTATATAATCACAGCATTAAACAGTGAGTCACTTAAAAGCAGCGATGAATTAGTGTCAAGTTTATATGACCTTGTGTCTAAATGATTGCTTCAACAAATATAGCACTTTCAATGAAAATGGTAAATGTTAAATGATCCTCCAAGGTCTAATAATTACATGAAAATGAGTTGACACTAGTGACATCCTTAGATTAAAGCTGAGTTATGCTTACTTTAGGACAAATTCTCTTTGCATTTGCCACCCAAATTAGAGAAAGGCAAATAAGTCCTTCATTAGAAATGCCTTGTTGTGATCCTTCTCAACTGAGGGAGATAGCAGCATTTAATGAGATTTTCTGAATAAACAAGGTACACTGAGTAGAGTGTTTCAATGAACAAATCAACTTTGAGCATTAAATCAAATAACAAGCAATGTTTGTATCAGGAATCTTTCATTTGCTTGTTCACCTGCACAGTATTACACATACACTATTACAAAAAAAATCTTAGTAAAGGACAGCTGTTAATGTTAGTGTAGAACAGAGGGTCTCATCTATTCATGGAACCTAACCAGCATAAGAAACATCACTTCTGCACCACTGCTTGGACTATTTTTACTGTGATTAAAACTGTACACTTGTTTGAAAGGTTTCACACAGAAATGAAATGAAATTTTCTACAGAAAGGCTTGAAGTAATTAGCTGGACCAGTGCTACTTTTTCTTTATTTTGAGATCTAACAAAAACTTTTGACTACACACTTTGGGATTTTGTTTGTGGAATCCAACTCCTTGGTACCTTGAATGCAGCCTCACAGCTACAGACTCTCTTGTATTCATATCTGGTATCTGGTGTTGAAACATTTCTAAATGCAAAACTAAACCCAAAATTCCTGCACTAGTCTTGTCCATTGGCTCCACTTGGACTACATGTTTTACAGTTTTGAGGATGATGAAGTTTAGACAGGACATGGGGGCACCTGATACCTTGCTGTGAACAGTTTAGTGTGTGAAAAAGTGGAATGTATTTCCTACTTTGTGAATGAAAATTGAGACAGAGAGAATCCAAACCAGCCTTTGTAAGCAGCACATTACTGTCTTATCTCTGCACAGCTGCACCTGAGCTTTGCCTCTGTAAAATAGCACAATCCCAGGTAAAGATGGACTGCAGCTCTACACCTGAGGGGAAGGCACACATGACCAATATTGTGCCAAGAAGAAAGCAGTTCCAAGTAACAGAACATAAGAAAATAGGGTTATTTTTTCTGTGAAATTACAGTGGTGATTTTGCCTTGAGAAATATATCAGTCTGAAAACTCAAAAAAGATCATTTGTATTATCTAAGTGCTGGATTTTGTTCACTTCTCAGCTGCAGCTTATTCCAAGTGTTCATTGGATCAAGACATTCTATTTACTGCAACAGAATACAGAAATGGCTGAAACTGTGCTCATTCTGAAACCAGACTGCATTTCAGCTTACTGAACAGCCATATCTTGACATGAAGAAGTGCAGGCACAAAGCAGCTTTTCAGTTTCCATTTGCCAGGGTGCATGCATCCTTCTTGATCTGCATCATCTATTCTGTGAACAAAGGGCATTTCACTTAAAATGCCCAGACATAGAAATGAAATTTTTCCCAATTTCTAAAAACTAAGTAACATTTAGGTTTCCTTCTTGGTGTTGTTGTCTCCCATTGCTAAACTGCTGGTGGTGCAAGAGATTTTTTGGGGTTTGTAAAAGTGAAGGAGGTCAATTAAATTATGGGCAAGGTGAATGGCATAAAGCTGTCTCATTTGTAAATGAAAGATTAAAAGAGATTAGCCTGTGAAACCTGACTACTGAAAAATGATTCTTTGACCAGTTTCACTTTTGGCTGACAATCAGTGGGATCAAAGCCAAAGCTGGCCTGACGGGAAGCTTGGTCTTCCTCCTACAGCAATAACACACAATGACACAAATAATTTGTGGAATGGCTCCCACAGTAGAAGATCAACACTATTTAGTAGATATTATTGTCTGGTGTTTTTGTTCTATCATAACTTTTCAGAGGAAGAGGTAGGAGTGAATTGCTAGTGATTGTTTTTGTGTATATGAAGAATTTTGGACAGGAGTGCCTGTAAAAGTAATGGCTCAGTGCCGCACATTTTCCCTGTCTATAATGAGATGTTCAAGATCTGGTTCTGAGGTAAACAGTTTAGTTAAACAAGGGGGATAGGTAACAGTATGGAACTCCTTAAATTACATGAAGATTATGATACTTGTACTTATTTCTTCAGTGAATACTTCCGTTAAGGCTCTGCTTTCCCGTGTTTCTGCTTTCCATTAACTTGAATGAAAAACTGCATCACATGGAGAGCTCCAAGGAATGGCCACAAACCAAATGTTTGTGTCTGCAGATGACACAGGTGTTGAAATTCACAGCACCTTCATGTGTGGTAGTGGGTGGATGTGTTAGTGGGTGGATCACACGTTGTGCTCAGGAGCTACTACACTCATTGCTGCTACCAAGGGGGATCCTTGGAGAGGGCTGAGGATGTTTTACCCCTGGTGCTCATAACAACCACTGTGACAACCCCTCCATGGGGTTTTGTGAGGAGAGGGGTCACAAGAGGACACCATAGTGTCCTGTGAGGATGCCCCATGGCCCTGTGAGGAGGTTTGAAGGTTGCCATGCTCGAGAGCAGCCCTGGGGCTCTGCCTTCTGCCCCCATGACCCCATTCCCTTCCCATTGTTGGGTGGACCCATCTCCACTGCCATGTCCTGGCTGCTGCTGCCCTGTCCTTGCTGTGGAGCAGCTCAAGTGACATCCTGGGACCAACAACTCATGGCCAGGAGCAGCCAGGACAGACCCTGAGGGGTAGCAGGGCCCAACAGAGCCCAGAGACAGGGGCAGCCCAGGTGGGCTGGGCTGGGCCGGGTTGGGCCAGGCCGGGTTGGGTTGGGCTGGGCTGGGCTTGGGCTGGATTAATATTAATTAGCGCCCTTGAGGGCCTCAGGGCCCTTGGTGTGGTTTTGGCTGGGGTCAGTTTGTGCCTGAGCTCTGCTGAGGGACTCTGAGGTGAGGTAAGGCCAACCCAAGCTGCCCTAGTTGTCCTGGCAGAGGGGTTTTTCACTTAATTTATGTAAAGCTGAAGTTGATACTCACTAAATCCCAAAGATACCAGTTGAGATACTGTTGTTAGCAATAAGCCTCTGTCTTTTCCCTGCACGTAAGTGTTTCCTGCTCTGCTGTCTGTTTGCCCCCAGGTGTTACGTGCTGTGTGGGTGTGCAGAGCACAGCTTTCAGCAGCAGCAGCTTTCCAGTCTTGCTGGACTGTGATCATTGTTTAAATCATCTTCAGAAGAAATCTAGACCTTTTCTGTTGGTGTAGGTTATGATGCTGTGGTGTAAATAATTTACCGACATGTTTCTGTTCTCTTTCACCAAAACAGTAAGGGAACAAAATCTGTGTGCAAAACATGAAGAACTCTTTCTCTATTCTTAGTAAATATCACTGATGTGTTCAAAAGACCACTATTTGTTTTTTTAAGAGAATGTGATTAGTTTTATTGAAGTTTTATATGAAGCTTCTTGGGTTTTTGTCCTTGACGTGGCTTTTAATTGCTCTGCTTTTGAGTTGGCAAATTTGGGAAGCCACCAGCACCATCTTTTTATTTTTTTTTATTTTTTTTTTAATTTTTTTTTTTTTCCTTTTAGGTAGATATTTTAAGAATAAGTTAACAAGCAAGTTGTATATCTGCATCTCTTTGAGGACACAATTGTATTTGAAACCACAGCTGTGTATCAGCACATAATTTAATGCAGTTGCTGGCCCTGTGTTGGAGAGAGAATAACTTCAGTGTGTGGGATTGCCTTATCTATTGCAACAATATTGTTTCAGGCATTTATTAAGTTTCAGACTGGCAGGGGCCAGCATAAATCATGTGTTGAAGTTGCCATGTTCAGATAACTGTGCAGCTGAATTGAAAATCTGGTTTATGAGGAAAGGGAGAAATTATCAGGAAAAACAGTATCTTTATTTCAAAAGCTGCTATTTGAGGAGTTAATCCAGCTTCCCATGCCATGCTGTGGAAGGCAGTCAAGAACCCTGTGCCTAGAGCTGACACTGGTATGTGTGAGTTGTTGCACATGCACCCAGCTTAGCCAGTGCATTGCTTCACCTGAGCAGCTCAGTTACAGGGAGAAGTCTGGAGGTGTGAATTTTTGGAAATGTGGTAACTTTACTTACAGATAGTTTTTCATTTTTTTGAACAATTGGAAGCACTGGTGTGTGATTATTGAATCTGCCTGGAACATCTGCTGGGCAATTTTGTTTTAATACAGCCTGTAGATGCTCTTAAATGAAAACTTATAGATTATACAACATAAACCTGGTCCTACTGTTGGTGTTAGTAACTTGCTATTACAGTGCAATTAAAGTCAGCACATACTGTAAGGGATAGTGGTGATCCTATCCTCAGTGATTGGACTGGCAATGCCAGGGATTTAGAAAAATGAAAAGGACAAATTTTTCTATTTACTTTGCTGCCCTGTTGCTATTTCTTAATTTTCAAGGCTTATTTCATGACCACTGCTTTCCCTCATAGATGCAAGATGCCTATATATCTTTTTAAAACCAATAAAAATATCAGCTCAGCTTTGCAGAAAATACTGAACTGGAGCCAAAATGACAGCTAGCATGATGCAGGATTATTCTTGGAAGCATTATTTATGCTCAGCATGAAAGACTGAAACACACAGACTTTTACACACATGCTGATAGGCTTTGTATCAGAGCTAGACACTTAAGAAATTAAAATACTTTCTTGGTTACTTCAAAATGAGCTGAGGATTCAGATTTCAAACCACTTAGTTACTCTTTTAATATAGAGTAGTGAAGCCAGTATTAGGAACAAAGTGATAATGCTTGAGAAAGAGCAATTCCTCTTAGTCTAGGAGTACAATCTTGCAAATGCTTAGCTGTACAATTAAATTTAAGTATTTGCTGGATAAGTAAAAAGTGAGAAGCTTAAACTTCAGGTGCCTGCATTTGACTGTTGTTTAAACTAATTTCTGCATTTATTGTTAAGACTGAGGAAAAACCAGTCAACTGAAAGATGGAAAATACTATTAGCTTTTTTTTTCTTTTTTTTTGTTTTTCCTCTCAAGCTTTGATAGAAGATGTGATTCTCTACATGGAACCTGGGAGGAGGATTTTGCTGGTAAGTACATGAAACTTGCTTTTGTTCCTTGCTGCTTGAACCTGTGTAAGGAGGCAGAGGAAGGAAGGGAGTGAAGCACACTGAGGGACACACTGAAGGACTTGAGCTACACTGAAGTGCTGTAAACAATCTTTATTTGCTGCCAGCCGTTATGAAATGGCATAGATCAATTCAATTCAGGAAGAACTTTGCTTTTTATAAGGAATATCCTTGATTACAACTAACTGTAAAGGTCTGCCAGCTATTACATGAGCTCCTATGCCAGTGCTGCAGGGTATCTCCAGAAGTTTTCAGTTTTGTTGGCCTGTGAAGTGGAATGAACTCATCCATGACCAACTGTAATGCTGCTGATGACCAGATAGCTGGTCTTTCAGTTTTTTCCTCTATGTTTTTATTTCTATCCCAACAGTCTCCAAGGAGATTGGGTAGAAGCAGATAACGTGGCATAGTAGCTGAAAGTTTAGAATCCATTCTTAGCCCACAGTCCTTATAAATATCTAATAGAAATGATTATTTGGTATTACATAATTATTTTGACAAAATACTGACAGATACAAATTGTATTCAGGTGTACAAAAGTTTGAATTTTTAATGTAGAGCTGTCACTGTAAATCAAGCTGCTGGTCAGTCATGTATTCAGCAATGAACAGAAAATACAGTTTGGATGTTTTTGTCCACAAACTCTGTGGAGTAGTCACACTGTGAATATTCTCAATTCCCAGTCTTTCAGCATGTGAGAAACAAACTCAGTTTTATAGAAGCAACAGGGATTGAACTTTGCTGTCCCAGAAGGCTCTAGGAGCAAAAGTGTTCTTTTGTTTCTGCAGCAAAATTAAGTTATTGGGGAAAAGTGTGCCAAGCTGGAGGTACTCTAGGTGATGTTTGGGGTGTCCAGGGGCTCCAGGGCTGTGCCTGTCCATTTCCTCCTCTTTTGCTAGTTCTGCAGTGAGCAATCAGCTGTCAGCACATCCTTGTATGAAATATAAGAAAAACCATTATCTCTGTTATTTTGTAAAAGACATCTTTCCTTTCTCTGTTTGAAATTTAGCTTTAGTTTTATTAAGATAAAAAGGTGAAAATGGAAGAAAACAGAATAAAGTTAGTTAAAACAGAAATAAAGTTAGTTCTTGTTAGGTTATCAATAAAACTCTAGGGAAGGAATTGCCTTTCTTCACCTGAAAAATATCTTGTAGCAAGCATGACATGGAGTGGAGGAAATTGGGAAATATCTCTGACTGTTGATAAGGTTTTGTTATTCTCTTCTGTTACCTCCATGCATCCGAATATCATAATTTTTTTTTTTTTGTTGGCTTTTTTCCCCCGTGAGTTTTGAGTGCAGTTTCCCATTATTATGCCCACGGTGTGAGGAATTTCCAGCTCGAATCCTCTAGATGGTGCCACAGGCCCAGCACACGGAGGTGACTCAACGTTAGTTTTGTGTCTTGCTTGTTAAAATCCCACTTCAGTCAGGTACTGTACCAAAGGATTAATGATTTCAGCAGTGATAGAGTTTGTAGATTTATAAAGGGAGGAATCAGCATAGGTGGGTGACTTATCCTCAGCTAGATAAAAGTAGATTTTGGGGTTTTTTATATAAATACAGAAACCTTGCAAGGACTCTTGTGTGGTCCAGTTGCCCCCTCCTTTCTTGAAGCCACACCTTGAGTGCTGCCAAGGGCAGGGGTGACCAGCTGTGGCCTGTGGTGCTGAGTAAGTGACCCCAATGAGCCTCTTAAAGATCCCAGCAGATGTTTCTGCTTTTCTATGCTAATGGGAACTTCACAAACCATTTTCTCTTCCTTCTGAGAGCAGATATAAGTACATGAAAATCACTTTCTTGTATCAAGAGCAAATTGATAATAACACTGGTTCAGTTGTAAGGCAGGAGCTGTGGAGGCACTCACTCCATTTGGTAAATGCACAAAGCTTATACAGAGCTTAATCAGAACTAATTTTTTATGTTCTGCTGGCTTTTCTTTTAAAATCTGAATTGTGAGCACATTATTACCTGGGCTTTTAAACCATCCACTCAGAGGCTTTTAACTGATGTGTGAATGTGCTCCAATCCTTCTGCCTTATCACCTCTGGAGCAGCCACTCCCCTGCTGCTCTGGTTGTTCTGGTGGGTGCAGTTTAGTGAGAGCAGACATGTCAGCTCAGCAGTTGTATTCCTGAGCTTTTGGTGACCTAACATGAAGCTGTGTGGTCTGCTGTGAGTGCAGGGCACAAAAACCATCCAGGGGAGGCTGCTGGGCCATATGTGCTGAAGTTCCACAGTCCTGCTTTGACAGGAAATACCCACTGAAGCAGGAGAGTTTAAAGAGTGACTCTGCTGATGCCTGAATCATATTGAGATTAGGACTTGTTGCTGACAGCAAGGGCTATGTTTGTGATTAACTTGGATGGAAACAGTGGGCACCAGAAGTGTGGAAACAGAGGCATAATCTGGAAAAGGCACCAACTCTCCAGCCTCTGTTACAACTGAGCCTTTTATTTAGCTCATGGGTATAGACTGTGCACTTTGTAAGGACAAGAAAGCACTTGATCATCTTTGTAAGACATCTGTCTGTAAAAGGTGCTATCAGGCAATAATAAAGGAATAACCTGAGCCACAGGACTGCATTTTAAAATTTCATTTTAAAATGAAAAATTTTATCCACTTGGATAATTGCATCCTTTCTGGTGTACCTTGATACCCTGTATTTTAGATTCTTTGCAAGTTGGAAAAAAAAAATCAGAATCTTCCAAACTAAATATTTAAGGTGCTCTTTGTACTTCTATTTTATGAGATGAAATACTGGTGTCCTCTTCATTTGACACTATTAAAATATCTGTAATATTCTTCATAGAGTGTTTGCTTACTGGCCAGATTTGATTTTGGGTGGCAGCAGTCTGTACAAAGGTCAGCTAGAGTTTCTTTTAGATGCTGCAGTAGTGATTCTGAAGTGACAGCAGCTAAAGTTCAGTTTTTTACTTCCTGTCTTAGATCTATTTGATGATATTTGCCCTCTTTAAAGTACAGCTGTCTTTCTCTCCAAAAGAAGTGGCCACAGCCCAGCTTGAAATTATTCTGGCAACTGCTGCAAAGGCAATAAAAATGTTTATCTAGAAATGCATCAGCAACAAAAGGAGAATCCCCTTCCTTTATTGGATGAGGGGGGAACACAGTGATAAAAGATAAGGAAAAGGCTGAAGTACTTATTGCCTTCTTTGCCTCAGTCTTTACTGGTAACACCAGTTGTTCTCCAGGACCCCAGACTCGGGGAGCAGAATGTAAACCCCATAATTCAAAGGGAAATGGTCAGTGAGCTCCTGCAGCATGTAAGTACTCCCAGGTCTGGAGTACTGGGCTGGATGGGATTCTCCCAGGGGTACTGAGGAAGCTGATGGAGGAGTTCACTGAGTCACTGTCCATCATTTATCAGCAATCCTGGGGAGCTCCCAAGTGACTGGAGGTTGGCAAAGGTGATGCCCACCTACAAGGAGGAGCAGGAGGAAGGATTCAGGAAACTACAGGTGTGTCAAGCTGCCCACAGTGCTGGGGAAGCTCATGGAGCAGCTGATCCCAAGAACCATCACACAGCAGGTCCAGGACACCCAGGGCATCAGGCCCAGCCAGCACATGCTCAGGCCATGTCCTGCTTGCCAGCTGATCCCCTTGTGTGACAGGGTGATCTCTTTAGGGGGTGAGGGAGAGGCTGTGGATGTGTCTGTATGGACTTTAGGAAAGCCTTGGATATCATTCCCTCAGCATTCTCCTGGGACACTGGATGTCCATGGCTTGGACAGGGGCACTCATTGCTGGCTGCAGGGTCAGGCCTTGAGAGGGGTGGTGGACTGGGACCAGTTTGGTTTAATGTCTGTGTCAGTCATGTGGACAGAAGGATCAAGTGCACACTCAGGCAGATTGCAGAAGGACACCAAGCTGGGTGGGAGTGCTGATCTGCAGGGCAGGAAGGCTCTGCAGAGGGATCTGGGCAGGCTGGACTGGTGGACAGGAGGTTCAGCAAAATGAAGTGGTGGATCTTGCCCTTAGGTCACAACAACCCCTGCAGGGCTCCAGGCTGGGGACAGAGTGGCTGCAAGGTTCCAGTGGAAAAAATTCTGAAATAAGTGCTCTACCATAGGATCTGTAAAGTTTGCCAAGGTACTTTTTACACTGCTGAGTTATTTCAGCTTTTAAGGACCAAAGACAAAACCACAGGTTTCTGTGACCTCTTC
This sequence comes from Melozone crissalis, assembly GCF_028551555.1. Lineage (NCBI taxonomy): Eukaryota > Metazoa > Chordata > Aves > Passeriformes > Passerellidae > Melozone > Melozone crissalis. The sequence continues at coordinate 5,195,978 of NW_026535785.1, forward strand.
TGGGTATAAGTGTGCATAAGCACTTTCAAAAGTTCAACAAAGATAACCAGAACTCGGGCAGTTCCCTGCCAACCACAAGATGAAGTAAAAACGCTTGGTTTAATACTCTCTGTATCTGTAGTGTAGTGGCAAACCTTGGGATGCTGTAGATTCTCATAAAAGGTGGGGATGAAGCACTTAAGAACAGCCTTTTTCCCTTCTCTGTGTGTCCAAATGTGAAATACAGCATTAGACTGTCCTGGCTGGCTGTAGCTGTCACCTTGGGAACAAGGATTGATGCAGGTGGACTCTTGGCAATTTGTGTCTTTATATGAAGTCATTAAAAGCCTGCACTACAAGGGATGGGCAGCAAGAGAATTAGGATGAAACTTATTATTGGCATTTTTTGGATGAGAACTGTATTTCTCATTACTTTAATGTTCTCTGTCATCTTCGATGAAAGAAATTAAACTACTGTCCAAAAATGTAAACTGTAGTTTGATGATGCAATATTCTCTTTTATTTTATTTCTTCATCTTAGTTTGGCCAGAAGTACAAGTTCCAAAATATCATACAGAGTCAGTCAAAAGAAGTCTGAAAACACCACAGCAAATGTACATGCATAATTCGATAGCATGAGATTTCTTCATCACTACCAATACCACCTCTAGGGTAAGACTGCTTGGAGCAATTTTGGTATTTGGAGTTTTTGGAGTATAAAGAAAGTTTGCAAAGTTAATTGTGAGAGTTCTTGGGACCATTGCTCATAGAACAGTGGTGAGGAAAGTAGCTAAAACAGAGTATGAGGCAGAATAAGTTTTAGTTTGCATGTGCAGTTTTTCCAAGAAAATCACAATTCCTGTTTTTTAAAAAAAGTGAGTGCAGCTGTAGAATTTAGTTTACATCAGTAATCTGTTTGGACAACCTCTCTTTTTACACATGACACTCCCTAAATGATGCCCCTTGAGTGTGGCAGGGAAATTCTGTAATCAATAACTCCCAGACCAGCTTATCTGAAAGCCAAGGGAAGAGGAGCTTCTGGTAGAGACACTTGTTTTGGGATTCACATCCATTGCTTGTCTGACAGAACTTAAGTGGTTGCTGTAAACTTTCAATCCAGTGTGAAAATTGTGGGGAGTTTGTGGTTATTTTAATAATTGGACTTAGTGCAAGCAGAGGCTTGTTCTTTTGCTGTTCTTAATATTGAACTGTTTTTAACTTTGTCTTCATCTCAAGTTTGTCTATCTGGGTCCAAAATCAGAAATAAATGCAGTAAGAAACCAGGAAATATTGAGAGATGGTCTGTGGCCATTATAAAACTCTTTAGAAGGAGTCAGGATTTGCAGTGGAGGGAATTGTTCTATAATCCAGTGTTACAGCCTCACCAGTTATGTTCTTCCAGTGTGTGTCCCTGTAACTTAATGAACCTTGAAATACTTCAGTCACCTTGTTTATCCCTGCCAGTGAGCAGCAAAATGCTATTTTCAGTTGACTCTTCCTACAACTGAAAGCTTAGAAAGCTCCCAGCAGAGTGGTGGCTCTAAGGGGACACTGCAGTGGTGTCAGAGCAGCTTCCTGTGATGAATTTCTGTAGTGCTCTTGGGACAGGCAAGCTCTCCAGCCAGTGTAAATCTGTGACTCTGACATCATAAGAGTGGAACCAGAAGCCAGAATGAAATACTGTACATGATATTTCATGTGGTGGAAATGTCTCTGTGAGATTCAAGGTGGATATTAAAGTACAGCCACCGGCACATGGTTTCCAGGTAACCAGCACATAAACATGGGTGCACACTCTCCAAACACAGTGTGCATTGCTCATCAATCATGTTTGGTGGGATTCTGTGTTCTCATTCAAGTGGATGCTTCAGTGCATCATCAATAGCAGTGATCCATGAGGTGAGGGTAGGAGCTGCTGCCAAGCACCAAATGTTGAAGGCACTTTTAATCTAATCCTTTCCCCTTCCTTTTCCTATGGCATTTATGTTAATTTCTCAATTTCTTGAATTTAAGTTTTCATAAGGCCTTACTGAGTAGGGGAATTTTGTTTCTTTTGGGCAGATCTCATCTCCTCTCCTTTATAAACTGGTGTTTCCAGAGGTGCTGGTTGTGGAGTGCCTGAGTAGATCACAGGCAGGGTTTGTATATCCTGATACCCCTTGAGCTCAGGGGAAGAAGTGAAATGGAAAACTGAAGCATTAGAAGGTGATATCCTTCCCTTTATTGTAGCATCCTAATACCTTTCCTGGATTTAAGGCAACATTCAGCTATTTTATTTGAGGCAGATTTCTCATCTTCCCAGTGGTTGTTTTAAACTTATGTTGCCCTTATGTTTTGGGTGGCTTTTTCAAATCTGTCTCTTTGCCGCTGTTTACTTTGACCTATTAAATATTTAAGTGTTTTTAAGAGACGTTTTCTCATCTCATCTCCTGAAATTGCACATGAATGAAAATTCAAAACTGTTGCCAGCTTCCTTACGTACAGCAGCTATTATAAGAAAGCAGTTCCGTAGCAATTCAGTGTTAAACTGTTATCACAATGTCTAAGCGATAGTGCAGAGTGCTGGTATTTACAGGTTTTCAGGCTGTGATTCTCTTGATCAAAGAAGTGATCTCTGCTGTGTTATGAGTGTGGTGTTTGACAGCATTTGTCATAGTGTCTTCCTCCTCCTCTCTGACAAGTGATTGTGAGCCCCTTCAGCTTGTGCAGCCCAAGGGTTTATACTGAATAAACTCTGCTTGGAGATTCTCATATTCATGTAACAGCTTAGGTTCTAGACTGAGAATCCTTTTAAAAATAATGCTCATAATGATTGCCAAACAAATTTTGGAAGGAAACCTGAGAGGATCTTTCTTTCATGTCTAAATTCCAATAAAATTTCACTGTTGATGCCAGACTGTGCTCACTGGACATAAGGGGAGTTTTGGTGCAGGTGGGATGCAATTCAGGCAAGTAGAATGTAGCTGTTAGTCAAGACCAGTTTAGTTTTTTTAAAATAGAAATTTTAAAAAATCAAGTATGTTTTTGGTCTTTAGTTTTCTCAGCGGGATGTGACTTTATTTAGGAAGTCAGCTTTTCAGTCTCTGCTGGAAAGCTCCTTTTCTAATGTTTATTCTGATCTCCTAGGTCTTAATCTAGGGAACTTTATTTTCTTTTCAGCTGTCAGTCTTACAATGCTTTGACTGTGCTGACTTCACTGGTTGTAATTCTGAGAGAGTGATGGGAATTGGCTTCAGGGCCTGCCAGGTGTATACCCAAACACCATCTCAGGCAGTGGTCCTGGGCTGTGCTGAGTTTCAGCACTTCCATGGTGGATCAGAGTTGTGATTATTCTTGACCAGTGTCTTGTGTCTGAAAATACTCTGTGTTTTTACAGACAGGTGAGGGGCTCTTTGCCATATAAACTTGAAAAGGAAAGTATCATTTTTCTGAGCAAGGAGCTCACTATGAGTTGGGAATCTTTGGTTCCTTTACCTCATGAAGAACCAGAAGGTCTTAGCCCCCTAATGATGTGTTCTGTGATCTTGAGCAAATCACTTCCTTGTGCTCTGCCTTCCCTCCCACTCTCTCCTGTCTCTTTTCCAGAGCTCAGACCTTCCCTGTGCTTGCTCAGTGTCTGCTACAGCAGGGCCCTGATCTCTGCTGGGGCCTCTGAATGCGAGTGCTGCACAAAAGTAAAAATAATCCTTCTCACAAACAGGGATGTGGGCTGGGAGTTTCAGAAGGGCAGAAGAACGAGTCAGTTTTCATGGACTCCTTTAAAAGTCAAAGCTTTATGCTCAGAGGCTTAAGGCAATTTTTTGAGACCAGTCCTGTTGCTGTTGGCTTCAGCGATGTAGGACAGCAGAACAGACTCCAGCAATCTTCCATTGTATCAGTCTACCCTTTTACATGTCACAAGGGAAGTTTTTCAGTGCAAGAGATTGAACCTCAGATAAGATTACATGCTGTAATTATCAGTGGGATTTATTTGTTCAGTTCTTTCACCCCTAAGTGGAAAAATACACGTACATCCCTTAAGAAAAGGGAAATATATGCATTTTTCCACTCTAAGCCAACTTGATGTGTAAGCAAGGATAGGCAAAAATAAAGTTATTTATCAAAGGAAATATTCCTATTTTCTCTGTACCTAATATGGAGTATAGAATAGAGTTATAGAATGGCTGTAAAGTTTGGAGGTTTTTTAGCTGTAAATGTAGACTAAATTAAACTGCTAGATTTGATTAAATTTCAGTTGACTGTGGTATTACACCCCCTTAAAAACCACTGGAGAGACTCAAGTTGCATTTTAAATCTAGTATTGTAATTAATGGTATCTACATTTATTATTGTGGTAACTGCACTTTAATGACCATGTTCAGTACTAAACAAAGCTACAAAATCTAAACAGCTCTTAAGAGCATGTTGATTTCAGCTACATTTTATTCCATTGGTCACCCACTTAGGTGAACTTGGATACTAAAATTAAGCTTTAAAAGCTAATAGGGACAAAGTGTAAAAGTTATTGCACAAAAATCAAATACTTTCCCTTGAAGTAGGGTGTTCATTTACCTGTTAAATACAAATTTTCAGGTGGTGACTTCTAATCTTACCTGCCACTCCTGTGTCTTCTGCTGTACTTCCCCTGCTAACCAGGGAGACTTTCATGTAAGTGTTTTCATATGGTACCCCAGGAAGAGAGAAAAGCATGGTTACAGTTCAAATTTTGATTTCTTGGGTGCAGCATCATTGTTCCATCTGTTGGACTTTCTGTGTGACTTCTTTCAGGCCTGTGGAAACTGAACATAGAGGATGGTGGTGGGTTTGTTCTGTATTCTTTAATTTGAGCTAAGATCAAAATAAGGTGAAACATAACTAAAATGTTATTCTTGCCACCACAGACATCTTTATGGTGAAGCTTTTGTTCCTAAAGGGAGTTTTATTGGATTCTCCCCATGTTCATGAAGTTCCATCAATGATGTAACCCTGTGGTTACTTTCATTGTTGAAACCTCACTTGGGGTTTTCAGGATATGTTTATTCACCTGTGAATGAAAAGCAGGCTTTGTCCTGTTTTCCATATCTTTGACTTTTCCAGATTTAGCTTCCTATTAAGTGAAGGAGGTATTAGCTTAAGGAAGTGGCAAAAGGCATTATTTTACCATATTTAGCCAGGAAGGCCAGCTTTTCTGTGGGAATATTAGATTGGCTGTGGTCCCTGAGCTGAGATTGAATTCCCATATTAATTCTATGGGTTACTTCCAGAAAAAAGACACTGTCCCAAATGGGAAGTTGAAAAGCATTTAGGCTTCCCATGTACTAAACTACTGGGGAGGTTCTCAGCATGATTTGGTTCCCAGCCAAGCTGCACCCACATCCTGACCCCTCAGTTTGATGCTCTCCTCTTCTTCCAGGTGCAAACCAAGCTGTCACAGGGGCTCAGATGTGCTTTCCCTCAGGATATTCCCGGTGGTTGGAATCAACCCCTTGAGGATCTCTTTGCTGCCTCGGCCACACTGTGCTCTGTAAAGGGGCTGGGATGGGGGGAGAGGCTCTAACTGAAGGTTTTGGAGTAATTTCTGCAGAACCATATTGATTTCATCTCTATTAAATTCATTGAGTTTTCCCATAAGGGCTTTTTAATTTAACCATTGCTAAAAAATGCTGCACAAATTACCTGGCAGGAATGCAGTGGAGTTATAAGCCCTTTAGGCAGTCCCTTAAAGGCAAAGCAGTAAAGCTGGGTGAACTATTCCCAGCCAAGAGGGTTGGTTTTTCTTTATTTATTTATTCAGTGAATTTACCACTCGGTGTGTTCACAGATTACTGACAAACAGCCACTGATTCTTTATGAATTTGTTCATTATCCCAAATTATTCAGTGCCTGGTTTATGCAATGCAGTTTTAGCTTATAGGGCTGCTGGCAGGCTGATCCACAAGTATTGTTTGAATACCACTGTTTGTAATTCTTACAGAAAAGCCCTATAAAACTCAATAGAGGCTTGGTGTTTTATTTCTGGGTATATCCATAAAACTTAGCAGAAAATTATATCCTTATCATAAAATTCTACAGCTTGGTTTAAACTAGTTATAATTTTCTACTGATTTCTGTGGTTTTAGTAGCATTTATTTTAAAAAAGAGTTTTGCATTGCCATTACTCTCAAATTCTTCTAGTTTCTGAGAGCAGAGAGGGTTGATAACATGGATGTAAATCTTTGGGAACTGACCTCTTTTACCCTTGAGTTTGTTTAGTTACATTGCAGTTGTGCTGATGCCTGTTATAAGACATTTTTTTGCTGTTGAGGTATAAATGATTATCAGGCCCTACTTGGTTCTGCCTCTCATTGATCCTACAATGAAAGCTGAGGTATATAAATAAGGACTGTATAATATCTAAGAACATTAGATTTCTCTGTTCTTTGGATGGAATTTAATGCCCATGTTTGTGATAGATCCTCAATAAATGAGGTTTCATTAGTAATCAGGCTCTACTCAGATTGCATGAAGTTTCCCAGCTTAAAAGGTGTTTTCTTGGGTCCAGACATGCACTTTTGAAGGTGATAATGCATGACTCTGCTTGAGATTGAGAGTTGTTTCCCTGGGATAAGTAGAGTTGGCCATCTGCTTAAATTAATTGAAGATACAAAATTCTCTTATGATAGGTTGTTTTGGCTTAGATTTGGTGTATTTATGTTTGTTTTAAGCACGTTCCCTGCTGGCTTTGTCTGGTGTAACAAGGAAAGGTAGAAGCCCATGGAGAAGGAATTAATCCTCTGATATGTTTGGTAGACTGTTACAAATCTTTAATTTGCAAATGTGCATCGGGAACCAGAGGTTTACCCGACAGAGTGTGCAGTATCTGCTTTTCATGTTGCAGCAGTGTTATCAGGGATCTCATTAACTCCTGGGGCTGTTCAGGGAGTGGTTTAAGGACCTGCCCCTGTGCCAGGCTGGGTCACACCTGTGTTATTTATTTAACTCGTGGTTTGCAGCCACATGGCTGCTGATGCCCCTGGTGAGAAGGGTGCACTTTAGGTTTTGTGCTCTTTTGGAACTTGCCAGTGTTTCTTTTGTCCTCCCTTAAATACTGACTTCCAGTGGCCTCTGGAATGGAAGCAGGGTGTTCATTTACCTGTTAACTCCATTATTCTGGAACAAGATGTCTTTAGCTAGTCAGATATAAAAAGATTTAAAACATCTCTAGATGACATTTCTATAATGCGTTGGAGTTTCTGTAAGACATAATAAAATATTCAGTGCTTGAACAGATGGATATAGCCACAATCCTTCTGAAGATGTTATTTTAAGGATGTGGATTATACTGGATTAATAGGCCACTAGCTTGGCAGAATGCAGCTTTTTGGTGTTTCAACTTGTAGAGCTAGTTATAACTTGCAATGAATTAGCTGTAAGTTGCACCAGTTAAAAAAGATGAAAATTGACTTTTAAAATATGGATTTATTTTTTTTTCCTTTAATGAAAATTCTATTTCTAGACAATTCTAAGAACCTTAATTCTTTTAACTGCCAAACTCTTTCCTCTGGGCTAGACTTTGACAGATACTTAGGATTATCAGGTTAACATGCAATGGATAAAAGATGGTGAGAGGCTATGGAAGAGAAAGCTTTTGTTAATGAACATCAGTTTTCAGTAGTGGGCTGTACTTGCTCTATCTGAAGACTTTAAAATCTTGACACATGCCAAAAAAGTATTGCTGGCCATGATAAATTTTGTGGTGTTTAAATATCATATTTAGCAATGTTGGAATCCTGCTGAAGTTAACAACATCTTGTACATTCATAAGGAATAAAGGTTAATCTGTGACCTATAGTAACCCATACAGCAAGAGATCTTAGTCATGGTGTGTATTTCCTTATTTAGATTTGGAAACTGGCCCATGTTGCCATGAGTTCCTCTCCAAAATGAGCCTGAATTTAGCCTTAGAAAATTCATTAAAAGGGGACAGGAATCCTCCTGTCCATCAGAGTTCTTTTTTTATACCTAGCATGGGGACAACTGCAGCTGGTGTAGGATGGTCCCACATTCTGGAGCACTGTTATAAATGTTCATATGTGAATCCACAGTATCTGAGTGTTTACCAGCTGTAATGTGCAGCTGTGTTGTTTTTTTGTAATCTGGTATATCAGATACATAATAATAATAATAATAAAATTCATAATAAAAAAGGTAGTAAATTTTCTTCTCACATGGTTATGAGAACTTTCCTTAATTCAGATGTAATATTAAAATCTTTTCAGGGATACCAGTTCTGGAAGAGAGTAGACATGCCTCATTTACATGGTTGTACATAAAATAAAGTTTTACTGTGTAGTTAATGCTTCTCAAGTTTAATCTATATCACCTTGGGAAGACTGGTTAGACACTGAGAGAAAACACATAAAAAGACTGAATCTCAAATATTGGTCTCTTGAGATCAGAATATAAGACTGGATAGCCAAAATATGGAATGATAAAAATATTGACATCATTCAAGGAGAAACCGTATTTTATCCTGTCAGTTAGCAAGGAATTTCCTGAATTTAACTTGTCTTTAGGACTGAGTAAATAAATGTATCTATCTTTTGCTTTTTTTCATACTTCAAGTGTTTACCAGGACTGGGGTATTTTACACTTTATAATTGTGCCTGTGCTAAAATAGGGAATTGTGAACCTGCACTTGAGCAAAGCTTTGGTGAAATGTCTGGAAGTAAGTTTGTGAGAGAAACTCATATATTGCTTTCAGGGTGATGTTTTGTCATTTCTTTCCATAGCATTCTTGTAACTGCATCTATGCCACTGAGTGTCTCAGGTATCTCAGCTTCAGGTGCCATGGATTTTATTTTTTGAGGCATTTGAGAAGTTCACCATGACCTGTTGTTGAGTCAATCTGTCATTATTCAGTGTACATATCCTTCACTGCTCAAGTGGTACTTAAACTGTCCATGATAATGCACTCATTGAAGGATGTTTTGTGTGTTCTCAGCAGAGAGTTCATTCTCCAGTCTGCAGGATTGTTCCAGAGCACCAGTTGTTGTTCTTAGCATGCTTTAAATGGGTGGTAGAGTGTCTTGCTGTCAAGGGATTATTTGAAGTGAAGAACATAGCAAAACAAAGCAGTTGTACTTTTTCCACTATTTTTTTTTCAAGTCCTAGGGAAAGAGGATTTTCCATGTCCTTGCATGCTCTACAGCAGCTTTACAGGAGTTTGAGATTTTTTGTCAAATTTATATGCCTTTTATTATCATATTGAAGTGTCTTTTGGCCCATAGAGCATGTAAATGTGATGATAATGAGAATCTCCTAGTAAGGTAAACATAAAGCATCTGGAGACATTACAATATACATTACTAAAATTTACAATCTTCTGTACTGCCCACCTACCTCCCTTTGTTCCACCTCACTATTAGGACAAAAAAATAGTGCTTGCAAGCATCATGTAAAAGTATTCCTGAGTTGTGAGTGGTGTTGCATAGCAGGAATTCCCCCAAGAACTGCCATTCTATCTGAGCTTTCACAGTAAAGGCATTAGCACAGGCCAAGTCCATCACTTTTTAGCAGCACATCTGCAAGAAGGCAAGAAAAATTGCTGTTATTGTCTTATTGTTTCTGGTGCTTTCCACAAGCACTCCAGCAAGGCTTCTTGGGTTAGAATGTATTGTCTAAAACAGCTTTCACTTGGTGGCTTAGCTTGTGTTGTCTTGCATGAAAACACCACTGCTGCTGGCAATGGGCTCAGCATCACAAAAATGCAGGCTCCAGTGCTGGATCTGGTAAATTCTCCTGGGGATCTCTGCCATGGGAAGGAAGCAGTGCCTGGCTGGAATCTGAGTCTGATTTACATCAGCTGAGCCCACAGCACCTCACTCTTTCTCTTCTTTCTCTTCAGATATATCCCCCCCCCCCCCCAAAAAAAAAAAACCCTCCAAAGCCAGGTGGCCCAAGCTTGGATGTCGAATTCTTCTCTCAGAACCTCTGTGCTCAGCTCTGCTTTGGTTTCACTGCATTCCCTCCTGCTGTGTGCTGGGATAAACAGGAAGATCAGGCCCTGTGTGTGTTCATTTGCTTTGTGATCTGATTTATGCTGCTTGCATCTCTTGCTGACTTCAGCCTCTCATTGTGAGCCAGCACAGTTTAGGAAATGCTCTCCCTGCCTTCAGCTGGTGGCAAAACAGCAACTGAGAAACAGTTCCCTGCATGAGTCCAGCACTTGCCTTTCCAGTCCTTATTGGAGACTGAATCCTGCTTCTCCTTTCTTTCACTCATCCTTTTATGAGCTATAAAGGCCAATCTCAGCAAATACTCACCTTCATCTTGTCTAAAACCTGAGTTATTTTTGCTGCCTGCTGTACTTTTCTTGTTTCACATGTGTTTTTTCTGAACTAAATGGGGATGGAATAATGTGTATTCTTCTGAAATTAGGCTGTGTTCACCACTTAATTCCTAAATAACCATAACTGATTTATCCTGCACCTTTCAGTGTCTTTTGTCTTTGCCTTATTCTTTATCCAGATGAGGAAACAAAGTCCAAATGAGGAATACTGAGCTGATTCTACTGTCAATTTTCCCAACTCTATACTAGTATAATTTCAGTATTTTGCATTAATGATATGTTCAAGTATAGTGGTATTTCTGAGGATTTTCTAGAGCAAGAAACATAAATAACCCTGGAACGGATTGCCAAAGAACTCCACAATCTTCATTATAGAAATAATTTATAAAAAGGGCCATTTTGACATGGGAATGATTAATTACCTATTGCTAACACATATCGAAATTTCAGCTCTTTTATAACCAACATTTCTGTATCCATCATGTAACAGAATCGTGCTCCTGTTTTTAACAGACTAGAAAATGTGGAAGTATCTGGCAACTAGTAAATGAGTCACACGTTATTTCTATAAGATATCTGTCTCAGCTGACACCACCTCACTCAGAATAAAGTTCTGATGATGCTTCCTGAAGATGTGCTAAGCTTCTGAAAGTGCCTGTTCATAGTGTGTCTTTTGGAGCTCTTTAGAGATATCTTTAGAATTAATTTATGTACTCATGAATTTTGTCCTTTGGCAGTTGCCCTTCCTTCAGAAATACCAGTCATGGAAATATTTGTGAAGTTTGTGTGTCAGCAAAGTTCATACAAATTCACTTAATTGCTGAAGAGAAAGTTCGTAGAAGATTTTCAATGGTTACTTCAGTGAGGAAATGCTTGTTTTTGTATTTCAGTTCTGTTTAGGGTCAGTGTGTCAGACACTGAAGATACATAACCAAGGAAAGCCAAAGAGCTTAAAATCCAAGCTACCCTTACTGATGCTTTTCTTTCTTTGATCTTTCACTTGTCTTTGCTAATGGAGTCTACTGAAGATCTGTTACATCCTTAAGGGTGTGAATTAGGATTAGAAAACTTTTCCTTAGTGACAAAAATAATGTTTATCCTTGTATTTATTCTGCTTAAAAGATTTCATTTTTTTCAGAAATTGAAACCCGTGTGCTTTGACAGAGCAGTCTTGAGCTATGAATGATCTTGTCCTCTTAGTAACAACTCTGGTTTGTTGGTTTTTGCTTATTCTTTCTCCGTTTATTGGTTTTTGCTTATTCTTTCTCCTAAATGTATTTTTGAAGGGTTGCTATCATCAAAGCGTTGCTGTTTATCAGCTGATATAATTTTTCTGGATATTTTGTGTGAAAAGAGAAATCTCAGCCCTTTCTTCAGAGGGGCTGAAGAAGCTGAGTTCATTGTCAAGGTAACTCTCACTGGATATGTGAGCTCATGGCAGTTAGGAAAAATACTGCTTAGTGTCAGTCACATGAAAGATCCTTCATTTCCCCACCTCTCAGCCTCTCAGGAAACATTCTGACCTTCTCAGACTGAACAAAAAAGTTCCTTGGGATACTGGAAAACTCTGTCATGTTTAAAATGAAGTCCCACTGGAGAAGAATCTACCAAACACAAGAGACATTGTTGAGGCTTGTATTTCTTTAAGGAAGATATTTTGTCATGTGTGGCTTCTCAGGAGAGAAAAACTGCACTTGCTGATTTTTCAGTGAAATTTCCTGTTCTCTTCCTACTTTTTTTTTTTTGAAATGGACTCTATATTTGGAGAAAAAGGTACAGTCCAAAAAAGATCGAGCTGAGCCCAAATCCTGTGCTTTAGAGTGTGATTAAAGAGTTGCATTTCCCCAAACAGCCATGTCACGAGATGCCAAGTGCAGAAGGCATTAATCACCTGCATCTTATCTCTGTGAAAAGACATCTTCAAAGCAGAAAGGAGGAGAGTTCTAACCTCTAGAGATAAATGGCACATCGTAAATAGCGAGAGGCACTCAGATACTGTGATTATGAGCTCTATAGAAATGCCTATAAATAATACTAGGAAGTGCCCAGATACTACAGCTTACTTATGAAAATAAATAAAGCACATAAAAATCTGACAAGATGCAAGCTTCTCTCCCATATGAGGACACTTCACTTTCTTTTTCCACTTTCTATTCTGAGAGCAGGATCTGTCATGCAGGGACTGGGTCCTCATCCTTAACTTGCAGGGTCTTGAGAAATAATAAAGAAAACCACTATGTAAAATAGCATAAAAGCATCGAGGTCAGAAGAGTTTTGAAGGCATCCTTAACTGTGCATCCTGCCGAAATTTTGAGTTTAGGCAAAGAAAAGTGTAGCTGGGCAGAAACTTTTAGAATCTGAAATGTGAGAATATTTGAATGTGGACACAATAGAAGCAGATTTGGTGTTCACTTCAGTGGGAGTGAGACATAAAGATTTCACAAAGGTGCCTGTAGCAATAATGCATTTGCTTCTAGTGAGCTGCAGGAATCACTCAGCAAGATCAATATCTAAAGAAAAAATTGCATTGGTTGGAATTGCTTCGTTTTCTATGTATTTTTTTTTTTTACCCAGGTAGTTTTGAGCTGTTCTAGTTCTGGTTAGTTTTGCTTTCTCATCAAACATTTTTTATTAGTACTGTTCTCTGATAAGCTACATGTAATTCTTGATATTGTTTATATGATTAGCATTTCAGAAACTCTGAAGTTTGTGTTGGTAAGATCTCTGAATTACCCTGCTCTGGGATCAGCAATGTTACTGAATGCTGCCAGAGGGAAAATTTGGTTGCAATGTGGATTTTGGAGACCAAAGAAAGTACTGCAGTGAAATGAATAATTTTTAAATTTGAAATATTATTTGAACAGACATTACTGTGTTGGCCTCACTCAGTTTGGTGTGTTTCTAGAGGAGCATATACAAATCACAAGTGTCTCTTGTACAAAGACAAATGCTTTACAGTGAACTGCCATGGATTCTTTTCAGGTCTTAGCAAATCCTTTTATATCTCTCTTCTGATAATCCACTGTTTCCTTAAAAAAATAATGGTGAATCATCATTTCGTATAGGAGATGAAAACTTGCTTTTAAATCCTCAATTTTTTAATATGGTTGCTCGTAAAAGAAGAACTAAGGAAATGGCCAGCGCACAAATCCAATTTTACTGGTGTTCTTGATTGTGCACAGTGCTCCTGGAGCATTTTGTGGTGTGGAATTCCTCTTGGATAATGCTCTGGAGCATAATGAGAACATGTGTGTTCCATATAGGTATAAGAATTTTATTTTAAGCTCCCTGAGTTTTGGTTTTACACTTCCAGCTTCAAAGGCAATGAGTCCCTCAGTCAGGTTTTGAAGAAGACACTGCTGAGAAAATTAAATTTTTCTGTCTGTTGGAAATTATCTAGGCATAAGTTTAAAGTCTGTATGAGGTGTTGTTTCTCTGTGGCAAAATTCCTGCAGGTTTCTTCTTCAGGATGTAGTCTGAGCCCTGGCCATGTTCTGCACAAAGGAATTGCACACACCAGGCAGTGAAAGGAACTAGGTGCCTGAACTGCTTGGTCCCCTGGAGTGTCTTGATATCTCTTTCCCTTGGGTAAAAACTGAACTGAGGTGGAAAAAATTGAGCTTGGCAAGTAGCAAGAACAGGTTTATTTGTACCACTTTTTTTTTTCCTAGAGTGATAAAATGAAAGACTTGGAAAGGTGTTTGATTAAATGCTCTTGAAATTTGCGTAAGTTTTAGCTGTGAAAATTGAAGAAATGTGTGCCTACCCATGCTGCTTTTGCTGGTTTTTTTATAAAAACCTGTTTTTGGTAGGGTGTCTGCATGTCAGTGAAGTGCAAAGTTCACTGAATTCCTGCTGAAGATGATGTGAGTTGATGGGCATGGAAACGTGTCCAGGAGCAGGAGATCAAAGCTAAGATTTGGACCATGACCATCCTCAGTTTTGGAATTCCATTGAGTCCCATCCCACTGCTGATATTAAACTGTGCTTTCAATCTGGGAAAGCTTAGGTGCAAAGCAGCAGTTCACAGCTTTTGCAGGAAGGCATTTTCTCTGGAAATTATCTTGAAAAATTGTAGGCTGGTACACTTCCATAATTCTACAACTGTAAGGAAAAAAACCCAAACAAATTGTACTTTAGAAGCAGCTATTGAGTAGTATTAACAGGAATTGGCAATTCTAGTGTGAGCAGCACACCAGAAACATCCCTGTGCATGGCACTGAATGCCAGGAGCAGTGTGAGGTTACTGATAAACAGAAAACCTTGCAGAAAGAGGAAAATGAACTCTGTGAGAGTATTGAGGCTTGGGGCTCTTGTAAGCTTTTTGGTTCCACTGCTGCAGACATGAAATGGTTTGTAACACATAGTCAGGCCAAATTCCCCACTCACTAATAGTGGTTTCACTCAGTAAGTTGCTGTATCTGGATAGTCCAGTATCCACTATTCTTTGGGCCAAGTACTTGAAAAAAAAAAAGTCTGTCTTGATCTTGTAACCCAGATGTTTAGGTGGTAATTCACAGTAAACTTCCAGTCCTGCAGAGCTGGTCCATCTCACTGAAATATTAAATATTCAGTTCTTATGAATTATAAATCAAGGAGCTATTCAAACCTTATAGCTTGTTTGTATATAGATGGATTGAGTAATTGATTATATTTGTTTTAATTATATGTAGAAATGTCAAGCAGCTTGATTAAGTGGTTGCCTAATGTACATTTTTTGTGACCAAACACCTACTTGAAATTGCTTATGGCTTCAGAGCACTCATGTATCTGACAGGGTCATCAGTGCCACAAAACCTTCCTGTCTGTGTGGTGCCTGTTGAGCCTGAGGTTCTCTGCAGCTGTAAATGCTGCCGGGGGACAAGGTCTTCCCTTGGGCCAGCCCTCTGGAACCATGTGCTAGCAGCTGTGTGCAAACCTGAACAATTATGAACACAGGGAGGACAGATTTGTGCTTCCCAGCGATTTCTGTGTTTCCTAGGAGCTTGAAAATGAAGCTGTTTCTACATTAGCTTTTCCTCTTCTGTGGATGTTTCTGGTTCTTGATTTGTACTATTTCAAAATTTCTACCAAGTTCATGAGTTTGTTTGATGACACAGAAGGAAACTCTAGACGTAATTTTTTGTCTGAATTTTAATTATGTTGATATCGAAACGTTGATGTTTTCCTGCTCTACTCCTCAGAGAAGAAAAGCTTTTGAGTGAGGTTATTGCTGCTGTCTTTTTTGAAGACCTGAAAACCTCTATTCTTAGGAACTGTTCCCATTGTCAGTATGTAAGAGTAAGTAAAATTGGAAGAAAAGGAAATGTGGAAGTTCCCAATCTTTAAGTTATTTCACTCTGGACCAGACTATCAAAGTACCTGATGGATCCAAAACAAAGAGCCATGCTGTGAAAACATGTGAAAGACAAAAAGAGGTTAAAAGATTTTCTTGGATGTCTGCACATTGAATAGTCATCAGTTTTGTTACCAGAATGGCTCCTGGAGTTTGTCTGATGTTGCTGGTGAGAACATGGTCTAGCCTATGATTAAATTCTCATCTTTGCCCAAATGTTTGAAAGGGCAACTGTCTTAAACCTTTGAACTTTATTTGTAATACAAAACTTCAATTAGATAAAAGACAATAATTAGCAAATCTTTTATCTGAGGGCATAATTAAATCTTTAAGGCAGGACATCTTAATCAATGACTTGTAATGACAAGTTCATAAATAAATTAATTCTTCCAATGAGTGTCTGACAGAAATCAATGAGTGTTAAAAGAGATTCAAGATGAGGGGACACCACTATAGAAACACTGTAGCTCAATTACACTTGGTTTAAAGATTCTCATCTATAAAGTATTAGCTTGTTCAAAAGATGATGTATTATTTAAAGACAAATCATTAAAATACTAACATCTAATTTTGTAGAGCCTTTTTTGGAACTTCCATCTTTACATATATAAGCATTTCACCGTGGTTTATGATTATCTTTTTGTATAGGTTCACTATGGAAATATATAGGCAGCTTGACTGATTTGCTGTCCTTGTTGAGTCCTGGTGATAAGTCTTGTTAGTGAAAGTAAAACTTGTCAGAGCAGATGTTGTGTAACCTCCATGTCCCTGGTAAGGATCTCCCATCCAGGTGAAAACTTGTACAAAAGTGTCTCAAGACCTTAAGTGTTCTTACTCAAGGGATTGGTACATTTCTGTTCATTTAACACTTCATACCACAGCACAGTACATGAACCCTTAGCTCAAGGGTTGTCTGTTGGTGTAGGAATGGTAAAATGAGGACACAAAAGAAAGGCACAGGGGATCTCATTCTGTTTGAGAGCTCTGTTTGAGTGACCAGTGGTACCTGTGAGCTGCTTCTTGCTGGAGCCAATACAGCAATTGCTAATAATTTCTACGAGGGGGTTGGTGGAAATTCCACTTTCCTAATATTACATACAACTGTTTTGCTTCTAGTTAGCTCTGCTAAATCCACTGCTCTGCCTCCTGTCTCCCACTTGTTCTGACTACCTGGTTTTAGTTGATCAAAAAGGCAGCAGCTTCATGCTACTGGTGTGAAGCTCTTAATCATGATTCTTTCCTTACTCATTTAAGTATAACGTCAAGTATTCAAGAAAAAGTAGTGGCAAATATTTCCAGTTGAACTCACTTTTATGAAGTTTCTCCTGTGGTTTGTGGCATTTTGAGTATCTCTGACAATAAACACTCAGGTTTTAAATGTTTGGTACCTGTATGTGGAGAGTAAGTGCTGTAACTCTTGATGAAGCTTTATCATCATTATTAGGCTAAGGAACTTCAGACTGTCAGCACAGGTGCTAAATCACTTTTGTTGAATTTATGTTGGTTTCTTGTGGTGGCAAGGATTACTGCAAGCATTCCTAAGGATTTCTCTTTCTGTATATCAACAGGGCTCCTTGATTAAAAAGTGCAACTGGTTTTGAGCATGCTGAGTTTTTCCATCAAGCCTGGGCTGCTGCTGCTAGCAGGTTGGGAGCTGTTGTCCCCCTGATGCATCTGGCAGGGCTGCAGTAGCTGAAAGGCTGCTCTGGTGTTTGGTTTGCCTGGCAGCCAAGAGGAAGGAAGGGCTGTTTGGCCAGCCTGCACTAATAGGTCTGGTCTAGTCCCAGCCAGTCCCACTCCATCTGGAAGATCCACCAAAACTAGACTAAACTTGTGGAGCAGATACTGTGGTGGAGACAAGCTGGGAAAGGGAGCTCAGGGTGTTGCAGTGGAGAAAGATCCAGGACGTGCTGGAGCTTGAGGTGCAGGGTAGGGGAGGAAGGCAGAGTGAGCAGGAGCAGAGCAGGCTGAATTCAAACCAGAGCACACAAAAGCATGGGAAACTGGGCTGTGTTAGACTGCTACTGTGATCTCTTTTCTAACTTAGGGGGTAAAAAGATAAAAAAACCTCAGCAGTTTTATACTGCCCCAACAGTATTAATTAAACAATTATGTATTCTCCTAGTGTATTAATGAGACACGCTACAAATTTATTTTGGTTTTGAGTGGTGAAAATCTGCAGCTTCTAGAATGATCAATTCTTTCTGTTGTTGTGTGGGGCACTCAATATCAGATGAAGTCAAAACGTTAGTGATTTCCTATTTGAAACCTGTTAAACAGCACAACAGATGGAAAGTTCTGTTCAGGTTATGCAGATTATGTCCAGATCTGTCACTGATTAAAAGAGAGGTAGCATGGGCTGGTGGCTGGTGTTGATAGATATCTCTGCAGAATGGTAAGACAGGTCTCACATCTTTGTAACCCAGTAGCTCTGCCCCTGGCAGACAGTGTCTGCTGCCCCTCACACCTTATAAAGATCAGTTGCTATTCATGTGAAACTGGGTTATAGCTCAGAGCATCCTTGGACAGATTTGTTCACAACCTGAGTGCTTGCTGCTCTTCAGAAGGGTGATGGGAATTTAAACCTCATGCTGCTTTGGATATACTCTGCCTTCAGAGCTGTCATCCAGGGTGTCAAACTTATCCTTAGCAGGCTTCAGCTTTAAAGGTCCTTTACCCACCATGTAACATTCCTGTCCATCCCATTATGCCCTGTCAGAGGGTGTTGGTGTATTTTGTTTGAAGCAGTTTAAGAGTATTTTGCTAAATTCCTTCAAGGGAATTCAAATAGCCCTAATGACTATATTACCTTACAGGCTTTTAAATGTTTCCCCAGCTGCTTGATTCAATGCAGTATGAATTGCGAGCCTTTCCACAGTAATCTTGGCATTTGTTTAGGAGTTAAATATTAACAGATTCTTTTGTCTTTCTTTCAGACAGTAGTCTCTGCACCTGCCTAATTTGCTGTAGGGTTTCTTAAAAGTAAATGTTGCTTTCATTTCAAGTGCTCTGAGTTTTGTTCTCTGTATGTGCTTTACATGAGGTCAGTTTGAAGAAGCCTTGGACTGAAACAATTCTGTTATCTTGCAAACATGATTCTGTCCCAGTAAAAATCTGGGATTGGGAAGAGCTCCCATCTGCACTGATAAATTCAAGTGGTGAATTTGTTGCAAACAGATTAATTCAATGTGATGCCCTGTACAGGGCCACAAAATTACTTTCAGCATCTTTTTCTGCATGCCAGTTCTTTAGATCATCAGAAGAGAGGAAAAAACCCAAAGAAAAAAGAGATATTAAAGAAATCAGTCATGTAGATGGGCTAAATATTTGAAGCAATGTGGGTGGCTAAGCCAATACAACAGACAGTATCTTAGGTATTTTTATTTTAAAGACAAAGACAGTCTGCCTCCCACACATTTCAAAATGAATCTCGAATGTATTTTTATAATTTACAATTATTTCCATCAGAGAATAACAGAGGTTTAATGCCTGAGGTAATTAATGTTCTGTGATGTCTATTATAATAGCTATTTTAAGTGTAGGAAATACCCTAATAAGAAACAGTTTGCTAGTTTGCTGATCTAGTTGATTTTTATCATAGCTTTCTCTGTAAAATAACAATTGGAAGATATGACAATAGATATTTTCATTAAACACTTAAGCATCTGATAAAACTTGGGCAAAGATAGATCACTTCAAAAAGAACTCTTTTAAAAAAAAAAATCAACCCCTCTCAATTTCTGACATTTATTTTTATGCTACCCTGTGTTTTAAAATATTTTGTGACATTTATTAAATATAGTAATTGGTGAATTGCAGTGCTTTGAATCCAGTTAAAACCCAGACTGTGCTAAATATCTTTTAATGAAAGAAGAATTTGGTGAATGAAGACTGTATTTTATAAGGAATATTTAACTGGTTGTAGAGCTACATCTTTTTCAAGTTATGTATTGAAACCATTAAAAACCAGTAAACTTGTTATATCTTTTTCATACTGCCCCTGGTTTCCCCTCTTTAAGGTCTTGAAAAATGTTTTGTGTTATTGTTTCCTCCCCAGTTTCTTGTTCCTGTAGATGCTTCTTTTTTTCCCCTACTTATTCAGCACATATCATTCTATCCTTTGTAGTGCTTGAGGTTCTTTCTTATATCTCTCCTCCTCCTCTACATTCCTGTATTCAGGACCTTGTTAGACTTGTCTGCTTTCCATGTAACTTAATTTGGTGCATTACCTTTTTTCCTTGTACTTATATTTTCTTGAAAGATTCATTTTATTATACTTTTTTCACAAGCTCTAGTTCAGCAGAATTCTTGAAGAATCCAGTGTCATTCTGAATAAAGCTACTCATTCTCAGATTTCTGGGATTCATAAGCATAAGTTAGCTTAAAAGGAATTATGTTTTACTTTTGAGATGCCTTTCATAAGTTTTCTCTTTGTGAGCCATGTTACCATATTTTTCCTGATTATTTTATTATCTGTTATAATTTCTATTTCTTTATGTTAGTTCTGGTTGTAGTGTTTAATCTTTATAGTGCTCAGGTTCATCTTCTCATCCATTCTTTTTCAGTTCAGCTTTTCTAAAGGAAATGCCACACTTTCCTTAAGTCTCCAATTCCAACTCTTCCCACTTTAGCTTCCTAATCCCAAGACTCTCATGGTGGCACTCCTTACTGAAACTGACTAAAATTGCAAATTGACTGACAGTATACTTTGATTTTTCCCATTAGGGCTATAAATGTATCACCCTTCTGTAAAAATTCTGACCCTAACATTTCCAGAGTACTCTACAAGCTTTAGGCCAGGTACACAGTACAGAATACTTGGGGCAGAGATTTAAATTTTCTGTGTTAAAAGAAGTATTTCTGAAAAAGTTTTCATTGACTGCCTGTAAGATTTTTCTCAGATTGTCAGCTCCTGGTATGCTGAAGCTTTGCTGTGTTAGTGGAAGGTCAGGCTGTGCTCAAAACTGCAGTTGCAGTAAGCTTTGAAGGTGTTATCTGAGCCAGCCCAAAAAACCTGTTTCCTCTTCAAAAAATTTTATTCCTTCAATTCTGTTCACTTATGTTTTCAAAAATTAGAAAAGAGATTTCTAGAACTGATTTGGTTTAAAGTGACCATTGTAATAACAACACTGGGGAGTTTTTACTGTGTGTCTTCATCCATTTGAATAAATGATCTGAGAGTTGAGTGACTTGTGGTCTTTACTCTCAGTCCTTGCCTCAGCCTTGTAAGAGCTAAATCTAAGGACTTAGAGCACTCCTTAAGAACTTCTAGGTACTTTGGATTTTGAGGTGGTGGTGCTGTGTTTGTGTGGTGTTTTTTGAAGTATTTTTGATTCCAAAAGCAAGGCTGCCCAGCTGTGCCTGTGTTCATGTCACTGAGCTGGGGCTGCAGCAGCAGCTCCCTGAATGTCAGGGACTTCCTTCCCTGCCCAGCCTGACCCGAGCACTCAGCTTTCATTTGTGAGCTCTGGGCCTTCTCAGGGACATTATGTGCTTTCATTTTCATTTGGCCAGGATAGGAAATCAGCTTGGGAAGGGTTGGCATATTTAACATATCCACCCCCAATCCCACTGCTGCCAATATATGGGAGTCAGCTTAAATATATCCTCCTGCTAACTACTGATGGACTGGTGCTAAATGTTTGTTTTGGCTTAAAGGGGCACTGTTGAGATGTAATCACAGGATGATTTTGTTTCAGATTTTCCATTAAATGCATAGTTTTCTGGCTGACTTACTTGGCTGTGTGTTTCAGCAGATATATATATATACATGGTTATCCAGTGGTCTATGTGAAATATAGCAACATTCCCTTTGCACATTGTTAATATGAATTTAGAAATGAATGACTAACTTAAACAGTCCCTTGCAGATGTTATGAAAGTGTTCTGGGTTAGAAAAAAAAATAAAAGATAGGGAAAAACTGAATGTACTTATAGCTATTTGTGGGTTTTGCTTGCCCTTTTTTAGGTTCCTTTCTGGCTTTAAATTCTCTCTCTGGTTTTGGCTCTTATGCAGTTGTACAGTGGTGCCTATAGATGAGCATGTACAAAGCATCAATACAGGGCAGTGGCTTTTCTTTTAATAATTACTAAATGGTAATCTATTTTTTGAGTAGAGAGCATCTAGGGCTCAGTGCAATGTGTGGCTTTTTGATGTTCTGTAATGGCCCTCAACATTACAACTCCACCTTCTGGCCTTGGAAAGTAAGGGCTGGGTGCATCCTTGCCTATGGGAGAAGAATTTTTTAATGCATATTTACAGGAAGGGCAAAAGAGAAGTCAAATTCTCTAGTATTGAGAAGTTGTTTTTCTTGTTGTGAGTTTGCATTCATCTTCAACTGAGTGTGGCAATGACCTGGACTAGTCTGTCAATATAGTACTTTAAATTTTCTATGATGAAGTATTAAGATTTGTAAATGGCTTAAAACAAAGGGATTTGACTTCAGTTCTTGATTTAGGATCTAGTATTCCTAGCACTCAATCTCTTCAATATTGAGAATTGAAACAAAAAACGTTGAAGCACCTACACCTAAGTCTTTCTGCAGAGCACTATCAAATGGATGGAGTCATGTTTTTAAAGAAGTCAAAATCACTAATGACTGGCAAAGCAAGGGTAGGCCCTATAAGCAGTTCAAGATTATCTTCATTGTGATATTTGCTTTAGCTTAGTCAAGAATTGACTAAGCAAAGTATGAACCTGTATAAGGAAACAGGGTCCTTGAATTTGTAATAGACAGGTAAGATGATACCAGTACCCCTGAGAATGGTAAGATCTGCTCAAGAACCACCTCATTTCAAGCACTCTTTTTAGAGCTTTATTTATTCATTAACTTTTGGTTACATCCTTGGTCATTTTGCAGTCCTTCTGCCTGGTTTGTGGTAGAAAAAAACCTGAATATGTGGGAGGAAAAGATGAATTGAGAAGTGGAAGAAGACTGTCTTGTCTTTTCTTTCACAAAGGATGTGTCTGTTCTCACTTCCAAGTCAAGCAGCAATGGAGTGACACTTTCCCAATTGCACTTTCCACGCAAGTGATGCTATGGCTACCACATGGTGGTTCTATAATTGTGAGGTGATGATTGTGTGATGCCAACTGGGAGGCAGAAAGGAGGTTAGGCAATGCTGAACTGGAGGGGAGGGGTGCCCTGACGCAATCTGCTCATTGCCTGAGAGCTGGTGGAGCCAGGCAGCCTCCCCTCCGCAGGAAAAATGCTGCTCTTGTCCTTCCCAGTAATAAAGAGAGCAAGAATTAGGTTTGGGATGGGATATTTGTTTATTTTTGGGGTTTTTTTGTTTATTTTTTAGTATATCCCTGCTTAGCTGTAGATAGCAATGCCGTTATGGAAGAGAGCTCAAGGGCCTGGCAATGCAAATACTTCCAGCTCTGTGCTTCCCTCAGCAACCAGGAAAAGGAGTGAAGACAGCTAAACTTCAGGACTAGGTTAATTTTTAGATGTGTTTCCCACTTCTTTGGAATCCTGCATGTGGCTCAAAATCTTTTGATGTATTTTGAGTAAAAATTAGTAGTTGTTTGTTCTGTGAAATACGACTTCTTATTACAGAATAATAAGAAAAGACTGTGGGTATGGCTATGGTACTGCATCTTCATGTCAGCTAAGCTGCTAGGGAAAGAACAGTTTTGTTGAATAGCTTTTGGGAATTGGACTATTTTTTGATTTTTTTTTCCTCAAAAATCCTTAGAGAAAAAAGATATGGACAAGAATAGATAGATGCACACTCCCCTCCAAAAGACCACAGCAGAACTCTGATGTAAAGACTTGTATTTGTTCATGTCCCAAACATTTGATATCTCATCCTAGAGGAGTTCATGTATTAATAAATCCTCTTTGGCCACTTTAAAGGATGTGCAGGTCAGCTGAGTCATCCTGGCTTTGAGGTCAATTTCTTGGGTAAACTTAATGAAGCTTGATGGTTCTAAAGCAGCATATTAGTCAAATCAGAATTTAGAAATAATTAAGATTTGATTGAATACACAGACTTTCAAGATCTATAAACCTGAGTACCTCTGACTTAATGGGCTCAATCCAGGCACAGATGCAATTGCTGAAGTGGCTCCAACAATTCATTATTCAGGTATGAAATATGGGCACAAAGTTTAGGTAGGGGGTCACTGATGATAAAAATCTGCAGTTGACAGGACAGTACAGTACATTCAAGCCTAAATTTTGGAATTTGGCTCAAACATACCCCACCTCTAGCAATAGTACATAAATTTTTAGCCAAGTGAACTGGTGATACAGCTGTATTACTGTAAGCAAAAATCCTGAGGATGGGACTGCTGCCATTGGCTTCAGCAGAGCCAGAAAACATTTCCTCATCCTTCTACATGGAAATTGAGGTTGGCCATGAAGTTAGTCCTCCATCCCTCTTCAACCTTGGGGCCACTAAAGCCAGCCATGTAGATGTGGTTCTTGTTACTCCAGAGTGCAGCTGAGCTGTGTCCCAGATGTGTAGGGAGGGGTTCAGCTGCCAGAGGAACTGGGCGGCAGTCAGATGTTCTACCAACCCTGGTATATACTTGCAGGCAGGACCAAGAGTGGGTAGGTTCAAACTGTGAGTGGGCCACAGCAGAGACTGACCTGTCAGGAAACAGATCACATCATTCAGGTCCACACTGGATAGCCACAGAAACAGTGTTTTTTGATTTTATAGTTGGTCTTATAAGAGCTTTGATGCTGGCCCTTAGTATCAGCAGAGTGTGCTGGTAGTGCCTGAATAATTTACCTAAATTCATGTCCGAAGCTGTTGGTGCTGCAAGAACAGCTTTAACTTAGATTCTCTGGGATTTTAGGTTGTTGCAAGCCCCAGATTTTGCTCCCTTGCACTTTCTTTGAGGCCCTGACTTTATCAGTGGCATCTGCAGCTGGCTGAAGGCAGGATTTGCACAAAAGCTGAACTACATTTTAATACTTGCTGTCACTTTTGGAAAACCTCAAAATTGTGACTTTTTCCCAAAATAACTAGAGACATAAAAATCGTCGAAGGAAACAGTTAATAGAGTGCAGGGCAATCGAAGGGCTTTGGCTCCTACTGCAAAATATTAACAGCTGTAATTTGACCTCTTAGCCAATTAATTTTGGCCAGTGTAAAATTCCATACACTAAATCTGTTTACGATACTTCACTATTCTAGGCATCTGATACTGTGCCAAGACCTTAATATGTCTCTGAACAGAGGTCAAGTCCTGGCCTTAAAACGAAGACTTGAAATATAAGCTGTGTGTGGGTGGGTTGCCTTATGTCCCTAGGGGCCTTATGAGTTCCTTTTCTATTGCTGTATGATCTGAAACTCTGGTCACTGCTCTCTGTATTACCTTCTTGTATTTCTTAATCAAAATAAATCCATTTTGCAGTTCAGAAATGACCCCTCTTTTTCGCAGTTTGTCCGTGCTGTTATGTTTTTACTTCATGGCTCTGGTTAAGCATGCCAGCAGTTATCTGTTCTCTCTGTTGTAGATTTGTTCAAAAACTCATCTTTGATAGGTTTCCCCAAGTTGTCTAAGTGATGTCCATCTTGTGTTTTGGGGTGATACAGTTGTATCCTGGTCATTCTGTCTGTCATTTAACACTTTGTTTTCTTAGCTTTGGCTTTTGGGCTTGGATTTCTCTCTGTTAAAGTATATGAACACCAATGAAATAGTCTGATTTTTATTAGAAAACAATACAAATGTTTGTTGTGCCTTCCTGCTTGCAGAGTGAATGGTCTTTGTGGCTGCACAGCAACATGTTAAGAACTGCAAGTTGTGTTAGCCTCCAATGAATGAATGCTGGTTAGTTCTGCATGAATGTATACTGACTGGATTAAAGCCTAATTCAGGTTTGTTTTTTTCCTAGTTTGTGCCAAGCTGTACATAACTGTTGTTAGGTTATGAATCAGATGAACTGGTCTGCTTAAATCCATGTTGTATAAAACACTCTATTCCCAGTGCAGCACCATATTCCCAATGCCATGGAATAGTGCAGCTCATGGTAACAGGCTCAGAGCAGGCAAAGTCTGAAGTGCATCATATTCTGTTCAAGTTGTCTGACTTCCAGGAGGAGTCCTGGCCCAGTGCTTTTTCCCCCAGAACCAGCTGACATGTGTTTCATATCATAGCAGAGCAGTTTTCTGAGCTACCCTATACCTCTTGTGTCATTGTTGAATTAAAATCTACTGTTGGCATGTTCTGCATGCACTTTTCTGCAGGATTGAAATGCTGTGCACCTAAATTAAAGGTGTGCCAAGTAGCCTGAAAATAATGAAAGCATGAAGTATCTGCTGTTCCACATGCTTGGATGTATTGGCAATCGTGCCTGAGACCTTGAGAAGCAAAAGGAAACACAGCCTAACAAAACTGAATCACTGTCCAAAATTTTTGAAACTTTAGATAATGAAATAAAAAAATGCATCTGTTTTATTACAATTTGGATTGTCTTCTAAAGCACTTGGGGATGTAGAGGTGCTGAAAACAAATGATAATCCAATTGGAGTCACCCAGTGCTGAATGCAGATTAGGATTAACTCAAGTGCAGGAATGGCAGATGACTGATAATGAGCTGCCAATTCGTGTGCCCCAGTTAAATGGCAAAGTGGAACATCCATCAGGGCTGACCAGTATCTGCTTGCACAGCACCTGATACAACTATTGCTTTAACAGCAACCACTACAATTATTTGTCTATTACATTTTCTTTTAACTGGTGCCCATTATTGAAGGTATTACTGTTTGAAAGACCAACTTGAAAGGCTTATGATGAATAATGCCAATAATAAAGCATCTTAACCTAGTACTAGGAAGTTAAAGAAATTTTGAAGCCAAATATTTGATTTGCTTAAGCCTGATTTATGTTTAATTCAGTGGAGATAAGATAGTTTGCCAGAATTCTAGTCATTGACTAAAATGATTTTTTTTTTTTTCTGGAGGGACTGGGGGATGATGGTTAGGGGGGTGGGGAGTGAAGAAAACAAAATTAAAAAAGCACAAGAACAAATTACCTAGTCATTTCCATTTTGAATTTACTTAGCCATTAAAACAAATGAGATTGTCTTTGTCTGTGATATATAGTTCCCAGCTGATGTAAAGGGTATGAAAATAGTTAATGGCTTAAAGAAGAGAAACAATTGGGTTTTATATTATATAAGGAGATTGTCTTTGTAAAGCTGTTCCCTGGGTACTGACAGGTGGTGTTGAATTTTGCATACATTGTATACTTGGAAGAATCAGGTTTTTAGTTGGAAGTAAATTGCAAAACCTTATGCAGCAAAGGTTGCTTTTTGAGGTGGAAGAAGTTGGTCAGATTTCTCAGCCCTGAACTGGAGATACATAGTGTGAATGAGACAGCAGGACTGAAGCTGGACAAACTGGATCATATATCCTTGTAGGAAATTACACTTGCATTAAATAGTTTTTTTTGGGGGTTTATTTTCTAACCTGTCACGGTAGAAACCATGAGCAAAGTTCAGAGTGGAGTGTGCAGGCTGAAATCCTGTGTGATTTGGGAGGATTTGAGAAGAGTGCTCCAGCTCAGCCCCAGCTGTTAAAGGGTAACCTGTGCCTCAGAGCCTTGCTTTAATCATGGTCTAGAGGGACAAGAGCTTGTCACATCAGGCACCTTCTCCCACCTCTGTAACTCATTCCACTGTGCAAGTAAAACCCTACAGAGTGAACTTGTACAAGGTGAGGGCTATCCCAGTATGTCAGGACAGGATTTAATTGAGTTCTTGTTGATGGGGGCAGGAGGGAAGGGAGAGAATGCAGAAGATAATGATTTTCCAGTTTGAGTATTTGAGGTTTCTTCTAATTTTTCTAGGAAAATTAGCTGGAGTTTTGTAAGGTCTTAGGCCAGAAGGAACACTATATTTGTTTCTCTTTTTTTAATGGAACAAGCTTTTCAAACAGGCCAGCAGATGGTAGTGTTTGCTTTGTAATTACAACTGTGCATTCATAGAAAGGACTGCTCTTGTTTGGCATAGGTCACTCAAGGACTGCTCAATACGTAGGAGAATTAGAGAATTGTAAGGAGCAATATTGGTTTAAGCAAGCAAAGAGGAAGGGGGAAGCCCATCCCTAATCTTCAGCCAAGTGGGACAATAAAGGGGCAGAGGTTTGTGTCCCATGTACTGCAGATAAGCTGCCTGGAATTGCAGAAATATCACAGGTGATTAAAGCAATAAGTCAGGGGGCAATATGAAAATGTTCTTTTGCAATAGCAGAAGTTACCGTTCAACTGCAGTGCTTTTCAGAAATGTCAGGCAGACATGATTTTGTTGTTTAAGTGGGATGAGGAGTATCTCTTATTGCACAAAGTTTTGTTGGCAAGTGGATAAAGCACAGGTGATGGATTGAGGAGGTAAAATTAGCTGGTGACATGCTCTTGGGCAACTCTTTTCACCCCAAGTTCCTTTTTTCAGGTGAGGATGAGATTACTGATAATCACTGTCAGGTTCTTAGAGTGAACTAAAATATTACTCAAGAATACCAAATATTGTTTCACCTGCACATGGCTTTCCATGACTGTTTCCAATCATATATTGGAGTCGGTTTGCCTACATGTTTTGAAAGGCCTCATTTTAGTCACCCTCTCAACTGGAAAAAGAAATTGTACCATACAATGTGACATTTCACAGGAGTAGTTGATTGTAAAAGCAGTCCTAATGGAGAGCTTCATACTAGGAGTTTTCAATTAATTTCTGGAAATAAAACAATGGAGAAATACTGCAAAAAATTACAGTGAATATTTAGATTTGTTTTTAAATGAACTAGTCTAAAACTGTGTGATTACTTTGTTTTTGTTTTGCTGGAATGTTCTCACAAATGCTGTCAGTTTTGGAAAGTTCATGGATGCAAGGAATTTTTAAGAGGAGAGGTTCAACTATTAGTAGATGGTATTTCCAGTTAATGCTCTTAAAGAATACAGATCTGAGCCTGCATGTGACATCATCCTCTGAGGACAAGGGGAATGGCAGCCATTCCAGCCTGTCCCAACATCTGGGTGTGAAAAAATTCAGACAAGTGTTTTAAAATGAGCTGCTCAGTCAGTGATCTTCGACAGGCAGAATTGTATTGTGGGTTTTTATTTGGGGTAAAGAGGGGAGTGTTCCAGGTGGTTGACCCAAAATGAAGGATAAAAAGAAAAGAGGCAAAATAAGAGCGCCTCTTCTTGCATAAACTACTGTCATTACTGTTCAGCTGTGTCACTAAAAATTTAGTGAAAATTTAAAAAAAAAAAATCATTATTTTTGATAGAAAACTCTGAGGGGGTTGGAGTTCCTCCCTTGATCCTCTGACCTGCTCTCCCCTGGCCAGCTGACTTGTGTTGTCTTGTGGCCTGGTTCCTGAGAATCCTCTTTTTTTGCCTGAGGGACAGATGCATTTCCCCTGGAAGTGCTTTCTGCAGCTGTGAGGATATAGACACTAATTTCAGAGCTCTAGGTCTGCAGCTTTTGGGTTTTCCTGTTCAGTGCAATGCAGGCAAACACAGAATAAAATCTCTATCCCAACAAGCAAAATAATTTGCCTTAAATGTGATGTACCCTACTGAAGTGTTCAAGCATCCCGGTAGTTAATGCAATACTTGGTGCAGACTTCGCTTTAAAATCTGCATTTGGGATGTTTAATATCCCTTTAAACTGATGTCTGTGCTCTGATTGGGGATCTGGAAGGAAATGTTTGGAAACTTTTTGCACATTGAGCAGAAACAGGTTGTGTGGCACTCTGGGATGGACACAAGCAGACAAAGTCTAGACCTCGGGACCAACCCTTGTGACAAGTTTGAGTTCAGTGGAGATTCAAAATCAAACCAGCAGCACTTGTGCAGTGAAGGGAGACTCAGGAGGGAGCAGGTGACTCAGCAGTGGCAATGAAATAGAAATATGAAAATGAAATAGAATAGCTGGAGCTCACTGTGCTTCTGGTGCCTCCTGTATCGTGTTTCATGTTCTGGGTGGGATTGCAGCACTTGGTGTGCATCGTTTTTAAACCACTGAAAAATGAGCTGATTTCTATGGGAGAAAACTTGCAAAACTGATCCTGCTACCAAATAGAAAAAAAAAAAAAATTATGAGCATATCTGCTTTTAATAATATTTTATTAGAAATGCACTTTGATTGTTTGAGCAGTCTGTTTTCAAGCTGCAAATGGTTCCTGTAGAATTTTGCTGAGATGACTAGAGGCCATTTTTGTAGCAGCATGTTTCATTTTTGCCTGTTGTATGTTTGTCAGTGTTTTAAAGTTTTGTTAGTATTTATATTGTTGTTTTTAATCACTCGTTTTTTGGTTGCATGTAATAGAGAATCTTTCATCTGAGTATTCAAATATTGAATTACTGCTTCAGCATTGCTTTTGACACTTGGTATTTTGAGTGAAAGAATTAAAACAAGAGGTCAGCTAGGAAAATAGGAGGCATCATTTTATCCCCACAGTTTTAACTTTACTTTCTATTTTAGATTTTATCTGATGATCATGGTTTTTTTCAGCTGGTCCCTTGTGTCTGAGAAGCAGGCAGTGTTACATGTGTGGTGACAGGGAGAAGCTGAATTAGCTGAGCAGCACACTCTTGTTTTTACACTCTGGTTTAACATTGTGTGTGAAACACTTCTATTGCTTCATTTAAAATGTTTTAAAAACATTTTATGTATTGCTGTTTAGGAGCTCTCAATTCTGTGTGGGTCAAGCTGATACTTGGCTGTAGAATATGTTACTTTAAAACAGACATGGATTTTAAGAGAAGATCCATAAATCAGATGTGGTAGGCAGTGAATACTGAACCTGTAATCCATGTTTTGATTAAAAACCAAATATTCAGTATCACAGGAAGGCCATAGCTTTTTTCCTTTATCCTGGACTATTAAGGCTTGCACGTGCAGTACATTGTGGTATTCACACACCTCCTAAGCAAAACAAACAAGTTAATATTTGGCAAACATTATTTAAAACAAGTGACTCTATAATCAGGACACAATGAGCCCTGTCACTGGCCAGGTTAGAAGGACCCTGGTAGATAATTTTTAATCCAGAATTCCTTAACAGTGATAAAACCTGCTATTAAATGCTATAAAGTAGTTGAATAATAATACTTATAATATCTGTGGAGAAGGAAGGATACTGGTAATATTAGGTGAATATATACAGTTCTAGAAAACCCTACTAAACATCCCTATAGGATAGATTTAGTTGCTACCAATTTGTGAGGTGAGGACCCTGGTGCTGTGAGGTGTGATCAGCCGGGGCTGTGGTTGTGCTTGAGGGAGGGGAGGTGGCTGTGTCACAGTGGCCTTTTTCTGCCACACAGTTCTGCTTTAATATCCTTTTTTTTTCTAGAATCTTTGGACATGCAGTAATAGCCCAGTGGGAATTGTTCAGATTTCCAGAGTAAGGATAAAATGTTGAGGTTTAGCTGTTGGTGTTGCCAGGAAAAGTTTTGGTTTTCTTTTTCTCATAGGCTGAGTGGAAATAAGCAAATCGTTGCCATCATGCCTCACAACTCGAATCACACCAACCCTTTGCAGGAGTGAGCTGCAAGAGGATCTCAGTTGGGGCTGTGGTCAGATCAAGCAGCAGAATTAATTTCTGCCCAGCTCTGTCACAAAAAAGTAAATGGTATTTGAATTTGGTGCTGGTGTAACCTCTTGAGACTGATCAATCAGAATTAAAGGAAAATGGGTACCAGTTTCTCTCTCACTACCTCCAGAACTGCTGCTGTCAAAATGATTCTCCTTTTTCTGACTTTTTTTTTGTTCAATACAAGATGTCCATCACAGGCCTAAATCTCAGAAATACTGATTTTGATCAACTAACCCTCCTTTATTTTCAAATACATTCCAGTTGCTCTACACATTTGATTGGTGCTTTTCCCCAGGAACCTAATGCTCAGTTTGGAGTAATGGGAACACAAACCATTAATAAAAGATTAAAGGAAAAGCAAAACACCAGGATTTAAAATTCCAAACATATCTCTGTAGACTGTCTTTATAAAAGGCAGTTTCTTTCGGCAGGCGTTGAAATGCAATTCTTCCTACACATTAAATAATAAAATCAGACATGGGAACTTTCAGATTGCTGTGCTGAGCAAAATGGATGTGGTTCTTTTAAGTCCATAAAAGTAAGGAAAATCAGATCTTAAGAACCAAGATCACACTTGAACACAGTTGGAAAACTACAGCATGTTACCAAAACCTCATTAAGCTGCCGTGGGCTTTTTTTGTGCATTTTCTTTCCCAGTCTTTTTGAATGCCAAGATATTTGTGTGTAAATGCTCTTTTCTAACTTTATTCCCCCTCCTCCTCTGACACTGTTTGTGACAACATGGGGATTACCATGGGGATTGTGATGTCACACACAGTGGAGTGACCTCGGTGTGCCAGTGAGTCTGCTGAAGGATGGAGATGGACAGAAAAACCAAGGCAGCAAAATGAAAAAACATGCAGAAAAAATGAATGAATTTTAATAAGACAGGAGTGAAACACTTGTGCATGGGGTGGGTTTTGTTTTTAAGTTCACCCCAATGCGTGTTGTGGCTCAAGTTTTTGGGTTTTTTGGCCTGAAAGTCCCTGGTTCTGGTTTTGGAATGTGTGTTGTGTGATATGTATCTAGAGAGAGACCTTTCCTCCACCAAGTCAAGCAATATGAGGTAAGCTTAGCATGAAAATTGTAACTCTATCCCAGCTCCCAGAAAAGGGAGCATTAAATCAGACACTATGACCGCTTAGCACTTCTCTAATGCTTAACACGTGGAAATGTTATTGAATCTTCACAACACCCCCCAATATGAAAAGCAAGCAGATGCCAGTATCCCCAGGTAAAAACTGGTGAGTGTGTGATAATCTAAATGGTAAGTGAACTCTCATAAAGTGACTCATCAAATCACTGGCAGCAGTGGGATGAAGAGCTGGAAATTCCTGTCTTTATAGTCCCAGGTTTGTTTCACTGGATCAGGCTTGCCTTTCATTGAAAACATAATGTTCTAAGTTGAGCTGTTCAATGAAATGACAGTCTCACTCACAGCAATATTATTACAGTTTTTTTAGATACAGGTAAGGCTGTGTTAGCACAGCATATTCATTTTTATGCAAAAGGTGATGTACAGACCATGCAGAGGCTTTTGCAATAGAAGTGAGCTGAATGGGGCTGAAATGGGCTCACTCTTATAAATGTGGATGCCTGCAAATTGAGCATCATGTGTTGAGCCTTTGTTCCTCTTTCATTGTTTTTGGGTTTTTTTTGCTTTCCCCAGATCCTTGAATCTCTCTCTGTGCATGCCATGTGTGCACTAACTCCTAATTTATATCACTTCAAGTGAGGAAAATCAGAGCCTTTGGCTTGTAAATCTCACTCAAAACACACTTTTATGGTTGGGGTTATGATGGAAATACCAACACACTTGGATATTTAACTATAAGAGCTCAATCTCTGACATGATAATAAAGATATGTTTTACTGCCAAGCTTTCTTGTATAGACAATAAGGGAATGATGCTTTTTAGTTTTCCTGTTGTAAATACACATACTTTGGCAAGGAAAAGGTGTTTGCCAGGTCAAAGTCATTGCTCCAAAACAGCCTGCAATAAGGAAATAATATAAATAGTGAAGGGCCCAACACCTCCAGTAAAAGTTATTAACTTTGAAGATCAAGCTGACACATTATTTCTTGTATTCATGTATCAAAGTGGTACATCTGCACACCAGTAATTCAGTGTCAACACTATTGATCCTCTGTGCACGTAGCTCCTGTCGAGATCATTAGTAGGTATGTTTGTGTAAGGTTTGTGTCACTAAAATGTATGAAATTCATATTTGTAGGAAGTTATTTCACATGTGGAACTAGGAAAGAAAGATCCTCCAGTGTCCAGAAAACCCTCCCCATGTATCTCCAATCTTACCAGTAAAAGGCTGGGATTTATTTCTTTCTGGATCAGACAAAAATGAGGCTTTCATCCAGTAAAGGTTTGAATTTAGGGACAGCAGGGCTGAGTTTAGTCCTTAAACATCTTTTGTAAATAGGACTTTCCTCCATTAGAAGTGAATTACTATTTTTGAGGCTTTGTGTCTCTCTTCCACAGTGCCAAATTAATGTTTTCTCTGTTGGAAGATCTTTTTAAAAATATATTGTTTTGTTAAAGCTACACCCCCACTTCTCCACTCCTGTCTCCTGGTCTGACTGTCAAATGAAAGTTGGACTTAATGATGGGGAGGATTTCTTTATTTTTTGTCTACTATTTTTTGCCAAAATGTCCTTTAATATCTACTCTACTTTCTCACTTTCTGTTGCTCCCAAGAGCAAAACAGAGGCTTATTTGCTATAGTGACATTTTTGAAAATCTGCATGGCAGCATCACTGTTGCCTATGGAATAGTCATCATGTTCAATTTTGTTGATCCTGTATTTGGTTGCTGGAAAGCAAATCCATCTATTTATCTTCAAAGTCGGTTTTCCCAGGTTTCCCTTGCTTAAAGAGCTATACTCAGCTAGAGCAGAGTCCTTGACTGCAAAGCTTATGATATTAATGTTTTGCTCTGCTGTTCTAATGATCAGTGTGATGTTTTGAAAGTGTTCTGTCTTGTCAGCCCTGTTGTTTTTGCAATCTGTGTTGATTTGGATGTCAGCTATGTTTCCAATAAACTTCTGAACCCTGAGTACTTTCTAGCAGGGAAGAAAAAAGATGCTTTGTTTACCATGCTATGGAAATTAAAGACCAAGAACTTTCAAAAATAGGAGCCTACAGTCAGATCCTTTAGCCTGTGTTTAGATTTCTAAAGTAGTGGCCTAATTTTTAAAAAGGCTGAGGATCCAGAGGCTCCTGTTTGGCTCAATACTCTGGACAGGTTTTTAGATATTCTAGATGAGGAGAGTTTAATATTTAATATAAAATTGATTTATTTTAGGTATTTTGTGTTGCATAGGATTTTGATTGTGTGGAGTGATACAATAATGGTCTGAGCTCACAACACAAACACAATGCAGTGATTGCACCCTACAGCTGCATCCCAACACAAATGCCATTTGTGTCACAATATCTCCCCAGGACTTCTTCAGTGCAAAGAGAACTGATAGCTCCTGGTGGTCATTAATTAATGTGCAGGGATATTTCAGGGACTTCTCTGTAGCAAAATCTGTAAATGTTGGTTGCAGTCTCAGTTTGGGCTGTACTTTTGTATTTGCTTGTGATTCCTGGGGAGCATGGAAGATGAGGAATAAAATTTCCTGGGCTAAAACTGGGTCTTTATTCTGAACAATACTCCTTCATATTCACTTTTAAATAAAATTTCCCTGCTGTGATTTCAGGCAAGAACAAAATTATATATATACTTTAAAAAAAAAAGTTGGAATGGATACCCTTTACTCCGTCAAGCTTTATTTATGGAGGGAATTTTGACATATGAAATTTGGAGTAAAATTTCTCTTGCTATGTTTTTAAGCAAAACCAAAGCAAATGCTTGTTGCAAATACATAGTTGGAACAAATGATCTTGCTTTCATGCCAACAGTGAGGGGGTAAAAGGGAAGAAGCTCATGATGCTTCTGACTGAAGATTATTTTCTTTTATATAAGGAGAACAAGATACTGGCTAAATCAAATTCTAGGACAGAAATGAGCCTGAATACTTTTTTCAGGAACTTTAAAGCCTTGGAGGAGAACTGGACAGGCAGAAGTGAAAGCTCAGGTATGTCTTCTCAATTCCCAGGCAGCAGCAGACTTTGAGATTTGTCAAGGGTTTCTTCTCCATCTCCAGCTTTTTGGGAGGTATCTTTGTAGAGAGGGAAAAGCACTCCTGCATTCTGTTGTGAATGTCTTCCAATCCCCATGCCCTTATCCAACTCTCCCACTAAAATTCCCCTTCTGAGGAGAGGCACAGCAGAGAAAACCTTTTTCTGGAGCTCCTGGGCTGGCCCAGATTGCACCAGAAGTTGCAGTGTAACATGGGCAAATCTGCAGAGCATTCCCCAGGATCCAGCTCCTATGATGTACTGGTGTGGCAAGATCTTAAAAGTGTGAATTGAAATTATGTGGAACATAATGACGATCTTCTGGATGTTTCCATGTCCTTTGTCTTTCTACTAACAGCTGCAACCCAACTTGTACTTGGCTATTTTTAGTGTGGAGGTCAGCCTTAGAAATGTGTCCTCAAGTGCTCCTTGGCAAGACCAGGCAGCTGGGTTTGCCAGTGGACAAACTGGATTTCCTAGAAGTTAGTGAGAATCTGAGCGAGTCACCCAAAAGTCAGTACCTGAGCTGGGAGAGCAACTGTGGAGCCTGGATTGTTCCATCTCTTGCCATAACCAGGAGCAAAGC
Organism: Melozone crissalis; assembly: GCF_028551555.1. NCBI lineage: Eukaryota > Metazoa > Chordata > Aves > Passeriformes > Passerellidae > Melozone > Melozone crissalis. Next base: position 5,231,885 of record NW_026535785.1, read on the forward strand.
TCCTATTGCTAATATAAGCCAGAGAGTGAGAAACAAACAGCAAATATGATAATATTTAAGGTGTTGGGATTTTTTTTTAAGACTATACCAATTTAATACAATTTTTAATTTATTGCTTTACTATAGCACATGTGTCTACCATTTTGAGCATTAATCTTGAAGCCAAGACATGCCTTTTGGGTATTTTCCTATTAATGAAGTAACTTGCTGCAGAGATGCCATAATATCTCAGCAATCTGCATGTTCTCTGGCCAAAGTACCACTTAAAGTTTTAGCTCCTTCTTGAATATGTTGGTTGGACACATGCCGTTTTTAGAAGCTAGATATTTTTTATTGGATTTGATGGGAAATATAAATTTGGTTTGGAAAAGGGCTAACTCTTCAAGCCTTCAATTCTCCCTATTAAGATTTTCCTTGCAACTTGGCCTCTTTTAAACTCCCATCTCGTGCATACTCTTTTCTAATCTGATACCTCAGTGTACATATCTAAACATGATCAGTGACAGTTTTAGCTGCGGGGTGAGACTTTCTGTGACAAGGGCAGTGAGCTCTGATTTGAGACCATTCATTGCAAGTGACTTCAGCTGTCTCTTCAAGTGACATCCAGCTACTTGAGGAATGGGGGATGACGAAAGTTCTTTGGACAGAAAACTTTCACTGACAAGAAGGTGACAGGTCCTTGCACAGCTGGTCTCTGATATGCCTTGGAAGAGGCCTATGTAGTTACTAATTTAAGTGTAGTGGTGGCTGCAAGCATGGAGCAGACAAGTTCTTGTAGATTTGTAACTCATCTGCAGGAATGACAGGAGTTGGAGCTACACTTATGGTGCTGGCGTTGTTGTATAACATTTCCAATAGCCCATGTTTATTTAAAGAGCTAAGTAAACTGAACTGCAAGCTATTCTCATTAGTGCTTCTGAACATGTAGCTGAACATGGTGTATTCTGTTAATTTGTTCATATATTTAAAGTGGATACTGACCTTTTTTTAATGGTCTGTCAACTTACAGTAATGGTATCCTCACTCTCGGGGCTGTCTATTCCTTCATTTTTTTTTCAACCTGTCCTAATTTTCCCCAATGCCTCCCATCAGTTTTTCAGCCCTTGAGGTGCTATCAATAATGAAAACTCTAATGTGTGGGAAGTGGGTGGTTTTTTTTTTTTTGGTTGGTGGTTTGTTGTTTTTTTTTTCCATAGGGACTTCTTGCCTTGCTCAGAGCAAATGCAGGCAACTCCTTTCCCAAATCCCCATATTCCCTGCCACCATTGTTACTGGTAGCAGTAATACTGGAGGGAAATCAAAAGATCCTTCCAAACCAAGGAGAGTGATGTGGCATCCTGAGCACACACACAGAGGTGAACTTTTCCCAGTGCATGAGGGGTAAGTGCTGCCCGTTGCAGGGGAAGCTGTGATAATTTTTCGGCATGTTTGCTGTCATCTAGTTGGGAACTGGGGCGTTTTTAGCCCAGCTCTGCCACCAACCAACCACTTTGGGGGCAATATCACACTGTTGTGCTCTAAGTACCTGCTGATTGCTTATATATCTGTGTATAGACAATAAAGCTTTAAATGTTGAAAGTGTCTGTGCCTAATCCTGACCTGTGAGGGATGTAATTAGCCTCTAAATATCAGGTAGCTCTTGGATTGTAACCTCAAAAGTTTGAGGCCCCTGATAGCCATCCATAACCCAAAGAAATAAGGTGACTTATTGTGGATGTTTAAATAATGTTGTTCTGGCAGATCTGATTTCAGAGGCTCCTCCTTTCCCACCACCATGTGTGACTCCTGTTCCTACTGCCCACTTTGCCTTTCCTCCTCAGCTTTTCATGCAGTTGGGCCCTAAGTCTGCAACAGTCAGAATATTTTATTTCTGAAGGGTGTCCTTTCACAGACCCGATTTAGAGCAGGGCCACAGGAATGGTCCTTTGGCAGAGCAGTGAGGGTGGTCACTGGAGCATGTGGCACTGGACAGGGAATGGCAGTGAGGGGTGAGGCTGCCAAAAGCATCTGACCTGCTGAGGACAAGAGCAGGGAAGGGGCACTGCCAAAAGCGATTATTAGAGGGGAGATGGGACTAATTGTCACAAAGGAGGTATTGGAGACCACAGCCACACAAGCAGTGGGTGGTCCTGAGCTGAGCTCCAGGGGAAGTGTGGCCATTTACACCACTGGAAACCTTGTCCTCTGCTGTGTGAGGGAGTGTTTGTCACCCTATCAGTACAGTCTCAGCTCTCCTTTAAGGTCTTTGCTTTTTGTATCTGAAATATTGCCTGGTTTACATTGAAGATTACAGCAGTGTAATCTCTTTCTCAGCAGTTGTGTTTCAGTCCCCAGCTGGTGTAAATCAGCAGAGCTCAGCTGCCTGCACAGGAGTTGCACCATTTGCAGCCACGGAGGCTTTGGCCCTCAGTAAATAAACACCAGTGTATTATTGCAAAGATTTGACCTCATTTGTTTTGGTTTTGTTTTTTTTTTTTTTTTCCATCTCCTTGACACATCATTGAGCACATTGTCACTGAAGCAAGGGAGTAGGAGAGGAGATAATTAAATATTACATAAGGATAATAAGGTGTGATTAAAATTGTTTCTGTGGTTTAACATGTAGGTCTTTTTTAGTAATTTCTTTGCTGGTTGGAAAATGTGAGCTGTGCGTAATGCCAAATAAACAGTTTGCTGTAGATATTTAAAAGGACCGAGTGCACCTCTTACAGATACTTTGTTGACAGTTAAAAAATGACGTATCTATTATTCATGCTGAGCAGCCAGACAGGAGGAATGCTGCCCTAACTTTCACATGGTAAAAGAGGAAATGAGCAGCAGTGTAGCTTGTAAAGGCAATTGGGTTTGTTTAAAGGAATCCTGTGTTTTTGGTATCCTGATTTGTAACATGACTGAGTTGAAATTTGGTAAACTCAGCGCTACAATGGCAAAACTTCATTTCATTTCAGCAAGACTGAATTACAGGTTTTGTGTATCCATATTTGACTGAGGTCACAGGTACAAAAACCTGATGCAGACAGGGTGTTGATTTTTCTCCCCCCCAGAAATTACTATCTGTAAAGGAATGAGTGATGCCTGGCTTTCTGACAACAAAACTTCGATTTTTAATGACTCATCTGCAAGAGCTGATAAAGTGTTGTGAAGCCCTTTCTTGAAGGGTTGGCTTAGCAGGATGTCGTGTGAGAAATGTGTAAAAACAAAAGAGCAGCAATTGCAGGTGTCTGGGGCACTTCTTAATGAAGCTGATATGCTGGTTTCTTCATTTAATCAGAATTATATGTATGCAGAAAATGAGTATACTGAAATGACTATTGTACATGGTGATTACACATTGCTCACTGTTGAAATGAGATATGGGTTTTGTGTGCCAAATGAAACTTGTCTAATGAAGGTTACCTGTTAAGTGACAGATGCAGCAGAGAGCCCATCTGAGCTGACCAAAATGAAGCATTCATTCTTTCAGTCATTAAGATCTGTGTGATTTTGGTTTTCCAGTTTCACCTTTGCTTTAAATTGTGTGTCCCATGCCTTTCCACCTTTTGTGCATTTCCTGCATTTCTAGGATTTTAGTGCATGTGCATGATGCAGAAGTGCATGTCAACAGGAATTGTTCAGTTCAGCCTCACAGTGTGGAGGAGTAAGATGTGTAGGGGAGCAGCCTTAGAAAGTTCTGGTAACAGGGAAAAGCTGCTGAATTTGCTGTCAGAGAAGTGGGTACTGCATAGGTGTTTGATCTGAATAAAGCCTGCATTGCCAGGTGTGCAGCCCTCTGTGAGTCCTGTGGCACTGAAAGGTACAGCAAATTGTGCTGGACAATGAGCACAGCTTTGTCTGTGTATTTAACCCACCCAGCAGGACTTTGGGATGAGATTGCATCCTCTTCAGCCCTGGGATGGGATCTGACAATGGCTCAAAGTCACAGGTTGAGCCAACAGTATTTCATTACTGCATGATTCTTGTGGTGTGCAAGTGAAAGTGCCCAAGGCCTCAGATTTATCTGTGCCTGGTTTCTCAAGAAACATAAGCACAGATTTATCTGTATAAGGAAATTAATTTTGTTCAAGGGAGAATTTGAAGCAGAATGCAGAAATGATTCTGGAATAAGGCAGGTAAAGTTGTTAGTTAAATCAGCTCTATCCCTTGTGATAAATAGATCAAGAAGCTGGACAATTTATTGAATAAATTGTCCAGAGATATCTGAATTATTTGCAGTGTCATTTCACCTGAGCCTGAGGAATGTGAGGCCAAATTTCAGCTGGCTATATTGCATTCCTCTTTAGAGCCAGAAATAGGATCTCAGCTGTTATAAATTGATTAATGAAGGTATTGTTATTTAGACCAGACCCTTAGGCTTGTAATGCCTGGTTTTAGCATAAATGACCAAGCTGAGCCATTCTTTAGAAGGCATAGCTTTAAAAGCTATTTGTCTAGTTCAGAAGAAAAAAATTATAATGGCTTTCATTGTTTTGGCACGTTTTATTGTCTGTGTTGCCTCCCAAAATGATTTACTTGTTGTTGTTTTTTTTTCACTTGAACCTGTTTGGCATCATATTAACATGGCACATGAAGATCCTGAGGTGAAAATAAATCCACAAAGATAAATATCAAACTTTGAGATGCTGTTCCATGTAACTGAATGTTTATCTGAACTTCACACACAGCATCCAGTTAGATAATTTGCCCACGAGGCAAGTTTGTTTCATTTTTCACAATGTTCTGCTACTTGAGATTATTTATTCACTGCAGCAGAGCTATGGACTAGCCTGATTTTTTAAGCCAGCACTGTGAGGATAGATACTGCAGTACTATCTTTCATGGAAGACTCTGGAGTGAGAAGCAAAGGAGCTCCCAGTGCATCCAGGATGGACTAGAAAAATTTTTGATGGTGCAACTGCAGAGGTAAGAGGATTGTGGAAATGTTTTTCCCTCTTATCCCTTCTGCTTGCCCTATAGTAACCTAACACCAATATTTCAAAACTCTTGATATTATTTTAATAAAGAAAAAGGGTCAAGAACCTGAATTTTTCTTTACTTACCTCCGTGGATGTGTGTTTAGTTAGCTAAAGGGAGAGATGAAGTGTTTATTCCACCAATAACTACAAAAACTTTATACAAGGCTGCTTAGCTGAAGTTTAATAATCACTATTCTATTACACAATTCTTTGCCCTTAACAATCATTCTTGCATGAATGTGTTAGACAAGGGAAACTGGTTTATCATATGCTGCATTAATTGTAGTACATCTTGAGAGGCATTTTCACAGGAGTTCTCTTCCTTTCCACCTTTGTGGAGATGAAGTTAAACTGCCCACTAAAAATTCAGCAAACCTAAACTGCAGCCAAGGAAAACATCTGCTTTGGACATGACTTACTTTATTTTCTAGCAGGAGGGCTCCATATATCAATGCCTTGCCTTGTCTAATTTCATTAATGTGATCTTGTGTCCATCGTGTGGCACTTTAATGGCCATTATTTGTGGCCTCCATCAAATAAAGCATTGACCATAAATCCAACCTCACGTAAATGAAGATATAAATGTCAATCTGCATTACTGTACAATATTTATTATTTTAATTAAATGAAACTGATTGTGACATTTATTAGATCGCCGGTTCCTTGTTAATGGCAATGAAAAGCGAAAAAAATTTGCTTATTTTAGAAAGGCAAAAAGCTGCTTATTTTATGTAGTTTTTAGAAATTGCCCTAGTGTTACTGACATAGGTTATCAGAGCTAGGAATCTGTGTTCATCACAATGTATGTGCATCTTCTTGGGACATTAGCAAGTTAGTGAAGCCAAACACTACATGTACAGCAGAAATATCAAGGAACAAATATATTAGGAAGGTGAACACCCTGCTTTTGTTACTCTAGTAGTACAAGTATTTAACTGAACCATTTTGTTTCATTTTCTCTAAATAGTAGGAGTTATCCCAGGTCAGATATTCTAGTTTTTTGCTGGTAGCAATTAAACTTTGCTCAATGTGAACAGACTTATTTTCCAAATTATTGTGGAAAATACAGAAAGCCTGTAGCTTTAAAATTCTGAAGCCAAATCCTTTGTAATCCAGTCCCAAGGACAGAAATCCAGTGCAAATCAGAGACTGTTATTTATTCTCATTTGGTTGTTCTGTTCACTGTGCTTTTAATGCACAAAAAGAATACTCCATGTTTGTATTGGTTGTAAGAAGGGATAATAATGGATAAAATTCCCTGCTTGTGATGCTGGCAAAATTTTTTAATCTGGCAAATCTCATATGTTAATAAAAAGTGAAAGACTGAAGATGTGATATTTGGTAAATTCCTTCCCTTACAGGGAGTTGGGTTTTATCGAAAGCTACTTTAGAGCAGCCTGTTTAGAGTCTGAACAGCCTTTGTACCTCAAAAAGATCACACCCCTCACCAATAGTCTGTGCCCAGAAAAACTTCTGTATGATGGAGATGTTAAATATTATTTAGGAAAAAAACCCCCTTGAGTTATAGTTTATCATTTTATATTTGAAATTATTGATCCTGTTGCTAAAGAAGTCAGTGGAAAACCTTAATTAACTCAGTTGGAAGTGTAGAAACTTGGGAAATCAGGATTAAAAGGAGATTTCATCTTTTTGTATATGAGCTTCCTATCTATCTGTGTTTTTCACAATGATTTCTTGAAAATAAACAAAAACACTCACACTGACCTAAAGGCAAATTGATTCAGCTGTTCAAACATCTTGATACTGCTTTCAGAGCAGGTTAAAATGTTTGCTACAGATCTCTAGGATCTTTCCCAATAACACTGTAAGGTTTTAAAACAAAATTGTCTTTATTTCAGATCACTTTTAACTAAAAATATTTGTAGTGGATTTGTTACAAAGCTGGTCATGAGCTTCATGTCTGTGTCAAATCCTATTGCTCAGATTAAATTTAATTCCAGTAAAGAAGTGAAAATACTTCTCTGAAGTTTATCCTTTTGGTCAGTATGAACCATGCATATTCACAGCACACTTTAAGTAATTATTAGATGTTTTAGATTATTAGATTTCAAGCTAAGTGCCCAGCATTGCATGGCATGGCACAGAAGAAATTGATTTAGCAAAAGCTAAGTTGAGAAGCTGGAACAGAAATGAAACTGGATTTAAAGACAATGCTTTACCTTTTTACAGGGGCTGCTCTTCATTAATTATTTCAAGGCTTTTTTCCTGCAATGAAATAGCCAAGGAAATGACTTTTTCTTTTACCAGAATCTAAAACCAAAGTGATGGATAGAAACTTCTGGAGCCCCATTTTTATGTTTAGCAATTTTAGTTCAGTATTGCTTTTTCAGCAAGTACTTATAACTTATTTTCTGTGATTTTATAGGCCACTGTGTAGACACATAACTGAGTAACACTTCTGTTCTCTCCCTGAGTTTACTGTAATGTATTTTTCTTAACTTTTTTTTTTGTTTATATACACAATCTGTGCTTGTATAGATTTGTGGTATTTCCTTTCAACCTTTCTAGTAGCTAAAGCGGAGAGATCTTGGATTTGTGTTCATTCCCACTGTACAAAACACTTTCTGTGTTGCACCAAGGCAGTGAAAACATCCTTTTCACTGTTGCACTGAAATGAGATTAATATTGTTGAAGTAACCACTGACAGTGGGCTCCACTTCCTGCTTCCTCCAAAAGTGTCCAGTGTTCCCTCTTGCTCAGAAGCTCTTGAGAAATTTGTAAAAATACACATGGTGAGGGAAATTTTTTCATTTCCAAATGCTGATCCTGACAACCAAATTTCACTTTGAGCATCTGCTTCAATTCCTCATCTGAATGTTGCAGCAAGAACCCAGAGTCTTTTGCTCCAAAGTCTTGCTGGCTGACAGATGAAGATCACTTTTAATGTCATGGAATATCACTACTTTTTAAGGTGGTTGGTTGGCCCTGTTCAAAGCCCACATCCTCTTCCAGAGTTGAATTTTTATTTTAATATTCAGTTACGATTGCTAGACAAGATCTTTCTTTTGTCATCATGTACCAAAACTGAGTTTTTGAATGTTCTCAGATGCCATCTTTGTTTACATTTATGGTTGTTCTTATCTGCCAAGACTGTTGTGATTTCTTCTAGCTCTGCTTGCCACCCTGAGATTCAAGTCCATTTCAGTGTTAGATGAGGTTGTGTAATACTCTGATACCAAAATTATTTTGAAAAATTTTGTCAATACTTTGCCTTTGTTCTAGAACTTGAGAGGAGTATGTACCATTCATCCAACCGGTCTTCAGTCATTCTGATTTCTTGATTTCTCGTTCTAACATGATTTCAATTTCCTTCTGTGTTTGTTCTTCCCCTGGGAAATTAATCTGAGTTCTGACACATGTTCTCTGTCGTCTTTGTTAAATCTGTAAGCCAAAGAATTGATGTTCTTAGCAGAGGCTATGCCTCCTGCCAGTAAGCTTTACTTTTTTGCTGCTTTAAGGCATTGTATTTTCTTCTACTGGTTCTTGCTCAAGTACCTAAAAATAAACAAACCTTGTTTGTTTTTCTTGTGCTCTCCTCAGTCTTCCCCAGGAGTTGCACATCCCTTCAATGGTCTGATCCATCCAACTCCTTCCAAAAACTGATTGACTCTCTCACCCCATGTGCATCTTTTCTGTGCAAAGTGTGAAGGAGTCTGACCTTCTAGGCTCATTTTCTGAAGTGTCACTGATTTGTTCTGTTACTTTGGGCAAGTCACTTAATCTCGCTGTGGTGTAGTTTATCCACTATAAAATAAGTCTAATAATCCTTGTCCGCTTTGCTGAGCCCTGAATCTTGTTTGCCTTCTTTACATGTGCAGTCCTAAGGGTATTATAAAGCTTCAATTATTAATGTTTGGAAAGTGCTTTGAGATCTTTGGATGGAAATCCCTGTATAATCATATTTAGCACTTAGCATTTCACAGCACAGTGCAGACGCTACGTAATCCTCAGAATACTCCTGTGAGACAGAATTACCTGTCAATACAATTATTATCCTCACTTTACTGGATAGTGAGGCAGAAGGATTAGGACCTAATCCTGCTTCTCTTCAAATAAATGGGAGTTCTTCTCTTGACTTCAGCAGGAGCTGGAAGAAGCTTCTGTGACACATCAAGGTTTGAGTTCAGTCTAGATGTCAATCTACACTGAACCTCATGGAGTCTCCTTCCTCACTGTACTACAGAGTCTGGTGTTTCCTGATCATGTTATCTAGACTTTCTTGCATGATTCATTTTTAGTCTTCCTCTTTATCATTCTGTTTTGATTATCTTCTATATAATTTGTTTTTTAGTGTATTTTCAAGCCCCAGCATATTCTTGATGCTGCACGTAGCCCTGGGAGACAGATCATCCATGAATTCTTCTGTATCACCTTTGCCATCTTCCTTCATGGATTTATCCAGAACAGCTCTTTTGCCTATTTTTAACTGGTCATGTAACTCAGCTGCTGTCTACTGCAATGCTGCCTCTACATAGTTAACCATATCAAAGTCCTTTTTTTAGACCAGTTTTGTTGCTGAGAAAACAGTCCATAGTCCTTTACCATAGTTATAATAATTTTGTGTCTGTGATGATGCTAGCTTGCCCTTTATTCTTCTCAGTTATTTTAGTCTTTTCCAATATTAGACAAAGCAGGCCTGTCTCACACTGTAGGTGCTCAGGACTCATATTGTTACCCTTGACATGATAAGCAAAGCAGTGCTATAAAAAGACTGCAAGAAAAAGTATTTAAAATCTGAACTAAAATTATTTTAAGAAATCCCTTATGTGAAGGAGAGATAGGTGAGTTCATTCCTCCCAGAAATAAGTTGAATTATATAACTTCTTTATCAAAGAAGAATCAGTCTGTCTGACATGTAAGCGAAAAGATTCCTCATTAATATCAGTTACTAACCACGTATTTCAGCATCACCAAAATGAGCTCAATCTGTCTTAAAATAATGAGGCAAAGTAATTTCTATGATGTCATATTCATGGTGCTTCTCTACTTCTTAGCCTGCTTTGTTCAAGGGACCATTTTGAAGTTCACTGGCAGGCAGTGTAAATCAAGATCCATCACAGAGGTTCATTTCTGGTTGTTGTCACAATTTTAGGCACAGAGACTCGCCATGGACCTGACACTGGTGGCTGTGGAAGGGGGTTCAAGGCTGGGCCTCAGCCACAGGTGCTGCTGGTCACTCACCTCTCTGAGGAGCTTTGGAGACCTTCCATAGCCCTCTGCACAGTGCTGGAAAAGCCCTTGGACAGGAGCCAGGATCTGCTCATTGCCGGGGGCTCTCGGGCCAGTCATACCTCTGGCAAAGGCACTATAAAGCTAATTAAAAGCCAGCAGCACTGGCATCTTATTTCTAGCAATTTCTTTGCCTGAATCAGCCATTATTGAGCATTAAAGGTAAAATCAATTCTATAAAGGTAAACAGTTTTGTAGTAATGTGACCATGACCTATAAAATGACAATCTGACATTAATTTTTAAGGATCATATATTCACATATGCTGTCATTGTAGAGCAAGTAACACGACTGGAAGTAGGCCTATGCATTTTGAGAATGCATTTACAGTTTAACATGCTGTTACAAATGTAAGGAGGCTCCTTCTCTCTCCTCTAATTTTTTTTTCACCAGCTTGACAGTTTTTCAAACATATTCACTGTCAGCCCTAACAACCTGTCAACAACTGCCATTATGTGAAAATTGCAAAGACTTGCTTGAGCACTGTGAAAACTGACAGACATGCCACAAGGATAAGTTCCTCAGAAACAGAGGGCTAAAACTTTTGAAAGGTGCTCCAGCCCTTCCAAGGCAAAATGAACAGTCAGATATCAGGGGAAAAAAACATACACTTGTCACATCTGATATCTATTTCTTTTCCCCTCAAATTGAGGTGTATGTGAAGGAATAAAACATAGATTAGGACAAACTGTGCAACTTACTAGAGTTGGTGCAATTTACCTCACTGTCAAGCAAGAGAGGCCAAATTTATCCACTGTGTAGATCTGCTGTGTGGCTGGTACGAATCCTGGGAACCAGGGATAAAAATTCACCCTCTTAGAGTATCTATAAATGAAATATAATTTTCTCTGTGTGACTTACTGTAAAAAAAAATCTCAGTTAAAGTTCACTATAATATAATATATTATAATATTGGTGAAGTGACCCTGCAATGCAATGTTGAGTTTGTAAGGCTTATTGTGTTATTCTGTACACAAATGTTAAACAGCTGCAATTGTGCTGACACCCATGAATTTGCTACCTTCTGAAACTGGTGTAATGGAGAGCATCTATGTCTCCCACTGAACCAAAATGGTTTGGTCAGGTTTGTGCAGGGAGAATAAATATGGGTGATCCACGGTGTGTAGGACAGTGCTGAAGTGTGTCCATGTTGTGTGCTTGTGCACCATGTGGGAGTAGCAGCACAGCCAGAGAAATCTTTGGGAGTTCTGCCCTCTGGACATCCTAGGGAAAGGTATTTTAAATCTTCAGTAAAGCCACTGGGAGATGGGCAGGACCAGTCTTCATTTTTGGCTTTCACCATCAATCCTCTGGATACCTTGATTTCTGAACATAAACCTGTATGCAGTAAGATGAAATTTGTATACATCCATGTTTGTTCTTTTAATTTAAAGACAAAAAAGCAACCCAGGGTCATTGAAGTTTTTCAGTGAATGTGTATGAAATGGCATGTGTATGACTGAAGGAAAATAGAGATATGAGTCTTTTATGTTACATACAAAATTTCAAAAATTTTGAAATTTACTAATTATAGTCTCATGGAAAAGTGGAAATACCTTTTTCCTATCTAAAAATGAACTAAAGAAATGTTTACTCTCTAAGTTTCATGCATTTGGAATCTATCTTGAAAACAATCCCTCTCAGTGAGTCTCAGAAGATGTTCAGCACCTTGCTGACTTACCCAGGAGAAATTGATAGTGATAGCGAAGCATGTCCCTGTGGACCAGTGTTGAATTATCAGCTCTTTCACATCCATGATCTTTGACCACAGGCAAATAATTCAACTCTTCAGTCTGTGTTTCTCAGCTGTGGGGTAGCATCATGATACTCCTTTGCCATTTGGGAACTGTGAGAATGAAGTTTGAGTTGAAGGTGCTGAGATCATGCAAGGATGAAGCAATAGAAATGCCTGGGCAATTAGATGAGGTGGTTGCTGTGTCTGGATGTTTATCAGAAAGGGGGGAGGGAGCGGGCAGGGACAAAAAAAAAACCAAAAAAATTTCAACCACAAACAAAGGCAACAGCAAGAACCTCTGGCAGTAATTTCTTTATTGTAATTCCCTGTAGGATCTGGCTGAGGTGTGCTTTGGGCCTTGGGCATGCTCTGTGTCTCTCTCTCAGCCCACAGTGGTGCATTTGCAGGCCCCCTTTCCCTGGTGGAGATGATTAACTCAGGGGGTTGTGCCCAGGGCAGGGCAGAGTCGAGTATGAGCTCATTTTGGTGTGGGCTTTGTTCTGAACAAGCCCAAGAGCATTTCCTAGGAAACATCTCATTTTCTTTAAATATTCTGTGATGCAAACTTAGAAAAGCCCTTCTAAAATATGCTCAGTAATAAACTAATGGCAACTCAGTTTACTTGCTAGCAAAGTGAGTAAGTAGCTAAGTCTCTCTTTATTCTTTTTTAATGATCTTTTCATTAGAAGATACTTAATTCCATGTTAACCTTAAGCTCAGAGTTGTACCATGTTGTGGTTCTCTAAAACAATGTTCTCTGTCAGGGAAGACACCTTAAGTAATCTGAAATAGCACAATTCTGAAAGAGAAAGAGGCCTTACACTTCTGTTTTAATTTATTTTTTTTATCCCTCATATTTTTTTATCCCTCATATTCTTTTTTATTTGCAATTGTAAAAATAAGAGTAATATTCATAGCATGCTCTTTTTTGCATATATTTTTCTTTTGGTTAAAAAATATTTTGAGCCTTTAACAACCCTTAGAGTAAATAGAAATTGAGGTATAATTATTTTGCTCTTGTAAGTCGTCATGTTTTGGTGTTTTTTATATAGACACTCTCCCACTAGTTCTTGCTATTTCTTTTTTTGGTTGATGTTTGCTTTTGCACTTGTGAGGTACTCAAGGAAAGGTTATTCATTGGTTTAATGTTTATCTGGTGGTCTAATCTTGGATCATAAGATGAGCTTAAATGAAAGCTTCAGTGATACTTCTATCATTTTTAATTCTAATTCTAACTGAGTCTAAGCAGTGGCAGCCTGTTGCAAGGCTTTGGTGAGCTCTGAGAAGACTGGCGAGATGGTCACCTAACCCTCAGGTCACCTTTTGGCTCTTCCCTTGGTCTTGCTGTTGTTCTTCAGCTGGAGATGGCTCAGGTAGTACATTGGCTGAAATGGGATCTGATTTTTATTAACAGGAGACTGCCCGTGTGTTTTGAGTGTCTTTCAGTGCATGTGGGAATATGTAAGGTTATAAATCACAGAAAGAAAACACTGTAGCATTTCAATAAAACATGCTGAACTAGAGTGTCTGGGACAGAGAACATGAGTGTTTCACTGCTTTCATGGAGCATAATAAGTCACTGAGAAGACAAGGTGCTTGTAATTTCTTGTTCTAATGTCTGGCATACTTGGGCAGGATTCCTATCCAGGGCTCCTACCCTGAGGCACAGGACCCGACACTTCAGAGTAGCCTCATTTCTCTTGAAGGACACAGGTTGAAATTTACATTTTGCCCTACATCAGGAAATTCTTGGCCTTGCTGTTCAGTGTCACAGGAAGTGATTGTAAATGTGTAAAAAAGCTTCCTTGACCATTGACTAAAAAATTTAGGTTACTTTCCTCCCAAACTGCTTCTTTTGGATCAATTTCTATGGTCTTGTTTTAATTTTGACTTTCTTAATCCACAAAAATATCCTGTAGAGCTCTTGGAGTTCTTGTAAATTAACTGCAGGGGTACCCAGGCCTGGCTGGCCCAGAAGAGAACATTGTACGCCTTTCATTTGCTGAGGATGGGTTTCATTTGTCCATCTGCACACATATATGAAGAAATATTGATTCCAAGGGTTCCAGAGATATTTGATGGCTTCAGGAAGGAAAGCTCATGTTTTTTTCATCCACCACCATTCCAGTTCATCTCTTTTAAACCCTACTGTGACTCTGGGGTTCAGGCACCAAGCATTACTTGTCTACCTCAGCCAGTCACTTTTGACATTCAGTGTACTTGATCTGGGGCTGGTAGTTTACTTCAAACGCTGTTCATATGAATGGGTCTGGCAGCTGGGAGACCGCAAAAAAAGTGCATGAACAGTGATTCTTGTTTTCTGTCTTCAAAACAGATCTATTGTCCTGTTTCTGCTGGCTGTTTTGAAGAGTCTTGACTTTGAAGCTGGAAAGAAATCATTATCTAAGTTGCACTCATTTAAACTTAAGGCCAGTGGTCTCATAACTGATCACTCACATTAGCCTTATGAACCTTCTCCATGGATGGGTGAGAAGAGTATTGCTTTATTGTAAGATGATTTAAATAAGGAAAAAAAAAATCTATGGGCTCTGAATGTGCAGAGTATATTACATGTATTTATACATGTTCCATCCGGCATCCCAGCTTGTATAATTTGATTATAGATCACAGCTCTTTCTTTTCTCTCTTGACCTCCTTTAGCCTGTGACATGCTCTGCTATCATTCTCTCATTCTCCTAGTACTTTCACTATTGAAAATACTATAATTTTCTTTTTCTTGCTGTCAGGTATTCAGTCATTTCTTTGTCCTGTCTTGGAGCTTAGACTTGGAAATTGAACTGTCTTGATTTTTTTTTTTTTTTTTTAAGAGATGACAACTCATGTTTATTTGATTTTAAAATTTATGCGGCAGGTCTTTCTCTAACACTCAGATCTCACCTAAAGCTTTTTCCTAAGGGTCTAAAAGTGCCTTTCAAAAAGGAAATCCCAGTTGTCTCTTGTTAACCCAGGGAAAATCATGATACTGAGGTGAATGCTCTGCTTAGAGAGAGGAAGGCTATCAGAGAGCACAAAAGCAGGAGAGGAAAATGTGATATTATTCAGTCACCTATGAGGACCACTGCAGGGGGAGGTTTCTGTGCTGAAATCACGTTGAGACTTGGACTGTAAACTGGCCATTACAGCTTGAAAACTCTTTCTTTCTGAGATTTGAATGGAGCAAATCAGTCCCATAGGTGAGATTTTGGTTGATGATCAGGCCAGAGACCAGAGCAGAGTGGAAAGGGACGAGGTGAAAAGGATGTGGTCGTATTAATTCAGTGCATCTTCAGACAAGCAGCACAAGGAGATTTATAGGACTGTTTTTGAAGGGGAAAAGTGGGTATGATAAATGGGGTAAGTCAATGTCAATTTGTGAAATTACACCTTTGTGTCACACTGTCAGTAACTTCCTCCTGCTATATTTGGCTGATTTTCCGGTAGCAGCGAGAGGGATCGAATGGTGACCAACCCACCTTTCCAAATGGCTAATTTAGGAAAGTAACACAAGAATTGGGCTGCAGTGAGTGAATCGTCTCAGATAAAGGTCAGAAATTACTGTCCTGTTTTAGCTAAGGATACTCGAGCTTTTTAGAAACAATTTCCTAATAACTTCCCTAGTGCATGAGGAGCCTTGATAGAACTGTGAAAAGGCAAGGAAGCAGAAGCAATCAGGCCAGTGCAAGGAGGGACTGGAGGCAGTTGTAGTTCTGGTGACACTGATGTCCCAGCAGTGCCTGGAGCCTGTCACTTTGGGTGCCATCTCTGGAGAGGTGCAGGCAAAGCTTTGCAGGGAGAGAAACTATGGGAATGTAAGAGTTTTGTAAGATCACACTGCAGGGCAGAACATGTGAGGATCCTGATCCCAGCAGCTCTTCCCATGAAACCTTCCCTTCCTGGTGGTGGTTCCCAGCCTGCTCTGTGTGACACTGCAGGTCTGAGGGATAGGGCTCAACCTGTCCCCACTAAGGAGTGCTCTGAGAGTTTTTCTTAGTGCAGTCCTGCTCTGCCAGGCTGTTAAATTTAATCAGTTTAGGGGTAAAATCAACAGAGATACTGATTCTGGTTAAATAATAAATGCCATCCCTGCTCAGGTTTGTTGGTTGCCTGTCGCGCCTCTCATGTGGGAGGAAAACTCTGCATGCGATTCTGTTCTTGATGTATTTATTTTTATGGTTTATGATAGTGTGTGGGAGTTTAGGGTTCTTTTTTAAATAAACAAGCAAAAATACTCTCCCCTGAAGAATTTTATATTCTGCATCGAGCAGACACAAACCATTGGGATCCAACGAAAGAAACTCTGGAGAAACTTGGATAATGAGGACTTTCTGAAGGAAAAGTAGGAGATTTTGATGAGAGAGGAGGGGGTGGCTTTTTGATTCAGAAATAGGATATTGGTGGAACATCTTAGACCAACCCACTCAATACTGCTGTGTGCAGACACAAATGTGGATCTTGTGGAGCAATTGCCCTGGTTTTGGTATCTGCCAGTGATGAGTCTCTGAAGAAATAGTCTTGAGTTTTTTGCTGTTGTAGTAACAATTTTTGACTCACTCTATGAAGTCCATTAAATTATGCATGAGATGTGCATTTTGCCCAGTTTGAACTGTCCACACTAATGGAAGCACTAATGTTAGATGAATGGTGTCCTCAAACTAATGTGGTTCTTAACTGGTGAGCAATAGGCTGTCAGGGTGAAATGCAGGAAGCCTGAACACGTGGCCATGTGATGAAAAAGGGTGGTGCTGTGGACCTGTGTGTGCTGGAAAACAAATAACTCCAGGCCACTCTTAGACAAATAAACAAATACTTTGAGTAGCCATATCCTGCTTGGATTAATGGATGTAAAGCTATCAGAGTGTAATGTAGGTAGAGAGAAGCTTTTTCTGCCTCAAACTGTGGTGGGGTTCAAGAAATGAAATCTCAGACTCTCCTACCCTGAGATCCAGCAGGAGACAGGGTCTGATGGAGCCCAGGAGACCTCAGTTCTCAAAGACACTTATTTCCATGCCACATAAACCAGGCCTTTTTTTCAGCCTTTGGGGGACTCTGCTGGCTCAGCCCATATGGTGAATGGCAACCTTTGATTTGAGAACAACTGCACAAAAATATTCCAGTGCTCAGAAGCATATTGGGCAGCAAGGCCTGAGGAGGAAGCCCAATATGCTGTTAAACAGCTGTTTATTTACAGGAGAGTGATGAGATTAAGAGTGGTTTTGTATTTTCCTCTGGACTTGTGCTGTTGCAGGGTTTCCTCACACAACTCAAGATGTGCTGTGTGGTTTGACAGGCTCCCCTGCTTTGCTCTCTGTAATTGTGAATGTTTTGGGACTGTGTTTATTTCAGCTTTTTTTCCTTGCACACATGACTTGTGAGGTCCCTGCATGAGGCCAGTTGTGTTTCTTCTCAGCAAACTGAAATAGCACATCCAGGGACTCCTTAATACTTAACAAAAGCTTGAGTGCCCTCCTTCCCTTCTGTTACTGCAAGGATTTCATGTGGAGGGAAGAATACAGAAGAGCAGGTGAAGGCTTAAACTGTAAAAGCTTTAGTTTATTCACCAATAACATTATAAACCTGGATTTAAACCAATATTTTTGTTGTTCGGAGAATTTTGCTATACTTCAATATTTATGAGGTTTCATCTTGAGCCACTTAAGGTAGGAGCATATTTCACTGGTAGAGAAAAGCTGAAATTCTCAATTGTAGTTGGAGTCCTGGAGCTAAAACTTTAAGAATCATCCTGGGTGGCAAAATTCCCCCAGCAGTTATGGGAGTCATTGGGGAAGTGAATGTGTTTGCTGTATTCCATCTCACTTCCTGTTTTTTTAGTAACATCAGTATTGACTTTCTGTGCTTTTTTGTGAGAAAAGTCTTAATTTGATGGAGTATTTTAATAAATAGAATGTCTAAAAGGAACAACTTCATGCAGAATGAATTGTTCTCAGGATAAAGCCTGTGCCTTTATCAGCCACTTTTATAAGCCCTCTCCTTGTGGGGTATTTCCCCACTGGACCAGTTTTTCCAAATGGATTCTTCTTTTGTTTATTGTTATATTGGCTTTGTGTTAGTGAGCTACTACTTGAGGATTTGCAGGTTTTTTCCCCTCTTTTTTCCTTACTTTTTTTCCACCTGTATCTCTGCTTCAATCACAAGTTATTTTCAGAAATGTGGTAACTTTGATTACTTGATTTTTCAGAGATTTTTGGCTCCCATTGTTCCTTAAACTCACCTATATAGAAGACTCTACTACTCTGTGTTTTAGTGGGTTTCAGATTTACCTTTGTGTCTGGGCAAGGCTGAGAGGGGGCAGTTCAGACATACAAGAAAGTTTTAAAAACACTTACCAAGATGATTTTCTGGGTGATTTGTAGTTGGATTCCTGAAAGTTCTCTTACATGGTTCAAGAGGGGCAGATTCTAAAGTGTGTTTGATTCACTGCTTTTCATGGGCTCTGAGGGAACACATCAAATATATGAATTCAGGACTGTAGCTCTTGCTGTCCTTCAGTGGAACTTTGTATCCTGTATCATATTGGTTTTAAGAAAAAGTTTATGATAATTACATATGACATTGAACCTGACTTTATAAATGTACAAAGGAATATGTATCAGCTTTTACTGCTATTGTGTAGCTAATCAAGACATCTAAATACAATTTGTAAAATAACCTTCTCATTTTATGGGTAAAAGTGGCAGAGCAAAATAAAATAGCTTCTGTTTTCCCAGTGTCTTTGACATGGAAGAAGCAGGAGATTGCAAAGGTCATGGAAACAGTTAAACCACAATTTAAGACAGTGGTTTTGCTCTCCTTATTCTGTTTTTCTAACCTTGTATTTGCAGTTATTTTTTCAGCTGCTTTGCTTTAGAATCCCTGAGATAAATAATAAGAGGTGTGGTAATATCCCTGCTGTTAAAACAGTATCAGCAAATAACCCATGTGAGCCCAGGCCTTTCCTTGTTGAGAATCCAAATTTCAGAGGAGATGGGAGGTTTCTACAGCTCTGTTGTTCACAGCAGCAGTGTGTGCACCTAGAAGGATCCTGTGCCTGAATTTTTTTTTTCCTTTTTTCCCCCTTGGGAATCTCTTCAGTTTAGGTAAAGAAAGCAAAGTGTTCTGATGAACAGCAATTGAAAAAGTAAAAAAGTAATAAATTAAGTACCCGGGTGCTGTGCTTTTCTCAGCAATGATGGAAGTCAATTTTGGAGGTTGCAGTGGGGTTTATAAATATCAGTGGACAGACCTGGGTTTACACAGACTTTTTGATTTTTTGCTTTATTTACAGGCTGTCAAAGTGTAAAAGGGGAAAATAGAGAGTGGTCATTACCAGCAGCAAACCTAAATAAATTGCTGCCATGCTGTGGGTCAATAATACCTGATTGGTAGAGTCCTGAAAAGCTGGAGAATAGAATTAAAATCCTGTGTGATTTGGTTAAACTTTGCATCTAGGCAGATCATGGACTTGTAGACTTCAGTACAGACATTGATAAGATAAAGATTGTTTTACAGCCCTAGAAGGGTGCAGGGGATGCTTCAGCAACCTCTGTGAGAACAAGGTTATTGCTACAAGGAATTAAAATTTTATTCCAGACTTGTATGACTAAACAGGATGTGCAGATGAATTTAACCACATATGAGGCCATCTGGGATGAAAATGGTGGAAGTAATGGATAGAGAAGTGGCAGGCAAGGAAGGTATTTGAATTTCCTCAGCAGAAACATGAAGTGATGATGAAAAAATAAGTTGATCTGTTTTTTTTTGACTTCCTGCATCTCTCACAGGAGAACACAGCATTCATAAGGAATTTGAGTAAGATGAGGAAAGTCTTGAGGCAAGTTCAGGAGTGGCTTTCCATGCAGAGCAGCACCTGCCCAGTGTAGGCAATATGGAAATATTGAGTTGGAATTATTTGGCACACAAAATACTGGAGCCAAATGAGATATAGGGGTCAGTAGAATTTTGCAAGTATTGCAATGAACACCTGTGTGTTTCCCAAGCAGCATCAGTAATGCCTAGAGAACAAAAGCAGCAATTCCCTAGTCAATGTTCTGTGGCTCTAGTAATCAAGGAATGCCAAAAATTAGAAATTAAAAGTCCTATTAGTTCATCTCCCCCTATAAAGGGATGTTTCCTTTGTTATGTATGATGGTAATTAGCTGGCCTGCAAGGGGAGGAAGTGTGAAACAGCAGAGATTTAAAATAGTGATGGAGAGGCCAGAGCTGAGAGGATGAAACTGCAATTGAGGATTATCAGGACTGAGAGCTATGGTTTAGTACTTCCCACCTCCAAAACATTGCGTAGATATTAACCAATTAATCTTCACAAATGAGCCATGAAAATGATCAGTGGCTTTGTTGAAATCCAAACAGTGAAATCATGTTTCAGATTTAGCACTTAATGTTCCCAATCTTACGGCTCAGACAGGAGAGGAAGAGTCTGAGTCTGAGATTTCAGGAGCTGCTGGCTCCAGGTGAGTTCCAAACCCACCATGATGTTGCCCAGGGGTGTCTGGCTGGAAGATCCTTTCAGAGGTTTAAAGGCAGCAAGGACTGCCTAGTCTGAACTGTAACATAAGCTGTACAATTTCATTTGTGATATTCCTTTCAAAGTTCTTTTGCTTGTGGTTGAGCTAAAGCACATCCTTTGAAAAGAAGGTTTTGGGTTTAGTGTTCTAGAACATAAGTGATTTGCCACATTTCTTAAAAACTTGTTGAAACAACTAGCTAGCTTTCCTCCCACTCTCTTTTTTGAAGTAAAGCAGCAGTAAAGGGGAGATGTTTAAAGACTGAAATAATTGCTCCTTTCTATGTGGATACTGAATTATTTTTGTAACACCTCTACTGCTTGTCTTACAAGGCCAGAAATATAAATATTACACTCCTGAATGTTTTCCAGATCTCTTTTATACCATCCCAGAAACATTCTGGCTTTTCCCAGCATTTAAAAAATTATTTTTCAGTTGCAGTGCTATGGCTTTGGAGCTATAACAGGTGTGTGTGTGTGTTTTTTTCAATTCTGGGATTTGCTCTCGAAGAAAAATAATTAACACTGGCAGGAGTTTGATTGCATTAATTCACAAAAAGAAACACCCAAACGATAAATCCATAGTGGGAGAACTGCCCATATGTTACAGATTGGCTTAACATGGATGAGGCATTAAATAAACTAAGTCTGAAAAATAAAAACCTTATCAGCTTTATTAGCGTTGAACTCTGTGGCTTCCACTGGGGCTGACACACTTAATTAAAGATGCTCTGGTCTAATTAGGTTGCACATCAAAAATACAAATACAAGTTGGATTTTTTAAAGACCTGTCTGAGTTCCAATTCCCAACGTTGTGAATATTTATTTTATTCAGTTACTCTCCACCTAGACCAAATGTTGTTAGTTTAGCTAACACAAAAATACAGGGATTGGAGTATTTAGATTTCTTGCACTGAATGAGGCTGGCTCAGATCCTGAATGTCTATATATCTGAGGAAGACAAGTGTAGGCAAGGGAGAAAGATGACTTTATTTTGAATTTTAAATCATTATCTGATTCCTTTGACTGGCATAATTCTATTGGTGACTAGGTCATGAAGAAATCCATGGCCTTCATTTGTTTTCCTACCTGTGGGATTGATTCCCCTGTGGGTCCAGTCCAACCTCCATGGAGGTCAGTGGGACAACTGCCATTGATTCACAGAGGATGGTTCAGAATCAATGGGAATGCTGTGTGTCACAATGGGGAGTGTTCCTTCTTTCTGCCATCTCCTGTGCTTTAAAAATGGAATTCTCCTTCTGTCAAATGAGGCAGAGCTGTCATATCCTGTCATATATTCCCATGATTTTCTCTGTAGGCAAGGTTGAGCTTGGAAGTCTTTGATTCAGCCTCTCTTTTTCCTCTATTTAGTTATTTTTTGATTGATATGGAACTCTGTAACCTTTCCAGCCTTTTGCTGCCAATTTTTAAAGGTTTTTTTTCCTTTAATTTGTAAATTTATAGTTTTCCTTTATGAAAGTTGCAGCTTCCTCTGACATCAGTGACTTCTTGTGATCTTGTGTCAGGACAGCCCCAGGTTCACCTCCCATCTACCAGCAATAATTTTCATTCCTGATGATGGCATTTGTCAATCCTAAATCACTGTGAACAAAATGCTGCTATTTCTAATGCCTAACCAGATAATTATTGCTCAGCCAAATGCACATTGGCTGGCAATAGGTATGACATGAGAGCATTTCTAAACATTTTTGTTAATGGAAAATGGAAGCTCATACATAGCCTTTCAGCATCCATCATTGATTTCTGGTCCTGTTTTGGTAGCTTGAAATAATAAGTGACACTTGGACCTCCCTCAGTGGCAGATGTGGGAGGGATCAGCAGCATGAGGCCTGGAGCTCTGGTTGATTTTACTCAGTTTGTGAAAATGGACACCTAGAAAGAGCTGGGTGGCCAAAGTGCTAAGTCTGGCCTCATTTACAACTGTGAACACAACAATATTTCCCAAATATTTTCCCTGTCACATCCTATTGTGGAGGTGTTTTGCTTTTGCACATTCAGTGTTAACATTTGTTGCACATTGTGTTAACATTAATTTTTCTTAGCGTGGTCTCTTTCTGGTCACTGTCTGCCTTTTGCAGTTTACTGCAGCGGGATTGGTTGCTGGAACAGGATTTTGGAGTAATTTAAAACTGTTTTTTGAGAAAGGAGACAGACAATTCTGATGTATTGAGAGTGACTTAGTGCTAAATGGAGTGCAGCTCCAGGCTGCCTTGAGCTATTTTGGCTTTGTTTCCTGCTTTGCTCATTGTGTGTATGTAGCTGTGTGTGTACATCCCTACAAATTCAGATCCACCCTAGAGCTGAGGAAAGCAGCTCAGTCTCCTTGCTCAAACACTGAGTACCTAGAGACAGCTGAGTGCTATAAGTGGATGTGATGTCTCAGTGGCTGAGCTACTCTTTTCAATAATTTCTGCTGAACAAACCTGCACTACTGACACAGGCTGTCCCCACATTCTGTGCCCTGTAACTGAGAGCAGTTTCAGGATCCACATTCTGTGTTATCTGCCTGACTCAGGCCATAAATACAGCTACAGTGGGTGCTCCAAGGCAGTGGGACAGAGGGGAGGGACATTCCTGCCAGGAGCCATCCTGTGCAGACCCTGGAGAGCATCACCAGCCTACCAAGGGCTTACCTGTGTGGGCAGGGGGTGGCACCTGCCAACGTGGTCACCCCTGCTGCTTTCAGGATCCTCTTTGCTTGGGGACCAGGCTCATGATTTTATTTTTCTCACACTGGGTAGTACAGAATGGCAAGCAGCTGTAATCAGGGCTGTGATTTGCTGCTTCCCTCGGTGTTCTGCTGTCTTCAGGCTCTTGAGAGAGGGAAGGTTTGGTGCATAAATTGTGAGCCATGACAGGGAGTGTGGCCTTGTGTGTTTTACTGTTGGTATCAGCCACCGCAGAATGGAGTGGCAGCTTTATCAGGGAATATCCAGCATTTTTTTTCAGATGAAGTTAGACATTTAGGAATAGATGCACCTCTTTCTACTTTCTGAACATACATTTTCTTATGGCACCTTACAGAGCTCATTTTAAACCCTGCTTCAGGGCAAAAATATTTATGGCATACTTTAAATAAAACATATTATGTGTTTTGTACAAACATATGTATCATTGTCCCCCTCGCTGGAGCTGATATAATTTCTGACACCAAGTGCTGTGCCTCATGCAAAATTCATGACATGTCATTGAATAAGAATGAATGTTCCTTTAAAATACAAGCTTTCCAGCCATGATAACCACTTAGTTTTCAGTTTCAGGAACCAAAACCATTCCTTGCTGTGACTGTTTGAGTGAAACACAGTGTCAGTGAGTGGCAGCTTCAGAGTCTGGTGGCAGGTTGAGCATGGTTTTCTCCTGCAGATGGTTTTTTTACTTCTAAGCCAATGGTATTTGTGGATCTATATTCAAGGTAAATCATCCCTTAGAGTAGCAATGGTCAGTGAATGTTTGTCTCACTTGTGGATATGTAAGCATCCCATTGTTGAAAGCTTTCAATATTGAAACTCTTAATTTCTGGTTCTTATTTATAAAGAGAGAGGAAAAAATAGTTCTGCCAACAACAACCATGTGGTGAAAAATTACCATAAAATCAAAATGTGCTGCTGCAAGATGTTACAGGCATAAATTAAAGACTGAACTAAGACTGAGGGGAGACTCATCACAGTTACACACCTTCCTCCTGAAGGGAAGGGAGGGGCAGGCAGTGATCTCTGTAGGACAGGACTGAGGGAATGGTCTGAAGTTGTGTCAGAGGAGGTTTAGGTTGGATGTTAGAAGAAGGTTCTTCCCCCAGTGAGTGCTGGGGCACTGAACAGGCTCCCCACGAAATGGTCACAGCCCCAAGGGTGCCAGAGCTGCAGGAGTGTGGACAGCACTCCCAGGGACAGGGTGGGATTGTTGGGGTGTCTGTGCAGGACCAGGGGTTGGACTCAATGACCTTGTGGGTCCCTTCCAACTCAGCATTTTCTGTGATTTTTGTGAATCTGCTTTGTGCTTAGCACTCTGCAAACAGCAGAAGTGGTCATCAACCTCAAGGATGAACAAAATGAACAAATAAAAGAACACAAAGATAGCGGAGAAATAAATGCTGAGTCGAGAGGGAGAAAAAGACCCAACAACAAAACAAACAACAAAGCCCAGCATTTTGGAGGGGGGAGAGACAAGAGCTGAGCAATGCCAGGCAGTGTCTTCTGGAGAGCACCTGAGCTGGTTTGGGCTCCTCTTCTCAGTCCCCAAAGGCAGCAGGGAGGTGCTATTGGTCACTCCTGTGTCTGTGGAGCCAAGGAGCAGTGCTTAGGGGTTCATTCTGCCAAGGAGCAGTGCTTAGGGGTTCATTCTGCCAAGGAGCAGTGCTTAGGAGTTCATTCTGTCAGCTCCTCAGCAGCTTCATCTCTGCTGCTGTGGTGAGGGTGGTGGAGAGTCGCCCTTAGAGGTGACTTCAAGGCCACAGAACAACATGATTACATTTAAACCAGCTCAGGGGGTGATTAAAGCTTAACTTTAAAAAGGAAATATGAGTTAAAAATTAAAGATTAGAAAATCAAGACTAGGTTTAAAATAAAAGCACTGTCCTTGCCCCTTCCTGGCCCAGCTGTGCCATTCACAGGGTGTGATTTGAGGTGCTTGAAGAGGCCTGGGACGTGGATTCTTGCAGGGAAAGTGGCTTCCTGTGTGGCTGGCAGGCACTGTGCATCCATGGTGATGTCTAAGGGCATGTTTTGGATCACTTTGAAGGCCCAGTGCTGTGACAACTCCTGCCCCTCCAAACCACTCTGGGGTGTTGGTGAAACACAGCCAAGCTCATTGAGGGCCATTAGCTGTAAAGGCTGGGAGTGTTGTCTCTGACATGAGCAGCAACATCATCTCCTTGTGCAGGAAATCACTGCTCTGACACACCTGGCTCCATCTCCCTGCCATTAAACCCATTAATACAACAAATGGCATTTGGTAGTAAATACGTGTCACTTCCATGATTTTAACTGGTCTTTTGATTTGTTTCCCATTTTATGTTGTTTAGACAGACTGATTTAGACAGTTAAAAATCCACTTAACCATGATACATTGTGGCTGCCTGACAGACAATAACATTGATATATATGACTAGATGAGTCTCTAATTAGATTTTGGCAGCACTGTCACAGTCAGGGAAAGTTTCCACAAGTACTCCATTGAAATATTGTTTTATGCAACCTCATGGAACAAAGACCATTTCTAATTAAGCAGGTCCCCTCAAAAAGATGTTAAACTTAATGTCATTTTTTTAAGTGGCCTCTGCCCTTGCAGTGTCTGCCTTCTCAAATATACTCTTTGGTAGCATGACTTAAAATACTTATTTAAAAAACTACATAAAGCAGATAAAAATAGGTTAAAAAATGATAAGTGAAGCTTGCCCTGGATGTTATATTTAAAATTAGTTGTAAACATGGAAGAAGCAGTCATTTGATCATTGTTCTTTATATAGGAAAGGAAAATGTAGAATCAGGGACTGATTATGTGATTATATAATAATATTAATATTCTGTAATCTCAGCTTTTATGAACACTTCAAAGTAACTATAGAACCGAAGAGACTATTAAGCAAATGGGAAACCTATTTCCAATAACATCTCTCTAAAATACTTCAGGTGGATACCAGTGCAATATAAATGTGATATAAGTATATAGAGCTCTGCTGCAGTTAATGGAGATGCAGCTCATCATCTTCTGTCCTCCAGACCTGCCCTGGGGGTTGGAATCTGCATCCCTTGGCTTCACACTTGCCATGGCTGCTGCACTTGAAAGATGTGAAAGGGGTGATCAGATTCCTTCTTCTGGAGCTGGCATCTTGGTGAGGTTTCACCATGATTGTAGAGGGCAGAGCACAAGATCTGGAGTGTAACCTGGGAGTATCCAACTCACCCACTGGCACAAGTTAAATACAAGATTTCCTTATGGATGTTCACAGTTCAGGGAAAAATAAACAATAAATGTACTACACCTGTATCCTGGCATTTAATGAATAGAGATCCCTTTGTTCCTAAGGAGATGTTGAGACATCTCTAATGATGCTGTTGGAGTTGTGTGTGTGGATGAAAAAATGTGAATTTTTTTCTTCTATGTGAAGAAAAAAAATGAGTGAAGGAGAGCAATACTGTGGGAAGGGCCAGGATGTCTGGAGTACATTGAATATTGAATATTTTCAAATTGCATCAATTTCAATGATAGCAGGCCTTTTTGTTGTTGTTGTTGATGATCCTATAGAGATGAATCCTCTAATAAGCAAAACAAGGGCTGTTGGACAGTCATTGATGTCTTCAGGAATTTTGTCATTAATTGCAAGAAGTGCAGAATTTGACCTGGTTTTCTCTATACACATCACTGAGGAGGTCAGTCTGTGCATTTGCCTGTGCAAAAAGGTTACTGGAATAATTTCAAGTGTGAAAGCAAAATGTGTCATACCGATGTCCTGTGTGGGTACATGGTGCCCTTTAAAGCAGAGTCAGGCTGTGGCTTATTTTCATACAAAATAATACACGTCAAAATACAACTGGCAATTTCCTGTTCTCACTCCATCTGTATTAATTTCAAAAGTGAATGGCAACTGCAGTATTTGAGAAGACTTGCTCCTCTCCCATACCAATTCTGTACAAAACTATATTTTTCCATATATTTTTGAGGTAGTGAAGTGTAGTAAACTCAGAAAACAGATTAATTTCTTTGCAGAAATAAGTTCTATGGACCCTGCAACATGGTGATCAACTGAGCTAAAATACTAAATATCCTAGAACTGCAAGAAAAAGGTAACTACTTACCTCTGCTCTAGCCTTTGATTTGTGAGGAAGACTTGGTTGGGATCAGCTTGTAACACCCAAGGAAATAGAAGCTTTCCATGCATGAGTTTTAAGGGAGAACACTTGGCACCTACTGACTTACTGCTGTCATGGTAAACCTTGCCAGAAGAAAAATACACCCTGCAGAGCCGTTTCAGGTGACCATTTCTGGGATGTTTAACTCATGTTCTAGTCGCCCCTCTCTGTCTCCTCCTTGAGCTCTAAATTTATTTCCTTTGGAATTTAAGTCCTGTTTCAGGGCAGGAGCTTAATTTTCCTCAATAACCCCAATTTGCCTTTAGCAGTAGATCTGATATCTTCTCTACTGATGGAAAAGATAGGAGGCTGTTAGCACTGGTATATTTATATTGTGCTAATGGATTTTAACCCTCTTACTGAGCTGTGCTGATGGTTTAAAATAATGACTAGGCAATAAATTTTTACTGGGACAGGTGTACAAATAGTACCCAAAAGAGAGTGGTGCTCAGGGTCAGTCTATGAAAAGAATGGTGTCCCAGATTATAGTGCAAGATGAAACTGTTTCATATGCTGGTAAATCCTGACAACACATGGTTTTAGCTTGAGCCACCAAGACTTATTTGCTATCATTAACAAGATCCACATGTATCCAGTACTCCGCTCCATCTGAGTCAGAGTCATCTTGGCTTCTGTTTCAGAGCTATTCATCCAAAGGGAGCAGGAGTGTCTCTACCACCCATGGGCTCCAGGGGAACCAAAGCTGCACCCAGGAAAATCCTGGTCTTGTCCTGTTTGTTACAACCCTCTGCTATTTCCAAAACCTCCATGTGACTCCTGGAATTCCTGTTTTGGCTGTACCAGATGTGGATAGTGGGAAAACAATTAATGAATCCTGACTTCAGTACAGGACAGCATAACTAACTTGTGCTGACTGATGTCTTACTGTTATTTGGTAGCAATGTTTTTTTCCATAGTGAAGACACTTTTCATAAATACTTGCTAGAAAATTTTAAAAAACACCAAAAAGTTTTGTTTTACATTATTTCTATTTTCAGCACCACACTTGAGTTTTCTTACTAGAAAAAGTCAGATTTTGTCTTCACGGTTTAAAAAATGTCTGCACTAAACCAGCTCTGATATTCACACTTCAGCATCTGCTTTCCAACAAATCACACTATTTATTTTTGAATAAATGAATAAAGAATGTGGAGCAGAAAGTGCAAACTGAGTAACTTGAAACCAGATGTAAAAATCCCCATGATGTAAAGTATGAGCAAATGGGTAGGTGCTTTTGACCCAAGTGGTTCATCACCTGTTTAAATCACTAACCAAGCTCCAGTGACATTTCTGTACCTGTATAGTATTCTGCTGGCATTGACTAGGTTTGTGCTACATGAAATTTGAAGAATCCAGGAGCATTTGTTGGTTAAACAGATAAAAGTTCTGAGTTCTGTAGTCAAATGGAAGCTATTACTTCGCTTTCAGTGTGATGCAATCACACAACAAAAGTTGTGAAGAGAGCAGCGTCACTGCAAAGGCTGGGTGCTTCAGTGGTACTCTTAAATACCAGTATAGCTCACACTTTTCCCCCTCAGGACACCGGGCTTGTGAGATAATAAATACAGCACTTCAGCATGCAATAAAACACTCATCAGCTGTCAAATGTAGGATTCACCTACCCCGCGTTCTAGTGTGGGTTTGGAGGAGCAATTAAAAATTCTCAAGCCAGCAGTGAAATAGTTTTATTCTGTACTTAGCTATCACAGTGTCAGAGACAGTCCACCTATGGAAAAGGTGTCAATCTGGTAAAATACGTAGTTTACCTCTTGTTAGTGTTTGTATGTCTTTCCAGGTATCTCTTTTTGTTTGCCTTGTTATTGCTGTACAATTGTGGACATCCCATGACTGGTGTTTGAGTTGGTTATAATGTTTTCTTTCTTCTGGTTAAAGTGTAGGGAGAAGTGGCTGTTCAGTCCAAGGTCTTGGATTTTAAATGAACAGGGAGCTGTTCCTTCATTTGTCACTTCACACCTAAATGACAAGCTATGAGCATGGAAAAGGAAGGTAGCACAAGGGTCTTTGTCAGCAAATAGGGACATCCTTCAAATTGTAGCTTTGCTAAGAGTACTTGGCTGTTATAAAGTATTGTCTACTCAGTAATTCAAACCAATTTACCTCTCTTGAGCTTTTTGGTGTTCTTGTGCATGAGGAGATGACACTTTCTGATTTTGCAAATAGGTCTGCAGAAGAACAGGACCTGGGGAAAGCTGAGTGTCTTTCTCTCTTCCAGAGGCTATCCCTGTGGCAGGCAGTGGGTTCCCAGGGCAGGTGCCATGATGTGACAACCCTGATCCCTCAGCCTCCTTTTGCTGTTTACCTTTAAGCAAGGTGTGTCTGGAGTAATTGATGATGAGCAGAACAAGTCTGTTCTAAGCAATTTCAGGTGAAAAGACACAGCCAGAAAAACAAGAGATGCTTGAAATGAACTTAATGTCCTTAATCCTTCTTTCCCATCAGAGTGATTTTCTTTCTTTTTTGTCATTTCAGTAGAAAATTATCTTTAGGGGAGATCAGAAGGAAGAGGAAAGAACAGAAAGGGTACAGCTGTATTTCTCCATGGAGAACTCTTCTGAGATGGGCACAGGGGTGAAAAGAAGGAAAAAATGCTGTCCTTGGATTGGCAAGTGTTGCCAGCGTGGTGGTCGGTGGATGTTTTCCACATGTGTACGTGAGGGCAGCAAGGATCCTGGAGCTTGTTTTTCTTCTGTGTGCAGCACAGCACGTTGGCCTAGATTTTATTGCTGTGACCTGAACTCATCTTTGTACCATGGGGGAAATACTTGCAGTGCTTTACAGATCTCAGGGACAGTCTCATTTTCTCAGCACAGAGCTAATATATCAAGCTAATTTACTGCCGTGGTGTGTTGCAAAGCCTATATAATATTGAGTAAACATTGTTGGCTTATACATTAACTGTAACTAAAACCCAGTGCAAACTTTATTCTGGCTTCAGGATTTTCCTTGAAGGAGTGACTAAGAAAAGAAGCACAGACTTTTTTTTCCTTTCCCTCCCTTTTTTCTTTTTTTGCAGCGAGGAAACTTTATTCTTAAACTCGGCAGTTCTCTTAATTCTAGGTCAAGTGGAAGGCATGGCTAGGAGCTTTCTGTGTGGCTCACTCAATTGACTCCTTTTCTTTGTCAAGATTCCTTGGTGGTGTTTAATGTGGTTTCTTTTTCCTGTGTGGTGTGCAAATATAACTGAACAAATAAGAATCTAGATGTCTGTCTGCTTGGAAACTTAGTAGAGCTGCTAGGGCTTTGTATGGCTAGGGATTATAATGTTTTGGGTGATCTAAGAAAAAGGAAATCAAATACTTAGTTCATTGAATTTATGTGGGAATCCTTCTCTGAGGATCATAATGTGCTTTACTATCAGAATTTAATTACAAAATAAAGCACTTGTGTAAATGAACATTCTTTAAGAGAAAGGATACTACCAAGATATTTTATTTTGCAAAAATCAATATTTGTCTTTTTATAGGTTAAAACCATTAAAATTTGATGAAAGAAATTGTGATAATTTCCTATGGTTCTCAGTGATCCAGATGACTGAAGTTGTATCAGTATCAGACTTTTTCCCTCCAGTATATGCATTTCTTAATTTTACAGTAATCATGTGTTCCATTTTGTATGGGACTTTCCCAGTTTCATATGTGATACTGTCCCAGTATCCTGGGAGCATGAAATAACATTAATCAAAAAGTGTAAGGGCTTTATTTGTATTCAGGGCATATTGCTCTGCTGAGTAAAATTTGTTCTGGCTTAACTGTGAACAAACTTTTCAGTGGATGAGAGTTAATCTTATTGAACAGTGGTAGGAATAAAAAGAAAAACATCATCAGAGCTGGTGTTTTGCTCAAAGTGAATATTAATGTCCCCTCTTCTGTGTTTCATGATAAACTCATTGCATTACTGGAAAAAATTCTCTCCCATAAGAAAGAGCCAATTGCCACGCACAAGATAGATTCTGACTATAGGGACAGCAGCATTTATTCCTGAAAAACAATCCCATGTGTCTTCTGCAGGAGTCAGGGAACCTCCAAATAAATCACTGAAAAACATCGCACTCCTTTGTTTCTAACATTGAATCACTTTTAGTCCCACCAGGTTTTTGACATGGGGCAAATTTCAGTGGAAGGAGCAGTTACAGACTTTCTCTCTCAACTCTCATCCTTCACAGGAGTTTGCTGCTGCTGGGGTCAGATGTGGAAGTGTCACAATATGGGCTGTGATGCTTTTAGAGCTTGCTGCAGAACAAAAGATCATTTCTCAGTGTTTTTCTTGCACTGTGGGGAGGGAAGGAAGCAACCTCTGTGCTGTTTTCTGTTCGTTCTTCAAAGGAAGCCAATTGAATTGTGGTTTTGGTTTTTATCAAGTGCAGTCAATAGAAGATTCTTATGTTGAAGATGGGTAAATGGATTACATAGAATCTCATTTTTACTACTTTTTGAGATATGAATTAGACATGGACAGGAATTTTGGTGTAGGGGGTTTTTGTATGCTACTTAATTTTTTGATTGAGTCTGGGGATCAGAGTTCTACAGTGGATCAAGAGTCTTTTTGTTCTTGCCTAAACCAGGAGCAAATGGATACTATAGATCTGATCTAAATCCAGTGAGGGCAATGGAAAGGCTGCCATTGACTCTGGGATTTGATCAGGTGCCTGTTACAGTCTGTGTTTTTATATATATATAAGCAAAACTCTGGAGGAAAACTCCGTTTCAGACTTCATTACAAGCTCCAAATTTGTACTTTTCTTTTTAGATCTTGCTTTTGGAAACTGTTATTGTAGTGTAAAGAAGTGTATAGATAATGTTTGATTCATTCCAACAACAAGAAAAATTACTACTTACCACCAAAGAAAGAAAGACAAGGCAGCCTTTACATGCAGCCATGACTCCATTGCATTTTCTTCACCAAGATTGCTGAATTTCAGAGATCTGCTTTCCCAGTGCTTGGGAATCAAAAATTTCCTATGTTTTTGTAGCCTTGTTAAAGTTTCAAAAACTTTAATGAGTTGAAAAGAGCTTTTGAGAAGCAAAGTCATATCATGATGGAACTAGAGCATTACTTATATGTTCTGTTTCCCTGTCCATAACTTTATTCATTCAGTTACCATTCTTCTCATCATTTTATGATCATCTAGCAACCTTTTACAATGCCAATTGGATTTTTCAGGTAAAGCCACTAATTTCGATTGTACAATAGAAATCAGCTTTCAATGGTATTTCAATTAACCTTGCTATTAAAGAAATTGCTTTTTGCCAATACTCAATGGTTGGTTGACATTCAGAGAACACACAAGTCCTTTAATACAATCTGTATTGAAAGAAAAATCTGCATTTGTTGTCTTTGAACTAGCTTCTTGTAGTTTGGGGAGTTTTCAATATAGCTGACACACAGCAGGCTGAAAACAAATGCACAAAGTATTTTGAATTAAAAGCTTTCAAGCATTCTATGCTATATTATATATTCTATTTTGTTTGGGCATAAATCCTGTATTGGATGTCTTTTTTTGTGGATGATGTCAGTTATTTACTGAAGCCACTGCTGTAAATAACACACGTTTCTTGAGGTGCAGACAAGCTGCCAGCAGTGCAAATCCATGAAAAGGTCTATATGGGGAACAAATGAACAAAACATTTTGGGACAGAGTCTGAGACTTTTTTTTCCCAGCAGGATAAAGACTTTGAAGGATTCTGGTGCTGGATTTCCCACTGGAGGGATGGCATTTGTAAGCATGCTGTAAATTTTAATTGGGCCTTACAGTGAGAAATATTTGGAAGATACTGAAAACAGGGTTGCAGACTTGGTTGCTTCACTCAGCTCATCCTTGCATTTACCATAGTATGAATCAGTGGGAATTTTGGAAGTTGTGTTTTCTTTAGCAAAATACGGAATAATTGGGCTGAACTGCCCAATGTGCCCATAATGTGATGTTTCCATGGCTTTTCCTTTAGCCATATTTGCTTTTAAGGAAAGTGCCCAGGGTCTGATGTTGGACATTCGCACATGAGGCTGTGTTTGCAAGCAGCTTGAAACGAGGTTCAGACTATGCATGCCCCAACAAAAACTGCATGTGTGGGAAGGGAAAAATGCATGTGGAAATCACGCACATTTTACCTCTGAACTGGTCCCTGCAGGAATCTGATAATCTGGCTCCAGGCATTGTTCGAGGGATTTCTGGTTGGCATCTGGCTGAGTGGAGTTTATCAGTTGTGCTCAAAGCAGTCCAGCTTGCTTTAGAGTCAAACCCTCAGTCTCTAATTTGCTTTATTCCTTAAGACCCCAAATGTTAAAAACATCCCAGTTTAAAAAGTGCCCTTTTCTACTTTTTACACCTTTATTTGAAATCTGAGCCAGTCAACCCTACCAGGGTTTGAAAACTTGAATTAAGTTAGAAATAAAGACCAATCTGAAATTGCAACAGATGATAGAATAGAGCTCTAAATAAGAATACAATAAAATAATAAAAAAGAGACAGCCAAGTTGTCAGCAGTGTAACAGTATTTTAGATAATCCCCTCTGGGCCATTTTCTTAACAGCAACCATTTGTGTTTAT
Organism: Melozone crissalis; assembly: GCF_028551555.1. Classification (NCBI taxonomy): domain Eukaryota; kingdom Metazoa; phylum Chordata; class Aves; order Passeriformes; family Passerellidae; genus Melozone; species Melozone crissalis. The sequence goes on from NW_026535785.1 coordinate 5,265,777, forward strand.
CCAAAGATTAGTGCAGAGACTTTTGATTTTACAGTGCATGTTTCCCATTTACTTTTTAAAAAATATTTATATGCTTTTATATCTCTTGCTTAGTATTCCATGTGAGACAAATAATACTACATTGCTTTAGGTTTTATTGGGAAGGCATTTAATGTTTGGGATGGGGTCTGAAAGTAAAAGGAAAGAAAAATTATTTGGTCCTGTAGGCTGTTTAAATGAGGATTAGAGCCAAATGTTTGGGTCCCAGGAAATTGGCCAAACCTGGATACTCACAATGTCAACTTGCACGTACAGTACGTAGTTTATTATTTTTATCATGAGACTTTTTTTTTCTTAAAAAAAATATAAAGTAGCTATTTGCCATTTCAGCTCTACTCATAAGACAAGAAAACAGCTGAATCAGTTAAAAATAAAAATATTCCTTTGGCTTAATGTGACAGTAGAGTTTTGCCCAAATAGGAGTGCAGATCTACTGTGCTAGAAAGAGGGAGATGTGGAATTATGAGAATATGGCTTTCACAGCACTACCCAATCCTATTCCAGAAAGGAGGGAGGGATTTGCCAGCACTGGCAAACAGGGGCTTGGGTTTCTGCTGGCTTTTAAGACAACTCTCTCATTTTCACAAATGTGTGAATAATAATGTTAGCAATGAGCTGTCAAAAAAGATTGTTATTTTTGCATCTGATTTAACCTCATTCAAACAGGAAAGGTGCATTAAAATAGTGGAAATCCTGGAATAAGAGTGGCCTTATCCAAACTCCTCTACTGGATCAAATCCTTGATCAATTGGAAACAGGTGTAAGTTAAAATGAAGCAGGAGTGTTCACACTGAGATTGGCCCTGGTTTAATTAAATTGATTTTCAGATCAATTTAAATTGAGCTGATGCAATTTGCCCTGTTATTTAAATTAGGCCTGCAGGAGTAGTCTTGGAATGAGGGACTGTACACACTATGTGTAAGAGTATCTGAATCGGGACCATTATTATTATTTACGGGAATCTACTTTTCACTGAATTATTTTTTTCAAATTAGGGGGTAGCAGCCATAATAGTCCACTGGCGTTGGCTCCATTGATAATTATACCATTTTTCTCCTTTTCATAATTGTCCTAGTCTGAACTGTGCTATTTTAGCAGAAAATGTTAATTATTTTATCAACAATTGGCAGACCCTGCTTCAATTTGCTGTTTTCCCTTTAACCAAAACAAAGATTACAGGCCCTGTTCCATAGCTCAGCTGCTGAATCTTTGCTAAGAAACTTGGGAACCCCTTTCTCATGAAACACTGTGTAAAGCTTTAAGCACTCTTTGAAGCTGAGTTGTATTAAATGATAGACAAAAAAAGCCCTCTGAAGAATTGGTGCTTAATTACAACTTAATTAGCATAATTATGCATGCTAATAGCATCTCAAATGAATAGCAGTTGTCAGGAGGTTGGGACCATCTGTAAGAGTGTCGGATTAATACATCATTTTTTATTTCTAACAACGCTGTAACTCTTTCCCTGAAAGTGATTTTCATTAATCAAGTTCATTTTTATTATATAGAAAATTTGGCATTTTTCATTATGGGCCATTATCCGTTTCCCCATGCAGTCCTAATACAATACTAATGAGACCCCATGTGGCTACTCCACACTGACAATGGTAGTACAGGTGTATTATTATAATTGTTACAAACAGCACATTGTACCTCAGGACTAGTAGAGTTCTAATCTCAAGATATCAGGATTTCCACTTGGTACCTTCCCTTGGGCCCAGTACAATTTCCAGAGCTTTATGAAAAACATACATGTTTGTGGTTATGAGGAAGCAGATTTAAAGAGATAGAAGCGTGTTTGTTTTAGAGCTGCACAACTTGGAAGTTCAGTAAGCTGCTTTGGAGATTTTTTCTTTTACTGGCTCTGCTAAGCTTTGAGCTTCAAAGAAATTGCTTCCTCTAAAGAGCTGCTGAGGGGCACAGGGGTGATGCAGTAGATGCTCTGAAAGCAGCAGCATTAACTTCAGAATTTGTGTGAGTGTGATCAAATTCCAGAAGTATTATTCACTACGAAATTTAGTAGAAAAAGGGCAGTGGGAAAATGTTCTGGGTATAGAAATATCTGCTGAAGGAATGTGTGTGAATGTAGCCAGGTTCTAGTGGGACACAGCACATCCATGTGCACAGAAAGTGGATTTTGAAAGTTTAGAACCTCTTTTGTGTTCAGTCAGAGGCCAGGGTCTGCTGTCAGCCATGCTGCTGGAAATCCAAAGCATGATGATTTAAATCTCTGGACTTAGTTCAGATTTCTCGTGCAGCAGCTTAGTGCATAGCTGACCTTAGCGTTGTGTTTTAGCTTTAACTAATTGGTTAATGTTTGCTTTGTGGAGTCAAAAAGCTCTCTGTAAGCTCTAAGGATTATTTTTATTTAGTGGCATGTTGGTATATTCATGCCTAATGTTTGTATTTGATTTTTTTTTTCTCTGAATGCACTATGGTGTTTTTTTCAGATGAGATTTTCCCAAGGGATTTTTCTTTTTCCTCTTACTTCCCCTAAATAGCCTTCTGAAATCTGAAAGCCTTCCAGTAAATTCTGATTTCCTTTGGTGGCCTGACTATAGAATGAATGGAGCAGTTTTGGAAATGCATTTTTAAGGAGAGGGAGTGAAAGGGAATGGAGAGGAGGACAATCAACAAAGCTGCTGTGCCTGTATTTATCAGGCTGCCAGTGGGAGCTGCACAGCTCAGACTGCACTTCTAATCAACCCTAAACAAAAGAACATTGAAAATAGCTCAACTGACACAGTCCTCATCATAACTCAGGACTTGGTGGCAGGCACCAGTAAATCCTGCTCTCTTGCTGTTGTTTGTGAATATATTTGTGCATATAAACCCCTCTTCAGCATCTACTGGGGTTTAGGAATATCCATGGAAGCACCCCATCAACTTTTCCCCCACTGTTCCATCAATCCAGCCCAGAGACAAATGTCCTGTGACACAGGAACAGGTGGGGATTGAGAAAATAGGGCCTGGCCAGGACTGAATGAAGATTGGATGTAAATGAGCAGTAATAATATGTAAAACAAAAGCTCAGCAGCGGCTATTTGTCCTGGTGTACAGCTACTCAAAGCCTGATACAGACCCTGAGTAAAATAACTGCAGCCCCCCAAGATTAGTCCAATGTGGTTTATTATAATTTTATTCAGAAAATTCAACATAAGCAAGATGGTGTTTAAGCTGGGACTAGAAATTTCTAGGACAGTACCACAGTTGGTGTCTTCTGTTGGTCTGCTTAATAATCTTCATATCAGAGTCCCAGGAAAAGCAGTGTGTGGTTTGAGCCATCTGATGGTTTATAACCCTGCTATTCTGAGGGTACCAGCACAGCCTCTCTGCTAACTCCCATTACCTGGAGTGTCTGGTTATTAAATTAACCTGGTAACTGTGAGTTTGTTACTGTAAAAATGCAGAGAAATGAATCTGTGTGTGAAAACAGCAGCCAGAAGTGTGACAGCTGATGGTGTCCACGGTGGGATCAGCTTTAAACAATGAAAATCTGAGCCTGCTCTGAGCTGCCCCCACCAATGTGTGGGTGAGCATGGGGACCTGACAGCTCACAGTAGCCTGGGATGTGTGCTGGTACTGGGCATCTTTTGTTCAGGGATTTTAGAGAAGGCTTAATTGTATTGCCTTGGATAATGTTTTCGGATGTCATTAAACATCTACTGGAAAGCTAAGAATAGAACTTCAAAGTAATGTCACCTGTAACATTTGCATTCAGATTTTTCTAAAGAGAAACACCAACAGTTGCTGGAACCCTTGAATTCTGTAAGTTACATTTAACTCTAAATTCCCTGAGCATGGTAAAAAGTGAAGCTCCTTAAAAAAACAAACAAACATTCCCCAGAATACTGAAATTAGGAGGATATTAATAAAAATCAATAAGCATGTTTCCTTCTTTTGCCTAGATTTTCCTAACTGTTGGATTTAATAATGGTTTTCTGTGGGAGGAGAGTTTGCATATGAAGTTACTAAGTCTGATTGTTTCAGTCTGGCTGCTGTGTTCTCAAAGCCTTCAGTGCCTGTTCTGTTCTCTGCAAATTTTAAATCCTGTGCATCTCTGGATCCTTTAGAAGGTTGCTGTTGTATGGCCAACACCTGAGCACACAACTGAGCCAGAAAAAGTTATGGCAGCTCCAGCTAAATAGTTATTCAAACTGAAAAATGCATCCATGGCTTTTTGGGTGGAGTTGTTGTGTTGCCACAAAATCTGTGATATATAATATAAGGGAAACATTGAGTTATGGATACTTTACCCTAGGGAGGGCTGCAGGAGTGCTGGGAGGTGGTGGAGCCTGTCTGAGGAGCCATGTGAGCAATGAAATTCTCTGGAGCATCTTGCCCAGAGGCTATGTTTGATCTGAGGGTGGTCTCAGGGCAGCCCTGGCACCTGAAGCTCCTTTGGTTCACTGCAGGGCAGGGAGAGATGCTGCCTCTTCTGGCTGGAGGGATCTCAGTGAGGGAAAGGAGAGTGCCAAGGAATTTGGCTGTATTTTAGGGACATATGACTTGTCTTATTTATCAGTTGGAGTGTTTTTTTTCCTCTTTATTTTATTTTTTTTTTAATTTCTCAATCCTCCAAAAGATCCTGACCCCCTGTTCTAAAAGATAATCTTGAACAGTTTGTCCCTTCCCTTTTTCTGTGGCACCTCCTAACCTTTTTTTCTCTACCACAAAATGCAGAGGGATTAATTTTCACTGATAGCACAGAATTTCATGATGGGGGAAGAACAAACCAAAGAGTGAGAAGCCCAATGCTGCTGAAATCTTAGATGGGGAAACACGGCTCAGCCCAGGCAAGGGAGCAGCTTTCTCTGCTGTCATCTGTACATTTGGCTGGAATTTCCTTCTCTGTGTGAGACCCAGGGACTGCAGCAGGGAGTGGGTGAGGGCTCCAAGTCCTGGCACGTGGGAGCTGCTGCTTGGTTTGCATGAGGAGAATCACAGGGTGGAGGTTATAAGTGGAAGCAAAATATGTGCTGCAGATGGCTGGCTGTTGACATTGCTATGGACAGATTATGCTTTCCAGAGATAAAAGAGCAGTCATAAACTGGATGTCCAGCCAGGAGAGTATATAGACTTGAGTAATAGGCTTGGACTATGAGGTTAGACTCCAAGTTCATATTAAGTACATATTTTCGAGAAATTTGTGGGTTCTCAGATTCAGTATTTAGTTCATCGTAAAAAGAATTCCAGGCCACAAAGCTTGGGCCTGAATCCAATTTTTGCCAGATTTAGCTGATTTGTAAACTGGTGTTTGCCTTTTGAGCTGGAGTTTTGTTGTTGACGATTCTTAAACAAAACCCCAAAGACTTCTCTGTTGTGCAGGCTCTGAGGGCACTTCTCTGCCACCTCCTAGTGAAGTGCTGATACCTAAAATGTGTCTGATACATGAAATGTGTCTGATACATAAAATGTGTCTGACCACCAGGCCCAGGGCCTGAAGATCAGACTGGGCAGTGCCTGTGTCAGCTCTGCCCTGCTGCAAACATGCTTTGCTAGTCTGGGCCCAAGGAGAAAACTTCCCAGACAAAGGGATTGCTGACACCCTTCCTCTGGTTTGCTCTGCTCTTTTTCAGCATCTGAGCTGAGCTCTATTCTTGCTGTAGTTCAGACCAAAAGAGGCCCTAAATTGTGGCTGTTTGGCTAAAATCTGCTGTGCAGGGTCCTATGGAATACTTGCCTGGCAACTGAGGTGGGATTTTTCCAGCAGATCCCTGATATCCCCTTGGAGGTTGGTGAAGTGCTGGGGTATTGCTGACAGGGTTCTCCACAGCTGAGGAAAAGCACACTTGTTGGGCTTTGATAAAGGACCTGTTGGTTGTGTGGTTAACAACATTCTTATTAATGCATGAAACTTGCATTGTTTCTTAATTTACTTGGAAGTGTTGTTTAGACCCTTAATTGCCCTATAACGATATAGTGATAGTAAGTGAGATTTCAATCAACATACTCAGGAATTGCCAGTATTTTAGCAATAAATTGCTAGCTAATAAACTTGCAGCTTCCTTTGTAAATGCCAGTTAAAGGCCTAAACATTCCTTGCAGAGTTAATTGCACATTTAGTGCTCATGTAATTTTGAATTAATTACGTGCCAAATGGATTTATGTTGTATGTACTTAATAAACCTTGGTAAGTGGCCTTTTAACAATCAGTTGGTATTTAGGATTCTGTTTGTGTAAAAAGAATGACTTATGACACCAGTTCATGATGTTTTACCAGATCTTGAGGTGCTGACTGTGGTGCCTGGTGCTTTGTTTGAGATTCACCACCAGAAGCTGCAGCATTAAATGAGCACAGGTGTGAACGCAGTGAAGATTTATTGTGTCCCAGCTTGATCCCATAGTCAGGGAATGGATTCTGTATAAGCCTCCATGATCCAGAGCCTGCTGGAGTGAGCAGAAGGGTTGGGGCTGGTTTTGCCTTAGGTTTGGGCTGTGCTGCAAATGTAGAACAGCTCTGGAAGCAATTGTGACACTGCAGCAACACTAAGAACCAGAGGCAGAAAGGCACAGCACACAACACCCTGCTGAAGTGGAGGAGAAAATGACTGATTGCCTGTTACTCCACATCCTTTTGTGTAGTATTATTTAAATTAGGTTTCCTTCCCAGATGAGTATTTAATATGTGAAATCTTAAGAAGCTTTAAGTCTATTGACACTAGTAGTGTAGATCCATATCCCAAACAGCAGGAAGATGGTTGTGTGGGTAAATAAACAGATAAACTAAATTTCCATGCAAAAATTGCTACCAGGGGTCTTTTTTAGGTGCTTTTACTTTTAAAATGTTAGGCATGAAGAGGTTTACTTGAATCCTTGTATATGTGTTGTCTGTAAGTTCTAGGGGCTTTATTTTGGTTTTGACATGCCAGGAGCAGTGTTTGATCTTGTGGCTTTACATACATGTGTTCAGGTTTTTTATCTGAGTAACAGCAACTCCTAAAAGATTTTGCAACCTCTAATACACAAATGATAACCTATAGGCTGCAGGCTCTTAAAAATGTAATTATTAACCTTTATTCCTTTTCTCTCTCTTCTGCAGCTAACACATCACTTAGTGCATTTAAATATGGAGTGAGTGCTCAGAAATAACTTTTCAGGGAGATCTCATTGTCAGATTGCAGCAGTGCTCGAGTGTTCCTGTGACAGGAATTCCCTGTCAGAATAGCACATGGCATAGCAGGCTTCTGCCCTCTTTACATGGAGATAAAGGCTGAGCAACTTGGGAATACAGAGGCAGGTCAGGGTGAAGAGAAAAGGCCAACAATAAAATGAAAAAGCAGGTCCTTAGGGCCTGAAGTGGAGTTCTGCATAAAACAGAATTGTAGAAGTTCTTCCACTGCTGTGAAAATGTCTGATTTCCCTTGTTGTCAGGAGGTCGGGGAGGCAGGTTTACAAGCACCAGATAACTGATGCAGCAGTATTACTAAAGATGTTCTTTTCTTTTTTGTCCCTGTGAATGCCATTGAGTTAAATGGCTACAGCAGCAGACTTGAGGTGTCTGAGCAGGCAAGCCTGCAGAAATGTCATCTCATACTTTGCTGGATACTGGAATAATTGGAATATTAATTTACCAACATGGAAAAGAGCTGCTGTGCTGTGAAGTGTTTGCCCTGTGAGGTGCTGGTGGCTGTGTGCCCCAGCAGCAGCCCTGCATGGAGGTGTCAGTGCAGGGTGACACACCACAGCACCAGTTCTGGGTCCTGAGTGAGGCCAAGGTACCTGCACACTGCTCAGATCACTGATAATTTATAAATGCCAGTTGCAGAGCAAAGTATCAGGAATTCTGAGTTGAAAAACTCTCTGTTTCCACAAGAAACTTCAGCAGATAGGAATGAAAGAGGGGAGCACATCTTAATCATCTCACAGCATATGTTTTTTATGAAATGGGGAAATAGGGCTGTCTGCTGTCAGATACAGTCCCTATTATACTGCAAGCTCAAACTCGCAATCAGAATTGATTTTGCTTGCTCTGTACAACGTGGAGAAGCAGATGGATCACATATATTAATGAGCAGTTCTGCCCATCAGGGAAGCAATATTGCCAATCTCAAATGCTCAAAGAACAGAAGATTGAATGATCATGGTAGTAAGTGTAGAGTTCTCTTTCATTCCCGCATTTCCAAGCTCTTTTCTTAATTTTTTTTCCACCTCTGAGTCTGTGTACCCAAGTGAGCCAGAAGTTAAGATTTTTAGATGTTTTCCAAGAGGTTTGTTTTATAGTCCACCAAAGCAAAGCTTATCAGTTAAAAACCACTGTGCCCTAATCTCCAGGGCCTTTTCCTGCCCTGCTCACAGGGAAGGGCAGGAAGAGTTATCTCTGCTAATCTCTGTAAAATGCCCTGTGGAAGGACACCCATCAAACTCTCCTTAAAATTGTTATTTTCCTCTGGATGTGGGCTCAGGTAAGATGATTAACCAGAGTCTTCCTCATCAGAACCCCTTTTCTTGCTGCAGCTTCCAGAGCAGCAGAGTGGTGCTCCTGTGGCTTCTGGGCTGGTGTCTGTACCTTGTATAATGTGGATTTTAAGCTTAGTAATGTTCAAACTTGTTTTTCCAGCTTTTAGTGCTGCTCTTGCCAGTTGTGGTGGTTTACTCTGATTGGATCATGAGGGTCTTACAACACTTGAGTAATTTGGGTTAGGGGCACAGTGAAATCCTTTACAAAATTTTGTTCCAAAACTGTGTTTTTTCCAAAGAAAAAATTTATTATATACTTTCATATAAGGGGTGGAGTGGTACTGTGTTGAAAAACTCTGCCTAGAGATTTGATTTTTGTAAATTAAATAGTTCTTGTGTAGAAACACAGGGTTTTTTTTTACATTTTCAAGGTAAAACTAACTTCCTGAGGTAGCTTTAGTTATTATAAAACCAAACTGAACAAAAGCCTCACCCCAAAACTCCTGCACCAGAAAAGAAAGTTTTATAAAAGGGCCAACTATTTTCCGTTGTCCCCAAGTAAATTATTTTCTCTTTGTTTGTTTCATTCTGAAAAGTGAATCTGCCAAGAACTAATGCAGTGCTAAAGGTTAAAGCAGAAACTAGTGCAGAGGGAAATTTAGGAATAGAATAAAAAATGTGGGACAATCACTGAGGTGAGGAGATAAACAAAATTGTTCCCTGTTGGCAAAGGTTCTGCAAAGGACCTTGCATCTGTTATGCTGGGGTTGTACACAAAGACTTAAAGAAAACTCTGCTGTACAGACAAGAACACAAGTTGTATTAATTATGCTGACTGATGTAAGGATGAGAATTTGGGCCAGGTCCTAAAATGTAGAAATTTTTATTGACTACATCAATACTTGGATACATTGGCACCTGGAAGAAAATGTAAGTGCTCACCTGCTCACAGCACTGCAGGTTTTGAACTGCAGTAAACTCAGGAAGCCCTGGCTTACTGCCCCCCTTCATCCAAACCCCAAAGAAAATAAAAATGGAAGTTTAAGCATCTCCAGCTTAACTCTATCACTGCTGTTTTCCTCTGTGGTTCTGCTTGTAACTCAGCTCTTTGGTTTTTTTTTTGGTAGCTGGTCAGGGTCTAAGGGCCTTGCTCTTTGGCAGGGCACATCTGTCACAAGGATTTTTAGAAAGTCAGACTCTGCAGCTTGTGGAGCACCTTCCTATGGCTGGAGCTGTGCATGGTGTCCCCTTGGTAATTAATATAGATGAATTTAATGTGGGAACAGGAGGGAGACAAATTCCTGTCCAGCAGCACTTCTTTGGGCAGGATCCTGTATTAGAGCAGCGCACACAGGACTGTGCAGTACCTTGTCCCCTCTGTGCCCATTCCCTGCAGGTCTTGGCTCTCTCTCACCTTCCCCACTAACCCAGAAACAGCCTGGGGGGATTTAGGTCTCCCTCATCCCCCTGACAAGTGCAGATAGAGGGAATTTCAGGTGTTGTACTGGAACTCTTGGCTGGTTTTGACGTTTCAAGGCCTCATCATTGCACCTCATGTATTATTTGTTCTCTCCTTGAAATCCATGAGAAACCTCTCAGAGCAGGAGTCCCAAATAGCTCAGATTACCATAAAATTCTGGCTAAATGGCCTAGAACAGCAATGTGTATCACTTTGCAAAAGTATAGTTAAAATTAACAATGCCAGATGCTGCCCAAGAGTTGCAAATGCCAGGCCGGGACTCAGCTGCAGCTTCTTATGCTCCACAGAGGATTTCCTTGTGTTACTGAGGTTACTCACATCATTAAGCAGTTGCAGGAATGTTCTCTGTACTTTTACATTATCAGCCTTTTTAATCTTAGTCCTGACCCCTGGAGCTCTGCTTTGAGTTCAGGTGGAAGCTTTGTGACCCAGTTGTGTGAAGTTCCAGCTTCCCTGGGCTTGGTACAAGCAGTTGCATGCAGCAAAATGGCCAAAAGGTGAAAACAAGTGAACTCATCTTTTGTTGGATGATTTCTGTGTCTTGTAGCCAGAGCCAGACTGAGAGGAGCCAAGGGCTCCAGGTGACCCAAGATCTCCAGGTGGTTTTAGAGTCAGGTTTTCATGCTAATGTGGGAACTCACTGGTAGGTCAGAAGGGATCAAAGTGTTCTTTTTGGTATAATTTTAGAGGCTTTTAGAGAAGCTGTTCCAGTTACTATCTCTAACATGCTACATGCCTGTACTCCTTTTGAGAGTATGTCAGGCCAAACAGAATTGCTGTGTGTCTTAATTAGAGGATGGAAATAACCAGCAGCTCCATCTTCTCTGGAAATTTCTCTTGCAGAACAAAGGGAAATTATAACCTCATGTGCTTATTTTGTCGTTGCAAACTGCACAGCTTTTTTTTTTTTTTGACACAAAAATCACCAACTGGAGAGGGTCTGAGCAAAACTAGGGTTTCAGATAATTTTCCTTTATTTAAGCTTAGAAGACTTGTGTTGTAAAATAAGACTGGAATTTTTCAGTCTAATAATTCTAGGCACTGCTGTGAAACTTTGAATTTTCAGAATGCAGACTTTTTCTTTTATCAGCTATACACTTTCATAATTTTTCTGGTTTCCTTTTTATCTTCTTTTCCTAAAGGCTTGTTTATCACTCCTTTTAGTCTGCATATGTCTGTTGTATCCCTTCCCCAGTGACTCCTGTGTTGGGGCCTATTTGACAAAATGTGACAGATAACAGGGGTTTCAAGGTTCAGTGCTTTCAACTTTTGTGGAAAATGATGTGTGGGTACATTCAGCTCTCACCAGACAGAGGAGAATCCCTTCAGGAGCTTACATTTGAGACCCAGGGGAGGGTAGAAGGTAATCACTGTAAATTCTAGTGCTTGCAGGATGGCTTGACTAGAAATGTTCCTTTTGATTCTGTAATTTTCCAATGCTCGTTTTGTGAGAAAATTCTTTTTGGCCTAGAAAAAGAAATCAAATGGAAAACCAGATAGGTAAATTTTGAATCTTTTCTGCCCAATAACCTCCTTTACTCTGTCATCACCCAAAGCACAGTTTGGTCTTGTAATTGCAGATCTTTCTGTGAGTCCCCTTTTATTCTTGTAAAACAGAAGGCAAGAACGAGCTGTGGAATCAAGTCTGAGCTCCATCTTCAACATCTGGAAGAGTTCAGCAGCAGATACTGTCATGGGGCCTTCCCCAACACCCACGGAGAGGGAGTGTTCTCCCTGAGGTCCTCCTGGCCTTTCATAATGGACACCTCTCAGGGCTTCACTCTACCAGAACTCCCAGAGACAAATACTCTTTTTCTGGATCCAGAAAGTCAGAGATAAATAAACTTGGCGCTATGAGTTCTTGTCTTGAGGATGTTGTCAACAATACCCACTTGTTCTTGAGTCTGTCAAATCCACTGACAAATTAGGGTAAAGACATCTTCCCTTCTTTTTTAAAAGTCATAAAAATCCTCCTTTTTACTGTTCCCTCAGCTCCATCGTCATCATAATGTAACACAGCCTTGTTGGAGTCAAGCCTAGTCAGGGTATGTTTGCTCTTAGAAAAAGCTTTTTGGATAAGAACTTCTCCTATTGCTAGAGCAGAAAGATCTGATTTTATTGCCAGCCCTCATGCCAGCATGTTTCTGTCAGGTAACTTCTCCTTCCTCAGTTTCCCATGCTAGACAGTGCAGGCAGTGACATCTGTCCATCTGAGCAGTGTTACAGTGTCACAGGGATCTTTGTCATGCCCAAGCATTGCACTTCCATCTCTGAGAACAGCTGGGTCCTCTCCCAATGGAACCTTGAGCTCAGGATAAAGATGCTCCCTCTGTAAGGAGGGGGAAGTATCATTATTGGTTAATAACTGTTATTGGCTCTAAACTACCAGCTTGACTCCTAACAGACGTTCATAATTACCTGAGATTCCACTGTAATGAATGGGATTGATTATAAGAACAGGATGCCTCATCATTGATTAATATAATTAATAATGTTTTATTTATGTTGTATGTGGCAAGGCCAGAAGGGGAGGGGGATAAATGATGGACTCTTAGAAAGGCAAGATGAGATTTAGAGTGAACACCTTGAAACAAAGGCAGCTCCTGTGGTACCAGGGGTTTCCTTCACAGGTAGTGCAGCAACTCAGCAGTGATGACTTTTCCTATGATGTCTTGAAGTAGACATTAGGTATTACAATGCAGTGCTACAGAAGTTAATGCCTTTTTTTTTTCTGGTTTGCTGAGGAAGGGAAAACTTAATTCACATTCACTGCAGACAGCTTCCTCCTCTGCTTTTGACATTTAACCCTATGCTAAGGGGCCCAGAGCCTACTAAATCTACAGCCGCCACTGTTAGCACTAACATATCGTATCAAAATTCCTGACTTCCAGCAACCAGGGATTAAAGTGAAACAAAAGTTGGAGAGAATGAGTTTCTCACCATCTCTCTCTTTCCATTATATTCAAGCCACACTTCCTGCATCTGCTATAAATATTTAAAGCAGCAGTAGCCAACGTTTAAAGATTGGGACGGAAGCAGAAATCCAACCGTGTCTGCGCCTTCCTTTGCAGCCTGTGGCAGCTCCAGCACATCAGCCAGAGGTCGTGTGCATTCTTAATGAGGTCATCTACCCTCTGCTTACATGGGAGGCAATATGAAACTTCAGTGAGAGTTTTATTTGCTAACCATGGTTTATAGCCTTGGATGAGTTGGGGAAAGCTTTATAATAACATATGTCCAGGCCTAGCAGGCAATCGTGGTTATGTAAGAGGTTGTAATTAGTGAAAAGCCTGGAAAATGTGTCTGTGTTTCTGCAGCTTCCATACAGTAAGTACTCATACAATTTCTTGATCTGCAACATGCTTTTATCTCTCTTTTGGATGCCTATTTCTCATGGAGGGATAGCTTGCAAAAATAGAAGAAAAAGAGATAGTACTACAGAGACACAGAATTAAAGTCTAAGGCCAAGTTCTTAAAAAATGCAGGTTTTTTGGTTGGAGTTTCCAACTAATGTTCCTGAACTGATTCACTTTCCCTCCATTTTGGAACCAAATGCCTCTCCTTTTTCTTCTGTATCACATTAGCTCTTTTCTGAGAAGTTATTTTGGGCACAAGGATTATGGTCAGGAATTGAAGTCCACGACACCTCCTTTAGTTCCTCAACAGTCACTTTAGAGACAATAAGACTTTTAGTTATGTGTACCCAGAGCACTGGTTTAAAGTAGTCTGAGAACCTGTCTCCATGCACACTAAAGAAGTACCACAGACAAAAGGGACAGTCTTGTTAGTGGCACCTTTGTTTGTCTCTACATGATGTTTTGGGATTCATTCATTTGAATGTCTTTCACTGAAAAGTAGACAAATCTGTTTATTACTTTGCTTGCAGCATTTAGTTTGAGCTCTGGCTCCATGGTATGTGAGGCATGAAATGGGACTGGCTGCTCATGCCAAGAGAACAATAACAGCCCAGACTAACTTTCAGCTCTGTGGATCCACAATCCAGATGCTTGTAGGAAAGACATTTCCATCACACTTTTCATCCACGCCACATGCTTAAGAGGTTGATTTTTCCCTTATGAGTGGGTCTAAGGTTTGCCTTGGGCCCTGGAAGGGCTCACTTTTGGACAGTGCACAATGTTAAGGTCTTAAAGGCTGATCAACAAGTCTTGCTTTTGGAAGAGTGTATTGACTTTTATGGTGAACAAGCTTGTTACTGTGATTTTCTTCTGGATAAAGAGTCATCTGTAGTAACTCAATGCAGCCTGAGAGAGGCTCCTTAGGACTTTTGAAGATGACATTTGATTTTCAGCCAGAATAACTGAGTTCTACCTAGACAACACATAAGTTTTTTTTACTGCTAAAGCTCTCTTTTGGAAGAGATTATATCATAAATGAATTGAAGCATTTCCTGGGGCATTGAGTAATGTCTTTAAGAACCTGATTTTAACCTCCTGAGAGGTCAATGGGAATTTTTCATCTGACTTCAGGATGCTTAAACAAGGCATTTATTTTCTGTACTTTAAAAACAAAACCTTCCTGACTATTGTTTGTATTATTATTCCTGCTTTCATTTCCACTGCTGAACTCCTCTCTGGAATTAGTCCTTTAATCTCCATGGTAAAAAAGAAAAGAGAAAAAAAAAAGTGCTGATAAGTGGAGACTGGACAGCGGATACATCAGCCCTGTGATTACCCTACTATATTTGGACATTGAAACTGAGAAGTTGCAGCCAGTCCATGGGGACTGGTGAGTTCTGTCAATGGATGTTGTTTGATTGCTTTTTTTACTGGCGGCTGTCGCTATCTTTTTGGCCCTACTAACACCCAGGTCGATAACTGAAAGGCTCTGTGGAGGCAGAGATTTCCTCTGCTTCCCAAGCTGGCAGCAGAGGTTATGTGCTATAAATCACGTGCCGTTATGTGATGAATCCAGATCATAACCTAAAGGAGACAAACACCTGGATTAATTATGGTGTGTTTATAGATGCTCTTCAAAAAGAAAGGCTGTGAAATAATTCCTTGTAGGAAATCATTTGACCCTTAGTCCTCAGTTGTCTTTTTTACATGTGAATGTGGAGCAGTGTCACAGCTGGGCTACAGGGAAACCCACAGGTCAGCCAAGGCTGGAGAATCTCTCTGATTTTGGAGAATTTATCTGAAGTGTTTCATGCTGTCTAGATTTGAAGGTTTGGTTAGGCCACCTATAAATCCAGATGTGTGAATTCAGGTCAGGATTGGGAGCTTTCTTGAAGTTCAGGAATATTTCTGCACATGCACACACAAACCCTTCCCCCCATCCCCAACACGCTGTGTGTGCAGTTCTCTGGACAAAGCTGATTGAATTAAACCTGAGTCCTTTCATGCTGTCTGGTACCAGGAGTTAATGAACTGTTGCCTGCAATGTTTAGTGCTGTGTGTAATCAGTCACTAATTGTAGAAACAACTGATTTCAGGGAGTCCGTGGCAATTATGAAACGCTCATAATGGCAGCAGTGTACTAAAACAAAATAAAGGCATGCTCTTTTCTCAAGCAAAACCCAGCAGTAAAGTGGCTGGGTTTTCAGGGAGGAAATGATAGCCTCTCCTCTGACACTCAGTGGAATCAGAAAGTACTAAATATCTGCCTCAAAAAAAAGATCATTAGTGGTTCTTTTGCAAGTAATGTTAATCTAAAAGATTTGGAGGCTGTCTTGGTTTTAGTTTTGAAGGAATTTATGCTTTGAGCTCACCTGATGGCATGTCAAAGTGTTAACCTGGCACTGGGCACGGGTGTGGGGGAAGCAGTGTGTTCATTTCCGTTTCGTTGTGAACAGATCGATAAACAAACTGGAATGTCACTATAAATCTTAGAAAAATTGCCTGCTAAAAAAAGTGAACATTTTTATATAGTTCCTGCTTTCAGAAGCTTGAGTAAAGGATAGCCCTGAATATCCTAAGTCTGAATGTTAAGGTTAAATCAGCAATATAATCAGTCATGCAATGGGCCTTCACATTGCAAAATTAACATCACTGTCGGATCTTGCTGTCTCTCTGTGCCACGGTGACAGCACCTCAGAAAAGGTGGTGGTGAGGCAGCACACACCACCTGAGCTCTGCTGGTGCCCTGTGTGCTTCTGCTTGATGCAGATTTATCACACTAACAGGCTAAATCTCACTAAGCTACAGAGAGCTTTTAAGACAATTATGCTGCAGTGTCGCCTTTCTGCAGGAGTCACATCTCGCTAAGCAGCGCTGGAGGAGCGAGTGGGATAATTAATCTGCACTCTTTGCCTTCCATTCATCATGAATAACTTGCTTAAAAATGTAATGCCTCTCCTAGGTGGCTTGTCTTCTTAATGTAAGTCCCTGATATGAATATTTTTGATCTGTGTATTTTCCTGTGGTTACAGGTAACTGCACCTGTGCCTGTGGGCCTGGAGGAAGGCCAGTGCAGGACAGGGTGTGCACAGAATTTCCAGACCTGGGATCATAGGTGGTTTATGGGTGAGGTGCTGAAGTTTGCACAGCCCAGAGACCAGGGATATATGGGAAGTTGTAGCTCAGTGGGAAAAGCTTTGGCAAAAACTTTTTGTTTCCCTACTCCCCACTGAACTGGGCAAATTAGTGTGTGCTCAGCCCCAGCCTGGAGGAGATGATGTCATCTACAGATTTAAACAGTTTTCTGTCAGTGGAGATGTGAAGAAAAGGTATATTGATGGTCATGGTTAACCCAGCACTGCTTTTTTGCCACTGCTTTTGGTTCACATGTTCAAAGCTTTTTTCCTCACTACCTGGGCTGTAACATTCTCCTGTGAGGTAACAGGATTTCATTTTTTAGTGAGTGCTCACCGAAAGAGAAAATACTGCATTAAATAAAAAGGCATGGAGATCCTCACACAAGACAATGTGCTTCTGTTTCAATCAACTATATCAGAATTAATTTGTGAGTTAAATAATGCTGGATTAACAGGAGATAAGCTAAACCCACTTATCTGTTGGTGGATCTCTGTCAGCCTGCTGATCCAGGCACTTGTATCCTATCTGTTGTTACAAAAATCAGTAAGAAGAAGGAAAGAGCTCATAGGAGCTGAGAGATGCTGTGCCTGTTTGTACAGACAAGCTCTCCACATGACAATTGACCTTCTGCTGGCAGGTCTGGTTTTGTTGTATCTTTCAGAGGTTTTGGGAACCTCTTTCAGAGGTTTTTCTACTCAGCTGCAGTAAGTGCTAGTGGAACTGTGGCAGTTTCTAGTAGCTGATGGTGTGGTATTCCCAGATTTTAGAGTGGACTGTTTCATATTAATTTTAACAATAGACTGTATTGGAGAGCTTTTCCTTTGGTAGCAGTTACAGAAAGGAAGGCAGAAAAGTATTTATATCCTTCAATTAAGCTTTTTTGGCATCCTTACATCAGAAGCTGAAAGTGGGGCAAGAAGTATATTAGGTATATCCTAATGTAATTTTTAAAAGAAAAAAAGGAACAAAAGTTACTGAAATCCCTCATTTTATTACTTTTCTTTTTTTTTTTTCTTGAAATTACAGCAGATCCTGATAATTTACAATGTTGGCAGCTTCAAGTGTCAATTAATGTTTTCAAGGCTGCATTTGCCCAAACCACCACTAATATTTTTAGTGGATTTCCTGTGAAAATGTAATCACTAATGAAATACAAAAAAAATTTTTTTAAAAATTCATATATTCTGGGATCTGTAGCATATGAAACTCAGTGTTTTTAACTCATTTAAACTGCTGGATTAGCTGGTGGCTGCTGAAAGGGAATGGTCCCAGAGCTGTGTGAGGTTACTGGGGGGATGCTGTGCCTCTACTGGGATGGAGACACAAATGGCCTCGTGGATTACACACCAGCAGGTGTGGAAATGCACTTGAAAGCCATTTTTCTGTTTTCTTGGGACTTTGTCTTGCTTGGCAGCGCCGTGGAGCAGGGATGAAGGGCTGGGGCCATGCCTTTGACGTGTGCGTGCATTTGCAGCTCGGCTGAGGTCAGAGCAGAAGAATGCTGCTGTAATTATGGCTGCAGGCAAGGGCTGAGCATAATGGGAATCAGGGTCTGGCTCAGCCAAAGATTTCCTGTATGATCCTGGTCAAGTCACTTAATTACTTTTGCCTCATTTCTCAGTTGTACAGTGTATATCCTAAGGCTTCAGTTACCTGCCTTGTCTATTTAAATCAAACTCCCTTTGAAGCCAGGGCTGTACAATGAGACTATACTGTTAATTGGAGTCTCTGGGTGATAGTGTAATTGTGTGTAGTGTAATAACAGCATTTCCCTGCAGTTTGCATCAGTTTTGCCATGGAATCAGCTCTCTCTGGAAAGCTCACAGTTTTACACTGCTCCTGTTGAACACCAGTGCTCGAAACTTAACGCTGGCCCATTAAATGTGGGCTAATCTCACTCAGGAGGCTGAGAGCTGAGTGCACTGAAGTGCAGACCTCTCATTTATTGTTTTCTGGGGCTGGGATTTCCCCCTAAATCCCTTCTTTCACTGGAGAAATGGAGTGAAAGGCCTGCCAGCATGTCCATGTGCAGTGTCCCTGCATCCCTGGATGTGGTCTAGTGTGGCAATGAGTTGTCACCTGTCCCACACAGTTTTTCAGGTGTAGGGTTTGTGGACTTCAGCTCTCATGGTGGGACTGAGTTTGCTGTCTAAAGCTATGAGGTAAGAAGTTCATAAAACGTTAAACCAACCCTTGTTTCTTCCCCATAAAACCAGTGTTGTTATGAAAGGCTTCTAGCAAAAATAAATAAATAAGCAAGTCAAGTTTCATTTGATTCTAAGAGAAACAAGCAGAACACAGAATTAACAAACTAACCATGCCCATGCAATTTCAGTGACATTTTGAGCAGTGGTTCATGAATTGGGATGAACTGTTCTGACAGAAATTGGGATGGAACTGTTCTGACAGAAATTGCTGTTTTGTAACTGTAAATATTGCTGAAATCCAAGCTTATGTAAATATTTTTAAATGGGAGGAACATAGACAACATGTAATGCAGAGTTTGGGTTGATCATGGTGGAGATTGGATCTGCTGGGGTAACTCAGATGGCTGTGATGGGGTCTATGGTAATTGGGGCTGAAGTGAATGGTTAGGAGAGGATTGTTTTCATAATTTTGTGTGGTACTGTGTGGTAAGGGAGAAATCCAACCCTGTGTAAAGGGCCTGCACGAATGCCATGGGTCTCATATATCCCCCTTAAACCCCTCAGAGTGGGGCTTAAATGGGAAATTCATCAGAGAAATCAGTACAAGGTCAAATGGTGTTTGTTTACCTCTGCAGTAGGCAAGAGGGAAAAATTAATTTGAAGTGCAAGAATATGAAGTTGAGTGGATTTTGCTGACTTTCAGGATGAATTTGGCTGGGAACCTAAGTGAATAATAAGTGGACACAGATTAAGAATGCTTACAATTTTTTATGGTTTTTGAGCAAAAGCTTCTATTTTTTCCAACATTAGAAAGAAGGATTTTGAGATTCAAAATTTCCTATTTATTTTTCTAAATGAGAGTATGTAATCCATTAGAGGAGCTACAGAATTTCTCATATGTAAATACATTTAAAATGTGTATGTGTATTTTTTTTCCTCACCTCAAAGGCAGGAGAATATTTTAATTATGGAAGAAAACTTAGAGAATGAGGCAAGTTCTTGCCTGTTGTGAATGCCCCATCTCAATCTGGCTGCACACTGGGCAGCCCCTAATATCTTGTTTCTACACCTGCTTAAATCAGCCGAGAAAACGCTTAAAATTTTTGATGGTGGGTGAGCAATTTGACTCAATAAATAGTATATATACAACAGTTAAATGTGGAAAAGGTGGGATATAAAGTTGTAGATGATCTGCAGTTGCCATGCACCTATGAATTAGTCTGTGTACATCCTTGCCACCTCACAAGGACACTTATAGTAAAGGTTTTTCCATTTGTTGTGTGCACACATGCAATACATGTGTAGAAGCAGCTAAGATTTTGCCAGGTGCACCTTCTATTAATAGCAGGGGAGAATCTCCTGCTCCAGCACAGCCTTTGGTCTTTTTTGATAACAGAGCTGTGAGACACTTCCTACAAAATGGGCTAAATCATACCAAAGTGTGTGTTAATAAAAGCGGAAATTTAGGTGACTGTGAATTAATGGTTCAGTAAAAAGCTATGTAGTCCTGTTTTCCATGTCTCTATGTACATGTAAGCAGACATACATCTGGGCAGTCTCATGGATTTAGTTGCAGTGGTGACTTCCTAAGATGAAGCCACATGCAGAGGGAAAGGAGCAGATTTTTGTTACTCACTCTGAATTTTGGTTTATGAGGTTCCTGTCACAGGCAATGATGGCAGGTCAGAGCCACCAGACAATAAAGCAAAGTGCCTGCACAAGTCAGCCCATTAACTTTTTCCCCAGCAGTTATATTAAGTGGTGGAAATATTCTCTGAATTTCAGACATGCCAACGTTGGTCCTATTTATATCTGCATCATCTGAAAAGGTGGGGCTGCCTGCTGTGGGATGATACAGACACATGGCAGCACTAAGTCCATAAAACCCTGGCTGGACTGAACAAAGAGCTTTAAATAAATGTGATGGGTTTTGGAGTCTGTAGCTGGAAATTTTCCCCCTTTTTAGTTACACTAATGCATCTAATAAATTAAGGAATATAGGGATACCTTAATGCCAAACAAGGAATTGCTGCTTCTTGCAGTCCATTTGTAGCTTTTGGTGGTTTTGGGAGTTTTGCTCTTGACCTCACCAGGGCCAGGATTTCTCCTGAGTGTCCCCACAAACAAAGGCAAGAGTAAGAGCATCTGAACTGATTTGTGTGTGCCTTAGATTTCCTCTCAGCACTATTTGTGCATCCCAAGAAGTAAAATAAGTGCTACTGATGCATTCACATCCTTTTCAATTTGTCTAACACAAAACAATAGTTTCCACTTCTTTTGTGTGATTTATGTTTCCTTAATGCACAACTGGTGCTTTGACATGCTGCAGAAGAGAATTTGTTGGACACGGTAATGCTGATAGAAAAATGTTCTCTCTGTTTAGATGTCATGACTATTTCCTTTTTCAAGTGAAAATTCTAGTGTCACATACAAATGTTACCTTTTCCCCTGATTATCTTGTGGAAAGCTAATAGTTCTGGAATAGATACAGATTTTTAATGCAATGCTATGGTTCTGGTTTATAGAAAAATGGATCAATTACCAAGGCAGGCTTCAAAGAGGGAGACTGCCCTAAGTTATAAATGGCTCAGTCCCTTAATTCTGTCATAATCCTATTTGATATATAGTTCTCAGTACTGCTGAATCCTTTTAGGGCTCTTTGATCAAGTGAGTACTTTCAAATGTGATGCCTCCCGTCATCTAACCCCCTAAAAATAACACAACTTGCCATTTAATTTCTGGAAATATAAATTTTTCCTGCCTTTTTTTTTTTTTTTTTAATAGGGAAAACAAAAAGCCTTACTTTTTTATTAGCTAATTCAAGGAGAGAAGGAAGGACTACCAGAAACAAGAGGTTTGTTTTTTTAATTTATCAAAGGTTCACTCCAGTATTCCTTAGGCTGATGGCCTGAGCTGTAGCAGAGAGAGGACCTGGTATTGGATGCTGATGTTCTGTGTTTCATTGAATAACTGAGGGTATCAGATATATGAGGGGCACCAGAATATCCTGGACAGCTTCTGTTTTCAAAAGTAACAAATGGTTTGGTAATTATTGTGGGATACCTTGCTGAATGCCTTGGAATTCAACAATAAGGAACAGAACTCTGTGTAGTGCCTCACGTCTGGCTTTTTTCAGTATCCTGATGAGTCTTTTCCAGATTAGGTCATGGGACTCATTAGATGTGCATGTTTGACACAGATCCTTTTATTTCTCCCAATTTTTAAAAGAACACCAGGAAATTGCACAGTTACTAAGCCTGAGTTAATATTTTTTATATTAGGGTGATGTGGTGCCAGAACGCCTGCTTTTCTGTTGGGCACTATAACCGCTGTCACTGCTAGTCAAAATCCAGCTCTGTAAGGAAGAAAAGCATGCAAATGGAAGGTTTAATATTTGGCATATGAGAAGTTCTTTGTTTTCCTTCCCCTTTGCAACCGCTGTCACTAAGTTACACTCAGCATTGGTGTTCTTTCTTCCTGTAACTGATATGCACCCAGGTAAGCAGATCCATCGACTTAACAGAGACAACTCAAAAAGAGTAAGGGATTTTAGGATCAAATTGTCCAGACCTGTGCAAGGTTTTCAGCTCTTCTGGTTGGAAATTGGCAGCTCCTGGAGCTACACTTGGCAGTTTCCTGCAGGAGAAGCTTGTTCTGGGGCAGCAGAGTCCCAGGAGGGGGATTTGGCTCGCACAGAGCCATGGCTAGCTCAGCACCTCCCGTTTTGCCCAGCTAGTCATGTTTTCCAAGGGATCATTTATATCCTGCAAAAGGAAAACACTGCAGGAGTGTGGTTGAGGTGAATCTTGCAGACCTCTCCCCAGTGTGAAATGCATTTGAACTTTGTCCTCGTGGAGCCTTTGGGTCTGTGGGCTCCGTGGGGAGCTGTGGCTCACATCGCGCACACTCAGCACTGGCAGCCTGCAGAATTTGGCTACTTTTCTATCTTTGCATCTCAGCTCAAAAGCCAGTCAGCTCTTGGCTTTCTTACACATGCCTGTGACCTGTCTTTCTGCAGACATCTCCTTTTGAAAGGTAATGAGGAGAGGTTAAATCTTCAGTGTTGTTGTAAATGCTCTTAAAAGGTAGATTAAATGTCCATGTCTGTCCCTTGGAGCAATTAGATTTACCTACAGCCTTCCAAATGAAGTGATGGGAGCATGACAGCCAAATGCTGTCATGATGGAACCAGGCTGGCTTGTAAAAAGGGCTACTCAATGATGCAGCTGCTCTGTGACTGCAGAGGACTGGATGTTTTCTCCCATAGAAATAGATGATCCCAACCAATCCCATATCCCTGTTTCAGACCAGCTCTCCCTCAGCATTTAACAAGTAGAACAGACTATCACAGACATAGTTCCAACCTGTTCAGATGTTATTCTGCTTCTGCCTACAGGTTATTTTATGTTCAGCTGGAAATTTGAGCATTTTGAACTCCTGAACCACCATCTGCTCCATCTATAGAGTCTGTTTATCAAAGGGTTTAAGTGCACTGTAGGG
This sequence comes from Melozone crissalis, assembly GCF_028551555.1. Taxonomy (NCBI): domain Eukaryota; kingdom Metazoa; phylum Chordata; class Aves; order Passeriformes; family Passerellidae; genus Melozone; species Melozone crissalis. Next base: position 5,288,837 of record NW_026535785.1, read on the forward strand.
TCCAAACCATTTTATGGAGCCTTGCCAGCTGAGATGAAATATTAGTTGCTGTATATTTTGAAAAACTGTCGCTTTGTAGGCCAAAAGAGCTTGGAGATCCCAGCTGGTAATCAAAGAGCAGTGTCACATTTTTTATGGTTAGGGGCTCCATTGTCCCAGGTTCTTTAGAAATTGAGCTGATAAATTAGCCAATCAAATTTAGATCTGACTTAAATCCAAAATGCCATCACTGAAGACCTCTATCACCAACAATAAGCACTGCAGAAAGTCAGACCTTGTGAAAGTAAGCATGTAAAAACATCTATACAAGATGTTCAGCTTCATGTTCAATAAATCCCTCCTTGGAAAACAAAAGCTAAACAGAGGCGTGATCCTGCAAGCACTTCTGCCTGGGTGGAGATGTCCTAAGCTGTCACCATGAGGATCTGAAAGGGTTTGCTATTGATCCTTGTTGGTTAGATGTGAGGGCTCTTTATTCCTCTCAGTCCACAGGGCAGATCACTGTGGATAAGCAAGGTTTAGAAGGCTTCACTCCTTGGTCCTGTAATACAATCAGTGACAATTAAGTCTGATTCTGCACCTTATACTCAGTGCTCAGGCTAACGCAGTGCAGGCCATGCTCTGAGATGTTTGGTGCCAGTGGAATGGATTGATGAGCCTTCAGCCTGACCTTGTTTTGAGGGAGAAACTCCCTCTTTTAGGGCTGGTTTTGCTGGCAGTGTGGCAGCAGAGCCTCTGGCAGCTCTGGGCTCACAGGAGCTGTGTGCACCTGGGTTCTGGGTGAGAGCAAGGCAGAGGCAGTGCCTTTGGAAGGTGCTTTCTCCCCCATCTTCCCAGTTTGACAGGACACACAGCCTGAAGGAGGCATCTCTTGGTTTTAGGAGGTGGGGACTGGAGTAAATGAGGCAATTGTAGCGCTCTCTCCTTGGCCTGGATGCTGCTTCTGCAGTGGGCTTGTGAGCAAACCCAAACCCTGTGACATCTCCTGCTGGCCAGAATGTGACCTGGCACTTGGCAGGACCTCTGTGACCCCAAGCCCTGGGCTTTGGCAAGAGGGGGAAGGGGAAAGTGGGATTACTCCTGAGATGAGCCCTGAGCACACAGCTGTCCTATCTGAGACACTTGCCAGCCTTCTAAAATAAACCCACACAAGCCACTCTTCTCTGATCAAAGAATGAAGTGGCTTAAGCTGGATAAAGCCTGTGTTGGTGACAGACTTCACTGCTAGGGCCAGCTCCTGCATTTCCTTCATTTAGTGATGGCTTTTAAGGATTTTGATTTAATTCTTTGGGTCTTAAACATAAGCAGAAAATTCTTATAACTAATCATACATTTTTTTGTTTTAATTATGGAATTTGGCAGCTTCAAAACAGAATACCCTCTTTGCAGTGTTCCCTGTAAAATATTTTATTAAAATGTATTGTTCTATTCTTCCAGCTGAGTTTAGCACAGGGTAGCTAAAGAGACCACAACAGAGCAGTTTGCTCATGACTTTTCAAGGAGAAATTGTTTTGAGTGACTGTGTAACCTCCAGAGCCCCAGAACACATCTGATTTCCCCTCACCTCTGCTGTGACTTGTCCCATGACATGGGACTATCGATAATGTATGTATCTTCTTACTGTACTGCTCAGTACATTCTCCTGGAGCTAGATCTGGTTAGAAAGCACTTGAAGTTTCCTTACACATCTCCACTTCCCCAAGGGATCAATGTCTTGATGGATCACATTCAAACACATTCAACATCTCACGGAGGGTGTGTGAAAGGACAACAGAATCACTTTCACTCTATCCATATCCATTTCCTACTGCACTCCCTGTTTTACAACTATTGGCATGCCTGGAGGGAACAGCGTTTCTCAAGGTCACAGGAGGTGGAAAATTGCCACTGTTTAGGTACAGAAACTTTTGAATCAGGGTGGCAAAGGCATGACCTTTATCTAACTCCAATGAGACATTGGGATTTGGGATTTGCTGGAGGTGGCAGCGTGTCTGTCTGTACAGTGGGGTTGTAGTGATTTTTTTAGCCTTTACAAACAAGGTTAAGTGCTAATTTTTTAAAGGGTAATCGCAATCTTTGTATTTTCAGGGTAAGAATAATTTCCTAAGCTTCTCAACTTTGCCTTACAGGAGTGAAGAACAGTGAGATTCCAGTGTTATCCCATTTCACCCTCACTTCCCAGCGTGGTCTGTACATGCCCTACAAACTGCAGTGCAGTTTTAGGCACTGCACACTTGCTCTTTCTACTATGTAAAGTTGTTTTATCAGTATTAAAAAGGGGATTCTGACAGACCATAGCCTGGGAGTGTCCAGCAGTGAGCAGTCATTTAGAAGAGTTTTTTACTGACACTCATGTGAGGGGTGGGAATAAAATCTCAATTTCCACATCCAAGATAAGAGCCCTGGCTCTTTGGTTTCAGAGGAAGAAAGGAAAAGTGCATTGTTTCCTTGTAGCCTTGAGATGAAATGTCAAGTGCCTGTGAACCTATCTTAGCAGAGGCTCTCCCAAGTCAAAATGATGCATTTTGGATCTGCCAAAAGGAATATTTGTCAGTGTCAAAGCAACTCAATCCAGCAATGCGTGTTTGAGAGGGAATACAGACCAGGCAAGGGCAGGGAGCATCCTGCAAGGGATCCAATTGCTGTTGGAATTTTCTACCACAGATTTTTCTAAAATTTATTTTTTTAATAGAAAACATGATTTATGGATTTTTCTAAGAGGAAAATTCATTATCATCACAAAAGTATTCATTCTCCATTGGGGAAAGCATATGAAGGATCTTGTTTCTACTTGAACTTCTTGAGTTTGTGGTTTTAGAACCAAATTAAGTTTTGGGTCCCTTTGACGTGTGATCTGCTTCTAACCTGACTGCCAGGATGCCTTTATGGGAGTTGTAGTTTTCTAGTTCCAGAGCTCCAAACTTCATCAAGCCAAGCCTAATCTTCCACAATCTTTAGCTGAACTGGTGCTCATGCCCCAGGAACCTGCTGGCTGTCAGCTGAGTGAGAGGGATCTTGGACTCAAATCTGGAGTCCATATGCCAGAAGGGCTGAATTAAACAGGGAACAGCTGATTTTGGTCTACAAAGACCTGCAGATTTCATAGCCTTGTAAAAGCAGGAACCAGATGTATATTTCAATGAAATTTAATGAATTCACTATTGGGCTGCCAGGAAGAGAGGGAAGCTGAGATGATAGGAACTGAAGTGAGGTATTTACTCATTTCTTTGCAGAATTTATTGGGTCAAAACCAAGAAACATTTAAGCTAAGTTTTTGAAAGGGCTGTAGGTTCTCAGTGCCCACTGGCTGTCAGGAGCTGCTGGGCATACACTCTTCTGATTTTTGTGGAAAATCTAAATGGATTTGGTGGATTTCTTATTTTTTCTTCTGCTCTTTTTTTTGTCCTTGAAGTGTTGTGAAACATGTGTGGTGCTTTTATGTGATGAGTAAATCCTTCTTCCCTGAAAAAGTGGTTTAGATATTGTATAGCATTGGGCATAACACTCTCAGTGTTCCAGTCCTAGGGCATCTCAGGTGTTCCTTAACTTAAAAAAATTGCCAGAGAGGGATGCTTATTTCCTCATTTTACAAACTGGGAAACCAAGAGACAGAAGCAGCTCTGTGTAATCACACAACTTGATCAGAAACATATTCTGGATTTCCCTGGGTGTTTGTTTTTCCTGTGTTCTGTTAGCATTGGCTCAAGTGCACCTTGCAGCAGTGATGGCATTCCCATTAGCACATGGCTTGGATGGTGGGAGCTTCCACACAGATTAATAAAGAAGCAGAGTTTCTGTGCAGGCTCTATAGCCTGAAAAGATCACGGCATTCCCTGTGTGAGGAGAGCTGCCTAAAATCCTCCTGCCTCCTCTTGTGTGGAAGAGACTTTTCAGCACATTTGACTTTGCCCAACTTAGATGTTTGTTTCACTTTGCAAGTGATATTTTGTAAATATTTGTCAATTTGCCAATGTTTGTGCCTCTTGCAGCCTTAAACAAAGCTTGTTACTGTTAGTGAACATATCTGCCTTTTGGCATCTTTTCATTTCATTCTTAGGATTCCATGTTTTTAACACACTAAAAATAAATTCTTAGTGCTGTTAATTCTGCTGCCCTTAAAACCTTTTACCTCTTTTATCACTCTTCTACATTTCTTAGTTTCTCATTTTTATCTGTGGCTTTCAATTCTCTTCCTCTTTCCACTCCTATTTGTTATCTGTTTTATTTATGCATACTTAAGATTTATAAATAGCTGCATTTCCTTCTCCCTCCATTTTACCCACTGGCTCCTTCTTTACTAATTGTGTCCTTCTGAGCTAATTAGCAATGCTCTTAGTATCAATCACAACTTTTTGTTTACATTCTTTGTACTGCTGTAAGTGGCAAGGTTGGTTTAGCCAATAACTTCACAAAAGCAGCAGATCCAGGGCAAGTGAAGGTCCAGGGCAGGAACAAATCTAAAAATGCCCTTTACATTTGCCTCAACTCTTGCTCTGTCCAAATGCCCTGACAAATTTCCACTTGTCCTTAGGATGACTGAGGTAGATATAAATAAACCACGACATGTGACCTAGCAAGGAGTGTGAGGGGTTGAAATCCCATCCCAAATAATCAATCCCACTGCAATTTCCTAAGTAAGATTGGAGAAGGGATAAGAGTCAGCTGTGCTGAGCAGCAGTGATTAGCCTCATTTACCCTGAATTGCTTAGGAATGTCGAGGTTGTGTGATTGTATAAGTCACCAGCTGAGCAAAAGTGTTGAGGGAAAGGATGGAAGGAGGGTCTGGGTTTGTTTCTAGGTGATAGAAAGCAGTTGGCCATGAACTCTGCAGCTCTGGAGTTCTGAACTGTGCAGCTCTGGAGTTCCTGTGCAAATTGCTATTACTTTGTGGCCAGTTTAATGCAGAGATTTTGTGAATTGCTTGGGACTTTAGTATTTTTGTTCAATTTCTGCCATATTCTTGCAATTGCCATTGGGTTTTTTTTGTTCTCAAATAGAGAGCTGCATGTTTCTACTTAGAGTTTTGCAAGCAGCATTAAAAGCACTCTTAATGTTAGCCTGAGACCGAGAGAAGCAGGGTAACCCCAGCCTGGTCTCTGGGATGCTGCTGGCTCACCTTGTGGAAAACCAAGGTCTGCTTTGGCTGGAGAAACAAGCTCACATTGAGGGGCCCTGGCAGTGGAGGAGCAGGTGTGTGCTCGCTTCAAATGAGTTCCCCTGGCAGCAGTGCAGGGATGTGTGCCTACTGCTGATCAGTGCTGTGCCTGGCTCCAGCTCATTCCATCAGGATTTGCTTTTCTGAGCACTTAAAATCAATATAAATTAATAAAAAGAAACCCAACAGCCCATAAACAACATTAGCTATGGAGCTGTTAAAATGCAAGCAGTCAAACTATATTTAATCCACTCTCTCGCATTAATGCTGGGCAAGGGCACATTTTTAAAATGCTGCTATTGGATTAATAGCAGATGTTGCTCAAAGGAAATGATCAATGATTCTCATGGAGAGTTGTTTTGGAAGAGGCTTTTTGGGGCCATCTGAAGTGGTCAGAGGTGTGTGCCCCAGCTGCCCAGTGCAGAGTGACTCTGGGCTGCGTCAGGGCCAGCCTGGCTCCTGTGACCAAGAGCCCTCCTTTGGTGAGACCCAGACAGGCCCCCTTGCAAGCTGTCAAAAAATGAATTTCATTATTGCTCTGAGATCTGTTCCTTCCCAGCTCAGCCCTTGTCTCGCTCCAAGACAGTATCTTTGTAGGTCTCTGAAGTTCACCAGGGATTTCCATGCTTTTGACAAAATAACAGTGTTTAATATTGAATTATATATCAACGTTCATTGGTAAGTGTATCCTCTTGTAGGGTTCATGTCAGTAGAGCCCCTCCATCCAGTGTTACAACATCTTCCCTGCTTTGTGTGTGTCAGACTTCTTTGTTCTGACATAATTGGCTAGTTTTAATTATTTTATGAGTTTTGGCATAATCTAGCACAGTGCTGAAGTATCTCCTTCCTATTCCATTTCTGTGGAGATGTGAAACAATTCCCTCTGCAGTAACAAGGCTCAGCCTGGTCACGCGAGCTCCAGAGAGCTGCTGGGAGCACAAATGGATCTATACCCCTGTTGCAACATCCAAGAAGTGAGCAAAAACATGTTCTTCCTGTGTGACACACAAAAGAAATGCCACATTTTGGTGTAGGCACAGAATGGAAGGTTTGCCCTGCACCCTCAGTGTCACAGGGCTGGAGAGGGTGAGGGAAAAGGGGAAGGAAGGATGTGGCTGTAGGTCATACACCTCTTGGTGCAGGGTACTCACAGCTTTTCTTCCATGTCTCTACTTCAACCCCAGCATCTCAAAAGTACCTGAAACCAGCAGCACCATGGGTGATTGGGACCTTTCTGCACAGGAAAACTCCTTGGAGGAATGAGGAACTGAGATCACCTCACATTAGTACAGCAGGTTTGAGGCTTCCTTTATATTGCAGCAGAATCCAGGCTTTGTCTTCAAGATGTCTGAAGAAAACATCTTCCCTTCTGCCTGAAGTAGATTCATATTTAGACCTCTCTTCTTTCTCTAATATCTGTGTGAGGGTGGTTTGTAAATATACAAACATAAATATATATATGCATACACACTCCTATACACCATAACCTCCCACCCTCTTCCTATTATAAGGGTTTGTTTTTAAAAAAAAATTGTGATTATACAGCACCTTGTAAGGAATTAAGAAGTTCATAATTATTTATAAAGTTAATACTTATAATGAAATGGTTGCACTTTGATGTCTGTATATGTTTTCTAAGCTAGGATGACCTATATTGTAGAGGTATTATGTGTAGTAGGTGATGCAGGGATTGGCTTGGGAATTACCCATGTTTAATGAACACTAAAATTAGAATTTGACTGAAATCCACATAAATGGCTCGACAGCAAGTTTGACTGCCCCTGGGGAGCTGTGGGCAGCTCAAATTTACCCACAGGCATTTTTGAAAATGTTTTTTTTGAATCAGCATAGTGTGCTTTTTGGAGCAGAGAGTGCAGCTTGCACTTTAAACTCCCTTCTCTTCACCTTGTCCCCCATTTTGGTGTTGAAAAGCCCTCCATGGAGAATAGAGCATGAAGTATGTTGCAGGTATAAAATATGCTACACTGGTGGGGTTTTTTTTGCAGTACTTGCCATGGGAAGTCTTCTGCTTTCCCTACATGGTGGCCTTGTTGCTTTTACTCTCACTATTTTGAATTTCCAAATATTTGGCCTCTTCTGTGGTATGTGTACTTTGGATAGTGCAAAACCTGGTCTAGCTGTTCTCCATCTTGCTGCCCACCCCACTGCAGCACTAAAAGCCTGTAGCCATAGAGAATCTCAGATTTCTGAAGGATTTTTTTTTTTTTTGTTTTCATGTTGTTTTCTCACTCTGAGGAAAGATGAAGCTGTGCCTTTCTTTTACCATAAAGAGTGGGTTTAATTATCCTTCAGGAGATCTGCTTATATAATTACTATTAGTGCCTGATCACTGAAAGAAAAAACATTCCTGAAAGGATAAAATACAGTGCTCCCACTTTGCACAGGCCTGAGGGAAAAAGACCAGTCTTAATTTCCTTGCAGCACCCCAAAAGTGGAGTCAAGAAACACTATTATTTCTGCTCAGGGTGCAGGTACAGGCTGTCCTTTGCTCCTTTTGCTTTGTCCCAGCAGCTGGCAGGTGACACTGAGCTGTGCCATGGCCAGGACTTTGGGGTGACAGGACAAGAGCCTTTTGCTGCAGAGGCAGCCAGGAATGGTTTGAGCTGTGGCCTGTTTAATTCACAGCCCAGTTGTGCAAGTGGAAAAATATTGCAATTATAATTGTCACCCACAGTCAGTGTGAGAATTCTTCCTAAGATTCAAGGAGAAATTTGCTAACTTAAGAAGCTAGCATTTTTCCAGAAAATCTTGGAGCAAATGAATATCCCAGCTCTCAAGGGGAGTACCTCATGCTATTAGTGGTTTCATCTGTAGGACCTTGGTTTAGGAGGCACATCTCCTTTTAGGATGTACCTGTAAGGAAGCTCTGGGTAAAATGGAAAAGTGTAACACTGGTTTTAAGCTCTTTAATTGGAGTTTGTGAGATGACATGACTGTAAAGAATTAAGTCCCCCAGTGCCTTCTTATTTGGTGTACTCTGGATTCAATTTTTTTCAGTTTTATATTCCTAAGTCTGAACTGTAGTCTAGCCTTTTAAAACTTGTCTACATTGCTGCTTCTCTCCTTCTTCCTCTCCTTTTCCCCCCAATTTTGTCTTGCCTGATAGCAGTGGGATGCTGGCTGGAACAGACAAGCCTTTTTATTTCTTTTGACTGTTTCTGCAAAGCTTGATGAGGAATTTGCATAATCAATGAGGTAACCCTGTCACCCCAAACATGGAGTCTTTAAAGAGAATAGTTTTATGCAAATTAGATATTGATGGTGTAATGATTAATTGGCCCCAAGCCTTTATTAATATGCAGTTGTTGTAGTGTAACATGCATTTGTAATTATTTTGGTTTGGTTGTTCAAACAAGTGGTGGGCATCTAATTGCTTGCAGCAATTGAAGAGACAGGATATCAAAGAGAAAAACAAAGAGCTGCTTAACTGGTTGCCTGATAAAATGTTAGATTTCTTTGGTAAATATGGGGTTATATGGTCAGAGTCTCAGGTGATAAAAATCAACACAACTTTCTTGCAATAAATAGAACTATTCTGACTTGTAGCAGCTGAGGATGAGATTTGAGATGTTCCCCAAACTCCAGTTTCATTGTTGTATTTGGATCATACTGGACTTGGGATGGTGAGCTGTGTTGTTAATTGCTGTTGGTTATTATTATTAAAAATAAACAACTTTGGTTCCAAGGGCTGCAGTGAGCTAAAAGAATTCCTTGGTGAAAAGCTGCTTGGGCTGTTTCAAGCAAATAAACATCTGAGCTACTTTACAGTCTCCAAGGTGCTTATCTGCTGTATGTGACTTTTCAGCTAGTTTGGTATCTATTTTCCATGCCCCTTGCCTTTAGATATGCATTTAGCAGACAGGGAAAAAAGTCTATATTTGGAGGTGAAAAATCCTACATCTCCAGAACTGTACTTAAGCTGTCAACTGCCAGGTGTTTGTGGTGTATGAATTTACTGTATTTTTGCATAGAGAGTGCATTTAAGTTGTGAGGATTCTCTCCTGGGACACCTGGAGGAGATAGCAGAGGGATCCACATGGGAATAGTGGACAGAAAGGAAGCAGCTGAGTATTATTATTAAGATCTTCTGAAAATGAACTCAGCTAATAATTATAGGTGCATAAATATTAACTTGGTATATAATTATAATTCTATAATTATTATACCTATATAGCAATGAGCACCTTCAATGAGAACAGAATTTACAAAACAGAACAGAGAAATGGGAGTGAGTAAAGTGTAACAGATCCTTCTTGGCAGACAGACAGCAAGATGTCATTTGTCTCATTGGCAGAAAGCAGAATTACTCAGAAAAGATGTAATTTTGTTCTTTATTCCATCAAATGAGGCACTGGAAGTGGGAGGACTGTGTATGTACCATGGGTAGGGCTTGCCTTAACAATGATAAATTTTGGGGCTGAGAGTGCAATCTTTTGGGTTCCTCAGTCTTGCTCTGGTCTGTTGTTTCCCTAAAGCTCTATGATACAAAGCTTACTCTTGGTTTCTCAAGAGCTACAAAACCCAAGGAGAACCCACACCCCATTTTCATCCCATTTCACAGGACAAATTACAGTACAGGACAAATTACAGTATACGTGCATTGTCTTGAAGTTGGGGCTGGCTTGTAAAATAAAGTCTGTTTTTAAAATAAGCTTTTTGCATGGTCAAAATGAAGATATAATTTTCCCCAAATAGTTGTTATAGAGTGGCTGATGAGATTTAGGTTGTTTTAAATTAATGGTGTTATCACAAGGAGAAGGAAATGTAGAGCTTTGCTTTCAATCGTTTATGAAATCTCTTACTTTTGTTTAAACCTACTTATGATAGTGGGGATTAATTATACAGATCCACTCTGTTTAGTTGGTGTCCTTTGACATAAGGGTCAAATATAGAATGTGTTCTGTCTTCTTTTCTGTAATATATGCTCTGCTTCCCAAGTAGAAAAACACCATTTAATCTCATTATGGATTCATGGTCTCTTTTTTTTTTTTTTTTTTTTTTTTTTTTAATGTAGAGCTAATAGACAAGACAACAAATTAATGCACATGTCATCTATATAAAGAGTTCAAGCAGATGGCTTTGATCTTTTCATTCACTGAGAGAAATTGGTGGCAAATGGTTTTAATTTGAAATTGAGCATGCTAAAAAGCTGCTCAGGACTGAGGAAGTTCAATCATTAACCTGTGCAGCAACATCTTCTTTACCACCCATTTGAAACTCAGGGAAGAAAGTGGGTTGTCTTATATTTGGGTAGCATCACCCACAAATGCTGCAGCAAGACTTCTAATTCCTCTCAAGGAAGGTCGAGTCACAGGCTGAGCAAAAGATCTGCAGATCTTGGGCTGGTCACATTGTCACTGTAAGAGAAAGTTGTACCAAACAACCCAAAATAATCATGGACTTCAAGAGGGAACTTCACAGGCTCCTCTTGAATTCATCCTGAGCATCATGTCAGGTAATTTCTCAGCCTGTGGGCAGCTTGGTCAGTAAATCCTTTGTAATCTTTCCCTATACCAGGCAGTGATAAGAAACAAAGAAACCTCCCCTTATCTAGCAGGTAATGATAATCTTTAGGAATTGAGAGGCAGCTCTGCCAACATCCAAAGGAAGGGTGCAACACTGGCCAGCATTACTGGTGTTAATATCTGTTTAAAAAAAGGGAGAGAATTAAAAACAGTCCCAGAGCTAGCAAGAATCACAGCATCTCCCAGCTGAGATATTTATTAGAAAGGAAAGAAACAATAAGATGAATAATTTTATAAATAACACCTCCCCCAGTCTGATGCAATTTGGTTCAGGAGGGCAGGGATGTGCAGGAAGAAATAAAGTCACAGATTAGCACACAAGTGGTTGTGTTCACTAGTTTCAATGATATCTGGTAATAAAAATATACCCATTGATATGGTAACTTAAAAATCAAGTGATACCTCTTCAGCTAAAATAAAATTCTATCTTTATGTACAAAGGTGGAAGCAGGAGGTCCAGCAGCAGAACAGCTCTTTCCAGGCACCTCCAGCAGTGAGTGCCTCAGAGAATGACCAAATATTGAGTGAACAAATGTTACAGGACTGAATGAAGTTCCTCACTTTACACTAGCCCAGAAAATCTAATCCACAGGCTTTATTCTCTCAAACATTGCACATATATTTAAAGTATAATATATAATTTTAAACTGTTTTATTTATCCATAACAACGTTTGTAGGATAAAGAAAACATTTGCATGATAAAGCAGACGAGCAATTCAGAGACATTCTGGTCTCCTGGGTAAATTTGAATTTAAGCAGGTATTGTTATGCATTTTACAGAAGTGTACATTGAGAGAAGAACTTTCTTGAAGTATTATACCAATACCCCAGAACATTTAAGCTTCATAAACTGCTTAACTTGTGTTTTCTTAATACTCTTGTAGTTAAAAGGAGCTGAAATATTTTATTATTATTATTCTTTAAAATCGTGTTCTCTTCAACTTCTCCACCAAACTTCAAGTGGATGCTTATAGGCAAGTTACAGAATGAACCTGAAAGGAAATGTTTATCAGTGGAAACATGGGCACAGTATTTACGATGGCAATAGTAAATTCCAACTACTCCAATGCCACATTTAGAATCAAAATGAGAATCCCTCACCTACCTGGAGCATAGGACATGAGGATACCAACTCTGTAATCAATCTTTGGTTATATTTCATCAGAGCAGGGCTGTTGTCTGTGCTTGAGGTAGTCTAGGGAACTACAATAATTATTAAACCAAACCATTATATTGCTTACCCCTTAAAGGGTAGTGACAGGTTTTCATGTGAAATCAATCTCAAGATTAAAAAAAATCATTATGATAAAAGAAGAAAGGTAATTTAAATAACTCATTATGTGAAGGTAGTGCAGAAAAATTATCCTTTCTGCTCACACTCTTCAGTAGCTCTATAGGAAACATGTCCAGCTTGTGGTCAGGCTGTTTAAAATGCCAGACAGCCCCGAGGCACACTGGTGGTGCCTTTGTTTGTGTCACTGTAGCCATTAAACAGCTTAGCCTGGAGAGCTAATGAAGATGAGGGGATTGTGAAGTTCATTGTGGGAATGATCCACAATGGTAGTGAAAGGGACAAATCTGGGAGTGGGAAGTAAAAATGCCAATTGCAATTTGGTTTTTATCTTTATTTTCAAAATCACAAAACTTAAGTTGCATAGGTGCTTTTATCACATTCCAGGACTAGTAAATTCAGCAGCCAGGAGTGCTGAGGTTGCTGAGTGCTTTGTTTCTGCTGGGTTGTGTAGAACATTGAAAGCAGAGGAATCAGGCACATCCTTGGAGCAATGGAGCCAACATGTGCTGCTTGGGACAGCAGGAAACCCTAGAGCACTTTTAGTTAGTTCATTACCATTTTCCTGGCAGGTAGAAATCCAAAATGACTGACTTCATCCACATTCCAAGGAGAAATGGGAGGAGCAGCAGTTCAGAAAGTGCAGTATCAGTGTTTGTAGAGTGGATTATTTTAGCTTTTTCCATCAGAGATATTCTCCTCAGAGCAGCCTCTCAGAAAGAGAGTGAAAAGTGTGTGTTCTCATAGCTGGGAAACCCATGATGCTGTCACAAAGTTACCTCCTGGGCCAAATCCAAAGGTGGCATCTGTGGTGCTGCAAATTACATGTTGGTAGTTGTGTTTAAGGGACTCAAAATCGATGGGAGTTGAACAGAGACCTATTTTGACACAAACTTCTACCCTGTTATTAGCAGCTTTTTTAGCACTTCCTTCCTGCCAGGTTCCCACCACGGGGTGAGTCCTTGTGGCTTAAGCTGTCCCTGAAGCTGGTGATTTACCCAGCCATGCTCCTCACCTTTGGTGGCATCCCCAGAACTGGCGTCAGTCCCGGTTCCTCACCACTCCCCAAGGGCTGCAGGGGTGTTGAAGCTCTCAGGGCAGGGGCACCCACTTGTTAAACTGCAGTGCAGACCCTGCTTGGTGGCACAGGAGGTGGGCACAGCACTGTAGAGTTTGTTTGTAATCATTTGGTTTTGCTGGAGAAAAAAAATATTACTGGATCCATTATGGTGAACACAGAGTAGGAGACTTAAGAGTTTAGCTTCTGATGGATGACTGTGTGGATGTGATAAATGTTAGAATGGTTGCAGCAATAATGATTCCATGTTATCCAGGAGGTTGCATTAATTTAATTGGATTTGGAGCCTGAGTTGACCTGCCTCTACACACTCTTAAGCAGCCAACATGCACTGAAGGTACAAGGGAGAGGGGGGTGTCTGTTGTTTTGGTTTTTTTTGTTTTTTTTTTTTTTACTTCAGAGGCAATAAATTCTAGATCAAAGCAAAAACAAGCAATGTTATGTGTAATTTTTTAACAGGAACTCTATAAATATTCAGTGCTGCTGTTCGGCAACATTAAGAAATCACTGAAAAATGCAGTCATTGCTAAATGTGTTCATTTGAGAGGTTTGCCGCTACAAATGTGAATCTTCAAAGGCAGTGAAACTTAACAATAGCTTTTTGGTATTAGACAGAGAGTTAATTATAACATCTATCACACAGGCAAAGTAACTAAAACAAATCCGTGTCCCTCCTTAGTTTTCAGCTTGTTGAGTGAATGCTGTCAGGAGGAATTTGCCTCAATGTGTGTGCTTGGTGATGTTATCAAAGTGTCTGTCAGGGGGAACATTTAATGCTGTTCAGAGGCCTGAGCAAGCACGTTGGGATTGGCAGAGACAGTGACAGAGGTGACCACGGCAGGTCCTGACAGTTTGAATACAGAATTATATAGTGCAGTGACAAAGTGTTCAGTTTATTTAAACTGGGGGACAGGATGTGCAGGAGACGAAGGGAGAAGCAAAGAAAAGGTTAAGTTACTGAAATTTTAATTGAGCTCTGAGTGACTATTTTTGAATAATTGGTTGTGTCAAAATGTAATGATCAGCGGCCTGGGAAGCTGCAGCCTTTCACCCTCAGGTCACTGGCTCAAATCTGGGCTCTGCTGGTTGTAATGACTGATGTTCAATACCAGCTAATGTGAAATGAATTGCTGGTCTCTGCCCATCTTCTACTGGATAAGGATCTGCATCACTAACAGTGTGTGGTGTGCTGGAAGCCCTGGCAAAGGCAGCATCCAGGGGTAATCTCCTCCTTTTTATGAGAGTTCCCTGGTGGGAGCTGGTTCTTGGGTATGTGAAACCTTTCACTATTGCAACTGTGATTTTATTAATGCAGTGAAAAGATGAGGACTTTGCTGTTCAGTGTTTCCTGCCTGTGACTTTTGTGTGTGTTTGGCGAAACCTTAGCAATCCTTCAATAATTCTATGGGTCCCTTCACAGCACACCAGGGCAGCAGGATTAATCACCAAGGATTGTTCTCTGGGGTCTGGACACAATCATTTCCCATATTTAGGAATGTTCTTGAGTTTTTATCTTCCAGGGACAAGGAAATAAAGATAATAGCCATTATTAACATTAACCCACACTGTCACTCCCCAGCTGTGTCATGAGCCATTTTTTCTGCTGCTGGAGTGTGAGATCCATTGCTGGAAGTTTCCTGGAACACACTGAATGTTTTTGAGTACATTTGTCTCTGCATAGGTCTGTTCCAGAGCTGCTCTTCCCAAAACCATGCCATATGCAGGCACTGGGATCTTGGAACAGGGATTTTCTATGGTGGCTCAGTAGATCAAAGCAACCCAGCAGTTGCTGTTTTACCTTCTGAAGTGTAGGATCCTTGGAGCAGCTGCCAGATGAAAAGTTTATTTGTGTGTCCCAGAATAAGTTGTAGAAAGTTCCTCCAGGCTGCCTGCATATTTTCTATGAATACAAGACAGCCTTTTAATAGTCCTGAAATAACTTGATTTTGTTGGCACCATTGAAAAGTTCCAAATCTTCTGGACAAGCAATGCAAATGAGAAAAATTCATAAACTTTAGAGTTGCTGTTGATTGTTTCCAAAGAAACCAGCACAGCTTTAGCAGCACAAAGCCAACCCAGGTTTGTATACCCAGGGAGAAAGAAGTACCCTTCCTGATATAGTTTTGCCATTGATTTTAAATGTGGAAAAGGTTTCTCCACTGACTCAGCAGGCCTGGAGAGGAATCAGTATCAGTTTCATGGGTTCATGAAATCTTTTTTTTTTTCTGGTTACCTTGGTTATTTGTGGTAAGACACTTTATCCTCCTCAGTGAGAACTGAGGAGGGTGTAGGAACACATGCTCTCTCATTTCCTATTCCACTGTGTTACCCAAACAGCTGGATCTTCCCTCAGACTCTCGTGGGAAGGTGAAGGTTATGAACCAAGCTGTTCACTGGGTTGTGGGCCCTCTCCAGACACATTCCAGCTGAGAGTGCTGGCATTTGAATGAGAGAAGGTCTTGACATCTTAATTCTGGACTAGCAGGTATCACTCCCCGTGCAAATATAATTTCTTAGAGCGCGAGCAAGTAACATATGTCCAGCCCCTGCACTGCAGGAGCCCCAGGGAATGGGCAACTGAAGTCCAAAAGCCAAACATATTTCCTGATTAATTGGGCCCTTGAGGCTTTTGGGTGACATTAAAGAATCTGCCAGTCATTTTTTCCCCCCTCCCACCTCTTCTTTTAGATAGTAAGTAATAAAATAACATAAAATCTGATTTCAAGACCTCATTGCAATGAGTCATTTCATTGCAGATGCTTTGTGCCTTCTGTGAGCCCTCATCCTGTAAGGGGCAGGGTGCACATCTTGGATGCCTACTTCAGCTACAGAAGGAAAGAATATAAGCCCAGCTGCTCCTCTTCCAGCCAGGAATACTGGCTTGGACAGTGCCCACCATTTTGTGAAACTGATGGAGTGAGAAGTTGCTTTTGGGCTAAAATGTTTGGAATTAGTAAGGCAGCCAGTTTCTAAAGACAGAAAATGTGTGCAGATTTAAGAGTTTAGTGGATTATTAAAAGCTTATGATTCTAACTCTGGCTCATTTTGGGGAGAACAGCCTTGAGATACTCAGAGACCATGGAGATCATTAGAGAAGACATTTTATCTCCTTTTACACATCAGGAAGGTATCTAAGGTATCTTCCACCACAAGTTGACATGGCTGTGTTGGTGAGAAAAAAAGGCCCCATTTCCAAGAATACAAGCAGCACCATGTTTTATCTTTTTCTCACATAATAGATAACTTTTCCTGTGCAGCCTGATCGAGGAGTGGTTACTCTCTAAGCAACAACTCAACATTTTTTGAAGAGTTCTATATTTTAATTTATTTTAATTTAGTAAGAGTGGCATGATTGATCAGGGCCATCATCTGTGAAGAATCTTGCCACCTCCAGCACAACTTGCCTGTGTGGGTTCAGCTGGCCATTAGGATTCAACTACCAACTGCTTGGCCTTTCCCCAGCCAGGATGAGAAAGAAAATCCTAGCAAAGTACCAGCAAGAACCATGGATTTTTTTCTGTTGCCTTTGCAGTGGGATGCAGGATGTTTTTATATGGTGTGTGTAAGGGGGAGTTCCCAGAAGAGGGATAACACCAGCATGCACAAAGTGCCAACCTCTTGGTACCCTTGTAAAATTCCACCCCGTTAAAGGGAACTGGAGAGGAGATGTATGGCTATTAAAGTAAAACATAACTGCCTGTCAGGGAAAAGTAGTGACAACATGCACCCAAAGCTCTGCCATCTAATCCCTGTCAGCAGGAGTGGGTGGTTTTTAACGTTGTTCATATTCCCCAACAAATGCGCTGGAATTGGCAGAGACAAGGATGGAGTTGACACGGGCAGGTTCTGTCAGCTCCAATCCGGAGGTGAGCTGAGAGCAGCCCAAAGCTGGTCCTGACAGCTGCATCCACACACGGGCACGTTTGGGAATCGGGAACAGCAGGAGGGCAGGGCAGGGAGCAGCCAGAGCTGCACCTTCTCCCAAAGAGGCA
Source organism: Melozone crissalis (assembly GCF_028551555.1). Lineage (NCBI taxonomy): Eukaryota > Metazoa > Chordata > Aves > Passeriformes > Passerellidae > Melozone > Melozone crissalis. The sequence continues at coordinate 5,305,900 of NW_026535785.1, forward strand.
GCGGTGAGTGGGAAAAGGGAGGGGGCAGGGAGAGGGGAGGAACAATACCAAACAATGCCTATTATGTTTCATGTCAATGTTGCTGTCATTAGGTAGTCGGAAAGATTTCAAACAGATAAACTCCCCTTTGGTATGGCAGACTGCCTTGGCAGCCAATTTTAGGCCTTGATTTGATTGATAAACTCTTTGTGACAAGGAAGGATAAAAGAGGCCCCTAGTTTGGTACATATAAATAGGAAATTAGCTGGCAAAGTTGTCAAAGATAATTAACTCTCTGATTCTGTGTGTCTATTCAGGTTGACATACTGAAATTATTTAGAAATGCACATGTCAACGCTCTGACAGAATTTGGTGCTGATCAGATAAACAGTTTTTGAGATGCCTGATTGTAAAATGATGTAAGAGCTTAGCTGGTGGTTTTATCATTATGCATTCTCTTAGCAGCAGCAGGTATCAAACGGCAGCACCATCCTTTAATGTGCGAGATTCAGAGATCCAGAGACGAAGTTAAGCGCTACTTCACAGCACTCAGCTCACTTGTTTTGTTCCTTGCCCCTAGGTTAAGCAAAATACTAATAATGTGCTAAATTCCTGGGTGTTCATCTGCTCCTCATCCTTTCCCCAGGCACAATTGGAAGTAACAAAGATAAGGGTCTGTGAGATAAGAGGTCTGAGAGCCGCGGCATTTTGTTGCTCCTTCAGAGGAGATAAACTACTCACTGCTATAATCCCAAACTCAAAGATTGACAAGGTTAGGAAAGTGCAACAGCAAAAAGCCAGCGACTGGATGTCTTTATAGTGGCTCCTATTAAAGCAATGACAGAGCACAACAAATATATTTAGCATTGCACAGTCAGCGTCTCAGGCACTGTCCCTTGTTTACAGATGTCTGCCGTGGCTGGTGTAGCGCTGTGTGTGGAGTGTGCCTCCTGAATGGGATTTGGTTTCCAAGTCCCATCAATGTCCTTGGAAAAGCTAAACCTGATGTGTGTGTGTATTGTAGCAGATGTGAAGGCACCACATCCTCCAGAGCAACTTGACTTTGATAACTTCTTGGAGATTTTCTCCTTCTGAAAGTGTTTTTCAGCCTCCAAAAGCAGCTGCTCCTTGGCAGTGGGAAAGTATAGGCCCCAAAATCTGTATTGAACATGGTATCTATGGAACACAACTGGCCTTAGCTTTCCTTAAACCGCCTGGAGCTTTGTGTGGCTGCACAGGCTGGTGCAGAAAGGCATCACTGCTCCGGTTCTGAGTGAATGCTGTGGCAGCATTGAGCCACCTCACCCTTTTACTCCCAGCTGGTTGGGATTTTTAAGCCTCTGGAGTCTAAACTCACCTTGGACATTGTCTATCAAGCCAGCTTTCTGTCATGTCTTGAAAGCTGGCAATCAGTGCAGCTTTTCACCCTGGGATCCAACCCCTAGACAGGCAGCTTTGCTTGAATGCTCACCTTTCCTGAGTCCTGTGCAATGGGGATTAACTGCAGAAGGAAGTGGAAAGAAAATGAATATAGAATAGATTGGCTATTGCATTTATTTAAGGAGAGAAAGGGGATAATGGTACAAACCATAAGACCACTAACAGACATCCCACTTATAGAGTCTCTACTTGGCCTGTCAGCAGTGCAAACAGCTGCCTGTACCCTGCTTAAGCTGCTGCTGCTTTCAAAGCAATGTGGGATTGTCTCACATTGTCTCTGGCACACACAGGCCAAGATCTGGCACATTCAAATCATGCCTCCTGTGCCTCTCCACCAAATCTGCCTTATTATACTCAAGTCCTGGCTTTGATCATGCTGCTGCTGAGGAACTCCAGGATCTTGCAAAGACCTACCCCAAAAACATACCATGTACTTAACCTCTCACAGGACTCACAAAGGGTAGGAACAGGATCTCTACAAGTAGAGATGGATGCACTACTGTCCTCAGTGTCAAAATGATAATGGCATATGCATTATTCTTCCTGAGAGCCCTACAGTTCCTTTTTATCATATTTTGCACTCATTTGTACAATGAACAATGTCTTGCCTCCCATCACTTACATACCAAGAAGCTTTTTGTATGTTTATAAATAGGGTCTCACTTGACATAACAAAATTCATGATATTATTTCCTCATCCATAAGCATTTCCATAGTGCTCATTTCTGCATTTACATTCTGCTACTATCTTGTGCAAGGAGGCACCCCAGGGGCCAGAAATTTGGCTTTAGCAGTAAGATCTTATTTTTCTCTTTTTTGCTATTCACCTTAACATGAGATTTTAAGAATTATGGCGGTCTGTGGTGGTTAATAAGGGAATGGATGCAGGTACCTATTGAAAGTGCAGGGACAGGCAAGTGCTTTTTAAAAGATATCCTAAATACAGATGCCTTTGCTTTATTATGTTCATCATGTCTAATTCAGCCCTCCCAGCACATGGCAGTGGGGGGCTGTTCATAAAGAAAGTGATATTCTCATGCATAATGCAGCATTATCTAACCTTCCATATAGATCACTGGTTTAGGATGAATTAGTTTAGAGCTGTGTGCCCCTGTGTTGCGTGGTATCTATCTTACAATAGGTTTGTAACTTATCACAATTGAAACCAAAGGAATAAACTGGAAGGAAATGCACTTTTCTCTTGAGTGGTTCTTGTTAGAGCTTAGTTGAAATGTAGCATCTTACAGAGACTCCGTTTATACACAATTTGATGATGAAGGCTTTGCTGCAGGCAACTTGGAAACATGAAATAAGGCTTTAATCATAACACTTCCACTTTTCTCCATTGGGAGCTGTAGGTGTGCAGTGCCTCGGAATAGAAACCTGCTTTTATTTTGATGCCCAATATGGATTTATGTGCCTGAGCTTAGCTATGCAGATTTGGAAACAATGTGCCTGTAAACTAGAGCTACCCAAAGGATGGATTCTCACAGAAGGACACGGGGCTGGGGGTGGGTGACAAGGTGACCCTGAGCCAGCTCTGTGCCTCTGCAGCATCCTGGGCTGCCTGAGGAGGAGCTGAGAAGGGATTCTTGCCCTCTGCTCAGTGCTGGTGAGGCACACCCAGGATCTGTGTCCAGGCTGGGGCTCTCAGTAGAGGGAAGGGTTGGTGCTACTGCAGCCAGTCCAGGGAAGGCCACAGGGAGGATTAAGAGGCAGAAGAATCTGACATGTGGGGAGAGGCAAAGAGAGCTGAGGCTGTCCAAACTGCAGGAAAAAAGGCTGAAGGGATATTTTGCCAGCTTGTATCAATATCAGATGGTGGAGAGTAAAGGAAGCAGAGCCACTCTTCTCAGTGCTGGGCAAGCTGAAATACAGGAAATGCAGTTTAAATACTGAGTAGTTTTTCCTATATGAGGGTGTTCAGAAACTGTAATGAGTTACCCCAGGGTGTGCATGGAGTCTCCACCATTGGAGGGTCTCAGAACACCATTGGAAACACTCCAGAGCAACCTGCTGTAGCTGACCCTGCTTGGACAGAGGGGTTGGACTGGGCTATCTCCAAAGGTCCCTTCCATCCCCAACTCATAGTATGGAATTGACTTTTCCACAAAACCTGGGCTTTCCTCTGAAGAGAGCAGCATAGGTGGTTATGTCCCAGGGCGGGAGTAACTCCCTCATAACTTGTTGGCAGATGCTTGACACATCTGTTTGCTTTAGACTTCCACTGAAAAGACAATTCTGTTCCTGCATCACATGTGTCAAATTCAGCTTCTGGGGAAATGTACAGATGTTCGCACACAGAGAAGAAAATAACATGCCACGGGAGTATGTCATGGTTGTTGATATATCTTACACTGTATTAATGAGGAAAATATGTTTCCTTTAATTAAAACATTTCGCCTGGGCTTCAGATATGTTGGGATTTTAGCAGGCTTTTACTTGTGTGTTATTAATAAACACGTTGGGTGTGTGTGAGCACAGTGATGCTCACATGCTGCTCTTTCCATCTAGCTCGAAGGATGGGCCCAGTGCTGATGGTGAGCTTGTTGTGGGGATGTTTTTTAGGAAACTGCATGCCAATACTTCTGTTGCCTTTCATCTGCTACTGCTTTGTGTGATTTTGCTTAGGAAAATAGTTAGAGTACTTATGGATCAGTATTAAGACTTCTTATGAGTTAAAAGTGACAAATATCTGAAGGACAGGGAAAGTGCTACGTGTGCCATGAGGGCTGGGGAAGCCTTGGGTATTTGGTGAAATAAACAGGGTGAGAAAGGGGTCTCTCACTCATTTTCAATTCATTGCTCTTGTGGAGCTTAAAAAGCAGTAGCTATTCTGTTTTATTTCCATATGTTGGCCATATGATCGTGCCGTCTGTGCATATTCTTTTTCCATTTCCCTGCACTTGATTTCTAGACAGAATTATGTATATTTTGAAGGTGCAGTAAATTTTGCTGTTAGTGGGTTTGGGACTTTGAATCTTCTTTAACAAAGTTTTTTTTTTTTTTTTTGCCTATTTCCTATTTCTACTCTTGTACTGACAAGTTTTCTTTTTCCATCAAATAGGACAAAATGTGTGGCCTTGAATGCTATGAGCAGGCAGTCTGTGATTGTTCTGCTTCTGCCCTCACATTGTCATTTGGGGATTTTGCAACCTCCTGATCTGCATATGGGGCCAAAAGAGTTCCAGCTGTGAATAATTCAGTCTCCTGTCAGTATTATTGAGGTGCCTGCTACCTAGAAAACTCAGGGTGCCCTTGTGATATCTGACTTTCATCCGTGCCAGAAGCCTTATACAAGTTTAGGGAAGCTGATCTCCTGTTCTGGGCTCACTGAGGTATTATAGGTAAATCCTGTACTCCCAAAAAGACAAATATTTAGGCTTTTCAGGTGACACAATTTACTAACTGTTGGCATATATATTTCCATTAAAATTTGGACTTCTGTTACACAGAGGGAACAAAAAATCTCAGAGTTCAGAGCCCACATCTGCTCCACAGATGCAACAAACACCAACTTTATCACCAGCTTTTGTGAAAGAGGGTAAACTATGGCAAATATTGTCTTCCTAAGCAATTAATGAAAGGTCTTGGGAATATCTCAGCAGGAATGTAGGAATGGAAAAAAGGAACACTAAGGAAATTTTTCTACAGAAGAAGGAAAAAATGAGCCTTAGTAGCAAAAATAAGAACAGAAAATAGATTTTCCAAAGTTCTTTTAGAAAACAGAATTGCAAAACCAGTGGATAAAAGGCAATTTGCTGGATTTACTGATGATTTTAGTAATGCATTTGATGTGGTTTCTCATGACATTCTTGCTTGCAAAACAAGTTTACACATTGGTGAGGGTATAAACATTGTGTTGCAAGGACTGCAAACTGGTTGAAGGATAATTATTAACAGCAATGTGTGGTGTTTTGGGGAGGTGTTTAGCAGAGGATGGCACCAAGATGGGATTCATATTGATTCTTAGCTACTGGTAATGACCCAAAAGCAGGCTGTGCTAACAGTATCTTTAGATGTCAGTCTCTTGGGAGATGGAGAGGACAGTGGAGCTGGCCAGGTGTGTCCAGAATTACAGAGGATGGGCATGTGGACAGGAGACTGTCCAGTGCTTGCAATTTGGAAAATGAGAAGCGCATGAGGAATACCTCAGAGTAAGGGAGAAACTGAGAAGAACATTTTGCTGACCTGAGGTGATAAATGACAGAAAATGAAATAAAAATTTGCGGTACAACGACATGGCAATGAGAATGTCCCCGATAGGATGGGCAGGAGGCAGGAATCTTTGATCAGCATGGTAACCTCCCTCAAGACAGGGAGCCTCAGATGAGGCTGAGTGAGAATTCAGGGAAAATCACCAAGTTTATGTGTCCATGTGTGGATGTGTTTATGTGCACCCAAGTGACAGTGGCTCAGTTTCTGAGAACTGCTGAAACTGAGGGCACGAGGATACAACTGTGTGTAGGAATGTGAGAGGCATAAACACCATGGTGTTAGAAAAAAACAATACAGGGTTTTATTAAGGGATTGCTAAGAATAATACCAATGAAACTATCAACTGGAAAATTGAAGCAGGATATTAATGAAAACATCCTGAATGAATGAGGTCATTTAGGCTGGAACATTCTCCTTTGGGTCTTTTAAATTCAGTTTGGGGACCACACTCAGAGAGTGCTGTGGGGATACAGCTCTGCCTTGGTCCTGGAGGGTAGGTGAGTTGAACTGGTTTTTAGGTCATAGGAACTTCTCAAATCTGCAAGATACTGTGTTTCCTGGGTTTTATTATTGGAAGTTTTCCACAAGCAAACCTCACATCAACCGCAAGTGAAAAGTCACAATTGTCTTCACTGTTTGAGCAGGTCACCTGAGGCCTCACTGGGTTATGTGCTTATGGACCTTTGAGCATCTGCACTTTCAGAGGTTTGTGCCATGGATGAGCGGTACAAAGTGTGCAGGGCAATGTGGCCTTTCTGCACGTGGCTCTGCGCACCCAGAGCCTCCACCATCGCTGTGTGCAGGAGCCTCAGTCTGTGCAGACAAGGCTGAGGGGGTGTGGACAGACAGATTAATGTGAATTTGTGCGCTTCGTTGGTTGTGCAGAGCTTGAACAATCAAATCCCTTCAGTTCACTCCACTAACTGGATTGCTTATGACAAAATCACAGCTTTTTCTCCAACTCTTTTTAATCTCTATTTTGAAAAATATTGGAAATGACATGGTAAAGTAAGACCAATTAACATTAACAATTGCAGTTTATTTGCTTCCACTGTTTTGCAGCATGCAGTCTGGTAGAGCAACATGCATTGCTGTTTTGGAGACATCAAAATAAATAAGTAAATAAATACATAACCCTGTGGGCTTACAGATTGAGTCAAAGAGCAGGAGATTATTCCTGGCACTCAGAAAAAAATTGTTGCCTTTGAAAACACCAGACATGGACAGTTTTGCATCAGGACAAAATTAGGATGAGGTGGAATCTCTCCATTCGCATTGTGCCAATTCAGCAGATGTTTCAGGCAATTCTGGAAGGTAAAAACAAATGAATAGAGACTAGAAACCAAAACCAGCCCCAGATCCCTTGAGACAAAGGTTACTATTCCTCCCCTGACCAACTCTCCTTCACATGTAGTGGGATACGGTTATCTAAGCATTTGTGTTTGTATTTTAGTGCTGCGTAGCATTTTTATAAAGAAAAGATGCCAAAGCTTATAACAAAGAGGGTATGTGTCATTATCTCAATTTTACAGGTAAGGAAATAGAAGCACACAAAGGTGCTAAGACTTGCTGGCAAAGCACTCAGTAAACCACAGCAGAGCCAAGCACCTGACAGATGATCCTGTGTGTTTGCCTTTGGGCCGTGTCATCTGTCATCTTAATGGTACAAACATTTTGGATTTAGTCACACTGGAAAAGCAGAGGACTTAGAAAGGGGGGGGAGAAAGAAAAAAAACCCAACCACTCCAGAAATTTGCCAATGAAAATAAAAATATCCAGTTTAAAAACTTCTAAGAAATAAATGTCATGTTATTGTTCTCTGTGAGGGAAATGCTCTCAATTAGAGCTTTATAAATGTGAAGCTATGCCCACCCTCACTCCACAAATTAAAACCAGCTACGCTTGAGAGAAGCTCCTAAGAAGAGCTACTCAGTAAAAATACCAGTAATTATTGTAACATCTCATATTCTTTTAGCAAAACAAAATAACATAAGCTTGGAGACTGACTGAGTTCTATCATAAACATTAACATGCTGTGCTTGGACCTCTGGAGATCTGTCAAAAACCAAAAGGTTTTGTCTCCACGTAGGTTTCTGCTGATGGATTTTCCATGCATCCCTTGTTTCGGCTTCTCTTACTGTGAGTGGGACTCAGAAACTCATTGCTGCTCTGGGCAGTATCAGTTCCTGCCACTACCTTAAAAACATCAAGGGGCTGATTGCAAGTTACATTTTTTATTATGCTCTGTGTATTTTTAGAGGAGAAAGGAGCACTGTTTTCAACCAATTTAACTTAGTGTTCTTAGTGTTGTGAGTGAAAAAGATATCAGCCAGGGGAAAGAGCAAGTTTATCTTTCAATCTCTTACAATGTGTTTTGAGTGTGCTCCTAGTAGTGAATTTCATATTCTATTTTAATTGTGTTTAACACTTTGATCCCCAAGCCTTGAGGAGTCCTCCACTGCACAGGTGGAATCAGTCAGTCAGCAGTCAATGAGGGGCAGGTAAAAACAAAACAAAATAAGGAAAAAAAGGCAATCAGTGCCCAGGGACCTTTGATTCTTATTACAAGCATTGTCTTTGCAGGAGAGCTCACAGGCAGAGCAATCGGAAGATGGAATCATTCTGAAAAGAAGGAGAGATACTCTTGCTCCATCCTTTCCTCCTTTCCAGCCTTGCTAATTTTATTGAAATTGCCTCTGATTTTCACTGAGGCCATTCTTTGCCCTCTTCAGCACACTGTGTTATGTTAAAGTTTCAAAGAGCTTTAGGAACATGTTTTAAAAGATTTCTTTGTTATTTGTTCTATTTGCATTTAATGTTTGTTTACCTCTAACAAATGAAAAACATGGACCAGGAATATAATGAATAATGATATTGAGAGTTTAAAAAAAGTTATTGTCTCTTTTCACATAATAGCATTCCCCTAACATTTTCCAGTTTTTCTTTACAGCTGTATGGACTAGAAAGTCAAACTTAAGCAAAAGTCAACACAAAAATCACCTAAGCTTGGGTTCTTGGGCAGTCTCTTGGTTTAAGCAATACTTTAAAAAACATCAGCTGTTGTAAGGTTCCATAAAAGAGGTTGTAACAGACTGGGGACAGTGGCTCACCTGGTCTTAATCTTTTCTGTCATGATATATTTTGACTTGCAATTGGGGGTTTTTTTGTGTGGATTTTTTCTTTTTTTTGGCTTTTTGTCTCTTGGTCTCTCACTGAAACTGGACAAGGAGTTTCTTTGGCTGTTTCCCTTACACAGAAATCAGCCTCTGAATCTTTTTTAAAGAATATTTTTAAAACAGCACACAGATGAATACAATGAAATAGGAAGCAAAAGCAGAATGAGACCCTATAAATGTTGTATAATGAAGTGCTTGTACATAAGTTACAGTTAGAATTATGTGTATTAGAGCAATGTGTTGTCCTTCTAGAGAGGTGAGGACTGCTGGGAGCCATCCTTGAATCCACAGTGGGGCTTTAGGGCAGTGCAGGAGCTTGAGAATTGAGCTGGTGGTGTGGGAGACCTGGTGCAGATAAGAAAATATCTCCCTTGTAACTGAATCTGATTTTACACTACCACAGTGTGAAACAGAGTCCCCACATCCAGGAGGGCTTCACGAGGGATAAAAGCAAAATCTTCACACTTAGTGTCCCCCAAACCACTCTGGATGATTGGATCAACCTCTCACTGCCCAAATACACATAAAAACCCCCAGTCTTCCCCTGCACAGGAAGGAGCTTTGGTAAAAGGTTCAGGCGGAAGAGCCATGAGTTCCCACAGTTACTGTTTGATAAAGGCATAAACCTTGTCTTTTTTTTTTCCCATTTGGGTTCTGACTGTTAAGTTTAGTTCTTATTGCTTGGTGTAGTTTCATGATTACTGCTGTTTCCTCTGAATCTGTTTCTGCCAGCATACAATGTGTTCTGCTTTAGAATACTCAGAGTATTTGCAGTATGCAGAATGCTGTATATTCTTGAAAAATTACACAGCCCTCTGGTTTTGTGTGAAGTCTTTAGCCTGAGATTTTCACCTGCCACAAGTAGAGAATAATACCAAGATAAGCCCTAGTTAGTTAATGCCATATAATCAAATATCACAGGTATTTTCATAGTATATTAAGGGTAGATTTTGCCAATCATATTTTTGTCTGGATTTTTCTTACCCTGTGAAAAACCTCATTACAAGAATTAAAGCTTCTACTGGCACATGTGCTAATCTATGTAAACAGGAATGCAAGAACATGACCTTTTGCTACTGATACTTTTGCATATTTTTACTGGTGTAGAAAAAGGTTTTACTCTGTGAACACAGCACCAGTTCCACGAGAATTATAGGTGGTACCAGAAAGGTAATTTGAATCTATTCCTAAATATTATTACTTTGATGAAGTGCAAAATATTTCCAGTATTTGTTTGTCATCATTGTCAGTAGGTGTGCACCTGGCTTCTGGAGCTTCAAAAGCAAAGCTGCTCTACCTCTTTTTTCTTTACCTTCCTTTTTTTTTTTTCTTTTTTGGTTTATTTGTTTTTGCTATTTTTAATGCCTTTCTGTAATAACAAGCAATGAGCTTCTCCTCAGCCATTCCAGCACAGCCCTGTGGCACCCCTCTCGCTGCTGCCTGGCCATGTGAAAAGAACAAAAGCCAATAAGCAGTGATGACAACCATGTAATCCAGTGTTTCTCAGCTCTCTATCTCAGGGAAAAAGCTGCCTTCCAGTGCCACTCCAGCACAGGTGAATGTCTGCTCCTGTCTGAGGCTCAGCAGGAGGCACAGATAGTGCCAGGATGACTCTTTCACTCTGCTCCTTACCTCTAGTTGTGCTCAGGCCCTGCAGTGCACTGATATGCTGAAGAGGGTTGGTATCACATCAGAATTACAGTCCTTTTGCTAATAGTATTCCTCACTCAGAGAAGTGCCAGGATTGCTTTGTGGAGAGAACATGAAAGGCAGATGTGTTGCTTAGGCTACTGGGAATGTGGTTTTTCCCAGTTATCTTGTGGTCATTTATTCTTCAGGGCAGAGCACAAGCCTGCCAAGCACTTGTTCTCAGTTGTGAACAATCTCAGATGAGGAGGAGCAGGTGTAAAAGGGAGTCAAGGGAGTGGACCAGGGTTTAATGCAGAGACTTTCTTGTTTATTTGGAAGGCATGAATTACTTCTTCATATATTTCTTTCTAAAATACCTAATTTCTCAGGACAGCTGTTTAAGTGTTGGGTTTATCAAGGGATGCTGTGCAGAGGTGAAACAGAGATCAGACAGGTTCCTATCCTGCCCATGCCACTCAATGGAATTTCAAATGCCAAATTTCAATGGGATTTCAAGTTTTCAAAAAGGGGATGTTGGTATTCTTTTTAGCCAGCCCAAAAGCACTTTTCCTATTTATAAGTGAAGCCACATGACCTGAGAACAGCGTGGCTCTGCACCACCTGAGCAGCAAGAGGATGTGCAAGTGTCTCTGAAGGGGGGTGCTAAGAGATCTTTGGTTCTTTGTACAAGCAGCACTGAGGTTGCTCTATTCCCATCAAATAAGAACAAGGTGACTATTTTGAAAATGGTTTTTCTTTAGGGTAGAGGTAGCTCATAATCTGCTGTCGCAAAGGTACTGTCCATGACTGTTCCCAAGTGTGTTTCTTGCTTTTCCTTAGAGCAATAAAGTTGATTCAGTTGGAGAAAATAAGGGGAAGGTTTCATAACCAGCGTGTCTCCATTGTTTTTGTTTCCCCCAGAGACTGAAGTTACAGGCTTCCTGCTGCAGAAAACCAGCAGCAGCAGTTCTGATTTTCTTGGGAGACACTTCAAATTTCCACTTATTTCAGTGCCTCTACTACTGGTAGAGTGTTTTGTTGTATGTGATTATCTGCAGCCTTTCCAGAGAACACCCTCCTTTGCATTAATCTTATTGTTTCCAAATTTCTTTTGTTCTCATTATCAGAACAGACCTTGAAGTGCAGCCCTTAGCCAACATCTCAAAATAACATAAATAGAAGTGTAGGCACCTGGTCTTTGAAAGAATGATGCTATTTCTTCCTATAGGTCTATTTATAGTTGCTAATGCATTGATCTATAGGAAAAAGGGTCTCACACAGTAACTGTAAGGTCAAAGCTGTTGGAGAGTGACAAAGATGTTTCTTGAGAGAAAGATGTGGCACCTTAGATTGAGACTGGGAGCGCAGAGAGGTCTCAAGCTCCTCTCTGTTCTTTGAGTTGCTGAATTGCTGTTAGGTCTAACAGTTCTCCTTTGTATCAGCCTATAAATACAGCTGTGTCTACTGGATTTTGCCCAAGGGCTCAAACATCATGGTTTGCTAAATTTTAATCATGCTTGTGTTTGCCTTTGAGTGGAGTTCACATGTCCTGTAGAGCCCTTAATCCTCAGTTTGCCATCCCAGGCAAAATGCCCAGTCTCAGCTGAGGCCTTCCTAGCAAACTGCTCTGACTCTATTGACTCTTTACTGTGTCCTCTAATGCATTTATGGGTCTGGTGAGAGCTCTGTGCAGATCTGCACCCTTTAGACCAACAATACAAGCTGCTGTTGATACCCTTCATTAAGAAATATCATACAAGCATTCTGTCAAGCAATTGAAATTCGTCCATCTCTCCTGGTGATATTAAAAAAAATAAAGGATCTCTGTATCAGTGTGCAGGCACATTGACAGCTGGAAAATATTTTAGCACAACTGCATGGAAACACTGGTTTTTAGTCTAAGAGGTTTGAAGAGCACGTTGTAATTACTGCTTGACTCCTCTGTGTATAGTGCTGCAAGGTTACTCCCTCTTTTAAAAACCAAATTAACTGTGTAGTTTGCATCCAATTTCTGCATGCAATTGCCATGATTACGTGTGCAGTTCACATAACTGCACATAGAAACTGTCAGAGTTGTCTGTTTGGATATGTGAAGTGGAAAGGCTGTTGTCTTTTGCATGCATTGGTTTGGCAGCTGATTTGCAAATCTGTCCCTACTTGTGGTCTGCTTTCCAGAGCAAAGTACGTGTTTCAATTTAAATAAGTGGCATCTCTCAGTCATTCCTTGAAATTGACAATTATAGACTGGGGTGCATTCATTTGACAAAGACAGATCTTCTCCTAAAACAAATTGTTCAGAGGAATTTCATTTGTTGTTTCTTTTTTGCCTCTCTTTGATGTGTGGTAGTACAAAGGAATTAACTACATGTTTTTTCAGGGAAGAAAGACTTCTAAAATATCCTATGGGCAGCACTTGCTTCCTGTGTAGTTCTATCCACAGAACACTTCTTGAAATATTGCAGATAAAGATTTTAAGATTTACATGTCCTAAGAGCAGTACATTGAAACTCCCTCCACAATGTGTTTTCAAGTTAAAATAGTGCTCTGATGAAAATGCATTATATGAAAATGCAAAAATTTATGATGTGCACCAACCCAGGGTCTGTCTTGAACACAGCAATTATGAGGACTATCACTTTTGACTCTATTGAAGAATCAAACCAAACAAACCTAACTATTTTATAGTTTCTATTTGGTTTTGCCTTTATATTATAGCTTGAAAGCTTCAGGCCACAGCAGAAATTGGAAGCCCTCAAAATATGAAATATGAGTAAGAAGAGAGAGCTTTCACCTCGATGACATCTGAAACACACGTGTGAGGGGGATCTGTGCCTCAGAGAGACAGCAACTTCACCAACATCATGCTCCAAGGACATTTTACAAAGTCAGCACTGGAGATTAGGTCTTCTGGCTCTCAGTCTTTTGCTCTTAACACTGGGTGACTGAAATAATATATTTTTTCCCATTTGTTATTATATATTTACTTTTATATTCCTCTCTCTTTTCAAAGTTTTTCCAAAAACTTTAGAAACTATTGATTTTTGAGTTCCCTAGGAAACCTTCTCACATCCATTTAAATACCAGCACCTTTCATGCTCACATCCTTTGGCCTATGCAAGCCCTCTTTATCTTCATCTAAAGCTCCAAGGGGAAATGTTATTCATCTTTATTTCCTTGGTTTTCCTTTCTCTTAGAAAAGCTGACCAAATTGTTCAGATTTCCTTTATTCTAAGCCAGATTTGGATACTTCTGAAGCTCCAGATCTTAGGAATAGGGGTAGTGAAGTTAGAAGGGGCAGAATTTGAATGCCTTTGTGGAGGTAGCCTCAGATAAGGGTCCATCACTGCAAAACTGCAGAATTACCCTATGTCTGCTGATGCTGCTTAACCAGCCCTGGAGAAATAGTGTACCTGTTGAAATAGTGTATCTGGGAGCAATTATTTTGGGTCCTTTGGGTCATTGCCCAGTTGGGCAGTCAGGGAAGACCTCACTGCTGTTATTTCTGCTTGAAAGGAGGTTGCAGTGAGATAGGGCTCGTTCTCTTCTGCTGTGTCTCAGATGAAAGCATGGAAAGAAATGGCCTTAAGTTGCACCAGAGGAGGTTCAGTTTAGATATTAGGAAAAAAAAACCCCTAAAAACTGAAAGAGCAGTTAGGCATTGGAATAAGTTGCCCATGGAGGTGTTGGAGTCACCATCTATGGAAATGTTCAAGAGGTGTTTGGATGTGGCACTTGGGGATGTGATTTGGGGATGATTACTGTGGTGTGCTGAATTGATGATCTTGAAGGTCTTTTCTTACTGATTCTGTGCTACACCAAAATTTTCACCCAATCATCTCTAATCTATCACCTTCCTCAGAACTGAGGATGTGAGAGGTCAGCATGGGAATTGCTTCTCAGAGACCTCCTTGCTTTGTTGTGAGACCCTGCTGATTTGCAAGTCCATTGAACACTCAAATGGACCAGTATTGCTTTTATGACAATCTTTTAACTCTTCTCCCCCAAAGACAGAGATTCAGAGTGCCTGGATACCTGTGGCCTTGCTGGGTCATGCAATGAAACCCAAAAGCTGGGTTTCACCTCTGTCAATCAGCACAGCTACCACAGGTCATCCACTTGCAAAAAAGGGCTGTTGAGGAAAGACAAAATGAGCTCATGGTAATGTCATGTCTCAGAAATTACCGTATGACTATTTTCTTGGTTGCTAAAACAAGGCACAAAGCCTCTGAAGAAAATATTTATTAAGCCACAGATGGCAAAGCTGAGCCTCTGATTTCCCTAAATCCTTAAGAGGATTGTGATACAGCTTATAGGAGCATCTTAGTGGCTGGATGCTCAGCTTCTTATTAGATATGTCATCCATCTATACACCCACAGTGACTTGAGGAGAGACAGTGTTTGCATTCCAGCTTTGCTAATTGCACACCTTAAATTAGGGTAACAGATAACTACTTTTTCTTTGTTTTTTGTGTGTGTGCAGTGCTGGGCTTCTGAGTACAATACAGCAATCCTATTTTGTATGTCTGATTTTAGATATGGTGTATCTATCTTCTTGATTTTAGTTACAAAATTGGGAGAAAGCTGTAACAGAAAGGTAGATAATCAGGGTAGTCATACCTTTGTTTTGAACAAAGCATAGAAAAGCACAGGATCATATCAGATAAGTACAGAAAAATAAAGGGAAAGATGTAATTACTTTTATTGATGTGTCTTTTTCTGAGATGCTGTTTTACTTGCACTCTTTTGTTGTTCCCTATGTTCCCTGAAATGCCTGGCTCTTGTTCTCCTGCTCTTACTCATCTTTATTACTTCATATTTTACAGTTGAAGAGAGATGAGAACTGAAAATGTGTTTGGAAGAGATCACAGTAATCAGTGTCCAGTCTTGGCACAGGCTATTTACAAGTCCTCTCTCAGTTGTCTTCATTACACTGTCTCACACACTGCTGGGATTCTCCTGGTTGCTGGTGCTGTTGGTGATGGGGGTTTCTCAGCAAAATATGCTCAGTCCAGACAACTGACAGTACACCATAATTCTGTTGAAAGTTCCCTCATTCAGATCATGATTTTTCTAGAAAATCCAGAGCAGCTTTTCTAGTAAAGAATGTGAGGAGATGACAGTAAATGTGATTTTTAAGGGAAAAGCCAGGGCAACAGATTTTCCTAATTGTCCATTTTTAGATGAAGGTAACTTTGACATTTCCTGAGTGAAAGAAAACAGGAGCCAGTGTGTGAGGGTGCAGGAGAGATGCAAGTGAGCAGAAACAAATCTCTGCTGGACCACATTTCTCAGGTTAGTTCTCAGTGCTGATTTGTTCCCCATCCATACTTTTATTACTGAGAGAGAGTTTTTGAGCTAAGTGCTGCATGGAAAAGGGCGTGGAAGTTTGACCACATTAACCATCTTGCCTTATTTAGTTTCTGCAGCTTTAGGGAAATGAAACTTTGTATATTGCTTGACAAGATTAATTGGATTTTAGGAAAGTAACAGTTGAGTTTACATTAATGTTATCTTCCTGTCAAATTAATAGATTCCAAAGTGCTGCAAGCACCCAGATCCAAGGAAGAAAGTCACTTTATAAGCACTTGTGCACTAGATTTTGACAAGTTGCAGTTAATTTTTGAACTTCACTTTTTGCAATAGATTCTCAGAAGAATTTTGTGATATCCTCTGAAAATTACAAGCAGCATGTTATAGTGGCTGAGATCTTGTCTCTTCTGTATTGTGGGGACATCAAAGAACTAAACCAATGCAAAGAATCAGAACAGTATGGTTGTTCTGCTCCAGAAGAGAGCTAGGGACAGTCCAGATGGATGCAGGGTGAATGGTCAGGAAAAGAAGGTCTTAGGTTGTAATGGGGAGTGAGAGAAATGAGCAGGGTAATAATAAATGTTGAATTCAGCTCTGAGTACATTCAGTTTTCAATTACCACAATAATAAACCAAACAGTAACAGTGACTGTGAAATGCAATTATAAATATCTGAAATAAAGTCAGCTGGGATAAAAATCAGATATGCTGTAAAGTATATGGAATTGTGATTTTTCCACTCCATTATGGAGACACACCTACCAAATTTGTAACTAGGACAGAGGAAATATTAGTTCATAGAACAGATTGTAGGTTTTCCTTACTGACTTACCAGGCTTCCTAATTAATGCAAAACACAATAATACAAAGGGAAGATTTTTGAGTGTTGAATTTAAGAATACATTTAATTTTTTTTTTTTTTAAATTTTAGAAAATCCACTGGAAAGTGGGTCTAACTGTCCAGCCTCATGTATCAGCTGAAATACATTGACTGTCAGGAGAAAAAAGAAAGTGCTGCCTATTTTTGAATAGCAAAAGAATGTTGTGGTTTCTGGTAAGCTCTGAACAAGCCATCAAGGAGGAGTGTTTCCTTAATAGCATGACAGATTATGTCAGGAGCAAATACCCTGTGCAGGACAGAGATCATGTGTGATACAAAGGAACCATGCAATTACCTCAGGCTCTGCTCTGCCAACCTGGGACACTTGTCCAGCTAAAGAGCAGGACTGGTAAAATTCAGCAGTTTTTAAAGAGTAACTTGCATAAGGCTGGATTCTGATTGCAAACCTGTTCTGTTGGATAATTTGCACTGCAGAAAACCCTGTGAATATTTATTGGTGATTGCAATGTCCTGGAATCTGTAGGAGGATTCCTAAATTAGCTGCTTTTCAGCCTCATTCTGTTTTTTGTAGGGTAGTTTGGGGCAACTGTGTTCCAGAAGAGTCAGGTGAAACTGGAGAGCACACAGGGAAGGTTTTGTGCCTGGCAAAGGTGTCTTTGAGATTTGCTCAAGACTCTCCTCCCTAATTAAATGGGTGTCTTCCTTGACTTTGATCTTATGAGTCATTCATCTAGAAACTACTTACATTCTGCAAGACATCCCTGAATAAGTCTCTCAATTTATTTATATCTCTAAGATGATTTAACACTAAGTTAATGATTTAGGGACCTATCTGATTCCCAGGAAAGCTGGTCAGACACTCTCACTGTCCCCATCTAACCAACTGGGTATAATACCTACTTACATTTAAATACCGTTTACATTTCTACAAAAGAATTTATATTGCTTTCTAATACCTTGGATGCAGAGCTTTTTATAGATTACTACCCCATAAATCGTTAATCCTTACTTAGTAAGTTATCTTTCATTAGGAATGGAACAAAAAACAAAGCTACAAGTACAGACCCAAACCCT
Source organism: Melozone crissalis (assembly GCF_028551555.1). NCBI lineage: Eukaryota > Metazoa > Chordata > Aves > Passeriformes > Passerellidae > Melozone > Melozone crissalis. The sequence goes on from NW_026535785.1 coordinate 5,323,566, forward strand.
TCACATTTTGAGAAGTTCCAGATTCAGGTACCTTGAACATAAACTTCATTCTGTGGCTTTGGATTTAGACTAAACAGAAAATAAGCCTATTTTCAGGTTCCAATTTGAACATATGGTAAATTCTTAGGAAATTATTTGGCCTGATGGGTTTGTGACACTGGAAGAAGGTTGAAATCAGAAAAGGTAATTTCCTTGCTCTCTATTGAAAAGCAGTAAAATTGATTTGTTGCTGATATTTTAGGGAGATTTGTTTCTAGAGACAGCAGGGAAAAGCTAATTCAGCCAGAAAGTCTTCCTGTTTTCCAGGACAAATCTGTCTGGTTTTCTGTTACATTGTCATTGCCTTCAGCAGATGGGGGAATTAGTAGCCAAAGAGCTGCTAAAAAATTCTGTCTTAGACTTTAGAAATCTAAGGCATGGAAAATTCATTTTTGACTGGGGAGCTGCTGGTCTATCCAACCTCTGGTGACACACGCCTGCCCCACGAGGGGATCTGCAAAGGCGCTTTGGGAAATTTCGGAGCTGAGCAGCAGCACTCTTTGGCTTTTGGTGTCCCTGAGGCATCCAGATGCTCAGGAGCTGCCTCTCAGGAGGGATCCGAGCTGGGCTGGTGGGAGCAGGGCTGGGATGAGCACCCAGGACAGCAGAGAAGATAATTAGTGCAAAGGCGTGTGGGCAATGTCTCGCTCGCACCGAGGACAGCGCGGAGCCGCACCACCCACGAGGCATCACTGGGATGATGACTTAATTGAAAAGAGTTGCTCAAGCATGTACCAGGCCTGGCACAAAGTGAGAAACTTCTGCTTCAGGTAATGTTTTAACAAGTTGTTTTCTTTTTTCTGTTGTCACCTGAACCAGAAGATTCAGGTGCCTGCTTATTGCGTGGATACACCTCGGGTTATGCACCAAGCCTGTTTTTTTCTTTCCTTTGTTTTGTTTCTTAGCTGGTTGCATTCATGTGCTCAAGCCTCTTCAGCACTTCAGATCCCAAGTGAAACAAGAAATGGGAGGATGCAGAGCAAAGCCCATGAGTACACAGGTGAGAGGTGGAGTGTTCTACTTCATTCCAGGGAACAGGAATCATATCTGGTCAGTCAAGCTTTTATTCCAGCTCCTATTTTTATAGAAAATATTTGCAGGAAAAATAAGCATTCAAAGTTAGACTCCTAAATCTAAATTATATGGGCAGATTTATAGCAAGAATTGAAAGTCCAACTCTTTCTTATTGATTGTAATCTAAGGCTAAATGCAAAAAAGTAGCATTAATATCAATGATACACACCAAAGTAAGAGAAAAATTGACCTACCCTGCCTGACAATTTTTTCTCCTTTGAACATACCCCTCCCTCTTTTTCTTTCATCCAGAAAAGCAAATTGCAGCATATCTAGAAGAATAACTAATTTAAGTTATTTTGGACAAAAAGGAGAGATTGAATTCCTCTATCAAATCTCTTCAAACAACACTGAAGTTCCTAAGTACTGAATGGGCTGGAACTTGAGCGTTTTGGGTGATGAGCACTGTGGCTCTCTGGTGGTCTGGGTGCTGCCAGACAGAAAAAAAATTATTGTGCTGCAGCGTCTCCATTGCTGGTCTGGTGTGGTCTGGCTTTGCACAGGGACCTGTGACTGAGGGGAGGCTTGGTGTCTTTTGCACCACCTTCACTTTCTGGCTGACTTCAGATCAGACTCCTGACAGCTCCTGACTTGTGAAGTCCACAGGGAAGATAATATTTTATGTCATTGTTTGTGGAGGCAAGTGAATAAAAGCTGTGGGAAGCTGTCCAGAAGAAATTGGGGATCTTAATCAGATTCTCTGAGTTGTGAAATGAGGTGGCAACCAGGCTCCAATATCTCTGTTCACAATCTGTGCCACTTCCAGACCTGATCTTACCCTGCCAGGCAATAAAAGACACATTCTTCCCTCCCTGATGTCATCAGAACTGACGCTGCTGCCTCTCTCCTAATCACCCTGTGTCTGCTTTTAGTGAAAGGAAAGATAAATTTGGAGCTTTGTAAAAACACCACTTAGAGCACAGCAGAATTTGTAATGGTGACAGATATGCACAGGTGACCTCCTATCAGAGAATGAAATCTGTCTTTTCTTAACACTGCTCTAAGAAGAGATGATCAACTGGCCCAGTCAGCACAGGCTGTACCTGCACACTCAGGTGCTGGGATTGACAGAGATCCAGGTGAGCTCAGTCCCTGGAATGTTGCTGTGTTCTCTGTATGGGGAAAGAGAAGAAAAAGTTTAAAGCAAATATCCCGTTGTCCCTCATCTACAGCTTGTCCAAAATGAACTCACAGATGTTTTTCTTTATGAAATCACCCAGCAGTGTTTCATTTCAGCCACCTGGCAGCCTAATGCCCACCACGCTGGCTCCCAGGTAAAAGTTAACTTCGGTCTAACCCCCTTAGCCCAAACTACTTTTGGGGAAGTTAAGCTCTGCTGAAAGTTTCTGGTGTTGAGCAGGGAGCCTGCAGCCCTCCAATAAACCCCACTAAGCACAGGGACTGCAGGGGTCTGTTTGCAGCCCTTGTGTGTTAAAGCTGCAAAGTCTCTGGGCACAGTCCAGTTGGATGTAAACAGCATTCCTCTGCTGGGGTGGCAAACGATACCTTCCTCCCTGCTGGGCCTCAAGATGTAGCCAAAACTTGTTTACTCTGTAATTTAGAGTTCATTGTAATCTAAATAGGGATTTTTGCAATGCAAATGGGGCTGTACAGAATGTAATGCATTTTATTTATCACTACTGTTAATTATGACTATGTAGTTTATCACTCATCACATAGCTTGGATTGCAAAACACAATGTTTCAAACACACTTTAACTCTCAGATCATGATCAGTAAAGAGAATATATTATACTTGTAATATGCACTTTCCCCCACAGTATTTTACAATAGCCTGCATAAACTCCATTTTGGAGAAAAGGTTTCCAAGAAATGAAAAAAAGAAATATCTTGATTCCATGTGCAAAGGTAGTTTCTGATTGCATAAAGTGGGCAAAAAAGTGTCTTTGTATTTGGTTACATGGAGTGCCCAGTTGTCCTGGCTGTAACAAACCCATGAGAGAGCCTGCTATTAACCCCAAAATTCTGAGTATTAGATCATCCCATAATGATCAAATGCTAAGATAAATAATTTCACTTGAGCATGGCTAGAGCAATCTGGTGGATTCAGTGCTCTTTCAAGGTGCTGAAACTAGAAGTGGAGTGCAGAGGTTCGGGAACAATATTCAGTGAAGGAAAAGTCTCCTCTCTCTGGCCTGTAGGAGGTGATTTAGGTTTGCTTGTTCTCTAATTTACACCTGTCATAAACTAATAATCATGCTCAATAAAAAATGAAATTAAAAAACTGCCCAGTGAAGAGGGATGAAGTGGTTAATGTTTGTTACATACCCTGATGCTGGACCTTGACTTTCTGACAACACCCACCATCCTCGAGGTGCCATTGCAGATAAATTATTCCCTCCATCAGAGATAAAGTGCTAAATGCTTCACTGCTGTCCATGAGATACCATGACCCTTCTGACCCCCACATGAGGTCAGAAATCTTTTATTAGTTGATTACTGTTATAAGTTAATGTAGTTAGGCTAGGTCTAAGAAGCCTGGTTCTGTGAGTTTAACTAAACCCTCCAGCTCTTGCTGTACCACACTGCATTTCAGAGGGCAGTGCAGCTGGGAACGGGTCACCCAGAGGGAGCTGGAGCCTCCATCTATCCAGTGATCCATCTATCCTGGCTTTCAGGACCTGGCCAGGTAGAGCCAAGTTTGATGTACATTGGCAATATTTAGCAATAATGATCTACATTTGGCATTTGGCAATATTTAGCTGAAAATGAAAATGAAATTTGTAGCTCCCAGCTCCCTGTGCTGGGAGGAAGGTGGATCTAGACTGGCGGATACAGATTCCATCCAGTCTCTGCATCTCCTTCCAGCTCTCAGTTCCTGTAAGTCCCTGATGAGTGCAGGGGTGTTGTAGGTCTCACACAGCACTCGTCGCCCTCTTGTTGGAGATTATGGCTGATCCTGCAAGGACTGCAAAAGTGGGGATGTGGCAGGAGATCCCAGTGCCTCAGGCATCTGTCTGAGTTCCCATCCAGCCCATGCACCTGGGTTCCTTCCCACAGCAAATGAGGAAGAGGATTAGGTTGTGATGTGCTGCTGGATTTTGGCCCAAAATGGTATTGAAAGCACCACTGAAGAAGATGAGTAGATTGAGGGGGTGCTGCATCTTCTACACCCCAGTGCCTAAAAGTGCTGCTGATTTTAGCTGAATTTTGCCACAATAAATTCTTTTTCATCAATAAACTTATTGGTGAGACTGGCCACCATAAGGGAGTGCAGTGCTGGAGGGAGATGCAGAAATCAATGCAGATATTTGGCAAACTGGAATATCTGACAGTGTTGGAATTAACAAAGCTGGTTTAGCATTTCCCCTGCCAGTATCCACTCCTGTAAATAGGAATTTCATTTTTGTTGATGTAATTGCAATCAGCAAAATGTTTATAGAGCGAGAAGTTCTCTCTACAGTGTTTTCTCTGATACCTGAAATTCAGAGGGGACGTGACATATTGTTCCGCTTTGAGTTTCATTTAATTTTAGCATTATGATAACGCTGAAATAACAGGAGACTGGTAGCAAGTACTCTTCATTTGAATATATTATCTTAGGTCTCAGCAGCTGCAGAAGTTGCATTTACATAGACAGATGGTGGTGTAAGAACCACCACTGCTGACTGTTCCACAACATTAACTAGTTTTTCAGTCTCTGTAAGAGGGAGTGCTTATTGTGTTTGGAGTGCTAGCAGCAACCTGTTTTGTTTATTCTTATATAATCAAAAACCCCAACAACTCCAAAAACAGCAGTCACTGTGGAGTAGCTGGTGTAAAGATGGAAACAGTAAAACTGTCATGTTTGAAAATGCTGTTTGGGAGCTTCCACAATTTATTTTCTGAATGATTAGGGAGGCTGTCACAAGGTAAAAGATTTGGAAGTAAGCTGTCCAACGTTCCAAGGTACATGCTTGTCACAAGAGCAGTTACACTGCAGCTAAATCCTTGGTGATGTAAACAGCTGTCAGCTCTCAATTAAATAGGGATCACTCCATGGCTTTGCCCTGCTCTGAGATAAGGGAGCCTTGTTGTTTCCATGCCAGAGCATCTACCTGTGCACAGAGCTGCTCAGCACATTGCTGGTACCAGCAATGCACAAAGTGCTGAGTATTTCCAGGAAAGAAAAAGCCTGGCACTTCTCCCTCTCCCTGAGGTGCATGCTGTGCAAGGGTCAGGAAAATCCCTGGTGGCTGAAGTGCAGGGAGCAGCCCAGCTCACACGGCCCTGGCCCAGGTGTGTCTGGCACTGATGGTTACTATTGGCCATGGCTCAGGGTTACTGTTGGTCATGGGAGCACCAGGCAGCACTTCCATGCTCTTGTTTGAAAAAAGATTGCCTTGTCTTGCTCTGTGCTCTGCTTCCTCCCTGTGTAATGCACCTAATGCAGTCATGAACATAATGAAATATTTGCTACCATGTACGTGTATTCAAAAGCAAACTGAACAAGCTTTACAGTATTTTCTCCAAGAACCCAATTAAAATGATGTGCTTTCCATCACAAACTTGCTATCAACCCAAAAATCTTACTTTATATTCCCACAACAGATAATTAATAGTATTTCAATCAAAATTTGATTATAATAATCTTAACCTGTTTAGTACCAGCCCTGCAGAGCCTCTTATTTTTTTTAACTGGGCGACAATAATACCATCATCAAAAAAGTTTAAAAAAAATGTTTTTGATATTGAGATAATTTAAACTAATTTCAGCAGAGACTTCAGACTAGGGCCAAATGTTTTATATAAAACTGCTCTTTCTGAATACCAGAGTTTATGGAAGTCACATCCACTAAATCTATGGGTCTGTCTCGTGAATGTTTTATCTAATTCCAGTGTTGCTAGCACGTCAGAGGGTTGTGCTTTTTGGGATGTTTCCAGTTGTCTGGTAGAAATCCAATTGCTTATTCATGGATGAAATCTGATCAAGATGGAAGATACTGCAATGAGTGGAATTACCTTTTGGCTTTGATGAGCTGGTCTAAAACTGGAGAGAGAAGCAAAATTCTATTATATATAATTTTTTCTCTCCAGTTTTATTTATTTCCTATCCCTCCCCTCCATCCTTGCACTTTTCTCTGGGCAATTGGCAAATCTATGAGTGTCATTAATGTTTCTCCTTGGCTGAACATTAAATGTGTATTTTTGAACCCAACCTCCCTATCTTGCAGCTCCCTGAAATGCCCCTTTCCTGTTGGCTCAGGGATTGTACTTGTTCCTGGAATATCCCAAGGGAAATCCCATCACTTTCCTCCCACTCGCATGACCTAATGATTGTTTAAAAGTGCCTGATTTTGCAGCTTCTTTCTTTTACAGTCTGAGTTTTGAAGTTTATATATTTTATTGGGCTTTGGAGAACTTTAAGTCAGTTCACTTCTTTTAGCCCAGGCATGAAAATCTTTGCTGGAAATTTTGTGCTGTCCATATAAATATTGAGATATGGTTAAGCAGTGGACATTTGCCTTGAAGGAAGAATACAAACAATGAAAATACACCAACCTTTAGCCCACAACCATTATCTCTGGTACTTTAGTAATAGATGTAATACCTTGTGCAGAGTTCAAGGCTCTCACATTTAAAGACTGAGGGATTTTCTTTTCCCACAGAGTTAAAAAGAGAATGTCGTAACTAAAGACAATATTATTTTTATTAGCTTAAATTGTTTTGTGAATAACCTGAAGAAGTTCTAAAAGCTCCCATGCATGCTAGTCAATATAGAATATTTTTATCTGCCATTGCAGTCAACACCATTTCTGTATTAAACCATCTTAAACAAAAATATGCCAGACCATTTGGGCCTTAGGATAATGATGTTGTGATTTATTGCACTCTGCGTTTCCATCCTGCAGCAATTACCAGAAGAGCTGATAATGGTCTGCAATTTGTTTTCCAGAACTGGGAATAGCTGCCAGCCAGAGCTGCTCTGAGGGAAAGGCAGTGGCTGTGTACCTGCCCTGCTCAGGGAGGACAGGGCAGTGAAACCCTTGGGAAGGCACAGCCAAGTGCCAACCTGGTCAACTGGGAGCAGATGTTTCTTATGAGGTGCTGCAGTGGGATCCAACAATATAAAAACTGACTTTTTATAAAGTTTGTATAGAAAAAATGTGAGACCTGACGAAAAGAATGGGTAATGTATCAATTTTTCTACCCTCCAGTTCACTCACATCAATTTAAGACGTGTCCCCAGTTCCAAGAATAAAGTGACACCACCCTGTTTTTAAAGAGCTCACAGCTCTAGCTATTGGTGGAGGTTCTTTATATTGGAATTTACAGTAAACACTTGTCATAGCTATATGAAATCTTTGTAATCCATGGGGTCAGAGATGTTTCCTGTTTTGAACTGGTTTCTTGATGACCTTGGTGTCAATGTATTGAGGCTCCACACACATTTTTCAGGACTTGATCCTGCCCAGCTGTGACAACAGTTTGTCAGCTGGCAAGAGATGAGACCCTGTGAATCTCAGTACAAAGGACAAATATTCATCTTCAAATATAAGATGATTTCATACTTATTGAAAGTTTTTGGGTTTCCATTACTATCAGCAAAGTTGGTTTAGTTCTCTTTAATAGGAAAGGGATTGTAGGCTACAGAAAAGTAGTTTGACAGAAGGTGTCATAGCCTAGGTCTTGGTAAACGTGTGGAGTAGGATTTCAGCACCTAATGAGCTGAGATTATCAAGCGATACACAGATATTTTGCTGACTGAGAAAAAGCTTTTTGGCTTCTCTAAGGAAAAGGAGGTTTGTCTATATGGTGTCATTGGAGAATGAAGCTGATTTTTTTTTAAAAAAAGCTGCATTGGCTTAGCCTGTATTCTGTTTCATCTTCTGCTGGTTCTCTTTATGTGTTTAGACTCTGCTCTGTTGTATTCAGTATCTGGTGTTTTTCATGAGCAGTCATATAGGTAGCAGTCTGCTACTGGACCATAATAGATACTGATTTGATTCTGACTTCTTTAGGCTTGGTATTCAAACTTTTAGAATGGTAAAATGAACTTGTAATGTGCTTTATTTAAAGGAGAACAATTAAATGGTTTACCTTCCTCAGAATAAGTACTTTCCTGAAACATGGCTGGAAAGAAAGAAGGAATCCTATTGGCATTCCCACTGGTGAAAGTCAGAACATAAGGGTTTGGATCACATCCAGTAACAGAATTAAATCCAGTCCTGTGTCAAGATGATGCCAGGGGATTGCAGATGCCAAGCACAGGTAAGAAAGGACTCTGCATTACCCCTACTGTCTTATCTCTGCTTTCTTCTGCACTTCTGTTTGTGAGAATTCTCCCCTGCTTTCTCCAAAGTCACTAGGATTCCCAAGAAGGTTTCAGCAAGAACAGGAATAACAATGACTGCAGGCACTTTAATGCACTTTCACTTTGGCAAGGACACATGAGTATTTTCCCACCATTCTTCTCCCCATTAGCAGCAGCAGATCCTTTTTTAACCTTTTTTTTGTTCCCCAGCTCATTTTGCCCCAACACTTCTGAAAGGTTACACTGAAGTCACTCTTCAGTGAGTAACCAAAATAATCAAGTATTAATTACAGCTAAAGAACAAGGTCCAAAGTGTGATTCATTATAATTCTTCAGTTCATCTAGAGTAAATAGGACCTTATCTGTGGGGCTGCCTGGGTTTTTTACCTCAGTGATATGTGGAAACTATAGCTCAGGATCTTGGAGGAAACTTTGAACCCACTACACCAGTTTGAACAGGTCTGTGGCCTTTGGCTTTTTAATCTTTGCCTTTGTTCGGTGTTAGATTTGAATGATTGCCAAGTACTGTAAAAGCCTGGAAATCGGATATTAATCTTGAAACTCTTATTTAGATTCTTTTCCCAAGGAGGATGTTGCACAATAAACATTGCCTATCCATTTGGCCATGGGAGAGTGTTTTCTTTTTTGGTTCAACTCTTATTCTCAATGATAAGAAACTCAGCACTTTGCAGGAGTAGACACTGAAGCTACGAAGCAACATGAAGATGTCATTATTTAAATGACTGTGTAGTTATTTTCATTAATAATATGGCTTTGCAGTCGTGTTAAGCATTTTCAGTAGAAGGTATCAAAAGGTTCTGTGAATGATAATTCACAAAGCCAATACTTTTATTTTTGTGTCTTCTCAGAATAATTTGTGCTTGAGATTGTAATATTTAAGTGCCCCTACTGGTGTAACAGAAAAAAATTAACCACTTGTACATTATTTTAGTCACTATTACATTTCTATACCTCTCTTAAGAAAATAGGGATTTGAATAGTGGTTTCATTTTATTTCTGAATAGATATATATTAGTACTTCTATAGTTTATATGAAAGTACCTTGGAATTAGAATTACTTTATTAAAAATACCTTTTCATGTTGGAAGTTCAGCTTATAATTCACATAATGGTTTTGAAAACTCTACCTTGCATGGCAACCTTTCAGTTATTTGCCCACATAATTCCTGTTGGTTTAGGAACTCCAGCCAGTGCTCAGTTAATATGAAACCCAGACAAATAGACCAAATTAGTAATACAAGTGGTTATTCTCATCTATGTATGCAAATATAAATAATACTTTAGGATTATGCTTGGTAGTGTTTTTTAGCTTCAGCTGTAGTGTATGAAGAAAGTGGGTAGTATAACCATACCTTGGTTATTTCACTAAATTTCCTTTTTGTGCATTTATTTGAAAAGAAGTGGTGCTTCCATTCATCCATGGAAGAAGGCAGTATCCAGGGCTTCTCAAGGACTTCATAGGCCTTGACCTTAAGGACAATAACATCAATTTTTCTTTCTGGGAGGTTTTAAGATCTGAAGTGAGCTGTTGCTGATTCCAATACATTGAGACTGGGACCAAGGCAGACCCTGATCATCTCTATGAGGAGGTCATGCACAAAACCAAAGGTAACTCCTAACTTGGGGGAGGACAACAAAAGGAAAGAGTTCAGCAAGGAAGCCTGTATATTTCTTAAAGGTGGTATCTTCATCAAGTGCAAATCAGGTAAGTCCAGTACACTTAGGATTTGTCACTTGATTTCTTGAACCTCTTGAATCTTACCCTGATTTTGGTCTGACCCTCTGCTCCCAACATGCTTACAAAGACCAAACTCTTTTTGCAAGTCTAATAATGTGGCTGAAACTGGTAATTACTATACATACTTCTGGAAGATCTATAATATAATTAACAGCTGCTTTGAGTTGCAAAATTACAATAAGAGAAGATTTATGTGCTTTCCTTTAACTCAAGCATGGTTTACTTCGATAAATACAATTCTGAGATAAGAATAAATGCATATTGCATTGGGCAATCTTCCCTGTGACACTGAGATATGTATTACCTCTTTGCTCCAATTATCCGAAATGATGTTGCTTTCCCTTTTTCCCTGCTTTGATTACCTTTTCAAGTGTTCTGTACCACCCTTGCCAAAGGGGTGCAATTATCCCTACAGGTTAAACCTCTTGACTTTGGGTGGAGAGGTTGTGCAAATGCGTTGCCAGTGTGGCGGCTCAGTGAATCAAACTTTCTGCCCTTTCATAACTTCTTTCATTAGGAGTCCCACCTGAGAGTCTGAGGAAGCCTTGGTGGTTTGGGTAGGGAAATGACTGAAGCCAGGGAGCAAGAAAGCTGTTCCTGTCCTGGTCTGCCTGGTCCCTCACCACCGCTGTGCTCTCACAGATTTCTGATTTGCCTCCTTCGATCCTGGATGTTCCAGTGCAGAAACAGTGTCCCCCAGATGTAATTGGCAGCCTTTAGATGATAATTTACCACTTCTCTAGAACTTCATTAAGCAGAAGCTGACCTGAAATAGTGAATGAAATGTGGGCCAGGGCCTTCTTAGGCTTTGAAACTCGAGGCAGGAGTCTTGCTGGCAACAGGTCCAGCTGTTTATATCTCAGAAACTCAGAGGGTTCTCAGTTCTTAAAGGCCAGCTCCACCACTGGGAGTGTGTGTTCCTGACACAACCTTAACAAAAATATGTGTGAGAATGCCCTCACCAGAATTTCATCCCTTTCAGGCGTTGTTTCTCCAGTGGGACCAATGACTTAAATTCTTCTGCTTAGAGTTATGATTGCAGAGCTCATTACAAGGGTCTAAACTCTACTGAGGGTCTTTCCTGCTTTCCACTCGTGTGTAATATGATGAATATAAGTTTATTCCACTGCCTTTGTGCTCAGAAGGGATTAAGATTTAAACCTTCTACTGTCCCTCAAAGAAGGTGAGCATCAAAACATCCTTGTGACTGAAAGTCTGACTGAAGCTAATAAAAACCTGTTCTCTTGAAACATCCTTGTTGTTGCATGAGGAGCACTTCTGTAACCTGCCAGCCTTCAGCTCCCTGGTACTGCTGTGGTGCAGTTCACTGATTAGAAACAATACTTGATGCACTTGTGATAAACCCTTTGTTGGGCCTCTGATGTGTGCCTGGCTGTGCTCTCCTGAAATGGGGAAGCACAGACTACGTGCTGTGCAGCACTGCTCACCTCGCTGAGGTAACAGCCAAAACGCCAAAGAAAAGATCATGACAATAATAATAATAATGATGATGATGATAAAAATAAAATGACGTACTTTGGAAATCCCTTGCGTTACCTTGGCTTAGCCTGAGCAATTTATAGAAAAACTCCCAGTTCCCAGATCTTGAATTGGGAAAGAAACTCCCAGATGGCAAAATTAGAGGCGTAGTTATAATTTATTTAACAATGGAGTGGCTTTTTGGAGGTAAAAGAGGAAATGCTTCGGATTTAAAACATTAAAGTTGCCTGAAGCACAGAGTGAGTGAACTGATGATAATCTGGGACTCTGAGTTTGACTCTTCATGAATGTGTCCCTATTGCCAGAATTTCAGTCCCAATTCAGAAAAAATTTAACTATTTTTTGGAAAGAGCTTAGACCTAATGAAAGCTTTTCTGCTGATTTTGATATGAATAAAAAAAATAATAAGCTTTAACCAGTGTATTTTCTTGTTGATTCTTGTAGTAATAACACTGCTCTCCTTAAAAACTGCAGGATGATCTGGGACTTCATCCAACTCATGCTGAAGTCTTTCCACTTAAATAGAATCCTTGGTGAAAAAAATTAGAGGTGATTCCTCAGTAAATACAACTCATTGTGATGGGTCTTGCAGTCACTGTTGCATTTATTCCAAAGCCTGGTACAGGATGCTTAGGAGAACTGCCCAGTATTACAGGCCTTTGTTTGATATCTGTCCTTTTTATTTTGCAGATTTTTTTTTTTTAATATAAAAGGAGAGGGAAGAAATTTATGAAAATTCAGACCTTGTCAACATAGTTCAATTTCTTAACTTGTCATCTTGTCTCAGTTCTCACTGGAAGAGCCTGAAGAAGGCCCTATGGCCAACTTGTCAGCTCTAATCTCCCCTTCTACTCTTAGCGGATATTTTATTAACACTTTTTAAGACTGTTTTTTATTTGTTTTGCAGTCTACATGCTGAGGCAGCAGCCAGTTTGGTTTTCTTCATCTTTCTCTCTCCATGCTCTCTGCTGCCTGGGAGAGAGGTTGGCTCTTCTGCCATCAGAGTCCACAAATCACAGCAAAAGGGATTGTTGCAGTTTTCATAAATGTGGTGTTACTTGAAAATTATAGACTGCAACTGCTTATTGCAGTTCTGTGCAATGGCTGTAAATTGGGCCCTGTATCTTTCTGGTGACAGTCATTCCCGCAACAGGCCTTTTAGGAAATTGGAAGGGAAATTAAACAAGAGCAAGGGGTAGCCTTCTTTTTATCTTTGACATGCCTTCCTGAAATCCTTATCTATCATATTCAGGCAGAGATGCTGCTGAAATGGTGGTGGATTTAGATGTTGTCTGTCTCTGAAGCTGCAGACTGCTGATCCTGCATGCTCTTTGAAGCAGGCCTGTTGACAGGGTCCAGATACACATAAAATTTTATGAATGATGGACCATGATGACATGGCACCAGTGGAATATGTTATTTCTCCATTTTCACTGTCCATTGATTTAAAAATCAGCTTCTCAAAGCCATTTAAAAGGGTTAAGCTGAACACACTGTGGCCATATGTAGAAGATTGAGTGGTCAGTAAAGGAAGGCTACATGGTGACTATTTCTCTTGCCCAGGAGATAAAGATGAGTGCAGTGAATGTTCTGTGTTCCCCTTTTTTTTGGCTATCTGGACTGTGGATTGAGGCATGCAGGAGTAAGCAAGCTCACCTGTTTGGTTGCTCATTCCTTGCAGGATGTGTGTGGAGGTGTGGACAGCTCATCCACTGGCCTGACTGCCTGAGCCAGCACAAAGGATGGTAGGTGGTGTACAAAAAACTAATATAATCTACTGTTATGTGTGTTACATATGATATATCATCTAATAACTATATAATACCATACAAGGAAGGAAACTGTAAATTCAGGGTGGTTTCTGAGACTCAAAGCTTTCTTGAGGTGATGCACATTACTCACTGCCCCGTGTGCTGGGATGTGCCTGGTCCTAATCCAGCCCTGAAGTCCTGGCCTTCCTTCAAGTTTGGTTTGATGGGAAGGGCTCCTCACCTAACCTTACCTTTCTCTTCACCACTGAGCTTGCCTGAAGTGAACTCTGTGTTGACACTCGTGCAGGCAAAAAGTCTGTGTCTGGAAAGAAAAGGCTGTTTTATATCTGCTCTGCAGAAGAAGAACACATGTTAATTCTGGCTGTGGCAGATCCTCTAGGCCCACACCTCTGACACACCCAATATAAAGAGAGTTTAAACAAGCACTTACCCTTAAGGGTGGGAGGGATGCTCGGTTTTATCACCTCACCACACCCCAGTCCTGGTTCCTCCAGGCCCTGTTAGAAGAGCCAGCTTGGTTCCCTGTGTGCAGGAAGTGCTGAGGTTTGTGTCCCTCAGCAGTCACCTGCTCCAGCGTGCTGCAAGAGGAGGGTCAGGTACAAAACCACCTTTTTGCACAGGTTGGGGAGAATCTCAGTGCTAGGAAATGATGGATTTAACAGCCTCACACCTCTCAAACCAAACCAGAAACCCGACCTCAAGACACCTGTGCCTCTCCATTGTTGCCAGTGGAGCGGTGCCTCACCTGAACCCAGCAGGACAAACCCCGGCCACGCCCGGTGGGAGCTGGCGCCAGCCCGTGCCTGTTCTCACCCCTGTGCCAGGGCAAAGCCTGGGTTGCTCCCTGTGCCATGTTTAAAGGAACATGGGCAAATTACAAGGCAGTTAAACCCAGTGATCTCCTTATCTTTGCTGTTAGTATTGCTTTTGATTATTCTGAATGATAGATGGCAAGGAACCAGATTTGCTTCTGATCTGTAATACCACGTGTTTGCTTTTCACCAAGCCCAAACAAGGAAAACCTATAACTCTCTTTCACTTTTGTCCCCTATTTGTTTTCATGTACGAGCACAGTGCTTCTATGTTCAGGCTGTAGATGATGCCAAGGAAAATTGAAGTCCAAACCAAGAAGCTGCTTTCACTGGAACTTAGAAAAACAAATACAGAGAGCTTTCTGTTGCTCATTTTATTTCATTTTCAATAAATCTAAATTTTGGGTCAACTCAACCTGACAGTGTTTATCTAAAGACAAATACAATGGTTATGGGAATGAGAGCTGGGCCTTAAAATCAGAGGGGGAGGAGACTTTGATTAGTGTTTGGCTAGGAAGAAGGCAAGTTTCTAAAGCAAGAAAATTTGAAGACCTTGCCATGTTCCACTGAAGTGGATATAAATTTTATCAGTACCTTTGAAGCAAGTAGAATCAGACTCTAAATTAGTGATTCTGCATTACTTAATAACTTACTCAAATCTAGTGCTTCTGGCTAACTTCAGTTTTTAGCTGGAGAGCTAACTGGAGGGGTTATTTGGAGTTGCCTTAAACCTATATGCTACTAAATGATTTACTGGATATTTAGATACCTATAATCCTGGAATTAGACCTACTGGGATATAAATCCCTGAAGCTCACAAGCAGTTAAATAATGACTAAACGGAAAAAGAAAAACTCATCTAATCCTTTCCATGCTAAGGTATATAATAGCACAAAATTTGCAAAATCCATCTTCCACACCAAGTAGAGTGATTACAAATGAAGGCAAGAACATTATCCAAAAATATTGGAAGTACTGTGATCAACTAGAACAACAAACAATTCCTGAAAGAAAGGGAAACTACATAAATATTTATGTATGTGTTTTACAGGGTCTGCACTGACACCGAGTTCCTTCTGTACATGCTTTTATCAAAATTCTCAGCCAACAGAATTCCATATGTTTATTGCAAAGTTTTCCTCTTTCTTTGCCAGGAGGGCATATCCAAAGCTTCATAAGGAGACTGAAACCATGGGCTGGATTTGCTAAGATCTGTCAAACTTTTTGTGCCTTATTGGGAGCAAATATGGACGGGATTGCCAAGATGGAATTTTACCAGTCTGCCTTCAGAGCCTGCTGTAGACAGGAGAAAGCTGCCTTAGGGCTTCAGTGGCCCAGGAACCAGGCCCTGTGGGCATCCTTGCTGTGTTTTCCACTCCCTATGGATTGGTAATACAGTTCTCATTGCAGACAGCCAAACTCAAGAGCAACATCCACAGTTCTGCTTGCATTGTGCCAGAAAAAATGGTTTTGAAGGACCTCAGCTTGATCCAGTGCTAATCCAAAATACTGCTCGATGCTGAAGACAGGAGGAAGGTAAGTTTAAGGTTATAGAATGGTGCTTTGCACAGCTATTGCTGAAAGGGGCCAGGGGTGTTCATTTGATGGAGTGTGTGAGGCTGTGTGCTCAGCAGCATCTCCTGAATGGAGGGTTACTGTACGCACTGCAGGGGTACTGTGGGAAAGGAAGTTTCATGCTTCCATCCCCCTTCCCAAAGTGTTCCTGGAAGAACCAACTACTGAACTGACTGTGGTGCTTCCAGCACCTTGTCTGGTCATTCTGAAATTGATTTCATAAATATTTCATGTGTTCCAGGTGGGCTGATGAGGACAAGGTGAGCTCTGAGAAGAATTGATTCTACCCTTGCTCTGTTGCAGAACCTCATCACCTTAATATTGCGGAAGTTCATCTGCATCCTGCAGTGCTGGTGTCCTGCTAGGAAATGAGAAGCAGTTCCCTCAATAAGGTGACTTACATGTGACTAATGACAAATACTGCAGGGTCTGGCCCTGCTCCTCTTCTGTATAAATGTAATTTTGTACAAATAGCCACATTCCTGTCCAACCACTGGATGTATTACTTTGATCATTTGACAAAACGAGCAGAGGCAGGTAATTAATTTTGGTTATTAGGTGTTTGCCCAGTATTCACAAGTAGGAGTGGATCATGGTTACTCTGCCTCTGGGGCTATTTATTTGCATAATTTCCTTTGTTTAGTAACAATGTGCCGTCCAGACGTTGGGGAAGAGTCGTATAATCCCTTTATGGTGGAATCTGTGTCTACTAATGCCCATGTACAGTTTGTGTGAATGTGTTTGTGGCCGGTCTCTGCCCACTGACCCAGGCTGTGTTCCCATGCAGGAGGATCAGTGGGCACCTGCCCATTTCAGGCTGGAGCCACAGGCCTTGGCCAAATGCAGTGTGCTGTAGTCATGTGTTTCCCAAACTGCTCCAAATCTCAAGGCAATTTTCTGTGCTTTGCCCTTCAACATATGATTTATGTTAGTGAGTTGTGGAGTCAGTGCTTCCCTTGGTGAATTTTATTCTACAATGGGAGTTACTGAAATGGAGAAGTGACAGAGGTCACAGACCAGAGTTTCTCATGTGCAGCACTGCCAGTCCTCCTCCCCTGGCTCCTCAGCATCAGGGACTGGCTGTTTTATGAGCCTCAGGATACACAGCAAAGCCACCAGCTCTTCTGAAACTTGCTACCAGGTCAAAAGAGCTTCCTTAGAGGTTTATTTTTTCTTTGAGATGCACACTTTAGGAGCTCCTCCAAAAATTCCAGTGAGAGCAGAAACAGATAAATGTTAAGCTTCCTTTGCATTCCACAAGAGGTCCCAGCTGGTCTTTCTCTTCCAGCAGTAACCCTGGGGCAGAAGGCAGTGCTTTTTATTTCCTCTCACACTCTGCAAAACAAAACCTTAATAAGGCTTGACACAGTTGTTCTTCTCCATGTGTAGTTTGGAGGGTGTTCCCATTCTAAACACTTCGGCTGAAATTCTATTCAGAATTTTATCACAGGGCTTTGTGCATGGATGAATTTCAACCATAGTTTCTATTTCACCTGATTTTTAAGGCTAGTAAGAACCGTTATAATCATCTTGGCTGAGTCTCATAAGACAGAGCGTTTTGCTTAGTGATTGCTGCATGGAGCTTGTGGTAGAGCTTGAGCACATAGTTTGGAAAGACATTCAGTCTTGATTTTAAAACTCAAGTGATAAGGAGTTTGTCCTGGATAGTTTACTACCTACTCTGGCTTCTTCTTGTGGATCAATTGTCTGAGTCACAGAATTTAGGCTGTACAAGAAAAGGAAGCAAAATATAGTGGTGTCTCCCGTCACAGCCTAAGCCTCCCATGAGACTAAAAATTGAGTATGTTGAGATTTACTTTTTGCAAATCCGTACATGAATAGTTTCAGAATCTCACAGAAATACACATTAAAAAAGACTCCCAGAGAGCTGAAGCTTCTTCTTTTAAATAGTTGTAGTGAGCTTCCCTATGTGCTTTAAACACCATGATTTTTATGGCTGTTGAAGTGTTTACTTGGAGGCTTGAGTCTAGGAGATAGAGGTGTTGGAAAAAGAAAAAAGATGCTGTTCAGCAAGCCAACAGAGAACTAAGAGTTGACAATTTGCTTTCAAAGAAAAAATGAGAGTTGCATGTGCTGGAAAAGTGTCTGGATCCGTGTTGGTTGTGCTAGTCAAACTCTGTCTGATTGGACCTCTAGCCTTGGGTTCCAGTCCAGCCCCTGTGAGCTTGTCCTGGAAGTTTGCTGAATTCACTGCATTCCCTTCTCTGTTGGTAAATGGGGTCCCAATATTCAGATGTCATGCCTCACTCTGAGTTTGTTTGCTCAGTATGGGAGCACGTGGCACGAGCTGCACGGAGGTGACCTCAACCTTTGCTGGCCTCTTGGCAAGGAGCAGCTGCAGGCAACACCACCTTTTGCCTTCCTTGTTAAGTTGGACCATGGCAGGAGCATTTCCTTGCGCATCAGGCAGTGCTGAAGGTTCCTTGAGGAACATTCTGGCTCTGAGCCATGAGAACTCTACTGTGAGAGAGAAGGACAAATGGAGGGCAGGGTATCAAAAAGTTATGTAACATTGGACAAGTCCAGGTTAAGTTCCTGTGATAGTGAAATAATCATTGTTCAAAAGAGCAATAATTTTCCTGGTTTTTTTTTGTTTGTTTGTTTTGGCTTTTGTTGTGTTGTTGTGTGTAGGGATTTGTTTGTTTGTGGTTTTCAGTTTTTTTCTTTCATACTCTGTAAATGTCCTATCAAAGTTCAGAAAGGAAGTCTCTGCTAACAAGCATGGGGAAGAAAATGTTATCAGCTGAAGGCCAAGTTAATAAAGAGCTGCCTATTTATTTAAGACTTTGCTTGTGGATGAAAAGAATAATTGCATCAACAGTTGATTAAGCATTAATATCTGTAGCAACTATTAAACTGCTGGGAACTTATAAATGTGGTAACTGGTATAGAACTGGCTATAAAATTGGGTGCTGTTTGACCTAAAGAAACCTTAACAAACCTTAAAAAACAGGAGGTAGTCAGGAACACAAGGGTGTTCTGCAGGTGCTGCTACTGCCTCTCCTCTGCTCTTTTAGTCCAGATTTTACTAGATGAAAATTACTTTCATACTGAAAAGTGGAACACCTTTGACTATCCAAACCTAAACTGGATTCAAGTGTTTCATTAGTTTTCATAGTTAGCTTCATTGGTTTCATTAGTGTTCATAAGTTAAAGATTTCATCTTTTGCAGGTTTATCAATCACCCAAATATCCAATCTTTCAATGTTTAACTGATATGTGGACTATAATGTTCTGTGTCTTTAACAAGGAGTATTTTATATGTCACATAGGGTACTTGTTTTTAAAATGTTTTCATTTACTAATACAGTTCTTCTCTATACTTACACAAGAAAATATCTGAATCACCACATGATGCTAGGTAGTTTTTAATTATATGTAAATGTCAGTATAGTACATACATGAGTACACAGTGAAGTCTCTAGGAGAGTGAAACGTTAACCAGAGCTGAGTGGTGAGAACAAGAACAGCTCTTCTTATGTGGAAACAAGAAATCAGAGGGAAAAACCCTTCTTCTCTGCATTCAATTTCAGGATTGATATGTCCCAGGTTATGTAGGAAGGAGATTTCATTGCCTTGCCCAATGTGCACAGTAGATATCCTCGTGTCCCACAGCAGAGGTGCCATTATTGGCAGTGGCTTTGCTGGGAATGTGTCTGTGCTGCAGGAGCTGCAGCTCTGCAGGTGCGACTCACGCTGACCCACTCACACCAGGCACTGAGAACTTCCTCAAGGCTCCAATTGATTCCATCTGCTAGAGGAAGGATGCATTGGACACAGGTGTCTGTTGGCCTTTTCAACTCTAAGTGGCCTCTCTCCAGCTGGCTCAGTGATGGGACTATCCACAGAGGAAAGGGGAAACATCCCTGTGCGCACACTTCCTTTCAGAGCAAATCTTTGTGCTGTGAAGAACCCAAGATACTTCAGCATGCTTCAGATTGGTTTTCTAGAGAAAAAGTTTAATGCAGGTATTTGCTGCCCATTTTATCTTGAACAGTCTGGAAGAGATGGTGACCATATCCTCTAAACTCTTAACTCAGTAGGCTCAAAACAGTGTCCTCTCTTTTAAAATTTTAAACTGAAGAGAACCAGCATGCTCTAGCTTTGCTTCTCAAGTTTTGCCCTTTCATTTCTTTTTTTTTCCTAACAGGCACAAGCCTTAAGCACAGGTGTCTGCTGTGGTTTTTTATTTCTGATGATAGCTATTGACCTGCCAACTGGGTATTCTCTTGGTAATAGTAAACAGGTTCCTAATGGCTAAACTTTCTTCCATTTAAATTCTGTAGTCCAAAAATAATCTAGTTTTTTATTAACCAGGGAACATATTATTAAACACATACATCATTTTTACCAGACTCTACCTCTGTAAACCTAAGTAAGTTTTAAGTCAATGTTTTAGGGTTTTGTTGTTTTGATTTTCTTTCTTTAAAAAAAAAAAAAAAAATTGGGATAGGCCTCCAAACAATGGAAATTAAAAAATGAATTTAGTGATTTGTGTGTAAGTAGAAAGCCTGGGAGCTAAAAGCTATACACAATTTTGACAGTGTGTTTGAAATTACATGAGAAAGAGTATCTGTCTGACGAGTAGCAGACTCCTTGCTGGTTATGACAGACTCAGAATCAATAGGTGATTTCAAGGAGTGTACTTCTCTGGATTATATTGTTTTATATGACACCTAGATTTTTTTTTCTATTTACATAACTTGTTTAAATTGTAAAAATCCATTATACTTTCTCAGCCATCAAAAGAAAGGGGAGACCTTCCTGGCATCAGCTGGATGACCCCTTGAGTTAACTGATTATGAAAATATCAGAGCTTTCTTATGCTGATGTGGTCTGGGCAGAGCGCTGCTGGTACAGCCAAACCATATGGAATTTATATCTCAGTCAGTACATGGGAAAATGAGATTATTTACTCCAGGATATGGTAATGCTCTCAGTGACTCTCTGAATCTTTGTGAATGAGTGTGAATGCTCAGGGAATTGACAGGCTGCTATCACAGCCTCGGCCCAAGTGCAATCCAGCAGGCTCTGGTCAAGCTCTTGCACACACTGCTCTGCCAAAGGACTTCAGCCTTCACCTACAACCTCCTTGTTTTTCCATTACTAAGACTTTCCCAAACATGCAGAGCCAAAGGGACATATTAACACATGCCTGCATGCCAGCAGGCACAGCCTGTCTCTGGGAGCAGGAAACACGCTCCTTGTTTAACAATGGATGGAGCTCTCTGCCTTTGTTTTTCACCTGAGTTAATCTTGGCCACCTTACTTGTATCATTTAGGTCACCTAATATGTTATGTGAGTGAACTGTAGCTGGCCAG
Source organism: Melozone crissalis (assembly GCF_028551555.1). Lineage (NCBI taxonomy): Eukaryota > Metazoa > Chordata > Aves > Passeriformes > Passerellidae > Melozone > Melozone crissalis. The sequence continues at coordinate 5,344,694 of NW_026535785.1, forward strand.
CATTTCCAAATTTCCCTTTCCCACAATGATGGGAAAAGACAGCTTTTGTTTTCCTCTTCTTGCCTCATTTGGATGTCACCTGGGTACAGTCCTGTCCTATTGTGCACTTCCAGAAAAGTCTGTGGGTTCAGCATTGATCATCCAGCTCATCTGACATCCCTTTGCCTGGCTAAAAATCCATGTGTTACTACAATCAGTAACTTTTACCATTGGCATGGCTGCTGCTTCTCTTCAGCAAAATTGTAATTTCCTTCTCTTTTTTCAAAGTATATTCCTACTCTGCCTTAAAGGATGTATATTTTTCAACCTATCCAAACTAAAAAAAGTATCAAAATGGGATTTTCTGGATTGCTCATTTCTTGAAACAATCCATGACCACAAATGGGTAGTCTCAATGGAGAATAAGGCAGAAGGCTCCAGAGGAGTTAGTGCTAAATGACATGAGGATCAAGTGGCCTAATCCAGAAATGTGGTCTGGGCCAAATTGTGGTTGTGTAGGTTTTTCATTTATCTGGTAATTATTAGTGAGAGAAGACTGCTTGCTCTAAAATATTTCCTTATTTTTCTAGATAATTTTAATGAATTTGGAAATTTTCCTTGTTCTTCTTCAGGAGATGTTTTTGAAAATTGTAATGTTTTAGCCATTTGTGATATACAGTCCCCTCTCCATATAGATGAAAGTTAATAGGTGTATTTCTGCTTTTTTAGTATAAACACTAAAAAAACTTTAATAGAAACACTAAAGAAAACTTTAGAAGTATAAACTTCTAAATTCACATGAGCTTTTCTCATGAATAATGACAACTGACCCCAATGGGAAGAAGTAGAGGAGAGAGAAAACCTGGACATAATTGGTTGAGGGATGGGAGAGCAGTGCCAGAGAAGGGGCTGCTGCAGAAACCTTTTCCTAGCCAGGTGTCCCTGTAGCAGGGCTCTCCCTCCTGGAGCCATCCTTCACAGAACACAAATTTCCACTGCCTCCCTTGCAGGGGTGGTGCTGGGGGGTCCCTCACAGCTGGCTTGAGCAGGGCAAACGTGATGTTGGGTTGTATGGCTTCCACCTTTGCACTCAGTGTGGAATTTGGGAGCTCTGTGGGGCACCCAGTGCTGCTTGTTAGCCTGGCCTCACATCTCAGCAGCTGCCTGGCCAAAGCCCTGCTCTTTGTGCCTCTGCTGTGCCCCAGACACCACAGGCACAAGTAATTTTGGGTAAGTCTGTGCTGAAGTTTGATTTAATAAATCCCTCTAATAAGTGCAACAAAGGAACAGGAAAGATCCCTTTGGTGGCTGAGCCAGCTTAAATGAGCAGAATGCTTTCTAATTAACAATCCAGTGGTTCACTTCACATGCTTGGCTTTCTGTAAAGTGAAAAATACCTTTAAAGCATTCAAAGACATCTTTGTTTTAAAGGAGCAGAGAAATGCTGCTCCATCCACTGACCACCACCACTGATCTTAAGGCCATGTGGCCCCAGGTCACTCTTGCAAAAAGGTTGCCAATATTTTCTCAGCAAACTCTCTATTGATTGCATAAATGCAGTACAGTACCCATGAGGTAGTGTTGACCTGTCACATAGTAAAGATGTGGCAAGCCCCATAATTCATTACCAGTTGGAAATAGAACATCATTGGAGAGATAAGGATAACAATGACTTTCCATCCAATGATAAATTACTAGCAGCTGCATTATTTTCCCTCACTTATATATGGCTCTCTTTATTGAATTTAGCTTGAGATAAATAAATGATCTGCCAGGAGCCTGGTTAATATTACTTCTCTGGGACCCATTTCAGGCCCAACTAGGCTTTTGCTGATAATATCTTTAAGCTTTTCAGTAGGGAGAGACATAACATTTGTTTCTGACAAGAACCCTATGTCACCTTATCTGTTTCATTTGAGAGGCCGTCGACCTCAGCTTCTTTAGTTAAAATGAGAGCTTTACTGTAGAGGCTAAGTTCTTGAACTTGACTCTCTCCTTACAATGAGATTATATGTCCTGGTTGTAAATTTGAAGCCACACATGATATACAGTTATTCTTAGCATTTCCTGTTGATCACAGGGTGGTATTGATTGGTCCCTGCTTTTGAATCTTTCTCTGATTTGTTTGGAAAGGAATTCCACTTTTTTTATTATTATTTTTCACTCCACAATAATTTGTGAGCTTGTTGATGTGTACTCATATTTAACTTCAGGCATTTGTTCCATTTGCAAATGACAGTGGGTTTTTTCCACAACCTCTCCCTCCTCCTTCCACATCTTAAACGTATCCACTTGGTTAAAAATAAAAAAAAAGCCTAAGAACAAAAGATTAACTCTTTCTGTAAATCAAGATGCCAAAGAAGGCAGTTGAAGCCCCACAATTCTTACTGCTAATAATTCCTGTATTGTTTCAGTGATCCTGACTTTACAAGTTCCTTTGGAAAATTTGAAGCAGGGAGGGGATGGAGTGGAGGTGTGAGGCAGCAGGCATGATCAGCCTGCACTGCACTCCTCCAGTTACTGTTTGGATACCTCCATTGTGGTATTTTTGTTATTTCTGGGAAGCCCTATCATCAGGTTTTAGATTAAAATCGGACAACTGCCATTTTTCATGCAGCGTGAATTAGAGGAAATTAAACCCAACCACTTCTGATAAATCCTCTCATAAATAAACTGGCTGGTGGTGTTAGATACGAGTCCAGCCACAGTTTGATTCACATTGTAGTGAACAAAGAACAAGTTCTGTCTATTTTAATGCTTCATCATCATTATTGTTATTTATACTGCAGGAATGCCTGAAGGCTCCAGCTGAGTTTGGAGACCCCATGTGCTAAATGCATAATCAGCCTTGCCTAGAAGGGCTTGCAATAGGAATGAGATAGAAAAAAAGGGAAGAAAAGCTGTTACACCTTCCTGTGCCTACCTCACAGTCAGGAAACTGAGGCTCAAGGAAGGAAAGCAGTCAGCTCAAGGCAGTGAGGAAAATCTTTGGCAAGGTTGGCAACTTCCAAAAGATCATCTGAGCTTCTGCCAAGTGCCTTGATGTAAGATCCTTTCCTACAGCCTTTTTGGGGGGTCACCTGTCTATTTTATGCTTTCCCACTAGGCAAAAGTTAGAAGATAAAATGGCAATATGATGATAAATCTCTTTTATCTGATGTTAGAAGAATTTGTGGTTAGAAAAGGAGGCACACCCTAAATAGCATTTGCATAGGTTCATGTAAAAGAAGATATAATCTGTGTGCATTTTAATTTTAATTTGAACAATGTCTTGTCTTGAAATGAAATAAGGAAAATTTGCCTTTTTATATAATAGGAGTAGTTTTGGCATGTACTGGCCATTTACCCTGTCATATCAGAGAATAAAAAAAAACTTGTACAATGCCCCTAAAAGGCAGAAAGGTTAATATTTATTAAATTAGAAAAATAGGACAGTCATGTGACATGCAGTTGGTGTAAGCCAGAACCCATTCTTATTTATCTTGAGAGACTGACAGGATCTTCTCATCAATAATTATTAGCTAAACTCTTCAGAAATTCATTTCCCTTACAATCACAAACACAGGCAGCAGGAGAAAAAAACCAAAAAGGTGATGGAAGGGAAATAAATTATTTGCTGCCAAAGAATGAGAATGCTTTTCCATTTCTGCTGTGCTGCCATTCTAATGTTTCCCTGAGCACCCAGAAGGCATCAGGATGGGATTCACACACTTGCACAAAGCCAAATTAAAGAGGCTTCATGCAGGGCTTTCCACAGAAGACTGAATTGACTTTGTGCCCTTGTGTATTCTCAGTGTGTGAGCACAGGGAGGGGAGGGGACTGCAGAAGTTGTGGCAGCCCCCAGAGCAGCTGGAGCAGCTGTTCCAGGGGGTTCTGACCAGAGATTCCAGTAGCTTTGCCACCAGATTACTTATCTCATGTCTGTGTGGTGATCCCTTTGGGCCTGGAGGTGCAGGGATTGCTTCTTGGAGGGGTGAAGTCATCAGGCATCCCTCACTTCTATCCAAACCATGTCATTGCAGCAGGGAAGGGTGATGTATATCACTGGAAAAGTTTACTCCAGTGAATCATTCTTGCTAAGAGCCTGTGCAGTGGTGTGGGTGAATGCAGCCTCTCCTTTTTGTGAGCCTCAAAAGTGGAATGCTGAAGTCACTTGACCAATGTGAAGAGAAGTTCAACTGGGAATAAAACAGTTTTGGGTTTGATTAATAGAACACCCCTCCTTTGCTGGCTAACAAAGGACTGCTTTTTCCTGGTACATGGGTAGTGCCTGGATTACCAACCATGTTGCATTCATCAGTGCCATTTCTCTGTACTTTGTTCACTCTGCCATGGAGGACTCTTGATCCACACTGCTGTTCCCACAGAAATGTTTTTCCATACAAACCATCTCTATTATTCAAAGTAGTTTCTTGAGTCTTCTTGAGTAGTCCTATGAGACTACCAGAGAATTGTATGTCAGTGAGCTGCTGAGAGGTTTTACAGCATTGCTGTCAGTACATATTTGACAAGGATCTTCTACAAACCTTGGCAGAGGAAGTGTAGCTTCTGTATCTACCTCTAAATCTGGTTTGATTCAATTGAACCATGGACTCTTTCTCTTTTTATCTTTTGTCAGTCTCCACTCTGACCCCCTGTGTGCAGTGACACTGCAGTAACTCTCCTGCTGGTTACTAGATGCCACCTTTACAAGCAATGGGACCCACCTTAGGTGACGATTTTTATACCTGCCATGGGAGTCACTGCCTTTACAGCTCTTACAGCAGCAGATCGCACCAGTGCTCTGTGGCTCCCGCCAGTGACAAGTGTGCAGATTTAACCTCTCTTGCTCAGTGGTGCTTCCAGAGTGGTGTGGTGTCAGTCACTTGCAGTGTTGCTCACAGGGACCTGGGCCAAGGCCAACAACTCAATTCATGTTATTGGCTGAGTAAGAAAAATGCCACTGGTGCTGACCTTGTCATAAATCCACAGCCCCTGTCCCCACACCACCAGCTGTCCAGACCAGCTTTTTGAGGGCTGATTGTATCTGCGTTCTGGTTGCTAAAATTGTTTGGTTCTTTTGTTATTTCAACTCTGTGGTCTCAGAGGAGCAAATTTCTCAATAATTTTGCCTTCTCATCCCCACTGTGTGCTGTGTGCCAGCAAGGCTGGAGAGCAAGGCTGTCTTTAAATGAAAAAGCCCTGCCTTTTCCTCCTCACAGTCGTACAGGTTAAACACGACTTCTCGCTTCTGTCATTCATCCTATTAAGAAAACCCCAGACTGCCAAGTGCATCCTCATTTGCCAGTTTCCAGGGGATGGCAGGCATTTATACCTGAATCATAAACCCTGAAGGAAGGGCTTTATCTGATGTGGTACACCAGCTTTAATGGGCTGGTCTGTGCAGCTGCAACACCTTGGGTGAAAATTTCAGCAGTGCCTCTTAAAAATAACCAGCTTGATGCTGCCTGCACTGTGCCGAAGGACACGGCTGTTTGTGTTTACAGACCTTGCACTTCACTGCTGCAAGTGGTTCTTTGGTGGCAGGATCTAATCAAGCAGTGTCCTAAACTGGTTGGGTTCAGTTTGAAATTCCAGCTCTGCCGCAAGATTGAATGAGGTTGGACCAGTTATCACCCTCTCTTGTAGGATGGAGATGCATTAATGTGTTGATGATGTAAGACTGAAGGAAGACTTTGCTTGTAGCCATTATTGCTGAACCAGTTGTTGTGATGATTTATCCAGAAAGCCCTAAGTGTCCTTATAAATGTGAAATTTCTCTGTCTCTTTTTTTTTTTTTTTTTAATTCTTGAGCAGATGGAAGACTTAGATGGAAAGGAATAAAAAACATAATTTGCCGAAGCTCTCAATTAATCATAATCAAGTTTGTGCATGTTATACTCTACAAGGGTAACAACAATGAAACACAAGGAGAAAAGGATGCTTTCCTCAGGCAGTTTTGGAGACATAAAAGCAATAAAGAAGCATACTTCAGAATAATGTGGAGATATATGACTGCACTAAATAAAAATGCTTCTTTAACGTACTGTAAAAATAAAGTTGTTTAGTTAGATTTATCATTCTTGTTACAAACACAAATTGATCCCTTGGACTACACCACTGGCTCTGAAAGTATCTAAGGGATGGTTGCAGCCCACTATTTTCTGTAATTACTCCAACATTGTTTTATTTGTTAAAGAGCTAACTGGATTATTCCTTGTTTTCACTCCAAGGTTAATATATGGGGCACTTGATCATGCAGATATGGATTTTTGACTTTTACACTATATTCAAGCCATATTTTAATTTGGTATATTGAGAGGAATGGTTTGCTTAGTATTTTCCATGAGTCACATCTAAATCTGTGAAAAGACATTTTTAAAACTAGTTTTACAAATAGCAACATGTGGTAATTGAAAGCCACCCCACTCCCCAAATCCGCTCTTGATTGACTTGAGAACATTGAAAACCAGTGAGATTCGTTTCTGCAGCTTCATTCAACCATTGCAATGAGCAAATGAAACAATTGTTTTATTTGTAAGAGGAGATTATCCCTTGAAGGCAGATAGAAGGATACTGCCCACAGAACCCCATTTGCAGGCACAAAGAGCGCTTAGTCAATTTTTGGCAGCAATACTGAAGCTATTAGTTTTGGATATGAGTTCACTGATGTTCAGTGCTGTAGATTTCCAGTTAGTTCATGAAGGGCCTTTAAAATTACACACAGAGCTTCATTAATTGCTTCAGAAAAGAAGCAACAAATATCAGGCCCTTAAAGTGTGTGTGCACAGAATGGCCATTGATTTCAATGAATGTTCCCCACTGGAGAGCTGGTCCCATGTCCTGGGAAGGCAATCACAGTTTGTACAGTAGTTGCATCAGCATTACCTCAAAGTACAAGGGCTTCTGCAGGATCAGGCCCTGGTAGCTGTGATTTATTTTTTTTAAATCTCTTTCATTCTCTTTCTCTCTTTCCAATTGTCTATATACATGGTTTATATACGTGTCCACACACATACATATATATGTTCCTGATTCAGTGCATTAAAAGTTTAACAGTTAATGTGTCAAGTTAGAGACCAATACAAGATGACAAAGTCAGGGTCTTTCAAAAGAAAAAAAAAAATAGAAATCCAGTTCTGTAGTCTTGAAGGGTTTGGTTTTTTTAATTTCTATTTGATAGAATAGTGCCTGAACATTTGTTCTGCAACCAGTTATCCATAAAGGAGAATTTCCTATGCCTTCCTTGCAAATGGCACAACCTCATGTGATCCCTGATCACAACAAATTGATTTATTTAAACAAAAATAATGATCTTCTTTCCTTTCTCCAGCCCCAGCAGCAAAATCCCATGTAACCCCAATCAGCAAATTGATACAGTTATCTTCTTTTGCCCTCCTTTCTCTAACCCAAACAATACCACCCTGATCCCCAAGTAATAAGAAAATGATTTATGCAAACAAAAATAATTATCTTTCTCTGCTCTCCACCCTCCAACCGTATAATCTCAGAAGCTCCTTGTTTAACAAATTGATTTATTTAAATTAAACAAATAGTGATCTCCTTTTGACCTCTGTGGAGCACCTCTGTGGCAGACTCCTACCACTGCAACCATCTCACCCATATGCTTAGAAGGATGTATTTTAAAATATAACAGCACTTCAAACTAACCTTGGTACTTTGTGACTCCTCTAATCAAAGCTTATGGGAGCTCTGTTCTTGTGAAATGAAATTAGGACATGTGTCATCTGAAAATTAGGAAAAGTAAGTTAAATGTCACTGGACATCACTAGCAAAACTTTCAAGGAGCAAGAGGCAGAGTCCTGCTTGTCAGTGGTTTCATTGACATGATCTTGTTCCATGTTTGATAGTCCTGAAGGTGTATAAATACATATATATGTACGTGTTAGCTGTGTATTTTTTTTCCTGTGCTGGTTTTATTTTAATTTGTATTTTCTGTGCTGTCCAACCAATGCCTCTGTTTTGTGCAGCTGCTGCTTAAACAGTCATTTGGGCATTTTACAGAATTACATAATTATATGTGCCATAAGCAAAAGTGCAAATAGTCCCACTTAGCACCTAATCAGATGATATCTGTTGTGAAATGCTGGCAAAGAAGCCAACAGATATGACTTACTTTGTGTTAGCTCTGCTCCTTTGGAGGCGAGTACGGGCTGCAGCTGGAATTTGGCAGAGATGGAAGAGGGATTAAGTGATAGTGGGGGCCTGAGTGTGCTGTGTACAGAAACATTCTTTCCTCCATCGGTTTCTGTGCTGTGCCATGCTCAGAGCAGGACAGTGGTGTTAGCCAGTCTCCCAGATTTTGAAATGGTTTGTTTTTTTTGCAGTTCATTCACACTCTGTGTCTGCTTTGGTTTCAGACCCACAGTGCTCCCCGACAGAAGACAGTGACATGATAGGAGTGGTGACACAAGGCTCTTACTGTTACATTCAATAATTGATTCTCCTGGATGGATTGTGACTCCCTAAAGGTTGTAAAGAGAGGTAAGAATGATTGGACAGCTTCAAAAACATTAGTTCCTTCCAAAGTCAGAAAGTTTGTACTCCTTTGCATCATTCTCCTCCATGGTCTAGCACTCTTTGGGATTCTTTGGAAATACATGGGAAAATCATTAAGAGAGATTGTTTTTATTAACCAGGCATTTTTTTCATTCATTTTTGGGTAATTTTGAGTGTTTTTTTTTTTTTTTTTTTAAATGTTCAACACTGAATTGGGAATTGGGAATCACCATGTGAAAAAGCTGATTTTGTCAGTTTTTATGATTGTCACAAACTCTACATGGGAAATTCAAATGAAAAGAAAAATGTTGCAGAAACTGCTTAAGTTGCAAAATAGAAATATAGATACCTCTGAAGTTTTTCAAATCCCACCTTTTTTATTTTGTCCATTTGAAATATAATTTTTATTCTTCCAAAATCCAAATAAGTGAGGTTTTTGCATGTGAACACCTTTGGAGATATGATCTCAAAATATACTTGGATATTAGTTTCAGAATATTCTATTTCAAAGTTCAGTCCTTCCCATGCATTTTAATTACCTTTACTCCTGACTTGCACAAGTAAAATGAGGTGAGACTCACGCTATAACATTATGCAAAAATGCTGCCATAAAAAAATTAATAATCTTGCTCTGAAATTATACCTGGATGATTATTAGAGCTGCAGCCTTTTAAAAAATTCAGCCACTGTCTATTGTCTTGCCAGAGAGGCAAGTGTTTCTACAGATGGCTTGGAATTAGTAGAACATGAAATAATGTCAATGGTACTGGTAAGAGGATTAACCAGCAGTTCTGATGTTATTGAACGGTTTGCAGAGACCATATTAAACAGCCACATCAGTCCACAGGTCAGCCCTGCAGTTCTTCAGCTAAGCAAACACAGATGTAGGACTCCCTTTCATGGCCATCATTTCATGCCTTTGACATATGTTAGGCTCTTGGGACCCTGTGGCATATTTACAGCCTGAACATTAAAGATTCTTTTTCTTAGATCCTTAGTGGACCCCGACGTCTAAGTCAGCAGCAGAAGGAAAAGCAGGAGCTCAGGACACTGGGGATGGACCCAGCATCACAAATGTATCAGTGAGGAATTAAGCTGCTAAGAAGTTCCCTGATGAAATGCTGGGGCCTTTTTCAGTTGCCGACAAAAGTTCTCCTTAAGAATCCAGTCAGCTTTAAATTTCTTTTTCGTTGGGGTTGATCTTGTCTGTGTTTTGCCAAAGCTGCCTATGAAGTTGCAGTGGTTGAATTTCACAAGGAGAGAGGGCTCAGCTCATGTCAGCACTGCCAGGCCTCTGTGCTTGTTCAAAGTTTCTGCAAATCTGCTGGGGCTACAAATTGGCCAGAAGAAATTGAGGGAACAGTCTGTCTTACAACATTCCTGTTTCTTTTCTATTCCAGCAGAAGCTTTGGCAGTTCTTTATTTTCCTCAGTTTTTTGTTTCTCTGAAGCAAGGAGTCAGAGTTAAAAAAAAATAAATAGCACAACTATGTGATGAACAGGTATCTTTTAGATACACAAAATACATACTTATATATGTCTAGTGAGAACAGGGTGGGACAGGTTCTTCTTGTCTATCTGAATAGTTTTACCTGTCTCAATCCTGAAAACTTGTCAGTTTTCAGATAAAGATATAGGTATAGACATGCTTTGTTCAAAGTAGAATTCATGAATGTAAAGGTTGCTGACAAAGAATTTGTATAGAAAGAAGATAAATCAAGTGATAAAATACAGAGCTTTTGCTCAATAATTACTTAATATGGTGCAAATTTTAAGTGAAATTTCCAGCATACAGCTGCTCCACGTGTAGCCACTTCTTCCTGAAAGAGGAAATAAGCACTCAAGCAGAGAGTGTAACAATGAATTACATTCAACCTAGAAGTGCTTTAGCATGTCTTCAAGAGCTGCTGCCTGCTCCAGTGATGGATTATAAGTTAGCATGGAATCCCACAGGCATGTCAAGGTATTTATGGAGTGTTCTGATTGCTTGGACACTCCCAACAAATGTACAGTCAGAGCAGAAACCAGAGTATCACTGTCTCCCACTTTATTTTATTTATTTATATTTAGCAAGTGCTGGAAGATTACAAACCACCAGGCACGGCTGTAGCTGGAATATACTTTCCCAAGCTTATTTACAGTAGCTCTCACTCACAATGGGTAATGGTATATTACTCCATAAGTAGTTCCATTGATTTCAAGAGATCCATTAGAGAGGTTCCACTCCTTGTACAGCTGAGTGTATCTCGATTTGGTCCCGTGGTTGAAATGCAGAAAGAGCTCCTTTACTGCTGTGTTCTTAAATGCAACAACAGTTTGAAAAGAGCCCTACACCAAGCCCTCCCCCAAAAGCTCATAATAGTGCAAAATACTTATGAAGCTGGAGGGATAAGGTTTTGCAATATTTTATTTCCTTGCAGAAGCAGTGATACGTGTTCTTCAGTTATACATAGATGAATGTTCATTCCATGTGCTGTTTTCAGCTGTGTACTTACACCAGTCCAAAATCCCAAAGAGGAAAGTAAAAGCTGAGATTCACATCAGTAGCAGAGAACATCAGGTGAAGTTGATTTAAAGAAAACATTAATCAATCCAGATTTGCTTGGAACGGGGCCCAGGTTCACTCAACAGGTTGGTGAACCTTAGCAAATGTTTCTATGAATCTGTTCTGTGTTTTGACTTTGTAACATGATCTGAAATCATCTGAGTTTCATGTGGTTTTGTTGTGCACGTTTGGAGCGCTCGTGGGGCGAATCCAGGGAAAGGCAGAGGTGCTAAATTTTGCATGACGTGGAAAGGTAAGAAGTGTTTCACTCTTCCTGTCACTCCCTGACACCAAAGTGAACAACAGTTGATGCTGTCAGCACAGTTTTAAAAGAGGAGACAATCACTGTCTGTCAGGCTCCTTGTGTCTCCAGGAGTCTTTATTTTGGAGCCAACAGACAGTCTTAAAATCCTATCGTGAAAAACCCTATCATGAGTTTTGTTATATTCCTTTTCTCTGTTTCTGGTAAATGTCAAAAGTTTTACTTAATAGGCAGGTACTGGAGTTGTGAACAGTATGTTATGTTTCTTGATGTATATTGGTTTGAAGAAGTTTTATAGTGCTTCTAAAAATTAGGTTTTTATGTTGAGTCTGTGGATGAACAACTTGTGTTTTAACTTTATTCGGTTTGTATCTGAATTCATAAAAAGGTGTATTCAGCCTCCATAGCTGGATATAAAGTATTTAAGATCCATCTACACCAATCAGGTAAAAAATATGATGAGGTGACACTTTCTATTAATTTTATTTTTAGTCCAAACTAGAGCCCAGAGCAATAAAGATGTGAGACGCTGTGCGAAAAACAAAATCTAATTCATCAGAGGATGCCAAATTTTTCATTCTGTTTCAGGGTGAGCAACAGAATTTTGCTGGAGCTGAGATTTTGGAGACAAAGGCAGGTGGGAGGGGCTGTTTATTTTCTTACACTGATTCACTGCCTCATAATTGACACATGTTTGTGGATCAGTGGGATGACTTAGGAGGAGCTTAGAGAAAAGGAGGCCAGTGAGTGTAGCTTAGTGGCCTGGCCTAAATACAAGCTCAGAGTAGATAATTTAGCTGTCTCTTCTGGCCTTAAACCTCAGGAAACTCAAAGGAAAAATCAAAGTCTGCAGAGGTTATAGGTAAGAAAAAGATGTAACAGGCTGGGGTGTCCTTTATTGCCCCTGAGGTTCAGCTTTCCTTAGCACATCAAGCAGACTGGGGTACAGCCACAGAGGGAATGGTCCTGCCAGTCCATTCAGAATTCAGAATTCAGAGCAGCTTGCCAGGATTATTCAGGTTTAAATTGATCTCTTTATTCTCCTCTAAAAGAGTTCTGTTTGCACCCGCTCATATCACTGCATTTTTCCACTAAGGTTGTCTCACTTATTTAACTTGACACAGGGAGTCCCCTCTGAGGTCTTTGAGATTCCAGACAGCATTGGAAGTGACAGCCCAGATAAGGCAGGTAATCATATCAGACCTTGGGGGACCACACTGACTACTTTTTAATTGATAATTCCAAGTTTCTGTAATAAATTTATTTCTTAATTATATACATCATGTCATACATGGTAGCTAATGATTACCACTAGTTTAAGTCTGCAGCCTTCAAGACATCCTTCTCCCTACCATATAATCATAATTTTCCTTCCAAATTAAGATTTCCTCAGAAAGAAAATGAACAAAACCTGCACATTAAATCCAATTCCTTCCAAATAAAATAAAAGTAGGTAAATTTAAGATACTAAGTTAAGTAAGTGATTTTAATTAGAGGATAATTTCAGGAAGATCATAAAACATTTAAATAACACTGAAGTTATGTATATTTGAGCAGTTTTATGGAGAATTAAAGTCTTAAATGGTAAATTTCAAATGTAAATACAAAAGTCGATGCAAGAATGTTAATTGCTTTTCCTAAGTTTCTCACATGGCCTAGATGTTATGGGAGGTATCCAGAATTGCATTCATAGTAATAATGTGCCCAATTCAAAGCTTATTAAAGTCCTTGGAATTTTTCCATGGATTTTAGCAGTCATTGTATGAAAACAACAAATGCTTTTCAATGTCTAACTTCCAGTACTGAGGAAGTCGCTTATATGTCAAAATTATATATGTGATGTCAGTATTCTAATATAATGGTAAAGTTTTAGTTCAGAATTCCTTTTAATAGACAAGAAATTTAAACTGGCCTTGAGAACTTATCCAGTTACCTCTTTAACAAATAAAATTACATTTGGAGCAACAGACATTTTGCACCAGCAGATTAGTTTATATAAAAGAAAACTTATACACCAGGAGAAGCTGCTACAATTAGACAACAAAATGGGCCAACAAATCAAATTATCAAGAATGTGAATTCTCCCATGCCTGTCTGTAGGTCAGCAATACTCCTACATTAGTTTTGACTTAAATAGATCAAATTAAAACTTAATTTTACAGTTTGATAATAATGAAATGCGTAAGGCTTGAAAATAATGAAATTAAAATCAGGGGTAGTAAGGCTGAAAAGTCGTGATGGATACATTTTCTGAATTCCTTATTGTAAACCCCATGGAAATGAGTGCCCTGTTGGAAGAATAAGCACACAATGTAGTCCTCAGCAGTTTTCCTTCATTCCCTGAAAACCTTTGCTCTTCTGTAAGAGCTTGGAAGAACCACGGGCACATCCCTCCCATGGCAGTGTCAGAACGTGGATGGAACTGGTTACTTTCCATGCAGGTTTTTTATTCCATGTATGCATAGAACTCACATTGCAGGGACACCAGCAGTCAAAAAAAAAAGTGTGAATGCTGGTGTCACTGGGGTCTCCTTGTGACTAAATTGTTGGCATGTGGGAGGAAAAATAGCTCAAGGGACTGGTAGTTCTTACTGCCCAAAAAAATCCAGGAGAAGCTTTTTTTTTAATCTAGAGAAGGTTTTCCAGGGAAAGCTGTCCTGGTGCAGATGGGAGGTGAGGCAGTGCCCACATCTCCTGTGCCCCAGTGCCTGCTGGAGGCGATGCCAACCTCAAAGACTGCCCAGAGCCTCCATGGGCATTTCTGGCAGGAGTTGGAGTTCAGCCTCCTGGAGAAGCCACCCTGCCTGTCTACATGAGAGCAGGGCTGGAGGCAGCATAAACCTGGTCTTTTCTTTCTCTTCAAAGCATTTAGCATCCCCATTACGCACAGTCCGAGGCACGCGATCCAGGACGTTGCTGTGCCTCTGTTTCTTCAGCTATTGCATGGGGATATTATTATGCTCTTGTCTCAGATGCTGAGAGGGTTAATTAATTATGTTTATGAAACCCTTTGAGATTCTCAGATGAAAGGTGGCTTTGGAATTGTTAGGTGTTATTATAAGAAAAAAAGAATGATTTTATTGCTTTATGTTAATGGTTAACATCTGCACCACAAAACCTGCTTGATCACATAAAGATTCTGCTAAGCATTTAATCCTAATTTGCAGGCTGATGCATATTCATTTTATTTAGAAGATTAATTTAGTCATCAAAGGTTAATCTGCCTCGGGTTTGTAATTAGACAGAGCAGTCACTTGGTGTCTCTGGGCTCACCCAGGTTGCTCTGGGTTTTCTGAGTGGGCAGAGCTGTAACTGTCACGTTTTCACTTCCAGGTAGTGCTCAGAATGGGCTTAATTTGTGGAGAAATGGTGAGTGGTAAAAGCCTTGGCCAGTTTGAAGATTAAAAATAAAAGGAGAGGCACAAGCCAATGAACAGTCAATATAGAAAATCTCAGAATGCTGCTTTGATTTATCCCTGGCAGGTTTACTCAATGTGATGTCAGGGGAATAAGCAAGGGATTTTTTTGTATGAACATGTAGAACTGATTTAGCAGATTTCACAATCTTTGCTGTGTGAATCCTTCCCCTCTTTCAAAATTACTGATTAGCAGTATACAGAAAGTTTCTGAACTAAAAAACTGTGAGGCTTTATGCTGAAAAATCTCAGATTTTAACTTTTAGCTCATGTTAGGAGACATTGTTAAAAGGTCATAAAATGTGACCTGTAGCTGCTTGTTCCCCTGAAAATTAATCCTTTTGTGCTTAAGTTTGGCTCCTTTAATCAGAAGTCACTAAAGAAAATGTGGTCCTTGTGGAGAACGAAAATCATGTTTCCTTTGCAGGTACACCAGAAGGCATCCTTAATTACTGTTTATAAAGCTGGCTGTTACTAAGTGTAAAGGATTATTAGTGCCAGGTATTGTCTTTTGAAGTGAGGAAGAGCAGTGGCTGCCTCTGTCATGTGCTCATGGCTTTTCCTTTGTGTAAGGAAAGGGGAGGGTGTGTGCTGGGCCTCTGTGCCTCAGCACAGCGTGAGGCAGCCAGGTGGCCTCCAGAAATCTGGGGGTGGGACACCAGGGTGGCTGGGGACGAGCTCATCCTCACTCTCAGGGCTGTCAGAGGGCAGCTCTGAGCCTTGGGGATGAAGCTCACACAGGGCAGGACATGGAGAGCTTGGAATGGGGGATAGAGCTGGGAAATGGCAGAGGAAAACCTCGCAAATGGAAAATTTGTCCCAAAAGCAGCGGTTTGCCCAACGTGAAATCAATACGTGCTGCAAAATAAGTGCTGTAAATGAAAATCATGATACTAGAATTTAGGAATTTGGCCAAAGCTTTACATTTCATTGCAGCTTGGCTTTGGTTGAGTTTAGAATCCAGATTCCATAGGGGTGGTTGCTCTTTTTCCCCAGCACAGCGCTCACATCTCTATTATGATTTGCCAATTTTCCCCTCCTCTTTCTGGTGCTGAACCTCAGAAGCATCCAAGAAGGGATTTTGGAGACCATAAACAGTTCTTAATTGAGAACAGCCCAGAATCAAGTTAAGTGCTAGCTTGACTACCAGAATATAAATGAAACTCTTTTATTAAAGCATTGTATTTTAATTATTATGAAGAACAAGTGGCCTAACGTGAAAAAGCTTTTAACATAGCAGTTATTTGCTTGATAGCTGATAAGTTAATTTTGGATGGATGATTACAGCTATTGCTTCTTGTCTTCTTCACTTTCATTTTTACTTGATCTAATAACTGTTTACTGATTTTCATTTGGGCTCGTGGTGAACTTCTAATTCAATTGCTAATAAATTCAGATTGGTTGAGGCCTGTTATTGCAATCAGGTTTCCTATTTCCAGTTTAAAAGGCCAGTGGAGTTTTGCTGGTGTTTTGAAGGAAATTGGAATTGTTTTGAAACTGATGATTTGCAGAGCTGTTTGCAGGCTGACCAATTGGTAATCAACAGTAAACACTTCTCTGTTCTTTACAAGAAGGATAACCAGGCATGCAATGAGAGTACGTGATGGCAATTCACTAAAACCAGGAAAAAAAATCCCAAACAGCCAGAGCAGGTGTCGCTCTAGTGAAGTACTGAAAAATAATGTCACCCTTGCATTGTTCAAGCCCTTCATTGGTAGCCAAGAGATTGAGAGGGGAATTGCACACACGTTTGCTGCAGATTTTAGACAGTTTATGCTGTTTTAGTTCTCTCCTCAACCTGAATCTTTAGTGTCTTCACTTGCATCTTAATCCTGAGCTGATTTGTCTGAATGGAAGACAGGTACCACTGAAATGTGGATTGTGAGCTTCATCTGTCATCCCTGCTGCTGTATCATTGACTTCAGTGAGCTTCCAGAGGAATGAGTCTGGCCCACAAGAGGATGTGAACTGTCAAGAAGATAAACCTCTTTCTCATCCATTTGAAATGTTTGTGGGAAAGAATGCCCTAAATATTTAGCAGCTTGTGTAATTTGAGAGGCAATGCAGGGGGTTTTTTAATTTTATTTTTCTCCCTACCTTTCCATTTTCTTTATTAAATAGAGGAAAACCTTGCCTTAGGCCCAGTGTGCTTATGACAGGGAAAAAATATCTGCCAGAATCTCTATTACTGCTCAGGCCTGTATATATTGTTATTGCTCTTGTATTTGTAATAGCAAAAAGTGACTATGTCTCTTATAAAAAATCCTATTTGCAGAAAAATACCCTCCTCCCTCCACTTTTTCCAAACCCAGCACAGTGTGTGAAGGATCCAGGAGCATTTATGTTGGTTCTGTCAATGCAGTGGGGCTCGAAGCAGCATGGATGTAAGTGCTGGGCATGTGTGCATTGATTGAATGATGCAGCTCCTGAAAACAGGAGGGAACAGAGATGTTGTAAGCTGGTTTAGCTTCCTCTCCTTTGCATTTTTGGGAGTCAGTGCAGCTGCACATCAATCAAATCTCCTGCAGCCCAGCTTGGTTTCTGGTGGACAGAAGAAATAATGTGGGACTTGAGTGCTGCAAACCTCATATGTCCCCACTGGGGTCACCTATTTCAGCACTTCCAAAGGCAGCCAAGCTGATTGCTTGCTTCAACCACCATCAAAGATCTTGCCCCTTCCTATTTCACTGCAAGGAGCTGCAGTGAGTCAGGCTTGGGTGGAGGGGGGAGATCCTCCACCCAGATTGCCAGCTCAAGCTTGCCAGGCCTTTATCTTGTGTTCTTAGGCAACATGTTAGAGTTCTGCTCCTGGAAGAGCTCAGGGTTACACTCAGAGAAAAGCAGAGTCCATCCCCATCATGCACCAATGCCTGGCTGCTGCCTCTTCAGTCCTGGGTGGAGCAGAACCCTGAGAGAGCCCCATGTCTGTGCTATAATGGAGCTGGTTTACATTTCATATGCAAAAGGGATGGCACAAGGTTCATGAATATTCTCCCTGGGAGTGAGGCCATCCGTGTGTGTGCACAATTGCAATTTCCCAGTCTGAGTGAATATGTAAAAATTCACATTTATGCACCATTAAATTTATATGATACTGTCCACAAAATCAACATTTTGGAGCTTTTAGACCGTTCATAGCATTTCTCCCTTGTGCAGGGTGACTCTGAAGCAGATTCTCCTTGACTGGGATATCTAGGCAGCAGCTGCCTGGCAGTGTATCCTCCTCTCCAAGAGCTGTGCCAGCTCCAAGATTGGTTGCTGGTACCTTCAAAGGATGAGAAGTTGGCACCTCCTTTGGCTCCTGTGCAACCAAGTGCTCTTCTTTCCCAGCAGAAAGATCTCTGCTTTCTGCCTTTGCCCTCGCCTAGGGCTGAGATGTCTTTATCACATTTTCCCTGTGGGCACAGGAAGTGATATTATATAAGAAATAAATTTTGCAACCCTATTTCTACTAATCATTGCCACTCCTACTGTAATAACAGACAGATGCAACATACACTATTCATGTTTCTATTATTTTTTGCTACAGTTTGCATGTGTTTTCCATTTAATTACAGTATATGAATTTCGTATCTCTCATTTTTTCCCTTCTTGCATTTAAAATTGAATTTGATATCTGTGATATATAGATAGGCCTGTGGTAAATTGTTTGATGCACTGTACACTCTTAAGTCTGTGTCTGCAAATCTCTTAAGTGCTCTGAATGTTTTCCAGTTTTGTTGGTGATGCAATAGAATCTGGGATGGTATTGAAGTAGTTTCTGCACAGGGCAGAGGAGTAGCTGGAGCATTTAAAGAAACTTTGCTTGACAACAGTACCAACACCAAAACCAATCACAGCCATTTTTAGTTGTTAGAGAACTCTTTGCATTTTATATCTCCAAACAAATTGCAAAAGTCTTTGCAGGAGGAGAAAACTGAGGTGTACTGCTCAGTGATGACCAGCATACCATCAACAGGATGGTGACAGCACTGAAATAGGACCCAGATTTTTGTGACTGACCCACTGAGTGGGAAACATAATAATTGAGACTTGAATCCTGTGGTATGCTACTTGTTGGATCCTTTCTTTATCAACCTGTATTCCCATGTTTGAATTGAGCATATTTTAAAACTTGAGAAAGGAGATTTCAGTCCAAGTTTTACATGAAAGAGGCCAGCTGTACTAAAGAGAAACAAAGAAACATTGCTAAATGCTTTTCCCTACATTGAAAAATTAGTGGAAATCTTACTAATAGTGGGCTCTGCCTCATCTGTAACTTCCCATGTGTTTCAGAAAGAGTTGAATTTGCTACTTACCAAGAGAAGAAAAACAACACGGGAGTTTGGTGAATGGGCATGCTTTGGATTCACACTGGATCCTGGAAACAGAATTGTCCCCTGTGGATGTAGAAGTATCATGGTAACTCTCCTCAGGTAATAGTCAAGTCTTGTTTTTTCCTAAAGTGCAATGTCTGTCTGCAGTGTGTTCAACAGATCAATCAGTCAACTGCCAATGACATGATTTTAAAACAATGGGTGGGTGCTTACTTAGTCCACACATAGCTCATAGAGGCTTTGAAGGCTTGATGCACTCTATTGAGTAAATAACTATAAATAAAACAGACTATTAAAACATCTTTAAATGTGCATTATGCCATCAAGCTATGCTGTTTGAAAAGGGCTGTGGTGTTTGGGAAAAATTAAACATTTTCAACAACTGTCCAAATACATATTTACACATAGTTTATGGTGTACAAAAGATATGTCTGTGACAACTCTTGGGCCCCAACAACTTTTATTAATTATTCTTTGAATAAAGTATTTTTGGTCACTTAAACACTGCAAGTGGACAGGAGACAGCTAATCATAGGGAGAAATGATGATTTCAAGGGAGCTTGAAACTTACTTCTCCCACAACCTTTAGTAGCAAATGGCAAAATATTGATATGGGGTATATGGAATAGACCTGTAGTTCATACAGGCTTTTAGTACATGTTTGTTCAGCCAGGTGAATAAAAAGACATTTCTCTTGGTGAGAGCTCTCCTGGTCAATTCCAGCTGGAAATGACCAGCACTAGAGTTGTTATCACTGAAGTGATTTTTCATTACTTGTGTGCCATCTAGGACCTGCAGATATTTTGGTATTCTGAATTCCCCAGACACTCAATATTAGAGGATTTCAGTGTCCTAATTCCTGTTCAGTTGATGAGGAGCAGAGTCTGTGGGCTTCTGGCTTTGTTGCTCAATGAAGGATACAGTGTGATGCTTGGGAGACAAAATTTCTTTAGATAAGAAACTTCAGAGTAGGGACCTTACTTTCCTGCTTGCCTGTGATGTTATCAAGCAATAATCCTTGTTAAGTAAGGATTAATGTTCAAACATGATCATGCTGATGAAATGTCTTTTTGGCTGCAGAGGAGACCTGGCAGAGTCTCCCTGTGCTGCCTTTGGATGGTTTTATAGACCTCGTTCACATGAGCCACTTTTCCTGGAAGTGAGGTGGGGGATCATCAGCTTCTCCCACTACCAAGAGGAGCATCTTGGGCTGAGATCTCACCTGCATCTAAGAATAATGCCTTACAAAAGCATCTTTTAGTTGTAAAGCTCCGAAACCAAGTTCTCTGTCAGCTCTAAAGTTGCTTTGGATTTCATCAGCTTGTTTTATCACATGCTAGAGAGTGGCAGTGTTAAGAAGACTTGTCTTAAGCAATCCTCTTAGTGTTCCTGAGAGAGGTGGTTATATTTTAAATATAGTGAGTCAATCTGTTGTCCATCTCTTATGGACAACTTGATCAGACCCCATGGGGCAAAGTTAATGGAGTCTTGTAATATCTAAAAAGCCCTTTTAGCAGCAGCACTGTTTATTTTTCTGTTGTACTGCTTATTTGCTAATTCCCATCTCATTGCAAAACTTTCTAGGTACTCTGATTTCGTTATCTGACTTGTTAGGAGTGAACATGGCCCTTAAGGAATCCTCTATTTTTGGACAGTTGTCAATTTTACCAATTAAAAGAACGCCTTTGGATGGTTATCAGAAGCTGGAGCTGAAAACATGTTTGCAATTACTGATGACATAGCTGTTTCTATTTGCTGCTCTCTCTTTTAATTCCCAAAAGTGATATTTTTTTTGGCAGTAGATATGAGAAAATATGTCACTGTGTATAATTACAAAATGCTGTTCGTTTCTGTCTTGTAACTGTGGGGGGTTCATTGGTACAACACATTTGGTTCCTTCTTGGCTCACTCAACCGCATGGCACACATTTAAGTGTATTATTAATTGTCATGTTAATATTCATTATCATGTTAATTTCCATGGAATCATGTAATTCTGCATGCCTCCAAATTTATGTTCAAGGGTATATGCAAGCAGAAAAATCCCCCACTGAATGGTTTCCTAGAACATTGCAATAAGCCTTAAATAAAATCACCTTCTGAACATTTTTCTCTAGGATACCTGGGCTTTTCCAACAGACTTTCACCCCACCATGATCATGGCCACAAAACAAGATTCATCCCTGTCCATGGGCTTTGCACAAAGCTGCTTTAAATGTTCATTGTACTTTCAACCAGGTTCAAAATACAAATCCACAGTACTGGCTTTACTTTAATTTCCTAGGTTGCATCTGCCATCTTATCAGAGCAATCTGACTGTACAGTGCACTGAAGAAGCTGCATAATATTTTCAGTGGCCTGGATTTTTCACTTGATATATAACAAATATATGAAGAATGGCTCTATAAGTATCTGTGAATTCTTCAGAAGGTTGTTTTACAAGAGAAAGTTCTACTAGAAACAGTAACTTAGGAAGAGCAAATCTGTGGGATAAGAGGTGAACCTCAATTAAAATGACTGTTGCCTGGGAATTTAAAAGAAAAGTATTGATACAGATATTTTGAGGAGTACAGAGTCCTTAAATCAGTGAGATTTTTTGGTTGGTTTTGAATGTGTATCAGACTTCCAGTGCATGTTGTCTATATAAAAGAGGGCACATAATGTCTGAAGTGCTCTATTTTTCCAGAAAATAGGTCCATCTGAGAAAAACTTGTCCATTTTTGAGGCATTAGTTACAAGATGAGTGCACCTGCAGCGGTTTGTAGATGGGTGGGTTCTTTCCTCTAATCCTGGTGAAGTTTTAGGAAGTTTCAGATATGTTCATTATCTATTTTTACTTGTCTTAGAGAACTCCCAAGCTTAGGCAGAATGGAGGGTGGCTGTGGCTTCTTGGCTGGGCTGGGGGTTGTCACTCTGAGCAGGCCATGGCACGAAACCAGGGTGGGGTCACAGCACTGGGAATTTTATTGTAGAATAAAAATAGCTCCCTGCCAAAGTCCTCAGAGAGGAATGCATTTCAAGGTCAGTTACACTCCACAATCATCTCAGAACATGCTTGTAAATAAATTGCATGGGCTTAGCTCTGCTGTCATTGACATTTCCCCCCAAGTAAATGCCAGGCCCGCTGTGGAGAAAATTCCACTGACGGAGAGCCCCACACCTGGGCGGGCTTAGAGCTTCTCTTCTCAGCTGGGATTTAGTAGTCTCAGTTCTAGGTGGCAGCAAAGCCCTTCTCAAACCCTCTGAGCTGCTTGGGGCACACCTGCCCTGGGTAGTGGAGAGCAGAGGCACCTGAGTCCCTGCTGGACAGAATGACTCTGGGAGCAGCAGGGCTGCAAAAGCAGGGCACTGCTGCTCCAACAGGCACTGCTGCTGCTGCTGGGGCTCAGCAGGGCTCTGGGGACAGCTGCCTCTCAGAAACTGCCTGTTTATTTGGGCACGAGTTGCTTATTTTTCTGTGCTGCGGCTGCACTTCCCGGGGTAGGACTCTGCTGCTCCGTGTGTTTCTGTCTGGTGACAGTGTAGGCAGTTTCAGACACAGGTGAACACTTACCAAGCATTTGTGTATTTGCCTACAACAGTTGTTATTATTATTATTATTATTATTATTATTATTATTATGCCATCATCAGCTTGCATTCAGGAGTCATAAGTTTTGTTTTAGGATAACAGACCTGCTTGAACACAGGCATTTGGAAGTGTGAATTAATATATTGATAATATGTTAGGATAGATGTTTTGGAACTTCTTTCTAAACAGAAATTAACATTTTCTCTGAAAATAGTAATGGAAAAAAAATTGTGTAGTCTAGCAAGGTATATCATTTAGACTTGATGATAGAATAATTGTTTTCCATCAAGCAAACCAAAGAAGAATCCATAATAAAATTTTACAAGTTAGCTGCCACCAAGAATAAACTCAAGAGCACTATATGAAATGAATTGTGTGTTTTAACTGAATCTTCTCTCAGGACAATAACTCTAATGTAGAGCCAAGGTCTGAAGAGGTCACCTGCAGAAAGCCCTCCTGGGGCATTTCAGAGGAGAAAGGAAATATTCTTCTCCCTGTCAGGTTCACTTCATGTCCTAATATGTCTGAGGATGTGCATTGAAAACATAATCCACAGCCACCATTCTGAGTGGGGGTTTAGATAACAAGGGTCATTAAGGAATCTCTGAGGATGACAAACTTAACCCTGTATGAACTTAAGGACCATATCATGCTACTAATGCAAAGAGTAAGTCTGGTTGATTGTAATTGTGACTGAACTAAAATGTCACTTACCATTAAGATCAATTTCTCTTTTTTTAAGAATTGAAGCACTTCTCTAAAAATATGTGTAAGATCA
Organism: Melozone crissalis; assembly: GCF_028551555.1. Taxonomy (NCBI): domain Eukaryota; kingdom Metazoa; phylum Chordata; class Aves; order Passeriformes; family Passerellidae; genus Melozone; species Melozone crissalis. The sequence goes on from NW_026535785.1 coordinate 5,368,058, forward strand.
AAACTGGCATCTATTGAACATAGTCTGCACTGCTCGTTTCCAGTGCTACGTGAGAGAACATCTGGATTTCCATATGTTTCCAAATGTTTGCCATATCTCACATTGTGCTTGCGGGACCAGGGTGTGGCAATGCAGTGCAGGATCCCAAATTAAAATACCTATTGAGAAACCTCTGCATTTGTCATCACAAGCATCCAACTCCACAACTTCAGCTCAGGCCCTTCGGGTGAATCGCGCCTCTTCCTGCGCCCGAAGGGTGACGTGTGCTCCCAAAGAATGTGCAGCACTCTGGCTCTGGGCTGAGAACCAGGGGTACTGCTGAGATCTCAGCTTGCTGCCCCTCAGCTGGCTGTGCTGGGGTGAAATGCTGCAAACCTGTTCTCAGGGATTCCCATGTTAGCTGTGTGGAATGTCAGGATGTTCACATGTTAGGGTGGTTGGCCACTGGAACAGGCTCCCCAGGGCAGTGCTCACAGTCCCAAGCCTGAAAGAGCTCAAAAAGTGTTTGTACAAGCTCTCAGGCACGTGTGGGTTTGTTGGGGTGTCCTGTGCAGGCCCAGGAGTTGGGCTTGCTCCTTGTGGGTCCCTCCTAGATCAGCCTGTTCTGTGATTCTGTGGTTCTGTGTGCCATATACAGTGGAAAGAATTTGAAGTTGCCCTGCCAGTGGCAGTGTGAAAGATTCCTGACTATAAAAATCATTCCCTGAGCATTCTCAGACCTTTGTCACAGTGGCCCAATTTATGCCTGAATGAAGCAAAGATGCCACTTCAACTGCCCTCGCCCAAGTCCCCACACTCCATCCTGCAGGCATGCCTTTGAGCCTTGAGCCTCGTGTGAATTTTTACAGCTCCATTCACTGGGATGTCATCAATTTGAACAATTACCAATTACAACGATATCAAAATATCCAAGCTGCACTACGTAGAAGTCAGCAAGGGTGAGAATTATCACATTCCTTGCTCTCCATTCATGTTGGGGCTCCTTGCTTGGTTTCTCTGCTCCTTGTCTTGCATCAGGGAGTCAGGGTGTCAAAGTTCACCTTTGCATTTTGGCTTCCTTGAACTCCTAAAAGTGAAGGAACTTGGCTAAGCATAGAATTTCAGTATATCGCATTTACTTTAAGGGGATTTAGGTGCTTACAGAAAATGCTGGGTAGATAGAGACAAACTACAAGGATTATGGGTAAATTTTATTTAGCTATACTTCTAAGTTCCATTCAATGAGAATGGATTCATTTTCAGATTTCTAAGCTGTGGGTGTCTTTCTTCTAAAGTAAAAAAAAAATTAAAATATCCTTTGGGTGCCATTCATGGACAAGAATCATAGAAGAAGCCTTCTTTGCTTTACAGCAGATTCAATTCTGTCTGTTTCTCAGTAGGGTCCATATCTGTGTTGCTGAGCTGGTGTCATGGTGCTGCAGGTGACAAAGCCATTTCCTTTCTCCTGGGATCAGCATGAATTTTTGTCTCATTGGATTATTTTTTCTCAGAAGGCTTTTTTTGATTCCTGATGATTGGATGTACTGGCTTTATGGCTTTTTCTCCCCACTTGGTTTGGTCACACAACACAGTTACATTAATTTTTAGAGTGGTCCACAGTGCAGTGTATAACTGAAGGCACAATGCAGCATAATGTCTTTGGGATGTTAATAGACACACAGTCACCAGGGAGGGACAAATCCGTGTCCCTGGGAGACAGGAAATCCTGTTTTTTGGAGGGCTTGTGGTCTTGTGATGAAATAGGTTCGGGCTAATAATCCTCTCAGTACGATAAATCAGGAGTGATTTCCTTGAACTCAAAAAGGGTCACAAAGAGATAAAACTAGTGACAGGAGAATCATTGCCCTTCTCTCTTAAGAGCAGACAGTTGGTTAAATTCCTTTGCTCCTCAGATAGTGTTGAATGTCATGCAAGTGATCATTGGGTCTGTGGGGAGTGGGATACAATCAGGATGTTAATGTGCTGGCAGTGCAGCTGTTTCTTCCCCGGTGTCGCCCGTGCTTTGACTCACCTTTGCTGCCAAAGTGCTCCTTCAGTGTTCTTCATTTGTAACTCAAATCTTTGCCTACACACATTTGTGACTGAGATTTGTAAGAGACAATTTTATGCTTGAAAAGGGGAGAATTACTTTACAACTGTACCTGTTGTCTGTGCAACTGCTTGACAACCTTGCAAGAATTCTTTTCACTCTGTGCCTCTGGTTCTCTTTGTCAGTAAGAAACAGAACATGTACAGTTCTAAGTGCTGAAAATCAAATACTGGCATGATATATTAGCTTCTCTCTACCCCCCTTCTGCCCCACCAGTGTTCTAAATATGGCTCTACTTTGAAATTAAGTGCACTACAGAATATTCAGTTGCAGCACATTGCTGGCATGCAGTTTATAAATTGTTAGTGTTTGGCAGCCCTTGGTTTTTAAATTCCTACTGATCACAAGTAGCTGGCACTAATCAGCTCCAATAGAGTTACGTTACTGTGTACCTTCTTAAATGGCTGGAGTGGAGATATACATCTAAAACCCAATATATAATAGCCACATGTCAGGAACACTTTACTCTGAGCAGGGTTTTTATTTTACTTTTTACATCTCTCACATTTTACATCTGGTTCAACAGTTCTGAAGGAAACTACATCTGATGTGATAGCAGGAGATCTATATCACACATCTCAAAACCTGCCAGAAATGCAATTTAAATATAGTTTTGGACAGAGTAAAAGAAGTATTATTGGTATCAGATGTTTGGGCAGTGAGAAGTTGAGCTCCATCCCCCCCTTGGTTTTTTTTCATACAGAAGGAAATCATAATGTGAAATCCTAGTTGTGCTAAAACTTGTGAGAGCTTTGCTGCTGATTTCAGCCCTCAGTTTCACCTTGCAGTTGTAAGGTACCTGCCAAGTTCAAGCCAAAGTGTGAGGCTGGAGCAGCAAAGACAGACCTGGACGTGGCCCTTTGCAGAGATGAGCTGCAGGGTTTGAACTGTCTTCAGTGGGGATAACTGTCAGCTGTACTGTGTCACAGACTTCGGAGAGACCTTCTCCAGTATTTGGAGCCACAGAAAGTCTGTGCAGGGCAGGCTGGTTCTCACAGATGTCACTCCATTCCAGTTTATTTTCATGGTGCAACTTTAGAAATATCTGAAATTTCAGATAAGCTAGTTCAAGTCAGGAATTTTATGCCTTGGTCATCTGAGAGGTCACACAGCACCTGAACTGAACTTGAGAGGTTTGTGGGAATCATTGAGCAGCAGTGGAAGGAGAACAGGACCCGCTGGCTGCGTCTGTCACACATTAGCACCTCCCATGGCTCACGTCTAAGGGGCTGCCTGCACGTCCCCCACACATGGCATGGGCTTAGTTGCTTGGAAATAGGAGAGCCTGTGCATTAAGGAGGTGTAATTTTAAGACTGTTGGTACTTGGGGTTTGCTGAAAGCCAGACCTTGCAGATCCAGGGTACTGAGACCTGCTAATCAGAGCTGTCAGTCAGAGCTTGGGAATGTGTTCAGCCACTTGTGTGTCAGCAGTGTGCCAGAGCACCTATGCATGTGTCCCAAAAGCCTTTTGTTCTTGTGCTGGATATGTAAGAGATGTCACTGTGTGAGTCTGGGGCTGCCTGAACAGACAAACCAAGATTCACTGGGTTATTAGGATCCTAACTGTTATTATTTCATCACTCTGGAGCTCTAATGAAGAGCAGGGGCCTCGGTGTGATGGACTCAGTAAGGAGATGAGCTTCAGCTCCTGCTTTGAAGCACGCTACGTTTTTGTCTCATTACTTCTGATCATAATCCAGCACCAAAAGAAATCAAAAGCTGTCTCTGAATTCAGTGAGGGCTCAGGGAACACGAAAGCTCTCAGGAAATGCTCAGTATGTTGTCAGGATCAGGCCTGTAATGTGTAACTCCAGCCTAGAAAACTCATTTCCTTTGAAGCTCACTTGAGTGTTACTACTACACATCAGCATGTTGCACCACACAGAGTATATCAAATTTGATGTCATTTTTTTTTCTTCCTTTTTCCCTGGGAACCTGTAAATATCCTTTGGTAGCAAAACCAAAGGGGAATAAATTCTCCTCGATGTATTTACAAATGTGAGAAGCTTTTCAAGTTGTATTTGCAATTCTCTTTCTTGCAATGACCTCTATTTTCATAATCCTTCATGGAATATCATGGTTTAAAGAGCTTTCTCTCCCTGCTGTTTTTGTTAAAAGGTTTTTGGTGTGATATTTGGGAAGTCAAATTCTGCATTTAAATGTTGTGTTTTCACAGATGTAAATGAAAGAGGCCATATTTATCTTTTTTCCCTTCTTTTCCCTTTTTCTGAGAACATCAAGCAATTCCACTTTTCTACATGCATTGTTAACTAAACCGTGAGAGCATACAGCAGCTTTAATAGTAAAGCAATTGTGATTACATCTTGCTTGTAATTGCATTTATTTCCTCACATATGTCCAAAAAGGCAAGCATTAGTTTGGCCTGTATAGGCATGTGGTAATGGCAAGAAAATCATCTGGCAGCTTGACAGCAAGGAAAATAGCTTACAGTCACTTAAAGTCTTTCATGTCATGGACACTTGCAAAGACTCTGAGCACTCAGGCTTTTGCTCTCATGCTTTTAAAATCGATTGCATTCTGAGAGAGGGGAAATTTGCAATGTGCAGTGGATTTGCATCTAAATAATCCAAATATGAAGAGTTACAATTGGCAAGGTGTGGGTGTGTGATCACAGATGTGAAGGACCTGGTAATGGCACTCTACAGGACTAATCTACAAATATCCCTGGGCCCCTGCTCTGCTCTGTGTTGGCCTGGCAGAAATGCCTGCAGCTGCCCATGGAAAAAAAAGGTGAGCAAATAGTCTCTGGTATTTGTGAGGACTCTGAGGCTCACTTATATCCCTCATACCATCTCATTGATTTAATTGACATTTATGTACAGGACAGTGCAATCCAGAGTGACCCACAGGGTCACAGCTTGTTCCTGTAGGAGCAGGGCTGTGCCAGCCCCAGCATTCCTGGCATGGGATGACCACAATGGTGAGTGTTTCTTTCACTTTTTAACAAAAACCTGGCTAGAAGTTTTACAGACTGATTTATGACAAAGCTGAAATCACATGCATTTTCTCAGTGAAGAAAAGTTTCTTATTGGAAATGATGAATGTTACAAAGTTCTTCAGAAGCTGCATGTAATGTTAAACTGAGTAGTGTCCCAAATGCTATCTAGGAAGAGTGAGAATTTTTCAGTGTCTATAGAAGCCACAAACTAGGACAATTTGCAAGATTTTCTGAGACTAGGAGTACAGTTGTATCCTCTGTCTAGTCTATTTGCCTTCTGGTACTATGGCTACCAAAAATCTCAACAAATTCACTGTACTGAGTGCCTAGCCAGAACAAGTACACTCTCAGAAGGTATGCCTTGATCCCATGTTAGATCTTTCCCAGATTTGTGAGCACTCACATTTGATTGCCCACCATATCCATGGTCTATGACTACACAATTTATGTCCACAGCAGTGGACTTTACTGAAAATTCGTTCAAGAGTCAGTAAATCCATGAACAAATCTGCGCACTCAACTCAAGCATGAGCTTGCAAATATGTCCAATATGATATTTTTCTTGCTTAGCTAGAGAAAAGCCACTGTATAAGTCCTGTAGCCCTGTGCCAGCCAGACAGACAGAAAGACATACAGGTATAAATGGTGCAGCTTCACTGTCCCTGAGTTCCCGTTACCAGATGAGCTATCAGCCCTCTGGTTTTTGCTGAGTAATTGGGCTGGGCAGCCAGGGGAGCCAAACTAATGCTCCTGCAAAGCTGGCTTAGCCCTCCAGGCAGCATGGACAAAGAAACAGCAAAATAATAATAGAAGTTACTCGCTGGCTCTGTTGCTGCTGTCTGCAAGGGTCAGGCATGCTGTCGTTTTCTTGGGGCAATAAAGCTCCCAGCAAGTCCTGGTCTTCTTTGAGACATCCCTCATTCTTTAGGTGCTTACAAAACCATTCAATCTTTCAAAATGGATTTTTTGAGGGTAGCTATGAGACACTATAGGACTAAAACTTTTTGTTTTAGGGTTTTTGTTTGTTTAGTTTAGTTTTTGGATTCTTTGTAGCTTTATTGTGTTTATTATTCCCTGTCTCTCAAACCTCCCATTGAGCTGAAATCTTTCAGCAGCAATAGCTAGTAAATATCATTTACTTCCCAGAAAAAAGAGCCAAATCTTTCTCCTCCAAGCATTATAAGGAAGGTAGGATTATTATTTGCCATGGAAATGGGAGAATGCAGGAATTAGTATGGACACAATGATAAAATAAAGGTTCATGATCTGTGTTACGCTACAGAAATGAGGTTTGTCTTCTGGCTAGAATTGAGGTCAAATTACAACATCTGAGCACTGGGTGAGGAAAAGCAGAAGGTTGGACTGGAGTTTTGGTCTGTTCTCTGTTCCAGAATTTAGGGAGTGCTGAGAAATCTGCCTTTAGATCTATTTCTGGATTTGTATGCTGTGTCTCTGAGAGTTATATTATCTTTTTCCATTCTGCCATCTGAAAATGTTAATATTTAGGGGATTTTTTCATAAAAACAGCAACAACATGGAAAATATTAACAGGAAACATTTTAGATGCTACAGGAAATTACAGCTGTGAAGAGTGTTTCATATTGTGTTAGCAGGAGATTGAATGAAGCTTCTTCCCATCCAAACTTTTAAATCCGTGAAGAGGAGGAATGTCTCGACTCCATGTACCTGCTCTGAAGGGGTATCAGATCTGTAAAGAACAGGTATTGTTATTTGCTTTGCTTTCACTGGCTTGGGAATCAGCAGAAACACTTGAGTTGTGCAGCAGCTGAGTTGCACAGCTGTGGGAACTGTGAATGAGGTGACAGAGATGTCACAGCTGACAGCCCGATATCCCAGCTGGGGTGCTGTCAGTGGGACACACGTGTTTGGCAGGCAGTGCTTGGTCCTGCCTGGGATCCTGCTTTCCACAGTGGAGGATGTTCTGTCCTCTGTCCCTCACATCAGGGAGGGCACTTGGAATTTCAGAGCTGCTCTCATGGGACAAGGGGGCTGTGGAGCCCACCTGAATCTCCACCTGATCAGCAGCCTGGACCTGGCAAGGTCAGAGTGAGCAGTGAAGCTCCCTGAGCTGCTGGTGAATGAAGCAATGCTGAACTTTGTTTTGTTAGCTAACTAGAATAAGTCTAGTCTGGTTATTTCAATATTAAATTTGCAGTTTCACAGTTTATATCCCTCAAGCATTATGGTGACTCACACTGGGTGGCTGGTTAGCTCTCAAATCCTGTCTGTGTTCCTACAGATGCAGTTTATTTTTTGACTTTATTGACCTAGAGAGAACATTGCTGCTGGAGGACACTTTCCATGAGAAGAACAATGCTGGGTGAGCCTTTCCATGAGAAGATGATGTGCTTGTTTCATCCTGTTTAGAAATCTCCTTAGACTCCATGCACGGAAATAGTAACAACAACAACAAAATAATTGAGGTTATCTCAAGAGAAATTCTCTTTGCTGGGCAGTGCATAAAATCAGAGATAACCTCTGCTGCTGTTGTCTGCCCTCAGGCCTGTAGGGAACCCCAGGTTCCCTGGGAGCTGTACAGCTTTGCTCTGTTTGTGGTCTCAGATTGGCCCCTGCACTGGAGAAGTCAACCCTGACAGTGTGGGAGTGTGTTCTGTTCTCCCCTGCATCCCCTGCCCTCCCTGAGTATCCACTTTGCACACCCACAGGATGGCATCCCTTCCACGTGTGCTCACATCCACAGAAGTGCTGTGCTCTGCAGGCTGCAAGGGGTGGATAGACCTGATCTGCCTCAAACTAACAAATCCCCCTGTGCTTGGAAATAAAACAAACCTCAGAAGGGGGAAAGTTCCCTCTTCTGAAATGATCAGATGCTATAATACAGTTTCTTTTGAGCTGAATTCTGTTGGGCAGACAGCTATTGATGTGGTCCCCATTGTCACTTAGGTATTTGGTCTATTCATTATTTTCATTTATATTGTTTATGTAGAGCACCTAGAGGCCTGTGATAAGCAAATTTCACCAAATAAAATAAGCCAACTTTAGTAGGTCAATTAGCATTCTCCAAAGATCATACATTTTAGCAGGGAGTTTTGCAGTTTACTGCTGTTGTCTAAGGAGAAAATGGAAAGTAGACCCCTCCCCTTGTATACAGTGTCAAATATCAGCCCTAAATTAGAATGTTACTTATTCTTACTGAAACTGGGAATTCATTGTATGAGCTGAGTAATCACAATGCTGTGCTCTGATTTTGTTTCTGGAGATCATCCAATGAAAACAGCCTGTTGTTACCTACTGGGAAGAAATAGGCAAACACAGTCATGTCTCTAATATGTGTACACAGTATATCAGTGCTCTCCAGGTTGCTTGCTAAATGCAGCTTAAGAATGTTCTAAGATACAGACAGGGAGATTTGTAATGAGACCTGTGCAATGTATTTCCAGTGTCTGCTGTTTTCTTTATAGTTATAAAATCAATAAAACTTAGGTGTACCAAAGAATACAGCTCAGTAATAGAGCGTTGTAGGCTGATGGAGGTTGTTCTGATGGGGAGTTTATTTTTGATTTGAACATTAAGAGCTTCCTGCTTTCCTTACTTACACAACTTCTGGCTGTTTGATTGCCCCCTTCTCTTCACTTGGCTGTCCTTTTCTAGGGGTCCTCTGAGATGCTTTTTCTTCTGCTTAAGTTTTCATTGGCTCTTTTGTGACACTTCTCTGCTTTAAACCCTTTCTTCATTTTAGGTATCTTTTGACAGAGTTTTCTTGCAATACTGAGAGTCCTAACATAAAACCAATTAATTGGTAGTACTGCTGCAGCAGACAATGCAATATTTATGCTTTGTGTGCCATGCTAAGTTTGTGCCTTTCATCCCAGTTTATGAAGGTTGACCTGCCTAGAATTGGGTATTTTTACCTTTATAGCTCTTAATCTTTGCTCAAAGTTTTACTGACTTCTAGGTCTTGACTTGAGCCTGTTGATGTGTTTCTGGTTTGCTAATTTAGACTTGAACTTCCTGCCAGACTCAGCCAGACCAAGCCATACAAGCTGTTTACCTTCATAGTCTGCCTCTTGTCTGTTCTTCCAGTTGACTGTGTTTGGGAATCTGACCTCCCCAGTTTGGTTTTTTTTGGGGCTAAGCTTGTTCTGACCAAAGAAGTCACAGAAGAGGGGCATGAGTGGGCAGAACAGTTGGGAGAACAGAACAGGGAGTAGCAGGATTGCTGCTGTCCAGACTCCTGGGTTCAAGGCTCGTGGTCCTGGGTGGATTCCAAATGCTCACAGAAATGCAGCGTGGGAGGAGCTGTGCCAGGGTATGGTCAAATCTGAATGCTGGGGTTTACGGGTTTGGAGTCTCCACATCAGATACACAACAACCAATTCCATCCCAAGAATATCAGCTATATCCTACTGCTAATACTGCATTGAAAGACTTTTAATCCTAGAATGTGAAATACCCAGCCCAAGTCAAAACAAAACTAAAAACCAACTACTACCCTAAATCTAGTGTGGTTTTATCTAATTTTTTTTCCTGGGATATAATGAATTAAACATAGTATGAAATGCAAAAAGGTTACATTGAGACATATAATATTTGAAGGTTTAATTCATTTTTCTAGTGTATAAGACACAAGGCTATTAAATTTTTAAAGCAGTGATCTCCTGAAGTCCCTACTTTATGAGGGCTTTCTTCATAAAGATAAATGGTTTCCTTGCCAAATCAAATGCAGATTTGAAACAAATTAAGTTAATGTTCAATGGTACAAGGTAGAATGGATGGGGGAACTGTTTTATTTTGCATTGTAATAACCATATACACCTAAATCAATAGCTGTGGAAAAAAAAGGCAATAATATCACGTAACTGCAGGAAATGAAATATAGTGAGATGAAGGGGGGAGCGGGTTGCAGAATGAAAGGATTTGTATTGGAATAATGACATTTCATTAAAAAGGGAAGGAGTGCTATTGAATATAAGTCCATACCAGTAAATTCTATTTCTTATAATAACACTTGAGATGAGTTAAAGTTGCCCAAGTATTGTGATAAAGTATCTTGCTGGATTCCTTTCTTATATTATGCTGTAATTTTACGTTAAAAGAAAAATTTGAAATGTTAAAGAGGCAGTGCATGTTTTCTAAAGTGCTTTCTATTTCTCCTAATGTTTCATTTAACTTGTTATATTATCCTGTGCTCCTGCAATCTGAGCAGGAGGATGTTTATCAGTTTCGTTCTTCTGTAAGCTCCTATTAAAGGGACAAAACAAAAGGTGAATCTGGCAGTGGTGAAAGGCATTGGATTGAGAGTCCTGGGGATTAAAGCCCACGATTTATCTGCAGCACAGTCTCAGATGGTGGGTAACAATGAGGACTGAGAGAGGGTGAATCTCTGCAATACAGGGATCAGATTCCTGCCTGGTGCAAATCAGCAGCAGCCAGGGCTGATACGGTGGGTAATGGCACTGGATGCAGCCTTTTTCAAACTATTTCACAAAGAAATTGTTGTTCCTCTGAAGTCAGTGACAAAAATCTCATTGGTTTCATAGAAGTAGGGATTTTAACCTTGTTTTTTACTGTTTGTCACCCTGAAGTCTCCCTGAAAGACTCTCTATAGAAAGGAAAATATTCCATGTGCTTCACTTCAGTCACTTCCCTGATTTGTTTCCTTCTTTTGAGATTGCCCACAAAGGGAAGAGTTCCACTGACTGGGCAAGCTGAGAGACACATGTGGCTGCTAGAAATTAAACTGATACCCTGCTGTTCATGTCCCATGTGTCACATAAGAGGAGTTCATTAGAGGGACAAATCCATTTTGTTCTTTTGTGGAAAGAGTATCTGCTCTTTCAGGATACTCTGAAACGCGGGTATGTGGGCACCTCCGCTGAACCTCTGCCAAGCAATCATCTGGAAAATCACTTGTAGTGGTAAGAGGTGTACAGGATTGTAAAGAAAGCAGGATTGATAGTGTCATAATGCTTCAGTGTCAGTGATAGAAACATTGTCCTCTGTGTCAGAGCTTCTCTCTCCCCTTCCTGACATGGTGTGTGCAGCTACATGGAACTGTTGTTATCCCTGTCAGCAGTTTTGAGCTCTGCCTTCTTTTGCCAAAATCATAAAAGGGTCTCTATGAGGTGGCAACAGAGCTAGACCTGTATTTTTATATTAATAAGGAGAAGGTTTGGAACTGAACTGTAGTTCCTAGAGTTGCTCATGGCTGGGTAAAGAGCAGCCCATCATGAGAATGTGGTGCCTTCTTGTAGCACTCTCACACCATCATGTCCTGTTGTGGTCTGGCTCCTGTGGTGTACTTCTGGCAATTACAGAAATCCAGTAATGCTTCACTTAGATCTCCTGGACTCATTATGCAAATTTATTGTGGTCAGAAATGCATGAAAATCCAGAGGACATTTGGATAAGACTTGGCTTTTCATTTAGGGCCTAGGAAATGGTTGTGTCCTGTCTCCCCATCGCAGAAGGGGCATTTTTGTGCAGAGCTTGTGACTGAAATTCTTTTGAGCAGACATCTGAAGAATCCCCTGTGCACAGTTAAAGGATGCAACTTGTCCATACACACACAGCTCAGCATCCTCTTGTCCCCAGTGCAATTTGCATCTGTGCTGTTCCTCCTTATACCCTGCACAGCCAATGAGCCATCCCTTTGTGTGAGCCAGTGGGGGTCTTGCTTTGAGTTATTTTTGTAGTCATAATCAGCTCTGTGCTTCACTTGTTGGTTCATTTGTTTCAATAAGAATGGGCAAAGCATTCTCAGGCAAATTTCAGACCTCATTCAGTCTGAAGAGTCTCATCCCTATGAGCATTATGGAGAGGTACATAACTGTACTTGAGCTTGTCTCAGTTCCTTAGTCTGCTTCAAAATAAGATCCAAAGTGGAGCTTCCTGAAGCAAATCAGCTTTTCAGAGCTGTGTATTGTGAAATTGGTACTCATCTCTACCAGCAGGAATTGATCCTGTGTGCTGAGCAATCCTAATAACGCGCCTTACCTGAGTGTGTTGCAGGCTGCACTTTTCATGCAAAAAGTATCAGTTTCAGGAACATTATTTATATTCTCTCCTTTCATACATTCGTCAGCTAAGGTGTCACCAGATTTTTGCCAAGGGGCCAGGGGTAACTGATAGCATCTGAGGAGATTTGGCTGTCTCCCACTCAGGATATGAGTGAAATGGTTTGCTCAGTGAAATGAAATATTGTTTTTTAAATAAAAAAAAGACACCAAATATATCCAGGCTCTCATAAAAAATGTCACAAGGAGTTTTATTTTAGAATATGTACAACTAATCAACCTCTGATTTGTGCATTGCTATCACATTTTCTGGTCTCTGTTTCCTCTGGATAGGACACTTGGGATGTGATCCTTTCAATTGCTTTTAATTTTACTCTCCATGAAATTAATTGTTGACAAGTCCTAGAATCTGAGCCACTCAAACCAACTGTTCATGGATTTCTCATGTACACGTACCAGTAAAATTCATAAGTCACATTGAACTATGAATTGTATAAGTCAGTTGGAGAACTGAAAGAGTGCTGCATGGTTTATCTAAATAATAAACACAGTTGTAATGGTAAACATTCACTCTGAACTTTCCAAGAACATCTTGCAGCATAAAAAAATTTACTGCAGAAATTCTCGGATAGTGTTTTTAGATAATGGTTAAATGTAAGAATTTCACTGTGTTGCAGCAACAGTAAAAAAAGATGAAATATATTGAATAAAGATTTTATTGTGAGTTATTTGCTCAGCTCTGTAGCACCATCAATTTTTTCTCCCTATATAAAAATAATGAAGTCAATAAATGTGTTTAGGTGACCTCTGAGACTTACAAAAGGGATGTTATGAGATGGGTGAATACTGGATACAGTATTTCATTCAGATGCTGAACAGCTGTTGTGCTAGACAGTGCTGGCATCCTATTTTTCACCACTGGTGCTAATGCAAATTGTGCTCTGATTGTATTTATATTCTGTCATATTGTGGGAATGTGAAAAAGACTGTTGGCCTGTCAGCCCTTGTGTCCCACCTGGTTATGCCATTTGCTAATGTGCAATTGCAGAATTGCAGACAGTCAGGAGCCTTGGCCACCAGAGTGGAGCCTGCATCAGACTGGCCCAGCCCCTGCTGACAGCCAGCCTGGTGGCTGAACTGGGCTCCAGCCCCTTCCAAAAACCAAAATTGGGCTCTATTGTCCTGATGGTTCCAACAGGCACGTGACAGGCACTGCTTTTGGTTTTTTCACCCCCTGGTAAAGTAGATTTTATTCAAACGCATTTATAAACATCTGGACTCTCTCCTGACCCTGTCACTGTGGGCTGTTAATTGTTCTTTTCCAAATCAGTGATCCCAGCTCGCTGCACATCGTGTCAGTGAGCAGCAGGGATTTGTTAGGGATCAGATTTGCCTGTGTGTGTTCAGAACATCCCCTGTGCATCACAGAGTGGGAGGGGAGGACCCTTTGTTCTTCCCTTACCTTGTGCTGCTCCTGTCAGGGTGCCTGCCCTGGAACCTGTCTTGTCATCAGTGCTACCTGTTCATAGAAAAAGTATTTTTCAAAGAAATATACAAATTTTTCAAAGAAATATACAATTAGCACTTTAAGACTAATTCTTATGCAGATTTAATATTTATACCTGTGGTGACTATTTCCTTTGCAGGATGATGAAAAAGGAAATATGCATTAACATTAACAATTAGCAATATGATGAGAATTCTCTGTTTGATTCACCACATTTTCTATATGTTTTCTCTGAGTTCAGTATTTATTTTTTCAGTCTGACAGCTGTTCAAAAGTAGGTGCACACCTTTTCACTTTCAGAATGGTCTCTGTTGTAAATTGACTGAGGGTGTGTGATTTGCCCTGCAGCATCTTTTTAAAGTAATTAGTATAAATCAGTCAATAGATTTGTGTTAGTGACACCAGAAAAATTGCAGTAGTTTGGAAAACACTGCACTCTATTTTATGTTATCCTCTTTAAGTGCCATTGGTTTAAAATGTGAGAGAATTATCAATTTTAAAAGGTAGATCACTGGTACTTTGATTAAGCAGCTTTTGTTTTAGAGAGCTCCATGCTTTTATTCAGGAGACAGTTGACACTACCTGCAGATTTCTGCTTATTTCATGGAATCACAGAATCATGGAATTGTTTGAGTTGGAAGGAACCTTAACGATCATTTTGTTCCAATGAGACACCTTCCACTTAAAAAAGTACTTTCAAAATATTGCTCCATAAACCTCTCACAATGAAAATAAGGCTAGAGAAGGATCCTTTTGACCTGCATACAACTGACCTCTTCAAAACTAAGTTGCCCACACTCTGGAGTGTTCCAGCTTCTCTGTACTCTGGTCTTCTGCAGTTGCTGAGCTCAGGTGGTTGTGACCCAAGGGAAGCAAAGGAAAGATGCTGGTTGTGGGCAAGGAATTGGTGGTGTCAGCTACAGAGAGAATTTTCTTGGGGGTGAGGGATTTGTTAGTCCAAAGGCAAGTTCCAATGTCCATTTTGGCATGTCAGGCTCCAGTTTAAATTCTTGGGTGCACTTCTTTCACCCATAATCCATGAATACTTTTTTGCCACTTATTGAATTCTTGCTAGATGAGTCCAGCTTTTCTTTTCTTTTCTTTTTTTTTTTTTTTTTTTTTTTTTTTTTTTTAGGGGAGGTGGGATATATTTTCAGTCCCTGCCTTTGTCAGATTTTGTGGTTTTGTGCAACTCTTGTGTTTCTGTTTTCTTTTCAAAGTAAGCCTGCCCTTTGTGACCGTGGGGAGACTGTCTCCAGTGAGGCTCAGTGCCATGAGAAATGCTCTCAGAAGCACTTCTAGGAGCCTTCACTCCTTCATACTCATGTCCTAGAGTCCTGTTGCTGGTTACTTCTGTGAATAACAAAACATTTTTTTTTAAGTAGTTTGGACAATTTAATCAAAACTGAAAATAGTCTTAGATCCTGGATAGGTACCCTCTTTGAAAATGCTGATTACAGTAGCTCTGTCATCCCCAACATAAATCTTTCCTGCCCTTCTAGCTGTGTACAAAAAACAAGCTGTTTAGACAAAAAAACCCCAGGAACTTTTTAAAAAAATCTGTAATTAAGCAATCATAGCAGCCTTTAAATATATACAGCTTGCATTTACATTTTAGCATGTACTTCTGGTGTTTGTTTAACTTTATTTCTTCTTCACCCCATTTGAACATGATAGCAAATGTACAGCAGGATTGCTGAGTGCCTCCAGTGCCCCAGCCTGTCACAGCCTGTGAGCTGCTCCTCTGGACTCAGGCTGGCAGGATGCCCGACACTGTCACTGCTCAGCACAAGTGGGTTTGAACAGAAAAGCCAACCACTTAGAAAGGCACATTGTTCTGCCCATGCCCAGATCAGAATCTATAAAGCTATTAAAACTCAGTTGTGGTCAGAAATGGTGTGTGTTCGTCTCAGGCTTGGCTGTGGGAAGTTCAGATTCCCAGAGTTGGAGATCTGGGCTGGTTTTTCACACTTGTTTCTCTTGTTGAGAACAACGGGTGTGCTTCTCGAGATTGGATGCCTTTGAAAATCTGATTGTGTCACTTTATTTATTTATGTAGATTTGTGTGTGCACAAATATATAAAACATGCCCAAAAACAAGCATGCCCACATACATGGCAGCTCCAGGGTCTGCATTTTCAAAGGAGCCTGGGAGAATTCAGTGAGAGATGGGTGTCTAATTAAAATTCATATCCTTCCTGCCTTTGGCATAACTTAAGCCTGCAGCTAAGTTAATACCAAAACATGACTGAAGGGCAGCAGGATAACTCAGTAATACCTACAAGAAGGCAGACAAATTAGCCTTCCTTTCACCAGCCCCACATTCTCCCATTTCTTATTTTCAAAGATGGAAGTAAAATTACAAAGGAATGCCAAATCTCTTTAAAATACTGCCCTTATGTGGGATGCTTTAGATTGTTTGGGGTCAGGACCTATCTCTGGTCATTTGTGTGTATAGACAGCAAAAAGTGTCTGATTTTTTTGGGAATTCATGGTACTGTTGCACTGGTGTATGAAAACCATAGCCAGATAACCAAAGACTTTTGGACACCTGTAAAATCATAATGTAAGCTGTAAAATCATAGTAGAAACAGTGCATCTTTCTGTTCAATATACTGCACCCCAAACAATCAAACGAAAAACTCCCCTGATTTAGGATTTCCCAGAATACGGTTCCTCATCTACATGTACAAAAAGAAAATCTTACATTCTGGAAGATGCTTTACCAAGCCATTTTTTTATGATAGTACATATGATTTTATGATAGTTTAAATTTCAGCCCTGGTCCCAAGAGGAAGAAGGGCACTGAGTTCAGTGTCCAGAATCTCTGCTTTATCCAACTCAGATGCTCCAGACAGCCTACCAGGGTGCAAAATGGAAAAATGGAATGCAGCCTTAAGAAAGACTTTTACACCACCACGGATCTTGAATTCTTCACTGGCCAGGATATATCCTCAACAGGTAATTTGGGAAAAAAAAACAGTAGGGAAGATTATAATTTTTGTTTTCTGAAGACCACTGTGGGGAGGGAGGAATGTGAATGCCCCTCTTTTCTAGCCTGGGTGAGCGACAGGTTTGCACACCTACAACAGAATTGTTTCTCCAGCTGCTGATTTTTAAAAGAAAATGGCTGCAAATACATTTTGCAAGAGATGCAATCTTTCTGTTTTCCTTAAAAAAGCACTGGGGCTCTAAGGAGAGACTTTTTAATTCACATGTCCTGCCAAGACATAGTAAGAAGTCAGTTCCAAATCAGTCCCCCTGAGCTGGTACTTGGATATCCAAGGGGACAAATCATGGCATAGGGGCCACACCTGGGGAGGTGTCAGTCACCACTGACCAGGAGTACAGGAGGCCTGAAAGGGATGAGGGCCTGGCTCCCAGTTTTGCACTTTTCCTCATGGAATCTGCCTGAGTTGTATTTACCCAGGGGCACTGAGCCACAAGGGAGAGTGTATCAGAACTAATAGGGCCCAGTGTTTTCTTCCATGTTTATTGGTGTCAATCTGTGCTTTTTTTTTAGTGTGAGCTGCTTTATGGACATAGAAAGAATGAATCCCAAACCTCTTTCTTTTCCAGAACCACTCAGGTTTGCTGCAGTTCTCTCACTTGTGCTCTTGGATGGTACTGACAGTGGAGAACGGATTTTTAATTAAAGGGAAAAAAGGTATTAACAAAACCTCACATCAAAGCAACTGGTCTCTAACCTGAGCAGCCCAGGATGCTTGCCCCTGCTAGACTCCTGGACAAACACACTTCACCACTGTGATCTTAAGAGGCTGAAGTATCTTTCAGACAAGCTCATTCCTTAGACTTAATTAAAACCTAGTTCGCTCCTTTATTCAATTTATGAGGCCTAGCCAGTAGGATTAAGCGATTACAGGCAAAAAGCCCCATTTGTGAAACACTCATAAGCTCAAGCTGCTAGACTGCTCAGTTGTACTCCATTAAATTAATAAGGAATGAATAGACTGATCCATTATGAATAAAGCTGTGGGGAGCCTCAGCATTGCCTCAGACTCTCTGCACACTCCTTAGAGAACATTTGTGCAAAATGATTATGTTCATATTCATTCAATTGGAATTCTATAAAAGTGGAATGCATAAATTACTATAAAGATGAGGAGTTTATCTTAAACATTAACTATGTGTGTGAATTAATAAGACTATTATAAAACCATTAGCATTCAGTGTATTTACCTACGTATGCTGCATACCTAAACTAAATTCAACAATTGTTCCTAATTGCTATTCTTGTTGTGTGATCAAGCTGTGGTTCATTTTCCCTTGTAGTCATAATATTTATGAATTGCAGTTTTTCCTGTGAAAACTTCTCCATCTCCCCTTTCCTCCCACCAGCTTTTCACTTGCTCCTGCAGTTTTTGTATTGGGAAGTGAAAGATCAACAGATGCTTACAGATGTGTTAAAATAAAACACTGGCTATCCCCTGAAAAGATATATGTGTCAACAAAACCTTTATCTTTTACAGTTTTAGTTGGAGAAGCATGTCAGTGGCTTCTGGATGAGTGTCCCCTAAATCTGTTGCTGTTCAGCAGAATCCCAGTTTCAAAATGCAGAGGGTTCAAAACTCATCCAGCGTTCTTTGCCGTGTTGTGAACATGCACAGTCTGTTTCTTCTGGAAGAACTCCAAATGAAAGGCAAAAAGCAAACCCAAATACCAAAATGAGGGGGTGCCTTACTGGGAAAAAAACCCCCAAAATAAAAAGTTTTTAGAGGACTTTGCAAACAAGGAGTTAAAATGAATGAGCATGGGTTAGTTGCTCAGGTTATAAAAGCAGGAGCTCAGGCAGGCAGTGGCAGGGGTGTGCTGCAGGATGAGAGGAGGGCTCAGGGCTGAGCTGCTGGGACAGACACTGAGCAGGGAACCTTTACTCCTGCCCTGCATCTCCCTTCCCATCCTTTGACACTTTCTGACAGAGCAGCAGGCCCTGTGGGGCTGTGGAGTGGATTCACCAGGGGCTGGGCTGGAGCAAAAGGGGTGCATTATTAGGGCTGGTTTGATGTGATCCCAGTGAGATGGCAGCAGGGGCATCCAGGCACGGTGTTATTTTCAGAGCTGTTCCTGAGCAGAGCGAGGAAGTTCCGTGTTAACACAGGTTACCTGGCATGTCTGACCTTCATTGTTCCCAGTGGAAACAGTGACAGTCTATTAGTCCTCCACAAGGGATATCACTGTCTCACAGCAGCTCTGAAAATCCCCCAGGACACTCCTGGAACAACAATAATTCTGCAGGAGTTCACACAGTGTTAGAGCTCTGTGAAATGTTTGCAGCAAATCTTTGCCTGGATTGGAGAGGGGGATGTGGTGGGAAGGGGGAGAGGGACAGCTTTGAGCTCAGCTGCATTTGAGAGGAGACACTAACCTTGGAGGCAAGCTGGACCAGGTGGGTCTTTTGCCACAGGAAAATCTTGCTAATTCTCTTGAAATGAAACAGCCAAATAGATAAAAGAAGGTGGAAATTAGTTTTTTAGCTTAATCTTGCTTCTGAAGTTGAATATCAACCTTTAAATCTGAATTTTAAACTGAAAGACAAAGAATTTAAACAGTGAAACTCGTAGGGGCTAAAAGCCAAAGAAACCAATTTTCAGCTGAACATTTAGGAAATGGAGTGACAGAGTTTTAGTACAGCTTATAGGAAGTAGAAGCTGAATCAAAGTATGATTGCCTTTGATGCAAAAATAATGCTATGGATGGGAAAGTAAGTCTGTAGCTTTTTACACATTGAGTAGCTGCTAAGATTTTTCATGGCTGTACTTTCAGGATGAAAGGGCAGGAGTAAAGAAACTTTTAGGTCCACTACTGTATTTCTTAGACTTGATCTTCTCTTTGCTTATTATCCTCTCCAACATGTTGTTCCTCTCAAACATTCCTGCAGCCTGTGGCACAGTTGTGTGGTGTGTCCTGGCCTCAAACAGCCCAGCCCACAAGGGCAGCAGTGATAACAGATAACCTGACAGGTGTCCTAGGCTCCAGTAAAGATAAACATGGATGCTCAGGGTAACCTGGACTTGCTGCTCTGGAGATTTTTCACCTGGGGGGTGTCCCTCAAGGCACAGAGTTATTTGATGTCATTAGGGGCCCTGGATGACTTAATCCAGGCTTGATCGAAAGGATTAATAAATGAATTCTTGACAGAGCCAGCATGTGAAGTCTGTATTGGGGAAAGGCTTATTCTTTGGCCTGGCTCCAAGAGAAACTAATCATCATGAACTTCATGCAGATTTACGATTATTCTTTCTGTAGAAAGGTTTAGGCCAGAGCTCTCTGGCAGTGCTGGAAAAGCTGCACAAAAGGAGAAAGCCAAACACTCACATTGCATGTGGGCTTGTTTCTTTGAGATCCTTCCTTTGGATTTTCTGCATTTTCACAGAAAACTGATGTAAGAGCCCTATCATGTATTAAACCAGATAGAATCATTATGCTTCTCTACTCCAGGAGACAGAAATATCATACACTCTTATTTTTCCAAGATAGATGCTATCATGGAATAAAGTGATAAGAAAGAAAGCTACTGTGATAGTATGAAATAAGTCCACTGGCTGCCTTCAGCACAGTAATCTTTTATATTCAAACTATTACTCAAAGTAGGGATTATTGAAATGCTGTTCTTCTGTGGCACTCTCTTGGGTGATCTATGGAACCTTGTAGAAGTCAGTGAAAGGAATCTTATCATTTCTTCTTGTTCCTTTAAAAAATGGTAATAAAATAATGTACCTATTGCATTTCAGAACACATATATACATGTATTGGAAATGCAGTATGATAGTGGGGGTTTAAAAAGTGCTATTTCATGATCAGATTTCTAATAATATTTTAAAATATCCTGGAAAAAAGGAAAAACTGCAACCTGTACATCCAGAATTTTGGGCTTTCTTTTCTGTTTTTTTTTTTTATTGGTAGCTAGTTGAAGACTTTTTATAATCTATTTCCAACATTGCATTTGCAGATATGTTTGGATTTGTTAGGTTTTATCCTACTCATAGGATTTTGTTAAACAAAGTTGTGGAACAGTCATTAAAATGAAGACTGAAGCTTTGTCCAGGAGCTTTGCTCCTTAGTCTTGAGATAGCTTTTTTCTTTTTAATGCTAAATTTTTTACATTACAGCATTATTTTCTTGACTCTTACATACAAAAAAGGACATAATGAGGGAACAGAGATAAGACAGGGGCTGCGGAATTCTTTAATTTTACAAAGCAACAGACTAGTGGTCTGTAAGATCCAATATCTATCCCAAAAGAAAATTAAAATCCCTTGGTCAGCCAGGCAGTGCAAGATGACCACAATTCTGTGATTCCCTTACATGATTGGGGTATTCTAGAGCCATGGGGATTGTTAATCCTTCTGATTTAAACTACACAGTCTAACTACAGATGTTGCTGCTTTGTAGATTCTGCATTATTTGGATCCCATTAGTGTGTGACAGGGTTTATGAGCTGCAGGATGTGTGATGTGTGAATGGGTGTACAAGGACAGGGAGTGGCTCCTGCTTGTGGGGCTGCATAAAGGCTGAGCTCATTTTGTGCACGTGTGCTAATTAGACATGAAATCCAAGATCATCAACCTTTTGAAAGATGTATGTGATCAATGGTAATACCCCAGATAATGTCCTCAGGAGTATACATGTCCCACGATAACCAGTTTTCTTGTGTTGTAATGATTTGTGTGGATTTTGTATGCTCAGAACCAGTGATTCAACCATGACATGGAAGCAGAGGAGCCACTGCATGTGGAACTGAGGAATCATTTCCTCCTGTGCTCAGGACAGGTATTTATTTATTATTAAGAGTTTGTCATAGAAAATTAACCAAGGTGATTTTTCTAGTTATGAGATGAAGGAGAGACACCTATTTATTCTGTCATTTTCTATAACCTTTTTGGGCAGTATGGATCACTTGCATTCCTTAAGATGATTGGATAAAACATTCCTGTCCAACTTCCTCGGAGAGATTCCTTCCATGTCTCAGTGAAGCAGCAGGGAATGAGATGGACACACTTAATAGACTTGTCTTTAGATATTTTGCATTCCAATGTTAATATATCACATGTATATATCTCTCCCCCTTGAAAACAAGCAAAGCACTGAGGAGTAGCACCACCCATGCTTAAACATCACAGGAGTCCCAGGGAGGAGACTTCAGTAATAATGTTTGCTATGTTGGATGTATACATTTAACTGTATGATTAGGGACTCTGGGAGGTGTAGAAACTCAAACCCAGTGGAATGAACCACCGTCCTCTATGAGAGTGATGAGTGCAGGCTGGAGCTGGGGTAGAAGAGGTATTTGATGTGTGAGGAGCCAGCACACCTCAGTGTGTCCCTTTTGTCACGTTCACTGTGGTGCTTGCTGATAGAAACCAGTGGGAATCCTTCTAAAGTGGGGCTTCAGTGGGTCTTCTAATGAGTCGACTACTCTCCAAAAGTACTTCTGATGAAAGCACAGTGCTGTCAGGAGAGGGATAAAGGTCACCTTGGTAATAAATGATAGCTGTGTTGCAGTCTAGGGAAAAGTTCTAAGGTTTTCCAAAGTTTGAATAGGGATAAGTGGCCCGTTAGGTAATTTTCCATTTCTGGTAATATCATGCCTTTTTTTTTTTTGGCCAATTTGCCCTCTCCCTACATGCTCTATTTTGGCCAGTTTCCCTGGAAGACTGCTAGAAACCCAGCATGTGCTAAAGACCTGCAAATCAGATGATCATATAACAATGATTTTCCAGTTCCAGCTGCATGTATCCCTGGCTGCCTGGTACAAGCAGGAGTCCACTGGGTACCCAGTGTGTCACACCAGTCCCAGTGCACTGACATTTTGTTGTCCTGTGGCTGTATCATGAATTAAGGGCTGAAGCCACACTGTCTCTGCTGGGCTGCAAGCACATAATTCCAATGAGCAAAATCCCCCACAGGGTAATAAACTCTTTAATAACAGTAATGCAGCAACCACAATAATGAAAAAAGTGATTACATTCTACATAAAAATATAAAAGCTCATTTGATCCTGAGGTCCCCAGTGGCACATTACCTGGACTTTTATTTAAAATATAACATTTCTTACATCTTATTCAGGTCCTTTGTTAACACTAATATAAAACACCAGTAAAATTGTCATTGGAGGAATTTAATAAGGAGTGGGTATGGCTCAGCAGTGCATGCTGCTAATTCTGAGTCCTTCCATTAATCTAATCTAGAAAAACACAAGATGCTCTGCTTGAGTGTTTCAGTACTGAACCCCACTTTGCATATGCAAGGCAGATCAGAAGATCCCTTCTTTGGAAGCAGGGCTCTTTCCTAAAATAGGAGTGCTTCTGCAAGTGCTTGAGTTTCATGAAATGTGAGAGTTCCTTCTTCTACTTGCTCTTCATTCTTGATGGTTTCCCTGCAAATCCAGGCTAAGTCCAGAGATCTAGAGTGACACCTGGGGATTTTCTTCCAAGCATATGTCAGGGGTTCTGAAAGCAGAAGTCAGCCAAACCTTAGTCTATAATCCACCTTGCTGTATTTCTGTTATATCTAATACTGGGAGGAAACCACCTCTGTTAAGCACTGCTTTCCTCCCAGTATCCATAGTACAGACATTACTGAGCCCATGGTCAGACTTCAAAAGAATCAGAATTCCAGCAGCAATCTTTTATGCACTGTCCCTTCTTGTAATCTGTACAGTTGAGCAGAAATTTATTCAGACTTTCTCCATTTCCTTTATTTTTCTGTCAGTACCACATGATTTCCTGCTGGAGACTCCAGCCTTCCCATCATGTCACTGAGGATTTAATCCCCTGTGCTGTAAGTAAGAACATATGGCAAACCATTACTCATCAGCCAGTGCCTGGACACAGTTTTGTTCTAGAAAGTGGGCTGGCCAAGATGCTGAGTGGAAGGATGGGGTTTTTAATAGGAGTTTTTATCAGGCTTTGAAATGTTCTCAAATCAGAGACAGATCTGAAGATTTAGAAAGTGTGTGAGCAGGTAAAGTGCATTAGCGAATCCCCCTGTGAGGTTTAACAAGGGCACTGTGGGGGCCTTGGAGGTTGTGATGTAAAATAAGCTCCTGCTTCCCTTTGTATGGAAGCTTCACATGCTCTCAGAAGCCAAGGGCCTGCCTTCATTTCTAGGTGTGCAAATTGCTTTCTATCAAATGGAAACAAACTAATTCAGGTAAAAAAACACATTACCATTTTGGTTTTTTTCTTTTTCAAGTATATGAAAATGTTGACTGTAATTCCAGGAGCTCCCTTAAAAATTGGTGGCCATTTACCATCATCTAGACCTCCTCTTCACATGACATAGTCCCTCCAGCAGTTGTTGAAACCACAGGAAATGTCATATATGCTGTAGCTCTCTCTGACCCTGTTCTTCCTCCTCTTCTTTGATCATATCCATTGCTTGTCTCACTTGATGTGTATGATCAATCACAGCTCTAGGGCAAGGATTGCCTCTGTTTTAATGTGCACATAGGCATGTGATGCAACAGGATTGGTGTTTCTGGGTGTTAACGAGAAACAAACACATAATGGTAATCAAGCAATGGACTGCCTGAAATGGAGGTGATAGAAGGAAATGCCTTTTCAAGGTAGCATCTGCCAAATATCCTTTTACCTGAAGAGATAGAGAGAAGTCCCCACAAAGAGAGAAGTCATGCTAGAAATCTTTCTTGTGTTCTTTTCCAGGGAGTGACTGCAGCACAAACCAAGATTTTTAAACATCTTTGTTTTTTTTTGAAGTGATAAGCCTTTTAAAAATAATATTGCATGGGTAGCCTTAGTGAATAGGAATTGAGGGAGATGTGCTACTGTGCTTGTTCTCTTACTAGTCATTGACTGGAAATGCTCACAAAAGGAATAAAAAGTACATTTGCCTTGTTAATACAATTTGTATTACATATTCATAAACCATTTCATAAAGCTCCCAAGGAAAAATTCAATTGTACTGAAAGCACATAATGGTAGAGTGGCCATACAGAAAACAGGCAGCATGTTGCAGAATTAACTGCACAATGAATGAAATGCAATGTCTATAATAAACCCATTCAGATATAAATTATGGGAGAGTAGATGAAATGTTTGTTAAGCAATAAAGCTTGCAACCATACATATGAAATTGAATGGGATTTATCATAAAATATTGTGGAGGATACAGTCTGAATATGTGTTACAAATTGGCTGAATTAAAAATAATCCAAGGAAAGCAAGCTTTTGGGAGACTGAAAATTTTAGGAAATGAGTTCATAAGCTGTTTAGCTCTGACCCAAAGTCCCCCGGTGCCAAGAAAAAGAGAGGCAAGAAAATAAGAACAGAATAATTTCTTAGAGGACCACAGCTATGTTGTCTTAATTTTAACCTCCTAAATTTTGTCCAGTAATCAGACTCCCTGTTGAACTAACAGCATCTCACTGGAGTAGAGGGTAGAGAATTTGGCCCAGCAGTGTTTGGTTAGTGTGATTTACAGTGGAAGATTCCCCCCCAACTATTTATCTCAGCAAGGCTGTTGTACTGAGGGCGGGATCGACGATATTTTAGTTGGACCTTAAAGAGATATGTGGTATGTTTTCCCAAAAGACTTTACCAGAAATCTCAATACAAACAACAGAGCAACAGAGTTGCTGAAGAACACATTCTGTGGGATTCCATACCAAGCTTGACTGAGTCCACTTCTCAAAATGACAGAGCCTACGCTTTTGCTCAGTTTTCATAAACTGAAAATACTTACAGTTTTCACAATGTGATGGAAATATTGTACTTGTGAACAACAACCAACAGAATCACCAAACCCTTAGAATTAAATTTAAAATACAAATAGATGTTTATGGAGATAAAAAGAGAGTGCATAATTTCCAACCACAAATAACATTTGTAGCTATGGAAACATAGGACAACCTAAGAAAAAGAAATAAGAGCTGTAGAATCTGTGCCTGAAAAGGTTAAGAACATTATCCCTTTTCTTAATCTTACCTAGATGCTTTCCAGGTCTTTTCTCTCCTTTTGAAGCAATGAATAATGACCACTTCTCAAAGTAGTTAAATGTATAGAAAAGAATTTGGAAACCAGAATACCAAGTGGTGTTTCTGTAAAGGCTTTAAGATGTTTGCTTTGATTTATAGATAGAAGATCTTGTTCCTAGACTAGAGATGAGTGCAGCCAAGTGACATGGCCTTTGTAGGTCTGTTGACCCTGAGACCTTTTTTACTGTAGGTGTGTGTCAGTCTGGTGACATTCTATAGAGTTTGTCACACTGAAGGAGTAAGTACATGACTTCACCCTGAGTAACACCTGAGTCACCAGCAGATCTCCTTTAATCTCTTTGTCTATGCAGCCCAATGTTGCCTGTGCTGTTTCATAAATAAAGGGGTCCTCCTTCTCAGAGCCACAGGGAAAGAACACTTCCAGTTGTTACCCAGCAGCATTTTAATTCCAAGAGATAATGCCAAGCTATTTCAATGGTCCATTACTGTAGAGTTACATCTAAGTGAGGAGAAATTATCTCAAGTAGACTCCATTTTGCTTCAGTGCTGAATGGATGTATTTCCCATGTGTCAGAGATTCCGTGGATTTCTTTTGTTCCCATTTTTTCACTGGAAAAACCACACTGAGTACAAACATACATCGGCATCCCGCAGTGTATCAAGAGGCCCTGGTAATCTTACCCTTTTAAGGAACGTGGCATGTGCCCAGCACTTTTGGATTGCATTTTATTTGTAGGAATACAGGCTATGAAAACCCTCTTCCCCACTGAGGAAGAAAAGCCTGTTAACTTGTCAGCCTGCATCTGAAAGGCCAAGGGTTCAAAGCTGCTCATCAGTGTTGGTTGACATTCCCCCTCAGAGCCTTAGGAAGTTTCAAGTTTGCCAGTTATTGACTGCATTGCTGAGTTATCTCTTGTATAAGCACAATTTCCATAAAGGACATAAGGCCGGGGACATGTTCACCAGGCGTTTTAAGACATGGTTGATTTGATTTTCTCATTTCTTGTTTTCTCTAAACATATTTCCCTCAAATATTAAATCGTAACAATATTATTGATTGTGTTCTGCTCATGGAGCAATAGCATCTATTTGGCTTTTTGCTTTTTTTTTTTTTCCCCTTAATGATTTGCTCAGAGTGTGGAAGGAAGTAGAGGTGATGAAATACCTTTGTGCCTTGGAGATGAGGGCATTCCAATGGAGATCAGCTGCATGGCAATATGGGATCTGTTAGCACCACAACAGACCAGGCAGAGTCCCTGAACACAAAACCTTTCTCTGCCTTTCAGGAAGAGAGTCAGGACTTCACATCTAAACCTTAACAGTAAAACACCATGTTTTTCTTCAATTAGCAAATAAATTCCCTCATGATTTGAATAATTCTGGAGGAAAATTCTCCAGGAGCACAATAATTGTAAAGTCAGTTGAGGGGAAAAACATGCCATGTATAATCTGCCCTGGGCAAAGAAAATGCATCAGGTTTTGAAATGCTGAATGCTGGCAATTCAGCAGAAAGTGAGTTGTGGACAGAAACAGAGTGTTCAGCTGGTAGGACAACAGCGAGGATGTTTCAGTCAATTCTGTCTTTTTCCTGTTTACTGTGTGATTGCAAGTGAAGGGGTAATACCACTCAATGAGGCAAATTTTGTTCTTAGATTCATGCGCATAATTATCAGTGACCTTTTATATCTGAGAGAGAATTGATTTTGATGAGAGCTCTACCTCCTGCTCTTCATGCAGGGTCTTGCCCAATTTGTTTTACATGCTCAACAGTCATTATTTGGATGAACCAATCATGGAGATGGGCTATTATTGATAGATCTTCCAGGAAACATGTCAAAGGTAAATAAAAATAAATAAAACATGAAATTAACATGAACATGGGTTTTTCCTAATCAGATACATGTTTCAGTAGCTCTTGCTCCAGAGGCACAGTTAACCAGGAGAATGCCATTGATATGAAAGGTTTATTAAGAAAAGCAATTCAACTTATCTGTCATACACAAGGGAATACTGAAAAAAATTAAAATTATCCTCTAAAAAACATTTGTTGAAAGATGCACAGACCTGAATCAAACCATCTTCGAAGGTTCTTTAAAATGCTATAGCAAACTTTGTTTTTCTGAAACAGATCAGATCTTGAGGAACTGCCAGGTTTTCTGGCACACCAGAAGAGGAGGTCAAATGACCTGTATTTAATGCCCATTTAGCAGGTGAGAGAAATAGGAATTGCTCAAGCTCATGTGTCCGGTAATTTTTGGTGTAATGACTCAATGCGAAGTCCTGCGTCTTCTGGAATAATCTTTCTTGGGCACAGGAGGAGCTCTCGTCTTTCTGACTCAGATGGAAGAGTGCTTTGTGTCTTGCAGAATGAAGGTCCAGATCTTGGTCTGGATGGTTGACAGTGGCACAGTGTATGCCAGAATTTCTCTCTGGCTTTATGAGAAGCAGTAGATGCTCAGTGCCCACGTGTCTCTACTTGTTTACGGACAAAACTGGGCTCTTAAAATTAACAAATGCTTTTCAAGAATTTTGTGCAAAGAGTTTGCTTCAGTGAGTCAGTAGCAGAGGTATGAATAGAGCCCAGGGCTCCTCGCTCCTGGCCCTGTGCACCAACCACCAAGAGCATTTACTTTTCTAGCCTGCGCCAGAGTGAAGATATGAAAATACCACAAGCAAAACTTTTTATTTTTAATTTTTTTCAACTTTTCCACTCAGTTCTGCAGACTCAGGCAGTTTGGTTAGCTCTCCGCATTGAGCGAGAAGTTAATATTGGCTTTGCCATGGAGTTTTTCACTTCTAGGTGTATGAAAGATGAGTCTTTCCTCCTGCTTTCCCCACTGACCTCTGCTTGAAGGTGAGTGGAGATGTGTGCTGGCTTACATTTGCTTTGAAGAAACTGGTGCAGAAGGAGAGGGGGGTGAGGAA
Organism: Melozone crissalis; assembly: GCF_028551555.1. Lineage (NCBI taxonomy): Eukaryota > Metazoa > Chordata > Aves > Passeriformes > Passerellidae > Melozone > Melozone crissalis. Next base: position 5,396,514 of record NW_026535785.1, read on the forward strand.
AATCTGGCCCATTGGGGTTCCTGCCCCGAGCTCCCGTTGGCAAAGAGCGAAGAGGATGCGGAGCAGAGGGAGGCCAGGAATAGCAAATGGCCCACAGTCCCCATCTGTGCTGTGGATTCCATCCTCTGGTGATCCAGCCAGGGGATCAACGGGCCAGTTGTGCCCAGTCATTAAGGAGAGGCATGTCTGTAATTAATGGCAAAGGGCCTGATACAATAAAAGACATGTCTGCCTTTTCCACTGCGAAGCCCGCATAGGGCTGCGAAAGACGCCAAAGAAAATCAATGTTAAGCAGCTTGTATGGATTTGTGCAGACCTTTACAGTGCCAAAGTCCAGACATATTTCTCGTTGAGCTGAGTCCTCATATGTTTTATTTATAATTTAATGCTAAAATTTATGAAGGAGGTGCATGGCAGAGGGAGAACCCATAACCTTGTCATTTCTTTTCTTAAAGCAGCAGCTACTAGATCTAGGAAAGAATTACGTCCTCCTCCTTCTGTCTGACTCCCCAGCATAAAACTTCACATGATAGAAATTTTATTCAGTCTGCGTTTGTTTTCAGTGAATCAGCTGTACAGCTGAGGTGCCTGTTGCATATCACACAAGTTTTTATCAAAATCACTGACTGCCAATCACTTCCTCTAAACGAAATCACTTCAGCTGTTATTCATCAAGCATGCCATGTTGCATTATGGGCTTTCATAACTCAGACACTTAAGGTATGAAAGAAATTAATTGCCTGTATTATTTTCCATAAAAACAAATAAACAGCACTTGGTGCCTTTTTAAACTCAATCGGAGGATTGATTTTTAAATCAAATTGTATTTCATGAGAGTTCAAGCACTCACCACTAGAAGCTATAATCTTGGAACTTTAAATATAGATGCTGTAATTCCAGAATGTCACATGCTTTAAACATTGAAGTATAAACCATTGCCATAAGAAAATGTTGTGGTTTAACCCCAGCTGGCAAATAAACATCACACAAATGGTCTCTCCCTCCCCCCAGTGGAATGGGGAAGAGAATTGGAAGAATAAAAGTGTGAAATATTGTGGGTTAAGATAATTTTAATAGGTAAAGCAAAAGCCACACAAGCAAGCAAAGCAAAACAAGGAATTCATTCACCACTTCCCATGGCAGGCAGGTATCCAACCATTCCCAGGAAAGCAGGGCTCCATCATGTGTGACATGGGAAGACAAATGTCAGAACACAAAACATACCCCCCTTCCTTCTTCTTCCTTCAGTTTTATATGCTGGAATATGTTTCCAAATGACTTGGAATATCCCTTGGGTCAGCTGGGATCAGCTTTTCCAGCTGTATCCCCTCACAATCCCTTGTACCCCACCCAATCTCCTCACTGGTGGGGTGAGGAGCAGAAAGGGCCTTGATTCTGTGTAAGTTCTGCTCAGAAATTACAAAAACATCCCTGAATTATCAACACTGTTTTCAGCACCAATCCAAAACACAGCCCATTCCATCTACTGTGAAGAAAACAAACTTAACTCCAGGCAAAACCAGCCCTGAAAATAAAAGGGGTACACATAAAAATATATTAAACATGACAGCAGCATTAACAGCCTTGTTTGGAGAGAGGAAGTTTTCTTAACAGAATACATTATTTACTGGTCTCTACTGTATCATTCCACCATGATGTCAGGGTTGCATTTTTCCTGGATGTGTGGATCTGGCATCAGCCACATTTGTATTGCCACGCTCAGCTGAGACACCAAGGTGCAGGATTTCAGCTGGCATGAATCCAACCAGATCAGCGCTGCAGAGCCAGCTGAGCTTAATTGAACTGTGCTGGAAACCTAAAAGGGATGAAGCTGCCAGGGGAACAACACAGGTTCCTGCAATGGAGAAGACCCAGTGAAAGGAAGAACCTCAAAATGTTTTATTCTGCTAAATTGCCAAGAACAGGTAGGAGTCCAAAACTCATACAAGACTCGTGGGTAAGAATGCAATAGTTGCAAATATTTTTGTGTTCATTTAAATTACCCAAATGACCTGGTTCAGCAGAATGTGAGGTGGGAGTCTCAGGGAAAGTCTCTGTCACATGAGATATTTAGTTAAATTTAGTTAAGCAGGTAAATATTACCACTTTTATAAGCAAAAAGAACAGAAACACCACCTAATCCAAAACACCTCACATTTTCTTTGACAAAAACGTGTTTCCTGTTTTATTCCTCCCCTTTTTTGAGGGCCTCAGATATGTCAGTTGTTTAAAAGATGTGACTGCCCTTATAAATGTATCGAAGATAAGCTAGGTTGTAAAGGATTCAGGTTCATGAACTGTGTTTATACAGTCTATTGTTTAGTACTCATGAATAATTGATTCTTGTCCTTCCTGCACAAATATTCAATCAGATACCATTCAAATTGATAGCAGGTGTCTGATCTAGGAAAAAATGGCAATGTTCTTTGACTGGAGATGTGATTGTAATACAATTCTACTCCAGCCATGGGGTAAAGAGGAGTGTCACACATTTCAAATGGGACCTGTTGAGAGGGAGAGTTTATAATTAAAACAGCATACTGTGTAATTGTCTGGCATGTTTTGGGTAAGCAACCATCCCAAAGAATGCTTATTGCATTTTATTTTTATGTATGTTTGTGTGAAGTGGAGGACAGATGATAATTTTTAAAAATTGCTTGTTTCTGGTGAGGGGTTTGGTTATGCAGACAAGAATAGTTCTATGTAGTCTGTAATTCCACAGTATCCTTATATACTCAATATTAAAAATCTGACTCTGATTTCCCCAAGACCATGTGATGACCAGGAGACATAGAATAATTGCATTATGTGATATATTATTTGAGATCCAGTAAGAAGGTGCCTGTTCCTTAAAGCACAGATTCTTTTCCCAGTGAATTACAACTTTCCACTACTGGTAGCTTCCTGTAAGTCACTTTATATACTGCAGGAAAAAAAAATGTGCATAGAAACAGAGCAGGGAGCAGGACCTGCTTTTATATCCTTGAACCTTGGAGCACTGCTCATTTCTTGCTTGGGGAGGTTTGTGGATGTGAACAAAGTTATGCCTGATATGGAAAGAGGAGCTGCAGAGTGAATATAGATATATAACTGGAATTTTGCTTCCAGGCACATGAAAATAAGACTGAGGAGTCAGAGGTCCAATATGTTCCAGCTAAAGTGAATACAAGTCTTATCATTGAATGAATCAAGACAAAAATCAATTCTAAGTTGGGGTTAGGAAATACAGGGTGTAGTCCACTTGTGATTAACTGATATTAGTAGGAACTCTGGAAGAGCCATTGAGCAAATATGTCAGTTGTTTTTATTTTTTGGCCACTGGGATCCTAAAAATGTTTGTGGGAGGCCTCAGCTTTTGGAAGGGTGTGGAAGAGCAGGGATGATGTGCTCATGTGCTTTGCATATGGACCCAAAGCACTGTGCTATGAAGAGGAAAAGTGCTTCAATTCCTGCTCATTTTTACCCAATCCATGGGTTTCCTTGCTGCAATCTGCAAGGGTGTTTTTTGGGTCAGTGTTTTTACTTTGTTGTGCTGCTTCCCCTGTGTCCTCCTACCTCTGAGTTTAATGCTTAAAGATTGATAATTGGAAGCTCTGAAAATTGTTTTCTTCTGCTTGCTAGTAAGGACAGTTTTCCATATTTCTTTATTTACAGGACTTTATATTTTTGTCCTCTTTTCTATCAAAATGGCTCTGTAGGTGTAGAAAAGAGGTTCTGTTGTGTAGGATTCATGTCCATTCAGTCTTTGAACACACACATTTGACTACCAACGTGGAAAGTTAATGTCGTTTACAGGTTGTGTCTGCTCAGGACACAAACATTGGTCCAATGAATGTTGGTCACACCAGGATGAGACTTTTTTGTAGTCCTGTGAGATTTTCACATTTGAACCAGGCAGCTGCAGTTGGCAGATGCAGTTGGCGCTGCATCATTCTCCCACATTTTTCAGCTCAGTAGCACTCATGTATTTCCAGAAAATTAATTCAGCCATGGAGTGTTAACTCTCATGGTTTATCTGCATCTTAATTGTGGCTGGCAGTTCTTGAATGGTATCAAGTGCCTGCCCCCATGTCTGTCTCAAACCCTCAGACCCATCTTACAACCCTCTGGTGCCCTGGATCCCTCCTCTAGAGCTGTCCATGCACTTGTTCCATGCTGACCCCCAACACTGAGATGCATCTGCCATACGAGTGCCAGCACCAAGGTGTGTTTCAGAGGGCTTTGCTCTTGTTGATTGAAAAGCCCTCATTGGGTTGCTTATTTGGGTAAAATGTTTCTGTTCTGGAGCAACATAAAATGTAGAAGTCCCTTTTCTTTTCTCTGATGAATAGTAAGCAACTGCCTGTTTGTGAAGGTTCAAACAAATGCTTCACTTACACTCTGTCTGCTCAGCACTCCAGTGTATAAAACCCCGTATTTTTAGGGAGTGCAGACCCTGAAGCCAGTAGCACACTAAAATGCTCAATCTTCCATAAATATTACCCTTCCCCTGACCTTCCTTCATTTTCCATGCTGGATTCCACTTCTGAATCTATTCATTTTGAATAGGCAGCAAAATCCTTCCCTGGAATAGACAACACAGGTACACCTTGCCAGCTGTAGCAGTTCGTAATGTATATATTATTGAAATATATATTGGCAGGGGTCTCTGAAACCACAAGCAGAATCAGTTGTACGCAGAGAAACATACTTTCTTTCAGTGGCCTGAATAGCCAATAATTGCTAAAAAATATCCTCCCTCTTTCCATAATTTCAGAAGATAACATTGTCTTTAGTTAGTTAGTGCACAAGTGACATAAAACATGAGCCAGCTCTTCACAAAGACTTCTTTTTCCTGTGATACCTTACAATTCTTCAGATGGGGCAGCTCACAAAGACAGCAATTTCTTTCTAAGGGCATTTAATATTTGCAAAATGTTTCCATTTGCCTGCCTTCCATTACTAGTGAAAATTTCCCTTCAACTAAGCACAAACCTGCAACCCATCCTACAACCACCTTACATGTGGAACCTTAGAACTGCACATGTGGAACCTTAGCACTGCACATGTGGAACTTTACAACTAACCCTAACCCTAACCCTAACTGCAGTGATGTGGGTTGTTTCCATCCCACTACTAGAAACATGCTGGGGAAGGGGTGGCAAGGCTGGGACCTGGTCCCTGGCTCTGGTTCTCACTTCCCTCTCCTATTCCTTGGGAAGGATTGACAGCTCTGTTGACTGAGGTGTGACCTTGCAGTGGTATTTGTGAGGCACTGGCAGGGTGATACTGTGGGAGAACAGAGATGGGTAATTCCCTTGCATCTCAGAAAATGGCATTTGCATTATTTTTTTCTGGCAGTCTCTGCGCTCCACCTCAGGAGTGATCCATAGCTTGTAAATTGTTGCTTGTATCAGTGTGTTTACAACTTTAAGGGCTCTGAAGAGCTGTCATACATACCAGTTCTTGAGTGCTTATGAGTTTATTTGGAAGTGATGTGTATTTACAATAGTCAAATCACAGTGTGAACTATATGCTGTGCACTCAAGGAGCAACCAGGCTGAAAGTCAGTGCAAGAGATGTGTTGGATAGAAGAAAACATCTTGAAATGCTACAGTAATGAGCATAAAACCCCAAAGTCAAAGCTTTTGGACTCTGCTAGTATTCCTCAGCTCGGAATTCTTCCCTTTTTTCTTTCCAATAAGTCATGATTTGGTGATCTATTCCTTGCACTGCATTGGTAAGACACCACTTTTTAGGAAAACCCACCTGATAACTGTCAGCTGCTGGAAGATATCACTGACCTCTCCAATCCCTTGAAGCTGCACACTGTGGCATCTTTAGGAGTATTTTCCCCCTCTATACTTGTTTTTCTGACAATTCAACTCCATGAATTTGCTCATTCTTGAATGTGCAAAGCCAGGAAGCAGAGCTGGGTGTCACCAAGTACGTGGGTTCTGCCTGACCTTTAATGGGAATCTTCACCTCTGGATTTGCTTGGAGTGGGAAGCTGGATGGCTTCTATATATTCATTTTGAATTTTTAGCTATCTACCTATCTCTCTAGGAAATTCTTAGAATAAGTCCATCAATCATTCAATTTCATATGAATGGAACACCAGCATGGATTTCTGTTCAGCAAATGCTAAATTATATTCTGACAATTGAGAGGATAAGGGAAGACATAATCATAAAAAAGTGTTCTATGTACCTTTTTCACAGGAGAAAAGCAAGGGTTCTGGAATTCATAAACAAGTCAGCCCAATCACTATTCCTGAAAATACACTGGAACAAGTCTTAAAAAAAAAAATCTTTCTTACTATTCAGATGATAAGAGGGTTGTAAAAGGTAATGTAAGACCTGAAGTGATTTGTTCTCAGCAAATCCATCTGACTTCTTTCTCTGAAAGAATAACTAGCCTGGGGAAAGGGGTAAGATGTTACTGAATTGTCCTGATTTCAGCTTTTGGTTTTGTCACACATAATTTCCTTGTGGGGAAAAAAAAATTGCAGTGGAATGTGCACAGCTAAAGAACTACACTGGGCACCATATTTTACATATCAAGAAAGCATATTAAATTGAGTGGAGGGTGACAGGAAAATCTGAAATTTATAGAACATGATCTATGAAGAAAAGTTGTGGGAACTGATAAACCTACAGAGAAATCATGGTGATAGTCTTTCCAACATGAGAAAGTTATGCAAAGGCTGGTGCTTATTGTTCTCCTTCCACTTGAGGGAATTCAAAAGAAACCAATTTAATTTTCAGCCAAGATGCATTAGGATGACTGGGAGGAAAACTTTCTAACCACAGGGGGAATGGAGTAATGATGCAGACTTCATCAGAGGGTTTGCAGAGCAGGCTAGACAGATGTTAGGGGGTCTGGCACTGCTAAAGATTCCAAGGCTGGGGAGGTCCTGCCCAGGCCCAGGTTATTACCTGAGAACAGCAGCCCAGGAGGAAAGAGTAAAAGCTGCTGCCAAGAGACTGAGAATGAGCAGTGGTTTTATCAGATGGTGATAAATAGCTCTTTCTTAGAGATGGGGATGATATTAGTTTCTAAAAAAATAAAGTTCTTTCATCCTGAATTGATGGTGATATATATATTTTAATATATGTAGGAGAGCACAATGTAAAATGTTATAAAGACACAGCATGCTAGTGATAGTCTATCACAGACTCTGTTTATATATTGTGATAATGGCCCTAACTTCTTATTTTAAACATCAGTTACACTGTGATCTAATAAAAGATTAGGGTTTTCTAAAGTAACTTTTACTAGATTTACATACATTTTTAGTTCACATACAAATTTTTGTAGGCCTCCTGAGAACTTACAATAATAGGACAGGAGAGAATGATGCAGTATTCATTTTAATTTGCTTGTCTTGGAATGCCCTTTGCTGTTTATATTACAGATTTCAATATACATCTCAGAGGATCAGAGGAAGTATAAATATCTATACCAATTTAAAAATGTACCATTTTTAGAACCTGTCATATATTTTCTGGTAAGGCATGCTATTCATCATCTTCTGAGGACCATTTTTCTTAGAAATATGTAAAAGCATATATGCAACTAATGTACAGCATCCCAAAAGCTGTAGCTGGGATCATAAATTAGGCCCAAAGTGCTCAATTTTAACTGTACCTTTTTGTGGTGGCTGTCTGGATCTGAGAGTGCTTTCAAATGTGAATGAGCCGAGTTTCACAAAGTTCCATAGAAGTTGATAGCTATTATTTGGCTTGTGTCTATTATTGCATAATATAATCCTCCAGAGAAAATGCTGATTTTAAGATTATTACCCAGCTTGCTTCTGAAGCCTAAACTGAAAATCTGGTTAGGTGTCTAAGGTAATTTAAAACTTTATTTTCTTTCTTTCCCCACCTCCTTACCTTCTGTAACTTCCAGTACTGGAATGAGCAGCAGAATGACATTAACATCATAATTTTTGGTGCATAGAGATTTTTACAGCTTTTGGTGCATCTCAGTGAGTCTTTATTCTAAAAAAGCATACCCAGACAGTGTGTACTGAGGCATGGATCAGTTGTGGGATATCACTTTGGTGTGCTGTCACTTGGCTGTTCTCATTTCCACTTGCTCCTTGGCAGTGACCTGTCTGCAATTGCAGCTGAGCTGACTTTAAAAGTTTCTATCAATAACATTGCACAGGAACACATAAAGGAAATATAAATTACTGGTAATGGTGGTGCTCAGGAGTGCTGAACCTTTAGCTCATTTATTGAACAGTTAAATATTGCCACTTTTGTAAGCTAAGGGAAGAAAAAAAAAAGGAAACCTCACTAAATCCAAAACTTCTCATTTTGTCTTTCATAAAAGCATTTGTTTGCTCTTTCATCCCCCATTCTGTCTGCCATAGAGGTCATCTGTGGTGTGTCTGTTGAGATCCTCAGCAGCCAAAATGTATTAGAGCTCCACAAAGTTGATTAAATTGACTAAAATTGTGTCAAAAATGGCTAGCAGACCACTACTGCTGGGTTATTTTATGCTGTGCTCCAGACTTTAAACAGTTAAGAAAACCAATTAGCATCAAGCAAGTGTACAATATCATTTTGTTCTGTAATTCCACCTGTCACTTTTTTATTTCCCATTTCATTCTCATCTTTCTTCATAATTGGATACAAAAATACCAACCTGTAACTACTTGTGAGAAGAAAGATGAGAGGCAGACTCTGAACAGATCAGCGTGTGCAGGAGGAGCCGTGCCTTGTGAAAACCCAAAACCAGTTGGAAAGTGATGATTCCACCAGTAATGAGCAGTGTGATGGATGGGATGGGCTGGGAGGGCAGAAGGAGCTGAGTGGTGTGGCTGAGCTGCTCCAGTGGTCACTGTGCTTCACAGACCAGTGCCTGCACCTCTGTGTTGGGCAGGGGAAACAGCAGCAGCCATAAAGCACTCAGCAATATCCTATATATAACAATGAGGATCTGGGGACAAGGACACTGGGTTATGTATTTCATTCTTTTGCTTTACTGAGAACGTGAAAAACAACAAAAAGCAGGTGGCCAAGGGGACTGATGTAACATCTCTTTTGACACAGATTGCATTCCAACATTTTTAATAACTCATTTTCCCAAGGGTGGGGTGATGAGGATGCTCCAAATAGTCCATGATTATTTTTTTTAAAAAAGGCTTGCAGAGCAGGTAGAAGGCAGCCCTATTTGCTTGTGGGATGCACTTGAAAATCCTCCGGGCACATGGATGAAGGCACTTGTTTATGGGCATCATTTCCAGATGCACTTTGCAATCAGTAATGTTTTCCTAGGAAGTGAAGTATTGTATGAAGTTCTGTTGGTGTGGGTAATTCCTGTAGTGTGTAACTGGTGGATCTCTGATTTTTCAAGGAAGGGAATGGTCTCTCCTTATTTCTAATAGAAAAAGATATGTCAAATATTGTGTTTACAATATTGATGAATAAAAGGAGTGTTTTCTGCCTTGGTCAAATATACTAGGAACATTTGGGAAATTTTTCTTATGTCCTTGTTCTTCTTTAATCAAATACTTCAACTATTTTTGGTTCTTGTTTCTGCAATTTTGCACCGACTGCACTGCAAGGAGAACCTTTTTCTTCTCTTGCACCCCATTTCCCTATGTGGTGTGGAACTTTGGGGTGTCCTTCTGCATTTTCCATGACACCAGCATTGATGTTGCCTTTCCTTTCTGAATTGCAATATCTCTGGATCATTTATGCTTTATTTATTTAAGGAGGAGATGCTTTCCCACCATCAGAGTGGAAACTGGTTATCCCAAATCCATCTTTGCCTTGTCTTCTGGGGGTAAAGGAAATGTCCAAATGATAAGTCTGCTCTTTCAGTGATAAGATTTTCTTCATTGTCTTTTCTTGCATTTAAGAGTGTCTAAACAACTTAAAATGATTTCAAGGTAATAAAAATAGCCAATAATTTATGCCCATCCAGATAGTCTGACTCTGCAATTGCTCATGTATTTTTTGGAACTGATTCACTTCTAGAATTTCTTTGACCCCTTAACCAGAAGAGAGGGACAGACTGACATAGCTGAAGCCACAGCTCAAGGTCAGTGTAATTAATATTATTTCATATGCAGCTTTTAATTTGAAGAACTTGAGGGGTAGGATCCCAGTTTATCCAAAACTTATAACTCAAGTGTATGAAGTCAGGAGGCAGCTGTGAGAGCTAAGGCTAAGAATGCACTTTAGTTTTTTTTCTGAACTGGGGAGCACTCTTATTCCCTCATAATACAATATTTTGCAGAACCCAAACATGTAGGTCAAGAGGCCAGAAAATTAGCACCGAGTTATAACACTCCTGTAAGGGGGTTTTGATGAAAATAAAACCTAAAACCATTCATATGTTTTAAATAGTTTCCCTTCCCTCCATTCATGCAGTGATACAGAACAGCTGGCCATGAAACCTGGCTGCATATTTGTTAAACGGGAACAGATTACTAAATCAAATTTGTTGACCAATTTTCAAGTATTTGGCCTTGAGATATTAAAAAAAAACCAAAACCAAAAAAACCTCCAAAAAGATGTAGGGGGGTTTGCATTCCCTAAAGAGAGAAGGGTAAGAGGGCAGTGGTAGGAACATTTCATGGTGGTGGGATTTGGCAGCGGGGGAGGGAATCAAATAGCTAACTTTCGCGTGAGTACCCAGCTAAAACCTCAGGGAATTTTATATAGTGCATGTTGTCAGTATTTTAATCATCCACAGCTGTCAAAACTCTTGTAACCCGCCTCTTCTATTTAAAATGTGTCTTCTAGGCATAAAATAATTAAAGGTGCAGGACCATAAGGTAGGCTCAGAGCCGCTGCAATGTGACAAAACTCCACATATGAAAGGCATTATTTCAGGAAGTTTTAAATATAAATTTTGTTTTGTCAGAAGGCTGCAGGGCACACATTTTCTATACTGTCAAGCTTGATAGTAACAATATTTATATTTCAAATAAAAAGATTAAATTGCAGTCTTATGTGTTTCTGGTTTTCACATAGTTTTTACCAGTGTATCATAGTGTTCCATATCAGTGTGTCATCGAAACTTTTTTTTTTGCTGACACCAGTTTTGCTTTATTGTAATATTAAGTCTTGTACTGTCAGTCCCTGAATTGAAATAATGAGGGCAGACAGTAGTTTAGTTGACTAGCCTATATCTTCCCTTTCCTCCCCCCACCAAAAAAAAAAAAAAAACAAACCCTGAAAACAACACAAAATAAAAATAAATTCTTTCAGAATGACAGTTGTAAAGACAGAGATTTGGAGCCTACAGATGGTGTGAAATGGCTTTGTGTGTGTGTGTGCGCACATGTGTGTTTGTGCGGCCTTGTGTCATCCTCATGCTCAATACCCCACCTTGCAGAGCTGGCTTCATGTGCATACCAAGTGATATCCACTTTGCAAAAGAGTTAAAACTTAGTGGAAGAGGAGGGGAATTCATAATTTCTGAATATTTTCACCTTCATTTGTTTATTTTTAATATTAAAAAACTAACCCAAATAAAGAATGTCTTGGTTGGTTTGAGCTGTCTGGCTGGCAAGGCTTCTGTGCCACTGCTTTTTTTCTGTTAGTTTTGAACTTTCTGCTGCTGCCCATGGGCCCTTTGCTGCTCATTGTTCAGAGCTGGAGCCCAGGGCTGGGCTGGTGGCATCTGTGCAGCATCAGGGCTTGACAGAACAATGGGCAGAATTGGGAAGGGGTTCTGACTCAGGCTCGTGTTGGAAGGACCAGTTGGAGTCACTGGGGCTGGGTTTGCTCCTTTTGGGCCGAAATCTGAATATTTCATCACAGCCCTTTTGTGGCAGTTTGCAACTGGCAAAGGCTTTCTGTGCTAATTCCCCTGGTTTTTCGTCTGTGTGATGATTTTCCCCCAGTGTCTGACAGTGCTGGCTGATATGTAACAACTTCTCTGACCATGATCTGTTTGGTGAACCGGGCTTATCAAAAAAACTGATTAAAAATTTGGGTGTTACAGAAATTGCTCCAGAGCTTCTATCATCTTAGGTGTGGTATGGGCTTCATTCTTCTCTCTGTGTTTCTGCACACTGGCCCTTCTTTCTTTCACTTTAAGCCTTTGGTCTGTCATTTGTCCTGCTGTCACTTTACAATAATGAAAGTTTTGATTTTTTTAATGTTAAAATGCGTTTTGAGGTGTTTTGTTTTGTATTAATTGCTACTGATATACCTCAATAAAAATATTTGGTTTTCATCCATAACCAGTCAAGAAGTTTCTGGTCTATTGTAGAAATTAGCTGGAAAGCTTCACAGATTCTATAAAATACATTATGTTGAAATGTCAGTGGAAAGGTTGTGCTCACTGAAGAACAGACATGCCTTTGCCATGTGTACATCCATGTCTCTGTGCCCTATGTGCTTTGCAAAAGAGCCTGCAGGATTAATCAAAACAGGAACAATAGGGGAAGATATTTAAAGCAAAGTTATGCACAAGTGCAAGACTTTTGTATGGAAAAGGAGACAACAGGTGGCACTACCCATTCTGTCCTCACAGTCTGATCTCAGTTACCACTCCCAGATACATTTTTTTCCAGTTTGAACTGATGGATATACAAATCAGGCTATTGCAGCACACACATCTCAAATGAGGGAGCATTTGGAAACATCTGGTTTCATTACACCAGGTAACACCTGCATGAAATTACATCTGTGTGGAAAGTCCTTTAACAAAATTTAGTAATTAAAGTGAGGCAATCTAATCAAAGAAAGGCATAGAGAAGGTGATACATGAAGTTTTGTTCTCTGCCATGTAAATAAACTGCATTAGTATATTGGGTCTTTCAAGAAACAGTTAACATCAACAGCTTTCAGTTGAATAGATTTCATGTTAAAAACAGCCTTCCACACTATATCCCCAATATATATTCTGATCTTCCAAGCAGATCTCCAGGGTGCTGTTGGGATTTATTGCACTTAATGGCATATTGTTTGGAGTGTGCAATGTGTGGGTCCGACCGAGTTTTACTGGGGGATTCTGTGGCTCAATTTCCTTTCAATATGTAGCTGTGTCCTTTTCAAATTTTGCCTTAAGGCCTTGTGCAGACTTTGTTTTATACCTTATCAACTGGTTTGTAAAATGTATAGGCTGACTTGGACCTGAGCATCAGCAAGGAGCTCCCCCAGAGGATGAATGTGGGGTCTGGGGGCTCTGTGTTGCTTTTGGGTTTCTCTGTGTGTTCTTACTGTGTCTGAGCCTGGAACCACCTCAAAGTGGAGTTTCTGGAATCAATTCTTAGTTCTTTTGTGAGTCTCAGGAAAGGAGATGGTTTCTCTGTCCTGGACTAGGTTCTGTGGTAGCCCTACATAGGGTATGGGCACTTCTGGCTTTGTTTGCCTGAGATTTTACCATCTGGCAGTGTCACCTGGAAGGCATAAATACAGCCATTGTTTCAGGGGTGCTGTCAGGGGATGCATATATTTTCCTTGTCAGAAAATATAGAATAAAGAATCTAGCAGAAATCACAAAAAAATTGCTGCTACTGTTGGAAAGTGATAAAGGATGGCAAGGTTAACACTCCTAGATTTAGAATGAGTTCCAGCAATTCTTTATGGAGCTGACTGACATTTTTTCCCATACATTTTTTTTCTCTGAAAGCTGATTTTTTTTGCCAGAGTAAAAAAAAAAAAATACATGCAAAATTTTCATCTTGAACATGGATGCCCTTGCCAAGATTAATAAATTTTCCAAAACTTCCCTGGAGAAAGAATAATCCTTGGAGCATAGCTGGAAGTCAAGGACTCATCTTGGAAATCAGCTTTTTGGTAGAGTGTTTCCCTGCCTGCTCTTGAAACAGCATATTGTTAATCACCTGACCTTTGAAGGAGTGCAGCTGATTTGTTCAGGCTGTTTCATCCACGTTAATCCAGATGTGCCTTTTAAAACCATGCTCCTCCTGTTGATCTACTGATGTTCTCAGAATCCCTCGCTGTGCACGTGCCCTCGAGGCTGGGCCACAGAGCAGGGCAGGATTTGGGTGAGCCAGGAGAGCTTGGGAGCCCAGAGGTCACCTTGTCTGCAGTCTCCTGTTTCAAAGGAGAATTTTGCACTGGTTACCTGTGCTGGTTGCTGCTGCTGCTCTCTTTTGCCACAACTGAGGGCCAAATACATCTTTTTGTGTAAGCTGCAGGTACAGCCAGGAGCAGCCTTTGATGTCTCTCTTGCACTTAATGCTTCAATCCCAGAGTCAAGTGAGTGCATGGAATCGTGGCTCCACAATACCCAAAAAGTCTTTGCCTCCTTCTCCAGCATCTGTAAATACAGTTGAGATTGTGGGATAGTGTTTCCTTGCTCTTTAAGAAGCCAAAAAAAAAAAAAAAAAAAAAGGAAAAACAAAGAAGGCAGTGGCAGTAAACTTTCTGCAGAGCTTTAGCCTACCAAAGATTTAAAGGATTGACATTTGCATTACATTTTTCTCCCACCCAGTCTCCTCATTAGCTGGATATCTTTATTCTCTAAATATTTACCACCTAAACCAAATTTACAGTTTAATTTGCTGCATAAAATCATTTATTGACTGATAAAGCTCATTACTAAGGCCTAGCCCAAGCTGTAGCCTGCCACGACAGTTTTAATTCTTGTAGCAGCAGGCTACTGCAGGAGAAAAACAATCCTGTCACGTTAACGGCAGGGGTCTGAATTATTCAAATACACTAAATCCTCCCAGAACAGTTCCCCTGCTCATAATTTGTCTTTTCCCACCAACAATTAACTAGCAATATTCAAAGTTAACAATGCCAACTCTTTTGAGTTCTCAAGGAAAATGGAAATATAGACATGCAAGAAATGTTTTTAGAGAAGAATGCATTTAAAGACCAATGCTGGGAGACTTCTAGGGATTATAATCAGTTAAATGGACCCACTGCTTCCTTTCTCTAGCCCAGAAGGAATTTGCTGGATATTTGTGTGTGTACAGATGGGTTTGGTGCTGAGTTCTGGTGTCATGTGTCAGAGATGCAGGGCTGCTTGCCCCTGCCAATGGCCTTTCCATGGCACTCCTGATGGCTGATATTTGTCAGTTCTGTTATCTCAGAGAAGGAGTTTCCTCTTCAGTCTCCTTTCGTCTGTCAGAGCTTTTGCTGTCATTGTGATTATGGGTTATTGTAAATAATTGCAGTACTAAGTGTAACATACTGGGCCAAAACCATGCAAGAGGCTATGGAAAGAGTGAAAACAGAGATCTGTGTGGATATTCCTTGTACAGGTCATCTTGGGGAAGCTGAAGGTCTGAATCTGTCCCAGTCAGGAGACTCAGAGCATTCTTTCCAATCAGCACACAGAATTTAGGCTGGCTGGTGGTCTTTATTAAAGTCTCTGATTAGGGCAATTTACAAAGTCAAGACAAACTGAGGCTGTCTGATCTGCTGTGGTTGTTAACCCACTGGCCAATTTGATTTTCAGAATAGGGTTTAATGTTTTCATAATTTGTTTTTCTCACCAGCTCTGTTGGGTGATGGACCCACTCCTGCATCCATGAACAAAGAGGGGTTTGAGATCACTCCAGTGACACTGAGGAGGAGCTCTAGTTCCCTGTAGGGACAAACAATTTCATTCCACAGAGGACAATCCAATTCAGGTTTGTTCTTCTGTGTGTGTGACAACCACAGGCCATATATCACAGTCAGTGATGGGCAATAGGAAAGCCTTTAGCATTCTGGTGTCTCATATAAATATTGCTTCTACATAGCACTTTGCACTCTTTCAGAACTGTAAGTCCATATTTCCCCTGTCCCATTCATTTTCTCCCTTCAATTTCTGTGGCAGTTCCAGTGCAGAATAGCTTCTTGTGCAGGCCTTCAAAGTGAAAATGATGGCTCCAATTTGTGACCAAATAGCTTTGACATTGTCTGTACGTTTGCTTGAGTTTATAAAAGACTTTGGTTTTCTTATTTAATCCTTTGATGTAAGAGCAGTCTGAAAAATCAGTAATTCTTTCTGGTGTTCCCTTAGTGACAATTTTAACTCTCCCATGAAATCCTCAGTTTTTAAACTCATAATGTGTCTTTTTATCCCTTCCTACAGCACACAGAGTGCTTTAATGCTGTGAAATCTTAGATCTCTGTGAAAGTGCATAAAGATAAGAGGAAGTTAAAATATATAAAAAAGAATATAGAAGATTGTGCATTATTTGCTACTCATCTATATCAGCATTTCACAAGATGTGGGCCATAGCTCCTCTGGTGATGGTCTGGAAAATGACTGAAATTCCCCTTCATTCCCATTTAATTTAAAGGTTAAGTCTGTGTTTCTAGTCCACTCCCTGGGTGGTGGTTGAGTGGGCAGTAGCCCCTGCTGAATTGATATGTCTTTATTTGATCTGATATCTCCAGTGAGCAATGTATGTGCTGCAGGAGCAGAGGGCACTATGGAAGGTTATGGATGTGCTTTCTGAGGAGCTGTAATCTTTCCTATTAATACACCCACAACAGTGGAACTGGACTTTGGCTCTAAAACCTCTGTTGCTGAAGATAAAAGGGAATTATCAGTAGGACTGGGGCTCCTTCCCAGTTTGGACTGGCAGTGTTAGGACTGATCTCTGATGTGTGCTCATGTGTGTGCTCTCCTGGGTGCTGTGTGGGCTGAGATTGCCCCTGGTACCTGAGAGCAGTGGAGGGAACTCTGGTGATGCTGATTTGCCCCAGCAGCTATGGGCAGTGTTAGAAATTCATTCTTGCTGGACACTGGCCCACTGTCAGTGTCCTCTTCTGTTCTGCTGACATGCTGCAGCTAAAGCCATCCTTTGTGGTTTAAACACAGTTGTGATGGATAATCCACTGCAAACTCTTTCTTCTTATTTTATAATGAAATAGATGCTTTTATAATATTTAAGCATCACCTTCTCTCATAGAAGTTATCCATGTTCACAGAAAATTACTTATCCTCCTCATCTGTTTCCTTTACTTCTGTGCTGTCTTTTTGATGGGTTTCTCAACTCACCTTTCTGCAATACCTGTGGTGTCACTTCTTTGTCCTGTAACAGTTCTATGGGAAAGACTGAGCAGACCTTGGGCATCCTGAAACCAGACACCTTGTTCATCTGTCTCACGTCAAGTTTTATCAGAAAACATTGTATGCAGAATTTCTGAGAGCACACGGGGGTAGCTTGAAGGTAAAGCCTACCTTCAAACTTCCCATCTCCTTAGCTCTTCTTTCTGTAGAATCTCAGTATTTTCTTGCATTTATCTCTGCTTCTGCTATCCCAGAGCTCAGGGCAGTCACCAGACTGCTTACTTTGCCTCTGGATGAAAAGAAGAATCTGGACTATGTGCACCTGGGCAGTTCACCTGTGCAGGGTCAGTGGCCCCACCGCGTTTGGAGCTGAATCCATGGGGCACAGCGAGTTCAGTGATGTCACCATCATATTTTCTGGAAAAATCCCTTTGCCAGGATTTCTCTTCTGGGAAGCTGAGAAGCCTCAGAGAAAAAGGAAAACAATATTGTCTCATTTGCTTCTCCTTTGTTTTGCTGCTTTGGAATGTGGTTTGGAGCGTGTTTATCCAACAGGCGGTTGTTTGATTGGTTTCACATGAATTGTTTTAACTTAATGACCAATCATGGTCAGGCTGTGTCAGGACTCTGGAGAGTCCCTCGTTTTTCATTAGTATCTTGTTAAGCCTTCTGTATGTATCCTTTCTCTATTCTTTAGTAAAGCTTTAGTATAGCATTCTTTAAGATAATATAGTAACATAAAATAATAAATTAGCCTTCTAAGAACATGGAGTCAGATTTCCTGCCCCCAGTGGGGGACCCCGAAAATACCACACAGTGAGGCTGTGCTGCTTCCCTCTGCCTTGGGACCCTGCTGCAATCCCAGAGCACTCATTTCCAGCTCCCTTTGACCGTCTGCCCCTGGTTGTCACAGGCTAGAACGAAGCCTGTGGGGAGCTTGACCTGTGCTTGTTTACTCCAAACGTGCCCACAGCTGCAGTGAACCCTCGCTGCTCTGAACATGCTGTTCCAGCTCCTCTCTGTGTCTGAGGCTTGGAGGCTGGAGCTGGTTAATTGTGGCAAATGTGGTTTTCTGGGACATCTAAGGGTTATGTCACTTTTCTAAAAATCTCTTTGATCTTGAATCAAAAGAAGGGGGTGGGTTTTTAATGTCATCTTAACTGTGTGGCTTTTACAAATTAAAAACCTACTTGAAATTGGTTATACAATATGTGCTTGTGTTTCTCTAAGACTGATGAGACCACCTTTGACTCTAAGCTGCTTTTTCTAGCAGATCATCAGAAAAACTCTGGTAATGAACAGTTAGGAAAAGCTAGAGGGAGCTTTTGAAATAAGAACTGTGCTTTTCTCTGTATTTTGCGAGCCAAGGCTTTAATTTACAATAAACACAATAAGGGCAGATATGAAGCTGCTAGTGTGCCATCTCATGTCAGCAAGCAAAGTAGTAGAAGGAAATACATTTTTATCCTGTCCTTGTCACTAGAATCGTCACAGTCATAGGTAATTAGTATCTACAATCTGAATCATATCCTACTGATTTGGCCAGAATCTTAGAAATTACTAACTTTGGATTAAACTGATTGTGCCTTACTACCTTGTGGCTCTATAAGCATTTACAGAATCTCAGGAATGTTTTTTCTCAATTGTTTGCACCTTATAAACTCATTTATGTAAGTGTGAGCTGGGACCATGTGGCTGAGAAGGGCTTTAAATTAATGGATCCTTTCCTGTAGATCTTTTAGGCTTCACTAGAGCAAATGCAAGCCTACTGAATTCTGCTCTTGACATACTTCTGTGTAGATATTTCCTTTGGAGTAGTCTGTGGGCTTCAAAATATCTCTGAAATATAAGTGGGAAATCACTTTTCTAATTTATGGAATGGATTTTGCATTTTGTGAAATGGGTGAAATGTATAAAATGTGTTTTTATCCAGCTTGAAAATCAGATTTTGGATTTCTAGTACCTTAAAACCTTATTTGCTTTCCTTGTAGGTGTTCTATTCCCAATCACTGAATATGTTTAATTTCTGTTATGTATACATGAGACAAAGATCACTATTATTTAAAACAACCAATTCTTTGGTACAACTAGGATTTGAGGAATAACTGAAAACAATTTTAAGAGACTGCATTTGGTGTGAGATAAACTCCCCCAACTTCGGAAAAAAATCTGTTTTAACATCAGGACTTTGGTTTAGGAACCCAGAATGACTAGCTGGTAATGGCAAATTTAATCAGGATTAAAAATACAAAGTTCAGAAACCAATGGCAACCAGTATTTTTCTGAGTTTCTTTGCAGATGGGGCTGTTAATTTTAAAAGCTGAGCAGGAACCATTTTGAAAATCTGCCTGGTGCATTGCTCCCTTTGCTGACGTGGGAAAGCAGGCAACCTGGCTCTGCACCATTCCTGGTGCCAAAAAACCTCCTGGTCTTCCTCTGCTTGGGAGCTGTAGGCACAAAGGGGTGTTGAGATAAATGCCCCAGAGCAATGGCCATGATCTCATGTCGCTGTTGGTAAGACATAGCCTTGCTGGCTCCTGCAGCCCTGTTTGACTCAGGGCTGCTGGGTGCACCTCATTTCTTCTACCTGAGCTTTGAAAAGGCTCATCTGATAAGGTCTGAGCAGTTTATGTGCACAACTGCTTTACTACACCTCAAACTTACTTCTCTCTGTCCTAAATGGAACTTTCCTGCTGTTTAGTTTGAGAGCTGCTTTGTGAGGAAGTTGGTCTTCTGTTCCTGTTATTAAATATGTGGGATTCTTTGGGGGCACATCACAGAGATTTGAGCTTTTCTTGTGTTGAATTCTGCTCTTGGATACAAACTCACAATTCCCAGAGTGATCTGCAGAGAATTAATCTGTCATTAGCAATATTGGGTGTAGTGCCTCTAATTCCCATGCACCACCCTGAAAATTTCCACCACCCCCACAAATGGAAAAGAAAAAGAGGACTATTCCATTTATTCTTTTTTATATGTAAATGAGACTTAAAATAATTGTTTGATAATGACATGGGTTTTTTGTTGTTGTTTGGAAATATCTCTTGACAATAATTTATCCTGCAATTATTGTTGCTTAGTCCTATCCTTATAATTAAGGCCAAGAAAGTGTTGTTCATCACCTCATTAAATGCTTTCTCTTTCAGGATGCCTGACTCCCTTTAACACAGCCAAGAGCTGATAAAGCCACTTGTATGCAGAGCTGGCTGCCTGCAGATCTTTGATCTTTTTTTTCCCCCTTCTTCAAGAATATGACTTTGTGAAGTAGTTGGTGCTGCAGTTTCAGTTTGTTGTTTTAAACAGTTCAGTTGCTATAAATACTCGTTCACTTTGATTTTCAATTGCCCTTGTAAGACAATTGTTTTCTTGTTGGATTCCCACTGAATAGATAGTCCTCCTTTCTTTTTCTTTTTTTAAAATGTTGTTAAAATAAAACCCCCTTTTTAGGCTTTTCTACAGCTCACCTCTTCCTGAAAAGATGAAATTTTTGCCCTAACCAGTGCTAATGACTGAAGAATTCTTTGCACTTGTGTTACGTGTTTCCCTTGGTTTTAATGGTGGCAAAAGGGGAGAAGGAAATGTCCTGACAGAGGCCATGCATGCAATCAAAAATATCTCCTGGACCCTTGTCAGAATTATTTGACAGAAATCTCACTTCATTCTCTTTTACTTTTCCTCCTTTCTGCATTTTTTTTTTTGCATTGAATGTAGAGTTGTTCCAAAAAATCTATTTCTGGAACCTTTTCTGTTGTCTGAGATATCAGTGGCCATGCTCCTGCAGAGATTCTTCCCCCTGTGAACTCCTTTGTGCACCCTGGGTCCTCTGTCATCACTGAGGAGGGTGCTTGTGGAAACCTCAGCTAAGGGCTGAAGAAGGGAAATTTTAGCTGTTTTTAAAACTCAAGTACCTTTAAGGTCCTCATGCCCTTCCATCCCCCTAAAGAAGCTCTCAGTTGTGTATCTAACATTGTAATTCACATATTTCCAAGATCTGTAAATTATACTTTTAATAGTATTATGCTTTAGGATAAATGAGCTTTTTGCTCTTTCAGGGCTCAGGATGAGGAACAAAATAAGAACCTTCATGAAACTCCAGCTAGGAGGAGAGAAGGGTACATCCTCTTGCTGTTTCCTGCCATGCCTTGCTATTACTGGCGTGTTCACATTTCTTTTGTTTCATCCCCTACATGTTGACTTTCATTCTGGAGCTCCTTTTTGTCTATTTTTCCCTCAGCTTCTCCCAGATGGAGCAAAGACCTTTACAAGTTTGAGGGACATAGAAATGACATGACCTGAATTAGGAAGGGGCCTCATCCTCCCACTTGTGTGAGCAGTGGTGGGGAGGCTTTGAACACACACATAAGGTGTGTGTTTATATAAATGTGTGTGGGGAACAAAGTGCCCTCCTCTGGGACATTTCCTCTTCCAGACAGTTTAATAACAGGAGCTGAGATTGTTCCTTACACCTCTGCTTCATCTTATCCCATGGTAAGACAAAGTAACAGCCAGTGAATTAATAAGTCCATGGTGCTTTATATTAGGCAAGTGCCAGTGCACTACACTGGCAATTATTTATTGGCTATTATTCAGTGCTTTGTACAGTTTTCATCTGCCTCATTAAAATTGCCTATCAATGACCAAAGGCAGCAGCACAGGTTTAGGATCATGAGTCACCCTTCAGTTTCCAAGGGGCTTCTCACCCACTAAGGTTTGTTTTCTGGTTCAGGGATTTTGATGAATTAGGGCCTAATAGCTGGGTGGAGCAGAGGGATTATTTTAGTAGTGATGAGTGCAGGTAGGGAAGCTTCTGAAACCGAAAGGAACGGCAGGCATTCCTGGCTAAGCCACTTAACTGATTAAAATGACCCAGTGATTCATTTAAATAAGAGTTTACTTGCTCAGGCTTGAAGTGCCTGGTAATAGTTGATCTTGACTATTTGTTTAATCTAATGTAAGTGACTTTCAGTGTTAGAACAAACAGCTGGTTTTACACCTGAAAGACTGTTGTTTAAAATAAGTTTAAATTACACCCCATAACTTTCCTTCTTATACGTTGCAGTCCTTGGCTAGAGAAGGCTTGGATGTTTCTTCTGCTTTAATAAAATGCAGAACTGGTGGCAGGGAATAAAGGGAGATAGTGGTGAACAGGAGTGGGACCACTTGTTCTGTGCTGAAGGAGAGTGCCCTGGCACCATGGATCCTATGAGAGGTTTGTGTTCACAGCCTCTTGTGATGGTCCCAAGACATAATCTGCTGTTCAGTTAAGAGCAGCAGCTTCTGCATTCATGCAGCAGCTGAGGATGTTCAAGGAGAAAAAGTCCTCTGGGAATTATTAAATTATTAAAGCCACCACTTGGACCAGGAGACTTAAGCAGTTGGGCAGTGCTGTCTGGTCCCATAGATGTCAGTGATCCACACTGCAAATCCTGCTCCTTACAGTATCTTCTGTTCCAGACATTCCCTGAGCTGTACAAATGAAAGGATCTTCCAAATCATTGACTGGAGAGCCTCTCTCATCTTTACCTCTTATAATGTGCAGCTGGCCAACCTTGCTTTTATCACTAAAGCCTCTTAAATGAGTCACTGGTGCTGCATGGCCGTGTGTTTCAGTGCCTTACAAGTCCTGCAGAGCCCACGAGAGCAGCTTTAGAGTGGTAGCTACCTGGCAGCATAAATCTCTCAGACATTAGCTGAAATCCAGTCCAGACAGAGTGGTGAATCCCAGATGCTCAAGTGCAGTTTGGCATGGATGTATTGTGCACATGGAAATAGGCCTGTGCTCCCAAGAATCCTGGTTTTCTCAGCTCATATGGGCTACACCTGGGCTCTGTTGACAGTGCAGCCATGAAGGTTCACAGGAACAAATCTCAGCTGTCACTTTGCTGTTTGTTCCTGGAAATGTGTGAGGGGTACTTTTGTTTCTTACGTTGGGAAACCTAAATGTTCCCCCAGGAATTGATCTGTCACATGAACAATCATTTGTTTGATTATTTTTAAAATTTCTTTTTAACATCAATAAATACATAATAGAAAAAAACAGAATGTTTTACAAGATTTGACTGTCTGAAACTAAGCCAAATATTAGAAATAGAGTAAAATTTGAAGTACTGCCTTAAAATTTAAATTAAGGAGCTGGAGATCCTCAGACATCTGTTCTTCCCTTTTCAGGTCACTGGGCAAAGGGTTGTACAACACTGTTTCTTTTGCCCTGTCTGGTCAACGAAATGCTCATTTTTGGTATTTTTTCATCCTGCATTTGTTGGTTTTCTAGTGTGGAATCTATGTTGTTAAAACTGGTAGAATAGTTCTGACACTTTTCATAATCATTTGTACTCAGATGATGAATTAAAAGTGGCTTCTGATTTGGTGTGTGCCTGTTGCACACTGTGATCAGCTCAGGAGCCATAACTGGAAATGCCATTTCTATCTGTTGAACAACGCAGCACTTCCATATCCCAGATCCATGAGGGCCAGGCTTCAGCATGAAGCCATGAGAGAATTTAACTCCTTTTGATACTAAAATCTTGCTTATATTAATGATTGAATAAATATCTTGTATGTGGATTATGGTTTGTTCTTGACCAAAGTGGTAATTTCCCCTAGAGGTAAAAGTTGCTGCTATCCATGATCACTTAAAGAGTTGACCATCAGTTTGACCATCAGTTCAGCAAATCTTCTGTGGGCCTGATTGTGACCTTGCCTAAATCAGTCACATATAACCTTTATAATGATAAATAACACTGTTGTTACTCCTGCTCATCCCAGGAGAAGGGAGAGGAGGATATCCTGCTGCTGTGGTGACTACCTGAGACATGAGCATGATGTATTTTCTAGGAATATTTCACTCTTGTGAAAAATGGCTTAAATTTCCTTTTCTGAGCTGTGTTGGGATCAGGATGAACCTGTCTGCATTTTGCTATCCAAGGCATTCCTTTCCATATTCATCTTTAGTTTCCTGTATGGCATTTCAAGCTTTTGAGCAATCTTGATTTCAGTAAAATTGAGCATTGCCTTTATCACTTTGAGTCTTACTTATTAACTTCTTCATCCTGCATTCACTGATGACAAGCAGGGCTCCCACTGACTTTCATGGTGCAGAGTAACGACCTTATCTATGGCTGGAGTAATCAAATTTAGTTTTCTTTTCAGGTACGTGCATGTCTTTGATTCTCAGGTTATCAGTTATGAGAAATTTCAAAATCTCTCTTAATCAGGATTAGTACAGCCAGGGACATATTTGCCAAGGTTCTGTTTTGAAGCACGTTTGCCAGTATGGGTGAAGGCAAGGTTTAATCTCCTTGGCAGTGTGTGACTTCCATAGAAAATGCTATGGATAACAAATATATATGGGTTGTAGTGATACTGATCTCTTATGAATCATTAGTGTGTCCCACCCGCTTATTTTATTTAAACCATTGAAGATTAATAAAAGAGTTGTGGCTTTTAGTGCAGTCATTGTGGACTGCGCTGGGGCTAAAATTCTGGTGGCAAAATTCCTGAGCTAACTGCTTTCCACTCTCAAGTTAAATTTTAAAAACCATTATGATGATTAATCCTGGCTAATTATTGTTGTCATGAACACTAAACCAAATGTGGGGCCTCCAGACTGTCTCATGTCATGCTGCCTCATTGATTATTTTATTCCCTCCTTGAAATATGTTCTGGGAAGAGTAGCAGACTGTAGTCTTCATGACATGTCCTCAAGTGCTCTGGGAGTTAAACATCAATTTCTATTTACATTTAATGAGCAAAAAAATTAAAACAAAAGGTCCAAAAACCAGAATAAACATAATCATCTAGGGTTCCAGAGCCTGGATGCCATGGTGCTTGTGGCTTGCATAGTTTGTGGCTTGTAGCACATATGGGGGAGGAAAACAGCTGAAACATTTCTATTGGAATCACATACCAATATAACCAGATGGAACGTGCACTGCAACACATTTCTTTCACCTTTCAGGGCTCAATCAGAGTAGCCCATGTTCATCCTTCTGCTCTCAGTTATAATTCTGTGTAAAGAGTTCTGGGCGAGGCTCAGGTTGAATTCGAGTATTTTGTTGCTGCCTTGGTCAATGAGATGATGCTGCAGTGGAGAATGAACTGTTCTTTCAGCAGCAGAGATGTGAGAATAAATAAGGTTTCCTGTAATGTAGTCATTATCCTAATGGACTAATTCTCTGTAGTGACTTGAGACAATTTTCTTTTCTCATTTCCTGCCTTTTTTTTTTTTTTTGTGTGTGTGTGTGTGTGTTTTGGGTTTTTTTCGTTTGTTTTGTTTTCTTTTCTTTCACCTTCCCTGCCTCCTCCTCATCCTTGTTCTACTTTTCTGGATGTCTTTTAACCCTCCCTCTGTAATTCTCAGGACATTTTATGTGTTTGCAGTCAGACATTGCTTCTGCTCATACTCAGGCCCCTCCATTTCACTTGGATCCACCAACGCTGTGGATAGTTGGCTCAGGAACATGATCCCCTAAAGCTTCACAGCACTGCTGACACACATTCCTCGGAGTTTTGCTACAAATAAACTTGATTCAAAAACTCAGGAGGGAATGTGGTGATGCACCATTCCCCTGCTGTGTCTGGAGCAGGTTCTCCATTCTTGGGAGAGCCTTGTGGCTGCAGGAGGGCTGCCTCTCCTGTGGGTGTTGGTGTAATCACAAGGGCTAAAATTGTATATTAGGTGGTGGAATTTGATCTGCAACGTGCAGGGGCAGATTGTAATTGTGGCACACTGAGGAGTACGCCTGTCAGATTTGCATGTCAATATTCCATTGCTTGGGAAATGTGTAGGACATGGATTGAAATAGAGCCTTGGGGAAACTGCAGTTTTGTCCAAAGAAATGAAGAGATATTAATTTCGTATAATTGCACACATCTTTTAGGAGGTGCAGCTCTGGAACAGGATCCAGTGTTTTCTTTGTCAGGTCCTGTCAGTAATGGCAAATCAATCGCAGTGCACAAACTTGAATTTCAGCTGGTAGATCCAGTCTCCATTGCACCTGTGCTGTTCCTTCAGCCCTCTAATTAGAATATGGCCCACTGAGTTTATGGTTTTTAAGGACAAGCATGAAACATAGAACACTTGAGTAAAAAAAATAAAATTCAAGTATGAAAGTTCAGTTTATATTAATAATTTGTATGCATATGCTCTCCAAATTAAACATTTGCATGTCCTCTGGGACCCCTGTAAATTAGGCAAACAGCAGAGGTATATACTGCAGTCTTCCATAGAAAAAATGGGTGGAAATCCAACTCTGGTTACTTAACAGGGTGGCTGGTACAGCAGGGCATCGTTATTAGGCATCTTTATTAGTTTGCTACTAATAGGAGCAGTAATGGGAACCAGATCAGAAAAATACATTTCTTTGACTAAGCAAAGGATGTAACCTCAACTTTAATATATGGATTATTATAGTGAAGCTGTTAGCTATCTGTCATCAACCAAATAGCTATTTAGCTGATCAGAGAAAAATAATTAAATCATCATAGTGTGAAAACATCTGAAAAAAATTATGCCTAAAACCTAAAATGTTTTCCTCTAGACAGCAGACAATAGGCAGGTACTCCTTGGGAAGACTAAATTGTTTTCTACATTGTTTTCATGAGAAAGTCGTTACCAATTCTTGCTACTCAGCTTTTCATGGTCAGAACACTTTCCTCCAGACTGAGAGGCACATCCTTGAAGTGGAATCTGTGGCTAAAAACCTGACATTTCCCTTCAGCCCTCACTACAGTGCTGGTGGCCATTTGCAGAAGTTTGGATCCTACCACAGGCCCTTCCTGGGCCCAGGATCTTGACTAGTCAGTGTTCAAACCACATTATTTCACCCCAGGGTGGTACCAGTTAGTCCTCAATGTCTGTGTGAGAGCTCCTGAATTCTCTGCCTTCTTCCTCTCCTTCCCATGAGCAGCAAAGCCCTCTGAGATAGATAGGGGCTGTGTGAGGAAGAGGAGGAGGCACCAGGCACATGGCTTCAAGAAATGAGTCTGCCGCCTTGCAGGGTGTTACCTGTTGCTGCTTAGTAAGTGTTTGTTTCTTTTCAACACTAATCTCTCTCAAAATATTTAACTCCAAAACCTTGGAGGCTTCCAGAACAGAGAGAAACTGGCTGAGCCAGCTCAGGGCAGGCTTTGCAGCTGCCCTTTCCTGGGAAGGGGGTGCATGGGAAAAGCCTGCTTTTGGGAAGATGTGCAATAGGATATTACTTCATTTCTCTCTGGAACAACTCCTCCTGAATTCAGTCTGTTCCAGCTCCATGTGCTGCAGTCTCAAGGGAAGGATCAAGCCCTAGAAGTTGCTCTTTATTTTTTGCAGTGCTTTTCTTTGCTCACCCAGGGTTATGGGGCCTTGCTCTGGGTTCCCACTTGGGCTGGCACATCTTGTCAAACTCAAAGCAGGAACAGAGGACTTGCCCAGTTCCCAGGCTGACCCTGCCCATGCCTCCCCTCAGCCCTTCTTGATCAGCACTGAAACCTGAAGCTGTTCGACCATCCCTTCCCTGACCCTTTG
This sequence comes from Melozone crissalis, assembly GCF_028551555.1. Classification (NCBI taxonomy): domain Eukaryota; kingdom Metazoa; phylum Chordata; class Aves; order Passeriformes; family Passerellidae; genus Melozone; species Melozone crissalis. The sequence goes on from NW_026535785.1 coordinate 5,423,956, forward strand.
TCCTCCAGATCCCCCAAAGTGCTGACCCCTGCAGCAGTTCCTGTCCTGCCTGCTGCCCCCCATGCACAGCCCAGCCTCCTCCACCACCAGCTTCATCTGCTCTCCTCTTCCCCTCCTACATCTCGTGTAATGACTTCAAAACCCTTCTCCTGCCCGATTCTTGCCCCTGGCTGTCGTCTCACCGCCTCCTCTGCCTCCACATCTTTATGGATGATTCAGCTGCATTTCAGCCCCATGATCAAGCAAAATGGATGGATGGGGGCACAGAGGAGCCCGTGACGTGGCTTTGCTCTAATCTTAGGTTTTCCCTGTCTTTGCTCCTTTGTTTGTGGTTACCCCTTACTGAGCTCCTGAGATTTCTAACACAGATGATAAATTAGGACAGTGGGGACTGTAAAAGATAAGGTAATAACAGAAATGAAATACCAGGCCAGGATTTTAGCTGAAGTAAATCAGCTGCTGATCTAAACCAGCTGGGGATTTGGCCCATGCTAAAATGAAACTATAGGATACGAAGAATCCATATAATTATTCCCCAAAGAACACTTCTGTCATGGTGCCAGACTGATGTTTCTATTCTTGTTTTTAAAATGATGTATTTTAGAAAGTGATTGTCTCACGATTGCCCACCTGTGGTCACAATATTGGTTCTTTCAAAAGTGAACATGCCAAGTCCTTCAGGCACTCAGCAGTGCCTCTTGAAATGGCTCCCTTCAGCACCTGGAGTTTCTCTTAAAACCTGCTAATTCCAAAAAGAATCAAGGCCCACGTTCCTTTCCCTGCCTGGGTCTCGGCAGCAGCAGAACTCTGCGCCTCAGAGTCTCACGGTTCAATTCTGCCTGAAATTCCAGATTGTGCTGTTGAGTTATTCACCTTCCTGCAAGCCCCCTTCAGTGCTGAGCTGTTAAACCCAACCCTGTGCCCGGCCTGTGGCTGGGTGCTGTGCTGGGGAGATTTGTAGTTTTGGTTTGTGTGGTGTGTCTGTGTGCACCCAGCACAGAACATTCAAGAATGGACTCCTCTATTTCTTTCAAAATTTGGTGGAAGGTAGTAGGTTGCTCCCTTCTGTTTTCAGGAAAGATGGCATTGATCATTATATCCAATTTCAGTCATTTTTTTCTCAGCTCCAGTTTATTTCTGTGTTTGCTACCTTGCACGACCAGGAGTGAACCTGAAATCTTGAACTCGTGAGTTCTGTGTGTGTGTTGTGAGTGCTATGAGAGCTGGGCTTTCTAGAAGGCAGTCTGAAGTCTCCTATTGCTTGTGATCTCTATCAAAATGTAAACCAAGGAGATAGTCCTTACCAATCATTAACAGCAAGGCTGGCACAAAGGGCTAAGTCTAGTAATCATACTAAAAAGAAATAAATTAATAACTCTCACTGTAGTCTTAGTTCAGCCTCACCAGCCATGACATGTCCTTTCTTGCACACAGCAATGAAAATAGACCCAAGTACTGAAAGAGAGAGAAAAAAAAAAGAAATAAAAGAAAACCCAATTTGTTCCCTATTAAGCTTCTGAAAAGCTTAAACCCATTTCTATTCCAGTTAGTAGCTAAGTGAAAATGTAACTGCTTTATATATTTCACTAGAATTAAACTTAAACCTACAGAATTAGGTTTATTAATTTCTGTCAGTGCTCAATGGGGAAATAAGAGTGCCCATTCATTAAGGATACACAATTACTGCAGACAAAAATGAAGCACAGTGCTATTAACCATAATAAAAATGTTGAACACTGTGGAAATTTTCATTAAATAGAATCTATTCCTTATATGACTCTACTTAATCCTTTCTGTCTTTTTCCCCCCTTTGTGTTCTCCAACTAATTTTATTTTATTACTTAGCTCTTATGTATGTTTCTTAATGTAATTATGATTAAATATTTTTAGTAGTAAACACTATTATTTCATAAAAAAAAAATCTGTCCCCACACTTACTTCAGCGAAAAGTGGTCTTTGGAAAACAATACCAGCATTAAGTAGTTTCATTATTATTATAGCTCATGAAGATAAAAAAAAGAAACCTACAGAAAATAAAAAAGAAAACAGTATCAGCCATCCACTAAAGTAGGGCTGACTTTGTGGAGGAGATCCTTAGGTGGAGCACCCAGGTGGACCAGAATAAATCCATTGAAATCAACTGAAATCGGGATGGTTATTGTGGCTGAAGAAAAATTAAATAGTGAATAAATACAGAATGTGTTTAGATTTGCTAAAAGCATTTAAACTAAAATAATTATTTATAACAAATATATTTTCAGATTTTCATTATCTCCACATAACACTTTGAGAAATCACTGATCCCTCATGTGGAATTCTTTGAAGGAAACCATATGTCATCTGAGGGACACAGCTTTAATTGCTTGGGAAGGATCATCAGTTAGTAACTATGATATGGATTAGCTGATGACTTTAGCTCATGAAACTCTATTGAAGCCAATGGGATTATGATCATTTCTAATAAAAAAAGACTTATCTCCAGTTGAGTTAAAAATGAATGTGACAGTGCCTGGTTGAGTGGGTGACCTGTATTTCTTGCATAGAAGTAAATGAATAATAAATAACTATGCCCTGTTGATCAAAGATATTTATTTAACCTGAGGGCTACATTATTAAAGACCTCCTCAGGAATGTCAGAGGAGATTTTGCTCATGTTCTTGTACTCCAGGGTCTTGGGCAGCTCTCAGACTGTCAGCACAGGGCCCTCAGCTCCTGCTGGTCTGTAGGTTTGGGGAATAAGGTCACAGAGAGATTTGGATCCCCAGTGTTCCTGTTAGGCTCAGGAGATGCTGGATCTGAGGGCTCAGACTCAATTTTTGCTTTGGATGATAGGGATCATTCCCAGAACTCACTGAGCTGAGCATTGTCATTATTTTGGGTTAGCACTTGCTTCGGAGCTGTGCTCCAGACTTTGAGGGGCTGCTCCCTCAAGCATTTGGACTTTTTTTTTTTTTTTTTTTTGGTCTGGGATCATTTAAATGATAAGTCCTGATATAGCAAATTAAGAAGATAGACTTGAAACTAAGTGACTACACTGTAAATGAGCCATGTGGAGCAAGTTACCTCTCTCTGGACAGAAACATGGACCTTCTGGAAAAAACCTGGGCTCTTTTCTGCTGCTCACAGCTCCTGGTGAGGGCCTGCAGCTGGCTCACTGTAGTTTTTGTTTGTGCTGCTCAGAGGATGCAATCAAATGCGAGCATGAAAGATTTTTGACCAACCAAGTGCTTTGTAGGGACAAGTGACTCTTGTGCTCACGAGTAAGGTGGTCTGAATGTGGCCATTTGCACTTGGGAAGAGTTGCATCAAAAGCCTTTTCAGACTTGGTAACATTGGTTATTTATAGATCTTTTTCTTGGATGACCTGATTGATGATATGCAGATGGTCAAGGGGGCATTAGATTATTCTAAAGCCTTATTGTGCCCAGGGCTGTTTGAAGTCTAGTTGCTTATTTCTCTCTATTAATAGCACCTTTCAGTTTGGGCCTTGGTTGCTGGCTTGGATGTTCTGACAGCATCTGTTTCTTTATCCCATCTCACCAGAGATCTGAATAGGACACTTGTTAGACTTCCTGGCATTTAAGTACTGGAAAAGAAGGCACCCTGAGATAGAAAAGATGGGAAACCACCATGTCTGTCCACCTCCACATTCACCAATAACACAGCACAAAACTCAGTTTCCATGATTTCAGTGTTCCTGCTGTAGGACTCATGTCCTCTGCAGTTGCAGCTCTGAACCAGAGAGAAATGGTCATGACCTTTCTAGTTCTTGGATTTAATAATGGAAGAAGTGAGGTGTGGAAACATGTAGATGGATTACAGCCAAAAGAGACTGTTTTCTGAATAGACCTCAACTACTTAGCTTTCAGTAAACAGCTTTAATACAGGACAGTAAAAACTGCCTATGCACTTATTACCTTGGTATGGTTAACTAGGCAGAGTGTAACCACAGAAATATGAGTGCATTTCAGTAAACACACAAAATGGCTTCATTTTCAAAGTACAGTAGTTCCCTTAGGTATTCTAAAATCTATTCTTCTGTAGACAAATATTCATTTTCTTTCAGCATTAATTGTAGCATTGTTGCTGATAATGTTTCCTGCATTATACTCAGCTGCCTCATACTGTGGATAAGAGAAATCAGACTGAGAGCAAGAACAGAAAATACTACGATTGCAGCTGCATCTCCTGGGGAAATTATTTGCCATTTCAAATGTCATTCAGCCTGATTCATTATTAACGGGGAGTACAAGACACCTCCTGCTTGAAAACTGGTCTGCACAGAAATGGCAAGCTGGTTTTATTGTTGCTGTCCTGATGATGTAACCTTATCAAAATATGTGCAGGTTCTGTTTTGTCTCCACTCTAAGCATAACCTTTGGTATCCTGGGTAGTGGCTAAATTAATCCGCTCCCTCAGAACAATGCAATTTCAAACACAACAAACCCCTCCTGTTGTTAAAGAACATTTATCTGCTTTACTTTCATTTGCATTTTCCATAAATTGAGTAGCAGGAAGTGTGAAACACCTGAAGTTCAAAGTCTCTGGAATGCACAGATGTTGATTTTCATTATAGACTCCAAAGATTGGCTCCTAAGCAACACTGCAGAGATTTTTGTGTAACTTAACCACCTTCCATTCGTGTGCTGGGACTCTGGGAACTCTCCAAACAGCAATACAGCAGATTCCTGGAGGACTGGGAATGACTAGTGTGCCAGAGTGAGAATTGAAGTTATTGTCAAGTAACCTTTTGATTATCTGGTGGGATATTTCCTTAGTCTGATTTGGTTTCTTTTTAAAGATAAAGATAAAAAATAGCAAAATGCTTTGGTTCTTTTGCCATACCTCTACCCAAAGATGTGTGAGTGCGTTGGTGACTCAAACTGGCACTTGCCCTTCTCTTACTTTTGTATTTATAATTCACAGCAGCGTGTGCACTGCGTGCTCCCACAGCTTTGCTTGTGCTGCCTGCTCAGATTTTCTCCTCTGACATGAAATAAGGGATGCAGCTGCCCCCACACACATCCACTGGGGCTGGACCTCTGGGGATTTCAGGAGTTTTCCCTCCTGAATTGTTCACACAGCATCTTGTGATATCTTTGTCTACACCCCTATTTGGGAAGCAGATCGGTGCCTGGGTGAACCTGGGTGAGGTATTTTATACTTTGTGTTGTGTAGAGCAGTCTTGCTACAGGGATTTAGAAGGGTATAAATTTATAAGACTGGAGCTTTTCTTTTGTGCACAGCATGGAAAGATGACTGTTTAACGTGTGGGTTCATGTACAAATAATAATATGTGATGTTTTCTGCAAGAACCATCCAACACAGGTTCTGCACAAAATTTGCTTCCCTTTAGCAAAGGGGAAACCTTGGTTTAAAATTCCAGTCCTCCCTTTGCCATCTACACCAACTCAATCAGCAAACTCCATCTTGGCTAAAGGTGTTTAAAGTTGTATATCATTGTTTAATGTCTACTGAGTGGAAAAATTGTCTTGTCATCCTGCAGCTTTGCCTCTTTTCCTCTGTGGAAGGAGATATTCAAATTGAAGCATTTGGATTGTAGTTATAGGGCAAATAAAGCAAGTCACCAGTAGCACGTATTTGTGTACCTCCATCTGAAGATTAAACTGTTTCAAATTGCCCAGCACATCATGTGTAGATCTAATGTGAATACTGTGTTTGAATTGACTAATACTTTTGTAGAAAGGGGGAGAAGAAGACAGAACCAAAATCCCACTGGGGCATCATTAATTAATATTTCCCAATTTTCCATTCTTCTCTTTATTGGAGACTTCCAAAGGCCGATTTCAAGCAAGATAGAGACAAAGTTGCTTTGTCATTAACAGCAATGTTAAACTGTCTTCTTCACACCTCTTATCAAACCCATGTCTTCATGAGGCAATGAAAAAATCCCTGCAAATGCTTCTGAAGGATTAGCAGAGGTGTGAAATCTCACCTTGCATAAGCAATATGTTTTGCTCTCTTTGTCATTTCTGTGTGATTTCGTGGTTGTGAGTATTGACTTTTCCTGTCAGGCATTCAGGCAGTAGATGCTGACAGATGTCTGTATCAATCATCAGAGAAGTCTTGAGGATGTGACCCATGCATTGAGAGGAGATAGAGCCTTGTATTGAATTATAGCCAAGAAGCACTCAACAGAATTGTGGCCAGGTCAACTTTGCACTGCTCTGATCCTCAGCAAGTCATTCAGCCCACTTTATCCAGAGGGTCTGCATCCCTGGGAACCAGCACACCACACAACAATTGTTTATTCTTTAACTCTCAAAGCAAGGACAGTCTTTCCTTTATTCAGTGTAGCCAGAGCTGAGCTCCATTAAAATTCATGAACATTGGTGGATAAATTTCTTCAGTTCGAGAAGGTGATAAAAATGGTGAGTGCAAGCAAGTTTGCATACTTGTCCTTTTCTTTCAAAACCTTGTAGTGATGATCTTGGCTACCTCGCAGTGCTGTGCTGTTAAATCATCCAACAGGGAGTGATGCAACACCAGACATGTGCAGAACCTGCTTGAGTGGCACACAAAATTGCTGTGCTAGTTCATGGGGATGAGTCAGAGGAGGAAGTCGTTGCAAGAGTATCTCACAAAGTATAAAGGATCTGAGGTAAAAAATGTGAAGAAGAGTGTTAGGGATGAGGATGCTGGATCTTTATATACAGATAAAATAGTGCTGAAATGCTGATGAAGTGAACATCATTTCAGAGCACATGAAACCTACAATTTACATCAACTAAATGTGAAGAGGGAAAAGAACAAACACGAACCATTATGGAAACAAGTTCAGCCATATTTGTAAAGAAGCAAATCTTGTGATGGCGCGTGCACATATTTTAGTGCGTGCTCTGCAGTATGAGAACATTTACTTCTACTTGAAATTCTGCAATTTGCGTATTTGTTCTGAGCAATAATCAAAAAAAGAGCTAGCTTATGAAGTATTTGGCCATCAAGTTTTTCTCTGTGGATGATGGTCTGCAGTTGGAGGGGCTTCCTGCAGTAAGTGCAGAGGGTATCTAAGGCCAACTCCTGCTACAGACACATCTCAGTTCAGGTCTTTTTGGTCAATGTTGTTCTGAAAGGGTTCAGTTGTTCTGTGTCACTCAATGGACTGATGGTTTGGTGTTGGCTGCTGAGGACCCAAGTCACATATGCCCTTGCCTGTTCCTCTTGTTTCAGTTGCTGTCAGCAGGCTTTGCACCAACCTTAGAGACTCTGACCTGAGCAAAAGTATAATTTGTTTTTCTTCTATCACTTTCTGTAGGGCAAAATCACCTCCTATTTGGTTTTTGTTCATTGTTGCTAATAAGGCATTCACAAATCCTTCTTTATTAAAGGAAACTGAGGACTGGTATGTTCCAAGTGACATCAAGCTGGAAGGAATCAGTTACATTCTTTAGAATGTTGGAGAGAAATATTGACATTATCAGGATTACCAAAATCTCCTGAGAATATTTTTTTAAAACAAGTTTATTTTATAAATGTAAAACATGGTATCAGTTTCTGCAATATGGGATATTTAAGAGTCCTACAAAATGTTAATGCACTTTTTTAATGTGACTAAGAAAACTGTGGCTGGGTTCAGTTTCTTTCTCAAAAGGAAGAGATAACAAAGCAAAGAGATTCCTGCATTTCTGGAAAAATGAGTAACAGTAATTTTCAAAGCATACTACCAGGTATTGTGTGAACTATCTGTGTCTGAAATATATGTGAATATTTTGTGAATTCTTAATTTTTTTTAAAAAAGTTGAAGACAGGAGACAAGCCAAAATTTTTTTACAAGCATCTCAGGTATTACCTACAACCAGAGCAATTGCAGGAATAGTGGTTCTAACCTAAAGAGTGTTCCAATTTTTGTCACATCAAGTAAAATTAGACAAATAGCAAAGGATTAACAGAATGTTTTCAGAAAATTGAAATTAAAATAGTAAAAGCTTCCCCACTTGGGTTTGTTTTTTTCAGTGAAGTAGGAGAATACAATGAATTTTTGTTTGCTGGCTGAAAAATCAGAACTAGACACAAGAAGCTGGATAATATTAATGGACCAAAGAGATGAGTTTTTCTTTCAAAGTTTAAAAAATAGGTTCAATGTAATAGACCTGAAAATAATCTACTTTTGGGAACCAGGGTGTTTGTAGTATATCAGATAAAATAGCTCTCTTGGAATTTTTTCCTGTGGTCACATTGTTAAAAAGCTTTTAAATTTATGTTGTTGTTTTGGCAAAAAATATGAAATTGATGAAAAATTATGGCTGACAATGCAAGTTGGAATGAATAACTACACATATATGTTGATTTTAGCTGTTGATTTTGAATAGCAATAAATCTAGAATTCTACCAGCTCAACTTAGGGGAGGCTTTCAGCACAGTCAACCACAAAATGCAGTTGAACCACTCACAGAGCATAATTAGAGCAGATGCTGGTATAACATCCAACTGCTGTTCACGCTTTATTATGTTAAATCCTGCCTTTCCTGTTTATTTGGGGTTTTTTTTTCTTCCTTCCCTAATACTTACCAAGACAGCTTTTAGAAATTCCCCACAAAACCCAGAAGGACCTTGTTATTTTGTTCCAGGAGCAGCCTAGAATAGTTTTTTGAGTGTCTGTGTGTTCTGTACAGTGTATTTTAAAAAGAAAAGCAATGTTTTCCTAGTATTGAGGCATATATATCTAGACAACATCAAGAACCCTTATGATTTAATTAAGGTTGCACCGAAAATTCAGGTTTATTCCCGGCTTTTTGCCTTTGATTTGGCCTGACATGTTACTGCTTTTCTGCTATTCCCTCTCCCAAACTTCTCTTTTTGATTGTAAATGAAACTGCAGGGAGATGGAAACTCCTTCTCCAGTATCTTGTGAAGCCGAATAGGATCTTAGCGTTGGTTGAGACATCAGGTCAGTATTGTGATATAAATAAAAAATAAACAGAGCGAACACAAGTTGAGGGGAGTCATGAATTCATCTCACTGAATACAAACTGGAGTTGTTTTTCTTTTTTTTTTTTTTTTTCCTGGATTTATTGCAATGGTTTGAAATGAAATTCTCTAGCTGACAGAAGATCATTCAGCATTAGCTATTTAAAAACTTTCACTGAAATGGAGTGAAATAAGTTTGTTATTTATGAAGTTCATCTTACAAGTTCCCAATTTGGTGAAAACTGTTTTATTTTGCTTCACATTTGAAACCTGCAAATAGCTGAGTTAATTTAACTAAAATGAGCATTCTCAAGATGACCTGTAAAGGGGAAAAAAATCCAACCCAACTGTACTTTAATCTAGAAACCATCAAAGCCTTCTTGACACATGTATTATTGTAGGGCTCAGAAAAAATAAACAGTTTATGAAGAAGATTAAGAGAGAGTTTGGATTTTGCTTTTGACATATCTTGTCTCCAAATCTTAGCTGAGGATTTATTAGAACACTATCATGTCAAAGCTACCTCATTTATATGATAACACATCTGTAATGTTTTACAAGTGCAGCAGTCCTCGTTCAGAATGTTGCTCTTTAAGTCCTAAATTACAGTACCTGGAGAGGTATGCATAATTATAGTGCATGTTAGCAAATGATAGGATGCATTTTCCCCTAGGCTCTCTGCATTAATCATCAGCAGAGTGGGTGCAATAAAATCATAATTGCTTCTTCAAAAGTTATAATCTAACTTATACAACTTTAAGTTAGTTGTATGGCAATACGATATCGGCTGTCACGGAGCAAGCCCGTTTCCTTCATTTCCTTAAAATTAAGGTAGTGCTGCTCGGTGGTGAACTGTAATTAGCATCATTTTCATTTACACATTTGGGTTTTAGATCCTGAGTGAGTGCATGATGGTGTAAGCTCCAAGCTTGATGAAACGATGCTGATTTACATGAGCTGAGGGCCTCTGGGCTGATCTCTGCTTATTTGTTGGGCTGCCTGCACTCACTTGGGTGGATGATTAACCTCTTCTGTCTCCTTAACTAGCCATTGTAGCTGAAAAAAAGGACAGTGTTAAGGAAAGGGGTTATTTTACATAAGAATCCCGGTTTATACTCCTCAGATTGGGTGTGGGATTCACCAGAGGAAGGTTTTGCTGCAGAGGGCTGAGCTGGTCCCGTGCAGCTGTGCCAGGGAGCAGTTTGGCACCTCCCTGGCTCCCACCTGCCTGCTCAGGTAACTTCCCTGGCTCAGCTCTGGTGATGCTTTGACCTCACGGTGATTGAACTCGGAGATGTAACCTGGCAGGAAACTGGATCCCTGCCCTCTCCCTGGTGGAAGAGTTTCGTGCTGGTTTTGCTTCCTGAATTCACTCATTTTCTTGTCAGATGAACGCCAGTGACCCCGTGTGAGGCTGTGTAATAGGTGAGTGTAGGATGGAACCAGTTAAAGGTACTCACATCAGCTGTCATGAAGCCAAGCCTACAATCAGAGATCAAAGCAAACCTTTAATTATTTAGGAAACATCACTGATGTAATCAATACACGTTACAAAAACAATTGTTTCACTCCAATTCATTGCCTCTTAGGCTGATACATACACACACACAGAGGCATGACATGCATATGTATGCACACATGTGTGTATATTTGTATTTATATACACGCATATAGACACACACACATAAAATGAGGTTTTCATTCTTTGAAATTTGGCCAATTTTCCATGTGGTTGCAGCAGCCATGTGTCAGGACATGTCTACAGGGCCTATCTGAGACCCAAGGGACTCAGAAAGCTAATGGATATGATAGAAAAGCAAGTTTTTTCAGTTTTGCACAATCCTATTCCTTAAGATCAGGTTGGTAAATTAAGATCTGAACCTACACATTGAAGGCTGGATCCTGCAAACAAGGCCTCCTGGCCCCAATCCAGTAAAGCACTTAAATATATGTTTTAACATTAGGTGCATGTCTTGTTATGGTATGACTTCAAAGGGTCTTATTTTGCTTAAAATTAAGCACATGCTTAAACACGAGGTTGTGTATTTGAATGAGCCGTATCCAAATGGCTGAGCCGCACAGCTCAGCACCTTGCTTCTTCCCTGAGCAAATAGCATCACAAAGAAAAGAAACAAACAGAACAGAAGCCTCCACCTTTTCTAGAGCACTTGCATTGTTGATTTCTAGCTAATTTGCACAGAAACAGAGCAGCTCACACTGGTTTCGTTTAGCACTGGGTGCTCACCATGGCAGGCGTTGCAGCATCGCGGTCACCGCTGCTTTCAGAGCTGGCAGGTCCCCTCTGGGATGCTCCATTGCTCCTTTGCTGACCACAAAAACCCAGGCTGTGGCCATTTCCCCAAAATCCAGAGGGCAGAGGGTGTGCTAAGGTGCATCCCCAAGCTGTAGCTCACATGCAAGTTGTGCTCAGCCACTGCTGCCACCCAGATTTGTTTGCCCTTTCTGTGATTCCGGCTTCATGGGCACGGCAATTAAGCATTTAATACTTGATTTGCATGAGATTAAGCTGCACGCTTGTGAAATGCAAGCTGCTGCTAAACACCCTTAAAAGGGCTTAGAAGCATCCAAAAATAATGTGTTTCACACCAAGTGAAGTATTTGCTGAAGTGCAGAAAATGGGAAAAGTTCCTCTCCACACTTTTATCTTCAGTTTTTGAAAGAAACTGTCCTTAAAGATACTAGGCTGTCTCCCTTTTGTGCAAGAAATGCAAAATATAATAAATAGAGAGTAATATCCTACCAATCAAAGAATATTTACTTAATTTTCTAGAGCTTTAAACTTTCCTGCAGATCAGAATTTTGTTTCTCTCTCCAGCTTGCTGGTGTTAATAACCAATACTGTTAAGCAACAAAATTTCTGAGAGTTAAAAATAGGCTTTCATTAGCTAAAATGTACCATGCAGTTGTGCATTTAAATGCCACGTGCAGTTTGGGGAAAATAATCTTAGAAGAAAAAAAGAAGAAAAAGGATTGACTTCATTTTTGTACTATGAAAACTTGGTGTTAAATTATTTTAAAATGCACCCCACGTCACAACAAGCTGCTGTGTATCAGGTCACACTGCCTCCTCCAAAATCAGGCTTATCTTTAAATTTTCCTTTCATAAACATTTGGCAAATATAACATCAATTTAAGCTGTAATGACTACATTTAATTTTCATTTTAAATTTATTCTGTTACTATATATTGGTATCCTGATGCCAAGTCAGCCAGCCACAGGTCTGTTTTTCATTTATGCATTGAACTTCTTTAGGTTAGACATGCTCAAGAGTCCTGGTTTAATGCATAACCCTAATTATAACTTAGAATTAAGCTACTGCTGACTGCAGCATTTTAGGCAGGGGAATCAAAGAATGTATCTAATGAAAAAAAACACAACTCCACCCCTCACTAGTACCTTATCTTTATACATTTTTTTATGTTCCTTTTTTTTTCTTTTTTTTTTTTTTTTTTTTTTTTAGATTGAGTGCATAATACAGCTATAAACCAGCAGTTTAGATAATATAGTCAGCTTGTCAGTTTATATATGTCTACTCTGAGCTTAAGGGTTTTCTGTTTGCTTTGAATTGGGCCTCGCTTCTTATTAAAATGCTACAGGCTTTTAAGAGATTGTAGTATCACAGACCAGTGATGGCTCAACATTCTAATATATCATTATGTTGGACCTATATCTGTGCACTCTAAAATTGCATTACTGTTTAAGATGGTTGAAATATTTTTGCAAAATGTTTGGTTTTGGATGAAAAATGCCTTTTCAGCCATGCAGAACTTTGATGAGGAAATTCTTAGAATATTCTGATGAAAATGGCTTTGGGGTTTTTTTTATGGAGAGACTAAAAATGCAATTCAGAGCACTGTTCAATTACAATAAAAATACTGGGGTTTCCCCACATTTTTACAGGGAGCGAAATATTTTTAAGGACAAGTTCTTGTGGTCACTTCAAACTTGTCTGAATTTCATGTATTGGATTGGAACATTAGGAACTCAATGGACAGGAAAGGCAGGGTCTTTTCATTTGGGTCTTTACTCCCAAAATAAATCTGTTCTTATTAATAGAAGCAGGTTTTTAGAGGGGGAGATGATTAATGATGAACCATGTTGCATGGGTCAGAAGGAAATATGGCCTGTGGAGATGCCACCATCACCAATAAGACCAGGAAGAACCTGATGGGCCAGTGGGAGCATGGTGCTGCAGTGGGACTGCAGGATGGGGTGACGAGCTGGGATCAGAGCAGCACCACAGGAACACCTCTGGTATTTTGTGTATTCATTGCACAAAGACAAACCTCTCAGTGAGAGATGGAGAGCAGGTGAAAGCCATTGCAAGCCTTTCTGCTGTCCCTTTCCCCACAGTACTTCCCTGCTCTCTAAGAACCCTTGAAGATCCTGCACCTAATTCTGCTCATTTTCTCTGGCTTCATTTGAAGGTAACACCTCAGTTTCCTTAGAATGAGTCCAGATGTGTGCTGGGCTTTGTGGCTGCAGTGAGAATGCTTTGCCATTGGAACATGAGAGTGCGTTTTCATTCCTGTGACAGTTCTTGTGCCTGCCTGCCGTCTCCAGGAGGCTCGTCAGCGAGAGTTAAACACTGCGTGATAAAATACCAATGTTTTTCTTCTTTGGGGACAGGGAAAGGGAAAAAATTCTGGGTTTGTACTAACATTCCACTTGTTCTGCGTGGGCATTCAGCTGTACTGCCAGGAGCTGGGAACGTTTACAATCCTGGTGTAAATGAAAGCAGACAGAAGCAATGGAGAAACAGGCTGTGCAAGCCTGGGGGCTTGTCCATGCACAATAGTAGCATCAGTTCAGCTGCAAAATCCATTTAGCTGAACCAGTGTATGTCTCTGATTGGACACACTTAAATTGGTTTATAACCAGCTTACATCAAATTAGTTTAAATCAGGAAGTTACCATAATAGCTGCATCAACCCGTAATTGTCTAATTTGTGTATAGGATGGTCACAAACCAGTTGCCTCTCCTCCGTGCAGGCTTTTGCACTGCTTTAGATAATTTAAAAACTGTTAAACCAGCAAAACTTTTGTCTGTAGACAAGCCCTAAAGCCCAAAGTTTGTGTGAGCTGGGACAGGGAGTGAGCAGGGGCTCTGTGCTGGCTCTGTGCTGCAGCACATGCTCTCAAAGCCAGTGGAAAAGGAGATGACAAAGACTTTAAAGCAAGAATGGGACACAAGACACTAATTTTCCAAAACAGTTTATTGCTCTATATGATGGAAAAGCATGAGGTAAAGAAATTGAGGACTCCTTGCTGTGACCCAGGGGTTTTTATGAGCTGTGTTCACAAGCATGGAGAGGTCAAAGGGAAGCTGTCCTGAGCTGTGTGAGATCACATTTCACCCCACAAGCTGGAGCAGCCTCCAGCCTTCTCCAGGTTTAGTCAAAGGATAACAGCACCCAGCATGCAGCGAGTGAGGCTGGTGAGACATATTCCATCTCTTGAGCTGCTCAGGACAGAGCTGGAACAGGAAATGTTGCTTGCTTTTGCTGTATGTTAATTGTGGTTCAGAGCTGTTTTGGAAAGACAAGCCCCTCTGGACAGCAAAGGGAGAGGGTGACTTGAAAGTGTGACATTGTGGAAACAAAGGCAACAGGAGAATGACACCACGAGCGGGGTTATCTCAACAGTTCTGTAACTAAAAATGGCCTAAATTGTTTTCCAAAATGAGCTCTTGCAGAGCAGAGAGAAAGCCTCTGATTTCAAGGGTTCCTAAAATACTTTTGGAACGAAACTCTCTGAATGTTCTGTGGGTGTTGATCGCTGGAGTGCTCAGTAGTACTCGAGCTCCGAGTTCACACCATTAAAGCTTTGTCGACATTACTGAAAGCGTCCTCTAACACACTGAAGCAAGCTCAAGAGGCTGTATTTATGTTCTCAGGCTGACTTTAGGGCTGTTGCTGGCAAGCTGTCAATAAAAGAACTTATTAGTCAGGGAGACAGCTTGGATTGGAGAGTTGTTTAAGCAGTTCGCTTATGAATGGGACACAAAGGTGAACAGAAGGAACTTTCTGTGTGTTTAGCAAATGGGAATACCAAGAAGCAGTTTTATCAAGGTAACTCTGTTCAGGATGCCCAGCAGCAAATGTGCTAGATAGGTTTTTGTTGTTTTTTGGTTTTTTGGGGTTTTTTTTGCTGAGAAATGCTCCTCCAGTTCTGCAAGTATGTCTGGTAGAAGCTGTTTTATCCTGTAAGAAATAGAAGGGAAAACTCCCCTCTTACTTTTTTTGAATGTGTGGAAGAGCAAGGCGGTTTTTACAGCAACAGAAAATGTAATGATGCATTTCCCCTGCATGGGGCTTCTGGACATTTTCTTACTTCATAAAAGTAGATTGAGATGCCATGGTAAATAGTATTGTACCCACCAGATAAGCCTGCTGGATTTGAGAGCATTGTGGAATATTACTTCTGGTAAAGAGTAACTTGCAGAGGGACAGAAATAGTTATGAGAAATAGTACAAATGTGATGTTCAAAGAGCAGTGCTTGGAGAAAGCTACATCCTACTTTTGTAAGAAATATATTTCTTGCACTATGCAAACCATCTTTAAAGACGGAAGTGATCCTAGTGAAAACCACGGGAAAGAGAAAATGAGTGGAAAACAAATGGATCCCTAAACGGATTGACTGAAAGCTAAATCACAGTTTGTGGGGATCGTTCATTTGCTCCTGATGGTTTTGTGTTGGCCTAAGAGGAACTTGGGATAAAACAAAGACCTGGCTCACTGTGGCTGGAACCCAAAGTATTTGTACAGCAACTAATGTATGAGTGGTACCCCATTTACAAGAGGTGGATGGCTTTCCAAAGGGCCCCTTCATGTAAATTTTTGTCAGCCCGAAGCTCTGAGAAGGACAGCACATCTCATTACGGCCATACTGTTCCTGGATCATGGTGTGGTGATTTATTTTCCTTCAGGTTTTGCTAACAGTGGTGGGGAGTGAACCCTCCTTGCCTCACCCTGGGAATGGCCTTGGCCTCTTTTTGTTTGCAGTGGGAAGGCTGGTTGCCAATGAGCAGTTCTAAAGTCACATTTTCACTTGCATTCTGGGCAATACCTCCCACATTTTGGGCTCTGCAGTACTCGGTGTAAATGGTTCCTTAGAGCTACTTTGGCAGCCAAAAAAAGCGATATTGTATTTAATTTCTGGCACTGCCACTCGCTGAATTGCCGACACAGCTGGAGCAGACCTCCAGGTCTGGATGGATCTGGCTAAAGCAGAAGATCCCTGTGTTTCCTGACTGGACTCCATGTAATCCCTGCCACTCAAGATCTGATCTTGGGCAGCCAAGCAGAAATGTGACTCCTTTCTGCCAAAGGCATTTCAGCAGTGATTTCAAGGTTGTTCTGGGGGAAAGAGGGACAGAGGTGAGTTCTCTGAGAAATTAGTCTTAGTAAGGCTAATTTAGGCCTTCTTCCAATAGGGTTTACCAGGAAGGTCTGTTGTGTACAAGCCAAAGCTTAATTTTTTTTTACACCATAACTTTTGAGGAGAAAAAACCTCATCCCTACCTCCAGAAACACATTTCTGCTTCCCTTGGATCAGACACTAGAGTTCATGTGTCTGGGTAGTGTGATATATCAGGAGACTGGTGTGGTTGACCTCTAACTGTGGAATTTTTAATTTATTTTTTTCTTACTTTTTCTTACTGTGCACAAAGGTAGTGGTGTGAACATGTTGGAGGCCTGGGAACCACTTGTTTCAGCAGCAGTTACCCTTATTCACCCTGACTTGGATCAAATCCCTACCACAACATTAATAAGGTAGCACACTCAGAGAAAGAATGAAACAAAGTAATATGAAAAAAGGTACAGGGCACGTTTGCTATCAAGCTTCATCTTTTGCTTTCCTGGTGGTGCCACCGTGGTAGCAGATCTGGCTTGTGCCCAAAATGAGCATTTGAGAATTCACATTCCAGGCAAAAAGGGCCACTGCTTTCAAGGCATTTGCTGCCCCTAGAAGCCATCCAGGGTAATTTATGCTGGTTCTCAGTAAATTCAACCAGATTTGAGAAATCCTTTGAACAGTGGAGTCTCTCGGAAGATTGTGTCCCTTGGCTTAGCTTGGCATGGAGGGTGGCAGGCACTGTAATGTACTGATGCTAACACTGACAAAAAATCCTGCTTTAACTACAGTGCAATGCATGCAAGGAAATTGCTGCTGGTTTGATAAGTACTGCACCATTGGCAGGGCAAAATTTAGGTCCAAGCAAGTTAAATTCCATCATCTTGCTGTGATAGAAGATGGAGCTTCTTTCCATGCTGGGCTCCGCATCATGCCACAACCAAATGCCTTTAGTCTCCCATAGCAAACTCTTTTGCAGGGTAAAGTACCTTTCCAGATCAAGGCAAGCTGCCTCAGGAAGGTGTTTGTGGGGTTGGTATTTACCACAGCATGGAGATTTGCGGCTGCAACCCCCTGGAGCTGAGTGAGCTGGCAATATACCAGTGATCCTTATGGGGTCACCCCTCTGACCCTTAGAGGAACAACCAGACTGGGAGAGCCCAGCTCCCAGCTTGCTGGGACTGGAGATGGTTTTCCTGTGGATCCAGCCGTAGTGTTTTAGTCTCAATTGTGTCAAGGAGTGACACTGACACCATGAACTGCTTTGCAGAACACCCTCAGCCTCGTGAGTCATCTGCTGTAATTCTTTGGGAGTGGGCAAGCAAGAGAGGCACTGCAAGAAAAGGGCATTTCCTGTGTTGTTCCCAGACTCTGCCATGTGAATCTGCCCTCCTGAAATCCATAAAACCCGCAAGCAGGCTCTCAAACATTTAATTTGAAAGATCTCTGTTTAAATGGTTTTTGACTTGTGCCAGGGCAAGCCTGTCCTCCAGTTAATTATGTTCTAAGCACACAAAGAGAGCTAGTGAAAACAGTCACTTCATAACCATTTTCTTTTTGTAAACTCAGAGTACTTAGATCTGCATCATTTAATCATAATAGAGCCATATGCATGCAGCTTAACTTTTCTGGAAACCAAAATTAGCTAGAAGACATTTTGGCCTATTTCTGAAATGCTTGTGTATGGGGAAAAGTGCTTTGGGAACTTCAGATGGGTATGAGCTCCCAGACCTTGCAGGAGTGGAGAAAAGTTCATGTCAGGAATGCTCCCACCTCTGCCCAGGTCACACAGCAACAAATACATCATCAGTGCAATTTTAGAGTGAAGTTTACTGGTGGAGTGGTTAACTAGCACAAAGAAACTAAAAGAGAGACTAAGCTGTTAAATGTAGGGCAAAGATTAATCTTGTCATGGGCCAGAATCTCAGGGTGTGAATACCTGGTCCAAAGAAAGTTATTTTAGTTGTTGCAACATGACCTTTAAATGGAGCAGAGGAATATTTCTTAATTAGATATTTACATATCTTGCAAATATTTGAAAAAAATATAGCAGCCTCAATGAAATTCAAACCTATTTGCTTAACGAGGCAGTGCTTTAATTTGCATGTCTGTTTAGATATATCTGAGTGCCTTGAAAACTCAGAAGGAGGCACATGCTCGAATCATTGTCTCAGAAATACTCAGTGAACAGCCAGGGCAGGGATCACATCCAGGGGACATCTCTGTAGCACAATCACCACGAGCTCCAGGGCTCAGTGCTGAGCTGGCAGTTGTGCTTTGCCAGCAGGACCCTGCAGCAGTCACAGCAGCTTTGTTCCACTGGGAACGGTGTCTGAGTCCATCCAGTATCTCCTAGGGCTCTTTCATACCCAGCCAAAATCTGGGTATGAAAGCAGCTTCTCTGCCAAAATCCCAGCTGATGCAGACAGAGGATGGTGAAACCCCAGGACACTCCAAAAAGTTCCTAAAAAGCTTTGAGTAAGCTTAAGGAAGCAGTGTCATGATATCTTGATAGATATCTTGCTACCACCCCACTCCCCTGTATAAAGCTGTCAAAACTTGCTGCAAAAACTGTTAAGAGAATTTACCAATATAGCCTTAGTTTCAAAATAGTAATTACTAACAGGGCAGATACTCTGAGCTGACCATGGATGAAACTGTTAATTAAAGGTCGTTTACAGAACTCTCTGTGGCTGCAGAATTGCAACACGAATTTGCAGAGGAAATAGACATTAAAGGCTGCAGCCCATCTTGCAGCCAGCTGTTGGCCACCAGCTGAATACTCCCTCGCAGGGATAACACGGAACATACCTTGGTAAGATTAAAAGGCATATTTTTGGGATCCCCTCATTTAGGTGGGATTCTCTGAATTTTTACAGTAATTCTTTGCCCAGTTCTCAGTTCAGGAGACTTAGTATGTTTACCTCTGGCTGCTGTGGGTCTCTGTCATCCAAAGAGGCTGAGCTGGTCCTGCCAGCAGCAAGGATTCCTGCTCTGGCTGAGGGGACTGGGGACAGCTGAGTCTCCTTTAAGTGGAGAAGAGGCAATGAGGGAATGAAGAACAGGAGGATGATGAGGGAAAGGAAGACAATGAGAGAGGAAAAGAGAGTGAAGCCAGGGAAATGCAGCTGATTGCAAGTGCATTTATCCTTTCTCAGGAAGTTCATCCTCGGAGCAGCCCCTGAAGGTAGTGCTGGTAACTGATGCTACCTGGTCTAGGTCTAACTCGCTGTCATGCTGACATGTATCAGGAAATTAAACCCCTTCTCTCTTGCCAGTGCTTCTGAATATTGATTCCTAATTCCACAACCTGGCCATTATTTGAAACTTAAGCTTGCCACAAAGGAGAGTGTTAAAGCACAGGTCAAGGACAAGCCTGCCCTCCATGCCTGCAGCCACTTCCCAAGTGCTTTATGAAAGCCGTTGTGCCATGAATGGATGGGGGGGAAAATACAGCATATTCAGCATGAATAAAACACGACAGTGATGTGGTGGCAAACTCTGATCTGTTTTGACTGTGATAACAGTGTAAACCTCAATGGGTGAGGACAAGATCACAGTGCACTGAAACCATGAAGTCAGCTTAACGTGACCACGGTCCACTCAAACTCCTCTGTCACTCCTGCCAGCTCCCTGCAATGTGCTGTGACTGTGATGTGCATCCAGTGAGAGCAAAGTGACACATCAGCGTGGCGTGACAGCAATGCCAGAAAATATTTGGTGCTTGCTGTTTGTGGCCAGTTAGCCATGTGAATGCAAAATGTATGGGGCAGTTTGTAAGGAGCTGGTGCTGATCATTTGTATGAATGGTTTTGACTGAGGAGCATTTGGGTTTGAGTATCTGATACAGATTCCTCCTGTAGCAAGCCTCGATAAACACACGGTTACCACAGCTGTTGGCTGGAAGGTTCACCTTATTTAAAGTGCTTTCTGAGATCTGATCTGTCCTTTTTTGTCTTCACTCCACACCAAACCACAGTGGCAGATTATTAACTGAGATATGTATGGCGATCAATATAATATAAAGATCAACATGTCCTTGAGTTCAGTGCACATCATTTCATAGGGAAGTGTTTTTTCCCCTCTCCATTTGGCTTGATTATTCAAGAGTTCTTTAACCACTACAACAGAATCCTTTTCAGAAGAAGAACGTTTTTCTTTCACCCTAGTTGCTATGAGAACATGAATCATCTCTTTAGCACAATAGCAACAACTGTAGTGCCTAAGTGCATCCACTGATTTTTTACTGTTTGTTCTTTGCTCTCAACAAGATAAGCTGTTGTTATTTCTTTCTTCTTGAACAAGCATAACATGATTGCTGAAGTAGTCAGAATAATTGGACCAAATAGTGAGGCAGTTAATGTAAACAGAAAGAATTTATCTCTTTCAAGTACAGTAAATTGTCCTCCAAAAATATGGAAATCTTGTCTATTTCTTGTTGTGCCCTAGAGCAAATTTTGTTGAGTTTGTTGTCACATCATTATTTTCGGACTCTGTGAAATTGCTAATGAGGAACAGGCTGCTTTCAGTGGGATAATTGTGTGTGTTTGAGGCTGTGGTGAGGTGTTACAGTCCAAGGGTAAATCACCGACACAGGGGAGGTGAATGCCCTCCTTGACCTTCACATCCACCACAGGTGTCACTCACCACCCAAAGGGCTGCCAGGGATGGGGAGGATGGTGCTGGCTTCAGCTGCAGGGAGCTCTCTACTGCACAGAGGGTGCAAACCAAGTGAGCTGATGTGCAGGCTCTTTTCATGGTTGTGCTGGGAATGAGTTCTGCACTGGAGGAAGATGATATCAAGAACCATTTGGCTTGATCATTAAGACCCTGAGGTGTTGACGTAGATAACCTGTAAGCAAATTTTAAAATTTCTTAAATAACAGGTAAAATGAGTTATTCTCATTGAGAGAGGAAAGATTTTTCTGTGCACTTTGTATATTCATTTTCAGTCCGGCCTTGGTTGCACTCACTGTCAAAGGCACTGTTTTCACACCATTAAGTCTGCTGGTATAAAATGGCTTCTGTGGGAAGGATCCTTGCAAAGCAAAGGGTGGTGGACGTGTTTTGACAGTCTCTTGGTGTTTGCTAACCACTGCCTTCCTAAAGCCTTCCTTCAAACCTCCTCATCCTAAACTCCAGAGATGTTTGTGGGAATCAATGCTGTTGGTAGATGAGGAAGATGGGGGCCTGTGTCAAGTGGAAATGAGATGTGTTCTGGATGGCATGAGACAAGAGGTTGTGAGAAATTTGTGAAAGCACTTAAATGATTTGAGGTTGGTGGCTCTTGTTAGAACTTGTGTCTGATTTGAGAAAGGAGCTCCTACTCCATCCTCATTTGGCACCTGTGATTTGTATAATCTATGGCCCCTTTTAAAGAGGGGGATAAATGCTATGCAAATATGTCTAGACAGGTGAAATATGGCTAATGATCAGTTGAGACAATTTTCCCAACAACCCTCTTAGATTTTAATTATTTATAGATCTATAACTACATACTATGCAGTTCTGTAGCACAGGTGAATTAGAGGGGGAAAAAATAAAAGCTTACATACAACCAGTGTTTTCAATAGTATCAAATTATTATGCCAATAAAACATGTAAAATCTGTTCGAGATCAAACAGGCATTTGATGTGCTGATTCTGTTTTGGAACAAAAAAAAAAAAAAATCCCTGAGTGATTGTTATCTGGTACTTGTAGCTTTGAATAGATAAAAGCAGTGGCCCAGACCTTGACTCGAGTAAATTAATACAACTGCATTGACTTCAGGGAAACAATGTGGATTTATACCAAGTGATGGATCTGTTCTTGCTGCCTGATAAAAATCTAGAGGTTAGGCTTCTTCATCAATTTTTGTCTAAGAACTAAGGAAGGAAAAGATAATGGGGCTACAAGTAGGGATATGATTCAGTATTATTCTGATCTTAAACTTCTAACCTCAGGGGAAAGAGGCTGAATACTTGGCATGGATCTTGCTTAAGTTTGATGAACTGCTTCACCATTGTATTTAATTGTTTGCAGCTAGTATTATACTGAACTAAACTAAGATTATATGCAATTAAGCAAAAGAAGAGTATTGCATTGAGTGGTATTTAGAGTGCCTCATTAATTTGTATTAGGCTGTTAATGTAGGAAAATGCACCAACATGATTTAAACATAAAAATACCTAGGTAATCTGGCAAACCACACTAAGCTTCTAATCACTCTTTCTGAATATTTCCTGAAAATAACTAGGACCTGATTAAACTACTTTTATGTGTCATGTTTTTTCAATGGAAAAAGAATCTTGAGACTCCTTTTGACTCAACAGCAGGAAGACAGAAGAAGCTTAATGCAGAGGCAAGCAGGGGTATTAAGAGAAATACAGCCTAAAAGAGATATATTAAGAAATTACCCATGTGTAGTAGTAAAACCAATTGGAGTGAACTAGATTTTGCTGGCTTAATCATAATTTGTGAAAGTTGACCTCAAATAAATGTAGAATCATAATGAAATTTAGAGATAATCTAATGAAATCTAGCACTGACTATGAATCACAATTTAATGTCAGAGGTATGTGTGTTTTGGTCTTGGATTTAGTGAAAACTAGGTTTTGGGACCTGAGTATATTGTATTGAGTGTGGGCCTTGCTGTGTGTCATCAAAATGTGAAGTAAAACTTCTAAAAAACTTCTAAACCAGCTCTTTTCCAAGGAAGTGGAATCTTGATTGTCCTCTTTGCAGATGAATTCCTTGTTGCAGTCACATTTTATGCAGTTATATGGAAATTTATGTAGGTAGCAGAGATTGTTTCACAAAGCTGTGATAACCTTTCCTATGGCAAAGGAAGATCCGTTAGTGACTGCTACTACAAAACACATTTTCAAAAAAATGTGAAATCCTGCAACCACTTTGTTTTATAAAATGTAGTGTCTCCCATCATTTAAGGTGTATTAAAAAAAAAAAGAAGAATAAGAGAAATCTATTAAAATTTAGCCAATAGTGGATATTAACTGCCAGCATTGACTAAATTTTTAAGAACTATGTTTTAAATCATGGACTTATTATGACTTTTCTAATAGGCAGTTTACATATCTGGATCATTAGTAAAACAAATATTTTAACACTCATTTGAAATCTTAAATTCAATCTGGAAATGTTGTTGTTTAATCTGCTTTCCAGTCCATATTATCTCTGTGTATGTAAATGCTGTTTCCCATTGTGGCTTTCCTGAGGTCAGGAGCAGAGACCTTCAAGGACTGGCTCTGTCAGCTGAGGGGCTTGCACTGGATGTGGTTGTTTCCAGGTTTTCAGCACTCTCTGTGTGAATGGATGGGAATTCCCCAGTGCCAGAAGAGATTCCTGAGGTAACAGGGCTGCTGGAACATTCAGGACGCAGCTTGGAGCCCCAGGATGTGTGGTTAGAACCTGCCTTTCCCTGGGAGGCTTGCTGGGTTCCTGTACATAATGTACATGAGTGCAAAAGGGGGAGAGTGGTATTTCTGTGCTCTGCAGTGCTCCTGCCAGGGCTGCATTTGAACATTTGGTTCCCAGAGCTCAGCACTCCCACCCTGGCCCTGCAGCAGTCCCCTCCTGTCCCTTGTCCCATGCTGTCCTCCCCAGCCCTTCAGGTGCCTGAGCTCTCTGCACGTGGCTCTTGCATGATATCACCCAGCAAGAGAGAGGGAAAATGTCTGAAAGGCTCCAACTGGTACGAAAATAAATCTTGCTGATTCTGACTCAAGTAAAACATACAAATTAACATAAACTCGGTATCAGCGGGATCTTAATTTGATTTTTTCCTTTATTTTTTTTTTTCCTTCAAAAATTTTTGAAAGATGTGCTCATCTTTTAAAATCTCTGCATAACAGGGAGACTGGTTTTCCCACCTCTTGTATACAGCATCATCAAGACATAAAATATGTTTCTGGCCATCTGAGTATAATAACGAGGCAGCTGTACAGCTCACTTTGGTTGTTTATACCTATTTGGGCTCAGACCTGTTGCAGTGTCCTCTGGATGAACCTTTCTCATCTCAGACCCTGCAATTTGATGTCTGCTCCAAGCATTGGTTAAAGACCAAGTTTCAGCAGTTCATTTTCTCTGTGTGAAATTTAGTGGGTTTAAATCATCACCTTTTTGGTGGAACATGCCAGTTTGAGGCTTGTAGATTTTGTGGCTTTGTTTTAAATAATGTCTGGGACTGGGCTTCAGCCTTTGGCTTTGAAACCTGTCAGTATGTTGCACAGACTTGCAAAATAAATCAGAACAGTTTATGTTATCATAAACCATTGAATGGGGGATTTTTGAAAGAGCTAAGAGAATTACAGGTGTATATATATATATAGTGTATGTGTAATTATACGAGCTCAGTGAGGGGAAGTTTCTGTAGCTGTTTGAATTTCAGTGGCTTTTGTGTACACCTCAACTAGAGTTTCTCTTTTAATTTTAGCTTAGCTGTCAGTCCTTCCAGTTCCAGAACTGGAAAACGGATTTTGTCCCATCCAGATCTCATGCTAGTGTGTTTCTGATGAGTGTGCATCCTGTGCTGTGTCTTCAACTGTAATTAATTAATGGATGTTCATGTAGGAATTCTTTTCTCTGTGAAACTGATCCCTACCAAACTGTCCTTAAATCTTATGTGAGTCTCCTTTTCCTTGTAAAACTCAAAGTCACCTTCACCATGAGTGGAAACTGCTCTACTACTCAGCTCTTTTTTCCCCCTTATTTTTCTTTTTTCCTTTTATTTTCCTTTATATTTTTTAATGTTTCTGTTTTGAGATTTGTCCTTTGCTTGTATTGCTGTCAACCAGCACAACAACCAGGGAGTTCTGCTGGAAAAATATTTTTAGGTATGCAAAATTCCTATCAGAGATTTGAAACTGACCATGTCACTTTGTATGCAGCATATCCAGCAAAAACATTCATATGCCAAAATAGCTGTGAGCTTGCAGGGTGTTAGCCTGGGATAACTATAGCTTTACAATCTAGCTTGTAAATTTTTATCATGCACACAAGCCCCCATGTACATGCATAACTCATAACTTAAACCATGTTATCACTACCACACAAGCTAGTGCTGTAAAAATGCAACCAAAGCTAAATTTAAATACATGTGTAAGTGCAAAGCACTCAGCTTCTGTAACAAAGGTAAAATTGGGCTCCTGTGGTAACGATATATGTCCTTAATTTAGCCTGAGAAATCACCAAACTCATTGTGCTGATGGTATGACCTAAACTAATCTTCTGTCCAGATTTTCAAAGATGAAAAAAAATTCAGAAAACTAATCTAGTGCAATGCTGATAGCCTATGATGGTTGAGAGGTTGTAACATTATTTTAAAATATTATAATATAGCTGATGTACGATTTTCTGTAAGGCAGCATCAGTTGTCTGTTATTTGCTTCTGACTATATTTACATGGGAGAATAAGGCTAAAAATCTCAGCAGGTCTGTTAATATTCAAGATGCAGGTTGTCATAAATGCTGGTAATGTTTTTCTATTCCTGCTTTTTTCCTGTTATTATGGGTTTTTATGAAATATATAAGATATGTGGCAGCATGAAACATAATGTAACCCAATATTTTCCTTGTTTGATGCTGCTCTTTATTTCTCTAAATCAAACGGGAGTGCTACAAGGTGCCCAGGCCCTTTAATATTTTGTTGTTCACAGTAGCCCACATAAAGAGTGAATCCTAGAGCACACTGTACCTTCTATCTGTACCAGTGAGTGGTTTTATTCATAAAGCAAAATAAACACATCAAAACAAGCAATCTGGAGTGATGAGCACTGAAATGGAAGCCTGGTGTGTTGGTGAGGTTGCTGCCCTCAGAGTAAACTGGTTAAAATCCCATTTCACTGGTTCTAAGAACATATTAACTTTTCTTGGAGGGTTTTTTGGTCTGAAGCCTATTCTGTACTAAAGAGCTGGTGGTCTTATGGCTGGGGAAGGAATTTGATACTGAAGAAAAGTCTGAGAACTCCTGCCTGGAGGGGCTGGAACCATCCTGATTTGAAGTAGGAAAATCCTTGAAGTTTTGAGGTATGGGCAAGAATTTTTTTTTGTTTCCTTTAATATAATTTTTCTTCCTTTGAGAACCTGGGCTGCAAATCTCAGGTGCAAAATATTTTAAAGGCTCCTTTTCATCTTTGTGTAAAATACTTTTTTTTGGTACTACCTATGTAGTAATGCTGGCCAAATATCTCCCCGTGCATGTGCTATATGAAAGACCTCAAAGAAAATTTTTCCAGGTCTGGGAATCTTATGATGCAGATATAAAATATAACAAGCCAGATAAGTGGGGTGGTAGTAGAATGAAAGCATGAAATGGGAGTAGCAGGGAGAGTATCTGAGTGGAAATATGAGTTTCATTCTCAGTCCCTGCCTGTAGAATATCTTGGAGAAGTTTCCAGGTCTAAAATCTCTGCTGTGATCCAAAACCTGGCCACAATTGATTGCTGTAGTTTCCAGACTCCTCCTGCATGCATCATAAGAAACCAAACCATCAAGTTATTTGAACAGTATAACATTTGCAGAATTCCAAATTTTCCCAAATAGCATCTTGGGTGAACCACAAGAGATGCATCTTACAGGACCACAGTCTGCCTCAGAAAACCTGGGGAAACTTCACTGTCTCAGATGGAAACTTCAAAGCTTCCAGCAACTTTGAATCTATTTTTCCCCCTTTTAAGCTTTTTGGACTGTTTTATTTAAGTGCTGAAGAATTAGAAAAATGTTTCTAGTTAATGATTAGACTGGGCATTTATTAGGGAGACTGCAAACCAAGTCACTGCCTGTTTGGCAGGCAGACTGTTTTGTACAGCTTAAGTATCTACCACTAAAATGTTGTCATCCAGCAATGGTTACCACAGCACCAAGAACTGAAATACCACAGCTGGTATAGAAAATATAATAACTAGTTGTCACAGGAGATCCAGGATAGGAAATAAGTGTGCCATCTCTCAGGATGGTCTTTTTAATGCCTGTTTTTATAGGCAAGGCCCATCCCTGTACTGTGCCTAACTCCAGATGTTGCTTCCAGTGGGGCACAGCAGAAAAATGAATGGGGAGAGCAGGAAAATGAATTATGTTAGAAAGTCCTTCTGTTCCAACAGACTTATTCTGGAACAGGATAGGCATGTGATGGAGTCTCTATCACTGCAGTCTGTAGCTCAAGCTTGGATGACTTTAAAACAGTTGTGTTCCCATGGTTTTTAGGCTTTAGTCATCCTAACTTAATATTCATAGTGATCCTTCTGACTTTGGGTGGTTACTCTCCTTGTTGGGTGGTTTTGGTTAGTGACTGTACATGATATGAAAGTTCCTTAAATCAGTAAGAAGGAGCTTGATCTACTCATGTTTTTAATGACTCCACATTCTCAGTAACTTAAATCTTAGTCCACCAGGACAGTGAAATGACCTGAAAATGTTCCCAATCTTTCTTTTAAAGTAGAAATGTTTATTACAATTCTTATAATAAACCGTTACTTGACCTTTCATAGATTAAATTAGTAGGATACTTATTGAAATTTTTCTCCAAACAGAAGAAAGGTTAATTTTCTTTTGTCTTGTCAAACAACTTTTGCTTCCAGTAACAAAAACCTCTAAACAAAAGAAAAAAAACCCTACCCAAACCCCACAAATACCCCATCAGTTTGAAACTATCAAAATCTCAAACCTTGGAAATGAATAAGGATATGCCACACATAAAAGCCTGCCCAGCTTCAGAAGAAAAGTTTTTTCTATTCAATTTCAAGGATCCTTTTTCACTTGGACCTTTGTAGTTTTGTTTCCTTCTGAGAAGGCAGGAGTTCAGTTGCATGGTCGCCTGACTTCATTCCAAGATATTGGTAGTCTGAATGAGTTTAATAAAAAATCACAAATGGAGCATTGAAGCTAGGATTTAACCACCTATGTTACACCATCCCAAAATCTAATACAAACCAATTGTGGTCTAGTGTCTAATTTCCACAGCTGTAAAGAGAAAGATTCAAAGGAGTCATTCCTGGATTGCTGCAATGAGAGGTCAAAATCCCATTCTCAGGATTATTACAATAATTAGATCCAGATTTTTTCTTGTGTCTGAAAGAAGACTTCGGGCTATCTAACATCAAATTCTGTTATAAAGCTGCTAACAAAATGTTTTACTCTAAAAGTGCGTTGGATGTTTAAATTCCTAACAATGCTCACAAAATATGGCTCTTATGCTGAGCTTAATTGAATTTGGTTATTTATTATGCAATATAAAACATTTATTATATGGAATGTGTTCAAGAACGTCTCCATTTACCATATGTTTCCAAAAATGCTTTACAAAGAGCAAATTGAAAAGATGAATCTGCAAAGTGGAGCCACCAAGGGTTAGGTAGTCCAACCTCAGGCTTCAGAGCCCGTCAGGGACTAATCCCTCTGGAGACACCTCACTGCTTGCACTGGGCTTTTTCTCTCTCCAAAATTGTCCCTTCTGCTGTTCTTGTTTATCTGGTCTTTACAGAGTTTGTCAAGTATAAACACCCAGATTTTGTTTAGTTGCACATGATTTTCCATTTCTCCCCTCTCTCCTTTCTCTGTTATGAAATGTTATGGTCAGTGCTGTCCTGGCACAGTCCAGCTGTGAAAAAGGCACCATCTCATCGCTCTCCATTTGTTTTGTTGACAGCATGTGAAGGGCAGGAAAGCTCGCGTGTGTGGCACAGTGTTGGCTCAAACCAGGGCCCAGGAAGCTCAGGGAAATGGTTTTACTGTTGTTTTGGATTCTGCAAAGCTATTTACTGCTCAGTGCAGTTTTGCAATTCCTGGCAAGTCACCATAAATGTATGGTCTCACTCTGTTATGATTCCAAGAGCATAAGTATTAACATTTCTTTAAATGCTCTTTCTGCTTTTCCTTTATCTTAACACTAGTTAGGATGAATATTTGAGTGAAGGGAAAGGAGGTGGTAACTGCATTTCACTCTTTTGCAATAAGCTGTGTATGTAAAATCATACCAGGGCTTTTAAATTTGTCTGGCATTGTATGTCATCCTGTGATGGGTAAAATAACTGAAACTTCTTTGAGGCATTTTGTAACGACGTTGCAAACTTTTCTTAATGTCTTTGTACTTAGATGTCAAATAGCAACTCTCCCATATTTATTTGGCAAATCCTTTCTTGTAAGCACAAATAATTTTTGTTGGTAATTATATCTGATCTGATATAAATGCACACATGATCTGTTTTTTTCAACCAGGCTTGAAAGGAGAGTGTCTGGGTAGGGGGGAAATCCCATGCAAGGTTTGCCTTCTGCCTCAGATTAAAGCCAGTCAGTTCCTAGGGAAGTAAATAAGAATGGGAATTTTTCTCACATCCCTGAGAAAAATCTGACACAACACAGGATAGAATCCTTCCCAGATACTGGCAAATCTTCTGTTTGGATTAGCATAGTGATATCTGGGGACTAAACCTTGCCCAAAGTTTTCCATTAACTTTATGTTTGTACTGAAACAGTCATTCAAGTCAAAACATATTTGCTATATAGTTAAAAAAAATGTGTTTGGATATCTGAGATGAATCCAGAGGAAAATAAATTCAAGTGATCTCTAACTGAAAATGACCCATTTCTCTGACCTGAAGAATATTTTAGCTGCCAAAGTGACTCTTGGTGATTTTGATTGATAATGGCTGTTGAATCACGGTGAGCTTGTTCCTCTGAAACCAAAGACCAACCAATGTTGGTGCCTGAAGTTTGGTTCCTTTGTTTCCTGCTGTAATATTAATGAAACAACTGCTCAGTACAACCTCAGCTGAGCTGCTGAACTTGAGCAGTTTTCAGATGAGCTTCAGATGGTGGAATCTATGTTTAGTTTGTTTTGTTTATTCCTCAGCCGCATGGTAACATCTCACGGACGTGGTGACAGTTGTTGACTCACAGCTACCGTGGTTTCGAAGCAGTGGGGTTCTGGCCTCTGCTCACCATGAGGAGCCTCTTCCAGTTGTTGCTCAGAAAATCATTGTGCACGAGGCAAAAGGTCAGTTTGGGCTCTATGACCCACATGGGAAGGCAGATGGCTTTGTGCTACAGCCAGACATTTATTCAACTTTGCCATGGGGCTCCTAATATCGGGAGAGCCACTTGCTGTAGAGAAAATTCACACGTTCAGTTTATAGAATAGTTATAGGAAACTTAAAAACTCTGTTTCAGTAATATACTTGTTCCCATAAAACTTACATTGGATCAAGCCAAAACTGAAACATACTGCTGTTTAAACAGAAACAGGAATAAGTATCCCACGCTAGGTTAATTTAATATTACATTCAGATGTTCTGGAATTAAGTGATGGAGCAGATGGGACAGTGATGACCAATTCTTAATAAAATAAAAAGACAGATGATACTTTTTAGCTTATTTGTTTTTAAGAGCCATCAGGAATGGCTATGGACAATAGAAAGCCCATTTTTACTCTGGTTCTTTTAAGAGTTAGGTTTATACTGGTTTATATGTCAATCCTCCCTCTCCATAATAACATCTCTGCTTACTGTACTTGATTATCCACATTAATTTAACTCATTGTTAGTAAAAGTAATTCTCCTTACTTTCTAATGGAGTTAGAGGAGTAGCATAGCTCTGGTTTACAGTGAAATCCTGTGAATTCTGCTTTTCCAGTACATGGAGGATGAAACTGTTTGGCAACAAGTCAAGGCACATATATAAAGGCTGCAGCAGCTATTAGGGAAGCTTAGTAAATACTCCACTATTTATTGATCAAATACATTTATACAAATAAGTTGTCATTTAAAATTGCTTTTTTCTTGAAGATGGAATTAGCCATAGGCCAGGGGTCCCTAATGCCTTCTCTTCTCAGATTTCCATCTGTTACAGGGTCTGAATGACCAAACATGCTCTTTTGTTTCTCAAATTTCCCAGACTAACTTAATATCCTGACAGCCATGTCTGCAGCCCTATCTAACCCTGGAATTGAGGGTGAGAACAACAGAACCAAATTCCCAAAAAGCCATCATTGGGGAAGCCACTGGTGGTCAACCAGGGTTGGAACAGGCCTGGTTTTCAGGCATGTGCTGGTGCTTCGGGATCACCATACCCATGGCTAGTTCTGCTGAAGACTGGCTTTAAATTCAAAAGCACAGAGATGATTTGGGTACAAACCAGAGTAAGGTGGATAGTGACAAAGCCAATTAGAGCAATGTGATGATTAACAGAGGACAAAACAGCATCTGAGAAAGCTGGATTTCAAGGGAAAAAGCCCCTATGTGGAAGTAGGGGAAAGAAAGCAGAAACTTTTTTGTATAAAGTAACAATGAAGAATAAAGATCAGAAAGTAAAGATAAATCTGTTTTACTGTTCCTCTGGGGAAAGGATGAAAAGCAAGTAAGTGCTGTTGACATGAATAATGCCTTAAACACTGGAGTAACTGATAAATGTTCAAGTTCTGTGAAGTTGAACAAAATGCAGTTGTACAGGATGTTTCTTTTCTAACCTGAAACCAAGATGCCAACGAAAGAATAGGTGCTTTTAGAACAGTGCATTGTTGTGGGGGTTTGGGAACTTTAAAGATGGTATTATTAGAGACCCATGACATCTGCTCTGCCATTAGTCCCACTCCCTTCCATATGTTGTAGCTGTATGAAAATTGTTCGGAGATAGGATGAAGTAACTTCTGTGAACCAATAAGGAGGAGAAGAGCTGTGAGAATGTAAATCCTCGTGCTGGAAGGGCTGGAGGCATCTGTGGAAACAGCACTGTAAATAGACACTCTGTTAGCTGTGGAGACACAGCATTGCCTTGTGTTATTGCACTGCAGAGAGCCCATGAAATTGGTTTTCAGTCCTTATTTTTAAGGATACCTTTGTATTCTGCTTGGAAACATTCCTAATTTGAAAGAAATGAAGGTTATGTTGTTCTTCCTAATCCAAAATCTCTTTACAGAGATCTCTTCCCTGTTGCTTTTTGCTTCTATCCTCATAACTAAATGAGAGAAGTTAGGTCATTAGTACACCCGGCTGGTCTTCAATATTCTTTGTACAAAGTTATGGGGAAAGTAATCAATAAACATTTTTGTTTCTTTTAGTCTCTTGGTTGTAGTGTGATTGCAGCAGAACTGAGAGCAGAGATCCATCTTTAATGCTGCTTTTTTCCCAATAGAGCTCATGAGCCAATACACATTGTTTACTCAAGGGGCCATATGCAGCTAATCTTTATGGAAATAAAGGACAAAAATATTCATATCTAGTAATATTTAGCTAACTTGTTTTTTTCCTGTCTAAGTAGGGCAGGTAAACACATCCCTGATTTAGAGTAAATCACTTGTTTGAAGGATTTTATTATTTTCCCTATTCTTTTCTGCATGTCTTGAACTGAGAAAAATAAATCCATAAAAAGAATACATTAACCTAATATAGGTGCATTGAATATCTGCTGCTACTTTCTGCACGGTATAATTCTCATCTGATTTACTTCAAAACATTGTGATCCCAGCTGTAGAATAGCAACAACTGCAAACTAAAAATACTTGGAATTACTGAGTCAAAAAAGCTGGGCTTTTAAAGAGCATAAAATCGACTGGGACCAGATGGTATAGCAGGAGAGCAATTGCTGGGTTTTAAATTCCCCTTTTCAGAAGTGAGATCATTAAAAGCCAGGTAAAGGCTGGAGCTATAGGTAAGATTCAGGAGTGCAGGCAGGGAACAGAAAGGTTCAGTCACCAAACAGAGCAGGCAATAATGTGCAGCTTTGGGATGTGGAATCCTGTATCATTTCTCTCACCACCAGCACCATCCCAAAAGGGAAAAGTGAAAATATATTTTGTAGCACTGAGAGTCTTCTGCATGTGAACTGGAAAGAATGACCAAATATTTACTGAGTCAATAGGAGGTGACACATTTTCAGTCTTGCTGTCAATAGATAGTTGAGGATGTTCTGAAGAAACTACTTATTTAAAAAAAAGTTTGGACAGAATGATCAGAAATTCTGGTGATTTACTGGAATTTAAAAGGAAAGACAAGTGAGGGCAAGTCTCTCTAAACAAAGTGCTAGATTTCCAACAGACAGGCACTGATAAATTAGTGAAACCAATGAAGTCTGTTGAACTGTAGAGCTGTTGAAGCTGGATATGTAGGAGATAGGGAATGAGTCACAGGATCTGCCTGGAGCTTGTGTCTCAAAACCTGGAGCTGTGACCCTTGAGTGGTGGGATTCCCTGCTCTCCTCACTTTAACATAATGTGCTCTGTGTAGGCAGGGCAAACATTTTTTTAAAGTCTTATTAGAGCTTGCAAGGAAAATTTAAAATCAAACCGAAAAAAACAGAGCTCCAAAACAAGTGATCAAAAAACCAGCTAGGTATTAGAGGTAAAGCTATAAATAAGCCAGAAACAGGAGAAGTTCACCCTGCTCACTGATCAGCTCTAGACATGCCAGTCTTTGCCCAAATGGCAACTGCCAACTTCATATTTGGACAAAACTGCCCAGTGGATGCTTTCTTTCCCTCCTGCTTCCCCTTCTGTGCCTGGCTCTGTGCTCCTGCCACCCTTCCCAGGTCAGCACTCACTGCTCTGCTGGCCCAGCACTCATAGCAGAACATGAGCCTGCAGCTGAATCCCTCCTGTGCAGTGCCTCACCCTGAAACCATCAAATTCTGTTGCCCGTGGGAGTGGAGAGAGGAAACCCAGTCCTGATGGAAGGGAGATCCCTTTGAAATGGGCATGTGCTGGTGGAAAGCGTTCCCAGAGGCAGCTGCCAGGTGAGCAGGGCAGTTCAGCTGTTCTGGAGGTGGGTGATCCCCAAGGGTGGTGAGAAAATAACCTCTGTGCCCAGCTAGCTGGGAGGCAGTGAGTGTGAGATGTGCAGCTCCTTCCATCCCAGCCTGGCACAATCGCTCTGTATCTGATCCAGCCTCCTCGGAGAGGGGAGTCATTCACTTGCAAATCACGGTAGGAGCAGAAAACCAGGAAGGGAACAAAACTGAGTTTAGCTGAGTAATGAGAAGGGTGGAGAGAGTCTTGTCTGTAACACCATGGAGGGGAGTCTTGCTTTTTTTTTTGCTTTTATCAGATGGATGAGTATGAAATGCATACTAATCTATCAGAAGGGCAGGAAATAGGTAAATGGTTTTAAGACCTCATTTGGTTAATGAATTAAAATGCAGAAGAAAAAGAAGCCGTGTAGATATACCCACTTGGTCATTTATCACTGCAGGCACTCCTAACAGCCATGCCAAATTCAGGCTTCAGGTTATTCACTAATAGCCATAGGCAAATGAAATTAGCATACTGGTGAATAAATTAACCCCAGTTCAGTAGGAAACTTTTGTATCCTACTAAAGTGCAGTGCAGAAGTGTTGGTTTGGGGTTTTATCCCTACAGGGTGTGGGTAATACACCAGAGGTAGACTGGCCATGTGGAATGAGCAGAATGACATCCAGGTGACACCTGTAGACTGAGAAATGGGAACTGGCCAGAAACCTGATTTTCATCTGTATACATAAAGTGTGTATATATCTATATCTATATCTATATCTATATCTATATCTATCTATATCTAATCTATATCTATATCTATATATCCTAGTGTTTGAGGGGAATGTGTCTGGCCAAGGAAGGACTCACATTATTTAATGCTGGTTTGTTTTTACTTGGTTTTCTGAGTAGCAGTCCCAAAAAGAGAATGCTGTGCAGTATCACTATTATTTTGTATTACAGTGCCCAAATTGTAGTGAGAGTAAAACAATGATGATATGACACAGCCTGAAATATCTGATGTAACACTGTGCCTAATGGGTAAAAGATGAGGAAGAGGAGAAAAAAGGGTAAAGAGAGGAATAAAGCAATGAGAGGATGCATTTAATCATTGCAAGTTCCTCTTGAAGGCAGTACTATTCAGAAACTATTCTAATGTTAGGAGTATTTGTTGACTTAAATATTTTTTGAAAAGGAAGGGATGACCATATCTGCTCTGTTGGGAAGCTCGCTGGGTGTTTACTGCCCAGTGAGGTAAAGCAAGGTGAGGTGTTGGACAGGTGTAATTCTCCCAGGAGTCACAGTGGCATTCTCCCTGCCCACGCCTGGTGCTCCCTGGACTTCAAAGGCATTTCCTATTACTCACTGGCACTGGGCCCTGCTGGCATGTTTGCTGCAGGGTGAAAGACTGAAATAAAGGAATAGATGTAAGGTACATCCGTTTTGGACTAACTATGCTGGTCTAAGAGGATGGATAAAATCTCTCTGGGCCTCATGTTTCTTCCTTAATTACCAGAACTGTGAATTTGGTTGGTAATTTTTCTTTTTCTAATACCTAGAGAAGATGCCAGTCAAAGATGGCTTGACCAAATTACTACAATGTGATCTTAAACATGACAGAATTTTCTGTATCTAATGTATCTGACTTCTGGTCAAGACACCAACTAGCCACAAAAACACTTCTATAACCACCTAATGTATCATGAAAAAGTGCTTTACTATCATGTTGCAGAGCTGGGTACAAAAGGGACTGATGGCTGTCACAGTGCGGGGGGGATTGTCTGCATTGTATGGGAAAATTTGATCTGTCTTGTTTGTATGAGAATTGAGAATACAGAGCACAAGTCTTCATTCTTTGTCCCACACTATGTTTTTTTGCTGGCCTTTTTCCCCTCCTAAAATCACTTCTAATTGGGAATATCTTGAATTTTCCTTTTGCTGGGCATAATGGTGACAGCTCTGCTGAAAAAACAAACATTCCCTGTGCAGCACAGTCCATCACTGTGAGCCACTCAGCACTGTTGTTGCAGTGATATAAATGGATCCCCATGCAATGAGATAGTGATTAATAGCAGGTAGAGCACAGCCTGCAAAGACGTGGTACTGTATTTGTCACCCCCCCAGAAGTTGTCATTTAATGCACTCTATCAGGAGCAGTTTTATGTAATGGACATGGGAAGATCCATAAAAGTAACATCTGAGACTGCAGTAGGGCAAGTATTGATTTATTTGTTACAATAAAATTTTTGTCATTACTATGCAATTGCTCTATCTCTGGAAGAATTGATATATGTTTTGGATGTTATAACCCACTATGCAAAACTTTTCCTTTTCTTTGTTTTTTTTTTTTTTTTGTCTTCCATAATTTCCTGTAACTCTTCTAAGGAATCATTATTCCTTATTACATAGGCCTGGCATGCCACCTATTTAGATAAATGCCTGAACAAGTGTGCAGTAAATATTCACAGCAGCTCATGTTTCAACTATATATGCCACTAATTAGATAATTTAGTGGATCAAATAAATAAACACAAAAATAGAACAGACCTGAAAAAAACAGGGAGTAAAATGTACAGCCACTGTCGTTCTGTGGGCCAACATACCAACTTTTAGTCTGTATCAAATGGCTCTAATATGCTGTAGATGGGCAAAATAAAGGAGGATAAACAATGAGAGCAAAAAGAAAACCCCATCTTACACTCAATTACCAGGTACAATAACAAATGATCAGGAAATATTATAAATAATGACTCCTCTGTGTCACATGTATTTATCCATAGGTTTTTGGCACCTTTCTCACCCAAAGCTCAGGGAACGTGCCAAGCAGAGTGTACCCAGGATTTCAACATCCAGAGCCCTTTGTTTACAGACCTCAAAGCACTTGTCACAGGGGAGAAGCATCATTGTCTCTCATTGACAGAGGGAGAATAGCCCATGGCTCACCCAAGGTCACGGCACAGAGCTCCCATGCAAAAGAGCTGCTGGGGTTTTCTGCCTGGGTTTGCCTTTTTGAGGTAAATAATGCAGCCCTTAAATGTGCTGGCAGGAATCATGGCCTCAGTGCTGGGCACTCCCACGTGAGAGCTCAGCTGATGTGGGACTGATGCAAGAATGCTTTTTCCATACCCCAGACCTTTTATTTGCAGAATTTTGACCTGTTGACAGGTTTACTTTTCCTTATGATTTCTTTACCAATTCATTTATCAGCCCTGTGGTCTTTAAATTAGATTCTCCTTAGATTAAACCCATAGATTCTGAAACTGCTAAGCAATTCAATTAAGCAGGATGGAGAAAATAGGTGGAAGTTTTCTTTTGAATATCAACCTTTGCAGGCACCAGTGACAGTACCTGTGTGAAGGCACTGGCACAATTCAGCCTTGTTTATTATTTGAACACTCTGTCTGATAGGCCAGATGTATTTAGCCAAGTACTGTTTATCATTTTCATTGCTATTCCTGATCCTAGTAAAGTCCATTTTTGCTCTTGCAAGTTTTTGGAATTGAGTGTTGGGTGGGAAAGAATCATAGGTTTCCCAAACTGCTTTATTTTTATCTTCCTTACCTCAGTATTTATGATGAGCATCCTAATTTTCTGTTTTCTCCCTGATTTTATTTTTTGATAAAAACACCTAGTGATTCAATTTGCCCTAGTATGCTCTCTGACTAGACCATATTTTCTTGTGTACTTTCCTCAAAATTTACCCAGCACTTTAAAAAGAGCACATGCAGATTTTTTCTGGGACTTTGCCTCTAAAGTGAGATGTGTGAGGTGTGTGGCAGGGGCTGCATCACTCAGTGACACAGAGATACAAAATCTGCTCAAAATCTGCTCTAATTTAGCATAAGGGCCCCAAACTTCCCTTTAGTCAGTGCAGACAGTTCTGATGCTGAGGTTTCAGTGTGATCCTCACTGAAGTTTTGGTGGTCAAAGCAGTGTTTGCATTGCTCAGCTGGAGCACTGGGCTCAGCAGAGGAAGGGCTGAGCTTGTTTGGAGGGGGCTGAGGATGAGGGAATCAGCCTGGAAGCATCCCAAGTGGAGAGGGGCTATAAGACATAAATCAGGGGCTGTGTGAGAAGATCTGGCCATGAGTGTTCTTTGCTAAGCTGCTCCTGGAAGGGCCTGGGATTGAACCAGTAAAAATGGGGTGCTTTGAGGACAGTGTTCCAGGCTTGACTCTGTCTTTTATCATCTTAAGGGTTTTAAGGTGGTTTCAACATTGATTTTCATGTCTGAGTTTTTCCATGTTGGATTTTCATTATTGCTCAGATAACACAAACTACAAATATTTGTGGTTGCTGATCAGCTGATGGAAATATGAGGAGTGCGTGACTCGCTGCTCAGTTCCATCTGAGGATATTCAGTATCAGTTAAGGTTAGGACCCAACAACAGCCAAATGAACACTCAGGAGAGGTCAATAAACTGCAAATAAGATCTCTTCTAGATTATCCTTTTTTCCCCTTTCAAGCTGTTTGAAATGAACTTTTCTTCACATTTCATACAAAGAACTTGCTAGCATTTTATCATTTACAAACTGATCAAAACTGAATCATTTACCAGCTTATAATGTTCATGCCTGTGCTGCTTAACACGAAAACGCAAAAATATGTAATAAATAAAAGACCAATTTTGGCTTTAATTCTCAGCGTCCAAGGAATATACTTTTAAGTAGTGAGATAATTTCCAGCCATCCAGAGCTAAGCAGAAACATCATACCACTTCACTAAACATCCGTGGTTTATGTAAAAATATAGATTTCCTTTAAGTGCTTTACTTAAGTCTTTGGTAAGTCCTGTTTACGTTATTATTGTTTATGTTCCGAGAAGTCAGTAGAAGGACAGCATTGTTGCAGTTTATGTGGTTTTATGATTCACACTTGATGAGGTTGCTATCAAATGAAGGAGAAGAAACCACTGACAAGTTTAAAGCTGTGCTGTTCCATTGAACTCATGGCAAGAACACAACAGCACAGGCAGGACGCTGTGGTTTCATAATCACCATTTTATATTCCCAAACATGTTTTTGTTTTGATCTTCTGAAATCATTCCGCCCAGGAAGGCATCATTTTGACCTGGAATTTGGTTTTGCCATGGCGTGATTATGCCAATCTGGTTAAATATCATCACCACACAGCTCAGAGCTGCAGATTGCAAGGTTCATTGTTTTGAAGAGACTTCACTTGAATCCTCAACCAATCCTACATTAAAGTACAAGCAGAAGAAAAGTGGATTATAAAATCTCAAGGTGGTGGATGATGCAAGAGGGAAGCATCTGGTTCTTATGATGATGTAATTGGGCAGATCCAGATTACCAAGGTTTGAACTCTGACCTTCCTAATACTCATTATTTTTTCCCCCTGTGATGTCAGGAGTTTATTTATTGCATTGTCACTTTCCGTCTGCTTTGTCCAACTTTCAAGAAGGTCCTTGGGAATCTCAAAGTGTGCA
Organism: Melozone crissalis; assembly: GCF_028551555.1. Taxonomy (NCBI): domain Eukaryota; kingdom Metazoa; phylum Chordata; class Aves; order Passeriformes; family Passerellidae; genus Melozone; species Melozone crissalis. Next base: position 5,463,420 of record NW_026535785.1, read on the forward strand.
CACAAGTGTGATGCAGAGGATGCTGTCAGACCAGACAGACAACACAGGCACAGCAGAAGTGCAATAAAATCTTTTTGGACCAAAATTGTTTCTTCCAATTTTAACTATATATTTTATTTAAGCTGCCTCTCTGCTAAAGGTAACTTTGCCTAGGGAAAGAACTTTATGCTGTTTAAGGCCCCAGTTTGGATGTCTGGTGCTGCTTTGGGGATTGACATTTGTCAATGTTAATTTGTGTGTTTGTTTCTCCATCTGCCAAAGGTCGATAGGAATCAACTGTGCTGGTGGGTGAGGGATGCAGTAGTGGATGATTGTTTTCATAGAGATGATTGTGGTGAATTTCTTGTGGTCAGCCTCTCTATGCGTTGTTAAACAGGATCTGCTGCTGTTTTTCACCTTGTTTTGATGTCTTGTTTGGGTAGATCTGGACCAGAGAGGAAACTTGCAGCTTGTCTGGCTGTACTGCTCTGCAAAATATTTGTTCCTTTTTATGTTTCCAACTGCCCTGTTAGATTATTAAGCCTCTACAGAGGTCTCCAGAGCTCAAGTCTCATGCTGGAAAATTCCATTCAGAGTGTGCTGTGAATTCCTCCTCAGATATAAGTGCTGCTTTGAGTGTCTTCAGGGAGGATGTGGATAGTTTCTTATAGCTTCTTTCTAAAATGTGTGTAGGTGTATTTGTGACTTTTCCCAAGGCTGATAAATCAAAGCAAAGATGCCAGGAAATTAATTTTAATCAGATGAAATCCAAAGTGCTCTGAAGCTGGTTGCTACCAGCCCTACTGAATTTTGGATCAAACTACATAGGAAATCCTAAGCATTTCAGTATAGACCATGTAAAACTGCTGGTGCATGGAACTGGCACCAATAAACCACCAGGAAAGTCCATGGTAGGAAGAACATCCCTTGATCCCTTTTTCTAGGAACAAGAAAGGAAAAGACAAGGAATTAGTACCAGGATAACTTTATAAAAGCAGGGCTGGATAATGCAGGGTCTGATCCCCAGGTCTGTCAGGTGTGAGGTTTTGAGGTGGCACACACCAACAGGAGAGGCAGAGAGGGTATGGAAAGCTGGCCAGAGCTGAGGCTTGCACTGAGCAATGGGAAGGGCAGGAGGAACTGACTCTTGTTTAGCACTGGAGAGGGAGGCAGGGTCATTCCACCCTCCTCTGCTGGGCCCAAGGCTGGAGGGAAGGGACAGCATGTCAGTTCTTGAAAACATCTTTCTTTTGGCTCTTTCCAACAAGATTCTTCAGTGTGTTTATTATCGTTTGGATGCTTGGGGATCACTAGTAGGGAGTTTTATCTTAGACTGAGTTCACAGGGCTTGGACTTTGCTCCTCGAAGCTGGTGTCAGAAGCAATGTGCAGAGCTGAAGTGAACCATGATAATTGCAAGATTTTTCAAATCTCCTGTTTGATATCTCCCTCTCCTCTGAGGTTTTTTTTTCCCTCCACTCCACATAGAGAAAAACTTAAATACATATTTTTCTAAGAGATTGCTGTCTAAATTTTCCTTAAGTTAAACCATGTGTTTTGTTGGAAACTTTAGATATTTATCTGTTTTTCTGTGTTTTGGGTTTTTTTTTTTCCTTTCCCTCTTCTTTACCCTCTCCTTAGGGACCTACAAAGCAAAACACCAATGCCTCTTCCAGACAATGTTAGAAGGACAAGAGATAAAGCAGGGTTATATTTGCTTTCAGAAGAGTTTAAGATAACTGGTTGCCAAGCTCCCCATCTGTGTGGATGAGGAGCAGTGGATGCAGAGCCATGCACGTCAGCTCCATGGGGAACAGGCAGAAAAGCTCCTTCCTTGCTTCTCCAGGGAAAGGGGACAATCAGTGCAGGCAGTAGCAGAAGGGCTTGCCCATCTCTGAAAGGGCTGGAGCTCTCAAAATCTCCCTTAGTAAAAGCTTGCCTTTCTACCAATGAAATAAAGGGCCTTATTCATGTTCTTGGTGGCTGTGAATTTGGCAACTTCCAAGAACACGATACAATTTCTATTTTTAATAGCTTGGTACATGATTAGAACAAGGAGGAATATGTAGTACGTAACAGACCAAGAATAGAGCAATGGAGGATATTTTCAGATTTAATTTTTCATTTCTGGGCACTGATTTTCTGGTGTTGTCATAAGCATCATCTGCATGGCCATTTCCCAGTAGGAAAGAGTCTCTGATAGATCTGCCCCTTCCCTGAAGAGTGTTTCTGAACTGGACATTAAATCCTCTCTGCCTTACTCATGTGTGTCAGGAGCAACTGTAAACCAGTCCTGCCTGGGCTGTTCCCTGTAACCAGAAGTTTCTTATACTTTAAGCAACAGTGCAGTTCACTTTCTAGCCTAAGATTTACTTGGGAATCCAAAATCATGGTAGGTGATAAATGTAGAAAATATCTGACTATTTTGTCTTCTTCCTGTGTTTTGAGATCAAATAACCCTCATTCCCCACCAACACAAAAGCTATACTCCTGGCTTTTAAGAAAATCATTATTTCAGGAAAATTCAGGTTTTCAGCTGTCTATTCACCCAGCCAGGAAGCTCTGTCTGTGCAGCTTTTATGAACAGGTACATGTGGATTTCTAGAACAAAACAGCCATAAACTGCAGTGACAACACAGAACAGGAACTAAATTTAGTCCCTGTGTAAAGGTGACACTCAGCTCAGTGGCATGGTTTGCTTTGAAATATTAAAAGTTAACATATGAGAAACATGCAGCTCACTAGTGGTGTAGCTTTGGGGATTATTAGGGAGGATATTAATTCAAGTAGCTCAGGACTTAATCCAGGGAGGTAACTTAAAAGGAGTTGGGAGCAGCAAGCAGGAACCTGGCACTGCTGGAGAAAATGAAGAAACAGCTGGAGAACAGGGCCAGCCTCACTTTTATTGTGCACAGCAGTGAGTGGCATCAGGAATAAGTCAGGCAATACTGAACTCCTGTTCAGTTTGTGGGGTGTATTTCCTGCTCCCAAGCCTGTGCTGTGATTGTCACCTCAATGATAGTTCATGGACAGCAGGTCCTGTGGGTTGGGTGGTGGAAACTTTGCTTTGTTTTGGCAGATAGAAACGGCAGAGTGAAACAACTCCACTGCAAAGAAGAAAGGATTCAGGGGGAGGGGAGATGAATTAGTCTCACTTCACTAAAGCAAGTCATGCTACAGAGCTTTACACTATCTGAGGAATGGGCTTGTGTAGGGATAAAATGATGGGAGTTTTATCATTCTGCCTTAAACTGCTGTAAAAGGAAGATTTTGTTTGTTGGAAATTGATGGTGGCATATAGGAGTGTTTATGTGAACAGCAGAAAGCAAAAACACATTCTGTAATATCCTGACCATGTGTGTTTGCTAGGCTTAGCTTGGTTTTCCCGTGACTTAATTTTAATTTCACTCCACTCTCCATCCAAATATCTGTTTTGTTCTCCCCCACTTCTGCTGGTTACTGTGTTAAGTGTAGTGATGTGTTGTGAGAAGTGCCTTTGTAACTAGTCTGTCTGCAAAGGACCATGTCCAAAAGAACAGAGAAAGTGATGCACAGAGCATGGAAATCCTGTGGAGACTGATGCCTGTGTACGCCAGCACATGGAGATGTGTATTTATACAGGGAGGAAAGGAGAAGCAGAGCAAGACATTTCAAACTTTGGTCAGTCGTGAGAACTGACCCTGTGATGCTTTCTGAGGCCCTTTGCATGTGTATCTTTGATTCCCTGTAATGAGTAACGTACTTACAAGGGATTATTTCATCTCCTGGGGGACAGGCTGACCCCTCTCACCTCCCCTTATCGTGGGTGTGAGGAGCCACGGGGGAGCAGAATCGCGTTTCGCCCTTCCCTGAAGGGTGTGTGCAGGGATGGATCTGGCAGGCTGAAAAAAACCCAGCAAAAAATGGATTTTTCTGGCCCTCAGTGTGGCTGTTGAGTGTTTAATCTTGGCTGTGTGGCTGTGGGTGCTGGGCCTGGCAGCCCCTGGGATGGGAGGCTGAGCTCAGGCAATATCATCTATATATCTATACATATCTACACCTTTTAGTACACAGCTGCAGCTCACCCAAAGGCACTCCACTGAAGTGTGTACACATTTATTAAGAAATCCTTATGTATATTTTACACCCCTTTTCCTCCTGATTTAAATGTCCTGATGAATATTTATTATATCCAATTAAATTTTAGTAGCATATTTGGTTGTCGGGAATGAAATCTTTATTGTTATTTACATATTCTTTTGTTATTTGCATATCTTTATTTACATCTTTGGCTTTATTATTAATGCACACATACAACTTTTAAAGTAAAGACAAAGCCTTTGAGTAGAAGGAAGCTTAAGTGCAAGTGTTTACACTGCTAATATCTGCCAGAGAAAATACAAAACAGAAACTCATACCTAAACTCACATGCTCAGGAAGAGACATTCCTAACATCCTCTTGTTATTCTCTTTTTTTCTTCATGATGCATTTAAAATATAGGAGGTTGGCATATGGAAAAAAAATGTGAATTTCTGCATCTGATCCAGATCTATGCAATGAATATCTAAGAAACAAGCAATTTGTCAGGAGTTTTCAGACTAAAGTTCCTATAGCACATGGCTTGTAGGGAGCAGTGATTTACAATTCCCTGTGAAAGCTCTTCTGGGCTGAAAAGCTAATAGATGATGTTGCTATTTAAGTGCTAAGAGAATGTTTTAAGCCCTCAAAGGTTAGGATCAAATAAAAGTTGTGTTTCTTGGAACACACAAGGGAATGGTTTTATCCTGAACTGATGTGTCTCTGTTATTTATCTGTTTGAATTCATTGGAAAATAAATGTTTTCACCAGGGAAATATTTTATTTTAGTATGAAGAGCCATTGAACACATACATCTGCCTTGGTACAAAATTAGCTGTGATATTAAACTCCTGTTCAAAGGTACATTGGCAAACATTCACGTGGAGTCCAAAACCACTCATTACTCTTGTTTGATTCTGCAAAGCTGCTGTAGGTTTTCCAAATTAGTACCCACACAGCTACCTAGTGACTGAGAGATGGATTTAACACCTCAGAGATGTGACAATTCCTTGAGGACTCTTGTGGCCTGTCTTGATATGGAGGTCTTAAGTACAATTTATGAATTCTGGTGGAAGTTATGAAGTTGCTGGTATGAAAAATGGGAGCGTCCTGGATTGCTGCAGATAGTGAATCCATCATTTTCTCACAAGGTCTGTCACGTTCTGCAGCATAATGACCATGGAGAGTCACTCATCTTAATGCCTTTGTTCTGAGCAGGGAGTCAGGAGAACAGATTTTTCCCCATAATGCCAGGAGAGGGAAATAAGGACTTTGGTAATTTCTTGGACAGAAGCAAGAGGATGAAACATTTGTTGAAAAAGAAGTCATGGAGGAACAAGAAATACAGACAGAGCTCTGAGGAAGGAATAAATAATTTCCTAAGAGAAAAACCCAATCTAATGGCAGGACCCAGAGTAGGCCAGAGAAAGTTGGCAAGTAGAGCTGAAAAACTCTCTCTGAAAAGAAGCCATGAGACAGCAGAAAAAAATCCTCATCAGCTAATGAGCTCAGATTCCTGTCCAAGGAATTCTCCAAAGTGCTGAGGAACCAGAGAGAAAGAAATAAATATAAGCATTGGGGGTTTTTTTGTTTATGTATCTTTTGACTTCATGATAAGTGACAGGGATATTTTGTACTTGGACACGCATGAGGATGTGTAAAGGATCCTTGTGTTTAGAGTTTGCAACTGCTAATTCTAAAATCCTCTGGCTGGGGAGGATCCCCTGATGAATAACCACCCTCAGATGACACTGCACTCTCCCCCAGCAGTGAGTTTCTGTTCTTTTTTCTCAGTCTTAGTCTAGTGGTGGCCACTTTTTGCCAGTGTCTGGTTTCCTATCAGTGTTGAGGAGCTCTTGGAGGGCAGAGCAATGGAGCGCAATTTGGGTTTGCTTTGCTGACAGCCCCTCCATGCAAATTCTTTTTGTCAAATTGGAAGTCTGGCCTGAACCACGCCTTTGGCATCTGAAACAGAAGTGGTGTGGAAAGCCTTTGTCACACAATTAACTTCATTTTCTCACATTGAAGTCTCTGTTCCTTTGCTTTGCCAGTCAGACTTCATTGAACCCCTGTGAGAGGACTTGCAGTGTGTTTTTGAACTTGAGAAATGACAGAGGCCTCCAGCACAGGGTGTAAAACATAATTCCTGCCACTTCATCTCTTTTCAGTGACAGAACAGTGGAAAGCAGTGCTGAGCACACAATGCAGAGTCACTTTTTCCTGTCTCTGCAAGATGTTGCTTTAAAATTAGGTGAGATGCATTGATCTGAGCAAGGCAGGAGCAGGGCCCAGAGGAGGTGAAAGAAGAGATGCTACTTGCTCTGTTCCAGCTATTTACTGACCAGCTTTTATTCTGGTCTTTTATATTGCTGAGAAATTCATACATTGTATTTGCCTTTTGTGTACAGCTCTCAACAAGTATCTCTTTGTCAGCTTCACAAAGGGCAATAAACTCTGTGTTGCAAATAAGCCTCAGTAGCCGCTGGACATTATGACTAATTGTAATGCAGCATATATCCTTGAGGACTATAAACCTATATTAAAAGACAATGGTTGGGAGAAAAGCTATTGAATTGAGATAGTACTCATGTAACCCCATGGGGGCTCAACAGACAACAAGGAGGCCATTGATACCAGCTCTAATACAAAAAGCCACACAGACAGAGAGTCATCCAAACCAGTATGGTGTGTGGATGACCACATAGCTCAGTTTAATGCTGCTTTTGTTTTGTTCTCACTTCGAGGCAGACAACACACACTGGAACATCAGAATTAGTTCTGTTTAGATTGCTGCGCAGGGAGCAAGCGAGAAAATTAATGGAGCAGTGCCCCCCTCACCTTCTCTTGTTGTGTGCCAACTTGTCTGAAATCTGCCCAGTCCCAGGGTAAATTCTGTAATAAAAGTGAAAGAAAACACTCTGTTGTTTATTTGTTTGTTTGTTTGTTTTTCCTAAAATCCTGAGAAATGTTGAAGTTTCTTTTGCCATTTCTCTTTTTTAGCCTCTCTGTTGTTTTTTTTTCCCCCTTGCATGTTCTGAATCAGTTCAGGTCTGATGATATAACAGATCTTCTGAAACTATCAGGAGAGTTTTCAGTTAGGATATGAAAATGTAAGCAGTCAGGTTTAACATGCAGAACTGCTCAGAAGCCGGGAGAGAGTTCACGTTGAGGAATCTTGGCCTTGGCTCTCACTCCTTGGGGTTGTTTTATCTTGGCTTTGGGTACCCCAGTATTGTATTAATCACTGAATGAGTTGCCCTAAAAATCACTTCCATCACTCTGGAGTGACACTTTTTCTCTGCATAGATATAATTATTTTGGTTGTAACCACTGTGTCTCTGTGTGTCTGTATTTTACGGAGACCTGTCTGAGATACAGATGATTCTTGAAATTATGTTTCACTCTTTGTTCCAATATTAGGAACAAGAGTGTCAATTTAATTTAAAGCCTGTAGTTAGAGCCTACTTGATAGACTAATGAATGATAAACTCCACCTAGAAGAATCCCAATCTATTGCCTTACTAGCATTTTCAGGAAAGCCAAGGAACGATTTGTAAACAGAAACAGAGCAAGGACCTACTTTCCTTTCTTTTCTTCATTGTTTTATTTGCAGATTACATCCTCTGTTAAATAGTTTAACAGAGTTAATAGTTTAAATTGTCTGCTGAATCACTCAGAAATCCTTTTAAATTCCATGCAAAATTCCCATGCATTTGCATTATGGGAAGGTCATAGTTCTTTTTCCTCAGTTTTTTTTTCTGTATCATCAGCTTAGATTTAAATTTTTCAGGGCCTTTGTAAGTAAAGTTGCTGTTGCAATGTGTGTGCAACTGCTGCCCAGGACAGTTAATGCACCTCTTCCACCAGGTTTTCTCAAACCCCATGCATGCTTTTCTCCCTCTTTCCTACTATCTTTCCCTTGTCACTGGATGCCTCTCATTCTCTTCATAATGTTCTTTTTAGCTTCCTCCCACTGTGATTTGATTCCTTCTTTCACAGGATGATTTTTCCCCAACTGTAGTTTCTCAACAGTGTCTGTATAGCATGTCCATCTGCTTTTGTCCTGTAAAGGAATTGCCTCTAAAGAAACAATCTAAGTGGGAATTATGCTTTTATTGGAGCCAATATTTTACCCAGTGAATTAGTCCCAGTGGAATGAGCAGGACGATTTGCATGCTTAACATTAGGCACACTGAAATCCTTCACTAAATCAGGTCTAATGTGCACATTGAACTTCCCCTGACTTAGGAGAAATTCTGCAGGCCAAAAAACTGATTCAAAGCCACCATGTGAAAACCTGGCTATGTTGTGGCCAGTGCCAAACCTGACTGTGTTCTCTGTGGAACCAGGGTGGCACCTCAGCTGTTGAGTCCTTAGACAAATACCCCAAGAACCACAAAACCTGCAATTGGGAGCCATGCAGAAAATGAACCCTGTCTTGTACTGAAGGATTTGGTATTTTAAGAGTTAACCTACGAATTTGAACACAGTAATTTCGCATGAGTTTCACTTCTACCTTTTTTCCTGTTAAATAAATTTGTTTCTTTTTAAACTGACTTCAAGAAAGAATAAGAGAAGGGGAAAATCCACCTTTTTGTTAAATTAGCTTAAAACAAACAAACTAAAACTTCTCAATATTGTCCAAAGCAATTCATTATGCTGGTGCAGTACTCTTTTTTTCTTCTTCTTCTTTTTTTCCCCCTTTCCATTGCCTGAATAATGTTCTTTGAAGACTACATCATCAATAAACCACTCTGGAGAGGTTTAGAGGGCCTAGAATAATGAATAACAATTAGGGGCATTTAAAAGGTAATATTTTTTCCTGCAATTTGGGAATTGATTTATGAAGTTGGGGATCCTCCAATTTCATCAAATAAATGGTTTCTTAAACCAATTCTTCTTACCGTCATGGTAACACCTTTAGATCTGGCACAGCTAGCAAACTTGCTTGCCAACTTATTGTTTTTGATGCAAATGAAGCATCTCAACTTGCACAATTAACAGAATTCCTGTCTGAAAATGTTATACATTTCCTACAGCCCAGTTAAGTAGCACAGTATCAGTTTTACAGTGAGAACTATCCTGTTGGGTTTCATCTGTGTGATGTTACACTTATTTTTGAAATTGAAGCCGTGGGTATTTTTCCTCATGACATTTCTTGAAAATGTGCTGGAATTTGAAGGCCTGATGAGCCCACCTCAAATGGAGCCATGCAGTGAGCCTGGATAAGTGAGAAAAAGGTCAGAGTCCTGCTTAGCAGCTCAGAAAAACAAACCATAATGCCAAAACCAGTCAGTGAAATCAAGGAGTGGGTGTGTAAAACACATGGGACAAAGTAGTTGGAGTGAGGAGTAGGACTGTGACAATCACCCCAGTGACAAAGAAGTGTCCACATCCTTAAAAACAAGGAAGCCCAGCCTGGGCAGTCACTGACTCCCAGGCTGCCTAAATGACCTTCATCTCCAGCTCAGTGCCAGCGAGCTTTGATTCACCTTTAAACAACCAGCTCCTGGGATGCGTCCAGTATCTTGCTGGTGGGTCTCCTGATGGAATTAAACTGTAATACCTTGCGCTCTGGTAGGGCTGAATGTATGGATAAAAAGATGCTGAGGTAATGGTCTTTCTTACAGATCCATAAGCCTCTTTGGAAGTACAAGCCAGAATAATATTTTCCAGAAGCTCTAACCTCTTTGGTAGAGCAAACCCCCCAGGCAGAATGCGAAAAGTTTTGAAAAACATGAAAATATCCCCTTTTACCCCAAGAGGGGTGAACAGCACAACTTGCAGGAAACAAATATTTAATGCCCCAAAAGTATTGCTTGTAGTGCATTGCCAATAAAATCTGTTTCTTCAGACTTCCCTCCCCACTGCTTGTGCTGGGTGATGTATTGAACCCTCACCCATTTGCTTATCACTACGCTGCTGGTTGCTTTTTTCAGAAAATTCTCAGCCTAGGTGCTATATTGGTAATGCAGAGGGGTGAGGTGGAGGAGGAAAGGTGTTCCTGGAATTTCCAAGAGTTGAAGAGCAAGGGCAACATCTCCCACAATTCTTTCACTGATGGCATGCTTGGGGATCACCTCATGTTACACTGGTCCAGCCCTTGGGCTAGTGGTTGTACCAGTGTAGAAGAGCCTGAGAAGCACCACCTCAATGTCTCCAGGGAGTGGATGTTCATGACCTTTTTTATTAAAGATGACTCATACAAGGATTCATAAGTTTTCTTGTACTTCCTTTCTTGTTGTTTTCCTTTTTCTTTTTTCTTTTTTTTTTTTTTTTTTTTTTAATTAGGAGGCACCATAAGCCTCAAAGCTGGGTATTTAATTTGTATTTGCTTGTAATGCCCTAATCCTACCCATTATTTAGGCTCATGAAAATATGAGCAATGAAATTCTGTGTCTTTGTGAGTGTTTTGGGGCCCTTTGGAGTATTTTAATCCCAGCTCACTTGGAGGTACCAAGTGTGACATCTGCAGTGGGTTAGGACAGGCAGTGCTAATTAATTTTGAAGGATGTGCTTGGTAGAAATTTGATATCCGTGGCAAGAGCCCTTTGAATCATCTTGGTGGTGGGTGTCGAGCTGGCCGGTCAGGCACAGGCAGGGAATTCTGACTTGCCATTTTTGGGGCTGAGGTACACCTGGAGCAGGCTGAACTGAAGGTGGTGGCTCCCTCATTTCTGCTCCGTAGGATGCAAGGAAACACTCCCAGAAATTTGATGATAACCACAAAAAGCAATAGAAAATATAAATGTATTTTTTACTCAGCCAGGACTCTGTCATTGTGTCTTGGAGAAACAGGACAAGTGTTTGGAGATGCCCAGTAGGAGAGGGATGTGTAGAATTGCTAAATGAGATTTTTCAGTGGGGCACTAGATAGGTGGTCTGGAGAGTAACTAACTTTGTGCTGGCTGAGACTGTTTTCACACATTCAAGCTTGTGTTTTCAGAGAAAGGAAAAAAAATTAAACAGTTTTTTTTTCATTTTGGAAGTATTTTCAAATGCTATTGCATAGAGAAACAGTATGGATATCACAGTATTTATGAATCAACAACTATAAGGAGCTTAAATACGAAAAACAATATATTTTTGTTGCTTCTAAAGTACACTATTTGAAAAGCCAAAAGCTTGTTTTCCCTGCTGCACTTCTATAGACTGAATATCTGTCACTGCTTTTCATCAGATCAGCCTGGAGCTACTAAACCCTAATACCCTCAACAGACAGCAGCCACAGTGCCAGGGAGGGATTGCCTGGGCTGCAGCTTCCAGAAACATGTGAATCACCCCAGCTCTGTGCAGCTTTTTGTGCCTGTCTTGCAATTTCAGCAGGAAAATAAGAGTAATTAGAAAGCTCCATTTGGCACCAATGCTGCTGGTTTGAAAGTGACCTGCTAAGCTGCAAACCATTCTGCTCCCCTCCTCCTTTCCTCTCCACCCCACTCACAATCTACATGTAAAATCTGGTCATCTCCAGTGTGGTGCTGTTTGGAGCTGAGCTGCTGCACTCCATGCACATTCCTGTTGTGTTTAGAAACTGTTGATAAAAGATCTCCCAATATTTATGTTGGACATATCCATGTGTGTCAATACTGCCATGCCCTCGCTGCTGCCAAATCCTGTCTCTTTTCATTATTTTGACGTATGGTGGGTTATTGTAGAGCACTTGCTTCTGTACTCCTTCAAATGCTTGAGTTATTCCATAGTTCCTCTCTGAGAATCCTTTGCTGCAGCTGTGACATTACTCATCCCTTAACCTAATTAGCTGGGTTTATTTACTCTGGGAGAAGGGAAGCACGGGATGGAGAGTGCACTGTGCTCCAGCCCATGCTGCAAACACCACAGCAGAGGTGTGCCAGAGGAGCCTTCATGAGTCTGCTTTTAGAGGTCTTTGCTGCTGGTGTGGTTTGGTTGCTGCTCTGTGCAGGGTTGTCCAACATCTCTTTGATATAAATAGAGCCACGGGGACAGAGACAGGGAAAGATGAAGTAGCTGACTCAGTGTTTGACTGATGGGCCAATGTAATGAAAGTTTTGCAATCTTTTGTAAGCAGGAGTAATAGGATAGCAAAGGAACACTGGGGGATCCATTAGATTTGCATATTTATAATCCATCACAGTGATGAAATTAATTCCCTTGTATCTTACTGCAGCGTGTGCTGCTGTATGAGGCAAAAGTGGTAAAAATGAATCTAAAGTATGGATTTGTCAGTATTTCAAGCATTTATATGTAGCAAGTATGCAAAGTAGTCCAATATAGAAGTGATTGTTTAAATGGTAAAATAATTGAAAGATGTCTTTCCTCAAAAGAAGTAATATTTTGACTTAAGGCTGTCTGATTTAATGCTGTTAACCAGCACTACAGTCTTTAAATGTAAGGTTTGCTGGTCATCTAAATGTCCATATTCAGATCTATATATCGATTTAGATTTCTAAATGCACTCAGTTCCTCCAGTCAAACTTCAGTTGATGAGAAGGACATACATTTTTTTTCTAGCTACAATTACAATATTTGTTTATTTTGAGGTAGATTTAATGTGCCATATAATTAACTGGTGCAGAGAATTAAGCCATAAAGCATACTATTATCTCTCAGGCTTTTTCCAGGGCTATGTGAGATTGTCACATATGGCACTGGTTGTTGATAACCAACCTAATGAAATGATACCATCACACAGAGGCTGTTTCTCAGTATCCGTTCCCACTGATAAGAAGTTATCTGTCTTGATATTGATTTGACATCTATCTGCTCCGTATGTGACTTTGGAAACTAATGACTGAGGTTGTACTGAATATTCAGAGATAAATTTTCAGATGAGCAAGGGACCAGCCTTCCTATTTCTCAGAAGATTTTTTTTTTCCCTGCCTGCTAATGAACCGTGGGCACAGCATTAGCTCTGAGACAGCTTTTCATGATTGAAGATCAGATCAGCTGAGGGCTAATATTTGTGCTTGCAATGCATCATGTGGAGGAAACCAAGGGTGTAAGTACTGATGGAAGTTTGGCAAAATGAAGGGCAACTTCCTAAAAGAGCCAGGCTGGAGATGATCCTCCTTTCCTTAAAGTACAGCTTGATTTCAATGGAGCAACTCAACTCAAATGTGTGAGAAGTGCCTGCTGTCATTGACCATCCCACTGGGGATCTGGAGCTCTTGGAAAGGAAGGAGCCAGCAGGATGAGCAGGGCATTTCTCTGTGTGCAGGCCATAACAGCAGCAGAGGGAAAACAGAACATGCAGGTCCATGACTGGGTGTGAATGGGGTGGGGCAGGGGAAAAGATTCATTTTGGGGTCTTGATATCCTTGCTGGTACTATACTGGTACTGTACTGGTATGATGGACCTGCTGCCAAAGGAGAGACAGGAGAGGTGCCAGGGCACAGCCAGGCTGCCTGGCCCGCACTCCTGTGCTGCCTGAGCTTGGGACAGCAGTGTGGGGATGTGTGCTGTGAGTGCAGTGCACACAGAATTCTTTTCTTGTGTTAGCTCCCTGGGCCAGGCAGGAATTTGGTTGCATTGCTCCCCCTGGCTCTGCCCAGAGTGCCTTTGTAGGTGACAGCTGGTGCTTTCACTCCTTGCATGCAGTCATATCTGTCAAACAATCCAGAATACCTTTGAGTCTGGCACAGCATGTCAGGAGTGTGGGGTCTCCCATGAGGCAGAGCTCTAAGAAAAACACCAGTAACACAAAACCCCCTAAGTCAGTCAATATGATTTTATCACACGAATTTATGCTCGCCTGACAGCCAGCAGTGAAAGGGAATGGCAGTGAAAAAATCCTACTGAGGGCAGTACAGAGCAAACAGCATCCCTGTTTAGGTGAATTGTCCTCTGGAGAAGCCTCTGGAAAAGGGTTGGTAGAGCAGCTGCAGCCTGGGGCGTGTCTGGATCACCTTGGAGCAATGGGAGCAAAGCTCTGGATTGCCACGAGTGCAAGCCCAAGGACTTGTCTGGGACTGTGGCACTCCATGGGCATCCCTGGAGTCCATCCTCTGGTTTCCAGAGGGATTTGTGTGCTCCACAAGCAGCTGTGCCATGAACTAAAGCATAGTGGGTGAGGAGGGTAGAGGGGAGGACTTCGAAAGGGCTCCCTTAATGCAACCTAAACTCCTCATGTTGTTTGGAGTTGGGCAGGGGGGATTGGAATCCCTTTCTCTGGGTTCACATCTGATGTCAAAGACATCCCAAGGGGTGAATAGGTGATGAGCGCTTGCATCAGCTCCCACAGCACTGGTGCCACTTTGGAGAGCTCTGGTTTTCAGTGCTCTTGTTAGCTCTGTAACCTTTCTGAACTGCCTTTGCCCAGCCTGCTGCATGCTGCATTCTTTCCTCCGTCCATTGCATTTTGTTTCTGTATTACACCATTTTTCTAGTGTTTCCATATTTATGAATCCATCCATCTACAATAACAATTACAGTTGGAATGTTTACTTTGCCTGATAACATTTACAGTTCATCTACTGGGCAAATACTTGTTATTCTTTGCTTATTTTTTTAAAATATATATTATTAGAAGAGCTTTTGCAAAATTTAATTCATTCCTCCCAAATATGTTCCATTTCACACAATTGGCAGGAACAAAAAAAAAAACAAATCAGAACAAAACAAAGCAGCCTCATCTTCCCCAAAGAAAAAATAAAAAAAAGGGGAGTTGAGGAAGGCACCAGAGTTATAAAGACATAACTAGCAGGTCTAGCATTTAATTTTAGTTCATTTTCTGATCATTTCACATCATCAGGTGTAATTATGGGTGACTTAAGACCCCATTTTGTCTTGTGTGAAAAAACCCAGGCTTGACGTTTCCCTGATTGCTTGGTGCCCATGGGCATTGCCAGTGATGATGTTCATCACAGGGAACCCCTGGTCCATGATGTGAATCACAGCAGCCTTGGAGAGGCTTTTTTATTCACACACAGAGGTGTTTGGCCTCAGTGCAGCCAACAGCCTCTGCCATGCTGGGAAAGGAGAGGGATAGCAGGCTGCTGGTACCCATGGCAATGCCCCAGCTCCAGCCACTGCAGGAAATGTCCCCAAGATTCCTCTGGGACATGCAGAGCCTTCTCTGCTGGCCCTGGCAGCCCCCTCACCCAGCTGGGTTAACTCTGACCTGCACAGGGCTGTCCCCCAAAGCACCAGGCAAGGACCACGCTGCTGTAGAGGCAAACACAGGCATTTTGCTGCTTCTGGAAGTCTTCTCCAGCTGTGGAGCAGCTCCACAGAGCATGCCCTGCCCTGTCCATCCTGGTTCAGTGAAGTGGTTAATGCTCTGTGCAGTGCATGGGATTTATTTAGTGCAGATAGCTGAGGGACTCGGTTTTAATGTGCACTGGAAGGATATTGGCACACGTTTTTGGACTGCACTTTGCTCTCTGCCTTGATGAACTAAGCAGATACTGTACCATGAAAGGGAAGAGGAAGCTGAAACTTGGAATAATGTCCCTGTTTGTCTCACAGCGTGCTGCTGCTCATGATGTTGAGCTGGCACCAGTCCTGCTCCGCTCGGAGAACGCAGCCATGGGCTCTGGTTGTGGGAGGATGAACCCGTGGTTATCTGGCAGGGCTGGTGAGAAAGGAAAGGAAGGTTGATTCTGGCCAGATGGGAGATGCTTTCCCAGTGTGAGAAAAGCGTGCGTGGAGGCAGATTATGCTCTGAACAAAAGAAGCAAGCAAGAGCCCTCCAGTTGATGTGAGGGAATGAGGGGTGGGACAATAGGTATTGCCAGGAAACACCTGGCTTCAGGAGGAAGCCAGAACCTTCCAGTGACTGAAAACCCTTGTTGTAAAATGTGTTTATTGACAGTGAATACAGCATTGGGCAAAGAGAGTGGAGCCCTTTGTGAGGCGATGGGAATGTCCTTCCTCTGCACTGTGGTTTAATTTCCAGCACTCTCAGATATGTGTTCTTTGTGGTTGGATCAGTCAAGAAACTTTCCATTTGTTAGGTCTGAATATTTGGGGGAACAAGCTCATAGGGAGGAGCACAAAGACTGTACATTTGAATGCTGGAAGGAGTCTGCCCAATACCTTTGGAAGTGAGGTTTTACTAATAGGAGAGAACAAGACCTGAATGTTATCTTTCCTGGAAATGTTACTGCACTTATGAGCAGACAGGTTGAAACAGAGGAGTTCCTATTTAACACAGGCTCAGAAGCTCTGCATTAAGCTTCTAGAGGATAGTAATAGTAGTGAAGAAAACCACTTTAAATGAAGAGGTGTGAAAGAATGCAGATAAGAGGGTGCAAAACTAAAATAAGCAAAGTAAACGTGGAGAACAAAAGGGAGGATTGTCCATGAGATTGAAATATTAGTGAAATCTTGCAAGTTTACAGGGACCAAAGGGTCAGCAGAGAGGTGAAGATGAGGGGACTGGAAAGAGAGTTAGTGCAGCCCTTGAGTGGCACAGCAGGGAAAATGCAGGGCAGGTTGGGCTGTCCAAATGTCTGCAACTCCAAAGTGGAGTCAGCATTAAAGTGGGGACATCCAATACAGGAATTTTCTGTGAATCATCTTTCGTCTTTTTCGTCAGGGACAGAAGTTTTTACTTTCCCACTTTTACCTCTACCTTCCTCTCCATTGCTTTGAGAATTTCTGATGTTTTATATTTGCTCTGCTTTTATGTGAAAATGAGTAAGGAAACAAAAAGGGAAATTATTTTTATTTCCCACTGCATTTTGAGAAGGCAATGAGGTAGATATGGAATGGGCATCTCCTCACCTCTATCATGATTTTCCTTTCACTCTTCTTGCAGCTCTGTTTGGAGGTATAATCCAGAATCAATTAAACTGAAGATCATAGGCAATGAAAATCATCTTCGTCCAATTCTGGATGAATAAAGTCAATTTTCCTGCTCTGCCTGCACTATCAGAGATCTGTATTGGTGGGCATTGCCACAATCCACATGGTTTTCATCATTGCAAAGAAGTTAAATCCACCATGTCTTTACCATGCCAAATAATAACAAGAAATCATGCTTTAAGTATGCACCTGTGTAAGCTATTTTTATGAGACAAAAAGGCTTCCTGGTCCCTTGTGGGATCATTTATATGATGGAAATAAGAAATATGGTATTGTTTGGCTGGGAGGATATAATTCCTTAATTACCTGAGGCATGTCTGAGTTATTTTGGAAAGGTTGTTATGAACAGCATGGTATCAGCTCTGCAATTGTAAAGAACAAGAACCAATAACGTAAGATCCAATTTGTTCTGGCAAATAACAACCTGGGTCAAAAGGGTTGGGGGGGGGGCAGTAAATTGAAGAATTTACCCAATGGCAAAGTACTCAGATTTTCTTTCAGAAAATACAGTTTCAGCAGTGTTGATGCTGAGGTGCTAAAGGTAATAAACTGGGGGATAAAATAACAGGGTAAAAGAAGTGGTGGTGCAGATGGTGCTGGTGCTGGAGGGGAAGAAGTGCTGCCACCCTCCCAGCAGAATGGCTGCTAAGGAAAGGCTTCATCCCTCTGCTTTTGGGTGTCTTTTTTTCATAGTTGATTTTTTAGTTGTTTCTTTGGACTTTTTTTTTTTTTTTGCTACCCAAATATCTCTGTGTATTGATAAATTGCACCTGTTGGGAGTCAGATTTTACCTTCCTCAGGAATTTCTAGCAGTCCTAAAAAACTTCTCCAAAAATTGCTTTAGTTCATTTTAGGGACTGTATGGGCTTTGCATGCTCCACGCTTGCTGTGGTAGAGTTCTTAACAAAGGTGGATTAGGGAGAGCTTGGCTGTGCCATCCCTTTCTGCTTCTGGAAAAACACTCCTCTGGGTTTGCTCAAACAGCTTTGCCTTTCCTACTCCCATTATTTTATATTTCTGTCTATCAGCTTATCCTTACTTGGCCATGCAGCCATAACTTCACCATCACCATCGCATTTTTGTGCAAGAGAATGGTGAAAAATAAAGTCACCTTTGGTCAAAATATGATTCTTCCTAATGGGAATTCAGAATGAGGTTTCAAAATTGTGGTAGAGGACTGTGGACAGAAGAGTTTGTTTCAAGTGTTTCCAGTGATAGTATGGCTGAATATATATGATTTCTTTTTTTTTTTTTTTTATGAATTACAAAACTATGAATTTGTGATGAAAGGCTTGATGGCTTTATGAATAAGTGCTAGTTGATGCTATTTAAGTAGGATTCAATTAAATCTTCATAAAATGAGCAGAGTGAAAAGGCTTGACATGAACTGAGGCCCAGGAAGGCAAATTGCCATGTATGAACTATTCCATGGAAATCAGATTACTTTTCATAGCTGCAAAAATGTGCTTAGCTTAAACATATTGGGCCAAATTCTGTTCTCATTTATGTGTGTGTAATGTGGAACTAAGTGCAATATTTGGGTAAATCTATTTCAAATAATTAGTTGATAGTCTTGGAGGGAAAAGAAACCATTGCTAATTTAAATATTGGCATATTCTGTTTTTCAAACAGATGTTCAGACTCTTATATTTTGGCATCCCAAGATGAAAAGATAGCGCAATTGCACAAGAGAGTTTTTATGGAGACTGTCAATGGAAATGAGAAAACTCTTGGGCCAAAATTCAAAGAAGTTCTATACATAGTTGCCCACAACATTTCTGATCCTGAGAGCTGTGGGGAATCCCACTGACTTTAGAAATTCCCTTCTCCATCGCACAGTTTGTGGGATTGAGGCTCGACAAAACCCAGCACGGTTGTCCTGGCTCTGTGGAGGTAGATGGCAAAATGCCTTTGGCATAAGCAAAGTCAGACCTTTCACTATTATCTTTTTCAGAGACTGAATTAAACCCACCTCCCCTCTTCTTTTTTTCTTTTTTTCCCTGAGAGAGTTCAATCTCTTGCTATTTTACGAAGGTTTTAATTTGAAATCTGAAGTAATTTTTTACCTTGTTATGCTTATATAGCTTTAAAATGTGCAATAAAACAGAGTAGGTATGTTATTGCCAGAATATGAATCCAAGGCAACTAATTCAATTGAAAACAAATCTAAAATCTTCCTTCTATTGATTATTTATTTGAACCAGTGAGTATCCTTGTTCTGCATTTATCCCCAACATGTTTTAATACTATAAACCCCCCCTGAAAGTAGCATTAAATTCTCTCTCTTTTGAACTTGTTTTTAAAACTCCATTACCATTTAGTAGAAAAACTATTTCCCTGGTTTCTTTTTAAGTCTCTATGTTTTTCCCCATTACAAAACTACTTAGTGTTAGGAAAATGACAAGCCAGCTTCATGGGGTACTAAGATACAGTAATGCCAAAAGATTTGCCCAAATTATAGTGCCAAATTTTGGTGGCATTATGGGGAGTAGAGTTTCTATCTCAAACTCTCAGTCCAGCCTCACAGATCATCTTTCCTTTTCATCTGTGATTTAAATGGGAATATACTGAACCAGAACCATTCTGGGTTAAAATATCAGCTGTAGTTTTCCTTTCATCCCAATTATACTGGCATGCAACAATACAGATATCAGCAAAATGGCTTCTGATTTACTGCAGGATGAGAGAGAAGACTCATGGATTAAAAAAAAAAATCTATTTGTGTCAATTAGAGATATTTACACTTTGAAGCACATTGTCAACATGTAGTAATAATGGAAAATGAAATCTTACCACTCTTCTCCCTTCCTGTGGAAATTGCTATTCAAATTTCTATTTATACAGTGCCTTGACTGAAGATTTCCCCAGCTTTTTCTTTCTCTGTAGCCTGGCAGTAGACACAGGTTTTTCTCTAAGTATGGTGTAATCAGAAATTAATATAACAAGGTAGGAGACATGCAAGATTAAATTGCACGACTTCAGCTTCACTGATGTGGCTTCTGTTTGCTCCAACTGTTGCTCAGATCTCTGTATTTTACCCCCAGAAAAAGATGGCCTGGGAACAGCCCCAAATAGTTCAGAGAGTCCAGGATGTTGAAATATTTTCAACCAATTTCTCTCACTTTGACTTTTTTCATACCAACCACCTGCCTGTATAGAAGTTGTAGTTTGCTTTTAGTTTTTCTCTGTATAAGCTTGTCTTCAATACCTAAATCACTTCCTTTTTTATGCTGCATTATTTAACTTTTCCCCTCCACTAGAGTGAACATATACTTTACAATCTCTTCCCAACTTCTGTATTTTCATTAATTTTATGGACTGTAGTAAGGTTTAGGGCCATATAAAATCTCTGATTAGTTCATCTCTAACCAAGGTAGCTAAGATAAAGTCAAGGTGTTCTCCTGCCAGTCTTCCATTGCTTTTTTGGTGCCAGATTTTCAGAGGATTCTGCATTTCAGATTCTCTCTTTCGGCTGAATTTGTTGGTTCCCACATGCAAAGTAATGCAGAGGTTTTCAGATCTTCAACCAGATGTTGAAAGCTTCCCTTGCCCTGCTGAGCTAGACAAGCTTTGGATTCTCATTGCTAACCCTGCTTTGTCTGGGGCAATGGACAGCACAGAAGGTGGACAACTCATGATTATTAAAAGATTGAGGATGGGCTTATCTTCTATAAGAAAAGCTGGCCCCTGCTGAGTGGCCAAATCAATTTTTAGAACTAGTAATAATAAGAATAATGCCAGCTTGGCAGCCCAGCATTGCACCAATTAATTCATGTTGACTTCCCTGAATTACTTGTGCCCAATCAAAATTTAAAAGCCAAAACGTCAATATTTAATTTCAGCAGTCTCAGCTGAAAGGACTTTTTCTTCAACTTTTACATGAAATGTAATCCAAAACCTTTTGTTCAGATTGAGTAAGCACCAAACAAACAAACAAACAAACAAAAAAATCCCAAAACAAACCCTTCAGCTACTTTTGCAAATCCATAACTGGATAGAGCTTTTGGATTTGGAATCTCCACAGTTGGTGACCTCAACAGAGGATGGAGTAGGTGAGGGGCTGGGTGCCAGCTACAGAGTGATTTTAACAGAGATTTCAGGTGTGCTCCAAGGTTTTCCTTTGCAATCAAAGCCCAAGAAAAGATTCCAGTGACCCAAAGCAGTTGGAGAGTTCTCCATAGCTGCTGGAATTCCCAAGCATGCAGTTGTGGCCATCTTCCATCCCCTTCCTATGACTCAGCCAGTGTAAAAGGGCAGCTGACTGGGAAACAAAAAAATCTGGCTCAGGTTTGTTTCAGGGAAGAACTCTTGAAAGTAGATGCTTATAGGAAATTAATCTGAACCATCCTCATTTCTTGGACCTATAAATCCGGGCCATAAATTTTTCAAGAACAGGTTTCTTTATAAGATCTCCAGGCCTTATTGCTTCTCAGTGGGATAGAAATTGTGTGAAAAAAAATCCCCCAACAACCTGCTTTGTTTAGGCATTTTGGCACTCTGCCATCTTGTTTTAGAATATATAATGGGTAGAATTTAATGGAATTTTTCTGATCTGCAGTGCATTCTGAGTTCCTTTTATGTCTGGGGCAGTGGCTTGGGGAAGCAGTATTTGCTTCTGAACAGTTTTCACACCCCCATGCTGCTTTTCTTTCTGCAGAGGTTGTGGAGCACGCATTCCTAGGTGGAATCTGACAGGCACAGTGAGTAAATGGACAATTCCAGCACTTCCAAACGCTCCTGTCATTCAGGAGGAGAGAAGTCTCTCCTGATTAGGATCAGAGTGGCCCATGACAAAGTTGAGGAGTGGCCTCTGTCAGGAATACATTGTCAGTGCAATGGCACAGCCCTCAGCTGGGACAGAGGAGAAAGCACATCAAGGCAAGAGGGAAGGGTAAAAAGGGTGTTCTGCTCCTCTGTAGACAAGATCATTCCCCACTTCCCTCTGCAGACTGCTTGGCTACTGCAGTCCATCTCGCTCTGTGCCATTGGCAGGTCTCTGCTCCCCCATCTGCAGGCAGTGACAGGGCAGTGATTTGCTGTTTCTGCAGTTTCAGGATCCCATGAATTCTTGGGTGCACATTGCCTAATACTCAGAACTAAGTAACTTGTTGGCACAATGGCATCTCTTGTGCTGCTCCTTCACCTGCCAACTTTCCCCTAGCGCAGGCAAATTCTCTCTCTCCTTCCATTAATGCACAAAACAAGACTTTTAGAGGCTGCCAAGAGTCCCTATAGGACTGAAGGACTTGGATGTCACAGGGCCTCCTCTCTGCTGCCCGAGATCAACAGTAACCTCACTGTATTTCCCCACCTTGATGAAAGGCAGCTCACAAGATTAAAATAACAGGCTGCAAAAGCAAATGCGGTATTATACCACATTAATCCTCTGACACAGCATTCATCCAAGTGCCACAATGGCTCTGATACTCCTGTACAGGCATGTGATTCATTCACCATTATTTGCCATAATTATCTTGGCCAGAATTAGAAAGGATTAAATGAAACTTGGTGGTCCATGCACTTAAGAGAACAATGGAGAAGAATTTTAAAATAAGTGGTCCTAATCACCTTTGTTAAGCATTTTCCCATAATCTCTTTTTTTAGCAGGAATTTATTGCAGTAAGTGTTTGTTAGTATCCATTTGTCATCAAACATTAAACACATCTTTGAGTTTCTCATGATTTATCTTGCTGTTTTGAAAGAATGGCCATGTGGTGAGTTGTATACTACAAATTATAATGGTTATAAAAATTGTAAATTACCTCCCTCTGTGATGTACACTTCTTTTTGATGGAACTAATAGAGATTGGTCATAATGGAGACATTTAGACCAAATTCTGATCACCATTGGTTTTGGTGTAAATCTGGAGTGGTTTCACTGAACTTATGAATTTAAGCTGGTCTACTTCTGGTGAGCTAAAATAAAAGAAAAAAGAGAGAATTAAAAAAAATTGAGCTGTGTGTTCCTTTTCTGATTAACATTTAAAAAAATAGTTTTCTACCAGAAATGACATTTAGAAAGCAAGAGGATTCAAGATGATTGTAGCATATTTGTTTAAGAACTGGATAGATGAGAGGATTTGAAGAAAATAATTCTTAAGTCTATATACCCAGCGACTATGACAATAATATAAGCGAAGTAGATGTTCAAATATGGAGATTAAAAATATGTCAGGACCACATTTCTTATTTCAAATTTGTATTAGAGATAGAAGGTTCTGAAGTATAGTTTTGAGGCGGTTTGGGGATCTGTAGTCAAGGACTAATTGTCCTGACAGTGGTAGAACACCAGATATATTGTTGACAATTAAATATCTTTCCCCCTCTGTATTGTTGCATACCTGCATAAAATGAAGAAAAAACAACTAACTGAGCAGGAATAAGTACAGCAAACATTGTGTATTGTGTGCTTTCAAAATTCTGTACTGCTGTTTTGGTGATGTATTTTAAAAACTTACTTTGAATTACTTATGGTGATCCTGCCAGCCCTGTGCATGAACACTGCTCCAGTCTTGCCTCTCTTAAGGATGCTACTGAAAGTGCAGCAAAGCGACAGAATCTGACTCTAAATCAGCTGTATTAGGGAATTGATTCCGTGTTTTTGGATGCAGATGAAGATAATCTGAGCCTCTCTTACCTTGGCAAACCAGCAGAGCCCAGCACTGGTGCTGGTGCTGCAGGAGGACAGCCAGGAGGAACGAAAGAGCCTGGGGGGATGAGAGGTTTGTGAATTTACTCTTCCTGCAGAGAGCTGGCAAAGCTGCACTGCCTCGAGAAACTGGTGTTACAAAGCCTTTCATGGAGAAACCACAGATTTTTTTAAAAAATAATTCTATTTCTGAATTAATTAAAATACTGTTAGGATTGATTGTACTGCCTGCATTAGGATAATAAGCTAAGATGAGCTTGGATATCATTTAGGATGCCTCAGGTGGATAAGTGCTTCAGCAACATAGATGTTGCAAAGTTGATGTGATAATTAATATGCCTTTTATTTCTCAGTTCTGGCATCTCTGCACTGTTTTATGAATCAGACCTTATCGATTAAGTAAAAGAAGACTTAGAAGAGGAGCAAAGAAGCCCTGTAAATTCGGAAGCCAGGCATAATTAGTTTGCACAGGTTTTGTTGTTAGAGTTTCAGGTATCAAATCAATAGAGTAACATTAATAATTAAGGACCTGGATAAATATACCAAGTCCTAGATTAGAGCTTTGAGCTTTAAAATGCTCACATAAAAGGTTTTCCTGAGGCTCTAAATGTTCTAAAGTGCTGTAATGTGACTTTTCAGCTCGAGATACTGTTAAGAAATACCAGGCTACTGTACCAGGGAGAGATTTGGATATCTCCAGGTTGGAGAGTACCTACTGCACGCGCAGGGAAATTGCTGGCATCACTTTTGCAAGGTTTGCCTTTCTTGGCTGCAACTTGGGGGGGAAAAAAGTGCACTGAAAATAAATAATAGCAGACAACAAAAATGCTAGGATTGTTCTTAATTCAAAATGGAGAATGTTGCCAGGTTGGGTTTTTTTGGGGGGTGCTTTTTCCATGTGAAAATACCCTGAAGGTGGCAGAAAGCCACATGGATTCCAAAGGGTGCACAAGGTTAGCATCCCCAGCACGGCTGTCCCTATGTGAGTGCCATCCTCATCCTGCTGGGAGCAGGGCAGGGCCAGCTCCTCCCAGTGAAGGGAAGAGCTCTCCTTGCTTTGCTGACTTTCCTCTTTGTGTACCATCGGAAGACACAAAAACAATAATCAAAAAATGTATTGCTTTTCTGTTGTGACAGTGTCTAAGTCAGAAATAATGTTAATGCTTCCTCTCTGAGTGGTTTACTTTTCAGGGTACTATTTTTTAACAGATAATTGAAACCAGATGTTTCACTTTTGGTGTAATTAAGTGGCTTTTTGGGTAAGCTGGCTCACTTCAGATAATCAAAACATATGTATCTCTTATTCCTTTTGAATCCCTTCTGTTAAGACTTTCATTTGGAAGCACATCCAAACCACTTTTGAGTTACTTACTTTAATCATTATTTAATTTAGCGTACTGACACAAACTACCCAAAAAGCCATGCTGTAGAGGGTCTGATAATACACTCACTGACACCACTGAAAGATTTTCCATTGGCATCATCTGTACAAAGAGTGCAGAGAATTTTCTGTAGGGCTTGCTTGGAAGGAAGATAATATTTCTATTTGCTTTAAAAGTCCCTAAGTAAATAGGAAGGGGATGAGCAGGGTGAACGCAGGGTGTGTGTGATAGTATGATGATCCACACAGCTGTACTGACACAGGGATCTGTGTGGATGAGGAAGAAAATTGAGAGAACGTTTTCCCTCTGGAAACACAGGGGATGAATTTAGGCCAGGCTGTGGCATTGGGGGAGGAAATGGAAAGGCCTGTGTGGCCCTGTCCATATCGATGCAAACTCAGGCAAATTTTGTCTGACTTTGCAAAGACAATCAAATATCTGACTGTGCATTGGAGCAGCCAGAGAGGATTTATGTGTTTCCCCTCTGCCTGATGATGAGCAGCCTTGCAGCCTGTGCAGCTGCCAAGGACCACTGCTGTGCAGCGAGTTAGACCTGAGCTGCTTCTCACAGGGAGAGAGGAGCCAAACTCCAGCCCAGGCCTCAAGCTGCTGGTTTCCCTGCTAAATGCCTCATAACTACTTAAATATGTAGTGAAGCTAATGTAGGAATGCATTTAAACAACTTTACAGA
The DNA here is from genome assembly GCF_028551555.1 of Melozone crissalis. NCBI lineage: Eukaryota > Metazoa > Chordata > Aves > Passeriformes > Passerellidae > Melozone > Melozone crissalis. The sequence continues at coordinate 5,488,964 of NW_026535785.1, forward strand.
GGTGCCTGAAGTACTCCTAATTCTGAACCAAATTGTGTGTGTGCCCTCGCTGCGTGGAGATGGGGTGGCAGCTTTTTAAATCTCTTGCCTAATATTTTGCATCAGTTGGAATACTGGTTCTCATTTCCCAGCAGAAACAGTCTATAATTTGTACAAAATAATTTTGCTTTCTTTGAAAGAGGAAGAGAGGTCATATTACTGAAGTTGTTATTCTGGCGTGATTCACTCTGGTTTTGTTTATTGTGAAAATTGCAAGGAATTTATTTGTTTCTCCCTGTGTGCCTGTTTGAAAGGCATCTGTGCAAGGCAGAGGCTTACTGAAGGAAGGATTTGGAGGTTTGCACCACTCCCAGTAGCTCTTGTTTCTCATTTGTGTCTCCTTCGTCTGGCGGGCCAGGTTGTAGGGAGCCCCAAAGCAAACAGAGCTGTGCACCAAGAGAGGGGCAGAACTTCCTTGCTCAGTCTGAAACAGGGCTGGGAAAGATGTTCCAGAAGCTGGTTTCAACTGGGCTGTGGCCAGTGTGAGTGGTATATGTGACTAATTGGCCATGTGGTTTCATCAGATTCTTGAGGAGACTTCACTAATTACTTGCGCTGCGATTAGAGACGGAAATTATGTTTCAATAGAATTTTGTGTGATTGCAATCTCTTTAAAAGTTCATCAGAAACCATGACATAAGCCTGCAGGACAGTGTTCTTGGCATGAAAGTTGTGTAGCACCCTTTCCTTCTGTGATCACAAAAAAATTTTGCAATCCCCAGATTAGGCTGGGACTCTCACTAGGGAACAAATACCCTTTCTTCAATCTCACAGGGCTTCCATCCTATGAGAAATTGTAGGAGGACATTCCTTTCATTAAATGGATAAAACAAAACTAGAGGGAGAAAAAACCTGAGCTCCAGGAAGGGTTTCAACTTCCTGGTTTGTGTAATACACACATGCATTTATTTCTGCACCGAAAATGCAGATATTGCAGTACAATGTGCATATATTCCAGTCAGCTCATCCATGCCTACATGGAGAGGTAGATGGCAATGCCAATTGATATATTTTGTATTTTTATGGAAGAGCAGCACTAAGCCAGGAGGTCAGGAGCTGTGGAAAGGTTGGTATTGTCTGCCTATCTTCTCTATTTTCAGTGGTACTTTTAGAACAAAAGTCCTCCACGCAAAAGAAGCCTTTTGTTTTTAGGAGCAGAATCTGAAAACCCTTCACCCAGGCCACCCAAGCTCAGGGTCTGGAGCAGAGCAAAACAAATACTTAGCAAAGGCTGTGCACAGGCTGCAAATGGATCACAGAAAAACCCTGTCAGACTTCCAGGCTGCATGACAAGTCCAGCAAAACAGTAGCTGTTATCTGCAGAGCTGGGGCAGCAGGAGATAGCAGCTGTGAATGCTCGTGCAGGAATGGATTTCTTCATGTCAGAGTCTGGGCTTTATGTGCATCTTTATTCCTTGCCTGAATGTGGTAAAGTTGGAACTAATAAAACATAATGGTTAGTTTAATTAAAACAATTTAGTGGAGACTCCAAGATGCCTTCTGATATAAAAGATACAATTTAAACAAAACACAAGAAGCTGGTCATTACTATTTCAGCTTAAATTTAGAAGAGTCTGTGGATATTCAGTGGATCTAAGCTCAGCAAGTACACACTGGAAATTTCCATTCCAAGCCTTTATTAATTATGTTTATACAATTTACTTTCATTATCCATATTTTTGACATCAGATTCTTTCACTTATTTGTACTGTGTATTTTTATTGTGGGTTGTTGGCACAGTAATTCCATATATTATCCGACTCTATAATTTTGGCTTGAATTAGCATTTTATATACTGTATTTTAATGGCAAAACCTAATCACAAATCCACAGCGGACAGAACTGGCACTCTCAGCTTGCTTCTATCTTCATCTCTGTACTTTGCATTAGGCACAGCAGCCAAATGCTCAATGGAACAGGATTGTAGCCTGTGAGAGAGGCTGTGGTGGGATTAAGAGACCTGGTTATTAGTCCCTGTTACTGGCCTGTGGACTTGGGAGCTGCCAAACCCAGCAAGGAGGAGAACAGCAGGAAAATGGTCACTGAGGATGCAGGGATGGGACATCCTCTGGCTTGAACCGACCACCCTTACCCCGGAAAGACAGGAGGGGAAAACAGTGCTGGAATTTGCTGTATGGGCCCTGTGGTTGTGGAGACTTCTTTGTGCACAGAACAACAAAGAGAAGAGAAAACAAAAAAAATAAATGAGACTTTTTCTTTCCCCCCTGCCCTGGGATGAGTACACACCCAATCCCATACAAATTTTATTTTTCTCCCAGTTTGATTTTAAGTTGCTATTATGATGTTGGCTTTCATGGAGTTAGTGCTGACTGATGTTGGTGTAAAGGGAGGATTAGGTCTGTGATGGGTTAAACTTTAGGGTTCAAAGGGCCTGCAGGAGTTACTGATGGGCAGCAGCCACGCAGGCAGCCCTGCCTGACCACCCCTTACTCTGTCCCAGCAGCCTGGACTGTGCAGGGAACTCTGTATGTGCCTTTGACCTCTTGGACAAGCCTTAATTCCTTCAGGCTTCTTAATTTGCAGTGATTAAGTTATCTCACGTATTTTTGATCAAATCCTCTTTGACGGACACAACTGTTTCAGAGAAACCACTCAGGTTTTCCTTGTACCATTTGGTCTGAGGGAGTCAGTGCAGCTATTTGAGTAAGAAAAGGAGGATTGGAAGCTTTGTACTCCCTAAAGTACTTGAATAAGCAATATATTCTGGCTGAAATAGTGTGCTGCAACCTGTTTAGGATGATGTATTTGCAATTAACCCCTAGTTGATAGCTCCTGATGCAAAGCAACCCTTTTTTTTAACAGGGCTCTGTATAGCTTCTTTATGCTAACAAAAAAAAAAAAGGTTTTCTTGTGGAAACAGAGTTGTTAGAATATTGGAAATGAGCTGCTGGTCTCTGATAACCCACCACCTCTCAGAATCTTACCAAAATAGTAAAAACAACTTTGTCTGGATGATTGCCTTGGCTGTGCTGAGAATCCTCCCTGGAGCTTGTTGCTGCACTATCAATGTATCAGATGAATCGATGCTGTCGGTGCAATAATTTTAGGCAGAAGACAAAACCACTTCAAAGAGTATAATGACTTGAGAGTTTGTCAATAAGATGTCTTAATGTTTTTGACAACACCCATTTTGTTGACACAGTGGGTGAGGAAGCCTGACATCATTTATTGTGTCAAGTGAACAGATTTAGCTGCTGGTGAACCACATGGTAAATTACACTTTTCCCCCTTCCTGTTTGAGCTATCAATCCTGTTTTTCTTTTGGTAGCTGATGATTACTTTTTTTCCCCCCATCAACTAAAAGACAATGTCATTATTTCTCAGGGAAGGAAAGTAGTATAATTTCTGAATCCCTCTGGAAGGAGTCTCTGAACTGCTATTAATTCATATTTAGCAAACAAGTTGAATAAGATATCCCTCTCCATTGCTAAAAGAAAAAGTGAGATAGCTTTATTTATAAGCAAGGATCTTTTATAAGTGAAAATCTGTTTTACCATGCATGGCAAGTTCCCAGCTAATTTAAAACATTTAAAGTTATGCAAAACCACTTAGAGAGTTGAAAAATATGTAAAGATATGTAAAGACACTAAGTATCTTGTTCAGTACTATAATAACAGAAAAATCAAGACCATGTTTTGACTTGGGATTTTATCTTTAGAGCTCCTTGCAGAGAGGCTTTTTTTTCTATACCTGTGTGTGGGTTTAGTTTCTTCTGATGCCTTCCTTTCTTGTCTACTTAATCCTTACAAACTTTGATAGTCTTTCGTAAGGATGAATATTATTCATAGAGGGAAGTCCATGAAGATTGTTGTTCATAAGTATTTGTCTTTACACTTTGAAGTCTCCTAATTGCACGAAGATAGATACATTAAACAATTACCTAAACGCTCAAAAGGGAAAGAACAAAGGAAATAAGGAATGATGTAATCCCTGAGGGAATCATGTTTCTCTCCCAGGGAGGAAGCTGTTCTCTTAAAGTTGGCACAACTCTTGGGATGCTCAGCTGTCACTTTCTTCTCACATTTATTCTGAATGAACACAATCCATCCATCAGTGCTTAAGGAGTTTTCTAACAGTACATTGACCTTGAATGCGGCACATTGATTTTCAGTAACGCATCACAAATAGGGTCGTTACTGAGTCATCCAGCAGTGGATGTGATTGGGAACAGATTTCTGAAATTCCAATACTGTGCCACCTGCCTCTGATGATGGATCATTCTGCTGCTCCCCATCAATCCTCACCTCCCGCTAAAAAATGTGACACCTGTATGAAATTTATCATTATATACAACACGAGGCACAAACAAACTGTTACAGTGGGGGCTTTGCAGCAGCCTCCACTCCTCGGGTGAGGAGGGTTTACAGTGGCATTTATTTAGAGAGGTGCCTCCTGCAAAAGGGCCGGGTGCAATGCTGACAGATGTGAGCACTATAGGGAATTAATGCTGCAACTGGGACCCAGCAATAGTCTGGATCTTGAGCTGTTAGAGGTTAACACCAGATCAATTAGGGTGATTGTTCTGTAGATTGTAATGGACAAATATACGTATACAGAAAGGGCATTAGTGAAATTGGGGAGGGAGAACAAATAGAAATTAACTGATATTAAAGTAAAAATCAAACTGGGAAAGATTTTGTGTTCTAAAATGTCTGGCAATCTGACTAAGACTGGGAAATGGATCTTTCAAAGTGATTCTGGAAAAGTACAATTGAAACAAAGGTGTTTGTGTTTCTTTGGGAGTTTGGAAGGGTCAGGTAAATTAATGACCCTTTTCCCCCCTGTTGTGCATATAAATGAAAGGGTAAGAACAAAAGCCTGGATCCTCAGAAGTTTTTAGGTCTCTAAAGTCTGCTGAGATCAAGGATTTGGCCATCCTTTATATTTTAGTTTGTGACTTCTGAAGCAGTAAAGGAGGAATAATTCTTCCTTTTCTTGCAACTGCCATTGGTTTGGAGTACAGTGATTCTGTAACCAAGCTAATGCATTTATGTTTATTCATCTAAAATGGCCAAGAATTAACTACTGCACTGAGCCAGCTGAGAGAATAAATGGCCTCACAGTTATAAAGTGGCAAACTTTACATTCCTCCCTATTTCACTCAGCTGCAGCGGATGCTAAGAATCTTGAAAAGAACTCAATTAAGTAGCCTGTTAATTTATGCTCTCTGCCTGTGGGTAATTTTGCAATGGTTTCAATAAAAATATGTATAATATGTACTCCACAAGCAGAATAAAACCTGATAGCAGAATAGGAAATAACTATCTGAAAATGAAATGAAGTTGATAATATTTCCTTACTAGCTATTATTGCTCCTCTCTAATGTCCAATTCTTAGTTAAATTGAGAGGGCCTTATTGGCCAAAGTACAGTAAAATCAGGCTGTTATGGACCACTATGGAAAGAGTATTTATTTTGCAACTGCTTTATAGCAAAACATGGATGTCCTGCTCCTCAATCCTCCTAGACTATCTGCTGGTCACTGCAGTGGCAATGGAGGTTTAAGCAAATTCCCTGGATTTTGGCTTTAGTTCAGACTTGGTCCAATCTTCCTGTGGTGCAAGGGGCTGATCCAGGATGATCATGGGCCAGATAAGCTCTGAGTGTGTGCCCAGGTGTGGGCCCTGCAGCACTGCACTCAGACACTGCTTGTGAGACTCGTGGCTTAGCAGGAGTGACATCTGGTTTGATACTGATGGAATGGTATCAGGAATGGACCTGAACACCCTCATCACCTAGATGGCAATGATCAGAGAGGCTCTCCTTTATCAAAGGAGGCTTTTTTGGCATTGCTACAAGCTCTGATAATTATGAAGGGATATATGAAAATCTAAAATCTTTGTAAGATCACCTTTGCTTCTTCCATCCTATTTATATTGCCCTCTTCAAGCTTTCTTCTTTAAAACAAACAAACAAAAATAAAGGTGGTTATTTGGCAGACAACTACATACTCTAATTGAGCACAGGCAGTCCCTCCAGCATCTTTAGGTGTCATGTGGCATATTGCTTAATGTCTGTGTGCACCTTCTAGAAACTCTGCAGTCTCTTGGACTTCAGTTCTGGAGCTACCAAACCTCTTGTGCAAACAGCCACGTTCTGTTTTGTGGCTGCAGGAACCTCAGCTGCTTGGGCAGAGCAAGGCTGCAGAGGGGGACATCAAGATTCAGATCCAAAAGAATTCCAAAAATGGATTTTTCATAGCAAGAGGGCTCTGGATGCTTGTTTTTGGGTTTGGGCCACATCTGGTTCCAGATAGGTTAGAGTGGGTGTACTTGTCTGTAGCAATTACCTTTGACTTCTACTAAATACATTATTATCTAAGTCAAATTATACGTTAATTGCCTGACTGAACTCACTTTGACTGATGTGAGTATTAAAATTTTTGGTTATTGAAATAAAACCCCAAAGTATGTGCTGATGTCAGGTTCAGCTGTCTGTACATTCAGCTGGAGGATGATAACTTGGTGAGAATTAAGAAACTACCAATATCATAGTGGTGAACAGGGAGAGAAGACAGAGCTGGATTTTTAAACTATATATTTAACCTCTCTGTGTCTGGTTTCTAGATTATTATGATGCTTCCTGTTTATCTGGGATGTTACTGGCTTCAGTTTTTTGTGTTAGACTAGTCTGACATCCTTCCATGAATGTTGCTATGAATTTTTAGGATGCAGATCATCAAAATACCTGCTGGAAGACATCTTATTTGAGATAGTTTGAATATGCTTCTGTGTGCACTTTAGAAAGACCTGTATTTGTTTAATTCCAGAGATAAGAATTATGTGATAGCAAATTGTATTACTAATAGTACAATATTAAAATAATAAAATTTGTACAATACTAGTTGATGTACTTATATAAGCCACATTTATTTTTCAGAAAGTTGTTTGTTGTTTGTATATTTTCCCCAGGTACATTCTGCATAGATCTTGGGTCACTCTGAGCAAACAGCAGAATTTTCTCCCAGTGAAAGTAAAAGCTATTAATACTAGAGAAGTTAAGTTAGTATTTGAATAATGTCTTATTTTTCAAGGCTATATAAGTCAAGCAGTTGAATTCCCTCAAGTCTAAAAGACTACGTCAACACATGAAAATGGAAAAGTTTTAAATTCAAGTTTTATTTTATTTTAATTTCAGTTCTGCAAGTTGCACTTTTGCCTCAGTGATATCAAAGAGATGGTGCTCAGTTTATTTTTCAGTCTAAAAATGAGTGTTTCTTGTGTTGTAAATGTGTCTTAATATTCTAATATAGCTAAATGTATACAATACCCCAAATGTTAGAGGTTGCAATGTAATTTTCTTCTTTTCCTTGGGAGTGAAAGCAGAAAATAATGCTGAATATCAGTGGGCTGTGAGTGTGAAAGGGATAAATGCCCTTAGGAAGCCCTGGCCACCAACTCTCCTCTCTCGGGCAAGACAAAATGCTGTTCATTTTCACAGAAATGTCAGTGCTACTGCAGGAGCAAAGCTGTTTTTAAACATTTGTTTCCTGAGTTGGACTGTTCTAAGCCCAGTGCATCTTCCCTGCTGTGCCTCCCCACTCAGAGTAAATCCTTGCTGCAATGCCACTGCTATAAATGAAGTTACTCCTCATTTATATTATTGTGAAAGGGCAACCCAGCCTGTGGTTTCTGGCCAGCAAAGGGTCTTATTTAAATTTATGGCTGCTTTAGGGAGTTAGAATTAATCCAGTACAGGTTTCTCATGTGTTACTCGGAGGCATCTGGAGCTGATGCTGCTGCAGGCAGGAGCTGCTGATGTGTCAGTGCTTGCTGAGCCCCTGCAATCTCACAGAATGGTTCTTGGTCTCTGATCCACTGCCTGGGCCTGGTTTCCCCTTCCTCTCTTTGTGTGTGCATTCAGCAAATGTCAGCTTGTTGTTTGTTCCTGGAGCAAACTTTTCATTCAAATCAAGCTCCTACTTGGAAATATCAGTGAAAAGTTGTCATTTCAGTGTTAGCAAGGTGGTGCTGAGTGGTGAGCAGCCCGAGATCTCACTGTGTGCCTTACCTTGGCCACGTTGGCAATTGGGCCATCAATCCAGAGAATTAACTCCAGCAAGACATTAGTCACTCTTGGAAATTGCAGTGCTCATTTCTCTCTCTCTCTTTCATATTTAAATGGTAGGGTTTTCAAGCATATTTTTATGGACCTAATTAATGCATGTGACGGGCTTCTGATGTAAGGTGGAAGAAATGACAATTAAACATCTTGGAATAAGCACATTCCAGAGTGTGCACAAGCAAGTCTTTATGCAGGGCACTGTGGGAGAAAGTGCTCAGCAACAAAGCAGTGATGTGTTTTCATTTGAAACAACAGGATTGGAGAGAAAAAAGAAAACAATTCATTAGCATTTGTGAGGGAAGTTTGCAATAACCATTGACGTTTTGTAATCCTGCGGTTTTGTAGTCTTCTACAGGGGAACTTTGTGCTATAAAAAGCCTTATTTTAAGTTCTTACTTTGGACCCTGGAGATGAGGATGAGGTTAATGGTAGTGACACTGGTTAGCCACCAGCTTTTGTTTTGTTTCTGAAGAGATGCTGCGCTGCTGACACATGAAATTCAAGATAGACTCGAGTTTTTTCACCATGCAAGTTTCAGCTCTTTTTCCATCTCCCACTGATGTACCCTTGTTGCATGGGCTGTGTTCTCTCTAGCTCTCATGGTGCAACCAGTGAATACCTTGCTGTGCAGGACTCAAAAAAGAAAATGTAAATGAAACCAGAGCTAACATTTATGGCAGCATTCATATTTCTGGACATGTGATCTCTGGCAGCTAACACTGGCAAAAAATTTATATCATAGTACATAACAAACTATGGCAGATTTTCCCCTCTCAGACCCAGATTGTTCTCCCATCATAAATGAATAAATGGAAATAGTATGCAGTGTTTAAATGCAACAGCCACCTGAGTTACAGAACTCTGGTGTGGTATATTGTGTCATAAAGAAGCAGCTGGGTATTCTGTTATATATTTTGACTGCTCTGTTCAGGTATTTCAGTCTGTTCAGTCTGTTCAGGGCTTTTGTTTCAGTCTGTTCAGGGCTTTCTCAACTGTTAAGCAGAGGATGCCATGGGATTACTGTGGGACTGCTAGGAACAAGATAACAGTTTTGGTTTAGTGGCCTGTGCTGGGAAAACAAGTGCAAAGGTCAGGCTCTCCTGAGGTGATGTCCTTGCTCCCCTGAAGGCAGAGGGAGCATCACCATTGACTCAGCCCAGGGGATATCCATGGTTTAACTTAGTCCAGCAGAGGAGAGGGATCATCTCCAGCTGCTCTGGGCCGATAGGAGCCAAATCCAGGAAATTTGTGTTTGCTGTCTCCCCGTCCCACTCAGGTATTTCTGCAAACTTCCCTGTGCCTGCTGGGCCATGGAGTCGGAGCAGACAGTGGTTAAAGTGCATTATCTTCCTGTGAGCAGGCAACCACAGTGCTCTGCCACTGTTTACACTGGGAGATAATTAATGGATTTAAACACAGGGAGCTCTGTGATACACGTGCCTGCTGGCCAGGGCCCAGCTGCAGGGCTGGCTCTTGTCTGGGCTCCCCATACCCACCCTGCCCAGGAGAGCAGGGCTCAGGCATCCTGTGCACATCCTGAGCTCCCTGGGGTGCTGCTGGGGACTGGGGTACTGCTGCTGCTCATCCCCTTAGCTGATGGAGGAATCTCATGCAAAGGATTCCACATCTGCCAAGGTACATCTCATGCTGCTCATAACAAGCTCTGGCTAAGGGATCTTTAGGTTCCTGTATTTAAAGCTTGTATCAGCAAGCAGACTGCACAGAAAACAAAAGCAGATTTTCATGCTGCTCTAAGACAAATCTACATCTTGTTTAATGTCTGTGTGGGGATGTAACAGTAACTTTAACTTCTAGAACATGTATATACACCAAGTTGTCACTTTCTTGGGATAAGATTGTGCCTATAAAATGATTAGTGTTCTACTGATTGTTTTAAAATAACTCAAGCAGCATCTGAATTTATTTACATACATGATATTGCCTTTCATAAACACAGCTGTACGCAGAATGCCAATTCAAGGATATTTTTGGAAGTTCATCCAACAGTTCAGCTGGGATGAGAGCAGCTCACTAGCATAATCTTGTTTTCTCCCCCAGGGGCTCTGGACCTAGCTTAGGTAGCCACCATCTCTTTGTTTCTGTGCCCTGTACTCCTAGAGGCTCGGGGTGAGTGCCTGAGCCTGCAGGGTTGCTGCTGCAGGGATGCTGCAGGACCTGATTGCCCCAGCTGGGAAAGGCCAAGCCACACTGAGAGATGGAGCCACCACCCAGCACCTTCACCTCTTCCCAAAGGCTGTTCCAGGTGTCCTGGCTTGTGGCAGCAGGGTCACCCATCCCTGTGCTCCCTGCAGGAGGCTCTGCTCCCTGCCCTGTTCACACCCTGCTCCTCTGAGGTCTTTGTGCTCTGAATGACAGCAAAATTATGGATATAGGTCAAATTCCATTGAGACCACACCTTTAGCGGCACACATCCACCCTCTGGAATTTCATGTTGCACTTCGTTTAGAGATTTCCTTCTCCCCAGTTGTTTGCTTTTGAATTTAGGATAATAAAAGTCATTATTTGAAGTAGGCTATTTAGAAAGCCCTGCACTGTTATTATTTAGTAAGCCAGAGTTACATTATCACTGGCTTCAATCTATGTTTGATGAAAAGATTTTTCCTATTTAAGAGGCAAAAAAAAAAAGAGGAAAAGTCTTTAATGGTTTTTGTACCTATTCCAAGATCATCAACATGCAGTATAATTAGAAAGTTCTTGTCTCGTTTAAAATCTTTTTTCTGTCTCATGGGACTTGGACATTAAAAATGCAAGATTTATGTATATAATATAATTATTTATTTGTAGTACAGCAGCACTTAGAGGTATCATTCAATCTTGGGGCCCCATTTATGTGAAACTCTGTACTAGCAATACAACTATTGAGTCAGACTAAGAAATCCCAAGCTGAAAATGTGCTAAGTATTGTACAGATGCATTGCAGTGGTCACAGGCTGGAAGAATTTGTATCATAAGTAGTTAAGATGGACAAACAGTTAAGAGAGGAGAGAGGAAGGATTACTCACCCAAGTGTGTCAGAGGAGGAATTGAAGCATATCACGATCCAAGACCAGATTCAGGGATGTAGAAGGCTGAAATAGAAATGTGAAGGTCTTTGTTGAGCTGGTCCTTGTGAGGATTTACCCGCCTTGCTCGGGGTGCTGAAGCTGGGAGCCTCGGAGCCAGCAGCAGTGCTTCCAACCATGGATGCAGTTTTTGTTGCCTGCTTTTGTTTACTGTGAATTTTGTAGGTCTGCAGTCTGGCTCTCTAGAAAAAGACAATGAATTCCTGGCTAATCCAACCTGTATTAAACCGAGAAGGAATCCATGTCACCAGGCAGCCATCCAGACAGTTCTGAAAGCTCAGTACTAACAAGATTTATTATGCCCCTGTGCTTCATTCTCTTTCTTGGAGTACTGAGTGTAGCATGCGACTTTGTTTGATTAGTCAGGCTATTTGCTCTTCATATTTTACATTTCTGAGTTAGGGCAACACTTGGAAACTCCCACCATTTTCATAAGGGCTTCTATACATAAGGCAGCTTTTTGAACAATTGGTAGGAATACAAAGGAATAGGTAACTAGGGGAATGGGGTTATTTTTTGGCTGATTGACAAGATTAGAAGTAGACACTCAGGGACAGATAGTCCCAAGTTGGATCTTTTTAAGATATTCCCAAAGAGTGAGTAACTGACCCAGAGTCAAGAGACAGCTGCCTTCAGTTAAGTGCAAGATTTGGCTTGATGGGTCCATGCACACAACTGAGTGATTTTAACTGGTCTGCTGGGAAAGGGAAATGCTCACTGGCTTGCTTGAAAATCTCTGGAGCTCCATAAAGTCTGTATCCATATGAAAGTAAGTCCTCCTCCATGAAAAAGCAGCTAAAAAGGGGGACAGGGGCAGGAATCTAACCAAATGTATCCTACAAATCCCATTTAAGGGTTTTTCTGGACTGAGCTTATCACTTGCATGCTTTATTTTAGCAAAGTTAAGTCCCAAAAGCTATCAGAGGGAATAGCAAATTGGGTCATTTTTTTTTTCTGATTCGCGTAGGGTTTTTGGAATTCAGCAGCAGATGTCTAAATTAAAATACATATATGTTCCTTGTATTAACAATCCCATTAAACCACGCTGCCCTTCCCACCCACCCCCCTCTCCAGAAATATATCCTATCATTAGCTGCTATCTGGAATCGACAGCGGAGTAATTTGAACTCTGGCTCCCAGGGGCCTCCTCCTTTACTTCCTGCTCTAGGAATAAGGTGTGTATTGATTAGATATCAGGCTGTAATTGGGCTCCAATCTCTCTGCCTCAAGATATATGATGGAGATGACAGGAAACAGATACCCTGTTGCTACTTGTAAATAGTCTGGTTGAACAAAATGGTTTGTAACCACTTCAGTGCCATAGTCTTTTATTACCAGAATGGGGTTGCTTTATCACTTAGTTTGATGGCTTTTTGAAGGGAAATAATATCATTCTTTCTGAGGGAGCTAAAATAATTTTAAACAAATTGAATTCCTCTTTTGAGGACCAAAAATAATTATCTAATAGAGCGCAGCTTGGTATAATTATACAGTGAGCATGTCACAGACATAAAATTAATTAAGTCCATAACCCCAATCTGGCATCCATTGACTATTAAAAAAAAGAAAAAAAAAAAAGAAAAAAAAAGAGATGGTGTTGAGAATGAGGATGTCAAAAGAAGGTGTTTGTGGTAGTTGAAGATCTGGAATAATTCATGGTTATTCTGTTCCAAGATGTTCTCTCCTATCTGTCAACAGTACCAGGCTAAATATGAGTCTATTGGAAACAAAAGTGCAGAGTGCTGCAGATGTCTTGCTTCAGTAGGTCACAAAAGCAAGTTATTAAATATTGGTTTGAGGGAAGATATACACAGTCCATCAAAACTTCAATCGAAACACAAGCTTGCAATCTTAAAAGTATATTCTGTTCATGGGGCAGTTGTCCCACAACTTGAGAAAAATGCAGCTTTTAGCATTTGTTCAGAAGACTTGGAAAAAAATCCAAAAATGCACAGACTGAAGGTGAAAACCCATGGCCTTTTGAGATGTAACAGACTTGGGTTTGTTTTCAGAACTTATCTTTTGGGGTTTTTTTTAATCCTAGAGAAGAGAATCCAGAACAGACAATCAGTTTATTCTGATCAGTGATTTATCTGTGAGATTCTTAGAGCTTTGTTTCAGAGCTGTGGACCAAAGTAACTAATGTGTTGCAATAATATATTTAGCACATGATAAGGCACAGAGAAAATAGAGGGGAAGGAAAAAAAAGCGCACACATTCCCTGGCTGAGAAGTTATTGAATGTTTAAAGCCTGGGAACAGATAATTTAGGGAGAAGCAGATTTCAATGACTTCCACTCTGTAAATAAATTGTGAAATCTAAAGCACTGGTACTTCATTTCTCTCTTTCAAGCATATTTTGGATGGCACTTGTACCACATTTGTGCCCCAAACATTGTTTGATTTTTGGATACAAGAAGTTTATATTCTGCTGTTCCTCAGAGTGACCTTAATGTGATTTATTGACAAAAGGAGATAGAGCTATTCTATTTTTTGAGCAATAGCAGAAGGCAAAAGAAGAAAATATTTGTAGTTTTTAATAAGCTCTACATATGCATACATGTATTATCTGTGCTGCAAATTGCATGCATTTCTGTTGTTATAAGAGCTGTAATTTTCTTTCCTTTTCTGTAGTGCCTGATTTTCTTGTTTGCTCCAATATTGCAGCACTGTAACCCCATGTGCTTCATGTGACCTTATTAACTTATTCTCTTATTAACTTCAACTGTCCAGAGAGATGTGTTGTTTTTGTCCCTTCCCTCTCCCATGTGTCAAATCTTTGCTTTTGGACAGCACATTACATTTAAATCGCATAATATGCCTCCTAACCAAACCTCTCAAAGTCCAAGTTCTTTAGCTTTAGGTTAAAAAAAAAAAAAGAAGCAAGGAAAAATGACTTCCACAGTGATTGATCTGTAGTAGTGTTAGCCCTGCTTATGAAAAGAGTCAGAAAGCAGTGCTGTGAGTTCAGTGCTCTGCTTTTAGATCTGAGGAGTTAGAGTAAGAAAAATCGATAGGAGCAACGCTGAAGGAGGAAGAAATGAACGGAAGGAAAAGCTTTTAGCAGCCATGTGCTTGGATGTCAGAGCAAGGTGTGTGTGACCAGGGTGGGGAAGGATGTGCAGGGCTGGGCACGTGGGCATGGCTGAACAGATGCCACCTCCCAGCTCCTGGTGTCCCTCTGGTGTGTCTCAGTTGGAGTCTCAGAGTGGAAATGCAGTCAGGGTGGGTTAGGCTCTACTTTTAGGTGAGTTCAGAGTCCTCACCCATATTTTCAGGTGAAGCCTGATCAAGTTGTTCTTGCTCTCTGTGTCACTGGGTACCCTGATGCTCTTCTGGGTGTCACTGCCTAAGTACCTGTGACAGATCAAATCACTTCTTCTAATCAGCTTCAGCCATCAGGGTTTGACTCGTGCACTTCAGCCCTGCAGCTGTGCCCCAGCCTCCCTCCCTCTGCAATAATTCCAACAGAAATTCATCAGAAAAGGTTTGGCTGGGGCACTGCTTTAATTTCATATGTTTATAGCACTGTCAAACAAAAATGAAGCAAGACAAGACCCACTTCATCCCACAGCTGACCATAAATGGTTAATATTTTGAGCCCACTCATGCAGGACTTGGGTGCCTGAAAGAGGGACCAGGGAGGGAACCATTGTATGGGCTTGGTATCCATCCTCTCACCCATTTTTCAGGATTGCTTTGGGATAATCAGGGTTTTTTCCACTGGGACCAAGTGGGAGGGTCACTGCTGAACACCACATGCATGGAAACACACTCAGGCAAGCAGTGATGGGTGTATTCCTCAGAGACAGCAGAAATAACTCATCTGTACTTCATCAAAATGCTGGTATCAGCACAGAGCCTTCAGAAATCCTGCCTGGACCACAGAAAGGGTAGGGCAGAAATCTATGGAAAGAATATATTAGGAAACTTGGAACATGAGAGTCTATGGATGTCAAGGGTAATTTCCAGGGTTATAAATTATGGAAATCGTGGCAAATGCAAGTCTTGTTTAAAAAAAAAAAGGAGCAAGTCCTTAATTTTTGGTTTGAGTTGTGGAATTTGAGATTCTCACTTGCTTCTCTGCCTGACACTAACAGAATTTCTAGATGATAGACAACACTGCATTATATTTTATTAATATAATTATTTAATATAATTACCCTTAAAGCAATTTGTCCCTTTCCATTTCTTATTCTCTGGGCAGTTTCAGGCAGTCAGCAGGCCAGTCAATTAGAGACCAGTAGAATACACATTTTATTAGGAGGGATCCACTGAATGCTGTCAATATAGGATGTAGTGACAGAATGTCTACAGAGCCTGGTGCTGTCACAGGTTAGCTCCCAGCCACTGGGGCACGAGCCAGCTTTGCTCAGGAAGCTGTTTAGACACATTAGGGTGTGAAGTAAAAAATTTCGTCTCTCAAGGTGGATTTATCAGCATCTTCACAGTCTTATGCTAACATGGCTCTGTGCCTTCCAGACTGGAGCTGACTGGAGTTCAGGTGATTTGGAGTCTGGACAGTTCTTAATGTGCTCCTGTTTGTGTCTGGGTGCAGGCACAGCTGTAATTCTTCTCTTGCAAACTCTGTGAGAAGGTCCCTTGGCTTGATCTCCTTTTGCCTTTCAGCAAATCAAGCTGAAATCAGCAGAACTGGGCAAATGCAGATCAGATTAATAAGCCAACGCTCCTTATCCATTAGGACTGCTCACTTGAGGTGAGATGGTGGATATGAGCAAGGATTTGCAAGATAAGGTGTTTAATCACAAGAAACCCACGTGGAAAAATCTGCTTAATCAAAAAGCAAGGAACTGGCTGAAGAGCCAATGATCCTAAATAGCTTTGATTCTTAATGGGGACAATAATTCTCTTTAATGGGAGCATCTTCAGATGATTTAATGTTGCTTTGGGCCTCTTTATGTATCTTGGTCTTATGCTGGTCTTGTTTGCTTTTCTACCTGGAGCATTTGATGGGTTTAATGCTGTGATAGACGCAGGAGGGGTAGGTATTGGGGCAACCCTGCCAGGTCCTGGCTGTTGGCTTGCTCCTTCCTTATCAATCTCTCATGTCAGGTTTCCTTGCTAAGTGCTGCAGAGTTCTGTGCAGAAAGTGGCTTCTCCCAAGTGCCTAAGGAACATTCCCAGAGCATCACTGGAGAAAACATTGTGAAATGGGTGTTTTCTTGTTATGGGGAGACAGCCAGCTCTGTGTGAGCTGTACTCTGCTCCATCAGGTGAGATGTTGATAAATCAATGAATGGGAAGAGGGATGATGTTTGGATGAGGACATATTGTGTATCCCCAGAGAAAGGAAGTTTGATAACAAATCAGAGAACTGAATCCAAAATTTTGGCCTTCTTTTTCCCATCACATTCCCAAATATTGCTCATGTGTTGAGCATTTTGTGTGCCTGTGAAAAGCCAGCCATGCTGGAATAGATCAGAACAAAATAAAATGGTGCAAAGAGGAACAAACAGTACAGGTAAATGAAAGACTGAGTAGAGTTACTGTCTTGGAAGAAAATCACATTGAGTGCACATTGCCACAACTTTGTAGATGTGCTTTCTGGCTTTGAAATTTGGCTGTGAATTTGCAGAATCCACAGCTTTTCTTAAATATTGGCTAAGGCAAAAATCCCAGAGATACTTCAATTTTGCAAATGCTCCAAGCTCATCTGGAGCCCAAAGCTCAACTTCCCCCTCTGTTACCAAATTTCCAAATTTCCTTAGTTTATCTTCTGGTGCAATGTTGGCTAATGAAAACACAACCTGATTAAAGGAAGAAGTTTCTTGCCATTCATCCTTCCCCTGCTGTCAGTTCCTTAATTTAAGAACTAGTCCTTGTGTCCATTATTGCATTTTATTTCTTCAGGACTTAATGGTCAGAGGGAGGAGCACAAAGAACAGAACACATTGATGAAGTTCCTCTTTCAGATGCCAGGTTTTGGCTGGATTCTTGGAAAATTTTGCACTTTCTATTAACTGATGTGTAATTCAGAGTAGAGAGATATTGTGTGCTGGTTTCTGACCTTTGTAAATGCTAAATCATGAAAATATCTGATTTATTGAATTTCTCCTCCCTCACCATAATCTTGCCAAAGTGGTCATGACCACAATAAGTGAACTGAAATGACTTTGGTATTTGTGTCATATATATAATGTTTATTTTGGGATGTAGTTTGTGAAAATATTAATGTAAGATAGTTTTGGCCAGAATGAAGCTTATAAAGAAGTAACATTTAATCATCAGAGACTGAACTGCACTCAGGCTGAACAGTGGTGTTCAAGATGACTTCTTGAATCAATTTATTCTATTTCTGGTATTAAACTTCAACCTGGCAGGGGCCTAGGGTTGTCCATAATTCTGTAGCTAGTACTGTGTCAGTGTGCTCTAAAATGCTGTCTGTAGCATTCTGCACTGGATTTATTCGAAAGTTACTATCCTTAAAGAAATAATTTTTTTTTTTTGTTCTTACTTGGCTTGAATAGGCACTGGCATATTTTGGGAAAATGATGAAGTTCTTTCTGTTATGCACCAGACCATTGTCAACCCTACAATACCTTAGAAAAAAATCAAATTGTTTTGGGTACCATAGAATAGAAATGGGCATCTTGTGTCTTTGGGGGAATGTTGGATTTGGTAAATGGGGATTGAAACTGGAGAGGAAGTAACTGGGTCAGGGAAGGTTATGCATTGCCTGGAGTGACTTTTTCTTGTGCACAACATTGGATCATCCCTATTCTGAGGCTCAGCTCTTCTTTTTACCCTAAAAAACCTCCCTCTGTTGGCCCTTTGGAAAATGATAACGTCAGTGAGGTCATTGTGGAATTGGATGTTAGGCAAACCACTGGATATTTTGTTAAATAAAATGGTTCTTGCCAATATTTTGCAATCAGTCCTTAAAGTTTAAACCACATCTTAAAGTTAAAATGTGTCTATGTCTATGGATAGATAAACTTGTGTGTGTATACAGCATGGCCTAATCCCCTCATTAATTATATTTCCTTTTCCACTGCAGGGACCTTTAAAATAGATAAACAGCAGGTCTGAAATCACAACACAGAGGGTGAAAACCTTTATGTGGTTTGAAGTTACTTAGAGGGAGGCCTATACAAGGGGCTGGCTATTTCTTGGAAGGAAAAATACCTTTGAAAATCCTTCCAAGATTCAGGTATCCTCTTCGAAACCACTTCTGATAGGGGTTCAGTCTCTGGGTTCAATAACATTATCATTAAACATTGACATATTACAAACAAGAACATTGTTATCATTTTAACATTACTTTCTAGGATCAGGTTTAAATTATGGTCTCTAAAATCAGTGAAATCAGTGTAGGTCCTGTTATTTCTGGAGGGTTTTTTGTTTGTTTGTTTGTTTGTTTTTTTGGTTTTTTTTTTTTTTTGTTTGGTTTGGTTTGGTTTGGTTTGGTTTTTTTTGTAAAGAAGGACGTAGTTGCTTTCTGTAAAATGAGTATTTAATACCAGGCGAAAAGATGAACTGCAAATGGTCTTTGTTGATTTTAACACTTGGTGGTCATGACTCTGCTAGGAGAAAAAAGCTGCACGACGAAGGTAGGAACAGAAAGAGATGCAGAGACTTGATAGTAATGTGAAATAAAGAAAACTCTACATTTCAGAGAAACTGTTTCTTATTGAGGGAGGTTCTGGCTGCAGTTCCCTGTGCCAGGGCAGTTTCTCTGTGCGAGGTGATGCTCAGCTCCCTGGTGCCTCTCCTGGGGCAGTGAGGGGCATTCCCAAGGCCAGGGCTGTTTCCCATGAGGAATGGCCAGGCTGTGCTGCTGCTGTTGGGCTGTGCAGTCAGCCTCTCAGCACCTTGGTTCACTGTGAAGAGAAGCTCAAGAGCACATCTTCCTCCTTTTCCAATCACAATAGGCAATATCAGACCTTGTGTCCAAGCAGGATGGAATGTGTGCAAGCTCTGGGGCTTTCTCAACTCTCAAACTTAGCAGGGAGAGCTGGAGATTGCCAGAAAATAATAAAAATAACCCCCTCCTAGCTCAGCAAGAGATTTTTAAAGCTCTTTTGAGAAAGCCCTGAAATGTAATTCTTTGTCTTGTTGAATTTTTCTTTCCAGTAATTAGAAGCTTTTTTGAGTCTGTCAGTTCAGCTGCTGCCTGTAACACAACTGTCTTATCTGGCACCCCGAAGGCAAGGCTGCAGAGCCTTGAGTGTTTTCATCCCCTCTTATAAACCTGGCAAAGGCCAACCCAAAACTGAGGTTTTTCTAGGCGTGAAACACTCTGAACTCATCTGTAGAAGGTGACATCAATACAGAGCTGCACAGGATTCCACACAGGGAGTGGGTTTGGATCCATTGCACACGCACACGTTCTCAGGCAGATTTCAGATGGTTTCAAGGCTCTTGTTTTGTCTGAAAGACCTAAATGTCCTTCTCTAAGAACCAGGCCTTAAAACATGTTTCAAATTGGTGCTTCAAAAATTATGATCTATTTCAGGCAGTTTTGTTCGCATATTTCTTCATTTAGACAAAGGAAAACTTTCTGAAGAAGGTCTGAGAATCATCAAGGTCTGGGCAAGTGAGATCGTGTCAAACTTTTACAGACAAATGTTCTTAAAATTCAATAGCTTGTTTAGTGGCATGAACCATTATTTCCTTATCTCTGGTTGTTCCTTTCTTTCTTTACTAAGATATTGTTTTCCTGTGTCCTGTTAAATTCCTCATCCTGTTCAAATAAGGGAGGGAAAAGGGAGAGAAATATTGCACCGAGCTGCACAGACACATTGTCATTGTGGTTTCCTATTAACTTTCTGCCGATTTCTGCTTACTTATCACGTGCTTTAACGTTGTGTTACACTTTCCAGCAGCAGTGTGTCTCTAGTGCTTTGTCTCTGGAGCACTAAAACTTACTGTTCCCTACTTTGCTGTTGTTGTCTTCCTTAGGATCACAAGAACAACAGGGCCAGTTATTTTAATCAAATGATGTTTTTCAGGATCTTGAAAGGTTGCTATATCAGCCTCTGCTCTGACCTCTAAAACAAAATCACTTCCATTCATGTTATTATCTTCAGCGTGTGGGAAACAGATGGAATCTGAATATTCTATTTTTCCTCCCTCCATTATTTTTTTTAATTTTTTTTTTGTGTTTGCTTGATTCCTTTTGAAAATGCATCCAACCTATAAGCAAACAGCCTCCTCTGTGTTCATTCCCCAGCATTCTCCAAATATTCACATTCTTAAAATACCTTCATCTTCCTTATTTTCTCAATTCTGTGTTTGTTTACACTCAAAAGCTTCTTTGTAGCTTCCTACACTGAGCTGGGAAAACATATAGTCTAGTCCTGCCTTATGTAAATGTACAATAGATTGTTAATGTCTTTGTTACCAGATACTAGCAAGCTTTATTGAGGACAAATCCACATGCCAGTGAAATTGTACAACATGAATGTTCCCAAATGTATGCAATGTTCTTCAGATTAATTGGATTGTATGGAACATATTCCCATCACAATGTGCAGAAGTTTTAAACATATAACTCTCATTAATGTTAATGGGAGTCACCTGCTTAAATCCCAGCACTTGTAGATAGGAATAGCATTGCTTTTAATGAAGCCAGGGTCCACCTTACAGTGAACTATGATGATTGCATACGAGGGATGATTGCAGTTTTCTCCTATGGATGAGAAGGGAACAAGCGCTACCAAATCATCTCTCTGAAGCATTTCGTATTTCTAACAGTGCTCAACAAAAAACCTGCGCTGAACTGAAGAAATAGCTCAGTACTGGAAGTTTTGCTGTTATGTTAAAAAGTGAAGTATACCTGTTAACCACTCCGCCTTAAAATAACAGAAAGGAGCAGGAAACAGCTTTTTTGTGGCAGAAGGAAAGAATAATCTTTCTTGGTAGCACACGTCATATTTTTGTGAATTTGAAATGATACAAAACCAAAATGTACATTAATTAGTAAGAATGCTACTAATTCAGTGTGGGCTGTTTAATTATATTTTCCCTTAACCGATCCAATAGCTTTGGTGGCAATTTTGTTTCCAAGTATTATTTCATGTTAGCTCATAATACAGTTCTTTCACAGTGCTAGAAACGCAGCAGGAATGGGCATACTGGAACCTAAGGCAGTGCTTGAACAAAGTCATTGATTATGAACTGTAAAGAGAGAAGTGGAGAAATTGGACTGTGAGATGGTTAAGGAAGTTTTGGATTACTTGATGTCAGTTTAGAAAACTCAATAGTTAACATCTTTATTGGTTAACTAGCTGTGAGCCACAGACATCACTCTAGTCACTTGTAAAGGAACAATCTCTTCAGAGGTGTGAGTAGGTGGAAATAGGTGGGTTTGTGTTTTAGGTGAATGTTTGGTGTCACCCTGAAGCCGGTGTGAGATTTATTCTTATGTGTCTCGTGCCCATGAGGAGCCGTGCCTTGGAAATCCAGCCTGGAGTAAGGAGAGCAGATTTCTGACATCCCACTGCTGATTTTGCAGTCTGAAGAGGGGATTATGTTCTGCTTACAACAGGATGCAGTGGCCTGGGAGGAGAACACCATTTCCATGGCAGGAGCAGATGTAATTGGCAGCCTGGTTCTCTACTCCTCACTTGCTCCTGTAGGGAAATACTACAGTAGTGTTGTGTAAGCATAGATAGGTTTTATATTCCTAAAACAACCAGGCCACAAACAGAAGGGACAGAAAAGGACTAATTCTGTGTGACATAATTGGATATGGCAATAGGCCAGAGTGTGTTTGATTCTGCTGGAAAAATCCCAAATACTGTGCATGGAAGCTGACTGTGGGAGGGAGAAGCTACATCATTGCTTGGTTTATGAGGCATATGTGTTGGGCAGGCCGAGGAGAAGGGCACAAAATGCATCTGGTCATCTTGAAGAGGTCCTTGATATTTGTCTCAGAAGAAATGCTCTACATCCAAACTCTTGCAGTCAAATATGTATGGATCAAAGGTCTATCTAAGACAGCCATGAGCTTGGAGTGGTTGTGTGGGCAGTCTAAGGGAGGAAACCTTTAATTCCTAGAAATATTGTGGTTGATTGTCAAAATTTGAGTGTCTTCTGGTCAGTAGTTGACTTGTTCTAGGTACTCCATTTCATCCTCCAACACTGTTGTTTGGTCCCTTCCTCTGTTCCTCAGAACAAAGCCACGCAGATGAGCAGGAGATCTGGTTTGCACAATCATACCTATGGAGAAGCACTCAGAGGTTGGGAGATGGTTATCACCAACCACGTGTCAGCATCTTCAAAACTCATCTTGATATGAGCAAACTGTTGCTCAAATAAAGCTCAATTCCTTCCTGCTTGTTCAGTGCTTTCCTTATTACACTAAATTGCAAGCTTTCCGTCTGCAATGTCATCTTTTCTCGTGCTGGCTTCCCTACAATCTTCTGATTCATTTACGACTCAAAGCAACCATCTCTGTTCCTGAGTATCTGAGAAACTAACTGAACACCAAGATCCAGCACTTGTGGGAACTGGAGGCATTACGTAGTCTTTGCTTTTCCCCTTCACTTCCTTTTCCACTGTCACGTTTTTACCCATTTGTGCTTCTACCATGTCCGCGTGCAGAAAGGGCGGAAACTTCTTTTCCTGCCACATCTTTCCTTGTGACGTCTCTGCATCTTATTGCTGATTGATTCTTATGTGTGAGTCATGGCAAAAATGGAGTGCCTCATCTCCCTAACCAACCACCTCCACCCCCATTTTTGTCCCCTCTCTCAGCCCTGCCATGCGAGTGCCACTGGTGACTCATCTCTCTTTGTGTTTCTTCATCACACAAGTGCCCAGTTCTGTTGAAATGCTTATGCCAGCTCAGGATAAAGTAGGTAGATGGAGGGTTCACTGGTACTTTCCATTAGGTTGGACTGTTCCAAGAGCTAAAACAACACTTCTTCAGCATCTTTTTCCATCAGATAGCCCATCTAGCTGCTATTAAGGTGGGAAGAGATTAATTGAGGTGGTTTGGATGATTTGCCTGGTGGCCAGAAAGGACACTGCACAAGGCCAGAATGTGCCAGAATGTTGTTCGAGTGGAAGGAAAGGCACCAAATTATTTTTCTTCTCTTCACTGGTTTGGCATGCAGTGACCCAGAATGAGTGTGTCCTTGTAGCCCAGCCAGATGCAGAAATTTCTCTCTCTGACCATCCTTGCACAGACTGGAAGAAAAGACATCAGGAAGAGCAGAGGTGGACTTGGAGCTGCCCAGTCTCAGTGGCGATTCCTCAGGTGCAGTTCTCAGCACTGGATTTAGTGTTTCTGGGTATTTTAGGAAATATATTAACCTAATTTATCACCTGCACATATAGTTGGAGTCTAAAATGAGAGATGGGAACATTGATTGACCTTCAGCAAGCAAAACCTGGGAAAAAGACTTATTTCTTGGCCAAAGCTTGCTAAAGAATTTTATTCATATTCTGATTGGCGCTGACCAACACTCCTACTCTTCTAGTTTAAAAAGCATAAAAATGCACTTCCAGCTTAATGGAATTCAGTACACTGAGAGAAATGATTTCTCTCAATCAAAAGCAGAGAATTGGTTGTAATGCAAAAGCTTTGTAAAACACTATGTTTGCTTGATAAGATGGGCTGGACAACACATCCTGGGGGATGCAAAGTAGCATTTTATTTTCTGATTTAGTTAAGATAGACAACTCAGTGAAAGACACTTGAGAGGACAGAGCAGGTGTATTTCCTTCCACTGGCCTACTGTTTTCTCAAAGCCTGTTGCTTTGATTCCCCTGTTGATAAAAACATTTTGAATGTAACATAAATACAGAATTACCCAGGTAAGCAGCGAAACACCCATCTAAGACGTTTGGTTTGGTACATCCCTTTTGGATCTGGGTAAGATAAATTCTAGCATGCTGGTGGTCCAAAGATGAGGATGGATGCTATTTATTTGTGTGCTTGGCATGGATCTTTAACACTTCCTTAGACTTTCACAATCTCTTGGCTAATATTACTGGCAAACCAATTTGTGGAGAAACATTGACCATCATACTGAAGCATGCCTCATCCTTAGTCTTTCTGTTTTCCTGGGTGCCTTTCACTGTACCACAGCTCCCATTGCTAGGCATTATACTTGGGAAAACTGCTTGCTTGATTTAAAATTGAAAAAAAAAAAAAAAAAAGAAGTGGGGAAGAAAGAAAGAGGGGAGGAAAAGGGCTGGTGAGCCTATGGTGAACTTAATTAACATCACTGGAGGGACAGCAATGAAGTACTTAACAGGGCCACAGTGAAACCTCGCAAGACGCGAACGAGTCAAAATATTATTGACGTATTCAATTATTTGCAGTTTGTGGGGGTTTTGTTTTCTCTGACGAGTCCTGAAAATAATAAAGCACTTAAAAGTTCCGCTTTCACTTGGCTGACCCAGCGCTCCCGCAGCAGCACAGTGTGCTACCCCGGGAGGGAGCCGAGCCGCCGCCAGCGCGGGGCGAGGAGCGCTGAGGAAGCAGCACACACAGTCCCTCTGGAGGGGAGCAGCTCACACTCATCTCTAGGGGCTCTTCCTGCCTGGCCTGTATTATTTATTTTGCTATTATTAGCATTTCTGAGACACCAATCACTATGGTAACTGCGTGCCCATAATAACTTTGCCTCTCTGTGGTTCTCTCTGCCAGCGGTTTCTCTGCGCTTCGCGGCCGCTAATTGCTCTCACCCCGCACGCACGGCCCGATGCACTCCCCAGGTTATCCGACCTGAGGACCTGCTACAGATGGGAAGGCTGGGGTGCAGAGGGTTTAAGGGATGAGCCTTTATGGGTTTCCTCACTCCTGGACCTGCCTCTCCGGGATAAATCTACATTTCAGCTTCTTTCCCCGGCTTCCTAGAGGTGCACTGCAATAGGGACTTAAGCCATCAACCCCTTCCAGGCTTCATCTTTCTCTTTGAATTGTTCCCATCACTTTTCTTCTGCTTGCTGAGCCCTTGAGACGCAGTGCTGGGAGCCAGGGAAGGCTCTGGCTGAATGATCTTGATGAAAATATTTCTCACAGCTCTTCAAGAGCACATTTTGCCCCAGCCTTGCATAGGCAGACATAGTGGGCATCATGACCCCACGGCAAGTATGAAGAAGGAAGACTTCAGTGGTTGTGCAGCTCAGCTGTGCCCCCTGCCAGCTCCAGAGATGCAGCCCCATGGTATTCAGCACCAGAGATGCTCACTGGGGGACCACTGTAGTTATCCACACAAACCTGCTGGTTAGGAGCACCTCAGAGGAGAAACCCCCCACACATGCAGATCACAGGGCAGCAAACCCATCCCTGCATTTCCCTTCAGTTTTCAGCAGCAGCCAGGACTCTGTGGCTGCAGTCACCCACTGGTGCAGCAGTGTCATTTTTAATCCTTTTAATATTTCTCTTTTTAAGAGCATCTTAGCTTGGGGGCCACATGGAGGCTGAATGGCAGGAAGCCTGTAAGCTCTGGGGTTGTGAAGGGGAAAGACACAGTCTGCAGCAGTGCCAGTATGCACATCACAGGAAGAATTACGGTTGATTTTCACATATATCTATAACATCTGTGTGGCTAATAAAATTGATGGAGTTTGTCATAATCAGCCTGTACTCTCCAGTGAGAGAATTATGTCTGAGCATTTGGAAATCTCATGCACAGGCAGTTACTGAGGGAATGCTGTGAAGATTAAGTTGTTTCTGCGTGGCAATGAATGCCCACGCTGAAATGTGCTGCCTGCTTCTGTGCTGCAGTGGGGTCCTCAGGAAGAGTGTGCTGTTAAGTGGGACACTTGTATTAAATAGAAAAACATGCTTTATGTGCTTCCTGCTGTCACAAGTGTGCATTTACATTCATGCTGTTGCACTGAAATAGTGGATTTCCAAAACAACAAAAACTAATCTCAGAAATATTGCATAGAACAGCCCTAGTCCTTACTCTGTGTGGAAAAGAGGAAGACCCCCAAGAACAACAACACAAAGGCACTGCTCTGATCTCCCACAAAACCCATCAGTGTTCCAGGTGTTGCCTGTGCCTCAGGTTTGGCTTTTGGAAAGGCTGGAACTCCGGGGTTGGCTCTGGCACACAGCATCGTGTCCTGCCCAGCACTGCCACCGCTGCCTTGGGGCTTTTGGAAGCCCAACACCCAAAATCCACAGGGGTGGAATGAGCTGAACCTAAGACATGCTTGTCCCCCAAGGGCTGAAATGTGAGGAATGGGTGTTTTGTAAAATTATGGTCTTTTTAGAGAATCGTACAGTAACTTTTTGTAATATCATTACTTAGCGTGCTACTTCCTGTGGTTTGGGTTTTTTTTTTCTGTTGTGCTGAAGAGCTGGTATAATCCATGTCCTTTTGCTGGATCAAATGGAATCAGCTGATAGATGTCAGGAAAAAAGTGGACAAATAATGCTGTGATGACAAATTCTGATCACATTCATTTTATAAGCAGAGATAGTGGCAATTTCATATGTGATTGATTGAAAAACAGTACTCAAGAGGGATTCATACATTCTGTATTTATTTACTGCATTTTCTTGGCTATGGGCTTAAACAAAATTGGTTTTGCATCCAAAATGTAATCTGAATCCCTGTGAACACAAGAAGGCGGATGAACACAAGTCATTTGGGCATCCAATTCCTTTGCATGTGCATGCAAACACTTCTTTTTGAAATACCAGAGTGGGCCACATTTAGCAGTTTGTTAAAAATACAGAGTCTGATTTTTCAAGGTGGTGTCTTGATTTGCTATAAATCTGGAATATTTGTAATTCTGACTGTGGCAGTTCTGTATCTTTTGCCTCTCCACTGCCCTGTCAGCTCTGTGGCTTAGGAAAAGTCCTGGAGCGGTGTGTGATGCTATTGTTTGAGTTCAGAAGAAATCCAAACCAAATGAAACTCTTTGGTAACTCCTCTGTCCTTCTGGGGTGGATATAGTCATTCCTGCTCCACCTTTTTAAAGAGTTTTGGGGCCTGACCCAAAACACATAAATTTCTGAGGATTTCAGGTCAAACCCACGTTGCTATAAGAAGTCAGTACTGTACTGCCATTTAAAAGTGAGTTCAAGTCTTTTAGTGTTTTAGATCCAATGATAATAAAGACAAATGCATTGGATTAATAACTCTCCTACCTTGAAATTTAATTTAAAATCTCTTGTAATGTAATCACATTTGGGTGTGCCATTACCCAGATGGAGAGAAATTTGTTTTGTTGAGAAATTGCTTTAGCATAAGAATGACTTGAGTTTATTAACAGGGAAAAAAACATGACTTCCCTCCCCAGCCACTCCCCATGCATTCCAAAAATAAGAAACTCATTTCAACATGGACATTACTGGTTAAAAAATAATTACACATAATGAAATGTCATATTTCACACATACTCCCTGCAAACCATGCTTCTTAGTCTTCCCTAAAACACTGCAGGGTGTAACCAGCTCTTTCTTCCTCCTTCATGAAAAGAGTATTTCACAATGGAATTGTGTGATGACAAAAAGTGGTGCTGGAAAAGCATCACTACCCAGAGAGACATAAGGAATTGCCACAGGCCACTGCTTATAATCCCACACAGTATTAAGCAGTCATTGTATCTCTTTCCAGGGCTTCATTCTTCTTTTGTGACCTACAGCCTCAACGAGAGTTTTTACAGAAACGGAACACCACGGAACAGCAAATCTGGGAACCCTGTCACTTGACAAAAGAACGTTTGGCTCAGAATGTTATTTTTCTTAAATGTATCTTTCAGCTGCTGTCATTAAAATTGTTAAATAGCTTTAGGAACCTGTTTTGTCAATTATCTTGGGGACAAGAATGAAATACTGGGCTGTTAAGAGCGTGCCACAAAAAATAAACTGCGCCGCGCGAGAGCCGCGCGAGGAGCACTGGCGGGGCTGGGCACGCGCCGGCACACCTCGGCTCCTCCTGCATCCTCCCCACTGCTCCAGCAGCTCTAATTGGCTGGGATTGGGTATTCCCGACTCAGGGAGATGCTCTCCATAAATATTTGTTGGCATTTAAGAGCATATTTCTGCAAAGGTTCTGGTTTCCCTCCAGGAGCACTGGCAAAGCGGGGATGCGATGCCCAGATGTGCACAATGCGTGCGACCCTTGGTGTGCACTGAGGCCACTTAATCAGCCAAGCTTTGGGTTATTTCTTCAAGTAGGGCTTTGGTGGGGTAGATTCTCACATTTTTAGATGTATTTAGTACGTAAAAAAGGTGTACACCATTGTGCATTAAACTGAACTGCACAAATGAATTTTGTGCCTGAGAGCAAGAATATTCATTGTACACATTAATGATACCTCATTTCTAATTGTTTATTTCTAAATATGGGTGAAGCTGCATGTCTCTGGAGGGGGATATTGCAATTCTGTGAGCTTATGTTTGGATGGATAAAAGTGTTTTATTCCCACAATATTCCTTTTTCAATAAATATTGCCAGTGACACTGCTAAGAAAAGACACTGCCAGAAATTATGATTATCATAACTGTAGTGGACTGGGGTAACGGTGCTGAGTTAAAGTTCCTGTGGCAAAAGTTTTTGCAAATTCCAGGGATTTTTCAAGAGAGCGAGAGGGAAATCAAAGATGTTTGTGGGTTTTTTTACTCCTTAAAACTCCCTCCAGATACAAAACAGGTAGAAATTAAAGGAACAAACTAGGCAGAAAAAGAACAACATAGGAAGGTCAGGAACTGATTGCAAACCCCAGGAACAGAATAGAGAGGTAAGGAAATTTGACAAAATATTTTACTTCTTCTCCTTGAATGAAAGAATTATGTGGGGGAAAAAAATGCTCATTTTAATTTTATGAAATGAAGTCTTATAAATTCTCTCCGTTTAATGCCCCCATCTATTCTTGCTTGTAATTAACAGTACTCAACAGTAGCACTTATTAACCTCAGTAGCAATTTATTTAAAATAATATTTTGCAAAATTGCAGTCTTTTTTCACTGCTGTGCATTGCTGCATGTCTGGGAGAGGTTCTACAGCTACCCAAAATCCACTTCATCCTCAAATCCAGGCATACTTTACATTCAGAGCTTTGAAAACCAGCTAAATTTACACCCAGCTTGCTCTGGAAATAAATCTGCTCATTTAGATGAGGTCTCATTTAAAATGGCTTAGCCCAATAATTAATCATTTCATTCTCTTTATATATTTGTGGGTGTTTGAAAGAAGTTTGATTAGTTACCAGTGATTACACTTCCCAACACCCTGCAAAGGAAATAATAAAATAAAACCCGTCAGGCTTTTGTAAGGATTGCTGGGGCTGAATTTGGGCTGAATTTAATAGTGACTAACTGGCAATTATTTGTCTGCCTTTAACAGGAACTCCATAATGAAGGAGGTTATCATCCAGGAGCTTTACCCAGCTTGTTTTTAAACCTGCAAAGGGAAGATACTGTGAACAAAGCAGTGATGGCTCTCAAGTTCCTCCCCAGGCACCAGGAGAGGAGTGGGGCTATTTTGGATCACCTGAGCACAGGTACCACCAACCCACCCTCTGCCATCCCCTGGGACACTCTTGCTCCTCCTGCTCATCATTAGGGCTCCTTCACTAAGTGCAAACAAATAGAAAAGCTTCTGTTGTTTCTAAATGCAGTAAATTATTTTAAGGAGTCCTGAGATTCAAGATATTTTTCTAATCTAAGGGTTTTGGCTTGTAAGAAGGTGGAGAGAGTAAAAGATCGTGTTGGTCTGAGCAGATATTGCACCTCTAAAGCTGCCCGTGGTTTCTTATCTGTATTGTGGGCAAAGTGGATGGATGTCAGAGTTCAACACACCCATGCTGTTTAACCTGGTGCTATTATCACAATGACCTTAACCAGCTAGGCAGTTCACAGAGCAGGCACTAAACAGAGCATGAGATGAATTTAATGGATTACTAGGGAGTATGTTATTGCAAGGAGAAGCACCTGTGGAGCAACATATTTACCTCAGTTCCACTGAATGAGCATGTTGAAAGTGAATTGGCACAGCCTTCTGCTTTATGAAAGGAAGTATTTTGTCATTCTTCATGCTTTCATTAAGAGGATTTAAGGCAGAGGATGCTGAAATGGTTCTGTGTTAGCACCAAAAAAATCACAGATTAATAGTGGAGCTTGAAAATAGTAAAGCATCTGATTTTTGCTTTTTCATCAACAAGCCTAATAAACCAGGATGAAACTATTAACATACAAATAGACAACATTCTGATTAAAACAGCAGCAGTCAGCCCAGCCTGAAAAAGACCTCTTCACACAGAAAGCAATTATGATGGCGAGTGTTGTCCGATTCACTTCTATTTGCAACAAACCTAGAAAATCAGAATGTAACCAATCATAATTTTGCAGAAAACATGGTGTTATTTAAAAACGAAGATGCTCTTTATTTTTCTTCTCATGATCAGCATTTTAGAAGCCCCCAAATGCACTGCAAGGTTGTACTCCTTTGAATTTCTACTCTAGGCATATACTGTAAATAGGCAGAAGTAAGCCCTCAGGATAAAGTATTGTGGGAAACCTCCCCAGAGGAAAGATGGATATTATCCTAGATTGTATTGCTACAGTATACTTACCTTGATTTCCTGTATCTCCCCTAAGATGGTCATTTGAGGAAAAAAATATACTTAATTACTATTCCATCATTTAACCATCTATGTCCTGGTGATGGTGATGGTAGTGGAAAGAATTTTCCTGATTTTAAAGTCAGGCTATGACAGCTGATACTGCTCAGATGTCCCAGCTTGGATGTTTTGTTTTGTCATGGGAGGAATGGCTGGCACAGAGGAGTTTTCCCTCATGCCAAAGCAGATCTGGCTTCCTGCTTACATGGGGCGAGCGTTCCACGCGTGAATTGTCGCGGCAGCGCGTCCGTAGCGTGGTCACGCCTCGGAGCAGGGAGGCTTTCCAGTAACTCTCTGCTGGCTAATTCCCACTTAATCGAGGGGAACATAAGTGGTACCAAGCCCTAAATAGTTTCCTCTTTCCCCCATCCAGGGAGGGTGTAAATACATGCCAAAATCCCTCCTCATCCAGTGAAGTGCAGAGGCTCATCTGTAATTTAGGCACGTGTTGTAGGACTGGTTGTTTTCTGAGAAGAACATGAGTGTGCTGAGATTTTTATTTTTTTTCCCCCCATGTCTTGAACATTGATACACACTGTTCGTTTTGGAGAAAGGAATCAAGATGTACTTTTCCAGGTAGAATAGGAACGCCAGTAGAACTATCTGAAGGAATCCACTTCATTTCATCTGAGACACACAGTTCTCTTGGGTCTTTTGAAAAGATGTCTTAACATGCTAGCTAACTGAAATGTTGAGACTCTTTGGTATCTATCCTAATTTTGATACTGAGGCAGGTATGCATTTACTGTGCCAGTGAGCTCATCATCCCATTACATTTTCCTTTAATTAAAATTATTTTCAATATTCCTTTCCTAGCAGAACATAAAACTGGTAGCTTCTCGTTTGTTTAGGTGGTCCAAGGTTGATCATTATATATTAGGAAAGAATTTGGGGATGGAGCATGCTGGAAGATGATTTCTGCATCACACAGAGTTAAAAGCCTAATTAGACAGCTAAAGTAGCCTCCAAATATGCAGATGCTCTTTTGCACTCCAAAATAGTTGCATCAGCTATCCATCAAGTGGATAAAGGATGCAGACAGGCAACTGAGGGTTTTCATTTGTGAGTAATATTAATTGTGGGTGTAAAATGAAAGATGTAATAAGTGATGAAGGTACCACTCAATACTTGGATGAAACATTTTCTGAAGTTAGCTCCAGTTGGGGAGTTCCAAGTGGGATGCTTGTATAAACAAATAAAATTTCAGCTTGGCACTGACCATTGCATGTTCTTGAAAAAATATATAGGAGTGTCCATTGATTATTGTTCTCCCTGATTTTGGTTTTCCAGCCCTGTATTCTGGCTTGCTGTTCATTAGTCTGGAGCAATTGGGCTGGGAGAGGAGCATTCAGACCTCGGTTCAATATTCAAAGCAAATGAAATATGCAATTATCTGATACAGAGTCACAGAATTGCATCAAACGGAAACAAATAGTGCCAAATCAAGACCACATGTTTTTAAGAGGATTGTGAATTTTAGTGATATGCAGCTAAATGTCATCTATTTGCAAATAATTGAGGAGTTTGAAAAAAATCCTTTTGAAGATTTTTGTGAATATAGTAATTGTAAAGACACTTGCCAGGATTTTTCTGAGGTCAATGTGCAGAAGTCTGAAATTCAGACAGAAATGACTCTGTTCCTGATAATCCTTTCTGAATGGGACTCCTGATTGCCCTTCAATGGGGTCTGATCATTTCCCCACTGAAGACTGGACATCTGAACCAATGCTTTCAAGCAGCAATTAACCCCATGAATTTTCAGATAAACCTTTAAGGAATTTTTTATAAATCATGTTCAAATGAACCATTCTTTATCTAAAATCTGAAAAAGCTCAGAGGTGCTTTCTGCTTCCTCTTTTACAAGTTTTTTAACAGTGCATTTAGGCATTTCACATCCCATGTCTGCAGTAGCTTGACAAAGGACCTTTATATTTTCCCTTATTTAGATACTGGACAGAGCTCTTCACCTCACATCTATCACTGAGGTCTACATGTGGTTGCTAAGCCTCCCCTATCACATGGAAGGGTGGAGACAGGGCAGCAGTTTTCTCTGGAAAAGAGACAGATGATCATGCCAAGATGTGGAGAAGTACTGGCAATGGCTTTGTTGGGGAGGGATTGAGACACCCTTTCGACAGGAGCCCACACCCATTTTGGGATGAAAAACGTCCATCCCACCATCCAGCTCTGCAGTGTCTCCTCCAGCAGGAGCTTCTCTGGGAAAACTCCCACTGCTGTGTCTGGGGCCAGTGCAGATCCCGTGGCTTGCTCTGCAGATCCTCAGCCAGCAGCACTGTGCTCATGCTCTCTTTTTGTTGCATTTTTGCCTGCACAAAATGCCATGAGCAGCCAACTGGCCACAGCAAAACCTGAGAATGTGAGTGAAGCAGGTTTCCCCTGCCTGCTGACTTGTTTCCAGGGACTTTATGGTGGTATCTTGTCTTGTTTGTCTCTGCATTGGTCTGATCATCTTCTGTTGGGCAGTTTGGGGCTCATGTCCCGTATTCAGGCAGCAGGAGTCTGAGAGGGCTCACATCTCCCCAGGATGGAGTGGGAGGGTTCACAGAGAGCCTGCTGTCAGCACAGGCACTGTTGGTTCAGGCAAAATGAACTCTGCATTCACAAACAATATAATTTTGGCTAAATTCAAGCCCAAAGAAGCCACTCTCTTGTGCTTTTCTCTCACTTGTGTATTTTTAGACTAGCTACAGTTTGGCTACTAGCTTGCATAAATGCCATGTTCTTGATGGTTTGGGTTGTGGTGCCTGAGACAGGCTCGTGTAAAACTGCTCATTCAGTTAAACCAGAGTAACAGCTGAATTCAGACAGGTCTGCTATAGAGAGAGACCTGAAACACATACCCAAGATAAAGCAATTCCCAAATCTCATTGACAGATGTAACCAAATAAATAGTCAGTTTTAAAGCTTTTGTACAGAAGACACGAAAGATTTTTATAACTAAGCCATTTACATTGCATTTTAAGAGTGCAAAAGGATGAGAGAGTACTTCCAAATGCGCAGTGCAAAATAAGACCTTGCAGATTGCCAGAAATTTTTGGAAATTGAGGAGATAGCAGTATCTGCTGTTTGGATAACCATGCAGAAAACAAGTGCTGTGAGCTTTGGAAAGCCCCTGGAGCACAGGGATGGGATCAGAAGGCAGACGTAAGGGAAGGGCACTTGGTGGGCTTTATTGTGTCCCAGGACTGCATCCTATTTCCTACACCAAAGGAACACATCGTGTTGGGTTTTCTCCAACAAGCAGGATATTGTTTAAGTCCTTTTTGAACAAAGTATTATCAACTTTATTTGGGGTTTTTTGTTCTGCATTTAATTGGGAACAGCAGCAAAGTTCAGAGTGCCATAGGCAGATGTTACAGGGACACGAAAGTACAAGATAAGGTGCTTCCTACCACAGGAAGGCTATTTTAATAGTTGGTTTTTGGGCTGATATTTACGAAGGAAGGAAAGTCAAAGGCAACAATAATTAATGTCATCATTATGGTGCTGATTTGCAAAGAAACATAGTGGGATTAGGAACTCAGCCATTTCAGCTTTTTAGAAGACTTCAACACCAGATCAGGCAGCAACTGAAAGACAATAAGCATCAGAATCTAGGTGTTACTCTCTTACATTTATATAAGTATATAGATTGCAGATGGAAAAGAGCATTAACAAAAGGGAAGGTAAATTTACAGGTCTCACCATCTTCCCTCATTAATGGTTCTCAGCCAAATATGCTGAGCTTTGTGACTTTTTGTTTATCATTAAAACACAATTTTTGTTATTTGCTGAATGGTTAAAATTTATTTTCCTGATAATTTGGGGAGGTAGCTGTTTATCATATGGAATGATGAGCAAAAGCTGCAAAAGTATTTTCAAATGGGTTTGCTTGCAGCCCTATAGAGCAGAGCTCTATGAGTTTATTTGCATCGTCAGGAGAATCTAAACTAATTTAATTCATGGTAGGGAGCATATGTTAATGACTTCTCTGGGTGGAGGAAGGTAGTGCACACCTCTCTTCTAACTCAGTGGTCCTGATCTACAAGCAGGCCAATAGATCAAAACCACATGCTATCTCATGGTAAGAATTGAATTCATGCTCTCCTTAAATGCTTTTATTCATCACAAAAAGCGTTGGTGTGTTTGCTACCCCATCAAACTGTCCAAAAGCTGAAATAGGAACAGTGGGATGGATCCCTGAGCATCCTGAGCTGGAGGGTGGCACTCCTGCCCCTGGCAGGGGGTTGGAACTGGATGATTTCTAATGTCCCTTGAGACCCAAACCATTCTGTGACTCTGTGATCTCAGAACAAGGTGCTGTTGGCCCGTGGAGAGGAAGGGAGGGAGCTCTGCTGTGAGCTGAAACAGCATTTCTGCTCTGCCAGCTTCCTCCCTTGCAGGCTTGTTCTAACTTAACAACTCAGTGGCCTTCACAGGCTTGAAAAACTGTATAAAGGAACCAAAAGAAAAGGTATTTCAAGGAATGAAATTAAGAATTGTAAGGATCTTTGAATAACTAGTGTTTTCAAACTGGGTTAAAGCAGACTTAGAGTAATCTGACATGATGTAATCCTAGTGAAGTTGCAGGAAAGCAGAAATTAAGTATTTATTTGGTATTACAGTGTCTAGTATTAGATATTGTTAAGTACTGTCAGTAACTCATTATATATTTATTTTAAAAAATAAGAACTTAAAAGAAAAAAAGAAATTTGAGATTAGAAAGTGGTTGCTGTACATGCATTATACATGCTTCTCCTTCTGTTCCACTAATGGATGCTGACTGCCAGAACAGCGAAACGAACCATTGAAATTAGCGGAACTAAGACCCAGATCTATTAGAAATTTTCATTTGCCTCCAGTGTAGAATTTCAGACAGATCCCTGATTTCTGTGGAGCATTTCCAAAGCTTCACAGCTATGCTGTAAAATGAATTTCCTGTCAAAGGGAACAAACGTGGTGGTGGGAGCCATTGAAACTTCTGCTTCCGAGTGGCCGCGCTGCAAAGACATGAAAAGGATGAAGCATCTCCAGTGGCACATCATTAATGCTGGTGGCAAGCTGAGGAACTGCTGGGGAAAGAAACAGCAGCAGCAGAAGGAGCCTGAGATAAATGAAGCTGGAATCATCAGCATGGAAATGCCACCTTAATTATATCATGCTCTGGAAAGAACTGAAGGCAAAAACAAAGCTGAGACCAAGAGGCACAAGCCACCCATGAAGGCTTCACTACTGATCTCACCAAGGTCTCACAAGTCACTGCTGGAAAATAGAACCTCTAACCTGTCAGTCCTGGGGATCTCCCACTGCTGGAAGAGTGGCTAATCCCAAAACTTTCACATTCTGACCAAAAATCAGAGGTGAAATGTTATTAGAGTTGGAAATGTAGTTATGGGTCATCAAACAAAATATGAATATGGAATGGAATTTATGTGTCACAGTAGTTACTCTTGTAAGGGGAAAAATCTAGTGAAAATCATGTTAAAAATACTTCAGAAGTGTCAAAAATCTGATCTTCAGTACAGAACACTCACCAGAAACCCTCCAGCATTAAGTTAAGCTTCATTTTTAATGCTGCCCAAGCATGCTCTGCTTTTGCCAAAATAATGGAACTCTGAGCCTTTGCTGGGACTTTCCATATGACTGTGGCTTTAAGTTATATCCTTCAATTTTTTACTTTTTTCTGTTTTGGTAATGGGAATCTTTAATGCCTGGAACATTTGAGACACTGAAAGAAACTAAAAAAATGTATATGCAGGAGAGGGTTTGGGTTTCTTCTGAATCCTGGTCAGACTCTGGAAAGCAGAACCAAACCTCAGAACCAAAAATTCCTTCATGAGTTTTCAACATTTCTGCTAATGCCGAGTTCCAGGGTCTGGTTTACATTGGGAAACCTTGACTCCTGGCTCCAAAGGGTTCAATTAGTCAAAATGGTTGGCAGATGGAAAAAATAATTAAGTTCCATCCAGTGTTTTGTACAATAAAAATAGACTCAAGACACAATGGCCTTACCTTGAACTTTGCAGGCCAGCGTCATGTAAAGATAAAGAGGGAGTCAGCTTTTAGGAGCTGGATTATCAACCAGCACACAAACAGTGTGAATTTGGGCTGCAAGGGCCAGAGGCATCAGAACATGCAGGCTGAGCACGTGATTATTACCTTAATGAATCTTTTAGCCCAGATCGAAGATGAAAATTCTGGCAATGAGAAATGACATGGATATTATGAGATTACCAAAACCTCATGATAGCAGTAATAACAATAATCATCTGTTATTTGAAGAGCTGCTGAAATGCATGGAAATTTTAAAATATTGTTCTTAGAAATATTTCTCCTAAAGGCTTTGTCTTTCCTGAAAATGACAGAAAAATAGATGGATAATGCTTTTCTCAAACAAATTTTCTTATGCTTAAATACAGCCTTAGATGACCAACTTCAAGAACTTGAGTTTGAAAATAAAATTATGGACCAGAAACATAACCTGTGGCACAATTTGGCATCAAAATTATTTTTACTTCAACAATCCTGTAAGATATGTGGGCCAAAGAATTAGATTCCACATTATGCACCTGATCATTCTGAATAATGAATATATTCACAAAAAACAAGAGGCATATAGGGTAGATTTACTAATTGGGAAGTGTGACTTACTACACATATAGTTTGTTCTAAAATAGGCTGTAGTGCAAATTTTATAGTCAAAGCAATATTTTGGATAATAAATTACATATTAGAGACCATAAAAAGTGGACAGATTCCCCACCACTGTCAATTATGGTACCTGGCAGTACAGGGCTTTGGAGATTTATCTCTAAATAAAGAATGAAATCTCCAGATTACTGGGGCAAACAGAGTTCTAGGTTGTAATATTAATAAAGTTTTCCAGAAAATGTGAGAGTTCCAAATATCTACACTTGCACTTCTACATTTTTACATCTGCTCTTGGCTGTCACTCAGGGCTGGATGCAACTGGATGCTCAACATCTGAAAGGGATGGCGAAATAAATTACACAGATCCCTGTGCAAGTCTGATCAGGCTCTGGAAGGTGAGGTAAGTCTGCTTCCTATTGCTCACGTCCTTCCTTTTCTTCCCCAAACTTGTACCAGGTGTGATTGCCATCTCTTTCCTCTCCTGCATCCCTGCTCCGAGGCTGCCCTGCCCCACTGGGGCTGCACCCACCATTGTCATCCCATGGTTTTCCACAGCAGAAGGGTTTTGTCACTGTGTGAGCAGCACTGGGGATCCAGGGTGAGGGCAGGAGCACACAGGGAGGCTCCTGCTGGGATAGCATGGAGTGTTTTGGCAGCATTGGTGTGGTTGACTGGTGTGACTGGTGCCCCAGTGCCAGCTCTTTAAAGAAGTGGTGTTTGTGATTGCTCTGATGGTCTGGGCTCCTCTGAGGGCGCAGCAGATGGCCCCTACCTTTATCTCGTGTTTATTTGTGGTGGCAGTCTAGAAAAACCACTGAATCCATCCCAAATCATATGGTGTTCAGAGGGATAAAGATGTTCAGCTAAGCCTGGGAATCATTAGGTGGCTGCCTTGGAGCCAAACTGTTTGGATGGGGCTCAGTTTCACAGCTGGCAGAAGAAGGAGACTCTTTTTCTCCTTCAACTGCTGAGACTGTCAGCAGCAAACTTGCAGAGCCACCTCTCATTTCCTGAGGATTCATGGGGTGGTGAAGTGGGTGATGTTTGGTGAACTCTAAACCCAGTTTGTTGGTGTATGTGTTTGAGGGGGCATCTGTAAATCTGGAACCTGCTCTTTATTGTTTTGTGGTTGGGGTCCATGTATTGGATCTGTCTAACAGCTTCCTTGGGATAATAGGGGTGGATCTTGGTGTTTAAAGTAGGATGTGGCAAAGGTGAAGGATCTCAAGAGGCAGAATTTTTTCCTTTGAGTCATAACAGTAGTTCACTCCACCTGAACCTCCAAGTGAGCATTCAAAGCCCTGATTTCTCTAATGTCTCAAGGGCCAAGCTTCCTGGGTCCAGCCTGTCCCAAAGCACATGCTTCTGACTTGACACAGCTCTCCTTAGAGGCCAGGAAAAATCAATGTATAAGATTGTGTTAAACCCAGTGAGGATTAGCAGAAGGGATGTGCTAATGAATTCCACGTGAATATGCTGCAGCAGGCCAGTCCTACAAAGCACAGAAATAATTTGGTAGAAAACCTGCCTGATTTGGTTTCCAGCTTGGACTAATGGCTGAGCCTTCTCCTGCCTGGAAGCAGGGCTATTTCCTGGGATGCCAGTGGCATCACTGGGGTGGTGTGAGGTGTGGTACCCTGCCTGGCGTGGGCAGAGCTGCTGCTGCACAGATCAGAGCAGGCAGCACATCTTGATGTCTGCTGCGACTCATGAGGTGAAGGCTTTGATGTAGGTCCAGGGCCTGGCCCTGTGATGCAAGATGCACTGCAAAACCTGCTTTTCAGGGAGCACATCCATAGCCATGGGATCCTCAGAAACACAATCTTGTCCATCAGGAAGCCTGTAACACTGATCAATCCTCAGGACTCCCTGAAGAAGAGTTCCTTGTCCTAGATTTGGCATTAGTATCCTTCACCTCCGGGGAAGCCCAGGCCTGTCTCATGCTGTTACATGAATTAACGAAGCAAAGGCTTTAGGTTTTGCTTCTAACTCAAAAG
This sequence comes from Melozone crissalis, assembly GCF_028551555.1. NCBI lineage: Eukaryota > Metazoa > Chordata > Aves > Passeriformes > Passerellidae > Melozone > Melozone crissalis. The sequence goes on from NW_026535785.1 coordinate 5,528,377, forward strand.
CTCTTCGGTTCCAGCATCAGTGCTCCCATTGAAAATGCTAAAATACCTATTTGTGTGATGCTCTGTAACTGAGTTTAGTTGCAATACGTCAGAAATACACTGCACTGAAAACCTCTAAGTTTTCACTAGTAGAGCAGCTACGCCAGCTGGCTAAGAGAAACTGGTGTGATATTTTTTCTAGTTTTTCACCCACTTCCCTGTACCTCAATATCTTCACTTTTACTGCTTTCCACCAGGCTGGCTCCAGCTCTTGTCCTTGGCAGTGGTCCTGTGCCCACGTGCCTGCACGCGCACACACAGGCTTGGGCAGGTATCCGTAACCTGACTTGACACTTCCTCCCTCTCCCTTCTTAATTGCAAGAAAAAAGGGCAGGAAGAATGAAAACAAAAGAGTTACATAGAGAAATGAGGCAAAAATAGAAATCCAAGGGTATGGTGGTTGCAAGGGATGCCCAGAAATTTCCTTCTGGAGTCTCCTTTAATCATCTCTCATACTTCGCTTCGCTGCTCTTCTTTCAGCTGCTCAGGCCAGGTTTCTTGGTAGACTTTTACTGCCAAGTGCTATTATAACCAAACTGCTCTGATCTTTAGCCAGATCTTAGGAAAGAAGTGGGTGTGCTGAGGCATTGGTGAGCCAGTGAGGGAACTCTTTACCAGGGCTGGAATGGCAAACATGACTGTACAGATTGGAGCTGAGAGAGCAGGGCTGCAATGCTGCCATGGGTCTGGTTTCAGCTGCTGCCCTGAAAGCCTAGGATGTACAGCCCTTTGAGCTGCAGCCACCCAGATGCTAGCACACAACACAGATAACAAGAACCATTTTAAGGTGCTGGGTACCTGAGAGAACACCTGGGATTTGCTGACAAAGTGCAGATCCCCAGCAGGATTAACTGAGGCGGCACTGGAACCTGTGCCCAGGCCATCCTGGAGACGAACCAGCAGGGAGGCAGAAGGGTTCCCATTGGGCTGTCAAGGCTACATCTCCCCTCTCATGGCTCAGGGTGGGCTCCACAGCTCTGCCTGGCTGGCTTTGGGCAAGGACAAAGTGTGGCTGGAGCGTGAGGAGAAGCAGAGCCGGGAACACAGAGCCTTTACAAGTTTAATCTCTGAAGAAGGGCTGAAACACCATTTAAATGTACTAATTTCTCTTAAAGACTTTGGTCCATATTAATTATTAAAAAGAACGTCTGAGTGAAAGACCAAAAAAACCTTCAAAATGCTGCGCACAAATGCAATGAGCTTGCAGGTTCCCAGAGCTTACACCAACTCTGTGCCACACATCTGCAATAAAATAGTCTCTATTTGCTTAGCAGATGTGCTGGAGTCATGTAGAGTTCAAATTTACCATACCCATCAAGATGCAAATCCCAAATTTCGTTTAGCATTGTCCCGTTGGTAAGGATGTTACACGCAGGTCAGGATTCTATCTCCCCCCAAGCCCTTTAAATGTGTTTATTCATTCTGTTTATTTTCATTTCCCAGCTTCCACATGTCGCTCAGTCAGATTTTCTGTTAGCAAGACTGAGAGACGAATAACATATGTTACCCCACAACTGACCTTGAAGGGGAACTGAAGAAACCACCTTCCCCAGGGCTGAGATGTAATTCAGACACGAGCTTTCTCTGTAGAGGTTCTTTTGTGAAAAGTCACTGCCAACTGTGTCCTAAGCCCTGGAAACCTTCCTGCCTGCATCGATAGCAGAGCGTGAAGTATGGACCAGGGGGATGTTGAGGATTTAGCCTTCTGTGCCATCCCTCCCTCAGCTCTCATAAGCAAAGCAAACAAATTCTTTGTGTCTTAGAAGAATCAGATAATTCGGCCAACTTGAGTCGTTTCCTCTCAGGCCTGGCTTTTCACCTGAGGGAGTAGGTTTGCTCATCCTGCCCAGGTTAAAGTGACTGAAAATCAATGTGGTTTGACAGCAGTGGGAAAGAAATAAATAAATGGATGTACAGACTGTTGAGCAACAAAGACTCTTCAAGTGGATGCGGAGTGAGGCACTAAAAGAAACTTGTCTCTGATCTTCCTTACAGGCTCTTGATTCATGGCAGTCTGGCCAGCCACAGCCCTGTCTGATGGGGTTGGTCTGACTCTCCCATGGTGTTTTCCACCTCTTCGCACATTCTGCTCAGGAAGAAGCCACAGGAGGGACGTTCAGCTCTCCCCTGCCCTTGTCTGGCTGAGCTGGGCACGTCAAACAGGAGATGGGTATGTCTGGATTGCCTGAGCCTGATGTTGCAGCCTGGTGTGCCCCCTGCCCCTCTGCTGAGCTCTGTTTGCCTTTGAAACAGCAAAATGAGAAGTCCTCATCTGTGGAGCTCAGCTCCTGAGTGGGGAGAGGTGTTGGGGTGGCAGTGTGGAATGAGTTGTGAGAGCATGTGCAGAATGGGGCAGCAATGCCAAGCTGCTGGTTAGACCCACCTGCATTTGTGTCCTGGGCGAGTGCTCCAGAGCAAGGTGTGGAAAGCAAGTCTAGGTTTAACCTGGAGTCAGCTCCCACAGGACACCTGGATGCCCAGAAGCTGCTGAATTTAGACATCTCCATGCCAGAGGCTCCTTCTCTGCCTGTCACCCCCACAGACATCAACTTTCCTGGTCCTGCCACCTGGCATTGCCCTCAGGAGATCATTTAACCTCCCCCCTTTTTCCCCACTTCTTTCTTTGGGGAATGTGATCACTCTGTTTCCTACAGCAGTTCAGAATTTAATTACATCTTTGGAGCATTTGGACAACATTCTCAGTCACATGCTTTCTTTTCTTGGGGCTGTCCTGTGCAGGGCCAGGAGTTGAAGATCTTTGTGGGTCCATTCCAACTCAGGATATTCTATGATTTTCCCCAAAGGTTGAGCAGTTTGGGAAGGGGCAGTCTGTATGAGTAGGTATTATCTTGGTGTCACCCTCTGGTGAAATCTCAGCTCAACATGGGATTGCAGCACAGAGGGGAGATAAATGTTCCATTCAGCATGACTTGCCAGTTCTGACACACAGGAACACTGAACACGTACCCTGACAAAATCCTAAAGTCACGCCAATTTGAATCCAAAAACCTGCCTCTTCTGTTAGCACTTAGTAACAATTTCATATAATTTTCCCCATGTAATTAAAATGTCTTTCCTGAGCCAAAAACCGAAATTTTCTTTACAGTAGGCAATTCTTATGTAAAACTACTTTCCTCTTTAGTTTCTGTCAGTTTAATGTAAGTTTTTAGTTCTGTTTGGAGACATCCATTTTGGGAGTTATGACATTTCCTATCCTGGTACTGTGGTTGTGGGGAAGGAGGAAAGTAAACTGTGTAATTGGATTTCAGCTGGACCCAGTATCAGCTCAAGTTCTGGGTTCAGAAAATGTTTCCACAGGATCCTGCCTATGGCTGGCAATGGATCTAGGTAAAGTGCAACTAGTGAAGCTTTTAGGAAGGTTTGTTAGTGCCCATGGCAGCCCAGCAATGCCTCCTGTCACAACATCTGTGTTAAGGAGAGGTGAACAGGGTCATGTACACATTTTCTTAATATTTTCATACTGTGGGGTTGATTTTGTCTGATTTTCCTTTTTTTCAGCTCGCCCATGACTCCTGCTCTCCAGCAGTGCTCAGCAGCTCCTGGGAGACCTGGAGCTCTCTTTGGCCACCCCCTTCTGCCAGTTTGGGGTTTAGACATCTTCCCCTTGCTCCTTTCCCCCTTCACTCCTTCTCCAAAGAGCTGCATTTCAGTTTAGAGCTGCTTTTGGAAATGTGGGTTCCCATGATCTCTCAGATGTGCCAATGGGCTCACTGGCATTAGAGGTCAGGGTTTCTGTCACCACCCTAAAAATGGACTTATTGGCAAAGGAACAAAGCTCAGAAAATAGCATTTTAAACCTGTCAAGTCTGATTTACAGAAAGCTTCCATGATCTAGACAAGAAACAAGCAATGATTGCGTTCTACTCCACCCTAATTTTAATTATAAAAAATGCTAGTATGGTTTTCCAGTTGACATCCCTGTATAGGAAATAAGTAGAGTTGGAGTAAATCTTCCAAATAAACATATTTCTCAGACATAAACATGATAAATCTTTTCTTTTGAGGAAGATATAAAGAATGGTTAACTTAAAATATGCATATAATAACATATTACCCACAGCTTCTCATGTTTAAAAAGATTCCATATGCTGGGAAAACCCATAAAATAAAACCCAAGAAATGCTGCATCCTCTTTCTATTAATTTGAAACAGTCACTTAATGGGAAAAAGGAAAAGGGAGAAAAAAAATAAAGAAAACTGGTAGAACAGAATTATTTTATTTTTTCTTAGAAAATCCCAAACAAATCAGTAACTCCAACATTCCAATCTCTTCATCCTGTTTTTAGTGGTGTATTAATATGTAAACTCAATACTTCTGTTGAAAAATAGCTTTGGGTAAGGAATAAATGGTAGCAAATTCCAGGGTGGTCTTACTAGCATTTTTGATTGAAAAAACTTGGAAAAATGTTGTTGTTTTAGGATGATGAGAAGTGCTGCCACCTCTTGTGGTTTACCCAGGATTGTCCCAAGTTTGACTTGTCTCTGGTTTGGTTTAAAACCTAAAAAGGGGCCAGTAACCATGGCTCCCTCTCTTCCCCATTCTTGCCCCATATTTAGTGAGCAATTGATTTTAAAATAGTCCCACTGAAGAAGATTTCTGTTAAATTACCATGGATGAAAGAGTCTACCTTTCCTATTTACTTTTTTTTAAGAGTTTATATCTCCAAAAAGGTGCATTCCGTATGACTCTGGGCTGCAGAGCTGGGGTGGTGGGGAACAGACTGGGGCTAGCAGGACTTGGGCTCTGGGCTGATTTTTCTTTTGACTTGGTTTAGGAACTGGAGGAAATAATTTGTGTTTTGCTTCACTTCATTTGGGATTCTCCCTATTTTGTCAGATATTTTCACATGGAGAACACTTGATAGACAGATCGTGGTCACTCCCTGGCAGGGACACCCAGAACTGTCCTCCAAGGAACAGAGCAAAGTCAAGACTTTCAAGACCCCAATATGGGGATGGGGATTGTCCTATTTTCTCTCACACCCCAATGGTCAGAGCTCTTCCTTGCAGACCTGTTTCCAACTGTCTGCCTTCAGTTTGGGTTATTTCCACTTCTCATACATCACTGTCCTGCGAAACTTTTGATCTTAATCAACTGTGGATGCCCCATCCCTGGAAGTGTTTAAAGCCAGATTGGATGGGGCCCTGAGCAACCTGGCATAGCAGGAGGTGTCCCTGCCATGGCAGGAGGAAACTGGATGAGCATTAAGGTCCCTTCCAACCCAAACAACTCTATGGTTTTATGCTGTTTGGGCTTTGGCTTTCCAAGGGGTTGGGGATTCAAATTCAGAACTTCTCATGCCCCAGAGAGGCCACGAGCCTGAGCAGAGCTGGGGACACACCAGGCAGTGAATGTGAAGCTGTGCAAACCCACACCCTGTGGGTTTGTTGCATTCTTGCCCCATATTTAATGCCCTGTCCAACTGCAGGTGCTCAGTCCCAAGTTTGGGACCTGGGGCAAGATGGGGAAGAGAGGGAGCCATGGGTACTGGCCCCTTTTTAGGTTTTTAACCAAACAAGACGCAAGTCAAACTTGGGACTGAGCACCTGCAGTTGGGCAGGGGGTTTAACCAGCCCAGTGTCATCCAGACAGTGCTTTCCCAGTGTGAGGAACCCAATTCCCTCTCTGTGCCTGCTCAGGAGCACACCTGTGGCTGTGGTGTAAGCCAGACGGTGCTTTCCCAGTGTGGGGAACCCAATCCCCTCTCTGTGCCTGCTCAGGAGCACACCTGTGGCTGTGGTGTAAGCCAGACAGTGCTTTCCCAGTGTGGGGAACCCAATCCCCTCTCTGTGCCTGCTCAGGAGCTCACCTGTGGCTGGGCTGGAGGGGTTAAACTGGGCTGGGCTGGGCTCCAGCTGTGCACAGCACTGTGGGGACTGGGCTGGGCCAGCTGTGAGCTCAGCTATTCCCCCCCAGTCAGCTAGAAAAGGGCTGTGTCTCCTGCACTGGGATTAGCACAGGAGGGAGGTGGGTTTTTATCGTAGGGAAGGAGGTGGAAAAAAACTGTGTGTGAGTGATTCCTTGCTGAGCAATGTCTGGGGAGGGTCTGGGCTGTGCAAAGCTGTCCTGAGAGGAGCTCTCTTGGCAGAGGGGTTAAGAGAAGCCTGACCCTCTGACTTCTTCACTTAACATCCAGGCTGGGGAGATGCTTGTTTAGCCCAAAATCTTGGGTGAGGCAGTCAGCTGGAGTTCAAGATCCAGGGACTTAATGTCCCATGACCGAGTGTAGCTTGTTTGACCTGTAGTGCAGATCTTGAGGAGAGGGAGCAGGAGTGTTTTTATGGTATGTGCTGAGCCTGCTCTCCCTGACTCAAACACCTCCTGGAAGATGAATGATTGAACATACATGTGACTATGTATAGACCCTTCTTCAAACAGAACCTGATTTGGGGTGGAATATCTTCCAACTTCATAGACTTTTTCTCCTGCTATCTGCACAGGACTGGCCATAAAATCCATAGGGATATGGCTGTATAGCAGGGAGCAGGCTTTTCAGCCCACGCTTTTCAGTCTAAGAAGTGGCCTTCAACTCTGAATTCTTTAGGCTAAGCAGAGTGGTGAATTGTGCCTTCAAACTGAGCTGCAGAAGAAGGGAAAAACAAATTAATTCAGATTAGGTTTTTTTTAAAATATTATTTGCCAAGCCACACTCCTCCCTGCTAAAATCAAGGGGTGTTACTATTGGCACAGTGGGTTTAAACTCACTACTGGGTTTTGCATGTTTTAGGAAAGGATGAAACTGATTGAATGGGATTGTCTATTAGTTGCAGCAGATCAGCAGTTTCTTCTTTGTAGTGATGCAACGGATTGTTTGCCGAATAATACAGTGAGAATAGACCCAGTGTGCAAACTCTGTAAACTGTCTGAAGAAAAAGCAATGTCCCTTTTTTCCCCATTTGCTTCCAAGCCAGTAGCTGCTTCTAATATTCCTGTATCCAGTGTGAGCCCAGGGCTGTTCAAAACACACATCTACTATTTGTCAAGAGCTGTAATTGTTTGGAAGAAAGGATGTTGAGGAAAGAAGAGTGGAAACAATATGGGAGGGCTGGTTGTGGAACTCCCTGAGCTGCATTTTGGGGTAACTTTGTTTGAATCCTGGCTCTGCTACATCCTTGACTTGAAAAATCTCTCAGTCAGCTCAATCTCAGTTCCACACACGTGTAAAAAGAGGCAAAAAGAGGCACCATTTTATATAGAGTATATACTGAATAAATGCCTATACTATGTATTAAACACATTCCTGCATTAAGTGGTAAAACAAGAACTAATTCTGTTAAGACCTGTGCGATGCCCAGGACACGGGGTCCTGATCTCACAGAGCAGCAAACCCCAGATTAATCCTGTCCTTGTAATTCTTGACAATGCTTGTTATCTGAATGCTGAGTTTCAGAAGATGCTTATTTTTAGCCTGTACATCAGTGGGCGAGGGAATGAAAGGGGAGGATCTCCCACACCAAGCATTTTTTTTCTCAATGTGAATACATGTCACATAACATTACGGACAAATAAAGGGTTCTTACCACTCATAAGGTGTTATGGTAATCCTTCACAGAGTCCTTTTAATGAATAAACCAGGGATGCTTCATGAGTCGTTTATTAAGGGTTAATGATGTATCTTCTCTCCTTGGCATCATTCCCAGCCTAAATCAAGCCTGCTTCATCTCATATGGATATGAAAGACAAACTGTACAGATTGAAAACATCTGTATACTGAGTGAATGAACCACATGGCAGCAGTGTCATGCAGAGATTTACTTAAAACTGTCCCCTTTTGTTTGACTTTAGAGGAACAGCACAAATAAATACAGTAGGTTCTGTTTAAACAAAGAGGACTCTGATCAATAGAGGTTTGTATAGCTTACGACCTTCAACTATAAACAAAAAATTGGGGTAAACCCCACAAGTCTCAGGTCAATTGCCATCTTATTTACTTTATTACGCCACTAATGTTCTAATCTCTCTTGCATATAAAATGCTTTATACAAGCCATCTTACTTTGCTTCTCCATTTTCACCAGAGAGAAAAGGGAAGGTTTGGTTTGATTCAGAGCAACCTGTCAAGTGTGGGTATGAGTGTGCTGTGAATTTAGGGTATTGTGAACTTACTGCAGAGAACACAGAAGAAACATTTCAGGCAAATTTCACATTCAAGTAAATTTTGGTTGAGGTTCCTAATAGTTTTTGGGGCTTTTTGAGAGGGTTTGGGCATCCACAAAGAAAAGCAAAATGGTTTGTGGCTCACCATAGCCAGACCTGGGCACAAGAAACATGACAGGGGCAGTGCCATATACAAAGTAGTTGATCTGTTCTGGCTGTGAGCAGGAGTTATCCCTTGGAAACACTTGAAAACATTTGCAAGTATCTTCTAGGGACTGGCCCTAGCTGCAAGCCTTTATTATTATTATTTTTGTTGTTGTCTCCCAGCACGATTAAGTAATTCCAAATACTGAGGGGATGACACTCCTGCATGGGTTCTGCCCTCATATCTCCAAATAGCTAACTCGAATTGTAATTACTTTTTTTCTGGCACATTTTCTTATTTTCTAGAGGGGAGAGACTATTATCTTAATCTGTTTCTGTCCATTTTTATCTTCCCTGGATAACTTTTAATCCTTTTGGTCAATTTTAGCAGAAGACAAAAAAAGGGGGAAAATGTGCGTATGCTAGTTTGTGAATATAGGCAGCAAGGTAGAGGAGAAATATTCCAGTCATGCCTTTCCCAATGGTTGGATCTACAGCAGGAGCCTTCATGAGGCATCAGAGGGGCCAGTCAAGACACACAAAGCCAGGAGAACCCAGATTTATTAGCCTTGCTGCTCAGTTATTCAGATGTTTTTCTTTGCTGAGGACATTCCTGTTCCCATTGACTCCAATGTTTTCAACTTCAGTGTTATCTGCTCTAATCTGGGAAATACTTCACTGCTGCTTCAAGCACATTTTCTTGTGGAATTCAAATCCTTTGGAGGGTGATGTAGGGGCAATTCCCATTGGGCACATGTCTTTCCTCAGAGATTTGAGAGATTTGGAGTCTGGTTTTGAATTTACGTCGGGGTTTTTGTTTTTGTTTTTTTTTTGGTTAAAATGCAAAGAACAGCCTTGCCAAAGAACTGCTTGCCTACCTATGTCCTCATTCCACGATCCAGGTGACTTTTGTTCCACGGAGCCACACCTCAGCCTCTCACCTCACCGGGAGACAAAACCTCCCAGACATCTCAGTTTTGCAACCGAGCAGTCGTGCCCTTGTCGTGCTTCCAGCATTTCCTCACAGCCCGCGCTCAGAAACGAGGCCTGCGAGTCCCAGCCTCAGCAGGAACGTCTCCCCCATCATTAAATAATTGAGCTGCTCCTGCAATCTGGAGCCCGGCAGCCCGAGACGCTACCTCATAGCTGCTGGGTCGCTGGCAGCAGGTTTGACAAAAAACCCTTCAGGGATGGCTACTGCAGGGAGGCTCTTTCCTGGCAGGTCCCAGCTTGGTTTGTTGGGTCAGTGGGGAGACAGACAGGGCTCGCCACGCCAGGCCTGTGCCAAGCCACGCTGGCCAAAATTAGCTGAGCCCTGGCTGTACCTTCCAGAAATACTGAAGAAGGGGTTTTGGTCCTTGGTTGAGGAAAGGAAGGAAATTTAGGTATCAGAGTCCTTGGGAGATGCTGTTTTGCTGCCCTCTAGGCAAAGATTAAAGCTGAAAATGTGGAAACTACAGAAAATGCTGTCCTGAGCGCACCAAAGCAAAGCAAAGGGTTGGGAAGGTGGAAAGGCTTTTCGTGGGACTTCATTAAGGTGTGAGTATGAAATCTGTAAAAAGATCTCTGGCCTCAGATAAGGGAGATCCAGTGGTGTACAACAAAGAATTATCAGTAAAGGCATCATAATTACAAAATTCTTTTATATTAAAATGATGTCATGTAATAGGTTGAAGAACAAGAAATAAATAAGCTGTGCAGATCTCCTTTATCTAAATAATTGTTTTCTTATGTGTTAGGCTGAAAACTTCTCATATAATTCCAGACCTTTAATGGTAAAAATGTATTCAATAAAGACTGTGAAACTATTTTAACATTTCAGTAGTGTGCCTCATCTAGAGAATCCCAGAGTGCATCACTGAAATGCAAATTTGAGAGAACCATGGAAATAGAGAACAGGATATGGAACGAGGGCTTAATGGGGAGTGTGTCACCACAGGGCTCTATGGTGAATATATAACCTCGTTTTAAAGTGTAAGAACTATTGTATGGAGATTTAGATATTTTTAAACTAAAATATATAATTGTATGACTTCAAGTGTTGAGTATTCTCTTACAGAACTTTTCCTTGAGGATAAATCTTCATTTCTCTCATGTGAAGAACTATGCCGAGATCTGCCCGTGGAAAATTACTTTCTAGGAGCAAGAATCACAAAGGACCTTTGCTTTCAGGCTTTTGTCTGAGGTCCACAGCATAATGAGCAAAAATGGAATGAAGGGTATTAACCTTTGGAAGATGAAAGGTAATCAGGACTGAACCAGTGCTCCCCGTGGTTAGACCACAAGCTCTTATGAAAGCTTTATGATTGTTCTGTTTGTGTATCTCAACAGCTCCTAGGGAGACATTTCCATATGTCACATGCCATTGGATAAAATATATATATAATAGTTGATCCTGAAGTGTTAAAGTCTCATCTCTTAAAGCAAAACAGATACAGTGACCTTAGGAACAATTGGCTCTTGACTGCTACCCACACGATGCAGAAAATATTAAGGAGGTGGAAAATGAGCTCAACTTTCTACTTTCTATTATTTGTGAATCAACACATTATTGTGCTGTGAATGTTTGCTTCTCTTTTGTCTTTGTAGGCGAAAGATCAAATTATTTTCTCAGTTTACCAGGGCAGAAGGGACGCTTTGGAGGTAATTTGGAGAACACCACCAGGCAATAACCTGTTCAACGGGGCTTCGGTGGTTTTTGTGCTGGTCTAGGGCACAGAGGCAGCTTTGCTGTGAGCTGCAGGAGAGCTGTGTGACCTTGCCCTGTTTGCTCAGGGGGGGCAGGTCTCCCTGATGCTGTTGGATCTCTTTATCTGCTTATGCCACTGGTGGCCATGACCCCCTTCTTTCTCATCTGGGCTCGACACTGACCTGCCTGACTCTGAGCTGCATTAGGGCTGGTTGGAGTCACTGCATTTCCTTGGCTGCCAGGGCTGGGATTCCCTTTCTTCATTCAGCAGAGCTCACCTCGGGCCACAGCCGCTGAGCAGCTGCCCCTTCTCTCCTCCTGTTATCTGCACAAGAGCCACCCACCCCATTTGTAGGATTTGTAAGTTTTTCAGAGCTTTCACTTTGTGCAGAATCTTGGAATGCGTTTGTCATTCCCTGCATTTTTCTGAAAATAGGACATTAAAAGTGCTGTTTGTAGATATCTCCTCTGTCATGAATGGATTCAGGTGTATCTATGTTTTAATTTGTCCTGTGGCTTGGTCACATTGTTTCACTGGGTAGTATGGATGTTTGACTGTGGTGTGGTGAACCAGAAGTGCACTGTGAGAGCAGGAACAGGCTGGGAATACAGCTGGTTTTCACTGAAGAGAAGGCGGATATTTAATGAATGCATATTAGGAAAGGGATTTGCATAGCAAGAATGAGATTAACCTGCACTTTTGGAGTGTCTGGGATGAAGTAGGTGTCTCCTTGGGGGAGAATATGGGATACACCTCTGAGATCCTGTAATGAAATCATATTTATCCAGAGGTTCCTCCCAGCCTAAGCTTTCCCAAGATCTGGGGTTTGGAGTTAATTCCCAACAGAAGTGTTGGATTAGGCAGAGAAAGGAAAGCATTCGGGGAGAGCTGCTGGAAATGCAGAAGAGTAAACAGTCACCCAGTCTTCTCACAACTCCATAGTCTACAGTCAAAAAAGGTGTCCCCTAGCAAAATAAAGTGTTTTAATAGATTTGCTACCAGCAAACAAGCACTTTATGAGCCCAGACTCACTGCATAGCCGCAGTTTTCAATAAGGAGCATCTCTACACAGATACATAGGAGGCTTCCTGGGCACACAAGCATTGGGACTGTACCCTCAGAGACTGAATTCTCTCCATCTGCAGAGGCTGACAGTCCCCAAACACACAGGGCCAGCTCTACAGCTTCTTGAGAAATCTTCAGAGTTTTCCTCAAGCCCTTGCTGTGCTGGGTTTATATCATTTGGAATGTTTCCATTGGCACCAGATTTAAGGTGTGAGAGTGTTTCCTCCCTTATTCTTACACCAGACTGGTTTCATTGCTAATGATCCCAAAATGGCAAGACTTTGAATGCTGGGAAGGATAGGCTTAAGGAAAGAAAAAAATAAAAAAAATGAAACAGAAAATTTGGTATCTCTCAGGAGTGGTGGAGGCCTTGCTGCTGGCAAGTAAAGGCAATGGCACACAGTGTTTGCTTTTTTGGCTCCTCTAGTTGGTTTAAAATTTCAGCAAGGGGTTATTGCAATGATGAGACAGCTCAGTCCAAATTGCTTTTACCCTGACGAAGAACTGTTTATCTCTTTGGAAGAGGAGGGCTCATCAGTGCTGGAAAGGTTTCATATACCTGGTCTCAGGATCTCAGCTGCTGGAACATGAAACCTTCCAGCTGCCTCTCAACACACTTTGCTCAGAGAAGAGAAAATATTACGAATGAACGTTTCTAAATCCCTCATTCAGTGTACTGAGGGCCAGAGCCTGAAGTAAGACTCCTGATAAATATGGGGATCCAAATCTGGCCCTCTGAGGGCTATCATCCATTACACACGAGCAAAGGAGCAGCCTGATGTTAAGATCTGACTGCTCATTGCAAAGCTTATTTTGTTACATCAGCAGGCCACAAGGTTCAATAAACTATGTGGCCTTTATCCGTTCCATATGTACTGGCTGCCTCCTGTAGTTTCTATGCATTTACCCTCTATATGAGTTTTAAGGGAATCTGATGCCTTTAGACAGTAGAAATGCAGATAATTCTCCAGTTTGTAAAACCCCATTTAAATCTGATTCTGCATCAAAAAAATAATGCCAGTAATTGCCATTTTTGTTTTCGAGATACAGGCTTACAGAGGGGCTTGTGACTCAGAGGATTTTATAGGCATTGAAATTTGATGGATTAATTGTTAATAAAAGTTAGATTGGGTAAGTGAATACAAACATCATACTGAGTTTAGTGTTTACATTGGCTCCCAAATGCTTTTAAAGGGCAGTTTTGGACTGAGATGCCTGACAGCATTTTTAAGTTTTGTACCTAGAAAGTTATTTAACTGGAGAGCAATCCTTGCTGAGAACACCAGAATTTTCTTCTATTTTTTTTGGGGGGGGGATTTTTTTTTTTTTTTGCATCATGTTATCACTATCTCCTATCAGGATCTCACTGTACAATAGTGACCTCTGATGTAAAGGAACCAGGAGTGCCACTTGCAAGCTCAACCATACAGCCTTGCTGAGCAATTATCAGCCTATTCAGCAACAGCTTAAAGGGAAGGGATGTGTGTGCACACCCACACGTACACACACAGGCAACTGGAAAGCTGGTGATAAAATAAAATTGAGGACCACAACACTGAAGGATCTGGAGCTGTTAATTTTTATAGCTGATACAGATACTAATATTTTATGAGGGTTGGAACTATCAGTATAAAAAAGTAATATCTAGCCTTACCCTTTTTGTTTTAATACAAAGATAAAACTATCACTCGAATAGAGCAGCATTATGGTTAATAGACCTCCTCTTTATGGACAGACCTATCTTCCTGTTTCCTTTTGTCAATATTTATAAAAGCAGGAGGATATTTGTGCCTAATCCTATCCAAAATCCATGGGCTGGTTTCTTTAAAGGAGCATCTCCTCTGCTCACTTATATCTCAAGGCATATTTCAGCTAAACAGCAGAGCTGGACTGATCCTAGCCAGATTTTATGTGTTGTAGTTTGTGAAATGGCTCCCTTTGCATCAGTGCAAACTCTGAAGTGACACTGGGAAATTGGATAAGAGACTTTCCCCTGCAGAATTTACATGACTGCAAACACCTGAACTCAGAAGTGCTGTGTCCTTGCTCTGGGGACACACCAGGGTGTCTCCTTGGAGTGCTCTCCATCATCTCACCAGGGTCACAGAGGCAGCACTGGTGGGCCTGTTGGGTGTCTTTGCAGAGGCCACAGACAGTCCTTGAGATCAGGGGAATGAGTTGCCACAAAATGGAAGAGGAACTGGGGGGAATTCTGGTCCCAAGTTGTGTGAGAAGTCTATGCCCATGACTCTTTAGAATAAATAATAAATGTTATACCTTAGGAGTAATAACACAAATATTTATTTCCATCTTACTCAACAGAGGATGCTAAAGACATAATACTTCAAAGAAATGTGATATTATAAAGGATGCAGTTTTAAGAAATGTACTGAGAGGGTCTCCTTGCTCTACACATTATGTGCAGACCATAATTTTATGTGTAGACCAAGGGCAATTTCAGAGGCAGGACGCAGAACTGGAACTCAGGTGATGCACACAGCCTCAGACTTCCTCTGTGACTTTATTTACCCCTTGTGACTGACAACCTTTATACATTTAAAAAAAATATTTGTGCTTCATGGGAAAGTTATACTTCAAGGCTCAACAATTTGAAAAGTTTTCAAGTATTCATGTGGTGGAGGTCATGCAAACGTATGGTTCAGATTCCTGGAAAATGCTACTAGTTCTGAGTTGGTTTCAGGACATTAGTCATTACCTAAAAACTTGCCATAAGCAGGAGGACACAGAACAATCTGAGCTCTTAACTGTCCCCATGAGATCCTATGCTTTATATTTTCTTACGGGATTTTATCAAACCCGCTAAAAGCATGAGAAAAAAAATTATTAAGAAACAAATAATGGCCTTAAAAATTTCAATTAATCTCTGTTTTCCAGTTTCTGAAAAAGGAAAACCAGAGTTTTCCAGAGTCTTTGCAAGCCCAGCGCTAACATTTTGGAAAACCACATGTGTTTAGGAAGTACTTGGATGATCTGTAAAGTTGAGTGACTTCTTCAATATATTGAAAGAGAGATGTGTATGCTTTGTAATCTGAGTCCTGGCTGGGCATCAAGCTTCCCATAAGGCATTCTGTCCTAGCAGCAGCCAAGAGACCTGATACTAATAATGCTCCAAGAATTCAAGGTGTTCGTTAATATTCAACTCTAATGAATGCAGCATGTGTTTTGGAATAAACTACATGCTTGAATGAGAACCTCTCATTCAAGAAGGTGAGGTGCATAGTAGAGTGATTAGACTTGGCAAAAAGCAGTTGTTTTTTGTGGGGATGACAGCAGCCGGGTAATTGTCAATGCTCAGCACGCGGCTCCTGCGGCGTCACTCGCAGATGCAGGAGGCTGAGCTGCCTGGATGTCCCAAACCACGCTCCACTGGTGAATCCCAAGGGAGTGCCACGACTGAGGAGTCCATGCAGGCTGGCACAAATCTGCGTTGCATTACAGCACAGTTGTTTCAGGCCTGATACACGTTTGGCTGAGTGCTCGGCCCTTTCCACTCTGATTTGTTAAAATTCCGCTCACTTCCAGTAAGCTGAAAGTGGTTCTGCTTTTTGGAGGCCATTTTTTAGAGCTTCAGCTACACCGGGTCAGCCCAGTAACCCTCAATGGCAATGGGGAGCTTTGAATTTCTTACAGCAAGCAGGGGCAGAGGAATAGAACCTAAACATTTATCCTTGTGAGACCTAAAAATCCACCAACCTTAAAAAAGGTCATCAGTCTTCAAAGCAAGCAGGATCTGTTCCACAGTAATCATTTGGGTCCAGCTGCCTATTTCCAGTGGTGAACATGCAAAGGAGGTGTTTCCATCCTGATATGTGCAGGTTTAGGGCCAAAATGTCCTCAGTTGCTTAATGGGATATTTGGGTGGAGGCCCTCATTTCCATTCAGTTGAAGAGAGGAGATGATCTTCGTACAGGGAAGTGAGATGTACTAACACCCTTATCTTACCTTACATGACTCCAGATGTTAATCATCAAAAAAAAAAAAAAAAAAAAAAAAAAAAAAAAGATCCAACCCTTTTTAATATTAGGGAGTGAAATGATAAGGCTTGACTTAATTTTTCAATTTTCCTTTGATAAATCTTAACTTTGAGATGCTGCAGGAGGTGGATTCACTAGGCTTCTTGGTAACCTTCAAATGTAATTACATCAGCCTGAGCTTATATATTCATCTTTTCTCCTTATGAAGCACCTTTGCATTAAATTTAGAGCGGAAATTCTTAAAGAATTAATTGGAAAAAAGTATTTGGTGCTCTACTTTGGAGGAAGAAGGTAATGTTTTTAAGAAATAGTAGCCTGGAAGAATAATCAAAATATATTCATAGCATTTAGCAACAGTTTAATGAGTTTTCAGCTTTTCCATTTCCTGTCAACCAACTTCATCAGCCACCAATACTCCTAAAAATTGATTTGAAGTGATTATTTGCTTTGGTGCTATTAAGAGTAGAGCAAATGCTTCTGAAATCTGTGTCAAGGGGATTTTCATAGTGAAACTTTTTTTTTTTAAGTATGACTGCATATCTCTACAAATTTGCTTATGGTTCTACTTTCCACACCCTATAAATAATAACAATAACAATAACGATTGAAAATAACAAAAGTTTTCCCCTCAGACCAACTTACTTCAATTCTCTTTTCACAGTATTATTCGGTTTATTTAATCTTTACACTATCTCTGACTTGCCTCTGGATTTCAGACACATGTATGCAGATAATTAGCATGGATGCAGATATTGCACAAGATGGCCAGGCTTATCAGATACAGGCACGTCTAATCTGTCAGCAATTTACAGTTTCTTTTTAAATTTCCACTTTCTAATAACAGTAGAAATTTTTCAGGGGGTGTACTCCTCGTCTCCCCTCTGTAACTGGGGCAAGAAAACCACACGAGATGGGACCTAAGTGCAGAGTGAGCACTTAAGGAAAGGCTCCAATCTGCATGCCACACCTCTGCCCTCTCTTGTATACAGTGAAAAACCCGTCAGTGTTATTGTAAATCACCATGTCTCCGTCCAGAGAAAACATATTTTGCACCTCATCTGGTCTAAATATTGAGTTTACGAGTGAATGTTGCTCTGCATTATGTGTTATAGATGCTTTATGTTTATTTAAGAACTCAGTTTGCAGGAATGTTTTCCAGACATGCGGTTTACCGCAATAGACAGTTGTTGATATTCTGATCCCAAGAGCATTAGAATATGTTTAGAAATTGCGACACTTTTAAAACCAGATGTTCTACATAAGCTACACAAAAAAATGGGGGTGGGGGAACAAATAGAACTGTAATTTGGCATGAAAACAGCTTGTGTTAAAGCAAGGGCAAACACATACCAAGTGAAATAAACGTGGTGAACTGCCCTCAACCCTTTCCGCCTTTTGTAAGTGACTATTTTAACAAAAGATGGAAAATCCCATCTCCCAGATGGTGTGGGAAAGGGAAAGGAAGGCTTTCAGATCCAGGTTTGCATCTGAAGGAAGCTGCTGCCTCTTGTTCCTGGGGTGGATCAAACCAGAATGACAGAGCTAGGCAACTTCAGGCAAGGAAAGAATGCAAATCTGGATTCAACGCCCAGCCCAGAAATTCATTTTCGGTGTGTCTCTAAAGGTAAACGATCTTCACTGAGGACACAGAGATTTGCCCTGCAAAGTGAATTGCCACAGAAAGGCTCCTGCAGCAGCCAGAGACTGGTGGCACATTCTGCCCTGTCCTCCAGGATGATCTGACAGAGGTATTTGTGTTCCAGTATGATTTGACAGAGATATTTGTGTGCACCAGGAGCTGTCTCAGGGACTGAAGTATCTCAGAGTAGCTCTGCCCTGGGTCTCTGCTGGGAAAGCAAGGTTGGGCAGCTGAACAATCTGGACTCACAGCCGTCATCAGTTGATGATGAACTGCCTCTTTCCATTCAATCTGTTGCTGTTTTTCCTTCTGACTTTGAACTCTTTCCCTTGTTTATTATAAAGCAGAAATCACACAAGTTTCACTTACATCAACCTTAAACAAGTTGACTTGAGTCATATTACTCTGAATTATTTTTCCCGTCCTATCACAAGTAAACATGCTTTGGGTAATCAGTGATAACACTATAGAATGGGACCTGTAATAAAAATAAGAACAATTGACAGCCAAAAAAGAAAAGATAACTAAGGCATCTCTGCTTTTCTTTACAACAGAATCGCACAGCGATGGAAATGCTACCAGCAAGTCTGAAGAAATTTGCACAAAACATGTTGGTTTAGGTAAATAAAGCAATGCATGTTTACCCAAAGGCTTAAAATACTGTATTTGTTATATAAGAGTAATGCAATGTTTGACAAACCTCCTTGTTCAAAAGTGCTTAAAGGAATGCTGTGTAGAAAATTGATGGGCAAACAAAGTTTTGCCATTAGATTTCCTGAGCATTGAGAATCAGAGCTGTTTGGACTTCCCTGTATCTCTTCCAAGCAGTAGCAAAGCTCCTCTGCACATGGATGCTGCATTTTAGCAGTTTGCTCTGCTGCATAGGAAAAAGCTCATTTGTGAGTCAGTGGTTCATGGGAAGGCAATTTACCTACATTAGTAAAAGGACCAAACTGCCCTCCCAGCTTAGTCACCCTGCCTTCCCTCGCTGAACAGAGGGCTCCTGCTGCCTTCAGTGGATGTTGGACCAGTTCTTTAGTCCAGCTTCAAAGAATTAATGCAGCAGTAGGATCTGCCCGCTGATTCATTCTGCTCCTCATGAGTACCTGAAAAGCCAGCTCTGAAACCCTTCCTAGGTCTGCCTCACCAAAGACAATTTATGGCGGAAGCTCATGTACATATTTATTTTGTTGCTAAAGAGTTTGCTGGCATACTTCAAAGTGTGGGCTATTACCTGTTCAGGTTTATTGCCTGCTCAAGTGAATTACTGCCTACCTGAACAGGCCTGCTGAGCAATAGTTCAAATTAAAACGTGTCATTTATCATGTTCACACCAATCCAAAATGACCACAAAACCCAAGGTGTAATTATTGCCAGGCTCTGACTGCAGAGCTATCATAGCCAACACTCAACCAGTGGGGATTACTGGTTCCTCTCTTCGGAGGAAATCTGCTTCCTTATTCATAATGAACAAATCTCACCCTATCATTAACAGTAATATCATTTCAAATGCTGATATGCACCATGGAAACTAACTTTGAAATATGGGGGAAGAATGTGACATGGATTCCATCCAAGATTAGTTTTTCAGCAAAGTACAGTTTTAGACCAAACACTTTTCATTAAAATCTATTCTAAAAGCAAGTTTTGCACTTATCAACAGTATCCAGAAAGAAGGTTGTCACACAGCCTGGAATGGTGGGGCTATTTTTATTAGTGTGATTATTATTATTGCTACTGCTATTATTGTTTACCACAATTCAGAAAAAAAAAATAAAAATGACAGCAGCATCTCAGCGTGGGCTGTGGATGCTTCAGTTTGCCTACAGCTGCAACAAGCCAAGCCTGTACATCCACGTTCTGCTCCATCCTCTGCTCTCCCTGTTGCTTGCTGTGTCATCTTATTCTTTGATATATTCCAGGGTTTGTGTTCCATTTTAACCTAAAACTTGTAGGGCTGCAGCTGCCTATGGTTTGTATATGACAGCAGTGAAGACCAGCAATATATGTATTGCAATATATGTACTGCTGTTCCCTCACATCCCTCCCCAGCCCTTCCTGGCTCATTTGGGGCTTTTGAGATTTTTATGGGTCATGTAAAGCTCCTAAAGTAAGAGAAAAAAAACAATTTTTTCTGTGCCTTTACTGAAGCATTGTATGTCATAAGTCTTTTGTTTTCCTTTATTATTGTAGGATGTGAAACAACAGGGAAGAATCATAGAAGACCTAAATGGAAAGCAAAAATCAAAATATCTTCTTTAATGAAAGCATGCTGTAATATGTATGCCTTTTAGTTTGTCCAAACTTGTAGATGTGCATACAGGGAAAGGAGGGGGAATAAACCCCCAAAAGAGACTTCAGGCTGATCAGAAAACTCCTCTGGGATGCAATTGCTTTTGCACTGGGGTTGAAAATGGACCAGGAGAGCAACATGTGGTCAGGCTGGCCATAATTCAAGTGCAGACTTGGTTCTGAGCATCCTGATTCCTGCCTCGCTTCACCATGAACCATTCCAGGTCTCTGCAACTAAATACTTCCCAAATTACGGAGTTTGCATCCTAATCTGAATTTTGCAACTCAAGCCTACCTGTGGTTATGCAGTCAGACAGAAAAGCCAACAGCCAAGAGCAACGCCTAGTCACTGACTTTGATCTAGAAATGGTTATTATCCAGCTATCTCCATTACAAAACATCCAGTTTGCTAAACCTGGGTTATCTACTGATTTGGCTTCATTTGATAGGCAAGAGCAGGTCTAGCATGGGAGAGCTTCATATCCCCAACTGATGCATCTTTCACAAAACTGATAAGTGATAAACCTTGCAAAACCCACGAGTAGGAAATGACGTCTCCGACCACCACCCAGCTGGCTCTACAGTTACTCCTCAACAGCACCATTGGCAGATGAGATGGAAAAGTGAGCAAATTATTGCTTCACCCCACAGAGCTGAGTGTCTCCAGTGGGCAGAGAGAGGGAACATGCTGCTGATGACAGCTACAGCAGTGTGGTTGTGCAGAGGAGTTCAGTTCTCAAAATATGAGATTACGCAGATTTTGCGTTTCTATTTTCACACAATTTCTTTGTATTTCTTTTTTCCTGGAAGCACAGGAGGAAGCTACTTAGAAAGGAAGTCACTTTGAATTCTCTTCACTCCAGATGAGAAAAAAACCTGTTTATCTGAGGAGCGAATTTGGGTCAGGATGTAGTAGCACAGTCCTCGTGCTGAACAACTTGCTGAACATGTGTTAGTGTTTTGTGACATGGTCTGTGGAGTGGGAAGCAGGCTGAGCTCACCCAACCCATCTCATTTATGGCTTCACACAAGTAAATAAGTATGTTTTCAGCCACTCAACACAAGAATGGCTTGCAAATTGCAACCACCATTGCCTGGCAGGTCAGAGGTTAAGCTTTTCAACAGGTCAGACTACAGTGCTAATTCACCTCAGCAGTGAGTCCCAGGCAGCCTGTAATGCATATTTGTGGTGGTTGTGTTTGTACAGCATACACATAAAATGAAAACCGTATGACAGAGGTTAGTCCTCTTAAATGGCTGTCACATTGGCTTGGGTTGCTTTTGAACAGTTATCCACATGTTAGCCAAGATTCTGGTGGTATTTTTGTATGAATTTTATTGACGTGGTGAACTAACTTGGGTAATTTCATAGCTATTACAATCAGCCAGTGGCCCAAGAAATGCACTGCTTTATTTATCTCAAAAATGTTGCTAACTGGTCTGGCCAGATTCAGCTTCCAGTGGTGGCCTTCTTCCAGATGTGGAAAACCCCTTTTTCTGACATGGAGGGTTCAGACAACCCTCGTGTGCCTGGTCCACAAGAGCAGCGATGCTGTGGGCTGAGGGCTCAGCCCCTGTTTGCGGATGTGCTTCCTCAATGTTACCCAAAGAAGGAGCTTGCAAGAACTTCTTCAGCTCAGTTCACAACTGCCAAAGCCTGGACTAAGGCCTGCATGAAATGAAATGTCTAAGTTAGCAGCCTAAGTTAGGCATATAAACTCCCTTATATATCCAATAATATATTATTGGATATAATATATTATTGGATATATATGGGGAAGTGCATTTGTGTGAGTGTGTCCACTTTACAGGGAGCCTAAGGTAACAAATATCCCAACACAGGGATCTTAGTTGGGCACAGGTAGTCCTGGATAGCTACACACCATGTCAAAAACTACCTCAAACTGCTTCTTCAGAGGGCTTAGATTCTCATACAAACTTGTGTGCTACTCAGTGGATATTACATGCAGACATAATCCTGTGGATGGTAGCGCAGATGTGAGTCCAGCAGTCCAAAGGTCTCTGATTAAATGACCAAAATAAGTCATTTACTGTTTTTTGTTGGCACAGAAATATTAAAATTTCCTCCTCCACAAAGCAGGAAGAGCAGACACAGCCCTGGACTTCCTGCCCCAGATCCTTCCTGACCAAGATGCCCTGCTCCAAGGGAGGAGCCCTGACCTCCCAAGGCTGTGTCTTGGCACACCAGGACATGCTCATGTCCACAGCACACGTTCCTTGTTCTGGTGCAAAACAGGTGAAGTAAAAAACTTGTCACATAGGCCATTTATGAGATTTCTGGTGAAAGGTGAAACAGCAAATAGAAGGGAAATGCATGAGTGCACGTGGCAGGAGACAAGTGAGATGTTCTGGGAAGCTCCTGTTTCCATCTCTCAGAGTTCCTCTACATCCTTAAGAAAAGATGAGTGCTCCCCATCTTTGGAGAAATGCTTGATGGAGCTGGCAGAGCACTCCAGTTTAACACTGACTATAAATGATGCTTACATTTCAACAGCATTTTTTAATAATATTTTTCATAAGTATAAGCTAAAGGAGTTCCCACCAGGGTCATTGAGAGTTCACTAAATGCTGATAGACTGTATTTCTGTATTAATGATGCTAAGCTAACTGCCTCACAGAACTGCCAAAGCCCTTTATTTAAAGGAATAGCACTGTATTTCACAAGAAAATATTTTTAAATCTTTCCTTACTGATAATTTGTCTAAAGAGAGACAAATCTAATTATTTATATATAATCTGAAAGGTCCAGTGTGGGATGTGTTCAATAAGATACATGCTTTATTTAAATATACATTTAGAGCACTGTGCTACACAGATCATTAAAAGATTTTTTTTAAATTTTAAATTTAATGGAATATCAGCAATTAGCTTCTGCAGCTAATTATTGGATTTTATAATCCAATTTTATAATAATTTTCTGACTCTTCAGGAACAGCTACAAGGATTTGGTAGAGCCCTTGTACTGAGCTCAGGATAAGGGTTTCTACACAGCAAGAGGAGAATTGCTGTACAGGTCCCAGTTTCTACACTTCACTCATCTGTTTCAGTTCACCCACAGCAGCAAGGTGGGTGACAGAGATTTATCCCTTTGCATGGGACAGGTGTTTATTAGGCCAGAAAGTGGGGATTTGTACCTGGCTGTAGGCTGATTCTCCCTTGCATGGGTAAGGCGAGTCAAATCCACCCTGGCTGGTACTTGTGGAAATTCCACTGCGTTGGTGGCTTGGAAAGTGGGTTCAAGTTAGAAACCAGTTCTTGTTACAGTCACAAATGTGAAGTGGCCTTAAAGTAAATTACTGGGAAAGTGGTGCAGGTTAGATCAGGAAAGGATCTCTAGGAATAGGTTCTTCTTGTCAGCCCAGTGCAATCCACTGAAACCCACATGGCTGCACTGAGAATTACCTCCTTGATTCCTCAATGAAGAATGAATCTGTAAAGAACTATCTGAGCACATTTCTCCCCTCCCATGTCACATTTGAAATCTATACAATTATAGAGGAGCTATTTCTAAGCAGAAGCCCAAAGACAATACCAAAGACTCTCTGCTTCCTACTTCTGTCTACTCATCATGGATCAGTTTAGGAAGCTGACAAAACTTGCCACTAGAGTGTGAAGACCACAGAAGTGCAATGTGTAATACCAAGCTAACCAAAATGACTCTTTTAGCTCTATTTGTTTTAGTGACTGTTGCCAGAGTGTAAACAAATGTTCAGAAATACACTTGCTGTGTATCCTCTCCATTAAGGGCTGGTACTGTGGCCACACCCTGGCAGAACTGAGATGGCATCCAGAACCTGTGATAACCTGAGAAATGCAGGTTCAGCTTCTCAGGTGATGTGGTGATAGGTATTTATTAAGGGCCATATTCAATGGGAAAACAATTCCTAGGACACTTACCTCTTTGCTTTCCAGTGTGTAAAAACTGGTTCCAGCATATTGCTTTATTGTCTGTGCTCTTGCCTGTCTGTGTGAGATGGCATCAAGTGACCCTAAACAAACTTGAGCTGAAGTACACAGGGAGAGGATTAATCAGTCAGGCACTTCAGCATAAGCCTAATGTTAAGCATGCAACATGATGTTGAAGTGAAGTCAGTGGTATTATTTGTATGCTCAAAGTTAACCACTGAGCTTATCTGTTGTACTATATCAGTGCCTAATGGCTTGTGCACTTACTTGCAAATTTAAGATACTTAACATGTTTATTCTGGACTCTTCCTGTTGTTGTGCATCAGAAATTGTTGCCCTCAACCAAGCAGGGCAGTCCAGGCCTAAAGCAGCAGTGCAGCCCAGCTGCTCCTGAGGCAGGGACAGAGCGATGGGATGGAGCTGGATATGGGCAGGGAAATGCACACAGCAGGTCTGCAGCAGCTCCAGCAGCAGATCCGGTTTTCCAGAGCCCTCAAACAATGTCACTAGCTCTGGCTTTAGCCTCCAGGCCAGCAGAGTAAGGCCAGTGCTGAAGATTTTGAAAGCTTTTTGCTCGTTGGGCTGGGAATAGTGAGAGGAACATTGTGGCTTCCCTGTGGCTGTTGCAGACAGAAGAGCTGAGCTCTGAGCTTTGTTCACTCATGGATATTCTGCATTTGTGCAGATCCTCTCACTGCATCACTGGTCTGGGGATGGCTGCATTTTGCTGTCCCAGCTCCTCTTTGTGCAGGCAAAGGTGACAGACCCCAAGGCCAGAGACATGAAACCTCTGTGTGACAGTGCCATGTGAGCTGGACCACTGCACCTGTATGGAAGGACAATCTGGGGAGATTTAGGCAATAAACCAATACTCCCACCCACTAAAAGCCAAAGAAAAAGTTCTTCAGTGATGTGCTCAGCACCTTCTATTCTCACTGAAGTAAGTAGCTCCTTTGGGACTACTTTCATGTGTCTTTAGGGAATGTAACCAAATTATACCACATGAGAGCTGGTGATTTTAATATTATGCTGTAAGGGGAAATCTATAAGCATAACAGGAAAGATTGGATGTTTTCCATTCATATTTTTAGAATGGTTGCTTCTCATCTGTGCATATTTGCTTTTCAACATCTCTGGCAAGATCTAAATGAATTACTTAACTGGAATTGAAAAGCAAGTCTTACATTTAAATTAAGGTGATAAAAGCTGTTGTATTTTTTTATTTTTTGGAATATTACTATGGGAGATAAAGATCAAAATCAGACCCAAGAGGAGATAAGACTAGCAAAATACCCAACCTCTAACCTTATGGCAGGAGATGGATTATTTCAGAGAATGACTGGCTGTGATCCGAAGCATGGTCCGTGGAATCTGGTGGATCCATGAGGTTTTAATCAGAAGCATTTCCACGTGGGGTCAGTGTTTTGTGACAGGGAGCACAGGGTGTGCAGGGCTGGGAGGGGTGCAAGGCCATGTGAACGAGCTCCTGCTGCAAGAACCACGCCAAGTTTTGTGCAAAAAAAGGGAGAAAAGCTGAGAATGGGCCTCATGTTGAAAGATTGAAATTGGAATTTCAGTTTCTTCTCCCTGTCAGTGAGAAATGTGTAAAATATGGTGAGCCAAAGCACAGCAGGAGATTTTTGGTTCAGAAACCAAAACCAGCCTGGGAAAACTGCTCGGATGTTGGGTGACCTCTGCTCACCCCATCAGGATTTGGCCAATTTGAAAATGGGGATTTTACAAGCTAAACTGACCCCTCTGAGGGCAGCAAGCATGGTCTGTGTTGGGAGAGGTGGTGGCACCCACCCCTTGCTCCACACAGCTGAAAACTCCTGTTTCCTTGGATGAGGCACAAGGTGGGATCTATTTTCTACAGAAATCAATCATCTGAGCTGTAGGGCAGGAGAATTTCTATACCCACACCCACTCACTGAAAAAACTCTCCCCAGTATTTCCATCCTTCCCTTTTTGCCATCAAGACAAGATTTTCTCCTGCAACTGAACAGTAAGTGCTTCATAAACAGTTCCTCCGTCTGCAAGTGGACCTTGAAAATTGATTATTTTTTGTTTGTTTCTTTTAGTCTCCAAATGTTTCTGCCATTATGAGGCAGGCAGTTATTTTGCTAGGAAGGAATGTGAAGAATTAGAAAAGTTGAAAGCGATTAGGACTCTGTCCTTTAAGACAGAACCTTTCACAAAGCCTGGCATTCAGCCTGCTCAGAGTGAGCATCATAAGACACCCTGAAGCCTTGAAATCCCTCAGTTTTAAACCCCATGGAGTGGCTTTTGCATTTTCAGGGAAGAGATGGTATTGCAGAGACTATTTGCTTCATATTTTAAAGGCCTCTGAATTAATATTTATTCTAAGTAGATGTTTATTTTTGGATAGTTTTATTGTTTATAGGAAGGCCACAAAGAGTTCAATGTTATGGAGAAATGGTTACTTTGTATTTATGGTTAACGAAAAAGAAGAAAAAAAGAAAGTTCTAAACAATCCTGCCCCAGTTCTTTATTTCAGGAGACAATGTACTTTCCACCCATGCACAGGCAGTGCTTTACAGGCTGTATAATAAAACGCTGTTCCAGATATTGTCTAAATAGAAACAGATTTAACCCTGCTGTTGTGACTTGCATTGCTGGGTAATGAAAGTTTTCAATCTGGTTTTACTTTGTTTTATGCTCGCTGGAGAGCTGCACATCCACGAAATCCTGCCTTATGCACAGAGACCTGTTGTTCCAATGCCATCTGTTTGTATATAAAAGGTGAGCATCCCCAGAAACAAACAAACAAACAACCCCAGGATTTGGCCTTTTCTGATATGCAATGAATTGCAATTCAGCCCTCAAAGTGAAATTTCTTGCAAAGACTGCAGGTAATGGAAAAGAACCCAGTGGTTTCAAATGAGACTTGAAGGTACTTATGACAAGGAGGTGGTGGTTCCTATGCCTTCCTGACAAAAGGTCAGAAACCCATAAAATTTCTCACCCTAAATCTCTTTGAGAGTGAGTCAAATAATTTACCTATGCAGTCATTCACTAATGGCACACTCAAAACTGCTGAAAAGACTTTTTAATTTAAGTCGGCTTTGAAAATTGCCCATTGCTGTGTTACCTAAAGCAACCTCCCAGTGTTTCTCCACAGGGGAAAAGCCCTGTGATAAGAGATAGTCCCTGAAGATCTGAGAACAAAAGATGGGCTGCAGCATCTGCATATCAGGAAACGGTCCATTACTCATTAATTGCTCCATTTCCGTGCACCAACGGGGGTCACCCTGTCACTGAGCACCAGAAAGATTGTAGCAATAATATAAATTCCTCTTTATTTACAGTTTTGCAAGAAAACAACTTTCCATGTTTGTTATTATATAGAGACTGGGCTTTTTTTTAAGTTTCCACAAATAAAACACTCTGGGAGGACAGTAGGAAGTTTGCAATTTGAAGCATTTTGCTGTAGGACTAAAGGCGTATTTCCATGTGTCACAGGGCCACGTCCAGCTGTTGGGACATGAACTAAGGACTAGGAGGAACCAGATTCTCCTCTTTGCTCCCCTTCCCATTTCCTGCATGACCTTGAACAAGTTACTGAGTTTCACTGCCTGTGTGTACTGGCAGTACCCTGCTCTTCTTCCTTTTATAATCTGTGATACTCCCTTTTACACTTTTAAGTATTTAAAATACAGAAATGTGACCCTAGCTTGGGTTCCTGTAGCTTCTGGACCTACTGACTGGGGTCTGTATGATTCCCTGCTCCAAAGTGGTCTCTGAGCTGGTGCTGGGGGAGGATGCAGGGAATCAGCATCACCAGCACTGTGCCCTGCCTGGCATCTCCGTGCTTTTCCCACCTGCAGATCAGAGGTAACAGGAATCACCTCCTGCATGAGAAGCTGGGTGGGGGTAAATGCAAGTGACACCAAGGGCAGGCATTATTATCATAATGTGTGTCTTACAAGTGCTCGAGGTAGTCACTGCAACAACATCCCCTAGAATTTGTGTCCACTTGAGCTGCTCTGTCTGTGTAATCACAGAGCAAGAATGGGCAGGTATGACTCTGATTGTTATCATCGAGGATTAAAACACAGCAATCACCCCAGCCCACCTCTTAGTATTCATTTTACTTATTAAAGCTTCCCAACAAGTTTCTGCAGTGATGTTATCTGCTAAATTGTGTGAGGTTTCTGATCATTAAGTGGATCGGTCTTCAAAGAGCCAAATGAAAATGAGCAATAAATATCTGTGTTACTTAGGTCATATAGTGCAAAATGACAAGGAGACCGAAAGACCTTCTGGCAACTTCAGAACAAACAAATATGAAATAGATTCACCAGCACTTTTTGTGGGTTTTTATAAAGTTTCTCAATTTTTAATTTATTTTTTTTTAACGCAAGTTAAAATGGAGAAGCAGACGTTGTCTTAAAGAGGAGTTCCTGAATTCCCCTGTCTGTTTTGTTCCATTGTTGTGACCTGAAGTGATGTATTTTTACTCCTGCACTAACTTTCTTCTCTGCAGAAAGGACATTGTAATATTTATGTATGCTCTGGGGAAGGTGTCATTATTATGGCAATTTCTCCAGTGCTTTGCACATAGACAGATGCATTTAAGAAGGTGAGCCTCCCGCTGGTGGGTGTAAACAGGAGCTTGGAGCTCTGCACCTGCAATTGTGTTTCCTGTATAAAACTGAGCGCTTGTACCAGTAGCAACCAGACTGCAGAGATAAATGAGGCAGCAGCAGTTGCAGTAAACTCCTGCCTGTATCTGTGTTTTCATTCATTTGGAAAAATAACCAGCCACAACTGTTGCCAGGGCAGATTGTATCCTCAGCCAAACACTGTGAAAATCTTCCACTGCAGTATTAAACATTGCATGATTTCTTAGACAGCATTTTAAGGAGTTACTTTTACTCAGTGAAAATGTAATGAGAAAAAAATCAAAATTCTGCAACTTCTTATGTCTTGATTACTCTGTTTTAGTCCCTTCCTCTAGTATAAAATTATGGCAGCAGCCAAGGTGAATAGTAGGTTTCTCCTAGATAAGCAGCCTAATCCAGTGGATATTGCTCTGGTGAAACCACATGCTCCTCCTTTATAACGTGGCAAGAGCTCTGAGAGCCTGATGTGCCCATGCAGCAAACAGGGACAAACTCCTCACCCCACTATGAACCCACTCACCCAGTTCTCAAAGGCCAGAGTTTTGCTCTAGCCAGATCTTCCCTGTTCCCTTCAGCTTTCTTCCTTCTGAAGAAGCAATATTTGAGAGGGGGAATTGATCTTGTAATAAAAATAACAAAATTTAACTGAACTCGTTTATTTGTCTCTTTTACTGTCTTAGCTGCTGGCATCCCTTCTGTGGTGACTGAAACACTCTTGAGTTACAAGTGGGATCAAAAAGAAAGGGGACATTCAATTCAAATAAGTTTGAAAGACTGAGGCACAGAGAATTGGAAGGAAGAGTCACTTTTTGAAGCGGAGGAGAAAGAAGGCTATAACCCAAAAACCCAGTGTGAAAGCGACAGTCATTTCCTATTTCTGTGAAGCCTATTGGGGTTTCTCTAAAGGAAGTGGGGGGTGGGGAGAGAGGACAGTTCCTGGTATTTTCCTCAGCTTAGAAAGCAGACAAAAGTCATCGGGCTCCTACGTGACTGAGGGGAAGCGTTACGGAAAGCGCGATCACCATGTACTCCAGGGCCAGGTACCCAGCAGGGCTAACAGGGCTAGAAACCTTCACTCTTATCTCACCCCACTGTGCTGTTCCTTGAATATAAGGGAAAAAGCCTAGTTGGATGATAAAATGATTCAGGGAAAGGTTGGAAGATCCTTGACTCCATTCATCCTGCAGCTCTGTGAGTCCTTCACACTGGAGTGTGCTGCCCTCTGCACCTTCTGAGCACACCTGGGCCACATCTGCTGTGATGTGACACAAAAACACCCAAACCCTTTCTCCACCATAGTGAAATGGTTATTCTCAAAAAGCCCCAGCTACCAAAGAGTCAAATGAGATGGCTGGAGAGCACAGGTTTCAGGAGATCTTCAAACAAGGCTCAGAAACAAATCGAAGCCATGCAAGGTAACTGTGAAATTTATTGTTCCAAATTAAATTACGGGTTAGTTTTTAAACATAATATTTTAAACTTCCGTGGAAGCATCATAGGCCGTCTAAATTATAACTGTGATCAAGGCATGACGTGAAATACTCTGGCTCCCATCCTGCAGATAAGTAAATCAGGCACAATGCAGAGGAATGAAGGCTTGGATGTGTTTCCTGGGAATGGGTGTGAAGACACACATCACCAGGGCTCTCATCTGATTGATGTCTGTGTCCTGCCTCCCTTTTCCTGGTGAATATAGAGATCATCCATCTGCACAGCAAATGGAGGGGGGCCAACTACAGAGGTTTTGGTTGCTCTGATGGGATCAGATCTCCAGTGCCTTGGACAAGGACACAGAACCGAGTGGCAGCACTAGGATAATGCCAATGTATTCTGCTCCCATTTTTCGGTTAATAGGTATTCAGCTGAGGAGGGCAGTTTTGTGCAGGGAAAAATTCATTATATAAATATGTCCTGAGGTGAAGCAAACCAGAATGAAGATTGGAAGGAAGAAAATTCTGGTCTTGGTTCTCAGCTCCCAAAGTATGAAATTCTAAAGCTGAAATGGTTTGCCTTGTGCTGGAGCCTGGTGTGAGTGGCCCATGTTTTTAAGGATGTCATTTTGCATTTGTTGCACCAGTTAGGATTTACATAGCCTTCTGTGAAATGGGGGCCATAAATGTTGATTTTAAACAAAGACATTTCCATAGGATCTTTATTGTCTGTGTAGTGGTAAAGTGCTATGAATAATTTTTCCCAGGTGCTTAAACAGGTGGTGTCTTCAAGGGAAGCAGGGCTCCTTTCATGTTCCCTATAATTTGTGCTGTCTTAAGCCTTCATTGTCAATGACTTGGGTGAACATTTATGGCTGCCTGAAATGTTCCTTCTCCACAAAGATGCTGGATACCCAGCTCCAAGATTGGAGTAAAAGTGTTACAGTTATTTATTTACAGGGAAGGAAATAACACAGTGGCTCTATTTGCTATCCTAAATTTATTTTCTCTTCTTTTGTGCAGTGTAAAAATGTTAGTCATCTCCAATGGCCCTTGGATATAAGCTTTCCAAATATATTCTCATACTCTATATAGATGCAGTGATGACACTCCAGCAGTTCAGCAACAGGAAATCTGAAATAGTGGCACTAAATGACAAGGAAAAAAAATCACCGGGGAGAAAACTCTCCATAAAAGTCTGAGGATTATTATGGAGCATTGGGAAATGTTGCCAGTGCTGGACTGAATACTCGTTGAGCCTTCATTTCTCAGACATCATTGATTAAAGGTGGATGGAAAAGTGCCATACAAAAGAGCAGATTCACGAGCTTCAGCTTTGCCTGTTTCCATCTGCTTTGGGGCTGTAAGTGCAAATCCGTGCAACAAAATTGGGATTTTTAATTTTGTGTTTGAGGCCCAAGCAAAAGTGGCTGGACTGAGGAGGGGCTGTGTCACCACCATCAGCACACGATGCTCATGAGGCTGTGCCCCCTCCATCAGGAACTCCATTCAGATATGGGAAGCAAACTGCAGCAGCCAGGTTTGAAAATGGGGATGGATGTGACTGCAAGTTTCCATCTCCTCATTCAGTTTTTTAAAAAGCCATAATACTTGCTTTCCTAAGAAACATGTGTCATGGGCTTGGATTTATCAGCGTTTTTAAAAGCAATGGATGTGTCTGCTTGCTGGGATCCATCAATTATGAGGGCGTATTTAAGCTGTTTAAACATTTCCATGTGGTTTTGGGGTCTCCCTCAGTGATGTCCTATGTCCATCCTGTCCACGCTCATTTATTCTGGCACACAGAGAATCCACCATGACTGATGACACTGCAGAAGTGAGTGACTGGCCTTTCCCTGGTGGGTTTGTGCAGAGATTATCCATCCACACACACACAGAGAGGGAAAATGCACACAGGTTTTAGTGGGGGATACCTGAAAGAGTTTGTACTGGGATGATTCAAGACATTGATTCTTCAGCCAAAGAGCTCAAAAAATAAGAAGCAGAAATATGGTAGTATATGAAAATATCACCTCTGCTTCTCCAGCCACATGTAGATCATCCTGAGGATAATACTACTTATATATATTTATTTATATAGAGTTATATTTATGTGTGTATATATGTGAATGTAAACTTTTTTCCATTAAAGGAAAAGCTGTGATTAGGGCATGCAAGCTGAAGCAAACTCCTGACTATCTATTTTGTTCAAGACCTCTGGAATAATTTTTTTCCCCTTGCTCCTCATCATTTTTCCAGCCATATGGATTTGCCAGTTCACTGCATCATTGCATGTTTATAACACAGCATTTCTTCAGCAGCTGTCACTATCTCATAATGCCATAGTGCGTCTTGTATACTGAGTTGCAGGCCACAGTGCTATAGAGAAGAGCTTACACTTACAGAAAAAAAACAAAAAAACCTTGATATCCATTTGGATGCTGGATATAGAAAAGGCAGAGAAAGTGCTATGAACATTCTCAGATATGTCCATTGTTCCAGCTTTGTGTCAGGTTGCTAATTGGCCACCAGGGCTTGACATTTATCATGATGAAGTTTAGGGTACATGAAGCAGAGATGGGCTCCTCTCTCTCCTTGGCTGTCCTGTGTCACACAGCCTGGGAGCCTGACTTGCTAGCTACTTCTAGTTGTGTTTTTAACTGGGAAAAAGATGGGTGAAAATAGAATAGGTACATGCCCACACAAAAGGTGTGTGCAGATTTTGGAGTTTTCAATGAAGGGGATAAAAGCTGCCCCCAGTCTTGACCATACATTCAGGTAACAGCTGAGATGCCAAAACATTGGTTGATGTGTGATATTCTTCCCTGTCTGAAAGATAAAGGATCTGGAAGAGCTGAGTTAAAACGATGTTGTCTGGAGGGGCAGTGACAGAAGACCTGTCATCTGCCACTGCTGCTCTCCTCCTTGCCCAGCAGCTTTCAGACATGGCCAGGAGCTGGAGCAGTTTCTGTCTGGGCTCTCCTGTCCATCGCCCATGCTGGGCCAAAGCACAGCATCTGCTGAGCACGCGGGAAATGCTCCTCTGGCTGAGTGAGAGCAAGCGTGGGTTTGGGTCACAGAGAAGGGAGACTTCTGCCCTATTTCTCGTGCAATCACAGAGAGCTTGAGATTCATTGTGTTGGGGCTACCCCAGCTGAAAAGCTGCCCACACAAGGCTGCACATTCTGCAGATGTTCAGGCTGCTCAAACTTTTTCAGAAGTTTGGTGTGTGTGACTTTTAGTTCATGCTTATCATTTGACCATCACCAGAACAGGAAGAAAGGTTTGGAGATTTTTTTGTTGTTGTTGCTGTTGTTCTTATTCCTATTCTTTCTAATGAGTATAGTGGCATGATATCTTGAATTATCAGAGTATCATACAGTGTGCTGCAGATAGTGGTTTAATGATGTAACATCCCTTCACAGGAAGTAACCCAAATACCTGGTAGTTAGATTGAATGTGATCAGGTCACAAAATGGCCTTTCTGGCTCATCTCATGTGGGCCTGTGCGATGAGATTTTCAAAAACCAAACTCAACAGGGAAACATTTCTTCCTGTATTCAGTCATTAGCAGAGAAAGAGCAATTGTACAGTACTAAGATTATCCAGCAGCAGAAAGAACATCCTAATCCCAGACATGAGAGACAGGATGTCCATTAGGAATGGTAGCCACTGATCAATAGTCTAATTTAGCATAGAGAGGTTTTATTGCTCTGGGAGCTGGAAGGAGAAGAGAGAGGTATTGCAGTGTCTTCAGTTCTAGTTCTGTCGCTGATGCACCCCAAAGAAACACTGGCTGACTCCACTGGTTTTCCACAGCCATAGGATCAAGCAATAATTCTAAACCAGCAGACCATTATGTATTTTGAATGTGTATTTGATTGCGTATGAGGTGGCATAAAGCAAGAAAATCCATTTTTGACAATGTCAGGAGTAAGCTGACATTTGCCTGCAGTTTATTTCGGATCAAATTCAGCAAATTTCTAGGCCATCAGAAAAGAAAATAACTATGAAAATCTTTTTTCAAGCATTTCGTGCCATTTCATGTTTTTTGTTTTTTATTTTTTAATTAAAGTGTAGGGATAAAATACCAAAGCAGAGCTTAAAAAAAAAAAAAAAAAGTCCTTTCTACAGTATGCAAATATTTTCTACAGGGTATTTTTAATGTCTTCAGAACACCTCTGTCCCCCATTGCCCTCCCATTTGCTTCTCAGAAATGAGGCTTCAAACTGGGAGCTGGTGAAGTGCATCACCTCCATGAGTGCTGCCAAAGGTTTTTCCAGCCAGATGAAGGGGTTAAAGTTGCTATTATTGCATGAACTAGCAAACTAAGAGTGAGCATCACCAGTACACCCTTTCTGTGCTGGGATTTCTCTGGGAGTCAGGCAATCACATGAGGGGGAGGTGGCAAGCAGGGTGCTCTTGCTTTTGCTCCTGCTCTGCCTCCTCCCAGGAATTGCTTCCTCTCTGAGGCTGGGGAGGGCATGTCCAACCTAACACAGGGAAAGTGATAAAATGCTGCCAGCAGAGCCTAATAGATTTTCAAGGAGATTGAGCAGGAGCCACGGAAGGTAGCAGCGAGGCATGGAAAGCAAAAGTACACCAGGCCTCGTTTAATTATCTTTTTCACACTGCATTAATCATCACAAAAACAGGATTATGCCTATTTTTACATCAGTGTTGGAGGGTAAAACAACTGTCATTTTGTGCACTGTCTGTCATTAGCAACTGTTAAATTAAAGGTTTGAAAAGTAAAATAATGAAGTCAGACTGCTCCCTTGACCTATTTTTCACCAAGAACTTTTTCCCCTTCGACCTCTGAATCTGGATTTCCCTTATCAAATCATCTTTCTTTCCCCGGCCCCCACAGTCACCCTGGTATTTGTTGTTCCCATGACCTCTCTCTTCGTCTGTCTGGTTTTTTGTGGTGGTTTGACACAGTAATTTTTTAATTCTTCCTAGAGCATCCCCAACTCCTTCACTACAGAAATGTTCCTCCTTCTCCAGTTGCTCAGGCCCTGTCCCACCAGCTCAGTGCCCAAGCCTTCATCCCTCCCTTGTACCTGCTCCCTGTTTATGTCTCTGTTCCTTGTAGGTGTAAAAGGTCCCTTATGTGTACGTTCCCACTTGTCTCTCTGCTTCTCTTTACTTCTCCATTCCTATTTTTCTCTCTAACTTCCTCACTCTCCTCCTCCTCTGTCCCTGCTTCCTCCTTTTTGCCTCCACGCTTGAAATAATTTAATTTTTTTTTTTTTTTTTTTTTTTTTTGCTGTGGTTTCCATCCAGATGCAGCCATGATCTGGTTCTTCTAAAAGAGGCACAGAAATTTGGCTTCCTCTGTGCTTAGAGTCTGGTTTAATGATGTGGGATCCTTGCTCACCCCCACAAGGGCAATAAATGAGTTATGAAGTTAAATATACCTTTTACTACACTTGCATAATTATTCTTCCTACACCCTGAGAGGTAGAGGTTCTGTATTAAATTTAACTGTAACAATTGTCTCAAGGATGTCTCAGGCTGACTGTTGCAGCAAAACATGAAAGTTTTTGGTGTTCTTAAAAGACTGACCTTGCACTTCACCGGGAATTACCTTGGTCTAAATTTATGGGACAGGGCTGAAAAAAATAAGTGTGCGATGTCCTCTTGGGTGGAATTTATCCTAAGCTTCTCCACTCCTTATAGTCCTGAATCAGTACAAACCCTGGCAAATAGCTCACCTGCACACACCTGTGCTTGCTCTGTGTTAGCTCTGCCTTGGAGGTACAGAGGTGTGGGAATTGCAAAGTTAGGCAAAATTCCAAGCTGATGTGTAAGATGCTGGGTTTTTTATGGGGGTGAAATGATAGGACATAAGTCTGAAATCCAGACTATGACAATTTCCAGTGATTTAAGGGTACAAAATGAATCAGATCAGTCACAGCTCTGGTTTCAGAGGAATGTGCAGGAGTATATCTTCCCACATTAACATCCCCTGACTGTGATCAGTCTTTATCACCCAAACCTCGACCTGAACAGTGGACAATCGACTGCAGCTGTTTCTACTTTACTAATTTGATCTACCTAAGGAAACCACTCTTGCAGGAACTCTAAAGATGAAAAATAGCACCAATTATATTCTCTAATACAATTGATTTCTTAGTACCCGTGTGTACGGTTCTGATTCTGTACAATTCTACTGCCAACTCAGTAAGAAGGGATTTTATGATGGTCTCAAAACTTTCTTTCCAAAGACTCTGTATGAACACACTGCAAAGCTATGTACATAGGCAGATACTTCACAACTGAATAAATACGATTAGCTGAATTCAGATCCAAAATTTTACCCATTTTTACAACAGTGGGTCAAATAAATGTAGCAAACCCTCTTTTTGGTTCTTTTAGTTTCCATTTTTGTGTGCTCCCATGTGCAACTTTCACTGCACTTGGCACTGAAGGCAAATCTGCTCTTCTGCTAGTGAACCCACAGCAAAGGCATTGTGAGGCAGCTGAAAACAAAAAAAGCTGTGCTCATACAGTATCTAATAGTACAGTGTAAAACCCAGCATGTTTTAAGATTTACCAAAGCATTTCCCTTCTCATGCCACTGAAGAGTCATTTCTGGAACTCACTGACACCTTAGCAAAACTTCCATTGGGCACAGTTACACAGGTATGAGTTACAACACTCAAGTTCATAATTCAGGGTTTTATAAAGGACCTAAACCTTGCTGTTTCATCCAGGAAATCAGTCCTGGTCATGCTCTGAGGAAGTGCCTGTGCAAGTAGGTTACTCCAGCAGGTCGCTGCAGCCGGTATTTTTCACCTTGCTCCAGAGAAGGGTGGGAGGATCTAGCAACTGATGAAGACACGATAGCAGACAAGGCAGAGCTTTGGCTTGATTCCATATGATAATTTCAGTGTAATTGTTTTGCCTCCAGGCTGCTGTATCTGATTAGACCAGTCTCTGGCTGATCCAAGGTTAGGAGAATGCAAAACCACTGTAGTGTTGTGCTAAACACAATGCAGCCAGACCAAATAATCTGGGCCAGTTACCCATGCAGATCTGCAGATAGAGGCACACATGCAGTTTTGCATGAGGAACATAACACACAGTAGCTCCAAATGTGGGAGGAGGATTAATAATTTGTTAAGATAAAAGTTGTGGTCTCTACAGTAGGTTGGGTAATCATATAAATAAATGTAAAAGTCCATTTTAGAGCAGCCTTCTTTTAATACTAATTGGATGCAAAAAATCTTATCACATTAGTAACCTTCATACCTTTATAATAAGTCTTTTATTGTATTAGCCAGCTTGGTTTTCACTAATATGATACGAAAGACTTGCTAATATATTAGGAAAGTCACTAACACTATTAATTTACTAGATAAATTACTTCTCTATCTTGGAACTTTAAATGAAATGGAATTCACTAATCCTAATTGGTTTGCCTTCTACCAGAATTATTTCCCATTAGTTCAGCATGTTTTCTTTTTTCATACTTTAACAGAAGAGATTTCTTAAACTCAAAGCCTTGGGGTACAGTATATGGGTTTATTAATTATCAGGTATTCATTCAAGGGGGTTAATTAAGCAATAACTTTCCATTGACTGGAATATACAAAGGAATAAAAGGCTTGACTTGTCCTGCTGATTAAACCACTGAGGCCGTTGTGTCATCATTTTGCTCCATTTGGTTGTGGGGGAATAAAGATTTTTCCACTATTTAGCACAGAGCTCGGAGCCCCCATTCTTTATGCATAGAAACTTTGTTGGTTTGTTGATTTTTGTCCTTTTTTCCTCCCCCATCTCTGCCTGGCAATGAGGGTTGTGACCTTCCCTTGCGGCTGTGGATCTTGGTGCTGTTATCCCCTGCAATGCAGTAACAGGAGCTAAATCCCCTGGGAAATGAGGAGCCAGTGCTGAAGGCAGCATCCTGCTGAGTGGGTTGGGTATCTCACTGTAAGCACATGACACTTCTGCTGAGGGGATGGTACTTGGCTGTGTATTGGCTTCCAGGCAGAGTTTATGGTGTTGGCTTTGATGTTTGGGCCTAATTCAAACCTTTTTGGAATCAGTGGAAGGACTCTCCATGTGCTTCAATTG
This sequence comes from Melozone crissalis, assembly GCF_028551555.1. Classification (NCBI taxonomy): domain Eukaryota; kingdom Metazoa; phylum Chordata; class Aves; order Passeriformes; family Passerellidae; genus Melozone; species Melozone crissalis. Next base: position 5,566,444 of record NW_026535785.1, read on the forward strand.
ATTTTGGATCGGGCCCAGCAGCCTTGGAATAGCTTGTCTGTGTGAGAGACACCCTCTCTTCTCTGGGGATGTTGCCTCATCGTTTGAGAGGAGCAGCATGTCAGCTAGAGCAGCTCCTTTTGGGAAGGGGTTGAGCTGCTCTCAAATGAGCACTGAGACTCCTGCAAGGGTTACTTTTCTCCCAGGGTCACCCTGCAGGAACTGGAATCCGTTGGCTTTTAGGACAGACCTTTGAGAAGTGGACCCTTTGAGGGTGTAAATTAATACACTGGAATTGGTGGAAGAGAAAGGGAGCTTTCCTAGAGCTTCCCCAGGTCCCACTGAACTCCATTTCACGCAGCAGCCTCCCCGGGGCCGTGACAATCTGCTTTAATTAGAGCTGTCTCTGAGCATCTCTTGATTGTGCTGAGGAATGGGGCTGCAGCGAGAATTCAGCTGACCCAAGCTGTGGGAGCGCAAAGGCCATCGTGGCGCAGGCCTCCCACGTACCCTCATTTGCACTGAGTGAGCTCCAGCCCAAGCCAGGCTCTGGAATCCATTTAGAAAAGCTTGTGGTTGTGTCTGTGTGCTGGTAAATGCATGTGATGCACCGGCTGGGGCTGCCTGAAACTGCAATCAGCCGCGCATCACTGAGTCAGCGCATCCTGCAGCCTGAGCACATCTCTGCCCAGGGGAAGCAGGGCTGCTCCCCACCACGCCCTGCAGGGTGGGGCCTCCGGGTACCAGCCAGGAGCCCACCCGTCCCAGGCACAGAGAGAGAGAAAGAGGTGGAGCTGCAGGCTGGAAAAATGCGTGATATTAGAGTGACTGCTGAGTTTATTCCCCAACAAGCGTTAGCTTGCTTTTCTTCTTGATTGTTTTGGTGATTGTGGCAAAGCGCAGATGTTATGCAATGGGAGGACTGGTAACACTGGCCACAGCCGACTGTAGTGCCAGGAGTCATTTATAAGCTTCCCCAGCAATGAGCTCTGTCAGCACATGCTTCACCTCCTTGTTGCCATTGCAGGCACCGCTGCTGAGCCAAGCTGTGCTGTGACTGAGGCACCCCTTCCACACCAGCCAAATGGGAGAGGAGCTTCTTGCCCCCATGAAACCCCTGTGCTGTGCCCTTGCCATGCTCTGTTAACTCCTGCAGATGAGCTCTGCAGCTCAGCTAGAGAGGCCAAAAGTCCAGCATCTCACCTCACCACGAGGGACGTTTTGGTGAAACGAAAAGGTTTCGAAATCCCAGCAAGAAACGCTGTAAGATTGCCTTGAGTGCTTGAAATAATGTATGTATACATACATCTAGGTATACCTGTATAACTGCATGAGCCAAATGACTTGCTTTGGCTTGCTTATCATTCTAAGACATAAAACAGGTAATCTAGCTTTATTTGACACCTACAATAATCATCCAAGAAAATGAGAGGCTCTGTAATGGAGATCTATAAACAGGTCTTGCAGGTCATTCCCACCAGCTGGCTCTGCACACCAGGGCTCTATGGAAACGTGACTATAAACACTGTGTTGGATCAAGAGCTGCTCTACTGACAGAAGAGACGAGCACTAAAGCAGTACAAAACTAAGTGAGTCTCAGAAAATGATTCACTCTCTTAATTAATTTTCCATTTTGGTTGGTGGAATGCCCTTAGGTGGCTGCAGTGGGCTCGAGTTTCTTCTCTCTGGGCAGAGTTCACCTTTGCACAAGGACTGGGAAACTCTCCTCTCCCACCCTCCACACACTGAGAAGCCCAGGCAGGATCCTTTAAGGGAATATTTTCCTCTACCCAAATCATTCTGAATCACACTAATTTCTTAAGGCACGATCATATGTGGCTCAGAGGCTTATTTAATTGCCAGTGCAGTGGTGTGCTGGGAAGCCTGTAGCCTTGCTTTGTTAAGCAATGCCCCTTTCCCATCTCGTGGAAAGTATCCCCAAGTGCAGTTTTCTGTCCTGGCAGCCCCCAGTAAAAGCAGCCCTGAATGTGAGCAGCCCTTCTTGTGAAAGATGCAGCATTCCCAGCTGCCTTCTGCTGGGATTCTTCATTCCCTGGGTTCACCAAGTACTCATACAATAAGGCAGAGAAGGGGAGAAGACCTGGACATGCATTCCATATCCTTGCAGGATCCAAATGCCTCTGGTTCCATCTTGTACCAGGACAGCTGGAGCAAATTCATGCAGCAATGCCAACGTTTGCAGAGTGCTTTTCTGTCAGGTTTGTGTGGCTGTCCATGTTCAGTAGAAACAGTTTGCTTGCTTTCTTTTGAATAATAACTAACTGAAGGCTCTGCTCCAGCCATTTCTTCCATGATTTACAGCCACATCCTTAGGCACAGCTTTCCCACTGAAATCCTTCACTCCCATCAGGAGACAGGATGACAGGAGTGGAGAGAGCCCCCGTGTCATGCCCCAGGCCATCCTAGGGAGGGGACAGGCAATCCTGAGCCTTATCTCTCCCAGGTCTTCCCCTACAATATGCTTGGAGAAGTGACTAAGCTGGGGAGAGGAGCTGGAGCAACATGAGGTAGATGTGTAGGAGGTTGCCATTGGAGCTGTTCCAGCTTGTGCTGGGAGTCACCTTGACCCAGAGCTACATAGGAAATGCAAAACTGAATTTCTTCTTTCCATTTCTGCCCCACAAACTGCACAGCATAAAAATGTATCACTTTCTTATTTTCAAATAGCTTTTCTATATGCATTATTAATGTAACTAAAACCCAAACCCTCAATTTATCACTCCCTGGATGCTTGCACTTAGAAATGTGTGTTATATCATTGTCTGTTTAGAGATGGTGTTAAGTTCTAGCTTGAAGAGAAAGGTGTGGGTTGGGAACTGTATCTTTCCTGAGAGGACACCAAAGTAAAGTGTTTTGTTTATTTTTTTTCCAGGACAGAAATGTGTAAGGGTTTCCCCTGATTTGGGTGTAGGGGGACATCAGAATAAAGAGAGTTCATGGCCCTTTTTACTCTTTACCACCAGGCAGGAGCTACAATTTGGCTACTTCTGCCATTGACCCTGCATTAATGTGATTTGATTTTTCTTCCTTCCAATATTTTATTGATAAATATCAGTTTGAGACCCAAAATAGCCCATAATAAATCACGGATATTTTTTCCTATCATGCTTTCATCCAGTTAAGGCCTTAATTTCTTCTGCCCTGAGGAAGACTTTGATTAGGGCTCCATACGGTACCAGAGATGGAAGGTTCATGCAGCTGGAGGTTTTTAGCAAACCATCAGGAGCTTTAGAGCTTCACTTTGCTCCTGAGAAAAGCTGATGGCAGAAGAATCGGTTCTCAGAGTCAGACTGGTAGAAAATTACTGACAACCCTAAGAAACCAGGCAGGTACTGCAGTTTTGACACAGTGAGGATTTTCATGTCAAGATTCCCATGAAAGCCATTAGGGAAATGACCTCAAAGGCTCTTCAGAACCTGTCTTAGATGGATTTGAGCTAAAGGAGAAGGGGACATGACTCCCTTTCCCTCTGAGGAGGGAGGCATGCAGCTGTTGGTTTGGTGTGGCCACAGGGCAGGGCCCAGCATGGCAGAGACCTGTGAGGGATGTGCCACCTGCCCAGCCATTTGTCCCCACGAGGGCTCACCCAGATCAAGGTGTGTAGCAGTGCAGTGACCCCGAGTCACCAGGGCTGTGGAGCTCATCAGGGCCCATGCAATGCAAGGGTGGACTCACAACACCTTGAGTCCCAGTCTTGCCTCTGCCAGGTGGGGAAGCAGCTCTTTGAGGCTGAGGATGGGAGCAGAGCAGGGCTCCCATGCACAGCCTGTGGAGGTCTGTCTGTCTGTGCCTGCAGGCAGGAGCCGGACAGGAGAGTTGGGCTGAAACTGGGAGAAATTGCTCCTGCAGCACTCTGAGATGGGGTGTAGGGTTTCATTTCCAACATCCAGAACCTGCACTTGGGACAAGCTGCCTGTTCAACCCTGGGCTCTGTCAGATTCGCCTCCCAGAATCAGCAGTCAACATCAGGACTTTGGTGTGCCAGGCAGCAAAGGGGTCCCTTCTCCAAACATCTGCCCCCAGCACCCCACTAGAGGAGAAAAATATGAGCACAGGGAATTAAAGTGACAGCCCCTGTGATCTGGCATATGTCACTGCCTCTGAGGCTGATTTAACTGGGCAGCAGGTAGAAAAGACAAATATTCACTAGAGGAGCTGGAGAAATGGAGGCAAGGCAGAATGAGATAAAACCTCTTCCAGAGAGTGTTTTACAGTGTGGTTCCTTGGGGGGCTGGGAAGGAAGGAGACAGTTCACCATAAATGGAAAAAGGCTTGAACTATCATTAATTTACCTTGTCTGGGCTTTTTACCATGTTTCCATGCATGAGAAAAAAATGCACCAAAACTCACATGTTCGTTATTCTTTAACTACACAAGAGATAACTGGCTCACAAGAGATTAATTTGGCTGTATATTTGCCCAGAGAATGGAAGGCCTTGTGATGGACTTCTGCTTCAGATGAAACAATCAACCCAGACTGAAAGGGCAATTTTTGTAAAGGCAATGTGAAAAACCAGGCTGCTGCTGTCTGAACTGCCTGACTCCTGCAAATTAACAACCTAAAGGAGAGGTTTGCTTGGAAATCTGTAGAAAGGAGCTAAGCCCCACTGCTTACACTGAGCCAAATGGGCTCCAGGAGCAGTGAAGGCAGCAGCTTTCCCAAGGCTGCTGGTCACTCAGAGCTGATCTGGGATGTGACAATCAACCCAGGTTCTCTCTGGCTCACACTGTGCCAAAGGGAGGTTGGGAAATCAGCCTAAATTCAGCATTTCTAGCACCAGTTGTAGGAGATGTGTGGGTTCTGCAGGTAAATGTGTGCCTGTACCAAATGTAATTTTTCCTCTCAAAAATGGTGTCAGCAGCAGAGGAGACACTGAAAGATTGGATCAGCCTGAAGCCAGAACTCACATAATCACTTTTGCTGTGTAGAAACTAAAACTGATAGAAATGACATGATTCCAGTGAGGGCCTGAACTGTCCCCAGCTTCAAGGATTCTTGGATTAAGGGCCAGAGTCTGCTAGGAAATCAAGGTTAAATTTTGTTCTTCCCCCCTTTGTAGTGTTGCCTATACAGAGAAAAAAATACTTGGAAGGAAGCAAAGTGTATATATACTTCTGCAGCCTAAGAGCTGGTTTCAGTTCTGAATACTTTTATGAAGAACTCAATAAAATGCATTTGCAAACATAATTACAGATGCAGCAATGTCCTCTAATAATGGATTATATAAAGCATGTTATGGAATACATTCATATCAACTTGGTGAATTATACTACCTGCTGTAACCAGGTGTTATAAAAACAATTATGGGTCTGTGGGAACTGCTGCCACAAACTATGTACCCTTTAAATAAAGTACAATTTCAGGTAGTTGTAAAAGGTGCTGTGGAGGGTGGTGAAGTTATTTTGGACATGCTGGAGCCAGCAGCAAGGGAGGGGAAGCCGTTCTTGGGGAAAGCAGGGTGATAAATGGTGTTTCAATGTGCATTGGCTGGCTCTTGGCTCAAGGCCTGCAGGTTGGTCCAGCTGCCCTTGTGGGGCCACAATATCTTGTCCTGGTTTGTAGTCCCAAATTCCCATCAAAATGTGCAGCTCCTTGCTCACCTAAGTGATGAATGAAAAATAATTGAGACCCTAGTCCTGAATTATTACCAAGCATTTATGAAGTTGCTTCAATTTGCTGGATTTCCCCATGAAGGCTTTATTTGAAGACTTTTCACTTGAATGGAAATTTACTGTTGAATTGTGCAATCTCTGGATAAAGTCTTGGTTTAATTTTGTGAGATTATTTCTTTAGGGCAGAAGGGATGTTATTCTGAGTTATTAGGTTGTGTATTTTGCTGTGTCATCAGAAAAACAAATGGATTTCTTCTTCTACTTCCTCATCACTAAAAACAGCCTCTAGTAAAAGATAAGCAGAACCAGAACAGATAAAAAGGAAGCCCCTTCCCTTTTCTCCCAGCACTGAACCTTTACCCAAAATCTATTTTTTTTTTGGTATGGTTCCTGTTGTTGTTCATATATTTCCTAGTTCTGCATAGGACAGGGAGCACAGTTGCAACCACACAAGTTCCCATCATCATGTTTCTTTGCTATTCAGAAAAAAAACTTTTTTTTTTTTTTTTTTTTTTTTTCAAAAGCGGATGTTTGGGCAATTTGAGAAAGCAAATAGTGCATGGAGCATGGGTACCAAATCAGTGAGCTGCAGCTCAGTTTAAGAATGCAGCTGCAGAATTTCATCCTCAATGCATCAGATGCAAGTTTTTGAGGATGAAATGCACCGTACAGCAGGACCAAAGCCCAGCTTTCTGGAACCAAGGACCTGCTTGCAAATGAGTGAGATGCCCTTTCAAGCTGCTCCCCAGCATATTTTCCCTACGAAATCCAAGTAGATTATGGTGTATAACCACTGTCATGAGATTGGGATGCAGCTGGGACATATGCTTAGACACAGAAATTGAGATTTATTTCCATGCAAGCAGCTACCCTGATAATTTGCAAGCACATCTTTCCTCCAAGGACCTGAAAGCACTTCACAAATATTGTTGGAGGCTCAGAATGTTCTTGCACTTAAGTAAACTCCTTCTTAGAGAGGTTAAGTGATTTATTTGAGGTTTCTCAGTAAATCAGAGGTGGAGGTAGGAAGTGAAACAACATCATGACTGCAAATGACATCCTTTAACCTTTGGAGGTGCTACTGTGTACAGAGGCCTGACCCCAGCAGCCTCACTCATAGGAGCAGTGTCTCTGAAGTTAATGGGATGACTGGCGTGAGAAAAGGGCTGCAATATTTGCCTCTTTGGGCCTTTCTCTGTGAAGTGTTTAATATTTCCCCAGAGGTAAGTTTGGCTTCACCTCCTACAGAGTGTCTTGTAGCAACAACAACAACAACAGCAACAGAAAAGTCAGTTCCATTTTCTTCCTTTAGTGCTCAAAACCAGGATCCAAGGCGAGCGCTCTCCCTGGGCAGGCGCCAAGCCACGGGGACCTGAAGAGAGTTGGTGTTTCTTGGAAATGGGCTTTGACTTCTCTGCTTCACTCCTTCACAGGGAAAGAAGAGATTTTGGGACACAGTATGGACCTGCACATTTCTCAGCTGGTAAAAAAACACAGTCCATATTTCTTCTCAGCAAAAGTCTGGCGCTACCCCAACTTCAGCAATCACAAAGACTAATATGTAGAGAAAGACTGCTCTAAAAATATAATGTAAAAATATATCTTTAATAAAAGGAGACCAGAATTCCCAAATTCTTTCTTCTTCCTCTGCAGGGAAAAAAAAAAAAGAAAAAAAAAAGCTTTGTGGCTACAAGCCACTTTTTGCCTAGTTAAGTCTGCGTGCTTCTTATTCCACTTCTTTAACAGGCTTGAAATGAATGAAGAGGTAGCAGACGAGAGAGTGACACAGGCAGTAAATTATGTAAGTTCCATAAACGCGTGGCAGTGGCAGGCAGGTTTCAGCGCTGATGCAGGCGGCAGAGATTCCTGGTGGGAAGGAGGGAACCTGCAGCATCTGAAGGGAAATGAACTGACTCCACATCCAGGAAAGGGGAAACGACTCCTGGAACCCGCACCAGCGACAATCCCCCCTTCGCGACAAAGGGAAAGAGATCACTAACAGCGAGCGAGGAGAGTTTGCGGAGGAGAGAACAGAAAAGGGGAGGAAAAAAAAAAAAAAGGAAAAAAAAAACCCTCACGCTGTTTAACTCTGGAGTTTTTAAAAGTGCCCTTGTTTGTTTTCTTGGCAGAGCAGCGCGGCGTTTGGCACCCATCCTTGGAAGGAGGCCCGGCTGCCGGAGCGCCGGGGTTGGCCCGTCCCGCTGTTGCTAAGCCCGTGGCCCAATGGCCGGCGGGGCGCTCCACGCCCTCCGCGCTCCGGCCGCATCAGCCCCCGCTAAAAACTCCTCCTCTCCCACTTGATAATAATAATAATAATAATAATTCAGGAGAAATAAAAAAAAATAAAATAAAAGAGCGGGAAAAGCGCGGAGTTTATGCAAGCAAAGCCTCCACAGCGGCTCTTGCCCGGAGCCGAGCAGAGAGAGCGGAGCTGGGGAGCGCCAGCCCGTGCCCGGCTCCCGCTGGGGCGGATGGGGCTCGGCGCTGGTCGGACTCGTTCTGCGCTCCCTCCCTCCGCTCCCACAGCCTCAAGGTATAGGGCAGAAACAAAGGGATTTTTCTCTCCCCCCCCCCCCCCCCCCACCCTTCTCCTTTTTTCTTTTTTAATAACTTTATCAACTCCGAACCCCAGGATGATTTGTGTGTTTCATACTCTCTCTGTGCTTTTACTCTCGGTTAGAACTTGGAGCCTTTCCATTTCTCAGCTAAAAACTCTTCTTTTTTTTTTTTTTCTTTTTCTTTTCTTCCCCCCCCCCCCCCTTCCCCCCAGTTGTTTGTGGTTTTGCTTGAAAGGGCATTGTTAACTCTTTCACCTCCTGGCTGCAAAGTGCTCTCCTGGCTGAGCTATTTTAGGTACTTTCTGGAGCAGCAGAATAAAGTGCTGAGTTTCAAAAAAAAACCAGATTGAAAAAAGGAGAGCAGTGATGGAAAATATTTACATTGAAGCTGCTGCTGTAGGATAACCCCAGCTAGACAAGCAGAGCCCCTGTTATGGATTTACAGGAGCCCTCACCACTTCTGCAAGGCACAGGATGAGGCCATTCCAAATTGGTGCTCAAAAGCATCGATTTAAGGGGCAGAAGGTGAGAGGTTTGGTAAAAGCATGGGAGGAGGTGACAGTCCTGCTTGGTCCACAATGGAGAGGAGAGGCAGGCCACCACATGCTGCTGCTGGACAGGGCTGACAGGGCACAAAGCCTTGCTTTTGGGTGAAAAACTGGGAATTCTGGGCTTCTTTGCTGCCTAACTACAAAAAAAGGCAAAAGGTGCACTTTCGCACCAGGGCTGTGTTCAGTGCCATGTCACACTTGCCCGTGGCTGAGCATGAAGTCCTCAACACACCAGGGACACAAACAAATCATGGGAAAAACTGCACAAATTCTCTCTGGAAGTTGTAAAACGCAGAGGATTGATTTTCCCTGTTGCCCATAGGAGATGAGGCACTGGGAAGTTGGCATTTGAACCATTTTTTTCCCCTCCTCATCCCCAGTTGCAGCTGCAGACAGTGGGTATGGGGAGGCTGGGCTGGGTGTTCATGTCCACGCCTGCACTGCTCCAAGAGCTTTCCCAGCTGAACTCCTGGAGCTTCAAGGGAATGCTAGAAACAGAGATGACTTCAATATTTGGCAGCAGATAGCACAAGTTATCTTTTTTTCCTTTTAAATAGAGCATGTTATGCAAGCAGGTTTTATTATAATTACATTATTTCTGTAGATTATAAAATAATCTTCTTGGAATAGGACTGTAAATTTAGTATTTCATGCTATTTGTGAATTAAACAACACAGCATTTCTTGTATACCTCTCAAAGCACACAAAAAATCCCCTCTTATATTTGCACATCCTGTGGTAATTAGCACTTAGTATTTTTCCTTTTTGGACTTAAAAAACCCCCTTTTATATTGGTTAAAACAAGTGCATTTTTTTCCCAGCATTCTCCCCAGTATGATTGCTGTTCCTGAATGTTTCTATGCATGTTAGCATGTATGTTTGTTTTGCCTGTTAGTTCAGTTTTGTAGAACAAATGGGGAAAACGAAAATATAGATTTTTAACCGCAACAAGATTCCCTGCAGACAGGATTTTTCTGTACAGCTATAGAAATGCAGCAGCTCAGAGGAAGAGCACAGCATGTAATTCTACATGCATCACAGCCCTTTTTTATTACTCCTACCACAGCAGCTGAATGGAGAATTACAAAAACGATGTCCCTGATTCTGTAAAGATTTTTAAAAGAGGCTTAACTTTAGGCACACAGGTAACTTCAAAGGGAGTTAAGTGAAACTAGAAGTATTTCATGACAGATGCCTGCATTAGAGAAAATGATCTATACAAAACTTCTTCCAGAAGTTCTGGAATTACGTTAATTGACCTCGGTGAGCCAAACAAAAGCTCAGTTGAGATTATTTTCAGAATTTAAACCCAACACTTTTGCAAAATGCAACCCAGTGTAATGGATATTGATATGATTGCATATCTGCTGGTTTTCCATAGGCAAAGGGTGAAATCCCAGCCCTGAGGAAGGGAGTGGGAGCACTGCCATTGATTTTACTGATGCCAGAATTTTGCCCAAAACACTGAGACTTCCTCTGGCTCTGAGTTTCCTTCTGTCAACTCTGACATTGTTTTCTGCACCTCTGCTGTCACATTGCGTGGGGTGCAAGAGCATTTTACAATCAACAGTGGGCTTGAGCTGCAGAGCATGGCTCATGGATCAAACCTCTGAATCCACCAGACACAGTTTGATCAGGTGTTTGATTCCAGCCCTCTGCACAGACACACCTTTTCCCACACTCCCAATTTTGATGGCACACCTGTTGTGACCCAGGTGGGAAATTTCCTGCATTTAGCAAACCCTGCTCTAGTGCGGCAAACTAAGCATCAATTTTGTTTCACCACGAGGAGCAAGCTACGTCAAGTACTGCACATCACTTTGTGATCATGCTAAAGCCACTGCGACAAGAAGCCACCTCAGCAAGCTGTCATTTTAATGTTTTATCCGTTTTCTTTTTGTGTGTGTTTGCTCCACATTTCAGCAAAGCCTCATCTCCCCTGCCCGCCGCCATCGGCTACGAGGCTGCAGCAGAGCCCTGTCTCCAGCATGTCACAAAGAATGAGCCAGGAAAACTCCTCACAAACCCTTCTGATCGCTGGCTTCCTGAGGAAAATTCCCATTCCTGGCCAGAGGGAGAGGAGGACAAGTGAGGCAGTGGAGGGTGACACCTGCACAGGGCAGCATTCCTGCAGCCAGGAGCGTTGTCCTGGTGGCTTTCTGCAGGACAGGGAGTGATCCCCCTCTGTGCCTCACTGCCACAGCTCTGTGGGGTGCCCCTGCCCGTTTGTCACCTCGAACCATGCTGAACAGCTCCACTGTAATACTGCAAATTACAGGCCTTCCAGATCATAATTTTGAAGTGCTTAAGCTTGTGTTGTCTTTTAGCTTTTTGTTCATCTAACTAGTTAAGGTTCTGGAGTCCTAATCTAGTTCCCGTTTAGACAAAGAAAAGGATTCCTTTCTCTGGGAGGTGTTATACCCCAGGAAGCCAAAAACTTTGGTGTCTGCCTTAGACATGTATATCTTACTGGCATTAGCAGCTCAACCTATAGATTTTTCTTCATCAGTGGGGAAGTTTTATTCTTATCCCCATTTTACAGGATGAAATCTCTTATCCAGTAAAGTATGTGAGCATGTGCCAATTTCAACAGAGCTGGTGGAATCTTTCCAGGATAGACAGCATTTGCCAAAAGTGCAATTTGAAGTGGAAAGCTATTCACAAATTCTGGTTGAATGTAATGCAGAGTTTTGTCAGAAGGAAAATCAGGGGAAATACTTTTCTCAGGGAAGTTTAAATGTTTCATTTCAGTATTTTCAAAATAAACAATATAATTTTCACTTTTTTAATGCCGCTTAGTTTTCAAAATTAACAATATAACTTTCGCCTTTCTTATGCCACTTTAGTTTTCAAAATTAACCATTTTACTTCATTGCTGTCTTGAAAATAACCTGGTCATGTTAGACTCCCCAGTAAGAGTGTGAATTGTCACTGCTCATAGTTTCATTTTGATGTTTCGAAACGGAGAGTTTGCTGAGCTAGAATATTTTCTGTTTAAATTTTGGGTTAAAAACAACATGAAAACTTCCATTCCAGATCAAGCAACGCAATCTGGGCTGACCCAAAATGAAACTTTGGGGGGGCTTTTATGCCTGTTCCACCGACACTTTGTGTGTTTCAGGTTGAACCTCACCTTAATCATCTTTGCAGCTTGCTGTTCAGCCACCAGGCCGAGGGGAACACGTCCGTGCAGCTCCAGCTGCAGCAGTTTCACAGCTCCATTGTTTCCACTTGACTCCTCTGAAACTACCTGTGCTGGGAGCCAGCCACGCGGCTTTGGGCCTCCCTGAACCCGTGCCCAAACAAACTTTGGGGAGTCAATCCAGGTGATGGGCAGAGCCCAGCAGCGAGCCCCAGAGTCCTGGCTGGCTCTTTGCTGCCCTGAGTTCAGGACCCTTCTTATCCTCCAGGTTTGCAGGGCTGCACATCTGGCTTAAGAGGGAAGGATGGGGGCTGAAAGGGGAATTATTTTCTTTTGCAGCTTTCGGTGCCTATGACCCAAATTGGGGAAGTGTGTAAGCTGAAAGAAATGCCTGGGTGGATTTGAAACTGAGATTCTGGGCTGCATTTTTCAGTGGTTCTTATATTAGTTTAAAATGTTCTTTTCCCTCTTATGAGCATAACGTCCTTTAAATAAATACACAGATAACTTCTCCTAGTTGCCAAGAGTTTTCCCATCCTCTTGTAATAGCTCCTCATAATAATGCAAAATAAGTGATAAAACAAAAATTAGTTGAAATAATTTTGCAACGACTACTTTAACAATTAATCTGCTCAGGGAACAGCAGGAACAACAAAGACATAAATTTAAACATGTACCTCTAAATAGCATAATTACCTTTTAAGTTTCAAACTGTACGCATGAAAAAAGAATTCCAAGCAGCCAAGAGAAAAGGAAATATGATCCAAAGGATGCTTGCTACACACCAAAATATTTTCCAGCAAAGTAAGTTTTATGAACTTCCCAATGCCAGGCGATGTGTATCTGCAGCTCACTCATTCTGCCTTAATTTGTTGCTCTGTGTGACAAGCTGTGGTCTGATCTAGCCTGACATGCCATGGTATGCACAGCACACATATATCATGATAAGACAGCTGAAAACCAAAGACAAACAGCCCCAAAGAGAGAGCTGAACAGCGTGATCCAGCAGAGGCCTGCATCCATCAGAGGGAGGGTATTTGGGATGGCACACCTTCCCCTTGCAAGTAAATAAATACTGATTGCACGCTGGAGCCGGGAGTGAACGAGATAACGCACTGTTCCCACGGACAACTTTGTTTCTTCTCCTCTGTGTGTATCAGTTACATTCTTTTTCATGACATCCTTTTTTATCAGTCTAGTGAAAAAACAGGGTGTCTTGGGCTGGTAAGCCCCACTGAAATGAGAAGATGGAATCACTTGCTGCTCGCTGGAGAAGGAGATGAACCCAGCTGCTGCTGCTGCTGCTGCTGTAACACAATGCTCCAGCAGTGAAGATCTTCTGTTCTTTATTACATTGGTAAAAGCACCAGGAATTCAACTGGCTTCGTTTCTGGCCAACTTCAGGTTCCTCTTTCAAGGACACAAAATATTTCTGGGCTATAACTGAAGTGGTTTTGTTGTCCAGGATTCCTCTGGCAAATCCTGGACAGCCCTTGAGGTTCTGAGAGCAGCTTCTGCCCAGCTGAAGCAATGTTAGCTGCATTCCCTTTACTAAAAAGCTCAGTAGGAAACAGATGACTTTTTGTCATTTTTTTATTGAATGAAGGCGTTGGTAATTATGACAAAGAGCTCACTTTGAAGGGGTGGTTATAAAACACCACAACAAAAACACATCTGTTTTGCTCCTCATGTCTCAGGTATCACATCTGAGGTGTTTCTGAAGCCCTGGGATGCAGATGTTTACAGATCTGATTTTCATTGCTAGAAAACTGACACACACTAACACAGTGGTTTTTATCACCTTTATTTGGGTCACAAAAAATATAAAACCCCAGTAATTCGTAATTAATTTTTCAGTGTTATTTTTACAAAGAATGGTGTTTTGATCAAGTGAAAGCTGCCTTTACTCTGGTCCCTTTGAGTTCAATATTGCAAGGGTCTAGCTGAGAAGCTGAGAACTTCAGTTTATGTTAAAGTTTATCTTAAAGTGCTCTTAAAGCTGTGTCTGTGGTGTTGTACTGCCTCGCTCTGAGGAACTGGGATGAAGAACTGGGCATGTCCTGCATCTGCTTGGTGTTCCTACAGACTGTGCAGGATGATCACTCACCCAGAAATAAACACTTTCCACTCTACATGAGCATCAGTGGAAATGCAGATAGTTTCAGAGCAGCTCTCTTTTTATCACAGAAAAGTGACATTCTCCATGGACCTGCTGCAGAGCCTGATCGTGTCAGTGAAAGGACTCCCATTGAATTCAGTGTGACTTGGAGTGGTTCCTAAAAACGGGAACAAAGCAGCAAACTTCATAAATCTTCTGATGTGGTCCTTAAAGTGAGAATTCAGACCCCATGGGGCAAAGGTTTGTGATCAGAAAGACAATTTGGCCTCTCTTTCTTCCTGAGCTGAGCCATTCAGGTCTCACTGAAGATTCATTCTTTTAGAAATATCATATGCCAGTCAGCACGAGGGATCACTGGTCTGTTAAATGCTACATTATGCCTTTTACTTTTCATTATGGTATGAGATTTGATTAAGGCACTCAATGACCCTGTGCTTAGAAGCAGAAGGGGAAAAAAAAAAAAAAAGGAAAAAGCTAATGGAGCCATAGAGCTAAAATGTGTTGCTGAGAAGTGAAACAATTGAAGGTGTGGAGGAGAGAGGAATTATCACAGCACTGTTGGCACTGAAGTGGTGTTGGGAGGCTTTTACCTGCCATAAAGCATATGCTGGCACTATTTCATCCTCCACCTTGGCCATACTGCAGACCCTGTTTGTGTAGGAGGCTTTCCCAGCATGGGAGCAGAGGAGCACATGGGTGCCCACACTCCACAATCCCAGGCAGTGCTCACCAGCAGCTGCTGCTCCCACTGCCTGGTTATGGCTGCACCCCTACCCCTTTCCCAGGGAGGTTTTAAAGGTGCTTTGGAAAATAAAAAGAGTTCGTGCCTTTGACAGAAAACCACTTTTATTTCCTTTCCTCCTCTCCCTTTAGACCCCCTGCATGTTGCCCATGACTTGGTGCTTCACTTGATGCGTCAGAGCCCATTGGGAAGGAAGGACTGCTCCCTGCACGACTCTTTCAGCATTTTGACTCAAGGAGGTTTGGCTCTATCTGTCCCTGGGTGCACTCAGGTGCCTGTCTCCCGAGGCTCGTGACGTGAACCCTCGTGCTGACGTGTGGAGCCTCTTCTCCAAGCTGCTCTCTATAAGTTATTCACCCTTTTAATTTGATTAGGAGGTTAATTTGCATGGTGCTGTGCGTATTCTTTTACTGGAATATATATACTATGAAATGTATGATGTAAGTTAATCCAAAGCTAAAGAGGCCAATAAAAGCCAGTTCCTTAAGGAGGAAGAAAAAAGAGCAGAGCTCAATGGAAGAAAAGCTTGGTCTCAGTCCAGAGTCCTGACTCATTGTTAGCCTCCAGAGCGTCCTGACTAGCATCAACGTGTCCTGGAAGCAATGTGATTTTCCTACTGTATTAATGAAAAAATAATAAAATGTAATGCTAAAACAATAGGACATACCAGAAAAATTTCCACTGAGGAATGGGGCTCTGTAATAAGCTCATGTCAGAATGATTTCCATCCTGTTTGCAGAATCTGAGCATATGGTGGAGTGACACGACTTTGTGCAGGCTGTGGAGAGTGGAGCAGCTCCTATAGGCGTGTAGACTGTTTCTTCTATACCAAGTGCTTCAGAAAGCTGGGAAACAGAATATGAAATATATTTGTATTAATGGGAGCCACCCAGTCAAGAGAGAGCACTAGGAATGTGCTGTTTGCTGCAGAGAAGCATTAAGAACTCACAAAAATCTGAAAAATGCCTCAATGGCTTTCTACCCATGTGTCTCCATAACTATAATCTCAAAAAATATATATAATTTGGAAGTGATGGCGTCCTGGAAGCTTGACTAGTGTGAGCTCACAGTTATCTTTTGCTTGATCCTGTGAAATAAATTATAAGCAGCAAATCCCAACTGCAGATAAATTCTTCTCCATCTGTTTTCCTGTAAGAGAAAAAAATGTAGAACTGCTTTCATGCAACAATTGCACAAGCCAGTCATAAGCTTAGAGATGAAGAAGAAGAAGGCTAGAATGCCTTCTGGTTTAATGCCAAAGATTTTTAAGATAAAAATTCTCTGAAAGTAACTACAATAAGCCAATGACTGTTGAGCTTAAACAAACCTCAAGTCAAGTTACATTCAATTTCACTTAAATATTCCTTAGGAGAAAAAGAAAACATAAATGCACAAACCAAAATTTTTATGTCTTAATTGTCATCTTTTTCCCACAATGTGTTCTAAACTGAAATGAGGTCATTTGGATTTTGGTAACCAGTCCAAGTACAGTGCAAAATATATTTCAAGGTAGAACAAGAGTTCACATCCCAAAAACAAAGGACTTAGCAAAAATATGAAACTGCATGAGGCTGAATGCACTCAATGCCTAGGGAAGTATAGTTTTACCTGTCAGGAACAAAAGAGTTGGTCTGCATCCATTCCATAGACATAAAATAAACTCAGCAAGGACTCCACAATAGCTGAAGCCTGAGAAAACACTGGCTAAACTTAGCAGAATAGCTCCTAAATCAGAGTTTTTCTCTTTTTTTTCCAAGAAAATTTTGCTACATTTAAAAATAAAGCAGGTACAATCCTGTGTGAACCAATAATATGCATAGTAAAAGTGACAAAAGATGCTTATACAGTTATAATTACAGCTTGCAGGTCACTTCAATGCCTTGCATGGACAGTCCATAAAGAGAATATGACCAAGCATTATGAATGAGAGCCTGAATAAACAGTAAAGATGTAGAAGTAAGGCTAATGAAAAATAAACATTCTTGTTAAGGAGAGAGAATGACAGTAAGAATTAAAGTGAACCAGAGTTTCAGGAGTACAAGGGAGTGAACACGTACTGCAGACTTTGTGTGTGAATATCAGGAAAGTATCTAGAAAAACAAAAAAAATTAAATGTTTGGTAGTTACATCTGTCCCTCTTTAATCACAGCATGCTTGTTTAGGACTTTATAGGCAGTGAAGTTATTTTTCCACTTTCATATTTCTTGTGTTTTTTCCAGTCTCTACTAAATGTCTATCAGAAGTGCTCTGACTCCACTCAAAATCCAAACCCCCAAAATGCATGAAGGGAAAGAATCCAAATGTCAGATGTAACTATGAGCAGTTACTCAATCCATCCAAACAAAAGCAATCAAGCCACATCCTTCTCTTTCCTCCCTGGAGACTCACATGCATCTAATAATAACCCACCACGGGCACTTTGAGGAAGGGGAAGTGAGGAGGAGCTGTGAGTTTTGACCCCATTCTAGAAAACAAATTGTCCCCAGGCATTTTGGTGAAAGTGCATCAGCTGGTGACACCCCAGTGTAAAAGTTTGTGTGAATAATCTGAATTACACCCAGAGATCAGGTGGAGTACTCAGTGCCACTTGCAACGTGTGTGAGCAACTCAGGGAGCTCTAAGAACCCTGCTCTGCAACCTCTGGAGGGTCCCTGCTGCTCTGCAGGAGCATCTCCTGCCTGATTTCACATCCAGTTGTGTTGGAAAAGCCGTGACAAAATAGGATGAGCTTTTCTCCTGATGAGACAGTCCATCCATGGTTCATGGGCACCGGGTCTCTGCTGTCCTTGCCCATGCTCTCCCCAGGAGCAAGGGATGGTAACGGCACCCAGTTAATTCTCCTGCACAGTAAATGTGCTTTGGCAGGATGTATTCAGGGGACAGTTTTGGGGAAAACACTTGGTTTTCTGCTGGCAACCTTGCACCAAAGACACTGGCAAGATGAACTGGTGTGTAGTAGGCACACCAGTCTAAGTCTGGAGCTTAGACTGGCAAATTTGTGGAGGTGATCAATGCCAATGAGCTGACCAGGGCTGCTCTTATATGTGAAGTTAAATATGTGCCTGCTTGCAGGGTGAGGGGCTTTATGTATTTATACCTCCTGTCCTTGAAAATCTAGTTTGCATGTGTAAGCACTTGGTTAATGTGGCTTATTCCTCTGCATGCTGCCCCAAATGGGAATTCATTATGAATCTACCTGAAATGGTGTTTTGCAGCTGTGTTGGTTTCAGTTTGTAAGGAAGTTGTTCCTGCTGGTACAGCCGGGCATTTCTTTTGTTCATTTTCCTTTGTTGGAGGCTGACAGCACACTGGCTGCACTTCCCATGTGATCATTCCTGAAATTGCTTCGTGCTTGGACAAATGTGTAGGTGTTCTGTGCAGCTTCTCTAAATACTGAGTGAAAACAGTACTTCAAGAATAAAGGAATTCACCACAACATTCTGCTTCTTTCTGCCACTTTTGTCTCTTATTCATCTAATGAGCTTATTTTTACTCCCTGCCTTTCATCCCCCAGTCTGTATTAACAAGTTTTCCCTTGATTTCATTGATTCTCCTTGCCCACAATGGCCTTTTAAAAATATTTTATTCAATATGTTTATTTTTCTGAAAGTACAGGCTGCCAAAAGAGGTTGTGGAATAGTCATCACTGGCTCACCTAGACACCCATGTATTAGGGATTTTTAAGGATAAGGAAATCAATCCTTCTGTGATTCATGGGGAGGAGGGGATGGATCAAATGACCTGGCAGAATACTTCCCTCTAATTTAAATTATTCTGTTTTGGGTTATGTTTCTTTTTTTGTTGGATTTGGGATTTTGTTTTTGTTGTTGCTGTCTTTTTTCTCTTTTTTTCCCTCTTTTTTTTTGTTCTAAATTCTTTTTGATCTCAATTTCCTAATTTTTTTTTTCTTAAATAATGTTCTCTTGTGTTCATGTTCTTTGAAAGTATGGAGAATTTGCATGAACCAATTTTTATTAGTTCCCTTGAGAATGTTAAAAACTTCAATTAGGTCACAGTGAAGTCTCTTTTCCAGAGTGAAATTCCTTAATCTTCCTTAATAACTTAAATCTTTGAGAAGTGATGTTGTTCTGCAATGCATTTTCCTCAAAAGTAATTATATACCAGCTAAGTTGCTACATAATAGTCAGTGCTGTGTTGTGCTCTGGGTATAATCAGTCCCTGGGTTTTGTAGAGCCTATTAGCCCTGATGGGCTGGAAACACATGACTGTCAGGACAGGGTTGCAGGCTGGGAGATAGGAATTTCCAGCATCCAAAAGGCAGCATTTTCTATTTGCACAGGAGCCTCTCGCAGTGTAAGCTGATATTCTGCCTGAATTTCTTAGTAGATCTGCTCAATTGTAATTTTGGGATTATTTTAACAACAGCAGGCGAGGAAATCCACGAGGCAAATGTGAGTTAGGCTGAGGAGTGAGTGATGCAAGCTCTGCCTTTTGCTTCATGCATGTATTATCATCCTTGCCCAGTGTTTGCTATATTTTCCAGTAGAATGCATCAAGCTGTTTAATACTGTAAGGAATCAAAAGCCAAAATCCCAGTATTGATCCCAGGGCAGTAGGAAGCCAGAATCTCTCAAGTGTAGGAGAGACTCACCTTTGTGGCTGCCCTTGTGCTGTTCCTTCCCTCACTCATGTCAGCTGTGGGGTCGTTGCATAACCACCCAGAAACACTCCTACTTTCTGGAATTAAGGGAAAAAAGACATCCAAATCCTCTTAAGAAGCTTTGAGAGAGCTGCTTGCTTTCCTGTGTGCAGCAGTGCAGCAGTGAGCCCACCCTTAGTGCATCGTCTGCTTCGTTTCCCTGGCCTCTGCTTTCTCACCAGGAGCTCAGCGTGCTCCAGTGCCAGCCTCCAAAGGGCTAAAAAGAGACTCATTGGGCTAAAACATAAAAATAAATAATGCCAAAATGGGCTGTTTCTAGAAGAGCTTTGGTGTAAAATCAAGAATAGTTTTATCTCACCCGAAAGTACATAATGAAAATTATGGAGGGCTCCATGGTCTGTATGGATTCAAGGTTTCCTTCCAGCTCTGTTGTAAGAATTAGGGTAATCTACTAGGAAATCTGCAAAAACATGAGGATTGAAAATACAAGTAAGAGAGATAAGGTGCAGGGATCAGTAAATGATCAAGTTTTCCCTTGCTTGTCCCCTGCAGGCAATATTCCTATTTCTGGTCTATGTGATCTTAAAAAGTGTGGGATTGAGGCAAAATCTCATGGCCCAGACACTCTCCAACCTGAAAGGCTGCCATTACATAGCTTCTCGTTTCTTAATCCTCTGGTTTTATAAGTTCATTTCTTCCCTGGGTGTCTTCAAAATGTTTGCTCATTTTATGGACAACGAGATGCAGATGTTTTGCAATTAGGAGCATAAACATTCTGCTTGAGCAACAAGAGTTTATAATGCCTCCTCATCTCAGCTTGGTTGATGTTATTCATAGGCACAAGGTGGTTCATGGTGAATTTACCATGTTGGTCAGCCTTTTCCTCATTCCACATACAGTAGATAAAGGCGGGGTTTTTTTGAAAAACATGAGAGTTTTGGTTAGTTTCTTTAACTACTTCCAACTGAAGAAAAAATCAGGGGGGTTTCATAAAGCAGCAAGACCTGCTTCCTGCAGCCACAGTTTTGCTGATGTGACTTCTTTCCCTGCTCTGCATTCTCCTGATGCTTTTTGCCACCTCTGGAACACTGTCTCGGGTATTAAAGGCGCTTCTATAACTCAGTTGCTCATGAAGTCATGATGAGAAGCCCTGCTCTTCCAGTCCTGCTTTTTGTTTTTCTGGAGTAAAGACCCTTTAATCATTCTGTAATAATTACAGCCATGTTTTGGCAGGAAGAGTTGTTCACCATTGCAACAAAGAAGGGATGCATGTGTTGGTATACAGACCTGCTTTCCTCCAGACAGCAAAAATGCCATCCCTGGGCACTGCCTGCCCGTGCTCTCCTGAGGTGAGACCACTTCCATCCCAGCATCCCCACACACAGAGCAGATTTCAATCATAGCTGGTGATGAGCTGCTGAGGTACAGTGGGTTCTTCAGCCTAACAGAAGCTGACTGCAATGGGTGATGTGGAAAAAATGAAATTGTGTCAGGTACAAGTTTATTCCTGTTTAAGAGGTAGAAAACGACTGGTTTTTTTTATTTCCCTTGATATCTGGGAGGTGGCAGACAGAATAAAAATGCTGAAGTAGGATTCACAGTTTTCACAGCAGGTGGCTTTGACTCACTGATAGCAATACAAGGTTTGATTTGGAGGAGGAGGAGGAGGTCTGCAAATACATGAGGTGTCAGCTGGACCTGATGAAGACCTTCTGGCTGAGCCCAGCTGTGGTTTGTGTGTGACTCCTGTGTGCCTGTGCTCAGGAAGGACTGATCTGCAGTTATCCTTCATGCAAACCTTCTATCAGCAGCTTTGGTACCTCCTGATCTGATACTGACTGATTGTGGCTGAGCTGTGGAACAACCTGATACAGCTTATTATAATATTTGGGAAAGGAAAAGATGGTTCTTCATCATATCCCAGCGTTCCTGATCATGTGTAACAAACTGGAGCTGTTTAACCCAAACCATTAATAACCTTATAACACTTTTTGAAGCCAGTCACTTCCACGATTCTCATTTTGCAGGATTTTTATGATTGAACCGTGATGGGAGGCCAGCTGATTGCCCAACCCGGGTTTGCTGAGCGGGTGTTTGTGGTGGACAGCGGTATCAGCCCGTGTGCTCCTGCCGGGCTGGGCCTCTCGGTGCCTCCCAGCAAACAGTGCTCAGCTGAACTCCCAGTGACCCGCTTGTCTGTGCTAATCACTCGCTGATTACTGGCTAATCACTGCCTTGTTTAGAGCAGCCGAGCCAAAGCCACTCTTTGCTTAGCTGCGAAGTGGGATGCGCTTTTTGGTTCATCACTGTGCCATGACTGCAGCCCAGGTGGGCGATGAGTGCCAGGCTTGTCCCATGCATGGCCCTGCAGCTGTGGGCAGCTGTGAGCTCTGAGCTGGGCTCCCCAGCTCCTCTGCAGCCCCATGCAATGAGGAAAGCCCCGCTTGTGGTGTTATCTGCCTCTCACAGCTGTCAGGAGTGAGAGGACAGATGTGGGGTTGGTGTAATAGATTTTATCCTTTCATCGCCTCGATGCGGTGGGTTCACCCCAAGGCTGTGGGCTTGGTTCAGGCTTGTCCTGGAGTTCAACTCAACATGGAGAAAAGGGGCAAGGAACCCTCACCTGAATTTCTGCAGATGTGTCACTTGGTAGAGCTTGGAACAAAAAGCAGTGCTGAAATGTGAACTTTTGTCACCAGACTTTTGTACAGCCAAGAGAGGGAAGTTACAAACCTTCCCATGATATACCCCGAAAAAAGGGTCCCATTTAGCAGCATGCTGCATATTTCAGCAAGAAAAACATCTTTAAAAGCCAATATTATGTTTGTTCTTGGCCAGAAGGGTGCAGGCAATGGCTTGGCCTCCTTGCCAGCGTGTTTATTAAAGGGTTAATCAGCTATATAAGGTTAAATTTCACCCTGGGGATTTTTAGTATGGGATTTCTGGCCAAACTTATCTTGCTGTCAAACAAAAACCTGCAGTTTTAAAACAGGAAATAGAGATTTCTTTGTGGTTTACAACTTATGATGAGGGACACACTCATGACATGAGCTGTCCTGTTCTTGCTGATCTAAAAAGCACTGCAGTGACAGCAAGAACCAATCAATTCAGGCAAACCTTCTAGTTTTGACTTTTGAGGTCTTAAAACTTGCTTTTGCTGCAGATGCATTATGATCTAATGGGTGTTTTTTTAAAGAGTGTAAAATGTGTTTATTTTCTCTTTTTTTCCCCACTTCATTTGTTGCTTTGCTAATGCAACCACAAGAATAAAAGAATAAATACAGAAATAAAAACCACTCAAAAGCAGAATGTTGTGCTCTATAATAGCCCAGGTTAGCTCATCTGTGTTATACACACCTTAACATTTCACTTCTTTAAGTCTACATGGAAAGGCATCTGACCAGATGGGAAAATTAATTTAATCCACAACATTGCTAAAAACATTATCTCTTCTGATCTTACCAGTAAATTTTGCTCATTTGAAGTGCCAGACAGGAATGACAAGACAAGAAATGAGTCTTATTAGCAGAGATATTGTGTATGAATAAAGTGATCAACCCTCAGTTTGTTCTCACTCACCAGTTATGACAGTGAGATGGTTTTTCTGGGTGTGTATCCGAGGAAGAGTATATGCCTGATGGTTTGAAATGGACTTAAATCTGGTTGAAAACACCATGGTGTCCTTCTAAGATCACTAAACCATGGATTTCCATGGAACACAGGGAGTGAAAAGTGGGGCTGAACCAAAAAATCTGCAGACTTCCAAGCTGGCCAAAATTCTGATGGATCTGTCAGCCCTAAACTTGGATACACATCCATTCACACATATCATGAACAGAGAGTATGGAACAGCAGAGCTAAACTTTGTTTGACAAACTTGCTATTAGAAATATGCCAGGACTTCACAACAAAAGGCAAAATGTATTGAAATTTATGGGGTTTAAAATTTCCTCACAATTTTTAAAGTAAGCTTGTATTTGCTTTTTTGTCTGACCCTGCTCACCTTTGCCACTGTGAAGGAGCCAATTTATGAAGGAAGTTGGCTTTTCCTAAAGGCAGATTTGAAATTTCATGCATGATGTTAGAATTTCCTAGCATTTCTCCATGCCAAGAAGAAGGCTTTCCACTCAGTTTCCCAGAAAAAAAACACAACATTCAAGGTACATAGTTTTCAAAATATTGAGATAATTCAGCTACAAATATTTGCAGCATCCAGCCCTGGTTGTTAAAGCAATTAAACATTGCTCAGGAAATGGATGTCTCTGCCAGGGACTAGGAAGACCAGGGTATCTAAGTCCCTCATTTTTCTCTCTGACCATCTTAAGGAAATTCCTGCACCACTCTCATATTGAGTTTCTTTAGGTGGAAGATTAAAAGTTGCTTTTTGTTATGTTTATCTTTATGATGTATTGCATACAATAGGCCCAAATACCACTATATTTTATATTTTTTTTCATGCTATTCAAGAGGTATCCAGCAATTATAAAAACTGGACTTGAATGTATAATGCTTTTTTCCTAAAATTTCATCATGTTTGGGTTTTGTTCCTTGTCCTTTCCAGAAAGTTTTGATGGACTACTTGCATCTGCTTTTTATCCCTTTTTTATTGGTAAATGAACATCCTTCCTCCTTTGGTGTTAGAAACACTTCTTCTCCTTGGTCCTGGGAATTCCTCTGCTCGTTTCATCATAAAACTCTCACAATGTGGAGCAGACTGTTTGATAGTGCAGGGTGACACATGTGCTCCTTTAAACAACTGTTGTCTTTATTCTCCTGGCAGCAAATGCCAGGGCTGTCAAATAAAGTAAAATTGACTCCCCCAGGAAAGCTTAGGGAGTCAGATACACCATCACAAATTCTGGCATAGACTGTTGGAAACCCTTTTCCTCTTGTTTGGCAGGACATGTGCTCAGTCCCTGAACACCCTGCTCAGGAGCTGTTACAAAATGCAGAAGACAATAAATACTAAGCAAGTTAAAATTTTATCTGCTTTGAGAGATAGGGGTCTGAATGTCTGAGAGTTCAATTGACAAGAAAAAGAGATCTCACACCACTCTTGTAAATGAAAAGATCTTAGGCAGGCAGCACCTTCCCCAGTGTCATGTTTTTCTTAGAACTGGGGCATATATTACACACAAATTTGAGATTATCTCCAACAATTATCTAAAATTAACTGTGGTTTTCTGATGAAAAACATTCAGAGGAGGATCTGATAAGGAGTGGGCCTATTTATAATGCCTGCTACGAGAAAGAAAGGTTTGCTACTCTGAGTGAAACCAAAACGCACTGTGTCAGGGGATGAAAGAACATTGGCTTCCTTTCCTTTGCTTATTAGCTCAGCACTGGGATTTTATCACATCTATCAGTGGTTAACTGAAACAGGCCAACATGAAGAGGAGGTGTTCCCATTTCTGTTCCTTTCAGTGTGGTACCAGCTGCTCCCACAGGGCGTTTACACACCATGGCAGTGACACAGGGCACATCAGAGCTTTCCTGGCAGCTTTTTAACCTCAGAAAGGGGCACCAGCTTGGACAACCAGAGCAAGTTCATGTCTGTTTGGTCCTGCACCGGGACAAGCCCCACGTGCACCTCAAGGCTTGGTGGGATGGGGCTGCTCCAGCTGCTCCTCGAGGGTGCCTCACAGGAGCATCCCAAACATCCCAAACAGAGCATCCCCTCTGCTCGCTGACACAGTGGAGCTTGGGAGCTAAAAACATGAGCTCCTGAAGAGCCATGGGGCCAAGCCCTTCTGCAACACCACAATTATTTAGGGAGCCGTGATCTTGTTTGATTGAGAGGACTCCAAAATGAGTGTGGAGTCCAGCTAGGTATGGTGTTATCTATCCCTAAATGTGAAAGGCTGGAGCAATCCCAGTGCAGGAGGCTCAGAGGGGGATACAGCAGCACAGTAACTCTCCAGATGAGCTCCTTTGGATCTTTCCAGCCTGGAATGGCAGAGGGGAAGCAGCACTGGTGTTTCATGGAGTGTGTTTCCCTTAGTCCAGGCACTGGGTGAGAACAAGTCACTGTGTTTAGGGACTCCTCAGGCTATGCAGAACACAAATTACAGGGATGGCTTTTCAGCAGACAGTATCAGTGGAGAGGCTCCTTTTCCCAGGCCACAACGTGTTACAGGTCACAGAATGAGTCTCCAAAGAGATGCTGTGGTTTCTCTCTTGGCTTTTTGCACATCCTGGACTGCACAGAGCTGAGTTCAGGGACCTGATTCACAGACAAGAGAGTTACAGTGAAGAACATTTGAAAGTTTTGATTTCAAAAAAAACATCTGAAATTTGGCAATTTCACCACGTGGGTAATGTCTACATGGACAAATGTAAGTCCTTTCTTCCTTTACATGAACCCAAGGAGAGTAAGATTCACAAAACTCATGTCACCTAAAATTCACACACTGAACAAATTCACATGCTGATTAAACAAAAAAATACAGCCATTCCACTTACCCAAAAGGCTGATGGATCTTGACAAACCTTTCAATGAACCCATTGTGGCTTGTCGTTTGTAGGAGCCACAGAAACCAGGTGGATTTTGTTGTAAGAAATTTTCCATGGTTCTGCTTATCAGTCATGTGAGCATGGGCAATTATTTTCACGTCATGTTTGCTAGTACTGATTTACTTTGAATTTGACTGGTCTTAAAAAAAGAAAATCTTTAATCTAAACCAAACAATCCTTAATGCAACCAAATGTTTGGATGAAGAAAGGGCAAATGTCTGCGTGTTTGTGAAAGCAGCACCAATAAAAATAACACAGGCACCATCTAAGATTGTAATGCCACCAGGCAATGCAGAATAACTAAAAGGGCCAGCTGTAACCCTGCAAGGTTGAGAGAAGTTCCACTGTCTCTTCAGATTACTGGGTTTAACTGGAGAAAAGGTTTAAAAGCTTTAAAAGCAGTTGCTCCAAAATGTTTGCAAATCTGACTGCTGCTTTTGTTTGTCTTCCATTTTTAGAAGGAACAACTTTTTAGAATTTTCTGCATGAGAAATGTTTTCTCAGCTGCTGAAGCTAATTAGGAGACACAAGGATCAGTTTTGTTATATTTTCCTCCGAAAAGAAGTGAAGTTATTTCATGCAATTTTTTACCCAACTCTGCTGTGTGATGGGCTGCATACAGAGCATTTTATTTATACCGCTTTATCTCACACCTGTTTGGATACTGGCTGTTTTATGGTATTTAAACATACTATTTCTTGCCAATTGCTTTATCTCCACAGTTCCTGCTTTTGCTGCAAATGTTTCTTATTAACTCTAGAAGAAACATCAATTGCTCCCTGCGCATTATTAGTGAGGACAAAAATAACACAATTGTTAGTTACCTCCAACACGTTATCACTGCAGACCTATAAAGCAGACATTCTTTCAAAATACTGTAGGGGCTCTTTTACTCCATTGAAAATAAATAATGCATGCTTTAAGGACTTGTTATTTCACTGGAATTTTGGTTTTAAATGGGAAAAATAATGACAATCCAAAATTCACTGAGTTCCACTGCTGTGCAGTGTGCTTTCTGAGGTATTTTGTTGAGCACACCTCTGGAGCTGCAGACCTAGAACACAATGTCAGGCAAAGCCCCACAATGGGGGCACACAAGATTATTCACACAGAAAATTGGAATTTTTTAAAATGTGTCTAATTTTTTTTTTTAAGTTTTTAATTTTCTTTTCCAGAATGTAGTTTCTAGTCTCTTGGGAAATTTCTGTGTTGTTTTAAATAGGAGAACTGCATTTTTAAGGGTGGTTAATTTTAAAACACTCAGTTCAAACCTTGTGACCAAATAAAATGATGCAGTTCCAGATTTCCCTCTTCCTGCCCCTGACTTGACTCCTGTGGTGGAATCTCTTACCTTCTGTAAGGTTGCTTACCTCTTGTTACATGTGTTTAATAGATGCTGTTCTAGAGCAAAGTTACAGTTCTTCTGTTACCCACTAAAATGAATCCTGCTTGTAGTTGTTCTCAGCATATTTTAATTTTTTTTAAATTTATTTTGCCTCTTCTGGTTCTAAAGCCAACTCACAGAACACTGTAAAGCTATTTCAATGTAAAAATAAACTGTGTGATGCCTTCCTCTGGTCTGGCTGTTTCTCCCCATGGCCTCACTTTGTGGGTCACTGATTTTCAGCCCTGCAGTAGGAAGGAGATGGGGCTACTCCTCTGCAGATGCTTTTTGGGGCTCTCTCAAGGATTCCTCTGCCCTGAGCCCCTCTGGGAGGGCCCTGCAATGTCCAAACTGCAGAGGGGACCGAGTTACACCAGAGGTTGGTTTTGGCACAATGAATGTGCCTCTCACACCTTCCTTCCCCCTGTCCCAGCAGCTGCAGAGCCACGAGCCGAGCGAGCCAGGGCAGTGGAGAGCTGAGTGTATCCTCACCCAGCCTTCAGGCAGCATGTCCTGGCACCCCCATTCCCAGGACAGAGGCTCTCTCCAGCTTTACCCACTCTGAACGGCCCGGCCTGAACGTTCAACCTCTATTAATTGCCCATAACCTCCTATTGTACTGCTGTATTGATGTCTAGATAGGGATCAGACAAGGGGAAGAGAAGTGCTGAAGTAGGAGTCCCTGGCTGCAGAGGGCTGGATCTTTAGCTCAGCGTTTGCAGAGGCTGATTCCAATGCAGTTGTCAGGCAAATGTGCCCCGATTGCAGCTGGGACACGGCAGGACTGCCTGGAGAGAGGAGTTCGCTTTCAAAGCAAACTGCTCCAGCCAGGATGCCTCACTTGATGCCTGCTTTCTGAAGTGGATTCTTTCATCCACAGCCAGAGCACACACCACCCTCCATCCTCCTTCCTTGGGTGGTGTTTTTACTGGAGGCATTGCTGGATCTGAGCTTCATTTTATCCTGCCTTGCTGCTACTGTTTAAAAACCTGTCCAACTTGAAGACACGTGTCAATGTTGCATCCAGGGCTCCAGCTTATCATCTTTATTTCTTTATAACCAAACCAGCACCGTTTAGAATAACCCACATACCTGGTAATGAAGGTAGCCCTGCATGAGCTCTTCACAACAAAACTTCCCTCAGTAATCTGGGATTGCAGAAAAAGCAGAATTTCCAAAGGACAGAATTCTGACCTGAGCTTGCCTTCAGTGATCCTCAAAGGCTGGAGTTTAGTTCTGAAACCACAACTTAATAGGGTTGTTTGTTGGCTGGGTATTTTTGTCGTTTCCTTTAGGCTTTGCTGTATCAACATGAAACTCAAAAAGCCCAATTTGCATTTACACTCAGGTGCATTTGCACTCCCCTTTGTTAAAACAAACAAACAAACAAGCAAACCAGTTTTTCAAAGCTCATTCCCTACAAGCCTAACGAGAGGTTTCTTCCACTGAAACATCTGGTTTTAGTCATTGCTGGTTGCAATATACTGACAATTCATCTGTTCTCAAAATGCAGGGAAAGCAGTGTTAATCCTGGGCCTGGGGAGCTACCGCAGGCCCAGCCAAAAGAGCTCTTGTGACTGTAATCATTCATTGCTCTTAGATATTTTATGGTGCATCAGAAAATGGATTCTATTTATATGAGCATTTCTTAAACTAACAGTGAGACTTTTGTGCAAGTGAGAAGCAGGCTCCAAACCTGTGCACATTAAACAGAGATGTGTGACTGATGAGTCACACAAGGGCCAACAGTGCCTGATTTCATTAGCTTTATTAATTTCTGTAACGCAAGCCATTTAATAGAGGCCTCATCTTCAAGGAAAAGTTTTTAAAGATTTGCAGAGGAGAAAATAAAAGTTAACTTGGTTTGGATGAGAGATGTGCCAAGCTACCTGCAAAGCTCAGCACGGCAAAGTGTCTGCTCAAAAATGCTGTAAAAAGGTTCTCTCTGCACTGTGGGCTGCTGCTGGTAAGCCTAGACCTGTAAATCACACTTCAGCCACGAACATTTTCCAAGTACTTTCCAACAATATATCACATTGCTCAACATTTTAAGACTGTCTGACAGGAGACTGTGTATACTGGTAGCAAGTTAAATAGATATGGGCTGGTGACACAGACCCATCATCCTTCCATGGTTCAAATTTAAACCTGATTTCTCCCACTTTCATGGTGTTTTAGTGTATTTTTATTCCTTAAATTTGTTTCCATTGGGCAAGAAAGAACCTTCCAATTCAACAACCAAGTCATTTGGAAAGGGTCTCAGGGTGGGATTGAAAAGCCACTAAAGTGAACCTTCTATGGTTCAAATTTAAATCTGTTTTCTCCCACTTTCATGGTGTTTTAGTACATTTTTATTCCTTAAATTTGTTACCATTAGGCAGGAATGACCTAAGCTAGATTTTGAAATCTGAACTTGTTTTTTTATTTTGGTTCTAAGTCACTTCCAAGCCCAGAGGACCATTTGTATATGTTGTACTTAGAATCTCCTGAAAACAGGGATTCTTGGAAGATTTTGGCCAAGAGAATTTAAAGATTGAGATTTCTCTGTGTTGAGCACAACTCTTTTCTTAATTTCTCAACTCAAAACCCAGCATAGCCCTTAGTTGAATCCACCTCAAGGCATGAACATCTTTCTCACCATTCCATATTTTATGCTGTATTTATTTTTGACATTGGTTAAAATCAGCCTGGTTTCTTTGGCATGGACTGTCTGATTCTGAGATGTGCACTCAGTTGTTCACCTCTGGTTTAAAAATGTTGCTCAACCCACCAAACAATAGACACTCAGGGAAAGAAAGAATTCTCAATGTAGGAGAGCTTGTATATTCTTTGCTATCACAGTGAAGATTTAAGTTCCACCTCAGTGTTTTCATAACTTTACACAGCTGTTGCAATTATTTATCTATAGTCAGAACTATAGCTCTTGTTTTACTGCTTAATGCTTAAAAATCCTTAACAATTGTCAAAGCAGAAATGAATTATGTTTTATCTATTTCAGAGCTCGTAATTAAATTGCTTTTTCTTGCACTAAGACAAAACCAGGGGAAAAAAAGCCAAACTCCTACCAGAAATGCTCACTGATTGCAAATTTCCATCAGCACAGTGCAGAAAGCAAGAGCAGTTAATACAAACCTGGGTGTAATTATTTACTGAGGAGTTTGCAGGGCATCCGTGCCCACTCTGTTTGTAAACTGGCCAACGCTCTGACTCACGCAGGAGACACATGTAAAATGCTGGATATCTGTCCTACACAAGCCTCACTGTAAATAAATAAGACTATGTGGGATGTCTCCCACAGCTTGCACCACATCACAGCTCCTCTTACACAAGAGATCTGTGGGCACAGCAGAGACACCAGCGTGCCCATCTGCACCTTCATCATCCTTTATCACAGGGCTGCTCACAGCTCTCCTCCTTGCAGGCAGCCAACAAAGGCAACACCAAATTGTCTGCTCAGCTCGGGCACTGAGCAGGCACAAACCATGTGAAACCATTCCTCTTCAGCAGGGCAGACAAAGCTCAGCTCAGCTCCCCTGGCAGGTTCACAGCCCTGTGTGCTCTGCTCAGGGGCAATGGGGACTCCTGCAGCACTGCCTCCAGAGAGCCGCACTGGGGAGAGCAGATGGGGACAGGAATGCCCTGGCTGGTGTCCCGTTCTCGGCTGGTTTTAATGGCCTGGAAAGGCTCGGGATGGCCTTGGGGCAGCCCGCGCTCCAAAGGACGAAAGGAGTCTTCAGGTTTTTTTGGTCTTCAGTGTTTATTAATTCTTATCTACAATATCTTCTCTTGGCCCGACAGAGGTCCGCACAGCAAGCCAGCCATGAGCACACTGACTGCCCTCGGGGCGGTCACTTATCTTTATACCCAAAACTACGTATAAGATATTTACCTTTTCTCCCCAATACCTTTCACCCTTATTGACAAGTGCACATTCCGTAAGAACCAATCTCAAATTGCCACCACCACCACAGAAGATGGACGACAAGAAGAAGAATAAGAAGGACAGGACACGCCCTGATTCCTCCATCTTGTCTCCCTAGAACCCCCCTGTACCGAGATTCTAAAACCTGTGTTTCACACTATAATTAATCTATCTCTTCACCATTTATCCCCGTGTGATCCTCCCATCCTCATACAGGTGTTGTCTCCCATGCAGGATCAAAGTCCAACCACCAAACACTTCCAGCAACGTTCCAGGACCTCCGAGCCCCCCAAGGGGGGTCTCGGTGAC
Organism: Melozone crissalis; assembly: GCF_028551555.1. NCBI lineage: Eukaryota > Metazoa > Chordata > Aves > Passeriformes > Passerellidae > Melozone > Melozone crissalis. Next base: position 5,597,918 of record NW_026535785.1, read on the forward strand.
TCTGCACATCAGGAATGTTGTGCTGAGTTCCCACAGCTGGTGAAGGAGGTGCCATCTGTGCCTGCAGCTGAAGCAGCAATCTGCACATGGAGCTCAAGCAGCCATGCCAACCAGCTGCTGGTGCTGAGTGCCACGGAGGGGCTCAGTCCCAGCCTGGGAGCATCCTCTCGGGTTGCTGTCGTTCATTGCTGCCCCGAGATGTGCAGGATGTCTCTGCTTCAGCCCGTGCGTCTGAAGAACGAGTCTGGACTCTTCACTTTTTGGTCTTGAGGTTGTTCATTAGTTCTTATCTATAAAATTTTCTTTCTGCCCAGCTGAGATCCGCTCAGCAAGGCAGCCACAGGCACTCTGTGTTGTCCTTTTATACTACAAACTACATATAACATATTTACACTTAATTCCTAATAACCTTCCCTTATGTTAGACAGTGCACTTCTACTCTAAACCAATCCCAAAGTGCCAACATCACTGCAGAAAATGGAGAACAAGAAGAAGAAGAAAGGCAAGACATGTCCAAGTTCCTCTATCTTGTCCCCATAACCCCCACACCAAAAATCCTAAAATCTACATTTTCACCCTGTGATATTTTTTATTATTATACTATTCGAACCTGTGTGACTTCCAGGTCCCCATACAAAGTTGGTAACTTGTTTCAAGGGTCAAAATCAAATCCCCAGGTGTTCTGGGCTGCATCCAGGGTCTCTGAGCCCCCGATGGGGTCCTCAGCAACTCTGGACACCCGTAGGGGTGCACTGAGTTCTGACACATCCCACCACAAGCAGAGCTCTTGTGCTGGGTCAATGCTGCTCAGAGATGAAGGGCTGGAGGTGTTCAATTCACCAACCAAAATTCATTTGGAAAGGGTCTCAGGGTGTGACTGAAAAGCCACTAAAGTGAGCAGTGTGACCTGCACTGGCTGTTCCCTGGAGGGGCTGGCTCACAAGAATTGGCCCCCTCCCTTCCAGACCCCTCTGGCTCACACTTTGTGTCTAATGTTTCAAAAGCTTCACATATTTTCAGAGTGTGTTCTCAGCTTTGGGAGGCGAATTGCTGGGAATTTGTTTCTATTATAGGTAATTTAAACCAACTATACAAATATGTGACCTTAGAAAACACTGGTGGATTTTGACGTATTTCAGATTGATGATAAGACTGTGCCTAAAAAAAGGCAAAACAAAAAAACAAAACAAAAAAAAGATTAAAAAATACCTCTTTCTGTTTATAAACTGCAGTTATGAGGCAAAAAAGCCCAAACTTGTCTTGTTGCATCCTTTGTTGACATACCAGTGCTGGACAGTGAAGGAAAATGGACTTGAAATAAAATCATGACCTTTTTTGTTTTTGAAGGGGGAATTCCCTTGGGAATATTTTTATTTTTCTAGAAGTCTGCTGCAGAAAATAAATGTACTTTATCTCTTTAATGATGGTTGTTGTGAAGCTCATAGAAGAGCAATTGCAAGCTACACTGCACCTTCAGAAAGTTGTACTTTAACGCACCAATTACTATTAATGAAACACTTGGAAAAAGATTTACAAAACCAGGCCATCTCTTTAATTATTAGCTGTGCATTTTTTCATTCAGTAATTTTCTTCCTGACCTCACTGATATTTTTGGGAAATCAGTTAATTCTGTTGAAATCTGTGGAGCTCCATTGGTTCATATAAACCTGCAAGGAAAAGTTTCTTCAGAAAAAAACAAAAAGCCACATTAAAATATATGTTAAAAAGTACTTAAAACATACCAGAAGAGCTTCATCTCCATTAAAGTTTACTTTTTGGTCCTTTATGATTTTCAAGTCTTTAGTAAGAACCAGATTCTGAAGTAAGATTAGAGCAGTGCATCAGTTTCCAATTGATTGCCTTACAGATGTTTAACAGGAAGTATGTTATCAATAGAGATTATTATCTCTATCAAAATATTCAGTGAATACTAATGTTATTCTTTTCTTATTTAAATATAAAGATCAAGCCAAGACCCTGCTTGCTTGAAGTCAAAAAACTCTACTATCAGTTGAGCAAACTGCTCCATGAATATTTTTAATAGCTTTTTAATTTTTTTTGGTTTTCATGCAGAATTCAGATGTGATTTCATGTCCTGTTCTAAGATCAGTATTTGTAGTGAGAACATTGTTGTCTCACATACACCTAGACCTGAAAACTAAAATACCCAGAAAGAGAACTTACTTCAAATTATCTTTCTTGAATTAATTAAATAGATAAAGAAATTTTTTTCTGAAAAAAATCTATTACCCTACAGCAGTTGGGAGTGAGATTGGTAAATAACAATGTATTTAAAAATGGTGTTAACAAAATACTTTTTAAGTCCAAACATGAGTGTTTGGCTACCAACATTTTCAATTAGTCCCAGCTATGTTTGGTGCAGCCATGAAATTAATCAGGAAAGAGCTATTGAGGACACATTTTCTTATGTTTTGCTCTAATTTTACTGGCCACATTTTGTGGCATTTTCCAGGCCACTGATGGTCAATAGACCAGACCTGATTAGCTCTACTTTAGAAGGTAAAAGTCTAAATAGCAAAACCCGGCTGAGCTCACCACGTATCTGACTTGGCCTCAGAACAAGCCAGCAGGGGCTTCTTCCTCTGTCACTTTGACTTGATTTTGCTAACAACTGCTTCAAATCTGAGCCAGTTTTGAAGGGGAAATAGAGGGAATAAGGAATCTTCAGAGAAGAAGATTGGTTCAGTGCCCCATTGATGGACTGAATCATAAACCCCCCCCTTAATCCATCAGATTTTGTCTCTGTGACTTTGCAGAGGGTGAGCCCAGGGAAACCCAGTCCTGGAGCACACCTGGGGAGAGAAAAGGAGTAGCCAGGGGATGAAATGGGTAGCCGGAATGTGATGTACCAAATGTGAGCACAACCTTGCCCTGTTTCATGAGGAGAGAGGAGAGGAGCCTCCAGCTGATGGCATGGGGGCCCTGCAGAGCCAGGAGTGGGCAAAAGGCACCGCTCTTTATTCCCTCAAGGACTCCACATGCCAGTCTGTGCAATCTGATTTGCAATCAATTGCAAGTGATTACACATTGTTTATCATCGATTGGCACAAGGAATCCTTGAGAGAATAATGAGCTGCAGCTGATGACAATCAGAGACTACTGTCTCATTGCAAGTTTGATTGCACATCCTTCCACTGGTGCAGTCGAGCACCCACCAGCTCCACAAAGCACCCCTGAAAATAAGTAATAAATAAATAAATAAATAAATAAATAAATAAATAAATAAATAAATAAAGGATGGCACCAGAAAGCAAAATATTAAAAGCCCTTCTGAAAAATGGAGGCTGAGTGGAAGCTCTTGAGTGTAATATCAGAAAGGTTAGCAGCATTAGAATGCTTTGGGCTAGAAACAAAATAAAAAGGTTTCAGTAGATCTTCCAGCTTTTCTTTTGACAAAATAAAATTGGGACAACAGGCAAACTTTTCTTTAAACAAGGAGGAGAAATTTTGGACCAAAGCATCTAAAGGAAATTTATTATTTTGAAATAAAGCCTCCAGCCAAGTTTGAAGTTTAGAAAGAAAGATGGACATTTTAAGACAATTTGCTAATACCTCCTGGTTATCAGAAACTGACCTGTTCTTCTCAACATGGGCTGTCTTTCTATCAGCAAATGCACAAAGAGCAAAAGTAAATTATTTTATGCTACTGGAGCTGTGAACTTTATCAATGCAGTGTACAGCTCTTTGCAAGTGAGACACCCTGGCCTCTCTGTTTTAGAAGAGCATCTAAAATTTCAGTAACCAGCAGATCTAGACCAATACTCTCATGAAGGGGAGCTCATCCCTGGCATTATGCTGGGGTTTAGGGACAGGGGCCATTAAGGATGGTGAATTCATTTTGTGCCTGGCATGGTGTGCAGGACAACCAATGCCTGTGACAGATCTGAAGTTAAAAATTTACTTAAAAGGTAGCAGCAAATGCAATCATGTCTTGTATCTGTCTCAGTGCCAATGATTATGGTGAAAAATGTACAGATCCCTTCATTAGGGATTTAAGTTTTGGAGGTTTACTTTCAAGTTTGGTCTTGAAAACTTTTTTGCTGTCCCAGCAGTGTCAGCAGGAACTTTGCCATTGCCTGTGCTGGAGCTGAGATTTTTGCCTGAGATGTTTGCCTTATCTGTAAATCAGCTCCATGAAAATAAAGCAAAATCATTGCTTTGGGATCTTGTGTTTCATGGAGCTATCTCATAGATCTCACTGCCTCCCTGGTGTCCACCACCTCCAGCATGGGTTCATTCCATGTGTAGGCCAACTTGTATGTTCTCCAGGATCTGTGACTCCTGTTTTTAGCATTTCAAACAACATGGATTCCAGCTGGGTTATCTCGTTTAGGAGATTATTCAAAAAAGCCTCACTATTGTGAAATATTTTGGAGTAACAATCATCTGGTGGCTGAATCAGGTGCCCAGAGACCTCAATAATTCTGTGAAAATGAGGAGGTATAAATTGTTTCTTTACATGCCAGAGAAACATCCAAGTGACCATGTTTCATTTAGGCCTTGTTTTCCATGGGTCTCCCCATACCAAGCTCCACCAGAGACCCTCTATGCAGCCCTGTGGGCCCTAAATAAAATCCTGACACTCTCATTTAACCTTCACCAAGCTGCCAGGCAGAGCAGAGCCCAGCTCACAGTCCAGTGTTAAATACACCCACAAACTCAGAACTGTCCAACAAAAGCCACCCAGCATGGCTTAGTCCTCTCCTTTGGTGAGAAATGTCGGGTAGAGCTGCACCAGCTTGTTAGCACAGAATACAACGTGCCTGGTCTCAAACTGTTAATCAATATCTCTATCTGAGAGGTGACATTTCAACAGCTGTGGAACGCTGGAGCCTCTTAGGATCTCTTTTTTTTTTTTTTTAAGTGTCAGATTATAAACTTCATAAATAAGTGATGAGCACACCTCTAACGACAGCACGTGTGTTTGTGCGTGCCGATGTCAGCACTTTTCTGGATGCAGGCACGGTGACCCTGGAAAAAATAGAATGTTCTGCTTTACACACCTGCCCTGTGCTGTAAAGTTTTGATTAAGCACTGACATACCCTGAGCCTTTAAACACCCCCAGACCCTGGAGGGGGGAATGGAATCACAGAAGCACAAGGCTGGAAGAGATCTGGAGGGGGTGACTGGTCCATCCTCCTGCCCCAAGGCCAGATTTAGGAAATCCCCAATCCACATCTCTGTTGAATTCATTCCCTAAAACCACCTTGAAATGGAACATCCACCACCTCTTCAGGCAATCTGTTTCTAATGTCCAAACTATCAAAGAGGATTTTCTAATATTTAATATTATAAACTTCCTGGAGTTTAACCATACAGAAAAATAACCAGGCAAATCGAGGCAAAAAATTGTTGGGAGAAAGAGATTGGTCTGGAAAAGGGAGTTGGATGAAGAAAAGAAATATGTTTAACTGGAAAATTTACTTGGAAGGAAGTGAATGTCAAGAGGAAAGGCCATGCAGAGGAGGACATGCAGCTCTCTGCACAAGGCTGTAAGAAAACTTTTCTTGGGGTAAGGAAGAGAGTCTCTGAGAGAAATAATTTTCCTTTTAATGTTTTTCCCTTTCCCTTTTTATGTTCTCTACACCTTCTTTCTTTTGCACATTTCCACGCTTCTCAGTATTCCACTTTCCAGCTGTACTGTAGGGATTTTTCTCCTTATAGTTAGAGGGTTTTTTCTTCTCTAGGTTTTATTGACCAAACAATGTATTAAATTGTCAGGATGCAGTATGCCCAGGGAATTTCTGAGGCCAAACCTGCACCAGTGACTGTAGATGAATGCATATTCCAGTACAAAAAAAATCAGACATCTTTCTCTGCTTGTACATATTAATACCTACTTACACATTGTGAAAAGCTCAGGAATGAAAATTTTTAACCAATCTTACATATTTCACATACAAAGTTGCTTTTGAAAGGCTTTTAATTTTCTTAGCCCTCCCAACACCTCCCTGAGATATTGGCAGTCCTTCTTTAAATGAAATGATAAGAGCAATGCAAGTGGATATAAAAGAAAAAATGAGAAATTAAATTAAATCAAAGAGGAAATTCTGCTAGAAAATATGTCTAAGTTTGTCATTATCAGGCTTGTGGTGCAAGACAGAAATAAAGTTTGTTTATGACTTTGACCTCTCAAATGTTGCAGTGACATTGTAATTTAATCATAAGCTAATAATTTACCAATTCTCTACTTTTGAGTAACAGAGAGCCATTGTGAGAACAGCAGTGAATTTTCAGCTCCACTTGTGTCTTCATCAAGGCTATAAAAACTTTTTACAAAAGACCACAAGAAAACCAGTGAGGTGATCACACACAATAGGAGAGCTGAAGTTATCAATACAGTAGTTTACAATAATTGTATTTGCAAATTGAACATCATTACAATAACAATAACTATAAAATCCTAAAAAGATACTTGATGCTCTTGAGTAATTACATGCAATTAATTTGTATCTAATTCCAGACTCTGGCACGCTCTAGCCCAGCCTTTCTCAGAAATACTTGCTGGCAATGAAAAAATAAGATGCTGCCCAGGCCACCTCTGCTGGGAAAGCTTTGTGTTACGCAAGAAGGGCTCAGATTTGGCAAAGAGAAACAGTGCATCTGCAGGGAAACCTCTGAGGGATCCCAGTTTGTCCCTTGCACAAGCGGTAACAGCATTTGTGAGATTATTCCTGTCAAGGTCTTTGGTTCCATCTCCTCAGGTCCCTTCTTCTGCTGCCCCACAGCAGCGTGGACACGATTATTGGCAGTGGCCAAAGCAAGGGCAGGGAGGAGAAGACCTTCTGCCATCTCAGCTGATGTTTTCCTTTCCCACGCTGGTGAGTGAGGAGCAGCAGAATTTGAGCCTCCCCTTCCCGGCCGGCGGAATGTTTGTCACCAAATTTTTTGTACTCCCACATCTTAATTGAAGAAAGGAACTAAGGATTATTTCTAGACCATGGCTCTACTTTTGGCTAGTTCTAGGGAGGGTTGTGCAGACCTCCAGAGACAAAGAAATCTAAACAAACAAAATAGAGGGAGAAAAGAAGAGTGTGGGGATTTCAGAGAATGCAAAGGTTTTAGAGTCCTAAAGTAAGAACAAATCAAAATGCAAGGGCTTGGTTTCATGAGCATATATTTTTGACAAATGTATATTATTCATTAATAATCTCTATGTCTTGGCACAAAGTTCTATGTTATATCTCACTATGGATATTGTTTTTCATCTACTTTGCTCTGTACGTGTTCAGTTTCAACTTTTAAAGGAAGAAAGGGATTGAGGCAGAGAACAGTGCAATGAGAAAGAGGGTAACAGACACTTTTGCTGCTTTGCTTCATGATACACTGACCTAGTGATGGCTGAGATGATCATCCATCAGTGTATATTGATTATTTTTTGAAAATTCAGTTAATTTTTTAAAATTAACTATCAGACACAAGGAAAAGTGATGTGTCTCTGTGAGCAGAGAGACATTCCAGGTGTATGAAAGGTGTGTGCTGCAAGATCCAGAATCACAAACATCAGTTGTTGTTTGCTGTTATTATAAACAGCCCCACACTTCTTTCCTCTTGGGCAAGAGTGTGTGTGTGTGTCTGTGTGTGTACACATATATGTAAATACACACATGTAGAGGTATGCAGATCATGTAAATAAAACCAATACCATCTACAAGCCTGGCTTTGATGTTAACTCAGTGAAACAAGGTGTTTTATTTGGAGTAGCTGGTGAATAAATATTGTTGCAGGCACCACATAACAAGCAAACTTGAAACTCCTCAGCGCTGCAGAGTTGAGGCTCTGTATAATTAGGTCAGTGTTATAGCTAAGGGGAGGAGGAGCCAGCCCTGAGTGATGCAAAATCCTGAACCTCTCAATTAGAGAGTTTTTTCTGTGGGGGTAACTGAGCATCACCTCTGTCTGATGTTGAGGGAGGTCTGGTCAATGTTTAAGGTTGTTCTGGAAGGATCTGTAAAAGACAAAGCTGTGACCTGTCATTCTTTGCTAGCTTGGAGAAAACTATCCAAAAGCTCTCCAGATGCAGAAATGACTGCCTGAGTGGAAGAAATGGTGGGTAGAGGGCAAATCTCCCTGAAAGAGAGAGCAGTGAACTGCAGCAGAACATTAGCTTGCAGGTTTTTACATTCTAGCATATGCATCAGCTGCTCCTGGGAAGGGTGACACTGAGAAAAGAAGTTGTAATTATTTGTTTTGGATATTAAGTTATGTGTTAAAGAGCACATGTGCCTTGGGACTTCTAGCTCTAACAGCTACTTAAGTTTCACTAAACGGAGTGAACAAATGAACCGAGTGAAAATGAGAAGGAAGCTTCTGACTCACATCCTCTCTCTCCTGACTGTAATAAGAAATGTCTTGAAAGCAAAATGTATTATTTTATGCTATCAATAAACTCCCCATTGAGTTTGTGACAGTTATTTACCTCCATCTGAATGTTAAGAAGGGGTTGGGGACAGAAAAACGCACAATTTTTTTTGAGATGTTTCAAAAATTTGGTTGTGTGAGGATCAGAATGAAGCTGTGCTAAAATGAAACAAAGTATAACCTGAGAGAACATTAGTGATAGCTGCATGACTAGGGATTTAACTTGGCAGGTCAGAGACCCAGACAAAAATCCCCAAACTTCTTGCAAAAGCTTTGTCTCAAAATTCATACCTTTTGGCCAAAAGTTGTGATTTTGACAAATCAGCTCTTTTCAGCGAAGGTATTTTAACCAGCTCACCAGCATGCTAATTTCCCCTCTTCTCATTCTCCACTTGACTTCCTCCAGTGTTTTGGGTTGCAATGCCAGAAGAGCAGCAGCAATCAATAGCCCAGAAAATTGTAGTATTGCATGTCGCTGTAATGGCTCGAACGCTGGAATCTGTGTTCACTCCTTATCTGGCTCTGACGATGCCTCCTGATTGGAAAAGAGGGGCACTTGCAACAAAGCTCCTCTGAAATTATCCTCCCAATGTGTGCAGGAGGCAGCTGGGAACCTTGTGATAACAAGCCAGTCAATCTTCACTTTCTCATTGTCTCTGTTCAGGTGAGTCCATCACCTGCCCAGGGGATTTGGCAGAGGAGCTTTCCTGCACTTGGCTCTAGAAAAGAAGGCAAGAGGGACAGGGTTCTTCTTCTGGGTTAGGAAACTATTGCCCCACATTGTCTGAGGGATTTTTAAGTCCCATCCATTTATTCTGTGAGATGGAAAATATTGAAATGTGATTACAATGAAATGTGAATACATGTGGAATGCACAAGGACTGTGTTGATTATGGCTCTTTGTATTTTCCTGTCAAGTCTTGCAGATGCAATGGAGTTTATGGTGGAGCTCTCTCTCTGAATAAGAGCTCTCCACATCTCTGTCTCCTGAACTATTTTATTCCCTGGTTTCCAGTTCTGTAATATCCAAAAAGTGCAGTAAATTGTGCTGCTAATCTCCCTTACATTTCACCTAGCTCTTGTGGATGAACAGCACAGGGTGTTGGGGAATGAGGCTCCAGCTCAGGGGGTTCAGAAAGATTGCTAATCAAGAGAAGTGGATTTTCTGTGAGGGAAACAAGGAATTTGACGGGGCAAGGAAAATAGTTGAGTTTTGGCTGTATTTCCAATGTTATGTGAGCAGCAAATGCACAGAGAAGGCTGTTTAGGGGATTCTTGGTGGAACAGAGTCATGCCACTTATTCCTGTGGGTAAATTGGGGACATAACCAGCCTGTTAGCAAAAGGGGCATGTATTGTTTAAAAGTTTCTTTGTTCTTCCTCTGTTCTTGTCCCCTTAGGTTTCATGAGTGATGAAAAAGTTATTCTGATAAACTTAACAGGAAGAGAGATAGAAATCTGATTTATTTGCTTTCTATACTGCTTTGAGAAGTGTTTTGTGGTGGTTGAATAGGTTCAGTGGTAGAAGTCCTTACAATTCTTCTCCTTTGCCTTGTGTTCTCTAAAGTTTTGGGGAAGGAGCATGATGCAAATGCAGTTTTTGCTGTCCCTGTCTCTGACAGCTCTCTGGAGGAGGTGCAGGCAGCTGTTTAGGCACTGTTCAGTACTTTTCAACAGTAAAACCCCCTTCAGTAAAACCCAGGCCAGGGTTCTGGGCTTCCTTCAGTGGCAGAGATGGAAGATGTCTCCAACCAGATCCCCCAAACGTGTGTGTGTGTGTTTTCCCATCCCCAGCCAATGCCAAGTTTCCTCTAGAGCTCACAATGGATGCCTGTGGGCTGAGGACATCACTCATGGTGTGATGTCACCAGGGCAACCTTCCGAGAGCCAGAATGAAAATCTGGTGAGGTCAGATTAAATCATATGCTGTGCCTTCAATAAAGCACATTTTCTTTACCCCAAATTAGTCTTGGGAGATGACAATGAATTCCTTTGATACAAATGAAGAAGGAGCAACTTCTGCTGTATACTTTTGTAGGAGCTGGTTTTAATTCTTCTTTTTTTTTTTAATCTGCAAGAATCCCTCCTGTGTGTGCTGCTCTCATTACATACAGAGCTGTTCACCCAGAATAGTTGAGATATAGCATTTTAAAGCCTGCAATCGGTGTTTTTTCTCTTCAAGTGGGTGTTAACAGAAGGTTACAATTATACATACATTTTAATATGTAACCCTCTATTGTAAACAATTCACTCTTAATATGTCTGGCTTTTGTTTGCTATGAAGTTATACATTATATCTGGATAAATGATTCACTTGGCTGTATAGTAGTTTCTCCATATAGGTACAATCTCACTCCAGTCATCCTAGATTATTTTTTAACATAATCTAATTTAAAAAGAAAACCTCCTCCCTGTTTATAAAAATATTATTTGTTCCTGGCTTTCATACATATATTTGGAGGAAAGAAATGAGTGATACTGAATAATGACTAGCACTCAGTCTCTCTAACCACAAATTATGCACCTCTATTTGCAGTTTATTCTAAATGCTCATTGTTGTTGGGGTTTCTCTTTGTGTGTTCTCTCATCTTGCTGTGCATATTCATGCTCACAGCTCCCCTGAATCCATATGCAGGAATACAAGTACCTGAGCTGGATTGTGGAGTGTGAGCTCCTGTGAAGGCACAGACACTTCTGTGGTTGCCCTGAGATTGGGTTTAGACACAAAAACCAGTGGGTGGAGAAATACAAAGACCAAATATTGCACCACCCCAGCACGACAGTCTGTATAGAAATGGGGGCATAAGCATCTGCTGTTGATATTGGAGCACAGCAGAAATAGGGAGGAATTGTTTCTGTGCTGTCTCAGAAGGGAAGATCTTCCTCCCTCTTCTTTCTTGGGGTGTGTCCTTGAGATACCATCTAGCTCTGAGAGGGAGAACACACAATCTCATCTATAAATAACAAATATTTCTGTAGCATAAACGCAGATGCCTATCTGAATAGGATCTCTCTTACAACAAGTTTATTATGTGGCAATGTAGGAGAGGAACCTCTGGATGGAAACACTGGAAAACACTTCTCCTCCCACTAGAGGAAAGCCCTTGCTCAAGATGCTCTGGATGCCAGGTTAGGGCAATGACAGCAATGGGCTGTGGGGGTTATCCCACTCAACCCTTTGTGTTTCCTCAGTGTTGAGGAGTGCTCTAAAATCTGTGCTCTCAGTGTCCCCACAGAAGCAGCAAAGAAATGGGGATAAACCCTCCCTGGCTTTTGTACTCCTGCATTTTTGTCACTGATGACAGGGAAAATGGCACCAAAATGTTGAAGTTTCTTGCTGAGGATCCAGATCCAGGGGCTACAGATCTAGGTTTTAGTTTGCTTAGTTAGAGAAGAGCACAGTTTCTAACCCATAGGTTTTTCCTTTCGCAGACTGTAGAAATAAATGTGCTTTAAGAAGTCAGCTCCTTGGACATCCGTGGGTTGGATCATGCAGATGGATGGTCCTGAACAGCTTCACATTCTGGTGCCTGCATTCATGATTTCTTGATCTATGGAGTAACTGCTCCAGAGAAGATCCAAGCTGGGTGAGAGGAAGAGGAGCAGCATCAGACAGAATCCTGTCTCCCCCAAAATCATCATTCCTCAGATAACAGCTCCCACTAGTGCAGCCTCCCACGTTCCCCGTTCCCCCAGAAATAACGTTGTGAACTATGAAATAAATCAGTTCTGATTAATGGTATTCTCTGGTCAACCATAGATCTAATACGTACAGAACCAGAAACTCTGAATACAGAGGTTTATCACTCATGAAGAGGGAAATGCAGCTCTTCCTTCCCAGACAATGCAAAGGACCATTTTTTCAATGTTAATTCTCTATGTTGAGGTTTTGCACAGGTATTAATTAACTTTAATACACACTTCATACATAGTTACTACTCTACTCTCTGTTCTTTCTAAGCAAGAAAAATAATATTTTCCAACTCTATCCTCTCAGAAGATTGCAGGCCCAACATAATATTATGAAATGGAGAGGACTGTCTCTATTTTTTACCCAGAAATAATGTATAATGTGCTGAAGTCCAAAACCAAATGAGTTGATGGCATGGAAATGGTAGGCAATCCATTGCATTAATGATCACCACTGGCTCCAGTTAGGCAATTCCAGCATGGAAAGACTCCAGGCAGCTCTGGAGTCCAAATGAGGAGTTTGTCAGCTTGGGAAATACAAGCATGGGAGTTTATGGGACTGAGATGACCTTTCATGTGAGCAGAGGGTGGTTAAGAGATGAGTGTGCAGGCTCTGCATTGACTTTATCTTCCATCTGGCTTCCCTGCTGAGGAACATCAACCTCCTGTGCATAACATGAGCTCTGCCCTGATGCTCCTGTGCCTCCAGCTAAAAAGCCAAGGTTTCAACTGGTTTGGGACTGTCATAGGTGGATGATAGACATGTTAAGTTGCTGTTTAGGGTGAAAGAAACCAGGGAAAATGAGGCTGTACAGCTAAAGATCTGCAGTTCACTAGAGCTGAGCACACACAGGCGTGGCCAGGCAGAAGGTGTGTGGATGGGGAAACAAATCCCAGAATGAGTGGCTTGAAAAGGACCAAGGGCAGAGAGGTGACTTAAACACAGCCACAGAAACATGGACAGGAATGGTGAGTGCAGCTTCCTTGTGTGCTAAACTGACACAGTCTCCTCGTGAGAATTTTCAAAATGTACTGAAAGTTTTCTGTTCTTAAACAAAGGAAAAAATACTGCAAACAAAATAAGAGCTTTGTTTTTTAACCTTTATGTTAAATGCATTAAAAATGAACCTTTCAATATTTATTTTCACTGGGAAAATGGGTAAATTAGATGGTGAGTGAGAAACCAGGAGCACTAACCTGGCTTCTTCCCCTGTCAGTCTGGTTCAGTGAGAGCAACATGGGGCTTTGCATTGATGAAAGTGAAGCCACTTATTTGGGAGAGTTGAATAAACAAGTTTACCTGCATCTGTACCTCGAGTTCCTCCCTCTAAGGCCCATGCACATTCTTACCCTGCTTTTCATAGCCTCAACAGATAAAATGAACTGTAATTACACCTCAAAGATGTTTCTTTCCTCTCATGGATGCTGTGTTGGGCAGCAAGCCCTAACAGCCTGGCTCCTTACCATGCTACTCCACTATTACACTTTGATATAATCCATTGGACCAGTGGTCTCAGGAGCTGGAGTAAGGGAACAAAATTATTTCATCACAGAATATGAAAATCTTTTGAACTCCCTTATGCTGCTGTTAACCGAGTTGCTGCCTCCAGTCTAGTAGTTTCCATTTTCTGAAGACATCCAAAAATCCTCTGCAATTTTTAATTGGCTTTCAGGAATATTTCATAGAATGGTTTGGGTTGGAAGAAACAGTAAAGATCACCTAGTTCCAATCCCCTCTCAATTTCACTTGTTAAAATTGAGAACAAGTCAAAATTCTCTCCCAAGGTGGGAACCCTGAAGTGCTCATTTCCTGAAAAGTTCAGCTTTACTAATCACAATCAGACACTCCCCAACACAACAGGTCCTCCTGGGCTTGTAACAGCCTTCTCAGAAATCTCACTTCCCATCTCCTGTGATAATATTATCTTGATGGTGGCTTTGAGTCATTTTTGTGGATATTTACATGGTATCTGCTGAAGTTCGTCTTGCATTTAAGAGCCTCAACCAAAGTCCAGTGAGAGATTTTCCACTCTCTTCAAAAAGAGCAAGATAAGGCACTTGAAAAGATCATTCATTTAGAGAAAATAAGTTCTCTTTGCAAGTAGTTACATGCTGCTGGGCTTGAATCTTTGCTAAAGGGATTGCAGGCTCTATAGTGTGTGTGAGTCATGCTGGTGAATCAGAGTTTTCCCTGGTTTTCAAACTGTGGTTTTCTTTGTAATAAAGCATACATTGTATTTTCACAGCCAAGGCTCCACCATCACATCCCTCTCACAGATGTACATGCTAAATTGGAGAAGCTATCCGTGGGCTTAAGTATCTCACACAAATAAAAGGGGAATTACCAGAATTACACACTTTTGTTTGTTTGTTTGTTTCCAAATTGGATCTTTTTTAAGGTGCAACATAAGTTTCTTGCAATGGTTTCAAAATACAGGACCAGTTAAACTGCTCTGTATTTTGGGCAGGAGTCAGGCATTTCTGTCAGCTAAGTTACCTTCTGTAAATCTTCTCTGGGGATAAAAATGCACCCATTTTTCCAGGGAGTAACTCACTGCTACTCTGTGATGAGTGTTGAGCTCAACAAAAAACATATGATATACTGCATGGTGCTAATTATCAGATATTTTGGTGTTCTTTCTGCATCCCTCCCTCTACAATATTAATCCTCTAGGCATTTCTGTTGTGGAAATTGTCTTGAAACCGTAAAAACAAATGCTGTTTAGGATGTTGGGCTCAGGTGCCTGGTGAGTGTAAATCAGCTCTGACTGGAGTGTATTTATATTGCTATCCAGACTGTTACCATCTTCTTACCAGACGACCTGAGACCTGCTCCCAGAGGAAATGAGAGCCTCTCACCATGGACTCTCCAGATAATCATTGATGGGAGCTGAACCAGATGTACCTCTAGGTCCTTTCACTGATGGACACTGTGATACATCGAGTTAGCGACACAGAATTAGATCACACCAGATTAAAAATTTTCAAAAGACCCAATTGCCTTAGTCATTAGCAAGAAAAAGGAGAACAGAAATAGAGGAGAGAAAGATCTGAAAAGATTTTTGAACAACAGTTTTTAGGGTGTTTGATTTACTATTCAAGTGTGCACAGCTGCTGCTCGGGGGGGAAACGGCACCATGCCA
The DNA here is from genome assembly GCF_028551555.1 of Melozone crissalis. NCBI lineage: Eukaryota > Metazoa > Chordata > Aves > Passeriformes > Passerellidae > Melozone > Melozone crissalis. The sequence goes on from NW_026535785.1 coordinate 5,613,133, forward strand.
AGGAGGAGAGACAAGGGAAGAACAGTAATGAGAGAGGAGAAGACTGTTTGCAGGCTGGACTGTTAAATGAGCTTGGAAAAAGTCCCCTCATTCCCCTCTCCGTATAAAAAGTTGTCTCTTTCAGTGCCCCAGTAGCTCATAGAAATGCCACTTCAGCATTGTTGATGCCATGAGCTGATGGCAGGACCAGAACCCATCCTTCATCCCTCCAGCCTGGTTTTCCTCAGGGACAACATTAGCTGCAATAGAAGCTCCTTTATTGGTGGCATCTCCCTTGTGCTCTCCCTCTCACATGTTCAAACAATCAGCTTGAGTGGGAGATGTATAATTATTCATTTTGGTGAAACAGCAGCAGTCAACACTGCTTGTCCACAGCAATTCCAGCTCTCGGTGTGGCAGCAGCACCATCACACAGGATGCCACAAAGCTGCAGCACCCAACAGCTGATGGGAGCAGCCCAGGTATGGATCAGAAACCCTTCCTAAACTGATCAAAGCAGCCATTTCCTTACTTTTCAACAAGGTGAAGGATGTCTCCCTTTGGACCCAGAGATTTGTCATCATCCTAGCACTGCTGTGCTTGTACAGACACTGATGGACTCAGTGTAATGGCATTGATTGTTCCACTCAGGTGACACTCCTACAGCATGGCTGCTCATCCTGCTGCCCTGCCACCTTCTCTCTGCTTCCTTTGGTGCTGTTTTTGCTGTTCCACCTCCTTTCTTTGCCCATGTTTTGCACTGCCAGAAGGTTTCAACACCACTCTGCTCTTGCTATAAGGTACAAGGGCACAGGCAGCAGGGGCAGGTGCCTGTCACTGGAAGGGGTTTGACCCAAATTTTCATCTGCTCCACACTGACCAGTGCTCAGCAAGGCTCTGTGTTACTGGTTTGGATTACTCTGTTTATGAGAATCTCGCTTTTGGTGATTAATGCCTGTGCATTGTACAAGAGTGGCTTCAAATTTCTCTTTGAAACACGGCTCTGGAAATGCTGCCAGATGATATTTATTCCCAGGCAAACGGTTCCTTTTCTATGGAAAATGGGAATGCTTTGGTGGTTGCAAAAGACCCTAATATGGTACAAATTATCATCTTATTTACAAACACAGCCTCTTTGTTCCAGTAAGAGGTAAGAATAAACTGTTCAAACACTGGCCTGTTCAAGCTTACCATAAACGAAGCAGGCACTGCCCTCCCAAGTGACCAGTTCAAATGATTCACCAAACCAGCTATTGAATTCCACAGCCAGGGCTCTGGACACAACATCTGCTTCTGCCTAGGCTCTGCTGGTCACAGCCCTCTGATCCTCCAGCACTCACTTGGGAGCAGGCTTGGATGAGCTGGAACTACTTCAGTCTGAATTAACAAGATATGGGGGTATTTTTCCCTCCCTGTGGTATGGTCACAATTTCTTTTACCTTTTAGAAAAGAAAATGGTTTAAGGAGACATTTATTTAATTCCTAGTCCTGCTGGATTTTTGAGATTCAATTTATCGTGCTCAGTGGTCATGACAAACACACTGTATCCGAGTGCAGGGAGAATTATTTGAATGCAGATTGACATGAAGGAAAAATTTTCAGAGGAGCTTATGTGACTAAGGTGTACAAATCCCATTGACTTTGAAGTTTCTACCTAATATCTTTCTAATGATCTTAAGAGTCCAGTTGTCTGGTTTACTAATTATGAAACCAATTTTCAAAAGCGTCTGTCAGACTTTTTCAAATGGGACTTAAATTCTGAAGTCACTAAAGAACTGCAGCTTGTGTGTTAGTGGGAGCCTAGGTTTTAATTGAACTCAGAAATACATCAATGTGATTAACAGACAGGTAGACTGAGAAACTGTGTGTTAGGACCTTGATTTCACCCGGCTGCCTGCTCAGGTGGTGTTGGTGTGTGTCTGGTGGTGTCTGTGGGCACACAGCCCAAACCAAATCACCTATGGCACATCTCACTGCCATCCAAACCACTCTGCTGTAGTCTCATCTTTCTCACAGTTTGTATGTTTGTTTAAGTTGCTGTAATTGTAAAAACAATTTAATCTTAATTCCTTGTCAATTAAAATATTACTTTGATAAAATTTTGCTTTTCTTTGCCATCATTCTACCAGTGGTAGAAGATAATCTCGAGCTTTTATTCTATACAGTTTCTAAAGACTCATATAAAATGAGGCCCTTTCACCTCACTTCCTTTTGAAAATCATTGCTTGGTGTAATATTGGTAACCATTTGCCAATTTTACACATTTTCATGCAGAATGTTTTTTTTTAAATTGGATTTCATTCTCTGTCTCGCTCTTCTTGAGTGACCCCCTTTTCTTTGAAGTTGTACAAATTCAAATCCCACTTTGTCACTTGCTGAGTGTAGCAGGATCAATGGTTAAATATGTCCTTGGAATCAAGTCTCTTGAGACTTTTACCCACTAATGTTGTTCCTGCAGAGATTCCTCAAATTTATTGAGGTACTGATGCCAGTATTTGAGTAGATGCATGTTTTGGCTGACACTTTCATCCACAGCAAAGTACCCCTAAAGCCCCAAACTGCTCTCACTGTGACTGTTCTGGGGAAGTTTGAGTACAGATGTTTTAGAGCAGTCTTATTTTTTTTTTGGCTTGTTTAAAAACCTTCTGTGTAGATGCATCTGCGTTGCAATCAATGTGTGGTCGTTTGGCTGGTTATCCTTTCCAATAGAGCAATTCAGCTGCTCTGACTGATCTACTGATTTCAAATGGCCAACATGACATTAAAGGGCGAGTCTCTTTGTGAGGTCATCATTCTATATCTGGCATTTAGAAAAGAAACAGTCTTCTTAATAAATTTGTGGGTTTGGATTTGATTTTCTTTCCATTTCCAGTGTGACACAATTTTTTTTGCAATTTTTATAAATAGCACAGCGGACTGAATGAAAATTTTGATCCATGCTTTGGTGTTTCATTCAAAAACACAGGCTGCTGTTCATTATTTTATGTATATAATCCTGGACACACACACACATACACACCCTTCCCAAACAGAAACTCCTGATATTGACACATGGGATTTCCTAGGGTGACATTTGTTTTCCTCAGAAGTTACTCATCCTCCTTTTTTAAATGCTGACAGGTGATTACAGACATTATCCTCTTTGAAAATTCCCTGAATTCTTGGAAATGAACTGGTAACCAGTATAGCATTTTCGTTTTCTGTAGCACTGATATCAAATTCATCAGAACAATCCAAACACTGATTAAGACAAAGTATTAGTTGATTTTGGTTGAGTCATCCTTTGTTTTTATCCCTTTCCTATCCGGTATCTCAATCTCATAATTGCTTTTAAATGTCACACATGGTACCAGAACTGAAACACTGTTTGAAATAAAACATGACCAATTATTTGCTTATTTACTACTAAATGAACATTGTCAAATTAAAACATCTTATTTTCCACATGTAGTAAATCTGAAGGGAAAGCAAACTAAGGGAAATGGTCCAAATTCCTTTTCTGCAGGGATTTCTGAAAAGAAATAATTTCAAATTATGTGAAATATGCATTTTTTTCCAACAAAAGACACAAAGACATTCTACGATGTAGGGAGTGTTGTTAGTATGCAGCAATAGAGCTGAGTGTGTCCTTTCATCTGTGATTTCTAACTGGTTTCCCAACTCTTTGTTTTGGAACTGGGTTACCACCTTCACATTCAAGGCTTTTCTGCAAAGATTTGGGTTCTTCAGCCTGTGGACCAGTCCCTCAGTGGCCTGGGGGGGGAAATATTGTGGAAAATATTTGGACTAAATAAATGGACTAAATAGTTTATTGGTTCAGCACAAAGCAGAAGAGGATAGTTGAAATTTATGTGTCTCCTTGCAAGATTTTGGGTAGGGCTGAAGCTTGAAAATTAGGGGAAAAAACCATCAGTCTTTAAAGTTATCAAAATTTTTAATCACAGTCTGGCAGATCCATACTGGGAGCTATGAGATACCACAACCAGAGTGATCTGCACTGGATTCAGATGAACTTCCCAAACAAACCCACTCCCACAGGATCACCTTGCAAGGACCAAACTGTGAAAACTCCTTTTGGCTGCCCAGGCTGAGTGAGCCAGTGGTTGAGCTCTCCTTGGGACAGCTGTGAAGCCACAAAACAAACCTCAGCGGCTTCCAGGGGCAGCAGAATTGCAGAGGGACTTCTTGAAGTGCTTCAATGCATCTGAGCTCACCAGCAGCCCTTGTATAAGGGAGCATGAGGCTGTTCAAGGGAGTTTAACAGTGTAGAATGAACCCCACATTAAACCAGACAGCAGCCACACAAGCCTGCTTCATTGCAACTCGGCTGCACAACCTTCCCCATATAATAGGTATCATTCTCTGGGTAGGGAAACCCTTCCCATAAATGCTGTTAATCTCATTCTAACCATACTTTTGCAAATACAATGACATGGTCAATGGTCCCTCTGAGACCACATTTCCCAATAATGAGGGAAATGGTATTTACAGGAAGGACTTAAATATTTCTTTTGTACTGGAGCATGCATTTTTGCATGGAGTGTATGAACCCCCTAATACAGCTATGACTAATGCACCCATCTAATTAAATTTTTACAGCATTCCAGCGTGTCAATGTCAAATATTTGCATCCAGTTACCCCCCTCATAACACTGTCAAATAAACTTCTGCTTTTTGTATTTAGTGTCTGCTTCCCTCCTTCCTCACCATGTGAAATCAAGGCATCATCATCATCTTCATGAGGACAGGAGAACTGCCTCCTGCTTCCTCTTGTCCCAGCAGTGACCCCATAGCTTTAACTTGCCATTTCAGATATGCAGTTCTGCAGGAGGATCCCATGCACTGTTATTCAATGCAAAGATTAGAATTTGGAGTTATAAGATTACACGCATTTGCAAACAAAAGGAAACAAAACATGTATAAAACTTTATTCGTTTCATTTGCTGTTTTCTTTCCCTGCAGAAAAGTGAGGCTTTCCCACTAACCAGATAGCTGCTTGGAAACAATTTGGGCACAGATAAAACAGGAAAACAACAAGCTTAAGGCTGGTAACTGTTAGGACATCAAAGCCAGGTGAAAAGGTCTATAAGGCACCTCTAGGTTATATCCCTCTAAATAACAAAAAGGTTTATGGGGATAAAGTGGGATTACTCCCCCAAATCAGATATCACCAGAAAAATACAGACATTGTTTAGATCAGTCTGTTTAATCTTTCCTTACAACACAGGCAGTTCATCATGCAATCTCCCTGAATCCCTAGGTAAGCACGAAGTTGTTGCCTTTAATTAGTCTGCAAGTTATAGTTTAAATGCAGTGGCCTGACATCTCAATTAGGTATGCAAGATAAGATCCCAATAAATGATTTCTCAAGTCTAATATTCTGCAGTGGGGCCTTCTGGGGTGCCAACACAATGGGTGTTCTCCTGCCCATGCAGCAGATGCAAACAGGGCCATTCACAGGGCTCTGTTGTAAAGGAGCACTGCATAGTGCTTTAATCCCTTAGTTTAAATGCTTTTTATTTGAACAGGTTCTAGAAAAGAACCCTTCATTAGTATCATGAGGAGCAGGCTGGGGCCAGGCCCATTAGCTGCCTCATGGCTGTAGATATGGTTGGATCTACATGACAATCAAACATTGTTTGGGGGAGTTTATCAATCAACTGCAAATGAGCATTTCGAGTTCAAAAGTTTCTTCAGCATCAGATTTGCAGTAAACCAAGAGGAAAACCAGGACTTCCAGTGATGCCCATTCCCTCCTCCTCATGGAGAAAATCACAGACCAGGTTTTGGTACAGACCTGAGCTCTATGCCTCAAGGTTTGTGTTTTGCTGTTAGAGAATTTGGGACATTTGTTTTTCTCAAAAATGTTGAGCCTTTGACACAATAAAACCACCAAGCAGTGACAAAGACACCTGTAAGTATGATGGGGCATCTCACAGGAGAAATTCAGAAAAATGTAATCCAAGAAATTATTGCAAACAAGTCAAGCTTGTTCTGAGACTGAAGTATCTTTTCCCTTGGACTACAAAATAAGGTTTAGGCTATGTGTAAAGAGATTAAGATGGAGTAAAACAGTTCCTAAATTCAGGGTGCTGAGTAATCCTGACTTTGGTGCACAGATCTCCAGGGGAAGTGTCTGCAAAATGCTCAGAGCCCAAAAAAGGGATTCACACAGATGGGGATGGTCGGCAGGGGACTGCCTTAGTGGTCTTACAAGGAAAGACAAGTGAAGGTCTGGATTTTTAAAAGATTTGGGGGCCTTTCTCAGAACTAAGCAGAGATCTTTCCTTTTTCAAAAAATCCTGGTTGCATATCTTCCAAGGACATTTGAAACCTGAATCTTTCCCCTAAAAGCGGAGAAAGGAAAGCTCCTCTCTGCCCTGAAATGCAGCAGTAGGGAAGGTGGAACCAGCCTGGCACGCTGAGGGCACCGCTTTCCTCCTGACCTGCTCCTCAAGGCGTTCAGACCCACAGCTCTCACCTTGCTCTGCTGAGATTCCTCCCTGCACCCCGGCAGGACTCGAGTCATTTACTGCCCTCCCCGTGCTCCCCTTCGCACACAGCACTGAGCCTGCAGAGAGGAGCAAACCCGTGCCAGCACCCCAGCAGGTTTTAGCCTGCTCCAAGATAAGGAGGGGGAAGCACAGGGGCTCTAAACTGGCGCATGAAAAACCCAAATGCTATCTGAATTTCTCATTTGGTGATTAGGTGGTTGAGAGAGAGAACCCGCGCTGCCGTGTCAGTGGGTAAGCACTAAGCTGGTTCAAACAAACAAGGGCTTTTCAGCAGGGGCTTACTCATAAAAAATTTCATATCTCATTAACCAGTTGATTCTGCAAACCTCCCCCACCCGTTAATTTTTTCCCCCATCTCTTTCCCTTGGCATGCTTCCTATTTCTCACAGAAGCAGCTGCACACAGTTGAATAGTAAATCAAACACCCCTAAAAACTGTTGTTTTAATACAATGTCTAAGATTTCCCAATTCTCTTTTTGCCCCTTATTTTTCTTGATAACCATTCTGGCTCATATTTGTCTGGTAGTAAAATAACTAAATCTGGTAGCGAAAGCCTGACCTGTATTTTTATTTTTTGTAGAAATTATTGGGTAGGTTAGTAAGTGAAAAGCAAGTAATCCACAAGCAGTTTAGATAAGAGGATATTACAGGCTTGTGTTGTTAAGTGGTATTAAATACATTTTTTAAATTACATTTCAGTAGCAAATGACTTTTCTCATCAGACTCTCTTGTGGCAGAGCTATTTCTTTCTTCATCGTGGTTATAAGTCTTTGGAGAAATCAGTGTATGCATCCCCCGCAGCCTTCATTTCATCCTCTCCCTGGGCCGTGCCATCTGGCAGTGTCATCTTTCTCTAAGACTTCAGGTGCCTCTGTTGGCTTGAAAAACCTCCTGAAAGCAGGCTGAGTTCACCACGTCTGAAGAGACATCCTCTCCAGGACGAAAGCACCTTCAAGAGTTCCTGGAGGTGTTTGGAAGGTTCCCAGCCTGTGGTGCAGCATCAGAGGTGGTTGCCTGGCTCCAGGAGGGGTGAATGGATCCCCCCTGGCAAGGCTGCAGCTCTTTGAAGCAGATTGTTCAGAGTAATCAAGTGCTCAATCTGCTGAAGGAGTTATTGAACTTTTGTTATCTCTGACTTGGCTTGTCTAGTGTGGGATGTGCAACTTCTGGGTCGGTGCTCACTTCCCTGATTACACACAATACTGGGTTTTTTCAGTTTTGTTTTAATCTGGGCTGTGCAGGGGAGCCAGCCAATGGTGAATCCATCTCAGTGACATGCTGTCTGTTATGAGTTAGGAGGGGAGATGTTTTGATAATTCCTGTGATGTGCAGACCACAGATGACACCACTCACTACCAGGGACACCACCAGAGCACTAGTGGGGGAAATGCCCTTCCCTAAAAAGCAGCCTTTGTGTTCTGTTCTCCTGGAGAGGGGACTGTGAACACTGCTGAAGGCATAGGCAGGGGTCACCCAGCAATCACATCTTGGGCAAGCAGCTTTTTCCAATAAGCCTCCAAGAGCAGACTCCTTAATGGAGTCTCCATGCTGCTATCAGTGAAGGCAAAGTCAAGACCACATCCTTGACTCCAGCCATTCTGAAAAAAGAGACAGATAACAAGACAGAGAGAGGGAACACCAGCCTTAGAATGGGTCCTCTCAGAGCTCATCCCTCAGAGCTGAACATGGCCATGGCCACGGGGAGAGCAGAACTCCTGCCATTCGTTGTTTGTTTGCCTCTGTGAGACAGCTCTGGTGAGGTTAGACAGAAGTTCCCAGTGCTCACTAGAAGCAAAAATCTTCTGCATGATTACTTGGAGTCCTCTCTGTTTTTCTGTATCCCCTGGTGGAAGCTGGGAACCCTTAAGGGGAGCTGGACCAGCTCTGGGAACAGAAAGAAGATGTGGAAATGCATCAGAAACCTCCTGGCTGCCCACTTCTCTCTTTTCAGAGAAAGGAATCTGGGGAAATCACTACTACTATCTCTCTTTGTGCTCCTGCTCCCTTCTTGTGGGACATTGTGTTTCTTGTGGCTTTTGGTCTTTTGAAGTTCAGTTTGTTATACAGTCTTGGTGAGTGCTTTGTGGCTTGTGGTGGTGTGTAGGCGAAGAAAAAGGACAGAGCTGTGCCGAGGGCAGTTTGGTCTCTGTTGGTAGAACCTGCTGCTAAAATCAAAGCCTGTTTCCTAAGCCATCCTTAAAAACCACTCCAGCAAGCTCTGCTCCCTGCTGCTCAATGCCCCTGCCTTCTGAAGCCACACCACCCGTGCTTGTTTTGGCAGATTCTCACTCTCCTTCCTCCGCCTTTCCCTGCTGAAGCCTTAACTCCAGCGCCTCCTCCCATGGTCCCATGCACTGCACTGCTTTCTGCTGGCCTGGCAATAAAAATGGGGCTGGGAAAGGTCTGCAGATCTCACTGGGCTAAATATCTGTTCTGTGGGGCTGGGAAAGGTCTGCAGACCTCACTGGGCAAAAATCTGTTCTGTGGAATTGGGCTGAGCAACCAGCCCTGAAGTACATGTGTTAACAGTGTTCAGCACTGGAGCCAGCATTAATGATTTGTGGACAGACCATAGCGCTCCAGCTAACCAGATTAATGCCTCACCTGGTACACAAACCCTGTGCAGCTGTCAAGTTGCACACTGTCCCCAAAAGACTGTGACAACCACTCTAGAGCCATTACCACCTAACTAGCAAATAAATATTTGGGCACGCAGACTCATTTGGAAATGTGGATTATTTCCTGAGTGGCTGCAATGGCTCCTCTAGGTAAACACTAGCTCAGGGCAGTCTCTGCAGCCGAGTTTTGACCCAGTGGACCTTGGCTGGCAGGCAGGAGTGTGTGCCTGGGCAGCGAGCCCCAGGCTGGGAGCAACGTCGTGTTTCATCACATAATGTGTCTTCCCCATCCCACCCCACTCCTTTTTTCCTTTACATTTCTCTGCAGAGGAGACCATGGTATTTTTCCAAACAAGGAACTGGCAATAAAAGTGTTTTTAAAATGTGTTTGAGTTTAAAATTTGAGTTTTTCTAATGAAGCCTTGAGAAATTCCATACTGGAATGGAATGGAATGAAATTCCATGCTGGAATCTCCTTTTCCAGAGATGTTAAGTTTTGTTTTGCATTTAAGGGCTGTGTTTTAGTGGACAACTAACTTCTTCTTTCTCCTTCACAGGACACCTCCATGTTGGCCCTCAAAAGGCTCTTTCTCTGTGCTCCAGCTTTTTTTTTTTTCACTCAAGTGCCTCCAAAGCACATTTCCAAGGTGGAGGAACAATTAGGGGAATTGGGTAAAGCATTATGCTCCCATTGTAAAGATGGATTTTGTGTTGAAGTTATGGAACCAGACAAATTCAGGGGAATCTGAGCAAGATTTGGGGTTCTGCCTCCCATAGTGTTCAGCTCCCTCAGTTATGGCTTTGGTGACTTGTACCCCAACCCCTGCAGATGGTCTGGTGACTCCACTGACATCAGCTGGCTTCAGTCCTCAGAAGGTGTTCATGTTGTAGGATTCTCCACCAAAATTGATTCCTTTCTGCTGAAATATGCCCTTAAGCTGAAATCAAAGTCCCTGGAAAATGGCTAAGCACTGTCCTTGTTTCTGTCTGTCCCTGAACGTTTATGCCAAAAGCAAAAAAGGAAAATGTAACCCCAAAACCTGAAGATGGTTTTGTTGGGACAGGTGATGTTCAGACATGCTAAACATGGTCTGCACAAACGGTACCTCTCAAAATCAAGTCACTAAATTTGTGTCTCTGAACATGGAGATTTAGGGCTTCACTTTGAGAAGAGGTTTTAAAGATACTCAGGAAATAATGGACCTATTTTAGGCAATGTTAAATCCTCACTGTTCTTCTGCAGTTTTTAAAAATTTTTCCCTTCTCGCCAAATTTGAAAACATTTTCTTCAAGTGCTGTCAAGCTAGAGCTACTCAGTAATGCTAACATCCACTTGAAAGAATGTATTTAAAAATGAATACACTCAAAGATTATGCATTAATTCATATGCATGGATTCAAAGACATTGTCTCATAGACAACAGTGGCAGCATATTGAATCTCATATTGGGGAATCATTTCACAGCATTTTACTGTGTGTTTTAGCCCTATCTCTTTGCATCTTTATCAGAAGCCCATATATGTCATCATTCATCTCTCTCCTTGAAACAACAGAATTACAGAATTTGCTGAAAAGTGTTACTGTAAACTTTTTTTTTTCCTTTTTTCCCGAGTGATCCCTCTGACTCTGGAAGGAGAAGGGACCTGTGTGGGGATTTGCCCTTTGAGGACGGTGAAGGGTGCAGCTGGAACTCAAAACCATCTGGATTTGGGTTTTATCAGGTTCTCTGCGGGCCTATGAAGGCATGAGAAGTCTGGTGCATTAATCTGCTGTGGAGGGGGACTCTTTGCCACAGATACCAGACACACAATTGTGCTCAGGATGTTTTTTGTTATGAGAACTTACTCTCTGCAGGGAAGGGGAAGCAGGGGGAGGGCACCAACTCCCATCAGAAAATTAAAGTCTTTGCACAAATCCTCTGCAGCCCTGCACAGAAAGGGTTCTTGGGGAGATTTTTAAAAATGAACAGCAAGAGTCTCTTCTCCCCAGCAGAATTTCTTGATGATGACAGAGCCCCTCTTTCCCTTCCCCCCTTGCTATCAGCTGGCTAATCTGCCTGCACATTCTGACACACAGCTGCGAGAGATGAAAACTGTGCTGTTGATAGATGAAACTTTGGATAAGATTACATGGTTTTGAATATCTTGATGACATATTTGTCTGAAAAGTCTTTTAGAGGACAGCCTAATATAAATGCACGGAAATGTTTCTAATGACTAGCATTTGTCTACGTACTTGGTTTGGAAGATTAACATTCACGTGTTCTTCGACTGTCATTTGCATTTGTATGTGGAGGCAAACTTTTCAATAATCACTTCTTCATGCCGAGAAGAGTTAACAATTTATTCAAAATACACAAGGCCAAATTAGTCCCTTCTGTGAGCTGGGAGCTCTGGTGGAGCTGCACCAGTGGTGGGTTTGGCTTCGCCGCTCTCGGCAGCAGCTCCGTGCCCAGGAGACCTCGCCTGTGGTAATGACGAAAATCCCTCCCCAAAAAAGCTCAGCAGAAGGGTGGAAAAAACCCACCACCCAAGGTCAGGACAACTGCATCTTTCATCTGCTTGGCTGCGCTGAACTCTGGGTTGTTTTCCATTCTGCACTGATAAATGAATGTAGTAAGAGTTGTTTTTTTGTTTTTGATTCTTATTTTCACAGCACTCTGTGGTGTGGTTGGACCTCCAGAGTCCCATTTGTCAGCTGGGGAGAGGGCAGAGAGCACCTGATTTTGACACATATTTCACAGACCAGTCAGAGTGTAGCACCTGGGTGCTTCGAATTCCTGCTCTTGACTAAGGTTTTCTGAACCTTAGGAGTTTTTGTTGCCTCAATCACTTTAGACAATTGACCTTCAAGACTCTTGAAGGAAAGAAGCATCCATTCCTAACATATGGAAGTAGCTATGGAAACCTGGTCCCATTCAGTCACAGCAAGCAGGTATCTGTATCCCCGTGTCTCAGTTTTGCTCTGATGCAACAAATGTTAATGGAGGGATTTCCTTGCTGAGGGTCAGAAAGGGCTTTGGTGACCATGTGTTAACATGCACCTTTACATCGCCCACTAATTAAACAAAAAGTAATTAGAGCTCATCTGCGCTGCACTAATGCAAACCCCCTGCCCTCCTTCCTGCATGCAGCATAACATGAAGATACTCCTCAAATCTGGCCTCTATATGATACATTCCAGATGTCTGGGCTGAAATAACGTAACTGAACACTGCAGAGCTGCACTCCTGAAGTGGTGGGGTGTCCTTTCCAAGAGCGTGCAGGGAACAGGGCTGTGGAAACCTCCCTGCTCACAGCACTGGACAGAGCTCGGCACAGCTGGGAGAGGAGGAGGCAGCACGTGGGAAGGGGAGGTGCAGGGCTGGAAACTTCATGAAGCGTGGTTGGGGTGAGGAAAGATGAACACTTGCAGAGACTGGTGGAGCTGTGCATCCCTGAGGGCTTTGGCCAGTTGCTGAAACATAAATGAAGCTTTCAATCTGCCTCTGGTGATCTCAAATGGTGAGATGAGTGGGTACCACCAGGCACCAGGAGCACTGTCTGTGTGCACTGATGCTGTGGTCCCTTGGTTCCAGGAGGGGACTCCTGCCTGGTGTTGCTGGCTTGCTGGCTGCTGGTCTGACCTGCCCACAGGCTGTGCAGATCCTCCAGGAGAATGCTGCACCCTCCCCTGACCAGGAAAAGACAGGAAGGAAACCTCTCAAGGACAGTACTGAATTGTTCAACCAGAATTGTTCATCTCTCCTCTTCTTTAACACTGTGCCACTCTCCAATCACCTGCTCTTACTACAGTGAGACCTCCTGTTATAGGTCAGGTATTTAAAAATTTTTATTTAAATATTCCCTAATTCTTGAAAATATCCCAACTACCTGGTTGCTTCCTCTTGAGTACTGCACGTGCTTCTTCAAAGGCTCCTGGGATGAGCATGTCTTTGTCCAGCAGTGTGGTACAGCCACAGACACTAATTTGGCCTTGTGTATTTTGTGTCGTTTCTGCTGCTCTGCTCACACCACCCTGTCTCTGCAAACTTGCACTGACACTCTTTTGCCTTTCAGAAAATGTTGACATCTTGATGCCTTCTCCATAGACTCACACTGACACGGTGTTAGGGACTATGTGATGACACCGCAGCCCACGTTAGGGAATGGTGAAATAGCCCTGTCACAAGCTATATACTGAAATATCAAAACTGTTTAAAAATGTAGTTTTCTAGAAAAAAAAGAAAAAGGAAATAAATCTCAAGGGCCTTAAGCTTACCTTAAGGACTGCTATGGTCAGTTAGATACAAATATTGATGCTTAAGTAAAGCATTTTAACCTATGACAAATATAAGTGGTACATAATGTATATGCATTTATATAATGGTTGTAGATTATCAAAATTCACAGTACCTAGGAATGATGTTCATGACTTGTGGGCACACCTCATGATATTTTTCCAATACAGGCGCTTTGAAACTCCGGCTGGACTGATACTTGCTGATATTTTCCTTTTTTCTTTATATGAAGCACAATGACCAAATTTGAACTGCCACAATTTGGGATTTAATTTTCAGTTATGAATACTCTTTATTACAAATTCAGAATCAGCTATTATTCCTTTTGGAAATGGTGGCATAAATTACTCCAGTGCACTTACTTAATTTCTTCTGAAATTGACTCTAATACAGAGTATTAATTTCTGCTGAAAATTACTTTGAAGCTTGACAGGGCTCTGTCAGAGTTCATCAGTGAAGGCCTCACTATGTGTGGCAACAGTTGGTTTCTCTGTTTCTTTTGACAGTTATGAGAATCTGAAATAGGTCGGGTGAAGATGAGTGAGATTGCCCAGGTTTTACTCCTTTGCTACTCTTTTTAACCATTAAAGACTGCAACCAATGCAGCATAAGACTGAAGAAAATAACAGCTTTAAAATAGGTGCAGCTGCTACAAAGAATTCTTCCCATTAATATTTGGGATAGTCATTATATCTGGGATGAGATAACTTGGACAAATCAACATGTTAAGATAAATAGTTTTGATTTCTTTGTTTGTTCATGGAAAAAACACACATTTGCTTAAGAATGTTGGAGAGGTGATTTTGTCTCTTGATCCAAAAAGTGATTAATAGTAGGGCAGGCAGACATACAGTTGGAATTTGACCACACAGGACAGAGTTCATGAGACAAATTCAACCCTGCTTTGAATATTACATGGTCTAATGAGCCTCAGTATTTAGTTATTTTCTTAAATGTCTGCCTTGCAGACACCTCAGATCTGGAGTCGGAACATCCAGCTGTGCTCTTGCTGCTTCTCACAACACACTGTAATTAGAACGTGCTGATAACTCGGTTGATGCATGAGAGATAAAAATCCATTCTACCTCATGCTGGTGGTAAGAACGTGGCTTCATCAGGAAAGAGAGCAAATATGAATTAAAAACACACCGAAGACGACAGTATCATTTTCACCAGCACACTCCTCTGACATCACCGGCAGCAGCGCGTGTTGAACTCTGCTGCTTTATCCCTGGCATGGCATTGATCTCAGCCATGAGTCAGGGCTCAGTGGTACCAGACACTGCAGAGAATAAAAAATAAAATATTCACAGCCCTGGAAAGAAACCCTCGTGTCGAGAAACCATCTACCCAGTGGCTCCTGCAGCAGAGCAATTCGTGGAGAGCTCCTGCCGCTCCAGAGCCAAGCCTCTAATGGAGCTAATTTTTCTCCTGCATCCTGGGATAAACTTGTCACACAGCTTTGTTTTTATGAGCAGGGGACATGACATCTAGTCAGGTTTTCCATGCTAAGAATTTCATGTTACATATTGTTAAAGATGACTGAAATAGGTTATGTACACATCAAAATGAGTGAACTTTTACCTTTCCTATTGCAAGTTATCCGTGACATCCTTGGAAATCATTGACTTCTCAGCTATTGACATTGGTGGGGGAAGGGGAAAAAGGTTCATCTTGCAAGAAATGCTGACTCAGAGATTTCTCAAGAAAATCTACTTTCTTAGCTGAAGAAGGAAGATTCATTCTTTGCTCATCTTGGTGAAATCTAATTGTGATATTTATATTCTGTATTAATTTGATTCAGTAAAGATTTCCAACATAGGCAAAGAAGCCAATCGTAATAATTTGTTCTGAAGCTTTTATTACTATTGTGTTTTGAATGCAGGTATTAAAACAGCAGTGGAGCTGCAGATGCTATCCCTTGCATATTGTTAAAGATGCTACCTATGCAATTCCTAAAAGCATGAGCCCTTCTAATGGGAGGAAGCAGCAAAACACCCATTGACTTCAGCTGGTTATAGATTTCATCAAGTAAATATGGGGCAGTGCTACTTGCTGGGGAACAAAGTCATTTGCAAGGAATAGTTTACAGTAGCTTTTGCTTCTCCTTTGTACTTTTTACTTTACAAAATAGAGTTGAATTCCATATATAAAAGTGACTGCTTTGCATTAAAAATAAGTTTTCCTTTCAAGTTGAACAAGCCTGCTTAAAAAGAAGAGACATTTGGTACCAGTAGCTGTGATTTAGTGAATATTTTTTCTACTTTTTCAAGTACTCATTACAATTCCTACTTATTTTATAGCAATATCACACAATAAACATTTCTTTTCTGATTAAGGGATTGAAGGAGAACTGAATTATAAACAGTATTAATATAAGAGGGAATTTCTATCCTGTGCTCTGTAGGCCTGAGTTTATATGACCTTAAACAATCAGTCTGAAGAAGTGACATCAGCTGCTGTACACATTCCACATTACTGAGGAATTAAATTAAGCAGCTTTAATATCTGTGAAATGGCACAAGCCTGAAAGAGAATCATTCCAATTTATGGACTTTGTATCTGATTTACTAGTGCATGTCTAGCGATTTCAGAGCCACCAATTGCTTTAAGACCACCTCCAAAGTGTTTTTATCACTTACAGTAAATGTGCTAACATAATGTTTTAATTAAACATTTAAAGTGCATCAAACAAATTTATTGATGCTGCCAGAAAAAAAAAAAAAAAAGATGGAAAGAAGAAGAAGAAATTTTGCTATTTGCAAAATAAACCAATCTCCACACCGTTTTGTGACCCTGGCAAGATTGGTCTTAAACATTTCAGCTAGCATCTATAAATTAACAAAAATACTCCCCTCCCCTCCAGTTCCCTCATTTTCCATCCTCAACCTTCAAATCATACTTTGTGCATAAAAACATGGTAAGAGCTTTTTGAAAGCTATTCAGCTATAATATCAAATGGTTGTGAACACTGCATTTATTTTTTCTCCTTGAACATAGGCCTGATATTGAAAAGATATAAAAGTCCCAGCAGCACTTTATATTGATGTTGGCATTAAAAATGCTTTTTCTGTTAGCGAGAGAGGAGTTCCCCCTTAAAAAAATAAAAGCCAATACCAGGCCTATCAAAACTTTATCATCCTGTTACCACTTTGGCACTGTATTAAAATATTCACAACTGAAGCTTGTTTTCATTAAAAATCCTTTTCCCTCCTGCACAGGGGATCACAGTCCTGACACAGATCCAGAATTCCTCCAACCCTTTAAAAAGCAGAAAAGCAAGCATTGCGTTGACACCACCTGAAAGCAGCCCCACACTGAGATCGGGTCCCAGTTTGCTGCCAGCTGGGCCCTTGCAGGGATGATGAGTGGTGGCAGGGGCAGCCGTGGCTTCTCCTCCTCCCCACATCCTGCAGCTCTGCCCATCTCCTGCCAGGAAGGTGCACCTCGGGCACCGTGCCACAGCAGCTCGGGGCAGAGAGGCTTTTTGCGCAGGGCTCAATTGTGATTTATGCTTTGTGGCACCAAAACTACGGGCATGTTGTTTGTATAACAACATAGCTTAGGTTTTCCTAGCAAGGGGAAGAGTGTTTTGTCTTCCTGAGTAAGCATTTGTTTTGGAGGAAGATAATCATGGCAGGTTTGCTTTCCTACATATCTTTTCTTACATACATCTGTCGTTGTGTATGAGAGAGCAGCTAAATACAGTGGGTCATAATATGAATGGAAAGCATCTTTCCATACCAGAGAGTCTCAGGGATTCTGGTGCCTGGAGATGGGATTCTAAGAAATTCTTGTTGAGGTCAGTACTGCTGCTAACAAGCTGATATACAAATGTAGAGTACATTTCATGTATATTATTATATTATATTACACTGTATTACATATCATCTGCAATTCAATTTGCTCTATTTCAAACATGGTAACTATAAGCATCATATGGTTGGAAAGGAAACGAGCAAGGAACCCCATAACCATTGGAGCTGCCAGGAAACAAAAGTCAAAACAAAACACCATGGCAGAGCTGAGAACTGGCTGTTCCTGGGAGATTAATCTTACCTTTGTTAAGAAAAAAAAAGAAAAAATTTGAAAAAAAAAAAAAGACAAGTGAGTTCATCATGTGGGATCAGAACCCTCATTTTTGGGCATCATTCAATCATGGGTTGCATGAAAGCTGTCCTGTCATCTATCATGATGCAGGATAATCCTTTCAGTGTGGTAATTCAGTGATGCGAGAAGCACCACTAACCCTTCGTACTTTTGTCACGTCCTGAGTCACCCCAGCTTTGCTTCACTGCACCTCAGAAGACAAATCTGCTGCAGGCTCATGGTAGCTGTGGCTCATGGTTACCTTGTGGTCCACATCTATTTTTGTATCTGTTGTCTCCTGCTTTATATTTAGCTCTTTGGGCATTCTAGAATTTAGCATAATGGAGCCCAATCAATGATGTGAGCCACTGAGCAGCGACACAGTGTGACTATGAAGAAATAATAATTGTGGCTTTCAGCATCAAGGTGGAGACAGTTTTTTCTAGAGAAAAGAAATAAAGACCTCAGAAGAAGGGTGCAGCATTTCTCTTCATATCACTTCATCGTGCATGATTTACCATTGTGTTCTAGGGGACTGATTTTCAAAAAGAATGAATTTTGCATTAAATTCTGAGTATGGTTGCTGCAGAAGATATGATATTTGCCTATTCAGATGATGAGCTGGATGCATAAGTGATCACATCAATGGGTAATATGCACATTCAGCCATGAGAAAAAATTTGCATGCCCTTTAAAGGCCTAAAAGTTGAACATCTGGCCTTTTCTGTGGCACCTCAATTTTTTATCAATGTCTTCCCTTCTTTGAAAGGTTTAATCCTAAAACAGTCAGATCCTCACAGGCTTGATTCACTGCATCCTGTTCACAAATGAGCCAGGCTCAGCTGTGGTGAGAATGACTTTAATTGTTGTGCATTACAGAGGTGGTGTTTATCACAAAGTCCTTGAATTGCACATGACTGGACACTCGTGAGTGCTGTACTTGGGACAGTCTCTGTTCTGTCCAGATGAAAATTTCATTAAACCTCTGTAGCACGTGCTACAGGTAGAGTTGACAGCCAAAGGGAATCAGATGACAACTTTTTCCTCCTTACCAGCTCTTGTGTTTTCCTGAAATAAATAGTTAATTGTCAATATGAACTATGAGGAAAGAACACCTGAAATGAGGTAAAACTAAGTACCAGGCACTGCTCATTTCCTCTCAGATTTTTTCTGCTCTCCTATCTGATGCCCCATCCCTGAGCTTTCTGCTGGGTTTTCTGGTGAGACCAATAGCTTCCAATTTCCAGGATATATTTTTTTCATGTTTTACTAATTTGGACACATGGTGATGAAAACTGCTTCTAACCAGAAAGTCTGATGTACTAACTGTTTACTCTTACCTGGCTGGTGATGCTGAAGATGTTATGGGTGTTCCCTCCTCAGAGCAAGCCTCACATATCTCCTCTTCATTTCTGTAATTTTGCCCTTGCCCCAACCACTCCAAGCCTCTAAAGAAGTTTGGATTTGGGCTGTGAAGCTATGAGTCATAGCAATATTTTCACACATCCCAGTATATTAGTTAGGGGACTTGTGAAACAGAGGAAGGACAGAGTGTTATTAGCTGAAATTCCCAAATGAAGGGCCAAACGTTGAAAAGCTTCCTCTGTTTTTATCCAGCCTCAGATGAGGCAAAATTCTTATGTAGCATCAATAAAGAGTTACCTGCTAAGTAATGAAAGAGGGTTTTCTACTACATTCTATTCATCAGACTTTCAGTCTGGGCACAATATTGGGGCTCATGGCTTTCAGGTGCCCTGCCTGGACTAATATCCAGGATATTTAACCCCATTTTTATGCTTCAAATTGTGAAGATAAGGAAGCCCAGTTTCTACCCCTGGCAGCTGCCATACCAGCCCAAAATAAAGGAGGATGGCCCTCTCCAAAGCTTGATATTGTTAAAGCAGATGATAAGGAAGATAACGAGGGGGTTTACGCTTCATCCTCGCTTAGGCAGAGTTTACATGCTTGTACTTCTGACCCCAAGATCAAGTTCCAGATAGTGATGTATGCAAAGTTTAGTTATCTTTCAGAGAAGCCACCAGAAGCCTAAAACTGAACTTATTTTTTTTTCCATGAGGAAATCCCGTTGCAGCCCTCCTCTGCTCAGATAACTGCAGCTTTGCAGCACCTTTGCTGTGAACAGGCATCAGAGGAATTCTTGCTGGAGTCCGGCCAGCAGGCAGAATGAAACTTCTATGAAAACAGAAAAATCAAAAAAAAAGAGGGGTCTGGGAAGGAAAGGACAGACACTTGGGATCAGTCACCTACACTGAGCTGACAACAGCTTGCCCAGCTGAGGCTTGGCGTGAAGTGTTTGCTCATCTGCCTTAGCCCTGGAAAATGAAAAGGAGGTTAAAAATTAATCTGTGCAGCTGGCAACTGCTGGAGTGGGTTGACATGGTGGTGCAGATTTTTATGTAGCAGCAGGGTGAGCAGGCATCAGGGTTCACATGTGGTAGCTTGACCCGTGCAATACAAGGCACTACATGACCTTTGTGGAGTGAAGTGCCCTCTTCTGTACTGACCTGTTTAATTTTGGTGACACAAAGGTGTGGGTATCCCGATTCTTCTGAGATGGTGTCCACCCAGCTGCAGATAGATTTTCATTCCCAGCTCTACTTGCAGAATAATGTGGCACAATGGATATCTTTCCTTTAAATTTGAAAGGCTAGATTTGCTAATGGCAGGCTCTTTGAGTCATCTGGAAAACTACAGAAACCTTATGGTATGTCACCTGTTTATTAGTGGCTCCTAGAGCTTGATTTTGGATCATATCTCACAAAAGGACTTTGCCAGGTGCTGCTGGAATCATCTTGAGGCTGAACCTTGAATTTCAGGCAGATAAAAAAATGAATCCCTCTTAGAAGAGACTGCAGGGGATGGAATCTAAACCTGCTGGGGCTAAACTAACACCAGAAAGTGCTAGCCTGCCACTGCAAGAGGCCAGTCTCTAAGTAGTTTGGTAGTTACCTTAACAGCTATAAAAGGTGTAAATCTGTAGAGAGGACAGAAAGAATAAAGAGAGAAACTGCCCTACCTGTCTCCTGCTCCACAGGGAATAACACAAGCTACATTCACAGTAACTGATCCTAGTAACTGCTCTAAATGGAGAGGAAAAAGCTGTGGCTGAAATGTCTGTACAAATTACAGGGAGACAAGCCTGTATCTCCAGCTCTCCTTCGAATTCTTGTGCTGCACCATGGCTAAGGAACTTTAAGCCCCTCTGTATGACATAGTAAATATGCAACTAAACAACTTCAGGCATAGGAAGACCTCTTCAGCAGCACCATGAGGTTATTACTGTCTCTCAGAACAATGTATGCAGGGACGTGGGATAGGTGTGTATTGCCTGAAAAAAAAACATATCAGACTTTACATTTAGGAGAGGCAAGAGACCACCTTCTTTGTGTTACGAATACAGGTAGTTGTAGAAATGTCCTCACACCCTGAGCAGATGGTTCCTGGGGCACAGGGAATAGTTTTTTTGCTTTTCACAAGCCAAGCTGGTCCTCGCAGCAGAGGAGAATAAAGCTAAAACATTTCAGATATTCGGAGCACATCACGTGTGGCCATTAGGGCAGGATTAAACAAACATAATTAGAGAAAGTCCTTCTGAAAGATGGTTCTGCTAAAGGATTTGAGTGCACACCTATTCTGCGCCCTGCTTGAAGTCCTAATGCTGCTCCAGTGCTAGAAGCAAATGCCTTTTGAAGGCAGCTCAGAGCCACCGAGCAGTCGCTTAGCTTTATAGTTTGCTAGCTGCATGTCATCTTTGAAGGCTGGGAAATTGCAGAGGCAGTGCCGTGATTCCCAGCCGAGTGAAGCAGACACTTGACACATTTCATCCCTTGCAATTAAGGGAGAAAAGCAGAATCAGGGGAAAATTGAAGCAGCATTTTAGCAATAGACCACTCCCTTATCAAGATGAAGTACGAGCATAGATATATGCAGGATGGATGCTAAGCACAGACAGTAATAAATGCATGTGAACTTTGCATTAGAAAGCCTCACACTTAGAAGACTTCTTTTATTGCTCTTAGTCATTTGCACACATCCTTCTAAAGCGAGGAAGCTCAAACATAATCAAACTCTGTGTGCAAATTACCAAGTCAAATGCTGTTGTTCTGTTCTGTTGTCTTTTAATAACAGAGCACAAACTTCCCAGTGCAAAAATACAATCTTGTGATAAAATTACTAATACATGACTAAAGCCAGTTTCCATTGTGCAGGCATAGCTCTGGGGATCATTTGTTTTTCATGGTAGATCCCTCAGACAGTGAATTCCTCTGGTGGTTGGGATTATATTAATGACCAAGACTGTTAGTCACCTCAAGGGAGCTGAAATAGGATGCCACTCTGGTTGCCATTATTAATTCCAACTGCAGGTGTGAAAATTAATTTCATGGGTATTTTTATCATTTCCTTTTAGTTAAGGATTAGAGTTTCCGAATGACCCAGACTCCGGATGGAGACAAATCTGAACCAGCACTCCTGTAACAGTGGACCAATTCTGATGGTGTAGGAGGGGAAAAAATGCGGTATGAGACTTTCCATCCCTCGCTTGAAGACAATTAATGGCACTGAAAGATATCAGATGTCATAATGACATACAGTTCTTTGCACCAAGACTCTGTAAAGCATTCCAGTAAATTGCAGGTTGTTTTCATTTCTGTGAAAGAATAACACATTTGCCAATCGTGGGAGAAAAAAAAAAAAGTTAAATATATCAAACCAAATCAAATGTAGCTGATTAGAAAGCTACAGTTTCCATTTGCTGGCACAGGGACTGTTTTCACATAGATTTTCTGACAGATGCTGCTATATCTCCATAGTCAAGACAGCTCCAGCAGCCAAGCTCCTGCTTGGCGTCCTCAACCATAGGTGGAGTGGGGCTGTTGAATTTGGGGAATGGGAGGGGAATGGCTGGGAGGTGAGCTGGCTCACCTTGGCTGGAGAGGGCAGGAGCTGGAGTCAGCTGGATCCATAACAGAGAGACAGACTGGGAAGGAGGAAACCCCCCCACTTCTCCCCCTCCCCATGATTAAACCTCAGTTCCTGCCAGTTCAGCTGGCAAAGGTGTTGGCTCCAGAGCTGTCCTGTATTCACCGACACCTCCTCCTGCCAGAGCCCCGTGAGTAATGCTCAGAAGATAAGCAGGTTAGGCCAGATTCAGTCAGATAATTAAGGCTTGGAGGTAATGCAAGATCCTTAGGTGCTCTTACATACATACTGCTCATCCGGGGTTTGGATTTGTAACTCATAACCGCCTTCCATCCTACAGCTTTCCTCATGTCTGGGGCATCTTTGCCGTGCGGGCAAGCGCTGTGCCTGTCCCAGAGATGGACAGACAGACAGACAGACAGACAGGCAGGGGTGCAGGGCTCGGATCTCCCTCCCCATCCGCATCGCAGCCCTCAGCCCTCCATCCCTCTCGACGTGTCTCCTCCTATTGCTGCCGTGCGAGGTTTTCCCGGCCGATCCCCGTGGCCGTGGCCCTGCCGGGGCCGTTCCCAGCGGCTCCATCGCCGCGCACAGCGGGCAGGAGCTGCCGCTTGGAATTGGCTGCGCTCTCCCCATCCATCCCCGCGCCGGGCGACCCTCCCCGCTCCGAGCTGCCAGAGCCGCGGGGCCCGACGCCAGCCCTGCTCTGTTATAATGAACCTTTTTAGGTCATGCAAGCCAAGAACCTTGTGTTGCTAAAGACCCCATCAGTTACTTTGAGCAGTTATCGTGTTTTACTGTTTACAGGGAGTAAGTCCAGAGCATGGCGCTCAGCCCATCGCATGCAGCACAGTTTATCACCAAAAATTAATGAGTTTGTGCCATCTCGCACTTCGAGGCATTAAATCACGGTTTTGTTTAAAATTTACTGAAGTTCACAACTTTTAATAAAGACCATCTCAACCTTCACAGTTGCACATCAAAACATCATGTCAGAATCGTGCCCTCCTCACCGTTTACTGACGGCTGACTCCAAGAAAGAGCATATAAAATTCACTTATTTTTTCATGCTGCCACTGCAACCATTAAACAGTTGAAACAACTTAATGCAGAGCAGAAGGGAAAAAAGCAGCAATAATTTTTCTGAGCTAAAATAGATACAAATGCAGTATACATATTGCAGGACATTACCAGGATAGCTCAGACACATAACATTAATGTAATAATTTTATTCCCTCCTCTTAACTAATGCTAGTTTTCTGTTTCTCTAGAGTTTTCAGTTTTATTTGTGCAAGAATTTTTACCAGAGTCTCCATTTACCCCCTTCAGCTAATTTCAGAGAAAACACCACACTGTATAGCTGAACATGATCACCCAGGTTATAAATTACAAATTCCACCATAAAGCTGTATAAAAATCTTTATTGCATCTTAAGTCTTTATTTCTTTCAAATGAATAGATTTTTTTTCTAGCATCAAAATGCCTTCATTGATTTTTACATTTAGGCAAAAGCTGTTCATGAAAATTAGTAAAGTAGGACATGCATCAGGGAACAAGCACAGTGCAAATGTGGTGATGCCAACCTTTAGCCACGTCTCAGAGTCACTTGCAGTTTTTCAGTCACACTTCTGTGCTGTCTTCCCTTCAGAGAGAGAAATTGCCTCTACATCATACAATGTTATTTGCAATATTTCTAGTATTTTATGAACAGTATAAATGAACAATGAAAATATCCTGATTGCTAAAAAGTCATCACTTCATTTGGACTCAGAGTAGACAGAGCAAACTCACACACTCCAGTGTAGCACCGATGCTGCATTTTCCATATAGTGACTGTCAGGCACTTCCAGGGGAATAAAATAGAAGCAGCTGCTAAAACCTCACAATTCCTAGAGCTAAAACACAAGCCCTCTTGGATGTGACACAAAAGCAGCCAAAATGTGTGTTTAAGCCTGTCTTTTCAAGCTACTTTTTTTCAAATTTAGCCACAGAAACTTTACAGACAACTGAATAGAGGTTGTGTATTCATGATCTGGGGAGAATGGCCAAATAGGAGACTGTATAGGGAAATAAATATTTTTATTTTCTCACCTTCTGCAGCTTTGAAATGCAGCAAGTCTGGTGGATTCAGTAACACTAATACAAAACTGGAAAGTGAAGAGAGGAGAAGCAAGTTTCATTAAGAGGGAGAATTCTACATAAAATATACTGGAGCTGATGGAGGAAAGGAAGAGACAGCCAAGATGTTCAGCTGCAAGTGGAGTCCAATTTGATGCTCAGCATGAGTTTAAAGGGAAGATTTTCTCAGCCTTAAAATAAAAGAGCAGTATTGGATGCGTACGGGGCAGAAAACTGTCGTCACAGAAATGGATTGTGCCGGGCTTGGGAAAAGCGAGAGTGGCAAAAGTAGCTCATTTTGCTGTGCTACATTTATAGATGTGCTCATTTGAATGCTCCCAGGAGGACCAGCTTTCTCGTCCAGACAAAATTACACAGGCATCCCACCACGCTGCATCCCTGTGCTAAAACCTCAGCATAAAGGAGCTCCACCACAGCTCTGCCTTTGGATTTTGGGGAGCAGACCTGATTTCCTGCCAGCAGATCTGCTGCTGTCTTTCATTTCTTGTAGGATCAGCCCTCTGACATAAACAAATTGCTAACATCAAGGACCTGATCCTGCTTCCACTGAAATCAATACAAGTTTTGTCATTGGTTTCAATGGGATCAAGGATTCAATCCCACCGTTTTTGAAGTCAATAGGGTTGGGGTTTTCTCTGAATAAGCAAGGTTGTGTTGATACTGCAGAATGGGCCTAAATTATATTGATTATTGGGACATAAACCCAAGCACAAAAACAGGATTAGGGGTAAAAAGGGAAATGTATGAGAAGGTGAGTGTAGAGCAGCATCCATTCCTGGCGTGCAGCGGGTCAGCAGGAGCTCGGCCGGAGCAAAGGCTGCAGTGGCACAGCACCAGGGAGCCCAGTCCACCAGAAAATTTTGGGGGGAAGAGACAGAAGAAATTCATCCAGGTGATACCTTTTCATCTGCTCTTTCTAAAGCAAACCTTTGAGTCATTCGTCCTTTATTAAAAATAAACAAAACATCGACAGAAGAAATTATTGTCAGATGTACACACACAGTAATTGGTTCTGCTTCTTCGCTGCTCCTTCTTTTCCCTCTTCTCTGATACAGGGTTGTTCTGTGTTTCTGTAACAACTACTGGCAAATCAGAATTTATTGTACATATGTTTGTGTTCCACTTAATAAAAAATATACTTATATTTTCAGATAAACTTTGTTAGTAATTCATGAGGTAAGTGACTATTTATGCTAATAAGGGAGAAATATATTCTCAAGCATAATGCATTACATAAATTTGAATGCAAAATGTTCAATTATGAAGTAAATACAGGTAATGCAAACAGTAAATTACATCCAATAAAAATATATAAAGAATGTGTCTTCAAAGACAGAGAGGCTTTTATTTGCATCTGCGAGTTGTTTAAAGAGAAAAGAATTAATAAATACTGAATTACTCTTATGATGATTTAGCTCATAATTCAGCAATCCATAACGACTCCTAGTAATCAGACTGTTGTTTCATACCCTCCAATATAAGGCAGGACTGTTTCCTCAGCAATTTTATCCCTACCAGATTATCTCGTCTGATTCTATTAATTCTCTCCCATAAATCTGCTAACAGTGATATGTGATTTACTTACCCTGTTAACTGATCTGAAGACTGTTAAAAGGATTTATCTAGCTCTGCACCTAGGAGTAGTTTATGCCTTATCACTCTGTTACCCTGCAGAACTCTTTCTGAAATCAGTTTGGCCGCTTTCATAGTTAAATTCAGCGGACACTGTTTAGTTCCACACCATAAAATAAGACACTAGATAAACAAAAGGAGCAGCAACTGTACTTAACGTGTCGGTCTTGATACGTGTTCAAGTTATAACAAACGACTCTGTGAGTCCATATAACAGGAAAGCTGCACGTTTGCTCCTGCTGGATGTGGTGTGTGGGACAGGCACGCGCGCTCCAGCGCTGCGAGCTCTGCCTCTGCTGCTGGCTGCTCCCCGCAGGCCGACCCCAGAGGCTCTGCAGTTAATGTTTCACGTCGCCCTGCATGTCCTGTCAGAAAACTCTCCCACAATAAATAGACATCAGTTTGGAGGCTCATGAAGTGGGTCAGCAGCACACTGGGAGCGAGCAGGGCTCCGCGGGTGCGTCGTCGAACGGAGATGCTTGAAAATAAACCGGAGCAAGAAGCTGGGAGAGGGACAGGGGAGTTTTCCCTCTGCCTGGCTCGGGGCAGGATTGTTACAAACAGTGCTGGGAAAAGGGAGAAGTCTCAGGGAATTGGCCTGCGATAATTGTGGAAAAACTGGAGACTGAATAGCTCTAATTGAAATGAAAGTGTGTGATTGTTATGGAAGAAACACTGTTAATAGAGGACTGTAAATGTTTAGACACCCATTGTGAATAGCCAAATAATAAAGAAAAATACTACTAAATCGAGAATTATATACTGTAGGGAGGAGAATGTTGCTTCTGAAGGTTATCCAAAAATTGCTAATAATCTTTTTTCTCTGCTGCACTGAACAGTAGAGACATTTTGGTGCAGCAGTTCTGTGTAACAATCACACAAGAACAATATTGTCCAACTAATAATTTTACTCGCTGCTCTGGTAGGTCAGAGCTTCAGTTAATTTGCAGTACTTGCTTACATTGGTATCAATTAAGAGATGGTCCCCATTAGCTCACACAATTTCATACTCTTTGTCTAGAGTTCAGAGTTTACTCAGGAAATTTACTCATTTGCAAATGTAACACTTTGAATTTTCACATCCAAACAAACTGTTTTATGGGGCTGGAGCCACATTTCTATAGCCATCTACTACGCGGCCTAGGGAAATACTACAACTGTACATTCTGAAATGCAATCATCTTTTCATTTAAAAATATTAGCACACACTTTATGTCTCTCACAGGTAAGCATGTTAAGGGGTATATAGTTCCACATTCATCTTGCTCAGGAGAAAAAAAAATACAGGGAATTGGCCTGTCCTGGGTGGATTTATGCTGTGAGCCTGAAGTTTTGTTGATTCCAACAAAGTGAAGAAATAGGAAAGTCAGCCCGAGCAGTTAACTTGCATTAACTTTGTCATGGATCAACATCTCTAAGATCCAGCTGCAGATGTGCAAAGCTCTGTGTGTGCGGGTGTGCTGCGGGACAGTGCACAACTGTATTTTGATTTTGTTAGAAATGTTGGTAGCATTTTCTATCTTTACAGAATTGTCTCTATGATAATTTCTAGATCTAGTTATCTCCCTAAATTTTCAGTATGCCCTACCCCTTTCAACTGCAAGGAACAGTACATGCTGTATGACTTTCAGATGTTAGTACTGGCACTCACACTGATAATGGCATAGTCAGAAGATGTTATCCATTCGTAAATCCACTCGCCAAGTGCTGTTTCCTAAGCAGAGATTCTTTGGCTATTGCAAATGATGACTTTCACAGTCGGTGAAAAATCACCCAGAGCCCTGCCCGCACCTACAGAGTGATACCCTGAGCGGGGTTATAAATAGCAAACTCCAGGGGGGAAGGGACCGGGCTAGGGGAGAAGGGAGGATTTGAAGTACAATGTTCAAGAAGCAGGTTTAATATATGACCAAGTGTCAGAAGTCAGGTTTCTGAGAATTACTTTTCAGATAAACAACTTTATAGCACCGCACTTAATCTTACTTACTAGAGACATCTCATTTATCACGGAATTACAAGTAACTTTAATTCTATCGATATT
This sequence comes from Melozone crissalis, assembly GCF_028551555.1. Taxonomy (NCBI): domain Eukaryota; kingdom Metazoa; phylum Chordata; class Aves; order Passeriformes; family Passerellidae; genus Melozone; species Melozone crissalis. The sequence goes on from NW_026535785.1 coordinate 5,641,366, forward strand.
CCCATAAAGCCCGGTCGGAAAATCGAGCCTGGCAGCCCCGGAGGCTGCGGATCTCCCCAGCCCGAGATGGGACGCGGCGGGTGCAGCCGGGGCCGGGCGGGACCGCGGCGGCTGCGGGGGCGGGCGGGACACGACCGGGGGGGGCCGTCCTGTCCTGTCCCGTCCCGTCCCGGAGCTCGGCACTGACCTGCGGACGAGAGATGGCGCTGTCGAGGTTCGAACCGAGCCGCTCCGCCGCTCCGCTCCAGCCGCCGCTGCTCCTCGGCCCCCGGACCGGCCCCAGCCCCCTCCCGCACGGGAAGGGAAGGGGGGCTGGGGGGGAGGCGAAAGTAAATACAATTAGTTCTAAATGTATTAAATTAATTAGTCCTGGCCCGCACGCCGGGTGCGGCGGGAGGGGGTGCGGGGTTTGCAAACTTGCGGGGCTCTCGCACCTCCGGGCGGGCGTGGGGGATGGAGGGATCGATGCCCCGTCCCCGTAACAAAATAATCAATAAGTGACCGGGGCGCCGCGGGGGTGCGGAGCGATGACCGGCACGGGGGAAGGGCCGCCCGTCCGTCCGCAGGTACCGCGCCGGGCACGGCGGAGCCCCGCGCTGCCGGCTCCCTGCCGGGCGCCGCCGGCTCTCCCCGAGTACCGCGGCCGGCGCTCCCCCTCCCTGCTCCCGGCCGCCCGGAGCTCCCCCGCGCCCTCGGGTGCCGGGCCGGGCTCAGGGGCAGCGCCGGGCACTCCGCCCCGGGGCAGGGCGCTCGCCGCGGGCGCGCACGGTGCGGAGCGGGCCGGCGGCGGCCGAGCCGAGCCGAGCCGAGCCGAGCCGAGCCCGGGCGCGGTGCCGGCGGCCAGGAGGGGGTTAAGCGGGCGCTGACAGTCAGCTGAGCCCTGACTGACAGCCCGCAAAGTTTCCCTGTCGCTAGACTCTTATGCTAATGAGGCCGGGCGGCGCGCGCCCATTGGCCCGGCCCCGAGCCCGTGTCCCGCCTGACGTCACGGGCGCTATAAAACTCCGCAATGCTTTAAACTCTCCTGCCGGATCAAACCTTTAAATATTTTTCATCTTCTTGCTGTAGCTTTGAGGCCGAGTTGTTTTTTTTTTCTCTCTCTCTCTCATTTTTTTTAAAACTCTTATTATTATTATTATTATTTTGGTTGCGATACAGACTTTGATTTTTTTTTTTATTTTTTTGCCTTCGTTCTCTTTCCCTCCTCCCTCCCCCGATGAACCTCTCTCCTCGCTCTGCACTTTGCAGGAGAGAGCCCAGAGGAAAATCACCATGAAGTGTTAAAAATAACAAAACAAAACAACAACAACAACAAATTTACTCGCAACACCACCAGCTAACACTTCCAGCTGCGGCTCGCGAGCTGCGAAAGAGCGAGAGGAGAGAGAGAGAAGGGAGGGAGAGAGGAGGAAAAAAAAAAAACCCTCTATGCAAAAGGCGAATAGCGAGAGCCCCGCGCTCTGATGCATCAGCGGAGCCTCTGCGAGGGATAACGCGGAGCGGGAGAGGAGCCGCCGGGGCGCACCGGATCGGAGGCAGAGCAGGAGAGCGGAGCGGAGCTCGCCAAAAATCAAGCTGGCTCACCCGGTGGCGACTCAGAGCAGCCCCCTCGCTCCCGGAGCGCACCCTTTCTGGAGGACTCTCGGCAGCAAAAGGATGGCATCAGAGCTGGCGATGAGCAGCTCCGACCTGCCCACCAGTCCCCTGGCCATGGAATATGTTAATGACTTCGATCTGATGAAGTTTGAAGTGAAAAAGGAGCCGGTGGAGACCGATCGCATTATCAGCCAGTGCGGCCGCCTGATCGCCGGGGGATCGCTCTCCTCCACCCCGATGAGCACGCCCTGCAGCTCCGTGCCCCCGTCCCCCAGCTTCTCGGCGCCCAGCCCCGGCTCCGGCTCCGACCAGAAGACCCACCTGGAAGACTACTACTGGATGACGGGGTACCCGCAGCAGCTCAACCCGGAGGCGCTGGGCTTCAGCCCCGAGGACGCGGTGGAGGCGCTGATCAACAGCAGCCACCACCCGCTGCCCGGCGCCTTCGATGGCTATGCTAGAGGGCAGCAGCTGGCCGCGGCCGCCGGCGGCTCCGTGCCGGCCGAGGAGATGGGCTCGGCGGCCGCCGTGGTGTCGGCGGTGATCGCCGCGGCGGCGGCGCAGGGCGGCGCGCCCCACTACCACCACCACCACCACCACCCGCACCACGGCGGCGGCGGCGGCGGCGGCGGCGGCGGCGGCGGGCACCCCCACGCCGCGGCGCCGGGCAGCGCGCCGCCCTCCTCCGCCTCCTCGGCCGCCGGCTCCGGCTCCGGCGGCGGCGGCGGCGGCGGCGGCGCCGGGGGGCTGCACCACCCGCACCACGGCGGCGGCGGCGGCGGCGGCGGCGGCCTCCACTTCGACGACCGCTTCTCCGACGAGCAGCTGGTGACCATGTCGGTGCGGGAGCTGAACCGGCAGCTGCGGGGCGTCAGCAAGGAAGAGGTGATCCGGCTGAAGCAGAAGAGGAGGACCCTCAAAAACAGGGGCTATGCCCAGTCCTGCCGCTTCAAGAGGGTCCAGCAGCGGCACGTCCTGGAGTCGGAGAAGAACCAGCTGCTGCAGCAAGTGGAGCACCTAAAGCAGGAGATCTCCAGGCTGGTCCGGGAGAGGGACGCCTACAAGGAAAAGTACGAGAAGCTGGTCAGCAATGGCTTCAGAGAAAACGGATCCAGCAGCGACAACCCTTCCTCTCCAGAGTTTTTCATGTGAGTTCCCACAGCCTTGCCACCTTAACTAAAAGTTCTCCGTGTGAGTTGTTGTTGGGGGCTTTGCTAGAGCCACAACCCCGCTTGCCACCTTCTATTACCTTTTTTTAAAAAAGAAAAAAAAACTCAAAACAATTTTAAAACAAAGTTGTTTTTTGGGTTGGTTTTTGTTTTTGTTTTTGTTTTCTTTTTAAGGTGGGCTGGCTCCGTGTTGGCCAACCTAAAGTTCTACATGAGTTTCCTTTCTGTTTATTATTATTATTATTATTATTTTTATTTTTTTTGTGGGGGCTTGCTGTTGTGTTTTTTTTTTTAATTTGAACGATCCAACTCGCCACCAACTCAGTTCTTCATATGAAGCTTGCTCTTCTTTGAAACCTGCCATCCACATTATATATATATATATTTTTAAGTTCATGAGGTTTTTTTCTTTTGAGCTTGCTGTGTCCAAAAAGTCAGAGGTTTTTTTTTTGCCATCCTGAGTTCTTCATATGAGATTTGAGCTTTGCAAAAATAAAAATAAAATAAAAAAAATTTTAAAACTATACAAAACAAAAAAATAAAAAAAAAGGTGAAAATTTTAGACTCCAGCTTGCTGAGTTCCATCAGTTTTTAGCGTTGTTGTGCAAAACTAGAGATATGCCTAGATCAACCTGCCAAAATCAAGCCTGCATCAACCTTCGGTGTGTTCATGTGAGTTTTGGCCTTAATCTGCCAAACGTGAGACTTTAGTCTGCCATTAGAATCCCATACTCATCTCATGCATTACGCTTGCTATTTTGTCTTAGCAACAATGAACTATAACTGTTTCAAAAGACTATGAAAAAGAGACATTATATTAATAAAAAACCCTGCATGCTGGTCATGTACGGTATAATTATTTTTTTTTCTTTTGCTTGGAAATGGACTTTTGGAGACTATTATGGCATGGCATTCATCCTTTTGTTTTATTGCCTCATCACTTTTTTGGGTTGAAAGCAAAAAAGTGCAACCTTTGATCTTCCTCCTCCTCTTCCTCCCATTAAAGTTTGCATCTGCTCTAAAACTGCTTTGAGTTACTCAAAACTTCAGACTTCCTTTTAAATGCACTGAAGCATTCCCTTTCAAAAAACCTGCCAGAATGGATTTTGGTAACTTAATGTGGCAAAAAAAAAAAATTAAAAAAATCATAAAAAACAAAAACACAGAAAGAACTTTGGAAAGATGTTCAAAAACAAAATTCACATCCCACTTGGGGGGACATTGAAACCATGCTGTTGCCTAAAAACAGTCTAAAATTAATTTTAAGTGATCTGCCCCATTTTTTTTTCATTTTGCGTTTGGTCATTGTCAAATGTGGAATGCTCTGGGTTCCTAGTATATAATTTAATTCTAGTTTCTGTCATCTGTTAGCCCAGTTAAAATGTATGCTACAGATAAAGGAATGTTATAGATAAATTCGAAAGAGTTAGGTCTGTTTAGATGTAGATTTTTTTTTTAAAGATTGATGCACTAAATTGTTTACTGTCGTGATGTAAAGGGGGGTAGAATTTGCAACGGGACTGTTTTAAAAAGTAGTTTATGCAGCATGTGCTTGCAACTTAAATATAAGTTGGGTATATGTAGTCCTTGCTATACCACTGACTGTATTTGAAAACCAAAGTATTAAAAGGGGGAGGCACCCCTGTTTATATCTATAGGGGTATTTTACATTTAAAATGTATGGGTTGTTTTTTTTTTTTTCAAAATTGAAGTATTTGGGACTGAATTGCACTAAGATATAACCTGCAAGCATATAATACAAAAACAACAACAAAAAAATTACGAACCTGTTTAGAACGCTAATACAATTTATGCAGTTATAAAGATGGCATTACTGCACAGTTTTAAAATGATGCAGATTTTTTTACAGTTGTATTGTGGTGCAGAACTGGATTTTCTGTAACTTCAAAAATTCCACAGTTTTAAAGGCAATAATCAGTAAATTTTATTTTCAGGGACTGATATCCTGTCTTTTAAAAAAAAAATGGAAAGTAAATCTTACCACAATAAATATAAAAAAATCTTGTCAGTTACTTTTTCTTTTACATATTTTGCTGTGCAAAATTGTTTTATATCTTGAGTTACTAACTAACCACGTGTGATGTTCCTATGTGCTTTTCTTTCATTTTCAACTCTATGGTTATATCGAAAGAGAGAATAATCTACAATAATAAACTGCATTTTTTTGATTCCGTACTCAGTTTCTTAGTGTGTAGTTCAAAGTTCCATAACTGCGAGCACAGTACTTCAGCGTGCTGCCTGCCGAAGGGGCGATGCTCACCCACGAGCTGGACTCAGAAGTGTTCAGGAGGGGAGAAGGGAAAGCATAGCTCCGTGTAAAATGGAAAATTGCCACCTGCTAGGACTCAAGTTCTCTTTCAGGTAGATGAAAAAAAAACGTGAGCTTTCAGGTGCTGCTTCTGACTTCTCAGTAGTGAGTGCAGCGAGGGCAGTTTCAGTGACTCAGATCATCCCGCCAAGTTCTAGGAGATCTCAAAGGGGAGGGCTGCTTAAAAACCTGATGACACGATATGGCCCTGTATTTTGATTGTTTTATGATGGAGTGAAGTGAAAGAGAAGACTTCACATCCTCTTATCATCTGATCCCAGCTAAGCATGCCTGTCTCTAGTAAGAGATGACACTGCATCAGGCTTGGCTTGTCACAGAGCCACTTAATTCTAGATTGAAAAAATTCTTATCATTTTGGTCCATACTGCCTCCTTTTTTCTTTTCTTTGCTTTTTCACCCTTATTTTTTCTTTTTTTTTTTACCCTGTGGAATTTTTTTGTTTTGTTTTTGGTTTTTTTGCTTTTGTTTTGTTGTTTTTTCTTTTGCTACAGGCCTTAGAAAGTCCAGAGAGAGCTGAGGAGCAGAGAAAAAAAATCCAAAGGACTTCCTCCAACTTTTGAGAGTTATTTGCTCTAAACAATCAACCCCAAAGGTTAATGTGCTAGAAACATTCAGGTCTCTGAGCCCCTCTTCACTGCAGTCCCCCATGTCAAAGGGCATTGGAACTTTGAAAGGCTCCTCAGATGCTCGACCCAGTTCATTTAAAGCCACCTTTCCCTGAGAGCCTGCAGTGTCCCTCGGCAGAGAGCTGTCCTGCTCTCTGAATGGGATTATCTGTCCCCTTTCTGTGAGAGGCAGAGGCCTCTCCAAAGGATGGGGGGGTTATCTCCAGACCCAGGCTCATAAACCAAACACCTTTTTCTTCTCCTTTGTGTTTTTCCCCCGTGCTGCTGGTGCAGCTTCTTCCCAGCAGTAAGGTCATCCCTGCTGGGTGCTGGTGGCCCTGAAGGGGCCCTGAAGGGACAGGACCTGTTGCCATTCCTCTGCCTGGCTGGTCCAGCCCCTGTCAAGGGTCGAGCTGCAAGGTCAAGGTGTGGCTCTGAGCCCCCCTGCAGCACCTGCACCCACAACAACCTGTGTCAGTGGGCAGTGGCTGGTGCTGGAGGTCACTGTGCTCCTGCTGAGGTCCCTTTGCAGGGATGGACACTCTTCTGGTGACACTCGGCTTGCTCTCTGAAGCCGATGCTGTGTCTCACCCCTCCCCAGTGCCGGGGCGCCAACCTGCCCTTTGGCATCTGACCTGCTGTTGCACCAGGGTTTGAGTAATGGTTCAAGCTCCAGATTCTGGTTAATTTGAGTTCCATTTTCTGGTTAATGTGTAATCTGTGGGTAAACTGGTTGCGATTGGCCGAGCTGGGAATTATCTCCTCTCATAAAGACAAGGCTGCTCGTTATTCTGTCTCCCACCTTCCCTTCCCTGACTGAGCCTTTACCGACGCCCAGGTGTTTTTGCAGGGACTCTGAAGCTTTGCTGCTGCCCTTGCTGAGAGCAAGGAAGGGAAGGGACAAGACCTGTCATCAGCAGAGCCCCCGCTGAAGTGGTGCTGCAGCCCCCAGGGGAGCACAGAACCCCAGGCTGCCCAGAGCAGGACCACTTCTGGTCCAGCCTCATCCTCACACCCTGCTGTCAATTCAGGCTTCCTTGCAAGCAAAGTTAGGAGCAGGCAATAGGATTTTAAAAGTATTGTGAATTGACTGAGTAGTGAAGAGCGAGGAGAGCGCTGCTGCCTCCCTGAAGTGTCTTCTTTCACGGAGGGAAAAAACCAAGCATCCTATTTGAGAGATAAGAGAAAACCTTCCTAGAAACAGACTTCCTAGAATAGGGTGACAAAGGAAAAATTCCCATCACACCCCCAACCTGAGAGGGGAAATAAGCTTTCATCCAGTTTGGCATTGTGATGACAATCGTGCTTTGCATGTTAAAAAATGCAACCTTCCTTAGGCTGCACTTGAATTTTAACCTGAAACACGCCAACTGGCCGAGTGAAGGGGAAAAAAATAAGGTACGCATTTTAATATTCACTAAAGCAAAGTGAGTATTGGGGTTCTCTGTATGAGTCATTGCAGGGGAGCGCCCACCTTTGCCGCAGGAGTGCTTGCTGAGGACTAATTGGAACCGCTCTGCTCTGAATAACCTACATTCATTAATCACCCCTTGCTTGACTCTGGCCTCAATCCTGCTCCCATTGAACTCAGAGGTGCAATCCTGGGGATTTCAAAGGGGAGCAGGATCCCACTGTTCTCCCACAGGTAAAAACCGGGTGGAATGCTGCCCGGGCCAGGCAATTGGGTGTCAAAAGGTGTGTGTGGTCTTAATCTGCCCATCACTAACAACATCCTATTTTTCCCGTAGTCCTGTAGTGCTTTTCCATTTATTAACTATATTACAAAGAACTTTCATGTGACCGGTGCTGGGAGATACGTGCGTGGACAGCGGCCCTTTGCTGGCTGGGAAATGGTGTGCACTGAGGCTCAGCCCCCTCCTCCCTCCCCAGCCCACCTTGCCCCTAAGGTTTTTTAATTTCCACCCCCTAAAACGAAACGTAACCCTCTCCTGCCCTGCCTCCAGGCTTCTGCTGAGCAGAGGCCAAAAGTATTTTTTTGGTTCTGCTACAGCATTTTCCCTGCTTGAAAAATGTCATCCTGGACTGAATCCTAAAAAAAAGATGGGAGAAGGCAGGGAAATATCCCAGTCACACCAGTGCATATTTATTTCCTGAATTATTTCTCCCTAGGCATGCAGCGAGAAGTGCCCGTTTGCAAACTGAGTGGGGAGAGCTTCTATTTATTAGAAAGTCTTCATCACCCTTTTAAAACAAAAACTCCAGCGCTGAATCAAAATGTCACTTGAAAACTCCCCCCCACGCGAAACATGGCAGCAAATTTTTAGTTTAAAAAATGAACTTTCCCAGCTCTTTTTTCTTTTCCCTTCCGAAAGCTTTTATGCAGCTGTTTCCTCCCCCTCCCTCTGCATAGTGTGTAGGAAGTTCTTGATCTAGAATCATTCATAATTTTAATACCAATTTCTATTTGACATAATATACTAATATCAGATAGAGAGTGTAGCTGCTTCCTGGATCTAGGGAGGAAATGATGCATATATCAGAATTATCTGCTCAGATGCCAGAACTACATTGGTGTCATTTCAGCATGTGCTGTGTTGAAAGGAAATCCTCTATATTTATTACTCCGATCATCAGAGGAGCTAAATGGACCCACTGTTTCTGACACCTGTTCAGATGGCTGAATTTAAAATTTCATGCAGGAAAAAAAAAATAAATCCTACATACTTCAATGTTAGGAATTAAGGTTTTTTTAATACACTTTTTTCCCTCCCTCTTTCCGAATCGCTGTGTTGTGAGCGGCTGCCATGAGGCTTGGGCATTCCGGGGGTAGCTATGGAGAGCGGGATAGATTTTGTTTGCTCAGCTCTGACAAAAACCAATCCTGCTTGAACAGAATACACACACACACAGTCTGTAACCAAATGCTTCAGATCTCTGTTTTAAGTGCAGGTCTCAGTATGAATAACATGATGTAGCACACCCCAGAACGTGGCAGAGGTGAGCGGCCGAGAAAGAACTCGTCTTTTCAGGAAGGAGCTGAGCACTGAACCACTTCATAATTTTAAGGCTCCTCTAATGAATTTTTTTGGGCATAGCAGGTACAAATCAATAGATTAAAATACTGTACACTCTGCTGCATCTAATTCTTGACTGCCTGAAATTGCGGGGGAGGACCGAGAATAACATTTGTCACTCTGAGGGCTGAGTGCATTCAGATTTGTGAGCTCTAAGCCAACACAATGCAAAAATAGTCCAGGATGTGACTTAAGTTATCAAGTGAAAAGCAAGAGGCCAGGGATCTGCAAGGCTGTAGTTGGCAGACAGGCAGCTCCATCCCGAGCTATCTATCACCGTATCGGGTTGACCCGGCACAGTGTGACAACATCTCAGTGCCCTCGATGCACGCTGCCTGTATTTCAGCACTCTCTGAAATGATCGTTTTCGTTCACTATTTCTGCACCCACTTTTTTCCCTCCAAATTCTGGTTTTTAAAACGGTGTCACTTGCGACACACAGTGAAGCGTGCAGGCCTGTAATCGTGGTGCAGTGAGTGACGAGGACAGAACTTGCCCTGCCTCTCTCCTTGCTTGTTTTGAAGCCCTGTGGACTTTGTGACATGAGTTGCTTTTTTTTCTAATTAATAAATGTCATTGTTTTGTAATTCATCTCAATGCAACACTTTACATGGAAGAAATCAAAGCGAGAGAAGAAGTTTGCTAGAACTGGTGTTTCTCCTCCATGCAGAAAAAAAATCCCCAGTAAATAACAAATCAAGCAGTGTCCTCAAGTTTCCAGCGGGGGTAGAGGTTGGAGTGTCCCTGGGTGCTGCTCTCAATTGTTAATTCATAAAGACCCACAGTCCTGAGCAATGCTGCCCCAGCTTGTCCTGATACAGCAGAGATGCCGATGGCTGAGGACGGAGGCGTTGAGCCTCAACACCCTGTTCCAGCGAATGCTCTGGCATCTCCCTGACATTCATTAAATTTGGGTGTCCCCGAAAGGCGGCAGGGTGTGGGGACAGCGGGGTGTCGGCAGAGCTTGGAGCCCACACGCCTTTGCCTCCCTGCCGCCACCCGGCCGGGGGAGCAGCGACCCTGGGGTAGGTTCTGGCACGTATTTTCACCTCCCTGCTTCCAGCAGCTCCTGATCGCCCCGGGCCGGGGCTGTCTGTGTAGGGATGCGGCCCCTCCCCGTCCCTCACGGCACCGGGGCCGCGGCCGGCGGGGTCTCTTGCGGGGCGGCCGGGCCCCCTCTAGGGCTGCCCTGAGCCCGGCCCGGCCAGGCCGCCACGTCCAGGGACACAGCGGGCACAGGCAGTTCTCATCCCGGGCACAGCCCCCGGCCCGGGCACCGCTCTGACCCCAGGCAAAGCCCTGTCCCCGGCACAGCCCCCGGTCCAGGCACAGCTCTGATCCCGGGCACAGCCCTGTCCCCGACACTGCCTCAGCCCGGACACAGTACCCGGCCCCGGCACAGCCCCCGGCCCCGGCACAGCCTTGGCCCGGACACAGTCCCCGGCCCCGGCACAGCCTCGTCCTGGCACAATTCCCGGGCACAGCCCTCGCCCCCGGCACAGCCTTGACCCCCGGCACAGCCCCTGTCCCCGCTATAGTCCTGGTCCCTGGCCCAGGCCCGGTCTCTGTCCCCGGGCACAGCCCCCGAGGGCTGCAGCGGCCGCCCAGCCGCGGGTCCCGCCTGAGCCAGGTGCGGGGGACAGGCCCTGCCGCCCGGGAGGGGCGGGAAGGTGAGGACAGCATCCGCTGTTTGTTTGTTTCTTGTTTGTTTCTCTCTAAATCCCATCCCTGCAACAAAAGGGGAGTCTGGGTGGAACTATGGATCCGTCTGGCCGCGCATCCAGAGCGGAGCTCCGGTTGTCACCCGGCGGCTCCCACGGGCCGCCCGGCCCTAGGTATGTCCACAGAGCACTTCCCTCGGCTTTGGTCACAGTATTTCCAATTTTTCTTTTTCTTTTTCTTTTTCTTTTTCTTTTTCTTTTTCTTTTTCTTTTTCTTTTTCTTTTTCTTTTCCTTCTTTTCTCATTCTTTTTCTTTTCCCTTCTCTTCCCCTTTTTTCCCCTTTCCCTTTCCCTTTCCCTTTCCCTTATTCCTTTCCCTTTCCCTTTCCCATTCCCTTTCCCTTTCCCTTTCCCTTTCCCTTTCCCTTTCCCTTTCCCTTTCTCTTTCCCTTTCCCTTTCCCCTCGCCCTTTTTCTCTTTTTTTTTCCTTTTTCTCTCTTTCATTCTTTTTCCTCTTTCCTCTTATTTTTCCTTTTCTTTTTCTATTTCTTCCCTTTTTTTTCCTAGTTCTTGAATTTTCTCCCTTTTCTTCCTTTCTTTTTCCTTCATACCTGTGCGCACACAGAGACAAATCTAAACCCAACGGCAATCAAAGAGATCTTTTAAAATTACTTTTTGGATCAGGCTTTGAGTTCTCTGCAGGGAGCAAGAATGGGAGCAGGCAGGATTTACATTTCATGGCTTTTAAAGAATCTCAAGTGCGGGGAACGGCGTTTGCCGAGGCTGAGTTTCACAAGTCTGTGTGGATGTGCCTCGGAATGTGTATATGATTAAGCTTAAAGCCCTCTTCTGTAAGAAAGCAGGCAGATTCCCTTTCATGCAGCCTGAGCCCTGCTTCTCCAATTTTGAAACAAAACTTCTTGCCAAGGCCTTGGCAGTGGGATATCACTGCTGAAGGGGATCAGGGTGTTGGTATTGTCTTCCAAAGCTGAGGTGTCTCCACTGCAAACAGCCCCTGCTCCCTCAAGCACTGAGAGCTGTGACAATAAAAATCATCCCAAAATTGAACCAAAAAAAAACTAGTATTTTTTTTTTCCTTTCCTACCCCTTCCCCCAACTCGACTGCTTCCAAACTCCCTGATGAAAGCATTTTAATATGTAGGAAGAGCTGCCGGAGTCTGCAATGCGATTCAGTGTTCTGTGGTGTGGGATGAACAGATTTTCCTTTCCGTAGGGTTTCCTCCTGCAAAGTCATTGTAGAGGAGGGAATACTGTAAGATTAAATCTGGTTAAAATACTATATTCATGTCACACCAGATATGGTCTCCAGACTGTGCACAGTCTTTCAGCTTCCTTTATTGTGAAATCCTTTTAAAATAGCACAGTATAGTATAGAGAACTTATTGAAGTATAACTGTCTTACACCAACTCTGTCAGATAAAATGAAGGAAAGTGATCAGGCTTCTTAAATTAATAAATCTACTTAGTGTCTCTGGTTGCCTTCAGGCTCTCTTACTGTCTTTGACTCTTTCCTTATTAATAAACTGATAGTTAAATAAAGCTGATAAGTGAAGCAATGCACCTTGTCGGTGGAAGAGGGTTGGTGTTCCAGGTGTGCCGTGCTGGGAATGGTTGTGGGTTTAGGGCAGGGATGGCCACAGCAAAGACTGAAAGCAGGCTGACCACATCAGTTTCTAGATGCTCCTCAGGTGTGAGGCCTGAGTACCTGTTCCTCTCAGCCCCCTGCATTAATAACAGGATGAATTAACCGATTGGCATGAAAGGAGAGGTCGTCCTGAGAAAAATGACACCAAAGGTCCACAGGAGTCATTTGCTTTTAGAGATCCCGGGCCAGGTGCCAAGTATTGCATTTATCTAAGCACCGTTCCCTTTCTCAAAAAATAAACAAAACAACAAAACAACAAAATCCAAACCTGAGAGAAAAAATCAAACCAAAACAAGAAAGCAACATCTCCTTCAGTGGCATGTGGGGTCCTTTTGAAGAGGGAGTGGGTCCTTTTGAGTGGGGAGCCTTGAGTGGGATGTGGGACAGGGATCATTCAGCAGGCTCTAAATGTGCCCACTTTTGTTTTCAGAGCTGCAGAGCTAATCTGGAATCAAAATGCTGGAAAAGAGCCTACAGTTTGTCTTGCCTTTTTTTTTTATTCAAGTCGATCGGGCTTGTGGTTTTTTCTTGCTCTGATTATGCTGCACGGTTCCAATAAATGCACGGAGCTCAAACATTCCTGCAGGCACTTCATAGGAAATACATGTGTGTGTCTGTGCATGCACACTCAGGGAGGGAAAGTTGATTGTAAGGGACACAACAAAATATCCATATTTAAGAAATGTGGATTGACTCACTGACTTATCTCACTTATTGTACAAAGATTCACTCTCTGTTGATTTTTTTTTTTTAAATTAGGTTTTAAATATGTGTTGACAGGATGAATTTGTACAGTGTGGGTAACTGCAGGGGGAAACGACAGCTCTGCTTTTGTTATTAAACTACTGTCTTGAAAATAATGGACTGTGTACAAAAATTGATTATTATTTTGCCAATTACATTAGCGCAGCTAATAACAATCATTAAGAAAGAAATACAGAAAGCTACACACTTTCAGATATTAGAAACTGATATTCACTGGTGAGGCAAAAAATACGTGTTCTTAAGGTAATTTGTCAGTAAGAATCTCCTGTTATTAATGTGAAGTAAATACTAAATATGTGAGCTAGAAATGTTTCACTTCAAACTGTGTTCATTTCTTCTTCACTCAGCCAGAGTTAATAAACAGTACAAGAGACTTTCTAAATTTAATTTAGGATTTGCATATAAAAGGTCCTATTCTGTACCATAGTGGCACAACAGACAGGCTTTATGATGTTAAATATTCCTTTTAATAATAGTTTATTTTAATATATTTGCTAAATTAGGTACCCGAGAGAATCATCTACAACGGTGATGTGAAAATCCCTGTTACCTGAGGTCAAAAATAAAAGGTATGTTTTCCTTTTCATTAGCAATTTGCCATATTTCAGCAGGGGTGGCAATTTCTCTGCTTTGTTTTCTGCTGCTAAGATGCTGCTTTCTGCTCAGCTCTGGGGAGCCGCTGACAGGCTGTGGTGCAGTTTCCTGGGCTTTTGGGTGAGGCTGATTTCAGGTGCCTACAAGAACCACTTGCAATGATGGGGCTTTGTACTTTTGTCAGCCAGGCAGCTCTCTCGTGTCCCACACCTCATATATAATGCTTTGCAAATGTTTTCTTTCTTTTTCTTCAAATGCTGGCATTCAGACATCAGCTACGGGGATTAAGGATGGGTCTTCTGAAGATCTCCCTCAGATCTTGATGAAAATCATGAGTCTGTGTTAGATGACTTCAGTACTTACAAATTACAATAGAGTTTAATTCACAGCACTGCTTTCCTCTGGAAATTCATGTTCATTCAATCTGTCAACATTGACTAAAAAATATGCTGCTAATGAAAATGTGGGAATTAAAACTTTCAATCCCTTCCCCTGCTAGACTCAAACAGTCACTTTATTTTTTTGTTCCATGGAATCTGACTTTTATTGACCTTGACTATAAAAATACTAAGTGGGTTAAATGAGCACCAAGGTTGCAATGACAGATTCCTGTGTGAATTTTTTTTATGAAACCTCCTATTTTAGTTAAGAACACAGCCTGCCTTGCAGCCTGCCACGCTTTGATCAACGGTTAAGTGCTGTTAAAAACAGCTGAACTTTATTAGCTTGTGGAATTAACCTTGTTTAAATAATAGATTTAATTTTTATCTTTTAAAAGAAATGTAAATAATAAATTAAAATAATAGACTTCTTTGTTAATTTTGAAAATAAATTTAAGTAACAGATTTGTTATTTAAAATTTAAGTGAGGATGGGGACGATGTAACTGGTGCTGTAGCCTGTACATTAAATGGAACTGAGAGAAGTTTTTAAAGGTGTATGGATTGTAGGAATAGATTTCTCAAGGAGCAGTACAGGACCTTCATTTTAAGCCTGATGCTCCTCTTACTTCCCTGAGGAGCACCCTGGATAGGGTTTTGCCTGCATTGCATTTTTTTTTTTTCTGTTTTTCACCACTGTAAATAAGAGGGAAGCCAGACCACTCGGGTTTTTTGTGAAAACTCAGAGTCCAATGTGCTTTTTTTGCAAGAATGGAGATAAGTTGCTATCAGCTGAAGTAAATACGTAAAGTGTGTATTTTAATAGCAAAGGTGCAGCACTTGTTTCATCAACTTGCTCCTGGGGAAATATTTCTAATTTCAATTATCCCATAGGAAAATCTGCCATGCTTCCTGTAATTCATATATGTGACTATTAGATTTATATAAATTAGTGATATTTATTTTTATCCATATAATAAAAAAGGAAATCTTTTTCCCTTATCAACACTTGTGATCTCAAGACTTGCTTAGCCTGCTGCTCTCTGGGACAATTCCTTCACTATTTTGTGGTTATATTTTCCCATATTATAGACAAAAAAACCCCACAAAACAACCAGCAGCAAAATCTGTTCGTTTTAAGCAAATAGCTCTTGGGTCTTGGAAGAGTTAACAAACTTTTACGGCAAGGTTCAGGCAGTTCTGACCCCTATGGTAATATTTCATCTAAGGTTACTGTTGGGAGAGAAATCAAATTTCAGCTGTGAACATGATTGACAGGTGAAAGCAAGGGAGAGAAAGACATCTGGTCAGATGGGGAATTTGGGCAGGAGAAGGACAATTCAGGGAAGTGTCTCTGTGATATTAGGAATAATAAGCTTAGATATGAAAACTCCGATCCTCCACGCTGTCTGGAGGAGAACTCACTTGATATTCATGGAGCTGGCTTGGTTGGGGGAATTTAAGACTGTACATTTATAGTAGTGGACAGTAGTCTCCACGGTCTGACTTACTAACTTGGCTCCTTTGAAGGAATTATGTTATTTCTGGCAAACTTTAAGGATTTCAGGGCCGTTTATTTAATGACTGTGACAGGAATATTTGGTGGTTGCTGGTTAAGAGGTTCTCACCATGATGTCCCTGGCAGGTCAGGCAGCAGCAGGGGTGGTGGAGGCCAGGACTGGTGTCACTCCATGTCCTCCCACTTCTGACAGCTTTCAGAGGAAGCACTGCAGGACGAATTTTGTGTTTATACACTCTTATACCAGCAACAAAATTAGTAGCTACCCCATAAAATACCACTAAGGGTCCATTGTGGTGTTTTACAAAGCAACTGTTATTTTGCAAGGGCTGTGTTTTGTCTTATTGCAGCAGCACCAGCTAACATCCCTTACAATACATACATAACCCCAGGTGTGTTTCACTGTGCTTCAGTGTATTTTATTTGGTGCAGGAAAGCTTTTCCATCCTCCAATGTCATGGAATATCCCTGTATTTCCTGATCAGCATGATGATGTTGGAAAGTAGAATTTACTTTTGACATAAAAAAATGTAGCCAGGTTTTTTCTTTAAAAGGGCGAGAAAAAAATCTATTGTTTTTTTTATCGTTGTGTATAACAATGTTTCAATTTTCAAAGAGGCTCTGAAGGGCCTTTTTAGAGCTCCAAGGGCAGGATGAGGCAATGATGGACCCTAAATTGCATCTTACCTATATCCCAGGTGAGAGGAGAGATCCTGGGTGGGCTTCTGGCCCCACTGAAGCCCTTGGTAAAATCACCCTTTAATTCCTGGGCCCCACACTTCCACCACAAAGGAATATCTACAGGGGTGGTTGTAAAATAAAAAGCAAAATCTGAACTTATACGGAGGTAGCTGAGCTGTGAATTCCCAGGATGGATGTTCTTATTTGGGAGTAAGGGTGGATTTCCCCCTTCCCTGCTACAGCTAAAGCTGCTTTCAAAATAAAATAAATTACCCAGGAAAATCCACTCTTATTCTGGAGTAGGAGTGTCCACCCAGGCAATGACTAGCACTGCAGTATAGTTTATTTCCTAATTTCCCCATATGGATGAGACCTGAACTAAGGGGAGAATAAGGAGCAGTAAAGAACAGAAATGTATTTTTCCAGTTTGCCTCTAAGACTTTTCACACAGGGGAAATCATGGTGCTCTGAAAATACACATTTACTTACTTTTCACTGCTATTCCTGCATTTGCACATGCATTTTTAAAAGAGATTTGTGTTTTGTGCAAGACCTT
Source organism: Melozone crissalis (assembly GCF_028551555.1). NCBI lineage: Eukaryota > Metazoa > Chordata > Aves > Passeriformes > Passerellidae > Melozone > Melozone crissalis. Next base: position 5,657,942 of record NW_026535785.1, read on the forward strand.
TTGCTTTCGCATACTATTCACGTGTATTTTGGATGTGCAGTTGAGTCTGTCTGTTCATGACATCATTTCTCTTTTCATGGCCGTGGCCTGGGATATCAAACTACCTAACTTCACTGGAAATTAGATCTTGTTTTTATTCCTAGACTGTACATCTGATAAAATTGAAAATTAAAGCTAAGAACTGTAAAAACAATCAAATTTCTTTGTGCATGAGCAAGTTATTTTTAACTTTACGTTGTTGAATTAACACTCCCTGTAAAATGTCTTTATTTTCTGAAGCTGATAGCAAGATAACTTCCATGAAATATTATTGGCAAACTTCCCACAGCAGTCAATGGGAGCCTTGTATGTATTTTTCAAGCAGATGTGCTGTATTAAGCCTAAATGAGAATCTTTCTTTATCAAATGGGTTGCAATATGTTATTCTTGATTAAAAAATCCAGAGTAACCTCTCGCCCTCCCTTTCCTCTCCCCAAACATATTTAGTACAATTTACAGATAATTTTGCATAGGTAAAAAATAAGTTCTTGAGTGTTTATAAAAAGCAGGATTTTACTATGCCTCAAATGCCTTTCTAGCTCATTCCTGTGAATTTGAAGTATGAAAATGTCTCAAATCTTTATGAGTGAAGAGAAAGTATATTCCATATGTAACAACTTTTACTCCCCTAAAATTCCCAGGCAAGTCAATTTAATATTTTTCCCTGTGTTTAAAGTAAGCTCTAAAATATTTTCTGGTGACGTCATTCTTGCTGTTGTGTAGCTCTAATAAAGGATTTTAAGTGCTAAAAAAAAAAAAAAAGTTATATTTTTAACATCTCTCCTGGGTTTTCTAATTTGTGCCACTTACCAAATGATTCGCACTGTACCAAAATACAGGAGATTGATGAGACAGGAAAAGTACTGATTTAACATCCCACATATAAAATTACTTCTCAGGCTCCACATATAGTCACAATGTTTAGAGAGTGAAGAAAACGGGAGTTGGGAGTCACAGTCTGACTCACTTGTGAGACTTTGACCCACTTATTTGATTCTAGATTCAGCAAAATACTGGAGCACTTTAAACTTGTTATCTGAGGTTTCTTCTAAAGGTCTGTTACCGTTGATCTCTTTATATCTCAGTTTACACTGTTATAAACCTAGATAATTAATTCTTACCTTCTAGGCTTTTGTGGGAGTTAAAAAATAGCTGTAATGTTCCTTGAAGCCCTTTAATGAAAACGGGTTTATTGAAGTACTTGTCATTTACCTTACTTCATACTCTGAGAAATCACTGGTGTTGTCCAGGACCCACACACCATTTCTACTGGGATGGGAATTTACTCCCCTGAGTTCACTGGGCCAGGATTACAAAGATCAGATGCTTTGGGAGCTGGACATTTTGTGAATCACACATAACTTTACCCTGATTTTGAACGTGCCAAAATGTAGGCAAAATCAGTTATGTGCCCCATCTCTCTCTTAAAGACAATATATCTTTAATACCTCTATGTACAGAATAGCTCCTGTGCACCTGCATGGCATGCAGAGGTCACACTGTCCTTGTAATTCCTCCCCTTCCTGCCATTACCTTTTTTTCCCAAGGTTCGAGCCATTATCATTCAGCAGTTGTGCAGCTTTTCTTTTCTTCCATCCCCAAATTATTATTGTTTCCCTCCTACCTTCTACCCCTCCCGAACCATAATGGGGTCCTCAGCTGTAAATTTGCTAACTATAAAGATTTTTGCTTGAAATGTTTTGAAAATGCTGTGAGAAAAAAAAAAGAAAAAGAAAAGAAAGCCTATGAACAACACGCTGTGCCATGCTCCAGCATTGCACTTCTATGGGAAAGATAATAAAGATATTAGCACTCATATAATTTCAGATAGGAAATGAAACCAGACATGAAAGAAACACTAGCTCCAGCTGTTGAGTGGGAATCAAACTAGCTATGGGAATTACAGGTATTGTCACCGGAGACAGCCTGACTTCTGAGAAATGACCTCAGGTGTAGGAGCTTGCTGTGGCCCCTTGCAGATATTAACACCTAATTAACAATCTGCGAGAGCATCCTACATCTTAATCACCAGTGAGGTGAGAATGACAATCACAAGGAGGAGAAGGAGAAGGAAAATAGTAATTTTTCCTCTGCACGCATCATCTAATAACCACGGTTATTCAGATGCAGCTAAATGCGATTTCCTTTTAGTCATTTCTGTCTATTGGAAGGCACAGTAAGTTCATTTGCTAGCAGGTAGGCAGCGGAGGTGAGAATTGAATTGATCTGAGATACTCTGAAAAATTGACCCTGAGGTCATTCCTAGTTTAAATTGGGAAGTAAGGCTGAGCTCATGTCTTCCCTTTCTTCTCTCCCCTCTCCCTATTCCCCCTCTTTTTGTGTTTTCAGGCATATTAGTCTGTACTGCGTAATTACTTAAACATACTCTGATGGTGGGGAACCTTGTTCCCTCAAAGTTAATCAAAATAAAGAGAGCTTTTGTTAGCAGTGATAGGTAATTAAATCTCGGCTGGGCTTGTGCAGGGCCTTTGTGCCGGGTTATTGACGGCAGAGCTGCGCTCCCCGGCCCTTCTGCTGCAGCACAGCCCCGAGCAGCACCAAGATTCAGGCCCAGCTAAATTAGGAAATGGGGTGTGAGGGCATGGAAAGCTTAACGGGCCCAGGCTGTAAAGGAGAGGGGTGCATGGCAGCACATCCTGAGTCTCCCAGAGGAAGGCCGATTTCCCTGGGGAGAGGTGCACGTTTTAAAGAGGAGAAAATCAGAGGTGGCACTTCTGCGTTTCTGCAATCTTCTGGCTGTGGTTTTAAGCAGCAACAGCTGTAAGTGTGGATAGGAACAACCTACTAACCCAATTTCAGCTCCAGTGTACACACCTAGGGCCAAATTCTGCTTCCTATTACCTGGTGTAAATGCTCAGGAGCATGGGGGAGCTGATGGAGAGGCTCTGGGCTTAGTCCCATACCAGAGGGCTGGTGCTAGTAAAAAGCAAGCAAGAAAGTAAAACAAAGACCAGATTTACTTGGTGCCACCAAAGCCAAGGCAGGAGTATCCTCCCTGGGATCTGTGGGGATGCTCCAGCTTGCCTCTGGACCACTTGGGCAGGATCCAATGGAGCTGTAATGTAATGCCTTTTAATGGATGCTTTTACGTGCGCTTCCAAACAGCTTCCACTTTCAAACGTCTTTACAAGAGAGTTAAAACAAGAGGCAGGCAGGGAATGAGGAATCAGCTCGTCAGTACATTTGTAGTCCTCATTCTGCAGAAGCTCTACCCATGGCACTCCCTTGCTGTGCACAGGAACAAACTCTTTCCATATTACTTGGACCCAAATTATATTCTAATAAGGAGAGAGTGGCAAAGTGAAGACAGCATTATATTAACCACTCAGCTTCCATGGAAACTCCCATCATTTTCTTTCCCACGACAAGAGATAATCTCTGTGGTTTTTGTTATACTCACTTCTTCGACTCCTTTAGCTTTGTTTTCATGTGTTGGCCTTGCACTAAAAAATATAACTTGACATCTTGTGTCTTCTCAGCTAAAAAGGTATCAGTTCCTGGACTTAATGTCAGCTGTACCCAGATCAAAGGCAAGAAACATAAAAGTTGACATATATTATTTATTTCATGGTTTACATCAATGATGCTTCTCCCTATCCTTTTTTGTTATTATTGCTGATGTTTTGCTCATAATGTTGCGCTCACTTCTCAAAAGTGTTTGTCCCCTACAGACAAATATTCATATTAATGTAATCCATCAGCAGCTAACAAATGCCAGCTCACTTCAGCATTTCCCGCACATCCAAAAATCCCATTGTTTTTGCAGGACTTGGGTGTGCAAAGAATGCAGGATCGGGCCCAGGGCTGGAATTTGGGAGCTGGAGATTTTCTCCCTCAGCCCCTGCAGTGCCCGGGGTTGGCTGGAGCAGCCTGGGGCGCTGGAGCAGGGAGTGGGAGACGCTGCATTCCCTCCCTGCATTGTGAGCTGCTGCAGGGGCGAGACGAATGTCAGGCTTTGAGGGGAGCAAAAAGCTCTAAACAGACTTTTTCTTTTTTTCCCAGTAGTTTGGGGTTTTTTTCACTCTACCTTTCCCCATCTTGTTTGCCTTCGAAGTCTGAGTGAGTAATGCAGGGTCAGTCTTACAACTGTGTCCAGAAAACCATCTGAGATTAGTCAGAAATGCTGCTCCAACCTGTGTTTCCCTCTGACTGCTCCATTTAGTGTAAAACTTTCCTTTTTTTCTCTCTTTGTCAACAATTGTGGCAGGTTTTACTTCCTGAGTTACAGACCCAGCTGAAATGCTGAGTCTGATCTTGCCCCCTACCCTCCCACGAGCTATTTTTTTCCGCAATGAAAATAATAATGCTTGAGAACCATCCTTGGCTTTTTTTTTTTTTGTTTTGTTTTGTTTTGTTTTCTTTTGTTTAGTTTGGTTTTATTTTAAAGCTTGCTGACAATTGTCAAATGTTCATTCTAGCAAATAAGTCCTGGGAGGGTCTAGCCCTGCTGCACAGCCGGCAGGAGTAATTTGCAGTGCTCCTTGGAGCTCAGCTATTCAGTCAATGTGTGTCACTTTACTATTTCTTTAAAATTTAATTGGGATCAGGCAATCAAGTGTCTCCAAATTTTTTGCCTCTTCAGGCTGCAATAAAGCCACTTATAATTTATAATCAAAGTTTGGTATCGTTAAACTAAACTGTAAAACCTACTTCAGGGCTTCAGTCGTAAAATAAGTATACGATAAATATTGCAGTGGGGCTTGAGCAGCACAGCTCTACCAACAGCACGTGAATGAATACACACACACACATATTTCACACTTCTTTTTTTTTTTTTTTCTGAGTGTGTGTGCATACGTTTAGTTCCAGAGGTAAGAAAGATGTAAATAATAGATAACTGCCGTGTATTCTTTCTTGGAAGGATTGAAGCTAAGATAGATTTATAGCCCAAGCAGTTAATTTAAATGCAAAATGAAGTGTTAATTCATTAAAGTCATTTATGCATCAACATTATTTTTATGTCTTTATTTATATTTTCCTGTAATATGCAGCAATGTAGTATTCATCCTGGGGTTTTTTCTGTCTGTTGACTGTACTGCTCCTTTGCTTAGATTTTTTTCTAACAAGGCAGCTCATTTAGAAAGAAATGTTTATGTGAAGTGCTTGTCAGTTGGCATTTTTACTAGTGTGCTAACCCAAAGGTAAAATATAAAGGCACGTCTTTTCCTTGCTGGCTTGTTGCTACTAGAAGGGTTCCTCCCTTGTTAGCTTGATAAATAATTTTACTAGCGGGAATCTGCTGAATTTTTATGCTTGCTGTCTATTTTCTGCTTGCTGCAAATAAATTCCAGCACTCAGAGGGCACTAAAACTCCAAACACATGGTATTTTCCCATTTTGTTGCTGGTTGCCCTGAAATATTTATTTCATCTTGTGTTTTTAATTAAATCTTTTTTTCTAAAAAAAGTGTAGGAAAAAATCCCTCAAGTTTTACAATTATTTCCAAATTAATATTTTAGTCTGAATTGTATTTAATATAAAATCTTGAGTTTAAATAACACATCATCACAGGTACACTAAATGGGTAGTGTTAAATCAGTCATCACTCCAACTACCTAATGGTTTTCAGATTAAGTACAGGGATTATTTATTGATATATTATCCATGTAAGCATTTCTTGCAATTTATTATATACTTTTAGTTTTCCCAGTTTTCCATCAAGAAAATTAATTTAATTTGCCACATAAAAATTCGAGTTTCACAAGAGAATGCACCAAAAAGCTTTAGATTAAGGGTTGTCATTGCATGAATGGCAGAAAAAAGTTTGCAAGAAAATTAACTGGGAAGGCTAAAGTGGAAGAGCAGTTGGTTCATGTTTTTACTTTTTTTTTTTAAGATTTACGCATTTTAAATTTAAATTTAATTCAAGAAAACAAGAGCCAAACCCCAAATTCTCCCCCTTCTCCAACAGAGCAAATTCTGCTTGTCAGAGGGTGCCTGTCACATATCTGGAGACTTGGTGCTCCTTGGCAGCACATCCCCACTCAATGTCCCAGGTGCTCATGGCAGCACATCCCCTCTCAGTGTCCCATGTGCCCATTTTGGGGGCTTTGCAGCCTCTCATGGATTCGGGAGCTGCTTTTTGCAAGGGTTTCCTTCATGTCTGCCTGGGGCCAGCTCCTCCTGCCATGCCGGTGGGTGCTGCTGTCAGGGGAACAGATCACTTTGCATCCAACAGGATCCCTGGCTGTGAGTCCTGTGGAGCTGTCCCACCTCTTGCCAAAGCTGCAGGGATGCAGCCAGCATCGATTCCTTACACACCTGCAGCTCAGGGAGTGAGCAGGGAAAGAATCTGGATGCAGGCTGGGGCTGCTGCCCCTCTCATGCCCACCCCATCCTTTCCAAGAGAGGGGATGCAGGGCATCCAAGCAGCAGGCCCTGTTCAGACTTTCCCTCAAACAGCAGAAGGACAAATATTTTTGAAGATGGCAGGCAAATTCATACAAAATTATATAATTATTTGCATATTTGTAGCACAATTTATCTAAAAGCAACCCTCGAACTTTGGCCCAAATTCTTGCATTCCTACACCAACCACCCTCCCATTCATTTGCTTATTTCCATAAGAATTAGGTGATGGATCTGGGCAGTGTAAGCACATGCTGCTGCCTGGCTGCCCTGCAGACATCAGCCTTTTCACTTATATGAGCACATCCCAAATCAAGTAATTGGCTGGTGGGAAGAGCTGATACACCAGCCCTGAGCAGATAAAGGAAAAGCTTGGGCAGTGGGGCAAATTACCCTTGGGGGCTCGGCCATATAAAATCATAAGTGAAATAGGGTTGTGAGGAGTCTCAGGAGGTGATGTAATCCATCCCTTTGCCATGAGGCAGGCTTACATTATCCCTGACGGATATTTGCATAACCTGTTGTTTAAGCCCCCCATGGAGAGTGTGACACGTCCATGGAGCCTCCCTGGCAGACCTTCATCATCCTCTCTTCTCAAAAGCATCTCTCCCTGTCTAACCCACAGCTCGGGTCCCTCATGTCCCCACACCGAGGACAGCCCATTCCTTTCCTCTGCCCTCACCCTTTGCATATTTGAAGGCTGTTGTTATGGCTTGCAGCAGTGTCCTTCTCTCTAGACTAAACAGCTCCATGTTTTCTAGTCTTTCTTCATAGGTTATGGTCATGACATTGTTATTTAATATCTTGTCTGAAGAGTCTGCATACAGTAAACTTGCTGGAATTCAATTTACCTGTGTTGAAAAGGACTGTAAGGATGCTGCCTGCAGGCCTTACAGCATCTGAAAGAGGAATAATTTAATTCTCACTCTGATATTCTGTCTTATGCAGGATGGAGGGTACAGAGCATTTCTTTACCTGGGAGTGTTAACTGCAGCCTCCCCATGAATTTACCACGGTAACAGGAATATTGTAGTGCAATGTGCAGCCAGAGTGTAATGACAGGCTTCAGGAAACATGTTTTAACATTTTATAATTTTATATATGAAAGTAAGAATGAGAGATAGGATTCTGCCTCTGTGGTTGTAGGTTGCACCTTGAGGTGTTCAAGGTGCTGCATGCATAATCTGTCCCACAGGTTTCATGAATTTCAAAAGCAGCTCAGCAGCTACAGCCACCTGCACACCACCTTTCCCTCTGCTGGTATTACTGCTCAGTTTGGGTAGATCAGATTTTCCATTGTGACAGAAGGAATTTTGCCCCAAAATGCCACAGATGAAGGTGAACCGAAGGAGATTTCTTGGCCATCTGGGTGGACTTTGCTCTTGGCTCTAGGTTGCTTTTCTAAAAGGTGAAAAATACATTTTGTGCTTTTTCAGTGGAGATTCTCTTTGCTCCTTGGGAAAAAAAAAAAAAAGAGGGAAAACAGAGCCTACTAATTCTGTTTCTCTCATTGACTTCCAGTGTCTTGCCTGGGAGGTTGGTAGGTAGATATGCTGGAGCAAACCAAAAGTATTTACTTGTGAGTAAATATTCCCCAGGGACTTTTCTTCTCAGATGTGCTGGCACAAATTGCTCTGCAGTGGGATTAATCTGCATGGCAGAATACCAGGCAGCACCTCCTGGAGGTGGATTTAAGTTTCGTACGATTTTGGCTTCCCAACTGAAGGCTTAACCAAACCCTGTCTTGAAAAGTGATAATGGATGTGCACACAGTGCCACCTCACTCAGACCAGGTGCCACTTCTGGAGGTAAAATCTGACAGATTTTTAAGGGTGATAGTTGATGTATTCATACTCATAATGTACTTTTATGAGGGGAAGGTAAGAATTTCCATTTATGATACAAATATCTCCTTCTTTGAGGTTCTACCTCTGCTTTGCATTGTATACATCCCCTTGCTTATAAAACTGCTTTGGACATCCATATGCCCCCAGTGATCACCTCATCAACTTAAAGTTGTCACATCTAAAAGTATGAACTTTCTGTACACTATGGGAGTGTATGTAGAATCAGGGAAAGCAACAATCAAATCAAGTAAATATTTTACACTAAGTATTTTCTAGCTCTAAAGGAAGATCTTGTAGAGAAATATTCACAGAACTCTGTTATGTAGAAAGCAAAATGAGAATGACCTTGCTGAGCCATTGGCTCAAGTCACAGATGTAGCAGAGAAGAGAAAATATATGCTTCCTTCCTTAAAGAATGGAGTTAGGGACCAATTCTTACCATGGGAAAGAAGAGAGAGGGAAATGTATTGTCTTCCTTTCAGTGGTTCATTTTTCTTTGCAAAGTGATTAATGCATTACTATAGCGAATTTATTGTATAGCCTGATTACCATTGCCTAATAAATCTAAACAACTGTGACTGTCATGGTGATAAGGCTGGCATGATTTTGTCTCTCTTAAAAAAGGTTTATAAGTTAAGCTAAACTTTTAGCTTTCTGTATTTCTGGGATAAAATTTATTTTGGCCATTACAGCTCTATCTGTTTGAAACTGCACCAAAAGGAAATAAGTTTTTCAAAAGGACAGTATATTATAGGAAGAGTTTTACCTTCACTCAATTTGCAAAAGAAAGTGAACATCAGCATTAAAATGGAAATGAAGTTCAGGAGAAAATAATAACTCAGTTGTTTAAAAAAGGTTTTAACATTTAAAAGGGACTTTGCAAATATCAAGGATGGACAACCCAATTAAATTAACTGCATTACAGTCACAGCCGTTAACACCTCGGGCTCAGCGTTTCTCAGGCTGCTGGAGTTTGCTGAGGGCTTGTCTGTGCCTGGATGAGAGACTTGCAGGGAGCTACAGAAGAAGGGCTTGTGATGATGAGAGCCATTTTCTTTGAACCACAGGGGAAGTGGTGCTCCACTATTGGTGCTGTGGCCATGCTGAACCAGACACTGGCCAAGTGCTAGGGTTGGGACAGATCTCTTGGCCACACAGGCACTTCCCAGTCCCCATGTTCCATTCCGTCACTTCAAACATGGACATCAGTTCCTTCTTTCTTTGCCTTTTCCTCTCTCCCTGAGAACGTGTGAAAGAGCTCTGCACCTCTGTGCTGCAGTGGTTATGACTGTTCTTGCAGAATGCTGTGGTGAGCGTCACTCTCATGAGAACAGCCGACCTTTGGAGGATGTGATGTGGAAAGAGATGGAAAGAGATCAAGTTCAAGAGATCAAGAGATCAAGTGCAGGGATGTTAATTTACTTACCCTTCTTTTCCCATCAGCCATAAGAAACAAGCACAGGGCATTAGCAGGGTGTGTTAGAGGAGTTTCCATGTCCTGGGTTTTCTATTCTTTCCCTCTCCCCAGCTCCTGTCCACCACCATGTCTCACAGTCTCTCCCTCAGAGCAGCACCAGCTGCTTTTGTAGAAGCAGAGATTACTCAGGCATCTTTGTACATCTTGGTCCATCATTGCTTTGTCTTCCTCCAGGTCTTCTGCACAAAACCTGGGACCAAGGCAGAGAGTGTGGCCTATTTAATTGGTAGAAAACTCAGCTGTCACCTGAGCTGTAAGTTGTAAACTGCAAATTGCTTCCAAAAAGGTGCAGCTAAAATTTATTGCATAGTTGTGTGAATTTTGTAGTATAAAGAAAGACCAGGATTAGATCATGAACCTTCCTGCATCCTTCAGCTGGTCTGGGAGACCTTTCACTTACCATTACCTAGGAGACACCATTCCCACTGACAGTCATCAGTGATGTTTGATTTGGAGTGGCAATACTGGAGTTTGGGTCTGGGGACATGAATTGAATGTCTCAAAAACATCCAGGCTTGCATGTGGGGCTGGCAGTAGCTGGTAGTTTATATTAAAAAAAGTTGAAGGTCTTTTCCTGATTTTAAGCCCCTGAACTCCTGGCATTTTTTTCCTTCTTTCACGTTTTTCCTCAGTAACAGTGTAGTTTATCTTGAAGCCAGTAGAGTTCAAAAGGTCTCTATTTAGATATGAATTACTTCATTCATGAATAAAGAAGAAAAAAAAAAGAAGTTACTTGGTACAATCTGGTACAATCAAGTATCATGAAGGGGAAAAAAAAAGCCTTAAGCTTTTGCATAGGCTTTCAAGGGCTCAAAGGTTTCTTTTTTTCCCTGGGTATGTTGAACATCTTGAAAATAAACCAGAGTGTTTCAAAAGAGAAGATAGATGTGTCTGTTCAAATAGGCATTGCATTTGGAATTGGTGCCTCTGGTTGTTAAACAGAATCCTTGTTTAACGTCCTCATTAAGAACTGTGACTTACCACCAGTTTTATGAAGATCAAGTCATTTACTTTTAAAGTAAATTAAAGCAAATTTCTCTGTGGTGACAAGTCAATAAAACAATGGAAGGCTCAAGTTTTTCAATCAACCAACATCTGTTCCTTGTTTTCCTCTGGATGTAGATGCCCTGTGTGCAGTAATAGGTGAATAGAGTGACAGCCAATAGCTGTAATGGTGGGGGGGGGTTGTTCTGGATGTTTTTTGTGGGTGGTATGGGTTGGATTTGGGTTTCTTTGTTTGCTTGTTTGTTTCAACATGATGTTTGCTTAACACCATAAGCTCTGTCCACTTTTGGAAAGGGTAATTTTGTAGTTTCCTGTGGCAGCACATTCAGAGCTCCAGTGACACGTGAGCGGTGACAGCCGATGGCTCCGATGCTGCATTTCTCTGCTGGAAGCACAGTAAGCTTTGCAGGGTAGTGTAAGTGGTAAACCACTTCTTGGAAACACAGTCAGCACAAATGAGATCCCATCTTTTGTCCGAGCCACCCACACCAGCAGCAGACACCTCTGAAACCGAGGGATGTTCTCTGAGCTGTGGTGGGAACTAGGTTGTATAAAAACCTCACTGAAACCACTTCCATGCTGTAGCCACACGTAACCTCTTTGTCTTGAAACTCTGTCTCAGAGAGAAGCCAGCAGCTGAAACCCAAGGTATCAGGTCCATTTTACATTTCAACAAGTGCAGGATGCAAACAGTGCCGTGTTTGTTTTAAGGGTTCTGGAGGGTTTGGCATTTGCTGGTGTGAGAACTGGCTCCCTGCTGTGTGAAACGTTCACATGTGGATTTGTGCTGTGTGGGAAATGCTGGCAGAGTGGAAAAGAGAGGGGAAGCTCTGCTGGGAAAGTAAGAGGGGGCTGAATATTATTCACTTGGGGCATAAGTCTTTTCCTAATTCCTCTTGAGAGGGTAGTTTGTCTTGGACAGCATAGCATTGACTTTTGGAATGGTTGAGGAGGACAGGAAGTCATTACTGGATTCATATGAAAATTAGGGAGCTCAAGATCATTTTAGACATTTCAAAAAATGTCAGTGAACATCCAGAGGCCATTGCTGCTCTCACCCTTTGACATCTGCCTGCTCACTCACGTGGTAACGGACCTCATCTTCAGAGGTGTAGGTATGTCCCTTATCTCATGGTGTCCTCCTCTGAGCCCTCAGGTGTAGGTTGAAGACATTTGGTGGGAATGGTTTGCCCTCATTCAGACCTTTATGGGGCCAGGAAATAGGCTGCTTTACTTTATGGGAAATGAGTAATTAGGTTTCACCAAATTCAAGGTGCCTGGCTGTGGGAAACAGGCAACTTCTGCTTTGTTATTTTTTCTAGGAAAGAATTAACAAATTTTTTTGCATGCTATGTTTGCATGCTTCACTATATTTTAACATAAAGAAGCACATAGATTTATTGAGCAGTTCCGGAATCTCTGTTTTTTCCAAAGGATGAATAATATAATTACCATCATTAAAAGCACAAAAAACTCCAACCAACCAATCAACCAACCAGCAAACCAACCAGAACTGAAACCCAAAACTTGGTGAGTTTTGGATGATAAAAGAAATGGTAACATTTAATCCATCCCAAGAATGTTTTGGTAATTGCTGCCTATTTTCAGCTTAATAATTGAATATGGGAAAGTATAAATTTAAATAGCTTTCTCTGCTTTCTTTCTCATTGTCCACATAAAGAGATGCTGCACTCAGTCAGAGGAGGAAGCAGATGAGTCAACCAGCCAAGATGCAGCTTTCTGGGGTATGAGCTGGCATGGCATGGGGTACCCGCTCAACCCCTCTTTTCCATGGTTTCAGTGGGATTTGGAGGGATCTGTGATCATCATGTTTGGACTCATGATATGCAGGAGATGTACACCCAAAGGCAATGCACAGATGCATCTTGGTAGGAAAAGTGTTTCCTGGGAGCACTGACCCACGGGGATCTGCAGCCAGCACAGGGAAGGAGCCTGCTGTGGGAAGGGTCAGGGACAGCCATGCTGCTCCCAGCAGGGACACCTTGGCAGCTTCTTGCACCAGGGCTCTGGCAGCACTGAGGTCAGATCTTTTTAAGGAAGCTCATTTAAAACTGAGACTGCATTTTATTTTTTAAGTGTCACGGTGGTTTTATTTCTTTAAGTGTCATGGTGGTTTTTAGATGTCAAGAGAAAGCAAGGGGATCAAGCCATCCAGGGCCAGCTTCCTTCCTTGTGTTGATGATTGATAGAGATGAATTTCCAAGTGCAGCACAGATTGATCTTAATGCAGAGCTCTGTGTTCCACCTAAGGCCAGCAGCCCCAGTTGTTCCTGCCATGAAGTGTCCTGTGAGAGGTCAGGGAGGAGATGTCCCTACATTGTGACAACAAGGCATTGTAGCAACAACTGCCAGGTTTTTACTCCTTACTGCCAGTTTTACTACTACTATTTTATTTATTTGGCAGGGCCAGAGGTGGGACATGCATCCTCACTTTGACCCTGGCATCTCCAAGGCATATTCCTCTCTGTCTCTTCCCTTCTCTTTACTTTTAGTCATGTAGATAGAAGGAAGCTGTGTAACAACCTCAGAGTCACCCCTGCCCATTGCATGTTGCTCCTTCCATTTCTCCTTTCACCAAACCCAGCAAAAAAAATCTTCTTTTGATTTTGGTGGTGATTGTTCTGAACTCTTACCAAAACCAGAGAAGTGTCTTAAAACACAAATGGCTATCCCTCAAAGGCAACCTTGTTTTGTGAGCATCTCCTTCTGCATGAGGAGCACTGTCCATTTCTCTGGGGTTCAGGGGGAGGGTTGGTGCTCAGCTCCTCCTGGGCAGGATGGGACCGTTTGTGGGGCTAATTCTGAAATCCATTCATGTACCTGTTTGAATTCCCAGGGTGTACAGTTTATCTAGAGATCTGCTCAGAGGTCAGTGTGAAATAATGGTGCTTTGCATTTTCCAGGTGTCTTTCATATTCCCAGGTATTTATTAAATAGCCCTCAAAACAGCCCTGTGAGGCAGATAGGAGATGGATGGATATGGTTCCCTTCACGCACCAGTGGAACCCAGCAGCTGCCTGGCTCTGTAAAACAACCCTGCCCCCAGTTTGGGGCAGATTAAGAATTGGATAACAAACATGTATCTTGTTGAGGGTGCAGAGAGAATTTAGTTGGGTAAAATTTAATTACCTGTTCTGGAGCTTGGCCAAAAAGCCGTGGCTCACCCCCCTCCTTTCGTTGCTTTCACTGTGGAGTCTCTAGCTCCATCAGGTTCTCATCCTGTCTGAAGTTTGATCTTGCACCTGGTTCTGGCTTGAGTGGATGTTGAACTCAGACCAGGGAGCCCTTTCTGGAACTCTGCACCTGTCTTTTTCCCACAAAGATTTGGCCCTGTGTCTTTTTTCCTGACCAAGTTTTTACATTGAGATTCCCTCTCTGATATTCCCAGGGCACTTAGAGATGCACAGCTTGAATTCTCTTTTGTTTGCCTTTGCAGTGTGTAACTCTAGAGCATAAAAGTGTTGAAGCTAGAACTCAAATTTTCCCTATTTTGTGTTAATGCTTTTTTAAAAATCTCTAGGCTCTCTTTAAAGCTTCACAGATAGCAATTTATTGTAAAGCTACATTTACTGTATTTTATGTCCAGTGTAATTGCTTGTTTCATCTAATTCAGATTATACTGGCATATAAGAAAGACTATCCTAAGATAAGAAGAGATGAATTATTAATCAAGAAAGTTTTGGAATTAAGATTTTAAATGTACATTCCAGATATATGTGTAACACTTACAAACAGACCTAAAAAGGCTTGTGTGATATGATTTAATCAAATTTGAAAAGAAAATAACCAATGCATCAAATGTTAGAAAGGAATTGACCAATAAGTCAAATCTTGAAATAGAAGTGATGGATAAATTAGGTTTAAAAAACAGACAACAAATATGTCAAGTGCACGGTGTGTTTATTAAAGTAAGGAATTTCTTGGATGTGACTGAATCTGTGCTACAATCATGCAATTAAATGCCTGAAATCCTTCGACAGCAAATTACATGTGCAGGTGTACACAGACACGTGTGCCTCTATACATGTACACAAAATAAGCACATGTATTCCTTTGCAGTGCTTTCAGCCACACTAACAGTGTATGATATTCTAGGTGTACCCAGGATTTCAGTTTGAAATGTCTCCATTTCAATATTCTCATGTAACTGGACCTGAACACCTCATGTTTCCAGCTCTTTTACGAATAGTAATAGTTAAGCCCAGATTTAAAAATGATGGGACATGCCTTGTTTTGAAAGCTTTCTGCTTTTGTTTTCTGTTTCTAATTGTACACTAGTAGCAACACAAACTCCTTTGGCTAATTCAAAGTATTTTGATAGACAGCCTGGGCCCAAAGCATATTTTCAAGATCAAGACTATAAAAATCTCACTATGGAAAAATCATCATTTGCCTCACTGACTTTGATTTACATCTGTGTTACAGAGCCATGAAATTTAAAATAAGATGATCTAAATTGTCCTATAATAATGTGGGCATGAACGTATACTCCTGGTGGCAGAGTATCCCTGTCACTATACCAAATGAAATCTAGTTTTTAGTGCCAATCAGTTAGGCATCATTAACCCTTTAAGAATGGCATTAGCATTCTCACAAAGCTTTTCATCATGTAGCAAATGTTTTTAGACTAAACTTCTTGAGGTCAACGAATCCAAGCCAGAAAGATTTAGGACCTTTTTGTCCTCTGCAATATTATGTATACACTCTCCATCATACCAAATATAAATTATTAGCAGTGGTTTTTAAAAGCTTGCAAAAATGTAGTATTTGAGTTAAAAAGCAGTCCTTCATAAGCTGTCCCGATGTGCTCCTCCCCCTCATCCCTTTTTTGCTGTATAGTAGAAAAATTGCTCTGTACATGCATCCTCCAGGATCCAGAAAGGAAAATTGCTTTGCATTTGCTATTACATTATGGTGCTCTCCATTCTGTTTTTTTTTTTTTCTCAGTTCATGTTGTTCTTTTTGCAATAAGTGTATGTTTGAATTGAATTGAAGAGTAGCATATTAAAGAACTGGTTTTCATAGCTGTTTATGTCCTTTCATCCAAAGAAGTGTGAGAAAAGCAATCAAGGCTTCAGATTGACATGCTAAAGCAAGAACTATCAGAAAAAGCATCTTGCTGTTGGAGTGAGGAATATTTGCATACCCAGTGTGTTTGTATTAGATCAGACCAAACCAAGATATTTATAGAACCAGCTTCAGCCTGTGGTCAGGCCTGTAATGAACAACTGATTTAGTTTCAGGTAAAGTAATTATTAATCTATTCCCCTCAACTTTATGCCTCTGAATGTGTCAAAATGTAGCATCTATAACCCTGACTCGGTGTATTATTCAGACTTTCCATCACTCTGTTTTTCAGCAGATGGCATCTGGGTGACTTGTAGTCTTATGAGTGGGATTTATGAAGTGAAATAGAGAAGCTTAAAAAGTAATTGCAGAGACAGGAGGAAAAATTAGAAATTAATATCACTGTAGGAAATGGAAGCAGCCTCATGTGGAAGTGAAATTCTCAATTGGCAGCTTTTACATCAAAAGGGGTGTTTGATTTGTATTTATTGCAGTATAAATAATGTGATACAGGCAGAAGTATTGTATTGAGTAATTTCTCTTGCAGATATTTGGGACGAATTTCCCATGAAAGACAAGTGAGTAGGACTTGTAAGACTTCTACTCCTCTGCTCACAGAGAGCCCTGCATCTTTCAGCTGGGGTTTTGGGAAAGATGCTGCCTGTGCAGTTGAAGTAAAACATCCTGTATTTTTTGGCTCAAAATAGCTCACGTTAAGGTTTTGCTGATGAATCGATGTGGCCCATGGAACGACCTGAATTACTCACTGAGACAATGTGAATGTGTGTGAACTCAGGCTGGGTAAACAGTTTTAAGGGAAGGATGAGAACTCAGAAAATCAAGAGTACAGTTCACATGACTGGCTGAAAGAAGTGTTTGAATGCTATTGATGAATTTATGCAATATTTATAATAGATTTGCACAGCAGCAGTGGTACAGAGAGTAATTTTATCTGCAGAAGGGGTAGTGGTAGCATAAGGGATCAACATCATGGGTTACATCATCTGCACTGCTGAAATTCAGGAGAAATAAATGCCACATTTTGCTTAGGAGACAGTTTAAAGAACAACTTTCCTTCTCTGAGGTGCCTGTCCAGTATGAATCCTATGTCAGTGGTGAATAGAGATTCATGGCAAGCTCCAGGTAATCTGTGCTTAGAGTCCTACAGAAATTCCCAAGGGAATACGTTAATCTGGACTTGCTCTGTGTGTGTTGGCACTGTGGTGCAGTCATGATTTTGAAAGAAAGCATGGATATGACGGGTGATTTGTTCTTTCAGTGCTAGCTCTGCGGGTTTTTTGGACCAAAATCCTCGTGTAAGTACAAAATTAACTTGATCTCCAGCCTCTCTGATTTGAGTCAGACTCAGCTGTATGTGCCTAAGCATGGACTTAACACTTTAATGAATCAAGATCTAAATTCACATCTTCCTAAGACTAATGCTCAAGAATGAAGAGGTTATTTGTCTGTCCTAGTGGAATCCTTTTTGGTATAACACATTTGACAGCTCTATGTAAATTCACAGTGGTGTATGAAATACTTTTCCCCATCATATACTGTCTTTGTCACTACCTTCTCTTAACCTTTATCTCAGTAGAAGAGAATATTTAGAAAAGCACACTTGAAAAATGGGCACTAAAAACTTACTGCCCAAAAACATAGAAATTGTTTTAACTAAACCTTTTTGAGGCTTAAGGAACTTCAAAAAGAAATTTGGAATCATAAAAAATACTGAAGGTATTCCTTTTTTTTGTTGTTGTTGTTGCTTGAAAAATGAAAGTAATGGCTTCAAAATGTGTGCACTGAAGAGAGGCTTTTGTTCTGACAGCTTGTACATCAAATTTCAGCATTAGTGGGTTTGAAATGGTAAAAGTTAGAATTTGATAAAACAGGCTTTTGGGGGTCCTTTCTCTAAAAGATTCCTGCATGAAATATGAATCCAGCAGAAAATCATGGAAACAGAGAGGGTGTTTTAAACTGTATAGAACTGTTAAGAAAATAATAGTGGAAGATGTGCTTTGAGATAATGGCAGGAATTTTGCAGTTGTATTGTCACTGTCAAAATCAGCCTATTTGCTGCAGTGTTTAGGTGTTAAAGTGTTAGCTTTACCCAACCCTTTCCCAGCACAAAAAAAGAATGGTTTTGAAGTGTGATTAGTTTCTTCTTTCTTCAGATTTCCATTTTTGTACTCTTTCTACATTTCTCAAGCACTGTGACAACACCTTATGAAATGTAAAAGGTTTTTAAAAGTGTTTTTGGAAGTTTTCCGTGATATTTAACATTAGTGAAATGAAATACATTGCCATCAAAAAGCAGAACTGAAAGATACTTTTCCCATATTAGCTGTTATTGTGTAGGTTCTGTGTCCCAGGGTCTGGGACAGTGCATCTGTGGGACTCTAGCCAGAGAAGAAGATTTAGATTTGCACATGAGCAATTTCTCGTGAAGAAGCAGTGCCTGAACATGGCTGTGGAGAGTGTGGTTGAGGCTTGGAAATTTGGGACAGGTATTTTGAGAAGCAGAGCTGTGATGCTGAGCAGGAATGTGGGGCTGGAGCGGGGATGAGGGGCAGCCCTGCTGGGAGCTGGGAAAGCTCCTCTGGCTGGTGCTGAACACTTGGGCGGCACCAAGGTCAGGGGACATTCCCTTTCCTCACCTCAGGTTCAGAAGAAGGTGTAAAGAAAGTAAACCTGCTCTCCCTCCCAGGATAATCCAATCTGATGGGCTGGGTCCTTCCCAAAGAGGGAAAGAGCAGAGCCTGAATTTCAGGGAGGGGATGGAAGGGGCTGGAGCCTTTGAGGTGATCTCCATATCCTCTTCTTCTCAAAGAGCTTAGCAAAACAAAATAGAGAAAGAAAAGCCTCCAGCAGCAGGGAGTGAACGGCTGGAATTTCCTTAATATTAGCTGAGCTTTAGGCAGCAAGCCTTAACGTGGAGAATTATTTTTAATTAATAGCTTTTCCCCTACTTTGGAGCTCAGCGGGAGGATCTTCTTTGCTTTGCACGAGGAGAGCAATCCCGGTTTAGTAACTGGTAACTATTTCAGGCCAACTGCATTGCCTGGAATAACTTTGTATTCAGAAAAAGAACAAAATGTTACATCAAAAGATACCTTCTTCTGGTTCTTGGATTTAAATTGCCTCTCTCGATAAACCCACAGCCTGACCAGAAATGAGTTGATGGATTTTAAGAATCTCCAAGCCAAATTATTCTCACTCTCCTTTTCTTCCTCCCTCTCTCTCACGTCTGCGTTTGGCCCTAAGAGGGGACATTCCAAGGATGCTGAGCAATCCCAGCTCTGCCAGGGTCTGAGGCCCCAGGACCTGTGCTGGGTGGCAGGGCCCTTTACCCAAACTAGCCCAGCTCCAGATGGAAAAAGAGGCAGGAAGGTGTTGTGAATTTGTATTACTTTAACACAATGGGTTTGTTCAGAGACAGTTTTCAGGCAATAAATGGCTCCTTTGTGTTCCTTCCCTCCCCATGGTAGCTTTCGTAGCTGTATATGTGCATATCATTTTGCCTGTGTATTAACAAGCAAGAAGGCTCCCTGGCTTCAGGCTCCCTCCTCCTCTTCCTCTCCCTCTCCTTCTCCCCAGCTTACAACACCCTCTGCTGCAGCACACAATTAAAACAAAATTAGCAAAATAACTGCAACTTTATGGCAGGGGGAGGGGGGGACAGCCAAGAATCCTTTCTTTTTGCTTCTCTTATTTGGAGTATTGTAAGAGGCTGTAGTGCCTCTTTTTATGAGAGGCTTCCTGGGAGTCGGGACATTTGCTTGTTATACTGTGGCACTGCAAGAGGGTGATCGTCATGGACTATAAAGTAACGGGAAGTCTCACAGCCCCTCCAGCTCTGTAACACAGTAGCTTGGCTCACGCAGGAGAGAGGGATTTATAGCACTGCCTTGTATTTTTTAACATATTTTGACTGCTTTTTATTTACAACCCAGCCCAACAGTTCTTACTTTGTCCCCTGCCTCCCTGCCCTCCTATCTTAATTCTGCCTGTTCCTTGTGGTGTGTTGAAGCCCCAGAATGGTACAGAAAAAAAATCACTTTAGGTGGAGAAGCAGCATGGATAAGTGTTGAACTTTGAGGTGAGCACATCCCCCTTCAGGCACTAAGTGCAGGATAAATATCTAATTTTCTAGGCTATGAGGAAGGCAAGGAGAGGATGGAGCTGGGAGGAAGAAGCAAGAATGTGAAACAGAGTGTTTTCCTTGTTATCAAACTTGCCAAGCTATTTTCCTCATGAGCTTTTGTTAAAGCCCAGTGTCTTTCTCTTATTTAAATAAGTCTAATCTCTGAAGGAGTTCTGAGTTGCTGCTTTTCAGAGCAGTGGGGTGTAGTTCCGTTTTATTAGCTGTCATTGAAGATCTGATGCAGTCGTGTCAGAGGCTGTAAATGCCTCAATGCTGTCAAGCCAAAGCTGTTCCTGCCATCCCTGGCACTGCCTTCAGTCAGTGTCTTCCTGCTGCTGGGGCTCACAAGCAGCATTTCCCAAATTTTGGCCTGGATTTGGCAGCATTCATGGGTGGCCATGCCCTGCTGGGGTTGGAGCATTGGTAAATCAGAATTAGTATTTACAAGAAGGGGGAAGGTTGTGGATGATGCAGGCATTGCCTGAATAATTTAGCAGCTTTTGGGAGACCTTGTCTCTCTGTTAGCATTGGATCCTGGTCCCACCTCCCTTCATTTGCTCTGATGAAGCAGTGTGGCATCATGCTGCTGACCATGGCTCGGATTTGGGGTTATCTGCTCTCATTGAAGCAATTCCCCCAGAAGCCGCAGCAATGAGTTAATCATCTGAGGTCAAGAGGAGGACATTAAATATAATCAACAGTTCTCTTAATCTTAAGAGAAGAATCCTCATTTGCTTGAGCATGTGTGCTGATCAAAGCTTGATAGGAGCCAGGATGTGATACAAGAACAACTATTTCCCAGGAAGGATTTTTTTTCTCCTCTTTTTCAGGGCAGAAAGGAAAAGCACCAGGAATTTTGAATTGTTGGAACTTTTCCTCTTGTGGTTCAACTAATGCAGTGAATCAACTGCACTTGACCAGTGCTTGTACATGTTAACTATCAGCTAACATAATCTGAAGCCCTAGGAAAATAGGTTGTAGCACAGATGTAAGACACTGAAGGAAGACAGTAATTTTTTCCTGTAGATGGGAAATGCATATGTTGCCTCACTCACTTGTCATTACTGAAACTATAGGTAGGGACAAAAATAGAAACTACTGACAGCTTGATTTCTTCATGCTGGCACTGAGCTACAGCAGAGCTCTACAAGACCCTATAAATATGCAAGCGAAGGGAAATCC
Source organism: Melozone crissalis (assembly GCF_028551555.1). Taxonomy (NCBI): domain Eukaryota; kingdom Metazoa; phylum Chordata; class Aves; order Passeriformes; family Passerellidae; genus Melozone; species Melozone crissalis. The sequence goes on from NW_026535785.1 coordinate 5,679,092, forward strand.
TACACAAGTGCTATCATACTGCTATAGTATACTGAATAGAATTAGCTTTATTGCAACCAAACAGTATGGACAGAGTCTGCTATTCAGAGCTCCCCTATCTCAGGAACAATGTAAAATGTGAACCAAAGGCAGCTAATCTGGCCTGTTTACTGGGAACGGTTCCAAAATATATTGTTGGAAATGACTAGAAAAAGCTTTGCACTGCACAGCTCTTATGGAGCAGCCCTTTCTTCCTTTTAAAGTGAAATGTCCTTGCAGAAATTAAATGCTGTTTCATAAAAAAAAGGGGGGGAGGGGGGGAGTGGGGTAAGGGATCACTGTGGTTTAAACCACTTATTAAAATTTGTGAAGGATCCAGCATGCATTGAAAATGCTCCCCCTGCCCCCAAACCTAAACCAACAAAAACAAGCCAACCCCATGAATAGCTCTTCCTAGCTTCCTGCACATTGAATATGCATGTTAAAGGACAAGGAGCCAAGAGTCGCTCTGTTTTGCTTTGCTTGGAATATTTTTTCTATGAAAATATTACCTATTTCATTTTCATATTGCTATTTTTGATATGTCAAAGTCAGGGGCCATGCCAAGGAGAGGCTGGCGAGCTGGCCACAGAGGAGATTTCTGCCATGCTCACAGTGGTGAACAGAAGCAAAATGTACCCCGCTGTGTAAATGATGCTCCCTGCACTTAGGAGCAGGTTTCAAAAATGTGGCAAGAGCAGAAAACACTGCTGCTGGGGCTGGGAGGGGAGTAGGTGGGGTGAAACAAGAGTCAAGCAGAATTCAGGCTAAAGGAACCCCCAAAATTTGGAAGTACTCATTAGGCATGAAATCCTGTAACTTTTCATTTTCTCAACAGAAGATATAACTTGTGTCATCTTGTGAGCCCTGCCAAGTATGTCTCCCCTCAAGAGTATGTCCTCCCTCTTACTTTCATTCACATCTCTGAAGTGACTCCATCTCCCTCATTTTCTCATTTTTCTAAGCTGCTGTTGTAAGTTTGCTTCATGATTTAGTTGCTCTCACTTCTTTTTTTTGGAGGTGGCAACTGATTCTTCCTCATTAGAACTGAGCAGTGTATACAACTACAGAGTAAACATTTCTGTCTTCCTCCTGGTTCAGGCAAAAAACCTTGACCCCTATGCCAGTAGAAGTGAAACGTTTCCAAAACACACAGGCAACTGGAGATGTGGCTGTGGTTAAAAGCCTCCAGTTTAAACACAGTTCTCCAGGAAACCATGACCAGGCAAAGAGGACTCGTCCCTGATGAGAGGTTTGACTCTGTAACAATTTGTTGGCCCACTTGTACATTGTTATTTTATTGTCTTTACCATGGAGCACTTCCTTCTTAATATTTCTGATAATAAAAATCCCACAGAAGTTTTAATTAGTGTAAGGCTCAGTGATCAGGCTTAGCTGTAATCTGGGGTCATTGACTCTCATCAAATTATGTCACCTTCATTAATAACTGAGCCATTGACCCTGAAATTCATGGAGCTTTCCTATGATTTCCTAAAATCTGGAGTTTTTATCCTGTCAGCCACAAACTCTTACCAAGCAGTGAGATTCCCACTGGCTAGCTCTGTCCTCCTACGAGGTTTTCATCTTTTCTGTTCTAATCTGGTTCCTGGCATTTTTTGCATTGGTATAATCTGCCCCAGATTTTGTCATGTAGTGGGTACAGTACAAGTGCTGCAGGCTGAGGCCATGCAAGGGTGAGCACTGAGCAGCTCCTGCCTGTCCAGGTGCAGGGTGTGCTCTGAGGGGCTGCACATTTCCTTTTTCAGAGAGCTGGCCTTCTAAACTGCTCTGATTGCTGCCAGTGCTCATAGCAGGGAGAACAGAGATAGACCTGTACTTTCATTGTCCTGTCCCACACACCAATATCTCCCACATCCCTCCCCCAAAATCTCTCCAGGGCTGCTAGAAGTGAAGAATTCAGTGGTTTAATTTTCTGTTGTCTTGCCAAGTTAGAATGGGATTAAATGCTCTCAAGGTCTCTGGACTATCACTTTACCCAAAACATCCATCCCAAGCATTCAAAGAGGCATAGAGGCTCTGCATAGCTATTTATTTTAAATGCCTGATTAAAATTTCATGAAAACAGGAAGTCAGGGGAAAAGAATAGATTGCAAGAATGAAGAAATCCAGGGCTTTGTCATTTCTAACTCAACAACACACAACATTGAAGAAAAAACCCCAACACCCAGCACATTCAATTGTAACTGAGGAATATTTTCACAACGGTACTGAGGCCACTAATAGCATATTTTGTCATTGACAGGGGAGTTTATGAACTAAGAATGAAACCAATTTTTTAACTTAACTTATTACACAATTTTGATTTTGTTTGTAAATTTTCACCTCAAGGTAACCTAAAATTGCTGTTCTTAAACCCTGCAAACTTTAAGATTTTTTTGGATACTCTATTGTTTTTTCCTATCTCAGCAGCAATAAATATTGCAATATCACATCCTCAACAGAGCAGCAGCTCCTCTGTCCTGATATCTTTCTGGTTTTCCATTCTTAAGCATATCTAATTGTCCGAATAAATAATGGGGGCAGAGACAAAAGACTGATTTTTCTGAATATTAGTCACATGCAAAAAAAATTTTTTCTTAATGGTTTTTCTGGCTTCTAGAGCTCATTTTTCCTGTATGTGCTTGCATGTTTTTATTTTTCCTACATGCCCTTGTTTTACAAGAAAATATCCTCTTTGCTGAAAACATATGAATCAGAAGCAGTGTTTAGCCAGGCTGCATTACAAAAAGATTCAGAGTCTGCTGAGGTCTTCTTGCCTTTTTAGGCTGTGGGAAACAGGACCCCCATAAAGAGGCTGCAAATGCCCCTCAGCCATTTTCCAGTGCCACTGTCACCTTGACTACCCGTAGGCAGTCGTGGGGTACTTACAAACCATCAGTGTCCCAATCTGTTCTCCTGTACCAACCCCATCAAAAATAGATGGATGTTAAAATTCTGTATTAGCCTCTCACTGCAAAGGCAGCATATGTAGGGTTCTCAGCTAGGGCATCCGGTGGCTCTGGATATGGTATAATTATGATAGCTTAATGACAAAATAAGTTTTCACTTGCCAATGTCAAATTAATCCTGTCAGTACATACGTCACTGCAAGTGCATTGCTCAGTGTACCCTTACAATATGCATAATACCATGTCTCCTTGCTTCTGCTTCTCATCATGTGGTCCTCTTGGTGCAGATGCTGTTCAGCCACTTAAAGAGCTGTAACACTACCAAGGGAAAGAAGAAAAAAACTCAGTATGTTATACTGGAACGAATATAATGAGCCTAAAACCTTGGAAGCTTTCCTTTGTTCATCATTCTTGCTGCAAACAGTCACAGCCTTGTGGATTTCTCTATTATTTCAGCTGTAAAAATCATATTGAAATTTGATGGGAATTATTTCTAGAGGTAGTTAATTGGCTGGCTAGGTGTATATGTGAGTAGAGGTAGCAGGGAGCCCATAAATGACCTTTTCCCTTGTTAGATTGCTCCCTGGCCAGCTGGACATTTGGTACCCTAAGGTGAAGAGTTTTTTAAATTACAGTTTCACGGCTTTGCCCCTTTACAAGACAACAATTTCTCTGTGTTAATTCACCACATCGAGGGGAAGAAAGAAAGTCAGCTGCTGCAGAATATCCCTTATGCTTTAAGAAAGCACGGCACTAATTGCTGGGAGACTTTTGCAAAACAAAATCCTGTGTGGCTCGGTCCACGGCTGCACACTCCAGTCGTCCCCGCTCCGTGCCAGCATGTCACAGGTGCACACCACAAGGGACAATGCAGCAAATGTAATTGGGAGGCAGGTGGCAATAGCTTGGACTCCGTAACACATTCATCCCAAGGTGCACTCGTGCATCTGTTAGAAAGTGAAGTAATTTTTTTTTCTCTGTAATTCAGTCGGTCTAACAGAGATTTGAGCCATAGGAAAATATTTCCCATCTCCTAAATACAACAGGGAGAAAGTTATGAAAAGTCCTCAGAGACTGCAAGTGAGGTGGAGTGGAGGCTGCTAATCTTAGGGAAAAAGCAAGGGGTTGCCAGTTTACATAGAAGTGGGTCAAGTGTTTTTAACACACTTGAGAGGGCTTTTTCCTCCTGTGCTATCGCTTTAATATCAGCCCAAACTTTTCCTTTCTAGATATGAGCCTTTTGTAATTGCATCAGTGCTGCGTGCTCTGACCGAGCCGGTCACCCTCCTGTGCTCAACCTTCCCTGCATCTTTCCAAGAGCCAGGGCAGAGCCTCTCGACGTGGGAACCTTTGTATTTCTGCTCTGAGTCCTAACAAAGGGTGTTTATTCTCTCTCTAAAACACAGAAAGGACCCCAAATGCTTGTACTCTTACAGGGAGCCTGAAAGTAAATCTTGCCAAGCTGAACTGCAGCAATCTCTGGGGTGGAGTATAACAGCTATAGTGCAGCATGCAGAATCCCTCTATAGGAGAGGGAGGCTGGTGCCAATTCCAGGCAAAACTGTGGGGAATGGGATTCAAATGAGCACAGATGAAATGTGGCTCACGGACAAAAAATGAGCAGCACAGTACTGCAAAAATGCACGTAGGTTTTAGTAGCCTTTGGTGGACAAAATACTGCTTTTCTATGAGGGATACCTAAACAAGGCAAACAACATAAAAATTATATCACACATTTTGAATGCCACATGCTTCCTAATCCCTAGGGGAGTATTTTCCCCATCTGTCTCAGTCCCTAACTCCAGTAGTCAACTCTCATTTTAATCTAGAATTTGGTCCAGCTGTAATCCGGAGCTCTTGGCGGGGATTTGCATGTGAAGCTGCTGGGAGGATCCCATTGCTCCTCTCCCAAGGTCTGCTCCAGCCTCTCCTGGCAGTTTGCAGACTTTGTCCCCCTGCTGCATCTCCAGCTCTTGCCGGGTGGCAGGGCCAGGTAAACGGAAAGTGTGAGGTTTCGATAACCTGCAGCAAGTGTTTTCCGTCTCCCAGGAGAGAGCTGAGCTGGAAAACAATTTGGAAGACAGGAGCAGAGATCTGGTGTCATTTTTGGTGCAGCTACTAGGGTTTCTTGCTGTGAGCCCTTATCAGTGGAGTCCTTGTAGAGCTGCTCATCAGCAGAGATCCTGGGGGCAAGCGCAGCGTTATTGCTTCGTCCCATGTGGCTTTTTTTATCAGTGCTGTTCTGGCTTCTAAACCTTCTGGAGATGCTGTAATTCGGTACTTTGGGGTGGCTTGGCTTTTTTTATAGTGCAAGTTAAATTTTTAGACTGGGCTTTAGAAATAAAAATAAAAATAAAAATAAAAGAAAGCAAAATAAAAGCAAGGAAAGGAAAGGAAAGTATAAGTTAAAGGGACTAAAATGAAAGAAAATTAAATAAAATAAAATGAAAAAGAAAAGTAAGCATCTGTATTTAGAAGAAAAGAAATGAAGTTCCAAATAAATAAATTCTACTTCTCTTTCTTGGAGTGATCTAGGGCAGCTGATGGAGATTGACACTCTTAAGTTACATGAATGTTTTGAACGTGTAAAGAATGCTTTATAAATTCAGCTTGGTTTGCTGTGATACACTTTCCAAATTAGGATACTGCGGAGCAGATTGTGAAATGGTGATTTACATGACTTGAGGATTTTGCTCCTTGTGATTAAACACAATAGCACTTTCTTTGGTTCCCTTTAGAATGCATTTTAAGAAATATATTTAAATATATGTAGAAATGTATTTAAAATGCAGGTTATTCCCACAAATATAAAAATATCAGGCAAAAAGTGCATTATTGAGTGCTGTGTAAAGTACAGCTGAGCATGTCTAGAATTGCAGCATTCTAAAGGAGGAAATAAAATTACAACCAAGAAAAATATTCAAAGTACTGTTTTTTTTTTTTTCTGGCAGGAAAGTGAAAACATGGAGTTTTGTTGGCTCATTCTTCCTTTTGCAAAGGATTTAGTGCTGAGCTTTTACCTCGCTACATGATATACTGCAGTGAAATGCACAGAAATTTGGGATTAGATATGAGTTGTAACATCGAGTAAATTTTATGTTGAGAAATTTAGAGTGTGCCAAGCAGCCAGCTCCTTGGACAAAAGACTAACATGAATAGGTTAGAGAATTATTAGCTTCTAATAATAGATGATATACTTTATATCAAGTAATGACTACTTACTATCCTGCATTTATCTGTTACACGATGTCCTTTTTAATTACCTACCCTGCCGCCACGGGGGCCGGCAGCTGGTGCAAGAAATGCTGCAAAGCTCATGCCTTCTTCCCTCATAAAATGAAAATATCTTCCCAATCTGTGCCCTTGCAGTTGTTATACATGGGTTTCCCAGGAAAAAAAAAAGCATCCAAAGCATGTCTTTTTTGGACAGTAGTTTTTAAGGAAGGTCGTGTTACTGAAATTGTGTTTCAACAGAGTTAGATCCAGTGGAGAGCAAAACTCTATCCGGCTGTGGTGCTTCCCTTCAGATTTTAATTCCTTCTGCTGCTTGTCTAGGTGAGGAATGGATAAAAATAGATTGTTAGATGAGGCTGTTGCTTTTAATTATATTCATAATGAGCATTCACCATCCTTAATTCAATAGTGCAGTATAACAGGGGAGGGCAGGGTAGTTTAACCTCATTTCCTAAGGAAATGAGGCATATAGCATCCCACCACCCACCCACCTGGGCCCAGGCCTCTCCTAACAACGTGTGAGTGCTTTCTGAGTGGGCTTGAAAGGGGACAGACATCTCAAAGGTTACATTTCCTCATGGAAATTGGGGTGAGTGCAGGGAAAAGCTCCACATTGGTGTGCCAGGCAGGTAAGTTCAGTCATTATCTCTGCTGGTGGCAGCCCATGGCCAGTGACATCCCCTGCCTGCTGGGGAACAGCAGGGCTGGAAGAGCTGGGCATCAGACTTGCTGCTGGGGCTGGACTTTGGGGTGGGCAGCACTGAGCAAAAACAGAGGAAATCACTTTTGTTCCCAATTTGGTTTTGGGTAGGAGCATAAATTCTGGGAACCTCATTTTACACAAATTCTCCCCAGTGTAATGTCAGTGCAGGCAGCCTCCTGGTTTTGGTGAAATCAGGGCAGAGTGAGGAGCTGGTTTTCTCTCTGGGAGCAGGACAAAGCTCAGTGAAAATTATCCACTGTGCTTTTGAACCTGCAGTGTTGCAGGGGACCTTTCCCATGCTGTGGCCCCAAAAGAGCAGTTCTCCCCCCTGCTTCCCTCCCTCCATCTGCTCCCACACCGACTGCTTTTGGAGCTGGCAGCACATTAATAAAAAAATATAAGTTTTATGGGACAAAGTAAATAAGGCAATTCATATATCATTCCTAAGACACACAGAAAGGAGGCAGAGAAAAATAACCAACCGATATTTTATATGAGGATATTTCCATGAGTCAGCTCATTTTCACGTTTCTGGGCTTCCAGCTGCAAGCTCTGCTGTGTTGGCTTATCTTCTACTCGAGCTCTGGCATGTGCCAGAAGTAGCTTATAATTGGCTGTGTTTCCCCTTTGTAAATGGTAATAATAGAGCCTTTATCAGCAGAGAATGGCTAAAAATTTGGATGCCTTTAATTTCATCACAACTTGTAATTTTTTTCAGGTCTGATATTACACAAATAGATCTCAGAGCTCCTTGTTCAGGTCGCAGGGCTGACAGCAGAGGGGTTGATTTTTGTAGGTGGGGATGTTGAACTGCCCTTCAAATGTTCCCTGAGCAATGGCCATAGAGCTGAGTTTATCCTTTAACCCTTGTGGCAGGGGTTTCATTAACCCCTTGGCTTAAGAAAAGTCATAACAGTTTTGGCTCAGCCTGGCTGAGAGAGGCTGATGCATTTATTGTGGCAGCCTTGGTGTTTATTGCAGGGCAAAAATGCAAGGTATTTTCAATGTATTTTAATTCATTTGAGGTTTTCAATGAACTCACCTCAGCCTTCTAAATTCCTCCTGAGATTGCTTCCTGCGGATTTCAAAATGACTAAATTTAACTGGGTGGGGGGGGGGGGGGGGGAAAGCAGTTCATTCAGTATGATTTCTAAAGACAACGATGCAAGCTTTATAGAAAATGAATTTTAAATTTCTACATGGCAGAAGAATTTGGTTGATCACAGGCATAGGAAGGATGTTGCAAGATTTATTTGGCCAGTCACAACTTGAATTTTGAATAAATTCTGTCAAGCTGTTAAAAAAAAAAAGTGGAAATACATCACTTGACGCATTCAAATCACAAATATGTTTGAAGGGAACTGCAATCTGCTCAGAGATGTCCCATGAATAAAAAAGATTTCACATGTGTTTAATATATTCCTTTTTGAGGAATTAATTGTCCACCAGCACTGACAAGCGTGGGGGATGGAGGAGCGGAATGGGAGCGATTTGCAGTTCTTAGTGGGAATTAGTGGCATGACTATATTATAACAATCATAATTAAGCTTTGTACTTGAACAGTGCCTTTCCTTGGGGAATCTCAAGGCACTCTGTCAAATTTATGGGGAAATCCCAGGGAAATAAGTGATTTCCCTACAGATCTGCAAAAATTCAGTGGCAGAGCTGTGAGCAGACCCCAGGTCTCCAGTCTCCTGGACTCTGGCTCCAGCTCACAGCAGGAGCTGCCTGATTCCTCTGTCACAAGCAGGGCAGGACTCAGGGGCTTTGGGAGCACAGCCTGGGGGTGCAGGTGGGTGCTGGGGGCACTGGGGGGCCTCCCTCACCTGGGGCTGTGCAGGGAGCAGAGACACAATACAGATGGGAGGCAGACGGAAGGTGAGAGCAGGGACTGGCAGCTCACACCAGACAGCCCTTTCAGTGGAACCCTGAACCTCAATAAAAATAACAGTGGGAAACCACACTTGGATGTTGTTGTAACCTTGGGGAAGTCCTGACTCCTCCGTGCCTCAGTTTACCCACCTCTACAATTAATATGGTGGCACTGTGGGAGGAGTTTGGTGGTGGACTTTTCATGACAAAAACTAAAAGATCAGGAAATCTTACATAAGGATGTGGTGCTTTGAGCATCATTTGAAGTTTTTCATCAAGGCCAAAGTCCTTACCAGAAAAATGTGCTCTACTTTATCTCAAAATTCAGCATTTGCGCAAGAAATACACAGAGAAATTATTTATGTGTCATGAAGAAGACTCTGATGAGATGATCACAGGGATCTGCTCTGTTTAAAATCCCTAAGGTTAAAAATCTGTACAACTTAATGTTTCTAACATGCTTTGAGACCTTCAGAGGCAAGGTCCCTTTGGACTCAGTAGGATGAATTGGCCTCCTCGAGTAAGCTGAGTTGAATTTTGTACGTAAGACAAGCAACATGTTACGTTATGGATTTGTTTGCTCTCCTGGCTCGTTTCACCACTTTGTGCAGCCTGTGAAAAACCAAACAAATTCACCTGATTGCACAGACAGAGCAAAGCCAACAGTAAGTTTTTCAACTAAGTGCCTGCCGAAGATGACAAAGTGTTCAAAAGACAACTGGACTTGACATTATTGAGAATGTTTAAAGCGAGCAGTAAAACCTTAAACATTGATTTCGTGTTTTACTGGAACAAATAGAGAGATTTAAAAATAGTGGTTAGATGCTGAAAAGCACAGCTCCAGTGAAAATCCCCATATTTGCTCTGAATAAATTCTCTCCCTCCTGGGAGCAGGCTGAGTGTGGAGAGGAACAGAGTTATTGGCTTCTCTTGTTAGGCCCAGGCTGCTCATTTGGTTTGGTGATGGGCAAAAGGATATTCTTGGGTCCATGTGAAGGAGCCTGTCTAGGAGCCATGGGCAGTGCTCCTCTGGATGGGAGCATGAGGTGTTTTAGAGGGAGCTGAGCTGTTGATTCCATGCAGGGAAATCCCTCCCCTCTGCCCTGGGAGCAGGGTCATGGCAGTGGCCTGGCGAGGGGCAGCGCTCTCCAGCAGCACTGCTGGCATCTCTGCAAGCCCCGGGTCAGAGGACCAAGGGTATCCCACCAGAACTGGGACAGTTGGCAATCCTCGTTCTTGTGCAGACTGTGTGAAATGCACACCATTCCCCAGAGCTTACAGGCACAGTTACAAACGAAGCAAAGATGGCAGGAATGACATTCCCTTGCTAATTATAGTGTGGTCCCATCTGTATATTTGGTGTTATGTCACCAACTCCAGCCTGCTTTTTTCTAGCAGGGAAATACTGCTGTAGGTCGAAGCTCAGCACAAAAGGCTCCAGACCTCTAGTAATGTTATAGTTGCTTGTTTAAAGGGGGCAAAACTCTATTTTCAAGGGCTATCAGTTGGAAATCTGAGAGTGGGTTGGCTAAGGTGCTTTTTGGGTAATTCAACAGTCCTTGTTTAAAAAGCACTTGGGTGTGGATAAACATAACAGAGTTCAATGGCTGCACACTTCATTGAACCCCTCTGGCTCCATTGGCACCTTGTGCATGGCAGCAAAGCTCTGAGCTCAGGTCCATCCCTCCTGCATGGAAAAGGTGGGAGAGCATCCCTCCTGCATGGAAAAGAGAGAGTTATCTCCCTGGCCATCAGCACTCTTCTTGGCTGCAGACTTTTTGGTTAGTAGATAGTCTGTGAAGAGTTTGGACTGTAGGACCTGTGCATTACCCTCCAGGAATTCCCTCAGAGAGATATGAGGACAGAAACTGCCTTATTTAATCAGTCCACGGGGTATTTCCTTTCAATCCTCTTGAGGATCTCATGTGTCTTCCTAGGGACCCAGATGCAGTCCTGGAGTCCACATCTCTGTTTCTGTTGGTGGAGTTTCCTGGGTCCCTCTTGTAAAATGATTGCAGTTTAGGACCTTAAAATTGCTCATGGAAGATGCCATTTGTCCCTCAGAAGGAGCCCATGGGGTGCTTCTTTCTTGCACGTGGTACTTGTGAACAGTATTGGTGAGCCTCATGCTAAATCATATAGGACTGAGATTTTTAATTAGGGTAGAGGTGGGAGCCTCCAAATCTCATGTGATTAGAGAGTTCTTATAACTTTTTACATTTATTATATAGTCCAATTAGCATATTTCTTACTTTAATGTCTCTATTGCCCTGTTCAATGTTGAAAATCCAAAAATAAGAGCACTTTCTAAAACTTGAAGCCATTAAATGAAAATAGTCCAGAAACAAAAGTAGAAATGAGTGTTCCTAATTTAATTCACTGTTTGGGCTAAGAACAATTAATGAAACTTTGGCAAAACAAGAAAACACCATAAATAATGACAAGGAAACTAGAATCTGAAAACCACCCACTTCTCCCCCATCCACTGGTTGTGGGAGTGTCAAAAGGAATTTTAAAAAGTCAAATAAGCCACCCCAAAGGCAGGATTGTGTGAGGAGGTGGAGAAGAACTGTGCAAAGATGAATCTCTCAGGGCTTGCACCTGGACCTGTCCTGTGAGGTTAAAGCCTCTCTCTGCCCCCTGGTTTGCTGATACATCCCAGGGGTGTTTGGTGGAGTTCACATGCAGGAGGGGAAGCCGATCCTCAAACAGCTTTATGGGTGAGGAGAGGAACTGCCACATGGAGGCCGTGGTGTCTCTGAAAGTCAAGGAGAATTTGTACCAGCAGAAATAGGCTCTTGGTTTCTTGTCATGCAGGAAGCCGTTGGTGGAGCCGGAATTTAACAAGTTCACAACTTAACAAGTCCCAGCCTAGTGTCTGGACTACCAGAATAGATTTTTTTCTCAAATACCCCCAATCGCTCAATGCTTTTGTCAAATTTCTGTCTCTCTGTACCCAGTGTCAGCCTCAGCTTAACAATGAAGGTAGTCCCAGAAAACTTCTCACAAATAAGCAACCTATGCTCCCTGTTATGAAAGCAACCTCCTACTGTCTTGTATATTAATTCTGTTCTTGTGAGGCGCTGTAGAGGTTGAATTTTCTCTGCCTGGCATGGTAACTCATTGCTTTCATTTTTTTTTTAGGAATTTCAAGTTTTTGAAAGGCTTAGAGTGAGCCATGAAGGCTCCACCTCTTTCTTGGCCCTGTAACCCGTGAGCAGTTCAGCTGAGGCTAGGAGGAGATTTGTGTATAATGATTTGGGAAAGTTGTGAGTATAAATAGTAAGGAATTTGAGATGTTTTTCCCCTCTGTAATTCAACACTCAATAGCTTCCCCTTCCACCCTGCACATAAGGTGCTGTACCAAAACCATGGAAAGAATTTGTGGAGCTTCAGATCAAGGAAGTTCATAAGCTTGCAGACTTTTTTCTTGCTTGCTCTTTTAAAAAATCTTATAATATCATCTCCTCTGGAGAGTAACATAGCCAGAGGACTTTACAAATTTTCACCAGATCCTCTCACCAGGAGCATTTGCCCCAGGGCAGAGGCAGGACAGCCCTCTGATCTCTCATGCACAGTGTGGTAAGGGCAGGAGCCTGGAATAAGTGTTCAGCCTCAGCTTTTTCCTTTCTTTTTTCTCCTTTCTCTTTCTGGTAGCAGTTAGTGCTGAGAGAATGTGTTCAACCTTCTCTAAGCTCCAGCCTCAGCCTTCCTTCCCATTCCACACCTCACAGATCTACCAGCCAAGGTATTGGGCTGCAGCACACAGAATACCAGAATCATTTAGGTTGAAAAAGACCTCTCACACCATGGAGTCCAAGCTCAAATGACCAGGGTCATCTTGGCCCCAGCTCTCTGATGAAATGCTCATCCCTGGAGTCCCAGGACAAGCCATTCCTGAGCACAGGGGTTGCCATTACATGTGGCAGCAGTGCTTGGAGCTGGGGACACCCTGGCCTGGGTATCTCTGCAAGGACAGGTTTGCTTTTAAGTGCCCTGCCGGTTCTTTTCATCACCATAGGCATCTTTGTCTTAATTTCTCCTGTGCTTTAAACCCTGCACGTAAAATGCAATGTAAACCTCAAAACACTCTCACTTATTCTAACAGAAATGTTCTCTCTGAGCAGTATAAATGCAAATTCTCTGTAGCCCCTGTGATTTCAGCCCAGAGATGGGTGTCAACTCTGCGCTTCATCCCCAAAGCCTGAATGAGAATCCCTTGTACAGCTCTACAATTACACTGACTCGGGCACAGATGATGGACAATCACAGCATATATTTGTGTACCTTCATTGCCAGGAATTTGGTGTATGGTTTCATTTTTGAATTTTGACTTTATTTTGCATCATGATATTTGAACATGCAGATTTACAAATCAGGTCCCAGCATTATTGTTTAAAGGACCCTCAATGCTTTTGGTAAAAACCTGAGTAAGTATTTGTTATATTTAGAGGCAATTCTGCTTATTGTTTCTTCATACCATAAGCTTTTCACTGACCTAGATTTTGCTATTTCATTTTCCATTTGCTGTCCCACAGTACATTTGCATGGAAAGAAAGTCTTTTGTCTTTTAGTGTTCTCTTGCGCTTGCTATTTTATCCACCAGCCAAAATCACACTCACTGCCCTGTGATGGTGTGAAGAGATTCACTGGAAGTGATTGTGTGGCTGAGAATCCTGGCTTCAAACTAGAAGTAAAAAGCTATTGCAGCTTTTAGTTTTGTAGAATCCTTGGGCTGAAGAGTGCTGGAGGACCAGCCTGCAGCAGAAGAGCATGCAAAGAGGAGTGGTTTGTGTGTTTTCCAGCAGTAGCAATTTACAGAAAGAAAAGTGGACAGAGTCAGAAACTGGCTTCCTTTCAGTCGGAGGGAATAGACCTCTCCCTGGATGTATATTACAGCTATAGCTAAAGACACAAAACAACATCTTGATTTTAATTCTGGTTTCAGTTTTAGCATGTCATTAAAGAGATACCTGTATTGACAGGAAGAGTTGTAATGCTTTTGGGGAGTTGTTATTATCGTATTACACGATTATGGTGTTTATTGCGGTGGTGCCTGAGGGCTGAATTTACAAACGCTGCGGATGGATTACATGGGTATTATGCTGCACACAGACATTTTGCTGCATGTTCATGTTGAAATCCTGTGAACTGGACAATGTAAACAAATTAACATTATCAAGGAAAACCTGTTTTTTTAAGTTAACTTTCCCTGCAGACTATACTCAGCCAAAGGACACTTGCTCTTGCTCTTACATCTCCTGCATCTCAACCATGTTCAAAAATGTTTTTACTAGCACATGTTAACCAAAACCTTATCCTTTTCAGGAAAAAAAAGCAGGCATGTTTTAAAATGCATTTGATCCAACCAGCTAGTATATTTTTAAACACGACAGTGTTATGTTTAACAGTGTGTTAGCATATGTCAATTAACTTGTTTCCGGAGAGTGCTGACAGAAGTCCCCCCGTCATCGCCAGCCCTGAGGGGCCCTGGGGCTCAGTCGAGTCAGCAGAAGGGAGCCTGTGCCCACACCTCCAGCCCACTGAAACACAGCACTGGCTCTTCTGGACAGTATTAGGGTGCTGGAAGAGGGCAGGATAGATTTGAAGTAATTTCTCCTTCTGCTGGCTGTGATCTGCAGGTAAACCCCCATGGTTGGGGAGATGCACCAGGGCTCCTCTGTCAGCACCCCAAATGATGTCTCCTGTCACACACGTGAGCTGAGATGCTCTCACTGCACACAACGCCCTTCCAGACAGAATAAATAGAGACTTTTTCTCACACTGTCAGGAGATCACACCCCTTTCCTGTGCCAGATATAGATGAGATGGAGGAGAAAAGATGCACGTGCACGTGCATGTAGCCCCTAAGTCTCCCTTGTGCCCAGAGGAGGTGGTGAGGATGGCTGTGCATGTCTGGGGTGCTTTTTGTGCCAAGCCATGCCGTGGCCATGACAATGTAGGGTACTCCAGATCACAGTGGCCAGTGCACAGGGAACACTTTAACCCATTGTTGGAAACAGCAGAGACCTTTCTGCTTGGAGACTGGCATGTGCTCCTGGATAAAGCTGTGGGAATGTGGGAACTAACCAGTTGTATCCTGGCAGGACCTTCCTGTGCATCCCAGCCATGAAACTGTGCATGATGAGAAGTGGAATGGGGAGCACACAGGTCTCAGCAGCAGAGCAGGAATACACACTGCTTTCCCACAGGGATGTGGAGGTGCCTGTCCATGCGTGGCAGCTGCAGAGACACCGTCGGGTGTTTGACAGGGCTCATCTGTTACTGCCCGTGCAGAGGGTGTGGGAAGGGTCAATACATGGGCAGTTATGGCAGAAGAGGTGTCCAGAGCCTGAATCCCCATGCCCTGCTGCTGAGGGCTGCTTGGTGTACCCATGTCCCAGCCAGACTCCATGGGCAGGAGCAACCCCCAGGCAGACAGACTTGCCTCTGCTGCTGTTCCTCATCCAGGGAATTTGGGCAACCTTCATTTCTCATTTCAAGATTAGCAAATGCATGAATGACTCCCACGTGTTCTGGGACAGTGTTAATGGGAACGGTAGAAATACCTAGAATAAGCAGTGTCCAAAAATAGGTCTCTTGTCCTGCCAAAGTCTTGCACATGTTCTTAAACTTTCCTGCCCTGGGAAGCAACTCCTGGCACCCTGCAGGGCAGCAGAATTTTTCCATTTGCTTCAGTGGGTGCGGGATTTCATTCTGCCTCACAGACCTGTGGATTTTAAAGGGACTGTCCATAAGGCACACTTGAACTCTTTGCAGGGTCAAAATATTTTATATTTTTAGCACTGACACGACGGTCATGAGGGAAAAGCACGTATTTGCCCCGCTCGAAGGGCATGGTCAGACATGCTGCTCTGCTGGGGCTGCTTGGGGTCAAGTTGTTACTGGCCCTGAACCATTTCTTGGGGTGCTGCACTTTCCTGCTACGCAGCTTGGCTGCCATAATTGGAGCCGTGGAGCTGACCTACACCAGCCGAAACATGTTGGAAGTGGAGTTTTATAAATAGACTGTGGGGAAAAAGGGTGTCTGCTCCAGGGTGTTTATGGGGCTGGGAAGAGGAGCTTGGGGCAGGGGATGGAGCCTGACAAATCCCAGTGAAGCAGCACAGCCCTCTTTGCAAAACAGGGAGCGTGGTGCTGGCAGAGCCTGCGGCAAGCCCTCGGCACAGGGAAGGACGGAGAGGCCGTGACCCGGGGTGTGGGTGTTCAGCTATTTTCTCCCTGTGAGACTGGCTCCCAGGCCTTTGCTCATGCAAACCCTGACAGATCCCATCTAAATGAGTAGCTGGAAATTATGTGCTCCCTCCCTGGTCTGGGCTGGAGCTGAATCCTGCTACCAGTCTCAGGGAGAAGCTTTTGCTGCTGAATGCAATTAAAAGAACCAGGACTTGGCGCTGTGGGAGCTTGCCCAGTGCTGATAGTCAGGGTGATTGACACTGAATCCTTTGATTTCTCCAGAGGCATCATAATATTTTAAACTTATTATTAATTGCCAGTGTATTAATCTCAGAATAGTATTAACAGTATTTCAAAATATAATTTTATCCTATCCAACCCGCTGGGGAAAAAAAGCAGTTTTGGATGAACTGAACAACTTTATAGACACTGTGCTTTATAACCAGATAGATTTTCCCTAGTTAGTTCCATTTCTATCTAATATTGGTGGAAGATTAAAGATACTGAATCAATGGCTATAAAAGCTTACATTAAAAATTTGCAGTAAATGAGAAGAGGAAAATTTCATTAGAAACATAAATTGTAGCAACTGGAATGCCTGCGACTTATTTTTAGTGTTCTACTGACAGTCACACTTGAAAGCCTTTTTTTTCCAAATGTTTTCTTTTCTCAGATTAAAAAAAAGGAAGAAAATGACCTCTAATATTTTGAAATATAGAACTAATTACAGTACAGAGTGATCCTGGTCCCACTGAAGTCAACTGCAGCATTCTTTATGACATTGCAGGATAGTGCCTCTATTAAGAAATAGTAAGGAAATGAGATACTTTAAAGAGAAGGGTTTAAAATGAACTGGATCTGTTGGCCTCTTTTGTAAAAGTTCCTTAGAGCCACTTTTATCAAGTGAAAAGGTTCATTGAAAAGAGAGAAATTAAAAGGTGCTGCTCGTGGAGCCTGGCAAAACAGGAAGTTAGCAACAAATATCTCTCCAACCCAATTATAACATTCAAATCAAGGAGGAAAAAAATTATGAAATATATTGAAAGCTTTCTTTCTTCTGAAAAAGTCCACTTGGAGGTGTCCAGACCTAAGGGAATTACCAAGTCAGCATTATAGCGGGGAAAAAAATGTAATGTAAATGAGAGTGAAATAATAAAATTTTTCTGGTGGAAATAAGTGCAGTTGTTTGATGTAATTTTGACACACAGCATAATTTCAGCATCAACAGTGAAGTTTAAAGAATCAGTGTGTCTTCATGAGATTTCTGTACAGAAAAGCCATTCAATGGGAAAATCTAAATCAGACTTCGGTTTGCACATTGGCCCCTCTATGAGGGAAAGACCTGCCTTGTTTTAGTTGCAAATAGAAAAATAGAGATGACCCTTTTTCATTAATTTCTAGGCATCTTTTCCACTCAAAAATCCAGCATGATTGTGGCATATAAATCACAAGAAATGTGATGTGTGACTGGTTTTGTTCTCACAAAAATTGAACTTTGGTTTATATCTCTAATACCAGCTCAGTCATTTAAAACTGCACAGTTTTCCACAGTGAGCTACACTGGACTCATGTCACTGTGCTTCTTGCAGATGTAATTTTTCAATATCATGGGGATATATCCCAAACAATTAAAACAATTAAAGCAGGGCATGTCTTCAATATTTCACTCAATCTCATAGTCTGTATGAAATATATTTGTAATTTTGTGTTCATTTCCAAATGGAGACAGATTCACACACCCTCACAGCCAAACTCAGGACAAGAACCAACAATTAAATGAAGCCTGAGATCCAGTCCAAAGCAGGCATATACTCAATTTAATTTTTAAATAGCTTAATTAATAGTTTCAGCTAAAGCAAAGAAGTGAAAATGGGTCAAACTATGTAAACATTGGTTAGAAAAATACACTGTCCAGCCAAAGCATTGTAGAAGTGCTTTTAAGAAGAATGGTCTTTAAATTTAATTTAAACATGGGTTTCCAACTTAGGTAAAAGCCCAGTTCAGACAAGGCCCGAGCCACTTTTTGTGCCACAAAGAATTACCGAGGTATGCTGAGAGTTTATTCAGTCCTTGCTTGTTCTGAGGCTGTGTTTCACCGTGCAGTCATCATCTTCTCCTGGCTGTCAGCACGTTGTTCCCTTGGAGCTCGGAACTCGCGGCGAGGGCTGCGAAACGTCCTCGGCAAATATTGACCAGGTTTTGAAACGGGCTGGGAGGCGCTGCCATTGCACGCCGGGTGTTTGCCTTCTGCACACGGCCAGGTTCAAGTTCTTATTGACACGGCTCCCATGGGGGCTGGGGTCCCTTACATAACCCCAAGGCCAGGAGGGGGATTTTGCTCCGGAGTAGTCGAAGCAGCACCGTGTGTCTTATCTGGCCAGGCATTGCTCAGCAGCCCTCACTCCATGGGAACATGCACTGGTTAACTTCTTGGTAGTTAACCAATTGGTTAGCTTCTTGGTAGTTAACCAATATTTTGCCCCTCTGGATTCCAGAGGGGCAAAATCATAAAAATGCAAGCAATTTCTCTCAATCCAGAGAATTACTGTATTACAGAGAAAACTATTCTTTGCTCAAAAAGCCCCCATTTTTTGCAAAATTTTTCCGTGATACTTAAATTTCAGTTTAAATGACCCAAGGGTGTCAGTTGAAAGGGCTAAGAGTGTTGTTTTTAAAATATATTTTTTTAATCATACAGTAGCAATTACATGACTCTATATACTTGTAACTTGAAGTTTCTGCTATACTGAGTTCTTTGCAGATTTGCTGATTTGTAGTTAACTTCCAGGATCCTAACTTTTTGGTTAGAATAACTGAAAGATTTCTGTTTACTTGAGGGTGGTTTTTTTTGGTTTTTTTTTTGTTTTTTTTTCTCTTTTCTTTTTTCTTTTAACTTTAATTTGATTAAGTTAATAAAAAGAAAAAAGAATAGAAAAAATTTCAGATGATAAGTACCAAGACCAGCTCAGGTACATTGCTTTAGGAAGATGTCACTGCCATCCCCTTCATTAGCACTTCTTACTGGTATGATAAATTTGGGTGTTTGATTCTAAACCTTGGCTAACTTTTATCACATGAGAATTTCCCCCCCCCATTTCTTACATTTCACCTTGATTTGTGCAGAGCAGGTCATGCAGCAGAAGTTGGCAATGGCTGAGGGTGTCTCTGCTCTTTGCCAGCCATCCCCTTTGGAGTGTGAAGTCAGGTTTGGGGGAGGAAGTCTGTGGTTGGTGGCTTTTTGTAGAGTACGTGGCTGGCAGATGAGAATGTTTTGGCCTTCCTGATCTGAACACTTTTATTTCCATTGTAAAGGATGACACAATCTGTGCAGGCAGCAAAATCCAGCTGGTTACCCTCTCCACCTGCAGAACATCTGCAGCAGGAGGGGAACATATCAAAGATGCTTATAATGAAGGACAATTTTACTGTTTATGTTCAAAAGCAAAACCACAACAGGAGACAATATCCCTTTCATGAGAATGAAGCAAACAAACATTTTGGGCTGGAGAACAGGCTGGATGAGCTGACCTAACTTGTTTGAAAAGTTAAATGTGTCAGAGGTTCTCTGCCAGGCAAAGGGAAGACGTAGGAGAGGTTTTTATAAATGGCATTTGGGCAATTAATGTTAACCATCAATATCAGAATGACTTAGATTACATGATTAACTAGTAAGAGTTTTGAGCTGGCTGGTAATTTTAGATTAAATAGTCAGGCAGCCAGTGACTTGAATATTGATGAATATCCGGTGTTTTATTAATATGCATTCTCTATAAATTAGAGGCTTAGTACACAAAGAAGAATCCTAATGCTCTTGCTATTTTTCATTGCCACAGGTAGAGCTGAATAATTCATAACAATTAATTTATTTCACTGATTTAGCCTTTTGGGGCGGGGGGGAGCTAGGGGGGAAGTTGAGCACGAGTAGTCTGCAGGTAATCTTTTCCATGTTTATTTACAATAAATAACTTACCAGAGACATTTGAAGACTAATTCTTAGTTGTGAGAATTTTAATTTTTTTTTTATTTTAAATTGGAGAAATTTGGAGGAATATGGGCATAAGTGCAAGCAACCTGTCAGTCAGTACAAGAACCCAAATGAATTTTAAATTGTAAAAAAGGCCCAACTAATTGCAGATACAACATATACAGGGTCAGGCTCATGTTGATTTGTATTGATTGGTGCAATGCTGGTTACACTGCATATTTCTGCTCTTCATTGAATTGATTCTAGTACTTCAAGACCAAGATTTCTTACAAATATTTCTGTGGGCAGAATTCATTGCCTGTATTTAGTCCCTAATTCACAGGTAAAATGCTGCCCCTTTTGCAGCCAAGGGAAATTTTACCCTTCAATCTGAAATATCCAGGATCCTACCTGCTGATGGCAACATTCCTGAAAATCCTTTTTGAAACACACCAAGCAATAACACATCCAACACGAATGAAATTTTACATTTTTGCAAACTTTCAGAATATCCATATGCAGATTTTTAAATATATTTTTTTTTAGGCAGTGGGAGATGGTGCCGTAAATACGAGATGAGATGTTGCAGCACAAAGATCATTTGCCAATCCTGCAGCTCAGGGAGGCTGCAGCCCTGTCTCACACTCATATCCTGAGCAGGTAATATCCAGAAACACACGAGGAGGAGGAGGAGGCTGCATGATTACTGCCTCTCCCTTTCTCTGGTTCTTACAACACACTCACAGCAGTGAGACTTGCATAGCACACCATAAATCATTGCCTCATTATGCTGCTTCTGGAGGTTTGTTTAGGGCACCTATTCTAGTACTGCCTGCAGAAGATTATTTGTTCTTCCCAGAAATTCCTCTCTGATTTGATTTGCACACAAGGAAAAAATCTCTGCATCTTATTTTTGAAATAATTTCTTAGTGTGCAGAACAATTTACATTACAGAGCTGCCTAAAAAAGTAATTTCAGCAATGTCTGGAGGTGGGTGATTTTGTTGAGAACAGGCAAAGGTTACTGAAGGTTTTTGTGTTTTTGTGACTTGTCATTATGAAGTATTAATAAATGAAACAGAGGTTCCTCCTCTCCTCCTTTCTTCCTTCCTCCCTTCTTACCTGCCTTCCTTTTTACTTTCCTTCTTTCCTTCTTTCTTTCTTGTGTACATAAAAGCTGTTGATCTCTTACCTAGCCAGATTTTGTTGAATTATTGTAAAAGAAGCCTAAGTACCTCATTAAAAAAACATTGCAAGGCCTTCATTCACTTTTTCTGTATGTCTTTATCCAGCCCTAGTTCACAACTGGTGCAGGAGGGCACCAGACTGATTGATAGAATAGGGATTTTGACACTTGGTTTTGACGTAAGGAGACAAATTGTCCTAATAAAAGGTGTGCATTAGCCTAATTTACTAATGAGGAGCAGTATTGCTGATTTTGATACAACGGTATTTATTTAGCCTTGCACCAAGTACGTGCTGGAATAACCTAGATTGTACCTGCAATGGATTGGAACGGCCAGAGCTGAAATTTTGGAGAGCAGGTGGGTGCACTGCAACACGGCTAGGTTTTGCTGCAGTGACAATGTGATCTAGGATCTGATCCAGACTACTCAGAAATCAATGGAAATTCTACCCTTGACTTTACTGGGCTTTGGATCCTGCTTCAATTGTACCAGCATGGAAATGAAATTACTCCAGCTTGGAGGAAGAATTTTCTGGCTTAACAGATTCAGTGTTTTGAATTGATGGGTGTGTTTGTAAAGGGGTCCTGACTTCAGGTTTGAGTGTTTTTGATATGTGCCTTGCCATGGTCCTCCCTCCTAGTCACAACTCCCTGGAACACAATAGATTTCTGTTTTATGACTACTCACAGACATTCCAGATGAACAACAACATTTCATAGGTGATTGTAATGTGAAACTCAGAATCATTGTAAGCTTGCTCAAAATGTGACCTGCCTTCACACAAAAGCTCCCTAAGGTTTCTGAACCTCCCAGCAAAGCTGGATGTGCTCACAGCCATAAAGAAGCACAAAGCTAAGTCACGTTGGTGTGTTTTGAGGTTTCACTGCACATCCTCCTGCACCATTGTATCTCAGAGTCCTGGGTACTGTTCTCATTTGATCCTAAACTCTTACAAAGAGCCTAGCAATAGAAGATGTGCTGAGGTAAGGGCCAGAAAAGACTTTTTCCAACACCCACTGCAACCTGAGTTCCCCACAAACAATCAGGACTCAGCGAGAATTGTACCCAACTTTTTTTGATGGAAGTGCAGTGGTGACCTTCTAGATTGATTAAAGGTGTGACATTGATTGACTTTGAAGGGAGCCACATCCACCCTTCTTCTGCCAAAAAGGCAGTGGCTGCAATGTGAAGCCTCAAGAATGGGGCATTGCTTTTCCAAGTACATGGAAGACATCCAAGGGTAACAGGATAATGCAGATAATGGGATAGGGTTTCTCCCCTCCTCTCCCTCAAATACCATATAGCTAGATTTTGGCTATCTAGCCTCATGCCTTAGAAGACTTTTC
The DNA here is from genome assembly GCF_028551555.1 of Melozone crissalis. Taxonomy (NCBI): domain Eukaryota; kingdom Metazoa; phylum Chordata; class Aves; order Passeriformes; family Passerellidae; genus Melozone; species Melozone crissalis. The sequence goes on from NW_026535785.1 coordinate 5,701,521, forward strand.
TCTTATAGCTACTTAAAAGATGAAATAGCTGAGGAAATGAGCTCTTTTTGCAGGTTATTTAGGATGTTTGGTGGTTGAGAATGTCAAAAAGGACTGGTGGTGTTGACTCTGCAGGAATCTTTAATGGTGGTGGGGGTATGATATTGTGAGGACCAGTGTCAGTGGAAGGGATGGTGTGGTGGGGGAAAGCTTTATTCCTCAGGCCAACCCACCCCTTAGGATTGTTCACACTGTCACTTTGGGGTGTCAAGTTTGAGAGGTGCTAAAATGGCCCCATTTGCCAAAGATACAAAGCATCTTAACAATATCTGGTCTCTTTAAGGCACCTTGAGTTGGCACTGAGGAATATTGGCCTCCAGAATTACCGCTTTTGAGAATCTAGGCCACTGAACCTGATATGAACTATCAGAAAGCAGAGACAAGGGAGCACTTGTGTTGGAGAATGTATAGTGGCTTGAAAACTACAAATCAAAATAATTCACCCTTTTATGTGTAAATCTCCTTCTCTTTGATACACAAATTGAAAAGCTGTCTGGTTCCCTTGTAGTTTCCATAAGCAAGCAGTGTGTGACTGCACCCTCTAGAATGCTATTTAAGTGTTATTTAAAGTGCAGACCTGTTAAAGTCAAGCAAGCTGATCTGTATGCTCAAACTGAGCCCACCAAACCTTACACCCAAAACCAGCAGGGAAGGGGGTCTCAAGTGCCACAGCTCCCTCGTGACAAGGGCATGGAGTGACAAACAGTGGAGCACCAAAAGATCAAAGCACTTTTTCAGGCACAACAACAAAATCAGAGACAGAAAAACACCAGGTCCTGGTGCAGGTGTCTGCTGTTCCAAAGCAGCCTTTGTCAGGTTTGACACAGCCAGATCATGCCAAGGGGATGCAGGCAAGAGCTGCACACTGGCAGTAAAGAAACATCAGCAAATGAACCTGCTGTGTGCATTTCTGAGCTGGGAGAAAGGCTGGAGAGCCACTGCATGAAGGCCACGTGGAAGGGATTACCGGGACATGCAGAATTTACAGGGAGTTTATTGGATAATTTCAGTGCAAGCATGGAACGCAGTGTGATGTGTTTTGCTCATATTCCAGAGCTGTTTTCCCTGGTTGAGCACCTCAATGCAGGTCCTGTGGAAGTCAATAGCTGGCTTGCCTTTCAGAAGGATTATGGCCCTAAATAGCTTCTTTAGGAAGTGTACTTTGCCTGGTGATAACACAAAGCAGAGGGTGGATGATTAACACCAATTAGGATTATTTACAAGAACCTAGAAAACAATAGGTCCATAAATCATTGTCTTATCAATTGCAGTTCCTCCTGAGTAATTCAGTCATCATTGGGCACACTGTGTTTGTTAAGTACAGATCACACTGATGTTAGCTGAAGTGTGTGCAAATGTTGAAGGTTCAATATGACCTAAAATAGCAGCATGTTACAAAAAAACTCCTTTTTTCAACGTTTTTATGTTCTAAATCCCCAACAGTTTACCCTCAGATATATTGAGGGAATTTAAGGCAACTAACAGTAGCCTTGTTTCTCTTGGGTTATGCTTCAGCTCTGTTTACACTTGTGTCTCCCTTTGGGGTGGTTTTGCAGTAATCTCCTGGCTGTCTCCATTTGTTGGGCACTGGTCCAGCTGCAGAACAGCTTCAATGCTCACATATTCCTTCCAGAGGAGAGCCAGTGGGGAGCTCTCTCCAAAAGCAAGCCAGGGCTTGGTGGGACACAGTGCTCTGATCCAAGGGGCAGCCACACCACCACAAAGTCCTTCAGGGTGTCTGTCACCCTGCTTTGCAAGAGGAAGGCTGTCAAACTTCCCAGAGCTCCAATACCAGCCTGGAGTGGGGCTTGTGCTTTAGGGAGGGTCATCTGCTCTATGTGGCACCCTTTTTGCTGGTGGCTGGCAGCTCTTGAACCACTACTTCTCTTTCTTCCACCAAGGCTTCTCCTGGCTCATTTTCCTTTTTATTTAGTAACTGCCCAGTCTTCTGTAGCTGTTCCTCCTTGCTGCTGATCTTTTTTTACTTCTACTTTTATCACTTTTTGTGATCCCTTTTCCAATTTCCAACCTTAGTCTCCCAGAAGAGCCGGAGTGGTGATGCCTGGATGCAGAGGAGATCACACTGCTTATAGATCTGCACCATGAGGAGACCAAAAGTTTCTGCAGCAGCAGGAGGTAAGCCAGGACTGCTGGTGGGTGTAAGGAGCAGAGAGCAAAGCCACGTGAGTTTGAGAAGAAGGCAGCAGCACCCTGAGGATGGAGACTTTGGAGCAGTGTCAAGGTCCTGTACAGAAAACTGGAAGAGACACTGAAAACTTCAGGTGGGAACACTCCACCCAAACAGCTGCTTGTGTGGTTTGGTCCATGGACCTTTGGGGTCTGCACACCAGAGACTGAAAACTCTTCACTTACCCTAAATTTCCTCTTTATGGACTTCTGATGTGATAGGAATGGCACAAAAAATCCAATATATCTTCTTCACCATAGTGTTTCCAGCCTCCTAACTTTCCCAGGACTACTTTCTGCTCAAATTACTGGAACTTAATTACATGAGGTTTAATTTCAGTTGCTTGGCCAGCTTTAAAAACATATATTCAAATTTGAACCACAAGGACAGAATTTTGGGAGCCTCTTTGTCCTCTCACTTTGTGTTAATTTAAATGAGGAAACTGTGCCTGTGAGTCTCTGCTTTAGTTCACCTATTCCAAGTCACTGTCAGCTCTGGAGAGACATCCCTGACTCCCAGCAATTTAATGGAGAGCACAAACAACTCCTTATTGTTTTAATTTATGTTTTTGAAACTGTGCAAACAGTAGAAATTTGTCTTCTGCTTATGCATTTTGTTGTAAATAAAATGTATTGAGACCAGAGATGGAGTTACACTGACTTTACACCAGATAATGTATTGACATTTTACAAGAAAGTGTTGTATTATCCATCCATTTCACAAGGAGATCTTACAATGTTTAATTATAACACAAAAAAAAAAAAAAGTGGAAGGAGAATCAAGGGAGGGACATGGAGATAGAATGCAAAAGGACATGGATGAGAAGTGGTGGAGTTGGAGGATAGCAGCACCTATCAATGCATTATCTGAGAATTCCTGTGATTAGGACTTATCTTTCTGGCTTCATTATTTCATCATAATCTGCTGTTTACCTGATAAGTAATAAATGGCCTCCAAATTTAATTGCATTTGCTCACTTTCTTCAGATTTTGCATCAGTTTGCTCCCCTCTTAAGGTCTTATTTCTGTTAAAGAATGAAGATTTTATGGCTTTACTGGGGTTGATTTGTTCCTCTGGCATTTCAGGGTTGTTATTTAGCTAGCAAGGGTCCCACAGCAATTCCTTGAATAACCCTTCTTTCTATCCCATTGGGATGATCAAGGATACATTGCAGCTGATTTCCAAACACTGTTGTGTACCTGGGGTTGGGCACCCACCTCCAACTCAGCAGATATAAAACCCTCCAAAAAGCCAACAAAAGAGGCTTTTTTTAAACACTCCAACCCGCTAGTGGATTATCTTTAATGGGTTGGCAGCATGCCCCTTCCTTCCTCTGCAGGAATGCTGGCCTGGCTCTGCACCTTGGGTTTGGGTTTTTGGTGGTTTTGTTTTATTTTTGTTTTTTTTCTGTATTACAGCATGCAGAAGAAATAAAGTGTAAGACTGATTTGTGATAGTTCATGATGGTTTTCTTTTCTTCTTTTTTTTTTTTTTTTTCCTGGGATTAACTTATTTACCTGCCAGGAGACAAATGTATTGACCAGCCCTCCTCCTTGGGGAGTGACCCTTGCCAGCACGGCCCTGCAGGAGAGGGCTCCTTGCATGGGCTGGCTGCTGCTTCTGGGAGCTCACAGACACACCTTCAAAGGTTGAGGGTTCAGCTTCTTCTGCGTGAGAGAGGAGAGGAAATGACCTTCACCCAGCTGAGCAGGGAACAACAGGAAACCCTCACGGTCCTGCCATTTCCCACCCCCAGGATCCGGAGCTCAGGGACCTTTCTGACAAACTGTCAGTGTTTTTGTCAGGGTTTAGCTGCTGCAAATATATTACCCAAGTATGTTGATGATTCATGGGGAAATGGTGTATGCTGATTTAAGTGATGGACTAGCCATTCTGTAATGGATTTGAGAATTCCCAATCAGATTGTACTTAGTTTTATCAAGCAGGAAGCTGGCAGGCTGTGTTTTAATCAACTGATAGCATCTCTTGGCAATTGGCATCCAGCTAGTGGACAGAGTACTTCTCAAAGACCAGCTCACTAAGTTACAAACAGTCACAGCCACTCAGATCTCTCAGCTTTATCTCCTATTTTTTTCAGTTCAGCCTGTTTCTTTCCCAAATGAAAATTTCAGCTGGAAGTGAAGGAAGATGAAGCATATCTGCTTCTCTTTCACTGCTGTTTTAGGGGGAATGGATGAGGCAGAATGCATTTGCTTCATCCCCCAGAAAGCTGTGCTGAAACAAGCTCCTAGATCTAACATAAAATCCCAGAAACAGACAAGTTCTAAGATTTGGTCCTGACACAAGTTTTTGGAGTGCTCACATTGTATAAGTGTAGTAAATCTACAAGATGGGGCCACACCAGGTAAGACATGGCCTTTTCCCCTTTGATTAGGCCATGACTCATTATTCCATGACTCATTATCTATTATGTCACCAAAGACATACCCAGTGTTCTGACCTGTACCAGCAGATATCAAGAATGGTTCCCTTCCTTGATAAAACTCATCAGTCTATTCATTACTTCTTGGAGAGACCAGCTCCTGCAGAGCATCTTCACTGCACAAACCCTCAGATGCCACAGCTACCTTAAATAATTCCCTACTCAGGATTCATGTTTTGTCACACTTATTGAGCTGTGGAGCCATCCACACTCAAGCACAGCATCAGACCTGAGGAGCTGGTTTGTTGTGCCTGGCTCCTGTGGAGTAGTTGCTGTACTTAGCAACCCACCTCCAATATAAATATATCTGCTACTCTGAAAAGCAGGCTTTGAAAAGCACCAGAAGGGATCACTCCCCCATAAAGATTTTTTTCCAACATTGCAGAGATTGTTGGGAATTTCAGAGAGAAATTCTTCTCCCATTTAAGCATCCCAGCCAGAGCGTGAAGATTTCACCACAGGCTGACAAAGCTCTGGTGCAACCTTCTTCAATGGGCTTTGAACCCCCATTCAAAGTCCTGTGTGAGCTGCTTTTGAGCCCTGCAGGCATGGAGGCATCTGGAGAGCAGCCATCCATGCAGGTGGGATTTGGAAGCCATCCCTGATGTCTTTGCACAGGGGTCCCACAGCACAGTGTGGAAAAACAGCTCTGAGAGCTGAGTGCTCAAACCACGTGGGTTTGAAACTGCTTCAACATTTGGAACCCTCAGAAGAGGCTGATGATTGAAAGGCTGTAAAACAATCATGCTCCCAAAAAGTAATAAAAATAAAGGTGAGGTGTAAGGAGCAGAGAGGAGTGATTCATCGGGAGATTGTGCTCTTGAAATTGTGTGACAAATCCCGGGTGAGGGAGGAGCTGTGTGTAAGCAATTAAGGGCCAGATCCTGGCTTGTCCAGAGGAGTTGAAGATCCAATGAAGATTAACAATGGACCTGTAGCTGAAAGGAAAATTTTAACTTCCATCTTAGATATTTTCTGTTGACCACTACATGAAAATCAGAGAAATCACACTCCTGTTTTCAGTGTCATGTCCCATGAGGGTTTCAGCAGGCAATGACCCCCGCTGCAAGAAATGAAGTTTCCAACACCAGAACCACCAAAAGAACATCTGAAAACAAAGCAGAAAAAAGTCTTCTCTCTTTAGGGTGAAAGTATACAATTTCCACAGGGACATTTTCTGTGTAAACATTCCTATTTGTATGTTTTACAGATTGAAACAAAAAGGTATCTTCCAAACATATTCAATAAGTCAATTTTAAAGCAAGTTAATTAATGTATCTAAGCTTTATCACAGAGCATAAGTAAGTGAAAAAAAAACCCCAGCCAAATGTGAAGAGTCTAATCTTGATTTTCTCACTCTTTGAGTTCATTTATTACAATGTTTGCTCACTTCTATAAAAGCCATGCTCATGTAATAATCTAATTTCTGAGAGCATCTCCAGGGACAGGAGATCACATTACAATATCTCACATTATGTGTCATTCAGGCAGTATCTCCCAAATCATAAAACCTTTGGAAAGGGAATGGCACTTGAATAGCAGATTCCTCCTCCTTTTCTTTTTCCCTTTCTGAGCATTTTTTTTCCAGCCCAATGTTCTCTTCCTTATATTGTCTGACCTCGTGCACCCAGGTTGCTCATCTCTATTCTGCAGAGAAACAGGCTGTGATGCACATCTCTCCTTGCTCTACCTGACCACCTCATCCTGTCTCACACTGTCTTTCACACAGTTTGGGATTTTCCCCTCTGTTCTGGGCTTTCATTTGTGTCACCTCACTGCCTGTGTTTTGTGCCTATGGGTTCTGCTTTGTGAACTGATAAACTGGAGCAGAGAACTGGCCCTGCTGACAAAAAAATCTAATAAAAAGCCCAAGTTTCAGGTCAATAATTCCCCTGGTCAGAATCATTTCATTTCTAGCCAAAACTGTCCTAACGGAGGGACAGGACCTCTCCAGCTGCCTCTGGTGCCACCTCACAGGCCCATTGTCCTGCCACCTTCATTTCTTTCAGCAGCTTCAGGGATCTTGATAAAGACCTCAGGGGAGGCTTATATGGTCTTAAAACATTTCATTGATCCATTCATGTCCACACAGTCCAGGGCTTCCATTTTTAAGATTCCTTCCCTATTATCATGGAAACTGGCTAATTACAATAGAAGCCTGTTAGGAACCTGCTTAAGACACCAGTGTTGCATAGCAAAGCACTTGCACCTTGCCCAGATCTCAGTGTACAAAGCTATGGAGTCCTTGGGATGAAAACAGTTATTCTAGGAGATTATTCTGCTGCTCCAGATATTATTTTATCATTCAAATCTAATGTCATAACCTCAATCCTAGCTCATCCTGTTGACCACACACACCATAATCAATTTTATTTCTTATGATACATCCATTCCAAACTACCATTGCCCATTTCTTCATGTAGAAGTTGTGCACCAAATTATCTGGTCTGATTAACACCAGGTTACTGTGCCTACTAGTGCACTTACAACACAACTTTACAGTGGGAAAACAATCCTGGCCTTTTTAAACACAGAGGCAAGCAGAAAAAAAAGTACAGCATCAGAATTGAACCCGTTCTGACAATTTCTCATTTCCATTTATTCAGAAAAAGTCATAATTGAGACTTAAGGAAAAAAAGACTAGCCCTCCATGCCTTTAAGTGTAAAATCCATTTTAGTAGCAGGAAGCTGTTATATGGTTAGAGCAGTTATTTTTATTGTCTGTCTGGGTATAGTTTTTAACTGCAGGCACAGAATAAATCAATAGTGTCATAAAGCTACTCTCACCCTCTGCCCTTTCTAAAGGGACATTGTTCAGTGTCTGTGCTGGATGTGACACAGACTGTGCTTTGATGCGCAGAATTATGCCTCTACTAATGTTCTGGGGGAGAGATCTGTGTGACACATATTTACCTGTATCTCTTTGTCCATATCATCTCAGACTCATCAGATTAAAAGCAAAATGAAGCACAGATATACACACAAAAATGTACAGAAGTTTTTATCAGAAGAGAGGGGATTTTTCTGGTTATTCTCTTGCAAACGATATTGTCAATTATTTGTGCATTCATAAATCCTCTCAGGTGGTGTTTTTCCAAGACTTTCTGAGAAAACATGCAGTGATTCATAGGACAGTGCACACAACTTAAACCTGACCATTACCTGCTCTTTAATACAGTGAGGAAGGATGGAGCAGGATCTGACTGTATGAAGCTGGTGCTAGATAATATTGCCCAGAAAGTGTGCCTTTTTAATAGCAAGAGTAGTTAATGGCTGGAACATTTGGCTTAGGAATGTGGTGGATTGAGCATTGCTTTCAGCCTCTAAATCAAGAGTGAGTGTCTTTCTAAAGCAGTGCAATAGCTTCAGCAGAAGTTATGGCTTTGATGCTGAAATGAGTGGGTGAAGTTCTTCAGCTGTGTTACATAGGAAGCAAAACCAGATGACTGTGATGGTCCTTTTCAGCCTTACTAATCCATTAAATCCTGGTTTGGGGCCTTTCACACGCCAGGGTTTACAGCAGCCTCTTAGGTTTTCTGTATGGTTTCTGCAGGCAATACACGTTCCAGAGCTGGGTCTGACAAACTCCATATAAATGGGTGTCGGGAATTGACACACTTTATAATTTATATATAAATCACTGCCTCTAAATGCAGTTCCAGATCCATTTCCCCATGCAGCTAAGCTCACTTTGTCTGTTCTGTGCTGTGGGGATTTTCCTTTGCAAAACAAATATGCATCTGAGTTGAAACACACATCACGTGCTGCTGGAGACCCCAAAACCTGCCACCCCTATCACAGACCACAGAGAAGCAAACCTTTATGGATCAAATTCTTAAGAGATTTATCAGCAGCAATTGCTGTTGTCAAGTTAATTCATTGCTCCTCTCCTTGCTTGCTCATTGCAACTTCCCCAGGTTGGCACTTCTGACAGAGGCATGAAAATTGTACTTGTGCTGCAAGTGGGAGGTGGAGACAGCAAAAATCTGTGCCCTGTCTGTGGGACTCCATGCTGAGACAGCTCTATTTTCGCATCTAGTCACAAGCCAATTGGTATTACCTCAGTATTTGTTTTGAGGATGGCTCTCAAGAAATGGAACTGGAGTTTGGATTTGGTAAGATTAGAGGGAGAAAACCCTGAAATAATTCAAGGGGTTTCTGAAGGCAGCAACACTCACATGCAGCTTGGTGCTGGACAGACAGAGAGGCAGAGGGTCTACAGGAGTCTGTACACTCCATGGTGAGCATGGTGGGTACCACTCACCTGGGTAACCAAATGTTTGTTTGTCTTCTTTCTGCAAAATGCTTAGTGCTGGATTTTTCTGTCTGTAAATACTGATTTGGATTTGCCTTCCTTCCTTCCCCATGCTGCATTGAAAGCAAAGCCATCTCACCCAGCACCGTTTGCTGACTCCTTCCCTTCTGCTCTTCCCTGTCCCCCAGTGCGTGAGCGCAGTCACGTGCGGCCCCTCGGTTTCCCCTCAGGACACTGGCACTTGGGAAGGAGAATAACAGATGTTGGTGAAAAAACAACACCCTGTCAGGTAGAAAAAAACACTTTAGCAAAAAAACCCACCAACTCTATGAACTTCCCAGCTTCTCAAACTTCCTTATGAATAGCCAGTGGCTGCTGGAACAGCAGCAACGGTAATAATAAATTACAGTAAATATCATCCTGTCATAAGTGACAGCAAACCAAACCCACTGCTGTTCAGAAATGAATTGGAGAAAATATTTCTTAATCTCTTTTTGTGTTATTCAGTCAGCTGTAATGATTTATAGTACTCCAAAGAAGTTGTGGTACAGAGTTGTTTCTTAATCATCCATTTCAGCACCTTGCTATTACCCACACATGTCTGTGCTCTGGTGGGGACTCTGGCACTGCTGGATGCTGCAAAATGCTCAGCCCAGGAATAAAGGATTTAATGTAAGGGACCTCTCAAGCCTTTTTCTGGGACCCTCCTGCCTATGGGGACAAATCTGCTACAAGGAGGAGCAGGGATGAGTTAAGGGGAGCCCCTTAACAGTGCCTTCAAATAAGGTTGTTTCCCCAGAGCCATCTGGTTTGAGCCTGTTCAATTTTAGCTCATCCAGCTGGCAACACAATCCTAGCTCATCCTGTAAATACTCACATGCAGCGGACATGGAGGGCTCTGGTGCTGGAGTGCATCAGATGGACACCCTGCAGATGACCACACTTGGGATCAGTGGGAAAATAAAATGGTGGGGGATAAATTGAGCTGGGAACATGGTATCAATCGCTTCTGTCTTTGTCTACTTATTTCCAAAGATTTATACGTGACAGTGTGAGGACTGCTCAGTGACACATTTTAATTTAATTAAATTTCCTGTTGGATTGATGTCTGATCAATCAATAATGTTAATGTTTTTGCAATTTAGAGATTAAAGCTTGGATGAGCGGATATTGAAATACTCTCACACCCAGCTGCCTGGGAATATCTCTTTCTGCTTCCATTCCTCAAAAAACCCATTTTGGGTGAGAATGCATCCCGAGGCTTGCTATAAACCTATACCAAAGCTGAAAGCTCCACCCCATTCTAGCAGAGGGGGAGGGGGTAATTCAGGAGCAGTGTAAATTCTTGGAGAGACTTGCAGGCAGCTAAAACTTGGCCTTGTGCAAAATCTGTGTGGCTCTGTATATTTTCCCTCTGATAGGAACATAGGGAAAGAAGAATGAGTCATTGCAGGTGTGACAGTTCCCTTTGCTACCTGCTCCTTGCTCAGGAAGTCATCAATGCTGAGGTTGCACTGGGGGATTTGAACCTGATCACCACCAGGGCATCTATTGGCATCTGTTCTTGTGTCCTTATCCCCTGTGGGTCCCACTCACTTGTCTGGCCACCACATCCCCCTCCATCAGTGAGCTCCCTGCTCAGCTGATGCTTTCTAACCTGCCGTGCATGGGACAGCAGGATCCTGGTCTGGAGCTGAATGTTGTACTGATTGAAGCTTCTTGCCTGCCCAAATTTCTCACAGATGAGCTAATTGTGCTCCACCCTCTCCAGGCTGTGAAGATAAAGAGATGCTGTAGCATGTCCACAGAACCTTTTTTTCTTTTTTCACTTATGCCTTGTTTCATTTAGTGCCTCAAATGCTTTAGTAGTGAGGTCAGGAGAGGCTTTAACTTATTCAGGGGAGTTATCCTGCACTGACTTTTCTGTGAATCTTAGACAGTCATTTAAAAACATATGACTCAAGAAAAAAAGAATCCGCATTTTCAAATTTGTCAAAGTGTGAACCCAAATTTCATCTGAGTCTCAGGTATGGCTGTAGTCACAACAAGTTGGAGTAATTTGTCAGATCTTAACACTATTAAAACTTGGACAGTGAGAAATCCCATCTGGCTGAGGTCTGAAGGCTCCAGTGTCCATCTCTGGTCTCCAGGTCCATCTCCAGAGTTGGCTCTCTGTAATTTGGGGTGCTTATATTCTTGTTATATTCAGGGGAGCCTTAAAAGGGCCAATTTCTTTCCCAACTGTATTTTAAAATCTGTAAAATCTGTGTGTCCTGTCCCTTAAGGATGTTCTGAGGGCTGTTTGCTGTGTACCTGTCCCTCAGACAACCCCAAAGGAACACCCAGAGGGAGGAAGAGAGGGAGAGAGGAGGAGGGGAAAGAAAGAGCAGCTCATTTTCCACTTTAGCCCAGACACCTGAGGGGTAGAAGTCAGCAGTTTTTTTGACGGTACAAGAACTTGGTAACTTAAAACAGGAAGCAGAAGAAAAACCACGACTAAATAACTTTGCCTTGACCTCCTCCTAAGAGAGTCAATGACTTTAAAGTAAACTGGAACTTCTTGCTGGAATTTATTTGGATGTTGACTGCTCCTTACCTCATTAGCGCAGCAATATTCAGAAATGTGCCAAAAGATTTAGGCAGGCTGGAGGACGCAATGAAGCTAATTTTTTTTTCCCCCCAAGGGAAGGCTTCACATATTTGTGTCTCACTATCTAAATACTCTTCAGTGCAAGAGTTTCTTCCACTGGAATCTACTTTGTGCAGTGGGTTTTGTTTTGCCCTCTGCTGTTAACTCCACCAGACCCCACCACTCTGTGGGAGAGGGCAGAGTGCCCAGGGTACCCATCCATGCTTGGGGTGAGGGTGGTTGAAGGGAAGAGAATATCAGTGTCACTCTATGTGTGCAGGTGTGTGGGAAGGAAGAGGAAAAGGGGGAAATTGTTCCTTGGAAGGGAGGGAAATAATCTACCGCTAAACCAGTGATTTTTGTAGTAGATCAACACTTTTATGCTCAGTCCAGTATAACGTTCTTCAAAGCTGGCTTTTATAGGCATGACTGCTGTGAGCTGGTTCACCTTGATTACTGATCCATCCTTCCTTCCTTCCTTCCTTCCTTCCTTCCTTCCTTCCTTCCTTCCTTCCTTCCTTCCTTCCTTCCCACCTGCACAGGGAGAAGCACCCCAACATTGTTAGAATGGGCACTCCTGGCTGTTTGGGGTTTTTGCTGTGCCCTGCTCATTAAAAGAAGGAGTTTCATGCAAGAAGGAGTTGGGGCTGCTCTCTCCATCTCCCAGGTCCAAGCTCTGCCAGCTCATGTCTCTGCTGGTTCCAGCTAAGCTGTTTCACAATCCAAAAACATGATGAGTCCTGAGAAAATGGTGTCCTAAAGAGCAGCCCAAGTTTTTGCCATGTTCAGCCATTGAGTGTTTGGGGTCTAGACTTCCCATTACAGTTCACTGCACCACCTTGCTCCCCAGAGCAGGCTGGAGCAGGCTCTGGCCAGTTGGCTACTTTGGTGATTTAACCTGTCAGGAACGTGGGAGTACAGAACAAAACCACACCGTAAATCCCACAATCCTCATCCTGCAATGAAATTCATTTGGACAGCATCATCAGGCTACTTTTTAGAGTTGTTCATCTTACCCTGAACAGTAAATTCCTATAGGAAAGTAATTTATGATCTGGGAGGGCTGTTACTTACAAGCTAGTAAAATAACTTTAGCTGGACTTTTACTACCTTCAGCAGCAAGCATCCATGCTGAAGCCAGGAATGAGCCTTTTCTTCCTAGCTGTGATACAGTGTGATCTATCACACAGCCACATGGGTTTTTGGCTTGCATTCATCTTGTTTCCATGCAGTGTGTTTAAAAAGAAATCACTGATTTCTGCTTGCAATGTTTACAGTCAAGTCACGTTATTCCAGCAACTGCATGAGCTCCCAGTAATTTATGGATGAGTAGGATCAGGGTGGCTTCTGGCATAGCTTGGGCATCCTGCTTGAGACTTGTTCAGAAATCAGCAATCTCCTGCATCCAAATCCTCCAGGATCCCTCCATCTTTGGGTGGCTGATTTACCCTTTTGAGGCAGTTTGTTCTTCTTGTTGACTGCAAGTGGAGTTGGACTTGGTGCCTAATCTTTAGATAACCAACAAATGTCATCACAAGTGTGTTGTATTACAACCATCACTGTTTTTCTGCTCCCTTCCTGACTGTTCCTCAGGCACTCAGTACTTTTGGGTCTCAACTCCAGCATGGAAATGGCCTTAACAGGTGGCTGGTTGTGGATCTCATCACACGTTTTCCACAAATAAGTAAAACCACAGAAGCACAGAAACACAGCCCCCAGCCTCCTGTAAGAATGATGCACATAAAAAATTACCGAAGCACATGCTGGTGCCACTCTGATAGGAGGGCAAAATCAAGCCCATTTCATCCCTTATAAAGCATTCCTCAGGGATGCTGCCTTGGCTACAAGTTTCTGTTCAAACTGACTCTTTCTAACCCTCAGAGGTTTCTAACTCTCCTGTACCCTTTTTACCATATTCAGCATGAGAAAGGACCTTCTTCAATTCAAATATTCATGTGCCAGTCAACAATTAGAATCCAGATTATTACTTTTATACCATGATTTTCCTGCTCTGTCTCAGGCCACAGTATATGTGTGGGAGCACACAGCAACATTTAGCATTTGAATGCTGACCATGAGTAGCCAAAGCATTTGGGATCTGCATTATGGGTAAAGAAAAGTAGGTCAAAACCCTTTGCAAGCATCTATCCTGTCTGCAGGAAAAGCCCATGGTTTTAGCCTTTATGTTCAGGATTTGCCAGAAAGTCAGTGTTTTTGTGATTGTGGCCTCAAAAATAAAGTTTTGAGGAGCTGTGTCCACCCCACTGTTGTGTAGACCATGCCAAGGCTGGTGTTGGGCTCTGGGCAGGTTTTGCTCATTTAGCCTTCAAAAACTGGGAGAGATAAAAGCAAAAATGAAGCTGAAGAGAAAGCCCCAGCGGAGCGGGATTCAAGTCCCATACTCAAAAGACAAAAACTTAGGGATTAGGTTCAGATCAGGAACCACAAAAAGTGGTATGAATGTTGGAAAAAAAATAGCTAATTTATCCCAAGGAAAGAAATCGTCCAATTTTGACACTGAGGCAAGAGGTCTGGACTTCCTAGGTGGAAGAGAAATAAAGAAGGCCAGATATATGTGGGTTGAGCTTTCCATGTATGTTTTTAATTATGGCACATCTATCATTCTTAGCACTGCCTTGAGCAAAGAAAGATAAAACAGCAAAGCAATAGCAAGATTTCCACACATGTAGCCAGTCTCAAAATCAATGGGAGTTTGGTATCTAAATACCTTTAAAAACCTGATCAGTTGTTCCCTGAGGCCCCCCCTGAATATCACAGCCTTAAATCCTGGAGGATGTGCTGGCTTTGCTCAGCCTGTGCAAAGCAGAGGGGCGCACTCAGGACAGCATTTGGTTTGTAATGTGAAGGGCTGAAAAATTGTTCATTTAGAGTTGTCTGATAAGAGCCACACACTCTTATCCTTCAGCATCTCTTTGGTACAGGCAGTGTGTGACTGGGTGCCAGCAGCCAGTGACAGGAATTTGATGAGTCCCCAGTTGTTTTTTAGGAAATGTTAATTTACCCCCACTTTTAAATAATTTACTGAAAAAATGCAAACCTTCACTAACTCTTGGTAGGAGAAGTGGAACAAAGGATGTTTATCTATTAGTCTCCTTACAGATTGAACCAATAAATATTCAGGCAAATTTAAAATAAGGAAAACTGTTTGCAGTGAAGATGGGGAACTTGCTGAGGCTTTGCCATGTGGATGGAGCTGAATGGGAATTCTGGCCATGCCCCCCTTTGCCTCCTGCCACTCTGGCACCACTGTGCTGCTCTTCCTGCTGCTGCTCACCCAAGGTTAGGCTACAGGAGAGACTTGCTTAGCCAAGGTGACTCCTCTCGTCTGTTACATATCCCAGGGTTATAAATAACAGAACAACCTCTGTTTGATGGGGGGGATGCTGACAATTCCCCTCCCTCCTTCGGGATGCTGAAGCAATTACAGGCAGGAGGAAGCCACAGAGCCCTTGTGCTGTTGCAGCAAACAGAGGCTTTGGGTTGGTCTTTGCTCCTCTTTAATTAGAGTTTATTGGTAAAGCAACCCCATTTTTCTGTTCCTGGAAAATCAGGGCTGTCAAGGCCTAATTCCTTGGGCCTATCAAGTGTGAGATATGTTTACCAAGTCTCTCCAGGATTAGCTGGGTTGCTATCAAAACTGAGGAGTGTATTTCTATCAATGAAAACCGCTATGACAAGGTCTGTCCCCTGAGACAAACGGCCTGTTCCATGGAGGCTTTAAATAGGAGCAATAATGGTAGTGAGCAGCACTGAGTTGAATAATTAGATTGTTCTTCATAAATCCTCAAGTGAAGACTTCCAAGCAGGTCCATTATGTGTGTCGTATGTTAGCACTGAGCTTTATGTGGTGTGGACAGCGCTCTGTGCCAGGCTGCTGTGATGATGGGTGAGTAAATCACCAAAGATTGGGACAGGAGGAGTACAGCTCCTGCCTCTCCTGCCTTTTCCCCCTCAGAGATCGTCTGCTCTGAACTGCAAACATCCACATTATTTATCTCATTGCTCAAAGAGTTTTTGAGAGGACTAACTGGAGTAATTTCTGAATATTTATGCTTTGTTTGTTTATATTCAGAGACTGGAAAACACACATATTTTGTTCACGTCCCCAGACTAGTTCATTTACTGATTCACTTAAAACATCCTTTCAGATCCATTGAGAGATAACTTTTTCCTCAGAGAGATGCAGTGGTATAATAGCAGCTCAGTATTATCTCCCTATATTCTTGGTAGGATTTCCTCTTGCCAACTGAGAACTGATCTTTCCTTTAAGAAAAAAAATTTCTCCATCCTCCCCTTTCAATTATTCAGGTTTTCTCTCTCTTTCTTGCTCTCTGTGCCAGTTACAGAAAGAAATCTCAGATGAGCAAGATGTCATTTAACCCTAACACAGATTGGTGATTTTTAGACACTTTGTCGGAAATCCTGGGAGGCAGCAGCATCTGCAGGCAGGGATGCACACCCAGCCAGTGCATGATGCAGGTGCCTGCTCAGGCGAGCACTTCTGCTCGACCCAGCTGCACTCCATTCTCTCAGAAACATGTTTGTCAGACCTGGTTAAACAATGCTGGTAAAAAGAACAAGAAATCACATTATTCCCCTGAGAACTGTGTATACACCTAACTGTTTTGCCTGCCAGTAAGAATCTTGTGTCGCTGTAAGGTTTATAGGAGCTGACTGGCAAAGGATTCCCTGATGATAAATAAAATACCCCTGTCCCATGTGCCATGACTCTGTGCAGCTGAGGTGTCCTTTTCACTTACCTTGGTAGGAAGATGTGGTGTCTGCCTTTGCACCCGTTGTTATGGGGTCCCATGAGGGGACATGTCATACAGCAGGGTCAGGAACAGACACCAGCAGGGAGCCACCTTCTGATAAAGCTCTAGGCCTGCTGTCAAATTCTTCAGCTTGCACACAAGCCCTGGGATGAGGTCTGGGGTTGGTGTCATCCAGCAGCTCCACTGTGACCCACCATTCTCTGGTACCAACTGCTTTGCTGCCAGGTCATCCTTCACTTGGCCCTGGTGGAAAAAGTTCTCCAGCGCTAAAACACTGCCAGGATAAAGTGTTAAACATTTTATAAGCCAATTTAGGTGATAATCATCAGGGTAATAGAAAAATATTATCCATATTCATTTAAAGGTGTGTTGTGCTTCCCTTCCCGATTAGCGTATGAAACTCCTTGCCAGGCTATGAAAATAAAGTGACTGTGAGAATTTTTAAAGGCACATTCCTCCTTGCATCATGAGAGCATGAATTCCAGGAATTTCCTATCCACAAGGAGTTTGCATTCCTGGGACAAAGTGATTGCACCCTTGCACACAAAGTGCCCTGATGCTGCAGCAGACACCAGCCCTGCTCCTTTCTGCTCTGCCTGGGCAGTCAGGGCTGCAGGGTTTCTTAGCTTGACTCAAGCTGCAAGTGCTGAGTGTGGCCAAGAGTCAGCCACTTCCATCTGAGGATGATTTTCAGTGAGATGCCTGGGAATTTATGTATTAATTTATTTCCTAAATGTGGCCTTTCATTCAGATTGTTCTGCTTTGTGCCAAGCTGCTCAGAGGCAGGTGTGCTTTGTGCCCAGTGGGCAGAGCCAGCAGGGAGGGTTTCTTCCAGAGGGATTGTCCATATCTGCTCTGAGAGGGCACCAAGGGGCACGCTAGTGATTCAGGTGATGATAACAGTTTGTGAATTGATTCATGAGGTGAGAAACCACCTTTAAACTTCCCCTGAAAAAAAGCAGCTTGAGATGTTCTAGTGTCACAGGTTCTGATCTGTACATTGGTGAGGGGCACTGAGCAGAGCTCTGGACAGATCTGGGGACTCCTGTCCCACCCAGGGCAGGTCAGAGCACACAGTGCAACCCAAAAATCCTGCACCAAAGAAATGTCCTACAGAAGTGGAGCTAGGTCTTTTCAGCAGGGTCTGGTCAGGTAAAACTGGTCCCAGTTTGGAGGCAGGACTGAGTCAGCAGCCCCACTCCCTGCTGAGCCCTTTGCTCCTGGCACCGAGCTGCTGATCTGTAATGCAGCCGGACTGAGGCACCCAGGACACTCAGAGGAAATGGGAAATGTGTCTGGACAGTAGGTGATTCACAGTTGCTGGCAGCTGAACTGAAGTTTTCTGGATTTCAATTTTGAAGTCAGGCACCTTTATTCCACCCTGTTCCCACAGTGGCACCTCCATCCTCTCACGAGCCTGGCTCAGGGCAGTGTTAGTGCACAGCTCCAGTGGCACTGCCTGCCTCAGAGGCATTCTCAGGAGCTAAAGAGTCTTCAAATTGGGGCACTTCAGTTCCAGGACCACAAATACATTGATTTCAGATTTTCATTGATTTTCACTTTTTAAAAGGTCCTGGGAAATATCTGCCAAAGCCAAAATCTGGTTCAACCATCACCCAATTTCACTCTTCCTCCATGTATCTGCTGTATCTGTATCTCCTAGTCTGGTACCAGGCTCCCCCAGTGCTGTTATCTCTCCTGAAAATAATGGCAGTTTGGGTTTTTATGCATCAAGCACCCCCTCTTTTAAGATCAGGAAATATTTGCTACAAAACCACAAGGTGTTCTTTGTTCTCCAAAGATTACTTTATAAAGCTACAACACATCAGGTCCCAAAATGTAGATTGCCTGAATTTCCTAAAGTAGGTTTAATAAATAAAGAGTCAAGACTGAAAACACTGTCTGTTTGTAGTAGGATTTCTCATTACATTTCATGTCTATTGCAGCTTTATGAGGATATGCTGCTTTAACTCCTTTCTGATGCAGTTTCTTAATACAAGCAGATTTTCTAGATTAGTAAAGGTATAGGAAGCAAAAACCTGGAATTAGATTTGCAGAAAGTCTGTTATTTATACTAGATAATAGACATTAAACCAAGACTAAAGAAATGCACTGTCACAATAACAAATCCATTTTAAAATCCATTTTCAAAGCAATCAAATCACGGCAGAAACCCAATGACAAGTATATAACAATAATGTATATTTATGTAGCGACTTTCACCCCAAGGAATCCAGAACCTGAGGAAGCACCAGTGTGGGAGGTGGCTCTGGGGTGGACAGATCCCAGGGAATGTCACAGGGGTCACTGGAACAAACTTTGCCTCCATCTAAAAGACCCCCACATCTCAGGAAATGTGAATTATGCTTCCAGTTGAGCTGCTGTGCCTGTGGTCAGCACGCACGTGAATGAGGGCTGAACTTTGCCTCTTTTTGCAAAGGGCTGAACAACAAAAAGAGAGCAGTTTCCCCTTTTAAGGTCATAAACAGGATGAAAGTGCTGCTTCAGCCCGTGGCTGTCCTGCTGTGCGAGGCTGCCCTGGCTTTGGGTGCACACAGTCAGAGTAGTCCTGCAAGGGGATTTTTACAGCCCTCTGAAAAACACCAATATTTTTGCTACATGTTAATGGAAGCTTGACTTGAAGTCAGCTTGAGCTGCAGAACAGTGCTTATAATAATGATTTATGTATTAAATGCGGCTGATCTGTTATTTTTATTATCTTGATGCGTTTTTGATGTTCTGTTCCCCGAAGAACAGCAGCCAAGTGGCACTGAAACCAGCTTTGAACATGTGCATGTGTGCATGCCTTAGCAAACACAACTCATGTATGATGTTCCAGTCAGGGCTCTGAATAATCAGGAGCAAGAAATGAGCAGATCTGGGAGGGATGGCGTCCCTCCATCGCCTCAGTGTGACACAGTCATCTGTAGTCAGGAGGCTTTGTGTATTATCTGCAGGAGCTTTCCTGCCTTATCTGTGGAAAATTGATCCATACAGTCTCTTTAGAGACCTACATCAAATATTAATTTTGCCTATTTGTTCAATGTAATTAGCAGGTGTGATTAATCAATTAATCAATCTGCGATCCCTATCTGCGGTGCAAACAGCTGTGCTGGGAGGGGACACTGGGAGCAGAGATCCCCCAAACACCTCCCCAGTCCCCACTGCAGGGACACCTCTGACCCTAGGTCGAGGTCTGAGTAACTCCTGCAGTGCAAAGTGCCCAGAGAGCACAGCCAAACCCCTTCAGTGGGGACATTGCTGTCCCTGTCCCCTAAAGATGGGGACTGTGATGGCAGTGCCTCGCCATGGGGCTGGGGGCAGGAGGATGCCCCTAGGTGGGGTGTGGTGGCCCCAGTGAGCCCCCTGGGCAAATGGACTGGTGGGGCCAGGGCTGTACTGGTCCCCTCAGCACTCATGCTTCATTCAATGTCTCATTTTGCCTGTGCCTGGAGGGGACACAGCAGGGAAGAGTTGCCAAAAGTGGGCGAACTCTTCGTGGCAGGCCTTTGGTGGCATTCCTAACTCAATTTTGCTGGTTCAAAGGATGCAGGTTAAGTTGTGTGAAGCTCAGGCAGAAATAAGTTCTTTTAGAAGTGCCAGACTTGCTGAGTGGGCAGCAGACAAAATCCCAGCCCTGTGCTCAGGGACTCAACAACTTTTTAAAGCTCCTGAACTGTTGCTGAAAGTCACGGAGGGTGGGGAGCTGGATCATGCTTCATGAGGTATTGAGCACCTTTGGGTGTTCCCACGGCCTGGGGCCCTTATTTGGGGGCAGAGGGAGGAGTATGACCATGGGTATTGCAGGCAAAGCAGAGAGACATGTCACTGTGCTAAATTGCCAGGTTTGAGACTTTGCATTTCCTGGTGGCAGGAGGTGAGCACCTGGCAGAGCAGCACAGCAGGACCCGGGGCTGTGCTCTGCCGAGGGCAGGAATTTGAGCTCCAGCAGCTACAGGAGCCTCCAGCACCCCTCCAGAGAGTGGAGAGTTTATAGGGGACCCTACAAACCCTTTCCAGAGGGTCCAGAGTTTATAGGGGACATACTGAGGGACTTCACCGCAATCTCCAGCACGCACAGGGTTTCTTCTATCACTCTGGTAGTCCATGCTCTGCTTTTTAGTAAATGTGGCATGGCCAAGGTGCTGGGTCACCTGTCCGAATGGCCTCTGAAGCACTACCCCCTGTTCAGAGACATATTCTGGATCATCCCCATTCTATCCTTCCTGGTTTTCTCTGCTTTCCTCCTGCCATAGAGAGAGTTCTCCTCTCCTGCACCTTGCTCACCATCACCCTGGAGAACCAGGATCCAACTGCTGAGATAAATAGGAATATAATCCAGGAGTACCCAGGGATGTGTTGACAGTCTCATTCAAGGTCTGCCTGAAGTTCTTTTCCTGTCCTGTGATCTTTTAGCTCAGCAAACCCTTTTGCTGTAATATAAATCCCTCTGGACAACCTGACCTTAACCTGGCCTAGGGTGGGGTGCTTTTTTCTCATTTATTGGGCTCATTGGGCCTGATTTCATTCCTGTGCACTGAATGCTTTGCTGACCCAGGAAGATTTGATGTTCCACAAAGGCAGATGCCCCCCCAGAAGATGAACTGGTCTTGGTTTCAGTGTGATTTTTGGATTAGATCTGCCCAGAGTAGCACTTTGCTCAGAATAGTTTTTCTGTGGAGTAAAAAGTATGTCTCCATCTGATGCCTTGAAGTGTCATCATAATAACCTCAAATATAGCTGTCTTCACCACATCACCGTCCTCCTCTCTGACCCATAAAGTTTTACCATTACAACCTGCCCTTAATCACCTAACCATTTCCTTAGTCTTTCAAGGACAATGGTTTTTATGCCATACTTGCTAACCTTAGGTATTAGTCTACCATCCTGGGCTGCTTTTAAATGACTTTTCTGAAATCTATGTGGATTAGCTCCACTGCTTCGATCCTGCATGTTTTCCACCTTAGCTCCTAAAACAAATTCTGCCAGATTTGTCAGACAAGATTTACCCTTTATGGAGCTGGGCAGATACATTTTTATCAGTTCATATTTCTCCAGATGTTGGGTGATCTCATCCCTGTTAACATCTCTAAAATCCTGTGTCTGATTAAAAAAATAAAATTTAAAAAAAAATCACATTCTGCAGGTTTGGGGCCAGACTTTCAGCTGGTGGGAGTGAGTTTGTGTGTGTGTGCACCAGATTTCATGAGCATCTGTATTAGCTGATATCTATTGCAAATATATCTTGGTTTCTACCTATCTCTTCTCATAGATGCTCAAAAATCTTTGCTTTGTATCAGTTTCTCTTTACCACTTTTTAACTCCTAAAAATGACTCAAACCCCTGTTACTGGGCACTTAATGTCTCCTGCTGTTCCATTAAGCAGTGTGGGCTAAAAGTGCACTCTGCGCTCAGCCCTGCCTCCTTCCCCACGGTATGAGCTTGCTCTGGTGATTATTCATGCTCTCAGCATTTCCCTGCTCTGCTGTCAGAGGAAACTTTGCTTCTCAGCCCCTCTCCCTGTGTTATTAAGCTCTCTTGACCACCTCTCCGTGGTCTGGAGGCCTCCCCGTTAATCTTGTCTCCTTTACCTGTTTAAAAGAAATATTTTATTGTTTTTATTCACCCTGTGGCCCATTCATCTCTCTTTGTCATATTTGGTTTCCTAATCAGCTTTTTACATCTTTTCAGCTTTGCTTTATAATCCCTTTCATCCCCTTAATATTTGCCTTCTCACCCATGTCAGCTGCATCTCTTGTCCCTCCGATAGCTTTTATGACTTCCTCAGTGCTCAGCCTCCACAGAAGCCACAGAAGCAGGCTCACCCACCCCTGCCTGACAGAAATGGCTGTTTCCAAGTGCTGCACTCATTTCCTGAGTGCAGTTGCTGTGTGTGTAAATGAGAGCTGGGTGAAAAGGCGCTGGTGCCTCTTATATTGACTTTTATTTCTTTCTCGCCGCTGTTTGCTCATGAGCAAATGGCAATATTCTCACATGCACTCATTGCTCCAGTTTGCTTCTGAGGAGCTTGGTGATTTTACCTTTTTCCCTTTGCAAATGGAAGGCACCCCCAGCAGAGAGTCGCCCATACAGGCTGAAACAGATCTGAGAAATGTGTAATAATTTTCTTAGAGGGACTTTAAATACTGTGGGACCATAGCTGGGTCATTCTGCTCTCAGAACAGCACTAAAATCCCCTTTGCCATCAACACACCTCAAAACTCTTACAAAGAAAGTCAGAGGTGGTGGATGGAGCACAGGAAGGGAAGCAGTGAGTTAAATGACTTGCCTAAGGCCATCCAGCAGGTAAGTGGCAGAGACAAAAACAGACTCCGCTTGTCTGCCCAGGACTGTATCCACTGAGCCAGGATAATTCCTGGCAAAGCAGCAACAGTGAGGCCACAGACTCAGATCATTACTCATTTGGTTTTATTTGTTCCAGCACTAGGTGATGAAATGCAAATGGTACAGGCAGATGCACAATTTCAAACCCTCTGTGTGTCATGACTCCAATATCGGAGCAGGCTTGCTCTCCCTCTGCAGAGCTGTGCTTCTGAGGCTGCACAGGGGCATGGAAAA
Source organism: Melozone crissalis (assembly GCF_028551555.1). Taxonomy (NCBI): domain Eukaryota; kingdom Metazoa; phylum Chordata; class Aves; order Passeriformes; family Passerellidae; genus Melozone; species Melozone crissalis. The sequence continues at coordinate 5,724,450 of NW_026535785.1, forward strand.
GGGTATTCCATGTGCTCAGGGAAACCTGAATTGGCAGAAATTTCTTTCCCAAGCAGATTCACTCAATTGCAGTGTGAAAAATGTGTAGTTACACACACACACACACACACACAGGCTCGCACGCACATTTACGTGTTTTCAGCAGTCCAGGTTCCAGTCTCTATTGTAGTCTCTTAATCTTCAAGCTGAGGCAGAACAGGAGGAGGACCCAGGGAGATCTGCCCTGCCCCACACCCAGTCCAGATGTGCACATCTGGCAGCCCCAGAGCGGGGTGAGGGCTGCAGGGAGAGGGAGGAGAGGGCACACCTGGTGCGTGGCCAGCACTCAGCAGGGGAGTCCCCTCCCTCACCAAAACCCTTGGGCCAGTGTCGAGCAGAGGGCTCAGCAGCGGTGTTTGGGCAGCAAAGTGGGTTTTTAATATATATTTAAAAGAAAGAGTTGGCACAAAGAGAGGTAAGAATGAGCTGCAAGTGTGAGAACGAAACCACACCTTTGTTCTCCTAATGCCCTTTCCCCTGCTTCGTGGTGATTAGGCTTGGTCAAAAACTTCTTCATGCTATTTACATTTTTGACAGATTTTTTTTTGCTTTCTTGCCAGGTTTTCAGGCTTTTTCACAAAAAGAAAAACTCCCAAGCCCATACAGCTTTAAGATTTAATAAACTGTTCTGTTTCTTAGGGGTTTTTTTTTTTTTTACTTTTTTTCAGTTCTTCAGCAGAATCATGTTGCAATCAGAAAGAAGATTGTTCAAGAAAAGGCACTAATTAACATTTTATTGTTATAATTATTTCAATCATATTCCCTCTGCTGTACAGGTCCTCCCTTTCATCATTTATTACAGTGATGTAACTATACAACAGGGCTTGTGTACAAGACAAAGACAAAGCTGAAGGCTTAATTCAGCATCGCAAGCGCGATGAAAGGAACAAAGGATGATGCAGCTATGCCCTGATCCGGCAAATACTTATGCACATGGATAACTTCACTGCCAGGAGTATTTCTGCTGGCAGTAACTGTGCACTAAAGTGTCAGCAGACTTTAAGTCATAGGGCCTGATTTGAGCTCTGCCCGAGTCGGCGCACAAACTCCGACACGTTTCAGGCAGGGACTTTGCCAGTACTTACTTAGGGAAGCATTTTAGCGCTGCTGAGTTTACTTGCAACCTAATCCTGAGCATGCACAGGCTTTTCCGGGCTCCGAGCACACGCTCCAGCCACCAGACGTGACAGTGATTGATGGCTTGATTCAATCCCTGTTCTGTGAAATTACCTCAGGCGGGCACTGCCAGGTGCAGCAGCGCAGCCCAGCCCGGCCCGGCTGTGCCAGCATCGCGCTGGCCCCGGGGCAGGGATGCCCGCGGATGCTCCGCAGAGCCTCCCCTCCTTTTGTCCCGGTCTTCTCCAGAAATGATGTCCATGGTGAAGGAAACTCCCAGGGGCCACAATCCCATGGCAGATAGGCATTTTCCAACCCTGCGGGGGACATTTCTACACTGCAATTAACCCCTTAATTGAGCTATTTGCAGGGGAAGGCTCAAGGGAGATGAGCACCTATTTCCAGTTTAACTACCGCCAAATCTAAAGTCCCTTAAATAGGAAGAAATATAGTGTCTCCAGAAACTTTGTCACAGTGAACTGCATAATATCTTCCTGATGCAGTAACATTAGTATCATCAAACTGTGGTATGAAAAATTATGATTGAGTTTTGATTTAATGATTTTTTTAAAATGTATTTTTAGTGTGCATTCCCTCCAACTACTTCTAAAGCAAATAGCTAGTTGAGTTTTCAGACCAAATATTATGGACTCAATTCTCTCTTTGCGTCAAGTTTAAAAACAGTATAATCACAATGCTTCAGTGGTGTAAATTTATGGGGGAATGAGAAGGATAACATTAAAACTATCCTTAAAACTATAATGGGACGTGTACCTCAGGTAAATATATCAAGGGGATATCTGGAAGTTTTAGGCCTAAGTTCAACTGGGTTTTGCAACCAGGGCTGTTGCAGGGCTGAGTGCAGCTCTCAGCCCAGCCTGTCCTTCAGTCCCTCTTGCAGAGCAGGTGATGGATGTGCAGGAGACAGCAAACCTAAATGGAATTGTAGGTTGGTTTGGGCTGGAAAGGACCTTAAAGATCACTCAGGTCCAACCCCCTGCCACGGGCAGGGACACTTTCCACTAGACCAGGTTTCTCAAGCAAAACATCTCCTTCAGAGCCAGCACCCCAACCTACACCAAACCAAACTGCACAGAGCAAAATCAGGTGATTAGAACCAACCCTCCACAAATATCTGTGTGACAGCCTCAGCAAGAGCTCTGTGCTGAGGTCCTTGGTGTTCCCTGGATGTAATATTTCTTTATGGTCCTTCCCATAGCAGTGGGACTGTGACTGTAACCCTAAACCTGAGCTGTGACTCTTAGGTCGCGCTTTTCTTTAGAATAATTCCCACAAGTGTTGTCAAAGCCAAAATTAGCATAGCTATGGGGCCTCTGCAAGTAACTGCCACAGAGAAGCTGAGAGGCTTTTTTATGATTCTTCAGTAAACCAGACCAACCATGCATTGAAAGTCATCCCAAAGGCAAATTATCTTTACGATCAAGGGACTTCAGTTGTTCTGGGCAGTTTTCCATCAGGGCCTTGCAGGGAAAGCTGCTGCAACATCTCACTTCTCTGTGGGATGACTGGACACAAGTAATAAACACCCGAGACTGGTGTTTGCCCTGATTTTCATCTCCTGTCTCCTGGTTGAAATAAATGTGCTGTCACATGATAGGAGTAGCCCATGAGACTTTTGTATTATTATATCCAACTTGAAAATTAACTCTAATGCGAGTTGCACACAACACCAATGAAAGTAACCATTAATTGTTAATATAAACTATTAATGAAACACCAAGATGAAGGTCAAAGTGCATGACTGAAACCTTCCAGCAAATGAAAAGATTATTTTGCCTCTTGCTGGGCATAATTATCATCAGAATTTCATCGACTTTCTGATCAAACCACTTCCCTCTGCACTGACCTGTTCCACCACTGCGGTAAATCTGCTTGCCAGAACTGGTATTTGCTTTTCCTTGTCCACCAAGGCTTTTATTAGCACAGTGGATGTCTGTGAGAGCAGAGAGCTGGCACCCTTTTGCCTTTGTTCCTATGGGAGCTTTTTTCCCCCTTTCCATTGTCCATTACTCACAATAAATTTGCATTGACCTGGCTCCCCATAAATCATCCTGTCTCCTGCTGGTATGTCCTTTAAGTGTCCTGGTTCACATGTCACAGGGCCATGACGTGGTGGACACACCTGAGGGCAAGCAGCCCAGAGTGAGAGCAGGCCCTTTCCCACTTTATGCAGGTCAAATCATCAGAGAGATGACAAGTTGGGGGGGATGCTCTGGAATGACTGTCAGTTTTTCCTTCCTCCTGAGCATGACAGTGTGATCAGTCTCCCCCTAGCAGCTTTACTTCAGTCTTTTCTCATACAAGCTTTGGCTGCTCAGGTACTTTCTGCTTAATTTTTATTTATTTTTTTCTGCACACAAATATGCACAAGAAGTCTTTTCCCAGAGAAGAATTTAAACACTTTCTTTTTCCATCAGAAATCCTGGCAAGTGAAAAAGACTGGATGTGAGGGTAGAAAGATCCTGGTGGGTTTTGTTTTAACAAACCCTAAAAAAAATTTTAGAGGTGCATAAACGTTCATGACTTTGAGGAAATCTCAGAAGTGCTGATCTGACTCAAGATTGCTTAGCAGTAACACCTCTGCCTCAAAGGTTTGCTGTTACCATCCTTGCCCAAGCTTCAGGTGTGCTTGGAGGTGGACTCCAGGACTCCAGGGACATTGACTTTACCCTGGCCGCCTTCTCCATGCCCTGCTGGGCAGAGAAGTGCAGCATTTGGCTCTGTGACCACCCAACAGTGCTTGCCAGGGGTATGAGGATTGCAGGGGACAGGGGTGAGGCCATGGTGGGTGGGCTGAGCCCAGCTGGGCACCCCACCGCCCCTGCCAAGCCAGGCTGAGACAGCAGCTGCCAGGACTAAGAGCTCTGAATTACAGAGGTGTTAAACCCACTCCTGGATTTGGATACATTTTTGTCCCTTTTTTGAGTTTCCTAAGACAGAAGAAGTGCCTGGGATCAATCAGTCCCAACACCAGGGGTAGGTGCTGCTCTTGAACAATGTCACAGCTGTTGGTGGGTAGAGGTAGACCCAAGCTGGAGGGGAATTGTAGGAAGTCCAAATGCCCAGTAAATAGAAGTTCCCATGGCTGAGATTTATTGAACCAGCTGGCTATGGTGGCTATGTTGATGGTTATGTTGGTGAGGACTTCAGCAGGGCCTGCTGACCTAACTAATACATGATTTTATGCCAGTGGGCTGCTGAGAGTCTCATGCATGTTTCTGTTTGCAGGTTATCTGTAGAGTTACCTGATTTTCCATGAAGAGCATGACCCATCTGCATGGATCTTTCTTGGTTTGGTTTCTTTTTATTTTTACTCTGTATGTTTTGTTTTTTGGTTTTTTTTTAAGGAAGCAAGAGTACAACCCTTGGGTTGCCTTTACCAGGGGAAAATACTGTGCTGTTTCTGTTAGCATGGGCATGTGCGAGCTGCTCCTTTGAAGAGAAGGTCCTAATATGTTAAGGTATGCCAGGCTGTGACAAGCTGAAATCTCAGCTGAAGAGCCCTGTCAGATCTGTTCTCTCATCCATGCCCTCCCTCCGTTCAGACCCTGACCTTCCCCATCAGATAAGCAGCACAGATCTCGGCCCTGTTCCCTCTGCAGTCTCAGCTCATTAAAAATTCATTGCCTAAAGTGAATCTATTCTGTTGCTGCTGAAGTGTTATTTACCTCGGCCCGGATTTCCTCAGGTTCTGACAATTAAAGAGGGTCCAAGGAGAGGGCTGAGTCACGGGATTAAGGCTTGGGCAATAATTCTCTTGTAGCAAGAGATGATCATGTAAAGCCATAATTTCCCAGCTGCGTTTTGGTTCCTCTTCAGCGCTTCATTAAAGGTGGTGACTCAACAGAAAGGACTGAGGCGCAGGTTAACAAGAATCCCTCCTTTTGTGGGATTAGAGCCTAGCATAGCCAGGCTCTTTCAAAGGCAGGAGATGTTGTCAAGCATCATTAGGAAGCTGTTTTAAACAAGAGTCATAAAGCACCCTTTGCGGTCAGACCAATTTATTAGAGAGGCGAGTGAGTGGAGGCAAACAGGGTAGGAGAGAAATAGATGAACAATTTGCACGGCATTGATAACAAAGCAGTTCACCAGATCCAGAGCTGCTACCATTAGAACAACTTAAAAGGATTTTGCAAAAATCCCAGGGTGTTTTTCGTTCTGGATGAAAGCGGAGACTCTGTGCATGGTGCTGGCAGACAACGGCAAGTCTTGAAATCAAGGTTTGTGTGCAGGTTAACTGTTTCCCAGCCTCGTGGTTATTCCTTCCAACAAGTGAGAATGGGAAGAAACTGGCCTCTTGTTGTGCCCCAGTGATCCTGAAAACCCCCACGAACTCCGGCTTGGATGGCCCTTCACAAAAGCCGAGCAGCTGGGGGAGGAATTTGGGGCTTTTCCTCAGGGAGCCCTGGGGTAGGAATATAACCTGCCTTCCTTTGGGAAGGTGAAGTATTTACAGTAATTTCTCAGACAACTTCTGCAAGTATTCTCCAGCAATGTGCAGTTTGAAGGGCTGTTGGAGAAACTTCAGACATTATTGGATCTTTGATAGTGTCTGGTTTTGGAAAGAAAGCAAATACTCTTCTTGGGTTTAATATGAGGGAGAAAAGAGGGAAAGAGGGAAATGAAAGAGGAACAGATGAATAAAAGCTACTTGTTTGGAAGTAGGTAAGCAGCTTTATTATACAGTTAGCATGATGGACTATGTACTGTGTTTGTTTATTGAACCAATGGCATAAATCTAAATGAACCAGTAGCTCAAATCTAAACCAGCTGTGGCTGAAGGTAGAGGAATGCCAGATACTAATCATCCAGACAGCCCCAGTCCTGGCCACGGGGTTTCCCCCCACCCTCGTCATTGTTGAGAAATGTGCAGTAAAATCCCATTTTCTTTGCATGATGCTTGGGCCACACAAGCCCTGGCTCTGGCAGGCTGATGGGAGCCCCATGGAGAGCCCCGTGGCTCCTGTGTGTATAAATGTTTTTTTGCCTGGGGGAAGGACAGGGGCTGGCAGTGGGACAGACAGGGCAGGAGTTTGGATGGACTGTTGTTTTTGGAGTGGTTCCTTCCACTCTGTTTAGAGGGCTCTTGCTGGAGCATGTTTGGAAAGAGGCAATGCTAATGCTGCAGAGACATGGACAAAGGAGCAGGGTAATCATGCTGTCTCTTCAGAGACTGAAGGGTAGCTGTTTATCAGGAGGGAGGCTCTTTGGAGTGGAAAACGGTGGTCAAAAGTACATCTCCTGGCTAGGAAGGGGTTTTTATTTTGTATTCAATTATTCATATGTGTTAGCTGGTTTGCAGATGAAGCTGCATCTCCTCCTTCCCTCCCTCCTTCCCTCCTGCCAGTGCACACCAGGAGTCTGCAGTGTGATGTTGGCAGCTGGGAGTGCCCTGGCTGCTGTTCTGTGCTGGGATGCTCTTGGACAAAAAGGATGTTGAAACTGAGGTACCCAATTTTGGGATCCCTAATTTCTTTCAGGGCTCTCTTCACATTCTTCCACTGCATTTGTGTTTCTCCAGCAGAAACCTTTCTTCCCCTCCTAACTCCAGAGCCCTTTGCAGGGAATTCCCGGGTGGGTGCTCCCAAATGCCACTGGCCCCTTTTCCTGGGCGGCAGCAGAGGGGAACAGCACACGGCTTTGCACAGGGGGCCCTGGCAGAGCCAGGGAGGGACCCGGAGCATTGTCTGGATATAATTTAGGCACTATAAACAGAGGCAGCAAGGGGTCACGCTTTCTATTCTCATTGTACCCCCCGCAATGTCTCTGCTAACTGGTGCATACAACTTGAACTCTTGTAAAAATTAGCAGAGAGCACAGTACCCGTGACAGAAAGCTGAACTTTTCCAACAGCAGGCTCTCAATTCGCCGTGTGCGCTGAATCCACTTAAACTTTAAAGAGACAGCCTGCTTCCTATTCTTTCCGCCGCGTAGCTTGGAAATGACTGCGGCACTAATTAAAAGCAAATAGTTTAATCTCGTTGCGTCAGGAAGGGAGTCTCTGTTCAGGGAGAGGAGGATGGCGCCTCCTGCCAAGGGGCGGCAGCGCGGGAGCCCCGCGGGCGGCGGAGCCGAGCGAGCGCCGCTCCATCAATCGCGGATCGCAGCGCCGCCGCTGCCAGCGGGAACCGCGGCCGCGATCGTGATAGCTGTGTTGACTCATTATAGAATGATAATAATAATAATAATAATAATCCGAATTTCCTTGGCGAGGCGGCTGCCGGATGCCGGGCTGCGGCGGCACAGATGCGTTCCGCGCCTCGGCGTTACCGAGGAACGCCGGCGCTGCGCTCGCCCCTTCCAGCCCGGCGGATTTAACGCTCACACCCCAAAGTTGGTCTGAAATCTACCGCGAACAAGTCCTTCATCCCCAGATATCCCATCCGAACAGAGAAAACTCCTCGCCCCTGCACCCACCAAAACTTCCAGCTGATGCCCTTTTCCTCAAACGGAGAAGCATTATTTATTTATTTTTTTTCTGATGTTCATATCAGCCTGCACTAATGATTTCGTATGACCTCAGCATAATAGAATAGGACCTTTTTTTTTTTTTTTGCTTTTCCCCCAAGTTTACATTTGCACGCAAGGATGTGTAACAACACAGAGAATTGATTTCTTCCCCTGTATTATCTTTGGATAACATGCATACCATCTTTGCTGGCTAACAAAGAAATAGGAAACCTCTCTTCTTTTACTTCAGGATACCCATATGACACCCTGTTCCTGTATTTACTCTAAAGCAGCTGGGCATTGATAGCAAATTAACTAAAAGCCATAGAAGAAATCCATACCCATTTTCCTCCCTACCATGTGTAAGGAGAATGAGTACAATGCACCTTTTTTTAGCAAGATTTTTATTGAGTTAGATAATATGTCAATGGTTTTAAATTTAAGTCAATTGCGGCAAGGCCACATTTTTCCTGTAGCAGGCCGGAAAAGAACAGTGAATAGAGAAAATTGGAGTCACTGTGGATTGGAGTGGGGTTTGCTGTGTTCAGCTAAAGTCCAGCACAAACTGATGGCATTTTGCATCAATTAAGAAAGTTTATTTAAGGCAGGGAACTGGTTTGGGTTGGTAGGATGGTTGGGTGCAGGTGCTGCCTCTTCTCCATCAGATCCCTGTGGGGAGGTGCCTTCAGGCTGATGGGTGCTGTCCCTATATATACCTGATTTTGAGTGATCTAGGGTTTCCTGAGTGTGGTGACAGCTGAACCTTGGCACACAATGCCCTCAATATCTTTGTGCCTTCATCTTGAAGGACTGGGAGAACTTTGCAGCTCCCCAGTGGCAAACAGCACAGTATTTCTGAATTTTAATGTATGAAGAGCACTTGAAGTTTCCATCCCACCTCTGTGGGGATGCCCAGGGTGTACCCAGCACAGGACATTGTGGGCTCCCCTGGAGCTCCAGGATCAGCAGCATCACGGCCCAGGAAGGACAGGATGGCATCAGGAATCACACCTCTAAGGTAGGAGGCTGCTGGAATACCAAACCAATGTTCTCACACATGAAACCTGCACTACCAGACTCTTTTAGAGAAAGGTCACAAATGCAAATCAGAGGAAGGTGGCTTCCCAGCAGTTCCTTGGTAGAAAGGCTTTGTTGATTCCCAGTGTGGTGTGACACACTGCAGCAGACCAGGCACGGCTGTAAGGGCAGGGCTGGTGTTCCCAGAGCAGGTGTTGTGTGTGGCAGGGCAGGTCCCAGAGCTGCTGTGGTGGCCAGGTTCCTTTGTGCTCTCTGCCAAGAGGCTGCTGGGTAAAACCAATTTTTGGCTGCTTCTTTTGCTCTAAGAGGATGAAGACTGAAGACAACTGAACTGCTTTGTACCGTGACCAGCTTTGCAGAATGGTGTTGTGGCTGTGACAAGGGGCCTCCAGGGCACAGCCCATGTGGGTGACACTGCAGTGACACTGTCTGAGCTGGATCCTGCGCCAGCTTTGTGCTGATGGGATTCCCTTCACCTCGGTGTTATTTTAATTTACAGCAGTGTAAATTTAAGCCTGACCTCACTTAGTGGCTTGGTGTGTTTTTCTCATTCTCTGTGTAAAATGGAGATCTTTGCAGGAATTTGGTGGCTGTAAGTCTGGTGTCCAGCTGTTTCACACAATATCTCTGGTAGAAAGGCTGAGCATTGTGGATTTTGCTGTCTGCACCTTTTAGCAGAGGAAGCATTAGTTTTAATGGGTAGCAGCCTATGAAATAATAACTATGTCTTCATTTATTCGAGTGCTGCAGCATCCTAATTAAGCTTAACAATATTATAAAGCATGTAAAGTGAACCAAATCAGATATTTTGCCAATTTCAATACTTCTACTTAATAAACCTGAAGCCTCTCCTGTTTAAATGTCTATCCAGGAAGGCTGAAGTCAAAGCAATGTTAAAACCATTGTAAGAGGGAGGGAGGGAAATGAGGATTATATATAGACTCCCTAGAATTGAGTCCTTGGTTATTACATTGTGTGTTATTTATGCTCCCCTCTTATAATTCTGTTTTATACTCCTCTTTTAGTATCTGTGCTCCCACTTTGTGGGTCACTGTATATCCACTGTGTAGTACTCTGTGAGCACTTGTAAATGCATTGACTCCCACAATTATAATTTTTTCATTCCTAAAGAATCCACAGCAGAGATAAAGATTTTTCATATTTTTCTCCATTTCACTTCTTTTAACAGAAACTTGGTGACAGCATCTGCTTCAAACTTTCCAGAACTCTGCCATAAAGTGAAGATAGACTATCACTGTTATAGATTTTATGTTCACTCTGTTTGCTTTGAAAGGGTGTGTGGACATGTATGCACAATGTGTGATTATTAGAAATTCTCTCCTACATTTGTAAAGCCCCAGACTTTTGTCTGTTTAGTGATATATCATGGAAACAGAGCAAACCATTGCCTCGTGAATGAATGACCCTGCAGTGTTTGTGCTGATCTTTATATGTTTTTTCAACACGTGAAAAGAGAAGGCTGTGAAGTGATATTTTTCATTTCCTGATAATTGTAGTAGGCAGTTACCCAGAGTGAATGAAGTGAGCTGTGCTTCAAATGTGCATTTTCTGTTCAGATACAATCTTTCATAGCATTAGAATGGGGCATTGCTGCATTAAATGTTGCTGTTGTAGATGGCAAATGTGGAGTCCCCGGTGCTGATAAAGAGCAGGGAGCCCATGAAGTGCATGGTGCAGTGACTGGAGAGGGGAAAACAGATGAACATGAACAGAGGAGAGATTGCAGTGATTTGTGATGATACAGAGTAAGAAAACATAATGGAGGGACTGTTTGTGACTGTCCAGGTGGTAGGTGACAATCAGGTACAGTGATTGGTACTTCTGAGTTTCTCTGTTTTCATCCAAATATCTGACTCCCAGACCCAAAAAGGAAACAGAGTTGAGGCAACGTGGGTGAGCAGCAATATTAATTAGTAAAATACTGCTTTTTGAGCAGTCTGACTAAAGACAAATTGAGAAGTCAGCCAGAAACTCCATCATTTCACAAGGCCCAGAAGTGAGGGTCTTCAATGGGAAAGGTGGAACAATCTCTGCCTTGATTCACTAGAGATAAAATATAATATTAAAAAAAAAAAGATGTGTAAGACCCTCAATGGGTCTTACAGGCTGGCTTAGCTCATCTCAAAGGCAGTGCATTGGTTTATATCAGCTAAATACTCTGGTTTCAACAAAGGTTAAATTGAGAACTTTCTGAAAGAGCCTCCTCTGAGAGTCAGAGCATCAATTCCTACCTTTATTAAAGGACCCAGACCTTGAGTTTCCTCTTAATCTGGCAAGTTTAACACTTCTGCTCAGGATTGTTACTGCTAGGGCCTGACACAGCCTTTCACACTGAGAGCTCCCTGGCAGGAGCAGTGACCGTTTCATTGCCCATTTCTTGCTGCAGTGCCATGCTCCCATGGCTGCCACACCCTGCTCTTGTCCCAGGTCCTTCCACCCCAGCTTCCCAAGTGCACCCTGTGTCCCTTTGTGCCATTTCTATTTTACACATACTTTCATGTAAAAATAACACTGCCAGCCATCCCAGAACTCTGATCCACATCTATAGATGGTGCAGCTGCCTGATCAATTTTATTGATTTCCTTCAAGTGCCTCTGTCAAAATGATCACAGAGTGCTAGACTGTTTTCCAAATCTGCAGGCACACTACTGAACCAATACATTCTTTTGGTATCTCTACACATCTCCTCCTTTTTAATTTCTTTTTAATGGTGTCATCTGCATTTATTTTACTTTTTTAGGAAAAGGAATAAATCTGTTTGAATATCAAAGAATGGATTATGTCTGTCAATTGGACTGATTTGTTTGTGCACAACAGAAGTCTATGCAACATGATCTTAAAATAGTTGTTCAGGTGTCTAAGTCAAGGGGTGGGCTATCATCACGTGTAATTCAGTGGCTTTTAGAATAGAAGGGTGTGTGAATAACACTGTGAAGTTACAGCTCAATTGGGCAATTCATTTCAATTTTCTGCTAATGATGGATGGAACATTAAAGTTTCTTTCAGCAACTTTAATATAAACTAAATATAAAGTTGCTTTCAGCACTTTCCCAGCTCTGTACCTTCTTCTGTGAAGATGATGTACTTAAGAATTATGTTTTGCTTTGCAAGAATTATTGTTATTATTGTTATTATTGTTATTATTGTTATTGTTATTGTTACTTGTTAGCTATCCCCTTCCTGTCCCAAGGAGTTGGATGGTATGAGCTGACATTGGTGGTTGGGAGAGCAGATGGAAGTTGAACTGTTTTTCCTCTGGAAGGTAAAATGTTGCCAATAGCAAAGGCAAAGGGTGTGTGGAGGAAAATACCTCTGGGAGGGGAGAAGCTGAGCACAGAGGTGCTGAGCATGATCGCGATTATTTCCTTCCTGTGATGTCCTGCTAATGGTGACATGGCCTTGTCCTTCGTTAACACCTGTCAAAGGCAGCATCCAGGGCTGCAACCCAACCAAAACTCTTGGCAGATTTTTCACTTCCTATTGTTTGTTGTTTTCACTAAATCTCCTTATTCGTGGTGGTCTCGATGTAAGTGAAAGGTGAAGGCTTGTGACACTGAAAGCAGTGTCAGCTTATCAGCAAAAGGTTGTGATAAGGCATTTCCTTCCTTGAAAATGCACAAAGGCTCTGGGCTGGGGAGTTCTGCTCCCCCCAGCCTGCAGGGATTCCCCTGGAAATGTGCAGAAGCCACCTGGGGGTTGTTGGGCTTTTTGTTAGCACCAAAGCTGATGTGTTTCCTGGGGAAATGCTGTGGATGCTCTGGAATTTAACTTAATAAATGCAGATAATACAGTTTCATTAATGTATCACAAAGGGGCTGGAGTAGCTCATCTTAATTCTTTAATTTCCTGCTTCTCTTCTGGCTCCTTGTTTGTCTTGGGAAGGGAATGGAAGCCATGAATTTCCCTGTATGCCTTGGCCCATCCCTGCTGCTACCACAGCCCCTGAGCTTGGTATCTGTGCTGGTGGCCTCTCTGTGCTGAGGCAGTGTCAGCTTCCTATTCTGCAGGGAACGGCCCTCCGTGTGTTTGCTTGGGATATAGGAATATGAAAAATTGCTGATCATAGATCATCTCCATAAATCTTACAGACAATAAGTCATAAAACCTTGTGTCCTTACATATGGCAGTAGCCCAGGGACAGCTTCGCCAGATGTGAACAACAGCCCCAGAAACAAAAAATCAGTTGAAAAACTTCTCCTGCTGTTTACATTGCCTGGAGTTGAAGCTGTGTCTTGGGAGGGCTGGGGCTGGTGCTGTTACTTTTCCCTTTTTTTCTTTTCTTTAATACCTTAGAGTTACACAGACACGTCTATTGCATGGTGAGAATTCCCCATGCACTAATTAAAAAGCACTATCATTTGTTAACTTCTCCTCTGCAACAGGACAACAGGCTGGCAGGCTGTGAGGAGACCTCCAGGTACTCCTGAGTTTCATCCATCTCCCCCATCCAGCATCCCTCCTCCCACCCCCAAACCCAGCACAAGTGATTTTCTCCCGGGCGGCCTAAAAGAAAGGCAAGCAGGTTATGGTCTGGAGATTGTCTTCTGTCACTAAGAGAGACCTGGTCAGGTTTTTCCTCCCCTGCTTTGCATATCTATCAAGGCAAATTAAAGGAGGCGCAGGAAGGAGCCTTATTGTCTAATAATCCTGCCAGGTTTTAGATCTCTGTTCATGAATGGAACTGAAGTGTTCCAGCAGCAGCAAGCAAAACCCAAGTGAAGTTAGCTTTGCTCTGCATTTACATGTAGTGGTTGAGGCTGGGATTGCTTTCCCTCTGTGATGTATCTCTGCTTTTATTGTCATTCTCTTCCCTTTGTGGCTCTGTCCACAAAAAAAAAATGAATGTAAATGCAGCCGACACTTTACAATAATTCTCTGTGGGGTAAGGATTGAACAGAGGCACTCTGTGATTTACCATTTCAAAGTGCTCACGCTTCCAGCCTGAAATGCTGGAGCTTTATCACAGAGGGGATGTTGTCCCTGCCTGCACACAGGGCTGGAGCCACCACCACCTTCCCCTGGTGCCTGCAGAGGGACCATCCCTCCTCCTGGGAGCTGCAGGAACCCTCAGTGGTGTGGGGAGACAGGGGTGGAGAATGGGGAAGGAGAATGGGGTCTGCAGGTTGTGTTCTCTTCTTCCTGCTGCCTGCATACCTACCCAGGGATGAAATTTCTTTTGCTCTCCCCTCGCTGCTTCACCTGGCTGTGCTGGTGAGGGAGTGAAATGACTTTTCCAAGGGTCCAGAGCTCATCTGCCAGCCTGGGTCTCCCTCCTGCATCCCTGAGTTCAGAGGATATTTTGCTGCTGTAAGAGAGCAGAGATTCCCCCTTCCACTCTGGGCAACAGTAAATTAATGCAGGAGAGTGGAAAGATTTCCTGATCTTGGTAAACATACGAATCTCCCCTTTGCACTTTGCAAGAGTGGAAAAGGCAAATTCTGCTTTGGTGTGCCCCTGGAAGTGCAAATTTTAAGGCTGACTGAAACCAAGTGTGCTCTCTTGGTGTGTGGCTCCTGCTGATGCCAATGGGATCTGAAGTTGAAGCCCTGATATTCCAGAGTTTGGAGCACAGGGATGAGAAGTTTCCTGACCAGCTGGTACCTGTGTGTGACCTCTGAATGTCAGACCCTCCCTGTCTGCTGCAGGGCAAGCAAAAAACAAACTATGGCCCTTGGGAGTGTGATGTGCTTCAGTGGGAACCTCTGCAAAGGAGCCTCCTTTCTCACCAGCTCTGCTGCCTTCTCTGTCCAGTCACAGTTGCTGACTTTAAAGCCAAAGCCAACTTTTTAATGCAGTTTACTTCAATGAAGAGAGAAGGAGTGGGGAAATGGGAGGGTGCACACCTGCAGAGGTTGGTGGAGGGGGTGATGGGGCCAACACTCTGTGCTGCAGGTGCCTCCTGACCACAGCTCAGGCAGCACTCATCTAAGTGGCTGTTCTTTGTCATCTAAGTGGTTGTTCTTTGAAACTTTTCTTTGCAGAAGCTGGTTCACAGAGAAAACAATAAAGAGCAGAGGTATCAGAGTCCTGGTTCCGCACCAGCCTCTTATTTTCTCCCTCCTTCCACTTCCTCCTGTAATTGTATTTCCCCTGTGCGCTGACAGCAAATTGGAGTTGGGTGTTAGAGGCACAAATTAGAAATACATCAACCAATGTAACAGTGACTCTAACATCTGTCAAGTGAAATCTGTTATCACTCAAGTATTATTTGTTGCTGGATTAAATCAGGTTGTATTTAATATTGCACAAGCAAGTAAACCTAATTCCTCCTTGTTCTTTTTTTGAACAAAAAAACCAAAACGAAGCAAACCCTTGTGTGATCTTTTAAAAGAATTATATTTATTTATCTTGTGGGGGATCATCTGATTTGGTCCTAAGCCTTCTCAGAAGAGTTCTCAACATGTGCTGAAGTGTTGTTAATGGTTTTTACCCCAGTTAGCAATGAAAGGTAGATCTTAAAAATAGCTGAAAGCCCAGATGAACCAGCTTTTGGCAGAGGCTGGGAGAGAAGGGAAGACTCAGTATTTGGATGCAATGGTTGAGCATTGACTAGCAAAAGAATTGAGATTTGGACTGCTGAGCACTTTACTGTGTCAAAATCTTTACAGATTTTCTTTGCCGAGGTGAGGTTATATCCTTTATAGCAACATTTGGTAGTTGCTTTAAATTATTAAAGGTATTTCATAGGGCTGTAGCTCTTGGAGCATTAGTTTGCAAAGAGGGCCCCTGCCTGTATTCTTAAGGTAGGTTAATGATGACTTTCCTAGTGCAATGTGTCCAGGACACTGAGGTTAATAAAACCCGTAGCTCTTCTTCATGACTATCATGGGATATTTAATGTTCAGGAGTGTGCAAGACCTCAGCTTAATGTTCCATGTGAAGAATAGTGCTGCCAAGCACTCATCATCCCCAGTGCCAGCACAGGACATTAGAGGTGCGAGGAATGGGCCCGGCACGCTCGGGGAGAGCTCAAGCACCTCTGAGCGTGGTCATCCTCCTTCGCAGAACCACAATCATTTAAGGCTGGAAAAGACCTTTTAGGATCACAGAGTGCAGCTGTGACAATGGTGCTCAGGGCAAGGGGCTGGGCCTGGCTGGTGGTCCCTGGCCCCTGCCTGGGCTCAGGGGTTTTGCTGGAGAGGGACAAGCCCCAGCCTCAGTACAGCACAGCCGATGATTCATTCTGAGCCGGCTCAATCAGACCGTTTGTTTATTTGATATAATCTCTTTATTTTCATCTTTTCCTCATCTGCTGCCACCCCCATTTGAGAACAGGAAGGAATTTTTTGGGGGCTGAGGAATAATGAAAGATTCATATGGCAGGGGCACAGTTTGCTCTTGTGAAAACTCAGAAACAAAGGAAGAAAGAAGGTGGGTGTAAGGGGGAGTTAATTTTTCCTTTCCTCTTTCCCCTCTCTCCAAAAAGAGCTTGAGACTTTAAAATAGTCCAGCATTGTTCTGGGACTTAGAGGGCTTTTCTAGCTGTGAATATTGCAGCAAATACCACAGCAATGACAGTATAGCACTGTCTGTATTCTCTCTGTGCGCTGGCTGGACAGGGATTTTTCATTTCATGCATCATTTACAGCCTTCTGCATTGATCTACAAAGTCAGAGCATGTTGCTAGCACAAAGGGAGAGAAGAAAGGGAAGAGATAGGCCTGAATGACAAAGTTCAGATCTGAAATCAAGTCTCTGTTCAAACTTCCCCAAAGCATGGTTGTGCCTTACAGTTTACCTCATGCTACAAGAAGGACAGTTCACAAGGCAAAGATCAGATACAGATTTGAGCCAATTTTTAAAGCCCCTTAAACTCCAGAAAAATTGAGCCAGCATTGTATCATAACAAGGAAAGGTCAGAACTTTTGACTGGGATTTCAGACCCAAGAATTGGTCACTGGATATCTGTCTATTGGGAAATGGTTGTGTTTGCCATGTTTGACACATTTTTCCTCTAAGTAAAAGCAATGGGATATTTCAGAATATTATAAAGAATTTTTCTTCATGCTTCAGTTCACTTATGGTGGAGCTTCTCTTGTGCTGCTTGCCTTTAAAATACGACATAGGTTATCAAAAAATAGGGCAGAGCAGAACCAGTTTGCTTGTCCCATCCAGGGTGGTTTTTTTTGTTTTTTTTTTTTACCTGGAGAATAATCATAAACTGAAAGAAAAGTATCTTTTATAATTTATCCTATTTTCCAGGTATATTTCATGCCAAAATCCCCTCCTTTGGCAAAATCATGTCTACCAGCACAGAAATTTTATAAATTAAAAAGGTAGCGTTTTGTGATGTAAATTTTCTTAAAACTTCTGTCTAGGCATGTTTCATACACATGCAATTTTGCTTTATCATAGTAACAAGCATTCTAATCTCTCCCATCTGCTTTAATGAACTGCTAGTATAATCTTGTCATTTTGGTTCACCATACCTTGCCATTCAATGAGGTCTCATTTCCCCTGCCAATTGCCCAGGGCTATTAGTCAGCAGCAAAGCTTGCTCACAAAACCAACCCCAATCAAAAGCAGCCATGCCATGAGGTAGAAAGTTTGTCTGGAGCTGCTCCTCTGGCAGCCAGGCGAGTTGTGCAGGTTCCTGGGGCAGGGCTGAGCCCAGAGCACCTGGCTTGGGCAGGAGCAGAGTGTCCCTGCATGGGAATGGCTGGTGGGCAGCACTCCAGGCTCCCAGCACTCTGCCAGGGCAGGAGCTCTGCTGTGCCTGGAGCAGGCTCCTGTAAAGAATGGGGGGTTTGGATCAGTTGTCAGGATCAAGAGGAATGAGGAGCTTTAGGTACTACAGTGAAAAGACACATGGAACTATGTTGGCTGCCTCTTCTCAAAAACAATTTCCCATGAAGGAAAAGAGAGAGAAAATTGTGGAGTTATAACCCGCAAGAAAATGGAAATGCCCCTCCAAAACCCTTTGGCATAGGAGGCAGGAGGAAGAAAATGCTGCCTATAGATCTGTGTCACAATACTAAAAAGCAGATTGGAAAAGGAGCAGAGGGCCAAGATCATCTCTGATGCTGCCCAATACCCTGGCAAAATCTGGGGATCACTTGGACAAACCCAAGGATCACTCTGGAGCAGCCCCATGGCCCTGCAGAGGTGGGCACACCCTTGAAGGGCTGGGGATGCAAGGTGGAATCATTCCCCGTCACATGTGCTGTGCACCCCAAAAAGCCCCAGGCTCACTGGAAAGCGCAAGCTGTGAGGAATCCAGATCTCCAAGGAATGGGTCTCCCACCTACCCTGCTCCCTCTTCCCCAGGATTGGGATTTGGGCAACATTTGCACCACCAGTTAAATGTAGAAACCAGGAGGAGATTCCTGAGCCACCCACCTTTGGGTGTTTTAGGAAATGACTGGAATGTCCTGCAAAGGTGCGCCCCAAACTTTCCATGAGAAAGCTGAACATGGCGTTAGGGGAATTCCTGCAGCTGACAAAATGTCCTGGGATTTGCCCTTGGCACCTGTGGTGTTTCTGCAGGCAGTCGGGTGGGCTGTGGAGCTCCCCTGCACACCCAGGGGAGCAGCTGCCCCATGGACAGCACCAGGGCCTGGGGACCCTTGGGCTGCCCTTGCAGGGCCACTGAGCAATGTCAGGTGGCCTCAACCCTCTGGTTCAGCAGAAAAGACATTCCAGGCAGGTTTCCAGTTCTATCATGTTAAAAAAACTTCATTTTCTTCTAATCTACACACATTTAGCATCACAGGGTGTTTTCTGCTTTTCTTTCTTGAGTATCAGTAATGTCACCCCAAGTGGGTCCTTCTAGCTCATCATGAAATTGCCTCCTAAACTCAATGGCTGAACTAGGCTTTCAGGTGTACAGGACAATCTTTGCTCTGTGAGAAGATGGCCTTTGCCAGAGATAAGGAGTGTTGAGCACGGTGGCTGTGGGAGTGAATGAGAGCAGCCTCGTTGCCCTCGGTGCCTCCCCAGGCTGCTGCTGGTTGTGGTCAGCTCAGAGCCAATATCAGATTATGTCAATCAGCACTGCAGGAAATGGGCCCCTGACACAGAGCAATCCCACCCAATAGCTCTCTGTATCATGGCTGATCTCCACACTTAGGATAAAAATGTGCTGGAGGGTTCAGAGGGTCTAAAAAACTTTGTATATCCGGTTGTCTCCTCCTTCTGATCCGACGAAGTGAAATTTTCTGTCCTTTCCTTCTTCCTTCATGTGCCTCTGGTGTTTTTGCTTGTGGTACAGCTGTAATTACCTGTTCCATTCACCACTGTTTTGAATGTTTTTTAATGTTTTGGGTGACTGAGTATTCAAACAGAGATTATAAGGTTTAGCAGATTTGGAATCTCAAATGAGACAGCCTCAGAATTTTTACCCTGGGAATATTTTCTGTGTGGAAATTTTGCTTTGCTGAGTGATGCAAGGCCAAAACTGATTTAGGGGACTATCTCACACTCAGGCTTAATCTCATCAGTGAGAGTCCTCCTTTTAAAATATCTGGGCAGTAGAAGCCTAAAAAGTCTCCTTGAAAGGGTTGTGAGATGAAGATGGAAGGATTTAAGATCTGGGAGACCAGAATAGGCTCAGAATGGGGCTTTGGAACTGGGCAGGGTGAGTACTTCTTCTGTTCTCATCTTTGTTTTAAACTTTATTTTTAATCAAGTGTCTTCCTAATAGTGGTACTAACAAGAAATTATTATCAAACTTGATCATCAAGACTGGCAATCATTCCTCCAATCAGCAAACAGCTTCTCTCAATCCACTAAGAGATTTCCTGTCTCTTCATGCTCAGTTCCTCTCAGGTCACTTGGCCCTTGATATATTCTGGATGAAAAGGGAATACTTACAAGTAAGCTGAGCCAGTGTTTGCCTCCTCAGATATCAAAATTGACTCCCAGTTAAAAACACTGTGCTGTTCAAACATATTGCTTTGGATTTTTTCTTTTTTCCCCTTTTTGAACCAGTGTTTCCACCTTTGTCAGTGACACAGACACGTTGCCATGAAAAACCAACAGGAAAGCCCAGTTCTTATCTGCTGTAATCTAATAAGCCATCAGCGTGGAAAAAAAAGGAGGTCAGCCAAATGCGGCTCCTTTCAGTTTAAAATTCTGAAAATGACTCACTCCTTATTTAGTCTTATAATGAGCTCCCGCCCACTTAGGGCAAGCTTCTAATTTCAGTTGCTCTGGCGTAAATCCAGAGGGCTTCCATTGAAGTGGATGAGGCTCCCATTGATTTATGGAGCTGCAAAGGAGATCAGACCCTGGCCTAGGTGGGTGCTGCTGCCTGTCCTTGGGCAGAGCCCCCTACTCCAGCATGGGAGGCTGTTTTCAGCCCAGACTGGCTGGGACATGGCTCAGGGGACCATCTCTGCTCCTCAGAGCTTGCTGAGAAGTTTCTGATTATGCTCTTGATGTCAGAGTATCATCATTTTTGTATCTATGTATGGCAGTACCAGACAGTTCAGTTCTCTAAGTTTATTTTTTTTTTCTCTCAAAAGCCGAGGGTACCTCATAGAAATGTCAAGTGTTTCAAAAGTGAAGATGAGTAGCACAGCTTCTCAAAGATTTCCAGTTCAGAATGACTTGGAGAGATATCAACAGTTAGACAGAAATGTATTGGTTAAGTAATCCTCACTTTCTAGCTTTACTGCCCTGCTAAGGGGAATGAAATTTAATCTGTCTGTATTTTTTAAATCATTTTCTCTCAACGCCTCCATCCTGTTCCTCTGTCTTGCTTCCTGTCTTGTCCCATTGCTATTCTGCAAAAGAAACCAAGGGTGTGCTTTAGATGTCTGACAGAAGTGATGCAGAGGACACTGGGCGCTGAAACTCCTGAATGTTTGTGGGAGGCTGTAAGGTTTGGTGGCAGGGACTGCCTGAGGCCCTTGCCAAAATCTTGTCCTAGAAGCTCTTGGATGACTTTGAGAGTCACTGAAACCTTGAGGCTAGCCTGGTTAATAAAGGTGCTTCCCAGCATATCAGAAATTGTTCATATAAACATCAGGTCCCTTGGCTTGGGTTGCGGGACTGCATCTACCCTGATGGCAATAAAAATGTCTGTAATAAGTATTTGAGCTGCTGGAAGAGAATCAGGGGTCATGGTCCTTCATACCTGAGTGCAAACCTGTCCAGGGTAAGAAAATGTGGCAGGACAGAGAGTCAAGACCCCTGCACAAACACCAACTGCACCTTGTGCGTCCAACATTGTGGCAGGAAGGACCATGGAGAAAGTGCTGCCCTCCAGACCAGAACTTCACCTAACACTTGTGTTAAGCAGCTGTATATTTGAAGAGAACAAGAGAAAAGCCTCCCACCTGAAACCTTTCAGGATTGGAGGTGGTCAGGATGTCAGCTCTGTATCCACAAAACTCCACCTTCAGAAGTGTTGATAGCACATGGGTTTCAGTGTTGACTCAAATGGAGAGCGCCACCCACTCGAGCACAGTGACATTTCCTGGGCTCCTGGCCTGTCCCTGGCCACATTTGTGCCAGCACACACCGCTGGCAAAGGCTGCAGCACGTGCACCAGCCTCAAATATTCTATTTAGTGCTGACATTTTAGCTCCTGGAGGAGTGAGGTGGAGGCTGCTGCCTCGGCATGGCTTAGTGAGACCTCGTGTGTGAGACAGGAATGTCCAGGGTGAGTCGTGTTCAGGCACTCACAAGCATGGCCTGTCACAACCTGTTGTGATTTATTATGTTTTGATATAATTCCTAGAAATTATCCTCTCTACCCATGTTGGATAATTGTTTCACAGAAGGGCTGTTCCTGATCATCTGGCAGAAGCAAAGTTCAGGCTGAAGTCAGGGAGTTTTGGGTAGACAGGACAATTAAAATATTCTCAAGGAAATTGCTGTTTCCATTATGTTCAGTAGCTTCCCATGGAGGTTTTTCTAGTAATTATTTTTCTGGACTGTAAAAGAGGTAATATTCATTCTGTGTGCCAGGCCAGGGTGTTGGTAAGAGTTCTGTTGTCTGATTTACTGTGGCCTGGGTGTGCTGCAGAGAGTGATGTGAGGCTATGTGAAAATCTTCCTTGGGAAATGCCTTGGCAGCCTGAGATCTGCATCTTTGGAGTCCTTCACTTTATGTAGGACAGTGAGATGCCCTGGTGCTCTGAAGGGTCCAGATTTCTATCCTTGCTAAGCTGGAGGAAGAACAGACATCCAAAAACAACTCTGAGTTTTGATTTTTCAGAGTTCACCTGGTTCCAAGAATGTTATAACATCATCAGAGATTTTCAAAGGATGTTACTCACAAATTTCAGTTTCAAACATGAGCTGCTTTCGTGAGTGTTTACTTCATTGCGTTTTTCCCTCTATTTCTCCTGAAATTGATGCAGCTATGAATCAGTACAGTTTTGGAAAAATACAAAGCTGCTACAGCTATGAGTTACTGCATACAGCACCATTTGTTTGCTGTTTCACCACAGCATCACTTAAGATACCTTTGCATTTGAAAGACCAAATGTCTTTCAAATCCCATCTTCCCCCTAATTTGTACAGCCTTGAACCCTAAGAGCACTTTTCTCCCAGAGTACCCCTGGCCCCAAATAAAGTAACTCTGGGCAAATTTGCCATAATAGCAATACCTCTAGTTCTACTAAACCGGTTTTATTGTAATTTTTTTAAAGTGAACAGAGCACTGGTTTTTTTACCTAAATGAAGACACAGAGGGTTACCCAAGCCCTTGGGAAGGCTCAGGCAGCTCTGCAGCCAGAGTTTGTTGTGAAGGTGCCCTGAGCTGGTGCCAGTCCCATCCTCCTCCATCTGTCCAGCAGGACAGGTGAGATGGCTTTTCCTGCCTCGAGGAGCCCAACCTGGGAGTTCAGCCCAACAGTGCTGCTACAGGAGACTGAGCAAGTGCAGGTCTCCAGGGCCTGAGTGGAGATATTTCGGTTCTTTTTCAATTGGTTATAATTAGACACGGAGCAGGTTGGAAATTCCCACCATCTGCTTTGAACCTTAGCACTAGAGAAGACGCCCTGCTCTGAGGTGCCTCTCATCACCAACTGCAGATGAGTTTCCCCTTTGTAAGTCTTCACCCCCAACCCCTTTGCAAACCCTTTCTCTGCTCCTGTTTTGCTCTCGTGCCTTTAGCTCAGCACGAGTGGTGTTCAAATGAAACTGGAAGCCCGGGCTGGTTTCCTGGAGGCTTTGTCGAGGTGATTTTGTCACTCTGCCAGCTGCAATCGGTCCCCAGGGCTGTCGCCTACTGCCAGCACCTCGCTGCACGAAGCTGGGGTTAGAAAACCCGGGATGTAATTTAAAAAGAAAAAAAAAAATAAAAGAAAGACTGCTTTTAAATTAAAACTTTCCACATAGTTGATCTTTTGGCAAATAATGATCTGAAATGACATGCCTGCTCTCCAAATCTAATTGTTAATTGGTCAATCGACCTCTAAGTGACTGGCATATTGCTCTGATCATCTGAAAGCCTTTTGGCACCGTTTCCCCGGCTCAGGTTTGCTGCTCGTACTTGTACAATCTGCTCGCAAAATGTCATCGCTCTGAATCACCGGGGCCGCGGCCAAGCCCTCCGGTGGCCGCGGGAAGCGCTCCCGGAGCTGCGCTGGGGCAGGGGCCGCTGCCAGCGCTGGCAGGGCAGGATGCTCTCTGCAGGCACAGCCGGGCACCAGCAGCACCACAAACCCAGGCTGGGACACGAGATGCCCAAACTCATCCAGCCCTCACTGCCCTGAGCAGCGCTGCCAGCCCAAAACAGGGGCAATTAATTTCTACCCCCTTATCACACCTCGCTGATCTTACAAGCCCCTTCGAAGTTTCTTGGTTGCAGCTCCTGCATGTGTGGTTTTAGTTCAGAAATCTGTAATTCAAACCTCAGGAGGGAACAAATTTCCCATGCAGGTCTTTTCATAGTTGGTTTTTGGGCTGCCAGGGCAGGATGCTCTCTGCAGGCACAGCCGGGCGCCAGCAGCATCACAAACCCCAGTTTGGGACACGAGATACCCAAACTCATCCAGCCCTCACTGCCCTGAGCAGCGCTGCCAGCCCTTTATCAGATTTTAACACAAAACAAGGGCGATTCATTCTACCCCCTTATCACACCTCACTGATCTTACAAGCCCTTTCAAAGTTTTTTGTTTCCAGCTCCTGCATGCGTGGTTTTAGTTCAGAAATCTGTAATTCAAACTTTAGGAGTGAACACATTTCCCATGCAGGTCTTTTCATAATTGGTTTTTGGGCTGGGCTGGTCTGTGATGTGTAATTGTTAGCAGTTGTAAAAAAGATAACTCACATTTTTAAAAGCCTAAAGCTTGCTCTGTGCAGATAAAAACTGTGACAAATTATGTTCCAAAAAAATCATAAAAGTGGAGAGGCATGTTAATAACCAAAGGTGAAGTTTCATCTGAAGGTCAGCAGGAGCTATTAAAGTGGTCAGTAATTCCAGGGTTTGCCAGCAGTGATTTGACCATATCACTTATCTACTCTGGTCCATGCTTAAGCATCTCCCTCAGTGAAAAAATAATCCACTGAGAGTAATACTGGAGGTCAGAGGTAACTATGGAGAAAAAGCAATATTGTCAAAATAAACCAGGCTTTCAAGTACAGACATTCAGATTCCCAGTCCATTAAAATATTGTGACTTTGACAGTTTTTCCACACTGTTTGGACACATTCTTTAAAATATTGCTTTTCATTATGTTCAGATTAAAAAAAAAAAAAAAAAAAGAACAGATCAAGCGGATCATGTTCAAAAGGCTGTAAGGTAAGGAATGGCGTTTCACATTGTCCTGTGAGCACGGGGTAATAAAAAGCAATTTTTAGTTTCAGAATTTCAGAGATGTCAAAATGGGGCCAGATAATAAATGTGGATATAATGCAAATTTCATGAAGCAGGAGCTGGAATTGCAGGCTGAGGGAACCCCTCCTGCCTGGCCAGTGTAGCTGCTGGGTGGCACTGAAATGAGAGAAGAGCCTAGCTTTGCTTTTTTAGAGCTGGCATCCCCCTGTAGGTGCTGGGTAAAGCCATGATCTTCCTGCTGCCTGTGCAAGGACTTCAAAAGCAGCAGCAGCACCTGAGCCTGAGTGCAGCTCAGTCACTGCTAAACTGGGTTCAGCCAAGCTGTGTTCAGCTCCTGGCTGTTTCTCAGGTACCTTGGGTTAGAATGGGGTTACAGCCTGAATTCCTGGGACCAGGCACTCAGGAAATACAACAGAAGAGGAGATGTTTCTCTTTACCTGTCTTGTCTGCAGGCAGTGGGATCCAGGTGAGGTTGCACTCTGTGCATACAGCACCCAGACTAACAAAGTTTGTAGCTCCTGACCTCTCCTGGTTTATTAGACTCCTGAAGTTATCCACATTATCCAAAGACAGCCTCTCTTTTATGCATTTCATCATAAGTTAGTTATTATTGTGAGTAAGCTTGTGCTGTCAACATTTTTGACATGGAATATTCAGCGTGCAAGACATTTTCTGTGTGTTTGTGACATGTTGAATGTGTTTGCCTGTGCTGTGCATATGTTATGGAGTGTATGCCAGTATATTTTGGTGTAGTCTGTTAAGTATATTTTAGTACATTTTTTTTGTTCAAAAGAAACTTTCTGTGGTTAAACGATGCTTTGATATGTTTTAAAGGGCAAGTGTTCACAAAAACTCATAATGCATATTTCATGTAAAATCCTGGAACAGCTCTGATAAATATGGATTATAGCTGGGTAATTTACATGTTCAAAACATGTTCTCTCATATTCATGTGAGACTGCAATGGTTCAGTGCTGCAGGCACTTTTTTTACATATTCAGTGTACTTAAAAAAACCCCAAATCCCAATACAAAAGTTTACAAAGTTTAATTTATAGCTCAACAAGGGAGCACGTAGTGAGGCGTGTAATGAAAATGTCCCGTTTACTTCTGTCACTCTGAATGCTCTCATTTTCTAACACTTGAGGCAATTCAATAACATTATTGATTCACACCTGCTCTGTAACACTGCCTTTGCAATGAGATCCAGCAGAAGAGAAACCACACATCTGCATGCACCTGAGACCTGCAGCACTTTGGGATTGAACCTGTTTGCGTTCAGGCAGATGCTCTCCAGCTGCTCTCTTTGAGACACTCAGGTACCTGCTATAACCAACACTGTGTTCATGCACAATATGTGTGTGCTGTAGGCTGTGTAAATACAAAACATTTAGCAAATATTGTGTATCACATGCATTTATCTCTGTGCTATCCAGTAGAAAAGCCCAAGATTTTCTGTTTTGTGATAGGAAGGTTTAAAAACAAAGCCTCTATGTTGCAAACCACACAAGGAGCCCCAAACTGAACCTCAGGACCAACACCAAATTTTTTGGGTGGTGTTCCTCAGCTAACAGCTAAGCTGTCCAACCTGCACCATGAATCTGGAAAAGGGAGCCAGAAGTCTTGTCAGAACAGGATTTCTCTTCTGCTTCTGGCTACTTGCTATTAGTCAATCTTGGGAAAATCAAGAGCAGCCCCTTGATGCTGTTTTCTCTCTTAAGCTGTAATTCAGCCAAAAATCAAAGTACAAGAGGCCCTACAGCCTCTTCAGAGGGGTTGGGATCTGCTTGGGACCTCACTGGGGAAGACCTGGGGAAATGTTTCCCCCTGAATGCATTTAACAACACCTGAGTTTAATGCCAAAGCAATGTATTTCTAAAAACATCCATAGGAACACTAAGTTCAGGTTGTTAAATATCCTCTATCAACTCACTTAATTCCTTTTTGCTTTTCTGCTTTTCTTTTTTTCCTGTCCCTTTG
Organism: Melozone crissalis; assembly: GCF_028551555.1. NCBI lineage: Eukaryota > Metazoa > Chordata > Aves > Passeriformes > Passerellidae > Melozone > Melozone crissalis. Next base: position 5,750,846 of record NW_026535785.1, read on the forward strand.
CAGGAGGGTTACTGAGACACAGTAATATCCAGTGGTGGCAATAATGGCACTTTTACAGCTTGCCTTAGCTAACCATTATCAGGCCACTCCATGCACAGAGTGGAAGGCACAATATTGCTTTAACACCCCTCTGATTTCCTTCCTCCCAGGGGGCAAATGCTCTGCAGAGAAACCTCCACATTGCTGACCACAATTGCTGTAATTTGTTAGTCTAATGGGAAAGCATACACAGCCTTCCAAAACTGGAAGTATAAAATAATATTGTGTGATACTTTACATAAATGGGGCTTGTGCTTGGAAGTGCCTCTGGTTGAGCTCTTCCCTGGGAGAGCCTTGATTACCTGGATTAGCTCTCCCTGGTAAGAAAAGCACTTATTAATAAATTATACATCTGCAGTTAGTTGCTGCCTCACAAAAAAGGTTAAAGCAGCTGTAGGAGGTGGTGTTCTGCATGAGAACCAAATCTGCAGGCTGAAGACTCATTTAGTAATTAAACTTGAGTTACCTAGAAACAAACACTGAGTGTCTGCAATTCTTGGACTCAAACTGTCCAAATAAAGGGAAAGGTTGGAGTTTACATCACTGATCCTCCAGATAAACTGTCTGATGGCAAGTGACACTGTGACTGCAATGGGAGATGGTGGCACAGGCAGGAGGGGCTGAGCAGCACCTGGCCCACTGCAAAGCCAGAGCTGGGCTTTTAGGCATCAGAACTCAATCTGTGTTTCTAAAATGAGTATTGCAGTTCCCAAGGGCAGAGACTGATCCTCTGCAGGGTTTTTCTGAACTGTCAGAGAGGACAAAGTCCTACACAGCTTTTATGACTGTGCACCCCCAAGCCATGCAAAAATAGGCCTGTAACACCTTGTCTGTGTGCTGTGCATGTGATCTGTGCAATTCATTTTCTTCTTTTTTTGTCAGCTACTTTTAACTAATCTTCCTTGTGGTTTGCACTTCCAGCATTTCCCTGCCCAGAGCAGCACCCAGGTACCCCATCCTGGGGGCAGTCAGTACCTGTGGCTATCTCCAAAGCCATGCAGAAACTGGGATCCTCCTGACCCTTTGGGTTAATTGGGGAGCTCAGTTAGTTGCAGAGATGGATCCCTCAAGAAATCTGCTTTGCTGACTCAGTATTTGGTGGACTTTTCCCTACGTCTGTTTGATTTGTTATGGGGAAGCGTTAAGGTGGCAGAACTGCTGTTATTGTGAACAGCAAAATTACCAAAGCTGGCTGCAAAACAGCTCACTGTGGACTTCTAGTTTTCCTCTTGCATAATTCCTTAGCATCCTTGTCATATAAAGTTGTTGTTTTGTTTTTTTTTTTTCCCATGAAAACAATACAGATTTTCTGTAGTTCTTGCTCATGGTGTGCTGTGTTCTGGGGGTACCAGGTTACTCAGGAGCAGGATGCTGATGCAGGTTTGAAAGTGCTGCTGTGGAGAGATTTCCCAACACCCCAAACGAGTGGGTGGGAGCAAGAAGGGCCAGCTGCACTTAAATAAATAAATAAAACCAATCTTTCCTATAGCTGATCAATATTAACAGTGAAGCTGAGTGGCTGAAGAGGATGTATGTTTTATTCTGAGGGGAAAATGAAGGAAATAAAAACAGAGACAAAATCCCTCTGCTGCTAATCAGACCCAAAGTTTAATAGCTGCAGAATGATCACAGGGCTGCTGTAACTGCCTGCAGTTGTTGGAACAAGAGTCTTGAGTTTGCATGTTGTGAGTTATTGGAAAATCTCTCTGCCATTAAGTGCTTTGATGAAAGATGTACTTAAGGTCTAAAATGACCAGAGGAAGCAGAGGAACGAGCGAGTGCTGCTGCTGAAGATGCCTGAAAGATAGATTATATGTTGTCATATGGTATTTGATGCCTTAACTGGAAAATGTCTGAGCCAAAAATGAGTTAGACTAGTGAGCTGCAAGCTCTTTGCAACTTCCTAAGCTTAGTTCAGGCTCAGGTGTTTCCAGCTTCAAACACAGCTTATCCACTTTGTGCTTGAATAACAAGCTGAATTGGAAAGATATTTCTTCTAAGGCAGGAGGTTCTTCTGCTTTGGTTGGAGGCTTTTCACAGGCTGGGCAAGAAAAGCATCAGATAATCAAATTTTTTTGTGGTTCCTGCTAGAAACTTATTCAGTTCCAGCTTTCTGTGGAGAAATGGTCAGAAGAGTAAATAAAGAAAAAATCCCTCTCGCAACTCAAGGGCCATAAATCTGAGCACAAATTGAGAGGTGAAATAGTTGCTTTCAAGTCCGAAAATATCAAAGAAGAAAAAAAAAATCAGATGATGCAGTTCTTAAAGCCCCTTGTTACTAGGACATCTTGTTTCCAGTTTTTCTATCTCAAGAGTTCTTGAGACAGTTCTTTTCTCTCAAATGATATTTACTCAGGGTAACCTCCACATCACAAGCACACTTATCTCTGCTTTATATCAGCCTGAAGGATTAGGAATATGGATTTGTTTTCCAGACTGACCGTCTGGCTTACTGACCTGAGCTTGTTCTGCACAAAGCAGCACATGATGCCATTCTTGTCAAAACCACAATTAGTCAAAACCCTTTACAGGAAACATGAGCCCAATAAGGATGGATAAAATAGGAAATCACGTGGCTCATCCATAACCTGCTTGTAGCATGAAGGTACACAGATCTCTCCTTGCCAGCTGCAGGCTCATCAATGAAGGCAGCAATGAACAGATTGATGTTTTTAGGGTATTTTTCATTTTCCATACTATTTCAACCGTTAAAAATGAATTTTCACTTACACTTGGAGAAAATATGGATATTTCTGTCTGTACTCTTTGCTCATAGAGTGTCCTGGAGTCTCTTGGATGGCTCATCAGGTGCCTGGATTGGCACTTGGGTGTGGGGTCCCTCCCTCACTCTCCTCTCCCAGCCAGGCTGGGACACTGCTGTCCCTGCTCTCTCTCCTGTGTAATCCTCTTGAAATTTTAACTTGCCCACCAGGCCAGTCCTGGGAATCAGCTGCAGGCTGCCTGTGGAATGTAATGGTTTTAGAAGGCTCCCCATTTCCCAGTGTGCCCCATAGCCAGGGAGACCACAGGGGTTTTATGCTGACAATTTCAGTGTCCAGCCCATCCAACACAAAGTCACAGAGCAGCTCTTCCTTATTAAACTTGGAAACAGCCACAGCCCAAAGCAAGTGACTCCTTTTAGCACGCATGGTGCTGGAATTGGGGGTCACCAGGGAATACTAGAACTGATTTTATTATTATTATTATTATTCTACAAACAGAATAAAATAACAGCTACAATGCAATTGCTGAGATGAAGTGTTTTCGCACAATAATAATAATTATTTTAAAAAGTAAATTGAGAACTATTCATGGTAGGGAGAGGAACACAAGGGAAATAACACAAATATTGCAGCTTGAGGCAGACTCTTCACTTGTGCTCTTGAGTTATCCATCACCATGACCCTAAAAATTAGAAGGGGCCAGTATATCAGTGCCTCCATAGGGAGAGCATTAGTCCTGGCATGGTGTTCACCACCAGAGCATCCCAGCTCTGCCCTGGGCAGGTTCCCCAGCCTTTTTTCAGGTTGTACAGCAGTAAGCTGTTGTGGTTACAAATTCAGGAAGGAGTGGAATGGATGCTGTATGTCTTACAGCTGGTGTTTCATCCAACATGAGTTCCTGCTAAAGGCATTCTTACAGCTGGATATTCACAATCCAAACCTTTCCTTGGGCAGGGGCAGTGTGAGAGTTCCCTGCTACCTTGCCCTATGCTTTCAAAATCAGGACTGTCTCGTACCTCTGAGCTTCTCTCCTGAATTTGTTTTAATGCTGTCTTCAAGCTCAAAGCAGGAAAGCCTCCACAGGTTATTTGTTCCTGTATGTAGGCAGGCCTGGGACGCCTTCACCTAACAGAAGAAAGAAGTAGTGCATAAACAATGCAGGACTAGTTTAGTTTTCTCTGCTTTAAAACACTGCTGTCTAAACTTGGCTCTTGTTTGGGTGAGACATTTTTGGCAGGGAGGATTTTGGCGAGCAGTGCCAGGGGAAGGTTACTGCTGTTCCTCTGGCACTGCCATTGCATGCGGACAATCCTCTGCAAAACCAAGGTGAAGTGGCAGATCCTTTTGCTTTACCATGTCTCTGCAATGCAGAAAATTAAGGCATAATAGGATATTTCTCTTTGAACAGTACTTAAATTTAGTTCTCTGTCCTAGTCACAAGGGCTGGCTGAGACTGCAAGGTACCTCAGGACTCCAGCTTCAACTCAGATATTTTTCCAGAATATTTTTCAGGTGGAGTATGAACCCATAGTCATGCCAGCAGCTTTTCCAATTCAGTTTGCAGAACTGTTTCAAAACTGATTGAAATTTCTTTGACTGTCTCCTCAGGATGTGTGCAGTTTGAGAGGCTGTCTCTCTCTTAAATGGAAGAGTAAAACTGTTCAATTGAAACAGTTTTTTTATATTTAATCAGAACTTAATTAATATATGTGAGTGGACTTGGGATCAAGTCTGTAGTTAGAATTTTCCAAGTACACCCAAAATGTGCCTGTATTCCCTGCCCTGTTGTCATTGACTAACCTTTGAATGGAACACATGGGCAAAGGATCAAACCCACTATTGCATTTTACTCCTCCTAACTGTAATATGTTGCATCTCCTCTCCCCCAAATAGATACTTTGAGGCTTTACTGATTCAAGTTAAAAATTAATGAAAGCAGCCTTAGCACTCACAAGTAACCACACAAAAACAACATGGTGAGGATGAGCAGGGGAAGAATGTAATTTCGAGAAAGAGACTGACTTCTGAGCTAACTTCAGTGTGGCTTGTGTTTAAAAGGGATAAAGTCATTTCATGACAATTATGACCAAAAAAATTGGATAACAGATCTCTTTGCCCCTGCTGTGACTCCACTGTGCTGTTGTTTGGAGTCTGCAAATGTGTAGGACAGCACCTACATCCTCCTCAGACTTAGATAATTAACATGTTTGATGTCATCAAATTTATTGCCAGCACTCCCAGTGAAGCCCCTTCACTCCCACTCAGGTCCTGCTGTCGTGCTCAGTCTCCCTGTCTGCCTTTGGGTTTTCTTGGTGCTGCTCAGGTCACCAGAGCCTGGGTGGTTTCTCCTGCCCTCCTTCCCCGTGTGATGCAATCGTTCATGGGACTGACAGCCCGTGCAATAAAACTGTTTCAGATATCTATTAATATTTTAACATGCTTTTAAGAAAATTCAGCCTTTTGTAGTTCTGGTCTCAGAACAGACACGTGTAATGGTTAGTGATACACATTGCACTCCAGAGCAGTCGTTCTGCAGGTATCTTCCCTTTGTTTGGACTCATGTTTTACCATCTATTATTACCAAAAAAAAAATATTTGTCAGTTTTTGTTTAGATTCTAGGTTGGATTAATGTGATGACCAAAATAAAACTACTCATTTTTTCCACCCTAAAAAGAAAGATTAGAATTAAGACCATAATTTGCCTTTTTAGCTCCAAGTCCAGGCTTTGCTTTTGCCCTCTGGTAGCTGCTCTAAACCAAAAGGGGGTGTGTCTGTGGCCCTCAAGGTTATGTTAACTCCAGATCCCAAACCAGTGACAAAAGCTGGCAGTTTCTATCAACAAGAGGGCTGCTTGCTTTACTTTATGAAATCCACACCTGCAGAGTCTCTCTTGTCCATGTTCATGAGCCTGCCCCACACTGGGCTCCCATTTGGGACCCCCATTTCTCTCAGATGTCATATGGCCAAAATGATCTTCCACAGCTGGGAAGCTGCAGCCACAAAAAGCAGAGCACACAGCATGTTAATAAGAATCTATAAATTAATCTGTATATAACACCTTGTGAACACTTAGGTTTTATAGGTATTGTGAGCTGAAAGCTTTCCCAGTCATTCATCCTTTATTGTGTTCATTATGGGAAAATGACATCTCGATACCAAATATCTGCACGTATAATAAAGCACCTCAGTGAATTATCTGGGTGATTGGTACAGTATTTCTCCTTTCCACTAATCAGAAATGTAGGATGTATTACTCCTGATGAATCCTTAGACATTCCCATATAGATAAATTAACTAACTGGCTGTTAATAATGTTCAAGGGATTTAAAATAATATCTTTTCAGTCTTTTATAAGGTGGATTTAAATCTATAAGCTTGGATTGGACACACAAAAAGGATGAAGGTGTGGCTGCACTTAGTTCCCAAAGAGAAAAATGGGAGTGCTTTTTCTGTTATATGTAAATGAACAGTTTTACTCTTCCATTTAAGAGAGCCAGCCTTTCAAACTGCACACATCCTGAGAAGACAGTCAAAGAAATTTCAATCAGTTTTGAAACAGTTCTGCAATAAAATTCTGGCCAAATATTTCAATATTTACTACCCAGAGGAGGTGAGAAAAAATGAGCGTCCTGACCATTAGAAATGCCAAAAATGCTGGTAACATGGACAGATGTTGAGGCTTGCTTGTTTAATCACATCTGGTAGATAACAGTGCAGGTAACATTTGCTGTGGATGACAAGGAGCGCTCACCCAGCTGCCCTGAGGAGCTCTCTGTCACTGTCCCACTTAAGGGGGAAAACTGGGATTGTTCTAGTGGCAGGTCACCATTAATGAATCCCTCAGATTTTTGTCAATGCCATGGTATTAATAGCACAAACATGGACTCAGCAAAGCTTAAAGGCCTGAATGGGAATGCTCTGATTACTTCACTGGGACCTGGGTATTGCATGAATTCTGTGTGGAATGAGATCCCACCAAAACAGGTTCTTGAAATAAAGGCAAAATTTGAGTATCTTCCTTTCCATTTTATTGTTAGTTTCTTGGGACACCTCAACTATTTATACCAGTCCTTTACACAGTCCTTAAATGCATTTGTGGTATCAGTGTGCACTCCATCCTAAAGATAACCTGCACTTCCATCCAAGTGAAGGGATCAGAGCAAGGAGAAACCATTTGTCTCTCACTGTGGTGAGAAAGCTTTATATTTAACTGGGATTAAATTGATTTAAATTTGTATTGATATTCTCTTAATGCAACATTATAGCTAAACTCACTTAAGTCCTGAAATTAGGGTGACATAAAAACCATGGATTTGCATGTATATCTGCTCCTAGTGTCTGTAAAACCATATGTTTTTCATAATATTGAGAATATTCATTGTTGATTTGGTGTGTACCTTGCAGGGAATCAGCAGCCAGCAGCCCCCATGCTCCTCTGGCCACCTTCAGCTCAGTCATGGTTGTGTGATGGCCAGCAAGTCTGACCAGAGCATAGCCCAGGAAAGTTCAGTCATTTTCAGATAATTTTGACCCTATTTCCTGTAAACTTTGCTTTTTCTCTATCCAGTGTCTAAGGCTGAGACCCATTTACAAAAGAACTAAAGTTGCCTGGGTTTGTGTTTTGGGAGAAACATTTTATGATAAAACCTGGAGGCACGATGAAGCTTTGAAACAGGCAAATAAAAAAACCAACTTTTTTGTGTTGGTCAATTGATTGGTTTTGGGCTAATTTGGTGGGGGTATTTTTGGAGTGTTTTTTAAATTATTATTTAATTTAAAATTATCTCACAGTATGGTAATCTTTTTTTTTGTTTTTTGAGGGAGGGAGATGTGGGGCCTGGCTCATACTCTGACCATTTGGGTTCAGCAATACTTCAGACATGCTGAATTAATGGGAGAGGCAGAATCAGCTGCTGTAATTAACTTTTCACTATTTAAAAAGAAGCACAAATATGGTTTGGGTGTCGCAGCATACCTTGTAAATAGAAAAACCATTGTAGCAGAGGGAAAAAATTATCAGGGAGAGGTGCTTTTGAGCCTGTCATAGCTGCTGTGGCTTTTATCCCATATCAGACTGACAGATGAGATAAACACCCCACATTTTAGTCAGATCCTATTGTTTTGTCAGAGTTACTTAAATGTATTTACAATCTCTGAAGCACTTTTTTTTATAGTAATGGTAGTGAAGCCCTTCCAGGAGGAATAAAGATGATATAACATTCTCCAGTACCTCTGTCTTCCTAATGGAATGACTTACATTGCAGGGGATATTGTTCTGCTGAGCTCCACTAAAATACATATTTACTAGTCAATCCTGCAGTTGTCTTGGCAGTCAATGCCATGATATCACAGCACTGTCTTTCATGAGAACAACAAAGCAAGCAGAAATTCTTTCTCTGGGACCCTTTTTTGTCTCCATTGATAATTCTATATTTAAAAGAAGCCACATCATTAAATGGGGATGAGCCACCTCTGCTGCACAGTGCAGTGGTCATGTTTCTCTTTGGGGTTTCACAGAGCAATCAGAAATAGGGCAGGCCAGGTCAGGGCTGCTGTAAACACTGCATGAGCTGGTGGTGCCCAGGTACCTTGGCCTGGGCTGCTCCCTGGAGAACTGGAACAGGAGAGAAACAGGACAAAAGGATGATGAACTGTTTTAAATGAATTGGAGACATCCCTTGGTAGGCAGGTACTCCATGCAACACTTCTTTTTTTATTTATTGTCAATGCCATTACCAGATATTGTTAATCTCTGAGGAACAATGATGGGTGATTGGCAATCATATACCTGGATTCCAGTTTATGCTGGGATTTCTGGTCTTCTTTGACGAACCTTATCCCCTTTTCCCATTACAACCAAAAGCTCAAGAGAAGCCCTGACATTCAGGTTCTCAGGAAAAGAAAAGACAACTGTGAATTTTATGAGGGTGCTTTTGGGGTTTCTGAGCTGAGAGAACTTCAACTGCCTGACACTCCTGTGAATGTGCCCCTCATCCTTGCACAAGGAAGTAGTCCAAATGAGGGACAGTTTCTGCCTGCTCATATCCCCTGGGAAGAAATCCAGTTCAAAAATGTATTCGTCTCTTATCAGCATTGCACTGAAAAACAACACAACACGAGATAAACCCTCAAACACACAAAGGCAGCTATGAAAGGCTCTGAAACCCCGTTCCCATAGCACTTGATCAGCTGTTGAACCAGATCATCACACCACAGATTAAGCAGAGGGCCATTGTGAGCTTCATTTTCACAGTGAGGCACCACAGAGTTGTTCACCACCAGTGCTCCTGCAAGGGTGACACTTTGGGAGAATCGAGCTCTGATTCAGGCTCCACTCTGGGCTTTGCTGGCCTGGCAGGAGTGTGCAGGGCTGGGACACAGTGCCCCAGCACCCTCCAGGCTGTTTGTCCCTCTGTGTGCTCTGACCTGGAGTCAAGGTGGGGAAGGTGCAGAGGGTTGAGGTCTCTGCAGCAGGGAGGAGTGTGGGGCCGTGGCTGTGAGTGTCCCCTCTTGCACAACCCTGCTGTGCTTCCAGCACTGTGTTCCCATTTATCTGGGGTTTGTTGGGGCTGTGTCCCTAGCAAGGAGTACACAAGAAAAACCATTAATAAGGAGAAGACAGGAGGGGGAGCAGATTGAGAGCAGTGCAGGCACACTCCAGCTTGGGAGGGAGATGGGATGCTCAACAGGGGCACAGCATTAAAACAAAACACCTTAATTTTGGTTTCAGCAGCTCTGATAGGTCTTCACTGCTTGTTTAGCGCAGCAAAAACATGTCACAGCACATTTGTGAGGTGTAGGCAGTCCTGGAGACACCACAGTTTGGGTATCTGACTGCCTATGAGGCACACCAGGATCTCACCCACCTCCCTTGGTGCCCTTTTCCATGCCAGCACATTGATGTTTATCTAGAACAGCAAGTGTTGTCTATTTTTGGAATAAAGAGATGTAGTTCAAGAATTTATGTGGAACCAAATTATTGCAATTATATAATTTGAGCTTTATAAACTGCTTGAAAGAATGAGCATCTTTATTCAATGGAAAAGCGAATGTTTTCCAGAAACTGAAACTCTCTTATTTTGTACCTGTGTAACCTGTGATTTGTTTTGGCAGCTACCTGAAGGTGCTGCCAGCTGTGAAAAAAGCTATTGCATGTCCCCAGCATTCAGTGTGGGTGAAATGATCTCTGTAGATGGAGCATGTGAATATCGGTTTGCTACATTTATAAAGAGCTTTAGGGTACTTCAGCATGAAAGGTCCCATAGTAGTGAGAGATATTGTTACTATAAAAACATTTTATCCTGTTTTAGTATGATGGTTTATTGAGTTTTAAAGTACTTTTCATGGCAAGCATATATATTAACAGGAGCAGCAGAAACAGATGGGAATAAATACATATTTTCAAATGAACTTCCTTCACTAAATTCTGTATGATGTCAACATGGAGTAAGAATGGTTTACTTGGAGAAGAATCTCCCAGTTTTTAATAGAATAAATTACAGCCTTTTGAATGATATTATGGCTGGTTTAATATCTGAATAGGGGTGAAGTAGCTCTTGTACTTCTAGGTTGATTTGAAAGCATTTTGTCCTTCTCCAGTGTTGCTGCAGCCACAGGCAAACACCTAAAAGTCTTGTTTGCTACTCTGTAAAAGGCTTACGAGTGTAAGACAAACAAATTTAATAGGAGAAATGCCAGTGGATTGTACCCCAGAGGAACCTTCTGTGTAGATTGAGATACCACAGAGCAGAGGGAAAGAGCAGCAATAGCTGCTGTGTGATTGACCCCATCTGCAGCACCATCCCTGTGAGCAGAGGGCACAAACAGGGTCTGCTCCACACCCTGGTGCTAGAGGGGGGTGCATTTGGAGGAGCTGATGTGTGTTGTACAAGTGCTCTAATTGTTTATTGCAAACTGATTTTAAAGGACAAGTTGCTGCTCTTTCATGTCCACGTTCATAGCCAGAAGTCTATAGATGGATTTCTGCATGTGCTGGAAAAACCCTCCTTTTGAAGCTGTTTTCATCCTTGCAAAAATCAGCTTTGTAAATGCAAGAGAAGAATATTTGCATCCTTTTTCTCTAATAATGATGTCTTCCAGTATTTCTGTAGAAAACGTCATAATTTTTTCCTATTTTATATTTGCACTTCTTTGTTAGTACTACTAGGTAAAATGCATTGAAATAGGACTTTGTTAATGATACAGTGCTGGGGAAATATATCTGAGTCTAGAGTTGAAGAAACACATTGTACATGAAAAAATGAACAGACCCTTTGACAAAAAAATTAATTAAAATGAAAGCAAAAAATCAGCACCTTAATGAATAATTTAAGCTGCAATTTCTTGTCCCTCCCTCTGATGAGTCTGCATCTCTTCACACCCATTCACTAGAAATCAAAATAAAATTAATCCAAGTTATTCTCAGCCAGGCCTATAGGTGATATTGAGCATGTGGCAATGTATATTTAAAAAAACCTTGATATACTATAAAAACCCCATCCCTACCAAAAGGTGACATAGTCCTTTAAAAATAGCTCTTCCAATCCATTGTGCAAAGACACTGACAAAGATTGACAGCTTTTAGAAAGGTGTAATGTTCCCAAGCCAACTGCTAGCACAGCTCAACAAGATAAAGATCAGTAATTCGATCCAGAGGAGAAGGCTAAATGTTAGAGGTTAAGCTGCTATGTTCCTGCTACTAATCAAGCTTCAACACCTTATTTTAGCATCATCAGACCTCAATAAGGAAATGGTGAATTATTAAAGCTCCAGCATCCTGGTACACATTGATGCTCTTCTGAGAAGCTGTGGTTTAAAACATGCTGGCTGTTGTCTTAATTGACACGTGCTGGCTCTTTCTGACTAGGCACTGGTGTGCTATTTTTTCTTTCTTTTGCTTGGATACTGATAATTTAAGGTTAAGATACTTTTAAGGTGCAGTATGCTGCTCTAATGAGGACTTAATGGAGTGGAACAGTGATCGTTTGTACAAACTACCCTGGACAGACACCTACTGCATATCAAAATTGAGACACTACACATCCTGACACTCTGCCTACTTTTGTCCCAGCCTCCATCAGCACATTTTTAACCTGGTTTCCTAACGAAATGAGGCTCAGGTGGCTGTGCTCTCCACCAGATCTCTTCTTCCCTGATGGCTTTCAAACTCCCTGCCTGATGTCAGACAAATCTGAGTGATGGTAAAGTCCAGCAAGGGAAAATCAGGGCAAGGAGAAAGACTTTCAAGAGTTGACTCCTCTGTCTGAGAGTGGGTACTGGAACAGGTCTCTGAAGAAATTTTTCCTCCCTGTAAAAGAATTCAGCTGAGAAACTTGATGTGGAATGCTGTGGAAGCTGTTATTGTTTATGTAGAATTGACAAAAGAGCTGAAGTTAGTCAGATTTTTTAAATAGTTCCAAAATTCACTATGGGCAAAAGTGCTTTGATTTATTTCAGGGGATGTTGTCTCTATGTATATTATACCATAAGAACCAGAGAGGTTCAAGTTCTGCCTTGATTTCCCACCGAATGTTCCATTTGAAGAAGACAGGTCACATTTCCAGGTTAGTTTTACATAAAAAAAGGGACACAGAGCTGTCAGCACTGCTTCAGTTGCTCCCTCTGAGCCTGTGAGATGTGCTGCTTGCAGGAACAGTTTCCTGTACTGCACTCAGGCCATCTAACAGGTCTGTTTGTATTTATTATCAGAGAAATTTCCAGCCAACATTAGGCTGAGCGTCATTTTATTTAACACAGGGACATAAATTCCATTGATGCTCTAATTTATACTAATGGTAAGTAAAAGAGTTAATCCAGAATTACACTGAGCAGTGCCCACTAATATGCCTAAAATATCCAGTGTGATCATTACTAGTCACAACCCTCCAAAGCTATTTCCTGGCATCTGCACTCCCCAGGGGCAGATACCCACAGCATTAGTCAAGCCAGGCACTCCTGCTGCTACTGCATCTCCAAAAAACACTGCTCTTAAAAAGAGACAATCGTGATGTCTGCTTTATTTGCAGTCACACTGACATGATAAACAGCTCAGGGTTTTTTTGCTACCAATAAATGGGAATTTTGTCTCAGATATAGTTGCAGTACCTTTGGTATAAACATTCAATTTGTTTATTTAATAATGTTCTCTCCCGCTTTTCCAAGTTTAAAGTGACTTTTTGGGGTGGGAGAGGGCAGTCTGCATTTTGAGGATTTTTGCTCACAAAAACCAAAGCTCTGTAAGTATAGTTCTAATGGCTGATTGCTCCAGTGCTAATTCCATCACTGTGACATCCCATGCATGTATGAGATGCACAGAGCAGCCTGCAGGGTTATTCTAAAGGAAATCCTGGGAAGCCTGCAATTATTGCACAGATTGGGGTGATAGAAATGCAGCTTCTTTGTCCTTGCAAGTGTCTTTTGACACCAAAAAAAAAAAAAAAAATCACACAAAATGTTCCCATTTCACAAATGAGTCCTCCTGGCATTTTCTATTCGTTCCTGTAAAATTACTGACAACTCTACACATTTCTATAATATTACTTCAATCTGCATCACTAGGAAAACCTAAGAGCTTATTAAAGAGATTTATTCCTTCAGTCTTCAAGGTGTAAAGCCGTTTCTTACAAATGTGCCCCATCAGCTTGATGCATGTCTGTGGAGAGGAGACTCTGGCTGAGAAGGGGTTTTGAGTGAACTCTGCTCGCTGCATTCCCAGGGTGGTGAGCAGGAGGCACTGGGGCAATTCCCATCAGCAGCACGTTTGCCATTTAATTCCTTAACAAATGCAGAGGCTTTGGAGACACCTTGTAACTCCACAGAAAGCTGGGCACTCTCTCTGTGACAGTGCCATGCCATCCATCTGCTGTTGTCACTTCTGACCTGCACGTGCATCAATCCAGAAGCTGTCTCTGGTGGTGGCTGAAGCTTTGGCTTTTGTAGTTAACAACAGTCACCTCATTTTTGATTGCTTAGATTTCTCAGATTTTTTTTCTATTTAATTTAAAGATTAAAAAAAAAAAAAAAGAGATGGGAATATAATCAAGTAGAGCTTGTATTTCCAAGCAAGGACAGTCATTTCTCTTCCAGTAAGTGCAAGTCTCATTATATTGACAATGCCACTGAGAAATTAGTGGGGCTCAGCAGAAGGAATGTTAGCAATATTGGCCCTGAAATGGCACCTTGTTATGCACAGGAGAAATAGTAGTTTTGTGGAGTGGTTCTCGTCCTTCTGCTCTCACAGCAAAAGCAATGAAAAAAACCAGCACATATAGAAGCCAAGGACCTCTCAGCATTTTAGAATTTAATTATATTGTACATTTTTTGCTTTTTATTTGAAATTTAGAATGCATTCTGTATTGGCAGTCTGTGGAGAGCTAAAAAAAAAGTAATTTAACAGGCTGTAAAACCCGTTGTAGCTGGAGGTGCTGATTGTGGAAGGGCTCCAGTGCCCAGTCCCTGAGCAGAACTGCCCAGCAGGAAGTTTGTGTGTGTAACAGAGGCCTGAAACATGCTCCAGCATCTGTCCAGGAGCTGGGAATATCCTTAGCAGGCTGGAAATTTGTAACAGCAGCAAACCCAGGGCAGTCAGTTTGGGCTGCATGAGCTGCACTGTGCCCGGTGCTTCTGACAGGGAAGAGCTAAAAATATGTTCCCATTGCTAAATGGTTTAATCTTTTTTAATCAGTCTTGGAGTTCAGAAAGCAGAATGAGATTATCTTGACTATGTTGCCACCTAGAAATTTTCTCTCTGCAAACACTTTATCTTGTAGTATGTGTTGCCAGACAGGAGAGAGACCCTGGCTGCTGCCATCACTGCCCACCCTCAGCCTGGAGGAATCACAGGGGGAGAGTGAGTGTTGGTACATAGCACATAAATCTGTTTGTCAGCTCCGTGTCTGGACCCAATTTTGCCCCAGAAGTGCAAGTACATCCATGTGTGTTTGTGTGCAAGTGTGAGTACAGACATAGGTGCTTTGAATCCAAACTGCAGCTCTGCCATCCAGGTGGGTACTGTAGTTCACAGGGATGGTGGACAGTGAATACTCCCAGCCTGAGTGGAATTCATCCCAGCCTCACACCTTTGTGATTTCCTGACCCTGCTTGGACATCACAGCATTCCAGGGCAGGTTGAAAATTATCAAAAGATGAAGCGCTCTTTGACTTCACCTTAGCTCAGTGGTGCTGTGGGAAGAGGGAACAGCAGGGTCTGGGGGATACTCACTCCTGGCTCAGGTTTCCCTCAGTTTTCCCAGCTCTAACAACAGTGACAGCATTTTTAAAAGTAACAGCTTCTCTCTCTGCTAAAAAGCAAACTCTGCTCTGGTTGCGTCTCTTTTCTGGCCGTGCGGAGCTGTAACGTGAGGAAGCCCAGCCTGGGAAATAGACTGACTTGAGCTCCTTCCAAATAACGCAGGCAAAGCTGGTAGCGGCAACATGACACTGTCAACAAATTGACAATTCGCGTTCCCTCATGTGGTGTCAGGCAGGCGCTGCTGCGCTTCCCCGGCCTGGCTGCAGGCGGGTCCCGCTGGGCTGCGGCAGCATCGGGAGTTTCCCCGCTGGAAAAGCCGGCAGAGGCAGCTCCAGCCAAGCCCCGGACACCGAGAGGGGATTCTGTTTGCTCAGCTCACGGGGTCTTAGCTGAATATTGGTAGAATCTATAAAACAGCATCGTGTCTGAGTGCCTCAGTCATCCCCTGTGAAGCTGGTCAGAGAAGGAGGTGCGGAATGCCGCTGGAAGGGATGGATCCTTGCTCTGCTTTCCCCAAAGCTTTGGTGCTAGAAAGAGATCTTTTTGGTTGGGAAATGCCTGCATTTGGGACTTAAAGCCATGGTGGAGAGGTAAATCAGTCTCTCCTGGTGATAGTGGCAGAGCTGGGATTAAAAATGTGTCTCCAATCTTATTGTTAGAGCCTTTCCCCAAATTTTCTGAAGGATGTTAAGCTTTGCAGGGTTCTTATCTCCAAATTCAGTCTCAGGAGCTGCCCTCCTGTGTTTGAAGCAAGAGTGTGCCTTGATCATGTAACTCCTGTGAGCCCTTACACCCTGTTACAACTAAAAATGGGGATGTGGTTTGAAAGTGTCACCCCTAAAGGTGGGAAAATGCTTCTCCTGCAGGTGCTTGGTGTGACCCCAGGCTCCTCTGCCACCAGTGCACAGGGCAGGTTCTCCAGGGGATCTATGGTGGTTGCAGCCTCTTTTATGGATCTGTGAGTCCTGTAATGGAGCTTCAATTGGCTCCTGAATTGGGCAGTTTCATTTTCTAGTTTTTCAGAGTTACAGACTAGTCCCTTGCAGGTACCCATTTGATGCAGAGGCTGCTCCTCACTCCTGAAAGCCCAGCCAAATTCAGAACTCTAACTCAACATTTCAATTGTTAAAAAACTTGGCTTCTCCTTCTCTGCTGAGAAACAGATTTGTGCCATTACAGCTGTATCCATCATACCCCTTTCCCATTCATTTTCTGCCAATGCTTAACCTGAGGAGTTTGACGGAGGAAGTGAAACACAAGAGCAGTCACCAGTGGTGATGATCTGTCCCCAAAGCCTGATTCAGTGAATTGAACTCATCCATTCAGGGAACAGAAGCATTCAATAAGACATGTGGGCCCATCTTTTAAGGTATTTAGGTCCTTAACTATTAATGTTTCCAGTGTCTGCTAGGTGTTCAGGCACTTTCAAAAGCAGGATCTGCCTGGTCTGTGAAAAACTGCTTGCTCTGGAACATTCAAGCAAACTTTTGTGGAAAAGCTTACCTCTGCACTTACATTGTGATCAATGATGTGGGTTAGGATTAATTTCAACTAATTTTGGCCATGGAAAAATCAAGTGTCCCATTTAAGCTACTCACCTCAGCTATCTCTACAGCAAAGATGAATCAACCCACTTAATTTCAAAATCTACCTTTGGGACTGGGTGAATTTTCTTGCTACCCTAACTATAAGAAAACCTGGGAAAGCAGTTTAGGTAAACATCCAACTTTTAGGTGACTATAGTAAGGTGAAATAAATCCCTCTCACTGCAAATACTTTTAGGTAATGAATAATTTCAGAGTATTTTAATTTGCTTGCAGACACTTTAAGAACAGAAAATGAGGTAAAATTAGTCATGTGGTTAATTCATTATGTATAATTCCCCTAGCTGGAATCAGGGCAGAAGCCTGCCCAATAAGTCTAACCTCATGACTTCCACTGACATTTTTACAATTTGAAGAAAGCAGGAAGCTCCCCCAAACTGGCTTTTGAGCTAGTCCCATGAAGCCATTTCAAGTCCAAGATTAAAAGTTTTGATCTTGGATGAAGATTTGAACCAGAACTTTTGCTGTTTATGGCAATGGAGACACCCTTACTGTTAATGGATAATGTGAAATAATCAGAAAAGTATATCAAGAACAGACATCTGAAAACCCATCAATCCAGGACAGAGTCCTTATAAAACTTTCTAAATTATGTTGAAATAAATTTGTAAGACATAATCTTATCAAGAGTGAAGGAGGGGGAAGAAATCTTTTATTGCCAATCAAACTTCAACTTAGAGACAAGCAACCAGTCTTTTATTTTGGGAGGTGAAAATCACTCAAAAAATTTTGTATATGTACACAGCAATTATCTACAAAATGTGTTTTCTGAGCTTGGTATGACACAGCAGCACCTGTTGGTCTGTTGAAGGCATTGGTAGTGCTGCTTGCCCCAGACTCTGCCCCGCTTCCTGCACAGGCCCTTTGGGGATGCTGTGGGTGACTTTCATCCTTGCTGTACTGAACCACAGCTCCTGGTCCAGACATATCCCAAATGCAGAACTTGATGTTCAGGGGAGCCCAAATTCTGGCTGGATCCCACAGATGGCAGCTGGGATCCTCCTGCTTGTGCTGTTTTATTTTGTGGCACTGGTGACCCTTCTGTGTGTGGGCAGCCATCACCTTCCAGGGTGCTTAAAAATACACCACAAAACCTCTCTTGGTTTTGAACCTGTGTGTCTCCACTGATGAAGCACCCCCTTGGTCCCTGACCTGGGGTCAATGACTCTAAAGGACATTAACTATCATTGACTGAGAGATTTGCTAAAGGTCAGGGCTTGAATAATTCAAGCCCCATAAAGATTTCACTAAAGTTGAGACCCTCTGGGCAAATACCTAGCACACGTGGGCAGGGTGTCCATGTGTCCCTGACAAATGGGGATGTGCTGCTCACACAGGTGGAGGCTTGGCTGGGAGCTGGGTATCTCTGCTTTATGATCTTGCATGAGAAGTTCTGGGATGAAGTGAGTTGGCCAAAGACAGTGGCAAGAGAGAAGGAGAGTTTGTTTTGTTGGCAGAAACCTGTGTGCACTTTTTACACCCAGCTTGTGCAGCTGTTATCATCCCTGCCGTTCACAGAGTCCCATCTCTGATGAGCACCCTTTGGTTGGAGCCAGCAGCTGCAGTGATGGCCAGGCTGTTTCTTTCTGCACTAAGGAACTTCAGGATGTGTTTTTCCTGGTCCCAACAAAAACACATCCCCAAGATGCAACAGGATAATTCCACAGTTAGTGTTTAATTTGAATGCAGAGCATGCTTTAATGGGTGGGATGTTCTGGCTGGTGTCACCCTGTTCCTTTGAAAGGACCACAACAATGACTGGAGGGGGTATTTTGAGCTCTATACTGAAATCCAGACTGAAAATAGCATTGAGATGGAGCATGTGTGTCTCAGAAAAGCCTGTCACTTCACTGCTTAAGGAAAGACTGTTGAGTTTAGGGAGTTTCAGGCCAGGATTTAAACCTCCAGCAGATCTGGGTGACACCAAAACCACTCTCAATTATTGTATAACTCCTAACTGGGACTCCTGCTCTGGGTCACACCTCTCCCAGTGGTGCTGAGTCCTTGGGTCACCCTGGAGTTCAGGCAGCTGCACAGCCAGGGAAAAGGTGGAGATCCTGGAGCAAGGCAGGCAAAGACGATGCTGCCTCCTGAGCTGGAAAATCTTCACAGCAGCCTGTGCCTGCTCCAAAGGCTTCTCAAAATTTTGGAGAAAAATAAAATCCCTGGTTAGGACAGGTGTGTAAGCTTTACAGGCACCATGTCTTGCTGCAGGCACGCTCCTCCCCTCAGGTGTGGCATCTCTGTGTCCTGTCCCATGCAGGTAGGGCTGGGTCTGACAGACACAGCCTGGGACCAACATTTGGGACAGCATTTGTGCGAAAGCTGTGGGCTGGGATGTGTCTGAAGGTGAACCAGGTCTGTGCTGTCACATGCAGAGGTGAAATGTGTCAGTGCTTTACCTTTCTCTGGTGGATGTGACTGGTGAGAGGCTTTTCTGTGTCCGCTTCAGGCTTTTCTGGTTCACCATACGATACAAGCTCAGCCCAACAGTGCATGGAAACAGATCTACAGGCTTCAATGAGACTATTCCTATGAGTAACAGCTACTTAAATGAGTAATTGTTAGCAGTCTTTGTGTCTCTGTTATTTTAACTTTGAGTAATTCAGGAATGACTGTAGATGTATCCATATGATGACAGTTGTTGCAATGTTTTCACTCAAAGCTCTTCCGAAAAACAGGTGATGCTGTCTAAAAAGGGCATTTTATAAATGAACCAGAGAGTCATTTGAAATTGTGTTTCCTTTGTTTGCTGTTAATAACAAAAGCCTATCTCTTTATTTGAAATTTCTCCTTTCATTTTTTTTTTCCCCCTCTGCTGGAGCACAGAAAGGATTCACAGGGCTTTGTGCTGGGGCTGGGGCTGGAGCTGGCTCCAGCACCAGCTGGTCATAAAGCTACAAACATGGATCTGCACGCTTTAAAAATCAAGAGAATTGCCTAGACAATCATTGAAATGGCATTTGGTTCAATTCCATGTTAAAAAATTATTTTGAAAGTTTGACCTGGTGTTATAGGGACTTTTTTTTTCAGTTCTTCTAAGAGTAATCCCAGTTTACCATTTTTTCTTTTCTTTTCTTTTTTTTCCCCTTCAGGTTCAACCCCTTTTATCACACTAAAGTGCCAATCAATATTGTGAGATAGATGTTACATCTTAGGTTTTTATAACATTACTTGTCCCAGAAGGGATACTGTATCTTTAAGGAAATGGACCCGATATCCTGTTTCTGAAGGATTAAAACACTTTAAAGAGACAGAAGAGGCTGTAAACCCCTATCATATTCTTATTCTCTCTTCATTATCTTGTCCAGTATCTATCCCTGCTGAGTAAATCTGGTTGTGTGTTTCTCCAAAGTGGTCATAAGAAGAAATTTATTTACTTCTCTTTGCACTGGAGGGGCATTACTGGGTTTCAAGGCTCTCCGAAGTAATAAAGATTTTGCAGTGTGTGCAGAAGGAGCAGAAATTCAGAACTTCTTTTCCCCCTCTGAGGTCGTTTGGCCAGCCTAAAGGGGAGACACTTCTCATTTTCTGACAGGCTTTATTTCCGTAAGATTTTCCAATTAGCAGGAAAAGGTCACACTAATGTTAGTGCTGTGTGGAGGAAGGGGGATCCAACTATGCAAACAGAGATCTCCTTGAAAGGACAATGTAAAAATGCTGTGTTTTCCCTCATTTCTCCATGAAGGCAGCAAGGGGAGGGCTGTGGAAGGGGCACTGCCCGGGTGCTGTTTGCCGGATGGGAGGCAGGGCTCCCTCTGCCCCGGCATCAGCACTCTCACTCCGGTTCTGGACCTCGCTTTTCTCTGAAACAGCAAATTGCATTCACCCCCCCACCCCCCAGTCTGTGTGTTTGTCCACCTGGGTGGCAAACAGACAAACAGGCAGCAGGACAGGTTTCCACCCTGCCGGGCCGAGGGGCAAGAGCACAAGCACAGAGCGAGGTTTTCCTCTCGCTTGATGCCGGGGAGAAGTTGCGGGTGGGGTTTGCTTTGGATGGTTGGTTTGGGGATTTTTAATCGTGCTGGGCTGAAAACAAACAACGCTGACTGCGGGCTTTCCCCGCTCCCTGCTCTCTGAGCCCTGCTAGAAGCATCTCTGTAGCTCTCCCAGCAGCTTTTGTTGCTCCATGCCGGCCGTGTGTGTCCCCACGCACGTGCCAAGAGCACAGGAACTTTTTCCAGCGAGGTGAAGAGCCGGGAGGTGTCAGGACTTGCTCACACTCAGCTTTCAAAGAAGCCTCACATTCTTCCTCTTCTCAGGCAAGCATCTGTCTCTATTTTTACAGCCCGGCAACAGCCGTGGCCCCAGCTTGTGCCCCTTTCTCCACGGAGGGGCCGTAGCATTTAAATTTGGCTGCGGGCATGGGGAGAGGCAGGTGCACAAGTCTGGAATCTCTCTGCAGGCATTGAAGTGGTCCAGCTCCTCCCCAGCATATTTCCTCCTTAAACACATAACTGGCTTTGCAGCCAGGGAGCTGGAAACCATCTCAGGAGTCAGTTTGGGCTGGAAGGTGTGATATTGGGGCAAAGGGAGCAGAATTCCTGGTGACGCTCCTGGGCAGACCATTGATGCCAGGAGAGGTCATGGGAGATAAGAAATCTGTTAATTTTAAGCTGGAACTTGCTGAACAGCGCACATGCACACTTACACGTGTGCATGTATGTGTGTGTGCATACATATATATATATATAGCCACCAGAGAATTATTTCACAGGAAATTAAATATTTGCAGCTCTCCCACACCATTTCATATCTTGCCAATTCCCATAACCCCCTTTTCAGATCACCAATCCCTGCTGGAGCCCAGAAACTGTCTATCATAACCAGAAGTTTATACACTGGGAAACATTTCTGCACCAAATCCTTCACTGGAGTAAGTTGGCAGGGTGCCACCAAAGTCAGAGCAGTCGCAGTGATTTACACCAGCTGCGGATCCAGCCCAGAGAAATGTGAACAACTCCGTGAGCTTTGTGCATCAGGGAGTTACACAGCGAGTCCCTGAGATAGTAAAAGCTAAAATATCCTGATCTCCCAAGGAGCTGATCTGAATGGTATTTTTTTCATCCGCATTAAGCGCCAGGCTTAGGCTGCACCATGGAAATCATCCCTTCCTTTTTGTTGGAAAGTGATGTTTTATCTTTGCTGAGTTTCCACTCTGACATTTATACCGAATGACAATTAACTTTCCTTTCCCATTAATCAAAAGTGATTCTCTTTGTGACAGTGTTTGGCGCTGGTGGGCTTGTGTGGAGCTCTGCAACCCTTCACGCGGAGGCATTCTGCGTTTGTGCAGGGGGACAGAGATCTCCCCTGGGATGTCCCCACGAGAAAAGCCACTGCAGGAGGGCAGTTTGTGCTGCTGGGTGAGACATGGGAGCACAGGGAGCAGGACTTGAGCTGGGTGGGAGCGTGGGGAAGGCTGGTGGCTGCCCAGGAGAGGGGAAATCCAGCGCTGCTGGCTCTCCAGTGAGCAGGGAGACAAAGCACAGCCCCCTTCGCTGCCCTCCCCTTTCCCAGCAGAGCAGCTGCCAGGCGTTTTCCCCACCTGCACCTTCCCCTTGTTCAGGTCCCTGCTGGGTCCCTCTTCCAGCCCTCTCCTCAGGGAACAGCCAGCTTTGGTCCTAGTCACAGGAATCTGGGCAATAAATCCCTTTTGCTTGTGATTTGCAGGGTCTGATGCTCCTCAGATCCCCTGCAGAAACACAAGGTGATCTCTTGCTGGTGCTGGAGTGGGTGGCAGTGTTCCCATTTGCTTTAGTGGCACAGGATCAGACTTCACAGGGGATTTCAGGCAAACTATTTCAGCTGGGAGTTAATCAGGGTCATATTTAGAGGAGAAAAAAATTGATAATTTTTCTTTTCTGTTTAAATATAAAGCAGCAATGTTGCTTGATTTTTTAAGTAGATGTGAAAGAGAGAAAAGGCGAGAAACCTCTTTTTTAAATTGATTTTACACAATGTCCCAGTGTATGATGCATCAGAGAAACCAAGAAAATTGCATAAATGTTTGTTTTAACCTTAGAAATATAAATTAACTTTTGTAATAGCCCTCAAAATAGCCCTGTCTGCTTTAGCACAGTTTGGAGAGGCGTAAGCTGACGTGCAGGGATGCTCCATGAGTCACTAACTGAGTCAAGTGCAGAACCTCAAACCCTCATTACCAGAGTTGCCTGTAGGTTTGTTTGTGTCTTGAGGTAAATTGAAAACCTGCAAAAAAACACACAAAAGTGCTTGTGATCAGTGAGGCTGAGATTACTGTTCTGATTTCAATATTCTGTTCATATGCCGGCATTCATCCATCAGCTTATGGTGGAGGTGAAAAGGTAATGTCCTCCAAAGGGGAGCCACCCTCCAAAAACATCTACATTCTCACTGATCCAATAAATCAGGAACTTAAACCCCAAAGGTGTTTGCCTAGGGAATACATTCTCAGGGACTGGCACCTGCTCTTGATCTTGGTTTGCAAATTTTTCCTGCTTACCTTTCATGTACATCAGCTGCACGCTGGCAACGCTTGGTTTGCAGGGATGTTCAGGAAAATGAATGTGGGGTGAAGAGCTGGAATTCGTTGTGTGGCTGGGGTGATTTGTGATAAGTGGCTGTGCTTTGGAGTTAGATAAATTTAATAAACACTCAGGGGATATAAAATAAATTAATCCCTACTGTTTATAGGATAAGACATGGTGTTTAATAACATTGATGCTGTTGTACAGAGTACGTCAAGAGCACGTCAATGTTCTGGTTTTATCCAGACCATAGGTATTAGGAGCACACATTTAGCACCAGATGCAGCTGTAGGGCGACCCCAAGCCATAATAACTGAATGCCATTCAGCCCTCAGATGGCTGGATCTGGCAGCCAGTCCCTGGTGGAACTAGTGCCTTCCTGAGCTCTCAGGCATGAGTTTGCATTTTCGTTTTCCTCTCCAAAATTCAGCTGTTTGTAAAGTTTAAACCTTGGCTTGTCCACCTGCCCAGCTGGCTCAGGCCACGGCTGCCCTGCAGGGCACAGCCAGAGCCCCACGCTGAGCCACATCCAACCAGGGCTCCAGGGGACATTGCTGTTTAGCTGAGCTGGGGGTTAATCAAAACAAGGCCACACCAGATGCAGAAACCTGCTGGAGAACCTGGATTCTTTCAGAGATTTGACAGCTTGCAGGGCTGTGAGAATCCCTCTGCTGCAGGAGTACCCCAGCCCTCTTTCCCTGTGTGCAGGGCAGGTTCAAAAATGCATCTGACATCTTCAAGTTGTTAAATCCATGCAATGATGGATTTTTAATACTTTGCTTTTTAATACAAGTCAATATTTTAAAGACGGTTTTTCAGAATTCAAAGAACACATAAAAAACAATGGAGGGCATATGTGTAACAACATTTAAAAAATCAAGCAGATAATTCCTACTAGATAACTCAGCATTACTGGTACCACTTTGAGTACACAATATTGACAGCCACTTTGCAAATAATTGACTTATCTGACCAAATATGAGAAAGAAATGCAGCTAAGAAAAAGTATTTCTTGCTGTTATAATACATGCAAACAAGCAGAAAGAGATTTGCATTGAGTTGGCATTAGTTTTGTTAGGGCTGCCAAAACTGTGGCTCTCTGCAAGTGATATGTTTCACATTGCAGCATTCCTCTCAAAACTTGCAGAACTAAATAAATAATGGCACCGTGGATGAAACTGGAGAAAAATGAGCAATGCTCAAGCCAGGTGCCTAGAATTTCTATCCAGGCTGCCAGATTTTCAACAAATTAAACTTTTCAGATCCAATTCTCTAGTCTTTATGAAATTTTGATGCTAATAAAGCTTTGAATGGAATGAAATTTTTGTCTTAACAGAGTGCCAGGGACTTTGAATATAGCATCTCAGCCAGCACCTGTCAAAACCAGTGGAGAGACTACTGCTGATTTTTATAAGCACTGATGAGACCAATCTTGAGACCTTTTTGTTCCCTGCTCCCTGTTTGGTGGATCTGATTGCTCAATGTCCCTCCTGTCAGTGCTGGGTCTTTGTCAGCAGCTGACCATGCTTACCATAGTTTTTGAGAAGGTTTCTTCTGTTTCTGACTGTATTTCTTCTTGTGAAACTTGTCATTTAACCTTTAATTATACTAGTGCAATTATAACAGTTTACTTATAATTATATAATGATAAATATAATAGGGTTTTCTCATTGGCCTTATTTGCAGTTAAAAACTGACTGCAGATAAAAACCTGCATATATATGTTGTAGTGAAATTTTAAATCTTACCTAATTTTAGACACCTGCCTAAATTTCTTTAATGAATAAGAATAAGTTCAGATAAAACAAGAATATACTTGCAGCCAGTCTTCTACCTACGTGTACTGAAATCAGGGCGAAGTAGGTGAGCAGGCAGGAAACACATCTCTTCACAAAACAACTCCAAACTCTTCAAAGAGGCTCAGAAGGAACTTCCAGCTTTGCACAGTCTCTGTCTGTGGCTCAGTGACCTCCTGGCAGCAGCAGCCCACTCACTAAGTGCTGCTCTTGGCTGGAGTTCTCCTTGGTAATTTGGTAGATTGGATGAACAGGCATTTCAGTGACACAGACTAGATCTCCATGCCCCAGCCCATCAGATCCAATCCTCCATGCACGCTGGCTGCTGCTTTCATGGGAAGGTTAGTGCATGGTAACTTCTAAAACTGAAGAGCTGGCTGAGTAACAGCAGCTGGATCTTGGCCTCAAGAGAAGGGATTGCTTTGTTGCATGCAGAGCCAGCATGATGGTGACTCTTCATAATCTGAGTCAGTCACTCCTCGGAAGACACTTGAAGAAATCTCACCTGAGCCATCACAGCAATCCCAGCAGAGCATGTTCTAAGTTGCCATGTAACCTTTGTTTTGTTATTGGGCTTGTGTGACTGGACAGATTCAGGAGCTGCAAAATTCACTTCCAGGTGCCTGAGCTCAGAAAGTTTGCTCAGTCCTTTCCAGATAGAAAACTTTTCCAGACTGCCTTTCAAACTTAATGAAACTTTGGTCTACAAAGCTAAATATTGTGAGATATATATTTTGAACTATGGGCTCCTGTGATGGAAACTGAAAATCTGAATTAAATTGGCTTAGAACAAAGGGTAAGTAGCAGAGGAGATCTGAGCCCAGGTGCATGCAGAAGAGGAGTTGCTTGAAGGCACCATGAGCAGTTAGCTGGAGTTTCACCTAGAAGAAGATAAAGAAAATAGAGAAGGTTTTCACCCTTTGATGTCTCTAAGGTGCAGGTGCCTTACTGAGAGTTTCAGGGATGCTCCTTATCCCCAGTGTTGACAAGAAAGTATTTTGTGTCTTTCCCTGGAAAGTAAAGATATTTGATCCTATAGCCTATTCCTTGGTTTTCTCTCTTCAGCCACTGATCTGCAGGAGGAGTTGTTTCCAGGGGCTTTGATTTTGGGTAATGAATCATGAATTCTTCTGCACAGAGAAGCCACCTAGCAAGGCCCATGTGTGCTGGGCTAGTCCAGGATGTGACGTAAAATTTGCCTCCTCGAGATATGGGCTGCTTTCCTCCAGATCAATCTGGCCTGCCTACACACCAGAGAAACTTTCAACCACACTTTGGTACACCATGTAGTAAAGAGCTCTTCTCTGAAGAGAAGGAAACAGTTGTTTGTGACTTGATGGATTTATCAAGGGCAATTTGAAAAATGACAATCAGATTAACCTCCTCAAAATCCAGGCAAAGAGAGGTCCTGCCTCTGCTAAAGTGTTCAGTCTTCCAGGAAGGAGAAAGAGCAGAACTGGAGAGGGCTAGGAAGAGTTAGATCAGAAAATTATTTTAGTGCCTGGAGAGCTCAGGAGCTTTCAGGCTCACAGCTATGGCCTTAAGCATTTCATTTGCTAGTCAGGTACCCAGATCCTCTTTTTGGGACTGGTTCTTCCTAAATTAAGGGTCAAAGTCCTGTAATATAAATAAATAATAAAATTAATAAAAAATAATAAAATTCAGCATTAAAATTGCCACTGGGAAAGCCAATAAAAGAAAAAGCCACCAACCATGTAATGGCTACTTTTAACCACTTAACATACAGTTTAAATCTCTAAAGAGGAATAATAATACATTTATTTCTGAAGTACCTGAAGTTGCCAAAGGCACTCAGGGTGCTCTGCGATATAAAACCGTTTCTAAAAATAAATTAGCACATTATAAAAACGCTCTGTGTAGTGAATGTACTTAGCGAGCAGGTGAAACGTTTCTGACAGAACATGTTTCTCTTGGAAGGGGCTGGTCCACTTGAACTGGATCAAGGGGATTTCTAGCATGAAGTTAGTCAGGCATTTCTGGATTAAAAAAAAAATAAATAAATTCTGGTGGTGCCAGCTGTGGGGCTGGAATGAAAGGCAGGTGGTTGGTGTTGTTGGGGATGGAGCCCCTTGGTTAAGGTTCTGTAATGCCAGGGGTGTAATGCCAAGGATGCAATGCCAGGGATGCCCGTGTGAGCCTCGGCCGCTCCACAGCCCGGTGCCATGCTGAGAGAAAAGCCCTCCTGGGCTAGGGAAGCCACCCAGCCCTAGGAGCAGGCATAGAACCGGTCCCTTTGCCAGCTGCAGCTCCCGGCAATGCGGGAGGGGAGCAGGGACAGAGCGCCGGGGGTGCCCCGCAGGCAGCGGCCCCGGGACAGCGCATCCCTCCCTCCGCAGCCACCACCGCGAAAAAAACAAAGCCAGGAGGATGATCCCGAGCTGTGGAAAGGGGAGAAGAGCAGGAGGGCTCGCTGTTATTTGCGCTGGCTCCGTTCGCACCGAAGTTCCACCCCCGGCGGCGGCGCTGGCCGGGGATCGCTGCGAGCATCTCCCGCATCCCGGGCGCGGGGAGGCAGCGAGAGCCGCGGGTCCGGCTCCCAGAGCGGCTCCTTCGGAAAGGAGCTGCTGGAAAGGGCCTGGGAGGGAGCTGTGCTGCGCTTTCATCTGTGTCCCAGGGCCTAATTGAGTTGAATACAAATATAAACTTATAACAGACGCTTCAGTCGCTCTCTTTAGCTCCTCTCACAAAAAGCCGGTTTAATGATCTTTCTGAAGGCTGTTTCACTGAGGCAGCAGAAAGGCAGCAGCTTTACATCATTACTGAATAGTGCATAAAGGAATTATTTAGCAAGATGTTCTGTTTGTTAATAGACCCAAATCACAGTTTCTTTTACCAAATACTGCTTTTATTTGAGGTCTTTGAATGAATTTCATTCAAACAATGCTAACATCTGATGATAAAAACCACTAATGAGAGGAAAATCATCCGCAGTTTTGATCTAGAGCTCTCATTAATTCCAAACTTTGCTTTTAGTTCGTTTTGCTGATCAAATCATTAGAACAGTTTTTATTACCACTTTGGCTCCCTCCAGAGACAGTCAGCTTTCCACAAGCTTAAACTCAGTTCTCTTTGTTTTCCTTATTCTGAATGCCATCACTCAAATAGAAGAAAGTGGTCCAGAAGGAAACTTTACCCAATGCCCAGGGAAGAGACCCACAAATCCAGACTCAATAAACATGGGGACAGAATTTGGTTATTTTCTGTTTAGGTCTTGGACCATATACCACTACTGATATGGTTTTTGTTTATGGAAGAATATTTTCCCCGATAAAATATAAAAAATAATTCTTTGTCTAGGGACATTCAGCTCTGCCCTATGGAAGTTTTTGCTCAATATGTGATGATTTCCATACTTGTTTACCCTGCTCTTTATACCTATTAAACTTACTGTGCTGCCTTGTAAATTGTTATTAATTGCTGTATAATTTTCTGCAGTAGTACAAAGCTGCAAGCTGTGGCTTTTTTCTTTCTTTTTTTCTTTTTGTTTATTTTTTTAATAAGATAAAAGCCTCAGATTGCAAAAATTGCAAACTTTGAAAATCTCTGGAAGGTTTTGCAGTGTTCTCCTCACACCCCTATCCAGGAGCTTGAAGACGGATTGAGGCACCGGTGCATTGCACCAAATAAATGCTGACAATATCCAATGGTGACACCATTCCCTACCCAAATATTATCCAAATATTGTGCATGAATCCTTGCATCCTTTTCCCTTGCACAGTCAGAATTGTTAAGACATCCCTGAGAACTCAAGAGCACTTGGAAAAAACAGCAAAATATGGAAAGGCAAATCAGCAAGGAGGGTTAAAAGACCTCCTGCCCTCCACCCTGGGCTCCACCATGGCGCAGTGGAACATGGGTCAGGCATTCAAAATGACTCCCCAAAACATTTGCCCTCTTACATTGCCCCTGCCCTGGAGGGTGGAGGCCAGGCCATTGTAGTACTTGAAATTTATGAAGATTTATGAAGAAGGCAGACAACAGTTCTGTGTTAGGAGACAATTCAAGCTACATTAATGGCAAGAAATACAGAAAGTCATAAATGTAAGGGATAGAAGTGAAGGGGTTTGCATGCTTGCATTGTAAACTAATTCACATTGCCTTCCACTGCCTCACCAGCTGATTTTTTCCCCTTTAATTTAGAATCTGCTTATTATGTTGATATCAATATAGATGTAGAACAATGAACAAAAGGCTGTATTTAAGACAAATGGGGAAAATTTATAGTGTTGCAAAATCAGCTTTTGCTGGTGGTTCTCAACATTCCCTTTCCCAGATATTTCTGCATGAGTTAAGCAAAATTAATTATTGTCTTAACCATAGAGTGCCTTTTAGATATATGTGGTTTGCACCATAAGCAAGTAAACGTCCTGAGATCTGAAGAGAAGAGGAAAATAAAAGCAAAGTTGAACCTCTCAGAGTTCAGCTGTGTGTTTGAGAGGTAGCCTGGGGTAGGAGCTCATTTCCAGGGACTGTCCTGACTCGTGGGGTTAACAGGGAAGACAAAATTCCCAGTGCTGTGACTCCAGCATTTGTTCTTCTTTTGGCACCTTCCATCTGAGTAACTGCTGCTCAACTTGTTCAAGAATGACCCTGGCTGTGCTGAGCTGTTTGAGGAGCATAACCCTGTGGATAATTTTCCCCCTCAAATTCTAGAGTTTGTGGGCCAGGTTCTCTTCATACCACAGATTTTCTGCAGTGAGAGGAGGCTCCTGTAAGAACAGATGAGGTTTTTTGGATGCTCTTGTTGGAAAACCCATTGTTCCCAGCAATCATAGGTCTTTAACCTCAGTACCTAATGTGAAAGATTTTTGCAAAACCAAGATTATTTGGCTGGTGGGTCTAACACTTTGTACTCTTGATCACCTTCTTGGAGGCTATGACCTCTTCTTTCAGTGTCCTACATCACTCTAAGTGAACTTCTCTTCTGCAGAAGACCCTCACAAGGCCCTGTGAGCAACTGCAGTGAGCTTGAGATCTGTGTGAAGGGTTTAAGGGGAGTTAAGTCATGCACAGACTAACTTGAAGTGAGACATCTTCACTGGTGGGAATTTCATCCTACCCAAATTCCTTGCGCTGGCAGATTTGCAAAGCCTAGCCTTTAAGGTCAGTCTAAGTTTTGTGTATATTCTAGCTGAAGAGAGGAAGAAAAGCTCTCCTTTAACCTAGTTTACTGCAAAGTTTTGTACATTAAAAAAATAGTAAAAATCTTCTTCATAAAAATTTTTAATTAAAAAAAATAACTTCTGCAGGGAAGTGAGGCACAAGTTGGGCAGCAGGGGAGGTGAGTGCACTCCCATCCCAAAGCTGCCCTAGCACAGAGGTGGGAGCTTGGCACAGCCCAGCTCAAGTGTGCCCTGCTCCGCTCTTCAGGCTGTTGCTTTGTGTTTGTGTTTGTTAGAACATGGGTAAAGCTAAAGCAAACACTGTTGCTCACTGGAGACTGATAAGGGAGAGGTCACCTCTAGTAATATGTAGTGGAATTATTCTCCACAGAGCTCAATTTTAATTACATACTGGTTTAAGAGTATTACCAGCACAAAACCCTGCTACCTGTTTATGCTTCCAAAACCTAATGGAGTTGTATTGAATAGCTGAAAGGCCCCCAAATCACACTGACAACTTGTCTTCTAAGCTCTGTTATGTTTTGTCTTAGCACAAGTGCCAGTGCTAAAGATTATTGATGCAACTGCTTGCTTTTAGATGCTGAATCACATTAGCCTCCCTCCTGCCCTCCTATTTCATTAAGAATCTGGCTGCAGATCAAAAAATGTAATGCCTTCTTCATGTAGGGCCCCATAACTTTCACAAGCCCTAAGAAAACAACTGGCAGTGCATTTATTTCCCTCTTGTTTTTTTCTTTCCCCTGTTCACTTGTTAGCTTTTGTTCTGTTCCTCTTTCACTCTTTTTTTTCATTCTTTCTCTTTCATCCACTGTCTTTACTTCATTCTCATGCTTTCTCTTCCCCTTCCATTCTTCTTATCTCTCTTTCTCTTTTTCCTCAACCACTTTTTTTCTCATGGAGTGGTGAGAGAGAAACATAAGAGTAGGAGGAGGGCAAGAGGTCAGCATGTGAGGAATTCTAGTGCAGTAGACAAAGCCAAAACAATAATGTATGTTCATATTTTGCATCTAACATTTTATTATATCTGCTCTGAATAGAGTAATTATAACAAGTTATTTTTTTTTTTTCCATAAGCTATTTTTTTTTCATTGCTGCTGTCTTTGTTTCAATTTGAACAAGTCAGTACTCTCTCAACTTAGTTTCATTCCGAAGAAAAAATATTTTCATGTATGGAAGGATCTCCCAAAAGCTCTGGTGGAGCAAAGAGCAGAGTGTGACCTTGCTAGAAGCAGTGGGACTCTTGCCAGGGGTTTCCATGGGATCAGGATTCACCCCTCGATTCTGTAGTCCAGCCAGGGAATTGGGTCCATCTGGAATTCCAGGCAGGGATTTGGGTCCCTCTGGAATTCCAGCCAGGGAATTGGGTCTATGTGGAATTCCAGCCAGGAAATTGGGTCCCTCTAGAATTCCAACCAAGGATTTGAGTCCCTCTGGAATTCCAGACAGGGATTTGGGTCCCTCTAGAATTCGAGCCAGGGAATTGGGTCCCTTTGGAACTCCAGCCAGGGAATTGGGTCTATGTGGAATTCCAACCAGGGATTTGAGTCCCTCTGGAATTCCAGCCAGGGAATTGGGTCCCTCTGGAAGTCCAGCCAGGGAATTGTGTCCATTTGGAATTCCAGCCAGGGAATTTGGTCCCTCTGGTCTCTGGGTGCTCCAGGAGATGTCCAGAGCTCAACTCTGATCCTCACAACAGGTTCAGCTTTTAGCCCCAGATGTGAAATGCTGCAGGACTGTGAGAAATGAGAGTTTGTCCAGTTATGTGAGGAAAATAATTGCTGTGGAATCATAGAATGTTGTGAGTTGGAAGTTTCCAAAATATGACTGTGTACCCTGCCCTCATGTACCTGAGACAAACAGATGTGTCCACATGGGTGCACAGGCAGGACCTCTACCAATAACCAATACAGGGACCTTTATGCCTTCTTTAATTGACTTTATGCCCAAATTTCTCCTGCTTGGACATCCAACAGCTTTCCCTGAAATAGGGAAAAAAACCACCCTTCTAAGTTTCCTAGAGACATAGTTTTAAGCTCTTGTTTTAATAGACTGACACATCATTTTTGACAAGGTCTGGAAATCAATATTTCTCCCCAAACAGAGGCACTTGCGTATTCTTGCTGTATGTTTTCTTCCCCCCAGCATGTCTGTGTGTTTCCAGTCAGAAACAGAAAGCAGCCCTGCATTTATCATTTCACCCACAGTGGTGTTCAGAGCTAAAACAAATCAAAATCTTTGCTGAAGAAAAGTCTTGCAGACACATTACACCCATGCTAATATCTTGATTTGTGACTTGCTGATTTTAAGGAACATGTTTGTTTATTTTTTGACTTATTTAGTGCTAGACAGCCCAAGGCATTTATTGGTATAACTTTTAAAGTTGCTTCATTTGGAACAAGTTTCACGTAAAGATCATATTAATTAGGTCCTACGCCTAAAGTTCATCTTAATTAGCATTGTTTCTTTCCCTGAGGTTCTAGTAATTTGTTAGAATTCAAGGTGGATATTCTGGGGCCTTACAGGGGGATAATTAGTCAACAGTTCCTATTTCCACTGCCTCTAAAGTGAGCAGGATTAGGCCTGCAAACCACGGAGTGTGACTCGATCCAACCATGGCAATACCATTAAACATTTTAATAAATCTCCCTCACAGAAATACCCATAAATGCACACATGCATGTGCATATCCAATCCCATTTATTCTGAATAAGGAGAATAACTCTGCTGTGGCAGTTGTCTCTCATGTACCATTTATTTTACCCATGTAAATTAATTTAGTTGTTTTTCATAACCATTCACATATTCCACTTCATTTCACAACTAATTTCTGGGACTGGTTTGATAGTCAGCTATTATCTTTTTGGAAATATGTACCTCCTTCTAATTTCTTGTTGCCATAACTGAGCAGTTCCTTGCTTCTTTATGTAATATTAAAACAAGTCCTATGTCCTTAAATAGGAATAGCAATAAAATAGGAAATTTTAGAGGGCAAAAATGCTTCAGACTGAAGTTGTATGAGGTCTGTGGGAGACCTGTATGAGATGTTATCATGGTTTTTGGAATTTATTTTTGCTGAGTGGGGAAAATTAGCTGAAACCCTGTAAGAGTAGTGTATGAAAACATTTTATATGACAAAGCACAGCCAGTTAATGCTGCAACACATGGCATCATATCTTCCCTAGAATAATCTTGAATAATTTCCAGACCAATGTAGTACTGGACTGTATAGAAAATATTAGGATTTTGTATGAATATATGAAAAGCATCACTAACTGTTACAAGTGCAGCAGCACCAGAGCCTTTGGACAGATTTCTCCAAGTGTCAGAGTATTTAATGCAGGTGGATGCACAGGTGACTTTCCAAAAGCACTGAAGAAGTTTGATAGACTAAGTGGCTTTGGCAGATCTAGATGCATTCTAGACACTCTCACAGAGCTGGACCTTGACTGCAGGTATGTGAAGTGCACTGTGTAA
Organism: Melozone crissalis; assembly: GCF_028551555.1. NCBI lineage: Eukaryota > Metazoa > Chordata > Aves > Passeriformes > Passerellidae > Melozone > Melozone crissalis. The sequence continues at coordinate 5,784,386 of NW_026535785.1, forward strand.
GAAAGGTCTCAGTCTTGGTTTAGGTTTTTTGGTTCTTTTTTTCATAACTTGTTTTAACATGAATTTTGTATCTTTTCCTTAGATACAAGGAAAGTATCTCCTTAGTGCCTGGTAGGCACTTAGCAGAAAGCTGCTGATTTTCCTAGGCTCATTTCCAAATACCTGAGTTGTGCATCTCAGAGGAATTGAGGTGTCAGGCTGAGCTGTGCACACAGGTGCCTCAGTCAGATTTGGTTTTGTCAGGTATGGCTGCTGGGAGAGGTCAGATTCGGGATGACAGAATGAGACCAGCCGAGGGAGGCTGCTCTGTGTGTGTGTGCCCGTGCTGCAGCAGGGCTGTCCTGGCACACCTGGGGCTGTGCCCTGCATTGCTCTGTGCCCGAGCTGCAGCAGGGCTGTCCTGGCACACCTGGGGCTGTGCCCTGCATTGCTCTGTGCCCGTGCTGCAGCAGGGCTGTCCTGGCACACCTGGGGCTGTGCCCTGCATTGCTCTGTGCCCGAGCTGCAGCAGGGCTGTCCTGGGGCTGTGCCCTGCATTGCTCTGTGCCCGTGCTGCAGCCACAGCCACAGCCAGGCTGAGAGCAATGAGCTCCATACTGACCACACCAACCACAACAACCATGCTGACCACACTGACCATGCTGACCACAGCAACCACACTGACCCTACTGACCCTACTGACCACACTGACGACAACAACCACAGCAACCACACTGACCACAGCAGCCACATTGACCACAACAACCCCACTGACAACACTGACCACACCAACCACACTGACCAGAGAAACCACACTGACCCCACTGACCCCACTGATCACAATACCCCACTGATCACAACACCCACACTAACTGCACTGACCCCACTGACCATGCTGATCACACTGACCAGAATAACCACACTGGCCACACTGACCATGCTGACCACACCAACCATACCAACCACACTGACCAGAGCAACCACACTGACCCCACTGATCACAATACCCCACTGACCAAAACAGCCACACCACACTGACCCCGCTGACCATGCTGACCACACTGACCAGAATAACCACACTGGCCACACCAACCACACTGACCATACCAACCACACTGACCACAATAACCATGCTGACCACAATAACCACACTGACCACACTGACCACAATAACCATGCTGACCACACTGACCACAATAACCATGCTGAACACGCTGATAACACTGACCACAACAACAAAATTTTTGGCTAGGAAATGTAGAAGTCAATGGAATTGTAGCCATTTGTTCCAGCAGAGAATTTGTGCTATAGCAGTTTTCCAGGAGCCTAAAGTGAAATGTATTGCACAGCAACACTAAAACACTGACCACAACAACCACACTGACCACACCAACCACACTGACTATGCTGACCACATAACTGACCACACAAATAAGTATAGTAAAGGTGCAAATCTAAACACAATTTATTAATTTTTATTCTCAAGTTTAAATAGACTTGTACAGGTGTATAGCAATAGGACAGCACAGAATGCTAAGTGTGAAACCTCTGGGCTGATGTACGGTATGAGATCCCTGTGCAGACTCACTTTTGTGCTTTTGAGTAGGAAAATTAAGGCACAGGATAGGCTGAGAGAGTGCCTTTCTCCTCTGGTCAGCACAGAATTATAATTTCTCTCACTATGATGCATTTAGCTCTTTAGTTTATTGTGTTGAATCAGAAGAAAATTATGTGTTTAATTTAGTGACAAAAATCACTTAATCATTTCTTAAATATAAATGGTATTGAGGTGCAAAAGTGAAACCTAGGTGTATTATTTTCCCCATTACACAATCTGAAAAGTCTCTTGACCATGGTTAAAATATCTGAACTGTTTAGTGGAGCTTGGCACACATTTGAAAGAGAAGTAGGGGTGGCATTGATCCTGCTGTTTCCCATCAAAGGCCAGGAAAGGTGGAGAAGGGTACAGCTGGTGCAGTTTCACCCTGTGAATTCACTGTTCACACCTCCTGGACTCTGCCCAAATCCTGGGGGAAAACCCAAGCTGGGAAAGCTGGGTTTGGCCATTGAAAACCAAACTACAGCATGACTTTCCATTCCCAGTGCTGGAAGTAGGTGTGGGGTACCTCCTGTGCTCCTCACCATGGGGAATAGTTACAGATATTTCTGACCCTACCAGCCTGTTAGGGGGTGTTTTCTGTTTGCTGAGGTGCTGTGACTTGTCAATTCTACTTGTCAAATAAAATAAACCAGGATTTTGTGAAGACATTGGGCCAGAAAGCTTCTGAGGTACTTTAAAGATTGCAAAGCACTTGCCACCACTGACAATAAGAAGCTGGATAGTTATCCTCAGCTTTCATGGGGTTTTTTTCCTGTTTTAAACCGTGATTTTCAGATGAATTTTTGCTTCCCATAGTGCTTCATGGTAATCTATTCATGTGATGCTGGCTCAAGACACTCTAGAAATAATTTATTCCCAGACATATTAATTTAAGTCTGTCTCTGCATTTTACCTCACTAAAGCACAATCTAGGCATGTTCTCTATGAGGTTCTGGAGAAAGAAAAAGATTTTCTGGCAGAGAGATTTGGACCCTTTCAGTAGAATTGCACTTAAACACATAATATGGATTTCAGACTTGCAGACTTCAAAGGGTGGAAATAATCAATTTGCATGACAAGATGAAGCCCTGGAACTGGGAGCTGGTGCATGGCTCCAACATGAGCAGAGCTTCTGTCTCCTGTAGCCTAGCAGGCATCCCTGGATAGAAATGGAGAGGAAAATTTTTGGCTAGGAAATGTAGAAGTCAATGGAATTGTAGCCATTTGTTCCAGCAGAGAATTTGTGCTATAGCAGTTTTCCAGAAGCCTGAAGTGAAATGTATTGCACTAAAATAAATATCCTAGGGTAAAGGTGGACAGAAGAAAAGTGACAATCTTGTCATCCCACTTTAACTGAAAATGACAACGCTGTCATTTCATTTCATCTGTTTACTAATTCCTTCCTTGAGCATGGCTTTGTTCTGCAGAGACTTCTCCAAAGAAAGCAATATCCCCAGAAAAAATTATCTTCTGTTTACTTCCTTTTTCTTGTCTTGGTAATACAAATTTTAAGTCTTAAAAATTTTTGGATGGTGTTGAACTTGTCAATGTGGTATTTGAAGATATAGCAAGAGCAATGGGACTGAGCATTCAGGAAATGTTGCCTGAATGAAGGGCAGGAGATGCTCTGTAACTGAGGGCTCTCCAGGTTGGTTCAGCTTCCCAAGGAAAATGATGGAAAAAACATCACTGGTCACAACTTCCAGTCAAACTGGACAAAACTTTTGAAAATGTATTTGAGGGGTGAAAGTTTTCCAAAAGGATGTGGGGGCTAGATGATTACCAGGTCCTCAAAGTGACCTGGCCAGGCTGTCAGAGCCAGCCTTGCACCTGCTGGGGCAGCACAGGCTGTGCTCAGGGCCTCTCACCCTCTTTGCTGCATGAGGAGGGAGTTACAGCATTTTTCTGGGTTTTGCTTGTGAATGCTGTGGGAACACTTCAGTGTGTGACCCCTGGATTTCCCCAGCTCCCCCCCCTTTCTGTGGGAATGGGGAGACAGAGAAGCTCCATGGGATTGCTGCCCTGGCATGGGAAAGGTGGATACCCCCATGCCATGCAGGAAATGTGGGATCTGCCTGGACTGAGATGGATTTCAAAGTCTGAGACAGGAACCTGACAAACTTCTTCTATTGCCCTTCCTCCTCCTCTTTCCTAAGTGCTTGTGGTCAGCCCTCACAGTCCCTTCTCACACCGTGGCTGGACAGACAGCGTTTGTTTGTTTGTCCTTAGCTGTGAACCATTGTTTATGAAACACCACAAACGAATCACTGCCAGACTCTTGCACTTGAAACAACTTCCCAACTGAAATTACAGCAGAGACAAAACACTGAGCATATATAGGTAGAGTGAGTCCTGAATAATGAAAAATGCATAAGCCTAAATCTTTTTTCTTTCTGCCTTTTTAATACAGATCAGGTAAATTCCTAAATTCTATTTTCTTCCCTGGAGATTTACATACTGAATTTTTATTTTTTTTTTTTAAGACAGAGGAGAGGGCTGTTCTGGGGTGTGTGGGTTTTGTACTGAATGCAGTGATACAATGCCCCCCAAAACCCCTCCACAGCTTCATTGTGAGAGCAGATAAGAAAGCAAACCACTCCAGAGCCCCCTGGGGAAAAGAACCCCTTTGGAGGGCATTTTGCTGAGCTCCCTGGTTAAAATCCTTGGCAGCAGGCAGCCGTGCTGCTGACACAGAGAGCTGGAGCAGGAACAGCTCATCTACTCAGCACCTGCCAGTGAACACTCGTTTCTGCCAAGAGTAACTTGGTACCAACTTCAATAATATCACAATGCGGTATTTAAATAATTTGACAAGGCTATTTGGATAACTACCAGGAATTGCTCAAGTCAGTAATTTTCCTTTTGGGAGACTAAGTTAGGATCTGCCTTTTCTCAAAGATAATATTGCCTCGTCCCATCTCTGCAAGAATTTTAAGGCATGAGCACATATATATATAGAGAGAGATAGATATTAAGGGTTGGAGTTTTTTATTGTGGGAAATGAAAGGTTGATAGTGAAGCTCAGAGCAAGTGGGTTTGTTGATACTCCCTCCACCTGCCCGGCCTTGGAGCTGTTCTCTCCTCCTGTCCTCTTTCAAGGGCAGCAGAAAAGAAGCTTTTACTGTGGAGGCTGAGGCTTTTTGTCTTCAGAGCCCAGCCAATGGCTCTGTATGCCCTGCCTTGCTTTAATTCCTCATTAATCCATTCCAACACCACCTTGGGAAGAAGATCTCAGGATGGAGGCTGCTCTAGTCACATCACCTCCAGGTGCTGAAAAATGCAATTCTAGACCAGAAACCAGAGGAATGCATTTAATTCTAACACCAGATCTTGATGTTCACTAAAGGTTACTTTGCTCTGAGTTTTCACTGTTAAAGGACATATTTACAGAGGGGAATATTGAGATTTCCCTTTGTATTTAAATGGAGGTGATTAGTTACCTGAATCTTGGAGAAAATCTCTCCCAGAACACGAGAGCTGGACTTTGTGCCCAAGCTGCAGGGCCTGACCCATTCCCACCCAGCTGAGCCCCGAGTGTCCAAGCTGTGAGGCACCTTGGCACTGCAGAGCGTTCCCTGACCTGCTAACCAAAGCATTGGTCTCATCAGCACTGGGCTGGCAGAAACCAGCCCAAATGCCACCATGAGGTCACGATTTGGAGCTCGTTTTCCTGGTCTGGGTGTGTGAGACTGATGGCGTTTGGAGCATCCCAGGCACATCCTGTGTTCCCAGCCCGGATGCAGGCGTGATGGATCTCCTGGAAGCTGGGGGTGAGCTCCAGCTGTGGCACCAGGCTATTGACCTCAGGCTCTTTGCATTATTAGTCAGTTTTCTAAATCCTTGGACTGAGTATGGAGACAAGAAATATTTTCCATTTTGCTGGAGCTTCAAGTTGTCTGTTATGGATTTTACAAAGCACTCAAAAGGCTTTGCTTTCAGCCAATTTGCTACTCTGGCTATATTCTGTCTCATTTCTTCATAGAAAATTATTTGCTGCCAGCTAAATACAGTATGTTGATGACCTATTAATTTATGACATGCATTTGGAGCTGGGAATGAATTTATAAACAAAATTTAAGTTCTTTTTCCCCTGTGAATTGTACCAGCATTTGTTTTAATTTCCCAGTAGTCATGCTTAATGTGTCAGAAGCTATGTTGGACTGCTTGTTTTCCTCCAAAAAGAAGGAAAAAAAGGAGAAATAACTAACTAAAGTTTAGCTCCTGTCAGGTATTATAAGCAACACTTTGAAATGAGGTATGAATCCAAATAAAATATTTTAACTCTGTAGTATTTTACCAAAATCTGGAGGAGAAAAGGTTTACTTACTAAACAATCATTTGAGCTGTAAACCTTAAAGTATTCACCAAGGTCCCTTAAAGTTAAACAGAAAAGAAATATCTATCAGCACATTTTAATAGAAAGCAGAAGTCCTTACCAGAAGATAGTACACAAAAAAAAAAAAAAAAAAAAGCACAGCTTTTAAAGGTTCTTTTCTCAAGTGATGCAGGAAAAATTCCTCAAGCCAGTATGGAAATTAATATAGCTGCAGGTAATCTAAATTTTTGGCATTCATTTGATGCTACAGCAACCCTGGGACCAATCCTGGGAACCCTACTTCAATTAACATTACTAAAGTCAACAGAATTCAGCCCAAGAGCAGCAGCAGGGTGGCACAGTGTGGCAGCTGGGGGCTGCTGCCTCCACCTTGGGCCTGTCCTGCCCTGGCTCCTCTGCTCCTCCTGCTTCCAGATGCGTTTAAAGGGTTTTACTCCTCCTACAAAAGTCTAATCATTTGCTCATGTCCTCCAGCACCTTTTCAGGAAGCAGGATTCTCACATGAATAAAAATATCTGATAGAAGGGTTTTTCCAGGCATTTCCAGGGTTGTTCCCTTGCTGTACCCACCAGGAAGAGGGGAAAGCTGTTTCACAGCTGGGGATGAAATTGTATTCAGATGAAAACTGGTGTCTGGGCCACATGGGGCATGAGTGGGTATGTGGGAGTTACATTCTTTAAGTGGATTTTGTAGCTGGGGCTTGTGGTCAGCCCTCACAGGGACTTAAGCACCAAAGTGCATTTTAAGCTGCTCAAACCCAGCATTTCACAGTCCTTGAGGGAGTTCAAGCCTTTTGCCCAAACCCTGCTTCTGCCAGAGGAGCACTGTTAGCAAACCATCCTAGGTATGGCGTAGGACAATGAAAGTCTCTCTGTTCTGGTTTCATGAAAGAAAAAGTGCTTTCTTTCATCCACTGAAGGGATTCACAAGTCTTGATTCTTTGGGGGAAATACTCCCTTTTCTCTTGTTTTGTCACAGGGTTTGAGGTCCCTGTGGGGACTGAGCAAAGTCCTCACTCTCTGACCCATCAGCCCACACCATGTCCTGGCCTCCTCCATGGGGCTTCTCTGGAGCTCCAAACCCTCAGAGCAGGACACATTAAACTTGAACAGAAGGGAAGGGACAAGTACCCAGAGCTGGTCACAGTGATGCCTAAATTGCCATCTCAGACCTTCAAGTGCCAAGACTGCAGTTTAGAGCCCTGTTGATGGTTTTGTGTCTGTTTGCAGCCCTTTTGGCCAACAGAAACCAAGCCCTGCTGTTTCTGGTCCAGCTTTTCTCACCAGACTCTTTTCCAGAGTTGAGGGCACACTCCCCTCACAGCAGAGCTCTCAGCATGCCCACACTGTGAACTCCACGAGGATCAAAGATTTAGCCAGCAGAGTTGATTTTTTGAGTCCACCAAAATATTTGTTATGAACTGCATTTATCAGGAAATTAATTTTGGTTGCAGCCCTCCCCAGGGCTTCTCAGTATTGCCCAGCTGGTTGTAGAAAAAAATTCCAGCCTATGGATTTTTTGGGAAGGAATCACTTTGAATTCACTGTATTGTCTGAATGTTTGTTTGAAAGGCCAAACAGTATCACTGAAAAACTTGCTGCATTTCAAGGTGAGATTTTAGCTCATTTTAGGGGATGGAAGTAATTAAATAATTTGGCCATTCATTTTTTAAAAGCACCAGGTCCTGGAAGTATTGTCAGAAACTGTTTTTAACAACCAGCAACCTTCCCAGTTATGGTACCAAAAAAAGCAGATAATTTCATTATTTCCTCACTTGACCATGTTCTCCATCCTCTCTTAGGAATTAATAAGGCTCATCTGAACAAAGTAGAAAACTCCCCAGGCAGCTCATTCTGCTCTGCTGCTGCTCACTCAGCTGCTTTTCACACTACAGGTGCCCATTGCCATCAGCTTCTTCCCCTTTTGGAACTTGTTGAGGGTCCACCCTCACTTATTAAATGACTCCCTCTATATGTTAATACAAACTGCAAATGGTACTATTTTCTATCATAGTGGATATCATCCCCTCTATATGTTAATACCAAATTATTTGAAAGGCTGGGGAAAAAAAGAAAAAAAAGAAAAAAAAGAAAGAAAAAAAAAGGGAAAAAAGGCCAGGTCTGTCCTTCAAGCCTTTGTTAGTTATGGGCAAAAACAAACCCCATCCCAGGCTAACCCCTGTGCTCTTGAAAGCCATTCCCAAATTCCCTGAGCTGCCTCGGCAGGCGCGTCCTCCGGGAGCTGTCACAGCCTCATCCATTGTGGGGCCCAGCTAATGGGAACATCCACCTGCTCCAGGGTGACTCCCTCTCTCCCCACTGCCACGCTGCCTGGGATGTGATCCCTGCCTGTTGTCACGACCTTGTTTTATTGGATGTTCTAATAGAAGCTGAAATGGATATTAGCTGTAATTACTCATTCCGCAAGATTCTGTAGGTCACTCTTTGTACCAGAGTTGAGAACCTTCATTGTCTACATTGCTTAAATTACTGAACATTGTGCCATCAGTTCTGAATTAGTGCTCATTAATGAGCCTGTGGTTCAAGAAATTCCCTATTTATTATTCAGAGGCCAAGTATAATTCAGGCAGCTGCAATGCAACACTACTTGCCTGACTTTTGATCTGTGATGGAAAGGCCTGGGTTTGGTTTTATGTTAGGTCTGGGGGAGTTATTTATGCAGGGGGGAGGCATACAGCAAGCAAAGGGGAATAGATTTTTTTCCCCTCCTAGCCTGAATGTCTCTCTTAGGTATCAAACTTATTACAACAAAGCAAACCTGGTTCTTTGGATGTACTAATATCTACTTGGTTACTGAGTGGATAATTCCAAGATCATATTAAATTTCTCTATAATCCTGGAGATGACTGGCCACTGCATTAACCCCCTTTTAAATACTCTTTTCCTCTGTCTTTCACTTTTTCACCGGCTTCTTCTCTGTTCTTTGTCCCTCCTGAGCGCACAAATCCCAAGCACTGACACATCAGTGCAGATGGCTGCTCCCCACTATTTTAAGCTGGAATGATCTTTTTTTATGTTTTCTAACACATCCCCAAAAGGTGAAGCAGTGCTGAATTTTTCGTGTAGCCCAGTCAGGTGCCAGCCCATGAAGCCAGTGCTGACCATGCACTGGCCCAGCTGAGATGGCCAGGGCCCGGCTGCAGTGTCACCCCTGTCCAGACCTCCCCAGGGACACTCTGGTCCCTTTGCTTTGCCCCACCTGCAAACAGGCTGTGATGGGGACAAGAAAATATTTATTTTGGGGCTTGGAGAGGAATCTGGATGAGTAGGATTTTTTTTTCCTGTGGGGAAAAAGGGAGTGCCTGGAGATATTCTGTGCTTTTGGGGGGTTTGCTAATCAGTGATGGCAGCACCCTGAGGGCAAGGGAGCCAGGAGGGAGCAGGCACCATCGTGGCACTGCTGCTCAGCTCAGCACAGCAGGGCTTTCCAGGGATCTGCAGTTTATGACTGAGCATTTCTTGTGTCAATAATTAACAAACATATCAATGTGATAACAGCAGGGGTGGAGATAAAGCTGGGTCTAAGGCTGTAATGGCTTAAAGGAGCACACCCTGCAAGAATGCCAGCAGACTGTGGTGCTCTGTCAGGAGAAAGCAAATCAAGCGCTGACTGCCGGGCATTAGCCTGCCTCTGAAGAGAGGCTAAATGCTGCAGCTTTTTGCCAAAAACCCCCTAATTCTGTGGGGTTTGAAATCAGAGCCATGAAATTCCTACGATACAAACCTCAAGAACATTTAACAAAATAGCCATCTCCAGAGTTTCTTCCTGCCTTGCTCTGGCAATGGCAGCATTATTTTCATTTGTTTTTAACTTGAAAATGGACCACGCTTGTTTCCTCGGTCAAATTACAGTTTTGTTTAGGCAACATTTCACACATAATTATCTGTGGGGAATAGGGAACTTTCCGAGGAAAAGTCAAATTAGTGATTTTAGTGCTAGAAAATTTTTGAAGGAATGTAGCTTGGGTAATTGATAGAGACCTAATCTTTACAAGTTATAGCAGTCTTTGAAGAGTCCCCAGCATATTTAACTTTATTCTGTAATTGTATGCTTGGGCTCTGAAGATATCTTAAGACTTGCTATTTATCTGCCTGGTGAGGCGCAACACTTTCTTATTAAAAACATATCTATCATGGTTAATGACTTGATTTTTTTTCTTTAATACAGTACAATGACAGGTGTAAAGAGAAGATGAGCATCAGATGCTTGAGCAATATGCTCACTGTTTCAAGACGCCTTGAACATCAGCATTCCTTCATGGTGCCAGAGGAGAAAAAAAAAAATATGCTACACAGATTACACGCTTGTGTTAGATAGAAAATAGTACCATTTGCAGTTTCAGTTAAAAGCATGTTGAAGTGCATATGGAAAATACCATTAGGAGGAACTCCAGAGCGCCTGAGTAAAATGGGTCATTAGGCTTTCGTTTGTTGGAGAGTGTCTCCCATCTGACAGTGCAGAATGGTAGCATTTTTAGCAGCTTATGTTCCCAGTTACATTAAACAGACAAACAGATTGACTATTTTGCATTTCTCATTTGACAACAGCTTGTCTTCATTTGCAGCACACTGGTGGCTGAGCTGAAAGCATGGCGGATGAGTGTATCCAAGGTCCTGGTTTTGAATAACAGCAGATGCCAACGTTTAACTTCAAAATCAATCAATTCTTTTTCCTGCGTGTGGATAAAAGGTCTAGTGAAGTGCCTGAAGGGGGTTTTCTGCTGTTTACAGCTGAAAAATATATTAAAAAAAAATTTCATTACAAAACTTTCTGCAAGAGATGCGGACGCTGGTGATTTTATGGAAGTAGGTACGCGAGAAAGTGTTTCTAATTGAGGGGTACTGAAAACATTCTGTGAGGCCTCGTGAAGTTCAATCTTTCAATCTTTTATCTGGAAAAGTGCTCAATTGCTGTCAGATCTTGGGCCAGAAAACCATGAATAGTTTCTGGATGATCACCCCCTGTTCTGCCTATGCTTCCCCACACCACCACCAGTAAGTGCTGGAACTCATAATCTGGAGCCACAGGAGTTTATAATTTAATTATTGTTCAGATTCCTGGAAGATCTGGCCTGAAACCACTGTGGCACATAAATGCTTCTCCCCTTGGGGGTGGTTGGGTGGGGAAGACGATGGTAAAATGCACATGGGGTCAAATTTGTTGAAAACCCCCCATCCTGAAAGCAGCTGGGGCAGGTTTGGAGCCTCAGTTTCTCAGGAGAGTTGTGATTTGGCCCTGCAGATGAGCAAAGTGCTGTGATCTTGGGAGCTGCCAAGTGTTGCTTGTGTTTCAGCAATGTAGAACCGAAATTCAGCAGTAGAGGCTGGCATTTAAAAGCTATCCATGACTGGGGTCCTGGTAAAAATGCAAAGACAATCTGCATTTTTTTTTTTGAAAAAGAGGAATGGGGCTATTGCCTCCCCTGGCATACACTACACCTGGAGATAGGACTCCCGGAGGAAACTGTAGGATGCTTTCAAGTGGGAGTAACATCCAACCCTTATCAGCAAGATTTAGCACTGTCCCGATGTATGAAAGATTCACAAGACAGTAAAATGTGAGCAGTATAAAGCTGATCCTGGTGCCTGGAGCATTTGACAGGGGAGATGTAGGTCCAATTACAATGTGAATTTTAAGTCTTTCTTCTTTTAAGTCAGATTCGCCTTCAATCAGAGACACATTATTTTCTGCCCAGTAGCAGAAAAGACACCCAAATCCAGCACAGGGTCCTCTCACCATCCCATCAAAGCGTGGGAGCAGCTTCTCTTGCTGCTTTTTAACATTGTTTAAAGACACCACTGTGGGTCCTCACCTTGCAGTGGTGGTTGGGGATATGAAGCCTGAACTGGAGAAGTCCAGCCCAACCAACTAAAATCAAAATGCACAAAGCAAAGCAGTCTCCAGCTACCCTTGGGGAGCTGCTGACATAGAGCAGGTTTGGACCCCAGGTCTCCCAAGGCACAGGGTGTGATCCCAGGGGCTTGGCTCCAGCCTCTGATGGCAGGGAGGAAAGGCTAGACATGACAATGAGCAGCACTGAGCCTCTTCATCATTTCCTTCTTTATTTTTTTCTTTTATTTAGCCTGAGGTCAATGGTTTTCTGCAGCCTGAGGGTGACGGGGAGAGTCTCCAGGGACCTGATAGTGCAGGGACAGGCAAAACACACCCGTGACACCCCAGCACTCCTGCTGGAATGATCTCCTTCTCCCACAAGAAGTTCAAAGGTTTTGGCAACTGCAAACAGCCACCAGTTCAGGAGCAAGGCAAACCGTGTTGGGGGGAAACCTTTACTGCTGAAATATTTATATCCTCCTCTCACCCATCCTCCCTGAAGATTTCCTTCTTTAGCAGCTCTGATCACATACACAGAGCAAATACTGTTCAGGACCCTGAAATAACACCTGCAGCCAGAAATCCCTTATTAGAATAAATGGTAGGTTTTCATCCTGGTTTTCCTAGCCATAGTGAAGAAACAATTTCTTGATTTTCTTTTTTATATAAAGATGCTGATGTAGAGCATTCTAAAATCTTTTGGATATGCTTATTTTGATGTCAGGTCAGTTATGTTAGATTCATATTTGAAGATCTGGCTTGGCACTGCAGGAAATGCAACAAGAAAAACTAATTTTGAATCTGAAGTAATTTTAGGAGAACACATCTGGGAAAAGAGCTGTTGGTACCTAAAAGATACAGACAGACTAGCCCTTCTGCAGAATGGCATGGATTTACCATACAGGCACATCTGGCACCTATAATGAGTAAAAAAAAAAACTTGTTTCTGCCTTATGATTTCCTAAAGCAGTTTCCTTTTCTGCAGTTTAGCTCACCACATTTAAGCCTGAACCAAGTCTCATTGCATTGATCTCAGGGAAGCCGGCATTCTGCACCCACACAGGTTTTTCCATGCAATCTGGGATGATCCCACGACCTGCTGTTTGCATCCCAGACACCCTGGCTTAGAATGAGGCTCCTTTGGATCCCCCACCCTCACACACTCTGAGCACTGATGCCAAGGGATCTGCCAGCTCAGCTGGACTCAATGTTCCTTGTGGGAGCATATCCTTCCAACTCAGGGTATTGCATGATTCCATAACTGGCACTGATTTGCTGGGGCTTTCAGGTGAGAAGGGATTCACTATGGATCTTGCTGGCCCATAAGAGGCAGTTAGGGTTGACTGACCAGTCCAAAAGGCTTGGGAATTACTGCAATGAGGAATTTTCCATATGTCGGATTTCTCTAAGATGTCAACCTCTGCACTATCAGAAGAAGGCATCAAAAAGGTCCCTTATCCCTCTGCTGCAGTGGAGTTTTGCTTAATAGACTCTTTTACATGTTCCCTGATATCCAAGTGTCCCTGTCCATTCCACCAGGCTCATTTACACAAGCCTAGCAAGACAACAGTGCACGGCCGGCTGTGCAATGGGCTGGAGAACCATTCCCACCCCACTCCTGTGCTCTGAGAGACATGTACAGGGCTTAGCCTCACTCCCTGAAAAATAAGGCTCTCCCCACTGGAACATGTTTTGTTCCACCTTCTTCAAATATCTGGAGATTCCTGCAGACCCATCTCTTGTTGTGACTGTGCTGAATCCTCCGAGTTTCTGGCCGTTCATAATTTGACGCCGGTGTCTGCAGCCTATCGTTATTCAGGGTATGTAGTGATTAGGAGGAAAGAAAAAGAGATTAGAGGAAACCAAGAGCTATCTGAAGCACACAGAAAGAAAAAAAAGGAGGGGAAAACACTTTCAAGGCCACTGGAGTATGAGAGGTCTCAGCATGTGGTCAAAAGGCATAAGCCAGGGAAAAGTTTGACAAAGGCTGCTGCTTGGGCTGCTCCTATGATTGTTTCTCAGTAGAAAGAGCATAATATTGATTCCCAAAACACTGTCTGTCCTTTTACTCACTATGTATTTTGGTAGTCAGAAGTATATAGCTTTTGTGACAAAAGCATTAAGGAATACCTATGGAAAGTACCACAGCTTAAATATCCGTGTATTCTTTCTTCTCACTCTTTTAAAAAAATTGTTGCCGTTGCTAGGACGTGTATTTAGAGCTCTTTGTTGTCTTAATGGAGACTGAAATGTGGAGAGTTTGGCGTTCGCTTTTTTTATTCATCAGCTGAATAAAAAAACCAAGCAGACAAAGCATTTGTAGTGCAAGAGTGGAGTGCAAATCCCTCCCTGTAAGCTGAACAAAAAAGCTCATTAAGAGGAGGTGGGATTTCCTGGTCACAGCTTTTAACTAAAGGGCAAAGGTCTCCTGTTAAGTACCATACAGTCTAAACAGGGCTGCGTAAAATTATAGGGAGGGGGGGAGAGTCAAATATTTGTTCTTAATTCTCAAGTTAGTTTATCCAAAGTGGCAACCAGGGAAGTGTTGGGAATGATTAAATGGCTGCATTGAGGCTACAAATTGCTGCTACTTGCTTTTGTAGCTGGACTTGTTGCAGTTGAGTGATGTCGCCCATCAGTGCATTGTGTGCACAGTAAAACAGTCGAGCAGTGACAGATAGACTGAAACTCAGAGCTACTCCATCACTGCTGAAGGATCCTGCTCACTGGGAATTGAGAATGAGCACAAGCCACGCACACTGCCCAGGAACAGCTGCTTTCACTCCAGCCCAGCTCCTCAGCCGTCCAGGGCAAGCAGCAACTAGTAAATAAGCTTTATCTCTGATCTCACCGGGGAGGAGAGCCAAACAAAACACAAGCAAAATAAATAATTTGGCAAAATGCTCTACTGATAGGCCTAGATGCTCAGCTTGTAAAGTTCCCAGCCAACAGTGCTCCATAGCAAGTGAGAGGATGATTTGCAAGAAGAGCCCAAGGTAGCAGTGCTGGGAATGTGCACAAAGTGCCCGACAAAGAGGCACTGAGACCGCAGATTGGTCTGCCCTTCCCATGGCTGCTGGAGCAGGGCAGAACCTGGGTTGTGGGGACTGGTTTGCTGCCTCTGACATGGAAATGCTCCCATGAAAAAGATGAGGAAAGGTGAGGGTGAGAGGAGTAAGGAACAGAGGAAGTGTGAGCATCCCTTGGGAAAAAATAAGATGGTGGCCAAAGGGTTTGGTCCAGTTTGAGTGTTTCCTTTTTGTACCTGGCTTGGGCCTCAGCACAGACCCTACAGCTCAAGGTCCCTCTCACATAGGCAGGACTTTACCAGCAGGAAGGCTCAGGTGCTGTACAGCATCTCCCACCCAGCCAGGGGAGAACAGCCAAAACCACCATTTATAACAGCGCCTTGCCCAAATTCGTTCAGTTCCGCGCTTTTCAACCTCGCTCTGCCTGTCCACCCAAGGGCAGGTCCCTCCACCATTGCTGCACCAAAGGGAGAGGGAGGAACATGCCCAGCATCTCCTCCCCACCCGTGTGTCTCTGCCTGTTTCCTCCTGCGGTTTCACACCTCTGCTCGCCGGAGCGCTGCTCGCTGGGGCCTGGGGTTGCTGTTTTGATGCTCTGTTGATCGGAAAAGACGACAGACAAACGCAGTGGCCATGTAGATGGGAAGGTTTAGAAGACTCAGTTCTGGGAACCAGGTGTATTTTAGGCTGGAAAATAAAAGGAAATTTCGTTTGTGCAGGTTGTTCTCGCCAGCTGTAGAATCAGCAAATTTTATGTATGGGTTCATCGTGAGATTGAAGTGACCGAGGCTTAATATATGTTGTGAGTTCTAATTGAAAGCGTTAATTAACATTAAAGCCAAATTCTTCCAATTGCATACTAAACAGAAATCAGGGAGAAGCAGGTAGGCAGTGTGGATATCATTTGGCATTCTTTCTGAGACACCGATTAGCATTTAGAGTCCAATCCTCTGCAAAAACCCATTAATGGGCGATTAATTATTCTTTGCAATTTGTACCTACACTTAACTATGTGCAGAGCAATAGAAGCTGCATTAAACATTGGTACAAAATCAAAATAAAATGAAACTCCACCAAAGATAGTGGTTGGGCCAAACTTGAATGTAGTGTTCTGTACTGATGTCAGCTCCCTATTTACCAGAATAAAGAAACCTATCCCATGGAAGGCCTGGAGGAACCTCAGCATGAAGTTCTGAACTGTCCCCTGTAATTGTTTCATTTTGAGGATGAATTTTGGTGCTTCTATTTTCGTTCATGTTCAGTTTTTAGTCATGAGCCAAGATGGTTGATGACAGGCAGGTATGTGCACTAACATCCTTGTGCTCTGAGCATAACTGCTTTTAATAGGAGTAGCCCAGCATCAGGATATGGAATATTGGACAAACAAGAAACTGCCAAGTTAGAAAAGGTTCCCATTCTAGAATTACAAGATTTTTACCTTTTACAAAAATTGGTGTGTCTTTTTATGAAATCTGGTGCCTTTTTTCCCCCTTCGGCTTCAGGTGGAAAAAAAGGGCAGAAACCTGAATGTCAAAGAGAAACTCAGAAGGTGAAATAACCTATGTGAACTGAAACCAGAAACAGCTCACACAAACCTGCTGAGAAGCAAAACTGCCTTTGCTTAGGCACAAACCAACTCATTGTCCTTTTTTTGTTTTATTTATTCATATCTCAGGAGCTTCAGGAAGCCCAAATCCTTACAGTTTGTTGGAAATCAGGTTGCAAAGGAGAGAGGTAAATTGAGAGAAGGATATCCAGGAGAGACAGAGAGGTGGTAATGCAGCAGGAAAGTGGAGCAAATCGTGTATTATGCTGTTGTAAACAGGAGGAAGCTGAGAGTGGTTGCACGACCCAAGGGCAAACAGGATGTCTGTTAGGGTTGGGAAACAAACACGGGTCTCTTGTGTCACCCTGCTGAAAGTGACTCTTGAACCCAGGCACTCAAGAGAAGAGGTGTGGATGTTGGCCAGGTAGAGACAAGTGTTGGTACAACCAGCCCACCTGGGAAGCTGCACAGCTTTGGTGTGAGCTAGTGATACAACATGGATTTTTGAGGAAGGTTTTGGTGGGAAGCCTCCAGGCCTTGGCAGCTAAATGAACCCAGTGAAGGGGCAGCAGTGGGAAGGGGAGGGTGAGTGCAAAGCAGCAGGGTAGAATCTGGGAATGCACAGAGGGACGGCAAGAACTCGATGGCCTCCAAACCCTAAACTGAAGCTCAGGACTTCACATGCTGTGTCTTCTTTCTTGCAATAAGAATGTGGAAATATCTGACCATCATTTATGGGCAGCATGGATTTATGGGCAATGGAATATCCAATAATCACAGAGGCTTAGTATGATAGAAAGGCTTGGGTTGGAAGGAACCCTAAAGATCACCTAGTTCCAAGTGCCCTGTCATGACCTGGGACGTCATCCACGACACCAGGTTGCCCCAAGCCCTGTGCAACCCTGCCTTGGACACTTCCACGGATGGGGCATCCACAGCCAACATGTGCCTCACCACCCTCCCAGGGAAGAATTTCACCCAAAAATCAAATCTAAATTTTTCCTCTATTAGTTTATAGCAATTTCCCCTTACCCTATCACTCTCTGCCCATGTAAAAAGTCACTCTGCCTTATTTTTTATGACACTCTTTAGGTAAATTCTCCCCATGAGGAGTTGTAGGAATAGAGGAGCCAAATATCTTATCTGTCCATGCTTGACCATCACCCTGAAGTTCACCAGTTTGGGTTGTTGTCTGATTCTCTCCAAGTGCAAGGGGCCTTTCATCTCTGATGTGTAACACAGCAGGAGATGAACATTTGAACACCTTGCAGTGTTGTGAGCTGACATAGCTCAGGGGAAACCTACCCATGCAGTGCCAGTGATTCTTCCTAATAAATATGAATAATTCTGAAAACTAATTCACTGAATAAAGAAATCCAAGAAGATAGGCTGGATAATTTTTGGATATGAGTGAAAGTTCCTGATGGCTCCCTCAGGTAATAATGAAGGAACTGAAATGATCAAAGGCTTTGCTGTCTTCTAGAGCCAGAGCCACTCACATCAACCTGCTGGAAAAACACAAAGCAGGTAATCAGAGATTCTTGAAGAAAAAAAATTATTTTTACAGCACTCAACTACTGACTTATTTGTAAGAAAAGCAGATTGAAAATTGGAAGGGAAAAAGGTTTTGAAAATATTTTCATTATTTACTAATTAATCATTATTTCACTGATGCCTGCCCTCTTGACCTATAAGTGATTGACCATGCACAGTGCATGCATGGAAACATTTGAATTAGTATCCATGTTGGTTTTATGGAATAGGGCAGCAAAAAGCATCCTACAAATAGAAACAACTTTCATCCTAACAAATATTTTTAAGCTGCAAGGAAACCAAACCCTATTTTGCAAGGAACTTCCACACAGAGTACTTTCCACTACATATGTACTTTTGTCTTTAAACCAGAGAGATAACTTAAGATGCTTAGTTTTCCACTGGGGGCTTCACTGAGAGGTTTGCCATAGATAGACATCAGTGTGTTGGCCATATTCACCCATTCAGCTGCACATGTCCAGTTGTCACCTCCACCCTTTCTGAGAGCTTTCCCTCCCTGGCTGGCTCCCATCCTGGATGGGCTTTCAGGGACAGCCTGACCTGCTACTGGTGATCAGTGTGGTTTCATGCAAGCTGCCTTTCTGCCTGATATTTTGGGCTGCAGAGTGGGTCTGAGCAGCTGCTGGGGGCTGCAGGTCTTCTCCTCCAAAGGCAAAATCTACAGAGGCACCTTCCAGCTCCTCCTCCTGGTAATGCTCACCCAAGGAAGTCAACACACACCTCTTCATGGTGACCTTGCAGGGCAGGTCTTTATGATGACCCTTGAGGGTCTTCCTCACCCATTGCTGAATAATTTTGGTGTCTGACTCTGTGATCACACTCCCTTTCCTATCAGCGCTGCTTCTTTCAGTACAGAATTCTCTCTCCCATCACCAAAGCACACTTGCTTCTGTCCTGTTTTGCCTGGTAGCAGTTTAGGATTAGAAGGAAAAAAAAAATCATGCAGCATCTTAGTGAAACTGCAGTGGCACGGGCTTTTAGCACTCAATTAACCACCATCACAGATTTCCAGGTACACAAGGAAAGGAAAGAACACCTTGAACTTTGGTGCCTCGAAGGGACAAGGGGAAAGAAATGTTTATTCTAGGCTTCATTCTCATTCTTTCTTAAAAGTCTTCTCCAGTAAGCTCAAATTGTAGAGCTGATGAAGTGATTTTCTGTGCTGCAAGTATTATGGGTACCAGCTAATTTAGCTATCATGATAAATACCTGCTAGGAGCCTATTTTCTTGAAAGAGCAAAGAAGAAAGGAAACCTTTTCTGAAAATGGGTAGAAATAACTGTATTTTAGTTTGTATGGAAAATATTTTGAGGGAAAAATAACCTCAGATAATGTGGCACAACATGGGCTAAGGTGCTATTTAGGGAAAGGACATGAGATTCAACTTCTAAGACACAGACAAGGGAGGAGAGTGGCAATACTGTGTCCTTGTAAATCTGCCTGGATGCTGGCACTTGGCTGCAGTAATTAGTGGAGCTGCTGTAAAAAACAGTATGATCTTACAGAGGAAACTATATTAAGCAGCACCAAGCTGCTTGAGGTGTCCTGGGCTACCTGTGGCCCAGATGGGCTGTGCAGAGAGTCGGGGATTTGCCAAAAACCAAAGGCAACTTCACCCAGCAGTAACTCCACGGTCCAAGGGGTACCAGGAGGAGTGAGAAGCCCAATGCCCAGCTGTCCCACCTGAGGCATGGGGGTCTCACCTGGTTGCACTCAGGCTGGCAGGGCTGACTGATCTTCTGTTCATTGGGTATTGCAAGGCCAGGAGCTGGTCCTTTGTGTGATCTCACATTTCAATATTCCCCATTTACCTCCAAAGGTTTTGTATGGAGAGTTTTGATATGGCTCTGCCTGAATGGTTCCCTCTTAGAGTTAGGAATGGCAACTGCAGAAAAAACAGGCAGTGCAAACCAGGAAACTATTTTGTTATTATTTCTGTTATTATTTCCTTTGGGGAAATTATTTTAGCCATTTTTTGTCCCTCTCCTACATGTATGAGGACAGCACGCATTGGATGTAGGCAGGTGGGCAAAAAGAGAGCATGCCTTGACTCCTCATGAAGGTTTTTATCATTTTTATCATTTTTTAGGCTGCCATTTAAGCAGAAAAGAAGCCCATATTTGGCCTCTTTTCCCCTAGTGTCCCTGGCCCTGAGGATGCTTATTTCTCCTTACACCAGCCATGTGAAGCCCACAAACCCCTTGCCTGGCCTCTCTGTGACAGAAATGCCAGGCAGCTGGGCACAAGGCTTTGCACAGCTCCCTCCTCAGCTCCCTCTTCCACCACAGCAGACCCATATATAGATCTGAATGAATATTATTATAAATCGCTCCTCTGGAAATGGATGCGTATAAAAAGAAAAGTTAACTCTTCAGCTGAGCTGCTGAATCACAAGTTTTTGCCTCAAGCATATTTTCACAGCCCCTGCAAAAACAGAGGCATTAATGGAAAGTCTGACGCTGCATTAACTCCTGCTGTACTGGGAGTGGCTGCTGGGTTTAAAATGGTCACTGAGAGTTTTCTTCATCTCCATCACAGAGCCTCGTGCTTGGGAAGCCGCACATGACACTGGCGTTGCAGCTACTCCACTCCTTTTTCCATGACAAATTGCTGTTTTAACCAACAGAGCTCCAGTGCCAGGCCCCATGCTTTTAGCAGCCCAGATGCCCACAAGTTCTTTTTGTGGTTCCCTTGTCTAGCTCAGTTTAAACCCAGTGTGACTCTGGGTAAGAGAGGCATTTTGCAATCACCTACCACAAAGTGATAAGAGGCTGCTGCAGCAGATGACTTGTGTGCTTCCCCAAAGAAGCTCTACACATTTAGGAAGGTCGGCTGTGTCATTTCTCTAATTTTCTAACCACAGAAATTTATATTTAGAAAAGAACAAGGAAACTTCCCTCACCCTAAGCAATGTTGCATAATGATGGAGGAGGGGGATTATTGCATTTTGGTTGAGCAGAATTCTGAGAGACTGGGAGCTGGAAAGCCTGAATAATGACTTATTTCAAATATGCAAAGCCAGGGCTTTCTATGTGTTTCAGATCCATTCAGGTTTGTGTTTGCTACAGTGGGTGCAATATCTGCAGCTGTGGCCCATGTCTTAGAATGAATTTCTCTGGTGAAGAGCCATGGCCCCTCCAGGATGCTCCTGCCCCGGGCCTTGGCATTTACCAGCACAGCTTCCTTCCTGCCCAAGCCCCTTCCAGTCCTGCCAACCACTCCTTCCCTTGCTATCCTCCCAACTCCTGCCCCTTGGTAGGTTTTAAAGAGATTCAGGCATTGCTGCTATTACAGTTGCACTACTGGGCTCATGAGCCTGAAGTGTTCAGACACAAATGCCAAAAATAATAACAGAGAGTCCTCAGTGCCCTGGGGCTGCATCCACAGCTCAGGGATGAGGTTCCAAACCTCATTCTCCTGAGTGGGGACAGGCTGGAGAGGGGCAATCCTCCTGTGCAGGTGGGAGGCAGGTGAGGTGCAGTGCGGTGAGGACTCTCCTCCCATGGGCTCGTGGCTGTGGGACATGACAGAGCCTCCTGGCTGCTTTTGGAGCAGTGGGGTTGGTGTGAGATGGGATGGGCACTGCCCTGGCAGGGAGGGACTGTGGCTCTGCTGGGCTGCTGGGGAGCTCACACCACTGGCATTTCAAATACAGACGCTCTCAGCCTTCTTCAACACAGCGTTTTGGCCCCTTTTCAATGTTTTCTGGCAACTCCTTCCTTAGGGATCTTGCTCTCCTCATGAAGTGTCCATGAAGCTTGGGTGTGGAGGAAGAATTGGGTGGTAGCTACCTACCAGTTGGGCATTGAGATGTGTAATTAACCCCATCAATCAGTCCCTCTGGGCCTGTGATGCTTTGGGAAATGCAGCTGGAGCTCTCTGGAAGCCCTGATTTCAGCACACACACAGAAACAATGAGGTTCTCTCCTGTCTCTCTTGATGGTTCTTCCTCTAGCAAAAGTTCTTACCATGATGCTCATCCAAAATCTAAGGAACTCTTGTTTGGTGAAAGGCCGTGGCAATTAACAGACACAAATATTCATATGTGGTTGTACTGGACTTGTGATGGCTGGGGATTTAGAGGAAATACATGGTGATTAGTCCTGGTTGGGAGTTGAACCATCTTTGTGTCAAGAAAATGAAAATGGAAATGGTTTGGAAGTTATCTATTTTGCCTGGCCTGGCTCAGGGTATGAAGCAATCATTGGAGCAAAACAGACACAGATAGTTGTGTTCATTAAACCTTCAGGAAAGGATGTTACCCCTGCCTTGCACAACAGCCACCAAAAAAATGTTGGTTTGGGAATGCCAAACTGCAGCAGTGGGAGTGTGATACATGAAAGCAGAGCCTTGGGTTGGGAACATTGTTCCAGTCCTTTCTGATGGAAGTTTGAATTTTAACAGTAATATTGGCATCTCATTGTCAAACAAGATTCTGGAAAAATACTGTGAAACTTTGCTATTTGGAAGCGTAACTTTCTGACAGTAACTCAGCAGTGGCTTGTCCCTGTGCACAGCCTAATGGATAAAAAGTTCAATTTCTGCATAGTCTATTACTTGCATACTCAATAAAATAGGATGCACGAATGGCTTAGCCTTTTTTTTTCTTTTTTTTCCCCCACTAAATGCAATTTTTTCCCTCAAAGATTACTGAAAATTACTTTTGCAAGTCAGTATGAAGGCTTATCAGTCCAGTGGTGTTCAGATCCCATATTAACTGCCTCACATTACTGTGAACAAGAACTGCTGTAGAAACCAATGGGCTAAGAATGTGAGGTACATCCTGCTGATGTATGTCCCTGCAGTAACCCTTTCCCAGCTTAGGTACTTGATAGACTCTTCTTCCACAAACAATTATGTCTTATTTTAAAAAATGCTGTATTGTAGAACTTAAACTTTCCTGATGCTTTGGGGCCATATCAGTCACAGATTTTGTAACTGATGAGCACAGAGAGCAAACACTCCCCACTAAGGAAACATGTAGAAAGATTGCTTTCACAGCATGCTCAGGGCATATTAAAAAAATTATGTTTCAGCACAAAAGGAAAAGAATTTAGCCTGTGCCTGTCAGGCTGCTTTAAATATTTTATTTTGCCTGTCTTCAGAATCAGTGTATCCCAGAAGAAGCCATCCCTTGGGGCTCAGCCCTTCAAGGGTATGGCATTCTTCAATCCCATTGATTTTAGTGGACCTTGAAGGCACTTAACACTTCATAGGCTCAGTCCCATCCTCTGGAAAGGTTACCCTGTGCACACTCACCTATTGCAGCTGCCAGGAGATCTAATACCCTTTGCTTTAGCTGACAAAGGGAAGGTAGGCAAGTTCGCAATAAAAACAAGAAGGTTTTTAATAAAGAAGTTGCTCTCCCATGGGTTAAGCTACCAAAGGATGGGCTCTCCCATCCTATAAAGAATGTGCAATCACTCTACCTTATTTTCAATAAAATAAAAATGCTACAGGTTGTGAAAACTTTGTAGATTGCATGCAAGAACTGCAAAGCCAATGTCTTCTGTCTGGAGGATATAAGTGTGATAGAATATCTGAACTGATAAAAACCCAAATGCAAATATTTCAATGGAACATGAGTGTTGAAAACTGAAGGGCTTAAATGCCTCAGCTTTGTTTTCTTGCAGAGCTGTAAATTGTCTTTTCTGTGTGGGTCAGTCAGTGTCTGCAGCATCACCAGTCACAGGTTCTGAATTCCAGGCAGGGCACACGTAGACACTCAATATTTGTTTTCATCCTTATCCCTCAACAAGTAGGCGCAGAACTCGACATAGAAAGGCTTCAGATGCTGCAGGGCTCCCTCCATGATGTGCTTCCTTTCCTGCCCTGCCCTCTCCCCACCACACATGGGCTCCACACTCACCACTGAGCACATTTCACATTCTGCAAGAGGAGGAAGCCTGTAGAGATGAGGAAATGAGGCACAGAGCAGTGAAGGTCAAAAGTTTCCATTTGCTTCTGGTGCCCAGTTTGAGACATCTCTGTCGTTTCTCAGAGCTCAGCATCACCTCTGCAGGTGGCAAAGGACAGGGTGTCCCTGGTGGGCTCCTGCCTCGTGTCCCCAGGGCCAGGGAGCTGGGCTGGGCTGTTCCACCCTCCTCAGGGGCTTTGTCTCTTGAGAATGACCACACAGAGCAGGAAAACAGCTGCAAAATTCCACAGCACCCCCAGAATACCCCTGCTGTGTCAATCTGGCATAGCATGCACAGCTCCTTAAACCATACAGAGCCAACCTTTACATGTCAGGCAATTCCCAAATGGTGACCTCTGAGGTGGGGTCTGAGCCAGCTGCTCTGGTTTGCCATCTCCAGGGAGGGCACGGGGTTCTGCCAGCATGGCAAGTGACAGATTGCTGGTGTGTCATCATGAAGGGACACTCTCACCACAAGGCAGAAGGCAGAACAAATGTCAGACACCTAGAAATGGCCAGGGATGGTGCAGTGGCAGCACTGGGAAGAGGGCTTGGTCCTCCAGGAGCTCTCCTTTTCACAGAACCATAGAATAATTTGAGTTAAAAGGGACCTTAAAGATCATCTCATTCCAACCCCTCAACCATAGACTACCTTCATAAATACACCTTTCACTAGACCAGGTTGCTTAGAGTTTCATCCATAGTCTTGAATTCTTCCAGGGATGTGACAGCCACAGCTGCCCTGGTCAGCCTGTGCCAGGGCCTCCCCACGCTCACAGGAAATAATTTTTTCTTAATATCTAATCTAGACCCGCTCTCTTTCAGTTTCAGTCCATTTCCTCTCATCCTGCCCCTGCCTCTAAGCTTAGAGGAAACCAAGAGCTGCCAGATCTTCCACTGGATCTACAGAGTTATTAGGAGAGGAACTGAAAGCAAAACAGAACAAAATCCTCATATTCATTTGGTGTATTCCTGATGTATATGTTGGGTTTCTGTAAAAAATACCTAAATTACGAGTCATGAATCAAAAGTATATAGAAGTTCAAAAATGAATAGATGAAATGAATTCAGGATGTTAGATGCAGTGTTTGTGATGCCCATCCTTTTGAGGAAAAGCACTGTTCCTTGCTCCTCCTCCTTCCACATCCTCCCAGGGACTTGCACATGGACAGTCAGAAAACCAGAGCCAGACTGGATGAACTCCTGCAGTTTCTTAAATTTTCCTGCCCAAATATCAGCTGGACAATACTAGTTGCAGCCTAGGCAAAAATACAAATAAGCCACGTGGAACAAGACATTGTGTATGCAAATAAACCAGTGGGCAGAAGGTACAAAACCAGACATGCTACTGACTGACAATAATTTGCCTGAAATAAGAAGCAGGTCTGTCCATACATATTGCCTTCCCTCCATCCTGCAGAGCTTTTTAGGAGAGCAAGAGCTTGTCTTGCTCAGGCAATTTACATAAGGGGAGGAGTGACAAACGGGGACAGTCCCTACCTTGAAGTAACAGGCCACAGAAGGGAAGTTTAGCAAAACCAGGAGTCATTAACAGTCATTCCACCTCGCTCAGTGAAGCTTAATTAAAGCACTGATATGTTTTTGGCTGACCTTATTTTCATACCTGATAATCAGTAAACTCATTATCATTTTTTTTAAGCTTGGTTTTGAATCTAGCTAATTAGCACTCAGTGGGTCAGTGTCTAAGTTTAAAAAAGACATAGAGGAAAACTCCAAGATCTGCATATTTTGGATGCTCCCTGCAAAGAGGAGTAGCCACCAGGTGACACCATCAGCACCAGGCTGACCTGGCACTGATCTGAGGTGTCCTGAGGTGCTGGGTGAGCACCAGCCATGCACTGGGGACAGCACAGAGAGGAGTTTCCAGCTTTGACAATCAGGGCCTCAAAAATGACTCAAACATCAGCTTCCTACAGCTGAAACCTTTGAAGCTCTGATCTGTACCCAGCAGATCTGGAGAAGAGCAGGGCAGAGATTTCACACCTTCCCACTGCACTTGCAGGTGTATGTGGGAAATGAATGGCAGGACAGGAAGAGCAGCAGTGGCATTTCCAGGAGGGAAATGTGATTTTCTCTGTGTTCAGTGAGATGCTCAGCTGCTCCAGCCCAGGCTGGATAAACTTTTCTCCTGTACCCAGCATCCTCCCACCAGCTGGCCCACCCTGACTTCTCCTCCTGCTCTTCCTCAAGGTCTCAGCCAGCAAAGCACTCAGTGGGAGAGGTCCAGGAAGGTTGTGCTGCAATAAACATGAGCTCCCACCACAGGAGACACAGCTGTGGGCTGGGGAGAGCAAAATTAGAGCTACTCACTAGGATTTCCAACTAGAAACATGTCAGGAGGAGATGTGGATAGGCAGTACCAGGCAAGAGCTGCAGTCCTTCCTCTTAGAGGAAGGCAAAGAGCCCCAACCACATTGGCCAGCAAGTGAGGAATGACAGTCTGGTGGTCCTCCTTTTGTGGTCATATCTGTGCTCAACATCCCCGTGCAAAGCAAACTACTTCCATCTTCTGCAGTCGGGATTCAAAAGGGTTTAAACGCTGAGAAAACAAATAATTACAATACTGAGCACCTGCCTTGCACTTTGCACATTGCCAGTGCTGCACAGCCATCAGCTAATGAACTGAATGAGGTGTTCAATTACACAATGATTGTTAACGCTCAGTTAAAATCTACAAAACTGAGCACCAAATGGTGGAGCTGCAATTTCAGCTGCCGGCTTGTAGGCACTTCCTTCATAATCACGGATGGTGCTTAGCAATACTTAAAACAATCTATTTCTCCTCTTCCACCAGCTTTTCCCGATGTTTGTGTGCAATGGCCTGTTCTTAAATGAGCCTCTCCCTTTCTGGGAGCTTGTAAATCTTGTGTTGTAAGACTCTGTGCAGTGTATGTGAGGTATGCTAGGAAGGCTGCTGCAAGGCTCTGCCAAACCCATAATGCATCCAGGAAAACAAAAATAAAAGTGGTGTGTGTTTGTTAAGTATTACAAAAGAAGAAAAAAAGACCAGGCTGTAAAGTAACTAAATCATTCAGAAAACTCTTTACCAGAATTGAAACATTGCCAAGTCTTGATTTTTTTTTTATAATTTAGAATTTGGCCAAACCATCAGCTCTCCTTTACCCATGCAGACATGAAGACTCATAGGTATAACAGACATATGATCAGCTGAAATCTAATGGCTGAAGCATGTGATAAATTGCATTTATTGTTCACCTTTAGCTGTTTCAGACACATGTTGGCCCTCTCCTTTGCCCTGCAGTGATCCATCCCTGTGGGACTACCTCTCCTGTCCTGCTTCTCCCTGCTAGAGCTGTTTTGTGCCTTTCAGCAGCCAGCCATAAATCTGCTCCTTCCTTTTCATCCCAGCGGGATGAGGGGAGCCCTCCACCCCCAAAAGCAGAAAATTCCCATTGCTGATGAGTCCTGCCCCATTGATTCCCTCTGTGTTTCAACAGTTCCAGAACCAAGCTTTTTTTCCTTGCCTACCCAGGTCAGGATGGCTGTCCCCACCACGAGGGCTTTGGTGACCACAAGCTCCAGGGGTTTCCTCAGCAGGAGCTCCCAAATCCTGCCCATGGTGCCCTGGAAGGGACGAGTGGCACATCCATGTAATTCTGATGTAATTCTCCATGAGTGGGCTGAGATGAATTACGCTGGTGCACTTTCTCCAGATTTTGCTGTTCAAAGAAACTCACCCTTCTGTCTCTACAAGCATCATTTTACCCTCAATTCTATAACCATAGGTTATAAAACTGTACAGAAGTGTTACTTGGTGCTATTTCCTTTCCCTAACCCAGTTTGCACTAAACTTTATTTTGCTCTGGTTGCAGAGCACCCTGAGTACAAGGTCATGGGGGGAAGCATAACCTGCTCTGTTTATGTGAAAAGGCTTTTTGGTGCCTTGGGTGAATGAGAGCTCACAAGAAGAGCTTTGGAGCCTCCAGCCATTGCAGGGGCAGCATGGTGACTGTCACCTGTCACCTTTAAACCATCTTTATTCACACCAGCCATTGCTTTGCACCCTGCACGTGTCTGGTCTTTCTTTCTGGACATGGTGTGGATTTGTCAGATGGTGATCAGCAGTTATCCTTAAGGGACTGAACAGATTTTACAGTTGTGGAAAGTAGTAGGATGTGCCAGGTTAGAGAAAGAAAAGATCCTAAACCTCTAAACTTGAGCTACCAAATTTGAGGGCAGGTGTAACAAAGTGCAAATACCCCCTACCCCTCAGAGAGGCATTAGCAATGTTTGTGTATTCCCATTTTTGCAGACTCTGAAGAGCTGCAGTTGGACAGAGATATCTGCATGCATCAGAGCCCTGCAAGACCTCAAAATATTGCTGCTGTAGTGAAGTATTTCTGGCATTTGAAGTAAGAGACTGGGATAAAAAACTCCAGGGATCTAATCCTGGTCATGCTAGCGAATTATGGTGTGGCTCTAAGCAGAATTTACTTTGCCTTTCTGTGGGCATTCAGCTTGTGTGACTGCAAAATGAGAGCCACAGGACCCAGCTGAGCTGGCAGGGATGAGGAATTCATCATCAGGTTTGATTTATAAATATAGTTCTGGAAAATCATTCATTAATTAGTTGGAATTGCATTAATATCATCATGGAGGTGATTTTTTTCTTTTCCTTTGGGCTGAGGGAATAAACAACTCTCCTACAAGACTCTTTTATAGAACAAAGCTATGGAAGCAGCAAAGACAGTACTTTTAATGAAATGTGTACATTTACTTGTAAAAATGCTCTACGGATGCATATGCTGGGTTATAAACAAAGAGTTGGAAAACTGTGTGATCAGCAAGTATACAACTAGCTACTAATTAGGTGTATCTCATTTAGAAAAACCCACTTGGCTGCCTGGGTTTTGTTTTGAGGTGGGGGGACAGGACAGGAGAGCAGGAGAAGGTGGTGGCTGTGCTGGAGGAGCAGGGAGAGCAGAGACAAAGCAAATTTAGTGAAAATATCTCTCATCCTCTATCCCAGACATGCAGGCCAGACCCATCAGCATCTCTTCTAATAGACTCTGGTTTTTAACTTTTCCCTTCTCCATCTCAGAGTTTTTCACTGTCTGCTGGAGAGAAACCCCTTGAGGGATCAGGGACCCTGCACTGGGCTCCTGAATGCAAACACTGTGGGACCAGCCCTCCCTCCAGGTCAGGGCACCAACACATTTTAGATACAACTGGAGCAGTTTTAAGGAAAGCAGCCCTGCTCCTGGCACTCGTGACAGAATAGAGCTCAGCCACCCACACGTAAAATAGCCCTTAAAAAAAGAAAAGTGGTCTTCAGAAATGAAATTTTCTTGGCTATGATCATTAAAATAAATGGAAGCAAAGAGATTAATAATGAAGTAACCCAAGCAAATCAGGCAACATAGCCTGTCTCCTATCCATTTCCATCTGAAGTTCATTTTGGCTCAGGGATCTGAGTCTGAGTGAGTTTTCCTGATTGATGGATGATAGCTCACATCCAGGTATTATTTTTTTTTCCCTTCTTTTTACACTCAAATGGTTTTAGAAGGCATGGCTTTGGAAATACCCATCGTCTGAACCCAAAAATATATAGGTGGTTTCTAAACTGATTTTTTTTAGAAAGATGCTGTTTCCATTTCATTTCACTTGAGAAGGAGAAGTTCTCTGTAAATTACCTTGCTGGCTGTGACAAACAGCAAAATACCAAAGAAAAAAAAAAAAAAAAAGAGAGAAAAAAGGAGTTAATGATAATTTTATACTTAGATTAAGAGATAAATAAAAGGCATCCAATTATCCACCAAACTCAGTGTAAGGCCATGGTGAACACTGTGGCAGTACCTGCAGAAGCACCTTCGCTCGTGCTCAGCACATGGGTAACCCCAGTCAGAGCCACCCCTGGCGTGCCCATGGTTAAGCACAGGCTGAAGCACTTTGCTCTGCAGGGTCAGCAGATGGTTTGCAGTCCTGCACCCCACTCCTCTGCAATCTGGGGGCTGGATGTGCAATCTGGATCATCCCTGATCCCTTTGCTGTGCTGAGCTGCAGAGCCCAGCCCTTGCCCTGCTGTTGGGGCAGGGAGAGGTGGCTGCTGCAGCCCCTCCAAGGGTGGAACTGCTCTGCGACAGGAATTTCCCACTCTTGAGCATCTCCCAGCCCTGCTGCAGAGGTGTCTGGTCTGGAGAGGGCTCTGGGGCTGCTCCCTGCTCAGCCAAGGGTAGGAAGGCATCTGGGAGTGCCTCCTTGGCTGAATTCCTGCAGCAAGGATTGGGCTAATGTGGCTGGGATCACACTGCTCCATTAAGGGTGTGGCAGGGATTACTGAGCTTTGTGCAGAATTCTCTTTATTATCACATAACTCCAAATAAAATAAATAAATCATATCACTTACATGCTACTCTGATAGGTGCAATGGAAAAAGCAAAGATGGATGGATGGATAATATCCCATTTTAGCCCAACAGCTGTACAATTCCATGTTATATTTACACTGCTTGATATTTAGCTGCATCAGTATCAGGATCTTAAAATAGTTTTTTAAAGATCAATAATTAAACCTAGATTTCATTATTATTCAGAGCATACAAATTCACAGGTCTGTTGTATTAAACACAATACAAGTATCAGACTGTTTGTAATTGTACTCACACTAATTGCACATTCTGACACATTCTGGGGTAATGATGCTTGAAGTTACCAAACAGTTCAAAGATGAAAGGCCATGCAGTCAAAGATTCTAAAATAAAGCTCCTGATTTGTGAATTTATGGTAATGTACTAAATTTGACCTCTTCCCCTCATATAAATAGCTACATATAATTATATAATTATATAATAATTAGCTTGTAGTCCCACAGCAATTACAGAGTTATTCCATGGGTGTCTGAGCCTTGACAGGGATGGTGATACCTGGCATTGCCCCCTGCATCTCAAACTTTCCAGGAGTTGCACTGTGAAAATATCCTGAGCTTTTTGTGTCCTTTTTGCTGAGGATTTTTCCAAGGCTCTGCTTTTATCTCTGGCTGCTGGTTCTGTTTAATTGGTAGTTTGCAGATAATAGAAACACAGAGGAATATTATTCATTCATCTTCAAAGACCTGGAAGCAGAGAGTCTGGTGGGGCACCCAGGAAGACTGAAATGGGAAGGCAGCATTTTTATCACCTTCCTCATTCAGAAAAAGAGAGAGAGAGAGAGCAAGAAAGAGCGAGGCAGGCTGACCAGGAGCCAAAAGGAGATGATTATGTGGTTATCCAGAGGGATTCTTTCTATTACTTGAAAAATCAGAGCGCAGATTTAGAGAGACAGGTTGATGTGCTCAGGAAGATCAATGAATGTGAGAGGGTCATTGATGGCATATGCTGGGGTTTAGAGGTAAGTGGCAGCTCTGGAGGCAGTGACAGGAGCAGGGAAGGGAGCAGCTGGTGGTCAGTGCCGTGTCCTGGGGCCTGTCCTGTCAGACAGTCCCCTACCCAGGGAGAAGAGGTGGCACCGTGGCCCTTAGGAGCCAAGTTGGATGAGATTGCAGCCAGAGGAGCCAAGGAGTGAAATTTCAAGATCAGGAAAGTGTGAGAGAAGCTCTGTTGGAGCTCAGGACGTGGTGCTGGTGGGAAATGGTGAGGAAGGGGCTCAGCAGTGCCTGCAAAACTCAAACAAAAAATTCACCTAACCAAACACTCTCAGCATCCCACAGGGTGAGAGGATTTTCGAGTGTAAATGTTTACCTGCATGGTTCTTCTATTAAACCACCTTGCAAACCCTTGTCAGGAACAGTTTTAAGATACTCTCCTATTGTCTGCAGCCCTTTTTTCCCTCCTGGTCTGTAGCAGCTCCAGCACACACACCCAGCCCATGGCCCTGTAAAAGCCCTTGGTCCTGCTTTTCAGCAGAAAATCCATCTGTTAGGCATTGATAGAGAGAACTGCTGAAGATACAACAGTGAGAAATATTTTTCTTGGCAAGGAGGAAAAGTCTTGGAGAGAAAGCAAGTTAGGGACAATAAAGATAGCCAGGAACTCTGGAGCACTGACCTCCAGACGCATCCAGGGTCATCAGGGAAAGTATATCAAATGTTAACAGGAGCCAGGAACTAATTTTAAGGAGGGCTGGAAGATATTCTTGTGAGTTCAGTCAACATTTTAAAGCAACAGTGGCAGTTTCTAATATTATGGAGCTTTTTGCCTGTTTATTTCACCTACTGTCTTTTACAGAGGCATTCATATTTCCAAAATTTAGAAAGCTAAAGTCATTGATTCTTAATTTCGGGCAATCAAC
The DNA here is from genome assembly GCF_028551555.1 of Melozone crissalis. Classification (NCBI taxonomy): domain Eukaryota; kingdom Metazoa; phylum Chordata; class Aves; order Passeriformes; family Passerellidae; genus Melozone; species Melozone crissalis. Next base: position 5,816,467 of record NW_026535785.1, read on the forward strand.
AAACCCAGAAAATTTATTTTTCAAATGGTTGGTGTTGGGTAGGAGTTTCTGTCTGTATTTTATATATGTGTGAGATATAGAGATATATGGAAACATATATTTGCACATACATAGCCACATGTTCATGGACTGTGTCTGGGAACATAGATCTGCACAAAAGATGCCATTAACTTCACATTCAGGAGTAAGGGCATCCATGTGAACAACTGATCTGCTGTTGAGAAAATATTTGACTCTTGTAAAGTGCCAGACTAGGGGACTGATATAAAAATTAGAAAGGTTTCAAAAACCAGGGGACTAATGTAAAAATAAGGAAATTAAAAGTAATCAGATTATTCAGATGGAACTCTTGTATTTCATTCTAAGTGCAGTAAATATATGGATTGCTAAGCCAATAAGACCAGCGAGGCAAAGACTGGCTCCTGCTCTGAAAAAAAAAAAAAAAGATTTCTTATAATTTTTTTGTGATTTCTACTTGTTCGTGCACATAAAACAAATATTTAGCTGACTGACTGACCAATTTGCCAGTAAAAGTTTGAAGTGCAGCTTAATTGATCATTATGGATGGGATTTTTACTCCCTGATTTATTTTGAAGACAAATTGCTGTAGTTTTTTTCTCTGTTTGTAAAGTCTGCCCATTCCCAGTGCTCCACATGCAATTTACACAGTGAAATAATAAGCTCTTGTAGTGACTTATATAATGTTCCAAGCCCTGGAATGTCACTCATTCCAGAGGGGCAGGAGCTCTGGGATGAGCATGGCTGGTGCCTTCCAATGGCTCTTCAGGGCTGGAGTGTGAGCACCAGTCTGTGCCGTGGCATTTTTAGCTGTTTTTGGGCATTTCATCTTTTTGTACTTCAACAAACAGGTCACCAGCTTTGTTTTGACTCTTGGTGGGGTTTGCCAGCCTTGTACAGAGCAGGCACAGATGAGAGGAAGGCAATAGTTCACAAAGAATTGCTGCCAAGAATATCTGGGCACCAGGTCAGGGAAATGGTGCTGTAACCCACAGCTTTGTCCTCACCTCCTGCTCTGCTGACCTGGAGAAGGACCAGGGGAAATGCTGCCTTAGGGATTCCTGCTGTACCTTGGACACTGCCTGATGTGCCTTGGCTCTGGGTGAAGAGGGGTTTGCCCTGGAACCTGCCTGCTCTGACCCATGGCAAGGGATGACATACTCAGCCGAGGTGCTCTTTGAGATTATCCAGCAGGGGAATGGACAGGATTCAGCCTTTACTTGTGCTAATGAAGGTGGGAAAGCCAGGAAAAGTGTGAAAGGTGCTGGAAAAGGGATTTAAAAAATCTGTCCTCTGCTTCATATGCCACGGCGTGATGATGCATTCAGGAGTGTGAAAATGTTGGTGAGGGGAAGCAGAGTGACCTTTGTGGGCACTGACACGTAGCAAAGAGCAGCCCTGTTTGTTCCCCAGCTCAAACCAAAGCCATGAGTGCAGAGGCAATGGCAGAGCACGTGGGACTCCCTGCACTGCCTGTATTTACACAAAGAAATTTCACTTCAGTTAAAGCTTCCTTGGGAATATGTGGGAGGTGGGGGGAGCTCTTCAGAGGAGGATGCTGTCTCAGCCTTATATAAATACCTGTAGAATTGCTCAAATAGTTCATTAGTAGCTTATGAGTTTGTGTGCCTGCATTCCTCACTAGCTCTAATTGCAAGGATGTTGATGCCTACTGCATCCAGTGAACAGATTCTCTGCTCTATTGCACCATTAAATGAGGTGTTACTGTGTTTGACTCCAGCTCAAAAGGATCCCTTCCCACTCAGTAAAGAGACCAGCAAGGGCTGACCTAGCTGGGGACAGATTTCCTTCCAAATCACAGAGAAGTACTCCTGAATATGAGATGTTAATTGTGGCAGGAATTAAGGATTAAACAGTCATGGCTTCAGGTTACTAGTGGGAACTGAAATCAGGATTACAAAGGAAACTGGGCCATGCCCTCACAATGCTATTACCCCAGTTCTTGAATCTAAAAAACCTTAGAAACTCATCCTCAGTGACCAATAAAAACTAGTCTAAACTGTGCTTACTGAGGCCTGAGGAAAAGAGTCATAATTGTGCAGCCATCGTTTGGACACCTTTCAAGGCACAAGACAACATCCAGGGCAAAAGAGTGAAATTCAGCCCTGATTCACACCCCCTACAACCTTTATTAGGGCCAAAGCTCCAGCGCTGGCCACAGCTCCATCTCTTGTGTGGGAGACTCAGACCCCACAGCAGAGCCAGCAATTTGCACCTGGAGTCCCTGAGGAGAGAGCAGAGACCTTGCAGGAGCATTTCCCTTGGGGCAGAGGCTCATGCAGCCCCTGTGTGAGCTCAGCCTCCACCCTGGAGCACTCGGTCACCTCCTGAAACGCCCAGAGTGAGGGCAACGACCCCAACCCACATTCCTGGGGGAGATGCTCACATGGGCTACATGTTGATGATGTCCCCAAACCCTATTCCTAACCCTAGAATAAAAAGCCACAGAGATGAATAGAGGGGGGAAAAGGAAATTCTGTGGATTAAATTTATGACAGAGTAGCACATAGTTAATAACCAATTAAAGCCAAGATTTATTGGGAGCTAAATTACATTTGTATTATAAATAGAACTAGAATATACTGTTACAGAATAAAAGCAAAACATTTTAGCATTTAATATTGTAAAAGACAAAGCAATCTAATGGACCCTAAATGTTAATGGGTGAAAAGATTTACACTTTAATTGCATTTTCAAGTCATCTTATTTTACTGTGCTCTTTTTTCTATGTACATAGAAATCAACAGTGTGCTGCAACATTATACTTAGTAGCTGCAAGACCGACTTAAGGAAACCTATTATTATAGGCAAGATCAGTTTATTATGTATAAATCCTTGCAAACATTTTAATTGAAATGAGCAGTGGACTTTCACTGACCTTGGCTGCATGTGTATGAGACCTTCATAGCAAATTAAGCTGGTGAAAAGTGTGTGTGAGAAGCCAAGAAGGGAGGGAGTGTTAACAAGACAATTTCTCTATGTAAAGCCAACAAATAAACTGTATTAGATACAGGGGTTTGCTTTATGGCAGCAAAAAATAATTTTAAAAAATTAAAAATATAAAAAAAACCAACAACCGTATCAAATGATGAAATTTGAAATTACATCTGATTGCATGATCAATTAATAATTTGTATTTACTGAAGTATTATCAGCTACAATCCAAATTTGGGCCAACATCTGAGGCTGGCATTTTAGGACTGCTTTCATAGCATACAGAAATGCTACAAACTTCCCAGAAACCGATTCCTGTGCTCATAAAATTTCTCTTCCAGTTTGTGTTACTGCTTCAAGATTCATCAGCTGAGTTACAGTTATGGCTGAATCTAACTCATATTACATTTGAAAAAATAAATGTGCACTAAAAGTAATTAAAGCATGTTGGTTCATGAATAATACACCATTTTACTACTATTTGCAGAGTATAATGAGACAAGCCACTAAATTGACAATGAACGCTCTATTATGTGATTGCCAACTGTTTTATAAGATATTGAACAGATTCATTTATTCTATCATCATGTGCATTATCAAGCTATTGCTTTTTAATAAATTAATTTCTCCGGCGTCTCCAGAGCCTCACTTTGGAATCCGGCTGAGGGCATAAATGGAATAAATGGAATTAATTCTGCGGTCTGGGCTGAGCGGCGGTGCTGGTGCCCCTGGCAGGGGCGCGGAGGGGAATGGCTTTGAATATCCAGCCGAGAGGGAGAAAGAGCTGGCCCTGCAGGGCAGGGCTCTCTGACAGCTCCTGTTTATCAGGGGCTCTCCTTGCCACACGTCCCCTTCACCCCTAGCCGTAAATTGACCCTTTAATTGCTCGGCAGCCCGAACCCAGTGACACCGCAGAGCAGCGCTCGATCCCCGCCTGGGTGATGGTGTCATTGGGAAAACAGTGGGATCGCAGGGAAGGATGTCCCACCCTGGGTGATGGTGTCATTGGGAGAGCAGTGGGATCGCAGGGAAGGATGTCCCACCCTGGGTGATGGTGTCATTGGGAAAGCAGTGGGATCGCAGGGAAGGATGTCCCACCCTGGGTGATGGTGTCATTGGGAGAGCAGTGGGATCGCAGGGAAGGATCTCCCATCGCGGCTGGGGCTGGGCTGGAAGCGAGGGTTATCCCGGAGCCCCGGGATGGGGATGGGGATGGGGATGGAGCAGCAGAGAGGGTCCGCACCAAGCCCCGGTGCTGCCGCGCTGCTCCGCTCGGTGTAAACAACTTCTAATTGCGGCTGCTGACAGGACTCACCGTGTGTAACTAACCTTGCTGCAATGTTATTATTTCTGAAGGGAGCCTTTCCCCGTGTTTTTAACAATAAGTCTGACAGATGTCATATTAAAAACAGGGCTTAATTCTAATGCAACTATTCCCACCCGCTTTTCCCTTCTCATTTTTGTGCCTCTGTAATGCATGAATTTCTGCTGTTCATAAAGATTAAAGGAGCAGCTTTGCTGGAAGGAAAATACTGGTTTGTTTGTAGTCCAGGTACATTTAAGATGGTCTCAGTACCGGCTCCCTTTCTCCAGCCATGCCAGCTCAATGCTGGGAGAAAAGAGAGGGAGAGAAATAAAGCTTTCCCTGGGATGAGAGGTAATTCAGGATCCATTGAAGTGAAATTTCAGGGCTTCCTTTGAGCTGTGACCCGCAGCCACCGTCCAGGCACTCGGCCTGTGATGCATGGCTGACTGTCCACCAGAGACCCAGCCCAGGCCAGCAGTTCACTTGCAAGTTTACACTGGATTTAAGTCAAAATGCTAAAAACGCTGGTGTTCAATCACTGCTAACTGTGCGCTCGGCAGGCAGCTCCCAGCAGACCCCGTGCTTGTGAAATCCAATACGCCACGTAAAGTAAGGGTTTGTGGGGGTGCAAGGGGTTTAGGAGACTTTTCTTGTCTCTGTCCCTACTGATTGTATTTTTGTGATGCTGCTTTTCAGGTGCTGGGATGGCTCCAGCCTCGTCCCATCCCACACAGGCAGCAGCACAGAGATCTGCACTCAGACAGGCTCTCCCCATTTCCATAACCTTCCCCTGCGTGTCCGGCCCTTCCTCTCAGGCTGCTTGCAGAAGGCAGAGTCCATTTTAAAGGCATCAGTTCCGTGCTGATGTGATGATCAGTCAGGACCAGGGTGGCTCCCCTGCATCTGCTTCTCTCTCTCCTCCCTTTGCAAAAAGCTTCCACGTTCCACACCCGAAGCATCGCACGTGCTCCTCAGTCTTGGCTGAGAACATTCCAAAGCTGCTCAAACTGCTGCTAATGCCAGCCCAGGGAAAAAGGTGCCTTCTTTGCCAGGAGGGATCATAGAAATCCAGTGTACAAAGCCCCTAATTTGGCCTGTGCTCACATATCTGCAGGCACTGCACCAGACCGGTGTAAGGTTTACATATGAACAACAGGCACAGTGCAGATCACTCTCAAAGCATTGTGTAATGTTCAGTTTTTACAACAGTTCCTTCAGAAGAATGAAGATAAGCAGTCCAAATAGTCTCACCAGGCATTTGGTGATCTGTTCTGTACCCCCTTAAGGTTAATGATTTTCTGGGACTCAAAAAAAAAAAAAATTATTTCTTCTTCTCTTTTTTATTTTTTCCCCCCTGCATAAGCAACTGCCCAGCAAATTGATAAGAGCCCTTTTTAATTAGCTAGTGAAGTTGTATGGGTAATGTTCCATATAAAAGGTCTATAAAACACAGCAGAATTAATAAAATGACTGCTTCTCATTTAATTCAGGTCCTCCAAAGGGATCCATATGTCTTGCTTTGGTCTGTTTGTAGTACTTCTCTCCACCGCCCAGCCACGAATTGATTAAAATCACATTCCTCACTTAAAACTGGAGCCCAGTTGGTAAGAGATACTGGATAGTAATTAAGGTCTGTGCAGAGACACATGAACCCCCATAAAAAAAACAGTACCAAAAGGAATCATTGTGCATCGCTTGGATTATATGCAAACACAGCTCATGTTGACAGCTACCTCTGGATGACTCCATCAGTACACACTTTATCTCCAGCTGTCCAAGTAATTTTCCCAGGATTTCGCCCCTCTTTTTCACTCCTCTCCACACAGATGGATTAGAGCAACAAACGGTTTACATGCTGCACATCATTAGCTATCCTCCCTCACTACCCAGCAGATAACAACTGGGCTCTATCATCAGGACATTCATAACACCTTGACACTTTTACAACTATGCTGTTCTCTGCCAGAGCAATCTTCTCTTTTAAAGCATGAAGCTAATTCACAAAACACCCCTTGGAAAGTGCTCTGCAAACGCAACAGGGGTGGGGGAGAGGAGAAAAAGCACAGCCCAGAACAGGCATCTAGTAAATAACGCAGTTAGCAGTGTAGGATAAAAAAAAAAAACAAAAACAAACTCAAGAGAAAAGCAGCACATTCTTTCTCTCCAAGATACCTTTCTATTTTCCCATTTCCTCCATCCCACAGGAAATAGGCACCCATCAGTCTGCTGTATCTCAGTGCTTCCATCACTGTGTCAGCCTGTGCAGGTCCCTGTGGCTCAGCTGCTTCCCTGGGCATGGGTTTCTCTTTGCAAAGGGACCCCTGAAGGCTTCAGTCAGTCATGCATTTACTGAGTATTACTGTGGGCTATTCCACCTTTCCTAAACTGCCTCCCATCTCAGGGAATCTTGGCTCTAATATTTGTTAATAAAACAACATTTTCTCTCCATAGGTTGGGACCCTGCTTCAGAGCCCACTCATGCTCAGACATGGGCTTATATTTAGAATAAAATACAAACCCACATCAGCTACTGTGTGGAAGGAAATACACTTTAGCAGCATTTTCCAAGCTTCTCAGCATGCCCCCTGCCACCCCAACCATACATTTTAATGTATAGTACACGCTTGTTTAAAAAAGAAATACATAAGGAGAAAGAGTAATTACCGTGGCTTAAATTCAGCCCGATAAGAAGGGCTTGCACAGTCTGAGCAGCTGTTCCACTGCCATTCAGATTATGAAAATATAATCCTAGAGAACCTTGTCAAGATAAATACAGAGCATGAAATGTATAGGCAATTTTTCCCCAGCCACATATAATGATCAATTCCAAAGCCACAAGTGATACCAAAGGACAAAATAAGATCTGTCTAGACTTTCTCACTTACAAGATATTGATCATTCCAATGGTAAACTGGTTAGTATAAGTGTGTTTGGCTTGAAAGGTCATGAGCTTAACACCTGACAAGGAGTTATTCAACCTTGATATAAGTCAAATTATTGCAGGGTTGCTGGAAAGACTTCTCTAATAAAAAGCCCTACCTGGTCCGAGAATATCTGGGATTTGTCTCCCAGATGTCAAAAGAAAAAGCAGGAAGGAAAAATAAAAGAAGTCAAGATTTGGCACAGGTTTCTGTTGGATTATATGCAAACATGATGCATGGCAAGCAGAGGTCCCAGTGTCTGTCTGGGCAGAACAATGGACAGCAGTGGAAGCTGACACTGATTGAAGTCACCTCCATTCCCTAAAAGCTTCTGGCTCTTCAATCCCAGCAAGGGAGTTTGCTCGCTCACCTGCACGGACTTTAAGACACAGGACACCAATACAGAGTAAAAAAAACACCATTAAAATGGGAAATGTTGACTTTGAAAGGAAAGCAGGGGGAAAGGGTCGGACAACGCCCTGCAGGTGTGGGTGGGAAATGCTCCGGCATCACCTGCCAGCACCTCCCCTTCCCAAAGCCCTTCCCAAAGCCCTTCCTAAATCCCTGCAGGGCCTGAGCCTGCATCACACACAGCCCCAACCCACCCTCCTCCTCCTTCGTGGGCATCACTAGCAAGTGCTTATTAGGACTATTAGGAGCTCGATGTGAATTTGCTGGATCTTTTCCAAGAACTATAAATACCCAATCTATTTTGCTTTATTCAGTTCTTTTTGTTTTGCTGATATGATACTAGTTAGGGTTAATGGGGTTTGCTTTAATATTAGACACAGGATCACTTAACTACCTTTAATGAACACTGGAGTCAATGCATTGTGGAGTAATTCACACAGACATTGCCTCAGGTAAATCAACCAGAAAAATGTAAGCCAGTCAAATAAATAAATCTGACCAGCTGTAAATGTGCCAAATTTTACACCAAAATATATTTGAAAGCCAATGACTTAGGCACATCTAGGATATTAAAATGGAGGGGTTGGAGTCTGTTTCTTTTCAATTGCTTTTCCTTTTTTAATGTTCCCTGCACATCCCTCCTGTGCTGAAACCAAACTGAGATTGCAAGAAAAATTATTTTCACAAGTGTTTCTAATAGAAGCAAAGGTTTCTACAGCTTGATAGTTTTGTTTTTTTTCTTTCATTTGGAAAAAGCTTTTTTTTATACTGGCTATCTCAACATAGGAGAGTGAGAGACAAAGAGAGTGGAAGGAGGAAAGGAAAATGGAGAGAGAAAAAAAATGAAGGAGAGGAAAAAAGAGAAAAGGAGAATGACAGAGTGAAATAAAAAGTAAAAGAAAGAAACAGGGAGCAAGTAATTTTGTCTGCATTGGAGAAAATTATGACAGTGAAATTCTAGACAGGGCAATACCCTGGTGTCAATAAATAATAACCAGAAATAAAAACCAGAGGAACCCAAACAACTCAGTGAAGTTAGGGGCTAGCTTGCCTCATACTAGTGCTAAACTAAAATTACGCTAACATTAAAAGTGCTCTTACCTTGTAACACTAAAATAGAGAGTGAGGTACAGAGGAAAAGCACACAGATATTCTTTGAAGGAAGGCAGGCAATATCCCTGAGTACTGAATTCTCCTAGCAGAGAACAATATTTCAGCAATAAGGAATGACAGGGGGTTCATTATAGGTTATTAATGTTTGCCTAAATGGAGCAGAAGGCCCGGGCCTTCAGGGGAGTGCAGAGCTCCCAGCACCACTTAATTAGTGCCTCCTCTGAACCCAGCAATGCCAAGCTCCAGTGCAAAGCTCTGCAGTCCTGCACTGCCTGTGTCATACCACAGTAATTCTGTCTGGCTCTGAAAGGGAAAAATTATGTGTGTGTGAGGGCTGTTGCACAGGTGACAGGAGTTAATCACTTTTGCTCCCCAGTTAAACTCCAGACAATACAAGGAATTTGGCTGTAACCATTGCCTCAGCTGGCAAAGCCTTCAACCCAGGCCATGAATTTTCAGACACTGCACTACACCAGCATCTGGTCTGTGCAGCACAGACTGGAGAAAACTTCTGGGAGACAAGAAGGACTTTTTTTTTGTTGTTTTTTTTACTCTGCAAAAGGCTGAAAAGAGGTGCTGTTCTTTCTGGAATTGCCCCTTTTATTTCTTTATTCCACCAAATGATTCAGAGCAGGGTGTGCTGCCCTTGGGGAAGGGGCTGCAGGGAGTCGAGGAGGATGAGTGGGCAGGATTTGTCATCTCCTGAAGCTGTTGCTACAGAGGTGTCACAGCAGGGATAAAAAAGGCCATATATTATATTAAATAATATTAAATATTATATATTAAATAATATTAAATATTATATATTAAATCAATTATATTAAATATTATATATTTACTGTTGCTTTAGGAAAGACTGTGGCACCAGGTAAGGAAGCAGACAAGGAAGGAGCAGCTGAGGCTGCACTGGGATAGAAGCCTTGACTTTATTCAACAATTAATCCAATGTACTGTGACTGCAGAAAAGAAAAATCATGGAAGGCAGATTTAACAATCTGCAGAACTAAAAAGGGGATCAAATAAACTTCTATTAACAATGTGTCCTTCTATTTATTTGTTTATATTCTGTCTACAGAAAATGTGATGCTGGACTGAGGATGGCTTAGAACAACCTTCTGGCATGAAGACAGCTACAAAGCACAAAATACAAAAAATGAACTCAGAAAGAAACAAGAAAAAAAACCAACGTTTTCTTGGCATCAACAAGAAGCTCTTTATTTTTCCTCAAGTTTTCTTTTCTAAAAAAAAATGGAACTAAGACATTTGCAGAAATGAGACAAACTTTCTCTTCAGGTGACAATATTCAAGCAAGCATGTTGTTTTATTGAATTTAAATGGAAAGAAAAGACAGATTTGGAATGGGAAACAGTATCAGGAGAACTGAGAAACTGTGAACTTTCAAGGAAATAAAACTCCTTAAAACTGTGAACCGAGAAATTGATGGAAATACCATTTAAACCCCTGATTACACTCTGTGTGTTCTTAAGGAGACATCATCATCTTTGCTAACTCGACAGTACTTAGGGAATGGTTTACAACATATCTTTTATTGTAATCTTTTAAGAAAAAAAAAAAAAAAACCAGAAATATTTAATTAGCTGTGACTTTACCATTACTGTTCAGATGTCTTCCTGCACCTTCTTTTTCTAGACAGCGCAAATGCAGCCAACAGTCAAGGGCTGAAAAGATTTCTTTCCTCAATAATCTTTTGATTTGCCACACCCAATAAAATCCTTGTAGGGAAAAAGAATCAACACAACTACCACCTCCCAATCAATACCTAAAGCCTAACAGACAGTAATTATCAAAATACGGAGGAAATCCCATATTGGGCTACATACCTACCCATTAATCAAAACAACAGAAATTATCTGCAGAATTGCTTTTCTAAAATAAGACAGAAGATGCCTCCTTGGGTTACACTTTGAACAGGCCATAATCAAAAGAAAGAGAACCGAGACTAACTAAGCTCCAGGAAGCCGCATTGTCCCTTTAACCCACAGTATTCCCCACCTCCCATTAGTACTTAACATTTTTCACTATGTTGTGACTGCTATTATTTCATTTAACACCGCTTAATCTGTATCTGAGGTACATGGAAACCCTCTAGATGATAAGATTGGACAGATTCCAGCGCTGGCAGTTTCCGAGCGCGCACACACTCGTGTGTTTTGATCCTTCCAGGGGCTGGCTGCTATTTGGCCTGGCTGCCAGCTCGTTCTTGGATCAGCCTGTGGCTCAGCTCCCAGAGGGCCGTGGCTGTGGCGCTGTCCTGAGCCTGCTGCGAGGGCAGGCAGCGGCAGCAGTTGTTGAAGTACATCCCGCCCAGCCCCTCCAGCTCCGCCGCCGTGGCGCAGTACACCGTCGTGGCAGCTCCTTGTTGCTGCAATGATAACAAAAAAAAATTAAATTAAGAGAGAGAAAACGAGCAGAATTATATAAATGCATAGATATTTTATAATTTATTATTATCGTTGTGATTTCAAGCTCAGCCCTTTGGAGCTGTGTCTCCTGCTGGCAGCGTGGCAGGCAGGGTGAGCTGCCCGGTGACAAGGCTGCAGCCCGGCTGAAGGCACTTCTTTACAAACCACTTCAATGAGGACTTCTTTCTTTTCCTTCCCTCTAAGAGGAGAAGAAAAAGAGAATCCTGAACCACAGCCCCAAGCTCAGATGTTTTGCCCCTATTTGGTAAACACCTGGATTGGTAGCAGGAGCTGCCCAGGTGGTGTTTGACACCAGAACAGCTGAGCCAGGTTTAAAAGCAGTGCCTCAAAACTTCCCTTTGCATCACAGAAATCATTGACCATATGCACCTCAAAACTTCCCTTTGCACCACAGAAATCATTGACCATATGCACCTCAAAACTTCCCTTTGCATCCCAGAAATCATTGACCATATGAACCCCAAAACTTCCCTTTGTATCACAGAAATCATTGACCATATGCCCAGGCACGCCGACCCGCAGCCTGATAGATGGATTTGGTTTGTTTGGGTTTTTTAAACCTCTTGTGCAAAATTAACCTGGGCACTCCAATTAAGACCTATCATGTAAAGTGCAGTCGGGATTGGTGCCAAACCTGCCCGTGGATCTTGGATCAACAGTCCCAGGCAGTTGTCACTGCTGCTGTGTGAGTGCATTTGACTGCTGCAGGCACAGACAGGGCTGGTTCTGCAACAACATTTCTCATGTCTTATAATGTTTTAAGAAATGGAGTGGATAGATTAGAGGCTTTTGTGAATCAGAAGGGATTTTTAAATTTTTCTTGCTTTTTCTTTTTTTTCCTTTCCTTTTCCCCTTTTTTTTTTTTTTAATTTAAATACTAAATGAACATATGCTCAAAGAGGAAGAATGGGTTTCTATGAATTGTCCCAACAAAAACCTACAGATGGTGGCCACAGGACTGGGGCAAGCACCCTGGCATGGGTGACGGGCTATTCCCTGGCACAGACTAAAAGCACAGTGCCAGAACAGCTGGGGAGAGGGCAAGAAGCTATTTTGCTTTGTAAACTATAATTAAAAATAATAGGTGAGAGCGCATTAGCAAAACACAACACTAATTTAAAACCGATAGAGTTTATCTGGCATCTTATGATTATTTATGTACATCTTAGTCCTTTCTGTGGTAACAAATTATGAGCTGATAGGAATCAGAATAAAAAGGCTGCCAAGTGCAATTGAAAAAGTAAATGAAGAGAAATTAGTTGTTGCCACATTAAGATAATTTAATGGGATAAGAGAATAGGCTTCAATCTCTTGTGATTTTCCTCCGCTCCTTTGTTTTTTGGCCTTTCATTGTCACAGCCAAGGAAACTCAGGGTGCTGCTAGGGGGGTCAACCTGCAGAAGACCTCTACTTTGCATTCTCATCCTTCAAGGACAGGAAGCCGTTTTAAAAGCCCCAGTTCTCCTTATTTGAGGCATCTCAACTTCGTAGCAACAAAGAAGTGCATATTTGTTTGCAAGACATGCATTTTCCTCAGCAGATGGGATTAAACTGATAATGATGACTCCACAACTTAGAAATGATCTCCCATCACAAGGTAAACCAAAACTGTCTGTATTAAGTATTTTGAAAGGCATATATTTATCAAAAGACCAAAATATTTTTAAAGTTAGTATAATACATAGTAATCCTCTTATTAAGCCAGTATCTTTTTTTAAAAAAGAGAAAATATCTTAAAGGTGGTAGCAGAAATGGAAGAGAGTTCTACTAAAAATAATATTAATAGAGAACAATAAAATTTCTATGCTCATTTCAACTATCCTATAAAGCTCCACAGTATAAGTATGATCACTGTATTCAGCTGTTTAGAATGTCTCAAAGCCCCTAAAGAGTATTATTAGTTTTTTGCAAGCAATTCAACTGGACTTTCATTAGAAAGGTAAAATTAAACTGAATTGCTCAAGGCAAATTGAGAGCCCTCAAGCCCTTGCTGAAAAGCATCCGTCCAGCCAAGCTAAATTCAGGCTATCTCTAATAGAATTCAGCTAATTCATAAAATGGAAGTTTATCAGAGCCAGTTTAAAATCCAACCCAAACAATAATTTATCTTTTCAAACGAGTCGAATTTGGCGATGTTTAAACAAAATTCTCGGCAGGCAGAAAAACACCCCAGAGCACAAGAGCAGTGCTTTATACCTTGAGCATTGACACAAGCTGGACTCCAGAAGAAGAGAATAGCTTTCCCTGTGTGAGCATAGGATATTTACTTTAAGTGATAAAAGATTATGTGGCTGGAAGCCCAAAGCACTTTATCTTGCGATGCCTCCAGTGTTTTGCTGAGAACTGGATGTAAGCAACGTGCCATTTGCTTTTTGGCTGTGTGTATCCTTACTTCTTTCTAAATGTTTCAATCATCTTGGCTGTTTTGGAAGAAGAAAATTCAATGGTTCTATCATTGAAAGAAAAGTACCTTTCTTATTACTTAAGAGAAATGCAGTTGTATTTATCCCTTTGTTGACAGAGGTTAAAGATTTAGTATCTCACGATTATGGACAAACATGAACTCATCAAGCCTAGGAGAATGCTTCAGACAGCAAAACTATGTAACAGAAGGTAAATCTCAAATTCTCAGAGCCACTGAAGTATCTAATTCCCTTTGTGAGCTGGTTGCATTCAGACACTTGAGGATCTGCCCAAGTGACTTGTCCAAGGACTGAGAGGAGTGAGCATCAGAGTCACAGGAATCAAATCCCATTTTGGGTTGGCAGGAGCATCAAGAGGGGTCCAGCCCAACCTCCTGCCCAAAGTGGGATGTGTAGAAACCTCATAAATGCCATGCTGAATGGGAAGGTCCCCAAGGCATAAATCCCTCCTTTGTATCTACCCACAAACCTCTGTGAAGAGCCAGGGCTGCAGATAGTGCAAACTGCCTGTACACCAGCCAGAAACTGCTCTGTTTCTCAGCAAATATTGTTTATCCCTTATGAACACAGTCCTTTGAATGACATCTTTATATGCTGGGCCTTATGACAGTCTAGTAACAAGTTTTAATTTTTTGCTCATCAGCTTTCCTGTTCACATATCATCAGCATACAACAGTAGAGGATGTTAGGGAATCTAATTAGTAAACAATTCCATACTGCTGATACAAGATGAAACATTCTTAAACCAATAAAAAGAGCACTTTAATCACTGTTGAATGACTTTCAATGCCAAGCGGTTTGTGCCATGTCAGAACATAATTTGAAGAAGATTAGAGTACTATATAAAAGAATTAATGTTAACAACTTCGTTAAAAAATGTCTTAAACAATGAGCTTGTCAGTTGTCACAGGCTCTCCCTGATCCATTGTGATTAAGGTCCCCCCTCCCAACAATTTCAGCTGATAAACGATGCTAAAAGCGTCGGGCAACCTAAACATTTTTTTCCATAGGTCCATCAGTTGTACAGGGTGCTAATCACCAGGGCTGGGGTCAGCCTTCTTTAACCTGCAACAAAGGCAGCGGGTTGCAATAATGAATGCGCAGGATAAAGAATTTGTGAGAAGCCCAACTGAATCTTTAATCATGCCTCAGTGCCATTTCCGATCCAGTCAAACACGTGAAAGCTGCTGGGCAAGCACCACGCCATCAATCTTCCCAGTGCACGTAAAATTACCCGGGAATCTTGTTTTGGATTAAGTTGAAGAGTGTCTCAGTAATAAGGGTTCATCATTCTCTTCCGCAAATCATTTGTCAGTTTTGTAATACAATCTTCCTCTGCAGCAGGGTGGGATTGGTACAGCAGTTGCTGTTTATTTATAGTTAAGGCTCAAAGATCTAAATTATCCATCCTTCTAAAATCCTTTGTTGAATTGAAAATACTAAGTAGCTACTAGTTCATAGGCATTTATTTCATAACTGCAAGCAGCCAATTTTTAACTGATGGCACTGAATGCAAATTAATATTGAAAAACTTAACAGTAAAAGAAAAGGGTTCTTGAGATACAGAACATGGTAAAACCCTCATTAATATATGTAATGCATCTGTTAGTAGTCTGAGATACCATTTATGTTCCTGATAAGGAAACATATTACACAGTTAATGTTTAGTTTTTAGATTTGTCTACCTTCAAATGCATGTTTATTTTCTAAAATTAGGCTTTTGTTCTGAAGCAAGTTTACATTCCAAGCACATAAATAATAGAAACAAAGCCATAACTTATCTGTATATTTATCAACTATGAATGAATAGGACCCACTCTAAACTCTGTTAAGAGCACACAGCACTCAGCATTGTCTGCCAGGGAGATGGGATCAGCTTATTTGGAAAGGAGGGGTTTATTTTCTTATGAAAAATTAAGGATAAAGGCCAGTTATCTTGGTAGCCTGAGGTTAAGTTCAGCACATAGCATTTTAAAAGATGGCCAGTGGAAAGAGGTGAATTCAAAATGACATGAGAGGAGAGTATTTGTGACAAGGGCCAGATTCAAAGCAATCAACTCAAGTGAAATAAAAAGGCAAGTCCTTAAAACTCTTCAGGCTGTTCCTGTTATTCATATCAGGACTATTAGACAAAGCCAACACATCCCTAACAGTAAAATATCAGACCCACACAAAGGCACTGTGAGCACACCATTTACAGCCCAATACTCATTACACAGCAGTGTCAGGTAGAATCAGAGAATCATTAAGGTTGGGGAAAATCACTGAGTCCAACCACTGACCTAACCTAGCAACCAAGGCAGTATGAACATATTCCAGATATGACACCAATGGGGTGTCCCATACCTCCTCTGTGCCTCTGATAAGCACCCTGAAGAGTTCATTCTGTTAGAGGGGAAAGCTCCTCACCAGCTGGCTTCAGCAGTGGCCATTTTCCTGATTTGATGTAAAATATAAAATCTCCTTGGAATTACAAACAAAATTATATAGAATCTGTTTCCACAACCATATTATCCAAACCAAACCATAGAGTGACAGCTGCAGTTTTACATTCCTCGAGCCTCACCTCCTCCTGGTGGGAATTAGCACAGGTTTGCTAATTCAGAGGCTCCACAGATTGGAGCAGGGGCTGAGGGTCTGCTCCAGTGCTTGCTGTGACCCTGAGGCTGATGCTCAGGGTGGGCACAGTGGGGTTTGTGCTGCCTGGGGGCAGCTGGGACAATTCTGCCCTCAGAATGGATTTGTGTTCTTCTGGTATTGCTACAACCCCCAGGCTGGGATTGTGGTGCAGAGCTTTCTCAAACTACACTTATTCCTTTTTCCTATTAAGCCCAAGTCCTTGTGAATAACATGGAGCACAATGACCTCTTCTGAAAAACACTAGCACGCCTAAAATCCTCATGTCCTCATGCAGGATTCCTCAGTATCTGAGTTTTTAGGAGCAGTCTTAAGAGCTGTTTGGTGATATCCCCCATGTCTGAGGCCAGCTGGAGCTGAGGGAGCCAATTCCCAATGTCAGGAGTTCCTCTGCTCCCTTTCCTACTGGGACAGCTCAGAGCTGTGAGGAACAGCCACTTTTCCAACAATGCAGTGAACAAGTTTTAGTCTTGCCTTATGAGATGACAGGAGAACTGTTCAGTTTCTGCTGCAGTCCTCTTACTCAGAGAATCCCAGATGCACAGTTACCCTATGAATAAAGCTCAGAATATCTATGTATTAATGTCCTGTAAGAAAACAGGATTCCTTGATTGATTTTTCAGCAAGGAAACATGAAATTGAGACCTTCCTTTGCTATTCTGGGAGAGCGTGAAACTGAAATCATATCTGCAGCTCAAAAAATAAAACTTTGGAGCTGCCAAATATGATCTAAACTCCAAACTGGGCTCAGTTGACTTCAGGTCCTATTTCCACCCCAAGTGCCAGCAGGAAAACGTGACCTGAACTGACACTGTATCTACAGTCTTTTCAAAGCTCTCACTGAACCACATCTAAACCAGAGCTTCTCAACCACCTCCCCTTCCCCCATCACCACAATTAAACCAGCAAAGCATCTCTTAGAAGATAATACAACGAATAAACCAAAATCTATAGGGTCTGCTTTTTTCCCTCGGATGTATTCCTTTTTCAACTAATTCCCAGCTACAAAGACTCAGAACTCCATCAGCTTCTCTACTTGCAGAGCATAGTTGGTTTCAAGATGTAACTTTTCTTAGTGTCATTAAGACCCTTACACATTTACAGTATTCTTTACATACATTATAGGAGATAAGTGTGCTGTGTTCTTTGAGTAAGGAAACTGCAGTAGCTCATGAAAGAGGATTTGTTTTCAACTGCTGAGGCATTAAGACCTAGTGATTATTTCAACTATTCAGCACATGCAGCTATATTTAACTTACATTCTGGGTTTTAACTTTGCAAAAGAAATCGTGTCCATTGTAATAAATGTATTTTGATAATGCACCATGTTGTTTGTGTTATGCAACCCCCAGTATGTTCTCAATTACAGCAATGATAGCCCTTGAAAACTTCCAACCTCCAACATTCACTGTCAAATAGATTTTCTGCAATCATTCTACAAGAGAAAAAAAATTACAATACAGGACATCAAATCAGGAGAACTGGGCTGTTTTCCTCTTTTCAACTTTTCCTTCCCTAGCGAGCTTGGACAAGTCACTTCAACTCCATGTACCTCACTTTTCCCAGCTATGAAATCCCCATTTTATAGAGATTACTCTTGTTTACCCACCTCACAGGGGTGTTGTGAGGAGTCATTCAGATTTATGGAGTGCTTTCACACCTAATTTGGAAAAGCACTGTGTAAGTATAAAGTGTTATATTATAAACCATTGTTAAAATGTGTAGGAGATGTAGAACAAGGTTGGCAAAGTAGCTGACAAAAATGTAATTATCTTTTAAAATCATGCCTATTTTTCTCTATTGTATAAAGTTAATTCTTTAACCTGTGAACTGTCTGCTACTCCGGGTCCTGTTCCAGTGTCTTCCCTCTCTCATCCAGGTTTTTTTGCCCAATCACAGAGAACTTGGTAAAACTCTTTCTAGCCAAAACAACAGTGAGATATTAAAAAAAAAATGGATGCTTTAGAGGGAAACAGTCCCTGAAATCCATGCATTCATCTCTCCCACCCTTTGCATATGCTAGGCAGAGCCACCATGGCATACCAGGGGTGGGATTCAGCTGCCTAACATGGATCTTGAGACATCTGAGCTGCCTCAAGATATCCCACGTGCTCCACAGCTGTCTTTCAGAAGGGCACATATTTCCCATAGGTCTGGTATTGTATCTGCCAGCCCCTCAGGGACATCTCAGCTAAAACCACACAATGGTTAGGACAGCACCAGACTGTGCTGCTTAAATGCTTTTGCCACAGCACCTGGAAGGGAGCTGGTTCCCACGGGCAGCACCGTATTTCTTTTCCAGAATCTTACTGAAGTCCACAATCAGCTTCTGAAAAATGTTTCAAGGCTGACAGAGAGCCACATTAAGCTCTAAAAACTGTAATGAAGCCTGTGGCTTTACCTTGCTCCACCAGCATTTCAGGGCAGGAGCAGCAGCACTCCTCTCAGGCCTCTTTATCAGCAGCACATTTCCAGGCACATCAGTGCTGCAATTCCTTCTCCTGCCCACTGAACCCCCGTTCACACCTGATTTACACTTTTAAGACATCATTGCTCCACTGAAATGGCAGCTTTGAACACTGCATGCAAATGTCTCTGATCTTTCCTTCTCACAGGCTGGTATGGAGCAGTGGAGCATTCTTCTGCCCATTTCTAGATCTGGGAAAAATCCCTGAGGAAAATTATCAATTTTCATTTCAGAGAGTGACAGGGTAAGGGTGAGATCAGGTTGAAGAAATGATGCTGCAGTCCATTGCTTGCCCCTGCCCCGTGTGCAGCACTGGCCAGGGGAGTGAGAAGCAAAGAGCACCTCAGGGACAGACCCTGGGCATCCCAGCTCTGCTGGGGGCTGCTCACACCTCAGCATCCCTGCTCACCTTCTGTGGTGCACATTTACACAAACACATCACAAACACAAATCCCACCACAAATCCTTGGCCACAGTCAACCTGGAAATGCCATGGAGGATTGGAAATCCTCCTGAGACACAAAACCTGCCAGCAAAAGGTGGATTCTTCTGGGCAAGGGCAATTTAAAGAGTTGAGCAAACAGGTTGTTGACACCAAACATATCCTGGCAAAAAAAGAGAGATTAGATACACTGCTGCAACTAAATCATCAGAACTGGTCTGGCTGGTGTTTGGGCATACACAGATGAGAGTTCATTGAAATTACTTCTGTTATTAACTTATGCTGAATTGAAATGTTTTATGGTTTTGCTGTATTTTAATTATATATATACTTTATATAAATGTGTGTATACATACAGTACTGTATATGCTGTATATATTTAAATAGCTTTTTAATACTATTACTAGTCCAAATTTAGACTTTTTCATATGCATTATTGAAAGAATATCATCACATTGCTGTCATCTGGCTTCTTCCTTCATTGCACAGATAATTTTTTAGACTGAATTTATTTCAGATAGGAGTGAAAAAAAAAGAGTCACACAACGCAATGCTTTTTGAGGAAGTGACCTTTTGGGACAGATATTTAACGAGCTGTTGTTTAGATTTTAAAGATAAAGACTGTTTTTCATCTGTTGATACACATGCACACATATGCACATACACACACACACAGACATAGTTCAATAACACAATGCATTGAGAAACCACAGGGTGTTATGATGGGGAAGTATCATGGTAAGAAAGTAACTACCAACTCTGTCTTCCAGAAACTAATTAAGGGAATGTATTTTGCAATAATACAGATCTAGCAAACAGGCCTCTAAAGTCTAGGCTTAGAGCTGTAAGCCAGGCACTCCTGTATTATGTATGTGTGATTTTCATAGCTAGCCTGCTGTAAAGTGTGCCCTGTTAGTGCATCTTTCAGGCTCAAAGACACTGGTCTTGTTAATATTTCATTTAGTACATACTGTAGAGTCTCATTTATATTACTTCTATAATTAATGGTGATAGCTTAGGCACTGCCTTTACAAGGAGAGATCCCTGTATGTTGGTCGATGGGTAATGAGAAACAATAGATATTTCATTCACCAGCAGCTTGTTGCTAGTTAGTAGGAAATTATCGTGTGTACTGTTGCTTTAATTGCCAGGGTAAATAATGCCGCCGCTGTGTTAGTGAACATTTTAAAGCACTTGATGCAAATAGACTAGAAACAAAACACAAAAAAAAAATTACCTTTATTATGCTATACCTTAGCACAGGGAGTTTAAAAGGTACGTCTTAAAACATTTGCGTTCTATCATGCAAATATATCTTAATATGCATGTGCTGACTATTCAACTACTGTATTTTAGGAAATACAATTATGCTGCCTTTCTCTTCTCCTATGTAGACTGTAAATAACTGTAGATCTTTCTCTTGTTTTCCCATGTAAATATATGTAAATATTAACAAGCTATGCATGCTGATATTCTAGGCAATTTCAGGTACTTTTATAATCTGAAGGCATGTACTTGAACTGGTTTGTTAAAAAAAAAAAAATCAACTCTCTCAAATCCTTTAAAGCTCATTAGAAATTAAAGATTTCTTACTAGACTGGTTCCTTCACTCTCAGCTGGTTTTTTGTTTATTTTTTCCTCTGCTTTGCCAGTGCTGTCTCCCAGGACCCACCACCAAGGATGCACATTCCAAGGCTGTTTTCTCCAAAGTGTGGGGTCCCATCTCAGGATATGATTCATTCCCTGCCCCAGGATGGGCACCATTTAATTCAGGGACTCAGAGAGGGGATGTCTATCCCCTTCTCTATGGCCTCTCCCTCTGCCAAATGATCACAAAGTCACAGAACTGTGGAATGGTTTGTTTTGGAAGGGACCTTAAAGATCCTCCAGCTCCAACGCCCTGCCATGGGCAGGGACACGTTCCACTGGGCCAGTTTTGATGTTTTCCATTCCATTTTCTCACTCCATAATCCGTCCAGCCTGGGTTTAACCCCACAAGTGCCAGGGCTGGGTTTGAGGGCAGAAGCAGCCGCAGCCAGGAGCAGCGCCCATGGCTCTGGTTGTGCTGCAGTCCTGCTGCTCACTCAGACGTGGCTCCTCTGTTCCAACACGCTCTTTATGTTTCTTTTCCAGCATGCTTATGACTTTGACAGACTGTGAAAATAATTTGATAAATAGCTTGATAAATTTCTCCATCTCCTCCCTTCTGTGCTGTAACACTGTTTGTGGAAGCCTTTCAACTGAAGGAGTGTGAACAAAAAAGAAATTACCTAAAGCTTCTAAATCAAGTCACCTCCTGCATATAGATTTGGAGACAAGATTTCAATTTAGCTCTCTTCTTCCTTCTTTTTTATGTTCATGCAGTAAATGAAGATTACTCTGAGGAAAAAGGTAAAAAGTAAAAAAAGATGCATTTATCCCCCAGTACAGTAGAGGGAAGGAAAAAAATCCCCTCTCCATTATCTATGAAAACTAAATGCAATGACAACTTTTTAATTGAAAGAAAACAGCTTTCATGTCTGAAGATGTTTTTTTCCAGAGCAGGCATATGAGAATAAACACATTAATTGACAGGATCCTCATGACTTTTTAAGTTCCTCAAACTTAGCTAGGCATCTGGGGAAGATCTTTTTCCAGTCCTTGAAGACTCTTTTAAGATGAATGTTTAAAAAGCTGAGCTGACACGGGCATTACGTTCAAGTGCAAGCTGTACTATTCTTTAGTAGAGGGCGTAGAAATGGTTCATAGAATTATCATCTTTCCACAGACAAAACCCATTACCTTCACACTAGGAGGGAAAAGCTAGTTTTTAACTTATATAAAACGGAATCAATTATCAATATCTTTGCATGGTTTCCCAGCTCTGCTGGAGAGCAGTCACACAGCTAAACACACAGAGCCATTTGGCAAAAGGGCTCCTGCCTATGCTGGGCTTCTTGTTACACCTTTCATTTAATAAAATCACATCTGCAGAAGCAAAAATAAGTAGCAATGATTTGTATGCAGGGCTTCCACCCTGAATGTCACAAAGGGAGATGGGAATCACATTTGCAGACCGATCACTGGGCTTCTGTTACTTTCGACTTCTTCCCAGTAAAAAGTGAACAAGCAAATAAAAAGCAGCCAGCGATGCAGACTCAAACACAGTGGTGAACAGCAGTGTGAGCATCCATAAAGCCTGTTGTCTTTGGTGTGGAAAAAAGTGCTCCTTCAGCAACCTCTGCCATATAATCCACACCATCCTGCCTCTGAATAATCCTTTTGCTGGCTTTAACAGTGGCTTTCACAGATGGCCGTGTTTCCAGTGAGAAAAGGAAAGCTGGAAGGTAAGTAGAGGCTTTTCATGGTGAAGTCCACACATGCCCATTGCTTTTAAACTGCAACAAATAGAAAACTTACATCTTCCAGAAGACAATGCCTAACCTGATTGAGCAGAGAGGTGGAGAAGTGCATCAGCAGCCATCCTTTAAAAGCTGTGTGCCCAGCTATTTCACTAGCACAGGCAAACTCCAGCGCACACAGAGGTGCAGCACCTGCAAGGTATATAAAACATAATACTCTAGAAGCTGGCAGTGCTGTTGGGGAAGGAAATGCTCATTATTAGACTCTCTTATCTGTTTGTCCCATTCACGAGATCTGCTTCTACAAAGCACATAATGATAAATGGCACATTTGCAAATTATCTTCTGAGTGCTGATGAGAAATCAGCAACCTGCGAGTTACCGTGACTTTGAGTGAGTACACTCCACTGCGAGCCTCGTTTGCTGAGATGCCTGCCAAATGAGTGCATTAGTATATTAGGAGTCTAATAAATTGACTAACAAGCATTTGATGAAAAATAGCTGTTCCATCCGTTACAGTTATCATCACCGCCAACAAGGCTACTGGGGTTGGGATTTTGAAGGCACCAGCTGCTGATAAAAGAGTTGTTGCTGTGCTGTGCCACGCTCTCAGCAGCTTCTCCCTCCCTAACTGTGCATCTTAACACACTCTCAGCAAGGCACAGGACCTTCTTTGCTTAAGTTTTCCTCTGCCTCTTCATGACACTTTTGAGGATTTAAACCATTGCGGTCTTACTCAGTCCTCTGTCTTTTCTCTCCACTGCAGAAAGTAAGATGCTGGGTTTCCTTGTCTGGGAAGGAGATGGAAGAGACACTTTCTGTTATACAGCTCAGCACTGCTCAAACACCTGAGACTGTTCACAATCACAATCTGAAAACTTTAACTTGTTAATTTTTGCCACAAACATCAGACTAAAGGACCGAGGTGGCTTTGGCTACAGTCACATTCAGCAGAAAGGCACTGCACTATTTAATATCATGAAGTCAAATGAGTTTCAGGAGTGGATCAGAGTCCTACTTCTAACTCAGTGTCCTCATGGAAAAACTCAGAAAATAATCACACAACACTGCTCTTGTGTCATTCACTACTTTGCTGGACATTTAAGAAACACAGATCTTTTTATGAATACAACTGATCAGCTCCCATCACGCAAACATCCTTCCTTTTTGGGAAGGAGCAAGAAACTGCCACATTCAAACCCTCAGGTCCTGCAAGCAGAAAGAGGCAATGAAAGCCCAGGGCTGGCTGTGCAGTCCCTCTGGCTGCAGCCCCGTGCAGCCCACCTGATGCACTGTGGGTGTTTGTCCCTCCTCCCTGCACATGGCCGGGGCAGCAACGCTCTGCCCTGGTAAAGCCTGCCTGAGTAAATTCTGTCTTTTCAGGCTAATTAATTATTGGAAGTGCAATATACCCTTACATTCAAGTTTCAGAAATCTTCTTCGTGCTGCTTAATTTGTTTAAAGTAGAGAGGAACCCAATTCATTACAAACACCCGTTCATCATCTGCCGACAAATCCCAGTGAGCACCCTAAAACTATACAGGCCTAAGAAAAGCTCAGTCTGCACCTTCCCAAATTGCATTTCTGCTTTTACCTGAGACATTCGCAAGATCCCCAACTCTGTCAACAGTCGCTCTCCAGTTTTGTTTAGCTTATCATCAACAGACTCTGCTTTTGTGAGTGGACAAGTCATTTGAGTGTGCACCGCAGTTATAATGGCCTGACTGACAGCTCAGCCAGATAAACACGAGAGAATAACAGACGTAGGAACAATCTGGGTATTCATTTTGTCCGTTCAACCGGGTTGAAAGGATTTGCCAGCCAAGGGCACAACACTTCAGGCTAATTTGCTCAGCCAAAGCACTGCTGGAGTGTAAGGCTGCAAGCAGATGACTGATGTTGGGGAGATCGGCGTCCCCAGATGAGGTACTTATTATTCACCTCTGCCTCACGGGAAATGAAAGTACTATTTATTCAAAGCATTCATTTGAAAGAGGAAAACATATAGAAATGAACTTTGTTACAAAACTTGAACCCTTCTCACTGCTTCCCCACTTCTGCATTAATTCCAGCTTCTTGTCCTCGTCCGTGTCATCCTGCACACTGCAGCGTTTCTGTTTTCTTGCTCCTCACATACTTTCCTTAGCCTTGTCTCCTGCTTTGCATTCTCACCCCTATAGCTGACACTGGGTGCATTTTCTTTCCTGTTTATCCTCCATTTTTAAGCTGTGCTCAGCTCTGCAAACCTCAGAGGCCCAGCTCTGTTCTCAGTGTCTGGTAGAGCAGAGGGTGCCCACGATATCCTGGCTGTGTCTCACATGCCAAATGCACTTTGTAACCTTTTGGCCAATATCAGCCACACACTCCAACAAGAGCCACGTGCTGACAACATCAGTCACCACTCTGCTGTGGAGCCAGGGGACCCAGGGCCAGAGCAATGACAATGCTGTCCTAGTCAAGGAAAGTTGTCTCTTGCACATTTTAAGCACCCTGTGTTTAGAGTGACAGAACTACAAGTTCACCTGCTAATCATGTAAAAGTAAATGATGGGTAGAACAGCCAAGCTTGTACTAAGAAAAGGTAAACACTGCTCTGACATATTCCCTCAAGCAAGCAAGCAAAATAATAACAGTTTGCCGTGGAGGCTTGCAAGTTTGCTCCCATTAATTAAGTTCCATTTTCCGGCATCTTGAGTTTTAAGATGCTTTCTCCAGCACTGATTTCAACAACTCTCTCTCCCACAGAAAAGCAAAGGCAAACCCTGCTTTTGGTGACAGCAGCAGCACTCTCCTGGCTTCCTCCAGCTGTGGAGCCAGGACACGAGGTGCAGTGGGATGGAGGTAAATCCCTGAGCATTTTTGGAGGGCAGTGTCCCAGCAGAGCAGGGCCCTTGCAGAGGTGATGCACTAACAGCCTCAGACACATCACGGGAGGAATGCAAAGTGCACCTGACATTTCTTTTGATCTACTCCTAAGAAGCATTAAAAGGCACATTAATGTGCTGCTTTAGTGCGTGTTCAATGTGATAGCTGGAGACATAACTGAGCCTTTCACAAAAGTCTAATTGGGGAGAAGAATAAACTTATTGTTTCCTCCTCTGGACGTGCACCCTAGAACATAGGCAGAGTTGACATTTGCATGAAGTATGCTGCTGTTTTGCATTTTAAATCCCAGCATGCTAAATGTAGGTTGAATGATCACTTTGACTATTATTAGGAAATCAGTACATGTCCAACAGCAGTTCTACAGATGCAGGAACTGATATTGCCCAGTGGCAGGTTATCTTTCTCAAGTGCTGAAATTCAAAATTGCATGTGTATATTTATATACTTATATTATAAATTGCTTGTTCAAAATGTCAAATGTACCCTAATAAAGTATCTGAGCACCTACAGCCACTGTTCATGCAATTGTTTGATATTGCTCATGGAGATCCTCACACACACATCATATTCACATCTAGTAGCAGAGTTTTGTGCATTGATACTTCTTGACCTTGTCAGACTACGAAGCACCTTTGCATCAATGTGTTTTCAGTTGCTATGTTGAAGTCCCTTTGCTCTTTTAGGACAATCACACAATGAATAAACTGCAACAAACAAGTAGCAAAGAAAAAAAGAAATGTAAAAAGATAACATTCATACCCAGGTTAATCAATAGGAGAACAAAGAGAGTGAAGAAAGTCAGGTCTAAGTTCCACAAAAGAGGTGAGGTCAGGAATGACATTATTGGTTCATCCTAAATTTTGCTGAAGGCTGCATATTCCTTGCTCCTATTTCTATCAGCTTAGGTGTGTGTTTGCACATCTGGTCAGACCTATGTTCTGCTGAACTCTGTTTTGCTCTCTGTGCAATGCTCTTTCTTACATCTGCTATGCTGATAATTTACGTGTCCCTGATTAGCTCCCTTAGTGCTTTATCTCTGGGAGGATTAGAGGCTTTATGGTGTCCTCTTCATTTGTCTGTAGCACCTCCTTCCAGCCTCAGCCAGGCTCCTTGGACAACCTTCTCTGCTGCAGTGCTAACGATGCCAAAGCTGCTTTACTGAGCCGTGCACCTCCTAAACTCCCCTGGCAAAAGACAGCCTAATTTGGGAGAACCATTAGCTCCCTTTTGTTGTAGCTCTCACTCAGTGTAGCCACAAAATCTGCAGTGCAAGGAGGAGGAGGCTCAGAGAGCCCTGCTGCTCCGTGCTCTGGCACTGGCAGAAGAGCAGGAACCTGCAATGCCAAGGCTCCCCGAGAACACAGCGTGTCCTGATCGAGTTATGCAGGCACTTAAAACAACTCCAAACTGCTCTGGGTACAAAACAGATGGATGCAGAGGTCTTCTGGATCGTGTACCAAGCAATTCTGATTTCTGTGTGATATTTATAAACCAGGCAGTTTTAGCTGGCAGCAACTCAGCATTAAAGGAGCTCTGGCTCCAAGGCCACACGTGACACACAATGCTGCAAAAATTTTGGGGCTCTTCCCATCCCAGCTTTTTTATGTCCTCATTTTTCTTGACAACAGCATGATGTTCTCATAAACAAGGAAACATCCTGCTCACCACACAGGTGAAAGAGGGTTTTTTGAGCTACTCCTCTGGTTGATGTTCAAGGTTGACCCTGATGAGCCCATCTTGAAAACTGGGGAATTCAACTTCAATAAATTGTTTGTCCTGCATGAAAAATTTTGAAATACAAACCAAATTTATAGAAAAATCCAGGCTTTCTGCTGGAAGCCATGTGGATTTCAGAAGCCTTCCTTTTAGATGATCTCATTAA
Organism: Melozone crissalis; assembly: GCF_028551555.1. NCBI lineage: Eukaryota > Metazoa > Chordata > Aves > Passeriformes > Passerellidae > Melozone > Melozone crissalis. The sequence goes on from NW_026535785.1 coordinate 5,843,712, forward strand.
ACAGATCTTTAAGAAGTAACCAAGATTGGAAATTTAGCTCTCTCAATATTTTGATCTGTATTCCTTTCTAAAAATGCAGGCAAAGCTTTGCTGATGGAAGAACTAAGATGCTCCATCCAGAAGCCAGGGCAGAGGAGGGGGCTGAGCACATCAATGGTGTGAGGAAAGGAGGACAATTCCCTGAGCCTGGGATGGGAAGCTGGAGGTGCAGGAACCTCCACAGTGTGAGTGCGCACGTGTGCTGTAGTCAAAGAGAGAAATGCTTTCTTTTGAAGGGATACACACCTCTCCTTCTTTCTCCAGCAGGAGGAAGGAAAATGTGCCTGGCTTTCCAGGAAACACAAAGAAGATCCTTTCCCATTGGTGCCAGTCAGTATTTTCCATTTGCTACATACAAATAAAAATGATGGTGTTTAGTGAGATCTCTATCTCCTGTTTTGCCACAATGCCATATCCTGCTAGCAGGATCCTCTTTTGACAATAAATTTCTGTTAAAGTGCAATGTTCTCTTCAGTGGCACAATCTTTTTTAGTTGGCAACATGTGAAATAGATGTTCTGCCCAGCTGCTGTATTGGAGCTGTGCTATCTAACTCTCCTTACATAGTTTTGAGCACTTTTTTCAGCAGGATTAGATTACAGCAGGGAAAATCACTCAGTGGCATAAATGATAAATACCTAAAGGATATTTAGTGCTTACTTTCTGACAAGTCCAAAAGTGAATTTGCTGCAAAACAATGAACTTAAGTGACCCCTGCTGACTTCTCAAGGAATGGCATTCCATAGGGAGTCCCATCTGTGAAACAAACGGTTCAGGTACAAAATCAAACCCTTTGTCTCAGCTCCTTGAATTTTTTCTTGGAAAAAAATTCTTCCACAGAAAGTTACTGGTGATCTGAAATGATTCTGGGGTCTACAGCTTTGGCTGGTCCATATAATCATTGAAAAAAAAAAAAAGATAAAAGGTCAGATTTGAACCCCTGAAGCAGCCAGACACACTTAATTTGTTTTTCAGGAGTATTATCAGTTAAGCAAAGCTGGAATCTGAACATCTTATATGTGCCCACAAATCTGGCTGGTGCCTTCTGGCCTTCTGTGTGATGCAAGGGGCTAATAAAACGTGGCAGCACTTGATGTCAGATAGTTTGTCTCTGCCTTGTTTAATCACTCTGAATGGAGTGATGCTCAAGCCCAACTCGCATTCACTATCACTCTGTGAGAGGCTGCTGAGAGCTACTTCTCAGCAATCAGCTTGAACCCTTGGCAAGACATCTGTCAAGTACACTTTAGCATCCCCACAACCTCCAAGTAAGAGAAGTCGCCTTCTCAATTTGGATGCAATATTAAAGGCAGTTGACAGAAATCTTACATCCCGCTGCCTTTTCTCTCCAGGTTGGCAATTCTGATCCCATTAAAGTCAGTAGGAGCCTTGTCATTGACTTCAGCAGACCAAACACCGCAAACATAGTGCTCAAGATGGAATAAACACAACTGGATACCTCTCAAACTCATTGAAAACCTAAAATCCCATTAGGTTATTGAGGTATCTTGACACTGAAGAGGCACTTGAAACTCCAGAGGCTCAGGCATTTCACACAAACCTCAGGATGTGCCCAAACGAGGAGGCAGCATCACTGTTGTCCTCATCAAACTCTTAAAACACATGAGTAAAGCTTTCAGCACAAATCATGGTCTTAGGTCCAGTTGACTAAAGCACAAACTTGATCAGAACATCTACATCCCAAACAAAAGGATTGCAAGCTCAGATGAATTTCCTCAGTCTTCTCATGACCTCATTTGCAGTGGGCTACTGGTTGATACAACTTCATTGCAAAGGCAAATGTTTATCCAGTAAGACAGCACAGTTAAAAAAATACACCAAAAGACAAGCAGAACAGAAAAAATTACCATCCAGCCTCATTTTGTGTGTCGGTGCTCACAAAACCCGTGATATCACATGTACTGGAAATCACTGGAGAATGTCTCACAGGATGTATATATTAAAAAAAAAAAATCCCTTACAAAGGCATACGCTGCAAATGGCTTAAAAGCATCCAAAGTATTCTTGGAAAGTGCAATAGCAGATAAGCTCCCCTTTTAATTTGTCTTACTGGGTGTTAGTGCAAGTTACGACCAAGAATTTAGCACATCCATTCAAATTATACCTAAAGCAGTAAATCCAGCACAGCAGTAATTTTCTAGTCTTTCATACTTCCCAACTTAATGAAAAGAGACGTTAATGTCCCAACCATAGATTAATTAGATGGAATCATTAAGAATTATTTCCCAGGTATCTTTTGCTAATACATGTATTATCATTGAACACTACCAACCCTGTGTGGAAGGTTAATGTTATTTTGAAAGAATATTTACAGTATCAGGGATTGAAAACCCAATACCTAAAAAAAATATTTTCCACCTGCAGCTATCTGTCATCCATCCCACACAAACTTTGAAAGCTTTCCACTATCTGTCAAAACACAGGTTTTGATGCAATAAAGACTGTAATTATTGAGCATTTACAAGAAATAATATTTTCCCTCTGGTGCAGGTTATAACAGTTGTTAACATGCAAGTATGAATACTAATGCTCCAAGCCCACCTATACCCTTCACAAATGATAAGGATTTTTTCAAATACTGATATAGAGGCAGGTATAATAAAAGAGCAAGATAAGACTGAATATAGGTTTTGAAAAGTAAATGTCAATCAGAATAAGGTTTTTAGAGGCATAAGAACTTGATTTGAGGTAGAGTTTGGAAATAAAGCTGACAATTAGATCCAGAGATATAAGCAGCACTTCTTTTGTGTTGAAAAATAAAATGATCCTTTTGCAACCAAAATACCAGGCTACAAAAATGTGTGAAGGAAACAATACAGAGGATGCAACAAAGCAGCTTTGCAGATGCCACGCTAGCAGATGGCTTAAACCGGCTGAATTACTGTATAAACATTTAACCGAGAGTTTGATTTTATAAGTGTGGAAATTACACAAAACAAAAAGGGAATGATTCTAAGAAGCACTTAAATTAGTAATTTGTAATTTTCTCCGCTAAGATGGCCTAGCTGTGCTGCCTTGCAAGAGTCCATTGGAGAGGGGGGTTCTGGAATCTGTGGGAGAAATTGCACGCCGTAAAAGGGAGCTCGTGTGAGCACACAGAACTGAGCCAGGCACTTAAAGGTAAATATATACCTTTCCACTGATGTTGCAGCTTAAATCCATTCTAACTGCAAGTTAATAAAAAAAATCTCCCCGCCCCTCCCCGCTCTCCATTTCCTCCTTCATGTCTAGATAACAAAGGCTGTGTCTCTCTGTTTATATCTCAGTAACTTCTACAGCAACCGCTTGTCGTGTCACTTGGGCTCAATTGTAATACGTGGGCAGGAAGGGCACAAGAGAAAAAGGCTCTTTGTGCACAGATATCTTCAACAAATACCAGCCAGAAGGCGGAAAGGCAAAAATATACAGGAAAAGGGAGAAGAATTTATGCAGAAATAATGTGGCTTCTTGCTACAGAGTACAGTCTGGATAAACTAAGAGCATCACTGTTGAATTGATGGGTTTGGCCTGATTAATGCCTAGACATGTGTTTCAGATGAATGTTTTCTATCATTTTGCAAAGAAATAACAGGCAAAACAGGAGACTGATGATGGGTACAGGGTTTTATCCTGATTTACTGAATGTCAAAGCAATCTGTCCTCAACATTTCCCAAAACAGTGACAATTTTTTCTTCTTCCCTTCCCGGTGAGCAACCAGACCCCAAACAATCCTAGCGGTGAGTGCCACAGCAGCGTCAGACCTGCCCTGAAAGTGCCACGCCGCCGGTGTCAGTCTGCACGACATCCTCCCCTGATGCTCCTCAGCAAACACAACCACAGCTGCTGCTGCTGCTGCACTTTCCTGCACCCCACCACTGCCAAGGCCAGCTGCCCATTTCACACCCCTTGCTGCTGAAAAGTCATAACTTGCTATTCCAGACCTGAGATGGCAATTACGTCGGGTGCACGTAGTTTTAATAAAAGAGTAAGTCATCTTCTTCCTCAAAACCTCTGTTTTCCCTGCTGTCTGCATTCCAAACTCTCCATTTGGTTTAATGATCAAGGGGAGCTAATAACTTCTCCCTCTAAGCAGTTTCATTGGGCCAGGAACAAAATAAATTACCATCCCTCTTACATTCTAATACAGAAGTTTCTCATAACTCTTTCCTCCTGATCTTCACTCTTTTTCTGTTCCCATGCACTCCCTTACTTATATCTCCTTTCCTTCCAGCTCATCTGTTCCAAACCAACCACTTTGCTCCTTGGAATTCCCTGATATCTCATCATGGAGAATCTGGAAATCAAATTTGTTTACGAATCACCACGGTTGTTGAAAGCCACCTCATCCTGGCTAAGGCAGGATTTTTGAAGCTTATATCAAAATGTTTTTCTCTGTTATACCTGGTGTTGACATCATAGACTGAGATAGGTGAGAGAATCCCTTTATTGACTGCAGGCCATGGGCAGCTCCATTTTCTGATGCCACAGGTGATTTAACTAATTAAGAAATCCATTTTGTCAAGCTTGCCTCATAATTTTCTTTTCTCTTTCCATTTTTTTTTCTACAGTCTTACAGTTTCCTCTTTCCCACAAAGCCATCAAGCCGAACTCTAGAACTGGATTAATGTTTTTTATTTCTCCAGCTTTTGACTATGAAATGCAGAAGTTGGGGGTCTCTTTTCAATGTCTTTGTACTAGAAAAACTATTTTAAAATTTATTTTAAAGAAAGCAAAGTTCAACCTTTTAATTCAATAAACCAAAAATGTATTTTAAAATGCGAAGAAAATGACATTTGGTTGACAAACATTGTGACAAAGTGGTGAAGTTCCATAGTATTGTCCTCATGTCTAATTAATATTTGATGAGAAGTATATTTGATAATAGGATGGACTTCCAGTAATCAAACTATGATTGATCTAGAAGCACAGCACTAACAAAACCTCTTCATTCATGATCCTTGCCTGTTCAATCAAATTATCTCTAAATAAACAAGTGGTATATAGACATAAAGAAAATATTAACCTGCAAATTACCTGACTACCTCTTCTCTCCTTGAGTGTGGTCATAGTAGGGCAGAATATTTTTTATGACTCAGGTCATCAATCATAATATAAAAAGATTATTTGACTGGAAGTCCAGGGATTCTGATACAAAGACTTTAATTTTACAGACTAAAAATTTATATTCTGGATGACTTCAAATATCTTCTCTAGGAACTTTTTTGCCTGCTGGTGTACTGAACAAGTTAAAAAAATGACAATGTGAAAAACTGAACTTAGATTCTTATGACCAGAATCAGGATGGTCATTTGCATGCACAAAAAGTACATTTAAACCTTTCTTGTTTCCTGATAGGATCATACAAAGAAATTCAGATGAACTTTGCCTTTTGGAACAAGCACCTCCGTGCAAAGTTCCCTCTCTTTAGAGTAATAGTATTTGGTTCACTCCTTCCATCTTTGTAGGAGCTAAAATACATTATTAAAACCTACAGTTCAGTTACAGTGCCGTAAATCACCACTGCTACCCAGGTTCTAAATTTTAATTTCACTCCAATCAGAATCAATTACTCCACTTCCCACCCCTGGCCTCTCACTCAGCGCTGGGGAAGGAACATCAGGGGCTGCTGCTGCCCTGGGCTGTGCCGGCATCCCTGCACCAGACCCTGCAGCAGGGGAATCACTCAGCCTCTGGTCCCACGAGCCTGCGACGTGCAGGTTCAGAGGTAGCACACATGGGAGCAGACACGAGCACAACCACAGGCCTGTGTGCAGTGACACCAGTGTCATTTCCATGTCACGTAGACTCAGAAATGTCCCTTGGCAATTGAGAGCAATGAAATCCTGCTGCACAAGGTGTACTGCGCGCCACAACTGAAATTACAAGCGGCATCGCCGAGCCGCGCTCTGAGAGGCTTCTGTAATTTTTTATCTGATTGACAGATGTTTACAGAAAAGATGTGCTTTATTCTTAGACATGCAAGGTAGAAAACAAGGTCCTCGTGTTTCCAAACAATCCAGGCCATGGTTTAACGAGCAGAATAGATGCTGGGTGCAGAGCACAGGCGATCCTGCCCTGTGTTGGTTTGCCGCCCACGCTCAGCTGAGTCATCCCAGGGGCTCTGCGTGAGTAACTGTTAACCAACACGAGGACAGCAATGAATTCCTCCTCAGTTCAGAGCTTCAACCCAACTTATTCTGAAAGCAACAGCTACGACAGCGTGGGAGAGAACAGGATGCCCACCACTCTGCCTTTTGTATGGCAGAAGAGATAAAGGAGGAAACCAATGCGTGATGAAATGATGCATGTTTTTCATTAAGAAAAGGGACAATAGCAACAGACTCTTAAAGATCCATTAGAAATAAGACAGAGCCTTAACCCAGATGAAATTTATCTAGTTCTGAACATGAAAACTCTTCTCAGCAGCAAGTTATGCGTGGTGTATTCTCCTAACTACACCCTACTTTCATTGGGGTAAGGGCCTGGGTGTCATTCATCTGCTCAGTGTCAAACTCCTGGGGCATCTTGATGCCTAATGCACATTTATGTTTCATGTTACCACAGAACCAGGAATAATTACCAGTTAAGAAGAGTACATTTCTGTAGGTAGATGATGCGACTGAAATTTCTTTGGGGAGCCAAGTTGGGTTATGTAGAGTATGTTCTGAAGTCCTTTACTGGCTCTTTCCACATCAGCCCAAGATGTCAAATCCCCTGCCTCACATCTTGCTGCTCATCACCCCCTGCCTGCCAGCAGGTACCACCCTGCCCTTCCTGCAGCCCCGGCTGCTCCCCTGATAACTCAGATGATTCAGTTGGAGGCTGCCTTAGCAGAGACCTATTATTTAAGCTGCTGAATACACCCAGCTTACTTTGCCAGATCTGTGTTGGGGCAGTGGTGGCAGCAGCTCTGTCAGAGCAATCGTGACGCGCCGCTTGACGTGAGCCGGGGGCAAGAGGATTTTTGGCAGACACAGCCCCCGTCAGACAACGATGCATGAACATAGCCCTAGAGCTTGCTCAGACATCTCTGCAGCATTAATGACAAAACCCAGCAATCACCCTGGTGGGACTGAGCACGTGTGAAAGCTCCAGTAAGTTAAAACAATAGGGGGAAAATTTCTTGTTCAAAAAAGGAAAAATAGGGGGGCTCTAATACAAAGCATTGGGGACAATAATTTTAAATTAAAATTATCAAACTCCTGCAAAACTCCTTGTTTTATCCTCAGTACTTTTAAATTATCTATTGCCTATGCTATCTAAACTACAGAAATGACACACAATATTATGTAGAAGTGGAAGACCTTCCAAGAGGCACCAATAATGCATTTTCTGCTGTTGTTGGGTTGGGCTGGCAGAGCACAGATAAAAGTTTGGACTGCTCAGTAGCCCAGGACTCACTTAAAGAGTCAATTGAAGCCATGGCAGAAACATCATCACCTTCTGTGAACGCTGGGCAAACTGCACCAGCATGGTTTGAAGTTGATTTCTCTTCCTTTCAAATAAAATAGCCTGTGAATTGATTAGAGGTAATAGAATTATTGGATGTTAGCAAGGAAGGGGATTTAAGGAAGATGTAATGACACCATCAAAGCTTTGTTGGGTTGCTTTTATTAGCCTGAATCAGCTTAGAGCAGTCCTGACACTAAGAGGTTAGAGGAAGTCTGTTAGAGGCTTGCCTATGGGATGAATGCATAACAAAATCCTTTCGTGAGGGGAAAAAAAAAAAAGCAAAAACCCCCACAGACATGCACCAAAAAAGAACGACAAGTACAGTACTTTAACAGGAAAAATTTCCTCAGAAAGGAAGCAAGCAATGAGGCTAGGAGAGGAATAAATGGTGTAGAAATGACAATCGCTCTTCAGTCAGGGCCCATGACTGCACTCACTGCTGATAAGATCCAGCATGTGTCAGTTGTCAAGTGTCTCTTGTCACACTTCAATGTGAACTTTACAGCGAAAGGGGGACAAGAGGCAGTGAAGGGGAAAATGGCACGGCTCAGAAGGACTTGTGCACTCAGTGTGAAGCCATTTCAATTTTATATTCTAAAGGACTTTGTAGGTGATCCCATGAATGCAATTATTCTCACCTAATAAAAGCAACATATGCTAAGACAATTAAAAGATTTTATTATACATCTATTCATTGTATTTAGTTTTAGACAGCAGATAAACCTAATTTGAAACAAGATGTTTGCAAGGCAGGAAGCAGAAATAATCGTGGTCTGTACCTATAAGAATATTAGTGATTCATTATATTCTTTATATAAGAAGGTGAATTAATAAAACCTTCCTTTACTAATGACAATTTCACCCAGCAAATGAACAACCTAATTATAAAGCTCTCATTAAAACAGCATAACTTTTGACTTATGGTGTCCAGTTTGGGTGAGTGTACATTCAAGTGACTTTATTACCCATCAGAAATGTGTATTTGCAGGCATATTCCCAGTCTGACACAAACCTCACACACTCACCCCTTCACCAGGAAATAAAGGTTACCCCATTATTAACTCCTCTGCTTTGGCTAGAGATGTGCCATTGTCCTGGTGGCCAACAACCTGAGATTCTCTAGACTTCTATTCTTGAAAATAAAATCACCAGCTCTAGAAAACCAGCTGGGCTGGGCTGCAGTTTGCAAAGTGAGGAAGATGTTGTGCTGTCAGACCAAACCAGGGCTTAGAGCTGCATCACAACAGAATCAGCGCTAATCCTGGAGAGCACAGAAAACACTTATGGGTCAGGGCTAAGCTCATGGGGGAAGTTTCCTGGCAGACCTGGAGCAGCCAGTCCGTGTGGAAGGCAGAAAGTGGTGGGTAATTATGGCAGGATTTGCATTTGACCTCAGTGCCTCCCCTCGCCGAGGCAAATGAAGGGCACCCAGGGACTCTGCTGTGGGAGCCACCAGAATTCAGCAGGAATCCATCACTTCATGCATAACTGATAACGTGCCACCTAAAAAACCTGATCTACACAGCAAACAACAGTTGTGGGGGGATTCAACCCAGACCAGCCCCATGCAGGCGGGAGTGCCAAAGGAGATGCTGCATGTGAGAAACATCATTCAGAACCTCTCCTGTTTTTTCCCTTTCCAAACAGGCAGTGTCAGAAGATAGCCTTGCACCTGAAACCACATGGCAGAAAGATAAACTGCAAACAAATTTTTAGATCTTAAAAATCTTAAAACAAGGGAAACAGAGTCAAAGTGACCAGCTGTAGAGCATCTACAGCACCCAAAATTTCAGTGCAGGGTTATCCACCGGTCACAACTCTCTACATCCATGTGAGAAATACTGCGAAAATCCATTAAGAGTAAAAATAAAACAGAAAAGAAAGGGGCACAGGGAAGAAGAAGGTAAAAAAGATATTAAAATGTGCATTTCTTTGCTCTCCTACAGGATCCTGAGTAAGGTACAAGTTTAGTGAAGCCAATCACCACAGCACAGAGATGCTGCTTAGATGTTACTAGATGTTTCTAGCTGTGGAAGAGTAGAAGGAAATATTTTCTGGAATGGCAGAGCAATGACTGGTTTTTGTTACAGGTACTTTATTTTCCTTTGGGTGAAGGCAGAAAAAGAAGCATCAGTAGCTGTCACACAGCAGCTACCGCAGCTTAGGTACTGACATGGATACCAGCTACCACAACTTGCTACTGAAAGGAAAAATGGGTTGAGATTAAAAATTCTTAAATCCTTAAAATAATTCCTCCCATCTAATATAGTCATAGTGTGATTTATTGTTATATCATCACATATATGAATCCAGCACAGGAATTTTCTCTGAGCTGGGTAAGGTTCACACATGGAGATATCGGTAACTCAGTGCTACAGGTTTTATATCATCCAAGCCCTCTTGCCTTGCCTTCAGCAAGAGTGAGAAATGACAAAACACAGAGTCAGGAGAGTGCCCTGACTTGGGGAGTATCAGATGAAAGCTCCATCTCAAGAAAAGTACTATAATTACTGAGCACAGGTTTATAAATACTGCTTGACTAATGATTTAGAGCAGTGAAGCAAATGGAAAGTGTACCCAAACCTGACAATCATCAGCTATTTTCCCACAAGCACCTGAATATCTACGAAGCGAAAATATCACTAAAGATCTGGCTAACATGAACCATGACTCATTAATTATACAGATATTTATCAGCATCCTGTCATAGATAGTTTTAAAAAATAACTGTGAATCGTGTGCAGGATAGATCCTTTGCCTGGCTGCTGGTATTGAAGTTTATCCTATTCAAACTTTGGACTATGACACAACGCAGGGATTTGCTGTTTTACGTTCCTGTCCCACAGAGCAACTCCAGGGAATCCTACTAAATGGAGACCCCCTTTCTCTACTCCAAGGACCTTTAATAAATACCAAAAATCCCCATTTTCTTCAAAGGTTGTAAACACTTCTCTTTGGAAGCATCTCAAGCACACATGTTGAACTTCAAATTATTATTTTTTATTTATTTTCTTGATGCTGGCAGATTTTTTTTCCTTCTTTTATTACGGCCACAGTCCTCACCTCTCTTTCCTCATGGGAAGGATTTCTTTATTAAAACTTGCATCATTATTCCCTTATCCCCTCCTGCTCTACATCAGCTCGCAGGCCTCTACACTTCCTTTAAACATAAAAATGTGCACATGGGTGCAAAACCTTGATGCAGAGCCTAATGTGGATCATACCCTAAAGGAAGCAAAAAGCACTGTGCAAACTGACTTTACACTGGCAGTGTGAGACAAAAAAACCCAAAGCAGAGTCTGATATTAACATTCCACCTAGGCCTTTGTTTGAGTATACAGATTTGAGAAGGAAACGTGGATGTCTCATTATTTATGTGACCAAAGTCTCCATTTTACTTGGCACCTCTTTAAGGTTATAAAGTGGATGTGATGTGCAATGATTTATTGAGAGATCATCCTGCTCCTGTGTAGATTTAGTTGTGTAGCTGTTATATCCAGCGTTTTATGCTGTATCTCACACAATTGCAATGTTTGCCAGCTAGCCCATGAACAAATGAGCAGCTTGCTGCACTATAATATGCATGGATTATAAAAATATTTCATTTCCAAATGCTGCATTTACTGCTGGAAAACAGGCAGATTGCACAATATCACTGTACTTTTGTATGGCTTTATCACCTGACTGTGAAGCAAAACAACACATCCACAAATTTTAAAGTACCACGTTAATAAATGATTCCTGTGTACCAAGGGGGAAAAAACTGCAACAGTGATGTACTTTTTAACCTTTTTTTTCACTGTTGTTTTTTGGTTTTTTAACTGCCATAATGCTCTGCAAAAACTTAATGCTCTGCAGGGCAAAATAAAAAAAAAACTAAAAAGAAATCACCTGATCTTGATGTTGGAAAGGTGCCAAGCCCATCTGAGGTCCAAATCTATATGTACATAAAAAAGCAGGAAGCAGTCTTAAAAGGAAATGCAAATTAGCTTCCTGGGATTTCAAATTTTAAAAGCTTCTGTGATTGAATTTATTTTAGCAATTCTCTCTTTAAGGAATGTGAAAATGGGCCCTACAGTTGAGACTTCAAACAAACAGAATGAAGAAGCAAAATCCTTCATAACACTGCTTATTGCACTCAAAATTATTATAGTCATGTGTTGAGGACTGATCAATAAAAGAGAACTATACATCAGTATAATGGCTACAAAGGTAAAATGACTTCTGGTCAACTTTATCAAAATACTAAGAAAAGCTGGCAGAGTATTAGCAGTAATAAACACAGAACAACCAGTTTGTATAAGGGGACAGAAATGTGCTCCTAGCAGCAGGGGCACTGTGATTTTTACATTGGATGCAGCATAAATTAAAATCTTCTGCATTATTAACAACAGTGAACACCTCCTTTGGGGTACAGATAGTAATGAAAGTTCACATTTGAATTAAAGCACAGAGGCTGCTGAACAGAGACAAAAAAGTGAGGCAGAAAAACACAGAGTCCATCTAAGGGTGACAAATACATTACTAATATGTGAAAGAGTAAATCAGGGGGTTGAAACACTTTTGTCCATATGATTATCACATCTCAAGACCTAGCACATAACAAGTTTTGGTTTAATGTTATTTCTTTGTATAAACTTTCAGTAAAGCACACTGTAAACCCTGGCCCAGCCCCTTCAAAGAAGCATCCAGCAAACCCTTGTGCATCCAGAACCAGGTGAATAAAATGTGCAGAGGAGCCTTGATTAATTCAGGCATCCAGGAGTTCATCTTTTAAACACTTCTTGACAACATCTCTAGTTCCACACTGCTTTCCAGGAAAGAAGTTTTCCATTTTCCTGGAGCCAGTCACCTTGCTAAATGCTGACAGCAACAGCACAAATGCAGAGCAAAAACATTTTTACTGCAGGTCAGTTTTCAAGCTGCTACAATATCAGTTTAATATTCCAGGAACCACTGGGCTTCATGGTTCCGTGTATGGGACACCACACACACATTGAAACATTAATTAGCTAAAACTCTCCTGGCTGTTGGGCCAGGGTACCCAGTTACACAAACTGCCTGGCAGCCTCTCACCTTCTCCTTATTGCAAAAATGATGCCATTTTCCATGCTTCTGCAGAAGGGCTGCTTTCAGTAGGGGCTTAGAAATGCTGATTTTTAAACACTTTAAATTTTAAGGCAGGTCTTTTTTTATAGAGGTGACAAATTTTTGAGAGGATGGAGCAGAGCAGGGTTAGTTCGCTGCCTTGAACTCTCTCAGGGTGTGGGAAATATCCAAACCATTTGACAAAAAATGGGTTCAGCCCCTAAGGGTGGCCAAGAGCCTTTCCAAGTGCATGGTCAGGGCCATCAGCTGGGTCACATTTACCCTCCTTTCTACCCCTGGGGGCATCAAGGAGGCTCACAGGATCATAGGTGCCCTGAGGTGGGCAAGGGCATGGCTAGAAACAACATACACCTCCTGAAAAGTCACTGAGCCTATTTTAAAATAAGTGAGTAGGAACTAGACTCCACTGAAAGCATTTTTTGTGAGGGGTTACAGGAGACTTGGGTCTATGGGAAATGAAATATCTGTACCCAAAGGAATCACACAAGGGCAAGACTCCAGAGCTGTGCCTCAATAGCTCCCACAGAGAATTAGGAGGAATAAACAGTGTTTATTCCACTGAACACTCAAGTCCCAAAGAGGGACCAAATGAATTTCTCCAGTGGGAAAATCTGCCTCAGGGAACAATTTAGCCCTGAAGAAATCTAAATTAACAAGAAATTAGTTTCCCCTGATTGTTTTTTCCCTGTGCCATAATACTTTGTGGAGATTTTAAAAGATGTGGCTGTGCAAATATTAGAAATTCCCAAATTAAATATTTAGGCATTAGTATTTATACTAAAATTGTGTACAGGAAGAAGTTTTTCTAATAGCATTCAGAGAAATATAAAAATTAGGGAGATAGATTAATTTTGAGAAAACTTTTAAAGAAAGATAATCTAATATTACCTTTGCATTTGAAGCACTGAATGTGACATTTAAAGGATTTTCCAAAAATTAAACAACACATAAAACCAGGCTTCCTGATCAGCCCTGCTATATGACCTGAAGATTTTTAAAAGCTACATACATACATCCTTACAAAGTAACATACATCCTTCATTTCTGACACATAGGTCTTTGTTTTGAGGTATATTTAAACTAGCTTTCACAATAAAAATGAGGTCAAGATAAGAATGCAGCTGCCCACCCTTGTTGTTCTAACATTTGGCTGGTATTTGTTGCCATGAAGCAGCCTTTTGAAAGATGATCACTGTACCTGAAATGCAGATAGTTATAAAAATGGCATTAATTTGCTTAGACCGGGAGATTTTCACAGGAGAGCAACTAGCAGAAAACATTATGAAAATGTCCAAGAGGACTGGTAATTGAGTTGATTAGTATGACCTTGGTTATGAAGGTAATAGAAGAGTGAATGGTGCTTAGGCTGAGTTATAACCCTGCTACCTTGCTGGGAGATGTAGTGAGGTATGTAATTTGTTCAGGGTGAATCCAGCAGCCTGGCCTCTCCCTGACAGGGTAATACACTCTGCCCAGCAGAGCTTGGCCAGCCACTGCTCCCACCCCAGCGCAGCAAACAGAGCAGGGTCAGCCCAGGGAGGGTGAACTCTGCGCTCCCCCCCGCTCAATATGGTAATTTTCTGCTGGCAGACACTTTCTGTTAAAGGTTTCTTCTGAAATTAGGAAAATTAAGAGCAATTCGAAAAAAACTCAAAGAATGGAAACTTTCCAGTTTCGCAGCAGAGAATCTATTTCCCTTTGAATTAAACTCCAGACAGAACCTGTCTTGATTTACCCTACTCACCCAACCGCATAGTTCTGGTGTTGCTTTTTAACTCATCATATTTCCACCCTGTGATAACTCCAGAAAGGCTTTAAAAAGTCAAGGTTTGTCTTGCAGAATGGGGCTTTATTTGTTCAGGAACTGATTCAGCTAAAGGCCTGAATGCACAAGTGCTGTGATTGCCTTTTCTTGCACTAGATTAACTGTGATTATTTAAAGATATTTTAGGTGCCTTTCCTTTAAAGGGGAAAAAAAAGGCATCCAAAGCAATTAGACAAATTAGACAAAGAAGGTGAGGAAATACAATTTTCAATGCTGCACTGTGCATTCTTGTCCCCACTGCTAATCTGGATGAGACATAGTTATCTATCAGTCATCTACAGAAAAAGTGTGTTGAGAAAAAACGTAGTCACAGAAAGGAATCTTTAAATACTAAACATCAAAATATATATATATATATATATATATATATATATATATATATATATATATATATACTTAAATCAAGGAATGGATCAAAAGCAATGTCTTCAAAGTCAGCACAATTTAAATATTACCCCTTCCTTCCATCCCTGACGAGCTGCCTTCCTATTTTATTGCAAGTTTCACAAACGAATAACTAGCCAAGGTTCCCTAGAAGGAAAATGCCTACATAAAAGATTCAATTAAATTAAAATTACTCAGTTCAGTCTGTGTGTGTCCAACGCAAAGTCTGCTTTACTAGGAAGCCAGGCATAGATATTCAGCTAAAAATTGCCACACATTAGACATGTAATTTCAGGCCATATTTCCCTACAAAGTACAAATCAGTTCTCTTTTGGCTTCATAGCTATCAGGATGTCATCATATTCTTTTTCTGAGGAAATCTGAGAGGATGAAAGGAGGCGCTTAGGAAATAATTTTGCATTTTCTCTTAGAAATTAAAAATGTTTCATTTCTTCTCATTTATTTAAATGCCACAGAGAAATGGGGTTAGAAATGGATTTAGAAAATAATCCAAGACATCTAAAGAAAACTGTAATCTCAATAACATTCCAACTATAATCATTTCAGGGGCAGAGGAGTAAAAGCAGTTTCTGTGTGTCCATGGATTTTAGAGACTTGCAGAACTACAAGGCTCTCTGAAATCAGGTGTTATATATTCGGCTCTCATTTCACAGAGCTAAAATCAAACTGAATATTTAATTCTAAGTATAAACTAATGACCTGATCCTGAATCATGTAGCATGAAGATAGATTACTGTTGACATGCAGAGTCCCAGTGAAATCCCTGGGATATTGTGTGAGCCGAGCAGCCGCCTGCCCGCGACACAAAGCTCAGAGCAGCCCTGCTGAAATGGAGTTTGGGATGTTAATTCACAGTTACCATCGTTAACACCACGTTTTTAATATCATTCCTCCTGTTGTTTTGAAGGTCAGTGGATCCAGAGGAAATTTCCCACTCTCGGAGCAATGAGCACATGGTATGAAAGTAATAACAGGCTTTCATTTTGAAGTTCTGCTGTTGAGGGTTTCTATTGCAAAGTAAAATAAAAACAACTCCAGCTAAGCCTTGAGCTGTTTGTAAAAGTTTGCAAGCTAAAAGCAGGACAGATTTACTTGTGTTTTACTAGTACTGAGCTGACACTAATTATCCCACTGTGAACTTTGGATGAAATCCTCATCCTGCTGAACTGATGGGAGTTTTGCCACTGACTCCGGCCACACCATGACTTCACCCCTCGGCTCAGGCTCCCTGCCATGGCTGAATACTTTCTGCGTAATCAGGCCCATAAAGTTTATCTTGAAAGCCAAAAAATATTAGGTCAACTTCAAATCACTCTGCCTTTTCCCTTTCTGGAGGGACAGCTTGTTTTAGTCATCACCAGCGTGTCCCTGCTGCCGATGGAAGCTCCATCCTTGAGGGAGCTTCGCCGGAGCGGGCGGCCTCGCCTGGTGCAGGCTCATTTATTAGTATGCACTACCCAAATTCAAAGACTTTCCAAGGGAAGTTTGACTGCAGCAGTAGCATTCTGATTTATGAAGCTTGGTTATCATTTTTAAACCACAGTCCTGTCCCCAGCCTGACTCGACTGACAATGACAGATGCCCAACGTGTTCGTCAGGCTCGAGGCTGATTCCCCATCCCCACTGCAGCTCTTCCCCATGCTGGGACCAGTCACACCCCAATCCCCACAGGTGGCTCAGCTGGGCACTCTGACACCAAGCTCCAGCTGGATTGGTGCAAAACCCTGCACAGCAGCAATTACTTAAGAAAAAAAACAGAAAAACATTTAAAAATCTGGTTTTACAAAACAAGCTCTGTGCAATTGCAGCATGCACTGCAGCCACTATGGCAGAATTAGAGATTTCCAGACAAGCCAGGCTTGCAAAAATATAGGAAAACAGAAATCTAACACCAGGCATGATTATATGTGTGTCCTCATGGGCCAGCATGGATATTGTTTGCTGCTTCTAAATATGAATATTAAATTCTCCTTCTCCCTCTCCACCTGACCATCACATTTAAAAAAAAAAAAACAAAACCAAAACCAAAACCAAAACAACATTTCAGAACATATTTGAACATGCCTGCTTAACAGGAGAAAAAAGTCACACAACCAACACATCTTTCCCATGTGGAGAGAGAACATTCTGCATTACAAACATACAGCAAATGTAACCAGAGGAGCATAGGTGGGTACGGAGATCTAAGCAACGGAAATATGCCCATCTGGAGTCCAAAGAATTACATTAAAGATGCTCAAGTGTCATTTTAAGAGTCTGCATCTTGACATCAAGCAGACAAAGATGCTTTCATGGTCTTTCTTCAAGCAAGAAGGCAGAAACACAAGTAGGGATTTTCTTTAATGCTCAGCAAGATAAAAACAGAGTATAAACACTGAAGTATTTATTCTCACAGCAATCCCATGAAATGCACTGTTATTCCCATTTTACAGAAGAGGAACTGAGTTTTACAGAAGAGGAACTGAGAGACCTTCTGGCTCGCAGTTTAAAGGTGGTTTAAAAACTGAGCTGGGGACACTGTGTTCACATCCAGTGTTTGAGCCACAAAACCAGAATTCATCCTTCATAATGAGTTCAGCTTTTCGTTCAGTAACTATGAAGGTGCTGAAGGAATTTAGTAAATTCTTCAGCAGAAGCTACATGATACTTAGATGAAAACTAGTAAACCTGAGCTCTAGCAACATATCCACTCAAGCAGGCTCCAAAGAAAATGTGGAAAATAGGGGTTTCGTAGCTGAGGCAAGGAAGAGGAAAACAAAATGCCTTTGCAAATTATTTTGTTTGTGCGAGCAATGTGCTTTTGCTGAAAGACTAGTGTGTGCAAAAAGGGTATATTTTTGATGTGTCAGCTTCAATTATCAGCAATCTAAGAGTGAAAAGCAACAGCATTGTCTCAACAGCCTCCTCCAAAGGAGATGCCCATCAGCTGAAAGCCCTGCTCCCAGTGTGACCTTTCCTGCTTTCTGCCTGGGCATAAGGGCACAGAGACATTTTATTTAAACAACTTCTGGGAAAACTGCTTGTTAGATGTTGATTTCCAGCAGCCACTGCCCTCTGAAAAGAATATTCATGGTTGATGCTTCACTTGGAAAGCTAATGGGATAAATTTGAACTCTCTACACTCCCCATCTCCACTTGTTTCATATGTGTTTAAGGCCATTTATATCGTTTTCAAGAAAACTGTGCATGAGTGGGGATGCTCATTGTATGGGCTGTTCCTGGGTTAATTCCTAGCATGGATGTTACTGAAGACAGCAGGAACTGGTCCTGGATCCCAAAAGAGGCAAGGCTGGAAAAAAATCACAGTGCCCAGAGCCAGACAAAGCAGTTTGGGCACAAGTTCCAACGTTTTCCCTCACAATTTTTGTCAGGCAGCTACCGAGAGCACCTCACAGCCCGCTCACCTCCTTGCTGCTTTGTTTTCTCTATTTAAATAAAAATTACAGTCTCTCCTTTCACTGGCACGGCTAAAGGGCCCCGTAATGCAGTGTATCCTTGGCTCTGTCACTGTGCTTGCTGACCCTACAGTGAGCAGGCTCTGACCACCAAATGCGAGCAGAATAAATTATCGCTGACACTCCAATATTTAATTATGCAGCTGTCAGAGCGGCCCTTTCGAAATTCATTTTAATAAAGTGGGAACTTTTTTCCTTTCAAGGTTAGAGTCAGGGGAGTCACCTTCTGTGTCAGGCTGAGGTCTCCACCATGAGCTTTGCATTCTTCCCTGAGAAGCCTGTCACTTGGCCTGATAGAAGGACCAGATAACGGCACCGATGTCTATTGGCCTCCCCCGCCCTGCCTGGATGAACATCCTTCATTTAAACCCACAATAATGAGGACCTCAAAGTCAGGCTGGCAGCCACAAGGGCAGCTCGGCAGGGGAAAAGAAGAAAAAAAAAAAAAAAAGGCTTCTTACTATAAAATTCACTCGATGTTATAGCTGCAATCTAAAAGCAATCATGTTCATCTCGCCATTTTAACTGGTTAACCAGAAATATTTAACATGTTAAAAAATATGAATGGAAGCCCAGTGGGTGAAGCCCCAGCAGTCTGTATTTATCTGCACTGAACTCAGAGAAGAAGAGGAATATTGCTTTGTGTTTTTCTGCCAGCAAATTAACTAACTAGATCTTTTTGCCAAATATTTGGAAAATAAAATCCTTTATGAACACGTAGTGTGTAATAGGCAACCTGCACAGTGCATGGATGAGAGGTGCTTTCTAAGATCCAAATGCAAAGCTGCTGTGTGTATTCACAGCTCTCTCTCACACACACAGAGCACATGAAACAACCCTTGTACTAAAGTGCTGGCCACAAGGAATCTTGCCTTCATGAAAACAAAAACTATTTTAAACTATGTGGCTGACTCTCAATTAAATCTTCACACCTGCAGATCCCTGCTTCCAAAACTTTATTTTTGTAGTGCGCAGCTGTGAGAAAACTGATACAAGTTTGCCATGGACAGCCCAAAAATTTGTAAGCAAGAGTGCAGTTGGCCAAAATCAGCAGAAAAAGAAAGACAAGGGGAAAAAAAAACCCCAAACCACAACCCCCCCCCCCAAAAAAAAACCTAAAACAAAACTCGACAAATATTTTAAATCTTCTTTTTTTTCTGTGTGACAACACTTCTAATTTCTAAGTAATGTTAATAACAACTTTGAATTACAAGCTCTATTCCTTCCCTGGGTTCCTGTGGTGCTACAGAAGCACTGGAGATCTAGCTATGCAAGATTTTCCCCAGTATGATTATATATCTTCTACAAATGGGGAAGTGAAAAACACATAAATTGTAAGTGGAATGGGAATTAAAACTCTCAGGGAAGCCCCAGCTTAAATCAAAAGAAGATTTGCTAATGAGAGAGAAGTTAATGGGATTCAATCCTACCTCCCATAGGTGCTAAGTGACCTATCCCAAGACACAAAGTGTCCCAGGAAAAGAAATTAAAGCTTTAGTAAAAATAGTTTTTTTCACTTAATTTGATCCACAGTGAAGTCACAGCCAAGAGAGAACAATATGAGTCGCTAGCACAAAATGTTTCACTTTCTGGATTCATTAGCACTAATGAAGAGCAGGTGCAGGGTACCAGGGGAAATGCTGTGCACAGCAGCTCCCCAGCACGTTCTCCTGCCCAAGTTGTGCCTCAGCATTTGGTGTTTTGCTCTTTCTCTACAAGGGGGTGCACTTTGTATCTCCCAAGTGATGCACAAATGAATCATCATCCCCAAAACCAGCAAAAAAAAAGCACACAGGGCTCTGAAAAAGGCCCAGAGTCCACTCAAGTTTCACAGTCTTCCCAAACATGCTGGGTTGTGCTGTGGCACTTCATGCTTAAAAACTCTCCATTAATAAAACTTGAAGTATCTCACTCATTGGCTGTTTTCAATGGGAGATCAGCACTTCCCACCAAAAATTAAACATCCCCTTCTGAATCACATGATTTTCTTATACACATGTAATTTTTTAACAACATACATCCCCCATCCAGTGCTAGGCACCCAAAAAACAACCTTTGAGTAAATGTGGTTGCTCTTGTCCTCCTTGGCCAGTGGAATCAGCCAACACTTTCAGAGGCTGAGCTGAAGTTGAGTAGAACGACCCTTTGGTGTAGTCACTGCTCTGGGTTTGTGTGCAAAGGCCTGGGTGACAATTTGCATTTTAGAAGCCTTGATTGAGCTGTGTGGATCTGGGTTTGGACAGATATTTATCAGCTGCACATGCAGCACAAAGCCAACAGGGCCTGGCTTCCAAGAGGTCTACACATGTTTCTGTGCTATAAATAATAACTGATGGCCTTTTTTTACCACTTATGCTAAGATTATCTCCTGCTGCTTCCTGCTTTAGGTCCTCTTGCTTTATTTTTGGCTGTGTCATTTAGCTGTGGTAGAGGCAAATATTTTGACACATTGCTGGCATTTTGATCTCAGCATGTACAAAGCTGAATGCATCTTCTCCTTGGCTTGGAGCTCACCACAGATGCTTACTGTGCAGAGGACAAGCTCCAGGATCTGAAATTAAACCCCTAATGCATAAAGGAAATGTATTTATATTCTATTATAAACCTGGGGAAATAAGTGCCTTAAAACATCATTGCTTTCTATGGGTTTTGAATGGGCAGATTTAGCTCCACACCAGCACAATCCACTTGCAGGTTTCTGAGGAATATTTCCCTCCAAGCAGCATGGTTCACCTCCTGGTGTCAATCCAAACAGATTTGCTGAATCCTGCTTGTCACTAATTTTTGCAGTGGAAAAATAATTATAGAACAAAACATCAGGAAAAAAAAGTATAATCCTATCAACCTGGTGTGACACGCACTCATAAACATGCCAAAAATCCAAAAACACACAAAAATGAGCAATTGTTGAATGCACAGACCAGGAAAGGCTTTGATTCCCCTACAATAAAAGGGAAAGTGCAAATAAATTCTGAGTCAATGAGACGGCTTACACTAACCTGGCATTGGGAGAATTTTCACTCCACAAATTCCTTCACAACTGAGTAAATTTAAAGAAATAAAACTAGATTGAGCATTGCTTTAATACCTGCTGGTGTAGTTTCCCACACTGTTCACTGGCTTGTTAAATATGAAAAAGATTTGCCTTGCAAAGCCAAAGTGAGAAACACAGTCACAGATGGGTTAATTGTTGGGTCCTCGGATCTCACCATCTTTATTTTGGTTTAAATATAACCTGTTATTATAACAAGAAAACTCCCTGGCCTTGTGTACAAGCCTCAAATATAATCAGCGATATCACACTGTCCCTTAATAGAAGGTGCAATATAAAAAAGATCATTTAAGATGCCAGTAGCTTCCCTCCTGACCCTGCCTGGCTGAGAGGCAAATTGCATTAGAAAATGACATGCCATTCATCTCACGAGTAGTTGCAGGAACATTTAGCTAATTAAATGATTAATAAATTTAACACTGCTTTATAATTTCATTTAGCCGTGTTGGAAATCAAACGGTGCACTGCGTGTGCACCGAATGAGATTAGGTGGGAGTTGTGGGTTTCACCGGCTGCCCTGGTAATTGAGATTAGTCTATTACTACAGTGACCTTTTTAACTTTTATACTCTCTTGTTAAAGTGAAATAAAATTTTATTCACTTTTAAGGCGTATTTACTTAGTGAAATTTACGTGAAATTAAAGAAATACCAAGCTAAGAAGCATTCATTCTCTTTTCGTTCCTTTATCCTTGTTTTGCACCATATTATGAATTCCTGCTTTAATTTGGCAGCTGGGTACCACCACAGCACACTCTGAAACAACCTCTCTTTATTACCAAAACAAAAATAACACCCCCAAATGCTGCAAACTCAAATACACCCAGCACCACAATGATGGGACTGGAGCATACAGAAAAGCCATAACCTCAATATACCTATGTATTTGTACAGCTCACTGTAGCTTTATCTGGAAACTACCTCGGGAGTTGGAGTTCAATGGTGAATGTCTGTTCTAGCACAGTCAGCTGAACAATCTGGATGCTGTGGCCACAGTGAGCTGTGAACAGGGGTGACACCTCTGTCACACAAATCCCCCCACTTTTTGTTCCTTCATCCTCACACGCGACTTTAGACAAAATGACCCCACTCATTTGAAGCATCACAATTTTCTATTTAATTACCTGGGCGATCAGTGCTCAGACTCAGCCTCTGAGGAGCGGGTGGGGACCCTAAGGGAAGGGACAGCTCTCTGGTTTCACCAGCTGAGGGTCAGAGTTAGAGGTTGCTCCTGAGGTGTGGCATGCCCCAGTTTGGTACATTCCATCAAAGAAAGGTAAACAATTCACAGTTTTGATGTGATTAATTCCTACAATTTCTTTTCCATATTAAGGATTAAGGACATTAGAGACATTAGGGACAATGTCTTCAGGTAGCCAGCACAGGTCACAAAGTTTACACCCAAGTAGTTCCAATAGCCAAATAAAACAAAAACCCCCGCAAGAAATAACCTTTGTTTATTCAGGCACAGCTTGAAGCTCTCTTAATGTTAAAAGCATAAACATCTATCCACACAAAATTCATTTCAGCAGTACAGGGACTCATTTTATCAGTTCTTGGAAAACTTGTCAAGATTACTGACACTTAAGCCAGCTCAGAACAAATTTTCAATCAGTATGTCTAATGCTAGGAGGGATGTTTAATGTGTTTCCCTTTTGAACAGATGTGTGTTTATAATGTACAAAATGAAGGAATTAAAATGCATATCATTACTGAAAACTGATTCCTCTCTGAATCACACAGTACATCATCTCAGAAAGTATGTTGGAAAAGAATTCAGAACAGGTTTGACTTTTTCCTCAAGTCCTGATCACTCAGGAAAGGGATAAAATACTTGACAGACTGTTCATACAATATGGCTATAAAATCCATGGTGGTTGAAGTGAAGCAATGCACTGGAAATGGGATCTGACACGAGGAAGTCAGGGTTCTGCTCACTCACTCTGGTAAAATAAAATTCCGATACAGATGGGCCCAACATGTGGGAGAAACAAACTATTATCAGCAAATGCCTTAAATGTAGCAACCACAGCAACAATTTCATCTGGAAGGCAAAAAAAAAAAAAAAAAAAAAAGGCCAAACAAATTACAGGCAATAATTATAACAGCTATTTACTGTGATAATTGGAAGGGAAAATTATTGCTGGATTTCCAAACTATACCACCACCACAGATGCAAAGAGTCATCAACAGGATGAAGAGGAACATCAAGTGTCTTGGTATGTTGGAATAAATTTCATTATTTGGACTCAGTGGCTAAAACCCACCTGGCTCCAGAGGGACCCCATTTCCACCCAAAAACCTGGAATTATTTTCTGTCCCTCAGGACAGCAAAAGCCATGTTCATGGTCCTGAGGGACCATAATAATGTGGGGTAAGAATCATCTTCCTATTTTCAGATGAGACTAATGTAGATATCTGTAACTCATCTTAATTCCTAGACTTATTTTACTGTCAGTGAAGAAAAAGGCATTTTTTTGAGAACTCTTCATCTGACCTAAATTAGCATTTTACCCCAAGGTGAGATAAGCTGTGGTACAGAAGCACCAACATCTCTCCTCAGACTACAACAAAAGCAAAACCCAGTAATTTTATGAAAAAAAGTCCTGCCACTAAGATGCAGGTTCTTGACATGCATTGAAAAATAATAAATCCACTCTGAGGCCTCCAGAACTAAGCTTTCTCTTGAACTTTGTGTAGGATGCAAAGCTGCTAAAATGTCCCCGTGACAAATGCATGATATTCAGTGTACTTACAGATTTAGCAGCTTTGACTTAGGCAGTGCCTTGAAAACTGCTTCTTACACCCCAGACTTTCCCAGGAATGGTCAGTTCTGGCATTTATTTTTATTTATTTTTCTTATGGGAGTGGTCACTGGCATTTGAATGGATACATTATTTTCACCGGGGAAGATAATATATGGATTTGATGAGCTGATGACATGACATGATGATATCTTACAAATGTCAGAGGGAATACTGTTTTCTCTAAAAACAGTGATATATGGATAACAGGAGCTCTGCCTCTAAAAAATGCAGCTTGCACACTGGGCTCACTAAAGAGAAAAGTGTAATGTGAAATTTACTTCTTGGAAACAGAGATTATTTATGCTGGCAACTACAGACAAGGCAGAATTTAAATAGCCATTATCCACTCATGAGGAAAACTCATCCAATTTTTCCAGGAACTTATGTTTCCTAGTGTCTCCCTGAATCATGACTCATATTCCTTCCAATGAGATCTGCTACAGGTTCTATTAAAAGAGGGGTAACCTATGAAAAAACCCCAATAAACAACCTGTTGCAAGAAATCGGTAAGATTTAACAAAGACCTAGCAGAGCTCCTATTAATAAAGAATCAGGTCTGTGAAAAATAATTAACAAATCTTGAGTAGATTAATTCATTTATTATTTTAACAACTTTTTTTCATTTCTGGTAAAGAAGTTAGATCTCTTGAGGATATGACAGTACTAATCTTCAGGAGTGAGAATAGTAATTAATAAAATAAGCACTGTGATCTTTTAAATGTGAGTAGTTTTGTCCATTTCTACTTATGCAATGTCCACCTTTGCATCTAGTAAAGTTGTCATCCATATTCAGTTTTAACTTAAAAACACCTGCAGAGCAGCCCCTGTGAGCTCTAATAATGTGCACTCAAGTGGAACTATGGTCATTGTTCCTTATCATTCACACTGGGAAACTGTGTAAGGTCAAGCTTGTGTTTCAGTAAGTAGCCTTTGGTTTTAATTACCTCCCATAAAAGGTGAAATCTGGGTTTCAGGAAAGGCAATATGAATTTGCTTGTGTGAAGCTATGATTTCACCCAAGGTGAACGTGCAGCTGTGTATGCACCTACCTGCACATACAGGCAAGGCTCTGTAGGCTAGGAATGCATATTCCTTACTGCCAAACAGAAAATGGAGCCTTTAAAATATTCAAATTGGGTATGAAATATCTATATATGAGCTGGATAGCAACAACCTCTCTTACAATCATAGATATCAAAAATGAGTGTACCCACAGTGATAAGACTCTGGCATCATCAGGGGTGAGAATTGTGGGGGTCAAAGTCATATCAGGATCCCAGGACAAGATCAAAAGTGTTAGTGGGAAGTAATTTTTATCAGAAAACTGTTAAAGCCCCATTAATTTTCCATTGTTAGCAACAGATCCATTGCTACAAAGGTTTCATGGCTGTAGGACAGCTTTGCACATCTGTTCTCCTGACTCCAGATGAGCCACCCAGTCCCGCCATGGCTCTCTCAGGGCAGCAGCTGTGTTACTGTGGCATGTTAAAGAAAATAATCATCTCTTGTAGAGCTTTGGCTGATGGAACCGATTTCAGAACACCCAGAAAAAGCAACCAAACCAACCCCAAGGCAGATTAACCTGACTTTAAACTCACTTTGGTCTTCTGAATTGCATCTAAATTAGATATGTAGAGTTGTTGTCTAAATTATATAGTGTATAACATCAAGGAAGTTTTGTTTATAGACCTTCGAATTGGAAAAGAATCTGTGCAAATTCTGCTGGAGTTTGGAAATGGCTCTTCCTTAGTTACTAGCCAGACCAGTGCTCCTTTTCCACAGACCCCACCACAACACTTTTCCTGTTCCCTAACAACATCATCTTCTAATTTAATTCCATGTTCTCACACAAAATAGCATGTATATGGAAGCACAAATTGTATTTTTGAAAAGTAATCCCTGTATTGCTCCATCCCCATCAGTATTTAACTGGTAGTGACAAAGCAGCTGTTATTTTTCACACTCGAAAAAGCTTGGTGATATCTCAGTTACCAAGAGGTGGCAAAGGGAAGTATTGTCAGCAGTTGGATTGAAAACCTTGAGTTTCATTTCTAGCGATGATTTAGCAGCTCAGAGATGTCAGATTCATGATGAACATGATCTGACATTCTGGCTGTTGAATACAGGATATATTTAGCAAAAGTCAATACAACAGACACAACTATGACAAGCAGAAAGCAGCCCTAAATATGGTCCTGGGTGAGTTGCTGGTGTCCACAGCAGATTGGCAGCTTTGCATGCCCGTCTGCTGCTGTCTCTGGACATTCCCACAGCTCTAGGAGGAATCCATGTGTTGGCTGAACTGATTCTCACTCAATCACAAGAGCAATCTTGACATCCCAGCCCTACTGTGCATGAAGACGTGTTGCAGGGGATTTTTACATTCTGCTATATTTGTGTGTCCATAAAGTGAATGCCAGGCTCACTCTACCCATGTAGGTCTCACTGCTACTTCCCCCTGCCCCAAAGAGTGTACTTGAATCATCAGGAATGGCTAGCACAAGAAAACTGATACGTGGTACGAATAATGCTATTAAATGTAAAGAAACAAACTATGTTTGGGGAACCCCATAAATTCCCATAGCCCATATCCACATGAATTTAGCTGCCTTGATTTCTGAGGTTGTTTAATTGTAATTGGAATACTGATTCCCAAATTAATTTTTTGTGCCGTCAGTGTCCAATCCCAGCCTTGTAAACCACGGGGATCAACTGAGCAAGCCTGATTGCACTGAGCTCTGCCAGGACTGGCTTTACCCCAGCCTGGCACTGGGCTATGACTCCACTCTCACTAAGGGGCTCTGATCAAGGCTGAAACTGCTGGGAAGCCCCAGCCCAGTGGTCTGTGGGCAGTGGACCTGCATAAATTCACATTTCTACCCTGGATGCCTTTACTGGCCCAAGCTCAGCCCACCCCTGACTCAGTGTGTAACCTGGCTGCACCATCCAGAGCATGCAGACACTCCCAAAAGATCTGCCACCACCACTGGTTCCACGCTCCTGGTTATGATGGATGATTTTCACTGCTAATGAGGAAGAGAAAGAGAAGCTGAGTGTGTGTTTGTTCCTTTCCAAAAGCCTGTCCTGACTGACAGCCGGTGCCTATCCACTTGAAAAGAGGGCTGAACTGGAGATGGATTAGTGGTCACATAGGGCCTCCAAAACATGGGTTTTCACAGAGCCTGGTTCTCTGCCTCTGGGTCCCTTTTAAGCACCAAATTGATTTTTGGTGTTTTTTTGCAGTTGAAAAGAAACTGTGTACAGGACAGTGTAGGTACAGTCGCAGAAGTGGATCTCCACAGCTCCCTCTGCTACACATGAATAAAGGGTCACCAGCATGAAGGAAATCAGTATATAAATAATCAGTGTATATATATAGAAGAGGAATAATCAAGAGTATGAGTTTTGGTGGGTAAAGTCCAGTTCTTCACACAAGATGTGTTCCTTAATACAGCTCCAGCATTGCTCAGTGCGATCCGCTGCAATCACCCCGAATCTGAACCATCTGACCGTACTAGATCAAGCCTCAGTGTTTCCCAAATCCTGCTAATAAAAATCAAGCAGCCAGTCTCCTCCTCACTCTCTGGAGCGATGGGGCCATGGGAGGGAAGGCAATGTGCAGGTCTGCAGCCAGGCAGGGTGGTTTGGGCAGCCCAGGCTGTCCCTGGGCTCAGCGCAGGTGTAGAGCCTGCGTGTGCTCTGCTGCCTCCCGGTGCAAACAGGCTGTGCTTTGTGCTCTGCTCATCCATCACCCGCCCTGTCAACACAGGTCAACTAATCCTGCTCTCCCTGACCTCTGACCAGCACGCCGAAGGGAGGCAACAAAAATTCAAATGCACTGCTGAGGGAGACAGAATTGTTAAAGCTGCCTTTTCTTCTCACCGAGACAGGGTAAAACAAACTTCTAAATGCTATTAGAGAGCAAACCTCCGTAAATGAGGAGAAGCTGCACTCTGAGGCTTCCCCTTTATGATTAATAAGTTGTCAGGTCCTTCAAGGGCTTTCCTATGATGTAGGCATTTTATTGGGTTTTGCCCTTAAAGACTCCTGCCTTGATTCGGTCATTTTATCTCAATATTTAACAGTTAAAAAAATAAATAAAATAACCAAACAACAAAGGCAAGCAGGGGCACAGCCCAAACAGACAAAAGGGTCTGCAAATACACCAGACCAAAGCTGCCTGCTTCACAGGGGGAGTTGATTCTTCCACTTGCTGAGGCAAAACAGTAAAACATTTTGATGCCTGAGTTAAAGATGTAAAGGGTGAGGTAAGAAATACATAAAGGCTAAAGAAGACAGGCTGAACTCTCAGGATTGGTCTATGTGTCTGGAGCAGGATTTTCAAATAGATATGGGGTCAAATCAAAAGGAAGTTACCCAAAACAGGCTTTTGTACTTATAATAACAGTACTCTTCAGAATAAAGGCATTGCTCCTCATTCAGAGAAGTTTCAGTATCAGAATGGCTAAGCTGAATGTATTTTCATGCCTCCGTATTTCTTCTTTATCTCTGGGACAATGAACTCTCAATATTTTGAAAGGCTGAACGGAAGAAATCGCAAGACTCACAAACAAACCAAGCAAAGACTGTTTCTGCTTTAGCTGTCAAGGTAGTCACATGTGTAATGTTTTTACTGAAAAACTAAACCAGGTATTTAGAGCAAATTCAAAACACCTTCCCACTTCCTCCAGTTACTAACATAGTGGAAAAATATACACACATTCACTCATGTGTTTTCGCTTGAGGGATTCATCGTCATTTCTGTAAACAGAGGGGAAGATGTGGAAATTCCTTTGCATCGAAGAGAAACTGAGCACAGTAAACACAGGGTAAACATTGTGCACCACGTATTACAGTGAGTGATGTGTCTGCAGGAATCACAGCATGGTTTGGGTCGGAAAGGATCTTAAAGCTCATCCAGTTCCAAGCCCTTGCCATGGGCTGGGACACCTTCCACTATCCCAGATTGCTCCAAGCCATGTCCAACCTGTCCTTGGACAATTTCAGGAATGGGGCAGCCACAGCTGCTCTGGCAACCTCTGCCAGGGCCTCACCACCCTCACAGTAAAGAAATTTTTTTAAATATCTAATCTAAATTTACTTTCTTTTAGTTAAAAGCCATTCTCCTCGCTCCCCAAAAGAGTCACAGTAGTGATTGGTGGCAATGAAAGGGAGGGGATTTTACAGAATAATTTCCTGGGCAGATACAATTGAACCCCAAATACAGGAGAAGGTAAGTGGACAACCTGGTTTTGGTGCAGCTGGTCCAATGTGCTACTGCACTCTCAAAAACTGCTTTAAGAAGAAACCCTACAATTCTGGTAATTCTATCTCTGAACAGCTTTGCTTTTCAGCTTGTTAAGAGAGATTTGTTTTTCAAATGTAACTAGCAACTTGTTCACCCATGGAATGCAAATGTAAAAATTAAGGTGAAGCCAAAAGAGAATCTTCCAACACAAGAATGCAGCAAAAACTAAATTCAAAACTTAGATGTTAAAGTCTAAACTATTTTGACCATTTCAAAAACAGAGGCTTTCCCACTCAAACATTTTCTCAGATTTGAGTTTTGGTAGTAAAAAGGGAGAAAAGGACTCACAAGCACACTTTTCAGGCCACCAATGTCTGTTGGAAAGCAGCCTTTCGACACATCCACAAGTTGATGGCAAAATGGTAACTGTGCCTGTCACTCAGACCAGCCAGCAGAGACCCACAAATGTATGTTCCAGCTGGATTTTTGATACTAATATGTGCAATTTTCTGATTTATCACATGATATTTCTCTGAGACATGGCTTTGATATGAAAAACTGGTGGAAATGCAGTCCTTAGGCACCATTCTAGCTCACATATGTGCACACAGCTTGCCACTGATTTCAACAGGAGTCACATTTAAACAAATTTAAACTAAATGTTCAGTTTCTGGTTGTTCCCAAGATAAACACGAGCAGGCCCCTGTGGTGTGATAGCCGTTAATGCAAATGCACAGCTTTGTTGATATGTAAAACCTTCTAAGAGCCAGAAGCTGGTTATTCTTAGTCATCAAGATGAGATTTGAATCTTTGGGATGTTTGCCTAACCCTGTAGGCTTAATCCATTCTGAGTTACAAATTAGAATACTCCAGCAGTCAGTTAGAATTGAATCTGGATCACTGCAATGTGGAAAGTTGCTGGTCAGATTACGGGCAGACCGTACATTTGAAAAATCATCAATAATATAATTACCAAAATTACTGTCAGAATCCTGAATAGAAATAGTTAGATGGCCACAAAGAGTTATGTATGAAGGGTGAAAAGGCAGGAACTGATTAACTTCACGCTAGAAAATTGAGTTCAAAGTCATAAGACATGCTCAGGACTGGAGGGTTTTTATTGCCAAGGCAGGAACAAGCGAAGAGCTGCTGAATGCAGCTGATATTCCATTGATAGCTAAGTAGGAGACATCCTTATAAAGCTGTTGAAAAGAAGTTTAAATAGGTCTTCACAATTCTGGCTCAAAAACAATCTCATGTAGAAACCACATCTAGCTCTCTGCAATGGCCCTTATTCAAAACTTGATGGGTTGAGATCTCCTTCCACTTGTGTTTTCTTTTGTTGTTGTTTTTCATAGGACACTTCCTGTTTAGGAAGTGAAATGATATTCAAAACTGGGGTTTTACTGTAAGTGATTTCAGTAATGTACTTCTCCTCCTACCACAACCACAACTCCGGTCTCTGTCTCTCCAAAAACAATAACAATAATGAATGGTGAGTTCAAGACATGTTACCTCGTGATGCAACTTGTCAGCAAAAAGGGAGAAACAGGAAGGTTGGCTCAAGGCTATTATAGAGCTAAAGCTTGTTTGAGCATTTGTTTTATCACTTAAAACAACTATAAAATACTTGTGTTATATATATTCACTTTTTTTTCTTTTTTTCCTTAAATAATTCTCACCCAAACAGTGTAATTAGGAGCCTGAATTTGATCTACGTGTCCCTTTGAGGTGAGTCCTGACATTACTATCCTGAAGGTGAGGAGACACAGCCTGGAACTACTGGAATGCAACACAACATTTGACAGTATTTGTTACATATTTCTGTACTTGTTCACCAATGTCTTCTTTTCACCCTGTAATTCAAATTATATTCCTCACTCCTTTTTACTACACTAACATAAGTGGAATTCAAGAAGTGTTTTCTGTCACTGTAGATTTCTAACTGAAGGATCACAGCTGAGAAAGATATGAGGGTTTTAATTTAACCCAAATTGAGTTCAGTGTAAACAGAGCACACAGATACAATGAATTATGGACTAAACTTCAACAACATGATTATGAGGAAATGTGGCAGAGAGGCTGCAAATCCACAAAGAGCTGTTGGCATGATCATGTTCTATTATAAAAAGGAAAGAAAAGCCAAAACAATCTGAGTAAATGCTATGATCTACCTTCACATTATGCTTTTACTTTGGTGTTAAAGTCAGACCTCAGTACATACTGTGGTAACATGGGTATGATATTTCCCTACTTAGTGTAAATAATCATGTAGAATTCAGAAAAGAAGAATTTGATAAGCCACTCATTTCAAGAAGCAAAGTACAGCTGGAAGTGCCCATCATCTGAAGACAAACAGAGAGCAATAATCCCTGGGGGTTGTTCAGAGTCTCAAGGTAAGTTTCTCAAGCAAAAGGATGCAAACACTTTGTCCTGGGGAAAGTCCAGCTCAGAAAACCCCCCCAGGTCTGGATGTTCCCACTGCACACGGTTCTGCCCCCAGCACCTTTCCAAAGCTGGGGAGAGCTGCTGTGCACTGTTAGCTGACTCTTCTCAGGGTCCATGTGGATTTTTCATTGTTGGTGAGAGTGGCTTCATCCCAGAGCATTCACAGGGGGCTGGGGCTGTCATGGTGCTGACTCAGTTTTGGAGTCCAAGCTGAAGCCACTGGGCTTTTCTGGGGTTCAGCACCTCTGAATACCAAACCATTCAAGGGAGCTTCTTGAAATAAAAAGGAAGATTTCACTATTACAAAGTACAGTTTAGTGAAAGCCAACCCCTTTTATAATTACTGTTTAGAAAATATTGATTTTTTAATTTTGACTTTAATATGCATTTTCTGTAAGAAATATTGATTTTGTCACTAAGAAGGGATATTACTTTATATAGCTTGGAGTGAAAATAAGGGTCTTTCAAAATTTTTCAATTTCAAGCTTTTAGATATTTTTTTTCTTCTGTTCTAGCCTTTTGACCTCTAATTATGATTTGAAAGAGAAGCTATTTTTTAAATGACCACATTACTTAAAGGACCTAATTTTTTTCTGTCTTCTCTCAATAGCTGTAAAATGCTTAGAGACTCTTGGAGAATTATAGCTGTATAAGTTTGCATAATTTTTATAAAGAAGTAAAAAAGAAGAATAAAAAGATACCATGTATTTTTAATCAAATTGCCTGGATTCTTTTTTTACATAACTTACTGTCTTAGAACATGAAAATACAGGGGAACTGAATGATCAAGAAACTCCCCATTAAAAAAATGCAAATAACCCATTTTTAATTTAAAAGATAAGCTAATTAAAAATAATGGCTGTGGACAGTTCCTGACAAAGCAGTTCAAAAACAAGAACCATGTATTTCATGGGACTTTAGTGTTTTTTAATTAAGATGATTTTTCATTTCCCCTCTTGGCCTGTGATAATAAAAAGCTGCAATTGGAAACCAAGCAGGTTTTTTTTTTCCCATTGAGAAGTATAAAGAAGCAAGCCTGATGTTGACTGATGGGAAGCAAATAAAATCCTAGGCAGCTCCACTCAGTGCTAAAAGCCAGCCACAAATTTTTAATCGGGGGAAGTAAAGAGGAAAACTCACTGCTCATCATCCAGCAGTGAAACTGTCCACTGGCTTTATCTCCCTGCTGGCTGCCTGGTGCTCCCCATTGCAGTGGCACTCACAGCTCTGCCTCTGCCAGGAACTTCTCCTTTGGCTCACTGCTTGTTATTTGACCCTCTTGCCTCCTCCCCTATGTCATCTTCTGACTGCAGTTCCTCAGCAACAAAAGAGCTGTCACCAGCTCTGTGACAGCATCTCTGTTGGGATGCCAACAGTGGTGAGTTTTGATCAAAACATGGAAATACAGACAGTTCTAAATTCTGTTAATGAATTCATAAGGTTATTTCATCCTGTTATTAGAGTGGACCTTCTTAATCTTCCTTACACCAGTACAGGAGCTGCTAATCTGAGATTAACTCAAGTGGGAGAGCAAAGGAAAGCCAAAGGCACTTGGGCAGCCCCAAAATGAAGATGCAAGAAATGAATGTAGAAACGTGGCTCTCCTAAAGCACGGAACAAGCAACACTTTGTGGGCATGGATTTGGCATTGGAGGAGTGGTGGAAACCCAGGGCATTCTGTCCTGTCCCACTAACACTGCCAGTGGGGCAGCAAGGCCTGGCCTGACAGGACTCTTTGGTCCTCCACCAAACCAGGCTGCCCCAGCTGCTTGTACAGCATCCAGCCCTGCTGCTCACCAAGCCAGAGTGGACACATCAACAGGCCACAGCCTTTCTGCATTATTCTGAAGAAAAAACCAGTGCAAACAGTCAGCTCAGGTGGATTTGCACCTCTTTTCCTCCAGCAGAGTGGTGCAAAGCAGATCAGGTGCAGCAATCTGGACCCTTGTGTCCTCAGTGCTGTCTTCAAAGACAGCAAGCAGGAACAGGAGACAGGAGTTACAGCAAGCAGACATAAAGTTAAGAACACAATATCCACCTGAGCAGAGGACGATTAGGAGAGATTCAAGACATTGCTTGGAAATGTTGTTTTAGTGGTCACACTCCCAACACCAGGAGGTCAAGGGGATGAGGTGCCTGTGTGTGTGAGGCTGCAGGTCATCCACACAGCTGGTGACCAGGGAAAGGCAGCAGAGCCATCAGGAAACACATGCAGAGACCCAAAAAGGCAAATGAGCCCTCAGCCAGCGACTCCACATCCTTCCAGCCCAAGGTATTTTGTGATTCAATGATAATTTGTCTTTCCTGTGCATCTGTGCAGTCCAATGGGGCTGTTTTACAGCTGTTCAGACAATGTTTTATTAACTGTAACACCACGCTGAGAAGTCATTGCCTATTTCCAATTCAGATCTGCCCAAGACATCACCCACTTACAGCCACAGTGTAGGAACTCACTGAGTGGGAGAAAATCAGATCCCAAATCTGATTGGATTGCCATCCACCCTCCTTGCCCTTCAAAGCATTAATTCATGTCCCTGTTCATTCTGGGGCTTATAACCGTGGGGTGAGAAAAATCCCCTCATGTGTTGGAAAGGTGGGGCTCAGGAGCAATCAGGAAACCTTTGTAGGCTTGTAAAATATGAGAGTCAGACCTTGCAGCTCCCAGGTCACATGTTATGAATAGAGCCCACAGTCATTATGCAATCAAATTTTATAGACTTTAACTGACTCTTTGAAAGCAACCTAAGGCTCTTAAAATGTGAGGTGTCCAAGAAAAAACAATTCTGGGGTATATGAAGATGCTTGTAATGCTGCTAAGGAATTCATTCAAGTTGTGTTTCTAGCTGCAAAGTTTATCAGGTTGAGATAAATATGTGCCTTCAGCTTTCCAGCAGAATATTTAGTGGCACTCACACTTTTCCAGCACTAATACAGAGTTCACAGCCTGATGAAACCATTTCCCCTTCTTGGAACGCAAGAGCCGACTTATTTAAAGTTTATTTTTACCAATTTAATCTTCAAAACGTCAAAGTTTGTTTTCTGCTGTATTTTTAAAGGCAAAAACCCCAGTCTCTACAGGATTACAGCCAAATATGTGCAACATCGAGGTGCACCTGGAAGCCATTAAAACCTGAACTTCAAATCTTCTGGCAAGGAGGGGTGTGGAAAACTCCATCCTCCCCCTTCTCCATGTTGACACCCTGTTTCTATTAGGGTAACCTTGAGCCAGAGGTGTTCAAAAATAAGAATTCAAACTGCAAACAAACACATTATAAAGAATTCTGCAGTACTGCTCCAGGGAAGGGTCAGAGGCCAGTTGGGTCAGGCTGAGATAAAGACAAAAACCTCATAAAGAATCAGACAGTTCTCAAAGAACTGAAAGATTTCAGGTATGTTTAAGTATGGAGATAATTAATTTTAAAATGCACAGGAATATTTTTTCTTTTCTTGATCATGTTCACTCAAAAATCTTTATTTGAAGTTGAAATAAAATCAATTACTTCTCAACAGTGTCATTCTTTTGAAACCTAGGCTCAACTCCATATCTTGTTTGGATTTCTTTTGTTTTAAAACCAGAAAATGCTACTATGATTTAGAACTCTTTTTTACATACATAAATATATATATATATATTTCCTGGTAAATTGTGACTTGATATAGATATGAGATGCCAGATTGTTGGAAGTAAAACAGAAATTGCACTGTGAACTGCCATACCAGCTGGTAACCACATTTTCTAGAAAATCTGTGGGCAGGCTGTCTTGAGAAAACAGAATGGGAGCTAAAATTGTTGCTATTTTTGTGTGATAAGTAGATAACTGAAAAGGCAAAACACAACAATTTCACTTCAGAAGTGTTAGTTTTCTAACTATTCATATTTTTTTTCTCTTTACATTGGCTTTGCCACAAAATGCTTTGTTCACCCTTTCTAGCTTACATACATAAGTCTACAAAATTTGCCTTTCTTATTTTATGTATATTGTTTCAAGCCAAGCATAGTACCCCAACATTATGTAGTAAAAAAAAGAAAAGAAAAGAAAAGAAGAGATGGCTGCTGAGCTCAACTTCAGTACTTGCAAGACAGCATCTTTTTTTGGAAATCCTACTGCTTTTAACGAGAAGCACCGCAGCACTGCTGCCACGTTTGACTAACGTGTGGTTTTTATATGAACAACTCGATTCCTTTTTTTAGCATGAAATACTGATTTCTCCATTCACAGAGCAAGCAGCCCTTTGTTTCCTCTTCAAACAGCTGAGTTCTGAATAGATCCCCAAAGGGCTGGGATGGTCCTGCCATAGCATGTGAGAAACTTCTCAACTATCTAAACTCAGGCACATGAAAATAAACTCAAGCATTTAACTGAGGTGGGAGATCATCCTTGTGATTGAGGGACAAGAAAACATTTGGAGAAGTTTGGAATGTCAAACTGGTTGAAGGGCACCACACAATGTCACAGAGGGTTGGTTGGAATCCTCTTGGATTCACCCCAGAGCTCTGAATGGTGTCACAAACACCCCAGCTCATAGCTGTCCCCTAAAAGAGGGTAGAGGGGCTGTCTCCCCCTCCCCATGGGTAGAGCCTGTCCATCCATCCTCTTCCCCAGGCTCTGATCTCTGCTCTGTGCAGTCCCAGCACTGGAGGTGCCAGGGGAGCACCCCCAAAACAGCAAATATGGGATAAAAACCCAGTCTGGGCTCTAAGCGTCTGTCTGGCCACTGCTCCCAGGTCACTTCCAGCTAAACAGTGACAGACTTCTGGCACTCAGAGGCAGGTGGGGGAGGCTGTGATAAACCTTGTTTGTTCAGGTGCAAAGCTAAATGTGGTTATGATGTTTTCCTTCAGAAAACAGCGAGGCAGCCCCACAGGCTCTCCCCTCTGCCTGGCTGCAGGGCTTACATGGATCCTCACCATCCCACCACCTCTGGGAGCTTTGCAGGGTTTAAGCTTGCTGGGGAAACACCTTTTTCAGTTTAAACAACACGAAGAGAAGGCTGAATGAATCCTGTACCTTAAGCTTGGTAACAGGGTAGATTTGCTGGGAGTAATTCTTCCCCAGCAAAGCCAGATGGCTGAATGGGGTGAGAAAGGAACATTTTCCTCTTAAGCATGATTTCATTATTATTATCATTATTATTATAACTTGAAGAACTGAGTGTTAAAGGCACAAGTTTCAGGGCTAAGACCATATGCAGCCACTGCTGGAAGCACTGTGAAAAAGTGATAAAGGATGAACCAGAGCAGAACTCATTGTAAGGCTAAGAGACAAATCAAGGTTGCAACTGATATGGTCGAGCCTTGGAAGTGTAAATAAATGTGAAATGCAAAGGGATTTCATTCCTGAAGTTTAACAAAGGCTCTGAAAATTAAGAGAGGAAGAGAACACTCATTGCTGCTCCACACACACACACGCACAAAGGATGTGCCCTGTGAAACTCCATTCAGTTTTGTGAATTTTCTCTCTTTGCAGCACATAACCCTGCTGACACATAGCACCTTGTCTCAGCACCCAACACGAGTGCAAAGTGTTGCAGAGGGAAGTGTTTCCTTCCCATGCATGCATGAGGAGCACTGGGAACACAGAGCAAGAAGGATTCACAGAGGGGGCTGAGGTCTCTCCTAACACCCAAAGTGTGGCCAAAAAGAGCAAAGCCTGTTTTGGTAGGAGGTGAGGCTCATGCTGAGGGCAGGGGAAAGGGCCAAGTCACTGCTCTGATGAGTTGTCATGGATTTCCTCTTCTTGGAGCATTGCAGTTTTGTATTCTTGGAGCAGTGCAGTTTTTGTATTCCTCCCATCTTAAATTAGGATTTAGATTTTGAGAAAAAGCTCCTGTTTCTGAGGACAGCCTGGGCATGGAGGCGTTTTACACTGGATTGGCAAACAAAAGATACTTTAAAAGTAAAATCTTTGAAGGGTATCAGGAGCAAATCCCCTTGTGCTTAACACTGACCTCTGGAACAAGGAATACTGGAAACAACTGCACTAGATTTATCCAGTGGTCTTAAGGGGCTGAAAAGCATTTAAGCAAGTAACAGCCTCCTGCTTTCCCAGGCCTGACATCAGACTAAACCTTTGTCAAAAGCCAGGCAAATATAAACCCACATCACTTCATCTTTAACTCCATATACTTAATTACACATAGAGTTAGAGAGGTAGTGTGTTTTAGTTAAATTATACTGACAGGCAAAACTCTCTGTAGCATTTAATACAATTGAGCAAATGTTTTCCCCCTGAAAGTGCCCTGGGAAGCAGAGTAGGTTAACTGAGTTACTTACAATGTGAAAAGCACATGTAGCATGTCACCAAATATATTCTGAGTGGCATAAAAGATGTGCCATGTTCTAGCAGCTAACTCTTAAACTCTTGGAAATTAGAAACACCTGTCCAGTGTGCCTCAATGCTATATTTATTTGTCTGTGAATATTTATAAGCATTTAAACTACTAATGTTGTTGGCATTGTTAAATCTTGATTGTGAAGTTTGTAAATATTCAAAAGAAGCAGATGTTTACTAATCCCATTTACCTTTAAGGGGAAAAAATGTAAAACTGGAACGAAAGCAGATTGTTAAACTGTTTTCCCAACAGAAACAACCAAAATAAATTACTGCAATCTGAAGACTATAAAGAGTGACTTCAAAGGTCAAAGGATTAAAGACAATCTAAACCATGAAATGCATTTTATTAAATTAATAAAACATATGATTTCGCTAACCTAATTACACGGACAAATTAGCTGGAAAGGAACTTCAGAGCTCGCCATTGCGGATTAGCGCCGGCTGTGGCGAGGCTGCGGCAGCCCTGACCCGGCTCCCACAGCCCCATCCTGCCCGGAGCCCTCTCCAAGGGCAGTGAGGAGGGAAGAGGCAGGAGCTGAGAGGCTGCCAGGGCTCTCCAGTGCCTTCAAAGGGCTCCGAGCTGCTGCGGGACCCAGCTCCGGAGCGCGCAGCCGCTGCCAAGGAGGCCTGCGCTTGGCTCTGCTGAGCAACCCAAACACTCATTCACTTCTCTCTTCATCTGTTTCAAATCATGCTTTTTAAGTGTATTTATGTGATAAAGAATTGAAGCTGTTTCTTTTGGCCATCTAAATAATTGGGACACTCTCCCTTTCAAAAAGATTGACGTTTAAGTACAACAAGCGCATTGAAAAGTGAGTTTTGGCTCGCAGAGCCTTGGATTTGCTTAACTCTTTCAGAACTTAATAGCAGCTTTTCTCCAAGCCAGGTTTCTCAAGGAAATATAAGCCTTACAGGGATCAATCCTGTTCCCACAGAAGTAGAGAAAGTTTGATTTAAAGTGATCTTTAAAAGAGCACTGTAGCATGCACTATTTTACTTAAGAAACCATTTCTTCACAAAAGACTGCATTATTCCATTTATAAAGAAAGTCCACTCCCAAACAAAGTGACTGAAAAAGCTATCATTTACACAAAGCACATCAGCAGGGATGACAAAATCTAGGGGAAAAAAGTATGGCTCAGCTGGGGTGGTGACATCTCAGGGGACAGCAGCGGGGAAAAACGTGACAGTGCCGTGTTTTGCAGGATGACTCTCATTAGCTTTATGAAAGTTCACATCCACATTCTCTTGGTTAATTCACCTGCACAGATAGAGCTGGAAGGAGCAGTGCCTCTGCAGCTCCTTGTGCTGTGACATTACACGTGGCAAGGTTATCATTTAATACAGCACCACTGAGGAATTGATCCATGCCCTTGGAGGAGGGGGTGGGGCTCTCCTTCCCAATACTTTACAATTTGCTTGGACAACGCTGGAAACGAATCCTTAAAATTTCTCAAGTAGAAAAACTTCACAGTGCTACTCCCAGTAAATCGAGTTCAGATTTATTTTCCTCCATTAGTTCAATTCTCCACTGATGTGTGTTTTACTGATCTATTTCTCCAATCTTTATTTTAGGGTTTAAAGGTTTAAATTTAAAAAAAATTAAAAATTAGGAAAATAAAAGTATAAAGAAAATAAAAGTAGCTTTTGCCATTTTAACTTAATATTTGTTCACCAAACTATCACTACCTTGTGACAGTGAAATAGAATTTCACTTCAATAGCATCGACACCATGTGCTCACCCCATTAGCAAGTCCCCCTCAGAATTCACAAAGTTTGTCATGAAGTGATGTGACATCCCTAAAAACTGAGAATTTGTGCTGTTTCCAATTGAGAGAATGTTTTGAAAGGTTCCCCTGATTGCTGTTCAGTCTGCAAACAGAGCCTCACACAAAACCACACTTTTTTCTCTTTGTTTCTTTCTTTTTTCTTTTTTTTCCCCCCCAAATAACATTCTAATCTGTCATCAGCTTTGGACAGGAAAGGAGATGTCCATGATTCCAATATTTTTAATTTTCAAGGTCATGTAGCCCTAATCATAAAGAAGGAGCTCTCTTGGGTCTGCGCAGCAGTGGCTGAATATGCAAACAGTTAGATCTGGAAACAATTTCAGGCTGGTTTATTAGGGTTAACCTTACACAGAATTGGGATATTTTTTTTTTTGTCTAAATAAAAGGAAAGCAGGGGAAAAAAAAATAAAACTTTCACTTTGTAGATTGACATTACAGTAGGTTTTCCTCCCTCTCTAGTGTTCAACCCCACCTTTCTCTGTCCTTTCCAGCCCTGAGGCAGCACAAGCCCAGGCTCACACAGGTACCCACCAAAAAGTAGGTTTTGCTGCCCCACACCACAACACATAGCAGCACCTACTCTTGCTAATGGTTGCCCTTAAGGCACTGAGAAGGCCATATTAATAGTAATTCATGTTGGGATGCTCTGAATCAGCAAGACATAAGAAAATGAAAATAGCAGCAGCTTTGCATCATTACAACTCTACCCCTTGTGGATTTTCTGCTAGTGGCAATATCCCTGAGCTGGCGTAGACTAAAATATTCTCCTCTTAATACCATTCTCCCTCTCTTCAACTCCTACACTCAAAGAAAGCTGAGTTTACTAAGTGGCACTACTTTCTTATTTTAATGAATGCATGCAAAGCATATTTATATGAGTAGCAGAGCTCAGAGGTTTAACAACAAGGTTTCTCATTGTAGATCCCACACTCTACTCACTACTCTACAGTTTGTGCTCAAGAGAACCTCACCTACAAGTACAAGTCAGAGCAACAGCAAACAACAATCCTTGCTTTACACTGCATTAATGTAGCCTTCTGGTCACATCAGAAGGTGAAATCTTGGGATAACAGTCACTGCTAAAACACAAAATAGCACCACAACTGCAGGACCTCACTCACTTTGGTGTGAGGGTCCCTCTGTAAAGCTGGTGAGATGCTGAACCTTGTTTATCTGTGAGTGCAAAGCACCATTCCCCATCCAGCAGAGTCACTCTGACCTCTGTGTGGAGCCTCAGCTCTCCCCCTGCAG
Organism: Melozone crissalis; assembly: GCF_028551555.1. Lineage (NCBI taxonomy): Eukaryota > Metazoa > Chordata > Aves > Passeriformes > Passerellidae > Melozone > Melozone crissalis. The sequence continues at coordinate 5,884,927 of NW_026535785.1, forward strand.
CATAACAATGCTGCTTTGTGTAAGGCCATGGGAGTCAGGATTTACTGCTCCTGCAATTTAATAATAACCTTCATCCTTTCTGGCTTATCCAGTTCACTTTCTAAAACAAAATACATAAAACGCCAGAACTTTCTCATTGCTTCTTCTCTCTGTTAACTGATCCTCATTATCACCCACTTTGCAAGGGTTTCTTTAGACTACAAACTGCAGGGAGGAAAACTCCAGAAAAAAGTACTTGTTCTGCTGACACAAAGTGAAGGATATAGCTTTAAAAGCTTTGGCTGAATTGCCTTTTTGTGCACCATGCAAGAAAAACCAGCCGTACTTAACATCCTAAATATTTCTGTGCCCACATTCAAACTACAGAAAGTAAAGGTTACTAACCTTCTAACATCTGAAAAAATAGAACAGTGATTTTCCCACCCTTATTCATTGCAGGTGAAGGCCTGATGGGCATTTAACTGGCATTTACAAATAGATGAAGCAGTGGCTCTGAACTGCACAGGCCATAACATGGGAAGGATGATAACACACAAGGGCAGGGCGAATATCACAGATTTGTTCCTGAAATGAGCTGAAAACCTATGATCCAATTAAATCAATAGAAAACACAGCTGCTTGCGCATTCTAGGGCCCAAGCTGTAAATCTGAGCGCTGAAAACACAATTTCTTTTTTTTCCTTTATTTTTTTTTCCCCTGGGGGGTTCTGCCTTGCCCAGGAGTGGCACCCATGGCGCGGGGCAGGTGCCTTGGCAAGCAGAGCTCAGCCTGGCCACGTTGGTTTTGGGGGCTTCTGGAAATGACTCCTTTCAGTTTCAGTCCCATGTGGTTTCACACCTCGACCCCACAAGCTCACTTTGAACTTGTGGTTCAAATGAATGAAAAATCACCACAGTCAAAACCATTGCTTATTGTGGGGGAACTAAGCCTGACTGTGTAACAGATGGTTTTAAACCAAAAGTATAAATTAATCTCATCTTTTCAGTTAAAACTTCCTCAAAGCCTGATATGAAAATGGAACATTGCTGCTCCTCCCTTAGCTTCAATTTGACAGTCTCTTAGCAGTATTTTGCTTTTCCCATGTGCTGGATTCTAAGTGCAGCCATTGAGTTTCCTATCATGGCTCTTCAAATGGGCTCAGGTAGGAAGCACAACTTCTGTAAGATTATTTTCTAATTACATAAAGCTATAAATAGCATTCCTGCTCTGGACTTGCAGGCAAATCTAAATCAACATTTTGCTAGGTCAGTCCTTATGTTGCATGTGCTTGATATAAATATCTGTATCTGAGATGGGGAGAGGAATTACATTTATAAGTAATTAACCAGTTTAATGAACATCAGTCAAGGGAAGGAGCTCAAGTTTAAATTCAAGTCTATGCTTGGCTTCTAATGCCAGAAGAAACTGTGTACATTCGGTTTTCCCAGCAAAGCACACAGGCAATGACTGATAACAGCCATTTATTCTATCTCAGCTTGCTATGCAAGTATTTGCCTAGGACTTAACCCTATTGAATTCCAAGTAGTTTCAGAATTTTACTGGAGGGAAGTTTTAACCTCTCTCACAGACAGTCCTATTGCAGCACTCTTAATGCTGCTTTGATAACAGCAAAGCACTGGGCTGCTTGTTTCGTGTAGTTGAGAATAACAAAGCACTCCAGCAAGCTGTGGGTGAGTGCAGCTCTAACCAGCTCTAGCTGGAGCATGATTTCTTGCATACTCCTATTTCTGCATCTGATCAACACATTCAGCTTGGGGACTGCATGACAAAAGATCAGTCACTTGAATATATAAAATGCCACAGGACATGAAACCAGTCATCTTCAGGCAAAAAATAAAAAATTCTGTTCACAAAATAAACTCCTGAACCAAAAGCCAGGCAGGCAGCTACATCTTTGCTAAACTGTGAAACTATGACTTCTGAAGAATCACGACCTCCTCCTGTATATAGTTGCCATTGGAGAATTTGTTCCAGCCTTTGCATTCAATATACACTTGCCACATATTGATTTTTTTTTCCTTCAAAGCTAATCTTTTAACTTTCCAACTGCAAAGAAGAAATATTGTCAGACTGATTATGAGGAAGCTCACTAACAGTTCACGCATTTGATGCTCTGGCTATAATGTTGTACAAATCTAATGTCATAAGTCCTGGATCATGTACAAATATAGAAAACAGCATCAAAGATACAGCTTTTCCCTGGGTATTGGTCTTTCAGCTTGCAGAAGACTCATTCATTTCAAAAAATGCTGGAATAACTGACTGGCTGCACTGTAACCCATAAATGCCCTTATATACAAGCCTTTGTATGACATTATTGAATGTCTTGAAACATTTTAAAGTTTTATTACAGTGTTTGACATCAACAAGGCAATTAGCGAGACCTGAGACCATGTACTGGTCAGACACAACTGATACCAGAAGCACTTTGTAAAAGTCATGGGCTTACAGGTTAAGGGTAAGTGTATGTCCATAGACACACTTTTTCATTTTTATAACTGTAGCTGAGGCTTTAAAGAAAAGCCCACATTCCCCAAATCAGCTTAAACCACTGGTTTCTGATGTAAATAACAACAGGGGAGAGAAAGAATGGAGACAGAACCATAGAATGGTTTAGTTTGGAATGGACCCTGAAGATCATCTCGTTCCAAACTAGAGATGCCACTCACTAGATCAGCTCTGACAATAATATGAGTGGAGGAGTGAATTTTCCCCCAAACTAGCAAAAGACTAATAAACCACAAACATATCACTGTGTTTTAATAGGGCCTTTCTCCAAAGATATCAAAAAGCAGTTGAAAAGTACCAAACATGTCCAAGACTGCCATGAAAAGCGCCAGGGGCCATGGAGAAGACAAGCAGCACAACTTCTACCACAACAGCAGTGACAGATCCCTCACACCCAGCCAGGCTGTAGCAGACATTTCAGAGCTGCACAAAAAGCAGGAGGGAGGATCTCATCCACGTCCTGTTGTGCAGGAGCAGGCAGAAATGGGCATTTCCCAGAGCTTTCAGAGTGTGCAGGAGCTCCCTGTAATCAATGCTAGCGCCACACGCAGCCGAGCTGGCTTCGGTGGAGGACATATGTTCCTAATTTGTCTCCTGCATAACCAGAAGGTGTGTTTACTGCTACGAAATCAAGTTAGCATTTACAAAGCATAATTATCTTTAAAAAATGACTTTGCCATAACTTTCAACAAACTCAGGATAGACTGGAAAAGAAATGAGGGCTGCTGTAGCTTATTAAAGTTAACATTTTATTGAGCAGGTGGAAACAGAAGTCAGCTGTCTGTTCTTAGTTTTTTTCCTCTCTGACCTCTCCTGGGAAGGGATGTATTCTAACAACTGAGTAACAAATTTATTCTGAATTTTTTTTTTCTGGTATAATTCTGGTTAAAGGTTTTGATTCACAACAGTTGAGATCAAAAACAGAAACATGGGTGTCCTACAGGCTACAAAACTGCCCTACTTAGCTTTCTAGCCAAAGTTTATAAAATCAAGCTGAGACTGAAGCATCTCATAACTGCAAGACATTAAATGTGAAATTAAGTGACAGATAAGTAATCTAACAAGACAATCTCAGCTACAAGAGTTTATTCACCTCTGCTTTTCAGAGTCACATCTCCCTATAATTTATGGCATACATACTTTCACAATTTGATGCAACACTTACATTAGTTTAATCAAACACTTTCAGAGTGCTTGGTTCATTACTTGTGTGGCACTATATCAATTGCACTTTACTTACTTCCCTAATCAAAGAGTATCTGAATTCTTTGGACTGGACAAATGGATATAGATTTTACAGGAAAACTAAACTAAATGCATATGCATTATTTTAACTCTGAAGCATTTATATTCCCTCATAGCTCTGATTTCTAATCCAACTGGCTAATATTATTCACTGAAAAATCATAGTACAGTAATTTAAAGGGATAATAAACACATAAAACAATAAATAGTAATGCTCTAAGCTCTTGCCATGCCAATAAAGCTGTGATTCAGTCAAGTTCAACCATGGCTATGGAAGTAAGCCATCCCTAGTCATCAAAATGAAAAAAAATCCTATCAAGACCCATTGATTTCAGTGGGATTTAAATACAAGTTTAGGTTCTGGATGGATTAAAGGTAAGCACACTCCTGAACCAGAGCCCAAGGACATACACACTAAATGAGGCCAAATCCCCAATGTCACTCCAACTATTTAAAGTTCTTTCAGTGAAATCTTGTCATTTCCCTGTGCACAAATCCTCTGTGCCCATCACCCACAGCCAAGGGTGGCAGATCCTGTTATTGCTTCACTTCTGCTCCAGACTTTCCTGGTGCTTTATCTTGTCGATAGCCTATACTTATATATCACAACATTCATTGTATGTTTTATTACCCTACCTAACTAGCACTATGCTGCAGGACCAGAAAACCTTTACAACTGCCATTAAGTTTGTCTAGACAGAGTTTTTTTCCCTTAATTCTTTTCGTTACAGAATATCCTTTATTTTCCTGTCATGACATCAGTCCACTTTAGAAGGACACTCATGCTCACTGGGGTTGGCACATATCGCACAGGAACTATTGCAGAAATTCTTGGTGACTGAGGCGTGTTTAGATACAGTTGTAAGACATGAAAACACAATTCTTAAAACATTTTTTCCCCTTTCTTTCCAGGATTCAGTGATACCCTCTGGAGTAGTGCAGCTAGCTAAGCTGCTCTGTATCCTAATTCCAAGCTCAGAACTTGCCATGCACCAAGCAGGGCACCAGAAGAGAGACAGACAGGGCTGTTGTCCTTTGAGCTACAAGTCCTTTCAAATCCACAGTGTGGGAGAAGTGCCTGAACATCCATCAGAGTAATGCCAAAAGGATTTCCCAAGATGGGCTCTGTACAATTGTTTAAGCAGTATTTTGCACCCAAATATGAAAAATTTTAAACATTTTCAGGACGCTTTTGGTTCACATACTCAACTGGTCCTTTTTTATGAGGCTCTAATAAGGGGAAAGGCAGCAGAAATTCAAACTATTTAAGCATATATTTTAGCTTCAGAGTATTTTGCACTTTTAGCATTTTTTAAAATACTCATATCCCTGTGTCAGAGCTATTTTTCACATACACCAGCAAATATTTTTTTGAAGAAAACACAAGAAACAGGGGGTGGGAGGAGGCTGGGCGGATATTACCCCAATATTAAATATTAGTATTAGTTAATGAATTACTGAAAATCAATATGAAATAAAAATAGTATTTATTTTATAACTTCAAGTGGCATTTTTTACCTTAATACCTCAGTTTTATTTGTCACTTAGAAGCTTTATTGTTCCAACAGCAAAGCTAGAGAGGTCAATTCCTCTTTAACAAGGGGCTCTCCCCCTTTTTCCCCTTTCCCCCTCCCTCTCCTTTTTTTGGCTCGGCCTAAATTTCTAACACCACCTCATGAAACGTAGTATACAGCTTTTAATTGTGCCCAGAGGCAGTACAAGTTGAGAGAGGGTTTGGAGCAAGTGGCAGAGGATTTGCAGCACAGCTGTGTTCCGGGAACATGTGCAGGAGCCCCGTCAGCACCTGCGCCCCGCACGCTCCACATCTGGGATTAATCACCCCTTTTAAAGGAATTAATACTCTTAACGTTTTTATTTTATTGTACCTGTAGGAACATGATGCTATATTAAAATCTGCAGCTTATAAGTAGTATTTTGTGCGAGCCAGAGTTACTGGGGGGAATAAAACCTCCCTGCGCTTTGCCAAGAATGAATTGTTTTAATATCCCAACATTCAATATTATTTATTATTAAAGTCGAGCGCTGCTTTGGTGAGTAACTGGCTTTCTCAAGCTTTAACCTACTTTTCCCCACTGAACTCTACCTAACAGTTCCAACACTCATTGGAAATAAGCCCCAATAGTTCCTCCCCCATCACCATTTTCTCAGTGTACACTACTCATGCTGGAAGATTTTTTAAAAAATCCTTTAAAAATGTGATATTATTTAAATGTCATTCAATTCCAACAGCAGTATTTGCTTACAGAGTTCAGACAGCACAGAACTCTATTCATGCATGAGTTATGCCACATTAACCATTTACGATAGATTTTCATGTTAATTCTACAGGGGAGGAATCATATTAGATTTGCCCATTTTGTGTAACTTATAATGGAATTCAGCAACATGAGTCCTGCTCATTAGAATGGTGGGGACTAGAGAGGAAAGCTGAAAAGCAGAGGAGGGAAATCAGCCCTGGTATTAATGCATTAAAACTCAGACATTTCCCAAAAGTCAGGTACCTGAGTGAACACTTCTGAGCTAAAGCCACAAAGACCTGACACTATTGCTGATATTTTGGAGTGTACTAGAATTCAGTTTTAAGAGTGACTCTAAATCAACAATTCATCCCAAAGTCTGATGGACCAGCCCATAAACAATAGAAAAATACACTGCTAATGCTTTCTGCATTATTCAATAGAGCCAAAAAGACATAGTATTAAACCCTGGTTAGAGACATGGTGAGTATGACAGGTTTTTGTCTTGTAATGCATCATTTATCCAGGAATTGGAACAGAAATATTTATCCCTCCAAACCCTTGGGTAAATATCCCAGATTTCTCAAAGTATCATTACTTACTTTGAAAACTTAGTCTGGAAATTAAGCAAATAAGTACAACATTGAAAACTGGCACACTTTGCTGTAGGAATAATTTTCCCAGTGATATCTTCAACATGGTCCCTTTGTATCTCATAATTCAGTTGCTTAACCTTGTTCTACTGAGCTGGAATTGCTCAGCAGCAGAATGGCTCTGAAGCCAAAGCCACATTGGTCACAGCCACTCTTGGGCTAATTTTTCTTGTAATTGTGAACCTCAGCAGCCTCCTAGTCCCATTTATCTGTGTTCCTCCTGATGCAGACAGACTGCAGCACGAGACTAATTGCATTTTTGGCTTTCTCTGCTCGGTATCTTTACCACCTTTGCTCAGTTGTTCTTCCAAGCAGATTTTTCTATTTCTGTCATAGTGCACAATATATTTGTAGTGACTGTAGCCTAAAAAACCTAAGTACTTAATGAAATACATTAAATTAAATACCTATTTTGAGAATTACCATGCTCTGCCTGAATATTATGCACATCACATATTTTAGCAGGGAAGAGGGGGAAAAGGCAAATCTTGTTGCTCCAGCCCAAGCTGGCAGAGCAGCCTCCCTGACTCACCAAATTTCTCACTCCCGCTCACCTCGGGAACAGCCCCCAGGAAAAATCCACTCAACTGCTCAGGATCCCACAGCACCTTTTGTTGGGACTTATCCCTTCTTATGGAGGTGTTGAATATATGTTTTTAAATATAATTGCTATTTTTTACCATCCTAAGATGGTTTTGTTGCGAGGGCATGACAGATGTGTGTTAATTTGTGCCTTAGTTAGCTCCTGTCACCCTGATTTTAATGGAGCTGAACAAGTTCATACACCACAATCTAACTCACTGAGAAATCATAATCAGGCTGATTTATGCAATGGGCAAATCCACCCCTCACACTGAACCTGCAGCACAGGCTTAGCAGAAATGGAAACACTCACAGGTATTGCTGCCCACACAAGCCAAGCTAGTGGAGAAAATAAAAAAATAGATTCAATTAAATCATTAAAGCAAATGCACAATTGCACAATTTCGGTTTTGCAGCCAAAATTTTGTCCTGAGAAGTAATTACCTCTCGCTTAGCAGGAAACAAAAACTGATGGGCAGAGGATGGGACTGGCTCGGTACAATTTCATATATTTTACCTGGGACAAGGGGTGAACAGTATCACAAACAAGCATTCCTCTTTTTCCCATATTCTGAGGGATAATGGGTAGGTGTGATTGTTTTGTTTGTTTGTTTTTTTCTTTGAGCGCTTTCCTCTCTGCTGTTGGGGTGCTCAGGGAGGGAGCTGGCCCTGCCCTGAGCAGGAGGGGGGAACGAGGTGACCTCCAGAGGTCCCCTCCAGCCTAAATTTTTCTATGACTCTAATCAAAACCCTCAAGAGATGCTGAATCTGGCAATGCCAAACACACCCAGGAAATGTAAAATTAGAACTGATTACCAAGACGTTTGTAAACCAGAAGCCTCTGATGCCATTATATGGTCATCTAATACTTGGACAGAAGCCTTTGCTGCCTGAAAAATGTTGGATGAAGCAGACTAATTGCAAAATACTATTTGCTGCACTGCCAGCTTTTCCCTATGGAAAATAAAATTGCAGAGATCTTGGGAACTGGTAAATTTGCCAAGCTGGAGGTCGGGTTATGAATTTAGAATTATTTTTTTTTTTTTTAGATAACAGTAATTAAATGGAAAATTGAGAAGCAATTAAGTAAGTAAGTTGAGAAGTAAAACTATATCTCAGAACTCTAGGAACAGATTATATGAGAAACACTGTTTTCAAAAGTACCAAAGTGATGTAGGAGCCTATATCTTCTTGCTACTAAAAATAAGGACCCTGGTCCTCAAGGCATTAAAATAGCCTAGCACTAGAATTCCTAGTGTAACAAAGGAATTATGTCAGTGTAACAAAATTGTCTTTGTACATCATTCTTTTGACATATCTCTACAATCAAAAATCCCAATCTGCACAAACATCCTGGGGAAAAATTCTCGTAGAGTTAAGGAACTCCTTAAAGTTGTTATTTTTATCATTAGACACTGTATCTAAAGCAAAAGTGCCAGACCTGTGAATTGTTGCAGCACAACAGCCTAATATTTAGTCTAAGTCACACTTGAAAATAAGTTATTTTTGTGCTTTAAGATATTTTACCAAAGAGCAAGATGAATGCAAATAGCTTAATAAAATGCTTTTAGAAACCCAGGAAGACCCAGAAATACATATATTATTTGTTTCCCTCCAGGGAAGATCCAACAGCACCAAGTGAGATCCACAATACCTAAGAGAAGTCAAAGATTTTAAAAGGCCAAACCACAATTTTTCCACAGTTTCCAGTCTAATCTCCAAGGCATTTATTACACCTTTTTTCTACTTAAAAGTAACAACAATTTTATTAACAATCCAGCAGCCTCCATTTTCTATTTGACAGAAGATAGAGTCACTCTTAATGGGGAAACACATTTATTCTGGGACTAGTCATGGTCAGATTTACTCGGTGGTAATGAAGATACTGCTTCAACCAGACATTTATGGAAAAAAAAAAATTAAAAAAGGCTGGAAAATACTGACAGTGTGAAGATTTAACTTCTGGTTTAAAATCACTGGCAGAGCCCTGTGCCCTGGGTGTTATTCATTTGTCAACAGCTTTCCAGCAGGTTCTCCACCTCCCCAAAGCTCTGAGCTGCCCTGGATGGGGCAGGCACACAACACTGCCTGTGTGCAGTCCTGACTCAGGTGTTTCTCTCTGTATCCTAAAGGGAAGATGCTGATTCACCATAATTTTCCCCTTATACAATAAATGAAATTTATCCAATCTGATGTGTTTTAGATTCTGCTTTGCCCGACCTTGTAATTACAGAAAGTACAGGTGCTGTTTATTCGTGCAATGCTCATGTCCCTGGATGTCTGGCAATGTGTGTGCTCCAGAACCATCTCATAACTCTGTGATTTTTCTCACTCTACAGAAATAATTTTACAAACACTCACCCTCTTCATGATTGTCGCAATTTCTGCCAGAGAGAGCCCAGGGCTGGTAAAGTGCCAAGCAGGGCTTAAACACACTCAAGAGCTTCAAAGAGAAATGCACACAATGCTATTGATGTCAGCCTCTCAGTTTAATACATGCTTAAATTCACAGCATTAAAAATAACCAATCAAGGGGTTTTCTTTGCCATCCCCACTCTAGGAGTGAGCCTGAAATCTGTGTTAAAAAAGAACACTACAACTATTGCTTCTGCAGGGTGTTCAGTACCCTCAAACTCTCAACATGATTTTCATTAGAGGGAAAAATGTTTGGAAAATTGTTATATGAAGTCCATAAATCTGAAGATGAATAATGAAAACGAAACTTCCCATGAAATGCCCCAGTGTTCATTTTATTTAACATTCTCCATTGGTGAAAATAAATTAAGAATGAACAAGACTTGTTTATGCCTGCCTTACACCATTCTCTGTGTTTTAATAGCAACTGCATATTAATTTATCAGGATCCTATAAATTATAATTAGCCAGGAGGATTAACAACATAAATCCTTGAGTTTAAAACCAACCTGGCCTGCTCTCTCTTCCCTTAGCCCTGAAGTGAAAAAGAGCCATAAAAGCCATCACCGCTGTTTGATCCATTAAACTCATGAGACACTCTTATTTCAGCTGAGCTACTGGAGGTAGAGGCTTTGCAAAATCAGTTTTAAAGTCACAGCAGCCTTCCTGGAAGTGAGAGAAAGAGTGCACAGGAAAGGCCCAGCCTGAACATGGGAGATGGCTCTTGCTCTTTCCACTGCATCACCAGCTGACATCAGGGAGGCTTCTCAGTATGCAGGAAATGGGCAAAAGATTTTTACTAGTGAAAAAGGTGAGGCACAGGGGTATCACTTCCTAAGCACACCTTTGCCAAGATAAAAGGAAAATCCATGAAGTGGCCACATGTTTCACTGGGCAGGGTAGCAGGAAGGATGTGCTGCGGGTGGAGCAGATGCTCTGGGATCAGAACTCCCCCTCTCACTACAGTTTAATATCCTTAAGCATCAGCTGAGGGCTGAACAAGCAACATCCCCACAGAGCTGTAAATCAGCCAGGGCATTGTACATACTCATTATCCCAAACAATTTAAGGTGCTTTGGCTGCAGTGATGGGCACAACCCATTTGTACATGTAATCAGGAACTTCCTCACAAATACCAATTGAAAACCCACTTCCTTCCCCTTTCCCCCTCACTCCTGAAAGATTTGCATGACAGATGTGAAGCACTGAAAGCTGAAACCCATCAGTCCCACCTGAGTGCTCAGGTAGTGCTGAGAGGATGGTGCTGCTCAGCTGCAGCTGGGAGAACCCACACCAATACACAACAAGGTGCATTTCTCTTCCAAAGGGACATTTTAAATTGAAATATCTGCTAGTTCAATATAATAGGTAAACAACAAAAAGAAAAGTTTCTGCCAGGGTTTATTTTTGGTACGAGACTGTGCTGCAAGGGTCAGATTGCCATGTGAGCCGCCCACAGAAAATCTTTAACAGGCGTAAAAATTTATATCAAACGCTCCTTTTTTTTTTTTTTTAAACTTATTGCTTGAAGGAGTTTAGGAGCTTTTGAAGACACCAATCCTTTATTGTCATCATAGCAGTGCTGCACACAGGGAGCAGGGATTATGGAGCAGAGCCAAAGCCACGTGGCTGCACCTGCATCACACACAGGAGCTGCACCCCTGTCCTGAGATCCTGCAGCCACCAGGTCACCCCTGAGATGTGAATAAGCACATTTCAAAACCAGGAAAACAGCGTTGTCAAAGGCAAAAAAATATTAAATACAAGCCTAGACCTGAGGGTGATGAGGCCCTGGCACAGGCTGCCCAGAGAAGGTATGGATGCCCAAATGTTGGGAGTGTTCAGAGCCAGACTGGATGGGGCTCTGAGCAACTGACCCAGTGGAAGGTGTCCCTGCCCATGGCAGAGGGATGGCACAAGGTAATCTTTGAGGTTCCTTCTGACCCAAAACATTCTATGAGCTGAAACAGAAGGGTCCTACAGGAGGAACTATCATTTTCCTCCCCTCTACCTGAGCAAGAGCATTACAAAGAGACTTCTCTTGCACGGTCACCAGACAAGAGGGCCTCTCCTGGTGCATCCACAATCTGCTACCCTTCCTAATCTCAGGAACCTGTAAGGGACATTTCTGTGGCACCTAGGCTTTGGCTGGCCAAATTCCCAGATGGTCAGTGGGAATGGCCCTTCTCCCTCCCTGACAGCTGGAGCTGATGTCCACCACACTTTTCTTCCTAGCCTCAGAAACCAAGAGGATAAAAAAATCACTGAGTGAGCAGAGAGGAATAGCAATGAACAGGTATGACAGCCCATGTCTCTGAGGGGTGGGTTTAGGGAGAGCTAAGGGTGGTAAGCCTCAAAGCCAGAGCCTGGCTCTGCTCAGCAGCCCTGCTGTGAACAGGTTACCCCGCAGGTTTTACTCTATGTGGTGTTCACACCACACAGATCTCCCAAGCTCCAGAAAACCTGTGACCTGAACCCGCAGAACAAATCTCTCACAATAATGTTGACTATTTTTTCCTCATGATTAATGTCTCAGGGTCTGACAAAATACAGGGGCAGCATTTTTTGAGCTTGATACCAGTTATCCAGGGAAAGGCTGCAGCAGGAGCAGATAAGGGGGCTCAGATCAGTGTGTGATATACCTGCGTGCACCAGATGAGCTGAACATGACTCGCAGCACTTCTGCTCACTTCACACAGCTGATATTTATCACAGCTCCTTTCAAAAGCTTATCTCCCCCCTTTGGAGTTCACTTATTGCATGAACAAGGTGAAGTCCCAGGTGGAACGAGGGCCCAGATGTGTCAGGGGAGGTTTCCATTCAGTAAAACCAGGACATCACCTGGTTTAGAGAGATAGGGGATACACAGCTCAGCAAAACGTGTTTCTGCAGGACTCTTATATGTGCAGGTTGTATAAATGCACTTAGTATGAGATACATAAACAAAAGAAAACAACAAACCTTTTTCTTTATGCATACACACATTATTTATATATATACATACATATCTCTTTTATATATATACATATATATATATGTATACACATGCACAAAACTCTGCCTGACTCCTCTATTTGCCTTTAACACTAAAGGTAGAGCAAAATAGCTTTCATTTTTCCTATTCCTCCTTCCTTCTCAGTAAGAGAAATGAGACCTACCAATTTAGACAGCTATGCTTAGTTGCCCTTACTAAGCACCAAAGTGAATGATTTGACTAAGATTATGCAGCCAAGGGGTTATGCACCTCTCTTAATCAAAAGAATACACAGCTGGAATATAAAGTATTTGTCCCCTTGTATTTAAGGCGAGGAGGAGGAGGAAATTGGGTTGTATAAAAGAAGAGAAAGAAAAGTTGTTAGGCATAAATGCAAACAGCTTTTGCAAATAGAGGCTGGAAATAAGCATCTTCTTAAAAAAAAAAAAAAAATCACTGCAGCATATTGTAAAGGAAGCTCCTGCATTCATTCCATGGGGGAATAGGAAAGTGCACTCTCTGTACAAGGCTGCAGAAGACGGAAAGCTCTGTAAGCCCATCCCAACTCCCTTAATTATTTTAATTGCAGCAGTGTGATGCCAAGGTGCTGAATTACCCCCTCAGGCTCTGGCTGCTTAGCCAGGAGGTACTGAATTAAACTGTCAGAACATGCAGAAAAATTGCAATGGTGCCTGTCAACGGTATTTGTTAAGAGACACGGGTGAGGCCAGTGACTTGTATAGAAAAAGAGCTGCCAATGCAAAGTCGTCAAAGCACAGCACTGGAACTAATGGGGTATTCAGAGGTCTTGTTCTACTTCATTGGTTAAAGCCAACAAAACTCCTGTAATATTTGGGGCGGTTTGCTATTTATGGCTATGGTAATAAAGGCCAGTTAAAGCTGCAAAGCCAGCCACAGTTAGTGGTCCCCACTGCTTCAGTTCTAAATGGCTGAGGGGGCATGATTCCATCTCAAGCTCTGCTTTTAAAAGAGGAAAAATTTATAAAAAGAATTGGGTGTTTAAAAATATGAAAAATTAAATGCAGAGTGGGCCACAGTTTTACAATGCACTGTTCTAGTTAAAAATAACTACATTTTGGATGCCTTACCCAGATGATTTTGAATTCAGCTATGTCTTAGCTGCAAAGGACTGGCATACAGCTGGCAATGTGGCCCAGGTTTAGCATCCTCTCCTCCTGACACGTGGCAGTTTCCTTCCAGAGACACTTACCAAAGCCCAAGGTGTGTTTGATACCAAAATCTACTTTGTAACTTCTAAACCCACGCAAGAGCAGATAGCGATCAAAGCCACCTGAAGAAGTCCTATTTGCTGTGGCTCTGCATGGCTCCCTTGCAGCTATTTTTAGGGGTAAAATCCTGTGCTTGTGAAATTGAAAGGCAGATAACAATGGTTGGAGCCAGTGCGTGGGCAGGTGCCATGCAAACACCTCGCAGCTCAACACTCACGCGTTGGCTCCGGATGCTCGGTCCCCCACAACACTCTGGTCCTCTCTGGGGAGGATAAATCCAGCTGGATTTTGGGATGGGAGCTGGCTCCTGCAGAGGGGCATACAGAGCTGTAAGCCAGGTGAAAGTGGTAAATGGTTTATGCTTGGTAGGCTGGCTAAAGGGTGAATATACCAGAGCATGGGATTTGTAGAAACCCAGCTTCTCAGCCCTTCCATCCTAGAGGAGCTGAGCACAGCCCCTCTAGAGCAGAGCAGCAATGGTACACAGGAAAGGAGAATCTTTTTGTGTTTGCCAAAGACACCTTTTCAGCATAGCAGGGAAGTGGAGATGGAGAAAATGAGCATTTTTTTCACAGTAGGTGCTTGTCCCTGTCCCAGACCATTCCAACAGCTCTCTGCCCAGACAGAGCTGCATCCCAGTTTTCCACAGCCTAAAGAGCTTTGAGAAATGCTACATGTCCCACCTGGCTTCTCTGCTGGGCTATCTCCCAGCTCAGTGTGCTTGCTGGGATTCCTCCTAAACAGGTCTCCATTGCCATAATCCTACATTCACTTAATGTGGTTTTCACTAAGAACACAAGTTCAAGAGAGGTTAATGATCCATTAGTGTACATTTTTAACTAGCTAATTTACATATTGAAAAGCCTGTATTTATTTTATTAAAACCAGGTCACTATATTCAGCTGACTGAATTACGTGACATATCACATGGATTACACAAGAATTTTTCAGTAATTAAGTTTTCCCATACATGATATGTAGTTATTACCAATATTTCTAAAACAATTAAAACTGTGAATGCTCTCTTAAAGAAACTGAAACCTTCGCTGCTGTAAGGGCTTTATAACTGCAATGCTCTCTGACATGAAGGGTTCATTTCTGTAGTTTCTTTGGGATAAAATCTGTCCTACTCCTGGTACAGAACACAGCACACAGCCTGCAGGAGTTATGGTTCAGGCCAGGCCACAAATGCTGTTTCTAAGCTGTGTTTGCAGCTAAATAGTGTTGGCCATGCAAAGATGCACTGTCATGAGCTCTTATTCCCTTCTTGCCATCTGGGAATTAAAGGACAATCTTCATTAACTTTAATTAAAGAAGTTGGCTCCTTTCAGATGAGGGTGACAATCCAAGTGTGCATTAAGCAGCTTAACCCATGTATTCCCCCCAGCATTACCCATGGCTCTGTTCCTTTGGCCCACAAATTTAACATCTTCTGTCACACACACTGAGGAGAAGGCAGGTGATGACTCCATGGTCTGAAGACCACACAACCACCTCTATGTCTCCATTAAGAGTCAATCATTAGGCCACTTTGATATTCCCTTTGTATGCAGTTTACCACAATTCCATAGCCTCTCACTAACTTGGATATCTGAAGAATTTGAGATACACAAGATATGGGAACTGCACCTTCAGTTGTCATGATCCCAATCACACAACCAGGTCTGGGAGAGCCCGATCACTCCATTTATCAGAGCACAACTCTGAAAGGGTTCTGTTCTCCTGCACTGAGGACAAGTGACACAATGGGCACTTACAAATGGCTAAATTGCCCAAAGTTTCTAAAAGGCAAACTATACCTTGATTATCTCATACTCAGAAAACGCCTCTGAATATATTTAAACACATCTGAGCAAGTTTTCAGCACTAGCACTGCTCCTTTCTTCTTGGGATAGTGGTGGCACGTTGTGAAATGCCTCTTCCATGTTCCTTGCCAACATCAAAACCTCTTCACGCTGCATTTTTGAATGTCATGTTCACAAGAACACGAGAGGATTTCTGGTTCTCAGTGGGAGAGTGTTATGTTTTTCCAAGTGCAAACAAAGGGTATTAAAACACCCGTAGTGCTCATTATACCACTGCAGCCCACCAGAAACAAAAGTATGGATTCGATTTTCCACCACATAATGACTATATCGTGCACAGAACTGGATGAACTAATTTATTACTTAGGAAAAGTACTAATTGCTTGGCCCTTCTGCCTTTGGGTGCAGTGGCACATGCAGAGAAAGAGCAGCTTCAGGGCCAGATACAAAACAGATCTGTCATAAAGGATCGCTGCTGTTATTCCATCAAATCTGCCATTAGCTCAGCATTAGCCACAAAGAGCAAACCAAAGACAAGCATCAAGAATTCAGATATTGTTCTGCAAGTATAGAGGAAAAACAGTATTAACATTTCTTGGAATTCAATTAGTCTGAAGCCTTGTTTTCAGTGCCAAATGAGGTGCATTTTCTATGAAGTGTGATTTGTTTTCCAGAGTAAAGAGGGCATTGTCTCTGATAGGATTAGAAATCAAAATAGCTGAGTTGGATTAGCTACCTAACAATTGACAAAACAAACACCTTATTTTTTCTTTTTGTGCTGAAGACATGGAAATGTGGAGTGAAGGAGACTTCCTGGACCATCAAGTCTCATATCCGTGTTATTGAGGACACCACATCATATAACTCTTTTCACAAACATATCAAGCTTATCATAATCTGGAGTAATTTCTACAATGATGTTTTCAGCATGATAGCATCAGCCATGTGGACAGAAAAAACAGCAAAATTTCCTTGATGCAAATTCTGTTTCATATGAAATTTGCAGTCATCGTACCACAGGATTTCTGGGAAGAAACGTTCTTTGTTTCTTTCTGAAACAATGTTTGAAGATTTACAAAACCTTATTTTTGTCAATGACATACCAAAACATGCAAAACATTGCAAAGAACTGGACAACTACATAAAACCCCCCTCTAAACTGCTAATTTAGCTTCATTTCATCGATTTTAAAAAAATAATATTGCATTTATTGTTCTGGATGACCTTACTGGGAGGCTGACGTGGCACTGAAGCCCTCTTCCTCTTTTAACACTGCTGCTTCTCAAACCTATACTGAAGCTGAACAATCTTTTGTCTGAAAATCAAATTAGCACTTTCCTAAGAGTAGTGTAAGGCATTTGCATGAGTGTGAAAACTCAATTCAAAGTAAAGTTTGAGTGCTGGGCATTTATATCCTGGGCTTGCCAGAATAAAGCAGCATTAAGTTTCTCACTAAGACTCAGATTTGTAAAGATATTTAGATGCAGATAAGGTGCTTAGTGGTGCATTCAAAAAAGCCTAGGACTTTTCTGTGCTGATGATTCATTCTAATATACATTTCATTTTTAAGTCAGCAGTACAATGTTGTGGTAGAAGTGATGTGGTAAAAAATAAAACACAAGAAAAAACAATAACTGAGGGTAGAAATCTGGGCATAACGAAGGCAACTGTGATGGTCCCAGTGGCCTTAATCCATACAAATCCATACAAATTCCTCTCTCTCAGACTTCTGAAGGCTTCTTTTGCTAAAAAAGCAGAAAGTAATAGAAGAATTATTATATTTAATGACGTGCCACAGGACAGCAGTGTTTAGAAGAAAGTCCCAGGCTGATTTTCCTTCCCTCAGTTCTGTTTTACAGCACTGAAGCTATTGAAAAATGAACATAAAAATTGGTTCAAGGAGTTCTCTTTCTCTCCTGAAGTTTGATTCAAATTTACAGTCTTCATGTATTTCAGGCTGATTCGGTGAGACCACGGCATGTCTCGGCTCTGAAGCTGCTTCTTGCAGATTGCAGCTGTAGGGAGAAATACGTCTACATATGAAGCAAAGTGATGGAGTGAATTAAACTCCAAACACAGCCTCCAGCTAATTTTTTAATAATCTGAGTGCAAAACAGGGCCTTGAGGGTAGGCAGAGCTTTTCAGTAAACCAATCAGAACTGGATTTTATTTAAACAACAGTAAAGTCAGTCCCAGAGAGCTCAGACACTTGTACACAAAGCAGCCGTGTCTCACTGAGAGCCTGTACAGTAGCTCAGCATCTCAATTTCAATCACAGCTCATTCCCTGCTGGTAGTTTTTGTCTGCAAACAAGCTGAATGTGAGCTGACAAGGGCCCCCAGAGCAAATAATAAGAGCACTGGAGGAAGAAACTCACACGGACACGCTGCTGACAGTTGTGCAGCCAGTTCAAAAAGATTGCACAACAAGAGCCCCAGAGCTGGCTGGAGCTGCACACCAGGGCACCAACACACAGAGGGAACCCGACCCCAGGGGTGTTTCACCTCCTGAAGCACAGCTCACCTTGGCAGGACAGGTGTGCTGGCACAGGGCAAGGCCAGAGGAGGAGCAGGGCAGTTCTGGCAGCTTTTCTAAGCAAAGCTCTGCATCGCTCTGGGTTGGTGGGAGCACATCCAGCCTGCACATCCTGCCTGCCCTGTGGATCTGCAGAGGGTGTGCCTACAAAGAGTTTGTAAATCTGAGTTATTTCCAGCCTTTTACAGTACAGGAGCTGAGCAAGTGGCCACAGATTCTTCCAGGGATGCTGGTGTCCCCTCAGGGGTACCAGGATGTTTTTGTTCTCCACACCTCTTACCCACATTTCTTTACACAGTAGTGTGCACATGTCACAGACATCTTTTATGAGAAATCCTTTCCTTAGGATTTTTCCTCTTGAGAAGCTGAGAGGCCTCAGGAACAAAATGTAAACAATGGTTATCTGCTGCTGTGGGATGCAACAGGTGCATCTGTGATTGGTCTCATGCAGTTGTTTCTAATTAATGACCAATGATAATCAGCTGGCTCAGACTCTCTGTCCAAGCCACAAGCCTTTGTTACAATTCCTTCTTTTTCTATTCTTAGCTAGCCTTCTGATGAAATCCTTTCTCCTATTCTTTTAGTATAGTTTTAATAGAATATATACCATAAAATAATAAATCAAGCCTTCTGAAACATGGAGTCAGATCCTCGTCTCTTCCCTCATCCTTGGACCCCTGTGAACACGGTCGCACCCACAGGTGGGAAAAAACTTCCAGAAAGGACCAAGATCATGATGCTACATTACACCAAGCAGCACAATCTGCCATTCCTTTCCAGGAAATGTAGGATGGACATGTATCAAGCTAAAAGAGGTGCTGGAAACACACTACTGCCCATGATAGAATTTGAGATGCCACCTGAGAGCTGCACTGTGCTAATTGCACTCATGAGCTGCACACACACATCTCAGCACAGCTTTAGAATGAGCACCCTTAAGTTTGTAAAACACTTTGAGGTTAAACCTGCTCAATAAATGGAAGGCACCAAAATGACCAACTGCAGTTGTTGAAACAGACCCACCTAATTGCTTGATGTGGAGAGGATAGATATTATTTCTTTGGAATCTGAAGTTTTCAATATCATTACCAGCTTTAAATATGATCATATTCACTGATAATGGCATCTCTCCCATACAGAGGGAATATGGCAACTAACTGGAATATAACAGCCAGGGATTTACTGGAGGAAAAAACCCAACACTATAGTGGTCTTTTTTTTAGAGAAAATAATAATCAATAATAATCACTTCATTTACAGATAAATCCCAAAAAATAATTTGTGATCTTCAGATCCATTTATTGGACTACTGCTCATTATTGGATTTTTAATCTGAGAAAAAGAAAAATAGGCTAGACAGCAGCCTGTTGTTTTAGAGTTAATTTCTTGTAAGAGGTCTGATTTTAAAGAGTGTAGACAAAACCAGAATATAGATGTTCCTCTCATTTTCACTAAAGGACATGTGACATATAGACACTGTCCTTACAGATAAACCTTTCTTTACTTTATGTCATTTTAAATACACTTCTACAGCCAGCAACCCTGGCAGAGGAAAGGAGCACAAGGCTCCATTCTGCACTTACTCTGTACCTGCCACAGGAGCTCAAAAATCAATGTACAGATGCTGCCTTTGGAGATGAGCTAATATCCTCCCTACTTTGCCTCATTCAGCCAAACCAGAGTTTATAAAACAACAACTTTTTTATGAGATTTCCAGTAACATTAATTGTTGGTCACAAAACTTCAAAGAAAGCCAGATATTTATAGCTCAATTCATGTTTCTCTTTTTTTTTCCACACACTTTTACCACAACACTTTCCAACCCGGTTCCCATGAGCGCACTGCAAACAGAGCTGTGCCCGCTTCCTGCTGTGGCAGCCTCCTTAACCACTTCACTCCTGGTGCTTCTGATGCTTCTCTTATTTATTTTTTTCTTTTTATTTTTTTCTTTTTTTCCAGTGTTCATGTCCTTTCATTGTTTTCCCCAGTGTGTCACACTTGCATTTTCCCACATTGCTTTATCATTCATCTCTGCTCTCTTCAGCCACCCGCACAATCATTAAAATGGTATGGGAAATGAACTATGTATACAAAAATATAGAGACATACACAAACACACATCCCTGTGTGTATATATAGATCTGCACACACAAACTACACTGGGAAAACTTGCATACAAGGGGAAAAAAAAAATCTCCTTTTCAGTAGAAAAATTACTTGCTAAATGAACTCATTTTTATAAACATGGAAGAGGGAGGTGGAACATTTTCAGATACATATATTAAATATTCGCCTATTCCTCTGAAGAACTGATATTCATAACCACTTATTTATTACAATGTAATCAGCATATTGATTATATTAAGCAATCCCTGTAAATCTCTATAAGCTGAGGTTAACAATGGCTTTTCAAATGCCATTAACCATCACCTTGCAGCTTTCTCTCTATTATGTACCATAAAGTTAATCATGTGCAAGACAGTTTTTCCAAGAGAAAAATCTGCCATACAGTGCAATGATCACCTTGGTATTTTCCTAGAACAAAGAAAAGGTCTTTCTTAAATAGGAAAAAGTCTGTGCCATCAAAGAATGAGTGCTGGGCAAGATAATCATGGGTTTCCTGCAAAATTTCTCAGATTATCTCATTAAAGCCCAAATTCTTCAGACCTTTCTTTCAGCATTAAAATCCCCGTGCCTGTTATCATGAAACGGGCTGAGAATTGTGATTCTGTAGCATGCAAGAGGCACTGGAGTGAGGCAGGTGCTGAATGAGTGACTCCCACAGAGGGAGGGCAGAGCCCTTCCATCCTTCTCCAGAGCAGCTGCCCCAAAGCAAGGTGGTCTTGGGCAGGATCAGAAGGTTTCAACATTTGGGAATCAGAGCCACAGGAATTTCTCTCTGGGTTCCACCAAGGTGTGTGTGTGTGTGTGCCATGACCAGGCAGCAGCCAAGGGTGGAGGTCTCAGCACTCACAGGGGTTAACTCCTCACCCAATAATTCCTCCCACAAGAGGAAATGAGATACAGTGAGATATGCCACTGGCACGCGCAGGGGGAGGAGGCTGCTTATGTAAATGTGGAGATAGATCCATAAATCACACCATGGAAAGGCACTGGCCATACCTTACACAGCAATAACTGCTCCAGGAGATCATTAACAGAGTCAACTATTGCATTACATCCAGCACAACACCGGTGTCAGACTGACAGAAGTTCAGCCTGCCCATAACATATTTTTTCATTTGCTTACCAAATCAATATTTATCTCCATCTGTGGTAAATTAGACAAATTTATTTAACGTGGAAAAGTAACCATGTAGCATGAAGCAGGAAACTAACATTAAGCCTGCATATGATATTCAGGAGTTCAAGCCCTGCCAAGCATTTCACAGGGAAAGCACTCGGAAAAACATTTCAATTGATCTTTCTTCCCCCCTCCAAGTTCCTCTGGCAAGTGATTTGAAACATAGGTGCCAAATTAGGGTAGCTCTAAGGTTCCTATTACTATTTGGCACACTGAGGAGCCAGTGATTTAAGACAATATGAGATGTCCATTAGCTGTAACAATGAATTCAAATGCTTAGAAGCCAGGCTATAAATCTACCCTTTTGGAAAGATTAACCCCTGTTTGCTTAAAGTTAGAAACTCCACCTTTGAGGGGAAAATGCATCCCCTCATGCTAGTTCCTGCCCAGCCAAAAGCAGCCCAGGAGCTGCATCCCACAGGAGCAGGGAGCACAGATAAAAAGCCAATTGGGAAATTCAGCCTTTGGACCCCAGCAATCCCAGAGGATTAACTGAGAGCAGACAGAGGTCGGTGCCTCTCGGGCGCTCTAACTCCCTCCTGCACCTCTGGGGCCACCCTGTCAGCACACATACCCAAAAACTTCTGGAGTCCAACAGTCAGGGCAGTCTCTGAAGACAAATTATTACAGCAGAAAATCTCCAATAAATTCCCTTTCCCACCATCACAAAAAAAAAAAAAAAAAAAAAAAATCCCTGAGAGCTTGTATTTCTAGAATCATGCCAAATGAGGCTGTTAATTCTGATTTTTGCTGAACTTGTGCACAAAAAAATCTCTATGCAACAGGAAATGGCAAAATGAAGCTGCTCTGTACCTACATTGCCCAGGATGCCTGAAGTTCAGCAATCCAGGGTGCTGGACACTGGGCAAATCTTATTGCTTATAGCTGAGGAGTGCTGTGGTGCTGTGCCATGTGCTGGAGATGGCAGGTAGGAAGTGAGAGGCAGGCATGGATAAACAGAACACTGGGAAAAAAACCCCAATATTTTGTCTTCCTGACGTACCTAGATTAACAATATGTCATTCACTTATTCACTGGACAGCTACACCATAGACCACAGCAAAAACTAGCAAGGAGTATCAATTTATTGCCTCCATTCAAATTTTGTAGCAGGTTTTGGCAAGCAGCTAAAGCTGCTAATATAGCACTTACTGTGTTGATGGCCCTAAAGTAATTTGTAATACCATAAAACAAATTTGTATGATATCCACAAATCAATTGCTGCATTTAGATGTTATTTCTTACACAAACAGTTAACTGTGGTCTTGGCAAAGAGATATGTCAGACCTAAAATGGGAAAAAAATAATAAGGAGAAAAGAAAAGGACAGAACTGCCCTCAGCAGCAGTCTCTTATCCTCTCTCCATCCTCCCACAAATTTCTTTTCCCAATGTCACTGAAAGTAGGTTCAAAAGGAGTTTTCAAAATGCAGCTCTGCTGGATGGTGCAGGCAGGTCTGTGGATGTCATCAGCCTTGAGATATAGATGTTGGCAATTGCAGCAAATGCCAACACAGAGTAGAAAATGAAACAGAATTGCTCAGCTATGGAAAAAGAAGAAACCCTCAGCACAAGGCCAAGAACACACAACCACTTCCTCTGAGAAGCTGCTACTCTCCTGTTTATGTTAGAACTAATGTTTGGGGCACCCTTACCTCAATAGCCATGCTCACAGCAGATCTTTGAAGGCCTCAGGGAAAAAAAAAAAAAAAGGAAAATATAAAAATATAACTTTAAATGAAATTATTTCCTCCTTTCTTCTGGAGGCAATCATGGTTGTGCTGTTGATGCCCAACTGCTAAATTTTTGTTGCAAGGTATAAATGCAGGGGCTTAACCTCCTGATTTGCAAACATGAAGGGAAGGTGCTGATGCAAATTAGAGGTGTGCAAAACCACAACTCCCCTGCCCCACACAGGGACCATGAGAACTCAGGAGTGCTCTGCTCACTGATTCAACTGGAATGTTATTTGTCAGGCTAATAAAGAAAAATGAGGGTGCAGGATTTCCAGGGCTGGAGAACAATGACATAACATCTTTCTACATCCGTGTTTTACAATCCCTCCCTGTGCTTCTCTCACGTTCTCCCACCACAAAGCAGCTCACAAATGATGATGTTGTAAATGTGGTGTTTGGTAACAGCAGCGAGTGGTTAACCAACGTCAATCCCACAGAGAGAGCAAGGGTGGGCTCCTGGGGTGGGGCTGGTTTGGGGGTTACTGATTCCTTCTATGAAGATGAAAATGCAAATCAAAAGTAACTGAAACCCACCCAATTTCTGTGTGGAAGAGATTTACTGGCAGTTTGCACAAAAAAAAATGAAAGGAAACATTGGTGATGTGTATACAAAAAAGCAGCAAAACCTCTCAGTGTTGGTGAACAAATAACAACAATACTTTTGACAATATTCTCACTGCACCTCCAAAACTTACCCACTAAGAAGTTTTATATTCCTTATTCTTAAAGAAGAAAAAAGACACAATTTTCAATAATCACAATTTCAAATGAACTTACATGGCAAGAAGCAGCTATCCAACCCACTGCACAGAAGCTTTGAAAAAACCCAAACCCCAAAGACCGAATGCTGATGCATTTTCCTTCTACAATGACTGTGGTTTTCACAGGGACACTGAGTAAAGTGACATCAAGTACTGTTTTTAATGAAGTCAAGCATAACCTTTAAGTTCTGAGCAGCATCTCCAATCAACATTGAATGATTTGGGGGAATCTCTAAGCTGTGCGTTTTTTTCTTTTAATTAATTTCTCAGCTGAAAGGGTCTGAAAATCTGATTAAGCTTCTTGATCAGACTTTTTCATGCCATGGCAACAAAAAAAGGGCATCTAAATTCCTTTGCACAAGAGGAAAGGAAGCAGTACCTGCAGAGATCTCAGGCACTTCTACACAATAAAGGGTTGGTGGAAAAAATGTGAGAAAACAGGGTAAAAAACTGTTCCAAACAACCAGAAATAGGAATAAAATGCAACCAAATAGTTGAATTAAAAAAAAAAAAAAGTGCTCTGAGATTTGGTCACAGGAATGGATGGTTAAAGCCCAGAGAGAGCAGAGGGCAGCCTGCAGCCCCATGGCCATGGCAATGAGGTCCTTCTTCCTGCTGGGGTTGGAAAATTATGACCAAGAAAAAGGCAGCAAGGAGAGAAAATTGCAAATCTAGGGAGAAACAGGAGTGGGCTGTTGGTGTCCCAAGATCAGCTCCCACATCCTGCTCAAGCTGGGAGGAGAGCTGGGGTCACTCCTGCCCCATCCCACCAACACAGGGGGGCTCAGGCCTCTGTGGGGCAGGATAGAGATGGGGATGGATTGGGAATGAGATCTGGGACAGAGGGGCAGGACAGAGATGGGGATGGGTTGGGAATGGGATTTGGGGAGGAGGACCAAGCTCAGAGGGGCATGACAGTGGTGGAGATGGATTTGGAATAGATTTAGAAAGCAGGGCCAGGACAGTGGTGGGAATGGGATTTGGGGAGGAGGGCGAGCTCAGAGGTGGGGATTGGGAATTGGAATTGGGAAGGAGGGCCAGGACAAGGCCCTGGTCAGCACATCTGTCCCTAAATGGTGCTGCCACAGGGAGAGGGTGCACTCTGAACTAGGGGGGCTCTTTAGCTCCTCAATGGAAAGTTTTTACACTTTATTAAGTCTACTCTTCAGTTATCTAAAAGCATTAATGCTATTGTTAAAATTCACAGCTTCCAGTTACTAAAGAAATGTGATTGTTTTATCTGGATTTCTATTATATGAATAAAACGTAACGCTGTCTGCATAAAATGGCCCCAGAGTTTCATTAAAAAATAACAGCCTAATTCCCTAATATGAAGTTATTTTAAGTGTTTTATTAATATTGTCTTCTAAATGCACATAAGTGTGATCCCCCTTTAAGTGCAGTATCTTTAGGGCTGGTTGTAATTGTATTTTTCTTATCAGTTGCTTGTGCCTGTATTTCAAATATTCATTGCTTACTTCAGGCACTTCACTCAGACAAGAAAGAGTGCAGTGAAAAACTATTTAATTTGGACGCTATTTGAATATCAAACTTTTCAGTCCTCACTGCAATAGCTCTTGTCCCTATTAAGAATCTCAAAGTGCCACTAACAGAATTCCTAGGGTGCCTATTTATCCTGCCTTAAGTTTCATCTGTTAAAATGAAACTATAAATAAAAATCAATGTGAAACATGAAAAGCCTGACACATGGAATGAAATCCTCATCCCAATCAAGTCCATAGCAAATTAAGTTATGTGTAAAGGCCAGGACCTGTCCCATCTAACTTTAGCATCTGCTAGGAATCCTGGTTTCAGACCCTGCTTATCTGTGAGGCCCTCAGTGGAAAAAGGAAAAAGACACCTCTGGTGGGGAATTGTCATTTTATTGGGTGCTGGCAGCACTTTCCCTTGGTCAGAGGGTGCCAAGAAGCCCAGCTCTTACCTGAGGTACATTTTAACCTAATATTGAAGTGGAGCTATTCAGGCTGGAGCATATCAGTTAAAGGAGAGAATCCCACTCCTTTTATTTAACTTGTTTTAAAGGAGAAAATGCTGAGTGTTTTGATGAGTAAGAAATGGCTCAAGGAATCCCTGACACACCTTTATCAATGACAAGGAAGGGACAGAGGCAAGAAAAAAATTAGAGAGGCAATCAGTTCTTCCTTTGTGCTGGGAACAGAGCAGAGCAAACAGCAGCACCAACAGCACATCCTCACAGTTTCCAGGCTTACAGGCATCACATTACATGGTGTCTTTGAATTTGTCTTTGCAGGGTCACACATACACAGCTGGGAAACCACAGGAGGGTGTTGTGATAATTTTACAGCAAAATTATAAAATGGAGATGTGTGGCAAACATAATTTTTCTATCACTATCCAAAAGCAGCTATAATTAAACATTAATTTCCCCCAGTGACTCCTCTGTGAGCGCTGTATTCCTGGAAAACCTTGTCCTCCTTATTGGAAACACAGCAGGTTGAAGAATCAGGGATTTTCTACCTGCTTCTTTATATGAACTTTTCTGCATCTTGGTATGAAGAATCAGGATGAAGAATCAGGGATTTTTTACCTACTCCTTTATATGAACTTTTCTGCATCTTGGTATTGTTTCAGAAGGACCAAGTGACCTGAACAGAGATGCTGGGCTAAAAAAGGGTTTTAAACCAACTTTATTTTGTGAAGTTTTAGCCTTGGCCTTGTAAAGTAAATTGATTGATTATTGCTGAGTAGGGTTTTCCCTTTGCAGAGAGAATCCCAAAATCAAATTTGCCAGGAGAAGGTGGGAAAAGCAGAGCTCAGCATTCAGACAATGCCCTGCTGTCATTTCTCCCCTGCCAGCAGCATCCCTCTGCTCTGGATGCCACAGCACAGCCATGGGCACCTCCCCACATTCTGGAGCCCCCCAGGTAAAAAATCCAAATGCTGAGGCTGACTGGTTGATTAGGACAGGTCATAGCATGCAATAGTATGGATAAAGATAAAAATGCAGATTAAGAGGAGCATTAAAAAAAATTATTTCATGGCACCTCCCACCTACACAGAAACTGTTGCTATTCCATTGGCTGTCCCCCACTCTGCAACCTGAGTGGCTCCCCAGCTTCCTGGTGAGCATCACCCAGCCTCAATACTTTCCTTTAATCCTTCCTTTGAAATGAAAAACATTATTGACACCTTTCTTTCTAATGGTTTGCAGCGTTTTCTAACAACTTTACAAACGTCAATCCCACTCATTGCAGAAGCCCTATTGATTCCCTCCCTTGCACTTCAGTATTTGGTCTGCTTTCAAGATGTCCCACATCACATTGTGCAGATGATAAACACAAAAGCTGTTGCAGGACCTGTGCTGTGGGGTTCTCCAGAAGAACATAGGCTCTTCCTTCCATCACATGGGACTGCAAAGTCCATCTCTATCTCAAGGGCATTTGCAAGAACTATAAAACATTCAGATCACAGATGATTTATTATGTGGGAGTGACATCAACACCAAAACCCCTTAATTTTATTCTATATGCAAGCTGCACAGAACAAGCATTGTTGTGTGTTGCACACTGGATTAAGGAAAACCCTGAGCAAATACAGCACTTGACAAATTAGTGCCTGGAATTGGGGCTTCCCATGGCTGCTTAAGAAACACACATGTTCCTTAATGAAAATGGGTACTTGATTTGTTATTAATTCTTCACATCCTTGGACAAAAGCCAAAAATATTTCAGTGAGTATCTGTATGGTAACAGTCTATTATTATTAACAGTCCAGAACTATTTCATACACAGATAATTGCTGAGGAAGTTTCAAAACACTGGAAATTATCTTCTAACCTACGTCCAAACTTCTATTTCTAACTCATATCTCAGTTGTTGGTTTGGTTTTTGTTTTTTTTTTTCTTTTTAAATATTCTTACTCATTTGCAGAATTCTTAGTGGAAAATTTTGTATCTATTCTGGCAAGAGGAAAACCAAATTTCCTCCTGATGCAACTTGAAATGCTCCTCAAAATTAGCTTTAAAAATGTCTCATGAATCCATATTGCTGCACTGAGAAATGCTGCACTACCAGTGCTGAAATGCACAGTAATTTCTCAGATATATTCAGAATATATAACAACATATTTTGTAATTATATTAATTTTGACAAATCATTTACCTCCAGTTTAAGAAGAAAACTAGAAGTATTGAATTATTTCTACTTTTTTTGAACACCTCATCCTTTTTCTGTAATATAAATTTGTTATCTATTGCTTGAAATGCTCTCAAACCCCACATCAGCCTATTGAATAAGTATGGCCAAAAACCCATTAAGAATTTGTTCCACACCAGCCTGACCAAGTTAATTTTAAAGAGATTTTTTTTCTTTCATGAGAATGAAATTCCCAACTATTTTTTTTTCCTGAGATCAGTGTGATTTAAAATAAATGAGCTACCAACCAGATCCTGGAGTTTATAATTGGATTCCCAGCAACTGTCACGGTAATGACAGCAAAACACTGCACAAAAAGATACAACGATCCACCACACTGAAAGAGTTAAATTTACAATGTCTTCCCCCATTGCCAGTCCTTTAAGGAAAAGTAGAGGGGGTTTCTTTTGTCTGGAGAGGAAACTGTCACTTTGCGTTTTCAGGTTTGTAGAAAAGCCTTTTTTAATGTAAACATTCATTAAACTAATTTGAAGTTGTCATTACTCTCCTCCCCTGCTGCTTTATATCAGATTATTCCTAAGTGCTTGGTGAAGAGCCCCATAAACACACAGTCTATTTCCCTGCAGGGTATAATCACACAGTTTGCACTGTGATTTATGCTCTATGGTGCTGGTGAGTGTCCTAAACTTTGAAAGGGCTTAGTTCTTCAGCAGATGCACTACTCCCTTTATATTTAAACAAAGTTCAGCTAACCCTCCCAGTCCATTACAGACATTGTTTAGCTCTTTCCCTTCACAATAAGGCTTGTTAAGTGCTGATTAAATCCAAATCGGTGACACTTTTAATTAAGAAAATGGGAATTCAGAAATAATTGCCTTTAAGTTTCAGTAAAAACATTTTACAACTGTTGTTTTCCCTTCCCCCTTGGCGCAGCATCAAGAAACATCTCTAATTCAGAAAAGAACAGACTAGAAATCTGATTTGGATTTTGGTAGAAATACTAATTCTGACTCTAGAGGATCTTTTCGGAAGCCTTTTATAAAAGTCAGATCCCAGAGGAAGTTCTACAAGGCCGACTGGAGCAGAGGCAGGAAGATCATTTTGCTCTGGAGACAGAAAACCTGAGGAGAGCTGCTGTTATCAGCATCTGCTGCGCTCGTGAATATCGGAGACTGGAGAAAGATAAAATTTCCCTCACAGATAAGATAACCAGTGATGATTTCAGCCTGCTCCACTAACAAATGTTAATCCAGAAAACACAGCAATTACTTGGATAATAAAACCCTCTTCAGTCCATCCATTCCTGCACTTCAGGCAGTTTGTGCCTGGGGTGTGCCCACGATGAGCTGGAGATGGAGCAGAGTCCCCACGGAGCCAGAGCCGCTCCAGCTCAGCCGAGGAGCGGTGTCACACTCCAGGGCCCTGAGCTCATGGTGATGGGCTGTCCCCTTGTCCCCAGGCTGTGCAATCTGCCCTGGCAGAGCCCCTGCCTTGGCTGCTCCAGGGGCACAGCACATCCAGCTGTGCCACACCAATGGGAGACACCCCCAGAGCCAGCAGCAGCCTCCCCTCTGCCACTGATGGGTTTTTAGGAGATCCCACAGCTGCCCCCATGAGCAGAAATTCCACCTCCCAGCACGACCATGCCATCAGCAGGTAAAGATTTCCCTCATCTGCTCAATCCCCCTGGCATTTCAGGACCTGGGGACCAAGAGCCAGCAGAAGTCCAGCTGCTGGCAGTCACCTTGCAAGCTGCTGTGGGCTCCAGAACTATTTTTGGCCATTACTGCAGGTGTAATCCTGTGAAGTTCAGGGAAATTAGCAGGAGCACCATTTAGATGGGTATTTTAAAATAAAATTAAACTTTTAGATCTCTAACCTCTCCCCTTTCTGTTATGATAGCAGCTAAATCGAAGTCAACGCTACAAGGAGAGTACAAGGAGAGTACTCAGCAGAAACTACATTTTATTTTCAGTAATTTAAACCTTAGTGTCACCTAGTTAACTTAATTAAGGTTCTCTATTTTTCATTGTAAATAATGAATTCAGTTAAAGAAAGTGTAATTTGGAGTATATACACAGGACATATAAAAGTAAATCCTAACAGCACATTTAAAGACAGCAAAAAATAGGACAGACATTTAGTATGAAACACATTCCTTGCAATTAAAATCAGAATGTGCTTTTCTATTTACCTGCTTGAGACTAATGGATTCAGCTAAGATACATTTCACATTAATATCACATTGTATTTTCTAAACATAGCGTAGCTGTTAACATATTTATAGGTTAGGAGTAGTAAAGACCTGTACTTGGATGTAACATTTAAAAGAAATATTTGTCAGAATACCAAGAAAAGCTATTCAAACAAATTAAGCCTAAATGCTAAAAAGAGCCAGTGACAAATCCAGAAGTGCACGAATGGCACTTTAAATTCCACAATATCAGCGTAAACTGATGTAAACCTACCCACCTAGGGAAAGGAAAGGTGAGAAAATAGCAGGAAAAACAACTAACAGAAAGGTGTAAAAAAGATTATGTGTGTGGGAAAGTTTTATCTGACACCTCTCAGATGCTTTTCCTCTTAGCACACCTTTTCTCTCTTCTCCCTGTGAATTCCACCAACTCATAGTATGTACAATTGATGAGCAGTTTAATTTGGCATATTCAATTCTAGGAGTCTTTAAAAAAAATCTCAAATTGTTCACTATGCTATAAACATTTATCAATCTGACATGGCAAGGCTGGGCCCCCATTATTATCCTTTTGTGACCTGCACAGCTGGTCCAAAA
This sequence comes from Melozone crissalis, assembly GCF_028551555.1. NCBI lineage: Eukaryota > Metazoa > Chordata > Aves > Passeriformes > Passerellidae > Melozone > Melozone crissalis. The sequence continues at coordinate 5,915,878 of NW_026535785.1, forward strand.
AACAGTTGTCTCCAATTATGCCCACAGATAATGGTGGGTAAATTCAGCTGTGCAGTATTAGCTCAACCTAAATATGATCCCATTTGACTAATTTCCTAATTCTTAGCAGGGTGCTTAAAGAACCTATTATCATGCAGACTCAAGGAACACAGAAGTCTGGTTATTTGCATCTGTTCTGTGAAAGGCATTTATCAACTGTGCCACTAATTTGTTACCTACACATCCCAATCACAGGCACTCGCTGCCGAAAATAATTGCATCTGGAATTTGTTTTAACTTCTAATTTTGCATAAATGGGTGTTTGTTTCCAACCAATATATCTTATAATTAAACAGCTTGAAATAGGAAAGGTTGAAATTGGGTCAAAAAAGATATATTCCTTCATGAAATCATGTGTGTATTCATTAACCCAGCTGGAATGCTGTTGTTGGCACGCTTGCTGCTACTTGACTGAACTGTGATCATAAAGGTTGTTAAATGGGTTAAAAATAAGGCAGCAGAAAAATGGAAATTACTTGCATATATAACCATGCTTTTTATGGAAAAAAAAAAGCAAATTGTGCACATGGTTTGTATGCTGTGGAGCACAATCTGACGTGCATTACACCGCTTGGGTTTTTTGAAATCTGATTAATCTTCTCAGTAGCCTAATATAAACTCCTAGAGCTGCAGGCATATTGATATTTGGATTTTCTTCCTAAATTTGCTTCTCCCTAATCTTCTTCCCGAGCACATCTGTTACTAAATCAATCTTCAGTGTTTCTCTCTGCAAACTTCACACATCTACTTGGACTTTCTTTGACTTTCTCATGCCTCCCGCTGAGTCTTCTCTCTTGTATAATGTACTGTTGCATAGCAGCCCTCATCTAATGTTCTCTGCAGGGTCTAATTCAAATTTGGACTCCATTTTCAAGAGCTTTCACAGATATCATTCTGCTTTTAGCCAGAAACCTGTATGTAGATGTCCTTCACTTCCTTGCATGTTGCCATACTTCTCATCTCTCATTCCCTCTCAATACATAATTTCCTACATTTCTCAACCAGCCAAACTTCTCGGAGTCTTTTCCTCACCTCTGTCATAATTTCAGGAACTTTCTATGTTCAAGCATTTCATTATACTCCTACTTTATGAGCTGCCTGAATTTTCATATCTGACCCTCTTGTAATGCTCTGCATTGCCCTGCTTGTGCTAAGGTGACATGAACATACCCATGTTAAAGGTTTACCATTTTTAATTGCTTCCTAGAAAAGTGGTATTTTTTCCAGAGTGGATCAAATTTCAGATTTTAAGGAATAGAATCTTCAGCAATTAGAAATAGAGAAACTACAAACAAAAGCTCTGAAGGCATTGTGGAGACAGAGGAAGTGGCAAGAACAAGCATGCATCAAAGCATTGATAAAGGACAACCACAAGAAACCTGGCTGAAAGTGATGGGAAACAGTGGAATTCATAAACGAAGCTATATATTCAAAAAGGGAACCTAAATCAAATGGTCTGTGACCAGATCCTCAAAAATAATCAATAGTGGTGTGGAAAGCAGTGCAGAGATGCTGCACAGGCATTTTGTAACGCGCAGACACGCACTATCTAAAATGAAGGTGATTCATTTTGGCAAGGTTCTACCTTCTTCAAATATCACAAGTCTTAAGAGAGAAAAGTTGCAGTTGGAGGACCTTTGAGTGGTAGTAGAAACTTCAAACGATTTTTAGAGAGAGAGATGGAAGGAGAGAAATCCGAAAACAAAAATAAATGATATTCAATGTCCAGATAGGAAGGTAGAGATATCAAAGACTGACCCATCCTGTTCACACCACGAGAGATGGATGATAGGTGTGACCAGCCCTAAATGCAGCAGCCTAGCAAGGGAGCTGGGAGGCAATGACATTTTCACATAAGCTCCTTTATCACCCCATACACATCAGTCTGGGGCTGCTCCTTGGTTTCTTTAGTCCTACCTATTACTCTAATCCTTCAAATCTCAAGTCTCTTTCTTTTCTCCCTGACCAGTGATTCTTATCCTTTTCTACACTGAAAATAACCACAACTTTACTGCTTGACCCCCAGCTTTACAGTCTCCAGGCTCAGAGTATTGTAACCAGACTTCACCCCTGCCTTCCTGATGGAGCAGTAGGCTTCACCTCATTCCTGTGCAGGCAGAGCTTGTAATCAGACATAACCCAATCTGCTGATTACCTTTAAAATTCTCTAATAAATAAATGAATGCCCTTTCAGTGCAGTTTGGCAAACCTACTGACTTGGGTGTCCTGTTTAGGGCAGAGCTGTCACAAAAGCATGCTCAAAGAAAACTTTCATACTTCAGACATCCCCTTGCACATAGGCACATTCCTTATTGGTTTCCATCCTGACCTGGCATGGAGATTAATTTTGCTTTGGTGATGATTTAGCCTTTGATCCCCTGTTGAGCCCCAGGACAAACTGATAGTTGTGAGGTTGCTACTGGGATACTAATGTTTTGCTATTAGGAGATTGACTGACATCCCATCCTCATCTCACATAAATCCTGCTCTCAATATTGATAATAGCTTTCAATTCCTGCTGGCGTGAGCAGGAGCTGACTGGATAACCAGGAAATGAAAGACATAACCAGCCCCTCGAGTGATCCTACCCCTTGGAAAAAAAAAAAAATAAAATTGATGAATGACAAAATGCAAATACTGCATTGCATCCAAGAGACAATTAACAGTGTAACCTAGAAAATGTAGATATATATCCAGTATGCATGAGGGAAAATGCATTTTCCAGTTAGGTGGTATTTGTCTGATTTTAGCAGTAATATTGCATCCTACCAATTATTTATCTGCCAGTGAACAGGACAAAGAAAGGGTAAAATCTGAGATGCTGGTAGTGAACAGGAGTGCTGGATGGCAAGAGGTATTGTGCCCACACAATTATGGGTGTCACAGGGGTGTAACAAGATCTTGGGTGGGATGACTGCCAATAAAACAGAAGGGAACTGGCCACCACAGAAATTCTGCAGTGACCTTGTCCTGCTGGGCACTGTGAGCAAAATAGGACACCCAGAGCCAGTGACTAAACCAGGGTGTTTGTACAGCAGCTCACAGCAGCTTTCCTTGGGAATGGTACCGTGCTCATAATAAAAGCATGATTCCCACAGCACAGCTGCCACTGAGGCTGGACATAAATGGGATGGAGCACATCAGTACTAAGTGCAAGCTTTGAGGAATTTGTTTAGGTTAAATTCCACAGATTTTAGGATGGTGATAATAATGGTCATTATGGACCAAGCATTTTCCAGAGAAAGTGCCTTGAAATTGAAAACACACTAAACTAATGCTTAGCGAGAGCAGTTGGTAAAGTGTTACTTCTGTGAATTACAGTTGTCTTCTTTCTTCTCTGATAATTTGCGACAATTGCATCCTAATGCTATTTCATTGATTTCTACTCCACTTCAGCTCCCATGCTGGGCTTAGTCAGGGTGACAATACACAGACATTAACCTGCTATGGGGACACCTGCTACACACACTTTCCTCATAGAAAAATCCTATGGAATTTAAAAGGAGTGGACTTTAACATAGCTCTACAGACACTCCTTTAGAGATCCATGGGATTGAATCAGAAGTCACATCAGCCATATAAATTAATGTTCTCTTAAGCTTTCAAGGGAATTCTGATACATTCATCTAAAAAGATAACGCAGAGAATTTCTTGATATGTGGGAGGTGTTGCTTTACAAAATGATCTGCCTCTGTTCTGCATATCTGCTGCTGCTGATAAGGCCGTTAGCATCAACCTACAGGCCAGAGACAGTAAGAGTGTTAATCTGAACTAACACACTTTGACTGAATGGCTGCTCTGATAAAGCCAAGAACCATTCTTCTCTGCAGGGAACTTCATTTGGACAGTGGGAAATTCCCAGGCACCAAACAATGGCTCCAGGTGTTTGAAGAGAGATGCAGGAAAGCTCCCAGAGATGAGTGAAGATGTGGGAGATGAAAGAGGAACCTTCTGAACTGGGAGAAGAGCACAAAACACTTTGACAGGAAGGTTTACAGAACATTCCCAGTCAGGGCATCAGCTGGTTTCAATGGCCAGCAGACTGGGGGGACTACCAGGGTTTAGAGAACCCCTCTCTAAAAGGATTTTCCAACCTAAACCAAATTCAGATGGCAAACAGTGACTCAAAGAAGGACCCTGGCACAGCTGACCTTAGCTCTAGCATTTAAAAACTGCTTGAGTGATGAGAAAAATAAAGGAAATAAGCACAGAATTCACTTTTGTCTACATCTGTGTATCTCACCATTAAAAATAAACAGCAATTGTGTCTCAGAGCCCTCTGAAAAGCTTATGTTATTTATATGTTGTCGTAGCAGAGATAAACTACAAAAGAAAAATTGTCAAACCATAGAAAAAATAAAGACCTGTGGGAGAGAGGAAGTACTGGAACTTCCAGCAGTGCTTCTAACATTTTGGGTAAATATTTATGAAGTCCAGTCCCCTCATGGACAAAACCATAGAAATAACCAGAGTTTCTATAAGATGTTTCAGAGTCAATGTTTGTGCAAAAAACTTCCATGTCATCATGGGCCTGTGCTCTGGCAGGCCCTCAGACACTCACTTCTCTTCTCCCTCCCAGCATTGGCATGGACAATTCCCACCAAAATATTTGTACAGCTTCAAGATGTGCATTCCCAGGCCTCTAAACTTAGACTGGTGCCCACCTCTTCCCTTTATGCCTGATGTCACAGCCATTACCAGGGAAGTGGGGTGAGAAAAAGGCATTCCTGTTGAACAAGTATTTATTTTCTTTCACAGCCTGTCCAGCTGGGTTGGCCACCACAATACATTTTGCACTTCTCCACTAGTCAAGCATGGTGGCTTAATATTAATAGCACAGGATCTAAAGTCTGCATTTGTCCTTGTGAATGACAAATTCTTGGGCCCTAGGACACCAAACTAGGTAAGACATATGGAAATCTCATGCACAGGAAGATCAACATTTATATTAGTATGCATTTGTCTACAGATTTTCTATAGCTACTCTGTCCTTTTTCCTTAGCAATGACATATAAATACATCATAAAACAGTGAAGCATCGTAAGGGAAAATAAGTCTCTAAGACCGATGACCTTTCCTGGAAGCTCAATGGCAAACTATCTGGAACAAGAAAAATCAACAATCTGACTGAAATGACTGAATTATGCAGACACAAGGGAAAGATTCTGAAAAAAGCAGGTACAAACCCAGAGTGAGGTTTTCACAGATGTTACCTTACTAGGGTTCCCACTATATTTGACAGGATAAGCCGGAAGAGAGCCTATTTTTGGATCCTGGGCTAAGCTGTTAGAAGCTATTTTTAATTCTACAGTAATGATCAGTACTTTCATTTCCCTCAGCAAACCAACAAAAAACCCCAGAAGATAGAGTCATAAAACAGGGAATAGCAGGCTGCAGGGAAAGAGCCAAGGAGTTAGTAGCTATAAGCTGCAAATTGTACAAACAGAGGACGATGCATGTATTAAAGGAAAAAAAACAAAAAGGAAATTTTTCAAATCGATTTGAAGTGATTGTGGATGTCACCAAAAATAGCCGCCCATAATAGAGCTGATACAAACTCCTACACTTGTGACGATCTGCACAGGGTTTGCATTTTCCACAAGTGAAGCACTCAGCACTCCATATGCACGTCATGCTCAGATGTATGCAAACTAGATAGCTCCAATTTATCCATAACTGCATGTTCATACTGTATCTAATTAGAGTCACACTGAGGAACCATTGCAGAGACATTTGTGGGGTTCCTGTCCCGCACCCCACAAAACACAGCCCCTGTCACACGTAAACAACACAAGAGTCATCCCTCCAATGGGGGGGATCCCTCCAATCCATCCATCCCCAGTTTTTGTTGTCCTTCAGTCCACATCACAGATAAACAGATTACTGGTTCTCCACAACATTTCCCTTTGCTGGGCTCTGGTGTTTTAAAGCTCTTTGGTTGCTTTCCTTAACTGGCAAATTCCACTTCTGAGATTCAGGCTGTGAATTCAGAAAGCACACCTTGAGAACCTGGTCACAGGATTAGCTGTGCCATTTGCATAACTGTAAACTCAATGTCGCACTTCCAGAGTTTGTATCCTCTAAATTGCACTTACTGATGAAATACAAAATCCTCTAAAAGGGTTTTCCAACCTAAACCAATTTGTAAAGTTGTTTTTTTTTTTTTATCTAAAACATTAAAGAAATTAAAGTGATCGGCATATAATTAGATTAATTATTCATATCTTCCAAGTTGCTTTAATTCTAATATATAAAAAAAGATTAAATATTCACTCAAAGGATTAAGAAAAAAGTCAAGCAGCAGCAATACATTTACATTACCTTACTGTGCAAATTATAAAACTAATTAGTCTAAAGTTTCACAAAAATGAATTGGATCTTCATTCACACGCTGACACAACTTTACATATTCAAAATTGACACCCACATTATTTTCTCATGTTTCTAGTACGACTCAGCCTCCTGGCTCTGCAACTGCCATTGTGCTGGAACAGCTCTGCTTTTGTTCTAACTGGTGAAAATTAAATCTTGACCTAAATTTATAAAAAGCTAAAAATGTTTCAGTCAACTGCATGAAAAGTCCAACAGAGCCTCATTATAAATCTTACACTGGTACTGTTGAAATAGTCTGAAATAATTCTTTATGAGAATCTAAAGATTGTTTTGGTTGCTTTTTTTGATGCTTCTTTCTGATCTAGATTTCTTTATTCTGAAAGTGCATGTAATTTCCAGGGTGCTGCACACTATTTTCTCCTCATCTCAAATCACGGGGATGTTCATTAAAAGTCCAAGGCTGTGTACTATAAACAACTCTACCCCTCTTTGAAAATTGTTCTTTTCTGAATAAAAAGAGATTTCAAAGTACAATGAGAACCAAAAAAAATAAATAAATAAAAGGATTTTCCTAGACTGCATTTTTGCTGAGATGATGCTGTAGGGCAGTTTCTAGGAGGTAACAAGTATCCTTAAATATCACTAACACTCTCTATGGTCAGATATTCCTGTGCTGGGTAGGAAAAAAAAAAAAAAAGAATAATAATAAAAATATTTCCATTGGCTCATTCACCACTGAAAAAAACCCCAACAACAACTCCTGTCTTGAAGATAATGTCTGTTTAGATCGTGTGGGCAAAGAAACAGATTGTTCTGGTTTCTTAAGGTTGTTACTCACCCTTATCTAAGACACAATGAAACCCATTGCTTTTAACAGTTTTCCAAAGAATTGCTTTACCTATTTTTAGCCGCATAAGCCATGTAACACTTCAAAAGCTGACGGTGCTGTATCAAAGAGCACTTTTTCATTACAACGAGGCCTGTAGGAAGTTAAGCAAATCACCTTTAGAAAATCCTAAATAGGATATTCACAACTGAGGTGTCCAGGAATGCCTAAAGACAAAAGCCAAATTTTTCAGAACTAAACTCTCTGTAAAATGAGGGTTAGAAACATTCCCTGGACTTAAACCCTGTTGTTTCATGCTTTCAAACAGCTGATGCTGTTAAGGTCTGCAGAGCAGGGTCGCTGCTTTTCAGGAGCTGATAAAGGAGGGGGCTCTGGGCTGGGAGAGTCCTGCTCCCACACCTCGGGTGTTGTGGAAAACACAAAAATGTGCTTTCCATTTCTGGCTGCTGGCTCCAAGTGTGGCACAGCAAAGCTCAGAGCTGCAGCCAGGCTGGCACAGACGCCAGCAAAAACAGGCAGGCTTCTCCAAAACCCTGCTCTCCACAGCTCCCTAACATGCATCATGCAATTAACTCCTTGATGGGGTTAGGAAGCAATATTTTGTTCCAATTGATGGGAAGATCTTTACGTGATCAGGCAGCAATCATCTTGGATGGGCTCTAATAGTTCATTTCAACATGGAGTGCCCGGCTATTAGGCATCTGGAAGTTGTGATGATAATAGGAAAGATAATTAGGCTGGTTCACTGACAGCAGAAGGAGCACTTGCCCTGCCATGAAGGCAGCTAAAAGTTTAAAGAAATAAGAAAAACTGGAAGGCAAATTCACTAGAATAAGCAGTTGGTACTTTAGAGCATAATTATCAGAAAGAAAACACGTTGTTTAGCATACTTTATGTTAATGGAGGGCTAGCGTGGCCCACTGTGCATAATTTAGCTGAACAATTGATAAGAAATTTTAATACATATATATATATATGATTACTGCTACAGAAAAAAAAGACAAAACACAAGAGAGATCATAATAGGCACGCATGAACTCTGAAGGCCTAATTACATCACGGGGGAGGGTAAGCAGTTACTGCTGAATCAAGCAGAAAATTGGGGTAATTTGTAAACAGGTAGAGCTGTTATCCAGGTGTGCCAGCATGTGCGTGGGGGCTGGCACTGGGGCCTCAGACCAGCACTCCCATCTGCACTGCAGAGCCAGCAGCACAGTGAGGGTCAGAGAAAGGGGCAAAGAGCCACCCCCGCCTCCTGCTGCACCCCCTGCCCCAGCTGGATAACGTGGTGGAGAGGGATGGTTGTGGGAAAAGAAATATTGTCTGTGGGTGAGAACTGTGCTGGGGTGGGGGAAGCTCAGAGATAAAGCTCCCTGACTTGGTGTTCTGCCATCAGAACACTCCCTACTCCAACAACAGGGAAATATTTCAGACGTGGCCCCCTGGCAGCAGAAGGAAGCAGGCACAGGTAAGATGCTGCCAGCAAGGATTTCTGAGGGCATGGAGAAGACAGAATTCTCCCCCCCCCCCAAGAAAAGACAGGATTTCTTTAGGAGGCCACCTATGGGATGGAGAAAGGGAAATCAAGCTGCTGGGACTTCCAGCAAGAAGGATGCTGAAAGTACATATTGGATGGATGGATGGATGGATGGATGGATGGATGGATGGATGGATGGATGGATGGATGGATGGGAGAAGCTGTCTTGCACTAAGTCTTACAAAGAGGTTTGAAACTATTTTTAGACAAAAACACTTATTGGAACATGATATTTTCGCAAGTGCTTATTGCTCTCTTTTGGAGCAGAGTGACAGAAAAGTTAAAACTCCTCCTGGAGCCTTCAAAACAGGAGGTTGAGTCTCACTCTGACCTCCACCAACAAAGGCAGCCTGCAGGTGCCACTCAGAGAAGCATTGCACCTCAGGCTAACCTGCAGCAGGACACTTTCACTGCACAGACAAGCCCCTAACCCTGATGCATTAAAAATAAAAACACTTTGGAAATGCTTGCATCTCCAACCAAGCCCTCACAGACGTAGGTTTTGCCTCCTGCAGGTTTCAGCAGAAGCTCACAGAATAGCTCCTGACAGCACTGCATGTGAGATATTCATCCTGTTTTTGGAGAGGCCCTTTCCAGCTGTAGCACTGTGGTAGATTCCTGGCAGATTTTGCTAAAAAAGGCAAGAGTGTGCAGACCTGCCATGCATGCACTGCAATCCTGGCAAGCCCAGGGTGTGTTTTTCCCCCATAAGATTCACTCACTCATCTCACCAACAAAATGCAAAGCAAAACCAAAATGGGCCTTTATCTTTAGAAAGAGTCCCCTGGAGCAGGGACAGCGCTGTCCACACCTCCCTGCAGGACTCCTGTGTGGCTTTTGGCTAATGAAGGGGCCCAGGAGGCATCATTTGGATGATCCCAGGCCATGCTCAGGGAGCTGGACCTGAGGGAAGCACTCTAAGGTGTGTGAACTCTTTGAGTTCGTGGATATTTCTGTTGCATCTTTGCTGTATTATGTTTTTTCAGACCTCCAGGATAACCAGCCCCAGCCACCAGATCCCATCTGAAGCTTGCAGTGGTACTTAAGGATGAGGAATGGGCACTGCAAACTGCAGAAAGCCAGGACTGTTTTCTAATGATTTTTTTCTTACATTAAACCTCCCTCCATCTGTGCCGCCTTGTGCCTGACAAACCAGTAATTATCAGGAAATCCCTTCACTTTTAATCTACATCAGTATGAAGGCAATCTCAGAGCAGCCCACGGTGACTGGAAGCTATTATTTTCATAGGAAATAATAGTGACTGGAAGTGATAACTCACAGTGCTGAGTGTGTGTGTCACCATCAGATAACATGCAAGGCTGTACATCCCACCACACCACCCTGGTGTAGGGCCACCATGGCTTTCATTAAAGGGGAATGACTGAACCAGGCAGGGGAGGCTGCACCAAACATGGAGCTTCCATTCATTATTTACGGGCATAAAATTCTGGGGCCTTGAAATTGGCAGCATGAGAAGGTCTTTTAATTTGAGCTATAATTCTCTTTTGTGCTTTCAGCCATTGACTGTGTTTCAGATAAACATTCATTCAGGAGGCCAAGATTACGGTGTGGAAAAAAAAAAATATAACAACCCAAGGATATTTAGCTCTCCTCCCACAAATTCTTCCTGGAAATATTCTTGCAAAATCCTCTGCCCACTTGAACAGTATGCTTATGATTAACTGCAGATGAGCCCAGCAGCTTGCATATGTAGTTAATTTGCTCTAAATTTCCATGCTGTATTGTAACACTAATGATCACTAATAATAGACAAACCCACAGTTTATTGAGTAAGTAATTTGAGACATGATGATTTTTATCGTGTGAATAGGATCAGGCTGACCAATTTAAACTGGGCAGAAAAAGATAAATAACGTGTAAATCAATCACACCACCAGCACGCTCTGTTTCTTCACAAAATTATATGGATTGATTGGTGGGAAGAAGGCCCTGCTCTACTTACTACTGCTAGGAAAGGGAGTCAATAAACTTCCCTGCTCAGGAGTAAAAGGTCAGATGTGGAAGGAAGAAACTGCAGAAGGGATTTTTGTCACCTGACTGCATGGGCTGAGTTGAACTTGCATTTTGTCCCAATGGGTGAGGCACGCCTTTCAGGAACAATGAAGACAGATAACATATCATGCAGCCAATAAAGAGGGAAACCATGCTAAACACAGACAAAACTATGTAAAAAACAGTCATGCTCCAGCCTGTGGTCAAAGCTATCTTCTAAAATCATGTAAACAAGATTGCCATCACGTGCTGTCTGAGACAGCTACTCTGGAACCAAAATAGATGCTTCTGTTTGCTTTTCTTTCAGAGGAATTTTTAGTTTTGATTGAAGCATTTATTTTTAACTTTAGAAAACACTGAAAGTTCATTAATTAAAAAGCCTATCTAGCACATTTGTAATTAATTGCTGTAAAGAATAGTTAAAAATAGAAATACCTAAACTACATTTAGCAACTTCAGGAATGATTAGAGCACTGAAATGATGAGAACTTGCCTGTGGCAGTGGGACTTGCAAGGTACTTTGAGAATTTTGAATGAAGTTTTGTTTAACATAAAGAATACAAGGAATTTTTAGAGAACAAAGGGAAGCAGAGGAAGAAATTTCTTGGATGAATCTTTCTTTGGACTTGGCTGTATGAGCCTCAGACACAGACTCCAGCAGAAGGCAGCTGTACATTCACATCTCCAGAGCCTGCTAATAATGCTCAGAGGTATAGACAGAGCAGAAAGTTTTAATATAATGTCTCCACAGTGCTCTTCTGGGAATAAGAGTTAGCATGTGAATTGAACTTGCACCCAGTTATCTCATGACTGCAGCTTACCCTCAATCACAAGACAAAAATACTAGAAAATGTACTGTGGGGAACAATTCTTGATTGTTTCCAGGGCATGGATTAAGTGTAGCCAAATGACTCTTTAAGTCAGTCTTTTATGGCCAGCAGGCCAGTCAGATCCTTCGTGTTTAAACAGAAAACCTGGAAATGGATCCCAATATATTCCACTTTCTTACACAGTTTTACCACACTGTTCTCAAAATCCTATTCTTTTTTTATCTAAATGCTACTTATTCCTTGTATGCAAATGTAGTGTCATGTCCTGGAGTGATTCTGTACTGATAAGTCTAGCACATCAGAATCCATTAAATCTTGGAATAAAACCATCCCAGCTTTGTCTATTGTGCTTCTCAGGAAAATGTTTTGTTAAACATTGAAAATTCCCTTCGTTGAGATGCTGTCTCAGAAAGGGACACTAAAGAGAAGATGAACACTGAGAAAAAGGAAAGAATACAAAAGAGGCTCCAGGATGATTTAGTGTGTGGTGTTCCTGCCCATGGCAGGGGCATTGGCACTAAATGGTCTTTAAGGTCCCTTCCAATCCAAACAATTCTGTGATGATTCTGTGCTAAAACAGGACAGTTTGAGACTCCTAATTCTTTACCTCTCTTTAGGCAAAATCACTTCTAGCACCTTCAGGAGAGCCTGACCCAGCGAACTCCCAGCTTTAACAAAGTATTAAATACTGATAACGCTGTATGAAAATGGCCAGTTTGGTTTCCACACTGATTTTTCTCTGGAAGCCCAGACTAGATGGGAAAAGAACAGCTTTCTGCATTAGAGGACAGGACAGGGAGCAGGACAGCCTGAGCTGAAAGCCCAGCTGATGTTTCCCAAGCAGAAAAAGGCTGGAATCAAACAAAGATTCCCCTTGGCAGCAGAGCAGGGCAGGCTCATTGCTACAGCCCTGATCTCAAACCAAAGCAAAAAAACCCTCATAATTTCAGTGCACAAATAAAGTATGAGATGTAGCAAAGAGAATCAGACCGGATCCACCAGCAGCCAGCCCAAAGTGACCAAATGCTGCAGCCAAGTCCTGCTTAAAACAGGAGAATTTGGCCATGAGGCTGTGGATTCCACGACGCCTCTGTTGAAATATGGGAGATGTGAGCAGAGCTCCCTTCACCCTGTGTGCTCTAGAGGTGGCTGCACTGCCTTATCCCTCTGCCTTATCCATCTGCAGTGTTCCTCCTGATGGGCAGCCAGGCTTAAAGCAGCCACTTCTATCTTGAAGTGCAATTCTCCATTCAAACAATTTGAGAACCACTTCGCACCTTGTAAACTTTTAGATGGCTCTGCTGAGCCAAAATGGACTCGATATTTTTAAGGACTCATGGACCAAGAGTGCCTGAAGTATGAATGAATCATCTGCATTCAAGCCATACTACTGGCTGTGAAATATCTACTGACTCAGTGCACTGTCAGCAGAATACACTTAAGCATATCCTTATTTTTTTAATTATTTAACAGATTTTAAGCATTAACTTTAAACAAAAAATACCAGGATTAAAAAAAAAAAAAATTTCTAATCCAGAGTAAACTCACGTCTTATTAAAAATAATTAATTGATCCCCTGGTAATTCACAGGATGCATGCTGTGTTTGTGATATCTCTTTTCTATCTGTAAACATAGATATGGGTAATTAGTCTGACTTGCTAGAGCCCATGTTTTCCTAGGCCAGGTCAGAGTGGGATCACCTACAGCCATGGGATATATCCATAGTGATGGGCAAGCTCAGTCTCAACAGGGCAAGTGAGCTGCCCTTCCTGCCCCCCAGGCAGACCCTGTGGATCCTCACAAAGCCCTTCCTGCCCCACATCCTTCCCCAACAAGGTCCCAACCTGCACCCCAGACTCACCTGGGCCCCACGCTGCCAAACCCTCCTGAGGAACCCATGGAATTATCTCTGGAGCCTGGAGCTGGTCCCAGAAAGGTCCTCACAGCTCACCCACACCCTCTCCATGGAACCCTCCTGCCTCAGCTGTGCCTGGGAGCTTCCAAGGAAAACCAAACCTCAGCCCAAGCCTGGACTCAGGAATCCCAGGAAAAAAAGCAGGGAAGGATCATGGTTTGCTTGGGCTAAGGCACCAAAGACCATCCAAGAGTAAAGCACCCCTCAGAAGCAACAGGATTTCCCACACTGCAGGCAAACAATTCCCCCCAAAAACACCTCTGGAGTGCAGCCTTTCCCTCAGATGTCAGGCTGCAGAAATGTCCTTCCTGAACTGCTCATTCTTCTTCTCCCTGATTTCACTGTCACATTGATTCAATTTAAACACTTTGAATAGAAGCTGGTTTATCTTTGCTAGCCTAGAAATTCAACCAGAACTTCAAAGTTCTTTTCTTTTTTTGTTTTCTTCTTTTCCCTCCAATAAAAGATCTTGCAGGTGCAGTGTTCATCTCTCTGTCCTCCACGGACACAAATGGAAACAGGGCTTTGGTCACTCTGCTGATCATGGGATGGGGAAGAAGAAACCCTCATCAGCCCCTCAGAGGGGCTGCCTGTCCTATACCCACTGAAGCAAAGAGGAGCAATAATTTTATTTTAGCATGAAAGTAAGATCACTGGGAGCCCACACTGACTGAGCCACAATTTTGCACAGTAACTTCTAAGAATGAAAGTCCTGAAATAATGACAAGGTTGTACAGGCAGTGGTTCAAGACCTGCAAAACGCCTCTTGGGCTGGGTGAAGTTTCAGAAAGAGACAATAGACTTCATTTCTGTACAACGATTCTTTGTGATACTCATTTGGAGAGTTAAGGTATCAGTCTTCCCAGACTCTCAGCTCTACAAGTGTCTGTGGAAACAGTTTTTCATTCCTCATCCTTTTAGCACAGCTCACCCTTTCTTCGCAGGTATTTATTTGGCTTGGGTAAAAGTTGTAGCTAAAAAAAAAATATAAAGAAAAAAAAAGTTGTTTTTAAAAACAAAACAACATTTTAAAATTTGTTTTTAAATTACTCATTATTAAAATCTTAATTAATTTGAGCTTGACTTGTCCATGTTAAAACTCCAGGGCCTACATCGAGGGACTTAATACCTGCAATATAATTTTAAAGCTGCTAAATAATCCCTTTATGGCAGGTAACAGAGCACTGTTGGGCTTGGAAAATGGAATTAAAATTAACTGGATTTTTAGCAATGTGAAGATGTTAGAATTAGAGTTGTGAAGGCAGTTAAGTACATTAGTAGGATGGATAATTAAAAATTACCTTCCCAAAAGAGAAAATCCCATCTATTACACATTTGTCAAAATTTTGGATTGGACAAGTGAGATCACAACCTAAATCCAGTTCTTTTTATATTTCTGCAGCACTTTGTGGGGTGCCCTGTACCAGAATCTTAGATGATGCGTCAGAATGTAAGTTATGCAACCCTAAACACATTTTTCAACTGGATGTTTTAATACCTAATCTGAATTTATTTTGGTGGGTGGAAGCGCAGAGACTGCTAAAGAGGAGCCAACACCTCTGAAATGGCAGATCCTGCAATGCATTTGCTGTCTCATGTTCATTACCTTCCCTTGTTATTCAGGGAGCAGAGCACACCAGGAAAAAGTGGCACATTTCGTGCTTTCTAGACTCGAGATCACATCATTTCAGCAGCCACTGGCACCTCCTTGGGCACTGACACCAGAGTGGGACGTGGCTGAGCTGAATTTCCAGCAGGAGCTCCTGGCTCTGTGCAGAGGAGCAGCAGCAGGAGGGTGCAGAGGCCTCTGCAAGATTTCAGTGCTGCAAGAAGGAGCCACAGGAGTGGGAACCAAGTCTCTGCCATCAGTTATTCTCAACATGAATATGCACTGTAATGACATTTCCCAAACCTCTTTGGTAGGAGGCACTCAAAACAAGAAGCTTGAGAGCAATGATGGGAAAGGGAACTGAGAGGGGATTCAGGAGGGCTGAACCTGCTCCATTTCCAGCTCTTTCTCTGCTTCATCTACAGCCACTTAGTTTTCCTATGTCTCATCTGATCCATCTTTAAAGTGAAGATAACAATATTCTTGCCCCTTTTTCAAGTTATTTGAGATTTAAAGGGAAGACACCTTACCAAAAGGTTGAGTGTTGTCTTGCAAGCTATTGCCTTTGCTTGCAGCTGGTTCTTCTGGAAAGAATTCATAAGGAAATATTTGCCTTATATTGAAAGACTAGCTCTCTTTTTCCTCAAATTCATATGGAAATATTGGCCTTATCTTGAAAGACTAACTCAATCTTTTTCCTCAAATTCATAAGAAAATATTTGCCTTATATTGAAAGACTAGTTCAGTCTTTTAGGTGGAACCAAAATAATAGAACACTGCAAAACTTTGCTACCAGAAAAAAAAAAAAATCACGATTATTAAGCTGGTATGGCAGGAGGAGAAAGTAGTCTGGTCAATTTGGATCAGAAATACCAGTATCTATTTCCTGTGTTTTCAATATATTAATTTTCCTAACCTTAGGAAAGTTACAGAGAGTCTGCTTATGGCTTTTTCAATCAGAGCTTCATCTAAACAAAGCTGTCAGTGTGGGAATTATGAAGTTACTGTTTCCTTCCAGCCTGGAGCATGCCATTAATTCCTCACTGCTCCTCTCTATGTACATCAAAAAATGTGTCAAACACAGCCTCTAACACAAGAACATGTGATCCATCTCTAAGTGGGAGGGGATTCTGGAGAGTTAATACAGCAATGAATAATCCACACCTATTTACAATAACTCCATGAGGATATGTGAGGTTTGTTCTCAGTGATCTCAATGGGGAGAGCTCAGGAATAATCCTCATGCAGGATGTGGAATATGAATCCCACTACACATGATGTGGAAACAGCTGGCAAGAGGTCAAATAAGTTTGGGACCAACTTAGAGATGCTGGAGAGGGTTGGTTCAGCACCTGCTCAGTAGTACCATGACATGTAGAAGGTACAGGCTGGCTCACATTGATGGTGGAGTTTCCACAGTCAGTGAAATTCAATTTAATTAGTACATCGTGTCTTCCACCTACAGCACTCTCTAAACCTAAAAAATTCCTTAAGTGCTGCAAAAGAGCCACTAAGTGAGGAATGTCCTTGTTGCCTGTGGGTCAATGAACCAAAGCCATGGTGCAGCCAGCAGTGAAAAATCCCCCACCAAGCAACTGAGATTCCCAGAGCAGCTTGCCCCACAGGACTGGGGGGTAAAGAGCAGAGTTCTGGATTTGCCTTCCTCAGAGAGCTGCTGTGGCACGTGGCAGGGAATCATCACTGGCACTCACTCAGCTCCTTTGTGGGGAGCCCTGCGGAGGCATCTTAACCTGTCACAGCTAATGGGTTTTGCTACAGATGCCAAGGCGTAACATGGTGAAAGCATTTGAAGAAAGAAGCATAAAAATATCTAAAGCATTGATAGTCTCAGGGGCAATTAAAAAAAAAAAAAAAAGTCCTTTTCTCCTATTTCTTTTTCTTATTTTTTTTTCTGTCCGATTGGTTTTGAAAAGCTCTACAAACACTGGAGGAGAGTGAAGATAATGAAGAAGTAATGAAATAATTGAGGGGGAAAAAAATTGTACAAGTTTTTTCAAGTAATACAAAATCATTACAAAGTCCTGGCTAGACATGCATTTTTAAACAATGGCTGTAATAACGGAAAATTAGGGTCCATGATTTATTCATAGGCTCCTGGTTAACACTGTTCTCCATGGCAGGTGGTTCACTCTATAAATAGCATTTTAGGTGAGATGTTATTGTTTTGGCCATGTAGTATGAAAAGTACCTGCCTGTTCTTGTGAGTTAGAGATCGTTTGTCTGCATTCTGTAACCACATCTGAAGACACAGATTTCACTGCAGAAATGGGGGAATTGCTTCTCTTTGGAAAGGTGGAGAGAAACCTCCAGCAATAAATATTGTACTTTCAACTCTAGAACTGCAGTTGCCTGTTTGATACAGAAATCATAAAAATTTAAAGGAAGAAAACAGTATTTGATGAGTCTACAATCTTTATACTTAAAGGATATTCAGAAGACCTATAAATCCTCAGTGGAATTAATAACTGAGACTCTTGAAATCTCTAAAAGGAAATATTAAATATGCAAAATCTTGGTGAAAAGCATAATTAAGGCCATAAATGCCTAAAGGTTTAAAGGGCAGCCTACGTCTCTCAAAGATTTTCCAGTGTAACATTTATGGAAGTGTAACACAATACATTTTTAAGCAGCATTCTATATCACCTTTTTTTGCACCATTTTTTATCTTTTCCTTTCAGTGTTAATAAGTACATTTTTGAATACAATTTCCAAGCCCTCCTGAATGGTTAAATGGTTAAAAATTTCACTCCTCCAACTTCTCAAAGGTAATAGTGTCTTCTGTGCAGAGCAAGTGGCATTTACTTACAGGACTGAGGTTTTCTCTTTTCTTTTACCATTAATTTTTTTCCCTGCTCTTATAATATTCTCAGGTTGGCTCTTCTCCAATTTTAAGCCTTTAGTTAAGGAGGAGGAAGCCTCCAGCCCTGACACAAAAGTCCAAAGACCCACAATTGTGTTGGTCCAGTGGAAGGAAATCTTTCCCCTTTGGTTCCAGCATTGGAACATTTCCCATGAGTCCTATATGAGACCTATACGTGTATTTATGTCCCATGAGCTCTCCTGAACACTTTCTCTTGAAACAAACAGAGAAATGTATCATGTTGCCTACTGAATGATCAAGGACACTGTTTTCAGTAGTTCTGAATACTTGCACTTGATTTAAATATCTTAAAGACAATAGGTGCCTGGTACCTTTGACTATCAAGCTGTGCTTTCCAGAATATGCTCACTTGATAAAAATATAGAACTTCAAGTGGAAAGGAAAAGAATTGGGGTTTGGGTTGTTTTGGGGTTTGTTTTTTGCAATCATTTCTAGATATAAAATTTTTCATTTTGCACCAAGTGGCTTGCAGAACAATAACCATTCATTATGGCACAGCCTATTCACAGCTCCCCCTCTCCAACCTGTCACTTTTTCTTGATGCTAACCCCACCCTGTGTATTTGGAACACCTTCCCTCTTGGCAGGGATTTCTGTTTGCTTTTACATCTAAGCATTTCTGCTCACAGCAGGTCGTGCCGTAATGGAAGTTAATATCACACATTTTTGATACCCATCCTGCTTTTTCTTCCTCAGTTCCACTGTGACAGGAATTTAGCAGCTAAAATACAAAAAAAAAAAGGAATAATCCTGGTAGATTTAAAGATTAGTTTTGTATCATTTGAAAGAAGTTATTCCAAGCCTTTCTTAGGCAGTTTCATTGCTTTGTAACTCAAGAGCCTGACAGAGTGAGGCAAGTGAAGTGGAATTGAGATATTCACATGAAACTCCAGCAAGGCAGAGCAGGGCCCCTACAATTCTGTAAAGTCCAAAGCTGAGATATTTCTCCTGATATATTATACTGGTATTTCTCCTGATATGATTACTCACTCATTAAACCAGCCCATGCTTTTTGCCACAGTCCTGGGACTGATCCAGTTGGAGACTTTGGTCCAAAAGTATTTTCAATCTTCCACTTTTTTATTGTAATACCTATTTTGCATTGGAGACCAAATTTTAGGATAATGTGAGAAGAAATAGCGACATCCCAGCTCAAAGGTATTGATATAGATATTACTTTCAGGCATACAGATATTGCTTTCCACAAGTATCTAGATTGCTCGCAGTCTAACTTTTATAAATTATATATTTTAGCATAGAAAAACCAAGAGAAAACCAAAATTAAAGTATCAGCAATGAGGCAATTTTAAGCTGCATCCTTCCAGAATAATTTTGTTGTGAGCATCACTAGGAAGCCTGCAGTCTGTCAAGACAGAACAGATGATATATTGCTTGATAAAGGCTTTTAAGAATGTCAGTATTTTAACTGCATGCTTTGTTATCATAAACGCTCAGCTATGTATTTAAATATTATATATAAATGGCAACCAAACTCTTAGGAACTAATTTAGCCACGTAGGCACAGATGCCTAGGTAATTCAGGAGTGTATAGCTATGTCTGGATTAGGATTAAAACAGAAAATAATGGTACTGGATACCATCAGAAGATCAGGAGAGCTCTCCCCTATGACCTTCCTAAGGAGGGGAGGAATTTAATGTTGCCACTGGGGGATATTTCATTCCACACTATAGTTATGATTCCCTGGATCACTGGACTCTCACAACTATTTAATGCCAACAGGAGCCTGATTATCAGGTTGTTATTTTTCTTTGCACAGCTGCTGTTCTCCACATTTTACACGTTTATCCATGAAGCAGTGAAACAGGACTCCCTGGACAACTTTTGAGGAACTGGGCTGTGAGCTTGTTTGCTGCTTCACAACACCTGCTGTATGGGCACTTAGCTCCCAAAGTTTCCTCCAGCTGTTTGCCTTCAGTTTGCTTTTGGTCTGGTTCAGAGCATGACTTAAAATGCTCCCCTTTAATGGATGGGTGTTGTTCACCCACGTTACCAGTGTACATCATTCCAGCTCCAGCACAGCTGACAGATCAGGCACAGAGATATGGGAGGCCACCCTGGGCCTCAGGTCTAGAGCATCTATGGGAAATGTGGTATTTCTGACACTCTTTTCAAAGGGAAAAGAAATATGTGAAAAATGAGGCATTTTTGACACCCTTTAAAACGAAATAAAAAGGCAGTGAAACGTCTGAGCTGCCTCAAACATGGCTCTGAAGGCTGCAAGGGGATGAAACATGGGATATCTCCCAGCAAAGTCAACACAATGGCATGTCAGATGAGCTGGTGGGAATATGATATATCAAGCTGCTTTTTTCATATTTTAAAAGGAGCCATCATAGACCATGCAATAGGTATTTCTGACCAGGTGTTCTTAACAAAATCCACTGAACTGTCAGCTCAACTTCACTGCCTACAGCAAAGCATGTCAGACAAGAATGATGCATGGCACTCTTCCTTGCACTAAAAAAACCCTAAATCAGAAACATTTACCAAAAATTCAACCACTATAAACCAGGATATAAACTGTTAACTTACAATTTTATCTTATTCACATTTTTCTGAGAGACACAACTGAAAAAGTAAAAATAGTCCTGAGCAGATTCACAGATGAGGTGATAATTACATCCCTCCTACACAAAATCCAGCTAAACAGAATGTCTTTGGGAAAGGCAAAAAAATGCATGCAGTTCCACTTCAACCCATAGGGCTGCTGTGTGATGATTCTGCAATTATTACAGAAGCTGGAGGAGCAAGTGTCACCATTCCTAACACATGGAGTCTTATGGGGTTCATAGACGGGCCACACACTCCACCAGCTCTGGTGGAAGGCAGTGAAGTGCCAAATGCAGAAAACTCACTTCCCACCTGCACCCCTTTCTACCAACACAGAGCCCACTAAAATCCCATTTCAGAACCAGCCCCAGGTTGAGTTCCTCTCATTCTCTACCCATTTAAAAAGCCTGACCTCCCAAGTTCTTTCCTGGTGCAAAGAATATAATTAATAAGCTGCTCAATCCATCATATTGACCTGCATTATTTTAAATTAAAGTTAATGGCAGCAATGAGAAAAGGATTATAAGGTTAAAATATATGTCCTGAATATCTCTGTACCTTTTGGCACTTCTTTTTGGTCACATAGATAAAGATTACATGAAAACATGGCTTTGCCATGGCCAAATCATCACTAGGTAAGTACATCATGAAGGTCAAATGCTTTCTTCTGTGCCAAGCTTCTGGTGCCTGGTACTTACAGATCTCAAAGGTCTGCAACAGTGTTGTCATCCTTTAAACAGCTATCAAGCCGATCATATCTCTGATTTTTTTAAAACAACATCCATTTTTTTCCTCGTGACATTCAGGATTAGGAAGAGGATCCCTCTCATCAGCTAGGAACATTTTGTTGTAGGTAGGAAAGGAGTCCATACAAACCATAACTCACAAAATTACTCATTCTGTTCAACATGGAAAAGGTTGTTGATAGCACATAAACAAAAAGTACAAGACAAAACCAAAACCAAAAGTGACAGGCAGCAAATATGTGATGTATCTTCCCTCCCTAGGGAGAACTGATATAAGAGACAATAGGCTTTGGAGAAATGCTTTTATTCCACTGTGGTAGAATAAATATCTTCTTGTGTACCAATAATACTTCATAAATCCATTGCAGGAGTAACTAACACAATGAGCCATCATAGGGCAATTGCAAGTAAAGGATTACTGAGGAAGATGCTGAAAATCTCTCATGCTGGACATGGCCCAGTGATGCACAAACCCAACAAATGATTTGCCAGACAGAAATACACAGAATACAGAGAAATACACAGAATTTGCCAGTCTGAGACCCCAAATGCCAAGAGCACCACATCAGGTGATGGCTGCATCCCCAGAGACCCCTGCAGGACTCACAGCCTCTAAATGAAAGCCTGAAAAGAATTTCAGGAGAAAGGAAGGCAAAACCCCACAGATGGTGCAACACCAGCCACTCCTCTGTTCAGCCTTTCACTTCCTTAAGCCAAGGAACCAAATGGAAAATACATCACAACAAACAACCTGCAAACAGCTCCCCATCTATTATGCAACTGAAATCATAAGAAATGAGCTTGTTGGAATAACAAATGAACTTGCAATTGCTTTGCTTCACATAACTCCCATATGTTTTTAGACATGTCTTGAAAGACAACTTTTTGAGATTAATAAATGCCATGTGATGCACTCAGTTCTTGTCCACTGAGGACTGGGCCCAATCACAGCCTAAAGCTTTTGCCACTTAGAATATGAATGGAGAACATCACAGCACAAATGGAAAAAATACATGTTTATGGTTATGAGAATATGCAAATGTGCTGCCTGGGCTCCACAATGTCCTTGCCATGCTCATAGCTTTGAATTTCTCACAGGGGATTGAGTTTTACAGAGTGGAGGGCAAAGGGGGAAGGCAGCTGAAATCTCTTCCAAGGGAAAGGCAATGATATTCCAAACCTTCTCTTCCTGACTTAGATAAAGCAGGACCTACCAATTGTTTTGTTCCCTGTTTCATAATACAGCTTATTACTGAAACCTTACAAACTGAACAGTGATGTTAGGGTACTGGAAAGGGACTTCCTGGAAATAAAATAAAGATGTTCTCATCCACAGTTGTTCCCCTTAGTTGTGGGGAATGTGAATTTCCTTTCAGCATGAGGAAGATTTGCCTTTTGTGTTCCAGACAAACACTCTTGGCTCATTAAATGATCCAAGGATGAGTGATCCAATGTGTGAGACCCACCTGCAGCACCAGATTTACCAGGTGTGCTCATCACCCAGCATGGAGGCTTGCACAGGTACCCTCCACTTTTCCTTGTCATTACTGAATTGCATGGGTGCTACAGATTCTATGTGTTCTTTCTTTTGTTAAAATAATCTGAAAATGGTCTTCACATTCTGTGTGCAATACATGAATAAACACTAGAAGAGGGCAAGGGCAATGCAGCATAGCCTGGAACACAGACCATACCCTTAATAAAAAACAGCCTTTGGTGTAGGGAAGCACAGGTTATGAAAAAGATCAGAGGAAAAAGACAGCTAAATGAATAGTATCTCTCACAGATTTGTTTTTACTTAAATTTTTATGATCTTCAAAAAACACTTTTTGAAAGAGACAGTTTGTCTAAGATGCTATTTTACTGCCAAGCCATCAGTGTCTGCTGCAACAGAGCAAAAAGAGGAGCAGATGATACCAGATATACTCCACAGAAACCAGAAAATACAGAGATTAAATTCTACATTAGAATGATTTTACACACTGTATTTGTAGTACACAAATGATGCAAATTTGGATACACTGAGTATCTAAATGTATACAAGTGAGTATCTAAATTATGCAAGTGTTTTGTTTTGTTTTACGACCACAAAATGCAATAATTCTCTGCAAGTTTACCTTCTCACCCAAGTGCTTAAAAATCCCCGAGCCTCTTCTGTACTCATCAAGTGTCACTTGTACCTCATCATACAAATATGAATTTTTCAACCAAGAGCACTGGAGAAAAAGAACTGACTACAGAAAATAATGACCACATCCAAACCATCTGTTACAAAAAAAAATCAGAATGACCCAAACCAAAATGATGAGAACAAGAGGAGACTACAACTAAAAACATATACCTTATCACTAGCACTTCTCTAAAGTACTAAAAGTAGCAATTTGAGCCCCAGTAAACATATAAAGAAGTAAGCAATCTGTCTGTTTAGAGCACAAAAAAATAAAGGTCTAAAAGCAATAAGCTCTGACAAAAAAACCCCAAACATATCCTTAAAGCATACCACTGAAAAGGCTTCTTTAAATCTTCTTGAACACATCTACTGAGATCTGTGGGGATCAACATTTTCTCTCCTTTTATTGCATATTTTTTTCCAGTGTAAAAGAGATGAATGAGAGGAAGGCTGTCTGAGAATACAGAAGGAACAGGAGGAGGAGTAGAGGGAGTCCCTGCTGGGAAACAACCAGTTGTGGGAAGGACTGAGCTCCCAGGTGCTCAGTGAGCATGGGAACAAACCAGAGACTACAATTTTAAGGCTGATCCCATGTTATACCCAATTTTTATTTCACAGAGCAAGCTCCAACTATTACAACACCTGTAACAACTGGGCAGCTGACTCCTCACTGGTGGGGCTTTGCCAGCACAGAATCTGGAAGTGTTTTACAAATGAATGTAAATATTAAGAAATATTTAAATAGTTTTAAATAATATTTATTTAGTTTGGAGTTTTTTTGGTTGGTTGACTGGTTTTAGTTTTTTTGGGGAGAGTTGTTTGTTTATTTTTTTGCTTAAGTAGGGAAATAAGGGTGAAAGGTAAGATTAAGAAACTCTAAATCTCACATGACAAATAAGTGGCCACACAGAGCAAGGGAACAAGGAAGAACCTATCTGTGAGTGAGGCTGATATCTTTGCAAGACATCCTGCAAGTGGTAAATAATCCTTCTGCATATTGGGCATGAAGAGAAATTCGGTGATGGAGTGGAAAAAGTGGACATTCATGAACAAGTAGTAAATTATCTGATATATACAAAAGGCACTACTGGAAATCACCATGTTCTCCTAACTGTTGAATTCTTCTTTAAAAATTTGCTACCACTTCTTAAAAGAGTTTTCAAATGATCAATTGGAATTTGCATTTTAATTTAATTTGTTTCTGAGATTTGCCACTCTTTCTCCCTTTCTATGGCTTCCCAAAGCTGGAATTCACAACCATTCTGCATGAAATCCCTTTGGGTCTCATCACTGGAATCAAAGGAAAACAAATGTCTGGGGGGAAAAAGGTTATTCTGGAAATCAGGTCTGCTGAAAGGAGCTGACATACTGCACAGCAATGCAGCTTGATTGCTTGTAGCTGTCATTTTTCTGTATCTTATAAAGGAATACAAAACTATATCTTAGCTATGGCAGCCAAAACAAGACTTCTTAAAAATGAATGGTCCTGAAAACCATTTGGCCAATTTATACATCAATTAGGTGAGACTCTCACTCTCTGCACACTTCCTATTTGACCAGTAAATAGCAGCTAGAATAACTTGGCTGAAGACTGATAAGCAGCTTCTGAAGGCTGAACCATCACAACCCCAGCCTTTCTCCATGCTGAAGAAAGGCTTCTCTTTAATGACCTCACTAGTTTTATTTCATAACATCTCTGCATGGCTTTTCTTGATGTATTTTCTCAATTTTTTCCCTTCAGAGAGAAGATCACTATTAATTTAAGTGGGCTGAGGAGCAGCTCAGATGGATGGGTTTGGTTACTCTCCAGTGGCATCCATGCAGTTTATTACATAAGCAGTTTACTGCAGTGAAGTCATTGCACTGCGTCCACTGTCAGCGCAGCCTCCTCAGCTCCTGTTTAACCACTTCCCTCCAAACAGGTGAGTGTGCTACAGCAAACCTTTACTTTACCATTTGTTTCCAGTTGACACCTCCTTTCTTCCTTTTTTTGCCTTTTTTTTTTTTTTTTTTGCTTGTCTGGGTTTTTTTGTCATTTTTGTTAATATACCGTAGATGATTACGTAAGTGATTTATTACAGGAACCTCACTGTATGAGGGGCAAAACTTGTTTAAAAGGAATCCAACAGCTACAGAATTCCCTTAGGGCAAAATGTACTTCCACTTAATTTCTCTACAGTGTATTACACACCATATAATTGCTTAAAACAGAAGCTACACATACAAATTTTGCTTGGCACCAGATACCTGGCTTCAGAGAGTACACTCAAGTTACACACTGTGTTTTGCTACAAATCCATTGCACCACCTAAAGTATTTCAAAGAGATCACTAATAGAAATATTTTGAACTACCTAAAATAAATCAGCAAGTAAGCAAACCACAGTATTTTGCTAAAGGTTATATTAAAATAAGCCACAGTGTTCCTGAAAAATATTTTACATGTGCATGGCTTTAGCATTCCTCATGCCCTTTTTCCAATGCACTAAATAAAATCATGAGACAAACTTCAGAGATGGAAAATATCTGCTAGAGCATTTAGACCATCCCAGTGCCAGTTCAGGATTTTTTCCTTTATTTTCTAGTGTTTTGTCAAACCAACTTTTAAATACGCTGTATGTTCCAAGTAATGAGATTTCCACTACTTTCCCCTGGGAAATACATTTATATAACAACTTTCTTCCCCAAGGATCCCAAAGTGTTTTATAAAAATATACATACAAATCACTTCCCCACTGGAGTACAATCACTTATGAGGCACAGGGTGGCAGCCAGGGGGGAAATGACACACAGGACTCTGCAAATTTATAGCAGGAGAGAAAATCCTGCCCAAGGACAGAGGGGCAAATCCCTGTCCTGACAACAGCCAGGAACTCACACACATCCACAGACAGCAAGTAGAAGTGTAGTTTCAATCTAATGCTCAACACTGGTAAAGCAGAGCCCACCCATTAATGCACCCTGCTGCTACCCCTGGGCAGCCAGGGAAGGAAGGGAAACAGGAATCCAGAAGGAAGGAAGGATGGCTTGGTGCTGGTAGATTGCTGTGCTTGAGAGTGAGTGCCATTGTACATTAAATATCAGAGTATTATAAGGGCTAGGAAGCAAATAATGCCAGAAACTACATCATATTTGGAAGGTTAACAGTTTCCAAGTTCAAACCCCTTGGGTGGAGTTCAGGAATTTTCAGTGCAGATGGTTTGTAGGCAGAGGTTGAGGGTAATGAGAGGGTCAAACCTCATTATCAGCACTGTTTTAGCAACCTTTGCTCATCTTAGGGGGAGAATGAGAGGAAACAGGACAGCCTGTGCTCTGAATCTTCCTTCTGTTTGGTTTTGGGCATGAGACTTTTAACAGACCTCCAGTCTCCTGTCAGTGCTCAGCTAGGAATTAGTCTTATTTACAGGACATAAGTGATATGTACAAGTGATTAGAGCATCTTCTTCTCACTTGAGAGGCCAGATGCAGCTTCTTGGATTCCCTCCACCTGGAAGCACACAGCGTATTGGTAAAACTGGACTAATAGATTCTGAAAGAAACCATGTTGGATAGCTCTGAATCACAGCCATGAAGCACACGTTTAGGATAGATGAACAAAGGAAGCATTTCCCACCTCCAGTAAAAATGGATAATTTTCTGCACTTTATGGTGGGACAACACATCAGGCAATTGACTCTTAACTCATGAACTCACAATGCAAAATCTTCTGCCCTGCTCCATGTGTGTTATAAACCTGGAAACCAAACCTAGCTGTTGTGCATAAGCATTCCCACCCTTCCAGGCTGCAGTACCACGTGCCAAGCCTAACCATGGCTTGGCAAGCCTTCATCTGCCCTTGCCTTCAGCCAGCACCAGAGATGCACCATTCCCCTCCCTTCACTGGTGAGCAGCACATTACTTTCACTTAAAATGCAGAAACAAGGTCTTATCCTAGACAGAGAATTTGGCAGGTCCACGTTAATGCTCCTGTTAGCAAATCCCTGTCCCGTTTGGCTCTCCCTGTGCCTGCAGCTGCACAGACAGTGACAAGCCACTGATCCAGTGCTGCTGAGAGTCTTTGTGCACAGGTGAGTCTTTGATCCTTCCCAGTGCTGAAGGAACACAGATGTGATTTCCGAGGGCTTTGCATAAGTTTCAGGCTTGTGGGATTATGGGTGCATAGTACAGTTCCTGAATGTCTCCAGTGCTGCCAGGACAGCACTGATAATGCGGTTATTAGCAATTATGCAAAGGTGGGGAGCTGAGTCATTTTCCTGGGGAGGAGCCCAGCTCTGCCAAAGCCTGCTCTAAACCACGAGCTGATAGTGCCTGATGAAAATGAGCATGAAATATTTTACAGACACAGGAGGAGAAACTTTGGTCACCGGGACACAGAGGGGGCTGGCTGTGGGTCAGAATGACTCCAGACAAGGTCCTGGTTGCTGTGAGCCCATGGCTCAAGCAGGTCTGAAACAGCAGAGGAGGTAGTGTTTCTGAAAACACTGGATTACAACACTTTTAATCCTGACAAGCAGATACCTACATATTAAACTCTGCTACAAAGACAATATCCAGGCAGACACAGAGCTGCAGGAAGAGGCAGAGTGCTTCAGCAGTTTTTGCATGACAACAAAATGAACAGCAATACATTCAGTGCTATTGAGTTGTAAACTATTACTGCTCCATTTAGGGGTTAGAAAGTCTGCAATGTGATAGAGCCAAGCAATATCATTTTTCCATGGGTAGAGTCATGCAGATACACACACCCTCCAAATTAATTTATTTACATAGTTTTGTTTCCAAAGATCCTCTACCATGTGTATGCTGAGAAGCTGCCCAGGCCAGACAAGCAGATGTTCTACAGGCTTTGGATTCTGACAGCCCATTCTCCAACCATTTCTGACAGCTAAAAAATCAGTCAGTGCCAAAGCAGCATATTTAACTTAAGGGTTGCCAGAAATCAGATACCCACGCCTGTTTTCTTAAGGAGTACAAGGATATGAAAACCAGGAGTAGCATCATCCACTGCCAGATACATTTACATCTTTCTCATACACAGCATGAATATCATGTGAGTCCATTGTGGTTATTTGTCATTAAATTAGACAGAAGTGATGAAGTAGGCTGTGGAGAATTCTAAGCTATGCAAACAAGTACAGTGTTCCAACTGCACACATTCACATCCCATACTGTCTCAAGGAATACTTTAAAAAAAAAAAAAAAAAATCAGGTTTGGTGTCAATTACATCACCCAAATGCAGAAAATCATGGCTCCCAGCCAAAAAAACAAACAAACAAAAAAAAAAAAAAAAACAAAAAACAAAACAAAACAGAAAAAAAAGATACTCTAAAAATTTACCAAGCAGTGGAACAAAAGAAGAAAGCAACCAAAATTCAAGTGATGAAAACTCCTTCCATAATGCCTAATTTATAGGAATTAAATCTGCTTCCACAAAGACCAGATTTTATTTTCTAGATAAAATGACAAATGTATCAATGGAAATGAGTTCATTTCCATCGGAGAAAGCATAGCTACAGCAAAGAGAGCTACACTCAGTTTGGAGTTAGAATCATAGAAACAATAAGGTTGGAAAAGCCTTTTAACATCATCAAGTCCAGCCATCAAGCCAGTACCATCACCATGTTCACCCCTAAGCCACATCCTCAAGTATCTGCCTTCATCCATGGTGGACAGAGGGATGCTGATCTGTTCGTCCAGCACGTTTTTGCTATTTAGGAGTTTCACAATAAATGACTGTATGGAAGAGCTGGGAAGAAGAAGGAAATGTTTTCTACTTTACCAGTAACCTGTCAGACAAGACCATTGCTTTGTACATTTCTGAACCCCTGTTAGTTGTAGGTGAGCAGCAAACTTGCCCCCAGTGCCTGCCAAATTAAACTGCAGCTCCTGGAGAGCTCTTGTGAACAGCTCCTGTGAAGCACAGTGCTCATAAACACCTCCCTGCAACTCACAGAGATCTCTTTAATAAATTAACAAAGCTGTCACAGAAGTATAAATGGGAAATCATTTTTTAAAATAGAACCATTTAAGATCACACAATTTCAGAAGCCTTTTGCGACATTTTATAATTCCTTTAGGCCACTGCATGTCTCCTTTACACTTGTGACGATGCCCCTTTCAATTTGCATTTAAAAGACAGTAAATTGCAGGGTTCATAAACATTTTTATAGTGATTTATTGAAGACTAGAATGTCACTCCTGTTCTTCACACTTTAGCAGTCCTGGGAATCGGCTGCAGGGCTGTATGTGTAATCTTGCTCTACCCATAAACTATACAAGAACAAGGCAGTTCTGAAACCTATTATTTATTTATTTCTTCTTGCTTAAAAGACATTGGTGGCACTATTTTACATCTATATTTATCTTTCAGTTATAAGATGACCCATTTTATTCAGCCTTCAAGTTATAACCAGGTTTCCACAATTTACAAAGTACTTGGTTTGCAAATTAGAACTGTTCAGAGACAGGATTGCATTATGCCAATGAACAAAGGATTCTTTCTTTTCTCTTTTTAATAAAACACACAAAATCCACAGAATATTGGATTTATTATCACCACTAGATAACTTTACCATACAGGAATGTACTGAGTTGGTTTTTTTTTATTTAAAACCTAAACCACAGAAATGCTCTGTGAAACTTCAGCTAGAGAATATTCTAAGGTTCTGCTCCTTCAAAGACAAAAGGGAAAACGTTCATTGCAATTGGACCTCTGATACTTCTATCCTCCTTCACAGGCAAAAGAAGGTAAACAGTGCCAAGAAGTGTTGTTTATAAGGGCACTGTGATCTTTCCTGCATCCCAGTGGAGTTGTACTAGGGGGAATCTAGAAACCTCCCTGCACAAACAGTGCAGGGAAAAAAAAAATTAAAAAAAAAACAACAAGGAAGAGAAAAAAAAAAAAAAAAGAA
The DNA here is from genome assembly GCF_028551555.1 of Melozone crissalis. Lineage (NCBI taxonomy): Eukaryota > Metazoa > Chordata > Aves > Passeriformes > Passerellidae > Melozone > Melozone crissalis. The sequence continues at coordinate 5,946,303 of NW_026535785.1, forward strand.
AGAAAAGCCTGCACCTCATTTGCCCTTCCAGTGACCAGGAGGGAGTATTTCTTTCTACTTTTTTCACATTACAATAATGGCTTCACAGCTCTTGAAAAGAGCGCTAGTGCACCAGCAAATGGTGCATGACACACTGAAGCCCTGGTCTTTGTCGCAACAGCTCCGCTCCAAAGAAAGTCCTTCCTTGCCTTCTTTTCCTTGCCATTAACTGTGATGAAATGAGTTTTTCCCCCTTTTGATTCCACCCCCCTCGCTGTCTATTACAGTCTGACCTGATTGCACTTATGCACAGATTATTTCATAGAGACATCCTTTTATTCAGGTTTGTGAGTTTGCCTGCAAGGTTATCTGTTCACAAAGCAACGCCTCATTCCTCGTACTCACTTTTTTTTGAAATCTGATCTCATTGATAAGAACAAGACCATTCGCATTGCATTTGTCAGATAAGTAGCTCCATGCCAGAGTAATAATTTTTTGTGACTATTGTCAGGGCTCCAGTTAAAATACATCAACCGATAAAAATGCAAGTATTGTAAAAATAACCTTGCATCAGAAGTGTTGGCCCTCCACTTTTTCCAAGGCACGTTATGTCCTTTCCCTTAACAACAATTTATTACAGCCACAGCATCTTCACTTTTTCACAAAGAATTATTTTTAAGAATTATTTAAAAACATTCCTATTGCGATGCTGCCATTGGTAGCACTGAACTGGAAATAAAGAAGTGGAAGGGGATCAATGTTGCGCTTATTGGTCGGATGGGGTTTTGATTATTTGAACCAAATTTACTCAATTGTGATGTGCAATACAAACAGATAAATGAGCAGCGCGGGGGGGACACGGACAGAGCACTGAGCAGACATCGGGACTGCCAGGCAGCTGATTATCCCCAAGTTTGTTGGTGAGAGAGCGCTCTGCCCCAGCGCGGCGGAGCCAAACACGGAGGGGCAGCAGGAGAATCACGCACCGAGGTCAAACCCCGCGAACGGGGATGGATGGATGGATGGATGGATGGATGGATGGATGGATGGATGGATGGATGGATGGATGGATAAAGCAGCGCGGAGCGGAGCGCGGCTCCCGCATCTCCTCGGGACGCGCCGCCTCACCTGGAGAGCGGGGCAGTTTTATGTAAATATTAGCAAAAAGCGAAGGCGAGGAGCTCCGAGCCGCCTTTGATGCGGCTCCCGCGGCGGTGGCGGGCGCACAAAGGAGCAGCTGGGGCCGGAGCGGGCAGCGCTGGCAGCCGCAGCCGCATTGAGCAGCCCCGGGCCCGGCTCGGGCTCGGCGCGACGCTGCCGCACACGCTGATAACGCTGTAATAGTCCTCCTTTGAGGACCGGGGCTCCTGTGTGCTGATTACCCATTTATCACACCTGGCAGCCCTGCTGAACTATAATTACTCTTCTCTTATCCTGCTGCACTGTCATGTCCGAGAGGAGAAGAGAGGCAAAGGCTCCTGCTAATGACACATTACCCTCTTGACAAGCACTTGAAGGTTTTATTGTAAATATTCAAGATATAAAACATCTGAGATTCCCTTTTTAATTATAAAAAGCAATTTTCCGTGCCTCCCTCCGCCACCAATGGTAAAGTTTAGGCGCCGTTATCCTTCGCTTCCTGCAAACAAACCCGGCTCCTTTGTCACCTTAACTCATTGCTGGGAGGGAACTCCGGTATCTCGGGGAAATTATCAAATGGAACGCCTGGAAAACGTGCCATTCGAACACACAGCGCTCTCCTACAAAAGTTACATTGCTTCTCCCCCCCCCCCAAAAAAAAGGGGGAAAATGTGCATTTATATTAAGAAATTAGGAAGAGGAGGAAGGAGAGAAAAAGTCCTGGGCAAATGGGTGGTGAGCGAGGCTTTCATTGGGTGGCTCTTGGGAGATGTGCCTCTTATTGAGAGGAAAGGTCTTGCATAAACTAAAAATTAAAGATATGTGAGGTGCTGTGGTTTATCCAGCCTATTTATTGGTCTCCAGATGGAGGGCTGTGAAGCCTAAGACTTATTCCCCCTTGCTCTCATTATCAGCTGTGAGTTGTGGAGCTTAAAGAAGCGATGGGATTCCTCAAAAGAGTAAGGAATCCTAAACACTGTGATGTGGAGAACTAAAAACCTGAAAAATCTTTTATATGAGATATACAAGACAGTTGTTAATACTCTAGCCACTACAATGATTGTATCAAGCATTATTATACCTTATATGCTGTTATATTATATGTTCATTCCTATATCCATAATGGCATAAAGTGCTCTAACAACAAAGTACAGAAGAATTCCTGTAAATCTTGGACTTTGCCTAACCTATAGTTTTTCACCCCATGAGCTTGATAGCTAGACTGATTTTACTCTCAGCTAAAAAAATGCCCAAACAGATAGCAAAAAAGCTATAGAAAAAAAAAAAAAAAAGCTGAAAACTGAAATAAATCCATTTATGTGCATCCACAAGTCCACCAAGAAAACCAAATTGCAATCTGTCTGTTAAAAAACAAGGAGCCTTTAAGCATTTCAGAGGGACCTGACTTAAGACAGGGCACTGTGCAAAAGGAATCCACAGACATTTCATTCCAAACCTTCTCATTACCCCTCTGTGCAGCAGCAGTCTGCTCAAACTTGGCTTACTTACTGATCTTCCTTGAATTCTAAGAGTTGCCCACAGTGAGAGGAAAGATGATGTGACAGATACAGGAACTGTCCATTAGAAATTGGTGCTCTGGGTCCTTGCCTAGTTTGCTTAACAAGTGTAATGGCTGTGATGGCCACCCTGACAAGATTAGATGTGGGTTCCTTGTGAGGAGCACAGCACCTCCTCGGTGATGGCCAGGGAGCAGCAGCACATGACATGCTGCTGTGGTAATGGAAAACATTTAATGAACATAAATATCCTTCCAGATAGACATTCACAAGGATGGAAAACAGCAGCAATAAAAGTCGCTCAGACTCACACGTCACAACTCAAGGCTGTGCTTGGAGCACAGACACAATTTAAAACAATGGATACAACAGCTATTTTCTAACAAATCACATGGATTTGTATATGTGACTGCTGTGTAAAATACATTGAAATAATTAGATAAAAGTTATTAGGTGCTATTAGAAGTGAATGATTCAAACTAATATTAGATTACAAATTACTGAACCCCCAAATGCCCAATCTTGGCATCCTGTGGTTCCTGCTTTGGGGTGAAACAGTCATTAGCACTCCACATGCTCTTAATAAAAGAAATTGCAGCGGTCAGGCTTAAAATGACCATTTCCCCCATCTATTCACAACGATTTGAGGTTCCTAGACTGAAATATTAACAGCCTTGCTGAACCAGAATTATTCTGCTTCTCTCGCTTTCTGCCTGCTTCTGTCAGAAAGCCACGGAGCATAGAATGGCAGCGCACAGCTAACCAGATAATTGATATCTCCCCAGCCTATTCACGGTGGGAACCTGTCAGTTAGAGTCTAAAGACACATAGGCACGCTATGAAAATGAACTTACATAAGTCTCCCTGTGAACTGAATGCAGCCAACATTTTGATGTTTAATTGGCTGGGTCCGGTTTACCAGCGCACACATGTACGGCAGGGCTGCGCGCCGCACTCCAGCTCCTCCTGACAGATCTATTTAGTCAGGAGGAGGTGTATTTTCCCAAGGTAATTGCTCAGAATCATGCTTCCAAAGTCAAACTGATTCAAACTTTGCTTATTCACTCCTTGCAGACACGCGAGCAGGACTGTTTGAAAGCAAATGAAAAATCCATAGATCAATGTACGGAGCCTTCCCCACACAGCGCCACGGAGGGAGTCTATTTCAAACAGGGCTGGTTGTCAGCAGCAGTTACTGCCAGCATCTTTTTAAATATACATCTTTCAGAGCAATGCAGGTCTTTGAGATAATGAAAGATTTGCAACTACTATATTATCCACTGAGAAGAAATACACAGACTCAAATTGGGCGCACTCCAACGCATAGGTCCCTACTAAGTATGAGGAAGAAATAATTGACAGTTATTCAAGTATTTGTGAATATTTTTTACCTAGACTTATTCCCCTAATTAATAGGGCATGTCTGATAAAGTGTGATTTTTAGAGACTTTTTCCAGTGGGCTTAGTGGCTCAATGTGAAAGCATTTGGAAATCATTTCCTTACACCTGACATGGCATACACAATCCCAAATTACTCATTTTGCACTTCTTTGGCTTCAAACCAACAACTTTAAAAAGGCTTAGACTGTCTCATCACTTATATGTCACAAAGACTAGGGATAAAACTCATGTTTTACTTGTCTGCACAGCAGAATGGGTTCTAGGTCTTTCTATTGCTGAAGCAAATATCTACTCACTATTTCCTAAAGTTTCTCATCTATTTAGACAATCAAGACATTTTTGACTCTATTTTCTCTCTCCCCTCAAGACTATAAAGAAATTTAATGATTTCCAGAGATGTTGGTCTCATTCTGAATCCAAAACACAGCACTGTAACAGCTACTGGGATGAAATTAACACTGTGCTAGCTGAAACCAGGACACCAAGTCATGACTCAAAATCATTTTGATGTTGAACCTTTAGCATCTGTGCTGCTCAAAGAAGGACAGCAGCTTACAGAAAATTTTAATCACAGGGGGAGGCAAAGCCTGTGTTACACAGGGTGTTTGCACCACAGCATCCACAAGCAGCTTCCTCTCCCAAAGCTTGGATCAGGACAGCATTCCCATTGTGCTGACAATGCCTTTGATAACTTTGAGAGGCAGTAAAACCTGGACAGAGAACACCTGCAGCTCTGATGGGGAAAGGAAACACAACCTCTTCTGCACCCCCTGGGTTACAAACCTTTATGGTTTCTTGGTTGTAGATGGTACTATCACATTTTCCCACCATACCCTATCAACTTGCCTTTACTCACCCAGGACTTAAAAAGTGGCACATCTGGAGGGAGAGCTATAGGGACTATGGGGAAGAATCAGCTCCCAAAACTAAAGCACTTCTTTCTGACACCACTCCCAGAGTGTCCCTTCAGGCCCTTCCTTTTCCAAGACAATTACACAAAGGACTGTGCCACTCACAGCTTCCCTCCTTCATCTCCTGGAGCACAACACGCCTCCAAACCTGCAGGGCCTGCTTACAATTCAGGTACACATAGGAGCATTTTTCCAATTTATGTAGGGTTTTTTTTTCCTCTTCTGAAAATATAAGCTAATGGAAAAAATATTTTTACACATTATTAATGCACATTAATGATAAAACTAGTGAGCATTAGTTCCAGAAGGGCACATTTTCTGTAATGATGAAGAACGATGTATAAATTAACATTACAGAGCTCCACAGGTCCATTTCTGGCCCAACCATGATTAAATTAACTACAAAAAGGTACTTGACACAACCAGTGTGACACTTGAGTGAATTTGGGAGTCATGTAGGGATCTCACTGAAAACCAGGATGCTAAATAATCCATCTTACAATAGTGACCATGTTCATGTGTATTATTTCCTACCATGGGGTATTTATTCCATTGTTAACATTTCAACAAAACAAAATAAATTGTGCTTTCACCTCCATCCACAGCTCTGCTAATAAACTGGAGTTTTTCCCAAATGCATGGCCTTGAAACAATAAATTCCTAAGCTTTTCACAGAACCAGTTTTTAATAAAGCATAGCATGTTTTAGAGATTCCTGCTATCAGTCTCTTAACACATATTAATTTGGCTCATCAGATACTCATATTTCACCATCTGATCTGGAAGCTGGTTAATCAATTAATTGGTTTATTCCTATATATTTCAGTACATTTTACTGAATTCAATAAATGACTGCTTTATCAATTCATTTTGTTAACAGGCTGGTTTCTTCATTGGGCTTAATTTAATTTGATTTCACTGTAACAGCTGACATATGGGGATATTAAAAAAAAAAAAAGGGTACTTCTGCACAAAAGCAACTTCTTGGAAGCAGGATAAAGACATTCAGAGAGTTATGCTTTCTGCTTAATTTTTTTTGCCTCTAAAAAAACAAAGCTACTTGAAAGAAGAAAGTTAAGAGTAAGTTAATTGCTTAACAAACCATAAAAAAACATAGAAAAGAACTAAAAAGAGAATAGAGACACTCAAACTAGTGAAAATTCAGGACTATTTTTAATAATTGGAGTTCTTAGGGGCATAAGAATTATATATCAGTTTAAAAGCATGAGTAGTGTTTTGAACTTTACAGCAAAAAAAAAAAAAAAAAAGAAATCTGTTTCAATTCTTTTCTCCCCTGAAAAGATAATTTCCCCTCAAAGGCCACAAGCTTCCCATAACATGTTTTCAGAGCTACAGAACTGAACACTCAGAGTTGAAAACTTTCCTTTATAGAGCAAAAGGCTGAAGAAAAAAAAAAAAAACAAAAAAGAAAAGAAAAGCCAACATCCCATCCCAGAAATAAACCTGCCATTGTCATATCCTTGTGAGACTGCAGGATAATAAAACCTCATTGTTTTTTGTTTATCAGATGATAGAAGTTATGAATTTTTAAAGGAATGTCTTTTACACCAGACAGGTTATTTCTGTAGGCTAATTTTTCATAGCCACTTTGCATTGAAACCTCCGGCTTCATGAAGATGATATTTCTAGAACAATTCTATTTTTCTTTTTTTATCACCTTAGTAGTCTTTTCCCAGCTGTATCCACAGGGGAATGGAAATACCCAATTGCAAACGTGACAGCGCTGACTTCTGCAAAGTAGCTTAATTACTCATTACGAGATTCCATCAACAGAAGCTCCGGTCTGTGGTTTTGTAATAAGTGCTGTTATCTTCCCTTGGATTTTCATTCCTTCACAAAGGGGGATATGGCAGTGCTTTCCACATCCCCATTTTATATGGAGAGGAATGAGGGAATTTTAATGCATGAATTTGATGTCATTAACAATGCTGACAGCTGTTTAATCCCAGAGGAAACAACAGCTGAGTCCCAACTGCACCACCAAAAATAAAAAAAAAAAAAGGAAACAAAACAAAACAAAACAAAAAAAAATTAACTCTTTGATGCATCTCACTGGAGGTACACTATGAATCAAATCACCCCTTACCTACAGTGCTTGTCAATTCTTTAGTAATCAGTAACCTCGACTGATAACAATATAAGCTACTCCATCCTGACTGCTAGACTTTAGTTCCAAAAGCACATTTATTAAATGTTCCTCCTCTAAATTAACTGTTAATTAAAATTTAATTCCCCTTCAAACACAATGGGAAATAAGCCAGCATAAATAGTAATGATAATACTATAAACTAGAAATATAGGTGAAGTTGAGTTCTGAAAAATAATGTTGATTAATGCAAAAGGGATGGTATAAAAATACATTTAAAATGGATCCTCCAGCAGAAGTAGAAAATACAAAATGGGTTATGCTGCAACTCTGTTACTATCCAATTTAAAATGTTAAAAATTTAGAATGTTTAGATACAAGGCAATGACAGCAAATTTGCTTTTGTTCTGTTCCCCCTCTCCCCATACACACACTACAAGGACTTTTTTAGGGTATGTAATGAAAAGGAGTATTTCTAATATATATATTTAGGATTTATACCCACACTTTTTTAATCCATCTATTTTTTCATTGGTTATGCCGTCATTTGCCATGTGCATGGTTTTTTGAGCTTTGCTACTTATTCAAATGTTAGAAGACCCAAGCTCTAGCTGATTAAGACATATCTTGACAATCTGCAGCCCTCCTGTAACAGATAAAGCTTCCTAAGCCCTGCCTTGGGAAGGCTCCCATCCATTCAGAACACCAGACTTTAAGCAGATGTCCAAAGTATTCACGTTATAAACAGCAACGTTATAGGAATTTAAATCTCACTCTTTGTCTGACCATCCTCTCTTTAATAGCAGCTGCTCCCCCTCATCTGGGAGTGGGGCTGCCTCTGCAGGGGGACAGGGCCACCTCTCTGCTCCCACACCCCATCCCTGATGCCAGGGAGGGCTCTGGGGATGGGGATGTCCCAAGGAGGGCTCTGGGGACAGGAAGGTCCCAGGAAGGGCTCTGGGGATGGCGATGTCCCAGGGAGGGCTCAGGGGATGGGGATGTCCCATGGAGGACTCTGGGGATGTCCCAGGGAGGGCTCAGGGGATGGGGATGTCCCAGGGAGGGCTCTGGGGACAGGGGTGTCCCAGGGAGGGCTCTGGGGATGGCGATGTCCCAGGGAGGGCTCTGGGGATGTCCCAGGGAGGGCTCAGGGGATGGGGATGTCCCATGGAGGACTCTGGGGATGTCCCAAGGAGGGCTCAGGGATGGGGATGTTTCAGGGATGTCTCCCTACCACACTAAACTCTGGGCACAGCAAATGTGCTGCTCAAATGCCTCCTAACACAAGATGTGCAGTCATATTTTCTTGTGGTTAATATGGCAGAGGGTGAGGGAAGAACAGATTTTTACCTTTTGATGTTCAGAAACAGTTCATTCTCAATAGGGGAATATTATGTGACAAATGTGCCAGACTTCTTTTTTTTTTTTTTTTTTTTTTTTTTTTTTTTTTTTGTGGTAATATTGCTCTTTGCAAATGGCACACATCCAATCCAATTGAATGTAATAAAATGAAACAATCTGTGCCATCTTCAATGGGTTTAATCTATACCATGTTAATGAATCCTTAAACAGACGTGCATGATGTTTTCCTGAAATACATGTAGTTATACTGTGCTCAGTGTACTTGTCAGCTTGAAAATAATTTCTGCTTGAGAGACCACCTGCTATCATCACCCTATTTAGAAGCAGCTCATATTTATTTGGAAAAGAGAAATAATAGTTAAATAAAGAAGCAACTTCTCTTACCCAAGCAAGGACAGTAAAATGGCTTGGATCCTCTCTGCACAGTCAGGGATATTTTTTCTTTCTTTCTTTTTTTTTTTTCCCCTTTGCACCAGCTGCTTCCAAAAATTTCTGGTACATTTGTACTAATGCAGCAATAGGCAAAAGCTGCTTATTCTCATCTCCCAGTGTTCCCCCATTTCCTTCCTGATAAACTAAAATATTGGAGTTGAAAAGATGAAGTGAGTTATGTGACAGGTTTCAGGTATTATGCAATATGGGTTGCATTACACTGTATCGTATAATTTAAAGTTAATAAATATGCCAGAAAAGCATATTTGTAATTGATGAAATACCCAAATACTAAGTACACAGTATATGTTATTCTTCTATTTACACTCTGCAAATGGAACAAAGAAATATTATGTTTCTACTCCCTAGCACCTATTTACTGAAAAGATGGAGTAAATTAAATCAACTTTTCCTAAAAGGATACCTAAAATAAAACACTTTCTGGCAAAAATAAAATAAAATCTTTCTGGCAAACACTATTAGGAAAATCACCAGTTTTCACCACAAAAGAATAAAAAAATTAATCAAACAATCAATAAGGTTGTGAAAAGCTGTATGAACGCCAGGATAGGTTGTACAAAAGGAAACCTAAAGAATGTTTCGCCAAATAAACCCAAAATCAACAAATCTTCCAATTATCTGTGCAACTGGAGGTGCACAACCTGTCCTGCCAACTGTGTGATGCTAACAGGACAATATTCAGGCTCATTTTGGGTTTATGGGATTTTCTGGTTTAGTGACCAGAAAAAAGTGCAAAATAGTGTAAAGTTCACCACCATGCAGAGGAATCAAGAAATAAAATTTTCATTCTTTGGACCAATAGCAGATTAAAAGAGAGATAGGAAGAAAGAGGGGGAAAGTTCCATGCCAGGGGAATATTTGCATGCCAGTTGTGTGCTAATCAGAACCACCAATTTGAAAAAGTGGATTTCACAGTGGCACAATAAAATTTGTCTATGTCATAGATAAGCACATTTGAAGCACATACTCAGTGAAAATGTAATGTGTGGACTGAATGTTTGTGGGGTTTCTTAGTTTCAGTGTGTGCTGGAATGTTATCATGTGCAGAGAATGGACTAAACTGGTACTGGTTTGAAAGTGAAAAGGTAAAAATAAATGTTACACAGCTGAGGAATCCATAACTGATACTGGCCTCCAAACCTGAGACATTAATTGTTTTCCTTGAGGTATAACATTAATTTTACACCAGCTTGCTGTTGGGATCAGGCTCATCTCATTGTACATAGATATGATCTTCAGTCTCTTTGGCAGGAAAGCCCCTCCTACCTGACAACTGAGGTGCCAGGATTTAATAGATGGTTAGGTAATTCTCCTTTCCAAGCAACTGAATTTTCTCCCTGTTAATATCTTCATATTTGTGTACAATTTTAAAGGTGGAGGGAAATAACACCACAAAAAAAAAATCCAGCTAAGAAGACACTGCAGTAACAACATGGAATAGCCTCTGTGCTGCTGTTCTCATGAACAATTTTACATGACACAGTTTTTATGCTCAGCCTAAACACATTAACTGCAATATTTTTTTTTTGAGGGGGAAAAAGAGTTTTTAGGGGTTTTTTTCCTCTCTTTAAGAGTACAACTGCTCACCTCTGTAATGGGTTGTTGCCACAACAAGCTTTACATCAAGTTATCTTAAGAAACCACACGGAAATGTCAGTTCTGTTACTGCTAAGTGGCATTTCTGATCCAGCACATCCGAGGAGCTGGACCTCAGAGACGTTGTTAATTTGTTTCCTGGTGTAATTCCAAGTGTTGGTTTTGAGCTGAGAAATGCTTTGTTGTGTTTTCTGTGGTGACTTTTACAGAATCCTTCTCTGCGCGTTCCAAGGTGGAAGCTGACACTGTTGAACTGACAGTACCTATATTTGTATGACTGGGAGTAAGGTTGCTCCCATCACAGAAACTCTTCCTTCCACCACACAAAGTCTTATTTTTCAGGGCCATGCAAATCTAAATCTAACCCCAAGCTTCCTCTGCACTCATGATGAAAAGATTAAATTCATCCATAGAGCCATCAAGATCACAACCCTGAAGACAAACCTGGGATGTTGAATTCCTTGCTAAGGGCATACAGGTCACAAAAGATAGTGGGTTTCTTGTCAGGATTTAGTATTTGAAAGAATGAGAAGAAATCTTGAATTAATAAACAATGATCTGATCTTTGGAGACAAACAGAAATACAAAAAATAAAGGAAAAGTGCTGAGAAATCTTGTGAAGTTCTAACCTAAAGTCACTCAGATGCTTTCTTAGAGCTACTAAGCAGTGGGACAGAAATCTTTGCTGTGTTTTTAGTAGATTCTGAAAATCTCTTCCACACAGGATTAAAATAACCAGATGTGCTTTTCTGTTCCAGTTTTACATTTCTAGTACTATTCTTGTGCAAACTAAACAGACACATTGCTGAAACACAATAACTTGATGATGTCTTCTCAACATCACCAGCTGAAAATTTATTTTTAAAAAGTTTGTTCCTCCTAAATTCAAAACAATTTCCCTTCCTTCCCAAGCAACAGTGATTACTCCTGCTTGCTGTTCCCTTCTGCATATCTGAGTTTTACTAATTACCAATAAATTCAGCAGAGCTGCATCTCATTTCAGGAATTCTTTGAGCATTAGAGATTATTTCTGGTCAGGAATGACAGAAAGCACACTGCACAAAACATTTCTGCATCAGTAAGGGAATATTTTACAAAGAATAATGAATATTATTTTAAACAGGAAAAAAATTCCTAGGATTTTGATGAGAATTATCTAGAGGAAAAAATGGCAATGATGGAAGTTCAGGCTGTCATCAGAGGTCACAGAAAGGGACCCTCAAATATTTCTAAATCTTAAACATGTTGCAACCCATCAAACCTTGTGTAAGATTCTAAAATGAAAGATGAAATTACATCAAAACTTAGTGTACCTGTGCTAGAAGCTAAAGTCAATTAACTTTCAATTCATGGATACAAATATTCATCCAAGACCCACACTTTCAAATGGTGGTAGATTTACAAGAATATTAATATTTCTGTGTCTGTTTTAAATGTCTTGTTCAGCTTACTTTAAAACTGGGCAAAAGAATGGTGATTTGAAAAAAAAATCAGACTAAGTTGGTGGGTGCTATGGGTTCTATTGAAAAGTGTTTTTAAATTATTTCAGACTCATAAAATCTTTCCATAGAGAGTGCTTTGAAACTGCAAATTAAATATAGAGCTTCTATGAACTGTATCAATTTTTCCTGGAAGCACAGATTTCCATGGGGGTTCATACCATCTTTTTTTGTCTGTTACACCAGCTAATAATGCAGTGAATTTGCAGTAATAGGGTAAATGTTATTTTGATGACATTATCTGATTAAATTAAAGATGACATTAAAAGGACCATTTCAATGGGAATCAAAACCTCAAAAAGCAACTGTGGCTGAACACTCAGTTGCTCTGTCCCAGACTTAAAAAGGCAACACAATATTTCACTCATCTAAATAAAAAATAAATTAAGATGACATTTGAGTTTTAGGAAGGCACATCTTCAAACTATTAAATAAAACATCTTCATCTATGAAATAATAATGTTCTAGAATTCGTATTTTTATATGGACACAATTTGAATCTATATACTTATTTGAATCTATTTTATTTTTGTATGAACAAAAAAAGTTCATACAGCAACAAACATACAAATATGCAGCAAATGAAGCTAAGACAGGATTGAGAACTGAAATTGCATCTGCTGGCACAGTGACAACAAACCACCAGAACCAAAGATGGAAGAATCAGTCACCTTCTTCACCATGGAATTTAACAAAATTCACAAAAAGATGAAAAATCAACTTATACATGACCGAAGGGAACAGAACAGAAGAAAAAGAACATTAAGGAAGTTAAACTTACTGGAGGTTTTCTGGTGCGCAGTACTAAAGAAGTTGTAAAATAAACTCCTCTTATGAGCTCCATGTTCACATACATAAATCTAGTGATTGTTTGAAAATCCCCCGAGTTAAGCCCTCAGAGATAGAATCTGTCTAAGGAAACATTCCTGGGCAACGTGACTGTGTTATGAATTACAGAGGCTCCACAGGAGCGAGACACAAGATTAAGGGGAAGCAGGGCTTGGGCCCCATCCTGCCCACAGCCAGGGGAGCGGTGGCATCTCTGCTCTGCAGACACAGATCCAGGGAATGTGTGAGACACCAGCTCCAGGGCTCACAGGATGGTGCTGCAGGTGCCAGGGAGGAATTTGAGGCTGCTTTTCCCCCAAGGGATCTTTGTGCTTTGTGAAGTGCACAAAGGGCGATGGGTGAGCACACTGCAACACCTCAGTGGCTCTGCTTGCTCCAAGGACAAACCACTCAAGGCCAGTTATGGATGAACCCTGCTGCAAAGCACCAAAGTCTCTGTTTTGGAGACTTCCCCTCTTACTACAGATACTCATAGACCTGAATTTCCACTTTCTCCATAATGCCCACTGTTAAAAGATGACACTGACTGTGGACAAGTGTCCATCAGGAAGTGCCATGAGGTCAGGACATCAGCAGAAGCCTCACAACTTCTGCAGCAATATTAAAAATACAATTTAATTCAAATTAAGCCCTAAAATTAAGCCCTTCCTTCCTTCAAGGAAACACAAGCCAAGAGAACATAGACCTTTAAAACAATTCTCTGTAACAAGCCTTTATAAATTCATAGGTTTGCAGGGATGTCCATGAGAGGATTCAACAGAGCTGGGGGAGAAACAATTCAAGAAATGACAAACAATTACAAATAGCTGTCCTTGCCCCCACCCTCAATGAAAAGGAGTCTATCAAAAGACTGCCAAAGGTCACCAGCTGTAAAGAGACAAAATATTTGTAGCGTTTCGAATTCTACTTCAAGATAATTATATGCAAAAAATTACTTTTTAGTAGATAATACTGTATTGTATTCCATGTTTTTTACATTATACCCACCAAAAGAATGCACCACTATTAAAAACCCATACACTCACACAAAAACCCCTCAACAACAACAAAACAAACCCAACCAAACACCACACACACACCCCTGAAAAAAACACCCAAAACCACAAAAAAACAGAAACCCAAGCAAAGCAGAACAGGTATTCTTTGACACACTGGCTCATAATTTATAAGTCACAAACTCTTAGGGCATGAATTGTTAAGGACATCATAAATCTTACACTACTACACAACAACAATTATTTTATATAAAGACATTCTAGCAGAGTTTACAAACCACAGGCTTTGGCCATTTCTAGATATTTGCTGTCAGGGATGTTCCCCTCTGCTCTAACCCAAGTGAAACATTTGATGCCATATTTCCCAAAATAAAAGAGAGTAAATTTAAAACCTGGCAGCAGTTCCATTCAGTAAATCTAGGGCTATACTTTACAACAGACCTGTCTGGCACATAGATTAAGCAGATGATATTTGCACATATGTATTTTCTGGCACTCAATGAAGTAAATACCATATTTTTTTTATTCTTATCACTGTGATAAAGTTTTTGGCAAGGGGTTTCTGTTAGAATCATTGAGAATAACATTCCTCATAAACTCAGCTGGAATGCCAGCCATAAGCAAAGTTGCTTGATTTCAGCCTCTCTTCTTCAACAGTTACTGATGTATAATTGAGAATTTTAGAGTGGGATAATTTTGGATGACATGAGAAACAAAACTCTTCAGTGAATTTCCCATTGTTTTTATGGAAGCAGTGAAATAATTTTTACAGTAATGAAATTAAACACTTTAATGAGTAAAAGAATAATAGAAATTTAAACCACAGGATTTTCTGTGCTTTAAGAAGGCAGGCATTAAAGTCAAACATGAATATGCTGTATATATTCTCATGTTTCTTTTAAGGCACAACATAACTTTTATGTTAAAGTCCTAAGTTTACCATTTTTTCTTGGCCAATGAGTACACATCAAAAAAATCAATGAAGTAACAGAATTATTACCATGGTCTTTTGGATTTACTTCACCAAGGAATATGAATAATTAAATGCAGCAAGATAAAAAAATGGGACATCACTTCTATCTACCAATTCCACATCCACAAGGCTCACTCCCTCCAGCAGCCACAGCACTGATCTTTGGAGACATTTAAGGGAGTGTTTAATTAATGAGTGCATGTCCAGCTCAGAAGGGTTAGGATGTCCAATTATATTTTCGATTGCCAGTGATAGAGCATGTATAGAAACTTTGTTATACCTAACCATACTGAAAAATAAACCACTCTTTAAAGATAAAAATCCATTCCCCAAATGACCACTGGCAAAGAGAGATGGAGTATTGTCATCAGCATAATCAAGTGAAAAATGCTGAAATATGATTTAGAAAATATTAATATCCATTTTGGGGAGAATTAGTTCACCTTAATTCGTGATGAAGAAAAAAACTGCACTAGATTGAATCAAAATATTTTGTTAGGTCATCATATGCCAGAGATATTTGAACATCTTGAAACACATCTCCATTAGCAGTCACAAGCCAAATAAACAGGCTGAGGAAAAAACTACATAACTTTGCAGGATTGGTACTAAAGTGGATTCTCCTTATGACTAGAAAACCCAACTGAGTATCATGTAAAATTTGCAAAAAACCTCCACATTTTCAAGCACAATAAAGGGGGATTATCTTGAATTTAACAGATTAGTTCAGGAAAAATCCATCTGGGCCATCACAATGCTATTTACACTGTTTCTCTGCTTACAAATTTAATTATCAGACTTTCATCTGTTCCATTCCTAGCTGCAACTGCTGGTACTGCTTTCACCAGATCCAACAGACCTATCTCATCATCCTGGTGAATATCTGACACCCAGGAAAAGCCCAGGAACACCAGCTCCACTTTTCATAGAAAATGGGTAGCCAGCTCCTGAGGGAGAAGCATTTTGTCCATGTTTCCAGTGATATTCCCCACAGGATCCTCCAGAGGTACTGCCAGTAGCGCAGGTCAAACACCTTCCATGTCCTCCAGATGGAGGAAAGCAAGGCTTGGAAAAGGGGATTAGAACAACAGAAACGTGTTCAGCTGTGAAATTAAAAGTAGGACAGCATGACATGCAGCATTATGCGTTGAGCTGAGTCAAAAGCAGCAATTAGGCTAAACTGAAATACCAACACACTTGCAAGCAGAGCAAATGTGTGGTTTGGGCCCATGCTTTGACTCCTCACAGCAGAGGTGGTCACCTACCCATCCCCAAGGACCCCATTACCCTCCCCATGTCCTCAACCCCATCTGCAGGGTCTCCAGACCCTCTCCAAGCACTGACTCTGCCTTTCCCTGGAGCCCCTGCAGAACCATCTCCCCATCCATCCCTTATCTCCTGCACGTTGTCCCCCTGTGCTGTCCCCGGTGGGCGCTGTGTCCCGGAGCCCACATGTTCCAGCTGGCAGCCAGCAGCCACTCAACAGATGAAAAAGCTGAAATTTTCCTCCTTTCCTGCAGCAAGAGCACTAAATTGAGTCTGTGTCTGCTGCAGTTTGGGAAGAATGCAGCTACCTGGAGACTTCAGGATTATTTGGTTGAACCAAGTCTGAGCGGCAAACTGTTAGGCAAACTAAACAACGAGCATGAAAACACAAAACCAGATGTCATAAAAGCACAGATGTTAACAAAAATAGCACCACAGCAGCAGGTTCCAGGCTGAAGAACAGCCAGAAGTGCACACAAGCATTGCACCGTTCAGCTAAACAAGCAGCTGCAGCATAGCCAGGGACCAAAAAACATAGGTATGTTGCACATTCAAACTCCTAATAAATTTTCTATCCCAAAAAAATGTAGTGGATACATAGTGACAACAAATAGGAAGACAATAACTAACTTAGAGAATAATTGTTTTGTAAAAATGAAACAACCTAACAAACACTCTGATCACACGGGTTTTCAAGGGTCTACACGTTTTCCCTGCCATGCTCTGAAAAACAGCAAATTGTTTACTTCTTTGACTTCTTGCAGCCTGTCCTTGGTCACAAAACTGTAATGTAAGAAAAAAAGTTATTTAATTGCTACTGTTTTGTCAATAGCATTATTGTATGCCCACTGCAAGGCAAATGAACCTGAACTTTACCAGCAAAGCCCTGAAATGGTTGTGAGAGCAGCCTAAGATGTTATTTTGGGATACTTTATATACTTCCCTCTTATTGTTTGAAATTACATTTTCGATTTAGAATACACAGGAAGTAAAAGCTGTTATAAAGAGCTGGTAGGTAAAACATCACTTTTTACAGTGCCAAAGCCTGTAGGACACAGGGCAGGCCAATTACTACAGTGAGCAATGCAAAGTATTATCCTCTGGCTTTATTCTAATAACTGGTTATCTGATTACAGCCCCTGCTCCGGCCTCAGCACAGACTACATTCTCCCACACCACTGATGGTACATTTCAGAAACCCATTAACAGCTAATTCACCCAGGAAACCTGAGATTTCTGTATTGAGGCATGAAAATTAACATTCCTCATGTGAATGTCCAGCTGGAGCAGCTGTGCCCAGTCTTTGCTTAATAGAACCTTCCAAAAGAAAAGGAAAACACCTTTCCACTCTCACCTGTGCTGATACTGAGAATCCTCAATGCACCTGTCCCACAACAGATGTGGCAATTTAGCTATAGGATAGATAAAAATGCTGGAGACTTCCTGTACCCATCTTTTCCCCTTAAACTTTGAAATATTAATGTTTCTATATTGCTTCAGGAAAAGGCAAGAAGTAAAAATTTAAGTGGCTTCCGAAAATACAACATTTATCATACTCATTTGCTAGATATTAAAAGGGTTTTGAATTTCTTTGGATTTTTGCACTTCTTTTCTAGATATTTTAAGTATTTAAAGGAAGGTTAATTTCTTGTCTTGTTTATTGGACAGGTTAATTCAAAAAAGTGATTGGATGTTATTGGAACATTGAACCCCAGAAGAGTTCTCCTTGCAGATCCACACTGCACAGTCCAACAGCAATCACATAACACTGGGCTGGGCTGTCAGGTTTCACAGACATGGCAAGAATTTCTACAAAAGAACACTGGTCAAGGAAGTCAAGTATCACAGCTAAAAAAATGCAGCTCCAGGACAAAAAAAAATAAAAAAGGTTTGTACAAAATTTTGACTGTAATATAGAGGTTTGAAAATTTATGGTCTGTGGGTTTGTGAAGGTCATTGGAGGGAAGGAAGACTCATAATGGTAGTAAGAAAATAAGTAAATTCTTGCTGATATTTTGGAGCACTGCTTGGTATTGCTCAAAGTAACTTTTTACAAGTGACTTGAACAGCAACAGCCCTTAGCCAGGATCTTGGGACAGTACCAAGCAAAATTCCTTCATAATATTGCCTTTTCCATAAGCTGCTCCTTTACTTTCCCACAAGAATGTTATATGAATACAAATAAAAGACAATGTGGTCCTGGCTTGAATGGGAAGTGAGCTGTGTCCTACAGTCATAATTAGGGAGGGCAGTGGCCCATGAAATCTTTTCACCAGGAGAAGATCCACACCATAAAAATATCTGCAATCCTGTGGTCTATGGTGCACAGTTTTATAATCAATATTCATTCATAACACTCTATAAATGGGTGTTTTGTAACCTGATGCTGAATTTGAGCTGCACTTTAAAAAATGATTTTGAGGGTAATCAAGGACAAAGGGTGGAGGAGTTTAGAGCTTGTCTGTTGATAAAAGCCAACATAACATGGATAACCAGCAAGAAGCTTTTCTGTTTACTTGAGGAGTACTGAAACCTTCAAGTGGCCTCTACACAATGAAGTGTTAAAGAGGAGATCCAGCGCCTTTGAACTAAATTAGGTCAATATTATATGCAGGACAGAATTTTATGAGGGTAGGGGCAGAAAGCTGTCACTTTCTTTTAATTTCAATAAACCATACACAGCATCTTTTAAAAATTAACTAGCTCATAAAAGTTCATCAGTCCTGAATTGTAATTAATTTCTGTGTGCAGAAAGATCATTTGCCCATAGGTGTTGCTTACTCATTTAAATCAGGGGCACTGCAGCTACCTGACAATTCTATTAAAACAGTTCTTGATGAATCCTGGCTTTATTTAACAGCTTTAAACACTGAAGCATTAAAACAAAGTGGTGATACCCATATATTAACAGAGGAAAAACTGCTACCTGCCATTCACTGGGCAGGGGTTGAGGTGGAACAGTACATGGGGAATTCCTGACCTCACCTACAGCATAAAGATCTTCAAAGCCTGACAGCAGCAAAAAAAAAAAAAAAAAAAAAAAAAAAAAAATCACACACAGCGCCCTCATAATGGCTGTCAGAAAGAAAAAAAAAGGACAAATATGCCATACATACACCTCAAAACAGGGGTGACAATACTTGTCTCTCCTTATCCAGGAGAACCATTTTTATCCATTAACACAGCACTGTTCAATACCCCAGCTCAGCTAGAAAAGCAATTCTTCTGCCATAATGACACAACCAATATTATTATATATCAAGCCTTTTAAGAAATCTGAAGAAGAAAAGATTCCATTATTTCCCACCAGAAGCTGCTGCTATCTGTACCAAACAAACTCCTGTACGAGGTTCCGACATGTGATGGCAAAGTGTTTTTTTTAGCCACCATCACCCTCCTGTTTACTCATAAAAAATACACTGTGGAATATTGCTGAATTGAATCCCACTTGCAGCTTTAATACACATTTTTGGATGGCTGCTAAAATGCTTTTTCTCCCCCTCCTTGCACACCCACGTGCTCAGAGAGCACAGGAGCTGCCCAAGCCCCACCAGAGCAGTGCCCAGGTAAGTTTATACTCCTGCTAAGAGTTTCTTAGCCCTCAGCAAAACACATTTCCACTATCACAGGAACAAGTTCTCCTAAACCCTGTGGAAAGTCAACATCTAAAATGCCAAGCCTTCAGATCCAGGGCTCAGATACCCACGTGTGTAACTGGAGCCTCCAAACCTAAAAGTTCAAAGCTTTTGTATCTTTCCAAACCGGATCCAAGCAGGGCTCATTACACCTAAATAACAGTGTCTGCAGAAATTTCAGGAATAAATAGTGAGTTTGACCTTGACTTGATCTCTCAGTTTCCACTGCCGAGGAAGCTCTGAGCTTCATGTTGGCAGCAATAGGCTTCTCTCATCTATGCTCTGGCCTTAATAGAGGCTTTATAAGCGCATACAGGAGAAAAAGAAAGTCATGTCTATAAGGAAATAAATACATTTCGTTCAGTATTCTATGAATTACACATTAATACAATAATGAAACTCTTGTCTTATTAAGATGGACTCTCAAAAAAAAATATATGTACTAAAAACACTGAGCCACTTGCTCCTTCCCCACATTCGTCTAAAAAAAGTGCCAGGTAGCCAAGACAAACATTTCAAGTTCAAGAAATGTCACCCTTTGTCTTGCTACAGTCTGTCCTTTGTTTTCAGTATGATGTGCTTCCACTGGGGTATAAACACATGGAAGGGTGTAGCAGAAAAAATTAATTTTTACAGAGATCCATGAGGAGGCAGAATTAAGTAGCATGGACAAGCATGAAGTCTGACCTTTCTTCAGAGTTCTGGGACGTCCAAACTAGAAATTATTTATTATAATATTTGCTTAAATTCTAGCTAATATTCTGAATTTAACACACACTTCAATATTCAGTTCATGCTTCCTTTTTTTCTATTCTTAGACATAGGCAATTTTGCTTCACTACCATCACCTTTATCTTTCCATCAGCCTGGTCAAAACACGTTTCCCAAAATCAAGGCCTTTCTCCTTGGCTCATTACAGGTAATGACAAGTTGCTATCTCAGAGCATCCTCAAAAGTTTCCTCTCTGGAGCAAAGGGATGATTTCAAAGTATCCACACAAATAATACTGTGTAATAAATGTTGACTTTTCACATCAGGCTAGTTGCAGGTTTAATGGAGACCTGCACTTATCCCAAGTGGTGTCAGACTCACTGGTGAAATTATTGCAATGTTGGGTTGTGAAAAATACAGAAAAAATACTGACAACACAGAAAAAACACTCTTCCCACCCAGTACAATATATAGGTGTTAGTGAGTTCAAAAGGCATCAGAGACAGCTTTATTAATGGAGCAAAAATAGGGTCTTTGAGTTTAAGAAGCAAAAATACCCATAAAATAGCACTAACCTTCCAGCCTTAAAAAATAGCAAGTTTTTTGTCTATACTTTAACTTCTCTTCCCAGTTGACCTCCTGCTACATAATGAGGCAGATAATGCCCTGCAATATTGGAAGTGTGTAAGAAATAGTTGGCTTCATACCCAAACCAGAAAACTGAGGCTCAGTGTGTCTCTGCAGCTAAACAAAGGTAAGCTAAAAATTCATATTGTCAAGCTTGTTCTGAATTTTCCTGTAGTTGTAAAATAAAAAAGTACTAATTATTAGGGAAGAAAAAAATGCAGACAGAAGATTCTCCCCCATCCCAAGACCACATGGTGGAGGATGCAAAAACAATATATGGCAGGAATAACAAATGCTTTCTTTTCCAAGTGCTCTCCCATGATTTATGAAAGGTGTTCCTCACTGTGGGGAGATAATGCCATTTGAAATGGTCCATTTCATAAGTCTATCCTCTTCACCCCTAGCTGCATACAGGACTACTATGAGCTCCTGAATCCAATAATGTTTTCATCCTCTATTGACAGAAAAAAAAAAGGACTTTGTTTGGAGTGAGGTAATGATGCAGATCCAGAGGAGCAGCGGCTAAAGCTCGCTCTGGGCTGAAAGGCAGAGGAAACGGCACAAACTGAGAGGAGAAACAATCAACACATCCCACATCCCCAATGTCTTCTTAGCACTAGTGGCATTAATTATAATGTTTGACTAATCCTCTGCACTGCCACATAACCAAATGTTTTGCCTGAATTTTCCCTTCATCCCCACAACAGATTTGTCACTGGGAACCCAACTATTTCCTACTCATCTGTTCAGCAGCCCAGCAGATCTGCTTGTCTCTCTGCAAGGCTGCTTCCAGAAGATGCTCCCATGCCAAATGTGGTTGTTTCTGTAGACAAGGACTAATCATAAACGTCACTGAAATTCATTTTACTGATTGTTTTATGTTGCAAACAATAGCAGAGGGTAAAGAGGAAAATACTTAATATCTTTGGTATTATGCAGCAGTTTTGAGCTGGGACTGAAAACCATTAGAAGCAATGCTTGGAGAATGGGAGCACAGGGAAATCAAGAGGTAAAATATGAGATGAAAGTGTTTCTGGGAGCATTTGACATGTAATGCAGCCAACAGAAACATTTAAAAGAATTTTATATTATTTGTACTATTTGGGAAAGAGGAGCTAGAAACCCCACAGGTTTCTCATTTCATGTTGGAACAGTGAGTTTTCCTGCTTGTTTTACATTTTCTGACACTCTGAACGGTAACAAAGCAAATGTCATTAAAGAAAATTAGGCATAGATCAGTCAGTTTTAGATACCAGCTTAGTTTTTGCTGCTGTTAGGGAGCTGGAAGCTCTGCATTGCACTGGCAGCACGGTCACAGATTTCATGAGCAAATTTTGGCAGACTTCTCATCCTGCTGAAGTGAAATTGCGTTTTGACCAAATTTCCCTCTGAGTGCTTGAGCAATGCCATTTTTCTACACTTTGCTACACACAGTTTCAGAGGCAGATGAATGGCCTTTGTAGAACATGAAATTTCCATGGCTTTGGCAAGAACTTTACAAACTATATACATGTTTTGAACTGTCACTTTGAGATCTTAATTTACATATTTTGACTTGTGCATGAAAAGCAATTTCAAGGTCAGCTTCTGTGGAGAAATACAGGGTAACTCCATTAAAAGTCTACTGGCACTTTGCATATTTATTTTTCTTCCCTGTAGTATGCATGGGATCTCATAAATCAGGATAAACAAACATCAGAGGTCACTCATAGGTGTGCTCAGTGCATTTCCACACCTAGCAGGAAGGTGTTCTGCAAATACCAGGTTGCCTCCAGAGTAACAGCAAAGAAACATTGCTCCCTGTAATATATATTTATTTCTAGGGGTACAAGGTTGAGATGAAGCCTGTTGGGAAAGATGAAAAAAAAATTAAAATTTACAGTCCTTGCAAATTTGTGGAAGGCAGAATCTCTCACAAGGCATGGAGCCCTAACTCTGCCTGCAGCACAGATTATGCAAAGAAAACAAAAAATGAACCACCAAACATAAGAAATCATAAAACACACACAAAAAAACCCCCATATGCTTTCAGTTTTCATCTCTCTCTAAAGAGGTAAGATTTTATCTGAGATTGTGAAAGTTTTATTACAAACACTTACTTGATAATATTCTGAATTATCCTAGAAACACAATCAGGCTGTATTGCCTTATCAACACAACCTTCCATCTCCAGGATTGCTGCCTTGGCTGTTGGATCTCCATCCTTTCAGAGCTGTATCACTCTTGGCAGCAATGGAAAAACCCCAAATGCATTGCAGTCATGAGCTTTTATGTCACACCTGAGGCTCCAGATTACAGCACTGGAACTCTAAAACACAGTAGAGCTCTAACAGCAGCTAAAACAGCAGAGACAAGAACACCAAAACTAATTTGGACAGTAGAGATGGTTGCTTTCCACAGAGAGAGGTGACAAACTGAAAAAGACCACATCACTCTAGGCAGAATTGTTGCTACATTACCGTGCCATTTTACCATTTGGGTTCTTCTGAAGTTGGTACAGAAAACTTAATAAACTTAAATAAACTTACATACAATATTCTTGTCTCATACATGTATAATATGGGACAAGAGTATTGTATTTAGGGGACTTCTGAAAATTGCCCAATTCTGAAGTTTATTTTTGCAAGTGAATCTGTACAAAAATAGCTGATGTTTGTTGGACAGTACAGAGCCACTACTAAATGTAATTGTAGAAACTGTCCTGAAACTTAAAATCTACATCAAAGATCTTTCATATAATGCTCTAACTATACAGAAATACCAAAATATCAAAATCTAAATCCTCCAGTCAATTGTGCGCACAGAGTTTTGTAAATTTGATTGCACTTAAAAAAGCCCCAAACCCAAAATCTTTTTATTGTCGTATTAAAACCTGCTTTTCCAGGAGGAATCATGGTGGATGTTTTTTTGGTTTCTGGGTGAATGTACCAGCATGTGAGACTTCAGGAAAGGACTCTGCTGAACATGAGAGCTCAACATCTTAAAAACCTTTCTGGAAAAAGTTATTGTGCACCCTTCATGCCTTCTCCTGTTGTGGAAGGCAGGAAGGAGCAATAACTTTGGAGTCTGTGGACACGAGGGAGATCTATTTTCCCTCATTTCGCAAGAGAGAACCTCCCACCATGGAATACAGGCTGCCTCCTTCCTGTAGGGCTGGAGGCTTTAATGGGTCACTGCTCCCAGTCTCCCCATGTTCCATAAACCCAGCAGACTTTGATACACAAACCGCCTTTATCATCCTGACTGACAAACCCCCTGTCCTAAAGAGTGATTTGATGTTCATAATGGTCAGATTTCTTCCCAACACGAATTAGGACGAGTATCTTCCAACAGGATCATGGCCCCAAGGAATGATGGTGGGGAAAAGAGGGTCATTCACCAGGACAGGAGTTTATCACCACAAATAACTCTCCATCACCCAAATTACTGTGCTCCAGAAAACACTCTGTCTCCTTTTTGACCGAGTCAAGAGGAAGAAAGGCCAGCCCACGACTTGGCACAGAACAAGGCACGGGAGAACGAGCAAGCTGAGGATCAATACAAACAAAATAGAGGTGACATTAATTGCCTGGAGCATTAATAGACCATGTGAGAGAGTAGAAACCAGCTTAATTTTGAAAGCCAAGGGTGTTTGCCTGCCTTTTGTGCTTGGGTTTTGCTAGAATGGACATAAATGTCACTTTTGTCTGCTGGGTTGCGTCAGAGAGGCAGCAGCAGAAGGTTTCCCTGGGTGTTCCACAGGGGGTGGATGCAGCCTTGGGCACCCCAGGATGCAAAAGATGAGTTAGTTCTACCACATTGTTGTTCCATCATTTTTTAATACTTGGCAGCATGCTCAAGTGCCTCTTGATGGGTTCATTGTACTTGTTCTAAACTAAAAATAAACCCAAAGCAACCAACCAATCACCGAACCCACCCAAGTCTAAATATATAAAACTTCAGTTTTAAAAGCTTGTTTTTCCAGGGCTACTCGATGTGTAACTCAGGATTAATCCCACTTAAACCATGGCTTCAATGTTTTCCTCTCAAGATCAGTGATTGCTGGGCACTTTGTGATTCTGGAGGTATAATAAATAAACAAATAAATAAAATTCCATAGGAACTTCTTGTGCTGGCAAGCCCAAACATGGAGCCTCAGCCCTTGTGAGCGGCCTTTGAGAGCCCCCTGTAGCTGTTGACTGGTAAGGAGTGAAGTAGTTTTGTTAGTCTCACCACAAACATTTACCTTCTGGACCCTCTCGCCAATGAAATCAGCTGGCAGAGCTTCAGTGAAGTTTAGGCAGCAAAGTGCAGGCTCTGTGCAGCCCTGCTGCTCAGGGCCCCACTCACCTCCTCTCCACCACGGCAGAATATTTATTTTAACGTTTGACAGTATCTATCAGATTTTAGAGAGCTTGTTTAATGACCTTTCCCAAAATCTTCCATTCATTTCTTCAGTTTCTCACTTTCTCTCCCTTTTTCTTTTTAAAATAAATTACTGTTGTAAAAACAAATCCAGCAGAAGGGAAAATATTCAGTGCCTAGAAACTGAAAAATTGAGTGTTTGCTTTTTATGGGGCACTGGAGTGTTCTAAAATACAGAACTGCTAGAAAACTTAAATGCTGAGGACAAAAAAGTTCACTCAGTCGCTATGCAAATACACTACAGCTTTGAATCTCTTTGAAAAATAATTTAAATACTTGTGTTTCAATTTATGGTCTTAAAATGCCTGAAAAACACATTCCTACTTTTTAAATGGATTTTTTTAAGCGAGTCTTAAATACACTTTGATTATTTCCATTCTTGACATTATGCCTACTCAGGTATTTTGTACAGCAATTTGAAAGCAGAAAGGCAATTCCTAGCAATACCAACAGGTATATATTGATTTAACAAACACCTCCTCTTAAAGATGCACTTTCTTCTTCCCATGGAAGAGAAAATGTGAATTTAAACTGAATAAAGCCAAAAGCTAAAACACATTGTCTATAATGATTTCTTTGATGGAGAAAGCTCAGGTTCAAGTTCATTATCTTGGTATTTTCAGAGGAGTTTGCCTGCAGCTTTTAGGAACAACATTTAACTGAATTTTATATGTGAACATTAAAGAAACAGTAATGCACAGGTATAAAATAAGTGATCAAACTGAAAGTAAAGCGTACAGCTTTCTCCCTGTTAGCCTACACTGTTATTATCTTTTCAGAAGATGTCAAAACCTTTTCTCAGGAATTCTCATTTTTCATACATTTTGGAAGTAGGTACAATTACTTTAACAGCTCTCTATAGCACTAAGACATCTGTAGCAAAAACGGTTATTTACTTCAAAGCCAGAAGATTTTGCAGGCAGAAAGGAATGACAGGCAGAAACAGAGGGCCAGAGACACTGCTGCTGAACCTCTGCGTTTAATGAAACACAAATATAAAGAATATTTTATGTAAATGTGTATTTACAAAGGACAAAATGCATTTGTAGGCATGTATACTATATAACCAGAGGCCACAGCAATTAGCATTCTCTTTTCAATTCCTGACTGGAGCTTTAGTGTAAAAACACAAACTAGAATGTGCATTACGTTGTTTCATTCAAGTCTGAATATTGTCCCAGTTTTAAGCACGTGTCCCTGATCTCTTGAAAGTGGGAGTTATATGAAAAATACCATGAAGTCCAAGCCTTGTAATACTCAGGGAAACACAGACATCAACATCTATTGCACCCATGCAGTGCAGGCTCAGGGGAAAAGGTGGTCAAAGGTACTTGGGAAGAAAAGGGTTCATGCTGTAAACAGAACTATGTTTGATGGAATGCAGCTCACACAGGGCACAGCCATAGAAATCAGCTTGGAGATTGGACACTAAAGTCATCACAGCTCTGTGGCAGCCTTAATTTATGCCTTAAACATTTATGTGCATCCTCCCCTTTTCCTCCTCCTTCCCCTCCTGCTCTTAAATTTCTCTGCTCTTCAAGAAGCCAAACCTCTCATGCCACACTGGTCCTCTCACACCATCACTGAGACTTCTCAATGTACTAGCCCAAAACTGTACTTTGAAGTTGTTTTAAAATAGATGAAACAAGGAAAAGAAAGTTTGTTACAGGTTCAAATTCAAAATATTTTATGAGAGTCAAAGCTTTATGCTGGCAATTGGCAGAAGGCAGTTGTGCAAGCAAGGAGCAGCACCATTCACAGCAAGGACTTGCAGTGGCCAGGGAGCAGGGGATGCTCAGGTGAGGGAATCTGTTTATATTTATTTTTCTTTAGCAGCATGAGAACAAGGCACACCTGGCTTTGTCTGGTGTGCACAAAGCCAAGCACATCCCTTTACTGATCCCACAGAATTTCTGTCCCAGTTTGTCACTAGCAGAGCCACAATCTCCTGGTCTGACTGAGCTGTCTCACACCCAGAGCTTCTTCTTGGAACTCTACTGATGACTGAAATGTGTTTTTTTATTTGGAGACAAAATAGCCCACAGATTCTGCTAAACTGGAGAAAGAGGAAATATAACAACAAAAAGGTGACAAATAATCACTCAGAGGCTTAGAAAAAAAAATTAACACGTTTGGTGGAAGTTTAAAGCACTTGTTTTATGAGTGAGCTGTACTTGGACTCTGTTCTGCTGTCAGATGCACAAGAAAAGCCAATATGGTTGTCCTATTCTCAGTTGTCATACCTGAACATTGCTGACTGATTTTACACAAAAGTATAGCATTACATAATTTGCTGTAGCATTTTTACAAGTTGACATCAGCTCAAACATTGTTATCTAATCTGATCACTCCATAAACTGCTATCTGAGATACTGAAATAGATAGGATAATTAATATAACACACGTGTACCTATGATAATTTGTCCCTCCAATGTTTAACCCCTAACATCCCATGATATATTTACTGCATTTTCATCACTGGGAGTGGGGACTGACCCCCTCAGCTCCACCCTCCTGTCAGGGAATTGCAGAGTGAGATCCCCCCAGCCTCCTTTTCTCCAGGCTGAGCACCCCCAGCTGCTCCTCATCAGGTTTGTGCTATTTGCACACATCGTTGCTCTTTTTGGCCTGAACTATTTGCATAGCTCCAAACAAAACCCATCACAGGAAGGTGGAACATTTCCCTGTGAAGGAGGCAACAGAATTTGATGTGCTCCTGGAGAATTGTCCTTCCAAAACTGAGAGCTGCCCCGCTGGGGTCTCACTGCCCTGAGAGAGGCTCAGCAGTGCTGGACAGAAGCATCTGTGCTACATCAGGATGGAAGCTCAGCACCTGCAACACAGCTCAGAGGTGCTGCAAAGGGGCCAGGGAACAGTTCTGGCTTGGTTTGTATCTGCTACAACCACGAGCTCTCACTCAGAGCAGGAGCACAGCGAGGTCAAACAAACAGAGGATACACATGAGAATTTGGGGACACAGCTCATGACTCCAAGATGCAGCCACAAGGAATGACTAGGATTAAAAATATTGAACAGATTTGTATGGTACTAGATTTTGCTGAGGGGATGGTAGAAAAAGCAGCTTTTTTGAAGAGATGCTTTACAGAGCTGAACACACACCAAGCATTGCAAATGCTGCTGACCAGGAAGCTGTTCCCAGTGAGATCAGAACAGAGGTTTATTCTTCCTTTATATCACATTTGCCTTCCAAGTCTCCTTAGAGCAAAAGCACCAACACATACACACAAAAGTCTCAACTTTAAAACCTAGGGCCCTGCACTAAGCTGTCCTCTGGAAATAAAAAAAAAAGAGGGAAGATTTAAAAAATAAACCAAACCAACACATATATTTTTCTGTCCCTATGTGTTGGAAAGCGGAGATTTGTCACACAGGCTTTTCCTCACTCCCTAAAGGCAAACATTGGATATTGTCACACTGTCTCCATTGAGGGCATAAAGTTGAAATAAAGACATATCTGCCTGCTGCCCCCTGCCAGAAGAAAGGGAAGGGGAATAAAAACCTACAGAAATCAAGTTGCAAACATTAATTCTAATTTTAAAAATAATCTTTCTAGTACCTTAATTGGACTGAATGACTTGATACTAAACATACCTATTTTGTTCAGTCTATTGATGTCTGCATAGTGGAAAAAAATAAAGAATTCATAAATTACCTAAATACTTTCTTAAGGCTGTTTCTCAAACTTCTAGTTTTGTCTAAACCTTGATAAATACTTCCAAACTCTTCTGAAATTGAAATGGCAAGAATTAAACTAAAACTTTTAACAACAGTGTTAATCACAGAAGAAAATCAGTAAAACAAATGAACCTGTTTTGCCTCCTGAATGTGCCATTTCAATACAGCACATTTCTGCAGATGTTTGATCAAAAAGCAGTGTTTTTCCTGTGGACCTAAATATCCTCATTATAAAGTTTAAAAAAATAAATTCTTGCTTTAAAAAAAAAAAAAAAAAACCACAAAATCAAGAGAGCATAATTTTTCAAAAATTATTGAATAGCTTTCCCCTCTGAAAAAAAGGGTTTAAGTGGAATAAATGCAGATTTTGGGTGAAAACAATGGCCTGTTTCTCAGGCTGTAGTGACTGCTAATCAGATTTAGAAATCTCTATGAAAACAAAAAAGGGAAGAAAGAAAAAAAGGGAAACAAGGAGGAGAATATGAATGAGACCGAGCACGGGTATGAAGCAAAACTTCTTTTTCCGACAATTAAATAACAACAACATAAAACAAAACTAAACCATGTTCCCTGCAACTGAGGACAAGCCTAGCATCATTTGACAGTCAGTAAAAAGTAATTGTACAAGCTTTTGTTAATATGTTCCACCAGGATTTCTCTGAGCACTGGAAGCTGCTCATTGGTTTTGCATAATAAAGGCAACCTGAGATCAGACACAACAAAACTCCATTATTCCCACACGTATTTCAGTACAGAAGTCAGAAAGTGCTTTTTGGAATTACTGTCATGATCAGCATAGAAGGATTTACAGATGTAACAAAACCAAGAGAAAGCATCCCCAACCCCATCTCTTCTTCATTTTCTTCCTAGAATAAACTTTCAAAGAAGGAATCATGAAGATCAGTGGGACAGAGCTCTGGTGGGAGCCAAGACCTTTGTCACATCAGTAAATTTAAATCATATACCTATTTATACATATCTATATCATGTATATCACTGCATTTATAAGATTTATGGAATTCTTAAAGTCTGTTTGATATGCACTAAATGGAAGGGAGACCAATAAGTGTTCCATGGAAATTTGCAAAGAGTTTCTCAAGGCCAAGTTAAAATTTACTTATGCAGCAGATGCCCAAAGGGTTTTTTGATTTCAAGAGCTACCTGAGACAGGAACTGCTCTAAACCTTTTCAAATCAGGCACAAAACCCCCTTCCAATTACCTAATTTTACCACAACCATAGCAAAATAACTGCTTCTCTCTTTATTTGTAGTTAGCCTAACAATACTTCAGGGATTGTCTCTTTCTTGGGTTTCTGTTCAGGGTTTTTTTGTGCTATACTAAAACAAAAACCACGAACTCTATCTCGAGCTATTTGTGGAGTGTCCAGCTGTCTGGGATATAAAACTCCCAGAGGAAGAGGGGAACCTCCAAACAAACCAAATTCTTTGTATCTGACTCTTTTATCACTTGAGCCTAAAAAGTAAGTTCTGATAAGCGAGGACATGTTCACATACCAAGTGCTTTATTTAAAACATTTTCCCACTTAAACATGGCACTTCAGCATCTTGGGAAAAGCAGCAAATTGGATGGTTTTGATTATTATTTTTAATATATACTTTGGGTCTGGATAATAAAGGGATATTTCTTATCATAGGAAAGAGAGGATTTCTTTCTTTAATCTCCTCCTGTTGGAACAAGGCAATGTCACCCTAAAGCGTCAGGTGGAATTTATTTCACTGAGCTAACAACACTCATTTCCTTACCCTGTTGTTCCTTTAAAGCTTTGAGAGTCTACACACAGATGTCTCTGAGATGTAGTTCATTTTGAACACAAGGAGGGAAGACGGGGAATAGACAATCTTATCTCACCAGAAAATCTTCATAGAAGCACATGTCCCTAAAGAAGAAAGGCTCTATGCTTGTTATTTCATTCAATATTTCTTTTCAAGCATTTGAATAATGGGCTTTACAGAATATCTTTTTGATACTAACTGATCTTTATAACTAATAATACCCTCTTACTGGGCTTTGGTACTTACATCTAGAATCCACAAAGTGTCTTTTACAAATATTATATTACAAATAATAACCCTAGCTAATTATACATAGTAAATAACCTCACATTTCAAGCCTCCCCATATATCTCTTTGCTAAATAATAATCACAGCTTTAAGCTGTCTAAAATCATGGCATTAGAGTGGGGGATCTTTCTGGTAAAGGATCCCAAACTATCCAGGAATATCCCTTTTTATGAAAAGCACTGATTGAACCTTCCTGGCGTGGGCTTTTATGAGTTGGGATGTTGGTTCTCCCCTTTTCCAAGCCATGGGGCCACCACAGCCCAGCCCAGCCCCAGCAGGGTGGGACCCCCCAGACCCCAAATCTGCTGCCAGGAGCCTGGCATGGCGCAGCTGAGCCTGGGCAAGGCAGCAGGAGCTGCACAAACTCGGATCTCAGAGCTCCTCTTTCCTAATTAGGACTTGAAACAATAGGTGGGGAAAATTCAGGACCAACAGCTATTATGTATTAGCTTTCATTTCCGTGCATTGATTGAGCTTATGTTGTTTTATGTGTGCGATGAAAGGGCAAATCAAAACCCATTTCTCTTTTTTGTCAATTCTCTTTCTCTTTTTCAACTATTTATCTTCATATTGTATTGCAGCAACAGATGGCACATTAAAAATGAATTCACTTTTTGGGAACTGTATACTGCGCAGCTTATTCTTACCATCTAAAATGACAATGTAATTAAATTTCTTTTGGGAAGGTACCTATAAAATACAGTAACATAATGCCCACTTAAGGAACAAGACACTTTACAATAGAAGCACCTGGGAAAGAACACAAGTCTTCTGGGGAAGAACACAACTCTTCCTGGCAGAAAAACTCTTGGCATGGATGTTTTCATATGAATTGCTGACCCAGTTTAAAAAGTGTGTATATATATGTATAAAGATATAGATATATCACTCAGCTTATTTCCCTCTCTGGTTTTCATAGAGGAGTAAGTTACAAGTGTTTTCTACATTAATTTCTCCTGGCATGTTTACAAACAACTCATTGGATAATATTATTCTCTAAATAAATAGCTCTCAATAATAATAAATAACAAATAACATCATTGCTAGCAAGCACTGTACAGGTCAGTTCACATGCAATGCCATCAATGTACACTTAGCAGGGTACCTAGGAAAAATAACCTCCTAATCACGTGAAAAATTACATTTGCAGGCTCATAACATTTTAAACCCTACTCAGGGGGTCACATTTGAGGAGCAACAAGCCAGGAGAACACACAGGTGGGAAACTTTCCCTGCCAGCATTAACGTGCTTGCCACAAACAGAAAACAATAGGTTAAATTCCTTCAAAGCACAGTGCCTAATTTGGTGACAATTAATCAGCTCAAATAGGAGAATCATAGGAATATCAGCTTTATAGACCCAGAATAAACAGCAGCATGAAATACATTCCTTTCCCATGATCAGCAGCACCTAACAATTACAGTGATAGTCATTAGCAGGCTGTAGAAAAAAGGAAAGCAAGTGTGTAGGAGGAGGGACAGGTCACTCTGAAGCTGCCTTTTTATTAATCATCATTATAGGCAGGGAAAGAAGGAATATTAAGTTTCTGTTCCTATGAAATGTATTAGTCATTATTTTTTAAATTTGATTATCTATTTTCCAATCCTGAAATGTCTTTTGGATTCTTGAGTGAAAAATAAATAAACACCAAATATATTTTTAAAAACCCAAACAAAAACTGTTACGCACAAATCACAGAGAAACCAGCAATACGTGATGTGATAGTGTCTGATAAGTAATTTCTATCCCAGGACAAAGTTTCAGTTATGCCACCTTTATTTTCTTTGGTTTTCTACTGCAGCCCCACTTTGCTACATTAGCCTCTCTTTGGGGGAAAAAAAAAAAATCAATCTGGGAGAATTAACTTTTTAATAGAAAAAAAAAAGAAAAAAAAATCAAACATAATTGCATATTCACTTTTTCTTTAGGTCAATAATACCAAAACTAGACAGTACTTTTGGTATTTTCACCTACCTTAAAATATTCCATTTGATTGGACAGAGCTAATAATCTCTGGGAAAAGGGAATGGATAGCTTTCCCACCACTAAAGGGGTTAAAAAAATACAGAAAACCCTACAGATATACACACTCCTTGCTCTTTAAAATATTGCAATATGAGTCTGGGGGATTTTTTTGAAGTGCTGTTGTTGGAAATTTCCTGTGCCTACATGAAGGATGGTATTTAAACTGCTGTAACTTGGCCGAGTCAAAAGCAATTTCCAGGAGGACACTGAAAGGCAAATATATACATACAAGGGACAGGTCTGCTAACATGTTAAATAAACCACACTTACACACAGAACCTGACAGTTCCTTTCTCAAAATAAATACATTTGAAAGTAAATACATTGTCCTGTTGAGCCAGGCTGCATTTGGCATCTCTGCTTTCCCTCCTCCCACCCCCCAAGGATGTTTTTATCCCCTTGTTTGTCTGTCTCCCCTAATCAGGAGGCTGTTGTTGTACTGAGCAAGTCGAGTATTTAGTGGAAATCAAGATGGATTTAGTTTGGAATTAAGTAGATCCCCATGACAGGAAATATTAAGAGATGATGGATGTCTGACAAATATTTAAATTAAAAAACAAAAAAAAAAAAATCAACTTCCATTTCAGAAGGCAGTCTGCAAAGCTAGATTTATGGAACTGAACTTTAAACTTAAAGGAACATATTTTTCAAGGCTTTATGTATTAGCAACATTGCATTTAATTTAGAGATTAAATAAACACTAGTTTGAGGCAGTCCACCAGGGCTGAAATGCTTCATGGAGGCAGGCTCACAGTTTTGAGGCTATGAAATATGTCTCCTATTTTGACACTATTGTAATAGCATAGTTGCTCACTTTCCTTGTTTCCATGGGGTTTATGGTCCATAAAGTTTAATAACAATCTTAACAGCTGAACAGTGAGCACACATCTCTGGGAGGCTTGCTAAGAAACAGGATCTGAATTTTATCCGTGTAATTTTTAGTGGCAGCATATGTCCTTTCCTCACCACTGTCCACAAACAGCCACATCATTAAAGAAGGCACCAAACAACACTGACTCACCTCAGCAAAGAGGCCACACACCCTCATATCCTCCAGGAGCTGAGTGAACAGCACCCAAAACACTAGCTCAGATTACAAAATTGCTGAATTTCAGAAAAATTAAAGTCTACATCAATAGGTCCCATAGGAAAAATATCCAGGAGCACCCACAAAGAGCAGTGGCTTTCTCCCATCTGACCTGGTACCAAAATCCCCAAATGTCCTGGGTGCACATAGACCTTCTGCTCTAAGATGTGCACAGAGCTCCCTCCACTCCTCTTTCTCCACTCCTGCAAGATGAGGCAGGAAGGCTTCAGTTCCTCACAAAACTGGCCCCTAGGCTGTGTCTTGACTAACTGCTTTCCGTAAAAAGTGACTGAAAAGGGCCTTATTTTGGTGCACAGAGAGGAAGTGGCTCTCCCCAAAACAACATCCACACCTGTATGCATCTTTTCCAGAAAAGACAGGCCCACCTCTGGTTTTATCCTCTGAGGTAGCCCAGAACAGAGGGAAAAGGGCTAAACAAACCACAGGAGATTTTCTATCAGAGGGCAGGTTCCCAAAACTACTGCAACCTACCCCAAACCTCCATCTCACTCCAGCCTCTGACTGGCTTATCTTTGGAAACTCCTTTCTTTCCAGCTACCACCAAAAAAAACAACAACAAAAAAAAATAACCAGCTAGAAAAGCTGGCAAACCTGAAAGCCCCAAAACTAATGTGGGATTCACCTGCATCTCCCCAGGCATCAGGCTCAGGAGATGATCCAGGAGTTCTGGCTTTGCCTGGCTTTCACCTTGGCTCATTTGGGTTCTGGCCTGAGTGTAGGGATCTGCCTCAGGGACTGGGTTCTTTCCAGGGCAGGGAAAGCAGTGCCACTGATTTGTGATTTGGATCAGAAATTTAAATTTGCATCATCATCATCATCATCATCACCATCATCTTGTTAATGTTATTAATAATAATAATATCAGTCAAAAGTTAGCCTGAGATCTCTTTTATACAACCTGATGGAAAGTTTTAGGTGATACAAGCCACACTGATAGAAAGAGGAAATACTTTCTCCCCTGCAGCTTGTCTTTGACTGACTGGAGTCCCAAATGTTGAAGAACTGTGTTGATTCAAGCCAATCACAGATAAGGCCCTCTGTCTACTGATAATTCCACCTGTTCCACTATTTTCATGATTTTTAAGGGTTCTTTTGGAAAATAGAACTAAAAGGGAACATTCAACTTTCAAACCTGGATTTACATAACAATTTGTAAGGAGGAGCTCTGTACTAGAACAGAATATTAAATGATTTTCCCCTTTTTAAATAATTGAATAGATTTCAACTTGATTGTGTCTCTTTAACATTTCAGTAGATCTTTCTTTTTCAATGAATTTGACACATCAAGTAATATCACAGCAAATCTACCTAAAATATTTACAATTACTTGCAAGATATTTTCATATGAACCAGTAAATTGAAACTTCCTCTCAAAGGAGAGACATAAAAAAGTCATTTTTATGGTGGTTATTGTAATTTTAATAGGAAATTTCATAGGTAAACAGAAGTGCTTGATCTCCATTCACCACTGCGTAACAGGCTGTGCTGCATATCTAATGGAATCACATGGATTTGTGTACAAAATGAACAAGAATTATAAATGGCTCCTTCTGTGATTTAAACTCTACATGTTTACGTACCTCAGCTACAGTGCCTGAGAAGAAAACACAGCACACATTTGTATCACACAAGCAGGCAGCCCACCCCTCTGGGGAATAAAGCTTTAAGAAGAAAAGGTTCCAGTTTGGCGCTGAAGCAGCTGCTCGGCAGAAGGAGCTGTGCTCACATTTTCGGAGTAGCCTCCATCCAAGCTGCTCCACTGAAATGTGTGCAGGCTCAAAAAGATCTGAAATTTGTGTGAGCAAATGACACTTTCATGGCTGGAGTAGATTAATGGAGTAATAGATTTAAAGGCTAGAAGGGATCATTATGATCATCTACTATGACCTTCTGTTTAACAGAATTTAGCCAAGGGATTCCTGCATCCAGCCCATGGCTCATAACTTCTGGTTGAGCTACAACCAATATCTTTTAGAAAGACATTCAATCTTGATTTAAAGACTTCAAGTGATTGAGAAGTCACTACATTCCCTGGCAAGTTGTTACAGTGCTTAATTGCACTGTTTCTTTTTTCTTTTTTATAATTTTAAAACAATTCGTGCAGTTTCAGCCCAGCCACTTTACCTCTTCCTGCTAGATTAGAAGCCCTTTTCTAGCAGAAGTTTTCTCCAAGCAAGGAATATCTTCATCTTTTCCTCACAAAGACAGTGCTGCTTTATTCTTCTGCTATGGGATAAAAGTTCTCACCATTCTCACAGGTCTTTTCTGAAATCTCCAAACTCTTTACATGTGAACACCAACACTAGTACTTGTCAAATAAAGTTTAATTTATAGGGGCAATAACAGTAACAATAATACTGCAAGGATAAACTTGGAGAAGAAAACAAGCATGTAAGCCATTTGGTCTTTCTCTTTCTTACACATGCTCATGCAAATATCCTTTAGAGAAAAGGAAGGAATAAAAAAAATATCCAAATATGCTGAGTTTAGCCAGGCTGGAAGACATAAGGATAGTAAAACAGTTTAGCAGAGCACAGATCCTGGGGTTTTTTTGCCAAGTTATGTTTGAAGCAAGAATTCATGAGGCATAGGTACCCCCACAGTCCTCTCCATCATTCACCTGGCCTGGGTCCCAGGCATGTTCAAGGAGGTTTTTAGGTGCTATACCTGACCCAGGCATGCACAGGGGGCTAAAAGAGCAGGCTGCCAGCTCCAGAGCATCTGAAACTTTCTAACACTATGAGAATCCTCAGCTGCTAGTCAGGACAGCTTTATGGAAAGTGAGATGAGGTTCTGGCCCCAGCATTTAACTACGCTTGGCCGTAACTCAATTTCTCACAAATAGCAATTTTGGCATGTTCTGGCTCTCTTGCACAACTGTGATACATGCAGTGGGAATAATAAATTATCATGCTATTACATGACAACAGAAACCTCAGTGTGTTTGGTTCCATGTGCAGGAGTGAAAACGTGGGCTGTGATTTCATTGCACTTTCATTAGCTTGGAATCTCATATATTTACATTGTTTAGTAATGAACCACTGATCATGTGAGACTGAGAATTCATGGGGAAAGTGATTGCCCTTATAAAGAATTTTCTGAATGAGGGGTTTTTTGCTTTGAAGAGCCGGGATATTTGTTAGAATCCCTCTCCTACATTTCAGGCATACATTGCAATGACACAACAACCTGGGGTTTGGAGGAATGTCCACAAATTCTACTTCTGCTTTGGGTGTGACTACACACTTCTGAAAAACACAGCAAATGTACAATCCAAACACTGACATCTTTTTATAATTCATTAAAATCTACTGTTGGATTCCACCAGTGTTGTTAAGAAGAACAGCAAAACAAGAGGCAATTCAAAACAACCTCTTACCTTACTTAGTGGGGGGAAAAAGAAGCTATTTTCATTCTAAGAAGACAGTGGGTGGGAAAAGAGATTTCTGTTAGGGAAACAAGCAGTCACTTTCACTGAAAAGGAAATACTGAGTTGCTTTGTCCTAAAGTCTCTGTGGAGCAAAGCCTGATGGTTTAACCATGGCATATGGGTTGCAGCCCAAGAGAGCTAAAGAGAAAATTTGGAAGCTCGTGTCAAATTTTCTGCTCTCTATATAGCTTTGGCCTAGGCCTCAGCAGCAGTCTCCAGGGACAGAATGATGTACTGCAATATAACAAGCTGCCTGACATTTTGAAATGCCTTAACCCCCAGTTTTCCATCCACCTTTTAGCCCTTGCAGCAGCCTCCCTTCCCACACGGAGCTGCACAATGTACAGGGAGAGACTTCACTGCAAAGGAAAAAGTTGTCATGTCTTTGTCCTTGAGGGTTTTAATCAGCAGTGACTCCTGGCTTCGTTAATAACATTTTCAGTAATATAACAGGAAAGGCCAGTTATTGTACAGAAGGGGGGAATGTGCATGTCTAATGTCCCTCACTCAGGCACAGGCCATTCTCAGAAAAGTCTTGGGACTATTTTTGAGGTTTTTCCAAATCAGAATGCAGGATGGGGGGGCACAAAAAAAGGGAAAGCAGCATTTTCCTGTAAATGCAGGAATTTCAACCTCCTAATAAAACACAAAGCCTCCTGAATCCCTAACAATGGAAGCTCCAGAAGCACAAATGTGAATGTTGAAGCCAAACCGGTGCACACAAACAAGAAAAAATGTACTTTATGCTTCCAACAACTTTCAGATTTTTAACTGGCAGCTGGAGGTCAAACCCTTAAAAACAGTTCAATAATTATATATCCAAACCAAAATCTTCCTCCCCTCCTTGACATGGAAAAAGCTGCAGAACCAAAAGCATTATTAACTTTAAAAACTCTGCATTCTGTTACAGGCTTGGACTCCAATGGCCCAGCTCACAGGCTTCCTTTTTTCTAAAAAGTCAAAACATTGAGGGGTTGAATGGAGCTCCTCTCATACATTATCTCCCTAATGACTTTGACCTATTAATAAGTGGAATCTATCAAGTATACTCTCTCCTACAGTATTTTGTCAATCGTTATACGCCTCAATGGGGCCACCATTAAAAATCTGCCAATTAATTCAGTATTTAGGACACTGTTACTATGAAATATGCTATGTATCATGCTATTTCTCATTATAAATATAGAAATGCTGTAAATTACAAGGTGAGATTAGTATTTTCTGCAATAAGAAGTGACGCGTTTTAATGATAGTCATTATATATTTTGCCTTTTCTCTCCTTCAGTGGGGTTCTTTTATAGCTGAACCATTCCAAGGAACAACAATCTGAATGCCACAATGGATATATTAAAATATTATTTTAACATCCTAATTCTTATTTCCTGCCATTCTGTATTAAATCCTTTTTGCAGCAGGGTCTAAATATGTACACTAATTAATTTTTATTCTTCCAAGAAAGTTAACCAAATGGTTTTTCCCAAACTTTAAACAATGTCTTATTAAAAATAATATTTTTTTTTTAATTAGGCATCTTGCACTGCATGCATGTTTCCATACTATATCTGAATAAAATGCTTTTGCTGACCCAAAATAAAGCTCTTGCCCAAAAATGATTAATTGTGGCTTTCTGGTCAATCAAACCCTAAATAAAATGAAGGATGAGAATCTAATGTGGGTGAAAGTCTCTAATGGCATTTATTAATTAATTTATTTAATTTTGATTTCTTTAAAAAACCAATGTTTTGAGTAAAAATATTTTTTTTACTATCCCATGGATAAAAAAAGCCATAAAAAGTATTAGCATCAAGTTAGCATGATTGCAATGAATAATGTGAAAAGTGCCTCTAATAGAGTTGTAGCTGTGGTTTCATTTATTCTAGATGAAAAATGACATTTATCAAACATTTGATCTGATGGACTATATATTTATGGAGAAACAAAAGAGAAGAGATTAACTGGCACGAAAATCCATTTTGATTAGACTATTTAATGTTCTGTGTATGTGTTACAAATAACCCTCCTCCCAGGAGGATTCCTTTGAGCCAGATTTCTCCAGTTATTATTTTTATTTAGCACTGAGACCATATGACCTGGGAACAGAACCTTTTAAAACACTTGACAAAAATCAAAGGTATAAGAACTTTTATCTATACTCTTTCCTCTGCAAGGAAAATCTTATTGCTATATGGGATACGCTTGCTAAATTAAACTTCAATTGTTTTTCAACGGATTTTTTAATATTATCATTTTAAGATCTCCACTTGTACATTTCTCAATGATATTTCATTTGGAATTGCAAGCATTTATCTAGTTGAAGCATCTGTGTGTTTAACATATGGACTGGAAACTTTCCACCACAATGACTGTGTTCTGCCAAAAAAGCCAGCAAAAGAAAACGTTCTGATGTAAATATCAGCAGATATCCAAGTTCTTCACAGCTTTTGAATCTTTAACTATCCAGGCAAAGGAGAGCTCATTACTACTGCAGTTTTGTTGAAAACAAAACTAAAATAAGACAAAATAAAATAAAATAAAAATAGAAAACCAGCAAAAAAAGGCCCTGTATAGTGCAAATCCCCATTTTGGCAACCCAAAGAGGGAATATAAGCTTAAAGGCCTGAATTTAACAAACCTAATTATCAAGGCTTAATTAGTACCAAGGGTAAAGCTTCATGGAACACCTGCAGACTTAATTTATGTCCTGACAGAGAGGAACAAGTGTTAATGGGCTGTATTTATGTTAATACCTGAACCTTAGAGAGCCAGTGGGATAAAACAGACTATGCACCAGTTTTTTGTTTCAAGCTACAGAACAAACATAAAAGATTTTAATCTTAATATTAGTTTGCACATAAGTCCTTGGGGAAAGTATAGATCTATTTAAACTTTAAAATTGGAGATGCTGAACACTAAGGGGAAAAAAAATATAAAAAAAAAAAAAAAAGAGGAAAAAAAAAGTAAGTTAATTTAAAAAGTGGTGTCAGTGCAGAAAATCTCAAACCAAAAAGGGTCTGTGGCCATTTTCCAAGCATCCTATGAGCAGATACTGGGTTTTTTAAAACCTCTCACACCACACCACTGATGCTTTCTACAACATGAACATAGACTTCTTTTTCCATGTTTTTGATGCACAATACAAATCTTTTCTGTATTCAGAGGGAAGGCAAAAAGTGCAGTGCTGAGGGTATTGCCCCTGCCTGCTGGTACTTGGTGGGCACCATCTGAGCTGGCTTTGGGCACATTTTGAGAGCAGAGCCCTGTGGGGAATGGGGCCTCTGACAGTCCCCAGAGCTCTCAGAGCCTGGCTATAAATGGGCCATATGGTGCCACCAGTCCCAGCTCTCCCTGCGTGCCAGGAGAGTACAGAACATCCTAAATCCATGCTGTTCCTCTCCCTGTGTGCAGTGAGCTACCTTGGAGCTGGGGGGTTCAGGTGGGAATAAATAACCTGTGCTTTTCCCACTGAAGATGCAATTCTATTGCAGCAACACTGGCTCATCTTCACTTCTGGCACTGCAAGCATCCGGGCTGAGCTCAGGAAGATGATGCTCAGATGGCATTTTCTGCCCTGCAGTGCTCCTTTTGGGCCCTGGCCACTCTAGACCACTGAGAGTGTGGCCATCCCTCAGGGAACACAGCCTGGCTTCACATCCCATGCCTGGGGACACTGTGCCAGCAGGGCTGCCCAGCAGAAGGTCACTGAAAACATCCCCTTTTTTCTCTTGTAGCTAAAGGTTTGCCTCTGCCCAAAGGCCTAAAACAGTTTTCCTTTCTGTCATTTCCTGTAAGGACACCAGGCCCGAGTCTCTACAGCTGCCTAAGGGAGAGGTAACAGTATTTACAGGATGACCCACAGGAATTCAAGTGAATTTAAAGACATACATCTTGCTTGAACAGGAATGGGTAGATTGGTTAGTGCCTCCTCCTCCCCATGTTCTTCAGTGTAATGGCAAAAAAATTCTTTAAGGTTTTGTTATCTTTTTTCCTTCTTATTTTGTAATCCTCCTTAAAAATATTGACACTATTGCTTCCTCCCTTCCTGCTTTTTTTCCTGGCAGTGCCCACCCCCTGCCACAGGCCCATTTGGCACATTTCAGGGGTGTACAAACCATAAGCACTTTCCAT
This sequence comes from Melozone crissalis, assembly GCF_028551555.1. Lineage (NCBI taxonomy): Eukaryota > Metazoa > Chordata > Aves > Passeriformes > Passerellidae > Melozone > Melozone crissalis. Next base: position 5,988,194 of record NW_026535785.1, read on the forward strand.
GGCTCCACTGAAAATGTCCCTGAGGATGTTTGCACAGCTGTGGGAGCAGGGGAACATTGCAGGACCATGTTCTGGTGCTGTCAGCTGGGAGGAGCAGCAGACCCAGTGAAGCTGGGAGGGATTTGTGTTATCCTGTAGGAGACCCCATCACCCTGCATCCATCAGAGGCTCCTTCTGTGTGAGGATAAGTTTCCTGAGGCTGCACGAGGTGCAGCTTAGAGCAAAACCCACCCAGAACAGACTGGGCTGGCTCAGTGTCATTGTGGAGGGGACTTCTGCTCACAGTACTTAGATTTGGGGAGGCTTCTAAGGACAAAGAGGAGAAAGGCTTTTCCATCTCAGCTACAGCTTTCCAGTGGCGCAAAGCATCACACCAAACCTCAAGAAGAGCAAAGTCAGCCTCCATCTGCCTCCTGAGGATCATCCCCTGCCCCAGAAATGCCTGAAAGCCCTTGCACTATCTTGGAGGAGCCATGGCCAGTGGAGTGTTCTGCCAGCTTGGATCTCCAGGCCATGAGCTCCTTGTACCTCCCAAGCCAACCACCTGGTGTCCTCAACACCCTAAACTCTTGCACCTCAGAGTGCTGCTGGAAACATTTGCCCCATTTCCGAGTTTGGAAACAATTTCTGAAACACGACACAAGCACCTCACCAGCACCAGGAGTGAAACTCTGGTGTTGAGAGTCTTTGCTCTCTGTTTGTTACTCGCTCTCCCTGTGTGAAGAGGAAGAACACCAACACCTGCTTCTCAGGGCATTAGTTGTTTCCATAGAGGAGTGCAGTAAAAATAAAAATATTAATGGTAGCAGCAAACTGCTCTCTCTCTCTAAAGATTCAAGCTTTACAAAGGGTCACCTACCAGACCAATCCACAACTGAATTTTTGTTCAAAAACTATGCATTAAAAATAATAATAGACATTCTACAGCCTCCTTTTACTACTTCTATCAGTAGTACCACTTACATCTCTTTTAAGTCCATTTTTACCTCTGGCAAATTTATCAGGCCTTGAAATGTGGTTTTCCAAACTGGGCACTGCACATGAGCACCGATCTAATATTTGTGCTCATTGTGGAAAGAATTCAAGCAAAGCAAATTGATTTTTTTTTTTTTGGTGAGCAGCAATGACACCGACGCAAGGCACACATGAGTTCTCACGTATGTACATGTGAGATATGTGTGATCTGTGTGCAGATGTGTTCTGGTAAATCACCTCGGGCCCAGCGTTACGGGAAGAACCCGGCTGAAGCCGCGGCGTAGGATTGTGCAGCTCATGTGGGCTTTCGTTTTGGTCACGTAACCACGTTTCAGAACAAAATGCTCTCTCTGTATTCTGTAAAAAACTAGCTGGAGATAGACGATAAACGGAAATAACCCATTAATCAGATTGTCAATGAACATTCTGAGAATTAAAATACAAATCCTGGACAAATTTAGTCATCGATTTCGCAAAACACCTTTGGCATGGGAAGTCGGAGATCTTTTTGAGGTCTAAATGGTTGATTTCGTGAGTTTCTTAAAAGCAGAAACAACACTTGTCATACACAGTTTCAATCAGGCTTCTTGTTCTGTTTTCTAATTTCATTTCATCCCACTTTAACATGGCGTTCTCCACCTCCCTCAGATCTTCCCACAGAATCAGTCAGGCAGAAGAAACATTTGAGTAGCTTCTGCAAGTCTGATGGCTGAGCTGGTCACAGTGCTTGTCCTGGACCCATTAACCAATTTTTCAGCAAAAAAATAAGGACAATTTTCAATAGTTGTGTTTAACATTAATCCAAACTATATTATAGAAAGTTGTCCTCAAAACCATGTATTATCTGCTACCAGGTATGGTGAAGCCAAATAAGAATAGGAAAAAGGAAACCAAAACAGCTCCTAAGATTTTATTTTCCACTTGGGAAATTTTCACATCAGTGAAATGAACAGCCGTTTTGCTTCAGTAGGTGCATCTCTTTTGGGGTCATCTTTTGCTCAGCAGGAGTGGACAAGGATGAAATGGGATTTATGGGGCTTTTAATTTTTATCCTTTAGTGTTTCTATTTTCTTGTTCAAATATATTTTTATTTAATGTTTTGAAATATGGCTTCCCAGTTCAACCTCATTTTAGTTTCACAAAGTAAATGCAATTTATGTGTTGCAGTGAAAGAAAATACAAAAAGAAAGCATGAAAGTAGTAAAATTTTTCATATTTCAGACAGGAGCAAAATTTTTATCCAACCTGAAATATTTTCCATGCTTGCTTAAAAATCCATAAAATGAGCAATTGCTCATCAGCTTAAGAGTTATATATGTGAAATCTCCTGCACACGAGTCAGAGCCAACGCACGACTGAAGATTTCTAACCATTTGTTAAACTTCCCACTCTGCAAGTGCCAAAGGATTGAAGGGTAAAAATGAACGGGGGAAGACAAGGTTCCAAGTCACTAAACTGTAGAGATGTCAGATCTTTTCTGTAGGGTGATTGTGCAGTTGCACTGTAGTGAGGAGAAACCTCCACTGCCTTTACACCAACACAGGATGTTCGACTTGTAACAGAAATAAAACAGCAAAGAGAAGTGCAGATAAAGAGAAGAATAAGCAGCTCTACAAACAGACCACAAACTTTTATCCTGCTACTGTTGAGCTACATGAAACTGTGCATCAGCTGCTGATGTCACTCTGTCAAATAGTCTGTTGGCTTGGTATGCACTTTAGCAAACACGGCTGGAAGTTATTTTATGAATTAGAAACTTTAGCTACTGAGATAAACACACAGACAATGTCTTCCTGTGCACCCAGAACAGCTTAGTTAGACTGAAACGCTGACTAAACACATTCTGTCAGCACACAATAGTAGCTGAGTTTTTCATGTCTTCAAATGCAAACTCTTATCAAACATCATAAATACTACAAGGCAAATCAGATCCTTGTTGTTCCATTTATTTAACATCTGATAAAATCAGTGAAGTGATCAAACAGCAGGTTCCAGGAATCTTTTGGTTTTTGCAGTTTTTTGTTAATGGAGAGTTTAAACCTCCATTATTTAGTCTCTCTGCAATTACATAAATGTCATTTCAATCTTGCTAGAATTTAATATAAAACAGGCAAATACACAGTATTGCAGTCAGCCATGTCCTACAGGTACCATCCAGCAGTGATAGGCAAGGTCACAAAGTTAGACTTACACTTCCAAAACACTACCCAGCCCTTAAATAACCCTCACATCACCCCCTGCACCATTTGCTGTTCAGAGATGAGGAAAGCAAGGCACAGAAATGGACCAGAACTGCTGTGTAGGGATGCAGTAACCTGGAAAGATCGAAAGGTTGGAAGTTTCTGATTTCTCCACCTGACCACTGGTTTTTTTCTGCTGTGTTTGCCCTTAGTCCAATTGCTTATCATGAGGGACTCATTGATAAACTGCTCCTGTGCTCCTAAATTTTGGCAATTATGTTAAAACCTGCCATTTCAGAGTGAAAGTAAATTTCCACCAGAGATAAAATTATAAATCTCTAGACTTCATAACATCTTTACCCTTGTGACTTCCACATTTCCCCATGGAGAAGATGCAGGAGGGGCTGAAGCAGGGTAAGGGTGATAGACTGAAGGTTTCCATCAGTGAAAAGCCCCTTTCCTCTTCCCCTGGAGTCTGCAACACCTGGATTTTGGCTTGGAATTCTTTTTCTCAAATGCTGACTTAAATATTGAATTCACTTATTTTATCCCAAACCTTGTCAAAGGATTTTTTGTTAGAAAATGAGAAGTACTATTTTATAATTAATAAACATTTAATATATCTCTGTTACACCATTAAAATACTCTGCAAATAAATAAAATTTCTTTTTTTCTTAGCCCTTTCCCCATCCCTGATCTGTACTTGTTCATGGCATACACCAAGTCTTTACTGGTACTAACAAACTTCACTGACATGCAATTTATACAGCTGTAACAAACAACAGAAGAAAAATTTAGTGGCTTTATTCACTAAATTGCCAAAAGTGTAATTTTTTGAGTGTAAATATGTAAATCTGGGACAAATTTAAAATAAATTTGTAAATTATGAGTATTTTGGAAACAAAATAAAATTACAAAAAATAAGAGAAAAATGAAAGAGCAAAAGATAACAACACTGACTGTCTTTTTAAATTTCTACTATGTCCACATGTCAGTGCAGCTTTGCCAGCTTCCCACGGTAAGCAAGCAAAAGCCAAAAATCAGGAGCAAACATCTCCTCTCAGCTCCAGGCTCCATCCATGAACTTCCTGACTCTGTGAGTTTATGTCAATACCTTTCTAATAATTCTGATTTATATAAGCTAAGACCTTAAGGTTTAATAATATTTTCAAATGCGGGATTTTAACAATAATTATGTCACTAGAAATATCCCTTTATTTTCTAGATGTTTTAAGCTCTTTTTGCCTCTCAAAGTATACACATAGTGTCCTAAATTATGCTGCCTTAATCTAGAAAATGCTTACTAGTTTAGCCAAATATCAGGGGTTTTACACAGCAAGAAATAATGGTCATTAGTAAAAGAAGGGATCAAACTTTGATGAAAATCTCACACGTGGATGCCCTCCCTGTGCACACTGAGATTGCAGCTGATTGCAGCAACAGATGCACTGGACCTGCTTGGCACCCTCTCTAATATTACCAAGATTGCAATTATCATATTTCCTTTCTGCTCCTTGAAAAAATTAACACCCCATGCATCCCAGCTGCTTCCAAACACTCAACCCCAGAAAACAAAAATTTACACCAAGGAAGAGGACAGAAGGAAATTTTTTAACTCCTACATGACTGGGCATTAGGGAAGGAAATTACCACTCCCAACAAATCAACAGCCTGCTAAACACCACTTACACATCAGCACATTCCAGACTGTTTTCCTTTTATCTTCTTCATCTAACATAATATAAAAACCAAGGAAAAACATTTTTTTTTTCACTGCTTCAGCAGCAAAATGGAGCAGGAGCGTTACTGGTCTCATCAGCTTTCAGTTCCCCTTGCACATGAAATTTATATTTCTCAGTGTCAGTGTCCTTAGAAGAAGAGTGAGCACAGCATCAGGATCATTAGTCATCTTTCATGCTCTGGAGGTCCTTCTCGAGCAATTTAGTAAAGAACAATGCTGTGCAAAAGAGACAGGGTGGCTGCTAATGACAGGCAACAGTTCAATATTTTATGCCACCTTAAAAAAGTTTCAGTAACTGAAGGTGTTCTCACATTAATTCTTTGCATCAATTATTGACAGAGAATTTAATTTAAAGGCAACTAGTCAGTAACCTAGGGGTACTGTTTTAAATAATTTATAATTGCTGCATGGGTGTAATCATATTGCTATTGATTAAGATCCAGTCACTTCTACCAGTCCAGCATGTCTCATGCTAATTAATTTTAGTGATATCACCTTTTTAACTCTGTATTCCCTGGTAACAGGAACTCATTATTAAAAAATAATTTAATCAGGAGCAATCTTTTAAAGTTTATTTGATTAGTACTTGCTGGGCCATTGAAAAAGAGTATTTAAATGCAAGTAAAATTAGAAACTGAAGAAGGGTAAAGACAGACTGATAATTTCAAGAGAAAGGCAAGAATGCTTAAAAAAAACCCTAAGATTTTAATTAGATATGAGAAAGAAGATTAAGAGAGAGTTATCATCACTGCCCCTTGATCACCAAGTTGTTACATGCATTAACTCCCATTTAAATCAATAGGAATTTTGAAGATCAGGGCCTTTCCAGTGAATTGCAACTCTCAGTGTGGCCAGCCCAGGCTCTCCTAACAGCCCAATAAAACACAACATAACATTCCAAGAGTGGGAATTCCTTCTCAGTGGATCCCCTCCTTCTCTCATACCAGTCCCCAGCAGAGACTGATTCTTCCCTTCTCCCATCCACTATGGAAGATTCCAGTGTCTTCTGGAGACACTTGGACTTTTTCAGGCTGCCTCAAAGTTTAGCAAGTGCTTCCTCAAATGCACACAGCACTACCCCCATCAACCTTAAATCCCTTTTAAAAATTCCATACCAACAAAAGGAATATTCAGGCTGTTGGGGCTTGTTGAAACCCGCTGCCTGCCCTGATTTATCTGCCATGGTGTCCTTGTTTCTTTGGGCTCTCCTGTCCACTCAGTGCATTGGTGGTGTCCTGTCCTGCTCCTGGACTGTGAACTTCCAGCCAGGAGCTGCCTTTTTACCCCAGGTGTGCATTTCTGTGGTGCTCAACAAAGCAAAGGTGACCTGGCCCTTTGGTGCTGCAGGAACACAAGCAATAACAAAGCAGCAAAACCACCTCAGAGCATGTGAGGGCACATTTAGCTCTCCAAAACCTGCTGCAGACATCCCATTCAGGGACTTCAGTCAAATCCATTTGGCCCAGACAGCCCCTTTTTGATGTCACTAATGATGATAAATGCTTCCTGCACATAGAAGGCTTCATCCTCAAACAGCAATCCAAAAACACAGAGCCTTCAAGGGTGGAGTTTGAGCACCTGCTTGTGAAGCCTGGTGAAGAACTTCCAGGTTTTCCCATGATTGGAAAAACCCTACAGACAGTTTGTGACTGCATGGGAAGCACACAGTGAGAAGTCAATGCCAAGGGAAATAAAACCTTTCTGAATGCAGGCCTGTTGCAGTAATATAGAAAAATCATAAAGAAAAGCTTCATAAAATCAGGCCTGATCTATTCTATCAGTGGCCAGTCTGTCATTTCTTCTAAGGGAAATTAGCACTTTGCAAGTTCCCATGTGAAAGCACTCCTGGTGTGAGCAGTTCATTAACATAACAATCTATTCCTGGGTGAAAAACAACTAGCACCTGTACAAACTGTTTTTACACTGTTAGATGGAAAAATGAAAACTATCTCTCACAAACAACTTTTCCTCCATTTACAGACTGGGGATTGAGTGACCAACCAATACAGGGTAAGACCCTTTTACTAAACAATAAAGTAATTGGCAAGAAAGCTCCTGACCAATTGGAGTCACACATGGGGTCTGTAAAATTGTATAAAAACGAGGTATGTGAATAAAGGTAAGTAACGTAAATAAAGAACGGGCTTTTTCCACCTTGAAGAAAATGGAGCCTCATGTGATTTATTCCAATATAGGTATTTTCTCCAGCTAAAGGCAGTGGTAAGGATGCTACTGATTTCAACTAGAGCAGAACCTGAGAAAGTTTTCCTTAAACAGCACAGATGTTTGGAAGGAAAGTTAATACAAGGATAGAAGTCCATCATGGAAAGGAAGAAACTGGAACACAAGGAGGAGGTTGCAAGAGAAGCACTAAAGGGATCTATTCCTGATTTCTGTAACCTTTGCATGGAGATCAGGGTGCTGGCTGATAATTCCTCACATATATCCAATATCAGCAAGGACACAGGGCAGGGACTACAAAGACAATGAGTATAATCACATCTCCTGGAGTCAAAACATTTAGCCTAAAAGTAAAATGACAAACCCTGTAATTTGAACTTGACACATGCTAGAAACAAACATCCACCAACTAATGCCACAAAGGACATGCAATCTTTGTCCCTGAAGACACCATTATGTAAATTAAATTGAATCTAGTCCACTTTGAGGTTTGCAATCAAATGGGTATTTTTAATATCAATAAAAATTGAGCTTTCCCCAGAGAATCCAAATCAAGCTGCTTTTGCAGAACAAAAGGAAAATGGTGAAACATATATGCTTTTAAGATAACTCAATGAATGTAAAATTGTTAGCAAAACCAGTACATTCAAATCTACTATGACAAATAAACTATGAGGAAGAATAAACTGATCTGACATTTGTATTCTCTTAGAATAAAGAAATAAGAGAGTGTGGGGATACCTGGATACTGGGGGTCATAGCTGCAGGAGGCTCTGAACATCCTTCACACCCACTGCAGCCATCACTGACTTCACACCTTTGGGGGAAAAATACCCCAAAAATGCCAACAAGGATTGCCTATGATTTATTCTGTTCACATTGTAAGGAACAGGGATACAAGGGGGTGAAAGCTTCTCTTGTCTGCTGGAAATGATTTTCATATATAAAGTCATTTACATAAATCTACTATTACACACAAGTCCTAAATAAATGTAATATGCCATTAAAAATAAAGGAAGCATCAAAACAATAATTAGGCAAGTATTCTCTGTTTTCTAATAAGGATCAACCCCATTGCTAATCTACCTTGAATAATGGCTTTGGTAACAAAATTGCAACTGCAAAAGGTTGTGTTTGACAGTCACACCTGGTAGTATGAGACTACATTTCAAACACTTTTGGAAAAAAAAATACACTATTAAATTTACTGAATACCTTGGCTAGGGTTAAGTATTTTATGCAGGCATCAGCATCTTTAAGGAGTTCACCTTTTAAAAGGAGCAGGTTTTTTGTTGTAAATGGCACTGACACTACAACAAGAAAGTTCATTTCACAAAGATGATTCATTAAGAAATAAAATATTCATGGCTGACAGCTTGAAGGATCGCCATACAGTTTTATTCTAATGCACCTGTCCTCTTTGTCAAGTCCAATATGGGATGTCATGTCGCCAAAGTTTTATTTAGAAATTGTTTGTCAGAGTGAGCTTTCTAATGTGAATGAAAAATTCATTCCCTCATTAAGAAGATTTTCCATGAAATGTCTAGGATTTTCAATGAACACCAGGACATGAACCAATTACTGTTAAACACTTAAAGAGACAGTGTCCTAGCTCACTCAGCAAAACCCTTAATGCACAAGTCTATGGGAAGAACTCAATATCTATCAGCACAACACAAATGAAATATCAGTTTTATTTTGGTTTATGGGCTCCTTCCTGACTTCCATCTTCTTCCTTTTCTCTTTTTCTCTTTTTTTCTTTTTTTTTCAGGGACAAATGGAAAACCACGAAGTCTGAGAGTTCTTAGTCAAATGCACGTACTAGATGCCGAGAATTTGTATATGACTTGAAGGACAAAAGCATGGCATAAATTCACAGAGATTCTTATTAATTAGCTGAAAAGCTGTACAGGTAAAGCTGCCAACAACACTTATCTGTGTTTCTTTATTTGCTGAAGTCCTGTTCATTCCCTGCTTGCCTTTTCCTCAAAGTTTACCTGCCCCAGCTAAGACAGCACCTGTGCCAAGCCCTGAGCCTGGTGGATCACAGACCAACACACTGCAAAAGTTCTGCCAAATCTCTCCCTAAGGGGTAACTTTTCTTTATATCTCACAGGAAAATTAGTAATTTGAACGAGTAGATCTTTTCCTTTCTAATAGGAAAGTTAGTAGCAATCAAAAATCTTGTAAGTTTCTGATATTTAGATGAATCCTGTTTCTGGTGAGCAGGTATCTCCAAATAGTATCTATCACTCTGCTCCAGCCACCCAAGTCCCCCACTGGTAATGAATTAAAAAAAAAAAATGGAGGTTATACCTATTAGGGCTCAGTTTTAATCTGTATGTGTAGCTAACTTTCCCTTTCTTGCACCTTTGGGATTTTTTCCTATGAAATCTCTGATTTAGAAAGTTCAGGCCATAACTTTGTGCCGTGCTGCCCAGAATAACTTTCAGCAGGAAAATTATCAGGAGCTATCTGTACCCTTTTGAATTTGTAAGTTTTGTTCTAAACTACAGTAGGAGATATTCTAACAGATGAAGAAGCATTTTCTTAGCAAATCAATATTAATTTATCTAATTGTTATGGTCTCAAGAGCCATAAGAGCTAAGCTGAGAGGAAAGTGTTTATTCTGAGCAAAAGTTATTCAAATATTTATAAGACTAGATAATTTAGAAAAGAAAATACATATGGCAGAAGATTGTGCCATATTTTTTTAGCCATCCTTTCACTTATTAAAGACAAAAAGTCTAAATGGGCAGATAATGGGCAGATCCTTAATTTCCTCATGCAATTTTCAGCTGAAATTCAAAGTTCAGTCTGGTTTTTGTGTCCTGAAGGAGTGATGCAGCTGGAGCTGTAGAAATATGTCCTTATAGGATTGGGGAGCTGTTATTCTTCCTTGACTAAAATTTTTCGAGATGTTATGGAAATCTTCCTATCAATACCATACATTTATATATATGCACATAGTATGTTTATATGCTATATATATGTACATCAATTTATATTCCATAACACAATTCCATAAATAAAAAGCCAGTTTCTTTAAGAGCACTATCTAAGCCTAAGCACACTGAAGGCAGCTGTTCTGACCTTTCTGCCATGTGATAACACTGATAGGAACCAATCATCCTTGCGTGCCCCAGCTCATACAGTCCATTCTCTACCTCACATAGGTGAATAATTAAAAGCAAAAGCCAGAGGAAATTGTTAATCATTTTGTCAACTGCAAAGGTCACCCAATTGTGCATCACAATGACATAATCAGAAATGCAAGGCATTATTATTACAAACATGGAGAAAAGGAGCTGAGACTCAGCTCCAAAACTCGGCTTGAAAATCCCTTGCTCATAATTTTATTTTCAAGACATACTTAGAAACTGCAACTATTTTAGTCCTTGCAATCTGATAGTATTTTTCTCTTGAAGTAAGAATAGAACATGCCTTTCAGCTACCATTCCTTTTTAAACACTGATTGTACTATAAGGTACAATAAATTATTGCAATAACCTTTCACCCCGCTAGACCTAAGTTCAAATATAACGGATGTCAGACAGAAAACCAGTTTGTTATTTTAAGCTTAATCACATCAGACACCTAAATTCTCACAGGCAGCCCGGCTGAGGTGCTCTGCATTTGGCAGGCTGGTTTTCCTCATTTGCTCCCCCAAATTCCACCCACAAATCACAGTTAAGGAACTCCATCCCTGATTTAGGAGCACACATCAGATGTGAAACTCTACCCGTGTGAGTGGTCCACCAAAACCAAGGGGGATTTGCAGGCATGTAAATGTGTGTGTCTGCTGAAATCTTGGCAGAACATTCAGTGCTGCTGATCAGGAAAGGGTTATAGGAACCAGAACACAACAAAACTTTCTGCAGAAGGAAGCAGCTTGCCTGCTAACGCAAGGTTTTGAAAATGTACTGGTTTTTTAAAGGGCAAATTAGGAGTTCTGGGGCTCTCAGAACTAGCAAACACAGAAAATCAATTAAACTAACATGTGAAGCTTAAATATATCACATTGTAAACTCATATTTTATGCCTCCACTTTAAGTGCACTTAGATGATCTCCTGGAGGAATTCAAAAAGTGTTATCTTATTTTGTGCCCAAAACCAGAAAAAGAGCTCCACTGGGCTTGCCAGGCTGTTAAAATTAAAATAGCTGTTTGAGCACAGCATAATACATGAGACGTTTAAGGCATTTTCCCCTAGAATTTTGGTTTATCTTCTTTAGTTAATTTTCTGAGATAAAATCCAGTTATAAATAACCTGGAGGCATTCTCAGTCTGCTGCTTGTGGGATGGCAAATCTTTAATAGCCAGAAATTCTGCCTCTTAGAGATCTCTTGAGGGAATAATAGTACTTTGAAAATTATCCAAAGGAAAATAAGCAAAAAGCATTATAAAAATTATAAAAACCTGTAATTATGCAGGAAGTTATACTATATTTATAAGCTAATAATGAACTATCACCCATAGGCTTTTTCCCTCCTTTTTAAATACAAACATAAAAATATTCATTGACTATATTCAATTCAAACTGCTGATTTTCACCAGAATTGATTATGTAAGTACATACTAAAAAAATTTCTGCAGGATAAGCCCCAACAGACATGTGCCAGACCAATAAAAAGAAATAAAACCTAGCAATTAAAACAGATGTGGCTGAAGAGTTGAAGCAGAACTGCCCAGAACTTTTAATTTTCAGTACTCTAGAATCAAGGAAAGAGTTATACCCTGACAGCATGTAAAACAACTGAAATATGAAATTAATACTTTCTCTAAACCAAAGACTACAATAACAATATCCTGGCTGTCATCCACTGACTATGTCTATAATTACCACAGTGCCTACGACTAGAAAAGTAGGAGGCAATTCAAAACAAAAATTGAGTCTGTCAGACCAGACGCTGTAGGATTTATTCTTGTCAAAGATCTGTAGGCCACAAATCATAATTGAAGTTCAAGCAGTTTTAAAAAAAGACAGAATTTGTGGAATATAAGAGCAGTCTTTCTTTCTTTCTTTTTTTTTTTTTTTAAGGTCTAAAACTGCTATAGAAATCTGCAAGTCAATCACCTTGTCAACATTAGCAAGGAAAACAGTAGAAAGCCATTCTGACAGGCAAGGTAGAAAGGAACACATATTTGTAACATAATAGAAAGTAAATGGTGGAGATTTAGAAAAGGAAAAAAAAAAATCTGCCCAACTATTCTCCTTGACTTTTCTGAGGTTACAGAGGGTGATGATAGCAGTGCAAATGGCATAATTTATTTGGATTTTTAGAGTGCTGGCAATGAAATTTAATGTATGAAAGGTAAGAGCTATTAGGACGGACAAATGACCTAAATTTGAGTATCAAGAGAGAAAAGAAAAAGAAATGAGGAGTGGCTTGAAAGGGGGAATTACCCACACCAGCAAAACCCAAATCTAATATTTTGCAGGTAATGTTAATTTGCCATGCTACTTTTAACTCCATATAAGTTATTAGACCAGTGAAAAATAAAGAACTTTAAATTAGAAATAAGCAAAGAAAGCATTTCCTTATAGGGAGAATAATAGAAGTCTAGAAAGACTGGCTAAGGAGCTTTGTTGTCACTGTACAAAAGGACAAGCCCCAGAATTTACTGTGTACATCACATTCTGAAAGTGGTACAAATCCTGATGATTTTGGTCCTGTTTTCTTCACCCATCCTGCCCAATTTAAAATGAAAAAAAAGGAGTTGCTTGGGTTTTTTCAAATGCAATTGCACTTTCTCCTGCTTAAAATAAAATGTAGTGAAAGAATACTTTATCTTTGATGGACAGTTTTAGAGATACCTTAAAAACTCCACTGAAGACATCAGATGTGACAGAGTTTCTAGTGCCACAGAATGCTGAGATTTCAGAATACTGATGTACATTTACTTTTCATCGATATTAAGCTCTTATCTATTAACTTAGTTCTACACTCTGGAACTCAAAGAGTTGGAAAAGCTTTTGTTTAAACTTCTTTCTCCCCAGGATTTTCAAAATTTCAGTGTAAGCTGTCTGCAGGTCTTTTTTTGTGCACAGAGCAGCGTGGTGAGCCTTTAAGCAACAGTTCAGAAACTCTCCCAAATATTCATTAGCTATTGCTCACACAAAACTCAGATGAAGCATTTCCACTACATTTTTCAATTATTCACAATCTGCAACATTAGCTAAAATTGGTCCTAGGAAATCCATTGCCAGCAATGTGTGTATTTTTGTGTATGTGCATGACAGAGACACATTTTTATGCTGATCTCTCCAAGATCACACTGCAGACATTATGACCTCTCCCTTGGACAATAAAACAAACATGCTTATTCTATGAAAATATAGAAAATTCCTAGCTACCAAAATCAGCCCAGCTTGGAATGATTCAGTCAACAGGGGGAGAAGTTTCTGTGAATGCTGGGACTGTGCTTTGGAGATATGAAATCTGGCCTGCCTATCTCCGAGTTCTCCTTTACCTCCTTAACAACTTTAGATGCATAAATAAAATCTAGGCCATTCCATTTATATCTTTAACTTCAAACCAGGCATGAGAGAAAGCATTTTGCTGAATGTCAAACTCACGCAAACATTATGCATTAAAAATGTAGTTGCAAGACCATTTTTGAGGTTTCAGTTCCATTAATCACATTGCCTCTAGTGGGGATCACTGGATTTCACTCTAAACAATTTGTGTCCATGCAGCATCATCTGCAGTGCAAAAGACTTTCCACTTTTTCTCCTCTTTCCTCACCAATATTGGAAAAAAGAGTAGCTATTCACACTATCAAGGATGAAAGCTGCCTGGGAAGATTTGCAGAAAGATCTCATGATGCTCAGCAACCAGGCAACAAAATGGCAGATGAAATTAAAAGCAGATGAATGATGCACACGGGGGAAAAAAATTGCAATGCTACATGTCTGTATCAAACTTAGAATGCAAGAGCAAGATCTTGGGGATGTACCACAGTGATATGAAAACATCAGCTCAATATTCATTGCAATTAAAAAAGAAATAGGAAGCTGAGATTTATTAGGAAAGAAGTAGAGAATAAAAGGAAAGACACAATTTTGCCAGTGTATAAATGGAAGATTGTCTGCAGCTTGGAACAGTGTGAGAAGTTCTGGTTCCTTCACCTTAAAAAACTATCCCAGCAGTGGAGAGCTACAAAAAAGTCTAAAGAAATAATTATTATTGCTATGGAATAACTTCTGTACACAATAAACTTCTGCATCTTCTTCACAGGGCAGCTGAGCAGGGATGTAGTCATGGCCTCAGGACTGTGAGCAGCTTGAAGGGGGAACAGGGACAGAACCTCACTCAGACAGGAGCTGGAGGCAGCTTCCAAGCTCAAAACAAGTCAAAGAATTCTGAATTTTTCATGCAATATGAAGTTAGGTGTTAAATCCCTACCACAAAACACTGTGGATGCTAGAAGTTTACAAGGCAAAAATTAACAGAATTATGTTACGCATTAGAGGCTGGGAGATTTTGGGTTTGGGGAAAAATTCTTTCCTGTTTGCTGCCTCTTTCCATGGCTTCTGCTCTTCCCATTTCTCAGAGCAAGTGCACTCAGATGGTTTGAAATTTGATCTATCCCTGTATGGGCATTTTTTTCTGAAAAACTGCCACACATGAAATGCTTCACCAAAAGAAAAGGGGAAGGATTGGATTGAAAGGTAGGTGAGAACCAAAACAATAATCATCCTGAGGAAAGAATGGAGATTGTGGACTGATGGCAACATTGACCTGGGGGATCACTTCCATCTTGCCTTTCTTATGCAATTTTTACAGCTCTGAACACAGATCATTGCAAATGGAAACCCCTTCCAGATCCATTTTTCTCTTTTCTTTTAGCAAATGTGGGTTCGGCTGTTGCAGGGGTCAATGCAGCAACACTCCATGCTCAAAATGCACTCTCTTGATTGACAAATACAGTACAGTTAGAATTTTAGCCAAAAAAAACAAAACAGATACTGCTATCTATGCCAGTCTTCCTCAGTGGAAACTCCTTTATTTCAGAACAGCCATCCTGGGGGTGGCCTCTTGTCCCTTCCTTTTACACAGAACTACACCATTGCCACCAGAGCAGGGTACAGAGCCAAAACTATCTCCCACAGGAAAAAGCACTAGGGAGATGTAGTTAACAGGTGAACCCCTCAGTTTAACAACAAACACTCTCTTGGAAAGGCAGACAAACACAAAAACCCATCCCAGAAATATATTTCTTTGGGGATTTTGGTTTTGCTGTTGATCTTCCCATTCCCCTCAGTTAAAATCACCTTAGAGTGGATATATCCCAGTCCTCTTTTTTCATTTCTAATTCCCCTTGTCATTCTTTAAAGAAAAATCTTTCAGAAAAAAAAAATAAAGGAAGAAAAATAGAAAAGGAGAACTCTTCCCTTCTTGAAAGGATTTTAAACCTGTGTTTGAACTGACTTTCAAAAAAGAGAGGCTTTAGTTATCCTCTGATACCAGGTCTGGTTGAACAGCATTCAATACCATTCAGCACCATATTTTTCTGAAGATTGTGTCTTGGTTTACTGCCAATGTCCTTGATCAGAGCACAGAAGCATTTACTTAGGAAAATAACATTAAATGGCAGCCCATGGCAACAATAACAGCTCCACTGCCGGAATACACTCGCAGAGGATGCATGGGTGGCTCGATGGCCCTGAACACTTAAGTACATTTTTTTCCTTTCAATTCCCTCTGGTACATTAATTTTTATTGATAGCTTATAGCTATGGCAAGTGGTCCTGGTTTTACTAACTTGCAGGACTGAAGAATATCACTCATGTGGAAAAAAAAATCCCAACATAACAACAAGCTTCTTGGCCACCAGGCTGTGTGTTTGCATTTTTGAACCACAAGCCTTTATTAAATTGGAAACCCAATGGCTCTTCCCTGCCTATTTTGTCTGCTCATACATTCATTTATTTTAAAGATTAAAAAACCATAATTTCTCTAATTTCACAGAATTATTTGCTGGTTTGCACTGCAGACCTGGGTACAAAGAGTAGTGGATTTGGGAAATGCACATTTTCTCCTTTCTCTATGTTTTCTTAGCAGGCTGGCTGAATCCTAAGAAAAATTATGCGATACATAATGTTACATGGAAATGTAAACTTCAACAAGTTGCAGGGAGAAAGTAAGCAAGCACCACTTCATAACAAAGAAATCTGATACTGCCAAATGTTGTTTCCTTTTCCCTGCCTGTGTCTTTGGATATATCACATAGAGGTATCTGTGTCCAGTTTTATCTTAAAACCATGATCCATTAAAATGAAGTAGAAAAAAACCCCAAATTCTCTGTTCTTTTGCATTAAATAACTAAAAATAATAAATTAAAATAATAAATTATATATTACAATAATAATTTATATAATAATAAAAAAGAACATAATTAAATAGCTAAATAATTAAAGACCAGGGGAAAAAGGTTACAACATCCAAGTGCAGAGAGTTCTCAGTGACAATGGTCTGTAATCTTGTGTTTCTAGAGCCCATTCTGGAGGTTATCCCCTGAATCCTGATGTTAATGGATTATGCTAAGGTTTGTTTGTTTTTTCCCACTGAAATCTTAAGGGCACTTTATGTTAATCCAGAATGAATCCAATTTATGCTATTTCTATATATGTGACATAAAAATGACCTTGCATTGTTACACAGCAGCACAGCTGCACATCAGCAGCCAGAAATCTGGAACACGTGGAAACTGCTGAGTCAAGCCTTTACAAGTAACACTCACATTAGTAATGCTAATGATACTTGAAAATAAGTGTTAAAAAATATCAGTGCATTACAGCTCTCCCATCACAAACCCCAGAGCTCTTTTAAAATGAGTGTTCTTTCACTGAACATGGAAGCAGCTCTGTCCTCATGTTTGGTTTATCTTTCACTGCTCACTGAAACATCACCACAAACTCTGGTTAAACCTGCACAGGCACAAAGGAAAGAGCAGAGCACAAAACAGCCACAGAATCATTAAGGCTGGAAAAGACCTCCAAGGGTGATCAAGCCCAAGTTTTGATCTAATACTATATTGAGAAGTGTCACACCTACTCTTTTTTTAATATTCTCAGTTATCCCATGGCTCCAAGAGCCCTGGAATGTGTGTTTGGCAGCTGTAGAGACTGACTTCCCAAGCTGTGCTCCCAGCACTTCTCACTTTTTGCACTACTTTATACAATGAAATACCACTGGTCATGATCTAAAAGGCAGAAAATAAAATTTAGATGGAAAATGGGGCTCATCTTCACTCCTAAAAAATAATGGGAGTTTGGATCAGACTGTTAATGATTAGACAAATAAAAATTTCTTCACAGGCACCTCTTGTCCAATTTAACAATGATTACAGTGTTACATGTTAATTACCTGAACTGTTCTCTATTTTAGGGCATCTGTTGTGGGTAGAACTGGGAAAGAGCCTCGTATTGGGATCACACTGAGTCCAACATCAGGACATCTGCCAAGGTAAAGGCTTTTTAGAAAATGAGAGATATAAGCTCTTTTAATTTGATAATGCATCTAATTTTTATACTCCCATCTTTGTTTTGCCTTTTTCCCACATTTGAATACTCAGAAAGGATGTAATGAAACCTGACTAATCAGCATTTTCAGAGATGAATCTGATCTCCAGGAGCTCTTTGGGAAAAATGATTGAGGCACAGGGGTTTTCTAGTTCTGATTAGGAATCTGCAATCAAAAATTATGTTTACATAAAGAAACTTAAATATTATCAACAGCATTTAGCGCTGCAGAATTGGCACTAATGATAAAAATTAAGTACTGGTGAATCACATTTTAAAATTCTCACACTTGAAACAACAACAACAATTTTCCCTTTTAAACACAAGAGCTGTGACTTCCTGATGAAAGTCCCAGAGGTATTTTCTTCTTCTCTGGAAGGCAAATTTCCCTCTAATTAATTAGGGTGAGGGACTGAGGCACAGCGAAAGGATGAAGCAGAACCTGACTGCTCTCTGCAGCTCTGGCTGTACTTAATAAACTGCAGAGAGAAATTTCCTTTGCAAAGGTGTTTTGCTGGGGTTTGAGCACATTTTACGAAGTGGGGCTCCAGTCCTTTTCTCAGTGAAGCCAGAGCAGCACAGGCTCTCTACAGGCTGGCTCCATACTGGCCAGACCCACTTGTCTTGGCTCAGAGTGACTGTCCTGAGAAAGGGCTCAGGATCCCTTTTACTGCTTGCATTGAAACAAAATATTGATTGGGACTGCTTTTTAATATGCTTCCTAAATTAATGTTTCTTTCTTTTCCTTCAAGGATTCCCAGCAGCTGAATTTTAGAAGCAGCTCATCAGCTCTGAAAACATTCCAGTCTCTGTGTGACATTTCATATTCATGTGAAAAGAGAAATACATTCGAACTGAATTGAGAAACATCTTTTAGAACAGTGAGAGATAAAGAGGGAAGAGAGAGATTGTTCTACAATCATATAAAAAGATCTTGGCAAACGATTCTGCTGTACTGAGATTGAATAAGGGATACAGCAGATATTTTGTCATTTGTTCCCTGGGTTTTTGACTGGCTGGAGCAGTGAGGGAAGCGTTATCACAAACATCTCTGAATTGCTACAGGAAATTTTATTGTCTGCCAGATTCACAAATTGAAATCGATCTTCTTTCTACCACTACCAGTTTTGCCAAAGTTTCTGCAAAGTAGACACAACAAAATATGGTAGCTTTCCAGGTGACTTCTGATTAAATTCATATCATTCGTCTTGAAACAAAAGTTTTTTTTCTTTTTTTTATCTGACTGCAACATATAATTTTAGTCAGCTAACACTAAATTAGACACCCACTCAGATTTATTATGATAAGAACATTCAGTAAGCTAATTTCAAGATGATGACTCCTATAAATTCTTATAATTTATTATTTAGTACTTTGGTTTTTAATCATTAAGTACGTGAAGACTTTGTAGGTCAAACCTGTATTAATGAAGACAGTAATCTATTTTTCAAACTCTCTGCTTCTCACCCACCTTTCAAATTGTAAATTAACAGAAATATCATTAAACATATGTAGAAGAACAAAGGGAAAAATTGGGAGTATTTGCAGCACCATTTAACTAACTATTTCTGAGACCGTGTCTATTAAATCCACTTCCTCACAATTTTTGCAATTCTTACCAAAGGGAATGCTGAAATCAAACAAAACAAAAGATAGTCCTTAAATGAGCAATTTTAATAATCAGAACAGCAAAAATGAATGGAAATTATGCAAAGATAAGCACTAAAGTTTTCATTAGATTGTTACATTAGCACAAACGGGGTCATTTAGAAGAACTTTCTCTTGCTGGCCACAGGTTTCTGAAACTTAAATATTAACCATATGAATTTTTTAATAAGCAAGTAAAGATATCAGAGGGGAGCTGCTCTTTCACTCAGCCCATGCTCAGCACAGGCTGATGGCTCCTCTGTCTGGGAGGGACTGGAGGGAGCTCTGCTAGTTGACTATTTGAAATTCCCATTCTGGTTTTACAGATGCTGGTCCTCAGCACATATTGACCTTTTACTTATTTTGCTACATCTGTTTGTTTTTACATCTAATGTTTCATTGTCCTCCATTCTCTGGTGCCTTCATTCCCCATGGGACATTTAATCCTTACAACAACACTGGACATTCTTTTCAGAAATGCATCAGGACTTTGAAAATCTGAATATATCACCCACAGTACAGCACATTAAACTACTCAAGAATGCTGTAAATCAGTTGAAATGTATTTTTAGGAAGAGCTCCTATAACTATTTCAGATCTCACACGCATGCATTTATCTTCCATTTGCTGTTGCAAACTTAGTGACTCATTTGTTACTGGGAATAATAGTTGTGTCATTTCTCCATGCAATTAATAAAGCTTTGTGCCATGGGTACCTAGTAAATGAAATTCACAACAGGAAACAAAGCCCTGCAGCAAACTGCATTGCTAGAGAAGCACCAGGTTACAATGATTCACTGGTCCTTGCCCCTTTTAACCTTCCAGCACAGGAGCAAATATTTCTGGGAAATATTTAGTATTGTGCCTGCATGAATAAACAACATTACAAATAACTTTAGTCAGACTGTGGACAGGCTTCTCTACTGTCAAAAATATATTTGGGTTTGATGGGAATCATGTGAAGAAGAGCCTCGCCTTCAATCAGATGTATGGAAAAGAACATGGAGGAATCTCAAAATAGGACAAAGGATTTAAAGAATTTAATCCTTCAGGCCATAGAATAAACCACTGGTGATGTTCATATTGGAACTAGAACTAGGGCAACAGACATTTCCTTGGTCCTCCAGTATTTTCACAATATAAGCTCTGCCAAAAATGATTGTGTCTGGAGAGTGGGTTGGGGGCCACAGGGGACAGGAAGGAAGAGGGGAAAGAAAGGAAGGAACTGGGTTTGCTTTTGGCCAGAAAAACAAAGAAAGGAATGGAAAACTGCAAGTCAGCATCTCTGTAAGTGTCCTAGACTGAAGAGGGGTAAATGAGCCACAGTCCAAAGGGAGGTGAGGCCATGGCACGGGTCACAAGGAAATCTAAGAAAGCATATGTTAGTGCAACCCCTGAGCACCCAAAAACTAGGGTTTTCAACATTTGGATACTAATATTTTACACTTGGTGGGTCCCTAATTCTTTTACATCCAATAAAAACCAACATCATTAATTTACAAATCTTCAACAAGAATTTTAGCAACAAAATGGTGTAGATGGCTAAACTCATGGAACTGGACTTCGGTGTGATTTCTCAAATCTATTTTTTGAGCCATGTGGGAAGCCTTTGCCTTCTCTTTGTCTTAGGTTTCCAATATAAGCATTCATGACACAAAGAGAGAAAAATTCCAGTAAACAACATTCATCTGCATCCCTGCCTGGAGAAATCACTTCCAGGGAGCTCCATCACAAAGGCCAATTTGTTCTTGGCTTCTGCAACTGGGAGGATTCGTGTCATAGGATTTTTAATGATGCTCTAATACTCCAAAATGCAAGTTTTGAGATGATGGAGGCCAACTTCTTTTGTTTTTGCTGAGAATAAAACTGCTCACAGAGTGGCTGGTTTTGGGCTGCAGACCCTTCCTGCTGTGGTCTAGACCAAAACCAACAAATCTTTTTACAAAGGCCACTGCACAGCTGTGAAATGATAACTCTCAGGCACTGTGGATTTGGGTCATATTTGACCTAATGCTCTAGAAGTGAAAGTCTCCTTAATCCCATTACTGACGCTCGGACTCATCCAGCTCTTGATTCTAAAAATGTCTGCTAAACTCCTTTAAAAGTTACGTTTTAATCTGAGAATATTAATTACATTTAAAATTATGACTCCCCCATGATTTATAACTCCACAGAAAATAATGCATTTTCATGTGTGGTTTTGCAATTTTCACTTCTATATACCTATCATTTTCCATTGTTTATTTTCCTTGATTGATGGTAGGGCTTTGGAGGTTTCCCATTATGAGCCTTATAATTATCACTGGTAATAGAGAAGCTCTTCCTATTATATTCACTGAGACTGCCCAAATTATTCATTGTAGACCATTGGTACAGGACTACAAGGAAATAAGAATTTATTTCCAGTCTCAGGCATATGCTAGATAAGAGGATGTATTTATTTCTCCATGTTTCAAAAGGATTAAGGTTTGAAAAAATAAATATCACTTAGCTTGTCAGCATGCAGAACATTATGGTGCTGAGTTTAAAGTCCCTTTCCTGGGTTAAGTACGACAAATCTAAAAACGGGAGGGGGGAAATCTCAACTATATCCTTACTCAGCTAAATAAATGAATACTATAAATTTTAGCTGTTAAGCAGGTTTGCAGAACAGACTGCACAAAACTGTATCTTGGCTTTAACAGTATAATGTGCTTATTTAGAGAAATGCTACAAAATTCCAGAAGTCCTTGACCCTTGGCTATACCAAGAGCTCACTGAATACATCATCTGGGTTTTGCTTAATTACACATAATTAGGAAATGCAATTATGCTTTCAGTGTTACTCTGCCATTAGGAAGGAGTGTAGTGGACAGCAATAACATCAATAGGATATAGGTCTTGAAATGAAAAAAAATTACAGTCAACCTATACAACCAGACAAAACACAGGAAGACTGTTAAACCTTAACGTTAAAAAAAAAAAAAAAAAAGCATTTTGCTCTTGGCAATAGAAAAATACATGTTTTAGAGGCATTTTTCCAGTCTTTTTGTTCAGAGCATCATTTAATGATATGCTCATTTGCATCAACAATCTGAGTGTCACCATTTTTTTTCTCAATTACTTTGATATGCTAACTTTCTAACATATTTATGACCTTTTATCATTATTTCATATGCTAAACTTCATCCAGGCCACAGATTATAGAATTACTTTAATTATGCCTTCTCTAAAAATTTAAACATTTACTCTGTGTGCTCCTCCCTGTGCAAGTGGTGCTCAGGCACCATGATTAGGAATGCTGCCTGCAATAAGCTCATTCCCAAAGCAAAATTTACATGGCTTGGTAACGTGGGAAGGCAGCTATTTCACGCCTTGATGACTGCCCACCAAAGAAAACAGAGAGAGGATGAATGTAAGTTGACAAAACAGATATAAGGAAAAGAGATCTGATCATCTCCTACATCACACTTCTGCTGCTTTTGTTTATCATGCTTTAACTGCCCATTATAGCAACCAGCTATAATAAAATAATACACTCCATTAAATAGATGCGTTACTTGTAATGTTTGTTCAGTGCTGAGGGATATTTCACCAAAGCAGAAATTAATAATGTGGCATGTAGCCTTTCACTGGGCTTTGCCCTCCAAAGCTCCCTGGAAAGACAAGGGTGAGGTCAGCTGCACTCAGCCCTGAGGGGCGGTGCTGGTTCAAAGCAAGGCAGAATTGTCCTCTCAGAGTGTGCTCCCAGTCTGCCAGGGACTCCTTTTCTGTCCCTTTGGAGAGCTCTCCTGTAGGAGCATCAAGGGGTAGGAAGGTCGGGATGGATGGAGACGAGAGATCCCTGAACCCAGGGCTGGAACTTGGGGTTTATTGCAAAGGGCCTGGGTGCAGGGCCCTGCTCGGATTTGGGGTTTATTGCAAAGGGCCTGGATGCAGGGGCCTTTTGGAACTTGGGGTTTATTGCAAAGGGCCTGGATGCAGGGCCCTGCTCGGATTTGGGGTTTATTGCAAAGGGCCTGGATGCAGGGGCCTTTTGGAACTTGGGGTTTATTGCAAAGGGCCTGGGTGCAGGGCCCTGCTCGGATTTGGGGTTTATTGCAAAGGGCCTGGATGCAGGGGCCTTTTGGAACTTGGGGTTTATTGCAAAGGGCCTGGGTGCAGGGCCCTGCTGGGAGCTGCCAGCCACAGCTTGGAGCAGGCCTAAGAGAAGAGAGGGGGTGAGAGGGTGAGAGAGTGAGAGGGTAAGAGAGTAAGGGAGTAAAAAAGGGTAAGAGAGCAAGGTTCCTGTTAGAATACAATAAATCTTCTTCTGTGTTGAATATTCTAATTCTCACCAATCTAGTACAATATACAAATCCTATAGCATTACATACAGCCTATAAGAATCATTACATGACCGTATTGTGTTACACTTTAAACCCTAAAAATTCCTCTTTGGACCCCTTCTGCCAAGCTGCAGGGTCTGCTCTGACCCTTGGGCCTGTCTGCAAGCAGAGGGTGTTGTTCCATCAAAAGGGGATTACCTTCAGTCAGGCCACACCATTGTTTTCCAGTTGTTCAGTAACTGAGGTATCTCAAACCTTGCTTTCATTTCAATCTCACTTACAGTTTCTATATTCTCAAAATCTTTTGCCAGACAATCACATTTATAAGGCTTTCTTGTTTCATCTTCGCTAACACTCTCCAAATGAAGTTCCATCTTGCAGGTCAAACTCAGACAAAAGTGACTCTGCCAAATGGAGCCCTTTTGAGGGGACAGAAACCCAGGGCACAGAGGATGCCCTGAGCCACTGGGCCGTCACTGGGGCCAGCCCTTGGGGTCACCAGCAGGATGTGAGAACTCACTGTCCCATCCTTCTGCCCCCCAAAGCAGCCCCACACCCAGAGGCTGCAGTGGGACAGCACAGAAATGCATCTCTCAGGGTGTGAATTCCACATGCTCCCCAGAGGCACCCCATGCCTCTTGCCCTTGGCACAGCCACCCTGGCAAGCTGGAGGTGAAGCTGCCACTTAAGGTCAGCAGCATTTTTTAGTTATCTTTGCTTTAATCCCAAGAGCATCCGAAAATCGCAACAATTCTGTGGTAGTATTTCAATTAATATTTACAGTCTGTTTCAGTATGTGGAGTAAAGTCTTAAATACTACAGCAGCAGGCTGATTTTAGGGTTTTTTAAGGATATAACACTCCACAAATGTTATTGGGTTCTGTTATTAAAATATTTAACAGTGGCTGTGCCTTAAATACCAGAAGCAGTTTGAACTGGATATGCTCCCATCTTTCCCTTAGTGTTCAGCTCTGCTGCCATGAACTCTTAAAACCATGTTTTGTTCCACAAGTAACTGCAAGAGCTAAGGAGGTGTGTGAAATAAAATCCTCTGTATAAAGTGCCTTTCAGAATTCTTTTGAAACATGCAGCAATCAGGCATCACATTTATAAAATAAATGTAATATACACTAGATGTAATCTAGGCTATTTTTATCTGCAATATATATCTCACTATCTAATATAAACTACTTACATGTTATCAGATATAATTACTGAATATATTTACTATTTGGAAAAGAGTGTAGCAAAAGATAGAGAATGAAGATAAAATGTAAGGGAATGCAAGTAATTCATTACTTTAATTGCTTCAAGAAGCTGTGATGATGTTATTCTGCTATTAAAATAAGCTCCTTAATTAATCAGCCAAACCTACTGACAAGAATCCTTAAACCCATTTTTATCAACAGCAATATATCTGACGAACATATTTTTTGGAAATACAGGAAATGTATGATAATTAATTGTAATAAATTTATTTACAAACTGCACAGCATTCAGGATATGACTCAAATGGATGTGAAAACAAGGAAGACATCAAAAACCACTTCTTTTATTTCCCCATCATACTCCAGCTTTCTACACTGGACAAGATTTTAGATTTTAACAAACTGTACAACAAGATGTTTGGGGTTTAGTCTGCAAAGCTGTTCCACTGACACCGCTACACTTGTTTTTATAATGGGTCCTATACTTTCCTTCTAAAAAGTTTATATAAATAATAAAAAAACAAAACCACTTTCAGATTATGAAAGGATTGTTCTAAGTACAAAGTGTTGTCTGCTACTCACTCAGCAGACCTCTATTAAACCCCCACAATTTGGCTTCAGAAATAAGTGGAGGAAAACCTTGCTGCACCTCCAAAGTGTTCAGCTTTGAGCTGTGCCAGAGACCTTTGAACAAGCTTTATAAATGACATCCATATTTGTCCATTTTTTGACTTAAATTGCTTTTGGTTCACCTGCATGCAGCACTGAATTGCCTTGATGCAATGTCATATGGAATGACATAAAACACAGAAAAAAGCAAGTTGCTGGCTAGGATTAGGAAAGAAAGGAGTCACGGCCCTCGTTCACTTCAGTAAGTGTTGGAGAAAATGAAAATGAAACTTCTGTTAAGAGGTAATCTCTTCAAAGCTCGATAAGAGCAGGTGACATTTTACAAGTCTCAAGTTTTTCATGTTATATTTAGCAGGTACAATGAAACAATTTACATAGAGCCCAAGACTGCTCGTGTTCCTTTTCTCTTTTTCAGAGTAAAGGGACACATTCTGCAATTCACTGGGTTCTCAGCATGCAAGCTGAGGTTTAAATTCAGTTTCACTCCCAGGCAGGGAATCTCCCTCACCATTGTTCACCTACAGCAAAGGCAAAGGTGAATCCCAGAATTTGGGAGGAATGTTTTCACCTGCCCCAATTCTCTTCCTATCAGCAGCTTCCTGAACTATTCTTCCTCCACAACTAAATCACTTCTCCCACTACACCCCAGGTATTTAAATGTTGTGGAGAAATTATTCTCAGAGATTAATAACTTTTGTAAGAACAATCTCTGATCTATATGGCATCCATCTTTCCAAATACTCTATAAAAAAACCACAAGGCAACTGAAAATACAGTGTAGTTTTCTGCATATATTTTGATAAGCTCAGATAGGAACATGTTTGTGATTCTGAGACTTGAAGGACCTTTTAAGAGCACCTGTAAGATGGATGTTTACTGTTTGCACGGACCTAATTGTGGTAGTTCACATCTTTCTTGTTTTATGCACCCAAAACCAGCCATTAGTCCATTCATTGCAATAGAAGGAGCACCCACAACCTAGGCAATTTTAAAAGCAGGATAAAAATGTCTTGTTACACACAAAAACATCTATTTCCATGAACTCATGGAAGGTTTTATAATTTTTAATCATCAATAAAATATTCAAACATTCAATTGGTAATTATTATTGCAGTTAAAAATCCTTTGGAATAACACTAAATTATATTATATAGAATGTATATTAAAGATGGATCTAGCTAATAATTTAGAAGAATTTCACAACATGCATTCTTTCACAGATAACCTCAAATTACTCGGAAATTGCTGTAATTCTCACATGATTATCACATAGTGATAGTATTTATAGTAAGATAAAAGCAAGGAAATTGAGCTGGCATAAGCTTACAAGCAAACATCACTTCTTTATTTGTTTAAATATCTATTTAATTGTCTGTGGCTTCCTAAAGCCTTAAAAACATCCCCTGATTGCCAAGACTGGTATAGGCAGGTGAGGTTAAGACTTGTAAGAGTGGAATCCAGGTTGGGGTCAAGCATTTTTAAAAGTACAGAAGCTGAATTCTGTAAATGATGCTGAGAAAGAAATGCAAAACTGGAACCTTGACCTCTTCCTCATTACCACCAATAGTGATCATATCCAGAGTGCAGCAGGATTAAAGGAAGGAAATGTTTTCAAGATTAAAAGAGTTTCATTAAAATAGTGCAGCTCACTGTTTGGATTTCTTTTTTCTAGGAGTAAAAAGAATTTGATATCATTCTCACATTTCAGTGTGTATTTTTCAAATCAGCCTAAGCAAGAATTCACACAAGTTCCATTATGAGTGGAGTACACAGCAGTTATCAGCTGCTCTGGAAAGTTTGCCCTCTGCTTTCTACAAAG
Source organism: Melozone crissalis (assembly GCF_028551555.1). Classification (NCBI taxonomy): domain Eukaryota; kingdom Metazoa; phylum Chordata; class Aves; order Passeriformes; family Passerellidae; genus Melozone; species Melozone crissalis. The sequence goes on from NW_026535785.1 coordinate 6,015,409, forward strand.
TCAATATGAGGTTAACAGGAGAAGGAGAATATTTTTATTTTCCAACAATAAGGGCCACCATTCAGTGCCCCTACAAGGGTGACTCTGAGCTGCAAAACTGCATTTTTAATAAATGCATATACTTATATTATATTATTATTGTAATGGCAAGAGGCTTGTTAAAGGAGATAGAACATTTCTGAAAATTTGAGTAAACACAAATGGAAATGAATGTTCATAAGCTGGCAATTCCTTTTGTCAGTTTTTACAGTTATGCTAATATTAAAATAGACAGCCTGACTTCACTTGAATTAAGACTGATACCTGTAAGAAATTCAAGAATAAAAAAAAATTAAACACTACAATGGAATGTATTGTACCTTTACATACTGCACACAATGAAATATGGATAATTTATTTTGGAGCTTAATATCTTCAGTAGAACTACTGATTTGCAGGAGTCAATAAATATCCTTAGTCTGATATTTAAGATGGCAATGTCTTCAACACCTAATAAGAGTTTTATCAAAGAAAAGTATATTAAATTTATGTATTAAATGAATGTCTCAAGGAGAGACAAGCAGTTCAGATTTGATCACACATGTTTTATTAGGTAGAGCCCCAGCTTTGTACATCTGCACATTCAGCAGCAGGATTGAGCTGCTGCTCTGAATGGAAACCTAGCGAAGCCTTTGCTTTGTTTCTGTGCAAATCTTTTATATTGATATTCTATTTCTGAGACAATGAGTAGCAGTTTTTAGTGATGAAACCCTATCTCCTGTGGCTGAGTTGGCAAGCTGGGTGTGCAGGAAGGGAAGCAGGCAATGGGAAGTTGTGCAGCTTTCAGCAAGAGGTGTTTAATTCACAGCAGAAACTCCCCAGGTACTGCCACAGGTCCCATGCCTGAAGTGAGACCTGTGTGAGTGAATGCAAACTGGGAACCAAGCAGTGACACACTGATTTGTGCCTAGAAAAACAAGAAATATTAAATGGAGATTTCTTTCTGAAAGCCTGACTGTTGCAAGTGGAACATTTGTGAAAACTCTGGTCACACGAAGTTCATCCACTAGTCTCAGCTGCCCAGACAATAGGAGTTCAGAAACCAGCCTCAACTCGAACAAAAGCAATGGGATTTTGCCTATCTGTGGCCGTGCTCTCTTTTTTCCCTGTGGTAAGCATATGGTTGCATTCAAACTCAGGACATTTTTGTCCCAGCTATGTCACAGATTTCAGGAATGGCTTTGCATAAGTCACTTGGCCTTTGTTCAGTTTGCAGGCTGCAGAAAAAGCCAGGCTACTGCATTTTTCTCTTTTTGCAGCAGGGAAATACAATACTCAGATGAGCGTAATAATTTATGTATCAAGCAGATGTGCAAAAGACAAGATCACAACCTTTACATCCAAACCCTGTTCCACTAATAGTACTAACATCCAATCTAACATCCTTGCTTCAGTACAGTGATACATTTGTTTGCAATGATTGTTACATTGCTTTTGATTAATAATTAAAGAAAGATGCCTAACCCAGGAGGAAATCTTAGGGAATGACAGAAACATCCATTTATGATGGCAAGGAGGTAAAGTAGTACAGCAGTCCCAAGAGAGCAGCCACAGCTCAGATGTTACCTCCAATACATGCTGATGCCATCCTGCACTGTCAAATAAAACTGAACAGCACAATAGAGATATGTGACCAAAACTGTCAGCACCAATAGGTACTGCAGAAATTGTGTTAGGAAAATGGATGTACTAAGATTCAATTTTTGGATTGTATAAAGGTTTAATTTGGTGACCTTGTAGGTCTTCTTGTAGAACAAGGGAGAGACCCCACAGTATGTAAAGAAAAATAAAAGAATAATCCATTTTTTGGCAATGCATATTTATCTCTGTATTTGCAATCCAGCTGACTGAGGTTAAAAACCAGCCTGTACAACATGATGCCTTTGTTCCAGTCATCCCTCCTCCAGGATCACTGCTTGGGATTCCTCTGCACTCAGTCTGGGGGGGCAGAAAGGGAAACTCTTATTTAGAATTTTATGATAATGACAATGCCAATAAATCTGTGGACACCAACACATTTCCCTGCACAAAGACACATTAAAAACTGGACAACCAAGTCCACAGATAAAATAAATGCAAAGGTAATTTCAATGTGATTTTACTCTGAACCTTTGGGCATTTTTGTGCTTCACTTGAGCCATGTGTGCAGGTTCTGGAGATGTTCCTGCTGAGGCTGCAGGTACAGCTTTATCTGGGCAAAGATTAAAGTTACCACCCTCCACTTCTCATGAACCATGGACAGCCTCCAGTTGCCCATCACTGCCTTCCTGCCTTTTCCCAGCAGCACAGGCAGCCACCCCCAGAAAAGTCAGCAATAAAGAATTACCCAATTCCTATTGGTCTTTTGGGTTAGCACAGATTTAGCCTTGGTGCATCATAGGGTTCAAGCCTCCCAGGAGGGAGCAGAGCAGGAGAAAGGGGGCATTTGAGAGGGAGAGAGGGTTGTACTCTCGATCCTGGATCAGTCAGCCCACAGCCTTCAAGGACACTGACGTTACAGCAAGGAAAACTTTAAACCTTTCTAAGCACATTCATCACACAGGTAGGCTGCGTTTTCCAATCTGGTGTGATATACAACCTAGGATTAATCAGCATGCATTGGAAACAAACAAAAAAATCAACACATCAAAATTATTCCAGCCACCTGCACAATATCTCTTGATTGTCAAAATTCATCTCCAGGCTGACAAATGGTAGCAAGATTTCAAATTAGAAAAATCATGCTGTTGATGGACTTAACTCATGCTGTCTGTTGTGGACTGCTGTTGCCTTTTTACAAGGCCACTTAAGCAACAAAGTGATAATACAGTGAAGAAGAGCCAAATTTATCACATTTCACCACAGCCCTCCACACTGTAGAGAACATAATCCAGCAGGCTCGAGTGATCTTTCCATGCCTGCACTGCTCCAGCTCTCCTGCAGGTTTTGCCAATGACTTTCAGGGGGAAGAAGAGGCTCCCTCTTCCCCTCCCACCCCATGAACACTGCACATGTGGCAGCATAAGAAATGCACTGGGGAATTAAAAGTCACCAAGACTGCAGAGGTGAACCTGAAGGCAGCTTTTGGCTCAGGAAGGGGAATTTAGGTTATTTATTTATTTATTTGCAAGGATAGTGATGGAAGACCCAGAGGGCGGCTGCTCATTCCCCTCTCCTATGCTCTGCTGGCTCCAAACAGCAAACAGGAGCACACAGGCTCTGCCCTCTGCACAAGCCTGCTGTGCACACACCTTTGGAGGAAGGACAGACAGTCTGGAAGCCGCCTTTGAAAAACACATCCCATGGAATGTGTGCCCCACCTGACAGGGCACTGAGTCCTTGTTGACTTAAGGAGTTACTGCAATTTACAGCTGCGCTCTGCCATATATTCACCCACCTCTGAGTCCATGAAATGCATTATTACTGGATAAACTTATGATGGAGTGGGTTCAAATCACAGTATATTTGTGAAGAGTTGTTATTGCCACAGCCTTAATGACAATCACCATGGCTGGCTGTAATTATCTGTGCACACCAAGGAGAAAGGTGGCAGGGAGGAACTAGGAGAGATGACAAATAAAGCTCACAACAGCAGTAAATATCCCATGCTGGTGTTACACAGAAAGGCCAAACAAAAGGCTGGTCAGCATTTGGTCATGTTTCATTTACTTACTTTTAAAACTACTATAAAATTATTTTTTAAATTGCTACAAGTGAAAGGATGAAACTTCATGTGTGACTTGTGACTTTTAGCCTAGGAATAAAGCTCTGCAAAATGTCATTAACATGAACTGGAATGGAACTGTCCTGGGATCCTTTCTGTTTAGTGATGTTGGCTATGTTTTGTTTCTGAGTGAAAAAACCACCAGTGCTTTTGGAACAATGTGTTTTAGAAGGAGGTGGAATGGAGGTCAAATTTAAACAAAAAAAGAATACATGAGCATTAAGAATGCAAGCCTGTATTTAGAAGCTGCAAACAGTGCAGTTTGCAATTCCGTACATTTATTTGATTTTTAATATTTTTATAATCAAAAATTATTAAAGCTGGCTACTGTGTAATGCATGCCCTGTTCTTCTAATATATTTATACAAAATCTGCACTTATTTATATAAACAGCATTGAGACCATATGACAGAACCTGCTTGGGACCTCATAATTCTTTATTGGCTCCTTGGTTATTAATATTTTCATATTCATGGATATTTTCAACCCTTTACAGAATTACAACATTAATAGAGAAATAAAGTCTACACATATAATACTTAAATTCTGACTTATAATGGGTAAACCCAAAGCGCTTCAAAGTCATTCCTATGTGTCTCAATTTTCTGAGCCATCTGCAGCCTATTTATTTAAGTTTAACCTCCCAGGGCCCTGACAATGACTAAGCACAATAGGGACACTTAAGAAGGGCATAGGGAGAAAATTAACTCTGATTTTGCTTATTTTTGTTGGTTGAAGGCAGAACTGTCACCTTATTTTAATGCATTCTTATTCCCTACCTCACAATTCAGATAGAATGAAGATATAATAACGTGATAATCGAGTGCCTTCACAGAGCCCACCAGTGCATTACAACTCCAACATGCAGAATGCAAACATCTGCTGGCATCATTAAACCATTTCTATACTCTACATACCCAGACTTGACCCTGTGACCATTTCTACCATTAGATTTGAATGACCTCAGCAAAAGAGCTGAAAGGCCAGAGTATTAATTCACAGAACCACAAGCTCAATTTAAGATTTAATTTGAGATAACTAAGAGCAGCTGAAGGTGTATTCAAACTTATAAGTGCAGAATAAAAGATCTTACCCTGTTTTTCAAGTTAAATATAAATTCAATTATTTTTAACAGATTTATTCACAACTTTACAAACAAGGCCAGGGTTCTCTTAGCATACTTCCAGCTTAATATCTGGCAATATGATGCTTCTGTTTAGCAATTTTTTTTCTAATTTATGAATGTCTTTCCTACAGGGATTTTTCTGCATTCTGATTATATCCCTAAGGGGAAAATGCTTCATTTATGAGCTATTCCCACCATACAGCTTTGAAACGCTCACTTTTATTCCAACTTAAATTAGCTAAAAGCCTTTTTGCTCAATCAAGATGTCTTTACATCTGAAATCTTAACGTGACAATTAAAATATCTGAAAAGTCTTCTATACAGTGCATCACAAATGATAGTTTCAGAGATCTGTCCCCATCTGGCTCTTTGGTAGGTTTTACAGAGCAGGCTGTACAGACAAGTTATGCAGGTACAATGCACACATTTTATGCACATTACCACATCCACAAAACTTCTTAAATGAGAGGCACAGAGCAGAGCTGTGTGCCCAGATCTGTTGGTGCAGCTTCACATCACCCCCTCCCTAACCCTGACACATCTCCTGGAGACCCATCCTGACATCCTAATCCTAAATCTGTTCCGTCCATCTGCTTTTTTCCAGGTTTTAATGACCCTGTTTGCTCCATCAGCTCTCCCTGGAGGTGCAGGGATCACACAGGAATCAGCTCCTGGCTGTGGGATGAGCACAGCAGCCACCACTGCTGGAGGGGACACCATGGGGACAGCACAGCGTCCATTCCCACTGGGACAGGGGAACAGGCAGGGGCCAGGAGCCCTCCCCTGCTCAGGGATAACCCCACAGCCACTGAACAGACACACACACCTCCCACCAGCACACCTGGCTCCGCTCAGCAGCTCTGGCAGGACTCTGCCCCAGCACAATGCAAGATGAACATTCCATCCTTCAGTGCTTTGCCACCAGCCTGCCATCCCTGAGTTCGCAATGGAAAAATACTTCATAAAATATTGGATCACATCTTTACTTATTTAATAACTAAAAGCAGCTACAGAAATGATATAGATATGTTTACACGGACCTCAGAGTTAATTTTACATCATATTTTAAGATCACTGCTGTTAAGCCAAGTATTTTGCAGATGAGCAACTGCAAAGGGTGATGAGCTTCACTTACACCTGGCTTTAGTCTAGGACACAACAGAACATTAACATCCCTAATGTACATTAAGAGATTTGAAGTTACCTATGGAAAAATCAGGCATTATGCTGGAGTGAGAGGGAATATCCATAAAAATCACAGTGACTTTTCAGTTCTGTGTGAGAATGTTTTCTAAGTGATTAGGCCATGGTACACATGGAGTAAAAATGCAGCTCAAATCCCAGCTCACCAAGGTGAGTGTAACACAGATCTGTTCAATGCAGAAATACTGCTCAGATTTTTCAGACAAAGAGCATCCCCTTGCCTGAACCCCATCACCAAGATGTAAGGGGTCAGGCACTCTGCTTGCTTACCTGAGGGGAAAACAAAAACAGGCATGCAGATCCATTCAGCACAATATCATACGTGGCATATCCTACTTTTTCTTTTCCCATGTCTTCTCCCTTACACCCCTCCCTGCTTTTGAAGAAAAACATTTATCACTTTGCTCCTAGGTGCAAAAAGTGACTGTGGCTAGGTAGGGCAGGTTAAAATTTTCTCTGACTCCTCAGCACATTTATCATGCAGGCTGTCTGCCTGCCGAGGAAACCTTTTCACCTCGGGCTTATTGTGAAGACATACCCCATGAGAAAGGAATAAGGTGAAAAATGATGATGTCACTAGGTTGTTGCAAGGTTAGCACACCCTTAAATGGAGTAATGGTAAATGAAGCAGCTGCTCAGCTCCCTACATATATATGACATTCATCCTCCCATCCTATAAATGCGCAGGACTCGGTAAGGACTGAGCATAAACTACTTGTTGACATAATTAGTGCTGGCTCAAGGGATCTTTCTAATAGCCAAGTTGGCTGCATTTTGCAAGCTTTCATTGGCAAAACTCAAGTAAACTTCAGCCAAGTTCTGTATCTATTTTGTTTGTGTCTTATGCGTTTCCCAACTTGGAAAAAGGAGCCAAAATATTCTGGTAGCATTTCAGTTTTGTGGTAGTTGGTATTTTAAGATGTTACTGGCTTTTAAAATATACAAATGTTCGGGGGGAAGTGTAACTGTCTAGGATGAGATAGAGATTATAAACTCATGAGAAAAATATAAGAATAAGATTAATTAATGAGTCTTGGCTTGCTGCTGTTTTAACAGCAGACTTTCTGCATAAGCACTGCAGAAGGCTTTGAATCTCTTGTCCCCTGAGTTTTCCTATATCCAGAGAGAGACAAAATTTTCCCAAATAAAAGTAAGGAAGTTAAATAAACCACTTTTTATATAATTTCTTCTTTACATTCATTAAATATTGAAAAAAAAATTGTAACCAATTTGACTTCTGCGGTTTTATATAATTTTGTTTGGATCATGGGACAATGAATGCTTATTTGCCCTCTGTGCAAAGTTTGTTCTAGTTTGACAGAATTCTTCAGTCCAGAACTTTTATTATGGGAAATAATTTATGCAAGAAGGACTTTTTTTTTCCCCTCCATTTCTTCACATTACTTCAAGTCTGCTCTACTTTGAAAACAGTTCTTAAATGTCTTGGTAAGCAAAATTAGATAATGTAGTTTCATAGTGCAATTTTAATTTAAAGGGACGGAAATCAGTTAGCTGTGCAATTACTCAAACTGCAATGCACATTCTCTAACATTGCTTGGTGACAATAATCCACCCTTGGGTCATATTCAATTGTTTCCCTTTTATCAGTGACATAATGGGGGATTCTATTCCTCACAGTAGTTCATAATGGTTTTACTAAACACTCTTACAACTGTTGCAAATATTAACACATTCCACTCAGCAGAGAAAAGGCCTGTGTGTAATCAAAGATAATTTTTTTTCTTTTTTTATTTTTAACTAGATAAACATTTTCACCCTATTGTGTATAAGACACAAACCAAACCCAGAGAAACCTTCAAGGTGGAAAAATCTAAATATCCCAGTTTTACTCCCAGTTTTCTGCTGTTATTTTGACAATGGCAACACTAATGAGATCTTTGTAAGATCTCATTTTCCACTTTCTTATCCCTGCCACAGATCTGCCCCTAAATGCTGCTGAAAAGACACCTGACATAAACCCTGGCTCAAGCCCATGATGTACAGAAACACTGCACAGATAAAGCAAACAGCAGGGAAAAACACTTAATGTAGGCAACAAGAAACTTTGTATAACCCAGGTACAGCACATACCTTAATTATGTATTTGCATATGTAATAAATGCATTTTCCTATGCAAAATATTGTGTACATGTGTATAATTATGTACATATTTTCAGGATTTGCATGAGAAAAGACCAGATTTCAGTGTTATGTCAACATTAAACTCTTCTATAAAATGTGTGCTTCAGCATCTGCCTTGTGATTAGTAACAGGCAAATACATTTGAAGTGTTTTTCTGTTGGATGACCAGAACTATTTTGAAAATAGTCCTTTTGGTATTACATTCAACTGCACTGTCCCATGACTTCTGCACTGCATTTGTCTCGGGCATTGTAACTGTGGAAATGAAGCAGATGCAGAACTCAGCCTGCTGCTGTGAAACCCTGGAAAAGGATGGAATGTTTTGTGTTCCATTTGCCATCAGCAACCCCAAAACTCTGATTTCTGCCTTAGAAATAATACATTATTTTCATACAGGTCTATCAATTTTCCTCCCCCATCCACAGTATTATGCACTGACCAAACACAACATGCATTAATACCTTCTGATAAAAGAATCACCCAATAAAAATCAGGTGATAACATTAATGCCATCATTAGCAGCAGACCTTTACTGAGACAAGAGAACCAAGTGTATGGCATCTCTCAGGGAGAACAGCAAATAGTTACATTCTTGAGATAGCATACAATTTTCTGGCTTGTTTAATAAACTTTGAACTTCATTTCAGGCAGGACATGACAAATGCCCAAGAGAAGAATGTGTGGATTCACTTTCACAGAAATTTCTTTCTAAGCAACGAGAAAAATTAATGAAATAAATAAAATACTGTAAGATAAAATACAAGTAAGAGGATGTTGAATTGAATCAACAGATTGCCTGAGCAGAACTCCTTCCATCCCAGCAAGCAGTCCATGGAAGTATTATTTAAAGTAAGGGATGTGCAGGTCCCAGAGATCAAACAGATGCCAGCAGGAGGTAAATCATACAGTTAAATCATACTTACACCCCACACCACTATTTCTGTTGCATTTAGTGTTTCCTATCAAGAAAGGCAGGATGTGAAAAAAAAATCCTCCTGAGGGCTAAAAGCTGCTTTTGTTTTCCTACGATTTAGAAACTCTCGTCACAGTCTTCTGGGATTGTCACAGCTTTGTGTGCACTGACTGCTCTGATGTAAATATAAATTGCATTTTTCACCTGTGCTTTGCTCTAATTCCTATTTGACTCCATGCAACAGGAAAACTCTGCTCCCCTCCTGCACCTAACTGGCCCAACAACCTCACTGGTAACTGTCCCTAAAGACAGTTAAGGGAGAACAGAAAAAACAGAAATTACTTTAATACAATCAATGTATTAAACAGAAAGGGCTTTAATACAAACACCAGAATCTACCAGAGGGTTTGACAATATAAGGAAAACTTGAAAGAATAACAAGTGTGGGCTGGGTTACTGTAAATTCACATAAAACTCCAGTTTTATTCAAGTTTCTGAGGACTAACACAGTAAATCTCAATCTTAAGAAACTTGCCCATCTACCTCTTCCACAGCAGCATTGCTCAGAATACAGAGACACAGATTAATTATCTGCACTTTATGCAAAGTAGACTATAACATGAATACTTTTTATACTTTTTACACAAATTCAACTAAAGAACTAATAAAACCTTTTACATTAATTGCTCACTAATTTTGCCTCATCTTATCTCTGCTGTGTTAAGTACTGCTGCATCCTTCAGAGTATTACTTTTAAAAATAAATCACAGAATAATTTTGCAGGAGCAAAATGTTATGAATGCTGATAAATGGCTGAGCGTAATATGATTTGTGTCATTATTAGAGGATGTATGCTCACTATCAGAAGCACTTTCATGACAAGGAAGGTATTGAAATTCAAAAATGTTTAATAAAATGTAAACCTTATAATCTTGCAGGTATTTATCCTGCTGCTAATTACTTCCAGGGGGCCTGGAACACATGTAAAAGAGCAATGGGTATCAGCAGGGAGCATTTGCTAACTCAAAAAGTTAGAAAGATCACTTTCCCTAGAGATAAATAGCTGTTAAATCTGTCAACTTAAACCTTAATGCATAACATCTCGCATAATCTCTATTCTCTTTACAGACAGCCTGTATGAGAATTAATGCTGCAATAATCTGGTAGACAGCAACTAGCAAGAATTTAAGAGACACAAGACTCAAACCAACTCAGCCTGGCCAACAATATTGGGAGGTTGGCGCCAAAATTCATTGTTCCACAAATTAATAATTTTCTGAGAATATCAGAACACTTTTAGCTAAAGTGTCAAGTGATGGAGTTTTGTCTCAGTTTGCAGGGAAATGGTTTGTGTAGATATATATACAGCCAGAGCTCTGCACACCCCTGCAGGCACTGTCCCAAGAGAGCTCACTGCTCCAACACATCACTCACATCAGTGGCAGCTCCCAGTGTTGCACTCTTCAAGGTTATTAGTGCAAATGGGTTTATTCTTAAAATATCCTATTGAATTTCTTCCCTAAATAAGTATTCTTGCTATGAGCAAACACATCAAGCAGTGCTTTCAAACTGAGCCCAAACTTCTTGTATCAGCAGTGACTGAAGCAGCTCCAGCAGCAGGTGAGCCCAAAGCTGTGGGACTGGGGACAGGACAGGGATGTACACTTTGGGATGCACACATCCATGACACAGGAGGAACAAGCAGTGCCCACAGGGTCCCAGGAACTGCTGCTCTCCAAAGGCTGCACCCCAGACCTCTGCAGTAACTAATCCAGACAAATGACCCAGTCAGGAACAGCGACTGTAAACAGGCTGCACCTGCTGACACTGCACAACTGCAGGGACAGCCGAACGTGGAGGCAAAAAAAAGAGAACAAACAACAAAACCTACCCAAAAAAAAGTGAGAAGAAACAACAAAACCTACCTAAACCAAATGCTGGAGTTTGGGCCTCCTTCCTGACTTGGCTGACACAACTCACAGAATTAATGCTGACACACGTAAACTACTACATGTTGGCCAGAAATAAACAAACACCAGATAAATCTGATGGATTTAGAGCAGAAGAGATTCAAAAAGGACCTTGGGATAATGGTAAGCTCATGGCTTAAAACAAAAAGTGAAGTGACAGGGAAAAACACTGAGAGCCAACATATATCTTCTATTTTACATGCTTATACCCACAGTTGCTCAGAATGGGAATGCATGTTCAGTGAAGTTAGAACAGGATTATTTAATTCTCCAGCAAAGCCCAGCCAGAATATTGTGTCACCACCTTATAAAATGATATTAATATAGCACTTGAAAAGGCATTAGGAAAAGCAAAGAAGCTGATTCATGGACTAAAAAGTGTGAGCTTATGGGACCTAAGTTCACATGGCTTAGAAAGAAGATATTTAAAAAGGAATTTGAAGATCATATGTATCTATATATACACACACATATGTAACAGAAACCTTGAAAGTCAAAGAAGCCAGTTGCACTTGCCTTTTTAAGAAAATACTTCAGGGACAATAATAAAAGCTAAAGAAGATACACATTTACCATAAATGGAGACACCCTGACATAAAGAATATTGAAGAACAAAATATCCTTCCTAAGTCAAATGAAGTCTCCCTCCAGCACCTGCCAAGGACATGGAGAGAGGTAAATTCCAGTGACTGAATCTAGGTCATGTGCTCTTTCATGCAAAAGGCAGGACTAAAAAAATTAGATGGAATAGTAATTAAGCAAAGCCCAGAAGTGTCCAGTTGTGCTGGGAGGAGCTCAGAGAGCTCCTGCACTTCAGGGAGGCTGCAGCTCTCTCTGCTTTGCACTGCTGATTAATGCTGGGGAGGAGAGAGGCCAGACCTCTCTTTTCTTCCTCTCATTCTTAGCTCTATCTCTTTCTGGGACCAAAACTCTTGAGATGATTCCCCTGAGCACCACCTTGCCTTCACCTGAGCCATGGGACAGAGTTCAGAGGGTACCAGGATGGCCCAGAAACTCTTCTCTCCCTTTGCCTCCTTCATCCCAGCACCAGGCACAGCTGTAATCTAACCCAAAGTGAGTTCCTATCTGTTAAAATAAAAGAGTGCAACCTTCAAGTGCTCGTTCATTTCTTTTAACCACCACTTTTCAACATTAAGGATTATTAACTTTAATGCCATTGGTGAGAAACTTTATTATGTTTTCAAGAAATTGCTTTAAATCAAAACTGCAGATAAGGCATTTTTCTCCCCTCAGAATTACATGGTTGTGTTGGCAACCAGCAGGAATCCATTTGAGCAATAGAATTACCACCTCCTGGAGGTGAAAAATGGGACAAAAGCAGGAGGAGTGTCTCTTCTTAAAAGTCAAGGGAAAAAGGGCAAATCAGGAAGGAATGGAAGCCCTGGGAATGGGAAAAACTAAACAATCTACTGTTGATTTAAGCCTTAAAGAAGTTACCCTAAAACAACATAGCTGCAGTCCTGTACAGAGATTTTACAGCAAAGCTGCAGAAATCAGAGACAGAAAAAGTAACTCCCCTCTTTTCCATTCCAATCCCAGTCCAGGTTCAGCACCACTGTCAGATTTTGAGGTCTCAGTGAATTCAGCAGGGCTGGGCTATAAATAAATCAATCCCATGTTTCAATGGCAAAGAGGCTGGAGCAGCTTTCATGGCCATGGAGGCTCACCTGGCTCGAGAGTCTTCCCTGAATGAGCTGCATCTCTTTAAAGTGAAAACATGAAAAATGAATAGAGATATCCCTCTCTGAAATTATGATAACTGCAAGAACTTTTTAGTGTCTGGAGTATGTATTTGGCTTCTGGGTAAATATCATCAGCATGTGGAAAGTTTAAATGTGCCATGCAGTCAAGGTTTATGGAGAAAAACAAGTTTTGGATTCTGGATTTGCTTTCCTCACACAATTAACAGAAGGTTTCTATAGGTGTGCAAGATTCAGCAACACACACGTGCTAAAATTTGTGTAAAAGTTTTATCTCATTAACAAAAAAGGATTTTGTTTTTAAGTTGAAACTTCATTTTAAAGCTTTTGCAAAATAACTCTGTGCTGGGCTGATCTGCTATCCTGTTAAAGCTTACAAAGACTTTTTATCAGAGTTATAAAGCCACTGAAAATAAAGACACTTTAATGGACACCACATTAACTATGGTATTCTGAACAAGGTGCAGCAGTAGAGACCAGCAATATTTCTTCTTGGTCTAACTCTAGAGCACAGTGCAGGCAGAATGCATGGATAGTCACAAATCCCCAGCATTATGCCAAGATGACAGAGTACTTGTCTTTTTTTGTTCTTGTGCTGTAATTTATCTTTAAAAAAATGGACCCAGGTTTTCCTGCATAGTACGAAAAGTGTCCAAGAGAATGTCATAATGGCATTACTCTTGCTAGAAAAGCTAATCTACTTTACACTGTCCTCCTTTATGAGGTACTGTCACTTCCCAGAAACAAAGGTATGCACATAACGCTTGCTGAAAATAAGTTGTAAAGCACTGTCAGTTGCTCTGCAGAAAAATGCCAATTATATCCCATGCTTTTCTTTCTTTAGCTTACAATATATGTAATGTTTGATGAAAACTGTGCCATGGCCTCATTTAGGCCCACATGATACAGATGTTATGCCATTCTCAATGGTGGGAAGAGACCATGTACACAGTAATAAGGAGCCAGCAGAGCATCCCCTCTTGCAGCAGCCAGGTGCTTGCACAGTGACATCCCCAGTCAAAGCAAAACCATCATTCTGCACAGTGTACTATTGCCTCTTTGGCCATGTACAACGCTGGCTGTCATTTTAAGAGTAGAAGTATTTCAGTCTTTCATATCCTGTCTGATTTTATTCTTTACTTTGTCTTAAATTCATTTTAGCTGATGTCTTTATTCGAGTATCTTAACCAACTTTTATTCTTTTTTTACACTGAAAAAATAAACTCCATTGATTAAAAAATTATTCCAAATCTCAGAAGGAAATTTCATAAAGTTCCTCATATAAAGACTCACTCATACACACACACACCAGTATAATTTCTATTTGTTTCCAACTACTTCCTTTCTCAACAAAATCTTTAATTCCCAGATTTCTGGCATCCCAGGGCAAAGATGACTTGAAACTCCCACACAAACTTGTTTTTCTCATTCCCATTTCTCAAAAAGAATATCTTTATACAAACAAGTTTGTAGAGGCTAAAGGTGGCTCAGTAATTTAGTTGTAGGAAATACATTTTTACAGAACAGACAAGAATATAAGGACTACACAGAAATTAATGTCTGGAATTCAATCATACAACACCAGAGGACAGTAATGTCAGAGAAACCATCTTAGTGAAAAATTTACTGTTTGTCATCTTTGAAACCAAGCTGTTCTATGAAGAGGGTTTTTCCACACGCCTAAATATAGAAGCTAAAGGACATCACCAGATAAGAGGAATTTAGCAATACCTCTGGTAACTGGTGTTGTTAACTCTCATGGTAAACAGTTCTGAATAGTTTATATGGAGCCCTAAAAGGAGGACTAAAAACCAAAAATGGTCCAAAATTTTGTCATTTTAGAATACAGCTATAAGCTAGCAAATATTCTATTGACAGGAAAGTTTCTTTTATGCTTCCCAGGCAGCAAAGAGATTCCTATATTGAATGGCAAGAAGAGCAAGAGGTAAGGCAAAAAAAAAAATTGCAGACTACAGCCTGGCTATGAATGAGAAGGAGATAGTGTTTTTTGAGAACACTAAGTGTCTTCAGTATCTCTCAGGATCTACATGCTCTCTGAAAAGCACCTACAAACCCAAATTTGCCCAAAATTCCTTAGAGTTAGTGTGGCCTTATCTAGTCTAAGCTTTACATAAAATCTTCCTGTGATGTACGAAGATTTACAGGACTGTATTCCACAGTCTTTTTATTTGGGCTGCTTGCATTTGTCCTCTGTTTGAGAGGAAGGAGAATGACCTTGTTGGGGGTCTCAGATCAGTGGCCTCTCCTAACACAGCCTATTGCAACCACAGGAACCTACATCACAACACAGCTACACTGAGAAATCAGATGCCTTCCAGCCTACTGAGATTGGATGGCTTTTTTCCTCTTTTTTTTTCTTTTATTTTCTTTTTTTAATGGTTTCTCCAGACCTTTAAGTTGAGCTGTGAGCTACTCAGTGCCAAATATTAGTTCTGTTCCTCCCAATTTAACACTGCTTAGTTTAGAGCCTTCAAACGATTATTTTAAAAATATTTTCTGGTTAAGCCTACATATCTGTCCCTGTGAACATCTGTTTGGGGGCAGAACACTGATAGAGTTACTCTGGCACACAGAAAATATCTCCTTTTTCAATGTGTCACATAAGCTGGTATTTGGGAAGAATAATGATGACCAGATAAACCTAAAACTTTTATCAACATTGTTCTGTTGATTCTAACCACAGGTCAAAGAGAAGCCAGTGGATTCCAGTAATGTATATCCTGATGTTATTACATGGCCCTTTTGCTAAATTTTTATCAAAAAGTATTCCTATCAGTTTGCATTAAAGAACACATTTGCTATAAAATCAGTCAGTTCAATTTAGTTTTCTATGTATTATTTTGCACAATGTTTTCCTAGCTGCTTCCTTCCAGGGATTTGCATTTCAGGGATCGGCTTGAAAGGAAAACCCTGGAAGAAAACTTGAGCATGAAGATTTTCTGTATGAGCGCACACACATTCTGTTATTGCTCTGTCATTTGGCTCCTAAGCCATATTCCTTCTACCCAGACCCCCAAATAAATCCATAAATAGAAGGAGTAAAAGACATTAAAGTCCAGTATCTGATTTTCTCTCTGTTAGAGTAAGCTCTTCCCTGGGAAGCGTTGGCACTGTTCAATTCATGCTGCACATTGCTGCTGGAAATGATAAAATGTCCTAGGAAGGAATGTAAATCCACATCCCCGGTATTTGATACATTTAAATCAGGTCATATAGTCACTGTTATTAATTAGAAACAGTGTTGAAGTAAAAACATTTTAAATAAACCCAGGGACTGAATGTTAAAGCTGTCACTTTTTACACGGCCTCATGATTCAAGGATTAATGGACCTTAAAACAACCATAAACCACTGAGGCCCCTGTTCAGCTTTGGAAGAATAAGAATAGTTTTATTTCTGCTTCAGTCTGCCAGTCCTAAACTCATTGTGTGTCAGTGGGCACTGTAAACACTTTTAAGTATTGTGACATTGTGGTACAAGGTGCTGCTAATCTGTTTCCTGCCTGACCTTCACCAGCTCCACACCTTGAGATGCACTGAGAAAGGAAAACAAAGTCATGAAAGAGAGATATAAAATACAGAGCCTGTATGCACAAATACTGACTGATAAAACCAGAATAATACTTGAAATATTTAGGCTTTACTTTAAAATACCTCTTTCACAGAAGCCTTTTCTGTATCTCTTTTTTCTTTTTTTCAATGGCAACTTTTTACTCCCTACACTAAGGGATGTAAAGTGCAATGCAAAGGGTTGGAGCACTTGTGAGGTAGGGATTTTGCAGAACTAAAATGCTGCAGTTTGGAAGAGAGATCAAGTATGCAGAGTACATTTCTGGAAGGCCAGCAAAATGAAGGCATCGTTACTATTTCACAAAACAACCCAAAACAAAAAGGGCAAAAAACCCAAAGAAACCATAGCCAGCAGTGCTATCATAACGAGTGCCAGGAGTGTGATTACGCTGGAATTAAAGTATGTGCAGTTATCACAGGACACAGCAGTGGGATACCAAACTAAATGAAATAATGACAGATAAACAGGGAAAAATAATCCATTATTTTATTTTTAACCTTATCTGATATGAAGGTCAAATTGTCTGTGGTGTAAGGATCAGAAAAACACAACTGGAAACTTCTAAGGTTTCAAATTCCAGCATCTTTCTTAGAACTGACTTTCTGACCACACTAAAAAGGTGCTTGGTCAGGTTTCACTTTAGTTGCTCAACCTGGAAAACTGGGAGAAGAAAGCAACTGTATTTAAAGCAAATGTAGCATGTGAGTGAAGCTTAACTTGGTACATAAAGTCCCCATTAATTTTCACTATTTTCTAGTATATATAATGCCTTTCTCTCAACTGCTCATCAGCTTGGAACCATAGGGCACCAGCTAAAGAGAACTTTGTATCCTGAATTGTTTGACTCACTTGTTTCCTAAAGTTTTTACTGCATCTATTTCAAATGTTACTTGGTTGCCAATATAATTCTCACAAAATAACATAAAAAGAGTTTTAAAAAAAGACAAGGCGGGATCAGGAGGAAACATCACTACTATTAGAATAATGTGTCATAAATGTCTAGTAATTAATGTGAGCAGGACCTAAAATTCATCACCAGAGTCTATACTATACAAAATAATTCTCTGTCACTTGCTTAGAAGTAAGTGGACTGACATTATAAGGCAGATAATAAATACTTTTGTCATTTTAAAGGAATTTAATTTTCATCAGAAAAGAGTCAAAAGGTTAATTTTGAGTGTAAACAAGTAACTTGCTTTAAAAAGCAATTTTAGTATTGACTGCTTACTGATAGATACCTTGATATACACAGACCTTTTTTCCTGAATATTTTACCTATCAAGGTAACTTTTGCTATAAACAGCGTTTTAAAATTATCACATAAAAAACTATCAAGCACTAAATTAGAAAAAAAAAATAGAATTTTGAAAGTGATAGTTAAATTTATGAAGCAATTCTGCTGCACTCAGAGTCTTGCTGCTTGGCATGCAAGCACATTCCAGAGTGTGTATGTGCCATGCAGGTGAAACTCTTTGCACAGTATTAAAAGGTGGGAGAAAGGATGAAAGCACCAAAGGCTGCACAATTACAGCCATGTGCACAACACATGTACTTTGGACTTAAGCTTGTTTGCATGACTAATAGAGATAATATTGAATGTCTTCTCTCCTCTTTTTTTTTTTTTCTTTTTTTTGGCTCAGTGCCTCTTTTGCTACCTCCAAGAGCTGTTAATTTTGTTCACTGCTGAGCAAAAGTCAAAGTCAGAGTCTAAACAGCTTGTAATGAGTTTTCAATGGCCCATCTCACTGAAATTGAGGGCAAAGGAGCAGCAGACTTAGACACTGTCAGCCCTCAGAATTTATTATTGAGGGAGCAACACGTTCAGTAGCAAATACATAGAGGAGGGGCTGAGAATTCTGGCAGCTTTGCATAAAGCCTTTAACATAGCCTGCATTACTTATGTAAATACCTTGACAACACAGATAAACACTCAAAAATCAATGCAATGCAGCTCAATTAACTGTGCAATGAGATTGGTAATGTCGCAGCAACTTTATTTGGCAGCCACTTAGTGCTCAAGTTTTAAGTCCTGCTCCAGGAAAGTGATTAATACTTTGCTAAATACCTTCAAGTCAGGAGGAAACTGGGGGTTAGGATGCCTAGCACTGATAAGGAGCCACTGATAATTTTGTGAGTCCTTGGTGACCGTTTTTCTGGGCTGCACAAGGAGGGTTCTTGCACTTCAGTGGTGCAATGCTGATGTTTGTGAGACTCACACCTCACCCACTGCTCAGGAAGGAATTTTCACAGTTCTGCCTCTTTAAGTGTACACTTGGATATATTTCACTAACCTCTGCTATGTACTTCTGCACTTTTCTGATCCACATTTTAATCCATTGGGTTTTGTTCCCTACTAACAGGTCATGAATCCTATTGCTCCATCTTCACTGGACCTCTGATTGAAAATTACAGCTGTAAGCTGATTTAGCTGCTTTTATTCTTTCAAAAACAAGCAAGAAAGCTACTACTAGGGCTTCCAAACCCAGGAAAGAGTTCTCAACAGAGGATTTATGTATTTATAACTAAAATTCTTTCTCTTTTCTGGAAGCCTGTTTGAGTTCTTGTTAGGAAGTCAGGCTACATAGTTAGGGGGGTGAAGAGCAACAGATTTTTAAACACTGAAGGAGTAGCCCCAGAAGGGAAGGCATGCAAGAACAACATAGAACAGAGGATGAGATCAAAAGTATCTCATTCTGGATGAACTAAACAGGCATTTATGGTTTTACACATTGCAGTGTCTGTTACTTCAGCCTCTCCCCAACCAAGCCTTTGATTTACCACAAATACTACACATTGTACTTACACACGCTTCACACAGCTTCCTTTTGTTCTTACAGCTACATACCCATAAAGAACTCTGCTTCTGTCATATTTTATGCTGCTTTTTCATGCATCACTACTTACGCGGGGAATGGGGAAAAGTTAGCAATTAAAAATGCAAGGCTTTGTTTGGCTTGATGTCATTTTGTTTAATGCCTCTAAAGAAACACCTCCAAATCACATCAACTTCCATCAACATTACTGCATTCCACTCTTCCAACATTGCATAAAACATCCTCACTGCTTTTACTGGAAAGTTTTTAACTATTACAAAATTTTTAGGTTTTATCTATGATAAAAATTATAGTCATGTATGCCTTGAAAAAATATTTACACATCCTTTTTGAGAAAGCTGCCAAGAAAATAGACAAAGTTCTTGAACTCCCAGACAATGTACTGTGCATATTCAGAGGGAGGGAGAGACTGAAATGCTTTCTAAGAAGAAAACAACATTAAGAGGACAAGAAAACTTTGCACATCAGTCAATATTGCACAAAAGCACAAGGAAGAATTGTATGAAGAGAGCAGTAAATGGTAGAAAATCACATGATTTAGTATAACTTACTGGGGATATATTCAACTCCTCTGTATTCAGTATTATTGACAAGCATTATATTCAGGTAATTGAAGTTTAAATGTAAATAAATGAGAACTCTGCATCAGCAACAACTACAGAGACAGTGCTCTACACAAGACACAGCACATTGGATAGAATATGCAGCAGAAAATAGAGAAGTGCTGCCAAAAGGTACTCAAAGCACAATAAAAAGAGAAATGAGAACTTAATTGAAGGAAAAATATTTTATGATCTTGTTAAATCTTTCCAAATATCTCAATCTATACTTTCCCAATAAATCTCCTAGATTTTGAAAACAAGCATCTGTTAAGAAACCACATGCTTAGCACACTTTGAATTTTACATTCAAATTCTTTTACTGGCAAAAATAATGCTTAACATGTATTTGGTGGTACCAGATAAAAGGGTTTGTACAGTTTGAGAGGAATGTCACATCCATCCTCTTTTACGTATGCATCACATAATAGCCTGTTTTATATAGGACATAAGACCTTTTCAAAAAGGGCCCTGAATGAATAATGTACTACAGCGTCGTGGGTGTCATCAGGTATAATAGAAGAGTCTCTTGCACCATGTATTAGTGAGGGTAGATCTCTGCAACTCTATCCCCACATAAAACACCTCCCAAAATTGTCATAGTCAGGTCAGAGCAAGCATTTCAATTTTTCACAGCCCTGTTTTGTTTCCCTTCCTCTCACTTGGTGTTGGTAAGAGGCTCTGGGTACTCGTGCACACCATTCAGCAGAGAGGGCAGAAAATCCTCCCAGCAGGGTCTGCCCACTGCTGCCCCTTCCCAAGGACGCCACGTTAGGTGGTGCACCCACAGTAAGGTTTATTTCCCACCCACACCAAACTCAGGAACAAGCAAACTGTATTATTCCAGACGACTCCCAGCCTCTCAAAGAGAGAAAAGGGGGATATATCCTCATATCATTGCCAACCAAAGGGGGAGGCATGAACTGTTCTTCTGCTGCTCAAAGCCTTGACATTTCCAGCTTTCAAAGAAGAAATTAAAACACCATTCCTATATGCTGAAAACCCACATAATTCTAGGAGCAAAAAATTTGGCCCTACACTTCACATTTCACTGTTATGCCTATGTTGAAAAGCTCAATTTTTTCCCATGGAACACTGAACATTTATACAATCATTAAAAGCCCATCTTGCACCATATTTTTATCCTTCTCAGTTTTAATACATTTTTATAATTGCATTGAGGATATTCTAACTCTGTTTTTAGTGCAACAATAAAATTTATGAACCATGACAACCGTATCATATCAAAGATCACCCGAAGAATAACAATGTGCACGTCAATAGAAGAAACCTCAGCTTCTGCTTCATAGGAACTTAGGACTGGGAGGTGATAAATACCTAAAATAGTATTCCCATGTTAACTGTGAAATGCCAACAATATCAATTTATTTTTTCCTAAGAGAAAGAAAACATGGTGTTGTAAAAGACAATTTTGCAAACGTGTTGCATTGACAACTTTAGTTTTAATGAAATTTAGAATTTTTTAAAATCTAATTCATGTGCAGATTTTACTGACTTCAATGTCATGCTTTTTGTATAATAAATGTGATATCTAATTACCTTCTAGCTCTTGCTGCAAAAACCTATTTCCAAACCTGTTTCCAATATTTCTATTTTTACCTGTGCAAATTTCTACACACCCCTCACACCTTCACCACAGCTGCTGACAGCATCCTGCATTTGCCTGTTAGAGATAATATTCTCAGAAAGTAAATGGTTTTCAATTAAAAAGCCCTTAAAACTAAATCTTGTTTTGACATCATATTACTGATTATAAACTCATTTAAATATGTGCAATAACTAAAACACATGCATGAAAACTCTTACAATTAATAAATTCTAAGGGATTTTAAACTGAATGCTTCCTAATTAAACATGCTGTGTATTTGAGATTGTGTGTATATTTTCAGAGTTTCCTTGGTGGTACACAATACATCGTGTTTTTAAATAAATCATTAAAAATGAGGAGGCAGGGAAAATACATTTCAATATTTAAAGTTCCCAGGTTATTTTGTCTCCCTAATATATAAATTTGTTTTTTCTGGATAAGAAAAAGGAAATAGAGAAGAAAAATATCCTGGTAAGGTTCATGCAAAAGCACAGATAATCTACCCATTTTTTTAAACAGTTATTGTGACAAAACAGATTGAAAAGGTATTGTAGATCCAAGAATACATAAATGAAATGCATCCCACTGGAAAAGCTTTTTTTGCTCACATTGTCATTTACAGCTTCTGAATTAATAGACCAAGAAAGGCACCACAGGCACCAACAAAATGCAGTAAAACCATTGGCAGCCAGTGGTGTCTCAAAGTTTAATTCCCCTGGGGAGAAAAGGACACTGCCTAATCTGTATTCAGTCCTGACATTGTCCACATCTGATATGGAACATTAGCTACTAACTCTCTCAATAGACTAGTGTCCTTCAGTTTATATTACTTTATGTTAATAGTAGAAAAATTACACACAACATCATTTATCATTGTTATACTGTACTATACAAGCCATAGCTTATTTTAATATATTTATTTACCCTTAAGAGGAACAGAAATTTAAATATATATCTCTCAATCTATATAAATTTAAAGATAAGCTTATAGTGCCAGACACAGGGCAGAGCTGCAGAAGGGACATCCCCCTTAAAAATGTGTTTTAATAGCACAAAGAATCTCATGAAGGATCACACTGCTGTAATAATAAAAAAAATCATTTATTTTGGCTGTAAATCTTACAGAATTTGTACATAACATAACACTGCACCTTAATCATAATTTCTTTTTTTACATTTTTTTCTGTTCCATCACAAGCAGCTGCTCTGTGGCTCTGTTTTCACATCCTCCTTCTCCCTCAGCAAACTGCCCTTACATTATTTACCTACAGCTCAGGTAGGCAAGCTCAGTCCCCTTTAAAGGGAAAAAAAATGCAGTTCATGAATCAACAAAGAACTAGGATTTGATTTTTTTATGGATTGCAATCTACATCTCAGTACATCTAAATTTCAATTAGTCTGTTTAAAAACACTCCTGCAGTCAGTGATGTGTGCTGTTTGCCTGGACTATCCAGAAAAGAAAAAAAGACAGCAATGATGAAGAAGAGAGAGAGACAGAAATCTATACTCTATTAAATGTATATTACTTTCCCTTTAGATTTTAAAATGTAAGAAATCAAATTAATGATGGATTTGTTTTTCAGGAAAAGTAGTTACCCAGAATCATCCAATCACACTGAATTCCAGATAATAATTCCTATATAAAATCCAGAATTTTTTATTTGCTGATGGGAACTGTTTTTATTGCATTTCATACAGAAATGTTATTCTTAAAGGTTCAAGCAATGGAAAATGTAACATAAATTTTCCAAATTTGCCACAAATACATTTTTTTTCCAAGAGGTACTACCCTTCCTATTATAAAAATCCATCCTATTTTCAAGCTGAATTTGTGCAACTCCGACACCCAGTCCTTAGATCTTATTCTACCCAAAGTTCCTCCATCAATCTTCAGTGTGCACAACAACTCATCAGAGCCTGACTGGTTTTAGAACATTTAGTCCAGATTAAAAGTAAATTATGTAGAATGACTGACAACAGTAGAATATCATTGGATGGTGGACACCCTTTTACTACTTAACAATAATTTTTTTTGGCTAAACTCCACCAAAAAACAAAACAACCAAAACAACCAAACCCCTCATACCTGTAATTCTTAGGAATACCACAGCCTGTCTGCAAATATTCAATGAGACATTTTCCCAGGTCAGGTTTTTCAGACAGCTCTACTGAGCAAGAATACTCCAACATTTCCCAGGTACAAAGGAAGTTCAGGCTCTGACATCCTGTTGAATATTGCAGCATTTGTCAAGAAATCAAGGCCACGGCTTCCTTGTGGCAAGGAGAGCAGGTTACCAACGAACCTCTCATGCCATAAAGCACAAGGAGGATCAGATCCTTAAACAGTCAGAATTTTCATTTCACAGCACTTTTTCCCAAGCAAGAACAGAGTGATAAATTCAGTGTTTGACCTTAGAATTTGTAGGGCAGCAACAAAAGGATATATTCCACCCAGCAATATCTTAAATCCATTTTAAAGTTAAGTGTTCACGCTTACGATTGTTTTGAATTTTTTTTCCCTGGTTACAAAACAAGTGACGGTGTAACTTAAGTGAGCAAGAGTGATTGTTCACCAAAAAAAAAAAAATAATTTGAACATCACAATTGAAGATGAGAGTTTGAACACAAATGTTACCACTAACTTATAGTCACAAACACAATAAACGTTCCATTGGTGGTGTTCATTTATTATTTGTATTAAAGCAATGGGGGAAAAAAAAAGCAAACTATGAAGATAAAAGACATAAAAACCTGGATGAAGGAGGGTGAGGAAGCATTGGCCAGTTTATCCAGGCAGACACAAAGACTGGTGGATGGAGGTTCCTGCTGGCTCGTTCATTAAGGTCATCTCCTGACCCCCGTGCCACTGAGGACAAGACAACAGCTGTTTCCAGTATCAGTGGCAAGAATGATGGAAGTGAATTAATCCACAGATGGAGACCAGCACCTGAAGGGACCAGTCTGGTGAGCAACAACAGTCTTTGCCTGAGAAACACACTTAAATGTTACCATATGGAGTGCTAACAGGAGACAGAGGGGAGTGGAAAGCTCTGCAAGCCGCGTTATTGCCACAAAAGCTTAAGCATCTTATTATTGATAAGGATAACAAAAAAGCTGCTCTGCCTAAGCATTCCTGATTTACAATTCACAAACTATCAAATTGGTTAAGATGCCTTAATTAAGAGAAACTAGGTGATTAAATTACCAAACTGAAAGGATCTACCCAAATAAAAGTAAAATAAGATTGTAAGAGAGCAGAACTCAGAGATGCAAAAGCCCCATTAAAATCTGAATCAATTCCTCCTGATGATATGTTTTTCAGACTGAAGATGCATCAGCTGTTAAGCCAATATGACACTTCATGTTAGTCAAAAGGCTGAAAAGCTGCAATCATGTTTTATTAAAATAACTACACACGCTGGGTTGTGCTGAGGGAGAGTACCATGGTGCCAGAAAACAAGAACAATTAATTTAATATCTCTGAACTCTTACATGTAGCATTTGCAGTTCAAACACCAGAATGTAACTGTCCGTCTTTATTTGAATGTATTTTCTACACATGGCCTCAGGCTCCTTGGGGAACCACAGACTGGAAGAAACAGAGCTGCACTACCAGAAATGCTGAAAAAATAAAGCTCAAATATATTGACAGAGCTGAAGAACTGGATAGCAAATATTTGGAGGTCACTGGCCAGTTTCATGTCTCCCTTATGAAGCATAAAACCCACTAAAATAAGGAAAACAAATGCTTGTGGTTAGCAAACCTGTGTCCTGCAGCCCCGAGGGCTGAGTGCAGCTGGTACTGCACCAGGGCAGAGCAGAAACCACCTTTGCCACCCAAAATTGCCACCCAGCTGGGGCAGAATTTGACAGACAATTTTCACTCTGCCAGTTGACAGCAGGTTGCTCCTCTCTGGACATTTCACCCCAGCCAGAAATTCAAGATTAGATCAAATAAGCAGGTATGACCACTGATTTCTGAGAGCAGGCGTTTGTGCAAGTGTCACACCACTCCTTCCTCACCCTCCCCACCCAGTTTTATTCAGAATCAGCAATTCCAAGCCTGTAAAAAGTGTGTTCATGTTGCAGAACAAATCAAGAGGTTTTCCTGGATTTTTGCTCCCTGAAGTGTGCCCCCAGGGTGTCAGCTCTAGGATCATCAGATTAAGAAGTGTGTGTACACTTCTGCTTCTGAAGCTCTTTTTTAGTGTTTACATTAAAACCTACATTTTAAAGAAGTTTTAGAACTAAGATGTCAATAGATCTCTAAACTGAGACTCAGAGAAGATTTGAGCCCATTCAAGCAGCCTTCAGTGAGGAGGAAGGTTTACCTACTTTAAACATACTTTCACATTTCAATAGGTTAAAAAAAGCTTCACTGCAAAATGAAATTTTGCAGATCATTTACTGACTATTATTAAATCACCTTCATTTATTACCATATGGAAAATAAGCCACTCTACTCAACATGGGAGGTAATCTTAACTGCTTAGCAATTTATTCAAATACTCAGAAGTGAAAATCATTTCTGGGCTGTTCATTCATTAATAAGGGCAGATGGATGGCAGTTTAAGACATTATTTAAATATCTTTGAAATATAATTTCTAGTTTATATAGGTCAAAGAGGTTTCCCTGTTTACATATTCCAAACTGTGTAATATGAAGAAAGACACATTTCAAGATGTGATTCTGAGAGGAAATTCAACTTCAGGGCTAAAATACACAACTACACAGAATTAAATGAAAACACCAGAGATAAACTTCATTTTTCCTCCTCTATGTTCTTCCTATTGCAGGTTCCATTAACAGTGAACTTATAAAGTGAAGGCAGCGGGGGCAGCTGATCCACAATGCCAAGTACATATCAGTAAAATGACACTGTCTTTTTCAAGAAGCATCTTTTATAATTATTTCCAAGAGTTTTCTAAGAGTTTAATAGTCCCAAAAGCCTTTCTCACCCTTTCCATGTGGATTCCACAACAAGTGCTTGAGTGAGGGGATTTGGGTGCTGCAAAGTATTTTTTTTTACAAAATATTTCACCCTTGTAGAAGGTGCCAATTTTGTGTAACAGTGTGCTGTAATGAAAAGGAAAATGCTTTCATAATTTCAGAGCATTTTCTCTATTGGATGGGGCAATGTTTAAGTACATCAACTATATCTCTTTAATTAGATCATTAATCAGCATCTATGAAAGCTGATGAGGTGCATTTTTTCAAGCTCCATATGCTTAAACTTAAAACTAAAATTTCTTCTCAGCTCTGAAACCAGTAAAACACTTCTACCATTCCTACCAGAGAAATATCCTGCATATCTACCTATGACTGAAATTCCTCCCTTCATAGTTTCTCCTCAGTGCAGTGGCTGTTCCCCTCCAACCTTGGTCTGCTGGAGTCCAAGAATAACCCACAGAGCTCCTTCCCATACCCCAAGGGGAATCTCTGCTCTCATCTGTAATGATGTAAATCCCAAGAAACTTATTTACATCAGTGGAGTCACCCAGAGGTCACAGCAAACTATTTAGCTTTCTTTGCTTCATCCTTTTGCTTTATCCATTACTTACATCTCTAAAAAAAGTCACATCAGGCACTATAAACTCAAGTGTTTGCAGCAGAACCCTGGTTCCAAAGTGATTTGCAGTTTGAAATGTGGCTTTAGAAGAATTCTGCACAAAATCAGTGCCGCAAAAAACCTATATTTGCTCACAGAAAATAAAATGCCTTCTCACCAGATTACTAGATTGAAAGGGAGCATTCAATTTTCTAAACTTAAGCTATATAACACAGATCACTGCATTTTATCCAGTTAGCTCTGTATCCAGGACAATCACTCTCATATGACTAAGGCATGTTTTCCAGAAACAGCTAGCCTTGAAAGATTCATAATTATCCCTTTTTACAATAATATTGCTGCTATATATTACTCTAAATTAATGTGAACAGAGAACTGGAAACTAAACTCAGCTGCAAATGCCCAAAACTTCACATGGTTCAGAACTCCAAGAACTTGATTTTTGCTCTGCAACAAGGACAGGGTGAACACCCCAGACAAAGAAACCCTCCTTTGATGACATCAAGCACTTGGATGTTTACCTCAAAGGCTTGGAAATTATTTTTAGACATTGTTGGGACTTGTCTGGGGGATGTCTCCTTACTGTGCATCTGGAAAACAAGAGCCTGAATTGGGGGGATTTGAATGAGGAGCTACTGGCTAAATTGAGGGAGTCTCTCCATCTATTCTGTATAATCCAGAGGCTGTAACTCCTCCTGGTTACACATTGGGACTGCACATCCCTTCCCCAGCAGGATGGTCCATGGCAATCCCAGACCTCAGCACTACACTCCAACCAACAGGGAATATTGCAGCATTTGTCAAGAAATTATCATAAAATATTACTCAGGCAGAAATTGAATGAGTAATTGGGTATTTCAGCATTCCTGGGACTCCTTGCAGGAGGTGGCAGGGTTATTGAAAAGGAAAAGGAAACGTGGCTTAAGAAAGGAAAGCACAGTGAAATTAAAATGCTTGGCAAGTAGTTATATTGGCAAAATTTGAATAAAATAACAGTTTTCTAACTAGTCCTATTTTAGCCTGAACTAAGACCCCACCAGAACACAAATATTTTCATGGTACCCATATTGCCAATAATTATTTGTGCTGGTGAATTGCAGCTATGCTTTTACCAAAGGACTTCTGGGGAGAAAAAAAAAAATATCACCTTTTCTAAGACAGAGGAGGGAAGAAAACTAAGTTAATAAATCATTCTGCCTCAGATCTCTGGAAGATGTCTTAGTGATGATGTCCCACACTTTTGGTAATTTTTTAGCTACTGGCTTAACTTATCTATTGTCTGCCACCAAATTTCAAGTAGTATTTGAAATTGCTCAACCTGTGTGCATGTTTGTCCCTTTTGCCTACAAAGCAGAGCTTTCCTTCTGGAGACATGTATTGAACAGTTCTTGACCGACCTATGGATTAATCAGAATTTAAATACTGTATTATTTCAACAGGCACTTCTAATATCTGTGTTTCCTGCCATGAAATGCAATTAGGGAAAATTAATTTACCAGGGGAGCTCTGAAGCTTTACCTTCTTCCCCACTGCTATTTGCACTGGGTGATATTCAGATGTAATTCCTTCTTTTCCAAGAGCACCAGGGCTCTCCTCCCTCCCCTAGACTGCCACAGAGCAGAAAATGTCACCCACTATTTGGAAGGTTCACAACAGTGACATTTTCCCAGTAAAACTGAACTGCAGCAGTCAGCTCAATAGGTTTATCATTGTTAACGAAAACAATTGGAAATACACTGAACATCTTGTTCTGTGACTTAAATCAGTGTGTAACTGTGTTAGAGATGCAAGCCAGTGCTCCAGGACAGATTATCTCCCCGAGAGGCTCTGATGGAGCTCTGCTGTTTGTAAATGCAGCTGGTGCTCAGTGTTGTCAGGCAGGATAATAAACGAGGTACACCTCAGTTCACATCCCCTGCTTCGGTTTTCATGTTATGTTCTTAACCTGTATCATCCTTTCTTTTTCAACATTGATTTTGATCTGGAGGGCACACAAAAAAATATTCAGCTGCAGCGCAATGTTTTTATATGCAACTTCAAAAAGTGGTTTTTTGCAGCCTGCATTCAGAATGGGCTGCAGGCCACCCTTGGAAAATTCATTATTCAGGTTATCTGGAGACAGCAACAGGGAACACTTTGGATCATCTGTGTGCTGAAAGCAGCCCATCTTTTGCAATTGGGTTTTGAGGATTTTCCCTGTGAAACAAAGGCCAGACCACAGGGATGAGTTAGGGAAGTGTGTTCTATTTAACTCAACAGTGTCAGCCATATAACGTGCCCTTTATATCTATAGTTTATTTTAACACATATCAAGGAGGCAGAAAATTAGTGATCAATGTAGAAGGGAGCATGAGGTTTCATTATAAATTAATGTATGAAGACTTGGATTTCAATGATGAAATGAATATGAATCTTAAAAATTGTCTGTCTTTATGAAACAGATGAAAATTATTACAGTATATAACTTTTTGGTGACATTTTACTGCAAAGGGCATATTGTTACAAAATTTAGCAATGATGTAGCTAACAGAAATACTGCAGGGATAGATAACATTATTTATGTAGCATGATAAAGCATGAAACATGGATGTATTTGACTCATGGGGTTGCAGAATGGGAAAAATACTTTGCCCTGCTCATAAGGGAATCCTCCTGTTAAATCAAGGAGCAGCACAGACGGGACTTAGTGCAGAGCAATTGTCAAATCTAGTACATCCAGTTGTGCTCTGGAGCACAAAGAGTTAATGGATATAAAAAAGGAAAAAGAGGGAGAAAATATAAGAAAGGTTTAGACCCTCACTTGGGTATCCACTTCAGTGGTGAGGTTTTTTCCAAAACCAACCCATCCCTGCAGTGTCACAGTGATGCACTGATAAATGGATAAAAAAGTAAAAATCACCTACTGAAAATGGAACTGGGTAAAAAACATCTGTAGGTAGAAACACAGCAACACAGAACTGGTGGAAGGTGCTGCAAATTCTGCTGCCCAAGCTGGAGAAACTCAGTCCCACAAGGGGCCCTGGCTTAACATTACTGGAGGCCTGGAATTAAATTCAGGCTCTGGAATATTTCTAAGATGGAAAGAATACACACACTGATTGACTCACCTATAAACATGATTAACTCATAGGAAATAATCACCAGAATACAGAAAGCTCACAGTTAACAGACACAAAAACTTGTCATAAAAATACTATCTTTATTAGCTCAATGAATCTTGGCTATACAATCTTAAAAAAAAAATAAAACATCCCACACATCAAAATCAGACTGACTTATATGCATAAAATTTGGGCAAACTCAACTGGACACATTTCTCTAAAATAAATGTAATGGAGAAAATAGATTTTCACACAAAACTAAGGTCAAAATTAGGTTTATCTTGGAACTTAAACTTCAGTCTTACCTAGGAAAATATTTTCCCATATGTAAGTTTTCAACATTATTCTCCCTAGAATTGCATAACTGAGTTCAGATTAAAATTACTCGTTATCCTTAATTAATTGAACCTATATTCCATTTTCATCTTGTTTCTCTTCCCTTGTCCTTCCTTCCTACCTTGCCAGGATAAACCATTCTCTTACATTTGCAAGCTCCAACTCAACTCATACCACTGTGATTTCCTTTAAACAAACATAAAGACAGTAAAGGAAAGAAAAACAGTGAGAAACACCTGCAAACTATTACAAACTCTGAACCCACCCACACAGCCTGTAAGTTATAAGTGAAAAAAGACTCAAAGGGAGAAGCAAACTGGGTTTTGGGGTGGTTTTTCTTCTATAAATAGTGGTATACAGATGATACTAAAATCTTTAGGAAAATATTTTTGCACTTTTTTGTTGTGCACAAACAACAATTTCTATTTCCTTCTTGGGCTGGGGATGGTTCAGTGCCATCCCTGTTATGTGAGATGTTCATAAAGGGCTAAACCTTGACTGGATGAAGGTACATGACCTCAGGACTGTGCCAACCACATTCCCCAGCAATGAGGCTTGGGATTTACGATTTTCCTGGATGGCCTGTTTTATCACACTGATATTTTTGTTGTTTATCAGACCAGAGAGTTCACCCCATCTGAGAAATACTGGTCAAACAATGCAGGCAATTGGATTTTCCTTCAACTTGAGACACCTTTTATTTGTTTTGTAACAAATTATTATCCATGACAAAATGTGAAAATTTTATTTCAGAGTAAAGAGAAAATGAAAGTTATAAGCTCTATTCTCACATGGAGAGCTTCTGTACTGAAGCAGTTCTACAAGCTTCCATCAAAACAAATTCTGTTATGAGCAGAAATTAACATGCTCAGCCATAAACTACATTCTAATGGTTCACCAAAAGTCAAAAACCCCAGAGCTGGTGTGGTTCTCTGGCATCCAGAAGAATTTTGCTCTGGACATGGTAAGTCACGTTTTCACCCAGTAAATACGTAAAGCATCGAAAGTAATCTAAATTATTTTTCCCTGGAAATAGACATAAAGTGTAATAAATTCAGTATAGTACATTAAGATTTACTATTTCATTTTTACAACTGATCAATCAGCATTCTCTAAAGCTGAGCATCTCTCTAAGATGTCAGTGTAAAAAAATGCACTTGAGTATTAAAACACTTATCACTGTAACTGAACTCAACCCAAGTAAATGAATTAACTCCATTGCCACAGAACATACTGGAAGAAGTTCAAAATTAGAAAACACAGGAAAATTTTTCTTCACATATTTGCCTTGCTGTTCAGCTGGATAAAATTTAACATAGCTGTGCTTTCACTTATTATATGTAATAATAAAGACACACTAGAAATACCATAAAGGTAAGGGAATGGTGCAGTATTTGCCTTCATGTAAAATAAACAAAGGAGGCACTTACAAAAAATGAATGCCAAGAACTACAGTGCCTGAGCCCAGCCAAGGAGAAAAGGTATATTGAAAAATATACTGAAAGTACACAAAAATACACTGAAATATCCATTTTAAAACAAAACTAAAGAGTGTTATGAACAAAGGAGTCATCCTTTAAGTTTTTTCCTCTGAGCTTTCAGCAGGGTAATACAGACAAATAGATAGATAAATGATACTTTGCATATAAAATTGTCAGCCAGAGAGCATTCTGAATTAGGATCATGCAATGTAACTTAGAGCAATAAGTAAGCCAGAATCACATGGCTAAATATGTATTAAATCCAGTACTACTGAGTGTTTACTACTGTGATTTAACTTTATTACTTTCTTCTCTTAGTGCTTTTGTTTTCTACCAAAGGATTTATTTATTTATTCATGCTTTTATTTATTTATTTATTTATTTACTCAGGAGTGCTATCTGAGAGGTCAGTTCTCTTTGCACCTGGATGGGAAGAATCTGTCACACCACAGGTTTGTGTAAAAACATCAAAGTTCATTGTATGAGTTCACCACCTGCCTCTTGCATCTTAAATCAACTACTGACTCAGACATAAATCACTACAGGTTTCTAAAGTCTCCAAATTAATGTCCAAAGAACAAATTTAAAATCCAAACTGTAAGCAAAGCAGTAGCTCAACCAGGGGAAGAACTGTGAATTTTGTGCTCTGTTGCAGAAGGACATCAGCTTTCCCAGAGTGAACTGGCTGTTAAGACCCACACACATGGACAGAGCAGCAAAGTTCATGAGGTCAAAAAGTGCTCACCTACCACAAACCACAAAGACAGGATCTTGGTGTTAGTAGCAGGCAAAAAAACAAAAAAAGACTTTTCACACAGACCACAGGTTTGAGCAAGAGGGAACGAGCTCTGGCAGGGAGGGACGTGCTGGATCCTGCAAGTCCAAAGGTGCTGCTCAAGTAAACACCAAAAATACTCCAAAAATCCACCAAACTACTAGAGAAGAGGAAGCTCAGGCAGATTACTAAAAATAGAAGCTGATCAGTGCTACTGGAGGTTGCAGTGCTTTTCCTTAAAACGTTCTTAATATTTCCTGACCTTACCATTAGAGTACTAATGATCTACTAAAATCTGGCTAGGATAAATAGAAACATCTTAACATTATGATTATTAAAAAAGATACCAATAGCAAGTCCAGATAACAGCTCACATGTAATTTCCATTGTGCACATGTATTTATGAGGTGGGTATATACACACTGTGTGCACTCCAGTAATAATGAAGCTTGTGCTTCAAATGCTCTGTAGCAGCAAACTTTGTGTAACAGCAAATGTAAAACAACATTTTCACTTTTGCTGTGAACCAGTTATGTTATCTACCTGCAACCAGTCATTTATTGTAGTAATACAACACTGCTTGTTTAGAATAAATATGTGCACATCATATGGGCATGTCTTGTGTGTTTGTGGGTACAGACAGCATATATGGACACAGACACATATATATGTATACATATAAATTTTATAGGAAAGTGAATAAAAAATAAGGTTTTCTACAACTTGGTTTTAAGACTATTTTTAGCCTCTATGATCTATTGAGTGAATTTCATATGTATGTGTCCATCTGTGTCACATACCCATGAAACAGTACCAGAGATAAATTCCTTGAAAGTTTGAAGAACTCAATTTTTCACTTTTTTGCTTTGTTTGAAGCCTGTGGTTTTTGGATAGTTCACTTATTTATTTTAATGCATTTCAGCAAATACTTGTCCAGGCTATTAACCCCAGAGCCATCCCAGCCAGGACAAACTCTTTATTTATGAAATATCACCCACTGGAAACGTAAGAGACACCACAAGTGATGTTAGCAGGGCCTGAGCTCTCTTGCAGGGAACAATCTGACCAGGGTGTTTGACCCAGAGCTGTTCAAGTCTTGTGCCACCTCCCTGACCTGACCAGCCCTGCCTGTGCCTCCATGGAATAAATCTGCAATGGTGATTATTCCATGCCCGAGCCACCTGTCCTAATGAATAACACCTCCTGTGTAGCCCTTCCCAGATATTGGAGATGGCTACTCAAGCTTGAAAGACAAGTGGAGAAATTAATAACTGGTGCACAAGCTCCTTAAATGGCACAGGGGCAAAAGAATTCAGCATGAAGCTGAGCAGACACACAGGGGAGTGCTACCACAACTGCATTTTGGCTTAAATTATCAGTCCTGGAACACTGATTGTAATTTTACTTCAAATTTCTGAAATACAGACAGGCAGAGACTTAAAAATTGATGAGTGCAAAGTTACATGGGTTATTTAGTAGCTGAAGAAAACAACCAACCTCCCATCCTGATCTAATACAGCACCACCAGTACATTTTCTCAATTATTATTTCTAAATCCAGAAATTTTCCAGTAAATGGGTTTGTATATTTCTTAGCTTTTTGAGTTAGCACTATTTATAAAAGAACTCTGGTGAATACACAGTAAATGCCTTTGCCAGTCATTTCCATCAACAGATCCTTCTGAGCCAAACAAACTGATGGTTTGGGAGCTTTTGCTACTTTTTTGCCAAACAGCACTGGATTGGTTTGTTAAATTCTGTAACACAAACATGCTTAACAGCAAACAATGTCAAAGAAACACACATTTCAACGGCCCCTGGAAACTCCAAAATGTGCTTTTCCTGTGTTTGAAGTTGAAATAACTAAGCAATACTGTTGTCTTCTTAATTTGTTGATTTTGGTTTTCATCCAGACGTGCAAAGACCAATCCAGTGACAAGCAGAAAAACAGAATTCATTTGTTCAGCAACTTCTCCAGCCAACTCTGTGCTATACACAAAGATAAATCTGTTAATGCCATTGTTTATTGAAGATGCTTCTCCATTGCACTTATCTGCTGTGTCACTAGAAGTTATTTGCATGGAGACTTAATAACACCCTTAAATGAAATTCAAACGGACGTTAAGCACACATATAATGTATTCTTATATCCAGTACATGTGTGTTTCGATTTTTTAATTCAAAGTGACTGATTGCTGATGAAATTGAGTTAGCTAGTAGGTTTGTAGGGGTAATATCAGCCACTCTGCAAATTATTCCATCAAAGAAAAAGCCAGAAGTACATTTCTGTACCCAGGGCTCTCCTCACCACCAGAGCTGGCTTGCCCATCTCATCTCTCCTGCTCAAGTGCCAAATTTTGGAAAACCAAAAGCATCTGCTCTGTAGTTTAACACTCAGGGCAGGATAAAACTGTATGTTTATTTTTCAACCCTGCTTATAATGATAGATCCTCTCTTTAAGTGCTTCCATTCTCAGCATTTATTATAACTAGAGACCAGTACCTGCAATCTTCTCAGCACCTCCAGCTACTTCCATTTATAAAAATGTGATACCACTGATATAATACAAAAACAAGTGATCCATTCTACTACAGGGAATACTGGCTCCACCTCCCAGCTCTGTTCCTCCATCACTTTCTATGACACCTCAACATTTTGTCAAATGTCACTTGATTTTGCCACTCTCCCTGAGCAGATCTCTGCCAAATTCCAATTCCTGCAGGTATTGCTACAGAAAAAAAAAAAATCAATTACAAGATTACTCACTACATAAAACTGATTTTCTGTTATAATGTCCTGCAGATCCACTCAAACCAGTGAAACCTCTCCCATTTACATGGCTGAGAATTGAGCACATTCCCTCCAGGAGCCAACATCCCCTATCAGAGCAGGGAAACTGGGCAGCCACTGCTCTTGAACCTCATGCAGCTGTGTCCTGCACTGCCACAGAACCCCAAACATCACCACTGCTACACAAATTCTGTTTACTTCTTTGTCACTGTTGTCTTGGGCACTGGAAGGCGCTTTTCTAAAGACCCTGTTGTGATGGACACATAACACCAAAAGCAACAACTCTGCTGCTGTAGTCTAGGAGCAGATTGACTTGCTTTACTGCTTCCTTTCTCATTCCTTTTTCAAATTTTTGATTTACTGAAAAACTGTTTAAGGGAGAAAAAACAAGGATCTGCCCCAAAATCCCAACTGTGGGAATGTTTGCTTTTTTTGGCAGCACTAATATTTATCCCATACTTGCTAGGAATTCTCCCCTGTGCTAAAAATGTTGGTCTTACAGCTCAAAGATCTAAACATGAAGTATTTTATCAGTATTGTGTTTTTCTCCCCCCTCTATGCAACTTCAGAGCAGTTGGGAAAAAGAAAACATTAAAACAAAAATCACCGTCTTCGAGTGTCTGTGAAAATTTATGTACTAAAAAGCAGCTGTAAAATTTTTAATGTTTAAATTAATGTTTTATGTTTACAATAAAAACTCTCCAGCCATGAAGGGCTTTTAAAAGCTACATGCTAAATACAAGCAAAACCAAAGCAAACAATAACACTCCCATGAAGCCCAGCTTCAACCCACAAAATGGCAAATAAGACTTTTGTACACACTTCCTAAGTTTCTGAGCCTTTTTCTACAAAAAAGAGCCCTTAGCAATGTCAAAGCCACAAAAAAGAGCTGGTTAGAATGTGAAGGCAAAAACCTTGTAATTCCTTAATAATAGGTTTTTCTGCAGTTCTGAATGTATTTGTGATGGTCTGGTTTACTTTTTTTATTTGAATTGTGTTATAAATAAAGCAGCTTCTCTCCTCCCCCTCTTCTGCCAGCTGTAAGCACTCTGTCCTCCAATAAAGGTTGAAACAAATGAATAGGTTTAAAAGAGACCATTATGCACTTGCTAGTGCAGAGTGAGGAGATGAAATGTTGCCAAATCATTCTCCTT
The DNA here is from genome assembly GCF_028551555.1 of Melozone crissalis. Classification (NCBI taxonomy): domain Eukaryota; kingdom Metazoa; phylum Chordata; class Aves; order Passeriformes; family Passerellidae; genus Melozone; species Melozone crissalis. The sequence continues at coordinate 6,052,064 of NW_026535785.1, forward strand.
TTAAAATCAATAGGAATTCTTGTTATTGGATTCAATGGGAGTATAATTAGGTTCTACACTCACACACTTCCTTGACAATGTGGGTTTCTTTGCCTCTTTCATTGCTGTTTCCCTCTCAGATATGGAGAAGTCTCTCTGTTCCAAGGAGCTCAGTTTGAGCAGCATTTCAGCCATTTCTCCCCTGAAATATTTGTGACACAGCCTGGAGCAGGCAGAGTGAGCGCAAATAACCCAGATTACCAATCCTGAACCCAGTAAATCACCAGCAGAGAGCCCAGCCCACCACCCAGCAACATTTGAAGCCTTGATCTCCTGTGTCCCTGCCACAGTGACCTGGTCTGAGCAGCCCCCCATGCTGAGCCACCTTTTCCATCTGCAGCCCAGTTGGGCTCTGCTGCAGGGATGCTGAACCCAAATATATTTAGTTTGAATCAAATGTAAATCTGTCCCACAAGTCGAAATTGTTTTCAAAGCCCCTGTCAAAGTAATTCCAAGAGGACAATTTAAATAATTTCCTTTTTTGTAAAGGTCACATAAGGAGGATCCAGCATTTGGCAGATCTGAATGCTGGGCTCCAAATCAGCCACTGTGAAGTCTTGAGTCCACTCCCAACAATCTCTCAATGAAAGTTATATATGACTTTATATACTTGCTTTTATAAACAGTGCACTGAACAACAACAAAGCCACATTATTCCCCAAAGTCCAGGAATTCAGTGTCACCTTTTTAAATCTTTTCTAACATGCACAGATCCTATGCAAATAATTTAACTCTTATCCAAATTGCAGCCTTCACAAATTAATTTGTCAGCTTTTACTTTGCTCCAAAAGACTGCAAAGCAGTCTTTTAACTGTTTCTTGGTTAGAGGCAGTTAATAAAAATACCTCACAGCATTTAAAATGCTGAATATCCTGTTTTCTGTTCTCTAGAAACAGCGAAATCACACCATCAAAACCAATTCCTCATTTTTTCTCTTATTTGTTTGGAGTAGAAAATCTTTCTTATGTCAACTATATTTTTTTAAATACATGTAACTCAAAACAATTAAAGACAGTCAGAGATTAGATAATTTTAGATTATTTCCAAGATGCTCTTCACATATTTAGCACAATCATCTCAAGATTTGCTTGACTAGATTTTTTTGAGAGTCTGTGTGCTCAGCTCTTCCTTTCGGCCTTTGTGTATCCACAATTAATTTCTCCATAATCACAATTAATAATTTTTTTAACATGCCAAATATATACACAGCTCTTCTGTAGAAGAGATATTCCTACCCCAGAATATTTGCTGAAAACTGATGAGGACTTCAGACATTTTATCAGTTAATATTAGGGCTGTGACAAGCAAGCCAATTACATTACACATCAGAAAAATTAAGATATCTTGGTTTTAAAGCAGACAAAGGGGGAAAAATGTTTAGATTTTCATTTAACTTTCCCAAAATTTGGAACCCTTCATGTAAGTTTCTTCTCCAGTTTGTAGAAGCTTCTACTTGTGCTGAAGAGAGTTTGACGGAACAGGATCCATGGAGGGAGAGGAGCGGAACAGAATCACAGTGAGCATCCCCAAACACCTCTGGGGATGAAGGAGGAGGAGCCCTTCTGTACCCAGAGAGGGTACAAAGCTAAGGGCAGTAAAAAATATAAGAAACAGTGACATTTGAAAAGAAACTGTCCCTCTATGGCCTTGTCCACAGCCATAATTCTAGAAAAGAGCTCCTTTTCTAATGTGCCCTCCAGGACTAAGAAGGCAGAAATCTCCTGCTATATATTAAAATTAGTATTTCTTGGCTGTGAATAGTTTCAGATTGGGCTCCTCATGTCCTGGACATGATTCAAATAAGCAACTTCTCCACTGGGTAATTTAACCTGCTCATGTGCCTGGTAGGTAAGATTTACTGCCTCATCATTTCAGTTAAAATTGACAAAATTAGGTTTGGACAGAGAAGAGAACACCCAGAGCAGTTGCAGCACCACTATATTATAATGGGGACGTGAAACAAATATGAATGGAGTAATTCCTAACTACTATTTATCTGTAGATTAAAAACAAATAGGCACAATTAAACCCCAGCATTAAGACTACCTGCACTTTCTGATACGTCTCTACAGCAATAACTTCAGAGTACAAATGGGATATTTTAAGTTACTAAAGAAGGAATTTGACAAGAATGCTACCTGAAAAGCCTGAAAACAGTTAAAAATTTCTTTATCATCTATATTTCAAATTATCATTAATAATGCAATCTGAATTACATGGAGTTTTAACATACAGTACTTTCAAAAAGAGTTCCATATTGCTGTCTCTTATTACAAAAAATAAAAAAAAATAGATGTGGAGATGAACTGATTGTTCAAGGTACCAATACATTTGTAGCAAGTCTGGGGAAAAAAATTACAATTATCCTGTTCCTCAGTGTTAAAAAGGCAGCATTGAGTAATCCAACTTTGGGACTCTTTGCCTCCCAATATCTCCAGTAATGTCCTGTACAAGTCCTGAGAGTTCCCAAAGTAAGACCTACATGGTGTTTCATTTTCCTCCCTCCAATTTTTATTCCCAAGATGCACCAAAAAGGAGCCCTTGGCAGAAGAGTATTTTGATGCAGTTTGGATTGCCTTAGTTGGAACAGTATATAGGAAATATGAAAAAAAAAAATCTGTAGAATCAGTCAAATTTTCACTCTACGGGCACATTTTAAATTATCATTTTTACACAAACCGCCACACAATCCAGACTTCACTGCTGGAGAAAGTTTGCACTACTTTACTCTCAAGATACAAAGATTTTCTGGAGTTCCTTTCTCTCTCTGCCCCTATCTAAGGTATTTGAGCTGGCCTAGGAGGGGGACACTTTGCCCTCGTGTTGTTCACTGCTATGATCTGTTATCCTGGAGGATGGGAGGGCACCAGATCTTGTGCCAGTTATCCTCCCAAACCTCTAACTAATGCTGACAGTAAAATATTGGCCACAGCATCAACTACATGATAAGAGAGGGCACTCCTGAGGTTTGTTCATCCCAGTCAAGTGGGTTTCACTAAAAAGTGTCTCGTTACCAACAATACCAGAAAATTGCAACATTTTCTTAAATTAGCACTAAAACAGAGATGACTCACTTTGTACTGTTCTAGATGGTGATTTGTCTCTCTTCCCTCCATTTCATTCCCTCCCACCATCCCTCCTCAATCAGACGTAAAACTTTCTTTTTCTGCAATGGGAGGAGAGAGAGGGGAAAAACCAACACCAAAATCTCAACAACTCTGTATTTAGGGTAAGCCACTCTGCAGCATCAGAGCTCATGAGCCCAAATACAGATGCACTCATCAGCTGCTCCAAGCAGTTTCAGTGCCCAAAGTTCCTTCAGCCCAGAGGCACACCAAAATTTGTACCTGTAAGAGAAACTCTCTCAGGTACAGGCCAAAAATGCAGTTAAAGCTTGGTTCTTCCCACAGCTTCCAAAGAACTGGGTTTATTTCAGTTCCCTGCAGTGCACAGTGTCAGTCCATTTATAGCACTGTTTACATTAATGCCTGAACCAGCAATCATCCTGCAAATTATCAGAACTGTTTCAGGGATAATAAGGAAGAACATTGTTTTGCAGCAGCACAATGTTAAAAAGCAAACTGAGAATGTCTCTGCAATAAAATTGATGGGTTTAGATTGCAATATCCTGGTAGGACACACGCATCATGATATAAAGTCCCCACAAACACACAGGTCCAGAGTGGCCCAAGTTCCAGACACACCTCACCATGGCAAACCTCAGTAGGTTCAGAGAAGCAAATTGTTTCACAGGACACACTACTCCTACCAGAACTTCCAAGTGTTTCCCCTTTCCTCCATAACTCACCAGTCTCCTCACCCACTGCTGGCGTTACAGATACAATCGTACTTAAATAAAGCAAGCACAGCATCTTCATCTAAATGTTAAGGAAATATTTATCAGCACAAAGGCAGTCTCAACCCATACAGTGTTTACAATGGTTTTTATCTTCAGGCTACATTAGGATTTGCTGTGAAATGGTATTTGCAATGACTTGTGAATCATTGCCAAATGTGGTTGCACCAACCATATTGCAAAGCTTTGCACAGCAGCAATCACGGGCTACGCCTGACACTGGGAGCAATTGGTACAGAACAGCAGTAAAAAAAGATGGTCTGTTCTTTTCTCACTTAATCCCTTCTGTTGAGGCACTCTTAAAATTCAGAATAAAATATGAACTAAGATAACAGATGCCCTTAATGAGGCCCTCTGTTACCCTACCAGAGTATCTCTGAAAAAATAAAATATATAGATGCTGTTTCAGCAACTGAGACAACAGAATTACAGGGAGCAGAAAGTTTGTGATTCTTTGGGGCAGAGGGTTATCTCACACAGGAAGGAATAGCTGGTGAGCTTGGAGGCACTGACACAAGTTGCAGAATGCTAAGATATCATCTGCCTTCACTTCTCAGCCTACTTCTCTTGATACCAAACCCCACTCCCCTCCTTAAAACTGGAGGTAAATAAATAACTGTAACTGGGTAGATTAAAAACATGAGAAGGTAATTTCTGCCTTATGAGAAAACCTATGTGTAAAGAGATTTTAATGCAGAAAATTGCTGCTCCTTGTTTAAGGGAAACATTCCCACTCAATCTGATAATTACACCTAGCTCATCCTCAAATGTATAAACACAGAGCACTGGATCTGATAAAAAAGTGCAAAATCGATCTCATACACTTTAATTCCACAAACTAAACAAAAAAAAAATCATGCTAAAGATTCTAAAAGATCTCTCCAAAATCTCCAAGATCTCTCAAAAATTAAAGTCTTTTTAGACTCAAAAATCTTCATATTTAACAGCATTTTGGCACTGTGTGTAATCCACAGAACATTCATAGCAATTTCCACTTGTAATGCACAGGTACAAAGTAGCATTTCTGACTATCCCAGTGTAAATGGCATTTGAACAGCCTGAGAGCACCAGTAACCTGCATCTCAGCTTTTTCATAAGATATTGCAGTGATGAGCCAAACTTTGAAAAGTACAAAATCTTTCATCTGCCAGCAAACATTATTTGGCACTTGCTTATTGCAGTAGAAGAAAGAAGATTCATCAATGATTAATCTTAAGAAATAAAGCTTTATACCCAGTATCTTTCCTGAGAACAAAACATTAAATCTAAAGTTGCTTTATGGATCTTCTTTTTAATAGAGGTTTATTGTTTTCAAACAAAATTAATTACTGTATTGAATAGAAAAATGTTACAAACTAACTAGTTTGCAATGCAACTGGAGAAACTTAATGAACTAATTCCTGAATAATTAAAATGCACTGATTTCTGGTACAGCATCATCTTTTAATGTCATTAAGGTACTCTGTGTACTTTTATATGGTCAGATCTCATTTTGATCCAAGGTCCAATCCGAAGTACCCTCAGCTGCCTCTCTTTACAGCATGTTATTCATAAATGTTGCATATGTTCCTATATTCCTCTAAAACAAGACATCATAAACTAGTGAGAGGCTCAGAACTGGTTGCTGGGGATTTACAGATAACAGTAAAATGCAAAGAATCATTTTAAAATTCAGCACAGGAAGCAATGATTTTAAATTCAAAATTGCCATCAACAATTATCACTTATTTAAGTAAAACAAGAAAGGAGAGTCTCAAAAGAATTCTGTGTATGTCACTCCTACCTTGACAAAAAAACCCATATTTTTAATCTTCTTACATCACATATCACAGGAAGTCTCTAGTCACTTCAGTATAGCAGGACAGAAAAGGGGGAAGTTATACATTTTCAGGCAGTAACAATTTAAAATTAAGACAAGAACAAATATTGTCAGTAAAAGCAAAAGACAGTGAGGAAAGCACCTCAGCTTGTGGAATAACAATATTGTTAAATAGAAATGGTTGTTTTCTGAACACAGTCATTTTATAAAATGTACAGTAAAGCTTTTATATGTAAATTACTCAAACTCAGAAACCTTTCACTTCAAATTGAATTGAGAATAGCTTGAAGAAGAACACTTTAGTGAAAACGTGCTTAAAATGAACAAGATCAAGAACAACTAAGGTGCACACACAGTGTTCCACTGGGGGAAAAAAATCCCTGTAAATAAATATTTGATTGATGCACTGTTACCAAAAAAGGATAAAAAATTGTCTTCAAATATATTTAGATAGCCTCTTCATACATGCACCTGCCTTTTCTTTGAAACTGATTATGTTTGTTAAACTTTGTTTTGCCACCAAATACATAACAGTGTTACATGAGTGATTAAAGCCACTACAATAAAATTACATTATACAAATAATCACATTATTACATTTAAAAAGTTCCCTTCTCTAACATACTACAATAATGCAATTTTCCCTCAACTTTAGAACTAAAATTCATATTATATCATCACTCTAATTTTAACTTGCCAACATCCCTTAAAATAATCCAGTCACATCTGGTGGTCAAACTTGAACTGTTCTGTACCAAACCTTCACACCACATACTCCATTAAGGTACTGAAGGCTGGGAACTCTGTTTACAAATCCCACATGGATTTTAAAGGAGTTATATATGAAGCAACTGACATATCTGTTGTTTTTACCAGTCTGGAAACATATTTATCTTCATGTTTTCTAGCAAACCTGGATATCTAATGATGTCCTGCCTGGAAATGCCAATTGACACAAAGCATGTTATTGGAATGACAAATATTTTTAATTTTGTTATCAATTCCTGGTAATTTAAGTAGTTGGACAAAAGTAGCTGCAATCCACATGTTTGCATTTGATTCTCTGTGGCTGTGTTTGACTCAAATGCTGTACCAGGGTCATGCACAGCTGAAATCTCTGGTGGCACTCACTGCTGAGAAAGGAGATGAGGTGGAACACTGAGGTACCTGACCATGGGAAAATAAAACAAGAGCTAATCATTGGGCAAATGTGAAGGAAAAGCAAAGCTAACCTCAAGAAGAGAATATAGCCCTTACCAGAAATGAACTTACACAGAGTTTATAAAACTCTCATGCCACAGTAGCAAAGGAATAACCTCTTTGTTAGGCTGTGCCCTTAGTAAAATTATTTTGAATCCAGTTATTGACTGTATGCTTCCTCTTGTAAGAATATGGAAATCTGATTTTATTCCATGCTTGCAGGGAAATTTTCCCTTTGGATTTGAGCATGGCTACCAACTACTGTAAAAGCCAGGGAGATATTTATCCTGTTTCAAAACTTGGGCCTCAGCTTATGGGTTTGTGAGGAGAGCAGGTGAATTTAAGCAGTGACCAATAAAAGAGACTGATCCTGCTGGCCTTAGTAAACTAAACTGTGATCTCCCTCACATCAGTTATGTCAGGCTTGCAAAGCTAATTCTAACTAAAAAGATTAAGACATCAGGCAATAAAAATAGATGTGAGGCCTATTAAAGTGCAAGTGCAATGTAAAATTCCCATAGTGTGAGATCTCACCTGCATTTCCCACCAAGACTGCCAATAATGAAAAACCCAAACCGAAATACAAACTGGTGATATTTCCTCAGTTATCAAAGAGAAGTACTCACCTGGGGTGAGTGAATGAGCAGAATTTTGAAAGATGGTATTATTACAACTATAAGCCAAAAACTAAAATGCTATTATAGCCCTTGCTAACTGATATTTCAGCTATCAATGCTGAACTCCATCTAACTTACCTGAATGCTTTTGCACTGTTTCTCCCTCTCTATTGCTAAATGTGTGTACAATACCATGAAGGAGACTTAGGTATATTGCAAAGGTTATATTTTAAGATGATAGGGGATGGCTGCATTTGACTTTTTAAATCTTTCTCACTACCTGTAAAATTGTGTAAATGGTCAGAATACAGATATTTCACATAATTTATTGTGACATTCAGGAGCAATAAGGCCAAGCTAAGCTAGGATGCTAACAACAAAATTAGGAAGCAGAAATAATTACAACTAAAAAAGAATTGTACCTAGGAACAGAGTGACATAAATGAAGGAAGGACATAACTTCTCTTCCCTCTCTTTCCCATGCTAACTTGCCACATCTTATCTATAGTTTTTCCTCCATATCTTATTATACTTACTGCTACCACTGAAGAATTTAAGAGGTTAAGCCATGAATCAGGGCCTCAATGTGCTACCAGCTCAACAAACACTGACAAAAAATGGGAAGTGCTCCAGGACATCCTTAAATGCATTTTTACCAGTGTATTTTCTGTTCTTCCTACAATTTCAATATACAAATATTTAAAACACAGAGGTATTTATAAGAGTTACAGTATTCCTGTAACTTTCTGCATGAGAAGCAGGTTAGGCAACAATACAAATGCTGTAAAACCATGTGTTAATTCAGCCTCCGTTTACCAATGATAATTCTGATTAACACAAGAAAACAAAAGTATTTAGGAGACCTAAGCAGAAAAATAAGGTGTTTTTTTTTTCCTGAAAACAACCTAAAGAGAAAACTCCATAAAAATGTGCTCAAATCACGGGGCAGCAGCCCAGCAGTCCTGGCAGCACACAGATTAAAGGACCCCCAGAAGGGGCAGCACCACCTTTCACCTGTGACACAGCCACAGGGGCTCTGCCCCAGCCGTCCCCACAGAGCAGCCAGCGAGTTGTTGTAATGAAGAGCAGAGGTATACAGCCTTTATCAGATGAGAGGGGATTTGTCAGAGATTAATAGAATTCCATTGTAATATCCATATCTCACAAAGGCATACTCTGACAGGGTCCAATTACTTTCAACAAGCTGGGCCTGCTACATGGACCCTCTGAACCGGAATGGCCCTCCAATCTGTATGCTTTCGTTCAGACAGATAACACCAACGTGTTTCTCTCTGTGATCACTGCCTAACTTAAATGAGTTAATCTCGTTTTCCAGATGAATTGTTATTTTGTCTCCCGCAGGCTGTGATTACCGGATAAAAGTATTGTGTTACCAGGAGGGCCAGGGTCTTTTCAGCAGCGGATTCCACATTCAGATAACCAGCCAGAGAGGCTTTCCATGCTGGCTTTTTTTCTTTCTTTTTTTTTTTTTTCCTAATGTGAAGTAAGAGAGTGGCACTAACAGGAGAAAACTGTGAAATGACACAGAGATAAACCTTCCCAAATAATTACGTAACTTCGTCAGAGGCCAGAGGGGCAGTTTATCTTCATATTTCAAAAGAGCGTCCCGGTGAACCAATCTCATTTACAGCCTACCTCTACATATTTTAAGATGTTATTTGCCTTTCAGTTCATGCCTGCCCTTTCTTTCTCTAATGGCCTTTGTTTCTGAAGCCATTATAATGTGCTTGAGAAGTTCACAAGGGAGCCTATCAGAATATAAATATTTGGAAGCACTGAAAACTATCTAGGCAGGATCAGAAAACAGGAATGAAAAAAACAAGCCCACGATTTCACAAACAGTTCTCTTCAACTGATGAAGCAAGAGCCATATGGTGAGAGCTACACTCTACAGCACATTTTTCTGAGATAATGTATTTTCTCAATGACAGCAGTGAGATTCTTCATTTTCTTTTCTCGACAAGATGTGAAGAAGGAAAAGCCCCTCTCTAATTGTTAATTTCTTTAAAATTAAATTACACCATGGCTGGGGGGAAAGCTTAACATAGGAGAAGAACCTGGCTAGTATAGGAAACACCTCACTGGGCAGTTGTGCCTTGACCACCAGGACAATCCCTTCATGACCAAGAATGAATCACACCTGACCCCATTTGGGCAAATTCCAACCCACCAATAGCAGCAGAACCACACAAATTACATGAAATCCGTGTGCCTCACGCATTTTCATCCATACAGAAAAACACCCATTAAACTAGGTGTAATTTCAGTTTCTAGTGCCACAAGGTAAATAAAATTATGCCTTGAATGCAGTAGATTACTCGAGTGGCTCTCCCAGCAGGCAGATCCTGAGGTGAGTTATCCCAACAATTCAGAAACAAGACACAAAATCTGATCACTGGCACCGCATCAAACTCTGCCCATGAGGTGCAGTCAATAAAGTCATGAAAGCTTCCTGACAGAAAGCCACAACCTTTGACTGCAGAAAGCCAATGTCCTCAGCAAAGTCTGAATGAGCATCAGTGCAGGATGTGTATCCAAAGCACACAGTGGGTGTATCCCCGCCGTGCACAGGTCTGGGGCAGAGCAGACCCTTCCTGTCCTGGGCACCCAGCACTGCAGAGCTGGGGCCTGGCAAAGACCATCACAGCTTCCTTTATGCTCCTGTGCCCGCATTTCCTTCCACAGCAAAGGAGAGCCTGAAGTGAAAAGCAAATCTGAGGAATATCAGTCTCTACACAAATATTTGGGCTCCATCTTTCTTACACAAAGAGTAACTGCCATCAGCAGGTATGAACATAATTCATAGGTGGACAGGTAAATTAATGAAAAGATGACACATCTTGGAGTTTCTAAATGACAGAGTTTAAATATTTCTGTATCTCATAAAGAAGTGAAGAGTCTATGCAGCTGGAACTGCAGCCATCATATTGCTGACCTCCATTTTGATCAGGTTGGCAATGTTCTCATTTCTGGCCAGAGACAAAAGTTAAACCTCTATATTGGGAATAAGCTCATAATCCATCATTTAAAGGTCCCTGGTATCTTTCAAAATGGGTAGGTGATAACCCAATGGTTCACATTCTCTCATGAAAACAAGCTTTATGTATTATATATAACAGAATGTAAAATGTCCATACAGTGTAAGCAGTCAACCACCTAGGTAGGGTGTAAAAACAAAGTTACAGTAAAAATATGTCTTCCCTCAAGAGGGTGAGCAGAAAAGATGGATTTTACACATAGGAGCTGTCCTCAGGTGTATAAGGAATCACACTGCTTGCTGGGCTACAAAAAGCATATTCCAGTCATCTCCATCGCCCAGCATTGTGTTTTATTCTGCTTAGCAGGAGACCAGTGGTGCTGCTAGGAGACTGTGAAGGGCTCCTATGCATCATCATAAACAAGATAAGCAGAATTATTTCCTAAATTACAAACAACTACAGCTACAACAAATCACTGAAGGGAGCAGGGGATTCTGTGGGCACAGTGTGGGCACAAAGATGTGAGCTTTTAGCAGATTTTGTCAATGCTGCTGCTGTAGGAGCAGGAAGCTGGTGTGACTTTGCCTTGTCTTTGTCAGAAGAAAGAGGGAACAGTATTTTTCTGTCCTTTTTCACAAGGGTTTTGATTGCATTGCTTCTCTTCACTTATCTAGGAAAGGGTAGGCCTCAGTAGAGATTTCAGAGGTCATAGGTTCCCTGAGGTATATCCTCAGGAGAAAGATTGGGTTTTTCCCCTTTTTTGGCTTAATTAACAGATTAGAAATGGGAAAAAATATTAATAAATATCAGGCAGTGTCATTTGGAGACTGATCACTTGGACTAACCCATGCTGAGTCTGTACACCAGCACACAAGGGATTAAGGACTGCTCACATCCTGGGCTGGGCTTTGTGCAGTGCACAGCCCTGACATTCAGCTCCTCACACAGAAATTCACAGTTACTGCTCAATAGTCCTATTCCAGACCTCAGTGAGAGAAAACTCTGCTCACAATAACAGAAGAAAACACTCCTCGCACTAACAGCGCTTTCCCAGACAAAGCCAACACTGGTTTGTCTGGTAGAACTAGCAGAAATGATGCTAGTAAGAAGTGATGTGGATTGGTAACAAAGAAGCTTGATCAGCATGATGGAGACAGACAGTCAGAGACAAAAATTAAATCTCAGACACAAATTAATTTCTCATTCATTTTGCTATACACCCGTGCTACAAAACACTTGGCAAAAGTTGCCTTGAAGGTAGCAGCTGGAAATTATATTGTTTCAAAAGCTTGAAATATTCTCTACAGAGAAATTTTAAACCCATAAACTTTTCCTTTTCTTAGTTTGTGTTTTGTTTTTTTAATACTGCATCAAAGTGCATGCAGAGCAGATCTGTGAATTGCTGCATGACTTTATTTTTTTTAAGCTTCCAGCCTGTTTCATTCGGTGGTCTTATAAACATAAAATTGATAAAATGGACAGCTTTCTTTCTAAGCTAGCTTACAACTCTCCTTCTCTGAAAGCTTCCTAAACATGCGAGCACTCCATAAAAAAGTAACTGGTGCATGCAGAAGCAATGCAGTTCACAAATGAAGCAGTATAATGTCAATGGTTTGAAATTGTTCAGTCTCAGTTGTTTTCCAAGTCAATGCACTGGCAGTCTTGCCTGAATGCAACTAGTCAATAGAGAGAAAATAAATAGAGCATTTCCAGAATTCACCCATCAGCACTGAAAAGTGTCTGCTTACTATTACACAGTTTTAACATGTCATAATCGTTTTTCACAGTATAGAAACCCTCCTTATACCTTGGACAAAGAATGAATGACTATTTTAGCACCCTATACATATCTTCTAATAGAAATTCTAAGCAAACTGTATTGACTATAGTATTTTAAGTGATATTATTAAAGTAGACTGAATCATTTAGCCTATTTTTAATGCCACATCATGAATAAAAAATTATAATTTAGATATCTAAAAGCAGAGGCTTCTGTATTTGGATTTCTGAACATATTCATTTCTGTAAATACCTATATATTGAACAAGCTCCCTGTAAGAGTTGAACACCACAATTTATGCACAGTGTTACTCCCATAAAGAATCCTATTGACTATTAAGTTGGACAGGTTTTGCTCACACAGGTAAAAGCTTTAGTGGCACAGCCCTGTGACTCTAAACATCCAGACATTAGGCAGCAGAGATAGTCACATGTCCCTTATCTTTCCATCTTTTATTTGCCCCATGCTGTATGACAAGTGCCACGTCAAATAACACCACTGGGCTGAAAGCTACACAAAGAGAGGGAGGAAGCAGACAGGACAGACACACTGCTGCACTTTTGGGGAAATAGAAAAAAAAAAAAAGGTTCTGCCTGCTTCTCCAGGCAGCCATATGCTAAACTGCATTTAAGGTGCTATGCTTACTTAGATAAGGTCCTTGCAATGTCACATAATTACAGAAAGGATCTGCCATAGTCTGAAAAATGAGAAGTATGTCTTTTCCAATCCCCTGCCTTGTTATCTGTCACCTGGATGAAAATCATGTGAAAAAAAAAATAAAGAGGGGGGAAAAAAAATTCCCCTTCAGACCCAAGAACACACTAACGCCCACGGATATAAATGTTACAATAAAAGAGCAGGACGACTACTAGCAGAGCTTTTATAGCTTAACAGTATTTTGACAACAAATGTTCATATTTCATTTGAAATTTATGAAACCTTTGTGCCTGTAATCCCATGAGCAGCTACATGGTAAATGAAAGTAGCAGGCAGTCTAGATTAATAATATTTTGCTTCATACTGGAAGAACATTGTAAGGAAAAGAAATCTTGCTTTATCTGCTCTCTCTCTTTTTTTTTTTTTTAGTCTCTCTATTGGAGCAGATTCAGAGCTTTAAAACCAGCCTGCAAATATTCACAGATACCTTATTAATTTATGAGAAACTGAAGGACCCATCACAAGGTATAAGCAAGCAATTTAGTAATAACAAGTAGAGGGGTATGATGCATGGCAAAATACCACAGCTCCTAGTGTTAGAGAGCTGCCAGTGGTTTAAATCAAGTTCAAGGGGAATACCTGGAGTAAGCTCCTGTACTTCATATGCTAATAAAAAACTGGTTTGGAAAGAAACCATTGCCCAATGAATCACAACCTTTGCTGTCACATTTTCACAGTTTAGACATACATGTATGCTAAAAGCCCAAGTGTGGCTTCTTGCACTTAAATGTCTAAGTGTCTTTTTCAACAGCTCTATTTATCTTCAAGCACATCCAACAAAAACTGTCGATGTTTTCCACATTTTTAAGGCAGTCTCTCAGTGAAAGCTAGCATAGTAAATATGATATGGGCCTAGAAAGTAGATATTTATTTTTGTTAAAATGTTTGTACATTTTTTTTGAGCTCTCATGTGGACTGATCTCACATACATGGGGTATATTAGGGTGGTAAGATCACCCTGATGTTTGTGTTATAAATAACATATCATTTTAGAAAAGATGATTTAGTGGCATATGGAAGAAAAGAAAAACACCCACAAAACCTACAGTCCTGGGTTTTCACTGCCATACCCCAATTAATATTTGCCGCCCAAACTCAAACATGAGAGTTACCTTGTTTGCATTCTTTGCTCATAAATGCACTACAGATTGTCAAATATATTAGCAACCAAAGGAAGCCTTCCATCAGCATCTGTGCTGAGTGGATTCAATAACAGCCTAACCAATTTACTATAAAACTTTTATAGAAGTGTTATATACTTGCATCAGGTTCACAGTTTTATTAATTTACACAGATTTTATGGTTTCTTGAAGTTCTTGTCTCTGAAAGAATGAACTGATACTTGAAGAAAGCTGAGTGAGAAAATGATCTGCTTAAATACCATTCAGTCTCATAAAAGAGTAACTCTACAGTAGTTATGCCACCATCTACATTTCCATATTTATAAAAACTGATATGGGTATAATTGGTTAATAATGTCTGTGCCTTCTAATGCAGAACAAAGTAAGTTTTATTGATCAGTTTTGTGGTTTAACTGCTGATTTGGAGGGGAAAGGGAGGTCTTGAAGGAGAGTAGGGTAAAGGGAGGTTTAAAAGATTTTTTTGCTTTCCAAAAAAAGGTCCAGAAAATAATTGTGCCTCTGAGTTCCCTCTAAGGATCTTCCAGAGCAATAAATTAATGACAGGAGTTTTCTTCCTTTCCACAGCAACACTAAATCATTTACATATTTAAAATTAATATATTTTATGAAGTGGGACTCAATCAGAAATCAGCTTTGTATCCTGCACAGCTAAATTCAAGAATCAACTAAACTTCTAGTTGAAGGTTTGATCTGAAAATCAGATATTGCACAGTGAATTATGCATTGTGCCACATTTATGACACCAGAAATTCTCCAATTACTAAGCAGCTCTCCAGAGCCTAAAACCCAACTCCATTATTTGTCCTTGCAGAGCAATCCCATGACAGAACATCTGTAGCTATTACCCCACAAACAGGCACAGCCTATGTAACAGAGTAAGAGAATAAAACACAGAGAATAAAACACAAGAAGGGTGTGGAGCAAAATCTTGCAGTGGAGTGGATTGTTGCCTACAGGCAAAGCAAATGTGTTTCCTAAGAGGAAACACCTCTCCCTCCAGGACCTGAGGAGTATCAGGAACAGCAGAGCCTGAGCAATGTGACAAAATGAACATGGGGTCACATCCTGCACAATGGGGATGAGCCCTGTCAAACACATCACTCTCAGAATGTGTGTATATACAGGATATAAAAGTACATGCATAGAAGTACAGAAATATATATATATAAATGCCTATATATATATATATATATATATTTATATATATTTATATATGTTGTTTTTATTTTTAAAGATTTTTTAGGTTTTCTGATGTTTACATTTTTGTAACAAACTTTCTCACAAACTTTATGTAAATAACTTATTGTTTTATATATACATAACTTATTGCATTCTTTTAGAGAAGAAGAGAAATTTGATCGATTGTTAGTTTGTTTAGTGTCATTGAAGAGGTGGTATTTTCGCTATCTAATCTACTGTTACTTTTAAAAATTTATAAATGTTCAAGTTAGAAAATAAACTTCCCTTTTTTGCCTTGAGAACAGCAGTGTGTACGCATCATGTTATGTTGTATCCTACAGTGACATATATATGCCATTTCTATGTGTATCTATAAATATATATATATACATTCAGAACAAAGCATTTCTGGACACTCACAAACACTTCTGGATAAAGGAATGGCAGAGAGAATTTCTCAGTGGAATCAGTTTGGACTGTCCTTGGGCTAAGCCTGAGCCATCAAATCCTCTGTGTGACCCTCACCCAGGGTCTGCACTGCATCCCACCATCCAAAGGAGCTTCTTACTCTGACCAACACTGGTCAGAACACACCTTGAAGACAGATGGAATCTCTTTTTATGGGTTTCATTGCACATTTGCTTAGATTTACTCTTGCTAGCTGAGTAAATGGGTTGAAGCCAGAAAGTTTGCTAGTTTGTTTATCTTCAATTTAAACTAAAGTGAAGTTGTAATGCCAAGGAATTGAGTCTGCTTAACTTGGGCCTGCTCTAAACCCTTTTTTTCCAGCTGCTTGACCTTTGGTATTACCCCAAGAAATAAACAAAAACTTTAAAAGTGTTCAATGGCTCTTGCAGCAGTTCCAGAAGAGAAACTCCAATAGAATTGTTAGGACTACGATGTATCTTTGTTCCAGATACTTTTTTATCATTTTCACATCATGTTTTTTATTAATACTGAGATAATCACAGCTTCAAAACAAAAAAAGCTACACCCAATTACAAAGCCAAGCCCAAGGAATTTTCTTAGGTTAATTTCACTGTATTTTCTCCACACTCAAATTAGCTGACTCAAATTCAGCTAATTTATTATAAGAGAAGTACCTTCAAACGTGCATTTCCTAAATAAGATAATATGTCATGCATACTGAATCTGTAAGCACCAAGAGCTCTGTAACGTGTGCTGGAGAGAAGGGCATGAGGAGATCTGATAAAATTCAGGATGCTTAATGTCAAATATAGAGAACAAAAGGAGAGTCTTCTCCAAGGCATGACACAGACAAGAGTGAACAAGGGAAGGAAGTCAATAAGAAGTTTTACAGCAGTATCAAATAGATCCCTATTTCTGTAATGCATATGATTTCACCTATGTGAATCCCCTGTGTATTTTAAGACCACAGTTTTTAAAGGGTTCTGTTGGATATTTCCTCTACCCTTCACCCCTGTGCTCTGAGCCACAGATAGCACTACAGGCCTTTCTATTTTAAAATAAAATTCTGCTCTCATTTCAGAATCATGTATATAAAAAACAAGGAAGAGAGCCTTAATTATCATACAGTACAGTATATCATAAATCCAGATATAGTACTCTCATACAGTTCTAAATCACTTTCCCCTATCACCCACAAAAACAACATAAACCAGAAGTGCTGATCTACAGATAACAGGTACCCATCCAGAAGGCATTTATTGGATTGTCTCCCATCATCCAACCTCACTGAGGTCATATAAATTTTTTAATAAAATGTAGAAACAAAAATACAACCATAATTAGAGCACCCCAAAACCATAAAAATAGAGTTACCTCTAAATATTTGTTCATTTAATTCCAACTATGTTAATCATTTATAATACCTCAACTGAATGAGTGCTTTAATGTTAAGAGAGTAGAAGATTACAGTAGCTCAGATTCCCAATGATTTCTCTTTCGTAATTTTGAGTACAGTAACAAAACAGAAACCCAGAGGAAATGCAGGACCTTTCCTTTTTTCTTAAAAAAAAATCAAATAAACTTTATAAATACATACCTTGCACCTGTTCAGACTGAAGACCATTTGCATTCCCTCAGCCAAGCACAGATAATATTGAACATAGTTTTTATTAAAATATCTTAAATGTGGTAGCTACACATGCATCTGAAGTAACACCTTCTAATTGTCTTTGTGGCATTAGGTCAGTTCCACAGCATATAAAAAATAAAAGAAAAAAGAAAAAAAGAAAAAAAGAATGGAGTTACTTTTTTTGTATTTTTTCACTGAGAAGTTAAAGATAGATCTGGTTTTGGAGAGTAGTTTAGTGCTATTGGTAGTTTGGCCTTTCCCCATGTGTGTCTTTCCAATCATACTGAAAGAAGTAAAAAGAAAACTGTGCTGAAATTTTCTCAGAAGTGAAGGAAAGGATCATAAATTGCTCTGAAATCTCCCTTGACTTTAAAATTATATCAGATTTTTCTCTTTTACATCAGAGAACTGCCTTCTCTGCTAATTGGCAATATGTCCCAGTGTTTGAGGTTTACTCAGCTACCATCCTCTGCTACTCAGGCTCTTCCCAAAAAATAAAGAACCTTAGCCAGTTTTAGGTAGTTTTTGATGGAGATCTCCTTTACTATCCATATGTTTTGCAGTAGGAAATTTCAATTGCTTCCTTCAAGAAGTTAAATAAGAAATCAAAGGCCAACAAGGAAAATAAAACCAGTCAGTTCAGATGATGTATCGACCAGGGAACCATAAGGTAAATTGAGATATATACACTTGTGTTACAAGTAACTCATGGCAGTCACATCTTCTCTTTTCTTGCATTGAATCAATACATGGTTGTGCTTCTTCAAGAGAAGCCAAAGTAAAACAGATCCTTTTGGATAAGAGATCATCTTCCACACAGTATAAACAACCAAAGAACAAAGTAGATATTAATAAAATATATATAATAGTTATCTTCACCTTCAGTTAAATTGTGCCCTATTTTATAATGCTGAAATAGAAAAATCTTAAAATAACAACAAATCCCCAGGCATCTACTAACAAGGGCACTACAGAGATTTAGAGGCCTCTAGTGACTTCTAGAGTGCTGGTTTGTGTACCAGCACCAGACTGCATTGAAAACCTGCAGCCAATCACTGCCATGTTATTTTGGGTTTGTTATGTGTGTGGCTGAGTATTGTTTGCTGTTGCACAGGCCCTCCAAGAGCTCAGGCATGATCAGGTTCCATTGTTGAGCACAACAAAATCACATTCAGAGAGCAGGGTCCAGCTCCTGCGGCTGCTCTGGGTCACTGCTCTGAGTGCCAGCCCAGGGTGACACCTGGCACAGTGGTACCTGGCAGGTGCCAACACAGCTCAGTGTGGGCACAGAGCCCTCCTCTCATTTACCTGGGTGCTGAACACAAGTATCAGGTTTTAATGGCAGCTTTAGAGGTGGATTTTTGCTTGTTTTCAATCCAAGACCATTCTGCATTGGTTAGAACAAATGAAACCTCTGCAGGCTGAATCATCCCAGAATTTTCCTGCTCAGATCCTCTTGCCACACCTTTTCAAGACAACAAGTGTTTTCAAGCATTACCAAAGACACATGAAAAAATTCAACTGCTGTCTTCATCATCCCAGCAGGCTTGACAAACCTTCCCTGTGTAACCTAAAAACACAGCAACAACTCGCCAAAGCTAATATGCAAAGACATGAACCCTGACTAAATGCACCTTTTAAAAACTACAACTCAGATAGGCAGGGCTTCTCAAGAGATACCATTCTTTCCAGCCAAAATTCCTCCCCTCCTACACCCTTCCCTGTAGAGTTCTCAGCAGCAAAGCAATTTACTCTCGTTACTCAACCCACAACGCTAAGAGCATTTTTCCTCCTCAAAGTCATCTGGAGGGATGGGTAAATCAGGCTGGGTTAAAAACAACAGCAGCAGAAAAGAAGAATTACAGCGCTCAATTTTCACAGAGACAGGGCTAAACCTTTTAGCAGGACGGATTAGCTCATGGTCCCTCTGAGCCCCTCGCTGCGTGCCTGGGACTGAGGAAGGGCAGGGCTGGCACAGAGATGCCACCTACCCTCAGTGCACAAAAAATCCTCAAACAACCCCAGAGCACATAAAAAAGGCCAAACAGCAAAGGCCTCAGAAGATTTAAGACACGTGATTTACTCAGTGTACTTGATCCCTAACATTCTTGCTATTCCTGGAAAGTCCCTGAAGAAAGAAGATTACAGAAACTTGCCTGGTGGCTGGGAGAAGAAATCAAAACTGCTGGCATTCCTTATAAAACAACCTGATTCCCCAAGTAATTTTCAATAATATTTGTAGCAATTATTTATAAAACCAGGTATTTTTCCTGTCTTACAAAAATAAGAACAGATTTATTTCAAAGATCCCAATTGAAACACATTTTTTACAAGTTCACACCTTGCTATTTTCCATCTTTCTTTACTCTTTGGAAATTATGAATACATGATGTAGTGTTTTCCCTATATTTAACTCATTCTCAAACAGATGATTTACCGTTCATGTTTCAATACTACAAAAACATCTCAGAGTGGACTCATCACTAAAAAGAGCTCAACTCTGTTTTTCCTGCATTTTACATCCTGCCTCAGGCTGAAGATCTGGGGGAAAAGAATCAAGCACTGAAGCTTCTTACACTGCTGGACAGTTTCCTTATGGTGGTAGCAAATGCCCCAGAGCATGAGTCATTTGTAACTTCTCCAGGAAGAAACAAACAGAAGATCTATAACAATCTATCCTGGAAGTTATCCCAACCTCACAAGGGGCAGCTAGGCAAAATGCTCTGTATGACATTTCCAGTCCTGATGGCTACAACAACCAGAAGAAAATAAGAAATATGACCATTCACCATGTATTTTCCATCTGAAATATCCTTAAAAAGCAAGAGCAGCAGATGGCAGGCAAACTGGGATGGGATTTTTCCTGCCCTGTTTTTTACAGCAATTTGAGTCAGTATTGCTTGCCCAGTTCCTCTTCCTCTCAGCCACAAAAACCCTAAATCTCCTCTTGCAAACAGACACAGATTTGCTGGTTAAACATGCACACAAGGAGGCAGAGGCAAAAATCAGCTGGTCTGGTAATAGCCATCCTGTGCTAGAAGTTCCCTGCGAAGTGCTGTGAAGATGCTGGCACAAAAACCTGCACTGCATATTGCTGCAGCATAATTAATTAAGCCTGACAACACCCCTGTGAAATACAATAGGTCTAACCACTAAACCAAATCATCCTTATACACATCCAAATGTCAGCAAGTGAATTTATGTCAGACTTACTATTCAATCACGGGGGGGAAAAAAATCACATATAGCTTAAAAAAAAAAAAAAAAGCTCTTTACATTAAGTAAGGCTCTTTTATATTTTTGAATAGTAATAAAGAAATCAAAGGTATGACAGCCTTTTACAGGGATAACACCTCAGAACATTAGTAGAATAAATCTTGGAAGAGGTAAGAAGTATTATCAGGATGTCCAATTGCAGAATCAGACAGTGCACTTGAGAATACTCTGACACTATACATAAAATATTATACCTATTAAATCATAATGAAAATCTAAATAATTAAAATAAACCAAAATATCATCAATATCAAGACTTTGATAGTTGGATGTTGGTTAGGTGGTAGGTAGGAAAACACACTTTTAAAGATTATTATGCCTTGAAGATCAGGTATCACTTACAACACACACTGAGACAAACATAGACATATGTTCCAAAAGTAATTCCAGCTTGATTCTTTATGACTTTAGCTTGAAGGATTTTATTTTCTGTATAATCTTCAAAGTGGAAGTGCATTCACTAGCCGCTGGCTGCACTGTTTATCATAAAGTCAGCTCACTTAGTGCTGTCCAATTAAAATAAACTACAGCTGCAATGGATCACTATTTTTCTAAGTATCTGAAAATATTCCTGCAAAGCCCAAACTCCGAAAATTAAACATAAATGAAAAGCAACAGTTCACTTGGCAACCATCTAGGAGAGGATGTTTTGACATTATTTTCATGTTATTAAATGCAGATTTTCCACTTAAAAACAAGAAGCTTCTGTCACAACTGATTTATATATTGAAATACTTTGTATGACATAAGAAAGGCATGTAATGGCTTGCTGCTGTAACCTTTTAAAATAAAATATAAGAATACACACAGTATATTTTTTTCTTTGATACTTTAACCATTTTGCTGTTTATTGTGACAGACAACGTTTCAGTGCTAGCCAATATAATACAGTAGCATTAAATAAAATGTCCAAGCTCCATCTGACTTCAAATACACTCACTTAATTTTAAATTATTGTTCTTCTACTGCTCTCTTCTAGTTCATGCCTGGAAAAATGACAGATTATAAAACTCATCTTTTAACCAACTACAGCTTTAAAATTATTTATTTACGTAAATTTGGGGAAACCAGGGTCTCATGACATGTTTGTATGCTTCATTTCAAGCATGATGAAAGAACAGAAAATAAAATACAAACTTTTTTTCTTTGGTACTGACTTTGTTCTAGTTCTTCCAGACATCGACTTCTAAACTCAGGCTGCCACCAACAGACAGCTCACAGACAAGGGAGGCTGATGCTCATCTGCAATGCACAATGCGAGGCAGCAGAAAGGTCCCTTCCCTAAACAGCAACTAATGAATGTACACAGAATAAAAACAATGCACATTTCTCTGCTGTGTAAAGTTGCTGTTTAGATTTCTGGGTGGGCAGTCCTACAAAAATTACACAAACATCTTGAAATGAGAGTCTAAAACCAAAAAAAGATTTTGCGTGGCTGCAGATGCACAAATTTTCTTACAGACAATTTCTAAAAGTTAGGCTGTATTTATCTAAAGAACAACACTGCACCTTTAAGAAAATGTTATTTTTCCTGAGGCCCTATCAAGGTAAATTTCATCAGTATTCAAAGAATGAGCAAAGCACTTCAACAATTTATTTCAATAAAAGAAGACTTAGCTGAAAGGAGTATAAATGATGAGAACTTGCTTTAAACTGATTTATTCCCTGCAGCAATAAAAGGAATGTTTCTTCACTCAGCTGTTTAATATGCAAATATGCAGAGCATCCAGCTTCTGACAGCACATCATTAATAAAACCTTGCACTAAGCAGAGCTCCCGATATTTCATCCTGATGAAAATACATGATGATGATTTTAGACTGTATAATTTCAGAGTTGGAACAATGTACTTCCCAGTGATGGAAACTCAGCAATCCACAGTTCTAGTGTGGATTTTTTAATAAGTTAACCTATTTCTGCATGAGGGAGACATTCTGTTTACAAGAATTGTGAATACAGAGAATCTTGTCACCAAACCCTCTCGGCTGGACCAACCAAACCTTGTTTGGAAGCAGCACCTAAAGAGATATGTTATTTATAGAACCTCACAACAGTTGATTTCTTTTTGTAATCAACTATTTCCTCTCTTATTTAAAAAGTTTAATGTACTCCACCTGTACTTTTCTCAGGCACTGACAGAGTGGCAGCAAATGTGTAAATTAAAGCCATCCCTTAAAATAGAATTTAAAAAAGTCTGCAATTTTACTTATTTACCTTTTTAAAATCTATGAAGAATTCCTAGATCTAACCATGCTGTAGCATTCTATTTGTGCTTGTAGCCAAAGTATGTACATGCTTTCTTCATTTCTTGTGCTGAAACTCTTGCACTGTTTCCATAGAAGTTTCTAAAAAGGTTAAAAACTATCAAATGTTGGAAATAGGGAAAGTAGTATTTGTCAATGCTTTGCTCTGGAGCCTTTCCAGTGCAAAGATGGAAATTGGAGGCTGCACAGAACAACTGTTAATTTTTTAAGCATCCCTTTGTGCAGAATTGATCCTCAGAGGTGACACAGAATGTTGATTTCTCCACTGGAATTGGTACCCACACAGAAGATGTTGATCACTTTACAACAGGGATGTCTGAGGAACACTGACTTGCTTCAATTCTAGGTAACACTTAACAACTTGCTAAAGTCTTGATAGCTTTATTTTGCCTGAAATACACTGGTTTTCCACTGAAAGTGATAGGTCAAATATAAAGAGAGACCCCTTCTACACAGCAAGAACAAATAAAAAATGACTTTGCGTTTTAATTCAAAAATATTTCTACTATGAATCAATCATTTAGTGCATTTCAAAGAAGTTGGAAGGATTTTCCTTTGAATCATTTCCCACTGGGTGCCTAGGAAACAAAACATCTTCAGGGCTAAATTTCAGGGGAAGTCTTGCAGGTTTTAGTAAACTTCTCCAAGCCAGTACTTTACATGTTTCTGTTTTCTGTGCGTGGCAATACTCCCTCATAACTCAAATGGGATTAACCAATTAAACATTTCCCAGTAGTCTCTAAAATAGCTGCTCTTGGCATGTTTTTTGCATGGAACAAACCTCAGCGGGAGGATATGATAGAAATCTTGCACTATTTAAATATAGAATTGGGACATCAAAGAAAGGGTTGTATTGAAATAACATGGATAATTAAGGAAGTGGAGAACAGTAATAACTGATTTACATAAAATGCTAATAAGCCTCTTGACTTGTTCGGCAATTTCTGCTTTAGGCATGGCAACTGCGGGTTCAAATTTGTATACTAATTTTATTTTAGTATTTTCTTTTCCTTCCTCTTTCTCCCCTTATTTTTTAAGCTCTCTACAGCCAGGCCAGGCTGTACCTGGATCCAAACCTTCTTCAAAACTAAACTCATCAGAACATAAACTCCTGTGAAAGTTTTGTGCTCAGACACACAAAGCTCAAAGTCTAAAGACCCTTAATTACTTTTCTGCATGTGTATGGATTCAGATTGCATCCCCTCTAGTTTAGCTCACTTTCATGTCATGCTGAATAATGTGTTACAAGCGACCAATGACATATTAAAAATGTTAAACGCTCCTCACAATTAGCAGGGCAGAGAAAGTTGGAAAGCGAGAGGAGTGCACTGGCAAGGATGCATTTCCATGGTGCTCTGCTCCTTGCTGCTGGGATGGGATGAGGAGGGCACTGCACCAACACAAGAGGTCACAGCTATTTTACACTGCACCCTTGTGCCATTTGCCTCTGTGAGGAAATTACACGTTCTGAAATTCTTGTTTAATTTTCCTCTGCTCCTGATCTCGCCTCGCAGTGCTTCAGCAGCAGTGGCTTTGAGATGTGAATGTGAATGAGTGTCTGAGCTGCTCCTTCAGGACATGTCTGCGTATTGACCTTCAGCTTACCCTGTTTCCCTGTGAGCCCTCTAAGCATGATCCATCGCTTTCTCAGGCCATTCTCCCTTCACCCCATTGATGGGTTTCAGAGCTACTTAAATTTCAAAGTCCTGATGCGTTGCAGCAGTGGCCAGGGCTCGGCTTTGCTCACTTATAGATTGTACAAGGTCACAATAAGGGAAGGGGAAAAAAAAGCCAGAGCATTTATCAGGATGTATTGCTTTACTTTTTCTATCCATCACAAAGGCGATGATTCTATTTTAGTGAAAATCCATTGAACTCAGATCAAGTCAGATGGCTGTTATCATTGGAAACTCAAGAGCTGTCACACCATAATCGGTACAAATGAACACTGAAACGTGGGGCTTGAGGCCGCTTAATGGTCTTTAGTGAATTTTTTTTTTCTGTTGCTTTTTAAACACCACAAAATCACTTTACTTAAGTGATTTCAAATTGGGAACACTAGGATTTTGTTACACAAGCACAGTTGATTCAATTGTGGATGATCTGACAGCTACTGTGCAATTAAATGTTTTTTGCCAGTGTGCCCTCTCCCCACACCAGTAAGCATGTGTAGACCACCCAGATAAGCACAATGATTTCCCACAAAGCTGTTCTGATTCTGGTCATCTTCTGTGGCACACTTTCCACTTGTAATAGGCCACACCACCATGAACTTTTAACAGGAATTTCTGCAGAATTATTGCTTTGTATTTTGTGGATGAGCTTTGGTGAAGTTGCCTTGTTCTAGAGATACTCCTGTGAGAAGGAGCTGAGTGCACACAGGGAAAGCAGAAAGTTAAACTTCATTTCTCTTCCTATTCCACAAATACCTCAGTGAGTATTAAATTTTGAGAAAGTATTGGAGAACTTCACCATATTTAAAGGCACCCAAAAACTACATAAATGTGAAATTAATGGATATTTTTCAGTATAATTACAAGTGTGTTTGAATTGCATCAGAAACAGAGTATAGGGGAGTGAAAAGGAGCAGGGTACAGCCATCATACCTGACAGAGAGCTTGTTCTTCCCTCCAGTCCAAACACACTAATTATTCTCATATTTGGGCTTCATTCTACTTCCTATCAGTTGTGACAGACTCACCTTGCACTTGCTTGTTTGGATTTCATCACATAAGAAAGACCAGCTATCCCAGGTTCTAGGGGACCTTGACAGATAATTAAAAATGCCTCTCTAATTAAGAGAAAAATAGCAACAGATGACAACTTTGCTCCACAAACAAGCCATTCCACAGAATTTCTACTTCCCTACAGAAATCCCATAATAAAATAATTGCCATCCAATTTTTTTAAAGTTTTGAAAAAACCCCAACCCATCCCATTTCACTTCCCACACAAACTCATTGCCCAGACAGATGATTTACAGAACTTATTCCAAGTAAATATATTCCCCTTTACAAGTAGTGGCAAATCCTTACCACAAGCACCCCTCCTTCACCACACCTACAGAATGCACCAGAGGAAAGATATTGTTATGTAGGAATGTCCTAAGCTACCTGGAACTTTTTATTGTTTTAAACTATATGTTCTGACCTCCTCCCATGGAGCTGGGACACATTTGAAGATTTAAGTCACCTGCCACATTCCTGAGGCCCCTCCAGTCACAGCAGCTTCAAGGCTGTTCTGTACGGTTTGACAGTTTCGGCTTTGAATGAAGTGCAAAACTGAAACACATATTTCATATTTTGCCTGAACAAAGTTGCCAAGCAAAGCCACAGGGAAGGAACACAGGCCTGTAGTTCCTCTCTGTTTTCACCCACCAGTGTTTCCAGAGATCTGGAACAGGGCATGGTGAAGGCTCTGCACAAATTCTTGAGGAGCCCCAGCAACTTCCACAGAGAGGCATTAATGAGCTTTGGTGCAATGGAGGATCAAGCCCTGTGCTCTGTGCTTCAAGAGCAGAAAATATTAAATACACTGGTATTACATCTTCAAATTTATTTTTCTAAACATTAAGACAGATGCAATTTTGGCAAGCTCTCAGTTTAACACAGTATTTTTTTTTTTATGAGAAAAACTACATCTTAGATTTTTATTAGACTGGAAGTCATGATCACTTTTGTGGATATTTTAAACGTAGTAAGTAACAATTCACAGACTTCTAGCTGTAGTCACCTGTGCATACGGTGCACTCTCAATGGAGATCATACAACACAGTAAAAGCTGTGATATGATGCATTTTCAGCAGTGAAATATCCTGGACAATTCACTAATTTCCTCCTATATTACAGCAAATATCCAAAAAGAGGTTAAAAATATCCTTTAAAATAAACTTAAAGACTGAAGAAATTTTATATTGCTCCCTGATTTGCACAATAAATCAGAAGACATCAAGCCCCTTGCAGCTCCCACATTTGGGGCCAAACCAACGACTGAGCGTGGACTGAGCCAGAGACCCTGAAGGATCACAGTTACACTGAATGGTTTCCTCTTTATTTCCTTCAGCTGAACTCTGGTATCAGCCAGGGGAATCTGAGGAGTTGGGCGTGTGTTGTTCAACTCCTCCAGCAAGGAAGAATTTGTCCTCAACACAATTTCTGGTGCCACCTCTTTTTACAAATGACCCTCTTAGTTCTCCTTTGTCAACTCTCTCCACTCTTGTCTCTTTGGAAAGGAGGTGTTGTACAAATCACACACTTGGATTTTCATTCCTTGAACCTCTTGCTCCTTATCCTATCCCAAATCTCCAATGCAGCTTATCCTCCCCCATGTGGGAAATATCTTCATTTCCAGCAGCCCTGGTGCCTCCTGCTGTTGTTTGGGAAGCACGATTTCAGACAAGGCTTTAATTCTTTTGAACATTCCCATCATATGGACCCAAATCCTAACAAGTTTGTTTGAGTGCAATTGAAATCTCTTACTAATTCTAAAAGAAGAGAAACAAAAAAGAAAATAAAGGTAAGCAAAACTAACTGAAAGTATTTCGTTTCTATTTTATATCAACAAAGACGCACTTTCATCATACTGGTCTTATTGGCTGACGGACTCTGAAAATCCTGTTACTTCCTCTTAAATCATGACATATTAAAATATCCTGACATGGTATTGCATAGAGCTGTCACTGAGGCACCAATTCCAGTCCATAGAGGAACAGGGATAAAAGTAAAGAAAGAACACATATGCTGGAATAAAAATATACACGGAATTTTCAACAAGCTTTAAAACACTGGAGGGAAAAAAAAGGCAATTTAATAATTCTTTACTAATTTTTGCTGGATACAAAATTCTCTGCAACTTCAGCACCTCTTAGGTGCTTTTCTCTGCCATGCCTGGCAGGCAGCAGTGGTGGTGCCTGTGGCAGGTGAGGTAAAAGAGCTGACACCTCTGCCTGCTGGGCTGACTGCACCTGTGCTCAAAGCAGGACTGACATTCCACGTCCCCATCCCAAATAACAGCTTTAGATTCAATTCCATCCACTGGACATGTCAGCAAGGGAAACAAGGTTATGTGGCAGCAGCTACCATATTTTACCTATCTATATAAATACATTTAAACACGTGGGGAAATAAGGTTAGGGGAATGACCTTGAGGAATGGGCTTTTAGGCTAGTAACCCTCACATAACTTCAGCTTGAACACTGAAAGTGAGAGGAAAAACAGTGCACGATAGGAACACATCTACTCTAAACATGCAGGGGAAAGAATTAAAGCTGTTATGTGCTGTAACACAGCCCCTGTCTGTGAACTGGGAATGCCTTTGTAGTGAGCTGCCTCACAGAGCAGACTAGCTTCTTAATAACTGGATGTTGAGAGAATTGGAGCAAAACTTTTATCTTTGCTATTAAATCTCCCTTTTCAGTCACTAAGCTCCCTATGAAACAGCATAACAATGCTCCTATTAGGTAAGCAGGGGACAGAGGGGATGCAAATCCCCACTGAATGAACGTGCCTGCTCCTGAGTCAGCGATGGGCCTTCCAGCCCCAACCTTGCCAATCAGCATGTCTGGTTTTTCCCATCTCCCAGTGGCACAGGGCTCATCTCTCTGAAGAAATCAACCCAGACTATGGACCTCTCCAAATTAGCACCACAAACCAGGGTGGGTTTTAGTCCTTAATTAGCATTGCTAGAGAGTGTCCATTTTTTGATCACCTCCAGGATATTTAAACGAAGCAGATTAAGAAGGTGGCCCTATAAAGTATAGGGCCAGTCTGTATCACCAGCCAGTGAGATGGAGGCACCTACCACTGGCTCCTTGCCAGTTTTGGTTAGCAGAATCAGGGAATGAACTTGGGATCCCTGTGTGAATAGATGCTAATGCACCGGTGAAAGGTCATCAAAGCAGTCGGACTCCACATCCTGCAGAGGTGCTGGAGCCTCTCATTCCACTGCTATCTTTTGTCCCCATCCGGTTTACCTAATAGATGATGCTAACAATTCACATTGGCAGTCCTTTGTAGTGTAATGAACACTGTGTGGTCTGATGAATGCAACCACTGCACAGAAAACGTCAGTTCTTTCATTAAGAAAACCTTCCCAAGTTCATTGTATTGAACCAGAGCTCCAGCTATTAGGCTGATACATGACACAGTCAATTCCAGTTACACTTTAAGTGACTATTCATGTTCAGTGAATTCAATTTTTAAAGCTAATTTATACATGTTTAGATATTTACATGGATGCATATTTCTTCTGACTTGCATGGCTTTTTCTGAGCTTTCTGTCAATAAAGGGGGAGAGGGGGAAATAATATTTGCCAGCAGGTCCTGAAAATGCACAACTGATGAAAAAGACACTGAAAAGCAAATAAGCAGCTTTCTGAGAATATACTTGAATAGAACTCCAAATTACTTGTTGGTAAAAAGAATTGCAGTGCATGTATCTGCTAATGTTAAGTAAAATATTTGCATTAAGTTATTTTTTAAATTACTCATTATTTCACATTTATGTCTGAGAACCCATTTTGTGATATTAGCCAATACAATACCTCCTATTAGATAGTAGTGCAATTAGTGGCATGTAAACTTTTAAAGCAGGTAATTTTAAAAGTTAAACTATTGCTGCTACTGAACAGAAAACATCAGTTCTTTCATTAAGGAAACCTTCCCAAGTTCATGGTATTGAACCAGGGCTCCAGCTATTAAGTTGCGAGATGACACAGTCAATGCCTGCTATAGTATCAATTTAATTTAAGCATTTTTTTGTTATCACTAGATACCTTTCTGTAGTTTCTTTTCACTGACTTTGTTTATTGATAATTATTAGAGGACCACTGGTTCCAAAAGATAGGCATAATTTCATGACATAAATCCTCTGCAGTTCATAGTAGCTGCAGCTTTTCTGTACAGATCATGCTAAAGTCTCTGAAGCCTTTAGAGTGTGCAGAGATTATGATACAGTTCTCTAGAAATAAAAAATAAATACCATATCTTATTGCATCATTTCGATATTAAAAAACAGAAATGCAGCTTTCCATCCACATTTTCAAAAAAAAACCAGAGTGTTTACTTCTTTTGAAATATATTTCAAAAAATGTTTCCATTCGTGTGGATTTGTTTTAAATTAAACTATCAGGTCTACTTTCCTGCATTGAAAAAAAAAATTCTATCTTGACTTAACCAGGCTTAACATACTTACGTACTAAAGCTCTATTCTTTGGGAAATAAAAATACCTTTCTTAATACTGCATTTCATAAGAGAAATTACAATTATGGGATGCAGGGACTTTGTGGCTTGATACATTTTGCAAGCAGAGAAGGGGGATGCCCTTCAAAGTTAGAGGGTAATCATTATTGACCTTGTGCATTCAAGACAGCATAGCAGGTTTCTATATAAAGAAACTTGCAGAGAGGTCACTGAAAGCACTGGTGAAGAGACAAAAAAAGAGACAAGACAGAATACAGCCTCAGTTAAGCAAGTTAAAAAATTAACTATAAACAGACTTGAGAATTGAAGACAAAAACAAAAGAACATTTTCTTTCCAAGTGTCATGCAAATTTATGGCTCTGTATTAAATGTTCATTATCAGATAAGTAGCCTTTACAATGTAATTATTAACTTTTATAGCTTCTGCAAAATTTTTTTTTCTCTTCTTTCCCTACACCCAGCCTGAACACTTCTTGAGCACTGAACAAAGGGGCACGTGCTTAGGGCTGGCTCTCAGCAGGCAGGAATTCGGATTTTGGTCTTCCCTGCTTTACTCATTCACAGGGTGTCTGCTAATCCGTCTGTGTTTGAATTTACCTGTCTGCAAAATAGGTACAATAAAACCAGCAGACATCTCCCCAGGGTTATATGACACTTAGTTTGGCACTTCAAAAAGCACACTTAGCAGAGCATTTTGAAATCATTGAATGAAAAGCATTATGTAATGAAAAATAAATTACTTCTGTATGATGAGGTTGTTTGGAAAACGTTCAGGCAAAATGCTCTGGTTAGGAATATTAAGACACCTGGGATACACAATGAATAGGTTTACTATGTTGTTTTTTTTCTTTCAAACTAAACTTTAAAATAAGCTGCAACACAAAAAGGGTTCTATTGTCATGCATATCCCATTCCCATTTAATTAAATTGGTCATTACTATTAGTAGTAGTAGTAGTAGTATTAATATATTTTCTTTTCCTCTCTAGATAAAGAATACAGAAATAGAAAGAGAAACAGAAATAATTAGACTGAGACCTTACTTTTTATTTTTTTAGACTGAGACCTAACTTTTTTATTTCTATAAACAGAGAAGGCACAAACCTGCTAACATTTCAATGACTTGTGCTACTTTTCTTCCACCTACAGCCTCACGATGGCTCTCTAAATTTGCCCTGCTTAGACAAAACTCCCTTTTCTATTGGGTCTTTCACCTCCAGAGCAGCAGCCTGCCATGCAGGCAGGAGGCTGCAATCTCAATGCACTGATACCCTCCACTAGAAAGAGTCAATCATTTTCACTAATAGGTGCCCACAGTGTCCCTGGAACAATCCTGTCCTGCCCCTCCAGCTCCCCCTCCCCTGGCCAACAGCACACAGCTTCCCAAAATATGCTTCATTTTCAAGAGATAGATTTATTACAGCCCTGTTATCACATTCAAACCCTGCCTGAAAAGATAAAAATAAGAAAGACCTTACAAGAAGATGTTGTAGCAACAGCTAAATCATAAATGTTTGATAAGGAATGGCTAAATCCAGACAAATAACTGTTCAATCCCACTTTGTATTAGGCAGATAAAGTCATATAGGAAATCAGTGTGATCTATTGAAATGAAAAAAGTCCAGCTTAGAGACTATATGGTATTATAGAATATGTGACATTATAAATGGGTTGCTTCCTTAAGTGCTATACAATGAGAAGTTGCATAGTTTTTATTTATTTTTGTGCTTAAGAATGTAAAAGCAGGATGTGAAAGTCACTGTTTGTCAACAGGGCAAATGTGGGCCACAGTGAATAGGTATTTATAACCTTTTTATTTTCCCACTCTTGAAGGGAATACATAATCCTCTCTAGGGATAAAAGGATCTTCAGTCACCCACTAGCCCAGGGCTCCTTTTTAGCACAGGCTGACAGATGTGCTAAAATTATAAGTGAAGTGTTGTGATGTTGACTCCTAAAGCAGCGATCATTAAGGTTGAAATTAGTATCCCCTCCCAGCCATTCAAATGCTGAAAAGTTCTGACACCCGGCATAATTGGACAACTTTACCTAGTGGGGATAGCATCACATTTTATCCTACTGACTTCTTTCTGCCTTTTTCATCCCTGCTCCAATTTAAATGAAGCAAAACAACTTTTTATACATCTTTCACTTACACAAAACAAAACAAAAATCTGCTTATGCAGAAAGACATCTCAAAAGCAGACATATGAGTTCACAACTACATATACAAGTAGTATTGTTTAAGGCTATACTATTTCAGCTGACAACAGTATTTTAAATAAGATGCAGTTAAAAAAGAGACTGAAGGAAAATATAAACAGATGTCCTAATATGTATTAGCATATGCTGAAAGAAATTTCATTTGAAAATGTAAAATACACTTCACTTGCTATATGTTCTAATTAGTTACATGCAGTGTTAACATACTTTAATCTTCTGAAGCAAAAGGTTCCCCTGAACTGGATTTATGTGTGTATATATATATACACCTGGATATATTTCTAGCAAGTGCAGCAGTTGCTAAATGGCAGTAAGTGCTAAAAGATATAAGCAATCCACACAATTAGATTTCAGGTCATTTAGATCAGTGTGAACTAGAAAAACATGTTAATGTGCTATACACTGCCACTTCCTCCCATAGTGCTGAGTTTGACACATTAACTAATGGACCATCACCTGATAAATACTGGATGTGTGTGGATGAATAAAGTCTCAAATTGTCTCCACTGGCTCAGACCAAGATTTTGACAATGACACAAACCCAGCAGTGCAGAGGCACCGTTGCATTATTCTTGTGCTCTGTGCCTAAAGAATAAAGCCTACGATTTCACACAGTTTATCTAATAGACCTTCCTCCTTTAGTTTATGGGAAAAACTTAGATGGAGCTCAAGGCCCACAATATAACATAAAACATGGGAATGCTGAGTGTGAAACCTGACCAATGTGTTAAAATAAAATCAAATCCAACATTTGTGAACATGGAACACTTTGCTATTGAGTTAGGTTAAATTCCTAAAGGCTGATGAGCACATCTATTTCTGGCATGGACAAAGAATGTGTTAATGCTGGGGCTCTCTCAGAGCCCTGTACATTGAGTCACCAGCTCTCACAGCCCCACTAAGCCCCGTCCCTCATCTTTCAGCTGAACTCTGCATTTTGCTTTATCTGCACTGGGCTCCTGCCCATCTCTGCTGATGCCCCACGCCCCAAAACTTCACCACATTACCTGGCTGCCCATCCTGTGCAGAATACCACACACACATCAGGCTGCTGGAGATTTACTGGGCTGATGCACAGTAAATCCTTCTTTAATTAAGGGCAGGAGGAAGGTGAATGTGCACAGCCATGATGTGCCTTGGCCCTGCAGCTGAGGTGGTGGAGGCTGAACTGGGAGTTTTGATCATTAGTGACTCATCCTCAGGACAGTCAGGGGCCCAAAACATTCTGTCCCTTGCTGACATTGCTGACAATAGGGCTTCTCACACTGAAAACCAGCTCACCCAGCCAGGACAGCCTCTCCCAAAATACTTTCTCCTAATTTCCAGGCCACCAAGCACTTCAGGATGGGGAACATGAACTTTGGCTGCCTGGGTGCTGTGCAAAGAACAAGGGAAAGATCCCTGCATCTTGCTTTGGAAGACATTCTTGCCTGTTCATCTTGGAATTAAGTCCTTAGGTTGTTTCTATAATCTGTCTCTCTAAAAATGTGTTTGGTCAACTCCCCTTCTGTAAATTCCTTCAGTGTTACCCACCAGACCTCTGGAGTGGCCACCACTGATACCCCATCAGAACTTACTTCTCATGCATGCTCTATTTCTAGATTTCTATTCTTCTCTATTTCTGCCTGGTTTGTTGCCAAGTTTTTGGGGTTTTTTTTAACTATAAGGCTTTTACCCAACACACACACAAGAAGGTCCAACCTACAATTATCTCACCCCTTTTCTCCCTGCCCCTACACGCATTATGCTGAGCATCTTTGCAAGAAAACTTGCTTTTCCACAAGAAGTTCATCCTTTCTTCCTCTAATACTGCACTCTGTCTATAGAGAACTCTTAGTTTAATCCAGCTTATCCTGATTCACTATCAACATGTCTA
The DNA here is from genome assembly GCF_028551555.1 of Melozone crissalis. Classification (NCBI taxonomy): domain Eukaryota; kingdom Metazoa; phylum Chordata; class Aves; order Passeriformes; family Passerellidae; genus Melozone; species Melozone crissalis. The sequence goes on from NW_026535785.1 coordinate 6,086,307, forward strand.
CACTCACCCTAGATCGACTTCAAGATAGTCATTTTCATTGATGACTTCCTAAATTTTCAAACAAGCATTTTCATGCTTTCTTTTATTCTGCTTACAGATCTGCCCGCAAGCACTTGCAATATTATCTCATTATCTTTCTTCATAATCCACATTAAAAATCTCCTTTTCATTGGTATCTAATCTTTTCTTTGGCATCAGAAAAATATCATGCCTTAAACCAGGGCCTACCATATTGATTAATACTATCTCATTATACGCTTGTTCTTTTTATCTATCTGTATCTCTGACTTTTGATTAACACTTAAATTTTAAACAGCACGGACATGGTACAATCTTTCTTGGTTGATTTTGCATATTTATTAATATGGCTGGGTCCTTATCTGTGACTAACAATCTAAGCACTGCACTAGCAATAATTATCATCATCTTGTTGTTCCTTCTTTGTTGATATATAAGCATGTAAACCAGATTTTGTTTTCTGGGTAAGGCTGCCAGGGATGATTGTTAGGAGTTCTGCCTGGAGAACAAACTCAGGTGCTCCTAGCAATCATTTTCAGACTAAGGGTTGTACTCGTTTGGGGGTTTTTAATGGAAATTAGGGATGGGAAAATTTTCAGTGTAACTGTCAGGAAAAATGGCTTCGAAAGTAATAATTAGAATTACTTTCTGTTCTGTTGTCAGATAAGCAGCATGCACATAATTATTTTTTTTTTAGCAAACATATTGTAAGAAAGTAAAAGAAAAACAAATTGCAAATTGTGCTTGTATCTGTTTCAACAAGGACACATGAACATAATGCATCAAAGTGACAGTCAGGCTGAATGTGAAATGGGAACTCCCTGAGACAAAACTTCCAAGGATGAGAATTCAAATGCCAACTCTCAAAGAACCCTACTTAAAAAGGGAAGCACCAGTGTTCTTCTCCCAAATCTTCATGAATTGGACATATTAAATCATGTAGCCTGATGCCAGCACAGGATTGAATTCTAATACCTTGGCATGCCCTAATTCTATTAGTAGGGAATGAAAGGGAAACAGAACATGCAGACATTACCATGACTGCATCTTTATTTGGAATGGGAATTATTTTAAGGATGTCTGAAGCTCTGGCTTTCTTGCACAAAATCTGGGGTGTGAACCTGAAGAATTAGCAAAAGGGCAGAAAACCTTGAAAACAAGCTGATTGCGACAGTACTGTCAAGCAGAAAGGGAAAATGCAAATGAAATAGACATTTTCTAAATATAGTTTAATTTATAAATAGGACTTCACATCACAGATTTGTTTATCCTCATTTGGTGATAATTGTTCACAGCAGAATATATCAGAAAATTCTATAATAGGAACTACAGCCAGGAAATGTTAAATAATTAATCACCCTCCCAGCCACTTGCATTTCTGTTGATATAAATGACCGTATAATTCCAAACCCAATTATCACTACTTAGCCATTCCATTTTGTAGTTAAAATCCCACAAAATTAAAGTGCATCAATTGTTAATGGTAATAGACCAGACAAGGGATTAAAGATTATTTTAATGTTTATTTCCTGTCAGGAGGTTTTTTTGGCAGGAAGCACTATAGACAAAAGGCTACATTAAGATGAGATTCATACAATGTATTTAAATCTACTAACTTCTAAAAGCCTTATGGTATAATTACTTGTTTAATCTACTTGTTCCCTGAAGATACCAATGGAGGTTTATCAAGCCAGCTTTAGTATATCTGCTTCATAGAAACCAAAACATTCTATTTAACTTTAACTGCAAACAGCAGGCAAGTTTACCATAAATGCAATTCTAATAACAAACCTGAAAAATGAATGAACTTTGAGAAAATATAAGGGGAACCAGATTACTATTACGATATTTTTTTATGTCATATTCTGCTTGGTTTAGCTCCTGTTACTTCTGGCACTGTATGCATTTGCATACAAGATTTGTTATCCACACTTTAAACAATCACTTTAATACCAATAAAAGTTCATTAATTACAGAAACTTCTTTTACCTGCCACAAAATGATGACTCTTGTCCACTCCTCAGAAAAGCATTTATGCACATGTTTACATGAAGACACCATTTAGTTTATTACTTTGCTGTCTTAAAATGTTTTATCATTAGGCATTGTCAACAAAACTGACAAAAGCACTTTATTGCATTTGCACAGTGATTAGAATTCTGCAGAACTGTGTGTGAGGGCCTAAGGGTTTGGGGAAGGACCCCCAGAGTTCACTGAATTTTATGTACTTCAAAAGGTCATTCATGTGTATAAAGGTGCAGACAGGTATCCATAGCTTGGGTCTGCTGGGATGAACCCATCAGATCTGGAGCAAGCAATAACTGTGCTGGTTATTTCTGGCTTACATGGACACCACCCTGCACACAACCTCATTCATCTCATTCTGTCTCTATTCTATGTATGGACTAAATAGGAAAACTGAGAAGGAAATGTTTGTGTTCTTGTGTTCCCCTGCCCACTCAGCAATGTTATCCACTCATCCAAAACCTAAGAACAGCTTACAGCACAGGAACATTACAGTACATTGTATCCACATTTATTCTTTTTCTCCAGGAAACCCTTGTCCTGCATTTACCAAATTACATAACACACTAAATCAGGACATAAATAAGAGTGCATAAATCACTTCTTATTAGGATAGTGACAGATTTGGTTCTGCGCCTGTTTCAGACATTTCCTTGGGTGTACATTCACTTTCTGGCTAAAGTTACCCCTCATTATTGCTCCTCTCTCCTCTTTACAGGTGAGGAGGCCTGCAGGGACAGGTCTGTGGCACTGACACTCCTGGGCAGTCACAAGAAAGAGCTTTACAGCCAAGGGATTGCTCAGGAGGGCACTGAAGAAGCTCCTATCCAAAACCAAGATCCCCAGCAATGGTATCACTAATTTGCAAGCAGCGAGTTCATTACATGCCCAATGGTGTTAATAACTCAACTTCCACCAAACACAGGTATGAAGAAAGAAGCTTCTACCTGAGACCCATGAACTAACTTCATCCTGGAGCCCCAGTTGTTACAGGAGATTATATTGGGCATGCGTGGCATAAAGGAGCACATAAAGGAGAATTAAAACAGGCATGTCAGGAAATTCTCCCTTGATCCCCACCAAAACAAAACAAAACAAAACAAAAAAAAACACCAAAAAAAAAACAAAAAAAAAAAAAACCAACAAAAAAACCCCCACCAGAACATTCACAACAAAGTTCAGAGTCCACATCTCTCCTGAGATTTGTGAGAGCAAGTAGACATGGTACAGAAACCCATTCCATCACCTTTCACCAACATAAAATTTACTGTGAATCAGGCTCTGAAACTCTACACTTAGCTCTGCCTCAAACCTGTGAACACAAACCTCCCAAGAACACTTCCATTCCAATAAATACCTCCCCATGACATGATATGCTGATCTTTTGGGTCCTAGGGGAGATTAAACACCCCAACCACAAGCAAGTCCACCATAACACTTACCTGGACAGGATCTGGCCCAAAGTTATTTTATTTAGCAGGTTTAAGGTGCTGTTTAACACATGCCAGCCATCCCAGTTTCTCTCTCCCAAACACTTCTGCTGTGGCAAAGAGCAAAGCAGGTTTGGTTTCCGAGGCTGAAAATTCCTCTGTAATTTTCTATGGTATTCAAGACTTTATCAATGAGAAGAATTAATCTAACTCACAAAAACGAGACTTCCTTCAGAACTCTAATGTTCTGTATCTTTTATTTTTAAATTGCAGCATTAATAATGGTCTCAGCAGCAAGTGGAGAAAACGTATGAAATATGTGCCCTCTTTATAGATTTCCTGTTTCTGCAATTGCACTTGAAAAATGGCAGTGCCCTGCCATCTGAAGCTTCCAGTTTGTTTAACTCCGAGCAAAAGACAATTAAACAACTTACAGTACATGGTCATGAGACTCTAATTGCTCACCAGGGCTCCTTGTTGGGTCAGCTGCCACAATGAGCAGAAACTTTTTCACTTCCCTACCCCTGCAAGACCACCAGAGGATCCTGACCATGGCAATTGCCTTGTGCTGAGAAGAAAATATTTCACAAACAAAAAAAATTTCCACAGGAGTTTTGAGATGCTTAATTAGCACAAAGTATAAGGAAGAGACTCCATGGTGGACAAGAAGAACAGAACACCCTCTTATCATTTTTTCTTAGAGGTAAGGAATTAATATTTATCTTTTTTTTGCTTTCTCACAATTTCTTAAAATTCTCTCATTTATATACACATTTTTTTCCCACAATTCCTGCAAGCAAAGTCATATCCTGAATCTATATATCTTAGGTTATCCTCTTCAACACAAAATCTTATGTAAGAAGTGATGTATCAGTATTTTAATAGAGAGTGATATACACCTGAAGAATGGAAGTTCAGGTGACCGACAAAGATAAATTGAACTTTTCAAATCCTGCTTTTGGTAGAAATCATTCTGAAAACAGACTAAGTTCCATTTGAGAGATTTTCAATGCACCAGTTTTTACTCTCAAAGCCACTCTCAGAGCTGACCCTATTTTCACATTTGTAGACAACAGACTCGTAGATGTGACCTTCACACACCAGTATCTGCTCTATCATTAATGGTGCCTTCTACTGCAGGCTGAAATAAGAGGAAAAAAAACCTTAGCTCACCAATATACATCTGAAATATTGTAGTTCTCAGTCTAGCACGCTCTCAGGACTATGTGTTATCCACATCAAAGACAAAAACACATCATTAGTATCATCTGCTGTAATGGCAGTGCAAAAGAACTCATATTAGTGGTTGCTTAATGGTAATCGTGGTAGAATCTTGGCATTAATATGAGGAATATTAATTTTCCAGTACATAAAAGCATAAATGACACCTACATCTCTATGCAAAGATGGCTCAAATCAATTGCCTAAATGAAATTTAATTCAAGATTCTTGGTATACCAACATAGACATAGAAGTATGTCTCCATCAACACGATGAACAGGAAAATAATATATCTAAGATAATGTGTCATTCTCTAGTGATTCTTTTAGTTCTTTTTGGTATGCAAAAAAAACCTACCAGGTCTTTTAATTAATGCAAAAATAGAACACAGTATATATAGTGATAAAATAATACCTGGACAATAGAGCTGAAGAGGAAAAGGATGATGAAAGAAATTACTAGGGAAGGGATAAAACTTGGACATGATTACGATATGTACTGGAGACTAGAATAAATAAATTTTAACTTTCGGTTTAACAAAATTGGTTTTGTGGACTTCTTATTTTTGGCAACACAAATAAATTATTGTAAATAACTTCATAATCATTACCACCACTATACTGTGAAATATCACTCAAATGCCAGAGCACATTTCTCAGTGCATAGTGTCCCACTAACTTCCTGATCAAGTTTGCTCAGTGTCTGACTAAGAGAATATTCTCTGGTTTTGTTTTTGCTTTTCTAAGTAACTGTTAGCTCTACAAACTCAGTATGGAAGCAGAATAAAATCTGACCCATTCTTCCATAGATGTGTTGCCCTAGCATCACCAAAGGAAATAAAACAGAGTTTAGTTACTAAGGTGACCAGTTACCACAGTGATTCCACACAGGACTAAGACCCAGTAAGATAAAAGCTCCTGGTTTTATGTGGTAATCCTCCTGCCTAGAAGTGTCTGTTGAGAGGCAGCACACAGGAAAGAGCAGGAAGTAACATAATTTATTCAGCAAGAGCACTATGGGGCACAAATGCTGAAAAATATCTTTCACACACCCCTCCTGGCTAATTTTCCATTGAAATAAAATTTACTCTTGAATATCAAATATTTATTCCATTTTTCATACTCTTGTCTTTTCCTCCCTCTCGTATTTATTTACTTTATAAACATTTCAAATTTATTTTTGCTGAATAAATAAATTAAAATATGAGGAACATTTAAACAGACAAAAGGCTCTGGGAGTTTTGCTACTGGCAAAAGGAGAAATGCTCCCGGATGTAATGAGTCAACTACCAACGTGAAAATCTGGCAGAATTCCTGCATTTTAGAATCGTGGGATGCATGTCTTCACTTTAGTGTGTGCAGGTTTTTCTTACAAGGTTGATTCTGCAGGTTTTATGCAGTTGGCTTTCCTTTTTTTCTGTTGCCATGCCTCAAACTATTACAAGTTCATCAATAATAACCTACTGACAGCTTTCCCACCTCTTTCACCAGTCAGTGAAGTTACAAATTTACCAGATTGTCAAGAAGATCCACACTGTACAACAAACAAATTCCTGGGCATCATCTATCCAAACCAGGAATTCATCTAAGTTCAAGTCAGTGTGTTTTACTCAGCAGAGCAGGCAGTAAAATCTTCTTTCAGCCCAGAAGACTTTATTTTATAATTCCTTCACCTGGGATTGCAGGAAATGTTAAGATGTTAACTATCTGACAGAGTTCACATCAGTGACAAGCAGTTTATTACAGCACGGGTTTTATTCCCCCATTTCAGGGGACATGGACTCCAGATGAAAAGGTGGAATAATTCTTGCCTCAGTGTGTAAAATCAAGATCAATTTAGTAACCCACTCCTCTAATACCGTATGTGCAAAGAAATAATTTAGACTCCCAGTTAATTTGAGTATTGAACTGAAATTCTGCAGCTGCTTTCTGCCAGTCCTGAAAACAGAAATTAATTTCAATGACCAAGGCTCTTGGAGTGCTGCTCTGTCAGGTAATTAGTCATCGTCTTTTGCTACTCAGGGTCTATCACTGTGCTAATCCATACATAAACCCCAGTATTCCCCCAGTCACTCACAATCTAAAGAGCTGTTTAACTACCTATTTCTCCCATTCAATCCTACCCCAGATATCAGCTGCAAAATGAGCATTCTTTCATGTTTAGCTTTCTTCCTACTATTTACTGCCAGCAGAATTAATGCAACTGATTTACATTTTCTTTTTTCTGTTTGATCAAGTCTGCTGTTGATTAAGTAGAGCTTAAGGGAAAAAATTATACTCCTGCAGCTTTCCTACTTGACTTGCCAGTTTATTAATGAAAGAAGCAAGGATATTGATGGCCCAGAAACTACAAGTGCAGCAATTAAAGGATATGTCCTTCCAAGCTTCTAATTAAAAAAGAGTTCTTTTGTATTAAAAGATATAGTTTAGTGTCATATTTATATCTAATTCTCACTTCTACTCTTTTGCATTTTTTTTTCTGTTTATTCTTTTTAAACAGAATTCTACTGGGAAAACTTAGATCAGGCAGAATAAAGAAACTTTCCCTGACAACCATTTCTGGAAGCTTTGTTCCCAAACAACAGTCTTAGTGATAAAACATCAAAAACAATTCCACCTCCCCCAAATCCTTACAACAGTGAAATACCCACTGACACATACCACTCAGAAGGCAACTCTTTAATATTTTTAACTTGAGTAAATTGGCAGAGTATGCCCAACTCAGATTCAAGAAAACTGAAGATTTTTTTATACCAGTCCTTTTGGATATTAAGATAATGAGACTGTTCCCTCCTTTTGATATCCTTTTAGTTATTATTTAAATTCTAGATTCACTTTTTTCATGTCAGGTATTTACATGAATGGTCTCACAGAGGTTCTTTATTCTTCTTACCTAGTCTGATTTTTTAATTCTTCCTTCAGAAACAGCTGAAACCATAACATTGCCAGTATTTTATTACTCTGCTGAGTCAGTCCCTTGCACATTAATGGCATTCTCTCAACATCAGAACACAAGTAGATAAATAAATGACTCCTGTTTCTGTTTTGTGGTATCATCTGAACAAATTCAACACAAGTCTGACATGTTTTGGCTGACTCAGACTGCATGGATTGACCATCCAGCACCTTGTGCTGAGAGCTGAGTCCCTGAATCATGAAATCAGAGAATGGTTTGGGTTCAAAGGGTCCTCAAAGCTCATCCAGCTCCAACCCCTGCCATGGCCAGGGACACCTTCCACTATCCCAGGCTGCTCCAAGCCCCATCCAGCCTGGCCCTGGACACTTCCAGGGATGGGGCAGCCACAGCTTCTCTGGGCAACCTGTGCCATGGTCTTCCCCCCCTCACAACAAAGAATTTCTCCCTAATATGTAATCTAAATTTACTCTCTTTCAGCTTGAATCACCCTGCCTGCCCCACATTCAAAACATCCTGCACACAACTCAGAGCACATCTCCATCTGCACACCAGGTATCTCTCCCAGATTTCCACACAGCAGTTACTCCTCTCATTTAGCTACTAGATGTTCTGAAATCCCCGTGAAATTCTATTAAAAAATAAGCACAGTATAAAAATCATAATCTAGCATCCCATATAACTAATCACAAGTTCTTAATGCATTGAAAATGACAGTTCCAGAAAGGAAGAGAAGTAAAACATCTTTCTGCTCCTGGCCTCTGCTCCTCACAGCCCAGAGTGTGAGAACTGCTGTGATCAGATTAGGCAGGTAATCTTGTGTAAGATCAAATTCCCAGAGGGCAGCGATAGCTGTGTATTTAAGGACAGTAAGCTTTTCTTAAAAGAGGTACTAAAGTGAATCACAAAATTTCCCAGAGCTCCCAGCTGGACAAAGCAGCAGTAAACAAGAGTGATTCTTCCTCAGGGCTAACAGAGTTAGCAATGCTGCTCTCAGGACAGGTTGTGTCATCCACAATATCCCTGCCCACATTTCTCCTTGAGCCATCCCAGACCTGCATCTTTCCCTTTGCCTTTTAACATGAAAAAACCTCGTGGAGGAGGGGGATGGAGTTGTTCCAAGGGATCTTTTGTATTAGAAATTTCTCAATCACTTCCAGTTTAAAGGTGACTTCACAAAAATAGTGACCCTCACAAGCACCACTTGAACGACACAGAAGCTTTAATCTTTTTCTGTGGAATCGGAAGCTCTTATCTCTCCTCTGACCCTTTTTCCCCTCTAGCCTTACACTCTTGGCACCATTGAAAATTCAGAACCATTAAGTTGGTGTCAAGTGGCTGTGCTATTCATATTCTATTATAGTCAATGACAATTAACAGTGCCATTCAGAAAAGCCAGGTGCTGTATTACACAATTGGAAAATTGATCTTATCTGAGGCTCAAAAAACAGCAATGTTCAGACTTCAACTCACAGTCAAGAAAAAAAAGAAAAGGGAAATAAAAAAAGAAAGAGGGAAAGTACTGCCTGACCTCAGGGCCACAGCAAACAGCCACGTTCAAGGCTCAGGAATAACCTGAAGAAGTGCCCAAATCTCTGTGTGAATATAAACTCCGATTTTTATCATCGAGCAAAGTGATGCTGGAAAGAAGAGTACACATTCCACTGAACGCTTGATGATCACCTTCAAAGTTGTTATTGCAGGCAAAATGCAACATCTTAGCGCTGCTGACACATCAGAAAACCACGGGGTGTGTGTGTGTGTGTGTGTCAGCTCCCAGCCCCTGGCAGCACACACCCACAGGCAAGGGCCCAGCCCCTACAGTGAAATCCTCATTTCCAGCACCTGCACTGAACAGCCATTCTCAGCAATGTTTTTCCTAGAAATGAGCACAGGCACGTTTTTATACTCACGGATTACTGTGTGGCTACAAAAGGAGAGGATTAACGAATAACTCTCTGCTTTGGACAGTGAGCCTGTTTTCCTTTCTCAGTGAATCTCAGCATTAACCACAGCCCCGTACAATAGTTGATTACAGCTGAGCCTATCTGCTCTAAAGCACAGGGGGAATTTTATATGGCAAAACTCAATTAGCTCACTTGAGTTTAACTAAAGCACCTGAGCTAAAACCCTGCCACACAAAGGATGCCTTGTAGAGTCAGGAACAGAACCTGGCACTGTTCCTCCATGCCACATGCCCCTGGCTTTTAGCAGGATCCAACCCCACAGCAAGGGCTCTTGCATCACTAAACCATTATATCATTTATATTCCCCAATCAAGCACTCACCAACCCTCCAAACTATGACATGACCTATCAAGTCCACATTCTGGAGCAGACTGCACAATCTGTAGAGTCACTCACTTAGTTCAAGCAGTAACTGGAATACTTTGCAACCAGATGGGGAAAAAAAATAAAAAACAAAGCCATAACAACAAATATTCTTGCATTTCTCAATGGTTGCACAGATTGATGGAAGGAATGTTCCATTACAAGCAATTCTGCCTCAGGTTGCTGCTTTCCAGGCCAAGACCAGTGAAACTCTTCCTGCACCTAAGATGTGCTGAGCCTCTGTGATGAATTTAGGTGTCTGCTTTTCCCCTCCTTTCTAAATATGGGGTGTCTTTACTAAATACTGGAGATTGTGTAAATCCTTAAACAACTCTGGAGACCATCAAATCCATCCTAGTGGAAAAAGTGCTCATCCCAACTCCACCTTTGGTGCACCTGGAAGGGAAGAGCATGTATTCCACCAGATGTTTCACCTGATGCCAAGTTTTCCTGGGGAATCAGGAACAGGCTGAATACAGAAATCATCTCTATCTGTTCATCATTTTCCTTCACAGAATACAATAAAAAATTATCAGCTAGCTTCAGTTCTCTGGGAAAAAATCTCCTATTGGTGCCTTAATGAAAAACATAGAATGGGCTCAAAGCCACTATAGTTATACTTAAAAATCAATACTCCCTATTGGTCTTATAATTTGTGTCCCAAATATCTGCTTTAAAATGTGCACAAGCCACAAAACAAAAGCTAGGGAGTTTATATCTCAGATTTTTGAATTTTTTTTGTACTGTTTCAATATTTGCAAAGCCATGTGAAATGTTCTATAGGATTCTCTGCCTGACAGTGGGAGTCTATTCTGTATTTTATTTCTTTTATTGAGAGGTGGAATAAAATTCCCCAACTGCTCCAGTGCAATTAAAATTACTTTTATTCATACAGTTACCTCTATGGTCACCATAAGCATTCCACAGTACTAATCCTTTTAGGCCCTGATCCAGCAAAGCACTTTACTGTCTCTTATTCTTAAAATTACAAGTCTCCCCACTGATTTCAATACAGTTATATTAGGGATGAACTTGGCCTACCATAGCAAAAATAATGTTAAAAATACAGTTTAAAAAACAAGCAAGGAAATGGAAAGCCTAAGAGACTTCAATATTTCTCTGGTTTAAAGCAAGGCATTACCACTGTGCATTTGAGTAGAGTCCAATAGTGAGCTATTTTTGTACAGCTGGGCCAATGCAGGTAACGAGCCTCCCTGTATTAGAGATGCATTGATTTCAGATCTGGAAGGTTTCAATAAACTCCTTACACCCAAATGTTACAAGGACAGGGACATTAAAATGTCAATTACATAAATAAATCTGTAAGTATCAATAAATGCCCAGAATAAAACAAACTCCTTCACTCTAAGAGGCTTTGCAGCTGATACACTGTAAAACAATAAGAAAGCCATCACAATTTGCATTTTTATAGCTACATTCATCAATAGTTCAAATATTTATCACAAATATCAACCCACCATTGGTAGGAACTGTAGGATGTTGTTTTCCTGCTTTGAATGCAGAGACACCAAACCATGGCTGGACATTTGTCTACACCCAAAGCTTTCAAATTAAATTTTATTTTTTGCATTAAATACTCCCTGCCTTTGCGTACTTCTTTCTGCCTTGTTTTTGCTGGTGCAAGAATTTATCTGAGCACGCAATGAACTGGATCAGGAAACCAATCTGACTGAAATATAAACCATGGAAAAGTGCTGACTTTAACGAGGAGGGACGCTCAGGGAAGCAGGAGCCTGAGACCGCTTGAGATAGCGCTGCCCCAAAATAAATGTACATCAAACTGCACATCCTGAGGCACAGAGCACAGCCAGAAACAGAACCAGGCATTTCACCCATTCATCCACATAAGCCATGGGGGGACACTGGGATCAGAGCCACAGAATAGATGGGGGACATGTCTTGACTGGCTTCAGAGCACAGCTTCTCATCACCATGGAGGGACAACAAAATTTACTTTGCCACAGATGGCTGAACACCCCAAGCAGGATGACTACATAAAAGCATTTTCCAGTAACTTCCAGATTGTCTCTCCAGCCTTCCCAATTGGCTCTCAACAAAATTTTAAAGTGTGTGCTTTACCACATTTAAAGTAGTGCACATGAGAGATACTGAATATATTTATGTAAATGAATTCCTGTGGACATTGTGAAGGGAATAATGCCCTCCTATTTGGGTTATCCTGCACTGCAATAAAAGTTGGGGTTTCTTCGGTCAAGGTGCTGCAGTAACCCAAGTGATAGCCACATTACACTTATAAAAGACAACTTTAAGAAAGATCTTTGTGCAATAAAAGTGAGGATTTTTTTTTCCCTTGGCATCCCAGCTTGCCATAGAAATGAGTGAGTTGCTGAATTTCTGCCAAGTATAGATGGTTCAGCATGCTATTAGATTAGTCTGTTTATACAGAAACAGCCAAAAATAGGAAACACACAGAAGCTATTAAAGATATTGTCCTGTGAGGGAAATATTTGAATGGTTTTGTTACTGCAACTGGGAAATAAGATATGAGTCAGTATTAATGTGATAAAGAAGTTAATGTGTTCTAAAGCAAACAGTTAGTTTCTTCAGCTTGTTTCTGAGTTGACAATAAAATAAATGTACAGACAATTATGTAGGGTTGGATGAGCCTGCAAGTAAGTGCATCCAGCTTAAAGCTCAGTGCTGCCAGTGGGTTAGAATTGAAACTCTGTTATCAAGTAATGATATGCTAACCCCAGGTAGTCTTCATAGAAAATGGATGATTCAAAATGCCACACATCACTGAGCTGGTGGGAGAATGGTCAATAGTGTTTAAGCTATTTCAACCAGTCAAAGAGAATTTCATAGAAAAATTCCTTCACCTTGACCATTTTACAGTGGGTTTCCTAAATTCTTCTCACTTTTGATATAGTCCAATGAAAAATAAAAATCCCTTGAGTATTGTACTGTATTTTGTTTTGGTTTATTTTTAATCAGGACAGCAGCAATATTTCTTAGTGGATGTTGCCATCAGAGAGAAATTTGTCCCATATGTGACACTGAGCATTTGTTCCTAGACACAGCCACACACAACCCTGATACCCTGACCTCCTTCTCCCTCCTTTTTCCACATATTAACAAACCTAATCCTTCAAGTACTCCAATGCCTTAAATCTTCTAACACACATAAACAAGGGAACAGGCTATCATATTGTATTTATAAATTTATATGTGCAAAAAGAAGATGTACATTTTTTTTTCTCAAGTAACACACTTCTACAAACCCAAAGACCACACATATCATTCCTTATACATTTGACCAGTGAAGAAGAAAAAGTCCAAAGCTGAATGACTCCCACTGAGAAATGCCCCTCTGTGGTACCTTGGTTTTTTGTGGTGAGTGCCCGGGGCCAGGCCAAGCACCTTCCCTGATGTTAGGGCACTTTTTAGGACATGAGCAGCACCTGAAAATGCACATGGAAACTTACACCAGTGAATGCAGCAAAACCTTTGCCAGTACAGAGGCATTTGGTTAGCAGGAGCCTCACAAATTCTACACCAGTGGCTCATTTCCAGAGGGAGTGGAAAACTGGCCTCAAGTAATTCAGCCAGTGTTATGTATATACAAAGATTAGGGATGGTATTTGGAACAGGAAGCAGCTGCAGAAATTCTGTAAAGGTACCACAATTAAATGCATTTACACTGCAGAGACTAAAATTGCAGGTGGTATAATGAGACTTACAGCAAAATTTAAGAACACTGCAATAACTTGCAGCCAGATCTTGGAGCTGGACTTTTCCCTGGAACACATCTACTCAAAACCAAGTTAAGTTGTTACATAACAAACCTACAGACTGCTCTGAGGCCTCAGCTGATATTTATTTCTGGGATAAGTGTATCTTTCCATTCAATCCCACAGAAACCAGGCTTGTTTATTATTCCTTGAGCCTAATTTCTTACTTCGGGCAATAGGAAGAAGGAGTTATGTGTCCCGTGATACCAAACAGATAAGCACAATGGTGTTGCCTTGCTGCAGAGGACCCTCCAGAACTGAGGGGATGCAAGGCAATTTGTGTTCCCATTTCTAGGGTGGGAATCTGGAGCTGGAGTCTAAATTTCCAACATCCTTTCAGTGCTGTGGAAATGTAATACCAGCCTGAAGAGTTTAGAGCATATTCTGCAGTTCCACACACACATATATTACTACTTGTGCTTAAAGCACATATTGTTCTTGTTTAGACAGAACTCTGGAATCTCTACCAACAAACAAATTCAACTTATCACTTGTTTATGATTGTGCATGAGGCATCTGTATTTTTTCATTGGTCTAAGGTAACAGCAGAGCCAGAGCAGCTACTCTGAAATGCAACAGCCACAGGAAACTTAATGTGCCTTAGAGATGCACAGGAGGTTCAAAAATAGAGAACTTCCTTTTTCAGTAGAGGGACAAAGTAACAGAAAAATCGAGTAATATTGTTCAGCTTGGAATTGAAAGAAGAAAAAGGAGAGAAGTGAGTTTTCGTGCCACATGTCTCCAACCAAATGGATGTTTTTTAAACAAAGCACCTCACTTGCTTTGTTTCATTTTCAGGCTGTGCTGCCTGAGCAAGACAACGGAAAAGTTTAATCTCTAAAACATGAATGCCGAAAATAAATGCATTAGAAAATACCAAGCCAAAGCTATACTGGTGACACAAATGTGAAAAATGGAATTGAAATAAACTGTGCCAGAAATCTATTTCTAAAAATATGTCTTTACACTAGTGATATTTATAAATTTGACATACTCTAAAATTTAGCTCACTAAAGATTATTTCTATGCAAATATGCATTTCTCAAACCCCATAAGCGTGCGAAAAATCCAAAACACATTTCTTGAAAAATCAATTTCTGTGCAGTACAAATGTATCAAGTTAGAGGCAGCATGCTGATAAATATTAAAAAGGTCTACATTGTGCAAAATGAAAACTTATAACAGGACACAGTGGTGCTGTGCAGCATGCAGAGGTTCAGAGAGAACATGAAACAGCCCCACGGTTTCAAAAGGACTCTGTGGTCTGACATTAGTCATTTTGGTTCTGATAAAGGATGTTGTAGAAGGTGCTGCCCACATTATGCAAATCACTAACCACTTAATTTCCTTCCCAAGTGGTAAAGCTCAAGCCTTTTCCCTGAACATACACTGCTCATTTTCTTGTAACTCTCTGGTTTCTTTTCAATAGCCTGTGAAAGCCAGCAAGTAACAAGACAGCAGTAAGAAACTAAGAGGTTACTCAGTGATTCCAAAGGTTATAGGAATGCTTTTTAGATACAGATCTGAACATAAATTCTAGACATTCACAAAGCATTTTTACTCCTAATAATATCCCATTAGCTGCTTCAATTTCAATGTACTTGGAACAGTCTTTCTCTCTCTCCCCTGCCACCTCATATTCCAAGAATTAAATGTAGTTTACTCCTGGGCCATTCCTAGCATGAAATTCTCTTAAAAAGAGAATTTTACTCTTCAAAAAGTGATATGCAACAAATTATATGTTATTTTTTACAGCAGCTAATTTTGTGTCTGAAAGTATTTCAGGCAGAAACATTTTGATCTACAAACAATAATTCCTACAATGATTCCCACAAAAGTCTCACATCTTTTCTCTTAAAATGTACTATCTGCTGCTACAAAAACATTTGAAAAAAATATAAATTAAACAAAACATGGCCAGTACTGAATAACATGTCTTACTAACAAGCAATTCCAAAATATTTCTTGAAGTTCATTTGCTTAAAAAGCAAAGATATAATCTTGGGAAAAGGCACCTAGAAAAACAGGGAACTGTCTTGCTCAAACATGTTCTTATAATTACTGACATTATCCAACACATGCAGTTTCTAAGTACGTTCCTGTTAGTTGTCACTAGAACGCCCCTAATTTAACCACTACACAAAACAATGAATTATTTTCTTGCCAGAACCTGACACAAATGCTGAATGTTGCCAATGTAAGTATACCTGAGTTTTAAAAGAGACAGGTAAACAGATGGTGTAACACAAATATTTCTATCCAAAGCAGCAGGACTTCATGAAGTGTCCCCATAAAGATGCTCCAAGCAAAAGACCCTTTTCCCTTCCCTTCAGAGGTTAAATATGACAACTTAGAATCCTTGTCTTTGAGTGGTCAAGGAGCAATTACTGCTGCTAATTATGATTATTGTTGTTATTGTAAAACTTCTGGCTGAATGTTAACAAGCAAATTCAAAGCACTATCAAAGAAATAACAGCTTATAAA